>NC_044281.2:32152090-37152090 GCF_004027225.2 Strigops habroptila
GAATTCCTGTCAGTACGCTCTTGGAATTAGTATTGTAGAAGTTTCCATCTCGATGCTCCCTCTCTTCAGGAAGTAGTCAATGTGAAACTGCGGAGAATCTCTCAACCATGCAGATATCGAAGGACTTGGAGTTGTCTGGGCTCAGAGCAGAACCCGAAGTTGTACACTTAGTCAATACTGGAGTTGTCTGTGCTGTACACTGCCTTTATGACATTACATGAAACTGTTTAGTGAGGTTCTTTTATCATAGTATCTGAGTAATTTGCAGTTTAATGCATCATCCTACAAGATAAGGTAGCTGTGCCTTTTCCATTGTATAAAAATTGCAGAGACATGGGGAGTGTTTTATCATTAAGATGTTTGTATAACTATAAACTAGGTATCTTTGATTTCAGTAGTGTTCTGAATCTCATTTTTATGTCTAGTTAGCTGCCTACAGCTACACAAAGTTCCCTTCCTGTCCAGAGGTGAAAAGGTGACACATTTTTGCTCTTCCCTTAATTGTGCAGGCCTTTTATGCCTTCTGCATCTATGTACTATGTTTAGATTTGTTACTCTTGAAGTTATTTTAAGAGTTACTTCAATCATTTTAGAAGGAAAATGCATCATTAGACTATGAAGAATTAAGTAAAAAGCAGAGGGAAAAAAGCCTCGCAGCTTGGATTATTCAGAGTAGGAGCCCATTAGGAGTATAATCTGGATGTCTGAGTTCCATTGGAGAGTGATTTAATATTCATCACGTTATTATAGTGTTTGTTTAAATGGAAATAAGGCATCATTTTTATGTACAAATTTAGTAAATAGGATTAGTCTCATTACTGGGGAACAGACACCTATGGAGATTCTTTTTAATACTGGATATTTTGTTTTTTTATTTCTCATTTTAGTAATCAAGACCCAAATAGGCTGTTTCTAACAAAACCATATGGAAAAATTGTGGAGGGCTTCAAGAAAGAGACAAAAATTGAGTGGAGTCATTCCTTGCAATAATTTCATTGATTATTCTCTGTTATGGGAGAGCTCTGAATGGAAACATAGATACTGTAATGCTATTTGGAGGAAATATTTCAGTTCATTAAATTGGAAGGTGTTGTGGTTTAAGCCCAGCCGGTAACTCAGAACCACGCAGCTGCTCGCTCACTCCCCACCTTCTTCCTCCCCCCGCTCCCGGAGGAACGGGGAGGAGAATTGAAAGAATGTAGCTCCCACGGGTTGAGATAAGAACAGTCCAGTAACTAAGGTGTGATACAAAACCACTACTACTACCACCAATAATAATAATGATAAAGAAAATAACAAGGGGAGAGGATACAATTGCTCACCACCTGCCAACCGATACCCAGCCCGACCCGAGCAGCGATCTGGGCCTTCCGGGTAACTCCCCCCAGTTTATGTACTGGGCATGACGTGCTGTGGTATGGAATACCCCTTTGGCTAGTTTGGTGCTTCCTCCCGGCTTCCCCTCCTCCCTGGCAGAGCGTGAGACTGAGAAAGTCCTTGGTCAGAATAAACATTACTTAGCAACACCTAAAAACATGGATGTTATCAGCATTGTTCCCAGGCTGAAAGTCAAAAACACAGCACTGCACCAGCTACTAAGAAGGAGAAAAATGACTACTACCTGAACCCAGGACAGAAGGCCTTACAGGGTTGGGAACTGTTGACAGTCCCCATTTCATAGAATCATTTAGGTTGGAAAAGACCTTTAAGATCATCAAGTCCAACCATTAACCTAGCACTGCCAAGTCCACCAGTAAATCATGTCCCAAAGTGCCACATCTGCACATCTTTTAAATACCTCCAGGGATGTTGACTCAACCACTTGCCTACTTGACAACCCTTTTGGTGAAGAATTTTTTCTTAATATTCAGTTTAAACCTTCCTTGGTGCAACTTGTTCCTGGGGAACACCGCTTGTGACTGGCTGCCAACTGGATTGAACTCCATTCACCACCACTCTTTAGGCTTGGCCATCCAGCCAGTTTTTCATTCAGTGAAGAGTACACCGGTTGAAGCCATGAGCAGCCAGTTTCTCAGAAGAATTCTTTAGGAAATGGTGTCAAAGACTTTACTAAAGTCCAGGTAGACAACATCCAGAGCTTTTCGCTCATCCACTAAGCAGATCAACCCGTAATAGAAGGAGATCAGGTTAGTCAAGCAGGCCCTGCCTTTCATAAACCCATGCCGATTGGGCTTGATCACCTGGTTGTCCTGTATGTGCTGCATGGTATCACTCGAGCTTATCTGCTCCATAACCTTCCTGGGCACCTTGTTACCAGCCTACCTCATCTATCAGTAAGAATTGAACCTTTGGCTCAATAAATCTTTAGCTGTCCTGCAGCAGATGGGGAAGGGAACTCAGGATAGTAATCCAGCTCTGGTATATACTATGGCTGGCTTGAATTTAATTTTCAATATGATCATGATTTCCTCTGGTCTGCCTCTGACCACCATTTACTTATATCATGAACAAAATATCTTCCTGGAAAAACACCCATGCAGAGTGAGGAAAATAGAGAAACTATGCCGTGGAAGAATGGTTGTTATATTTATACCAAAAGACCAAGAAATATTCAGTCCCTGAAATACAAAATACCTTCTTTGTATAACAGGCCATACTAAGAGATCTCATTTGTCCTAATGCAACTCCTCAGTAATTTTGAAAGTAATTTTGCTTTGGCCCACTGATGTTAATATTTGACACTGCCTTTAACAGGAATTAAGATATATCTTGTCTTCCAAAATCTGTATTATAACATCAAGGGAACTTTGTTAAGAAAGGAATAAGCCATTAACTAGAACCAACACTTCCCTCTAATCACCTTCATCCTTCAAATGACAGAATCTTTACAGGAAAGAACTGTCTTTCTTCCATTTTTTTTTTTGTCAGTAGGAATGTGAATCCCCCTTGCTGTGGAAGAAGAATTAAAGGTCAAATTCTGGTATTGTATTCATAAGTCAGCACAGCCTGAGCACCAACACCTAACTGGATACCCCACCAGGCACTTATGGAGTAATAGAAATCTTGTTGGCTAAAGGAACAGCAGTGTGCTTTAATTTTGAGTGAAGATCTTCCCTGTTGCTCTTCATTAAAGATGCTGTGTTATGATTGCCTTGTATGAAAGTATATATGAGCTCATCAAATTTTATTAAAAAGTTTGGAACGGAGATTCAAATGATAGTTCTGATGCCCAAAATGCACTATTCCTTTAGCAAGCAATATTTAGTGATATGCTCTGTCTCTACTGTATGAAATAACATCTGTGGGAGTCTTTGTGGTGGTTTGTATCTTTTATTCACTCCCATCTTGTGCAGCTATGGAAGTCTGGACAAGCTGTAATTAAGTGAAACTATACATTATGGTATTAAAATAGGACTAACAAGGGCAGCCTTGCAGTGAGAAGGGGGTGGGAGGCAAAGAAGGAGGGACACTTTAGATTATTGGCTAATTAGTGGGGTTGACAGGATACTGATGACACATATTTAAGTTTTCTTTCTGTCAAATCCTATTTATACCATCAGAAAGGAAAAAACTTCTGAATCATGGCAGCAGAAGGGGTTGGAACCCCAGAGACAAGTGAGTTTAGCAAGTGCAGCCACCCTCTCAGTAACCATGGACTGGCTGCAGGAAGGCATTACATTGGTGTGATGGCAGTAATATCACTAAGGAATGGAAGTGGGATTTTCGTGGAATCTCAGACTGTCCTCTTTCTGTTTGGATTACTATAATTTAGTCAGTTCCCTTTGGATCTGGTTTAGTAACTTCTGTTGTGCAACAGTAACAGAAAATTCACCAACTAGTAATAATATAATTCTTGAATTTATATCAGAGAATGATTAGACATTTAGGGCCTCTTCAGACAGTCGCATCAGAAGATTAGTTGATGGTTTATAACATGATGTGGTGGAGAAAATTCTTGTTAGACTTTAGTACTAAGAGAGAAAACTACAAAGTTAGCAGTGAGCTTGTCTCCTTCACTTTTGGGGCTTAGCTCATGTAGTGAAGGTGATAGAAGGGCTTCATTTCACTAGCTCTGCAATTTCATTGCAGTACATTTAAAAAATACAGTGTAAAAATTAACTAAAAGCTTCATAACTGGGGGGAAGGAGAGAAGGAATTTTGTTTTCAAGACCAAGATCTATTTTATTAAGTTAAAGAATCTGGATTGGGTTGATAGTAATAAGGATGAAGGCTTTATTACCAACTTTTTCACTAATTCTGCAAGAACTGATGTACCAGTGTAACTTTAAATGAGTTCGTAGTCTCCTTGAAATCTAGATATAAATGAGTAATCATAGGAAAGGAATTGGAGAATTTATAGCCTATTTAAAATACTCAGAATTACTCCAGAGTTTGAATCCTGCTGCAGAAAGGTCTGCGTGTTGTGAAGAAACACTTGCATGAGGCATTTTGGAGCAACAGAGCCTGTTACCATCCATGCCAGAGAGGGTCATGAAACAGTATCACCTCCTATCCTGCAAAACTTAGGCATGTGCCAAGTGCTCTATCTTTAGGCTGAATAGAGGGACTGTAGAGGCTACATGTAACCTCAAACTGAAATACACATTAACTGTTTGCAGAATGAGCTGTCTACATGTAGACGTGCAGGGACTGAGTTTTTCAGTTTATGTTGAATTTTACTTGGTTGCTGAGAAAATACGTCATCTGTGATTACACTCTGTATGTGTGAGGTCATCTGTCAGTCTGCTTGTGTTCTGAATAATGTTGATCTTGTTGACCAATTTCAAATCAGTCTGATATGGCAGAGGCCTCAAGCCTTTTCTATTAAGGAAAAAAAAAAAAAGAAGGTGGTCAATACAAGAGATCTCAAAATTCTAGCAGTGCAAAAAATTGCACTGTGAGCTCAATTGCAAACTATTAGCAAAGAATCAAGCCAGCAGCAGCAGGTGCTCAGTTAGGTTTGACATCAGGCAATCCCAGAAAAAAAGGCTCTTATAGAAGATTCAATGGTACTTTAAAAAAATGTCTGATTAAAAGCTTTAATCAGACATTGTTAAATATGAGGTAATCTAAACATCAGACACAAAGTCATAGGACTCATGACTTCCATTGCTCAGGACAGGGTTTGTTTCTAATATTCCAGTGTTTAATCCGTTTTGTGTGTTAATTAATGTTTCATCTTCGTCAGCTGGTGTTGGGAAGTCTCATTGTTATCATTGTATAATGGATTGGGAGGGAGTAAACCCATCTCTAAAAGAGTTCTAAGACCCTCAGTCTACAGTAATCACTGAGTTATCTTAGGATCTGTGAAAAAATACTTGAATTTAGTCACAATTAATGCAAGATCTACCTTTCTCTTGTTCACTTTTTAAAATTTCCCTTGGAGATGGCCTTTTCATTTGCTTTTGGGACTTCATGAAATCTATTTTTCTGTGCACTGTGACCATTAATCACTTTATAATAAAACCAGACAAATTTGAGATCCTTCTGCTGCAGCAGGGCTGGCAGTGCCAGCAGAGGGAAAAGAAAATCTTTACAACACTAATACTCATCTGGGGCAGGAGGAGTATTTGGGAAGTTCTGACCCTTTGCAGGAGAGGAGTGCATTTTCATTGCAAGTTTTTAATATTAATATAGGAAGAAAGATTACTCATGCTATCCAGCAAAACAATAGGTAATGAGATCTTTGTTTCTTAATAATGATGAAAGCTTAAGAGAACCATCTGGGGACTCTGATTGTTTACAAAATGAAAAGCCAAGTTGAATTTCCTCTTATTTGTGGTCACTGCTGTTTTTCAAGTATTTCTCCAGCAGAATCTGTAGGGACTTTTTTTTGGTCACGGATTTATTAGAAAATGAGGAGGTAAGAATACCTATGGCCTTTGTGCGTAAATGTGAGGGATTAGGGGGATGTTTAGATCA
Organism: Strigops habroptila; assembly: GCF_004027225.2. Classification (NCBI taxonomy): domain Eukaryota; kingdom Metazoa; phylum Chordata; class Aves; order Psittaciformes; family Psittacidae; genus Strigops; species Strigops habroptila. The sequence goes on from NC_044281.2 coordinate 32,157,974, forward strand.
ATGTGTTCCTGAATGTTCTTATTTATGTTATCTGCCTAACTGAAAAGAAAAACACAACCCTTGGTTGAAATGCTGCTATGAGAAATTGATATTGATTTGAGTATTCTTTCAAACAATAGAAATCAGCAGCTAAATGTTTGGGGGGGTTTGGGTGTGTTCTGTTTGTTTGTTTGTTTCTTTTTTTGTTTTTTTGCCTTAATCATTATTTAAAGATTGGAAATTGGCAAGCAAAAAGAGACCTGTAAATAGCTTTGTTTTCCCATGTGTTTTGGGTGGGAGGATAGCTGGTTTTTACTTAGCTAATCCTTTATGTGCTAAAGAGATATTTTATTAGGGGAAAATATCGTAAATATCATGGGGTGGGTGGGGTTGGTGGTTTTGTTTTGTTTTGGTTTTTTTAGTTTTTTTGTTGTTTTTAAGGAAAAAGGATAATCAGAAAGAAGGATTTTTAAATGGTTGATTTTTATTGCTGTTAATTATTGTGGTAATTTTATAGAAATGTGTGATATTAATTCCTGGTTTGTTTGAAACATGTAATGCACCCAAAAGTAAGCTTTTCATTATAAAATCTTGTGTAGGACATTGCCATATTGTCAGGCACCAAAATCCCCCTACAGCCTATCCTACAGTGGAGTGTCTCTTACAGAATTTAACCTGTTGATATGCAATGTCATATATTTAAAACAAAATGAAGCCAAAACAGTCCTTAAACTTAAAGACCACAGAACCTGTCAAGATGCTTCATCTCTGTGCTTTGAACTTTATTTAATTCCACAGAAGCTTTTGGAGGTCCAATAGCAGGGTGATGACCAAGTTTCATTGGCTTTTAATGTCATCTAAGTGATTGGTCTGGTGACTGCTTTGCCTTTTGAATATGTTTTTCCTAAAACCTTTTTAAAAGATGTGGCAAAACTGAATTTTACTGGAATTTAAGGGAATCTTCCATATATCAGTTTAATGTCTCAGGAGACTGCAGATCCTCATGGAGAAGGATTTATATATACTCCTACCAACCATATTTGCATGTACACCTCTTCATCAATCATGTTAATGAGACTTTAATGCACCTTATTCTTATCAATTAGTATAGTTTATGCTTGGCCTTTATCAGTCAGGTTTAGATACATGGCCCATAACCTTCCAGTTATCACATGGATTGCAGCAGCCCTAAATCTGCTACTAAGATGAAGCAATGTTCACATTCCTCTTGCTGTGACTTTTCCAAAGGTTTTCTGTCACTCTCAAATGCTAAAAATTTTCAGGTATCAGGTAATGTGTGTGTGTTTTAGGTTTGTTTGCTTTCTAAAAGTGATGGTTTTGTTTCTAAAAGTATGTTCCTGTTTCATCCGGAAGCTGATGGCTATGGGGAGGATTGAGCTGAAGTCCAGCCCCTAATGTTTCTTATTAAAATGATAGTAACAGAAGCCAACCTAAAATCTAGTTGTTCATGCATTTCAAACCTCTTGGGAATTCTTATTTTAAAGAAAAGATGGTATGGGCCTATTTAATTGTCAGTTTTGAAAAGAAACTCTGATTATTACTCCATAATGGGGTTTTTGTTTGCATTCCTGTTGGAGAAGGCTCTTCCTCCTCGCTTTGACACTTTGACCAAAGTGCTTAATGAGGCAAGGGATTATTGAACCAATTGGTTGATTTTTTCCAAAGTACCATTTTCAGGAGAGGCCTTGCTGCATTCACTGGCAGTTTTGTTCTTATTTAAGAGTGAGGAAGTTAGACCAGAATTAAGTTTGAAGTAGGTTCTGTGTTCATTCATGGTTCATCTGACAGCCATGCACTTTGCAGTTAGCGTGTCTATGTAAGGTACGGTCTGTCTCTGAACTTGCTTCACACAGCAATGGGGAAATGGAGCCGCCTCTATTAGAAGTCATCGATAAGAAGCTGTAACTACTGTCATACTATGCAGCGAGGCATGTATCTCACTTCAGTTGCTGAGGCTGCATGTCACAGCCTTCAAAATGATCTGCCTTTCTCCCTTTGTGATCACACATTGCTCCAGAGGCTTCACGGGGATGTAAATCTTGTGAACTGTGTTATGGTTCTGTCCTCCTGCTTGTGAGCCTTCTCTCCTGACATGAAAAGCTGCAGAGTCATTTGGGTAACATTAATAAGGGAGCTAATCAGGAGCTGGTTGTCTTCCTTTCCCTGCAGTCTTCACAATTTGGGACATGCCTCTTTGATAGCAGCTGCTTGTACTGTGACAGCAGCTAACAAAGCAAAGCAAGCTTTTTGAGAAAGTGCTGTTTATTTTGCATGTCTGTCCTTATGGCAAGCCACCTGTTGCTGAGACTAATTGGTAATGTTTGAGGATCAGTAAGTGATAGGAGAAGAATGGGATAAATGCATATGTAGACAACATCCATGAGCATATGTGTTTAGACTATTTCAAAGGGTGCATTTTTGTTTGTATTCATGTCCTCATGCTGCATTTGTGTAATACATATATACATTACTTATATGCACATGCATGGACAGAGCAATATCCATACAAATGTGTATGTATCTGTGTAAACAAAAAGCAAAGGCAGTTTGTGCTTATATTGATGAACGTCTCTCACCTGGAATGTGTAGTTAGAAGTTCAGCTTTAGTACAGAGGTAGCATAGAAAAAACTTGCAGGAATAGGAGTTTGACTTAGTATTATTTAAACACATTTAAAAAGGTGAACTTTCTGGGAAAAAATCATGCAATTTATGTTTGGGTTCCCCCCTCCCACCTCCCAGCTCAACACCTGGCTTTCCAGGTTGCCAAATAAGTCAGTGTTAATGGTGGAAGGTAGGGACTAATGCATGGCATTCAGTCTTTATAGGAACATATATTAATTGGAACTGGTCAATTTCTTGTGCTAGTTCCTTTGTGTGTACATAGGAAAAATGTTAGCTATGTATGCTACCTTTGCAAGTACACATGGGAAAAAAAATGCAAAAACCCTGGAGATGAGTAGTGTCTGATTTTTGTTTGAGCTATAAAGCTTTTCAAGTTATAACTTTGTTTCCATATAGCCCTGGTAGTTTTCTATAACATTCTGTTTTCCAGATTAAATTTGTGTTTGGTTTGTCCTGGAGAATGAATTGGTTTGGCAAGGTCAGGCTATGTAGATAATGTGATGATGATTCAGGAACATAAAGTATCCAGCAAACATGGAGGAGTTCATGTTTTTAAGTAGTGTGAACTGACTACCTCCTACGATTTTCTTCTCTTCTTGCTTTTTCTCTTTTGTCTCTCTGGTATGTCAAATAGAAAATACATGATTTCCATCATACAGCATAGTGTATGCCAAGTACCTGGTTATCAGGGGCTTCTCAAGGTAAAACAGTCCTCATAATTGGCTTCTGTATTCACGATATAGTGGATGCATGAAATTCCTTCTTCCTGGCTTCTCTTAGTTCAGTCAACATTCCATTATTAATGCATTATATAAAATGGGTAGGACAAGGAAGTTCATGTTCCCTTAACATTCATTCTTAGGCTTTGCTGAGAGATTATGAGAACTTAATCTGATAGGTGTGGTATTTGAAGTTAGCTTCATGCCTATTATAATTAAAGTCAGACAAGCTGATAAATATTGGAAATGGTTGGCTGTAAATTGTGATGATAGTCAAGGTAAAATATGTTGTAACCTACATGATACTGAAGTAAAATTAACTGAAAGACTTGTCTCAAGGTCAAATTCAACTTCTTTTCAGAGATTAACTATGTTCTATATTAAATTGAAAGATAAAAATTAAATGTGATGTGAAGATGTTTGAAAGTTGTGAGGTAGTAGAATGTTTTAATGTCTGTTTAATCACACTTTGAATGACTTCCACCTAAATGTCTGTATGTTAGACATTTAAATGAGTGTTTGGGTGACTATCAAGGGACATTGCCTTCTTGGTTCTTGTGCTGGTCACTTTTATTTACAGTTGGGGAGTTTAAAAAAATTATAACAAAGCCCCCCAAATTTCATTTCTGTAATGTGTAGTATTTCATATCACGATTAAGGCAAGAGACAAACAGTATGCAGTAAAGACATGAGTGTAATACAGCTGAATGAAGATGGCTAAGCTAGTTCCTGCTCCCCAAGACATTCTGATAATTGAGAACTTGTTTCTGCTACCCAATGTACATTAAAAGGGCAATAATTACAAAATCTCAGTCCTATCATGCCGTTTGAATTTTGAGTTCCTACCATATTGGTCTGTTTTGTTGTATTCAGACACTTCTATGGCAAACATTATGACTGGAAGGTAGTTCTGCTTCAGATAATACCCCTTTTCTCTAATGTCCTTGTATACTGGTGATTGAAAGTTTAATATATTTACGCAGAAGAGGTTTCCCACATAAAAGTGATTATGCTTTCTTTTGAGGGGGACTTTTTTAGATAGCAAATGCTTAATTAATCTTCCTATTCTCGTGATTGAAGATTTTTTGATGGAAGGTATATATTAGTGAAAGTCAAAAGGAGGACAGCAGGAGATCAGGGCTTTTAATTGGGGGGAGATTGTTAGTAAGAGTGTATGCGGATAGAAATTGTTTCATTACTCTCTGAAGAATGTTTTGAACAACGTTATACCTGGACAGTGGGGAATACATTTGTCCCTTGGGAGTGAAAGGGCAGTGCCACTGCTGACAATGCTATGCTTGCAATGCTGGAGGAAGGGTTTGGCATCAGGAGGGATTTCATTCTGTGCAGTAGCAGAAGGCTCAGGAAGGAGTGCTAGCAAACCCAAATGGTACAGACCAGGTCATGGAAAAATGACTCTAGATCATAGTAAAACAAGTATCTTTCCTACAGCTTTCCTTTCCTATGTCACATTCATTATGAATTACATGGATTCAATGCAAAATTGACCACTGCCTGTTACCAGTTTCACAGTGGTAGCCATGAAGAAGGCCTGGGTTTTGGTGTTTGCATGGGACAGTTGTCTGCATCCACTAATGGTTTCTTCAAGTGAGGGCTGATTAGAAAACAGCTGCAATGTATTTCAAGATAATTGAGATCTCAGTCATTTCTCACCTGCAAAATGCTCTAAAACCTAATATTTTTCTTTCATGAAAGTGAGAAATAGTTTTTGCTAGTAATTCCTGTCCACCAGAAAGGCAGAGACACTACGATCTTCATTCATTAGCAAGGAGCTGAAACTCCAGAAAAGCTGTTTTGATCATGACAAGACAGACCTTCTGCCAATACATTTGGGCCAATTGGGCCTGTTCGCTCCATGTTAAAAAAGAATCTAGTACCTTGATCATGAGTTCAAAATATAAAACTGCTTTATTTTTACTTAATTTTTATTTTCTTCTTGGACATTTTGAATTAGTTTTGTCAGCATATAAAATAAAGTCCTTCTAGATATCTATTTTTTACCTGCAATATATATTTTTTTTACATTTAGAGGTAAATATTATTCCTCTTGCACATATGTCTTTCTGGAAAACCTTTAGGAGAAAGGGGAAAAATAATTTAAGATGCAGATGCTTTTTTGGATGTTGGTCTTCCCAGAGCAGCAGTAATAATCAGCGATGTTGTGAAGGCAAGCAGCTCACTTTATCTCCAGAGCTTTTCTGTATTTTTAAATACATGAAATTGAAAAGTAAATGGAAAATGTTTATTTTTATCTCTGGAATTATTTTTCCCTCATTTTCTCTTTGCTGACAGGCAGACACTTTGCATTTCATTACTGCACATCTTCAGTCACCACATTGATCTTTATATTAAGCAGGCACTTAGTGCAAACTTTACCAACATTTGACATGTTTTTTCCTTGCTTGTTTCAGCTAGACTACTAGATCAAGAGCTTATTGCTGACTTACTTTTTTCTTTTCTTTTTTTATGTGTGAATTGCTCTTCAAATTCTTATACGTAAGTATAACAAAGTATGAATGAAAGATGACGTTAAACATAAGCACACCTCACTTTCTACACATTTGTTGATGTATTTCTGTACAGTTTTCAGTATTTGCTACTTAAAAAACCAAAACCAAAACCAAAAACCAAACTGTGTTTTCTTTGCATGATTTCAAGTTTTTGTCTCCAGTTTGGACATCCCAGTTTAAGTTGTTTGAATCAGTAATTAGCATTGATTAGCATTGACTAAAAATTAGCCAAAAGCATTGACTACAAAAGATTATTTATTTTTCTCCTTTGTGTTTTCCATTTTTTTTTTTTAATTTTTAAATTGCTATTTAAAACAAACAAAAAAAAAATGCTCCCAGTTTTCCCATGCCTTTATAGAATCAATCCTCTTAATTTTTCAGGTTTTCAGTTAGTTGTAGATCTTGTTAGGTACCCACATAGGTGTCCTTTAAAAGTGGATTTGAAGAATGCTTTGATTACTTACGTGTGCATACAAACTCGTGTGAACGTATTTATTACGTGAATCAACAGGTATGTTAAACTCATTCTCACATTTTTATATTTATCAGAAACTGTATGCCTTCATACAGTATTAGGAAATGCTTGGATGGGGCCTGTTTTCCCCATAGGGTTACATTGGTTTGGTCAGTGGAAATCAGTAATTACAGTGACAAGATCAGCTTAAAGTATTCTGAAGTGTTGAGAGACATTTATTTATCCATATCCTCAAAACAGAATCCAGAGTTTTAGACTGAGTCTTTCAACCAACTTTCAATGTGCTTATGCCTATAAGAGAGCGCATTATTGTGGCTAGCAATGATCTGCCTTTCAGTCTTTGTTGTCAACTTGTTGTCAATGAGATCATTCAGCAATGGATTCCTTGACAGTTCTTAAATTACAGTGTAAAGAGACATAATGTATTGCCAGAGAGAGAATGAAAGATCACCTAATATTTTTTCTCTCTAGAGGGTCACTATGTTACTGCTTATGCTTTTGAAACCAACGTGTGTTTCAGTGTATCATCTGCATCATTTCAAATCAGTTTTGCTGGGCTGTTTTTCACCATGTCAGGTTGCACCATGTTTTGCTTCAAGTATGTAGCATTATGAGACTCAACAGAACCTGACATAACTGAAATTCAAATTCCGTTAGAGATACCCTGCTGCAGTCTTTTTGGGGTGATTCATCAGGCCAATGAGCTATTGGTTTCATAGGCTACTTTGCTCACAAAGTAAATTCTGTAAGTTGGGCTGGAAAACAGACATTTTTGTTTCTGGTTGCATTCGCTACAATGTTTTACGAAGATGTGAAAACACAGTTGTGTTAGTTGTGTCAGATACCTCTGGGATTTGAAAATGGTTGGAAACTCTCTCCACTTGCATCTGTAAGAGTAATCAAGTATCATCAGCAAAGACTCAGTATTGGTATATTGAACTGCAGTAATGCCTAACCCTTTTAATATGTTCACCCTAGTATTAAACTCCTTACTCCTCCCCAAACATAGTGAGCATGGAGAAAATATTGGAGTAAGTACAGCAGGATGCTGAAAAGAGTGGGCCAAAGACTTGCCTGTGGATGTTGCCTTCACTAACAGGTAGATTTCTTATTACCATATTAATAGAGCTGTATTTTTTAGAGTCCGTAGTTCCTTGAAACTGTTTGGAATTGAATTCTGTGCTAAATTTTTAGTTAGCAGAGGGAAGCATTTGATGAAAAAAGAAAATAGGTAACACTAATGCAAGAACTTAGTCTGTAGAATACAACACTGTAGGAATCCATGTAAATGGACTATTTCTTGGCTGTGTCACCTGTTGTGTCATCTTCAAGTTACCTATCTTACCTAGCTGTTTTTGACTATTGACATTTGCTGTCAAAGCTAGTCTGCCAGTACTGTGAAAACTGAATCAAATCAGATTTGAGATTTCTAGCAGTAATGCAGTACAAATACTTTTAATAATTCTGTGTGCATTCTCTATGTGCATTGTGATTTCTGCACTGAGCTAGTGAGGTGCTTTATGAGCCACCTATATGAAGAGGGCACAGGAAATTCCAAGCTTTCACTCTGGTTTTATCTATATATTTATCTTCATATGAGATTCTGGACATGAATACTAAGATGACATGCTGAAGTGATATTGTTTTGGGGTGATATGACACAAATAGCATCCTTTAATTTTCATGCCTACATATCAGTAGATTTTGAGAGAAGACATGCAGGAAAACTTACAGTTGTGCAGTGAACAGTAGTAATTTTTTCTAAAGAATATTCTGACTGACTTTCCTCAGTGTGGGTGTGGGTTCTTACATACTGTCCTGGGTTCAGCTGTAACAGTTATTTTTTCTCCTTAGTAGCTGGTCCAGTGCTGTGTTTTGGCTTTAGTCTTGTTTAAACCATGACACATACAATCTGGGAGAAGACGGAATCACTGGAACATCTTGGGCTTTCGGAGAGGAAGACAAAATGAGGGGCAGAAATGAGAAAGATCCTTTAATTAGTGTAAAGATATAATGAAAGAAAATATAAAAAATAAGGTTGCCCCTCTTTCCTGCTCAGGATGCAGGAAAAAATGGAGTAAATCTGGAGTCTCAAACTTAGCTTTTGCAGAGCCCCTAGTAAAAAATTATTTCATGGGAAAATGTGTGTTTTAACATGGTAATTACTAGACACTTGCTGAGACTGATTATACTTTAAAGGAGCAGACTAAAGGCCCAAGGGGAAATATATGAATTGGAAAGAAGAAGTTGTCAGCCACCTGTGCAATCACCAGAAACAGAGAAAATTTTTACACAATAACAGGTACAATTTGTGGGGTGAGGACCCAGATGCCAAGGAACTGTTGGCCTGAAAGGCAGCCGGAAAGTGTGCCGTTAGGAGCTACTCCTGACAAATTGGTCTCTTTCTCCACCTTAATAAAGTCATGGGCCAGCTGGAGACCCCCTTAGAAATGAAACTGAGCAGTTGATGATGAGATGATTTTTTGTGTTTGGGTTTTTTTATTTTATTTTTTAATTATTTTTTTTTAAGATCCTCTGGAAGAACTAGTTTGAATTGGTAAATTGTATTACAATTGGTGAATTGTAATATAGTTTTTTGAATGGCTGAGAAAGGCTCTATGTATCTAGAAATACAATTTGGAGCAGGATTTGGTTGTACCATAGCTTTTGAAGGCATGTTTAATTTTTGATGTGATTAGTTCGGATACCAAGAACAACAAAAAGATTACCAGGTTTAAATGCCCTGCTTCTTAAGCTCAGTTTTCTCGTGCTGATCTGTCTCGGTTGCAGCAGTATCAGTATTAGAGTTTAGCACTTGAAAACTGGTTTCCATCTGATTGTGAAAGCTGCAGCCCCCACCTTTATCTCCAGTGCAGACAAACTACAGATCCAGCTGCTTGTTGTCATTCACTATCACATGGCATTCCTGTAAGGGGAAAGTAGATCTGTGAAGGTTGTTCTAGCCAGTTTCCAGCCACCAGAATTGCTTTCTGTCAATTTAGATCATCTCAGAAGCTTTAATGGTGTGAGGAAGAAACTTCCCTAAACTGTTCTCACTAAGTTTAGGGGTTCCAAACAACACCCAGAAAATGCTTGAAATGTAAGAGAGAGAAGTTGGTTCTGTGTGTGGCTTGAATATTTATTTATTTACGAAAGCAACGCACAAGGCGTAAATGTTTCTCCTGCTAGAAGAAAATATTTCCCAGAATAAAACTTTAAATCTCAAAGGTGCTAAGTAAGATGTAAAGTGGTCTCTAATGGAGAAATTTGGGAAGAGACAGTTAAGAAGTGCTATGATCTTTTCATAAAATGAAATTCAGCTCTCCATGATATATAAATTAAAGAATCAAGCCTTAAAGGTTTCACCGGGAAACATTATCTCTGAAGTTAATGTGTGGGATATTTTTCTTATTGCTAGATAGATGAGGTTTGTTGCAGTTGGAATCATTAGGTGAATAAAGTAAGGCATTTATTTCAATTCTTAGAAAACCCAGTTCAAAACTGGAATTTAAATTAGTATTTTAGTTAAAGATGGTGGAACTCTTCAAGCCTTGGGTTTAATCCTACAGTATGTGAAGGAAACAGCTGTTTGCATAAGACACTTCAAGACACTATAGAAAAACCAGACTCAATATATACATTTATGTATACCCTTAATATATAGGGTTATGTGTACATAATTAAAAAAGAATGGCTTCGGGTTGAGTATGGTAGTTTTGACTAACCATCAGCTGAGTAGTTCAACTAATTTAATTCTGCTTTCATAGATGTTAGGTTACATTGATTCCCAAGAGAAGCAGAAGTGCCAGGGTAGGAAGGAACTATTTTCTCTTTTCAGGGCTCTCATTGCTCACTTTTTAAACTTTAGTTCTTAAACTTGGCAAGTTGAAGAGAATGGTGTATGTTGCAGGGATTATCGAAACAGTCAAGAATTTGCAGATGTTGTGTCACTAAGATCGGTAAAGAAGAAACATTTGTCTGCTTTCTGTGAGTACGGGGCTTAAATATGCTATAGTACAGTAAGAGTCCAGTCTGGGAACTAATATTCTTGAATGTGTGGAGTGTGTGCATTAATGGTATCTTCAAAATACTTTCACAGACAATGAAACATGGGGAGTCAAATAATGAAATGTTAGGGGAAAGGTGTTCAAGGTGATTCACCGCCAGTGTGGAGATGAATGCTCAGGAAAGAGCATGGGCACTTTTTTTTGTAATTGTTTTAAGCTTTTTTTCTCTCCCTGTTGACTTGGAGGAAGAGAAAGGTACTGCTTTTCCTTTGGTCTCTCTGCAAGAAACTGAGACAACAATATGCCTTGCTCATCAGCCTAAGTTTGAGATGTTTCTGAGGTTTGGTTCTTTGTTTCACTTGCTCTCCTGTTCAGTTTCCATCCAACATTGTCTGGTTGCTCCTTCATGCTGGGTGTGTTGGATGCGCAGAAATTCCCATTGTCTTTCTGAATGCAGAAGAGCACAGGAGCAGTTCTTACCAGATGAAAAAATGATGATAGTGGATGTTGCTTGGTTTGAAGAGTGCAGAAAGTCTGAATCAGCTCTTTTTTTTTTTTTTTTTTTTTTTATGCTTGCTTGTTTGTTTGTACATGGCAGGAACGAGAAGCCATTTTAATATAACAGATGTTTGGCTGGTGAAGACTTGCAAGAGTTGAAGTCCTATAATGTTTTCTGGCTTTACTTTTCAGAAAAACTGTGAATAAAACATAGGTTTAAACAGATCAGCAAGTTTTGAGCATGCCACAAGCCCTGTGTACCTTCAGCTGTGAAGACCTAAAGCCTGACTTTCTACATCACCTGTGTTCTGTGTTTTCCTTTTAACTGTCACATTAAAAAGATGATTGGCCACATTTATTGCATACATCTATCTGCAGGGGCTTAGATCTGTATTTTCAACTTCAAAGTTCAAGTGCCAGATTTTACAGTTGGAATAACTTGTACAGAATGCTAATCAGCAGCTCTAGAAGCTCTGCAAAGGGCTAGTTATAGTCTACTTGAGGACTTTTCATTGTGAATAGATTTCTCTTGAAAATATTAATTACAGAAAGGCATTTTCTACATTGTTTCAATCACCTCCCACTTCCTAGCGAGACTACAGACAATCTCTAAGTTACTTTCTTTGTAGCACACGTTTCATAGAAATATGGACACCAGATTTGGCTTTTAAGTGAAATGTCCACAATCTAGTGTGAATTGCACTCTAATGTATTGGTATATAAACGAATCCTTGCATCCAAAAATCTCACAACTGTTCATATGCATGTATTAATATGGCTGTGACTTTCACTCCTGAAAGAGTGGACCTTGTTGAAACAGAAAGGCAGTAGTGGAACTTGTAACATAATTTTTCTTACAGTGTTCTTTTCTCTTTGCAATTCTTCCTCCTCATTTTTTTTTTTTTTTTTTTTTTTTCTCCAGTCTATTTATATTTACCATGTGCTAACTGCCTGTTTTGGTTGATATGCCACATCAATCTTTGTGATACCTAAGTATATTTCAAAACCGCTATTTTATTTCTCCGCTCTGTTCATACAATGGGAGCACCTTTCTATATTCAGCCAGCCAGAGTTTCTTCTCAGGTGAATGTCACAATGTAACTTTTGTGAGGATGGAAACATCTATTGTTGACCTGCATTGCTTTTTCCTTAAATCATAAGGTCAGTTTTGTGAGCCTGTCAGCCATGGTAAACCTGTTTACTTTCTGATCTTTCTCTCCATGTATAAAATATTTCTCTTTTTATCTACAGAGCATTTTTTCATTTAAAAAAAAAAAAGAATCTTTAAGATCAGTCTTTTCTGACAATCCCTATCCCTGTCTGATAAACTTCTATAGATTACTATTCTTATTTGTGTATTCTTTAAAAATCTAGGATGTACTTCTAAACTAATTCCCAGTACGATTATTGAAGCCATTAGTGATCTAATTAAGACACAATAAGAACATCAAACCAGCAAGAGACAACACACAAAGTAACTTTCAGCACATTGCGTGAAGAAATAACAAAGAGTGATTTTAATATGTACGCTGAATGCTATGGAGACTCTTTAATATGAGTAGGACAGACACACACACCCTGCCTCCCCCACCTCGGTTGAAAAAAACCAACTAACCACCAACCTGGATGTTTCATTGCCCTCAGCAAAACTCTTTAGGACTGTTAACCATTTTAAGAGGAAGCTGAAAAGACTGATCCTTCTGTTTTATTTGTGTGTCTAAAAGTGATTAGTGGGTATTACAGGTAATCCTTGAAATGTCCTTGAGAAGATTAACATTGACTTTCCACTGAATGGATAATTATCTTAAAGTATCACAGCTGAATTCCTATAGAGTCGGTGGGCTTTTTAAATGTATGTGACAAAGAGCTACTGTAATAGCTTTAGGCAGAATGCTTTGTAATTGAATGCAAAAGAGTTCAAATGTACTGCAGACCATTAATATGTGTCTACCTTCTCTGCTACCACTCGTGGGTAATGAAGTGTAAATTAAGAAAGATCATTCTGAAAAGTCAATAGCCAAAGATGTTGTTTATTGAAGACTTTTTCAACTGCTGCTGTTTTGGGGGGTGTGAGTTATTGTTTTGTTATGTTTTTTGTTTGTATGCTGGAGATGTGTAAACTTCTGATAGTGGCTTTTTTCTCTCTTTCTTGTCTCTTTCCCCATCTGTTTTTCCTTTCTTATCTACATCATTTAATTGTGTTTGGTTCTTTCCTTTATTTGTAGAGAGATGCCTTAGGTACCAGTGGATTTGAGGAGCCTTCTCTGAGAGAAAGGCTTACAAGAAACTGTGCAAGTAGAAGATCAAATCCCCGTTTGATTTCAGTAAAATTAAACGTCTTGCACACATAGACTCAGGTAGCTGACTTCTTCACATTATTATTATGCTTCTGTCCATCAGTTGTTCATAACAGTGTTCTGCTCTGAGTGCACTGAGACAAAGGGGCGGGATCTGTGAAGCAGGGCAGAATGCATAGGCTGGCCAGCTCGATTCATACCAAAGATAGTGGGGGATTTTTTCAGTGGCTTTCTTCATAGTATCCTGCAATTTGATGGAAAGGTGATGTGACTTTCTGAGTAAAACAAGTTCTTACACAGTTTTGCTTCTCAGGAGTATCAGAGCAGATATTCAGAGCCTTTACAATAATCTGTTGCTTTTCAGTCCAGTTGGGAATACAGTGTTGGTACTGTAATGGGGTTCTGCATCCCTGAGCTCCCACTACAGGGGTTACATTATAGGAAGGAGTAATGCTGGAGTTGTGGGAAAAGAAAACCTCCAGAGATTTGGTGTATGAAGAATCCCATACAAAAAGCAAGGAGAGATTTGTCTGGACAGCCATGACAGGTGCCTGCACTGTGGTTTGTTTTCACCCACAAATTACTATTCTTTTCTTTTAAGCACAGCTCTCGCAAAAAATCAGGTCTGTCCTCTCCTGGTGAGAGGATATACAGCTAGCTAACAAACGGATTCTACTTTGCCGCTGCCAGAAAGCCAAACACCTGCTGACTTAAAAAAAACCAAACCCACACCCCCAAAAAAACCAATCAAAAAACCCAAAAAAAACCCCTCAAACAAACAAAAAACCACAGAAAAAAGGCAAAAAGCAAAACAAAAGCCCAGAAAAAAATCCATCCCAAACAAACAAAAAACCAACACACCCCCCAAAAAACCAAAAACAAAACAAGCAAAAAAAAAAAAACCAACACCCCACACAAAAAAAGTCCCAAACAACAAAACAAACCAAAACCCAAACGCCAGAAAAACAACAGTACAAAACCCTCATGGTGGTATGTCATAGTGCTTCTTTCTTCCTTTGTCTCATAAGGCTGCATGACACTTTCATTGTTTTGCTTCTGAAGAAAATAACTTAATCTTGCTTTTTAGTATTTAGTATTTAGCCACAAAAGGGAGACAGACAGTAAATGGCCTATTTGCAGATGATAACCTCATCTCCTCATGTTCTGCCATAAATGTGCTTAATTGATGCAATATTGATGAACTCAGCATCTTGGTCTCTTTGTCATAAAGGGTTAGATAATGTTTCCCACTATAATAATATCAAGATACTTAATTTTAATTTTTTTAATTTTATTTTTTAACGTTAGCTCTCTGCTAGATTTTAGCCCATATACAAAGATAGTATCTTCCATTGCCAGACAAAGAGACAAAGCAGTGGTACATATTTTTAAAGCTTATCACTTTAAGATATCCTTAACCTAGGTTTAACAATTATTAGTTTAATAACCCTTAGTCTTCAAATAGAAACAGAACTGCCACTCGAAATTCCATAGAGCACTCCAAAAGGCCTGTAAAATTTTGAAACAAACAGGAAAAAAAAAAAATAAAGGTTTTCCTTTGCTATTGCTTAAATGTAAAGACCAAATTGAAGGAGTAATATTGGAAGCCAAATGAAGCAGCACAGCAGAGGTGTTGTGTAAAGAAAGAAAGGTCTTTTCAATAAAGGACTGTGCAGTGAATAGCTCTTTGCTTTGTTTTTGATGCATGGCTCAGGAAGCCCAAAAGGATCATCATGGGGAAGTTTGCAAATGTATACTACGATCAGCTTGCATGGGAATGGGATTAACCTTTAAGAATTCTTTATGTCTAAGAATTCTTTATATTTAAGTTCTTTAAAAAATATTTTAAAACTTTTATTTTTATCATAAAATGAAGTAGTAATTCATTCTTACCAGAACATAACCTACTTATTTCTTCAGTGTTTCAGGTGTTTAGATCGGAAATGAACTTTCAGCTTAGTATGCTGTTTCAGCAGTTAAAGCATTCTACTTACTTCTAGGGACGTGGATGGTAAATGTCTAATGTCCCTGAGTTTAAGGTGATGGAATAGAGCAAATAATTATCTTTCTTTTTGTAAGATTCATCCTAGTATGTTAGTGTATAAAACTGCTATTATTCAAGTTTGGTCCTTGTCATTATTGCAATGGATTAGATAGCTGTATTGTACATGTTTGCAAACTTACATGGTGGGGTTGATAAAGAGAGTTCCTCTGACTGCAGATAATGACAGTTTATGGAATTAATTTTCCCTGTGTTTTTTTGAAAGCCAAGTGTTAATCTAACTATTGCCCCTAAATGATGGGATGGTAGTCAGGGTGCAAAATTAACGGAAAGCACCAAGTCAAATAAGTAGACCTGGAAACAATATCCAGGCTTGTCAGTGTCTGTTTTAAAAATTACTTTGACAACCACAGTTTCAGAACCAAGTGACAGTAGTTTACATTCTGTTTTGCAAGATATATTGTCACAAATAGAAAAGTAGGTTTGAGTGTCATTGGCATAACAGTGATACAATTACAGTGATAAATTACAGACATGCAAAATCACTGAGAAGTGCCAAGGAGTTTTAGTTATTTATTTTTTATGCCTGTAAATTTTTTTAAGCACAGTGACTAGTAACATTAGATTACAATATAATATAATCTGGAGGATATTGCACGTGTTTGCAAAATATGTCAGCATTAAATCCAGTGTTTATGGAAGGTAGGAACTGGTGCTTGAACTTGAAGTCCTTTTCTCATGTATGTTAGCATCAGCCTCTCTCATATTTTAGTCTTAGGGTTCTTGGAAAGTCAAGAAACAGAATACTTTTGTTACATATGGTCTTACATGTGTAGATGTGTCAAGACCAAAACACATGTCCCTGTGGGTTCCATCTTTTAATAAATTGGAACAACAATATCAAGCCTTGGTCAGCTCAGCAGAGAAAGTGTGAAGCTGGAAATTAAAGATGATGTTCAACATACGAAAATTTCAGTGTCTTCCATTGTACTCTTAAATACGTTGCATGTATTAAGTGCATCATGTTAACTCTTAATATTTTCAGCTTGATCTTGCAATTCAGGTGCACTTAATCTTTTGCAGACTATATGTGACATCTTCTGTATCTATTATGCATATGGGGTGAGCTTTTAAATGTAATACTGCTTATTTCTTGGCCAATGAATTGTTTTTTGAAGAAAGCTTTGGAAAAGCATATTCCTTCCCCCCCCCCCCCGTGTGTGTGTGTGAAAGCAGCACACCTCCTTCAAGGACTGGGACTAAAATCTTAGGGGGAAGTTACCATTTTACCAGTAGTTCTTGTTGGACTGTTGATAATTTCATCAGTTTTCATATTTTATGAGTCTGCTTTTCTCCATTTCCCACAATTCATTTGTGTTTATTTAACATCATTTTTCTGTGTCTTCAAGTAAATGATTTTCTCTGGCAATATGAGAGGAATGATAAGTAGTAATAGATTTAAAGGAGTATCTTAGCAGTGAAAAGAGGAGTCAAAAGAATAGGATGCTCAGATAGCTGTGACTACAAACACTATGGGGAGTGACTTTAAAGGCAATATTTCGGTATTGAATCAGCATCAGATTTGTTTGTAACTTTACTCCGATGATGCAAAATAAATTCACAGCTTCCTTCAGTCAGTGAAACAGAGAGCAGACCTACCCCAAACAGAGTGCAGAGTGCCCTAGGCTTGAAGCTTTTGCTTCAAGGCCCAAGTGGATATTTGCGGTTACATCTGACATGGTGATTTTTTTTGACATGCTCAGGTGGGAACTGTTCTGGTGAGCTTTTCATCAAATACATTTCAGCTTCTGTTTTTAACTCATGTTGTGGCTACTGCAATTATATGACCTTATTCAGAGCACTCACTTGCATAATCAGTCTCTTCAATAATGAGGTGTTAACGTGGTGAAGAACATTGTTTATTAGTTAGTTTATGTGTAGAAATACAAGAAGTTAGAAAATGTTAAATGTTCTTTCTAACATCCCCACTTTTTATTTCTGTCTGCTCCCACTAACTCTTACGGCAAAGTCTGGCTTCTAACTTGCCAAACACTAGTTGGTTTCATTTCGAATTGTCTGAGCAGTTAGAGATTTTGGGCAGCTATTGAGACATGACTGGTAGCAGAAGTCAGCTGGCTACAATCTGCCTTGGGACAAACACCCATCTTCCAAGTACTCAGTTAATAAATTCCAATTCTAGCTGATGACATAGTCTTGGAAAACTTCACGCTTCTTTCTCTGCAATTCTCACTTGTGTGATAGGACTGAGTGTAAAGGGCTCTTGTACAGAACAGTGCTTGCAAGTATGCAGGCATGGCTTCTGCAAAGGACTTTGTATTTGCTAATAAGGCAGCCTCTAAACATCTATTTCACGTTGCATGTCCTTTCAAACATTTATTGAGCTAATGTTTTTCTTGTATGCTACTGCTATCATTATGGTAAATTGTTTAGAAAATTACTATATTTCAATTTTGTGCTACTTGCCTCACTGTCATTTATACTTTACTAGCATAATGTATTTGAGAGAAAATGTGTTTTTGCTTTACTGGACATACTTTACTAGACTCCAGATAATATATTCCTTAAATTCTTTTGCTAAGTCTTTCAACAATTTAAGATATTTAAAAACCTTCTATCACACTGTGGCCATAATATGTAATGAAGAAAAGTCCATTTTGTGAAAAAAGAGGCTCAAGTATTGAAATATTTTTTTTGCTTAGTGCCTAAATTTCAACATGCCAATGTTGGGCTGAGGAACTCCAAATGCAAATGGCAATGGTAACATGGAATAGCAAACACATGGCTGTCTTGGGAGTTCTCTATGTTAGATGAGCTCAAATGATGCAGTTGTCTATTTAAAATGTAATATTATTATTGTGTACAAAGTACTTTATTCCAAGGCTTTGTCCTTTGTCTTATGTTTGTGTAACTGGGTGTTGCACATTTAACAAAATGTGCAATTCTTTGAATCTGAGTTGCATATTCAGTGTTTATATATTTCTATATTCCTGCCATTACATCATTTTTTCTAGCTTTGTTTTGTGTGCTTACTTTATTAAAGGAAACATCACTCAAGGAATCTCAGTATCAAAAAGAGATAAAAATTAACAATATGGTTCCTGCAATAGCTGATATGTAACTTCACAAGAGATATGTATTTACACATAAATTTAAACTCGCATAAACTGAAACATGAAATATCCTGGGGCAACTTTCAGTGCTAGTAGTAATTATTTTGTTGCTATTTTATATGCCTGAAGTCTCTGCCACTGAGTTATGTCTTTGTATCTTAAATATAAATTTTCTGTCATGAAAACTGTAATCCTGTGTACAATGGTCTTTCAAGAAAAATAGCTGTATAATTGCAAACTTGGACTGGTAAAAACCACTGTCATAAGAATACCTGCTAATTTTTAAGAATAGAAAAGGTATGAATCTTTCTTCTGGGAACTTGTGTTTGATTGGAGTTGTTGGTGCTCTCCACAGAAGAAGGAATATTCTTGAACTTTAAGAAGTGATTAATTATAAATAGGAAATATGTGGAAAGTTTATGCCACAACTTGTTTTTGAAATGTACCAGGTACTATTTCACAGACTATGGAATATCTTCTTTCAAAGGTGCATGGTGTCTTGGAAAGTTGAGGGCCTTGGAAAGAAAATAGTATTGGATAGTTCATATCTGCATGTAAAAGAGAGCTATGCACTTAAAAATTCCTAGTATGGTTAACACATTTGTTTTGAAGATTGAAAACAGTGAGAAGTTCTTTGTTAACCTTTTTGAGATATGTTACATCATTCTTTACATTTTGCCCTTCCTACCTTGTAACCTCTGTTCATTTCCTTCCTTATCTGAGCCTTTTACAAATTCACGTATTTTAAGGACAGAGAGGGTTATCTTATTTGCTCTATCTTGAATGTCACTTATGCAGCAGACTGATTGAGTTATAGCATATTGCTTGGAGAGCTATTAACCTTGAGCAGAAGATCTCAAATGAAGGAGAATCTGCCATTTGCCTCATGTAGATAATTCTCATAGTGCCACTAGTCTGATTCTCACTTCCTTTTTCTATCTAGCCTTTTTAAGTTTTACACTTGCTGTTCTCTTGAGAAGGAAAAAAAAACCACCCAAAACATCCAAGAAAACAAAAACCCCTGAACAACAACAAAAAACCCCCCACCAAAACCCTTTCTTTGTTCTCACCTACTCCTTTCTTCCTGTGTCTGTCTTCTCCTCTTAACACCTCTACGCATCTGTCATCCTTACTTGGTGATGAATACATCTTTTAGCTTCCTAGTTCCTCTGAGGAGGTGGAATTGAGAAAGTTACTCTTCCTTTTTGGACCTTTCCTTTCTAATCTGCTCTTGGATGTTTGGGTCCACATGTGTTGGCCAAGGCAGGGTAGCTACGTGTCTTTTAAAGTTTCCAGGAAGGCATTGTTGAAAATAGTATTTTCATTGAACCATTTCTGTGTTCATCTCTTTTGATCTGCATCTAGGAGCACTGCACAAGGTGAAAAAGGCTGCTGTATGGCAGGAACTTGTAGCTGAAATGAAATGAAAGTGACATTGGCAGGAACATTATAGCAAAACTCATCGCAATGTGGCAGGCTTCCAAAACGAGCTTGGAAATGTTCTGCAAGAACCACTAATATTGGTTCTTCTACTGCATGTAAAAGCAAATGAATTATGCAAAGATCACAAAGGAACATTTTTGGTTCTTAGGCTTATTGCTGACATTATTGCTGAAATTCTGGAGAGTTGTCTTCATCTTGGTCTTTGGAATTTGTATGCTTTATGAATCATTCTGTTCAGACACTCGTGTTATGCACTATGTTCCTTTCATGGTGCTTTTACAATGACATAAATTCTTTTATGAAACTAAGGAAAAGTCCTTTCCCACGCTGGACAAGCTCTTCTGAGAGATGATCACATGCACACAGATTTATTACCAGGGTCTATAGCTGATCACATAGAATCATAGAATGGTTAGGATTGGAAAGGACCATAATATCATCTAGTTCCAACCCCCCTGTCATGCACAGGAACACCTCCCACTAGACCATGTTGCCCAAGGCCCTGTCCAACCTGGCCTTGAACATTGCCAGGGATGAAGCATTCCTTGATTGTAATGATGATTATATTAGGATAAGTACAAAAAATAAGAATGAAAGAAATGCGTCAGGAAAGGGTATTGGATGGCTGAATTAATATTTGTAGATATTTAGCAATCTTTCAATAAAGGTGCACTAGAAGGGACCCAAGTATAAAATATATAAAATATATATGTAAATACTGAACTAGTGTAGGACCTAGCCCCCCCCAAATTAAGTGACTTGTACTGTACAGGAAAAATCTGGTGAGATATCTCTCCTGTCCTCTCTTACATGTTCTTTAACATATGTGTTGCTTTTACTTCTCCTTCTGTCTAGTCTCTTACTGTTACTGTTGGTTTTGTGTTGTTTTTTTTTTTTTTTAATTTTTTCTCTCCTGTCCCGATTTCACTTTTCCCTTTTCCAGCATGAGGTCAAACATAGCAGCTGCTAAGGAACTGCAGCAAAAGTGACAGTTGTGTACACAAGTGCTGTACTGTACGGATTGCTCCAGCTAGTCTGCAGCTGGCTTCTTATATAAAATGCTTCTTTCTCTCAATATTGCTGCTTCCACTGATATTCCCCCCTCCTGATTTTCCAAAGCATTACATGTGGAAGGCTGGTTATCAAGAGAGCTGGTGGCTGTATCCATGTGATCTTTTGAGAAAATGCTGCAGTTTTGCTGCTTGAGAACAAAAGTACAATCCAGGATACCAGTTTCCAAGTTTTGTAGGAATAATGAAGTTGTTTCATTCACTAAATGTAGTCTTTTTCATGGGTGTCTTGGTCTGGACAGACCTGTAAAATGCACAATGCAATGCCACAGTCTAGCTGACTATTGTGTCAGATCTGCTGTATTAGAGTTTTTCTGTGAAAGCATTCCACTTTGTAGTAGTAATGCTCCTAGTATTTGGCAAATGGTATTTTATGATCTGATGGCTCCTTCAAATTATTTATTTTCAACTTTCAAAGTCTTCCTAGCTTGCTAAGAGTAGTAGTAGAGAAATGATGCCGTTCCAGTCTGCATGTTGAAAAATATGAGCAGAGTTGAAAATGTGTGGGCTAAATTGTGAGCACCTCTATGAAATATGACTGTTGCAGATGCCTGATAACTGTCAGTGTTGCCTAGGCTGCTGATGTACTGATTTAGCTGAGATCAAGGTAACTGTTGTACTCATAAGTTATGTTGCTGTGCACTGAACTGCACAGGACTGCACACACTGAGGGAGCTGTGCTTTTGAAAGGATAAATGGATATTACTTCTTCCTAAATATCTTATCATTTATGTCTGTACAAGTTCAAGTATGAGTCAAAAATAGTTTGGTTGGATATTAAGTATTCTCCATCCATGTCTGTATACTACTTTTTAGAAGGTGATAGTTTGCTTCAATTATCAAAATGAGTGAATGGGGACCAGATGATGGTCTTCCACCTGTAGCTTCTAATACAGACCATGCTCTTATGCAGGTACCAGGACTTTCTTTATGCTTTTCTAATTTATTAGTTCAGAGTGATTTCATACCTCAGTGCAGTATAAAAGCTAAGCAAACATTTATTTAGAAATAAATACTATAGAAACACTGAATTTATGTGGGGGGTTGGAAATTGTGGGGTTTTTTTCTTCCTTCTGAGAATCATCTGATTGCCATTTGATGCTTTCAGTGAACACCCTGGAAACCCTACAATCCTTTTTGTTAAGAATGAGTCAGAGAAACACTATTTTGTCTACTATGTTTCTTTAAAACCTAGATCAATAAATGGCATGAATAGAAAGTGTGAAAGTTTTGTTTTGAAAGCATTTTGCTGCAGAGGCAACATAGCAGGAGGTAACTGCATGAACTTTTCTCAAGAATAAAGACCAAACACTGTAAGTGAAGTTTTTCAGTCTTTAATATGCAATTACATATAATTGAAGTATCAAAAAAAGAAATGCCAAACTAGCTTTGACTGTTTTTTGATTCAGCACAAAAATTTTGTTTGAAGTAGTGCTGAAAGCATTACTGCCCAAAGATTATTGGAAGGAAATTGAAGCCTGAGGTGCCCTATTAAAATACAGAAATTGGGATATGTCTTGTGCTGAGCATCACTGCCCAACCTATTGCACTAATTGCGTTAGTCCACTTATGCGATCTGCTAGTGGCCAGAGTCACAGAAAAGAAGCCAGATGCACATTCCCTAGAATAGCATCACTATTTTTGGCATGGCCGGCTGAAGCCTAGGGCACAAATTTTAACTGGTGATTGGCCCTGAGCCCAGAGCTTACACAATGTGCTACAATCACCAATCTCCTCCTGAAGTTTTCTCTGATCTTCCCATTTTCTTACTTTAAAGCAAGACATGGTCTTGTCCTCCTGTCTATTAATATTTTTATCCTTTTTTTTTTCTGGATCAAGATCAGACGGATAGAGCAGTTGGATCTCTGAGATCCATCCAAAGTGAGAGAAAACAGTACAGAAAGATATGGGATGTTTTATCCCAAGAAAGATTACATTACTTACAGGTCCACTGAATGAACAAAATTCTACATTGATTTTCTTCTGGTAATAGTAAATATATTACAAAGGAATAGGTTAGTAATATATTATAAAGAAAGAAGGTTAGACAGCAAGAGAATAAATTAACTGATTTTAAATTAGACGTAAAGACAAAAATTGGTCTATATCTGAAGTTCCTTGTTTCAAAAGCTGAAATTCTGAGAAAGTAAACGCGATAAGTCTTCATATTAAGTCATTTTCTGATCCTTCATGAATGACTCTTCATGACATGAGATGTCTAGAAATAGGCCTTCTGTTGATTCCTGTGTTGGGATGTACATTTTACAGAGTAAGGAAGTAAGAACTCAAATATATTTTGAAAACAGGGCTATTAATCCCTAATGTTGATGACAATGAAAAGATAAAAATAAACTAGGCTTCATTAAAAAAAATAATGCTGACTTACTTTCTTTTGAGGGGTTGTACCTAACAAGTAAATTTTCTTTTCCACATAAGAGGATTATTGCAGGTACTGCTTGCACAAAACCTGACAGCTGCTATTAGTCTAAATGAGTGCTTTTACGTGGTAGAATTTGTAAAGTATGTAGTTTGACGACAGCTTTCTCTCAGGAAGTTTATAATTAAAAGTGTAATCCCCAACCACAGGATTTTTTCCTTCTCTATACTTCTGATAAGCTCTTGTCTTGAAGGCGTTATCATGGGAGATTTATGTGCTCTGTGTTTTATAAGTAGAGGAATGGACAGCAAGGCGTTATTGGCACTAAATTTTAGCACATTTTAAAAAGTGGTTATTTGGGATGGAGTGTTGAGGATTCGGTAAAATTCATATTGTTATCATCAAAGGTATTGTTTTGATCTTTTCAAAGTCCCCTGTCTTGTCAGCAGTATATTGTCAAATTCTGTGAATCCATCAAGAGTACTGTGCTATTTGGTTTCTTTTCTTTCAATCCCAGCTCCAGCAGTTATGACAGAATGTGATTATTGTAACTCTTATTTGCTTATTTGTTTATTTAACGTGTTTCCTGTGCCTGATTTTAGGGAGGGGGAAAAAAAATTAAAAAATCTAACTGTGATTTAAGTTAAAGGTAAACATAATTTTGCATAACTTTCCTAGATATCTGCACTTTTTAAAGTAACCATTAGTGGGTTTGGAGTCCTTATTTTTGGATGGTTGAGACTAGCAATACTGACTTTACAATGTCATAAAGCTTAAAAGGATAATATTGATATTAGGAAACATAATAAGAAAAAATACCCCAGGGATCTCCTATACCTGTGAATAACCACAGGATGATGTCACATAATAGAAGTGAGGCGATGTACTGTGTCTCATTGCCCTTTGTTTCCTGAGGAGAGAGGAGAGCAAGCAACAGCCACTTCACTGCATCCATGGTTAGAAGCCATAAGGCAAGGTGATGTCAGAGAACCAATGGATCTCAGATAGTTGTGCAATGTTTCTGTAGATGTTTATGTTTTTGTTATGTATATGCTTTGGAAGAATGTTCCCCAATGTGAGTATTGATCACAGGGTTTCTTCTTATCAGTACCCAATCTACTCCTCAGGTTCTGCAAAACTCACTGGATACCTCCGCTGTCTCTTCCTTTTGAGAAGCTCTGAAACATGAATGATGCTGCTGGCCACAACAAAAATGCGTTAACAGATGTGTGGGGAAGAGGAGGAGCAGATGGCAGGACTCACATAGGCTTTACTTTGACCATAGTTTAGTCTAATGCTATTAGCTCCTACTTTCTTGATGAACTATAAGAAAACCCTAGTGTTTCATTAGTTACTGGTGCTACTCATTCATTTATGGGTCATGCTAGCCCAGCCTGTAGATGGTAACCTGTAGGTAATGCTAGTGATGGATTTTATTGCTAAGTGGGTATTCACACCTTGGTTAACCAAGTACGCATTACAGTCCAGGCTCTTTTCAGCAGGCATCAAAATGATTTAGAGCTGAGACGCAGACTGTTGAGGGCAGGGGGCCTCAAAACCTCCATGATTGCTCTATGCCTTTGCACTTACCTCAAAGTCAGCTGCACTGGAAACTGCTACTTGTTAAGGCTGATATGTATTTCATTTGTAATACTCACTGGAAATGCACATGATTAACCCATCCCTCCCTGCTGAGTTCCTATAGAGAGGTTCAGCAATGATTACTCACTATTACATCAAAGAGATTTTATCAGTTCCGTGGTTGCTTAGCTGTTAATGTTAATTTTACTATTCTGTTCATAATTTGCACAATTGATGCCACAGATAGGCACTGAAACTGAGTCATCTGAATACAAGATGTGCAATAAACTTAGCAGTACCTGCAAGTATTTGGGTAGTAGTCAGCTCTGAGGGGTGACTATGAGATGACTACATGTAGACAATTTTGAAGTGGTAAACTGTTGATAAATTGTTGTCAAAACAGTCTGGACTGTGGCTATCTTGAAACAAGTGATATATCTATTCTCTTTGGGATTTTTTTCTCCAGCTTTTACAGTAGAGAAAGAAATTGTAACAACTATATGTCAGTGAATGAAGATTATACAGGCAGAGACAATTCAAATGCTAATTTGTACAGAAAAATTTGTTGTAATATGATTTAAGTCTATAAAGCACAAAACTCTTACAGAAAACCCTCAGCAGCGTTTTTATTTCCTCTCTGTAAAGAGCAGGATAGACTACTCTAAGATGTTCTTTTATGTTGACGATATAGAAAGGTTGGCAAGGATGATGTGGTGTAGGTTTAAATATTTTTCTACGTCAATGTACTTATGGAACCACCTTTTTTTTTTTTTTTTTTTTTAAATTCTCTTTACTTGCTTAGGACTCTATTTTCCTATAGGGGAAAATAATGCTACAGAAATTGCTCCTTTATTTCTCTTTGTGGAATAGTTGTAATATGGGTTACAATGTAGGCAGAGTTGCTTTTTACGTTCATGGGCCTGAGATAGTAAAATATGAGTGGAGCTGAGCACCTGCAGTATAAGCAAGCATGAGCAGTTTGTGGGGATCAACCCATAATCTCTACCTGTGTTTTCAGTCCACATTGTGGCCCATGTTTAATATTGCTCAAAGCACACTGAAGCCACCGTGACAGAGGAGGAAATGTGTGCCATGTGTAAGACCAGATTAGGTGGGCTTGTGATATACGCTGGTGCAATCTCAAGCAGGCATTTCAAGTGGTAGCAGGCTTGTGAATAGCCAGAGGCAGATGAGGCCCTGCTACACCTACTGTGATCATTTGATTTCTTGGTTGCCTGGGCTCTGAGAGTCTGCAGACACTTCATAAAGTAATAGTAGAAGTGCTGAATTCATTAAGAATGAGAAGAGAGTTCTCCTTGTGTGTCAATGAAATTAAATTTAGAAAAGAGTGTTTAAAAGTGATAATAGATTTAAACAGTCCCATAATCTGGTAGGGGGCACAGGGCATGACACTATCGCACAGCAAGACCACTGACATTTTTGTTGTATGTTCAGATCATTTCTGTACTTACTGTAATTGGGTTTCCTTTATGCTTCATTTGCTTTAAAGAACCATATATTTTTAGAAGTGAACACTAATTGTTGCCCTGAAATTTCATGGAGCAGACATCCCTGGTCATAGTAAACTATGGACTGCTTTCCTTAGATGTCTTTCCTAATTTCTTGAATGTTGTGCTTCTAACATGCTTCACAACACTCATAGGTTTCCTCTAGAAAGCCAGCCTAATACAAGGGAGGTAGGTGGGTATATTTTTCTTGCAAGTTCACTTTTTTTTTTGCTTGCCTAAAAACCCTGACTAGCCTGTTTCGTACATTATGTATTTTTCCTCTCTGCTTAATTAAGTATCTCGATTGAAAAAGCAGCTGCTCCAACTGAACACCCTGTACAACCTCTCTGTCTTCTCCAGGAAGGACTGACATTCACAAAGCTCCAGTTAAGCTCATAACAGAGCCAATGAAGCAGATAAATAAGGTTCCAGCCTTAGCTTCCAGTGGTTTTTGAATATATTTAAAGCTTCAGTAGAAACCTCTTGAGAGGATGGAGTCAACATGGCATAATAGTTGCTGTATCAGAAATACATAGCAGAAAGCTCTCTATATTTTCACCAGTTTTATAGGCACAAAATGCTCCCTTTCTCCTTGTGCCCAAAAGTGTTCCTGTCTTCACAGAACTGGACATCTTGGGCCCATGTCAGTTTATGCTCCTTTTGGGATCCCAAACCAAAGCTTTCTGAAAGGCACAGCCTTGCTGTTGCTTTACGCACAATGCTAGCCAGTGCTGTGACTTTTGGGTACTGCAGTGTTCCCCGCAACCCAAAGGAACTGGGCATACCCATGACTGCGGGCTTGTGGCTAGTGTCCTGCCCTGGGAAGGAGGAACCTGAGGGGTTTTTGTACCTGTAACCACTTGTCCCTTTTCTCAAAGTAGATCTTTGCCTCCTAATGGGTTGAAATTACTGTTTTTGCTTTGTCTCTTTGGATCAATGTACCTTGCCTACTTTTCACTTAGTGGAACAGCTTTGGCAGGGGGGATGGGGAGGAGTTGACCTAGAGCAATAAAATTGAAGCTTGTCAGGGGTGCAAGCAGGCTGAGAAGACAGCTGCTTGCTGAGATGTGTAGGTGTCTCAGTGATTGTACAGTGAAGTAGACAAATTTATATTTACTGTAAAGAATTGGACATTGCCCTTTGCAGAAAGTGTGCAGAAAATAGGACTTGTGCTCAAGAATTTAATTACTTAAAGGCATGATCTGATACCTGTTCAGGGCAATAAGAAGTTTTGAGGTAAATACAATGGATAGGTTTTCACACTCAGCAGTGTACACCAGCTCTATGCAGTTTGGCACCCAGGGGAGGAGAGAGGGCATGTGCATTAATGAAATGGAATATAGGAGTGGGATTGGGCAGGTATTAAATTTAGACACATACAAAAAAGGTACAGTTTCTATATCTAACTGATGGTAGTTGCAAACTTCAATTTCTCCCAGTGATTTTCTCTGTAAAAATTACATAAATGTGCACAACCTCTGCCTGAGCACTGCAGAGCACTGGGAGGTGAGTAGTGGCATGGCTGAGCTGCTGCTGGTACCCTCTATTGTAACCTGTGTCCTGGATGGAAATTAAGTGTGCTGCATGTAGTTGCCTGCTCACTAAAGAGAGGGCACCATTTACCATGTTCATAATTTATTATTTCCATGGCAACTAACAACCAGCATTACCTCCAGAATATTTTCTCAGTATAAACTTTGTGTTTTGTATACCACTTGACTTCAGACTAAGGCAAAGAAACTTGTCTGTTGAAATATAGGTAGATTCTTATTAGGCTGATATACTGTGTTGAAAACAGTGAAAGATTTTCCCCAGTCTTTGCATATATTACTGGGTTCAATTATTTTATCTGACAATGACATTTATACTGTAAAGGTCAGCAAAAAAAGAAATCAATGTGTTTTAAGGACAAAAATCAGTGGTAAAAAACTCCACTGAATTAAAAATCATTCTTTAAGAAGCAGGTATTGCTGTGAGTGTATTTGCTGGGAAGTTTCTGCCAGTTTTTAAGGGCTAAATTCTTTTCGCTAGAAGGAAAGGAATTTCTGTAGTGAAGTGTGTATGGAGAGAAAAAACAGTTACATTGATAACAAAGGGATGGAGCAGGGTTGTGAATTTTAAACATCAGAAGATAATTTGCTGCCCTTATTGATAATGTTTTAGTCTGCATGATTTGATTTGTGATAATCTGTTTATATATATTTAGAATATATACATTTAGAATCACAAATTAGGGAGGATTTGCTAATGACATGGATTTCTCTTTAAGTACTCGCTTTTTTGTGCTACAGTGCAGTGGCAGTAATTAAACTGTGTTGCTGGCACATAAGTGCAAAATGGCTGGATAGAAAGCTGTCTGGTGAACAGACATTGCCATGAAAAGTCAGAAAATATTGGCTTGTCTAGGGTTTAGAAAATACAAGCTAATGTGAATTACTAGCACATTGCCTTTTGAGTGTGGGTAGGGCAGCATGCCTTCTACATCCAATAACATGTTGAGTTAAAATCTACTGGGCTATTTACACAGTGGCTAATACCTTCCAAATCCTGGTTTAGAGAAACTAGTATGTAGCATTAGAGGAAACTAATCTTTTGTCCCAGAAATAAGCTTATCTGAAAAAAATGAGCCAGTCTTCATGCTGTTTCAGCTGCAATTGTCCTGCCAGTGTCCCTTGCAGGTCTTCTGTAAAACATTGACATAATTGTCAATCAAACATCTTACATTTATCCAAATTTGCTGAAAATTCATCACAAATTTGCATGAAAGTCAGTCCAAGAGAACTAGAGTAAAATGGCAATGTTAGAATAATTTTGAAATCGAGTACAACCATGAGGAGGACTTCTTTTCAATATGCCGCTCTATAGACGGTTCTGCTACTGCCACAGAGGACATCCCTGAGTTTAGCCTGGCAGCAATTCATCCCATATTATCCACAGATTTTTTGAGCCAACACATGACTTTTCTTGTGGAATGAAAAATGAGAATTATGTATTTCTTGTTCTGAAAATTATTTCTAAAGATGAAGTTTAGTTGATTAGATTACAAAATGACCCCTCTGAAAATAGTAAAACATGAATAATGCCACATTCTTAGCGTATTTGAATTAGTCTAAAAGTATCTGTTCAGATTTTTAAAAAGCTTGGGGAAGAAGTACTTTTTTTGTGTCTGTGATTGCTTTGCTCTTTGACTAGCAGGATTGAACCAACAGGCTCAGAGCTAGGCATTGTCATTATTGTCATATATTTACTTCCCTAATTTTGTGCAGATATGCAGATGAGGATGTTACAGTTACCTTTCTGTCAGAAATGAGTGCTACAGAGGTACCAGAAGGAAGTAAACAGAGCAACAGTGGTTCTTTTCAAGTCAGATTTGAATCATTAAGAAAGTAGTCACCAAAGGGTGCAAATCAGAAGTTACTCTGCTGGAGGGAGTGGGGGAATGGAGTGGGGGGGTGGGGTGGGGGGTGGGCAGAAACAAACTCAAAACTTTATTTTGGTTCCAAGGGTTGTTTTCAATAATAAATTAAATAAAAAGGTTAGCAAATGAATGCAGCTAGTGATAGATAAAATTCTGACTGTTCAAACTTCAGGGTTCAGAAGGTGTGCATAGCTTCAAGAAAATTTATAATTTCTTTTTCTATCTTTTAGTTTAGTCATTATCCAGTCTAGAATATATTCCTTTCCTCTCCTTCACTGAACAAGTACATGTTCTTTTAGGAAGAGATAAGCCTTTAGGTCTATGCTGTGTAGTGAGGAAGTGAGAAGAAAGATGGGACTGAATAGGTAGGAACTAGTAGTTATGTGGTAGTTAGCCTACTTGATTTGTTTTCAGACTTTTTTTCTTCACTTTCCAATATTTTTCTGCTGTTAGAGAACAGCGAATCTTACAATGGCAACATTGCTGTACTTCCCTGTGTCATGAAGGAAATATTTTCCTCTTTGGAATCCAATGAAAACCTGAAAGTTTGAACATTTGAGAAACTTGGTCTTTCCCAGGAAGGGAAAAGTAACTTAAAAATTTTACATACAGTTGGTTCATTTTGAGACAAAA
Organism: Strigops habroptila; assembly: GCF_004027225.2. Lineage (NCBI taxonomy): Eukaryota > Metazoa > Chordata > Aves > Psittaciformes > Psittacidae > Strigops > Strigops habroptila. The sequence goes on from NC_044281.2 coordinate 32,188,287, forward strand.
AAAGTCAATTCATATTTTCCCAGTAATTAATACCTAGAAAAATATTCTGTTATTCTGAATGTAATTGGAGAGCACTAAGTATCCCTTAACATTCCATTATTAATTGACAGTATCTTTTCTACATCACCATCTTAATTCTGATTTCCATGTACCCTTTAATTACAGAGTACTTCTGGTGCGTGGTTAGTACCAATGTTTAATCAAGCTGTGATGTGTTGAGTGGAGTTTTGCCATTTTTGGCTCTGTGAACTGAGGTTCTGTTGAACTAAGATATGATTCTGCATAACTGATGAAAATATGGAGGTAGGGACTCCATACCTAAATATAGCTGGTTAGTGCTACTGTAGGTGCCTGGGGTATCTACAATAGGCCATCTATATTATCTTCCATTAGGCCGCTATAAAATAGGCAGAGGTCACTTGCACGCCCTGTGTTGTATCTCAAATGTCACAAGACACCTGTTTGCAGATGTTTGAATTGCTTCTAATGTGTCTGACAACCAAAAGTTTCAGTTAAAGATGGGTAACATGGAGATTCTTAATTAGGTTTTATTTTACTGTGGGGTTTTTTTTTGTGGACAGTCATTTTAAAGATTACAGAAAATACTGAATGAGATGCAGAAGTTAAAAGGTCCAAGTAATAACCCTGTTTGGTTCTTAAATGACACAAAAATGTATTATTCCTTGGTTCTTTGAGGTGCTCTGGATTTTTCCAGGGCATTTAAATGAATGTCTAAGTATTTTCAGAACATGGATTAAATTCTGCACTCTGGGCAAGTCTGGGTGTTTTGTCTTTGCTCCTGATAAAATTGGTTGTTATATTTCCAAGAAGAAGATTTAAACCTTGAGTTTTTCTGGTGACAGCCGTGCAAGTGGAAGCTAGCTGTTCTGTGGCAATACTTGAAGAAGAAAGGTGTGCTATAGAACTCAGTTTAATGAGAACAACTAATGCTTACAGCCATAAATGAGTTATTTTAAGTGTACGAATACTGATAATTTTGTTTTCACTCTCAACCGTCAGGACAGTGTCCCCTATAAACTTAGTCTTGCATCAAAAGTTTTTGTGAAGGATCTTATACTGTAGTGATCAAGGTACTTAGCATAAAAATAACTGACAAATTTATCAAAAATAGTAGTTCTGTGAAAGTAGGTTACATCATACCTGTTTTAAATTGTCTGGATCAGTTTTAAATTTGATAAGACCTTAGTTTTGCTTTGTTACTAAGTTGGATGCCATGCAAACACAGTATAAATTATTGCATGATTTGAGAGGAAAGATCACAGAGTATATGGTATTCATCTCAGGCAGCATAATCTGGTACTAACTTCTCTCCATGGAACTTTTTGTAGCAACTTCTGCTATACACCTTTGGTAGGCAGGGAAGAGTGTAGGTCTGGCCAGTGCATTGGGGCGCATGGAGCAGTTTGAGGCTGTAAGCGAAAGCAAATTATTCCAGTTGTCAAAGTAACTTCCACTGTGGAAACTTAATTGAATTGATCATGAAGAGCAGCAGCAGAATATATGAGCATTCTTCAAAACACCAACAGGCAAACACAAAATATTTCCAGCTGCAGAATGTTAAATATGTTATTACATGTGGCTTTTTATAACCATTCCAGTTAGAAAATGACAAAGATGTCAGACACCAAATCCACTTTTTTCTTTTTCTCTCCTCCCCCCTCCTTTTTTTTTCCCCTTTAGGAAATTGCTTTATCCTTGCACTGACCTGTTTTCTATTCAGGATCCCTAGTACAAATGCTGCTGGCTGTTCAATCTCAGGGAAAGAAATACAAAGAAAACACCCTTCCAAGTTCTACTTGGTCTTCATGCCAAAAAGGAAAAATATGTTTGGAAACAATTCAAACTGGAAAAGAATACAAAATTGGACATTGGCTTTTGTGCCTTTTCCAACTTCATGACACTGCTACAAAGTCAGTAATTTTATAGATCACTTGCACATGGTAATTCATTTAAATAAGAATGTTCTTCAGCTACTAGGAACAAAAGAATTAATCTTGACCATCAACTGTTGTGTATTCACTGGCACGAGTGAGCAGGTACCTTGTAAAAATCTGGAGGGGAATAAAAGCTAGACAAAATGTTTAGCCCCAGGTAAGGACATTTTATTGCAAGATTTTTACAATATAGGCCAATAAACATTTTTTTTTAATATCATTATTTTATTTTACTTGGAATTCTTATTGTAAACAAGATTGTAAGGTATTAAGCAAAGAAAGAAGAGATAACGCACCCAAGTACTGCTTTTCTAAGAACCACAAAAGAAAGAGAAAATGTGGAAGTGTCCTGGGTTCAGCTATAGCAGTCATTTTTCTCCTGCTTAGTAGCTGGTGCAGTGCTGTGTTTTTTAACTTTCAGCCTGGGAACAACGCTGATAACACCGATGTTTTTAGTTGTTGCTAAGTAATGTTTATTCCAACCAAGGACTTTCTCAGTCTCATGCTTTGCCAGGGAGGAGGGGAAGCCGGGCGGAAGCAGAGACAGGACACCTGACCCAAACTAGCCAAAGGGGTATTCCATACCACAGCACGTCCTGCCCAGTATATAAACTGGGGGGAGTTACCCGGAAGGCCTGATCACTGCTCGGGTCGGGCTGGGTATCGGTCGGCGGGTGGTGAGCAATTGTATCCTCTCCCCTTGTTATTTCACTAATTGTTATTATCATTGGTGGTAGCAGTAGTGGTTTTGTATTATACCTTAGTTGCGGGACTGCTCTTATCTCAACCCGTGGGAGTTACATTCTTCTGATTCTCCTCCCCATCCCTCTGGGAGCGGGGGGAGGAAGGGGGGGGGAGTGAGGGAGCGGCTGTGTGGTTCTGAGTTACCGGCTGGGCTCAAACCACGACAGGAGGTAAAAAAAAATATGCTATTGGAGACACATTAATAAAACCCCAAACAAACAATTGTTTTTGATCATGTTTTAAGTAAAAATAAGGGTGAGATATACTCTATTTTGGTTTTATTTAGAAATGTGAGTATGATCCATATTACATCATGCATTCTACCGTAGTGAAGTTAGACTGAGAGCTTTCTGTTGTCATCATTACATTTGTGGTAATATTATGTGTATAAAATGGGCATAAGTATAAATAATTGCACTAAAAAGTGACATGTGCTTGCCTAGATGACAAGGTTTATATTCCCTTAAGTGAAAAGACATTTAAAGTAAAGGCCTTTGGAGATGTTTGCTGCATGTGTTTTAGAAAGGCTTAGTGCTATATTGATCACAGTAAAGCAAGTTGGTGTGTATCATGTACACTTTTTATAGTGCAACTCAATCTTCAAACAAAGGTCTTTTCCCATCATATTTTAAACTTCATTTTTCTGAGCAGATTATAGGGACTGGTTGACTTGGTAAACACCTATAAGCCAAAACCTACCCACTGTTTTCCAGAGCTCTGGGGTGTCTTCAAATGACTTTGCAGTTGCTGGAGAAAGGGATTGTTGGATTAACTGAGATCTGTGCCTCTTCTTTGCCTTTGAGACTAAATGGATCAGAGGAGAAGATGATATAAATTGCTCTTATAGTCCACCCATGGATGCTTGCAAAGTCAGATATAATGTAAAGAGATAGTGCACTGCTTTCTGCCATGCCTGTTCATTAATGGAATACATTTTAAAAAATCTTATTGCACCTGTTAAACCAGATGTCTAATTTGGACAACTCTAAAGAATGGAGCAGCGGAGACATCAGTCTCAGGTATTTGAGTCTGACCACAATTTGCATGGCTTCATCACAGTTATGTGCCTGGGATCTTTTGTGACTGAAAAGCTGGAATTCTGAATCATAGGGTACGAATGTGGAAGATGGCCCTCAACAAGGTACTACCACCCATTCCATTTGGAACACAGCAGCGGTTTGCTGTAGTATCTAAAAAGGGAAGAAAGTCAACTGCTGCCAACAAGGCTAGTTCTTAAAATTTCATTTGGTTTAATGTGCATATTTTTATGATCACAGTGGAGATCTTCACTCTGACACTCCTGTCACTGTATTGGTACTTGCCCTTCCCTCAATGGTGTGAAATCTGATCCAGTCAGCTTTTCAGCTCTGACCTCTGTCTTGTTTGCCTGTAAGGCACCATGCACACCTGAGGTATAATCCAAGTAATAAATAATGGTAATAACTGTGACTAGGAGCAGTTGTTATGAAATCACAAAACCACTGAGTATAGCACAAGCTTCCATTTAAGCTTTTGCATACACATGTCCAGAAGTATCTGTGTGCAAACAGAGATAATCACATTGATGTATACTTGGTAGGATGTGGAGAGGAACTCTTTGGTTAGAATAAAGAAAAACAAAATTTATGACCAGTATTGTTTGTTTAAGCTCTCCAAATACCAGTTTTGCAAAATTTGACTTGTGTGTTTTTCACATGTGCTACTTATTTATAGACTGCTTTCCTAAATACTAAAACGTGGAACCATAAAGACTATGTATGTATGTATGTAATTCTTACCATTGGTTTGACCTTGAAACAATTAAACTAAACAAACCAGTAACACCTAGATATGGACTCCATGATGAAGTACTGTGCAAGTAATGCAAAAAAGTCTTAACATATTTTGCTTGTGTTTAAGAAGTTAAAACAGTTTTTAATTTACTTTCAGCACTGTTTGGTTTTAATGCTAAAAATACTTGAGGGTCTGTAAATACATACAGTTGCATTTGAATTTTTGCTGCTGCTGCTTTTTAAGTAGTTCTTTGAGTTCCCCCCTCCGCCTTTTTCTAATTTTCATTGGTTTCAGTTGTTTACATTCAACTTATTAATAGATACTGACTGTTTCACTGTATTATGAAAACCTTGGGTTAGGCATTTACTCTGTCTTGAATTCGTACAAATAGTGTTCAGGAATCTTCTCATAATTGGGCAAGTTTAGAACAGCTTATACTGTGGATTGCTGTCTCTGATGACTCTGACTCCCTTAAACAACTGGTGTGAATTAGAAAATTCCAGATGTCCAAGTATCTGGTCTGAGTACTTATTTTTATATATCTATAATATATATTATATATTATATATATAAAATATATAAAAATATAATATATATGTTAATTCTAAATATCTTAAATATATGAATGCTTTTTAAATTTTCACTTATAGCACTAGACATACTATTATGTATTGGGAAGCTTCTTGTCCTTACATGGCAGAGATTAACACTAATATTTGAAATACATGACACAGGTATAATTATACATATGTGAGTGTTGCTTTTAGTAAAAATACTCATACTGGAAATTAACCTGGAACTACGTATATGAGCTGAATAAATGAACTCTGTACTTACCTACAAAATTATCCTTGTGGGTCAAATTTGAGGCACAGTAGTGGCTTATGATAGAGCTTTTTATGCTGTATTTATTCAGGGAGTAAGTGGAAATCTTTAATCTTTAAATGCTGCCGTCTTGGTTTTTCCCAGCTGAGATTTGAGGAGCACTGATCGAAGTCATGACTTTTAAAACAGTCACTTGAAACTCATAGTTTCCTCTAATCTTGGACTGCGGTGTAGTGCAATGCAACAGTCACACTTTGACACAGTGGGTTAATGTGAAACTCAGGATCAAGATCAAGGCTAAGTGGGTTGAAGCATTAAAATGGGTTGAAGTGTGAAAGAAAGTAATTTCTCTAACCCTTTTCCAAAGTTCTGTGCTGATATAATGAGTGGCTGCTGTTATATATTCCTCACCTGGAATCGTTGATGTCAGTGGCATCATTGGTTAGAGCTAAAATAATGACTGTGTCAAAACACAGGAGTGTAACTACTGGGGAGGGAATCATAATCATCAGAAGATTGCAGTTTGCCTCTTAAATCAGATAAAATTGCTGTGCAAATGTCCTTTGCAATGTTAATAATTTAAAAGCCAAACTGTGGTTAAATGTTTGGGGAATGCTAAATATAATTTTAGGTCAAATTGTTTGTTATTTATGTTTCCCTTGAATTGTCAGTAGTCTCCAATATATGTATGCTGGTTTATATCCCAGCCTGTCAAGTGGAAGAGGCATTTTGATAAACTTCGTGAGGCTTTGGTCCTTTGAACTGGAAGAGAAGGCTGTGTAATGGAGTTGATGGTCTTTGTCTTCTGAGGGGAGAGTTTTGGCTGCTTCATGCTGCAGCCCTTCAAACTAGACAGTCAAATGCGATTTCCAGTTAAACTCCCACTCAATCATGAGCTGCCTGGTCTCCGAGCTGGAGAGCTGCGTTCTGTAATGGAGACTCCCATTTTGTACAGTGCTAAAAAAGATTTTTCTATTTTTGTTTTAGTCCGAGTGCACACTGAAAAACCACTGCACTGTATGCTTGGGAAAGTGGGTGACTCATGTAACCTTATAGACAAAATACTTTGAATACAGTTGAAGACTTTTTATACAAGACAACATATACAAATGATCTTGTCAAAACACAGGAGCTTTTTCTCTGATTGCTTGAAGTGTATTCTTCTTGCAGGGGGCCATCTGTTAACTTACAGAAGAATTGGCACACTTGCATAAAAAGAGATCAGGGCAGAGTTTACAAAACTATGGATATCGTTTGTAGCTATCAAATGCTATGTGCTTGTCTCCTCCTTCTGTTTGAAGTCAGCATTGTTCTTACATCTTGCATAGTCCAAAATCTAAGTGCTGTCAAACAATGACAAGTTTAATCTAATATATATACATGAAATTACATACCAATTAAACCTACAAAATTAGACATAACTAACACTTTGGAATTTTGGAGCTAGAGAGGGGCTTCATGTCTAGTTGTGATATGATCTATCATGCTAATACAACCAGTTTCTTTCCTTTACAAGCAAGTTCATCTTACGCTGAGATAATAGAGAACTAAAATAAGTACTATTTTGTCTTGAGGGTCTTGATAGCTGCGGGACAGAAGTCTGTTGGGGTGTGACTGATAGTGGGAATATAAACTGGAGCAGGATGAAGAGGCGGGGGGGGGGGGACCAGGAAGCTTCAGAGGGGCAGGTGTCATGGCAAGGATGGGGCTTACTAAAAGAGAGCAGAGGCTGTGCTGGTAGGGGCTGGAGGTGGCTTCAGAAACTGAAGTCCACAAGGTAAAATGGTGTTTGTCCCTACAGTTAAGTCTTTATCCACAGATTTCTATGTTGGTTCTTCAATGGTGAAGAACAACTTAATCTTTCTTTTTGCAGCATGCCCTCCTGCCCTAAGACAGGAAGGTTTGAGTATTTATGAGACAACTGCAAAATTGCAAGTACATTTTTTGGTCCTCTGCCTCCCTCTCAGAATCTTCATGGTTCTCTATCCACATTTCTGTTTTAGTTTGTTCAGAGGTTGACCGCTAAGCCTCTGACCTAAACTGTTTGATGTGAAAGGCTTGCTGCAAGAGGCTTTTCCTCCTGCCCCTTCCCAGTCTGGGAAGATCTACCACAAGGGATATTACCTCTAGGGTTGAGGGACCTAGGAAATAAAATTGCCGTTCCCCACGCCCTCCCCTTTCACAGCATATTTTGCTGTTTTTATTTCTGTTAGTTCTTCACGCTACAAGTCCCGTTGCATATTATTGAGGCTAGTTCTTATCCATAGGCATAATTAGTTTGTATACAATAAACCAGAACAAATCATTGTATTTGCAAGCTAGGAAACTGGTAAGGTTGTTTTGTATCTGGAGCAAAGCTCCTCAAATCAAGTTTCTTTCCAACAGCAAATACTATGCAAATATCCTCTATAATTTCTTTTTTAAGATTCACAGCTTATATCTTACTTGGAGTGAGTCTTCAGCTGCAAGGTTGCATTGTGCATTTGCGTGTTCTCTGCCATTGCATTTGGAAGAGAACCATCTGGAAGCAACTGTTAGACAGAGTTTAGAAGCAGAGGTCAGACTGACCTTTCGCTGTGTCCTTGCTCCAGTGTACTGTTAGAGCAGTAATTGAATGGATCTCACAGTGAATAATAGGAAATGAATCATGCTTGTTTAATTATTTTATTTTTTTTTTTTTAAATTCTCCACCAGCCTAAAAAGAAATTAATCTGGCAGAAGTTGCATGTATTGCCTTTTCTCCTGGGTTTCTGCCTTCCCTGATTACCGTGACAGGGAATAAAAAATAATAAAGAAAAAGGAATATTCTGAGCTCCCACTCTTCATGCTGCATAGAAGAAGCATGGCTGTCCCACACAGGGAAGCTGAGCGCATCAAGTCAGGAGTGTTGTGCATGGCGCACGTAGGTGTGCCAGGACAGGTGACTACCTAACACTATGTCTCTGTTCTTGAAATGATACTGCCCATTCCAAAGGCACTGCAAAGTGATTTGGTACTGTAGAGAGCACAAAACTGGTATTCTTCTGTTAGGTCTGACCTGATGTTAGAGAAAGAGACAGGGACAAAGAGAAGATTGATTTTGTCTCTGTGTGTCTGCCATATGCTGAGGGGGTATTAGTCTGCATCTGTGATGTGGCAGAGGTTGAAGGATGTGGAGCCTGAGCTGGTGCAGTAATGAGGAGGAAAGGCTGTAAAACAATTTATTTAGGAAGCCCATGCAACATGTTGCACTGAAGGGATAATATTTTATCTGTGTTACTGTTGTTTACTGGATCCTTTAAGATTCATATTTATCTTTAGGATTGTGTACTTTAGAGTGGCTGTTTCTAGCATTTTTAGGAAGTTACATGCTTAAGGGCTGTTTTGCAGTCAGCAGAAAGAGCTGATGTGGTTGGACATGTGATGTTAGCTAGTTGCAGCTAACTAGTTGCTGGTTGCAGAGTTCCTGGAGTGTGCAAGGCTTTTCCATATAAATAAACCTTTTAAGGAGAAATAGTTTAAAAAACAATTGTTAAGGGGTCTTATTTAAAAGGCTTACATCAATGGTGAGCTCTGAATATTAACCCGTACATTTGATCTTAAGTAATTAAGTGTATAAATGAAACATGGAGTCAAATGTGTCAGGAGCAACCTTCCTGGACTAGGATTGCCAATAGATTTATATTGATTCTACAAGAAGGGATTTGTAACTTGTTGAGGTTGAAATCACTGTGGCCTGCGGCTGCCTACAGAGCAACCCACAAAACAGAGCAGCTCAGTGTTAGTTGCGTCTATGCTGATTATACTGCTGTTCGTGGAAAGATTTCCTTCTAGTAGTTTGTTGGCATAGGGCCATTTTCAGAAGCAATCCACTTGAAATTGCATGCTGAGCTGAAGTCAGTAAGGTAAAAAGCAGGTAATAGTTAGGTTTTCAAGGGATCGTTTACCCTTTATTTTTCCTGTTTCATCTGAAGTAGGAAAGACAATGAAAGAATCGTGACATCTGACTGAGGGGAGGTTAAAGGTCTTTTTTTTATTTATTCCTTAGCAGACACATATCTTTTTGGTACTGTACAGCATTTTTCATATTGCTGTGTTATTTTGAAAAGTGAGTATGTGTAAGCTTTGACAAGCTAGGATCTCTCAGGGGTTTTAAGGCAGCTTTAATTAGTTAAATAAGCTTTATGCCACCTTCACATAAGCTTCACGGAGTCTTAGAATTGGATGCACTCTCAAGCGCATCATTACTGAGTTTACACTTTGCTGAGGGCAGGTCTAAACACCATGGTGCCAAACCTTTGTGAGCTTTGCACTGCCAAGAATGTTAAAAGCTATTTCTGGGGTCCAAAATAGTTCAGGTATCTTTCTATTCAGTGCTACATGTAGGAGGGGAAGTGGTACCTATTGATAACAGCTGAAATCTGACTCATGCATTAGGTATGACAGTAGCTTTCATTCTTCCCAAATTTCTGCCAAGTTCCCATACATTCAGTGGCTGTTACGAGACTTCCTGTTGAACTTTTTAAAGTAACATAAAAATGTGGGGGGAGAGAGTGTGTGTGTGTGTAGGTATAAATAAATGAAAAACATAAGAATGCATTCATTTTCTCATTTCATGTGCATCTGTGTCTGTGATTAACGATGGCATTTCTCATAGAATTCATAGTGGATGCTGGATTTTTTGTAAACAAGGCTCATGTCAGAAAAGTGTTGTTGTGGCCCGGTAGGATAAAATTCTAATTGAAATTCCTGAAAGTGTAGCAAAAGGTACAGGTGGGTAGATGTCAGAAGCTTGCAAGTTGGTGGATAAAAATGATGTTTTTGATGAAGCATGTTCAGGGTAACATGCTCAGTAGAAGAGTGGAGTGGAAAATAGGGGACGGTGTGAGCAAGTACACTGCTCTGAACTTGAACCGATAGACTATCAGTTGTGCTACTGCAAGTTTTCTCACAGTCGTGATGAAGTCTGAACAATCAAGCAGGAAGATAACCAGCATTTTGTGTGAACTGGAAGTGTGGTGACTGTTATGAAAGCTCAAAAGAGTACATAATCAATATAAAAAATAAGAGACTGTATCACAGTGGTGAAAGGATGGAAAGGAAACAGCAGACAGTAAAAATGTTATGAAGAAAGGGGCAACAACTTTCTGACTGACCCAATATATAGATATTAAAGTGTCTGGGACAGAGAATGGAATGCTTTTTCTGCAGTTCAGCCAGAGAGGTGGGGATGAGGGAAAGACCACAATGGAAAGATACTGGAGGACAGATTAGCTTTCTGCCAGGTCAGAAATATTAAGGCTTTGTCTGCAGTAAAATGTCTTATACAACATACCAATTTGCTTAAAGTAATTTTATGAGCATGTATCACTTTGTATAACAAGTTTTCTTACAGTCATACTCTAGTCAAAATGACAAGCACAATTTTTCCAGGCCAGCCCTTCCCAAGATGATGGGAGGTCCAAGCTCAAGTCATTGTTTTGTTGGATTCCCTGAACTCCTATTAATATTAATGCTTAGTATGTACAGTAATTGAAGATGGACTTGAAATGGCATGTAGCTTTCTCATTATGTTTAACTGTGTATTTTGTCTGTGCTCAAATGTCTCATTTTGCATTAAAAAAGGAAGAGGTAAGATGACCTTTATGCGGACAGAGGGTTTGCTATTCCTTTCTTCCTTAAAACATAGTAGTGCTCCTCACTGATATTTATACTTGGAATTTGAAGAAAGAAAATGTAGGACAACTAGGCTGGCACCATAATTATCACTGATCTGTAGTTTATGAAGTTTTATGAAGGAAAAGCAGCAAAGCTGAAATTGGAATTTTAGAACTCTGCTAAGGACTTTGAGACCTTACTCTGCCTAGTGAGCTACTGCCAATAAATACACAATTGAAACTTTTTTATTCTAGATGACAAGATTTGAAATGAAATAATCATATTTCACTCCCAACTAGATTTTAGTGCTTCTTCAGAAGGGAAGGATTAATTTTAAATGCTTTCCTGGATATTCATTTTCTTTAAACTGGAAATTGCTATAATCAAAATGAAAACTCTTGACAGTGAATTTAAATGTTCTGTTTCTCACCATAACTTTGTTTAACAGATATCTACAGTTTACTGGAGAAAAGTCATTCTAATTCCTCACAGGAAATGAAAGCAATTTCTGTATTAAGATTTCAGCCCATATGATGAATGAAGGCTAGACTATATACTGCTTTGCTCTGAAATGGTGCTTCATGATTTGTTTCTCACAATTTATTGCATGGAAGTGTAAGACTGCAGATGGATTGCATGAACTATATGAGCAGACTGTGAAGAAGATTTTTTCCAATTATTCAATTTAGATTTATTTTTTGAAAGTCCAAGTATAAAATCATCCATCCTGGTAAAGTCTGCATAAGGTATTTGATTAAAGCAACTTGTCTTTGGTAGATACCCAATAAGAAGTAACTGATTATTTCTTACAGCAACTAAGACTGTCAGAATGCTTTCTCATAGCAAGATACATGGTTGTAGATATACAAATGCTGATAAAAAAAGATTCTCTGGAATAGTTTCACAAATTATCTAATGTGATGTTACACACTTCTGGATTTTTTTTTTGGTCATCCATAGTGAGATTATCTTTTGGGATAAGCTTTTCTTAGATTAAACTGTATTATAGTCCCGATGTGAACAGATTTTTAACTGAATTCTTGTTTGTAATTTTGAGTAGCGTTAAGTGGATCTTTCTTGCAAGTTGAAAAAGTGGGTAAATATCTTGATTCCTGTCTAAATTCCATTCCCAGAATCCTCACATTCTGAAGCTACTGCAAAACGGCCCCCAATTATGTTCTGATAACTGGTCATTTTTTGTACTTGAGTAATTTTCACAGCTTAAACTACTTTCTAAGGTAATTTACTTCCTCTGATAGTAGCATATAACATTTCTTTTTGAGTAAGATTTTAATTTCCAGTGTGTAAATAATCACTCTTTCCCATGTACCTTAGGCAATTTAGCTTTGCTTCAACTGAATCCTGTGGTGGTTTTCTGCATGATTTTTTTTTTTTGTTTGTTGTTTGTTGTTTTTTTTTTAAGTTTGTTTGCTTTAATTAGTTGTTTTATCAGGTTTTACTAGTCCTGTGAATTCTTTTCAGCTTTTTGTTTGCTGTTTACTAACACAGTTTATCACGTATAATCTGAAATACATGTACTGTTCAACATCTTTGTTGGTGACATGGACAGTGGGATTGAGTGCGCCCTCAGCAAGTTTGCCGATGACACCAAGCTGTGTGGTTCGGTTGATACGCTGGAGGGAAGGGATGCCATCCAGAGGGACCTTGACACGCTTGTGAGGTGGGCCGATGCCAACCTTATGAAGTTTAACCAAGCCAAGTGCAAGGTCCTACACCTGGGTCGGGGCAACCCCAGGCACTGCTACAGGCTGGGTAGAGAAGAGATTCAGAGCAGCCCTGCAGAAAAGGACTTGGGGGTGTTGGTTGATGAGAAGCTTAACATGAGCCAGCAGTGTGCGCTTGCAGCCCAGAAAGCCAACCGTATCCTGGGCTGCATCAAAAGAAGCGTGACCAGCAGGTCGAAGGAGGTGATCCTGCCCCTCTACTCTGCTCTTGTGAGACCCCACTTGGAGTACTGTGTACAGTTCTGGTGTCCTCAACATAAAAAGGACATGGAGCTGTTGGAGCGAGTCCAGAGGAGGGCCACGAGGATGATAAGAGGGCTGGAGCACCTCCCGTATGAAGACAGGCTGAGAAAGTTGGGGCTGTTCAGCCTGGAGAAGAGAAGGCTGCGTGGTGACCTCATAGCAGCCTTCCAGTATCTGAAGGGGGTCTACAAGGATGATGGGGAGGGACTCTTCCTTAGGGACTGTAGTGGTAGGACAAGGGGTAATGGGTTCAAACTGAAACAGAGGAAGTTTAGATTAGCTATAAGGAAGAAGTTCTTTACAGTGAGGGTGGTGAAGCACTGGAATGGGTTGCCCAGGGAGGTTGTGGATGCTCCATCCCTGGCGGTGTTCAAGGCCAGGTTGGACAGAGCCTTGAGCCACGTGGTTTAGTGCAAGGTGTCCCTGCCCATGGCAGGGGGGTTGGAACTAGATGATCTTAAGGTCCTTTCCAACCCTTACGATTCTATGATTCTATGATTCTACTGGACATGACAGTACTGTTCCCATGTGATTTGCTCTCATTTGCTCTCTCATGATTAATTGTAACCATTGAATCATAGCTTTGATTTATTGTAAGTCTGGGCAGTGACTGTGGGTGATGGATCATGATGGTCATGATATTTCAGAAGTAAAGTTCAGATTATATTTTAAAATACTTTTCCCCTCCTTTGAAGCATCATATTTGTAATCTTCCCATGGAATTTATGGCAGCAGATGATTATAGTGGTTGATTCTTCCAGGATCCTATTAGACTAGCTTTATTTTGTCAGTTTAGATTCTTAATTAATATTTTCTTGAAATTATCAGTGAAAGCTGATTTTTTTAAAAGAATAACTGGTAATATTTTCAATAAGTCACTCACTATGGGTACTGAATTCCTTCATGCTGGCAATAAACAATGTAAGGGAATAGATTTTATCACAGAGTGCAAATGACATTATCTGGTCCCTGGATATTAAAGATTTTGATATGGTTTAATTTTAACTTAATAACTGAAATGTAGTTTTAAAATTGAGTTGGTGATGTTATTTTGATTGTCTCAGTACTGTGGGGTTGCAAAGCCATCCCTAAGTAAATTTCTGTTGCTGTTTTAAGACAGACCAGGGACTGAAAACAGCAACAAACACTGCCAGAGGGAAATGCAGTGGATGACTTGTGCAGCTGTAGGAGTCTGGCTGAGATGGAGTTAGCTTCCTTCATGCAGTGCTTTACAGTAGCTTATGGTAACACTTGCTGGTGTTCCAGATTAGATCTGAAATAAAGAACTTTCAGTCAGGGAAAAATACTTTGTTCACCCAATTTTAAAACATCTCCAAAAACAGCACAGCATGTTGCCCTAGCCCAAGAATAGCATAGATACAGCTGAAATGTTTTGTAAAATGCATCTTTATACAAAACCAGAAACATATCCAACGTTCAAATAGGCTATGTGGAGATATAGTTGGTAGACAAGGCAGAGAAGACAAAAATATGTATATGTATGCCTTTTTCCCCTTACATGGCTGTCTTCTATTGTAGAAGACTTCAGCAACATCCTAAAACTTAAGAGACTTTTGCTCTTCTGTACCCCCTCTCTTTTGAATCCCAAAGAAAGAAGGTCAGTGTCTGTCCCCATCAGAGCTACTTAAATAGACTTTGAGGGTACTCCTTTTGATACCTAAAAATGAATATGCATGCAATATCTCTTTCACATCTTTAGTGGTACTAGGTAGGTCTGCTATTTCTAGGCCTGACTAACAAGCATCATTTTAAGTCTCCATCCAGTAACCTGAGTAAATAAGGCCAAAATGTTTAGGTCATGTCTGCTAATGACCCTCCCTCACTCCTAAATGAAGAGCCAAACACCTTTGTATAAACATTTTTTTTCCACTTGCATGTTTGCATGTGAAAATCTCCTTGATAATTAATGCTTTTTCTTAAGTCTTGCCCACCAAGCAGCAGCTTCTTGGGCAGCTGTTTGCACTTACAAATACCCCTTCTTGCCTGGAAGGGGAAGAGAGCAGGAGAGGCAACAAGCCCACATTGCTTGGATTAAGTGGGTCTCGGAAGTCTGGTTCTTAATAAAGGTAGGATGCAAGGAGTTTCTGAGCTTTTGAATGTGTTTCTGAATATCTGCTTACAGGAGGAGAGCATTGCTTCTGTTAACGTAGAATCTGGATAATTGACCCACTTCAGAATGAGTATTTTATCCTTGCAATACCCATGTGAAAAAACACTCTTAATGATTTAGGTGGGCAATGGAGGCACAGACATCCAGGAGCAGATTATTATTTTCTTTTAGAAAAGTGTTTAAAAGTATCTAGTTCCTTAACAGTTTTATTGGGGCATAGAATAGAAAGTTCTGAAGTTGTCATGAGACATCTCTTTGAAACATCAGAACTGTAAGTATGTCAATGAATATGATCTGTGAGACTTGCCAGATATTGGGGGTGAATACCTGAAGTATTGGAAGGCTCTAAGATTTCCTGTGGTTTACTTCTAATGTAACTCTGAAGAGTAAATAATTTTACTCTTACTTTTTCTTTCCCCACTTGTCTTTTATGTTTGGATTTATAATTACTCAGGGAAGGAATCCTCTCTCATGAAGTGCTGACAGGACCTGTCACTGAGTGGATGACATGCAGGTTAGGCTGGCATATGTCTACTCCACAGTGAAGTAAATGCAAGATGATTTGCTAATGAAAAAAGCATGAAAAGCATTGGCAAGATATTTATTCAAATGTGCCTTGTATATTAAGAATTTTTTTAGATAAAACTAAATATTAGATTATTGGAAAGTTTAATTTTTCTTCCAGTAATAGTTGAGAATTACATATCTAAGATTGTAGATACAGATATTATTACTTTTAGGCATTTTTTAAAAGTCAAAATGTAGTCTGGATGTCTTCCCTCTTGTTTTCTGGCTCATGTCCTTCAGGGCCTATTTTTTTTTTAATGAATATAATAATCGTATGCCCACTTACATTAGTAATAAAGATATGGAATTTAACGTGTTAATGTTACAGTTATTAAAACTAATTAAAATTAATCATTGCCAATGATATAAATCAAATCTTAATAAAGGTTTTATTTTTGCATTGTCAGGTGTGCTGTGGCTGATGGCCAAAATATTTAACTCCTTCTGCCTGTACCCTACCTTTATGTGATGAACAGACTCAGTGTCCTTACAATTTAAATCATGGGTTGATTCATTTGAGTAGCCCAGTACTTTAATTTTTTTTACCTAGAATTATTTTATCTCTTTGACTATAGCCCAAACACTTGGTAAAGGTTGATGTGAGAACTTGAATATTTATATGTATGATAATACAATTCCTTAGATGAGTAATAATGTGTATTCATTCAGTGTATCAGATTTAATAAGCATTATAATGATTGAAATCTGCTAGTACCAAAAGACTCCTTGCCAGTTCTTTCTTGAGATTATTGCCTTTTTGAAATAGTTGGAGGATGTTTGCTGAAATGACCACCCTGCAGAGTAGGGCATGTCAGCCTGATGAGCACATACCTATGAACACGGTTGGCTACAGATTATTCAGGATCAAGGCAGCAGGAAACCAAGGGGGAAAAAAACAAAAAACAAACCCAAACCAAACCAACTGCTCATGTATGAAGAACTGACATTTTTATCTGTGTAAACTAAACATCTCACCTCTATCCAAATAGACTGATTTTACCCATTTATTTCTCTATCTGGAAATGGTAGACCAAGCTGTCTTTTCTGATCTTAGGCTCTGTCAGGCAAATGCAGGGGAAGGGAAGCAGAATATTGTGCTAAGAACTTGCACACATTGAGCCTTATAGTCCACATGAGAGGTAGAAAGTACCATGCCACTCAAGTATAATGGGGCAATTTGGACATGTGCTATGGAATTTCACCATCCTAACTCCCAGCAGTATATAAAAATAAAATATAGCATTAAACTAAAAAACAAAAAACAAACAAACAAAAAACCCAAAAAACCACCACAAACAAAAAACCTGACCCCCACCCAAAAAACCCAAAGCAATTAAAAAAAAAAAAAACCTTGCCAAAAATCCCCAAAGAAATTAAAAACTCTTTAGAATGAATTCCTTCTTATAGGGAATGATCCTTGTCCTGATCATGAATTTGATGTAGCTGAAGTGCCATTATGGACCTTCAGGAGCTAACTGTTCACTTTCTGAATTATAGCCAGGTCCTAGCCTATGAGGCAATGGTTTTCCAATGCTGGTGAGGATTGCAAAACAAATCACCCTGGTTCCTCTCTTTCCCCTGTCCTGTAGATTTCTGGCCCACTCCTTAATCATGCCATCCCTTAGTGCAGCAGCTCTGGGAGGTGAGGGAAAAGTAACAGGCATGGAGTTGACAGGAACTGCAGAGAGGCATCTTTGGACACACAGGAAAGGGTCTTGGCATCACTGTCAATGAAATGTATGTTAGTGTCACTTGTAGTAAACAATGTTTGTGGTAAGCCAGTCTGCAAGGGTTAGAACATATAGATTAGGAAGGGCGTTTGGGACTCTCCCTCTCCAAGTCCCTTACAGGACAGCAGCCACCCTGGCTGACTTGCAGTGCTCTGGAGAGCTCTGTTTGCTGTTTCACTGAATCCTCAAGGGGACCACGCTGTTTTAGAGACATTTTAAAGTGGGGTGAAGGGGAGAAGGTGATAGACTATTAATGATTCCATGGGAAGAATGACTAAGAGGTGAGTATGGGGTGAAAGTGAGGGTGCTCTGGTGTAAATGTGAGTAAATGGGGACAGAATTTCATAAAATAGGAAGGGATGTTAAAATTTGTTAACTGCTGCCATGAAGAATGATAAATCCTAATTTTATTAAGTTTCCATTAGTTGCATGCACATATTGAAAACAAAAGTACAAAGTTATCACTTTCCGTGTATTTTAATCCATTAAAACTGTATCAGATAAATTTAATGAATTTGAAGGATATAGTAATTTTAGTTTTCAGTTTTACATGACTTTCAGCTGCTTTTAGTAGAGGTTAAAAATAAATCTGGCAACTTTAAGAGGAGATTGACCATTTTGATTGTAACAGTAATCAGATTATATGAAAATTGTTATTTAAAAAGCTACTAATAAACAGTCAAATTAGTTGACATGCAGGCTGCAACAGAAATAGGCACTGGACATCTGATGAATCTGTGTGTGTATATAACTTTGGAAAGTTTTTAGGAAAGAGAAAGTAGTAGTATCTGTCTAAATTCAGTGATGTTCAACCTTGGTTTTTAAATCTCCATAGTATAATTTGCCCTTGAAATTCTCCAGTCCTATTATTTATGTAGAAAACTGCAAGAAATAGCTGCTTATATTTTTAAAGATTTATATTTGCAGCTTATTTTCATCTTTCCACTGACAATGCCACAGTAAAATTGTAAACTCAATTATAAATAATAAAAGAAAGTTCAAACCCTTGTCTTACAAAAAAACCTACAAAATATGAACTTTTTTTTATATTTTATTTTATTTCTATATGTAATCCTGTTTAGCTGGCTGAAAGGAATTGTAAACTACAGTGACTATTTAGTGCAATGGGAATAAGGGATAGGTTGGATAAAAAAATAAAAAAGGAAAAAAGAAATTAAGATATGAGACTTCAAAGACAGTGGCAAATCACACATTCATTTGCAGTAGTCAATTATAAAATCAGAAACAGGGGAAATTTTTGAACCATTACTTTGGACTATTCTCAATCTTTTTCTGGTTTGTAGGAGATTTGGGGTTTGTTTATGTGGGGTTTTTTTTGTTTGTTTTTGGTTTGGTTTGTTTTTTTTTGTTTGGTTTTTTTTTTTTTTCCTTCAGAGTCAGGTCAGAAATGTAAATGAAGTAACAGGCTTGAGGATACACTTCAGTTTGTGTTGGATTTTTCCTTTCTATTCTTTAGTAGTAGCTAAAATAATTTGCCTCAATATTCCCATGGCACTCTTCAGTGTCCAGTTGTTTCATTTTCACAGTCAACCTCGCTATCTCTCTTCATGTCTCTTTAGCTCATGGAATTATGCACTTCACTAAATCCACTGCAAATTTCAAATGATTCAGTCTCTTCTGAGTAGGTTTTTTTTTTTACTCACTGTCTCTTCCAATTGTCATCAACATACTGCAAAGTTCAAGAAGTCTTTCTCCTGATATGTTTATCCTCAATTAACTAGTCTATATTCATTCTAATATTCCTCCTCAAGCTTCTGCACTTAAATTATACCATGGTCACTCAAGGGAAATATTTTTATTGATTGTTGTTTATTGCTGTAGCAATGGGGTCTTATTGGTCCTCCCTGCATCTCGTACAGCAGAGATTTAAACAGACATTCATTTTACCAGTAGGACTTTTCCTAGTTGGAGCAGGGAAAGAGTACTTCTGTACATATAGGTAAACCTCTCAACATTGTAAAATCAATAAAGAAATCATTGATTGCTTCAGATGGAAATGAATGACTGCTCTGTAAGAAGAGAGTGGGGACTTACTCCACTCTTTAAAAGTCATTTGAAATTATATGTTTCAATCAGTGAAATGTAAAACAGAAAAATTGAGATGATATAAATTCATATGTGTATGTATGATCCCATTGTACTTGTATGAAATAAAAGAGGACATGTCAAGGACACATGAGAAGAAAGAACAGGAAAATGTTGTGGGGTGGATATTTGGGGTTTTTTTTTTAATTTTTTTTTTTTTTTTTTTTTTAATTTGTTAAGTTGGGAGACTTCAGAATAGGGGGTAAAAGAAAGCATAAATCAGGCTGCTATTAGAACATAACCAGAAACTGCAGAAACTAGTATTTTTAGTATTAGACTCTTTCTACATAAAAAATGAAGGGAAAAAAAAAAAAAATCCTGCTCTATAAAGAATGTAATCAGTGACCTCCTAACTCTCAAGAGCCGAACTTCAAGCACTCTCTTTTTCTGGTGTTAAAGCACATTTTGGTGGTCGTTGATTCCACTATTTTGAGCAAAACAGCTGTGTTCATACAAACACTGAATACTTGTTTCCAGGGGAAGAAAAAAAAAGAAAAAAAGATTCTTTTTCATGCAAACAGTAGATAGTGTAATAGAGCCTTGGAGGTGGCTGGGATTTGAGGTTTCAAATCCTGTCACTAGATACACACAGCAGTGTTTCTGGGGACATGTCAAAAGAAATGAAGTGTGAAACTATATATGCAACCTCTTGCTAGAAGGTTTCAAAATAAGGGTATTTCCAGCAGTTTACATGGCTGTCTCATTCCCTGAAGTTTACAGCTGTATTGTCTGTGCTGCTGTTGGAGTCATTGTAGTTATGTGTCAGAAGATGCATCTAAATAAATATTAAAAGTGAGAAGGAAAAGGGTGCAGAATCTGTTAATGTACTCAGTGACCATGAGCAACCTCATGATAGTGAAAGGAATGATTATATGAGTGAATGAAAATATTTGAAGAAATGTCTGAACTGGAATAAAACTAATTTTTGCTAAAATGAGGAGATTGAGATGATAAAAAACCAAGTAAGTCTAAGCTGAAGACGATCACCCAGTGTTATTTTGCCTTCCAGTGATTTCCAGCTGGCATTCTTAAGTGGTCTTTCAGAGATCTGAGTCACATTCTCTTCACAACAAGTCTCCCACCCTGCTCCCTGCCCTCAAATTATTAATTATTTTAAGCAAATATATTTACACATAGGTGGTTGAAAATAGTATGTAGCATCAAAGCAACTAAAAGAGGCATTAGCTGTACTCAGTGCATGAATGAGGAATATTAGTCTTTATCTGGTCATTTTTTGTTTAATTACAGTACATGGAAGTTATCTTAAAGCTATAAAGAGGCAGAGCTTGATACGTTGTGTCCCAGGAATAAAACCCTGGGATTGCTTCTACCTGGAGTATGGAGCAGAAAAAAAGATAAGAATAAAAACTCTCTGCGATTATCTGAAAACCTAGCTAGTTCAGCTAGAGCTCAAGTAGGCTTTCCCTGCCTTTATACTAAAACATCATATAGTTAAACTGCTTGCAGGAACTCAGAAGATTTAGATAATTTTTTTTAAGCATTGTAGTATGAAAAATAGTGTGTATTTACTTAGTTAAAGTTTTACTTTTTTTTTTTTTTCACTGCATTGTAGTAATCTTTTCTTAAGATGAGGGTTCTGTTTTCCCCTCTACAGCTATTCCACAAGAATAGAAAAATTAGAAGTCAGTAATTACGCTAAAATCTTGCCTTTACCTGATTGATGGATTTTTAGACGCCTGGCAGTAACACAGTATCCTATGCTTTCTGGCATGACTTCTTGCACTCTTCAAAGCCATTGCTTTATTTAAAGTAACTGAAATTAGCAGAGTGCTTCTGTGAACCAGCTTATTAAGGTGTGCAGATTTGCCAGCACCCACAAAAAATGTCAGTACCTGCATAGTGCTGTTCAGCCAGACATGTTCTTCACAGTCTTTTCTAATGATAAAGTTTTTCCCGGTGACGTTTGGAATTGCCTAATTCCTTTCCAGTAAATGAGAAGATATTAGCTAAGGAATTAAGTTAATTAGGGGGAAAAAAAATAGACTTCTTCAAATGTTAACCTTAGGGTATATTGGACTTTCTAACTGGCCTTCATATTAATGGCTGTAACCAGTGGATGAAAGTCTGTCAGATTTTTGGGGGAGTTGCACTGAAGCTTTGTTTCTGAGTCCCACAGTAAAATTTCAGTTTAAATTTACTGAGGCATATAGTTCACTTGTTTTATCTACTCATACAATTGTGGGAAGGAGATGCTATAGTACCCCCCCAATTTTATGTGTATGCAAATAAGACCCCCTAGTGTCACCAAAGTAAGCCAAGAACCCTGAATACTACGATGTGCAGTTTTGTTTCCCTTGTCCAAGTACATAGGTATCTCTGAGCATAGATTTCAAAATAACTTTCTAGTTAGTTATGACTGGAATTTTTTCTTTTTTTTTTCTTTTTTGAGATTTACTCTGGAAATGGTTTTGACTAGTAAACAAAGGACTGTTACTGTATCTGACTGCTTTTATTCGAATAAAGGTATTTTAATTAAAATTTTTTTGGGTGCACTAATGGAAAGTGTATGTAGCATTATACTTCCATTTTCCTATTATCCTTTTCTATAGCTGAATTTTTAATGAGGATGCAGCAATTTTCCTAAAGCCTGTGAATATTTCTCTTTGCTGTTGCTCTACAGAAATAAGAGAAGAAAAAAAGCTATTATTAGAGATGGTTGTTAATTTCAAATGGAGTGCTTCAGTGAAACCTGGGTAATTGCTCTTGTGTCCGGGCACATATGAAACAAATCATAGGCATGCTTGTCAAGAGCAAGTTTACTGTGCCTTCAGAAAGGCCACATATTCAGTAATGGGCATAAGCTGTTAAAATACCAGGGTTGTAGTCTGGAGAGTTACTTGGGAGAATTGGTTAAACCAATCTTTCTGCTTGTTTTTCGGAAAAACAGAAAAAGAAAGCTTGTATTTAGAAAAAAGGCTTCATATCCAAGAAGGGGGAAGTGTGTTCTCCACATTTGAAGTGTTTGTCTTGATTATCATCATAGGAATAAATCACAGTGTGTAGTAGCTATGTGAACACTTGTATGTTGAGAGATTTTTATACGTGGGAGGAAACTTGGCATTGAGTTTTCTCACACAAACCTAAATCCACACTTGAATGTTTCCATGATTAAGGCCTAAAACATATCATTTTTCAGTCTGTTAGAATGTATTACTTTTATTTACAATGTGAGGAGTGAGAATATTTTGGCACTAATCTTGGTATACTGTACCACCACAGTGTTACCAGTTGTCTTTTCAGTAATCTTTACTCATTATGTTCCAAAAGCATGGGGCTAACAGAGAGATACCTGAGAAGGTTTCAGCTGATGACTAAGTAAAAGCAGATTCATGTTTTTATTCTCTAGCATGTTGGTTGTTGGGTTGAGTTTTTTGTCGTTTTCTGTTTTTGTTTTGTTGTCCCTCTTTTTTTTTCCCTGTCGGGAATCAGAGTCATATTGTTAGAGAATGGAGCACTTACATTTGCTATCTTACTAAAAGTGGTCATAATGCAAATGAATAATTGGCAATTGATTTTTTTCTTTCTGTTTGTTTGTTATTGGCATATTCCTACAAGAGGGACTAATTGATGGTCATTATATGTGACGTGAACTTAGTTTTTGTTTTCAACTCCCTCCAGCTCCCTTCAAGAGATTTATCGTCTCAGTAGGGATTCTTCTCATCTTGCTTTTAACAGAAAACAGTGGAGAACAGGGAAGTCTGTAATCGATTTTTGTATCCACTTGCATTTTTTGTGCAGTTTTATAGAGGCCGTATTGCAAAAATGGGCTTTAAAGGAAGTAGGAAATTAAAGAAGGATACACAATTTTTCTAATTTTCCAAATTCAAGGATATTAAACTTTCAATACTACTATCCTCATTACAGCCTGATAATTGAGGGCACCTTGTAAGTAAAATACAGATTGGTCAGGTGTTCCTAATATGTAAACTGTTGTCCT
Source organism: Strigops habroptila (assembly GCF_004027225.2). NCBI lineage: Eukaryota > Metazoa > Chordata > Aves > Psittaciformes > Psittacidae > Strigops > Strigops habroptila. The sequence goes on from NC_044281.2 coordinate 32,211,701, forward strand.
TTGCTTGCCAGCAGGTGACCAAACATTAGCCAAGTAGTTCAGGATGGGATTGCCAGGGCAGGTGATCTCTGTGCTGCTCAGTACCATGATCAGGCTCCATGCTGAGTTGGCATCTGTATGGTGCATGTAGTGTGGTGACACAAAGTCTTAATGATAATTGCAGCCTGGCACTGGCTTGGTCAGAGACTAATGGTGATAAGGATCAAGACAAGGTACAGATTCAGTGCCCCTGTACCACCTTGTACAGAATGCTCTGAAAAGAGAGAGATAGAGTGAAACCATGGTATCTGCCAAAGTGACATCTAGATTTCTCATTGTAGAAGATTCAAGAGAGTAAAAAAATAACATCAATAAGGACTTGATTGTCCAAAATCAGAGACTGGTAGAGAAATAGTAACCTGAAAGAGATTTCCCATTTCCTTAGTGAAGACACCATCCCTAGATGGTGTCAGCAACATGAAAGCTGGCAGCTCTGGTGACCTTTCTGCTACTTGTGTGCCCAGGGCACCTGACTTTTAATTGAACCTACAGAAATACTCCAATGAGAGAAGGTTTCTCATACAGAGTTGAATTATTACTTGCTGACATGTAGTTATGTAAGTAGAACAGCAGCTAGCTCCTATAATGTGTATGAAGACAGGCTGCGAAAGTTGGGGCTGTTCAGCCTGGAGAAGAGAAGGCTGCGTGGAGACCTCATAGCAGCCTTCCAGTATCTGAAGGGGGTCTACAAGGATGCTGGGGAGGGACTCTTCATTAGGGACTGTAGTGATAGGACAAGGGGGTAAGGGGATCAAACTTAAACAAGGGAAGTCTAGATTAGATATAAGGAAGAAGTTCTTTACAGTGAGGGTGGTGAGGCACTGGAATGGGTTGCCCCAGGAAGTTGTGAATGCTCCATCCCTGGTGGTGTTCAAGGCCAGGTTGGACAGAGGCTTGGGCGACATAGTTTAGTGCGAGGTGTCCCTGCCCATGGCAGGGGGGTTGGAACTAGATGATCTTAAGTCCTTTCCAGCCCTAACTATTCTATGATTCCATGATTTATAGTATATACTTTATTATACGTACAGGTGTTTATAAAGTACATTGAGATCCTTGGCTGAAAGGTGTTGTATATATGCAAGCAATAATTATTGTTACACATATAAAAAATAAGGTCTTCCTGCCAGTAGCCTTTCCTCAAGGGGGAATTTAATTTCTTTATCTCCAGTAGTTTTATTGCAGTCTCTCTTGAGATCAGAATGTATAGTATGTAAAGTTGACTTAAACAAGAGGGAGACTTACTCTGCAATTCCATTAAAATCAAAGGGATGTGCTTCTACCTTCTCTTTGCTGGACAGTTAGCTACACACACACAGAATAAATCTCAAATTACCAGGTTGACTTCTGTTTTTCTCAGAATGAGAAGATATATTTTATGCCTCTCTATTTAAGGCATTCCCTTTGCACATTTGGGTTGTTTCAGGATATGCTTATTTATATTTGCTTATCCCTAGTTTAGCAAATAAACTAAGTTTAGCAAATAAGACTGGTAATAAGTCTTATTTATTATGGACATACTTTATGTGTCAAAGTACAATAACCAAACTTGCAATACAGTAAAAGCTTCTTAACAGTAACAACTGCATTTTTGTTAAACCAGACAGTCTTATAGCCCCAACAGTGTTAATTCGGATGCTCACGTAAAATAATATGGCTTCGGGAAGGTGCATCTCAGCCCTCTAAAAGATGGAAGATATATTTTCCTAATGTACTGATGGATAGATGTTTAGAATTGCTTGTACTCAGCCATAGCAAATATTAAGCTCAGTAATTTAATGCAATAATTAATATCAATTTAGGTGAAAGAAATATTTTGTTTAAACTTAGGATGGATGTCGTCAAAAGCATAGTTTCTGTCAATACATCAATTTATTTTTTTTCTCAGAAGATACAGCAATAACACGGAACAGTGTCTTTAAAAGTATTTTAACATATTAACAGCAGTAGTGAGATGAGAAACTATTACAGCTTATTTGGGTGGTTTACCATTGGGCAAACAGTTGGCAATTATTGCACTTGGAAGAATTCAATGGATGATTTGAACAGAAATGCTAGTTCGTCAGTGAATTCCCTTTTTACATCAATTGTAGCATATGTCCACATTTTTTCCAACGGTAATGAATTTTCTGAGGTGGTTTCCCTTTGTGCTTTTGGATGTTAAGTGTTAACATCCAGCAGGAGACACCTGTAGTTGGCCTTTCATGCTAAATGTGAAAGGGCTGTTGTAGCCTCTAAAAGGTTTTTGTGCCTTCTGGGTGTCCTGGGAAGCTCCAGTTAGCTTCAGACTACCCAAAACAGCTTCAGCTGAATCAGTTGTTTTGAGTATGAAGCATCAGTTGTGCAGAGTAACTTTTAAATATTTTTAATAGTGATGTCTGCCTTCTATGGTAAGTTGAATCTGAAAACATCTGTTTGTGCATGCAACACATCTGGCTTCATGGTGCATTATGTCCTTTTCCCATCTGCTCAGGAGCGAAAATTACCAATACCCATGGTTTGGCTCTATTCAAAGTCCTTTTCATATTTAAAAACCTGGTAACAAAGTTGATGCAGGCAGTATAACTGCCCAACAAAAATTTCTGCAGCCATTATACAGGTTTCGGCCTTTGATATCATAAGGGGTTCTGAGTTGACCTTCTCATTTGATTAATCCTGATGCTTGTATCAAGACAGATGTGGTAAGATTTTCAGTTTCTACAAAGAGGTGATCAAATGTCATCCTGCGATCTAGATTTAAATGGCAAATCAATGTTTTCTGTATTTTTCAAAGTTTACATTTCTGATAGCCTGCTTTGTTCTGATATATCATATATAATATCTGATATCTGATTTCTTGCTTTTCTCTCATCTTTTTGAGAAAAAGCTACATAGCTTCTAGGTCTGTATGCCAGTATGTAGTGCCCTTTTGGTCAGGCAGTGCAGGTGCCAGTACATTGCTTTGTGTTTGATCAATGTTAGTAGAATTATCCAGGAGAGAAAAGTGTAAAAATGGGAAAGGGGAGAGTCCAGTGAGATTCTGAAAATACTCAAATTAATACACTGAAGGTGAACTGATCTGGATGCTCATAGCTTACACTGCTTTAAAGGGAAACTACTATTCTGAGGGGAGGAGAAAGCCATTGAGGGTTACAATGCGGAAGTACACCAGGGTAGTGCCTGGAAATACATAGAAACTACACCTACACCTACCTGAGGAATCCCATGCACTGCAAATTTTTAACTGTTGGGAGAATGTTAAAGGGAGGTATCACTCCATGACTGCTTCTGTTCTACATTCTGTTTGTCAGAGACAGGTTATGGAGCTCAGCAGAACTTCTTGTCTGGTCTCATCTGGTACAGGTATTCTTATCTAAGCTGAGTAATAGAAAAATCCAATTTAATTGATTTATTGTACTAGTTATTGTGCTAGCTATTATATGTACTTGCCTAGTTACTGACTTAATTTCTTAGAAAAAAAAGAAAATGGGATATGATTGCAGAGGTGTTACTGTGAGCTTTGGTGTATATAAAAGCATGCAAGAAGGCATGGACTTTTTTAGCAAAAAATTTTTGAGGTGAAAATTAGGAATGAGGTGACTAAATCAGAGACATTGTTTTGAAAATCTGAGTTCTAATGTTTGTAGAAAAATTATCTGGGTGATAGCAATTATATTAGCACTGATTGTGGGATTGTGCAGGCAGACACACATGAGGAAATGTGGTAGGTGGAAAAGAGATGTGACATATTTGAAGAGAGATTGTAAGAACAAAGAAAAAAAATATAAAAGTAGAAAACATACCTTACTAATATCCTTCACTTTCGCACTGGGATCCAGTGAGTATCTACATTCTAATATTAATGTAGTCGTATCTATTGTAGAGCACTTTCCGGTCTAATCACTCTGAACAGTTAAAATCATATTGTGAGTATTTTAGGTTCAAATTTTCAATGCCTCTCAAAGTCCAATTCTTCTAGATGATTTGGACAAAATAATTCCCTTTTGGAAGCATAAATAGTAATCTTCCCTCTATTGTTTGAAGGAAGAGAATTTTGTTATTAACTTAAGAATAAGAGCTACTTCTGAAGTATGTCCACTTTTGGTTTCCTAAAAACTAGAGTATATTCAAATCCTTCAAGTAGGTTATTATCTGTAGCAAGGACCCAAAATGGCCTTCAAAATCGTTCACTGAGAAAGCTTACAATACAGCAGGAGTCTAATAATCAGGATGTGCATCTCTGTTTCTTACACAAATTTTATTATTCCTGATTTCTTCTGTAAACAATTTGCAGTTGCAAAAATGAAGGACAAGAGCCATTGTAAAAATAAAATGAATGAAACCCATGAAACTGAAATGGAAACCTGTTTGAGTGCTTATAGGTTATTTTCCAAATTGGTGAATCCTAGAATGTGTATTTTATTCTTTCTTAAGAACTGGAAAAATAAGTGCGAAGTATTCCGCCCAATTTGCAGTCAAGAGAGACAAGTCTACAATAAAGCAGAGTATCTTTGTATTAAAGGTAAAAAATAGTCATTTTTGTCTTCTCTTGGAGCTTAATTACAAGGAAAAATCCCTTGATAGTGCTTCTAAAATATTGGAAAAGGTGAATATATTTTTTATAAGTGGGTAAATACTAAAATAATTAAACTCTTTTCACTACGTTAAATATGTCACTGAACTAGTGCTCAAATAAAGTGAACACTTGGAAAAAAATATGAAGTGTAGAGCCTACCATCTGCAAATGAGAAAGCTGAAAATATCAGCATTTCCTGCCTGATCTAATAGTTTTTCACAGTTATTTACTTTTTCCTTCTAAAAAAAGTATAAGCATAGGTCATTTGAAAATAGAGCTTGGTGGCAATTCTTCAGTCCTCACAGAGTTCAAGAGAGTCCTCACAGAATTTACTTGGTGATGGATAAGAGTGAAAGTATGTGTGAATTTTATTTCTTGGTGCTTCTTTAGCCTTGCCTTCAGCTCCAGCTTGGTACTTCAGTTTGCTTCCAGCTGTTTTGTACCCAAAGTAAAATGTTTCATGGCCATGTGCTGCCTCTATCTCTGTCAAGTGGGGTTAGGAACTGGTGTTGAAAAGAGGATATAATGTGCTCTACCTCCTGGAAATGTTTTTCTACAATAAGCCATCCTTAAAGGCCAGCTGTGCCCAACCACACAGCTGTTTTACAGAAAAAGAATAGCTTAAAGCTTAGTGTCAAGGCCTAGAATCGGATCGTGTAAATTTATGAAAGATAAATTCTATGGCAGACTGCAAACTTTTTTTTTATATAAACAAGATTATAGATAATAAAAGAATTATTTTGTAGATGGCAATAAGCTTATAGGTAGCTAATGCCACATTTAGTACTATTCTTATATGTTTGTGTTCTAGTCAATCAGTGCAGTGACTGGCCTAATCTCCAGCAGGAAATGATACATTCCATTATTCCTTATAGTTCGATAAATGCCTTTTTTTAATGGCAAGCATTAGTTTTGTGGTCACAGTGACAAAATTAATATCTTAGCAGTGCATCAAGGCTTTCCTTCCTTCCTTGTAACAGTTATCTCTGCAATTGCCTCGTTCTGTTGTCAGACGTGAACATATGCTATATCTGTCAGTTAGGAAGAAGGCTCTCAGTTGCAGAAATTCTCTCACCAGCCACATGTAACAGAAGAGACACAAAGTTCATAAGAAGTTTGCTTTTCTTATGAAGTTCTAGTGAGTTAGTTCCAATTCCAACCTGCTAATTTCACATGGTTATGATTGACACTGGAGTATTATAAACATATCCAATTATTATATGGTTTTACAGATCACTTTTGGAGAAATGCTCATCTGAGTGCCTTCCGTATAGGGTGCATTCATTTTCCTTCTGGAGTGCAGGTGTTGCGTAATCTTCAAGAAACTGGTGTTATCTAAAGAGAAATTTTCAAATATTGTCTCTGAAATTCCGCATGTTGAACATGTGCAAATCAGGTGGGCAATTAGATGATTAAAATAGTACTATGTGATTTTTGTGGTTGAATGTAGGCTACACCTGAGTAAAAGCAACTAATAAAACTGAAGGCAGAGATAGCTGTAGGTTGTGAAGTCACAGCAAACCGGTCTTTCATTTGTCAGATGTTCTAGACAGAAGTGTTTGACTGTGATTGAGTGTGGATTGCTATATTTTTCCTATAAAGTATGAAATAAATGGGCACAAGAAATTATTAATAATAGTTCAGGATAACTCTCTAATGTTAGAATCTAAACTTTTTAATAAAAGGTTACTGTTAAGACTACAAGAGACAAAGCACATTATTTTAACAGACAAAAGCATTTATAGAATCCTTTATTTTTATTAAATTCTCTGAATTTTGCAAAACTCCTTTGGTGTTGCAGAAAATGAAGGATTAACTGTTCTAAATTATGAGAAGTGAAAAGAAATTCATTACCGTTTCTATGAATATTTCTGTTTGAGCTGTCATGGAACAAAGCTCAATTTTTCTTTTATGTTGCATGGATTTGTGATCTACTAAATGGAGGAGAAAAAAATGAGGGCATCAAACTCACTTTCATATGTGATATGTCAAATAAAATAAAACCAAGCCTAACTTATTATGATTTATAAACAGATGCTCCTGCATATGTGCATGTGTTTGTGCATTTATGTACTGATACATTGTGAGAAATCGTTACCGTATTGGTAATGGCAGCAAATAATTATTTGTGAAAAAAAAAAAAAAAAGCCATTATATAGGCACCTCTGGAAACAGTGCTCTTCAGTTCCCGCTTCCTCCTCTGAATTCCCACCAAGCCTTCTCCTCCTCCCCAGTGTCACGTAAGAATAGGCATGTCAGCATTAAGGAAGATGCAGCCATGCAGTTAATTCTAATTGCCAACACTGAATAAATTCACATTGACTTCTATCTGTGAAAAACTGACAGATTGTGCTTGTACACTTGAGCTTGGACAGTCTTTTCCATCTCAAAGTTTGTCTTATTCTCAAGCTGGAAAAAGTCTGAATTCATTCATTTTTTCAAACCGGGAAGTAGCCTTTTTTCCTTGGGGAAAAAAATTTGCAAAGGAATATGATATTCTTCCAAGACCAAATATTCTTACCATGTGCATCAAGTATTTTGCACTGGTCTACAACAATATTTCTAACCAGTAGGTCAGCAGGTCAGCTGAGACATAAGGCAAAAGAAACCTAGTGCAACATCAGCACACTTAATCTTTTGTAAACAGCTTTCCTTTGTGCAGTGATAACTTCAGGTGCTTGCACAAAGAGACAAGTCATTACGAAACTATAAAAAAGGGAATTTTCTTACTGCTTGTCAGGCACTGCAGTAATTTTGAAGGACTGAACATCGTTAAAAGAAAAATCTTCGTGTTTCATGTATCATCAATCCATAAAACGAGCAAAGGTATAGCAATGAATGCTAGTTTACTGAATTTAAATTAGCAAAATCCAAACTTAGCTTGACAACATCAGTAAAATACTTTAACCTGTAAACAATAGTTGTTTGTCACTGTCATTATTTCAGCACACCCGCAACATTTAGCAGTTCTACAAATGCTGAAGTCTTCTGGCATTTTCCAGAAATGCCTGCATAACAATAAACCCTTTTCTTTCCTCAGTGACTCAGGATTTTATACAGTTAGCAAGTCTAGTAGGTATTTGTCAGTGTGATAAAACTGCTGTAGACTTGCCTAAGCCACCAGCAAAACCCTCTTGAGTACACCTTTCCTGATGGTGGGGCTGGCTGGAATGATAATCATATCAACTAAACTTGAGTTTAAAAGGCAGTAAAGAGTCTGCTGTGGTTGACACATCCCTAGCTTAATTTCTATTCCTTTCTGATATTTCTCTGTAAGTGAGCTATTTTCTGAAGCTGAAGTTATCACATTAATGGTCATTCCCATGTTTGGTTAGAAGTACAAAGCTACTCAGGCTAAATTTCACTGCTTTCCTTTTGGCTCTATTGTTTGTTCATTACGTTTTTGGCTCCAATATATTGCATTTGTACACGAGCTAAATTCTTTAACTGGTGTATTATTGTATCATATCTCATACAATGTTTTTTAGGGAGAGAAAAGAGAAGTTCAAATGTATATTCTATGGCCATGCAACACCAAGACTGGTGGTGATCTAACAGCCCTCTCAGATGGGGCATCAAGGAATGCTACTGACTTGAATCAGACTGGTTTTCAGTACCCTGACTTTGGCAGTGTCTGTGGTATCGATACTTAAAATTTAATCAGATGGTTACTTCCAGGATCTAAAAAAAACCCAACCTACCAGTTGTTACAATCTAGTTTGTAACAGAGATTGTTAGAGTTACAGTAAAGTTTTCTGAAGTGTGAGTTTTATTGGGGGATCTATGAATGTACTCTAACTTACACCATTGAGCTTCACCCATGAGCTGATAATTGATGATAAAAGTGTGAGAAAGGAATGTGAGAAGAGGGGAATAAAAACTTCCTTATTCAAGGCAAATTATATATGCTGCACATAAAATTAAGAGCTCCTAATGGCGTGATACAGCTGTGATTAGGTCACTGTTAATTTTGAAAGCAACCTGGTTCAGTATAAGCTTTGATTTTTTTCTTGCTCTAAATTTCACTACAGAATAAAACCTCAGACATTTATTATAGAAAAAAGCTGAAAGTCGTGAAGATAGAGTACAGTTTGAACAAGCAGATTTCATCATGAACATAATATGAAATGTGAGTTCTTCCATATCAATGTCCTAACAAATGTGGTTAGGGAAATACATTTTTTTTTTTTTTTTTTTTTTTTTTTTTTTTTCCCGGTCAGCTTGAAGTTGAGGGACAGAGCTCAATGGAACAGGCTTTGAAAGTGCTTGTTTGCATCATTTCCCCACTGAAAGCCTTGGGTTTTTTTGTTTTGTTTTGTTTTTCACACTACAATATATCCTAATAGTCTGGGGCTTTGTGTATAGTTTCATAGGTTAATGGTAAACCCCTGGTTAGGTAAGTTGTTTACAGGAGAGGCAAAAAAAAAAGGGGGTTAAAAGGAAGGGTATGTTCTGGATAATGTAATTTTTTCTTGGAAAAAGCAGGCATAACCTTAGGTAAGACAAGTTATGGTAGAAGGAGAGAAGCTTAGGGGTGAATGATTTGTCCCCCTGCTGTTCCTGGATTTCTGCATTTGAACTGTGATATTGCTGGGGTTGGACTGTCTTTTTGTTTGTGCAGTGTTAAGCTCTGTGGCCTTGAGCTTCTGGGGAGGTACACACAGCCACCCAAATACATGAACTGGTTCTTCCAGAGTCATGCGGAGTTTTCTGGAGAAAGGTATTGATAGCTTCCCTGTTAAGCACTATCCGTGAAAGGGAGCTGAGGAAGATGGCTGTGTGGAATACTCTTCTCCCAACAGCAGTACAGGAATAAAAAGTAATAAAGTCTTTTTCCACCTAATTAGACATACTTGGCTAATTGGTGAAGGTTGATGCAGCGGTTCTTTTCTTTTCCTCTTTTTTTTTTTTTTCCTCCCCCTCCTTCTCCTGTGTTACAGATATACGTGGACTGCAGGGATTTCTTGATCAGGCCTCAAGACTGGGACTTGATGTGTCATTACAAAAAGTGGACAGGAACATCAGCAGAGTCTTTGCAAACCTTTTCACTACCATGAAAACAGAAGAGCTGAACCGCTATCGGGACACATTGCGAAGGGCTATCTTACTCCTAAGCCCACGGGGAGCCCAGACTTTTATTAACGAGGTTAGTGCACAGTTTTATCATTAACATTTCAGGAACATATATGATGACTTATGTGACACCTTGCCATGTTTCCTGAAGTGGTAGATTTTGGCAGTGCTGTTTGGTAAATGCTGAATAATATTGCCAGATTCTAGTGCCAGAGAATGGAAATAACAGGTACTCCATGTAATGCATACTTTGAGGTTAGTGCAAACTGGGACAGCATGGGCCAGATGGGCACTCTTAGTATAGTATACAGCTTTATGGGGCAATTCTGTTTTTCTGGTGGTCTTCCATACCAATACTTTTGACCTGGATTTCAATCACTGTTGACAAGTGATAAGAACATCTACTATAGTCTATTAGAAAAGAAACATAATGTGCCTGAGTCTTCTTTACTGTGGAAATCTTCAAATTCATATTAAAAGGGGATGTTATTGATGTTTGCAAGCTGAATCACAGAGTTTTTTATAAAGTATGAAGTAGGAATTATATGTTTGTCTTTTTTTCTTTTTTTTAATGGTTCCTTGAAATCAAATATGCTAAATAGGACAGGGAGGTAGTTGTTGGGCAAACTTGTAATTAATGTTGTGCTGAGGGGTAATTTTTGGCACTAATTAGTTTTATCCAGCTTTTTAATTATTAAATAATTAATTATTCTGCAATGTTTTATATATCGGCATTGAGGATGAGAGTTGGATCCTCAGTATAAGTTTATGTGTATTCATTAGCTAGGAATTTGGCAATGAAGTAGGTTGTTTTAATTCTTTTTTTAACTAACCAGGGATAATACTGACCCAAGAAATTAAATTGTGGATGAGACCTGTTTCCAATTATCAGTTTTGCTGCATCAAAGCATGCTAAATTAAAAAAAAAAAAAAAAAAAAAAAAAAGTTAAATTAGCTCATTAAGTTGTTTTTTTATCATATCAGCATAAGTAAATTCTCCACATTTATGTTCTTCAGTGATTTTTAAATCAATAGGGCAAATTTTATGATAAATAAATTAGGCAAATGAGTAGCTTGGGAAAGGTTAAGCACAGGCACAAATTCTACTTGTGTTTGTGCATACACAGGGATTTTCTGTAGAGAAATAAAGGAGTACTTGCCCTCAAAGTATAGTAACCTATATGCAGCTCAGTCAGTGGTTTTATTTGCTTCATAGTAGGCTTCTGGCAAAAATACACGTTGCTTAGTTTTACAGTGAGTCCTAACAAAGTATCCAAACCAGGTATTAAAAAGACATCAACACATACGTTTTATTCAGACCCAAGCTGGGTAGAAAGTCTGTCCCCCTTGAGTGCATAAGACTTCAGAAATGTCTGTAAGAGTTACGTGCATACATTGTGAGGACCCTGCAGGTTTCTCGAGAGTAGGGGCTAATGCATTGAACTGTTTTACTACTCATTTCACCTTAAAGCAATGTGTATTATAGGCATTCAGGCTAATGATCCTGATATATTCCAGATCCTTGCAGGAGTTTAACTGTGGGCAGAAATGAAAAGTAATTTATTTGGCAATCTTCTTATATTGAATCTCGATGGATTAAGAAAAACTTTATAAAACGAAAATTTACATCTTAGAAAGGAACTCTCAGAAGGCTTAAGCTGCGAGGTGCACGGTTTAGGGAAGAATCCTTTGCTAGCAGACGCTGGGCTTACATTTCGTGGAGGCTTATGGTAACTGTGATTTCTCAACTAATTATCTACAGCACAATTCCAGAGTCTAGAATAACAACTTTCAGCTTAAATGAAATAGGTATTCTTAGTAAATTACAGAAATACATAATTCATAACATGCAGCAAGTGCTTCGATGGGTTTACTTATTTCCACAGTTAGTAAATATTTCATGCTATAGGTACTGTATAGCTATATACAGGCTAATATTTTTATCAGTCCAGCTCCTCACCTTGGAAGTTGTTTGAGGTTTTGAAATAATTTCCCTTTTCTGTTTTGGAAAAATATCTATGTCTCTAAAATATGTAAGTAGTAACCCAAGAAGCAAATTAACACAGTTTATTTTTTAATTTGGGGTATATTGATTTTAATCTTTTCTATTTTAGCTCAAGTTACAAATAAGAACTTAAGAACAAAGAATAAATTGTATTTAAAGGTTTGTTTCCATTAATTTCTGGAAATGGAAAGTTCCATGTGAAAAAGAGGTTTCTTATTAAGTTTTTTCAGTTTTGCTGAGCTGGTATTTTGTAGCAGAGGAAAAATATCTGAAAAACTAGATCCTATTAAAGTCCATTAGCTAAGAACATAGAATCATAAAAACCAGGTTTTGAGCATGAAAACTCTTTTGGAATGCCAAACAAAAATAAGAGATTTTCTTGGACAGTGACTGGAGTATGAAGCCTGATACAAATGGTTTGAACAGTTTTTTCTTAGCAAAAGTTATAGACATCAGCCATTAGAAGCTGGTATGAGATTTATTTTGTGTGTTTCAATACTGCAAGTGATATATTTTTCCTGCTGAATATATGGATACAGATTTCATCCCTGCTTATCTCTTGGGTGGAGCATGGAGGTCTCATCTGACTGGATGCACAGAGTTAGGGGACTCTGACATGTCATATGTGAAAAACTTTTGAATTTCTAGAACTCCTCAATTTTAGAATTATTTCTTTAATTTCTGTTTAGGCATCATTTTCACTTTATTGACTTAGTATCCTCACCACCTCTTTCTGTCATGTGTCAAACTTAGTGCAGCAGAAATTACTGACATTTCATAAGTTTTCAAAGTTTATTATTCTTCCATAAAATTGCTTTGTTTGTAAGAATAGAGAGAGGAAAAAAAAAATCTTTTCAGTGGTATAAGTATAAATATGGAATCAGCCTTTATTAAAAAACTGGAAAGTAAATGCATTTTTAAAATGTTAGCTACCCTAGGTTTTGCATTAAAAGGTCGCTTTGGGATTAAAACAAACCTAATCTAAAGAAAGTATGTCCCTCCTTAATAATTTTGTGGAAAATGTTCCCTTCTCCACCTGCAAAAATCCCTGATGTATTTGGCCTGGTGCCATTGCTCAGTTCATGTGCAAGAGAAGTCTTAATTGCAATAGGTATGGATGTAAGAGCAAAAATTGTTTCATATTTTGAAGACTGATTTTCTTGCAAGGCAATATATTAAAAAAAAAAAAAGAAGAAAAACTAGCAATTCAGAAAAGGGAATGAGATTTATTACTTTCAGTTATTCTGTTATTCTCTGGCCCGGACATGAGATCTGATACTCATAAGTCTCCCTTTTTACGACAGCCAGATTTCACCTGCCTTTTCCACTTATCAATAGAGACATTTCTTTTTGGTTGCAAGTAGTAGAGGCATATTTGCATGGATTGCTTTTATCATTAAGGGCTCTATACTGCAAGTGATGTGAATATATGGAAAATGGTTTAGAGAGGGGCAACAAAAGTAATAAAAGGATAGGAGAGCAAGACCTACAAAGAAAAATCTCAGGAACGTGCTATATACAGCCTGCCTAAAGGAATATAACTTATGAATGCTTGAGAAGAAACATGAGGAGGATTTATTTAAGATAATCATGGGTGGTCTAACAAGAAGAACTGACCCAAAACTAAAAAGGAATGCTTTCTGATGGGGAGGTTAATTAGACAAAAAGTAACAAGTGATAGGGCAAGAGGTTACAGCCTCAAGCTGTGCCAAGGGCGGTTTAGGTTGGATATTAGGAAAAATTTCTTCACCAAAAGGGTGATCCGGCATTGGAATAGACTTCCCAGGGAAGTGGTTGAATTAGTGTCCTGGAAGTGTTCAAAAACCAAGTAGATGAAGCCTTTAGTGACATGGTTTAGTGGAGGCCTTGGCAGTCCTCAGGTAACTTGATGATATTAAAGGTTTTTTTTCAATCTAGTTGATTCTATGATTCTCTATGGCAAGAGAGGTCAGTGAGGTGTCGTTCTTCAGGGTGTTCAAGAAGAGTTCGACTAGATTAAAAAAATCTTTGTTAACTTAGTCTAGCAGTCTTTCCTGAACCAGTTCGAAGGATGTTCTAGATTACCCAGGGGTCGTTCTGAAGACATGTCAGGAAGCATTTGTTGTATGAAAAAATTCAGACTTTGTACATTTCAAGAGGGGGCAGAGATTTTGCGATTTAGTATTTCTCAAGTTTTCTATTGCAAATTTGCAGTAGCTGTTAGCTGTGGGGGATTTGGTGTTGTGGTTTTTGGTTTTTGGTTTTTTTTTCTTCTCAGAACACTTTTGATTTATTTGGAATATGTATTTTAATGAAATTTCTCTTGAAAACCATAGGTGATATCAGTTGCTTTATAGACTTTTATCATTCTGCTTTCCAGTATTTGCCACCTTTACTTTGGAAAGCCAGTAAAATGAAGGCTGTGTAACACAGTTGCATGTGGTTATTGATTTAAAAAGAGAAGGAATTCTTTGGTTTACAAAACCTTTAACTCAGCATTGCTTGGTTTCCGGCAGCTTCACTGAAGTGAAAAGTGCTTCTATTTAGGTGCATCTTTGAAAATGATATCATTACTTGTTGAGTCTGTCTTGCCTGTAAGCTAGTAAGCTTACTGCACTAAGCTTGCTAGTATAAATGCGTATCCCTGCACATACCGGCTGAAAGAGGAACTCTTTGCATGCCTAGTATAGTAAATACGGTAAAAAAAAACAAAGGGCAGATTAGTTGCATTAAAAATTGATGCTAAAACCCTGTATCATTGCAGCAGGGTTATCTGAATCAATGCAATTGCAATTTGAGCTGAAGCTATAAACTTCCGGAATAATACTAAGTTTGTTAAACAGTTGTAATTTATCTCTGTGCTGTTTATGCAGTCACCTCTGTGTCCTCACCAGAAAGCAAAGACTGCTTTCTGTTTCTCTTTTACTCTAGTTAATGTCAAATATTCTGATTCATTCTTAAAAAAAAAAAAAAACCTAAAAAAACAATATTCTGCTTTTGGTTAAGGTGGGGTCACTTCACACTGATTTTCGACCTTCCTTCATTCCTAGTCATTGAGGATGCTGAGCACCTTAGTCCCAGAGCACTCCCAGTTGGCACTTTTTCGTGAATAGTGCTCCAGACTTCTCTTTTTCCCTCTGCAGTTGGTGACGTGTTATTACTTGACGAGCTGCAGGAATTATTTATGGCATTTTGAACAGTTTGCACCCACAAGCAATTGTATGAAATGGATTTTCACAGGAAGCAGACACCTTTACATTTCAGAATTTAACAGGGAAAAAGTTTAATCCTAATTTTCTGGCACTTGGCATTTCATATTGCCATGCAGCTCTCATTTATGTTACAAATGTTCAGCATATTAGTTGGTGTCTCTGCTTTATATACAGTGTACAAACATGTTGAAATACTGGTGAATAATTTGGGGAAAAAATATTATGCCTCTTCCATTTTTAGAAGGCAATTTCTTTGTTTAAAGAGCTGGTAGTGATTTGTGAATGCTGGTGACAGAACTGTAGAAATAATACATTCTTCCTTCAATAGTTGAAGTTAAATCATGCCCAACTTATTTTTTCTAAATCTTCCTCTGGTTTTCTATTTCTTCCTCTGTGCTGAAATCTTGCCTGCTGGCATTTGCAATATAGTAAGACTTTGTGCTTAAAACGAATAATAATAATTATTAATAATATAAAACAAGCAAACCTCATTAAACTGCTAAAACCTAAGTGAAAACCTAAGTGAATGTGCTATCCTCACATTATGGGATAAATTGGCTTAGAAGTGGGTTCTTTCCATTGGGCTAAAAGAAACCCCAAGCCACACACAAACCCTCCCACATTTTGTTTCACTATGATTAATGCAAGCTATTGGATCTCTGAAGATTTTTAGAACAATCACTTACATGTATAGTCATAGATTTGTAGGAATTTTGAAGAGGGGGAACAGAGAAATCATAATTTGGTGAATAAAAAACTGTATGTAAGCAATTACATACAGTTTACATAGTTACATACATATACATACATATACAATTACGTGAAGCTTACATAGCTTCATGTAAATGACATTTCTTTTACTGGTGCAGGTAAGTTTAAGTGACAATAATTTTAGCAATTTACTAATTTACAATAATTTACCTTTTTTTTTTTTTTTTAATTCCACTACTAATGTTGCAACAGATTTTGAACCTGAATGTTGAACTAATGAGAAACATGAGACCTGCATTCAATTCTGTGCATCTCTAACAATAACTGATAGCAGTTTTGTGAAGCTTTGTGGGTCAATTGAGAGGGAAAAAAAAAAAAAAAAGGAAATGGAATATCTTAGAATTACACAGTTTTTATGAGTCTGGAAAGAAATAACACTTCCTGCCCCCCCAACCAACCAACCGAAAATCCAAAACAACAAAACCCAAAAACCCAATCAAACAAAACCAAACCAAAAACCAACAAGTGATGCACAGTAGAATTACTCGCCACCTGCTGACCAATGCCCAGCTTAGCCCCAGGCAGTGATTGGCCCCTCACAGACAACTACCCTCAGTTTCCATACCAAGCATGATGTGCTGTGGTATGGAATACTCCTTTGAGTAGTTTGGGTCAGGTGTCCTATCTCTGCACCCTCCTGGCTTCTTGTGCCCCTCCTCACTGGCAGAGCATGAGAGACTGAGAAATCCTTGATCAGGGTAATCACTATTAAGCAACAACTAAAACATCGGTGTGTTATCAGCACTGTTCTCAGACTAAAGCTAAAACACAGCACTGCACCAGCCACTAGGAAGAAAATTAACTTTATCCCAGCCAAAACCGCGACACTTACTAAGTCTTTCAATGTCATTAATAGTATGTCTGGTCTGAAGGAACTAGATTTTTTAGTTCACATTTTGAATCTGATGGCTGAACACATGCGTAGAGGACCATTTATTTTTGAATGTCATTAAATCTGTATGCACAGGAACTGGACATTCCTTTTGCTCCAAATACTTAATCCTCAGTGTACTTTTGGGTTCTTGTTTCATTGCAGGTGTTCAGTTGCTAAAACATGACTCAATTCCTGAAAATTTTGCTTCTGTCCACAAGTAAGGATGTCGGGAAACTCTGCTGAATATCTGGCTGAAAAAAAAAAAAAATTGTTGAAATACTTTAATTTTACATTGCTTCATGAGCTTCCTTAGTTTTCAGTTTTGTTATTTTTCATTCTTTTTTTTAGTGTAGAAAATTGTTAATTTTATTACCTATTATATTTTTATCTTTCCTCAATCTCTGTTAAATATGGAAATGAACAGCACAGTGCAAGGTAAGCCTGTTCACATGGGATGGCCCTGATAAAGGTGACAAGTATGTAAAGTGGAAGGCAGCAGGATTCAGAGACTGGCATTCATGTCCTTGAAGCAGGTGCTGGTGTTACGGTAGCACCGTGTCAGGGTTCCTAGGTTTCTCCTTCCAGGGTAGCCCCACGTTAATACAGTAAGTTCCAGAAGTAGCTCTCTGCACAGGTTTAACGTCAGGATTCAGTATTGGGACCAGCACTGTTTAACTTCTTTGTTATTTTTTTACATGGACATGTGGGATTGAGTGCACCCTCAGCAAGTTTGCTGATGACACCAAGCTGTGTGGTGCAGTTGACAGGCTGGAAGGAAGGGATGTCATCCAGAGGGACCTTGACATGCTTGAGAGGTGGGCCCAGGCAAACCTCATGAAGTTCAACAAGGCCAAGTGCAAGATGCTGCATCTAGGTCAGGACAACCCTAAACACAAATACAGGCTGGGCAGAGACTGGACTGAGAGCAGCCCTGAGGAGAAAGACTTGAGGTGTTGGTTGATGAAAAGCTCAACAGGACCAGGCGATGTGCACTTGCAGCCAAGAAAGCCAAACATATGCTGGGCTGCATCAAAAGAAGTGCAAACAGCAGGTCGAGGAGGCGATTACCCCCCTCTACTCCTCTCTCATGAGACCTCACCTGAAATACTGTGTTCAGCTCTGGGGCCTCCAACACAAAAGGACGTGGACCTGTTGGAGTGAGTCCAGAGGAGGGCCCCAAAGATCATCAGAGGGCAGAAGCACCTCTCCTATGAAGACAGGCTAAGAGAGTTGGGCTTGTTCAGCCTGGAGAAGATTAGGAGTCAGAGAGACTTTATAGCAGCCTTCCAGTACCTAAAGGGGGGTCTACAAGGAAGCTGAAGAGGAGCATTTTATAAGGGTGTGTAGGCTAGGGGTAATGGCTTTGAAATGAAAGAGGGTAGATTTAGATTAGATGTAAGGAAGAAATTCTTTACTGTGAGGGTGGTGAGGTACTTGCACAGGCTGCCCAGAGAAGTTGTGGCTGCGCCATCCCTGGAAGTGTTCAAGGCCAGGCTGGATGTGGCTTTGATCTTGGAACTAGATGATCTTTAATGTCCCTTCCAACTCAAACCAGTCTGTGATATGGGGATTCTTGCTGTCAGGAGGGGTTGTATTTATGGGGGTGGTTTTGAAGGGAGAGGAGTTATTAATGACTTGGAAACAGAATTGTTGTATTGGGCCACATGCAGTTCATTTCCTCTAGCACTGTCTTTAATAGTACCCAGTTTTGGCCTTTGCAAGACCTGATGCAGGACAACTCTTCAGGGAGCATTAAAATCTTGGGCTACCAAAAACTAGCCCCACTTCAACCTACGCCCTCATATTTGGTTTTAGTGCGAGGTGTCCCTGCCCGTGGCATGGGGGTTGGAACTAGATGATCTTAAGGTCCTTTCCAACCATTACTATTCTATGATTCTAACTTCAGATTGTTCGACTGACTCTTGGAATACTGTGCAATTTAAAGATAAAGACTTTATATATGTATATTTTTAATGTAGTAGAAAGTTAAATATCTTGACGTGTCTGTGGTCATTATAATATATAAATACACGTAAAATGTTTCTCTAAAATACTCTAAAATACTGCAAATCTGCAGATGATTTTATCCTTCCCAGCAAGGATAATTTTCTGCAATTTAGGTATAATTTACCAGAAATCAGAGATTACAAATTAATTATGAATGATTAATTTTAAAATATGCTCCTGCATTTGCATTTCATCACTATGTATTTGACTACTGTAAGACACTAGCACAAGCAGTGCAGGTACATGAGTGTCCTGGGTTCAGCTATAGCAGTCATTTTTCTCCTTCTTAGTAGCTGGTGCAGTGCTGTGTTTTTTAACTTTCAGCCTGGGAACAACGCTGATAGCACCGATGTTTTTAGTTGTTGCTAAGTAATGTTTATTCCAACCAAGGACTTTCTCGGTCTCATGCTTTGCCAGGGAGGAGGGGAAGCCAGGAGGAAGCAGAGGCAGGACACCTGACCCAAACTAGCCAAAGGGGTATTCCATACCACAGCACGTCATGCCCAGTATATAAACCGGGGGGAGTTACCCGGAAGGCCCAGATCACTGCTCGGGTCGGGCTGGGTATCGGTCGGCGGGTGGTGAGCAATTGTATCCTCTCCCCTTGTTGTTTCACTAATCATTATTATCACTGGTGGTAGCAGTAGTGGTTTTGTATTATACCTTAGTTGCGGGACTGCTCTTATCTCAACCCGTGGGAGTTACATTCTTCCGATTCTCCTCCCCATCCCTCTGGGAGTGGGGGGAGGAAGGGGGGGAGTGAGCGAGCGGCTGTGTGGTTCTGAGTTACCGGCTGGGCTCAAACCACGACAGTTCTTTTTGGCGCCCAACGTGGGGCACGAATGGTTGAGATAACGACAGATCTGACCAGAGTGTGTTTAATCATATTTGTGATAAGCATTCATTGTTACTACTCGTCACAATGGTGATTATTTGGCTCTCAGACGTGTTGCGCTTGATCTCAGAATTTCAGCATGTTGTACCTTACTTACAGCCACTATTTGCTGTTTTAGTGTTTATTGGCTGGGGGGCCTGGGCTAAGGTTCTTGTTTCACTGTACTTCATGGTAATGACTTGTAA
This sequence comes from Strigops habroptila, assembly GCF_004027225.2. Lineage (NCBI taxonomy): Eukaryota > Metazoa > Chordata > Aves > Psittaciformes > Psittacidae > Strigops > Strigops habroptila. The sequence goes on from NC_044281.2 coordinate 32,231,293, forward strand.
TACAATAGACTCATTGATCATGAAACTGGTCTGGTTTGTGCTTCCAGCGTGGCCATCACCACTATACATTGGGAGGTATATAATGAAATATTTTAGCAATTGCATATCTTTTTTTTCTCCTCAGGGGGTAAACTTACGAAGGAAGCATTCTCTTTCACCCCCCGTTCCCCCACCAGCCTATTTGCAACAGCAGTTGAGAGTTCTGAAGGTTTTAGATGGCCTTTGAGTACCCTTGAAACCTGCCTGCTGATTGTGCTGGGGATCAGCATGTTGGCAAACATACGGAGTGTGTTTTACCCACGGCCATCCCGTCGTAGGAACATCCTATTTCGTTTAATGTCAAAAATTCAGCAGTATCAGGTTCGAATCTGGTCTAGGGTTAGACGACGATATAGGAGGACCACCAGGAGATTTTCCCTGAGGCTGGACAGTTATGAGTGGCAGGGTGTGTGGGATAGTATGGGCAAGTACCTAGGCCAGTGGGCCCCTCCAGTGCTTTGGAACTTCACCACTGAACAAGTGCAACATCTGGAAAAACTAGTAAAACACTTAAACGAGGTGTGCTGTCGTCCTGGTTATACCAGAGAGGGACAAATCTTGGCAACGTGCTGGGGCTTGGCCTATGCCTACAGAGCCCTGCTCAACACTATCCAGCACCTTCAAAGGGAAAAAAATGTCTCTGGATCTGATGGCAAAGCAATAGACAACGCAGCTATGCCAACTACAAGCACAGCAGCTACTCAGACCCTGACCACAACAGACAACACAGCTACTCCAAGTACAGCAGCTACATCAACCCCAGTGACAAGCACAACAGCTACTCAAACCCCGACAGCAACAGACAACGCAACTACTCCAACTTCAAATACAGCAGTTACACCAACCCCAGTGACAAGCACAACAGCTACTCAAACCCCGACAGCAACAGACAATGTGGCTACTCCAAGCACCGCAGCCACACCAACCTCAGTGACAAGCACAGTAGCTACTCAAACCCCGACAGCAACAGACAATATAGCTACTCCAAGCACCGCAGCTACACCAACCTCAGTGACAAGCACAGTAGCTACTCAAACCCCGACAGCAACAGACAATATAGCTACTCCAAGCACCGCAGCTACACCAACCCCAGTGACATGCACAGTAGCTATTCAAACCCTGACAGCATCAGACAATGCAGCTGTTGGTGTTACTCAACTCCCAAGCACAACAGCTGCACCAATCCCAGCAATAGACATTGCAACCACTCCAGTCCTAGTGGCAGACACTGCAGCCACTCCAACCACAGTGACAAACACTGCAGCTAAACCAAATGTCCAGTTTGTGACAATGTCTGTTGCCCCTGTAAGCAAAAGCAGACGAGAGGCACAAAGAGCAACCCGCGAAGTGAAGAAAGATGAAGACCCAATGCCATTACTATATGCAACAGCATCTGAACAAGAGTTACTACTACGTGGGTCAGAGGAAGAGGAAGAAGAAGAAGAGGTCACTTCTCGACCCCGGACCTCAACCGAACTGCGGAATATGCGAAAAGATTTCACCCGTCTTCCAGGGGAGCACATTGTCACCTGGTTGCTCCGGTGCTGGGACAATGGGGCCGACGGTCACGAACTAGAAGGTAGGGAAGCCAAAGCAGCTGGGATCACTTGCTAAGGCAGGAGGAATTGACAAAGCGATTGCAAGAGAGAAGCAAGCCCTCAGTCTTTGGAGGCGGCTCCTGGCAGCTGTGAAGGAAAGGTTTCCCTACAAAGACGATATTACGAGTCGCTCAGCCAACTGGACCACGATAGAGAAAGGCATCCAGTCCCTGAGGGAATCAGCCATTATAGAGATGATCTATCGTAGGCCGGATGCCAGGAACACATCCGTAGATCCAGATGAAGTCGAATGTACACGACCCATGTGGCGGAAACTTACACGGAGTGCGCCATCATCATATGCCCACACATTGGCATCAATGACCTGGAATGACGGAATATCACCAACAGTGGATTGCCTGATTCGTCAACTCCGAGAGTTCGAAGACAATCTCACCCCTTCCATCATTTCAGCTGTGGAAAAACTGTCCCAGCAGTTCAAACAATTGAGAGACGATTTATCCGATCTATCCAGCTCCCCACGCGTACCAACCCATGTCTCAGCTATTAACAGAAGGTGCCCTACTGCTCGAGAAAGAAAATATAGGAGGTACATGCCACGGGCCACCCTATGGTTTTACCTGCGGGATCACGGAGAAGACATGAGAAAGTGGGATGGAAAACCTACTTCAGCTCTGGAGCAACGGGTGCGTGAACTGAAGAGGAGAACAATGGTCAAGGATGATCCTCCCAGGAAAGCTGCTGCTCCAGTCTCTGGTGAGCAGTTTCCCAGATGGAGCGAAAGAGCTGATTTTACTCCAGCTCCTGTGATAAGGAATACTAATCCCTTTCTACAAGACAGAAGTGGAGAATTTTGTGATCACTATTAGAGGGGCCCTGCCTCCAGCCAGGTGGAGGAGAGGGATAATCGGGTTTACTGGACTGTGTGGATCAGATGGCCTGGCACATCAGTCCCACAGAAGTATAAGGCTCTAGTAGGTACCGGTGCACAGTGTACTCTGATGCCATCAAGGTATCAAGGGGTGAAACCCATTTATATTTCTGGAGTGACAGGAGGATCCCAAGCGTTAACTATGCTGGAAGCTGAAATCAGCCTGACTGGGAGGAAGTGGCAAAAGCACCCCATTGTAACTGGTCCAGGGGCTCCATGCATCCTTGGCATAGACTATCTCAGGAGAGGGTACTTCAAAGACCCAAAAGGGTATAGATGGGCTTTTGGTATCGCTGCCTTGGAGACAGAGGAAATTAAGCAGCTGTCCACCTTACCCGGTCTCTCAGAGGATCCTTCTGTTGTGGGGCTGCTGAAGGTCGAAGAACAAGTGCCAATTGCGACCACAACAGTGCACTGGCGGCAATATCGCACCAACCGAGACTCCTTGATTCCCATCCATAAGCTGATCCGCAGACTGGAGAGCCAAGGAGTGATCAGCAGGACCCGCTCACCCTTTAATAGCCCCATATGGCCAGTGCAAAAGTCTAATGGAGAGTGGAGATTAACAGTAGACTATCGTGGCCTGAACGAAGTCACACCACCATTGAGTGCTGCCGTACCGGACATGTTAGAACTTCAGTATGAACTGGAGTCAAAGGCAGCCAAGTGGTATGCCACAATTGACATTGCCAATGCATTTTTCTCAATCACTTTGGCAGCAGAATGCAGGCCACAGTTTGCTTTCACTTGGAGGGGCGTCCAGTACGCTTGGAACCGACTGCCCCAGGGGTGGAAACACAGCCCTACCATCTGCCATGGATTGATCCAGACTGCACTGGAACAGGGGCAAGCTCCAGAACACCTGCAGTACATTGATGACATCATCGTGTGGGGTGATACAGCGGAAGAAGTTTTTGAGAAAGGGAGGAAGATAATCCAAATCCTGCAGAAGGCCGGTTTTGCCATAAAACGGAATAAGGTCAAGGGACCTGCACAGGAGATTCAATTTTTGGGAATAAAATGGCAAGATGGACGCCGCCAGATCCCCACAGACGTGATCAACAAGATAACAGCAATGTCTCCACCAACTAACAAGAAAGAAACACAAGCTTTCTTAGGTGTTGTGGGGTTCTGGAGAATGCACATCCCAAATTACAGTCTGATTGTAAGCCCTCTCTACCACATGACCCGGAAGAAGAATGATTTCAAATGGGGCCCTGAGCAACAACAAGCCTTTGAACAAATTAAACGAGAAATAGTTCATGCAGTAGCCCTTGGACCAGTCCGGGCCGGGCCAGATGTGAAAAATGTGCTCTATACCGCAGCTGGGGAGAATGGTCCTACCTGGAGCCTCTGGCAGAAAGCTCCAGGGGAGACTCGAGGTCGACCCCTCGGCTTTTGGAGTCGGGGATATAAAGGATCCGAGGCCAGCTATACTCCCACTGAAAAAGAGATACTGGCAGCCTATGAAGGGGTTCGAGCTGCCTCAGAAGTGATTGGAACTGAAGCGCAGCTCCTCCTGGCACCCCGGTTGCCTGTGCTGGGCTGGATGTTCAAAGGCAGGGTCTCCTCTACACATCATGCAACGGATGCTACATGGAGTAAGTGGGCCGCACTAATTACACAACGAGCTCGAATAGGAAATCCCAGTCGTCCAGGAATTCTAGAAGTCATCATGGACTGGCCAGAGGGCAAAGATTTTGGGATGTCACCAGAAGAGGAGGTGACACGTGCTGAAGAGGCCCCACCATATAATGAACTGTCAGAGAGTGAAAAGCAATATGCCTTGTTTACTGATGGGTCCTGCCGTATTGTGGGAAAGCATCGGAGATGGAAGGCAGCTGTGTGGAGTCCCCTGTGACAAGTTGCAGAAACTGCTGAGGGAGAGGGTGAATGGAGTCAGTTTGCAGAGGTGAAAGCCATCCAGCTGGCCTTGGACATTGCTGAACGAGAAAAATGGCCAGTGCTTTATCTCTACACTGACTCATGGATGGTGGCAAATGCCCTGTGGGGGTGGTTGCAGGAATGGAAACAGAGCAACTGGCAACGCAGAAGTAAACCCATCTGGGCTGCTGCATTGTGGCAAGATATCGCTGCTCGGGTGCAGAACCTGGTGGTGAAGGTACGCCACGTAGATGCTCATGTACCCAAGAGTCGGGCCACTGAGGAACACCAGAATAACCAGCAAGTGGATAAAGCTGCTAAGATTAAAGTGGCTCAGATGGACTTGGATTGGCAACATAAGGGTGAATTATTTTTAGCCCGGTGGGCCCATGACACCTCAGGCCATCAAGGCAGAGATGCAACATATAGATGGGCTCGTGATCGAGGGGTGGACTTAACGATGGACACTATTGCCCAGGTTATTCACGAATGTGAAACATGTGCTGCAATTAAGCAAGCCAAGCGGTTAAAGCCTCTCTGGTATGGAGGACGATGGCTGAAGTACAAGTATGGGGAGGCCTGGCAGATTGACTATATCACACTCCCACCAACCCGCCAAGGCAAGCGCTATGTGCTTACCATGGTGGAAACAACCACCGGCTGGCTGGAAACATACGCTGTGTCCCATGCCACTGCCCGGAACACTATCCTGGGCCTTGAGAAACAAGTCTTGTGGCGACACGGCACCCCGGAGAGAATTGAGTCAGACAATGGGACTCATTTCCGGAACAACCTCATAGACACTTGGGCCAAAGAGCATGGCATTGAGTGGATATATCACATCCCCTACCATGCACCAGCCTCTGGGAAAATCGAACGGTACAATGGGCTGTTAAAAACTACACTGAGAGCAATGGGTGATGGGACTTTCAAACACTGGAATACACATTTACCAAAAGCCACCTGGTTGGTCAACAGTAGGGGATCTGCCAACAGGGCTAGCCCAGCCCAATCAGAAATTTTACGTACCGTAGAGGGGGATAAAGTTCCTGTGGTGCACATAAAGAATTTGTTGGGGAAGACAGTCTGGGTTATTCCTGCTTCAGGTAAAGGCAAACCCACTCGTGGGGTTGCTTTTGCTCAGGGACCTGGATATACTTGGTGGGTAATGCGGGAAGATGGGGAAGTCCGATGTGTACCTCAAGGGGATTTGATTTTGGGGGAAAACAGCCAATGAACTCAATTGTACGCTGTTGCCTGCTCTATAACACTTTTATAGCCCACCAGCTAGATATCTTCAGGTCGCCAGCAATTGACCCTGACTTCCCTCCGATCATCACCTCAACAAAGAATGAATTTTGAGGAAACCAGACGAGCTCAGCAGTGACCAGACGAGTTTGGCGGTATCATCAGCAGGCAACAACCCAACACTACGTACCGTCCCTTCTGCCCTGAAAGACTATTACAAGAGATGGAGCCTGACATCATGGACTGGATGAGTTCAGCAATTTTACAGGGATTGGTCCATGGACTAGGGAATGATATCTTTCTCTTTGTGTGGGTGTGGGTGTATATATATGTGTATATATGGGACAGGGGTGATGATGTGCTGAGAGATGTGGGATCTGAGCATGACGTGAATAGTATGGAATAAGGGGTGGATACTGTCCTGGGTTCAGCTATAGCAGTCATTTTTCTCCTTCTCAGTAACTGGTGCAGTGCTGTGTTTTTTAACTTTCAGCCTGGGAACAACGCTGATAACACCGATGTTTTTAGTTGTTGCTAAGTAATGTTTATTCCAACCAAGGACTTTCTTGGTCTCATGCTTTGCCAGGGAGGAGGGGAAGCCGGGAGGAAGCAGAGGCAGGACACCTGACCCAAACTAGCCAAAGGGGTATTCCATACCACAGCACGTCATGCCCAGTATATAAACTGGGGGGAGTTACCCGGAAGGCCCAGATCACTGCTCGGGTCGGGCTGGGTATCGGTCGGCGGGTGGTGAGCAATTGTATCCTCTCCCCTTGTTATTTCACTAATCATTATTATCACTGATGGTAGCAGTAGTGGTTTTGTATTATACCTTAGTTGCGGGACTGCTCTTATCTCAACCCGTGGGAGTTACATTCTTCCGATTCTCCTCCCCATCCCTCCGGGAGCGGGGGGAGGAAGGGGGGGAGTGAGCGAGCGGCTGTGTGGTTCTGAGTTACCGGCTGGGCTCAAACCACGACAATGAGAAAATGTGTTTGCCTTATAAAAATTGAAAAAGTATTGACCATACAAAAGCTATTTGCCATCTTCCAGTTTTACTTTTTTGTATAAATTCAGTAAATTATTAGTCGTACTTGTGCTAGGGCAGCTTGAGCTTGAAGGTTATAAAATACATACTGCAATTATTCAGTTTTTGAACCTTCAGCACTGGTGTGTACACATAATAGCTACAGGTTGACTTTTTCCAGGGGCACATCTGCAAGAGTTTCTAAGCACAGGGATTGACTTGGAGTACAGGGCTCTGCACAGTCAGTTAGTCGCCTCTTCCCTAAAATGCACTTCTAGACCTGGTGTTCTGGATAAAGAAAATCACTGAGTCATTTCATTAGTTGTTTGAGAGGTTATAGAATTAGGCCATTTATCCTTAGTAGGGGATGAGTAATAATTGCTAATAATAATTTTTACCTGCTTTGCATCTTTTCATAGGAGGTTTTTAATCACTTTTAGTAGGTGAAATAAAATGATACTTACCCAAGAGTTATTCTTAGTTTCAAACTTATTTGGAAAATGATTTAAGCCTTCACTAATTGCTTGCAGAATACAGTACAGTGCTGCCTGTGTGTGAGATAAAAGCTTGGGCAAGATTTGCTTTGGTTTGAGAAGATTAATCCCAAGAAAGGTGTCCTAGGACTGATGCTCTTTTTCTCTAAAAGTTATTTTTATGTTGGGCAGGCAGTGCACAGCATAGGTGCAAGGGTTAGTGTTGCTGATGCAGTGCTGCCCTGTGTGCAGAAACAACACTGAATGTTATGCTAATGTCGTAGAATCATAGAATGGTTTGGGTTGGAAAGGATCTTAAGATCATCTCGTTCCAACCCCCCTGCCATGGGCAGGGACGCCTCCCACTAGATCATGTCGCCCAAGGCTCTGTCCAACCTGGTCTTGAACATTGCTGGGGATGGAGTATTCACAACTTCTTTGGGCAACCCATTCCAGCTCCTCACCACCCTCGCAGTATAGAACTTCCTTATCTCTAACCTGAACTTCCCCTGTTTAAGTTTAAATCCATTACCCTTTGTCCTATCGCTACAGTCCCTGATGAAGAGTCCCTGCCCAGCATCCTTGTAGGCCCCCTTCAGATACTGGAAGGCTGCTATGAGGTCTCCACTCAGTCTTCTCCAGGCTGAACAGCCCCAACTCTCTCAGCCTGTCTTCATACAGGAGGTGCTCCAGCCTCCTTATCATTCTCGTGGCCCTCCTCTGGACTTGCTCCAACAGCTCCATGTCCTTCTTATGTTGAGGACACCAGAAATGTTCACAATACTCCAAGTGGGGTCTCATGAGAGCAGAGTAGAGTGGCAGGATCACCTCCTTCAACCTGCTGGTCACGATTCTTTTGATGCAGTCTTCATAGTTCAAGGTGTGGAGCTCCTTGAAAAATCCAGAATAGAGGCGTATGGGAGCTCTCTGGAAATGTAAGGGAAGAAATGTTTGGGAACCTTGTTCATCAAGGACAAGCAGTTAGATCTGATTAAATTAAGCTTGTAACTTGACACAGTGTGGCAACTGTGCAATAAGATTGTCTTTTCCTCAGGCAAAGAGTGTTCTGTGTCAAATGAATAGAGCAGTATATCATCAGCATAAAGCATGATGTGTCAGTTCCTTCATTTACCTTTGTACCTTGGAGGGTGGCAAATATCTTAAAAATTAGCAAGGGTTTAAGAGTTGTTTTGAAAAGAGAGTATATTCCTATGCTAATAATTGTTTTTCCTACTGCTGCTGTTAGTACTTCTGGTGCTATTATAACTAGTATGCTTGAGTGTCTTCTTATGAATTGGAATGTTGCTTTACTAGATGCTGTACAAATATGTCCCCAAAGAATTTACAGCATGCAAGGCAGGACAGATAGAGGTATTTGGAGAGTGGAAGGGATTGATGATGAATGTTGTTCAATGACAGAAATAGTGTCTTCATACCAGGATCTTAGAAATTAGCATTTTAAGGGCACGGAGGGGGGGGAAATAAGTAAGGGAATTTAAGACATTTGTGGGTTGGTTGTTTTTTTTTTGTTGGTTTTTTTTATAAATATGGGTAGGTGAAGATGGTTAACACTGAGGCCAAAATCCTCTTTGTAGCAGAAGTTTCAGCAAGGTATGAGAGGAGCTTGCAGTAACTTTTCAGTAATCAATATGTAATGTCATAAGAGCTGGGAAAGGAATTCTAGCATTACAGATGGTTAAGAAGAACTGTTTATTAGAAAGGTCTAATGAATCTGTGAGATTTTGGGCTTATCGTGGATGACTGGCTTAAAGAATGAAAGTCAAAGATGACACTTCAATTGTAGTCCAAATTGATACATCTGATATTCTGGCTGTCCATTTTGGCTGAGAAAAACGGTTTCCTTTCCCTGAAGGAGGAAGATTGAGAAATCTCATTATCCACATCAAGCTTATGAGGGTATCCAGAAAGCAGGCTAACAATTTAGACTGAACAGAATATGAAAAATGTGTCACAGAGAAGTAGATCAGGACTCATCAACATGTGAACGGCAGTGGGTTTTTTTGCTATTTTGCTCACTGGATGAAGTTAGTGTAAGGGGGGGAGATTGCAGAGTGAATGGTTGTGGGAAGCTCCTTGGGAACTTGAAGGGGATATCACAGAAAGTATCCCCTGGAGAAGCTGTGCTGAAGGAGTGGCATAGGAGGAAACCCAGGAGAGAAGGGCTGGGAAGCAGAGGTTTAGCAAAATGAAATGCGATCAGCTATCTGACAAGTCAAAGAGAAGAGAGTAACAATTTTACAGTTTGGCTAAGAAAAGTGAATGTCAGTAGAAACAGTTTCACTTAGGTGCAGAAGGTAGAAGGCAGAGCTAAGAGAACTTAGACCAGAAGAGAAAGTTCAAGGCAGTCCATATGAACCATGTGGTAAAGGGTCTGCAGATAGAAGGGAGAGGGAGAATGGAATGATAGGTATAGAGCCATGAAGAACATGAGACGAGAATACTTTCTGGCCTCAGGGAAGAGAAATGGAGTAAGAAGAAACTACTTTAAAGGTATATAAGGAGATCTTCTAATTCTTATAATGGCAAATGTGTGGACAATGTCTTCAAAGGTACCAGGGACTGGAAGGCATTGCATGTATGGAGTGAAGAGAGAGGCTGGCAGTGACAGCACTTTGTTGTGGGCTGGGCATCTTTTTGGGTGGGTAGTCTCCAGAGTGACAAATTAGGAGTTGGTTGCTTGTCTTTGCAGTTCTTATCAGATATGCATTTTGCTTGGTATGCTGTCCTCCAACCATTGGAAAGCTCTGTATCTGTAGACAGTAGAAACTTACTCCCTGTTTTTGTTGTTGATGGTTCATTTGGTTTACTGAAGCAAACATCACTATGCAGAATTCCTTCACGTTCCCCTTAGGAGACCTTTTTCCAGGTTTTTGGACCACTTTGCTGTGTGGGTGCTAAGGGAATAAAAGGAGATCTGACAGCATCCTCTGTGGGGCAGGACATAAACTCTGTGTCATAATTCCTGATAGAATTTTTGTATTTAGTAATGTCTTTTTACTGGAAGTCTTCATGCTGAAATTTTCATAGAAAGAAATATAATCAGGTTTCTGTACATGGATTTGCTGGTTTTGCCATTGTTTTTGTTCACTATATGTTCAGGCTTTTATTAAGATACATTTTCACACCTTTTTTTCAAGGATCACTTTTCAAGGTTGATCTCTGTCTGTTGAGGCAGGTACCTAATGATTATCCCTGCAGAACATAGAATATAGAGGTAAAGGATTATTAGTCCCCTTTTTTTTCCGCTGGGGCATGAGGCTACAGAGAAAGTAGGCAATTTACTGAGTTCACCTGATATATGGGGACTGAGCTTTTAAATATCAAACCAAGAACTTGCCCAAAAGGTCATCCTTTCATTTGATACTGCCAGGTATGTCTTTGCCACCATTAACCCCTAGTAGTTTCATTTGACAGACGTGATACTCTTGTCGCTCCAATGATGCTTTTGTCAGACATGCAGCCTTTAACCCCCACACACTGTGTCAAATATTAAAATTCTCTTTGAATAGTGTGTTTGCTTTAGTTTCAGATAAATAATGCAGCTTGCACATACATTCCTACAGAGCGTTTAAGAGCTGCTCGGGTAAATTTAAAAATCTGTATTTTATTTATTAAATTGAGCCCTTTCATTGTAATGGAGTTATGGTTTGCTATAGACCATGTTCTGTGAATGAGATCAATTTGTTTGGCACTGACCCATCCATTCAACTTGAAGCAATCAGATTTAAAAGCTTTGCACTTTATTAATGTGTGTGCAAATAGCAATTGGATTCCAAGGACACTTTTTAGGAAAGCACCTTGAGTGATTGGTCTTGACATATAATTCGTATTTTTCTTCCAACTTTCCAAAGAAAAAACTCTTGGTAAAATTATTTTTAGATAATACTGAAAAGGGAAAAAGGCCAAGCCTTGAAGTATGACAATGACTTTGTGTGTTTAATGAAAGTACATTGACTTGAAAATATTGCAAGTTCCCCAACATGTTTTTCCATAAAATTATTGAAGAGTATAGAGCGTATTTTGTGATATACATCACGTTAAAATAAAACAAAACACAACCAACCAAACAAAAAGCATAATACCGTAGCATTAATTTTCTAAACTGTTCTAACTTTCAAGATATTTTAAAACTCATTGTCAAGAATGCATCTTGATTTAAAGTCAGAACAATCTAGTAAATACAGCGCTTTGACCTGGATACAGTTATGAATACTTAAAAAAACTGTGCAGTTCAAGTCAGACTTATCCCTGATAGCTTGCGTAACCAAGAGGCACCCTGACACTGGAAATGCCGCCATGTAAATAAGATGGTTACATCATCCAGGCCAAATAACCAGTGGAAGTGTCTGATTTGGAAATGTGTGGCATGCGGGAGTACTAAAAACAAATACCAAAGAAACAAAACTGTGGTGCTGATGTTAAAATGAACTACATAGGAACTTCATGAGATATGTTTGCCCTATTGCAATTGCTAATCTAAAATTAGAATTAAGAGTACATATAAATCTTTACAGGGAGGTAACGACCCAGTTAAACAATTGCCTTATCAAGGTGCTTTGCTTAAATATAAAGCTGAAGTCAATTCTTTTCACCTTGGCCAAAAATTTATAAAAATTAAAATACAATAAAATAAAATGCATCCCACCCCAACCCCAAAAAACCAACCAACCAAAAAACCCCCAAAACCCCCAATCAAAACCAAAACAACTCCAATCTACTAAAATTTTCATGTTGACTTCTGTAATTCAAAGTGAACACTTAGGTCTATCTGTTTTACCACATCACTGGAGTGATGAACATTGTCAGTGGCTGTAGGTGAACAGTTAAGAGGCTGGTGAGCTGCTCTGCAGCATGATGGCACCCCCCAGTTTCCCACTCAGCTCATTGATAACGATTTGCAAATGAATTTGCCTACTTGTTTATCGGAATTCTCATTTCTTCAGCAAAGTGTTCCTGCCAAGATACAGCAGCTTTCCAAGGGCCCTGGATTTCATTGTTTATCACTGTCACCTGCTTGTGGAAGAATCAAGCAAACTAGCAATGGGGACTTGTAATAACAAAAAAACCCAAAACAAAACCAAAACCGAGAACAAACCCACAACCAAATGATTAAACAAACAAACAAAAAAAGTGTGACTTAGAAAAGTACTGTGGCACTGAAGTTTTCAAAACAACTAAGTGAAGCTTAAAGAATAAGAATGCAGAAATGGTTCAACTGTGTTTTAATAAAGACAGCGTAATGTGGGAAAACATAGCATATATGCCACTGCTGTTGCTCATTATTTACTTGTTAATATAAGCAGTCCTAAAATAGATGCTTGTCTTCTAAATCAAGACTAGGGAGATGGGGATTCTATTTGCAGTAGATATAACTATGTGGATATTTCAGGGATAACTCCTTCCTCTCACAGGAAAAATGTGAGGATAAAAGCCAGTAACTCATAAGACACCAGACAGCAAAGTAACAAGAACAAAACAAGCTAAGTGGGTGGATAGTTTAGGTGACTGGGCAAGTCAGATGTTTGTTTGAAGAGAGTCATGGCAGAGTCTTGGGTTTGAACTATCCATATAATGAGTGTTTGAGAATACTTTGAAAATCCTTTTTGTTAATCAACAAATTCTTCAGTTATCAAGAATGACCTATTTTCATACAGTGTGTTAATGTTAGGAGGACAATTAATGATTGTGAAGCACTGCCTTTCTCCTGAATATACATTTTCGTTGTGCACATTTTCCCTCAATTTTGTGCTATTTTCCCTTGGTGCTGCACATGAATGAAGGAAAGGGAATATGGTTTGTCTTTTAAAAAACTAGGCAAAGTAACATAATCTGTACGTGAGACGAGAGAATGGAATAGTGTAGTGCCGCATTTGTCTTGCCCTCATTCAAGTAGTGACATTTCCAATCATAAGCTGAGTCTTCTGAAGAATGTCAAAACGTTATTGAAGAAAACCCCATGCAAACTCCCTCCAGCTCTTTGTTACTTGTCCTTTTATGTGCAAGAGAACTATATCAAAATGGCTGTCTTTGTGCATTTCATGTGGGTTTTTTTGGGGGGTATTTTTTTTTTTTTTTAATTGCAGGATGGCTTCTGGAAAGGTTTAAGTAGTCTATTCATCCCGAATTCTGGCAGCTAAAGTAGCCAGAGATTTGGTGCCAGTCCCCTCATTTGAGTTTGACCTTGCTTTCCTCTTGCTGTTCCCTGCATATACTGCCTCTGTAAAACTCTACTGTTCCAATGCTAGAAATATTTTTGGTGAGAATACTGGGTTCAGATGAGTTTGCATGAGAGCTCAGCCCCCTCTACAATTCTGTGCCTAACATTTGAGATTATATAACGCCAGAAGATAAATACATGATTTCTTTTCCTCTGTGGTGGTAAGGTCCTAGAATGTGTGATGTTCCAAGCCAGAATTAATTTTTTATTTTCAAATACATTGAGTTTGTAGGCTATTTAAAGAATAATCTCTTGTGCTTTCTTGACTGCAAGCAATGACTGGCTCCTGAAAAAGATTAAACGTTTCCCCTTTGTTTTCACTAATCAGTCTCAAAAGCCGTTTCTGTGAATATACGAAAGAGTAATACAAGATATCACTATTTCACATTAATTGTCTAACAGGCAGAACCCATTGCAGGTTTTCTGTGAAAATCTGGAAAAGTTTCTCTGATTTTCTTTCTCTGATTTTTGAGTCACGTCATAATGGCATAAATCCAAAGAAATACACCTGTTGGAATTAAGAAGTATAAATGAGGATATTTTACACTTTTAATAGAATTGTAGAATGGTTTGGGTTGGAAGGGACCTTAAAGATCATCTAGTTCCAACCCCCCTGCCATGGGCAAAGACACCTTCCACTAGACCAGGTTGCTCAAAGCCCCATCCAACCTGGCCTTGAACACTTCGAAGGATGGGTGATCCATAACTTCTCTGGGCAACTTGTTCTATGTCTCACCCACCCTCATAATGAAGAATTTTTTCCTAATATCTAATCTAAATCTCCCCTTTGCCAGTTTAAAGCCATTCCCACTTGTCCTGTCATTATGTGCCCTCATGACACAATGCAACTTAATCTATTGATCTGAGACAATGAACGTTGGATTTTCACCCTTTGTAACTATGCAATATACAATGAAATCCTGTCATATATTGTTATAGGGAAAATCCTTCTTTTGATTGTTACTATTTTGTGTTGAATTATTATAGATTTTGGATCCATTTTGCATAGAAAAAGCTTTTCAATATCATTGTGGGTTGGCTGCATTACTACTGAGTACAATTTTTCCACTGTGTGCCGCAATATTCTTTGCCTCTGTTTAAGAAACAGATATAACTTGTATACAGAAACAGATATATAAGAAACAGATATAAACTTATAAAAGGTATGAACTCTTGCTTTCACTTGATTGTTTCAAAAAATTTGCTTCCACCGCTGATTCTTGGGTAGGACATGTTCTTGACTAATACAGGCTCAAGGCTCCAATATCTTGAAGCTGGTAGAAATGGCTTTTAGAAGAAAATTTTGGTTGAAAGGTTAGGTTTTTCATAGCAATGTTCTGTTAGAGCCATGTTCTGTTATTTCCATTTTTTGTGTTGCAGTAGTGGTATGTGTGTGTAGATACATTAAGACGTAATTATTTCAAATCAGTATTTTTTCATTATTTTGAATGAAAATGGTGACCTGGTGGTGTCTAGACAATGGACAATTGCTTCTGCCACCTGTTTGCTGAATTGCCAGCCATTTTCTCCAAAGGCATTTTAAGTCTCTAGAGGTGCCTGCACCATCTATTCATCCCTTAGGTTCTTATGCTAGTGCTCAGACTGCAGGTCCATGCTGTTCAACACCTTTGCCTGAGGATAGGAGCTCGCAGGGTACCTATGACCAACGCCAAGTTCAATCTCCCCAGGCTCATAATGAAGTATAAGCAATTCCTATCCCTAATCCCAACAAAAAAGAGTTTTCAATTTTGACAGTTAAATTTTTTTAAAGATGTGATTTGATGGATGAAAATGAATATGTACACCTGTTTAAATACAAAACTATAACCAAATAGCAAACTATCTGTCTTCCACTTTTTAAAGTAAGCAACATGAAAGGTTTCCAAATTTTTTTATAAAATCGATACTTTCCTGTAGTGTTGTCTCCCTGCTCAGAGTCTCTGGCAGCGCATGCATGTTCAGCAAAGCAGGCTCGACCATAGCATGTCACCGCACTTCTAGTGTTAAGGGCCCCAATTAGGCTAAACAAGAAGTCGAATGGCAATGAATTTTTCAGTGTATCCATGGAAAGTGGAAATTGCCACTTTTCCACCTAGTCTTTCTTAGGCTTTTGAAGTGCTCTCCATCATTCTCTTTTCTGAGTGCATCACTGTTATTTGATGGCAAAAGAAGACCTCTATAGACTGGGGTACAGGTGGGGGCTGTCTTTTCTTTCTCAAATTAGAAGAAATTCTAGTCAAAGGGAACTCTTAGATGTCTATGTAAAGAGCCTTCTGGTTGTGTATCTATTGCATTTTTCTCCAGAACAAGAGCAGATTATTTTTTTTCTGAGAGCAAAAAACAAGCTGTTTTTCCTCCTAATCTCCTGACACATTTCCAAACCATGTGGGAGCAAATACTTGAAAAAAATTGACTGTGCATCAAAGATAAAATCAGACCTCATGGGATGTTAGCAAAAGAGAAAGTACAGTGTAAAGATGAGAATTCAGAATGTGGTGCTTACAGAATATATTGAAAGGAGGTTGAAGAGCATCAAGAAGGTCCGCAGGGTCACAGGATTTTGTTAAAATTAGGGGAAATGCCCTTTGGGATTAAGAAACACTGTCTGCAGATTCATAAAGCTAATATTCGTCTTATATCTCATCTCTGTTGAGGAGGACAGCAGGATTAAATGGGAGGCTAACTGGCTAAACAAGGATGAATTTCACCCTTGAGACCTCAGAGCTCAATAGAAGTCCTAAAATGTTGAGTCTGAAAACTGAGTGATACTTATTTTGTGTGGAGAACAGTAGCAGTAGTACAGATAAAGGAATTTGATAACATGCATTGATGGCTACGAACAAGTGTGTCACGGAAGGGAAGGATTCATCAAACACTTTGATTTTTCCTAGCCTCTGCATATATTTGAATGTTGCTTGCACTATTATTCTGATTTTTTAAAATATATTTAACCTGTAGCATTGAGAAGGCATACTTATGATGAAAAGTAAATGCTAAGGTTGGATAAAACATGCAGGGACTTGTATTTGTTCTTTGGGAGTCTTTTGGCTCACCTTGCAAGAATCCCATTTGTATTTAATTTAAATATTTATAAACAAATAATTAATTTTAATTGGAATTAAGTGAGAAGGGTTTAAGTTAGCTGCTAGTTCTGCTAGTAAATTCCCTTTAAGATTACCAGATGAAGTATGATGTAAGCTATTAAAAATACTACGAACAGAAAATCTAGTTCATTAGCTATTTTGCTGAGGCTACAAATGAGTTTTCTCAAATTCATAAGCAAGAACATCTATTTTTGTATATTATCTATAACTGAATATAATGAATGTAATGTGTATTGACTTCATTGTAGTTTAGTGTGACTATAGGTATATAGTATAGACTATAAAGGGCTGTAATATTTGTGCGTTTTGACCATATAATTGCAACTGGACTCATAAATAAGGTGTTTGACATGTAACTACTCTCTTCGTATACAAATACTTTACTGTGCATTTAGACAGTTTATCAGTGTTGTAAGAAAGTTATATGAACAGCCCTGTATACAATTTTTAATGCAATTTAAAAGAAAGCCTCTGTGTTTATGTTTTGGGTAAATTGCCTACTGTCAGCAAATAAGACACATCAAAGCATCTTCAATGCATGACATCTTGCATGTCAAATTGAAAAGTCACAAGTCCACCTTTACCAAAATCTGGAATTGCAAGGGATAAGATGGAAGTACTTGTCGAGAAAGGTGATGGATTTACTGCATGGTTTACCTGGGTGTATGACTGTTATTACATGTCTGTGGTGGTTCTAGATTTCCTTGGTCTTTGTCCAGGAACCTTGTTATTTGGTTTTGCGATTTATTTTTCTTTGCCTTATCCTTCCCAAGCCCATCTCTCCCTGATTACGTTTTCTTAGTGTAGTTTGATATTTCTATGCAACAACACAGTTTTAAGAAAATCTTTTACTTCAGTTTCTGTAGAGAAATCAATACATTCAGGCAATAATGTGTTCTGTCCAATAAGATATATGAGTTGTGGAAATAACACTGTTTTGTTTTATTTTTCCCTGAAATTTGGATTCTGCTTTACCTTGTTTGGTCTACAGTTATACTTTCTCTGAAGTGATCCCAGCGTTCATCCTCATTTCCCTCGCTATGCAGTTTTCAATAGTTCTTTCTTTGGCATAATACATTAAAGAGTATAACAGATTTCATGGCTTTCTTTTTTGTCTGATTGGACCTCAGATTGGTTGGATGATCCTTATTTATAGGAACAAAAATGGTTTTAGCTATGCAAGTGCTGCTTTTGAGATAAGTAGATAATTGAAAAGTGTTAGGAGTTCTGCTTAATGGCCTCATAGAAAATTGATAATAAGAATTTAAGTTGATACTAAGTTATACTGACTTAAGTCATACTAACATCAGATGATATTTTCTGCCATTAGATGTCTAAAAAAACCCAAACAGCCAACACAAATTTGTTGTATCTGTATTGAGCTACCTACAGAACGTGTTCCGAGAGTGCTAGAGACATTTGGTAGGTTTTACTTTAGTGTTTTAGCACAGAGTGTTTTTTCTTAATGAGAAAGTTGATAGCTAGATTATACTAAACTAATCTCTGATTTAACCTTATGGCTTGTTATTTCAGCTTTTTTCTATGACTCATCAGTTGTCCTGCCTGCCTGTAGTAGCTTGGCTAGGTCTTCAAAGAAGCAGATCAATAGAAATTATTTAGATGCATGGTTGTTTACCGATAAAACAGTTTTGAACATCAGTGTCTTTCAGGCCTTTCTATTGCTTGATTTGTAGCAGTGCTATCATAATTTCATATTCTTTCAACAATGAAGTGCAGTTCAGATGTGTTCTCTGTCAGTCAGTGAACGTCACAGGCTTTGCACTGTTTTTACTGTTGCTTCTGAGAAATCGGGGAGCTGGACTGTTGACTTACGTCAAGAGGACTGACTGGTTTACAACCAGCATCCCTATTGGAACTATCAACTAGCAATGGGTTTGTTTTGTAACGCAAAGCCATGTGTTTATTGTGTAAGGGGTATTAGGTGAAATGGTACCCTGTATTAATAAAGCAGAAGACTATAATTCATTTACTTCAGTTTGACTACCTTGCTGTGTTGAATTGTTTTTTAGTGCATTCTAGCACAGGCCTAGGTAATGTATCAGTTAGCAGATTGGTTAGAGCTGGCTCCATAGCATTTAAATCAACCCATTTCATCAGTCAGCGATAAACGCCATTGGAATAAAGTTCAAGGAAATCTTAAAGGAGGGGAAATTCCGAGACAGGATGACACCGGGACTTTGTATAACAGAGCAATATCACAAAGACCTTCTTTTTGTCATGTGTAGAAAAGAAATAGTGGTTATGAGGGTGTGTATGGATGGATTTCCAGCACTTATTCTGGAGTGGCATATGTGCTTAAGTAATGTTGCTAATTTCTGTGCTAAAGCTTTTCCTGTGGTGATACCAATGCATTGAGGACTGTTGGGTCTAAAACTGTGTCTCCAGAAAGGGCCCAGGAGAATTCCCAGTGCCATGTTACTCTTTCAGGCTGATTGCAGGCTCAGGGGAGTGCTTTATCATCTCTTACCTTCAGGTCACATACTAAAAGGTTGGTTTTTTTTTTTTTTGTCTGGTAGACAGAAAAAATTTGCTTTAACTGTAACACATGGTTGGATTCTCTTTGGCCTCCAGATTCTGGATATTTCAAGACTTAGAGGTTTCTGCCTCTATCAGGCCATAGGAAATTCTGCTCCCTCAGTCTTGGGTCTGTATCTTCGCATCTGTATCAGCTCTAATCTGAGACAGACTCCATACCTGTTGCTGTGTCAAACTGCATTCATTTCCCAGGGCTAATTTTTAATTCCTAAGAAAAGGGGTCAGAGGCTGTGGAAGTCCTCCTCTTCACTCCTTCCTTCTCATAACTGCTTCCAGGCTTCCTTGCTGGTGGTTTCAGTTCCCTCAGAAAGCAAATTCCCAGCAACAGTGTGGAAGGGGCAGTGTCCCTTCCATAACAATGAACAAACAAGGTAATTACTTTTTAGCAGTGTGCTGTTTTTAGGCAAACACTTGCCAGACTGCTGCAAATAAGCTGGTGTTGACCAAAAGTAATTACCTCCTGAGAGATCTTCAGTGCGGCAGGCTGTTTGTGTATCTGCAATCACCTTTGAGAGTTCCCTGGAGAGCATACAATTGCTAAGGCCCTAGAAATGAATCATTATGATCTCAGCCATACCCTCCTGATGGCCCCAGATGTCCTGGGATAAGTGAATTGACTTTTGGCTCTGAAGTCATTGCAATGTAGCAGTGGCCTGGCCACATCAGATTTGAGAGATGCATAGTATGAAATCTAGCTCTGTTAATGTCCAGCATAACGTGGGCTGAAGGAAAACAGAAAATCTCTGAAGTAGGTTAAACCCACATACTGAAGCTGTTGATACTCAGAGAGGACCCTTAACATAAGATTGCAATCAATTCCAAAATAATTATCATCATTAATTGTCTTAATTCTACATATATTTTACGTCCATTGTAGTGTCAGTTATTTTTAAAGCTTGCTGAATTCTTGATCTCAGTGATTTCTGTAATAAAATTTGGGCTTACTCTAATGCCATGTGAGAAAAATATTCTTTGAGGTAAACAGAACATCTCAAAGACTGCTTTCTCTGGATCATTTTTTGCTCAGTGTGTTTTTATTCCATTCCCTTTTAGCCATAATCTCGCTAAATATAATTTCATTATTTAAATTCTTCTTACTACTAATTTTCCTTGGCTTTTGGGAATTCTTATCATTTTGAGTTCTTCAAGTTCTTTTACCTAATATAGAAATACCATAGCTTTCTGTCTGTTTTGTCCTGCAAACTGACACCATTGTTGAGCTTTAGGAGAGCAATTTCTTTTTTTAAATATACCAAGAAATTGAATAAAGGAAGCATAATGTATTTATGCAATTTAGCTAATCATAAGGTCATCAAGTGGGCAACAATACAGAATATCATCACTGGATACGAGTTATCAGATGGAAAGTGGAAGTGGTGTAGTACAGAAGTTACCTCAGATCAACTTTCTTAAGCTGTCATCTGATCTGAACTAGGAGCAGAATACATTAACCAACCAAGGACAAATTCAAACTTTTATTAAATAATGTGACTCTGTTTTAAATAAGTCCATGAAGACTGATGGTTTCATTCAGATGTACTATTTGTCTCTGGGGCTTCTATCAATGAATCAATGTCCTTTATTTGACTGGCTGACACATATTTAATTTGGTGTAATATATGATACACGGAAAATGCCTTTCAGTTTCAAATGCTAATAACTGATAGCTACCATAATTCAAGTTCTGCCTGTTGCAATTCAGGTTTTTTTCTCTACTTCTCAAGTTTACTAATAATGATTAGAGATTTTCTTAGTTACATTGTCTATGGCAGAATTGATGATTAAAGACACAGGCAACCTGTAGTTCACTTCTGTCTGTAATTGATCTTCCTTTTCGTATTATCTGCCAGTTAGACCTGAGTGGAATTATAGAAGAGCAAGGTTATTCAGCACATTTGATTGAGTTATTGACAAGTAGACATCAGTTAACCTAATAAAATATATATTTTAAAACTGGTATTCAAGGGAATGATATTTCGTGCTTATGAGGAGACTAGCATTACATTGGAAATTAGATACTTGCAGTTAAGATGAATAATGTATTACATTGTAACATATAAGATAGTGGTAGTGCATGGGTTTCAAATAATTAAAATTTACACTTTATTTGCAGTTTAAAACTTTGTTGTGAATTCTCTGTCTTGTTACATGGAAATCCCATGCCTTATTTTTTGGGGGGAAAGGGAAGAAATGCTACTCTTCCTTAAATATAAAGACCTAAAAAATAAAATCAATACATAAGAAAAAAACCCAAATGTTGAACATGGTACACATGAATAATCTGGAGTCTTATTTCAGCACCTTAACCCTGGCCTAATGATCACTCCTTGCAATGTGACTGCTGCAGTATGGTTAGATATGTGTTAATCACTGATATTCTATAACATGCAAAAAAATACAATTAAATATGAGCTGTATAGCTTATGTGATTTTTTTTTTTTTCCAGATTTTGCCTAGGGATAAGAGTACGAATTAATTGAGGTGCAGTTATATCTGTTTACTTCACATGCAAATAACCCCAACCCTAGATTATTATTGCTTTGTTTCCTTTCATCTGCAGTCCTATACAGTTTGTCACAGCTCTGTATGCTCAGGTAGAAAAGTGCTGCTTGAGCAGTAAACATGACCTTTACATGGAAAGAGGTAAAATGGCTCTTCAAGGTAAGACAGAACAGCAAAATGAATCAGAAGTATTTGTAATTAAAAAGAAGGTATTTTGTTTGCCTGTATTTTGGAATAAATAAGGAGGAGTTTGCCTATATTTTGGAATAAATGTATGTGCTTTGTGAAAACCAGGTCACATGCTCCTGTATATGCTCAGATACAGCTCTTAAAAGCATATGGCTAACTGAAGATGATGAAAAATAGAGAGACTGATGGGTAAAGAAAGGGTTTGGCTTTTGGGAGTTTGCTATCTGTAGGAAGATTTTGAAATGCCAACTTTTTTTGATGAATGGAGCTGCAAATCATCATCCCCATTGAAGATAACTAACAAAATTCTTTGGAAAAACACTGCTCCCCTTCCTTGATCATGATTACATGATCAATCTCAAAACAACTCTTTTATTGATTTTTAGAAAGAAAGCAGATTGCCCAGAATCAGGTGTACATTTCACTCAGTTTCGTATGTTGTTTTAAAAAACCAGTTCTTGGGAAGGAGAGTTTCACAGCATGCACCTCTTTTGTCATGTTGCAAAAGGAAATAATCCTTATTGTACAGCTCAGACTTCTGCCATGAGTAAACTGTAGGGCATTCCTGCTTTAATCCTTGATTTGTCATTACTAGCTTTTTCATGGTGGTCTTTCTGTGTAGTCTAACTTTTTGTTGTTACTGGTTTTTTAGTTGTTGACATTTCTGAGGCATGTAAATTTTGTGAAATGGGATGATGCATGTTAGCTAATTAGGCTAGCAATATCCTTATGAAGAAAAAAGAAGATCAAAGGGAGCGTAGCTGGAGACTCCTTCCATTGCTGTTACAGGCTTTGAGGAAAACAGATGTTCATTTGAAGATTTTGGAAGAAAAATACAAATGTTTTGAATTCAGATTTAAAGTGGGAATAATACTTGACCAAATTAATACGAAGTGATACAGAACAAATTTATCTTTTGAAATAAAGGCAGTAATTTCATTACACTCAAGTGCATCTCCATACGCTAGTAAAACATGTAGATAATTTGTTATAATTGCCATTCCTTCTTATACCCAAGGGCTAGAAATAAGAAATGTGGATTTTTTTTATTTTTTTTTTTTCAAATCTGTTTCCTTTTGAATTCACTCTCTCTCCAGAAAACTCTTGAAATAAGAACAATGAAGCCAAAACTAGTTGATAACCTTATCAATTTTTGCAGAAAACATGTTTCAGGATTGGGACCTTACTGCTCCCTGCTTTGTTTCAGCTATAGCTGCTCATCTGCCAATGTTTAACTCATTAGTCTCTAAAATACTTTTAGATACCTCGCGTAACACTAGCTATATGGATAAGAATACCTTCCATCTGTCTGTCCTCTGTCTAAATAGTGGGTAAAAGATTTACTCTATTGGGCTATTTCTAAGTGGTGTGCTGTAGTAAAGATAAGGTATGGAGGTATGTTTATATGCTGTAGTAATTAAATGGAGTTAAGTGCTTTCTTCTATTCTACTTGTTACTTCTGTGTAAAATTCTTCTGAAAATATATCTTCTGAAAATCATTGTATCCAGTGCAGAGACTGTCTAGAGCCCTTCTTTCCAAATGTGCAAGCCTATGCATTATTTTCACTTTTTGTAGAATAAATGTAGTTGTAAAGGGATAGATTAGTTTATTGTAAGAACACAATAATGGGGTTGTTCATCAATGAGGGGCATTGTTTGGAAGTTTATCTACAGCAGCAATGAAACAAAAAGGCACATTATTTTTCAGGCTGTAAACTTTCTTATTGCTGTTTCTATATTTCACTGGCAGGCTCTACATTGGACAGTGTAAAAAGGACCACTTGGGCTTTTTTTTTGCATCTCAAGTCTCATGAAAAATTGTAAGCCTCTTTGCTCAGATATAGGGCAGAATGCAGTACTCAAAATGCAGTTGTTACGTTGTGTAGCCTTGTCAAGGCATTTCAAGTCTGGGTTTATAACACTGATGCAGTGTGGTATGGGTTCTGTTCAGCTAGCTATAAATGGGCTGCCTGCAGTGCAGGTAGTTGTCAGAACTGGTTTTAGTGCTGGTTTCAGCTGGACCTGCAAAATGCTCAGCCAAATTTTAGGTGGGGGGTATGTATTAAAAAAAAAAAAAAGTATCACAATATCATGTATGTATATAAATATACTTTAATATATATATATGGTGATATATTTAGGTGATGATAATCAATGCTTCCTCATTGATTAACTCTTCTTTTGGAAGAATGTTTGATGTCAGCAGCCCCACAACGACCATGTTCTAGTTTTCCAAAACATTTTTCCTTGATGATATGTTTCTGCTTCAGAATGGAAGTTTTAGTCTGTCTGGAAGGATGTGAGGATAAATGCTGTTCAAAAGCCACAGAAACTCATATGTAGACACAGGCCTGTTTCTCAAACTGTCGTTACTAGCTTTATTACCTCTATTCCAGGAAAATTAGAGGGGAATGCAGCGAGTTGCCCAAGGCCATTCGCTTGAACAGTGGCAGAGTCAATCAGGTCTCAGCTGTTTCATCTCAGTCCAATGCAGTTACTGCTAGATTGCCTTGCCTTGTCAAAGAAACCCTTGCTAATTATATTAGAGCTCTTGGCAGACTTCAAGAATGTGACAACAAGGATTTGTTGACTTTTTCCTAGAAGTCGTTACTATGGCTTTCAGCGGGTTTGTTTCTTTTCCTGACAGGTCATGAAAGCTGCTATTAAGATGCTATTCTACAGGCACCAATGTCCTGTTGTTGATGCTTGTAACTGAATAATCATCTCTGTCATAACTATTCTCTGAAAAGCTATCCTCTTCACAGGACACACGTGCTAATGGAATTCTATATTTTCCTACTGGAAAATAAACAAAACATGCAGGCAGGAGTGAAGATATGGAAATCTAGAGAACATTAAATACCACAGCCATTTCAGATCATTGAAGATTGAACTTTATGTGCTGGAAAAAACTCCAGTAGTTAAATACTGTGCTTTCCTGCAGGCTCATAGGAACTTTTATAGTATTTAACAGTGACAGGGCACTGTTTTACTGTGAAGTATATGTGTGGGTGTTTTCATTACGGAAAGCGATTTAAGTTAGTTTTTGGCTTTATTGCATGGAGTTTGCTCAAAGACTGAAATGAATAAGTGGAGAAAATAGTAAATATAGTCCATATAGTTCAGGCTTTTGCAATGTAAAATTGCCATGGGGATTCAGCTGAATGCCCTTTACTCCAGCAGAATATAATGTGTGGGTCCATGCTTTTAACATCTATTATTTGTTTGATGCACACTAAGCTTTTGAGACACTGCCTTTGATGTTCAGTGGTAGCTGTGTCTAGTGTGACCCTTGATGCTTCTTCATGGCTGAAGAAAAAGCTGGTTGTGAAAACATGGACAAAATCCCATTTTAAGTTCATTATATTTCTATTGAATTTTTAGTTGTCCTTCAGCATATGGTCGTTTGTCT
Organism: Strigops habroptila; assembly: GCF_004027225.2. Lineage (NCBI taxonomy): Eukaryota > Metazoa > Chordata > Aves > Psittaciformes > Psittacidae > Strigops > Strigops habroptila. The sequence goes on from NC_044281.2 coordinate 32,256,455, forward strand.
TACAAGAACAACAACACAACAAAGCTGATCGTATTTGCATTTCTTCTTTTTATGAACTCTTGACTCTTTTACCTTGGTTTAGTCTCCTCTTTACACTCAGTTACCCAGCAGCAGCTTTAGGAGGCTTCATCAACTGATGTTAATAAGCTGCCTTGAAAGGTTTGGGGACATCACAGATTTTAATAATTGATTTTGTAACATTGAAGCAAATTTGCATTTTGCATTGACCTCAGTAGATGAATATTCCTAGCTGAAAACAGCAATGTTTGCAACATGGCATAAAGCCCTAGATGAGGGAATGGAGACTAGTTTCAATCCATCTGCCTTGATATTAGATTCATATTTTTAAATGAAGCTATAAATTAAACATTTACCAGTATAAAAAGTTGTCTAGGTAATAAATCTGTGTCAAAGCATGTTGAACAATGCTGACACTGGTGCTGTTATGTTGTACAAACACAGCATTACAAATAGTTGCAATTTCAGCCTTGTAATGAAGGTAGCCAGAGGCAGCAAAAGCCCTCACTCCTCTCCCACCAATACTCATTCCATTTCAGTATGTCCTTGTAAAAACTATTTTCTCATGATAAAGATGAAAATGCAAACTTCTGAAGCTATCCTTTTAGTACCAAAAAATACATAGTTTTAGTGAATGTATATGTAATTGCTTCCCATCCTTTCAGACAATAGGGGGAGAAATAAAATCAGCTGCAAATAACACATCCAGAGAAGCTGAATGGAAAAAAAGATAATAACCAGTTTTATAGCATTTAATTTATATTATGGATTTGTAGCAGAAATGCAGAAACCAGCTAGTGGACAACAGGTTATTAATTCCCTTTTATATTTAAAGGTTGACAGCCCTGTCTCACAGCATTCAGGAGATGTATGTTGGAATGTTGAAAATAGAAAATAAACTTCATAACTTCAGATCTGGACATCATTAGGAGTTCAGACAGTACCTGATTGAGTCTGTCAGGAGCAAGACATTGGATGAACAGTTGTTGAGTTCACTTAGAACCTCTTTGCAGTTTCTTCTAGTTAAGTTTACTGTTATTTGCAAGCTTTGATGTGTAGTGCCCATCACTGCAAAGGTTGGTTTACAGGGGAGTAGCTAAACATTTTTTTAATAGCCAATTTATTATCCTCAGGCTTGAAATTTGCACATTCCATCTTTATAGATTCTTTTCTTCCACCTAGGTTGAGTTGAGGTTGTGGTGATGTAGTAAAATTGTTTTGATGCTACAGCTGCATCAGTCAGCAGCAGTGATGTGGAAATTGACTGGCTGAATTGCTCAGTGTATACTTTAATAAGGAATTAGTTTGCAACTGGCCCTACAGATTGCAAATTTGGGTATTTATTTGCATGGAACTTCACCAGGGAGAGCTCAGGTTCTATTAGGTAGCCATGTTCAATGGATATGTATGAGACTGAAAGGAGAACTGCTGCACTGCCGTATCTGGTAGTCTGGTGTATTATATGAGATTTTCCATGTGGCATTTCCTACAAGTGTTAAGACTTCAGACATAGATATGTTGGCTAAATTCCAGTGAGGAACCCTTCTGTCCTAGCACTATTCCTTCTAGCATTAATTGAGTATGTTTTTAGCCAACTCTTCTCTTCAGCAATTGTTCAGTTGTATGAAGGTCCCCTGGAATACAAAAGCTCAGAGTTTATTAATTCCTCTGTCACAGGAATGAATTGTTAAAATGATCTATGTAAATTCTTCTCTTCCGAAGATAGGGGCTGTCAGTGTCCTGTGGTGCTGCAGCAGGTCAGTAATGCCTGGGCTGGCCCATGAATTCACAAGGGAGGACTGAAGTAAAACGTGAACATACAAGAACAAAGCGAGTAGCCTGAATATTGTGTGGCCTGGCACAGCTTATGAGACACCCAAAAGGGTAATATGGAGCAAATGTTCTGATAAGGGGGGTTTCACATCCAAGGCAAAGTTCTCTGCTACTGTGCCCTCAAAATTTTTAACCTGACACTTGAAAAACGTCAACTCAGGAGTCTGTGCGCTCCAGTCACCAAGCAAGATCAGAGCATGGGGACGGTATCTAGTGAGATTGCAGAACAAACAGTGTACTTATTAGGGAATAGTTAAAGCCCCCAAGGAAACACTCTTTTCCTTGATTATCTGAAATTGTTTTCATCTTCCCTTGTGAGATACAGGAATGTACAACTTTTTGATAGAATAGCAGATCATGTGTGGTCTACACAGATGACATTTTTACTTTGGGAAATTGCAGTGACTAGTGGCATGAAGCAGTTATAAGTACAGCCTGAACAATGAAATGAAACAAACAAACACCCCCACAAAATAAAAAGGATATGCATAATAAACTCACAGAAATTCAGAGGAAGGTGAGGCCACCTGAAAAATACCATCTAAGAGATAAAGAAGAGGATCATTGCAACTGTGAACTGCCTAGAGAAATTTGACTGATCTACCTGCTTAATCCATCTAATTTGAGCCCAGTGCATGACCCAAATGTAAGGTGGACATGAGGTATGAATCTCAATAAAGAATTTGAAAATCTAAAGGATTTGAAGATGCCCTTGTTATCTTTCCTCACTTGGGTTAGATGTCTTTACTCAGGTGAGAGAGTATCTGCAATGAGGATATACTTGATTTGGGTACACTCCCATCTACACACAGCTAGTTCTGTAACAGAATTATCTCTACGAACAATCAATATCTTCATACACATTTTAAGGTTTTCTATCCTCATTTGGGAACCAGGACTGGGATAAGAGCTCTACCAGAGAACTGATTTTTAGTGAGAAAAAGACAAAAAAGTACATGCATTGAAAAGGCAATAAATACTTCCAGAGCAACACAATGTTATGTAGGTTTGGGATGTCCTCAAGCAGAGTATGTACAGAGCTTAGTAACTCTTGGCTTTTATTGAAAGTGAGTCTCTTTGAATAAATATTTTGCTATTGCTCTTTCTGAACAGTTCATGCCATGTTTATTATAATCATAGTGAGGTGAAAAGGTTACATGTATTGTTATGCAATTGATTTTGCATACACTGGACTGTATTTGAGTGTGTGGAAAAATGTGTGTGTGTGTTTACATTTATATTTTAAGCTTACCTAGGACATAATCTTTTTCCAAAACAAAACATTCATAAAATGACATTTGTTTTTTCATAGTAATTGGAAAGAAACTTGTGTACAACATGGTGCCAGATGCTCGCTACCATCACAAATCACTCCAGAAGGAAAAAAAAAATCAGCATAGTTATCTAAGGCATAATTATCTAAGGAAATAATGAAGCTAGAAGTTTGGGGGAGTAATTTGTCAGGTAAATGAATCTCAGCATGAACTGTATGAGCATGGGATGACACCTTATTTGTCAGAAAGATGTTACCTATTGAGGACGACAACTGCTTCATTGCTCTGCTTGTCATTGCTTCTCTTCCAGGCTTTTCCTTTTGCTCTTCCTTACCTAAAACACCCATATTGAGGTAGACAGTAAAGCTCTGAACTCCAAAGTGACAGTTATGAAAAATTCTGAAGCTTGGTGAAATAAATACTGATGGTGGAAACTCAGACCCATGTAGCATTACAAAGACTGGTTATAACTGTTGAAGAGGATAACATAGCCAAAACATATTGCTTCTATTTTCTTATTCTTGCTGAAATATTACTAATTAGTAGATTCTAAAGGTGCCCAATCTCACCCAGAAACAGTTGTTTGCAAAATACAGTTGCTTATTTCAACATGCATTTGACCACATGAAAGGGGAATTCTTGATGTAAGCCTGAAAGTGAGCTATAGAATCAGAACATTTTTTACTTCCAGGGGAGGGGGAAAAAAAAAAGTTCAAATAAATAATAAAATGTTTTCATCTGAGATAATTACATCTTTCTTTTTAACGTTTTGAACAGTAAAACCCCCACCTTTTTTAAAATACTAAACAATCAAAAGGAAGTGAGACTGTGTGATTGATAGTGTGTGTGACTTGTCAGTCTGGAAATTTGAACTTGTTTGTTTAGCCAGATTTGATGTGGAAGTAGAAACTTCAGAGTTGCTGCTTTCCAATATATTTTCTAGGAGGGAGGAAGGAGGGAGCAGACCTGGCCCTTCCCCTCCAAAGTTAGAGCCAGGACAAAGGTATAACTTAAAAAAATATTATTTGCCTTTTAGAATAGATGGACAAATCAATCCAGTGATGAGGCTATAGAAACATAATGCACTTCCTCTAAATAGAGCACTGAATAAAATTGATCAAAGTCTTCATCTTGGATGAATTAAATTGTCTTAGCTTGTAAATGTAAACTGGTTATTTGTGACAACCGCCTGATTTCCAGGAATTCTGAGTCTGGGAATAACATCAACATGTCAGTTAAGCTGCTCAGAAACAGACTTACTTGAGTTTTAAGTGACTTCCTGTTATTATTTGCCTCTTATGTAAATTATTACGTAAATAGAGGTTATTTTAATATACTCATGAACTATGCCATTCATGTCCATGCATGCATACGCACTGTCATCACACACATATTCAAAACCATGTTCTTTCATCTAGCTTCCCTGAACACTGGTTTCAGCAAGTGCTGTGGAAGGGTGTTGCTGTTTTTAAGATCTTGGTAGATTTTTTTCATATTGTTATTCTATGGCTTCTTTGTGTATAATTTCATGGTGTTGTATCTCAATCAGTTTTTTTCAAGCAACATAATGATTACCCATGTTGAGTTCCTAGTGATGGAATGGCAGTGTTCAAGGCCAGGTTGGACAGAGCCTTGGGTGACATGGTCTAGTGCGAGCCATCTGCGCCCATGGCAGGGGATGATCTTAAGGTCCTTTCCAACCCCAACCATTCTATGATTCTATGAATGCGTGTATGTACGTGCTCTTGCAAGGAGAAAGATGTGGATTTGAAATAAAAGAGGATGGGATGAGTATTTAGATCTGGGGCCCCAAAAATTTCTTACTTTCCCCAAACCTCAGAAGTCACTGGACCAAGTCTTAGGATCATTGGAGCAAGTGGCAGGTGTGAATGTAGTGGAATAGGAATGGTGTGTGGAGAGAGGGATACAGTGCTGGTTCTTTTGGAAATTGCCAAGAATAGAAGATTTTTGCAAAATAGAATTTATTTTTTTTGGGGGGGAAATAAGAAGGTATTTTGTAATATATGGTACTCATTACCGGAAACAGTGTTCCCAATTTTTCATTTCAACTTCTGTAAATATATTTGTAAAGATCAATTGGCAGTATTAAATAACAACTAGAGCAAAATTATGCATGCAGTTGTATTTATACGGTGTTCATTACCTGGTAAATATAATATCGATGGTAAGATATTCTAAATCACTAATGTCATGAGAAATAATGTGGGTGTAACTTCTTTTGATAGCCTGTTGATAGTCATCACTGAGAAGAATGAACGGCAGTAATGACCAAATCTCACAGTTTTAATAGAAATAATTGGATAAGATTGTTCCAAAAAAAAAAAAAAAGGGGGGGGTGGGGGGGTGGGTGGGGCTAGGGAAGAACCAGAATTGAGAAGAGACAAAAGTTTTCAGAATTATATTGTTAATTAGTAAGGCTTGGACCGCTAGTACAATGAGATGGGAAGGAGGACAGAATCCACTTTTTTTAGAAGAATAAAAACGATAAAGCTGTTGCATATGAAAAAAAGTTGGGATGAAGTCATCTGGGATCCAAATATTTTGAAACTTCAAAGGATTTCTTTTCTTTTGAGGTTCACTGAAAACAGTTCCAGTGCATTATAAAACCACGTTGCTAATTGTTTCTCCCACAATGCATGACAGTCAGACTCTTAAATACTATTTCCAATTACTGCCACAAACCCCTTTTTATTGTATCAGTACAATGAAACAGTTTTTACTACATCTTGCTATGTTGTAACAAATGATGTATACTTGCATTCTCTGCTTTAATGTATTCTACCACTGAGACACTCTGGGTCATTTAGCTTCATGTTAAGTTGACAGTCTGCCTTCAGATTAAGTTGGTGACTTTTGGAGGCACAGGCCTGTAGTGGCTGTAGGATGTTACCAGTAGAGCCAGTATAGCTATGATCAGGAATAAGTGGGGAAAAGATTAGCACATCTTTTATGTACTCTTTCTGCTCTCATGTGAAGGCATGAGTATTTTGGACACAACGTAGATCTGACTGCAAGCTATTACAGCTGCTGTCCTGGAACTTGCTGTCTCTGAAGTGGAGCTTTGCCATTACAAATGTTTGGGGAAATTGCTGGCCTGGCATTCCTGGGGGGAGCTCACCATTTTGCGCTGGTTTAGTGCTGCAGGGAGCAGTGGAGTAGCAGGGACCCACTATGGCAAGCACAGTCAAAGATATAAACCAATCCCTGTTTCAGATCTTTCTTAATTTAGTATTGTGACAATGTGAAGACTGAAAAAAAGGAACAAGGAAATGAATGATAGTGTGGTAAAATAATTAAGCCTCATTTGTTCATGTATTCCCAGGAGGACAGCATGAAGCTATTGGTCAGCAATGAAATCTAATCATTGCTTTGTTCAAAAATAAAGAAATCTAATATTTTCTTTGTCCTCTGCAGAGTTCAGGACAGCCCAGGAATTGGTGTTCATGGATGATATTGATTAGATTTTTATTTAGTTTCCACTTTACTCTTCTATTGGTTAGGGAGGGCAGGAGCAGCTGTCAGTTCAGACTTCCTCTCTGATTGTATCAACAGTTTATTGCAAAGGCATCTGAGACTTAGCACTGGGTATTCTTTTATAGTTTTTATTGTATATTGCAAGAAATGATTCAAATATAGAGCACTTTTGAGTGGGCACTTTGGGTGTTAGGGAAGCTTGTGAGCTGACATATACAACAGCTGGAGTCTCTTCTGCGCTTACCAAGAAAGATGGGAGGGAAAAATGACCATCCTGAGACTAAACACAAAAGATATGAAAATTCCAAGACGATATAGGATACCCTAAATAATTCTAAAAGCATACAAAGATGTTTCCTCATACAAATAGACCTCCTCCTTCATATTATATTAGCAAGCACTATTTTTATGCAACAAAAATATAATCCGATAGAATGATGTGCAAGATGTCATGCAAGGGATATCTGTTGTTGCCTTGTATGTGCTAAGATCTGTTTATCCCATATGGAAAGCTTTAGAGCAGTCTATATAGAAGCAATTCTTCTAACTGAACATATTTTGGTTTTTCTGTTTCTCAGTTTTTATTTTAAGAACTCCAGTTTCGTATAGCAACTCTTTACTTCTCAAGAATGTATTCCTTTGTTATAATTAATATTCATTTATTTTACTTTCATTTATGAGCTGTTCTTGTTCCTATGAAAGTTTAACTATGATGTGCTGGAGAATGGCGGCTCAAGGTGAGAAGCAGGCAATGGAAATAGTTGATCATGAATGGCTAAGGGCACGAGGCCATTCTAGGGAGTGGTTTGGAGGTAGACCATGCAGGGAATGTAAGGACTGTTGTGGAAAAGAAGATTTGTTTACCCTGTACCACATATTTCAGCATTGTGCTCACCTGTGATGGCAATAAGCATGTTATAAAACTTGGTCAGTGCTGCTAGACCTTGCTTATGAGAAATTTTCACCCCTAACAAGGTCTTACATTTAAAGCAGTGGAGTTATAGAAGGATAATAGTACAGAGACAATTTCATTGCCAGCCTGTGTTGCATGTTAGACATCTGCCTATATAGAAAGTAAACAGACAAAAAAGCCTACCAAAACTGCCAGAAAGCACAGGAGGAGTCCCCAGCAGGTCTCTGACCTGTGATGTTCTGTGCAGGCACACGACACTCCATTTGTTGCATCTTGAACCATTTGCTGTGGCACATTTGGCTGCCTGCTGCAAGCCTCAGCTGAGGGCCACACAGCCGATGTCAGCAGCTACTTATTCTAAAGAAGCAGGGTTGTAAGAGGCCAGGGCTGCTCGTAGGCTTGGTCAGCTTGTGCCTAGGGTGCTACAGCTGCCCTGGGAACATGCAGGTGCTGCCGCCTGTGAGGACCCTGCTGTTGACGTCACTGCTCTGCTGCTGAGAAGGGTGGTCCATGTATATGGAGAGCTGTTTCCTCCTTCACTCAATCCTAGCAATTTATTTATTTCTTTGTATCTCCACGTTGACCCATGACACTCCTGAGCCCTCCTGTAGTAATTTTCCATGCACTCATCCAGCTGAATGCTCATATTTATTATTTATAGATGCTTATCCAAGCTCCTTTTCTGTACATTTTCATGCAGAAGAAAACTCTGTTACAAGAAATTATATGACTCCATTGAATGACTTAATCCTTTGTTTAAAAAAATAATGACGACGTATTTTTTCTTTGGAAAGCCAACTTTTGTCATTCATTGCCTCTCAGTTATAGCATACAGCTTCTACTTATGTATAGATTATTGCCTTGGAATCTCTGATTATTTTGCATAAGCGTTAGAAAATGCTGACCTCGAAGTGGTGACTGCTGTATTTATAAATGGAAAAAAGATAGCTTTAACAGAAGATTTGAAAAGTTATTTTCTTTTGTAGAGTGCAAGTCTCAAAAAAACCCCACCCCACTAACACTCCATAAAAATGCAAATGCTGTTCTTTCAAGCCTCATTAATGAATACATTAATTTGCATGATTAAAAAACATAACTGGAAAAAATATATATGTAAAAGTTGTGTTTTATAATGAAGAGCCAATTGAAACTCTTTTACCAGTTTGTTTTATTGTTTATATTTTAATTAAGTTGTTCCATAATAGAATATACTTTTTGTAACAATAATTTAAGATATAAACAATTGTATCTCAAACATTTAGCTGAGTAATTATGTACATTTTAATTTTAGCTCTGGGGAATTCTAAAGACTGCTCTTTGGCAAATATTTTCTTTGCTAATTGGCTGTCTGGAAATATGATTATTTCCACAAAACAATAGAAAACTAAAGAAAACAACTGCCTTCTGGAAAAAAAAAAGAATAAAATCGGGTGAACTTGCATCAATTCTATGTAATATAAATGGGAATTACTTCTGCATGAGTCATAGTGTCATGGTTTAAGCCTATTTGGTAACTCAGAACCAGGCAGCCGCTCGCTCACTCCCCACTGCCTTCTTCCCCCAGCTCCCGGAGGGATGGGGAGGAGATCAGAAGAATGTAACTCCCACGGGTTAAGATAAGAACAGTCCAGTAACTAAGGTATAATACAAAACCACTACTGCTACCACCAATAATAATAATGATTAGTGAAATAACAAGGGGAGAGGATACAATTGCTCACCTCCCGCCGACCGATACCCAGCCCGACCCGAGCAGTGATCTGGGTCTTCCGGGTAACTCCCCCCAGTTTATGTACTGGGCATGACGTGCTGTGGTATGGGATACCCCTTTGGCTAGTTTGGGTCAGGTGTCCTGTCTCTGCCTCCTCCTGGCTTCCCCTCCTCCCTGGCAAACCATGAGACTCAAAAGTCCTTGGTCGGAGTAAACATTACTTAGCAACACCTAAAAACATGGGTGTTATCAGCATTGTTCCCAGGCTGAAAGTCAAAAACACAGCACTGCACCAGCTACTAAGAAGGAGAAAAATGACTGCTGTAGCTGAACCCAGGACACGTAGGTGAGAAGGTACTTGACACATACTGCAAAGAGTGAATAGGAGAGCTGTAGTTTCTTGTGAACTGAGCCGAGGAATGAACATGAGGAGGACATATGTAGCAGAGGTGCACACTAGAGAGTGTTAGACCTTAGCATTATTACTATCATTTTTATTCTTTTGCTGTTAGGAAATTATCTGGGGGCTTTAAAGAGTTTCCTACTCAGTGTGGGAGCAAACTTTGAAATTTCAGCCCAGCGTTTGCTATGTTGTTCTTACAGTATGTTTAAATTTTGGAGTTCAATGTAGTATTTCAAGTAGTGTTTATCAAATATTTGTGGCATAATCTTTTCAAGGCACTTCCCTTTATTGGAGTGAAATACTTTTCTTGGATTTCAGTAAAATTTGAATTATCCCTCAAGAATTTTAGTAGATTACTTGTGTATTTCTAATATTTGTGCCCCCAACCTACCTGATAAAGTTTGATTTTAGTAAGGTTTGTATGTTCTAGCTTTTACTGCCTACCCTGTGAAAAGAATTATTTAGAAAAGATGACGATTAAAATGCATGTCCCTCAGTGTTAAGAGTATGGAGGTAATGGCACAGGATTTCCTTTCTGCTCATTGCCCTTCTCTGCATCTGCTCTTTCTCTTCTGATTATTTTCTCTTATATTTCATCTCTGAGCTTGCTCACATAGTCTGACACCTTATCTTGACCTAATTTGTGTGTCTAACTGCTACCTTTGAAGGCTGCACTGGTCAATTTTATAATATCAGAGGATGTTCTTGGCACTCTGGTCAGTGTGTTTTGCTTTGGGGGAATATCAGAATGCCAGCCCAGGGAAAACTGGTAACCCACCTTATAGCAGGGTTTGAACACGTTTGCATTTGCCTGTGGATCAAAGACTTTTTTTGCAGCGACAAGTAATGTCCTTCACTGTAATAATAGTTCTGCTTTAGTTTATGCCATAGGTGGAAGACAGAAGATGTGGAGCAAATGAACATGTGCAGGTCTACCTTCGAGGAATTTGACTGGTGCCGGTCTGGCCTGGGAGATGGAGCCAATCATGGGTAGCACAATGAAGGAGGGTGCCCCTGCCTGGTGCACAGTGCATGGGGGTGACTGAAGCGTGGAAGGGGGTGCACAGAGCCCTTGTGTAAGAAGAGGTGATTCTCATAGGCAAATTTTGGGAGGAAAGGGGTGGCACAATGAAGATGGGCATACATATATAAACCCCTTGAGGGATAGTTAGGCATCATTAGATGATGGGGGAGGGAGGACCTCAGGCTCACATAGGATCCTATAGAATTGAGCATAAAGGGACACAGCAGGTCCTGCTGAGGGATGTTTAAAGAAGCCTTGTTTTTGAAGGAAGGCTGTCTGATAGCAGTGGGAAGTGAAAGGTCAGTGCAGGACCTGTAATTACAGGAAGCAGGGAAGGCAGAAATAGAGACCATACACAGTCTGGACACAATCTCTGTGGGATGTTGGAGGACACGCCTGCCAGAGAAGGGGCAGGCAGGTGCTACAGGGGACAGCAAGGTGGAGTGTGTAACAGTTCATTTGTTCATTATTGTGTTTTCCCTGCCTTTGTCTCACTTCACGCTTCCTTCCATATTTCCCAATACTTGCTGTATCCTGCAAGGTTCACCTTGTGCATTTGGCTGCTGGTGGGTTGCTGAACTGCTGTCTCTAGAGGAACTCTTGCTCTTGTACTTCTTTATAAATCATGTGCACACATCACAGGGCATCACAGCAGAGACTGACCTGGAAGCTCAGTGCTAAATGGTCTCTGATAATGCTGCAGGTGGCTGAGATAGCTACATTTTTTTTCCTTCATTCCATTTGGCCTATCATTTGCTATCTAATTACTGAGCATCGAGTAGTGAACCATACAACTGGCCTTTTCAATGATCTTGTAATTCAGTCACTGAATCTTACTGACCCTCCTTTTCATCCTTTTCCTAATGTATTTATAAACTTGCTATGCTGTGCCTGAGATAGCAGAAATTACAAAATAGCTTGAACTTCAAAGGTGCTGAGAAATTTCAATTCTCAATTATTTTCTTGTGTTCTTTGCAAAATTAAGGCTCATCCATAATTGCACTTTCTTCTACTGTGTCATGTTAGTTTTGCATATGAACTGAAAGAAGGACCAAACCTGTTTAATAGTCTTCTAATTTAAGGCAGAGCTGAACTTTGAAATTTGCTATGTGAAGATGTAAGAAAGTGTGTTATACAGGAAGGTGCTATGGCAAAGCAGCACCTGTCAGCATTTGGCTTGCAGGTGTCTGTGCCAGCTTTTGGTGTTAGGCACCATGCAACATGAGACCCCATAAGCTCAGGAGCATAGGTACTAAACCCAGAAGCACTATATAAAATGCTTCGTCTCAGAACAGTGCTACTTTTTGTTAGGGCATTGCCTAAATATGTGATATTTCTTCATTCTGGGTGCTACATATAAATGTTTTTCTCCTGTATATCAAACCTTGGGATTGTTAATCCAAAATTTTCCTCCTCTGTCTCTGTCACTGATGAACTTCATGGACAATTGAAAAGCTCTGTCCATTTGAAAGTCTTTTCCACCTAATTATAAGGACAAATAATATAGTGCTTAAAAACCCATCTACTTTACTCAACTGTGCAGTCAAAAAGTTAGAGCTAGTCTCAGTGAAGAACATTTGGAGTGTACTTAAAGCTACACTTAGGCTGTTCTCAGTCACCTATTGCTACCAACCTTCAGCTTCTAATGGGAGCAGACTCTTTCAGGGCTTTGTCATTTTTTTATGCATAAACTTGCTCCCATGTATAACCAGTGTAAAAATTCTTACCTGCTTCTTTTGATGTTTTAGAACTATAAGAAGATAAAGTGCAGTTTTGTGCTGTGGTGACTAGAGGGCTGTGTCTTACAAAAATACACAGTATTGTCAGCCTTTCATTTGAAACATAGGGTTTTATTTGCATGGAAGCAAGGTAGATTAAAATAAAGGCTTGAGAGTTTTCTGGTGAATTGTGGAACTTTGTATAGATATTCCTGTGTCTCAGAAAATCTTATGAAATAGGTATCCTCGGGGTGAAGGGGAGGGAGGAATCCTTTGAAACCAGAAGCATGCTTAAATTAAATTTTTCTTTACAGTCACTTTGGCTCCATGCAGCAGAAGACATTCTCCTACTCCAAAAATCAGAAGGAAATTTGAGGTTATACGACAAATTGTTTTTTTGACAAAGTGTATAGAGATGGAATCGATGTTTAATAAAACAGAGTGAAGTTGAGCCCTTGGAGTAGGATATTCCAGCCTACCTCTCCTGTGACTTCAACACAGATGATACCAAATCAGCCAATGCACCTTACTTTGCTCCTTGTGGCCGAGTCATTTTAGTATGGCGAAGCATCCTTCCTTAATGATAGGGTCATCAGAAAGCTCGTGTGATGAATTGTCAGTTGTATTGAATCATCTCCCTGCCCTGAGAAGAGGCAGCGCTTTATCATTGTGGAAGAATACTGAGAGGGAGGTAAAAAGGAAAGGAGGGGAGGGGAAAAGCAAGAGGACACATTCTTGTATTAGTGTTATCATTGGTACTATAAAATTACTGATGGTATGGAGGGTTCTTCCATTCACACTGCCTTTACAAATACTGAACTGACTTTAAGTGGTGTGAGTGTTCCCTTGCTGAGTTTCTGCCCAGAGCACATCTTTATGATTGTTACAGGTCCTTAATAAAAAAGCTTCTGCAAGAAATGCTGTCAGAGATTTAACTAGAACATCATGAATAAAGTCGTAAAGGAAAGTGTGTTGAATAGAAAGTCAATACTACACAGCTTGTGTTGTGTGGAGTAATTCCCCCAATATTCCTACAGTAATAAAACAATTCAAAAGCAGTGCCTTGTTTAACAAAAAAGGCATGTGGTCTGCTGGACAGCTGGAAGACAAAAGTGTGTTGGTGCTAATTTTATTCTTCTCAGCGCCCATAATCCATACTGTTCATAAGCTTTAGCAACAGCCACGTCCTGCTTAGGATTCAGTTCACATTCCTCTGCCACATTCTGCAGCCATTGCATTATCTGCAGAGGCAGGAGCGACTACAAATAATATCTGAATGGAGCAGCTCAACGACTGACCTGGGAGATGACAGCTGTTTGCTGAAATTATTAAAAGAAAAAAGTTTTCACAGCCCCCTAGTAACTCCCCAACCAATATACATATTTGGCAGGTTTCTGTCCCCTTTTGCAGGAAATCATAATCATAAATCAAGAATAGAGGGAAGTGTGGGGAGATAGTCATACTATTTATATATCTGTTCTTGCCTCTTTCGAACAAAGGATAAGTGAATGAGTTCCTCATGTTCCAAAAGTGTAACGAGTAATGATTTGCTATGGAAGGAGGCTTTATCCAGATTCGTTCACATAAAAGCAGTTGACAGTTGCTAACTATTTTTTCCTGATTAACACCAGATCGCTAGTGTTGCAGTTATTAGTATTGTGTCTGATTTACTGAGTTCCACTTTATCAATTTTATTTTGATTGAAGTAAGACTGATTGCCACCTTGGAAAATAAAGTTGGCCTTGAATGACACTCTTTAAGTATTACATTCCCCTAAACATTCATTAAGCCTCATGCTTTAATTAAACTTAGTATTATTGTTACGTGTTGGAGGTGTTAATACAGAAGAAGCAGAAACCGGGCATACCTGAGGGCCATTTCCCTCTCACTAGGAAATGTCTAAATCGCTGTGGAAAAAAGAAGTCAGCATTTTAATATTTCTTTGAGATCAGCTACATTAGAACATGACTTTTTTCCCTATCAAATTGTTCTTGTTGGTTCATATAACACTTTTTACTTTTTAGAAGGAAAACATTTTTTTCATGTACATATACATGTCTGTTGATTTTGTGGGGGATTTTACTGACTCTCTGAAACTGAATGAGCTGTGGGGCAAAGGAGGAAGCTTGTCTGATAGGCTCCTGTTTTAGATTCATAAGGTCTGGGCTCTGTTTCTATTACCTGTTGCATGATGTTAGACAAATAATCTTTGTTCTTGTATTTCCTCTCCTACACATTTTGTTGCCGTCTTAGTTTCTTTTTAATGAGAACCTTGACGAGTTTGATAAAGTTTATATATCATTGTTTTCTTCCTTGCTACTGTTACAGGCCACGGTATTTGTTTTCCGTGACATCTTGTATTAACTTCTCTAATGGTTTTGGCATGTCCCACATACCTCTGTCAATCATTATTCACTTCTCACTCATCAGTAAAGAGACACTTCTCTTAGCTCTGCCACACTGCTGTCATCCAATATTCAGCTCATGTGCAGAAAGAGCTAAATATATCTCGTTTTTGTGTGTAGAACTTTTTATCTGTAGATCTAGAGTTGTTTAATAGTTCACATCTCCATTTTCCAGTGTCATTACAGTGGTGCAGAGAATACATACTGACTTCCCAGGGTCACATAGCCAAGTTAAGGGCAGAATAAAATGCTAGAAGCAATCACGCAGCTTGTCCTGCTTGTGAAAAAGTTGGCATACAGGCAGGTACCTTGATGTTTTACATAGCTTATGTTCCCCAGGAGAACAAGAATAAGAACGCATTTACTTCTGTCTTTGAATGTATATCAGAAAAGTATTTTGCTGATGTTTTCTAGCTGACACATTTGTGCCAATTTAAGAATTTATCCCTTCTACAACAAAAATAGCTGTTGTTGAGTCAGCAGTTTCCTAATAAGATGTAATAATAATGCTTAATGTATGCTGTTTTATGATTAGAGGTGGCACTTGGGCTTTTGGGTAAAGTGCTTGAAGAATTTAGATAATAAAATACTGTTTTGTGCACTTTTGCCTCATAACAAGTGATATATACGTTAGAGATGTTAAACAACTGCAAATTTTCTTTGGTCCAGTGAACTCTGGAAAAAATAGGGAGATTCTGTCTGTTGCCCTTTATTACTTATCATTACTCACTCAAGTGAGCAGACTCAAACATTGCACTTTTGGCGTTTAATTTACCAACATAGCTATCTGTGGAAAATGCAAAAATATACATAATGAGACAGCCATAACTGGAATTTGCTAAGGCTTATTAATGCCTTATCAGGACTTTGGAAGTCTCAGCACATATGCACTCTTCATTTGCATTATCTCACTTTATGAAATTTGAAAACGGTCTAAGCTAAGATGTTCTCCATGGCTTATTAGCTCTCAGAACTTTGTCAGAGTGGCACTGGTCAGATAAATCAATGACATGTAACATTAAAAAAATTTTGAGATTTAGTTTTTAATTATATAAGTGCATTCAGGGATGGATGCAAAAGAAGTGTCATGACTGCAGAGGCAATCCATGTTTATAAATACCTGGGTAATGGTAATAACTGTGTGGAGGCTAAAGAACTATGTTTTTTCCAGTAAAGTCAAGCTACAAAGAAACAATAATTGAGGCTGATTGATATGTTAACCACTGTTTGAAATTTGGTTTTTGAAAGACAGATATAGCCTGGTGTAACTGGAAACAGTTATGGTGGTAACAGGTAAAGTACCATGTAATTTATGACATTTCCTATTGGTGGAAGAATTCTGGAACATACAGAAAAAAGACCAAATGAGTTAAGGTCATGGGATATCATGACCTTATGAGTCTGACGTTATCATCTTGGGCTGTGTTAGGTGAGTGTGTTTCTGATAGAAAGATCAGTATCCCAGAAAGTGGGCATAAGCTTTGTATATCACAGCCTGTGAATTCTTAACTACTTCCATTCAGGGTGAGTGGGAAGAGTGGATTTGGTTTTGGATCTCTTGGCACGGAACCATTAAAATGTTTGTTTTCAGATTAAATCCGCGCCCAGACTGGGCCTGTTCTCTTGTTCTGACATACCTAAATTTCTGGGAAATTAAGTAATTTTGGACATAACACTTTGGCAACCTCTCCACCTTGACCTGGCAGCAAGCCATGATGTGTGCATACTGTAGAGTGGAAGGCACTGTAGATGGCCTCAAGTGGCTTGTTGGGACAGTTCTGGGCTGGAGCACCTCCTCTCCCTCCTTCTTCACTGACCTTGGTGTCTGCAGAGCTGTTTCTCTCACATATTCTCACTCCTCTCTTCAACTGCTCTTGTGCAGTTTTTTCTTTCCTGCCCCCCCTTCTTAAACATGTTATTCCAGAGGTGCTACCACAGTTGCTGATGGGTTCGGCCTTGGCCAGTGGCGGATATGTCTTGGAGCCAGCTGGCATTGGCTCTATCGGACATGGGGGCAGCTTCTCACAGAAACCACCCCTGCCCCGTAACCCTTCCCCCCCCCCCCCCCCCCCCCGTTACCGTGCAAAACCAATACACCTTCCTATCAGAGAAAATCTGAGGGTTTGGTTCAAGACATATGGTGTGTACTTTACAGGTGAAGCCACCTTTTAATAAGTATTCCCAGGCCTCCTTTTTAATCTTTATAGAGTGCTTTCCTCTGGAACTCTGATTTTGAGCAGTAGGAGATTTTATTTATCCTTTTACTTACTCTTTGCTCTTACCCTCGACTATGACTCCTATATGTGCTTATACATGATTCTGCCTCATCACTCCAAGGCAGATGCTGGGCCTGTGTACCTTGTAATATCTCAGTTTTACCCTATGACATTACCTAGATCCTTTAAGAACTACCACTGACATTTTTCGGAAGCTTGACAATAGCTTCAGCTGTGCAAGTGAAACTAAGACCAGATATTTATCTGATTTGAATGCAACACTGACAGCTTATCTTATCTGTGGCCAGTCTTAAGAGAGGAATCCATACGGATGATTTTGTGTTATCAAACCAATGGGCAGGGATTAAGTCAGTAATACTGAAGTACTGACATTAACTACAATTATTAATAGTCACATCAGAATTTCTTTCTGCCTTCCAGTCTTGTAGCCTTTTATTTCAAAGTATGATGGTTTTCCAAAAACATGTTTTGTGAGTTAAAGTAAAACTTGGCAGTAAATTTAATAAACTGCATTGACTTTGCAGAAGCAAATGCACTCCAGCTGCATCAGGTCTGCAGAGCTCCAAGGCTGCCACTGTGCTGGGTGACACAGAACGCATTTGGTGCTTCACAGAGCACCTGGTGGAGAAAGAGGAGCCAGGAGCAGAAGCAGAGAGACAATTTTACAATTGTCCACATTGTAAAATATGATAGATTTAATCTTTTTCCCGATGTGTTGCTTTACATCTGAAATTAGATCCTTCCTAATTAGGTAACCCAGATTCCATGTATGCATTTTCCTTGTAATTCCTGACCCTTTCTTACTGTATTAGGAGTCTCTTTGATCTTCTTTGGCCTGCATGTAGTGATTGTATTGACTTAGTTGTTCAGCTTGTCACCCACCACAATCCAAAGGTCCTTTTCACAGAAGTACTACCCAGACAGTCCTGGCTTGTACCACTGTATGAAGAACTTTGCGCTTTCCTTTTACCTTGTTCTGACAGGCATTGTGTCAGGTTTTCCCTTTACTTTGGTGCCACCTGCAAATCTGCCGAGGGTGCTGCTATGTCATCATCCAGGTTAATAATGAAGATAATGAAACAAGAGTCCTGGCACCAGCCTCTAGGATACTTTGCCCACTATAAGCTATCATCAACAATCAGTGGTGAATTGTTGGCTGCCACCTTCTGTATCTAGTGGTTCAGCATGTTTCCAGGCTATCACACTGCCATATATCTCCACCTGTCAAATGAACCTGCTGTGTGAAACAGTCCCAGAGACCTGGTGGAGATGAGTTTCGGTTCTCATGAATTCTGCTGTTTTAGTATATGTCTAGTCTCAAAATGGGGCAAACAACTTTTAAAAGAATTTTAGAACATCAGTGTGCCATTGCAGAAATATTAATTTTTCATAAAGTTGATATATTATAATGAAGTACAATATGAAAAACATCTCTTTCTGATATTTTTAGATGGATAGCCTGAATGATGCAAGGAAGTGGGAGGCAAGGGAACCTGCTAGTTTTTAACTGATCATTAAAGTTGAAATATTTCACTGCAGTGGCATCTTCTGATGGAAAACAATTTAAGCAAGGACTGACCAGCTTAACACAAGCATAATGCAACACAACTAAATGTGTTTATTTTCCTATATGAGTTAATACTTGTAAGTTTTAAGGGGTTGCACAATTTCTTGCTTAAATTTTTTTAACTATCTTTTCAAAATGTTCTGTCAATCAGAAAATATTTTCAGTTGAAATGATTGCTGAAGAAAAATCTACATTAATTCAGATTCCTCTACTACTGGAGAAGTAAAGAAATGAAATTAACTTGTATTGTTTAGATTGAATTTCACTAATCAAAACTCTGGTATAACATACATATTTTGAATAATACCTTCTATTTAGGTAACATTTCTAGAGGTTTCAAAGATGTTTTACAGGATTGAGTGAACAAGAGTAAATCAAAAGGATAAATCAACTTAATCATCATTTATAGAATGAAATAACTTATTTGCTAGGAATTTGCTAGGAATAGAATGACTTCCCTTTGTGGAAATTGTTGGATATTTCTTTGTGATAACTGGACGAGATTAGCTTTGTTGACTAGCTCTTGGTGAACTCAACAGATCTGATGTGCAACTTCAGTGTTGTGTCACACGAAAGAGACAACCTACAGTTTGCCACCACATACCCAAAAAGCAGTGTCAATTCCATCATACTTGTGTAGTATAATGAAGCTGATTTCGACTTGACTGTGAAGTTGAGGATATGATCTCTCTCATAGTGGATGGCTTTGAACCTGGCTTGTTCATCATTCTGTAACCTTTTTTGAATCCTGGGCTTGGGTATTTTGGGCATTGTCTTTCTCACTCACCCATTACTGTTAAATTAATGATAAATAGTTCTGACAATGAAAGAATGGAAGAAAATGAGTCTCTTCTTCCATTTCCTCTTCTCTTTTCAGCTGAAGGAAAACCAAAATTTTCCATGCTTTGATGATTGTAAGTGAATGGATTTTCTGTAAACTTTTAAAACAAATCTTGCCTGTAAGCAACCTAAGTAACCAAGCAGAAAGATATACAGCATAAATTCTATCTGGAGACTACAATACTATAATAAGCTTTCAGACATAGGCTTTTCTGAGTAAAAATACTTTCCAACAATTAGTCTAATGCTATGATTAGCTTTGAGGAGTTCAGTAAAATTAGAAGGTTTCAAATGGATTTGGGGATTTTCTTTGACATGGATACTTAACACTTCGATCTTTAAAATAACCTTTTGCTTATTACTGCTTTAAAACATTTGTATGTATATTTATGTCTTACAAAAAAGAAAAGAGGTTTTAGTTGGTTAAATAATACAAATTCATGTGCTCATCATGTGCATTTAAGGCCATTCAGAAAACGTAAAAAGGCTGGCATCCTCTGAAGAGACTTTAGAAAAAAAATACAGGGGTGGGAAGATCTGTGATATTCTCAGCTTTAAGTTCTTTCCTCTGCTTTCTTCCATACTGAGCTTAAGTGCTTTCAAAGACATGGTTCTCTGTTGTGCCTTCGTTCATCGCTGCACGGTCTTTAGAGATGGTGAGCCAGTTGTTGAATGTAGTGCTGTCTTTCACAAATCATGATCGATTCAGCCTTCCTTTTTTGTAACTCTTAACTGGTGCCATTATATAATCTTTAACATATTACTTATGTAAAATGATGGTGGTAAAGGCTAAGTCAGCATATAATAAGTTGACGGTTCATGGGACTGTCTGCATAAAGCACCCATGGTTACTAAAAAAGTAAATATTTTGTATGTGAAATAACCCTCCAATAATGTAGAAGACATCCCTTTTCCTTACTACATTGGATGTTTACATTTGGCTTAGAGAATTCTTTGTATTTACTTCGATGTACTGAAGACTGTTGAATTTGAAATGCAATTTAGAGTTTTTTTGCCCTGAGACTTACCACAGCATTTGTGTTTGGTAGATAGAAGAAAAGGTAATAGAGAAAGCTTTCAAAGAGTGAGAGCTAACAGACTATAAAATAAAAAGCTTATTAGGCCAAAAAATAAATTATGGAAGTCATGCCAGCAAGACTGGAAGAACCCATCGTCACTGACAGAGGGAGAATTAAGAAACCTACAGTATTTCTGTCTACTTTTCATGATTTTTTTAAGTTTTGAGTGTTTGAAGATTGAGAAGGTTGGTTTGAGGTGGTTAAAAAACTTCAGATGGCAATAATTTTTAATTAATATGGGTTAGTCAATTTATTAATTCTACTTTACTTCATAGGAATTGAAATGTTGGAAAACCGGTAAGACTAAGAATGCTGTTTAGAAATGTAATTAAACCGTTCACTAAGTCTTCATTACCATCAGACTGTATTCACTGCCTTTTAGTAGCAGGTCTTTTTAACTTCTTCAAAAGAAAGTAGTTGCATCTTTTCTCAGGGCTGCTGCAATACTGTAGCAAATGGCCTAAATCAATAATCATCATAATGCAGCATAAGTGATTTCAAGCTTGTGTTTTTATGATCTGTGTTCAGCTCACTGAATATGAACCTTCCACTTCACTTATTCCTGGATGTTTGTATATTAACATATCTGCATGTTGATTTAGATTTGCTAACTTTAATGTGCCTGAGTACAGTGATGGCAGTTATCCATTTTCTAGAGCTCTCTACACTTCAATGTGTTTATCTGCACCCAGGAAATTATTTATTTGATAAATCAATTTTCCATGCTTTTTCTCCAACAGAAAATGTTCCTGTATATTACACAAAGATAAGTTTGAGTTGAGAATAGTTAGTTGCAGTCAATCACTGTTCTGAAGTTGAAAGATTTGGATTCCAAATCTAAGTTAACGTGACTGTAGGTTATCTGAAAAATGGCTGATTGTACAGCCAAAGCATTACTTGTAGCTCTAACATGCAGTGAAAATTTAGGAACATTTGGGACTAATTTGTTTTCAGACAAGTAATTGCATTGTTTTTCCAGAAATGGAAAATGAAGTTTCAAATAACCTAAAAGAAGATTGTATAAAGACAGTAAACTTTTTAACAATAATTTGTTTATGATTAGTCATAGCTAAAACTGTATTTTTAAAAAAAGTTAATTAAGCAGCTTGTTGGATTTTCTATCTAAGCACATGAGCTAAATGCAATTTGAGTGTTATACAGATTCCCTTCCTGTAATGTGACCACTTAAGTCTGAAATGCAGTTGCAGTAGTTTGTTTACTGCTAAGGCCTCCTCTAATGTCTTCTTCCTTCACATTTGCTGCTCAATTTTCGATATTGATTAAATGGCAACAATCTCTTTGCTGTAATCAAATTATTCAGTAAGCCCTACTAAAATGAATAAAAAATAATAAAAATCTAAACCAGTTTTGTTATGAGAATGAATAAATGAATAATCAAATAGATACCGGTGTGGGTTTGTGTGAACAGTATTTATCAGTGCATGAGTGTGGAACAGAACTTGTAAAATTGCAGTCCAGTATTTTTTATGTATTTATAAATAAGTGTGAAGAATATTCTATGCAACTTCTCAAAGAAATACAGAGATTATAATATTTCTTTGTATAATGTTTATCTTCATGGATAGCTAGTGATTCTAAGCAGATTAATCAGATCTCTGGTTAAGGAAGCATTATCTCTCTTTTAAAAGGGGAACTGAAGCAGAAGTTAAATCATTTTCCCAGTGTTCTATATGGATTTTTTTGTGTTGATAGAATTAAGTAAATTCAATACTGTCTTTAGACGTAAAAACTGTATTTCACTCTATGGCTAAATACAGAAGCATTTTTCTCTCTTTATGTACTTGAACTATATATGTGATGGTGAATTGATCTTTAATGATGCAATCTCTCCCTCCCCACCCCAGCTAGCTTTGTTCCATTACCTCATTTTGTTGCATATATGAAGGTATTTTGTGCCAGGATCTTAATGTTATGTTTAAATGTAAGCACATGCAGAGCTATGTTAAGGTCAAAGAGCTATTCCCATAGGATGCAAACAAGCAAGGGATAAATTAAACTGTATAGCAAAAAAACCCTTTATTGCAGAGATATATTAGGTTGTGGAACAGTCATTGTAGTGAAATATTAGAAACCCATTCACTTGAGACTTTTATAACTGGAATTGACAAAACACTAGAAAAGGGTCTATAGAGTAAAAGTTGAGCAGTGCAAACAGCTAGATGAAATAGGATAATGGAGCTTTTCAATCTTGAAATTCAATGATTATGGGATAGTGAGATAAATCATATCTGTGGTATATACTTCAGACTTCCATGTGTTATCAACACATATCTAAAAGTTGACCAATTTAGACACCGAATATCTAACTTGCTTTTCTTGTTCTACCTTGATATGTAGCTTGAAAGAAATAGTTTGTGTAATAGTAGCCTACTCCATTTACAACAGATGTTGACGCATGAAAGACAGATTTGTGAAAAGTATGCTTGAAACAATCCTGGTATTGATAGATTTCACTAGTTTATTGTTCTTTTTTTTTTTTTTATTTTTTTTTTAGCTTTATTTTTACAGTACTGTTAACCTTCCTAATGCAGTTCTCTTTCTTGTAGCCTGGTTTTATGTCCAAATACAAAACGCTGTTTATTTTCAGTACCTAGAATTTCTCAACCTTAATAAACTACAGAACTTTGTCGCTTACAAATTCCAGTTACACCACTAGAGTGCTGCCATTCCCTAACAATCTTTTGTCAGCAGAACTTCCTATAGGTATTTCTTCTGTAGAAAAAACATAAGTTTTTGGGGTTGGTTTTTTTTTTTTTTCTTAAAGAAGAAATTGGGTTTGTTCAGAAATTCAGTTTCATCTCTCTTAAGGCCCACCGCAGCAGTGATCAGAAGTCATCGCTATCTGCATGAATTTGATTATTTGATACTAAATTTACATAGAAGTTTTAA
Source organism: Strigops habroptila (assembly GCF_004027225.2). Taxonomy (NCBI): domain Eukaryota; kingdom Metazoa; phylum Chordata; class Aves; order Psittaciformes; family Psittacidae; genus Strigops; species Strigops habroptila. The sequence continues at coordinate 32,279,882 of NC_044281.2, forward strand.
GAAACAGTTTTAGAAGTTGTGAAGTTTCCTTAAGCCAAGGCTTGAGATATAAATGCTGTTAAGGCACTTAAAGCAAACTTGACATACAACATAAATGTAATTTGTCTTTAAAAGCCTTTAAAGTGAGTGTCCTGAAATAAGCTCTGTTTAGTTGTGCTTTAGTCTTTAAGGTCACTTTAATGAAAATCTAATTTAGAACATTTGTGTGCTGACACTATTTTAGTACAAAAGCCATGGAATTTTGCCTCGAGTTAAAAATTACAAAAGAAAGGACTTATTTGACTATTTGCTCTACTTATATTTTCTTTTGATCCCTACAGACTTTCCTTGTACAGAACTTTAATTCTCTGCATTTGGCTTTGTCTAGTTGAAATATGGGGTCAACTTCTGATACTATAAATCCAGAAATAATCATAAAGCCCAGGCAAAGTTTCTTGGATAAATTAGTGAACTTGGGACCTGAAGAACTTGTTTCTCAGTTTAAAGTCAATGGGATTTCAACTGGTAGAGGTGCTAGTTAAATCAGAACCAGATAGATTGTGGCTAAATTCCCAATATATTACTCAGAAACATATACCTTCATATTGGAAAAGCAGATTTTCAGAGTCAGCCATATTTTATGTGTTAGATTAGAAAATGACATAGGGCTGAAGTCTAGATTTGAATTCCTACCTGGTGATGGAGATCTCCCACGATGCTGGGAGATGTTTTCTGCTTAAGATCATGGAAATTGCATCTGAATGTGGTCTGGGAAACAATGAGTTTCTACCGTGGTTGTGCAGTGGAGCAGGATTGGATTTAATATTTGGGAACGCTTTTCCAAACCAAGAGAGATTTTGGAGAAAACTCACTTTGGCATGTTAGCATGTGTATGTTAAGTGAGAATAATTCAAGTTAAGGTGGTGTTCTCTCTCCCATCATGCTTTGGAGAATTTTCACTTTTTATTAGCTAATATAGTTTAAATGAGGACTTGAAGTTCACTGTAGAAGAGCAATAATTTACATGAACAAAAATTCCCAAGAAGACCCAACTTGCTATGACAGAGTTCCGTCAAAATTTTCCAAAGAACCTTAATGCTGGTAATTTTCAACACTGGAAAGGAAAACAGTGTTTTTGTAACTGAACTGTTATTTACTGTTTCCTGACACTATTATATCTGTGCTTCATATGAATCAGCATGAGCTCTTTCTACCTTTGTATCAACTTTTGTGTGCTTGAGTCTTTCCTTAATATTCTGCAATAATTTTCATTCTTTGCCTGCTTCAGAGATTTTGTCCAGTGTGATTCTGGAGTAACAGCAATGAAGTCCTGAAATGTATTGTACATCCTGTCTGTACTGTTTACTTTAGGAGTGCTTGTCATAGGAAAATATTATCTTAAAGGAAAATATAGATACTGTTTCTCAAATGGCCATGTATAATACTGTGAATTACTTTATCAACTAGTGACTAATTGTAAAATGTAATTTGTTACATGCATTCAGGTAGAAAAGAGTATGTATAAAAATATCTCATTTCCTGAATGCTGTGCTGAACTAATTGTGCCTTATGAGCATCATGGTTAATGGGGAATGATTTGTAAAAGGACCACGCTCCAGTTGTGAGAGCAGTGGTTTATGTGTAGGTGTGCATGTGTGCACATAAAACTAGTGACAGTTTGTAATTTCATATAGATCTTTTCACCATCAGAGACTCTAAATCTTACAGTAATAATGCAGAATTGACGGCATTGAAAGTTAGGCCGTCAGGTATAAATGTTTCAAATATTGCCCTTGTTTCAATCACTCCCAGAATATTGTTCCAGAAATCATTCTGCTGCAGGAGATTTTGAAATGGCAAGATTTTTCTCCTGTTAAAGTGCTTGCACAGTTCCACTGGAGTTAAGATAATTACTTGGCTCTACCAAATTAGTGAAACAGAGATACCTTTTGGATTCCTATATAGTTTATTATTTTCACTATTTGTCTTAGAGCACATTGATGAATAATGTAGTTGTTATTAAACTAGAGGAAGCTGAAAACATTGAGTCTTATTTAATCAGTTATGTAAATCTCTGCCAGATATCAAGTAGCTTTTGAGAATGAGCACCCTGTTGATAAAAATCTGAATATTTGTAGATTTGGGCAGCAGAACTAATACTGCACTGGCAGCATTTTGCATCTGTTCACAACTTTTGAAAGCAGCACTTTAAAATGTGCCATCTGTAATCATAATCATCAACTGCTTAAAAAGAGGGTAATGTGATTGCTACTAGCTATTAATGTGGATCAAGATATTGAAAAGATCTTGTGAGCTAAGGTATGTGACATTTCTTCATGTAATACTCTGTGACTGGGAATGAGCTGTCAGTACAAACTGCATGTGTTGAGTCCTCTCCTACAGCATAAATACCGTTACGTATAATCTTTTATTTGTTTTGAATGATCTGAGGCCCTGCTGGATTAATTAATGCTCATTCTCCCATTTTTTGTCATCTCCCCTTGTGTTTCTTTCTAGGATGCATATTCTTCTGATGGCATTACCCAAGGCAGTTGTGCATTCTCTGTTTGACCTCTTGTCCAATCGTTGAGTAACAAATCTGTCTTTGAATGTGTTCTGCTTCTGGTGTTAAATTGGTGTGGTACCTATAAAGTTGGGTAGCAGGCCAAAACAGTTTCTTCATAATAGCAAATAAGGCTAATAATGTAAACTATTTGATCCTTAGCTGGAGGTTTCTCTAGAGGCTTAAATTTCCATCTTCTGTAAGCAAGGAAGATCTCCTGAGTTTTCAGGTGGCAGAGGTTTGCGAACATCAGTTTTACTAGCTTAGGTCTCCAAGTCACCTTCATGATTTTAGTAGTAAGCATTTAAGTTTTTGCAGAATAAACAAATGTGTAAAAAAGAAAAAAATCAGCAACTTCTCATTGGGGATATACAGTAGCTTTCTCCAGTCAACTCTTCTAATTGCCTGCATTTTAGTCAATGGACATTCTGTGATGGAGATTTTGAAAATTAACAAACTGTTAAATGATCGGTGCAGTAACGGCAGTGATGGGAAATTATCATTTTGGCTTAACAGAGACAGAACACCTTTTAAATTCCATCACCACATGGAAGACTGTATCTTCAAAAATTTCATTTATATGAAAATATTTCAGAATGTGATGCATACATGGCTTGTCTGTGGCAAAATATATATGAATCCTGTGGTCAATGTGGATATTTTTTTCATAACTTTAATTGCAGAATACATAGTAGGTTAGGGAAAAAATAAACAAGCTGAAAGCTGAAAGAAGGGCATGAAAGGCAGGTTAAAATAGAGAGAATGCATAAGGAATGAATTTAAAGAGATCAGTATTTACATAGTCTCTATTATAAATCTACAAAAATCATTCACATGCAGGAAAATTGGACTTACACATGAAGATTTATATTGCAGAAAAGAAATACTAGGCCTTAAAAATAAATGCATAAAACTTGTTTGTGTTAGGCATTAATGTTTACAGGTATTTGGTTGATGCATGATTGTACAGTGTAGGTACAGGAGGTACCCTTTTTCTCAAGATGAATGCTAATTATATAAAACACGTTCGTGTATTTAAATAGACTGCCTTGATTAAACTTTAAAGTGCAGTACAGTATTGCCTGCAGCATGGCAGTCAGTAATAGATGCAGTGTATGTATGTAAGTAAAATTGCATTTATACACCAAGACAAAAACAAAGGGAAAAGGTTATTCTATAAAGAAATCAGGAAAATTTTAAAAATAATTTTGAAAGGAACACCAGAGTAATGACAAGAGCCTTTTAAATAACTAGCAGAAGCTTGGAAAAACAGTTTTGAAAACCAGTAAATTTCCTGGACTTTTCATCAAGAGTCTGAGCAGCATAATGCAGTGCTGTGATTGCCTGTGCCTTTATTTTCTCACCCTTTTTTTTTGATTTAGGATTTTATTTCTTTTTTTGCTGGGGGGAAGATGGGGAGTGGGATAATATTAATAACAGACAAGTCCTGGAGAAAATCCACACTTGTAAATATCTAGTGGAGGGTGGTTTTCAGTGACTACAGAGGGAACATGCATCAGATGAGATGTGCATATTAAAAATCTGGCATATTCCACCTGGCTATTTTTAACATACTGCAGAAGATGTGACTGATTCCCCTATCTGCTCACACTTTTCTTTTTGAGCACTTGCTGTCATATTCCTGTCGCATACACCACATTTTTCAGTAGGCTGTCTGTATTTCACCTTGTGCCTCCTCTTATTACTCCATTATGAAGATGATAAATACATGAAATTGATCTCAAAATAGAACTACCCAGTCCTATTAACTTTGAATAAGAGTGGCATGTAAAGCTTTTTACTTTCAGATTGTAATTTTGAATCTGATTGCATATTTGTAGGTTTGTCGATTGTTGTTTGTTTTTTGTGGTGGTTGGTTTGGTTTGTTTTTTGAGTTATTTTATTTTGGTTGGTTTCTGGGGGTTCAGTGGGGGGTTTTTTTGTATATTTGGGGTCCCCCCCCCCCCCCTTTTTTTAGCATAACTAGTTCTGACTTGGAACACTTTCTGGTAAAAAATATTGACAAGGACAGGAATAAACTGGGTTAGACTTGCCTTTGCCTTTTCATTATGGAGAAAATATTTAAATTTTTCGAGACTAACTCAGAGGCCTAGTCTTCATCCATGGGATGATGTTTTGCTTTGTTGTGTTCGGTTTTTTTTTCACAGAAGTGTGTTGGCAAATCATTAATGCAATAGGCATTTGGACAAGTAACAACCATTGTTATAAATTAAAGTTACGTGGATTCTGTTTATTATTGGTTGTGGTACATAGGAAATGTTTGCTTATGTTATGAGCAATAAGTTGAAATGCCTATTGGGATAGTTTCTTGTATTTAGACAAAAACATCTTTAATAGCTTTATTCATCATCTTATGCGGAATGACAATAATATCTGTGCTTTTTCAATTCCATCTCAATATTTACAAAGCTCAAAGCAGTTTGTTGTGTTGGGTTTTTTTTTTTTTCCAAACTGATTTTTTGAAATAAGTGGTAGCAAGAGAAGAACTGTTTCTCCTTAGGTAAACTTGGCTTTTTTCACTATACTAATTAGCTGGTATTGATTAGTACAGCATACTGAATATATATAATGTGTCAAAATCTGAGCAAGTCTCATTTATCTATATGAACACTTCTATTTCTTGAATTTTCATCAAGATTCAGTTTCACTTGAGAAATGTTATTGTCTGCCTTTAGCCATGATAATCTATATCTGCAAATATTTTTAAAGCTATGAATATCAATGGAATGGACTTTTCTGTTGGGTTTAACAAGATTTAGTTTAGGTACAGAATATACTGAACATACTGAAAAATATCTCATTATACTTCATTAGAGACTGTAGTGGTAATGGCTTCAAACTTAAACAGGGGAAGTTTAGATTAGATATAAGGAAGACATTCTTTACAGTGAGGGTGGTGAGGGACCGGAATGGGTTGCCCAAGGAAGTTGTGAATGCTCCATCCCTGGCAGTGTTCAAGGCCAGGTTGGACAGAGCCTTGGGCGACATGGTTTAGTGTGTGGTGTCCCTGCCCATGGCAGGGGGGTTGGAACTAGATGATCTTAAGGTTCTTTCCAACCCTAACTATTCTATGATTCTATGATTATATGAAGATACTGAACCAGGTTGTAACCCAATTGTGTTTTGAAAATGTAAAAAAGCTGCTCTACCTGGAATAAAGAACCACCACAGCAAAGATGCTAATTCCAAGTCAATTCTGTCTCTTTATCCAAGAATGCAGGGCTGTGGTTAGAGGACAATGGCTATACACCAGCCTGCATGAGGCAGTGTAGCCCCTTTATGGCTATTAATATACAGGCCACTTAGAGCTACTCTTAGAATTTTAAAATTAGATTTTATCCTTAAATCACTAATAATACCATAATAATAATATTGCTGCAGTGTTTCACTAGTAGAGAGTTAAAAGTTTTGTTCACTAAAAGGAGCACTTGGTAACTTTTTTGTATTGGATGAGTGTTTTACAGTCAAAAAGAATTTACCCTGGCAGTGTTCCGAGTTGATTAATGATTGTTGCTCTTCACTGGGGAAGGCAGGTTCCATAGAAAAGAACCTGTATAATGCTTGTGTTGTTACAAAATACTTTTCAAATAAGCTTTATATATGAAAGAATACAGAGCTTGAGAATTATTGTGTGTGTCAGCAATTTTTAAAAATTATTTGAAGGAAAAATATACATCCACCAGCTGAAGTAAGCAGCGACCCCTATTAGTTTAATGTGTATCAGCAACTCAGAAATATTTACTCATTTTAGGAAATCTGACTTGTAGCAAATCATATTCTGGTGGTTAATGTTACCTAAATCAGAAGAAGGTATTACATACTTTTATTTCCTTTTAATTAAAGTTAAATTAGACAATGATGCTTTAAAGTAATCAAGATTGAAGTAATCATCCAGTGGAACTGATATGGTCACATTAAAGTGAAATCACTGTTTTGATTTCAGATTTATCTTAGGCTGCAAATGGAAAAACTGCAAGGTCAAAACCATTCATGGTGAGAAAAGGGGGAAGGCTCTCTATAATGGGAATTCTGAGAAAAGCAGTCTGGAGGGAGAGTGTGATGACTTGCATGGACTGGATTTTAAAATGTATGGAGGAAGGAAAATCTTTCCTTTTGTGGCATTATTTGCTCCTCGGTCAGTTAAGTTGTGATTGTAGCGCTTGTGGAGAGCAGTAAAATGAGGTTAGCCTCAGTGGAAGCGGTCTAATGGGGTGAATTGGAGGTGATTGTCATGGCTTAATCCCAGCCAGCAGTGGAGTGCTGCACAGCCACTCGATCACTCCCCTCACACATGCTGGAATGGGGAGGAGAATCAAAAAAAAGGTGAAACCCATGCATTGAGATAAGAACAGTTTAATAATGGAAATAAAGTAAAATATTAAAAATAACAGTGATAATAATAACAGGAAATAAAGAGAAAGGAACAGCCTCCTCCCCACCCCCAAGAAAAATAAAGCAAACCCCCAAATAACAAACAAAAAAACGCAAATCCAACACAAAACCAAAAAATTGATGCCCAGTACAGTTGCTCGCCACCCACTGACCGATACCCAGCTTGTCCTGAGCAGCGACTGGCCCCTTCTGGCTCACTCCTCCCGGTTTATATACTGAGCATGATGTGCTGTGGTATGGAATACCCCTTTGGCTAGTTTGGGTCAGGTGTCCTGTCTCTGCTTCCTCCCAGCTTCTTGTGCCCCTCCTCCCTGTCAGAGCATGAGAGACTGAAAAGTCCTTGATCAGAGTAAGTGCTACTTAGCAACAACTAAAACATCACTGTGTTATCAACACTGTTCTCAGACTAAATCCAAAACACAGCACTGCACCAGCTACTAGGAAGAAAATTAACTCTGTTCTAGCCGAAACCAGGGCAGTGACTGAGGAGGTTGAGAAGAGAAAATAATATATTACTTTTTTTTTGTTTGTTTGTTTGTGGGTGGTTTTTGTTTGTTTGTTTGTTGTTTTTGTTTTGGTTTGGGTTTTTTTTCTCCTCCTAAAGATTTAAGACTTGGAAATGTTCTATAAAATGACAAGTTATTATGATATCCTGGAGATTCTTAGAGTAACAAGTGACTCTTAAAACACATTATTTTTCCCAGAGCTGCATCTTTTCTTACACTTAACCTGCTGATTGGAGAGACATACCTATATCACATTTTTGTGTCAGAACCTGAAAGAGAAGTAGCTTTTGGCAAAGTTATAAATGGAAAACAAGGATAAAATGAGTATTCTGGGGGGATGCAAACCAGATAGAAAATCTGTAATTTCACTATGTGTGGCAGGTAGATTAAAAATATTAATATCATGAGCTCAGGTACTCATCAGAAAGAAATGCCTTTTTAGTTGCTCAGTTCTTGCTGCAAATTATAGGCTCAGATCCTGTGATATATGTAACTAAAGCATTTGTTGAAACATGTATTTTCACATTGTGAGGTATGTCTTATTGTTAATTGACTGTTGCCTCAAAATCTTGATTGATTCTCCTTACTCTTTAATTTAAAACCATTTTAATTAGTATCTTATAATATTTTGTTGGGTTTTGTTTTGCTTTGTTTTTTAAATAACTAAGTTCAACATGACTCCAGTGGGGAAAAAAAAATAATAATCTAATTATTGCATGATAGAAGAAAGGGGAATGTGGTAAGAAGTCTCAAGACAATACAGATCTAGGGTGTATTTCTCTATAGAAACTTCTGAGGGCACTTGTTTTTTTGTGAGTGGATTTCAGGAGGAGGTGGTCATCAGTCCTGGTCAGACATGTTTTTGCCAACAGAGACGTTTGTGTGGATGAAAGCTCTGGAGTTGCTATTGCAGAGACAGGAGTTGAGAAAAATGGGCTTGATAATTTAGGAGGGGGAAAAAGATCCTGATGAACAAAGTTGGGGTTATTTCTATGACATTAAGATAAATGTCTTTTGAATTGTTTCTTAATATTTCTCTGAAGATGCCACTACCAACACCATCTTTATTGCTCAAGTTCATTTGTTGAATAAAATGCTGTTATTTAACAGCTTGTACTAGGCAACTTTTATTTAGGATTATCAAGTGACGTTCAGCTTTTAAAAGAGAGCCTGATTTATCTCTTTTCTTTCAGAAATCCCATAGTTTGATGGCAGTGTTAACTTTTCATTGCACATGTTGTTTTCCGGTACATCTTTATTCTTAGCTCTAGGAGAATGAACGCATAAATAAAAATCCACTGTTCCTCTGCTGCTCTGCTGCCATTTAAATCCCTATTTATCTCACTCTAGGATGCCAGAGAGGAAATTTAATGTTGAGTATTGGTTCAATAAATGTCAGGGAGGGCAGGCAGTTTATATCCTCTTTTGCAATAAACATTTAGTTCTCCTGACAAAGACAGCTCAGAATATTGGGAGGGGAAAACTGGTCTAGTGGCCTCTGCTTCTTTCAGCAGATGAAAATGCAGAGTGGTAATGGTGACCATGTACACAAAGCTGGCTCTCCAGAAGGGGTTGTTATGCTGTCAGGGTTTCAAATGCTTTTCTGATAAAAGTAAGCATTTATTGTTTAGAAAGTTGAACTACGTGAGACTTGGTCTTGCAAAATGTATCAGTGTAATTTTCCTCTCATCTGTAAGTATGTGTAGGTTTAAACTTCTCATTAATCTAGTCTCTTTGCACACATTGTTTTTGGTGTGCTTTGTTTGCATTACAATAAAAGACAATTACATCTCTTACCCATCAGGTTAATGAATGGCATGAGACCTACTGACCTAAAATTGCTTGCATTTTAATCCAGGGTTCATGTTAGTTAGAAAAAGACAAAAGTAGAGATTTATAATATAACATTGTGAAAAGTGTTGCTACCATGTCAGGTGAGTTAAGATGACAGGTTGAAGAACTTACTATGCAATTATTTTTTTTTCATGCATAGTTAATATATTGTTCTGTGCATTTTACAGTGAGGAAATTAAGCCAAAAAGGAAATGAGGGAATATTTTCTAAAATTAAATGATTGTCAGTTAGAGGTACTGCAGTTAAATCTATTGAGTATGAGGTAATTGCTATACCTATCAAGATGGTCCTTCCCTTCTGCATTCATCAGGAGTCTTTGGAGTAACTAAGCTTAATTTCCAAGGGAGCTTCACTAAGGTGATGAAGTGGTGCCATGAACAGACATAAAGACATCTGAACAAAACTAGGTGAAGATTAAAAGTTAAGTCTGTATGCCCATGGGCCTTACTTGGTATGCTGGCCAAACTTTAGTGAGATGCAGTATTCTAGGATTGTTTATTTGGTATAAAATGCATAACGGTTTACAAAGGCTTAGAAGCCTTCAATCTGTCATATATTGAAAAAGTAAATTCTGTAATGGTTGCAAAACGGTAATAGTAACAAGTTTCTAAGATTTTTTTTAGAATCAACTATTAGGTCATATAAATATAAAATACATAATATATAATAATACATGCATATACATTATATGTAGAGAAGTTACTATACATACATATCATATAGTGATATGTTATTTTGTTCTTTGCCTATACCAGAGAGCCTTACCAATGAGCTTTTTAAATATATGTAATTAAAAATTCTCCTCAGTCTTCAAATCTAGTATTTCTCATCTTCACATATCCCCATGACGCTAATATATTTCTTTCAATTTCTGAGATTTTCTTATGACCTTTCTGCTTTTGTTTTAAGCTTGTGTTTAAAAAAAAAAAAAAAAAAGGAGAAAAAAGCCCTCAAAATGAAGCCTGCAATTTGAATAAAGAATAGAATTAGAAATATGCTTTAGAGAGAGACTTTCATCCTTAAGTGTGATAAGTCCTTTATGCTAAGGCTCTTCTCTTTTAAGGTGTGTTTCAGCTACTTGTTAAGCAAACTAGAATGAACTAGAATGAACTTAACCAAGTAAGAATTTCAGTCCTTTTGTCCTTGATAAAATGCACAAGTGTAAGCAGATGGCTAACATGACTAAAACCATTGACAAAACATACTTTCAGCCTAGAAGAGGAGCAGAAAAAAATTCACAAAACCTGTCTCTTTAAACTTCTCCCAGGCATTTAAATTCAGGTTGGATGAAATCCCTGACCATCATGTCTCAAACAGTGTGTGCCTGTATTTAAAAAGAGGAGAAAAATGTATTGAGACCAAGTGGCTAGACAAATAACAGGTCAGTGGGAAGGCATCTGATGCTCATAGTGTGTCACAAGCTGAAAAGTGACAATTGCAAGAGCAGCAGCTGTTAGGCTGGGAATTATGGACAGCAGTATCACTTACAAACTTGGTGAGCAACTCCTCTGTGCTGCTTAGCACGTGGTACATCAGCTGAGGCGCTGCTGTACACTACTGGCTAGGTACAGCCTCAAGCACACCACCCTCAAAGGAAAGACTGATTCTGTAGGATTTATCAGCCTTGACACAGGAGGTCTGGAGGAGTAGGATGACTGTGGTATAGCATTTGAGCACATGAATGCCTCTGGCAAAGGAAAGGTGCTAGACAAAAGGGACAGGAATGGCGTGACCATGCATTGATACAAAGCCAAGTACTGCCATGGTGCTGGCTGGAGAGTCCCTCTTGGGCTGTGTTAAGCAGGGTCTGATGGTGAGTGTCTGGCAGACTTATGCAGACAAACAACTGCTTTCTGGACCTGGATTTAGCTAGGGCAGGAGTGGCATATCAAAACTGTGCTAAACTGATGCAGAATTTCAGTGGATGGGGAAGCTTGAAGGCTGCAGAGCGTGGCTGCTGAGCATCCCAGGGTGGCCACATGGTCAGAGAGCGGCAGGGCTGTGCCTGCAGACTGCACTGTCTCTCTACTGTCTCTGTCGTGCTCTGTGTTCATCAGGTATTCTTGAATCTGACTCCAAGCTTTCAGCCAACAGTGGTCATATCCTAGAAGTAATGATCCTGTTAAATAACTATCATGCGAGCATGTCATTCAGGCTGTCAAGAACATAGAGTCATAGAATAGTCTGGGTTGGAAGGGACCTTCAACCGTCATCTAGTCCAAACCCCCCTGCAATGAGCAGGAACATCTTCAATTAGACCTGGTTGCCCAGAAACACATCCAGCCTGGCCTTGAATGTCTCCAGAGATGGTGCATCCACCACCTCTCTGGGCAACCTGCTCCAGTATTTTGCTACCCTCACTGTAAAAAACTTCTTCCTCACATCCAGCCTGAATCTCCCCTCTTTTAGATAAAAAACCATTAACCCTCATCCTATCGCAACAGGCCCTGCTAAAAAGTCTCTCCCCTTTTAAGAACTGAAATGCCACAGTAAGGTGTCCCTGGAGTCTCCCTTTCTCCGGGCTCAACGACCCCAACTCTCTCAGAATTTCCCTATAGGAAAGGTGTTCCATCTCTGATAATTTTTGTGGCCCTCCTCTGGACCCTCTCCAACAGGTCCTTGCCTTTCTTTCCTGTTCTGAGGACTCCAGAGCTGGATGCAGTACTCCAGGTGAGGGTCTCACTAGAGCAGAGTAGAGGGGCAGAATCACCTCCCTTGACCTTATATTTGTTCTTGGAAAAATACAGAATATAAAGAGTACAAAATCTCCTAAAAGTCTGAAATCGTGGATTTATTTTCTTAGCAAAACTATATTTACGTAAATCATGTATTCTAGAAAATTATAAGTAAAATCAATTGAAATTATGAATTTTATATGTGTCTGAAGGTAAACAGGTCCTATTTTAAATGACCATGTCTTCATTTTCTGACTTTAAAGAAAGCAAAGCTTTCCACTTTTTTAAGCATCTCAACAGTACTGTAACATGTGCTAAGGCTTGGGAAACCCCTTCTCCTTTTATTCACTGACTAAGGACTTGGCTGACTGAGGGCATGGCTGACTGAGGGCCTAACTTGCAACCACGGGGGATGCTAGAATTAATTATGGGAAAACATTTTCACCTTTCATCCTGATGATGGAATTTGGATGTGTTTGTACAGCACAACAGAAATTTATTTTCGTGATAAACAAATAAAGATTTAATAAAAAATGCTGGAATCCTTTAGCAAAGCAGGTGCTTCCAGTATTTGTACAGAAGGAACAGCAGGACAGGCAATGCTGCTGTGGGTATCTCTCAAATATTACACAGTAATGAAATTGCAGCCTAGTTATATTGCACACCTCATAGCTTGCTTTCTTTTGATACTTTTCATCTCTCCCTTGTCCCTGAAGAGGAATAAAAAAATTCTTTTTCTTAAGAAAATTCTGTCAGTTCACTAATCCTAGCTTCTCATCCGCTTCAGCGTAGATGATAATTTCTTCTCCTGTTCCTCTTTCCCAATTAAAGAGCTTGTTACATCTTTGATAGTTTAATCATTGAAAATTGTGGCTGTGAATCTTGACGATATGCAAATCAGGGATGCCATCTGTTGATCAGTGCTGCAAACTCCCCAGGCTCAGTGCTGAGTGGTAAGCTGGTGCTAGGTGTGGTTGCTGTATTTCACTTGTGCATGTGAGTAGTCACAGAGGAAATCTGATTCAGAAATTTGGAATGATATGTCCTCTCTTCACCCTCACAGTGAGTTTATTTCAAGCAGAAGTACAAGTTTCCTTACAGGCATCCACTACAGAACAGTCAGGTGATCAGGCATAGTCAGCATGGGTTTGCGAAAGGGTGCTGCTTGACTAACCTGATCTCCTTCTATGACAAGGTGATCTACTTAGTGGATGAGGGAAAGGCTGTTGACGACTACCCCGACTTTAATAAAGCCTTTGACACCATTTCCCACAGTATTCTCCTGAGAAACTGGCTTCTCGTGGCTTGGACAGGTGTACTTATCACTGGGTAAAAAACGGGCTGGGTGACCAAGCGCAAAGAGTGGTGGTGAATGGAGTTAAAGCCGGTTGGTGGATAGTCACAAGTGATGTTCCCCACGGCTTGGTATTGGGGCCAGTTCGTTTCATATCTTTATCAGTGATCTGGATGAGGGGATCAAGTGTACCCTCAGTAAGTTTGCAGAGGACACCAAGTTGGGTGGGAGTGTTGATCTCCTGGAAGGTAGGAAGGCTCTACAGAGGGATCTGGACAGGCTGGATCAATGGGCTGAGGCCAGTTGTATGAGGTTCAACAAGGCAAAGTGCCGAGTCCTGCACTTGGGTCACAACAACCCCATGCAACACTACGGGCTTTGGGAAGAGTGGCTGGAAAGCTGCTTGGTGGAAAAAGACCTGGGGGTGTTGGTCAACAGCCAGCTGAATATGAGCCAGCAGTGTCGCCAAGAAGGCCAATAGCTGTATAACAGCTGACTTGTATCACAAATAGTGTGGCCAGCAGGTCTAGGGAAGTGATTGTCCCTCTGTATTCAGCACTGGTGAGACTGCACCTCAGATACTGTGTTAGATTTTGAGCCCCTTGCTACAAGATACTGAGGTGCTGGAGCGTGTCCTGAGAAGGGCACTGAAGCTGATGAAGCATCTACAGAGCAAGTCTTATGTGGAGTGGCTGAGGGAACTGGGATTGTTTTGCCTGGAGAAAAGGAGGCTGAGGGGAGACCTTATTGCTCTGTACAATTACTAAAAAAGGAGGTTATGCGAGGTGGATGTTGGTCTCTTCTCCTAGTTACAAGCAATAGAACAAGAGGAAACAGCCTCAAGTTGCACCACAGAAGGTTTAGACTGAATATTAGGAAAAATTTCTTCACAGAAAGGTTTGTCAGGCATTCGAACAGGCTGCCCAGGGAAGTGGTAGTCAGGAAGTAGGAAGTCACCGTCTCTGGAGGTATTTAAAAGACGTGTAGATGTGGCACTTCCGGTTATGGTTTAGTGGTGGACTTGGCAGTGCTAGGTTAATGGTTGAACTTGGTCTTAAAGGTCTTTTCCAACCTATACAATTCTGTGATTTTATGATTTTACCACAGTCTGAAGGAAAATGCACGTGTGAAATTACTATCTATTCTTCACTCTTGTAACTAATTCAGCTGAAGGTGCTCCCTGTGACTGTCCAGACAGAGCCCTGTTGGAGCACACCAGCCTGTTTCTTCCTCTCCTGCTCAGCCCAGAGCACAGGTATCCTGGCGAAGGGGGTAGACACCTTAATTAAAAATATAATATCTGCTATTCTGAGTCAGAGCAATGGCACATCTAGGCTTCTGTATAAAAGGACCAGTAATAGATGCTTAACAGCAAAGGCACTGGGCATGTGAAGAGGTGCTCTCAGCACCTGGTGTTTTGTGGCTTCGATACTCCTGGAGCCAGGAGCTACATAAGAGGTGGAGGTAACCTTTGTGAATGTGCCGCCTCCTTTCTTGAAGTCAGTTCTTTTGATTTCTACTCATTCTTTGGAAGTGAGTTGCATACCTTAATGTGCTTTGTGTGAAGAAGTGCTTTTTTTAAACTACAATCTGATAATATCGTTTGGCTCTCTGTAGTTCTTGAATTGTGAATAATCATTTTCTATTCACCTTTTCCAGGCTGTTTAAAATTTTAGAGCTGCTATTCTACATCCCCTCAGTTATATCTTTTTCCAGCTGAAATGCCGTAGTCTATTTATTCTCTTCTCATGTGGAGGGGTCATTTGACTAACATGGCCAACTTGTTTCAACTTGCTTCACTGAAAAGCCATTGTATTGGAACCATTTCAGGTCATTAAGGAACTAAGAAATAATCATGTTTTATTTGAAATTACTTAAAATATTGTACTGTCCTACCAAAAAAATTGCAAAAGTTGCATAAAATCATGAAATGCTGCTTTCCTCCTGCCTTGCTCCCTCCCCCTCACAAAAAAAAAACAACCAAAACCAAAAAACTAAAACCAAAACAACCAACCAAGAAATACCTAGGTATAGTAATTCCAAAGGAAGTCTTACATATGGTAGCTCACTGTGAGGCTTTCTGTTCCATCAGGTCTGTTCCTTGCAGGGCAGATTCATGTAGCACGTATTGACATTTAGAAGAAGTTGTTGTTGCAGGTTGAAGCAGAACAGAACACCCCAATTTCATAATAAATTGTTTATGGCTGAAGCAAAGGTAATGTCTTCTGTAATCTACCAGAATAGGGCCACTAAAACATCAATCATATTGTCATCACATAATAGATAATTGATATTTTAGTGGTCCTGTTCTAGTCCAATCCTGAGCTCAGAGAAGAGTTGGCTTTGAAGTCAGCTCTGAACTTGACAGCTGGGTAAGCTTTCTCATGGCACTGGCACACTGGTATATTGATTGCCTTTTATTTTTGGGTTGTACTTTTTTTTTTTTTTTTTTGATCCTGATGTTTAAAAAAGGTTATTTTTCTTGCTTAAATAATAACATTTTCACAATCTGTGTTTTCTTTTACATGCATTTATATCCATCAGCACCCATAGGCTACTTTAGATTTAATTCCTCCTTTTTTTTTTTTTTTTTAACTTTCAGGTATATTTCTTGTTTCTTATTTTAATACTTATACTCCTCACCACCATTAGTTTAGATCTTGAAAGCAGCAACATAGCTGTCATATGTCTGAACTTACAGGTGTCCTTGGGATTTATTGTATGACTCTTCTCAACAAAGACCTTTCAGGTAGATCCGTTTCTGCTCTGCCTTTACTGCCTACATTGGCGAGAATTTTTTTTGACTTCTACAAGCTAGTAACCCCGTTGCTCCTGGTTTCTGCATTATCTTCTGGTATTAAAGTGAAGAAAAGGAAACCCAGCTGTGCATTTCTTTCCTGAGCTAAAGAGCCAAAAGGTTTTACTTTCTCTTTCTGTTACATTGGACTCTTACTAGGTCTGGCTCAAAGTCTCTTCCGTGCTCTGTCACAGATAATCATCACTGCAGAAGCTGGTTCTTGGTGTCTAGAGCAGAATTTGTTTTGAAGCTTTCAGAGCTACAGAACTGCTGTGTACACTAGCATGCATTTTTTATTTGGTATGTCCTCTTTTATGACATTGACAATTTGTTTCTGTTGTGCATGCATGACACTGGTGAGATACCATATTAAATAGTTTCCTAGCTGGGCTGAGAACTGAACAAAAGGAATTATTAAGGAACAAAAGTATATTAACTAGCAACTTTTGGATTTTTAGAAGCTGGATTTTCGCAGCATCCCACACGGGAAAAGGTCTTTACACCTACATTTACTATGGTAGACACAAGTACAGATTCTGCTGATGAAAGATGCGAGATTCATTCTCTGAACTCTGAATTGTCCTTTGCTACTGTTTTTCAGTTAAAATAAATGCAGTTCGGTTACAGTGTAGAATATGACCAACTGTAATATTATTTAAATTACTCAGTGGAAAAACACTAAATTGAGCATGGTTTCTGATTAATGATTTGTATGATCTGGTCTCACATAGTTTCTAAGCGTCTCGTAAAATAGGATTTCTGCACAGAATGGCTGTTACTCATGTTCCTTTGGAAGCTGAAATTCCACTGATATTAAATGCACATGGTTAATAATAGCTTACAAAGATGCCAGAACCCTGGCATCAAAAGGACCAGCTGTACTTGAAACACTTATACTAAATGCTACTTACGAGCTTATATAACCTACGTTTTCTTTTTCTCTTATTTTGATAAATTAGCTTTGCTGTCAGTTAGATAGTGAAAATTTGGACAAGGGAGTTTCTTGAATTCATTAACTTAAAAAGTAAGTACTTTAAAGAATTAAAGTTAGTTTATGGAACAGAAGTTACTGCAAAACAACAGATGCAAATGACAAAGCATCAGAGATTTTAGTGATTTTTTAATGTGTACTGAGATAGTGAATCTCTCTAAGATATGTCCAGACTGATAAGACAGATGTTACAGCTATTTTGTCCTGAACTTTTATACCAGAAACTTTTATTTCCCCCTCAGCATAGAACAAATAAATGATAAATTTATGAAAGTGGACTTCAGGTGATATAAAAGTTGCACCCAATAAGCATCTTAAAATTTAACTGTTTATCTAGATCTCTTCAGTTTGGTTTTTTTTTTAGTAAAACAGAGGTTTGAAGTCCATCATTCTGACATTGTTCCAATTTTAGCCTTGTACGTAAACTTAGCTGTTTACTCCCAAAAGGTATACTGCTTTTCCAAAGGTAATTTGATTCTGCCTCTATTGGATTACATCTTTTATCAATTTACTCTTTTACTTCTAATTTGCACCATTAATGGTAGCATGCCAGTATACGCCCGATACTTCAGTGATAGTCAGTTTAGTATTTTAGTATTACACAAAATAGACACACAAAATTTATAGATTTTGATTGTGCAACATTTACGCAGAATTTTTAGCTTAGCATAAAACCAGGTGCTTGAAGGTATTATTTTTCATGACATAGAGATAAGATATGGCCTGCTACCGTTACAGTGCTAAAGTATAAGTAGGCTTCAGTTCATTCAGTGTGACATCATTCCCCAGATAGTTGCATTCCTGTAAACGCCGGATATACTTTTTGCTAATAAAACTGGAGACAGTCATCATAATTAATAACATGTCAACATGTGGCCGATGGTGTTTGCTTTGGATAGCCCAAACTTTTTTGGAAAAACAAGGGTGAATAGAACTTTCTTTTTTTTTTTTTTTTTTTTTTTTTTCCTTAATTTTAAATTGAAACACTTTGTTTTAAAACAAATCAATATCCCTGAATTCTTTACAATCCAGCACATTAGAGAAAACCAAACAGAACATAAACATGCCTAATGTGAGTCATTTTCTTTGTCAGATACAAGAGCAAAATAAAGGTAAACTAATAGTAGTTCATAGAACGGCATTTCTTTACAGTGTGACTTTTAAATGTCACTGTTCTTTTAAATTCAGTTGAAATCAAAGAACCAAATTTACTTTTTCATTATTATTTTTGCATTAGGCTATGAGAATTTACAGCTTGTTTATTCTTTTGGACCCATCAATTCCTCAGTCTCTGAATTACATTAGAGCTCTTCAGACAGTATAATGTTGCAGGCAGACACAGTTGTGTGCCACATACAATGTATTTTCTGTATTTCTCCTTATTCTTGCTGTAATTACCAGGAAAAATTCCATGAAATTGGATTTTATTTTATAAGAATAAATAAGAAAATAAATAAATAAAATATTGTGCTACTAAATCCCATTTTAGCGAGAGCATAAATGAGCTTTTTCAAGGTGATAAGTAGCAGGAGGAGATGAAATCTAAAGAAAAAAAAAAGAAAAATATTTTTTGAAAGACAACTCAGTCCTCACAGAATGAATCCCACATCTTTCATCAGCAGAATCTGCACTTGTTTCTACTGTAGTAAATGTAGGTTTAAGGACATTTTTCCATGTGGGATGCTGTGAAAATCCGGCTTCTGAAATCCCAAAAGGTGCTAGTTAATGCTTCATTCCATTTAAAATGAACCTGAATACGTCTGACATATTTGTAAATTGTCTGCATAAGTGAAGTATTGTAGCTTTACATCTAAAAAGTTTTCAGTTTCTTTCAGGAGGCTTCACAACAGGGAGTTTTTGTTCTCTTTTACTAACACATTTTATGAAGACACCAAATGTTCAGAAAAGAGTTACTGTAATATTAGAAAGAACCCATTAGTTCATATCTGTAATTGTTCAGTATGTAATTTCTACAGAAAATTTTATTAAAATTTATATGATTCCAAGAGAGTATATTTCTACCTCACCCTACTTTTAAGGTTGCAAGTCATCATTCTATTGTGACTCTGTAGGGAAAAAAAAAAAAGAAAAAGGTGGAAAAAAGGAAATTCGCTGGCTAATTAGCATGTGGAAATGCGTGAACTTTTTATGTCCCTTTGTGATTTACATCTTTGTGTTTCAGCATTGTCAGTAAAGAATTCTAAATTCTGTCTATTACATTTAGTCTCCTATACTGGGCTACCACTGTAAGGATATTCTTATGCCAACCTAACACTGACAGTTTTGGCTGATTGATAGATATTCTCTTGGTTAACTTGAAGCCATATTTCTACATAATGGCTATGAAGTCATGGATAAGAACCATTTAGATAGAGTCTCAAAATGCCTTTCCGTACATTTTTAAAAAACTCAATCGTGTCAGGACTTGAGAGAAAAATGACATTCATATAACATTAGCACCTGCTTAGTTTTTGGGTAGTACAGAGTTCTAAAAGTGACTTAAATAGTGATAGGGGATGTGTTGTTCACTTAAAATCTTGCAGCTTGTTAGAAATCAACAATACAAATATTTTACTGAGCCAGTGCACTGTTGTCTAGTGTTATTTCTATTTATTACATTTACTATTGTATCCTGGTTTTCACAGGATACAAATCCCAGACCAGCATTTTTTCCCAGCGTAAAGAGGTTTGTGGTCACTATAAATAGGATATTCATGGGACTGCCATGTGCTACGGAGTTGTTCCTGCAATGAAGTGCTCAGCATCTTCAGAACTCAGTACATTTATAAAATCTTTAATATGGTCAGAGACTCTTATGCTACTTATATTCCACCTGAGAAGCAGTAGAGAGAAAAATTGTTATTTCTATTTTAGAGTACTTTGAGTGAGCTTATACTAAAAAGGTCACCTATGTATTCCTGTGGTGCCTTGTGCTAGGGAATAGGGTCTCTTGGCGATACCACGAAAACACATAATATTTCCTAATTATGACAGAAACCAGGAATTGTGGGAGGTGGAGCATGAATAATAAGTCTCCAAAGTAAAGTAGATGTTATTTAACATTTACTTTGCAAAAGCACTTAGAAACATTTATAAGATTGGGCTCTTCACTAGAACAGACACTTTGCAGGATTTGAGTGAATGACTGTCCGATTTTGCTTTAATAAACTCAGTAAAAACATAAATCAGAGCAGTCTACGCCCTCTGCACAATATAGGTCCATTATATTTACATTTATCAAGGACATATTTGCAGCCTATTTGTAGCCATTTTTAACAGTATTAGGGTGTTTTTCAGTGGTAGCCATGATGATTCGTGGTATGTGGTGCAGCTGACATGTTTGTCCATGTTTCACATGCTGTGCTAGCAGGGCCATCAGCCAGGCAGCTTTCTAATAATCTCTCTTCTCATCTGGAGCAGCAATATTAGCAGATAGCCTTGAAGACTGATTCCCATTCCAGCAGGAATTAGCAGCTTCTTCAATTTACTTTTAAAAACACTGGATCCCTGCAGTCCCATTTTTCATTCTGTGTTCTTTAATTTGCTAGGCTTGTGCTTGTTTGTGTTTGTAACATGATGGTGTTCAATCTGGACTCATGTCTCACTATCCTGAAATTACTCTGAGTTGTTTAATCATAAAAGAATCTCAAATTAGTAGGGGGGTGGGGAAAGAATTAATAGGTGGTGATGTTAATATTTGTTCTCTAGAGATACAATTCACACCAGTTTGTTGCATGATGGTGTTCCTGACAGTGTGGATTTCTCAGCATCTCAATTTCAAATGCTGTTCTTCAGAGTCAAGTGTAAAAGTATCATCTTTCTCAGACTTTTTTTTTCTTGCCTCACTTTGCAGTTCAGAAAGGTGTGTATAAGTAGAAACATTTCAGATTTCATGTACACACTTAGGTGATATGCAGATAAAATAATGCACTTTCGAACAAAACCTTCGGGGGTTTTTTTGTTTGGGTTGTTTTTTTTTTTCCTGGTCAGAGAGATCGGAATTGTTTTACTGTGAGTTGGATCAATTGTTAGGGTGAGGTCAGGAGATGACCTGTCATTTTTGTTTGGTGACATGATGTTTCTCACAGTGATGAACAAAAAATGAAACCTCTTCTAACAGGAGAGGAAATGCTTCTTTACCCGCAGCTTTACCATTATTGATAATACAGTGCTGTGATCTCTCCAGATTGAAAAAGAATATGTATTGTTCATTTTTGTTATTTGTTTTGTTCTTGTGGGACTTGGTATTTACCCTCACAGTGTAGTTAAGTTGAATTATAACCATTTGGATGAGAACAGCAGCACAGTGAAATGGCTCCTGCCCTTTTATGAGTGATTGTATTTAAATCATTATCTAATTTGGGCTGTGACCTGTATGAATATTCGGCTAGGGTTAAAGCATCTTCTGTAAAGGTGATATGAATCAAATTCTGGTACTTAAACTTCCTTACAAAAACCTGTTCCTCTGCGCGCCCTCATAAGGAACAGCTGCTGGCTACTGAGAACTCACATGAAGTGGTTTTTATAGGGTTCGAACTTGAGTGTCTTAAGTTCTTATCATAAACAGGGTCTTTGATATCTGCATGAGTCTTCTGATTAGGACAAAAAAATCTCTTGGTATGTGTATATGCGTGTCTTGGGAGAGAGGGGGCTCTCTGTCTGTATTTGCTCATACCTGCTAAGACAAGTAGTTCATCCCATACTGTGTGCACTTGGCACTTACACGCAAGTTTTAAACAAAACATCTCAAAGCTTTGAATCTCAAAGCATTAAAAAACTTTCAAGAGCAATCTACTGGGAATTAGCAGCACTGTGTGCAACACTGAAGATGGAGGGCAATATTCTGATGTCAGCTTTTTCATCAAGCTGTGTCATTAAAGCTGCAAGTTTTGTCAGGGTCTTTTTTTGAAGAATGTTATGCTGGAAAAAAAAAACAAAACAATGCCTCGTTGTAACATTTGCTAAATAAATAAGCTCTCATTTAAAATTAGTTGTTAACTTTTTAGAAAAATAATACTTTTACAAAGCTTAAGAAATTAGGCAAAAAAAAGTTGAAATTGAATTTTCATGTTAGATAGGAAAGTAACTTATGGTTCTGGGATATACATAGCATCAAGGGAGGCAATTAAGGTGATGAGGGTGTAGAAATACAATGTAGTCCCAAAAGAAGCTTTGCCTCCAATGTCTATAACTTTCTTTTTACTTTTTGATCTTTCAGGAGCCCTCATATAAGTAAATTACTATTAATTCCTTTGGCCATATACATTTGTGAGTTAGCTAGTTCCCTATGATTTAAAAGTAATGCCTGGAACATACATTTTGTAAACAGATTGTGTATATATAAAATTTATTTAACTACACAATTTTTTTATAGTGAAAAAATACTTGTCATTTTCTGATTTGATGGTTAAGCAGAACTAAAAGAAAACTAAAAATTCACGTCTATGCAGTTTGATGCATGTGATACACAGTAAAAAGCCTTCCTAACACACCCTCTTAAAAATTGCTCAATGAATAATGCTGAATCCCAGTCCATTAATTTTATATTTGGTGCAGCAAAGTAGTAAAGCATTAAGATGTATTACTCAACTGTTGGAAGGGTAATTTTAGATAAATATAACTTTTCATGGAAAATATGGGTAGTATAATTTTGCTGATGGTTAGATATCAGTAGGAATCTTTGCTTGCAAGAATTTGATAAAGATCTTGACAAACAATAGAGAGCCTTGAACGGTAATCTCTGTAATTTTTGAACTTCCAGCACAGTAAAGCTTATCTTCAAGTTAAAGAACACATCTCTTTCTCTTGCTGCCCTGCATGACCTATATATGACAAGTTATCCTATTTAAATATACCTGATATTTATAAGCATAAGAGGCACCCCATAGAGTGGGAAGAACCTTTGCCTTTCTCTTTTACTACATCCTTATGCTTTTTCTTCTACTTGCTTTCTCTTACTTTTGACAGCTATTATCTTGGCTATTGTATCTTTGAGCAAAGTAATCTGAAATACATCCAGAACCTCCTAAATACTACTAGTCATTGGGTTTGTGTAATGCAGATGCTTTTAGTCCACATAGAAATGAAGTCTAGCTCTGCCTGTTCTGAGATTAGTAAAGATTAGAAAAGAAAACTTCCAGTGTTGCCAGTGTTTGAGTTTCCTCTATTGTAGGCATGATCCTAGGAATCCATCACCTGAAGGAAAAGGTGATATCAAAGTACATAATTTTGTAATATACATTAAAAAGTCATAGCTTTAGCTTTAGTCATGGAGTTCAGTAAAATTTTTTGAGTTTCACGTTTCAGGTGCAATAAACGTGCTAAATATTAATTTTAAATCTGTGTATGGTAACAAATACAACAAAAATCTTGTCTGTGTCACTGATGAACAGGACTTTATTGCTGGGCAAAATGTGATATTTTCTTCTTAGAAGGTCTGCATTTTTAAAGATTTGCTTTTGTTTCTTATGCACTTCAGGCAAAATGTGTAGTAACTTTTGAGAAGGGAAATGTTCCACAGCAATTTGAAGCCTCATTTGAAGAAACAAATGAAGAGATCTCATCTTTTTTTTCGTAGGATGGATGTTCATGAAGTCCTCATGAACTATCAAACAAGGTTGTATTGGATAGTGAAATTTGATCTCTGGAAATTATTGAAGCATGAGCTCTAGTGGAATATAAAGCAAAACTGTCAAAGAACAAATATTTACTTGCTGTTACTTATAAACAGTTATTCTAGGGTTCTTAAATGAAACCCAGCAAGTGAGAACATCTTATATGGAATTTGAAAATTGTGCATTATATTATACTTTAATTAAGGAGTTGTGTAGGAGTAAAGATCAGTAATAAGGAGAAAGTTCTGGTAAGCTTTTCTCCAAAAGAAGCATTGACTTTTACTACAGAGTGAACAGTAGTTAAACCTATTCTTTCCTCTCTCCAGGATCATTAGTGATATATTATTACCGTTTTCAGTCGTAAATATGGCTAAAAAAATTTTTTTTTTTTTTTTATCTTGCAATTTGCTTTTAATCCTTGAAGTTCTTACAGGCTATTGAGGTATCAGCACCGGAAATACAAGTCTAGCAGGAGATGCTAAATAAACAAACACATAAGCAAAAAGGAGAAGATTAAAAAGAGGACATTAAGACATTGAAAATTTTGAAATTTTGGCTTAACTCTTTTGAAGCCTGCAGAAAAGTCTTTTTCATAAAGAAAATGGATAGTAATTTGCGCAGGAATACCAGGTGAAATCCTGACCCAGTTCAAGTTATTTATGGAGGATTTACTATCTCTTGTTATCCTACTGTGGCCTGGCCAGGTCTTGCCATCTAGTTCTTATGTCTTCAGTTACCACATATTTAGTTTTCAGCCTCTTGAATGAGAATTGGTATGGTTATGCAGTTTATGTTAAGTCTCTAGTTTTTGCTACAGAAGATTTCTGTCAGTTATCACCCACCCAAAATTTTCAAGGATTGAATGCTATATATATATATATAATCATAGAATTGATTAGGTTGGAAAAGACCTTTAAGATCACAGAATGGTTTGGGTTGGAAGGGACATTAAAGACCATATAATTCCATCCCCCTGCCATGGGCAGGGACACCTTCCACTAGACCAAGTTGCTTAAAGCTCATCTAACCTGGCCTTGTACACTTCCAGGGATGGCGCAGCTACAGCTTTTCTGGGCAGCCTGTGCAAGTGCCTCACCATCCTCACATTAAAGAATTTCTTCCCCCCCCCATGTCTAATCTAAATCTTTTTTCACTTTAAAGCCATTCTCCGTTGTCCCATCACTACATGCCCTTGTAAAAAGCCGTTCTCCAGCTTTCCTGTAGGCCCCCTTTATATACTGGAAGGCTGCTCTAAGTTATCCTTGGAGCCTTGTCTTCTCCAGGCTGAACAAGCCCAACTCTCTCAGCCTGTCTTCATAGGAGAGGTGCTCCAGCCCTGTGATCATCTTTGGGGCCCTCCTCTGGACTTGTTCCAACAGGTCGATGTTCTTCTTGTGTTGGGGGCCCCAGAGCTGAACGCAGTATTCCAGGTGGGGTCTCACAAGAGCAGAGTAGAGGAGAATCACCTCCCTCTTTTGATGCAGCCAAGGATAAGGCTGGATTTCTGGGCTGCAAGCACACACTGCTGGGTCCTGTTGAGCATTTAAGCAACCAACAACCCCAAGTCTTTCTCCTTAGGGCTGCTTTCAACCCATTCTCTGCCCAGCCTGTATTTGTGCATGACCTTGCACTTGACCCTGTTGAATTTCGTGACATTTGCAAGGGCCCACAAAATCATCAAATCCAACTGTTAATGTAGCACTGCCAAGTCCACCACTAAACCATGTGATGAAACTCAGTACAAGGTATTTTTCAAAAGCTGTTCTCACAGTGTCTAATGATATTGTATATTAAGCCTTGAAATTTCCACACTGCTGCATTGTCGCATTTGATTCTATAAGCCTCCTGATTTCCCCTCTAGTGATACTCTCTGTGCTTTGGTGGAGTGATAGAAGATACAGCCAAACCCAGTGGTGAGCGAATTCACAACATATAGAACATATTGGATAAAGATGCTCAGCCACTTAACACTGGCATCAATTAAAAGCACCTTCAGATACAAGTCTGTGTACTGTCTGATACGCTCAGGAAAGTTACTTCTTAGCAGTATTTTGATCAGTGCCCTAAAAAATGACACTTCTATCAGAGGTTCTTAGGTGTGGCAAAACACACATAACTTGTTGTTCTTCTGGAGCTAAAAGGTTGTGCCAAAAATCCATTAAGCTTACTGATGGATTTTCAACAAAATCCTCTTGGGAGTTACCAGAAACTGCTCCAGTGCACTACAGTGAAGAAATATAATAAATGATGTCTCCTCTATTTTCTAATGCAGTTAGTACTGCAATATTATGCTGTGGCTAAGCTCAGCACAAACAGAGATAGAAAATGAATAAAAGGGATTTATCTCACTTTCCAAAGCACCATTGTAAGCTGCTTGGTAGACTTTTATAGTGATTTTAATTTATGCGTTAGCTGTAGCTAAGTCAAAGACAGAACAGTACTGAAGCACTAGGTCCATCCTTTTTCTAGTCTACCCCTCTGCATATAACACAAGCATTATTGGTCATTTCAGAATAAAACAGTATTTCAGAGAAAAGAAAATGTTTTGACATTTTCTAAATGCAGTGTTTTGACTTCACTCTCATTTCAAAAGAACATTTTGTTAAAAGAAAAAGCTACATTTTAGAACACAAACAAAAAGTTTTGGCTTGAATGACTTTTGTCAGTTGACCTAAAATTTAATTTCTCTTTATTTTTAAATTTTTTAGTCAGAAAAACTATTTTTAAGAAAAGACTGTTTCAATTAAGTTGAAACTATTTTATGCGGTTTTTTTTAAACTTGTCTGCCAAATAAACAAAAAAACCCCCCAAAACTAAAACCAAACCCAAATCAAACATTAACTGAGCTCTAACCAAAAGTATTTAAAGACAGGAAATTATAGCAACATATAACTTGCTTTGTGGTAGGTATTTAAGACATATGTGTTCATATATAAAGAACAGATTTTACATCAATCACTAAAAGTGTGTTTTTATGAAAGGGCAAAGCATTTTAATGTGGCACATCAGGAAAACATTTTATGTTCCTATCATATATAACACAACCCCCCTCTGTCTTCCTCAGCAAAATCTTTTCTGAAAAGAAAGATGTTGTTGAACTTATATGAAGGAAGAATTCTGCTACTCTTTTAGATGAGAGATCGATTACTTGTTAAAATTTCGTATATGATAGTGTCCTGGACTGGAAGCATCACTACATTCAAATGGTGTATTAATGTGTATAGTTTTTATTTTATGGACATATTACACGGAAAAAAAGGATTGTATTAAAGATATGTCACAAGTCATTATCAAAATTGCTCTCTTACTCAAAGTTGTAGCATACAGGCTATGAAATCCTCAAATATCTACTTTCTTGATGCAGAAAGAGATACTGCAAGCAAGCTGTTAATGGTATGAGAGAAATTGCACTGTCATATAGCATCTTTAATACAGTTTTGGAAGGTGATTTTTTTCTTTTGAGGCTTACATGGCATTATATTACCAGGTAGACTTTAGATGGTAATAATAACATTATCTATGTACACGATTCACTTTTATTTGTTGCATAATAGGATAAAAAATATAGCACTCTTACCCAAGCAGAATTTTGGAAGCATCTATTTTCAAATTCTTCTGCCTTCACAGACATGGTCAAGAAAAGGAGAGAAACAGCAGAAAGGTTATCGTGGAAGGAAAGGACGTGTTGATCTTGACAGACAAAAAAGAACAAAGTTTCACATTTCCCTTCATGCTACTACTTGTGTTGCCCCTTTTAGTAGAATTTTAATGTTGGAGCCTTTTTTTAATAACACTAAAATCTATGTTCCTTGGTTTTGATTAATATATATTTTGCTTTCCTTACAATGATATTATTTATTTCTTTTCCTCTAGACTGTTGCATTTTTTATAGCTGTTTAATTACATATTCTTAAGTGGATGAATTCTAAGCAAGTATAGAGCTTTTGAATTATACAATACAGCACTTTTAAATTCAAGTCAATATTTAATAAGCAGTTTATGTTTAAAGATGTTTATAATTCATGTTTTCAGATTATATGTATTTTTGTATTTTCTTCTGTACTAACATAAATATGTAAAATCAGGAATTTCGATCGTAATGTATATTCTTGCTCAGAAAAATATTTAAGTGTGGATATACTGAAAATTAACAGAGAGACATTTTCTGAAACAGGACTGAGAGATAACTAAGAATTAATTATGATTGATGAAGAGCTTTATTGGATCAAGGGCATGGCTGGCAGTTCTGGTGTGCTTCAGGCAGGCAGGAATGCATTTCTTCTGTATGCTTTATAGTGCAGACAGTCACAAGAAATTAGCTACATTGAGATTTCCGTTGTATGACTCATACCACAGTTATTTCTTGATAGTGTGATTCACACCCATGAAAACATTGTATAATGAAAGCTGTCCACTTTGTGAAATCACAAAGCGATTTCACAAAGTGGACAGCTTTTTTGTGTTTGTTTTTGCTTTTTTGTTTTGCATTGTGGTTTTGGGGGTTCTTTTGGGGTTTTGGTTTTATTTTTGTTTTGTTTTGTTTTCTATTGCATCTTCACTTCAACAATCAGCTTTCAGTATTTTAAGATCACCCACAGATTTTTCTACTGTGCATTACAGAAGGACACAAATATCTGTAGCAAATAGTCTTCACATTTTGTTGCTAATTTTAAGAGACCATTTGGCCCCTTTATTACAAGTCCCTCTAGAAAGCCTCTGGTGTTTGGCTTTTGCTTCTTTCTGTTAACGCTGCTTCCTTGGTCTTTACTGGGTCTGTAACCTAGGGGTTGGGATGCAGAACCAAAGGTCCTGCCGTTAAAAGTGGAAGAAAGGAAAAGAGCCATAATGGAAAGAGTTTGGAAGAACTATGCTTATTGCTTCTACTGCCATCAGAAAAGCTCAAAGGAGGTGGTCAGCTGCTGTTTCTGAAACCAGCATATTCCCTCAAGTCGCTCTTTTGACCCTCTATGACTACAGTAACCATGAAAGGTGGATTTGTCATCACTGCCACTTTGCTGCTGTGGGCTATCTGCATTTTCCTCACCAGTGCTCATGGATGTGGCTGAGGAGCTGAACTCCCTGCACCACTCCACCAGTTAGTTGGAGGACTGGTCGTGGCTTGCCAACTTGCCAGTCTTCGTTGGAGCATCTCAGAGCTATAATAAACAAGGACTGCTCAAATAATGGAAATCTGTACTACTGTGGCCTTCTAGGTTTCTTCTGTGATCAAAAGAAAGGCACCTTCAAAGGGTGATTTGTTAGACCTGTCTTAAATAGGATAAATTACTCTGGAGCTGTATATCTATTTCTATTGACTTGGCCTTCTAGTGGGCTGCTTGGATTAGGCACCTCATTTTACATACCTGAAGTTAGCTGAGAAGTAAACAAGAAGGAAAGACTTCAGTGTTTCTAATGGTGGAAAAAATTGATGTTGAAAATTAAATGTACTTGTTACCACATTTAGCTTTACCCAACTGAAAAGTCATTAAGTGGTGCTGAATGCAGAATAGATCTCTCTTGGGACCGTGATTCAGCCACCTAATGACATGGGATATTCAGCTTGACAGTGAAGATCATTTCATGAAAATAGCTTATAAAAAGCAAAGTTTTGGAATCATAGTATCTTAGATGCTAAACAGGACTGTATGAAATGCATAAGAAAGCTGATTATGCTTTAGAAGAGGTTTAGTATTATGAGTCATTAGTGATATTTTCCCAACTAGTCTTTTGAACAGTTCCCCCTTGCTGTTCAAGCGAGAAGACATTATTTTCTGGAAACTAAAGAACTGGGCAGTTAAAACCAAAAGGCATTTACACTGTCATTCAAACCGAGTGTCATTTGTTTTTTAAAGCAAATGCTTAAGGGTCAGAAATTGGCACTATGAAACAACTATTTTTAGGGCATTTTGGGAGGAGTGGTGAAAAAGTTAAGAAAAGAAAATTAAACAAAAGAAACTTAAAAACCTAAGTTTTTTAAGTTTTAAAAAAGTTTTAAACTACACCATTAGTAGATATAAATATTATTATTTTTCATATGTCCCACACTTACTGTCTCTGATCTTGGAAACATACTTCATCTCCCCTGTCTTTGTCTGTTTTCTTGGCTCCACTGTTACTGCTCTGAATTTCCATAACACACTGCAGATGTGTAGAATCATTTCAGGATGAATACAAAACTCTGTATGTCTATTAAGAAACTGTTGGCTCCATAAATGCACAGCACAAGAGTTTGGAAGCTTTGTCACCCAATATCATAAACTTCCATCTTTTCTCAAAGACTTCAACTTGTTTTCCAAAATACTCCACCAACAATAGAGCTTGGTACTCCTAATACGATGATATTAACTAAAGAGGACCTCCAGCAACACTGTGGCAATGTAACTAGAAGGTTATTTAGTTTTGGACATTGCCTTTTACTTCCTCAGCATTGACTGGAAAAGAGTGGAATAACTGGAAGAGATAGTGTTTGAAGTCATTTAAATGTACTTTGTGCCATTTGAAATCAATGAGCTTGGTTCAGATGTGTTTGTGAACTGAAATGATCCAAAATACCAGAGCACTGAGATACAGTGCTAGAGGTTCACAGAAAATGGTATACAAAGATTATTACAGATTGGATTTCATTTTTTTCTGTAAAACAGATAATGCACAGGTCCCATATAGTCCTGCCAAGAAGCCTTTATACTCAGACTTGGCTTAGTTCTTCCTCGTATATGACTTAAAAATATGTTAAAAACTAGCCATTTATCTTCAGGAACTGACTTTATATAATTTCAGACAGATAAAATCTCATCATTTCTAGGCGTGTGATAAATGATAAGTATTGACCTAGACTGAATGTGATCCAGAGTCAGATGTGATGAGGTCCATACATTACAGGAATTTTATCACGCTATTTTCCTGAGCCTATTTTCACAAGTGAAATGAAGCACATTTTGTCAAAATATTAAAGGCATAAACTATATTCATGTAATTTATTTTTTCTTCCTTTTTTATCCAAAGGAAAATTGTATTCTGTGAGACACATACGTTTCTTAGAAGGATTTTCTGCCAAAAGTCCTACCAGAGGATTTCTTTGTTAATGATAAATACAGAGATTTGGAGAAGAGCAAGAACTCACTCACACTTAGAGGAATATTTTTATATAAAAATCTTAAGGTTATACTACAGAGAATCACTTTCTGCTGTAGTAAAATAATAAATGCTCACCTTTTATTGTTTATGGGCTAACACTGATAATTTTCATTTTCTCACATCAAACTCAAGATACTATTTTCTTCCCCCCCCCCCCCCCCCCGCCTTGGATAATGTGAGTGGCATGCTGTTATAACCCTCAGCAGTTAGCACCTTTTTTCTTATCACTCTCTACAGTCTCTAAATGAGGTAAGAGTCTGTGCTGCAGAAACAGCCTTTCAGTTTGAGTTTTGGTTTTGTTTATTTTTCCCTATGCCTTCTTAAAGAGAAAGAAGAAAATTTTCTCTTGCCACACCAATTAACAGAAAGTAAGAGTTCTAAAATGTTAAACACAGCATTTTATGTACAACACTATTATACAGAAACATCAGAGTGTTACTGTTCATTCCTTCCACTAATACAGGCTTCCAGATATTACCCTACAGTGTTTATGTGTTTAGTTGAAATTTGTTATAATGGTGTAATGAAGTAAAAGTCAGAATCTTGAGAGAATACTGAAAAAAACCCAAACAAATGACGTAATAATACTAGAATGTAATCTGTGACATGTTCTCTCTTGAAGGCACAATGTTCACTGTAAATTCTGTGTTGCTTTCAGAGTAGTAAAACAGGCACAAACACATTTAATATATATATGTAAAAAGATAATATCATTTATAATTCTGGGCAATCAAGCACCAAGGTTTCCATAGTCTTGCAATTGTAATAATGCATCGTTTCAGAGTAACACGTATACAGGTAGGAGACAGTAATGTAATTTTTTCCACTTCCAGATGATGTATCCAAACAGAAAAGTTTTACAGATTATCAGCACTACCTTTTTTTTATCTTTTTTAATTTTTTTTTCACCCAGAACTTTTCCAAAATTAGGCTTTTAGTGATCCTAATGAGTTCTGCCATTATATACTGTATCAAAACTTCCCACCTGCCCTGTCACTTTTATGTATCGGCCATTACCTTTTTGTACATTCTTTACTGTGGGATATTCATTTTTATTCAAAGCACATTAGCAAGTGCTGGAGGGATTGTGAGCTTTGGATCAACTCTGGAATTAGTCAAGTGTGAATTGGCTATGGATTTAAGCTGCCAAGTCTGCAGGGGAATACAAAGAGTGTGTTTTCGTTTTCTGCCATTAGTAAATTCTCAGGGAATTTGTGCATTCCTATTGGCAACGAACAATCAAGTCTACCTCCAGAAGATTTTTCAGGTGTTCTTGATTTTTCCATGAAGCCTTTCTTTTTCAGTAATTCCTATGAACCACCTTTTCATGAGAATAATATTTTAGCACTGGGGTACATATATTTCAAATGTGTTGGATTTTTGAAAGATCTTTGTTATACGTCAGCTTTCATCTTTCTGGACATTTCTTTGCACATATATAGCTTTAAACAAATACTCTTCAAGGAGCTGCTGTTGGAACATCCAAAGCAGCAAGCTCTCAAGCCACACTGAAAAAAAGACTGCAAATGAATTTCTGAACATGAATTTTGTAGCTTAGGAAACTCACAAGAAGAGCTCTTTCTGAAAGTCTGTTCCATAATTTAGCCGTGTTTCAAAATGAAGTATAGCAGTTGGGTAAATGCTGAGGAGAATTTTGGAAGGGAGAAGGAAGGGGACAAAGAAGTGATAATTCCAGCTCTCAACAGTTGTTTTTTTTTTTTTCACCCGTTGTTATTAATTATTGCAAATGTGATGTGTTGAGTTGGTTGCTTTGTTAAAATATAATTAATATAATATTTTATGAAATTTAATGAATTTAACTAAGCTGTTATGAGGAATGTGCTTGAGGTGCAGAATGGGAGTTTTGATCCCAGAAAGGTAGAGCAACTATATCTTTCAGGTCAAGCTGGTGGTTCTGAGCTATAGTGAAAGGTGGAGTTGTCTTTCTGTTGGCTGTTCTGAGGTGCTGGAGATATATCTTTCAGAAAATAAGTTAGACAAATTTAATTTTCTTTCAGTGTGAAATGGAAACAAATTCTGAAACATATTTTTTTTGTGAGGAGGAGTTGTTTTACACCAATTCTACCAGTATTTTGATGCTTTTCAGCCTTAGCTTGTGTCTAGGTGGTCTTAACTGGTTCAGGGATTACATTATACATACAGATTTCCAGACTGCTTCAGTTACTAAAGCTGAAGATTTTTTTTAAATAGTGAGTTTCATTTTTTTTTTTACATCTAAATTTAAATGTAAATATATTTGCATTTAAAATGAAAACTTTGTACCCCAAATACACAAATCTTGTGTACTTTTCTGGGTTTTGCTCTCATAGTTTCTGAGCCTTTAGAAACAATGAATTTTACACACACAGCAGCCTTATGATCTAAGGAACCATTAATATCCTTTTTTATTCTGGACAACCAAGTATTTGGATATTGAATCACCTGCTCAAGGTTAAAAATGAAATCTGGGAAGGTCAAGAAGTTTAAAATAGTGTGTATTAATCTCAGGACAGCTGTTTATTTTTATAATGATATACTTTGCTTAAATAGGCAAACATTCACAGTAAAAATACTTCAAGTTACTGCTTTGCAGTCCTGATTTTTTTTATTTTCATGTTTTGCGGAAGAGAGATGAATTCTGACACACCTTATATAGAAGATAAATCGGAGAGTATCAGATTTTTTTTTTTCTTTTTCCTGGTGAATGCACTGTACTTCAGAATGGAGCCTTAATTTGCAATTAGTATTTTCAAGGACATTTTTGAATGTGCAAATTTACTTTTTCTCAGAAGTGTGATAGTCCAACTGAATTCTCTACCTGTAAACTGAAGCCTTCATGTGCAACCAGGGTGTCAGACACATGTATTACTCTGGTGAGCAAAACCTATGTTTTTTCTTAGTACAAATGGCAAGAAGTATCATAGCAACTGCTGCTTTAAGAATATGCTGCAACTGGTGTGAATCCAGTGACATCCTTATGCTGGTCAGGCAAATGCTAAGGATTGTGTCTCTGAGTTTGCCTCAATACTTCGTAATTTCATAACATATAATACAAAAGATACTCTAGCCTTTTCAGTTATTGCAGCCTAACTTATTCCACACTTCTTATCAGAATTAGCATAATGATAGGGCAGGGGGAGATAACCATGCACTAATCCATCCACTGTTTTTTCTCCTATATCCATATAAAATCTCTATTAAGAGATCAAACATTGTATACTACTATGTTGAATTAGTCACTAAGTTGAATTACTTGAAGAATTTCTATCAGTAATCTTTTTCTGAATCTTACCAGTAAGCTTGTTAAAGAAAAAAAAAAACCAACCCAAACACCCATACCAAAACCCCTGCAAATACAGATATTCTTAAATATCAAATGAACATCAAGATCCATGGTGTATAACTCTTTACATCACTCCTTAATCTTTTTTATATTTTAGATCTATTAATACTTTGGATTTTCCTGGCTTTTTGGGACTTGTTAAAATTAAAATTACTGATTTGAACTGCCCATCAGTTAACTCTGTTAAGATTCTGTTCTGTCTTTTGTTATTCATTCTTAATACTGAAATGTTTTTCATTATATATATATATTTTCTGTGCTGCTGTCATCTAGTAGATGAAGATTCTTCATTTTTATCTATTAGGATTCCTGAGGAAAGATTACTTTGAACACATTGCTGAACCAACACATCCTGGTCAGCTTTAGTGGGGTAATGTGTTTATACTGCATTCGAGTTATAGAAGATTCAGATGCACTGCCAGAAAAGTTTCTGAAAGGATGAATTTGCAATATCAAGTAGACTAAGGAGATTTTCAGTTTATTTGAGCAAGCAAATGAATACAGGGGAGAGAGAATTCTTTGAATTATCCATAGATATGAATCATTTGGTGTCTTGTAAAGACTTTTCTTCACGTGAAAAACAACGAGGTGGTTGGTGACAGCCAACATGGCTTCACTAAGGGGAAATCCTGCCTGACCAATTTGGTGGCCTTCTATGATGGAGCCACGGAACTGATGGACAGCGGCAGAGCAGTTGATGTCATCTACCTGGACTTGTGCAAAGCATTCGACACTGTCCCACATGACATCCTTGTCTCTAAATTGGAGAGACATCAATTTGATAGATGGACCACTCGGTGGATAAAAAACTGGCTCGATGGCCACACGCAAAGAGTTGTGGCAAATGGCTCGATGTCCAGTTGGAAACCTGTAACGAGTGGTGTCCCTCAGGGATCGGTGTTGGGACCGGTCCTGTTCAACATCTTTGTCGGTGACATGGACAGTGGGATTGAGTGCGCCCTCAGCAAGTTTGCCGACGACACCAAGCTGTGTGGTTCGGTTGATACGCTGGAGGGAAGGGATGCCATCCAGAGGGACCTTGACACGCTTGTGAGGTGGGCCGATGCCAACCTTATGAAGTTTAACCAAGCCAAGTGCAAGGTCCTACACCTGGGTCGGGGCAACCCCAGGCACTGCTACAGGCTGGGCAGAGAAGAGATTCAGAGCAGCCCTGCAGAAAAGGACTTGGGGGTGTTGGTTGATGAGAAGCTTAACATGAGCCGGCAGTGTGCGCTTGCAGCCCAGAAAGCCAACCGCATCCTGGGCTGCATCAAAAGAAGCGTGACCAGCAGGTCGAAGGAGGTGATCCTGCCCCTCTACTCTGCTCTTGTGAGACCCCACTTGGAGTACTGCATACAGTTCTGGTGTCCTCAACATAAAAAGGACATGGAGCTGTTGGAGCGAGTCCAGAGGAGGGCCACGAGGATGATAAGAGGGCTGGAGCACCTCCCATATGAAGACAGGCTGAGAGAATTGGGGCTGTTCAGCCTGGAGAAGAGAAGGCTGCGTGGTGACCTCATAGCAGCCTTCCAGTATCTGAAGGGGGTCTACAAGGATGCTGGGGAGGGACTCTTCCTTAGGGACTGTAGCGGTAGGACAAGGGGTAATGGGTTCAAACTGAAACAGAGGAAGTTTAGATTAGATATAAGGAAGAAGTTCTTTACAGTGAGGGTGGTGAAGCACTGGAATGGGTTGCCCAGGGAGGTTGTGGATGCTCCATCCCTGGCGGTGTTCAAGGCCAGGTTGGACAGAGCCTTGAGCCACGTGGTTTAGGGCAAGGTGTCCCTGCCCATGGCAGGGGGGTTGGAACTAGATTATCTTAAGGTCCTTTCCAACCCTTACGATTCTATGATTCTATGATTCTATCTCACTGTGTCTGTCTGTCAATCAGAGTAAGTTTGCTTAAGGACCTGAAAGAGGCTCTAGTATTCATTGCATTTGCACAGGAGTATGATTGCCTTTCTGCCATATCGGTTGTTATATGAAATTTGAATGTGTATTGAATACACGTCTTCTGTGGCAAAAGGAATGTATTGTTTCCTTGATTTAGACTGTATACATTCCTTAGCAGAAGTGTACAAGTAAGGATAAATTCAGAAGAAACCATGTTTAAAGCACAGACCTGATACACCTGCGAATAATACCTTGGGTAGTAGCCCAGGCCTTGTGTAAGGATTTCCAAGTCTGGTGGGAAGGTTTTTGTGAGATACTTCAATGAGCTATTAGCAATCTCTTGTGGGGGTGGGGAGGAGGGGAAATTTCCATCCAGTGTTAGCAATTTGTTCTGATTTTAGTTAATAACGGAACACAAAATTGTTTCCAACCTTAGTAATTTTAGTAAAGGCATGACTTGTGTAGTGAAAGGCTGACCTTAGCTGGAGATAACCTGAAACTCTGGGTGAAACAGAAAAGACTCTACTTGAAGCAGAAATGCCACCACAGCCTCTTGTTGCCACCTTACGTTTTTTGAAGGAAGAAGATTTATCTTGGTCTCTCAACTACTGTCTGGGAGGAGGGAAAAGCAAAACAGAAAGATGAAGAGCAATAGCATGTGACAATACTTTTCTGATTTTGGGGAGAAGGTGACGAGATAGCAGCCTTCCAGTATCTGAAGGGGGCCTATAAGAATGCTGGGGAGGGACCCTTCGTTAGCGACTGTAGTGGTAGGACAACGGGTAATGGGTTCAAACTTAAACAGAGGAAGTTTAGATTAGCTATAAGAAAGAAGTTCTTTAGAGTGAGGGTGGTGAGGGATTGGAATGGGTTGCCCAAGAAAGTTGTGAATGCTCCATCCCTGGCAGTGTTCAAGGCCAGGTTGCACAGAGCCTTGGGCGACATGGTTTAGTGTGTGGTGTCCCTGCCCATGGCAGGGGGGTTGGAACTAGATGATCTTAAGGTCCTTTCCAACCCTAACTATTCTATGATTCTGTAAGATGTCAAAGCATATCACCACCATATATGTGCAAGGAGAGCATGGGAATACATAAACACCTGTGCGGTGGCTTTTGTCCTTCTACAGCACCCAGACATATTGAAAGATCATTGTGTTAACTGCTGTGTTGGAAACAAACCATTCTTCCCCCCTAGGGATCCAAATTATTGTAAAAATTAAGAATGTATGAAGGAGAATAAACCAAATATTAGAGCTAGTTAGAAATTAGACACATTTAATACTTCAAATACAGAATTTTATTTTGAAAAATAAGCCAGTCCCAGCTGTTGTGGCTTTTGCACACCTCTCCCTGTCTGCTTCCTCTCCCTCTTGTTTTTAAGGGATGCTAAAGCAAAATTTAGGAAAGTGATATTTTCCCAACATGAAAGGAAATAAAAAA
Organism: Strigops habroptila; assembly: GCF_004027225.2. NCBI lineage: Eukaryota > Metazoa > Chordata > Aves > Psittaciformes > Psittacidae > Strigops > Strigops habroptila. Next base: position 32,317,377 of record NC_044281.2, read on the forward strand.
ATATGGGGGATTTGGGTTAGAATTTCAACCTTTTGTAGAATTTTGTAGATAGACAATATATTTGGAGAAAAATGTGAGTTCTCTTTTGCCATATAAGATAAAACCATATTTATTTCAGTTCTAATGGTCACTGATACATACATTTGCAAAGGATGAGAAAGCAAAATAAATGCCAATCTCCCTGGTACTGGTTTTCTGTTGGCAGTTTGTCACGGGTATCATGATAGAATTGTTAGAAAGGATTTGATGGATGATGAGATCTTGGTTTTACCTTTGCAAAATATATGTGTCATACATTTATACGCAAATGAGAAAATTCTGCTGTGTGACAAAAGGAGAAAATTGTGTTGGTGCTTTCTGTTTCAAAGAGGTGTTTGATAATTTATCATATTTACTGCAGTACATTGTTTCAGCTAATACTATACCTACTTAAAAAGGTATAAAGTCCTTTCAAATTTCTTTACAATGCTTGTGGTCAGGCTTGCATGAAAAGGACATTTGTTCTTCCCATATTAAAGTTTGTGCTTTCATGTAGTTCTCAGAATTTCCTATTACTGTAAATTAATTTCACTTCATTAAGTGGTTGGGTCACAGGCAAAGGAATAATAGCAGTCAGAGACACAGGAGATTACTAGTTTGAATAATCATAAATTGGCACCAACCGCATTCTCTTAAATATTGGAAAGAAGCTTCTGGCTGTCAAAGCCATTTCATTAATCAAAAAAGCCTATGAATGTGAACTTTAAAGTTAGACAAGATAAAATTATTATCTACACGAACAATATTTTACAGTGTGGAACAATGGATTCTAGTCATTATGGCAGACTGACATGATGGTAAAGATTCGGTTTTCTGTGTTACTTTGCTGTTATTTCAGGTCACTTGTGATTATTCAAAGTCGTCCACTCAGCAGTCCTACATTATGCATATAGGGCTCACATGTGAAGAGATGACTCTAGAGCACAGAGAGTTTATTATTTAGATATTAATTTGTCCTCTTATGTAAATTATTATTTCTTCTGCCAAGATATTCATTAAAGCTGGTGCAGTAGTTTTCTCCCAGAGGAAAAAATGATAAGGTCTAATGAAAACAGATATCTGGTGTTTATTTCATATTTTTCTAAGTCTGGCTCAATGCTTATTGAAAACAACTGAAGAGAGTCCTACTAATTTCAGTAGATTTCTGATCAAAGCACTACACTCTAAAGAAAGCTGAGGGGAGTCATTTATCCAGAATCTACCTCCCCTTATGCTGAATAGAAAGAATGAAGTAGCATAAAAGGCCCTGAAAAGCACCCTCAGAGCAAGTGTTTCAGTGTGCGCTGTAAAGGTACCCTTTGAAGAGCAAACTGGAAGCTACATGACCAGAGAGGCTGCATATAGGGTGTTGCAGCTGCAGGGAGCTGCAGACAAATTAGCCAGGCCTCCAGAGCTATTTGAGTCATGGTGGAGAATCCTCCAGCACTTTTTCTGAAACCTCACACAAGGCACAACAGCGGTGTTGGTGGACGTTCCTGCTGCTCTCTTCTTAGCCATTCCCACTGCCACCTCTCTGTTTAAACAAGGGTGAAAACATCAATTACTGCTCTTTCAGCATCAAAGGGGGCTCCTGGTATCGAGTTTGCCTCCTCAGCTTGGAAGTGTGTGCATAATGAAGAATTTTATTCACAAGCCTGGCTGGGAGAGAGAGGGAAGGTGTATTTCTATGATGGGTCTTCTGGAAGCGCTTTCACGTTGGCAACACATCATCAGCTCTGTCAGAAGGTGCAGGTTGGGGAAAAGCTGACAGGGCTTGCCTTGCTCCGAAGGTATGACTTGTGTGCCTTTCATACATTCAGATGGAAAGAATGGTAATGCTTTGTTCTGAATTTCTCCTTGCACCCATGCTTGTCATTAGATTATTCAATGAGAAAAACCTGTTGTAAAGATTGATCCGTAATTTATCATTGTTTCTATCTTATCCATACCATATATTATATACATTATGTAACTAAGGGTGGCATAATTACTTAGATAAAGGATAATTCTGCAAATATTTACATATGTAAATTTAAAAGGGGGACTGGTGTGAGCCCAATTAGTCATACATTTTACATCCTAGTTATGTTTAAAGTGTGGTACTGATACTTTACATCCATTTTTTTAATTGTGGTTATTTTACTTAAAACATTGAAGGAACTTTGATTTTTGCACCAAACAAATGTTTCTGACATTTTCTTTTTTTTTCCCCAAGGCTTCTAATTTTCTGTGGTAGTAATTCAAACAGTGATAAAAACAAGACATCTCAGGTTTTTTAATTTATTACCACAATTATTCATCTGGGACAGGTTTTGAGCCTTCCCTGGCAATTGGATGGAATAGCAAAGTTTAGGATTGTATACACTGCTTTCCCAAGATGCACAGGCATGTAACTCAAAAGCAGGACTTGAAAAGCAATCAGTTTATTGAGCAATTAATCATCAGTTATTAAATGAAAGAGAAAATTCAAGTTTGGTAAATTAATAATGCTTGGTAGTCATGGAGAAGGATCCAGGCCCTTGTGAAGCCTGGGAAAACTGTATGATATCCTAGTTGTTTTTGAAGTACATTAATAAAATTGTTTAAAATCCATTCTGGGATTATGCTTTTTGGTTGTTCTTAATCCATCACAGATTGGATTCAGTAGTGGAGTTTCAAATGAGAACACAATAAGAATGGTTTTTGTTGTTACTGTTTTTTCGAGCAAGTTTAATTTTTCTGATGAATTTGTGGCGCTTGGCTTGTATGGCATCTATATCCTGTGGTAGAGAGTATTTGGAAGAGTATGTATGCACGTATGCATATACACGTATGTACACAAATAAGACGATGTATCTGTAGTGGTGCTAAATGAGAACTGAGACTTGCAATGGCTATTTCTTTCTGTTTACTAAAGCCAAGAAAAACTGTCCTCCCCATTTTATAACTAGATGATGGCAGATGGGGTTGAAAATAATTTGCTTGGGTTTTGAAAGCTGGTGAAGATTTGGTTTGCATTTACCACCACTCCCTGGGTGCAGCCTTTCAGCCAGTTCCAACCCCACCACACAGACTACTTGTCTGGACTGTAACGCATCAGCTTCTCTAGGAAGAGGCTATGGGAAACCGTATCAACAGCCCTGGAGAAATCCAGTGGGACAATGTCCACCATTTACCCCACATCAACCAAGCAGGTTACTTTATCATAGAAGGCATCAGGTTTGTCAAGCACGATTTCCCCCTGGTGAATCCGTGCTGGCTTTTCCCAACCACATGCTTCATTTGACCTGTGATAGCCCCCAGGAAGATTTGTTCCATAACTTTCCTGGGGACTGAAGTAAGACTGATGGGCCTGCAATTTTCTGGATCCTCCTTTAAGCCCTGCTTGTAGATGGGGGTGACATTGGCCTTCTTCCAGTCCTTTGGGGTGTTCCCCAATCTCTGTGACTTCTCAAAGATTAAGGAGAGTGTCCTCGCAGCAATGTCAGCTAGCTCGCTTAACACCCTTGGGCGGATATTGTCAGAGCCCATCAGTCTGTAGGGGTCATCCTCTTGTAATCATTCATATATCAACTCTTCCTTACTGATGTGGGTCTGTGTTTGCACTAACCTGGATTTTTGTTCCCAAGGCCTGGGGCTCAACAGTGGTGATAAAGACAGAGGTGAAGAAAGTGTTGAAAATCTCTGCCTTTTCAGCATTGTTGGTGACTAATTCCCCTCCCCTGCTTAACAGCAGGCCAATGTTTTCCTTCTGTTTCTGCTTGTTGTTTATGTACCTGAAGAACCCTTTCTTGTGGTTTTTGACATTTCTGGCCAATTTCAATTTGAGCTGAACTTTTGCTTTTCTGACTGTATCTCTACACACCCTGGTAAAGCCATTGTAATTCCCAAAGGTTATTAATCTGCTTTTCCATCTCTGGTATGCTTCTCTTTTTGTTTTGAGCAGACTCAGAAGCTCACAATTAAGCTAAGGGGCTCCTGCTTCACTTACTTCCCTTCCCTTTAAAGGCGATGAACTGTTTTTGTGCTTCCAGGAGAGTGTTCTTAAAAATCTCCCAGCACTTGCTAGCTCCTTTATCCTCCATGGAAGCTTCTCACAGAATCCCTCCCAACTGAGCTCTAAGCAAGCTGAAGTTTGCTTTACTAAAATAGAAAACCTTTGTCTTAGTACTAACCTTCAGCATGCTCAGCCGGATCCTAAACTCCACAATATTGTGATCACTGCAGCCAAGTCTCTCACTAACTGAGATATTATAAAGCAGGTTTTCTTGGCACATCTATCTTCCATTTTTAAAATAGTAGGAAAATTGGTGGTATAAAGGTTTTTCAAAGCTGCTGTAGACTCTTCAACGTGTCTGGGGAGGCAAGAGGAAAAAGGTGGTATAGAGAGCAAGAGTTTTATGTTTGTAGAGTTTTATCTACAGATGAGGGCAAACTGCTCCATTTGTCTCCAGGTTTGGAACAAAGGAAGTAGCTGGTGAGGGTTTCAGAATAAAGACTGGTTGGATACTTGTAATTAATTTGGCAAATAAATCTTTCTCTGAAATAGGAAGTATGGAATAGCTAAGTGAAAGCAAAATAATAGCACAGGAGTGTGCTACAGCAGTCTTTTCACTTGACTGATAGTTTTTCCTGTTTCAGCCATGCAGCAGGTAAGTGAGTAATGTCTTGTGCTTGTTGAAAGGGGCAGGAAGAAGTCAGCTGACAGAGATAGCCAAGACATACGTTTTAGAGAGAATTGCTGAATAGACTTAATGAAAAGAAACAGGGGATAAAGGGAGGTTAGGGAACGCGATGTTTGAGCATGGTATGTAGGCTGCTGTGAGAAGCAACTTGCACACATCCCAGACATGTAGTATATCATCTAACACAGCTAACTGAAGCAGTGAAATGTGCTGTCAAAGGGAAGGCAATAGTAAATCTAGTGGGGGAAATGGCTTCTTGCTACTTGTTCCAGAAGTGCTGCCCTGGGTGGGAAAGGCATCTTTCTCCTAGAAGCCAACAGCTAATGACAAAAACATGTACATATTCAAACTGTTTCAAAAGGACTGCCTTCCTCTGTTTTCTTATTCATAAAGCCACAGAAGGGAATGAATACATGGCCTATAGGCAGAATATAAACAAACTGTGTGGTCTGATGGTTTATATTAATTTACAGATAAGTGTATAACTTGACCAATAAATCCTACTTAGCATAGCTAGTAGCATACTAATACAATTCTGCTGTTCTAGATAATGCAGCTCCCTGAACACTTGCAACTGTGATTTGCCTACCTATGTCAGTCTTAGATGTACAGCATTTTATGCACACGTATGTCTTTGTATCTATGTAAATGCACATATATAATATGAAGTTAGTTATTCCTGTACATCAAACTTGAGGAAATATGCTCATATTTTTTGAGGAATTTTATGATAAATCCATAAGTCAATTTTTCTGAGTCCACTCAGTGTGGTGACTACACAACTTTGTCTAAAATATCCTTGATTCTTGGAGCTAGATGTTTTGGATGTTGCTGCTGGCCTGGTTTTCTTCTCTCCCCTTTTCCTGTTTATGTGCCCGTCCCCAGACATATGTGTGGGTACACATATATATGGGAGTATATCCACACAAATGTGCATATACACAAGCACACAATGTATATCTACCCAGGGAAGGGCAGAGTGATTCTGGATTGTGGCTGGACAATTCTGTCTATGAGCTTGAGATTCATGAAGGTAAAATACTTCTGCACCTTCCAGAGTTCGATTGAAAACAATTAACCACAGTTTTAGGAGTAGCTGTAGGTGTGACACAATAGAATATGATATGCAAGTGCAAACTTGCAGCGATTTCTAAGTAACGGTTTTGTTTTCAGTTTGAATGTTGTAACGGAGAAAGCCATAAAAGGCACAGGTTTATGCACAAAGCCAAGGGTACATAATTTTAAAGTACTTTTCAAACCAAGATACCAAATGAGACAACGGTAACAATGCATTTCTGGTGAGGGCCTCTGAGGCACTGACAGAGAATCTCCAAGCCTGTGTTTTCTTTTCCCTCTTCTGGAGCAGAAAGCAGCATGTTCATCACATCCTTTGCTGTGATGAACCCTTCTGGTGCTACTGAAGGCAAGAAAGGATCCAGGCTTTTAAAGCAAGGATTACTGTTGAAGGCCTTGAACAAAGACAAGTGACTTGAGCTCCTTGTTCTGTCATGTTGTGTGATGTTTATCACGCACTTGACTTGATTTCCAACTGCAAAAAAGGTCTAATAGTACTACGTTATTATTGTGCTTTTTCTTCTCCATTCTATTGTAAACCAGCCTGATTTGAACACCATACATAGTAGGTGGTGTGTGGATTTTTCCGCTCCCCAGAACTCTGTCATATACCTACTTTTGTCAAGAAAGTAAAGCCTAAGATTTCTTTGCTTATGTTTGGTGTGTATTTGTTTGTAATAGTCTTTTGTAAAGACATGTTAACAGAGTTACTTTACTAAATCATATGGACTAACTGACTTTTAATATAATCTGAATCTATCCAATTTTTAGGATTTGAAGCAGTATTTGAGAGACACAAGACTCCTGAGGATGCAGTCATGTCTCCCATAACTCAAATGGAGTTATTAATCCCATATTACATTATTAATTCTTGAATCATATGGTTTCCATGGAATACCATCTTTGGGAGGGGTGGGGTGGGGTTGTTTGGTTGGTGGTTTTTTTTCAATCTGAGCTCTTCAGAGCTGAAGTAATCAGTCTTCTTTTCTCAGCCCTAAATTTGGAACATAGCAATTCAGCTACTTAAATAGGCTTTGAAAAATTAGTTCCTTTTCTTTTACAGTCAAGCTTTAGTAAATAATATAGATTATGGTAGACAGCCCTATCACAATGGTAAAGGATTACTGCTTTTGTATTTATTGCTTTAAAAAATTAGAACACCTTAATCTTTTAAAAACAATTTGGGCTTGGAAAAACAATTTGCATTGAAGCTGACAAGTTGCTTGCCAAGTTCCTGGAGATGTAATTTGGAACATCTGAGATATTAAACCTTGAATGCCTGTATTACTAATAGAAACAGGAACTCAATATTAAGTATTTCATGTATGCCATAGTCTATAATGTATGAAGTGCATATTTTTGTGTCTTTTTCATAAAACCTAGGAGGCTGCTGCTGTGTTTCTGTGCTGTCTCAGGGGTAAAGGATGAGACATGAACTCCTGGTTTACTTGATCTTGTCCCCTGAGAAGAGAGGGCACCACAACACATAAATATATATTCCATAATTTTTTTCATAGATTGATCATGCACTCCCTTGAAATGGAATTGTGTTTATTTTGGCTAGACACTACTGTTGTGAGATGAATTCAGAATCTCACCATAATGTTTAGAAATCTTTGTATTCACAGCCAGAATATATCTGTGATCCTACTTGTATCCATGTGTCTTTGTGCTAGCGTGGCCATGTGAGTTTAGCAGTTGGGATGCTTTGGTTTTTATACTCCCGAGGTACTTAAAATAGTACTTGAAATATAGCAGGCATACTGTCTTATGATTCTGCTTCTAAACTACCCGAACTTAAACTCTAGCTAGTGACTACAGGAGTCTCTTTCTGTTGTTATTCAAACTTTCTTACTGTTTTGACATTTCAGGGATATATCTTAGACTCTAATTGTTCATGGGTGCACAAATTGCTAGATGACAGATACTAAACCTCTAATAAGCCTCTGGTATTTTTCAAACTGAAGAAGTTTCAAATAACAGCAAATATTTCTTTTTTGTTCTCTGAGTGCCTGACCTTATTTTCAATAGTAGTGAATTTCACCATAATTATGTTTCTGTTTTCAGAAGCCATCATCTTTTTAAATGCTCTCTAAATACTTCTGTATTTATCATACTTTCTAGTTTTCTATCATAGTTAATTCCTTTCATAATATTTGTCAGGATCATTACAGATAATATTAAATAATCGAGTAAAGCTTTCAGGTTCAAAAGGAATAACTGCTGAGAAAATGGGATAACTGAAGGCTCAAAATCTAAGGACATTAGAAGAAATTTGGAATTTCTTTAAGGTCCTCTATTGTGAAGCTAAGAACCTCGTCTGCGCTTAGCTTCTTTTAACTCATGATTGCACTATCCAACAAGATCATATTTTTTTGCTCCCTCTGGCTTTAAGATTTTAAAATTTATTAAATGCATACCACCTCTGTAGAACTTTTTAATGGGTAAATGTTATTCTTCTATACTCAACTTTGACTGTAGGGCCACTATGCCAGGAAGTCTTTCTTTCCTTTATTATACTTCCCTCACATTACACAGATTCAGTCTGTTTTACCATAAAGTCCTGTTTATTTATTTGTTTTCTGTTATCTTGCTATAAATACAATTCTATTTCTGACTATAATGTCATCATATTTGTATTCTTCATATTGCTGTTTTTTCATCTTGCACTGCCCTGTTAGTATATCCTCATTAACAATTTTTTATAGCTTTAAAAATTAAAAGTAGGTTTAGAGACTGTGAGCCTTATATACTCTTTAATATTTAATTTGCTTCTAGTAGTTTCAGACTTAGTCACTCAAGGCCAGCACTGAAAGTCTTACCTGAATGACTCACCTAAGAAAGGTTCATTTTAATGAGAATACTTTTCAGTGGTTACATTTACTGACTGTTTTTTTTACCACAGGTTTTTTTCTGCCTATTCCTCTTCATTAGCTACATCCTGCTTTAATTTGTACTGTGCATCTCTCACCTATGAATAAATATTAGTTTATCCAGCAGTAACTTTTCAATGACACCCGGCCTAAGTGAAGAAAGATAATTTTTTTGGGGGTCTTATTTCTTTTTTGCCTCAAGGCCATGTTTATTCTCCCAGCTTGCTGACCTCTTCCTTCTGTGCTTTCTGATGGCAGGCCAGTCAAACTGTCCCTCATGCAATTCAACAGTTCTTGGGATTGTGTGAATCTCCAATCTTCCCAGTTTTATTTTCTTTCATCTGTCCCCTTTTCCCTCTCCTTCATTTATGTTTTTTAATTTTCTGTATGTTGTCCTCATCACCAATAAGTCTCAGCCCTTGGATTTTATATTCTTTGTACTTGTGCAGTTCATCTGGTCTCTTTTTTTGCTTGCCTGTTTGCTATATTCAGCATTTCTGTTTCTCTGTGCAGCTATCTTGCCCTGTTACGCATTCTTTTTCTTGCCATCTGTGATAAGTCCTCTGTCTTGTCTTTGTGCTTACATGCTCCAGGTCTTTCTGTTTGGAGGTATTTACAACTCCTATTATGTCAAATTAATATTTTCTCTTCTTTCGTGTGTGTTGTCTTAAAAAATTTTTGGAATTTCTCCCATGCGCCCAGATGCTTCTCTAGTCCTTAGTTCTTCTCTTCCATGTTTTCTATCAGGTGATAACATAATGTTCCCATCAGGTCACCACTTACGGATGTGTCTTTATTTTTTTTCAGCTAGTAACATTATCACATTATTTTAAGTCTCCTGTAATAATGGATGTAACCCTGATGTAAAAATAGTCTATTCTAATGTAATATTTTTTCCCTCCTCTATTACATTTAACTCTCACAAACTGCATTTTGGCTTTCCAAGACAGTGTCTTTTAAAAATTTTCCCTAGGTAAAATCTTATCTAAAAAAATCCTGATAGAAATCAGTGCTAAGATTAGTATATTGCAAGTCAAACATGCTCAGATTTTAAGATTAAAAACCTAATTCACTTCTTTTTTCCTCTGGAATTGTACAGAAGCTCAGGTACATGGAAATTCTTACACAAATCTGTGTTTTGTCTGAATTCTACCTCAGAAACAATGAGAAAAACATTAACGAAAACATTTAACACTAGTTAAAATGCTAAAAATTGTTTGGTTTCAAGAACAGAATCAAGGCATAATCTGTAATGAATGCTGGTTTCCCTGGCATCAGAAGATAAGCTCTTGCTCCAGACAATGTAGAAAGGTTAATTCTCATAAACCCATTTGTCTGTAACTTTGCAAACACTATGTGAGCTTGTGTTAATTAGAAGAAGTGGAAATTGTTTCAAAGGACGAAATCAGTATTTTAAAATTAATAACTTTGCCATACTCTCCTGAATAACATTTTGCAAGCATTTAGGAAAATTAAGTATGTTTTCTAGTAAAATCTGCTGATTACTGTAATATATATTTTTAATATCATTCTTGCTAGTAAAGATAAAGCTGATAAAGACTGCTAGTAATAAGTGTGGGTGCTCCAATGCATCTCTGCAAGCTTTGAGAAAGCATGGGTGCAAAACATACAGGTTTTGACCCAAATAGTGAATATTTGAAAAGCTGCTTGGAAGAAAACTCTACTGACCAAAAAGTAGACTTGCTTGTCTCCAATTCCCACTAGTGTGTGAAGTATATGTACACTGCTCTAGGTGATGTCTACCTTTGCTTACCTTTCTTTAGCCTGTAGGGCTTTGCATAAAGTCATTAAGACTGTAGACATACAGAGGGTGATTTAGCCCTTCCATTACCACTGTTACTGCTCCCCAGAGGTTTCTCTCCTCCTAGAGCAGCCTGAAAGTGTTATCACTTGGCAAGTACACAGAAGCCAAGTATCCTCATGCAATATAAACAAAAGCAAATACTCTTTCTTTTTGGCAAATCTGATCTGGAAGAGTCTTTTGGTTTGAGACGGTTAAGGTGAACTTTAAGATGTTGTTTAGAGCTCACACAGCCCATGAAACTGCTTGTGCATATAAAATGCACTGATGACAAGAAGGTGCTCAGACCTGTAAGGATTTTGCTTTATTTATGTATTTATTTTGCGATTTAAAATTAGAGTGCTGTAGTCAGAAAAAGACTGGTTTGAAAGTGATTGTTTGAGACTGAGGCAAGACCAGTGTTGTCGTCTTTCTGCTTAAAACCAGAATTTTTAAGGAATTTAAGAGAAATGTATGTGGACAGAAGAAGAGGTGGATAATGGACAGGGTAAACTTTGATGTGGACATACCTGTCCAAGTTCATAGAGTTTAAAAACCCATAACCTATGTAAAATAACAGCCTTGCAGTGATAAGCAACTTTGTGCCAAAGGCAATGAATCAGAATTAAAACCATAAGTTCAAGAAAATCAAAGCAGTTTCTTCATCCTATAGCTGATTCTTTCACCAAAAAGTTTGTGATACATGATTTTGGGAGCGTCAACTATCATGCTGTCAACACAAAACGTACTTCTTTTAAAAGAGGAAATTAAGAATGTATAAGTTGTTCTTTAATGATATAGTTACCAATTGCTGTTTATACTTACAAAAAGACCAAAATCTGTGCAAACTCTATAAATTTACATTCAACTTCCAGCGCAAGCTAAAGTTGGAGCTGAAGCTATTGTTTCTGATTAGAGCTGAGAAAGCCCAGCGTATGAGGCTGGTGGTACATACTGAAGTAAGTTATACTCTGACAGTGGAACAGCTGCTCATTATGAGAATAAAGAGCAATCATTCATGCTGAAAATAGTTTTATTTACCCAGGTTCTATGCCTGAGAAGGTATTTTCAACCATCACACCTATGTCTGGTCAACCTGATGTAGGCATTCCAAACAAACAGACAACTTAAACTGCCAGATTGTTTCAGTGACAATTTCTTCTCTTAATGAGAGGCAGGATAAGAACCAAAGCAAACCAACTCAAAAAAAAAAAAAAAAAGAAAAAGAAAAAGGACCAAACAACCAAGCTCCAACTGCTGGCCAGTTCTGGTGAAGTTTTAGTTTGTTCTCTCGAGTTTCGCTCTCTCAGAAGTACAGTTCTTAAAGCATTAAAAAATTGTCTCTAAAAAGCTACTTTCTTAATAGGATATAGGTGTACAAACCTGTTATCTTCAAAAAGAAATTCAGTGTCTAAGTGAACAAATTTTAGTTATTAATTTCAAAGATTTAATTGGGTCTTCAAAGTCAACTCAGAGTGTGTCTGGTAAAATTTTAAGCACAAGATTTCTGAGAGTTTATGTTCTTTAGTTAACATTAGATTTATGTCATTACAGAAATGTTGCTTTTTGACAGGTGTGCAATTATCCAGTGTCACTACTGTGCCACGTAGTTAAATGGTCAACAGTTACCATGTTTATAAATAGTATGTGACATTTGAGCTTTGAAAAGTAAATTCTTACTGAATGCATTTGGAAGAGTTCCATATACAGTACTTTCATGCATCATTCAGTGGAATATGCATTAAATGGAACAGCAATAGAGATTGAATATAATAACCATTGCCTATAAAATGGGAATAAGATTAAAAGAAATACCAAGGCATTACATCAGAATGATTAAGGTTAAAACAATAGGCAATGTTATATATTACAGTAGTTACTCAAGAACATTATAGCCATGCAAGCCAGAAGAAGTTGCAGCGTATGGTTCCTCTTCTCCTACTCTTCTTTATGATTTTCTTCATCTCAAATGTTTCTCTTGTTTAGCATTAAACTTTTACATAAATTTCCGTCAGTGTAGCTTTTGCCTGATCACCTATGCCCTAAGTTACAGGCAGTACAAACTTTAAAATATATTATTAGTATTATCAGTTTGGGTTATTATCAAATCATATTGTCCAAAATGTTGTGTACATCTTCTAATCAGCATTCATCAACTGGAGGGGTGTGTGCTAAAATCTGGTGAAGTTTTGGGTCACATATATTCCTGTTTGCGTGAAATGTCTTATTAGCAACTGAAAACAGAATTCAGTTGTGGACGGTATTTGCGAATTTGCTCTAGGATGTATTTTTTTTTTTTTTCCCTCTCCCCTTCCCCCTTTCTTCTCCCACCCCCCCTACTCCCCACGCCTTTCTATCCCCATCCCTCCTCTTTTTTCCCTTACGAGGTTATTTAGCTCATGGAGGAACTGAGAGATCAAGAAAAGACCCTCTCATATCATTTGGACAGACACCATAAATGAGATGTTACATTTTTTGGGGAACAGGAAGATAGATAGCCCAGACTAATGGCTAGACATATGAGTAGGAGAACATAGAGATCTATATGACTGATTTGGCCTAGCTTTTGTGGGAGTTTCAAGCAGAATATGCCAGATTTATAGGCTTATACTACTGGAGGAGCCCAGAATGATTAAAATACCATCCAATCTCATGATAGCCTTTCAATAATTACTTGTGCTTTATCAGTACCATTGAGGGAAGAATAGCTTTTCTTAGCAATGTAGTTCCGCAGAAGAGTCACAAGGAAATATCAGGCTTCATGTTTTAATGTAACAGTGCATGGTAACATGAAAAAATGTCCCAACTGAGTGAGGTTTTTTAGTAATATGTTTATAGAATGTAGATGAAAAATGAAGTAATACAGTGAATTATCGAGAAATGTGGATTTTACAAGCATGTTATGCTTGTGGTTCATTAATGATTTTAATGAAGCTAATGTGTACTGAGATTTGGAATTGACAGCTGCTGTTGTAAGGTAGGGAAATTAACTGTATGATTGACATGAGGTGTAGTGATCACTGAAAGACAGGGAATCAGTAAGCCTCTTAAGTGTTTTTTTTTAATGTGTGTACGTGCACATTTCTAGGAATATGTTCTGAAAAAAGGAAAAACATAGAATTTATGGCAAAACTTTTTTGTTAAAAGTACAAATTTTTCATGGAGAATGGTGTTCAGTAAGGAAGGGTCAGGTGCAGTTGATTTTCTGATCTGAAAAAGTATGTCATGTAACCTCTTTAAATTCCCATTTTACCATTTAAAGAAGGAAGAATTTTGTATTTCACTTTGAAATGACATTTAGACATTTTAATTAACCTGTATTAAATAAGTAAACTTACAGTCCTGGTTCAGTTTACTGCAACTGAGTTTTTTCTCTTCAAGATTCTTAGTCCAAAATGTCTTAGTTTTATAAATTTCATCTAGAGTTGGGATGTTGTACTGTCACCTGGAAAATCTCATTTTGATCCCTGTACCAATGGTACCATTACCAATTAAGCTTTAGAAACAATAACATGTTTGAGTATTTTTTAATACACCATAAGTACTATAAGAAGATTTAAATTATTTTTATAAATACTTTATTGTGGCTAGTAATGCTTATTTATTTATTTTTTATCTATTAAATATTATGGGGTTTATGCTTCTCTGGAGATACCAGGAGGTATTTGTTTAAAATGCAAAGGAAAGAAAGGTTCTAATGAAGTGTAAGAATCTCAGTAACTACTCTGGAGAAATTGTTTTTCTGTGAAATTGTTACCTATGCAAGTCACTCCTGGACAAGAACTGCACTATTTTAATTAAAGAAGTTTCTAAATATAAATTAGGTATCTTGAGGATATAGACTGAACTCATCTACTCTACCAGAATTGACTTTTTCATATCTCCTATCTTAAGTTATTTGTATCTGAGACATACACAAAGCTTCTAAGATAAACAGGTGCACTTTGATAGTGTATAATTAATTGCTGTCAGATGTATTGCATTGAAAACTTGGTCTATATCTCTTCTTTGGGATCTAAACCAGGTTCCTGATTCCTAAGGTGTTTCCTGGACATTTAAATCAAGAACAAAGCCATTTTTAAAAATATAGGTCCAACTCCTGCAGTGAAACTCAGCAGCTGGAGCTAGGTTTGGCTCAGGCTTCCAAAAGGGTATGAAGAAGGTAGTGACTTTTTTTCCTATTGCTGTTTTACTGCAATAGATTTCAAATTGGTTCTGAAGATTTTTTCTTACTTTTTGTGAAGACAGTAGTTAAATAATTTCTCCAAAGATGTGAAGTGGAAAAAAAGCTACTTTTGGAAGCAGGTCGCTGGCTATAACCTTGCTTGGGACAATATGAGCTGGAAACAGTTTTCTTTTGAAACCTGTCCATTGGCAAATGTAAAGTAAGCAGGTAATTAATTGTAAGGATTGAGATTGATCCTTTATGAAAGATTTGCAAAGAGAAGAGATTTACTTCCCCAAGCCTTTTACTTATACTTTCAATATGAGTAATTTAAAAACAAACAAACCTGGGGTGGGGGGGAAGAAAAAAAAGATTTATCTGTCAATGTCATGCTGGTTGCTTTAGAAACATGAAGGGAAAGGTGACAAATTACCTTGGAAGAACCAGAGATTTGTGATATTTGCCTGTTATGAAGGCATATCTTACTATTTACATATTTCATAGTAGTAAAGCTGACCTTAAGTATTTCCATCCTCATCCCCCACAGCTGTGATCTCTAAAAAGAACTTGAGGTTCCTGAAGGCTTGCTCTTCAGATACTCATTGCTTAGCCCACTCTGTGCCTGGTTTTTTGTTGTAAGCACCCTGTGGGCTGGCTGTTGGCAGTCTGTCTGGTTGAAGGGGTCTGCAGTGGGGTTGCAAGCTGGAATAGAGCTGCATAGGAGAAGCTTTGTAAACGGGGCCTGGTTCCTGGAGCTGTAGTCTTGAGATGATTGGGTGTATCTGCTGGTGCCTCTACAGAGCATTCGCCATGCTGCAGGTGTATCTGTTCTCTGCTGCCAGCTGTACTTAGTCATCGGTTGGCAACAGCTTTGGTTTTGTGTTCTCTCAGTATCTCTTAGGATGCTCTTTCCAAGTTATTTTCTAACTGTGAACTTCCCAGTCTACCCTCTCTTTCATTTATTTTTTTTTCTTCTTCTGAAAAGCTATGATGCTCTTTATCCTCACCATAAGGTAGAGGATGTGCAAGTAATACCCTTTACTACTTTGATATCCCTCCTACCAAAACACTCTGGTGGTTCTTTTATGATTTCAGAGTGGCAGCACTTGTTTCCAAAAATGTAGACACAACAGGACCATCTGTGTTTGCCGTCTGCAATACATTTCCTTCTAGGATCCTGGGGTTGGTTATGGGGCTTCCAGACATTCCTACTGCCTGTCCCCTGAGTACAAAGGAGACAACAGGTTTGTAACTATAACACAGATGTGTGTAAGCCTAAACTCTTCAGCACATTCTGCTGTCACTGAACACAGTCTGCCTGTGTCTGCACACACACCAGCTTCTCTCTAAGTTGTGTCCAGCCACTCATCCCTACATTCCTTTCTACACAGCCTGCTTTTTGCTGTTTATACTGAGGTGCTGACCCTAGCAAAGCAACCAGGTATTGTGGAAAAGAGCCTTCCCTGTTACTAGCCAGCCATTATACGCTTGGAAATGTTTTCAGTTTCAGATTTTTTGAGAAGGTCAGGAAAGGATTGTGTGGGTTAGTTTTTTTCCCTGCAGAATTGCTTTATTTCTGTATGTAGCAGTATTTTTTGCTTACTTTCCTAACTTCTTTTAAACCTGAAACTGCCATTAAATAAAATAATGAACCAAGTTACTTATTCATAAAGGCAATGTAAATATTTGTTCTCCACTGTATTCCAATAAAATAAGGTTGTCATGGATTATTGGCAGTAAATTATTTAAACTTACACATTTAAAAGTAAACAAAGCCATATACATGAAAACATCTTTGATCATTTTTCATGAAGCATCTTTTCTTCTATTATTGTTGGTACGAGATCTGAAATCTTAATGCTCATATTTTGATTTTCAGTGTCATTTCTATTGCAAATGCTTTCTACTGAGAAATTATAAAGTTTTCTACATTCACTGCTCCCCTTTCCATCTTCCCAGCCTGGCCCAATTCTGAAAATATCATGTATATGTCATTAACAGTGGTCCACTGAGTGAATTATAATTCTCTTGTTTGGGTTCTGCATTTTAACATTTGGCCGTTGAAATGTAATTGGGGAAGAAGGGCAAGCAGTCTCAAAAAAGCCTCCTTTTTTTTTTTTACGAATCTGTAGAAGCTATTTGCTAGTCTAAAAGAAAATAGAGAGAGATGGTCTTTAATTTGCAGTGCGTTGTTTATCTCAAAAGCAGATTTTCTATTTGGTAGAAATGTTGAAGCATTAGTCCCAGGTATCAACTAGATGGTATGTACATATAGAGTATAAAAAGAACTAGGATGTTTTGCACCTGTATAAGTAATTTTTCCACAAAACCCCCCAATAACATCTTTTATCACACGAATCCTGCTCCAATAGATGGCAGAGCTTTCTCTCAGCCAGAGTGATCACACAAATTCCTAGCCTGCTTTCTTTAATATAAGGGTGCATTTATGAAATAAGCTGTAACTGATCCTTTAGGATTTTTCATTGACAATTTTTTTCTTTCGAATGGATGGAGACACAAGCTGTGTCCTTAGTACTAGTAGTGCTGTTTATACTAGCAGTCTTTCCCAATTTTAGCATCTTAGTGAACCATAAGGGTTATATATGTATGGATAAATATACTGCCCGATGAGATGGGCTGTTTCTTTAAAATGGTAAGATCTTGAACAGCTTGAATAATTAAAAAACTAATTAAAAAGGGGTGACCATAATCTCCCAAGTGCTGATACCTTTTCCTCCTCAAAGAAAAAGAAACCCCATAAGTTAAGAGCATGTTATTCTTTCTTATTCTGAGAATTCTGAATAAATTTTCTTGCTTTTCACACTGCTTAACTTTGATGAGCCTCTAGCAATACACCTCCAATACAGTGCTGTAAGAAGGTTGAAACCTCTGAGACGTGTCTTTCAATATTTCATTTTAGGATTCTTTAGGACAGCAGTCTGTAAATGTGGTACAAAGTCTGAACCACAAAATACAAGAAGTTTTTGCTTCCACTCAGCATGTCTTGGTTTGTAATAATATTTCATGCTATGTGTTGCAGTTCTAAACAGAAGATATTTATAGATACCTAAACTTGCCTATCTACAGTTATGTTTCTAAATACATTTCAGGCTTTTACAATGCAGAGCCGTTGACTTCTGTAGGAGGTGCTGAATAGTCTAGCACTCTGATGACTAAAGATAAACTCTTAGCAACCTAAATTTAGGCACTTCATTTTAAAAACTTTGGCTGAGATATGTGAACCCAGAAGAATGAGTCACAGTAATTCATTTTAAATTCCCTGGCTCTTGTGGCTTCCCAGACTTAGCATTTATTTATACAAATTGCTCACTGTTGCAGATAAATCACAAAATGTGGCCAGTGCAATAACTCTGCACCTGAGCATTATTTAGTTCTGCTTTGTTAATGTTGGCAGCACTTTGCTTTTCCTCTGTATGTTACAGCACCTGGCTATTTTGGCTTTGTCTGAATATGATAGAGGGCTAAACAGGGAGAAAATTTACAAGTTTTTGCCCTTACTTTCATTACTGCTAGCTTTCCTAAGAGTCGCAATTCCTCAGTTAGGTGGTCACCGACAGCTTAAAAGAAACGCAAGAGAGACAATTACCAAGGGAGAAAATTTTTCGTGCCATGCTTGAGAGAATTATCTTGTCAGATGTGTTCATCTCTTTTGACACCAGCCATAGTTAATTTCCCAAAATGCTGTTTAGGAAGATGATGATAAATCCTGTGCCCTGTCTGTGTTGATTTTTCTCTTTTGACTTCTTTGTGGTTTCTCTTTTGGGATTTTTGTCTCTTTAAAGGAGTACACCTTGTGAACATGAGAAATAGATTGAGGTGTGTGTGTTGCCCACAATTTTCTCTTAGGTTTTTGTAGGCCACACAACTGATTAGAGTTTTAAAATACAATTGCTTAGACAAGTAATTTATACTCAGTTTTTTAACAGTATAAACTAAGAGTAATTTTTTTAAATGTTGGTGTTGGCTACTTGGTCAGTTTTTGGTTTGTTTTTTTTTTTTTTTTGGGGGTTTTTTTTTTTTTTTTTTTTTTTTTTTTGCTAGGATCCGGTAACAGTACTCCCTTTGCCTGTGTTAAGGGTGGATAACTTTTTTTACTGCAGCTTTGTAAATCGTGGGCGTTTATTCTAAGCCAGTCATCTGTAGTCAGTGTCATGAGAGAAGGTGATTCATGCCATCTGACGCTAAATATCTGAGAGGCTTATTATGCAAATGTGTTCTGGAGAGGAAGGTGATTGATGATGTTCCTGCCCAATCCAGTACTGCAGTCTACAGAGCCTCTCTGTACGTGTGCAATTGTTTTGAGGCCACACACAATGAACAGGGTATGGAAATCACCTCAATTAAAAAAAGTAACTGGAAGTATTTTGTTAATCTGTGTTTGTTTGTTTGTTTGTTTTAACCGGGTTAATTTAAGTGATTCATAGGGCCATTTATAACACAGGGATAAGAATATCTGTTCAATATATATAAGGTCATATTTGCACAGAAGAAAGAAGTGGTTGAAGACAGGGACATTCAGAACTTTGTGCAGTGAACTGCCTCCTGAAATACGTGTGTGCGCTGGGACTGTCCTGATTTATTAGGCGAGATGAATCCACAGTAGTTGTTTAACTATGTGTTAAGCAGGACATTAGCATTGTCATTATCACTGTAGTGTACACCTCTTGATGCTTGATATTGCTTTATTATACCATGAAGCATCTTGAAGTGAACTTATCTATGTCAAACAAAGGGGTTAGAAACTGCTATGCATATTGCCAAATCTTTCCACTGAGGTCCTTAGTACTAGTAGTGCTGTTTATGCTAGCAGTCTTTCCCAATTTTAGCATCTTAGTGAACCATAAGGGTTATATATGTATGGATAAATATACTGCCCGATGAGATGGGCTGTTTCTTTATAATAGTGATTATCTGAGTCCACACCAGGAAGGCAGAAAAAAGTGTCCGTGCAAATCATTAGTTTGTCTTGGGTCTTATATAAACATGAAGAGAGGATGACTCATATGAACTTCACTTGAGTGTCTCAGAGTAGTGTTTTGCATTAAATAGGTTAGCTAACAGTTAAACTATTGGAGTTGTAATGAGGCTGAGGCAGTATATTTTGGGAGGCATATTGAAAAGCAACTCAGCCTATTAGGATGCATTAGATATAGCATGCGGAAGTTAAATCTCATGAACTGTATGTTCTGTGTGCAGTTGTTCATCATAGGATTCCTTACCGTGTTGATGTACCACCCTACTCTAATATGCTTTTGTGGTACATCTAGGGAATATCTTCATGGTACAGGGTACTTTGGTTTAGGTACTGAAATCAGAGAAATGTGACTAGCACCAATGGGATACTTCCATGAAGCAGCAGTGGAAGAGATGAAAAGAACTACACTGAGACAATGCCAATAGCAATAAAAGCAATCAAGATGAGCTTTATAGTACCTTTTTATGTAAGTTCTGTCTGGAATATGTTTCACATGTTTTATTTATTTTGATTATTATATTTCTTTTTATTTTTGTAGGCTGTGGAAACCAACCTTGCATCAAAGGATAGTCACTGGGTCTATGTAAACGAGGTAAGAAAGTCAAAAGAGATAACGTAGCTTGGTACATTCACTCATCACCATCTTTTGTTTCATATGTTTGACACACCAAACTGAACATACACTTAGCATTTTTGCTTTTTGAATGGGACAAGACGCAAACTCTGGTGTCATTGCTTGCCTGTTTCAGTTGAATTGGCATATGTTGAATACCAAAGGTCAAAATAAAGCTTCCAGAATACCTCACAGCAGCTGGGAGACTATTTTTAACTTCATGTTGACCCTACTATATCACTTCCTATTTAGGAAGCAGAGAATATCTCAAAAGAAACGTCAAATATATGCATCCATATATGCCAGAATCTCACCCTTCACTGCTATGAAAGCCTGCACTCAGATACGAGGAGAGGAAAGAGCACTGAAGCTAGTTGCAAGCTTAGCTTGTTCGAATATGCGTTTACATGATACAAAGGTTTTCTTCAGTGCAGAATTGTGTTGGTGTTTTGGCCAGGATCCAGGATAGTGTAGATTTGTAGTATTTCCTCTCTGCAGCAAATGGTGTTCTGCTCTGCTACTATGATTATTTATTTTACTGTAGTACCATGATACCCTAATGGGAATCAGTGCAGACTCATATTTAAAAAGCAATGGAAACCTTGGAATGTTTCACCATATATAATAATTCATAAATCACTGATTGTTCAGGATAAATGGCACTATTTTATATATTTCTGGTTTTAATAATGATTTGTTAAAAGAGTAAAATATCTAAGTTAAAAACTGATCACTGTTTTTGGTTTTATATTATGAATGCATGGCCTCTAATTTAATATCCAATTTCTTTGTTAATTTCTCATTCCTTTTTTTTCACCTAACTAATAATTTTGGATAGGCTACTTTTACTAGTAACTATAAATTGTATTGTGTGGCATTAGAAAGGCTCTGTAATTAAGTAGGGGTAAGGGAAAGTGAAAGCTCTGCTTATAAAGGCTTTATAAATTCTTTCTAGTCCTTGTTACATTTAAGTAACTCCTGATTTGTCAGCTGCAGTAATGACCCACTACAAGATACTAGCAAGATGCCCAGAGACTTAGTGTTTGTATTCACATAAATATAATACAGCGCATATTTCCCTAACCACTTACAGAGAGGGAATGTTTGTGAACTTATTAATGCTGTTATTGTTCAGATATTAAAACTTACTTCATGAAGCCTGAATGTGTAACATCACAAATAAAAACCTTCAGCAGTCATGCACAAACATGTGCGTGCTTACACAAATACATCATAAAGGGTGTCAAGTCTGGTCTTATTTGGGGAACTTTTTTTTTTTTTTCCTTTTATGCCCAGAGACTGGGTAGAGAAGCTATGGTAGCAAAATGTATATCTAAAATACAACTTTTTAGCAAAAAAAATATTAGTGCCATACTTAAATTCAAACAGCCAAATACAGAAATTTTTAAAATTCATGCAACTTTGGAGAACTCTTTTCAGGCAAAAAGAGGAGGAAATGTTTTGATTATCCTTCTTTTTTTTTAAGAGAAAAGTGTTGGTCTTTGTGTGCTTAAAGCTACTGTGTTAAGCATCCACATGGATGTATCTGTAGAAAGATGGAGATTCCCTAGGCTTGCTTCTTATTTAATAGTGTGCATATCCCCATGCTAGCAAGAGGACAGACTGATCATACTTTCTATGTATGTATTTCCAGTTGGTATCAGTGAGAACTACATGTGTACTTGATGGAAAATATGTTATACCTTAACTGGATGTTGATTAGAGCTGTAGTTTGCAGAATGGAATTAACTTTTCATTCCCAAGAGTCAAATCAGCTTTTTGATGTAATCCCACATGAGTAGCAAGCCAGATGTAGTCCATTCTGTAAATGGGCCAAATACTTAGCTAGTTCTTTTTTTCCCCCAGGCAGATTGAGGATCTTACATTTTTCAGTTCACCCTGTGGTCTGTGTGACCTAATGATCCCATTGAAAGAAAAGAGAGGTACAGGGCTAATTGACCTTGAAGGGGGCAGTAGTAGGAAGAGAACACAGTGACAATAATTTCCATTGACGTTCCTTGTATGAAGAACATTGGGTTGTATACAGGTTCTTTAGGCCTTCCTCACTTTAGGGAAGCATTTAAGGGCCTGGTACAGGTTTTACTGCTGAGGTCTATTGATCTTGAACACCTTCTCTCAGTCTGCCCTGTCTCCCACCTCTTGTCAAACCAATGAGGATCTGAACCTTGGACTTACAATGCTATAATGACTATATAGCATGGTATTATTTCAAGAAGAGTTTTATTATTGTCTTACTTGAATTAAATCCACTTTACTGTCTCTGTATTGACAATCCAATAAACATTTGTGGTTTTTTTTTTTTTTCTTTAAACATAGTTTTTGGGGGTTTTTTTTGTTTGGTTTGGGGTTTTGTTTTGTTTTTTTTTTTTTTGCTTGTATTTGGTTTTGGTTTTGTTTTTTCCTTTATGCTTCTGTCCCATACGGTAGGATAGGAATTAAGTTTTAGAGTTCAAACATATTTTATCATTTTAATGTTATTAAGTAAGCAACACCACCAAGCTTGTGATAAGCTAACTTAAAACTGTATGGCTGATAAGCTTATTACAACAAATGAACTTATTACAGCTGTACTGTCAAGATCCTGTATTTGCTAGTCTCCAATAAACCAAGTCTTTGTGCTGAGTTATCTGTTGAGTTTGGATACCATTGGAGGTACAAAAGGACTTAGTCACCTTTAGAAGAAACATTAGTGACTCAGGAGTTGGATTCACTGTATGGCATTGGAAGGCTGAAACATTACAAGTCTTTTAGGATAAGATGGGTCTTTGCAGGCAATATCCTGCCCTTATATGTCCTCTTTGAAGCCAAATTCATAAAGACCTTACTGTTTTAAAAGTATGTATTTGTAAGTGTATCTACTTTTCCCATTTCAAACATTTTATGTTTCAAACTTGCAGAGCTGTCAAAAGTAGTGGAGATTTGAGGAGGAAGAAAAAAGAAAATGTATTTCTAATCACCCTCCCCCATTTAGATTTATATTTATCATCTTCACTTTTATTCATCTAGAAATACTAAATCATTCCTTGAATTTTTTTTAGGTAGTAATTCTACCTGAATACTGGGTTAATTCTGAATTCAGGTGCTGAAGCAGGTCCAGAAAAAGGGCAACAAAGCTGGTGAAGGGTCTGGAGAATAAATCTTATGATGAGCAGCTGAGGGAACTAGGGTTATTTAGTCTGGAGAAGAAAAGGCTCAGGGGGACCTTATTGCTCTCTACAACTACCTGAAAGGAGGTTGTAGTAGTGAGGTAGTAGTGAGGTGGGGGTCGGTCTCTTCTCCCAAGTAACCAGTGATAGGACAAGAGGAAACTTGTCCTGGCCTCAAGCTGCACCAGGGGAGGCTTAGATTGGATATTAGGAAAAATGTCTTCACAGAGAGGGTGGTCAGGCATTCGAACAGGCTGCCCAGGGGAGTGGTGGAATCACTGTCCCTGGAAGTGTTCAGAAACCGCGTAGATGAAGCCCTCAGTGATACAATTTAGTGTTGGTTTTGGCAGTCTTGGGATGATGGTTGTACTTGACAATCTTAAAGGTCTTTTCCAGCCTACCCGATTCTGTGGTTCTATGATTTTTATTCTTCTCTTACATTTCTTTGTTTTTGACAGCTGACATCAAACATCTCTGCCTGTTCCTCATGACATTTTTCATTCTCCCTTTCTCTTTTTCTTCCTGTTCAGAGAAAACGCTGTGCATTGCCCAGGGCATATGTCTATGGGAGAAGCACAAGAGCAATACTTGAAACTGAATTTGTATGTGATTATACTAGGAGCAATGCTCTAGGAGTCTGTGTCTGCTTTTTTTATTAGCAGCAGCAGTAGGTCTGGGGGTATAAATAGCCCTAGAAACCATGTTTCCCTTTTTGTGGGACACTTCAGGGTTTTGAAATTTTATCCATTACAAAGGGAGGAAAAATATAAAAGAAATTAATTGTTCTATAAAACCAGAATTCAGACCAGAAAGAAATATTCAAATTAAAAGTAGTATTTTACTCCCTCATATCAAGATATTTAATTCTAATTCAAAGTTTCTAAACATTCATTATTTTTACATGTAAATCAGTAAAGTACACAAAGCAATCAGCTACTCTTCATGGAGGTGGAATGGGTACTGAATTTGACTGATAACTCAAATGAGTTGTTTCACCATTATTGCATGCATCCTTTAATTTCTTTTTCAACAAACTTTCATTGCTATTCAGAAGTTTAACTGCAAGTTGTAAGACATGGCAAGATAAAGCACGAGGCCACTGGTTGAGGTAGGAGATAATTTTTCATGAAGGACGGGTAGGGATGAAGAGAGAACAATGTAGCATTGCACATCCAAACCATACGTACTTGCTCTGAAGCTAAAGAGAGGTGAGGGTCAAATTTATTGAATAGCCACGTGGAAATACACAAAAGACATACACTTTTTTTGAAAGTACGTTTCTGACAGAAAAGCCCCAAAGACAAGAAATTGGAATAATGGAGGATTTTAATTTCCCTGGCAGTTGAAAAAGTAATGTTAGGACACAGACAAGGCTTCACAATTTCCTGTGATTGACAATGTTATTCCTACATGCTTAAAAAGTTAAGGCAGCCATCAGTTTAGATTTCATTATGTCTAAGGAAGGATGGGGCTAAGGAAGTCAGGAAATAATTGGTGTGAAAGCGATTGAGAGGTGGTAGCAGGCACTGTTTAAAGAAGAGGAAGGAGTGAGAAAAGGAAAATAGGGATAATGGGCATCAATGAAAAGATTGTCCAACTTCACAAGTTTAGGGAACTAGTAGTGCTTTTGGAAAGATAATAGGATGAGCAAAGGATGGCAAAAAAACTGTGAAGTTCTGTGAAGATGAAGGCATAATAAGGTATCATTATGGTTCCAATTGGTTATCTTTTAAGATCTTGAAATCAGAGAGGAATTCAAAAGAAAAGTGGTGAAAAAAAAGGCTAAGGAGGAGTGCAAAAGTGCAGTGAAGTAAATGATTATAAAATGAGGCTGAGGTGCAAAATTACTCATACCAGGAGTAATAAAAAGTAACAAGAAAAGTTTAGATATAGCAGAAGATAACGGAAAGTGTAAGGATATTACTTAATGTTAAAATGTTTTTTCAAAGGTTTTAATCTTTTTTCTGACTTACTTGATGCTGGATTTATAGAAACTATTAATTGTAACCAGACTGTTAAAACATATTGTAGTAGTTCCAATTTATTTAAATAAATTTGAGGCGTTCCACCAGATGAGATTCAATATAGAGAAGTATGGAGTACTTAGAGTATGGCTACAAAATGAGGTATAGCTGGCGAGCACCTGCAGGAGCAACTTAGAATCCTTGTGGATAACAAACAATATCAGTCAATACTCTTGTAGCCCTGCAAAACATATATTACTATCAACATCCTTTGTAAGGTAAGTTAGGCAATTGTTTTGCTCTGCTTGACATCAACTTGGCCTGGTTGGAACAGTATTGCAAGTTTTGGGCAAGACTTAAAACCAGAGAATGCAGAACAGTTTTGAAAATCCAGAGGAGAATACTTAGTATGATGGAAGATCAGTGAAATACAATCCATGAGGAAAGGTTGAAAAAATTATAGGTTTGCTTCCTATAAAGCTCAGAAGATGGAGAAAGAGTATAGTATTAAAACAGATATAATTAAAAGAATATGATCCCACGTTCACTCTGGAAATATAAAGAAAATGCAATTAAATCTTCTGCAGTAAAAATTAGCTTTAGTAATGGGAAATGGTTTATGATCTAAATATGATAATGAATAGGAACAACTTCCTTGGTTACTTTCCTCCACCTCATCTCTCTGTCTTCACACCAGGTTCTGCCATTGTTTTTTATTCTTTGTTTTTCACCATCTTACATTATGTAAGTCTGCTAAATATTTTCAGGTCTCAGTTTGGAAAGACAACCACAACTGTTTTATAAGCACCACTGGGTATTTTCTGATCTGCATCTTCTGTTGTAGGTGTTTCCACATATGTTTTTTCAATATAGGTATGGCACTGATAGTTTATAGTCACTGCA
Organism: Strigops habroptila; assembly: GCF_004027225.2. Taxonomy (NCBI): domain Eukaryota; kingdom Metazoa; phylum Chordata; class Aves; order Psittaciformes; family Psittacidae; genus Strigops; species Strigops habroptila. The sequence goes on from NC_044281.2 coordinate 32,343,615, forward strand.
TATACTTCTGATTGAATAATTTCTTCAATACTTTTGCTGACAAACATGAAATTTATGGGAACTGTGACTCATTTGATTTCCAATCAGTGTGGAGCTCCATCCTTCTCTGTCTACTAGTGAGCAGGCTAGAGTTACTGCATTTGATTAGATTCTGTTAGCCAAATCCAGTCTTGTGGTAGCCCCAGCGTTTTGACTTAGCCAGGGATGAACCAAGCAACATATTTCTTGATATCAGTCATTTGAAATGGAGGAGTATATTGTAATTGTATGTAGTCTTGATAGAAAGATGCCTAGTAATGAATTATTGTCTCTTTCAGTGCTATAAATATAGATTTAATTATAAGATGTAAAAAAAAAAGTCTGAAAACTGAAGGTCAGAGCTCCTACTTGCCTACAGTTTTTCCTTTATTGCTTTTCCATTGAACTGATTCTCATTGATTCAGATTAACCCTCATCAAATGATATACAAGGGGTATTTGTTATTAACATAAAATTCCTTATTACTCTGTTTGGTTTTTTTAACTAGAATTACTACATTCTGTACCATATGGAATAACAAATGCTGAAATTCAGACAATATTCACTTCCAATTCTCAAACTGGAGCCATGGGAGTAGTGGGGAGAACTAGTGAAATTTTCATTACATTAGTTCCTTACTGTCTAAATGATCTGTTGATCTGTAGGAAAGGAATGCGGTATGGGGCAGAAAAATAATCCTTATAGGTCAAGTACCAACCCATGTGAATATTTGTCACAGCACTACACTTAAAGAAGGGAGTAGTTCTTTTTAATGAAGCACAACTTTGTTATTTTGCAACATAACAGTCATGCATTCTTCCATTTGCATTTTTCTGTGAACAATTCTGAAATTTCTATGATTAAGCTTTGTAAAGGAGGAAGGAATCATACTCTCAATTGTCCTAGCACAAGCACAAACCCAATGGTTTGTGTATGTTCACAGAGACTGCACAGTGGGTGACTATATTTCTATATTGCACAATTCAATATATAGTTTAATGCTATGTAGGGTAGCTTGACTCTAATGTTGTATAGGAGCTCATTTCTTTATCACTCAGAAAAGCTTGTGCTATTATTTGTCCAATTTAAAAATAAATTCACAAAGAAACCAACTAAACAACCTATGCTACAATACTTCAAGGTAGGTAGCAGAAAGTTAAGTTGTATTCATAATGGCTTTTGCAAAATCAAAGGTGCTTTTTTATTGATGAAATGTAGTAAGCCAGCCTTAGACAGAAAGATAGAGTGCTAAGGGACTTGGGGAACTCTGAGCCATGTTGGGATGATGTTATCCACATGACTTGAATGTGAGTCAAAAATTTTAGACAGCAGTTGACCTTATTCTTCCTTTTATGACAGATGATACCTTCCAAATGATGCTGGTGGTGCTGCCAGCAGATGAATTTCTAGATCTTCATCTGATCAATAAAACTTTCCCAAACTCAACCTAGATGATCAGTCAGAACAAAGTACAGAAAAATATTATTGATGCATTTTCTTTCCCTCTTCAGAGCATTCACTCAAAATACATTTCTGTTAATCCTTTTCTGGACTTTAATGCAGTCTTTTTATTTCTGCTGTTTTCATAGGTCTCCCTTCACCATTGTTTCACTATCTGTAGGAAGCAAGTTTTTGTAGGGATGAAAAAGCATCCCATCATCTCTCTCCTGGTGTGACGTATTTCTTACTTTCCATTTCTATCCTGCAGATCCATTGCTTCTGCCAATAGTTGTTTTCATTCTTTTCACCACATCAGACATGTCCACTATTTCCATAGTTAACTCATCCTTTTGATTTGAGAATCAAATGGCTTCTCAGCTGTCATCTGGGCACTTCTTTCCTATTTTCCTTTATATTATATTTTTCAAAGGTTGAGAAAAATAAGTAGAATATAGACTAGTAATTATCAGATAAAATCTTTATCTCAGCAAACTACTCTTTTCCCAAGGGTAGCATATAGGAAGGTGTTAGATAATGCATGATGAACAGTGTTTTCCTGGCACAGGGCTTGTAGAGTAATCTTGGGAAAGCTTATGACTCTGGAAAAGAGACCCCTTATGAATGCAGTGTTTGTTCTTCACTTTTGTTTGGAAAATCTTTGTCTTTTTCTCTAGAAATTCCTATATTATATGCACTTTGAGTGATCAACAGTTAGACCCATACGCCTGTGCAAATTGTTATGGCTTCATTTTCACTTGGGTAGAACCAGGACTGTCTGATAGACTAGAATTCTGCTCAGTCTTTCTCATATTGGAAGTGCCAATTTTTTTTAGTTTTTTCTTTCTTAAAGCAAAAGTCTGTGAAATGATGCTTACGTTTACTCTGATAACAAGAAGTTAATAATTTACATTTCCATTTGCCTTATTTTTTCTTGAAAAAAAACCCCAACCCTTTTAAATGATAGTTTATGAAAGCAAGTAGGGCAATCATTCTAAGATCTTTTCAAATTACACAAAAATGCACAGACTAAAAAAAGTCAAAAAAATTGAATAAAAATACAAGGAACACACTGTGGAAAATCTTAAGATCAGCAAATGACACATTTCAACAAAACTTAACAATTTATGATTACAATTTATTCCAGTTTCATTCCAGGTATTTTATATTTACTACCTGTCCCAAGAAATCTTGCTTCTCTCCTTTTAGCTGCTATCTTTGACACTGCAGATTATTTATTTGTTTATTTTATTTATTTGTTTATTTGCACAAAAAAAGTGATTTTTTTTTTTGGTGTAATTTTCTCATATATGCTTGAGAGGTATAAGTATACATTAAACTGTATTGCACGTGTACCTGCATCCTGCTCAAAGAAATTTTTAGGGTTCAGAATTGACCTAAGTCTAATGCTTTTGAATTACACAGAAACAGTGTCAGTCAGCTAGGAGGAAGGTTAGTTGAGCTTTGATGGTGTATCAGTAAAATCCAAATTAAAGTTACTGGTGTTTTGTTGGGCTATTTTTGTTTGTTTTATGTAGCTTTTCATAACTATAATTTTGTGTGCTTTTCTTCCTTTTTTTTTTTTAATTTTGTTTATGAGATAGTTACTTTTTAGTATGGAATAATGTTTTGTTAGACCAGAGGATCTTTTACTGTATGGGCACTCACTACGACCTGAGAAAGACTTTTGGAGACCCAGTACAGAGTCCATATATCTAGAAATAGAGCTAATTCAATTAAATTATAAATACATCCATGTAGGGATTTTTAAGAATATCAGGTAAAAGTAAGAGAAGTGAGGTAGTGTTGGATGTGTGGGAGGAAGATGAGGATGGGAGTTGGACAGGTGGTCATACAGACTTTTATTAGAATATTTTCTGTGCTATGAAAAATGGATTGTGCTCTTGCCTTAAAGGATTAACCTTTATATATGTGTATGTGTGTGTGTGTGTGTGTGTGTGTGTGTGTGTGCACGTCTGTTCATGCAGGATGCAGGAAAGCCAGCATAATTTATCCACAGGGTAAGCTGTCACAAATATTTAGAGAAAAAGCTAATTGAAGGATGTTTTCTGGATTTTCAACAAATGAACAACTGCCCCTTAATAGATGTACATAGTGCATTGAGGGGAATTAGAATAACCCAACAAACAGTATTGATCCTAATGCAAAAATTCCACATAAATCCGTAGCTTGTCTCCATGAGCATCCTTGTCCTCATTGCCATTCAGTTTAATCCTCCAGTTTTCTCAGGGATGTACTTTCTGAAAATCTGTTTTGGTTCTTTAAATGATTAATGCTATTAAAATTTATAATTTTCTGTCATTACCTCTAGGAAAATAGAGATTGTAATGTGAAACGTAATTGTCTCATTTTGCAATTTGTGTTATGATAGTTGAACACAACTAGAGCAGATTTAAATATTCCCCTGAGCAAAATGGCTAGGTATTGCAAGCTAACTGGAGTTCTTTGTGTACAGTTAAATAAATAGATAAATGAATTCCCCAAATGACCAATATTTGTATGCAAATAAATAGAAAAATGAATGCCACAACTTCTTGAAGAGTGATCTTTGCCTTTAATAAGCCACATGAACAAAAAATACAGTGTTTAAAGGAATACCCCTTCAGTGTTGAATTGGGTAGTGAGAACTACTACTACTAGCCTGGGTGAATAGTCAGAATACACTTATGTCTACCTACCAAAATATTTAAGTGCTCCCTGAAACATTGGGAATAGCTAAATTATTTCCCTTAGTAAAGGAAAAATCCAGAATAAGAGCACTTAAATAAGAAAACCTCTTTCATTCCTGGGTAAAGTTCTCTGCCTCCAACCTCTTTCAAGAAATTCAGTACTTACAGGTCTGAGTGCAGGCTGCTATTAAAGGTGCAAAGCAATAGGGAGTTAGGCTCTTTAGCCTTCCTTAAAGCATATCCCTGAAACAAGCTGAAGCCACCATCTATATTAAGTCAAGATTTACCTTACATTGCAGTAGCAACATCATGCGATCATGAAAGTCAAAAGGAGGGCATGTGATAGGGAATTCTGCAAGGAATGCTTGCCTGGCCATACCAGCTGATAAGCTCCGCTTAGAATACAGCATTCACACGATGTCAATGGTAATTACTGTGTGCAGTCTTGTGCTGTGTAATGATCCAAGGACAAGGTTGGAAATTTGGGGTAAATTTGTTTGAAAAAAGAAAAAAAACAAACCAACAAAACCCTCTTGGACCAAATCAAATTATTTACTTAATTGTCAGTTTCACAGTGTAAAGAATATTTTCATATAATGTACAGGAAAGAAAATGCATTACTTTAAAATAAATAACTAGATGAATAGACTTTAACTGTAAGATCAGTGTGAAATGTTTTTTCCCTTGTGACTCCCTTGTGACTCCAAGAACTATTTTTTGGATATATGCTGTTATTCTGAGTGGTGTAAAAGTAAGAGACAACTTCACATACCCTTGTTCGGTTTTTGTGGGTTGGTGTTTTGGTTTCCCTCTCTCCTGCCCACCCTCCATATTTATCAACAGTCGGAATGCAGGTGACCTTTCTGTGTGGGACATTTAAGATTTCACGTGCTGCTAAGCCAGGACTGTGAGCTTTCTGGAAGCAAGTCTGCACGGACTGCCAGTGCCAAGCAAGAGAAAGGGGTAGAGTCCCCAGGCCAGGGAAGCTGTAGCTGGGACGCTCTTTTGTGGGATGGTGGTGAGCTGCTCTTCTCTGCATTTCAGGCACTCAGCCATGCTTTTCTGCTCCTGGATCTGCCATAGGTGCCCTGTGATGCTGCCTGTGGCTGTACCACCTTGTGAACTGGCATGGAAAGGCCCATGGTTACCTTTGGGGTTTAGAGCACCAGCTTAAAAATGCAGACATTGACCTTTTGATCCTAGCTCTTTGAAGAAGAACTTTTTTTTCTATGCTTTTACATTTGTAAAAAGGAATCTAATTTCTCAAAGGAATGGATAACTTGTTGGTATGAATGTCCATCAGCTGAAAAAATACAGGAGCTTTGTTTCCTTTGGCATTATATACTGAATTGAGGCATTGAAAGATATAGCTACTGTCAGCTGTCCATGCAGAAAAAGGTGTCACTTTCAGAGTCAGATTTAGCCCAATTTAGGTTCTGAATTTCCTTCCAGAGGCTCCCGTTTTTCTTCTGTGGCTGTATAGTAACTAGGGTTTTACATTCAGGACTCACTTGGTGCCTGTAGCTGTATGGGAAGAACTGAGGTTAATGTGTCTAATATAACTGTCCTCCTCCACTACCTTGCTTGTGGAATCCCACAGAAGAAACACATATAGGCTTACAAGTCTCAGGTCAAACATTTTCACACAGGTTAAGATACGTCTTTGAAAGGCTGCGCATCACTTGGGGAAGACACAAAATGTGTGTGGTGTGAGGTGAACTGAAGGTTTGGATAATTCGTGATGGTTTTTTTTTTTTTTTTTTATGTTTCCAACCACTCAGTCTGAATTTTTGCCTGCCAAGGGATGCAGCCTAAGGGGTTATGAGTTAAAGCTATCCCATAAAATTGTCTCTCCTTCAGACTGCAGCTTAGACATGCTGTGTAGCTTTAACACCCTTCAGTCCCTCAGAAAGAAATCCAAGGTAGCAGTCTAGAGATAGAGCTTGTGGGTCTGCTTTGGTGCCTTCCTGCAAGGCTACATATGCCTCCCAGCATTTTCTATTAAGCCTCAAAATCTTTGGCTTCTGTAAGGATATATTTATTTTCTGTTTTCATGCCACACCAGTTGGTCTGTTGTTAATGCAATGAATTTCGTCTTCTGCAAAGTTAAAAATTCATGTTCCTAAAAATGATGGGAAATCAGCAAAGAACTAAACTGAGAAAAAGCTACAGTACTGTTCGGCTGTAACAAGTAATTATAATAACCCCGTGGTCATTTCACTCACAGCTTGACAGAGAAAATGGCAAGAAAACTTTTTTTTTTTTTTCTTGAATGTTAAAAGTATAGGGCCAGGGTCACTTCTATGGTGACAGATTGGAAGGTGTGGGACCTGTTGACTGAGTAAGCACAGCAACATGCATTATTTGCAGCCCCCCATACCCTGCAAGGGGCTGAGAGCAGTCCTGTGCAGGCTGGAGAATGAGTTTACCCACCTATGCAGCTGGTGCAGCCAACATGTGCTGGAGATGTGCTGATGTGACTTGCAGATGCTGCTGGTGGCAGTGGTAAGGATGTAAAGATGCTCCCTGCAGAGGAGGCATGTGGGGGAACAAATGCAGTCAGTGGTGACACTGCCTGTCCTTCCCCACAGTGAACTCCTGGCAGGAAATAACCATCACAAGCTCTACCACTGTTACGATTTCAGGATTAGCTAAGCCCGTGATTTTCAAACTATTTACTGTGGTGTAAAACAAGAGGTTTTGTTTTTGTGGCTTTTTCAAAATACAGAATACATAAAGCACGTAGTTGAGTTGATTTCACTTGCAATATAAGGGCAGTAGACGCAAGCTCTCTCCCAGGATGGATTAGGAGTCTGGGATATGGAAAGGTCTGCAAAGAAGCTTTAGATGGCGCAAAACCTGGAAAGAAGAGCAGCCTGTCCTTGAGATCTCCTTATATCTTACCTTATCCCAAATTATTCTGGGTGTAGAAACTTGCATTCCTAAATGTGCCAATCCCTTCCATGAAGTTTCTCCTACTTTTTCCTGATACAGATAACCTCAAAAGACTTCCTTGAGTCATTATCAGGATTAGTCTGCAAAAATGATCTACTGTTCTTATGGGAAAAGCACTTTCTTGTAATATTGTTCTCAGGTGTAAGGGACGTATTTCCTAAAGATGGTTACGTTTTCCATTTGTCGTTTTGTTCTGAGGACCTAGTGAGGTTCTGTTCTGTTAAATCAAAACTTTTTCTATATAAAATTGGTTTCAAGGCTGTTTTTAACTTGGAAACTTATTGAGACCATCTTAGTGGTTTTTTTTTACGAGGAACTACGTCTGCAGTGTGTTATTATTGCTAAGAGAGATGGTACCGTGTTAAGCAGTTTTCTTTTGTTTCAGATGATGTGTAAAATAATATTGTTGTTATTAAACACAAAATAAGAACATTTGGCCTAGACTAAGCATGTGCATCTGTAACATTTTTCTTCTATTGTCTTTTAAAACTATTTATCCAATAATGAAAAGAATATATAAAATGTCTGGACAAATACATGTTTTTTTAAAAGACTGTGTCTCCCTTCACAGGAAATCACTGATAATGAAATATTAGAGTTGGTACATAGTGCTCTGGGGAGGATGACAGTTATTCGGCAAATTTTCCCTCTCTCAAGGGACAACAATCAGAGGTGCATGAGGAACAATCACCGAATATCATCGCTGCTGTGTGATCCACAAGAAGGCTATCTTCAGATGCTGCAGGTCAGTAGCTGTGCCCAGCAAAAAAGTCCATCTTAGGAATTTGACATGAGAGAGTTTTTCTGTGACTGTATGACCTCAGAGGAAGAATAAAATGACTTCAGATAAATCTGAGATGTAATCTTTGGTCAACTTTTCCTGACTTAACTATTCATTTTATTTCCCAGGACTGAGTGCTTTAGATGTGATGTTATGTCCATGAAGTACTAGCAAGTGGTTGCACTGATTCAGAGCTGATTTTGTGTATTTCATTCCCTTAAGAATCTTCCATGTGAAAAAAAGAAAAGGTTGTGCTATCATAGGCTTGTGGAGTTACTGCATGCTTATTTATGCCTGTTAGACATCCATTGTGAAAAAGTTCATCTGGGAGGATAACAGAACTCTGATAGGTATTGGGCTGTGCAGCATTTCATACTTGGTTAAATGGATTGAATCCACTGATGTATTCAATCTGTCCCATTTCAATAGTCTTAGAAATCTCGAGCAGCTGATAATTGTCAGAGCGTTCGAAATATTCACTATTAAATCAAGTTCCAGATTTTGCTAACAGATTTGACTCTGGTGTAATCAACATCTCAAAATTTCTTGGCAATTTATCACAGAGATCAGAATTTTTCTGCAGTAATTTAAATGTAATTTTAGGTGCTATTTCCAAAGATAGTGCAATAATTTAGAAACACAGGGCTTGGACTTACGATGGGCCTCCATGTGTTTCTGGTTTACTTTAGACACAGTTAAGAATCTTATTTTTACCACTGTTGAAGCTGTTAGCTAGAACTGACAATTTTAGAGAGACTCAGAATATAATCTTGATTAGAACCCTTTTATTGCAAATTTAGTCTTAACCTGAGATAGATTGAGCGAGGACACAAGTGGTTGAAGCTCTGAGTTGGCAGGCGTGGGTATCGTAAGCCTAGAAAGGGCTTTGTTAGCCTGTTGGTGGTCTGGACTGCTGCAGCTTGGTCAGGAAGGCAGTGTGGAGTGAGAGGTCCTTCCAGACGGAACTCGTGTGCAGACTTGGAAGAGCTTCTGAAGAGCAAAGTGTGAAGTTTATGGAAAATGAGAAGTGGGTAGGTCAAGATTTCCCAAGGAACATGGATGGGGATCTTTGTTTTACTTATTTGTGCTGTATTAAAAAGTTGTAACTGCAGAGATTGAAATCCTTTAAGAGATGGATAGGGATGGTTCCTCCTTGAAGACAACCTCTGGCAACACAGGTTCTGTCATAGCAGTGGCAAAGTTTGGGAAATGCCAGTCGCATGCAGTGTAGTTCTGAGCACTGGTCTATTCTTTCTGCACAGGGGAAAGTCTGTGCCTGTCTTGGCCTATGAAGAAAAGACACTTTTGATCTTTGTCAGTAACTCTGAGGTACGCTGTAATGAGAACAAAGGCCACTGATTTCTGACAATCAAGGCAATTTCCAGCATGATGAAAAAATTAACTATCCTGAACCAACAAATCACTCATTGGGGAGCAGTCTTACAATATAGCAGGATTTTGAGTTTTGTTGTCTATGCTGGTTTATTCATAATCTAATTCAGAAACTCATCTGAAGGTCTCTGACAGACCTCTCTCAGCAAGCTCTTATTTACTAAAACAGTAACAGGTCTGCTAGCATGAACAGCCTTGGGCCCTATTACTAAATTTCACTGACAAAGGCCCTTTGGGAAGGACCCTTTTCCTGCCGATTCCCAAATGTGGGTTTGGAGAAGCAAAACATTCTCAGTTCTTACCTTCCAGAAATAATATACCAGCTTAGAAACTGTCTTTAAGAGAATGGAACAGTAATGTTATGCTTTGCCCTTTAGTTACTTCTCTATGAACTTAGAAATGAGAAAGAGATATAAAGAAGCATGGAAGGTATAAAGTTTACCTTATGGTAAACTTACCTTCATGGAAGGTAATTAATCAACAAGTTGATTAATCAACAATTAATCAACTTACCTTCATGGAAGTTGATTCCATGGCTGTCATGTTCAGCCATACTGGAATGAAATATTATGAAGGGTGAAGGGCACATGTGAGATCTCTCAAATTAGCTGCCACCAGTACATCTTGCGTTATCTTTAAGTTTATACAGATTGAATACAGGATGCTTTTAGCATGTGCAGATATATCTGAAGTGTTCTGTAGCTGCATCTTTTTCATAAGCTTTGCCAAAACATCTTCACACCTTTTGTGCATACAAGCTCATATTAATTTCCAAGCATGATTGGCATGTTATTAATGGTCCTGCAATTCAGGTACTTCCAATCTTCTATTTCCTTTTCATTGCTTAAAAAGTAGTTTTGACCTTTTGCTGTACAGAAGTACATCACTAAATTACCCTTGTTGCCAGAGGCTACAGTAGCTCCCAGCTCCATGTCAGGCCGCATGAATCCACCAGAGGCAGTGACCGCCTGCCAGCACCGAGTCTTCACATTGCTTTGAGGTGGTTTGATTAACACCACAGTTTGGAAATCCCTGGCTCGTTCTCCTTTGGGCAATCTCCTATTAATAATTCTTTGTTGTCAAGGTAACTTACCAGCTATTGTTGGTTAATTATTTATTTCATGACTTGGAAGAAGAATAAGCTAATCTCTGTCAGCCTCTAACTGTAAGGTTTTTATAGGGGAGAATTTAGCATTTTTAACAAGCTAGTAAAAGAAAGAAACATTTACATCATCGATTATTAACTTTATTCTGGCTAAATTAGTGAAAATTTCTTTGGAACGATCTTGTTCTCAGTGTCTGTAGTACCATATCCTGCAAAGTTGTTTTTCAGTGGGTGATCATCCCAGTTTGGCATTCTGACAAGGCTTTTAAAGATCAGGCTGTTCTGCAAGCTCATCCGAAAACTCATCTGTTCTGAATGCTTTGTGGAAATCCAGTCTTATTCCATGAACCCACTTGTCAAAATTTTGCTCATGCCCTTATTTCTTGCACATATAATATACCCAGCTGGGTTTCTCATTCAACTGGAGAAAAAGCTTTATAAAGTTTCCTGTCTTGGTCGTTTTATTTGAGTACAGAGGACTACGTTTTTCTTATTCTTCATATATGATTTCTGCATCCATCTCTCTCACTTCTTTGTAAGTGGAAAAGAGACAGTTTAGAACTTGCTGTCTTCCATTGGTGATGATTACCCTGTGGCTTGGGCCATCAGCACTGTCAGTATTGCCTCATCTGGAGAGAGAATACTGAAGCACTTAAGGATATTTAGCTAAATCTAGTTAGTCCTAGTTAGAACTAGTATGTATCCCTGCATGCCATTTGAATTGTGTTTAGTAGGATTACTGCTATTAAACTGTTTAGATTATTTCAGACATAGTCTTACAGAGTCAATTTGAAGAAATTTTAATGCATAACCCACTTCTTTCCAAAATCTTCCCCTTTAAATGTTATTTTCTGTTTACAAACCTGATTTTCATTCTTTCATCAGGTTATTCATGATGTGGTCATAAACTCAAAATCAGTCTTTTATGTTTTTGAAGGAAGATTTCTCTTTCGAAATGTAATTCCCATTAGTTTGTTTCTTCCCATATTTACCATTTATACAGTTAGTAAGTTCAATCTATGTGAGATTGTATTAAAACATATTACATTGGCACAGCATATCTGAAATAATTTAGCATGGTCAAAAATATATAAGATTAAAAAGGCAAAAAGAAAACCCCAGCAAACTATTTCACAAAATTAATGAGGTTATTCCTCACAGGATTCAGAGTCCAACCTTTCTGCTGGAGAATTTATTCCAGGCATTGCTTTGCCGTATTTGAAGAGAAGATGTTAAGAAGTGTGGGAGGGTATTCATGGAAACAGCTATTCTTCTCCCTGTGTAAAAATTTCATTCTTCAAAGACTTGACCATCAGATACCTTTGTAGGCATCTCTTAGCAGTTGCTCCTACAGAGCTGCGTTTTTATTCATGAACTGTCTTCTCTTCAGGAATGACTGCAATTTAACTACTGTAAGTGGAGTTATTTTTTAGAGACATGTTTGGCTGCCTAAGCTTCAGGGCCTGATCCTGCAGTTTTGTCCAATTAAATAGCCTTACTCTCATCTGACCTATTTACACAGCTGTTAAGTGCTCCTGGGGGCAGTAGATATTGATTAAGCCCTATTAAAGCATTTCCTTTCTCCAGTAAAGGATTGATGAGCCTCGTTTTTCTCTTCCTTTCACTACAAACCTATATTTGCATGTCTCTTTAGCAAAGTTTAATTTGGACTTCTGCCCAGATGTTCGATTGCTGTGAAACTGTTTTGAGTACCACATGAATGAAAAGTATCCTTTACTGCACATTGCGTGACATACTCTCTCCCTGAAGCCTGATGGCATGTGTTTTATACAAGCTGCATTAGCATAATTGGTTAAAATGCCAAACAACCATGGGTGTCCTCTGGCCACGTGGGATTTTGTGAGCACTCTGGAGGCCAGAACCACAGATACTCTCTGGAGCAAGATTTTCCTCTCTGCTCAAACTACCTTTTTTGACTGTTGGAGTTCTCTATTTGCATAATTATTTCACTGAATTTTTGTTCAGTGATTTATCAGGGAGTGGACAGCAGTGGCTAGAAAAAAGGGTCAGTACCTCTGTTTTTCATTTTTTACTGCCTCTGAAACCTAATTTGCACGCATATTTATTTGTAAATGAGGTAGGGTAAAATTATAATCTTATACTCTGCTTTGCAATTCCAATACTACCTCTTGTGCTCCTGTCTGAGTCGTAGTTGTGTTCAGTTTTCTTTATCAAATGTCTTCTGCTAGACTTTCTCCAGACAGTTAGTGTTAGCTGTGCCAAATTAAGATGTTTAGTGAGCAAAGCCAACGCCTGCAGCTAACAAGCTTGGGCATTACAGGGTGATCAAGGCCTTGTATTAACATTAACATGTTGTTATAAAACATACTGAATAAGAAAACACTCATAGTTATGATACTCAAATAGCTGAAGGACAGTGAGAATTCAGAGAATAAAAACTGAGGGTAGGGTAAAGTGGTGTGACATGTGTAACTCAGTAAAAATAGAAAACAATAAAAAGGAAACAAAAGCTGTTTATCATTAAAAAAAAACCCAGATTCTGAGAGGGCAGTCTTCCAAAGAAATCTTCAGAGGCCTCATTGTTTGAGGTACTTAAAACTAGAATGGGCAAAGCACTAAATAATACACTAGTTAGATTCCTTACTGTCAGAAGGCTTGAATGAATATACAATTGAGGTCTGTTTTTCTGTGGTTTTCAGAAAATTTTATCCAGGCTTTCATTTACCTCAGTGTTAATAAATAGCCCTTTGGAAGTTTGAAGCTGACATTTGAGTCTTCAGTGAACATTTGTTTTTTGATTCTGGTTTTCTCATGAATGCGAGACTGCTGGCTGTGATTTTGTTCTCCATGAGTAGCAAAGCATGCATTTAAAGGCATTCACACAAAGCCTTACAATGGGCTCTGCAAATGAGAGGGGCTGATTAGGCGTGGGCCAGGCCAGGAGTTGCGGCGGCCACCCCCTACTCCCACAAAGGGCAGCCCTGGGGAGCGCTCTGAGCACTGCAGGCAAACATGGTGGCGTGCAGCAGCCAGGCAGTAGTTTGCATGGGAGGGCGCTTCAAAAGAGGACCATTCCACTGGCCAAGTGGAGAGACTTGAAGAACATACAACCCAGCAACCAGACACTGTTCAGTGACCATCTAGATGGATTAGGGGCACTCACCCTACCTGACTCTCAAGACAGAATGGTGGGAGCTTGTCTGAGAGCAAAAGCTGCAGCTCCAGCTGGGGACTCTGCACCAATTACCCTGCTGGTGGCTGATGCCTCCACCCACAGGGAGCTGCTGCAGGGAGAGGCTGTAGTGCAGATCTCAGACTGCAGGAAGTTCACAGACCTTTCTCCTTGAACAGAGACAGGCAGCAGACCTGCCTCTGCAGAAGGTGTGCCCAGGTGGAGTACCTCCTGCAGGAGGTGGTAAGAAGGCTAGGTAACATCAGGGAGGCTGAAAGGGAGTTAGATAGCTGGTTCCAAGCACAGTCTGCAGCGGACCCATAGCCAAGCAGCCAAAAACTCCCTCACTGCCACACCCAGAAGGGAGGAGGGTCGATAATGCAGAAGAGTGGAATCTTGCAACAGCAAGGACCCACAGGAGGAAGAGACTTCGCCTGGAGCCTGAGGTGTCCTTCCAGAACTGCTTCACTGCTCTGCAGGCTAAAAAGGAAAGACCCATCACATCAGGAGAGACACTGGAGCTGAGTAAGGCAGCTGATCTGCTCCCTGTATAACAACCAGCGCCACTAAGACAAGGTGGAGGGTGATGGTAGTTGGTGACTCTCTTCTGAGAGGTAAGGAGGCACCCATTTGCTGACCTGGTGCACTCTCTAGAGAGGTGTTCTGCTTACCAGGGGTTTGTATCAGGGATGTCACTGAGAGGCTTCCAAGCCTCCTACAGTCCACTGATTACTGTATCTGTGGCTTTTGTTTCACGTGGGGACCAGTGATACAGCCAGGAGCAGCCTGAGGAGTATCAAGAAGGATTACAGAGCCCTGGGAGCAGTAAGGGACTCTGGAGCACAGGTAGTTCCTTCATCAATCCTTCTGGTCAAAGGGAAGGGGGTTTGAAGGGGCCAGTCAAATCTGGTGAATCAACAAGTGGTTAAGGGGCTGGTGCCATAGCCAGGGGTTTGGCTACTAAGACCATGGGACTCACTTTGAGAAACTTGGTCTACTGGGAGATGATGGGCCCATCTGTCAGAGAAGGGGAAGAGCATCTTCAGTCATAGGCTTGCCAAGAGTCTTAGAGCAGTGAGAACACCAAGCTTGCTACCCTGGACTTCAGGAGAGCAGACTTTGGCCTCTTAAGGGATCTACTGGGTAGAGTACCATGGCATAAAGCCCTGGAGGAAAGACGGGCCCAAAAAAGCTAGTTAATATTCAAGGATCACCTCCTCCAAGCTCAGGAGTGATGCATCCCGGCAAGGAGGAAGTCAGGCAAGAACGCCAGAAGGCCTCTGTGGATGAACAAGGAGCTCCTGGAAAAACTCCAACACAAAAAGGAAGCCTACAGAGTGCGGAAGCAAGGACGGGAGGAATACAGAGAAATTGTTCAAGCAGCCAAGGATCAGTTAGGAAAGCTACAGCCCTGATAGAATTAAATCTGGCCAGGGATGCCAAGGGTAACAAGAAAAGCTTCTATAGGGACATTTTTGATAAAAGGAAGACTTGGGAAAATGTGGTCCCTCTGTGGAAGGAAAGAGGAGACCTGGTTACCCAGAATATGGAGAAGGCTGAGGTACTCAGTGACTTTTTTGCCTCGGTCTTCACCAGAAAATGCTCCATCCGCAACTCCCAAGTTGCAGAAGACAAATGCAGGGACTGGGAGAATGAAGAACCATCTGCTGTAGGAGAAGGTCAGGTTCGAGACCATCTAAGGAAGCTGATTCTCTTCTTTTATTCTGCTCTTGCGAGACCCCACCTGCAGTACTGGGTTCAGCTCTGGGTCCCCCAACAGAAGAAGGACATGGACCTGTTTGAATGAATCCAGAGGAGGGCCATGAAGATGATCAGAAGGCTGGAGCACCTCTTCTATTGAGACAGGCTGAGAAAGCTGGGCTTGTTCAGCCTGGAGAAGAGAAGGTTCTAGGGGGACCTTAAGAGCAGGTTCCAGTGCCTAAAGGGGGCCCACAGGAAAGCTGGAGAGGGACTTTTTACAAGGGTGTAAATATAGGATAGGGTGTGTCCTATCACATGTAGTTATAGGACAAGGGGGAATGGTTTTAAACTAGAAGAGAGTAGATTTAAATTAGGTTTAGGGAAGAAGTGCTTTACTCAGAGTGGTGAGACACTGGAACAGGTTGCCCTGAGAAGTTGTGGCTGCCCCATCTCTGGCAGAGTTCAAGGCCAGGTTGGACAGGGCTTTGAGCAACCTGGTCCAGCAGAAGGTGTCTCTGCCCATGGCAGCAGGGGTTGGAACTAGATGATCTTTAAGGTCCCTTCCAACCCAAACCATTCTACGATTGTATAAAACTAATTTAAGAACTAATTAAATAGTTCAAATTTTCAATCTCTGCACTCTAGAAATATCCTTGTAATCACAGTGTCATACCATAAGTAAACCATTGATTTTCACCGCTCTTAGTAAGATACATTCTGTTATTATTATATTCTATTATTATAACTGCGTTTGGCAGTACTTGAACTTTGAAAGTTGTAACACAGTTTCAGGGCACGCTGGTGTATGCATATGCAAGCACAATGATATCACTCCCCAGGCAGCAAGTGTTTCTGCTGCTGGCAGGCTGCACTTGGTCTGTGCTCCTCTTCCGTCTGCTTCATCCTCGGAGCTGACTGCTGTGGCCGCTCAGAGGGTGATTTTGGCAGCAGCAGGGTACAGATGCCCAACTTGGGAATGAGTTTTTGAAGCAGTTGCCTCTGGGTGTCAGCTTGTCTTCCCAGCTGGTCTCTTCAGTGGTCCTTCTGGCTCTGCTGGCAACTCAGAAGTTGAGGTCAGTCTTTGTGGCTTGCTGGCCTTCCCAGAAGAGCACTTGTCTATAATTAGTGCCTCTGAAGGAGCTAAAAGCTATCTTCATATATAACTTTAAAAGTAAAATGACTCTGGAAAACCTCATGAATTTCACATAAAAACTTGTATAAAATGTCATTTAATCATGTGATAGGGAGAGATTTCCACTCTTATTCAAAGTTTCTGCTCTGGTCTAATAGTGTATGGTGGACTTTTTCTTTATTGCAAAATAAAGGTTCGTAAAGTTTGGAATAATTTCCAGAAGATATACCAGAACATGCTTAAAATTACTCACGCACAGGGCATACTCTTGAATATATTGGTGAAATGGTCACCATCATTTTTATAGCAGATGGATCAAAAAGCTTTTCAGTCACAATACCTCCAGCTCTTACAGGTCTCAGCAATGAAGTGAAAAGGAACTGAAAATTACTGTTTCTTCCCCCAGAGAGTGCAGAAATGATACACTTTGTTCTAATCTAGGAATTTTTGTTATATGAAGGGGAATCTCTGCAGACAGATATATATCGTTCCCTCCTCTGTTCCCCCTGTGAATATATAAATGGGGGAAATAAAAAATTCTCCAGAGCTTGGAAAACCCAAAGTAGCCAAATACATTCCCTTGCTTTTATTTCTGTCTTGCTTTGCTACTAATTCTGAATGCTTCCTGAAGACTGATTTTTCAATTTACTATATTCTCATGCCTTTGACAGCACTGGTGGAATCAGAGTAGAGCTGATCCCTTGGACTGTCTCACAAATTCCCTTTCAATGGTCGTGTTTGTGCTCAGAGGGAGTTTGATAGCTGAAAATTAAAATATGTGTGTAGTTGCAGTAACAAGAGCATACAGGCTTTGTCCACTGAACCCTTTTTCTTTTCACAGTATTGATATTTTTGACGTTATAGCAAATTCATGTTGGAAGTACAATGCAGTAAGTACACAGACATTTTGCTGTATTAAAAGGAATATAATAGAAAATAAAGGAAATTACTATAGCCCTGGATTTACTGTGCAATTGGGCCAGAATTTCTGTGTCTTAAGTAACTTTATTCTACAAGAAAATACATATATAGTAATGAATTCAGGTAGAAAGTTAATACTATCTTGAGGAGAGATGCGTATTTGAGGCATTTAAGTATTCTTCTTTTTCTACCTCAGAAAGGAATTAGGAAAAAATAAGATAAAAATATACTTCCTAGTAATTTCATAATATACTGTAGGTATCGAAGGAATCAACTCCGCAGCTACACTCACACAACATTACTCAGGCACCAGATTAGACCTGGTTCCATAACTCTGTTTTCTAGCATAAAGCTAGTTCCCATTTGGGATTAGGCAAAGACATTCAGTCTGTGCTATTATGGATGTTCAGGAGCTGAGTTTTGGTCTGCAAACTGTTTAAAATAAACACACTGTCTACATACTGAATTTTGATCACTGTGTAAAACCAGATGCTTTGAGTCATGCTTTATAAGTTTCAAAGAGTTCTGGCCTTAATCGGGTGGACTTCTATATTTTGTTTTGATTTATGCCTTAACTGGCAGACTGAACAAATAAAATATTCAAAACAGAGAATTGGTTTTCTTAATATTACAAATCTAGCCTTGGTTATGTAGGTTATGCTACTGTTTTTTTCCTAGCTTACATATTTTGTATTCTAAAAAAGAGGTGTTGATTGTGTAAATAAAATTCAACTTACTTTTCCATGGGATATTAACTCTTCAGTGAGTAGGGGATAAAATGTAGTAATGCATGCATGAATTTTTTACTGGAATAAATAGAGTATGATTATATGAAAAAAAGGAATTTTGCTGATTAAAAAGTACCAGATAGCCTTTTTTTTTTTTTTTTTTTTTTTTTTTTTTTTGAGCAAGCCTTTCAGTAGAACAGGACTAGAGTGGCAAAATACTGTTCAATAAATGTACAACAAGACTTGCAGAATATTCTTTCCATGGCAAAAATTAACTTGCTGTGTTCTGTGCAACATTTTCTGCTGCCTTGGTACATATCTCCAGATGTATGACAGAAGGACATAAAGAGTGGGAAACTCCTCTTGTGCAGATCTTTTCTTGCTGTCAGTTTATATCATTCTTTCAAAAGAAAATAATGAAACAATAGTGATACAAAATCTGTTATAGGTCTGTCTGAATTATGAGGGTTAGATTGATAAACCCAGTATTGTTTTGTTTTGCTCTACAGCGTAATTTGACTTGGATGCATGGTCATGTAGATCCTCAAAAGCAGTTCTCTCAAGCTTTGAGTCCGTTATACATGCAGAACTGTGGCTGCTTCTCTAAGAGCATAAAAAGTCTAAAGAGAAGGAAAGCAGTGTACCCAAATACATCCTATATTTTGCCCTAGAGCTCTGCTAGCAAACCATGCAAGCTGTTTCGGGGAACAGAGGCTGCAATTTTCCAGAACTGAAGAATAGTGCTAAACTGAGAAAATGCAAAGCATTTCTGATTTGTGGTGGTTCTAAGGCAACAGACAATGAGTTGTCAGTAAGTGGGGGTATAAAATCAAATTCAGCAGGGAGCAAAGAGGATCACGATGGCACATAAGAAATTGCATTTTTGCTTATGCACATAAAATCTACTTTTAAGCAAGTGGATTTTGTGGTGTGTAGTTTGGGGTGGTTTATTTTGTGAGTTGGGCTCTTGCTTTGGTTCCCCCCCCCCCCCAAGCTTAACACAGAAGACGAAAAGTGCCCTGTTGAATAAGGATTTGCTTGGTATCTTTATTTGAAAGTTGTTTGGAAAATATCTGCAAAGTAGGGAGACAAATGCAACTGAGCAGAAGAGACTTAGTTTCTGGGACTCTTATTAACTACTTGCCTTTCTTGAAAATAGAGGAAATCTGGAAAGTAGCTGCTTTGGAAACTCTTTTAGAAGGGAAAGGATTAACTGGATTAAATAGCAAATGTAGGGAATGTGGACTGCTTGTTCAGGAAGGCTGGAAAGAAAAGAAGGGAGAGTAGATGGCAACACCAGATGGGAGAGATTCTTAGTGATATTATCTCATAAGTTTTGCATTATTTTCATCTTATGAACCCTTTTTATGTTTAGTCCCTTAAATAAGTGGGTGTCCTCAAACTTTTTTTTTTTCTTCTTATTTTTGATTTTTTCAAAATGAATTTCTGTTTCTTTATATTTTGTTCAGATTTACTTCTGCTTGAAGATCTTTCAGAATGCCTAGGTTCTCAATTTGTGTTGCTTTCCAGATTATGAAACATGATACGTTTTGTTTCTGAAGATTAGGATCTCAAGGTAGCAGAAATTTACTTGGAGCCAGTGATGCAACAGTAATATAGGTTAAGGTTTCACAGCTGAGTAACATTTTTATAGGAAGCATGCAGCTGTATTAACTTCCAAGTGTAGACCTTTCCTGGTCTCTAGGCAACTTTTTCTGTGTTGAATTAGAGAAATCCAAAAGATAAATGGTAAATTCATGGATCACCATGAGTAAAGCCTTCAGCTAGGAGAATATCTTTTTAATAATAAAAAAGCTGTATCTGGCACCTGATGCTAACTGGAGATTTGAGTTTGGTAAAGAGTAAATCAATACCCCTGCATCTACACATAAGTTTGAAGAAGGGTGCTTGTAAACTCCGGAAACAGGTGGAGAGTATCTAATATTTTTTTGTTAACTGACTTCTCTCAGCCAACTTTTGCTGCTAAAGTTTTACTGGTTGCAGAGGATACCACTACATGTCAAAGATCTGATCTTGTATTGCTGTCCGTGCCTTGGTTCGAAAAATTATATACGTAGTTGGGCATTACTAGTGTGGTGTTCTTACTAGAGCCTTTGTCATCAATTATTGTTCTCTTTATCTCATATGTAAATTGAAGAATAAGGAGGCTAAAATCAACAGCTCCAGAGAAAGTAGAATAGTAACCAGTGTCCTGTATATTTGGTGGAGAGAGATAAGGCTAAAGTAATACTGTAATTTCATCTCCCTCTGTTCTAAACAGTTGCATTAGATTATATTTTGCTGTGCCAGAAATTACCAAGGAGATTGCTCAAATGGACAAAAAGAATAAGAACTTAATTCCATTCTTTCTTCTTCTCCTTGTTGAAAGGACTGACAAAGTAGCAGTCCTTCTCTTTTATTGATAGATAGCCGTACTCCTTCTACAGCTTGAGTTTATATTTGAAGTGTGATCTCTTACGTCTTTATAACATTGCAGTGCAGTGGTGCTGGTAATGCACAGGCAACGCAAGTGTGCTAGCGTCCCTTGGCCAGAAGGGCCCAGGTGCCAAGCAGGAAAGAAGGTGGGAGTGAGCTCTGATATTTGTCTCAATTGCCTTGACTGTTGAATACGTCAAACTATCCAGCTTTTAGTTTTTCCTTCTATCTTTTTTGGGTTTGTTTACAGTTTCTTCAAAAGGATTCTTAAATGAACAAAGAGGCTCATTCTTATTATTGTTTGCAGGTTTCCAACCTGTACCTCTATGACAGTGTGCTCATGCTGGCCAATGCTTTCCACAGAAAACTGGAGGACAGGAAATGGCACAGCATGGCAAGTTTGAACTGTATGAGGAAATCCACCAAACCTTGGAATGGAGGACGATCCATGCTAGAGACTATTAAGAAGGTGAGAATAGATAAAACACAATTATGTGAGCAATTGAAAGACTTGCTACATTCCTACGTGAGATTAGCTTTTCAGGAGGTTTTTGACTTTTATTCAAATTTTATTTGATTTATTACAATTGACAAGTACCAGGAATGATCTACAGCTATTAAATGAGTGATTTATGACAAACAAGTTAGAAACACTGCAACGTTGCTCCAATGGTGTATGTTCTACTTTTGTTCTTAAAAAACCCAAAATCAAACTCTGTGGTAATTTCACAGAGAGGTTTTGATAATACTTAAATTTTAGATTTTCTTCATGCCTTTCTTGGGAGCACAGCAGGCACGCTCTTTGTTTCGGACTTAGAGTTCATGCCTTCATATTCAGTCGCAGAACTGAACCTCCTGCCCTCAATTATACTGAAAGGGCTGTTGTCTTATGGTCCACCAAGGTCCTTCTTTTGTTTGAGGCCTGTCTCTGTGAATGATGAAGACCTGATGGCTTTCTTCCAAAAGTAATTTTCTAAAAACTTTTTCTAAAAAAAATTTCTTGTGTCTGGTGCTATGTGTGAGCCATTGAAGAACATGTAATCACCACATTGGAGTTCACTGGAATCTTATAAAGGCAAAACTGTTCTATTCTAAAATTTCTGAAATTTATTTCCTTAGGGCCATATAACTGGGCTTACTGGTGTTATGGAGTTCAGAGAAGATGGCGCCAACCCCTATGTTCAATTTGAAATACTGGGCACTAGTTACAGCGAAACATTTGGCAAAGATGTGCGGAGGGTAAAGATATGCTGCTTCTTTCTCTCTTTTCCTTAAGTAATATACATTCTACTTCACAGGAGAAAATGTTGTTCTTTAAGAATGAATTAGTGCTGCACTGCAGAATAAATTTACTGTAAGAGAAATACTTTCTAATATCTTACACATTTAAATCATGAAAGATAATTTTATATTGGTAGGCAGGAGTCCTGCAAGTTGTTTCCACCTGTGCAGTAATGATGCAGTGCCATAACAATACCGTGAACTTAATAGTGAAGATTACACAATTCTGCTCATGTATTTTATTTTTAATTAAGATATAATTGATATAACTGGCACTTGTCTTAGTAAGGAAGCTAACTGAGAATATAAAGTACTTAAACACACAAAAATGTTTCAAGTATAGCTGCTGCAAGAATTTGAGATAAATAAATACAAAAAACTCTGGAGAAGGTAATTTCCCAAATGGGTGATGCTATATAGTGTAAAGGATGACCTATCAATAGTAGGGATTAGAAGGCAGTTAAACTGGTTCCATGGGATTAGTAACATAAATTGTCACGGGCTGAGAAGGCTACCTTGAACATGTTCATGCAGAGGGGATGATTCAAAAATACCTGAAACTCTCTACTGAACAGTTAGGTTCCAACTGGAACCCAAGCTACAAAATGCCCCTGAGCTGGTCAACAGGTTGAAATATAGATGTTACAATCAATGGATTCTATAGTAAGCAGAGCTGATCAAAGAAGATTCCATGATGAATTAAAATTTTTGACATTTTCTTTTTTCATCTAACCATTGTTTTCTGAGTTTTGTTTGGATTCACCTGAATTACACAAGTCTAAATGGAAAAACAAGCAAAGAACTTGTGTTTACATTATCATCTTAAGCAGCTAAACCTGAGATTCTTTCTGAGTCTAATTTGGTATGAGGATTCTGGACATGGAGCCAAAAGCTTCCAATATCTATTAGAAATTCAACGAAGGAAAAGAAGTATTTAAAATGCATAAAGCTTCAGGGGATATAATTGAAAAAACTTGTGTTGCCAAAAAAAAAAAAAAGTCTCTGAAGACTTCAGGTTGGCTAGGCACCCTCCTTTATTGTAATGACCAGAAAAGGCTATTTCTCAATTCACTTTCATTTCTAGATTTCTTCTGCAAATGAGGAATTCTAAGTTCTAAGCACTACCTGAATGATGAAAAATTCTCTTAATTTTAGAATCAGTGCTGCCTATTTAATAAAATAGTGTTGGCTGAGAAGATCTAGGAAGCAATTATATTTCATGAACAGAAGTATCCAACCCACTTTATGCACAAGTACGCAAAACAGAAGTATCCGGTGCTATGTGAGATGCTGTGAACTATCCTACTCTGTTTCCAGCTGCCACTACAGAAAAGCATGAGTGTCCTGTCTGTGCTGGGTTATCCCTAGCAGATGGATGCCATGGGGTGTTTGAGCTTGGTTCCATTTTGTTACAGAATTCCCAAGTAACTTTGAGTGAGTCACATAATCGCTTTAAGCTTCAATTTACCTTTCAGTAAAATTGGCATGATTACCACTCAGAACAGGTTTGAGGCCTTAAAGGGAAATTATGAGGTGTGAGTACACATTATTACTTTTTGTTCTAATATATGTTTCGAATATGGTAGCATATATACAGAAGCACTTACTTCAGTATGTGTAGCACTCTGACCAAACTGAGACAGAATCCAGATGTGTGAAGTGGAGACAACTAAAATACCACTGAAAAAGAAAGACAAGGCAAAGAAATAGGTAAAATGACTAAATGGGAAAATAACTAAAATGGCTAAACTGATATACTACTGGTCACTTTTTATCCCTAATGTGCTATTTTGGGATTAGGCGGTTACTATAAAACAGCTTAACTCTTTGGATGTTAAATGCAGAACATTATTCAGTTCCCAAAATGAAAGGGAGTGTAATTCTAAATGAGTAAAAAGCTGCTGGCTGTGGAATACTATTCTGAGCTAAAATGAAGTTCTGGAGCTAAAATGAAGTTCTGAAAATGATTCGTTTAGCCTAATGTATAGAGTAAAAAGTCACCAATATGCTAGAGAAGTCTACAGAACTTGGAAGAGATGATACTTGGAGCAAAATTACCATGCAACTACTGGTATTCAATTATTTAGACAGCCTGACTTTTTATTGTTGCAGCAAAAATATTTTGCAGCTTAGAAGTACTTTTAAAAGCTCAGAAAGTCATGCTTGTCTCATTTATATTACTTGAGTGAGAGATCAATCCTGATTATTGCCAGTTGTTTCCATATCAGCCTTTCCTCAGGTGTAGCTGTGGAAGAACAAGTGTTTGGTGAAAAATAGAGGGTTCTTTCCACATGGTTTTCTTTTCCTCTGTATGGAGAGCATCTGTATTTATCCACCCCTGCCCTGACCCTGCAAGAAAACTTTGCCCTTAGGATCAGTGACAGGGTACGGCAAAAAAGTATAACATTGAGTGTTCAGCCTTAGAGGAAATCCAGTCAAAAGCTAGTGCACTTTTAATACTGAACATCCCTTAGAAAATTTCTCAGGGATCATTTCCACCAGAAAGGCTCCTAGGAGAATGTCCAAGATAGTAACCCATCTTGGATTTTCACAGCTGCCGTGAGATCTGATCTTTCTGCAGACAATTGCTGTTTCCACTAGCTGTGACTGAGTTATGACTGCAAGTAAATATATGTATTTACTAGCTGAATATGCCTTCTCCTTTATACCACAAATCGAACAACATAATTTTGTAGTAAAGGCTGATAGTGGCTTTTGTGTATTTTGTGTGTGTGTTTTCTTCTTCCTTTGTTTGGGTTTACTCTAGTGAAAGGGAAACTTAAGAAAATGCTCTAATTTGGTTTAAACATAAAAGAACAGGGTATGTCCCTTAAAGTATACTACCTTGCTTTACAAAAAGCTCAGATGATTGCCTTCTATTCACTATGTGCATGTAGAGGTTGAGAAAGCATGGTGTATTCGTGCTTAAAAGAGAGATCAGTGTGGTGACTTATTAGGGTGTTCGAAAATTGAAGATTGTCAGAGAAACTGAAAAGGCTTAAGTGCCTATTATTTGACGATATTCAGTATGATTTATGTTCCTAATGTCTGTAAACACCTTTAAAAGTAGCAACCTGGCAATCTGTGTGTGTGTATATATATAGAAAATCCAAACCCATGTGGCTGATGCCACACTAATGTTTAAAAAAAGAATGAAAGAAACACAGAGGAAGTAGAACTTGGAAAAAAAAAGGAAAAGTGTTATAAAGTGTTTAGGTGAAGCATATGGAGCAGAAGGCATGAGACTAATAGCCTGTTATATTCAAAACCCTTTGACATTTTTTGATTTGCATTTGTAGCAGGTAAAAACCCCTTTCTTCTCATTTCATCTTTTATGTCCACCCCCCCATGCTAAGGGTGCATGCAGCAAATTCATTACCAGACTTAACTGCTGGGTTAACTCACCTTTGAACATTCTTCCTCTGATTTAGAGTTACCAATGTGCTTTTTAAATTATTTTTATTTTAATTTTAAATTCTTGTTTATTAGTTCTTTATGATTTCCCTCTTTCTCCCCCTCCTCTCATATAGAATCATAGACTAGTTAGGGTTGGAAAGGACCTTAAGATCATCTAGTTCCAACCCCCTTGCCATGGGCAGGGACACGTCGCACTAAACCATGTCGCCCAAGGCTCTGTCCAATATTTCTTGTATGTTTACATTTTTATATCTTCTACCTTAAGCTTCCTGAGCCTTTGGTTCATTCCCAGCACTGACAATGGCTAATGGCTGGGAAATGATCATTACGTCCCTTTGCTTCATTGGCTCACTATCCCCATCTGTATCATGGAGTTAAGCATACTTGTCTGCTTTGTACAAAGTTTTTAAGTCTGATAAAGAAAAAAACAAACAAACAAAAAACCCTCAAAACCCTCAACTCTAGCAAAAACATTTAGCTGATAATGTTAAGAAATTGAATGAATCATAGTATTAAAAACTGTATATTCCTAATTGTATGACAGACCATCCCTTCAGAGCTCGTTTGGAATTGTCAGTGAAGAACTATGTCCCACTTCCACAATCCAAGGAACATGAAGTTGGAAAGGAGGTTAGGACTATATTAATTCCCTCCATATATACCATCTGTATTATCAGTTCTTATTAATGAAAGCCTTGCTGTACGTTTCAGAACATCTGAGCTGTTTCATATTTCTTATGTTTCTACAGTTGGGTGGATTCTGTACAATCTAATAGTTTAATGATCCAGCTGCAAGAGCAAAAATCAGGGAGTCAGGACTCCAGGGTGGTATTCCTAGAAACTCACTAATTCACAGTGAGTTCCTGAGGTATAAAACTCTTTGTTCTCATTTGACCATGTATGCAGAGAACACCATAACAACTAACTGCCCTTGTAGGAATGTGATTAAGCTTAGTTAGATAACGCCTGTAAGGAGCTTTATTATTATCTTCTTCTTGACAGGAAGATCTTCTGTAAGTGTGAAATTATGTTGTTATTTAGTTTATTTTATGACAGGGATCATATTTTTTATAAAGCAATCTGCAAATCTTTCCCAGACTGGCTGTAATGAAGGCAGAATTGATGGTTTACACACATGCTGTATTTCATAAAAAACATTCTGTTCAAAATGATAACGTTTAACATTGGCTATTCAGCTCTGTCAGTTGGTATGTTTTAATTTTTTTAAATTAGTTTTTCTTGAAATATCATCTGCTTCATAAACAGTCATACTTGTTTCCTGCAGCACTTCTGAGGCAGATTGCAGAAATCGCTGTGAGTAGTTTTCTGAAGTTCCACAGTTGCTGAAACCGTATTTTTGAATTCTGATACAGTGCTTTAATTGGGATTCTTACTTTTAGACAAAATCTCATAATTATCATGATGAGAAATCCTATGCTGCTTATTCATTGCAGAAAGGAACTGTATTTTTAGGGGTCTGCAGTATTAAGTGCTGTCATCTGCAAGAATATTACCAAGTCACATCATATGCCACTAAAAGGTATATACTAAAGAGAACTATCTTAGGTGGTTACTACCGTAATTTAATCAGTTTTACTCATATGGAAAAATGCATAACTAAATTGCTTGAATTTAGCTGCAGAACAGATGCCTGCATCCTGTTTGAGCACTTCATAAACATGCACTTGGGTATAGTAATTTGGTTTAATCTATGTTGCCAAAGTATTTTTCAGCTGAAGTGTAAGGAGTCTTGGCTACTTGTTATCACTAAGGGTCCTCAGATACCTCGCAAAAGGAAGTGCTAATAGTCCTCTCATTCTAGGTAAAATACAATTTCCACATGTTTACACTTGGTTGAACTTTCTGCTTCAGTTGATTGTCATGGTAGAATAATTTGGAAAAACAGTATTGCAATTCACCCTAGAAATACGTTTAGTCGAACTGAAGAAAAATCTGGAATATTTTACTAAAATAAGAAACCTCCTTCAATTTTTAGTTGTAATTTTCTGTAAAGATGGATGTGAAGAGTAAAAATAAATGCATTCCTTGGAAATACCATAAATTGAATTATTCATGGTGAAAAATACAGCTGAACAGGTAGGAAATAGCTATGATCAAGTTTTAAACTACGGAAGAATACTAGAGAAGAAACACGATGAACTTGAGTGTTTTTTCTGAAATGAAGGGGGGGGTCCCTGTTTGCCCAATTATTTTTTTATTATTATTATTTTGTTTGTTTGTTTTTGTAATTGAAATATTTGATGTTCTGTATGCTTTCATTGTAAAATTACAGCTCACTATACTGAAAAGTAGGTAAGCAAGTTTCAAATGCATTTTTTGTTGCAAATATGTGATACATAGTTCTTTTCAAGTTTGGGGTTTTTTACTTATTTTATGTTTTGGAAAGCATTGCCAATGGGACCCATGATTTTGTGTAAACTGTTACTTGTATTTGCTGTATGTATTTGCAAATTATACCAGTGTCAACCCCAAGTAAAAGGGATGTCTTGCAAATTTTGGTTGGAATTCCTCCAAGCATAAGATCATGCTGGTCTTCCTCTTTTGAAGACTGTTCATCTGTTTGTATGACATTTTCACAGCATGAAGCTTGAGGCTAGATTTTAAAAATCAGCCATATCTGTGTTATGAGCAGGGCCAGGATATCTACAGAAATTAGGAAGCTGCTGAATTTTTCTCAGCCCACATGCAACACTGCCTGTATGTTTAGAAATTCTATTTAACTCCTAAGTCACATGCTATGTCATACTTACCAGATTATAATGAGTCTTGGGTATAACATTCTTCTTTTTTAACACGTATGCAATATCGCATAAAATTGGAATGTTAGAAGCATTAAAATCAGTATTCTAAAAACAGTTACATCTTTAATTATGGAGTTTTCATCAAAAACTCCTGTAATTAATTGATAGATCCTAGGAAAGTATTCAGAATGTGATGAAGAGAAAGCCCCTTTCTGTAGCTCAGCTTATAAAGAATTCTGTGCTCAAGTGTCCATTGGGAAACAGGTGAAGATTTTCTGAGCTTAACACCAAAGAAAATAGAAAGTATTTGAAAAAAGCTTCACAAATTCTTTTTACCTTTTTGATAATCCAAAGAGAGATTATTTGCTATTCTCTTTTGCACAGCATCAATCTCGAACAAAGGCTATAAGCTCACTACTCCAGGAAAAAGGGACAGTCTTTTTTTTTTTTTTTTTTTTTTTAATTTCTGTTGTAGGAAATATCTTTGATTAAAAATCACACCGAAACCAGAAGAACTTTCTGTTGAGTGTCAGACTAGCATTTTTAGCATACTGTCTGTTTAGTAAAATCACTTAGAAAGATATCAATGATAATGCCAAAATACAAGCTCAGTTATTTTAACTAACAAATCAAAAATCAAATCTTTGTTTGTAGCATGATTTCAGTATCATGGAGAGTTGCAAGGACTATATGTTGAGGGAGAACATGCAGAGTTTCCTTTCTTTAGTGTTTGAAATACATTTAATTCTTCTAATTATTGTTGATTTATGTAATTTGCTGAACTGCAAATACATGTAGGTTCCAAGCATATTTTATGGAGTAATTTATTTCAGCAGTAATTTTAAATTCCAGGATAACTATGTTGTCTTCCTGTGCTCTGATATATTCGATATGTCAAAAAGTGGATGTTTAAATGCAAGTAATTAAGGTATTTGTTCATGCCGTATCATTGTTAAGAAAATTTTATT
Source organism: Strigops habroptila (assembly GCF_004027225.2). NCBI lineage: Eukaryota > Metazoa > Chordata > Aves > Psittaciformes > Psittacidae > Strigops > Strigops habroptila. The sequence goes on from NC_044281.2 coordinate 32,372,493, forward strand.
GTGTCTGTTTAGTTCCATTAAAATAAGCAGCAGGAATAGAAGTTAATAAAAATTCCCTTTCTATTTTTGCTGTTATTTCTGCCATTTTGTGCCAGGTTATATTACTGTATACTAGTAAACCCTCTCACATGCAGGTTTTCAAGAGACAAGTTTAATGGTAAGATATCTTAATGGTCAGCCCAAATGAGGCACATGAGGAACTTCTTTGTCACAAAGTGCCACAAGCTATCTGACTTCCTTGGCTTGATTCTTTAATTTCATTATACTTAAAAAAAGAATAACCTTAATTCCTCAGCTTACAGTTTTGGAAAGATACATGCAAGAGGGCATCAGAGTTCTGATTAAACCTCTTTGTCTGCATTGACTAATGCACTGAAATAACGGTACTTGGCAGAGATTGCCTGCTGGTGTTCCAGTTCCTGGCAGAACTGCCTTTAAATTGAGGACTTTCTGTTTTCAGACCACATGGAAAACACTCAGTTTTACCTTTAATAGGTACAATCTATAATCAATGTCAGCCCATATCAAGGGAAGAATTATGCCTTCTCCAGTACCACGACACCTCTTGCTATAGGAGTGAACAAATTTATATACTTGGGTAAATACACAGATGTCACAAAATAAAACTTGTTTTCCATTTTGAGACAACATCCTTTTACTGAAAGGGAAACAGTATCAGGAGCTCTCAAAATTGAATATACTTTTTGAGCATGGCATCTATGTGGTAAGCTATCAGATTATAGTATGTCTATTTTTAGTATGTTAATGAGTGTGATATACAAATATATGATAGAGCTCCCCCACAATGTGATTGCTAACAGGACACATTTTTAAGTTGTATGTTGACAACAAAATATATTTCTTTAAGCAATATATAATAATATACGCATACATTTTCAGAATTTCCAGCATAAAAGCGGTATATGAGCAGAACACAATAATAATTAAAAATACAGACAGTATTTTAAAAATCAATTGTTGATGTTGCCATAGGCTGAAATAGCTATTAAATTCACCAACACATTTGAATTCCACTTAGACCTAAGGGGCAGAAAATTACCCAACAAGACAAACGCCTTGAATACTAAAACTCACCAAAATCCACTTTTGATGGAGATTATTTGGAATGATTTCCAGAGGTTGAATCTGTCAGATACGTCACCCTGTTTGCCCTAGGAAGCTGTGCCTTAGCTATTTTAAGTAAAATATATAATTGCCAGTAGACTGAATGAAAAATGGGACAGAGGTGATTTAGGTAGCTGGATTCCAGGTCACGTAGATCTTAAAAAATGTTAATAACCTGAAATGACAATTGGACCTGAAATGGTGAGGTCTATCATAAAGAAGAGGTGTACTTTGCTGACAGTCACATAAATGCAGCTTTTATTTCATGAAGACAGGGCAGGCTCAGAAAGCATCCTGTTAGTATAGTGTCAACCAGACAGAAGTATCATATAGAAGAGCTGAAGCCTGATATCTTAAGTGGCCAAATCACCTTTGCAGTCAAAATTATCTTATGAACAATTATATACCTGTTGTGAAACTGAAAATTGCAAAAGCATCTGATTGCATGCCGTAAGGCCATTAGGGTTTTATAGAGTATTTTGCCTATGAATTTAGATGCCATGAAAAACTCAGTGATGTAACTCTCTTTCCATATTCATTATTAACTTTTGTACTGTGCTTTGAGATCATTGAATGAAGGATGATCATGTAATTCTTCAAATGCATGAAGTAAATCTCTGAAACAGAGCATTTCTTTAATGTAGTAAACCAGCTCCAGCCTGACAACATCTACCTCACTCACAACAATATCTTTTTTACGGAAAGGTGAATTTCAAAGTCCCATAGACTTTTTTGATGAGGTCTGAAGACTTCCAACAATTGGGCTTTGTTGGAAAGCAGATGTAATAAAAAGTAAAAAAAAAAAAAAAACAACCCAAAAAATAAATACAGGGACTCTCTGTTATAGTAGAAGAGTTAAGGGGAAAGATGCTGCTGCTCGTTATTGGCCAAAGCAGGTAGCCAGATACAGGCTTGCTTTCAGAAAACGAAACAGTATAAAAGTAGTTAAATCTGACATCAGTTATTTGCTTTAAAATTGCTTGCCAAGGTCAGTTTCCGTGAACATGACAATTAAGGAGAAGAAAAAGGGCTTGCTTGCTTATAGCAGTGAATTCCTCTCAATTGGAATACCACTGAAAGGTCCCCTCTTAGTGCTTTACTCAGGACAGCATCTGCAGATGTTCCTGCTGTGTCTGAAGTTTCTGTGCCATCTTGCCTGGTCATACTCTTTCTCCCACCATCATAAAACTCTGGGAAAACAAGTGGGGAAGCAAATCCTTTTTACTACATATGCTGTTTTCTGGGGTAACGTGTCTGTGGTGAGAGTGGCAATGACTGTTTTGTGTTACTAACATACTGGTATGTTAACTAACATACTGGTGATTTTACCAACCTGTCACGTGAATTGTTGGTTTCAGCAGGTTGACTGCTGTATCTCCCTGCATTGCTCATTATAAAGTCTCCAATTCTTAAAATTCTGTCCATTCATGAAATTTGGTTACAATGCTATGAGAGAAGTAGGTATGTTTTAAAATAGTTGAGATGATACCATCTAGGGATGGTATCTGGCTGATATCAGTTCTTGGGCATTTGTTTTGTTTTGAAGTAAGGACTGTTATCTAAATATACAGAAGGTTTACAGAGTGAAAAAATAGGTATTCTTTAACAAAACAGGCTGAAGCTTTCAAAATACAGTGCTTGGGCAGATAGGCAACTGAGGGTAGCACTTAGTCCCTGGAGCCTTTACTAGAAGGAAGCCCTAGACAGGTGCAAGAATTGGCAATTGCTTACATGGATGAAAAACAAGCTAATATTCAGGAACTAAAAGCATGGGTGATATTTAATGGTATGAGAATATTTCAGTTGGAGTAGTTCTAGCACCATCTATAATTTTCTTAAAGCTTTATGTGCAATTTATTCTGCCATAAGATAAATAATATGGTAAAGCACAAGTTAGTAGATACTTTGTAAGATTGCTGTCTGAGCTGTATTGAATCTAAACTAAGCTCTCATTCTGTATACTCTCATTCAAGATGCCATTCGACTCAAGGTCACTGTAGCTATTTACATTTCAGTAGCACCTGGAAGCTATGGATTTGTTATACCGAGAGTTGGTCAGGTAGTTAACTTTATTAATATTATTATTATGGTGTAATACATAAACCATGTGGTTATAGTTTTGCCATCCTAACAGAAAAATGCTATCAAATCTAAGTTTTGAGAACACTTAGTATTGGGACTTCTCCAGGATGTTTGTTAAGATAGGGAGGAATAGTTTTTTGGTGTAAGGTATGTTTTTCAGGCTAGGTATAACAAACACTGCTGCTCACAGTTCAAACTTGAGGAGAGAGAGGCACACTTCTGGAGTTGAATCTGAAGGTTTGTCTGCCCCTTTTTTTTTGTTTCCTCTCTCATCAGTTTTAAAATGAATAATTGGGAGTAAACTATTTCTTAGTAGGTTTTCTGAACTGCCTTAGTGTATTTCAAGGTAGTTCCACTAGATATTGTAAAGAGAAATAAGTGTTACTCCATGGTTTTATTAGGGTAAGCAAGGGCAAAAGAGAGCACAAAGTATTTTATGAGCATGAGGGAAGCGCACTGAGATTTTGTTATTAGTTTTCATTAATGGCGATAGGTTTGTGTGTATTCAGAGGAGGACTTTTCCTCGATAGGCTCACTGAAAGGACATTCAGCATCTAGAGATTTTTTTCATTTGAACACAAATAGGGACGCAGTAACCAGTGAAGCAGAAAACACAGATTTGCTGGCTGAGCTGGCTTAAAATGAAAGAGTGAATCTGAATCTAGGGTACAGCCCACAGAGTCTGCTACTCTAGTTTGACACTCATTACAGGACATTTCACTGACTTCTTTAATTAAAATGAAATATCCAATCTCTTGTTCTCAAGATGAATCTCTTATGTCAGGCTCTTGCTCTCTGTTTCTGTTTCTCTTCCTCTTATGCATCCACCAGATTCATGCCCACCTTACATGGTCCTTGCTTGTGTATTGTATCCTGCACACTGAAAGCTTCTCTCTGTGGAGGATTATCATTTCCCTCTATGGAAGCCATAATCTCCCCTGTTTCTGGAAGCAATTCAGTGTGACCCTGTGTGCAATCTGGCTCTGTGCTGCCTAACCACAACTTCTTAATAGAACAAAACATATAGTCATACGGTGAACTGAGAGGTTAAATAGATGGTATTCATTCCACAAATCAATATGACAGAGTAGAATTCAAATCAGTATTGGTTTCCTCTCTGTTTCTGTTTTTGCGTCTCAGTGGAGGGTTTGGGCAAAGACAAGATGAATTGTTCCAAGATCTGTAACTATGTTGTCTGAGGTGTGCTTTGATTTGATAAAAAAGGGGAAAAAATGTAAATAAATGCCTAGTGTTAAATCTAAGAATAAGAAAGGGAGATGTTTACATATATGTTTTCATTATTTATGTATTTCTGTATATTTGTCTATGGGTGGTATTATAAGACTTCTGTGCATTATCAATTCTATGTCAGCCATGACTTACCACCATCATAACACTGTATGCAAGATGACTTCTGTTGAATCTTTTTAATTAGCAATACACAATGATCTTTTTCTATTTCTTCCATTCTCAGGATTCAGTGCAAAACAGTAATTTATTGTATCCAGTGGAGAACAAATGGAAAATATGGATTGGATTGTCTTTTGTTAATATATTCAGCTTTTGGTGACAATCAGATTTCATAAGGAAAGAGTTCAGATTAGGCTAAAGAGGCATTTTTCAGAATTAATGAAAATTTAAAGGCATTAAGTAGTTTTGGCTTTAGAACAATTATTGCAATTACATTAGTTTTTCAGTATAATTTATTATGATTTTTCAGGTTCACAAGAGAGCTTACCACAGTGCTAGTGGTCTGTTTTATCAAGTACGATGCAGGCAAAACATAGTGTCATAGAATGTTTTGGGTTGGAAGGGACCTTAAAGATCATCTAGTTCCAACCCCCGGTGCCATGGGCAGGAACACCTTCCACTAGACCAGGTTGCTCAGAGTCCCATCCAGCCTGGCCTTGAACACTTCCAGGGGTGAGTCAACCACAACTTCTCTGGGCAACCTGTTCCAGTGTCTCACCACCACCACAGTAAAGAACTTCTTGCTAATATCTGATCTAAACCTACACTCTTTCAGTTTAAAGCCATTCCCCCTTGTCCTGTCACCACATGCCCTTGTAAAAAGTCCCTCCCAAGATTTCTTGTAGGCCCCCTTTAAGTACTGGAAGCTGCTCTAAGGTCTCCCCGGAGCCTTCTCTTCTTCAGGCTGAACAAGCCCAGCTCTCTCAGCCTGTCTTCATAGGAGAGGTGCTCCAGCCATCTGATCATCTTCATGGCCCTCCTCTGCACTTGCTCCGACAGGTCTTTTTTATGTTGGGGCCCCAGAGCTGAACACAGTACTCCAGGTGGGGTATCACGAGAGAGGAGTAGAAGGGAAGAATCAGCTCCCTTGACTTGTTGGCCACACTTCCTTTAATGCAGCCCAGAATATGGCTGGATTTCTGGGCTGCAAAGGTATATTGCTGGCTCATATGGACTGTCTTGTCAACACCTCTGTAGCAATGTCTTTCATGTTTCAAGGTGGTACTTTAATGAACCAGTCATGGGGGCAGGGATATTCAGCATCCCAGCAAATCATAGTTTCTCCATTGGTGACTTGCTGTGATCATTCAGGGGAATTTGTTGAGTATAACTATAGTTCAATATTGGATAATCTGATGAGGACATGAAAGTAATTATTACCTGGGAGCTGAGTCATCTGTGAAAAGTCAGAGCCACCATCACTAAAACCTTTGTGTCTGCCACAGAGAGACTCTGCTTTGGAAAATAAATAACCTCCATCTTAAGGGAAGTTTTCTAGTTGGAAGGGGTCAATATTGGTTGAGAGAATGAGGTTTGAATTTATTCTCTCTCTGACATGTGCAAAGCCTGTTAAGTTGAAGTCTGCTGGCACTGCCTAGCATAAAGCAGCAATCTTCTCTTTCTTATTTGCATTAATTGCACACTTAAGATGTTTAATTCCTTTTTGTCTTGTTCAAGAAAAAATGCATTGCCTGCAAATTTTGTTTATTCTATATGTTCTTTATAACATATATATGTTCTTTATATATATATATGTTGGCTATAAAATGTCATAGGAGTTCACCACATGTATAGGTTGAGCTGTAGCTGCCCTTACAATATTTTATCCTAGCAAAACGAGGAAGCAAATTTCATTGCTTAAAATACATCAGTTGCCCTTACTATATGTATCCTCTGGCTTCAGTTGAAGAGCACAAGTACAGCCTGTTTCTTGACCACTTAGAGCACTTCAGAGAGAATCTTTCCCTGACCACTGTTCCTGCCATCTGCCAGATTATCTTTGTTCTCACAGATTTTGAGCAAAGTGTACTTAAAGAACCTGTACTCATTTTGCTGGTGTCTTTGTGCAGGAGGATTTATGGTAGGTGTTTTGAGTATTGATACCGGATTTTGAAGATAAAATGACCTGTTTTCTCACCCTTTATGAAGCAAAGAAAAAGAGTCAGCAGGATCTCCTGGAAGTACAAGAGGAATTGGAGCAGCAAGGATCTCTTCAGCTCTCTTCCCTCCTGCATCTCCCACTGCAGCCTGCCCACATTAATAATCCTCATTGCTCCCTGGTAGTTAGTCAGGCTGCAGCAAAGATTATATATCCTTTCATGTAGCTGAATTAACTTTCTAGATGTAGGTTGTACAAAATAGGTACATCAGTGTTCCTACTGCCTCTCCGGTTTTAATTATTTCAGAAATCCTGTCTGTTCTGAATTCATTACGAGTATTTCCAAGACTTGGAAGTTCAGAATCAGACCAGCAGTAAGGCTCTTATAGAGCCAGAATTTCCTGTTGAAGTGAGGTGATAAAATTCTGATTTTGAAACATCACTGTAGGATATCTCACTTCTATAGCTCTGGCTTCCTTCAGTACGTATTCCATGGTCCGGTCCAGAAAGGCCGTATATGCTGCTCCAAATCAATGAGTAAAGGAAATGATTGTTTTCTTTCCTCCTTCTTCTCCATTACAAATTATCATACCTTAAACCCAAAACCATTCATGTGTTTGTGTACAGCCATAAACCTACCTGCTGTCACTGCTTCAATCCTGCAGTGTTCTCCATGCTTCCCATCACCAAAAAAAAAAAAAAAAGGATTGTAAATGGCCTCCAGGATAGAAATTGGGATGACTGTTAATTTGATCTTAGTTCCAGAATTTCTTTAGTTTCTGTAGGCATCTCAAAATGCCTGATGACAAATTAAATGGGGCATAGACCCAGGCAGCAGAACAATGCTCTGTGGGGGACTGCACCAAGAGCAAAGGCAGCTAATGTGAGTAATCCCAGAAACCTGGGGATGTAATAATTAATGAGGAAGGGACCTCCAGCTGTCCTGTAATTTAAGCAAGCTGACAAAGTCTGTTGAATTAAATACTGGTTTGATGGACAGCATCTCTACTGAGATCCACATCAGGACTAGTTCTAATGCCTTCCTGATATATATTTATTCTGAAGTATGCCTGGGCTTACTTCTGGGGTATCTCAGATTTAATATGTCTCAATATGCTCAATTGAAAATCCAGATGTTTTCCTTTTTTTTGTTGCTGTAAACTATTTACATGAAAATGCTGAGTCTTTAAATTGTGGGAATGATTATAAAATATGCAAACTCATATACTTGCACACATGCATATATAGATTTCACTGTGTCTTAATTTCTTCTGTGGCATATTAGAATCAGTTTTTCTTGTCAGTCACTTAAAAAAAATCCCACAAGTTAACAAAAAGCAATTTTTCTGCAGGAATTCTGAGAGGTTTGTATGGAGACATTTACAGATGGAAAAGGCATAGCAGCAAGATTCATTACTTTACTTTGGTGTGCTGACTAATGCTGTCAAAAATACAGGTTTTGAGAAACAAAACATGCCCAGTAGAAATACAGGGATGTGAGACAAACAGAAAGAATTTATGGATAATAATAATCAATAAACCTGACAGACAAACTAAAAATACAATTATGCTTTCCCTACTGTACATTAGGAGTTATATTAATATTGCTGTGAGGAAGAGTCTTTTCTTATTTTCTCTACATAGTATTTTGAAGGCACTTATGCAATCACCCTTCTAGTGCTCTGGGCTAGCCCCAGCTGCCTGGTCAGAGCACAGGCAGTTCTCAACTCTTGCCCTTCCTCTCAGCAGAGATTCTGAGCTCAGGCACCCATCAAGGTAACACTCCTGGGTGACTCTTGGTCTTGTCACTGCATGGGAAGAGCAGCCTCTGCTCAGAGAATAGACAGACATGCTGGAAAATACCATAAAGGTGGTAACATCTGGGATGCTTCAGTTTCCTCTAGTATGGGAAACTGGAAGTTACTGTACCACATATCAGCTGTTGAGCATTTGATAGATATTTTTGGATAATGCCAAAAAATTGGTAACAGGTTTTCTGGTAACAGTTCAGAAATAAATGAAGAGAGGCCAAATTTGGACATAAAGAAAATACAAGCTAGTTTAGTGCATGAAGTAGTATTTCCTATTTAAATCAGATATAATTTTTCTTTTTTTCAAAATAATAGACTTGTTCGTAGACTAAGAGATAGTTTGCATTCTAGGTCAACTTTTCTCTCTGTAATGTTATGCAATATTTTTGCTCTCAGTTTCAACATTTTGATTTTCTGTTTCATGCATTAATTTCATATAGGTTTGGGGGGTTTTTTGGGGCTTTGGTTTGTTGTTTGGGGTTTTTTTGTTTGTTTGGTTTTTTTTAATGTATGTATGTATATACATACATTAGCTGTTTTAATGTAAAAGATGAGGAGCTCAGTCTTGAAAGCCTAACTTCATGTTGCCCCAGTTTCATAGATCATAAGCAATTACTCCTTTCACTGCAACTGGCAGGCAGTGAGAACAACCATTGCAAGGAGGGATTTTGTTTGCAGAAAGGGACCACATACATGTGGTCAAGCTAAACATGTAAAACATATAATGGTCCGTTATCTTGTTTTTCTCTGCCTGTTGCCTCTCTTTGCAACCATTCTAAATACCTTTGATTTGGCTGTGCATCATTACCAGGCCTCAGTTGAGAGATTATTAAAAGCATATATTTTCTATTCACAAATATCTCTCTGATTCTAATTTACAAAGTCTACTTTATTAAAATTTACTCTCATTTGGCATTTCTTTTAATTGTGTGAATGACAATGATCAAACTAGATACCCTGTTCAGATATCCTGAACAGTGGGAGAACAGCCTTACTTGGCCAGTAAAGTTAGTGCCTGTGTGCAGTATTGCGATGCTTCATAAGCAGTGACATCAAAGTTAGCAAGGTAGTGTTCTTCAGGGTTCAAATTCAGTTATGTAGATGGTGGCCCAGCTGTGGGTAGCTGTTACTTATCTTACCTAGTGAGGACACTGCCAGTGATTAACTGACTGATGGCTGCAGAAAAGCAATAAACAGTTATGTCAAATTGTTCAAACAGAATTCATCAATAATACAAAGAAAGATATTCATTTTCTGAGCCATCCTTTTATATAGGCCAAATATGAATTTCCTTCCTGAAGACCAAGATGGAGAACAAAGTGCATAGTCACACTGATCTCAGGTGTGCTTCAGGACCCACACCACTCCAACTACCTCCAAATGGCAATTTTTTAAAAAATATCTCTTACTGTTTAGTAGTAATGTGCTTAGGGAAGAAAAAAAAAACCAAACCAAAACCACAAAAAAGGGCAGGGAAAAAAGCAGAAAAGCAGTTCTTTGTAATTAGAGAAGATGGGATCTGAACTTCTAAAAGCTAGCTAGTTTCTACCTCACACAATATGTGTGTTTTGAAGATATTGACTTACATAATTTATTTAATTTAAATAATTAAATATAGGGGACCAGGATACAAGTGCATAGAAACTGTCTTATTTATCAAAATGCTTCTAGCTAGTGCCAGTAGTGCATATTGGTTTTGTATGCCTGTTTTAAGGGATATATCTGGAGAATATCCAGTGGCAGGGAAAGAACATCCAAGAAGAGCAATTGCCTGGCTTCTTGTGAAAATCAGGTGCCTTTGAGGTGACCAAAGTAAAATTAATGAAGTCCAAAGGAATTTGGATCTGATCACAGAATGACTAACCCTGTGGGTCTTCCTCTTGTGCCCAGACTGGTGTGTACCACCAGAGGACAATGTCAAGTTGCTGTCTTGCTAAAATATTGGACCTGTCGCAAGGCAATGGCTCACACTGCTGTGCTGTGTGCACACACCCTTTAAGGAATGGCATTATCCTTTCTGCGCTGTCCCTTTCCTATCCTAGTCTATGTTTCCTTTACGTGTATAATGTTGGCCATAATCTTTTGCTTCACTTGCTTGTATTACAGTACAAATTAGTTCATTTGTGCCTATCTAGTTTCTTCTTGAAGTTTATTATCAGCTGTGTTGTTTCTCTGTGTTTGAAGCAGATTCTTAGCTATGTTAGTTATTGCATGGTGTGAATGGAGATAAATATAAGCTGCTACTATCCATCACCCTGAAAACTCCCTTGACGTCTTGCCCTTCTGCAATTGTGTACTTGAAATTCTTTACCTGGCATGTCTTAAACTGTTGACGTTGTGGAACAGTGGTTACATTTCACCACAGAAATGACTGACTGAATACATCTGCAAAAATATGAAGAGCCCTTTAGGATTAAAATTGCTATACCACAATAATTATTCTGACTGATGAAATTCTAAACAGCATGTAGTTTCTGTTTTCTTGTAAACAAGAAAAAAATAAAAACCATTAAAACTTCAGATATGTTATAAACTTCAGATGTGATTTTTTGAAATAAAACAGCAGACATCTACCTCAGTAAGGTTTTAAACAATCTTTCAACTTCAGGACTTTGTTACATTATGACTGTAGGAACCTATTCTTATTGTAATTATGATCCAGGGGAAATGTTCTTGAACAGTAACACTTTTCTATGGTAATAGCACAGTAGATGTTATACTGAATTGATGATTGTTTAAAAGCTTTTTGTCAGTATGAGGTAGAATGGTCCAATATCTTTGAAACAGGATACTAACTTCGGGTTGAATCGAGAACTGTAATAAAGGACAAATATGTGCTTAGGAAATGTGTTGAAATTAGTAGGTTGAAGATGAAAAGACTAAAATTATTAATAAGAGTTTTTCTTTCGTTGCACAAAAATAACTGCTGTTGGTGCTGTTGGAAGTTTTGTGGCTAAAATTAAAGGATCTGTGTTTTCATCACTGTTCTCCTGTCACCTGTTACTTTAATGACAATGAAATGGTATCATGGGATCAGTTCCATAACCAGTAAATGCATAGGGTTTTGCTAATGTTCAGAGTAGTTTGATGAATATTATCAACACCACAGCCATAATAATTATTCTATATTTTAGAATTTATATCATAGAATCATAGAATACCAGATTGGAAGAGACCTCAAGGATCATCTGGTCTAACCTTTCTTTGCAAAAGTAGTCTAGACAAGATGGCCCACCATCCTGTCCAGTTGACTCTTCAGAGTATGTAACATTGGGGAATCCACCACTTCCCTGGGATATTATTCCAATTGCTGATTGTTCTCATTGTAAAATATTTCCTCTTGTGTCTAATTGTAATCTCCCCAGGATTAACTTGTACCCATTACCCCTCATCTTTTCTATGTGACTCTGTGTAAAAAGGGAGTCTCTACCTTCTTTGTAGCAACCCTTTAAATGCTGGAAAATGGTGATAAGGTCTACCCTGAGCCACCTTTTCTCAAGGCTGAATGAATCCTGTTCTCCCAGCCTTTCCTCACAAGGCAGGCTTCCTGGTCCTTTGATCATCTTTGCAGCCCTTCTCTGGACCCTCTCCAGCCTGTCCACATCTTTTTTGTGGAGTGGGGTCCAAACCTGAACACAGTATTCCAGGTGTGGCCTGACAATCGCTGAGTCTGGTAATGACTCCTTTATCTCTGCTGGTGATGCCCTTGTTGATGTAATCCAGCATTCTGTTGGCTTTCTTTGCTGCAGCTGCACACTGTCCACTCATATTGAGCTGCTTGTCCACTGGGACCCCCAGGTCCCTTTCCACAGAGCTGTTCCCCAGCAGGTAGATCCCAGCCTGTGCTGCATTCTTGGACTGTGCTTACCCACGTGCAAGACCTTACAGTTGTCCTTGTTGCACTTCATAAGGTTCTTGTTAGCCTACTCTTCCATCCTACTCAGGTCTTCCTGCAGGGTGGCTCTCCCTTCTGAAGTATTGACTTTCCCACTCAGTTTATTATGGTCAGCAAACTTAGGATACACTTCATCCCATCTTTCAGATAATTTATGAAGATATTAAACAGTGTTGGGCCCAATATCAATGCTTGAGGGACCCCACTAGTGACAGGTGCCAATTTGAAAAGAAGCTGTTTACCAGCATGCCCTGGGTACAGCCTTTCAGCCAGTTCCACCACCACCGCACAGACCACTTGTCTGGACTGTAATGCATCCGTTTCTCCCGGAGGAGGCTGTGGGAAACTATATCAAAAGCCTTGGAGAAATCCAGGTAGGCAATGGCCTCCCCTCACCCCACATCAACCAAGCAGGTTACTTTGTCTTAGAAGAATGATTTGTCCTTGTTTCATCCGTGCTGGCTTTTCCCAGTCATGTGCTTCATTTGACTTGTGATAGTCCTCAGGAGGATTCACTCCATAATCTTGCCAGCAGCTGAAGACAGACTGGTAGTCCTACAATTCCTTTGAACCATTCCTGTAGATTGAGTTATCACTGGCCTTCTTCCAGTCTTTTGGGATGTCCCCTAATCTCCATGACTTCTCAAAAGTTACGGAGAGCATCCTCGCAGCAGCATCAGCTGTTCTCTTACCCTCGGGTGGATATTGTCAGAGGTCATTCACATAATCATTCACATATCAACTCTTCCTTATTGATGGTGGGTTTGTATTTGCATCAACCTGGATTTTTGTTCCCAAGGCCTGGGGCTCAACAGTGCTGGTAAAGACAGAGGTGAAGAAAGTGTTGAGAATTTCTGCCTTTTCAGCATCATTGGTGAGTAATCCCCTTCTCCTGCTTAATAGGCCAATATTTTCCTTGTGATTCTGCTTATTGTTTATGTACCTGAAGAGCCCTTTCTTGAAGTTTTTGACATTTCTGGCAAATTTCAATTTGAGCTGAACTTTTGCTTTTCTAACTGCATCTCTACACTACCTGGTAAAGCCATTGTAATTCTCAAACCAAGATCTTACAAAGAAGGTTTTCCTGGGTTTTGAGCAGCAAGTGATGCCTCATTCCTGATTGGCGCATCTAAGATTTGTACGAAGAAGCAGTCCCCTACACATTCCAGGAACTTGATGAATGACATGTGAGCTGCTGTATTGTTCTTTCGACAAATGTCTGGGTAGGTGAAGTCACCCGTAAGAACCAGAGTCTGTTGATGCAAAGCTTGCTTAAGTGATTACTTTGTTGCTTTGTTGGCCTTATCATCTTGGTTTGGAGGTTGGTAGCAGATGCCTGCTATAAGATCCCCCTTGGAGACGACCATTTTGATCTTGACCCAGAGGGACTGGATAGGGCTTCCACCATCGCTGTAATTGACTTTTATACATTCAAGGCTCTCCTTAACATAGAGCACAATGACTTCTCCTCCTCTTCTACTCTGCTTGTCTTTCTATGAAACAGCCTGTAGCCATCATCACCGTCCTCCAGTCATGTGAGTTGTTCCACCCTGTTTCAGTTTTTCCTATGATATTGTAACTTTCTGACTGGGTGGTGACCTCCAGTTCCTCCTGGAGTGTTTGTTCCCAGGCTGCATTCGTTGATATACATACAGTTGTATATATATATATAGGTGGTCTTCTGGTTCTCATCTGGGAGGCAGCTAAGGAACATTTGTCACTGCTCTGGTTGGCTTGACTTATTCCCCAGTTTATTGCAATGGTGTGAGCTTTGCCACTTCAGACCCTGCCCTAAGTCCTTCAGTTTAAAGCCTGCCTCATGAAGTTGACCAGTCTGCTGCAAAAGATTCCCTTGTCTCTTCCAGATGGGTGAATCCCATCCCTCCTTAATAGGCTATAGTCATTGAAGAATGTCCTATTGTCATGAAAGTCAAAACCCTCACAACAGGGTGAGGCTCTACCAAGGCAGTAGTTGATTTGCAATATACGCCTATTTCTGGCTACACCCTTTCCTCTTACTGGTAAAATGGAAGAAAAGATAATTTGGATATCAATATTTTTCACCTGCACCCCCAGGGGCTTTATATTCTTCCTTAATTCTGCGCAGGTTCTGGCTCGCAATGTCATTTGCACCCACATGAAAGAGTAGCAGTGGATAGTAGTCTGTACTCTTCACTAGTCGTGGCACCCTCTCAGCGACATCTCAGACCTTAGCTCCCACGAGACAGCGTATCTCATGTGAATTCCTGTCAGGCTGGCAGATGGGCACCTCACTGCCCCTTAGCAGAGAATCATCCACTACAAGCACTCATTTCTTTTTACAGTATCCACTGTGCTGCTGGGACCATTTCTCCTTGCAGACCTTGCTCATGGGTGTCTGTAATTGTTAAAGCTTCATATGTGTTTTTGTTTGTGATTCTGGAGGGTGGAGACTGAAGCGAAGTCCTGCTTCTGTGGGTCACCAGGGTACAAAGTGCCTTATTCTCTATGGTGTATTGGAACCCAGGTCAGTGGCTCTTCCAGTTTGGGGAAGATAAGATCATATGAGTCACGTGGTTAGTTATTGCTTTATGTGACTCCTGTGGGTTTGAGTATTGTCAGTATAATTGTAGTTTCTGATGTAGAAAAAGGTCAAGGCAGCTGAAGGTATGTTCAGTGCTATCAAGCTAGCTTTGATAGATGGCATTTGTGTCCTTTTATTTTACTTTTTCTATACTTTAAAGCTCCTCTTTGAGCAAGAAGGGTGCTTGGCTCACAAACACACTTGGAGCTTGGGTTTAGTATAAATTTGCATTTTTGTTTTTAATGCAGAATTTTGGAGTCATATTCATTTCACTTTTTTCCCTTTTCATTGTGATAGAACAGTCTGAAACAAAATAGTGACAGTGCCTAATATCCATACCTAAATAGTGAAAACAAAATGTGAGTTTGGCAAGACTTCCTCTCCCTCAGACTTGATATATGTCTCTAATTCCACATTTTAGAATGTATCTGTAATATTGAAATGCAAGAAGTGAAAAGCTGGTGCATAACCTTGGTGGTGTTTTATATCATCTTTCAGAATTTTGCATTATCTTATGTATTTTTTTGTGTGCTATATTTGCCCTGAATATCTTGCTTTCTAAGGATATGTACAGAGGTCAGGTTGTAATATGTCTGGTGAAATGAAATTTATATGTAACTGTTCAAAAAGTAAACTTTGGTTACAGGAGCACAGCAGAAGTTGTATTTAAACATGGAGTAAATAGCCCGATTAATTAACTCAGGGGAAAATGAAAAAGCAGTGTGGAGGATGATTCTGAAAAGGGGAGGACAGGGTTGGAAGTAACTTAGTTAAAAAACCAAAGGATAAGTGGCAAATAATTGTATTTTCTTATCAAAATCATTTGTAACCATGATGATAGTTAATAGCAGTAGTGGCTAACAAACCCTGCAAAACCATGGAGAAATAAAAAAGAAAAAGATGGCAGCCATAACTGTAATAATTAGTGGAATATCGCTTTGATAGACAGGTCTAAAATTAAAGTTTCTCTCATTTATTTAGGTTGTAATAGAATGCTTGTCCCATGTCTGTTGTAAGGTTAGGAGACATTATTGACTGCCCTTCCACAAGAAAACTGATAGCAACAATTGCCTGCAAGGGGAAGTTAGACTCCTTTAAACCAGGTGATTAACCTTGTCATATTTCTGCTGGTATAGTGGATAACACTGTCAGATAGTTTTGAAGCTATTTCTGTATTCCACATGCTTTAATTAACTGGGAAGAGAAAGATGAGAATGGAAACGAAAGAAGACCAGTAACTTGTTGTTATTTTCTTGTGAGCCTACAGGGTGGTGCCCCTCTAGCTACATGGTGTGAATGGTGGGATTCATCTGTCTTACACCTCTCATGGCAAATTCAAGACTGTGGGGGCTTTGAAAACTAAAAGATTCTGATTCAGAAGGCATTATTTCAGGCCTTTTGTGTTCACATTTTAGTTTAATCATGGTCACAGTTAGAAAGCATGGAAAGCAGTGGCATATCAAATTCAAAGTGTGGTTGGTTGGTTTGGTTTTGGTTTTGTGGGGTTTTTTTGTTTTTTGGGGGGGGAGGGTGGGGTTTTTTTGTTTTCTGGGGTTCTTTTGGGGGTTCTTTTGGGGTTTTTTTGGGGGGTTTTTTGGTTTTTGGGGAGGGGGAGTGGGGGGGGGGAGGTGTTGTGTGTTTGTTTGGTTTTGGTGTTTTGGGTTTTTTTTTTTCCAGATCATTTTATATTGCTTATAAGATTCTGACTACCCAAAACCAGGTTTATTTTGTGTTATTTGTTCTTGTAAGATTTCTATGAGCACCAGAGGAATTACCTAAATAGCTCATGAAAAAGTCTAATAATCATATTTATTTGTTACGATGTTTTAAGTTTCAAGAAAGTGGTCCTGATGCAGAAAGGCCTTTATACCTGAGTCTAATCTAAAATTCAGAGTGACTGCTGGCATGTTTAAGTTCTGAATTGAGGCTGAAACTTTGCCTGTCGTTAACATATACAGTTCTCGTTGACTGCAGTGAGAGCCTTATGTTTGTGTCCAAAGGCAGGTTGGCTGGCAATGCATAAATTCCAGCCCATAGAAGAAATCTGGAGTGAATGTGATGACTGCATCAATGTACAATGTTGTAATTATCTTGCAAGCTCCTATTATCATGTATTGGCATCTCTTGAAATGAAAAGATAATACTGTTTATGTATGAACATGAGAGAATTTACTGCACTTGTTTATCGTACTGTGGATTAAATTATAATGTCAATGCTAATGTTATAGTTAATAAGTTAGGTTCAAAACTGTCTAATGTCTCCAAATTCTAAGAAATTAAGGAAAGACAGAAAGTAACATAACCAAAACATATCTGCTGTTTTCCATGGTATATTTATTCTGCAATAATAAACTGAGATTGTATAACACAAATCATAAGCATACTTGCAGATATTAATACTTTATATTTTATCATTTGGAGTTCTGCTTAATTTGCTATAGAGAAATGTTTATGTTAAAATGCAGCATCTTTGTCAAGTAATTTGAGGTTAGTCACATTATGTGCAGAATGGTGGAAGGAAGAAGATTTGAAGAGGCCTTTATTAGATAGCTCGTCAGACACATAACTAATAATATATTGCCATGACATCAAAGGGCATTCTGGAAGGAATAAACAAATGTTCCTCTCTTTCTAAAGAATGCTATTTGGGTAATATGCTGATCAGCCTGTCAGGTGCATTAGCAGTAAGTGATGCTTCTGGTGACTGCAATCAAAGAAAATAAGCTGCATGTTCCTGCTTGCCTGCCATGTTTTATGCACCGTGGCATTTGTTCTACTCAGTCCTTAGTGTGGCTCCCTTTCTCTCCCTTTGTCTCTCTTCCTCCCGCCTCCTGGCCTTCTTGCCCATGTTTTTCCTGGGCATTCCCTCCTTCTCCTCCTCTCAATCTGTTCCAATGCTCTTTGAGATTTGAACTGTATCCATACAGACGTTTATAGTCTTATCTTTTATGTCCATCAGCTATATAGTATCATCAGGTGCATCAAGCCCCTTTGGGCCCCTCTCACCTTTCTTTTCTGGTTGCTTTTATATTAAATGCTATGTTATTTTCAATTGTTGTTTCTATAGTAAACTGGTATTACGATTGTCAGGGTCTGAGATTGTGTAACAGAAATCATAAGCATACTTGCAGATGTTAATACAAAGAAATTGGGTGTTGTAATTTTTTAGGTTTTTTTTTTTTTTTTAACTTCTCACCTTGGAATATTTTCTTCTAGCTCAATTCTCTTGATGAAGCGCACTTGATCCTCACTTCTGGGAAGTAACTCAAGTCTACTCATCTATACTGTCTTAGAAGAATGCAAAATTACAAGGCCTTTTTATTTTTTCTGATATGACTACATTTTACTTTAACGTTGTCAGTCTCTATAGCCATAAAGGGTGGAGATCTAAAAATTAGAGATATGATGGCCTTATAATCATATGAATCCAGCATCTGGCGATTTTGAAGCTTTTTTTGCTGACAATGTTGCAGTTAATGTTGACAAACTAATTCATAAACCAGCTAACCTTATACATGATGCATGAGCAGAATGACTGCCGGTGCCTGGCACCAAATCTATAGTTTTCTGTTTTATTTTGCTAAGTTCTTTTGGCCAATAAAAAAATAATTCATATGCTTTCTGAACAAATTCATATTTTACCTATTAGATAGCAGACATGTGAAGCTTATCTGCTTTGCCTAAAGTGTGTTCTGCCATGACTTTTGATTCAGTTTTAGCATAACATATTGTTGAGTGCTGGTTATCCTAACAGTGAAGTTTCCCTGGAATCTCAGCTCCAGAAACATAGTGGCCAGCATCCTCGTTTGCACAGATGAACCTTGTTGACATTAAAAAAACGACTGAGCTTTGATAGTTCAGGGACTTAATTAGTCATGTAGACTGAATGAAAGCTTTTTAACATAGTATTTAGAAAAATCACACCAATAAAAATAATTTGTAGTGAGAGCTGGTTGGCAGTTTCTTGCTGGAACTATTTTCTAGTGGGTAAATTTGCACGCAAAAGCATTGATTTTGGTAAAAAAAAAATTAAAATTTAGACTTTTTTAACGGGCCTGAAGAGTTTAATTTTGACAAGATAATAATAAGAAAAAACCCCACAGTATGGAACTGTTTTAATATCTTCTGGTTTGTATTGTTGGTCAGATTCTCTTACGTATTTCCCGTACATGGTGATCCTAGGGACTGGAGTACAGTGTAGGAATTTATTCAGTGGGATATATAATATACTTCAGCAACTTGTCCACAGGAAGAAATTGAGAACTAGGATTACAGTGAACAGAAAATGGGGAAATGTGTTTTAATATTGGAATGCATGAGATCTGCAAAGGATTTTTCCAAGGACTCCACTTCGTCAAAACGTTTTACTTAAACCGAAAATGTCTAAACAAAATGTTTTGACACTGCCCAACTTAGATTTCTCTCTGTGGAAAAGCTCAGCTCCACATCCCATTTCAGGAGGAAATCAAACTGCCTGCTTTCTCCTATGATAGCAATTCTAGTTTTGTCTCAAGTCTAATCATCATGCCTTCTTCAAATATGTACATACATTAGTGTGACATTTCAGATGAGAGGAATTCTTGGGATGATTCTGGAAAGGCAAGCATTGTCCTAGGAGAAGGATGATACTTGCATAGTAGAATGGGTTCTGAAAGGGTTCTACAGCATCCATATTTTGGGAAGGAGGCAGAAGTAGAAGGCGTCAAAATGTATCTTGTTAAGTATTTTTGCTGGGTTTCTTTCCCATTTGAGTGATCCCATGCAGCATAGGTAAATCATTACGCCAAGAGCATTCTAATTCAGGAGCATTTTGCTAGTGAACTGCTATAACAAAGAAAGGCTATATTAAAGCGTGCATTTGGGATTTTAGTTATTATAAATTACATTCTTTGAAATCTCATTTAGAACAAGGAACTAAAATGATGTTGGAAGGCTCAGAGGATTAATTCTTCCTGAACAATAGACTGTCACTGATCACTCTGTAAAGTAATTATGCCAAATTTAATTATAATACAAGTATATTGTATGATAGTCACAGTGAGCCCGAAAGAGAGTTTGAAAAGGTGCCTCACAAGCATATGGACTAGCTTTGGGAGCACAGTGGCAAATTACGCATGTTGTAATTGAGTACAACTTAATATCAGTCTTTCTTAATTAAAGGTTTGGGGTTGTGTGGGGTGGATTCTGGCTGGCACACTTTGCTTTTCAATATCATCATCATAATGGAACACATGAACTCTTCCCTCCCCATTTTGTAGATTCTGCCAAAACCCCTTATAATTTCCAGTAGCTTTAATGTATTTAAATCAATTCCAGTATCACTGTAGTGACAGAAACCGGAGTAATCAAACTGTTTTACAGGGGTGGAAAAATAACTGTTCCTTTTTCCTCCAGCTTCAGCAACTGCACTGTCATTTGTTGGTGATCTTTCAGTATAATCCACACAAAACTAAGGCTCCTACTTCACCATTTCAGTCTTCTTTCATAATTTTTCCATCCATCTTCATGTTGGATTTGGACTAGTTATGGAAATACCATTGACCCTTTAACTATAAAATGAAGCACTGATCCTGTTTACCTTTCCACCCCTGTGGCAGGCTGGAGCCTAAGGCACATGCTTAACTGAGGGGGCTACTAGGGTCACAGCCTTAACAGAGCCAGTCCAAACTTAGAGTAGCATTAAGATGCTAGACCAGAACCTTTTCATGGGAAAAGCAAAATTTGTGTGTCATACATAAACGAATGAAATGACTGCCAGTGCTTGGGGAAGCAGTTCTATAGCTGGAATGACATGGTGCAGTAAGCCTGAACTGAAGTTTCATGCTTATGTTAGGGCAAGTATCTTGGCAGAAAGCTAATGAGATCTAGCGTATGGGTGTCAGAAGTGATGAAGCAGGAATGGTGGTTTGTATTGCAATGTAAGGTGTTTACTATAAAGAAAAAAAAATTGGTTAGGATCACAGGTCAGGACTACCAAAACGAGTGCAGATCTGCTGAGTTTCCTAGGTTTGTACTCACAGCAGGCTTCAATTTGACTTTCCATCTCAATGGAAAAAGTTAAATACGGAAAAATCTGTGGAGAGCAGCAAAGTTAATCTAATCTAAAAATCTTCTTTTTTTTCCTTCTTTTACCTTATTACTTTCATACAAAACAGCTTTATTGTATAGAAAATATGGTCAAAGTATGAATCTGGTGTTAGTCTTTCTACATCTAACATAGAGGCTACTAATACCCTGAGTTGCAGTGCTTTTATAGCATAACTTCTAGTTATGCAGGAGATGGTGTGAGCGCATACTGTGCGCTTTGCTTCCCCCATTCTTCCATGTCCAAAAATACCTTTGTTAAAAATTATTGTTAAGTGGAACTAGTGAAACTATTTAAACAAAAAAGTAGAGAGAGGTGTTTTCTCTGTTTTCCTCAATGTAGAAGATTTTATTTTCCAGGTCATCTTTACAGCAATATTATATTTTCAGAGAAAGTGTAGAAAATGGTTTTTAAAAAAATATCAAAAAAACTATGTGCATGTTGGTTATTTTGCTTGACAATGTGATATAAATATTCTCCTGGAACATGTTAATACATCCTTCTGTAGTAATTTACACCATCATTGAAATGTTTATCAGATCCTAAGCCATATCTGCCATAGATAGGAAGACTGTCAGTTTGTTTTGTTGAAGAATATTGAATGTGGCATCTTGCATGAGCTGTAGTGTCAGCAGTTTTCACAGCATCCACGAGGTGACATTTAACGGGTCTGTGAAGAAATCTGTGTTGATATGGTGGGCTGTTATGAGGATAGGAATGATGTGCTGGTGACTGCCATTGTTTGATGTGATTGCTGGTCTTTTAGTCTTGTGAGATTCCTTAACCAAAAGTTCGTGACATATTCATATGCGGTCCATTATACAAAAAAGCCTCAGTTCTCTTTGAATTTCTGTGTATACATGCAGCCTCTATAGTGTTACTGGGAGACTTGGTATAAGTAGATAGAAGTATCCCAAAAGAAGAACAAGTAACTAGGTTAAAAACTACGAAAAATAGTTAAGAATATTGAAGGGTTTTGTTTGTTTGTTTCTCTCCCCTCCCCCCCATTTCTGTAAGTTTATTTAAATTGTAGCTCTCTATAGTTACTGTGACATTTAGTACAGAAAGGCAATTTAAACTTAGCCACATGCTTATGAGGGACAACTGCACAGACTTTGTTATGCATATATATACATGTATATATCTCTTGAAACATATCATGTATATATCTATATTTAATGCCAGATGGGTGTTCCTTAAAGGACAGGTGAAGAAATGCCGTTTTTATGACAACTCTAGGTGAGTGTAGGGAGGGACAGAGTTTTAAAGGGGAACATTTTAGCTAATTCAGTTATGATCTTAAATGATTAAGCCGATGTTATTCAACAAGGTGAAGGCAAAGTCCTTCTCTGAAGAAGCTGTCTCTAATCAGGATCTGCCTTTTGATGGACCACCTGAAGAGTTGCATCTTGTCGCTCTTGGGATGCAGGGCCTGGGTACCAAATCCATCCATCCCCCCATCCATCCAGGCTTTTCAATGTTTTAGATGATAAACAGTCAAATCTCTTCCCTTCCTGGACTCTAAAAGTGAGTGAGTGCTTATGCTGATACCAGACTGATAGCCCTCAGTGTAGGAGCCCTCTTTCTGCCTCCAAGCAATGAACAGATGCAGCTTTCATGGTCTGAGCTGCCAGTTCTGGAAGGACCTCATCTATCAGAGTTTCTTTTCCATCCTTGACTGTTTTCAGGTTGTCAACTAACTGTGACCTTTGGAGTGCTAATCATCAGTATTTTAGTAGCATCACCTGGGCTGACGTGATGATGGTGTTTGTCACCTATTCATTCATCCCTCCCTGTACTTGCTACAGTTTGAAATCTGTCATAAAGCTAGTTATTAATCTGTTTAATGCAAGGCTTTCTAACTCAGTAATGGGCAAGTTTTCACTCAAGTATCATGAGCTACTGAGTTGATGGACAGCCAGCAGATTATAGGACCTTTCAACCATCAGTGCTTGTCCCAAGCCTGCCTCAAAGCAGCTGGGAATATTGTACCATGGAGATGTGGACAACCACCCATAATTATTAACACGTTAATTTTGTTTCCTTTAATTAATTTGATTTGTGACCAAAGTCTGTAGCCTACAGACATTCTGGGACCTGTAAGGCAATTCTGTGAATTTTGTGAATACAAAAACATCCATGTTGTCTGGAACATTTGTAGATTCCTGATGTGCTTTATGCAGACAGAAGAACAGTCTACAGAAATGCTGGAATTTCAGCAGTTGCTGCAATTCTCCTTAGCTTTATAAAGAGTTGCAGCCAGTTACCAACAAATGATCTATTTTACTCTGAGCTTAGTGAGAAGAGGAAGACTATTGCTAGCTCATAGCTTTCTACTTCCTGTATGCCACCTTTTGCTTATGCAGGGGTGGAAGAGTTCCAAACTAACACAATGGAGGGTGTTATCATTTTTTCTACTGAATGAAAGTATCTTTTTCCAGGAAACATTAAATAATTCTACATCCTACTGTGCATATAGTAGGTAAGCTTTATTTTCTATTTTATAAGTGTATCTTATCTAAACATAATCAATTTCTATTGGCAAGTGACATTTGCTTTCCTCTTCCCCTTGTTCAGCTGTGTCTGCATTATAATGCTGAAATGCAGTGTGGAAGATTTTTGAGGCAACTCTTCCAAGATCATTTGAAAATAGATGCTTAATATTGTATGAGAAAGTTGGCTTTCCAAAGCCCGTTTTCAAATCTTCCATGGGCTGATTTTTGTCCAATCTCTATTATTTGGATAGGGTTGGGTTTTGGTTTTTTATTCCTCCCCACTACACCCTGAAAAATATATAGAATAACTAGGAGAGATACAGAGGAAAAAGGGTGATTGGAGATATCAGATTGCTTCTATATGAGCAGATTATAGAGACCGTAATTCTTTAGCTCAGGACGCAGACAAAAGAAGGCAGTGTGGCTAGGTGTTTATGAAACAAAGAGAGGAAAAGACAAAATGAGAACAATTACTCGGTTTTTCTCATAAGGGAAACATAGAGGATACTTAATAAAATGAACAGGAAGCCAGCTTACAACTGTAAAAGAAAGTACATTTTAAGAGACTGTATGCTTATATTTTGGAATTCATTGTCATAGAATGTGTGGGAGAGAGAAGTTTAAATAGACCCAGAAGACCTTAAGAAAATGAATGCCTGATGGGTCCACTGAGGAAATAGTCTTTATATTGCATTAAGGAGATATTTCTCATACTTAGAATTTCATGAGATGGAATACTGATTTTTTCTTTAAATGTATAAATGTCTAGATAACAATCACCATAGCAACAAAAAGAGTATCAGGTTAAAGCAGTAAGGAAGGGATTTAATGAATGTAATGTGTGGGGTTTTTTCCTCCTTGGATATGTTTGTGGTAATTCTTCATCATATTTCTGCATCCATATTTCTCTGAGGGAATTGCCCATTTTAGCCCTAATTCTGCATACAAATACTCTGCTGTTTATTGTTGAAAGACTACCTGCTCTGCAGTGACAAAGAGCCATTTGCACTCTAAGAATAAATCTTGTGATATTTTAAGACAGGGGTGTCTGCAAATGAGATATGACTGGTGGGCCATTCCCAGAATGCTGCTGCCTTTCCCTCAGCAGGGGCTCTACTATTTTAATGTGGCCCTCCATGGGTCTGAAGTGTTTGTCTCCTCCCACTGAGAAGTTAGGACCACACATAAATCATGTCTTGTTTTCTAATTTGATCACGTTTGACCTGTCTAAAAGCTTTTCTCAACACTTTAGTAACATCAAAGCATCAGGCATAATATTAAATGAGCTTTGTATTAGTTACATAAACTTACTAAATTATTGAATCCTTCCAAACATGATGTAGGGCTTTTTTATAAAGTTTCTTGGAGATTGGTGTTTATTTTTAAAGCTGTGGTAAGGAATCTGAAAGGTGAGCCTTTAAGCATTACACATAGTACAAGCTGTCTTTCTTACCTGCTTTCATTTCTTACCTTTAATTACTTTGCAGAAATTACTACATCCTTTCTAGTGATGGAGTTTTGCTGTACATGCTAGTTTGTGGAGCTGAGGAAAAGTATTTATTACTGCAATATTTCTTACATACCCTGTGTGCACTGTCACTGTAAAATTGCTCAGAAGTTCTGAACTTCTGGTATTTTTTAAAAAAGACAAAAAGTCTCCCCAGTGTTGATTTGAAGTGGGGAACAAAAGAGGCAAAAAAGTTTGTAAGCAAAAGGTTTGTAAACAGTAACATGGAAGATATACTTATCACAGTTTCTTTATGAAGAATAATCAAAGATTATTCTTGTATTATTATATTCCTTGTGAATGCTTAGCAACTGGTATATAGTTTGTATAAATGATAATAGCTATGGATATAATGTTTGTATGTTCTCTGATAATTGGCTTTGTGAGCAAGCTGATTTTATTTGCCTTACAAAACCTGCTTTATGTACGTACAAAGCCAAAGGGATAAATATATTTTAGAAAGCTGTCTCAATATAGCTTGTTATTAATTAAAGCCATTAAATGTATATCATTACACAGAAGAAAACTCATATTTTCCTTAATACTATCTATAGTTTTTCTGATTCATGGAGAGGTAATTATCCATTACGAAACACTAAGTTATGGGTTTTTTTACTCAGATGTTTTCTTTCTTGTTGAGGAGAAAAATGTCTGCAAATTGTTCAAGCCATTTTGTGTCACATTCTATAAGAAGCAAGGATAAGGGTGAAGTCATGTTGTAAAGATCAAAGTAAGGGAAAGTTCAGTAAAAACTGAAGTTTTAAATTTATTATAGAAATTTTCAGGGTTCTATAGATATGCATCTAGATTCCAATGTCAATAACCAGAGCTGGTCAAAATTCACTTAAAACCTTTGGCAGGGAAAATGGCATTTAGGGTTGTTACCTGTATCAACAGAGAATATTAACTTCTCTTGACAGCAGTTCTGATAAAATACTGTTTTTTAAAATGTTCATTTTAAAATGCAAACATTTCATCTAAGAATTTGACCTCTTTGTGTTAAGGTTTGAAATTTGTTTTATAAATTACATTGATAAAACCACACCTTTTGAATTAAGATATGAATAAGCTATTTTTTCCTCTAGCACACTGTCTTTATTGTTATATCAAGGCTGCCACCAAAATATCATAATTAGATAATAGCAATGGTAGAAAAATGAAATAAAATAACAAATATATACAAATTTCGTGGAAAAATGTGAGAAGACACTGAATCTCAAAGTGTTTCAATTGAAAATTAAAAAAAAAAAAATTTTAAAATAATTTTCTACAAAAAAAAACACAACCTCTTGAAGTTGTGGAGCTTCTCAAATGTATCTGGGGTTTGAGAGAAGAGCATTTTTCAATACAGGATGGAGAGCTAGCTCAGCAGGTGATACCAAAGACTGGGCTTTCATTCTGACATGACGCAGTGCCAACCAGAATCAGAAAGTGAATTTGTGATGGCCAAGCTTCAGAAGGTCAGCAGCTGGTGAAAGCACACCATAGTCTCTTCCTCATATGACCACAGAATGGGCCAGGCGATGAAAAGTGCAGCTGTTAGAACTGCAGATATAGGTTAGAACTGCAGTATATGTTTCTTGAATGTGTAGTGGGAAGTCAAAAGCATTCATCAAAAAAGAGCAGATGCTTTGGCATAGCTAGTTGTAGCATACCAATTTGAAAGCGCAGAGCTCACATGTAGAACGACTGGAAAAGATACCAGGTCCTAACAGCTGTCCAGTTGCACAATTCTCTCATGCGCTCCCACCCCAGTAAAATTCTCAGAACATCTCTACGGGAGGCATTTCATTACTACACTGAACAGAGCAGGACAAGAACCTATATAAAGTCAACATGAATTTGTATTTGTTGTTAGATCCAGATTTTCAATGATTTTTGTGTTCACAGAACAGTCTGCTGAGTTCACTATTGCATAGATAACAAAGATAATTCTGATCTCAAAAGCCAGTAATTTCGCACCAAAAAACATTTGGAATCTTTGAAAAGAATCTGTTCTCTGTGTTAATTAGATTTGTTTCCATTTCACCCACACCTAATGAGTAATGACAGGGGGAAATGGTTCAGTGTTGTCCGCAATTGGCTACTCTTGAACTACCTGACATTCAGTATTTAATTGCAACATTCAGAGTATCCTTGGAGTCCAGCACCTGCTATCTCTCACTGGGCAGCAATTTTGTTTGTTTTTAAAACTTTAGAAGAAAGATCAGTGGCTTGTTTGTCTTCCAAATAGGTAATCCAGTGGCAAGGAGCTCATGCTGTAGGGTTTTTCAGCCAGTCACTCATGACTTCTGTTGTGGACTTTATATTTGGGTTGGTCTTTTATGTTTATTTATGAGTTTTAATTTTATGCTTAGAGGCCTAGTTGTTCATATCAACTGATAATTTACAACATGTCTGGGAAGTGCCTGATTCAGTAGTGTCTTAGGTACTCACTGTTTGTTTACTCAACCCTCAGAAGAATTGTGATACTGCACGTACATGTTTTGCTATAGCAACACTGCCATCTGATTCAACAATAGCATTGCTACATTATAGCATGTTGTTCATATCTTAAAACTTTGAAAAGTGGCGAAACTGCAGATGGATGGGGTGGAAGTTATCTGGCTGCTTTGCAAGAGAAAAGCCTGCAAGATCCTAAAAGAAAATAGCTCTATTTTTAACACCATTTTCCCCACATTTTGATTTTGTGTTAGGAAAATGAAATGCAAAAATTTGAGGACAGAGTAATACTTGCCCACATTTTATAGAGAAGCCATCAGAGAACAATATTCTTGTTCATACTGTTTTCATCACTCTTAAGATTGCTTCAATACTTCATGTTTTCTAGTGCCTGTGTTGCTGCACTAATAACATCAGCATGTTGCAGACACTGCTCCTTCAAAGATTAGTATTAATTGAAGCAATTTATTCTACCAGAGCTGAAGATAGCCTATTTATACTTTTATATAATGAATATTAACAGGTTGCATTTATCTTGTCATGTCCTGTCAGCTCCTTTTTCTGCTTCATGCAGGTTTGCTGCCCTGTACATGCTTTGCTCAGGTTTGTCACAGTAGAATGTAGGTGTTTGTTTTGCATAAACGATCAGAGATGCTCACTAGCTATCACAATATGGAAAAAAAGGGAATTCTGAATTGGTATCATTGCACCTTCATTGACTTGCCGGCAAAGTAATATCTCATTCTGCCAATTAATGGAGCAATATCTTATTTCAGGAAAAAGATAATATTCATAATTGATATCCTTCAACATAATATTAAATGTGATGTATGTGCAATAAAAAAATACAAAGTATATGCTTCTGATACATTCCCAAGAGGTATGAGAAGTCTTATACTGGATCAGTAAAAGCTCCAGGATTACAGAAAGCTACTACTTCAGTTCTGCATAAAATTCCTCAGTCACAGTACTGTGGAAACCTACTGAATACACAAATGCACGTACAAGAATATTTTAGCTTCCTTAATATAAGTAGTATAAGGCATAATGTGTCTAATCTTAATTTATGTTGTAGAGCTCTATTATATGTAAAATAGTTGGCTTTTAGTAATATGGCCATTACATTTAATTGAACTGATCTTTGCCTAATGAAAAACATAAAGGAAACCGCTTCCCCTTGCTTCAAAATATTTTATATTCTCTTCAATGAAGAACCATAAAAATAGTGGAGCAAGATACTGCTGAGTTATGCTTGGTACGTTCAAACTTGTTAATTGCAGTGAACAGAATTTGTAGAGCAAGAGCCGAATAAATATACAGGCTTCTAGAGAATGAAGAATATTAGTGTTGAAATACCTCTACCAAAGCCTCTGCTTTTAGGCCTCTGTCCTCCTAAACTACCCCCAGAGTTCTAGGTTATTTTTTCCCCTCTATTTCCATATCTATTATGTAGAAATTATTGTAAATGACATGGAGACAGAGACTCTGTATCCTAGATTCTGATTACTTTCTGGATGATAGTGTTTAAATACTGTAATTGATCTTACATGGCAAAGCATGATAGTTGGGATACTAATTTGCAATATTTGCAATTTTTTTTTTTTTTTTTTTAATTTTTATCAGTTTTTATTGGGTTTGAGCCTTTTGAATTATTTTGATATTTTCACTCCAATTTGTATAAATTTTCTGCTTTTTACTATGCAGCTTCTTTCCAAAGTACATTTTGTTCCCACAATTAGAGAATTGTTTTCTTAAATCTTAAATAAGAATTTCACGCAATTATCTGTGTGATATTGACACAGTTAATGCTACTCTTCTCTCTTAATTTTGAGCCGGTTTCCTTACATGGTTTGAAGGGCACTGTGCTACTTCAAGGGCAGTCTTCATGTGGCATTTTAATCCTAGATATTTGCCATTTATCTCCCTGGCTTCTCAGAAGAGCAGTGTTGTATATCTATTTCCTTAGATACGTCAGTTCAGGTCAATTGCTCTTTCCCACTCAAATCCCTCCTCCAGTGTTATTGAACTTTATTTTCTATTCTAGGTCTATGCTCAGTTAACTTTATATAAGTGTAACTCTCAGGATTCAAGGGTATTATGTAGGTTCGCCAAGTTAAAGCACAATTGTAAGTGATTGTAGACTGGGACCTTAAATGGCTGCTGTGCACTTTCTACGTAGTTTCTCCCTGGCTGAGTTCTGAGAATGGCTTCATTTCAGCAGTGGGGAAGGGATTTTTTTATTGGAGATTAAAATATCTGAGGTTTTTCAAGTATTCAGGAATTATGCCATTCATCATAAATACTAAACTGATACCTTTGACCTTTGTGAATGATAACATGCCCCGATACTAGCCTTAAAGATGGTGATTAATCCACTCACCTGAGATGCAGCAAACTGATGAGATCACACGCTAAACCTTGCAGTCTGGAACTTAAATGTTGTTCCACATATAAGAAAAGTATCCTAATCACCTTTGGCTGGGATACAGCATTACGTGAAACACTGGTTCAGATCTGGTATCTCTGGTGAATTCAGGAACCACCAGGCTGTCAGGCTGTTCTATGATTTCCTTCATATATGCACTTACTCATATCTTGGATGTGCCAAACCTTTCCTGTGAATAATTGTTTTGTTTAGAAATACCCAGAAAAGCCCTGCCCTTTTATCTATTTCAAATTTCACAGTCTGCATTGAAAATGAATAAATGTTTCTAGGAAATGGTTTGTATTTCATGTGAAAGGGTCTCTGTAGATTATTGGAAGTCAACAGTAGTGATTGTGTTGACTTACATCTAGTTTTGTTTCTAATTTTCCTATTTATAAGTCATCATTATCTTAGATATTCACAGTTGTGTCTTTTGTTGTATAAACTGACACCTCCACCCCAGTAGTAGCTTTCCTGTTCTCCCTTGATTTTCTTCCAGCATGCCTAAAACTTGTTCAGACAGATCCTAAACACAGTATTTAACACTGTATTCTTCTCAGCTGTGTTGTGACTGCACTCTGTGCAGCCAACACCATGAGACATGTGGAGTCCAAAACCACAGTGGTACTTTCACAGCTGTGCTGTATTACAAGTTCATAATCCATTTGCAGATTGCTTTCCCCCTGCAAAATTTTTTAACATTAATTTCTGTGTTTATTTCTTCAATTGAAGTATCTCTGTTTTTCATTTTTCCTTTTCATAAATGTTTGCTTCTAGTTATGTAAGATGCATATTATTATTTCATGTCTGGGTTCTTACCACTCCCATTTATTTTCTCACTCTTCTAGACTGACATATCTGCAGCACTTCCCAGTTTTGAGATATCTTTGCATCTTAGACATTTTAATTTTAGTAATTTGCTATTTCCTGTTCCAAATCATTAAGAAAGCTATTAAGTAAATAAGATCTTAATATTGATTTACTCTAAGCTATCTCAAAACTTCTCATCTTGATAATTCATTTTTTGTTGTTGCTTAGAGGCTAGTCTGTAAATCATGTGATACTGTCCTTATTCGGAAAACAAATTCAAATTGTCCTAGTTGTGGTTTCACAAGACTGTATGAAACAAAACTAAAATTAAGATACAAGTACATTGTCGTCTTCATGTCAGTTACCTATTAATTCTGTGGTATTATTGAAAAGGCAGTCAAGTTTGTCTAGAATGAGTTGTTTGTTACAAGGTCTTGCTGTCTAATGCTCATCTTCCTGTGATTCTCTAGAGATGTTTTATTATCATTTATATAGCACCATACATTTGAAAAAAATAAACTTGCACTAGAATTAGAATAAGATGCATTATTCTCCCTGAAAATCTCACATTCTTAAAGGCCAATTAAAGCATCAGCAATCACACCACTGTCCTGCACAGAAAACCAGGGTCCAGTTGGACAAACAGTGGCATGGGGCAACAGCCCCAGAGTAGGCAGCCCTTCCCTAGTCCTCCATTTTTTATTACTTTTTAGTGGTTGGCTGGTCATTACCTTTTAAGAGTTTACTGTCTCAGGACATGGGTGATGCTGTTTGCTGAAGTATCAGGTATAGGAGAGAGCGGCTTTCCATGATCTCCCTGCACTTCTCTGAACTTTTATCACGCAAATGCAATCCTTGTGTGGCCCCTCCATGGCAAACTGAGCATTCTGAGCATTGAATAGGATGTGATAAAATTTTCACCCAAAAGACTGAGTTTCTGTACCATTTAAGGCTTGGTTCACAGTTCTCCACTTTAATATGTTTTGGAGATCTCAGTGGCTATGGGTGCATAGGTATCCCAATCCCACTGCAGATGTTTGGAAGCAAGCTACATCTTTAATACAGACAAATGCAGAATATCAGAATAGAACAAACATCTGGACGTAAATCACTTGCAAGTATTTCACTGCAAGCAAGGTCAAGTTATGCTGGACCAGAGATTTATAGCTTAATCAGTTCAGCTGGTGATCTTGTCCAGTATCTTACTCTTAATAACAACTATAAGCTTATGCTTTAAAGTAAAAATATTAGACTATTCCTAATAATTATGTAGCTGTAAGACAAATAAATTGTATCATGTTTGGATTTGCTTGCAACTATGATAATTGATACCTTTATATTTTCCTAATCCTGTTTTATGTAGCTACAGATTACACAAATATGCAGTCCAAAACATTTGGTTGGGGTTTTTTTTTCTTAATTATGACCCCATATTTGGAATTAAAAGATTTTGATACTGTCAAAGCAAGTCCAGTCATAAAAATGCAAATTATGTTTCAGGGAATCCTGTCAGTTCCTTAAGAATGACACATAATCCAACGTGTGAGTCCTACTAATACCTTACTGTGAATATTGAATGACAGGAAATTCTTTAGATTACTGATACACTGCATTTAAAAAAGAATTGTTGACTTAAATGTAAATTTTTGTTTTCTTAGATTTAAATAGAATTCCTTTTATTCCTTAAAACTGCAACAGAGGAGTGTCCACTGTGCTCCATTTATTTAATGGGTCACTGCCTTATTTCATATTTGTCTCTTGTAAACATTAATTTCCTTTTTTACATTTTGTTTAGTATTTTTTATTATCATGTTTGCTTAAAATCTTCTTGTACAATGTTAAATGTTTCGGTAACTATTTAGCTATATTGAAAGACTGGCAAAGGGAGTGAGGCCCCTACACACAAAGTGTACGTACATGATACAAGGACATCACATTTGGTATACACTATGTTGACTTCAAGTTTAAGAAACAAGTTATCATTGAAGTGAAATCTGTTTCAGTTCAGCTTTAATCTAAGAGCATTATCAGACTGTGAGTGGCATATATTAATTTATTTAAATCCATGTACAAAACAGCTTTCATATTCACAGAAAATGTGCTCTAGCTTGATATAGGTGTCTCTGTCTAATGGCATGAGAACTGCCCACCTTGCATTCTCTTCAGTTTCCTCTCTGTTAGAAGTTTATCAAGTTTCAAGGCTGGAATTCCCAAACTTAATTGCTTTGGAAAGTGTAACCTTAGTTCCGAAGGAGTCAGCAGATAAAAGTTTTCAGGTTTTGGTAAAATAGAAGGTGCATGTTCTGGATTGATTGTAGCACTTTCAAACATTACTATGCATCTGCTGAAAACTATCATGCTTTATTTCTTATGGGAATCAAATTTTCCCTGAAAAATAGATCGTATTTAACATGGCGTCATACTTACAATGATTTTAGATGCAGTGACATTGTTTCTTGGACAGTAACTACTGCATCATAAGCTAAAACAGTGTAGATGATCTCATTCGCTGTTGTGATAGAAACATTAAATATTAACTTTTTATGCCAATGTCAGTTTTCATCAGTGTTTACTAGTAGTTTGGGATAATTTTCATCTCCATTTGTTTTGGGCCTAAGACAGATGTTTGCCATAGTTCAGTGGTGTCAACATTCACAGCAGAGTTAGGAAAACTAAATTTAAGTTTCTGATTCGAGGAATACTTAATTATTGTGTAATAGAGTAGTATGAACATGCAGACTTTGCACACAAACAGGTGTGTAACAAATAACTGAGTTTATCATCAGTTCCATCTCCTAAAGGAAGTGGCATGCAGGATCTCAATCTAATTGATCAAATTCACGGGAGGTATTAAATCTTGCGAATCAGTGTTTAATGCAGCCTTGATTTATTTAAGCAGAAGGATTGCCTCATTGTGCCAATGAGGGTATTCACACTTCTGTGGAGTTGTTTCTGATATTCTCTGGTGTGACTTTACTGTGACATCTCAATATGATTTCCCCTGGGGAACTAATCACTCAAGTAAGTGTTGGGCATCCAGCAGCTGCATCCTTAATGAAGCCATGAAACTCCTTTGAAAAAAATTTACTTCTAATTTTATCAATGGGAACTCAGAAACCCTAAAGTTACACTGACATCAAGTTTTCTTTGAAGATCCTGACACATATCAATACAAAGTCCTGAACAGCAGGTCTGAGAGGCGTGCTTTGGATGACATCATTTATCATTTGGCATTCCTAGATTGTCTAGCTGTGTAATTCTTTCGCTTGTGTGTTGAGCATTTGTGTTTGGAGCTATAAATTGTTTGCGAAGGTTGAAAACAATGATAAAATTGTGACTTTCTCTCTTCAAGCTTTTCCTTGCAGTTCTGGTAGAAAATGCAGTAAATATTGATAAAGATCAGTCAGATCTTTCAGAATCAGATCAGTCAGAATTTTCCAACAAATCACCCTTTTGTCTGAATTTCACATTTGTTTCCTTTGGTTTGTCTTTATTGGATGATTGAGCTTCTGATGTATGGCTAGAATTATATGATTCCCAGCAATACATCTATTTCAGAAAGAGAAGCTAGGAAGAAGGCTTAAGTTGAAAGGCTTTAATAAAGTAGCTGTTTTCAAAACTTGAACACCCATAACTGAGTAACTTGAAAATAAAAATAAAAAAACCCAAACACTCAGGCTGCCATTAAATATTTGTTTCAGAGACCACTGAATTTTTAAATGCATGACACAAGTGCTGATTCTGCAAGTAATTGTTTGTCATAATCAGATCTAAAAGCCCTTTAAGAGTCTCTGGAGAAGTACATTATAGAAAAGAAAAAAAGCTTAAGGAGAGAACAGGTTTCCCAGGGCAGTGGTGGAATCGCTGTCCCTGGAAGTGTTCAAGAACCAAATAGATGAGGCCCTCAGTGATACGGTTTAGTGGTGGGCTTGGCAGTCCTGGGGTAATGATTGGACTTGATGATCTGAAAGGTCTTTTCCAATCCAGTTGATTCTATGATTCTATGATTCTATGATCTCCCGTCAGCTGATGGCTGTGCTATAGCCTTTGGCTTCAGACTTCTGGTAGGAACTTGGTACATATTTCTACAAAGAATGAAACTCTAAGAGCTTTAACAGCAGTACTCATTGTGTTTAACAGTGCTGGAAATTAGTTTCTCAGGCACTGATCTTGACAGGTCAGCTGTCACAAATTGATAGATGTATCTGTAAATACATCGGTCCTATAAACAAAATTCTGTCTGCAAGAAGTGGAAGTTAAAATTGGCACACTTTTGAACAAATGAAATGTTCTGAAGCACGAGGATGTGCAGGAAAAATCCCTTCTGGAAATGTTTTTTCTTATGTTCCATTTACCAACTTTACGTGCAGTTTGCTTTTTAGAGACTGAAATGTTTGTGCCTCGATAGAGAACACTATGGAGTTCTGTGCTGAAGTGAAATATGCTCCTTCTCCTTGCACTTACACCTACTGCATAAAAGAGGACTCTGTCTTGCTCCTTTTGAATAAAAGGAATAAATTTGTGGTTTTCCACTTGCATGTCTCCATTTCCTTTTTGGAATTTTTATAGTTAATGCAGAATGTGAAATGAAGGGTATTTGGAAAGTCTAAGGCCTTGATATGAAATCAGATAGTTTTTGAAAGGAAGAAGGAGTGTTAGAATTGAAATGCTAGTCACCAGTGGTGAAGTAATAAATGAATGTGTTATATTTCCCATTTTTAAATAAAAAATTAATCATCATCTGTAGGTTGTGCAAGCCATTTTGTCCAAAACCTTTCATGCATCTTTATCATATACTTACTGCACATGACAGCTGAAGAAGGGTTAGACAGTGAACTTTCTTTTACAGATTTGAGGCACAATATATGCCACACACACTTATGTTGGTCTTTGAAGCCTGTTGAACCACAATGATTTACGTCGGATGACAAATTTATTAATTTGGTTTGGCAATAGCAAAATCTAAGAAACATCTGGACATATTTCATAGCAAGCATCTAAATGCAGATTTAACTGATGCCATGGCTGTAGGTATAGGTCTGTATTGCTGCAGACACTTTTATGTATGGAAGCTCATCTTTCACTCCAAACTGGCAAAACAGGAGAGTTTTCAGTCTGAGATACTTCAGTATTCAGGGTTGTCATTAGAAAGCTG
The DNA here is from genome assembly GCF_004027225.2 of Strigops habroptila. Classification (NCBI taxonomy): domain Eukaryota; kingdom Metazoa; phylum Chordata; class Aves; order Psittaciformes; family Psittacidae; genus Strigops; species Strigops habroptila. Next base: position 32,408,237 of record NC_044281.2, read on the forward strand.
AATATTATTTATTCATTCATTCTCTTCCTCCATCCCCTAGGTCATCTGGTTTAAAAGGAAGTATAGCTTAATTCCTTCCTCTCCTGTATTCTCAGCTTTGAAGATTTAGTGACTATAGAATAGTTTTCATCAGTTGTGATAGTTGTGATGGCTGAATATTGACTGGCTGTTCTGTTCTTTTTTGGTTCTCTGTTTATCAGTTTAGTGCAATAAAACAAAAATAAAACTATACAGATCTCTCCCGTCACATTTTATTTGTTGGTTTCATTTTTGAGGCTTTAGAATAAAACTGAAGTCATAGAAATAAATCATGTAGGACATGTAGCCATAGGCATTTTCAGTGAAATAAGTTCTTTCCAAGAAGGTTTTGACTTGTTACATGAAAATTAGCTTCTAGCAGGAAGAAGCCACATTTCACAGATCTTGGACTGTGTTTAATTTCTGCAGGGTGTGCCTTCAGCTAACAACGCTGCTTCCACATATGTGAGCATAGTATTGGTGTTTAAGAGTAGAGCCAAAAAAAAAAGAGAAGGAAACAGTTTCTACTTGATATTATTTATGACTCTTCTGAACCAAATGACACCACGGATTCTGTTTGAAAGCAAAAGTAGTGTCTGACAGCTGTTGCTGCTGAAGAACATATTTAGTTTGGATAATCCAAAGGTCACTCAAGATTGACTTTTCTATTGAACCTTTTATATTGAATTTTACTGCATTTCTCTTCAGAAAATGCAGTAAAACTGATTTTTAAAGCGACACATTTAGTTGAAAAATAAAATATTTAGATGTAATGTTCCAGGGATATATCCTGAAAACATGCATTCAGGTACATCTAGCAAATGCATTAAGTACTGATAGATGTAAAATATTTGATCATCAGGAGCCTGTCATTGTTTTACTAATGAGGTAGAAACAGGGCAAGAACAGAGAAAACAGGACTTAAGATAGGATCTGAAGAAAGTCCGAGGGAGAGAGGAGACACTTTGACACCACAGAATCTGTGTCAAGACTTTATGACTATCTGTGAGTGACAATGTTGTGCAGCAGAAAAAAAGGTTAGTTTTTAATAAGCAGTAGAGAGTGATTTGAAAAGTAGGAGAGGATCTGAGCAGAGAGGGAAATATGGGATAGTGAGATCACAGATATTCCTGAGGATTGTCAGACAATATAAACACTCTGGAGAGAAATATCTTATTAGAGGTATCTAAGTGAAATAATATGACAAATAGTACAAATAATAGAGCTGTTCTGTTACAGGCATTGATGAAAATACATTTGGGCAAGGTGCTTATGTCTGTCCTCTGAATCTCACTATTTCTAATTCTGCATTAAAAAAAGCCACACATCTCTCATCCTATTCCAATCAAGCTACTGTTAAATGTTTATATAAATACTAAAAGATTTCTGCCTAATAGTCCTTCACGCTCACTATACTTTCTTTTCTAGTTGGCAACGTGGGACTCTGAAAAAGGACTGAATGGTAGCTTGCAAGAACGACGTCTGGGCAATGACTTACAAGGATTGACACTCAAAGTGGTGACTGTCTTGGTATGATCCTGTTTGAGTTCAGGAAACAAAATGCTCAAAATAAAAAAGATCTAAGTATTTTGGGTGCTTCCCACAGTATTTTTCCCTATCATTTTCAGTACTGTATTTTTGGATGATCAGTTACATAAACAAGGAAGATAAATGATAGTCTTTTATGATTTTATGTGAAGTTGTGCACCATTAGAGATACAGAGCATTTGTTTGTTTGCTTATGCTGGTTTTCTGCATGGTAATTCTTACTGGGCATGGAACCAGCACACAGCCTGAGTGCCCAGGGGTGCATTCCAGATACTGTACTCTAACTCAGATATGCACTTTCCAGCATTTCCTGGATTTTAAGATCAGATGGGCCAATTATGATAATCTAATCTTGGCTCTTGTATGCTGCAGGCTGTAAAATTTAATCAAGTGTTTCCTCCATCAAGCTCATAAATTCCCTTTGAGATAAACTATATCTTTTAGAAAGGCATAGTCTTTCCAAAAAATCATTATACTTTTGCGAGTATCTGTTAGTATCTGGAGTGGTAATGGAGCTTTTCTCAGCTAAGGCGTAAATTAGGGGCAGACTGGGGCTTGACTGCATTCCTGCCTAAAATATTGCAGTTTGCATATTGCAGAATGGGGTCCTTTGGGTGATTTTTCCTTTTTTTTTTTTTTTTTCTTTGCTCTACCTGGTGACAGGCGAGATTATGCTGTAGTTTACATGGGAGGTGAGCAGATCCCTTCCATGAGAATATCAGTATCAGGTTTCAAAGGCAGCCAGCCTTGTGCTGCCGGCAGCCCTGGAGTTCCCCTGCAGGAGAACAGGATGCCCATGTCTAACAGAAAACATAACATAAAATGCTGCGTTTCCTTGGTCCCAAAACATACTTTAATTTAAAATACTCCAGGAACTAGTACCCATGAAGGCTATTCTTTGAATTTGCACAATTTTAAATATTCATTAAATGCAGTGGGTTTAGCTTTTGTTTCAGTATGTCTCCTGGACTAATCATTATCTGTAAAAGCTGGCTTTCTAAATCTTATATGGTCTGAGATAGACGGACGGTAATGTTCCTATCTAGGACTTGTGTGCTTAACTTAATATCTATATTCTAGGCAGCTAGATAGGACACTAAGGTAGGTGTCTGTTCCCTTTTTATAGCCAGTGAGAAGAGGCAGGTATTCAGAGAATAATTCATTCTGTAGCCACCTGGAAGCTGCTAGAGGATGTCGAATTGTTTTCTGGAGTCTCTGCCTGTTCTCAAGAGCTATGGAAAACAGAAGGCTACAGATGGGATTCAGGTGCTGAGGCAGTGGTGTCTAGTTGGGATGCCTCATAGTTTTTGTCTCAAAATCTGTGCCAAGTTGTCCAGAATTAACTCAGGAAACATTCTTTTACTAAAAGAAGCAAACTGAAAAACTTGTTTATCAGTTAAGATACTGTTTTATTCTCAGGAAGAACCATTTGTGATGGTGGCAGAGAATATTCTTGGGCAACCGAAAAGATATAAAGGATTTTCCATTGATGTCCTGGATGCACTTGCCAAGAATCTGGGCTTCAAGTATGAGATATATCAAGCTCCTGATGGCAAATATGGACAGCAGCTCCAAAACAGCTCCTGGAATGGCATGATTGGAGAACTCATTAACAAGGTACACAGAAAATGAACCTGCATTTGTCCTGGGTTCAGCTGTAGCAGTCATTTTTCTCTTAGTAGCTGGTGCAGTGCGGCTGCGTGACTCTGAGTTACCGGCTGGGCTTAAACCAAAACAGCATTTAAAAACAAAACAACCAAACAATAACTCTCCCCCCCCCGACTCTTTGGAGTAGGGTGTCAAAGCTTTGTAATCTTCCAAACTGCAAGAGAATGAATTAGAATGAAAGCACAAGTGCAGAACATTTCAGAACCATGTGTGGTTTGAGTGTAGTGTGAACTGTATACAGGATAGGAACTAGAGAGTCTGTTCTGTTTACTCCCAGCTCTTCTCAATATCAATTTTATCAGTGTAAATCTGTGTGTTTACATAGCTGTAAGAAGAGAGGACATGTATGTGTGTGTGAGTGAACGACTATAGAAAATAGACTAAAAATAATGTATTCTTAAAATGTTGATTATTATTTTCATTTTTGTCGTTATGTCTTTGCTACTTGTTTGTAGGTGTGACTTTATTTGGGTCACTTTGTGGCAATGTGATAATTACCAACTGCTTGACTCCAAAACAGGAAAAGTGACCCATGTAATATACCATAAAGAAGTGTTTTAAAGAACCAGAATTTAAACTGATCTCAAGATTATTCATTCATTTAAAACACAGAGGACCAAATTTCTTTTCTTAATTACAGCCTTTCAAATCAGGAATAAGTTAATTGAACTCCATTCCTACCTTAGAATCTCCCAGAGAATGAAATCAGAGCATATTTGGCTCATGTTCTTGATATCTGGTATGGGACAAATGTTAATCAAGAGGAGAATCAAAGGAATTAATATTCCATGTGGCTGCCCTTTGTAGAAAAGATTACTCTTCTGCAGTGGAGTTGTTACTGAAAGTGAAAGCTTTCTCATTAACTAGTAAGTAGGCAGCTCAGTATTTGGTAAGTAGTTGTTTAGGAAGAAATAAAAGCAATTAAAACAGTAGCAAATGTGTGTTTGATAATGGGATATTCTTGGTTGGTGCTAGGTAATATAAAGAATTTTTTACCTACTTTGCATTGACATGAGCTGTTTGAATCTTATTGATTTGAAAATGGGGTAAGAAATCCTGTTAAATTTCTCTGGAAATTGCTTTCTTTGAAGCAACAAAGTAACTATTATTGTGTTTTTAAAATGGTATTTCTGCTACTAGCTTTTCCACTGACTCCGAAGGATTTCAAAGCAGACCTCCCTCACCTAACATTTCCTTTACTTTCCCAACAAAAGGTAGAGATAGGAAACAAAAAGTACATTCTATTTTTTTGAAGAGAATTCTTTTTATTAAGATAGAACATTATTCATAATATAATTGCAGCTCTTCAGAAGCTTTGGGAATCTTATTTATTAACTCCTGTTTTATCTTTCATTGAGTTTGCATACTCTTTAAGGACCCTCTACATGTAAAACCTACTCGCTTTAAATGTTGAGGTCAAAGCAGTTTTAGGTCCTAAGTTGCCTTTGGTACATTCTTCCAATTACTAGTTCATGCAATCACCTTATTCATTGTAAGAAAAAACAACCCAAAATATTCCCCCCCAGTTGTCATATGAAATCCCATCCATAAATATGGGAAGTTGGCAATTCTGCAGAGAGAACAACATACATTAGCTCTTTGAACCTTGCTGTGAAGCACACAAGCTAAAAATAAACGGTGTTTCTTATTGCTTGCAATGTACCAGCTTAATATGGTTTGGAATTTTAGGCATCCTTTGGAAAACAACTGAGAAATAAAGTTTAAATAAGTTGTATTTGTTCCAGAGAGGAATCAGGGTGATGCTTTTTGTTCTAGATATCTACATGTTATTTTTCAGTACTCTGCTTTAGACCAGTGCAGTTAACCAGTGTTCAAATTATGAAACTGATTCTGGTTTTATTTTTAGGCAATTTATTTAAATTTTTGTTAAGTTGTAGAAAGAAATGCATGGAGTCACTTGGTTCGTAAAATGTTTCTCCTTAAGGCTTACGCTGGCCAAATTCATGGTGAAAGGAAGAGATCTGATCTGTTGCGTTTGTCTCACAGAGAGCAGACCTAGCCATCTCAGCCATCACTATAACACCAGAACGAGAGAGTGTTGTGGACTTCAGCAAGCGGTACATGGACTATTCCGTGGGGATCTTAATCAAAAAGCCTGAAGAGAAAATCAACATCTTCTCTCTCTTTGCTCCTTTCGACTTTGCGGTGTGGGCTTGCATTGCCGCAGCCATCCCTATAGTTGGTGTCTTGATATTTGTCTTGAACCGGATCCAGGCAGTCAGGGCGCAGAACACTTCCCAGCCGAGCCCTTCTGCTTCCTCTACTCTCCACAGTGCTATCTGGGTCATATACGGCGCCTTTGTTCAGCAAGGTACTTACTCTTCTAAACACCTCTGATGGAAGTTCAGAAACATTCTGCCTTGGGTGAAGTAGGACATGTTAGTCTTGGCCAGAATGGTCTAAAGATCAAAGAGAAGGCGCATGCAGGGATGTAACATGTTTTATTAGCCCAGCTAATGAAAAGTGGGAAGAGGTAGGTAAGTTTGGGGTGTGGGAGGCAGTATGTTCTCCATTACTGTCTCTCAGTAAGTCCAGAAAAAACACTGCTAGCAGGCTTTTCCACTTTGGGAAAATTATCACATGATAAACTACAGAGCTGCTTGGTGCAGAATTACTTTTCAAACTCTGAGGCTAGCATCTTTCCTAACTGCTTAAATTTCATTTTAGAAGTTTGTACATTTTCGAACTAATGTGAGACTTTTTTTTTTAATGTGTTCTTTGAACTGAATAGGGAAATGATCTGTAATCGTGAAGCTAACTTTACACTCAGCAATCTCTAGGCATGGGACTAATCCTATTGAATTCAGTAGGATTGCTATCATTAACAAAGTTACTTTTGTAAATAATTGTTTGCAAAATCTGCCCACACAGTTTTTGTCCCGTATCTAGAATTTAGTACTTTTCTTGGAAGGCGGGTTTTGTTGAATGCTAACATATGGGTACATTATTAAATTTTTCTACATTTTTTCATTGTGATTGGAAGTTTATGAAGCTTCAGCTGAAAAATCCTTACTATTGCTATGAAACTTGGTCCCTCATCTTATTAAGGTGGCATCCCTTATGGGTTTAAGTACAGTAAGACATAATCAGCACAGACATATGCTGAAGTGACTAGTAAGTGGCAGGTAAGACCTGGTCTCCAACAATGTTCAAGCATAACTGTGCTTGAAACCTGCTAGAAAGAAATCTTCAGATTTTTAAAAATATTGTATAGAGTAACAAGTAATGACACTAATGCTTCTGTCTTTGCAGATTTAAATACTGCACAGATAACACACAAGCTGTTGGACAGTTTTGTGGGTTTTTTCCAAATCTAAAATGGTGATTGGAAACAGAATATTACTATATTCTGAACATTGTAATGATTTAATTCCTGCATATTAGTTGTGCTTCACCATTAAACTTACTTTATTTAGAATATTTTTCACATTCTGTAGATTTGATCCTAAAGAATTCCCAAGGGAAATACTTTGAAAGATGATTTTCAGAACAGTATCCAGGGCAAGAGATTGACTGGAGAAAATATTTGTAAATTATCAGTCTTCACGGAAGCAGTGGTTTTCTTACAGTGAAAGGGCAGTCTGGAGGAGAACCAGAAATGTAGAGAAGTAGCTCCGGAAAAGTGTAACATGGTAGGGCATACAGAGAGTGATCGTAAATGGAAGCTGCTGAGACACCCTCATTTTCTGTTTATTTGTAGGGGGAGAATCTACTGTCAATTCTGTAGCTATGCGCATTGTAATGGGAAGCTGGTGGCTCTTCACCCTTATCGTGTGCTCTTCCTACACAGCAAACTTAGCCGCATTTCTCACAGTATCAAGGATGGATAATCCCATAAGGTAAGGGCCTCTTCTTAACATGAAGCTGGAAACGTGGATTTCACAGAAAGGTATTATCCATTTCAGCACTCATTCTTGCAAGAAGGAGATAACTCTGTAATAAAATACTCTGCTTATTTGCAGTGGCTGTTTTTCTCTTCTCCCTTCTTCACCTTCACTTCAACAACCCCCAAGCAGTTTTGACAGGTGCATGAAGGGGGACAATGGCACTTCAGCTGTGTATTTTTGCAGAAGACAGGTCTTTCAGGTTTATACATATTTTGTTTAACAAGAGCTCTCACTGCTTCAGCTGTCTTTATTTCTTTGTTGAACATCAGAGGGAACTGCCACCTCTAGGGAACTATATAAGATTTCACTTCCTCAATGTGTAATTTTATGTTCTCAATATTTTGATATATGCTGTAGTTTATACTATTATTTGCATGTAAGGTGATACAGGCGGTCTTTTAAAATATAAATGGCCAGATTCAGTGGCATTATTTGCAGAAAAATCTTCTCAAGGAGGAAAAGATAACCAAACCTGATTCCAGGATAATCGATGTAATACAGCAGTTGTTTTATTAAATTTATATATAATTCTCTACAATTGCATTGGCAATATTGTGATGATAAATTACAGCTTCTGTAACAAACCCAATTTATCTTGCACCTTTGACTTCTTTCTCCTGCTGTTACCTTGCTAATCCATACTCAATGAGAATATTTTCAACAAACCAGGCCTCTGAGCAGCTCCAGAGAGCTGCTTGTTGATTGGTGGCAATTTGTGTATGTGTAATTTGTTTTTCTTCAGCAGATTTAAAGGATAAAGTACGCTTTCATTTTTTCCTCTTAAAACATGGACAAAATTTCCACCTTCACACTGACATGGAGTACTGGGAGGGCCATTGGTCTTCTGCAGTCAGTGCTGACAGGATTAGTGCCTGATATCTTTTATTTGATCTGATGGCAGTGGAATGGTGAGGTGGCCAGAGGATGGATAGTGCTAACCAGGCTCTCTTGTAAGGGATGGGTAGTGCTACACAGGCTCTCCTATAAGATGCTAACCCAAGGATTTTAGGTGCAAGAAAGTGACACAGTTACTCCATCAGTCTTGTTTGGGGTTGCAAAACTGGGACTGTAGTTTGTGCTCAGCTCCTGAAACAGAGGCATTGGCATGTAGGCGAGGCTGGCATTCAAAAAACTGCTTTTGCCTTCTCTGTGGTATCTGCACAGAAGGATATAAATAAGTGCATTTCTTGTAAACATGAGTTTAACAGTATTTCTAGTGTTTAATTTGCCATCGTGTACTTGCAGGTAATATAATGCTTTGTAGGGATATAGAGTTACAATTATAATAATAAAACCAGCCCAAAACCATAACAGGCTTTGTTATAAATTAATTTTCTGTTAGTATTGCCAAAATAAGTGGGGTTTAACAATAATAGAAGTAAGAACTGCAAGTAATTTCTGGAAATTACATGAGAAACTAAACAGAATAAAACTACCACAGAATATCTGTGAGGTCTGGCTGTAATGGGAATAAGGTTAAGTTCAAAGAATAAATTGCTTTTGAAATCCAAGACACAAGTAGCAATCCAGAAAGCTTGAATAAGTGATCTTCTAAAAAAATTCTGAAAGTTCTAGTTCCTTCATGGCTGAAGAAGTTGTCCATTTGGTCTACTAAGCACCTCCCGAAACGCAGCACAGTTCAGAGGAGGACAAAAATTGGGGTGAAATTTAGTGAGAAATCTGAGGAGAGAGAGAGAGAGAAAGAGAGAGAGAGAAGCTTAGTAGTGCCTTAGGAAAGAGGATATGGGCTAAAGAAATAGATTCTTCAGAAACTCTGTTGAGCCTAAATTAATTTCTAAGCTATGATGAAGATATTTTCATGTCCCCACTCTTTAGGGAGAATATCTTATTAAACATTGTGTCAGGTTTAGAACAAATATTTTTCCTGAGAAAGTAATTTACTGCCTTACAAGATGCATTGTGGCCTGATGTCTTGGCTCCCAGTACTACTTAGCTTCTGCATTGTATGATGGTGTCTATTTTTGCCTTTCTAAATCTGCCACTCAGCTTGCCCACATTATATCTTTCACGGATCCAGAAAAGAATACTTCTGTGAAATCCATTTTTCCCACCCAAAGGGGCACAATAAGCTATAGCTAAAAATTTGCTCACCAGCTGAGAACGACCAAATACATCTGTGTATACTTCCATTGTTAAGAAACCAACCCCCCACCTTCTCAGTAAATGTGTGCTGTTATCTCTCCCTCCATAGAAAAGTTCTCTGGTGTTCAGTACTGCTGCTGCTAAATTGCCAGCAGGAGAGAAAATAGTATTATCGTGCTGCAGTAGCTGCAACATAGTTAAGATTTTGATTACAAGGCTGATTTTCTTCCCAAGCCCTCTCCAAAATGTCTAATAAAAGTTGTTTCAGCATCAAATTTGGCATGTGTGGTCTGTGACTAGGAGGATAGGAATATGTTTGATTGAATAACTAGGTGTCAATCAACCCAGTCATCATTACCTCTACAATTTCACTGCAAAACAAGTGTGACATAGAAATCATAAATGATATTTATTAGAAAGGGCTTGGTGAGACATTCACTGAAGCAAAGTTCAACAGTTGGAAGGCAGATTTTTAGAATTAGCATGTCAGATGAAAGTCTGCTCATGAGGGAATAATTTTTTTTAAATCTGAAATTGGCAAATCTCACAAGGCATTTCCACCCTGCCATGAATTTCAGGGACTGCCTGTGTCTCACAGAAAGGTGAAATACCCAAAGTAGGAGGCACGGCAGGAAGCAGCTTTGGTATGCTGCCCGTATTTCTGTATTTCTGACAGAGACTTCCTAAATTCCAAATGAGTTCTCAAATGCTGTCCTGTCAAGGTGTCCAGATCCTGTGTTAGTGAGACAAGGAAGTCCAAAATGGTAAATAAGAAAATTCAGTTTTAAGTAACATTAAGCTTGGTGGCTTTGTACGTAACAACAAAACTTTCCAAACCTGAAAAGCCCAACCAAAAGAACATAATAAGGATCATTGTATAAGATAAATCGTTGTAGCTGAGATAGTTTTAGAACCTTATGACCTTCGTATAAATTATTGTAAGCAAAATAAGGTCTGTAGATAAAGAGTGTCTGAAACTAGCAGATGTTCAGGATGTGTTGTAGCTAAGTTAACTGATAAGTAGAAGGACGAGAAGAAATCACTCACTTATGTCAGCAGTGTTACCGAACTAATTAAACTGGTGTAAGCACTTATCTACTGCGCAGACCTCAAAGACTACCAGAACAAGAATTCAAGGAAAAGATAAGGCGATGAAGAGGATGATGAAGAAATGACCACTAAAGGTCTCAAACACCACTACCATAATAAAGTGCGCATGTGGGAAGAATGTTCTAGGAATGTGATGTCATGTATAAACAACTTCATGAATATGTATACAATATAATGAGTATGTATGACTAACGACAATATAATCACGGTTTGATTGGTGCTCGGACAGAACACGCTAGGAGGAGCTATCCCCCGTGTTCTCTGGCACTGCAATAAAGAATACCTGCTTGTCAACTTAAAACTTTGTTGACGAGTTCCTGAGGAGTTCTACGAATCAGTTAGAAATGTGCCTATCTTGGAAAGAACAAAAATCCTTCTCCTTGGATTTTCCCAAACCCTCAAGAGCTTCATCACAACTGTGATAATGTCAGGAGAGGTACTGGCTTTCTGGTCTGGCACGGCTGCATGCGCTGCCTTATTCCTCATGTCTTGTGTACCCATCACTTGTTTCAGTGTGACAGAGCAGTGGGGAAGGTCAGAATGTGGAGTTTGAGACCCACATCACAACCTCTGGCTCTTCAGGAGATCAAGGAAAGCAGAAAATAGTGTGAAGCTTCCTTAGCTGTCCTCTATTTTCTGGTTGCTAGCAGTTGGTACTTCTGTGACCCTTTGCTCTTTTAATACTGCTTCTCTGAGTCATCTGCCTAAATTACCTTGTGATCTTCTCTCTGCCCCAACCTTACAACAAGGGAACAAAGGCAATATAGTGGTTACCTCAGGATTTCTGCATTCGTGGAGATTCACAGGCAGGGCAGTGAACTATCAAGCAGATATCTGAACTGCACAGGGGCAGAGGACCGGTATTTACCCAGTTCCAAAAGAGAGGGCATTTTTTGAGAATGGGCTGATGGCAACCGCTTGGGAGCTAGGATAGGAAGCTGTGATTCATGTTCTAACTTTGTAAATGAGCAATTCTTAATTGTTGTGTTTGGTTTGTTTGGGTTTTTTTGTTTGGTTGGATTTTTTTTTAGAAACCCAGGTAATGTTTAGAGCCTGTGCTAATCTTTGACAAACTTGTTTAAACCCAAATGATTTGCATTCATTATTCTAATATTTGCCTTCAGAACTGTATATAGCTGAGAAGTCTTCTAATAGGTCAATCTGACAAGTAAGGACTGAATTATTACATTCAAGTTTGTTCTTTCTTTTGTCTTGTTACATTTTCATACAGCTCTTGGATCTGCTGTCTGACCTTCCACTTGTAATTATGAGTTTAATTAGCAGTGACTTAACTTCCAGCTTCATTTCTTGTTAACAAGCACACTACATGCAGTTCAGTAGCTGCACAGATATTCTGAAACTCAGGTTTTGGAGAGCTTGTCTGACAAGAGATTAAGAATCTCAGGAAAAATAGGACATTAAAACAGTAGGCTATTTGCAAATTCAAAAGTTTAAAGATTTTATCAAATTGATCCTTAACATTTGCACATGCTATGGGTGTTTTGAAAGGCATCTGTATATATGTACTCATGGACTGGATACAAATGCATGTTATATTTGCCTTTAAGTCCACAGCTGTTGTTTCTTAAGGTGTTCCTTATTTGCATTTTAATCCCCAATTTTCATGTGTTTTAGTGAGAGCTGAAGATGTACTGCAGCTTAGATGGGGTGATAGTCTGACACTTGGACGACTCAGGTGCAGATTCTTTTTCTTCCAGAAGCTTTGTTTGATCTTGGCAAGCTTTGTCTCCTTTCTGTCTCAGTTCCCTTTCTGTATAACAAAGTAACAATTCTTTTCGTATCTTATGCAGCACCTTGTCAGTTTAACTGCTTTAAGGATGATGGCCAGAAATGACCATATTATAACAGCTCTGCAGGTATCAAAACAGATAGATCTTCCAAGTTGCATACGAACCAGAAACAATCTAAAAATATTTAAAATAAAATGAGGAAAGTGTTCTGAAGATGCCAGCTGGAGGGAAATGAACAAAGGTTTCATCTGCTGTAGCTAAGTGAATTTGATAGGGTTGGTAGCAAGAAACTCACAGGAATCCCTCTGTATTTGCAGTGGTTTTGCCTTGAAATTCCTCATGTTTGAAACCAGCCTTTCTGTTGTTAATATCATACGTGCCTTTCTAAATATGTCATTGGATTTTCTTTTGTTATGTTTAATTTGTACTATGTTTTGCAGTGTCTGTGCAGCACCTCAGGCACGTCGGCAGGAGGCATGTATGAATGAGCATGATAAAAAATAATTATCAGGATTATTATGTAAGGCCTGTGAGCAAAAGCTTCAATCATTAAATAACTAGATTAAGTTCATCCATAAAAAATGAAGGCTAAAAAAGAATGTAAGAAAGATGCAAGTGAATAAGCAAGGACAAAAACTCAAGACTTTTTTTCTTTCCAGAATGTTCCCTGTTTAGACCACATGGAAGAAATTTCACAGGAAATACTCCGGAGCCGGTGCAGCAGGGCAGCAGTGCTTAAGGGCAGAGCTTGGCTCAGGCACAGGACAAGACACTGTGTTGTTGCCAGTGCTAGAACCCCCATTGTCTATCTTTTCATTTCAGTTTCATTGATTGTGTTGCCCAGTGTGTGCTTCTGGGAAATCCAGGGCTTCAAAAAGTCTAGAGCCTTTTAAAATGCTTTCTGAATGTTGGCATATGCCTTTCAACCATGGCTTAAAATGAAATGTAATTACTCTAATCTATTTGAGCAAGCAGGCAAGCAAATATTTCCTGAGGACATTTTTCTGGGAAAAAATGAGAATACACAGCTGAAAATCAAGACTGCATTCTGTCTCTTCAGTTGCCATTATTAAAAATGCGGCATATATTAGAGATCAATGGCAAACCAAGAGATTGTGATTCCACACCCTCTTCAACTCTACTTTTATGACACCTATATTGTAGCATCTCTTAATTTGTTCTTGTTACAGAGAAGTTCTATGACTTAAGTGCATTGAGGCATTAACATTCAGATGCATGAGCAGATTAGTGAAGAAAATTATTTGGATATGACGCTAGCAAAATCTACCATCTGTGCATGTAATAAAATGTTTTTTTTATTATTTTTTTCTTTTGCCTTGGAAGGGTGAAAATGTAGCAAGAGCCACAACCCTCATGACAGCCCATCAAAATGTACAAGGATTGGTTCAAAGCTGAGATTTGATGCACAGTCTCTTCTCAGCTCAGATTAAGTCACCTTTTAAGTCAGTTTTTCTCAAATTAATATATGTTGTTCATTGGCTGTCCATAGAGTAGTGTAGCTGTATGATTTCTGCATACATTAAATCTCATTGGCCCCTGAATTCAGCCTTCTTTGTTGCAGTACGTGGTTTCTTTTTGTTACAAGGATAGTACATATAGCTTATTTTGTTGGATTTTATCTTCTATGTGACTCCTAATGGGTAAACAATACAAAATGCAGTAATAGATGATTTTTGCCCAATAGAGCATTTGTATTTCGATTGGTTTTCTCTAAATAAGCTGATTTAATGTCTTATATGAACTGATAATACAATACAACAGGATATTAAAAAGGCAAAATAATTATTACTATAGCAATTCAAATAGAGATGACCTTAAAGCTTCAGACATTTTCACTCCTGCAAAAACTTTAATATTTTTTCCACTGTATCAAGTAGATATTCATTTGACCTACAATTCAAAATTACCTAACTGCTTTTTGCATGTTAATATACTATTCCATGTGTTCGCTTGATGGCTATCTTTGCTATTCTTTTGGACAGAGAGATACTGTTACATGCCTCTACGGTATGTATCTTTGTCAGAAAAGTATTTAAACAAAGACCCTCAAAGTGAGAAGCCAAGTAGAACCTGAGAAAATATAAAGATCTTCATGACACTTGGTAGTGAAAGAGCTGCCTGGGGAAAAAAAACCCAAAACACAACAAACCCCCGCCACCCCCCCCCCCCCAACCAACCAACCAAACAGCACCCACCCCCCCCCCCCCAAAAAAAAAAAAACAAAACCAAAAACCAACCAAAACCAAATAAAACAAAACAAAATAAAAAACCTATAAAATTTCTTTCATTTTATACCATTTATCTGTGCTGGTCAGAGTTGTTGGTGTAATAGGGGACCCTATTATAAAAGTCATGCAGGTTTTTCTATTATAAGGTAATATAGTGCATATTTCTGCATAGGTTTCCAAATTGTATGGAGTTGGAAGATCTCTCTGAAAGCATCCCTGCAGCCATACTCAGCAAGTAAATTGCATTCACAAAACTACCAATAATTAGCACTTTATTGCTGTAAGTTAATTCTTTTGAAACAATGAGATGAAGCTGAAAGTAGGTGTACCCACTTGTAAGAAGGGAAAGTTGTACTTGTTTCTTTACTTGCTGTCAGCTCAGACAGGACATAAATGAGCTTCCAACTCTGCTAATCTGTTGCATATTTTGGGAAATGCTTCATTTTCTCTTGTAAAATAAACCGTTTTCTCATCTTGCACAGTTCCTCACCAACATCTCCACGTAAGCAGTGCTTCTGTTGTTCACATACCATGGTCGTTCAGCACCAGAATTTCTCACCTACCTGGCAGCAAAAGTAATTTTCCCAGCTTCTGTTCATTACCATATATTCAATGTCTGCAGGCTGACTGTGACTGTAAGGAATATGCACTGAACTGTTTATTTCTTTAGATTATTTTGGATGGAGGGAAGAGAGGAAAAGCAGGGAAATTTCCAGCAGGGACAGAAGAAGAATGTTTGTCCATCCAGCCTCCCAGAGTAGTGGTAGGTTGGTTAACACTGACCAGTGCTATGGCCAGTCCTGTGCTCCACTTAGCTGATCCGTCTTTCACATTGCAAGATTTGAGTTAATAGTCTTCAATAAAAATTAAGTAATGATTGTACCCTATAGCCTAAAAATTCAGTTCATACAATCAATTCAAAAGCTGATCTTTGGAGCAACGTTCAGCAGCCATTCTTTCGGAGACTAAAAATCAAGCATGCCTATGCTGTAGGTTGCGAGGTTAAGAGTTTCAGTTTTGGTGACCTCAGTGCACAGTAATCTGTTTCATGTTGTACTGATGAAATCAGCTATAAATTAAGAAATCAGACTTTGTATGGGATAACTGGGGTACAGGCATGTGTCTTTTTGCCAGCTCTTTTGTGGGCAGAGGACTTCAGGAACTTCAGTTGAGGATGACACAAACAGCTTCATGCAGTAACATCTTAGAGGATGTAAGCTATATTCATTGGCATTGAGGAGGATTTATTTTTGATTCTTTGATTTTTTTCTCCCATGTATTTCTAGTATGTAATTAGTCAAATGGATGCACTACTGTTTTATAATGAGAACAAAATGCTTTTGGTTTTCTAGGTCCTGAAAGAGCTCTTGCTGACATTATAACAGCTTTTTATAATTTCTTGTTATAGTTCCTCATGTTAAGATAGTTTGCATCTGTGTCTTTGATATGGTCTCTTTCAGGAATTGCCAGCCCTTCTGTAGTCCTGCATTCTTTAAATCAAACTTCCCAAGAGGCCTTCTCCTGCAGTTCCTGAAGTCTGTTGAGGTCTGGTCTTTTGAAATCCATTATTTTTATGCTGTTACTCTTGCTTTTTTGTTGTTTTTTTCCCTCAGGATAGTGAGCTCCATCATCTTGCAAACACTTTTAATCTGGTTGCTTTTCTCTTTGACATTTTCATTTAAATCTAAAATAGCCACCTTATAAATGTCTCCATGATAGAAGATCATTCTTTTTCACACTTAAACTCTGAACACCTTAAATGATGTATAGGATGGTGTTTCATCTTCTGAAATAAAAGTTGTTCCAATACATTCTCAAATGTTTATAGACCATCTATGCCATGAGGTGGAAAACTCTAAACTCTAAAAGAAAAGGTTTTAAAAATTGATTATTCTCATAAAGAGCTTTAGAAACTATTCATGATGATGTAAAAAAAAACAAACCAACCAACCAAAAGAAAAAAAAAAACACCCAAAAAACAACCAACCAAACAAGAACAGCAAAACACACTTTCAATAGATGCAGGTTATTGGTGTTTAGAGGGGAAAAAGAGCTGAGCATTCTTAGTTTCCCTGGAAACTATCATGCTACTGTTTATTACCATAAGTGCTTTCCTATTATTTCTTAGTTCCTGTGTTGCACATTTTTCTAGAGGGAAAGAAAAATTTTGTGGAAATATTACTGAGTTGCTGTAAGGGATGATTACATGTGTTCTTTCCACTTCCTGGGCTGATCTGCCTTACTGAGCAATGTTCTCTTCTACACACGTGCCCCCATATAATATAATACAGTTTCCAGACTCATCTGGAGATGAGGGAGAGAATGGTGTTGCCTTAGAAAAGTTATTTTGATACAGCTGCCAAATTTCCATTAAAAGAACTGTAATCACATGCCCTAAAGTTGTTTGCCTTCTAAACTATTAAAACCAGCCTAGGAGAATAAGCCACTGATTTAATTGATTTATGAATAGTCATATCTATCTAAAAAACGAATAGAAAACCATCAGTCAGAATAACTACTGTGTTTCTTTCATATGGCAGTAATACAATTTCCAAGCTCATATTTCAAGGTATGTAATTAGGCTACCCAATAAACTAATTAATCTCGATATAAGAAACAGCTAGTTGGTTTTGATGTAGTGCTGTCAATGTTTCTAGCATGAGGTTCATTTTTTCAGGCAAGACTTGTGTTCAGGGTGAGGAGAGAGAGGCAAAAGGGTAAGGTCTCTTTTTCTGTTTACCTCAGGATGAAATGGGGAAGTACACCAAATGCTTGCAATCTTAGTCCTCTGAGAAACAGGCAAATGGGCCTCCAGACTTTAAAATAAGCATATGTAATGCATGCACTTTAGACATCAGGGATAACTGATGAATGCTGTATGTGCTTTCAGTGTTAATGAAGAGCCCTATGTTTTGATTTCCCAGGAGTGAGTACCCAGCACATGTTCTAGCAATCAAGATGCCTCTTCAGAGTCCTTCTGTTTTCTTCTCTCTTTTCTGTGAACATTGATAGCTTCTGCTTTACTCCCTGTGGTAAGAGAAGGGTGTGAAGCTCTTTTCCAGCATCATTTTTACCTCTGACATATCTGAGCCATGTGAATTCATCCAGCCCTTCCACCCTGGCTATGAGACTGCTGACGCTAGTGCAGGCAGCAGCCCAGAGCTTTCTGCACCGAGATCCCTGTTCTTGCAGCATGCACCAGCTCCTGATAAATCAAAACTTAATAAAGAGTTGAGTAGGACCTTATCCCACACTTGGATTTCATGGACTTTAATGGGACTCCTCACAGTATAATGATATCCTAACAGTCATTGTATAAAGTACCACTCGCCCTGAGTAAGGACTTTATAAGCCAGAATCAAGATAAGCCAAGCTTATCCGTCCCCCGCTCTATTAAATTAAAAAGCTACTCTTTGTCATCTGAGTGCAAAACAGAATGGCAGTGGTATCAGTACTTATAGCACTAGTTGAGAAGGAAGAAAGCAATTTCTTCCCTCTTCATCTTGATCATAATCTTCATTAGGATTTTTAGCTTCTGAATGTGTATGGTAGAAGACATCAACATAGCAAACAGTTTAAAGTGCATCTGCATAAATAATAGAGGTAGTTTGTTATTTTCATTATACATAAAATTGTGTATCACTCGCCAGATGTGTTTGATTCAGACAATATGATTTTCATGCCAACTTTATGATATGTTTGATTTAGGTGAAGTGACTAAAACCTGCTGTTGGGCCTGAGTTGCTGTTAAACACCAGCTGCAGTTTTTATTTTAATTAATAGTTTAAGGAGTAGAATACCTTGCTTTAATTAATGTGTTAACCCTTCAAGCTACTCCAAGAAAGGTGACAACAGCAAAGTGTTTTAAATGTTGAATAGAATACGGAATATGGACCGAGGCTAACCCAGATTTTTTAGCAAGACTGATTATTGCAGGATGAGCAGCAATTGCTCATAGCAATTATCCCTTTCCAGGCTTTTAACTGAATCTGCAAACATCTTACAGATGTGCTGTTGTGCCAAAGCTTTCCTTGATCTGTTCTGAAAATCTGTCCAGTCATGTAGTAGTTTAAATGTGGATCTCAGCATACAAATTAAGGCTCCAGCTTTTGACAGCCTGGGCCTGCATTTAAAAAAAACCCCAACCCTTTAATGTGATTACTCTAAATGTCTCTTTGTCAGTCGTCTACTTTCCATTGTTAAATTGAAAACATGGTGGCTAAATTGGTACAGGAAAGACATGGACCTGTTGGAGAGGGTCCAGAGGAGTGCCACAAAAATGATCAGAGGGATGGAGCACCTCTCCTATGAGGAAAAGCTGAGATAGTCTGGGATGTTCAGCCTGGAGAGAAGACGACCCCAGGCAGACCTTATTGCAGCCTTTCAGTACTTAAAAGGGGCCTGTAAGAAAGATGGGGAGAGACTTTTTTAGCAGGTCCTGTTGTGATAGGATGAGGAGTGATGGTCTTAACCTGAAAGAGGGGAGATTCAGGCTGGACGTGAGGAAAAAATTCTTTACAAGGAGAGTGATAAAATCCTGGCACAGGTTGCCCAGAGAGGTGGTAGATGCACCATCCCTGGAGACATTCAAGGCCAGGCTGGATGTGGTTCTGAGCAACCTGATCTAGTTGCAGATGTCCCCACTCATTGCAGGGAGGTTGGACTAGATCACCTTTGAGGGTCCCTTCTGGCCCAGACTATTCTGTGATTCGTTGAATATCTCAAGGGTATGAATCTGTTAGAAATATGGAAAAATAGGGTGGTGAAGAGGGGTCTTGTAAATGCCCCTTGTAAATATAAAGGAAGCTGCCTGATTTCGCTCCTTCAATTAAACATCAGATAAATTCATATGCAATCATATATGCCCAGCCATTTGAGAAACTTCATCCAGAGATCACAAAGTACGGGGTGCCAGTGAATCCAGCTTTGAAATGCAAATCCTTGGAAATTACTTTCCATTGCTATCTCTGCTAATGGAGTTATTTGTTACGCGATTGTTTGCTTTTGAAGATATTTTCGAGCAAAATAATCATATCTTCTACTGTAAGGACCATCATGGTTTCTTTACCATATGATAACAATGCAGAAAATCTAGGACATCCAGAAAGAAAAAATTACAAATAAGTAACCAAAACCACCCCCTAGTTAATGGAAAAATCAGCAATCTAAGTGACTTCGGCTTTTATTGCCTGGAGGATGTTTGGAGAACAGGAGGGTTGGAAGTACACTTAGAAACACTGGACTGGCAATCAGGAGATGTTTAGCTTATTTCTAGCTGTTTAACAGATTTCTTTATGTGCAGTGCTGGACCAGAGCCAGTGTCAGCTCTAGGCAAAATGAACTTCTACGATCCAGCAACAAGTCAAGTCACACTCGTGCAGATCACTGCAGATGACTGGAGCTGCCAAGGTGGTCCTAAGGGCATCATTTAGAAATAGCAATGCATAGAAATAACCAGAGGTCTAATTTTGTTTATGGAACAACCTGTTTTACTGATGATGATGAGAATCCACTTTGATTTTTGGATCCAAATTTGAGTCTCACAGCCAGAAAAAATGCAAGTTTTTTTGAAAATGGGCATGTTTCCTAAATAAACTACTGGAAGACATTAAGATGTTCTGTGAGCAATAGGACACAGCCTAGTTGTATGGATTTTGTCCTACATTCCCCACACTTTGACTTTAGCAAAAATGCTGCAGATTGTTCTGAGATCACTAAAGCAAAAGTGAGATTTCAAGTGACAGGATTGGACATATTTCTATTGCATCTCAGGCTCTTAGGAAGTAGACAAAGCCTAAAAATGTTTTGCCAATACAATGTGACTAGCTAGTAATTAATTACTGTTAAAATCGTAAACATGACAGTGTATCATTTATTAATAGCTTGACAGTCTTTGCATTTCAGTGGGTATACATACTGATTGTTCCCTTCCCTTAAAACTTAATTATGCAGTTGCTCTGCTGGAACAGAGTGCCAGTGAAAACAATCTGCAGTGAAATCACTGCAGTATCAGGAGTTTAGAAGGCAGTTAAGTTTTCTTATCTTTCCCTTTGCATGTAGAAACTGAGGCTAGTGGAAGTTGTTTCAAATAGATGAAATAATTGTGGAAGCTGTAAAAGTTCTGTGCTTCTGGTATTTTGTGTGTATAGTACTTGGCTATTTTGTTTTGCCTTTTTCTTACTGTTTATACCTTTGTCTCCTATTCTGGAAACCCTTGAGCATATGCTTTTGTGTGCATGAATAGCTTCACTGATCTCAGCAGTACTGATCTACCTGTTAGATATGCTAGGTACCCTAAAAAAGAAATTTCTTTGAGGCAGCAGGAGAGAGAAGTTCCTGATCTTACGCAGGAAGGGTGACAGAACTGTTGCCATCACATGTGGCACAGGGGACATGTAGCAAATTCCCTGCTCCTGTGGCAGAAATAAAGCTGGTTTTAGCTTCCTTGCCCCAGTAAATCCATAACTGAATGTTGTATTTTGCTTTTGGTTGTACCTAATACAAGGCAGCGAGTCGCAGTCCAGACAAAGTCTCGTAGATGCCAGCACACTGGCAGCACTGACCATTATCATCATGAAAACAGCTGCTGCAGTGCCATTACCTGCTGAGGAGTTCCATCACTTTGTTTTAACTATAGTAAAAGTACGTGGTTGACATGGCAATGTGTTCTGTAACACATACCAATTGATTGGTTTCTCCACTGAAGGGAAGTCCCTGCTTCTTTGAAATCACAGGTAGCAGCTGTTCCCACTCCACTGATGATGACAAGTGCGTACATAGCCCTGACTGTCTACACTGTTTGTCTCCTTCCGTGATTTGGAAATGTTTAGTCCTGCTGTGAAGGTCTGCAACTTCATTGATTCAGTGTAGTTTTAATCTGTTGATGCTTATGGCTCCCCTCGCAGAAACTCCCATGAGGCTTTTTCTGTTAAGACTTTTGTTTAAAGTGGATGGTATTTTTCATGGACAGCTGATGAAATGAGTTTTATATAAACTATAGAATGATATATTTGCTGGTGAAGGACTTGATCCTGCAAAGTGTATACTAAGCATGCATGGACTGCTGCCAATTTCTACTGATCTACCTCTATCAGTAAAGATTTTGTTTAGTGTATTTGCTGAAGAAACCTGTTGCTCTGCACATCACTGCACAGAGAGACAGAATTAAGAGTATTTAAAGTGACTTGATCGGCAGCGAAATGGAACAATGCAGAATTTGATCATGTCACTACAGAGAAATTGGCAATTTAGTGATTGATTTAAGAGCTCAGCTTGATTATTCATAATTTCAAAGAAAGCCAGAGATGCACAAATTAAAACCATGGACCTAATTCTTCTGAAGTCTGAAGTTGTTAGATGTGGAGATAAACTTGCTTTCCTTTTAATATTCTCTGTACTAAGGCTACTGTCATTCTAACAATACTTTGAACAGTTTTATTGGCCTCACTAAGAGTAATCTTTAAATTGGCCCATCTTTTAGTTTATGTATCTTACATCCAGTTTAACACACACTAGTAACATTCCTATATGGACCTGGAACATATGTTGGAAATTCATAGAACTCTGCCATAATATTTATTACTTTTTTAATGGGTATTTACATTATAGGCTCGTAGGTGCTAAAGATAGGTCAATTCTAATGCTATCTCATTATTCAGTTAATATATTGCTCTTTCCAGTATAACTGAAGGCTTATTAAGCATTGGTTGCACTAATGTTTAGGGGCACTGCTATTGCTTTTTCTGTTTTTAAGTGGACTTGTGCTTTCGTAGTTTGGATTCAGTAAGACAGTGAAACTTTTCATGTAAGTCTCTGAGTCAATGAGACTATCATCCCCTAGTGGCGATTTATATCCATAACAGATGGATTTATGTTGCTTGTTTTTTTTTTCCCCCCCTGCTCTTCAACCAGTTGAACTATTCAACTTGGGTAGACTAGTTCTAGAGGATGTCTTTCCATGGCAGTTTGGACTCAGTTTAAGATATCTTAAGATATGCTCTATCCATTCATAAATTTTACTTAACATGGAGATCCAAAGCCCAAGGATTGTTCACCTGTGAATAATGGACTAAGGCTCAAATCCTTTGCCTTGCTGCTTTACAAGTGGATATTAAAAATAAACAGGACTGAGGTCAAGACTCGGGTTCTGAACGGAAGGATCTCATGTATAAATTATCCATACCACCACACTACCACCCACAAGCTTGACTCAGCTTTGCAGATTGTTTTGTTGCTTGAGGACATGTACCAATGAGAAGCTGACCCTTCAAAGCTTGCTTGGTTTACAAGTCCATCTCTCAGTGGGTGGACTGAGGTTGTCACCAACACTAAATGCTATTTTCGCATTCATTCTCATTGTCTTGGCAAATACATCCATGGAGGAAGTAGTTCTGAGCAATTTTATGTCTCCAATGTGGAATGCTTTTCTGCAGATCACAGTAGACAGAATTCTCTTTCAACTCATTATTTTCTATGGGTGATAATTTTATCAAAGCTCTTTTCGGAAAGGATTTTATATTCTAGGTCTCAGCTTGTAGGTATTTCTTGGACTTATACTGGTGGTATAAGGTGTCAAATCAATTCAGATACTTTAGTTTTTACTTAGAACTTTAGTGGGTTTACTTTTTTCCCAATGCGTAAAGCATGTATTTCACTCTCATATATCCTGTTGAGGAAACACTTATAGTTAGGAACTGCCCTTATATTTAATTCTGTAGATGTCATTGGAAAAAAAAAAGAAAAAAGTTTAAAAGAAAATAAAGTAGTTTCAAGGTATTTAAAAATTTGAAATTTAGGACTTGTACCATACATTTTGTGTATGCATTTCTAAATGCAGAGAAGCTTAAAAAGTCTCACTGTCTCTGAGACACTTTATCTTGATGGCAGCCATCACCTAAAATATTATGTTGCATTGAGCAAAAATCTTACGGCACTGGCTTCCTTAGGTAAAAGAAGAACATAGCTTTCTATGCCAAATATGAAAAAGGCAGTAAATTCATTTTACTGTCTCTATATGACTTAGGGATTGATATTAAGAAAATTAATTAATTTTAGTTAAGAGGAATTATTTATATCTTATTGTTTGACAAAACATATACTGCTGTGAAGGACGAGGTTACTCTGAAGTGTACTTGCAACATGGAAGAATGAAGTTAGAGTGCTGGTCACTCCTTCTTTGTATAATCTTAGGCTTTCCTAATGCTAATAGTATATGTGCAGATGAACGAACAATAGCCAAGCATGAAAAATCTTGCACATTTTTAAAATAATAGTGTGTATTCAGAAACAGTGAAATATTATTTTTCCATAAGCAATAGCAGACTAGAAAAATCCCCAGTTTTATAGTGTCAGAACACAGGCAGTTGTGAAGGTTAAGGAGAAACTACCTCTAAATCAAGGAGCTGTCAGGATTTTCCCATTATGTTTTTTCTAGGGCTGAAGCCAAGATTAAGCGCTATGTTTATTACTGTGATGTAAAAGACTATTACTGGATGATCGTGGTGCCAGCCAATTGGCCTCTTTACAGTAATAGATTTTAAACACAAGTGCAGATGTGCAGCTAACTACAAACTTTTTAAAAAATGAACAGTAAGGATGAAGAAAATCTCAAGAAGCAAGTATTTTTTTTGCCTTTTTTCCTTGTTCCTTTGTTTAAGACCTTGTAATAAAAAAAAAGCTGCTATGAAAAAAATAAAATTCCTGATTTTTTAAATTTAGAAATCTTTCCTTTTATTTTTTTTAAATACTTTGATCACATCTGATGATCCTGATGACTTCAGCTGGGTTAATTGATCAGCAGTTACCTCAAAGCACATAGGGACAGGTTTAGTCTGTCACTTAGACGAGCTTTGTACATATTATCCATTCACAAAGTCTTGGGTTTATAGCAGTTCCAGAGTAAAATAAGCCTATAGTGGCAGCATATTTTTAGTCTATATATCTACAGCTACATGAGTCTCTTACTAGAAAGAAAACATCTCCAAAAAGTGTGACTTAATCAGTATTGTTATTCTAGCAACTATTTCTAGTGGTCTAATTATAAATGCCAGCACAGCTATTGCCTGCCTGTTTATTCTGCAGCATATGGTTTATGTCAATATGTTTCTAAACAATAAAACAAGCAGAGAGTCCAGTTTTCAGTTGGCTCTACATGATGTAATTGCAACTCCATTGGAAATTATGTATCAATTCTCGCATTTATCTAGCAGGCGTAACTACACATGTTAAATATTTTGGCTGGTAATACGGTTTTAAAAGACACTCTTTTTGCTTAGATTGACCACAGATACATTTACTTAAATGAATGGGTTTACATGCACTTGTCTGTTATAGCAATCACACAGTGGATGTATTTATCTACAAATTGAAGTTCGGCTCCTGTAACTGTAAGTGAGAAACATCAGCTTTTTCTGCTTTACTAGCTTTATCTTTAATCACACAGAGAGCCCTTAATGGGTTGTAAGATCCAATAATTGAGGTGGCAAGGTTAATGGGGCATCTTGTTATCCTACACAATTTTGTTGCAAATTATTCTATATATGAATGCATGAAACCTTTGCTATAGTAAAGTGAGGCAAGAATTTGAGTGGCTAAAGAAGGTGGGTCCAGCTAATGGCTGGTTGCAAAAATAAAGCTTAAGAACCATGAGAGCAGCTGCTTTTAGAGAATGACACAATTATAAGATACAACCAGTATCTGAAATGTAGCAGTGAATGATTCTGTCTAGCAGTGGCTTATCTGAGTTAAAATAACAATGGTTAAAAACTGCACATGTTATTATCTTAATTCACCCTGTAAAAGCCAGGAGATACTAACCTCCGTTCAGTATCTTTTATATATGTGACTGTATCCGCCATGTCCAGATCTCTCGCCTCTCTGTCCGTGGAGATACTGAGCAATGCCACCACTTTCAGTGCAGAAATATATGGAGGCATTTTTTTATACAGAGTAAGAACTGTGGTCTAGACTATTCCCTGTCAGAATAATTTCTGAAATAGGTTTTTGGCTAAGTGGTCCGTTTGGTAAAGGCATAAGGTTATTTTCTCACTGAAACATTCACCATCCATCTGAACTTCTGCTGCAGGAACTGCTCGCAAGCTTGGTTACTTACTGTGCCCCTCACTGTATCCTTTTGGCAACCATCTGTCTCTCAGGATATTTCTAATGTTAGTGCAGTACGGAGAATTTCCTGTGTCAGTGACTATTCTTACAATACATCAAATAGGGTACTGCGAGAAAGGCACATGTAATCCTTATGACATGCAATAATCCACATTATCTCTTCCAAAGAAATTCTGCCAGCTAAAGGGCAGTACTTGCCTTATCACACTGAGGCAAAGGTTGTGCTTCCCTCCCTGCCACCAGTACTGACTATCTGTTTATTGCAAAGCAGTTGATTTAAAGCCCATATTTACTCACTGTGCCCTGTGATGCTTAGCGAATTGAAGAAACTGTGCTGCTCAAAAAGCAACATGTACTGTGCTTTTGTAGAGTACTGATTGTCAATAAAATGTAATTTAGCTAAAACAAAAATACTGTCAATAAAGAACAATTTAACTAAAAGAAAAGGCGTATTTCTGACAAAAAATCTTCCACAGCAGCAGAAGCAGTAGAATTGACCCAGAAAATACTGACATTATTAAAAATGCAGGGTTAATTACTGGTTTTTAATATCCAAACTCTCATGTTCAAACTTTCAAACAGAATAGCAGCATGAGCAATAGGCATTTGTAAAGTTGTTATCAGCTGAAAGATCTGTTAAAAAACAGCTAAAAGGTTTCTGCTTCTACCAGACATGCACTCCTACACACGCCAAAATCTGTACGCCAAACCTGGTGTGAAAAAGGTTGCCACAGAAACCCTCCTGTGTGTATAGAGTATCTTTTTGCGTCATTTGTACATAGAATAGACAGAAATGTGTCTTTAACAGGCAGATTGTTCATTCCCAGGATGTAAGCAATTCCATGGGATATGATGAAACTTATTTTAAAAAATAAAGACAGAACTAAATGCAACATGTAATCATTCTTGATCGAGACTAGAGGAAAAACGGTCCTGTTCAATGAAATGTACAGGAAACATTTAGGAGAACAGAATTTAACTTTCAGGATTGTTAAACAAAGAGAGAAATAAAACTGTCACAAATTCTCTTATTTTTCATTAGAATTTTGAATTTCCAGCAACCTTCAAGGTGTTCATTCTGTACTTTACCAAAGTGCTATGTACACAGCTGAAGAAATAACAGAAGGTTCGGGGCTTGATGTAACTCCCAGTTAGCCCAAATCTACAAATGTGCAATGTATATAGAGAAAAACTGTTCACACAGTCTTACTTAAAGCTGCTTAACAGCTTAAAATGATGAAAAGTCCTTAACACAATTTAAGAACTTAAACCACTTAAACTGTTCGAAGCAGCTTGTGAGTTTGAAGAGTTCTGGCTGGGGTGGGAAAGGCATCCCTGCTGAGCTGCAGCCCTGGGAACAGAGATGGCCAGCAAAGGGGCTCTTTTGGAGCCAAACTTGGGAGGCCTGGATGCGACATGATGGAGAAGAAGGAAGTATTTTTTACATATTTTTATATAGTGTTGTGTATATGCCGGGATTGCTTTGCTTTAAATAGTGTTGCAGGGAATTTTACATGGGTGTGAGGTCTAAACAGTGGCATCCTCGCAGTGAAACAGGGAAAAGAGTGGCAGAAAAATACTGTCTATTGTATGGAAAACAGTTTCAGCTCATGGGCCAAGCGAAGGCTCCCCAGTAGCATTGTGAAGACACGTTCTGCAAGAGCTGCAAGGCAAAATGTTTTGCTTTTGTGGCTCCAGGAGTTGGAGGCAGGTGGGAGGTGGCATGAGTTTGCCTTTCAGATGTTTTCAGGACTTTTTTTTTTTTTCCTAAAAGATTGTTTTGAAGAGAAAGAAATGGGGGGAGTAGAAAGGGTTGCTTTAGTTTGGCTGATCTCAAACAGTATTAATCTGTTGGTCATATGAGAAGCATGTTGCGTTATGTGAAGTTACACATTATAAAATGCAAAATAAATCATTATTTATGAGATTCGGTTTGACCCCTCCATGTGGTGGTCAATGGTTGAATGTGTGTTTATGTGTGTGTATGCTCAGATGAAAAAAATGGTGGCACTGCACAGAAGCGATATTTGAGGACAGAGGAAGGAGGCACAGAATGGGAATGAATGCATAAAGGTGGATACTAGGATGCTGCTTCTGATGCCAGTGATACCACCTTAAATGTTTTGAAACTTAGCCTGGTTTTCTTTGATGCAGGCAGTGATTTACACCTTTCTGTGCAGAAAAGGCTGTAAACCAGGAGTGAATTACATTCTGTACAATTTGAAAATAAATGGTGCATTCACAGCCACTCAGGTTGAGGACCATTTACACTTCCAGAGTGGTATGATGAGTAAATGAAAGTTAGGCCTGTGTGTGAATGAAAAATGCCAATTTTACCAGAGGCTGTGAAAAGAGAGAGAGTTAGTGGAAATTGGAAGCAAGACTTTTATTTGTTTGTTTAAAACAGCTGTATTGATTTGGAGTCAGATGGAGTATTGGTGTAACTGCAAACTAATTCCTCTGAATTCTGCAAGGTATGTCTGGTGATGCTGATGGGGCTGGAAGTTTGTATTTAGTAACTGAGGATTTCCTGTGCTCGAGTGAGTCTTTATTTTGTACTATGTTATTGTGAAAACTTAGTATTGTAATATTTAACATGAATGTTATCTGTCTAAAAAAAGTCTTTACTGGGGTGCAAAAGAGCTTGGATATAGTTACATTAATACAATATCAATACAATTACATTACTCCTTTGTTTTATGATGAGAAAAGAGATATGCAAATGTTAGTGAGGGTAAGTGCTTTTTTACTAATGACATAGTAGTCATTTATTGAATGAAATCTTAGTAATGATGTACTACATAATACTAATAACTCAATATCGCTTGAATTTCAGAACATTTCAAGATCTGTCCAAACAAATGGATATATCTTATGGTACAGTCAGGGATTCAGCAGTGTATGAATACTTTAAAGCAAAAGGGACCAACCCTTTGGAGCAGGATAACACATTTGCTGAACTGTGGAGGACTATCAGTAAGAATAATGGAGCAGATAATTGTGTATCGAACCCTTCTGAAGGCATCAGAAAGGTAAAAGTGGATCACAGGGGGTTTCATTTAATTTCTGTGCTGTATTGATGTTGTTTGCATAGAGTTAATAATGTTCAGTAACAGGAAAGCAACTGCATAGTTATTAAAAAAAGAAAAAAATTCCCATCTAAAGTTCCTTCTAGTAACCCAATGGCAGGTTAGAATAATATTTTTGGGTCATGGTTTTGAATGTAAGTACTTCAGCTCTACCTAAATCTTCAGTATGTAAGTCCTTCTTTGGATCTGGCCATGAGATTTCTCAGTTTCTTGAGAGCTCTGATAATACCATTTTGAATGTCATTCTTTACATTATCCAGGTACTGACTCTTTGCTCATATGAGTGGGTTTTTTTCTGAGGTGATGGATTGAACTTACTGGAAACATGAGTAAGAATCAAGGGATCCACTGAACATAGAATCATTTCTCTTAGAACAGAATTTTAATGCAAGATTTTCTTTGTTTATTCCAAACTTTAAAAAATACACTCATATGTTGCTGTGCTTTCACATGCTTTTCACCATGCTTTTATTTCTCTCAGATATGACCACACGCTTATTCTATAAGCCTACTGTCATTTATTACAACTAGATTTGCCTAAGCCAGAAATTGTAACTGTAGATTGGCAGGCTTTTCAGAATACCAATTATGTTGTCTGTATGGGACTCACAGCTCCATCCTATCTATGTGATAATTTTTCATATTGTTTGATTTCAATATTGCAGGATGATTTTTATATAACTTGATCAGCTCATTCAATTAACATCAACAATAACCAAATTTATTTCAGTCCCCAAAGCTGACCAAGGCTGCTATTTGATTAGACACCTGCATAAATTTGGCTTAATATTTCATAGCATTGTCAACTAAACTGTTGTATTTGTAGTTTAAATGTTGCTCTTCCTAGCTCATTGAGCTCTTTGAATGGAGGCAAGTTTTTCATGTCAAGTATTACAGCTAGAAACTGTTTTTTCTAAAGGAGAATTGATGTCGGCCAAGGAAATGGGACTTCCCATTCATGAACATGTACTGCTGTGTGAA
The DNA here is from genome assembly GCF_004027225.2 of Strigops habroptila. Classification (NCBI taxonomy): domain Eukaryota; kingdom Metazoa; phylum Chordata; class Aves; order Psittaciformes; family Psittacidae; genus Strigops; species Strigops habroptila. Next base: position 32,437,783 of record NC_044281.2, read on the forward strand.
AAAGAAGTAAATGTGCCTTAAAAATGTATTTTATAGGAAATGGGAAATCTAAATCTCTCTACCATAAAGAGATCCCTAAACCATTTTTCTGAATGAGGACTTGCCTGACACAATGCAGAAAAAAAAAAAAAAAAAAAAAAAAAAAAAAAAAAATCACTATTATCATTTCTCCCCTCCTTCCCCTTTCCATTTTCTTCAGACAGCATCACAGTTCAGTTGCAGTTACAAAGAGAGCAATGCCGCTTCAATGCAAAACAGGAGAGTACTGCTTATTTATGGTACAGGCAGGTATTTCAGATGTTTGTCTCTATTCCATTTACCTCTCTCCATTTTCTGGAGATTTTCCTACTCCTTTTGACTGCTTAAAAACAAAAGGATAATAGTGGAACAAAGTCCTGAAAGCTTTTGTGGCATTTGGTTGCTATGGCAGAGGTCTCTCTTCAGATACAGCACAGTCCCTGTAGCCACAGTGACCATCTCCCATTGTCAAGGCACAGCTTCTGCAACACTGGTAGAGCCATGGAAAGGGCATTAATGTACTGCAAAGTCATGTAAGCGACAGAAGGATGTTTCAGAGCCGAGGGGGCAAGCTGTTTTTGTTGTACGCTCACGGCAGTTGAAAGTGGTCATTGAAGATGGAAAACATCATCCTATTCATAAACGTCTCTGCATAGCATAAGAGGAGGTTACCAGACAAATCACTGCTCCATACAAAATGCTATTTTGCCACTTGAGTTTTCTGGTAGTATAAAATATGAGTATTGACTAATGCTGTAGTATGGAAAGTTTCTTTCTGGGTCAAGCTACAGACAGGATTCCCAAGAAGCATGCAGTAGGCAGCTCCTGCCATCTTATCCTAGGTGGACACTGGTACTGGAAGAGCACACATTTCTAAGCCATTTCTAAATCTCAGCAAACTTTTTACATAATCATAGAATTATAGAATAGTTAGGGTTGGAAAGGACCTGAAGTTCATCTAGTTCCAACCGCCATAATACCCATGGGCCATTAGTTCTTCAGGGCAATTATTAATTACTACAACATATGTAATAACCTGTGACTTTTTTTCACTGTGGGCAGCCATTTTTGCTTTAAAAGAATGAAGTAATATGATCCTTCAAATATTACTATGAAGTAATATGTAATCCTGTATATATATTTTATATATATACATATAGGAGAATTAAAATGTTACTGTCGTATTTTTTAAAGGCTTTGCTTTGGTGGAGACTGTTCTCCTGTCCAATCAATTTGGTGCCAAAATTTCTCCAAATCTTTTCTTTTCTTCCTGTGCATCACTTTTGATGAAAAGTGATCAAAATCAAGTACAGTACAAAATGTGAATGTATCATTGATTTAGGTGATGACACAGTAAGAGTTTATTCCTTCCCTTTTTTGCTTCCTTCAAAAGTTTCTGTCTGAAAACTAAACATTAAATCAGAGCATTTCCTGTTAACAGTCACCTCTGTTCATTTTTATCTTGAAAGTAAAAGTAATTTAAAAAGTTCAATTAATAAGATTATTTAAAACTATATTTTCCAATAATTTATTGTCCACAACAAATTTTATATTGTGAATTATGGTTGCTCATCCATATGTTTTCAGGAGTCCTCATAAATTTCTTCATTTCTTGACCCCTTTGGAGTAAAAGCAAATGCCTCCTTAAACCTGAATATATTACATCCTTCAGTGGCTCCTTAATTATATTAATTTTTAAATCATTTGAACAGGATTAAATGACATGTTTTCAGTTTATTAGGACCATTCTGCTTCTCTTAAAACACTTCTTTATAGATAATAAATGTTATCCAAGCATGTTTTTTAACTACTCCACTAATGCCAATGTAAAGGTCACTTTTTGATATTTCTGTAGTACCAGCTATATATTGGAATCAGCTGTAGTGACACCCTGTTCTGGCTGTAAGTTAATCATGAATGTTGCATTATTCTGGCGCTTTAGCATGGTAGCTTCTTCATAAGTTTTAGATAAATCACAGACATATCGTTGATCAATGTGAAATTCATCTTTTCTCAAGTGATTATTTCTTACCATGCTTTCTTTGAAAAAAACCATCATTTTACCATCAGTAAGCCAGGATCCTTTGAACAATATTCTTTCATCTTCCTCCATGTTGAAGAGTGAAAATATGAGGTTGCTTACAGTTAAGTATTACTGTTCTTTTTGTGGTCCTTATTATATCTAGGAAGCAATTTTCCCATGCCTTTTTTTTTTTTTTTTTTTTTTTTAATGATTGTGAAGAAGAAATATCTTTCATATAAGTTTTGCCTAGGGGGTTCTTTTATTCTTAAATCTGCTTTCTTAAACCTCTTCGACCAAAGATAAATTGGGTGATTTTGGTGTAAACCACCACAGTAGTTCCACCTGGGTGGAATAAATGAGCTTTGCTTTGGCTGAATTTCAGTTAAAAGAGGTTTTGAAAGTTTAACCATGCTATTTTTGTTTTGTTCTGCAATATGCCTGCATGCTGAGAGTCATAGTAAGGCCTTAGGAAAAGAAACAAATATGAAAGCCAATTAAAAGTCTAAAGCATAAAATTTAGCTTATTACTGTGTTTTATTTCATTTTTTATTCAAGCTATCTTAGCTATTCTCAGCTGCTATTTGCCACATTCCCTTTTACCATCTTTCTCTCTATATTATCTTTGCAATGATGTCTGATCACTAGAAAATTTTGTGGGCCCTAAAAACATACAATGCAGGCTTTAGGTGCCTGACCTATGAATGCAAGAGCCTGAGGATATGGATCTTTGCTGTATTGTGATTAGGGCTCAGTTTCATGGGTAGGTACATCTGTGTCATATGCAACTAGGTAGCCTTGAGACAGTTCCTGCTCATACATCCCATGGTTCAGTACCAGGTGTTTCCTGGAATTCTTAGTCATCTTACTGTGCATATCCCTAAGGCCTGGAAGCTAAGGGTTATGCACATGCGCACGCATCCATTCTTTCATGTGACAAAAATGAAAAATTTAAACTACTTTTAAAAAGTTTTGGGTTGATTTTTCGTTGAAAGTGTGAACTTGATTTTATTTGGCTTTTGCTGCTTGCCTACTGAAGCTATAGAGAATATAACACTGTCTTAAACACACATGTATGTGTGTGGTTGTGTGTCTTGTACATGCATTTTCAAAGTTTGGCAGATTTTGTTTAAATTGAACAAACAATACTGCTTAGCTGTCACAACAGATATTAATAGGGATGTCAAGGATGCTGAATTTAGACAGCAAATAAACACTTGGTCATAAGGAAGCTTTGCATGCAATGAACACACTAATAGTACGAGGTCTCCACTCTCCAGAGAAGAAAACTATGCAAGTGAAAGAAGTTTTGGAAGAGACAAATCTTCCCTTAGGAAAAAGAGATATTTCAAGATTCTGGTTTTGGCAATCAAAGAGGGGAAACAGTCTTACATCTAATATTTCTGGAAGCTGAGAAGCATGCATAACTAAGAGGTCAAAACTCAGATTCCTGTTTATGCGAAAATGATCAGGCTGTCAGAGAAATAATGTTCTACAGATGTGATTGCACTCGATAGAATTATTTATGTCACAAAAAATATAAAATTGATATGAAGAGACCTGTCCGACTTTGTTTATTGACCACTTACAGTTGTAGGATGTAACTTAGGACAGCAACAATGCAAATGCAAGAGAAGCAGACCTCTTCAAAAGATCTGCTGTCCAACATTGAAAGACAGTGTACAAAGCTCTGCTATATAAACTAACATACAGAATGCTGAGGCTTGAAAAGTAAAATCAATAATGTGACCTGAAACCAGAACATCTAGACATTGCCTTATAATTGAAATTGAATATTTGAGGAAGACTGTGTTCCTCAAGTATTACTAAGAAAAAGATGAGGAATATATGACGTCAGTGTTCTTCTCTTTTAAATGGTAAATTTGAAAAGATCACTTATAGAGCAATTCTAAACCAACTAAAAGATACAGCTCTCTAAAAGAAACAAACATACAAAAAACCACACACACACAAACAAACAGAAAAATGCAAGACACACTTTAGGACAGTGATTTAGGCCAAATCTTTTCTGGGTCTCCTCTTTCTGTACATCCATCAGGCAAGTTTTTGTTCTCTAATAACAGGGATTTTGTATAAATTCTGTGTACAGTATCAAGTGCTGTTGTTTTTGCTTCAATTAGTACATATTTTTAATGCACTTGGACAGTTTTCTATTGTAGGCAGCAAAAGCCTATGTACTATTTACCACAAAACACAACCTGCCTGAGATGTGCAAAAATTGGGCTTTTGATGGTCCTTCTCTGTCAGGAACACCAGTGGGACTGATGCCCATTGCCTGTTGTCACTAACCAGGTAGGAGGCCTATCAGCACCATTGCAGATATGAAAGCATAAAATGTGAATTTTTAAAGCCCATCACAGGAAGAGCAGAGGGCAAGATGCAGAGATTTGATGCTAACAACCCAGTTAGTTATACATGATCATTCAGAAAATACCTTTGTAAAGCACATTTTAGGCTTCCAAGAATGTGAGTTGCTGGCTGAATATAGACTAGATGCCTTGAGGAATCACTCCCTTGCCATCCTTAATTTTTTACATATCCTTGTGTTAATAGGTTATGAAGCCTTTTCTGGATGTTGCATATAGTAAACAGTAATTTGTTTGTTCTTTCCTCATTTGTGCCACCATTACCAGTTTAGGTAGACAGCCAGGCATAGTATTACAATGCAGATGTGGAAATCTTGCTCTGGTCTGGTTTCAAAGTGACATCAAAGTGAGAGATATTTTTACGAACACGCTAGTTTAGTAAGTTGTGTCAGCTAAATTAAAGTATGATTTTAAGAGTAGAGTCTTGTGGCTCCTATTTGAATAATTGCTGTAAGGCTCATACTGTAGTTCAGATTTTAATAAGGTTTTGTACTAGTATAGCAACAGTTCTGTGGCTACATGTATTAATTACTGTTACTCTGAACTCACCAGGGAGGTGGCAAAGGAGAAAGCAGGGACAAGCCCACAATGGTAGCATGCCCTTAACAAAAAATTATTTTCAAAGTGGTCAGTACAGGCTCGTTTAAATATTATGAAAAAAGAAGGATGTAACATTTTGATTTTGATCTAACACAGACGCAAATTAATTTAGAGATCTTTGACTGCCTTGACGTAGATAGAAGGAAAGTGGGGAAAAGTGGTGGATTGTGGCAAATAGCTTACAGAAGATCCAGACAACATACTTTTAATCTTTGTTTCCCTGGATTCTACCCACTAGAGAATAACTCACCCATTTGAATTATTGTGATGTTTAAACAACTGTCAGAGACTTCAGCAAGCTATGGTTTATATCAAAGCATGATGAAGTAAATTAGCTTAATTTAGGAGTCCAATATAATACAGTAACTAAGGGAGTCTTACAGCCTTACAGGTGAAAAAACTGAGCTTACACAAAAATAGAAAATATGTGGAAGGATGAGCTAATTCTGTGTCAAAGCTGCAACCATTGCCTAAGGGAGCTTATGGGAACCAAAGAAATATATGCAGGACTTCAGTTCTCTGCCTTGCCTTTTTCTAACCTAAAGAAAGATCTGAAATCATTTACTTGCATTAGATGTTCCAGCCCATCTGTTCCATTGTGCTCTATATGTTCACTAGAGACTTAAAAACATGCTACTTAAATATATTAGGAAACCAATGATTACTTTAACCAAACAAAATGATGACTTTGATGACTTTTTTCTTTACCGAATCCCTATCCAGGGATGTTTCTTGTATTTTATGTTAAGTAAGGTGATTTACATTCATCATATGTACTACATGCAGGCATTTGTTTAAGTCCCAATTAAGGCTGATATATGAGTGGGTGTGTGCTAAATCAAAACAGTATTTGTCCCAAAACTGAGATAATAGGAGATGCAGGTGACTCTTCTTACCTGTGAAAAAAAAGAAGGAAGCTCAAAGCATGCTTTTTGTTAGAGGACTAACATATTCTTGGAAGGGGCTTTTTCTTTTGGGAAGAAAGCTGTAAAGTTACAATTTTGGTGACTGTGATGACTAGGAAGCACCCCTTAGTGCCTATACTATACCCATGTTACATGATATATGGAACTGGTCACACTCCATGTCTCTTACAAAACATACATCAAATTTCATCAGCGAAGGCAATAGCTTTAATTTATAATTAATAACCTGTTATGTAAGCCTTGCCTACAGTTGGCTATGTTATCCTAGGTATTCTTATTAAAAATGGAATACATTTTAGCGAGATTGGACTAGATGAAGTACTGCTGGGAAGGAAGACCATTAGAAATATACTAAGACAAATAAACTGTGACCTAATGGAATATCACTATAGACTAATGACAAGCTCAGGGTTTGTTTGCTTGCTTGCTTGGGTTTTGTCTTACCTAGAAATGTAATTTGGTTTAGATCATGTTGTGTTCATGCTGTATTTACAGGCAAAGAAAGGAAACTATGCTTTCCTGTGGGACGTGACAGTGGTGGAATATGCTGCGTTAACAGATGATGAGTGCTCTGTGACAGTCATTGGAAACAGCATCAGCAGCAAAGGATATGGGATAGCACTCCAGCATGGAAGCCCCTACAGAGATCTTTTCTCTCAGAGGTAAACCAAACAAAGCTCATTTTATAGGACTCCTCTCTAAAATTAGCAGCCATTTATGATTCATGTTAATTTTGGCAATTATTGACTAAAGGACAGTAAATAAGTGACAGCAGAGACATTATGAATTCAGGCTTCAACAAAACTGCTACTTCTGCTCCACGTGCATCTGCTTGGAGAGGAGGGGGCTGGGAGTAGCGTGTGGCCTCACACCTCCAGGCAGCACTGCCTCTGGCAGAAAAAGGGCTGATGTCCTCAGAGCTTTGTATGAGCTGGGGAAGAGATTGAGGAGAGCTCTTTGATTCACGCTGTGTTTTGACAGCTGTGAAGCAATGTGTTGCTCCCTACAAGTAAGGAAGTAATAATGCCCTGGTTTATCCTTTAGTGTGGGGAGAGAGGTTAAGATTCACAACGGTGCAGGAAAACAAGAATTGTTGAGTATCGCATGGGATTGCGAGACTATGAGACTATAAGACTGTGCCATTTAGTGATCTTTGAGCTATCAGCTAGGAGTATCTTTTCCATGTGAATGCGTACACTGAAATGGAGACATGCAGTTGTGCAGACATGTGTGGTCTTAGCAGAAGGTGAGCGGGTGCTCTGCTCCAGGCAGGGAGCTGAAGCAAGATTTTCTTGTTTTCCTCCTTCTTTATAAAAAGGAGTAAAACTCCAGCTGCATAACCAGAGACAAAGCTGCCTCAGGAGAAAAGATTGTTAGTAAACAGCTAAAAGAGTTATCAAACCAAATCCAAAATGAATCATTCATGGAGAGAAGGGACACTTCACAAGAGACAAAACAATGATTAATTAGCAACTGTTAACACAGTAATTCAGGCATTAAGTAATAGTATTGAAGTAAAATCTTTTGCATAAACTACATTTGCTGAAGTAAATGAGTTGGTTGCTGCTTAAACAAATTTGTATTAAGTGGCATACAAATAGTAGCATGCTTAGTCTCACATGATTTTGAAATTATTGTGGGAGAGCAGCAGTAGAGTGGATTGAGCATGTTACTGTTGGGACCAGCTGTTGCAGCTGAATGTAGCCAGACCAGACATGACTAACATGGTGATTTCCCTTGGAAATGCTTCTTGCATTACAGTGGAATTTTTGACAGTCTCTTCTTTTTCTAAAGTTACCTCGTGGAGTCACCTGCTGCTGTGAGGAGAAAGAAATTTTGGTATAACGGAGTTTCAAATGAATACTACTACAGAGTGGTGGTTGTGGGACACAGTTTTGAATTGTGGGATGGTAGATTTAAGATATATGCGTCATACAGAAAAGACGAAAACCTGAGAAAGTATCATTGAAAATAATACTTGTCTTTTGGCATTTCTGCAGGATCCTAGAGTTGCAGGAAAGCGGAGATTTGGATGTTCTTAAACAGAAATGGTGGCCACGGATGGGACGTTGTGACCTGAATAGTCATACCAATGCACAGACAGATGGGAGGGCACTCAAGCTTCACAGTTTTGCAGGCGTTTTCTGCATTTTAGCAATAGGCCTTCTTCTTGCATGCTTGGTGGCAGCATTGGAGTTGTGGTGGAACAGCAACCGTTGTCATCAAGAAACACCGAAAGAGGTCCATAACTTTTATTCTTATCACAATTAAAAGTAGAAAACATGAGAGTGGAAGTTGTGGGATTTCAGGTGCTCACATACAATAAATTTGATTTCTTTTGATTCGCCATACTAAGCTTTGCATATAACTTTTTGGGTGGTTGTTTCTAAACAAAAAAAAGCAAAACATGTCTTTTGTGCACGTAGAAGGTGCCAAACTGACAGCCCTGGAGACTAAAGTCCTCTATTTATTTATAGAGCAGATACAGCATGGGCAGCAGCAGTGCTAACTTCCCCACATTGCCCCACCAATGTGCCTCAACCCTGGCCTGGAGAGACCACCTTTAGGGGTAAGAGAGTAGTTCAGAAACATACCCTCAGCCTCTCTGCTGTGAGTGACGGGGACGCCAGTCATGGGCATCCAGTTGTGCCACCTGTGGTTAATATTTTCTCTGATCTGAGACCCCATGCATTGGCTGTGAGAACCATATCCATCCTGTGCAGGCTGTGCAGCTGCCAGCCAGCTGGTAGCTGTTTTCCTTCATGGCTGACCTAGGCTGAGTTTGAAGAGATAGATGAGCAATTAAAAATAAGCCAGCTAGTTACTAACTGAATAAGCCATATTGCCATGAAACCGTTTAAATTCCTTCCTTTCTTTTGAAATCAGTTTTACTTCTAAAAGTAGGAGCCTCTGAGTAAATGGACCTTCATATGACATATTTCACCTAGGAAAATACATCTTAATTTCTTGGGTTTGAAGTTTTCATGCACAGCAGTGAGTAATATTTAGCAATGCTATGGTAGAATCAGTCCACACTCAAATCTGTCTCGCATGAAGCCTGTATTTTTTTACATAGATTAAATGTTTAACAAACTAACCTCTTGTAATTTTGGAGGCACTGAGGCATTTGTAGGTGCTTTCATCTTGGAACAGATGTTTGTTACAAGCAAATAATAGCAGCGAGCTGCACTACAGCTGGAAAATAGTACGTAGCCCATCAATTCCAATCTATGTTTCTCAAGTTGCCAGGAGTACTGCACTAATTGACGTACCTATCACCTGTAAGCAGTGCTGGCAAATGGGATCTGAAGATATATGCTGCAGTCTGTAATGTTGTGAAATATTTATCAGTAAGGTTCCATTCTTCTGAGTTCCTGCTTCTCTCATTTGAATTCATCCATCAAGTGCTCAGTGATAAACATCTGTACCATGTTTGTGGGACAAAGCTGCAAAGTCACTTGCCTGTGGCTCTGCAACGTACAATAGTAAAAGGGAAATTTTGGTAAAAGGAAGCATGCCTCTGCTTTGCACAATGCAGAACTCTAAAAGTAGGCACAGGGAGAGCACAAGTAGGCACTATTGTTTATAAAGATATCATACGAACAGAAGTGCATATTTAATTGCTTTTTGCTTAAATACTGGAGCATTTTCCTCTGCTGTCTTGTAGAAGTCACTCCTGCTGCAACCCTAAAGGCCCCACGCCATGATAGCATTGCTAAGACGTAAACCCTTGCAGTAGATGGTTCACTGCCCACTGTGAAAGCCAGGCAGGGCAAGGGGCAGGGACATTGTCTGAAGTGTCCTCATGCTGTGTGTGCACAAGTATTCATTTTGCCATAGTCTGCAGTGCATTCCCCTCTACGCTCAGGGGCTTGTCTTTGTGCGACTTTGTAGAGTGAGATGAGAATATGCCCCAAAGGCAGTTTCATATAGGTAAGGCAAAATAATTCACTCCTTTGTTGCAAGGAGCTTTAAATACTCAGTTTCCATCTCTTAAGAGTCTTACTGAGTTTAAATGTTTTTTCTTTTGCCCATCCCCTTAATTTATCTTTTTATAACTGTAAGAAGGATTATGACAGATCCCTGCCTACCCCATCCCATCTTTTCTCCCCTTCCCGTACCTCTCCTACTCCTCCCCTTTCCCTCCAATGCATTCTTGATCTGGGTTGCTCTGTACATCCTCTTTTGCAGTTTCTGTGACAAACAATAGAATACTTTTAAGTTTCCATTTTTTTAAGTATACTAAAGCTGCTCATCCAGTAAAGCTGTACTTGGAAGATGGAGTCCCTGGCAGGGAGCTGGGTCTGCACTTAGAGCGCAGCCAGCCTGGGAGGCAAATTAAAGTTAGGCACAGTGCACATGAGCAGGCTCAGGAAAGGTCAGTGATGTGGGTACTGCTGAGAGAGGCAACAGGGTCAATGGGCACCCTGGCATAAGTAGGTGCTGAGGTTGAACGAGAAAGTGTGTGCTCCTGAGGAGAAAGCACAGGGATGAGAGCTCACAGGCCAAGCCATCAGGAGGGTATGTGAAGCTAGCAGGATGGAACATAATGAGGGGTCCCCGAAAAGGGCAGCTGGGTGCAACGCAAGGCTAGAAGCACTTTTGGATCAGGTCAGAGCAGCCACAGGGAAGGGCAGCTGCTGCCCAGTGCCATGGATGGGCAGAGTCTTCAGGGGTCTTCTGCTTAAATGTGACACAGACACGTTGTTGTTAACAATCTAAACTCTATTTTCTCCCGGACTCGCTGCAGATTGGGTCGTGCGGCACATTAACCCCAACCCGAGTTCAAAACACACACCCGAGAGTGCCCCAGCGGCAGCAGCCAGGGCCGTGTCTCCGCCCGGCGGGTCCAGCCCCTGTGCCTGGGACGCACCGGCAGCTCGCCGCGCGCCGCTTTCTGATTGGCCCGGGCGGCCAGGACCCCTGTAAAGCAGCAACGAGTACATGACTAGCGTGCCCGCGGTTAATGGCCGCCCGCCCCACGGGGTGGCGCCCCGGGGATGGGAACACGGGGACTGGCCACGGTGACCAGAACATCAACTCGGGTAAATGAGCAAGTGAATGCAGCAGGTGTTTATCGGTAGATTAGTGGGCAGAGGTATTTTATTTATGTAGCACTAGTGAGGAGGGATTGAAGCAGGATTGCTGATGGCTACTGTGATTAAGATAGGAAGCAAAATTTCGGAAGAGATGGTGTAGATTGAAGATTTTCAACGTATTTAGGAGAACCAGGTTTCAAAACTTTAGAGAGGACAGGATCCAGGGATGACGGGAGCACTGGATAGAGCATCTCTTAGGACTCCCCTGATTCAGTCAGGAACAGTGCCTGAGCATTGCTTAGGGGACTGAAAGCAAAACCAAGATTTGATCTCCAAGAGGAGTGTGTTTGGGTATCTTGTTTCTGTCTCTTAGTATTATCCAGCTTTTCTACAGCAATAGCTGTAATAAGAGAGCTACAGCATGCATAACATATACAGAACACTAAAATCTGCCTGTTAGCAGCATCTGATACTGCAGACAAGTCAGTTAGTTCAGCAACAGCTGCAAACTTAAGTCCTGCTGTTGATTTTCTTCTGCCTTTGGGAAATTTTTGGCAAAACATGAGTGTTGTGATACTGCCTAAAAATTATGGGAACTGGATTGTCTCCGAACCGTTTTCTTCTATGAAGTGCAGAGCTTGTGGAGGGTCACAGAAAGGACTGATTGTCTTGCAGCCTAAGATTAGACTTTGGTGTCACCTTGTGATGCAAAGGACAAGGAGGTAGTGTTTGGCTTCTGTGATCCTTACCCTGTTAGGAGCTTTATAAATCCATTACAGAAAATTACAGTGGATTCAGGACTGAACAAGGAGTTGTCCTAACTTGCAGAGCCCAAGTGTAACGTTCTCTCTTTGGCTTGACCCACTTGGGTAGGCTGTATCATGCCAACAATTGCCAGTACATCGAGGTGTTCAAGGACTCAGATGATGGTATAAATCACAACTTTTAATTACAATGAGCTTGAAAAATGTAGTGTTAACTGTATAACTGGGAGGAACAGGAAGCCTATTCTTTGAAACCTGATAAACATAACTTGGACTTTGACATTAGAGACTTGATAGGAAGAGTTATGTCATATGGAGACTACTGCTAACTGGAATAGTTTTTACATTGTTTGCGTATGAAGAAAATCTGCCCTCCTCAATTAAAAAAATAGTATTGTTTCTACCCAGTAAGTCAGTTAATTAAGATAAACCTCCAGGAAAGATAGACTTCCTTTACTTTCCCCAAACCACAGTTGCCATTGATTCACAATTTTATCATGCAGGAAATGGTGAAATTTCTTGCTAGGAGAGTGAAGGCTGGATTGGTTTTCTTTTTCAAGATGTTGGTGAAGGTATTTTTATTCTGTTTGAAGCAGATTTGTAAAAATTATTCTAATGAGTTATGTTGTAAATATCTTACTGTTATCCCTTTTAATTCTTCATTTAATCCTTGTCAGATCAGATTAACAAAAAAAAAGATTAGCTGCAACGTCAGGAAAAAAAATGTATAGCTGCAATGCTGTACCACATTCTTCTATTAGGGCTCAAGTATGTAATCTCCTAAAGTTGGAAAGAGATCTAGTAATGTTTAAATGTCCCTATTATTTTATAATTCAGGAAAATTTAAATTTGGTCATCTTTCCAAATCGGATTTTCTAGAATCTGTAATCATCCTCTCCTAATTGTTAATACCCAGCCATCCTGTACCCTATATGGTGAAATTTAACCAGCTCATACATCTATCTCTGTGTGTTAAAATATGGAATTTACACAGCTGCTACTCAGCCTGCAATAGTGATACCTAATCTTTTGACTTTGATAAGCCTCAGAAATTTTGGGAATTGTAAAATAAAAAATGAAAATTAGTATTTATTCTGGTATTTCTGTTCAGTCACTCTACGTCCCTTTTGAATAACTGACAAATCAGATAAAGTTATTGAAACCTTGCTTGATAGAAATGTCAAGCTTTAAATAATTATCTCTAGATTTCTATATCTTTTGATAAGAGTCCTATGCATTTATTTCATGATATCAGTAAACTATAATATAATTAGGATCATTTAGCTTCTAAGGGCTTTGCCACATCATCAGGTTTTTTGTATCTTTTATTCCATTTGACAGACTGAAAGACAGTTTTAAAATCTTCATTGTCAATATGAGCAAGTGTAGCTGCTTACTGCAAGGGACTCCCCAGCATCCTCTGTGCTTTATCAGCTATGTCTTATTGTGATGTACTGTTCCCCCTGAAGATTATTACTTCTAAGATCTCTTCAGAACTACTAAGAAAGCACTCCTACTTCATCCACATACTATACTCCAAAACAATGAAAACTTAGAAGCAAAGATAAAATATCATATTATAATGAAAAGAAAGTTGAATTCCCATATTTTTCACTGTGCATGAAATATATTCACTAAAAACAAATTAACAGGACACTCTACAGCAAAGAAAACTAGTCATTTATACAGGATGATTCTTTTTGGTGATACAACCGACACTTGTTGCATCTTCCATAAAAAGTGATACTGATTCACTTATTGTTGATATAGCTCTTAAAACACAGTGTTAGAATGATCTAAAGTTTGAATATTTCTTAGCTCAGATAGTATATATTACAAACCAGAAATGTGTTTTATCCCAAATTGGCTGTGCTACTTCTAGCAATATATTTCAGAAACTGTACCCAGAGTGTCTGCAATTCTGTAGTGCATGAAGGTTTTGGGTTTTTACTGGTTAAGGAATAGCATAATTTTTCCACCTACTGAGTTGCTACTAGGCACTGCCTCATAACTTGCGTCAAATTTATAATTCATTAACAATCACAGTCTCCACAGCTTAGTTTGTGATTTCTTAACTTTCTCATGCTTCTGCAAAAACATTTTATTCAACAGACTGTCTTCACTTTTCTGTTCTCACTTTTTATTTTCAAATGATAAAAAGGGGGCAGCAATTCAAGTACTGTCCAGAGAACAGATTGTGTACTAGTAACGGCATCTTTTAATTCCTGTTTCCTGGTACTCTCCGCTTAATAATGTTTTAAATGTTGTTAAATCTCAAAAAGTCTAGGCTCTGCAATACTTTGTAGCTCTATAGGACAGAGGGAGATAACAAAATTACTCTAAAAATTATCACAAATATCTTGGCAGTATACAGGATGAAAGAAAGAAAACCTGTATCTCTGGCCAGGGCAGCCTTCTATGATTTGCCTTAAGTTACCTTCTATCCATTTTCAATTATATGCAAATTCCAGACTACCTCAAAAATCCATATTTCCAGCTTTAGCAGTGACGAAAGTTATCCACTAGGACTCTCCTCTGGTATTAGAAGACTATGAAGCCCAGTGTACCTTAGAAGTGGAAATACAAGCTAGCAGATGCAAGTTCAATGGATTGAAATTTGTCGCTGTAACAATTGTGGTCTGCGCCATATTCATCTCACTTCAGTTCTCCAACCAGATATTATTTCATGGCGATCTCCAACCAGATATTATTTCATGGCGATACTTTCAGCATGGTGTCAGCAGTGTTGTTTTTTATTATTAAAAAGTCTTATGCTTTCACCATTATTTTCACCTTCCTTCTCTTTTTCTTTGTCAGTTCATTTACCTTGTCACCTTTGTGTATGCTTTTTGTCTGATAATTTTATTTCGTCTGGGATGGTTCCTTTTGAGAATGAAAGGAAACATGAGATCCTCAAACTGGTATTTTATTTTCCCTTCATTGCATGTCCTCTATACTTTATCTTGGGTTTATTTTAAATTACTTTTTTTCTGTATTTTTATGGCATGTCTGAAATCTTTGTACATTTTTTGCTCAGTTGCATATAAGTGATCATTTGTTTGTACCACTGTATTGTATTCTACTTTTCTAAGAATAAATAAAGTTTTTTGGGGAAAATGAATCATGCAAACACTGGCAAAAAAGTGCATTTTAATGCCATCTAGAAATTCAGTTTCAAACTAGCTTTGAATATAATAAGCTGTGAAACTGTTTTAACTAGCATTTTTAAATCAGCAAAGCAATGTAAGGAATTAGTCAGGCCAGAATGCAAAGTTTAGTGTTGTTTGATGATGAAGTATAAGCTGGAAAAATCAGTTAAAGGACAAAAAAAAAAAAAAAGGCAGAATGTAATATATAAGTTGTCTTGTACAGAAACTGATAATAACTGGAAGGGCATCTTAAGTAACTCAGTATTGGCTTTTACATGAATGAAGAAACAAGATTTTCTCCTTAGAAGTCCCTAGCATTGAAACAGCTATTATGTAATATCTGGTCATAGACAGTATGCTCATCAGAATGCAGTGAAATCAGTCAACTCTTCCTATTGATTGCCATAGATTTAGGTCAAGGCTGTAATGGATTTAAAAGTGACATGTCATCCCTGTGATTAATGACACCAGGCCCAGGCTTCTGCTACCCAAAGCTATGTTGAAGCATTGAAGTTTGATTCCAGCATATTTCTGTAGCTGCAAGGAAGGGATTTTTGTGTTTGGCTTAATTTTTGCTCTTGGTCATATAAGAAAATTCTGCTAATGGGATTCTTAGGGATATAAATCTGGATTTACTCCACATGAACCTTAGAGGGGAAAAAAAAAGAATATTCAACAGAAATAAGCTTAAAAAATGAATGTTGCCATGCAGGGAAGTTGGAAAGAAACACTCTGTTTAAAATTCCAGTTTGGTAATGAATTTAAGTACTTGCTTATGTTGCATTATGTCATCCATCCCAGAGAACTTCTGTGGCTACTCATGTGCTTGGCATGAGCTTATGTATTTTACTGAATTGGAGCCTTAATGTGTCAGATTCCTTTAGATTCTTCACACAATGTTTACAGAGCTAATGTTTGTATATTTTATCTCAGC
Source organism: Strigops habroptila (assembly GCF_004027225.2). Lineage (NCBI taxonomy): Eukaryota > Metazoa > Chordata > Aves > Psittaciformes > Psittacidae > Strigops > Strigops habroptila. The sequence continues at coordinate 32,453,620 of NC_044281.2, forward strand.
CTACAGTGCTATTTTAAAGTTGACTTTTTCAGGGGGGGTTGAATGTTCGGTGGTAATGAAATCAGTAAAAGTTTAAAATAAAAAACGTAAATGTGACTTTTTTCTCCTTTTTTTTTTTTTTTAATGTTTTTGTAGTTTATAAAATGCCTTAGGCCTTGATCCAAATAAGCATTTAAATATGTATGTAAAATTAAATAAGAGTATGTGCAAACTGAAAGTTACATGTGCATTGAAGTGATTTGCTGAAGATTGAACTTACTGTACAATATTAACAGGCAATTTATATATCTATTTATTGAATTTAAATAATTTTATAATACCTGAAATAACCTGTGCTCAATATTAGCAAAATATTAAGAAATCACAGGTACTAATATTGTGGAAAATAGATATATTTAAAAAAACAAACAAATAAACTTGGATCGTTTGGGTATGATTTTCCGTAAGTTCAGAACCATATTTATAAGCGCATATATATAGGAAAGAACTACTCAGACTTACCCAACATAACAAGTACTATTTCTTCATAAGTATTCAGTATCCAAGAGTTCTGTTATGGGAAACTGGTGGCCAGATTATTATGATGCTGAGCTATTTTTAATAATTTGGCTTGCCATGTATTTTCACATGTCGAAATAGGAGCCTGAGCAGTTTCCAAAATATAGTCCCAAATGGGTTGCAGAAGCCTTTTCAAAATGCAGATTTTAATTAAAACATTTGTGGCTAGTAGTCATAAATAAGAATTTCTAAGACTTTCACATAGCTGGAGTGGAGAGGAGAGGCTTTGCAGTGCAACTATCGCAACTATCACTGGGCATCAAACAGGTTGTAGAAGCAATTCCTTGTGTCTCCCATGCCAACTACCTCTTGCACTCCTAGCATAATAGGAAAAAATGGGAACTTCTGAGATTTGGATTTGAGTAGGCTGGAATGGTGAAGAAGGATGATGATAGAGCAATCTGTTATGCCTGATGCTCCAGTAGATTAAATCAGACTGTTAAAGGGTAGCATTGCTTTGCTTTGGGCTCAGTAGAGTGAAAAATTACATCCCTTGTGGACTAGATAATAATTTAGGATTTAAAAGCTGTGTAAACCAAGGTAAAGAATCCATTAAGTTTTAGGGAGTTTTGGAACAGAACCTCTGTGAATTTAATCTTTACTTCATAAAAGAATAATCTGTCACCTTGCAGGGTCATTTTCAATGTAGTTGAATTGTGAAAACACCACCTTCTTCAGGGCCATTCTCTCTGGTTACAGTGCCTAGAATCTGCTCTTTCAAAACACAAGTATAAGAAGTAATAAGTATATATTTGCTAAAAAGAGTGAAAGATTGATTAAATTATTAGCCTCTCTATCTTGATCCTTTTTTTTCTCCCCACATCTTCCTTTTCCTTTCTGTCTGGAGATGGCCAATGATGTGAGGTTGGGCCTCAGAAGCTTGGTGAGACTTAATAAACATACAGATAACTGATTTGTTGTTGAAAATGCCTGCACACATGAATTCTTGCTAGTTTTCTCCTCATCTTTATCTCTCCTTGGAGCTCCCCTTGAACCTAACCTTTGTGTTGTTGGAAATGCCTGTAGCTACAGTATATCCTGTTTGTGCAGAGTAAAGGTTTCTCCATGTGCAACTTTTCCTAAGAGTTCCTTTGCAGAGACATTGGCATGCTCATCAGCCAGCACTCATTCAGTACTGCATTTTGCTGCTTGTCTTGAAAAATGTTTCTTTGCATTCTCTTACTGTTCTGTTTATTCTTAACCTTGTGAAAACTGTGGAAACATCTGTATAATGTACGCCAGTCATTAATTTTCTTTGTAGTTGAGTTACCAGCTTCTAATGCTCGTGAACCAAGGTTGGTAAGGATTTTAAAGCTTGATTACCTCAGCATGAGGCTGAATGTCCCTGTTGATACTGAGTAACAAATGAAGGTCTCTTACCTTGCAGGTTTGAGTCTGCTGTCGGTTGTGAGGACTAGCCAGTGTTTCTCTGATTGCAGTTAGTTAATGGATTGTGATGAATGTGGGAGCAGATCACTGCAGGAGACTGTGGGGCTCCTGCTGTCACCTAATGGGCAGTGCTTGTCCCATTGTTTCTGTGTCCTGCATATTTATTGACACAGTACCGTAGCATACAGATGCAGGTGAAGAGAAAAAAGTAAAACAAAGACACATGTTTAGCTGTTTTAAATTGGTGTTCATCATAAGCATCAGTGGCCTAGTGGGGAGCGTAATGTCAGGTGAATTTCTGGACAGGGCTCCCAGACACAGACCATGGGACAGTTACAGCCATTTTAAGAATTAGATCCCTGGCTAGATGTGATCAGGTTAGATTAATCCAACCTGGGTAAGGGAGTAGTGCCAGTGTGGGAAGATACGGACTACTGCATGAAGCTCCTTGCTGTTCTGTAGCAAGTCACTGTTACTTGATTGGTCTTTAGGTTTTTGATAATAGTTTCTTCCTTTCATCAGTTACAGATATATTCTGGCTGTGGGTAGGTGGGAATAAACTTTGGCAATGTATTTGAAACAATTTTATATCACATTAACAATCTTAGCAGTATTCTGTTGATTCTCACTTTTTTTCAGGTTTACTTAAAAGGGAAAAGAATATTACTTTTTCTTCATAAAGGAACTTCTGCTGTTGGAGACCATCTCCTAATGAATAAGATGGCCTCTTGTACATAACTTTTTATAAAGTTTTGTTTCTTTGAAAATGATCACACATTGAATGAAATTAATATATTTTAAAACTCTTTATTCTTTCAGTTGGCTAACAGTCTACTGGACCTCAGCTGATGTCAGTCTCAATGTATTTTTCTAACAGCTGTTTTATGGGTGATAGCTTATTTAATTGCTAATTTAAAATACATGGTCTAGTTTCCACTTACAAGAGCAGAAGCTTGATTGCAGACTTCAGCCTATTTATAAAAGTAGTTTTTCAAGTAGACTCTTGAGGTGCATCGTACTTATTTCTAATAAGATACTATTATGGTCAACCCACATTCCTGCAGAGTACACTCAGAAACAACTCAACAAATTTTATGTAACATTAAGTGCTTTTTGAATAGGTCAGTTGCCTGTATTAAATTAATGACAGCGAACATACATCATTGCTGCATCTGTTTACATGTCTGTCTGCATTTCACTGCATTGTTGTCTGCAGAATCTCTAGAATAATGAGTGTGGCAAACTGAGTCATATTAAAAAGGGGTTATTTGTATTAATATAAGACCATACAGTGTTGTCACTGTTTTGCAGAACATCTATGACATATATCATCACTGCTTTTTCTTCTTGAGCAAGCCAATTATGTCTGGGTTTGCCACTCTGTCAGAGCCTTCTGAAATAAATTAAAATTACAGCTTTACATATGCAGTAGCTGTAGCTGAAAGTAATGATAATGACCCTGAGTGAATACAGAATTTCAAAATAACCTTAAACAAATGTACATATGCAGAGCTACAGCTTCTTCATTTCTCCTTAAATGTTTCAGTCCATGATTTCTGAAACCCCATGGACAGAAGCTGGTAGCTGGATGGAGCTGTGGGTTTTGATGCTGAGCTAAGAAGAGAATAGCCTGTGGGTACCTGAGTATACAAACTTTGCTGTTTCAGTTTTATTTCTCTGCTTTGTTTTTCAGCTATGAAGCATGTCTGTCTGTGCATGGAAGTGCTTCAGAGACTTCCTTTCTGCCTAGCTGGGTACATGTGTGCCTTCCATCATCTGTGTTTCATGACCACTGAAACTTGAATTTTTTAACAGATGCATATGGGTTAAGAGGTGTTTTATATGGATGGTAGAGGGCCTGGCATGTAACCTGGTTAAGGTCAGAAGAGGAAATGTTTGTCTGAGGCTGGAGCTTGACTCAAATATTGAACCCCAGTCCTAATCACAAAATTGCCTTACTTTTTAAATAGCTCTTTCGCTTACTGAAAATGTAATATCAACATTTATGTCTTGGTTTCATTTTCTCACCAAAAGATAATCCTTCATATTGTCGCCCAAGACAGAAACAGACAAACAAACAAAACAGAAATGTGCCATGATTGATGATTAAGACTACATTACTTTAAAAGCATTATTTTCCGCCTATTTCCTGTGGCTTATTAAGAACTACATTTTTAGGCTTTTCATACTTGGCACACTTATCAGCATCTGACAAGGAGGTATTAGTGCATTCATGATAGTCCCCCAGTGTATATGCCTGACTGCCCATATTGGCTACATTTCTGAATTTTTAGTATTTGATATTTAGGGTCAGGGCCATTGGTCTGTTTCTTCTTCACTAGTCTAGTGTGGTTTTATTTGCATGTGTGGGATGCAGATGTGGCGTATCATAGTTTTGGCATAGATTTAGCATCAAATTTCTGCAGATACTAGGTCTTCCTTTTAGGGTATCTGTCTCCCTTTTTGGCCTTACTGAAACTGCTTGTAATGTTTTTATCTCTTCAAGTGGCTTCTCTTGAACTTCGTGATAAGATCAGAGAAATCATGAGTAAGAACAGGGGCCACATTAGTGTCTTTAATAAAATATTTTGTTCAAAAATCTTCTCTTTGGAAAATCCCAACTGTTGCAAGCCTGGCAGCTAAACAGTATTACCTTTGAATTAATTGTGTTTAGAGTGATGTAGGCAGTTTCTTGAAAACATCAGCTGTAGGTCCTTTCCAGCACTCACGGAGATGTCTTTCGAATTTGATGTTGACTCCAGACCTCCCAAGTAGTTTCATCCTGATTGCCCCCGTGCTGTCAAAAGGCACAGAAAATAAGCTAGAAAAAGATATCTATTACTCCGTAAATCATCCTGTCTGCATTTTTATCCTGCCATAATTTCTCTCCACATGATAAGGCCAAACTTGGTTATTCCTGAAAGGGAGTTGTAGTTTCTTGAAGGTGCAGTTGTGCAGGGTTAGTTGTTCCTGGATAGTTCTGGTGAACATCATTCAAGTCCATGTCAACGGTTACCACGGTGTGCTCCTGCTGTCAGTCACAGGCCACTGAACCTGTCACTCATGATCAAGTGTTTGGGATATATAAGAAACATGTCCTTCCTTCACCCTTCCAGAACTCAAACTCACTGGGGAAAAATGACATTTAAATTGGTATTTATGAATAAGAGAATTTCCTCACCAGAAGCAATGTCTGGTTAGCTATTTTACTGAAGTTTGAGGAGAATAAGCCTGCGTTTATAACTAATTTTCCTTACATGTGGTATTTTTTCTTACTTTCTTTCACTGATTAATTTCCTCAACTGATCTATTTGGAGTTCAACGTTAATATTGAAAACAGAATTATGAAGATAGCAAAGGAAAACTATTTAATCTCTTTCTGACAACACAAGCATATACATTTATGCAATGTACCTATGTATGAAAAGTGAAGTTTAATTGGCATGTAACATCTGAGATGTGACATATTTATGGTATTAATTTTTGTATATTAAGTACAAAAAGGATAGAGAAAAAAACCTTTGGTAACATGTCTGTTACAGACACTGAAGTATTCATTCAGCTCTTGAAGAGGCCTAACAAGAGCTAAGTGGAGCTGAAGCGAGAAACCTTTGTGAAGAGAAACCAGTAAGGCTTTCCCCAAGGGCCTTGCCTTTGGTAAGGGAGGTCTAAGTGCTAGGAAACCAGCACACCAGCCTCCACTTTGGGTCTGTTTTTTTTCCATCCAGATGCCAGGTTTGGTGCCTCTGCCGTTCCCTGGATCCAAGCATCAATTATTAATTTATAGTAATTTATTAATTTTAATTCTTTAAATGCAAAAATAGAGAATAGTTACAGCATTAGAAAGCTTGAAAATCTCTTGCAATGCTACATTACCATTTCACAGTTAAAGTGACAAAGCCTCAGGATATGAAAAAGCAACCTAACTGTTTAAAATTATACCAAATGGCTCATATTTAATGAGAGTTATAGAACTAAAAATAAATAAGAACTGAGCTGACAAGGGAGAAAAAATAATAACTTTTAAGATTTGTTTTTCTGGCTTTATTGCCATTTAACCCTTTTTACATTTACCTTGTTACTTTTCAGTAAGTAACATATGCTTTGTTACTGAATTTTCCAGGAGAACAATAAAGGAAAAGAAGATGAGGTTTACAGAATTTACAAATTCTGAAAGCTTGGCTTGTCAAATAAAGCTATCCCAAAACCTTCAGTTCTGGAAATCTTGGGATTCAAGGCAGTCTTCTAGTAATGTAATGACAAACTAATCTTTACAAGCGTTTCTAATTTTTATCATAGGGTTTTTTTAAGCATTTGAAAAATCATTCAGCATTAAGATAGTTTCATACAAAGCTTGACATTTAGTTGTTTAGCTGCTCTTCATATAGTAAGACAAAGGGAAGAACCTTTAAGAATATGTTTTTATTATTCCTCAGAGACAGGGTTGTTTTCCTTAACCTTTACACGCATTTTATTTTAACAACAAAAAGAATGAATAATGTGAACTTCTGGGTTCTTGGAAGCCTTTAAAAAGTTTTCTCCAATTTTAGTAAGGCCTGAAAGTTGTCCTTAATGCTGAAGAAAGAGCTAGAAGTAAACAAATGAAATCCCCACCCCTACCTTTTAAAAAAGCCCAAGCGTTTACTTCTCTACCTACTTCATAAACTGTTTTGTTGTAGATAAAACATGATGTCTGAGTTCAGGAATTACGTCTTTCTTGATAATGAAAACTTTAGTGCACTGAAGCATAAGTTTATATTGTGAAACATAAGCAACTGCAAATCCATTTTCTGAAGAATGCAGTCCCAGTCCAGCTGCTGTGCTGGACTGTGCATAGCAGAAGAGGGCAATCCTGTTAGACCAACAAAGGGAAATATTCTAAACGAGATTAATCTTAATAACCCCTCTGGTCTGGACCAAGAGATGTCTGTTAAGAGCATCCCATCTGTGGTTCTTTAGTTTACATCTTAGAAGACCTAAGCTAAAGGTACAACCAGGATTAATTTATCCTTTGAATTCTATCACCTTTTGTGCACAGAGGCTCCAAATGAAGAATACGCTTCATTCACAAATGTATTTTTCCTCTGCAAAAACTTAATGACTGCATGTTGCAAATATTGAAACTCTACCTTTCCCTCTGGCTTGGCTAGTTATCCCAGTCACATTACATTTGTTCCTGTAGCAAAGCAGGATGCAATGCACTGAGGATGTGCTTAAAGTCAAAAAATAAAAAAACAAATAAAATGCTGATGTATATTTTCAATTGAAATTATATGAAGAAGGCAAAAGGTCAGAAAAATGCAACTGAGTCATGAACTTCTTCAAAGTCTTATTTAGGAAAATTTGTTTTAGTATTTGCTCAGTTCTAACCTGAGTTCTCTATTTTATTATTTTTTATTTTTTATTTTTTTATAGTAGGGCCTTAGCAAGAATAGGGGTCCCAGATGACTAGAATGCTGACTTAGGAGTCTAAATTAGACCTAGCAGCATTTTTGAGAAAAGAAGTAGTACAGGCGACCTAAAAAAGCATTATATAATGGGCTTCTGGGAGCTAGCTTCCTTAGACGCAGGTATTGTCACAAGTGGCAGTACCTGAAGTTTGTGGATAAGCAGAACTTTGCAGCAAGTTTTTATTAGCAGACAGCTGAGGAAAACACAGCAGTGCAAAAGAAACCTGCCCAGAGAGCTCGAGCCCTTCCTCCCAATGGGGGATAATACAGGAACACTTCTCACACTTGCCCCCAGTCCACAATTTTACCTCAAGAGAGAGAAATAAATAAGATTATGAATTAATCCTTAATTTACTTAGCTACAGAGTTTATGAAAAAGCTTCTGTGTTATCATCAGTTTGGTGCGTTGTCTGACTTACCGAATGAAGAGCCTAACAAGCCAGGTATGGCTGTCGTCAAGAAGAAATTAACACAGCTGCAGGGGTTATCTGATAAAGTATTGTGTGGTCCCTTTCTGCCACAAAAGTTATTTTTTTTAATTTATTGTTGATTGATTTTCTCTAACTAAAAATGATCTGGTTATTTGCTTAAAAAAAAACGGTATTTTTTTGAAAAATAGTTTGTTTCCTTGGTGAGGAAGATGATATCCCCTAGGTTTCTGTGAACTTCCTTGAGATTTGGGTGGATTTGTGATGTATTTGAAATAGGAATTCATTTTCTACTGTTAACAAAGGAGATGCAATGTGCAGCTCAGCCCTGTAACGGTGGGACAGTTATACTCAGCTGAAATCAATATGGATTTACTCTAAGCTAAGGACACAGGTTTGAGCTCATCATCATGTAACACTAGTTCATTTCCAAATCCATGCAGAGATCAGCAAACCCAACAGTGCTTGAGTAATGTAGAAGTGGTGTTAAATCACAAGTTTAGAATCAAATCTGTAGTTGACATTGACTAGAATCAAGGGCTTTGGAACTGACTTGTCAATTTACAGGTTTGCATTTCAGTGGAGACCACTGAAATAATACTGCAATTCTCTGTGCTCCACCTGAACACAAGTGGCAAAAGATCATGAGGAGTGGGAGGAAGTGGAACCTTATAATTCTCTGTTCCCAAACCTAGTTTTCGGTATGAGTAAGAGCATCTGTAAGACCATTGGTGTTGGATTTAACAAACATTTAAGCACACCCTGATCTGTGGGCAATCAGAGATTACTGCCACACAAAATTTTCAGGTAGTCCTGCTTCTTAGGCTGGAATCTTGCTGTCTGCCTAGTGTAATTACAGGCTTCTGTCAGAGAATTTCTCCATTTCGGGGATTGTTGAGCTTTTATATATGCTTTGCTGTTATTCTGCTGTATGTTATACGTGCATCAAATAACTACAACTGCAGATCATAGCTCTGCTTTATGAAATATAGAGAAATGATACAATATAATACCTTTTTATTGGCAATACAAAGCTACCTATTAAAATTCAGTCATACAGCATCCCACGTGGTTGACTTTACTCTGCCAGTTTTGTTGCTTTCCAATTTGAGCATCCTGAATGCCGCACTGAGATGATAAACAGCCCATTGCAGGTCTTTGCTGCTTCAGGTTTTAAAGATGACTTCTTTTGCTGTATTTCCTCGTGGAAGTTAAAACATTTGGAGTAAGTGATCCTGAAAGTCCTTTCAAGAGACTGCTCTGGGGGCCTTAAGCAATGCATTCGTAGAAGGTGGTGATGCATTTTCTAAGGGCCAGTGTTATTTTCCAAAGGTCTGACCAGAGACAGGCTTTTACCAGATGACATGTAAAGGTGGCAGGCAGCTCATAGTTGGTCACACAACTATTCAAAACACAAAGGCGTTATCCCCTCCCCAGGTCTCCCTCAGTGCTGTTCCTGTAGTTTGTAGTCCATGCTGCATAGATGACCCAGGGCTTTATGCTGGAAAAGGAGACTTTATCACCACAACCCATGGCCAGTAAATTTTGGCACATGAAGCAACTACCCTGGAGTCACCTAGGCTGCGTATGGTGTTTAACTGACACGTTCCTTAGAAAACGCACTGCAACTAGATAAGACAGGTAAGCTGTCTTGTGGTTACAAGTTGGTGACCTGCTCACTGAAATTTGGAGTCCCAACTCACTTGTTTATCTGCCATACGCTTTTTTTCTGGGTTTGTGCAAAGTGAGCTAAGGGCTTGTGGGATGTGCTGGTCCCTGGTGCAAGCTCCTGCTAGCCGAACCAGAGCCATCAGTTTACCTCCAAGGAGGGTGGGTCTGACAACATCAGGGGTTTTGCAGGCTGAGATTGAGCAGGTGTTCTGTGTGTTTCTCAGCTGGAGATGTTGGGCAGACCTTGAGGTTTTGCATACGCACAGATGAAATTACGATGATGTAATGAGTGAAGAGCAACTCCTGTCCCACAGAGGAAGAAGAGGGGGGCCAGGCATAACTGGAGATTGTGTTTGGACTGATTGTTCTGGTTTCTTCCTCACCAGGACAAAGAAGTGAACCTGGAGCAGGTCCATAGACGCATGAACAGTTTAATTGATGAAGACATAGCCCACAAGCAAATCTCTCCAGCATCCATTGAAATCTCAGCCTTGGAGATTGGTGGCATGCAGCCAGCTCAGACCCTGGAGCCGGTACGCGAATACCAGAACACACAACTTTCTGTCACCACCTTTTTACCAGAACAGACAACTCATGGTGCCAGCAGGACACTCACAGCTGCCTCAGGCAGCAACCTGCCGCTGCCCCTGAGCAGCTCAGCCACCATGCCCTCCATACAGTGTAAACACAGGTCACCAAATGGAGGACTATTTCGTCAGAGCCCTGTGAAAACCCCGATCCCAATGTCATTTCAGTCTGTGCCAGGGGGAGTCATTCCAGAAGCAATGGAGCCCTCGCATGGAACATCCATATGACGAAAACTAACAATAAAACAACCAGCAGAGCTTTTTAATACAAAATTTAAAAGAAATGAAAAAAAAACCCACAAAAATGAACTCTTACATTTTCCTTGTATATACCTGTAAATAATGAAAGAATGAAGTGGGGTAAAAGTGTATTTTGAATATTCTCAATTTTCGAAGTAAGTAAAAAAAAAAAAAAAAACACAAAAATGTATGAATGACTTTGTAAATTTTGTTCTATATGAATAAAAAGGCAAACTACTTGTGATCGTTCTCAAGTGCCAAAGAAGACCAGTTACTGGGACTGAGGGCCATACATTTTTTTCTGTGGATTTCAACATTTATTCTCTTACTGTTTTTCTGTGGTTTTGTTTTTTTTGTTTGTTTGTGGGGATTTTTTTTTGAAGAAAAAAATATATCTGTTTCTTGCTAGAAAAGCTATCTATACTCAGATCTCTCCCCAGAACCCTATTTTACAGTCAAGATGGCAATTCACTTGGGGAATGTAACAGCTGGTATTAGTGTAGCAGTAACAAAAGTTTTAAATGTGAATTATAACTATAAGCCAAGAAACAGGAAAAAGAAAAGGAAAAAAAAGAGAGAAATTCTTCGTTCTAACAAGGGATTTAAACTTCCACACGGTTTCTAAGTTTAAGTACAGGATTATTTAATTGTGATTTTACATGTCTGCTGTGCCGTGTGGCTCTTTTTATTTAACCTTCTGTGTTTTGTTATATATATAATGTATGTTATATATGTTATATATATGACATATATATATAAATGCTTTGATAACAGGTTTTTGTTAAAGGGGAAAGTTTTTAAGAAAAAACCGATCAGCTCTTTTTTGTCTTGCGTACACGACCGAAAATGGGGAGGAACCAATATTTCAAAGGAGTAAGCCAAGGAAGAACAGGAAATAATGGCGTTGCAGTGACTGCCCTCTGGTGCCATCTCTTTCTTTAAGATTTCAAGGAATTTGCTGCATAATGGATGCAATGCTTTCTGTTAAAGTCATATCCCTGAATCACAAGGATAAGCTCATGACTATAAGCACAGCTCTGCTTTTTTTCCATTGATTTTTGTAAAGAGAAACATTTTAATGGCCGTGTCTATAATCTTAGTAGAAATGGCTGTAAAATGTTTGGGATTTTTTTTTTTTTGTCTGTGAAACACAATCAGAGGGTAAAGATAGAGCAATACTACAGTGAATTTAATGTCTCCTGCAAAGGAGAAGGTGCAATTTCATATGCCAAAAAATCAAAACCAAACCACATTGTTTCCTTTCCACATAGTAGTTCAAATGCCCAAGATGACTGATAGCCGGTGCCCTGCCCACTGTTGCTAATGTACTATCACTATCTTTCAGAATTGGGATAATTTAGTGTCTTCTCAAACATACCCATATAGCTGGGTTATAATTTCCCTTTGTAGCTGGATTTCTTCACTTTATTAGAACACTGCTATTTGGAAAAAGCTGTAGATCTCGGTGCAGCAAAATCACTGCCTACATTAAATTATGTTTGAACAGAGGTAAAATGCATTCACATCTCAAGAAAGTCAGCAGGAAATCTGGGTCAGATTTTTTGACAAACATTCCATTGACTGCTTCTAATTTGATTTGCATAATTACACAACAGGTATATTTATGGGATGATAAAAGTCCTCAAATTCTTACATTTCTAGTTTAAGTGATAGGGAAGAAAAGTCAATGTGTGATTCAAAAACAGCCTAATGGAAGAGCATACTCAGCATACTGCTTCTCAAATGAGTAATATTGATGGTAACTTAGAGTATTTTTGCAGGGATTAATTTGTCTTTGTTGTCAAGCTGGTTCCTTGTGAAGACAGTTGATTTTGCAGCTTGGCACAAATTACACTATTTGCTTCAAACTAATTAAAAATGAATAATACTCTAGCCAGCTGACTAGATTTATCCTATTTAGAAACTTGGCCCACACAAGCTTGGGATTTTTTTCTGTCTTCTTTTGTTATAGTTATCATTATCTTAAGAAACCTATGGCCAAAGGAAAAAATAGACATTTCTTCCACTGATTTTTTTCATCACTTTCCATGAGTACACTAATTAGTTATGAAATAGGTGAAAGAAATAGGTGAAAGAAAAAAAAAAAAGCACACCTAGATACCTGTAAAGACAACTAGAAGCAACTATTTGTATTGGAAAAATCCCTCATTTTTATTACAATTTAAGATTTTAGCAGCTGCAGAGGAACATGCTCCAGGTGAGGTGCAAAGAAATGCTTGTGTAGCTATGGGGATGCAATCTGCAAGCTAGGGCTTGGCTGGAGTGGGTATTCCCTCCCCAGCAGTACCAGGGTGGGTTGGCCATCAACCCTCATTCTGAGCATCCTCCAGAGCAGGTTGGTGAGTAGCAAACTTGGCTGCCTTGGCAGCATGGGGCAATCACACAACCATGTCCTCCCTTCTGGATGATGAAGAGTGATAGTGCCATGCCACTGCTGCTGGTTCTGCACCAATGTTGTAAGAAACAAGCTCATCAGGGGTTGTCTGAGCTGTTCCTTTGCCATTTCCCCACAAAGCATGTTATTTATTTGCTGCAGCACAGGTCAGAATAGGGAATTGAAACCTTCCTTTAGTGAGGCATCACTGCTTTCATAAACCATGTTAGATTTTTTTTTTAATAATAGTCTAAGCCATGGTACTGAATAAACTGAACTGCATTTGTGGAATAAACTGTGAATACAGTATGTTTTGGGAATGGGTTGCCCAGGGAGGTTGTGGATGCTCCATCCCTGGCGGTGTTCAAGGCCAGGTTGGACAGAGCCTTGAGCCACGTGGTTTAGGGCAAGGTGTCCCTGCCCATGGCAGGGGGGTTGGAACTAGATGATCTTAAGGTCCTTTCCAACCCTTACGATTCTATGATTCTATGATTCTATGATTAATGTTCTCCATATTCATTGTTCTGTTGGCTTAGTCTTGCTGTATGCTGTAGAGTTTGGAAGTGGGATTTAACTTATAAACAATGTTAGATCTCACTGATTCTCATGCATAGAATATGACTCACCTGTTTGAGTCCTCTGTAGTATTACATCTAAGACAATCAGGATCTTGAAAAATCAAACCACACAGACCTCTTTCAGAAAAGTATTTAAGCATGTGTGTAAGTCCTATAGAAAGCAGCTGCTTTAGGCATAAGTTGAAATGCTTTTCTGATTAATGATTAATGATTAATAAAGGCATATCTCAAATTAAATATATGACTAATTTTAAGCAGGTGAGTGAGCTCACTAAACTCTCTGGGGTTATTCAGTTGCTTAAAGTTAACTGTCTTGAGTGCTTTGCTGCACCAGGGTCTATACTGTATGAGTAGGCATTTACAATGGATCTGTCACTGTCTAGTAATTGTTTATATAGTTAGCAAGTCATAGCTTGAGCCTGTCAACTATGACAGGAAGCTGTTCAATCTTTCATGTGATGGTGGTTTGGTTTTAGATTATTTAAGCAAATCACCAGGTTCTCCTTGAACATAAACAATATTTCTTTCCCCATAACTTCCAGTTTTGAAAGTAAATGCAGAATGTATGATTTCCATATTCTGTCTCATATTCTGCTTCATATTTATATCTTCAATTTGACACATCAAAGCATTCACTTTCTATACAATATGTATTCACCACACACTCATGCATATATATTTATACATGCACAGTTACTCACAGAAGAGGTGAGAAATATAATTTCCATGTGATGTAAATGAGCATAAGTTCAAAGCCCTCACAGAGCTGTGCTGATTTACACCACCTGCAGGTTTGATCCTTCACTTTTAATATCTGGCAAATTGGTGTAGAAAAAAACCTGCAGAAATTCCCAAAAACTTTGAAGACCAAACTGTGCCCTTGATTTTTAAGTGGAACTTCCTCCGAGTGTGTTTAAAAAAGGAATGATATATGACCCTAAATATTCCAGTTCCTCCAGGATGTTTACATTGCAAAGGTGGTTGTACATGAAATAGAAATCGAGTGCCTATACCTTCCTTCTATTGTGCTCTTTTGCTGATGAACTTTCACGAAAGTGACAGCTGTGGCACAGCACTTGTAGTGCATCTTGTTCTATTGATCCATTAGTTTAGAAATGACTTTATTTTCATACAAAAATGTGACTCTGTTTCTTCTATTTGCTTGCAATCCATGGGCAATCTGCTTGCAATCTGAAGAATGCATTGCTCTTATTTCTTAGTATGTCATGTTTTTCTATTGCAATGGAAGAAGAGTAATTGTGCTTTTTAATTTCAGAGTTGAAACTTGATAGAACATTTTTATGCTGAGTTACAACTACATGTGTGCAATATTTGTCTTGCAAATTCCCAATATTTGCCTTGCTGTGATAACCATTGCTGCACTGTAGATGAAGTCTCAGCAAAACAACTCACTTTCTCTTAGCCTGCTGACAGAATAAAACACTTAAACCCAGGTTCTCACCTCTGTAAATCAGCATCCCTCCAGTGAAAGGGTCAAGTATACCAAGTTTCAGTAGGTGAAGATTTGGCTTTTAATATTGGGCTTGAGAGCACTGCTTCCCATGAGCATATATTCACTGATAGCTCTGTAAAGGAAAATGTTTTGAGTCTCAAAAATTTATCCGAAAGAGGAATATTTATTACTATTCTGAGGACTTAATGTGGATTAAAGTTTAAACTGTATGCTGAAATAGCTTAGAGAACAAATTTCTTCTTAAAATCTGTTCAATTTTAGGTATATCTCTCCTCTAAGAAAGGTTAAAAGCTGTTAGCTTGGTGGCTGGTGGAGCATTCCTTTCAGAGGAGATCATGTTACTGGACCAGTACAGCATCCACAGTGCTCAGACCTTTTTATTTTATTATATTTTGCTTTACTGACTTGAACGTGTGTTGTGGGCAGCTAAAGAATGACATAGATCTAACCACAACACATGTGGGGACCTGTTGGAAATTAGCCAAAGAATCCACATCGTTTGGCAGCCAATGAGAAAGTTAGAAGAAAACTCTGAAGAGAAGCAAAATTAAAGGTAAAATGAACATGTGGTGAAGGGGGAGGAGGAAAAGTGTGGTTACAACTCATATGTCTAGCAAAGCTGTATTACTTATATGGGAAGCCTAGATTCCATCATACAAGCAGTGGCCTCAGTTAATTGTTATTTTTCTTAATTTTTAGGAAACAAATAAAACCAGCATTTGTTCTACAAGAAACAGTTGTTATATTATTTAAGAGTTGGAATTATTTGTTTGATGATGCCAGTTTTTTGGCTTGATTCTCACTCAGCTGGGGAAAATCAGCTTCAATCAGTGATTTGCACCTAAACCAGCTGTAGGCTACTTGCTAGATGACACTCCTAAAAGCTCTTTAGGACTGCAGCTGGGAAAAATCAGCCTCACACAGCTACCCAAAAACCTCTAACTTTTTTGGTTTTGGAGAAGAGTTAAGGCTTAGCAGTATCAGTTGTATATGTCTCTGGATGCCTGGATAAGGATGCTGCTTTGCTAGTGCTCATGTTGGAGGGAAGCAATGCAGAAGCTTGGTTTCTCCAAGCTTGAAGGGTAACTGATAACAGAAGCAAGTGATGTGTAAGGCTGTAGTATCTTGTTGAGTTTTATTTTCTTTTAAGTAAGTTTACTGTCAGGCTGATTAGAGGGACTTCTTTATTTAACTGTACGCTTACAGGATACTGCTTAAATTACTTTATTTTTTTCCTATTTAAATTGAAATCAGATAGCTTGCTTAGAAATTGATGCTGGTATTAATTTCATGTCCTCTTGGAGCACCACCATCAGAAAGTTGTTTTGCGTTTTTTTTTTTAAATTCCCGTTTTTGTAAATCTCATTGGAAGATGTTTCATTTCTCAGTAATTGTTTAATTGTTTTATTGTAGTTATAAAATTCTGTAGTATTGAGAACATTAAGGCTTTTATCTGGTTCGTCTTCTATATAGTACAAAGGGGGGAAAATAAGTCCTCACAAACATAAATAAACACAGACATGGAAAGTAGCAGGGTAGGGAAAAATCTTGAAACTAAAAGAAAGATATGTTTGCACATCTTGCCGAAGCTTCAATGGCTTGGATGACTGGCTGGACAGAAAATGATTTCCGAATATATTGTACTGACTGTACTGTAGAAATAATCTGAAAATTTTCTAGGCGGGAAACCACAAATTGAAGCTCAACATGCCCTCAAGTTGTTTTCAAGATAAAGAATGCCTTCTTTATTATTGCTTTGTTATAATGTCATAACTGAAGCTGTATGTGGAGGGATATGAAACCTGAGGCTTGAAAACAGCTTTAGTTAATTATCAGGCTGCTTTTAGACTGAGTCTAAAAAGTCACTCATTAAAGGAAATATCTTTGAGATTTTCTGTATCTAAAAATTTTCGTTAATTTCTTTCTCTCTTGTAAGATGTCTGTATTTGTTTTCTGATGGAATTATATTTAAAGCAGTTAAGTATAGCACAAAGGAGCCCAGCACTTCAGGTGAGAACTGCAGCTAAAAGAACAAAAGAGTATGCAATCACGATTGAACTGTGAAGAAGAGAGATCCCAGATTTATAGCACTTTTTTCTATATATCAGCAGAAAAGCCTTGACTTCTGTTTAATGTACTTTCTATATGGTTTATATTGGATCAATCCCATCAAATTAAATACTTACAGAAGCAAAATATTCCAGCCCACCAAAGTGCTAAAATGCATATTTGCAAATAAATCTAAGCAGACACTGGAACTGTTTCCCTGTCTTGTATAGAAACCATCATTTTAATCTGCTCAAGTGGTTATACTTATTAGTAAAAGATCTGAAGGATGTAACTCAAGCATTTGGTAGTGCTGTTTGGCACCCAGACTTGTAGTGCCCAGGGCTCATGAAATGATGGAGTGTCCCTCAGCGATCAGTAGCCACAACAGCAGCACAGGGAAATGGCAATGATATTGGATTTGGGAACTAGTTTTTCATCCTGAGACATAGTTTTCACCAGTGAATAAATTGGAGATAAAATAGGTAAAAATCTTTATCTGCAGTCACAGACTCTTTTTCATGTTGGTACCTTAGCAAGGATCCCAGAGGACTGAGCTTGGCTGTGGTTGCTGCCCATGGACCCCAGCAAAAAGGACAGGCATGTCTTCTGGGTGAAGGAGAGCAATGTGTCCATGTGTACACTGTGTTTGTCCATCCATCAAGGTACTGCTTTCCAGTGTTGGCTATATTGTTGCTGCTTCTGGGTGGATAATGTCTAACAGGAAAAACTCTCCTGAGAAGCGTTGGGTGTAGGCAGGCATAGCGTTTGCAAGCTGTTGAAAATAAGTAGTTCCTGAATTTCAGCTGCTGTTTAAGAACTGGCCAGGAAAATACTTTTTTGCAATACTTTCCTTGAGTCTAAAGCCAGCCCGAATTATGGTGAGAACCAATTTTGTGGAGGGTGCTTTGGTTGTGAAAGCTTTCCACTTCCGGTATAGCAACCACTAACATGGCAATAGAAGAGCTGACAGGTCAGCATGTACCCTGTGGGGACCCTGAGATGATGGCAAAGCACGTCTAGAGTGAGGCATTTGCTGTGAGCTTCCTGGAGAGCTTGGGCCTGCTACAGTGGTGGTGGAGGAGCACAGGAGAACCGGGGAGCTGCTGGGGAAGGGGGATGCGAGGCAGGGATAGTAGCTGACAGGGGCAATGGTCTCTGGAGATGAGTGCTGATGGTGTAGCCAAGGTGGGAACTGCCCCTCAGGAAGGGTTGGTGAGGCTTGGGAATAAAATGGGGAATATGCCATATCACAGTATGAATACCCACTGGGGTATGAACCATGGGCATGGCTGCTGGATGCTACTGTCTTTACATAAAGATTTCCTAAAATCCACATCATGCTAAATGGGGAAACTTGGGTCAGACTGATCCTGGCACATGGAGAGACAAATTGTGATTGTATCAGGCAGTGCTGATAGGGCTACGAGTTGCTGTTTTAAGTCCATGCTGTTTGATTTCTCCTACTGTTCTGTCTCTGTAGATCGGCTCACTCATGTCTTCTGGGCTGTGATTAGTTGTGCAACGTTTACCCGGCTCTTTGACAGGGGGAATGTGGTTTTACAACACAGGAGCAGTATTCTCTTGCACATTTGCATTCCTGGCTTTGTCTTGTCATTCATGTCAAAATGTCAGGCAGAGAAACATATGCTTTCAAATGGAGTTTCTGTAAACCATTCGGATCAATAAGGACTGTCTGTCTGCATGTTTGTAACATCTGTCACAGAGGAATATGAAGCTCTATCAATTCAGTGGCTTAGTAAACCATATTCTGCTCCAGACTGTAGCTTGTTTACATTCAGTGACAAGAAAAAATAGGTGCTTTGGACACTGCAGAGGTCTATTGAAAAGCAAGTCCTGCTTTTTGGAAAGTAGAGGTCTCATCTTTTGCATGCAGCAAATACATGCCATCCTGATAGGCCAGGTTATTAATCCGTAGACGTGTCACTCTGAGCTCGTGATGGCTCAGTGCAGCTGCTGTTCATCCCTGATCTGCTCTGAAGGCTGGTGCAGGCAATAACCTCGATTATTCTGACACAACACCTGAAAAACTGCTGGGGTGTCAAGAGGAGAAACCACCTGCCTGTGGGCAGCAAGAGGGTTTTGGAGTGGGGTGAGGAAAGTGTCTGGCCACAGTCCATAGATGCAGTGAAGGCAAAGGCTCCCTTGTGCACTACCTGGTGGGATTTGGAGGATGAGGTATGCCCCTAAGGTCTGAAATATTATAGCCAGGAAGTGGTGGAAGGTGGTGATAGGAGAGAGATCTCAAAAATAAGGAGAGCAGGTACTGGGGTGTGGGGCAGGTTAACAGCTTGCTTGACTCCAGAGCAAAGTTCCTGAAGTAGAGTAGGTATGTTGCTATGAGAAACCGTGAGATTGTAAAGGTAGCATCCTACAGTGCCGCCTTGGATATTAAGCAGTCGGGCAAGTCCCAGACCTCTACTTATAAAGCCTGCTTGGTTCCACAGTATTAAGCGCTATGAAAAGTGTATTAAACCTTTTACTAAGAACTGAAACAGCAGACAGTGAAAGCACGCAAAATGTAAAGTGTTAAATTAGACTGTCAATTTAGTTATTCTTTATCACTTAATCCCTTTACCTGTGTGGCTTGTTAAAGGGAAAGTCTTGTCTGCCAGACAGCAGTGGTCCTCTGGGAGGGAGGGACAGAAGGAGAGGAATCAGGGAAAGCTGTCAAGCAGGGGTGGAGGCAGCCATTGTTTGCAAGAGGCAGACTTGAGCTTGAGCAGGAGTATGCATGAGCAGAGAGTGAGAGGAGATGGCCATGACGAAGGAGAGATACTTGGTCAGCATTTCACTGGCCCTGGCTTCCCAATTCAGCATGGATGGAGAGAGGTACAGCCAGAAATTACATCACTCTTGAGCTGAGATCTTGGGGTTTAGTTTTACCTGAAGGTGGGGGATGAAAAGTAGTTCTGTTATGATACTCGGCCTATGTTGGCAGCACCCATTGGAGTACGCTGGTGCCTTGAGTGGTACGCTGCAGGTCAGCAGGAACAGGCTCAACATCAGCTGTTTCAGGGCTGGCAGTAGGTTTGCTTCAGCAGTTGTGACTTTGTCTTTCTGTCTTGACCTTAAACTGCTATCAACAAGCATTAAGAAGTGAAGATAGAATAAAAAATAAAAAATCGGTAAAGCCTAAGGGGAATTTCTACTTTTCCTTGCCAATAAAGTGCTTATTTTCTCAAAAGCTTCAGTATATGTGGGATTTGATGAGTAGATAAGATGACAATGTATTACCAAAAAAAAAAAAAAAAGGTCCTGCTCTAAAATTTATGATGCTTCTGGAGTTTTGGTGTTTTGTTTTTTGTTTTTTGGGTGTGGTTTTTTTTTGTTTATTTTATTTTTTGCATCAGAATATATTGTTCAAAATTTTCTTGAATTTTTATCGAAGCTTACTTTCAGACTGAGAGTCTGTAATTCATTTAATTGGGAAATGCATAGGATTTTTGTGTTTAAATTAGCTGATCAGTATTACACAAACACCAGCAAAAGTGAAAATGACTACTCGGTGAGTTGCAAACTAAAAGTATTTATGGTTACTAAAGAAATGTTAGAATTTCATTTTGCTGCTGTTTTTAAAAGAAGTAATTAATTTGAAGTAATTACCATTGAATTACTCACCTGGCTTTAGATATAATGGGTTTATTAAGTCATTACTGAGAGATTGAATGGTGGCACATATTGATTATGTTTAGATGTCACTTATCTCAGTTTTCTTAAGCACTAGAAAAAAGTAGCTCAAGTCTTCTGACAGCCAAAAAAAAAAAAAAAGGTAAAAATTGATGCTCTGATTGAGTCTAAGACATTTAAAGTCTCCAAACTACTGAATTTTAGTGGGATTTATAAGCTTAACTCCACAGGATCCCTTTGATAGGCCCTGATCAAAGTAGAAGTCGGCTCACCATTATTTACTGCATGTCATGTCAGATGCATGGATTGAGATTTCAAAGCTTGTTTATTTGGTTTTGTTTGTTGGTTTGGTGTTTGAGGGTTTTTTTTGTTTTGGTGGTTTTTTTTTTTTTGGTGGGTTTTTTGGTTTGGTTTGTGTTTTGGTTTGGTGGGGGTTTTTTGTTGGTTTTTTCTTTTTTTTTAATCAGTTTTGAAACTTTCATTATTTTTAATATGTTTCCATCTTGATAACTGAAAAACTTCAGAAAATAAATTTTTCTTTCTTCTGCCAGGAGAGGAGAATAGTGAAAATTGGACTTTAAATCACAGTTATTAACCAAGACACCCAAAGCGCTTGCTACTTTGTTGTGTCTCTGTGCAGAGCTTCATACTGTGGAGTCTTTGGTCACCACCTGGGATCTTCTCTGTTGTAGTTCTACAGCTGAAATACATGTGTATTTGTGGAATTCTGATAACGTAGAAGGTTTCAGATTCATCAAATCTTCAAATACTTAATGTTTACTTATGCTGACTTTCTATTAAATATCCTGTATAACCCACCTTTGTGGGTCATATAGACTTTAGGTCCCATCAAAAGATCCAACTGTTCAAAATTGAAAACACAGATAAGTCAGCACTGTAAACAAATGTTAGTTCGCTCCTAACGTTGTAGAGAGAAAGTACGTTTCAAGGACTATTAAGGCAGAGACCATCAAATAAACTGCAAGTAAACATGGCTTACATTCTATTAATGCTAATGTTGTTTGTATTTTTCAGTTGTCTTTGGTTAATTTAGTTTGCTAATTCATGCAGCATCTGCTATTGTGTGTATATTTTTAAAGAGAGATTATATTTAGCATGTAAACACAAAGGCAATGTTACCTCTTGCAATGGGAGTAAGAATATATTTTCATGTAAGTTTTCTGTATTACAGCTCTCATTCAAAGTACAATAATTTTAAAAGCACAAGAATTATCTTGTGTAAGTGAATTAATCCGGCTGAAAAACTGAAAGCATTTTTGAGGAATTGTGCATAAAATAGGGTCTTTCTGCCTGCCTGAAAACCTTGAAATTAAAATGTGGTGTTATTCTCTTTAGGTAGATTTTTATTTTTGCTGTAAACTGTGTTTGAAATGTCTTTTTGTTTTCTTCTCAGAGGGGAAGAGACAAAATGTGCAAAATGCTTGACATTAAGGTTGCTGCACTATGTAGGCATATGTAGGATTTTCTGGGGAGGGTGTTTGTATGGGTTGGGTTTGTTGGTTTGTTTTTCTTTTTTGTTTGTGGGTTATGTGGGGTTTCTGTTGAGATGAAGAAGAAAAATATCCCAGGAAAATCATCCCAAGGTCTTAACACCCAGGACTTATTTGCTGTCTAGCAGAATCTTCCATTTTGTGCACATTTGTAGCTGAATCATAATCTATTCTAACTCAAACTTCCCAGAGAATGTTGATTTATTTCTGATCTATTGCTGTGGCTAGTGTAAACAGGGGTAATTTTCTATGAAATGTCATCTGTCACTTACTGCCTAATCATGTCATGCTGAGGCTTGGCCCCTCATCACTGTGATCACAGTTAGTGATTTTTCTCAGTTTTCCAAATCACAATTTAAAAAACAAAAAAACCAAAAACTCCCAAAACAACCCCATCTGATTATAATTGAAGGAAGAGAAAAACAATGGGAAAGAAAAGCATTCAACTCTTCCCAGTGCAATGGTGTACTGTATTCCTACACATCAGGCATGACTAACTGAGATTGCAGGTAATAATAACTTATTTGTAAGCAAGATTTGCTGGAGCTGGATAATCTGTCATCTTGTGCCAGGAAGGTGACGTGTTGTTTTTTTTTTTTAACTTGTCCTTTTCTTTTGTGTTTCCCATGTGCTTCAACAGTTCCAACTGCAGATACCCAGGAGAGCTTATCAATGCTTTCTAATTGCTCCTTACTCCTATTTTTGGGACTTGCCTTCATGAAAACGCTTTTCCTTCTGAAGCGGTGGTCCACTCTTCTTTCCATGTGGCTCACATAAATAATGTGAAGAAGCCACTGCACTGACGACTTCTTAATAGAGTAACTTGGGAACATAGGAATAGCTATCTTTTTGTTGGCTAAAGTATGCTCATGGAGCTGAGGGAGAGGAAAAATTGGGTTGGGGGGAATTGGTGGACAATGAAAAGCAAAATCTTCTTAAAATTTGAATTCTTATGTCTGGGATAATTCTGTTTATCTAGTGAAGACTTGAAAATTTGTCCTTTGAATACAATATATTAACACTTTTACGTTAAAAACTTGCACCAGTGTGAGCAAAATTGCTCAACTTGGCCTATATTTATTCCTGAGGTTGGTTTTGTTACCTGCTGTACTAGCTGCTCTTCTGTATTTCCCTGATGCCTTTTGCTACAGCAGCAGAGCACAGACTTGCCTCCATGCATTGCATGGGGTCAGGCTGAGTGAAGTGGTAAGCTAAATAAGTTAGTAAGTTGTCAAGCTTCAAGACATAGCAACTGTTGCTTTGTTTTCTTCCTCCTTCCCCTCCCCCCCCCCCCCCCTTCTTTCCTTTCTGCTTTTTCCTCTTAGTAAGCTATGTTCTCAGCCATCACACAGTAACCTTTATTTTGAACACTGCCTGCAAACTGAGTCCAGGGCTGGAAACCTGTGGGGGTCCCTGAGTAGAGGCTTGGCCCTAGCTGGAACTCTTCAGAGACGACTCATGCCTGGGTGCTTGCTGCCTGCTGCCACACACAGGCACTCACCTCCTTGCTCCTGGAGGACAAACACTTGTGGTCTGATTTCTACCAAGCCTTCATGTTTCATGTTCCTTGCAGCTTCTCATGTTTAGGACACAGAAGAGATTACAATTGTGTCGGGGCATCAAAAACTGATCCCAACTGTGAATGCTTCAGTATTCAGCCTGTTACAAAGGATGGGCAATCAGCTCCTGCCAACTTTTGAGGGGAAAAAGATGGTTTAAGTCTTCATCTACCATCCATACATAACTCTTTTAAGCTTGATATATGTTCTGCTTTTTAGGTTTTATTGTAGACAATTATAAGATGTGAATGAATTCACAGATCGGGTACAGGTCTCAGTGTTAGCAAGTACATGTACAGTAACTCAGTCTTGTTTGCACATGTGGTTTTGTTTATACTGGGTAGCTCAATTTGCATGTGTGAAATGAAGAAGTTCTATGACCTTTTTAATTGTTTGGCTTTTATATGTAAACTGGTTTGATGTCAGCCAAATAGTACCGTAATTAGAAAACAAAATATGCAGCCTGAAACCTAATGTTTCCATTAGTTTATTTAAATAGTCTGTAGATTTGGAGTTGGGCCAGATTGTTTATTCAGAGTGTATTTTTAATTGGATTATTGGTACATAATAATTGATCTATAGCTGATCCACTATTAAAATATAGATATGTTTTAAAAGTGTTCCGACACATCCCAGTGGAGTTTAATTGAAATATTTACTCCTACATGGCAACATAGGCCTTTCTTCTTTCAGTACTAAATAATAAAACCAAAATGGTTTGATAGTATATTTAATATATACCTCCTTTTGTCAAAAATAGATTCACCTTTTGCTCAGATTTGAGATGTATTTTTGAACTTCTTAATGTATACAAGAAAAGCTATTGTTTTCCTCTAAACCATCAGAATGGATAGCTTCATTTTTTGAAGTAGGAAACAGAAATAAGGACTTCGTTTGGTCAGAAAGGTCAGAAATTTTTATTACTTGGAGCATACTTTCTTTGAAAACTGACCAATTGTTTCCTTTTTTTTTTATCTTTTAGTCAGGTGTAAAGATATTGCTAAAAGATAAATCCATTCTTAATCAGAGAAAAGATCTCTCGCTATTGCTTAACAATGGAGTTGCACTAAGAAACACTTTTGAAGAACAGCTTCACATGATTTTTGAAAATGCACCTGTATTATGCCAATTGGATCATCCTTTGTGACCCTTTCAAAAGGAGAACAGATTTAAGAAGCATGGTTTCTCCCTTCTGAAAAGGCACAGTTTTTGATAGGGGAGGTTTTTGTCTTTCTCACCCACCCACCACTGCCCCTACACACACTCCTTGTAGGAACCCTGCTGCATGGGCTGTAAGTGGTAATTTGGGAGGAGGGGATTAGAAAAGGATTAAGACCTGAGCATTACCCTGCTCAGCTATGGCTCTCCCAGCAGCTTGCAGCGGGGCTATCTCCAAGACCCCTTGGGTTCATGTAGAGCTGCATGGCCAAGGGCATGTGGAGGGTCTGAGCTACTGGTTCTGCTCCTGTCCCAGCAAAGCCCAGTCCTGTGGGAGCTACACCAGCCCATGTTCACTTCTGTCATTATGTTACTCCCTCCTGGACATGCCTGTCTCTGATCAGCTCAGTAATGTATAACTCTTGGGCCTGGTTTATGCTGAAAGCTTCAGGTGAAGGATAAATGAGTAACAAGCAAAAATATTGGGTGGGATCCTCCCTATTCAATCCAGCCATACATTACTGTGAGTCCATTGGTTTAGCCCTAGCCTTTTCCTGCCTGTAGATGTCTCCTGCCCTATAAACCTTCTGCTTGTGCTCAGTTACCATCCTTTGAACTAACTCTGTTAGTAGATCCTCTGGAGGCTTCTCAGCTGGACTTCCTGTGAGAAGCGGCCTCTTTCTCAAACCCCTTTTTTCTGTATTCTTGTCTGGAAGGATGTAATCATGCCCTGTCACTCAGAGCTGCTCTGTATTTTTGAAAGAATAATGACAATTCACCATACTACTTTAGTGATGTGCTGAATATTTTTTTCCTTTGGTAAAGTTTATGATAGAGCAAAATCTGTTTTAAGCAGGCGTTGGTTTCCAGTAACAGTTACTTGCCCAGAAAGAATCAGATGGATTTGTGGTAGTGGTGATGTTGTTTTGAGTAAGCAACTCTATAAATGTGTCAGCCTAGTTAAAGCCCTGCAGCAGAATTTGGCAGCTCTTCTCCCAAAGAGATGAGGTGAGTGTGTGCTAAGGACTGGAGCCCAAGGGAACAGTAGTGTTGCATGCTCTCCCCAGTGCAGTATTTAAACCCTAAACCAAAGTCTGAAAGTTTGGGTTGCACAGCTTTGAGCTTAAGAGCAGCCTATATAAGTGGGGAGAAAATTGATTTGTTTTGCACTATGCCAGTGACTGTTATGTTGATGATTATATCTATGCTTTTATAAAGAAGGCTGGGGGGCCAGGGAGAAGAGGAGCATATTGTTTTACTGCTAGATGGAGGTCGTACTCAGGAGTGTGCAAGGGTAATGATCCTTCTGTGTCCCTGTGAGTTTCTATCTGGGGTCTGAACCACACCTCACTTTGCATTGCTGAGCCAACGGTGCCAAAGCAGGGAAAATGGCATGCAGCCCATCTGTCCCTTGCTGGTCATTTTTGGGAAGGGATTTTTGTCAGATGCTGTTGAAAACTTGAGAAGGCTAGAAAGTGGTTTTGTTGTTCTTTTAAGCTGCTTAGATTTGAAGCTTGCGTATCTTGCAGTCTTTCTAGTTGTTGACACCAGCTATGTGTCTAGAATCTTTCAACATTTTCTTTGTTAATTTGAAATCTTAAATGATTTGTGGGTTTAGGATAAACTTTTTTTCCAGTTCCTAGAAAAAAAGTTCTAATTTGTACAAGTGTGTAATCAGAGGAATGAAGACTCTCTTCTTTAATGACACCTATTGCTGAAGACTCACTGCCTCTGCCTGCAAAGCAGAGTTTCTGATGGAAGGAAGATGAAACATTTTTAGTCAAATATAATGACAAGTTCATTCCAGAATATCAAAAATCCTTTATGGTATTGTGTCTTCCTTGCCACAGTCACCAGATTCTCCTAGTTTGAGGCATGTCTAACATGCCAACCCTGCTATAAAGGCTAATTATGGAAGGCTTTGCGCCAAGGACTGTCTCCTACTTGGAATGAAAAACCGAAATGCCACCTCCATAGCTTGTTAACTCCTGTAACCTCCCTGTCCTGGCCAGGATAAAAACTCATTGCCCTGTCTGCACTTGGTTTGACTCAGGTTTCCTTCAGGTAGAAATACTTCATAGCTGTTGCATTCTCTACCCCAGTGCAGCTCTCGAAAAGTTGAAACAGTGTGTCTGTACACTGAGCACCCACAGGTACAAACTACTCAATTGTGTCTCAAAGCAAGAAACCCTTCCCCTGTTTGAGATGACGCATCAGTCGCTGTTGTGGTTCTTGCGATCACAATAATCATTATGGGAGTCATAATTAGACCCTCCTAGTTGCTACTAGGTAACCATAGAAGCTGACTGGTAATGGAGAGACATAGCTACATAGTAAGAATATATATATGCATTTCCAGAGTGATCTTACTGAACAGATTTCCATAATGACTGTGTTTTCACAGGATTCAGAGCCACTATTGGGGTACTTCCACAGGGTGGGAACTGTAAGAAAATACAGCTATTCCTGGCATACAGATAGACGGTGAAGTATTATGAGTTCTAAACATAAAAAAGGAAAAAGAAAAATTCTGTGGAGAAAGTGCAATCCTCCAGGGCATTTTTTGCTCTATGTGAGGTTTTAACTCTTACCACAAAAAGTGAAAAGATAAAAAACTTACATAGGCAGCTTTTGTTCATGTATAGCATGGATTCATTAAAACGTAGGCAAAGCCTCAGTGGCAACATCTCTAATTCAACTTGGTATTTCTGAAAGGAACTCTTCTCTTCCTCTCCCCCAGAAACTTGTTTTATGGAGAAGGTAACAATTAATACTCTGCTTGTATGGCCCAATGCTTGTATTCTTAACATTGTATGAGCAATTTAGAATTAAAAAAAAAAAAAGATGGAATAATGCAGAACAGCAGATACAGTCAGTAGTGAGAGTAAGGCCACTGGCATGTTTTGAAAATTTAGGAATGAGAGGATGGCTTACTTTCCTGGAGAAAAATATACCAGCTCTCTGCCTTTATCAATCAAATATTTCCTCTGGAAGAAGAGATACTCCCAACAATCTCTCTGGAAGCCCTATGCCTGTTCTTCAGCCAGGATTTACAGTCCTTGGTAGATTCCCACCACCAACGTGCTGTTTCTTAAATGAATCTTAAAGGGCTGATTTCCTTAGTTATATTCCCATTTTATTTAATTACACTTCCTGAAGAGAAGCCATTTTATTTTATGTTTAACACTGCTATCTGCATAGGAAGTGAGATGTAGATAGAGCTGGTAAAAATCTACTGCAATTAAGCTTTTTGTGACAGTAATGAAGCTGTGACCATACCACCATGATATCTAGAATGTATTTCTCCAACATTGGTCTAGTTTGTTTTCTTCTTTGAAGACTTCAAGCAAAGCATTTTTAAAAATTAAACATTTTAAACATTTAGGAAGTAAAACTTTTTTAAAAGGTTTTACTTGCTTCAAAATTTCCTCTTGCTCTAAATCTTTTATCTGAAAAGCTTGAAATTACTTTGGCTGAAATAAGTCTTTCCATGAATCCGAAGGGGAATTTAGTGTTTGATCCAAAAGAGACTGTTTTTAACCTTCTGTTGCAAGTAAGCAGGCTGGTTAAATAGAAGATAACTGATCTTTGAGATGCATCACCTCAGGTTCCTAAGGTACAGACCCTGCTGTCTGATTGGGTAAGATAAAGCATAAGTTTTTCTTCTTGTTTGTTTGTTTGGTGGGGGTGTTTTGAGTTTTGTTTTGTGTTTTTGTTTTTTGTTTGTTTGGGGTTTTTTGGGGTATTTTTTTGGGGGGGAGGGGGGTTTAATGAAATGCTTATCATGATTATGGCAACTGTTCTGTCCCTCTTTCTCTAAGGTGGTAGCTTAGCACTCTCTGCAAGTTAGGAGTATTACTGCTTCCCTGGTTTTCTTAAGTGTGTCTTGGCTGGGATACAAACCCAAGCTTAGTGCAATAAACTAGTTAGACTTTAATCCTTTTAGCCAGGTCCAAGGACTGCTATATAGACCATCACTATGTGTTCCTGCTGTTATATGTAGAAATGGTGAAAAACTAGAGGTAAAAAGATGAAATTGGTGGCATGGCTGTAGCAGTTAATATCAAAGAGCAAAAGTCAAAAGAAATTACAAAACCATGGTCTTTGCCAGTCTGATAGCTTTTCTTCAGCCACTCCACCAGTACATGCTCTTGCTTAATCTCAGCCCTAGCAGATATTGATCAAAATTGCTTTTCAAGGTCATCGCTCTGGACAGAGCCTTGCACCAGAGATAAGCAGCATCTGCTTTGCAGGCAGAGCAAAGCCCAAAATAGCCTGTGGAAAGTGCTCCTCCAGCAGCCAGGGAGGCTGTGACCTGCCTTGACAATGCTGGAGGCTCTGAGAGTTGTTTGAATGAATCCTGAGAGCAATCCTGTGGCCTTGTTTATTTGAGCTGCATGGAGTAACACAAGCTTTATCTGAATTTGAGGGACCATTTTGGCTTTTCTTTGCAAGTTGGTTGGGGGGTTTTTTGTTTGGTTTTTTTTTTTTTTTAATCGATGCTATTTTTAATTTGAAATTCTGAGGATGATTGGGGTTTTTTACTGTTTATAAACTACTTTATCTTTCAATTCCTAGTAAAAAGATTTTCTTTTTAAAGTGTTACAAGTTTAGTGAGGAATCTTTAAAATGAATGCTTCCTATGCAAAGTTTGCCTGGGGATAAACTGTGTCATGGTTTAACCCAAGTTAAAACCCATGGGTTGAGATAAGAACAATTTAATAATTAAAATAAGGTATAATATAATATTATTAATAATAATAATAATAATGAAAAAGGGAAATAAGATGAAACTAAAAAACAACAATCAAAAGTGATGCACAACACAGCTGCTCACCACCCAATGACCAGCTCATGTCTGAGCAGCGATTGGCTCCTTCCAGCCACCTCCCCCCAGTTTATGTACTGGGCATGACATGCTGTGGTATGGAATACCCTTTTGGCTAGTTTGGGTCAGGTGTCCTGTCTCTGCTTCCTCCTGGCTTCCCGTGCCCCTCCTCCCTGGCAGAGCATGAGAGACTGAAAAGTCCTTGGTCAGGGTAAGTGCTACTTAACTAAGACATCGGTCTGTTATCAGCATTGTTCTCAGACTAAAGCCAAAACACAGCACTGCACCAGCTACTAGGAAGAAAATTAACTCTATCCCAGCTGAAACAAGAACAGCTGAGTGAATTTAATCATTACTAGAAGATCCAATTAGAATGGGAGGTGAATCTAATTTTGTTAGAATGCAAAATATTGGGAAAATTATTACAAAGGGTGTTAGTTTGTTCTTACACTGAGAGTTAAAAACAGGACTGAAAAGAAAAAAACCCACCCAAAAAAATATTGAAGTATTTTCTGTCCAGTAAATATCACTTCCTTCCAAATAACAAAACCTCTTCATCACAGCTGAACTGCATGGGAACAGAAATTGGAGTGATTTTTGGCTATAATAGACTGAAAAGCTGCTTCAAGGCCAGGTTGGACGGCGCCTTGGATGACACGGTCTAGTGTGAGGCATCCCTGCCCATGGCAGGGGGGTTGGAACTAGATGATCTTAAGGTCCTTTCCAACCCTAACCATTCTATGATTCCTAGTAAATAACAAATACTTGAATAATGGTAGTAAACCCCTCAGAATTTAGTTATTAAAGGTTAAGGTTTGGGAGATATCCAAGAACGCTCTTTTGGGATGCTGTGAAATTTGGAGCATAAACTATTTCTGTTTCCCTGGAAATTGCAGTAATGTCACCAACCTTTGCACGAAAAACGTTGTGAAATTAGTCTAAGCTGCTTCAGTTCTCCTCTGTTGGGTGAGCTGGATGTATAATGAAAATCTCAGGTTAATTGTCAACAAGGAAAAGGGCTAGGAAATCACCTGGTGGATAGCATCTTTTGTAAACTTCGATTGCCTCATTTTTCAGTGAGAACCAACTGCCCGGTAAATATCAAGATCTTTCAGTGTTACCATGTAATTTTTGGTGCAAAAGGATGGCAAAAGATGGAGGTGTACCAAGTTCAGCCTCTTTCAGAAACTGTCATTAGATTTTTGTGTTTGGATTTGGGCTTAATGCACAAGTAGTGTATTAAGCTATTTGACAGCCCTATCTTTGAACAGTAACCTCTTTTCAGGGGAAGCAGGTGCATCTCCAGTGATGCTGCAATTTTAATTCACCTATACTGGATGTTAGTGGCTGCAATAGCAAATGGAGTTCTTGGAGCTTCCCCAGTATGTCCAGAACAGCTAATTTTCCTTCTGTGTGCCTGCCCTGAGAACATCAGGGATAGATCTGGCAGGTTTGAGTAGATTTTGTAAGCACACCTCCACTTTCGTGTGACAGAAAATCAGCCAACACATAATCAATTTATTTCGCTGGGGCAAAGAAATAATAGGTTGCAACTGGTCACCATATTCTAATGGTTTCTGTGCACTGAAAGAGTCATCAGCTTTGTTCCGTGTAATTGCATTCTTTAGATGTGGCTATTTGTGGTATATTATAGCTTGCAACTACAAACACATTTGAGCAGACAGCAGATGAAGTCCATTGGGTCTCCTTTTATCCTTACCCAAGCAGCTTCCTTAGTTTTAGTACAGTGACAGCTGGCTTCCCTCCATGAGAGGAGGTAAAAGTGATGTCTGAGGTGCACTTCAATTCCACAAAAAATATGCAGTTGTCTTGGCCTGATTCTTCTATTTCTTGAATTATATATCAATAATGACATCAGTAATGATACACATATATCTCACTACAGAAAGTGAGTTTCAACTGTTGTGAAATACTGCTTAGTAGCAGAATTAGCAAGGAACTCTATGCAAAATATTTAAGCATCCTTTCATTATGCACTGCATATTTTATACAACATTTAAAATAAAACACACACAAAAAGATGGAGCTCCTGTATTAGTATGGAGAGTTGGGGAAGGTCTTTGCTGTTTTTATTTAGGCTGTATCATTTTAAAGCCAATACTGATCCTATTTTCAGTGCATCACGTACCTTGGGAACCCAAAGCATGGAAGTTGCCATTTTTAACCTTTAGTCCTCATGTAGTAATATAGGCTAGTTAGCTATTTTTCCATTTTATTATAAGACTGGAGTGGCAATTTAGTCTTCATGATAGCTTAATCTACAGCTCAGTGACTGCCACTTACTAACAGAAACACACTGGTGCTGCTTTAGCCATTATGATCTCAAGGTCAAACAGAAATGAGAAGTGACCAGTCTTGTTCCAAGGTGCCCAGGCCTGAGACATACAGGAGTCATTTCCAAACACTAATCTTACTTCACTGGAAAAAGAGCCATACCCTTCAAACTTTCCCAAAATCTTAATGACCGTCTTCATCTTCTGCTCCACCTCTCCAATACTTGCTTGACCTGCATTTTCATTTTGAATTCTTTTAATATACTAGTAAGCCTCCCCTGTGTGTCATAAGACATGCTAGGCGGATGCGTTTGGGATGGATGGGAAACAAGGGACTTGCTCATACTAAGCTCACAGTCTTTCTTTTAACCTGCATATGTGACTATGTGCATGCACATAGTATATTTAAAACATGTTGAACATGGTTATTCTGATTGTAAATGTGTACTGGGTTTGTGTGGCAAGCTTTTGGTAGTGGGAGTGCTACAGGGGTGGCTTCTGTGAGAAGCTGCTAGAAGTTTCCCCCTTGTCTGATAGAGCCAATGTGAGCCAGCTCCAAGGTGGACGTGCCACTGGCCAAGACTGAGCCAGTTGGTGATGGTGTCGCTGGGATAACATGTTTAAGAAGGAGAAAACAACTGAGCTGCAGCAATTGCAGCCAGAGTGAGGAGTGAGAATATGTGAGGGGAGCAGCTCTGCAGACACCAGGGTCAGTGAAGAAGGGCAGGAGGTGGTCCAGGTGCCAGAGCAGAGATTCCCCTGCAGCCCATGATGCAGACCATGGTGAGGCAGGCTGTGCCCCTGAAGCCCATGGAGGCTAGTGGGGGAGCAAATCTCCACCTGCAACCCAGGGAGGACCCCACTCTGGAGTGGGGAGATGCCCGAAGGAGGCTGTGACCCCGTGGGAAGCATGCACTGAAGCAGATTTGCTGAAGGACTGGTGACCTAGCAAGGGACCCACGTCGGAGCAGTCTGTTCCTGAAGGACTGCACCCCATGGAAGAGACCCACACTGGAGCAGTTTGTGGAGAACTGCAGCCTGTGGGAAGGACTTAGGTTGGAGAAGTTCATGGAGGACTGTGTCCTATGGGGGGACCCCTCACTGGAGCAGGGCAAGAGTGTGAGGAATCCTGCCCCGAGGAGGAAGGAGCAGCAGAAAATATATGTGATGAACTGATCACAACCCCCCTTCTCTGTCCCCCTGTGCTGCTGGGAGGAGGAGGTAGAGAAAATCAGGATTAAAGTTAAGCCTGAGAAGAAAGGAGGGGTGGGGGGAAAGTATTTTTAAAATTTGGTTTTATTTCTCATTAGCCTACTCAGATTTTATTTGTAATAACTTGAAACTAATTTCCCAAAGTCAAGTCTGTTTTGCCCATGATGGTAATCGATGAGTGATCTCCCTGTCCTTATATCTGTCCATAAGCCTTTCATTATATTTCCCCCCGCTGCCCCATCTATCTGAGGAGGGCAGTGATAGAGGGGCTTTGGTGGGCACCTGGCATCCAGCCAAGGTCAACCCACCACCAGATGAAGGAAGGGTTTTTTCAGTATAAAGAAGCACCTTAAAAATAAATAAAAATCATGTGTAAGTATTGGGAGTGGGAAGAGGGATGCTTTGATGCTTCCCACGCAGTGTCGTGTTAACTAGCAGTTACATTTCCTGACCCAGTAATGGTGCTGGATAAATGCGAGCTCCAGAACATGTTCCCACCTGCATACCTGTGCATCAAATGTCATTGATAGAGCTCATCTGAAACTATGTCTTGCATAGAGGAAAGAGGAATTGGGCATCTATCACCTCTCAGAGGAAAAGGGTCCTCTCTTCTCCTCACTGAAAAGCAGACAAGATAGTAACTGAAATCCCTATTTATTTATCTCCACATGTCAAGGCATGTTGACTCCCTGAAAGCAGGCATCTTTCCACAAGTTCTGTGTCATGTTCTCTGATTGGCAATGACCTTGGCTCAGAGTCAGGAGACTTGTCGTTACTTGGAAAGGGAGGCTAATTTTCTACAGCTCTAAAGCAGTGCTCCACTGAAAATCATCCCTATTTTTTGTGCAGGAGAAATAGTGTTTCTGAAGGACAAACTACTTGAGAATCCAGAGGAAACTATACTAGTGCTATCAAAAAGGAGAAACTCAAGGACTATACCTAAGGAACTTCCAAATAGCAGAACTTTATAGGGGCTGGGAGAGAAACCTAAAGAACGTGCTCCTCTGAGGCCATGTTCAGTAATGCATTGTGCACAGTCCTAGCACTCATGAACCACAAATCTTTTCTCTTGAAACTGCTATCCCTGTCTTCATTTCTTACCTTCAATTTGCTGCCAACATATACAAACATAGATAGCAAATGCAGGGGTTTTTTTACGTGATTGTGCTAATAGGTTTCATGAAGGAAGATACCACTTGCATGCGTATAGGCAATTTAGGAATTTTTACAGTGAAATACCATTAGCAGATGGCAGAGGATTGTTGAGTTGCACAAAATACAGGTGTAGTAGCTAAGCAACTGCCTTGCATGCTTCTTGCCCTTTGGAGAGAGGATTTATGCAGGGGGATAACAACACCTTGCATTAGCATCTGAGCTAATTTGGCTGACTTCCCCATCCAGCTCCTTTGCTTTTTTTACTCTGTTACAGGTACTTTATTTTACCTCTCCCAGAGCCTCATGGCTGTTCAGAAGTACTCCCTCCATGCCCAGATGCTATTAGGGGGAACACTATGTGGTCCTGGCTGGAGCTGTGCAGCCTTGTGCTGACATGGAGGGCTGTAGCATTTGTACCCGCTCCACCCACCCTTCCCTGTGCAGTGGCAACTGTGCTTGTGCAAGAGACCTTGTCTTGGTGGTTTCCACTGTATGAAATTTGGTCTTAGTTCAAGTTATAGCAAGAAAAAAAGCAAGCAAAATAATTTCTGCCTCTTGATTTCCTATTCCTCCCTGTGCTGAAATGCATGGATCTGTATTTCATGTTTGATCAGAGGGACATAGGTGCTTTTGAGGAACTTGTCTTTAGTTGATTGTTAACAATTGTTCAGTGGGAAGCGATACCATGGGCTCTCTGTCTGGGTCCTGTCCAGCTAAGCCTGCTGTCAGGGGTGCTGCTGTGTTTGGTTTTGGGAGGCAGACATTAGCTTGAGGTGAATGAAACAAATTCTTATGGGTGAAACCCAAAGGTTCTGGAGAGGGATTTCAAGGCTGTCCATGTGACATGTTTGAAGGATAGCAGAGGAGCAGGAAATGAGACAAAATAAGAGTGTTGTGGGAAACTTATTTGCAAACTTTCTTGTGTCAGCCTAATACTGTTCAGCCCAGCCATGGCTGTGTGTTTCCGTCCTGGCAGTGGCCCTCAAGGGGGCTGTGCCCATGACATTCCCCTCTCTTTTGACACTGTGCAGGTGACCAGCTTTCAAGCCAGCAGATGTTTGGCAAGACTTTTTTATTTGTGCTGTTTCTAGTGCTTGTGCACCAGTCTCTTCAGCCACAATTGTGTCCCTCTGCCAGGGTAGCTTGCTCACTCCCCTGTGTGCATCCAGTCCTCCAGCACCCTGAGAGAGGGTGGCAGGTAAGAGGAGGGGCCAAGAGCTTAAAGCCTCAAGCAAATGTTCCATAGCAGTGTGAGCAACACTGGGAAAACAGGGGGGAAGGGGAGAACCCTTAAGCCGAAGGAAGGTTGTTCCATCTGCCCCAGGCTTGGAGGTGGTTCAGGTGCCTGCAGGATGAGCAGGCAGCAAAGAGGAGGAAGGTGTCACCTTGGCTCTACTGTGAGGCTAGCTACAACTCATGGGTGTAGCACTGTTAGCAACTTCTGCTATTTGGCCTTTCCTGGTTGAAAAAGAGGGGTTTGGAGTGAATAATATCATAGTATCATGATGAATCATCTTATATGGCTGTCAAATTTGACATCATTCCAGTTTAGTGACTAAAGAAATGAAATTAACCTAGGTTGTAAAATCCAGAATTATTAGGGGAAAAAAAATCCTCAAAACCACTACCCCAAAAAGGTACATACAGCAGAAATAAATTTCAAAAATTAAGTAATCTTTTTCCACACAAGTTGTCCTGTAATTTTGCAGTACTAAATCCTTGGTGAAAACCTTGTACTCATCCCTAGTGCAGGAAAGGAAGATCAAAGACATTTCTAGTACATGTTAAGCATTGCTATTTCTTTACATACTGTTAAATGCTGACCATAAATACTGCTGACCATAAATTTGAAGTATTGCTTCAAATGATTCATGTCTCGTATCAGCTTCAAAAATCAGTGAAATTGTTCTCATATATAATTAAGGAAGTAAGGCTGTATTGTCCCAGGAAGGTACCTGAAAGTGACACTGTCTGCCTTTTCTAGCAAAAGCATGAAGTATGTAGCAGCCCCTGACAGACAGGAGCATATCAAGATAGATTACCAAGCATTTACAAAGTAGATCAAGCGGAACAAGAACTTTGTTTGAGAAACGTTATATTAATGCTTCACTAGACAGACCTCACTACTGTAGAATATTAATGAAGCATTTGTTAAATAAAAGGTGAGTGGGTGTGGATGTGTATGTGTGTCCATACCTATGTATTATAGAACAGCATTTGTGTTGTTTTATAGAAGATAAACCCCTTTAGCTTTCAGAACAGGGGGCTTGTTCTGATTGACTACAACCCCTTGCTACAGAGATACTCAGAGTCCCCCCAAATGCTGCATGAGATGCTTAACTGTGTTAATATTGTAATGGATTGGAATAAAAATATCAAGTTCTCCAGCTTAAATAAAAAAAAAAATAATAATCTTTTTAGTTCAAAACTAACCTCCAATGCTGGTAGCTGCCTCTGGTGTTTCCTCTCTGGCCTAGACAGTGATACTGCTGTGGTTTGGGGCATGAAGTAGTCAATTGCCCAGCAGTAGCACAGGGCTCTACAATGCACAGGGTCTTCCAGATAGCACAAACTAGATGCAGAAGACTTCTGTAAGTCTTTCTTAAGTGAGCAGACCTCCAGAGTTTTGGAGGGCTAACAGGAATAACTTAATGTATTCAAGGCTTCACTTGAAAGAGATTCACATGCTGAAATGAGTTTGTCAGCTGCAGTGCTGAGCTGGACCTGGCGGTGGCTGACCTTGTGATGCTATTCACAGGCACGTGCTGTTTCCAATATTTTCCTTTTGGTAAGGAGGAGGAAGAAGCAGATATCTAAACCTTTTTTACACATAGCTTTGACATTTCACAGTGAGTTCATTTGTTCATCAAGTGTATGTGATTTATAGGTACTATGCACTCATGATGTGCTGCACTAGCTCTGTAAGAGGGATTGCCTGTAATGTTGGCAGCAGCAGAGAAGACTCTGGCTAATCCTGGTAATCCCTCTGACTTGTTTATGCTGTACATATTTGTCTGTTGTAAATGTGTGTTTGATAGGCCAGGAGTTCAATAAAAGTGAATTTGTGTCTAACCTTGTAATACCATAGCTGCTGCCAAATTAGTTCTCAGGATCAGAAGTCTCTGCAACCTTAAACACTGCTGGGAGTGCTGCTTACGCAACCCTGCCAACATTTAAATAAGCTTCCTCCATGCAAACAATTGTTCCTTCCTGAATGCAGGGTAGATAGTTTGTGGTTACGTGTTGGCAGTAAAGCTTAGGAGATGGTGTGCATCTTGGGATGGTGGCCTGGTTACGTACAGCTTCAGCACGGCCTATATCCCGGGCTGACAGCAAACTCTACGTTATCTAAGTTGGCTCAGGCCACCTTTATACCTATTACAGAGATTTACAGCAAACTTGTGCTTCACAGAACTGAACAGGGTTTTATCAGAGACTTTGTGAGTTCCTGTTAGCCACAATAAAGATATTATTGCGGCTAGTCCCATTATCATCAGATGAATTATTAATGTGTTGTTCACTACACTGCAGTGTGTGCCTACAGCTGCAAATGGGACAGAGCTGACTGACAGCATCTGGAAGCCTCTGCGGGAGACAGATAAATGGCAGAAGTTTAGAGATGGACTTGGTTTGGAAGCAAACATCCACTCAACCAAAAGAAATATACAGGCTTTTCAACACCTGTTTGTTTGATTTCACTGGAATTGAAACTAGGTATGTGGATGTTCAGAGGCCTGAAGAAGGTGTCCAGAAATAGCACAGAAATTTAGAGCATCCCAGGGATAGGGGTGCAATATTACTAGTAGTTGCCTTTTTTGGCACACACCTTGGGGTTTAAGCCATGTTTCCACTCAGCTGTATGCTCTGATTTTCTTTTTTTTTTTGGGGGGTGGGGGTGGGGTGAAGTGGGGGGATTAAGCACTGGTCTTCATTTAGAAATGCTGTCCTGAGAAATACTTTGTTCTCCAACTGATTATTTTCTCATAAGAAGCTTCCGCTGCAATAAATCTGCAGTTTGAAAAGGGAAAGAACAGTAACTCCTTTTTTTTTTTTTTTTTTTTTTTTTTATGGGGGGGTATGGGGGTGGGTTTCTGAACTGCAATATTTCAGAGGATGTGCTACTGCAAAGGTTTCAATATAACAGAAGTAATGCTCCTGCTATTCTGCTATTACTTCTCAATGGAGATCCTAAATCCTTTAGCACTTGAGAGCTGAATCAAAACCCAACTGAAGTGAGAGTCTAAGGCTTTTGCTACTGTGGGATGTGACGCTTCTGGGACACCTCACTGTATGTAAGGAAGCCACAGGTAAGCTGTGATGGTTAGAATTGAAAGTCTGCTCCAAAGCCCAGTGACTTTAATGGGTCCCCAATTAGCCCTTATAGTGTGCTTTTTTTCTTGGTGGGGAGTTGGCAAGGGCATCATAAACAAACCTGGCTTAGCCTCAGAGCACTGCTTTGGATTTGGTTCATGCATGGATGAGTGCTTTCACCCTTCTGACACTCTTTCTGCTCTCATAATTTGTATAGGATGACTAAAATCTGGACGCCATGTTTAGGCTATGTGGGAAGATCTTTTGTGGACAGATTGGTAAGTCAAGCCCCATGTCTGATTTGTTTGGTGAGCTGCAGATGCTTTTATTCATTACCTGCAGCCCCATAGGAGAGGAGAGTTTATTTACAAGTTATAATGAAACTAATACTTGAGAAACAAGTTGGCTAAAAATTTGCGACAGGAGTGGTCATCAAAGTTGGAAGAGCAGGAGGGTTGCAGTGCAACTAGTTGCTCTGTAGTGGTGTTAGTTTTTAAGAGATTAAGCACATCTTGGTAGGTTGATGCAGAAAGGTAATGATGAGCAGCTAACCTCCTGTGGGGCTGGAGCTGCTCAGCACCTCCTGGGTTTGGTAGCAACATATGCTTGGTTTATCTGTATGATCAGCACCTGTCTGACTCTGCTGCTTTGTTATTTACTTTCAAAGTGTAGTAATGCAACATAAGCCTGGAGGTTCACTAAATTCCCTGTACTCTCACAGGATGTATGGTGAAGGTACAATTTGCATGTATACTGTATTGCTTAAACACACTGAATCAGCTACCTGCTGAAATAGAAGCATCAGAAAGATATATAGTTATTTAGGATTTTAGTTAATGTTTCTGTAGTAATAGTTTAGTTCAGTAATACTAAAAAGATGGTGCTTTGGGGCTGTGGGAGGCATGTGTCTTTTCTCCCAGAGGGAGGAGGAAAAAAAAAAAAAATTAAAATCCTCATGAATTGGTAGCTGGTTCAGGTGAGGAAATAGTCACCCTGGCACTAATTTGCCACTGGATGAGAAATGTCAGGAAGGATTGTGAAAATGCACTGATGGTAGCAATTATATTGATAACCTACCATTCCCAGAAGCAGAGAAATCAATCTTGCACTGACAAGATTCTGACAAATTTCTATGAAAATCAGAAAGGAATCAATATTCATTGTATGATAGAAATAGCTGAAAGGACTTTTTTATTTTTTTGTGGTTTTTCCTTTCATTATATTTTCTTCTTCCTCCAAACAGTCTGGTTAAAAACACTGTGAATGAAAGAAGTAAGAGAAACTTAATAAGAGAAGTGCCGTTAGATATGTAGAGTGGCCACCACCTAACTAACCTGGCTTTCTTTATACTTGCCTGCATGTAGTATTTTAACGGCTTTGACATTTAGGAAGAATGCTCTCTGTGAGTCCCTTGTGCTGAGCTGAGAAGATGGGGTGTTACATTACTGATATTAAGTTTTACACTTTTCTTTTTTCCCTCTCATGGCTTTCATCAGAGAATTAGAAACAGTTTACCTTTTGTCCTGCCATTAGTCAATTGAGTTCATTGCTCTGTTAAAGGGACATGCTCCTACAACTTCCCCTGCCTGGCTGATCCTTTATTCACAGCTGTGTGCCAGGTCATCATTTTATTTGGTAGTAAATGTAAAGTTTGACACTCCAAAAACTTGTCTTACCTCCCCTTCTTTTCAGTGAGGCTACAAAAACTTACACCAGCTCATGATCTTCTCAAACTCTGGTTTCCAGCCCTTCCGTGTGTCACCAGCTATACACTTTGCACTGCATTTCATTTTGGTCTTCACACTGTAATGGATTTTATTTTAGTTCTAACACATATGGAAAGGGAGCATTTGGACCTCAAGAGGGCTTTCCATTTTGAAATACAAGTGAATTCGTGATTGGGAAGCTGAAATGAAAACAAAGTGTTTTGAATGCACGGAGGTGTGGTTTTTTTTCTTCAGATTTTCAGTTTACTCCTTTTGAGATGTTTCTTTTTTAACCCAGTTTGGATTGGGGAAAGCTGTACAAATGTTCTGGCACCTGTGAACTGAAATGAGTTTTGCAAACCTGCAGTGATGGAAATAAGGGAATAAAATTGACTGTCCCATCTGCATTCTGTTGCTGCCTTGTTACTCACTACGCTGAGAACCAATTTGTTCAAATTTGAACCAATATTATTTGGCAAAAATGATAAAGTTAATTTTAAACCATCTGAATCCTACTGAATTAGAAAAGATGGCAAAAAATGTGGGGAAAGTCCAGGAGTTGAAACCAAATTGTGTATCATTAATTCTGAATCTGCCCCTTTCAGCAGTATGTGCAAGAAAACCAGAGGCTTTGGGATATATTAGATTGGGAGCATGAAGTTTAACTAGAAACTGCTAAATGTGAAATGTTAAATAAAATTTCAGTAAGAAAGGAAAAAAACACTTTGCTCCTTGAAGTTATATCTCCTAGGAAATGTATATGAACCCAGCTGTCTGGGTAGAGCATTGACCATGTACTGCAAATTTGTGTGATGGAGATATATAATGTGAATCTGAACTGTAGAGAGCCAAACCTGAAAAGGTCCAGAAAAGACCAATTTATTCTTGTCATGAATAACAAGCAGGCCAAAATCATGTACGGTGCAAAATGCTACATTTCTACAAAGAGCAGCGAGTGCTAGAGGGTGAAAGTTTGCTTTTTCATAATGAGGAAATAATGTAAATGTATGTAATTGTAAAGGCCTACAAAGATGTTTGAGGAACACTGAGGACTGACATGTCCTGGTCCCTCTCTCTCTATGCCCTTGTGAGATGGTATTTAAAAGGACAGGGAAAGGCCCAGATTCAGCTCTTGCAGGTGTCTCAGAGCCTGCAAGCCCAAGCATGGGGAGTCGTCCTTGGGTTGGGGCTGGAGCAAGGGGATGCAGCTAGGAGAAAAGTGGTCTGACATCCAGGGAGCATTTGTGGTTTGGAGTGTGCCTGTAGTGGGTGCTGTAACTTGATGTATAGTTGAAGAACACTTTTTCCAGGAGCAGGGTTAGTTGAGAAAACCCTCATATGCAGTATCTCCTGCCCTCTCTAATTGTTCCTTCTTTGTCTTTCTAATGGTTGAATTTTTAAATACTCTCCACATGGGGAAGTGACAGCATACTGCTGTAGATGTAGTGCCAAGAAATGTGGATAGCAAAACAGCCTTTGCTCAACAGCAAATGGATTAAAGGGGGATATACTTGCCATAATTAGAATACTGCAACAGTCTTTGTGAGTCTTAATTATCACCACCAGTTAGCAACTCAAAGACGACTGTAATGCCAGCACCTAACAAGCTTCTTGAGTCAAAGGAAGCTAATCCTGAATTACCCACAGTTTTTGTTCTGGATCTCAGATTAGCATAAGCATCTTGGCATGGAAATTTTCAGAAATCTAAAATGCCCGACAGTCATGTAAATCATGTTAACTTACAACATTTCACTTCTAGTTTCTTTAAGTCTAAATTAAAATATCTTCTGAAACAAAAAATATGTTCTCCTTCATCAAAAAGGAGATGCAGGAGTATTTAGCAGTGTCATAATATCCCACTCTTTTAACTTTAATGTTTTTTTAAAAGAGAAATTGCTGTAAATTACTCTCTTTCCATGAGTAACTGAGCTTTAACAAAGTGTCATTTTCTGGTGGAGAAATATCTCTCTGAAATTCCTAAGAGTTTTCACAGCAAATGGTGCTCCATAGGAACTAATGCATTGTGGTTTGGCAGTGTGTTTTTAATGCTTTCAGTGAAGCAAAATATGTGTTGAACCGGTCATGCCTGGAATGTTCCTTGTCATGTGAATGTTCATATTTTGTGTAACCAGAACTTTTGTGTTTTTCTTGTTGTAGATGCTCCAGCATGCTTGGGCACTCTTTCTTTCTTGTTGAGTGCATGCCAAAACATAATTCTTTGCAACTTAAAGTCCAGAAGCTGAGGGTTTTCTGTATTTCTTCCAAGGCAGGCCAGTGTTGCTGTCTGCAGCAGCAAAGCTTATCTGGCAGCTGACAGTGACTGGGTATAGCACTGGAAACACAACAGCAGCACGGTTAGTTTATTTGCTAGAAAAGGCAACTCCAGCTGGGCTCTAAACTTAAGAACTACAGACTGGCCAAGCAGTTTGCAAATCCTTTTATAGAAGTCTTTGGCAGAAAAATGACAAATATGCACTACTGCAGCATGCAGAACATCTTCACATAGTGAGATGGGTCTCTGGATTTCATCGCATTCTTTCATGCTTCATTCTTTTGTGCATCTCTTTTGGCTGGGTATTGCTGCTCTTCTTTCTTTTTTTAAACAGGGCTGTTGAAATTCTGGGAAAGTAGCCCTTACATTTGGCAGCACCAGTTCCTGACATAGACAGCCAACTGAGTGTAGTATATGTGAAGAACATCTTTTATTCTCTGTCCATAGAAAAACCCCAGCATTAGATTTTGTAATAAGACTAACAATTTGTTCTACTACCAAAAAAAAATCCTGAATTTATTT
Source organism: Strigops habroptila (assembly GCF_004027225.2). Lineage (NCBI taxonomy): Eukaryota > Metazoa > Chordata > Aves > Psittaciformes > Psittacidae > Strigops > Strigops habroptila. The sequence goes on from NC_044281.2 coordinate 32,496,615, forward strand.
TACTCTTCGTTTTCCTAAATACAGAACAGTAAAGTTCATTGATACTTATGCTTATCAAATTGTCAGATGGGTTTGTCCATTAAATACACTGAGTCTTATTTTTGAAGACAATGTTGCATTTAGTTTTTAGGTTTATTACACTATCTATTACTACTAGGTAAACCACGACCTTGACTTCCAAAGCAGAGATAAGTTATCAAAACAGTGTTAAAAAAACCCCAGTGTTTTTTCTTTTTTGTTTTGTTTGGTTTTTTTGTTTTTTTTTTTTTTTAAACTTGGTTTTTATATCTTGTTCTTCTGCACAGAAGCTTTGTAAAGAATAGAAAGTTGTCATACAGAGCCATTGCTCTGGTTTGAGGCTGAGGATAAGGCATCTTTTATCTTTCTTTTGCTTTTGCTAGCTGTTTCCTATTTGGTTACAAATGATGTTTGACTTTGGTTAAATTTCTTTCAAAGAGAATTTTTGTGTTTCTGCTGACAGCTTTGCACTGTTGCTGAAGCACTATTTTAGCACTTTGTGGACAGCATTCAAACTCTGGTAAGCCAAAAAAGGGGGAAGTTTGGAACTCTTTTTTTAATCCAACCTCCTGCAGATTCAAATTCTGAGTTACAAACTTGACTCCACTCAAACTGAAATTTCTCCAGGCTTTCTTGCTAGACCTTATCTGCCTCTTAAAATAAAGAACACTCCTCTAGTTTTGCTAGAGCATCTCCATCTAACTTTTGGAGCACAGGTATGAAAGCCTCTTGATAAACGCTTGCCCATCTGTTGACACTGACTGTGTCCCCTGTGCAGCATGGGTAGAGCAGTATCACTCTTTGAGGAGCCATAGAATGTGGTTTCTCAAGTGTTAATCCTGAAGCAGACATAGAGCAATTCTCCACATTTTGTGCATTTTTAATAGCCTTATGATGAAATCTTCCTGCCCAGATTTGGGCTAAAGGTTCTTAAATCTCTCTCGTTTCCATTTCAAGAAATGGTCATTTACTTTTCTTTCTGAAATGGCTTTTGGAAAAGTCAGCCATATGCCTCATTGCTTATAAGAATAATAAATACCTCTGGGCTTTGGCAAATCCTCAGCTAAATGACTCAAGGGTCAATTTTCTCTAATAGGCTTAGTCATTTGGTGCATGCTAATTTCTGAAAGAAAAAGAACAAAGGTGATGTATATTGAAGAGTAACTTTATAGTGGCTTTCATGAGGGTGAAACATCTCACCATAAATCCAGAGAACAGGCTCTGAGCCCTTTTTAACCTGCTTTTGCCTGACCCTTCTAAAAGAGTTCATGGAATTATGGCAGATAGTGGTGAGTTAAATGCAAATGGACACTAACCAGACTGCTCCGCTTCAGCGTGAAGGAATCAAGTGCCCACCACGGCTTTTACCAATTCTGTCATGCTTTTAGCCTGGGAGTTGAGATAAATCAGACCAAGCTCACCACAGGCACCTCAGCTGTACTTGAAGGCAGAGTCTGAGCTCCGTGTTACACTTCCCTGTCCCCTTCCTGCCTTAGGAGATCACCAAGTCTTGCACTTTATCTTTGGCCAAGGCAAATAAACATGTTTCAGCTGCCTATATCTCAGTTATTCTTGCTTTTCTTGACCTGATTAACCCAGTTAAGCCTCACACTTTTACTTGCACTTGCAACTTCTCTTTGAAACAGTGAGAAAAATGCTTGCTGTTTTGGCTGATGAGCTGAATATAAGAAGAGCAGTGACAAATGGCTGCACTTACTGGGAAAGCTTTCATGCTTTGCATTTGATGGTGCTGTCAGAGGTTTTTTCAAGGACAACTTAGAGTTTCAAAGGTGGTCTTGGCACTGATGGTCAGCAATTGTCAAATAAAATGGAATGGCAGCGAGGCATCGCTTCAAAGCGGTCTTTCTCAGGCACAGAAAGATGAGACTCCGGTTGAGATGCTCCAGAGGTCCTTTAGCTCTGACCTCTTAAGCTAATTAGTGATAAAGGATTCAGAATCTTTCCTTTGTGGTCAAACTTTTGTCCCTCTGTCCAAAGGGATACTTTTGGTGAACAGAAAACTAAACCAGGCTGAAACATTGGGACTTGAAGGAAAGTTTCTGAATGTCTATGCAGGGATTGGAAGTATTTCCTTGATGTTTTTCTTTTTGAAGAAGCATTCAGGAGGTAACGGCTCCTACAGATGTCAGTGACAGTAGGTGTCGTGGTTTGAGCCCAGCCGGTAACTCAGAACCACACAGCCGCTCGCTCACTCCCCCCCCCCCCTTCTTCCTCTCCCCGCTCCCGGAGGGATGGGGAGGAGAATGGGAAGAATGTAACTCCCACGGGTTGAGATAAGAGCAGTCCCGCAACTAAGGTATAATACAAAACCACTACTGCTACCACCAATGATAATAACGATTAGTGAAATAACAAGGGGAGAGGATACAATTGCTCACCACCCGCCGACCGATACCCAGCCCGACCCGAGCAGTGATCAGGCCTTCCGGGTAACTCCCCCCGGTTTATATACTGGGCAGGACGTGCTGTGGTATGGAATACCCCTTTGGCTAGTTTGGGTCAGGTGTCCTGTCTCTGCTTCCGCCCGGCTTCCCCTCCTCCCTGGCAAAGCATGAGACTAAGAAAGTCCTTGGTTGGAATAAACATTACTTAGCAACAACTAAAAACATCAGTGTTATCAGCGTTGTTCCCAGGCTGAAAGTTAAAAAACACAGCACTGCACCAGTTACTAAGAAGGAGAAAAATGACTGCTATAGCTGAACCCAGGACAGTATCCACCCCTTATTCCATACCATTCATGTCATGCTCAGATCCCACATCTCTCAGCACACCATCACCCCTGTCCCATATATATACACATATATATATATACACACCCACACCCACACACAGAGAAAGATATCATTCCCTAGTCCATGGACCAATCCCTGTAAAATTGCTGAACTCATCCAGTCCATGATGTCAGGCTCCATCTCTTGTAATAGTCTTTCAGGGCAGGAGGGACGGTACGTAGTGTTGGGTTGTTGCCTGCTGATGATACCGCCAAACTCGTCTGGTCACTGCTGAGCTCGTCTGGTTTCCTCAAAATTCATTCTTTGTTGAGGTGATGATCGGAGGGAAGTCAGGGTCAATTGCTGGCAACCTGAAGATATCTAGCTGGTGGGCTATAAAAGTGTTATAGAGCAGGCAACAGCGTACAATTGAGTTCATTGGCTGTTTTCCCCCAAAATCAAATCCCCTTGAGGTACACATCGGACTTCCCCATCTTCCCGCATTACCCACCAAGTATATCCAGGTCCCTGAGCAAAAGCAACCCCACGAGTGGGTTTGCCTTTACCTGAAGCAGGAATAACCCAGACTGTCTTCCCCAACAAATTCTTTATGTGCACCACAGGAACTTTATCCCCCTCTACGGTACGTAAAATTTCTGATTGGGCTGGGCCAGCCCTGTTGGCAGATCCCCTACTGTTAACCAACCAGGTAGCTTTTGGTAAATGTGTATCCCAGTGTTTGAAAGTCCCACCACCCATTGCTCTCAGTGTAGTTTTTAACAGCCCATTGTACCGTTCGATTTTCCCAGAGGCTGGTGCATGGTAGGGGATGTGATATATCCACTCAATGCCATGCTCTTTGGCCCAAGTGTCTATGAGGTTGTTCCGGAAATGAGTCCCATTGTCTGACTCAATTCTCTCTGGGGTGCCGTGTCGCCACAAGACTTGTTTCTCAAGGCCCAGGATAGTGTTCCGGGCAGTGGCGTGGGGCACAGCATATGTTTCCAGCCAGCCGGTGGTTGCTTCCACCATGGTAAGCACATAGCGCTTGCCTTGGCGGGTTGGTGGGAGTGTGATATAGTCAATCTGCCAGGCCTCCCCATACTTGTACTTCAGCCATCGTCCTCCATACCAGAGAGGCTTTAACTGCTTGGCTTGCTTAATTGCAGCACATGTTTCACATTCGTGAATAACCTGGGCAATAGTGTCCATCGTTAAGTCCACCCCTCGATCACGAGCCCATCTATATGTTGCATCTCTGCCTTGATGGCCTGAGGTGTCATGGGCCCACCGGGCTAAAAATAATTCACCCTTATGTTGCCAATCCAAGTCCATTTGAGCCACTTTAATCTTAGCAGCTTTATCCACTTGCTGGTTGTTCTGGTGTTCCTCAGTGGCCCGACTCTTGGGTACATGAGCATCTACGTGGCGTACCTTCACCACCAGGTTCTGCACCCGAGCAGCGATATCTTGCCACAATGCAGCAGCCCAGATGGGTTTACTTCTGCATTGCCAGTTGCTCTGTTTCCATTGCTGCAACCACCCCCACAGGGCGTTTGCCACCATCCATGAGTCAGTGTAGAGATAAAGCACTGGCCATTTTTCTCGTTCAGCAATGTCCAAGGCCAGCTGGATGGCTTTCACCTCTGCAAACTGACTCGATTCACCCTCTCCCTCAGCAGTTTCTGCAACTTGTCGCAGGGGACTCCACACAGCTGCCTTCCATCTCCGATGCTTTCCCACAATACGGCAGGACCCATCAGTAAACAAGGCATATTGCTTTTCACTCTCTGACAGTTCATTATATGGTGGGGCCTCTTCAGCACGTGTCACCTCCTCTTCTGGTGACATCCCAAAATCTTTGCCCTCTGGCCAGTCCATGATGACTTCTAGAATTCCTGGACGACTGGGATTTCCTATTCGAGCTCGTTGTGTAATTAGTGCGGCCCACTTACTCCATGTAGCATCCGTTGCATGATGTGTAGAGGAGACCCTGCCTTTGAACATCCAGCCCAGCACAGGCAACCGGGGTGCCAGGAGGAGCTGCGCTTCAGTTCCAATCACTTCTGAGGCAGCTCGAACCCCTTCATAGGCTGCCAGTATCTCTTTTTCAGTGGGAGTATAGCTGGCCTCGGATCCTTTATATCCCCGACTCCAAAAGCCGAGGGGTCGACCTCGAGTCTCCCCTGGAGCTTTCTGCCAGAGGCTCCAGGTAGGACCATTCTCCCCAGCTGCGGTATAGAGCACATTTTTCACATCTGGCCCGGCCCGGACTGGTCCAAGGGCTACTGCATGAACTATTTCTCGTTTAATTTGTTCAAAGGCTTGTTGTTGCTCAGGGCCCCATTTGAAATCATTCTTCTTCCGGGTCACGTGGTAGAGAGGGCTTACAATCAGACTGTAATTTGGGATGTGCATTCTCCAGAACCCCACAACACCTAAGAAAGCTTGTGTTTCTTTCTTGTTAGTTGGTGGAGACATTGCTGTTATCTTGTTGATCACGTCTGTGGGGATCTGGCGGCGTCCATCTTGCCATTTTATTCCCAAAAATTGAATCTCCTGTGCAGGTCCCTTGACCTTATTCCGTTTTATGGCAAAACCGGCCTTCAGCAGGATTTGGATTATCTTCCTCCCTTTCTCAAAAACTTCTTCCGCTGTATCACCCCACACGATGATGTCATCAATGTATTGCAGGTGTTCTGGAGCTTGCCCCTGTTCCAGTGCAGTCTGGATCAATCCATGGCAGATGGTAGGGCTGTGTTTCCACCCCTGGGGCAGTCGGTTCCAAGTGTACTGGACGCCCCTCCAAGTGAAAGCAAACTGTGGCCTGCATTCTGCTGCCAAAGTGATTGAGAAAAATGCATTGGCAATGTCAATTGTGGCATACCACTTGGCTGCCTTTGACTCCAGTTCATACTGAAGTTCTAACATGTCCGGTACGGCAGCACTCAATGGTGGTGTGACTTCGTTCAGGCCACGATAGTCTACTGTTAATCTCCACTCTCCATTAGACTTTTGCACTGGCCATATGGGGCTATTAAAGGGTGAGCGGGTCCTGCTGATCACTCCTTGGCTCTCCAGTCTGCGGATCAGCTTATGGATGGGAATCAAGGAGTCTCGGTTGGTGCGATATTGCCGCCGGTGCACTGTTGTGGTCGCAATTGGCACTTGTTGTTCTTCGACCTTCAGCAACCCCACAACAGAAGGATCCTCTGAGAGACCGGGCCAGGTGGACAGCTGCTTAATTTCCTCTGTCTCCAAGGCAGTGATACCAAAAGCCCATCTATACCCTTTTGGGTGTTTGAAATACCCTCTCCTGAGATAGTCTATGCCAAGGATGCATGGAGCCCCTGGACCAGTTACAATGGGGTGCTTTTGCCACTTCCTCCCAGTCAGGCTGATTTCAGCTTCCAGCATAGTTAACGCTTGGGATCCTCCTGTCACTCCAGAAATAGAAATGGGTTTCACCCCTTGATACCTTGATGGCATCAGAGTACACTGTGCACCGGTATCTACTAGAGTCTTATACTTCTGTGGGACTGATGTGCCAGGCCATCTGATCCACACAGTCCAGTAAACCCGATTATCCCTCTCCTCCACCTGGCTGGAGGCAGGGCCCCTCTAATAGTGATCACAAAATTCTCCACTTCTGTCTTGTAGAAAGGGATTAGTATTCCTTATCACAGGAGCTGGAGTAAAATCAGCTCTTTCGCTCCATCTGGGAAACTGCTCACCAGAGACTGGAGCAGCAGCTTTCCTGGGAGGATCATCCTTGACCATTGTTCTCCTCTTCAGTTCACGCACCCGTTGCTCCAGAGCTGAAGTAGGTTTTCCATCCCACTTTCTCATGTCTTCTCTGTGATCCCGCAGGTAAAACCATAGGGTGGCCCGTGGCATGTACCTCGTATATTTTCTTTCTCGAGCAGTAGGGCGCCTTCTGTTAATAGCTGAGACATGGGTTGGTACGCGTGGGGAGCTGGATAGATCGGATAAATCGTCTCTCAATTGTTTGAACTCCTGGGACAGTTTTTCCACAGCTGAAATGATGGAAGGGGTGAGATTGTCTTCGAACTCTCGGAGTTGACGAATCAGGCAATCCACTGTTGGTGATATTCCGTCATTCCAGGTCATTGATGCCAATGTGTGGGCATATGATGATGGCGCACTCCGTGTAAGTTTCCGCCACATGGGTCGTGTACATTCGACTTTATCTGGATCTACGGATGTGTTCCTGGAATCCGGCCTACGATAGATCATCTCTATAATGGCTGATTCCCTCAGGGACTGGATGCCTTTCTCTATCGTGGTCCAGTTGGCTGAGCGATTCGTAATATCGTCTTTGTAGGGAAACCTTTCCTTCACAGCTGCCAGGAGCCGCCTCCAAAGACTGAGGGCTCGCTTCTCTCTTGCAATCGCTTTGTCAATTCCTCCTTCCTTAGCAAGTGATCCCAGCTGCTTGGCTTCCCTACCTTCTAGTTCGTGACCGTCGGCCCCATTGTCCCAGCACTGGAGCAACCAGGTGACAATGTGCTCCCCTGGAAGACGGGTGAAATCTTTTCGCATATTCCGCAGTTCGGTTGAGGTCCGGGGTCGAGAAGTGACCTCTTCTTCTTCTTCCTCTTCCTCTGACCCACGTAGTAGTAACTCTTGTTCAGATGCTGTTGCATGTAGTAATGGCATTGGGTCTTCATCTTTCTTCGCTTCGCGGGTTGCTCTTTGTGCCTTTCGTCTGCTTTTGCTTACAGGGGCAACAGACATTGTCACAAACTGGACATTTGGTTTAGCTGCAGTGTTTGTCACTGTGGTTGGAGTGGCTGCAGTGTCTGCCACTAGGATTGGAGTGGTTGCAATGTCTATTGCTGGGGTTGGTGCAGCTGTTGTGCTTGGGAGTTGAGTAACACCAACAGCTGCATTATCTGTTGCTGTCGGGGTTTGAGTAGCTACTGTGCTTGTCACTGGGGTTGGTGTAGCTGCAGTGCTTGGAGTAGCCATATTGTCTGTTGCTGTCGGGGTTTGAGTAGCTACTGTGCATGTCACTGGGGTTGGTGTAGCTGGGGTGCTTGGAGTAGCTATATTGTCTGTTGCTGTTGGGGTTTGAGTAGCTACTGTGCTTGTCACTGGGGTTGGTGTGGCTGCGGTGCTTGGAGTAGCCACATTGTCTGTTGCTGTCGGGGTTTGAGTAGCTGTTGTGCTTGTCACTGGGGTTGGTGTAACTGCTGTATTTGAAGTTGGAGTAGTTGCGTTGTCTGTTGTGGTCAGGGTTTGAGTAGCTGCTGTGCTTGTAGTTGGCATAGCTGCGTTGTCTGTTGCTTTGCCATCAGATCCAGAGACATTTTTTTCCCTTTGAAGGTGCTGGATAGTGTTGAGCAGGGCTCTGTAGGCATAGGCCAAGCCCCAGCACGTTGCCAAGATTTGTCCCTCTCTGGTATAACCAGGACGACAGCACACCTCGTTTAAGTGTTTTACTAGTTTTTCCGGATGTTGCACTTGTTCAGTGGTGAAGTTCCAAAGCACTGGAGGGGCCCACTGGCCTAGGTACTTGCCCAGACTATCCCACACACCCTGCCACTCATAACTGTCCAGCCTCAGGGAAAATCTCCTGGTGGTCCTCCTATATCGTCGTCTAACCCTAGACCAGATTCGAACCTGATACTGCTGAATTTTTGAGATTAAACGAAATAGGATGTTCCTACGACGGGATGGCCGTGGGTAAAACACACTCCGTATGTTTGCCAACATGCTGATCCCCAGCACAATCAGCAGGCAGGTTTCAAGGGTACTCAAAGGCCATCTAAAACCTTCAGAACTCTCAACTGCTGTTGCAAATAGGCTGGTGGGGGAACGGGGGGTGAAAGAGAATGCTTCCTTCGTAAGTTTACCCCCCGAGGAGAAAAAAAAAGATATGCAATTGCTAAAATATTTCATTATATACCTCCCAATGTATAGTGGTGATGGCCACGCTGGAAGCACAAACCAGACCAGTTTCATGATCAATGAGTCTATTGTATTACAAGTCATTACCATGAAGTACAGTGAAACAAGAACCTTAGCCCAGGCCCCCCAGCCGATAAACACTAAAACAGCAAATAGTGGCTGTAAGTAAGGTACAACATGCTGAAACTCTGAGATCAAGCGCAACAAGTCTGAGAGCCAAATAATCACCATTGTGACGAGTAGTAACAATGAATGCTTATCACAAATATGATTAAACACACTCTGGTCAGATCTGTCGTTATCTCAACCTTTCATGCCCCACGTTGGGCGCCAAAAAGAACTGTCGTGGTTTGAGCCCAGCCGGTAACTCAGAACCACACAGCCGCTCGCTCACTCCCCCCCCCCTTCTTCCTCCCCCCGCTCCCGGAGGGATGGGGAGGAGAATGGGAAGAATGTAACTCCCACGGGTTGAGATAAGAGCAGTCCCGCAACTAAGGTATAATACAAAACCACTACTGCTACCACCAATGATAATAACGATTAGTGAAATAACAAGGGGAGAGGATACAATTGCTCACCACCCGCCGACCGATACCCAGCCCGACCCGAGCAGTGATCAGGCCTTCCGGGTAACTCCCCCCGGTTTATATACTGGGCAGGACGTGCTGTGGTATGGAATACCCCTTTGGCTAGTTTGGGTCAGGTGTCCTGTCTCTGCTTCCGCCCGGCTTCCCCTCCTCCCTGGCAAAGCATGAGACTAAGAAAGTCCTTGGTTGGAATAAACATTACTTAGCAACAACTAAAAACATCAGTGTTATCAGCGTTGTTCCCAGGCTGAAAGTTAAAAAGCACAGCACTGCACCAGTTACTAAGAAGGAGAAAAATGACTGCTATAGCTGAACCCAGGACAGTAGGGCAGTGCTTTGCATGCCTGAGTGTCATTAGACCTAGTTCAAAATCCCCCAATGCAACAGAAATATGTCAATACGTGCAGATTCACTGGGATATAATTGTCCTGTGGAGACTATTTTGACCGATGCGAGGCTGGCAGAGTCCCCTCTGGCCTCTTGCCAGTTTGCTTTGCTGTGAAAGACCCTGAGATAATTGAGAGGCATCTGCTCCAAGACTTCCCACTCACCTGTCTGTCTGGGTCCTCTCACTCCATTAGTGGGTTGAGGGGGAGACAAAACTTTGAAAAACAGCATTTCAGGGGCTCTGGACTCCTGGATCATTGGAGGTTTCCAACATTTCCAAACTAAAAGTTAAATGCTGAAATTCCCCAACTCTCTGGAAATTATCATTCTCTGCACAGCCCCCAGATAAACTTAGAAATTTAATTTCAGGCTCTTCTGGTTTTAGCTTTTTCCTCTTTCTCCTTTAAAAGACCCCAGAGCTGAATTAACTTCCACGGTCTTCAGCATTAATTCAGTCCCTACTGCCACTGTAATTGCCAGATGAGCACCATGTGAAATGAACCCCTGGTCTTGCACAGGTCTTCTCGTAACAACAGCCATTATCTCACCTGATGTAGATTGGGTTTTTTGGCTGAAGTCTCATTAGAGAATTAGGAATAACAAATGATTCTGGGAGATGAGTTGTCCTTTCTTCCCTATTACAGGATAAGGCCAGGTAGGAACTGAATGTTTTCAGTAGTGCAGCAAGGCCTGCTCTCTAGATAAATAAATTACTTCAGCTTTGAGAGTTGTCAAACCAAAACTTAGAACCAGAGCAGAATTTGAATAAACCCTTTGCATAGGTGCAGATGTAAAATAAACTGGGCAGTGCAAAAAGCACAAGGCAGCTGGCAAGTTCTTATGCTATGGTCTCAGCCTCTTCCTCTTGTCCTTCTTCACATCTCTTACACGGGGTTGACTGTCATGTTTCATAAGTTTGTTGTAAAGGAAGAATTGCTCATTATTCAATGGAATAATATGGGAGAATTCTAAATTAATCAATAAATTATAACACTAGGTATCAAATCTGGGAACTTCTTTGTTTTAATAAAGGACAGTATCTGATTTCCCTGATGAATTTCCCTGGTGTTTCTGAATTTATACCTGGTAGAACCAGTTGTATTAGAAAAAAGTGAGATATTCTACTTCTGCTTTCCAGTTACATGTTATATGTAAATCAAGAGCATTTTCTTGAGAGCTTTTTAGAGAGAAGACGCTGGCATGATGGCTTTAGATGGGATCAAAAAATATGTGGGTATATTTTGTTGCCATTGAAGTATGGTGCCCTGAATAGTTCCTGAGTTGCCTACCTACTTCCACTGGCTACACAGGAAATTTAGGTATCTAGTTTTGAATCTGTGCACAGGACATTGCCTCCAACACTGTGAAAACACCTTGAACTATACTATAGCAGTATTGGTGAGATGTATGAGGGACCCTTTTTGGTCAGGGTCATAGTACTGCTGTCATAGAGAGGTAGAATAGATTTTCGGATATTTCCTATTATTAAAGATAGGTCATGTGCTACCTTATTTGTATCTTAGCCATCCCTAGTTGAGAATGTGCAGAAGCAAAGAACTGCAGTGTCTGGAGAGATGACGTTGCTTTGGTGAACCACCTGCTCAGGTCAACAGGGAGAACTGTATCTTGCCTTCCTCCCTACCTCCCTACCTGCTGTTGTGGAGTCTGTGTGAGTTTTGACTTGTAAATCTTCCACCAGCCTTAAAAATTATGGAGAAGACTGAGGAGATAAGTAGAAGGTTTAAACAGTTCTTTGAACTCTAAGTGGAAGCTACCAGAACTAATGAAAATGAAGACGAATATAAATACTTATAGGATAGTTGTGCAGCGGTATCAGGGGGGTGAGCTAAGGAAAAGTGAAGGAAAAAATGACAGCAGTTACCTAGTCTGTATAGAAATACATCAAATCTAAATAAAAGCACAGAAATGGTAACAGGTTTCTTCAGCTATTCTAAAAAATGTGAAACCAGGAAAAGTCAAGGGTTAAAGCTAGCATACAAGGATTTCTCAAATAAAACGCTGAGCCTTTTATAAATCAAGAAAAACACTGTACTCAGAAGACATACTCATAAAAGGATGCATAGCAAACCTAAGCATACAGTAAAAAATAAACACTAAAGTACCTGTAATAATAATTGAAGCAGTGCAGTTCAAAGGAAGCATGAAGGTAGGAAAGCCAAAGCTCAGCTTGAACTGCTAAAACGAAGAGGGGGAAAGAAATCGATTTATAGGAAAGTATAAGGCAATATAAGGAAGATTACATCTGCTGAACTTGAGAAAGAGCATGCTAGTAACTGGTATGGTGCAATGGCAATGCTCCCGGTCTATTCCCAGTGAGCTGGAACTCCAGCACTGACCAGTGCAGGGATGGTAGGTCAGGGCTGGGCAGCTGTGCCGGGGCAAAGCAGAGTCCCTTTGCATGGCCTGCCTTTAGCACAGACATGGTTCAAGAACTTAAAAATGCCTTAAAGGATAAACAGGAATATTTCTGTGAGAATGGCAGCTGGAGAGTTTCATCCCAGGGTAGACACAATTCTGGTGTGATTGCAAAAAAAGATGAAGAACCCACCAATTGACTTAGAAACCCATTTGTGTTGGGTGTGTCCCAGTACTTACAACACTGACTGAGGTGGGATCAGAGTTCATTCAGGATCTAGCCAAATACATAAATATTTGCTTTCAGAACTGTAAACGTGCTCTCCCTTCCTGACTTTGCTCCAGAGTTAATAGAGGCAAATGGCTGCTGATATTTTCTTCACTAGACGGAGCTATGACGTTCCTCTATCCATTTTAGGAAAGCAAGGCATCACGTTGGCAGGTAATATTAACAGTGAAGCTTCTCACCCTCTTCGGCTACATCTTGTAGAGCATGTTACTCGTGTCTTGGCTAACAGATGAGCATTTCTCAGACATCGTAATGCTGGGGGGCACTTGCAGCAGAGGAACAAATTTTTTCCTCATTATTGTGCATATGGCAAGGCGCAGACAGTGTGGCCTGTGCTGAGGTGTAAAGGAAGATTTATTTCTTTCTTTCTTGTTTGAACAGGCTGTTATTTCCTGAGTGTGTTTAATTTTTATAAGGTTTTAAAACTCACTGTAGGCTGTATTTCCTTCTTCTTGACAAGAAGAACCGGGCTATGTTATTCTTTGTGATATGTACATTGCTCACTGAGACTATGGCAGTATGTCTATGTTGCCTGCTTTCCTCACAGTTTATGCCGCATTCCATTGCAGAAGCAGCAGGTTGAGCCAGGTCTTGGGAGACTGCTTTGAACCCAGGGTACCTGGGCATCTCCAGGGCCAGCATGCAGGAAGAAAAGGAAAAGACCATGGGGATGGGAGATACGTGATGCAGAGCCAGGTAGTTTAACTTTTGCTGCTGATCATTGTAATAAGGAGAAGAGGGCAGCCAGGATACTGGCTTTAGAAGGTGATAGCAGGACTTTATTAGCGTCCAAAGTGTACTGTACTTTTTTTTCCCCTCTCTTCTCTGGTCTATATTTGTCAGAAGTTAATTATTTTCGCTTTTTTTTTTTTTTTTTTTTTTTTTTTGGCAAATCTCAATAATAAACAACAAAAGATGTTTGTAATCATATCCATTTCATACTTCAAGCCAACTCAGGGCCATGGTAAATATACATTACTAAAAGCACTCTTTCCAGGTGCCCAAAAATTTTACTTGGAAGTAACTGTAATATTATATGTAGCTGTGACAATGCTCAGTAGTGCTTGACTACTGGAAATGTAGAGTATGTTGGGAATAAGAAACGAAAGAATAAACATGCCAAGTAGTAATACCAAGCAGAAAAATGTGAAGAAATCAGTATTTCCCACTTGTAAATCTCCCACGTAGGGAAGGAATGTCAGTGATTTTCTCAGTTATTGTGAAAAACAAAAATAATAGTTGTTGCAGTAAGGACTATTTAAAAGAAGGTATGGGTACTTTTGCAGTGATGGAAAAAAAGCAGTGTTCAGGTTGTTCATTTCATCTCCATAGGCTTTCTGTAGCTAGAATACAGTGGAAATGAGGCTGCTATGCTACTTGTTCATCTTGCAGTTCCCTGACTTGCTCCCCAGCTGAGCCTCCAACTCATTTCTTTCTTATGATTACATGATCAAAACATGAACCATTTCAGCAAGTTTAATGTAGTGATATGAGAACATTTGCCACCACAGAGATTACGTACACTGCATTCCCAGTGAATTTCAAGGATGTTAGTACCATGGACTGTACAACAGCTAAAAAAGAAGGGGCTTTTGTGCTTTTCCTCCTGGATTTCAGTCACAAATTAGTAGAATATAGAATCTTCATGGTTAAGAACTTCTAAGAAAGCACTCAGCACAAAAGTCTTCTTTTAAAAGGAATAATACAACAGCCTTGTAGGAGTCACCAGCAGAGCTTCAGTACAATGGGTGGTCACAGGTATTAACAGATGAGCTGCAATCAGAAGATGACAAATACAGTGATCTTTTCAAGTGAGTACGTCTTAGAACATGCATATGAGACAAGGTAATATGCTTTTTCATGATGCCTGGCTCAGATCCTTTACATTATGGAAAGCTAAAAAGAATATGGGCATTTAGCACTCCAGATCACCTTTCCATATCTCTGCTTTTGTTAAAATATAGCAGGAGGGTAAGCAATCAGAATAAGTCACCTCATTCACAGTCTCATTGATCACACAATGAAAATATTTGATGATAGATGTAGGAATGCAACCTAGGGGCAGAGAAAGAATTGCTGAAGAGAAATGCAGCAAGAACAAATATTAAACTTCCATAGCTTGTTCTCTGAGAGACTTGCAGGTTCAAGAACTATGTGTCTGGTCACACCTTTCTTTACTCTAAATCCAGAAATTTTAGAAGATGCTCACTGGGTCATTTAAATTGTGAGGAAAAGACAATATGCCCAAGTGCAGATTTCTTAGTTTGCTCAGAGAATGAACAGGGACAAGAGTTGTAGAAAGCATTTTGTCCCTGCCACGCTGCTTTTGACTTTTGCAGATTCCTGAGTATACAGGAACAATCTGCAAAGACTGTAATTAGTATACGATTTTTGCAGTATAAACTGTTTCTTGTTAGATTAGAAATAAGTTATCCAACATCCTGCTGTAGCCACTTTTGCAACTTGAAAGGCATTACTAAAGCATCTACTTTCTCTAAAAAATTGCACAAACTATGCAGGCTGTACTTAGAGTTAAAAAAACCCCACTAATAATAAAAAAACCACTTGTAATGGCAATTAGTTTATTTTTTTCCTCTGCTCCAGGAAGGGCTGTTTGAAAGCACAGCAATCTTGCACTGACATTCTTGGCAGTGTTAGGGGTGACTAAGGAAAGCTGGTTTGTATGTCCTGAGCTATTACTGGAGTAATACTGGTAGTCTATTTGAGTGAATGGTTCTTCTAAGAGTCTTGTTAATTAAAAAAAAAGAAAGTGTTTAACTTTATTTACATAAGATCTTATTACTAGTTTTGTATCAAACAAGAGTGTGGGAAAAGGGATGTTCTGAACAGGAGAAGGAAGAGAAGAAAGCCTGTTGCAGTTAATGACAGCTCCCTGCCTAACATTGCAGGTATCTCTTGTCATGTTCTCCCAAAGACCCTGGCTAGAAGCAGGGCTACTGCATACATCACTGTTCCACTCTTACGGTAACCACAGATCTGGTGGCAGGGGTAAAGGTGCCATTAATTTTTCCTTTAAATAGGGGTATGTCTTTTTGTGCCTTTTGTGTGGAAGTGGAATATGCAGACTTAGTGGCTTTGTCAAGTATGGAAATGCAGTGCTAGTCTTACACTCTTGCCCATGGTTGTTTATGCACAGTGGCAGGCTTCAGTAGTCCCAGTGTTGCGCTAATTTCTGCCAAAATGAAGGCAATCTGATCTGAACGCATACAATGAAGCCAAATTAGGTCCACTGTGCTTTTCTGCGTCTATTTTGGATGTAACCCACTGTAAAAGCGCTTTTTTTTTTTTCTTTTGTCAACCATGTGCCAGTATCGAATTTTTTGAAAAGAGCTGTTAGTATAAAAACAACCACATTCATGTAATTGCAGAAGATGCATGGGTTAGCAGCAAATCCCCCAAAGTGATAAATAAGATAATTAAGGAGGGCAGCCACAGAAAGAAGCTCTAGGGAATGACTTGTCTCTGGGAACATGTCTCTCGGGCTCTCTGCAGGCTTAGAGGGCTTTGGCTGGCTGCCATTTCCCCTCTTCTGCTCCTTGGTTAAATGCGAACACCACCCAAAAAGGTGTTTGGGGTATTTCTGCAAAGAGTGGGCTTCTTATGCATGAGAAGAGGTCATGCTGAGACCTGGCTCCAACCCGGGGATTGGGAGTGCTGCTGGTGGGAGTTTCTGGCAGATGTCCCCTTGCCTGGGTTTGGCCTTTCAGCTCTCAATGCTGCAATGTCACAGTTGTGTTATGACATTATCTGAGATTAAAGATGAATTGTGCCAAGAGCTGCAAAAATACATGGTAAAAACTAGCCTCCTCAAGAACTTCATTCTAAATAAGAAAATCTGGTAAAGAGTAAGAAAGGACATGGGCGAACAAGGGCCCACAAAAGGCCTCACAGCAGGGTCAGTGCCAGAGCTGGTAATTAGAGCTGGTCAGAAAAGTCAATCCCTTTCCCAGTGAATAGCTCTCCTTGAAGGCAAAAAGTGAAATTACAAGAGCTTTCAAGGAGCTTGCTAGAAGCTAAACAGCCTGACTCTTTGCCTCCTTGGCTCGCTGTGGTCTCTCAGCTGTTGGAGAGGTATCCAAACTTTGATTAGGAACAAAACATCCCAGTCTGTTGCTTAAAATTGTAGCAAAAAGCATATGGCAGGAACACTTAAAGCATCGCTATTTATCAAGCAAATGTCTTCACAGATGTCAAGAGTACTCACTGAATACTTAGCATATTGACCGCTGTGTTTAGTAAATAATATACGTTGGCTGGCTAAATGCATATTTTATTATAGATGAAGAAATATTTTCTGTCATCTTGCTGAGAGGTGACTGGCTGTCAGGCAAGTGAGATTCCATTTCTAGGGGTTTCTTGTCGAAAATTGTCAACACAACTGTGAGCTCTAACCAGAAACATTCGAACTAAGCTAAAGACATCCAATGACACCCGAGCCAAGGACTTCTCTATCTTACATTCTTTAATTGAAGAGTTAGAAGAAGAAAAGCATTCCCAAGTGGTGGGAAAAAGGAAATACAGTAAAATCTAGTAAATGTGTCTCCATATTAGGGGAGCAGATTTCACCCACCTGAGCTGCGTTGGTCTGGGTCTCTTCACACAGCTGTGACTGCCTAAGGACCTTGTTAGCTATGTTCAACTCCTGCTCCTGGGAAAATCCCACTGCTGAGCACACTTCATTCTCGCTCTAAGCAATCCACTACTTCCAGTGTTTCTGCCACCTTACCCAAGGTGAATTTACTCCCACTGATAACATCTGACCTGAAGGAAGACTTGTGGGTGAGTTCTTGCCTGAGCTCTCGACGTTCAGCAGCTTTGCTGCAGCCACCCTCTGCTGCTTTGTGACAGCAGACCTCATCCAACCACCCACCTCACTTGCAGCTGACCTTGTAGCCAGTGCTTTTTGCCAGCGTATCACTGCCAATTCCTGACTGACAGCCCACAGAAGCACCTCTTGCAGCCCTGCCCACTGCTATGCTCAGGAATCAGTTTAAATGTCCCCTACAAGCATAGGGTGCTTCTGGATGGAGTTCGCAACTTATTCTCAGTTTCCCAAAGCTGCTGCAATAGATGCATTCCCTTCTGCGCAGTGACGGTGTCCTTTGGAGCTTCTAGGAGGGACGGTTCTCTGCTGTTACCAAGGGTATTAATTGACTTCCGCAGGTTGTCCTAGGCTAATATCTGCCTATGTTAAACAACGATTTAACTTTATATTTTGCTCAGATGTATAGAAATGTAATACTGTAAAAAAGCACAGTACTTCTATCAAAGGCATACTTCAGATTTTTCTATTCTATTTATCTTTTCGTCTTCTGAGAAAGCTATTGAAAATCAATAGCTATGCTTTAAATTTCAGCTTTTAAAAGTGACTAGTTTTGCTGATACAGTGTTTGATAACTGAGATATTTCTGCTAAGGAAGTCAGTAAAAGTATTCTTTAGTATGATGTTTCAGGCATGTCTTTCAAGTGTTGTGTCACACCATATGCTGGGCTATAAAATGATTTTGAATTGAAACCATATTCGGAGTGGCAGAAAGTTGGGGTGTGGAGTGGGTTTCTTGCATTTTCTCTTGAATAAACTTTGTTTCAAAGTCTGTTCACCACTGGGGTCACTCCATGAAACTGTGGGACCACTTCTCAAGAAGTTTGTAACAGTTTCTATTGGAGATCAGAAGAGCTTGCCTGCTATCTTTGGGTTTTGGAAAACCAAGCAGTAACTTACCTCTTTACTGAGGAAGAAGTCCCTGGGAATTTTCATTTTCTTTCTGGTGCTCATCCTTGTTTCTCAGAGTGTTTTGTGGACAGCTGTTCTCAGTGATCTGTTGCACAGTCTGCATGAGCACATATGGGTTAAAATATGGAAGTTGGGATTCAGTGGTTCGAGTGTGAGTCTGGTGCCAAGTTTATGAGAAGCGCCTCTGGCTGAGCCCTAAGTGCATGACTGGTGGTTCAGAGCTGGGAGCAGAAGATCAATGGATACAGCTTTGGATGTAGCAGTCCTATGGTTTTCACAAGCTATCAAAGATAATGTGCCTTATCTGGATTAACTCCATGGCATTTCTAGACTTGAGGCAAACACTTGATATAACCAAGATTTCTTTCTACTGCATGTATGTAAACATATTTGTCACAAAAGAACCACCTTGCAGTAGCATGAACAAAGTGTTGCTAGGTATGTATTTCGAGGAGGAGATTTGCATGTGGTTTGGAGGAAACAATAAACTGCTCCAGATTTAGAGCAGCAGCAAGCAGAAGCTAGTTGCTTGTCTCAAGAAACATCAGGCAGAGCTGCTGCCTATCATGCCTGTCTCAGCCAGCATTTTCTGCCCTAGGGGCTGGAAAAACCTCTCGTGGTTTCAAACCGTGCCCTACATAAGGAAGATATCTTATATATTCGTTATATTTTATATATATCTTATATAAAACGTGTTTTCATTACCTGCCTCCTTTTCAGTCTCCTGTAAGGATGATTTGCATTTTCCTGAGTTGCTATGCTTTGACAAGGGTTTAGATCTCTGAAAGAGGACTGTCTTACTGCCTTTCCTAAAACACTACTGTTGCTTGGGACAGATCACAGACTATGATCACAAGCAGGATAAGGTTAATCTGGCTGAGCTTTTCTCAGTATATTGCCTTAATGGCAAGGAGGTGGTTCTTCCTCACTAGAGCTTTTATTTTTTTACTTAGCTTCTGTTACCTCAGTATCTTGCCCTGATGAGCAAAGCAGTAGCTGCTGCTGACAGACAGGACTTTCTTGGATTTTAGAAAAGTTCAGGGAACTGCTTAAGCTATGAAGAATTATTTTTAAACCAGTGAGTCAGTCAGAATAATTGTCATAAATACTGTCAGTGTTTACAGCCATATTTATATGCAGAAGTTATTTTGGGTCACTGTGGTATAAATATCAATGGCATAGCTAAAATGTTAACATTCTTTCTGTGTTCTCCAACTGATTTTCCGTCTTGATGGCTATACTTCAGATCCAGACAAGTAAAGCTGTAAGGGAAAAACAGAAAACCATGTTTTAAGACAGAAATGCAATGCAAATGTTTGGAGTGCAGACTACAATGTAGTTTATCTTTGAACTTTGAGCCCAGGCTAAATTAGTTGGTGCTGAGCTTCCTGCTTAAGTGTCTTGATTACCACCCAGGTTTGCATCAGATCTGTTAGATGTGGCTGGGCATTTCTAAACTACACTGCAGATAGGACAGGTCTCTTTGCTACCCTTCCTCATCTGAAAAGAAATACAAATAGCGGTAGGAAATGGATGGGGCTGCAGTACAAAGTCAGTACACAAAAGAAGAAAACAGCATGTTCTTTCAGTTTCTTACTTCTGCACACTTCCCCCATTTAAATTACACTGATGCAGCCTTGGGAACTTGAATGTATTATAATGCCAGGCCAATTACTACACCTTTTGAGTTGTAATGGAAAGGTGTGATGTTCAAGCCTGTGCCCCAAGAATGCTTGGGGATGTTGTTACAGTAAGATCCTGAGTTACTGGATGAGCTGTGTTTTATTGTGACTATTGAAGAGGCTATTAAAACTAGACAGAAAGAAAAAGCTCTGTTCAGCCTGGCTATGATCTCTTTGCAAATTCACAGACCGAGGGGCAGCTGGAGGCTAGTCTGAGCCTCTGCAGGCATTACAGCAGCCTCAGGGCTGCCCTGCATCCTGCCTGGTGCAGTCAGCTTGTTGTGCATCTGCCATGTGGGACCACCAGAGCGTGGAGGTACCTGGCCTCCACTCGGGTGCTAGTCCAGACAGTTTCTCCCTACCCTGATGGAGTGGTTGCTTGCATTTCTTTTTTAATGTGTTATTGAAATGAGTGGGCTCAGGACTGAGAGCAGGACACCATTCCAAATACCAATAGGGGTCAGAAGATTATACCTAATATTTAGAATGTCCAGATATTCTTAAACCATACAGTATTGTTCATTTAGAATCTGCTTTTCCAAGTTTAGTTTGGGGTTTTTTGTTTGTTGTTGGTGGGTTTTTGTTGGGGTTTTGGGTCTTCTGTGGTTGTTGGTTCTGTAAAAATGATTGACCAGTAGGGTGCAATCCATGTCAATATGCCACAGATTATAGCCAGACTAGCTCTTCATAGCAGAGTAGATCCTACTGAAAACTTCCCACCCTCATGTGTACCTGCTGCCCAGTGCTGCAAACTGAACATGTCCTGCTTTGTATCAAAGGAGGGTGTTA
This sequence comes from Strigops habroptila, assembly GCF_004027225.2. NCBI lineage: Eukaryota > Metazoa > Chordata > Aves > Psittaciformes > Psittacidae > Strigops > Strigops habroptila. Next base: position 32,517,164 of record NC_044281.2, read on the forward strand.
CCAGCTGTTTAGCCAACAGCCCAATTTTTCTAGGGCTTAGTTATCTTGGCTGCCTGGGCAGCCGTCTGACTGTCAGCCGGCTCGGAGAGGGTACTTTAACAGGTCTTTATTTAGCTGTTGGATATATTGTGCTCTTCTTTTATTACCTATCACATCTTGCCCCTTCTTGCTTTATGAAGATCTTGTTCTGCAGCAGGACCCCAGGCTCTGTGGCAAGAAGATGGTTTTGCTCCATACAGCAGTCAGAAGAACAGTAGTAGTGTGGCACATGTTTAGTGTTTCTGTCTTTTCCCCCACTGGCTGCATATATTATGTCTTGAAAATCACTGGACAAGAGCACAAGAGGCCAGTCAAGCATCTCAGTGATTTGAAAGATAGTAAAGCAAAACATGAGTACTGATAGCTTAAGTAAATTGTGCCTGTAAACTTCTTGAGGAAGAATTGCACTGGTGGCACAGATTTAACAATCGGCAACAAGTGCCAATGCCTATATCCACACTCTTTGATTGGTGGGTATTTTGGCAACAGTGGAAAATCTCTTCAGAAATCAATGTAGGTAAGCAAAATTTCAGCATTGAAACTGATACTTGAAACAAAAAAAAAAAAAAAAAAAGACCAGGAAATATCTTTACATATCTGGCAAGTATGTAAAAATGTGGTGCAAATCACAGACCCAGCATCAGCAGAAGCCACGTCATTGACTGAGCACTACTCTCACTAGAAAGAAAATTAGGGACAAATTAACGTGCTTTTATGGACTGCTGATGTGCATTCTGCAGGGCTACTGACCTGGCAAAGTCTGAATTGAAAATGAAACCAAGTTTAAAAGATGTTTGATGACTAGTTTTACATGTGTGTAAGTGGCTGTGTATGGAGTAAACTGGTAGATAAGTTGGCAGCCAACATTAGACTCTGTGGGTTGGATTCATCTCTGCCTGCCTTCAAATGCCTGAAGTGTGGTTGGAAAGCTATTGAGAGAGCCTCTGTTACCCTGGGAAAGAAAGCACTTTGAGAACTCTAATTGTTTACTTTTGGGTGTTGATTAAGTTCTTTTTTAATTTCTTCAGGAAAGAATAAAAGTATATAGATAACTTATTCAGTTGAAGAAATTTGTATTTAGACAAATGAATTGCACCCTGTGTGCTTGCAGCTCCCCTGAAAACAATGCCAATTACCAGCTTCTGGGGATTTGAGACTTTGTCTGATGTTTCAAGGAGGAAATATACCTGCAAGCATTTAACTCTGAGAAAAATGCTGGACAAATTTATGTATCACAAAACATCCGCCCTGTCACAATTTGGCTAACTAAAAGTAGAATCTTTTGTAATTTTTTTTTTTTTGTGTGTGTACACGCTCATCCTCTGCCCTTTTTCCCCCATTGTTGTCCTGTAGTTATAGGGTAAACTAAACCGAGTGGGGATTGATAGCTTCCTCATTGACACTTTCCTGACGTAGCTTCTTGGGATTTGATTTTTTTTTTAGGTGTCTTTAGAAAGTTGATATTTTTCTGATAAAGCCAGTTTAACCATAATTTACCCTTCTCTTCCTTTCAGAAATCTTCCCTCCCATAGAAAACTGTCATGATTAGTTCAGAATAGACCATATTTGATCCTGGATTACTGATAAACCAAAGATTTCTAACTGTATGACCATCTGGAATTGTACATAGAAGTTTTTCACTTTTGGGAGAGGGAAACCTATAATTTTCCAGTGAGACGTCACTTTCTTCAAGCTCTAGTGGGTCATGAGTTCTGAGAAAGTAAAAGCTACAGCAGCAAGTGTGAGAGATGTTTTAAATTTTCTATACCTCTGAGCACACTACAGCATGGCTTATTTTAATTAAAGTCTGGTTTGCAGTTGGAAGGATAGAAGAAATGGTCCCCATAAAATTTTTTAAGACTCTCTAAAAAGTGTCTTGTATAGAGTTTTTTCTCTTCCTGTAAAATAAGTTGCATATGTAGAATATATGGCAATCTCATATAAAAAGGTTTTATTGGCACTTTTTGTAATGACTTTCATAACTTATTCATGAGTTCACTGCTCATGAGTAATGTGGTCATCCAAAATACAGGCCAATAAAACTTTTATCTCATACCATACTGTCATGTCTTCTACACTTTGTGTGGGTAGATAAGCAGAGGTATAACAGAAGAATTAAAATAGAATAGAAGTTCATCTGTGATGAAAAGAGCTTAGATGAAGAGAAGCTGGTAAAATCCACCAAGACCAAAACAAATGTGTTCTGGTTTTGACCTGATAAAATTGATACCTCTTTTTAAACTGTCTACGATTATATGTTCTTATGGATCAGAAGCTGGTGCTGGTGATATTTGCTGTTTTTTCCTGCAGGTCTCCCTTCTTTCTGCCTTTTTTTCTTTTTTTTTCTCCCCCCTTTCAGCCAAGTGAGTGGCAATGGGACAGCTCTTGTATAACTAGAATTGTATTACACTGGACTTTTTTATGGCCTCTGAAGGTGTTCAGGAGGGAACGCTTTCATGCAGTTGGAGCATAGATTGGATGTAAATCTAAATTGGGCTGTCTGCACACAGAGAAAGCAACGTCTTATAAATCTAGTTTGGCACGATTCCCTATTTTTAGCGCTGTGGTACAGTATCATATGACTAAGGGCCCTGAGGGTATCCGCTGCTTCCACAAAAGAGGAGGACTTCCACCTTTGGAAGGCAGGCTTGTATTTGTTATGCTACTCAAGAAATATAATGAATTCTTGACAAACGTGGCATTTTGTTTCCAAGAGATCTTTTAGGTACCTGAGCTTGGAGATAACATACTGATTACCACTTCTTTTCTCTACCACTTTAAATCAGTGGCATGAAATGTATTATCTTCGAGCCTGTTGTTTTGTCAGACTGCTTATGCTATATATATCTCTTTCTTGCAGTAGATGAAGATCTACGCTTATAAACTCTCCTCCAATTTTATTTTTTTTTTTTTCCTAAAGCATATAATGTGCGTATTCTCCTGCCCAAAGTAGGGTGGATGTCCCCCCATGACTGCCAAGCCCTTTCCATTTCTTAGGCAGTTAGGTCCCTAATCTGGGGAGCACTATCTTGCACCTGGTGCATTTCTAATAGGAATATTGAACCTTTAGCAGCATGAGAGAGAGCTGACCCTTTCCCATAAAAACCCGGTATGGGGGGGTGTGGTAGTTGCTGACTGCCATAAGGCTGGTAAAGGTGGGGAAGGGCTTGCTTTGGCAAAAGTGGCATAAAGAGACCTCGTTGTAGAGCTACTTTCACAGGGTGAAAAGGTTTTCCAGGTAAATGAAGGAAACTTTACAGCCTGAGTAAAGGGGAGAGAATTTTTGCTTAATGAGCTGAATGGTGCTGCCTTTTGTTTGCTATTGAGCAAAGCCTGACCTGAAGGTATTCTCTTGGAGTGACTGGTATTAGCCATCCTGGGTATGCTTGAAGCAAGGTCAGGCTGTAGAGGGAATAAAAAGGCAGGGTGAAGGGGTGGAAATGTGCAACTGCAAGGACCTAATGTAGTAAGTAAGACTGGCTCATGGATTTTCTGGTAATTATAACAAGAGGGTAGCTTTAGGGTCACCTGGCCTGACAAGACTGCAGTTCTTGATTGAAGACAAGCTTGCAGTGAATATGCCCTCAATTAATAAAAATATTAAGGATATTTGCTAATACTTTAATGCTACTTTAATAACCCAAGAGGGTCATAGAAAAATGCCTGGCTCAATAAAATAGATGCCTAAGCGTAAGGCTCTTCGAGTATTCAGACCAGCAGTTCCAACTCATAATGCGGTGTTGTCCACTGAGACGCAAGTGCACGTGTGATAGTTGGGGAGGTATATAAGCTAGGTCTGTTTTATGGGTGTTCTAGATACTGAAAATGCTGACTGATATTTACAATCCTGTTAAATTTGGCTTCTTTTATTCAAACAATTTTTCAGCAAAAGAGACCTCATCATCTATGGTTCCTTGAATTATTATACAAATATGCACACACATCTACTGTTCCTATTCCTTTTGTTGTTTTGTTCTGGTTTTTTTCTTGCAGATCTATCATTAACTTTTGTAATTTACAGTGGTTCTAGCAGAAACTGTGTACATCATGTCCCAAATTTTACTGCAATCTGAAATACAAGATAAAATTGTATACTAGATAGTTTGCATATGTACACACACCACCACATCCTATGAGTTAAACCAGAGAGAGACATATTACTAATATATGGTATTGATGTTAGCTATTCCTTAAGATAGGATTTTAAGGGACTGTTTCATTTGTTATTTACTTTTGATTCTCTCTGCTAAGGAAATGTGCGTATCCCTCACACCTGCATGTAGGTACTGTTAGTGCCACTGAACTTACCAGAGTAGGAGGTCTCATTAATTATATTTTTCAATGCATCCGCATGAATGCTGCAACACTCAGACTTTTACACCCCACTGCTAGCATGGGAAGTTGATTGTTAGTCCTCCTACTGTACAAGTGTCATTCACAGGTTAAAATGACTATAAATTAATTATGTCTTTCTGAGAGATGGGGGGAGTGGATAAAAATGTCTAGATCACATAACTTGAGACAGCTTTCTGCTGTCTGCAAGAAGGGTTATTAATTTTCACCTCCTTGCCTTTCCTCCCTACCTCTTCTAAAGGTCAGTAATGACGGTACCACTTACAACATCAAAGCGGCTGTCCTGTTCATTTTGTTACATATGTGGGTTTTTTTGTTTTGCTTTTCTGAATATTTAGATTTTTATAAATGGTGGAGGAAAATATAATTTGAATGGTGGTTTTGTAATTTGTGGCTCTTGGGGAATGAAGGATGGGGGAGGTGAGTTTCCCTGGGATCTCCTGGTGATTTCCTGGGCAGAGATCTTACACAGGTTTAACCCAAAACAAACCTCATTCTTCATTTCCCACTGCTTTGCCCTCCTTACTGGCAACAAAACACTTCGGTAAATAATATAAAGATTAGATTTGTGGGGAGAAGATGCCTTGTCTAATGGCTTGTCTAGGTGACAAAGCCTAACGCATAAATGAACCATAATTTGTTCTTCTGCACTTGACTCTGTGTTACTTTAAACTGTGTTGGTGTCCATGGATCTCTCAGCAAAGCTCCCTTGCTTACAATTTTGTTACAAGGTATGCCTAGAAAAACCATACAGGCTAGGCAGCTGGAGCCTAAAAACTATGAGGATCTATAAACTCCATAATTCTACTTACTTCACCTTCGAATTCTGCTCTGAGAAATTCCAAACCACATTTATAGGACCCAGGTCCTTTACAAGATGAAGGACTTGTGTACAGTGGCTCATACAAGCCATGAAAGACCTCCACGGAGAGCCCTGCTCTGTCAGAGGCAATCTGGGCTGCTGCTTCTGCCATTCAGCTCTGCAAAAGCCTGCACTAAAGCCTTCCCAAATTCGTTTTTATGAAAATAGCCCCATTTGCTAAGAAATGCCTAGTCCATTCTGAAGATCAGGCCTGGCTCACTACTGAAGTCATTGCTGAACAGCAGTACTTGCTACGTCATGAGAAAAATAGACTGAGACATATTAAGGTGCTGGAAAAATAACTAGAGAATTTATATTGTCACTTTCAGTAAGTTTAAGCATACTTCAGCGGCATAAGGAGACTCGTTCTTTCAGTGTTTGTTATAAACCATATTTATTTGTTATCAGTCACATCTGCGAAGAGAAGGGTATCGTCCTCCTTTATACACATGGTTATGTTTGGTTGTAGCCTGCACACAGTGAATCATGGATGTGGTAATAATAAAGTTTGTTTGCAACAACTCATTATGGAATTGAAGTTTCTCTCCCAGATATTCTGCAAGCTCATGCACATAATCTTCACCTGTTACAAATGCTTCTCAGCTGGTGTGTAAATCATTGATAAAAGTGATGACTGGAAAATGTGGAAATTTCTGGAAAAATTTCAGCTGAAAGTTTTTTTTTTCAGCTGCAATTCAAAACCTGATGTATTCCAGTTACGAATGAAAAAAAATTTTAATTCTGAATTACCACCGTGTTTCCTCTGTGGAGATGATTTAGGTGTCTTGTGTTTGTCTGTGCCATTCTCAGGTTCTGTCTTCACTGATGCATCATGATTTTTCTCTTGTGATGGGACTTAGTAGAGTGTGGTGCTACATGTGTGAATGTAATTTAATAGCAGATAAAGAAGAAAAAGGAGTAAAAGACATCATTTTCCATAAAGTATTGATACTTTTTTTTCCAGATTGAGATATTTTGCTATTTGTTATTTCGATAAGAAAGTGAGCTTTACCAAAGCAAGCAACATCTTATAGTTTAAAAAAAAGGTGTTCCATTAAAAATTCAGTATAAAAAAAATGTGGACCTAATATAGCAAACAAGAACACTGAGCTGTAAAATTGCTGTCAGTATTCAGAACACGTCTTTTGGTCATAATACATATGTATGAGAAAATTATTCTGTGAGAGGAATATAGCGAAGAAATCTGGATTGCTTTGTGGTGTTATTTATGTATTTAAATTAGATAGAATTTTAAAATTAGTATATACAGAAAACAAAGTGGGATATTTAGGACATACACAAATGTTACAATAATACCCTTATTATTAATAATTATCATGTTGCAAATCTGATACAACTCAATAAAAGTCACTTAATTTACACAAATCTCAAAAAAGATGAGAAACGACATTCTAATTTTTTATTTAACGCTTTCGATACAATGAAGAGATCATCTCTTAAATCTAATTGGCTTGGATAGAGATGTTGTTACAGCAGGCTGAAAAAAAGATCTTTGGTCTACTGTCAATATGTATCATCTGCTCTAATGTGTTGAATAGAGAGAAGTCATTCAGTGCTGACAAACTTTCAAATTAATGGAAAGAAAACCTATGAGTGCGATGGGTGTTAAACAGGGATCCAAAATAGGCCTTGTGTCTCTAGGCCAAGTCCTTCTCTGAAAAGCAAGTAGTGTGAAAATGGAGATAAATGGAGAGAAGATCTGCTTTGCCAGACTCCGAGAAGAAATCTTTTATTGTCCCTATTTATTATAGAACAGTAGCTACAATGGTGTGATCTTATTTTTTCCAGTGTATATTTGATATTACTACTTGTTTAACTCTTTCTTATGCTGCACTTTCTCCTCTCACATGAATTTAATCATTTCAGGAGGGTATTTTTGGAAATCTTTATTTCTAATTAGGTGTATTGATTTATATGTAGCACTTGTTATCATATTCAAGCAGATATAAGAAGGGCTCAGAAAGGACTTTCAAAGTGCCAGTTAACTGTAGGATATAGACACTGGATGGTGAATAAATCAGTCTGTAACACTATAAAATCGATTTTGATTCATGTTGTTCATAAAACAATTAATATAAGCAATGTGACTTCAAAACTATAAAATCAATTTTGGTTCACGTTCTTTTGTAAAGCAGTTAATATGAACAATATGACTTCAAATGTCTGCTGTCATATAAGCTGCTGGATCATTAGCCTTAAAAATGCCAACAGGTCTCTGATGTTTTAAACTGAATTGCTAGACAAGGTAGCACAAGAGATGACAGTTTGGCTATCTGTTTTTATAGACTAATGAAAGGATGTAGCAAAAATGACAGTCACAATCAAAGTGAGCTCCACCACGTCTGTTCCACCTGCCCCTGCCTAATTGGGGCTAGTCCCCTCTGGGGAAGGTAATGTCTCTGCTGTGCTGCAGGCACCCATATAGCTCCTGGCTCAAAGACAACCTTTTAACCAAGAGTGTCTGCCTTAGGCTCTGTAGCTTGAAGCTCTCCTTTGAGAGTTAGCTCATAATTTCTTATTTCTGTACAACCTAGACACTGTTCAAATAATTTCTTCAAGCTGTGTTAGCAGAGGTAATAGTTGAGGAAAGAAAATATCCTTGCTTTAGGAGAGATAAATGGACACAAATCAGAAAAAGGAAGTCTGAAGCGTTTGTGGGTGCAGAACAGAAATGCACACAGAAACCTAAGATGAAATTAATGAAATATTTAATTTCATGCAGATCTAATTTTATCTTTCTCAGCCATAGCAGTGACCGCTTAACAGACATTTCATGTAGGAGGGTTACATGTAGGACATACATCTAACAGACTAAACAGAAAATTCAGAGAGGCAGAAGACCAAGCGAAACTTTTTGCTTGAAGCTTTTCTGCAAAAGACCAAGTGAAACTTTTTGCATGAAGCTTTTCTGCAAAATATGCAAATTTAGTAACAGTAAAATGTTTTGCTAATATGTGTTGACTTCAGTAATCTTTTTATGTTATAATTTTTTGAAAGATCCAAAACTAGTTTCAGCACTTCTTAAAAGAATATATCGACTTCAGGTTGCATATGACCTTATATTAGAAAATATTTTTAATATTTTAAAATATATTAAGTAATAATATAAAACAATTTTAATATGATATTTTAATTTTTGCAACTATAAGTTTGGCTCAGACAAATGTATTTTTCACTGTGATCTGGTTTGTGTCACATTTGGTAGGTGTCTACAGATTGTCAAATTACATTTGTTACTCCAGGAATCAATATAATAGAATTAATCAATGCAAATGGAAAAATAAAGTCTCCATTGAAAATGCTGCAAGAACAGTACCATGCCTGATCTTGTGTAGTGCATGTTGATACCATGTTATAAAAATCTCTTCAAGAATAAAAATCATTGGTAAGTGCATATATCTCCTAATCATGGTACTGAAGCACTGCAGATGCCACCACTGGTTCTGCAGACCAGCAAAGGAGCAGGGTTTGCACAGGATGGCAGGAGCAGTTAGAAAGTGGTTTGGCTGCTAACTTTGCCTAAAGAAATTACATTAATAGTTTTCTAAGCATTTCGCATGGTGTCAGTAAGTGCTTACTGCCTTGCAGCTGATTGGGGGTACCTGGGAGCATCCATCTTTCTAACAGGTTCTTCATTCTTTCCCCTGGAGAGGGAAAAAAAAGGCAGTAAAGCAGCTCTGCCACTGAAAGCATGGGATGGGCTCTGAAGGGTTTTTAGGCACAATGACAGACATGACAATGTGTTCTCATGCCTGTGGAAAATCCTCAGATGCTGCCGTGCACTTGGCGAGGCTCCTTTTACTAGCTTCAGGCGAGGAAATGGGAAGGTCTCTGGCTGGAAAGCTGGAAAAAAGGAGAAGGGAAAAAAAGGTCTCCAAACCAGAGTGTGTTTTGTCAGGTGGGGCTGAAACAACCAGCAGGTCAGTACTGCTCTTGACAAAGAACTGAACTTTAAAGGGAAATTTTAATAAAACTTAAGTTTAAAAAATCCTGAAGTTTTAAACTCTAAGTTTAAAAGCATAAACAGCTTTTTAAAACCTATGCCTAAGTGTCGATGCAGGTGGTGCAGGCAGGTGCATTTGCAGCAGAGAACTGAGGAGAGCAGGAAACATAGCTGCTGGTGTAGGTGGCTGGGGATCCATCAGGGACCCCAGAGAGGTGGAATGCTCTGTCCTGCACAAACTCTGTTACCACTACCTCATGAGAAAAGTTTGCACGGAAAGCTTTATTTTCTGGTAGTGCAGGTTGGCGCGGTGTCTGATTATAACCATAGGCAATAGAGTTTTGCTTTCTTCTTCTATGTTGGGAAATAGATATATTTCTACTTACATTAGCTGATCCACATCTGATTTGAGGATTCAAAGCATAATCTCCCACTGACTGCTGTTCTGGGTGTATTTATAGTAAAAATTTCCCAGTTAAATATAAATTAATTATCATTTACATCACAATATTATCTTTGGGCCCCCAAGGCTGCTAGTTCTACAAAATTTATACTGTAAAAAATGCTTCATTCTCAGAGAGTTTACTGTTATTACATGTAAATCTGTAAGACAAAGAATGTCTAAGGAGGCAGTATCATCTTCATTATTTTCTCATCCTTGTTTCAGATAGGAAACCTGGAATAAGTTAAAGTGGGTTTTTTGTGTGTCTCAAAGAATTTCAAACAGGAGACTGGGAATTTGGCCAAAAATGTCTTAGATTTCAGACCATGTCCATAAACAATCAGTTATACCAACAGTCCGCATAGGTATTAATATTGAGTGTATGTAAGTATGTATAATTAATAATAAAGCAGTACAGTAACTGATTCTAGAGTAAAGAGATTACAGTGTTTTAATGTGGAAGTCTGGTATCTAAAATGTGCTTTCTGCCATTTTACAATTATTAAAGTTCAAATTATATTTCCTGGGTGGAGGTCTGTGTTAATGAATATGTGCTACCTGAAGCTAAAACTTGAGCCTTGCAGAAATAGATTACGTTGCTAAATTTAGCAGTTTTTCAAAATCTTGGTGTATATGCATAGTACATAGAGTTACCTGAAAACAATTGCAACAATATTAGCTAGTGATGTTAAAAACTTTGTTTTCACATGCTGCTGTCATTATTACTAATTATCACTATGTGCATTGCAGATAATTTTTGTTTTGTCCTGGCTTTAGTTCAGCCTGCTGTCTTGATAAGGGACTAAAGTCCTGCTTCAGGAGAACTAGAGAGCAGGGAAGTCCGTGTCCCGAGTGTTTCACCCCACGTGGCAGGTGAGAGGGCTCCCAGGCGGATGCCCACTGTGGGACTCTGCTGTTTCCAGCAGGCTTTGGGCGGTGGCATACTTGGGGTGCGATGGGAGGCCCTCACCTCCCCAGATTGCTTCAGCCATGACTCACTCTAGAAAGCTGCATAGGATAGCGATGGGAAGCTCCAGGTATATGAGGATTTCCAGTTAAAGCTAAATAATATATTCCTAGCTACTTTCACTAGTCACAGGAAATCTTAAAAGCCCTAGGTTTCAGTCTAATCAGAACATTATCTGTAAAGAAGAATGGGGGCAGTCTGTACTTTGGAAACCTTGGATCTCAGTCTGTTTTTACATCACAAATCAGTGTCTTGTTTATAGCTGAACTGATTGAACTTTACCTTTCCATTTTAATATATCTTCAGTAATAGTTTCATTGAAATCAGCAGGAGTAATATACAAATGGGGTATGACTCAGGTGGAGATGCGTGTGTTTCTGTGGGAAGAGGCAAACAAACTTCTGGCTTAAAAATTTTCTTAAAACAATTTCAAATGTGGACACTTATTTTGTTGGGAGGGCAAGGCTGATAAAGACGTGCTGTAGGTTTCGGTTAATGAATTCCTAATTGAAGACACAGTATGATTGCAAAATGAGAGATGCAGTAAGGCCCTCTGTTGTAGTTACTGGAACTCTGGCAACATCTAATTTCAATTTATGCAATCTATTTCACTCACACTATTATCTTTTTACTTCGGGGTCTTCCCCAAGTAGCATATGAAGAAAATTATTATTACTGTTGAGGTCTCTGTTAAGAGAAGTCAGGATTTGCAGGGAAATAAATTATGCTAGTCAATTTCACATTCCTGTAGTTTAAGAGAAATCACGCAAGTCCCTAATACCAGATAGAGAACAGCTGAGGTCATATATACTACAAACTTGCCGAACAGAAACACATGTTTTGGCCAGTTTTTTCCAAATAAAGCTCTAAATCTGGAGGGCTTTAACATAATCGGTCCTAGTAGTGAGTTGGTTTCTAACTTTGAGAAATTGTTAATGAGGAAAAAAGGGGAACCACCAGGAAGACAATCAGTGGTGTTAAAAGTCACACTTACTAAAAACTGAGTATCTGAAGTCCTCAGAGTCTTCATAACTAACCTGCTGGTGCTAGTCAACTAGTGACATAAATGTCCTCCACAGAGCTGAAATTCAAATATAGCTCTCTACATTTGCTGGACTGCAGACAACCAGCAGCTGATTTACAGGAGATCTCTTGTACTGCTTTCCAGCTCTTTAGAAAGAACTCCCATCCTCAGTGTTAGAGACTATTAGGGCTAATTTTAGGAGTTTGATGAACCATGGTTTTCTTTTCATTTGCTCATAGGAGTTATAAATTGCTAACAATCTGCAGCAGAAATTAATTATTGCTAATTATTCCCTTTCAGCCACAGCTCAAATCTTCTTTTAGCACTGTGTGTGGATGCAGGTTAAATGGAGTCCAAATTTCATTCCATTTTCTGTCCTTCAAGTAAGTTGCAGATCCTGCTCACTTGATGCATCCAGATTGGCTCACTCAGGAATGTGTGGGGTGGGGGGATGCTCATCACGTGTTCAGAGGCAGAGAGGATGTCTGTATTTAAAGCCCAAAATAGGATTAAGGCCTTTCTTTTGTCACAGGTTCACTCTTTCCTCTGGGGCTTTAAGTAGGGCAAGGTGAGACTGATCTCTCTTCCAAATAAATATATTGAGAGAAATTCTATTTATAAGGAAAACAGTGCATCTGACTTCATGTAAATGAAGGTCACAACAATATTCCACATATACTGTGCAAAATGATGCTGTTTTCTATGCAGTCTGCATATAAAGAGTTATGCCGTTATGGAAATGTATAACTTCCAAAAAAATGGAAATTAATTATATAAAGTGGCTCCAGGATAACTAATGTTAAACTAGTAAGGCAAACTAAATGAACTATCACCCAGTCTGTGGTTACCTTGTCTAAAATGGACATGTCTTTAATTAACACAGGAGTTGCACTGAAGCTGTGTATTCCCACTGCCTCTGTCAGCTGAGTCTGTAGATGGACAGAGAAATCTGAAAACACCTACCCGCAAAACAGTATTTTCAGGGGGACAAAGAGAAGTCAAAGTATGTGGGGTTTTTCCTATCCTGTCATAAAGTCATTGTCACTTGCTGTTGTAATGAACCATCTTTAATGAGACTAGTGCGTCCTTGCTGGCAAGGTGATGTTTTCCTGTGTCTAACTTTGGAAACATGTCAGCTCTAAAGGCACTTGGAGTTTGCTGGTAGAAAAGTGACTCAATTTCTGATTTTCACTACATGCATAATCACCTGAATATTGAGCTACACAGTTATATGCAATGGCAAAGCTCTCTCAGTAGTGAACTTGTCACTTTCTGGGGCAGGCCAACAGAACACGATTTCTTCATACAAAGCAGCCCTGAGCTCCTCTCCTTTTACTTAATAGTCCAGCGCTTAAAGGACTGCTGGAGTTTTGCAAAGGTGTTTTGAATCTCATCTCTCTCTGACTCAGAGCTGGGATTTCAGCTAAAATAAGGTAATGATCTTTGAGACAGAAGGAGTTCAGGTGCTCTTCACAGTCTGTGGTAGAAGCAGTGATTCAGTGAGTATTTCTGCAGCGGAAAACCAGGGCCACCAAAAGCCCTTTTTTCAGGTGCTGTCATTCTGCAATAAAGCCCCCCCGGTGAATATAGTCTCCTGTTGACTTTAACCCATCAAATGCAAAGCTGCTTCTGCTTCTTTCACCTACATTTGGCAAGTTCACACACATCTCACTTGATATCAGCCATTTGCTGGTGGGAATTTTGATAATCTTGTCTTCCATTGTGTTTGAAGTTGTAGGTTAAAAATCAGCTCTTCAGCTAATCTCATCCTTTTGACACAAACTGCATAGCTAGAATATTCACTTACTGAAAGGGACAGCATTATTATCTGAACAGTGACAGTGAGAGCTGTTAATTTCCACATGCTTCTTAATGATACAAATCTGCTCTGAAGAGTGATTTTGTTTCTGTGGAGCCAGCTCTTCTTCACCTAACCATATATCTCTATTGTAAAACAAAAAGAAAAGAGTGTGTATTGGTCCTCAGCATTATCTCTTGTCGTTTGAAAGGTACAAGTACCAATTTCTTTGTCAGAGGGCTGTTGGGGAGAGCAGTGGGCTTTCCACTGCCCTGTATTGCAGGAGGTACAATTGCTCAGGCTGGTGGCAATTAGCCATATGCTGAGACATGTCTGCTCCTTCCAGCACCTGTTGCTCCTCTATATGAAAACCGAATGATGGCCCTCCTACTGTAGAGAGTGGCTGCATGTAACTACGTAGCTTGAAAGCTCATCTGCAGTCTTTATTACAATTACTAAGGATCATTTAACTGTAAATGCCGGCTCTTGCTATGAATCAATCAGTCATTAACCTTTGCAGTATCAACGTGTTCTCCCTATGCATTTCAAGCAGATTAATAAACAAGAGAAAAGAGCCCATTCTTCACGCTGTGATGTATTCCTGCATTACTAGATCTGGATAAACACTGTGACACTTCATTGTACTTGAGAGATTTATGAAGGAACTGCAGTGTGGGAGAGAAGGGGAAAGAAGCTTGTTCTGAGACACACTGATAAAGAAGCAAAGCTAGACAGCAAAGTGAGAGCAACGTGCATACATGTGCACATCTGAAAAGCAGGCATCTGACAAGCTGACACATGCTAGGTAGGAATGACTTCCAGTTTCTTTTGTCAAGTCACTGTGATTCGCAACAACTTCGAATCATTCTGGAAATAATCAACCTCAGTATGTGGAAGGGAAAGGAGGAAAAGAAAAGAAATAAGAAAAGCACATGAATGAAAGTAGCTCTTTTTTGAAGTGTCTTTTTAGGTGACCATAGTTAAAAGCATATGCTTGTATCTTGGCAAAGTTTAGTCCTGTGTATTATGAGGTCTTTGACTATTCTAAGACATTCTTTAATAATAATAATAATAAAGAAACAAACCCAATGGAAAAAACTGAGTCCTTCAGAAATCAAATTTCTGACAGTGTGTAAAATGACTTGGAGATTTCCTCTTCTCTGCCCAAAAAATCTTGAACACCATTTTTTTTTTTTTTTTTTTTTTAATTCTTCTTGGCCAGCAGTCCTCAGCCAGTGATACTGACCAGCATGATGCCTCTGAGGCCCTTAGATGTTTTCTGGAACAATATTCCTGTGAACAGTCCAAGTTGAGGAAATTGCCCAAGATTTTTGCTTGCAACAAGGAAAGATTGGGGATTTCTGCTTCAGGGCATCGCAGGCCAGCTGGTCGGTACAGTAAGGATGATGTGGAGTCCCTGGGAGCAGGGGCAGATTTGGCCATTGAGGGTTGTGCTGCTTGCCAGCTGACTCTCATAGCAATGCTGGCACCTCAACAGGCAGCGGAGTCCTGTAATGGCAGCCAGAAATTTGGGAAAACTGAGAGCAGCCTGCTTTTCATTACCTGATGACTCCTGGATAAATAAGGGAACAGATGTGACAAGTCCAGCAGACGACACTGGGCTCCTCCACTCTGGGCTCTGCAGCTGGCTGTAGGAGCAGCCAAACATTCCAGCTTCAGTCTTCAGAGAACAGGCACCAGCTTTGCAGCTGTCTGAAACAGGAGGTCTGGAAAATAATGGGCTTCCTAGGAAACATGAAAGCACTTCACTAAGCCTCCTGCCTAAGTGGTAGGACCTAAGTCGGGAAGTCCCCAACCTGGAGCAACTTTTGTGAATGAACTACCTCCACTGAGTAGCTGTGGAAAGAGGTGCCCAGATAGTGTCTGGAAAACCTGCCCATTTCGGTGCCCATGCACCAAGCATTCTGAAGCTCGACAAGTCACCAGAAGGCTTGGCAGCTTCATTTTTCATAATTTCTAACATATGTAGAACTTTAGCGGTGACACAATTAATTTAAGCCATTAGCAACAGCAGGATTTGGGCCGTTGTAGAGCCAAATGGCTTAAATCTAGTGGTTTAGGAATGAAACACACACTGTTTCTTCTGAACAGGGGTTACAAGGGACTAATCTAACTTTGGGTGTATTTTCTCAGCCAACTTTAAGCAGGCCTACTGCTGGGTGAGGTGCCCCGTGTCCTTATGACTCTGAGCGCATGTGGGTCTTGGGGACACTCAGTAGCCTACTCAGGAGTCAGCCATATGCAGGCAAAAGCCCTCTGAAAAATATCAGATGGAGTTATTTCCAAGCATAATGGTCTAAAGCTCATTGCTTTGCCTCCTTTATCTTTATTCACATTTTAAAGTGTATTCATTCAGGTCCCAGACAAGACGTTATTAATGACCTCCTGTTAGCTTCTTTCCTGAATATGAATATCTTTGTGCAAAGTTTTGCACATTCAGCTTCCTAAAAACGTGGCCTTAAAAATCAGCAGCCAGGGTCTGGAAGCTTTAAACAATCTTCATGTGTATAGAAGAATTTCAGTTCACTTTTAATGTTCTCTAGTGATGTTTTCTATTCTAAATTAATATATAAAAATGTTTTTTGAAGTATATTCTCCTGTGTTTTAGATATTATAACCAGTTTTATTTTACTGTCTCAGACTATATAAGCGTGTTTATATTGGATGTATTTATAGAATAAATAGCTATTACAGCTGAATATTTAAATCAGAATGAGCAATTTATAAAGATTTTCTACTTCAGACTTAATTAGAAAATCATAATTTTCTTTATCAATTCAGTGTCTTGTATTACTTTTATGTTACTATACAGATTGATTTGGAGAAAAAAAACCAGAAATAAAAATCCAACAAAATCTCTCTGTGAGTATCTCAATTTTTAATCAATCTGTACTGATTAGATGTGTTTGGTCAGATGTGTGTTATGACATTGTTCTTCTGCTGTGAGTAGATGAATGCACAGACAATCATGATATGAATCATTACCTTTGCAAAACAAAATCCATTTTCTACTAATTCACTTCCCATGAGAATTTTTTTTAAAAATGAATTGCTGAAAGGCAATATTTTTGAATATGCTGGTCACTTTTAAGTGTCTCCCTTGAGCAGCTTTAAAGACTATTGGCACCTTATTCTAAACAATGCGAAGGAGCTAGGGCTCCGAGTTGGATGCCTGCAGGTGCTACTCACCTGAGCCACTGGAGTAGAAGATGATTAATCTGGAGAAGGCAGCCAACCTGGCCTGCTCCATCCATCCACTCCTACAGCCTGGGGACTGACCTGCTCTGGACAACTCTTCAAAATATATGGAGAAGGCTGGAGGCGTTGGTCAGCGTGGGTCTGCAATGAGCCCCATGACTGTGGAGGCTGACCCTATTAGTGCCATGGAACAGCAGGTTCAGGGAAGCAACTGCTCCCCTGTGGCTTCTGGGACACGGCACCTCAAATGGGTCACTCCTTGGTGCAATGCATGGCTAATGGGGGAGCTCGTGGCTGCACTTTAGAAGTGTTCTTCTGGTCTAGGCTAAATGTGTTTTCTTAGCAAACATTTATGCTTCTGTAAGTGCAGACACAGTTTAATGAGTGATTTCCTACTGAGTTTGTCATGGAGGAGAATGCTGGGAGTGAATTTCCTATTTCATTGGTATTTTCTGCCTGAACTGTCTTCAATTTAGGGGTCTTTTGTCATATGTTTTTGGGGATGCATTTTTCCAATATAAGTTTACCTTGGTGAACAGCCAGGCTCACAGCCTGAGTAAGGTAATCTTGAGCAAGTTCGTACATGGATGAGAAGATACAGGAATGGGAGAGGTAGATGCTCTCGTAGTTACTGGAGCTCATGAGGATCAGGCCCCTTTCAGATGCTGTGTCTGGTTTCTTGTGTTGTGCTGGGTATATTGGGGATTTGTGCTTTCCATCTTTCAGCCTGTTTGGTCTGTCTGTCTGTCTACATTGTCAGATGTGCAGAACAGTAGGAATTATTTAGGTGAAGCTTCTGGTGCAACTGGGACCCTCTACCACAAGGTGTCATTAGACACAGTAGTTATGCATGAAATGGCAAAACCAAAGTACTAGACCAGGTTGATGCAGAGAGGAGACACACATAAAATTATAGTGCTGATAAAGATGAATATATCATAGACCTCCTTAAAGCAGAGAAAAGTTCTGGCTCTTGTAAGTTATTTGCAGTGATGATAGTATCTTATTTCTGTCTTAAAAAAAAAAAAAAGAGAGAAAAAAAAAAAAAAGAGATGAGAATTACCTGTGTAATGTTTTGATTTCCAGGTGCCTAAGGAAAGAGATTAGAGAGTTTTTTGCTGTGAGTACACACAGTGGGGAAATTGTCACCTTGTGGTTACATCCCCAAGAACAACTTCAGGAAACCAAGCACTTGAATTAATACTACAGAAGCAGGGTAAGACTTTTGAATATCTCATAAGCACTTAGACACCTTAACCTCCTATGGATTTAACACCAAGTGATGTACTTGCTGGTTAAATAAAAAGAAGAAAATCTGATCTGATCAGAGAGCCAGAGAGATAGCTCACAGTAAGAGCTCTCCTCTTGTCAGCCCAAGCACATGCTATGCAGAAACCAAACAGTGAGCACAGGGGGAGAGTTTCTTTGGATGGAGAAAGTCCTGGCTGAGGACACAGGCATGAAGGTGGTTCTTATTCTGCGTTTCATGGAGAACAGCAAAAGGAAAAGAAATAATTTAAACTGTTAAGAACTAGAGGAAGCAAATTAAATTACTGTGCAAAGAGAATAATCACTGGTAGAAGTGTGGAGTGTTTATCTTCTGTATTTTTTGCGCATTGTGGAGATCCTTAAAGCCTGTCAGCATTTTAATTAAATATGACAGCTTGACAAAAGGAGCAGCTAGGTGTGAAATGCATATACTGCTGGAGGGAGACTCTCTGCACAAAGGTGGCCTGAAATCGGGAAGTCGCTGACTGTGACCTTCGCTGTGCTTTGCAGAGCAGCCAGAGCTGCAGGCAGGGTTGTCAACTGTGCAGTCCCCAAAACTGACACACCACATTCATTACTGCATGAATCAGGCACAGTGAGAGCTCCGACACCGCCACTTGCTGCTATTCATACTTGCTGTACGTGAGTAGAGAAAAGAGCTGACCCTGCCACGTGACATGGAAGCTTGGTTTCCTGTTGGTGCAATGGACCTCACCTGAAAAAAATGCATTTTCCTAGCCTTTTTCTGTCAGGGAAAAACAGACATAAAAAAAAAGAGAATTGTAAAATTCTGACAGTCGTCTCATCAGAGACCAGCCTATAAGTTCTTTCTACTATTACATAGCTTCCATCAAGTACTTCCTCCAGTGTAAGGATTCCTTACTGCGTTTCAGGCATCTCTATTATAAATGAATTTGCTGTTCACTTTAATAAACGTCATCACAATGAATTTGTTTAGCAAAATGTGGATATTTCTGGCCTTTTGATTGTGCTTGCTTGACTGTTTCAATTACCAGATTTCTCTGCTGTCAGGATATAGTAACCTTTGACATGCTGATGCAGCAGATCCTGACCTGTACTCTGTCAATGCAGCTGACTATAAGAAGACTTGAAACCCGCTCCAGAAATGGAACTGAAAATGCTTTAAAAGTGTCGGTTCCATTTTAGATTTTGGAGGGCTTGGATATTTCAGGATTTTCAAGATGAAGGCCACATCTCTGCTTTGAGAGCAGCCTTGTGGGGAAGGACTTGGGAGTACTGGTGGGTGAGAAGCTGGATATGGCCCAGCAATGTCACTTGCAGCCCAGAAAGCCAACTGTATCCTGGGCTACATCAAAAGAAGTATGATGAGCAGGCCGAGAGAGGTGATTCTGCCTCTCTTCTCCAGTCCCATGAGTCTCCACCTGAAGTACTGCATTCAGCAGTATGGAAAAGACATGGACCTGTTGGATCAGGTCCGGAGGAGGGCCACAGAAATGATCAGAGGGATGGAACACCTCTCCTATGAGGACAGGCTGAGAGAGTTTGGCTTGTTCAGCCTGGAGAAGAGAAGAATCTGTGGAGATGCTATTGTGCTTTTCAGTACTTAAAGCGAGCTTACAAGAAAAATGAGGGCAGACTTTTTAGTAGGGCTTGTTGTAATAGGACAAGGGATAATGGCTTTAAACTAAACGAGGGGAATTCAGGCTGGCTGTGAGGAAGAAAGTTTTTACAATGAGGGTGGTGAGGCACTGTAACAAGTTGCCCAGAGAAGTGGTAAGTACCCCATCCCTGGAAATATTCAAGGTCAGGTTAGATGTGCCTCTGAGCAAGCTGATCTAGTTGAAGATGTCCCTGCTCATTGCAAGGTGTGGTGGACTAGATGACTTTAGACATCCCTTCTAACCCAAAGTATTCTATGGATCTGTGATTTTGTGTAAGTCTTGGAAAGCTACAAAAACGACAGCATTGCAGAGCTGAGCATATTCGGCCTTGTGAAACTCCTCTGCTATCCTGTGTTCAGATCCTAAGAACCACTGATGTCACTTCCATGAGCACTACTGCTGACTTTAAATCTACTTCCATGGTATATTACATTGGGGAAATGTTTTCTTCCATGTAATGTATGAAGTAAAACTGGTTTTAGATTCAGAAAAAAATCTGGATTGCTCAAGAGTAGTAGATAGTACAATAACTTGTAGCTTAGTTTGGTCATTACTGTGAAAACTATTTTAGGTAAGAAGATATATTCAGAGGGGACTGCATGTTCATTAACATCCTGAAAAGGAATAAGAGGATTTCTGTATAGGAAAACTTAATAGTTGTTGTACTTAAGTGAATGTAATTGAGCTCTACTTCCATGGTGCAGAAATAAAATCTCCCATGCCTTGAAGTAGTTGAAGAAGTCAGCTAATTTCTCACAACCACATAATAGTTTCTCATTTGTCATTATCCCTGTAGATGTCTAGCACTCGTTTTGCCATAATGTCTCCCTCATATTGCCAGTCATCAGTGTACAAAAACTTGAAACAAACATCCTTTGAAAAGAGTGAATTAAACGTTATGTATCAGTAACATATGATTCAGTGATACTCGTTATGGAGCAATAAGTACATTGTTTATTTCCCTACATCAACATATAAACAAAGTGACTAATGACAAAATTAAATGTTACCATTTTATTCATACATTAGTAATCATACCTAGAGCAGCATATGAATTGTTGCTAAAACTTGAAACTGTGCAACAGAGACAAGTCCAGCTGTGAAGTTGATGCTGTGGAGATGAGCTGGACAGGGCTGGGAAATGCAGTGGGAGTTTTGCCGCTGGAGTTCGAGATGAACTGTGTTAGATGTGGAGACTCTTTCATCTCTGAGGGGCTGGGCCACTGTCACTGAAAACAGCAGAAATACTCATTGAGTGCCTGGCGACTATTGATCTGGCCAATATCCCTGTAGCCATTTCAGAAACTCGTACAGAGCAGTGAATAGCAGTGTACAACCCAGCATGGGCAAAATTAAACATAGTGTGTGTTCAGGGGGATGACCAATAAATGTCTTGCAATGGGGTGTGACTGCTTAGCCATTTTCTGCCTTCCTATTGTTGACAGTTGCTTTTTTTGGGGGGGGGACGGGGGGTGGTGGTGTGGTGCGGGAGAGAGAAAAAAGCAAAACTAAAAACCCCCTTTTCTAGCTTTGTGGTAAAAAAACCCCCAACAGTATTAGTTCAAACAGTTTCAGGTTATGAATTTACCAGGATCATTTCATTTTTCAGCATTTTTGTTGCTCATTGTATAGAGTTATTAACGGGATGATAGACTTTCATGCTCTCTCCTCCATGGAGAAGATAACCTCTTATTTGGGCTCATCTTATCTGTCTGCTTGCACACTGTTCTATCTTACCCAAGGAATCTTTTATTGTTTATTGGTGATTTTGATGTACACATGCTAAAACATTTGTGTAATGGGGCTGTTGAACAGCCAACCCTTATCTAGTATTGTTAGGGTATGTAAAATAAATACTTATTGTACCTGTCTCTTCAGCTGTTACCATGAGTACAGGTGTATATGTTGTGGTCTATGATGAACCTAGCAATCACAGGTTGTCATTAGCCTGATGTGAACTCCAAAAGTGATAAAACAAGGTTTTAGATTGCCCCCCTTCCCTCTCCCCCAAATTTTGTTTTACTGAAGGAAGTTCCTGTTATGGTGCATTTCTTTGGGAAGGATTTCTCTGGATCTGGGAGGGAATGTGACTGTATGGGTTAAGGGGAGTATTGGTAATGATCTTTCTGTATGGAGCTAATCCCACTGGTTTTAGAAGATTTAGAAGGCAGTGTTCTGTAGTTATGAAGGTCATGAAGATACTTTTTTCTTAATTGTGTGTGCCTGGCTGGATTGGTCTGGTGTACAAAGTTGGAAATAGCTGTTATCACAGACAGTTGATGGAAATTGCCTGTTATATATGCAGTAAGAAAGTTGTGGGACTCTGGTGAGAGCTCGGGTACTCGAGTTCTACCTTACCCTTCCTCTGGCTGCAGAGGAGTGTGCCTGTGAGCCTGCAGTTTCTACACACCTAGTAAGCTGCTATGTTACTGAACTTATAGCCTAATCTAATTCTTTTGGGAAAACTAGATTACATTTTGGATCCTTTGCCTAAGCACTGCTGGTTTGCTGAGACTAAAACTTGACATATAACTTTCAACTTCTAAAGGTCATTTTCTATTCACTCCTGCTGGTAACACATAGTAGAAACTTGAAAAAAACCAATTGTTTTTATAGCATTAGAACAATGTTATTGGAGCAATAATATTCAAAAATAAACTCTATCTGCTTTATCAGAACTCAAAACAACTTCTAAAAATCTCAACATGTACATATAGACATCAGAAAATACTATGCTTCTGTCTTCTGCTGTCTTCTTAGGTAACATTAAATGGTGCAAAGGAACCCAGTGTGATGTTTAGGAAAGGACAAGACTTGTATTTCCTCTAATGTATTTAAAAGTTACCGTGGTGGTGTTTTTTGAGTATTGGTTCTGATCTCGAACACAATGGATAAAACAAATGGGGGAGTTGCAATACCTGTCACAGTCTTTACCCCAGAAATGTTTGCAATAACCCATCCTTCTTACCTCCAAAATCTCTTCTATATAGGTTTTCATTTAACTGGAAAGACTACAAAATTATGAACCCTAGCAGTAAATGTTAGACTAGAAAGAAACCAGGTCACCTTTTTCAGTTTAGAATGGTATTTTAAACAAACGTCTGAGCCAGGATTCGCATCACTTGCAAAACGTTTCATACCAGTTGAGATGGTAATTTTTGTCTATTTCTAATTGATCTGTTTTCTGTCAATAAAGTTGGCTCTCCTCCTCTCTCCCCCAAGATTCAATGACTGAGAATGTTTTAAATTCAAGAAAACTTTGATGAGGAAATTTTGGTGAGTTTTTTGGGGGGGGGTGTGGTGGTGTTTAATTTCACATTTCCTTCATTGGTCTAATTAACTCTGAAGATTTTGATACCTGCAGCATATTTTCATCCTTTTCCATGTCTTCTGGAGCCACAATTTACCTTTCCAAGCTACCCCATTTTCCTTTGCTCTGAAGTTAAATCATTAAATAAAGATTATAGAGATTAAAAGTAACTCTCTTGATTCCCTCATTACCAATATCCCCTTGCTTCCCCAAATCATTTCCAGTGTGTGAAACAAGAGGGAGCAAGACAGCACTACAGTTTTGTCTTTCCTCAAGCCCTGAGGAAGGGCATGGGGAAGGAAACCCATGTCTTGCATCTCCCTACAAGCCCTTTTTTGGGCCTTCGCCTCATAGCTCTGCAGAAAGAATGGAAATACATGTGAAAAAACGTGGTGTGTAGTTAGAAGCAGCCCAAGAGTGATGATTACTGTCCCCTGCACAGTGCATTCTAGGGAAGCACAGCAGCAGCACAGGAATGCAGAATGGTTGAGGTTGGCAGGAGCCTAAGGGGGTTGTCCAGTCCAACCCCGATGATCAAGCAGGGCCAACTAGAATTGCTTGCACAGTACATGTTGTCAGGTTTTGAATATCTCCTCAGCTGGAGACTCCACAACCTCTCTGTTCAACTTCTTCCAGTGTTTGACCACCTTCACATCAAATAAGTGGGGGGTTTTTTGCGTTCAGGAGTTTCACATGTGCCAGTTTGTTGCCATTGCCTCTGTCCTGTCACTGGGCACACTCAGCCTGAGCCAGATGAATGCTCTACTGATCCATACTGTGGGCTCAGGCTGCTCAGGGCCCTGGAAGCTAGCCAGGAAAATATCATTTTGAAGTGATTTGCAAACCATGATAGAGTGCTACTTAGAGAAAAACTGTTGGCTCCAATCCTGATCTTGCATAAAACCTCTGAGTGTAGCTTGGCATGAACAAGATATTTTAAGGAGGCTGAACAGAGTCATTTTCAAGGCCAAGGAGGGAAAAAATAATAGATCTATATTCTCTTGATGGGTGAACCCAACTTTGTGTGATTTGAATTTGATATTTCTTGGCAGGGCTAGAAGTGGTATTCTTTTAAAGTATCAGTTAGAAATCATGTGGAAGCTCTAAGGGGAAAGGTGGGTCTCAAAGCCCACCTCCGTTTTTGGCCCTTGAACTCTGAGGAGCATATCTGTGCCACAGCATACCTCCCTCTGATCTTGATCTCCTGATCTTGACTGCAAGGCCTGAACACCCTTCTTTAGGGAAATTCCAGTGGGGGACAGCTTCTGGTTTGTCCCTAGACTGATAAAATTATATAAAAGCTGAAACTATCTTGTGGAGTACTGGAGAGGAACTCAGGGGCCTGATCACCTCCTTTCTTCATATCTTCTCGTCTCTATAAATTTAGACATTTGGGTGGTTCTGCACCTTTACCATTTTAATCTCAATTTATCTTAAAGCCATGTAATTCAGACTGGACTAGAGGAAAGCATATTGAGCTATCCAGGAAGGGGGCTATTTTGCTTTTGCTGGCAGAAGCATTTTTTGAAGTTAACTTCTGATGATTGATTTTAATTTAATTTTTTTTTTTTTTTTTACATGGTAGCTAATTAACAAATGTTTGGCAGTGGAGCTGTTTCTATGCATATTTGTCTGAATAGAGCTCTCCCAGCTCTTCACAAAAATCTGGACAGTTTAGTAATAATTACATTTAGGGAGAAAACCCTCATCTGCTGCACAAGGTTTAAGCACAGGGGAATCTGATCCCTCCTGTCGCTGCTTCAGCGACATTTCCTTTCCCAGCGCTACTCCAGTGCCTGCTCCCAGTGTCTTGCATCCCTCACCTTTGCACATCATCCCACCTCAGCTTCACTCCTGCAAATGCTTTCCCCTAGCAGCTGAGCCTGGTGTTCTTTGCTGCTGAGTGAGTCTTATTGCAACATCCTCTCTAAGCACAGAGGTAAGTTGCAGGATTTATCTGTATAGGTTCTCTGTGTCCCATTGTTCTTCCCACGTACAGGAGAATAATTACATCCTAGCAAAAAAAATTAACAGAACTGGAGCTTTTGTCCTTATCTCTTCCTGCCTCCCTGTTTGTTCTCTTCCTATTCAGTTGTGTTTGAAAGAGTTTTCCCTTAAACATTGCAAAAACCTCCTCTCATTTTAAAGCTTTTTTATTAAATGTTATTTTAAAAGAATCCCCACAAATTAAATTCTTCCCCCCCGCCCCCCGAAAGACCTCCACGTTTGAAAAAGAGATTCATTTTGAAGAAAGGAAAAAAGGACCCCTCAGGTGTTTGAAATTTCTGTTCAGATATGCTTTTAGTGCATGCAGTGCTCTCCCAAGAGTCAGGGCAGCATTTACCCCTGAAGTAGCAATTAAAGATAAAAACTTAAAGTGGAATTAAACTTAGTTCCCAGGGAAAATTTGACTCTCTTTTATGATTAATTCCCCATATTATTTGACAAATAATTTTGCAATCCCCATTATTATGGATTGGTTTTTTATACTGGTGGTATGGTGTTTTACTAAATTCACCACAGTATTGCCCATTCCACATTCATTAGAATTTTTTTTTTCCTAAGAAACATTCCTCTCTCACTGTCAAGCATCTAGTCATTGCAATGAATGCATAGGGGAATTTTTACAGATGCCTGTGCAAAGCAGTATGCAAACCCCTCTCCAAAAAAGCACCTTTCCAGCAGATGATCTGAAAACATTTCTGATATCTCAGTCACTTTATAAAGAGGGAAATAAGAGTTGATTATTCACTCTGAAGAAACCCGGGAATGTCTGCAAGCTCATGGCAGCCTTTGTGAAAAAAAAAAAAAAAAGGCATTGACACAGATTGTGGAGGAGGTAGCACTAAATGAGGGACAAATTTAAGTTGATAATTTGAGTGACACAAACAGTATAAAGCATGTTCTATGTGTGTTGTGTTTAGGTCATTTACCTCTCTGTGATCCTTTTAGAAATGTTCTTGTTCAGGAGTACCAGAAAATCTAGTAGATTCTGCTGGGATTAGCCCAGCTGGAGTCACCATCAAATGTTATGCACTGTATACTGTAGAGCAGGGGCAGCCTTTACCCAATGTGCATTTTGTTTAGTTCCCAAAGAAGCCCAAAGGTATTTGAGATTTAAAACCCGCATATGTCGGGAGAGGGGGGACAGAGAAAATAAAATCCCTCTCCCATAAAATCCTACCAAGGACTCTGTGTGATAGCACTGTATAAGCGGACATGCTAATGCATAGGCAAGTGGAGGCTGTTGGGAACGGGATGTAGATCTTAGCATCTGCACTGCTATAGTGTTTTGTGCATGGATTCACACAGCTCCCTCTTCATTTATTTCAGCCACTGTTCAGGCAATGGCATATATTGTGATACTGACTTTTCCCCCACAGACTTCAGAATAATTTTCAGTCTTTCCATCATTTCTGGCCTGTCATTCCTCCTCACCCATTCATGTATTCCTTCTTTAGGCTCAGTCTAAAATGCTGAGGAACGAAGAACATGGCAGTTCTGAGTTTTGTTTTGTTTCTTTTCATCACTGCACTTCTTTAAATTGTATATGCACTAAATAGAAATGTTATTTTCTAGTAGGCTTTGAGCGGAGACAAAGTTTCAGTGCAGTGTACTCAGGCTTGTTTTCAGCTGAGTGGGTTAAATAAAAAGTAATCAGCATTTATATCTGACTACTGCTCCAAACCTCAAGCAAGCATTTCAGGGGCTTCAGAGTTGTTTGGTGAAGGCTGAGAGATATTCTGTGTTCTCTGGTTCTGCAAACATCTCAATTTTCTGAAATAGAAATATCAAAAGAACATGTCTTTCCTTATGTGAATTCTGACCTGTTTAAAATCAGCAGCCTCAGATTCAACTACTGGACAGCTTGTGATACAGTCTGTATCCATACACACAGCCCTCTGCTTTCCAGAATAAAGGAGGCTGCGTGAGCTTGGTAGTGATCCAAAGTTTTAGGTGTTTATCTGGAAAGAAGCCCTTGAAATTCGTCAGAGGCTATGTGGGATATGGTAGAGACTCCTGCTCGGTAAAATATGATGCCACACATTCTGACTTAAAGCTTTCTTAAAAATATAAAATGCCAGAAACTTAGAAACTCTGGGAGGGAAAAAGGAAACCTGGGTAGAAGCATCTTTTACATCATTAGTTGCATCCCCTGCAAGGATCTATTCCTATAATAGAGGGCATATGATAATTAGCCTAAAGAGGAAAACTGCAAGTGAAAAGTCGATGGACTTGTGCTTAAGAAGGATAAAAGTTTTCTTTATACTCAGTTGGAAAGTCCTTTTTTGAAGCATTTATTGCAGAGTTGTTGAAAAGTAATCCATTAAGGACAGCAACTTTGCCAGGAAGATGATGTCTTAAAAGTTGTTTTCCACTGTACAGTGCATTGCTTGCCTTTTGTCATGATAAAAATCTTCAGTGTGTTTCAGGGTCCATACTTATTTATCCCTTCTTCTACTCAGGAAATGTCAAAATTCCTCAGAATAAGATGGAAATATCAGCAGCGCCATTCTTAACAGGGATTGCACATTTCAATAAGTAATAATTTTTGTACCTCATGGTAAAGACAAATTGGTATCTGAAACACTGCAAGCAATCTATGGCAGGTTTTTACAGTTACCAGTGCCAAACTTTACACACACACACACAAAAAGTTTCCCAATTTTTGATCACTAATTATAATTAAGGCCAGTTTTTTCCTTTTTTTCCAAACAGATGGGAAAAATCAAAATGTTAAGTAGCTTCATTTTCACCACAGGGCTCTTTCAAAGACTTTAAAATTTTGGATGGCAGCCAGATTTTCTGTTGGATTTTTCTGCTTGTGTTTAGCCCCTACAGCTCTGAAGGCATGGGAAAGAACTTCTATACAACTCCCTTCAGCATGCCCTGCTTGCTTTCTGTGCTGCTCAGTTAGCAAACTTTACTCAAAGTAGGTTAATATTTCCAATGCACAGCGGGCTCCAAAACCAAAGTTTGATTTTTGCCCCCCCCCCTTTTTTTTCTTTTGTAAGCTGTCATCACTCATTCATTCAAAGACCTATTCTGTCTCTCTGTTTATATACAAAATGACATTTTAAACTTGAAGTCTCAAAGACCTAGGAACTATTTTTAGAATTCAGAGGGGTTACTTTAAAGATGATCAGCCATTTTGGTTTTTGTCAGTGACAATAGTGATTTATCTTATTGCTAAATAAGGCTTTACTTGTGAGAATTTGCATGGGGAGTCATCCAAGCAAAACAGGAGGCAGTGGGGCTTACATCAGAAGGCAGGTATATTTTTGGGTAGTCCTTGTTTAGCATCTCCCCCTCACCGTTACACTTGCCTAAACTTTTCAGGCTCTGAAGACTTTGGACCTGGGTTCTGAATAAAAACTCTGCCATGATGGGGATGAAGGCAGGCATGGGGTTGTTTGTGGCAAAGAGAATGGGGACGCAGTGTGGAGGAAGCAGTCAGTGTGTGTATACATATATCCTTTTCTTCTTGCCTTTGAAGTCAGAGATATTTTGTGTTCCCTTTCCTTTCCCCGTGTAAAAGCAACTCGATATAGGCAGGTTCCCTGGCACTGTGGTGCCAAGAGGCATGTCTGTAAATTTGAGTACATTTTGTTGTATGTGCTTTCTGTTACTTGCCAAACCCATGTATGTCCTGGGCAAGCGTGTATGGTGTTTAGAATTCTTTAGGAACTACATACGGAAACTAAAAACTGGATTCTGGGAGGACAGGACTGTGTCTCAAACTTGTCTTTAAGAGGTGTCAAAATAGGAAAAAAACAGTGCAAAGTGCTCACTGCAGTGTGTCAGGAGTTAGAAACTGAAAACTATTAATGCAAGAATGTGGCCTGGAGGAATAAATATATTGGATAATCTCCTAATAGATGATTTTAACTTCAACTTTTAACTTGGGAGGTGGAAGAAGGGGGAGAAGGGAGTTTATATTGCTTACATTGCTCTGAGTTATTTGCCTGACATTGATGATGTTTTTCTTTTTCTGTGTCACTGCAGTTAAGAATCACAGGAAGTTTTTCATCTTGGATAGGAAGAGACCTGATGCTTCACATTTTAGTATCCCTGTGTTTATGAAATATGTTACAACTTGGCTGCTTCTCCTGAGATGTCTTAGGAAGCAGCAGAAGTGGTTTGAAAGGCAGGAGGAGAGTTTAAAGTACCAGTGTTAGAAACACAATCTGTGTAAACTGCTTTATAACTTAAGAGTTATGTAAAGCCGTATCTTACCTTGGCCTCATGCCCCAAATTCCATGTCCGTGAAGCACTGCAACCCTGCCTTGATACATTTTATAGTATACTTCAGCTTTGAGGAAAATAAACTAGTTGTTAAAATGCTTCTGCAAGTCTCCCAGACCATCTCATCAGCCAATGGACAAGTGGAGCTATGAGACTGTCTCATGTGAATGTAGGACAATACGTCTTGGGGGCTTGTGTGTTCGTACTAGGAGTGAGGTGCATTTATTATTTTCAGTTGTGATGATGTATAGCTGTACAGTAAATATGTGTTTCCCACTACCTGTGACATAGTTACCCAGGTGGTTGCATGTAACTGATGTCACACAGCCTTATGAAACTGCTGCACTGTTTGGTGCATAGTCTTACCTTAAGTAGCAATAATTGTATCATAACAACTGCATCTTCAGCTTAGAAGGGGTGCTTGTGAAAGATGAGATTGTCAGCTTCTAGAAAGGTAAAAATGGGATCTAAATTATAATTCAGTGACTAACAATGAGTAACTGATCTTCCACATGCTATGCAGTTTGTAGTGTCTTAATTTTGAGTGCCTAAATCAGAAGTCCTTCAGTGGCTATATACCTTTTTAGTTTTATGCATATAAATAACTTACAGGAGAATTTGACTGGTACAGAACCCTAAGCTCTGGCAGGAGAAGGCAACAAAAGTGCTGAGTACAGTCACAATCATCTGCAGTCATTCCTCTAAACCACCCTTGAGACCTGTTTTGCTGCACACTGTCCTCAGAGGTTGCGGGTGGGAACCTCCCACAGCACTTTCGTGCTTTGACATCTAATACCAGATGGATCCCACATGGCATGAGAAGGAGGGAAAGTGGAAAAGCTAATGAGCAGAGGATCTCAAAAGCAAACTGCTTTTTATCTACAAAGGTCTTGATCCTCACTGCACCGACATGTTTCTTGCAGTGCAAAGGGGGAACTGGTGTGTGAATTGGGGCAATTTATGCACATTTAAAGAACTTTATGATTCTGTAATAAGATGGACACCTCTACAGAAAGTACATGTAGTCAGTCTAAAGAGAAGAAATGAGAAAACAGATATATTTTGTTGTTCTCTCTGTCTCTTTTAGAGCCAGCTAAATGTTTCTCTAGATTTTTGATCCTGTGAGAGGCTCTTACTACAATAGCATCCTATTAAGAGGGATATTATTATTTTGAGGTGTTTGTGTGTACTGGGATAATGCCACTCTATAAATAGAATGCTTTTTACTTTGTTTTTAAAATAGTTTTCTGCTTTTAATGAAATAGTTTTTAAATAGTTTCTTGCTTTCAAAAGAGCACAATACAGCTGCTACTGGCATCAGATTAATGCTTGCTATTTCATGATAACTGTAATTAAATTCAGCTAATTCTCCACTGCAATATTTATGGAAAACAAGGACCAGGAGCTGTAGTTCAACATTTATGCTGGAGAGTATAAGAGCACAGGAAATAACTATGAAAAGCTATAGGGCAGGGGCTTAGGATGGCCCACAGGGGTCCCCTAGAGCTTTCCCTTTGCATTGTACTGGCTGATGTGGAGCCAGTACATGCACATCCTCCCTCTTGCCTCTGTTTCTTTTCTTCTGCCGTGAAAGATGTGTCAGTAGAGAAAAGCAGTCTTGAGGCTGTGTTACAGAAAGGATTGCTTCAGACTGTGCTTCAGACTTCACTGCTATGGAGATGCCCCTCTGACTGGGCAACCATCAGGGGGATTTATAGCTGCCATTGTTTGCCTTCAGCTTAAGATTTAAGGGAAGAACATAGAAACATCACTTCCCTGGAGAGTCCTCTCCGGTGACAGCTTCTGAAATACTCAAAGTCTGACAAACAGATGAGATGGCAGTTCATGGATATGTTAGTGGTTACAGCAGTGCTACAGCTCTCAGCTCATCACATAGACATTAAGTGATGGCAAGAATGTCTTCAAAACTGTTCTTTTTCCTGTGCTGCTGTACCTGTCCAAACTGATCATAGGAATTCCTGCAACCAAGTTTTTCACTTTGTATGCCCCCAAAATGGTGGCGTGGTCTGCAAAAATGCAGGGAATTAGTCCTCCACACCTAACGTGGCCAGAGAAACACAGCCTGGGCAAGGCTGACTGCAGGCAAATGGTGAAAAGCGCTTGCACACTACGATTGACTCACTTTGGTTTTACTAACAGTTTTTTTGGAATGAACACCATGTATGTGTAGCAACACTGTGTATCTCAAGCATGAAGACAAAGTCTGTTGCTCAAAGAACAAATATTGTAACAGACTATGGGAATGGGAAAAGGGTGCACTAACCTTGCCAAACAGCCATGGGGTAAATATAAACAATGCCCTCTCCCACCCATCAGCAGCTGTGCTTAAACACTAATGATACATTTCCCAAGCTGAGAGCTCCAGTGTGATCTGTGAGCAAGTCTTTGACCTGGCCTCACCCAAAATACAAGTTTTGTCTGTTGTACAAAACATGAATGCATACCTGGGTTTGAAATGAGAGAGCACATACATTTTGAGGCATATGGTAGAGAGCTGCCTATTGCAAAGTGTCATCCAGAATATGCCCATAAGTATACAGAGGAACACAGCATTTTGATTATATACTAGGTGAATAGCTGGTCATGCAGCCAGAGAGGTGTCAGGTCATACTGTGTTTGAGCATTTCCATAAGAGGCGATAGAGGCTGTGAGGTCTGAAAGGCTGCTGAAGTAGTCTGTATGGTTGCTGTCTTCCAGCTACCAACTCTTTCTCAGTGTTTCATTGAAAATGATTCAGTGGTTCAAATGTAACTTCAGCCTTGGAACGTTTTGGTTAAATTTCAGCTTTGCAGTAGACTTGTAGGTACCGGTTACCCCAATGCAATGTCAGGATTAAAGTAAATGTGTTTAAAATGTTCTACTAGGCTATTTCCTCATCCAGACAATGACATCCTCTCTAGAGGACAAAAAAATCCCCCATACCAGCAATATTTATTATAATCCTGACAGGTATAGAATAGAATATTTCAATTTTTAGTTTCAGTATTAGAGGCTTCTTTTCAGTGCCCTACTTTTTCATGCTTTTTTTTTAATGTTATTGTGTGCAGCTAAGGGAGAAGAGTTTGCTTGTCTTCCTTCAGTTTATTTGAAGCTTTTTATTGACTAATGCCTTTTGTTACAAGTGACAGTGAAGGACTTGTTTGGTGATAGAGATCAATGGAGATGAAGGTGACATTTCAGAGCAGCATTTTA
This sequence comes from Strigops habroptila, assembly GCF_004027225.2. Classification (NCBI taxonomy): domain Eukaryota; kingdom Metazoa; phylum Chordata; class Aves; order Psittaciformes; family Psittacidae; genus Strigops; species Strigops habroptila. The sequence goes on from NC_044281.2 coordinate 32,549,513, forward strand.
AAACCAATACAGTGCTATATATCTGACCATGGAACTTAGGAATACTGACTCACAGTCTAAGAACATCATGACCCTGTAACTTCTGTCCCTGCTCTACTCCTCCTCAAAAAACACACATTTCCTTTTTATGTTGCTCTTCTCCAATCCAGCACTGTTCAAATTTCTTCTTGCCTGTTCTAGAAAACTTTTTTTCAGTCTCTGGTCCTATGAATTTTTTATCAACAGACCTCACACTACCAGTGGCTTTAAGAGCCTGTCGGCCGAGGTGAGGCTTTGTCAGCAACAGATCATTGACTTGCTTCTCTTGGGTAACTGAACCCTTTGATTTTGCAGGGACAGAGCCTTTAGTGGTGGGGAGGTCCAAGGGCATGAATGTGTCACTTCCTTTTATTCTGTACTGGGAAAAGTGTGGTGTTGGCACTGAGCAAATTAAGGAAGTGTGATTTCATGCTTCATCTCTCTCTACAAATTCAAATACACTAAAGATACTTGTGGAAAGTGCTAAAGTGATAGACAGTTACGAACTTAAGACCTCTTTTCACTTGTAGAAGAGGTACAGTAGAAGCCAGTTGTCGTCCTACATTATACACTGCAGCAATCAACTTTGAGTATATAGTATCATTCAATTCCCAAACACATTTAGGATTTAATTCATATCTTCTTTGCTAAGAAATCCAGGAAGGGTGGCAGCTTTCAACTCTGCAGTGATCTGAGACCACTGTATACTCAAGTAAGTTTCAAAGCAGCTGCTAAATTAAAGCACTACCAATGTTGACTGGATTTGAGTAAATATTTACTACCTTTCATCCAATTATTCCTCTCTCTCTCCACATAAGCTTTACCATCTGTGTCCAGAAGTACTGGCATTCATGGTCTGTTTGCTTGATATCCCCTGCACTTAATTCTAGAATAAGAAGGTCAGTTCAGATAATGCATAATGCAATTACATATAAACCACGATTTCAGTAACTTCTGTACATAAATGAAATGAAAACATATTAATAACCTACCATACGTTCTGCCTGGTTGTCTTGCACGATGTCATGGCAATGTGTTTAGTACAGACCAAGCAAAAGAAAGACAGATTACTTTCCCAGAATTTTCTCGGTTAATGGAGAAAAATCCACTCTGATCTAAGCTAGCTCCAGCAGTTTCTCAGAAATATTAATGTTTCAAGCTCTCATGCTTGTAATAAAGTAAAATATAATGTATTTCAATGGAAAACAAACGCTCTATTTCTCCTCTTCTGGCATTTGGTGCAGCTGATAGCTACAGTACTAGTTTCAAGCAAAGCATGCTGTGCTGATTATATTTCTTGATTTCTTGATTGCTACTGTGGTATTTGAGAATCAGTGATTCTTAAATGTCAGCTTAAGAATCCATCCTTACCAGTCTGAATCCCCTAAATGCAGGTCTTGTTTTACCAATATTCCCAGTAAAGAATTACTCTCTCTACTGCTTGTCTGGCAAGTGAGACAAATAACAATTTCCAAAGGCTGTATTTTTTTCCTGCACCACATTTAATTGGTGGGAGCACGGAGACATAGAAACATTTTCATTAATGCTTCATTATTAATCGGTGAAAGATGGATGCAGCACTTGAGGGAACTACTGAATGGTGAATTCCCTAAACAATTTACGGTAGCTTCCTTCAAAGCAGCAGCTCTTTGAAAAGACGGACAGCCTTATTAGTGTGAATATTGCAACAGCACAATGACAATGAGCTCTTCTTTTAATGTGCTCTTTATGAAAAGCAAAATAATAGCAATAACTGTAAACTGTTTGGTAAGAAAATGCAAATTTTTGTTGTTGTTGTTGTTGTTTTTTGTTTGTTTTTGTGGGGTTTTTGTGGGGGGTTTTTTTTGTTTCTTTTTTTTTCTTCCTCAATTTTGCTAAGGTTCTGTTGGCACAGTATTCATACAGTTTTTGAATGATGCGTCACATAAATATTACCTTCATATTTTTAGTAAGTGTCCACTTAATATTCTTTTTGTTTATTAAAATACTTTATCTGTTCGTTCTTTTTATATGTTGCAGTATTGCAACACAACAGTAATTAAGCCTGGGTTTCAATTTTAATAGAGACATCTCCAGACATCCTGGAGTGAGCGTCTGCCATGACGAATCCTCCCCCTTGGAGGAGGAAAGCCTCACTGACTGCTGTTCAGAAAACCAGCAGCTTTTATTTCTAAACTTGCCCTAGGTATGCAGCTGAGAGTTGTGCAAGTTCTCAAGTAACAATAGCAACAAAAATGAGGTATAGAGCCATATTTGTATGGCAAAAGGGGAGGGAGTGAAAATGAGTTGCTGACTGCTGGCATGAAAGTACATGAATAAAGTTTTGAAAAGAAATCTGGATATGTAAATTGTTTTCCAGTCTTTGCTATAAATCTGCCTATTTGGGAGTCTGTAAGCCTTGGTCGTGGGAACAGTTGAAGAATTCAGTTGCTCTTGTAAGCAGAACTCTAGATTTTTACAAACTTTTCAGAAAATACCTTGATTACCTACAGAAATCTTTTCTCACTGTGAAGAAGAGCCTTTGTGCTACTGTCAGCAGTAGCAGAGCCAGAGGAAGCAGAGGTTTAGGAAACAGGCCATACTTTTTTACTGCCTTACTTGCACTGGCACCTCTAGGCAATAACAGATTGATGGAATGTGGCAGATGGAGCTGTCATAAAACAGTAAACCACAGGGGTATTACTCCTTGTGGTCCTCATGTATGCCAAATCCCCCTGCTCTGCCTGTCAGTTAACCAGCTAGCAGCATAGCTCTGCAGTCTGGAATACAGTCACAGTCTACTGGGGCCAGACAGGGTAAGCTCTGCCTTTTTGCAGGAGGTTATGGCCTGAGTTTAGGGTTATCCTGGCATCATGACTGAAGGTGATGGCCAAAGTAGTTCTTCAACAACTCCTGTGCGTTACTGGATGCTGAAGACAGAAGAACCTACTCTTTTGTCTCAGTTTATCCCCATTCAACTTCTTGAAACTTTAGCTTGTCTCCTAGTTAAGCTACATCTCTCAAACACTGCTGTCTTCCTGATTTGCTTAATGCTGCATCTTCTCCTCTTGTATATCTCTGGTGGGGTGCTACCTGACTTGCTTTATTTCTTCTCAGCCAATGCTTATAAGCTGTTTGGTTTCCTTGGGAGCATTTATTCATACTGAGATGTGACATGGGGGAAGTATCACATTATCCTATTGCTCGGTCAAGTAATGTTCAGGCATGAAATGCCCACACCTGCAGATTTGTAACCATTTTTACCCCTTCGGATGAGAATATTTGGGAGTGAAGAAACTGAGGAATGCAGTTAAATTGAAAATATGTCAGTCTATTCTCATCCAACATGGAAGAAGATTGACTGAAAGAAAACAAAATAGCACATCTTTTTGCCTAGTTTTGTCTCTCATAGGATTTACTTTCTCAGCAATGAAAATCAAATCAGATACATCCATGAGACTGTTTACTGCTTTCAGCTCAAATTGGAAAGGCAGCAGGTAAGAACTGGTATATTTATTTTCTGTTTAACTCTCAGGAGCAAGTTACAAGCCTGAGACTTATCAGGACTGACATAGCAAGTCATTAGATGGAACCCCTTTTATTGAAACATCTGTGTTAAAATGTGCATGCTAAACAGAATTTTAATAGCCTATGAGTCTAACTCCCTAAACTTCAATTTGGTAGCAGAGAAACATAAAGCATTTTTAGCATTATTTCAAAAACACTTTAAACAATTCTCATTACAGGGCAAGAGTTTTTGGAGAGACATTTTCTTGCTTTCCCATCAAAGCTAGTTTTAGCCTTCCCCTCTAGTTCTCTCTTCCCCTTTCTGCCACGTCATCAACTCTTTCCTTTCACTCTAGTTCCTCCTCCATATCTTATTTATTTCCCCTGGCTGAAGAGCGATCAAGCCTCTGTGTTGTTATTTTGATGCTTCACCAGACATTACCCTTCCAGGTATCTTAGTCAGCTAAGTTCCAGCCTGCAGACCTTTGGTCTTCTTCCAGGCCTGTATCCCAAGAAGTCCTGGTCTCTTAGACTATTCTGACGTTAGCAAATGAGCACAGCTCAAAGGAGCAAATCTGCAGAGGATAGCAGTTGGTGTACAGCTGGTGGTTCACATCCACCCACTACATGTTTTAGGAGATCTTGCTTTGGGCAGGTTCTAATCTGGTCCTGTGGTCACCAGCTGAAGCACACCTTTCAGTTTAAAGCTTCTTATCTGAAAGGAGCCCAGTTTGGATGTCCTGAGACTGTTTGCTGATAGGAAAGTGAAACATGGGGATTTGCAGAGAATAGTCTGAACTAAAATGCAAACATAGGTGCCCCTGACTCATTCCTGGATTTGCATTTAAGTATCTGTCCTTTCCATTATCCTTTCATCTGGACAAGGGAGGCTTTTTCTATCTCCCAGGTCCTGTTTATTTGTGCTTAATGAGTGTCTCCCTTCCTGATGTGAACTTTCCTGGCTTAACCTTTCTTCTCTCCACTGCCTGAATTCCCATAGGAAGAAGAGGGTATGCTTTTCCAGCTTGACACTTGCCAGGAAATTCCCCAAACCTCACGAATACAGGGAAAAAGGTATAAAACGTTTACACATGGCAAGAAGAGTCAAGGATCTTTGGAAACTCTGTCTTGTGTGAAAGTTACAACATCATCATTCTTTATGGGTTACAGTCATATTCAGTTATTTTGCTTTTCAGAATAATTGTTGAAACCTTTTGATGTATGCCATATAACAATTTTGTTCGTATTTCTTTGACTTCAGTTTCCTAGCCACATATTGTAAATTTGTGAAACAAAGCTTTCAGACCTTGAAATGAAATTTCTTCTTTTTCTTTGGTTCTGCTCGTGGGAATGGAAGATTTATATGCATTGAAGAAACATAGTCTGAAACAACCATTAAATAAAATTCACAAAGGGGCATCATTATTTAAAATCTATACGTATTATATTTAATGGACTAGCCAATATCCAAAGAAAATTGAGGGACAAAAAATAAGCACTTTTTGATGAAATCTACTTCTAAATAATACCTTTGATATGAAGAAGAATTTTCTGAATCATCGCTTTCATACAGAGGTGCAACCATGAGGCAGTGATACAAACGTGCAAGTTAAAATAACCTCTAGCTTTCCGTGTATAACAGAAACCAATTAGAAATATTAAAGCTTATCAGGCCAATATTAACCATGAGACAATGACAATCAAAATAGCCATAGCCAAGAAAAATCAAATATCCTCTTATTATTAATAAGATTCTTTAAATCTGTATTGATTTTCTGTAGTTGCATTATTTTCTCTGTGGCCAAAGAGGCAATGAGAGATAGAAAACAGACTTGATCCTTGTCTCAAGGAGTCTCCAATTGCAGATGCTAGGTCTTACACTGGCTTACACACAGAACTAAAATATCAGGTTGAATTGCTTGCTGTGTAAAAGAGTTGTTCCTCCTGGGGTGACTTCTCTGGGAGCAGAACGATGCACTGGATGCACCTTGCAGGGGTCATGCACATCCCAGCAGTACAGCTGCTCCCCTGCCCATGACCACCACCTGAAAGTAGAAGAGAGGAAAGTGTGCCTTATGCTGTCTTTCCTATTGCAGATGAATTGCCATCTTTACCCCATTTTAATGTTATCCAGACTGAATTACCTTTTCCAGTGTCTCCTCCCCTGCTCTCATGTTTCCAGTTTCAGCATCTCAGACACCAAATGGTCTGTTGAAAGAAAGCACGAAGTCTAGCTTACTGCTGCTTGTGCACTGCCTTGTGGATGGTAGTAGGGCCCATGCTTGCCATAGCAGTCATCATCTGAAACCAAAATCTTCCAGGGTTATGTAATGCCTCAGTGCTGCTTCATTGTTCAGCAAAGCCTTAAAAATAAAGTAAAAAATTGTTCTTATGTATACTTATCCATTATAAATGTTGTACCTCAGCAATTTTCCAGGACAAAAATCAGTTATGCTTAGGTAATTTACTGCGGTGAGGTTTTCATCAAGAACTATTAAGAATATGTGAAATGGGTATGGAAAGATGCAGTGGTCCAAGCTGCTTGTTCCCTTGGCTTCCCTGTTTGGCCAAGGCTGTCAGCAGATGTTTTCCTCTGCACGCTCATACAGTATAAATCAAGCAGGACGTGGGTCGAAAGTACCTTTATTAGTGTTGAATTGGACCATTTAAACTGTTAGCCTAAGATACTTAATTTGGCATTTGTGTTTTCCTAAGATCATGGGTTTGGGTAAATTTGTTTCATGCTGTACCCAGCTGTCTGTAATTTTACTATCAATTTCTATTACATCAATTTCTATACTTTTATGGTGACTTAGATAAATATTACTAAATTATGAAGATTTTTATAAAAGCTAAACAGGTAATGTCTTTAACCACAGCCAGTCAAAAGTAATCCTGTTAATTTCCAGTCAAATTACCACATGACAAATGTGCAGTCAAACTCACAAAAATTAAGCATTTTGCTGCAGATAAGTAGATCTTGTACTGAATATTTTTCTTCATCTATTGCTATAACATCATGTCACCACAGAGCTGTCAACAGCCAGCTGATAGTGATGCAATATGTTCTGGTCTGAGGTCCACCTTGAGGACACTGATGGTTTTGGACATCAGCAACTACCTGCATAAATACACATTCACATTTACACTGCTTGGCTCTGGAAGTAGGGATAGCTTCTCCAAAGACCTCAAAGGCCAATGAAATAGGAATTGAATTTTTTTCTGCTGATTGTTTGCCTCAATGGACAAATGTTTATCTACTTTTCCACTTTGCATCATTTCTGTTTTAAAAAATACAAGTCTTATATTGATCAAGCCATACCTGCTCTTCTGAAGACTCTCGCAAATCTATTGGATTAGGAAAATGAATCAGTACAAAGAATTTCCTTATGGAGATTTCTATTAATAGCTTTGCATTTTTATTAAAGAAGGATAACTTTTAAAGCCTCAGAAATATTGATGAGCTGAAAAGCTGAAAGAAAAGTTGGTTGGTTGGTTAGCAATTTCTGCTTTGTATGGGTTTTCTAGAGGCTTACTTAATCCTCTGCCTGAGTTCTGGCTGATTAACCCTGGATCATGGGAGCTGCACTGTACAACAGCTGGATTCAACTGGTGCCTGTCAGAGCCTCTGAATGATACAGTCCCCTACAAATTTGGTGAGTTTTGTTTCTTTAAGGCTCTCTTAAGGTTTAACATTTCTTAGCATAATTGGGAAGAATCGCAGCTGGTATTCAAAATGGAACAATTATCAATCCAAGACCCCAAATCCTTGGATGACAGCTCAGTGCATCAAGTCATCTTCACCTCTGTGTGAAAAATTTGAGCTAATTAGCCTGAAGAGAGGTGTGTCTGGAAAATGATTCAAATGCTCTAAATTCCCAACCTAAGCAACTACTGCCTCGTTTGACTAGGAGCCCACTCATGGGTAGTTCACAACTTAGGTCTGTGAAAAGCCCCTAGATCTAAATCTGGATTTAAGTGTGGGCTTCTCACATTCTTCCCCTCCGTCACAGTGAATTCTTCTCTCTTCTTTGCCTCAGGGCACACTCCTGCAGCAGCAGCTGATATGGGGGGGCTGAGAGACTGAGATTTCAGGTAGATATTCCTCTTCTCTTTAGCGTTTTTTCACTCTGTTCCTAGAAATAAGCAGTTCAGCTCTGAGTTTTATCAGGACTCTCTACATCTCCAACATCTCTGAAAAAACGCAGGAGAGGAGAATATACCTAACAAAATAAGTATATTGGGGAAGGTAACAAGAAAATTGCCAGCAAGAAAATAGCTGTACAAGGGAGATGGAGGAAGAGGAATGAGAGCAAAAGAGAGGTTAAAAGCAGACATAAAGAATAAAGAAAAAAAAAAGAAGAGGGGAAAAGCAGACAAAAGGAGAAATGGAAGCACATGCCAGGGAGGAGTATAAGCCATCCTGGAATTTTTTTATTACACTTCTAAGGGACTTCAGCAGAGAAAACCCGTGGGAAATAGTGACTCAGGACTCTCTCCTCCTCTAAGCTGTTTATAACATAGATTATCAGTGCCCGGATTGTCTCTTACAATCTTTCGTAGCAAGACTATATTTTTCTTTTGTTTGTATTATACCTCTACCTTATACGTCTTCTATTATTATTCTTTTGGTAAGTACTATTATTTGAAGACACTGCTATGTTTTCCTTATGAATGTGATTTTTGTCTTCTGATTCCTATTAGTTATGCCAAAGTGTGGCTACTATTACTGCTGAAGAAATGTGGTACTTCATTAACTGTTAGAAGTAAAGCAGCAAACTCTGCTTGAGAATTGCACGTGCAGAATACACACATTAGGCTTCTAAAACATCGCTCTAGGATGGGAGTTACAAGGAATAAAGAATATTTTCAGTGTATTTAAGTAGACAAGGATAGCACAGTACTTTCAAGGTACAATACCATCCGTTTAAAGTATACCAACCAACCTGTTAAATCCTTTCTTTTAGTACACAGGGCTAAACGTATAAAACTCCACAAAACCCCTTCTCTTTTCACAATCTATAAATCATGTAATATCTCTGCATTATATACCTTCCATCATTCACACAATCATGTTACTGGAGTCTAGCCTCAGCTCAATCATTATCCAACATCTGTCTTATCTTTCAATGTGCTGGAAAAAACCCACACGCTTAAATTCAGAAATTATTTTATCCATAGAGAAATGAGTAGCTCCAAGAAATGTGACTGTTCCCAGCCATTCTTCTTGCATTTAACCTCTACAGTTCTTCATTTTCTGGGGCATATAAAATACTTGTTTTCCTTACAGCAGATGAGAGTCAAAAATAAAATAAAATAAAACCAAAAGTGCTTTGTCGGTTCAGCTGGGAAAACCTTGGCACTCAGAGTAGGCTACACATAATCACTGAGGTCACCTTCTGTCTCCATCCTCTGCTGATATGTTTTGAAGATGTTACAGCACAATGGCTGAGCCCGTGCCTTCACCTGCTGGCCTGCTGTGCCTGACTGTCGAGGCAGAAAACTCTCCCAGGCTGGCTGGGAGCAGCAAGGCCTGCTGAAAACATCCCCTCAGTGCACTTTCCTGAAGGTTTGTTCTCAGCCTGTATGACTCTGGGCAGCTGGCTATGTGGGAATCCACATTCCCATCTGACGATGTGGTCTAATGTTGTCTGTCTGTCTTTCACTGAACTTATCTCCCTGTTCCCCCAGTTTCCAAACATCTGCTCTTCCTCTCTAATTCTGCATGGTGGCCCTAAACTGAGTGTCCAGTTTTCTTTCCTCTTTACCTCCAGAGGTCATGCCATCTTTCCAAAATCTCTGTTTTGGGAAATATGTTTCCACTTTGGGTTACCTATATTTTGCTGTTGATTTAAGGCATATGGCAAATGAAAAGGGGAAGTATATGTTAAATCTGTTACTATCTTAACCTGGACTCTAAAGATATATGTTCGGTGAAATCCTTGCCAATAATTACAAGATATGGATGAATAAGGAACCAAATAAGGACCTCTAAAACTGAGAAATAGATTTGTTCATAACATACAAAGGTGACGAGGAGGAGACACAAGCAGGTTCTTAAGGTGCTAAGCTGCCAACTGGCAAAAATCCTTATCATTTCACTGACTTCTGGTTTTCGTAGAAGTTCAGAATCAACGAGTTTATATCAAAAGTTATATCAAGTTTATATCAAGAATGTTGAGTTTATATCAAGAATGTTGTAAGCATTTTGGTTTACTTATTTTTCTGTTTCAGTTAATTTAGCCTTAATAAACTTTTAGGCTATTGCAAGTTCCTAGATTTATACATAGAGTATGTGTACGCTCAAGCCGCAACAACTCCTCACAGATCTATGAGTATTTTGAAACTCTTATATAGACAGAATAAAACTTGTCTATTATCCATCTAAAATCATAGTAACTGTCAGTGGCTTAATTAAATCTTAAGGCTCTTGTTACAACTGTGGAAGGGCCTGACTTCTAGAAGGAGCTCTCTGCAAATGAGAGCTGACTCAGGGGAAGTGCACAGCATCAGAAAGGGATAGCAGAACACTGGAGCTAGGACTGCACTCATTTATTGCCTGCTTTATGTACTCTTGATTTTGCTTTTGCCACAGCTTTCAGGGTTTCTGCCTGACTTCAGGCTTCCCACCTCTTCAAGCCCCAAGCAATCCTCCAGGCATATGTGTCTAATCTAAAGAGAACTGTTGGGAAGAATTGCTATTACACCTGAGTTAGAAACACAAGACAAGGGAAAATAAATCTCTTGTTTAAGCTACTATTTGGCTCTTAGATTTACCTGAGGTGATACATGAAGTCTACGGCAGAGAAGGGAGATGAACCTTAACCTTCCATTCAAGCGCATTTAACCATAAAACTGTCATTTGTCATAGCAAGCATGATGAATACACAAATGCAACCGCTTTCCACGTTGCTTCTCGTGGAGGATTTTACAGTCATGACACTGTACTGGAATCAACTGGCTTGATCTAATTCCCTACATCTGCTGTACAGGCTCCTTAACACTGTGAGTAACCAGCCCTCAAGGCTGACATGCCTCTTCTGAGACATCATAAAATGCACATATTTGTGTTTGGAAAGCTTTGTGGTGGGAGGGTGCCAGGGCCAGTGGGATAGGTAAAGATTTTTTTAATTGCTTTCTGAAAGCTGCTTCTGGGAAGTCTTTCTTCGCAGAATTCAAAAGCTCTCTTAAGAAGTTATACAATCAACACTGGTTGCAATTAAGAAATAAAAGCATATGCAATATTAAAAAGCAAAGCCCCAAAACAAAACAGTTGCCTAAAGATGGAGTTGTGCCTTTAAGCTTTTTGTGTTTCAGATAGACTGGATACAACTCATACCAAATATCTCTAAATAGTTGGAGCCTCAAGGGATCTGTAGACTTTAGTGAGTAACAATGTCATATTATTCCTGTAACCTACGTCCTTCTTGCCTTTATCCCAATATTAATGTGGCAATCTGAGCTTTCCACTAATTTCACTGGGCCAATAGCTGAGTTCCTGACAGATATCCTCACTTGTCTTACATGTCTACTATTTAGGTGGAGAGTGCTCCACAGTAGGCTCCTCCCAGCATCCTGCCCATCCAATGCCATTGAGCCCATGCAGCATCCCTCCTTGCTGCTGATTGTGCTTGCTCTGAAACAAGGAGGAAATCATATCACCTGTCCTGTGCCTGGGCCAGCAGCTGGCCTCAGGGTCTGAGGCATGGGGGAGATGGAGAGACTTGATGGCTGAGGAGCATTGGCCAGAAGAAAGCAGCTGCAGATGAGTCAGATCTTGAGTTAGCTCTGTGTTTGCTTTACCCCATAAATATAGACACAGTTATCCCAAGGGTCACCAGCGATCACTGTTCTTACAACTGTGAGTGATGGGATATATGCAATGTTAATGTTTTTGCAGCATTAAAAGAAGAAGGATGGAAATCCTTTTTATCTGTTTCAATAGCATAGATGGGAACCATGAATGCTGGGTTAAAATGTTAGAACTTGCCAAGAAACCATAATTAAAGGAGCAAACATTCAGTCTACTCTTCACTTGAGATTGGTAGAAAATGGACATTTTTGGATTTGTGTTGGTCCATTTAGTTCTAGTGATCTATTTCTTATACGTTCAATGGCATTTTTTTTCAGGTGATATAGTTTGATACCATACCATTTCACTTTATGCTGTATTCAAAGCTTTTTACATTATCTCATTGTAACTTCAAAAAGGGCAAATTATTCAGTACGTGAAAGGAAGTAGCTTCCATCCACTGCAACCTGAGGCTGAAAGCAAACGTTTGTAATCTGTCCTCAACTTTATTAAAAAGCATAAGGCATCAGACTTCATGTAGCTCAAATACATTTCCTTACATAGTGACATACCAAGTCCAATACTATAGAATGAACTTCATACAACTTTCTATTCAGTGCTCTAAGCATACTGAATATTATTTAATTCTCTAAAGCTGTGTGATTGAACACATTGATTATGGAAACAAATACTTGCTCAGCCTTGCACAGCTTTGCATTGCTTTCCTCTGCTCTGTCCTGGGTTTTTGTTGTTTTTTAGCTTGGTTTTTTTTTTCCTTCCCATGTTTGAGGATTGAACACTGCTTTCCCATGACCAAGAAGAATTTAATTCTCACGGCCTGTCCTCAGTACCAGAACTGCACATCCCTGCCTTACAATAGCTCAGCAAATGTTTCATCCTATGCAGCAGCCAGTCTCTCTCTGTACGATACATGCTTAACACACCTATATGTATAGATAGAAAAGTAGAAAACCTGATAGTTTTAATCCATCTGAGATTTCTGGTTTCGGCTGTACTTGGGGGATTTCCATGGTTGTAGGGCTCTTGCATGAGGGCTCTTGTGTCTCTGTTCAGGCTGGGGTCTCAGTGGCACCTGTGACTTGGTAACATCCAGGTCTCATCTATTGGCTCTTAGGGGTATACAACTTGCTACTCTTGATATCATCAAGTTTTTGATGTGAAGAACATGGTGCTAGCAATTTGGGACACCTGTGCCAAGAGACTTAAAACAGATATTCAAGATTTGAGAAAACCAAATTATTTTAAGTAATTGGGATAGAAGCTAGTGTTAAGGTTAACAAGGGAAATGGTGTTTTCTGTTCAAGCACAAGCCTCTTATTTCTCAAACGAATCCAAGCTATTGGCCTCTCTGCAGAAAATCTCCAACTATGTACATTTTTTTCTAAGACAATAGCCATGCCTTATAGCGTTAGTTTTAGCAGTTACAGATGGCCTAGAGAAATGTGGGAAACAGACAATTTACAGGTTACCAATGCCCATGTCTCTGGTGCTGTGATTGGAAAGTTATTTCATAATACAGAGGATAAAATTTCTGCATTCTTTGTCGTCATGTCTTCTACAGAGTAAAGGAAAGATAACCTGTCTAATCATCATTATACACTCAAAAGCATAGATGGAAAAATCCATGCTTATCAGTTCATAAGTCTCAAGAAAATTTGGAGAGGAAACAAATGACCCACAGTGAGAATGGATAATACTTTACAAAATTGGTACCTGGGAGCCATGTGGCTAAACTACCAGTAAAAATGACCCATTCTTTTGAACATGAAATTAGTTTTCTGCTGAAGTATTAAAAAAAAAAAAAATTAGGCTTTTTTACCACTTGCTCCTCATCTCTGGGTTCTGTGTATTTGATTTTGATTTATGAGGAGAAGTAGGGAGAATCAGACGAATTTTAAAAGGCATATATCAAGATCAGAGTGGTTTAGTCATTTCTTCCAAGCCATTTTTTTTTAATCTGATTTTTGTAAAATTGCAAAATTTTAACTGCTTGGAAAGTCAGAGAATTTTCAGCTACTTCTCTTCCAATGTTTTATCACTGTTCCTCTGTCAAGCAACTCTTTTGCTAAAGAGTGAAAGTGAGCTATTTGATATAGCCACAGATCAACTGCTATAATACTTTTTTTCTAATTTAATCACTTGCGTATATGTGTACATATGGGTGTATTTATTACTCTCAGAAAATGTCAATGTAACTACCCTGTCATCTGACATGTTCTGCAGCAGTGGTGTAATTTTGCTATTGCTCTTCAATATGTGAAACAGAGTATGCTGGACATGTTACAAGGCCATGCTAAAAACAGAAATAAATATTTCAGCAAGTTAAAAAAGATGAATTGTCTCACCCTCATGGAAAGCCAGGAACTTAGCGTGTAATTTACCCTCAAAACTTCTATCAAATGTCTAAATACCTCACAGGATCAAGCTTCCATTAGCCTCAAGATAGAAAATATAATTAAAGAGGACAAATAATTTGCCTGTTAATAATCCTGACCTGTAGTGCTAGCTCATCTTTAATTTAACCCTAGTAGAACTTTGCTTCTGTTTCATCAAATGGAAAAAAGTCATCTTGGACCTACAAAAGTAATACTATGTTGACAATCATACAACTCACTCCAACTAGGTCAGTGAATTGCATGCTTCAGTCACTGTGGACCAAGGCGATCAAAGTCTATTTGACAGTACCCACCAGGAGACAAAAGCAGGAGGGGTCTGGTGTCAAAGCATTGCAAATAGTGTCCAATCTCTCCATATGGGGGGAAAAAATGCAGTTATATCTACTGTGAGTATACTTTCCTCTTCATAGCTGAGTTATTATGCGTACAGTTGTTAGAGAGAGTCCTTACTCTTTCTGGACCCAAGCATCTACTACTGCTGACTAAGAAGGATAAAAACGGAGATGAAAAAGGCAATAGAAATCAATAGAAAACCCTTTTTCTATGGATGTAATTAAAATAACTAACACCAAGTTATACAACTGATATTTTTAGACAATTTGGGAAATTTAGGTATAATTAGTATCAAAATCAAGCAGGGGTATACGGCTTTTTTACAGAAAACTTTGGGAAAAAAGATTATTGAAAATTCTGCTGAAATATTTTCTTTATAACTTTTGTTACTAAACCTGTTTCTGTTCCATGTTCTCAATTAAAAGTTTATCTCTTCAATTGTATGTCAGGAGTAAACATATTTCTTTAGGACTTGTGAATACAGATGAATTGGGAGAACAGTCTTTATATAGATTTAGTTTTAAATATGATATCACTGTGTACTTTTAAAAAACTGTTCTTTCTCAAAGTAGTACTGTTCTTCATGTTTCTCATTAAAAACATCCCAATGGCTAAAAATTACTCTCCCAGTCAAGAGGTTAGGAAACTGAGAGAGCAAGAATGAAGAAATCCTACCCTGAAGATGCTTCTGCAGGTACTAAAAATATAGCAGTCCTCTGAGGTATTTTGTGACAAATAACTGCTTTTGAACCTTCTTATTGAAAGTTCTTGTGAAACTCCAAACTAAATGTTATTTGAAACTGTAAAAAAAAGGTTCTATTTCTAAGAGCCATTGTTTTGGCTTTTCATCTTTCCATATCAAGAGAATGTCAACTGCATGACAGAAATGCAAGTCCGGGGTGGAGAAATACATATAAAATTTGTAGAAATGTCTTTTCTGGAGAATATTGCCTTTTGTGTTTCTCTTCGTTTTGTGAGAATCGTTATAAAAAAAAAAAAAAAAAAAAAAAAAAAAAATTAAAAGACTGTCTTTACTAGTGAGTAATTATATCACAGACTTTTATGTTTAAAAACTGGAAAACCCTAAAATCATCCAATTCTAAAATTCTAGCTTTGAACAAGTTTAGAATTCTAGCTGTCTTTGAATCTTTAAATAAATAATGGCAGTCTTCTATCTTTTTACTTTTATTGTATATGTGAGACCTAAATATATATGTTATTCTTTCAGTCTCTCTAAAATAAATATCTTTTTCACATATATCTTAAATCAAAATTGTTATGGAGACTGTCCCTTGCACTGCTCCTCATATACATCTGTGTATATACTGTTATTTAATTACTGTAGAGAGATGTTTTATCTGAAAAATTGCGTGCCAAAATGTTGAACTATGTTCAGAAAGAACAAATTCTATGTAGTCTGTTTCTTTAGACAGTTATGCTTCTGGGTGGAGGCTTGGCATGGGTAGGGGGCTTACCAAGGTGTGAGTTATTACCCAAGATGTACAGATTTTGACCTTGTAGTTCTGGATGGTCTCCAAATGTTAATGTGTTTGATCAGAGGAATGAACTAAGAACTAAGTGTATAGAAGTTTCAGGTTTAATGAAATACAGACTATTTCATGGTTGTATAATTCTCAAATAGTATCTGAGAGAAAAAAATGAAGTTTATACAATAAAACAGATTTGGATTTTCACAATTATAGCAAAGAACTCTTTTATAGTTTTTACACAAGAACTTATGTTTAGTCCTGGCACAGCTCTGGTTGTTGGCTTGCAAAGATCTTGTGCTTGTGGAGTTCATTCCACACTTCAGCATTTTTTGTGGATGGTCACAGTCCCACACACCCTGTTTTTCTTCTGGTTTTCTGCTTTCCTGGAGGATCCAGTGTGCACTTTTTCCCGTGTGCTAGTATTGGCTACAGAAACAGGGCAATACATGCAGTTGATGTCCTCGGTTTGGCTCAGAGCTTCTTGTTCTCACAGCTTCTCAGATTGACACAAGAGTTAGCTAAATAACACCAAAGCCCATTTCAGGACCTGAATCAAATCTAATTTACTCTTTTATTGATCTATGATAGGTATAGGTAGCTTTAAAATTCAGGTCTCTATTTTGGAAATAAAACCCCTCATCCTTCATAGCTTTTCCATTTTTGCTTCTCCTTCTTTATCACCATTTATCTTTATTAGTTTCTAAGGCATAATATCCAGAAGAGTGCACAACAGAGGAGCACATCTGGTCTGATGAGGGATCGAATGATTACTCAGGGATGCCTAAATATAGGAATTTACAATATAATTTGTGCACTCTCAGCATTTCTCACTTTTAACATAGTATTTTTTTAAGATAGTCTTTTAAATCTTTATTCTAGCCTTCAAAATCATTGTGTTTTCTCTAATAAAGTGAACATAACTTCTATTTTTAACATGATACAATGTACAAGATCCATAACACATATATACTTGTCAGTGCAGTGTTTTTTTGGTTCATTTATTGTTGTTTTTTGGTTATTTGTTTGGGTTTTTTTAATGCAAATGATATTCGATATTAAAATATTCACCTGAATAAGAATGGTAATGCACACACAAAGTGTTATAATTCTAAAAGAGCAGGATTTTTGTTTGGTCTTCCCTGTTCCCATTAAAATTATGGTGTGCTTGAAGTGCTAAGAATGAGAACTGGAATTTCTAGTTATGATCAGACTTCCATAAAAGAGTAGAGTAGAATAAGGAAAGGGAGTTTGGAGGGATGTGACAAAGTCATGGTGCTACTTAGCTATCAACTCATGATTTGGAGACTTTAAATTTATTGCTCACAAAACATGTAGGAAACTACAAAACCACTGCAGGAAATCAGAACTAGGAGGGCAAAAGCAATGGATTTGTGCGTTTTTCCTTTTGTGCATTTCTCTACTACTCCTGTCCTAATGCCATGTATGTGATTTAAAAGCAGCTAAAGGTAGTTTCTGTGCTGCCGTGTACTGAAGGCTCCAGCTCATGACCAGGGTAGAATAAAGCCCTTAAAAGAGCTGGCAAGCTAGGAGATTAATCTGCAGTTCTTGAATGAAAGTTGTGTTTTCTAACTGTCCAGTACTGGAGTCCTGCAAAAGACCTGACTTTTGAATCTCTCATCTTTTTCATCTGACTCAGGAGATTATTTATTTATTTATTTCTGTGTAATGATATTTTCTTTAGTCTTTTTGGATCTTGCATTAGTCATAAGCTTTGTCTGCAGCAGAACTGGAGGTATAACGACATTACCCATTTTATCCAGACCATTCATGGAACAATTTTGCACTAAACTCGATAACATCAGAATAAAGAAACACAGTTTAACAAGAACATATGCAGAATAATTTTCAGTAGAAATCCAGGACAGTCAAATAGAATTCAAATTGAATTTTAGAGTATCCGGAAATGATAGCTGCCTGATTTTATACTATTAATAGATCTATCAGACTTTCAAACATTCAGATTAAGCACCAGTGCTAATTGATAACTGTGTGTTGAAAGAATAAGAATTTATTCCAGCTCTTCAACTAGAGACATTAGCAGTCTTTGAGAGAAGAAGGAAAAGTTTTATTTTTAAGGGCAGGTTGTGAAGAGAGGTGGTGTACGTCTTAACAGAGAGGGATAAGGCCTGTGCAGGGCTGATGGTAAGCTGGGACAAAGGTTCAAGCTAGAAGCTCATGGACAGATCGGGCTGCATTCTAGGGGAGTAAAACTAAGACAGAAGCAGGAGATGGGGTTATGGTTTAGACAGCAAATAGCTAAGTTAACTACCACAGGCTAGGGCTAAGAGGGAAGAGTTAGCGCTCAGGCTAAAGCAGCATCACCACGTTACTACAGTGCGTGGTACCACCTCTGGAGCTGGCATACAGGAGTGCAATAACAAACCTGCCGGCACAGCACAGCCATGCCATTTACATCTGAGCATTACGAGCGCTCGTTCGTTACACTTGGAACAACAACCAAAGTTCCCCAAAGACAAATAACATTGCTGTAATGTACATCAGCTAGCAGATTCCATGAACGCTCTCTTTGTTACAGCTAAGAGGATAGAAGAATGGATTTCAAGAGCATTTATTGGATATATTCACGCTTTCTTCTCCTGGGGTCGTGGTGTGTTTAGAGAAATTCAGCAGATTATATTTACACTATGAAAAAGCTTTTGAAGAAGATACAAAGCAGTCGTGGTAGTATGAACTAAGCATTCACTTTTTTTCAGGCACTTTAAGCTGAAAGTCAAATATTTAAGACACAGAATGTTTTGTTTAGAATTCTTCAACCCAATTAGATGTTTCCACTATTATAATACATTGGCTAACTAAAACTCATACGAAGAAACATACAGAAATCAGAATGAAGTATTGCCTGCATTCACTGAGGTGATACCTGCCATAAATGCTGCGATGCTGTAAAGGTATATGATGGTTTAAACCCAGCAGTAACTCAGTCCCACACAACTGCTTGCTCACCTCACTTCTTTCCCTGTTACCCCAGATGGGATGGGGAAGAGAATTGAAAGAATATAAAGCCAGTGGGATGACATAAGAACAGTCCCATAACTAAAGTACAATATAATATACTACAACTGATAATGATAAGGAAAATAACAAGGGGAAAGAATACAAAACTAAAAGGTGTGAGGGGAAAAAAACAATAAAGAACAGTGATGCCCAATACAATTGCTCACCACCTGCTGACCGATACCCAATCCGAGCCGACCAGCAATCAATCCCTTCCGGGTAACTGCCCCATCAGTTTATATACTGGGCATGATGTGCTGTGGTATGGAATACCCCTTTGGCTACTTTGGGTCAGGTGTCCTGTTTCTGCTCCCTCCCGGCTTCTTCTGTCCCTCCCCACTGGCAGAGCATGAAACTGAAAAGTCCTTGACCAGGGTAAGTGCTACTCAGCAGCAACTGTGTTATCAGCATTGTTCTCAGACTAAAGCCAAAACACAGCACCCTGCCAGCTACTAAGAAGAAAAATTAACTCTATCCCAGCCAAAACCAGGACAAGGTATTACTTGTTATTTGGGCAAAATTAGGTCTTGAGAGCAGAGGCTCAAACCTCATCTTGTGGTGTCTGCCTGCTGGAGGATATTGGGAAAAAAAAAAAAAAAAAGAAAAGAAAGAATCCTTTTAGTCATGAAGGGTCCAAGAAATTGAAAGAGTTAATGTCTGGGTCTACTGCCCTTGGAGTCACTGGGACATTTTCTGCTGATCTGAGTGAACCGGAGTAAGACCTTGTGTGACTTAATGCAAGGTACCAAATGGGCCCACTACTGCCCAAAATCAATTCTTGAGTTACTTCTTCACCTTTGCTGTTGGGGTAAAGGAACGGTTCAATTCTAACCAAATTGAGCTACTTCACAGCCTGATCTCAACCATCTCTGGAAGCCCTGATTCCCTTAGTTTGCTGCCATGTGCTGCAAATCTAACAATCATTAATTAAAAATTAGAGCCTCCATGTATCATGTTACTGATGTCATTATATCAGTCTAATCACAGGTATATATTTTACTGCTAGCTGAAAAAAATATTGGGTTATTGAGGTTCCACTTTAGCTTTGGCTATGGATAATTATTTAGTATAGAAAAAAATCAGGTTAGGGAAACTCTGAATATGTATTTTATAGGAGGAACAAAAAAAGTTTTTCTTGCCTCCTCTTACTGCCTCTCACTCATCGAGAGAAAAAGAAATTATGAAAAATGAGACATGAGCTGCTGCAAAGCCTGAAAATAAGACAGCTTTTATTTTATATTTAGGAAGGGACATCAGTTTGTTCTGTGGCTATTTTTCATTTCATTTTTTTAATCTTTAGACAAGGAGGCATTTAAAGTAGACATTTACCATGCCAAAAAAAGCAAACAAATATCTTGCGTATTATTACTGGGGAGGTGGGTAATGGGAAAAGAAAAGCAAAGTGGGGGAGAGCAAGGAAAATGGGGGCACTTACAGGAAAATGCATTTGTGTGGGTTGTGTTTAGCAGTTTGAGACAGGGAAGTAGTTAGTCAAATCTCTTCACATTTACACCCAGAAATGAAGAGTAGTCTTTCTCTTCAAAGGAATTACCTATGAGCCATTCCTGAATCTAGGATTAGGTAGGCAGGATTGAGGATGCTTCTAGCTGGAGGCTAAATGTGAAGCATTAATTGTGGCCAGACCAAATGTGTAATCTCCCAGTTCAGCAAAAGTAATGGTCCTGAGTTTTTTTTAAATAAACAAAACAAAATAAACCTGAATGCTGAGGGTTTTGTTTTTTTTTTCCTAAGATACCTCTATAGAATTAATCCTGCTCCTTACAAAAAGTTTTGACATTGGTCTCAGACACAAACTGCAGAAATAAATAAAAAAATAAAAGCCACCAAGTTCATGCTTTGAAGTTCTCTAGGATTAGCCACACAAGAGCAAATTCCAGGAAGAGAAGGTAATCAAAATGCAGGCAAGCAATTAGATATACATATTAAGTATGAAAATACATGATGCTGGGTTGCATATGAAGCTAGTGCAGTAACCTTGTGCTTCTGGAGCCGCTCGGTGAGGTTACTGTGCAAAGGAACTCAGAGGACTCACCTCCCGAGGGCCAAATTTCTTCCCTTTGCCTGTAATCCTGGTACAATGCTGTAAATGTGCTTGATCATGATTACCAAGCACACTGGTGACAGTGGGCAGCAGAAAGCCCTGCCCGGGCTGGGGAAAGCCCAGCCAGGTGTGGTGGTATCAGGGAGGGATGTGGGAGCTGTGTGGGGCCAGCAGCCACCCTGGGGTGCTGTCTACCAGCCAGGGTGGATGCGAGATGCCTGAGTGACAGGGCATGGGGAGGTTTGCAGGGCAGCTGCCCACACCATGCTTGACTTGCTACTCTGCTCTAAGCAGATGCCTGAGGAGGTTTTTTACTGTTATTTTGGTAGTTGGGTTTTACTACAGGAGAAGAAGCCTATTCTAATTTTAGAAACCAATGCTACTGCAACACACTATATTTTAGCTGTAATTATTGTTTGTCTTTTTCCTTCCCTCTTTAAAATGGAGTACTGGGATTTTCAAATGCTTGTGTGGCTGCATTGGGCTCTCCCTTCTCTCTGATGTTCCTCACTGACAGTGACCACACACCTGGCAAAAGGTCTGGCCATCCAGGCACCTATCTAGGCATGTTGCTGTTCATTATTTCCAGTACAGTTCATGAGTTTTTAAGGTCAGAGTTACCTTACTTGTAAAGTTTTAGCATAGAGTTGCTATCCTATGCCCATCTCCTGCCTCCCTTCCAAAGCATATTTATCCTCACCCCCTTGAGAAAGATCTTTGGTGAGAAATATGATCACCACATATTCATCACATTCAAAGATCATATGACAGTTTACATGACATGGCACATATGAAATTAAATAAATGTGACTCTGTTGTCCTGTCCTTCCTGTCCAAGTCCTTAATTTTTTTGTGTACCTCTAATCCTTCCATTTACAAAAGTCTTCGAAGATGAGGTACTAGCTCATTCAAAGTTGAGTTTTTTTGGGTTTTTTTTTTTTTTTTTAAGAGCTTGATACTGTGGGGAATAAAGAAAGTAATGAGAAAAGGGTGGGAAAAATGATCACCTCTAAAGGCAGGCAGCTTACTACTTCAGGAGCCAGGCAAAATAATTTTGGATGAGCATCAAACATACAACACAACCAAAATGTTTTTTTTTCCTCCCTCTAAAATAGGACGTTTGACAATGCCTTCCCTTTAAATCTACTCTTAACTTTCTCACTTCAACAAGTTTGAATTTGCTGTATTTCTCAGCCGTGTGTGGTGGTGTGGGTGTCAGAAATATGCAGGTGATGTCATTTTTCATTCCCTAACCCAGGGTTTAATTGGCACCATCATTCCACAGCCCTCCTCCTCCCTTTCTTCCACCTCTTCAGTTTAAACCTTGTTCTCCTAGGTCTTTTGGGTCAGCACACTTCAAAAATGTGTTGTGTTCATTATTTAAAGTCTTCTCTTAGAAAGGGAAGCTTTGATTTTTACATCCCTGTTGATACGGAGATGAAATATATGTTTAATATGATTTTAACTTTAATAATCCTATCCAGTGATAATCTCTTTGGCACATAAAATAAAAAGATGACACAGTATCAGTAGTAGAGAGCAGACCGGTCATCAGTATTGTTTGAATTTTTAAGATTTGTTGCCTTCATTTTATTATTTTTTTTAATAAACAAAACATAAGCCTTATAAATTATGTCTGCATAAAATTTGGTGTTGGAATACCAATTTTTTGTATAGGTATATTAAATAAATCATGGCAATAAGCTCCTAGGTAAGGTGTTTTGTCATACCTTTAATCCATTCAGTAAAGATTCCAGGGTAAACAGTAAAAGTTTTGCTTTTTTTCCTACAATGGGATATATCATTACTGGGGGAAATGCAAGTATAGGAAAGAGGAGGTTGGGAGACATACAAAACTAAAAGGCAAGAACTTATTTACATTGACAGAAAAAAGGTCTCAATAGCCTCACTCCTCTCCTCAAAGGATCTTCCTGCTCCTAGGAATGATTAATACGTTATGTTTGTGCAGCCATGTGGGTTTCAGGCACAACAGAACTTGGAGCCTTGCTCCAGAATTCATCAAAAGGAGTTGGAGAGAGGAAATTCTTCATTCAAAATTGCTTTTTCACTAAATTTTTCCTTGCCAGAAAAGGCTGACTTCCCACAGGTGCCATACTTTACCTTAGGCTCTGCAAGGATGCCAGTTTTACTGAAAATTCAATCTCTTTGCTACAATAGAAGCTCAGCAGAGCTGCCATCCATAGCAGCACTCAACTAACCTAATGCAAATATTGTGTGACTCATCATTGTCAAATGAATTTTTGCTTCTAACTTTGAAAAAGATTAGAGATGATACTCACTGTAAGGGCAGCTGAGCAGATTGAGTTGTAAGGGTGAGAAAAAGGAACAATTACAACTCTTGAGTTGTACTGAGAAACAGCTGGGCCTATGCTGCTTCTTTCTTAAATATTATCTAGGCTCCTGCAATTTTGCTTACAGCACATCTCAACATAAGGCACCATACGGCAGGAGACAAGTGGGTGAAAATAAGAACACATATGAGACACATAGGTCTCTATGGGTTCCTCTTTCCCAGTCACCCCAGGAGCACTCCAAGTTGAGACTTCAGCCTGGAGACAACTGAAGTTTGCTGTAGACTTTTCCTGGTATCAGCTGAGGTGTTTGGGTGGCCATCTGACACATGAATATATTAATGAACATTAAGGTTATTCCAAGTCTGTGTCTTTTAGGAAGATGTAATCAACAGGATGCTTTGTGATACTAACTACAGAGGACTTGGAGGCTTTGGCTCTCAGATCATCACTGCAGGTAATGGTACAGGTCTAACGGCACTCTGTTCCTCATCCACATATAAACCACACAGCCAATGTATAGTGATGAGACTGGGCTCCTGGTTGGAGCTGTTCCCTGGAAAGCCAGCTGAGCGTGGGAAAAGGCTGGGGCACTCAATCCCCATCCCTCCCTGCAGCACAGGATCAGCTGGGCTGAAACTGCTAGCACTGGCCTATGCTTTTGTTTCATTTCTGTCCTGGTTTCAGCTGTAACAGCTATTTTTCTCCTTCCTAGTAGCTGGTGCAGTGCTGTGTTTTGGGTTTAGTCTGAGAACAGTGCTGATAACACATAGCTGTTTTAGCTGTTGCTAAGTAATTCTTACCCTGATCAAGGACTTTTCAGTCTCTCATGCTCTGCTAGTGCGAAGGGGCACAAGAAGCTGGGAGAAAGCAGAGACAGGACACCTGACCCAAACTAGCCAAAGGGGTATTTCATACCACAGCATGTCATGCCCAGTATATAAACTGGGGGGGAGTTACCTAGAAGGGCATTATTTCCCTTATCATTATTATTATTATTATTAGTAGTAGTAGTTTTATGTTATACTTTAGTTATTGGACTGTTCTTATCTCAACCCATGGGATTTACATTCTTTCAATTCTCCTACCCATCCCACCCAGATGAGCTGTGCCCCATGCCTTAGCTGGGGACAATGTTAAAGACACAGCTTTCCAGGTGCCCAGGTGTTGCACACATGTATCTGAGATAGTCCATACATCAGTCTGAGAAAGATGATCTCTGTGGCCTCTTCTGTTGCCATGACTTCAAAGTATCATTTAATAATGTTGATTCAGTTGGAAGCTTTACTGGATATATTTAATACACATACACATCCACTCTATTTCATAATTTTCAAGGAAATAAGAATCTAAAACAGAGATAAATCAATATCCAATGGAATCAAGCAAATGCCATGATGCATAACATAGTATTGAGCAGGAAATGTTGCATTTAGTTTGAATCTAGAAGCTCTTGCAAAAAGTAACAAACACACTGTAGAGCCTTGATTCTGACACTGCTTTTATTTTCCATTATTTTTAGGTGGAGCAAATGTTTTGACATTCAGTGCTCAACAGAAGCTAGGCTACACTTTCAAATCAGCGTAAGTACCCTAAATGACCCACTGCCTCCTTACACAGAGCAACCCTAGGTTTAGATCACCTGCTAGGGAACACCAGTGGGTAATAATAAACTTCCATTTTCTGCATTTCGGGTTTGCAGACATTTTGTTGTTCATTTTAGAGAGGATTGGGGGTTTTTTGAGGGATGGGATTTTTTTTTGTTGTTTTTTTCTTTTTGCAACACACACATTACTGTCAGTTGGAATACTAATGGACATCAACATAAACATCATCTCCAGGGCTGTTCAATGAAACTATCTAAGGCTGATTGTCTCGAAATTAGCTTGACTCATATCTGAAAATTGCCCGTGATTAGCTGATTATGGTTTGAATTGAACTCAGATTGCTACAAAAAGCTACAAAAAGTCATCCTCAGATATATTCTAGGAAATGATACCTCGGCTGCCTCACTTGCTGCCAGCACTTGCATTAGGGATGAAGGTCTATTACCACATCACATTGACAGCAGTAGTTTTAAAATATATATTCTGCCTGGGGAGAATCTGTTTCCTGGGAGAATTCTGTCTTTTTACTTTTTAACCTATTCACTAGGTGAAAAGAAAAACCTAACCCCCCAAAAAAAGCAACAAACAGCAGAACAAATTAAAACATCCTTCCTGTGGGAGAAACCTGTTTCCCCTCTGTAAATACAATTATCACAAATACAGAGTAGTTCAATCTTGGTGTCTTACTAGGAATCATCCCTTCTATATTGGTAGTATGTGAGATTTAAAATAATAAATTTTAATATATCAAAGGCTAACAATGCTGATAGATGTCAGATCTATTAAAAAAAAACCCAACAAAACCAAACCAAAACCAAACCAAACATTATTTTTTCACATCCTGAAAAATAGGGTCCAGTATGACATGTGAGTGTCAGTTTTTACAGTAGAGATGAGGGCTACGGGAGGGCCTTCAGGACCAATGCAGCATCATAAATGACTGGAAAAGTGGCTTAACGGGGAAGGGGATGACATCTGCTCATGATAGTAAGTGTGGTTCTTAAAAGAGAGTGGAACATGTTCAGGACCACAGAAACAACTGCTAAACCATAGTGACTCTTCAATGATTAGCAGAAAATTATTTTTAAGAGATAAAAGTATAGCAGAGGAAATTCAGTGACAGAAATGATCATAGGAGACCCTTCCCACCCCCCTGCAGTTTTTCATATGAAATTATAATTCCTGTACCATCTCTAACTACCCAGAAATTCCATACCTACAAGCTAGCATTAAGGCAGCATCAACACAGAGCTAACTCTTAGGCCATGTTGTGGAATAATTACTGAATATTTAGAAATTAAACTTATATTTAAAAATGTAGTGTTGTTCACACATGAAGGGAAAACGGACTTTCAGGGTAAGATGCAGCTGCACCTGGTATGCCAGGAATTCACTCCACAGTGGTTCCAGTGGCAACATTGTTTGATGGAGGATGGAGCGGAGTGGAGATTCTGCAGCCAAGCTCTGTCCCAACACCAGCAGAGATGGGAATTAGGTGGTGCTTAAAACTGATAAGCCACATACTTGTTACCTTGAGCCAACAGTCTGTCATCTTTTGACAAAATGCTGTCCTTTTTGTGAACTTTGCTTCATTATAATGCATTTTAATACGAAAACACACCTCCATCTCCAACGCCACCCACCTCCAAAGTGAGACCACCTCTCTTTGAGCATGATCTTTGAATTTCTTGTGGTATATACCTTTAAAAGCGAAGTGAGAGAATTTTACACCAATAACAATAAAGGTATGTGTGGGGTCGTATTTGGAGGACAGTGGACATGTGATGAACCAGCCATATGAGAGCCTCTTCTAAGCATGCAGCCACATACCAAGAAGAAGATAAGAGGATGTGAACCAGCCATCAGAAAGCTTCTTCTAAGCATGTAGCCAAGAAGAAGATAAGAGGAAGAAAACATCTGCGGTTAGCTAAATGGGAAGAACACCAGGAATTAGATGAACCAATAAGGACAAATTGGAGAGACATCAATTTGATAGATGGACCACTCGGTGGATAAAAAACTGGCTCGATGGCCGCACGCAAAGAGTTGTGGTAAATGGCTCGATGTCCAGTTGGAAACCTGTAACGAGTGGTGTCCCTCAGGGATCGGTGTTGGGACCGGTCCTGTTCAACATCTTTGTCGGTGACATGGACAGTGGGATTGAGTGCGCCCTCAGCAAGTTTGCCGATGACACCAAGCTGTGTGGTTCGGTTGATACGCTGGAGGGAAGGGATGCCATCCAGAGGGACCTTGACACGCTTGTGAGGTGGGCCGATGCCAACCTTATGAAGTTTAACCAAGCCAAGTGCAAGGTCCTACACCTGGGTCGGGGCAACCCCAGGCACTGCTACAGGCTGGGCAGAGAAGAGATTCAGAGCAGCCCTGCAGAAAAGGACTTGGGGGTGTTGGTTGACGAAAAGCTTAACATGAGCCGGCAGTGTGCACTTGCAGCCCAGAAAGCCAACCGTATCCTGGGCTGCATCAAAAGAAGCATGACCAGCAGGTCGAAGGAGGTGATCCTGCCCCTCTACTCTGCTCTTGTGAGACCCCACTTGGAGTACTGCGTACAGTTCTGGTGTCCTCAACATAAAAAGGACATGGAGCTGTTGGAGCGAGTCCAGAGGAGGGCCACGAGGATGATAAGAGGGCTGGAGCACCTCCCATATGAAGACAGGCTGAGGAAGTTGGGGCTGTTCAGCCTGGAGAAGAGAAGGCTGCGTGGTGACCTCATAGCAGCCTTCCAGTATCTGAAGGGGGTCTACAAGGATGCTGGGGAGGGACTCTTCCTTAGGGACTGTAGTGGTAGGACAAGGGGTAATGGGTTCAAACTTAAACAGAGGAAGTTTAGATTAGATATAAGGAAGAAGTTCTTTACAGTGAGGGTGGTGAAGCACTGGAATGGGTTGCCCAGGGAGGTTGTGGATGCTTCATCCCTGGCAGTGTTCAAGGCCAGGTTGGACAGAGACTTGGACCACGTGGTTTAGGGCAAGGTGTCCCTGCCCATGGCAGGGGGGTTGGAACTAGATGATCTTAAGGTCCTTTCCAACCCTTACGATTCTATGATTCTATGATTCTATGATTCTATGACACTTACTGAGCTGCATGATTGCCTCGTGCAAGAGGGCTTTTACCAATCAAAAGGTGCATGACCGCACGTAGAGATAGAAAACTCTGTATAAAGGGATTGTGGGAACAATAAAGTGGCTTCTGCTTGATTCACATCGAATCGTGTAGGGTCCATTGTCGTCTCTCCTCAGTTGGTGACCCTGATGTGATCGTCATATGATAGTACCGGGAGCAACTCCGAAGCAGAGGACCGGCTGGAGAGCTGAGCCAGCGGGACTGGAGTTGGGACGGATCAGAGGACGGTCCGTGAAGAAAAAGAATGTACATTGCAACGGGACACCCTTAGATGTGAGCAGCTTGTAATAAGAGATGGGGCAGAGTGTAACAAAGGAAGAAAGTGCGATTGTGAAACTGCTCCTACATATACTCTCTAAGAGAGGAATTAAACACGATGAGCTTGTGCTCTGAAAATTATTAACATGGTGCCGAGAGAACGGGTTCCCCCCAGATCAACAGGCCACTTTTAAGGTCAAAACTTGGGAAAAGGTTGGGGAACGGTTATGGGATGCTGTAAGCAACAGCAACAAAGAAGCTAAGGGACTAGCAACAACTTGGAAGCTGATTCTAGCAACCCTTCAAGCGATGAGGGCGGAACGATCAGCCGCTGCTGGAGCTTTTATAGCTTTACAGCCTCCATCGCCTAAGATCAAAGTTTTTGATCGGCTTCCTGTCCCTTCCCCCGCTGCCCCGTTGGCACCTCTGACAGAGGACGAGGTGGATCCCCAGAAAAACAAGGGGATGGAAGCGGATGAGTCCTGGTACGTACTGCTGCCTCCAGACCCTTGCGTAGAGAAGCCACCTGGGGAGAGCCAACGCCCATCCCACCTGACCTGTCTCACTCCAAGAGCCAGCCATCGCTTTTTCCACCTCTCCCTCCATCCACGCCTCCCCCACCAATGTCTCCGCAAAAATCATCTGCGCTCGAGCCCCACAGGGAACCGGACTGGGCACAGAAACTACTTCGAAAGTTGGAGGACTTAGAAAGAGATAAGATCGCTTGAGAAGAACACAGTGGGGAGGAGGAGGGGGTGATAGCAAGCTGTGGGAAGCTCCGGGGCGGGGGGGGAGGAGGCAAGAGGTGAAACTGCTAAAACTGATGGGGACCCAACACGACGATGGAGAGGGATTATTCAGAATGCGTTAGCGAGGAAAAAAAAAAAAAAAGTTGCAAAAGCATTTGCAAAAGGATAGAAAAAAGGGGGATTTGAGACAAGGAAGTACAAAATGAAATATAATCTTTTGTAAATAAGAAAATTTAGTTCTAAGTAACTTTAAGCTTGGTGGCTTTGTATATAACAACAAAACTTTCCAAACCTAAAAAAGGCCGAACCAAAAGAACACACTAAGGGTCCTTGTCTAAAATGAATCGTTGTAGCTAACATAGTTTTGGAACCTTATGACCCTTGCACAAAATTTATTGTAACCAAAACAGGATTGTAGCTAAGGAGTAGCTGAAACTAAGCAGATGTCTCTGAGACCTCATTTGGAGTATTGTGTACAGTTCTGGTGTCCGCAACATAAAAAGAACATGGAGCTGGTGCAACAGGTCCAGAGGAGGGCCATGAGGATGATAAGGGGGCAAGATCACTTCCCATATGAAGACAGGCTGAGAAAGTTGGGGCTGTTCAGCCTGGAGAAGAGAAGGCTGCATGGAGACCTCATAGCAGCCTTCCAGTATCTGAAGGGGGTCTATAAGGATGCTGGGGAGGGACTCTTCCTTAGGGACTGTAGTGGTAGGACAAGGGGTAATGGCTTCAAACTTAAACAGGGTAAGTTTAGATTAGATATAAGGAAGAAGTTCATTACAGTGAGGGTGGTGAAGCACTGGAATGGGTTGCCCAGGGAGATTGTGGATGCTCCATCCCTGGCGGTGTTCAAGGCCAGGTTGGACAGAGCCTTGGACCACATGGTTTAGGGCAAGGTGTCCCTGCCCATGGCAGGGGGGTTGGAACTAGATGATCTTAAGGTCCTTTCCAATCCTTACTATTCTATGATTCTATGATTCTATGACTAAGTAAAAGAGGCCACTCTGAAGTGTAATGTGGCCAAGTAAGGCTTTGTAGAGTATGATAAAATCTGGGCAACAGGTTAGGGTGCAGTCTGGAATAGCCATAGTTATCTCTAATACAATGATTAGGAACAAATGAAGGAAATAAGCAGATGGCTGATAGTTTCAGAACAAACAAAAAGAAGTGTTTCTTGTCTTAGCGTGAATTTACACTGAGAAAACTCTGCTTTAAGATGTTAAATGGCTGCAGAGAATCAAAAGCAAACAAGACACAGCCATGGAGGAGAATAATCCAGTGAGGACAAAGAATTTAAATATCGCACAGCTGGCTAAGAAATTAGGTGCCATGTAAAATCTTGATGGGTGTCAGAGTACTCTGGGGACATCAATCTGCACTTGCTTTGTTCCCAAGCTTTACTCAGGTATCTGCTGGAGATATGATAAAGGGCATGTTGAGCTAATGCAGCCTGGCCAGACTCACGCTCTCCTTCAGACCCTTTCTGTGGCATAACCACCAAATGAAAAGGCTTAAAAATATTAAAAATTCATAAATCTATTGAATTCTGCTTGGATGGAATCAGTGCTTGATGATATAAGATTTGAGAAAAAATATGTGATGTCTGTGTTGTTAAAAGCCAAAGATACAATTAAATGTTAAAAGGTACATTTTATGAATGTGTTCATGCTATTTAACACCCAAAACTGAATTCTGACCTTAGTTATTTAGTACATATTTCTTGTCTGACCACTTGCAAACTAATTACAGTGACTAATTATTTAGGCTTTACGAATAATTTAAATGACTACTAGAATCTCTCCCACTACATTAAAGAAAATGTGACTGTCCTCTGGTCTTCATATTTAAGAAGAAATTTTAAAAATCTTTACATTTCTCTACATACTCTTAAAAGTGTGGGTAAAAACCCACAAACTAACCAAAAAACAAAAACAAACAAAAAACCCCCCTGAAACCAAAAAACAAAACAGCAAACCAAACCAAAACCCAAGGAAGAAACCATACAGCTGTTATTTAAACATCTGCTTTTTAAAAAATTTGTTGTACTGATTAAAACCTAAATGAAAGGCTTGCAACAAAGATGTATCTGACATTCCCAGGCCTTTCTGTTCAGTACCATACTGGGAATAAACTGATAGTTTATTTTATTACTTCTTCATTTCAAATTAACGTTCTTAAATACAGGTTAGCCTTAGTGTCTTAGGACTGAAACGATCTACACAAAGAAACTTACAATTAGAATAATGGATGGATTAATAAAATTCACACCTAGCTGCATAAAAATCAAAGAAAGAATGCAATACTACTTTGACTTTCTTCCCCAAAGACTTTCCTTCATTATCTTATTAAACAGGAGAAAAGTGAAAGATACAGGCTGAGAAACCTCAGGTAACCTGTAAAAAATATTAATTTTTATGATGGCTCAAATGACTTGCTATTTTTCTCCCTGATTGAAATCTGGCTCCTTTTTTCACTAAGAATGAAAACGGTGCCTGAGCAGGACTGATGCTTCATCTCAAGTGCCAGGTGAAAGTGTGCAGTGGGTGCTCAAGAGCCCCAACTCCTGTACCTGGTGGGTCTATTGAAACTCCATAAAACCAGTTCTGTAGTGTTTCTCCCTGTGCCCACAGCACCAGCAGCGAGGCCATTCATCCTGTACTCAACCATGGGGTGGGAAGAGCTATACCCCGTTTTGTGTGTGTTTGTGTGCGAGGGGTGCTCATCTGTGGGTGCTGAAGGACACCTGGGATCTTAGACGCTTTACCTGGCTCCAGAAACTTGGCTGCCAAGCCACAGCACTGCAAAGTCTCCCGGGAAGTGCCTTGCCCATGCAGCACTGGGGTACTGAACTGACCCTTGAAGTGCTGGCAGTAGTAGGAAGAAAATAGTGAAGCGTTGAGATTCTCCCCGGTATTGGCATCCAACTCCGGTTCTGTCAGTAGCAATCGCAATAGATTAACAACTAAGCCAGGATGGCAGCCATTCAGCAAGCTTAAATATTTAATTTAGGAACAATAGCAGGTCATTTAAATAATTAAATTCAAAGGAACGCTCACAACAGGACTCACACCACCAGAACAGTTTCATTTTGTTTGACATCAGTGTGTACATTAACTACATTAACTAACAACTGCAGATGCTCAATTACTTCTCCCCACACCTATGCACCCACAAATACACCGTGACTAGAGTTGCGCAGTGGTGTATCATTTGCTTTGCCCAGAGTTCAAAAGAAAAGAAAGTAAAAAGGAAAAAAACCCCAGGCTACTGCTGTTGCTGTGCAGGCTGCTCTTGGAAGACCATCCCTTGTCCTGGCCCTGGGATGGCTCAGCTGACTGGAGAAGTGGATGCAACAATTATTGCTATACGTCACCATCAGTCTGTACATAACGGTAAAGGGACTACAGCCTCAGACACCAACTGCTGACGTGGGCAAAACAGCCCTTGACACTGCTGCCCATGTGGCTTCTCACACAGCAGTGCCAAAAGCAAGAATGGCTGCTCCGCCAGCGTCTTCTTGGCAAACAGTAGAAATGTCTAGGAAACATGATGAGGTGCTCAGGGGGTGCCAGTTTGTATGAGTGTGCCTACTCTCAAAAAAATCCAAACAAAATAATTAGTAACCAAAATCTTTACTGAGTTTTAGACTCAAATAGATATGATATGAATACAGTTGATGGCAGCTAAAAAGTATTATGTAAACATAAACTATTTATATATACTTACTATTTCAATGGGCCTAATTATTCTTTCTTAAATAACTACTTGGTCATAGGTAAATAATGTTTAGGAACGTGTTCCCTTAATTATGAAGTAAAACACACCTACACCAGACTACATTGGCTGTGCAGAATTTTGTATCGTTGGGATGAGGGTGGACATGGATGTTGAGCTGAAACGTTAGCTAGTTGCAGGTCAGAAGGCAATCTTTTGTACACTCTGTTGAAATACTAGCTTTTAGATCAAATGGCAGCATGAAACAGCTGTGGACTACAAGTATCCTACCAACAACTAATGACAAGCTAAGCTAAAGGCTAATGAAACACTGAGGAGGAGCCTGACAATGCCAGTAGCAAAGCAGCCTACTGCACAGTAAGACGTCAGTCTGTTCACATCACCTACAACTGCTAGCCCATTCAGGTACAAGGACCAGCTTAGCCACTGCTGTTGTGTCCTGCTTACTTTGCCAAACATCACTGGAAAGACCCCACTCTGGACAATCCCTGGTCTACTGAGTCACTGATATACTGAGTGCCACCTTTGCTACATGTGGGCAAAAACTTGGGATCCTGCTCTGTTACAGCTTCATGGCACCTCAAGAGGTTTGTGCCTCAATGGCCACCTTCACCCATCTCTAATGATTGCCACTCTGTCGATGCATTCTGCAGAGTGGCCTTTTAATTGCTATAAATGGGTGATGAGTTATTAGGAAATTTCACACTGGGAAGTACAGTGGGTAAGGACCAAGCAGAAGACCTGTTCAGCTGTTTGTGTTGCAGAGACAGCAAATTTCAGCAAAAAAGATTATACCCTTGTCACAACAAAGTCCAACCATGAGGCAAAGACCCAACCTCCACAGCCATAAAAAGAGATACTGTAATTTTAATAAAATCCTACATTAAATATAAGGTACTTACATGTGTCCATTACTTATGCTTAATTATATATGCTAAATATTAATTTTCAATAGTCAAAACAGTGTTGCACCTAGAACCACTTCATAGTTCTGCAGGGGGCTAACAAGGAAATGCCCACCGCACCAAATGAGCAAACAGCTGATGCACCAGTAAAGAGGATCACTACTAGTGCCTCTAGGAAAAAGCAGTGGGTCCTAGTAGTAAGGCATAGAGGCACCCATCTGTCGGCCTGACCCAGTCTCAAGGGAGGTGTGTTGCTTACCAGGGGCTCGGTCAGGGATGTTGCTGAGAGGCTGCCTGGTCTACTAAGTCCTGCTGACTATTACCCGCTTCTTGTGGTCCATGTGGGTGCTGGTGATATTCACAGCAGTAGCCTGGGAATCATTAAGAAGAACTACAGAGCCTTGGGAGAGGCGGTCAGGGGCTCTGGGGCTCATAGTTTTTTCATCGATCCTCCAGGTCAGAGGGGAGGACCTTGAAAAGGCCAGGTGGATTTGGCAGGTTAATAAATGGTTAGAACAGTGGTGCCATAGTCAGGAGTTTGGGTATTTAGAACATGGGACTCAATTTGGGAGGCCAGGTCTACTGGAGACTGGTGGAGCTGGTCTGACAAGGGAAAGAGCTGCTTTGGCAGGAAACTTGCCAGGCTGGTCAAGAAAGCTTTAAACTAGATGTGTTGGGAAAGGGGGACATCAATCCGTCCCAACACTCCCAGTCAGTTGCCAGCACCTGTAATAAATGTTTGGAGCGATGCAGGGAGATTTCAGCTGTTCCAGCCAATGAGTCAGCTTCATTTGGAGCTCTGCTCCGATGCCTTTATACAAATGCCCATAGTATGGGGAATAAACAAGAGGAATTAGATGTGTACACAGCTACAGGGATATGGTATCATTGGTATCACAGAAACATGGTGGGATGGCTCCTATGACTGGAGTGTTGGAATGGAAGGTTATAGGCTTTTTAGGAAAGATGGGCCATGTAGATGGGGAGAGGGAGTAGCTATTTATGTCAGTGATAGGCTGGAGAGTATGGAACTCTGTCTGGGGACAGGTGATGAGTCAACAGAGAATTTGTGGGTCAGGGTCAAAGGGAGAACAACGATGGGGGACATCACTGTGGGGATCTGTTACAGACCACCTGATCAGGAGGACTCTGCGAATAAAGCTCTCTATAGACAGGAGCAGCCTCACACTCGCAGGCCCTTGTTCTCATGGAGGACTTCAGACATCCCAATATCTGTTGGAGGGATGGTACGGCCCAGCACAAGCAATCCAGGAGGTTCCTTGATTGTGTGGAAGACAACTTTCTTTTGCAAGTAATAGAGGAGCCGACAAGGAAAGGTGCCATGCTTGACCTCGTGCTTACCAAGAGGAAGGGGCTGGTTGGGAATGTGGTGCTCCAGGGCAGCCTTGGCTGTAGTGACTTGAGATGGTCGAGTTCGAGATCCTCAGGGCAATGAGAAGTGCACGCAGCAAGCTCACTGGCCTGGACTTCAAGCGAGCAGATTTTGGCCTCTTCAGGAAACTGTTTAGTAAGGTTCTGTGGGATAAAGCCCTAGAGGGCAGTGGGGCCCAAGACTGATGGTTGATATTCAAGGATCACCTGCTCCAAGCTCAAGAATGCTGCATCCTAACTAGAAGGAAATGTGGCAGGAGGGCAAGGAGACCTCCATGGATGGATAAGGAGCTGCTGAGAAAACTTAGAGGGAAAAAAGAAGCTTAGAAAAGGTGAAAGTGAGAACAGGCAACCTGGGAAGAATACAGGGATGTTGTCCAGGAAGCTAGGGACCAGGTCAGGAGAGCTAAGGCCCAGTTAGAATTAAATCTGGCAAGGGATGTAAAAGATAACAGGAAGGGCTTCTATAGGTATGTAGCAAACAAAAGACAAAGGGCAAAGTCCAGCAGCTAACGCGAGAACTAGCTACTCTGGATTTAGAGAAGGCTGAGGTTCTCAATGATATCTTTGCCTCAGTCTTCACTGGCAAATGCTCTGACCACACCACGAAAGTCTTGGAAAGCAGATGCAGGGACTGTGAGAATGAAGACCTTAGGCCCACTGTAGGAGAGGATCAGGTTCAGACTATCTTAAGAACCTGAACCTGCACAAGTCCATGAGACCTGATGAAATCCATCTGCAGGTCCCTAAGGAGCTGGTGAGTGAAGTTGCTAAGCCATTATCCATCATATTTTAGAAATCGTGGCAGTCAGGTGAAGTTCCCGATGACTGGAAAGAGGGAAATATAACCCCCATTTTCAAGAAGGGGGAAATGGAAGACCCAGGGAACTACAGACCAGTCAATCTTACCTCTGTGCCAGGCAAAATCTTGGAGCAGATTCTCCTGGAAAGCATGCTAAGGCACATGAAAAACAATGAGGTAGTTGGTGACAGCCAACATGGCTTCACTAAGGGGAAATCCTGCCTGACCAATTTGGTGGCCTTCTATTATGGGGCTATAGAATATAGATATGCCCCTATCCGTATGATGGATAGGGGCAAAGCGGTTGACGTTGTCTATCTGGACTTGTGCAAAGTGTTTGGCACTGTCCCACACAACATCCTTGTCTCTAAACTGGAGAGACATCAATTTGATGGATGGGCCACTCAGTGGAGAAAGAATTGGCTCGATGGCCGTGTGCAAAGAGTTGTGGTCAATGGATCAATGCCCAATTGGAGACCAGTAACAAGTGGTGTCCATCATGGGTCGGTGTTGGGACCGATCTTGTTCAATATCTTTGTCAGCGACATGGACAGTGGGATTGAGTGCGCCCTCAGCAAGTTTGCTGATGACACTGTATATTTTGGTTGGTATGCTGGAAGGGAGGGAAGTTTAGGTTAGACATACGAAAGAAGTTCTTTACTGTAAGGGTGGTGAGGCACTGGAACAGGTTGCCCAAGGAAGTTGTGGATGTTCCATCCCTGGCGGTGTTCAAGGCCAGGTTGGACAGAGTCTTGGGTGACATGGTTTAGTGTGCGGTGTCCCTGCCCATGGCAAAGGGGTTAAAACTAGATGATCTTAAGGTCTTTTCCAACCCTGACTATTCTGTGATTCTAAGATCTTCATGTAATGCTGCCTGAATTCACAGGCAGCCTCTCTGGGACTCCATGTTCCTCTCAGGTGTCTATCAAGGCATGGCAATTTTAATGCCTAGTGGAGGCTGTTGGAGAAATTTGCCAACTGAAATTTGCCTGGTATCATGACTCCTTCCAAAGCCCTTGTGATCCCTGTTCCATCCAGTACAATCTGATTTTCTGCTCCTGGACAGCCTGCAAGTCAATAGAAAAGCGAAGGAAGACTGCCTATTTCCCTGATGCTATTGACAGCTCGTAAACACTGCACTCTGAGAAGCAGCTCTGTCCCCAGACACTTGGCAAAGCTACTTTTAGGATTATTTCTGTTCTCTTCCTATCAGAAATCCTTTATCCTACCAACATATTGGCAATTCAATCACATTCCCAGAGAAAGAAAAAGTTATGAAAGTACCTTTTGGACTGACATCTAATATATTTCTAGATGAATTGCAAGCTGGTAAACTACTTGGAAGTTTTTGAAAAGTAGTCTCTTAGGCCTTTTATTAAAATAATGCTGTAATTTACTGTACTTTTTCCTTCAAGGATGGCAAATATAATAGAACAATACCTGTTACTGACTGGAGCTTTTATTTGTCAGTGGATAGTTGTGTTTTCAATCCTGCTTTTCATGGGATCTCAAAAACTCAATCAAGTATCTATCGACAACCACTGTAACAAATGCTACTCAAGCAGTCCGCATCAGCCACAAGAGTAAGTAGAATCTATGTGTCTTTGAAGGAAGGATCATTAAATACAGCCTGGTGGCCTTAGTTTTAAACACAGCTCACCAAATTTTTCAGTCCACATCTAAATAACTTCTAGCCAACTGTTGTGTCTTTCAAATAAGCCTAGCAATTGGATACATTTTCTGGGATCCTTTGGGCAAGGAAGCTCATCCTGCAGGACATTTCTTAATGTAGGTCAGCTCACATCATCTGGAAACCAGCCACAGTCCTGGCTTAAACTCTAATGCAGATTCTGAACTAGAAATACTCGTTAAAGTTAAAATATTGTTTGTTATCAGCCTTAAATACAGATGGGTAAATAAGTTTAAGCCTAGTTTAGCTGGAAGATGTGACCTTAGCAAGACTGAATGGCTATTAAAAAATTATGAGTAATTTTCTGCAGTAGATGGAGAAATTAAACTTCAGGATTTTTGAACTTCTGTTGTGAATACCACCTTAACATTAACCCTGCTACAGAGAAAAACCAGGCAAGGGACTATAACTTCAGCTCTAACAACTTCTCCCTAAAGGATAATGGCAAATGCCCTTAACCTTACTCAATAAGGTTTTTGCACATAGTTAGAAGATTTTTTCCAAAGCACCTACAAAATTAACCACATCCTAACTTTGGCTTCTCCAACATGAAGAAAAAGAATCTCCCGAAACATCATTTCTGATGTTTGTTGCAGGGCTTGCAACTTCTGCAGGGGATGCTGCAACAGCTAGGGAGTGACTACAAAACTGGGAAAATATGTCCAACTCTTTGCAACATATTTCTGAAACTGTTTCCTAAAAGACCAATTTTTTATAGTGCAAGAACACAGAAATACTTTTGAAATCTATTTTCTCAGTTACTATGTTCTGAGGTGGGTTAGGAGGGGGTGTTTTAAAACATCATTTCTTTTTTAAAGCACATTGAATTAAAATTGCATTACCACAGGAACTGATAGACTCTTCTTAGTAGGGGCATTACCCATTGTGTTGTAGAGCCTCCGTATGTTCTCCATTGACTATATTAACAAGGTCAGTTCTGCCTTTCAGAGAAACTCAAATCAAGACGAACTGCAGTCATAATCTTTTCTCCCAGACTTGGCTGCTTTCAAGATTGTGTGCCAAGCACTAATCTTTTTAGACAGCATTCCTATTTTCTCCAAATGTATGCCTGGACTAATGATTTTTCTTCAATAATGAGTTGGCTAAAGAACATTTCAAGTGTGTCACTAATATTGCTGGTTTTTAAGAAGGTGGGGGTTCCAAGGATCATGTGTGTGAGGTTTAGAAACCAACAGCAATTATCATCCTTATGCAGAGGAAGATAAATGAGGAGTTTGTTGTTGAGTAAATCAAAACTTCTGAACAGGTTAAGTCCTTTGAGATTTACATTTGGAATGTACCCTCTGTCCAGTGGCTCAAAACTGAAGCGGCCATAAGTGAAAAAAAAACATCATGCAGGTAGCGCTATAGGTCACTGAAGAAGTTCCCCCAACACATTATTACACAAAGGAAAAAAACCCAATTACCTAAATTTGGGTAAACCTCAAACAATAGAAAAAGTCATAACAAAATCAAACAATTTTGCAAAAAATTATGCAACAATAAACCCATGAGAATGATGTTGTGAAAGCAGTTGCTTTGTGGTCAACATTAATGTCATCTAATAGAATTTTAATTTTTATTCTGCTTGCATATTCTAATGGTCAAGTAAAAATGATAGAAAATCAAAGTATGTTTAAAATTGGTATGTGTGTGTGTATAATTGTAGATTTTTCTCCTCAAAGTATTGTGCTTCATTTACTGTGAACTGGAGAGGATACACCTCTCTCTGTAGATCGTAAGTAGAATTAAGAGGTTAAATCACTAAAAGACGTTTTCTTTGAAGTGGTGAAGATATGATCCCCCAGAGACTCCAGACAGATGTTTTTTTTCTCAAACAGAGAAGCACAGAATGTCATGATGTCGTTTTTGCAACATTTGAACTAAAGTGTCCTACATCAATGAAACAGTTATGGGAGGATTAAGCAGACAACCAAGCAAAACCGACAAAAATACTACAAGTCATATGCTAAGCCAGGACAAACTAATTAGGAGCTTTTGAAAGCAATTTCAGTTTACACTAATAAAACTTGATAAGCCCACAAGATCAGAGGCAGCAAGGAAAGCTTTAGAAGAGGTCATCATCATTGTTTTCGATGACTAGGGAGAAAAAAGGGGCACAAGTATTCTGGCAAGGTGTACTAGGAAACCAATGAAATATAGACAAAATTTATTTGCATAAGCTTTCCACTCATCAGTTTTTCATATGATGCTCTGAAGTGCATCCAGAGTTGTACTGAAATTCTTAATCAATTATAAAGTAATATGAAATAAAAAAGGGGGAAGATCCTTCAAAAGATGCAACTGTATGACAGTAGACACCTTTTCACTCATTTGCCATTTATTTGCTTTCTTCGAAGGAAGATTTTTACAAAGAAACTTTTTGGTGAAATTCAGCTATTTATTGAAACCTCAAGGCAGTGAGGAGCCAGTACAACTAAACTCTAGAGAGAATTTCCTACTTAACATGTAAGAAGCAGAAATCAATATAGCTGGCTTAGATAGTAGAGCCTTAGAATAACTCTTTATAAAATGGAAAGAAAAGCCTTTCTGACTGCATTTCTGTATTTAGGCCACTGTATTACTGGATTTTTGGGTCCACTAATAAAAAATTTTACATAATCTTACATATGGTATGGGAGATGGGAAAGAAAGAAGTGGCAGATGAAAGTATCATCTGAGAAATTTATGGAAGTGGATAGAGAACAGGCTTTAAAGGCTAATTCCTTTTTACAGAAACTTTTATTATTTATAATTGGTGATTTTTTGTTGCCATGTTTACTGATGTTGATGTTGATGTTACTCTCTCATGCACTCCCAGTTTCACTGGCAACTGAAGAAATATGTCCAGGTAAACATGCCTTAATTAGGTTTTGCTAGCATCTAAAACAGAACTGCAGCTGAGTTTATTTAAAATCTGAAGTATGGCCAAACCAGTCAAGGTTTATTTGTGCCTTCAACTTTTTGTTCGTGACGTCTGTGCATATTATGCTCAAGCCTGAGACATAATATAACTGACCAGTTAAAATAATAACCATGCCAAGAAACATAATAATGTCTTAGCCTATGCCTGTGTATGATGGAAATACTGAAATAGGTATGGCTAAATTCAGCCATTGATACAATACCAGTTTGCAACAGTGCAAATGATATATACTGGCTATAATAGGAATAATCTCAAATGCACCATATGTAATAAAATAGTTTGAAAAGTGACAGAAATCTGAATGACAGAAGAAACACCTCAGAGAGACCCCTAACTTATTTCCTATCAAGAAAACCAGGCCAGAATGAAGATCCAGCAGATCCTCCCCAGTCTCATGTATCGCATCGTGACATACACAGGCTTTTCATTGTTAAAATGTTTTCAGCTAAAAGCTATTTTGCAAAATGTAACATTTTAAAGGTACTAATCACATTTGTATAAAAATAAATGTAGAATTAGATATTTTGTGATGAGCAGCCAGGATATCCCCCAAGTTTACAACTTTTACAGCCACACTTGAAAAACACTAGTTTAAATCAAGCACCACGTTTTTTTGATACAAACTCACTTTGTCAATGTTGAGGCTTAAATCAATATCAGTAATAGAAAGGCATTATTATCATACAGTAAAGGAGTGATGGGGAAGCTTTATGCAAGAATTTTACATCAGCTGTTGATTACCAGTTTTGTCAATATAGACATGAAATTCTTTTACAGTTAGTGTTTTAGAGAAGTGGCATGTGAAATACTCCAAAAAATATACAAAATATTTGCTATCAGCTAGCTATACTATAAGAGTACACAACAGAATACACATTTTTAAAGAGATTGCATAGAAAGCTAAAGTTTTTGAAAAGACCATATTTTCTCCCTGGTTTATCTGATGCCTGCAGATCAACTTCAGCTTTGCAAAGAGGAGAGAAAACGGTGGTCATTCTGGAGCCACTGAACATGCTAGGGCTCAGGCAACCTCCTTCAATGTGGATGATCCTGCCTGCAAAACGCCTAAAAGGAGGAGAGGAGTCTACCACCGTGGGGGCTACGCTTACAGCCACCTGCAGAGGCAGGGTGGAAACACAGAAATGTTTCTAAAGGCTTTGGACTAGGCATATGTTGGAAAGTCCCTCAAATGTGATGGAGTTTAATAAACAATGGAACAATAGCTGTTGACTCTGCAGATAGAAGTCCTCATGTGGTGGTCAGAAGAAGACTGATTTCAGTCTTCCTATTTAGTTTGTCTCAGCCATCAACCGTACTTAGAGTGGCATTATTCTAATTTGTCCTATGATCTTACGATCTCAGTTCTAGTCTTCAACTAAGCTTGAATTTCTTTAGTATGGACTGC
Organism: Strigops habroptila; assembly: GCF_004027225.2. NCBI lineage: Eukaryota > Metazoa > Chordata > Aves > Psittaciformes > Psittacidae > Strigops > Strigops habroptila. Next base: position 32,591,072 of record NC_044281.2, read on the forward strand.
TAACAATTAGGAATTATTTTGAAGGAACTGATCATTAAAAGAGAACACTTAAAAACCAATTTATTTTAGAGGTTAAAGTGTGATTGGTTGTTTTAATTTGATTGGTGGCCTTCAAAGAGGAAACTTTTTAATTTAAGGGTCAACTTGTTCTGAAAGGGTAACCAATCATGTAATCTAGATAAGTCTCAGTCTAAATAGGATAAATATGGCCATGAATAATTAAAGTATTCAAAGACATCTTTGTCAGTTTACTGAAAGCTTTTGGAATGCCTTGAACCATGCTAAAGGAACACTCATTGAAGCAAATAGTTTAAGAGATCTATCAGATTAGTATGGGTAGTGAATCCTACTTTATATAAAGAACTAATTTTAATACAATCATTCCTATGTGATGAGAATTTTTAAAATAGATTAGCAAGGTTTGATTATCTCCACTTCAGAAAACTTGAAATGTTGCATGTTAAATTTGCAAGTTTAACTCTACCAGTTTTCTACAACTCTTGTGCTTTTACTTCCCATAGCTTCTTCTCTATCGAAGTCACTTAATAAAGCATAACAATTCACATAATCTACCTTTAACTAAACATCAAGAAATCTAGTATGTTCTAATAAGAACATTTTATAAGTTATTTTTTTATTTGCTTTTTTTGTCTGCCTCTCTGTCTTTAAGTAACTTTTAAGTCTGTTGGCCATTTCGTATAATATGTGCCTCATTTGTGTAGGAAGTGAAGCAACAACAGTTTCTTCCTATTTTCAAAAACTAAGTCATAAACTTCACACCAGCCCCCTGGCTGGAAGTGGAAAAATAAACACATGAAGTGGGTACTTGCTGGTTGCACAATTAAAGCAATTTGAATCAGACCTCTTCACTAATTAATCTAAGTCCTGAAGCCTCAAAAACTAACCCCAAATCCGCCCTTCTGTCATGAACACAGCAGAAAATGGGAAGGAATTTGGCAGTCCTGGAACAAATGACTAATGTGATACCCAGAGCAGGCCCCGTCTGTGGTATGAAAGGAAACTGATGATCTAAGAGGGAAGGTTTATTTTCAAGCAGTAAAACGCAAGGTCATACCAAAATGAAGTCACAGCTAGCAAGGCAGTAACCTAGAGATTACCTGAAATCTTCCTAATTCTCTGCTTTTTGTTTCCAGGCAAAGAAGAGGAGGATAATCCTTACAGAAGACTTATGTTACATTTGTGATTAGTTCTAGTGAGCTCATTTTGGAGGCCTACTAAAGTAAATTATCAGCACTTAGCTCCTGATACCCAAGGTGGTTCTCAGGCTTCCTCTGTGCACACAGAGAGCTTTCAGTTCTTTCACAAGACAACACAGAAATAAAGCAAGCTTTCCGTAAATCTGAGTACTGTTCTATACTGTTCTATATTTGCACATAGTGCTGACAAACCACCCATGACCAGGCACTGACACTTAAATTCAAGCTAACTACTGACCACCATAGTTCTTTGCTACCTTCCTTCTGATAGTCTGTCTTGGATCACATTAGACCTGAAAACTCAGTTAGCATAGGCAGACTAAGCATTGCCCATATGAAGTATTGACCAGAGAGCTGCTCAAGCCTAATCTTATGTTTAACTAATGGATTTAGCTTGTGTGAACATACCTAAGATGGAAGCCAGACTCATATAAGGAGGTGGTAGTGCTCATTAAGCCAGCTCATATCATTTGAAAGCACAGAAAAAGTTACACGGGTCCCAGGCACAGCCACAGATTGGGCAGAGAAGATCCAGAGCAGCCCTGTGGAGAAGGACTTGGGGGTGTTGGTTGATGAGAAACTGAATATGAGCCAGCAGTGTGTGCTCACAGCCCAGAAAGCCGACCATATCCTGGGCTGCATCAAAAGAAGCATGACCAGCAGGTCGAAGGAGGTGATTCTGCCCCTCTACTCTGCTCTCATGAGACCTCGCTTGGAGTACTGCGTGCAGTTCTGGTGTCCTCAACGTAAGAAGAACATGGAGCTGTTGGAGCAAGTCCAGAGGAGGGCCATGAGGATGATAAGAGGGCTGGAGCACCTCCTGTATGAAGACAGGCTGAGAGAGTTGGGGCTGTTCAGCCTGGAGAAGAGAAGGCTGTGTGGAGACCTCATAGCAGCCTTCCAGTATCTGAAGGGGGCCTACATGGATGCTGGAGAGGGACTCTTTATCAAGGACTGTAGTGATAGGATGAGGGGTAACGGGTTCAAACTTAAACAGGGGAGATTTAGGTTGGATATAAGGAAGAAATTCTTTACTATGAGTAGTAAGGCACTGGAACAGGCTGCCCAAGAAAGCTGTGAATGCTCCATCCCTGGAAGTGTTCAAGGTCAGGTTGGGCACGTCGTTGAGCAACTTGGACTAGTAGAAACTGTCCCTGTCCATGGCAAGGGGGGTTGGAACTAGATGATCTTAAGGCCCTCTCCAACCCTAACCATTCTATGATTCTGTGATTCTTCAGATCTGAAAGCTCTTTTCAGGGTAAGCTGAGGCTAAAACCAGGCTCTGACTCCAAAATGATAGTGTTTTATATGGCTCCTTGCCAATGTTGTGATTTGATAGTGAACCTAATTACAATGGATCTGGTATATAGTAGATTTAAGATACCTGACACAAATTAAATACTGCAATAATACCAGCTCCTTTCCCTAGTGGTCATTTTGGGGACTTCTATCCCATATTCTGGGCATACAGTTAAGAGAGCAGAATCTGTTACAATGAAGGGTTCATATTACTAATTCAGGTCATTGACATAAAAATAACTAGCATTATCTAACCAAGTTCTTTATGTTAGTAAGATTTATAGTGAGAATTATTAACTCTAACAGCTATTTTATCTAAAGCAATGTCCATGAAATACGATGACCTTTTATCTATTACCTGTTGGGTTTACAACATCTATGAGTTCCAGATTGATGAGTTTCAGACTCAGGCCAGTTTCATTACATGGTCTATTTCATACCACACTTTTTTTTTTTTCTTCCCCTGGATGATTGTTTTCTTAGCAATAAAAAACAAACCAAACAAAGAAAAACCTAAAACAAAAAGACCCCAACAAACCCAAACCTCAAACCCTGACACATTTATGTCATGAAAACTTTACAAGCTAACTACAGTGGTTACCAAACACACAGTGACTCTAAGCCCTTCGATGAGGGAGATGAAGCACTGAACCTAGCAACCTAACAGATTAACGGTAAATATTGCATTATTTGTCATAACACATTCATTTAGCACATGATGAGATAAGGCTCATGTAATCAAAACTAATGATGTTGCAGAGATGCTTATAGGCTTTGAAAAGACTGAAATTCATGTAACGACTTAAATTTATAAAGATGACAGCCAGGGAAAATGGCCTAAGCAAGCACTAGAAACTTTCAAAACAATTCCTGACTTTCAAAGAATCTTCCTCTCTCTGTGGATATCACTGCCTAGGCTGCCACATGTCAGTCTTCATCAAAACAAAGACTATCTCTTATTTTGGACCTTAAAGAAACAGCTGGAGTTTCAAAATGTTCAGCACCAGGCAGATCCAATTGGTGTTGCAATCATATGGCAATCTGACTAAAGGATGCTGAGTTGAATGAATGGCAAATAACGAAAGGGTTAAGTTAAAATATATGATAAGGTGGCTGCTAAAGAATACAGAGAAACTGTAATCACTTTGCCATGTTCTCCCCTCTGAATACTGATCAAGTGCTTTCAAACCTGCTCTCACAACACCTCTAAAAGTCCAAATGAATTACAGAGTACATCAGTTATACTGTGCTTGAATGGTTTTAAATAAAATTGACTATTAAAATAATCCAGTCCCTCTATTTCTCCTAGAATATCTTTATTTCCCCTCTGAGATCCACAAATCATGCCTCCCCTGCTTTACTCTCTCAGGCTTTCTACTGCAGTATGAAATCTTTAATTGGAATATTATTTGATCCTTTATAGCCCCAAAGTTAACTTTTGCTGACTGGCCTCTTACAATGCTTCAAATGACACAAACATTGCTAGACATCTCCATGAAATAATTAATAGTGCTGAAATTTGCACCATCATCATTACACCTTGAAACTAACAGCCAGCTGAGATAATTGAGTCCTTTTGTATTTTGTGTAGATTAGTGACCTTATGCTTTCTGTGAGAGAAGACACATCAGCCTGAAACCCTCTGCAGGTGGAAGAGTAGCCTCATGATAAGTACAACTAGAATTTCTTTGCTTTCTTCATAACACTTTGTTAAATAGTTAAAAATTAAGAAAAAAATACCCAACAAAACCATGCTATCCATCATATTTGAGAATCATGGCAGTCCGGTGAAGTTCCCACAGACTGGAAAAGAGGAAACACAGTCACCATTTTTAAATAGGTTAAAAAGAACACACAGGGTACTATAGGCCAGTCAGTGTCACCTCTGTGCCTGGCAAGAGCACAGAACAGATCCTCCTGGAAACTATGCTAAGGCACATGAGAAATAAAAAGGTGGTGGCAGCCAACATGGATTCACTAAAGGCAAATCATGCTGAACAGATTTGGTAGCCTTCTACACAGGGGAAACAGTATTTCTGGATAAGAGAAGAGCAACTGACACCATCTACCTGGAACTGTGCAAAGCACTTGGCACTGTCCCACATGACATCCTTGTCTCTAAAATGCAGAAGCATGGATTTGATGGATGGACCACTTCATAGATAGGGAATTGGCTGGATAGTCACACTCAAAGAGTTGTGGTAAGTGGCTCAATGTCCAAGTGGAGACCAGTGATGAGTCAGAGGTCAGTATTGGGTCTGGCGCTGCTTAACATCTTTGTGGGTGACATGGACAGTGGGATTGCACCCTCAGCAAGTCTGCTGATGACATCAAGTTCTGTGGTGCAGTCGGCATGCTGGAGGGAAGGGATGCTATCCAGAGGGACCTTGATAGGCTTGAGAAGGGGGCCCAAGCGAAGGTCAAGAAGTTCAACAAGGGCAAGTGCAAGGTCTTGCAGCTGGGTCGGGGCAATCCCAACATAGGAATGACATAGATAAGTTGGAGGGAGTCCAAAGGGGAGCCATGAAGATAATCGGAGGGCTGGAGTACCTCTCCTTTGAAGACAGGCTGAGAGAGTTGGGATTGTTAAGCCTGGAGAAGAGAAGGCTCTAGGGAGGCCTTAGAGCAGCCTTCCAGTGCCTAAAGGGTGCTTACAAGAAATCTGGAGAGGGTATTTTTACAAGGGCATGTAGTGATAGGATAAAGGGTAATGGATTTAAGCTGACACAGGGTAGATTTAGATTAGACACCAGGAAGGAGTTCTTTCCTGTGAAGGTGGTGAGGCACTGGAGCAAGTTTCCCAAAGAAGCTGTGTCTGCCCCATTCTTGGCAGTGTTCAAGGCCAGGTTGTATGGGACTTTTAGCAACCTGGTCTAGTGGAAGGTGTCTCTGCCCATGGCAGCAGTGGTTGGAACTGAATGATCTTAAGGTGTCTTTCAGCACAAACCATTCTATAATTCTATGAATTAATTTGGGAATTTTTAGATCATCCCTCTTAGGGATGCTAATCCCCGCTCTGAATAAGAGCAATTCCTGCCCTTCTTACACAGTTTCTCTTAACATTTTTTTTTTTTAATTTTTATAATACTGCTATCAAGAAAACTGTTTATCATATACTCTACAACAAAAGGATCTGGAAATTCTAATCGTGAAGATTAGCATTAATAATATTAGCATTTTCAGGTACAACACACCAGTGTGGTTATACCCTAGAGTTCCACACACACCTGTATTTAGTCTATTGTGACTTCATTTAAGTGCTTAAATAAATGGCTTCATATTCAAAAGTTCTGATTACCTAGCAGTAGCTTGTGCTTGCTCTTGACTTTTAACTTTACAAGGGCTTTCATTTCCACAATATTTCTTTTCTTTCTAAGCAGCAAATACTAATTTTTCCATCTACACTAGCTGTTATGATTTCATGCACTGATGATACCCCGTTTTGTTTTAAACCATACCACTGCTCTGTTAAGTAAAAAACCATAGAGCTTTTGGGATTACTGATTGCTTCTCCTAAAGGACATCACAGTCTCAAAGATTTCTCTCTTCCTAGGAGATAAGTAGAATCTGCATAATTTGTATTTCATGACAACACAACAGCTCACCCTTTGAATTACTAGTGTTATACTCTGATGCATGTCAGCAATGGCAGTGCAGTGCTGGCTGGTTATTTAACAAAGTTAAATTAATTTGTAGCTGTCAGTCATGTTTGCCAGATTTGCTTAGATTCTGAAATTTATTGACAAGCTATACTAACTGACATTTAAATTGTCTGTTCTTGTAGAAGCAAACATGAAGCATGGACCTAAAATATGACATTTAGTTCTAATCCCTGTTGCAAATAATGAAGAGAGATCATTTGCTACTTCTGTAATTCTTCTATGTAAAACAGATATTCTCAAATGGTGCAGCAGCCTTCTAAAGTAGCATTTGAAGATCTTAAATTTCCTCTTCCTGAAACATTTACATCCATTTCTCAAATTCCTTGAATGCAGTTAATTTTATTCTGGCAGACGTGCAAAAGGGTACATTCATCCCTCTCTATACTTATACTATTGGTTCATTCAGATCACAACTAGCAGGCAGTTTGATGACAAGGGGACTGTGGGAACCTGGCTACATCATGTTTGGTGCTGCCACATAGGAATAGGACTTTCAGTTTCTTGTGTGTCACTTTCCTTCTCTGCATGACTGATGCTCACCCATTCACAGTGATGGAGAGGAAAGGGGCAAAACCTCTAGGTTCCTCCCCTTCTCCATCAAGGTGTTTGAGGGCAGAGAGCACATGCCTTGAGACAGCTTTGTGCCATAGTACAGAGTTGGTCATAAAATAGCCCTGATGATACATCAAGGACAACTGTATTATTAAACAGTGACAGTAATGATATAAGCATATTATACAATCAAACCTTTAATAGAAAAAAAACCAAACCCCAAAACAACAACAGAAACCCCCACAAATTGCAAACCTATTTTCTTCCTCTTGATGCCAAATGCTCCCCATAAGAGGAACAGTTTGATGAGGTGGCTGCTATCCTGTGTGCAGACCTCAGGTCCTTGCCTGACTTCAGAAATTTCAAGACCAGAAAGGAACAGTATGCCCTTTTGCTGTTTTAAAATAAATGCTTCACTGCAAAATAGATGGATAATCCATGTTAGGAGTCTGTGCTTCCATATTGACTCTACTATAAATCATCAAACTTGAACATATATATTAGGTAGTATTATGAGTCTGAAGGGTTTGGCATTGAGGATTGATTCAGACACGGACTCAACTGAACACCTGAACAGTGTAGTCTCTCATGGCTGTGAAAGCAAATGAAATTCACAGGAATTGAATGTTCTTTCTGGATTTTGGACATTTTCTTTAACCAGAACCACAGACTGTGCACACAAAACAAAGGGAAAGAGTCAGACTAAATTGTCCAGGAAAAGAAATATCTGAAATTAGAACTGGGAAATGAGGAGAAGACTAATGTCTGACCTGCACGACGCCAGCCCTCCACCCGTCTGGATAGCTTTTTTGATGGCTAGCCCTTTCAATCCCTCTGATTGTAACTGCCAGCATATAGAATCAGCCCTTTGTGCAGATCACTTTTAGTTGATTGTTGTAAAGAGCCTCCACTTCAAATAAGGGGTTAAATCCTCTTTGTGTTACATGAGAATGTTTTTCTTCAAGAGGTTTGATTGGCCTGGTGCTCACACATTCACTTGCTGGAGAGGACTTGGGGCAGTGATTGCAAAAAATCATACCCAGCACAGTTCCGTTAAATCTACTATTGTGTCAGAACACAAAGAACAAAACTAGCTCCTAGTTGCCTTAAAACCTAGAAGTAATATTTTCTTTCTTTTAATAGTGGACACATTTTTTGAAAAGCAACAACATCTGATGCTTTAAGTCCTTCACTGGTTCCCTAATGATGACCGACCAGAACATTAGAACATCCTTGGCTTCCCTTCAGGCCTTTTAACTATGCCAGCTGGTCACCAAGTGCTCTGTAAAAAGACCTCTGTGTGACACATTTGTACACAATATGGATCCTGCAGGTTCTCTGTCCCCATGGCACTAGTTAGGCAAGTGTTCCCTTCATGTATTGGCTATGCTCTGCCTTTCAGGCATGTATATATATATATTTTTTCCCCCTTTTTGCCAGCATCTGACTTCTATTTTTAATATTCAGTTAACTTTGTAGAAAGTAATTATATTCTGCTCATTCTACACCAGCTGGTATTTACTTCATCCTCCATCAGGCATCAACAGAGCATGGGCCTGCAAGACAGAAACATTACTCTGGCAAGCATAAATATTTCATTTTTCACACCGCAAATGCGTTGATGATTTATTAATTAGCCTAAAGGCCTGCTGCTTCTGCATAGCTGAGTAGCAAAATAACTCAGCTACGACAACTGAGAAAGTCTATGGCTCACATCCCATTGGAAAGCTTTGGCCAGCAGCATGTCTGAAGGCTAAAAAACATTTCCAATGGGCCAAGATCAAATTACTAAGATAAATCTTGGCCATTACAACCTTTGGACTGGCTTTGGAGAAATACTGTGTCGAATTTCAAACAGTAGCAACTCAGATACCGGCCTTGTGCCGGTTCTGCAGAGGGAAACTGTCTGGCGGCTGTCAAATGCATTCTCAGCAGAACTGATACTCTATAGCAGCCATAACACTCAAGCAAGCCAATAAAAGCAGGAAACTGAGCAACAGTGTATTATTATTCCTTAGTGTTCATAATTTCAGACTCAGGCTGACTTTCTGCTAAAAAAAGAAAATTCTGAAACTCTCCTTTAAAAAATTCAAATGATAATTCTTGTGTCTTAAATATGACTCTCAGAACAGACTGAGACAGTGCCCACTTAGTCTTATTTAAAAACGCAATAATTTAGAAGTTGATTCTAACAATCTCTTAATTTTAAATGAAAAGCAGAGAGAGGAAAGATGAATATATCAAAACAACTTATATCAGTTTTTAAGTATGATGAAACTATCATTTCGGTTCTGGAAAACAGTGTTCCCATTTTGATAGTTTACCTTAATTTTTAATTTTATTAATATAATTATTGTGTTATAATCACTATAATGGTTAATTCTTTTTAGGCATGGGTGAAAATGTGAACTGACCTGCTGGGTTCAAGTGAACAGTGGTTCAAGCCAGTAACCAGTTATGAGTGGCATCCTTAGGAATTGATACTGGGGCTGATACATCTTCACAAGGGACTAAAATAACTAGAAAAATGCACCCCCAGCAAATTTCCAGTGACATCACATTGCAGTGCCCAGAGAATCTATCCTAGGGCAGGGCTACTGTTCAGGAAATGTGGCAGGATGTAAGGATGGACCAAGGGGAACCTCAACAAGTTCAGCAAAGGAAAATGCAAACCCTGCACCTTCGTGCTGGGCAGCTTTAGCAAGAGGGTAGTCAGTAGATTGGTAATGAATTATTTCCCTCCACTGGGCACCTGCAAGGCCACATCACATGTGCAGTGACCCAAACAGTGTCCATCATTAAGGGAGAGGTGTTGATACCCCCACGGAGAAGGCTGGAGCTCACGGTTACAGGAGAGGCTGAGGGAACTGGGCTCACTCGGCCTTGAGACCAGTAGGAAAAAGAACAACCTGCTGCAGTCTTCGACCACTGAGAAAGGAGTAGGCAGTGAAAAGATGAAGAATGTTCATAAATCACAGCAAGAGAAATTAGAGCTGGGAATAAAGTGAGGGAAAAAATGCAGACAAAACACCTTGAAAATGTTAAGCACTGCAATGGTTGTCCAAAGAGTCTGTGAAGTCTCCATCATTGGAGGTGTTCAGTGCTAGGCTGGACAAGACCCCCAGTGAGCTGATTCCTCTTTGAAGCTAGACCTGCTTTGAGCAAATAGGTTGGACTATTTAACCCTTCCCAGTGGTCCTTTCTAACCTAACTTACTCAATGATTTCACAATTCAAATAACTTAGCAGTAATTGCTATTTGTATAGGTTACTTAATAATGGATATTATTTGATGCTTACATCATAATGTTTTAACCATATTCCAGAAAGGTATCTACTTCCTTTCCCTGCAAGGAAATCTCTTTTACACTCTGGAAAATAATCTGACATAACCAAAATGGAAGCAGTTCCAAATAGCTTAGGGGAACATTTTAGTGTAAGGTTCTCAAAATGTAGCCTTTGTCCAATTTGTATTGAAAACACATCTTAAAGTATCAGAAGTTTCCACAGAGTAAGTTCTGCTTGGCAGCGCAGTGCTTGCATACACATCACTTTAGCTCTTGCTAAACTAAGGCCTGCACTTTTGGCTATCTTCCCCTCTTGCCTTTTACTAAAATTTTTTAGCAGGATGCTTTGAAAAATTAGTATTGATATTAGTCTTATTAGCAATATCCCTTTAGTTTTGTTATTTACCTTCGGCATGTAACCAGAGCCCCCAGTCAAGACTCAGTAGGTGGTGTAAAAGTGCACAGCAAAGAGCAATTGATGCCCAAGAGAGGTGGTGTATGACATGCCAGGTACGTGGTAGAACGGTTGGAAAGTGATAAGGAAACGTAGCAAAAACATCAGAGCTGGGAATACAGTCTATGTCTCCAAGTCTCAGTACAGTGCTACCTGGCAGTAAAAAGCTGGTATGGGGAAAAAAAATCGTCATTAAAAAGTCTCTTGCTGACAACAGTCTGCCTGAGGTTAAAGATAGAACAAAGTCGTCATTAGACTTCTCCCCAAGAGTTATTTTTAAGGTTATTCCTGCTTGCTAGGTAAACATTGTGAGCTGATATGAAGGGAAAAAGGGAGACACAAACATCTGCTTCATTTGCATGCTGGTGGCAGGACAGCTCGTGACCAGGACAGTGTGAAGCAGTAGCATTTTAACCTCTGGCGCATTGTGGTGCCCACCACCTGCCTGGCCTCCTCACCAAGTAGATATGTCAGTCACTGCAGTACTCTGTCTAGCAACAGGGCTAGGGCTGGCAGAACTGGGGATCAGCTCAGCACAAACACCAGGCAGCCAGAAAAGTGCTGGGCATTTAAACCTCAAAAAACAGCAGTGACAGGACTCACCAAACATCAAAAAACCAGGAAACCCTCCAAAACGAGGGTTTTATGTCCAAGCGGGTTATGCCTTGCAGGGGACTTGTCACTGCCAGAAAATTCAACATCCACCAAGACTTCCCTGGACACTCAACATTTTCTCTAAAATGTTCATAACAGACTCGGCCATCTATGCCCATTTTGTTACCAGTGTTTCTGTGCATACTGAGAACAGGGTGGGTGGTTCATTAGAGAGCGTGCCCAGCCAAGCATCAGGGGAGCTGGGCAGCCTGTACTTCAGTTTCATTAATTTGTGAAAAGTATCTTTGCATTAAAACCATGCTTATTTCTCACTTTTATACTCCACATTTTGAGGTTAAAAAAAAAAAAGTGTTTTGCCCAACTTAAACGTATTTTGCTTCAGCACGGTATAATAAGGCTCTTCTAAAAGGACCCCTGAAAACTGTGTTTTAGTGTAACAAGAATTGAGTTACACCTATACCCATTTATCTCACTTTCTAGCAGCTCCTGTCAATGCTACTTTATATATTATTTCCCTATATTGCACATTAATAATATTTGTTTTATCAACATTAATATTCAGTGAATAAGGGTAGCTTTACTAAATTTATGTGCATTACAATGAATGTACATATTAATATACCTGTGATTGCAAGTACTTTTACATGGACAGTTGTCCATTAGATTCTTAAAAAAGTGGTACCACCTCATTATCTTACACAGGAAGTCATTGAAGGTTCAATTCCCAAGACAGAAATCATAGAATCACAGAATAGTAAGGATTGGAAAGGACCTTAAGATCATCTAGTTCCAACCCCCCTGCCATGGGCAGGGACACCTTGCCCTAAACCACGTGGTCCAAGGCTCTGTCCAACCTGGCCTTGAACACCGCCAGGGATGGAGCACCCACAATCTCCCCAGGCAACCCATTCCAGTGCTTCACCACCCTCACTGTAAAGAACTTCTTCCTTATATCTAATCTGAACTTCTCCTGTTTAAGTGTGAACCCATTACCCCTTGTCCTACCACTACAGTCCCTAAGGAAGAGTCCCTCCCCAGCATCCTTATAGACCCCCTTCAGATACTGGAAGGCTGCTATGAGGTCTCCATGCAGCCTTCTCTTCTCCAGGCTGAACAGCCCCAACTCTCTCAGCCTGTCTTCATACTGGAGGTACTCCAGCCCTCTTATCATCCTTGTGGCCCTCCTCTGGACTCGCTCCAACAGCTCCATGTCCTTCTTATGTTGAGGACACCAGAACTGTACACAGTACTCCAAGTACACAAGCTCTCACAAGAGCAGAGAAGAGGGGCAGGATCACCTCCTTCGACCTGCTGGTCATGCTTCTTTTGATGCAGCCCAGGATACGGTTGGCTTTCTGGGCTGCAAGCCCACACTTCTGGCTCATGCTAAGCTTCTCGTCAACCAACACCCCCAAGTCCTTCTCCGCAGGGCTGCTCTGAATCTCTTCTCCACCCAACCTGTAGCAGTGCCTGGGATTGCCCCGACCCAGGTGTAGGACCTTACACTTGGCTTGGTTGAACTTCGTAAGGTTGGCATTGGCCCAGCTCACAAGCGTGTCAAGGTCCCTCTGGATGGCATCCCTTCCCTCCAGCATACCAACCGAACCACACAGCTTGGTGTCATCGGCAAACTTGCTGAGGGCGCACTCAATCCCACTGTCCATGTCACCGACAAAGATGTTGAACAGGACCGGTCCCAACACCGATCCCTGAGGGACACCACTCGTTACAGGTTTCCAACTGGACATCGAGCCGTTTACCACAACTCTTTGCACGTGGCCATCGAGCCAGTTTTTTATCCATCGAGTGGTCCATCTATCAAATTGATGTCTCTCCAATTTAGAGATAAGGATGTCATGCGGGACAGCGTTGAACGCTTTGCACAAGTCCAGGTAGATGACGTCAACTGCTCTGCCCCTGTCCATCAGTTCTGTGGCTCCATCATAGAAGGCCACCAAATTGGTCAGGCAGGATTTCCCCTTAGTGAAGCCATGTTGGCTGTCACCAACCACCTCGTTGCTTTTCATGTGCCTTAGCATGCTTTCCAGGAGAAACTGTTCCAAGATTTTGCCAGGCACAGAGGTGAGACTGACTGGTGTGTAGTTCCCTGGGTCTTAAATCTTCCCCTTCTTGAAAATGGGGGTTATATTACCCTTCTTCCAGTCATCGGGAACTTCACCTGACTGCCAGGATTTTTCGAATATGATGGACAGTGGTTTAGCAACTTCATTCGCCAGCTCCTTCAGGACCCATGGATGGATTTCATCAGGTCCCATGGACTTGTGCACATTCAGGTTCTTAAGATGGTCTCGAACCTGATCCTCTCCTACAGTGGGCCTAAGGTCTTCATTCTCACAGTCCCTGCATTTGTTTTCCAAGACTTTTGTGGTGTGGTCAGACCATTTGCTGGTGAAGATGGAGGCAAAGAAGTCATTAAGAACCTCAGCCTTCTCCAAATCCATGGTAGCCAGTTCTCCTGATAGCTTCCGGAGAGGGCCCACATTGTTCCTAGTCTGTCTTTTATTTGCTACGTTATCTATAAAATCCTTTCCTGTTCATTTGCATTTGCTTTTCTTTTTTAATAATTCTGGCAGCTCTGTGCACAACAAAGAGAATAGAAATTGTTTTTGTAGAAAAGAGGCAAAGTTTATTGTGTTGGGGTTTTCTTTGGTCTCTGAAAAATTCCATGCGTTCCAAATTGCTGCAAACAAATGTCTGAGATCTTACATATTTAAGACATCATCACATTTTCTGCATTTTTAGACTTATGAACCAGAAGGAAACTGGCATAAGACATAGGTTTATTTATTTTTAATTAAACCCATCAATAAAAGATGATAACCTATATGTGAGAAATCTCTCTGCTGTACACATTCAGTACCTGACTACTTCCAGGAAAATCCCTTGTCCCTCAACACATTTTCAAATGGTAGGTAACTTAAGAATTATCTCATGAGAACACTTGCCATTCCTGTCAACACTCTGGTTGCCTTATGCCCTCAAAAAACTTTGCTTAAGTCAACAATTTGAACTTATTAGTTGCCAGCGTGCCGACTTTTCAGGCTGCCTTGAGCATTTGCTGCTTATTACAATATATAATGCACTGTAGCTGTGAAATGGAGCACCATAGCAACAAGGGCATGTTGGAGAGGGCTATTAAACCAGAGCTAGGTGTGACAGAAGGCCTAGGGTTTGTCAATAATTCATACTTTATGGCAAGAGGAAATTGATAAAAGGCATTTAAAAAGAGGTAAATCTATTCCATTTCTGTGATCACATAATACATCCTTCATAAAGATGTCAACTAACACCTTTATTAAAACATAAAGGAAACACAAATTCAGCAGCAGATCACTTTGATCTCCAGTACCCTGCTGTTCCACACAAATCAAAATTAAATACTGTCCTTGAAGGCAAGACACGATAAATAGCTTCCCAGAAAAAGAAGGGACAACATCCAACATGATAGCAAACATTCAACACTCTTGGTCTGACTCTGCCTTGCTGTTGCAATGCTGCCCTTGTAATTCATGTAAACGCTTGGCCTCACAGAAGCCAGGCTGAGGGGCCTGAGTAAGGTAGGTGTGGAAAGTATTGGAAGGAGATCAGAACTGAACAAAACAGCAGACTTGAATTCGATTAGCTTCTTTAATATCAGCAATCTTTTCCAAAGATCAGATTACGTTGGGACAAAGCCAACAACAAACACCAGGTATGGGTAATGTGCATAACCAGTTGTTAACTATCAAAGCAGCTGAAAAGCATTACTTCCCTGCAGAGTATGAGTTATAAAGGGATGTAATTTGACATGCTTGAGTTTCTACCGCAGCAGTTGTCTGTTCATAATATTTCACTAACCCACCCTAGAAATAGTGTGAATGAGTTCTTGCATATTCCAACCTGACCTGGAATAGCACCTTTTGAAAATTATGTCTTGGGTTGATTTCTTTCTCTGTTGTTAACAAAAAGAGAAGCATATTTCTATGTGGGCATACACAAGCTGAAGGTATATGATCCAAAGGGTATATAAAGGACAGACAGCAAAGTGTTAATATACAGAAATGGCTCTTTTCCATGTAGTGCCACAGGAATATAATAGCCACAGGGCCAGAAAGTGGGATGCATCCAGCATGGCATTCCTAGGGCAGATGAAGAATCATAGAATCATAGAATCATAGAATCGTAAGGGTTGGAAAGGACCTTAAGATCATCTAGTTCCAACCCCCCTGCCATGGGCAGGGACACCTTGCCCTAAACCATGTGGCTCAAGGCTCTGTCCAACCTGGCCTTGAACACTGCCAGGGATGGAGCATCCACAACCTCCCTGGGCAACCCATTCCAGTGCTTCACCACCCTCACTGTAAAGAACTTCTTCCTTATATCTAATCTAAACTTCCCCTGTTTAAGTTTGAACCCATTACCCCTTGTCCTACCACTACAGTCCCTAAGGAAGAGTCCCTCCCCAGCATCCTTGTAGACCCCCTTCAGATACTGGAAGGCTGCTATGAGGTCACCACGCAGCCTTCTCTTCTCCAGGCTGAACAGCCCCAACTTTCTCAGCCTGTCTTCATATGGGAGGTGCTCCAGCCCTCTTATCATCCTCGTGGCCCTCCTCTGGACTCGCTCCAACAGCTCCATGTCCTTTTTATGTTGAGGACACCAGAACTGTACGCAGTACTCCAAGTGGGGTCTCACAAGAGCAGAGTAGAGGGGCAGGATCACCTCCTTCGACCTGCTGGTCATGCTTCTTTTGATGCAGCCCAGGATACGGTTGGCTTTCTGGGCTGCAAGCACACACTGCCGGCTCATGTTAAGCTTCTCATCAACCAACACCCCCAAGTCCTTTTCTGCAGGGCTGCTCTGAATCTCTTCTCTGCCCAGCCTGTAGCAGTGCCTGGGGTTGCCCCGACCCAGATGTAGGACCTTGCACTTGGCTTGGTTAAACTTCATAAGGTTGGCATCGGCCCACCTCACAAGGGTGTCAAGGTCCCTCTGGATGGCATCCCTTCCCTCCAGCGTATCAACCGAACCACACAGCTTGGTGTCGTCGGCAAACTTGCTGAGGGCGCACTCAATCCCACTGTCCATGTCACCGACAAAGATGTTGAACAGGACCGGTCCCAACACCGATCCCTGAGGGACACCACTCGTTACAGGTTTCCAACTGGACATCGAGCCATTTACCACAACTCTTTGCGTGCGGCTATCGAGCCAGTTTTTTATCCACCGAGTGGTCCATCTATCAAATTGATGTCTCTCCAATTTAGAGACAAGGATGTCATGTGGGACAGTGTCGAATGCTTTGCACAAGTCCAGGTAGATGACATCAACTGCTCTGCCGCTGTCCATCAGTTCCGTGGCTCCATCATAGAAGGCCACCAAATTGGTCAGGCAGGATTTCCCCTTAGTGAAGCCATGTTGGCTGTCACCAACCACCTCGTTGTTTTTCATGTGCCTTAGCATGTTTTCCAGGAGAAACTGTTCCAAGATTTTGCCAGGCACAGAGGTGAGGCTGACTGGTCTGTAGTTCCCCGGGTCTTCCACCTTCCCCTTCTTGAAAATGGGGGTTATATTACCCTTCTTCCAGTCATCGGGAACTTCACCTGACTGCCAGGATTTTTCGAATATGATGGACAGTGGCTTAGCAACTTCATTCGCCAGCTCCTTCAGGACCCGTGGATGGATTTCATCAGGTCCCATGGACTTGTGCACGATCAGGTTCTTAAGATGGTCTCGAACCTGATCCTCTCCTACAGTGGGCCTAAGGTCTTCGTTCTCACAGTCCCTGCATTTGCTTTCCAAGACTTGGGTTGTGTGGTCAGAGCATTTGCTGGTGAAGACTGAGGCAAAGAAGTCATTAAGAACCTCAGCCTTCTCCAAATCCATGGTAGCCAGTTCTCCTGATA
The DNA here is from genome assembly GCF_004027225.2 of Strigops habroptila. Lineage (NCBI taxonomy): Eukaryota > Metazoa > Chordata > Aves > Psittaciformes > Psittacidae > Strigops > Strigops habroptila. The sequence continues at coordinate 32,608,063 of NC_044281.2, forward strand.
GCTTCTGGAGAGGGCCTACATTGTCCCTAGCCTGTCTTTTATTTGCTACGTATCTATAGAATCCTTTCCTGTTATCTTTTACATCCCTTGCCAAACTTAATTCTAGCTGGGTCTTAGCTTTCCTAACCTGGTCCCTAGCTTCTCGGGCAATGTTCCTGTATTCTTCCCAGGCCGCCTGTCCTCGCTTCCACCTTCTATAAGCTTCTTTTTTCCCTCTAAGTTTCCTCAGCAGCTCCTTGTCCATCCATGGAGGTCTCCTGGCCCTCCTGCTGCACTTTCTTCTAGTCGGGATGCAACACTCTTGAGCACGTAGCAGGTGATCCTTGAATACCAACCAGCAGTCTTGGGCCCCCCTGCCCTCTAGGACTGTATCCCATGAAACCTTACTAAGGAGGCTCCTGAAGAGGCCAAAGTCTGCTTTCTTGAAGTCCAGGGCAGTGAGCTTGCTGCACGCTCTTCTCACTGTCCTGAGGATCTCAAACTCAACCATCTCGTGATCACTAGAGCCAAGGCTGCCCTGGAGCGTTACATTTCCAACCAGTCCCTCCCTGTTGGTGAGCACAAGGTCCAGCATGGCACCTCTCCTCGTCGGCTCCTCTACTGCTTGAAAGAGGAAGTTGTCTTCCACACAATCGAGGAACCTCCTGGATTGCTTGTGCCGGGCCGTACCGTCCCTCCAACAGATGTCAGGATGGTTGAAGTCCCCCATGAGGACCAGGGCCTGCGAGCGTGAGGCTGCTCCTATCTGTCTGTAGAGCGCTTCATCCACAGAGTCCTCTTGATCAGGCGGCCTGTAACAGATCCCCACCGTAATGTCCCCTGTTGCTGTTTTCCCTTTGATCCTGACCCACAAACACTCTGTTACCTCATCACCCGTCCCCAGACAGAGTTCCATACTCTCTAGCCTATCACTGACATAGATAGCAACGCCCCCTCCCCGTCTGCCTGGCCTGTCTTTTCTAAACAGCCTGTAACCTTCCATTCCAACATTCCAGTCATAGGAGCCATCCCACCATGTTTCTGTGATACCAATGACATCATATTCCCGTAGCCTTGCACACATCTCTAATTCCTCTTGCTTGTTCCCCATACTACGGGCGTTTGTATAGAGGCACCTTAGCAGAGCTCCAAATGAAGCCGACTCAATGGCTGGGGCAGCTGGAACATCTCTACATCGCTCCAAGCACTTATTACAGGTGCTGGCAACTGACCAGGAATGTTGGGATGGATCAATGCTCCCCTCCCCCAACACATCTAGTTTAAAGCTTTCCTGACCAGCCTGGCAAGCCTCCTACCAAAACAGCTCTTCCCCTTCTTTGTCAGACCAGCTCCACCAGCCTCCAGTAGATCTGGCCTCCCAAATGGAGCCCCAGGTTCTAAATAGCCAAACCCCTGACTATGGCACCAGCATTCTAACCATTTATTAACCTGCCAGACACGCCTAGCTTTTTGAAGGTCCTCCCCTTTGCCCTGGAGAATCGATGAAAAAACTATCTGAGCTCCAGAGCCCCTAACCACCTCTCCCAGGGCTCTGTAGTCCTTCTTAATGTCCTCCAGGCAACTGCTGTCTATATCTCTAGCACCCACATGGACCACTAGAAGGGGGTAATAGTCAGCAGGACTTACTAGAGCAGGCAGCCTCTCAGCAACATCCCTGATCCGAGCCCCTGGCAGGCAACACACCTCCCTCGAGACTGGATCAGGCCGGCAGATGAGCGCCTCTGTGCCTTTCAAAGTAGAGTCCCCTACTACTATGACCCTCCGCTTCTTCCTGGAGGCACCAGTAGCGATCCTCTTTACTGGTGCATCAGCAGGGTGCTCATTAGGTGTGGTGGATGCTTTCTCATTAGCCTCCTGCAGAACCGCGAAGCGGTTCTGGGTGGGGACATCAGATTTAGGAGGAAGCCCCTTGTCGTTAATTGTCCTCTTCCTCCTTTTTTTGTTCGTTTTTCTCCTGACTAATTCCCAGCTTCCTGGGTTGCTGCCCTCCTTCTTTCCTATATGAGCAATGCTGGACGTTTGCAGCCCCTGCGCAGTTTGAGCCTGGAGCAAGCCGCCCAGCTTCCTCTCAGCTTCCCTGGCATCTTTTAGCTCTCCAACAGCCTCCCGCAGCTCAGCCACCTGCTGCAGGAGGACCTCCACCAGAGCGCACCGAGTGCAGCCCTGTCCATCGTGCACCCCCGCCTCACGAGACCAGTCGAGGCACTTTCTACACTCCGAGGTCTGCGCCGCAGCCTCCCCTCTCATCGGCTCTGTCTGGGTGCCTACGCTGGCCACCGCCGGGGCAGAGCTCCCACAGCGGGCCCTGCTCCTAAGGCGAGTGCTCACCATCCCGCTCGCTGCCCGCTTCTTACAAGGATGCGGAAATGATAGCTCTGTCCTGCCAGATGTAGTCAACAGAGACTAAAACATTTGCCTCTGACATGGCATGACCTCAGCCACATTGCTCTGCAGTTGGATAGAGGGAGCAGGGTGGGGAGGAGTTTTATTGAAGAAGGAAAGGCCTGATGAACATTCCCTGTGTTGCACGTACTTGCTGAAGTTACAGGAAGTGTGGCTGATGCTTTTCTACCCAGATAAAGAAAAATTTCCAAGTCCTCCTCTATCTTAAAAGGAGGAAAAATAGTCTCCAGGATGCTGATGTCATCAGCACTTGGCACAAACATGCTTGTTCTGCTCATCAGCTTTTGTGGGAGCCACAGCACCTAATGTTTTGCCAACATACAGCACTTGCGTTTATTGTGGCTGAAAGATTTGCTGTGAATTAATCATGAGTAGTGCTGCTGGGAATAATGAAAGTATTTAGGTGGCTAAATACTACCGTGGTAAGAAAATGGTTTAGTTTAATAGCAAATTATGAAAAATAGTAGAAAATAACAAAAATATTTAAAAGAAATTAAAAAAAAATCATGGTTAAATTGTCAGGAGAATTTTGTTGTCAAAATGCAGTGATAAAACCTCCTCTTATGGACACCTCATTCATAGCTCTCATTAGAATGTTGGAAGAAAAGTTGAGACAAGTTAAAAAATGAAAAAGAAAATTAAGCAAGGACTGCTTAATTAAGAACATGGGAAAAAATATCTTGGTTAAAATACATTTCCATTCTTGTTTGGAGCAATACAGTTATCCAGCAAAATCTAAGCTTTTCTGAGATTATATTGCCAGTGGTGGCCTTTAGAAGCTTTTGAAAATTCTTGAAGAAGGACAGAGAAAGGAAAAAAATCAACCTAAAATTAGATTATTTGATCGACTGTATTCAAATGAGATTGTGTGAAAAGCAACATATGCTCATCTTTTATTACACCACTAACTAAAACATGCAAGACTTCAAACATAAAACTAAGAAGGTAAATAACTGGGGTAAAACAAAAGAATCTTCCTCAAATGTATTAGTCAGTAACTGTTGGCTGGAAATCCCTTTTGCCTTAACGTTTGTTCTGCTTTAAAATCTCTGGTGCATCCTCTCAATAATTTTATCAGCAGTAAAACCAGAAACTTTAATAATAAACAATTGTTAAATATTTTAATCTACTCTTATAAACTAGAATAAAAATCTTTAAGGTCTTTATTATAATCTGCATGGTCAAACAGTAGGAAAAAAGCAAAGTGTTTTGATGGTATAGGAACCACACAATGATGTCACATCAATACTTTTGGCTTAGACTAACTCTGGTGACTGAACGTGTCCAAGATTCCTGGCTGTCAAGGATCAGGCATTTCCTGAGAGCCTTATAGGGAGTTAGAGAAAGGTGGTAGCTTACAAATACCTGATTATCGTCAATGCAGCTCTTTTCTGCAGCTGCTAAATATTCAGTATGGGGAAAAGGGGAAAGGCTTTAGGGCAAAAAGGCAGAGAAAACTTTTTTGTCATATGTGGAGTCAGCAAAAAAATCCATCTGAGTTTAGAAATGAATTGACCCAGGTCCAGAAGAAAGTAGTTTCATTAGTTGTGCTTGTTCAGTAGTTCCCTTTGGGACGAAGGGAGACCTGTTCCTCTGCAATTACATGTAGCCTCAACTAGCATGAAGGTGAATGGATAGTGCACTAGTCTGCTGCACCAATAAGCTTGTACAAACACAGTGAAGGACACAATATAGAAAGCCTTCGTAGGTTTGCTTTCAAAGTTTTGCATTTAGATAAATGTTCCTTTTGCATTTGCTGAGTTTAAGCAACAAACATTACTCTTCCCATAGTCCCATGCCCTATTCCCCTTTCCTTAAAAATTGGTTGAACGCATTTTCATGGAAGGCTCCCACCAACTTTTTGCTTAATCTTATCAAGTAATCCTTAGCCAATCGGAAAGATATGTAGCATGATATGTTATGTTCTCCTGAAGATCTTCTTAGTGACAAACACGCTTTCTCCTAACACAATGGCGACGAAGTCCTAATGACAATGGCTTTGAGAGAGCATAAAGTGGCAGATGCTCCTTAGAGGGGTTATCCATGTTTCATTCTTAGGGTTTTATTATTTTAAAAGCTTCAGAACATTATCTTGAAAGACTTTTCTTAAGAATCAAGAGGGTTTATCAGATTATGTTCTGGCAGATTGGAAGTCCAGAATACAATTATCTCCTCCTTTACAGATTTTGTTTCAAAATACATGTACTTACTTTATGTCTCCTTCTGCATGTATTTATCATTTTTTCAGTGATATTTCACATTCAGTAAGACTGCAAACTTACTAGATATTCTTTGTAACCCTTTTTTCATGGACAAGCTTACATTTAGGTTATTTTTGTTGTTTTATTGGAGAAATGGCAGTAAAAGCACATTCAATATAATATTTACATCCAAATATAAATAAGCATCAATAACTCGTCACTAATTTTCCAAGCCCTACAATAAGAAAATGAGGTACTTCGTTGCGTCACCTAGCTAGGTCTATAGTGTGAAGTAGACTGAGCCAGATGGCCAAACCTGTATGCTGGGGTTGAAATAAATTGAAAACTAGGGTGTTCACTTCATCCCACAGTACTGCCTTGCTTTTGGAGAAGCCAACCATTCCTTAGCAACCATACAATTTCATACAAAGCCGAACATTACCAGTTTCACCGTGAATATAACCCTTTCTTGTCATAGATAGTCACGGAGTTCTTGGAAGAGCTAAAATACTTAGACCATGAGAGCTGCAGACACATTTGTCTCAGACCTTCAGCTACTGAAAGACTCAGCAAACAATAAAGTTTCTCTTATCCAGCAAGCCAAAAGAAATTACCTGCTGCACTAGCTAAAAAGCCAGCTCTGGTAAACAAGAATCCCAATCTTCTGGTTGTTTCTGATTCTTAGTAACCTTTGATCTTAAACTACATTCGTGCCATCTATTGAATATGAATAGAGTGTAATAATTTCCAGAAGCAGTTATAGCAATAAGCCAAATTCTGCCTGATGATCTATTATCCACGGAATTATTGAAACTCTTCCCTTGCTAACCATTGAAATGCTAGTGCTGGGGAAAACTGAATTCTTCAAGTTTTCCCCAGCACTCCAATTCTTCTTCTCCGCAACAAATGGTAATTTCTCCAATAGGGTGGGTTTTTTAATATACTTTTCCCTCCTCCCCCAAAAAAAAACCCCACAGAGCAGAGTTTAAAAACCAAACCCTTAAAATTTTCACTGAAAGCAATAAAATTATTGTTGCTTTTTTCTGTCTTTTTCTCCTCCTCTTTTTTACCTTCAACAATCTCATTTTTGAAAAAGACAGCTGAAAAATGGTAACTTCCCAAAATCTGAAAAAATTTCTTCATTTGAATTTCATTTTTGTTACAGAACTGAAGAAAGGTTGGAAAAGCTGCAGAGTAGCAACAGAGGAGGAAAAAGGGAAAGCGGAGAAACACCAAAGAGGAAGAATAGGTATCGCTTACTGCACACAATGTCAAAACAGGAAGTGTGTTTGTGTCTATGCCTTCTCAGGGTTTGCTGGGAGAAAAAAATTCAATATTGAAGCACCTCAAAATATAAATTATTTCAAATATCTTGAGAAAGCCATTAAAAAAAAAAAAAGAAAAAAGGAGAACACACTAAAAAACAAGAAAATTGTTTGATTCAAATCTCTCAAGCATCTGAGGGGGAAAGTGAGCAGGGAAGAGTTATTGTTTCTTGAGCGAGCTCAGGGTAGGTCTGTTATTTCCAGCTGCTGAGGTGAAGGTGGCTGGACTGTCTTCCAAAAGAAGGGCATGTGTTGAGCACAGTTCTGCCAGTCTGTAAATTCATACACAAAACTACTGTGCACACCCTTTCAAGTGCCACCTGGCAAACAATCAAATATTAGTCTCACAGGCCTGTTGGCTTGCAGTGAGAGCACAGGTTTGACAGCCAGGCCTGGCAGCCCCGAGGCAAATACAAGGCAAGGATTGGAGCTGCAGGGCCTTGTCACTTAGAGCAGCCACAGCTCGTGCAAGGCAGAGCCAACACCACTGTCCTTGGCTGCATGAGCAGGGAAGCAACTGCACCATGAGCAATGCTAAACACCCCACAGATATCAGTTTAAGAAAAAGAGAATCCCTGAAGGCCAGAGGGAGAAAGCTAACTACCCATACAACCAAGTTTATGAAAGCACCTCATTCTGAGGGTTGGCTTTTCCTGTTGCGCAGAGCTACCAGCAGAGCAGGTACAAGAGAGCAGATGATACTGAATTACCTGAACTCTTACCTCTGTCATGCATGGGCTCCAAGGGTTCTGCCAACGGCTGGCTGGAGTCACAGCTCATTGCTATTGAGCCTGCAGCACTGAGAAGTAAATCCTATTTTTGACACCCTTCAGGGTGCCCTATTTTCCATTTCCCAGTCCTCACTGCTCTGGAAGGAATGATTTAAACCCATGAATTCAAAAAAGAGCAACATTTTCCAGCAGTAGCAAAAGGGTGATGAAACCATCTTTTCACTGCAGTCAATCCTACACAGGTCTATTAACCTTATCGAAGAGAAGACCCAGCTGTTTAAAAAAACAGCAAAAAAGCTTTTCTGTCTGTTCTGCTCCAACAGCAGTGCCAGTCCCCCTCTATGCCTCCACTTGTAGAGTTCTAGCTGTGAGATACTTCCAGGGTAATGAGATGTAGCTTGGGAATTTGGAAGTACTGTTCTACTCTTTGGAGGGCTGGGGGTAAAGGGGGAGAGGAAAAAAAAAAAAAATAATGGACAGAGAAAAGTAATGATAGGTTGACATAAAGGAATAGACCATTTTCCCATAGTCTGCAGCAGAGTATAATTTTCAAACGTGAAACCCATTCAATGAGAGAAGAAATCAAAAAAATATATGGAATAAATAGATTCCTCATCTTTTCTCAAGAGAAGGAAAGAAAGTATATTAGAGCTGGTTGAACAATCAATAACAAAGCTTATGAATTCTACCTTTGTTCCATTTGTGGGTATTGTCAGTGAACACTCAGTTTCTCAACTGTGTGTTCATTATTCAGATAAATTTTGCCAAACAATTCATGTGCATAATCAGTTTTCAAATACTGCTCTCAATATGACTACACACAATTTAGGAAAAATATTTGGGAAATGTAGGTATGTTTTGTGACATGCACAAGTTGTTCAAAGTAAAGATCACATTGTAAATAACCATGATTTTTCCCAAACTGTCATTCAGTGAATAAAGTTACTGATACTTGCCTGCTGAGGAGGGCAAATGAAGAGGTACAGCCAGTCAGGCCCCGAGCTCTCAGGCCCCAAGCCACTGCTCATGAATGCAGGGAGACTTCTCATGGCTTTGCAGTTAAGCTCACAGTTTAGAAGCAAAAATATAATAAAAAAATTAAGGGCTTGAACTAACATACCCACAGCTCTGTAGGGCTTTTCTCTAAGAAAATAAGAGAAAATACCTCCTATAGCCACCACTCTGCTATTTTTCATGCTTGCTCCCCCTTTCTGAACTTCAGTGAGTAAATTACAGTTATTTCTCCCACCACTATTGCATTTCAAGTCCAAGCATGTTCCAAAGCTAACACATTTACAGACAGACACTTCCTGAGCTAGAATCTCTTCATTCTTATATTGACTCCAATTAGTTTCCGAGTAACTCACAGCCCACAACACATTAGTGCTCAGACCCTAATGCACTGGGCAGTTGCCTCCATTCCTCCAGCCAAGGAAGATGGGACACAGGAATTAGGTGCAAGTGTATCTATTTTGAGGACACAAAGATGCAGCTGCAGTATAGTGAGAAGATATGGCCCAAGCAGGCTGGATTTCCACACAGGTAATCCTGCCACCTTCTCTAGGAAACTGTGATCTAGTCTCCAATCACCAAATTTTTATCAATTTGTTTAGTCATTCCATCAAAATATAAAGTTTATCATTGCTTTATATCAACTCTGAAACATGACCTAGGGCTCTATTTGTGCCATGGTTTAGGAGAGATAAACAAGAATGAACAGTAAAAAATAATGGAAGTAAACCCCCATTTTCAGATTTCTTCAGAACCTAGTGTTAAGTCTCCAGAGAGGACAGACTAAGTCTAAGAGCAGCACATCAATTATTTTGTTTTGCTTTTGTTATGGAGAATGGTTAGAGGGAAAACAGACCTGGAATCCCCCACCATCAGCAGATTTAGCACTTGCTGGAATAGATGAATGCACCACAATTCTCCCTGGATGTGGCTCTTTTAGGAGACAGCTTAGGCTTCAGAGATAAATCTGCCATGCTGAATAGCAGCATCATGTTGTCAGAGCCTGTTGTGGACAGAGGCCCAGGGAGGGGTGATGTCCTGGGTTCAGCTATAGCAGTCATTTTTCTCCTGCTTAGTAGCTGGTGCAGTGCTGTGTTTTTTAACTTTCAGCCTGGGAACAACGCTGATAACACCGATGTTTTTAGTTGTTGCTAAGTAATGTTTATTCCAACCAAGGACTTTCTCAGTCTCATGCTTTGCCAGGGAGGAGGGGAAGCCGGGAGGAAGCAGAGACAGGACACCTGACCCAAACTAGCCAAAGGGGTATTCCATACCACAGCACGTCCTGCCCAGTATATAAACCGGGGGGAGTTACCCGGAAGGCCCAGATCACTGCTCGGGTCGGGCTGGGTATCGGTCGGCGGGTGGTGAGCAATTGTATCCTCTCCCCTTGTTATTTCACTAATCGTTATTATCATTGGTGGTAGCAGTAGTGGTTTTGTGTTATACCTTAGTTGCGGGACTGCTCTTATCTCAACCCATGGGAGTTGCATTCTTCCCATTCTCCTCCCCATCCCTCCGGGAGCGGGGGGAGGAAGAAGAGGGGGGGGGGGGAGTGAGCGAGCGGCTGTGTGGTTCTGAGTTACCGGCTGGGCTCAAACCACGACAGTTCTTTTTGGCGCCCAACGTGGGGCACGAAAGATTGAGATAACGACAGATCTGACCAGAGTGTGTTTAATCATATTTGTGATAAGCATTCATTGTTACTACACGTCACAATGGTGATTATTTGGCTCTCAGACGTGTTGCGCTTGATCTCAGAGTTTCAGCATGTTGTACCTTACTTACAGCCACTATTTGCTGTTTTAGCGTTTATCGGCTGGGGGGCCTGGGCTAAGGTTCTTGTTTCACTGTACTTCATGGTAATGACTTGTAATACAATAGACTCATTGATCATGAAACTGGTCTGGTTTGTGCTTCCAGCGTGGCCATCACCACTATACATTGGGAGGTATATAATGAAATATTTTAGCAATTGCATATCTTTTTTTTTCTCCTCGGGGGGTAAACTTACGAAGGAAGCATTCTCTTTCACCCCCCGTTCCCCCACCAGCCTATTTGCAACAGCAGTTGAGAGTTCTGAAGGTTTTAGATGGCCTTTGAGTACCCTTGAAACCTGCCTGCTGATTGTGCTGGGGATCAGCATGTTGGCACACATACGGAGTATGTTTTACCCACGGCCATCCCGTCGTAGGAACATCCTATTTCGTTTAATGTCAAAAATTCAGCAGTATCAGGTTCGAATCTGGTCTAGGGTTAGACGACGATATAGGAGGACCACCAGGAGATTTTCCCTGAGGCTGGACAGTTATGAGTGGCAGGGTGTGTGGGATAGTATGGGCAAGTACCTAGGCCAGTGGGCCCCTCCAGTGCTTTGGAACTTCACCACTGAACAAGTGCAACATCCGGAAAAACTAGTAAAACACTTAAACGAGGTGTGCTGTCGTCCTGGTTATACCAGAGAGGGACAAATTTTGGCAACGTGCTGGGGCTTGGCCTATGCCTACAGAGCCCTGCTCAACACTATCCAGCACCTTCAAAGGGAAAAAAATGTCTCTGGATCTGATGGCAAAGCAACAGACAACGCAGCTATGCCAACTACAAGCACAGCAGCTACTCAGACCCTGACCACAACAGTCAACACAGCTACTCCAAGTACAGCAGCTACATCAACCCCAGTGACAAGCACAACAACAAGCCTTTGAACAAATTAAACGAGAAATAGTTCATGCAGTAGCCCTTGGACCAGTCCGGGCCGGGCCAGATGTGAAAAATGTGCTCTATACCGCAGCTGGGGAGAATGGTCCTACCTGGAGCCTCTGGCAGAAAGCTCCAGGGGAGACTCGAGATCGACCCCTCGGCTTTTGGAGTCGGGGATATAAAGGATCCGAGGCCAGCTATACTCCCACTGAAAAAGAGATACTGGCAGCCTATGAAGGGGTTCGAGCTGCCTCAGAAGTGATTGGAACTGAAGCGCAGCTCCTCCTGGCACCCCGGTTGCCTGTGCTGGGCTGGATGTTCAAAGGCAGGGTCTCCTCTACACATCATGCAACTGATGCTACATGGAGTAAGTGGGCCGCACTAATTACACAACGAGCTCGAATAGGAAATCCCAGTCATCCAGGAATTCTAGAAGTCATCATGGACTGGCCAGAGGGCAAAGATTTTGGGATGTCACCAGAAGAGGAGGTGACGCGTGCTGAAGAGGCCCCACCATATAATGAACTGTCAGAGAGTGAAAAGCAATATGCCTTGTTTACTGATGGGTCCTGCCGTATTGTGGGAAAGCATCGGAGATGGAAGGCAGCTGTGTGGAGTCCCCTGCGACAAGTTGCAGAAACTGCTGAGGGAGAGGGTGAATCGAGTCAATTTGCAGAGGTGAAAGCCATCCAGCTGGACATTGCTGAACGAGAAAAATGGCCAGTACTTTATCTCTATACTGACTCATGGATGGTGGCAAATGCCCTGTGGGGGTGGTTGCAGCAATGGAAACAGAGCAACTGGCAACGCAGAAGTAAACCCATCTGGGCTGCTGCATTGTGGCAAGATATCGCTGCTCGGGTGCAGAACCTGGTGGTGAAGGTACGCCACGTAGATGCTCATGTACCCAAGAGTCGGGCCACTGAGGAACACCAGAATAACCAGCAAGTGGATAAAGCTGCTAAGATTAAAGTGGCTCAGATGGACTTGGATTGGCAATATAAGGGTGAATTATTTTTAGCCCGGTGGGCCCATGACACCTCAGGCCATCAAGGCAGAGATGCAACATATAGATGGGCTCGTGATTGAGGGGTGGACTTAACGATGGACACTATTGCCCAGGTTATTCACGAATGTGAAACATGTGCTGCAATTAAGCAAGCCAAGCGGTTAAAGCCTCTCTGGTATGGAGGACGATGGCTGAAGTACAAATATGGGGAGGCCTGGCAGATTGACTATATCACACTCCCACCAACCCGCCAGGGCAAGCGCTATGTGCTTACCATGGTGGAAGCAACCACCGGCTGGCTGGAAACATACGCTGTGTCCCATGCCACTGCCCGGAACACTATCCTGGGCCTTGAGAAACAAGTCTTGTGGCGACACGGCACCCCAGAGAGAATTGAGTCAGACAATGGGACTCATTTCCGGAACAACCTCATAGACACTTGGGCCAAAGAGCATGGCATTGAGTGGGTATACCACATCCCCTACCATGCACCAGCCTCTGGGAAAATCGAACGGTACAATGGGCTGTTAAAAACTACACTGAGAGCAATGGGTGGTGGGACTTTCAAACACTGGGATACACATTTACCAAAAGCCACCTGGTTGGTCAACAGTAGGGGATCTGCCAACAGGGCTGGCCCAGCCCAATCAGATCTTTTACGTACCGTAGAGGGGGATAAAGTTCCTGTGGTGCACATAAAGAATTTGTTGGGGAAGACAGTCTGGGTTATTCCTGCTTCAGGTAAAGGCAAACCCACTCGTGGGGTTGCTTTTGCTCAGGGACCTGGATATACTTGGTGGGTAATGCAGGAAGATGGGGAAGTCCGATGTGTACCTCAAGGGGATTTGATTTTGGGGGAAAACAGCCAATGAACTCAATTGTACGCTGTTGCCTGCTCTATAACACTTTTATAGCCCACCAGCTAGATATCTTCAGGTCACCAGCCATTGACCCTGACTTCCCTCCGATCATCACCTCAACAAAGAATGAATTTTGAGGAAACCAGATGAGCTCAGCAGTGACCAGATGAGTTTGGCGGTATCATCAGCAGGCAACAACCCAACACCATGTACCGTCCCTCCTGCCCTGAAAGACTATTACAAGAGATGGAACCTGACATCATGGACTGGATGAGTTCAGCAATTTTACAGGGATTGGTCCATGGACTAGGGAACGATATCTTTCTCTGTGTGTGGGTGTGGGTGTATATATATGTGTATATATGGGACAGGGGTGATGGTGTGCTGAGAGATGTGGGATCTGAGCATGACGTGAATGGTATGGAATAAGGGGTGGATACTGTCCTGGGTTCAGCTATAGCAGTCATTTTTCTCCTGCTTAGTAGCTGGTGCAGTGCTGTGTTTTTTAACTTTCAGCCTGGGAACAACGCTGATAACACCGATGTTTTTAGTTGTTGCTAAGTAATGTTTATTCCAACCAAGGACTTTCTCAGTCTCATGCTTTGCCAGGGAGGAGGGGAAGCCGGGAGGAAGCAGAGACAGGACACCTGACCCAAACTAGCCAAAGGGGTATTCCATACCACAGCACGTCATGCCCAGTATATAAACCGGGGGGAGTTACCCGGAAGGCCCAGATCACTGCTCGGGTCGGGCTGGGTATCGGTCGGCGGGTGGTGAGCAATTGTATCCTCTCCCCTTGTTATTTCACTAATCGTTATTATCATTGGTGGTAGCAGTAGTGGTTTTGTGTTATACCTTAGTTGCGGGACTGCTCTTATCTCAACCCGTGGGAGTTGCATTCTTCCCATTCTCCTCCCCATCCCTCCGGGAGCGGGGGGAGGAAGAAGGGGGGGGGGGAGTGAGCGAGCGGCTGTGTGGTTCTGAGTTACCGGCTGGGCTCAAACCACGACAGGTGAGGAAGGTCAAGACCAGCTAATAAGGGTATAATATTCTCCCTTTTTTATTACCAACATTTAGGAACACAAACTCTTGACCCTATGCCCGAACCCATCGTGAGAGAAGTTAAAGGATAGCACAAAAGTACTCCAACAGTAGAGGAGGGGTTCATTCTGTTCCTACTCCAAATCTGCACCAAGCTTTGAGGATGCATAATAAACTGCTTTTGTGCTAGGGCAACTTGATTTGATAGAGATAAATTAAGTTGGGTGACTTAATTCAGTTTGCAAAAAACACAGATTATTTTGCATTTAGAAGACAAAGCTTTATTGGATGAAAATAGAGGTAGATGCCAACACCAAACTGGTTTAGTAAAGTTGCTGGGATGCGTGGGAAATTGGCTTAAATGCATGTTTCATTCAGTCCCTGGTTTATTGCTGTTAGTCCTCATTTCTTCAGCAACTCAAAATATACCTAAGTAGAAATAATGTTTAAGAAGAGTTGTTCCACTCTTTATTGCAGCAGGCTTCCACAAGACATGGGCATTACTCTAAGTAAATTTTTTTTTTCTTCTTTCTCTTGTCTTTGCTGTGCTTGCCTTGTCTGCTCAGTCAGTGAAAGCTGTTACACAGCTGACAGAAAATTTCCCAGTTGAAAAAATATGCTGAGTGCCAACTGAATGTTGCTGAGTTATTTCATCAAGCAACCACTTAGCTTCTTTACAGTATAAATGATAGACTGAAGCATGAAGTCTCTGAGAGGCCCATAGCTGCCTTGGCCTTGAACTTTGCCTGCTTCTAGAGCATCTTTCCCTAAGTACCAACTAATACTCAAGAAACTTTTTGAAATTCATTCTGTCTTTTCTGGGTTGTGGAAGCGCGCTTTTTTTTTTTTGTGTGTGTGTGGAATGGTAGCACCTTGCTTAATACAGTAAGAAAACACAAGTCATCATGAGCAATCCACTCTCCCATAAACTCTTAGATTTAAATCATGAATCACACAGTGGCGACCCATGCAAGGACACATGAAGGAATAGTAAAGTAGATACGAATTAGGCTCTTGAAACCCGCTCCAGGAAAATCACATACCTCAGAGTTCTTTGCTTTTGAAGATTTTCCTTGGGGATATAACCTATCAAGAAATTTGCAGAGTAGAGCCACCCCTATATGCCTTCATTATTCAGAAACTATTTAAATTAAGCATATCCAGCGTTTCACTGAAGATTCAAGGTAGCCAAACAGATCAAAGTTGGATATGAAACAAGATTGTTACCAGTTGTTAGACTCTGCTTTTCTGTTCACCCCTGCTGCCTCAGTCCTCCACACGTAAATACTACCTGTGCCCTGTTGACTGAAATTAATACTTTATGTCCATATATTCCTTCCAGCTTTATGACTGATCTGTAGATTTTACTGAACTAAGCCAATTGCACAATTGATGGGTTTTGTCTACACTTACAGGAATTGCAGCCACATTTCCCAGTCTCCATTTATCCAAATTTGGCTCAGAACCACCTCTCTGCTCAAGCTTAAAAAAAGTAGAGGTCCTATGCCCTAAGGTTACAATTCTGTCCAAGTTCACATTCTTAATATAACTTTCTAAGGTTATAAAACATTCAAGAGACTGACAACTCCAGATTATATTTCTTTTAGAACAACTTACAGAAAAGTTACAGAGGTCGCTTTTAGACATCTAGATATTCTAAATTTGATTTACCCCTGAATGGTCCATTGTAAACCATTTATGTTTCTCATTTAAAGCGGAAGGACTCTGAATTCTTCTGTTATCTAAGCATGTCAGAAATGAAAATTAGATCTTTTTTTGCATGTATTTTATCATACTAGCTCAACTCCATGCCACACATGAAAGCTTGGTCTCTGCCTTTTTCTAGCCAGAAGCATTTGATCCTCTTAATGGGTGACTTGCCCACTTTACTTAGTCTGGTCAGATAGAGAATCATCTGTGCAGCCAAAGAATTACAAGTATGAAACAACACTGCATGAAATTACCTCAAGGATTTCCATATGGATCTTGCTGTCTACAAGACTATCCTACCTAATACACCCAGCGGATTCAGACAACGTATTTAAAACCCCTAGTTTAATTGATTTTTTTTTTTTTTTTTTTTTACTTTTTTCTTCTCCTCATTAAACAAGACAGGTACCCAATCTAAGGTCACTAGTTAACAGCTAAAAGCAACTTTTATAGTTTTAGTAGCAAGTAGAAGTGACAAAAACACCTTTTCTATCACTTCCTGTAGGTCAATAGAATATAACATGATGAGCCATCTGCTGCTCGTTTAATGGGTAAAGGCTGGAATAACACACCAGAACTAATCTAGTCTTTTCAGGGTTGTCTTTATGAGTTTTAAATGTAACCCTCCCACTGACTACACGGAGGAGCTTCTGCTTCGGGATAGCTGAAGACTCTCTCTGCACTATTAATCCTCTCTGCTTCCATTCTTGCTACAACCAAGTCACCAGGCAATGAAAATGTAAATTAAATTACCAAAAGCACCTTTATATATTTCACATAAGTCCCCAGAATATACTAGTATTTTAACAACACAAAGAGGTAAATATATTGAAGATATAATATTAAGGATCAAACCTTGCATTTGGGATGTTCACATCTTGGAGAAAAACTCAGAGAATAGCAGGTTCAGAATAACAGAAGGCATTTATATGACACACAGAGCCAGATGGGAAGTGGATTGCTGGCTTTTTGAGCAACAGCCAGGGGCTGAAGACCCCTCATGCTGAGCTGCAGGAAGCTGCATCACCTTTGCAGGAGTACCTGGAGCAAGGTATATTTTGTGGAGCAGGTAAGGGACATCCCGCCTCCTATTTGGCTCCAGGACTGCTGAGAAGCACTGCAGGAGTGCAGCTGAACACAGAAGATGATACAGAGTCTAGCAAACCCATCCCAGACATGCACTTAACCCAGTAAATCTGGAAACAGCCCAGCACCTTGCAGTGAAAGCCACCACCTTTCCAGAACCTGTTCTGGCCCTGCTCAGGGAGAACTCCCACAAGCTGTTATGTATAATTATTATTCCCCTTGCGACCATGCTCATGTCATCAGGCTCTGCAAAGAATACAAGGTCTATAGGAAAGACTGATGGGGTTTTCCTTGGTGCTTTGTAACACTGTGCCTTTCAGCTGATGCAAAAGCAAAAATACAGAAGATTGAACTCCTATTATTTTAATATTTTGAAGAATAAAGGAGGGGGGTTAATAATAAAGAACTTCAATGTAAAAGGATGTATTTAGTTGTCCTGCTTAGCAGTTTAAATTGCATTTAACTAAGAAAACAATCTTTTTGAAATAGCATTACCTTTAAACCAAGCAAATCCATGAAATACCTTCAGCTTAATTTCAAAGTACTTTTAAATAATTACTCTATCCCTTCTGATATCTATTTAAGCAGAATATTTAGTCGAGGCATGCTGTACAGAGGTTCAAACATTAGCATCAATGTCTCCTTATTTCCACAATTATCATTCTTAATACTAATCACTAAATACAGTTTAGATATGGTGCTTTAGTTTGCTTTGAGTTTCTCACTTCAGCTGAAATTCAAGGAAAACAAGGAGCAAAATAACAAACCAATTATGCTGAAAAGAAAGGGAAATCCCTCCATATGTAAATGTTCTAAGTCACAGGCATTTTGGTTTTTTGCTTTATTTCATCCCGTGTACAGAACTGGCAAACTTTAGCTGGAGACAGCCTGTTAAATGTTCAGTTAAACTGTGGCTTGCTAATAGAGATATTTAGTCTGTTCTCTTTCAGAGACGTTTCTCAGTAATTATTTACTTCATCATATTGATATACAGACCTAAAGTAAGAATATTTTAAATACTCTACGTGTTTGTATTTTTTAATGTAAAACAGAGGGAATATTAAATTTCTGTGTTTCCATTAAAAAAATTACTGTCTTGGGTCTTCTAGTGCTGCTTCGAACTGAAACTGAAATTTTTTCAGGTATTTGAGAACTTTAAGAACTGTCAGAAGTGTTAAGTAATAAATGTAGCTTTTTTTTAACTCTTCATCTCTCAGAACTCAAGTCTAATGCATGGATTTAAGAAGAGGAAGGTTTGCACAGCAAGTTCTGGTCCAGATTTATAAACCCATCTAAGTGATCTTCAAAACAATATACCAGTATATCTCAGCTCAGTTTCTGAATCAAGTTTGCCTAAGCTCAGATGCGGTGATCTCGTGCTCATGTAAATTATTGAAACTGTGGCAGTGACATGCCTTTCTAAGGCAGAGTCCTAAAGGAGCTGTGAAGTCTTTTACACCTCTAAATGTAAAGTGCAATGCACAGCTGGCAAAAGTCCCATTTCAGAGAAGAAAGAAGTTTCCATAGTAACGTAAGATTGTAGCCCTTACAAAAAGCAGACCTGATCTATCAAGAAGAATTAAGGTGATGATACAAATCAAAATCACTGGCAACCTGGTGTCACTGTATGACCTTTCTATAGTGAGGTATCTTCTGTCACCAGAACTGATACAATCCTTGGGTTTAGAGCCTGCTCTGAACGTGACTGTGACTTAAGACTATTTTCTGTATGCCAAGGGAAGGATAGCTTCTTCCTTTCTTTTTTTTTTTCTTCCATATGTCACTTTAATAGTAGATCCTGTCTTTAAGCTATTTAATCTATCCAGCCAAGGGACATTGATCATGTGTCTCACACTGACCTCCACATTCTGGAATAAAGTGTGTCTCAATATCATATGACCTCACTTGAAATTACGTACTTTCCACTCCACCGCTATTCAGAGCATCCTTCTGTCTTTGTGCAGGACTGTCGTGCATTTCTTCCCAGCCTACTATGACCTACAGCATCATTTCACCTTTCCATCTCAGGGGGCTGCAGGATGTCAGGAGAGCTCTGCCCTCAGAGAAGGAACATGTTTTTCAGAGAGCATGGCAACAACAGCTACTGCTCCTTCTGTGCAGAGATTGCTGTGGATGAAGAACACCCTGCCACGGATAAAACGGATCCTATCAGCTCCTGAGAGTTACATTCTGTGCAACATTCCTACTTTGCCAACAGAAAGAGGCAGTTGGCAGGTTTGTCCCTCTCAGGAGTTGTTTTTCAGCTGGATCCAGGCCCTCCCATTTTTGGAGAACCAGTATTTAAGCTGACAAAATGTTGGCTGTCAGACATCTAGAGGGAACCATATAACTGTTAACAGAGTCTTGCATCATACTCTAGTAATGACAAAAACTGACTTATTTTGAAAAATTAGAAGACCTCTTCCTTTTCAGGACTTTCATTCTATTGAATGAAACATGGGTGGGGCCCCCTCTCTTTTCCCCAGAAAACCAACATTTTTGACTGGAAATGACCTCCCAATCTAGAGAGCTGAGATCATATGCAGAAGATGTCACCTTCACCTGGACAGTGCAGGAACTAAATGTATTTCATTCAAAGTTGCAACAACCAGGGAAGACCATCATCACATGGTACTTTTTTCCAAATATTTCTACTAAGTGTAAGCTCTTTGTTTTACCAGTTATTTTTGTAGAATCCTATTCTGCTTTCACCTTTGTTACCAATGCTGTTTTACCTGAGGTGGCTAAAATATTCCTTCACTATACATCCTACTGCTTCTCATTTGCATTTTAGACTAGGATAGCAGATAGCTTTTTTCCCCCTCACTCAGCTGAAACATTGATCACGTATATCCATACCTAAGTCACATAATTCAGGATTAATCTTTCCACTCTGCTAAACGTCGTTGACTTCTGCTCATTTCTTCAACGTTTTTTTATTTAAGGGCTAGGTAAATGGTAATAGCCAAGGTTAGTGTTATCCTGTACATAAAGAGCAGCTTCCTCTTGAACCCTGAGGACAATCTTATACCAAAGTATCACAATGTAATTGAAGCAAACATAACAATTAACATACATTTTATTTCTGACTTCAAGTTACTTTCCATCCCCTGTTATCTGTTTCTTATTTTTACAGTCTTACAAAGGAAAATAATCCAATTTGCTTATCTAAAGAAACCAAATCCTAACAAAACAGCAAGAAACCATCTGAAATTCTCTCTTGGCAAAGTTTGTGCTTTACAGAACTGGCAGGTGCACACAATGAATGTGACACAAAGTGCAGTTCTTGTGATGTGCCAGAGACTGAAGCTTGACAACTAACTGCTGCCTCCATCATAGGCATCACTGCCCTTACTACTTTTACTCACAAGCAAGTTTGACACTCATCTATAGTGCCCTGACCTCCCCTGCAGTTTGCATTTTGCACACCTATGATGTCTGTGAAGTAAAGGCATAGTAACAAGGATTTACTAACATAAAGCAATAACAAGCAGTAGAGGCAGGGTTTCTAATCAGGGTATGCCAACCACTGCTTTAAAGTGAGTTGCTTCAGGCTTAATATTGACAGGCACTTTTCCAAAAAAACTTAAGCTGCAAAGTGAACCTGACTCTGCTGGCTCTAACCCTGGTGCCAAGCCAGAGCAGAGAATCTGAATACAGCTGTAACCTGTGTTGAAGGAAAGATGCAGAAAGGGGCTGATCTGAAAACATGACAGCTGAGTAACATGGCAATGACTGTGCTGGTGCTCAGGCCTGCAGGGAATTGCAATTTGTGGTTGTCTAACACAGCCAAAGAAAAATAAATTAAATGAGAGTTTTCTCTTTGTAGCAAGATCTGCAGGGCCATATCTCAAATAATATGCATTTTACCAGGAAAGATTTGGGTAAGGATGGCAAGTAGCAAGTCTTACAAGGCCAGGTTTCTGACCGCTGGATGCAGCCTCCTCCAAGAAGCCATTTTGTGGCCATTGCTTTTCTCTGCTTTGACTATTGATGTTTGTCAAAATATGTTCCTGAAGAGTACTAATAATAGGCCTTACGAAACTTGGGAGGTTTCTTCTCAGAAATGTGATTCTGTTGAGGGCATACAAGCAGGACTGCACTTGCCTGTATGTAACTAAGTTTCCAGGTAAGTTTTGTTTAAAAATTTCTTTTGCCTCACGGCATCTTAAAGAAGTAAATATTTTCACTATTTTCCCTGAGCTGCTCTGCCCTAATCTAAACTACAAAGCTACCTCCTACAAAAAAAGCACTGATTGCAGGTACCGCACAAAGTCAGAGTTTACTTACATGCATGTGAGCAGAGCACTCTTGAGTAGGACAGACATTTCAAAGCCACGCTGCTTCCCCTGTTCTGGGAGCAGGCTGGAGTACTTGCAAGGGTTTTAGGATGAGTTGGCAATCTAACCCTGGGAAATGTTACGTGCCATCAGAACAGTATCTCATGGCTTTAATAGAAACAAAGGTCACTCAGACCTCCTCATAGCCACTTGTTCAGTCAAAGATCAAATTTAATATTTTTTCATATATGCTTTGAAGAAGAAACATGAAAATATTTCAGAAGACTAGCTTGTTCACAGAAAAAACAACTTCAAATGCATATGCCTGAATCAATTTATAAGTCTACAACAGCTGGTCAAGCAATTTCAACAGAGCAAAGTACCATGAAAACAGAAAAAAGTCAAAACAACTGCTTGGAAACAATTTTTCCTTTTCTCATGTGGAAATAAGAATTTTGTTTTGAAATCCATACAAATCTACTTCTGTACTCAATCTCCTGCTCCCTGTAGAAAGTAAAATACTTACTTTAGGATTAAAATAAATTTGCTAGCTATTTGTGGTGGTCTTCTTTTGTCTTTCTCTACCCCCACACCCCTCAAAAAAAAAAAAAAAAATCATCTAAATTTCATTTCCCTTTGACCTGAATTATTTTTATTTAAATCACCACCTGTACAAAAAAACTAACAAAACCAACCCTCAGATGCTTATTTACATCTGCATATTTCATAAGCCAAAAGGGAAAATACCTTTTCTGCTTCAGCCTAGGAAAAATGAGCTTCCTTACAACAGAACACAGGCACAAATCCCAAACCAGGACACCTGAAAGACCAGCAGCTGAAGTGGTTATATAGTTCCTGCCCTGACAGTTTTTTTCTTCATTAGGGCTGATTGGTGCTTTTGCAGATGAAACTAATTAAGAAGTGGTGCAGACTTTAATAACGCCCAGGTTTGAAGGCAGTTTCTATGCTCACTATCTCTCATTCTCTTGCAGCTGTTGTCATGCTGGTGAACTGTGCAATAGGAGATTTAATGTGCTCCAGTGTTTGATGCCAACACTGAGCTTTGCCATTTCAGAGCAAGGCAAGCAGAGCTATGCTTTATGCTCCTTTTGATGGCAGGTTAAAGGAGCTTTTTGCTCCTTTAACCTGCCATCCTTCTCTTACATATAGACATGGAAAGCCTCCTGAAAATGAGATAGAAGCTCATAAAAATAGATCACTTGTAGATCTGCTTTAGCACTTTTACTGCAATATGAAATTATATTCATGCCTTGTTTTGTGGTTTCAAAAGCAATGCAATTACTTTCTCTGAGGAAGTACAAAACCTTGAGACAACAGTCTCTTAAAAAATTAATGTCTTTTTTTGTATACCTTTTTTTCTGTTCCCATAATTAGTAATTGTTTTAACATGTGCTTCTATTCGGAGTCTGACGCTCCTGTAAAGTTGATGAGTCTGTGTTGAAAACACCAAAATAAAAGTAACAAGAAAGAAAAATTAAAAAATCTCATATTACTTGACTTCATCTACAGTGCTGTCTGCTGATGAATCCATTGATATTTGCTTGTTTCTATTTAATATGCAACTTCTATGTTTTAGATAACACACCAAAAAAAAAAGTTTTGTTTGTTTTTTATATATGCTTTTGATTTTTTTTTTAACTGGGGAGTGTAACTTACATTTTTGAACACATGAAGAAAGAAAAATGCCTTAGTATTAAAAACACAATGGCAACAATTCTAAAGCTGACAATTTCTATAAAACATTTATGTATCTTTCAGATCTAAACGAACTGTTGATAAGAGTGTTATTTTTTGTGTTATGTGACAGCAGACTCCTGAAATCTGAGTTCAACCAAACTCTCACCAAAATTTAGTAAAAAATTGTCTGAGTCAAGACAGAAGGATTAAGACCCAGAATTTATTCTGCAAGGCCCTAGGGCCAAATTCATACTTGATTTAGGGCCAGCATAACTGAAGTCAATAAAATGCCACTGATTTATATCAGCTCTTATTTATTGCTATAGGATCCATGCTTACTCTTATGCCCCCACTGTAATCATTCTCCAGCATTCATTAGGTGTATATATAAAAGCTGTCACAAAGCACTAGCTAACTGACTGCTCTTTGTAAAACTTCAGATGACGGATTTCCCTCTTATCTTAATAATGCTGGTGGAAATAAGGATTCCTACAACTCAGCCCCATGCTGCTCCATTAGGATAAGTGAGATAAAAATCAAGACTGGAACACAGAGAAGATTTCAGCTACTGTGAGCGTTACTGTATGTGTTGCTTTAAGAAGTGACATGCAGGGAATTGTAGGGTTGGTTCTTTCTGGGTTATCTTACTCTGCTAACTTCAGTTGTCTTTCATAATGTGAAACCTTATAATGTTATTTCTAGGCAGTTTTGCTGTCATTTCCTACTCAGTTGCTTTAACTTTTTTCCCTTTGTTGTTGTTCCACAAAGATGCTCAAAACTCATTTGCACCAATTTACTCTATCCTATTATTTATGTGAAGTGAAAAATCTCTGCTCTGTCTGAAAACAGAAGGGGGGGATGCCTGGACTGTGTCCAAAGGAGTGGTTTGCTGCAAAACAATGGGCAGCTGTGAAGTGGATCTCCTGCCTGCTCTTTGGTTCAGTTCTCAGAATGAGTTGGTGCCTCCAGAGCAGGTTCCTTTCGGAAAAAAAACCTAGTGATGGCTCCATGTCATAAGCCATGTGGTCCAAGAAGGTCTGCTGCCTCCCCATGCCTCTCTCAGTACATGCCTAATACTTGTTCCTTTCACAAAGCTTCAAAATAGAAATCCTAGAGGCATTTGTCCCCAAGGAATAGATTATATCTTATCTTTAGTAAATTCCCCAAGACATATATATATCATAACTATATAACAATTGTGCATGAATTGTTTTGGTCATCCAACCCACTCCTCTTTAAAATGTATTACCGCTAATATAGATGTAACCACTCTCCTGAGAACTTTTAGATTCCTTCTCCAGAACCTCCAGTGAAACTCGGACTTAATTCATAATACCCTGGTAACATCATAAACCAACAACGAAATATCACTCTTGATCTACAAACCTAGTGTGGGAATTTCTACCCAGCTAGGCTGCTGTCTTCTTTCATTTTCTTAGAGGTTTGTAACAGTACAAAGATAGAATTTTAATTCATTAATCATTTATCTTTTACTCTGGCTTCTGCTAGTTTTGAAGGGACAAGAAATTGCAAAAGTGTAATGTTATGATTCTAGTCTTGCTTTCCTTTTTTGTTTTCTTCATTTTCCTTTAAGAGATAGTACTGAAGCTTCATTCAAAACAGGAAGATCTTGTCTTGTTTCCCACTGCTGCACAAGGAATTTCTCTCAATTATGCGCTATACACTGTGCCATTCTATTTCTTAGGCATTTACTACCTTAAATAAACAGATCACAATCTGAAAAGTAAATCTAGAACACCTGCGTCGTGGTTTGAGCCCAGCCGGTAGCTCAGAACCACACAGCCGCTCGCTCATTCCCCCCCCTTCCTCCCCCCGATCCCGGAGGGATGGGGAGGAGAATCGGAAGAATGTAACTCCCATGGGTTGAGATAAGAGCAGTCCCGCAACTAAGGTATAATACAAAACCACTACTGCTACCACCAATGATAATAATGATTAGTGAAATAACAAGGGGAGAGGATACAATTGCTCACCACCCGCCGACCGATACCCAGCCCGACCCGAGCAGTGATCTGGGCCTTCCGGGTAACTCCCCCCGGTTTATATACTGGGCAGGACGTGCTGTGGTATGGAATACCCCTTTGGCTAGTTTGGGTCAGGTGTCCTGTCTCTGCTTCCTCCCGACTTCCCCTCCTCCCTGGCAAAGCATGAGACTGAGAAAGTCCTTGGTTGGAATAAACATTACTTAGCAACAACTAAAAACATCGGTGTTATCAGCGTTGTTCCCAGGCTGAAAGTTAAAAAACACAGCACTGCACCAGCTACTAAGAAGGAGAAAAATGACTGCTATAGCTGAACCCAGGACAACCTGCAATCTGAAAATAGTCTTATTGATAGAGCAACCTTTCACATGGGCTGAAGCACAAAACCTTTGGTCGAAGTTCATGAAGTACTCATCGTCTTCTGAAGATTGCTTTTTGTTCTGTGCTAAACTGCTTTTACATGAGTAGATCACATTGTAAGATGGATAGATTGTTTGTAAATAGGTGACTGAATCTGACTATGAGATAGATGACTATTCTGGTGACTAGGTGCTGTAAATCATGGGAGGACAACGGAAGCCTGAACTTAGATTTTTCCCCTTTTTTGTCCAACTAATCATGGTTGAATGAAAACTGCAATCCTCTAGGTGTGTTCCATGCATATGGGGTTTGATTCTGATCAATTAAATCAGCATAAGGATGATGTAATCAAGCAGTTTGTCCAGCAGCAATTACCCACCAGAATTTTGGAGAAATTCCATTGAAGTTAATTTGATTTCATTGACTTTATCATTGATTTCAACTGGACTTGAATCAAGGCATTCACTACTGCTTCTAGATATTATTGAGTGAAGTTGCTGTGTTATAGATACTTTAAAAGTTAGAAACTTAAAAGAATCTCATCTGAGCACAACAGAGCTGGGCTGCTCTTTGTTTCTATTCAGTTATACATCTAGTCTTTTTTTAGAAACTCCTCCGATCAGCTTGCCTTATTAATGTCTCGAGGCAAGGAATATAAATGTATTAAGATGGGTTGATTTAAATGTATTGATTTCTTTGAATGTCCATATATGTAATGCACTAGGGTAAAAATATGCACATATGACTATATTCTCCATCATATATATTAAATAGTCTTTTTAGTTTGATTATGTATCTCCTGTAAATATTAAAACTTTACAGCTGTTATAGTCGACTGAGATGCAGAAACTTCTGGCTGAAATTTTGTAGTTCAGTAATGTTTGCCTGCAATTGGAAGAAAGACAGGTAATCTTAATTTAAAAATCAAATTCCTGAACTCCCTGTCTCAGCGACTTTGTATGTTGTGAGACTGCCTCTATTAATGGTTTTCCCCAATAAATGATCTATATAAATAAAGTGAAATTAAATTCTGGAAGCTTAGATAATGCCAGTCATCCAGCTGTCTAAATAGGCTTTATGCTTTCAACAATGCTAAATCCTTATTTACCAACCTATACACCTATTTTCTAAGACACTTCACAAGCATAGTTCTCACTGAAGCAAACAGAATATGTTGTTGCACATCACTTAAGAGACAGTGTCAAATGAATTTCTATGTACAAGTTCCTATACTAATCTAGTAATTATTTCTCAAGGCTTTCTATCTCTGATGCCACATGGTTATCTGTAAGGAAGAACACTAAGTTGAATTTGGTGGTCAGTATTTGATTAGTTCACAGGAAAATCCTTCACTAAACCAGATAAGCATATATAGTCAATAGACATGACGGAACTGTTATATTTCTCTTACTACATAGAGTTGACATCTTTGCCAAATCACTCCACATAACAGGACTTCATTCAAAAGAAAGCTGCTTTAACTATAACTCATTTCTTTACAGTTTGTGTTGAATATTTATTCTTCTCAAATGACTTCTGCATCATCACCTCCTGTAATCACCTTAGGTCTGCTAGATCCCTCTTGAATTCCTTAAAATTATTCTTAGAATTCGTAGAGCAAATCAATGTGTATGGCTGGGAAATGACTTTACTACTCTTGTCCTTGCAATTCATGGCAGAATTTATGTTTGTCATTCTAAACAGCCTGTGTAATCTTGGATACTTGATGGAGAAAGTCCTGAAAAGGCTTGTGGACAATGGTGCACTTGAACAGAGAGAATTAAAAGGAACAATGCTATTGCAGAAGTGAGTCAGTCCACAGAAGAGGAGACAGATGTATCAAAAGAAGGAACCAATACATCAATATATTTATGAACATTTGTCTGAGGTAAGAAATGTCAACTGTAAAAAAAGAGACTGCTCCTGAAAAAAAAGGTGGGCTCCTGAAAAGGCACAACAGGTGGGCTGCCTACACAGATCAAATTCACTGAAAACAGGGCGGGGGGGAGTTCGGTGGGGAATGTCACTGGATGTCACTTCTCACAGAAGTCCAGCTGAGGGGGCACGTTGGTCCATCTGGCAGAAAAGTAGTCAGATCTACATAGGAGGAATTTTGGCTGTGTTAGCTTGGGAAAGGCTGAGACGTACATCTAAATGTGAAAAGCTTTTCATGAGAAAGATTAAATTTAATTTCTTACTTCTCTTTCCCATTTATTTTTTCTTTCTTTTCTCATGGGGGTGATTTTCTTCATCATTAATAGCTGGTCTGAATGCAGTGAAATAACCAAAGCCTTTCAATTGTATCCCTAAGAGTAATGCCATCTCAAAAGGCATTTTACTGTCATCGTATTTACCTTTATTTTGTCATTTGTTTAGCTCTAATTGTGCTATGTGTTTTTTTTTTTTTTTAATTCTCGCTTGTTAGATTTTCTTGCACATGCTTCAGGTGACCTAAATGCATCGCATTTAGTCATTTCTGTATTTCTACTCTGCAGCAGAATAAGAATTGGAGAACATCACATTCTCTCTAAGATGTCCTGTTCTCTTTTTTTTTTCCTCTTTGATGTATTCTGAGTGTGCTCTTTCTTTTGTCATATCCAGTGCTTTCTTGCAGTAACTTTTAACAACTGTGATTGATTTCTTGGCTTTCCTTTTAACCACAGTTTTAAACTTCTTAACTTTTCCATCTGCCACTATTCTTCAGTTTCCGTATCTTGACATTTTCCCTAGGAATTTGGTAAATGATTCTCAAGAACCCACATTTTGAAAATTCCTCTCAATGTATCTTTATATACTGTACTTTATCTGTCTGTAATAATAAAGCATTGAGACAGTAAAAAAAAACTTAATTCAGAATTGTCCATAAATATTAAATAAATTTAAATACTTCTGTCTTTTGTATTGCTAAAGACAAATGCTATTACCATACATATGAGAAACACATGCTTGGCTTCACCTGAAATAATACTGCTAAGTATCTCGTGCCTTCATTTAGAATGATTATTTTTCTTAAGGAAAACCTAGGGAACATGGACTCATTGATCACCAAATTTGGTGGTGTCGATGAGAGCACATTACAACTATATAATATCTTCTTGTACTCACAATACTATTATTAATATGGTAGTGAGGATTTAAGGCACTTATGTAGTTATCCACATTTATTTTTAAACGCCTTTGGCTATAAGCAGGTGGGATTGGTAGATATGCCATAGTCTAGAGGGAGACATGAAAAACCACTATCTCAGCAAGGCCCATTACCTCTGATTTTATTCAGAAATTAAAATCCTGCAAGATTCCTCTGCATCCCTTTGCATTATAGTCTTCTGTGTGAGTATGCCAATTTCTTGCAGAAGTCCAATATCAGAAGAAACCAGAAATACAAAACATAACCCAAGACAGTTATGTGCCCAGTCAGTATTGCATTTCAGTGGCAAGCACAAAAGAAGACCATATGCGACTTGTTCCTCATTCTTTTATTTCAGGGAGGGCAAAGCAACCTGATTTTTCCAGCATCAAGAATGTTAGTCTTAGAAAAAAATTATGATATCACATGAGAATTAGGAAGCAGATGAGAAGCTGGTGGCAAAGGAGAGAAATCACACAACTTTCTCATTTGCAATTTGTGCGCCTGACAGGAAAAATCTCAGGGTAATTCGTGCAGATGGGTGAAGTGGGAGTTGCCCCACAACCACAGGATTTCTCATGTTTTTTCTTTTCTGCAAAAAAGAAAAAGAGAATGTCATAAAAATGAAATGTTGTTATAAACCAGTAAGGTTTATCTCATGATGAAATCTTAATCCTCTTTCTAAACCATTTTGCTGCAGTTTATTTGCATTTTGTGATGTTTCACACAAAATTGATTGAAACCTATAGAGGTAGATGCATTCAACCAGGTGAGAACTCATGTATGAGGTTAAGACTTTAAAAGGTAGACTGAAGGGGTTAACTGCACTTGGCAGGGGTATCTGATGTGTATACAAATGGATCAATTTGCTTTCTTGTCTCTCTCCAATACAATAGAAATTTCAATAACAGTTGGACGAAACAGCAGAAGTGAAAACCTGAAAAATCAGTTTCTTATTGACCTAAGATCTCCAGGACTGTAGTTCTTCTTTTTGCCTTTAGTGTTATTCAATATAGCCTATTTGAAAATTAATTGTCAGTAAAATTCAATCCTTTTGGAAGTTTGAGTTAGATTTCAAAGCAAAACTGCTCTTTTAAAATAAACATTTGCACATTCATTTTCAGCAATCATTTGACTCTAAATATGTATAAAACCAACACCCACAAACTGAGCTGAAACTTTCACTGAGTGTACACATTAGAAGAAGTTCCTCACTGAAGACACTATGATTTAATTAAGACAAAGACTAAAGGAGTACAATTTTTGGCAGAGTGAAAAGGACAGGTAAACCTGGGTAATTAGGCATGTTGTTAATCACTACATAGAGAAAGTCTGAAAAAGCTAGGAATTCTTCAGTGTTAGTTTAGTTGTTTCACCTGAGGAATACATTTCCTCTTCAGCCCTGAATATTTTTATGTCCTTGACTCTGGAATGCTCAAAAGTCAGGTAAGATTGAACGAACAAAAACCAAGGAAAAAGTGTTATAGATAACGTTGGTCAAAGTATTATTATTTTATTATTATTAGTATTATTATTAGTAGTAGTAGTAGTATTAGCAGGAGCAGCAGCAACAACATCTTAATCAGGAGGAGTATCAAAGATGGCCAAAACTCAAAAGAGATTCAGTTCAAAGTTTGCTGAAGTTCTAAGTACAGAGTGGAGCTGTTATCTGTTTTACTTGATTTCATGATTTTATAGACTACAATATATTTGACAGGTAATCATCTAGCAAGTCAGATGAAGTGAAGGATTAGTGACATCAGTACTATCCTGACCCTGGTCAGTAATGCTACATGCATTTTCCAGGTGTCTCTCAAATCTGTGGGTGTCCACCCCAGCTTCTTCCACCAACTTGTTATATTGCTCTGCTGCAGCATGGGTGAAAAGGAACCTGTGTAGAAAAATCCATCTGGAAGAAGAAAGGAGAGAGGAGCAATATCTGTCTTCCTGTGTAAACCCACCTATCTTGTGGATACCACTGAGACCAGTGTTGCAACTGCTTAAAGGCATGATGGCAATTTCAATAACGTGGAGAAACAAGACATTGAAGAGAGAAAATTTCCATCATCGTCATTATTACAGTTCTTAAGCTCAGCTCCAAACTCAACAGAAATTGAATTTCATTTCTAAGAATGTCCATTTGAAGACATCTGCATTTGAATAACTCCCCAGTTCATTAAACCATTTTTGCCTGTTCTCCTCAGCCTTAAACTGGCAGGATCTTAGACGAAACCACTTACACAAAACCACCAGGTTGTACTTGTGCATATTTTAAAACTGAGAAAACCAGAATTCGGTGAGGTTAAATAATTTGCTCAGGCAAATAAAACTAGGCAGCTACTGAGCTATGAAGAAACCCATCTTGCCTAGGGTCCACAAAATGACTGTGTTAGCTTTATTCATATAAACTAACTTACAACACAGAGCTTTGGCCATAACCAACTTTGTACATGTAGGAAATGCAGTGGTAAGAATAGATCAGGAAAACAGTAAACATAAATGCTACCAACAGCTAGCTGTGGTTTACATTTTTCTCCTTCTGTCGGGAAAAAGAGATCTCTAGAAAAATGGGGGTTTGTGTTTCTATATATAGAATTTTCTGAGAGAATATGGAAAGATAATATACATTTCTTAACACCTCTTTGTCTATAACATTTTCCTATCTTGGTTGCTATTTCTATTTATAAAAGTTACGATATCAAATAAGACAGTAAAAAGCAGACTGTGTAATGAAGGATCAGTCACTCAAGTGGTGATCCCAACAATCATACAGATATTAAAAAAGGTACATAATCTGGACAGTGTGCCAATACTTAAATAAACATGTAGTCATAAAACTGTATTGCCATGTTTTCTTGCATGATAAAAAAATGTCTAAAACCACTGATCAGAGAGTTAATGTTTCATTTATAGAAAAAAGGCAAAGGAAAGAGCTGACAAATCCTTTTTCAACTGCTCTGTGCTTGATATCCATGTGGGGCAAACTCACTAGCAGACTAAGTGAAAAGAAAGTTTATGAAACATTTCCTTCCCAGAAAAAGTTTGAGAAATTAAAACATATGTGTCTGTAGAAGCCTATAGTTAGGCTTTCTAACTATGTTAAAGCTATTACTCATCAGCTGCCTTTATGTTATGAAATTAGAAGTGTATTTAAACTGACTTTTTTAGAATGTTATGGCTTTGAATACACATTATCTGATTAAAAAAACCACAACTAAATCCTTAAAAGTTCTTGAGAATCCCTTCCACAACTTCTCTCTTTCTTATTTTCCAAAATAAGCAGTAAGATGGGACTTTCCCTTCTGTCACTCAGCATCTCTGATATTTGTGAGTAGAGTTGCAGACCCTCACAGAAAAAGACCACTGCACGTTTCTCCAGCCCTTGCTGCTCCACCCAGAGAAGAGAAATATGCTCTATGCTGATAGAATAGCCTGTTCCTTCCTCTCCTCAGAGGGGAAAACGATATGAGGACCAGCTGGAGAGGAAAAAGAAAACTAATTCTGCTGGGGAGAAGCTGCAAAATATGTGAGCCCTAAACATGGATTCTTCAGAAAAGGATAGAATCCAAATGTGGATCTTTAATTGCAGGGACCACTGGACAAATCTGGATTTCAAGCAAGCAGAGGAAATGAAGGGGCTCCAGGTGACTCTGTCAACAGAGCTATTAATAAATGATGGGTTTCTCAGATAACAGTACACAGAAACAAGAAGCTGCCTGCTGCTCATCTGCAGACTGCTGAGAGCAAAGCATATTTGCACAGAACATTTTTGGCACTTAGGAAGGAGAAAATTTGGGTTTGTGCTGAAAAATGAAATGTTTTGCTTTCAGGTCAGATGCTGATAGTGCTCTGTTCCTAGCAATAAGAAAAAGGTTTTAAATATTGACAATATTTCTTATGTTCTGCATGAGTAATAAGTGAACACACTCATTTCTCTCCCTTTATCCTTTCCTACTTGACTTCTGGTTTTATTCACACTTTTTTCCATTTAAAAAGCAGGAAAAAATAACATTTCCTCAGTTGAAGCAATAGCTATATCCAATAACTTCCCTGGTTTGGTTCACACTTGCAAATTGTCTGTTCAGTTCTATCTCCTTGCTTTCATAATTCTCTATTTTGTTTAATCTGCAGTACACAGGAGACTGATAAGATTACAGGAAGAAAATGAGCTGCGTAATGCAACTTGAGGAGGGTGTAGCAAAAAGGGACTTATTGGCAAATTGATCCAAAGGGATTATTTTAAAGTCATCTTTACTAAAGCTCTATTTCAATAGAGTTAGATGTCTGATACATATTTGATTTCATAAACCTGTTAGAGACCCTTGCTTGCCTGTGGTATCTCTGTGTTGTAAAGAATGCTGCAGCTATGATATTTGTCTTATTTCAGAGTAAATTCCATAGGAAAGTAGGGTATGTTAAAGCTGTGCAAAAGATGTCAAGAAATCAAAAATACTGACATTATGATCAGTATAAATACCCTCTTTTCTTTCCTTTTTATTCATCATTGCAGCCTAAAATTACAATATCTGAGGAAGTGCAACACTTCTTATATATGAAATTGATATATTTATCAGATTTTGTATGTTTTTTAAATATATAATAATCTCATTGACATAATTGTTCAGTATATTTTAGTTGACTTAGATTTCTTGAATGAGATCTTGACTCTGGTGAAGACAGTAGCAAAACTATGATTCCTTAAATTTCCATCTTTCTAAGTACTACTTTAATAATCTCACCACTGATCTTACTCATGCATTATCTTCTCAGCTTTCCTTCTGCTTTGCATACTGGTACAAGATGAAGCACTCTGTCCGGCTGGATAATTTTCCAAGAATGCAGTTTTCTTCTGACAATGCAGGTTGGTGAGGTCCCGAAGTTGATGTTGCTTTCATTAATTTTGGCATTTCTTTAGATTTAAATGTTTGTTTATTTAACATGAATGTTTTCCTGAAATTGCCACTGATTTACATCTAAACCCAAGGAAAACTGTTGAAAGAGGGTTTGAAGAAGCCTACCTATTCCACCAATTACTAAATGAAGATAACACATCCACGCTGATCAGAGCTCAGCCCTTGGACTGTTTTACACAGTGGTTCAGTCCAGGTGAGTATTTCCACAAAGTGCTTCATATAAAATATATCTAGTCTCTCTAAGCTGGGGCTACCCAACAGAAGCACAAATTGACTGCAATAATTTCTGTGTTAAGAGTTAAATATTCACTTAGATTTTGGTGAATTTGGCCCTAGGGTTTACAACCAAGGAGGGATCCTGCACCCATTTCACACATAGAAAAGAATCCAGGCAACTCAGAGGAATATTTATGTTTCTCTTTTACCTTTCTCTGAACATATTTTATTCAGAGACATATTGTTTGCCTAAACAATATGAGGCTTGTGGGGACAGGAGAAAGA
This sequence comes from Strigops habroptila, assembly GCF_004027225.2. Classification (NCBI taxonomy): domain Eukaryota; kingdom Metazoa; phylum Chordata; class Aves; order Psittaciformes; family Psittacidae; genus Strigops; species Strigops habroptila. The sequence continues at coordinate 32,641,022 of NC_044281.2, forward strand.
CAATTGTTTCACGGAGAACGATAAGATTATTATGCAAAAGCAGAGACAAAATAAGTCTATTTATTTATTTAGGTTTTACAGTTTTCCACTTTTTTACACAAGGCTGAGCTCAAGAGGCTAAACAAGTGGCTCATCCTAGAACAATGGCCTTAATTTACTTCACAAATGAGACACTGGAGCCCCGGAGGCAGGGAGAAAACATGAGATAGGCTGAGGGGAGGTTTCAGTGTAATTAGTTCTGCTTAATGTACTTTCAAATTTAGTGTGGGGTTCAGCTCTTCCAGTTCACCTTAAAAAGGTAATGGGGCCTTCTTTAAGCTGCCAAAAGAGATTTGGCTCAGGTACTGAGGGGCCTCCAGTTCAAATTTACTTGTATCATTAGAAAAGCCATTTCCTTTTACATGTGGGCCTAATGAAAGTACACTTAATTTATAATTTTGTATAATTATAGATCTTGATGAGACAGATGAATCAGATGAGATCAGATGAGACAGTATCAGCTAGTGAGTTCATCATTCATTGTATCATCCATTTCTCAATTATCTCTAATGGTTGTCTTCAAGAGATTTATATCTTGCCATTTTCCTGCTAACCCACATAACACATCCTAACAGAATCGTACCAGTGATTTGTCCTAAGGAGACCAATTTCAATGTCCAATACCAAGTTTCTGAAGGTTAGACTTCCAAAACACTTCGAGACTTTCTTCAGATATTTCCAATGTAGATAAGACTTCCTTTCAGCTCATGGTATTCCCATTGTTTGCTTTCTACTTCCATAAGAACAGCCAGGTACTCCAGCACTCAATTTTCCATCCCCTTTTGGTCTCAAATTTCCATCCCATTTCTTCCTTTGAAACCTTGCTCAGGTGCATGTTAGACCTTGATCATACAGCCATTTATTTCTACATACACTTCTTTTTTATACATTAGTACATTTTCCTAAATATCCTGTAGGGCTTTCTAGTTCTCTGCTTTCTTTTTTTCCTTTCCTCTTCTGCCCTCAGGGATAGTTCAATGGCAAAGTGACCTCCACCCTGGCCTCTGGGCTGTATATCACAGGCGCCGTCTGGGTCTCTCATTGCTCCTCTTATTCGTAGCAATCTTTTCCTCACACTCATGTTTTTTCTTTTTTTTTTTGTTTTCAAACTGCTTAACTTACTCACAGGAGCGATGCTTATGAGAGAGCTATAAAGCCTAAAAGTAAAAGTAAACATGAGGCATCCTGGGAAGGGCCTGCATACATTTCAGAATTTCTTGTTGGTTCTTCAGGGAGCTATATGTATCTAAAAAAAAATGTGTTACAAAGACCGGTGGTTCCTCTTCCATGAATGTCTCATTAGGAAAGAGGCTATCTGAATCATTCAGATACAAATGAAAAAATAGTTAAAAAAACTCCCACCCCTCCTCCCCATCCCCCTACCCCCCATTTCTAATCTCCCTTTTACCTTATAAGTGGTTTTCTCCATATATTTAAGGCAAGGGTTCATTTCCATTGTGAAGTATGGAAAAAGTAAGCTTACGTATTATGGTGGTTTTTCTGTGCTCATTCATCTTGCTGGCTTTCATCTTGAAAGCTTTCAGGACTAGCTGAGAACTTTTTTTTTTTTCATTCTAAGGTGATGGAGGCAGCAGCCTCAGCAGAAACAAATCCTTTTCCATCAGAAGGAGAAATGTTCATAATATAGCTTCTCTGTATAAAAAATATTGCAGCTGCTCTGTCTGCCAGTTTGAACTGTTCAGAACCATTTATGCTTTTTCCTTACAACACTTACCATTATTTGCTTGACCAGAAAGAATTTAAATGCTCTCATGATAAGTATTTTGGTTATGCATATTGTGAATTTTGCAATTTATGACATAATTGAGTTCCCTAAAATATCCATTAATTGCCAGGCACCCCAGGTACCTATCAGCACACTATGTGATTATGGAAATGCTTGTGAGGGGGGGTAAGGTTCCCCCCAAAAAGTTAATAAACATCATTTTATGAAATATATGAATAAGCAGTGTTTAGAGATATGCAGATTTGAACAGGTTGGTAAGACATTAAAGAAATGTAAGGCAGATTTCATCTCGCAGTGCAAGAAAAGATCACCTGCTGATCCATCCTTATTGTATTGCAAATGCTTAAGCAATTTTATTCAGTTTTAAGAGCAATAAGGTGGTTGCTCAAAACGACAAAAGGCTACACAAAGATAAGGAGGGGACAGTGCCTTTTCCATAACAGAACTACTTGATAGAACTGGCATTGCTCTGTTTTTCTCAGAGAAACTATGATTGATGTAAGAATAACTCTAGACCAAAAGCCACAGTATTTCTCTACACTTCCAGCAGCTACTAGGAAATAAGGTTTCCTATTCTATTTTAAAATGAAGCAGAAAGGATAGTTTCAAGCTCATAGAATAGTAAGATTCCCCAAAGGCTCTCATAGTTTAGCTTTAATGATAAATGTGGTTCATTTTTGGGTGGTATTTGGAGAAAGCTCTTATGTGAAGAAATTGTGAGTCCTTCAGTGCCTGACTACAAGCATACTGACCCGGGTGAGGTCCTGCCCTGGCCAATGGAGATGAACTGGCAAAGGAGTAAAAGCCTGTCATCATGTTCTTACCGATCACAGTAGCTTGGTTTAGATGATTTCTAGCCTCAGATGTCTTAATTCAGAAAAGCTTGCACTACCATGAACACAAAAATAAGGCATAATTCAGATAAATAGAAATGGCAAGGGAAAGAGTATTGCTTAAAAAGAAATAAGTACAGTTATATAAATGAAGAATTTTCAGGAAAAAAAAGCAGGAAAAGAGTATGAATTTTGAGTATGGATTTCAATGTAGTTTTTGTAAAAACATATTTACTGCAGTGTTTCTTAGCTTAGTAGGAATCCTTGGCTAAAAATTGACCTTGGAAACCATTTGCAAATTGAAAAACATTTGAGCTACTACAGTTCCACAATTCTACTTAGTACAATTGAATCCAACTAATATCCTCCAGCATAGGATCTGCTCCTCTTCTCTGTCACAATCCTGATGACTAAATAGAAATAGAGATGGAAAAAATTCTCAAAGAAATATGAAAAGAGGTAGTGTAATTCTTAGGAATTGTTTAGGCAATAACAGCAGTACTCAGAGCTGGATTTGGGAGCTGGAGAAACGTGCAAATTCTAAGTGATGTCTCACTTCTGCAGTAAAAGTGCAACGTATTTGAAGAAACACAGAAAGAGAAATGATTTTTCTTAAGCTGAGAGAAGTACTACTCAAGGTATAAAAGTATCAGCAGAACAAAGAGATTCCATGGATTACAATTTCCTCTGTTTTCGTATTTTCATTTTTCCACTTACAGAACAAAAATATGAGTGTGCAGATAGCTTACTCATGTAATGTTTCATTTCATAGTTTTTTTGCGAGAAAGCAGTAGAGGAAAAATATAATAATCACATCTTTCTTGTCATATCATAACCATGTTGTAATCTGGAAGATTTAGAAAGAGGAGCAAACCCCCAAAATCTTTAGAAGATTGCAATGCATGGATGTGTATGTACAGAAGAAATCCTTGGCTAAGAAGTGATGTTTCTCACTTTTATTTGCTAAAATGTGGTTCAGACAAGGGGATTTTTATGTAAAGCAGCAGCAATAATACCCATCTCCCCAACTTCCACAAGATTTTACAGCCATTTAGATAGTAGGAATTTCTCCCGGATTTACTGACCTCCCCATGGAGCTCATCATATGGATCTTGATAATTTTATGTAGCTATGTGTTAGCCTTATGTGCTGTGTTCTTGGCAGTATTGGCACACAATAGCTGCTTAGAATATAAAGTGCTAGTTTTTCCATGTTTCTATCCCTGCTGCAGTCGTTGGTGTGGATAATTACTGTATTCCCTTCTCTCTCCCCCTTTAATTTTTAAGCTCATTCTTCCAACTTCCGGTAATGGGGGAAACATTCAGGGTGCCAAAGTTGCCTCCATTTTGCTGTTGCACTGCTCTGACTCTATTTCCATGAGCTGCTTATTCCATCTCTCTGCTGCCCAGGAAGATGGACAGAAGTGGGGGGAGGGATGTGGGAAGGACAGAAAATTGTCCTGAAGAAGAGGAACTTTGTCAGCTCATTTGGCCCCATTTTGTGGGCAAGTCTCACTGCTTCCAGTGGCTTGGGCCTCACACTCTTTTACCTCAAACTTCATTTCTTTAGTGAAGGATTTAGGGAGGAAGAGAAAACCACCAATTGTTGTTTGCATCAGCAGACTCAGTTAATAAATCCCATTGTGACATTATACCCCTCTGCCTTGAAACACACTCCTATTCCTTATTCTTTTTCCTTCCTTATTTATTTATTGCTTGGGTTTTTCTCTTTTGGTATGTTAACAGAAAGAGAAAAAACATTTGAAAACACAGTATGAAAAACGATCAGATATGAAAGTCACATCTGGCGTGAGATATGACATCATCACTATCTTGAAGTCAGCTTAAGTCTGTCTTTCTCTTGAAGCAGTGGGCTCTAAAGAAAGCCCTCAAGTCCCATGCTACTTTTAACTTTTTTAATCCAACTTGCTTTAGCACTGATCTGACAACCTGTTCTGCTAGTGCTGAATTCACTCTTATGGAATGATTGATTGGCAGACTTCTCCCTTCTGAGATAGTGTGGCTGCTGCTGAGCCTGTGCTCCTTTGACTGAAAAAGGACTGATGAATTTAAAGATGCTTTGCTTTCCAAAGAGCCTCTTTATTATCCTCCAGCTCTTCTGACACTTCAGAAAAACAAAGCCAAGTTTCCCCTCTGCCTTTTCTCTCTTTGAAATGATTGTTTTGTTGCATTTTGGAGGCACAAAGGACTGTAGTTCAAAATTAGTACCAACTTTGTTAAATGAAAGACAGCAGTTAATCTACATCCTTTGGCACTGGTGTACCAAACCACGGAAGTTCACCAAGTAGTGAAGAGTGGGGTGGGAATGGAAGTGAAATTGGGATGAAAATAGATCTTTTACACCTCAAACCTTCAATGAAGCATTGGCATAGAAGAAAAGGAAGGTGTGAGTTTACCCCAACCTGAAAGAAAGGCTTTATTTACAACAGCTGGAACTGGATTGGTCTTTGTTGTGGGCTTGGGCTAAAACTTTGTTGTGCTTTCATCTCTTTTCTTACACATTGCTTTTGACATAAATTGTAATGACCCCAATGACATGACATAAATACAAAAATATGGCACATGGTAGATCTACTTCCTTTCTTCTAGAAAAACTACTGAAATGGATGTTTGAGACCACCAAACCCATAGATATGTGCTTCAAGTCCATTTCACTGAAGGACCCCGCCTCACAAATGACAACTGCTGTATTTGTGCCAGAATGCTTAATAGATTTAGCAGTGACGTGCATATGAAGAGATAGCACCAGAAGAGAGCTTTTCTGAATTCAATCTTAATGCAGACTGTTCTTTGTAAATTAGAACATTTAGCCTCTGTGTACCCCCTCCAGAAGCAAAGTACACTAAAAGAAGTTCTTTAGTGACTAGAATAATGGTTTATAACTAGCACCTTTCACTTCAAAATGTAGCAGCTACTGTTTTAGAACACTTTAAGTAAATATATATTACACTTGTACATATTTGAATTTTACTAACACAGAGCTACTGTCACAGTAGTAGTAGTTAGTTCATCCATTATTTACATTAATAATAACAAATATTATTCCTCAGCTTCAGCATAGTCTATATTTAAAAATTTCTAAAAGTTTGGCAAATATTAACGCAGTTGTACAACTGTGTAAGTCTGGAAGGCGTTATCATCCTCCCTGTGAAGAATATGAATGCCAAATATATTCAATAATTTCTTTCAAAGTTCATCACTGAGATATCTTATACTTTCTGGCTTATTGTCCTTCCTCTTAACCATTACATTTTACTGATTTTCAAGAAGCATCTTGAAACTGAATGTAGAAAGTAAAACCCAAGACTGTTCCTATGTGGCAGAATAAGAGGAAAATCTAAGATGGACTACAACCAAACTGGAGCTGAGCAAGTAAAATAGAATCGGTGCTCTTCTGCTTGATGACAATACTTTTATTTTCAAATGTCTATATCAGATACAGCACTGAGAAACAATGCCGTTTGTGTAGGCAGGGTAATTAGTTTGTTAACAAGGTTAATCATTGCATCAGTATGATACCTGAGCCTCCTGCTGTTATCTACCAAGAAAACTGGCTAATACAGTTAGATGTGGATTTTTTTTTTTTTTTTAATATAATAGGATAGAGCTTTTGCCTCTAACCTTATACTTGAGAAGCTGTATTTTAGAGACCATTGGTGAAGAAGGGAAAAGAATATACCATGTTGATTTATGTATTTAGCACTGTTAATGGTCTTTTGTGGAATCAGGAAGAGAGGTCAGAACTGAAAGAAAATTAAAAAAAAATGGTTTATGCTGCTATGCTTTTGATAACTGCAAAAAAACCCACCATTTTTCTTTCAAATATTTTCTTGAAACAATGTGGCTGGACATCTCCTTTTGCACTAATTCCAGGTGCAGTCTATTGTTCTCTGTTCACTTCCTGATTATATTTTTGGATGTAATTTGTCAAACTAGGCCTTTTCTGCTTCTTTCCTCACATTTCCTAGAAATACTCAATTCTTTTCTCATTTATTAGGCTTTAGTCTTTTGTCATCTTGCCTCAGGTGCTTCACCCCCTGACACCTCAAGCAGACGTGTGACAGGCTGAATGAAATGCAGTCCCCTGCAGTGAAGCCCATCAGTGTTAACAGACTGTAAATCTAATTTTTTTTCTTTTTTTTTTTTTTTTTCAAAATCTTTTTCAAGAACATGGCTGGATTCCCACCTAGCCTATTTCAGTGTTGAGATCTGAAGTCCTAGAGTTCTTTACAGTCTTCTGAGAAAAAAGCACACAGGTCCAAGAAACATGACAAAAATATTCAACCACACCAAAGTTTTTGATATAAGTATTTGCAAAAGACCAGAGCTAGAAGACTGAAAGTGAATAGGATATAACGGAAGTGTCATAACCTCTATTTTTCAATAAAATAAAACTATGTTTGAACTATATGTTGGCATGCAAGCTGCTGTGATAAATGGAGGACTCAATTCTGTTTCACCTGCAGGAAAGGGAAACAAATTCTTCATGATGCACTTTATCAAAATGCTGATTTTGACTTTTTGCCTATGACAAGGCAATCTGTAAGTGAAAGTAATAAGGCAGTGAAGCTTTGAATTTTAATACCTCTCTTCCTCCCCTCCCTTCCCTTCCTGTCTTTCTCCCCTCCCTTGGCTGGCATAGGGTTGGATGATTATGACTTCAGCACATACAAAATTAAGACCTGTAAAAAATTACATGGCTTATCCTTGTCTCCTTCCTTATTTATCCATGTAACTATATACGTAAAAATCTCAGTAGTCCTAAGAAGAGGTTATCTGAGAGTTCTAATGGTGTGACTACGAGACTTTTTTCTGGAAAATTGACTGAAGTTGATGCCCTTAGGTCATTGTATAGGAAATCTGACTTGAAATTGTTTTCAAATTAAACTCATATCACTTGGTATAATTTCCTCATGCCTAGTTTTTCTTAGTGGCTCATGCTTTGTATTACAGGTGTAATATCCTGCAGAAGTGTCATCTAGTGGATTTAGAACAAAATGTATTAAGAAGTATCTCCCACATTGTGTATTCACCGGGTTATTTAAACTGAAGGAATTGATTTTTTCCAGTCAAATGTTGCACTAAAAAGAGATCTAGGAAGGCAGCTGGTATAAAAAACAACTAACCAAACAAATGAAAAACCAACCATGAAGGCTCCGGGCAGAAAAGACTTCATTGATATTAATAATGTTCCATTTTAAGACCACTGTACTGGGACTTCAGCACAGGAATGGAGTCTTGTGTCAGAAGTAAACAAAGGAAAAGATTGTGAAAGAGGAGCATCCGGGGATTTTACAGTCTTGGCTTAGCCAATAACTTGGTGTGTGACCTTGGATAAATCATTTGTCTGATTACATCTCACTCAAATCAGCTGGAAAATAAGTATAAAGCTGGCCTCTCTGACAAACTGTTTCGAACAAACTTAAACATGCTCTTGTGACATCCCTTATTGACATGTATTTCTTTAGAAAGAGGATTGCCTACTGGGTAGGTTGGAGAAAAGGGGAAGAATAACCAAACATGACAGATGCAGAATGTACCTATTTTCATTTACTGCATAAAAGGTTAGAGTTCCTAATCATTTAAGGTTAACCGCAGTACACAGGGTAAGACAGCAAAAGATTTGTAGCAAAGTAAGTGGTTTTCCAACTTGTTTTCTTCAAATCTTACAAAAAGTTATCAGGTTTGAATATTTGGTAAAAGGTTCAAAATTCATTTGAATTTTATCCTAACCTGTTCCTCCACACCAAATGTTATAGTCTGTGTGTGGATCAAAACATATCTCAGATGGACGCAACTAGTGAATATGAATCCTCTGGCACATGAAGTCTTACCCACTGTTTTACCCAATTCAACACAATCCTAACCCAATGAACACGTCACTGACCTCACAAGTGATTCATCACTTTATTGTGAATGAAATATTAGGTTTTGAAAACAGTTGGAAAGCTGAGAGAAGAGAAACAGTCAAAGTTTATGCTATGGCTGACTAGCTGCTAAAAAGAGTTTCAGAAAACTTGAAATAATAATAAAAAAAAAGTACCATTTCTGTAGGTGAGTATATATGAGGTAAAAAATCCACAATATACACTCTGTTCCTCCTTAAACATTGGTGCTTTGTTAAGATCTGCTTTTTGGAGCAAGCAAATATATGCAACTTGGCAGTTGCTAAGGTAACAATCATTTGGGGGAAACAGTGGAGTAAAATAGACTTATAAAACCTACATAAAATTGACATTAAATGGGAATGGCTTCCCTAGGCTTATAGTAACTCCCTATATGCTCATGAATATACATATCTAACACAAATGTTTCAATTTTCCAGGACTTATCTAATTATGTTTCTATTTTGAAGGTGAATGGCAGTGCCACTTGTATTTATTTAAAAAAGAAAAGTACGGATTAATAAAGGAAATGTACTTTTATGTAAAACCATTACCAATTAGTGTTTTGACACTTTTACACTCATCCGCTGCCACTGTTTCTTCCCCACAGTGACAATCCCCAGAATAGCTTCAGGGGCTGCTGAGGGACCTGTAACCTGCTGTTCCCACTCTTGAGCCTGTCTGCTCTGGTGTACAGGAGGCACTAAGAGCCATAACAGTCCACTCTTCCTCCCTCAGCTTTTTTCATCATATTCAACACCTAACACTGTCATAACTAGCTTGTATTTTCTTATCCTGTCTTCTTTTTGTAATCCCATGAGATTCCCTAGCAGTGTGAGCCCCAGACAATTTGAGTGTGGGTGGATACTAACGTCCATGATGTTTGAGATAAGGCGCATGGATTCATACTACACCCCACATTGCCTTCCAAGCTTTAGTTTTGTGAAAAAAATATAGGCTGGTTTAACTAATAAAGATATTCTGAATCTGCTTTAGTTAATAATAGGCTATATAACTATGCTTCATTTATTTTAAGTAAAATTTTAACTATTTTACCAGAACTGAATTGAAAATTGAAGAGTCATGCGTGTGACTTTCTTTTTTAGGGGCATGTCATCTTCCCTCTGGGAGCCATCTGACTTTTCCTGTAGATCTTACATAGCATGCCCTACCAGCCTTGGAGGATGCTTCACTGATGTTAGGAAATCCCACATTCACCTAGGAATTCTTTTCTTTATATAAGGCGTTTTTTTCATATGTGTGACATGCAGTGTTAGATGATAACGACAAGGAGCTGAACATCTTTATTAAATCTATGAGTAAACCAGCAAATACTTTTTTTTTTTTTTTAAGAGAGAAAGAAAAAAGGAGCCTCCTCTGCAGAAGCTGCTATCATTTTCTAACAGGCAACAACTCATCACAGCCAAAACATTTGGGGGGACTGTTCAGCATTGGCTTCTTAAAGGCTCAGTCATCATTTTCTGGTAGGGAAGCAGAAAATAAGGGTGGTCACAACCATACAACAAATCCACATCAGGTAAAAGCACAAATGTTGGCAGTGAAAAAAACAAGAAAACATCAAAGCACTCCAAAACCAAACAAAACTCTCTATCCACTCAACAAAAGTAAACATTTAGGAAGGCCTAGACTTCTCTAAGAAGTGTCATTCAAGCATTCAGTTTTGTGCCAATAATCAGGGAAAAGATAGGAATAAAGTCCAGGGTGAGTCCTCTAGCAGACTCACCATGCAGAGAAAGAATCCAAGATATCCAAGGTGCTGAGAAAAGTCAACAAGAGGCCTCAAGATAGGCATGATAAATTCAAGTCACGATATTCTCTGAGCACTTTCAGCAGCCCTCAGACTTTAAGCTGAAATCTGGTCATAATCTTCACACTGGTGAAAGAACTTGCCTTTCTGTATATGTTTTATTTTTGGGAGTAGCAGAGAGAAAATGAAAGTCTTCAGGCTAAACGCTTCCCAGATGTAAGATTGAACTTGCCCATCATAATAAGAATTACATTAGTTCAGATATATTCTGTAAATGTCTTTGGACCTGTTTGTCTACCTGCAGGGTAGCAAAAAAACCCAAAACAACAAGGCAACTTTCAGCACAGAATGATAGTAATAGCTAAATAAAGCCTCTCGGAATCCAGCTTGTTCCCTGAATATCCCAGGCGAACCAAGTGGTGTCTAGTGTTGTCTATCTTGATTCCCTGAATGCCTGTATGTGATTCTCAAATATGATTTCTATAATGTTAGCCCCACTGGCGGGCTCTGGCTAAGGCTCCCAGGGAGCCAAGTGAGCAGCTTCATTCTGTTTTCAACAAAGAGTTGTGCCCTGTGGCATGTGCCCAGTGCATGGGAGGAGATCACACAGGGGACGGAAAAGGGGCACCCACTCTGTCCAAGGAAGGAGAGAGCAAAACTCCACTTTCTTTAACGTTTCCTCCCCCGGGGAACCAGAGCAAGAGTAACATGGATTCTGCAGAGAGAGGCATTAACAGTCCCAGTTTAGTAGGCATGCAGCAGGTTGCCAGAGGGAAGAGTTAGTTTGGAGATGCAGCTGGGGAAAGATCCCTCCTGTTCTTTTTGTCCAAGTTCGTGGTTTTTTATCCTCACAGACTAGAAAAGTCTGGCTTCTCCTGGTGTTGACATGAATGTGAATGAGGCGTCTGCCTCATGAAAACATGAGGACCATTGGCACAAAAACCCCCTTTCTACTTAAATTGGCATTTCCTCTGGTGAGAGCATTTTTTTGTGTTTATTAGCTAGCATACTCAGTGTCCTCTGCAAGGCTTTTCCTGTTAAGGAGAGAAAGCCCAGGGTACTGCATGAAACACTTGATTTCATACTTCATGGTGGCATACTTATGTTCCTGGAAATTTATAGCTGCTCTTCTTGACAGGCACCAGGCAAAAAAGTGCATGCGTGTGTGCACACGGGGAAAAATATTCCAGTCTGTGATACATTGATGAGTTTATAACTGCACATTAAATCTCAGAGCAGACAAAAGCTGCCATTCATTACTCCTACTTTGTCTATAATTCTCTTCATTACATTTTAATACCATTCTTGTCCATGAGAAGAAAAATTATGGGGACCGTTCCTACCATCAGCAGAAGGGGAAATCTAGGACACAGGCCAGTGCTCCAGAAGGATTTCTTTGTATGAATTAACATGTGTGCAAAACAAGAATGAACACCTAATTAAAAGTAAGTAATATTAAAAAAAAGTCAACTGACACCAAAATCTACAAGACAGATTGGTGTTACAAGACCAACTCAATAGCCTGAGAAAACTGGTGGCAGAAGATAGACATTGTGGCATGCCTGGGACACAAAGTCCTCATCATATAACACCATGTGGAGAAGGCCAATATGACCAAAACCACCACCAGATGTGAATTTCTTTATGCTAAATCAATGTGTTTCATAAAGCATATGCTGGGAGTCTCAGGTAGGTCTTTCAAAACTTGCCTACTGCAGCTAATTTTTTTCAAACCTGGAGCTGCTAGTTCAAAATAGCTTGGACATGGCAATAAACGGTGAAAAGAAGATTCTTATGGCATGATAGTGATTTTCACTGTAATATAAACTTGTACCAAATTTTATTTTTAGGACAAATAGGTAATGGTAAGAAGAAAGAGTCACATAGTACAACAGTAATTTAGTATAATTTACATAAGTAACAAAACTTTTCCTGAGCTTTTGCAGTGGTATCTTACAAGAGGCATCTACTGGCTGTATTCTGATAAACTTGAAGCCTCTCTTGACTTAAATGCAATGTTTCTTCCATGAGATAAGCAGAAATTAGTGTTCTAAAGGAAAAGATACATTTGTCTCTTAGCCAGAAATAAGTAACATGATGCTTGCACATCCAGAGACTCAGGGGAAGCAAATAGTTAGCTGTACTGTAGGTTCTCAGGGTTGCTGAGGATTCTTTCAGAAGTGGGTCTTACACCAACATTTGGTAGCTTGTCCTCTATTTGATGGTGGAAAAATGGACCCTTACAATGTCTCTGTTAAAGGCATAAGGTAAGGAAGGAAATGGAGCCTGTCCTAAATTGGACCTGCACCCTCTGGCAAGCAAATCTGGCTCTCCTGAAATGATTGAATTAGCTAATGGGATCCTTCTCTGTGATGAAGGAGATAAATATCCAGACCATTTATCACAATCAGATTATCAAACATTTAAAAGTGATATTAAAAGGGATGATAGTCAGACTAATGCTCATATCAGAACTGTCAGCCCAAAAGCATATTAGCAGTGCAAATTTCTAAGCCCTGAATCTAGAGGTGCTAATCACAGTGTGCTGGGCTGGATGTCTGGTGAAAATGAACATCATTTGCCTGAGGCCTTGGTGTTGTAGTTTGGCTGTTCAACACTACAGTAAAAGCAGTGAAACAGAAAAAACAAACCAATATTCAGGAGAGCTCTCCACAAAAGCCCAGATCCTTGACACAATCACTTTGTTGTTGTATCAACCTTATTTTTTGCATATTTTGATACAAGACGCTTTTTCTTTTTGTCTTTGCCTGATGACAGTTTATTAAATAAACGTCTCCTTGGATCCCAATGCATATTTTATGTGATGAACTGGTTTAAAGAATAAACTTGTTTGAACTGCGGTAGGTAGATGGGGGGGAGGAAAGGGGAGTGTGTGTAAGCCCTTACACAAATGATTGCACTATTTTATGAATCATCACTTCAGGTTTCTCATCATGCCCTCACCTCTCTCTGATATTTCTTCTCTAGAAGTCTGTCCTGTTTGTTTTGTTGACATACAAACAAATCAATCCGTGTGCTGCTCTGAGCAGCTAAGCCCTCCCCATCCGTGTTCCTAAAAGCTGAGATAAAAACGAAGAGAATAGAAATTCCTTCTGGAGTGCATGGGGAAGATTTGTACACTTTTTTCTGTCAATTCAGTTAAACCCTGAAGGGCCATTCATTAGGTTTTGATGTTGCATTTTGAAATAGAAAGGCTACTAATTGGAAGCACTGAATGCCATAAGATCATTTATGTGCTTTGACCTCAAAGAGGGAATCAAGCATATCCTTAGAAATAAGAAAAAAAATCATTGCACCTCTGAGCATAACCACCCGCATATTCTGTGGAGCTCTGCTAGGTAATTTAAAGGACAGCAGGAGGCTGAAGGAGAACTGAAGGTTTTCTCAACCCTTCATGACCTGAACCCTAAAGAGGTAACTGAATGTGACAGCCTGGGTAGCAGGAACAAGCAGGAAGATATTCTTTTTAATTGTCTTCCTGTTTGCTTATCTTCTTGAAGGACCAGAACAACTCCTGCCTAATTGACTACCTCTAACCCAAGTAATGATCCGTTTGCAGTTATGTCACCTTTATACTATATCCCAGAGAAACACCGGTTTTAACATTTTATGTGGCTGGCCATGGAGAGCACAGCAGGGATTTCTTGACAACAACAGCGGCTAGTGATGGTGAATTACCCCTTCTTGTACATCAGTGGGTGTTCAGGCTTTCCTCCTGTGCAGAAAATTTTTATTCCTGTTCTATCATTGTAAATATATTTTAGTGTGTATTAATTGTCAATACCATGGCAGGTAGCAAAGGAAAATTTGTGTAACAAAAGTGGCAAAAATTTCAATGATTAGATAAATTATTCTGCCAAAGACTCAAATATTTTAAGCGTAGTATAAGCCTCAGTCATTTTGTTCTAGAAAATTTAGGCCACCAAACTTCACACAGTGACTTCTATAGTGAGCCTAATAACTTAAACTAAAGCATCTATTTTAGAGAAAGTCCAATCTTACAGCTCAGGGAAAATTTACTGCATCACTTGGAAAGTTCTGCAATTACAATTATCCTCATTATAAAAATGTATTCCTCCTCATTATTTTAGGTGGTGTTGTTGAAAGCTTAATGGTTCACACTCATTTATATGGGAAAAGATAAACAGTTTATTATGAAGTATGGAACTATGCTATAATGTTCTCAAAAATTAGTTCAATTTTAATGAGGCTGCAGAAGAAATAAGTTATGTTTTCATTTTTGTTCTGGCTAGGAGCTGAAATGCAGCTGTAAAGGCTGTTCCAGCACAAGCAGACAGACATAGTTGAATTCTCACACAAACCCCTAACCTCTCTGGAGACAATAATCAAATTTTCAATAAGACCTTTGAATCTTTCTGTTTAAATCCTTAGGCTATAGGCAGATCCAAACCAAACTTCTTTTAAACCATGGTATTTAACCTCAGGGGGTTTATTTGATATGAAACACAACTGCTTTTCATTTTTTAAATTGACCAAAAACTATGCATTTGAAATCCACCTTGGGCCATGTACAGAAGCACTTGGAAATGGAGCAAGTGTAGCTCCATGTTCTTTTCCTACAGGATGGTGGCTGGGAAAGTTTATATCATTCATGACAGCCCCTGAATTTCCATACAATTTCCATTCAGTTTTCACATAAGCCTTTGTAAACTGACAATATTTACCTGGAGATAACAATTTTCCATGATGCCAAAAATGAAAATGGAACTGTAACTTACAATTGAAACAAAACAAAATGGTTTTCATGACACTGGATTAAAAAAAAAAAAAGAAAAAAAATAAGATTGAAGCTAAGCCAACATTTTGTTTCACTGCTTCACTTCATATAAATAAATCTGTGCCAGAGGAATAAGATAGCTTAGCATCACTGGAAGCTGAACAGATGCTCATTTCTTTATGATTCTCAGCCCATCTCTGTGGTACACAGATTCCAAATTGATAATAAAAACTAGTACTGATAACTTCTCCTTGCTGCTTTGAATTGCACCACAAATGAAATCTGCTTTGACCTTCATGATCAACGTATAGTACTAGTAAAAAGTAAACAAACCAAAGCATATCTGGTTTTTTTTACACTGAAAGAGAACAAGGGAGGATCTTAAAAGATGAAGGTCCTTTTACCTGTACCTATGTAAACACATACACACACTCAGATGCCAACCCTCATAGATTTTCTGGTATTGTGAATCTTTACTGTAAGCCACACCAGCTCAGAGAAGAAATAGGCATGCTTCCTTTGTACATGTGACATGTAGATTTGTTAATCAATCACATAATCCACCTAAGCAGCAAGATGGAATGATGTAACACATTCTAGCCATACCTATGTTACTCCCCTAGGGAGAATCCTTTTTACAATTCTGCTATTCACTTCCAAAGGCTGCTTGGTAGTTGGAATAAGGTTTTTTTTATTAATATGTGAAAATATATTCTTCCAGTCTTCTTAGATCCTTAGTAATTGCTACTTTGTGGCATATACTTCCAACCGAGATTTTCACAGGGACAACTAAACTTTAACATCATCCCCTCTGTTCTAAGTTGCTGAAATAACCATCTATTCAAGAACTGCATTATAATGAAAATGTCACAAATACTTTGGAGCTCTTAGCAGAGCAGGGCACTGGATTATGGATGCATTTCTATGCCCCTGGATTTTTTTAAACAGTCCCTTGTAGTTCTGGGAAGATAAATGGGACAGATGTTTAATATAGTAAAGAATGCGCAAACCCTACAATATGTGCTTTTAAAACAAGTGTGTCATATGAATAAAATTTATTCTGAAATTTTGCAGCTGACCTTGTGTAATTTTTCCTTATACACCACTCATAGTAGGAGATACTGATCCAGGTAAATCAAGAGTCAACATTTCCTCAGATCTCAAACAAAAAAGGACAAAATATCAAATTGCCCTTGAACAGGCAGCAACTTGGGCCACATAGAAACGCTGCCGTTAGCATTACAATGACTAAACGAAACAACAAACTTCAAGCCAGAAATATTTCTATCAAATTTAGTTTCATTACCATTTGCACCGGTATTTTTCTTCATTTTCATTTGCCATATAAAGTACAATCAAGCAGTGAGCTTGCAATAGACTGAGTTCAGTCATCAAAAATCACAGATGTTATTTATGATTTTTCTTCTTTCCCTGTTCTGGGACATGCAAAGATTCCTCTCAGCATTCCCTTTCCTCCAAAAATTCTGAGTCAAGAAATCAAATCATACTCAAGATTAATTCTTCATAGACAGAGGTGACAACAGTATGCTTCAAATTGAAATCTAATGCACAATATATCAGTCTTGTAAGATCTACAAACAGGTTCACAGGTTGAAATGTTTTGTTACAGTGGAAACTGAGGCTCCATTTAAAGGTTTTATTTCAGGATTCAAGGAAAAATATTGGGATTTCTTCTGTTCTATGTTGACAAAATTCAAGTTCTGTATGTATTACACAGCGTTCCTAATTTGAAGACAGCAACTCACTTGCAGAACAATCTTTAGGTTCTGAAGATTTCCTTAAAGCATTTGACGTAAGTTATACCTCAGCAAAGGTCAGCTCTCGCTTTAGGACTATTGAGAAGGTTAATTTGACCAGATGAATTCAGACTTCACTCTGAAACTCAGTTGACATTTTTAGATGAAAAGTGAGTGATGGCAGTAAGGGAAAATATCAGTCTAAGCTGCTTTTGGTCAGTCACCAGGGTAATCAGAGTATTTGCTATCACACAGAAGAGGTAACATTAACCCCCAAATTTCTCAATTATTATTTCCACACAGAAATTGAATTCTGGAGCTCAACAACAGCTTCCAAGAAGTTTTATCACACTGTAGCAGTAGTAATTAATACATTTCTGCCATGCCCACCATCTTGGCATCTCACAAAAGTTAATTTTTGATTTTATACCACCATTCTGGTGTAGCTTCAGCAGTCAGTCAGGAGCAAGAGGAAAGGACAGGATGGGGAGACTGTGTCTTTCCAGGCTAAGGCACCCAGAACATAGCTGCTGGGCTCCAGTGCAATAAACAGGACTTGAAGAGCGGGTAGCAGTCCTTGTTCACTGAACTGATGGTTACAAATGAAGGACAGACAAACAAGGATCTGCAATATTAAGGACTGCAAGTTAGAGTAGAAAATAAATGTTGGAAATAATTTTCATGTGGAAGACACAAGAGGCATATATATCTCTGTGTACACATGCACACATATATATGTATAATATATAAATATACATATACACACTCATGCATGCACACATACATATAAAGGAACTCAACTGAAAATTCCTGAGAAATGTTTGCTTTTTTACAAGCCAAACATGAAAATTTTAAGTTGCCATATTCACCTATGGCATACAATCCACTTTTGTAGTGCTGAGTAGTTTTTAAGCAGGCACATAGCCATTATAACAGATGAGTAAGATGCAGCCATGCCAGTGAACCAGCCCATCTCTGCAGTTTGAGAGCCCCTTGGCAGCTCCCCATCCCAAAATGCTTGAGCAGCATTCATTGTTTTGCTTCTGTGGCTAGCGGGGATGTCAGTGCCTGAAATTGGAGCATGGATTAACTTTTATAAACCCAAAATCAGCAGAATAAAATATCTATTCTGGGAAGTACATCCACCAGGGTTTGGATTTTCTGTGAAAGTAAACAGGAGAGTAAGCTACGTGCAGTGTTACATGCTACCCTCTATCTGCTCTGAGGGCTCACACCTTTGTTTGGAAGCAGCAGGAGTTTTAGAGTTAGGGAAAGGGGCTGACACAATTGTGTCAATCCCACAACATGGGATTGACACAACTGTTACTTCTCCAGCTGCCCTTAGGGCTTGGCTGAGGTATCCCAAAGTCTCTGGGATCTCATCCAGGACTCTGCAACCTCCAGAGCAGCAAGGTGAGAACAGGAGCTAGCAATCCCTGCCTTGAGCAGGGCAGGACTGTTCTGCTAGCATGACTTCTGTGAGTGTGTCTCTTGTCACAGAGATTTATCCACAGGAAGATCCTGAAGATTTCCTTGGCTTTTTCTACAGAGAAGCAGTATGACTTTTGACTATACATATTTTTCTCATCACTGCCTTACTGTGAGACAGAGTACATGAGTTCTGCGCCATGTAAAAACAAGATACAAAATATATATTTAAAATCATTATTACTTCTTTCCAAATAGCCAAAAGCAGGACCAATAGCTGCAGGGGAAAAAACTGAAATTCTAGAGGTCACACAACTGCAACAGGGGTTTTTTTTTGTCTTCCTGATAATGCTGTATCAAAGATTAATAGTTACAGGATCTGTTATAAATTGTTACCACTCCTTTTGTATCTGTTAGAGCATAGTTTTCTACCGGGTAAATCTTCACATGCAAAAGGTTAACAAAGCCACAGGTTAGCTGTTTGAGCTGAAAACTAGTTGTATGCATAAAGGGCTGATGTATATAGCTTTGGAAATATTTACCTTAACAAAGGTAAAAACAAAATAGAACAGTGCATGCACTCTAAAAATAAATTAATTTAATTAATATTGATTTAATGTTAACTGTCCCTTGCAAAATGTGGTCACTTTAGGACTTTTGTACTCCCAAAGATGCATATGCTGCAAAATATTTACATATATGTATATGCATGCATGCACATTCAAATATACATAAAAACATATATATACATACATTTGTAGCCTTATATTAATATGCTAATACATTTAGAAACCCAGATTTGAATCTGGGTATGTCATAATTTACCCATAAGTGGGCTATCTGGACAAGAGCAGCTAACAACTTTCCTTCAATCATGGCTGTAATTAAGTAGGAAGAAAACTGAAGTGGCTGAAAGTTCATGCTAGAAGACTGACATGATGTCAGGTTTCATAAGTAAGAAGATGTGGAGAATGTCAAATTATGGCTGAGGAAGAAAATGTCACGAATGCGCTTAAAATTAGACTTCTTATGCAAGAGTCCCAGTGAACAATAAAACGCTGAAGAAAGATTATGACCAATATAAAGATGCTGGCCTTCAGGACAGAGTGATGTCTCAGCCTCAAGCACATAGATGTGTTTCAGTTCTTCACGGACACCTGGAAAATATTTTGGTGTCTTTTCCTAGCTATTTCCACAAAGAATTCAGCTTCTTTATCAAGGATATACCTTCCTTGAAACACATTCCTTCAGCTTTTCAGCTGTTTTCTTTGGCCTGAATTGACATAGCTCTAATAAGGTCAGTGAAACTACGTCTTTTTCCTCCAGCTGAGGATTTGTCCAGCTTTTTTGGTGGATTTATTGTTTTGGGGGGATTTTTTTCTTGTTTTGTTTTGTTTGTTTTTCCTTTTTTAAAAAACCTTTCAGAAGAACTTTGGAATATGAAAGTGCATCATTTACTAAACTAACACATTCTGAAATTACATGTCATGTCAAGAAACACTTCTTGGCTCACAGGACTGGCATGACCCAGTTTAGGGAAGTCTTTAATATGGCAGGGCATACTGCAGTCAACTCCCCCGATCCTCTGTGATCAAAATACTTGAAAGCGTATAGGCAGCTTTTATCAGTAAATGCTTGGTCTTAAATCATAACAGCTATTCAGATTTTCTTGTCCTTGTTTGTAAATTGCCTACTTTTTTTCCCAAATGTTCCAGACATCTACCAAGGGAAAAACTCTAAAACTTTATGGTGCGTCTGAGTGGATGATGAATCAATCTTTGAACTTGTAACTTCAGAGCTGCACAGCCACAGAAGGTAGCTGTTAAGAAGTACTAAAAGTATACAGCTACCCATCGTGTAGTACGCATTTGTTCTTGCCCTTCCCCATCCTGTTAGAATTTCTGTTGCCATATAACTAGTAAATTCTTTACACAAAATACTGCTATTTTTATGTTTTAGAGCTATACTATCTATTGAACAGTCTTCAAAAAAACTCTACGGACACTTGCTTTCAAAACTGGATTTTTCACCTTTTTTACAATGCTGTATCAAGCAGAACTTCTGAAGTCACAGTTTTCTGACAAAAGGCTAGTATCAGTAAACAGAGAACCAGAATTTCCCCAAACTGCAGAGGGACAGTCACTATATATTCTATTCTGCCTTGTCAGGTATGTATTACATTTGTGTAAGCATTATTGCATGCTTTTTCTGTAGAGTGAAAGAGGAGGAAGGACCTCAGTGAAGTCCCAAGAATCCCACAAGAAGTGAGATTCAGCTGGTTTGCATCTGGAAAGCTCTGCACATGCGCTGTTTGTACCCTGAATTTCAAGAATCACATCCCTTCTGTTTTAAAATTACACTCAGAATTTTAATTTTGTGATGTTTATTCTTCCTAAGGCTAGCTATATTAGCACTGTATCTGAACATAAGTAGTGATGCTGGTGCTATATAACACTAACTCCTCTCTGAATGTTAAGTAATTTGGAATTATATTTTGGGAGGCTTTATAACAGAAAGACCAGAAAGAAGAACTGTTTTAGAGAAAGGTATATATAAGGAAGAGTAAAGCACTTCTAAGTATTTTGTTGCAAGTCAGATGTGTGTCTGTTACAGCTCAATCATCAGTGTCTTAAGAGAGAGAAAAAGCCCTAAGAATACTTGTGTAATCTCAGAACATTCCATTTTAGATAAGATTAATATCAGTTTGACATTAGCTATTAATATATCTGCATTGAAATGGCTGGTATTTGCACTTGAAATCCATGGTTTATAATGATTTCAGTATTCTGTAATAATTTTCTTAATGTATGTTTCAGTGTTTCAAATTTCAGTGCAGCCTCATCTGCACTGGGATATCATTTATCATTTGGGATAAAACAGTTTACAACTACGTTTTCTTCTTCCATACCTAATATAATTTGAAAAAGATACTCATCAGTAGTTAAAAATGTTATTTCATTTTTTACATCAACTCAAGATTGAATTATCTATATTAATGTAAATTTTCCTAGAGAAAGCAGATGTATTGGTGTGATACTCAGTAGGAGATAATTTGGGGTTTAGTAGAATGCCTGGCTAACAGATGGTCACTTTTACTTTTAAATGTGTTTCACTACTTAATTGACTTTTCAAAGATAGAGGAAAAATCCCCAAACAAACAAACCACCTGGTAACATGGTAAAAATTGCACATACCATGCAACTATTTTTTTCCCTAGCATAAAAGTGTGAGATCAAATATCAAAGAATCCATAAAGAAAATTAACTTTATGCTGGATCCCTGGGTGAAACCTCTCTCTTTTTCAGAATAGTAATTCAGCTGTTGCTTTACCTTTAGCACTGGGTAGAATCTCACTGCAGTTAGCATGAAATACCTGTTTGTTTGACACTTTCCTTGTATTGAAATGCATTTAATGTGCTGTTGAACTGGTCTTTAAGGCTCTGTCCAGCCATGAGTAGCTACTTATGAACCTTCACTGAAGCAAGTTGTGTGCTGCTATATTAAATCATCAGTAAGCCTATGCATGGAGCTGCTGCATTATGGAGAGCATGGAGGGCAGCGGGAGGCAGAGGGACATTAGAAGGATGTGAAACATTCATACTAGAATATTGCAGGTTTACGATGTAGCCATTTTACCAAGAGAGATGAGAGCACAGTCTCCCAACATTTGCGAACTCTGTGTATCTAACATAATTTGCAAGAGCAAGAAGTGTCTTGCTGCTGCCTGGGAAATACGCCTGCTCTATAATTAGTTGAATTGTCTCTGACCTTTTTTTTAGGCCTTTAGGTGATGAGTTGAGCAAATAATGTTTTGCAGGCTACGCTTTGATCTTCTGGTCACATGATTTTGGTTAAATCAGAATAAGAAAGTCTGTTTACTCCAGTGTTCAACTTACATCATGCGAAAAATACATCATCATCATAAAATCATAGAATAGTTAGGGTTGGGAAGGACCTTAAGATCATCTAGTTCCAACCCCCCTGCCATGGGCAGGGACACCTTGCCCTAAACCATGTGGTCCAAGGCTCTGTCCAACCTGGCCTTGAACACTGCCAGGGATGGAGAATCCACAACCTCCCTGGGCAACCCATTCCAGTGCCTCACCACCCTCACTGTAAAGAACTTCTTCCTTATATCTAATCTAAACTTCCCCTGTTTAAGTGTGAACCCATTACCCCTTGTCCTACCACTAGAGTCCCTAAGGAAGAGTCCCTCCCCAGCATCCTTATAGACCCCCTTCAGATACTGGAAGGCTGCTATGAGGTCTCCACGCAGCCTTCTCTTGTCATATTACATTCAAAAGCTGAAGGAAATCCGGGTGCACCAGAGAAAGTAATGATATAAGCTTAACTGGTTCTATGGTGTTTACCTGGACATCTATGTGTCACCGGTTAAACAGCACATCATATGCCACAGGCTTATTTTGCCTTGCCTAACATTAGTGTTTGTAATTCTATGAACCAGATGCCCTGAGAGAATCAGCCTAATAAATTTGGTAAGACAAAGTAGGAAGGCTATTTTATATTTTCTAGAATTCTGAATTATATTTATTTTTCAACAGTTTGGACCAAAAAGGTTTAAAGTGTACACATTCCCCCAACACATAATTTGACTCCTCAGATTTCTTTTTCCTGAATTTAAACTGGGTGCTTGCATCCTATTTTATCCTATTTATAACTTTTGAGTTATTAATCTTCTATCGTCTCTTTATCTTACTGCAGTCAATTCTTTGCTGCTCTGGAATATATGACTGATCTGTGTGAGGTTTTTTCACTTCCCTGGAATTATTGGCTTCATTTATCCCTATCATGTCCACGACTTCTCTTGTTATGAGGTCTGACATTAAGAGATTGTGGTGACTGGAAAATATAACAGAAAAGCAAAAAGACAGAAAGGAGGGAAAGGAGAGAAGGAAGGGAGGGAGTAAGGAAGGAAAAAAGGGAGGAAGGAAAAAAGGGAGGTAGCGTTGCAGGAAGGCAGGAAGGCAGGAAGGAAAATAAATCTACTTTCACTGTAGTTTCACTTAGAGTTTTCACTGTAAGATAAAAACCAGATGTTTCCAAGAATAACTGGCAACTCTTCTTGTGCTATGTTACATTTTGTTGCTGATCTTTGGATTGCAAAGAACTGCCACTGTTTTCCTCTTAGGTTCCTGTGGCTTTAATGGATTTAGTCCACATTAAGATGATGAGACACTAAGCCAAGGAGATATGCTGAAAGCCAATGAGCAGCTTTGACTATTTGACCTTCTTACCATCTTGCAGACCACTGAGTATTATTTCGGTATCTCATTACAGATTCTTTCTTATTAACAGTCTCCTTAGCTCTCCATGTTTCATATGTTCATAGTGCTATGGATTTTAAGGAAACCGCAAGATCCCATGATTTACTGATGAAATTATTTACATGCCAAGGATGCCAGCCAAACTGCTGGAGAGGGCACCACTCAACATCTGCTCAATCCTGTTGAGAGGGTGTGAGAAGAATACAGGTTGTGAATAGAGCTTTACTGGAGTGTCTTGTAGAGATTTATTTCGCTAGAAAAAGATTACAACAGCTGTTAGCATTGCTTTCTAACAACAATCCTGTAAGATTTGAGGATGCTATTTCTCTCTTCACTTGGATGAAAATACTCAGAAACAGCTTTCTTGGGCTGTGTGCTAGCCCTTGCATACCTAAAACAGGGCTAATCTCACCTGTTGAAAATCTAAATGTCTGGTCTGAGGTAATTGCCTGCTTATCATGCTTCCTGAGAGCATGCAGCTCACTTAGGTACTAAGCTGCCATTGTAGCCACCTCCCTTGCACCACTGACCACACAAACAGCTGTGGCAAAGGCTGATGCTTACACTTTTTTGGGGTAAATTCACTTAGGTGCTGGACTTTCATACAGCTAAAGGTAGACATACATTTCCCTGCTGCTGATGATGACCACTGGTACATGTGTAGCATGGCAATGGTATCCAGCACTGATATTTATGGTACTTCTCTACAACATAACTAACATTTGAAATTAACAAGTACGGTCAATCTTGGTAGTGATACTGCTTACAGTAAACATGGCCAGTGCAGAGTGCCACCATGGAAAATAGAGAATAAAGCTTCCACAAGTCCTTGGAAAACTTCCATCTTGCTGCTACAACTGGAGATTGGGATTATACTCTGATCCTTCAATTGTCCTTTCACTGGCCACCAAAGTTTTCTGGGCTCTCTTTGGAAATTTATTATCAAAGAATTTTTTTCCTTTTTTCTCTCTCTTGTATGTTCTTGTCCCCAAGAGCAGAGCACAGAACATGAGCTGCTGCATCACTTATCAAAGCAAGCCAAAATATCTTAGATCAGAATTTAATCTATAGGTGTAGGTGGGTAAAATATGGAGTGGTGTCAGCAGCTTAGAAAGAATAATAATTAAAGAGTGTTTGAACCTCCAGGTCACAACGATATCTGTTTACTTATTAATTTTCAGCATGGCACTTCTAACAGGAAGAGAGTTACAAGACCCAGTATCTGAAGGGGCAAGTTGGGTGGAAAGGTAAGGAAAAAAGAGAATCAGGGACCTTTTGATAACAGTGTATCTAAAGAAACCATTTTAATTTCATTTTTTCACTGTATTTTATCAATACTGCAGAAATAGCATTCATGGAGATATAAACCCCTGAAGTTACAAATCCATCTTTATGGCATGGTGTCTGACATTCACTCAGACTTTTCCCAAGACATTGTATTAATCTCCAGTGTTCCCTGATTGATGTGCGTCTTTGAAGTCCATCTCTTAAACAGCTTCCCAGTAATTGTATCCTGATTTGCTCCCCATTCTTCCATGCCAGCTGCTCCTGCTCAGGCCCTTCATGGATCTGTTACAGGGAGATGGGATTGTCGTGCATGCTAATCTTGCATTATTGTCAACAACAAATCCATCATAAGTTAAGCTGGTAGAATATTATTCAGAAAATACGTTACTTTATTAATTTCTCTATTTTGCATTTCACTAATGCAAAATGTCTTCTGCTGTGCTCAGCAAAAGAGCTCTTTAGTAGATCCAAGACTGAATCAAACCTTAGAAGGTTCATCTCCTTCAGATTTCAATGCAGTTGAATTATTTTGAACTCATTCTGAATATAGTTCACTGTTCAGTAAATATTTATTAAATAGACTGCTTGAATGCAGCAGTGAAATTCAGAAAGTAATAACATATTTGTGAAAACCTTTTCCTGCTAATAAATTAGCTCATATATTACAAATATCCCATGAAGAACAAGAACCACGTGAGAGACACCAGAAATTTCTTCCGTTCTTTATCACCACAAATGTTCTTCTACATCCTAGAACATTCTTCCACTTCTAGAACAGTCATGAATGTGACTCTGCATGTTGATGTTTATGCATATGAATTGTCCACTAGAAGTGAAATATAAACAGCCAACTCAAAATTTCTTACTATTTTCTTCCACAACATGAAATCTATTTCCTATTGTGATATTTAATTTTAATACAGGTAAAACCTCATGCAGGCAGAACTGCAGTTTACAGTTACATATTTACTTGTTTTATATTTATTTATATTTTATATTTCTAGGTTATGTGTTTCTTAGCTTCTACTATATTAAACTTCAGTAAAGCCCCAATTTACAACAGGATCTTAACCCAAAAGAGCAGCATTTCCAGAGAGAGGGTGCCAAAAGAAATATTTTCATTTGTTCACAGAAAATTAGTTTTCATCCAGAAATAATTTAGTTTGGCTCGCCACCTTTCCACTCAGCATTCCTCCCTGTATGCTGTAGATCCAGTCATATGAAAAAAATAGATGCAGATATATTGATTTTCTTTCTAATGGCTGTGTCATTAGACAGGTGTAGGAATCTCCTACGGAGGTAAATTACTTAGTCTGCTGAAAACTTCATGCTGTAGTTTTATTTTCTGCTTTTATTTTTGTTTTGTTTTCTTAAAGCCATACCAACTAAACCTGAAGATGAGCAGAAAAGCTAGTGAAATGTAAAATATGAAGGCAATTAATTTGGCCCTGATCAAGCACATATCTTTTGCTGTCTCTATGCTAGCTTGTGTTACACTACCTACTTGTGCCTTTCAGTCCCAGAATTCTTCTTGAAACTAAAAGGACCACAATTACAAGTGAGCTACTCTCTGGCATGAGGAGGAGAAGAACACCCTGTCCTTACAGGAGGAAGGGCTTAATAACAGCACTGAGTTGTTATTCTGTCTGCATCACTTCGAAACAGGTAGAAAGGAAATTACACATTCAACACGCATCTAACTCAGGGACATATTGCCAGTAGTTTTTCCAAAAAACGTTACTGCTCAGATAAAGCTGATCTATGAGCCTCACAGCTCAGAGAGTTTTACAACACAGTCAGCATTTTTCCCTTTTTTCCCTTGATTGAGCAGTTATAGATTTAAAACAGAGAGATTTAACTAGACAGCATAAGAAGGAACACAAAACATGCGACTTAAGTATCCAGAGCAGAGCTATACATCCCATTGCAAACCATGGAAGTCAAAAAGCAAAGACTTTCAGGGTCACATCACATGTAAGCTACAGGAGTGTGACAGAAGGCAGCAATGACTGGCAATGAATGCTGTCAGACAAAGGGTCTGGGTACCCAGTAAAACTCTACCCATGCCAACAGGATCCTGAAAACCACCAAGATACCGGGCAGCTGCACGGTCAGTACATGATAATACTAGTGAAAAATTGACATGAATTAACCACAGTGCAAATGAATCGATCTAATCCTGTTGTTGATCAGATGTGGCTTGGGATGGAGCAAATTTGTGGCACTGATGCTAAAGGTTGTCCCAGAGGGCTTAAAGTGGTAATTCCACATGCCAGTGGTGCTCAGAAAGCCAAGTTCTGAAATAGATGCTAACAATAAACTAGCAATTTCTTCTTGCCTTAGCAGAAATTTATCTAATTTCAATTGCCTACAGTTGAAGTGTCTGCCAAAGACTGACAGATTAGAATGGATTTGAACCAGCCAGAAAAGTTCTTTGTAGTTCATAACAGGTTAGACACAGTGATCTAGATTTAAAAATAAAAATCAATCTGAAACCCTTGCTTGGAAATGAAAGGAATCCCATTCTGAGTACTGAATAAATTAGACTGGCAGCTTTTAACTGCCAGTTTTTGAGATTTAAATTGAATGTTCCAACTGAAGTCACAAGTGAAAATGAGTGCAGGGGCTTTAATCCCTAAGTGTTCTCCTCACTAGAAGTGTGATGCATGGAAGGGAGGTCCAGGACTGCAGTCGTCTTTGGTGCTTCATATCAACACTGAAGTGTCCTGGTGGACACCTGGGAAGCCTGGAATGAGGAGTTCAAGCCAGGGTGATCAAATATGGACAGTATGTCACAAAAGCACAGCCACAGTACTGTCTCCTGCTAGGCTGATACAAATATTTTCCTCTTCTATTTTTCAGTGTTTGTGTTTAAGATTTTTCTTTTTAGGTATCTTTCATTCTGAAGAGCATTCAATCCTTCAAACTAAGAGGAAAAAAAAGGAAAAGAGTGCCCTTTGAAGATATAGGAGACTCTCCTTATTTCAGTCAGATAAAGAGAGAAAACTAACTTCTGCTTTTTTATCAGTCTCTGTTCATCTACTTGCAAGCTGTCATATGTTACAGGGAGACTGTAACATTGCTCATAAGCCCATCCCTGCTTTTTTCTGCTCCAGAAAGTCATAAGACACCAAACTGTCCTGGGTTCAGCTATAGCAGTCATTTTTCTCCTTCTTAGTAGCTGGTGCAGTGCTGTGTTTTTTAACTTTCAGCCTGGGAACAACGCTGATAACACCGATGTTTTTAGTTGTTGCTAAGTAATGTTTATTCCAACCAAGGACTTTCTCAGTCTCATGCTTTGCCAGGGAGGAGGGGAAGTCGGGAGGAAGCAGAGACAGGACACCTGACCCAAACTAGCCAAAGGGGTATTCCATACCACAGCACGTCCTGCCCAGTATATAAACTGGGGGGAGTTACCCGGAAGGCCCAGATCACTGCTCGGGTCGGGCTGGGTATCGGTCGGCGGGTGGTGAGCAATTGTATCCTCTCCCCTTGTTATTTCACTAATCATTATTATCATTGGTGGTAGCAGTAGTGGTTTTGTATTATACCTTAGTTGCGGGACTGCTCTTATCTCAACCCATGGGAGTTACATTCTTCCGATTCTCCTCCCCATCCCTCCGGGATCGGGGGGAGGAAGAAGGGGGGGGGGGAGTGAGCGAGCGGCTGTGTGGTTCTGAGTTACCGGCTGGGCTCAAACCACGACAGTTCTTTTTGGCGCCCAACGTGGGGCACGAAGGGTTGAGATAACAACAGATCTGGCCAGAGTGTGTCTAATCATATTTGTGATAAGCATTCATTGTTACTACTCGTCACAATGGTGATTATTTGGCTCTCAGACTTGTTGCGCTTGATCTCAGAATTTCAGCATGTTGTACCTTACTTACAGCCAGTATTTGCTGTTTTAGTGTTTACCGGCTGGGGGGCCTGGGCTAAGGTTCTTGTTTCACTGTACTTCATGGTAATGACTTGTAATACAATAGACTCATTGATCATGAAACTGGTCTGGTTTGTGCTTCCAGCGTGGCCATCACCTCTATACATTGGGAGGTATATAATGAAATATTTTAGCAATTGCATATCTTTTTTTTAATCCTCGGGGGGTCAACTTATGAAGGAGGCATTCTCTTTCACCCCCCGTTCCCCCACCAGCCTATTTGCAACAGCAGTTGAGAGTTCTGAAGGTTTTAGATGGCCTTTGAATACCCTTGAAACATGCCTGCTGATTGTGCTGGGGATCAGCACGTTGGCAAACATACGGAGTGTGTTTTACCCACGGCCATCCTGTTCTGGGAACATCCTAATTTGTTTAATCTTGAAAGTTAAGCAGTATCAGGTTCAAATCTGATCTAGGGTTAGACGACGATATAGGAGGACCACCAAGAGATTTTCCCTGAGGCTGGACAGTCACGAGTGGCAGGGTGTGTGGGATAGTATGGGCAAGTACCTAGGCCAGTGGGCCCATCCAGTGCTTTGGAACTTCACCACTGAACAAGTGCAACATCCGGAAAAACTAGTAAAACACTTAAACGAGGTGTGCTGTCATTCTGTTTATACCAGAGAGGGACAACTCGCTGCAACATGCTGGGCCTTGGCCTATGCCTACAGAGCCCTGCTCAACACTATCCAGCACCTTTCAAAGGGAAAAAAATGTCTCTGGATCTGATGGCAAAGCAACAGACAATGCAGCTATGCCAACTACAAGCACAGCAGCTACTCAAACCCTGACCACAACAGACAACACAGCTACTCCAAGTACAGCAGCTACATCAACCCCAGTGACAAGCACAACAGCTACTCAAATCCTGACCACAACAGACAACGCAACTACTCCAACTTCAAATACAGTAGCTATACCAACCCCAGTGACAAGCACAACAGCTACTCAAACCCCGACGGCAACAGACAATATAGCTACTCCAAGCACCGCAGCTACACCAACCCCAGTGACAAGTACAGTAGCTACTCAAACCCCGACAGCAATAGACAATGCAGCTGTTGGTGTTACTCAACTCCCAAGCACAACAGCTGCACCAACCCCAGCAATAGACATTGCAACCACTCCAATCCTAGTGGCAGACACTGCAGCCACTCCAACCACAGTGACACTGCAGCTAAACCAAATGGCCAGTTTGTGACGATGTCTGTTGCCCCCGTAAGCAAAAGCAGACGAGAGGCACAACGAGCAGCCCGCGAAGCAAAGAAAGATGAAGACCCAATGCTATTACTACACGGAACAGGATCTGAACAAGAGTTACTGCTATGTGGATCAGAGGAAGAGGAAGAAGAAGAAGAGGTCACTTCTCGACCCTGGACCTCAACTGAACTGCAGAATATGCGAAAGGATTTCACCCGTCTTTCAGGGGATCACATTGTCACCTGGTTGCTCCGGTGCTGGGACAATGGGGCCGACGGTCACGAACTAGAAGGTAGGGAAGCCAAAGCAGCTGGGATCACTTGCTAGGGAAGGAGGAATTGACAAAGCGATTGCAAGAGAGAAGCAAGCCCTCAGTCTTTGGAGATGGCTCCTGGCAGCTGTGAAGGAAAGGTTTCCCTACAAAGACGATATTATGAGTCGCTCAGCCAACTGGACCACGATAGAGAAAGGCATCCAGTCCCTGAGGGAATCAGCCATCATAGAGATGAACTATCGCAGGCCGGATGCCAGGAACACATCCGTAGATCCAGATGAAGTCGAATGTACACGACCCATGTGGCGGAAACTTACACGGAGTGCGTCATCATCATATGCCCACACATTGGCATCAATGACCTGGAATGACGGAATATCACCAACAGTGGATTGCCTGATTCATCAACTCCGAGAGTTCGAAGACAATCTCACCCCTTCCATCATTTCAGCTGTGGAAAAACTGTCCCAGGAGTTCAAACAATTGAGAGACGATTTATCCGATCTATCCAGCTCCACACGCGTACCAACCCATGTCTCAGCTATTAACAGAAGGTGCCCTACTGCTCGAGAAAGAAAATATAGGAGGTACACGCCACGGGCCACCCTATGGTTTTACCTGCGGGATCACAGAGAAGACATGAGAAAGTGGGATGGAAAACCTACTTCAGCTCTGGAGCAACAGGTGCGTGAACTGAAGAGGAGAACAATGGTCAAGGATGATCCTCCCAGGAAAGCTGCTGCTCCAGTCTCTGGTGAGCAGTTTCCCAGATGGAGTGAAAGAGCTGATTTTACTCCAGCTCCTGTGATAAGGAATACTAATCCCTTTCTACAAGACAGAAGTGGAGAATTTTATGATCACTATTAGAGGGGCCCTGCCTCCAGCCAGGTGGAGGAGAGGGATAATCGGGTTTACTGGACTGTGTGGATCAGATGGCCTGGCACATCAGTCCCACAGAAGTATAAGGCTCTAGTAGGTACCGGTGCACAGTGTACTCTGATGCCATCAAGGTATCAAGGGGTGAAACCCATTTATATTTCTGGAGTGACAGGAGGATCCCAAGCGTTAACTATGCTGGAAGCTGAAATCAGCCTGACTGGGAGGAAGTGGCAAAAGCACCCCATTGTGACTGGTCCAGGGGCTCCATGCATCCTTGGCATAGACTATCTCAGGAGAGGGTACTTCAAAGACCCAAAAGGGTATAGATGGGCTTTTGGTATCGCTGCCTTGGAGACAGAGGAAATTAAGCAGCTGTCCACCTTGCCCGGTCTCTCAGAGGATCCTTCTGTTTTGGGGTTGCTGAAGGTCGAAGAACAACAAGTGCCAATTGCGACTACAACAGTGCACTGGCGGCAATATCGCACCAACCGAGACTCCTTGATTCCCATCCATAAGCTGATCCGCAGACTGGAGAGCCAAGGAGTGATCAGCAGGACCCGCTCACCCTTTAATAGCCCCATATGGCCAGAGCAAAAGTCTAATGGAGAGTGGAGACTAACAGTAGACTATCGTGGCCTGGACATAGTTACACCACCATTGAGTGCTGCCATACCGGACATGCTAGAACTTCAATATGAACTGGAGTCAAAGGCAGCCAAGTGGTATGCCACAATTGACATTGCCAATGCATTTTTCTCAATCACTTTGGCAGCAGAATGCAGGCCACAGTTTGCTTTCACTTGGAGGGGTGTCCAGTACGTTTGGAACCGACTGCCCCAGGGGTGGAAACACAGCCCTACCATCTGCCATGGATTGATCCAGACTGCACTGGAACAGGGACAAGCTCCACAACACCTGCAATACATTGATGACATCATCGTGTGGGGTGATACAGCGGAAGAAGTTTTTGAGAAAGGGAGGAAGATAATCCAAATCCTGCTGAAGGCCGGTTTTGCCATAAAACAGAATAAGGTCAAGGGGCCTGCACAGGAGATTCAATTTTTGGGAATCAAATGGCAAGATGGACATCGCCAGACGCAAGGGGACGTTGACCCCTTGGCTTCTGGAGTCGGGTATATAAAGGATCTCCCCTTGTTATTTCACTAATCATTATTATCATTGGTGGTAGCAGTAGTGGTTTTGTACTATACCTTAGTTGCGGGACTGCTCTTATCTCAACCCATGGGAGTTACATTCTTCCGATTCTCCTCCCCATCCCTCCGGGAGCAGTGGGAGGAAGAAGAGGGGGAGTGAGCAAGTGGCTGTGTGGTTCTGAGTTACCGGCTGGGCTCAAACCACGACACAAACACATGAAAAGCAGATCACTGGCAGTTTCCTAGAGAACCACAAATCAGAGTGTGCCCTTCTGCTTTAACAGTTGAATGCCTGTGTCCAACAGTTGGAAATATGTGACAGCTGGGGACAAGCTCCTGCCCATTGGAGCAATGCTGCTGAGGGGATGCCCAGCCCAGAAGCTCTGTGCAGAAGACGATTGCTCTGCATCCTCATGCAGAGACATGCCTTTGGTGTCACGTTTGCTTCATCACATTGCCTTCCTGAAATGAAATTTGAATGAATGTTTATAACAGTCTTCTTGTTCTGGAAAGCTGATACAACTCTGTTTCTCCTAGTAGATGTTTTCTTACAAAGACCTGTGAGTTTAGGCTGCAATTATTTTCCTATATTTACGATGGACTACAACTGTGAGGAATGCTGTCACATGTTAGTATCACATCTTCTTTTGGACAGAGTAAAGAAAAAGCGAAGTTCACATTTTAGAAGCTATGTCTGGATCTCATTTAAAGACACAGTGGCTTAAAATTTAGTTCTGGAGACCTATGCAGAGGATGAACTTGATCTGATAAGCTCCCCAGAGAAGAATGAGCACAGCCAAAGAATCTGCTACCCTGAAAGGTTGTCAGGAGGGATGTGTCCTTGCTGTCAGAGAAGCAAGCTGTGAGATAGGAGCTAGATGCAGAAGAACCAGTACATTGAGCAGAAACAGGCAAGGGCCATGGGTTTACTACAATGCCAGACACTACAAATCAGGTTTTGCTGCTCATGAGGCAGTTCCCTCTACTGTTAGGAAGACAGAGGATTCAATAGTGAAAAAATTGATATACTTGCCATTAAGTTAATTACCCACGATGCTTCTTCCACATCCTCCATTTTCCGTGGAAGTCTCCTGCCTGAGGACTGTGATATCTGACAAGATCTATGGATTAACATAGAGAGCAACAGGCACTAAGCTGTGCCTTCAATCAACTCAAGATCCTGGGGCTGAAAAATACTTATGCAACAGTTGGAAACTGGGAGCACTACTTCTTCCCCTCACTGCACAGAAAATTTAAGAAGCATCAACTACTAAAAAAATCATTGAAGAAAAATATGTTACCTCTTTTCTAACATCACAGCCAGCATTAAAAAACAAAAACAAAAAAAAGAAAAAAAAATCAAAATCTGTCAACGGTTTAGACATACTACAATCTCTATTTACGTAGCTAGCTAAGATAGCAGGGTAAGGAACAGTTCCTCCATATGAGAAAGGACTAAGCAGATTAAGACTTTTCAATTTGGAGTAGAAATAAGTGAAGAAGACATGATAGAGATCTACAAAATCATGGAGCAGTGGGAAAGTACACAGAGGATAATTATTTATTTTTCTTCTAATGCAATGAGTAAAGAGAATTAAATGGACAGATGATGGATTTCAGAAAGCATATAAAAAAATCCACACAAAATGCAATTAAAACCATGGAACTCATTATCACAGGATGCTGGAGATGCTAAAAGTTTATGTGAGTTCAAAAGGTAACTGCAAAATATAGTGGAAGAAAAATCCACTGAGATTTGTCTCTATGCAGGAACTATATATGTCTGGAGATGTAAGCTGCAATTCACATGAGATTTGGAGGACCTACCTTGGAAATATTACTCTCAGATGCCCATTGCTTTCTACTGTAAAAGGTGAGATATCTTCCCTTGATATACTTTCAAGCTCACCTACTGCAATGATCTTATGTCATTATTACTAGGTTTGCAGGCACAGAAAGATGCAAAGCTTAGACAAGACCATGGATACTTAGGTGCAACTGAAGCCACTGTGAGTATTCTTGCCTGAGGGATTAAAGTTTGCACAGGAACACCTATATCTACTAAATACATGCTTCTAGTGAAAAGCAATGCTCTGGTTATCAGCTTGGTCATCTCCCATTTTTCTATCTGTTCTTTACAGATGGAATTTGTAGAAGAATTGATTTTATTTTAGCTTTTATAATTATTCAATAACACAACCTGAAGATGGAAAATGAACTTCAGTGACTTGAATAGTAGAAAAGGAGGTAGAAAACAGCACACTACTTTGACTTGAGTAAGACAAAGAGTGCTGAAGAACTGAAATACTAAAGAATTGACCCTAGCAGGACTGAAGCTGCTACTTATCTCAGTGCAAGTTCATAGGAGAGCCTGCTAGTGCTGGGCAACAGGAAAGATCGTGCAGATGCCATGCAGAAACCTGATAGACAGTTGTACTATAATGCAGTTAACTTGAGCAGATCCAGTATTTAGAAAGGAAAATACAGGCTTAATGTGATTTCATTGTTCAACAAATTACGCTGGGATGGAAAAGGTTATGCCCTTTTCAGCCTGCTTTACCTCAGCTTTCAGTGTTCTCAGGTTTTCTCCCTTTGACAGACATTTTGACAAAGAACTTTGAAAATTAGAAAATTAGATCCAGAATCAGTTTTAATCTAATACATCAGAAATTCTCACCTTCCAATATTACTCTTTTTTTTTTTTTTTTTTTTTGTTTCCTGGGAAAAGTGGGAATAACTCAGAAATATGACAGTTATGGCATATCAAAACAGTCTGACTCTTCTTCCCTTCTACTTGTTTTTCTGCTGGTCTATTTTTACTCCTGATTCGCACCAGTATACCTGAAAAGATAATGAAGTGTGGTTTTAGGATTGATAATTCAATTCAGGGTCTGCAGAGAGAGCACTTATACGTGTGTTTGATGTGATTTCCAGAGTGGCTGCAGCAGCATTTATAACAGCACAGTAATCTTTCTGTCACCTCTCTTAGACAGAAACTTGTTGCTGTACTGAACTGGATGTGCCCAGTGCCCTTTAATAAGAAGCAAAAGATATTTAGGTGCTTATTTTTTGATTAACAAAATTGCCAGGAAATTCATGCCAAAATATTTATGGCGGCAATATCAGCCATCAGTCTGGTCTTCCAGTAAACTTCAGCTAGTCAATTAAAAAAAAAAAAGGGGGGGGGGGGGGGTGAGTGGAACGGATTATTAACAAGTAATTAAATAAAGATTAAAGATGTATTAACCTAGAGTCCAGTCATGGAAATTCAGCTGTCAGATGATATGGGGCCTGGCTGTTTTGAGAAAATATGATGAATGCAGGCTCATGGGAAGCTGTCACAATAATGAAACAAGCCCAGCCTGGGCCAATAGATTTACCTATTTCTACCTGGCAGATTATAATAGGACCTGGAGTCATCCTGCTGATCAGTGGGTACCTGTAGAAAGCTCATCACACAGAGTGTCATTAGGATCGAAAAGGGAATATTTTTTGGAGCGAGATACCCAGAGACATCACTGTCACTTGAAGAAAAGCAGAGAGGGAAGATTGTATGTTGGGGTATAACTTGTAACAGATTGTCAAACCATCTGCAAAGAAGTAGCAAAGATAGCTGATGTGCTGCTCTTGCCTGATCATGACGAATTCCCACTGGAGATGCCTTCCCTTCCCATTCCCTGGAGAGCTAATGCTGTTGTAGATCTAGTGCTGCATATTTCTGTCTGAATGCATAGACATTTTGATATAGGAGAGGCTGAAATAATCAGTACTTCCAAAACCTCCAGCTGAAATGGTGGAGGAGTCAGTTGACTTTTCCAATTTACTGAAGATAGGTGCTAATAGAACTCACTTGGAAAGCTGGAGACAGTATCATTAAGCAGTTGACTGCAATAAAAGACAAGATGACAGCACATGTGGTATCTCTATTA
The DNA here is from genome assembly GCF_004027225.2 of Strigops habroptila. NCBI lineage: Eukaryota > Metazoa > Chordata > Aves > Psittaciformes > Psittacidae > Strigops > Strigops habroptila. The sequence goes on from NC_044281.2 coordinate 32,677,203, forward strand.
TATGTGTGTAAAACTAATCCCTCTTCTGGAAATTGTACTGGAACTTGGGGGTCGTTATTGAATGCAAACACAAATCAACTTTGCTTTTATTATTTGAGAACAGAGTGGCCAGTGCTGAAGAAAGATGCTGAAGGCACATCTATGCCACCTATATGTTATGTCTCCCACATCTACCTATGGAAAGAAAATATGGAAGCTCTCAGGTGACTCCATAAATACGCATGAACTTGTGTACTGGAGAAAATGTCTTCCTATGTGCAGATTATTCCTATGCTACGTTCACATACAGCCGTCATGGTGAGGATTGTCAGTAATGTCTAGACATTGACTTGGCTTGAGCCAGTCGTAAACACCTCATTTTACAGTCCAGAGGACCAACCACGTTTGTATAAGATATCCATCAAAGTCACACAGCTCAAATCCTAATAAAAGTTGGCAAAGCCATTAAATTTCACATTCTTCTAATTTTTCATAATTCTATGAATTCTGGAGAATAAAAAACTTTTGGTTCATTTTTTATGTTTTGTCAGTTTTTAATTGCTCCTTGAACGGCAGTAACAGCAATCAGCTCCAAAACAGTGGCCAACATTGCTCAAACACAGTTAATGTCTTTTTGATATTAAAAAAATTAACAACCTGAAAGCTGCTTAAAACAAAACCAACAAACCTTAGGCCCAGTCAAAAGTGGGCATTTTCAAACACAGATCTTGCATGTATGAAAGGGAAAAGTCTGACAAAAAGATCAGTTTTGCTAAAAAAGATGTTTCTAAATCAATGCTTCAGTGTAGAAAATGAATGACCATGACACTAGTAGAAAAAGAGCACCAAAAACGCAATTCCACTTTCCAAGATATTTCAACATAAATAAGCAATATATATGGTGTACAATGAAATAATATTATTCCTGTTTCTCAAGCCAGAAAATTCAAACTGAAGTACAGATAAAGGGAAATTGTTATGTACACATAACAATGAATAAGTCTATATCAAAGCAAATTTAATACAAAAACCCTAAATATGACTCATTTTTCTTTCTGTAGTACATTTATGATCATGTTATCCAGTCAAGAAATTAAATGTGCAAACAATAAATGGAAGGCAATTGATTCAGATATCAACAGCCACAGAGGTCAAGATCAGGAGTTTCAGAAGCTGCTATGTGAACAGAACTGATATTTTTAATGGGAAAAAGGGTGTACAGGCAATTTGGAAACTCCAATTTATCTGCAGTGGCCACTGGATTTGTATTAATATTAGAGCACAGAATTGTAATCCACAAGCTTTTCATTCAGTGACAAAAAAGAAGAGGTTCTGTAAAAAGTTGGGCTTCTGGGATTGTGTATACCAATGGCATCTGACATATAGACACGCAGCTGCTGCCTTCAGTGGGAAAAATGGTTAGAAAACAGAGGTGGGGGGAGGAGGGAAACTGATGTCAAGGAACAACAACTCGTTCAACTCTTGACCTCTGTCAGCGAGGGTCTGCAAAGAAAGGGAGACTACAGCTACTTCCACAAGTACTTCAGACAAGTGCTTGTAAATAAAATCAACTTCTTACCCTCAAAGTTGCTTCTCACTTAGAGTGCACAATGCTAGTGATTTTTAAAGTGGGAAAACAATCAACAGGTTTAGAAACAATACTGTATTTCCATCTTTCTCCTTTGAGCACGTAACAGTACATGTACTTCCACATGCTTTTCTGTACTTGCAATACACATTCATTTATAAAATGTAGTAGTGGATGGGACATTTAATGAAATCTCATTTATCCCTTTGTTAGTGTTCTTCAGAGAAAAATTTAGGATCTTATTGCTCATGTGGGGTATGAGCCAAAACTTATTAAATTCTATGAGTGTTGGATCAAGAAGCTCTAAAAAGTAGTCAGAATAAATGGGATCTCCTGGCTAACCTTTCATTTTTCTTTTTAAATAGTATTTCATATGTTTTGCCATTTTATGTACACACCTCTGGCTTTGGACCAAATCCTAGCTAGTGTAAAACAGCCTCACACCACCCACTGTATGCAGTGGAGCTACACAAGCTAACAGCAAACCTGGAACCAGCCCACTGCAAATAAGTTACAGATTTACCTACTTGTGTATCACACTACTAGTTCATATTATTGCATTGTAAGGTGCTTTGGGAAATTAAGAGAATAGTAGGAGCTAAATTAAGTTAGATTCCAGTCTAATACAGTCTGACTTGTATTTCACAGAAAAAGGACTTTTGTTTTTGAAATGCTGAGCAATAATTTTGTATAAAGTATTCAAAGTAAGGTACTTCAGACAGCTCTATGTTACCCTGTTCAGAATAATATGGGAAAATCTATTTCTGACATACTGTTTTTAACTCCTCCTAATTATCATTAATGCTAATTAATAAATGTATGTTGGTTCAAGCTCATTGGTTACTCCATAACTTATAGTTAAAAATTATGACAAAGAATTACAACTTCTCAGGTTGAATATAATAAAATGGTGATTGATATTCCCCATGGCTGGGATGGAATATGATTTGAGGTAGGCTAAAATAGTGGTAAGTGAAAAGTTTGATATCCATCAATTACTGAAGCTGACACAGTAAATGTAAGGTGTGATTAACAATGTGGTGAAGCAACTAGGTCACTGCTCTCTGCCCAAATCACAAGTACCGTGGCCACTCCGACTTAGCAAAGAATTGCTTGGCTGAGCATGAACTGGTTGTGTACTCATTTTCCCCTTCAATTCTTGTGTCTCTATTATTTTTGCAATCTGCCCACATATAATGCATCCTTCTGTATGGAATGAAATAAGCAGACCTCCCAGCTTGTAAAATAAAAATTATTTTACGATGGGTCTACGTAGGGTCTGCATAGTTAACAAAACAGAATCGAAATTTAACATAGTTCAGAGACATCCAATATCACGTCAATATGCTTAGAATAAAAAATTTCAGGCCCTGTCCCAGATTCAAGTGCCTGTCATAGATATCATCCACCCTTTTATGACAGTATCACAGAAAAGGTTCGTATGCAATGACGCATGGATGAATGCATAAAATTACCTTGGTGAGGAACCAGGAAGTAGGTGCCCATGTGAGCCTATGGCAGCCACTGGTTGTGAGGAATTGTGACAGATGGGCCAAAACCACATCACTGTTCCCTCCCTTCATACCTGGGGAAATAGGCTACTATTATAGCATTACCTACTTTCTAGGACAAATGACAATTGAAAAACAGGTTACTGTTTTGTTTTTTTTTTCTGTCTGGTGGGATATATATATATAGAATCATAGAATCACAGAATATGAGTTGGCAGGGACCTCAAGAATCATCTGATTCAAGCTTTCTTGGCAAAAGCATGGTCTAGACAAGATGGGCCCAGCACCCTTTCCAGCTGAATCTTGAAAGTACCCAGCACTGGGGAATACACTGCTTCCATGGGGAGATTATTTCAATGGCTGATTGCTCTCACTGTGAAAAATTTCCCTCATGTCCAATCGGAATCTCCCAGGAGTAACATGTGCCCATTACCCCTCATCTTTTCCATGTGAGTCCTTGCAAAATGGGAACTTCCATCTTCTTTGTAACCACCCTTTAAAAGTGCTAGAATAGGGTGATAGTCTCCCCTGAGCTTTCTTTTCTCTCAGCCTCTCCTCATACGACAGTCTTCCCAGTCCTTTGATCATCTTTGTAGCCCTTCTCTGAACCCTCTCCTGCCTGTCCACCTTTTTTGTTGAGCACAGACAAAATCCAAGCACAGTATTCCAGGTGCGTTCTGACAACGCTGAGTGGGACAATGAGAACTTTATCTCAGCTAGCAATGCCCTTGTTGGTGTAACCCAACATCCTGTTGCTTCTCTTTGCTGCAGCTGCACACTGTTCACTCATTTTGAGCTGCTTGTCCACCAGGACCTCCAGGTCCCTTTCCAGAGTGCTGCTCCCCAACAGGCAGATCTCAGCCTGTGCTGCATTCTTGGATTGTGCTTACCCAAGTGCAAGACCTTACAGTTGTCCTTGTTGCACTTCATAAGGTTCTAGTGATCGTGCTCTTCCATCCTACTCAGGTCTTCCTGCAGGGTGACTTTCACTTTCAAAGTCTCCACTTCCTCAAAGAATGCTTTTCTTTATTTAAAAGCAAAGAAACCAACCCCCCGGGCTCTCATTTCTGCAGTGATCAGTTATTTGCAGTGAATTGGAAAGCTGTTGGAGCAGGAGAGGTGTTACTTATTGGAATTCCAGAGTGTTGTATTTGTTAACTAAGTAAAAAGTAAAAGTTTTACATCTTGTCTCAGAACATGGAAGTAAATAGATGCAAACAGGAAGAAAGAGGACTATGACATTGTGCATTCATAAGGCAAAGTCAACAGTGACAACTGGACAAGTTTATGAAAAAATCATAGCTTTCTATCACTGGATTTATGATTTATTTATACTGAAAAACTGCAGAGCACAGAGGTTTACGGGGTTTTTTCTAAAAAAAAAAAAAAAAAAAGCCAAAAAAAAAAAAGGAATTTTTTTTCAGTTGTTTTGGCACAACTTGGCTTCTGTTGGTTTTAAGTAAGTACTTGTTTAAAAAAGCAAACCAGCGTGCCTCTAAATGGTGTTAACACACCAAACATGCTCTATGAAAAAACACAACCACACAGAATGAGTTGCTTTCCTGCCTTAGGTCAGCACAGGCTTCCAGAAACCAAAAATCTCTGAAATCTCCAGCTACTGCCCACACACATCCTATCCAGAGCCACCACCCCACTACACCACAAGAAGGGAGAGGAAACCATGTGTGCACTCTGTGGTGTCATCAGCAACTTTGACAGAGTCCTTGGGATCATGCAATAGCCACATGCATAGAAGAAGAGCCTGTTTGGTACGCTGACTCACAACCCCCCCTCAAAATAAATAAACAGCTGGTCCCTGGGCATTGGGAAGGTATAACAGTTGGTCAAAACTCTCTTCCTCTGAAATCTCTTCTCAGGAGAGAATAAATTGAGGCTGAAGTAATTCATGGCAATGGATTTTCAATGTTGAAGCTTTTATTATCTGAACCTGAAGAGACTACAAGAACTGACCTTAGACAGTGCTCTCATCAAGAATTCCTAAGAAAATGTTAAAATCAAAGAATTTATTTTCTTTTGTTTGTTGTCATAGGATTGATACCAATGATCTGAGGAGATGTTGCATGGATGAACCAAGAGGTTAAAGATATTTAGGAATATTATATTGAGACTGTTACAGGAGCCAAAGAGAAAATAAATCATTGATAGAGGAAACATGGAAGGTTTATATGCTTTTAACTAAGGGCACATCGAAGGTCACTATATTTGATCATTACTTTATGCAGCTGCCTATCACAGCACACTTTCCCCATCAAACCCAGGTACAGAGGCAAAGCAGGATCTATCTTAGTTCCCCTGGGTAAGGTTAGTCCATGACCGCAAAGGATTTGCCCACAAATTACATCATTATTTGTTTACTTCCAAGTAAAAGCACTACAACAGTATAAAATATATCCTCACATTTTTATATATATATATTAAAAAAAAAGCAGAAGACTTTTGTTTGTTTTTACTGAATGATATCAAAGTATATTCTCACATCTATATATATATTAAAAAAAAAAAAAAAGATTTTTGTTTGTTTTTACTGAATGATATCTCACCCCTGTTAACATAATGCAAGCCAATAGCCAGTGCCAAAGAAAATCAAAATGTGATTAGAAAAAATTTCCAGAAATATCTGCAGGTATATAGTCCAGCCAAGGAGAATTTGTTTTGTCATTCAAATGACACATAAAAAATACAGATTTGACCTATGTAAGAATGACTGCAAATAGCACTCAACAGAAAGAAGAAATTTCAACAATAAATAACTACAATCACTCATATATTTTTCTTAGGTGTCCAATAACCAAGTCCGTACAAGTTTATCTGGTGATCTTGCTTGAGCTTGATTTCATGAACATAAGAATAAGGGGAAGATGCAGCCCAGGAGCACTTTTGGAAGTCCCCTACTCTCAGAGAGCCATCAGGATCAGACTAGACCTAATCTGAACTGCAACTCTCCCATGATATCCATCATGTGGACATCAGATCTTCATCACCAATTGATTTATATTATGAATCCACTCATATTGGTCCACACTACTTGCCAAAGTAGACATACCTGGAGATACACAAAACCATCCATGTACATCCATGGCAGAGGGGTTGGAACTAGATGATCTTAAGGCCCTTTCCAACCTTAACTATTCTATGACTCTATGATCCAATTCACAAATATCACTGGATTTAAGGAAACATTATTTCCCAGTTAGAGACTAGTTAAAAATTGTTCTTGACAAAGTAACCGGGAAGAGACTTTGCAAGAGAAAATTCCTGAACTCTCTGTTCCAATTTTGCTCACACTGGATATTTGACAATAAAAATTTAATTTGGCCATATAAGTTCACTATCATGCATCAATTATATTTTGGAGGCAATGACTCAGTAACCTACTCAAATAGATTTACCTCCTGCCTGCAAGGCTTTATTTTTAATAATGTAAATAGAAAAAAACTGACCTGCACTTCACTTGAATATTTTGACTTGCACTTTGGTGTGTGGGAAGATTTTAACCAAGCAGCTGCTAACGTAGTAAATAATGAAAACAAAAGTAAAATGTTAATTATGGCTTGGCAATTAAATAAATACACTATAAAAAAGAAACCAGAAAAACAGGGAAAGGCTTCCAAGAGGAAAGAGTCATCTTAAAAACAGAAAAAAGATAGTAGAGGTGAAAAGTCTCATTAGAATACAGGTCCAAAATCTCAAAGTTTATCCTGGTCTGAAAGGAATGACTCTCATGGGAATTCAGCGCTGCTCAATGAAATACGCCCTGTGGAATAACACGCCTTTTTTATTAGTTATGAGATTAATTTCTATGTTTTCTTAAAGAAGTATTTATTTCTAAAAAGGAAAAAAAAAAAAAAAAAAAGCTTTCAGCAAACTTTCAGTTCAATGTGTGATAGGCAACCTGGGCAGGGGTGAGGAGGGAAGAAAGAAAAGAAAATTCAGAACTTCGATAGAGTATGAGTTAAAATAGATCTCACTCATCACATCTTCAACAGAAGATAATGAGAAGACAAGCTTCAGTAGAACCTCCTGATAGCTTTTCCCTATTTGCATATCATTGAGCTTTGCTGGTAGTATAACAAAAAACCCCAGCAAGTTGCTTAAAGAAAATTTTTGTGGTGGGGATGGGAAAGAAGTTGATTATACTATTAAAATATCTACACATTTCATGAACAGTGAAGCTGAGTGCACATAAGGAGGGACATCTCATTCTGGCTTATTGATGTGTCCTGAGTTACAGCCAACAACTTTTATCTGATTTTCCAACAGAAAATGAGCAAACAAACAGCATTTGCATGGGTATACATCTTCCTTCAGAGGATTTTGTCTATATAAAAGTGAGAAGCATTGCTTGCTGCTCAGGTACCCAAACCAAGTTGCAATATTCACCTCCCATTCCTTATCAGCATTTTGAGCAGATTGCCAGCTGACTGTCAGCTTTGCTCCTGCTACAAATATGACTGACAAATACAGAAAGAAAGTATTTGAAAGGTCTACCTTGTCAGAGAAGAGAGCACACTGACAGGCATTCACAGAGCATTGTTACCTTTCAGGCAATGCATGGATAGGTGGATGATGCACCTAAGCTAGTGTACTCTTATGATAAGTTTGTAAAATGGCAGTAAGGCAATGTTTCTAGTTTGTGTTTCTAAAGACTATAGCTGAGAGGGGTACTAGTTCATGGCCCTCTAGAATCAATGAAAAAAAGTAGATGCTTCCACTTAGCAGCTTAGAAGGACCACAGAACACTTCAAGACTAAAACACCTTTCTTGGGTTTTATTAATCCATTTTTTAAAATACAGAAAATTCTTTTAGTATTATCTGTGTTTCATTTATCCTTATTCTTCAATAATAATGGAAAGGGTGTTTAAGGCTGAACAATAAACCAGCACAAATAAATGCCACAGAAAGAAGTGAAATGCATCAGGATACATAGTCCCTTTTAAACCCTTCAAATACTGTCATTTTCTGAAAGGAGAAAAATAAAAAAAGCACGTGCAAATTAATTTCATTTTTAAATCCTTCATATGTTCCTTTATGCAGCTGTAAATCACTTATTACAGGGATGCCCTCTCTAAATTGTTTTCCTCTCTGCTCCATTAAAACTAGAATTATATTTCTGTTACAGATGTAATAAGGTATAGATATTAAGGTGAGAGAAAATAAAGCCTACGATTGTGCATGTATTGCATTACTGAACAATAATTAAAGGAATTATTTGCACATTTAATCAAGCTGCAGTTCTGAGTGTTGATGGTAGAAGGTGGTAGCTTTGGCATTTTCCCAGTGGAGTTGCTGGGAGAACTATGGGGGCTTCATGTTGTCCTTCATTGCCATGTAGTCCCTGGTAGTGCAAGAAGCCACCCTCTAATTTTGCAAATTAGCAGACTCTCTGCAAAATACACTCATGATTCCCAGCCATAGGGACAGATCAAAAGCGAAACTGTTGTAAACTCACTGAATCAGGAAAAAGTATTGAAGTCATGAAGAACAACATGGTTGTAAGAAGTTTAGATTAATCTGAAACACTTCAGACACTGGCTTAATGCTTTCAGTGAAGAAGCTAGACACTATTTTCAGTACTGCTAGCATAGCATAAACCAAGAAAAAGGAGTTAAATGTTCAGCTGTGAATAGGTGAACAATAACCTTCCTTTCTAGGCCATGCATGTAAAACAAAAGGTTTGCACGAGTCCTTGTAGCACAGGCAGCATCTTTGTCAAGGTATTTCACATACTTGCAGTTGTCTTTTGCATCCTCCATCCCCTCCTGGGTGTATGCACGAGCAATTCTCTTTGAGACTGCTAACATTTGCTTCTAACCTTGTGCTCCCAAATCTTTTATGTTTGTCTTTCATTGTAGATGAACTATAGGAAACTAGGATGACTATAGGAAACAAGGAAGACAGCCAATACCATCTATTGGCACAGACCACGGTTGCACAGTAAGTTGAAGAGAATAAGTTCAAGAGCAGCTATGGAAGTCCTAAGAGAGAAAGTGGTCTAATGTTTGTGGCAGCAAGTGAAAAATTATTGTGTCTTGATTCAGCATGTGGCTTTGTGACTGCCTCACTTCACAAGGTACATACACTGAGGAGATATGTGTGCCATTTTGCCAAATAAGCAAATCTGAAATAAAAAACATCCCTTATATCATGGGTTAGCAGAAACTCAAGATGCACAGAGCTGTGTATCAGTCATGGCTTCAAGAACTGAGAGATGCTTCTTGTATAGCAATCATAAAGTTGTGAAGAACTGAAGACTGCAGATCTTCATGCTGGTGCTGCTTTTTAGATGCACAGGCAGCTCTCGGAAATGCAAGCAGAAGGATTTCTTTTGCATTATATTTGAATTACTTTGGTTCATAGATATAAATCCCTGAGTAAAGTCAGAGGCTGTTCTGCTGCCTGAAGGTGGTGAAGACTTCATTAAAACTCCTACCAGGAAGCAGGTAGGATGTAATGCAGCACCACTGGATAGGTAACAATAGGAAGCCATGCTCTATGCCAGGCCAACAGAGCTTTGAATGAGGTTTTTGTCTGTGCCACAAGCTTGACACAGCAGTTTGACAATTTCAGCAACAGCAAGGGAATGGGGGGAAGGTGCTTTGATAAGCAAGAATTTTTAATTCTTCTAGTTAGCAGAGAAATATCTACACTAAATGTCTCACTGTCTAGTGGCCGCACTCCTAACACACCACAGCAGAGGCAAGGTGGCAAAGGCACTGCATGCAGTTCCTGAGGAAACACATTACAGTATTTAGAGCTGCATTTTCAAGCATTGTTGACAACATTCCTGGGGGCATTGGCGCTCCAGTCAGCCAGTAAGTACTCACAGTTTTCTCTCCTTATTGACAGGAGCATTCACTGGCCCTACACCCTTAAACACTGGTCAGGCAAAACTTTTGTGCATTCCTTTCTTCCCTCTCTAACAAAGCTTTAGCAGCAAGCATCCTTTTACAGATAAAGGGTTTCTGGACTTCAGACTAGACTGGATCACATTGTCCTTGAAAGCAACCATCAGTCTGAGAGGTAGCAGAATTTTCTCCTTCAGTGAGCAGAGTAGTCTGTTATCAGCTAAAGCATGTCTTCCTGCCTTGTTTGGAAACTTCTAAGTGAGAGGTATGCTACCTCCTCGTTTGTGTGTTTACTCCCAGGGCAAATCCACCTTTACTTGAAATTACTTCTAACTTGAATTTTGTTTCAGCTTACAGCCCCTGAAGTTTAAAACACTGTTTTTACCACCTAATGTGTATTAGTCAATTTAAAATGCAATTACTGTTCTTAGTCATAAAAGCAGACCCCTATTGAGAGTTCACAATGTCAATAAAGAATGTTTATACTGATTTGTCATTGATCTTCTGGGATTTCCATCGTTGCAAACTAAGTCCTGAGAAGTTCCTGCAATATGTAGAAGTAAGCCTCTAATCCAGCTTCTCTATTTCTCACTCTCTTGTGTTGGCAGAGTGCTTGGTACCCTGTTGGAAATGCATGGAAACAAAAATCTAACTCTCATCATAAGATCTTGTAATCAGAGAGAAAATGTAGCTCAGGTGCAAAGCATATCAATCTAGACATAAACTCTTCTTAGAAGATCTGCAATTTCCATCTTTCAGTTCTTTCCTGCAGGATTGTTCGTCTTGTGATGGTGCTCCTTTTAACCAAACCACGTGGCCCCTTGCTCCTCTGACTTACTCCATTTAAGACTTTTTTCCTTAAGACTGGTTTTCTATCCTGAGATTTTTCTGTGATTTTCTCTACAGAGATCTATATCTGAAAATGAAGTGCCCTATAACGTCTGTCACAAGATCTTCCTCAGAAAAATAAGTAACTGTGTAGTACCTATGGCAGATTTTCCTATGTCATTCTTTCCTCCAAATGCCATAGTCAAATAAAAAATTTCATAACACTTTCTATATTAAAGGTAGCATCTCCTTCAAGACTGGATACAATACACCTTCACTGCTGAGCTTTCCCAAAATCTGCTAAGTAGCAATGCATTTTTACTGCAGCTAGCCCAATGTAGTATCTTGCAAAAGGCACTAAAAGGTTGGGAATGAGGAAGAGGGTTGAGGTTAACAGCATCAAGGTTGAAAAGTTACTCTCAGTGAATAGCAATGTGTCTGTCTCCAGATCTTTGGCAACAGGAGTAGTAGGATATTGAGCCTTAGACCATAAAAGATTTGAAGACTGCCATAGAGGCATGATCTCAAACTGCCCAGTGCTGTGGGAACTTGGCAAACCTTTCACAGAGTCTGGTCACCTTTAAGGCAACACCCCAAGAAAACTTGCCCACTTTATCACTTCTGCATAACCTATGTGAAACTGCAATTTGCTTGGCTTAGCCTGATAGTTGGACATGCACACTGCTTCTGACTTGTTCGTTACTGACTTATTTTATTGCCCAGATGCAAAATTCAGGTGGTGAAACGCACAAAAATCAACCCTTTCCTTCCCTAAACCAATATTCAAAACTGATTTCCATACAGACCCAGATGTCCCCTTTCTGAAAAAGACACCAAGTAGAAGCATAACACAGAATCCACAGGAGACAGAATTACTACTTTTACCTTTTTTGTTGGTTTAATAGGATCATGGTGAGCAAATGTTACATGTTGGCCAACAGCAAGCATAATGACCAGTGATCTGAAGTGCAATCACACCCAGTAATTCCCAGGGAAGGCAAATTACTGATTTGTAACTAGTCATTCTTTTCAATTACAGGGTACTTTTCCCCGGAAGATGGTTTTTTATTGATCTCTCAGGTGCAATGTGCCCTCCATTGCCCTGAGACTTTCAGATACTCTAATAAGCTGAACTTTGTGAAAATAGCAATTACTGCATGTGGGGCTGAAGAAAGCCTTGGAAGAGATGCAGGTGCCCAGACCAGTAAATATTTACTTAATATACTATGTAATCTTCCATCTGCCTGTCATGTGACCTTTAAAGTTCATAATTAATTTACAGTGTTCTACTATAAAAGATAACTTCTAATTTGTGTTATCACCCTGTTGCTGAGTTACCACTTTGTTGCGTATATTGTTGCCTGTGCCAACTTGTTAAATTAGATCTTTTTAGAGTTTGCTGAAACTCGAGAAAATAAAAAAGGTGTTCTACTTCTGAAGAGAGTTTTGTGGTTACTGCAACTGCATACATACACCTGTTCTTTGAATAATTCATGTGTTTACCCAGGACTAAGATATAGAAGGGAAATATTGCAATAAAGAGAGCAGGACACAGGCAAAGTTTACAGCCACTAGACAACAAAAGGAAATAATCCTGGGGTAAACATATTTTCATTTTGACATGTCCGAAGTAGACACAGACTGGGCGGATAATCAGAGACAGGTCAGGGCCTTGAGAGAGCAGAGCTCAAATGAAGCTGCACAGCACATCAGGTCAGGATTTCTTATGGATGTATTTTAGCTTGTGGCATTAATCATGATAATCACATCATAACTGTTCCTAAGGGGAAGCAGATAAAAGGAGTAGCCATCAGGCCCTATTCTCTTCATGACTTATATTAGGAAAGACAGATTTGAATATCAGGGTGAATTTTTAGGTCTACCCATTTTCCAAAGCCCTATATATCCTAAAACATAACTGTGGAATAGGGGTAAGGAAATAAAGCAGGAAGCTATAAGTAACCATTAACTGAACCACGTGTGCAAATTGGAGGAAAAAGACCCTGGATTTTGAGATGGACATCATAACCATGTCAGAAAGTGCAACTGAGTGTAAAGAGAAATGCGCAAAACATTCTTCCTTGAAGTTACAAGGACCCTTGGAGGCCCAGGTAACATCCTAAAATAGCTCTTTGATAGCATCACCAGCACATTGAATTGGATTATAAAATTGTCATTTAACACCAAGAGATTTGATAAACTTAGTGCTATCGCTCTACTTTGACTGATGAGCAGCTCAGTTTGCTAAACTTGGACTGTTCACAAATCTCTGAAGCAAAATATTTCCACATCACTTGTCTAAATTACAACTGACTCGTGATAATATTATTACTCACTTTAGTGTTAGGTAAATTCATTCTTTTTCTCTGCTCTCCTACATCTACCACAGCAGCTTCCCAGACGGCTGAAAACTTTTCCTAGTCATTTTATCATTTGGATTTTGTTTGTTGTTATTTTTATTTTTTTTCCTAAGTACCTAATCCTGTAAACAAAACCAAACCCCACCCCACAGTATCTGTTGCAAGCTGTGAGCTTTTTATCGGGGTACTAGGATACTTTATGCAGCTTTAGGATTTAAGAATTGCCCAAGACAATATTTATCATGTCATCAGGAAATGCTAAATCCTCTTAAGCTGTTGAGAAAATAGACTCTTCCTTTAAAGTATGCCCTCTTTCATTCTCTCACTTTTATCTTTCGAAAGCACCACAAACTGACTATTGACAGGGCTGGAGTATATTGATGGACAGAAGGAAGTTTATGTTTCTGGATTTCTCCTGTGTAGCAGAGATGCTCTCTCTTCAACATGAAGTTCTCTTTCATAATGGCTAGAAAACAAGCTTTCATTATCTTTTTTTGGTCTTTTTTCCCCCTCAGATTTCTTTCCCAGATTTCACCACCATTCCAGATCTGGAAATTTTTGGGTGGAGAACAGGTTTCTTTCCAAGTGTTATTTAATCCTCGAAACTGTAGATCATTTTTATGAGGATCAGTTAGAATTCCCCTAGGTTTTGAAACCTGTTAAAAATTATGGAGACACAGAAGGTTGGATTGGAATGTGATCTTCAAGAACTTATCTGTTTTATTGCTTCCAAGGGGCTTGTCAGCTTCCTACTGAAACACAGTTCAGTAATTGCATAGTGAACATAAATGGGAAGGTAGGTTTTCATTAGCACTAAATGATCATGTTGATGTACATTAGAGATCCTCTTTATAGAACTTCATTGACAAAAGCATATGCTGGAAAGCATCTCTATTTTCCAATAACACTTTTCAATACATAATAAAACAACTCACTACACAGTATTAAGGTATCGTGTTACTGATCATTTGGAGTATGTCTCTATTCTAATTTCTTCTACCGGCCTCACCAAAAATATATTAATCCATTTAAAAATATTTAGTTAAATATAATATCAAAAGTTACTTAGAATTATTTTGTCTGTGGTTCTAAGATTCTCTAACTTCAACACTTCACAGTAGGGCACTCCTGAGAAGAGCCTTCATGGTCTTTAAGCAAACACATTTCATTAACTCCCATCACTCCCCTTCACACTGCTTATGGAAGTCAACAGTAATCCCTCCCACTTTTACAAGGAGGTTTCGTATTTACACCGTAATTCTGAAAACCAAGCACGGACCAGCCTGAGGTGTGCCGCACCTCATCCTCTCACAAAACAAATTGCTATCATGAGATAAATGAGTCCATTTCAGACTGAATTGAAGGTGTGTAATTTCAAAAACCTTGTTAGTTGTTCATCTAACCCTCCCTAAGAGAGCTTTCAGTGATAAAATTTCTACCATTTCCTCCAGACAATCATTTTCAGAATATAACTGTTCCCTCCACATGTTTTTTTCACCTATATAAAGCATCCTTGTAGATATTTGTAAAGTTATGTCTTCCCTCCTCCATTCCTACAATCTTTTCTTACCCTTCATGACTTTAATTTTCACTCTTTTTAGTTGTTTTTGTATCTCATGTTTTCTAAATCCCAACTTTTTCTATTGATGTGTCCGAATCCTCTGCAGTGTTTATTTTCTCTACATCAAATATCTTATCAGTCACGTGTGACCGAAAGGACTGGTTGAGTCCAGAGATAATAGATGTTTTGCAGTGTATTTCTTTGTAAGTTTTACCACAGATTGGACAGCTAGAAATATTTGCCTCAGGTTCTTTGGGACAATATTGAAAAAGAAAAACCAGAAGCCATCTGATCTCCTGTCGAGAACTAAATTAAGGAAAATGCTTCCAGAAAGCTTGGTCCACGCTTTCACAATCTTAATTATTCTTTGATGTTTCAGATTTCAGCTGCCTGGGTCAGTCGTAGAGCCAGGTGGCCAGTGGAACTGAACACCTGCAGTTCCCAAGATCAAAATGAAACCAGAGGATAAAGTAGGAGCCCCTGATGCAAACCCCACAGGTGAGTACCAATTCCTTCAGTAGAACCTAGTTTACAGAAGACTACAGTAACTCAGCATGTAACTATTTAGCTAATTTGTTGCCTATGGCCAGAAATTAAGCACAAAGTAAGCTAATACAAGGTAAGCCAATGAAAGAAAAATAACGTCCTGCTTTGCATAAAACTGCATTATATCATTGGAACTACCAGAGAATTAATAAAAGTTACACAAAGGCAAGAGATTAAGCAAAAAAAGGCTGAAGCAGGAAGTAGTCCAGTGGTCACAGAACTTTTCCTATGTTCCACTATGGTCCCTAACAGACTAAATGCTCAGATACAGGAGAAAAAAAAAAAAAACACACAAAAAAAAAACCCCAGACAAAAAAACAAAAAAACCAATATTACTGATGGGCCAATGGCCTGAAATGTGCACCATATACAAATTCATTTCTAAGATGTGCCTTATTAATTTAACTGTTATTTCCAGGAGAAAACAAAAGACTGTTTTTAGTTGAATCATGCCTTTTTTGTTGTAATTGATTATATCAGATAAGGTGCTTTTTACATCATGGCTTTTTTTCCTCTTTTCTCCAAAACCTGAGTTGTAGTTGCATGTTCTTCAGAATGATAGAGCTGGTGCTGCGACAAGTGAGATGTCTAAACCTCAGAGAAATAGTTGAAATTAATAATGAAAAGTCTCAGCAACGGAAGTCCAGCAGCTTAAAAAAAAAAAAAAAAAAAAAAAAAAAAAAAAAAAAAAGAAAAGGGCAGAATTAAAGGAATTGATGTGAAATGTGGAGACTAAGATGGAACTGGAAGAAATGTCATAACATTTGCTTATAACTGTTGGGAGGATTGCTTCTCTGACTTGTAAAAATCAAGAGAAAAAGAAGAGTAAAACAGAAGAGGAAAAAAAGCAAAAGAGGAAGAGCAAGCATTGGTAATCAAGAAGGGATAAAAATTATGCCTAAGTTTATTAGTTGACACTCTTCTGAGAAAGAAACAGACACAGGCTTATTTAAACTTTATAGAAGCTTTACTCTGCTAATTCATCACTGGCACAGAAGAACAATGTTAGTAATAAGAACAACAGAGATACAAGAGAGATTTATTGGAAGTCTCTCTAACTTCTATCCACTTTCTTTCATTTCCATGTAAATCGTTGATTGTTAACGAAAGCATTTCTGGAGAAAGATAAATCTTTGCATTTTTTACCCAGTGTTCACTAAGAATTACCACACATTTACACAGAAGAAGCCTCAATGTACAATCACTCTCAGAAGCAAAATTCAGCTGGACTCAAATCACAAATCTGAGTTTTCTAACATTTTGGCAAATCACTTCTTTCTGTTACTCTTCCTATCCTGGTAAAGCCCAGACTGATCCATTGTTTCTATCACTTCCATAACAAATGTATCATTCTCATTCATGTGCTTATGAATATGTTATGAGTTGTAACTAAATGTAATTATGTAAATGATAGTCATTTGTTTGCTATACAGATTAATGTTCTGCTTCATCAGGAACCCAATATGGAGCAGCAGAAGTTTGAGCTTTGCAGCTGTGCCTCTGTGTGGTGCTGCTCTGATCTAAAAATTAAAATGAAGATGAAATTCTTCTTTGCGTGAACAAAACAAACCATCTTTGTGTTACTTAATATATTATCTATTACTTTCTACAGGTAGCAGAATCAATCACCTTTCCCAGTGGTGGTAGACTCCCGAGGAATAATTTTATACACCTCCAGTGCTGTAATGCAACGCCAAAGTGTTAATTAGAATCCCAATAACGGTTTTGCTTTTTGTAGTGATGCTTTTTAAAGCTAAGCTTCCTTTGTCAAACTGGGAACTGAACATGAAAAGTGAAGTTCTGCTGCACTGAGAAGATTTGAATAATCAAGTCTTATGAAAAATGGGTTTCCTGCCCTGTGAAAGTCTTCGGTAATTAACAAGTTTTCCCATTTTGCATCAGAAGTAATCTGAGTGCTTTTAAGGGTGGGAAGAGTGTCTAACAAAGAAAGCCTCTTCCAAAAACTAAATACTTGTGTGCTCCATAAACTTGTACGCACATGTGCTTCTTTGTAAGAAAAGTTGTAGCAGAAGGTCTGTGTTGCTGGCTATTTTTCTTCCCTTTCTAGAAAGTTACCTTGAAAGGTTTTTCAGAAGTAGGCTACAATACTGCTGTCAGGCTGACTGGTTCCATAGGAAGTTCCAGATCTGACTAGTTCTCAAAGTTTGGTAGACTGTTTCTCTTATTTAGACCAGTAACATTATATGCAGACTAAACACAACTTCATGTTGTTACAATAGCAGTTCCAGTGTTCTTAACGCAGTTATGTCAAAGTGTTTATATTCAATTTTTTTAATCATATCTTTTGAATTATGTATGTGTCTATTTAATATAGAAGATGCAACATAAGTATCTTGGGGAAGGGTAAAAAAAAAATATGCCAAAGAGACTTATAAATGTAACAGCTAGTTTGTTAGAAGTGAGACCAGAAGATATGCAATACTCTTTCAAAAGTTCCTTTTACTGACAGCATCAATCCTTTAGACTTGCTGTATAATCAGTACAGAACAGCAATGAAAGCAGGAATAGACTGCCTACACACTCTAATACTTTATTAGTAAACCCTCAATATTCAAGAAAAAAGAAAATGCCTCTCAGGGCTCTTGCATTTAGTAACAACGAAAAAAAACTCTGCTGTTCTGCATTTCAGGTTCATGGTGCCATCGAAACCCCTTTCCACAGAATTTTAGCCCTTCATTAATTAATCAGTTATTGCACATGCAAGAAAACTGTTGACATTTTTCTGTTACTTTTTAAATTGTAATTGCGGTTAGAAAACCATGATATACAGAAGGACTAGTTAATAGATGTCATTAGGATCTCAGATCTCTGGCAGCACATGGGGTGCACTTGGTGATGTAGAATTAAACATGAGATGAGTCTAGATCCCCCCCTTGAATCCTCTTGGGCCATGAACATGTGTTTCCAGCTACTCAAGAATAGCTTTAGAGCAACCCTCACTCTCTTGGTGTTCTGAAATTGTGTAGGAGCTCCAAGACAGCAGCCCATGTGTGTCCCTGAGAACCGGACACCGATTTCTTATACCGAATTTATCAGGTCATCTCTGTGTCATTCTGAACACTAAAATTTCTATTTACACAGTAGAAAACAGAAAAGTAATTTTGCAGATGGTGACCAGTATGCATCACTGGTGATGTGGTAATAATTTCACACCTTAGAAATAGCCCTGTTTGTAAATTACTCAGAGCTTCTTAGGTGAATGGAAGATCTTAACCTGGCAAATAACATCTTCAATAGTGTGTTGAGTTCACAGTTATGATCCTTTCAAGTTTTACCCCCTTAAAGGAATATGTCCAGGGTATTTGGAATCTTTAAAAATGCCACCCACAACAGGAAGAAATGAGTTAAACATTTTTAACATATTTTTGATTGGTTCATGAAGATTAACATGCATTATTTCATTACATACTCACACAGTGAAAATTAGAGGAGGGCAATTCATACAGCATGCTCCTTTTTTATAATTTAACAGAAAACATTCTTTATCCCCATTTTAATCTTCCCCTACTTCCATGCACAGAATGATAATCAGTGTATGGAAAGTCTGCCTCCAGCCAACTGAGATCTATTTCCCACAGTGCTTGCACATCACAGAGAAGCATAATTGTATAGGCACAGTGACAGCAGACTTGACCTACTAGGATGCTCCATGAGTGCAACCAACTCAAATATTCATAAAGCTGCTAATTTATGGCAAGTACTTGTCTCCCATCAGGGTTTTCCGTTTGATTGCATGCAGATTCTAAGCATAATATGTCTTCCTGCAATGCACAACTGTAAGAAATTAATATTTCAAAATCAATGTTTCAGGAAATGTAAATAGGGAGAGGGAACAATGCCATGGTTTTCCATCCGTTTCCTAAAGCAAATCTTTTTCTACGTTATTATTAACTATATGTGTAACTAATTATGGTTGAATATTTTTGTTTTTTTGGTTTTTTTGGTTTTTTTTTTAGCAGCTATCTATTTCTCTGTATTTTTCATCAAATTTTGATTTTTGTATTAATTATGCTATTCAAAAATGTTTATTTTAATATTATTTTTAACACCTTTACATGTCAAAGGTTTCAAGCTGTTATACAGTAATGTAATTTTCAATATGTTTGTCACTTATCTCACCACAAAGAAAATATGCCTTTCTTTCAGAAAGTGAAACAAAACAGTGACAAGTGACAGAATAAAACCTAGAGCTCTAACTAAAGAGTTCTTGTAGCAATAAAAGCATTTTTTGCCAGAAGATTCCAGTTAAAACTCCATTTCAAAACAGTTCTAGGGGTCAGCCTGAAGCCACTGGTTCCAATCCTTTCCAGGCTAGGAATTAAGGAAGGTGCAATATACAGATACAATGCAATAGATATTGTAGACAAGAGGTAATCTATAGCATGATCAACTAATGTTCAGACTACAAATTCAAATATATAAATTAACACCACCTTTTTTAAAATAAAAGAAAGAAAAAATACAAAGTAGCAGCATTTGGCAGCACAAGAGAATGCTAAATAT
The DNA here is from genome assembly GCF_004027225.2 of Strigops habroptila. Taxonomy (NCBI): domain Eukaryota; kingdom Metazoa; phylum Chordata; class Aves; order Psittaciformes; family Psittacidae; genus Strigops; species Strigops habroptila. The sequence continues at coordinate 32,696,967 of NC_044281.2, forward strand.
AAGGTGGTTGTGTACTACAAGCATTGGACAAGCTAAACTATAAGATTGCAAGCCAGGTCTCTGCACTCTGTCTTGCCAATGTGTCTCAGCCCTTCTCTAGAAGGCAAATCATACTGATGTTAAATCAGTCCTTGGCTGTTCAGCTAAAACTACTGGTTTTTGGTTGTTGGGGTTTCTTTTCTTCTGAATCATAAAGAAAATTCTTCTCAGTATTTTGAATCTACAAGGTGTAAGACCTATTCTCAAGATCAAAAGTCAATGATGCATCTAGAGGAGGCACCTAAGTTCTGCTGACCTTGGATATAATTGACTGCTTTGGCTTCACATCAAGCTTAGGATTTGGTTCTCAAACTCAGGAACCAGTTTGGAGAATAAGGCCTTCCTCACAGGGAAGTTCAGAAACCCATCTCCTGAATTTGGGAGTCTACAAAATTCCCTAAAGAACCTCATCTACATTTTTAGACTGCGGGGATGCTAAAGGGAAACAAGAGTTGAAAGTATTTGTGACACCAATTTAGAGAGTTCTGCTATTACTACCTTGTCTCAGAAAGGAGAAACATTCAGATGAGCTGAAAGTTAGAGAAAATTCTAGCTAGGAACAAAAAAAACCAAAAAACTAGAAGAAAAAAAAAAAAAAACAAAAAACAAAAAACAAAAAACAAAAAACCAACAAACCAAAACCAACCAACCAACCAAAAAAAAAAACCCCCACCAAAAAAGACCCACAAAACCCAAAAAAAACCACCCAAACAACAAAAACCACCAAAACAAACACATACACCCCCCCCCCCCCGCCAAACTCCTAAGACAGAGTTCTGAGAAATTACAGAAACCAACAGAATTACATTCCGACCATAGCATTGTTACCATGTGTCCTGGGTCTCAGAACACCCTTATTAAAATGGACCTTATTAAAAACTGTTCTTAATAGGGTGCTTACTGATATTTGAAACTACAGGTATTATGTTCAGGTTGGTTACCACTAATATTTTGCTTAGCTTCAAAAGAAAGTATAAGAGCTTTAAAAAAAAAATGACCCGAAGACGTTAACTCAGTTGCTGTGTCATACAATAGCTCAAATACACAACAAGTACTGGTTAGAAGCAGACACTGAAGAAAGCAAACTTCTGTGACTGTGTAATTAAAGCTACAACTGAAATATTTTTCTAAGCTGAGAATGGAGAAGTTGAAATAAGTATGAGTATAAAATAAGTGTTAACTACAGGGAAAAGGCAAAAACCAACCTTAACACTCACTCAGAATTGCTATCCACTCTTGTGCATGCTACAGGTTCCTTCACTTCCATGCTCAAACCACCACCAGAGCACACAGTCTAGAAAACTTCAGAGGCACTAACTTGAAAATGAGGACTTCTCTGTTCAGAGGTGTTTTAGTAGGTGATCTCTCTCTTCAAAGGCCAGGCAAGGAAAAAGACAGTCAGAGTCTGAAGTGTCACAGCATGTTAGTTCATTATAAACAAAAATGGAAGCAAGTGATCATGGTGTAGAAAGATTCTAAATCTACTATTAAACATGTTTCATCAGCTAGGGTCCTGTCTCTCTCCACTGGGTCTAGCTGCCACCTCTCAGCCCCTCTTCTTGTTTAACTATGACACTTGCAGCACAGCCAGCCACCATTAGCCACTTCCCCAGCAACTTCTGAATAATTACCTTCTCCTTTAAACCTTGGTTTTGAACTTCTCAGCATGAGCTAGCCAAGAACAAGGGAAGAAGCACTCAGACATCCTTCTCTCCCTGCATCCAGCCTCAAAGAAGAGAGCTCTTGTCTCTAAAGATTGCCTCTGTTCCACTTTACACACAGGTAATTCTGCCAACACCCCGTTCACTGGAACTGCTTGTGTGGAGAGCCCTTGTATTTACTTGCTTATTTATGTATGTGTGGGGGGAGTTGATTTTGGCATATGCAAATGAAAGCCTGCAGGAGAGAAGGAGGAGGTAGATCTTTCAAATTAGATTTGCCAAGGGTGCAAAAATTTTCATTTTATCTATCAGGCTATCAATAAACATTCATAAGCCTATTAACTGAAGCCCTAAGATCTTAGAAATATCTAAATTCTCATAATTCAAGATTCTTATCTACTCTTCACTTCTTACCTCTTAAAATTATTCCTAATGACAGTATTTCCTTTCCTAGACAGCACTACTTAAAAACTATATTACATGCCCCACAAAATATCATGCAAACATTGATATACACAACAACTTTCTGAACAGAATTTCTTCTCCTTTTAAAAAAAAAAAAAAAAAAAAAAAAAAGGATTTTCTTACTCTTTCCAATAGTAGCATCTTCACTGTTCTGATTGCTGTGGTCTCTTCATTATTACTATTTTCATTTACTCCTTATTTTACCAAATTTGACCTGCAAAGTTATACTGACTTGAAATCATTGTAAAAACACTTTTCAGGAGTTTAAAAGTGACTGGAAAGAACACTCAATGCACAAAGCCTGCTAGCAATGAAGTGCAGGAGTTTTAGTCATTCATTGGGCCATGAATCGTCTTCCTCTCATGCAAGCCACCGTTGTTGTCTGTGGGTGAGGATTAGCCTTTGGAAAAACAGTGGGTGGGAACCCACAGAATTCTTAAGGATGGTTAGCAAGCTGATGCCAAACTACTGAACGTAAGGCCGATACGAAGTCAAGACAGAAAAACAAGGACCTAATTACATTAATTTGAAGTTATCACAGTGGGCATAAGTACAGTATACCCACTCTTGGCACACAGGCAAGTAGGAGATGTCATAACTAATGAAGCTTCATATTAATCTTACATAGCTGTATCACAAGGCTTTCGCTCTTTGGGCAAGACTGTGCAGGCAACATTGCTGCTTGTGCCTGGGCATATAGCCATTAGCAACATCCAAAGATCATGTGGTAGCAGTTGTAATTGCATAGTGTCTTCTCTTTGCGCAGTGGGTGGCTGTTAATAGTTTTGTGGGATCACAGCAAGCACTCTCTTCATTGTCTATTTCAGCCCCTCAGGCCAGTATTTTCATCATCAGGTGTGGCTGCACTAATAGGAGAAATCCTCAGGTGTCTGACATGTCACTTAGATGCTTATTCCCTATCTTCCCTTGAACTCATCTGCTTGGTTACCAAACTCCAGCTACATCAGCTTCCCAGCCTGTTATGAAGCTCATTTTCAAAGATTTCAGAGTTTTGGTCATTTACTATAACAGTATCTCTATTGCCTTCCTCAATCCAACCAACTTTCATTTTGCCATGATTGGTAACACTGGGAATCAGGAGAGATATTTGCAGATGTTATTGGTTTCAGCATCATGCTCAAATTGTCAAGGTGCGTGGGTGAAACTCTGACCACACAGGTGAGGTTTGAAAGTTCTACAAATCCTAGGCAAGGTTTTGAAGGTCTCTAGTGTAGTTCAGGACTTGTTTTACTGGGCCATGGGATTTTCTTTCTGCTAAGGCAAGGAAGTGAAATCCACTGATTTTTTTCAGGGGCACATGCAGATACATTAAGCAGATGGTACTGCACCTAGTAAATATTACTTTTGCCTGAATTCATTTGAGACAAGGAAGTACAAAATTAAACATAATCCTTTGTAAACAAGAAAATTCAGTTTTAAGTAACTTTAAGCTTGGTGGCTTTGTACATAACAATAAAACTTTCCAAACCTAAAAAGCCCAACCAAAAGAACATAAGGATCATTGTATAAGATAAATCGTTGTAGCTGACATAGCTTTAGAACCTTATGACCTTCGCACAAAATTTATCATAAGCAAAACAGGACTGTAGATAAAGAGTGTCTGAAACTAGCAGATGTTCAGGATGTGCTGTAGCTAAGTTAACCGATAAGTAGAAGGACAAGAAGAAATCACTCACTTATGTCAAGTGTTACCGAACTAATTAAACTGGTGTAAGCACTTATCTACTGTGCAGACCTCAAAGACTACCAGAACAAGAATTCAAGGAAAAGATAAGGTGATGAAGAGGAAGATGATGAAGAAACAACCAAAGGTCCCAAAGACCACTACCATAATAAAGTGCTCAGGTGAGAAGAATGTTCTAGGAATGTGATGTCATGTATAAACAACTTCATGAATACGTATACAATATAATGAATATGTATGACTAATGACAATATAATTGTGGTTTGGTTGATGCTCGGACAGAACATGCTAGGAGGAGCTATCCCCTGTCTTCTCCAGTGCCGCAATAAAGAATACCTGCTTGTCAACTTAAAACTTTGTTGATGAGTTCCACGAATCAATTACCTTGCCTGCATGGCTGTTTTCAGGGTAGTTATATAAATACTTACCTATATCTTTTGCTATTTCTGATAACATCTTTATACAGAACAATTATTGCATCTCATTCACTTGTTCCTTTGCATCTTCCACATTTTATCTTTTGTTCTTGTTTGTTTTGTTTCAATCTCTGAAACAGCACAGGAAGTGTAATGCTACTAGAAATTCTTTTCAAGGCAATATTGCAACTTAGGCTTGGCCTTTGTGGCATCAAGATCAAACACTAGAATCTCAACAACATAAAAGTTTCTGCTACATTGAGAACATTTTTGTGAGTTTTGTGATACATTTGAACTATACAGCCACACAATGTGCACTTCCCCTGCAACATCCCAACACATTTCTGACATCCAGTTACAAAAGCTAAGGACAGCAGAGCTGATATCTGCACTCAGGAGCCAAATGCCAACAGAAAGTTTCCTTGCAAGAATACTTCTCCAGCTTCTGGAGCACTGATTTTTAGCATTTTGTTTTCTAACCTTAGTTTTCTTCAGAAAGTCTTCTCTATGTCCCAGTTACTCCTTAAAGACACCCCCACCTCCTCCTTCCCAATGTGTTATAGAAGTGCTACAATTTCTACTTATGTAGAGTGATATCAGTGGTATCTAATAATTCCTAACCTGATTTCCAAAGGTCAGAAAGAATGTTAGAAAGAACTGTTGCTTCAAATTGCTTTATTCTCAGTTTGTTCCAATCCAGCCCAATTACTCCTCTTCCCAGGGTGTGACAAGTTATTTGTTTTCTCAGCACCAATTTAATTTTTCTGTAGTTCATTTTAACATTCAAGTTCCCTTCATTCTGCAGCCATGCAATTAGTTTTACCTTGTGCATCTTTCAGATCATGCCATATGCAAAAATATCATGGTATGATTTCTGGAATATCTCTTGTGCTGAAGAGACAGCAGATGTTCTCTTGAAATATCATCTTCCAAATGGAATTTTGAAAGCAGTAAATACTTTTCCCTTTTTGCCCAATTGAACCAAATTAAGTAGTAGACTTCCAACTAGCTGACCAAGCCTGGAATATAGATCCTTTTATACATTTGTAAAGTTGTCATAGTTTAACCCCAGCTGGCAACTAAACACCACACAGCCACTTGCCCACTCCCCCCCACCCCAGTGGGATGAGGGAGAGAATTGGAAGGGTAAAAGTGGCAAAACTTGTGGTTTGAGATAAAGACAGTTTAATAAGTAAAGCAGAAGCTGTGCACACAAGGAAACCAAACAAGGAATTAAATCTCTCCTTCCCATTGGCAGGCAGATGTTCAGACATCTCCAAGAAAGCAGGGCTCCTCCACACATACAGGTTACATGGGAAGATGAAACACTAACTCCAAACATCTCCCCTTTCTTCTTCCCCCAGCTCTATAGCCTAAGCATGACAACATATGGAGTGGAATATCCTTTTGGTCAGTCGGGGTCAGCTTTGTCACCTCCCAACTCCTGTGCACCCCAAGCCTGCTCGCTGGTGGGGTGGGGTGAGAGGCAGAAAAGACCTTAGCTCTGTGTAAGCCCTGCTCAGCAGTAACTGAAACATCCCTGAATTATCAACACTGTTTTATTGCCAATCCAAACCATAGCCCCATACTAGCTATTATGAAGAAAGTTTACTATCAGCCAAAACTAGCACAAAAGAGCTTAAATTTGTTTGGATATATCCTATTATTTCAGTATCTTAACTTTCGAAGATTTTCACAGGTCTGGGTCACATCTACCTTTTCTTTATTAAAATAGCCACACATCATCTCAGAAGAATTCCTTCATTTTGTTATCCTCCACTTCAAGTATTATTCTTAACAAAAGTGATTTGAGCTTTTGCAATGGCCAATGAGACTACCCTAAATATACACATACATAGGAAAAGGTAAATCACGTCTTCTCCCCCCACACGCATTTTTTGTTATGCATGTACCACATAGCTGATAACATTTTTCTTGTGCTTATCAGTGCAGTTATCTGGTATGCAGAGAAAACAGCTTCTGTACCACATTTCAGATTTGTGCTACAAGCTGAACTTGCCATATCTTTCTCTGGAAAGCAGTTTACTTTTGTCTTGATATCAGCCAAAAACTTTATAGATCAGTTAGAAAAATTTTTCTTTCTATTGTTATTATTTGTTGGTTGCTTGAGCTTTCTGTCCCCAGCCTATCTGGATTTTTCCTGTCTGTTCATGAGACTAGCACAAAGCACCCATGTTCTGTATCTATCCTTTTCTTCCCTTCCAATAAGTTCCAGAATTTAAGCGCATTTCTTTGCGAAACAGTGAGGCTAGTTTGTGCCCTTCTGCATAGCTCTTTTCTCTCCAGTGGTTTTGGTTAAAAGTCCACAAACTACACTTCTTTGCCTTCTTTACATGAATGTCATAGTCTATTTTTTCCTTCTTATACCACACTATTTTAGTTTAGATACCTGCCAGTAATAGAGTTTAATAGAAGATGAGATGATATAAGCTGGTTTTTATTACAACTTTTTTAAACACTTCTGTCTTACCAGTGCTGCTCACTGCATACCTAAAGAGTGACCAAGCTGTTAAACCTTTGTCTCTCTAAAAGAAGCAATATACCTGTACAAGGACTAACACACAGCTGAGTAATGTGATATTGACTTTATGTCCTTGTGATCATCTGCAGTCACTACCCTTGGGAATCTTCTAATGTGAGCCTCTGAAGAGAAACTAGCTTTGGAATGCAGGAAGATAACTTGTGTTTCATAGATGGGTTTTGCTGATTTACAAATGAAGCACTTTTGTATTTAAGAAAGGAAGAAGAAGTGTGCTTACACATGCAAATGAAGTAGACATGAACAATGATTCTGTTGCTGGTACAGAACAACCGTTTTGCAGTTCTGCAGGAATCACACAGTAGGTGTGTATTCTCAGATATATACTGATCACTCTTAGTGTTTAATGGATATACAAGGTCAAAGAACACATTGTCTTGATAATATATTAAAGGATTAAAAAATAAGTAGTTGGAACATGTAATTTGGAAAGAGAATTTGGATTTATAGGAAACAACTACGCAAAATATTAATAAGTGAGTGTTACCTCTTAAAATTGATGAGCAACTGCTGGGATATCGTTATGGCATAACAAATCACTATCTAAAGAAATATCCCAAATAAAATAATTCAAACATTTTATTGCTGGAAATATCAAAAATCACTTGCTGCACTCTTGCTGTTTAACTTGAGTACCTAAAAAACCAGCCTAGAGTCCCAGTGTTTTCAGGGATGTTTGCCAAGTGGTGATTCAGAACACCTCAGATAAAAACTGAGTCATTTTTCACTGACTAACCAGAAAGTCGTTGAGTTATACTCCACACATATCTATCTTTAACCACCTTCATTATGTCTGATACTATTAAACTACCAGTGGTTTCATCAGTGACATGTCTAAAACTTTCCTCCTCACCATTTCCCTCCCCAAGAGGACACGCCTGCCTATAAAAGCCCAGTTACAGCTAATTGCGTGAAGATATTTTGATTTGAATTTCTTCATAATAAAAGCTCTAAACCAGAAATATGATTTCACATTAAGGCTCTGAAGTATAATGTAAACAGGTTGATTTGAGAATGCTTCACTTTTTTAGAAGCAGTGATTTTTGTTACATTTGAGCTGGTGTGGCTTAGGTGTGCAGGAAGCAGGAAACTGTCTGAGAAACAGTCTTCTATCACATCAGCTAACATATTTCTGCCTTTTACAGTAAATACCTAAAAAAGGTTGAAATCTGAGGGACTAGTAGCTAACACAGAGAAAACTGTAACTGACAAGGAGGATACCTGAAGTGTCAAAGCTTCCTGACTGAAGGCAGCTGTTGGGAAAGACCTGGCCTGGCCTTCAGAGTGGCTAAGACAGCCCTCAACCCGATAGACAGGAAAGTAGGAAATGTTCTACAGTAAAACTTGGAGAAAAAGATGGCAGAAGGAGAAGCAGTGTATACTTGTGATGGAAAGCACTAAAAGTGGGTCAAAACCCAGTTCTGAACAGACAATTGAAATGGGGCATACTTTACAAGCCACAGGGTCATAACTAGGGCTCTAAACATTCATACTCATTATCGAGAGACACTACAAAGATAAAAAAAGTGAGGCAAGTGCATATGTAGTTGATTGCTGGAAGGACAGTGAAAGAAAGCTCTTTGAGATAATATGCCTGAGAAACAGAAACATCAGCAGAAGTTGCCATGATATAACCCCAAAATATTGGATTGTGTACCCATAAATGATTTAGGAAAAAGCACATAACTAAATTGTAAACAATGCATAAAACAAAGTATAAGAAAATCTTGTTATATTCTTAAACAAAAGTCATAACTAGGGTAAATTTCTCCCAGTCACTGATGTTCCCTAAACAGTTGACTTGCTCCTGGACAGCATGCCTCTGCTGTGTTGTCACTGGAACTCCCTACTTGCAACTTGACTACATAGATGATTTTTCCAAAAAAACTGGAAAAATCTGGATCCTTACAAAAGAGTTTAAAATCTCTTTGTTCCTCCTCCTCGCTACTTTGAGATTTTTAGAAACTCCCTCCTACCTGTGTGAACTGCCTGAGAATTTTCTCTTATGAACAGTATACCATGAGTGAACTTCCAAAAGCAGAGAATGGAAACAGCTTGTTGTTTGCTGCCAAAAATGTCATCTTCACAGGAAGATAGTTTTTAAAGGCAAATGAAAGATCAAATATAACCCAAAGCCTTCAATATCTACAGTTATGACTAGAGAAATACAGTGCAACTGCCTGAAGAAGTGTCTTTTCCAGGACTCCAGGAAACAGCGAACACAAACGTATCATGTTTTGTCCTACTCATTTACTTGAAGAAACAGTTTTGTCTTGCATCTTCCAAATCTACTTCAGATGACTCACCTATTCTCATAAAGCCAAAGCATCTTAGTGCTACTAAATCAGAGACAACATGGAAGTTAATGTAGCGACCATACTTTGCTTGAAAGATAGTTTGAGCAACATATTACCATTATAGTACATTCCAAGCTTTCTTTAACCATCTCATTTTGTAAGAGAAAGCAGAGCTAAGATAGCAGAAATCTACCCCAGTATCAACATTAAGATCTTTTCTCCTAAGAGGGGTTTCTTCACCTCATGGACTAACCTATTACCAAGGAATGCTGGGAGACAGCTAGTATAGATGTTCCTTGGAGCCCTTTTGTAGAGGCAACAGGGGGTGCTGGGCATTATTGCTTAGAGACAGAGAAGGGCTCTAGATCCAAAATTTGTATTTCCAGATCTGAATAACGCCTAGTAGTGTTTTACAATCTGGCAATACAAATTCATAGCAACACAAAGACAACTGACAAGCAAAATGCCTCATTAGTTGACTTCAAAGCTTTTTCAGTAAAATTGTAGTTTTTGTGAAGCATGAGTTAGTATTTCATGCTAAATTAAGACACTTAGTTACAATACACCAGTATTGCTGACTGCAGCCTGGACCTGCTTGTTCAGAGAAGCAAAGGAGTCTGGTTGCATTGTGCCTTGAGGGCCCCTGGTGCACAGTTGTCTTTTTTCCAGTGTCATCCTGCACCAGTCAAGCATATACTTCTACAGCCCTCTTTGCAGGTGATGTGAAAGCATTTTGTGCTATACAAGTGTTTTACATCAAGCTGCTCCCTGGATTGGCTGGGTTTCCATTAACCCTGTTCTCCCAAGAGCACAGCATGGCCTCAGTCACATTACAGCTGAGCCTGTCATGAAAGCCTTCCAACGAGCCAAAGGGAGCTCATAAAAAGCTGATACAGGTCTTTAAATACTAGAGAGATATTGTCTAAAGAGGAACAGAGAAAGGGAAGGAGAGGATGCAAGCAACTAGCAACTAAATCTCCTTGCCTATACCATAAGCAAGAAGATATATGAGAAACCACCCCATTTATGTTATGCTATGCATAAATGGGTGTACATGAAACATTTTTAGCTTTTACATCAGAAAATGGTTAAGTATCCTAAAAAAGTTGGTAGTTAAAAAAAAAAAAAAACCAAAACAAAAACAAAACCAACAACAAACAAAAAAAAACCCCAACCAACAAAAAAAAAAAAAAAAACAACCCAAAAACCCACACAACCCCAAAACCCGATTTTGCTACAAAATTTCTCTTTGACATCAGTGGTTATTTGCATGCTTATGTATATACATTTGCATATTGACACCTTCCAGCCCCATTACAGCATGCTATTCTCAAAAATGTATTCATTAAACATTTTAGCAACCAACCCTTACACTAAAACACACAAAACAAGCCATGCTTCTTATTATTTTCATAACAATCTTCCTTCTTTGAAAATATTGAACAGGGCATATTTAGCCCTTATACAAGGGGCCAAGACAAAAGAACCCCAACAAACAGCAGCAGCGTAGCTTGGGCAGTTAACCAACAGAGTATTGCTTGGGTTGTGCTTAAGAAAGGTCAGGTGCCAGAAAAGGAAAACATTGTAACTGAGAAATTTGAAGAACTTTCACTTGTAGACAGCTACTCCATTATTTCATAGCTGGAAATACATAGCATGTAATTATTGCCATATGTAAAGTTCTTCATTAAACTTTGTCATTGTAGATGTGTGAAGATCTATTCTACCTGCATTGAAAAACAAGAAAACAGCCAATTATCTAATTTTTCTGAAATTAGTAAAAACAGAGAAGATGTAGTCCACATGAATTACTGCATCACTACCAGCCAGAAAAGCCAGGGGCAAAGCCAGATAGAATTTGCTTAATTGGATCCAGATCCAGTGAAGTATATACATATCTCTAAGCCAGTGAGGGAGCCCATGGACAAGAAACTGTTGAAAGAGAGCATAAAAGTAGTCTATGGTATGGGTTTCAGATTCAGCATGTAATTTCTCATATGCTCAGGATTATCTGCATGCTCAAGCATTTTGCATACACATTATTTTTTTTCTTCTCAGGGAATTGCTTAGCAGGAAGGTCTAGATAACTGTCCCAAAGCTAGTTAACAGCCCATTTCATTTCTCCATTTTTTCAGTCAGCTTTATAGAAACAAGTCTCCCTGTAAAAGAAGAAAACAGCTATCAGGACTGCTGACTGCTGGAAACATCTATGAAATTATGGATTTAGGAAAATTTAAAATCTGACAAAAACATGGTTCAAGGTGTCCACATTACATTTAAAAAAAAACACTGAATAAGGAGAAAAGTCATTGCCACCAGGCAAAGCAGAAACATGTTATCAACTTGTGAGCAACACATGGTTTTATAGATATTGCCTATCTGCACAGCAAGGCATTCCTTTTTTAGCATTTTATTGAGGTAAGGCACCTATCTGTCAGATCATTACAGGAATCAAAGAGAAAAATACTTGCCAGTACCTACTACTTGACACATTCTGGGTATAAAGCAAATCTTGACCAGAGGGAATTCCCAAATGTAGTGAAACAGGACACAGTTCAGTTAAGGGGCAAAGACAGTCCAAGTCATGCAGAGGGACAAAGCCACAAGAGGAACATGATAGGGAGCTCACAGGCCAGATACCCATATTGATTTAGACACATGGCAGATAAGTTATATTTGACCTGCAATAAAATAATCATTAACTTCCAGTCTCACCTAAACCCTAAACAAAACTTTTCACCTTATTCAACTTCAAGAAATTCCAATAATGTGATATAAGAATACTTCTAGAGATATTTCAGAGAAGAATAAGATTATAGGATAAGCAGTATAAAAGAGCAAAGTAATCCAGATATTTGTCAAAATTTTAAGACAAATTTAAAAGGTTAGTATTTTCAGAGATGTCTAAACTTTGAGACCCTCCCGAATCCAGAAATGTTATGTTGCTCATGAAACGTGCTAATGGAACAGAAGTTTGAAGCCATTGTGTGTTTAGATAACTCATGTTAACAACTGAGTCTGTGGTAAAATAGCCACACTGAATTTTGACCCTTTTGAAGTTTGAAACACTACAGTGTACTTTAATATGCATCTAATTATTTTCTGGTTCTCTGACCTTGAGGAACAAATGGATTCTAGCTGATAAAGGCTGAATATCCCTGATCCAAATAATAGCTCATGATAAAATTATGGACGCACAAGGACAACTTTGATTTCTGTCCCCTCCTCTCAGATATTTGCTTAGTTACTTCAGTTTTCTTAAAAAGGTGCATGTGTCTTTAAAGAAAGAGTGAACATACTGAGTCAGCTTATGCTGCAGTAGCTATGACAACAGACTTTAAGACAAGCATGGAAAAAGCTAGACCTGAATCTTAATTTCATTTAATTATTTTTTCAGTCTACTCTTCACATTGACTACTTTACATTTTATTCTGAAATGCTACAGAAATTCTGTTTTCTTTTTAATACCAGAGGAATAGTATCTTATGTAGCAGGTTCTGTAGATGTTATTTAAGTTAGAAAAGAAAACACATAGAGAATTAGTGAACATCTTCTAATGTCTTCAGATGAATGCCAGACTGTGTTCTGGGGAATATACTTTACCCCAGAGATGCTGGTCTCAATGCAGATGGGCATGTGTGAGAGATCCAATTTCATAAAGTAATGATCCCATTGGATAAACAATTAGCAAAACTGTATCATATTGTCTATTAGAGGTGAATTACTTAAAAACCAAAAGACAGGAAAATAGGTCAAGAGTCAGATTTTCAGTAACTAGGCTGGAGTGAGAAGAGACTTCAGTTCCTTTTTTTCTTTCAGTCCTTCCCATCTCCCTTGGTCCAATCTTTTACAGGCATTATCCACAATCATGGATAGTATCAGCTTCACTAGACAGACAATCTTGTCCCCTGTTCATGTCTCCTTTCCCATTCTTCTGACAGCAGGAACAGACAGCAATACCCACCATCACCAGCAAGCGTGGCAATTTAGAGATCAAGAACACTTTATTTTAAAAAAGGAAAAGAGAAACTCAGTACATTACAATTAACATCTTTTCTCACTCACTAAACATTACATCAGCCCTCTATATTTAACTTAAACAGGTCCAAGGCTTCACAGGAAAACCAAACTACTTCACAGCCATGCCTATACAGAAGAGGAGTATCGTGGTTTAAGCCCAGCTGGTAACTCAGAACCACACAGCCGCTTGCTCACTCCCTTCCTTCTTCCTCCCCCTGCTCCTGGAGGAATGGGGAGGAGAATCAAAAGAATGTAACTCCCATGGGTTGAGATAAGAACAGTCCAGTAACTAAGGTATAATACAAAACCACTACTGCTACCACCAATAATAATAATGATAAGGGAAATAACAAGGGGAGAGGATGCAATTGCTCACCATTCACCGAGCGATACCCAGCCCGACCCGAGCAGTGATCTGGGCCTTACGGGTAATTCCCCCCAGTTTATATAGTGGGCATGACATGCTGTGGTATGGAATACCCCTTTAGCCAGTTTGGGTCAGGTGTCCTGTTTCTGCTTCCCCCCGGCTTCCCCTCCTCCCTGGCAGAGCATGAGATTGAGAAAGTCCTTGGTCAGAGTAAACATTACTTAGCAACAACTGAAAACATCAGTGTTATCAGCATTGTTCCCAGGCTGAAAGTCAAAAACACAGCACTGCACCAGCTACTTAAGAAGGAGAAAAAATGACTGCTGTAGCTGAACCCAGGACAAGGAATCACTTTAATCTATTTGGAAGTGACCCATGTCACCTATGCTTCCAAAGCAACTTATTGAAGTACAGCCATCCATAAGCTCCCATATCCAACCAGACCAGGGATATTATACAGTACTGACCCAGCTCAGCCTCTCTGCGGCCAGGGTCCCCTGAGCTCAATGTGGTGGATTGTGGGGCACCATTGCAGAGGTTGGCACTACGAGGCATGCAGCCAGAAGATATAGAAACAGATGACCATCATGCTACTAGTTGCTTTTCAATTCCCTTAAGAAATGATTGTTGAGTAATCAGTCTTCATAATATTCTCAGAAAGCCAAAAATGAATAAATAGTGCATAAGACATAGGTAACTCTTTTTCTTAAAGTCTGAAGCCCTCAATTTTTTTTTTTTTTTACTTAGCTCCCTCTGCTTTCTCAGTAAGGAGCTTCCTGCTGCAATGAATGAAGAAAAACTGGTTGAACAAGGACCGTAAATAAATCTGCATTATCTTTTCTACTGGTGCATCACTTTTTAGACTTATCTGCCTGACTGCTAGAAATTTGTACTGGGACCATCTCATGTGTAGGTAAGCAGCCATGGATATATTCACAAGAGGAGGCTCAGGCCTTCGTCATCAGGCATCTCTGCTCACTAGAATATGGGCTACCCCACATTTGAATACATTACTCTCATTCACTTGTTGTTTCAAAAAACAGCCCTCTCATGCTCTTGTACATTCTCCTTGCATTTTTAATATCTTGAGTCTAACTAAATTGTTGCAGTGTCCCATCTATTATTTGCTAATATTTGGACAATTTTGAAGTACTTACAGATTTTCTCCACAGCTTGCAAGCAGCTGAAGATCACCATTGCAACAAGTCCTCAGTCAGAAGAGGAGATTCAGGTTTTATTGACTGCAGGAAATGAAACGGATATTTATGCAACTACTAAGAAATAGATGCAACAAGTGCAAGAAGCAAAGCATGAAACCAAACATAGCCCCATCTTACCCAGGCTCCATTTCATATAGGGGCTCTCTATCTGGATGACTGCATTTAAAGAGAGCCTACTCCCTAGCACAGCTGTTACCTTTCATCCTAATTTCCCACTTTGGGAGTGGAGAAGCAGCATTAATGCTTCAGTGGATGGTTCGGGGTGTATAAGCCAGGGTGAGGTGCTCAGAGTGCTCCTCGTTTCTGGGAACTTCTTGTCATTACATTTGGAAATGCTTCCAGTATATTATTATTCAATCTCCATGCTCCTTGCACCAAATCTCTTTCTTTTCCATCCTTGCCAGAATCAGGATGAAAGAGTGCTACCATACATTTTGTTCTTTCCATATGTATTCCAAATAACACCTATTGATAACATCTTTGTTTCTGCATCCACTACACAGCACATAAAGTATTAATTTTCTTTCTGATGATGAGTCTTGTGAAGTGCATGCACAGCTAATTTCAAATTCCTTCTCTTTAAAGCAAATATGAATTTTTAAAAACGTGAATGCTAGGGAAGTAAAACAGAGCCACATTTTGTACTAGAGCTGGTATAGCATTTCCATTTTTCCTTTCTTCTGCCATGCAGTAGCATTGAGAACCCTGTTTCAGTCTCTCATGTAGCAAATCTGAAAGTTATTATTTTTTTCTTTTGTAGTCAAGGAATGAGTCATGGGCACTTGAAGTTCGATAAATACCCAGAGGCAGCCAGCTCAGTTTATTTTCAGCTCTGATGGCCTACAGAGGGATTTTTTTATTTTTTTTAAATAAATGGAAATGGGAGTTTTTCCTTATCATATGTAAACAATCCCCCTAACATAAGAGAGGGAAATAGTTCATGTCAAAAGGGAACATTCACTAAAATATCAGCTTCTCCCTGCTGCAGGAGGATTATTAGCATCATTGAATTCCTTCTCTGTTCAAAAAATAGATACTCAGTTTTCTCAGAGAAACACTTTCGTGGCTGCTGCTCCTTGACAGCAAGTGTTTGGGCAGAATAAACTGTGTGTGAGAGCAGTGTTGAAAGAGAAAAAAAAAAAAAGATGCTGAGTTTCCTGGTGAGGGAGGTAACAGAAGAACCCCCCTTTCCAGATAGGGCTGTTGACTTTGAGGTCTTCTGCAGAAGCAGGAAATGAATTGCTTCCTTTCTAGGAAACACTCTGATACAGCCTGGAGAAATACCTTCTTAGAAAGAGAAACATTTTTACACATACTGGTGCATTCCAAACCTTGCTCTACTACATACAAACATAGATACAGTGGCCTGGTAATATTGAAGAAAGAAAGTGAGGATGATGTGCTGGTCATGTACAGTAATATCTAGCAACAAGGAAACACAGAAATTGCACACTCTGAAGGAATATGAACTGGTTCATATTATGTCTTAAGTTTTGCAGAAGGCTCCATGTAATATATCACTGGGAAAATTTTTTAGTTCACTGGAGCCTTACTGCATTTTTTTTTTCCCCCTACTTATTTCTGGAATTCGTAAAGCCCACTGACTTTCAGCGCAGAAATTTAGCGTTCAGGCTACAGCAGCAAATTTAGCACTTGATGCAAAAAGAGTGCTGTCTTAAAAAGGGATGTTTTTTTCTTATTTATTCTTCAAGGAGAAACTGAAAAAAGAATACCTAATTAAAGTGTTAAAAAAAAAAAAAGAAAAAAAAAGGAAGAGAGAAAAATGTGTGAGGGACAACATTTATTTAAATCTTTTAAAAAAATCTCTTCCGTGGTTTTTATTTTATTTCCGTACTATGAAAACATATCTTTATCTTGTTTCTCCCAGTTTTTTTCTAGAGCAGACACTTAAGTAAAAATACCTTTTTATAAAGCTATCCATATATTTGCTCCATCTATTTTTTAATCCATGTTTCTCTCCAGTGTTTGGTGAAAAACTACTGATGATTTTTGCTGAGAGAGAATTGTTCAGTTAAAGTTCCATGTTAATTGCTGAATATTCAAAACACTCCTGTGTACTCTAGCCATGAGCATGGCTTTCTTATTTTCACCTCCTCTTCTGCTTCTACCTATTATCATACTGGTTGCCATCCAATTGTGATTTTAAACCTCCTGGTGTGACAAAAAGAAAGAAAGGTGACTTTCTAATAGTCTTTTTTTTTTAAAGTTATACAGGTACTTTGGACAATCCCAGACTTGCTTTCTAGGAACCTCTGCCTTCCTTGGATACTCCCTTGCACCATCAGTTTGTAACAATATAGAAGGTCCCACACACAGATCCACATTCCCTTCTTCAGTTGTCAGATGATTGACATTTTCTGTGGTTTTTGGTGGTTTTTTTTCATTGAGTCCCTCAGCTCCTGTTAACATGTCATATTCTTTCTCTGTACCTTAGTCACTTAGAAGAGGTGTTGAAAACCCTTGTCTATAGAATGTGGTTTACAGGGATATCATCTTCTTTTTCTATATATAGCACATAGCATAAACACTTTTTTGGTATGATACTTTAGACAGTGTACTCAGTAAGTTGTGAACTGTGAAATAATTGTGAAGTGTAGGAGAGGATGGAAACTATGATTATTGCCAAAGAGAAGTAACTGCTTGGCTGGAGAAGAAAGAGTTAAAGAAGAAGCAAAGTACACTGTGCGATTAAGAAGAGCAACCCAGTTGGACAGGAGTAGGAGAGCAGAAAGATAAGGAACTAG
This sequence comes from Strigops habroptila, assembly GCF_004027225.2. NCBI lineage: Eukaryota > Metazoa > Chordata > Aves > Psittaciformes > Psittacidae > Strigops > Strigops habroptila. The sequence goes on from NC_044281.2 coordinate 32,714,482, forward strand.
TTATTTTGGGACTGTTTGTGAAACGACAAAGAATGTTGGAAAAAACAAAACTGTAAACCAGGAACTAAACATGATGTGCTAAAAGTAGCTTTGTTTAAAAGGTAGAGCAATAGGCTAAAAATATCTTTTGCTAGAATGGTATAAAAGCTAGAGCAATTCTCTGCATGAAGATGCTCTGAGTCTGCACCTCACATACGCCACATGAAGTTGTAAAAGAAGTTATATCACTACATTTCAGTCTTCAGACCCACCTGTGCTCTCCTGTAAAAAGTCAAAAATACCTAACACAGGATAGACAAAGTTTCTTCATCTCAGAACTCTTTTATTTTCTGAAACCAGCATATTAACTGTTCAAAATGGCCATAAAGAGCATCATCAGCCCTGGCTTGCAGTTGTCAAAGTGCTGTAGACACAAGCTCCAGGTAATTTATAATGAATAAAGAGGTTAAATACACAGGGCAGGCAGTGGAGAGAAAGATGGCTTTGAGAACAACTGGCTGTTTTGTGCTGGTGTTACACTACATCATACACCCAATGAGTACTAAATATAACAGAAACACTTCAAGTCTTGGCAGAAAAACATGCTATGTCTTCCTGAGAACAGTTGAGTCGTTACTGGTCATTCAGTCAGACAGACCGAGGCTGTCTCAAAGCTATTAGGCAGATAATGAGAGGTTCATTGGGAGAAAATGTTGTGCTCAAGGATCATACTGAGTAATTACTTGGCTCAGCTGTGTGCAGAAATACAGCCCTCACTGCAGGACTGATAGACTGGTGGAAGCCAAAAGGGAAATCAGCACTTCATAAAAGTTAATGACCAAGGATATATTCCTTATGAGTCCTGACAATATCAGGATTCAAATGCAAAGCACAATACTATTTCCTCTTCCATTGCTCCCTCCATTTTGGACCAGAGTGCCTCACTCTCTTTTTAATTATTCTTACTGTTGTTTTTAATATATGCATTTGTGGGAAAGCCCTGAATAAGCCACCTTCCATCATTTTCTTTCACTTCACTATCAGTTCTGACTGAGCTAGGCCTTTTTCTCTTCTACTTTCCCAGAGGTAATATCTCAAGCAAGATTAAACATCCTCTTCCAGATGGCCCATTTTTGGTAAGAAAGTTCACACATGAAGCCAAGCACTGGCAAAATTAAATCAGCATCCTGCACAGAGGGGAGCACTGGCATTCTGAGTACTAGGCATTTTTGACTGCTGCTCTCACACTGTCTGTACTGACATTAATTCCAAACAAAGATATTTCTTCTTTATGTTAAACACTGTAAGTGTGGTTGCCCATCTCCCAAGGTTTACAGTGTTAAGTTTCATAATTGTATGAGGATTTTATTACTATCATTATAGTTCAAAGTTATTAATAAATAATTATATTTAAGAACAACCATTAAGTAAATAATAGAAAAGAGATTGTTATCTTTCTCTACTGGCTAGAAATAAGAGAATACAGTAATATCCAATGCAACTTTTCACCCAGTGGCACTTAAGTATGTATGTATCTATGTTGAGGACCCGAGACCAACTGTGACACACTAAATAACAGTTTAACAATAATAAATATAAATAAAACATCTGAATTTATTTTTAAAAATTATCATTACGATCATTACTTACTTTTTTTGTTTTATTTTCACCTACATATCTCCTTCTATTCTACCTGGCATATTTTAATGTTTTTCCATTCTGTAACAGTTCTGCAAATAATACAGTTAAGCCTTTTTTTTAATTCTTATGAGTGGGAAATGCATGTGAGGTAATTCACAGTGTTTGTTATCAAACACAGAGTTGGAAACATAGATTTTGCATTAGAGAGGAGGGCTTACCACTGATGACGTGTGCCCTGCAAATGCCCGCACTAACTACAATTATGATGGTTGTGACTGCACAACACAGCCCTGAACTCCTTAAGTTTTCCTACTGCTTTAAAAAAAAATAGGGTTTTATTCCAAACTCTGTGCGATTCACTCAGTGACCACAGGTAAAACATTTCCTCTCTGATTTCCATTTTCTATCTGTTAAACATGCATAAATATACTTCTCATTTTTAAGGCATATTGACTCTTCTGGGGGAAAAAAAAATCATGGAAATGTTAATGTTCAGTTTTGATAGTTAGGATGAGTGTCATAGGGCAGGAAGAAACCCAAGCTAAAATTTACTTGTAAGTATGGTACCATAAAGCAGGCTGAGGTATATGTAAGCAAGAGACAAATCTACACCCAGGATAATTCCAATAGAGCTTGTAAGGTATAGAATAAAAATGAATACACTTTAAGTATTCTGCCTTATCAAACCTGCATTTTTGTTAGAATAAAAAATTACTGTATTGCTAAAGGAACAGTCCTAATTGTGAAGAAAAACTGTTGAATTATGATGGCAGCCACACAGCAATAGAGCATTTATGGCTCTGCTCAGAGCAGACTGCTCAGTCAGGATTTTTCTCACATGTATTATCATATAAAACTCCTATCATGCAGTTTTGCAGAGTTTGAGTGATGAAAGAGCAAGAGGGGGATAACTTTGCTTATTGCTGTGGAAATCTATTTATCAGCTATGTCTAGAATTACTGGGTTTTTACTCCAGTTAGAAAAGTTTTCATTAACTACCCAGCATCTTCCCTTCACCCCAATGTTCCTTTCTTCACACATGTATATACACCATTTTTATTGGAAGATGTGCTTTTATGAATCGTATTACCAAGGTCGTTACTACATATTTGCCACCATTGTGCAGCACTAGATTATCAGATCAAAATAAATTATAATTGCACAGGACTGTAAAAAAAATCAAATATATGAATAGTAACCTTTTTGTTTGACTATTTCTAGGATCATGCAGGATCTCAGTGGATTGCAAATTAAATATTACATAACAGTTATATGAATAACTCATGAGATTTTTGAGGTTTCATGGGCCATATGATCAGGTCTATCTTTGTTCTTGTCAAGTAGATGTATACTTTTGGTCTCCATCTAAGGTGTCCTTTGCCACAGGTTCTGCAGTAGGAGTGAAATTCCCAGTCTTGACCAAGAAAGGGAAAGAAGGGGAAGGGAAGGGAAGGGAAGAGAAAAGGATTATCTAAAATCTGCTGAGATCTTGAACTGCTCTTCTGCCTCCAAACTTATATTTTTCCATGGTAATATCAATGGAAAGTACAGCATCAGTGCTGCAAACCTAGCTTGGAGACAGCTTTTGAAACATCTGAAATATTTTTGTGGGTGCAGATGATATTGAACATATGGTGTTTGAAAGAGTGGCCCACATTGCAAAAGCCTTTAGAATCATCTGATGTTTTACTTTGTGTTTCTTCACCCTCAGTTTTTTAGTCAGATTTTCCTAGCAGCAAAATAGTGACCCATTAATGATAACAACTACACATTCAACTTGTTACTAGTGATGTTATATATTATAGTGAAAAGGATAGATTTGAGAATGCAAAGACGAGCCTAAATGTGAGGAAAAAAAGCAATGTTTACACTTCATTGTATGGCCTAGATTATCTTTCCATAATGTGAAGATTACTTGTTAAGCACAAGTTGACTATACATATTCATAGTACATATGCAGCTTAAGCAAAAGTCCTTTCTTACCTATGAGTACAGTGTTCTAGATATTTCAGGCAGAGAGCACAACATTTTCACTGATGTAAAATGTCAGTCTGAACTGGGAAATGCCATGAAGCATGAAGTGATGAATTACCATAATTTTTGCCAGGCTTAATAATGCGCTGTGGCTTCGCATTACACCCATTTTAACTTAACCCTGTGTTACTAATTTGGTTAGGAAATATCTAAAAAATAAAGCATTAAAAAATAGCATTGGCCCATCTTTCACTCTCTTAAATTTTGGGCACGTTTTGTCAACTTTACATTTAAGTGAACACTATTCCTTCTGAATTCATGCATTATGCAGTTCCTAACTCTCCATGCATCATCAGCCTCACACTGAGGGATTGTAGTTGAGACAATTGCAGCATACCACAATTTTGATTTTCTGCTATTTATTCTATGGAAAAACTACTCAAATATTTTAATTCCCTGGACTTATCTGGATATCTCACTATTTGTGAAGTCAGGCTTCCCAAACCTGTCTGTATAAGGCAAATCCTGACGCCAAGGTGCGAAAAATCAGGTTTAAAAAGTTTGTAGATTTCTGCTTTAGGCTGTACTGAAACGCTGAACATTAGTACTTTGGGGCATCAAACTCTCAGTGTTGACCTTACATGTCATGAGACTTTAATCCAAAACTACATTAAAGCAATCACTCAGATGAGTAACTAATAATTTATTCAGAAGATAGCAAAGAGGCATCCTTCATATTCCATGTGTCTGTCCATGCTCTGTAGCTAGGCAAAGCTGAATGAGAATTGAAGCAGGATGCTAAGCCTATATACCTTTTTTCTAATTGCTTGCATCTGCATTTCAGCCAAACCAGTTCAAAGTAAGGATGGGAGTTTATGGGATGCTCAGCTTCTGCTCAGATCTCTGCAGTTTCATGTAACCCAAATCAGTTTACAGTTGGGATTGTGTATAACAGCTAGTAGGAGAGTGAGGAATTTCTGTATGCTAACAGATTTCCACAGAATGTACGCGTATTGAATCAGACAGAATTAAAACGGACTTCAGGAATGGATTAAAATAAGAGCATTCAGACTTCCATCTCTGGAAAAGGATGTAAAAGCAAGCAAAGAGTGATGACATTATTCTTTGAAAGTTCTCTTGCAGTCATCTTGTGCTAAGTCTATATGTTGCTGAGGGGAGTTTACAGTCAGTTATGGCCTTCAAGTGCTTTTTGGTTATACAGTGCTTCTGAAGTGTTTTAGAAAAAAAAAAAAAACCAAAAAAAACCCGCGATAAACAAAGATATGATAATGGAAGCTTTCAAAAAAAGCTTTCAAACACTTAAGGACAGAATGTGCCTTCATATTTGGAAGAGGTGGACATAGAAATGTCAAGAACTCAATATATGGCAAGGAGCTTCAAAATCTCTTGCTGCTGTCTGACTCATTGAAATCTGAAGGACAGCTTCTGCACTTTGTGCAATTTGGCCAATAAGTGAAGATAGTGTGGGATCCAGGGCCTTTTCATATTTGGTCAAGCTTTATAACTTATTTAGCTAATCATTGGGTTAATTGATTTCTAACTGACATTTCAAGCTGTTTTGTGTTGCTTGATTGATTGACTGATACCATTATGAACCTAAGCCCTGAACATGAGCTGCACAGGGCAGAGTGATGAATGCTCCTTACCACAACTTGAGAAACTTTGTAGAGCCAGCCTATGTTGAAAATTTACTTTCGAAATAGTAGAGGAACTAGTGAGGGTCACAGCTCTATTTGCATGCTTCTGCTTTCTGTATTCATTTCCTTGGCTTTTGGAGTGAGAATTCCAATAAGGGTTCCAAGTGCAAAAAATGCTTTCTCTTCCGTATCATGAACATCTGCTTATTAGGAACAGGTTTGATGCCATGAAATCCTCTTTAACAAACCATAAAAAGAACTATAGTTTGATTACAAATGGCTGCATGGTAATATGATAATATCCATTTTACCATTTGCAGCCAGTTGTTCAAATAGTGATTAATTTCTTTATTTTTTTTTTTTTTGGTAACAAAGGAATCCACTGCTAACAGGATTTAGATATGCAAGTGCATGAGGTTCCAAGACTGAACACTCAGGATGCCACTTTAAACTTCAAAAAGGTTTCCATAATATTAATCTCTTAAATATGACCACTGGAGATGGATGGTGATGGTGGCCTTTTGCTTTGTATTACAGTTCTAGTCACAGAGATGGCTTTGCTTTTAAATTAGAGTCAGCCAGTTGAAAGCCTGCCAGTAGTCTCCTTGTTCAGCATGGTTCTGCTCAGGTTGCTATTGCTAGTTGCTACAGTGTCAGCAATGAGAAAGTGAAGGGCCGCATCTGCATTTCCTGCAGATGATGCATGAGCGAGCAAAGGAGACATGGCTGGCTCACCTGGGGCAGGTTATGTCACTCTGAGCCTGCACCAGGGCCTCACCGCTATGCTATAGGTGACTGTTCAAGTCATCCAGATTGGAAAAATTTGGACAAAATCAGTGTGGGCTGCTATCTGCTCTCATAAAACATGGGACAGAGAAAGGTGACCCAAGGTCACTCTACATGAAGTCAAGACTGTTTGCCCCAACTTGCTGTTCTCTTAAAACTCTACAGCCACTTGCAGCATGGCCACAAATGGCCTTTGGGCAGCATATGAGAGGGAAGTCCAGTGGGTTGCTGAGATCTTGGCTCTCCATCAATACACTGATCTTTTTATGGGCATGCACAAAATATATGAGTATAATAAATATATATGATGGTTCAAACACACTGATGTATATGCACTAATGTATATGCCCACAGAAAGGGCTGTACTGAGTATGTCTCTGTGGAACAGAACAATCAGATATACAGGATAAACTTTACAATGGTTTACATTATTGCTTTTTTAATGTTTTTGATTTTGGCTGGTTGGTTTGTTTTTTTTTCCTAGTGAATTTGCATTTTAAAGTCAAGGGTGAAAAAAAAAAGAAGAAAGAATAGGATTATTGCAGCTTCTGAAAAGCATTTTCCCCTGCAACCCTTTTGCAGCCAAAATGATACTAAAGGGATTGAAGTAACCTTAACATTGCTCCATAGCAACACCAATCTTCTGTCTTCCTTTCTTCCAGCCAGGCAGTGAGATTGTCTCAGGTATTGTCTCACCTATTCAATGACACAGCCAGGGAATGAAAAGGGTGAGAAAAACCCATAGAAAGTAGAGTAGAAAAGACAAAAATTTTACCAATGGAAACAGAAGCAATATAGGGGGGATGAGAAAAGAGAGAGACTGACATTATAGCCTGGACACCTTTACTGATGACAGTCACAAGGGTGAGCAACACTGACATTTTCTTTCTGTGTTAGCCAGCTGGGGAAGTTATACCTGAACATATGTTCAATGTCCAAACCATCATTTACATATAGTGTGGGCAACTCATTCCATTTCCCATATGATATTATTCAAGTTACAGTTTAATACTGCAGTTGGTTGCAGTGTACTGGCTTTTCAGCTGAGAAAATAAATGGGTAAAAGATGATACAAAGCATATAAAATTGAATAGAGGGGTTATGGCTGCAAACGAGGGATCATCAAGTCCTCCGCGCTGAACTCCCAGGAAACCAACGGCAGCTAAAAGGTGGCAGTGATTTTCATTTCTACAACATGGAGGCAGCTGTTTGTTGTGTTGCTGTGAAGCAACAGCAAAAGAAAAGAAATGAACATTTTATCTATTCACTTTAAGCATCTAACACTATGCCTTTGTGAAAACTGCAGTTTGGTTTCGTTGTGCTACTGAAATGAACCCAGGATCTCACGTAACACTTCAAATAACAAGAACAATATATTTCTCCATTATTTTACTTACTTTAAGCACATGTATTTTGTAGTTAATGTAGTTCCTGGTGTTATGAGAGATCAATGAAAACAAAATCCATGCTTAATGCACTGAACTTTGACAACAGCAGCTGCAACTCAAAATTAAAATCCACTTCTTTGCTTTGCTCTAAGGGTCTGAACTAGCTCTGGGAAAGTGCTGCAGCACACTGTGAATGAGGATATCTGAAATGAAAAATGCCTGCATGACTGCCGAAAGGACAGATCAAATGACCAAAAGCAAACTGTGATGTGCCAGGTTGTTTGTTAAACTCTCAGGTGAAATCAGACAAAACCTGTAAGCCTTGGAAATTTCAAAAGAAGAGAGAAATACTGATTTTTTTACATCTGCTGCAAGGCACTAATCACAAAGATATAAAAGACTCATTTATACTGGATGATTTGGCCCAAAAGCCAGAAAAGGCAATGAATGCAATGAGGTTTCTGCCATTAGACTCAGAGCACTTTAGATATGACCAGAAGACATATCCAATGCTACTTTGGACTAAGTTGGCTTTTTGGGGTCTTATTTATTTATTTTTTTTTTTTAGTATGAGATTTTGGTGTTTTGTTTTGTTTTTCAGACAGCAGCAATAAAGAGAATTAGTTATTTTTTCTGTTATCTTGTGACGTCCGTCAGCTGTTTAACTGTATTTTATAACGACCAAGTATGCGCAGATTTTGTTTGTTTATTTTTCCTTTATATCATCAAGGACTTGATTTGGATTTCTGGTTGAAGTAGGAATTACACAAAACCTAGTCTGCCTCTGGAGAGCAGTTCATTAGAATAGCCTCTGATGAGTGCCTGGCAGGCTTCAGTCTCAGCTGCCACTCTGGCTGAGCAAGGTGAAATTCTCTCCAGTGATTTTCTTTAAGCATCTACTATAGAGACAGTGGGTGAAAAATCCAAGGCTGTGCAGACACTATGATCATTAAATGATTATGAATGAGGACAGAGAGAAAACATTGCTGGTGCCATATCACTTGTGCAAGCGAGGACTCGGCTTCAATGTGGTGTCTTCCCATTACCTGTCCTCCACAGAGGGGGAGGTTTGTATCATACAAGGGCCCATTCATAGCACAAAGTCCCTCCTACGGGGATAAATGGCCACTAGGGAAATAATATAGCTCCACAGAGTCTGAAAATTGGCAAGTAAAGTTAGTTACTTAAAATGAAAGAAAGTGCCAAGGTTTACAGCGGAATTGTGTTCCTCTGATGTAAAAGGTTATGGATTCAGTTAAATCATAAAGTCATCTTACTGAACACGCTTCATATTATATGTTTATTGCAGTAATGTAAATATCTTGCAGATCTTTGTGTGCCATCCACCATTCATTTTCAATGAGGAACAGAAGTAGCAGGAGTCAATAAGTCTGACTCTGCGAGATTGCTTTCTTTTTGCATTTAACTTTCCATGTATTGAAATGCTCTGAATACAGACTGAGTTGCTTTGTTCGATGTTTATTATTGTTCCACCTGCTTCAAAATGGGAACACCAATGGCTTTGATAAATAGATTCAAAGGCAGTCAAAATTCATTGTGCCTGTTCTAAATTCTTTTGTGTCCTCTGCTGGAGTTTTCTTTGATAACCTTTTCTAGCAAGACACCTCTTGGAAACAAAAAGGATATATTTCTTGCTTCCATAGAACATCAGTGCAAATGCTTTCATTAATCCAGATCGTCCTCTGTCACTTATATGTCCAATATTTTTTGCTTTTTCCTAAGAGCCAAAGTCTGGTTTTCTTTCTCATGTTCAGAGATACTCCCATATCTCTGTGAGGCCATGTACATGATAACTGATGGATAATTAAAAATAAAGGTGTCAGAATCTAGCAGTAGAATTTCATTAGCCTTCCAAAGCATACTGAAGAATATTCATTATCGTGGTATGAAATTCCATAAATAATTAGCACTAAACCCCCACATGCCAAGTCAATGATCAATATTACTTCATATTGTGATCAGCCTTCCTGTTTATTTTATTACTGTGCTCATTCGCATGCTCAATATTTTGCCAAATTCTGCTATTCACACTAGTTCTCCGAGCATTTGTGTGAAGAAAGAAAAAAATATTAATATTGTCTTGCTGTTTTCCTAAATCAGGACACCAACTAAGTGCAAATATTTCACTGTGCAATAATAGCACAATCTTGCTTTAACTCATCATCAAGCCACTGCACTGTGCAACAAGACAATCTCCCTCCTTTTCTTAACTTTGTTTATGAAGGTAGAATAATATCACAGAATGATGGTTAGGGTTGGAAGGGACCTTAAAGATCATCTTTAAGGGACACCTTCCACTAGATCAGGTTGCTCAAAGGTCCATCCAACCTGGCTTTCAACACTGCCAGGGATGGGGCAGCTGCAGCTTCTCTGGGCAACCTGTTCCAGTGTCTCACCACCCTCACAGTGAAGACTTTTTACCTAATGTCTAATCTATATCTACCCTTTGTCTGCTTAAAGCCGTTCCCTCTTATCCTGTCACTACATATTACTAATTACAGTTGTAAAATAAAGCAATATTAATTATAAAGTTGACACAAACCTTCTTAAAATGAAAGAGGCAGAGTTTAAAGTTATATATTGTGTGTATAATGTACTTCTTCAGGAATTCTCGTTTCTGCCTATTCCCTCTTCCTTTTATTCAGGTACTGAACGAGGACTCTTTTCTCCCAAGAGTGCACAGAAAAAGAACATTGAAATGACTTACACACATACACACATGTTTTTACATGTGTAAATATTTTAAATATGAAATATTTTAAATATGCAATATTTTAAATATGCCTTTAAATTTAGTTCCAAGATTGTCTTTGTCAGCAGCCCACAATGTAACTTGCTGAATAATGCAAGAGGGGCAGCATTAGTTTAAAGTGATTGTTGTGTTTGTTCCATTATTAAGTTTTGATGCATGGTGCTACGGGGTAATGCAACATGACACGGCTAAGCAGTGAGATGAGTACTATGAAAATTTAAACTGAGGCACACACCAAGAAGCTGGAAACAGCAAAACATGAAGCATCTAAGGCATTTGAAGAGCAAACAAATGGAATCTACTCATCGTATTATGCCTACTTTCTTTCTCTTCAAATCTCATAGACCCGTGTTGGAAATGCACCTCCTGCTTTCATCTTCACTTCAAATTTAATCCAGACACCTCTCTTGGACTACCCTATTTACTAAAAGCTTGTTGGTGAATGTACCATTACTGACAGTTCAGCTAACTGGAGTCCCTTGATATATCCACAGGACAGGAAAAAGAGATGTCGCCCAGGTGAAATGAGACAGGTGTTCAGGAGGGTACTGAAATGGCCTGCTAACCCTCCACATGGCGTAGTGCTGTGCAGCATGGCATGAAAGGCTCATCTGCATGCTTCATGTGGTGCCAAGCTGTTTGAATAGTAGCTAAAAGCAGTCCATCCTGCTGTGCAATCTCCTGAATAATCCACAAGCATAGTAGTAACATGTTCACCCCAGTTGTGATTATCAACAAGCTATGCAGAAATTTTGCCATTCTTCTTTTTTTGTAAAAAAGATCTAAATTCAAGCAACGGAAATGGGAAACATCAATTATAATAACATTCTTGATACAGGAGAGAGAAAAAAGTGTAAGCATTTAAAAGATGTTGAAAGATTCCAATTAATTTTTCATTACAGAATTGCTCATTGTTTTGAAATTGTACAGAATGAGAATAGAAGGTTATGAAATTATCACAGCAGCATAATTCAATTTAAAAGAATTTAATTTTTTTTTTTACCCTCCTAACATTTGGGGATGGGGAAGAAATTCACACAGTCTAAAATCTTTTCAGAAGCTTCATTTGGATCTATAGCTGAGCAGCTGGCAAGAGGCTGCCTGGTTTATATTTCCTGAGAAAACATTAATGCAGTGACTCCCATAGCAGACCCCAACTGATCCCAAGTTTTCATTAGACTGAATAAAATGCAAGGCTGCTAACAGAACAGATTTCAGAATTCTCTTCTGAATTGAAGGGAAGTGGGACACAGCCAGGTTTCTGCCACTGGGCAACAACACCAAGGTGAGGGAACGCTGGGGCCGCTCCTCATGGAACAAATTTCTGCTGGAGCTTGGTACAGTAGCATATGAAAGGTTGCTTCAACTGGTGGTACAGCCTCCCCCAGAAGAAGCAGGTAGATGTTGACAAGAAGTCTGGGGAAGGAGCTGGCTCTCACTTGCACTCAGGCCTCCCCTGAGTCCTGTTGCCTCGGTTTGGACCATCTAGTCCTAGTCTGCCTGAGCATCATGAGCCTTGTAACTGGTTTGGAACTGTGGCACCTCATGCTTGGAGTAGGAAATGACAGTTACACCCCTGAAAGGCAGGTGTTTTGGAGCGCATAGAAGTAGTCCTTGTGGCATTTCTGAGTCAGGTAATATAATTCACCGGATTCCACAGAAAATAAGTTTTGTGTGTCAGAGAGAAAATACAGGGAACTTGGTTGTTGTTTACAGAAATTCATGGGAGAGATTGTGTTCAGTAGTTCATTTTTAGAAGGTGATTTAGCTACGTGTTTTGCTTAATTTAAAATCGTGAGATTGTTTTTCATAAGCAAAAATAGAGAGCCTGATAAACTGCCTTTTTTTTCCTTCACGAGGTCCTCGAGCAGGACCCCCAATACTTCAATTGGCCTGGGCAGCTTCCCTCCTGTCTACTGTCTCCTTAGGGAGGTATATCATAGAGACAAATCAAATCAAAATTCACAGAAAGATTAAAGGCACTAGATATCAGAGTAAGTTGCAAGGAACCACTGTGCATTAGATTAATGCTCAGACTGATGCTGCTTTGAATTCCACTCCAGCTTCACAGATTATCAGGCAACAATAGTCAAGTTGAAACAAAGCTGTTTCTTCTTAGAAGTGATCATGCTTGGCTGGAACTTGCTCCGTCACTGTCTGCACTAATCAGTCACTTCACAGTTTGCCTGGCACCTTCTGGGGCTGCCCCCCACACATAGCCCCTCCTTCCCCTCTCATTTCAACTTCTTCCCATTTCTTAGGCTGGTAGGAGAGAACTTAGAGGGACATCTCACTAAATGCAAAGCAGAAACTTCAGACATATAAGGCTAAATCCAAGCACAATGAAAGATTTATTTTGTGAACTTGGTAGCTTGCCGATCTACTTTGTTTCTCCAGGTAGATTTCCCTGGCTTTACATCAACAAAGGCAATAACCTCCACCTCTGCTCCCTTCCTTTTTTCGCTTCCTGTTGTACAATGAGGGAAAACTGACTGAAGGCTAGTGATAAGAGAGAGCATAATCTTTAACTAACTGCCATTCTCGTACAGCATTTTGCTATCTCTTTTGTTAATAGCCCTGATAGAAATGTGAAGGAGAGAGGGGAGGCCATTCTCTCCTTCCTCTTTTTCTTCTTCACTACTTTGAAAGTTTTGAATATTTTCACATAACTACAGAGGTAGGAAAAATGAGAAGTAAAATCCCTTTTGAAATGAGAAAATTCAATTTTAGAAACGTGATGACAAGACACAAATATAGCTGTTTGAAAAAGTTTGCTGAACAGGAAACATAGGGCTGTTGTATAGCTCCTGCACAGGAAGAGTGAAGAAAGCAAAAGGAGCAGGCTGTGGGGATACAGAGCAGCAGATAGTCTGAGATTCTTTTAATTGAAAATTGAATGCAGCTTCATTCATTATATATATTTTTATGAAACTGTGAACTGAAAAAGAAAAGGTTTCAATGAAACATAGGGCTTCCTACTTGCTCAAGAATACCACAAAAGCTCTTCTTCAGTTTCCCTTGAAGCCAAGAGAAACATGCCTTTTCTTGTTCAATTTTCAGCTCTTTGAAGTAGAAACTCACTCTTTTGTGTGTCCCTACAGTGCCCAGTGCTATAGGTCTCCTGTCTCAGCAGGAGCTTTTAAGTGCTATTGTGATAAAATTAATTAATCACAATTTTTAATGAACTCCTTAATATTTTCAGTATCATCCTTAACAAAAAAATGTATGCAGGCTGAAAAGGCATGAAAGTTTCATATAGAATATGGTAAAGAGAACCTTTTCCTATAACAAAAACTAATTCAAAAGCCGATAAAAAAGTTGTTCGTACTAAGCAGATGCAGAAAGAGTATTAACAAGGTAACAAAACAGAAATCTAGACTTTACATCTATTCATAACGTAACAATTAAGTATAAGATGGGTGAGATATGCACCAGCATGTAGGGATGTTATTCATGACTTTCAGAAGACTGAGATGTGCTGTTATCTAGCTCCATCTCCATGGAAATGAATTGGAGGAAATTTAATTCCTCCACACTCTTTTGCAAAGCAGCACTTAATGCTGACTTCTGTGCTACTATCATATGCTGTCAGAGTTAGCCATTGAAATGAAAGGGCCAGTTCACATCTCTTACTGGCACTGGTTTAGGTTGCAAATGTGGGCAGACTTTGCTGAATCAGTTTGAACTTCAACAAATGTTTTTAAGGCTTATTTTTCACAGCAGGAGCAGAAATGAGAAACAAGATTCAGTTGTACATGTTGGCAGCCTGGGAGAAGGGCCAGTATGTCATAACCCCATGTACCAGTCCAGCCTCTTCACTTTGTAAAGTACAGTTATTGAAAATTGGTTTGGATCCCAGCAAACGTATCAGAGACATACATATGCCGCTGTAAATATGCATATACAGTACACATAAATGATCCTGGTTTTCTTATTTTTTCTGGTAAACAGGAGTTAAAAACCTTAATCTGAACTATCCTTTTCCCTCAGCTAGGCCAGACTTCTGTCTGTAACTCAGTACCAGGCAGCTGCATGCTTATCCCCTCTCCTTTCCCACCTCTGGGTGGGTGGGATGGGGAGGAGAGTCAAAAGAATGTAAAAAAACACGGGTTGAGATAAGAACAGTTGAATAACTAAAGTACAATACAATGCTACCAGTAATAATAATGTTTATGATATGAGAAATAACAAGGTTAGAGAAAAAAAACAAACAAACAAAAAAGTGATGCCCCATACAACTGCTCACCACCCACTGACCAATACCCAGCCTGACCCAAGCAGTGATTCGTCCCTTCTGGGTGACTCCCCCAGTTCATATACTGGACATGACATGCTGTAGTACAGAATATCCCTTTGGCTAGTTTGGGTCAGATGTCCTGTCTCTGCTTCCTCCCAGCTTCTTGTGCCCCTCCTCACTGGCAGAGCATGAGACTGAAAAGTCCTTGATCAGGGCAAGCATTATTTAGCAACAACTAAAACATCAGTGTGTTATCAGCCTTGTCTTCAGACTAAACCCAAAACACAGCACTGCACCAGCTACTAGGAAGAAAATTAACTTTATCCCAGCCAAAACCAGGACACTGACATCTCTGTTCAATTTCAATTTTAGCTGAGTTTTTGCTTTTCTAACTGCATCTCTGTATACCCTGACAATACCCTTGTAGAACTCTACAGGTATTCATCCACTTTTCCATTCCTGGTATGCTTCTGTTTTGGTGCTGAGTAGACCCAGAAGCTTGCAGTTCATCCATACCACTGAACAGAAAATCCCATATCAGGATGAATAAGAGGAAACTTTTTTCCTACAACTTATTTCTTGAAAACTTCAGCTGTGTGATAAAGCTGTGGGATTATTTAGTTTAGCATGCATCTATGTTTGCATTATTGCAATCCCTTTCTCCCAGGGCTAATGCTAAGTCTCAAAACCGTTAAGTATCTTCAAATGGCTGCTTTTTTTTTAATCATAGCATGCCACAAACTTATTTTCTAACTTCAAAACATACAGATGTTTTTGTACCTGTTACATACAGGTACTGTATTTATAGACAGATTGCAAGAAGGAATACTGCTTGATAATAGAAACCAGAAATGTAGTTGCTCTTTTCCCATTAATGCTAAATATCATTGGAAAGTTAAGCGCAGGACATAACTCAAATATATAGGTGTATGCCGTTCCTATGCATACAACACACAGGAGACACAAGGAGACACAACTGAATCAGCTGCTCTGACCTCATTTAATCAAGTTATTACTTTAGAGAGCCCAGTACCTCATATTTATCTCAGAAATATCTTCCCAAGACTATTCAGTTCGTGATTTGTCCATTTTAACAGGAATTTATATTCTTATAGTTCTTTGTGTCACTCACATTTTTTATTAACACAAAAGATCAGATGCAACAAAGCACAGGTGAGTTTTTAGCTATTAATATTTATTTGCATGAACACATTAGTTTACTTCTACCATGCTCACAGTTCTTGTGTACCTTTCCTAAGTAGGTGAATAAAATGCATCATGAACAAGTATAAGAGACCACTCTAGGAGAGAGATTTTTGAACTTTTAGCTGGATTTGGCAGAAAGACCATACTGAAGAATTTAGCTGGACAGAGAACAGAGTTACCTGGCCAGTTTGAATTTCACAAATGACATAAACCCTAAGCCAAGAATTA
Organism: Strigops habroptila; assembly: GCF_004027225.2. NCBI lineage: Eukaryota > Metazoa > Chordata > Aves > Psittaciformes > Psittacidae > Strigops > Strigops habroptila. The sequence goes on from NC_044281.2 coordinate 32,730,352, forward strand.
TCAATGGAAATTACTCAACCAATGGTTAGAATAACTGTATTATATTCAGGATAATTTCAAACTTATCATAGATGACTGGCAACAAAAGAAGATAAGTTATAAACTGGATTTCAAAAAATTATTCCTGCCAAGAATAATTTTTTCCTTCAAGATAAAATGTGTACCATGGTGAATAAGCATAACAGGTGATCAGCAAGCTCTCATTGAAACTGAACCCATCATCCTGCTCAATACCATAACTCAGATGAAAGCCCAGCAGTCCTAGCTATGTAGGCCAGGAAATGACAGTAATTACATTTATTATTTAAGGAAAGGGACAGCAAAGTGATGAGTACGTCTTGCAGCAGGTGTCTGCAGCCTTATGGGAGGAAGCAATGTGTCCTACAGCCCTCTGGCACCGCGTCTTTTTAGTTCAGCAAATGTGCCACTTTGTTTCAGCAACATATGTGAGCAATCTGGAAAAAGTCTGCTGGGAGAATAGTCACTGCAAGTCGTCTTGTTTTTCTGGTACCTTAAATATTTTCTTTTAATCCCTAACTAACATATATACGTGATTAGCAAGATAAAGCAAACACTTTAACAACCTGTCTCTTCTTTTTGACAAGCAAGCCCCGGCTTACAGCACACGGGAGAGGATAATCAGCACTTCCCAAGATGCCCCTTCTTTAAAACAACATCTTGTTAACATAATTTTTATTCTGGTTTCCAGCAAAACCAAGACTTCCACTGTATACCTACGTGTGTCTGTTCCATTCCATTCACTAATAATTTTTGGCACTATTTTGGCAATTTCAAATTCAACAGAAGAAACTTTCAAGTACATCCGGTTCCTAAAAATATCAGTTAACAACTGAGTCAAATAGAAACAATTACTTACTTTCTGGAGGAAAGTCAGTTACAATTCAGCATAGATTTATCTTGCAAAAGTCAGGAAACAGCAGGAAGCCTCATAGAATTCATTCAGCAGCTGATGGGCATGTTAGCTATAAGAAGCAAGGGGAGAAAACTAAAAAGAAGAAGAACATCAGGTATAAGCTTATAGGAAATCATAGTCCACTACTTATAGAATACTTTCTTCTTAAGGACTAATTTTTTTAAGTTTATTGTACAAGTCTTCCTATCAGTTCTTTTAAATCCATTTTTAAATGTCATACAAATTTTCGACTCCTGTTTGCAAAAATGCCCTCTATATAAACTTCTGCAGCACTGTAAATACATTTTCTTATGTCTTGTTCCAGCCATACAGCGGCCTTCAATCTTCAATAATAAAAACATGGAAACTTCACCAGCTGAAATTTGGTGGAAGGAAGAAGAAAGCGGAAGCACTGGCAAAAAAAAGTGGGTCAGAAGCTGGTACAGACTGCATCTTTGGGAACAGTGAAGAGCAGGAAGAGTGCTCCTGTGTTCCAGCTCCTACATCAGTCTTCTAGCCTTGTCACTCATTGTCCAGGCTTGCTACAATTATGTGGTGGTTTTCAACCCTTTTCTATAACCTCATGGCTAGTTTTCCTGTTATTTCTTTAATCACAACATATTTTACCTCCAAAGAGGGGTGCGATTCATTAGAAAATGAAACAAAATGACTGAATCTCCCTTTCTTGCTTTAACTTTTTCAAGACCTTGACTTCTTTGGAGCTTTTCCCTAGACAGAGTGAGAGGGAAGCAAGGGTCCACAATCTGAATGAAAGCTTGTCTTATGTATTCTTTTTCTAATCTAATTTTTATTTTTGTAATTCTCACTTTTCCTCATGTTATTTAAGATGACAGCAGCCTCTTGCCTCGTGTGCTGCAGAACTAAAACTATTTCAGAAGCAGTAGACTTGAGGAATGAGAAATAACATCTGTAAAACTTGTCCAGCTGGTTTACTTGATCTGTGTAATACTTCAAGACATCTAGTATTACAGAATAACTGGACTTCCTCAATCCCCTTAAACATTGCAAACTTGCTACATTTTTTCTTGATAAGAAAAACAACAGTACAACCCTAGCAGCATTTTTTCTTTCCCCCTTGAGAGGTGTATCCTTACAGGTTTTGCTCTGTGATCCTCTCTATTCGAAAGTGTTCCCTGGGTAAATGCTATTGAATCTTGTAGCTGCCATGCTACTCCCCCACCATATATATTTCTATACAGATGACAGCCTTTTTCTATTTACACAAAAGCTTGCTGAGGATGAATGTGTGGAAGGGCTGTGACATCTCCCTTGGTGTATGTGGTGTACTCTTTCCTTTAGTCCATGGAAGGTTGCAACAACCACAGCTGATAAAGGAGAAAATGTGTTACAGAATAAAGTGACAATGCAACAAATACAACTCACGTGAGAGAAAGGATGTGTTATTGCAGGAAGGCAATAGCTTTATGTGATACCTGAGGTCAGACTGTACAGTCATAAAGGCAATTCCTGGCTTTCTGACCCACCTGCCAGAGACTCTGCAGACGAAAAGAAAGAGCAGAGAAACCTCATTATGTCTGGTCTCAGTTCATCAGCACATTGGTGTGGAGAAGCTGAGATATAGGGATACCCCATCTAAATGCACACTTCTGTGAGTCCCATCAGAAGAAAGACCACTCAGAGCCAGAATACATACATCTCTTGGATTACTGAATAGAAATCAGAAATTCAAATGGTTTCATCTCAGTTCAGCATGCCTAAACTCATTTGCTTGTATTGCTATCACTCAAATGAGCCTTCCCTCAAAAAATAAACCACAGTGCTAGGGAAAAGAATCACAACCTGCAGCTGTGATCAGGGAATGAATAAGACATGACAGTGCTTTTGTAGAGGTTCAGACAGCCTGAGCTTGCCTTAGTCATCTTTCCTGGGGTGGTAACACCCTCTGTGATATAGTTTCGTGTCATTTCTGACACTGTCAAATCAGATGATGTAAAATCCTGAAAGCAAGAGAAGGGACGAGGGAAAGAGGGGACAGAATATAATAGACAACAAATATGCCATTCCTTGTGCCATCACAAGATTTGCATGACTTCTCAACATAGCCACCATCTGATAAAAATGTGCCTACAGCTGGCATGGCAAAAGTGACAAGCCTTGGAAAACACTTTTTGGGTTATTACTGTAACCTACACCGGGGAGAGGGCCTGCAGCATTTGGTCAGTTGATTTGGGTTTTTTTTTCACATAGCAGCCTTTCTTTTTTCTGTGCAAACTTTGAAGTTTGAGATTAACACATTTCTGATAATCAATGGTAGTAAACTGGACAAGAAAAAGGCAGTTGCATGATTAGCAGCATTTATATAGGCTGCTTTTCTGCATATTTCTCAAGAGCTGATTCTCCTGAGTCAACTCAGTGGGGTTGAGCTGACATCACAGCCTTTCCTCTGAGGGCATGAATTTACCTCGGCATGAGTTTTTGTGTACATTGGTAGCAACACTGTCTGAGGTCAGTCCTAATGCCAGGCTTATGAGGTTCAAAGGCAAGTTGACAGATGAATGGACATCTAGTGTAGCCAGAGGTGGCAGATTTGTTTAGTAAATCTTCATATTTAATAAATAGTTAATAAAGAATACAAGAACATTTCCCTCTAAATTGTATCTGTCACTTGAATAGTTAGAGCTGACCTGATAAATTGTCATGACTTTCATCTACAGTTCTCTCTGCCATTGAGACTGATGAGCCTTTTAATGCAAATTATCAGACTGATTCCTCAACATTTGATGGCGTTTCCTTCTGGCCAATTAAATGGTCAAAAATATTCTGATTAATCTGTGTTTAATCAATCAAAAGCATTTCATTAGAAAACTCTACACTTTCAAGAAGTTTCACCAAACATTTGATGGGAATTTGTCTGATTATTGACAAAATTCCATGTCTTCTCCCATCATCCCTCCCCCATATTAGTACTCTGAGGGAAGATCCCAGAGCAGTCTAGTGGAGAGATACGGGGAGCAGTGTTTCTGAGGCACAAATTCAGAGAGTTACTGGAGGAACAAGAAAGAGCTTCTAGACAGTCCCTGGTGACCAAACTGCTCAGAGGAAGCCAATCTGGGGCCTTCTGTAGCTCATCAGAGAAACCACAGTTTTCAGTTATGTCAACCCTGCAAAAGACTCTCACATACACACTGCGTATCTTTTAGATATGATAAATTTGTGGAGAAATTAAAGATGGACTTCCCAGGACAAAATGTTTACAGTAGCTGTATGGATCTTAAGCTATTGAGAAATGACTCTTGATTTAGGTGTTCTGATTCAGTTTTGAGTTCCCATTTCTCAGAAGGTACCTTTTTTTCAGGTATGCCATTTTCAGATTTTTTTTTTATAGTTTTAGGGTCCTCAAAATATTGAACAGTTGCTCTGAAAAAATCAAAACCTGCATGAGTCTTTAGTGTCATAAGACCAAAGTGAAAGTAACCAGAAATCTCCTACCACTCTGTAGTAGCACTTTGTTCTTCTTTATGGTTTCAGCAGTTAGATAATTGAAAGTGGCTCGCTATTTCCTCAGTGATTAAGAAGAAAAAGCATGAATTCTCAGCACCCTCAGATAAAAATATTAGGTCATTCGTTTCTGGGTTTGTTTTGTTTGTTTGTTGGGTTTGGTGTGTGTTTGTTTGTTTTCGTGATGCTTTCCTAGGAGAGGGGAGACCTTAGCTTATAGGGAAAAATCAACACAATTTTAGTAACCAAATATTCTGGTGTTTGATGTATTAATTAAGAGGTAACAGTGGTTACTAAAACAAATGCACTGTAGAAATAAGAAATTACATACTTTGCACAACACAGAATTAAAAAAAAGGACCACATTATTTTTAATATAATTTTTATTCTTCCTTTCAGACTAATTGTACCTGATTTTCTCTAATACAAGACCATAATCTGGTCCATATTTTAAGGCACTTCCAAAGTCCAAAACTGAACAACAATGCCAGGCAGAGGACTCTTCTATCATTTAACAAAGAAAAAAATTTTTTCTAGTTTTGCAATGACTGTGTTACACAGGTAAATATGAATAGTGGAAATTCATGAATAATATTATTTCCAAAGCATGAGATCACAATACTAAAACCTAATTGTATTCTGAGTTCTTTTACTTGTTTAATCTATTAGCTATCGAGAAGTTATAGTTGGTTTTCTAGTTTTTCGTTGTAGCAAGCGAAAGACTTACTTGAAAATCAAAAAAAGAAAGCCAAACTGAGATTCTGGATGAATTCTGGACTTACAGAGAAATACCAGGTATGGAAAGCTCACTGGAAAATTACAGGACATGCCAAAATTACACTACACTTTTACACTGTCTGGTGATATAAAGAAAACTGGAATTACACTTTGAGTTTGATTTAAATGGGAATAAACTAAGAATTAACTATCATTTATTAATGATTTACATCTGTCAGTTCTATGTTTGTCCAAAATTAAATCACTTTCTTAAACTGATTTCTCTGAGACCTCACTTGGAGTATTGTGTACAGTTCTGGTGTCCGCAACATAAAAAGGACATGGAGCTGTTGCAACAGGTCCAGAGGAGGGCCATGAGGATGATAAGAGGGCTAGAGCACCTCCCGTATGAAGACAGGCTGAGAGAGTTGGGGCTGTTCAGCCTGGAGAAGAGAAGGCTGCATGGAGACCTCATAGCAGCCTTCCAGTATCTGAAGGGGGCCTATAAGGATGCTGAGGAGGGACTCTTCGTTAGGGCCTGTAGTGGTAGGACAAGGGGTAATGGCTTCAAACTTAAACAGGGGAAGTTTAGATTAGATATAAGGAAGAAGTTCTTTACTGTGAGGGTGGTGAGGCACTGGAATGGGTTGCCCCAGGAAGTTGTGAATGGTCCATCCCTGGCGGTATTCAAGGCCAGGTTGGACAGAGCCTTGGGCGACATTGTTTAGTGTGAGGTGTCCCCGCCCATGGCAGGGGGGTTGGAACTAGATGATCTTAAGATCCTTTCTAACCCTAACTATTCTATGATTCTATGATTTTATATTTTTATGTTGTTACACATATTTGCAGCAATCACAAGTTATTATTACAATATTGTGAAACAAATAGAGGGCAAATTCATTAATATATTTTATATCAGTCTTTGAACACTACTAAATTGTCTGCATTCCTCTACAAAGCCAGAAGAAATACAAATAGAGTATATTCTAGTCGTGCTCATTGTGTTTAGGTCATCACTGGAGATTTTGTAGACATTTACAGTATAAATACATTTGAGTTTCTTTAAAACAGGAGCTTTTCTTTTGACTTCAGAATGTTCTATACATCACAAAATTTTGTATATGACAAAGTAGAAGTAATTTTAAACATCTTTCAGCTGTTCAATAATCTGGTTTTTATTATTTAGGTACTACAGAATGGTAAAGAATGAAATATGCTTTAAGCAGCACTGTGAAAAAAGTACTAAAATTAACTTGGCAGGAGGGATAAAGTTAACAAATCTTAGTCTTTTGTCTCTCCATATGATCAACACTCATATACCAAAGTTATTTGACCTGTTAAGTTATGCATAAAACTACACCACCAGGCCTCTTTTATTGTAACTTATTGTCTTGGACACCACAGGAAGAAAGATAAACAGCAGTAATGTGGTTTAATTAGGCCAGAACTTGATTAACTTAGCACACTAGGGATCTTTTCCAGAATTTACTCATCTAGTGCAGACATTGCTCGTTTGTACCATCTGGTGGAATGCTGCTCACCGCCTTGCTATCTTCCTAGCACTTAACCTAGCCTGGACTCTCTACAGGGAACTGGCTGCCTTCAAATCACGCAGGAGCTGAGGGGATGTAGTAGACACTTTGGACCTGTGCTTTAGCAGCCAAGGAAACCCTGACACCTTTCCACCTCCTACAAGATACCTCTCTATTATTGTTTTAAAGTCCTGCTTGCCAGGAAATCCAACTCTTGACTGACACCTACCTTGGATGGATAAATATCCAGCTGCAGCAACACAAATATGACCTAATCTAGGTCATATCTCACCCTAGGAGAATGAGACTGGAAGAAGACACAGTGCTTATTCCCATTTAAGACCACTATAAAATATCTTCATAGATGAGATTAGTGACATCACTTTCAAAAACATGGAAACAAATATCAGGCAATTAATACATGGGATTTTTTTGCTAGCAGAAGATATAATGTATCTTTCTCTTCTAAAATCAGGTGAGATATGAAGGTGTTTCCCAAAGAACGGAAATAGGGACAGTGGTGAGGGAATGTTCACATCTCATCTAAATTTTCTATTTTCATTTTCCTTCTGATGTTGCCTCTTTCTTTCCCTATTATAAATATTTCCTTTTTATCCCATTAAAAGTGGTACTTGATGTACTGTGTTTTACAATGCTAAACTGTAATGTTTGCTCTTGCAGAAATGCTGTCTTTTTCCTCAGTGAAATTAGGAGGAAGTCAACCTGCAGCCATGAAATATTTCATGTACTTGGAAAGAAATTTTCCATGAAAATACCTGAGAACAGTAATGCTCAGTATTTTCAAATAATCCTTTCATTTAACTGTTCCAATATGGCTATAAAAGACTTACATTCGGCACTTCCATCTCATATAGTATCACACTGGCATGATAACAACTGTAAACATAGTAGTGATCGTCCTCCTGTGATCACAGTGCTCTGCCAAAGCTATGGTTTTGAAATGACCATATGCATTCCAAATCAGTAGGTTTTCAAAAGACGTAATAGCAACCTGTATGGGATTTCAAAACGTACTTAGCTGCCTCAGCATGCTTGCAAAAAGAACATGAGCAGTGAAAAATAAATTCCTACTAACATGCTCTGATGTTTTTCATGCAGAAAATTCACTTTACTCTTCTCCATTCTCCCATTCACACACAGACATTCATCCTATACATTGCTCACTCTCTTCCCCTCATGACATTTATTTTCTATTCCTTATGAAGACATTTATACACACTCTGAGGTGTTTACTAAATTGTAAATGTCTTATGCACTTACTATCAGATTGTATGCTCTTTGCAGGCAACATTAAACCATGACCATGTACAATGCAGCAAGCATGACTGTCTCCTAACATTCCTAATGCAGAAAGATTATATTCTGTGCACCGAGTGCTGAGCACTATCTGAATGTTTCCGTAACTATATGCAAACCATGAGCACCGATGAGTTAGTTTTGGTGTTAGAAGAGGCTTTCATTCTCTTTCATGTTCTTTCATACTCTCTTTCGTGTTATGTGTAGACTTTCCCTTACAGTAATTTCTGCAGAATTTTAGAAGAGAGTACAGAATCTTCTACAGAAAATTCTCTATGCAACTACTCAACCCTAGAAGTGTTGTCTTTTCCATTTAGTTTATTTCAAGCATATAATCTAGCCTGAGCAAAATTTAGCATGTAATACGAGGAGAACATTGATTTGTTTTTCTTTGCCCACCTATTACCTCAATCAACATAACTTGAGAAGGTAGAAGAGTAAATCAAGTTGTGGAAATGATCCTTGAATTACATTGAGAGAGAAGAGAATTCACAGCATTGTCATCTGAGCACATGTAAGAAACTGAGTTATTATACTAACCTTCTCTATTAAACCAGTGTATTAGAAAGGTCTGATTTCTTATAAGTCATTTCATAAATGCATTATTATCTATGAACAAGCAAAAACCGCCATGACTATCCACATTATCTACACTTCAGCTGGATTCTGGAGGGCAATGTGAATGAAGAACAGGTAAGCTGACAGACATAATACTTCAAAGGAATTAAAAGCAGCACCTGGTAGTGAATGTGTATTTTACAGCTACTTTCTGATCTGCCCCAGACAGTGCTATTCTTTGAATTCACAGTGTAAGGAAAAATCCAGATTTTGCACCCTACCTTGTGATGGGAATGTGATTGCTTTTATAGTCATTGTCTGCCTCCTATTACCTGTCAGCTACATCATTGTGCATTTTTGTGTACTCCCTTCAGTTACACCTACCAAAATACAAATAATTCTTTTTTGAAGAGGAATAAAAAAGTTTCCATTTAGCTGTAATATGGATTGTCACTAAAGCCATAGAGACATTAGATTTTTACATTGTACCTCTGCTAGATACAATTTGAAACACTGAGTTTTCCAGCTATGTACCATATTTAATATATATGTTCACAGGCACACAGTTAAACTCAAATTTAATGTAATTTGACTAGAAAAACCATTTAAATTGTTCACAGAATAGAATATTATTTCAGAGCAAGGTATCTAGACAGCACTTCAATTTAACTTCCAAGTCCCTTCCAGCACTCGTCCAGGGGATTTTCACCACACGATTTTGCTGCATTAAAGGCTGTGTCTACATCAGGGTTTTATTCTGATCCTTGATGACAGAGACCAGCATAGCTTCACTAATCTGAGCCCTGCCACATAATGCTGTTTACACTGCTAAAGATTATTCCAGACTGAAAGTGGGTTGGTGACAAAGGAGCAAGGAGCAGCTCTGTATGTCTGTGCAGTGCAATCACTGCAATCCTACTGCTGGCCAGAGTTAGGGTGAATGGCAAAGAAAGAAAAAATATGCATCTCAAGTATTTCTTGATATTGATGACAAACACCAAGATAATTTCTAACAAACATGCAAGGAGGCCCCACACATATTGCTCTTTCAAGGAAATAATTCAGAAGTAAAGTGGTTCAACACTGGTGCTGTGCATTGGTCACTGCCACAGCTGCTGGTAGATGTCTGCCGGTTGTAAAGTCATGAGAAAACTATGAGACTCTCAGTTTATACTGCTAATCGGTGAACGATCTGATAAACAGAGCACTGTTCCACCCAATCTCATTCTTCCAAGATCTCCGTTCCCCCAAGCATGGTGTACTTGTCTCCTTGGAAAACAGTACTCTATGCCCTGCACATAGCAATCCTACCCACACTGCATCTGCAGAACCAGGTCCCAGGTGCCCACTGATTGGAAAAATAGAAGGTTTTACTCTTGCAGGGCGCTTCTAGTAACTGAATTCAACCAGGAAAAGTCGTTAATGTATATGCACAAGTGTGTTTTTCCAAATGAAATGTAAGAATACAACAGTAGTAAGGGACTCAAGAAAGTTCTCTTTCTTCCAATTTATGAATCTGTCAAGACATGTCACAGAGGAATTGTATTATTTTAGTGATCATTTGGGGGCACTACAATCGCAGTACAAAACCATCTGCTTCTTCGGGAGTGCAGAATTACCGTGTGTCAAAATCAGACTAAACTTGAATTTCCTTCCATCTTATTCTAAACTTATTATGAATTGATATCTGAAATCCAGATCATTAAAGAGAAGCAATAGATAGTCTTATAAGAAATAAGTACTAGACTCTACCATAATCCTCTTTAAAGTGAGTTGACATTTTTCAGAAATTATTATGGAGACATACCTACTAAACCATAATGCTCCTCAGTGCTTAGGAAATAGATTCTCACCAAATCATCTACGTTGGGAGTGGAGTGAGGTCTGCACTAGACTGGTCCTCAGGAGCCAGCAGCAGTGCTGGCATTTCTCTGACAGGATGGGAAAGCTTTGTTTCACTGCAGGTGTGGAAGAGAATGCTTGGGCATTTTTTATGAAAAATATTATGAAGGGTAAATTTAGAAGCAAACCTGTTTAGCCTAAAGTTGCCTAAATTTGTTCATGGTTAGGCTTCAAGTAAAACCTGCCTATAGACACACTTCCCTGACAACCTTCCTGCAGATTCACAAAGTGTTTATTCTATCTGTCAATGAGAAATTCGATGTAGTGAATCTCTCTGCACCCATAGCTGATCACTTTCAATATACTGCAAAATTTTATACTGAAATAGGCCACTACAACACACAAATTACTGTGAGAGGAAAATAAGAAATTAAGTTCCATTCCATTCCCCTTGCTTTCTTCCTTTCACTTTTGTCTCCGCTCTCTACTTTTCTTTAGCTGCTTCACATTTAATTTCTTCTTCCACTAGTACAAATAACATAATTACTTGCAATTTCTTTTCTACTTCTATGCACAGTTAATTGGTTTCATCAAGCGAAAAATACCATGAATTTTTACAAAATGGTTACTAAATTTTTACTTACTTTTGAACAGCATCTGATGGATAAAATTTCTGTTTGCCTTAATAGGGATGGGGATCTGAGTACCATAAAAAGCAATAATTTCTTGTTACTCAGGCAAATTGGAATCATGACCTGACAAACCCCTAATGCTGCTTTCAGTGTCCAGGGTGCTTAGGGTGGCAAATTCGACATAGCCCAACCTTCAGCAGTCTTAATCTTTAAAGAAAGTACGTGACAGGTACACATTTTAAATAATGTGGCTTGACCTTGCATAAGAACAAAGGTTAGAGAGGTAAAATGTAATAATTTAAGAGATTTTTCTTCTCAAGGGCTATGTGCTCTTTCATAAATCTGTATGTACTAATAAGACTCATATATCACTGCCAGTGCAATGTACAGGACAGAATTAAAAGCAGTTCTTGCTTTTTCTTTTAAAAGAGAATTATGCTTTCAAAAGATGCCGGATTCACAGCAGTAGCAAGTGATATCTTCTGTTTATCCACACCTAAGAATTTACATAGCTAGTGGTATATTTTTCATTAAAATCCTTTAGCTCTGACCTGTAAGAAATGGTCCCAAAGGTGAAAGATTAGATTTATCTCCACATCTGATCTTTCTAAAATTGACCTAACAAGAAGTTACAGCAAGGATACTAAGTGTGGGAGGAGGACAACTCCAAGGAAAGGGATTGTTTTTGACGTGCAATAACTACTCCACCCATGAACTGGATAAGGTTATCAATGCATTTCAAAATCTTTATAATAGATCTTGCCCTCAAAATTACCTTGAAATGTCATGGCCTTTACTACATGCACATAAGGAGCTTGAAACTTCCTTATCCTAAATTAATTGCTCTGTAAACTATAAATATGTAACTTTCTCTGTTTTTTGTTTTAGCTGCTACCGACATGAATTTACAGGCACAAAAAAATAGGAAAATAACTTTGTAATGTAAAACTGACACATATTCTTGTTTTATTTTAGAACAATTATTTTTTCTAAAGTAAAAATTTATAACGAATTAAAAATATATTAATACATAATAGTCATGTGATGGTATACAATGTATTTTGCTTTTATGATCACAAGTAATATATGTTTGAGATAAGCACAAATATTTTTCACAGATTATTCTGTGGATCATTCTGTGGGTATTAAATCTGTAATATGCTGCTGCCCAGAGTCTTAGGAAAATGTATCTTATTTTTGTTACTTTCTTTACGCACAGAATTCTGTATAAATGAGTGCATTCACACAATTATACTTTTCTCCTAAAGAAAACATCACAATCATTGTATTTTTTCTATCATTAACGCAATTTCCGTTGCAGATCCCACTGCTAAATGGAAGATAAGGTTGTGTCCTCCTACAAGAAACCAGATGAGCCATCAGTCTGAAGTGGTAGGACTTAACTTTACATCTAAAGAGAGCATGCACACATACACACTGAAAACACACATTCATGCTTGCGTTCCACAATGGCTGCAAACAGCTATCTGTTTTACCCAATTACACTTTGTTTCATTTGGCTTTGTGCAGGTTACATGTTTCTAGTGCATTTAGTTCTGATAATGACATTCCCCCCAAAAAAGAGACGGGCTGATATTGTGTAAACAGAGGCACCTAGCAGTACAGGATATCAGAAATACAATCCATGAATCAATTCAAGGGCAGCAACATTGTTTTTAAGGTAAGGAGCTCTGCCTTGGATGGCCATGCTTCACTCTCTCATATGGTCCATGCAAATGTCAGCAGGAGCTACCACACACTCCCAGGAAAGGAGCACATCAGCTGCAGCTAGCTACCCTCTGTTAACAGTTACACAAGGATGACTGTGCTGTCCTTGCTGATCTCTTGATTCTGCTCCCTAGGACTCTCTCTGAGCTACTGCACAGTAACTGCAGAGGTCTATGCTTCAGTGACCATGAAGGCTTAAAAAGAAGGCAGCAACATTTGCATATTCACATCACTGTTGTCATAAATACAGGCTGTGGTAAGAGTCTGTGAGCATCTCCTCTGAATCAGAATGTGAGTGCTGCGGGAATGCGCAAAGTCAAAAGTGTGCAGAAATGTTAAGTGAATTTATGAGCTGTAAATGGAATTGAATTAGTGCAAAATTGCATAGCCAATAATTTCAACGCTTGTTAATACCCTGTTGGGTTTTCTTAAATACTATTTTTATATGAAGTTTGGTTATTCACTGTATTGAAGTATCTTATTGTTTTAAAATGTATCTAGATTATACATGCAGGCAGTGCATGAAATATGTCAGAAACACATACTAGCCCATAGATCTTTTGTAATCAAAGTGACTTCTGACATCATAGTGCTAATAAGTTAAAATTGTGTGGGTGTACTGAACTTTCAAACAACAGTAATATCTCTTTTTCTTTCTCTTCTCTTTGTGTTAAGGCTCTGAGCTCATGTTGTGGAATCACTGCAGCAGCCTGCGAATAATGATGCACAAGGTAGAGAAACCACAGCCCCATGCTGAGAGCAAGTGAGAGCATACAGAGCTGGGCTGCGCCATCAACAGAACCCTGCCAGCCTGTTTGCAGTATGAGACAGTCACAGACACACAGAAGATTTGTCTCAGAGGAATGGCAAGCCTAAGGGGAGTGAGAAAAATAAATGGCAGTTAATGTGGATTAAGTACTGGGTTTATGATTTTAATTGTGAGTGACTATTATTCACACTGATATGCAGGTAATCATCAGAATAAATTTGTAATGGTCTTTATTTCAGTAGATGACAGCAGCACAGTTCTATCTATTCAACCAATTGGTCACATTTGATTAGTTTAACTACTTTAAATCTGAAATAAGAATTCAAAACAACCATTAACAATACCATGAGCTAAAAGAAGAAATTTGTTCAGGATTGCCTCCCTTCCTGCACCAGGACATCCCTATATCCACCCTGCTGGGGACAATCTCTTTTTCTCTGAGTCCTTTTATGCTGGGGTTGTTCTCTGCCTCTCAAGCTTTTCTTCTTTCACCTCTGCAGGTGCTTAGTGACAACTTCGGTCCTCTGAATCTCTCCCTAGCCCTTCACAGTACAAATCTTTCTTTTTTGTCTAGATGAAGCCCCTGGAGCTTTCCTCGGAAGGAAGGAGAAGCTGTAGCATGAAGCAGTTCTACTGTTCAACACAATTCAAAAAACATACAAAGGAAAAAGAAGCCAACAACATGAAGGAAACAACAGTGTATTTCTGCTGCTTTCATTGCAATCTCATCAAAGTAGGTCCTGAATTCTGGTCAGAGCCTGCCTGACTTGCTTTTTGTGCAGCAATTTATTTTACATTGGGCATAGTGAGCCAATTCTGTGCATTTATGAATGCACACAGCTATCACTATCTACTTGAGCAGCACAGAGAGGGTGGAAAGACTTGCTGGGGAAAAATCCACTGAACAGGAGGCATTCCAAGCAGGTCAGAAAAACACTACAAATGACTATACTATAATATGAACATTCACCTTCTTTTCAATTAATTCATTGTGAGCATGAAACTCTAAGACCCATGGGTATCTTTACTTGGAACCCACAATACATTCAAACTGAACGTAAACTGTTTGAAAACAGACACATTTCAGAACATTGGAGTTAGGAGTATAGACTCAAGGCTGCAGCCTCAGGCAGTGCTAATGTCAAATCATAATTTAAGTGGACAAAAGGTTTCTGAGTGTTATATTGTTGGCTGTTGTTTAGTACTGAGAACCGTTCACTTCCTCTGAAAGAAATGTGAATTGGGAATATTCAAACCACACAAGACCAGACCTTTCTTCACAAAAAAAAGCATCTCCATCTGTATCGCAAATCAGGGCTGGCCATAGGACCTCTTTAAGAAGCTTGTTTTGAATTACTTAGGGACACAGCTAAACACCAAAGATTTAAAGTTATTATAACTGCATAATGGTTTGGATGGAAACAAGGACAAACAAAAGGTATGACACTGGAAGAAATTCCCAAAAAGTTTTGAAAGATACATTTTTCTCATGTTTTCTTCAAGGCTCATTTTCACTGAAAAAATTAACCTAATTTATTCTTGAGTATATCCATAAATTTGAATTATTAGAAAGTCATCCTACATTATTTTCAGTGTTTCAACATCTCTCTCCCCAACAATATAATAAAGCCATTTTAAAAAGGAGAAAAAAGCTAGAATTCTGCAGTGGGAGTAGGAGAGGACTTGGCTAGATGCCCCTTTATTTCTTTTCCTATTCACAATTGTCTTGCTAAACATTAAGAGTATTGTCTGTTATCTTTCTTTTTGATAGAAGGAAATGTTGACAAAAAGGCAGAAGCAAGGACCCCTCATTACAAAAAAGCATGGATTTTCAGAATAAAGTACAACAGAGACCTCAGGCTTCCCTTTCTTCTAACCACGGCACAGATATCTCCTACCTCCCACACCCTCACGGGAAAGCCTGCTATCGTAAACATTAGACAGATGGTAATGAGTCTCTTCCCAGCTAACCCTGTTTCTCAAATTCTGATATCCAACATGCCCTTCTGGTGTGTTTTCCAGCTCTCTGGCCTTTACTTAGGTAGGCTGATGAAGACAGTAGGAATCAGGGCTTAGCAAATGAGGTTTTGAAAATATTTCATAGGTCATCAGAGAGAAAGAGAAATGAGAGTCAGATTTTTTAGCTCATTTGCTCATTGTTACTGACTTACACTGTCGCAGCTTTTTGACCTAGGAAGGAAACTCGTCAGTCTTCTTTTATTTTCTCCAGTCATTGTATAGATCATGTCTCAGAAGATTAAAATTTAACAAAGCTCAGTGTCTAAAAAGGAAAAACCTGAATAATAAAGCAAATAGAGCAAAAGACTGAGGTGCCTTTGTTCAGGTATATGATACAGGTTGTCAACCACAAGAAACACTGGATGAGCAGAGACAAGCAATCAGGCATGCTACCCAGTGGAGGTGGCAGGCAGGCATGGGAACATCTTTAAAAGTGAGCTTTGTTTCCCATTTTTGAGGATTGAAACAGGGACATTCTGTTTTTTTCAGCTGGTTGTGCACATCTGTGACCTGTGTATGTCTTTGGGTGAGCTGGACCATTTCCATAAAGAAGAAACATCTTCCTCCACCCCCAGAAAACCAGATGTTCTTGGCATCTGAGCTTTATGGTGTGTGTCCAGATGCTAATGATAGTGTTCTCCTGCAACGTGAGTCTCAACACATGGAAGCTGGAAAGTGTCACATGAAATATGAAGGTAAAAAACTTCATGTCATGGAAGTCAGTGAAAGTGCTAAAGTATACTTCTGCTAACAGACATGTCCTTGTTCTTTCCCTTTTTTTTTTTTTTTTTTCTTTTCTTATATTACTTTGCTTCAAAGGCCACTACTACATCCTTTCTGGCAGATGACCAGTTGGGTCAATAGCTCTTCAATAATTTGTCAGGAATTCCCAACGCAAAGGAAATTTCTGTGTGGATCTGGTGAACATTTACCCCATTAATCTTTTCCTTTGCCTTTAGGAGCACCTGACTCTTGACACTTTAATATAATCCTAACCCATGTAACTCACATGACCAGTTGTGCACTGCTTACCGGTGGGTTGGGAAGAGGAGGGGAGTCACTTCAATGTGGTCTCTGCAGGCATCAGGATGCACGCTGAAGTGTGTGATTACCCTCATTATGACGGTTGATGTAGCTGACTCTTGATTATAGACAAAACATCACAAAGGCCTTTGTAAAACCCAGAGTTTGTTTCTATGATCTCCTGTGGTGGTAAATTATAGTATGAATACACAATGTGGCAGAAAGTAATAATCTTGAGTAATGTAGCTGGTTTTATTCTTCCCTAATTTCCTTAAGTGTATTCTTGTCAGGCAAGGGACAGGCTTTCAGCTCCTAGGAGCAGATGCTCACGTCCTAAAGCTAGACCTGAAATACTCATCATGAAGACAGAAGCCATTTGCACAGTCTGGACCCAAAAGAGTGATGTTGGCATTTTTGGTTCAGAATAATTTTTGTTCCAGAACAGACATATGAAAGAAGACAAGTATTGGTTTATGGTCTGTGCATTTCTGTCTTTTACAGACTGACGTCTACTCCTGCTCTGCTTGTGCATGGCCGTGGCAAGTGGTGCCCTGCAGGCTCACCTGGCAGAGGCAAGCAGGGGGTATGAACAGAGCTACTGGGCAGTCAGCTGCCCACAGAGTGAGCCTGGAGAAAAACTTTTCTGTGTACATCTGTACTTCAACTCTTGTCAACAGCAGGCTGATCCCGCAAGATCATGGAAGAGGGAAGTGAAATCACTGCAGAGAAATCTGGATTTACACTAAAATGAGAGACATGACACCGAAAGACTGAGGAAGAAACATATATTCCTTTCTGCTGACTCTGCTGTAAAACATCTAGGAAAACAATGAAACAAGTTTATTCCTCAAACTAATGAACTAAGGTTTCTCAAGGCTCATCTGCAGTCATATAAATCCATCATATTATTGATAAGCATCTAGATTCTCTCACTACACACAGACAGAGGAAGTCCATAAGGATTTATAAGAAAAATAATTTGGAATGAAGAGGATCACTTTTTCGCAAAGAAGAGTGGAGAATTTTGCTCTCAAAGGTCCCCCTGTTTGTATTGGGTATTAGTATTAGGAATGCCTTTTTCATTCCCGGGGAAGACAGAAAAGGTTATTGCATGTTATGCAGTGAAGTGTATCCCAGTTGAATACACTTACCTCACTTTCCTTGTGACTTTCTTTCCAATTCATTTGCTAAGAAGGCTGGTAAACTCTAAGTCCTTCCCCCTCCAACCATCTCCTTAATTCTGTCTTCCAAATTTGCTAAAAACCTCTAAAAGCCTTTGGGAAATTGAATCAAAGGCTCATGATGAAATGGTGGACAAGAGAAGTAGCTTTACTGATTATTTTCAAATGTGTATTTTCTCTCGCAGCAAAATCTTCATTGAGCTGTGAGGCACAAAGATGATGCGTTCACAGGATGAACATTGTTGGCACAGGAAGTGACTGCAGCTCCACCCTGCCTGAAGGCAAATTTCAGACCTCGCCTAATGGGACTCTGAGATCTTGGCAAAGTTAGAGTTTTACGATTTTTAACTGCTGACCCTGTAGATGTTACACAGAGGGACCCTATGTCCAGGGCTCAATGCAGGACTGAAGTTTTATTTATTCTTCCAACGGCCTACAAAAGTTATACTCTCTGCTTGAAGCACCTTTCCTTGCTGAATTCTGAAAATAATATGAGTTTATACAAAATAGGGAGCCTGTATAAATTCACCGTAGAAGCAGAAAGCTTTATTCAATTGGCTGATTAAAGGATTTTTTGCGTAGCTCTTTAATCTAATTTTTATGTGCCCATTAGTGGGTTCTTAGAAAATAAAACATTTTAGATATATAATACCAAATATATTATCTTCAGGTTTGACAAGCCATTGACTGTATACAAGATAAAAAGTAAGTATTGAGAAAAATGAAAAAATTAGCAAAACCTAAACTTCTCTATGTATAGCTTAGTTATTACAGCAGTACTGGAGATGGAAAGCAATAATTACAGTGGCTAATTCCCCTTAGAATGATACAGTGTAGTGAACTAATTTCTCTTGTGTGTGTAGTATTGTTGTCTACTGGCTGCTGACTGGTTAGGAAGAGGCAAAGTTTAACCAAAGAAGCCTTCCTGTGGTCTATCAAATCCTGAATCTATCTGTCAGCTGACAAACTAATTTCTGAGGACTGACCATCCAGTAGCATCCAGCCGACTTTCAAGAGAGCTGGTGATACCAGCTCCTTTATTACGAAAACTAAATAGAGAATCAGGAGTCAAAAATACAGGTGATGCAGTCTTTGAAAATCTTTCCAGTGGCTAGCAATCTAAGCGGAGATGGTATGACATTACAGCAATAAGCGTAATATTCACTGTGAAAGAGAAATTAACTGTATTATTGATAATACTGAAAGAAAACCTCTTTTTGTTCACATGGAAAAGGTTTGCAGTTCTATAATAAATACAGCACAGTTCTAATTTCTGCTCTCCCAGGAACAAGTATTATTTGAGAACTATGTCTGCCATCTAAAGCCTTTAGCATCATTATTTTATCATTCCAAAAATTATTATTGAGTGGAAAAACACTATGAAGGAAACAGAAGAGGTGGTGTATATCCCATTTCTGTTAAATACTGCTGGCTGTAAGTTTGTTCCCTCCAGTCCCCACAGAGTTTCCTAGTGATTTCTTAACCTCAGAGTTACCTAAATATTACACTGCTGGAAATCAATGAAGAACCTCCCGATGTATGTGCCTTTCACACAAACTTGTTAGAGATGTGCAGGTGACAAAAGGTGTAAGGTGTAAAACACAAGTACTTTCCCTCTTTTTTACCCACAACCCCAGCTGCATTCTGACCTCTGAGCCAAAACACTAAATGAAAAACAATGCGTACTCTCAAAACCCCAGATTAAGTCTGATAAAAGTGATTTCCCTCAGAGAGGACTAGAAGCTTAAAAACCTGTCCCTGACAGGGAGGGGTAAAAAAATCATATTCTGGGGCATGGAGAACAGTTAAAGATGGTTCCCAGTGTGAACACCTGTTAACTAATCTGGATTACTTTCCTCATAGTCTGATAGACATAGGAAAAGTGTATGGAAAAATATGTATCTTTTCCACTTTCACAATACCTTTTCTGAAACAGAGACCAGAACAGCATACATGAAGGCAGTATTCAAGATACAAACTTATCTGGGTAATATTCAGGGACATAGTAATGTTCTCTACTTTGCTTCTTAATTGAATCCTTATAATTCCTAATTTTATTTTTTTTTTTTTTTTTTTGACTGCTATGGACCACTAAACTGACTTTTTCATAGAACTACCATTACTACAAGGCCCTGTTTCCAAGCAATGATGGTCAGCTCAGACCTTATTTTATATGCAAAAATGAAACTTTTTTTTTCCCCCCAGATGCATCACTTCAGAATTATTTACACAGAATTTTACTTGTTAAATTAATAACCACTCTGGTAAGAACCTCATGCAGTTCTTCACAGCCAGGCCTCATCATTTCACCCTCTGCAACTTACCAGGATCAACACATTTTGCTGTCTTACAAGTCACTTTTTATAAATCATTTCAAAGTGTGTTGAGCAGTACAGAGCTTGGCACATATGTTCGAGACTCCTCTCGCCAAACATTTACGCATACACTTTTCTCCCAACCTTCAGACATTTTTATTAATCCATAAAATACTCTCCCTTTTATTCTATGGCACCTTTGTTTCCATAAGAGCTTTTAAGGGCTTTTGCTGAGAAACCTAGTTGAAAGCCTTTTAGAACATGGTCTACACCAGCTGGGATTTGCAGTATTTCAGGTTTCAATAGAAATGGGGTAAAACCATTACAGAGCAAAGTAGAGTAACAACATATAGCCTGAGCAGTTACGCTACATTGTGGTGAATTCATCTTTGCAGCTAATCTCCCATAGGGAGGACAATGAAGACCCTTGCTTGGAGTGGCAATAAAAAAATATCTTTTCTAGAGTTTTAAAAAACTATCAATTGCAATATTTGCTACCGGTGAAAAACTGTTTAAGGACCAGTCAAAATCTGACCCTTAAGGTTTACCTACCTACCCCACCCCAGAAGACTGCCAGAGCTCATTCATTCATACAACTTTACTTCAGATTTCTGCAGAAATGTAAGGGAATGGAGTAAGAGGAGTTGGCCATGTCATATAAATTTTCAGAACATTTTCTTGGGCGTTTTGAGTATTTTAATGTCAAAACCAAAATGAATACCGATATCAGTGAAGCACAGTCAAAATTCACACTTCTTTTTTTTTGTTATTTTCATCAGCCAAAAAAATCGGTTGATAAAAGCCACTCATTTCCTACTTGACTGCATGCTTCAGCAGCATACATCATTCTTTCATGAGCTGAACCTTTCACAAAACTACACTTCCTCAACTTAAAATAGCGAAAAAGCAGAAATTAAAGATTTTTAAAGGTCGTGTGAGAAAAAACTCTCATTGAATATCTCAGAGCGTCTTGGTCTTGCCTGAAGTGATTACTGAAGTGATTATTTTTGCTGTTAGATTTATTACTGTGTAGCTTTAAAGCTAAGGTAAGAAGGAAATCAATTGGCCTCCTCCAAATGACAGATGACTGACATAGCCTTTCTGAAAACCAAAAGTTTTGTGTGAAGAAAGACATACGGACAATAATCAAAAGTGAATGTCTTGTCTCAGGAGACAGAAAAAAATATGGATCTGGAAATGGTAGAGCCAGTTCAAGAGAAGACATAGTATATCAGAGAAGCAGATGCTGCCAGCTGTCTAAGGAGCTTGCACCTTACTTTGTTGAAATCCTGGACTGATTTGAAGTATGATGTGGCTACAACTTATGAGAACTGAGCAAATGGAAGGGCTGGTAGGGAAGAAGGTAGCTTTACAAGAGAAAAATGGTTCATTACAGGGAAAGAAAGATAGAAACTTCATGTCTGAAAGCCTGCAAGCTTTCCTGGAAGAACACAAACTTTGTTCACTTCTAGTAAGGACAGGGGACAGGTAAAGAAAACTTGAAAAGAAAAAATAATATAATTCTTTTTTTTTTCTTTTTTAAATAATTTCATTCTGATCACCTTGTAGAAAGCCAGTTCACTTTTCTAAATATTCATGATGCACTGATTAGAAAAGTCAGGTTAGAAACCACTATTTAAAATTATTTACCTCTTTTCAGCTTTCTCTAAGTAAATCTAAAGAAACTCAGAAAATTCTAAGCTTTCTTAGAACACATTTTACTTCTGGAGAATATTACTATATATTCTGTATTCTGCTTGAAATTGGACTGTTTCTGTTAGGTTATTGTTTAGCATACTTGAAATGAATAAAAAGAAAGTACAAGATGGACAGTACTGACAGCCAGTGCTCCTGGCATGGCCCCTTCCTTTTTCCTTCCTGTCTCAGAACAACATTCTCCCAATGTACTTGTCTAAAAATGCTGTTCTAGGAATCTGAGGCTTTGGTATCCTTAAAGATAATGAAATTATCAAAATTTTGTCCCTTAAATCTTTGTCTATTAAAAATTCAGCTGAACAAGAAGGCTGCACCATTTCATCCCTGTATCCACTTTCATGGCTTAATAATTCCCAGCAGGAGTATTGCGGTGCCAAAACTCCCGTAAATAGACACAGAGGAAGCAACTAAGGTTAACATGATGGCATTTGTCTCTGCATTACTAGTCTCTGGTTAACATAAGCTAAGATTTTTAACATCTTTTTTTTTTCCACAAAGGTTTTGCATTTAATTATAGAGTAGGGACACTGTGTGTTCCAAGAGCAATCATCTTACTGACATGTTATTCTGAAGCCAGCTTTCATTCAGTGTGACACATGCTGGTTATGCACTACCAAATAGAGCTATAATGAAGTGAGGCTGGGGAAAAATATGTTGGAATCTGAAATAATGCCAGCTAAGAAAACTTATCTCTACTTTATTATTATTATTATATTTAATAAACAATCTTTCATGCCTACAGAAGAAAGAAACAAATGAGAGCTTTCTGGGGTAGGTATAAAAGCCTTGCATAAAAAGAAAGTTTACTGAGTTACAAGTACTGAACTTTCCATATTGCTCTAAAGAAAGAAGAAATGGGGAAAAGGAAAAAGCAGGCTAAAACAAAGGGAGAATTTTACAATTATGATGTGAAGAAGAACAAAACCCTCTTAAGGTAGAAGACAAGAGTATGTGTTTCAGGTCATGGCTTATGAGCATCTTTGATCAGGAATCTAGCATTTTATTTAAAGTGTGTCATGAGCTCTTATGTTTAACTGCAGGTCCAATTTAAAGATCCATTGAAGGTCCTGGCAAAATTCTGTTTTGGGGGTGGATTTTTTGACATCTTCATCTAATCAGCCTTCTTAAAAAGATTCTCAGTCACCACCTATGAACATGAGGCTGCAATGTTGTAAGGATCCTCATTCTTTGCTGGGTCAGTCCGATGAGTTGCAACAACATGGCTAGTATTTGTTAAGCAAGTTGTGACCTGTGACTGTGCATTTTTCACTGAACTTTCTTCATTTCACTTCTTCTGTATCCTGACAGCCTCTACCATGTTTATCCTTGTTGACCAACAATTCCCTCATGACTCACATCATGACTCCTCACTTGGAGTACTGTGTACAGTTCTGGTGTCAGCAACATAAAAAGGACATGGAACTGTTGGAGCAAGTCCAGAGGAGGGCCACAAGGATGGTAAGAGGGCTAAAGCACCTCCCGTATGAAGACAGGCTGAGAGAGTTTGGGCTGTTCAGCCTGGAGAAGAGAAGGCTGTGTGGAGACCTCATAGCAGCCTTCCAGTATCTGAAGGGGGCCTATAAGGATGTTGGGGAGGGACTCTTCGTTAGGGACTGTAGTGGTAGGACAAGGGGTAATGGCTTCAAACTTAAACAGGGGAAGTTTAGATTAGATATAAGGAAGAAGTTCTTTACAGTGAGGGTGGTGAGGCACCGGAATGGGTTGCCCCAGGAAGTTGTGAATGGTCCATCCCTGGCGGTATTCAAGGCCAGGTTGGACAGAGCCTTGGGCGACATTGTTTGGTGTGAGGTGTCCCCGCCCATGGCAGGGGGGTTGGAACTAGATGATCTTAAGATCCTTTCCAACCCTAACTATTCTATGATTCTATGATTCTATGACTTGATGTGGGGTTTCATTGCAGTACGGGTGCATATCACCGTAAGTTCTTGAACCATGACTGAGTCTCAAAGGCTGTTACAGTATAGAGCTTTTGTTTGTTTCCTGAAGTGCAATAATTGCTGGGAAAAGGGATTAGTTTTTTTAAGATATTGCAATAGGAGTTCTGAAGATTTCAAAGTTGAATGTTATTTTTGCATATATTTTCAGGGTCCTTGTTTCTCTTATTTCAAGGCAAAATCTGCCACTGAAGAATGTATTGCTCTTTCAGCATAAGCAAACTAATGGAGTTTCATTTTTCAGTTTCCAAATGATAAAAAATTGATCTTGAAACAGAGAAGATCTTATTCATATTTCCTAGACTTAGGGTTTTCACACCTCTCTGGCTCACTGTGGGCACATACCAAGCCACTGATACATTAAGAGCTCTTGAGTTAACTTGTCTCTCCCCTCACTTCTTGTCATACCCACTTAATGTGAGTGCATGCAATTTATAGGTGAATCCATCCCTGAGTAATTTACATTGTTATACAAGGAACTTATTACAGGAACAGTATCATGAAATATCTCTGTTCAAAATTAGGGCAGGGTCAAAGCTTTTTGAGAGCTCTATGGTGTACATTGTCAGAAATTTTATTTCTACTTTATGGTTCTTATTCTAAAAAGATATTACATAGATTATTTTGTACGTTCTAGCTACACTAATAGAGATGCCTTCTATATTAATCTCCATGATACACTTCATATCTGGAGGATATTATTTGCATAGCAACAGTTTCTGCCAAGACCAGAGTCATAAACTAAATTCCTAGAATATTAAGTCAGAGCAGAATTTTATAGCAAGCTCAGTGTAACTACCACTCAAAAATAAAATAATTTCTTAAGCAAATATGCTGATTTCTGTGTGGTACCTGGAAACACAGGTTCTGGGGGCAGAAACAATCTGTTTGGAAGCTGACTGTGTTCCTGTGAGGACACACAACTCAGTGCCAAACTAGTTATACATTTACTTAATTAACTTGCAGTCTGTATAGGCCAGCCCAATGAAACACTAGTAAAATGTAGTAAACTCCTTTTTCCTCCACTCAGAGAGGCATCAGCTCCCTACATTCCAGTAATACACAGCCCCATAGTCAGATCTGGGAAATATGTAACAGCCATACAGACTGTGAGCTTGGACTGAGAGACGAGAATTAATTCAGATGACATTTGATCCTTTTACTAACCGTGGTTCTGGCCTTCCTCTCAAATTATCATAAGCTGTTACGGACCTACTTCAGCAATAGAACAAGACAAAGCTAATTTTTTTTTTTTTTTCATTATTAAAATTCAAAAAGTTTTCCATCATGGTTTTGACATAAATTCTTCTTCACTTTTAGCATGACCTGGCACACCAAGAAAGTCTTCTGACAAAAACATTGCCCTGAGAAAAGCTTTAAAATTTATTTAAACCATGCATGTCTTTGTATCTCCTTTACATATCTTCAATTTTACATGATTATTTCTGTTCTCAAGTACTTCCAAACTTGTTTGTGATTCCAGTTTCCATTTCTGGCAACACACATCATCTGTCTACATCTATGGCAAATCAGTATCAACACTTACTACTACTATAAAGCAATTACTGTCAATTAATCTTCTACTTTATTACAAAACCAAAAGAAATTAAAAAAAAACCCCAAATAAACCAAAACCAAACCAAACCAAAACCAACCAAAAACCAAATAGGCCATGGCAGCAAGCTGAAGAACTTAACAGGAAACATTTTTCTTTTCTGAGTCATTATAATCTTTTGATTTACCCATCCCTAGCAGTGTTCAAAGTCAGGTTGGACAGAACCTTGGGCAGCATGGTCTAGTGTGAGGCATCCCTGCCCATGGCAGGGGGGTTGGAACTAGATGATCTTAAGGTCCTTTCCAACCCTAACTATTCTATGATTCTATGAACAGCTCTGAGACTGTTCAAGTAGAGTAACTTCAGTATATTGACATATAATCTCTTATAAAACAACTTCCTGTGGCTGTCTTCCTTACTTGCACTTCTACAATGAACTTCATTGAAGACAACAAAGCTCTCAATAAATTAGTAGTACAATGTTTTCTAGGGAATGTAATTGTAAAAGGAAAGATATCTAAAATAAAACTCCAGAGATTATTCTAATTTTATTTAAGTTTGCACACTAAAACAAATCTACTATTCCATGGCATTGTTTTAGTAAGAATAGGTAGAATATCACTTTCTCATAGCCATGTTGTAAAAAAAAATCCGTTCAGATAAGACCGATATTTTTAGTAAGAAATTATATCTGTGGGAAATAAGCAAGAAAATTCTCAGTCATGAGCAGGTTTTTCCTTACATAACCATTTCAGAGATCTAGAAAAATCTTCAAACATGCTTGCTGATATTCTGTTGCTAGAAAGTTGCCATGGTTTTGGGTTTTACTGCTGACTTTCTTTTCCTGCATGAAAGTGCAGCATATTAGATTCTCTGTATGTGTTATGTTCATTAAGCTAGCCAAAGATGTTGATAATTTTCCAACAAATTGTTGTAGAATATTAAAAAATAAGAAACAATATTAAGAAACATCCTAAAACCACAAAGCTGAACAATTAAACCTGATTGGTAACTGTCATCATATATGCATATGCATACTATACTGCACATATATGCATTTTGAAAGGAGTTAAATATTATTCCGTAATAACTAAAATGACTATTTGTTACAAATAGCAGCATTTCCATGTTTATAACCATTGCAGACTTTAATAGTATAACATTTCAGTATTTTTATGATAGAGGTGATTAAAGGCAGGATGGTAAGAAGAGATTCAAGACTGTGTTAGCAGAGCTATGACTTCAGACATCTACTATCTAACTCCAAATCATACTTGACTTTCCCTGTCCTATCTTTTCCTCTATATAAAGGGTCTTTGCTGTCATCAGTCTAACTCAACCCACTAGTCAAATATTTTTAACACTTGATTTTTTACCACCTGCAAGCAGTATTTTTAGATTTATTAATAATGTCCTCTGGCAATCCTATTATCTTGATTTATCATGCTAATCAAAGCTTTAATCTTCCTAGGTACAGACTCCAGGGGCTACTGGTTCACAGTGCACCACTGAATCTAACTCTATTTATCCATATTGCCTATTCTAGAGCACTTTAATCTGTGTTTCACTGAGCTGATGGTTTTCCCAGGACCACCTAAGTTCAGAGTATTCAACCTAGTCCAATTTTTGGACATCATTACTGACACACCTAGTAAGAGACAATGTGGTAAACTTGGCTCTGCAGCGCGTAGTCATTATGTGCTTATTGCCATAATAAAAGATAGTGTAAACTCAAATTGTTCTTAACTTTCATTGAGAGTCTCAGAGCTGTTCAAGATGCTGTGTCACCTGCTGCGGAGTAGTGTGGAATACACGCTGCTGCTACTTGCAGACTAATTAAGCTTTTTCTTTTGATGGAAAAAAACATCTAGGTATCAGTGTCAATGCCTGATTAATGCCTATAGAAGTGGTAAGAATAGCAGTTGCAACAAGAACACAAACAGGAATTGGTCATGTAACATTGTCTGGTTAAGCAAATCTCTTTTCTGATCATGAGTTGTTTCTTCTAGCTTTATATCTTAACCAGTCAGCACATGCAACCACAATCTTGTTTTGTTGGCTCACTGGCTCACTTGCTTAGTTAAACATGGCTGGCTGTTGTGAATTGAGTTATTGCTAACTGGTGTATCTGAAGAAACAAACTAAAGCATTCTTACTAATTTCAGTAACTTAAATGCTTCTATATGAGAGACAAGAAACATAATGAAAGAAAATTCTTCTATCAGCAGCCAAATTGCATAGCCTTGATAGTTTCCAGAATAGAGACAGCTTCATGACACCATGAACAAAACAAACAAACAGAGGTCTTTGTTGGAAATGGCATGTTCATGCAGTTTGAATTCATAAAGTTCTCCATGGTAAATTGAGATAATTTTCAATTTTGTTGTTACAGATACAGAAAAGGTAGAATCCCTTCCCAGACAAAACAATATACATCAACCCCCCTCTGCCACCTTACAATAAGGGAAATCATCATCAAGCTTGTAAAAGAAACATGTTTTGCTTTTCTAAAACTGCTTCACTTTTTTGAGATAAATGTTTCAGCTCTGAGAGACTCATGTTCTGTTATTTTTTCCTTCTATCAAATGTCAGTCACTTCAATGTTCTCAATTCTTGCACACAGAGGATGCCTCTGACTTCCACATTATGCTGAAATGATTAGCTTCTATGAGAAAAACAAGAAAATGCGACTGCTCAAAATAACAGTTGCAATAGCTACCTATATTGCTCTCTACATACCCAAAGCTTCAGCCCCTAGTATATGCAAAGATTCCTAATGGGACAGTTCTCTGTATGAAGCAGAAATGGCTAATGCAGAATTAGCAGTGAAAGTCTGTCTGTGTGAGTGAAAAAAAGAGTGAGGCCTTTCATGAAGGTTTCTTGCATTTCTAGCCAGGCAAGAAATTTAAATGAAAATTGTTTTTATTAATTGAGGCATTTGTATATATTTCCTTTTTTTTCCCGACTCCTTTTGAGAACTTCCCCAAATTAGACCACAATACTTTCCAGAAAAACTCAGCCAGAAATCCCTTCATTATCAATTGCTGGTGGAACATAATGGTTACATCTATAATATAGCCTACAAAGTGGCAAAGCTTTGATTAACCACAAAATGTAGAAAAGTAGGGCTGGCGACATCCTTCATAAGTTACTTCGTTTAGCCTGCCTTTTTCCAAAGGAGATCCATTATTTCATTCCTAATAGATTTTTAACTTACCTGCTCCAAAAGATCTGCAGTGATGAAATTCCACCTCCTCAACTTGCTTTTACAAGCTAAGGTTTAAAAGCCTGCTCAACGTATTTATGTATTTACTTTTCTCCATCATTTGTAATCTAAGGGTTGAAATCTCAACAAACAAGAGAAGTTTCGTGTGGGGAATCGGAGGCCTGGTAATGAGTGAGGTGAAAGCAGGGGTCTTTACAGCCTTCTGGACCTGACCCGTTTCATAATTCAACTTGGATTATGGAATTTGCTATTACTATTTTTCGTGGGATTTTTTTTACTTGAGGATAGGTAATTGTCATTCCTCCCACAGGAGTCCTTGATGCTGACCCCTACTGTGACCAGCTGGCCATCTTTCAACTTTTCTCCTAGAGACTGCCTTTATTTGAGTTAAAGCAGCATTTACAGATGGAATTTTACAAATAATGATAGAGGTAAGCAGTAGCACAATTCTTACATCTTTCTTCCACACCACAGGAAAATCTGCCCTTCTAACGTTTCCAGCTCAGTTGGAAGCAAGAAAAATTAAAGATCTCATAACAGAAGTTGAGATCAAGATCTTCAAATGGTCAAATATTTGAAATAAGCATCTTATCTGTTGAGCCAGCCCAGCAATGGACGTTTTTGAGATTTTCCCATTCATAAATTCAGACATCTTTTTGCAGCAGCAAAAATCTACCCCCATGCATGTTGCTAACACCATGAACCAAGTAAGGTTAAGAGATTCAATCTGTCATTTCTTGACATCTAAATCCCAATTGAGACCACTTTCTACATAACCACATCAGCTTCCTTGTTTTCTCTCTTGACTAAACCCTGTTTATGCATACTGAAGTTTCCTTTAGATGGAGTTTGTAACATTTCAGGGAAGGAAATCCCTTCATCTATCCCACTCATATTCTTAGCAGTTTTGGGGGTCATATTCAGATTCTCCATGTGTTTCAGAGTATGGACTGAATTCAGCTGGTATGTCTCCTGCCTTCTGACAAATCCAGTACTGCTCCAGCATCTGCTGTGCTTGCTTATTAGCAAATACCCTAACTTGCCTGGTCTCAAGTCTGTCAGATCTGACACAGAGGTGCTTCCCTAGGTAAATTATGATAAATAGCACAACACACACACACAACCCACTTATCATAAGTATGATAAGTATGTTTCAGGGCCAATTATTTATCTCCTTCTAAAATATAGAGCCAGATTTAGCTGAGGAACAAAACAATGTAGTGGCTGAACAGTCTTGAAAGTCTCACAATATAAATTGCTGTGTTATAATTACAGCCCAATTAAAATTCAGTTTTGCTCTCTTCATCAATTAGCATCTCTAGCCTTATAAATAAGTTGGGAGAGGCTGCTGTTCTGTAGATCATGTAGCTCTCCTCCCTCTGCTTTGACTTTGAGAAAATCACGGCTAAGTTCTGTGCTCCAATAATAGAGACTGAAGCAGGTAAAATCCCTGGTTTACACTCTCAGCCTCATAATAACCCCATTCTGTGACTCACAAATGCTTAAAACTCTCCACTGAACTCAAGTAGAGTCCTTGCTTTAGCAAGTATCCAAATCTGAAAGTCTTATCATGGTTGGGCTATGGTATGAGTATTCACAAAAGCTGTTGATAGGCTGCAGAGTGCATGAACTCATTCTGCCTCTTTAAAAACAATAAAATATTTTGCTGGGTTTACTGTGTATGCTTTACATCATCTCTAGTGCTATACATCTCATCACTTCAAACTTACTTTGGTAAGAGATTTTTCCTGTCATTCTGGGACCTGCATAAATGCGCGATAAACACTACAGAAGGCTTGACTTGGATCAGGTAGGTGATGAGCAGTTCACAAGACCCTCCAGTCTGAAGGAGCAAGAAATCATGACTTCAGGCTGTGTTTATAAATACAGTAACACAGGAACTCATTGCAATTTAACAATTTAGAAATTTCCAAGTTCCCAAGGGAGACAATATTATAATTTAACTTTTATTGTTAGACTCACCTTGTACTTCACAGAGAATGGCCTGCTTCAATTTTTTTAGTATTAGTGCTTGCTTAGGCTATTAATGCCAAGGTCTACCTGAGTACATGCACTAAATCAGCAGAAATCAGACCAGTATGAGTACATTATTTAACTATGGCCAGTGAAATATTTCACAGTACAAAACAAGTGCTTCCACAGACTGTTGCCCCATGCCACACATATATTTTTGGCCTTACCAGAGCTTAATCACCCTTCTTTGCACCAAACAAATACGGTCACAAACTAAGCAAAAATACCATTTCCCTTATATTTTTCTCATTCCACAACTAACTCAAATATCTTTTTGATTTGTCAGACTCATCATTCAGATTGATCACCTGCTGTGTTATACTGGTGCTTGGACCATCTGAAACAGCTAACTTACTGATTCAGCATTAATAGATTCTAGTTGGTTCAGTGCATTATTCCATCCCTAATTAGCTGAGTAAAATTATAGTACATTCGCTCTGTAATATCTTTTCTTTTTTTTGTAAGTAAAAAAAGCATAAAAGTACAAAGGGCCCTTTTTTTCCTCTTAAAGCATAACACAGATCTAACCTCAAGTGAGATGTTTTCCAGCAGCTAGACTCTTATTCTAAATTAGTAACCACATCCGTCACATAGATGGTGAAAACCCAAAAGGATTTAATTATCATTAGAAGAAATGTATAAACTATAATAAGAGAACAACGTATTGCAAAAGGGATCATAGAAAAAGAATGAATAAACAGACAAATAATTTAAAAGTAATTTAAAAGATATTTCTGCCTTAATAACATCCGTCAATTCTTCTGTTGTGTTTAGAAACGAAAGATCAAAGTAGCTCTTGCTTGTACAGGTTGATGATGAAAATCACAACAACTAACAAGAAATAGCTGCTTCATGCAAAGACTTACAGGGAAGTGTGAGGGGATAGCAGTACCTACTTCCACACCACAGGCTGAAGGGAAGATGGCTATGAGAATTTGGACAAAGTCTTGGACTTTCTCACACTTCCTAGAGATATTCCTATGAGCTTCCTCTTTTCATTCATGCTGGTAAATATTCCAGTGCAGTATGTCTTCCCTTAGACTGTTGTTGAAAATGAGGACGCAGCTCTGTATCCAGTATGCTGAGCACATCAGTGGTATTCTATTTTTTTGCCTCCTGATTTTATTTGCTGCTCTGTACCTGTATTTTAAATATGCTTTCTATTCATCAAAGGATAACAGTTATTCTGAACTAAACATGATTCCCAGGGACAGGCAGAGGTTTCTTCTCCAATATATATATATACAAAAACAAAAAATAAAGCTCAAAAGAAACATCAGGGCTAATTAGACAGAACAGCGTTATATACACTGTCAAGAAGAAACCCATCAGGTAGCATATGTAAAGTGAGATTAGTAGTCATCAAAGCACTCCTTTCTAGCCACATACTAATTTGCATTTCCTTCTGTCTGGCATTGAAGCAGCAGGTTTTGGAATCTTGCTGCTTTTTCTTTTAACTTTACATTGGTTATATATTTGGGCAATATAAAAGGTTGATTTTACATTTCTTTCAGCACAAAGCCAATCAACAAAATCAGTATGTTTTCCAAAATCAGAGTTAGCTTTCTGTCTTTCCACAGAGGGGATGTAAAATGTAATTAATGTTTGTAAAGCACTAGAATGTTCTTGCATAGAAAGTTCTAACTTTCTGCCAAGTGTTTAATGCAGGCAGTGCTGGTTCTGTCAGAATTCCCAAAAGTGACTCAAGGGCAGATTCAAAAAGGAATAGACACACAAATAAAAAACAGCTTTGTGAACTTTCACTGCACAACCTGAGAATCCCCAAAACATCTACCCCAGAACTACTCAACTCTAAGTACAAAATTCACCAAGCACTTTCCTTCTGACCTCAGAACTCTCCAGGCACTAGGAATTGGGTTTCTGAGCTTCCTCTGAGCTACTTAGCTCACATAAAACAAAGAAATGGTCTTGTGCAGAGATTTGGCTCCTTTTAAAAGATCATCCCCAGCTATGAGGATTAAGACTGTCATTGCCTTCCTTTTGCAGACTTGCTTGTACAATAAGTCACAAGGAGGCTTCCCATCCCATCTGGCCTGTTCCAGCAGATCACAAACTCTGCAAGCCAAGAAGAGACTCAGTACAAAAGTACCATATCTGATCGTGAATTCTCCAAATGTTAAATACAACTACCTGTTATACCCTGAAACTGTAAGATTTAAATATCATTCTGTGCATCACAGCAGTTCTGCTTCCAGTCCCAGTTTAGATTAAAGACCACACAAGACATGAAAAATATTTACTATTTTCAAAAATGGTATGCTCATTAAGCAGACACACTCTCATAACCTGAACAAACTGAGCTCTGCTTGGAATCTGTAGCAGAAATGGTTTCGTAGAAAAGCCTCAGGACTATCATGAGTCACAGGTTAATAGGCGACATGTCTTGGAGAGTTAACTTTTTCTTTAGGTGCAGCATGTGTTCTTTGCAGTAACTGAATGAAGTGGGGAAAAAAATAGCATAGGCTGCTATCTAGAGGTCACATTTTTAACCACAAGATATTGAAAACATCTGCCCAAAGCTATTATTCCTTTCAACCAAAACAAAACACAAAAAAGTAAAACTAAAAAGAACCACTACCACTAAAGATTTGAGCACTTTGAATGTTTTAAAAACAACAGCAGAGAACAATGAGAATGCAGATAACTGAATTTGTTGGCATACTGTCAACATTGTTATCAGCCAAGGGGCAGAAAGTTTGTTGGAAAGATGGATGTCTTTGTAAACCCTTTGTTCGCAATGGATTTAAAAAGTGTGGGATTATAAAATTGCCATGGTGGTCTAAGCCAGAGACCATCTAGTTAAGTGGTTGCCATTAGCTGTGTCAGAAGAAAACCAGCAGCACATCCTATGCCCATCAAATTATTGTATTTGACCTTGGCCATTGTAGGTGAGAGAGGTCTATTTTGCTTATAGAGGGAGGTGCTCCATGATTCAGCTGTAGTGCTGGGAAGCTAATGCCTGTAGGCTTTGTCTGTTGTCAATGAAGGCAGAGATGCTTGGAAATGCACATTTCAGGAGCCTAGGTTCAGAACACAGGCTCAGAATTGCTATTTAGAGGGGCTGTTTCTTTTCTCTGGTTTCAACATCAGGATCCTGCAGTGGTTAGTGCCCAAAGCATGTCTTGGTGTGCTTTCTGATCCCTATGATCAGGCAGAGCCTCCCACAATAGCCAGAAACAGTGCCCTCAATGTGCACAGTCACTGTTTCTGAAGCTATAAAATATGACTTTGTTGTAACAGCTAATACATGGCAGGGTAGATCTCTGATTCCTGGAAGCTAAGCTGTGGAAACTGTTCATTTCCATCCAGGATTTGCAATGTGACATGAAGAGAGATGTTGCCATTGTTCTCAAGATTTGACAAATTTAACTGGCATACACTACAGAGCATAACCATACCCCAGAGACTGAGAAATCCTTCCTGAAAAAAGATCAAGGACAATGTTTATAGATGCATATGTTTGAAGTATAGATGTGTAAATGTTATGTTGCTACATTTGAATTTAAGTTAGATTTAAACCAAGGCAGAGTGAGGGAGAAGAATTATGAGGAGCACCAGTAGTTTTATTGTGTCACAGGTGCAAACTAATATATTAATATTTTAATTGTTCTTTAGAATTGCATTAAATTATTTAAATTTTTTCTCTGTTCAACTAATGCTGCATTTTCTAATTTATGTTGCATATTCTGTAAAGCATGAGTGGAGGCCATCAAGACCTATTTATTGAGTTGTATATGCAGTAACTCAGCAGTTTGACTGCATAGTGTTTTCAGATATTTTCTGAGAAGACAGATTGATGACTTGCAGGTGAGGAAAGCTACAGGAGAAAAGGGGAATTTATTTTTTTAATGCAATATTTCGTCAGTTTCTTACTGTGTCATTAAATATGTACTTTGGCTCCCCTGCAAAAGTTTAAACAAAGCTTTTTGAGGACTGGTTATATAAACTGTATTTCTTAGGAAGTGAATACTTTCTATGACACATGAGCATTTTTCAAAAGCTGATGACGTTTATACACTTTTTGTGTATTTTCTTATATATCAGGTGTAAGGCATTAATATTGTATATCATTGTGAAGGAAATAATAATATGACAAATTTTAACATTTAAAGAGAAACTGGTTTTGATCATCAAACTGCTCTTATTTGCCTCGAAATCAGATTCCTGAGTCAAGCTGAAATAGATCGTTAAAAACAATGACCCATCAAGAAAACTGGTTACATTTTATCCCATAA
The DNA here is from genome assembly GCF_004027225.2 of Strigops habroptila. NCBI lineage: Eukaryota > Metazoa > Chordata > Aves > Psittaciformes > Psittacidae > Strigops > Strigops habroptila. The sequence continues at coordinate 32,765,120 of NC_044281.2, forward strand.
TTTACGTCTCCAGCCTTGAACAGACGGAGAACTTTCAGATGTGGTCTTTCTTATAGGAACAAGTCTACATTTTTCAGTAATAGAACTCAGAAGCAAAATAGTATTTTTAGATTTGGAAACTGAAAACAGATCTTTGTTCTAATTCAGTGCTTTGAAATACCTGTAATAAACAGAATATCTGAGCAGTAAGGAGATTATCCTCATGATGGCTCTGTTTGCCTCTGCCTAGAAAACATATGCTCGGGGCAGATGTAGTGTGTTTGCTGATGAACTGGTCAGGGAATTCTGAAAAGGTCATTTGAGCTGGTAGAAAAGTTTGACGAATATTTCAACACTTCAGAGACATCCATTAAGTCAATCACCATTTTTGGTGATGTTTAAACTCAATACCTGTTTCGGAAACAGCAATGTGACTAGCTAAACCAGTTGATTTTAAGGAACATACAAGAAAAAAACAGGTTGTGTTCATTACGGAAAACCTTGAACTGCTTCAGCATTGTATTCATGTACTTGATTATGTACATTTAAGGCCAACCTATATGGTGTTTGTGTCCTTCTTGGCAGAAAACAAGATTAATCTGAGTGGCTTGGTATTTTTACACTAATGCAAAATCATAATGAAGAGGCATTGGAAACAGTATCTCAGACATCTGAAAAATGTACCTTAATGTTCTGGTAGACCCTAGGGGTGAAATGCATGTTGTCACATAGTTAACCAAAAATGAAGAAATCCAGGTCACAAGAGATATAGTAGGTCAGTGTGCTTTGCTGTTTTGTTGGGTTATTTAGAATTTGGCTTGAGTGTGTCAAACACCTATTCTCTCCTCTGCCAGATTTCCAGCCACTTCTGCTCATGACGTACAGTGGGAAACTGAGGAAGGACAAGGCAGGGCTGATACATGACCAGCTAGACCAGAATCACTGAATTTCATAGCAGTAAAATACTATTGCACCTTAATCTCTTTCTTTCTAAGAGTCCTGTAGTACCTTGCTGGATGTAGTTACAGATGAAACAAGAACTCTTGAATGACAAGTACTGACCCATAACACAGTACAAGAAGCACTTACTAATGTGACTGTCTAGATTAATAAATAGGAAACAAATAACACCCTTCACCTTTCAGTCAACACTGGTGGGCACAAAGAGATACAAACTATCTTAGATACCAAGAGAGAAAGAACAAACTTATAGCTTCGTGCCTAAGGATAGGAAACACGGATTAGTAGGAAATCTTATAGGCTATGTGCATCTGCCTCATATAACAACTAGTGAAATCACACTGCTGAGTGCTTAAATGAGAAATTACTTAGGTGAGGCCATAAGCAGGAGATCACAACTCCAGAAAACATTATAAATTGGGGGGGGGGGGGGGGGGGGGGGGGGGGAAGGGGAGGGGGAAACCCAAAAAGATGCAGAAGTTTATAATGTATGTTTGTTAAACAACCCACAGCAAATGAAGGCTTGTTCTAGTGGATACCTCTGAACAGTCACTGTCAGGCTTACTGTGTTAGCTAAACAGTTTTTGAGGAATACTTCTTCACATGTAAACATAATTTTACTTCTCCTATGTTTGCAGTCCATCTACACTGCCTCTCCAGAAAACATGGAAGAAATTAATGCTACCTGCGTGACTATCAGTAGAGAGCAAATTCCAAAAATATCGATGGACACATTTTCAGAAAGTTAGTTATAAATGAAACATCAAGCATGACAATAAAAAAAAAAAAAAAAAAAAAAAAGAGCTTTTGTTTTGAGAGCAGGATGATGTAGTGGTGAGCAGTTATATAAAACCTAATATCACCATTTTGGTTATTTCTTTATTCCTTTCTAACTATCCATCAGCCTGGGCAAACACAGCAACACTCTGATGACAATGTGTTGGAATACTGGTAGACTTAGAATATTGTTAGTGTTTAATCAAAGAATCATAGGTTGAGTTGGAAGGTTCCTTAAAGATTATCTTGTACGATTACAGTTACTTCAGAGCAATGAAAGCATTGGTATATTCAACACTGTTTAATGCTGGTTTAATCTAAGAAAGGCAATTTTACTAAACTTCATGTTAAATTCTTGGCCAAGAAGTCATTAAAGGAATCAAAATCTCATTCATCGAGGACAACTGGATGCATATATAAAACATCTAATATACAGTTGCAATATTGCTAGAGGCCAGTATTTTGGAAGGCCCATGTGGATAGAATTAAAAAGAAAATATTTTATGAGATTGTATTATATATTTTGTATATCAATTTTCTCTGAAGAAGTTTCAATAGCTTCTAATAGGCATCATGATTATATGAGCTATGTGTAGTCAATGACTTCTTTATAATGAGGCCAAAGAAAATGAAAAAATATGTTAATATATATTGCCAAGTAAATGTTAATGAGAAAATTATGTGTATGTGTGTTGTACAATAGGCACTGATATAAGAACCTAACTCAATCAGCAGTGATTTGCAAATGGACACTGCATTCAATTCAAAGATGAAGAGGCTATATTAATAAAATCCATTATCTATTTTAAAAATGTACTTAGTTCAAGTAATTCTTACATCTTCACACTGGTCATGCAGCTGCTGCCTCAGCAACAATCTAGCAGAGTATGCAAAGGTGAGCAAAATGGCTGATTTTAAGGGAACTCTTTCATACAGTGAGGCCATACAAAACAAGAAATCAGTCTGAAGAAATCCTAAGATCCTTCTACTTCCAGCCAACCCAGCTAGGTCATGGAGACAGGGGGTAGGAGAGTCTTCTCATTACCTTTGTAACTCAATGGAGTTTTTCAAGCTCAGTTTGCTCAGGAGTACTAGAAATTTCAACTGGAGGAAAGAGGTATTCCTCCACAAGCACTGCAGGTCCACCTGTGTGCATTAAAGGACAGATTTAACCTATTTACATCTGAAATATTAACACTACATTTCCTTATTCTGCAAGTTTTCTTGAGGTCCATTCACACTACTAATGCAAACTCTTGCTCTGCATTCTCTTAGTGAGATAGTTGTCTTGGAAGGTACTGTCCAAACTGTTTTCTTGATGGGCCTAGTTCTAGGAGAAGAGGAGCATCACTGTTGAGCATAGCTCAGGAGGAATAAAAATTTCTTTAACAGACTACCTCACTTCATTGGTGGGACAATATGAGAACTGTTTTCAGTTCAAATAAGGGCCAGGCAGGAGAAATAATCTCAGAGAAGAACTAAAAATCTGTGATAGTCAAAATGAGTTATAGCATCATGCTTATAAAATGGGAAGTGCACAGCCTTCTTACCTTAAATAAGATTTCCTGTTGCAATTCTTTATTAGATGACATGAATTGCCCTCAGGAAACCATTTTTTAATGGATAGTTGCCATAGGGAAATGTCTAGGAGGATTAAACAGTTCACTGTACTAGGCAGCCTTAGATCAGGCGCTCCTAGTGGCTGCAGCACGATGCCTTTAGGGACAAAAAAGGGAAAGAAGACAAGAGGAGAAGTGAAAGAAGAAAAATGGTACAGAAAAGACAAACAATACAACAACCAAAAAGAGAGCAACTGGGGACACAGAAGGAGTTATTAAAGCATAATAGTGGGAACATATTAAAGTTTAGGTTATTGGTGCAGAGACACCAGGCAAACCACAAATTCACTCGATTCTGTAAGACTGGCTGGTTCCTGCAGACTCTGAAAGCAGCAAACTCCTGCATGGAGGTCAAATAATTAAGAGTTTAGGAGGAAGTTTTTCTAAGATCAGATTTCTCAGTCTCTTTTAGAAAGACCTGTTGCTCAGTTTACAGAAGTACTTGTACTTGATAGTCTGGAGACTTTATACTTACGCATTTGTAAACAAATAGTATGATCTGAATTTAGTGTTGAGCCTGGCTTGAGCAAGAGATCAGACAAGATGGCCTTCTGAAATCTTTTTCAATCTGAATTATTCTATGATTGTGCCATCCATTGAATTGTTCCATTTAACAGCCATCCACAGCTTCTGACAAGTTGTAGAGATGAAAACTAAAAATTGATCCAGTGAAGTTCTCAGATGTAGATAAAACAAAATTTTAAGGATGCTCAGACAGTTGCTGTGTGAACGTTGTCAGATACCATGGCATCAGTAAGATCTACACATAGGAAAACAATATCTCTAAGAGTCTGGAAAACTGCTGCTCCTCACATGCATGGAAAAGTTCTAGTATGAAATTAAGCTCATAGTAGGCTGGAGTCACTGCTACATGTGTAGGAGTAACATATGCCTTTCATACCTTTCCTTGGTTATGTGGAGAAAATGCCCTTTTAAAGGGTTAGATCTTTCCTTGTGGGGGAACTAGATTATTTGGGAGATGAATAAACTCCACCCACCACACAGATCAGAATCTCTGCCCAGGACAAAAACAAAGGTGGAGGGAGGGAATGAGAGCAGTGGTTATTGCAGAGGAGAAAGACACGCTAACAGAAGAGGTAGCTGAAAGCTGAGATGTGAACGCTAAAATCATGATCTGGGGAAAAAAAAACCCCAAGATGAGACATTCAATGCTAAGCATCGAAAAGGCATGAAGATTTAAGGAAAGATACCTGCCATTTCAAGACTTTGTGTCTTGTACAGTGCTGAACAGCTCTGTGCAGAAACCATTCCCAATTTAGGATTTACCTGGCCTTTGTGTCATGACCAAGATGGTCACAGATGTCCTAGGCTGTGGTTTCTGTTGTGATTGTCTGATTTTCATGCCTGACATAAGTGAGGCACGCTGAGAAAAGCCCAGATTCTAGCATTCAATTGTATTGTTTTACTGAATGCATTAGAAACATTTTCTGATGCAATGTAACTAGAACCAGCTGATCAGGAGACAGTGTTGCCGAATTTCCAGAAGGATGTTACAGCCACTTTTGTGTAATCTCTTTCAAGGTCTTTAGCAAAAAAACAGTTGCATGTTTATTGATGATGTTTGTTTCACTTATACCTACTGGGATAACACGTAATTTTCACATTACTTACAGTGATGTTATTGACATAGACCAAAGTGTGTTCCTAGAGACTGAGCTGTACATAAGCAGTGGTATGAAATTTGCTGCTCTTTCTTTAAGGTTTTCATCTATGACTCATGAAAAACTTCACTGAGGCTTAGAATAGCCTCCAGGGAAGAATATTTTTCTATCAATGGCACATTAGTAGAAAAGCTGTACATGCATGTATAAACTAATTGAAGGATGCGTTTCCTCAGTCTCAGCTTTGTTATCATATTCTAATTTCCCACATTTTTTTGCAATTTAACATTTCTGGTTGATAACAAGTTCACTGTGATACGGGGGACTTATTTAACATATATAAGAATTAACAACTATTTTTGAAGGTAATTTGAACTGTTTGAGATTAAATTAGAGCTATCAACATGTTTGCAATTGCTCAGACTGAGCAGAAACCTTGACATCCACAAATCAGTTGCCATAGAAAGGCTCCTTGACAGAATCATAGAACCATAGAATAGTTAGGGTTGGAAAGGACCTTAAGATCATCTAGTTCCAACCCCCGTGCCATGGACAGGGACACCTCACACTAAACCATGTCACTCAAGACTCCATTCAGCCTGGCCTTGAATACTTTGTCCTGATCATGCTTTTTTTACTTGCCACAGAAGAAGCTGCATGGTATTCCTGAACAGGTTAAAAGATCTCATATCCTCGTAGTACTCTTTCAGAGGTGCCTCCAGCCGTATTTGATTGTCAAAACCTGAATCCTAACCCCTTATCATCATTGCTGAATTATGTACATTTAGTACAAAAATGGCACAAACATTCTGGAAGCACAGAAAATATTATGCAAGTAACAGAAAACCCAGTGTGTTATTCAAAAACAGTAAGGCGATGCAGATAAAAAGCAAACATGATATAAAACTCTTTCAAAGAATAGCATCAGAAATTACACCCTGTTTAAGACTGCAACCCCACCCAAGGGGTTACTCCCAAGAAGCACTAAACTAGTAGCAGAAGGCCCAGAGGAGATTCTGGTGGAAACACAACAATCCATGAGTAAAAATCCTCTGTAATTTAGAGTAATATAGGGAAGCAGCAATATCCCCTGGATCTTATGATATCAATGCAGTCCACGTGAGGTGACCACAGAGGTCCCTGAGGTACACAGCAGGCTGGCGTGAGAGACTACAAATGTGCTGACAGATTCATTTCAATGTTAAAAATGAAGAATTTTACTGAAATCTGTGTGTACAGGAACTTAGCATAAAAGGAGGTGGTTCAAATATTCTGTTCAATTTCTTTTCTCCTCTCCTTTTATTGTATTTGTGTACTTGTAAATCAAATTTGCATTGCAGTTGTCAGGGAAAGCTGGAGGTTTTAACAGTTTGGGTATAGATGAATATTTGGTATCCAGAGTTTACCTCAGCTTTTACTGCTTTCAATGACAAAAAAATTCCATGTGTATTAGGGTTTGAGCACATCACAGGGCAACAAAACTTAGCATTCTTGGGATAAGCCTATTGGTCAAAGGTTTCATGCTAAGAACTGCTACATCAGTGAAGTTACATTGAAGTTCTCAACTCTCTTTCGCTCATAACACTTATGAAGGTTTTTATACGTCCATGCTTTGTTCACAGCTAAAGATACCTATCCACATAAAACCATTTATATGTTATAGTTTCAAATGTTACTGGAAATCCTCTTGGCTTCACCTAAGTGTAATGGGAGTCTTGTGCACAGTTTTTCCATGACAGTTTGTAATCTCTGCCCCTTAATTTTGGGTAGAAACTCTGCCTGTCAGAGTAGGAAGAGACCTTGTTGCATCTCCAGAAACAGAAAAGAAGTTTTAAAATCCTTACCAAACTGACCTGAACATTTTTGTATTTCAGGGAAATTTTTTTGCTGGAAGGAAGTTTTGAGAAGGTCCCAACTGTATTTAAATTTCTTTCCTTTATTCTAATTTTTAGCCTACATGTCTACTTCTCTTTCTACACACCTCTTTTTCTGGGTCTTCTGGGACTTGGTGAGCTTTCTGCAAAGGTGTTCTAAAATTATGACTTTATTCAAGTTTTCTGAGTTGCAGAAGAAACAAAAACCCAGGACGGGGACATATAAGAAGAAAATAACACTCTTCAAAATTTTTCCAGAAATTGTAATAATATAACACCATTTTCAGAAAAAGAATGAGTGAGCATATGAGTATGTCAGATTTGTGTTATTCTTCGGGAAAAAACATTGTGTGACAGGGAGAGGAGACACAATATAGGGGAAAACAGGGAAGATTGAATAGCACGTACCAAGGGAATTCTCCTTTTGCCTTCTCTCTTGCCAATATGACTTAGAAAGAAGGATCAGTTCTCATCAAGACGTATCTCCTTCTGGATATTCTTTGCATACCGTGTCTAGCACAAGAAGACACCAATCCTGATAGGTTCATGAATGACTGTAATAAATTTATAAAGCCATTTTATCCTATACTTCCTCACACAGATACCAACTTTTTTTTTTTTTTTTTTTCCCTTTAGCACTCATATAGGCTACAGTCCTGTTTATCCCAGTATATTAAAACATAACAGCTACAAGAACTGCCAAAACCAATTCCTGTTTTCTTGCACTGGAGAGGTCCATCATGACTTACAGTTTTATGGTTAACTTTCATTAAAACCTAAAAAATGATACATACAACACCACTGGGAGATATTGAATTAAATGCTATCCTAACTTTACAGACTTTACAGAAAATGAGATGTCAAGTGTGGGGAAGTAGACCTGTAATTGCCTTTAGTGAAAGAGACAGCTAGAGCTGATCACTGCTCTATTCTCCTGAATAAAAAGATATCTCTGGCTCTCCTGAACTTTCCCAAACGGTCAGATTTCACTTCAGCTGGTGCAAAAATCTCCCACTGATTTACTTTACTTATTAATTTCTTTGCAGTTGAACCTTTCTTAACCTCTTTGCAGCTAAAATAAAACCCACAAGCACCCTTAAAGTGTCACCTTTGGAAAACTAATTCCAACAGATACTCCAGGTTTCTGGGATAGCTATATGCATGCAGATATATATACCCACACTATATGCATATCAAATCAATCTGAGGTTACATTAATAAGAAAGTTCTAAAAGCAGTGTGATTGAAGGGGTTAGGCTACTCAAGTTGTATTGATAAATGCATGCCCAAATTTCCAGTCTTTGGTTAACACACACCTTTACCATTAATATAATTTCGCTGCAGTAAATATATATTTTTTTACTTTTCTTCAGAGGACAAATTTTACTATTTCTAAAGGAAAAAAATGTGAACTGTCAAATTCATTCAGGAGAAGTTGTTAAAATAAACGGCTAGAAGTTAGCTACAACACTGGCCTTTCACAAAAATATTTTAAAGAGATGTCACTAGATTGTAGCTAGAACATGACAAGTGCCAGTTTTCACTAAAATTTTTCAGTATGTTCATCTAAATGACAACCTTTATGAGATGTTGCAAAGTTCTGCTGCTTTTTCTCCCCCCCCGCTTTTTTTTTTATCTGTGTCATTATCATGGTAAATGGACAGCATTGCCTGAGCAATAAGGTACTCATATCAGCAATGGAGCATCTTAGCCTCTAATCACCACCTCCTAACCTACCAGGATTAGAAATGTATTATAGATTAACAAAGGCTATTTCATTTAGACTCATCACCTTTTGGAATCCCCCTTTGTTCTTGCTTGTCTAAAGATTAGACCTGTATATTTTGAGTGTTTTATTTTGCCTAACTACAACCTTTGGCTCATCCTAGATTTATCTGGATTATTTTTCTTTCTCTTATCTGAAGAGAAAAATTTGTTTGTAGCTCTGAAGTACACTGGAGCACAGTAGGAGCCTATAGACTTTACACCATGTAGAGGAGGGAAGGTGTCTTTCCAGTCCCATGTTGGTGAGCTCCATTAATTCATCATCCCTATAAGGGTCAGCTTTTTCAGAGAAAAATGTCTTCAAAGGAAGCTAGGCAGTGGAGATTACCTTAGATCTTTTGATGCAGGCTGATAAATTGTGCCAAAATCATACTCTTGGCTTTTGAATTTATCACTAAAGATGTTTAAGAAGAATAAATTACTTTCCCCCTTCATGTTGCCATCCCTTGGTATCGATTTACGTCAGCCCCAGAGAGAATCCACGAGCACCTGTCAAAGGCAGAAATGACAGCTATCCATCTGCCTCCTTCTCAGTGTGCTATTTACCTTGAATAGATTTTTTGGCATGGTGGTAATAGATATATATCATTCAATTAAATAAGTCATTGTCTATTTCTGTTCGCACTGCCAGTAGGATCAGCAAACATTTCCCAAAACCCAGGATCCTTCTAGAAACTAAATGAAGCATGGGAGCACAGCATTCCCTCTCTTACACTGCACAAGAGACTGCAAAACAGGGATATTCACATATATTCTGCTTATTTTCTATCCTGAATAGTAATTTTAAAATGCCTAATGTATTTCAGAAATTTTTATATCCTTGAATCTGTTTTATTCAGAGAAGTAGTTCTTGGATTATTCTCCAAGCTGAAAGAAGCCTTAATATATGGCTAAAAAATAAGCTCAAGGCTCTCAAAACTAAAGAACATTAATTTTTGTAACAACTAGTTGAGTCTTTAGTTCTGGCACTCTTAGTAGCACAAGTACTTGGTGATAACTAGTAATTGATCCAGTATCTATTGGTCTTTTAAACCAGAGTGTTAAGTTTTTGCAAGTGCAGAATTGAGTGGGCTAGTAAAGACAGTGAGACCACTATCCTTGCTATCTTGTTCAACAGTAATCCTAGGGCAGCAATGCTAACGCTACTTTCAAAGGACTAAGAACATTTTTGTTTCAGAATGTGCTCCCAGTTTACACTCTGCCATCAGAAAACCCACACCTGAGGTTAGTGATTTTCAACTGTGGATGGATTTTAAGGACAGGTATTTCAAAGAGGGCAGGGGAAAAGAGTAGAAACAAAGATCCAAAAAAGTCACTGTCTTCCACATTCCTCAGAATGTGGAAGAGTCAGAAACACACCTCTTAGTGAGGGCTGGTACCTCCTCTGCCTCTCTGACACTACAGATTCAACCTACTTTTTCTCAGAAAGGTGAGGTTAGATCATGGGTTAGGCTACAGCAGACCAAGATGAACCACCTATTTCACAAATTGCCGATAAATGTCATTCCTGTTTCCTTCACCTCTGTACAAATAATGATGTTTTCTCCAGATATTTTACTGAAGTGGCTTCAGTCTGTCACATCTAAGGCTTCAGCTGTCACCCTTTCGCTTTTACTGAGAATAAGTGATCTCTTTATCTGTAGGTAGGTATATTACCCATATAGTTGTCTGGTGGTTTTGGTTTTCTTCTCTCTCTCCTCTTCTTCAGTCTTTCCTTACAGCCCTGACAAAGAATAGAAACACTACAACTTCTCCCTTACTTTAACAGAGAACATTAAGTAATCTTATTAAACTGCATTTTCCTCTGCAGTATCAGAGCTTTCTATCTACCTTTCAGAAAGCAAGAAAAGGAAATTTGGTTTGCAATTTGAAAAACACCCCAAAGAAGAAAGCTCTGAATCTTTTCCCCATTTTGCTCTCAGCCACAAAACTACCCCATTAAAATCAGCTTCCAGGCAAACTGATGTTTTCTTAACATATGTTCCTTGAAGCTGTGCCAGATGTAATGCTTTCTACAGCCAATCACTGTGTTAATTGAGTTAAGCAATGAAAACATAAACACCTAACTTACAGCATCTTCTAAGATACTTAAAGCTGACTTGGATAAGCTATGCTAAACTACTGAAACTGTGTCTCCTGTCCTTTCATATTTAAAGTAGCGAAAATGTTACTGGTGGTTTTGTTTCCTTGTGGCAGCTTGTGGCTTACAGGAATAAGTGAGACACTAAAGGCAGCTTTGGCTTCTGCTTCTAAACTCAGAATAACCTTAGTTAGCAGTGTCTATTACAGGACCAAACTAGATATATGAAGTATTAGAATCTCTATCAGCATCTTCTTTGGTCCAAGCTGGTTTTGCCACTAACCATTTTAAGTTAAATAGGCATTAACAAAAATATTTCAGTCTTTCCCAGAATTAAGGAACTCAGCAGGCTTATTAAGGACCATATTCCTCTCCAGCTGAACCCAGGACAGTTTTGGTTTGTGAGGCTTAACACACTGTTGAAAGATATTCCAGATTTGTCTTATAATTCCATCTAGTGGATCAGGTAGTGACCAATTTTTTGGCATCTGGGACCAATAGTGGAAATAATACCATAAAAAAGAAAAAAAAAAAAAAGATCCTTAGATTCCCGTGCCGTGCATCTCAGAAAAGAGGCAAAAACCTGGAGGAGAGCTACCTAATTCTGCTGAAAGTGTCAAAATAAAAAGAATCCTCTACTAAGCTAAGAAGTACATCTCTGTGCAGTGAGCGTATTTCAACCAGTGAGGTGATAAAAAACCACCATGTCCATAGCTTTGAGGAGCTGCCCATAAAGAAAGCCCAAGAACAGATGCAGAGTAAGGAGACAGTGACAGACTGGCTTCTCCTAAAGAGTCCTGTGCCACTGTTTTAGCTTACAGAAGATGCTGGTCTCGTGGGCAACAAAACCAAGGAAGCGGGATGAAAATGGAACTGCTCAGTCCTGTCAGGATGTAACTGGGGTTTTAGGCAGTCTTGAGGTAAAAGCTTCAATTCTGCTTAAGGGTTTAAGGCTTCTTCTTTCTGGTAAAGGACTGGCTCTCCCGTGTGTTAGCAGTATGGAAATTTATATAAACTGGAATTTTTGCCCTCCTGACTCTTCTTCTGTTAGCATTTCATGATGTCACTGGTTCTGAGATGACTAGCCCAAAGGCAGACTGTATTTTTACATAAAGCATAAATTAATAAAAAGAATGAGATCAATTCATAATCATCTTTTACATGCAAAATGCTTTTCTCAAAAAGAGCACACATACCCTCTTTTTCATATTATTTTTAAATAGGGGCATTGCCCATGCCCTTTTCAAGAACACAGGAAAGTCCTACAAATCCAAAGAACCTTTCTTCCCCACCCTATGAGAGGTAAATGGCTGCCCTCTATCTTGCAGCTAGTCATTTAAATCCTGATCTGCTATGATCTCTGAGATGCTGTGTCATTTTGAACTAGAAGAATGAGTTATTAACTTGATGAGAGAAGCAAATGGACACAAACTACTTTCTGTTACTCTGCTTTTTTAACGGGCTTGTGGGTTTTTTTTTTCTTTTTTTACAGCCTCTACAGTTCCTAAAGAATATGGTTTAAAATTAGGGTCTTTGACAGCAAAAGCAGAGCACATTTTATAACTCCCAGAGCTACAAGAAACAGCTGTATATAAGCATAAACCCAGACAGTTCCCGTCTTAATGTGCTCCAGGACACTGTTGGCCCAGTTCTCAGTTGTATTACAGCTCCAGTTGTGCCATTTCTCTTGTGCAAAAAGGCTATAAAGCCATCTTCTGCAGAAATCCCTTCAGCAAGGGGTCAAATGCTGAACCGTGCAAAGCCAACATAGCTGTTCATTGCCCTCACTTCAGTGGTCCAGAGCCTTAGGAAATGCATGGCTCTGCTGTAACGTTACTTGTCTGCTCTCTCCAGAATAGCTCATCTGAGTGCCAAGAAAATGGGTTACTGTAGTCTTCAAGGTATTCTAATTTTTATAAGGCAAAAAAGCCTGGTCTAGGAGATACAAATATATATATATATATTTAATTCATACTGTCTTCTCTCAGGGAACTGTCCCTGTGCCAGAAATTCTCCTGACACAAAAGCTTGGTGCAATGGCTCTTTCCCTAGGCCACTGTAGCCATTTGTTGCTAATTATAAGGTAAAGGTGTTTTTTTCCCTCTCCCCTAGTAGATTACATATTCCACAATCACATGTTCAACCTAGATTAAAAAATAAATAGAAAGATAACCTTCCAGGCACATTATTTCTCCTAGACTGCACAGAAATAACTCCATGAATATTCACTGTCATTTCAAAGATTACATGGGGAAGGAAATAAGTTTGAGCTGTTCCTGGTTTTGGATGGACACTGCTGTTGAAACAATTATGGCAACTTCTCAGGGAGCATATAGATGGCCTACTGATTACTGAAATGGTGGGGCCTCAACAACAAAGCGAATTACAGAATAGGAATTTTTAACAAAGAATGATGACATTTGTTAATGACAAATAAGTTTTTATAATTTTTTATGTAAATTTTCCAAGAAGGGGGGCTGAAAACTGCACTGTTTTACCTGAAAAATAAATAATGTCAGCTTTTCCATTTTTAATTCATAGAAAAAAATGTGGAAAGGAGGTCCTTGTTCTGAGGTAAAAGCCACATACATAGAAAATTCAATTTTCCGGTACAAGGCAATCCAGTAGAAAATTTCTGAGGAGACTTCTTCAGCTCAGTTGCAAGTTATTCCTCAGATTTTCTCAATGCCTCTGGTCAAGACACTTCATTTTCTGTCTTGGCAGCATATTTGAAAGTGGATAAGGTAACGTTTTTTCATGCAGCTTTCTTTGAGTCTTGGCTATGCAGACAACAAGTCATTTTGGATGGACATTTTCTTGTTATTTTCTGTAGGACACTGCATTGCACAGTAAGTTACTACTTACCATTCAGAGTTCCTAGGGACTGTCCTAATACCAATGGTAAATTAAAGTAATTCACATTAATCTGAACATTTTCCCCAGGTTTGCTTGTGATTTTCCAAAACTATAAGTACATAATTATAGAAGCACAGCTCTATGGGGATTGGTTGCTTTCTCTTTAAATTGAATCAGTCTGTTTCCATAGTATCCTTGAACATATTCTGATACTTGCATTTGAAAATTTACAAAGTGAATAGCTGAATAAATTGTATTGCAAAGTGTATAAAATTCAGTAACTTGGAATTTTAAACAACAATCAACCTTCAGGGATAAAAGTAATAATTCAGGTTTTTAGTTGCAACACAGAGTTTTTGTGCCTTATGTAAAAACATATTTGTTCAGCTTGCTTGCAGCCAGATGAACTCCAAGATGATAGTTTATCATGGCTGACTGAACATAAGAGACCTGTGTATATGCTTAAAAGATAGTCCTTCTAATGGCATCTTTACTTCTTATAAAGACTAATCATAATTTAATCAAAGTATCATTATGAAACAGGACACATTATTTGTTCTAGATGTGTTCTAGCATGGTTATCAGTGTGGCCCATGAAGTAAGCTTCTGTGAGTTTTAGATCTCTGGCAAAGGTAATGTCGTTTGCATCATATTGCATTTCAAAAACTGCAGCTTTCAGTCTAAACTGTGTTCTTTCTTCTCTGGATGAAAAGGAGAGGATCACTATGTGAATAGCACAGCAGCAGCAATGAACTCTTTGTGCTTTGTACATGGCCTAAAGCAATGCAGGATTGCTTAAAGGGACTTTGAGTACCAGGCTGGACTTAAAGCAAAACCACCAAAAAACTAAAACGCAAACCAAAATCTTGAACAGGTCATATCAACAGGTTATTCCAAATCTTTCCTTTCTCACCAGCACTGAGAGCATCAGTAAAATGAGGTCTGGCATAGGGAGCTCCTTGGTTAACATGGTAGGTAACTCTTGAAGCTTTAACTCTCATCCAGAGCAGATATACACCTGAATGTACAAGCTGCAATGGTCATTTGGTGAGGGAACATATTTTACTTTAGTGAGTGTGAAAGGGGCAGCAGGAAGGACATTTGACTGTCATGTCAGATACCCACAGAATACATGACAAAGAAATTATCTCACTTAGGAATTATCAATTCTCACTGAAGGAAGGGCTGCCAGTCCTCTCAATCTATCATCCCAGCTGCAATATCCAGAGTGTGAGAAATAAAGTAGATGTCTTTGAATCCTGCATACCTGCAGCTGCACATCAACTGTTTGTGTAGGAAATGGGGAACACAATGTAACGGATGCTTGATTCAGATGAAAAGCTGAAAAATGTTTCTTAAGCATACTAGAAAGTGTATGCTTTGCTTCTCTGAGAGCTGGGCATACTAGAGGGTAAACAAAGTAACCTGGGTCCAGGGGATTTCAGTGAAGTGATAACTTAATGTGTACATCACCCAACTGTACTCATGCAGAATCAGCAGCAGAACTCATGGCCTTGTCCTCCACAAATACAGGAAGCAAATAAAGTGGTGACACTAGCTCACCTGGCAGAGGGAACCAGCACAAGCAAGTGGCCTTCTGCATATTCACCTCCAGAGGACAATATATCAGGAGACAGTATAGGAGAGAGGCTCTTCTCCCAGACTTGCTGTCTTCACTTCTGGGAGTTACTGTCTGCTCAGTGCAGCAGTGGGACAGGATCATTATATGGAGTGCCTGGAGAGCCCAGAATAAAAGGCACAGGGACGTTACTATGCCTGATTTTTAAAAGGCCCTTAGTCTAAACCTTCCGGTTTAGACTGCCAGCAGCACAAGCAACTGTTGGCACAAAACACTGCAAACACGAATTGTATAGTGGGGATAATGTTCTGTAGTCTTGATGGTCTAAGAATGTTAGTGATGGCAGGTTTATAAGTAGAGACAATGTCTGGTATTATGGAGATTTATAAATGCCTATAGTGTCAGCAAGCTACAGTGAGAAGAAATGAGACAGGTCTACAGAGCATCCAGAAAGATCTTCCTCAGCCAGAATTTCTCTGGGGGTGTGAGCCCACTACATGCCGCAGTGGAGAAGCATCTGGCATTGCAGGCAGAGTGCATTAGTCACTAATGTGAGCTGAGAGGGCCAGGCAGGTGATGCTCTGCTCACCTCTCTCCTCCTGCCTCAGTAGCTGTAGCTATGGTCCCTAAACCCTTCAATTTTCCCTGCAAGGAGGTTTGTCAAAGGGCAGCTTCTCTGAGTCGTCCTTGTGATTTCTTTCAGCCCAGTTTTAAAAATAATTTCTAAGCAATTATGTGTCACATAAGAATAAACTTGCATGCTGGCCAACCTTTCCTGTCACCACAAAATAATAGCACCTCGGTTTCCACATGGCTTCTTTTTGGTTTTGTTTTTTTTTTTTTCCCTGCAAAAATCAACAACTTCTGCAGCAAAAGGACATGGTATAATCAGGAGATCATCAACCTGAAAAAAGCATAAAACTTGCAAAATTTATGCATTCTGTGGAAAAACCTGATGCTTTTTTCAGCATCCAAGCACACATACTGCAAGGCCAAATCCATCTACAATATAAGTTAGCACAAGCCTCTTTACATCACCGGGGCTGCACTTGCTAATGAGGACTATATATACACACACATATATACATATATATTCTTTTCCCTTGAAACCAGATGATTTGCATATTTAGGATGATCTGACATATTGGGGCTGCTTTCATAGCTGCTTTGTTTCACAGAGTTCTCAGGAGCTTTCTGAGCCTGGTTCCAGGCATTCACACAGCAAAGTGAGCCCCCTTACCCCTCCCCCCGAGATGTTCTGCTTTTCCTGTGTTTAGACCAACTGCTTAATACTTTAAAGCTGAGACATTTGTATAGAAGTGAGCATCTCATGCACACTGCGTGGTCATACCACTTAAGGACAGAAAAAAGCTCACTCATGTTCTTATCCATGCATTGAAATGCTAAGAAAAAAGTTGTTGGTTTTCCTGTCCATGACATAAGGTAATTATTTTTCTAATCAGGAGCCATACCTGTTCCTCATGACTTGAAATAATATTGTGTTTTTCCTCTCTCAGAAAAATGATTTGCTATTGTCTGCAGCTACCTTGGACCGCTCCAGAGCTTGCTTAAAACATTTTTTCTTCTGAAACTGGAAGGTCTCCATTTGCAATTACATATGATATCCCGGCTTCATGGTTCAAAAAATATTTGAGTTGATGGAAGTTCATGGTCATCCAAGGAACTGTAGAATCATTACCACCCTGTGGGGACCAATGGATTTGTCCCAGTGAAGGAAAACTTTGGTAAAGAAAGCTGTCAAGGGACTCCAGCCTTACATCTCAATAGCTTTGCCATGGCGGCAAGTTATTTCCCAGAGTATTTCACAGTATCCCACAAAGCCATGTTGTAAGTTGGTGAGATTTCTGTGTTACTGATAGATCTACTTTCATGGGCAGTGAATATGAGCATGAACTGTTGTCCAGTCTGCCCAGGTGACTACAGATATATGCGAGAAGAAAGTTGACAGAATTTCTGGCAGATACTTTTGTATGGCAGATACTCTTCACCGTGCATGGTGAAACCTCAGCTCAGTTCTGCATGAAGAAGTCAAAAGGGGGGGACTTGAAATGACTTCTGAATCACAGAGGTACAACAGAAGACAAAACTTTAGTGGTAGTGAAACTGGTATCATTAATATAAAGGGGATTTGACAGGAGTTATGGCATACTGGTTTGACATTAGCAGCATTTTTTCCTGGCTTTCTTTAAAGTGATAACTCAAACAACATTGCAGGATGAGCAGGGATAATAAAGAAAAACACCACTAAGGAAAAACCCTTCTGGGGTTTAAGCTCAACAGCTTCTTTTTTTGTAACTCAGTTATTTTGTATCTAGTTTTTCAAAGCTCTGGGACACTAAAAATAATGAAATCTCTTCAGTTATAAATTAAATAAATAGACAAAGTTACTGCAGCCTGTGTGATCCCAGTCTGTGAGCTTACCACTTTGTTGCATGAACAGAGTGGGTGGTGGTGTTATTAAAGGTAACAAGACCAATAATAAAGACTTTACATTGTCTTCGCATGTCACCATGTGGCATGAGAAAGGCTGATCTCACCAGCTGGCTGGTCTCAAGCTACTATTTTGTAAACTTAAGCTGCTACCACGTTTATAGAATAATGGGGGATTGCTCACTTTCTCCTCAGACACTGATGAAGCAAAAGAAAAAAAGGAAGAAATCAAAATTCTAACTGTACCAAGCAGTCAGAACGGAAACAATCCTCCTCATCTCTGTAACACCTGGAAGAGCTGATTGTAACTGTAGATCTCAATTACAGTGACAATAACACAACATGGACAGTTCTTTGAATATAAACAGAGGTGAAGTAGTGCTATTGATCACTATTATTAGCATAGTGGGTCAGCATAATTTAAACCTTTCTATTAAGGCGCAAAATGGGTTTTCAAGATAGGACATCCATGCAATTATTGAGCTGAGTAGGAGGTAGAAATGTAATTATGCAGGCTAACTAAATTAAGAGGATCGCACAGTTCATTAGAGTCCATTTTTTTTGGTCAGCATTTTGGATCACTGCTGCTATAGAATTTCACTTCCATTAAAAAGCATTAATTGCACCTCTTCTGTGAAAGCAGAGAAGTTGTGCTAGTATGAGCAGCTTCATCCTTGCTATTCTAATGAAGGTGTGGAAATACCCTTCTGCTCCCTGCCAGCACTCAGGACAGCCAGCCCCTATTCCCTCACCAAACCTTTG
Organism: Strigops habroptila; assembly: GCF_004027225.2. Classification (NCBI taxonomy): domain Eukaryota; kingdom Metazoa; phylum Chordata; class Aves; order Psittaciformes; family Psittacidae; genus Strigops; species Strigops habroptila. The sequence continues at coordinate 32,783,464 of NC_044281.2, forward strand.
AGGGAACAAGATACTCCTGCCAAGCATTCCTGTGATCACATTGGTTGGTAGGAACTTGTATAGTTGATATTGTTAAGGATTTGGGGCAATTTATTCAGGAAATATGACTGAAGAGAGCATTCCACTTTGCTAAGTAATTTCTATACACAGATACAAAATTAGACCCTTCCTAAAGGAGTATCTCTGTAGTCAGAAAGAAGAGAGGCGGGAGACTTACTCACTGTATGTTACATATACTGAACTGAGACAGAGAGCTCATTTCAGGCTGGGACTTTCAAATAAACCAGAGAGATCTGGGCATGCTATTCCAAGATAATTGTGATCAGATATCAGTTACAGGTCTACCAGAGACCGAAAATTCCAGCCAAAAATACTTCCCTGGAGTCAACTGAGAAATGTGGCCTCAGAAATGTGGACCTACTGGAGTGACTCCAGAGGAGGGCTATGAAGATGATCAGAGGAGCAACTCTCCTTATGAAGACAGGTTGAGAGAGTTATGCTTGTTCAGTCTGGAGAAGAGAAGGCTTCAGGGAGACCTTAGAGCAGTCTTCCAGTACTTAAAGGGAGCCTATAAGAAATCTGGAGAGGGACTTTTTACAAGGGCATATAGTAATAGGACAAAGGGGAATGGCTTTAAAGTAGAAGAGGGAGATTTACACTAGATATAAGGAATAGATTCTTTACTGTGAGGGTGGTGAGGCACCACCACAGTTCTGCATGCCGGATCTCTGGCAGTGTTTAAGGCCAGGTCGGACAGGACTTTGAACAACCTTGTCTAGTGGAAAGTGCCCCTCCCACTGGCAGGAGGGTTGGAACTAAATGATCTTGAAGATCCCTTTCAACCCAAACCATTTTATGATTCCATGATTGTATTACATACCCATGTTATCACCCCTACCTCTTCGTCCACTTTCTCATATGCCCCACTGAAGAAATAAACAAGCCCCTGCTGCCAGATAAAGAATCCAGGAGGGACTTGAAAATCCATGGGCCAATCTACATACAGCTGGAGACTTCATTTCACACATTTCTTGTCTCTGGCTTTATTATCCTCATGACTTTATTAAGATAAGTATTCCTCTTTGTCCTGCCAAACAATGCAAAACACACCTTTGGCCCTTAGGAACAGAAAGGTTTCCCACCTGTAAGAGGTCAATCTGAGGAGTTCTCAGACTAAAGTTGAAAACACAGCACTACATCAAGAGAAAAATGACTGCTACTGCTGAACCTAAGACATAATCTTAATTCACAACTGGAGAATTTTTTACTTGTTAGTTATACGTGAGTCTCCCTTCCTCACAGTCTCCTTTCCTCTTTGTCATCAACTATTTGTATACAAATGGTACTGGCTGGCTGGAGTCCATGCTAATCTGTCACCAGCTGCTCCTGCCTCCAGACAGGGTGTTCAGTCCGCAATCGACAAATCCCATCCTGTTTCATCCCTGCCACGCTGTTTCTTTGGGATTTGTTGAGTTTAGTTGTTTGGGGTTTTTTTGTTTGAAGGTCTTCACTAAAGACAGGGGATGCTTTTATTGCAATGCTCTAGTATGTTTTTCCTCACAAGCTGGTCACTCAAACTCTACACATAGGAGAGTTAATGCTGAAGAACTTCATAAAGACAAATCTCTTGTAAGTGTAAAAAGCATAAATGGATATAGTAAAGAAAGTGTTCGGACTGGCTTTATTTGCTGAACAGTAGGTAAAAAAATCCCTAGTTCTCTCCTCCTCCAAGGAAACCACTACATAAAGACACAGATGTTTCAGGGAGAGAAACTGTTCCTCACTCAGGAGCTTGTTTACGAAATATTTTTCTATATGCAGGGGAAAGGATGATTTGGATATTCACATAGAAAGGTGGATGCTTGTGCTGTTCAAGGCTGCTATGGAAGTGTATTTGCTTTTTGTAGCTAACAGCTTCTGGACAGGATTTACCTGCAGTAAGCATCTGACTCTGTACTTGTTCTTCATAAATGAGCATCCTGCAGGTGACTAAGCAAAACCTATGGAAACCTCCTCTTATAGCATGTAAATCATTGCTGCAACATTTGTTTTTCTCCTGCTGTCTGTATTAATGTGTTGCTTGCCTAGATAAATCAGGGACTTGAGAGCAACATATTCAGCAGCCCTTGGTGCCCCCACATACTCATGCCTCGCTTTGGCACAGGGAGAACTGTTTTGTGCCCAGCAGAGTTTACTGTGAGGACTCATTTGTAATACATGGATGTGATCTCACAGAAATCATCACGGTGCAGTCTACAGAACCAGAATCAACCCCATATGTAAGGGCTGCACTTTGGTATGCCAAGGAAATTCATAGGCTCCCGATAGGCAAAGCACTGCTGACCCAGGCTCAATGGGTAGTACAGGTCTGACACTTTTACTCAGACTTAATACCTCAACTCTATAACCCCAGCTATTTATTTTCACATGATTTCTTAAGCTTTCATGGGAAGTGAGCTGGACTGCATTTTTCTTTTCCAAAGTAGAAGCTAAATATGGCTAGAGAATGGCATCAGGAGGGGCGTGCTGCTGTCTCTCAGAAAAACCTGCCAATCACCTTCTTGTCTCTGTGCCTGACAGAACCTCTTGGGCCCCAGACCTAGAGCAGCAAAGCAGGAGTATGCATTAAGTTGCTGCTCAAAGATCCCCAGCACCACAGAGCAGCAAAGCCAGATTCAGGAGCCAGAAGCCTCATGTTGTCTTCCGCACATGAAGCGTAAGGTACCTCGCCCTGGAGCAGCAGCAAATTCCTGATGGAATCTGGCTATAAGTGCAACAACAACTGCTACACAGAAAGGACCAGGTTAAAAGAGATGTGAAAGAATAGACTTAAGGAGCTGTTCTAAAAGCTTAACATAGTTCTGCCTCCAGGTGACAACCTCCTATTAGTTACCAGGTTGGCTCATTCACAATAGTCTAAGTTCACATCAAGATGCACTAACAGGGAACCACTATAAGATTCCCAGATTTTTTTATCAAAAAAAAAAAAAAAACAAAAAACAAAAAAACCCCGGCAAAAATATACAGGGAGAAGAGACACAGAAAAATTCAATCAGGCATCAAGAGAAAATAATAAGATAACAAGGTAAACCTAAAAGAAACAAATACATTTTCAATAAAAGTCAGAGAATGAAAATAAATGCTACAACCCACAACTTCCAGACCTAAAAATATATTTAAAATGTCAGTGAAATAGGGTAAAGCCTTTTTTGGCATTCCTTCAGACAAGCCCCTGACAGTGTCTGTAGTATCTAGTCCCACTTATGTCACATACATCTGTCTCTAATAGGAAAGCCAAGCAGAGTAACACATGGTGGTTTAGTGTCAATGCCATAAGTTGTGTAGAGTGATGCAGCATTTCGGCACTTTCTCTGGGACTGTGTTTGAGAAACCGTATTAATATTTTCTCATGCTGAGTTTCACAACAGCTGTGAGGCCACCTTTAACAAAAGTCAAACCTGACTTCTCGAATTTATTATTAACATCTATAATATGATGCTCAAATTGGACTATTTATTATCTTCTTTTTGACTCTTTTAAGACAGAAGAACACAAGTTACCATGCCTCCTAATTTTGGCCTCAAGATAACCAGAAGAGCCCGTGTCTATAAAGAATGGCTTTATAAAGAATAAAGACCTGTTCTTTATAAGAACTTCTGCCATAGGAAGTCTAGAGCTTCTCTTTTTTTTCCTGCCCCATGATAAAAATTCCCTGGGAAAGTGTACATGACTTGAAGTTTTAGAGGAACTTTTTAAAAATAGTTCTGTAATCACTTATCCCTTTATTGCTAATTCAATCCTTCAAAAAGTATTCAATCGTTGTTTTTCTGTACAAGTTATTTCTTCAGTTTGTCACCCTAGAATATATTATTTTTCAGTAGTATTGTTCCTCTTCCTTTAGCTCTTCATGTAAAGCTTCCCAAATGACAGATGTTATGCAGTTGTCAAAAGGTTTGAAAATATTTGACTTTCCTTTTCCTTTTCACTAGCCCAGATCTATAATTTTATACATTCTGGATCTATATTTTCGTCTTAAATAGTACAATGAATAACATTTTACTAGGTTAATCGATAAATGCCTCACCCTCTAGTAGTAGAAATCTACAGTACAGTTAATTAATCCATTTCTAGGACTAGAATTAAACAAAATATTTATGAAGATTGTGGTAATTTCTCAACAGCTTTTTCTGATTCAGGATCGAGAAAGCAGGTTGACCTAGCAGCAGTGTTACTGCTATTTTACTTAAACCTTGACATTGCAAATATGTTTGGCATATCCAATTTTAATAAAGAGGTGGAGAGGCTTCCAGAATTTTCAGTTCATGCAAAGATCTGTCTTGACTACTCCCATACACAAATAGACTTGTAATGAGACAAGTCTCATTACATATGTGCGCATATGCAAATCAGTAATAACTAGATATTTATTTCTTTCGCCCCAAAAATTTGTAGCTAGATTCTCAGACCCAGCTAACCACACTTCACTGTTCTTACTTGCATCCTAACTTTGACAAATACAAATTTTATGGCACAATTTTGACTCAATTTCCCACATTGCTTGAGTTCTAAAACAAAAATATTTTTCTTCATAGCCTAAAGTTGTTCAAAGCAACCAGATCAGAAGCAAATGCCAACACAGTGATCTTAGCTGGACCAGATTACTCCCTTCCCATCTTTATCCTAGTTTAGAAATAGAGAAAATTAATGTGAAGATACAAAAGAAGAAAATCATATATTCTCCCTGCTTGAAATAAATCCAGAATGTTGTGGGATTTTTGGTTTTTTTTAGTTCAAGGCACAAGTTCATATAACTTTCCCATATGATTAGTAATAAGTGTTTCAAGATCCTTTCTTCCTATGCCTACACAAGTTAGAAATAGAATCAAAGGCTTTGTACTGATCATCATTTCTTGTCTTCCTATTTACCAACTGAAGAAACTTTAAATTTCCTGAATACCTCGGTCCTTTGATAACACCTCTTCATTCCATATTAAGAAGATAGATTTTTGCAAATCTGTCTATAAAAATAATTGAATAAAGTTCAGCTTCATGCCAGCCTTTAGTTTCCAATGCCATGTAGTTTCTCTACAGGTAATCTAAATACATTTTCATTTTATTTCATTTTTACAGAAGTTGCTCTTTTACTATCCATTAACTATATTAATCAACAAGTTACCATCTAGATCAGCTAAAAAATGTCTATCAGACAAACCAAGTTGAGCTCTGGGAAATATGTTTTTGTCATTTCCTTCATAAAATTCACCACTTTTCAAGTATTCTGTCAAAAAGAGAAACGATCTGTATTTGCTGGTACTTCAAAGATATAAAAGCTTTTAAAATTTGTTTTTCTCTTCTCATTTCTGTTTGCAAAATCAATATAATTAATCACTTGTAATTTCCTTCTCATCAACGAAGCTCTGTCTTCCCTTTTTTTGTGTTTCTAATTGCAACTTTTTGATCAGACCTCTGTTAACAGACTCCCTAAGAAATATAGAGAAGACATCAATGGATGGAAAGGCAATCCTTCTTCAGACACTTACATGTATCATGTCCCACATTTCCATGTTCTTTGACATTTTTGCAGAAACTGCATCAGAAACACAATAGCACAGTCTATAGTTCTATCACATTTATGTTTGAGATATACCAACCAGCCTTGGTACTGGGCAATAAATTAATAATATATTCCATTGGTAAGTTTCACCTTGAAGTGCTGCTGAGTGCACTCCAGCTGGCAGCACTCAAGTGGGAAATAAACATATCAGATTTAAGTACAATTAACTGCCAGGGTTAGACCCACCACTCAGAACAAATACATTTCCAGGCAAAATCACAAGATAACCTATGTACATGGGGCAGGCACTTTGACATTATGGTCATTATGGCTAGTCCTACAGCTTTACTTCCCCAGGTTTCATCTATAGGAATTGAGAAAAAAGAGTTCTGGATGAAGAATCCGACAGAAGTGTGCTGAACCAGTCCCTGGTCTTCTCTGGTAGAGATGTCTGTAGCAGCTGGGCTGCTTTCTTTCAGAGTATTCTGTGGGTGGGTGTGGGACATGCAGCCCATCATTATTCCTACTGCTGCTTTATTTGCTTTCCTCAAAGAAATGTACTTGAGCTGTAGTGCCTGGAAACTACACTGTGAACCTACCTGCTGCATTTGTTATACCATGAGTTCATATCAAATGGAAGTGAAATGGTGCATCAGTCCAGCCACAGAACCTGCTGCCTGCCACAGGCTGATGTAAAACTCTCTCAGTGTGCTTCACATGGTTTCTGTTCTGAATCTCTGATAACATCAACAAGCTGAAATTTCTCTTAGCTCTGCGCTCTATACATACTAAAATAAAACTTGTGATTTGCTTCCAGATAAATATATCTTTTTGATTGTTATATAAAAAGGTCACATTTAAAGGGCAAGTTGCAGGCTGTTATAGCCAAGGCTGGTGCACTCAGAAACAATCAGGACAAGTCACAGTCTTTGTATGCTTGACTGACATGCTGTCAGCCCTCAAAAACATTGCTGAAAATAAGCCCTCTAAACTGCTTTTGAAAGTCAAGGCCACAGCATGCACAGCACATAAAAGAACAAGTGTTAGACCTTGCATTAGCTTAAATTCCCAGGAAAAATGAAACTATGAAATGCAATGTACACTGGGTTTGTTCCTTGGTTGTACTGCATTCTACTTACTAAAATCATCTGGATACCTTTAAAATATTTTGAAGGGTAAAATGACATGATGTTTGTAAGAATGAGACAAAATATCAATTCCAATAATGCAAAACAAAGCCAAAGCTTTCAACTAGATTCTTGAACTGGATTTGAGGTTCAAAATTGAACTACTGATGCTGTTCTACTTTCCTTCTTTCTCCAGATTTACTAAGTGTATTTTGAATGTGCTATCTACCACAAACTCCACAGTAGAATGACTTCTTTGTTGTCCTGTTACTTCAACTGTTTAGGATGAGGAAGAAGCAGTCATACAACATAAAACCAAATGGCTACAGAATGGCAGAGAAAAGATCCCTTAAATCTGTTATCCTGTTTTCAGGAGTAGGTTATAAGAGGTACTAAGGAAAGAAGCTAAGAAACTGAGAGTCACAATGAGTTAAACACATCCAAAGGAAAAAATAACCAAACTGTAGAATATTTTGGCCAAAAGTTTAGGTTATGTTTCAGAATTGATTATGTGTACTTCAAAGAAAAGCCTGCAAGAACTGTTTATCTGACACCAGTGGGATGTTGTGTCCCTCCACATCTGGGACTTTGCGAGAGCCTGTTGCTGATTTTGTGGAAAGTCACCTGTTGCACATGCACAGTGTGGGGTTCTCAAACACTAACTTTGCAACCTCTAAGACAAAATTTTTTTCAAGTGAGTCAAAGCCACTTTTCCTATACTGAGGAGCAAGCTCATGGCAAGATAGATGTTCTAAGAGAATCTATTTCTGAGTTATCTGAGTGCATACATAACTCCTGAAGATATTTTGAATGAATGGGAAAAAGTTCTTTAAAGAAGTAAAAAGAGGAGTTTTACGCTTTGGATCAATGAAAACTGGACAAACAGAATTTCACAAAATGTAGCAAAAAGGAGACCTTATTTGAAGAGAAAGTAGTAGAATTCAGATAAAGTACTTTAGAAACTGTTAGTGGGTTACTAAATTCATGCATATAAAAGAAAGTTCTTACTCAAACTCCAGCAGTAGAAATTACTGTAGGATTTAAACTTTTAACTAAAAAGGCTGGATTCTGGCACAAGAAGCTTAGCCTGTATTTCATTAAACTTATCAGCAATGAAAATCCTTCACTGATCAAGGCTCTGAACTGAACTTGCTTATGGTGTAAAGGGCCACCTTTATATCACAATACTTTCTGCATGTTTTTTCTCAACCTGGTAGGTGGAGCTGCATCATAAAATAGCATTAAATATCCAGTCACTTGCTATCCATGCCTAGACATAGCATACTTTTAGTGGTAAAAATAGCTGAAGCAGTACAGTGATTAAGAAAACAGTATTCAGTTGCAGTGTAGCACCGAAAGGCTTTATTTGTTTTTCAACCAAAACACTAGAAATAAATCCTTATTCCTGATATGCAACAAAATTTTCAACTAGAATCCTTCTAACTCCCCCTCTGGTGTATGTTTTCCCCAGTTGCTTCTGTCAAGACACATCCTCCAAAGTTATTTGGATTTATTTTGAAGAGGGCATAACAGCAGCAAACCTGGCATAACAAGGGCGACATGTGCTTCCTCAGCTATCTGGAATTCCAAATCCAGATAGCAGAGTTTGTAGTTTAGGAGTGTGCACCGTGAATTTCAGTTGTGACTTGACAATGAAAGATGACAGGATATGATTATTTGAATATTGAAACAGATTTCTGGGGAAGCTGCCTTTCTGAAATCATTGCATTTTTATTAAATTTGACATTACACATAGAGATAAAACCAGTCAGTGACTACATTTCATTATTATGGTAAAGAAAGACTGCTTTAATATAAAGCTTCCAGACTGTTTAAAGGTCCAGACTGTGTTAACAAAATGTACGATCTATACTGTTTTGCTTCTCCGATAAGTTTGCTGCAATGAATGCAAGTGGGCAAAGACATACCAGTCAGCACTGGTTGTAGTAGCACAGTCTGTCAAAGATCTGTTTGGCAAACTAAGGTGTTACTTGGAGTGAATAGAAGCACAGTTTAGTCTTATAGTACCATGGAAATAGTACAGTAACTTGGCCTGTGAGACAGGCTATGGATGCAGCATGTTGGTGCCTCATCACCAACCATCACACTTCAATTTTCAGTATTAGATTCATTGAAGGAATTATAGTTCACTGCCCCTACCAGATATAAGATACAAGGACAGCTTGTATGTATCACAAGATGTAAGATACTTCAATTTCAGTAGTCTCAATAACAAAGTTCTAGTAATCCATGCCAGACAGCTCTCAGCTGGAGAGGCAGTTCAGGTCGTTATTTATTTCCAGCGTTATTGCTAGCAGATAGTTTCCAGGCATTATTAAATTCCTACTCCCTAACAACCAATCCCCCATTATTAACATGCATTGACAGCCCACTCACTACCTGTAAATGTACAATGTATTTGGCACCAATCAATCTTCATTTGCTGCCTGAGAGTACAGATTTAGTTTGATGGACACTGTCAAAAACAAACCACAGAACTGCTTGGAGCCAGATACTGCAGATAAGCCAGTGCAAACTAAAATTTCATCTAACAGCTGAAGAAGTCAACTGGACGTCATCACTCAGTGTCACACAGTATAAGAGGATAGAAGTAATTGACTACATTTCTGGCAAATTAGTGTGTTTTCCAGACTTACAAAGATTTTACACTCCATTATCAAACAAACAAAATGTGATTGTGAAAGTTGAGGAGCTTATCTGTATTATTTGTATGAATATTTCAAAAAAACTTGTTGATTATTGATGCATCGATAGTTAATGCAATGGAGCATTGAACAGAGAGGTCTTTCCGGGTACTCAGAACTCCCTGCTTCAGTTTGCTTATCCAGCCACCAGATATTAAGGTAGACTCCTTTGACAGCCTACCTCATGCCCCACTGGGACTACTATGTTCCAGTGTGGGGTTGGGGAGAGCTGTCCTACTTTGCAATGCAAGGGACCTTCCCTTGCCACTCTGGGAACTGAGGTTTTGGACACTTTAAAGGTGCAGATGTGAGAACTAGAGAGCAGAAAGAATGTTTGCAAAGAAGCTTATCATAAGTTGGTCATCAAGGAGCTAGGTCTAATCCAAAGATGATTTGTCCCTGACAAAATTCTGAGGAAAACACAAAATTTATAAAATCTGTTTTGCATTAACTATTTTCCCTCTTCTTGCTTGAGTTTATACAGTACCCTGTTTCAGAGAATAAACCCTCTCTTATTCAGTTTCCATATTATTGGCCATCCATAAATGGAGTCATTATCAGGGAGCACAACTGGCTAATGATGGTGTGGTAGCAAAACTAATTAACAGAAAATAGTCTGATCGGGAAGCATGATCTAAAAACTCTTGGAACTGTCAAGAGAAGCACAGGTAATAGACTTAAAAAAGGTTGGGTTTGTGGGGGCTTCTCTGGAAAGGAGGTACTGAGAAAGAAAAGTTAATGTTGGTACTGGGATTACTATAATAATAAAGGGAGTGATTGCAAATGGAGCTCTTAAAGCCTCTTGAGAAAAATCCATTATTCTTTATTTTTAATTTTGTTTGCAAAATACAGGGAAAAGGGTGTCCTAACTTTTCAGCCATGTAAAAAGCCCACAACATTTTACTCAAATTTCCAGTAATGTGAACAAGAAGTGACCGATTTTAATGAGACCTCTAAGAGTCATTAGAATGCTAATGGTTTCTCAGATGATATCACTTTGTCAGTTGATTACTTTGCTTCATGTTGGGAGTGCATGTGATTACTGCCTTGCAGGGATCAACAGCAGCACTTCTCGTATCAAAACCAATGGCAAGTAGTGAAATGTCTGACCTACTCTTCCTGCTTGTCCTGGGCTTTGCCCACAGCTCCTTTCAAGGCAGCTAGCAGAGCTGATGCTTACCTTGGCTCTGCAGCTTCCACCTCAAGGCCAGCAGTAGGCAGTGAGCTACTTCACACTTGTCCCAACTTACTGTTTACCCCAAGTAAGTGCCTTGGATGGCTGCTGCAGCTGGCTCACAGAGGCCTCATTTCACAGAGGATGTGAGCCCCAAGAGGAGAATAAACACTCTAGTAAGACTAAATTTTTTTCTGGTAACATTTCCATGATCTCCTGCAGTATTCAACCCATACAACACAGCACTGGTATGCAGCGAGTATGAGAATTACTTATTCAGAGTATGTACAACTGTTTTTTCTTGCTACCATTCCATCCCTCATAAAAATAAAAAAAAAAAACAAACAAACAAACAAAAAAAACCCCAACAAAGCAAACAAAAAAACAAACTAAACCAGAGAGAGTGAGAAAAAAAACCCCAAACAATGGAAGTCACACTGATGCCATTTTCAAGGGAGGATCCCTGGATGTGTGCAGTCCTTAGACGATACCATTTATTTTTCAAAAGGTGAATATGGACTTCTGCCAAAGGAAAAACAAGGTGGTTTTGAACGTGATTATAGTCTAGTTACTGTTAATCCCTCTAGAAATAACTGCATTGTCTTGAAGCCTTTCCACGTTAAATGTTTTCACATTTATCATGGCAAATGCAGAGTATCATCAAGATATCTGCTTGCAGATCTTGGCTAATAGCTAAAAACTGAATCAGCTCTATTATTGCCTTTATTGCTGACATCTGTTTCTCTCTAAAGATGTGTAAATAACTGCGGCCAACAGAGCTGACAGAGAGGGGAGACATGTAAGCCAAAAATGAATAGTGCCTCTGGGATATTTTCAGGCCCACTGACAATAAATTTCAAAGACTGCTGTTTTTTTGTGGCATGTACTTAGACCTTAGGCTAAGAATACGGTACTGTGGTATAGATGCCTCTTTTCTAAGATACAATGTTTGTATTTATACTACAATAGGGTTGTATTACTAGTGTCTCCCATACTAAGGAAATGAAAGAATACATGTTTATCCATAAAACCTGTAATGATGTCATATAAAGGGTAAGAATTTGAAGAAATTTAAAAACAGAAGACCTGGTGAACAGAATTATCCTTCCAATCACTTGTGCTGAGAAGATAAGGAAAGCTAATTTGCAGTCCTGAATTAAGCGTTATACTGCTACTGATTTGAAACAGTCCCAAGTGAAGCCTCCTCTGATCATCATTTGTTGTCTACATTTGGAATATCCCATCTGGCTTTTTTTACAGATAATTTAAATGTAGTAAAGAACACATTCTTCACTCAGACTCATCTTGATGCATTATGAGTGCAGAAGTGACAGTGAAAAAGAAAGCTCAGTCAAGTGGAAGAAAGTGGATAAGTTATTTTGTCTATTATATTCATTACAGTCATGCCCAGGAACACAATAAGTCTAGGGCCCTGTTATGCAAAAATCACTGTGAAACAGAGAATAAGAGCTGGTGTGAGTTCTGAAAAGCTTGCAGGCAAACAGACAAGACAAAACCACTGCAAAAAGCAAGAACACAAAAAGACTGAGAACACAGCAGTCTTGGTAAACATTATCTCAGTGTAGTTTTGTTACTTTCTTAGTTTCATGTTTGATTTGGGGTGGGTGAAGGCACAAACTTCTGTTGGGAAAGGACAACCAAAGTGGAAAATCTAAGGGACAAATTAATGAGGAGAGGAAAGAGGAAAAGGCAACAGGAGCAGAAGGAACAGCAGGAGACACTTGGCTGCGCAGTATCCTGCAAGGTAGCACTTGACCTACAGACTGGGGATAGGAACAGGTGTGAAGACACTTGCCAAAATAGTTACAAAAATTGTAGAAGAACAAATGTCATATTCATGATATTGCTGTTTGTAGCAATCTCATTCACTGACTAAAATGATGAATACCAATTCTACACTGAAACTGGATACTGAAAAATCATATTTTTTCAGGAATTTCCCTCTCTTTTGCAGTGTGTCTAATTTTCCTCTTCACTAATACACCCCAAAGCCATGAATAAAAACAAACACACAAAAATAGAGGTCTAGTTTAGCAATTTGATTTCCCAAACTGTTGGAGTTTTCCAGCAGTTTCATCCTATGTTGTAGTATAGAGCACAGACAGGTAGTTCTCCTAAAAGGAAACCATCAGAGCTTACACATGAGATACAAAGTCACTCTTGCCAACAAAATGCTTTCTAAGAATCTATTGTTACCATTGGTCTAGACACTTTGGCGAAAATATTACTGAAAACCCATCAGACAACATTAAATATCCTCATTAAAAACTGTCAAGTTGATATCATTAAGTTACGAAGATTGATCAAATATGTTTGACAGAACATATTCGAAGGCCTCCCAGTAATTGCATGCTAAAGACGGAGCTGCTATAGCTCTGTGATTTTCTGAGGACCCAACCTGTAGTGGGAATCTTGTACTATGACTGTTTAAATGGTTTCATAGCTGTCTTTGAACTGAAAACAGGAATAATTCTGGGACAATTGGCAGTAAAATGGCGAGCCTATAATTGCTTAGGTCTTAGGGTAAACAAGAATAAATTTTGCACACAAATTTCTGGTAACTTTCCAATTCTTAAGACAAATTACAATACCTTGGCAGCACACAAATAAGTACTGTTTGCTTGTTTTTGCCAAAAAGAAACAGAAAATAATCTTCACTGCCATCCCCAAACCCAAAGCATAAGCAGTTTCTCTTGAAGATGCAGCCCTGCAGTTTTAACAAGGAGTGCATTTAAACACTTTCTTCCCTGGCTCACACTAGCCAATGCCAAGGCCTGCTGTCTCTGGCTGCTCACGTCTGCTTTGGGCTCCTCTGTGAGCAGAGGGGCTGTCTGTGCTCTCTGAAGCACCACTAGGATGAATTCTACCATCACCTTCATGTTAATGCAGTACTACCTTGAGAACTAATTGAGAAATGTAATCTGCTTTCCAAAAATATCTTGACGAAAATGAAGTTGCAATAATTTTTGTTCTTAGCTTCTTTACACTCTCAGCTTTTCAAGTTTGAAGTTTTACTTATTCTTTCTCCCTTGGTTAAAGTCAAAACTTCTGAGAGAGAAACTGGAAGTTGAAAAGGGGACAAAATGTAATTTCAAGTTTTGCAATTTCCTAATAAACTGCCCTTTGAAATTATAGAACTTTATCATATTGCTAAATATATATTTGGTTTTTTTAAAAAACTTTTTTAGTTGTAGAAAAGAAAAATAAGTATGAGAAGAGAAATTTCAGCTACTTCAACTTGCTTCAGCACAGTAGTAAAGACAATCAAAGCAAATGTCAGTGTCTTGCATCACCTGGTACAAGACAGTTTCTTTTTTTCAGCTACTAATCTTAGTGTCAGTCTCCCTGAAGGTTTCATCATCCTTCTCTTTATCCAGAAATATTTACCTTACCTTTCAAATTGTTTGAATTTAGGAAGACAAAAACTCATCATTTTGTGTGTAATTTCAGCTGAAAATAATTAAAAAAAACTTCAAGGATACATACTTAAAATTCAACTTGTACAGTGCAGTGAAACTTCTTACATTGCTGCTCAGGGTACTGACAGAAATTGGTTGCTCCATGGAGACTGTCTATCAATAGGAGTGAAGCAGACCAATACTCAGTGAGACATTCTGGAGAATACCCAGAGGGGAGCCTGGTAGTGTTGTGAATACCCCATCTCTGGAAGAGTTCAAGGCCAGGCTGGATGGGCTTTGAGCAACCTGGTCTAGTGGAATGAGTCCCTGCCTGTGGCAGGAGGGTTGTAAGTAGATGATCTTTAAGGTCGCTTTCAATCCAAACCATTCTATGATTTGTACAATATAAAAAATTCCTTTATCCCTAAATAGGCAGCAAGAATGAAATAGTTTTGCTAGAGGTTACCAGATAAGACTTCAGGGTATTAATTATACTGTTATTTTCAAATGACATGGAAGTTCTGCATAAGAATATTTGTTAGCTCAAGTTAACTGAAAAAAAAATTGTCACTGCTTTCCCCACCAGGCCAAAATATGGTTACCGTAACCCAAAATCCACAGAAAACAGGCAATGCTGCCCATTTTGCTCAGAATTTTTTTTTCCACCACTCAAAGATGAGGTTCAAATTAAAAAGAAATTCAGCTCAACCATGTTTGCTTTCTCTGGCTTACACTGCAGTCTGGAGCAGGCTGTGGCTACTTACATGCCCTGCAGCTGGTTCCAGACTGGTAAAACAGTGGTGACAGTGGAAGTTAAAGGATTTCTGCCCCCTCCCCAAGTTACCAAAGGTAACATTGTTTGATCAAAATGTCACTAGGGAAGAGAAAGAGCTGCAGATATGCTTAAGCTGCAGCACTAATATCAGAAAGGACACTTGACCACAGATCTATTGAAAGAGTCTGAATATGACTGGATGAGTCCCAGGCAACCACTGACCAACTGCACAGAGGCGAAGTCATTCCCCTCTTGGTACACCTGACTGCAGATGGGTCACAAGGACCTCTGACCAGATAGCTACTTGCTTTTCTGCAGAACAACTCAGGCAATGATTAGCCCTGCAGGCAACAGCCAGAGTTTAGGCCAGAAAGCACAGAGAAGCAAAGAGGGATTATTAAAGCAGTAGGTAGGAGAAAGGGCCTTGCTGATGCTGTACTTGACTTGCACAGGAAAGCTCTGTGCTTGTTCACTACCTGAGATGATACCAGCCTTGCTGAGAGCACACACCTCCAGGGGAAGAAGTGGAAGATGCAGTGAGGAGAACAGCCCGAATGACAGAAGTTGCAAGTATTTCCATTTTCATCAAGAGAGCCAGCAGCACCCATGTCAGCACAGAGACCAAAAGATGGTCTGCATTTGACAGCTTCTCTGGATAGCCCACAGCACCACACTATTTTCTTGCCACAGCCTACCCCCACTGTTCTGCCTGCCTCTCCTCTTGCTCTGTCTTCCTGAGGAGTGTAAACCACTCCCTGAAGTAGTGTATGGGGTTAATCTGGATGTGAAAATTTCATTCGTGATGGGCAAGTTAAGTTGGTTGTGCCGTACACATCATCCCAGTGCTGCGTGGGCTGTGCTGTGTGGGCTTGGGAGTCTGACTCTGCATTGAGCTCACCTTGTTCCAGAGAGCATACACACTCACTTCTGCCTTTTGTTACTCGCAATGCATGTTAATCACTAATGCCTTGTTTTCAAGTAATGGTCTGCTGCATGAATCACCCAGAAGATGGTTGTAATTCAAAACACACCACTGAAAAGCAGCACAACATAGCTTCAATTGTCTCCCTTTAATATATTTCTTTCAGGTTATAATATGTCTAATTTCACTTCCCTAGAGTTGCAGAGATAAGAGCAGTATCCCCTTCTTCTCCTCTGCAGCCTGTAACTATGGTGACCAATGCCACTGTGAAGCGCGCACCTTCTGTTCCAACAGGAGCCCAGAAGCACTGGAGTTAGGAAATGATATAAATGAAAATAGGGTGGAAAAGAAAACCAAAGCGTTGACAAAACTTTGTCTGAGTTTTAAATACAACGCTATGTAATACGTGATTTATTAATGCCTGTATATATATCTCTCTCACAGTCTTGTGACCTTTCACCATTTAAAAATGTCAGATAAAATCAGCAAAGCGTACTTCTTTGTATTTAGATGGAAATAACAGAATATATTTATTGCTACCCCAGCCACACATACACACACGTAGGCACATGTGAACACACTTTGACACAGCTAGCGGCCAATTCCTCACTTCCTCCTTATAAGAAGTTCTAGATTCAGGCAGGTCTGATATGTGGCACAAACGCAATAGTAAGCAGATGCAGGCCTGAAGGACTTAATAAATCTGCTCCAAAGTCGTGAGTGCAATGTCCTGATCTGCAGCAGGCATGTTCTGCTGAGGAAGGAAACACAGGATTTGCATAATGGACAAAATGCCGCCCAGCCTTACCCCCTAAGTACATTTTCAGCTGCTGCTGTCTGTTAAGTACTTGAGAGCTTCCCTTGCAAGCGAAAGCAATGACTTAGAGCAGAAGCAGGATGGTTCAGGACTCAGCATCTCACTGAGATTGCTTAATATTACACAGGAGAGTTGTTGCCCGTGCATACACACATCTGTGCTGTGTGTGCACAGCATGCAGAGGCCTATGCTTTCTCCTAACCCTAAAACCAGGTGTGACTTGGAAGTGGCTTTTCTATCTGGGAGAAAGACCAGTGCTGGGATGTTGTCTCAATCTGAATTCTGTCTCAGGTGGTCCCCACTGACACTAAAGGGTAAGCTGAAACGGAGTGATTTACCAAAAGCTGCATAATGAAATTTGCCAGAATGAGAAGCCAAGATTTTTAGTCTCCAGTTAAGCAATGAGCTCTCATACATAATTCAAAAGCTTTTTCAGAATATTTCACACATTAATTAGTAGTAGGACTATGAATATTCTCCTCATTGTATCACGGAGTTTTTTGCTGTTTCCTAATTGTACAAGAAAAACTTTTTTAATCTCTAGAATTTACACAATATATTTCATTATGTCTGCAGTTTCCACTTTTTAAAAAATGTGTTTCTGTTTATCCTAAGCATGTCTGAAAGACATTTGCTATGTAGCTGGCAGCTGTTTTGCTGTACTGTGGTGCTTCACAGGTCATATTTTAGCCGGAAACAGGGACCGAAGGGGAAATAGTCTGGCTGATTAGAGTAATGTTTTGCAGAATAATGTGCTGCTTTATTGCCAATGAAAGGATGGAAAAGCTATGGGTCTGAACAGTTAAATGGACAAGAGGAGAGTTAAACAGAGAAGAGATCTTAATTTACTTTAATGTCTTTGCTCACAGTCAGCAGGTTTCAGGGTGCTTGAGTATCCAAAGTAATCAAATGCTAGTTTCCGTGTGACAGTCTCTCCTCCCTACTTGACAGCCCTCAAGGCTGGCTTCAGCTAGCTGAAAGTATTCAGACACAAAGTCTGGAGAACCTGAGCCAGGCATGAATTTTGTGAGGAGGTAGAACAAACCCCAGAGCTCATTTCATGTTCTTTTTCATATGCTATGAAAGTATAGTATATGCGTCCCCCCTTCCCTCCCGGTACAGTTCTATCTGAGTAAACACACAAACAAAAGAAAAAGCCTTCCTTTCCCTCTGAAAAGAAGGAAAACCACAGCAACTAGCATTATAATGAAGGCAGCTCACTTTAGGACACCTCATAAGTTAGTTCTTTTGCCAAGTTAGGTAATCGAATGGTCATTTCACCAAGATGTCAAATATCTCATCATTTTGGTGCCAAAGATTGTGGATGTTCTTCTTTGATCCTTCAAACACAACCAAAATCTGGTCGTCCCCATGAATTCCTTGTTGTTTTAAGAGGGTCACTTTGCCCCAGGACCAAGATGCAGTAATTTATGTACTATGGCTACCAATTGCAGGGACACTATATAGCAAGCAACATATCATGAGCAGCAGCTGAATACTCAACTCTGCCAACATCTATTTCCCCATGTCTGTAGTTAAAATGCAAGTGCCATTTTATTTTCTCTCCGTTCTCCT
The DNA here is from genome assembly GCF_004027225.2 of Strigops habroptila. NCBI lineage: Eukaryota > Metazoa > Chordata > Aves > Psittaciformes > Psittacidae > Strigops > Strigops habroptila. The sequence continues at coordinate 32,801,532 of NC_044281.2, forward strand.
TTCTCTAGACTACTATGAGACCTGCTACCTGTTTTTAGGCAAAGTAAAAAAGCTTTTCCTTGTTGGTTCTCTCAAAAAACTTCAGGGAACAAAGCACTTGTTATTTTTAGATCCCACAGTTCTGCTCCTGCTTGCCTCAGTGTGGGAGACTCTGCGTCCGGGAAACATGAAGATTATCCTATGTAGATTGAAAAATAAGGATTTTTTCACTGCTGGTTTAACCACTTATTTTCAGAGTGCTGTGTTCAAAACCTGCTAATGGAAGTAGCTAAAAACTGTTAGAAAAGTCTACTTGTCTAAGCACCCACAGCTGAAATGTATTTCCAAGCCTTCTCACATATTTTCTTACCCTTGTAACCCCATTATTTCCAGACTGACAGCTTCCCCCCTCTGTGCCTGGGAGACTTTTCCCATCCCATGCCACACTACTTATGTTCCTTCAGGTTAAAACCTTTTTCCTCTCTGTCATCACTGAAGGATCCCACTGAAGGATCCTACTGAAGGATCCTTCAGTAGGACTAAGCAGCTCTCTTTCTCACTCCCTGGTATGATCTCTGAGGGTGTTTTCCACATCCATGTCACCATGTAATTGGCATCACATTTAATATCAATTCCCAGTGAAGGTGGGCTATATGATGCAATCCAGCAACAAATGAAAGGTAACTTGAAAAACACAAGGTCCCTGCCAAACTTAACTCCTTAAAAGAGGAATGAGGAACTCAGAAAACAAGTGAGATGCAGATACATATAGGATCTTATATGACATCAGGCTTTTCAAGGAGTTTGCATATCAGATCACAGACACAAGAAAATACATTATTCAAGTAATTAAGATCTATATTTTCACAGATCTTTGCCTTTTTTCAGTTATAGTACAATATGCTTAAATGTGTCTCCACCCCAGAAAGTGTTATATTTTTAGAAGAATCTGACTTCTTCCTAGCCCAATATTTTTAATCACTGTTACGTATAACTATTAACTATAAAGCAATTTACAAACTTCAGAAAAGGTATTTTTCTCTAATGCTACTTCTCCCCCCTAAAAGAAGAAATCATCATTAGTAGTAAGTCGATTATTTAAGCAAGAAACCCCCATCACTCTCCCACAATAGCTACTAAACCACTCAGTGATCTCTGGTTAGGACATAGATATTTTAACAAACTACTTAATTTTGCAGAGGGATTCTTTATTATCTATATTCTTTTGGACTACACGCACAATGAATTTACTCTCTTACTGTGTATTTCAGCATTAGCATTTTCAAAAGTCAATAAAATGGAGATAATATAAAAGGAACTTTTTCTTAATTACTCTTAGATATCAAAACATGTTTAGTTTGAGTTGTGAGCATATGCTAGAGGCAAAGTATGGGCTATTCAGAATGGTTTCCATGTTTCAAAAGTAATAAGCCCTATTCTTTTGATACTAACACAGATGTAAGGAGGAACCACATCAAAGTAATGAAGTGTGGTGTGAGAGTAGAACCTACTTACATTTTTAAAGAGTTTTTCTCTGCAGACATAATTTGAAGGGGAAACAATAAAAACAGCAGGAAAAAAAAAATAAATTAGTAATCTCAATTCCAGCATGACATTTGGGTCACATTTGTAACTCTGATTAATTGAACCAAGAAATGAACACCAGCATTTGGGGATGCTACATAGCAGTTTTGTCAGGACGGCTAAGGAAGAGGCTTGGAACAGCCTCACTTGACTCAATGTGTTGTCACATCAATTTGGACTGATGACAGTTTTGAAATCTACACAAAACTTCATATCTTGACGCTACCTGGAAAGTCCAGATGCAGTCTGAACAGCTTCATCCAACAATCACAACTGCTCAGATTAAATTAGTTCCCATCCATTACCTTCTACCCTTTAGATCTAACATGTTCAAAAAATAAGGTCAGTGATAAGGTGGGGTATTTCTTACAGTAAGTTGATGTCCCGGAACAACTCTTACATGGCAACATTGAGGTAGTGTTAGTGTTATAGCACAGATATGTAGAATGCTGGTGTATCCATTAACCTTATTGTCAGTGTGTTTGTAGAGCTCAAGATCTTTCTCACCCTTTTCCTTTCTTTCCCCGCTTCTCTTTGTTTCTGTGTGTCTCCAGGTACTGAGAATAGACGTGTTCAGAAAAAAAAAGGAAAAAAGAACAAAAAGACCCAAGCAAGAACCAGAGGTCTTTGAGAAAGGAGTGAAAAATTTGCTTAAGGATCACTGCTTCCTAAAGATTCAGTTCCATCCCTAAATTTTATTTAGCACATTATTTCAAAGCATTAGACTATGGAAAAAAACTTAGCCCAAAGCATAAGCTAACCTGACGGAGTTCACAGATTGAAAATTCGTTATTCATGAGAGGCCTGAGAACCAACTCGTCAAGGGGAGGATAGAGGAGCAGAGAAGGAAGCAGTGTTATAGTTAAACACACCAGGCTAACCACTGTATCCAACAGAAAATACATTATGATTAAATTAATTTTTTGAATCCCCGTTGCACAAGGAAGTCTATACAGAAAAAGAAGAAAATTTCCTAAGAGCTGAAACAGCTATAACAATTAAGAACTCCCCTGAAGGTAAGGAACTGCATCACCCAGAAATGACAGGGTAATTTCTAATAACAGAGGGAGGATGCACCTGATGGGAGCTGGGTATAGCTCTCTTGGCATGAATGTAACCATTTCCAGAAGAGTGTAGACACAAAACTGCAGTGTCACCTCTTTCACGCTGGGGGTACATTGACCCCCAGTGCTGAGACACCAGCATAACTCCTTTTTTTCTCTATTAATTTCAATTGTTCTGATTCTGTTCTGTCCCACAGCCTGTTCACTGCAGGCCCTTGAATTTATATTATTTTTTTTTGTCCTCTAAGGAACCAATTCATTGACCTGTATCTCCTGCCTGCTGGGATTGGAAGAGTCATCTAGTTCTCCACAATACACACCTGAGTGCTGTGACACATATACACAGTTATACCCGGCTACATGTTTTGACACCTGTGCTGTGTGCAGCCATGGCTTCCCATCAGATGCGCACAGCTTCATTTTCATGAAGTGGTTGCAGTTTCTGGGACCTGAAATCATACTGAGTAGTTTTGTTTTGTCTTAGCTGTCACTCTGCATGTCTGCAAGTATCCACTGGCTCTGAAATCCACTTCTAGCAGCCCAGAAAACTGTTTTCAGTTTTCTGTGGAACAAGATGCCAGCAGATGACAACCCATACTCCACTACTGTCATTCTGTAATTTAACAATGTTTAGTATGGGCCAGAGTCTGACCCCCATCACCTTTTTAGTAGACACTTTATTATTTTGTTTTCCATCAACCAGTTAGACTGGGGATAATAGGGATATGCTATGCCATAATTCATTGCAACTGCCTAAGCATATGCTCATGAAATGGCAGCTTGCTGTCAGACACAATTATGACAGGCTTATCACAGCTACCAAAACCAGTTTTAGTACAATCAGCTGCTGAACTTCACAATCTTCTAATATAGCTATTCTAAAAGTTGTAGTCAAATACTACTTGATGATAAATAAACTGTTGGTGTTTATTTCTGACCCCAGTGTCTGTATGAATAAATCTGTATTATTTCATCCAGTCGACTACCCTGTAGAAGCAGCAACAGTAGGTCTCTGACTTGGTAATTTCATCTTTTTTTTACTGGGATTTATGACAAACCTTAATCTCTTCCTGAAGGTCACTCTTCAGGGGAGGCCAGTGCAACATTTATATAGTCCCTCTGAGAATTCCCAGTCATTAACTGACCTTTCTGCCCACTTTAGAGAGACATGTTTGTGACACCTTCAGAACAAGCACCCTTGTGCCAGCGTAGAGGTTCCTCTGGAACAGGCTAAAGGAGCTTCCTTCTAAGGCCCAGCATCTCACAGTTACTGTAGATTTAATCTGACAATTGACCACTACTACTAAAAACAGGGTTGCTTTCCACTTTTTTTGTGGATGAACCTTTATGGCAACTCAATAATTCAGCAACGAAAACGGTTGAAAGAGTGCAATACTAGCTACTGGGCCTAGCTATTTGTAGGATTTATGACAGAGAGCAAATATCACTATTTTCACCTCAACATGAGGTTTGGACTGACTGTAACGCCAAAAAGCATCTGCTATGTCTTCAGTATCTTTTCTCTGGCTTTTGATGGAAGATTCTGATGAAGGCAAAAAATATCCAGGTGACCCTGTTGAAAATCATTGAAGTATCCTGGAAGAATCCTGGATTCATCTTACAGATACAAGCCGAGAAGCCCCAATACCTGCCTCTTGTTGAGTTTGAAAGAAAAAGCACCTTATTGTGTGAATTCTTAGCTAGGTCAATGACAAGCGGCAGCCTCAGGCTCTACACTGCAGCAATTCAAGTAATCAGAGAAAAGATTGTTCTTCAAGAAAGACGGACACTCTGGGCTAATGAGAGAGGTCATACTATATCTATCTACTTTTTCATTTCTACTTCAGAAGACTGTGGAGGACTCAAGATGGGTGAGAATGCCAGACAGGAGGAGGAGCCACAACAGGAGAACTACTGGACTTTCAGAAAACCCCATGCAGACTGCAGTTGACTTTCACTTGCTGGTTAATAAACATATATCATGTGTTCTAGGAAGTTTGGCAGACATAAGACCACACATATCTGCTCAGCTACTCCACAGAAACCCAGTAAAGCACAGATCAGGTATCAGTTCATTGTGAACTTACTTCTGTATTTCTTGCATGTATCTCCTCTGCTTTTCCTCTGATTTCTTCTTTTGTCGTGGGTCTCCTAGTAAATTAGCTTATTTCTTCTACCCTCTCACCTCCATAATGTGGAAATAATCTGACATTTGCTGTTACCAGTTTTATCCCTCCCCTTGTCAACCCTGTGATCTCCCATTTCTTCTGCTGTAGCTGTCTCCTCCCTTCCAGCTGTGACCTCCTCAGTGCAGCAGCTCTCTGATTGACCTGTGTTCACATAGCAGCAGTGTTCCAGTAGGAGCAATTTACTGTCCATTTTGTTTGATCTTTAAACATAATCATAACTGTACTAATAATAATTTGCCCATGATATAGAAATAACAAATACTTAACTGACCATCTTAGATTCTCCGTACTGTATTTTGTAGCTAGATACATGTATAATTGCAGAAGGCTGTGAAAAAACTTTAATCTTAAAACATAAAACCAGTGAAACTTGACAATTTGGGATCCTTGTGGCAGCAAGTGGGGACTGGTGCATTTGCCCACTCTGCCAGAGCTGTTTGAACGTGCTGGGTCTCACATGCCAATGACAGAAGCAGATACCACTGCAGAAGCTGCCATGCTGATGTTGTGCCCATAATCTGCTCTCACTTCAAGTCTTATTTCCTTTGAATTAAAAGTTGAGTGGTGTGTGAGGCACCATCCTTCAGGCATCTTTCTGCAGTCTCCAAGGACTCCTCCTTAGCTGAGTACTTCAGAGGCTGTAAATACAGCTGTTAATTTCTCTGATACATAAAATAAGGACACAGGAAGAGAGAAGGAATTGACACCACTCTATCAGTTCCATTACCTGGGAAAACTATCCTTCTGCTCTTCAGAGCATTTGCATCATAAGCCCTGCAGGTTTAATTTGTAGCCTTCTTTCCTGTGCTGCGATTCAGACCTGGAACTACAAAATCACTAACATACGGCAGATTTAGAAATAGCAGTGTTATGAATTCTCCCTTTATTATCACTATCACTACTCTTGTTTGAGAGCCTCTATTAAATGGTTCACACACAAAAGTAAAGATCTGTAGATGCATTTTTGTCCCTACTTCAGCCCTATGTCCACTCTCTTGTACCGTATTTTCCTTCAGTTTATTCTGTAACTTCAGTTTCCTTTCTGTCCATTAGTACTTTTAAAGCTACAGAAACATTTTTTTCTTCTGATTTATCAATTTGAAAAACATAAATTTCTATTTTCAGATGGAGTTGATGTGAACCTCTCTTGTTTGATCTGACAACACCTTCATTGCATGTACACTTTCGCTGAAAACCTGTTTAATTGTATGCCAAAATAACTGACACTAGTATCAGGGCTGCAAGACTACTTTTTTTTTACTGTAGCAATTGCAGACTTCTTCAAGACAACAGTTTTACAGTCTTTAAAAATAGTACTGTAAGTCTGTCTGCATGTTTATTATTCCACCTTGACAAAAATCAGTGAGAAATGATTTCTCCTCCACAGCAAGATATTGGAGGAGAAAAGGAAAATGAGTAAATCTCTTTTTTGACAATATTTTAAAAATACTTTTTTTACAGTTTCAGTTATTATAAAATTTTACGTCTTTGAGCATAACATAACCCAGGAGACATCACAAACCCAGAGGACCAAACTAAAGTCTAGCAGAGTTTCTTTAATATATTACCACACAAATCAAGCAACTGGCAGCACAATCATTTTTCTACCATCCTTGGAAGGGTTTTGTAGAACAGAATATATTGAAGTTTTAGTTCTTGAACATAATTTGCACAAATGACTGGATCACCCAGTGTGAATTACTGAATGCTGCAAATTAACAAAGAGAAGATACTCTATTATTTTTAAAGGGCTAATGGATTCTAAAATGTACTGTTTATGTACTTTGAAGGTGATGTGTTATGTTAATTATTCATAATCATAGAATCATAGAATCATAGAATCGTAAGGGTTGGAAAGGACACTAAGATCATCTAGTTCCAACCCCCCTGCCATGGGCAGGGACACCCCGCACTAAACCACGTGGTCCAAGGCTCTGTCCAACCTGGCCTTGAACACCGCCAGGGATGGAGCATCCACAACCTCCCTGGGCAACCCATTCCAGTGCTTCACCACCCTCACTGTAAAGAACTTCTTCCTTATATCTAATCTAAACTTCCCCTTTTTAAGTTTGAAGCCATTACCCCTTGTCCTACCACTACAGGCCCTAAGGAAGAGTCCCTCCCCAGCATCCTTATAGACCCCCTTCAGATACTGGAAGGCTGCTATGAGGTTTCCACGCAGCCTTCTCTTCTCCAGGCTGAACAGCCCCAACTCTCTCAGCCTGTCTTCATATGGGAGGTACTCCAGCCCTCTTATCATCCTCGTGGCCCTCCTCTGGACTCGCTCCAACAGCTCCATGTCCTTTTTATGTTGCGGACACCAGAACTGTACACAGTACTCCAAGTGAGGTCTCACGAGAGCAGAGGAGAGGGGCAGGATCACCTCCTTCGATCCACCTGCTGGTCATGCTTCTTTTGATGCAGCCCAGGATACGGTTGGCTTTCTGGGCTGCAAGCGCACACTTCTGGCTCATGCTAAGCTTCTCGTCAACCAACACCCCCAAGTTCTTTTCTGCAGGGCTGCTCTGAATCTCTTCTCCACCCAACCTGTAGCAGTGCCTGGGATTGCCCCGACCCAGGTGTAGGACCTTACACTTGGCTTGGTTAAACTTCATAAGGTTGGCATTGGCCCAGCTCACAAGCGTGTCAAGGTCCCTCTGGATGGCATCCCTTCCCTCCAGCGTATCAACCGAACCACACAGCTTGGTGTCGTCGGCAAACTTGCTGAGGGCGCACTCAATCCCACTGTCCATGTCGCCGACAAAGATGTTGAACAGGACCGGTCCCAACACCGATCCCTGAGGGACACCACTCGTTACAGGTTTCCAACTGGACATCGAGCCATTTACCACAACTCTTTGCGTGCGGCCATCGAGCCAGTTTTTTATCCACCGAGTGGTCCATCTATCAAATTGATGTCTCTCCAATTTAGAGACAAGGATGTCATGCAGGAACAAGGATGTCATGCGGGAAAATCACAATGTAGTAGCAAAACATAGCTGGACATGTCTGTACAGATGAGGCTAAAATCATCTCTCTATAACCATGCCTGTACTGGTGATCTTAGCGTAGTGAAGTATGGGACAGGGAGGGTCATCTGAAGTGTCACCAGCCGTGGCGGCAAGTGAGCAGAAGTCAGAAATAGGTTTCCATTTCATGACAAGGACAGTGAAAAGGGACTCAAAGTTGCTGTATACTAAGTGCCTGTGCTAGAGAGAAAGAAATTGCAGCAGTTTCCAGAGCCGTCATTCAAGCTCTTTTTGCTGTTGCTAAGACTGGTTTAGAACCAGACATATCTTATGTAGTAAAAGTGTGTTAATACTCTACAATGTGTTCCCAAAGGACTTGGCAATATCTCCAAGATGCCAGCTTACCTTCTCAGCTCCTAGAGCCACTGGTACCATAGCATGCTGGAAGGATTTCATCACAGGTAGGCAGTGTACCCTTCAGTAGGAGTAACTTTTGCTATAAGTAAACTGCATCCTTCAGGTAGCCGTAGGGAGAAGTGACACACACCCTTTTCCTCCCAACACATCACAACTGAGAGATAATAGCTCTGTGCCCTTGATAAAGAATGAAACAACTCTGCAACCACTAAAGTGTGATTTTCTGCCGGATACTCCAACACTCCACAGAATAACATCAACCCACTCTCAGCACTTTGCTGCCTTTGACTGCCAGAGTTGTCACAGGAGCGAAACTACAATCACTACTTACTATGGAATGACAGAGCTGGATGGAAATGGCAAAGACACACATATGAGTTGACATGAATGAATCTTTGAAGTCATATTTATTAAAAATTAATGTTTAGGAAAGACAAATGCAACAGTACCCTAAAGTCTCCTTACTCAAACCTCATACCCTACTGCTGACCTTTCCACCTCTGCAGCAGCTGTTCAGACCCCTTTGAACGTTTGCTGGTGCTGGTGTATTTGAGCTCCTTTAATGCAACAATAGCTTTCAACTTGGCTGTTGCTAGCTCTCCCCATTTTCAATAAAGTCAAACACCAACAACACCTTTAATGCATTTCCAGCTGTGTTGGAGTATGTTCCTAAAAGGACTCCAGTTTCTCAAATTACTCCTGTTAAAGTAAAATTGTCTTTTTTTTTTTTCTCCTTTGGCAAGCACTGCATCTTATTGTGAAAATAACTGGGTTTACTAACAAGACAAAAGCCTGATATTATTGGGCCAGTCATCATTAGCAGCTCTGAATCTATTTCAGATCAGACATGACTATTGGCAGCAGCTGGGAACCAGAGATTGTCCCCTCACGGAACATGAGCCCTGAGCTGAAACCTCTCCGCGAAGATGTATTCTGTCTTCATGTTGTCAGCCATGCAGGACAAGACTATTTAAGGTTTCCTAAAAATTAATCTAACACTGTATAAAAGCCCTGTCTTTGGCACAAACAAGGAATTGCAGTTTGCTTGCATGTTTTAGAGATCATGTTGATCTCGCTGGAAGTGCTGCAATCTATTCAGTGCGAAAGTTGATTTGTGTAATTGCATTTTTTCTTAACCCATTTTTTGCTGGTCAAGTCTCTTGGCTGTCAGTTTAAATCACAAGTAGAGGTTATTGAAGATTTTCCCACAGTTCAATTGAGGATAACTTGAAAATGGATCCTAGCTGATCTAGATATTGTTTTGATGAAAAAAACCTAGTGTAAGCTTCTCGACATGTTATTCCTCTGGTATGCAGACATTTACTAAATTATTTTTCTTGCATTTTTTTCAACTAAGATCTATAATTTTCCCGATTCTATTTCCTGGCTTCCTAAAGAGACAATGCTTGTGCAAATCACCTGGCAGACGCCCAGCCCCCAAGCCCGGAAAACAATTTAAATCATGCTTGAAAGAAAAACATGCCACTGTTTTTGTGGAGGGGGAAAAAAAAAAAACAACAGGTGTTTGGCTGGAAGAGAGTGACCAAGGCAGGGAGAACCCAGTTGCTACATGTGTCCTGCTCAGTAGCAACCAGTCAGCCAAACTAAACTTCCAGCCTAGCTGGCGCACATAGCACATACTTTCTATCTTTTCAGTAGGGACGTTTGAATAAAGGGGCAAGAAGGAGGCAGAGATATTATGGTAAGGGAAAGCAGTCGAGCAAAAGACACACATCCTCTGTGAATTTCCAGAGAGGTCTCTCAGATCATTACACTCAGATTTCCTTTGACAAGGTCTTTCCTCACAGATGGAAATCCTCATGCCCTGACACATTGAACCTACAGATGCTTTGTCTGAGTCCTTCCCTGCTCTGGGCTGGCTGCTGTTCCTGCACTGAGATCTTCTCTGAGGATGTCAGCCTTCTTCTCAGCTTTTATATTCCAATAAGTAATTTTGGGTCTCATCTTTTCCAGATTTGTGTCAGCATGTCCATGTCAATCATCCTTAGCTCTGTGCATTATTTATACTTGATTCATTTTTACCTTATTTATGCTTCTCCTTGGTTGTTCCAGTCTTTTTGAAACTCATGATGGAGTCATAATACCTCCTGCTACTATTCTATTTCTCTTTCCTTTGCATCAGAGTTACTGGTTTTCTTAGTCTAATCCTTCACAGTAACTGCTGGGATTTTTTTGTTTGGTTTGGCTTTTCTACACTTCGATCCCCAAAAGGACCTCAGAAAATCCAACTTACTAACCATTTTTCTTTTTTTAATTTTGTTTGTGAAGACCTTTACACTTCTTCTGCTGTTCTCCTTCCTTTCTCACCAAGTCATTTTGTAATCACTGTCACCCAAATGATTTCTCACCATTGAAGCTAATCAGTTACTTCCTGCCGATGAAAGTAAAGCCTAAATTAGGTACGGGCCTGGAATACCTTCTCCTGACATGGAGAGTTGTCTCTGACACAATACAAGAATGCGGTAAGACATTAGTATCCTGTCATATTCTATTTCTAACTACCCAGTTAATTAACCTTATTATCTGAGGTTAATTAGCCCCAGAATCCCATCAGCATCATATTCTGCCTCTGGGAAGCTTCTGTCAGTGGCTCAGAAACCCCCAGGCTCATTGACTCCATGGCAGTATCACCTCAGAAGCATCACTTAGTGAAAGTGTTGAGTTAAACTCTGGCATGTTATTATGGTATATGACACAGAGCTTTTTACATTAGAACCACTTTTGCAAGTTTGTTGTGACCCTACTTAGGAAGGTCATTTGAGAAAAGTAAAAGCTTTTCTTTAGGAGTAGGATGTAACTGTCTGGCAACAGAGGTGGTGGAGGGATAAAGGAAGAGTGACAGAGAAAAAAGTAAGGAAGAGGAAACTAATACAAGCAAACTAACTTACTCTTTCCAATGATCTATTCATGCTGAGGGGTGTTAGAGTATATGTCTTCTTTACATCCTCTTGTTTCCCACACAATTCATCCCATTTTCATTTTGGTGATCCTTCCTTTCTGAAGGAAAGGCCAGGCTGAAGATTTTCAAAGCTTTGCAAGCATACAAAGCAGTGATAACCAAAATGTACAGTAGATTCTTTTTTTTTTAGAAGTTAAAAGCAATGTGTCATATCAAGATCGCATTTTTATACTCCTGGTCTTTAATAAGTACAAAATTGTGGTGTTTTTTCACATGACATAAATTTTTTTCTCTTCTATTTTATGATATGGGTAATAATTTAATTAGTTAATTGTGTATGACAAATATTTTTTGAAATAACTGTAAGCAGCTTAAAATTTCATTGAAAATTTCATTTTAAATTGAGCTCGATATTATTTTTTAAAAGTCATGTAGAAAATGCCAAGTGGAATTTATATGTGCAATTTCTCTGAAGAATCTTACCCAGAAAGGCAAACAGGGTATCAAAACACTGCGACGTTGATACTTGAGACTGAGCAGAAGTTCAGGGGGGGTCTTGAACAAAACGAGCTGGAAATATTTCTACAAACAGTATGCCCACCTCTCCCAATTTAACGACATTGACATTTTTTTATTATTTGTTTAAACTTGAAATGCTAAGAAATGAAATAATTCCATATATCTTAAACCACTAAAAATTATTAAATTAAATGTAATCTTTAAACTTTGAAAGACATTCTGAAATATTGGCATTTTTTGCAGGAAATCTAATTACCCTCACAACACTGATCCTCCCCTCCTGCTTCTACCCATTTTCTCTTGCTCTTTACATTGTATATTTTTTGGGGCAGGGACCTAATTGATTTTTATTCTCTATCTGCTTAAGGCAGTACACAAAGCTTCCAAACGTTCTAATGTGCATCTGTTTGGCACACATTTTTTGCAGTGACATTAATGAGAGCTTTGAGTTGACTTCACCTGGCACTGGGGCAGCTTCTACATGAGAACAGACCTCAGTAATAGTAGTTTAATGCTGGACATATAATTCTGTGCAGTTTCATTATAATTAATGAGCACCAGCTCAGAGACAATGTAACAACAGAAGATAAAGTAAATCTATTATGGATCTATTATGCTATTAGAGAATTATGCCTGTTAGCACATTCATACAGAAATTTCTTCACCCATAACAAAATTACCATCTATTGATGGGAGAAAAAGTGATTAAATGCAATAGATTCAGACAGAAAGTGAAGAATATAATCCATCATGAGGGTTCTAAGTTTACGTCTTACAGCCTCTCTAAAAGACTACAAAAATGAACTTCTGTCTTGAAAGTATTATGTCACATTTGACTATGATGTATTAGAGCTGTTTCTCAGTATGTGTAAAAGATGTCGCTGTCACAGTAGAAGAGTTTTGCTTCGTTCAGAAGTTTTAGTTCAGCTACGCAGGGGTAAAGCTAAGCTTTTGCCCTGGACACTGTGCTACTTCATTGCTTCATGAAGAACAAAAAATTATGATGCACCTGAAGAATTTTCATTATAGTTAATTGGAATTTAGCAGTGACCGGCTGATAGCACTTTTTGACAGAATTTATCCCTGAGTCATGTACATGAGTAGCCTGTGCTGTCAGTCCTAATGCATATTCTAAGATGATACAAGGAAAAATCAAAAGATAGCAGATCTAACGAAATCTTGAAAATATCCAGATGCAAGATTAGATCCATTTCCGCCCACAAAAAATAATTCAGATCATTGGTTGAATGGTAAAAAGTGAATTACTCTCTGTTATACTGAGGAATGAGTTGCTGATTTTACCAAATAAATTCACCTAATTCTTATGAAAACATCTTGTGATGTAACCTCCTCCCCATAAATTCCTCTATATGCTTGGGAAAATTATTTGGTGAGAGTTACACAATAAAATAAAAACCTACTTTTATAAATATTCTATCATACTTTCTGCAGATGGTGATAATTTCTTCACAGAAGACCGACAAGCCCAAAATTGAACCACTCTTGATAGTTGTCCCTATAATCAAACACCGAGATACATTCAGAAATGCGATGCATGCATTTTTTTGTTCAATAGTAGTTTCTTCCCACTTTTAATTCTAGATTTTCCGTCATAGAAGAGTACATGTGCATATCTTCACAGGATAGACAGAAGATTTTCACACATAGAAACCAAAGTGAACCAATTAGCATTTTTTCCTTAATCATATGTGTAGATTAAGTCTAATGTTGTGATTTTATCCTAGTTTTATACACCATCCCACTGCATTTTGTGGAGCTACCAGAGTATGAAATTATATGTAACATCAATAAACTATCATTACATATTTATTAAAGGACTGTTTTCACTGATAATTCTACACCAGCATCTGCACACATGCACAAAAAGGCTTGTTCTCAAATATCTACCAGTTATTTCTTATCAGTGAAAAACATTTTCAACACGCAATCCATACAGCATTATTTACTGAGGAAAAGTTGTATGTAACTAAGTACAACTGTAAATCTAAATACATGTTACGTAAGCACAATCTGAACACAGGGATGGCCCTCCCACATAACATCTCCAGATTGTGCACTTAACCTTGAAATTAGAATACTTTGTGGATCAATGGACTCAGCATCTGATAAGAGGTTAGATGTGGGCTGCTGAAATGCCCTTCCCAGCTGCTGCTAAGAGGCTCCCTTCTGTTTATGCCAACAGCTGAGTTGGTGTCAGTGGCACAGAAACCTGTTTCAAATGCAGCCGTACAGAACAGAGCCTACAGTTAGTTGAGATAGGAGTAAATAGTACTTGTAGCTGCGATGAAGTCTCCAGAGGGCTGACCTAAAGAAAGAATTTTTCTGCCATGAAGAAAATGTTTCTGATATTAAGTACAGTCTCTGCCTCATGGTAAGTCAATCACCAGCCAATACTAATCAGCATTTTAAAGCCTTGCAGTCAGCTGATTTCCTGTAGCTCTTCCTGTGCTAGATCCAAAGACCACTGAAATTAGTGGTAATCACCTCACATCAGACCCATAGTTACAGGAACAACTGCAAGGAAGTCCAAGTGGACCATTTTTAGTCCAAGTGGAACAGCACCATATCAGAGAGCCACAGGAAGTGATCTGCGGGGGAAATATTCTTGCCTGAAAAAATAGGTCAATAAATGCTGAGTTAATTTACCTTCAGCTACACATGTGGAATCTAAGTTTAACCAAGAAAATCTCAGTGTAGTATCTTACATTATACAATTACTACCAAGGCTTTTGTAGTCTGAGTGATATCTCATCGGATCCTTGCCTCAACTTATGCAGTATCCTCTTTCCCAATAGGTATTTGTGGATTGAAATTCATGGTGCAAAGAGCAACTCCTTGCAGTTTTCCAGTGGGCTCCAGATCCTGGACACTGTTCTTGAATAACTGCTCTTCAAGGACACACAGTCCATTCCCTTTAGCTTACCAGGATATTTCAAAAAAAAAAAAAAAAAAAAAAAAAAAAAGAATATTGTACGCAGATTTTTCTTTGAGCTTTTAAAAGATGAAAAGCATTTGCTTATATTTGTAGCACACGCCTTGGGTTAGAAGGACATGTTTTCACACTACCATGAAAAAACAAGAGAGAAGGACACCAAAACTATATTTCTCAAGTTCTCAATCATCTCTCAACTAAACCACATGCTGTGAGATATACAGACACTGGCCTAACTGTGGTTTCATTCATTGTATAGGCCTAAAAATGATCAGCTTTGTCTCATTGTTCTTTCATCCATGCTGCCCACAAACCGATATTGTTCTGTGCTGTAAAAAATTAGCCTAGAGAGATTTACACAACTTTGAGGCATGGCAGGCAATAATTGGAACGGCACATTTTTCTGCTCACTATTACAGCCAAGAGACCCAAATCTTGAACTGTTCACAACTTCTAAGGGATCTAGCAAATTCTTCACTGTGACAGCTTGGAGCAAAGTAGATTTTAATAAAGGAAACACTTAAAAGTTTATCTTCTGTGGCTTAGTCAATCACAAGAAAACTGATCAGACCTCAAGAGTCTGGGTTCATGTTCATTCATTAAGTGTAAATATCAAGCCAGAAATATGCAGATACTAGCAAAGGCTAGGAATACCACATTCTTTGAAATGTCAAAGTTCTTACAGATTAATTATGCAACTATGAAAAACAGTAGCACTTTGTTTGCTTGAACTAAAGAATAGCTGCTTAAATGGCAGAAATAAGAAAAAAATAGGCAGAAGTGGTTACAGATTATTTTGCTGCACCCCAAAAGACTTAGAAATAAAGGAATTTAAAATTATCTGATCTTCTCCTATGGAAAGATTACTTGATCTCTATGAAACGAGGAAATTCATAGAGTGGAGGAACATAAACTCTGACCTGAACCCAGATCAGTGAAATTTTCCTGCTCTACATGTCTGTGAAAGTTGGGTTAGTATTAGGCACTCACAGAAATACATGTGGTCTCGTTAATAGACCATGCTGCATCATCACACAGATTCCTTCAGGGAGTTTAT
Organism: Strigops habroptila; assembly: GCF_004027225.2. NCBI lineage: Eukaryota > Metazoa > Chordata > Aves > Psittaciformes > Psittacidae > Strigops > Strigops habroptila. The sequence goes on from NC_044281.2 coordinate 32,817,183, forward strand.
TTTTGTTTGCTTGCTTTGTTTGGAGACCTGTTTGCATACTATCTTGTTTGATAAAGGGAAAGTAATTTCCATTCATTGCTAGGATAGGCATTAGTAAATGAGAGTACCTGGAACAATATTAGGTGGCTCACAACAAGAGAATCTGTCCTCTACTGAGCTATGGCAGCCTTGTGATTCCTAGAGCGAGAACAAACTTGTGTCATCCTGACATCCTGTTATATATTCACAAGGCTTAAAATGGTTTATATTCAGGGTAAGTACTATCTTTAACACAGAGATTATGTCTTCTTACACACAACTAATTCTTGCTTCAAGAAAGTGAGAGCTACCATTTCAGGAACAGGAATTAACTCAGGCTGATCTCATCTCTCAGTTAACCTACTTTTGCCTAAATTCAGATATAACAACTGCTGGCTATTTAGAGTGTCACACAGTCCCCGGGTGTGGAGTGTGGAATATTCCACTTTCTGACTTGGAATACGCCCAGAACATGTTTTACTTGAGACCTGAATCAGATCTCACTTTCAGAAGCTCTATATTCATTCTACCCATTTAAATTAGTACAAAGGAATACAATGTACATGCCCAGATCACAAGGCATTGTACTTTCCCAGTTCTAGCCTATTATACCAGTTTCTACTAGCTGACTCAAAAAGAAGTTAACAGGACAAAAAAACCTTTGAACTATTGGTCAGAAGTGGAAATAAAATCAAAGATACTGAATCTGAGGGTCTTTGAGAGGAAAGGTGTGGCAGACCATTCTGGTCCACAAAAAAATTGCAGCTCAGAAGGTTTTGGAAATTAGGTGAGAGAGGTGGATGAGTTATGTGCAAAGGTTGGAGAGAAAAGTGCATTGCTACGAAATCAAAAACAAAAAGCAAGAGACAGGAGCAAAGCAGTGTGCAATCTTTGAGAAGAACATCTGTCTCTATATGTGTTTTTTAAACATCAGTCATAAAGGCTTTTGACTTGCAAGAGGAGTATATAAAAAATAACATGTTAAACTACAAAGCAAACTGGAAACCAGTGCAAGTATTTAAGGATCTGGGATTACATCACTGAGAAAGCAAGTAAGGTGGATGACTTAATTTCTGTTATAGATTTCAGGGGATGCTGGTAGGCTACACTAGTCAGAAAGAGGGAAGATTATAGTTTTCCAGCTATTGAAAACACAGTTCTGGTTGAAAAGGAAAAGGAACAAGTTCTGCCTTCTATCACACTGGTACCTAGAGCAATTCAGATGGAGTCAGTTTTGTCAATGGAAATTAAAATAGGGATACGAGTCCAAAATCTGGCTCAGAAAATGTGTAATTAGCATTTAATGGACAGCTGATTTTCTGGAAATTGGATCTTCAGCAATGAAAACACCTAAAGGCAAGTACTTAACAAGAATCTGTTCTGGAGAACTGTAGCTCTGTGAAGACAATAGATCCTCAAACATACTCAAAACCGGTCTGAAACCTAATACTCTAATAGCTCAGTGTCTCTGGGAAGTATGCTCTATGCAATGGTGAATGAGGCTGCAATTACACACAGACCCTACAGCATAATCACTCATTTTCAGAGAAAAGGAAAAAAAGTATTACGCAAGACAACAGTATGTCAGAAAGAACAGCACTGCATATTCAGCAATGGAGCTGGAAGTAACCAACGTATTCGACATTTTTCTGTTTTTCTTGCTACTCTTGCAGTTATCCACGTCAGGATTTTTTGAAAAGACAACATTTCAACACTCTTATTCAGGCAGAAGTAAGAGCTCTACCAGACAGACATAAAACAATGGCAATGATTCAGGAAGCAAGACATTTCTCATGTGCAGACTTCATAAGCAGTGTTGCAAAGAACTGTAACAGATGCAGGATGCGCCACCACATGGCATTTAAAATGAGCTTAGGAAGAGTTCAAAGTGGTTTCCACTCTTTCCCAAGCCCTTTACAGTGGTAATCACAACAGCCGCTAGTGCCCTACTAACAAGAATTCTCACCTGAATCTGCAGGAGCAAAGATCATGATCCAAGATAGAGGCAGTCTACAGTGACACAACATGTCTTGTACCTTGTCATCTGGATTCCTGAAATACCCTGGGGATAGTCAGTCAGGACTACTACTGCCCCAGATGTAAATGAAGCTGACCAGTATGGTAGACCTGGAGCTCTGCACTGCTCGTCTGTCCATCCTTAGGCAAATGACACCTGCTGCCTCCATCCTGGTAACCCTCAGATGCTCAGTGATCTCCCTATAGCAACCTTGGCTTATCCAGAAAACTAAAGCGCTGATGGAGATGGAAAGTTAAAAAACATTTAAATGTTTTTAAAACAAAACATAAATAAAGTAAATTAAAAAACCAACCAACCAAACAAACAAATAAAAAAGACTGCCAAAAGACTTTACAGAGCACAAACTCATCTCATGATTAATCAAAGCAAGCAGTTCAAATAATTGAGAACACAGTGGATGTGTACTTTCTCTCCAGCAAGAATTTGAATATTTCAGCAAAAGCACAATCCATTTGACACAGTATTGACAAGTGAACATTAATATAAATTTTGTGTGTATTTGTCCTGTGTGACCAGCCGCTATCTTAACCACATACTAGATCAAAAGCCTCAGGCATGCAGATGCTCCCTGTGGTGAAATGCACTATGCATGTATACAAAGAGAAAAGATCGTGTCACTACATAGCTGAAGATTGTGGCATCAGTAATCAGGCAGTTATCCTATAAATTATAACGATCTGATCTGTCCCAGTCTCAATTTATTCACTGAACTTGGATTTTTTTTTTCCTCTGAAAAGTATTTGCGGAGATGCTTAGCACCCAGCAAGTCAGCACTGAAACGGCATAATTTAACTAAGTTGTTCCTTCCACATCAACTGCTGAAAGAAAAGTTCATGCAATAAAGTTAGATCTTAGCCGTGCCTACATTCATAATAACTAAACAGCCACTCTTTTGTTCATAGTTGACAACCTGTCAGTTGTGGGGAGGAAATAGAGGTTATAAAAACCATCTCTCTGGAGCAGACATCATCCTGATACCAACACAGCTACATATGGAGAAGAATATCCACAGTACCCTGGGTGCAGTGGAGCTGTTCTGCCTGCTACCTGCCCTGATCAACCTGCTGAGACATGCTACAGCAGACTTCCCTTATACTCTGTGGTCTGAGAGTTTGTCTGCACTGTTAACGTATGGCGATATGCCAGAAAAGCATCTCTCATGTTCATGTAGCTACACAAGTCTACAAAAGATTGCCACCATGTTTAGATAAGTTTCTAACATGTTAATTATACATCTTATGCTTTATTATATTACTTTATTCTATTACCAGGCCAATGTCACCATTTCCAGTATAGCTTGATTGGTTGCCTTAACTTTGTCTTCACAGGTGGCTATTATTTAAATATTACACACCTGGCAGGACAATAATCCACAGGTTTTGACAGCAATGACAAGGACCAAGGACCATCATGGGGAAAGATGAATTATAGCAGCTTTTTATTTGCCTGCTTGAAACTTGATGTTTGGCCAAAAACAACCCAAAACCAACCAAACAAAAAAAACCAAACAACACAAAACTCCCTAATTCTGTTGAATATTCTGAACATACCACATTCAGTGGTACCTTTACAATGAATTTACTGTCAAATGAAAAGAACGTACCTACTTCCATATTTTGTATCTTCTCAGCACCGATGCTGAATAAATTAAATGGATAGAAAATAAAAACAGAGATTGTCTTATTTCACACTTTACTCAAATCTTATAACAGCCAAATTTTCTGAAATCCAGCCAAAATGCTGAGATCTTCCAAACATCTGAGTGTATATTTGCTTTAAATGGCAGCTGTGGTGTTATGAAAATGTAGCTCTACATGTAATTAACAAAAATTGTCATAAAGTTGCCAGTTATCAATAAAGTTCTAACTAGAATCAGAAATCCATTTGGTTAGTGTAATGCGATCTCCTATATATGATCAGACATTGCATGTATATTCTTAGCTGAAGCAATAAATAGTGTTAAATAAACGGTACAGGAAGCTTTGCGTTAGTCTATATTCTTTCCTTTGGCTGTTATACCCTTTCTTCTAATCTGTTTCCTAAACTTTGGGTTTTCTCATTAGTTCTAGAATAACCAGCATTGGCACAGTGAAAACATTATCTCTTTCTATGACTGTTTCATCCTTAGAAAACAAATGAAGGTTGTATTTGCTGCAGGACTGAACCTTGGTGACCCTTTTTATCACTTGTATTGCACATTTTCTGTTACAAGTGCTTCCTGTTTTCCCAAAAAATATTGCAGCAACAGAGGCATTGCCCCTTCATGTATGGCTTTCAATGCATCCAGATTAATATTGAAGGTGAACATTTCTCCTGCTGCACTGAAGGTATAGACTAAGTAAGGCATAGTATGCCTCTACTGTTCGTTGTACTGTGTGCAAATCCAGTCTCCTCCTGGAAACGGCAGACTGTATGGATGCTCTCAGGCTGGCCCACTCCTCTTCTGAGGATTTTCCTCTTCATTTCTTCTGGGTTTTCTTGTTTTACTCTTTCTTTCCTTCACTTGATATTGTCTATTTTTTACCCTAGAACAACTTGCCTTTCCTTCCACAAACATCCTTCTATTAACTTCTATTAACTACCTGCCATAGAAACCCTTAATCATAGAAACGCTTAATCTTCTAACTGGTTCTGCAATGAGCATAATCTCTCTAAAGTCCAGAGCAATAAATTCATGTAGCCTAGCCCAAAATGTAATCCTTTTCTGTTTTAGTTTTCCATCGGAAAATGTCCTGGTTATACTAGTGAGAAAACTCAGATTTCAAACCAACCATTGTCATTACTGTATCAGTAATTGTACGCTAATGGTCAATGCCACTTGTAAATGCCACTTGTTCATCTATAAATGGCATCCTTGCCTTATTTTGGCTTCAGACAGAAATAAGGTAAACTTTATGCTCACTGAAGGAGAGGGGAAGAGTTGAGACAATACTGAAAATAATATAAACAGGCAATGTTTTCTTTTTGTATCAGAATGTATCTGTTGTGACATACGGCATCAGAGATTATTTTACAATTAGAGTTTTCCATTTAAATCAAGCAGCACTTGTTCAATAAAAAGGCTGAACTTCAGACAACTAAATGAACTCCCACATATATTGAGCTCTACCACTGTGTCTCATCTTAATCATGGTGAAATGTGTAAGCTCACTTAATTAGCATAGCTAGCTTGAAATAACTTTATTTCACACTGATATTCTTTGGGCCTCATTTATTCTGTAGTTCCTTTTTATCAAAGCTATGCAGCATACTAGCAGTCAAGTCTGTTATGCAGAGAACTTAACAACTTGATTATTAATTTACAAGCTTATTCCAAAATAGATAATTCTAATAGATGAAATCTAAATATGCATCAGACCTGTTAGCACATACATTCATCACTTTGGCTCTATGGACATTAGCAGACTACATTCCTCCATGGCTAAGCAGTGCACCTAAGCATTGCTGGACCATTTGTTTCTCCATCTGCCCAGTGCGCCCATGCTTGCCGAACTCAGCCCTGAAAAAACAGTGCTGTTACTAATTGCTACTGTACCAGTGCAGACCCATAATCCCAAGCTCCTTCTCGCAGGCCATCGTACATCCAGTATGACTTTCCAGCCTTTGTTACAGCTCCCAGAACAGAAAATCAGAGAAAACTGAAAGAATACTTACTGAAAAGTAAAACAGAACAGATAAAGCTTCAGTAATCTGTCCCCCTTTCCATACAGACCTCTGCTTTAAGCAAAATGTACTCAAGGTAGAAGGCCTCAGCTTCATATAGAGTATCCCTGACTGCATCCCCCATTCCAAAATCAAACACAGCCTCCAGAGGGACAGAAATTCCAATACACTAGGTGAAGATAACTGCTCTCTCCAGCTCTTGGAAGAGTGAACCATACTGTTGCCATTTTAGTGGAATAAGAAATCTATTTCCAGAGACAACCAAATGGAGGTCAGGCTATTCCCAACTCATGGGACTGCCTAAAAAATGGGGAGGTAACAAGAAGACAGGAGCACACTGAGCCCAACAGGCACTGTCTGTGTGTTTGCTCCCCAAAGCCTTGTCTGTTTGTTTCACAGGGTGACATTCTTGGAAGGCAGAACATTTGCTACTGAAGTATTTCAGTCCCAGTAAGAAGGGATCGTGGATAGCATGGCGTATATGTGCCACAATGGCGTGCTTACTGCCTTCTCATTGAAAATATAGGTGTGATACTGACTTTGGATGAAGATAAACATGTCAGTGTTTAAACCTGTTGTTCCTACATTATAGTCACTATATTATGGCATCATACTATGCACATTTAAGTGTGTAGCAGGCTTCTTCTGAATAAATAAGAACATTTTCTAAAGAAAAAAATTATGCAACTTTTGATCAGAGAATCCTGAATTTGTTTTTTTTTACAACACCTCACATACTGGATTCCCAATATGCTTGACCTCTGTGACTGTTTTAAACTACGCTTATCTGCCTCAAGGTTTCTTCATTGGCCTGGGAACTATGTATTTTCCTACAAAGCTCCCCTGGAAAGTTATAAAGTGAGAGCATTCAGTCAAATGACAATCAATCCTTGCACACTTTTAAGATTTGAGAGACTGGTTTTCAGAGGAATTAATTAACACTCAGGACTTTGCCCAGCAGTCCTCTTGTAGTACCTGGCATGTACAGTAATCTCCACGTCCTTTGATGTGCCCTTGCATCCAATAAGCCTTCAAAATTATTCAGATTTAGTCTCTTTCCTACCCTTTTATCAATCCTGTTTCTTTGGGGGTTGAGGAGGAGAGAGGACCAGACATCCCTTTGGTTTTTTGCCTTTTAACCACTCATCCTTGAATGAGCCAGCAATCAGAGGGAATCTACAGATGAGACTGAGGCTAATAGAGGACATCCAGGTGGCCCTTTACTTAAAACTCCTTGAAATATGTACCGTATTTAAAATTGCTGCTGATCCGTCATCAGCCAGAGCTTTCTCTCCACCCCTTTCCTTCTACCAAGGCAACCTGCATGGAAGCTTTCTACCCAAGTAGGAACCAAAACCACTGCTGCAAGATCAAGCAAGCAGCACACAACTGAGCAGAAAGCAATTCCACTGCACAAATTTATATTTTACATCACATCAGGAGAACAAGGGAAAAAAAAAGAGAAAAAAGGAAAAGGAGCAGACTGCAGTTAGGGCCATTAATGTTTCATGAAACCTCTCACACCTTCCCTACAACAGATAGGATAACAAAAGATAGAGTTATCAAAATTCAGATAACAGAATACTGCTTGGTGTTCTCTGTATTAAAATTCTGAGCTAAACTATTGCTTTGCAGAAATTTGTGTCTCTTCATATTCTCTTACATCAGTGCCTCAGGAAAGACCTAGAACCCGAGTTACTCCAGAATTGGTAACAACTGCCTATATTGCTCATATAGTGCAGTTTGCTTCCTTATGGACAAAGGTTTTGTTACATTACAGTGCCACAAGTCTGCATCACTGAATAGGTTACTACAAAGTAAAGTATGTGTATAGATTTCAAGGTATTTTTCTCCTTTTGTTAGCAATAAATGTAGTAAACACTGAAGTTGGTTGAGTGATGTCCCTCAGGGATCAGTGTTGGGACCTGTCTTGTTCAACATCTTTGTCGGTGACATGGACAGTGGGATTGAGCGCGCCCTCAGCAAGTCTGTCGATGACGCCAAGCTGTGTGGTTCAGTTCATACACTGGAGGGAAGGGATGCCATCCAGAGGAACGTCAAAACATGAGGTGAGCTGATGCCAACCTTATGAAGTTTACCCAAGCCAAGTGTAAGGTCCTACACCTGGGTTGGGGCAATCCCAAGCACTGCTACAGGTTGGGTGGAGAAGAGATTCAGAGCAGCCCTGCGGAGAAGAATTTGGGGGTGTTGGTTGATGAGAAACTTAACATGAGCCGGCAGTGTGCGCTTACAGCCCAGAAAGCCAACCATATCCTGGGCTGCGTCAAAAGAAGTGTGACCATCAGGTCGAAGGAGGTGATCCTGTCCGTCTGCTCTGCTCTCATGAGACCTTGCTTGGAGTACTGTGTACAGTTCTGGTGTCCTCAACATAAAAAGGACATGGAACTGTTGGAGCAAGTCCAGAGGAGGGCCACAAGGATGGTAAGAGGGCTGGAGCACCTCCCGTACAAAGACAGGCTGAGAAAGTTGGGGCTGTTCAGCCTGGAGAAGAGAAGGCTGCGTGGAAACCTCATAGCAGCCTTCCAGTATCTGAAGGGGGCCTATAAGGATGCTGGGGAGCAACTCTTCCTTAGGGACTGTAGTGACAGGACAAGGGGTAATGGCTTCAAACTTAAACAGGGGAAGTTTAGATTAAATATAAGGAAGAAGTTGTTTACAGTGAGGGTGGTGAGGCACTGGAATGGGTTGCCCTAGGAAGCTGTGAATGGTCCATCCCTGGCGGTGTTCAAGGACAGGATGGATGGAACCTTGGGCGACATTGTTTAGTGCGAGGTGTCCCTGCCCATGGCAGGGGGGTTGGAACTAGATGACCGTAAGGTCCTTTCCAACCCTAACTATTCTCTGATTCTATGAAAAAGACTGAAGTGCCCATAGGTAAAGTTTTCCACCTCCCTTTGAAATTCTAAGAGCCATTTTGCAAGGGAGGAGTTCAAGAACTAGAATCTGAAAAAGAACTGGAACTGAAAACCCCCACATTTTCGTGTTATTTTACATGATTAATGTTGCCGAGGTTATAAAGAGGCAATGTAAATAAAAATCAGAATTTCTGAGCAGAACTTGAAACTTTTGAAGCTTTAATTCAATCTAGCTTTTATGAAATGATGAAGGTTTGGCTTGGGTTTGTTTTTACTCTATTCCCTTATGAAACCTAGCAGAAGTAGTAAATGTTTTTTCATTATATTAAGAAAGCTTTACATAGAGTTCATATTTAGAAGTGAAAAAGATCATGAACCAAGAAAGGGTTTTACAAAACTGCATCTGGTGAAAACTTTTTTTCAGGATTTGTTGAAAACAACTCCACATGAAGTTTCCCCATTCCTAATTTTTTTGGAGATTTTAGTTTTGCAACCTTTTGCCTCCTTAAACATAAGGTCTTGGTAGAATATTACAAAACAGAAGAATGACACACTATCTATTTACATTTAACTGGAGCCCATAATTTATCTCACAAATGTATAGCCTCTGCTGATTCATTACCATCATACTACTCATCATACAACCCAGGCTCAGCACACATGACAGAGATGGCTTTTCTAGTCAAACATGAGCACTAATGAAGAAAAGAAAATTTGTTCCATGAAGAATCAAGTGCACTTTACCAAAATATATAGAAGAAAATCAAAGGATAAAAAGCAGATTTTTCAGAAGTTTGTCTTTTCTTACAAAAAAAAATATGATTATTTGTCAGACTTTGCATTTTGCTTCATTTTAGGTATGGGATAGGTATAATCTTTCTTGGCATTAGTGGAAATTCTGAACAGAAACCAAAAGGAAAAGATCTTACGTTAGGTTATTTATGCAACTCTTTCATTATATTTTATCAACACAAAAGAAGTTAATTCACAACCTTTTATGGCCACTGGCTCTAAGAAAAAGCATTGGGAACTAAATGTGCACCTTTATTTTTCTACGTTTCTTAGTGTATTACCCCCTGGTATACTGGTAGCTCAAACAATACAGCATGTTTGTAGAGTATGCAATAAATCATATAAACAATTTCCGAAATAACAAGAGCAGCAAACAAACCATTTGTGTGACTTATAACTGTTTTCTGATGATGAACATGGCACACGGCACTGGTTCACAAAGCTTATGAAAATAAATGACAACCTCTGCTGCGTTAAGTTCTAGTAACAGTCATTAGAAAGATGCTCAAGCTACTTACCATTGTTAGAAAACACTATGTAGTCTTCCAGCCCCAGTCTGGGCCCCAGCTCTCATTTAAGTAAATAGGAAACTTTTGCCCTCACTGTCCATCTGGAGGCTTCCTGTTTGAAATTTATTTCCTTAAGGTACAATCTAGCATTAGGACCAGCCTAAAAAAGCTGGACTTATAAATAGGGCCTCAGGTTCATGAAAGCCAGTATACTACTGTGCAAACACTTTATGTCTGATTTAAGGTTCAGTGCAAACTGCAGTATTTTCTCTCTACACCTTTCCCTTCCTTTAACTGTTCCATTTAGTTCTGAGTAGCAATCAAGAAAATTTATACTCTATGAGATTAGTTTTTCCCTGAAAAGTGTGCTTGAAAACATTTTCAAGTGTGTCTCTGAATATATGAGAGTCATTCCTCACAGGAAAAAAAGTGTTTCTCCTTATACTATGCACATTATGTAGTTTATGCTATTAAAAAGGAGCTATAGTTAAAGATTGATAGGACATTAAATGTTTGAATTATTGAGCATGACAAGCATATTATTATTATTCAAAGATATTGCTTATTTAAGAAGTATGGCATAAGTATACACATTGAAAATAAATATTTGTTTTTTTCTGCAGTAACCTGACATTTCCAGATAACTGTCCTTGCTTTATAGCCAAGCTCACGCAAGATTGTGCACTTGTGGGAGGCCAGCATCAGCTTTAAAATAAAAAAAAATACCTTGTGAGATTACCAGAGTTTTCCCCTGTGTTTGGAAGACACCTATGTTAAGAGGGTGACGATGGTAATACTTAGGAGCTTCTGTAAGATGTGTGAATAGAGACACACAAACAGACACGCGCACACACTCCCACATTTTATCTCTCTCTCAAGATTGCATTGATGTTCTGAATTCTATTTCAAATCTCAGCTCACCCTCTATTTTTGCCAATACAATCTTCCAAGAATAAGTAACAGAGCTTACTGCTGTGAACTGCTCTGAAAAGCAGAAATGAAAAATGTTAGGTTTGAAAATTCCAGCAGCTTGAAAACTGACCTATATTAAAATGACAAATTTAAGTCCACACATAGGGAGCAAAAAGAGTTTGAATCATATTTATTTCCCTGGAAGTTCCACATAATTAATAGATATTTCCCCCCCCCCCAAAAAAAACAAAATTAAGTTTGGAATAAAAAAAACCAAACCCAGTTTTGTTGCTTTTCCCCCTTTAAATATAGAATATTTGAGAGAAATATGTTTTTTCAGTGAATAGACCTCAATAAATCAATATGTACTATTCTCTCCTTTTTATGCTTGACAGACATGACAGTGTCTGCTAACATCCTGAAAAAAATGAAACAAGTTTGAGGACATAAAAAGTTCTGAACTACCTCTACACATCCGGCTGACACTGAAATAACACTTGACTAATAATAATAAGGACATTTCTTCCCTACTGTAGACTATAGATCCCTGGCAGGACTTATGTTCTGTGTTTTAGAAACAACAAGTGCTACTTAGTAAATATGTTTATTTGGATCTCAGCCTGCCCTTGAAGCCCATCCATCAAGAGACAAGAAGATGACTGCATAGTCTCTGTCCCACTGTCGCTGTTTTATAACCATCTTCCCATGTCCAAACTCCCTAGACATTTCTTCTGCTCAGGCCAAGGTATGAGCCAAAGTCTGACCAATCTTCAAAGCAGCAACAAAATTAAGAATATATTTTAACCTTAAATATCTCTCTAGCTCTTACTTTCAGTTCTGTTTCTTTTTCATTAATTTAGGGATTTCATTACAGGGGAGGAGAAAATCTCAAAAAAGACCAAACACCTCTGCCTCTTACTGTGAAATGTAAATGAAGCCAGGATACTCACTGTGCAGACCTAAAAATAGGACTGGCCACTTTACCAAGTTATACTTTTTCTATGACCATCTTAGTACCTTAGGGTTTGATAGTAAATTCAAGGTGCCTCTTTTTTACTGCCATCTGCCTGTCAGCCCTGATGCAGGCAAGAAAAAGTAAAAAGGTCCAGTCCTTGTGAATGGCCATGGGTCCTACTGCTACTGCGCAAAGCAAAGAACATGAAGGATTGGAAATTGAAGAAAAACAGGAAGGAAGGGAGACAAACACAGACTTGCTCAGCCCATGAAATAAGTTCCCAGTGGAAGATTTGAGATTATGTGCACTATATTTTAAAAGGTCAGAAAAATTCTTCCTGGTTCAAATTTTTTCAAATTAAAATGTCACAAGAGACCATCATGGATGTCTTATGAGAAACAGGCTATGATTAGCACAATAATTGACATAATAAATAGGTATATGACTTCCCTCATGCTGTGACAATGACGAAGGAACTCTGTTAAAAGCATTCCCACTATATCTACCTGTATTGCCATGACATATTCATGGCAAAGAAAAAAACAGTTAAACATCTGTATGATTAATTCCCACTTTTCTGTCTGTCTAAAAGAACATTGCAAAACTGCTTGATTACAACATGTGCCAAGGAACATATATGACACTCTTGAAAGTGTCCAATTGTAAGAGACATGTGAAATACTGCTGAACAGAGACATATCCTCGTATGCTCTGAAAATACAATGTTTTGCATGTTGATTTTACCATGAGTACAGTTCTTATAATCTATTTTTTTTTACCATGTCAGTTGTTGCCTTTTCAGTAATCTGTACAAAATCCTCAACTCTGGTAAAATAACATTTCCTGAGCCCTGTCGCTGGGCTTTGGTGGGAAGCAGAATTGAAAGAACAAGACTCTGAAGGTTTCTTCACTTCCTGCAGGACTGCTTCACGGGACAGAAGCAGCCTTTGGAGCTGTCTTAACTTGCAACAAAGTAAACTGGTCTCCTCCTTAACTGCATGCTTTCCTGTGAGGTTGGTTTCACCGAGGACTATGTCTACAGGTGTGTCAGTGGTTTTGTGGATTTGGCTCCCCAAGCCACAGTTCTTACTGGGATGCAACTGTTGACAGTGGTGAGTAAAGGAAATGCAAAAGATTCCCACCTCTAGCACTGGTATAACTAACCCTTTTACTCCTTTGAAATCAAAAGGACAGCAAGCGGTGACACTTAAAATGCCATTCTGTCTATTTATAGTATCTTTTCTTTCCAAACAAGATGGAACAAAGCGTAAATGTGGATACGCAGAAATCAACAGAGCATGTTTGAAAACAGGATGCGTAAGTCTCCTAAGTCCTTAAGTCCCTAACTCTGCCCTGCTGCTTTCAGATCCTGTCTGTGGCTTGCTTTTCCAGTGATGTGACTTTAGCAGCTTTGTTCCCTTGGGCCAACCTGCTCGCTCTGCTATCACACACAGCCCACTGATCCACATGAGTGAGTCAAACAGCTGAGTACAGCTCTCAATTCAGCTAAAAGTATCATTTGATCTCTTAGTACCTCAGATATGTAGCAGTGTGTGTTTACTTCAGAGACCCCCTAATCAACTCTCCCCAGTAACCCAGCAGTCTGAAAGAGATCTATCTTCTTGTCTTAAGTCTCTGTCTGCCAACTCTAAAGTGCAGCCTGTCCATCTCTGACTCTTAATATTAGCTCATTCAGACAGCTACTTGTTTGCAAAAATACATCAAGACACTAGACAGGGAAAAAGAAATGTATCTTAAAGCAAACAAAATAACAAACCAACATGTAAATATGACTGAGGTCAACAGCAGAGTAAGTGAAAATGCAAGTGTCGTATGCCTTTCCCCAAAGAAAACCAGAAGGGGAAAAAAATCTATTACAGCAAATTAAGATCAGCTTAAATCAAATTTGAAAAAAGGACCAGCTATTTATTCTTCCTCTAGAGTTTGAAATATCAGTGCTCTTTCCCCAGCTAAACATCCACCACAACTGGTTTTGCATCAGTAAAGCTGCATTTCAAATGAAGCATTAAGGGTAACACAGTCACCAAAATCAATCAGTAAAATATTCAGCTGTGCTACAGGCTTGCCTAGAAAGCTTTCAGAAATTTTGACCAAAAGGGTGTTGCACCAAGTCTGTTTGGGGTATGGCCAAGTTTCTTCAATCTACTATGATCAGCCCCTAGTTAACAGTCCTTTTATAGATGTAGTTATTAGTGCTGAGTGGATTAGTGAGGTGATGGCTTATGTTCATGGAACATAACTGCTAGTCTCTGGGCTACATGATAAAATTTAATTGCCCAGTCCCAGTGTGCTTCCTCTCCTTTCTTTCAATTCTGGATTTATGTCCCTAAAATTACTTTTGCTGAGAATTTTACAGCTAGCTAATTGACTTTTCTTGCACTGTGCATGAATAAGGTCTCTTCAGAACTTCTGCTAGCAGCTCTTTCGTTTAATAAAAATATTGTATTGTATTCATAAACCACCTGGATGGAAAGAAGGCTTACAAAAAACACAACGGTATTTAGAAGAGGAATAATCACTGAAGAGATACTGAGCCTTATATAGTATTTACTAGATGCTATTTCATGACAAAATGCCCAAGATGTGAATTCTATTATATGCTGAAATGGCAACCTAAGCTTCAAGAAAAATTGACAGAGCAAATTCTTCTCTTTCTTATTTTGTCTCTTTATTCTTTTTTCTCTTTTCCTCTATTTCAGTATTTGATTAATTCTGGTATCCGATTCCATTAAAAAAAATAAAAATATTCTTTTCCCTAAATTTATTTTACATAAAAATGTCTATTTTTCAAATGTTACAGAAATTTACATTGATTATTAGCAGAATTTTTATTTGGATTTGCTATTTAATGGTGATTGATAGAGGTAGAGTGAGTGTCCAGGATTCCAGGAAACATTCTAAGATTTTCCCACAGTCTCATTATGAAGTTGACTTTTCAGAGAAGAAGGGAATGAAACGGTAAAAGCAGCCATGTTTTAGGTCATCTTGTACCTACATATGAATCCAGCAGTGAAAAACTATAAAAGTGCAAATTATTCACTGACAGTTACACAGTCGTCATTTTGCTTCAGAGCTAGAGCTGAAGTGCAGCCATTCTTCTGCCTTTCCAAAATATATTTCATTGAATGTTCATTTCACATTTTGGAGACCATCTCTGCACCCATAAAAGCTGGGCACCACTACCATACACAGCATCAGACACACTCTGTGTGTGTGTATTTGTTGTTATATAAAATAAACATATTTCAGTATAAAGATTTGTAATGAACTTCCAGGTTCTGGAATATTTTTCAAGATCAGTGCTTGAATTCTGTGACTAAAAGCAAACTTTCCTCATGGATTTTCTTTGAATATTTTCTTTCGTTCCCCTGATCTCAGAATTACATAAAAACAACATTCTGTTTGACATTTGCGCCATTTTACTTCTTGGCTTCATTCAAAACAAGAAATTTAAACTGCATATGATGGAAAGGTAAACAACTGAGGAAATGCTCTGCTGCTTCCCAAAGAGATTTCTACTGTCCAGCTCAGACTGTCTTTTAACTCTGAAGGAATGGACTAGCTAGATCTTACTGACCTTTTCTTCTAATATGGCCATTTAAAATGAGGTCTGACACTGATTTTAATTTGGGAAAAATTGTGCTTCTGGAACCAAGTCCTCAGTTCAGAACATCTGTGCAAAGGCTTATGAGCTCTGCGGGGTGGTCTGAGTAATTTCTAATGACCATTTCAGTGTCTAACAGTTTTCTGTTACAGCTGTTTTCTCTAAACACCTGACCTGACCATGAGGTTTCCAGGGAACTAGATGCTGACAGATAATTTTTTTCCACTAGCTTCTTTACAAAGCAGTATATCAAACAACAAGTAATAATTTGTAAAGTCTCTGGAGTCAGGTAACTTGTCTGCTTATACAGATAGGTGGTAGATTTCTTTTCTGAAGAAGATGGTTGTCATGAGGCTCAAAAATATTCTCAAAAGTTTTTTCAACATCCAGTTACAGCTGAGGTCAGTGATACAGAACAGCCCCACTTTCTGTCCCATGTGAGAATGGGCACTTTCTTGGAAACACAATGTTCCGCTCCTTGCAGTATGTGAGACGATGGACTGGGAGGCAGGTAAACGAAAGGAACAGGCTGACTGGGTATGTATGAAGATGTTGTTCCTGCTTTCCTGCTTCCTACTCCCTGTTACATCAGGCAAATAAAGAGATAGGAGCTGTAAATAGCTCAGAGAATCTGGAAATGTCTTTGTGCTAGCAAAAAGCATTCAGGTACATATTTACTTCAGAAACACAGGCACGGGCACACCCACTCTGCCCCACAACATCCCACCACAAAATCAGAACAACTTTTAAGCTTTTTTTTTTCACTTATGTGCTACTATTTTGGTCATTAATGTATCTACAATAACAACACATTTCAAGCTTGAATACATAAGGTACATGTATCGTTCTTAGAAACACTCTCAAATAGACAGTACAACTATTTATCTTTCCTGTATCATATTCACAACAGATTTTCCCCCCTGTACAATAATTACTTGCATTAGGTATGCACTTAGAGAATAATGACAAGATTACTGTTTAGCTGGTTTTAGCTTAAGTTACCTAAGTACTTTAGCTAAAGTAACTATGAGTAGCCTGAAGGATTGTATTTCATGATACATTTCTACTCGCTGTATCATGATAAAATGATATGGAACAAGTCCAGAGTTGGAGCTAACCATCTACCTATGGATAGAGTTTGGCAGGGGTGCCCCTGATGCTGAATTACTGTTCTGAAACTCCGCATTGATTTCCTGGTCCCTTGCCTGTTGCAGGGGTAAGTAGAACCATCACTAAACTATTTTAGGCTAGTAAAAGAGCAAGAGGTTCAGGAGAAGGGAAAATGCCAAAATGGTCTGTCGAAATGAATATGCTACTTGTCAAACTGGCATTAGTCAACTTTTTTTGAGCTCTTGTGGTTCCCTCTTGTCAGGAGTCTGAAATGGCTGCACAGAGTTGCCTAGTTACTGCAGTGCTCCTGAACCTTGAATCTCTCCCTTTCCAGCTCTCTCCAGCTACTCTGTTTGGCACGTTTATGGCACATCTTTGTTACCTCTCTTGCTGTGTGACCATACGTTCCAGACGCAGCTGTTTAGGGTGGGGTCTTCTATCACATGTATGTGGTGGGGATTCTGGAGTGGCACTGTACTGCAGTCGGTGCAAGGCTCTCACTAGAAGAAATAGTCCTTTGCTAAAGCACTGTATCTGGCCTGCTCACACCTTGGCATGCAAAACAGCATGCCTCTCATGACTCCACAAACTTTCTTTGTCCTTGCACAGCCCTCACTGTGGCAAACCTTAGCACTTACTCTTTGACTGCAGAAGTGGCCCCCATCATGTGAAGGCAGTAAAGACTGGGAACCACTGGCTAGAGTTATTCCTTCAACATGGCATACTAGAGTACAACTACAGTGTTTTAGCACTTGACATAGAGCAGAAGTAGCAAAAAACACATCCATGATGGTAATGCTGAAAGCAAGCATAAGTTGCATTTTAGATCTCCATGGTGAACTCAGCTTTCGCTGTTCAGAAAAAGCTCGAAGCCAAAGAATTTGACAGAGGACTGCCTCATTCACTGTCAGAATTAACACAGCATCATGGAGCAACCAGATCTTCTGCCTGATGCTATACCAACTGGCATCAACTGACTCTCACTCTGCAAGGCAAACCTTCCCCCAGTCTTTGTCCTCCTGATACATAGTTTCCACTGTCATCATTTGGTGCTAGTGTGCCATACCCTGTCACTCAGCAACCACAATCCACTGCATTTGCTGTGTGGGAAGACCACAAACTGAGTTATTAAATATTAAGAGTGGATATTTCATTGCCATCTGAGAGGACTATTTTACTCCAGGCCTCAGTTAAGAGGCCTGTAGTCAATTACCAGGGATTCAGGCTACCCTCATAAAATTGCTCTTCAGCCTAGATCTTCAGTCTTAATGAGTCACTAATGCTCCTGTTCTTTTTCCTTCCTTCTTTTGTAAACTTTATTTTAAAGCCATAATAAATAAATATTTCATTGTTACATAATGAGGAATGTATTATTTCTGTCACTGCACTTTAATGTGAAAACGCTCAAAATCAAAAATTATGCTTAAACTGGAATTTGACTGTCCTTACTTTCAAAGTACTGCACAGCTTTTTTGATCAGGGCCAAAACATGGCTATCTCCCAGAACAATTCCCTGGCACAATTTATGAACTTATATGAGCTGGAAATCATTCCCAGCAGCAGTATGCATGGACCAGCTGTGGTTTGGAAGTGGGTTTTAATAGGGAGGACTGGTCATTCGGCACAGCTGGGTTTGGAGCCAAAGGGTGCTATTGTGCTCATATGATTTAGTAATACAGATGCGGCCAAGGAGCTTGGCAAAAAAGTACTTCATTCAATGCCTTCCTCTCACCTGTTTATTTCAGTGCAATGCTTCTGTCATACGCAACAGCCTGCTCCAAATGACACTCCTCTACATACATAGCATAAATCTGTCCTCTTGAAAATTACAGTAAGTTTCTATCAATTTCAATGACTGTGGGACTAGGTATAAAACCTCTCTGTTTACCTTACTATCTGGCACTCAACAAGACAAGTAATCAGAACTAAGGGTTTCAGTGTGGATATCTGTGTGTAACACCAGGTTCTGATTTACACCAACATTAAGAACTGCAGGCAAAAATTGTTCACGGTCTTATTTTGCTCTCCCTTCACACTGGGTAAACACAATCAGGATGTGAAAAAGGAGCAAGTAGGGTTTCCCTTTGAACCCCATTTCAGTGTAGGTACCACATAGCCACCAACAGTGGCTATGCCACAAGGACAGGCTTGAGTCCCTACTCCCTTCAGCCTCTCTTGTAGCCTTTAGCATCTTTCTTGTTGAGCTTGATGCTGATGGCACTCATGGTGCACAGCTGTAACAAAAGGAAGAGAACAAAGCTCCAAATCCAACCCTATACTCCAAATGTTTTTATTTAAATGTTACTTCCAGAAGGAAGTCTGACTCTCTTTTGTAATGTCCTTTCATCCGAAAGCTACACACTGGATCATACAAATACATAAGAAGCTTCCAGCGAGCGCTTTTACCTCAGTCTACTTCTGTAGAGGAGAGGTTTCTGCAGTAACATATGCATGAGTCATATCTTGCTTTTATAATGAGGGACCTACATCAGCATAAAAAGGGAAGACCTTACTTGACACTGCTGATTTCTATAAAAGAAAAAAAGGAAAGCTAGAAAGCTTCTTTCCTTGAAAAAAAACCAAAACCCCACCCCACAGCAAAACCACAAGCCCAAGCCATTGCACACGTTGGACGTATATTAAAAAAAGAGCAAATAAAATGAAAACGTGTTTTTTTTCCTTAAGATACCTTTAAGAGAAGAGCGATTAAGGAAAGAGTTTGAACGGTTGATGTTAGAATGAGCTATGGAAATTCAGAGTCCCTGAATAAATGAAAAATATATACAAGAAAAATAACAGTGACATCATTCAAATGTGTTGCAAGATCTTCAGGAGATTTTCCTTAGACTTTTGTCTATGGATGAAAGTCTACAATTGCAAATAACACCTTGACTGCATAACGAGTAGAGTATACATCCTGTGTGTGCGTGCAGTCCCAGATATCCTCATATCAGAGGCAGAGACATAAAATGGATGAGAAAAATGTTCCAGCTCATGAAATATTGCAGACATCAAAGGAATACCTGTGAATGTCAGAAAGTTCCAAGAAAGGAGGCACACTCAAACTCTAAAATCTGAAACTCATTTCAGCAGTTTGAGACCTCTTAGCTTCCATGAACTGTTACTCAGTGATTGTTTTCCTGACGCAAAATAGGGTAGGTCATATGATGGAAATCACCAGATACTTTTCCAAGCACTTTGGAAATGAGCATAGAAATATCGCCCAAGTGAATCATAAGATACTTATCAATTACTTGAATATCAGAGGACTGAGTTGTTGAAAAGTACAGAAAAGGAGCAGAAAAGATCTTGAAAAGTAAGCGTTGGGCTCAGAAAAAACGGACTGATAGAGAAAGGTCAAAGGAGGTGATCCTGTCCGTCTGCTCTGCTCTCATGAGACCTCACTTGGAGTACTGTGTACAGTTCTGGTGTCCTCAACATAAAAAGGACATGGAACTGTTGGAGCAAGTCCAGAGGAGGGCCACAAGGATGGTAAGAGGGCTAAAGCACCTCCCATATGAAGACAGGCTGAGAAAGTTGGGGCTGTTCAGCCTGGAGAAGAGAAGGCTGCGTGGAGACCTCATAGCAGCCTTCCAGTATCTGAAGGGGGCCTATAAGGATGCTGGGGAGTGACTCTTCCTTAGGGACTGTAGTGACAGGACAAGGGGTAATGGCTTCAAACTTAAACAGGGGAAGTTTAGATTAAATATAAGGAAGAAGTTGTTTACAGTGAGGGTGGTGAGGCACTGGAATGGGTTGCCCTAGGAAGCTGTGAATACTCCATCCCTGGCGGTGTTCAAGGCCAGGTTGGATGGAACCTTGGGTGACATTGTTTAGTGTGAGGTGTCCCTGCCCACGGCAGGGGGGTTGGAACTAGATGATCTTAAGTTCCTTTCAAACTCTAACCATTCTATGATACGATTCTATGTCTCACTCTCTGGAAGTAGAAAGAGCACCACAGAGGTTCTCTTTTGAATAAACATCTATTCTAGGGCAGCTATCAAGGGCTGCATTACAAAAGGTCACCATTAATTCTCAGCAATATTATACGCTTGGGTCCTGTGACTCAGGGTCCTGCACAGTATAAATGATTATGTTTGTGCCCTAAAGCTAAGAAATAAAGGATGTTGTATGGCCACTGTACTAGATACATTGGGTTCAATGTGCAAACCTGACAGTCTATAGGCCAGCAATGTGTAATTCAGAGCTCCTCTTTCCTCATTTGTTAAGTGAAAGAGAACAGAAAGTGACAAAGGAGACAGGGAAAGAGCTACTTGCATCTCTATAAAGAGAAACAAGTGCATTTAGCCATCCTGTGCTGTCTTCCACAGCTCAGCTACAATATACTTTTTTAAGACACTAGATGAGTGTTTCCAAAACCACTGTCAGCCCACCATCAGGTGACAGGTTAATCTCTATGCTGCCATTGATAGAAGGGCTCACATTGTAGTCCCAGTGTCAGCTTCTGTAGTTGTAAACTGAATATATTCCTGGATTTTTAAAGGCCACTTAGTCTGAACCCTTCAAAGTTATAATAATTCCAAAAGGAAAGTGTGCTAATGGATACCCAAAATACTGCCAAACCCTCCAAGTATTTATACTTGGAATATTGGCCAAGAGAGGTGGAAAATTATTTTCACTGATTTCAGACACATTGTTTTTCATTTGGGCTTCCAGTTTTGCATGTCTTACCCTCTCTGACCTCTATTTTCTCCAACATTTCAAAATCATGGATTTGAGCTAACCCAGTTCTAAAAAGTCCAGGGCCATTTATGCAATGGCTTCCCAGATGAAACTACTGCTACCTCTACAAAGCATGTAACACACAGACAGGCACTCACTGGGAGAGACTAGCCTCCCCTTCTTCCTTTTCACTTCATATCATAGACAGCTATCTCAATGTGACATAGAGAACTTAAAATGACAACTAATTCCATTTAGAAATAACTCTACTATTCATCACACATTTTCTGTGGTTTTGTCCTTTTGTTTTTAATACTAAGGATAGTTGTGTAAACATTGGGCAGTTTGTTCCTTAATTATTTTGTCCTTGGCAATTTATCCTTAATGTATTGCTGTAACTAAAGTTATCAATTAATTTACTGGATTAATTTAGCTCTTTTCTTGACAAAAATGCATTTTGGGGAACATGCTTGTTATTCAGGAGGATTTGCTAATACTTGCCTTTTATAATTTTCTGCACACAGTTCACTGTAAGTTTTTAGAAATAAAGTGGTAATGATACTAATATATTGTATCTCAAATATAGGGTCATGAGATACTTTTTTTTTTCCTATCCAACAGGATGGAATCAGTTAAGTTCTCAAACTGTTGACTTCTAAGAGAAGAACTAAGGAATAAGAGAAAGTGAAATTATAAAAAACCCTAAAGTCCTGTCATTAAAAGAACAAAGGAGGGAGAAAATAAAAGGAATAGCGTGATGTGCAGGAGAATCTCTAGAGACAAACTTTTCTTTTTTTGATGTCCCAGTCTTGTCTCCCACTGATTTTAGTCAGCAGACTTTGAGTCACTTTGAAAGTTTCTAAAATAGTTGCACTTGATATCCTTCCTATTCACCCTGTAAACTTTACTTTGACCTTTGTATTTTAGATCGTCCTAGTGCTGGTTTAGCACATTCAACACCCTTGTCACATGTCTGCTGTAGCTTTCTCAGAGTGGAATAGATGACATTTTTAGCCAAAAAAAAATGAAAGAAAAAAAAAAAAAAAAAAAGAAATATCTTCTCCAAATTTTGATCCATCATGTTTAGTTTTGTACTCATTTCCAAACAATGAGACAAAGCCACCATGCTCAGGCTGCAAGGGAGAGAAATAATCGTAGTACCAATGAAAGCATCTTATTACATCATTGTCACATCAGCTCTTTGTCACCAAAATCTCTCCCAGTCTCCTTTATCTTTCACTGAGTACTGCTTCTGCTAAAACTGATTCAATGGGGGCAGAAAAATAGAAATCTTTATTATCAAGCCATATTAACTATTAATAATAAAAATAATAATGGAAAATTCTATTGCAAGCAGATTTTTGTTTTGCTTTTCTAGCTTCAAATTTTTTCATTTCTCTATTTAATTTGTCTTAAGGAGAAAAAAATGGTTTATCCTACACCTTCAGTAATGATGTGTCAAGTAATCTTTTTCACACTTATACAAACGTTTTATTATTATAAACATCCTTTCATTTCCAGTACATTTACTAAGAACACTTTACCAGTACCTCTTTGTCATGAACTGTACTATTTCTCAAATATAACACTTTCATATTAGGAACTACATTAGCCATAGAAAAGTTGCTATGTTTTTTATAGTTTCATAATAGTGGGGTTTTTTTACTCTAAAATTGTGGTCTAGATAGTGGGATTTTACTTTGCTGTAATGACAATAAATTTCTAAAGAGTTAATGCCTGTGAAGAACTCCATATTTTCACAAAGAGTAACACTGGAAAGTAGGTATAGATTCTTCAGTTTTCAGTTTTACCAATGAAGCATAAAATATGATAGTGAAATAGCAAGCTTTTTACTTCTATGTCAATCATTTTAACAAAAAACAAAAAACAAACAAACAAACAAAAGTAGACAGGAGAGGGAAATTCATAGATAGCTCTTAGAAAACTCATCTCTAATGAAGTCAATAAAGAGGTCAAGATCCTACTCTAAGCACCTAGCCACCTCCCACGCTTAGCTACTGTGCTTAATACATCTTGCTGCAACAGTTGCCTGTTGCCTATACAAAAGCTGCAACATCATGTTTTTTTTTAAAGAATATGCAATACAAAATAAATCGGATATAATTACTGCTGTAAAGACCATCCATTTCTATACAGAGTTTCATAACTCTGAGTGTGGGGTCTTGTTTCATTAATTCATGTGACAACTTAAAAAGTAAAAAGTAGAAGTCATATCCAGTTTGCAGAAGAGTAACAAGTGACTTTCCCTTAAAAATTAAAGCTCCTCCCATTCTCCCTCTACTGAATCCACAATTCTAAGAAAATGCCACCTCATAGGTACAAAAATGCATAGATATACATGTGTATCAAATTTCCACTGATGAAAATGAAATTTCAGACCTCTGAAGACAGGATTTAGCCCAGAGTACTCAGTGTGTGACAGCTTGTTTATTCTCATATCAATGAACTGATGAAGGAGAAAGGCTGTTAATGTGACACAGAGAGCTTTAAAAGCAGAAATGGGAATTCAGGAAGTTGCTCAAAATGTCAATTGTTTTTTTAAATATGTTCCTGCATTTCATATTTATGCTCAGAACAGTGGTCCCTGCTTCCTCCAGTCTCCAGTAAGAGCTGATTTGTCTTTCACCTACAATTGCAGATGTTGGAGGACCTGTTCTGAGACTGTTAAACAATCGAATTCACAAGCAGGTCAAAGAGAAAAGTCATCATCCAGAAGAGGAGAAGCTGCAGACAGAAGGAAAACCTCAACTGCCCAGAGCCATAACAAATGATAAATTGAAGAGAAATAGCTTCACTACCACCTTCTACGTTTCCTTAAAATTTTATGTTAATTAGTTTTGTTAATATGTTGTCCATTCTGAATTATAAATTATGAAGCCATTCTTCTTTAAAATAAAGTGCAGTGCTTTTGCAAAGTGCCAGGCAACCTCAATTTTGGAGATGGAAGCTTTCTGTTCTTCCAAGAATACTAAGAGGAAGTTTCCAACCATAATCGTAACAGAAGAGACACAAAAATCCTTTGCCTCTTGCTTCATTTCTTCTCATGTACTTTGATGAGAAATTGACAGGGGATAATGAAGAGAGTGGGGGACAGTTTTACTACTAAAAAAATCACAGTTCAGCTTTGATACCACAAAAAAATGAACAATTTTCATGACTAAAACATACATACCTTCCCCTTTCTCTGGTGACAAATCAGACTTTTTTGCAGAACAGTTAGGAGAGCTAATATTTACATTATTGATCACATATAATATACAATATATAATAATATGTAATTTTTTTTCTTTCTTTCTGAAGATCTTCCTATTACTGAAAAGCTTTAACTAAACAGAATGTACCATTAATTAGTTTTCACGCAAACTGTTAAGGTGGAGTGGAAAAAAGAGCTACGACTAAAAGAAAACTGTTGAGAAATTATGGAACTTCCTAAAGAAGTGTCTGTAGTTTCCAAAACATAATCACAGTTGAAAGAAATTCTCACCTCTATTTACCAGAGGCTAAGTACTGTGAAAGCACAAGAGATGGTTTAATGTCTTGTCTTTCAAAGTGATCTCTTCAGATTTAGGATGAGCAGAAACGCTGAACTGATGTGAGGACATTTTCACTATCAATACTCAATGATTTATATGGTGTTCTGTAGGGAGCTAGATGATTTCTGTCTCGCTTGCTCCCAGCCTAGCATTTAAAAAAAAACCAAAACAAAACAGATGAGGAGAAAAGAAGTCATAGACAATAAAATCAATCCGCTCTGAAAAGACAACCGAAGCATTTCATGGCAATGCTCAAATACCTGCTTTGTTCACCTCAAAGACACGTACACTTAAGAGAGAATTTTTATTTGATAGATAACCAGTAGGGAAGAACCAGATGTCCAAATTAATGATAAACACAATTCAACAGCACAGTTGTTGGAGCATGCATGCAGAGGTAATCATAAAGACTACAATGTGCGGCCTTAAATTCTGCAAGCCTCCAGAAAAAGGGGATTGGTAAGTTTATCAGAAAGAAAGGAAAATTATAAAGTGTTTTATGAAGGAAATAAGCTAGAAAACATTAGAAATGTGACACAAACAAGAGCTGTCAGGATGGTACTGGGAGCCAAAGAGACAGTGTCACGCTCTAAGGAACCCAGGTGTGTTTTATGTAACACTGCAAAAACAATTGCTATCTCCTACATGTTGAGCACTGTAGAGATATTTGATGTTAACCCTAGGTCTAGCAGTCGTACTGAAAATATCCCCATCTGGAGGAATTTTAGCCTAATTGTGAAGAATGGACATTCAAGAACATCCTTAATTCTACAGTGACATATTCAGAAGCCAAACAATATAAAGACAGAGAAAGCAAAGAAACAAAAATTATCTGTTTTGGGTTTATTTCTGTAAGGACTTAAGCATATCTAGCCATACTGCCAATTATAAAATTAATGGAAGCAATGCAGAATACCTGGGACCTTTTCCTTGTCTTTCTCTCTCTCCCTACCATTCTAAATATTAGATTTATTTTTTAATTTAAATATGTTCTGGGCTTGACACCAAAAGTTTCATGTGCCAGGAAAACATGGGTTAGAGCTTTGGAGATCTGCTCAGTATGCATAATGCAGTAGAGGACTATGGTAGCATGAACTACTACAGAAAACACAGCTGCTGGTCTTCATTTCTTGTCTAGACAAAAAATAGCTCTTAATGTTGTTGATGCCAACTAGAAGCTTCAGGACAGGTACTGAAACATGGATTTCACATGTCATATTAGTTCTGTAAGCATATCCTAAATAACCCTGTGCCCCAATTCTTGTGCACCCCAATCTGTTCATCTATTCTTTATACGTCGAAACTTCTACTATCTTGGTATTTTCTCTCTAGAACTTCTGCTCCAGAAATCTGAACCCCCAACACAGAACAACAGTGGGTACTGTTGGCACCAAGATATTTTGACCAAAAAAATCCAGAATCCCATACATCAGAAATACTTGTCCCTTAGCATTCATTGCTGCATTTTTATTTTTTTTTTTGCTTCCTTAGCTTTCCAATATTGTTTTCCAGGGATAAGGCCCTTAAAGCTTGGTCAGGTTTTTTGACTCTCAAACAATTTTTCTTTTTTTTTGGGGGGGGGAAGGGGAGGAAAGGGGGTGTGCGGGTGTCCTGCTGGACAAAAAGTTGTCTATGAGCAAGCAAAGTGCCCTTATGGTCAAGAAGGCCAATGGGATGCTGGGCTGCATTAGGAAGAACATTGCCAGCAGGTCGAAGGAGGAAATTCTCCCACTCTACTCAGCCCTGGTGAGGCCTCACCTGGAATACTGTGTGCAGTTCTGGGCTTCTCAGTACGAAAGAGACATGGAGCTTCTGAAGCAAGCCCAGTGAAGGGTTGGTAGAATGATTAATTCCAGAGAATGATTAATTATGAACCTTGCTTTCATATGAGCAAGGGCTGAAGGAGCTGGGCCTGTTCAGCCAAGAGAAGAGAATGATCAGTGAGGATCTGGTAAATGTATATAAGTATTTGAAGGGAGGGTGTCAAGAGGATGGGCCCAAACTCTTCTTGGTGGTGCCAGGCAATAGGGAGAGGCATTAGACATAAACTAAAACATAGCAAGTTCCTCCTGAACATGAGGAAGAACTTTTTTGCTGTAAGGATGACTGAGCATTGGAATAAGTTGCCCAGAGAGGTTGTGGAGTCTCTTTCATTGGAGATATTCAAGATCCATTTGGACGCAGTCCTGAGTAATGTGCTCTAGGTGATCCTGCTAAAGCAAGGAGGTTGGACTGGTTAACCTCCGGTGGTCCCTTCTAACCTCAGCCATTCTGTGATTCTGTGAAATCTTAAAACCTATGTGTGTATAAGATTTAATTTTACTTTTCCTTTCCCCTCACCTATTGTCTTTGCCTCTTGAAGCAGTGCTCAGCTGATATTCCAGCAAAATCATTGTCCAGCTTTTCATCTCCTCAACCACAGCACCACATGAAGCTCAGCAACATTCTCTGTTGAAGCCACAGGCCACTTCTGCATCTTAATTTCTTCTGAAATAGTTAAGCCCATCAGCCTGCTAAAGACGGGAAATTAAAGAATATGGGGCTATTGCCTCACAAAGATTCTACAAATAAAGAGTTGAAGTGTTATGTACCAGGTGAATTCCCACCTACACTCTGAACTACAGTGGTTCAGCTGCGTTCTCTCTGGGGCCCCCAACAGAACAAGAATGTGGAGCTGTTGGAACACATCCAGAGGAGGGCCACAAAGATGAACAGAGGCCTGGAGCACCTCTCCTGTGAGAGAGATAGGCTGAGAGAGATGGGCTTGTTCAGCCTGGAGAAAAGAGGGCTCCAGGGAGACTTTGGATCACCCTTTCAGTACCTAAAGGGGCCTACAAGAAATCTGGAGAGGGACTTTTAATAAATGGAGTGTATTTCTGGAAGTATTCAGGGCCAGGATGGGTGGGCCTTCGAACAACCTTGTCTTGTGGAAGGTATTACTAGTTGTGGCAGGGGGATTAGAACTAGATGATCAACCCAAACCATTCTATGATTCCATGATTCAGATCCCACTCTATCAGAGAAAGAATTTGTCTTGCAGTTTGTAGTTACACTCAATCTGAACTTAGGGATAAGGAGAAAATAAAAATGTGCTAAAGAAAAGTGGATGAAATTTAGAGAAGAACAAGCAGGGTAAGAAGATGGTCTCATTTCTATCCTGTTGCTTTTGTATCAATTACAGAAGGACATCCCAAATATAATCAAGTACAGTCAGCTAGGCCTTCACTTAGGGAATTAGCATCAGCTATGCATCATCACCAGATGCGACCAGCAATTCTCTGTTGGCTCAGCCCTGAGTCATTTTTTGTTGGGTTTCAACTGACATTAATTTTACACCATATTCATCTGAATGAGGAGCCTCTGCCCTTTCGACTAATCCTCACAGTTATAGAGATGGAAAATCACAGGAAGAAAGAGGGAGGTGAAAATACTATGGCTAAAATTTGTCTTGTAATAGAATAATATCAATCTTCTGATGGGGTACATTTCCTTACTTTATGAAGGAGCCTAATGGTGTCTTTTAAGAGCAAGAAATAAATGGGCTGCGTGAAAGCATTCTCAAGTTAGCATTGCTTTTCTCCTGCTAAGTCTGCTAATTATGGCATTTTACCATTAGTTGAGAACTTAAAGTCCTTAAAACCAGCTTCTAATCTGTTGTCTGAACTGGAGAAGTTCCCCAGAATTGCACCAATATCAGCCTAGCCTCACTTTGCAGTCAATACACTCACAAAAGGCAGTATTTCTGTTTCTGACTGTAAATTCCTTCCCCGACAATAAGCTTTCAGGAGTGACCAAGCCTCAGTCTCCAATTTTTAGCTAAAAAGATTGACCGGGGCATTTCAATTTCTACAAGGTCATTGGTCATAGCTTGTAAAAATGTAAGAATGTATCACTAATTAGGTTTCCAGCTACTGGATGGTGTGGCTTATTTCTAGGTTTCATTTTATGAGTATTTGAGGCAATACAATTCAGAAGTAACTTATCTAAGAAAGCTATACAGGCAAAGTAAACTAGCTTATCTGTATTAATCCCTTATGAGAAAAACTGCCCCATACCATCAAATTACATATTTAAAACCACTTCTCCGTGATAAATTTGCATCAGGTCCAATGTATTTAATATCATTACTGAGAGTTTCTCAGCAAAATCCAACAAACTGGTTTGCACTTTCTCATCTATTCTTAGTCTTATTATTATTTCTACATGTACAAAGATGTCTACTAATCTAAACCTACTCTATCAACCAGGCTTGTATCTGCAGGAGACACGCAAAGCTAAATTCAGAGCGAATTTTTAATCACTTCTTTTTAAGGCTGAGAACAGAATGGATCAAACATTGAATATGTTATAATTTTCCAAGTTCTTCTGGTAGTTTTTCTGACTCTGAAGTGAAAAAGTAAGATATTTCTCACTCCATAGTTTTTGATCTTCAGAAATATGAAATTCTCCTTGAGATGAGAGTTATTCTGCTACTGGGTGTCCAAAAAAAAAAACAAACCTACAACCCCAACCCAAAATAATACCCCCAACAAACCAGAAGCAGTTATTTTCTCTTTTCATAAATATGATAAACTAAAATCATTAATCATTACTTTTAGCTGTTCTTTAAAGCAGCTTATGAGCTGCCATTTTTATTTCAGAAATGGAGCAGAGACAGCCCAATTTCTTCTGGTTCAGTTTATATACTTCTTTTAGAACACATGGAGATCACCACAAAAGATGTTATAGAGTCCTGGTGACTTCCTGAAACTTTTAAATTCCAGATATGAGAAAGTGGTCACCCTACCTTTCATCAGGTTATCAGTAATAAAGTAAAACAAGTAAATATCTCCTGGCAATTCTTCTCTTCTTGCCAGCTTGGACCATGGCATAGTATGCAAGAAAGACTGTGCAAGCAACATGTTGCCAAAACTTGCTGTTCTGAAGTAATATTTAGATTATAAGAATATACACTAATAAAAAATTATTATTCATGTCCTTAGAAAAACGGGTTCTCTGAAAGTACAGCCACACACATGTTGCGTCAACCAGTTATAAATCTTTAAAAAGCACATTAGCTTGCTATTTTTTTCTATTTTAGTGCTAAATGATGTGTGCAGAAATTCATATCAGCAGTTAAAAATGTATGTCTTCTAAAGTAATCCCAAACAAAATCTAAATTATGTCTATGATAAGATCATTGCAGCTCAATTCCCTTCAGTTTACTAAGGATATCTTGTTTATATAAATTTAATTTTCATTTTTAACCCAGAAAGTCAACCGTATCCTGGGCTGCATCAAAAGAAGCGTGACCAGCAGGTGGATTGAAGGGGGTGATCCTGCCCCTCTACTCTGCTCTTGTGAGACCTCGCTTGGAGTTTTGCGTACAGTTCTGGTGTCCTCAACATAAAAAGGACATGGAGCTGTTGGAGCAAGTCCAGAGGAGAGCCACAAGGATGGTAAGAGGGCTAGAGCACCTCCCGTATGAAGACAGGCTGAGAAAGTTGGGGCTGTTCAGCCTGGAGAAGAGAAGGCTGCGTGGAGACCTCATAGCAGCCTTCCAGTATCTGAAGGGGGCCTATAAGGATGCTGGGGAGTGACTCTTCCTTAGGGACTGTAGTGACAGGACAAGGGGTAATGGCTTCAAACTTAAACAGGGGAAGTTTAGATTAGATATAAGGAAGAAGTTGTTTACAGTGAGGGTGGTGAAGCACTGGAATGGGTTGCCCCAGGAAGTTGTGGATGCTCCATCCCTGGCGGAGTTCAAGGCCAGGTTGGATGGAGCTCTGGGCGACATTGTTTAGTGTGAGGTGTCCCTGCCCATGGCAGGGGGGTTGGAACTAGATGATCTTAAGATCCTTTCCAACCCTAACTATCCTATGATTCTATGTATTTACATTATTTGGTAAAGAATTCCTCATTAAAAAATAGTACTGAGTTTGAGGGGAGAAGAGAGTCTATTCTGGGTTTTTATCTAAAAAAATAAATAAATAAATGAAATTGAGTAAGAGAAACATGGAAATAGAGAGACAAGAGAAACAAGAGAAATATTTTCAGCATATTTCTCATAGATTATTTCATTATTTGTTTTTTTCTAACAAGTACACAGAAATACAGAATAATATCCTACAGGGAGCAATTGATTGAACTAGCCAGCCACTGATGGTAAAAATGAGCCTAGCAAAAGGAAATTGGTGCATTTTAAAATGAGGGATTAAGAAGTCTGCATTTATAATTTCAAGAAAAGGAAACAAAGAACAATTTCCTAAAACAAAGAACAATTTACTCCTAAGTAAAAGACTGAGATAAGTCCAAATAAATTCAGTTTTACTAAGTGCCAATGTAAAAATTCTGCCTTTTGATCAGTCTGAAAATACTTTAATGGGAGTTGAATGGTATGAAAAATGAGAAATCAAGGATTTTCTTAAGGTTCTCAAAGGCGAAAACATGAGTCTGCTTAAGGAAGGGAATACTTTGGAGTAACATATCTAGAATAGGATGTTTCAGATGTGTTCTTAAAGATTTGCCAGAAAATCAAGCAATACTGAAACAGTGTGTATTAAGTGGTATTTCAGAATTGCATTCTTCTTTGGAATGCAATCAATTCAGAAGTACAGACACTGACTCAGGACTGGAGCTATGAAAGTACAGACAGTACAATGAGATTAATAGCTCTGACTAGGCAAATTCAGATACATTCTTTAATGTTAGAATTTCTTTATCCAAAACCCCATGATGAGAAGCAAATAGTGGAATTTAATGAAAGAAACTGAGGCCCAGAGAGATTACGATGAGGGGAACTTTGTAGAGTTGATGATATTTAGATGTTCTAGACTCCAACATAAAGATGCCCCATTGTTCTCTAAAAGGCAGAAGAAAAACAGTGTACAAGCTCCACAGCACTACTTTATACCCATTACAGCAACTTCCTAAGATAGCACACACAGTATTTATTTCATGTTAGTAAGGTAATATGTAGGGATGCTTTTCCAAGATTGATATTTTACAACTTTGGTACAGGATCCCCAACATTCCCTGTGACTAAAAGCTGATCAGATCAATATCCAGTGCTGAATGGGTGTTGTGTTGCAGTCTACTGTCCCTTCAGAAAGACTTAACCATCTTCATGGGTGCAGTCACAGAATGGCCCTCAAATTGAGCAGCAACTTTTCCCTTTCTAAACATAGCTGAAGAATTTATCAAAATACCTGGAATTGCAATCCTCCCAACTATCCCAGATTGGGATTAGTGGCAGGATTGCTTATCCTAAAAGATCTTGTGGGAACTTTCCTAAGCTTCCACATTCAGTGATGCCTGTAGCAATGTTCTACTGTTGAGGAACCTTTGAGATTCGGTTTGCAATGCTGAAATGAGCTCTCATCATTCCTGCAGAAAATAGGTTTATTCCCATTACTGACACTACAGCACAGCTCTAGGAATTATTCATTTTGGGATTAGAGCCATGGAAGAAAGAAGCCGTAACTTCTCAGTTATAAAGGAAGCAGTGGATTGGTGTGCTCCTTATACTCCCTAGTAGTAGCCAGTAACCCTGTTAAGTGCCCAGTCTCTAGTTGGGAAACCAATGATCCAACCTGAGAACTTAATTCATTGAACACTTGCCATTCAGTGGTGTTTTCAAAGGATAACACGTTTCCTGCTGGAATGTTTCTCACCACTCTGGAAATGTCCAAGAGTCAAAAGAAAACCACAGAAATTCCTAGGACTGGAACTAGGGAAAAATACTGAATCATACAGAATCGCTCTTTAAACTATTTGGTGATAAAGATCCTTACCTTCTGATCAAGGCTTTCCACAGCATTTGGCTGTAAGCAAGTCTGTAATGTGAAGATGCTAGACCACAGTGAAGATGCTAGACCACAGTGAAGATGTTGAATCATGCATTCACCAGACATGCCTTTTCCCATTGAGCTGAGCTTTGGATAAAGCATCTGTGAGAGAATTTTTGTTTCAAGGAGTGTGAAAGAACATAACAAAGCAGTGATTTTTTTATTCATAATGTGTGAAGGAAAGAGATCTCAAGATCCTCTTCCATTCTGAGAATATACTATTCAGTGGTCTGAAATAGTGTGTTTATCACTTAAGCAAGAACTTCAGTTTCGAGAAATTTGGTGACACTGTTGGTGAGTTAAGATTCATGTTCTCCCACATCTGGCTGACATTCACTCCAAGAATCTTCTCCCCTCCAATGTCTCTTACTATATGAGGAGATCTTGAAACGAAAATAATGGTACTCTTATCTGAAAAACAAGGTGGCAGAAGATATAGAAAAAAAATGTAAGACGTTTGCAGCTCTAGTCATTTGTTTAAGATCAGTGGTGGCGGGCCCAGCATAGTATGGCAAAATGAACTAATTAAATGCTACTAATTTGTACTTGAGTTTAAAATGCTAGAGCTTCATAAAGTTTGTATATCCATTCATGCAAATATGTAATAAAACCCTAGAGATCCTGGTCTACTGTGTAAATCCTACCACAGTAACTATTTTGCCTTATTTGTCCTTCTTATGTTTTTGTAAAACTGATCATCTTTATGGGTGGGACACTGAAAGCCTGATATCCTGGTTCTGTAATGACTCTTATAAAATGTAATGATTTCTGTGGAATCAGGATTGATTTTTTTGTTGCTGTTTATCCAAAACTGAAAAGATTTTAAACAGGTGGACTGTCAGATACAAATGCTTCATGAGAAAGAGCAGCAATTAGGATTCTTCTGTGCAGCTTAAGTCACTGACCTTTCCTGGAAGCAGAAAGAAAAGAAGTGGCTCTGGTGTGCTGTTGACAACCTCCAAACCACCAGCTTGCATTCATACAAATTCTTTTATCAGCTTCACAAGAACAATTTTTTTATTCCATGTAAGTTTAAAGGTTTAGGAGCATGGCTACAACACATTTTAACAGACATCTGTGAATGTTTGCCATGACCAGTTGTTTCTTCCAGTCTAATCTCCGAGAAGGACACAGCTTAGAAGCGATCTGCAGAATACTGACCACTTGTCAAGGCTGATCAGAAATGCAGCTGACAAAACGACCTGCAAGGTGTAAAAAGGAATGGTTGCCTCCTAGCTATTTTGAAGGCGCAGGCAAGACGTAAATAGCATAACTACAGCATCAGAGACAGGCTTTGTGATTCATAGCTTGTTGAATAAGCTAGGTAGGAAAAAAGTTTTGCTGGTCTTGCTAGCTACAGTGCTTTGTAGAGCTATCACAAAACTAGTATCTGTATTTACTTCCACTATTGTTTTTCCCTGACTGGATCTCTGAGAAATCCTGTGTTTATTGTATTGCAGATTTGTTAGTGGGGGACATCAGATCTGTCCAGGCTTCTGCTGGGAACCCATAGGCTGTACTGACATAAAGAATTAGAGACTAAGAACCTACACAGAACCCACCGAGGCTAAGCAAGAGTTCAACAGCACATGGTTCTAGCAGTTACCTTGTTTCCCACTATGAAGGCTCTACCAAGCCTGCCTTTGGATGAAGTAGAACCATGTCGAAAGTTAGATGCTTCAGATGGAAGAACTCTTTAAAGAACCACATCTTAGTTTTTCAATGAAATTTTAACTCAAAAAGACACTCACTACTGCAATTTCATAAAGTCGAAACCATGGGGATAAATATGCTTTCTTCTACCTAACCACAAATTACCTCTAAATGGAATACAAGCCAAAGAACTCTCATCTTGTTTCAGGAAGAACATTCATACTAACAACTGGCACAGGGGAAGTACTGCATCGTAGTGACTCAGGCCTCTTAGAAGTCCAGAGGACATCAGGTTGAATGGTTTCCTATGTGGATTTTTGGTAAGCATCTGGAAAAGCAGATCCCATTCTTCTCAAAACTCTTCCTGAGACCAGGAAGTAGAAGGTACGTTCTCTAGGCTACTATGCACTGGCATTGCACTCTGCTCTAGTCCTCAAGATGCTGCATTCACTGAGTATGTTACTGAGAAACTCTAGGACAAAGAATTCAACTAACTTCAAGAAGCCTATAAAAACAATACATGAAGTGCTCTCGGGTGTCTTAGAGAGAGAGAGAAGGGAGACAAAAGATGGTGAGAAAAGCAGACAAGAAAAGCCCTGACACAATTGAGCAATTGCAATATTCTAGTAAGAATTAAAAAAAAAAAGGCAAGAACACTTGATTAATACGAATAATAATAATAATACCTGCGTTTATACTTCAGCAGTAACTATCAGAGGTTAAGCACACTTTTCTGATACACCTTCATCAACTGCGGATTATTTATAAGGTCAAGCTTTTGCAAAGGAGGTTATTTTGAAACATCAGATTACTCCAGAAATTTAGGCTTATCTAAATTAGTTCTGACCACACTCTCAGCCAATATATTTCTCCACCAGTTTGCATATAGATTTTTTCCCATCTTTTATTTATTTCAATTTTGAAAAGAAAATGTCTATTTAACAGCTACAGGAAATATGAGTTCTGAAAGGTTGGGGTTTTTTTTCTTTTTTTGCTGTCGAGTGTCTCTCTGGCTGAATCACTTTACAAATGTAAATTAAAAGGTTTAAAATGTAGTGACACCGTGTAGAATTTTAATTTGACTTAGACAACACATTTTCTCATTCAAAACACAATCTATTGTTTTTCTGTCCTAACACCACTCTGCTGATCTGGATCAGGACCCAATAGCTCTCAGCTCTCTACGGGTACATAGAAAACGGAACACATACCAGTTTTGCCTGACCTATTCAACACCAGTGCTTTTTGGCAGACAGAGGTGAGACATGCACAGAGAAATAGGTTAGTATAGAGACACGTATTCGATTTAACCCATTTCTTAGGTTCTAAGAAAAATTATATGGGTTTTTTTTCTCATATTTGAAATCAAGACGTGTAGTTTTATGACTTTGCAAATGGCTACTACTGCATTAACCATAAGTGTTCTAAGAGACACATACGAGAAACTCTTCCAATTCTCTTCCACTACCTTTTTTGCAAAAATTGGGAGAAACTGGAATAACTTTATAATCCAAAGGTTTCATAGCATAGAAAGTTTCCTGAAAGTGACTTTGCATTGTATCAGTGATTGAGAGGCTTTGAGTTCTGCTACAGCTTTAATTCATTGACATCGTCAGGCTCATTGGTTTTCATAGAGCTCTGAATGTTTCTTCAAGATATTTTCTGGGTAGAGATTTCATTTTGTGCAGGACACAACTAATGATCAAGAAACATAGGTCAAAGCATTTAAATATAACAAATAATAAAGTCGGAACAGCAACGTTTTACACCTGCACTGAATATCATTAATGGCTACAATAGAAAAATATTCCTGCAAAGAACTCACTGAGCTGAGTTCCCTGTTGTATTAGGCAATTGTATCATACCTGTCTTTTAGGCTGACTGAACTATCTAGCAACAAGCTTATTGTTTTTTGGTTTCGTTCCCACTGATCCTGTGGGAAACAGCATTCTTCTGCTCTGAGGGTTGAGATTTCACTGTGCTTTGAAACAACAGCTTTTATTTCAAACTAGAGCAGGCTACAGATACACATCCAGCATCCTGAGATACCCCAGCTGACATCCTGTATCTCAGTTACACATCTGAGCTCAGTGCTTTCCTTCAGAGCTTGTTCTAACAAACACAGGACCAAGTTACCGCAGTAGCTCCTTGTCTTCTGTCTTGTGAATTCTTCCAGGTTTGTTTCTACCTTGAACATTTCTCCACTTCATCAGCTATCCCATTTTGTTCTCAGGTTCAATAACCTATCCCTTGCTGAAAACAGGCTTTTTAATCTGGGGCCATGAGTAAACATCTGCAGCCCCCTCCTTTTTCTGGATATACCACTGACAAGTTTTTGCTGTTCTTTTGCCACTGTTGTGAAACCGAGACAGGCACATTTGTGTCCAGTTCAATACAATGAAGTAATTGTCACCTTATCCTGACTTTCTGTGATGTCACTTAATTTCCTGGTCAGGTTCTTTTGCATTACTTTTACTCATAACTCCTGAGTTCTATTTCAGTGATTTCATAACCCTTTTGAACACACAGTCCTTTGCCTTAAAGGCTTTTTCTGCTGTTCCTAAAATAAACTCCAGATGGCTTTTCTACCTGTAACTTGAGGACACTGCTAGTCTTTAAATGCTTTAGAGTAGCTGACATTTTCTCAAAGCCTTTTTTGAACTCAAGAGCCTTAATACAATGGGCTCTTCACTAGGTGTTTTAACCATTCCTCTTTCCCCAACAGTGATGCTGCAGAGCCTCAGCTACTTAGCCTGTAATAACTGAGAAATCCCAAAGAGTCCTCAAATATCCTTCTTAATC
Source organism: Strigops habroptila (assembly GCF_004027225.2). Lineage (NCBI taxonomy): Eukaryota > Metazoa > Chordata > Aves > Psittaciformes > Psittacidae > Strigops > Strigops habroptila. The sequence continues at coordinate 32,854,199 of NC_044281.2, forward strand.
CTCTTAATTTCTTGTTCTTAACCCATGACTAAAGGAGGCATTTGGCTGTGTCCAGGCACACCCACCATTGCACAGAGGTTTTTCTTCAACATGCAATTTTCCACTCAGCTTTTTTAAAGTTTCTCTGCCATTTCCCATGTTGCCTTCCCACATCATCCCCCCTCCCTGCTGCCTGCCAGCCTGTTTTCTCCTCTGTTCTCTCTCTTCTCAGCCAGTTCGTGCAGTTTCCTATTGTCCTAAAATATCTTGCTCCTGCCTCTGAGCTGCCAGCTCACTGCTTCTCCCTCTCCCATGGATGCTCTCCCTGATCCCAGCCATCCCTGTTTATGTGCTCCTGTGGGTGAGGGACAGCAGGGCACCACTGGCAGCTCCCCTTCAAGGGCTTTTTCTCAGTTCCCTAGCACAGGATTTCCAAGTCAACCATACTTTTTTACAGACCTATTTTTATATTTCTGTTTAATATTGCATAACTTGTGTATTTCATAGCAATTTTAGTGTAGCTTTTATATGAGAATTACTTTACCATCCTCTCCCTAAGCAGTTTGATTCCAAAGTGTCTATTTCAGCCATTCATTGGCATCTTGCTTCCATACCATTATAAGTATAAAGTGTTTTTTCAAACATGATTTTCTGCTTCCTCTGATTTGCACAGGTCCTTCAGTACTGACATCCCAATTAAAACCTTTAGTCCACCATGTTTTTGTCATCCTATATATCTACCTTCAGAGTCTGCCCCAGAAGCTCCCTTTTCTCCACTTTTGCCCATGTTCCTTTCATTAACAAGAACAGCATCACAGTATGTGCTCATTAATCACATCTATTTTCTTTTCAATATTTAGTACTACACTTTCACCAGCTGAAACACTTCTGTTACTACTGTTCTCACTATACTTGTTACCTCATTTTTCCTTTTGCCTGCCACCCTAATCTTTATTTATGCAACTTTTCTTTTACCAGAGTTTTCTATTCTTGTGTGTTGAAAGAAACCTGGGAGACACTGGGGATTCAGGCCCAACTGGTACACAAAACACCTTTTACATCATCTATCCTGATTGCTGTACTCACTAGGTTAAATATGGGGTTCAGGTGATAATAAAAGTAATATATGATTCAAAAATTCAGCAGTGCTTTGTCACTATTTTACATGTTTTTTTAATTAGACTTTTAATTAGACTGGATTAGATTTACTTATTCTTTTTTATAATAAAGTGTATTTTTGGCACTAATAGAAAAACTATGTTAGGTTATTTCTGTGACTCATTTTCAATAGTAAGATCACATGAAAGAGGCAGACAGCTGTGTGGAAGTTTTTCCTCTTATGCTTTCTGAAAGAGATGCCTAAATGTCCTTTCCTTCCTGCTATCTCTTCAATCACACGCAAATATTTTATCTTTTTTCTAATTTGCATCAGAAATAGAATGTTACATTACATTTGTCTACATTAAAGCTTGAGTAATGTAAGATAAACACATAAGCCAAAATCCATGAGGCATGCAGTCTGCGTAATGCAAGTGGAGAACCTGATGATTTGCAGTTCAAATCATGATCAAATGAATTGTGCACAAAAAATGATGATCATTTTCTAGGAAATTGGTGTCTGTGGATTTCAAAAATCATGTAGTGATAAGAGCTTGAACAAAAACTGCTGAGGAAATTTCCCATGATTTTCAAGCTCTTGGTGAGATTTCTATGTTCATATGAAACTTGAAAGAAAAGCTGGAATGGTAAATATTTGTTCTGAAAAGTCTGCAGAGACTGCAGCTGAAAAGGTTTGTCTGTGCCTATTACTACTATATTTAGAGGTAAGCAGTGGACACACAAAAGAAATCTTAAACCTTACCTTTCACCAGTTTTGAGATTTCTGGATATGTGTGTTGTGCTGACAGTTTCTCCCTTTGAGGGCCACAGGCAGAACTAACAAAAGAAAAATAGAAAAAAAAGTCAGCTTTCCCAAATTAGTGCTTGGATAAATTCTCCCACTTTTCCAGGTCTGTTTCCTTTTAGCTAAGACAGGTGACCTGCTGACACCCTTTTTCTTCATGTGATTGGGAATTGTTAGTTGTCACAATCACAAAGTAAAAAGATGAAGTAAGGACCCCTTTTTCATGGGCTCACGGTGTTTTACTTCCAGAAGAAAACTGAAACATTATTTTCTCACAATTCCAGATTTTGCAGCTAATCCAATTTATTTGCAGAGATGTACAGGTCAATGGAAAAACAAATAACAAAACTTTGGAATAAGGTCTTCAAAGAAATGTTCCAGAGATGACAGATCTGTTATTGTGACAGCACCTAGGCCAGTTTAGATATTTTTCACCCGAATTATTTTTCAAAGATGAACTGAGTTTTGACTGAACTTGGTGGGGAAACACACAGAAGTGCAGAAATATAAGCTATCAGTTTGAAATTCATCAGTGGTTTAAATCTTTGTAAAAAATTGTGAGGGCTTTCTGGTTAATTCAAGAAAATAATACTGTCTGAAGGGATGAAAGTAAATTGTCTTTTTACAGGCTAACAACTGGAAAAACCTGTGACATATCAGAGATATTTCATCTTCATTTTGTAGATACCCAAGCAAGCTGACCAAAATTCATTTACGTACTAGAGAATATGTTCTGGTCCCAGGATGGTATCCCCAAAAACATTTTCACATGAAAAGGAAAATATTTGGTATATTAACTGCATTTTATTAAAGATGACACAGGTATTACTAGGAGTCTATACCTTTGGAAAAATAGCAGCAAAGTTTTGGTGGCTGTTAGTCTATAACATTTTACCTTATCAGCACTTTCCAGAGTTTCAAACAAGTACATATGTAATTATCTTTTTGCCCTTCTGTCAGAAATAGCCAAGACCTCCCTTAGCCTTTCTCAGCTCTTATTTTAATGCATTATGCAGCTTCTCAACCAACAGAATCCTAGTTCAGCTCTGACAGTATGAGTTCATGCTGCAGGAAAGCTTCTGTGTTAGAGCTGCTGCAACCAGAACGCAATACTTTCTTCTCCAAGTTGTGCTGAGTGCAAATTGGATAGCAAAACTCCTTACCATGGCCATGGCAAAATTTATAAATGCCTGACAAAGACAGATTCTCTACCAACAACAAATTATTTCCAGACTGTCAGAACTGTTTTGTTATTTGTCAAGTATTTGGTATAGGAAACAGTTTGGTTCTTATATTTCCCCAGGAAAGATGAAGCTGTTTTAATTATCTCCAAGTTTTACATATGAAGCAGGAATTTTTTATTTATACCACAAAATGTCCCGCAAGTGACAACAAAAATGAGTGAAGCAGCTTTCATGTGTCATAGTGTTAAGACAGTGTGGAAATGAGCCACAGCCTGTTTTCTACCATCAAAAGGAGTATTCTGGAAGGAAATCCAAGTGAACTCACATTATTTGGTGGGTAAGACAATTACATTCAAGATCTATAGGTTATCTATTTACATGAAAATGTGTATTTCATAAACCAGCCTGTTGCTTTGTAGCCAATTATCCTGGGCTTTATGTTAGTGTTGTTTTACAAGTACTGAAGAAAGAAAATGTTTCAGAATTGAACTATACCCATCTCTTCAAGAAAATATTTTGTTTTATCTTAGCCTTTTCTACAGGGATTAGTTACAAAACCAAGCTATTTTATGTAGCTACTTAGGTGGGGATCAATAAAACTTATTTTCATAACCATTGTGTTGATGCAGTAGCAATTGCTGAATTTTACTCTCTCTACAATCCTGAAAATTTAACTTAGAAAACTCCAGCTTGCTGTAAACTGTAATGCTACAAGTTAGGGATTTCAGTGAACATAGACAATATCGTGAACATAACATAACAGAAAACTATACACCGATTAGGGGCTGTAGTGATAGGACAAAGGGTAATAGGTTCAAACTTAAACAGGAGAAGTTTAGGTTAGATATAAGGAAGAAGTTCTTTACTGTGAGGGTGGTGAGGCACTGGAATGGGCTGCCCAAGAAAGTTGTGAATGCTCCATCTCTGGCAGTGTTCAAGGCCAGGCTGGATGGAGTCTTGGGTGATATGGTCTAGTGTGAGGTGTCCCTGCCCATGGCAGGGCGTTTGGAACACTACAATAACCTGTTTCTTTTAAATGCTCTATTTAGATGAGGTATACAATTTCTCAAGTTGCTTGGCATTGTGTTGGCCTCATCGTTAGTAACAATTCCAAATAATTCTGCAAAACAAAACAAAAATTTCCATTGTTCAAGCCAAATTTAACTGAATTAATTCAATTCTGCTTTACAAAATTCATTCATCAGTTTAGTGTCACCACCTTCCAACCAGAAGCAGAAAGGATAGTGGTATTAGAGCCTGCTAAATAGCAGACTTCAGAAGCAACTGGGCAAAATGCTATCTCTGCAGGCCGTGAAGAGTATTTCTCAAGCCCCTGGAAATGCTTACCCTTGTTTCCCATAATGTGACAACTTTAGAATCAATATCTGTGAAGTTTAAACCTGTCTTAAATAAATGTCCAGTTAGCAGCAAAATGAAGCTCACAGAACTGAGAAACATCAGAACTAATTTTGCACCAACTTTACACTGCCCTTTTGGGAGGTCCATTACTGTTTGGTCTTTAATTAGTATGACAGCTTATTATTCCTTTTTCCATGGGATTCCAAGTGTGATTTAGCAGCCCACAATGAAGAAAGGAGCTGTTCAGTAGAACTTTTCAGTATATTCAGTCACTCTCTGCAGCTCATCTCACTCTCTGCAGCTGCTCCCTCACTTGCATGGCATCCTGCATGCCATTCCCATGGCTCACAACTGACACTGACATAGGCCAGGCCAAGGGAATGTCCCTGCCTACTGTACCTGTGCCCTGTGATCACAGTCACTGTCCCCAGTCTGAATAGGAAGCTGTCAGGCATGTGCCTTCAGAAAAAACACTGGTATTTCCTTACTAAGGATAATACTGTAGTTCTGTCTCTAACCAGGAGATACAAAATACTAGGTGAAAGACCTGGGAAAATTCTGACTTTTTGACTGTCATGGTTTTGTTTGGTGACTGACGATGTTTTTGTGAGAGCTTGCTTTTCTTTATTTCTCTTAAAACCAGGAAAAAAATAAATCATACGAATAAAATAAACTGTGACAAAATTGAAAAACCTGCTCACATGAAACAGTTTCCTTAACACCACACAGAAATCTACATCTCTTCATCTCTACTTCCTCCTCAAATAGCTACACCTGCATCCTATTCCCATGGAAGTCAAGTGAAATATGGCAATGTCATTAGAAACCAACACCCCACTATACCTAAAGAAAATTATTTAAAAAGCACCTTTATCATAGAAACACTTGTGTTACTTTACCTAGAGCTCTCACCGCATACATCAATATAGCTCTGTTTAAAAAGAAAAAGAGTGAATTCTTGGAACAATTCATACATTGCAGCAGTGATGAAGTAGATGTAGCAGCCAGAATAGTGTAAATTTTAGTTAAGTAATAAAGGTGAATGATATTTAAAAAAACAAATGGTAATAGCATCAGGACAAGCAAAGCCAACAGAAAAAACCCTGCAGCATCTCAACTTCCCCATAAATGGCTGTGTTAATAAACGATGCTGAGAGAAGAAAATAAGAGGAAATAGAATATCCAAGGCAGAAACATTTCTGAAGATTCACTAGTATGTTTGAAAAGTTTCCAGAAGATGCCACTAGTTGTTGAATCAGGGCAAATCCATTTGCATATTTCTAATGCAGAGAGATTTGTGTTCATGGCAGATGTTTGTCGGTCACACGTTACATGCCCCAAAAGAGATACATTGCCCAATTAAACAAAAATGCGCTTAGGGCATCTCTTAGGTCACATCTGGTTAACTAACCGCAGCCGTGTTGGAACAAAAGTAGGCAAGTTCCCTTGTTATGTAAACAGCACCAATCTCCCCTGAAACCTTAAGATGGAAAATTTGTTAAATTAATTGTGGTTTGGTTTCCTTTTTGTTCTCCTGGAAAAAGATATGAATTCATTTATCAAGCAAGAATTGTTTTCAGGTTGGGTTGGTTTCCTTATCCCCTTCCTGATTTAGCCTAACATAAGATGTCAGGACTGGATTTTTAAAGTAAAATGCCTACTTCATCTGCCTGCAAAGGTGACAAAGGAAAGAAAAAAAAAAAGCAGCAAAGGTATGGAGCTGAAACTGGGACAGAGAGGGCAGCCAGATTAAAAATAAGTTTCATCATTACATTTCTTTAACAGTACAGAAAATAAATTTTTGCTTAGCTGTTACTATTAAACTAAGAATGAGAAGCAAGTGATAGAGTAAAATTGCAAGTCATAGTCCAATATTTACAAGCAGGGCTTTCAAGTATTATACATACTAAAGCTTGATTTCAGCAGTATGTGAACACAGAGAATGCCAGGGCAAGCAAGGGATGCTTGATGTGTTCTCTATTTACTGAAGAATTCATTACAGATGGGCTACATCAGTCAGAAGTTTTATTACAAAATATGCACTCCTGGCGGTACTGGCTGCCTAGACTAAAACAACCTCTTCACTTTTGACAGCAAAAGGGTAAGAAATAATTCGGAACCTTTACCCCTCCTTCTCTCTTGGGCTTGTGTATGAAAAATCTAGGACTAGCAGAAGGATGGGAGCTTATATTTTTTTCCATAACCCAACTGCCTATTAGAACTTATTGAACTCGTTCTTCTTTCTATCCCATTTAGGAGAGGAATGGGATAGTAATTTTCATGTAATTTGTCTAATTTCTAATGGCCTCCCTCTCCAGTATAAAGTGGCTGTAAGGTAGGTAATACTTTCAGATATTCTGAAGATTTAGGTTGGAGAAAAGTGCAAAAAATCAATTTCTCAAACTAGAAGTCTAAGAGCAGATCAGGGGGTCAGAAGATTGATCAGAGAGGTTTCAGGGAGCACCTCAAAGACTGTTTTAATTGGCAGATGTATTCAGTTATGAAAATGCACAGTTAGCTTTTACCAACACACAGTTGTCTTTTTTCTCATAAATGTCTACTTAAATAGAAGCTGAAGACATCAGATGAACTTGTTAGTATTTGTTAAATTCCTGCAGTCACTTCATTTACCATGTTTAAATGTTTAGGAGCAAAAAGGTGAAACATAAAACTAATGGACAAGACTAGGTCAGAGGTCTGAAATCATAAAGTCTGAAACCAAATCTACAACCTTTACTGCTCAAAAGCCACTTTAGGCTGTAGCCAGAAACAAGAAACCGAGTGTCCTCTAACAGAAGGGTGGGAGTCAGGGCTCTCAAAAAGACTCCACAAAAAAAAGACTCCGCTCCTACTTAAGCTTGCTGTCAGCTGCTGGCTTTCTCCTACGCTCATCTGCAAATCCCACCCCTTTAGTACAAAGAAGAAAACAGAAATCTGAGGTTGTATTTTGCCTTTGACTGGAGAAAAACACTTCATAGCAGAAACTCCTAAATCTTAATCATTATAATTTGTAATTATTATGGCCACATACTAATGTATCCCTAAACATGCAAATGAAAGAGGAATGCTTTGAAAAAGACTGGAAGGCAGATGCCATCAGCCTAGCCGGTCAAAGAAATCAGCTAGTAATTAAAGTTTCCTAAAGAACTCATTCTTTCTGATTTCTTTTCAGCAACTTGAAAAAATAACACAGAGGGGGTCCTTCCTTTAAATGCAATAATATTTGTCAAATTCATTTGTAAATATTAGTTCAGTTGAAACGACACATAAGATATAAAATGTAATTAAATTCAGTATAGATTCACTTTCACGGGAGACTAAGAACAGCAAGGCAGAAATGATGTTATTCTGTTTCTAGAGCTCATTGGAACCACTAATGATTTCAAAAGCCCATGACTCATCAGCTGCAATTAAAACGATAGCAATGGCAGTGACCCCACCAGAAGAAAAACACTAAACAAAACAAAACAAAACATTACATAGACAGCAAGCAATACAGAGAGATGATGTCGGAATACAGATGATACTGATTCATGAGATGTCAAAGAGAATAATTCTTCTGCTATTGAATTTCTGTGTACCTCCTAATAGGCAACTAATGACAGCTGGCCAGAAAAGCAATTCCAATGCTACACATCTATAACTGAGGATTTGACTTCTGCTTTGGAAAAAGACATCTCTGTAGACTGCTCCTGGAGACAAAGTAAACATAGTCTGAAAGCACTGACCCTCGCCAGCAGGTGAACCATGTGCTGCACACAGCTACTCTTTGGCTTTTGTACATCACAGGTTTATTCATTTATCTCATTTATTTGCTTAATAGTTTTACTACACTAATGGGTAAGGACATCTGAGCTTCACCAAAACCTCTTCTAGAGTTAAAATCTGAGTTTCTTACAATTGTTTTTATTGCATTCCTGATATGCTGCTACTTTGATTAGCTGAGGAGATGAACAAAATTTTCAACATGAAAGAAAAGAACAAGCACTAGCCTTTGAATTAAAAAACCCCAAACAATCAACCAAACCACAAAACTCTGTATATGTCAGTATCTGGCCATTACTCTCAGCAAAAACTTCATTTCCCACTTTCTCCCTCAAAATTTTTTCTTTCAATATCATTATCTTGTGAAGATTTGTTGTCTTCTCTTCACTTGCTGGCTAATCACAGCACAGGCTTTGGTTCTTATAAAGCATTATTTTTTTTCACAGGTTGGCCAGGTTCTCCCTTCCTCCTCCAGTCTCATATTTGTAGCTTCTTTTCTCAGAGACCTGATAGCATCATTCCTGTTCTCCCCAGTGAGCTGCTTAGATCACATGACATTTTTCTCTTTTCGGGCTGGGCTTCTGATTAGAATGATTGTTCTTTTTAATACATCAGTCACAGGAACAGCCAGAAGAGCCATACAAAATAGCTACATGTAAAATAGATTGGTACACAAAAAAGCTTGGAAAAATGCCTTCTGAAAGTTACTGCCTCTTGTATCTGACTGCTAAGCTTCCAGTGTAATCATCCTCTCAGTAATTTTAATAAAAATGAGCCATGTTTACAAAACCCTAGCATTTCAGCAAACTTGACTTATCCAACCAAAACAAGACAGCTGGCAGAGCCAGTTCTCCTTTGGGATGCAGTATTGAGCAGTTCATAGCCCAGAGAGGACCCGTGATAAAGAATTGCTCTCTCTGATCCTTTCCTTTGTCCTTCAGCAGTCTGAATTAAGCCCAGCTCAGCTGAGCCTACTGGTTTGCCAATAAACCTGTCTTCATTAAAACTGGCTTAATTCCATGTTTCTTATCTATTTACTTGACAAGTTTTGGGAAGTTCCAGTGTGCACTGACTTCTGCTAGAAGTGAAGCTAGTAGGCACATTTAAAGAAAAAAAAAAAAAAGAGATAATTTCTGAAGTTGGTGTTTTGCTTTTTTGTTTTGGTTTTCTTTTCATGCTATGTTAAATTTGATACTTGTCTTTCTAGTTTGGCCTGCACAGTCTTTATTGCACCAATGAAATTAAAGAATCTAAGCCTGTTTTAAAGATGTCAGTCTGGAAATTATAAAATAAATAAAATGCAGTGGTCATAAAACATGGACATCTAATATGAAAAATCATGAGGCAAATCGTTTTCCGAGCAGAGAACTAGACAATGAATCATGAATAACACAAAGACTTCACAAAAAACATTCTGGGAAGAATAATGTATTTCTCTCTGATGTTTCTTCTGATTTAGACCATTGTTTGGATGTTGATCTTGACATCTCAGACACTCTGTTAACACTGTAGTGAAAGCTGCTCAGGAAATAAATCTGATTGTTAACTCGTGAAAGGTTTCTTTCCTGATCTCTTTTTAAATGAACTAATTGCTGGATGTCTAAATGTATTTTTAAAAAGTATGCTTCTTTATTCTCATATTCTCTATGCTTTCCAATAGCTTTAAAACCTCAAACTAGACCAGCAGGACTGAAAGCTTTTCCTGGTACTCACAGACAATATTTTTCATTCATGCCAAAGTTTCTGTAAACAAACAAAAAAAAAAAAAGCTGATGAGTCAAATACTCAGGAGGTCTGCTATGGTCTCTGTTGTCCTATCCTCTTTTATATAGTACATGTACAGATACTGGAGTGATGGGTGGCAAAACAAACCCCTAAAATAGATAGTCCCACAATTCCTTGATACCTCAAGGCAGTTATGAAAAGCAACGCTAACACCGACCTCCATAAATTCTTTTTTATTTCCAGATGAAACTTGCAGCTTATCAGCAGGAAGAGAATCACATTTTCAAACCCATGTTGTATTGATCAGCATGGAACAAAGGAAAAGACAAAATCATAGTTAGTTTTCCCTTCACAAACCCAGATTTCCATTTGGGAGACATATTCTGGTTCCTAGCCAGATGGCTGGTTGATCTGGTGAGAGCTGAGAAGGGAACAGAGGGAAGGAAAAAGTGGGTTAAACAAGAAGAGGAGGGATATAATTATGTCCATCCTTTGCCAGAGAATGCTATACCAAGTAATATAAATTAAGCCAGAATTTGGCACTTCATTGTTCAAGCTTAAAACTCTCCCTTGCTTGGTGCTTAATGACACATTGTGGATATTCGGCATATAGAAGCATGAAAAAGTTATGTTAGATTATAATGGTTATAAGGGTGAAGCTAGAAAGCTTGTGGCACAAACAGAGCAGAAAGGCCACTGATTCTTTATTAGGTTTTGACCAAGAAAAAAGGAAAAAAACCAAAACCAAACAACCCAAAGCAGAAAGCCCCAGCTTCTTTGAAGCTGGCCATTTTGTTAGCATTTGGCCTGACTGTGGCTGTATTTCCTAATTGGAAACAACAGAATTTTTAGATGGTATTTGTGCACTTACTTGCAGGAAAAGCCTCTGTAGTTATTTGTAGAATGAAAGAAAGGTTGCTTTTAGATAAAATCAGACAAATTTATCCTATGAATGAAAGAACATTCTAAATGCATAATAAAAACAAAAAGGCTGATTTTAGTGAGTGTATCTTAAACCATGAAGGTTCTAAAGTAGGGAAAAACAGAATAAGATTCCTAATTAGAAAGAAATTGGCTATTTCTTGAGTTTGGATTAGGAAAACCCCTTTTCTTCCCTATGAGTTTTTAACAAGACATCAGGCTCTAGCTTTAAGAATTTATTATGAAATGAATTTTTAAACAACTTGAGAAGCAAATGCAGTAAAGATTGCAGTCAAATTATACTGCTATTTAAAATGTTCTTATTTATTTGATTTGACTTCACATCTGGGTCTTAAATGGGAAAATACAGTGCCATGCACTGTGAAGAAGAAAAGAACCATGTTTGGTGTATGTAAGTAAAAGAGTGTAGGACGGATGAAATTCCCTGGTTTCTTCCTCTTCAACAAGGTGGGCTATATGGCTTCTTCCAGTGGCAGGATGGGGTGGCTCTGTGCAGCCTCTTCTCATCACACAGCCAGCACATGTGCCAGCACCTAGTGCTCACCCAGAGGTAACAGGTTTACCACACATATAGCAACTTTTTTAAGATTGTGCTGTACATGGCATACACATAGATCCGCCGTGTGGCTGTTACTCTCCTGACCTGGGGGTTTCTGAGGCAGGCCATATCCCTTGGCCCAGAGGACTATCACTCCCTGTAACACCTCATGAGGTTCTCGAACTGTGTAAAAATCTCTTCTTCATTGTGACCCCAGAGCAGGACCCAGGTAGAAAACACTTGACATACTCAGGACACAGCCAGGTTCTCCTTACTCCAGCCCTGCTTGTCTGTATAATTTTTTGTAGGTCCTAATTAGTCTCATTTTTTGGCTGACACTGAGATAGGTCAAATGAATTATCCCTGAAAGGAAATTTGGGCTACCTGCACAGAAACAGATAACCAGCAGTTATCTGTTAACTTAGATATCTTAGTTACTTAGATAGCACTAAGTGAGGTTATTCCTGCCCCCGTCACTAGCTTAACATCAGATCCCTCATTCTGGCTATGGCAATTTTGCTGTGCAACAGAAGCACTGTCATATATTTTTTCTGCAGATTCCTCCTCCTTCCTTCTTCCTTCTCTTTTTATGAGAAGCTGCAGCGGTCCTCAAGTGTTCAAACGACCTGTAGTGCATTGGACACATCTTTACAACAACAGTATTCAAAATTCATCACAGTTTGCCCTGCACTAGAAGTACTTCCAATTTGAACTGAATCTGCCATGTTCTAAACATTTATTAGCTCAGCACTGTATTGGGGGGGGGGGGCGATAAAAATCTTACTTTTCATACACGAGGTAGAAAGAATGCAAAGGAAAAGAATGGTAGCAGCAGGCACACCACTGCATATTAAAACTCACATGAAACCACAGAGCCAGATGCTCTTGCTGTAAAGGCACTGTTGCTACAGGATCCTTTTGGTTTTCCCAAGAGAGACGTAAAAAATGATAAGGAATACTGACTGTTTGACTGCAAAACAGCAAGAAACATACCCTGAATGCAAACCGGCTGCCTGGCATAACAGAACAGCTGGCTAAATTCTTTTGGTCTGCACAGCTTTTAGATATTCTTACACACTGATATGAAAGAATTGAAAATTCAGTAAAGCGAAGTTTATACACAACTAACATTTTCAGGGCACATTTGACTTCTGTACTCTGTTTAATGTTATTATGACGTTGGTATTAGCCGGAAAGGAAACACATAAGGCAGAGCCGGGGCCCTGTTGGTGCTCCTTCATGCATTTTGGCAGTGAAAGGGTGCTGCCAGCCAAGCTCCAGCATTAATGGCTGTGGATCAGTAATAGGGCATAGCATTGAATGGGCTTATTGTGAAGGTTCAGATCCAGCAAATACTTAAACACAGCTCTCATCTAAAGCATAGGAGTAACTTTGCCAAGCTGCACCTCCTCAGCTGCCCCAAGCAGAGCTCAGCACTAAAGGAGCAGACTGCCCAGACCAGGGTAACCACAGGGTGCACACCTAATTCCCATCCATGCCCAGAGGAGGGTGCGTCTGCAGAGATGTTACCCCTGGTTTAGAAGGTATAAGGCCCAATATAAAATTAATGTTGATGTGAGACTTTGGGTAATGATGAAAACCACCTCTTCTTCTGCAGTGCTGACAGATGGTCACCCAGTGTTGTAAGGGCTATGCACTGTATACTTTGTATCACTAACTTGGCACCTAAAGTCCTCTTTTCAATAACTATTCTGAGTGTTGTAGTATCTTCTGTAGTTGAAAACCTCACAAACATTGACTCATTAAGCTGCATAGCTCCCATTTCAGGTAAATAATGATTATTATCCTCATTTTAGAGCCCAAGAACATAAGATCCGAAGAGATTCGACAGGCCACAAAGCTAGTCAGTGTCAAAGGCAAGACTACACCACCAATGTTCCTCATTCAATTCCCATACTCACACTGATAGATAATGATATACGACAGCCTGAGTACATATGCCATTCTGCACAAGGGACCCTGGTTTCAACTCACAACAGCCCAACTTTAGAGTCACCAGGGGGATGCGAAATGTATTTGTATGCATTAATACTCCTATTGAACTCAGCAGTGTTGCAAGTTCAGGCACAAAAGTACCCTTTGAGCAATGAGCATCTCCGGCATTTTCACTGACTCAGAGAGCCAAAATTACCTGGTAAATTCATTTCCTATTTGGCAAATGAGGTAAATGTTCACATTTACTTAAAAAGCGCCCCCCCCCCACTGCGAACAGCACCCCAGCCTCTCCAACATTGCTATAGTTAATTCGTCCTATGAGCATGGCTAATATCAGAGTTAAAAGGTTTCCTTCGGAAACCTACAACATGCTTAGCACAGTTTAAATTCTACTCGCTCATCTGTGGTCTTGGTTGCACATATAACTCTACTACATTCATTTTATGCACACACATATTCCCAGTGACAGCAATCCTGACGAGGGCAAAAAAGGACCCACAATACAAAAAGCAATAAAAATGCCCATTGAATACTTTTTTAAATTTACTATTTGCTTATATAATCACTATTATTATTTCAATACATTTTTAAAAAAATATTTCATGTCTTTTAAAAGAATTATGAGAAAAAATATGTTGTTATTATTATGTATTCCTAACGAAGTTATGACTACCAGGAAATTTTTACCAAAGCTCTTCCCTGACTAAAAAATACAGGAAAAAACCAACTCCAACCCTATTTTTTACAATTACAGCATTTCAATATGTTGGATTTCTTGGCATTTTATTTTAAAAGCCAGATAAAGTAATTGATTTTTTTTTTTAATTAAGCATTTCCTTCAGAATAATTTTTCAACCACAAAATATTTGTTGTACCAACAAAAGTTGAAAATATTTACATCTAATAGGAAAATGTATGTTTTAGCTGATGCAAGACATTTTCATTCCATTGTTTCATATTTGGACAATTCAAGAAAATAGTTAAAGTAGATGTACCGGCAGAACTCAGCACATGAAATGTAAATGGAAAGTGGGCTTGAGCATAGGTGGCCAGGTTAAATGGATGGGAAATATTCCCCAGGATGGAGGAAGTGACTTCATGAAAACCAGAAAAAGACAATGGTTGAATTAGATGTTAAGTTCCTAGTCTTTCCTATTGCATCTTTTTAGTTTTGAGAAAACATGCATAACTTCCCTGATGGGTAGTAAAAATCTTTCCAGGATCTTTATTGCTCTGGCTGATGACTGATGAAATCTGGCTGAAATTCCCTGCTCAATATATCCTCTGCCTTTTTTCCCATTCTGAGACAACTAACTTCTCATGCTCCATATATCAAATGGAGATACCTTGCACAAGCTTGAGGTTGCTAAGTCAGATGCCTAATTACTATGTGCCACAATAAATAACTGAATGGACCTGGCCTCAAGGCACCAGTTCCGCTGTTAGTATCAAGCTAAGGGAGAGAGAAGGCAAAACAAAACATAATCTGAGTTCAGGTTCAATTCCTAGGCTGAAATTTGATGGAACACAATGTTTACTCAAGCAGCTGGAATAGCAAACACATGCATGAAAGGCAGTATTGCCATTTGTTGCAGCCATCGTTTCATACTAGCACAGTCTTAAACATGGACTACTGTACAAGTCTTTCAAATCAAAGTTGCCTTTAAATCCCAGTTTCCATGTATGATAGAGGTGTGCACTGCCTCAAACATCTGACATATTTGCTTAAAAGGATTGACCTAGACTGAGAAATACATTCAGTGGAAATTGTTTCTTCTCTTGCCCTGGGCTCAGTCCCTTGTCTGCTCATCTGCTAAGTCTCCTTTTTAAATCAGCTTCTTTTTTTCATGCTTTGGAAAAAAAACATAGCGAGAAAAGGTTTTCCTTTTCCTTTCTTCAAAGGCTTTGAGAGAATTTGCTACTCAAGTGTTACATGCTCTGTCCTTTGGTGCATTTGTGGCAGCAGATCTGACTTCAGAAATGAACATTAAGCAAGAGCTGCAGTGTTACACTCATTACCCATTCATGAGTTCAGATAACTGATTGAATAATACTAGTTTCCCTTTCTCTAGAGTAGATAAAAGCCACAAGGGCAGTTGCTACAGACATGGTCTCAGACACTCTTACTATTCAGGCTTTCGCCTGGCACAGCTGCCAGTTGAGCACTATTTGGGCAGCAAGTTATGGCAGCTGAGCTGGAGGGGAAAGAAGAAGTATGGACGATTCAAAGGGAAGCAAAGAAAGAAAACTGAAAGGGAAGAAGGCTCCCCTTCACCTCTGTGCTTTGTGACAGACCTGCCTCCCAAGATGAAGCAGTGTCAGGATCTTCTGTCCCCACCACTATTGCTGCGACTGGAGCAGTCCCTGCCCTTACTCCCCTAAAAAAGGCTACAGAAATGTTCCGGAGTGGAGTTTGGCTTGGAAACGTGCTTTACCTTATCATCTCTCAACAGACACCTTTCAGGAAAATGAAGTGTTTCTCTCTTTAACACCTACAAGTGAGCTGTTTTAATTTACTTTCCACATGATTACACACGCTTTCTACTCTAATACAAATAAGTAAAGAAATAAATAAAACCTGAGAATTGACAATCCCCTTCATTTCTCCTATTTCCCCATTTATTTTTCTGCTGGTATTCTTCACTGTTGTCTTTAAAAGATTTGTCTGTGGTGTATTTTTAAATGTTACAAGCAAGAGCAGGTTTGAAAAACAAGAGAGCTATACAGTTGAAAAGGTAAAGCACAATTGGCATACCAATAAATGTCTTGATAGCAACTTCAATACAACTGCACTGATGTGGCTTGTTTGTAGAGTTTATCTCCTGTGCCTGCTTTTCGCAAAACCTTGGGCCTAATACAGAGGATGACCTAGGAGTGGCCCCGTGTCACTAAAGAGATGGTTAAAAGGGCAAAGAAGGTGTCCATCTGATGTTGGAGATACACTGATGGGTACTCTGGACTGTGACTATGTCTAATCCTCTTCAAACAGGGTAAATATCACCTGCCAAATGAGTGCTAAATACTGTGGTTCTACAGGATTATCCCTACTAACTCCTTTTGGGTTTTGCTGGATCAGAGAAACAGTGTCAGAAAGGGAAAAGCAAAGCTGTCTCATTACTCCATGATGAATGTAGAAGGGAAGGGTTATGTCCACAGTTTCAAAAGATGTAGTTTTATTATACCAGGACAGAAATCTCTATGAAATGTCTTACTTGCACAGACATTTGAGCCTGCAAATCTGCCAGCTCAGATCCTGGTTTTGCTGCTCTTGACGACGACAGGAGAGGAGCTATTCTTGCCATCTGCAGTTTGTCCTAGGAGTAAGAGTTTCCCCTCTGCACTACTTTGTGTAGCTACTGGCAGTTACAGAAAAATGGCTTCAACTTCCTGTAATCTTCTGAATGTTAAAAGCTGTTCCAACAGCCCATAACCAGGTTTTCACTCCATCCTAGCAGCTTGTCCCCAATCACTCTCAGTCCAGTCTTTCAAAAATATCACATCTGCTCTGGAGCAAGCAACTTTGAGGTTAGCAGGGGATGCTCTAACAGGATGTCCCCTCTCCAGACGGGTAACTACTGAAAAGGAAGAAACCATCCCTCTTTTTTTTTTTTTTTTCTCCCCATAATTATGCCTGGAATGATGTGTCTTTGAAATATGGTGGCAATGACAAATACATGAGTTCTATTCAAGCATTCTTAGGGACAGAATACTAGAAGGAAAGAGATAGACAGCCTCCTTTCTCCAGTTACTTTTTGTCTCTGAAAGAAAGAACCAAGTCTGAAAGGTTGGACATAGACACCCATTTTTCATTGTAGTCCAAACCATAAATCCCTGGTCACAGATTGCTGTTGTCTTAACTTTATCAGACCAACTAATGGAGCAGACAAAAAGAGATGGGACATTCGCTGAGATGATATTGGATATAGAGAAGTGTTGCACAGAGCTGAAAATTTTGCACTGGTGTTTTTGACTAATCTTTTTTAAACAAAGCAAAATGATTGAAGAAGACCTATTTTATTAAGGGGGGAGGGGTAAATCAGTGAAAAGTATTGTTTTCTGGGGAAAAAAAAAGACCTTTCTACTGATTGTGTTTGCTGTTTGTTTTATGCAAGGTTTGATAGAGAAGGGTTTAAACCGACCTGAAAATTTTCTGTGGTAGGACAGTATTTTTCAATTCTAATTTTTAATGATACTACTTATCTTTAAAAAGCAGCACTTCAGGAAAAAATATCTTCAGGAAAGACCTTGAAACCATAGGCAACTTGATCAAGCCCACAAGGACGAAGCCTAGGGTTTGATTCTTGAGCTCTGGTGAAAGTGGTTAAAGTATTTAAAGATGTTCCCATACCCTGCTAACCTCCCGCATGCCTGAAGAAAAGCATCAGAAGTAAATGTGTGCAAACATCTTGGCCATTCCTACTCACAGGCTTTTTCACCAGTGTGGTCTCACCTTTCTGGCTTAATTAGCCTGAACAGTCAATGGCACCATGCTTGCAATTATACAGGAGCTGCTGTAGTCATAGCTGAGATACTGCATATGCTCCTTTCTACTAATCCAGCTACAGACATGGTAACTTCTTGCCAAAGGGCAGGGAGAACACAAGGGTTGGTAGTGTATTCAGCTGCTTCAGCCAGATTTAGCAGAGCACTCAAATCCCTGGTCCTAGTCTTAGCCACACGTTTATTACAGATTATAATGCCAGAAGAAAGAGGAAAGCGTTTTCATCTGGGTGAGGCGGGGGAAATTTTGCAGAACATGTTTGCCTTTTCACAGATTTGCTGAGCTTGGCAATCATTTAACTTTCTGAAGTGCACTGACCTCTAACTGTTATTTGCTCTGAACTAGAATCCTAGTGTGTGATTGGAGTTTCTAAGCATTTTCACACTAAATAATACTCTTGGCAGCAGTATATTGCCATTGACAGGAGGAATTAAGTGCGTGTGGATACAGGGTATCTTCCTACCATACAAACACCACTACATAAAGGCAATTTTTGCATATAGACAAATCCTGATTCACCATTAAGAACAGCAAACCATACCCTGACCCAGTACACAGTTCCCAGCTTTCCCTGCTAGAGCTAGTTCTGCTTATGCATTTGCTGAGGAAGCAAGCAAATGAGAGCATCTCTGCAGCCAGTAGTTAGGGCTCAGCTGTGAGACCACAGCTAAAGAGAAAACTGTGATGTTCTGTAAAACAGAAAGGCAGTATAACTCTGACATCAGACAGGGAAAACTCTGGTACTGCCCTGGGTAGTTTTACTAGCTCTTCTAGAAGAAAATTTATGTAACTGTAGAGCTTTCTCAACTATCAGAGATGTCACTTTAATGACATACTGATTGCTTAGCTAAGGTCTAAAGCTCCAAGCTTTTCTCAGTAGCATTGAAGCCTGCCTGGACGCAGCACTGAAGCGTATGCCTTGATACAAGGAGACTGCAGGCCAAATGCAGTAAACAGAACTCTTCTTTTTACAGTTTATCAGCACAGAAAATGTTTCCTCCATTTTATATCAACAGGTGTCTTTTGTTTCCTTGAGGTTTAATACCTCTGCTGGTATTAATCTTTTTCTTTACAATGGACTTTTTAACAGTAGCTGTATCTTCCTTAAGTTAAGGCTCAGAAAAACTGGCAGATCAGGAGATATGGTGTGTGTGAATGGTGAAACCAAAATGAAAAAGGGCAGAAAATCTGTACCTCTATCAGGAATTAATTAGATTTTGGGGAATAATAGAGTTTTATTTTTTATTTTACCTTGCTGGATGAACATGAGTAAAAAAAGGTTAGACCAAATCCAGACCATAATTAAAACTCCCAACAGACTAAAACAATTGAAAGAGACAGAAACCTCTCACTATGCTATGACTTCGGTGCTGTTCAATTTTATGAATGTTTGTTGGAGGTTTTTAAGTACTTTTTTTTTTTAATTAGACCATACTTTAAGCAAAATTAAAATGTTTTATTGTAATCAGGAGCCAGTAAGTTCCGTATAAAAACAGAAATGAGAAGTTTCAGTATTTCTAGAATACAAAGTTATGCTTTGAAAATGGCAAACTAAATTTTAAAGATATTTTTGCTTTTCCCTGCTCAGTTTGGCCTAAATTCCTTGAGGGTTATCACACAGCAGTTTTTCTTATGCAAGCTGTAGTAGTAGGTTAGTTTCTCACACTTTGCAGAGGTTTGAGCATGCCTTAAAGTAGTTCAGGACCCATATTCTAACCCTGTCACAACCCTGACAAATCCTACTCTGTTCAAGATAAGTGGCTTTTATCCGCTTCAAAATGAACTGCTCATTCCATGCTTTTTCTGCCCCACTCCTAGAATCCTCATCGCATGGAGGAGATATCATGAAAACCGAACCTCTTCTTTTCCAGGGTTTTTATTTTCTTTTTGGTTTCTCACTTTTTGTGTTCCTTTTGCTTCTGCCAGACCATTTCCAGGAGTCTTGAGGGTCCCTGCTGATGACCAGGATTTGTACTTCTCCCCGTTTCTGACCCTTTCTTGCTCCATTCTAGTATAACTCACATTTCCATTATTTGATTCAAGCTATGGTCTTTCTCCCTCTCTCACATTTTCAGTCTCGATGCTATTTCATGCATGTCTGCTGTGCCCCTACTCTTCATTGTCTCAAACTAAAATCAATACTTAAAAAGTTATGAAGGGAAAACCAGCATGTATTATTCTGTAGACAAACAAGGCAGTGGCTCAAGGCACAGGACTTGTAAAACCTCTTCCCAGATTCCCATCAAGCATTTTTTCTGCCTGGGCAGAGTTGTCCAAATGTAAGTTGAGGAGAAGCTGGCAAAAAAATTCCCCATAATTAAAATAGCCAGGGAAGCTTCATTGCTCCAGTGGAGTTATAACCTCTTTACAGTCTGGCTAAAAGTTTTCCCTAAGTAATCCCACATCACTGGATTCATGTGGGTGGGATTCATCTCAGTAAACCTGTCTCATAGGCTGCTTTTGTTTTTTCACAGAGAACTCTTTCTGGGTTTCATCACATGAACTATTTTATACGTAATGTGTCATATTAATCAAGTCCCAGTTAAGTCAAAACCTGAAGTCAGCCTAACAATCTGATTTCACTAAAACAAGCACACATCATCATCCATACCTTGTCTTACCATTTCAGAATTTTAGCTTTTAGCAACACAGACATTTATGAGGCACATAAGTATTCTGTGCTCCCTGCTCTGCTTCATTTGGGGGTTCAAGGGAACAGCAGTTTGTTCTTTTATTATTTTTTTTTCTTTAGTTTCTTCCTTCTCCTGAAGAAGTGTTAAGGGGCCTGAAATCCCCAAAAAGGGAAAAGGAGAAGAGAAAAAATGACTTAATATTTCTTAAAAGCATTTAACAATCACAAAACTGTCTGGTTTTATCAAAACTAACACAGCCTGAGAATGCTGGGGTTAAGGCCCAGAAGTCCCTTTGGAGATCTGTGTATCAAAAGGTACAAATATCAGCCTGACACCAAAAAAAGAGAGAGAAAAGGCAAAGAATGTCAGGACTTTGGAAAGTCAGATTGTGACAGTCCATCAAGAGAACACAGGTGTTCAAACTACTTCCTCCAGGCTGCTATTAAAAAAAAAGCCCCAAATCCAAAAAACTAGCTCCTCATTCAGGGACCTAATCTACTTTATACAAGCAGATGTAAAGAAAAGAAAGTAAAAAAGCAGGGAACAGGGGGTTTTTGGTACTGTTGATCTGTTGAATAGAAAGTGACTCTCCAAGAAAGGAAGGGTTGGAAAGACAGAAAACTCTCCATGGTAAACATGCAGTCTAAAGTTAGTTAGCTTATTTCTGCTTGCATTTGGGGGATATTCATTGAAATAGGCTGCTGGGGCTCTTGAGCCTGAAATTGAACACATGTGGTTGTGGTTCATGAGTACTTATTTGTACATCACAGCATCATTTTGCTTTCCACAGAGCCTGTCTTCTGGGGTAAATAACAAGACAGACTGTCTTCTTCCTGATTCCTGAGAAAGATGAGGAATAAGATAGCAATATACCCAGCCAGGATACCAGGGGTAAAATAAAACCTAAATGATCTCCAGGAAGTTTTCCAACAAGAAGATGGCACCCCAAAGATATTGCTGGAATAATTTTTGTTGTACATATTAGGATATTTTATGCTAATAGGAAAAATTGGATCAAATATATCTTGACTGTATCTTGCGTGAATCACTTGAACATGTTGAAGTGGCCTTTAATGCTGGTGTTATTTTTTCAGGATGATTTTATTCACAACATAGCATTTGGTGCAAAACTTCATGTACAGAGACTTTTTCTAATCAGCTTTATTTTCATTTTAGGTCTGACAACTTTGAAACTTCCTTTTAAAAAGAGGAGAAAAACATTCCTATAATGCTAAAGTAGATATAGAACTTCTATTTGAAGCAAAGTGCAAATCAGTGACTAAGTGGGCTGTTAAAAATGTGTGCTGTTGATTTCCTGCAAAATTCCAAGTGGAACAAGCCTCATATCAGCTTACTTTAAGTTTGCTTCTCAGTCTTTCTCTCTGTGTTAACTACAGATACACTCTGACTCACTGATGCTTAGAACACCATTAGCAGGAAATAGATTGGGCTACAGATGTTCATACAAGCCATTGCAATTCTACCTAAGAATTCACAGTTCTTTCTCCCAGTTCAGTAAGTTTCAGATCCTCCAAGCCTGAACCTTCACTGAAATTTAGCTCAACCACTGTAGTTCCTTCCTTGTGCTTGTGGTCTTTGTGCTATTGACATAAATTGATTAGGTTTGAAATCTGCCACAGAACCAAAAAAACTTAGATCTAGCCTTAGTGAAATAATACAAATTAGAGATGCTGCATGGTCGTCAAGTCATCAGTAATTTACATAAGAGAAATACTTGTATTAATCCAATTTTACTTATAAACTGTACCTGAAGTCAGGTTTATAATGGCTGTGTTTAGACAAATCTCCCATAGGCATTCCTGGTAAGGTGGCTCTGAGATTAGCAGAGCTTTAATGACATTCAAAAGTTTCTTAAGATCTTTATAGAGATGCAATTCCAACATCCTTAGGCTGACCACTCCCAGCAATGCTGTTGGTTCAGTGAGACTATGCAATGAGGTAGTTGTTCACTGGCATAAGCAATGTTGATATCGTTGATATCATCTAACCCTAGGTTATCTGGGTAATTACAGTGGAGAGCTCTTGAACACAGTACTTTCATCTTTACATAATCTCTCTTTGGACAATATTAGCCTTTATATTTTAAAATGAATTAGTTTTCACTGTCCCATTTTAAATAGCATATTTATAAGTAAATTAATATTGCAAAATTCTGTTGCCAAAAAAGAGAAGTGGCTGTTCTCTTTGGCTGCATGACATTATGCCTGCATTATTTGTTGTGTTAGAATACTGCAAACGTGAAATATATCTTTACTGGAAACGAACATACACAGGTACGCAAATCAGTGAGGATACGTGATGTAGATAATTTGTCATCCATTGTCAAAGGAAGCACAACCTCCTGATAGCTTCATGTAGCTATGGCCCTGCTCCCACACTCATTAATACTGATCTCAGAACTACTGTATCACCTGGCAGGACAAAGGTGGTGCCAATCAAGTGAAAGCCCACAGCTGTGTTCCTTTAGAACAAGACTTGGACATGGAAGGACAAGCAGTTGCTGGCATCATATACACTCCAGAATGGCAAAGCTAGCCCTGAAAGGAGTGTGTGTGTATTTTCATAATGAAGTTCCACTGAGCAAAAAGCACTGAAAAAGGACCAAGACATCTTTTTAGAGCCTCAAACTCCATTACCCAAGGAGTTGCAGCCTGGGGGGAAGGGGGGCAGAAGTATTTGAAAAAGTAGATTTACTGTTGTTGTTTTGGGGGGGTTGGGGGGTTATGTTTCTGGAGTGTCTGGGAAAATGAGGTGAAGACAAACAGGAAACTGAAGGGATAAGGCAATGATGCAAGCCTGTGTGACAAAGATTTACTCTGATATCTAGCCTTCCTGCAAACTGCAGCTTCCCAAAAGTACAAAAAAGGACCACAGATTTTGTGCATCTTCTGCTACATACAATGTATACAAGACCAAGATGAAGCATAATACTTAAAGTCTATCATCAAATACATTATTTTGTGATCATCTGTCCTTAAACAACAACACAATATGATGGTAATTAGAACACCAATCATGTAATTACATCCGCTCATGCCCAAAAGTGGCTGGATAGCATAGTGAACCAAAGTACATTAATAAAGAAGGAAGAGAAATAGAGATCCATTCCTCTCTCTGACAGATGAATGCATTGTATAAAGCTATCTTTATATAATTTGGATGTGTTCTCATGGGTGAATTAGCACTTCTCAGTTTTTCATGCCTGGGTTTATAGATAGATACTAATGACTAAGCACAGGACACATACTTCAGTTCAGTATTCTCAAATGAGGCCTTCTAAGGTAATACATTTTTTTCTTATCTTCTATATGATTGGAAGACTCCTTGCATTTTTCTTTGGGGTGATAGCAATATATAATTAAAATGCATTTAAGTGCTGTCAAAGAGCAGCTTTTAAATTGAGTATAGTCGTGTCTGGCAAGACTGAAAGGAAAAGCATTACCTCAAGTCAAGCAGATTTTCCTTTTTCTTTTTCCCTTCTCCTAGCTCACATTGCCACATTATGCTTCCACAACACTAAGTTTTCCTTAACTAGCATGTAAATATAAACAGCCTTAAAATATTTTCAAGAATATTTGCCATCTCAGATGCAAAATCTATTCATCCACCTCCACTATCACAATAAAGATAACAAAGCAAAGTAGTGACACTTAATTCCTCTACCTAAAGCATGATACCTTGGCTGAGTAGTTTGGTAATATTTTATCAAGCTGTAATAAAAATCACAGTATCTATCCACATGCATATGTTATAGGGGGTCCTACATTATGAAGGCTTAGCACTTTTTATTCTCACCACAAAAAAATCCAAACATACCTAAGTGCTCTAAAAGCCCACACAATAAAGAGGAACATTTTATGTTCATAAAATGAGAGAAAGAGAAGGGAAGAAATGATGGGTGCCCAAGTTCATTTGATGTATTATCTTTGTGAGTTTTCAGGTATTGATTTTGGCAGAAATAGAATCAAACATTGCTGTCACTTGCAA
Organism: Strigops habroptila; assembly: GCF_004027225.2. Classification (NCBI taxonomy): domain Eukaryota; kingdom Metazoa; phylum Chordata; class Aves; order Psittaciformes; family Psittacidae; genus Strigops; species Strigops habroptila. The sequence goes on from NC_044281.2 coordinate 32,878,692, forward strand.
CAGTAAGAAAGTGTTTAGTTAATACCTGATTAGGTTTTAGCATTCAAAACAAAATTGCCTGGTTATGCTGATGGCTATATCCTATCACAGTATAGATCTAACGGAAAAAGAAGCAAGTAATATAGCAATAAAACAAGTTTTATCATGTAATCTGTTTGTCACTGAACCAGTGTTTTTACAAAAATATCAAAGCAGAGAGCTAGGCATTTATCCTGCAACATTCAGTAACTGCTGACTTGCATGGTCCCACGGATAAACGTGTTTGAAGCAGTGTGGTCTTGGGCCAATAAATGTGTCACATCTGTTTTTATGATTTTTCCAATTTTCATCAATTAAATGAAAGTCTACTTATGAGAGATAGCACCAAAATAAAATTTTATTGATGTTCCAAAATAATTTATGTCCTTTAAGTTTCTTGGGTTTACTTTGTCTTGGAAGAGACTGGTAGTTCTGTGTAAAGCACTGCTTCAAAATGCAGTGGCTTCTCTTATCTCCAGTTCAGATTTTCCAGGCAGTTTCAAAAACCACAACACTGAGACGTTTGTTTGAACAGAGTTCAAATTTGGGGAGAAAATGTCTCTGCCCTGCACTATGGGTTAGCAGTTCCCACTGGGGTCTTCATTTCCCAGCCATGGTTTCTATTTCCCAATTCCCAGTGACAAACATCTTCATGTACGACAGCCTGAAAATCAGTAATTAAAACAAACCCCTGATTTAAAGAGGCGCAAATAGAAAACAGTGGCCAAGCTCTGGATTTTAAACACTCTTCAGCTCTTCAAACCTGTGGCACTAAATTTAGCTTCAGTCCGTAAGAGAGATGGGGACAGGGAAGCATTTTGGAAGCATGTGTGCCAAGTAGATCCTAAACACAGATGTCTGAATCTCAGAATGGTGCTCAGTCCCAGCTTTAGCTCCAGGCCACAACTGTGCTCAGCTTTATATTAATGAAGGGAGACTTTCCCAGGGAGATTAGCACCAAGCTTCATCTTCCTTAATAAAATATGTTCTAAAATTATTAATCTAGCAGATAATATCCAGTTTCTTCTAATTATTTTTAAAAATCTGATTCTCAACAAGTTCATTAATTGCAATTTCTCTCTCTTTTCTGTAATCACCCATATTGTGGTCTGAATAAATCTGAACTGTATGGGAAAAGCATGGATTGCCCCCTCACTATGTAGCTGCCAAAGTTACCAAGCTAGACACATGCATAAGGAAAACTAAGCCAAACTCAAAAGAGATAGTCACCTCTGAGGCAAGTGCAAATAGAAGATGAAAAATACCCAAGTAAGTGAATGGACTGATTTGTACTAGCTGGCTTAATTCCTAGAATCAGGGCCAGTCATCTCTGGACTATTCCACTTCCATTTTCTCTGGGTTCCTTTGTTATCACGCTTGAGGGCATAAATACACATAGGCAAACAATGTTTCCTTTGCATATAGAAACATTCCTGCAAAAGCACAGTTCCAGCGTGCTAGGACACATTTTCTAAAATGGTTGTTCAGTATCAGATTCTTCCTACTATAGTTTCTCAAAAAGAAAGAAAACTGAAAAAAAATTAACTACAAATCCAAGCTCTTGGAGATGTCTTTCAGCTATTATCAGCCTCAGAACTCATGAATCAGATTTTCTTTAGCAGTCACCCAGAAGACAATGCCAGGAACTGTATTTCTATCACTTGCTTTTTCTCACCACTATTCAATTCCGCCCCCCCCCCCCCCAAATTCAGTGTCAAGAATTATTGCTTTTTAGTGTTAGAATGCATGACAATACAGTAGGACATCCTAAATAGAATGCACTCCTCTTTAACTGCCAAGTTAGTGACAAACAACAGGTTGAGTGGGAACTAATGGAGCTGGGTAAGCTGAGATGCTGTGCTTTACAGGAAAATGGGAGCTGCACTGCCCTTTTCTCTGCAGGCACACTCAGCCTTTTATCTCCATACCTAGTCCACACTAAATACATGCTCCTGCCTGCCTTCCCCTGCTGTTTCCCCATGCTCCAGACTTGGAAGTGGCTGCTCATCACACGGGCCATTTCGTGACCACTGTGCTTCCCTTTGTAGTTGGAGTCAACAGGCTATTACCAACATAACAATTTTAAGTCGTTGCAGAAAAGCTGCTTGCCATTTCTTCATGTTTGGTGCTACACTGACATCTTGTGGCCCTTAACCCTGGTGAGACGATAAACAAGGACAACAGGTTTTCAAACGTTTAAGCAAAGGTGCAGTAAAATGAAGTTTGGGAAAGAAGCACTGATTTTCCTCTCACTTCCTATATGTTCGAATTCATGTTCCAATGCTTCATGTGCCCCATTTTGGTAGCGAACTTCCTCATTAAATATCTACAATTAAACAATAATCAAGTCAAAAGTAGTAATGAACAGATTGTGAAGATAAACAGAATTGCAGCAGGTTAACTACTTGTGCAGATACAAGCTACTTCTCAATATGAGGAGAAAGCAGAGATTAGACACCCATTGCTTTCATATTTCATTACTAGGTTCTGCACTTGATTTTTTAAAGTTGAGGTTCTAAATTGCTCTAACAGTGTCTACACACTACTTCAGCTGTTAGCCAAGAATATTCCCAGGAACAGGAAAAACATATGGATAGCATGCTAGTATTTAACATAATTAATGATCACAAATAAAAATAGAAGCAATAAAACCTAGCTGGAAACAATGCCAGCAGTGGTATCCATAAATCAAAGCTGTACTAGATGAAATCACATGCCTGTGAAGAGACAGGTCTGTCATACTGACGTAACATACACAAGTGAAAGAGACTTTTCCTGGTACCTTCATCCTAATGAAGAGTGGAGAAGAAAAAACAGACCCTATAGCGATAGGCATAACCCCCTAACCTTAAGTAAGTTTTAATACAACTACAAATGAAGTATGAAAAATCCTGGAGATGAGCAGCAGTATGGATGTTATAGAAAATAAAAGGGATTTTAGTACTAGAAAACATGAGACATCACGCTTCAATCCAGGTTTACCCCCCTAAACACTTAGCACATCAGCTAAAATAAGATCTCTGACACTCACTGTTTAGGTCAACGCAGACCTCATCCTGCAGACAGATTTCTCCGCAGGAAGACAGAAGTCTTTACTTGGATACAACTGACCTTTGGAGGCATGGATCTTCCTCTGCAGTGATTATTGTATCAGTTGGTGGGAGTTGTATTGTGTTGTGCAACTAATAAGATTAAAAGCTACGAAGTAAAATGCTTCGTAGAAACATCTAGAATTAAGGTCCCATTCCCTAATTGTAAGCAAAGTATCAAAGCTAAAATAAATGGAATACTGAATGAGGGGAAGAGAGAGGAGAGAGATTTACATGCATAGTCAAATAGCTAAGTAATTCAATCAATTTCATATTTCTATTAGTATGCCAGTTAAAGTTCCTTTTCTTATTTAGCAAATTATCAGTAAATTCTCAGTGTATACCACTAGACACTTAGATTATCACAGAAGCAATGTAGGAGACACATTAAGAGTCATAGGTGTTAAAAAGGCTTCTCCTATGGAAAGTAAAGGAAGATCCTACTGGAAAATCCAGCCTAATGGTTGTTGTGGTTTAATCCCAGCTGGCAACTAAGCACTACACAGGTGCTTGCTCATTCCCCCAGGTGGGATGGGGAAGAATCAGAAGACTAAAAGAGAAAACTTATGGGTTGAGGTAAAGACAGTTCAATAGGTAAAGCAAAAAACACACACACAAGCAAAGCAAAACAAGGAATTAATTCACTGCTTCCCATCAGACAGGTGTTCAGCCATCTCCAGGAAAGCAGTGCTCCATCACACGTAACTGTTACTTGGAAAGACAAAATGCCACCACTACAAACATCCCCACTCCTCCTCCTTCTTCTCCCAGTTCTGTCTGCTGAATATGACGTCATATGGTATGGAATGTCCCTTTGGCCAGTTGAGTTTAGCTGTCCCAGCTGTATCCCCTCCCAACTTCTCGTGCACTCCCAGCGTACTTGCTGGTGGTGTGAGAGGCAGAAACTACCTTGACTCTGTGTAAGCACTGCTCAGTGATAACAAAAACATTCCTGAATTATCTACACTGTTTCCAACACAAATCCAAACCAGCCCCATACTACTTACTATAGAGAAAATTAACTCTAGCTCAGCCAAAACCAGTGCTTCTTTTCTTAGAAAAATACTGGAAGAAACCAAAATATTCTGAATATTCACCATTGGGTCTGATGCTATCACCAGCAAAAGGGACATCGCAAGGGGACATCTTCCCCTCCCGCAGACGTCACTGGCTGTAGAAGAATACAGATGCCTGCATAGGTACAGCAGAGACCCCTGGGAGTGGGAAAGGAGGTGAAGAAGCTAGAGAGAGTACTGGCTTGACTGGTGGCTCAAACTCAGATCAAGTCCAGGATAGCAACAGAAGGTTAGATTGCCTAACCTTGACCCCTTGCTATTGTAGACAACCCATCAGTCTCCCACAAACCTGTCACGTCCCTCCACAAAAATTTTTCATTTTGTCTCTACCACGTCAGACTTACATCCTTTAAGGATCAGAGCTTGCTTCTCTGTTACAGCCTACATTTATTCATAGCCACTATACCCGCTCTTTTTTTTGGTGTCAACATACTCCTTTTCCCAAATAACACTTGTCTTTCCTGATGTATTTATAGACAGTTTACATATTGTCTCTCACCCTTCATTAGGCTCAAATGAACAGACAAAGCCCTTCTAATCTCTTCTCATCAGGGTTGCCAATTTAGTAGCAGTTACTATGTCTGTGGTAGTTCAAACTCCTCTTTTTTGCATATGTGCGATCAGAGTTGCAGACAGGATCCCAAATGATCTCCTGTGACTAATTTATACAGTGACAGTACCACCTCACTATCTTCACTGGCAACACTTGTCCCAATACAGGAGAAGGCACCACTCACCCTTAAGGGCTGTGTTGTACAGGCAGCCCAGAAGGCCTCCTTTTCTTTAAACTGACTGTTATTCTCTGTTTCACCCTGATCATATTATTCCAGATGTCAAGATAACTTTGCATGTAGAAATGCCCGCTAAATAAGTTTTTTCTGCATGTTCTTTAGTTGTCCTCGCCAGACCTCTTCTTCTTACACTTACAACAGCCTGTCACCGCAGACTCTTTGTCACAGTAAACAATACAAAATCTTTCACTGCAGCAGTCAGGAAAGATATCCTTTTACCAGAGATGCTGTACATGCTAGGGCATGATTCTTCCTTATGAGCAAATGCTATCACCAGAAAATGCAGATTAGGCAAAAAGAGGACATTGTCCCAAGTCACTGGGACATTGCAGTGACAAAATTAGTGAGAACATGCTGGATCAAAGTGTTTGTATTTGAGTCAAATGCTCAGAAAATATAAAACAGAAAAAGATGATGTACTAATACTACCTTCTAGATTGAAAACCAGTTAAGAGATCAGAAATACAGGTAGTGATGAATTGCCACCCATCATATTAGAAGGAGTTATTCAATAGTTGCATATTAGTTTTGTAGCAGAAATGGCAGAAGCTTAATTTGATTTTTTTTAATAACAAGTCAATTAAAGATTAATTATAATTAAAATGTGACTTGTAGGAGAAATCATTCATTGGCAGGCATGTGAAGTCAGTGCTTGATCCAGCATAGTGTTTCCACCTTTGATGTGTATGATAAGCATCCGGAAATAAGGGAAAGAAAATAAACATCAGTAATTAGATCACTTTCACAGATGGAATTGGAACCACTTCCACACTGGCAGAAATGGGAAGATGACTTCGTCTTGCTTCTTTTCTCTTACTTGTTCCATGAGGTCACAGTCTTTTGTGGAACTAAAATACAAATTAATTTACTAAGCAACTGAGCACATGATGAAGTTGGCAACCAGAATAAGACTGCAGATACGCCAACAAATTCACTGTCATGCGGTCATGCTCTGCTCCTTTTATTCTACTCAGCAAACTCTGTCAAGCTGTTCTGCTGGATACAACCTTAACACAGAGAGAAGTTTCAAGCAGTTTTCACAGCAGTTTAAAGCTGCCGTCTCCGATGACACTCAACAACAGGGAATGCACTAGGAGGGTATAAGTTCACTACTTATCCCAAGCTAGAAGCCCCTGAAAAGCTACGATCAGCAGATACAGGTTAGAACAAATCCTGTTCTTTTAGATGGAAGCTATGGAGAAAACAAAGAATTAGAGAAGCAGATCTCACTCTGTCAGAACCATCCACTTCTCTTTTGAGCTCCAGAAAAAAACCGGACTGGCAAATTGGTACAGAGTGCATAAAATGGCCCCAGCACTAGAGTAATTAAACAGGTTGTAACAGGAGACAAAAGGATTAGTAGTGAATGTTATAGAAAAAAAAATATTTGGGCTTGATCTTCACATCTCATGTTATCTGTATAGGAATTTAACAATAAATCTGTTATTTAAAAAGCTGTTAAACTGACTTATGTACAGATGTTGTTATCTGGCACCCACCAAGTCAACACAGCACAGTCAGAAGCAAAGCCTGCTCCTTTTACTCCACCCTGCCCTCCCACCACAGCCTGACCCAGTGGAAGTGAGCGATGCAAAAAGCAGAGAGCTCTGCGTCCCATTCAGCCAGCCCTGCTTCCTGCTCAGCCAGCCCTTGGCCTCCCCCTGAGATGCCTTGTGGGCAGCCAGTGGTGATGGGAAGTCTTCTGAAAATGTGAATACTTGTCCCTGAGCCCAGACTCTGACAAAGAGGAAACATCATCTTATCTGTCCACATTGTGTGAAAAGAAGATGTAAAAAGAGAGAGAAAAAAAAACCCCACAAAAAACCCAAAAAAACCACCAAAGAGCAAATCCCAGTCTCCCACTGAAAAACACGATGGAGCTGCAGCCATTAGAACCACACAGGCAAAGACAAGCACTTCATTAGGAGGCACTAACTCCCAGCATGGGCCGCAGTCAGAAGTAGATGAGGTGAAATCAGATTCTGGGGCTTGGATGCTTTGCAGCTTCGTGATTGCCAAAAAAATAATCAGACTCGAAGAGCTACAGCATGTGAATATTTCAAGTCACAGGGATGCTAACACTATCAGAAGTGTTGCTGCTTGTGAACTTATCCTCAGTGGCCTTTTATGAATAATGAACAAAATCATCATGAAATGATCTCACTTGTTGTATAGGTTTAAATGTATCTTTTATTTAGAGGGAATGGAAAATATTTTGGTGAGCACTGTGCCCCTTTAGAATCAATTCAGCACAGGGAGAGACAAATTATCCCAAATTGCTTTTGCGATTGGAGTGGGATACTTCAGAGAATCCATCTGCATGGCTTCACACCCCTCAACCCCCCAAAAAACCCCAAGAAAACAGCATTTCCTGGGGAAAAAAAGGTATAGCTGTGAATTCTTTTGTGCTGCACAGCATGATGTTCGGTAGTAAAGTCCCTGGATCAGGCCATATAAATTCTTTTGCTATGCCTTAACAATTCAAATAAACCCTGAAATATAAGCTCTTCAGTGGTGTACTGAAAAAAAACTTTTATTTTTTAATTTTCCCTATACAGTTTTCCCTTACAATTTTTTGGTTTTTTTTTATTCCTGTTGCTTTTAAAATTTAACAGACAAAAACTTGTAATGCATCTGTATTATTCCTACAACATATTGCTTTGCAACAGGTAACAATATCATTACAGGATATGAGCCATCCTCTAGTCTAATCTTATTTATAGTATTACAGCAATACTGTCATTTTAAATACCAGAAATTGAAATTCTGAGATAAAATGAGGTTCAGACTGAAAGGGAATATCAGTCTTCTCTTTCTACTTTGAAGTATCAGGATATCAAAAAGCTGATTCTAGACTGGTAACTAGTAGCATGTCCAAATTTCAGAAATTTTAAGTGATATTTAAGCTGGTACAGGCCCAACAACAGCAGCAGCAGCATCCACAAGAAGTTCCTATTTATAAGATGACATAGCAAAGGAAAATGATGTCTGCCAGCACTGTATCCTGGGCAACTCCCAGCCAGTGCTACAACATGCACTGTGCTCTTGGAAATACATTGTAAAGCAGCAGGCTGAATGGCATTCAAGAAACCACAGCTATATTCCTTTGGAGCAAAACTTGTATGAATTCTATTTTACATGAAGAAAGCCCCAAGAGGTCTCTTCTGAAATACTCTGCTCCAGCCACAAGAGCTACTTGGAATAACCTACTCCACTCCTGTTGTACAGCACCGCTGCACACCAGCATGCTCCCCTTTCTTACTAAGTAGCACAAAGAAAACTTTGAAAACACATGGTCAAAATGATTGGGCCATTTCTTTCTTCCATTTATTTCTAATACATGCAGGAACAAGGCTAACTCATCCATGCCTTTTGGCTGTCGCTCTTATCCTCTTGAATTCAAAAGTCACATGCTGGGGGTACCCAGACAAGTCAATATTCTTTACTGTCACGAAGCTATAAAATGCCTAAAATTCCCATTTATCTTCACTTAATACAGATTATTTTTCCTATTAATATTCCTACCATTTTCCCCACTGCTTCCAGTTACTCCCTGACTCCCATAAAGATTTAAAGAGTGGCTGAGCTGGAAGAGAAAGTACTTCTCCCCTTTACTGATACAGCTGGATCCACCTCTGGGCAGGCTGCAGGCTTGTGGGCCGGGTAGCATAAATGAGACATGCCCTACCACTGTGTATGCCATTTCTGCTGTGTATATTCAACTACTATTACTCCTACAGCTGGCAGTCTGGCATCTTCTGGCATTCCTGAATAAACTAGGATTAGCTAAAAGAAGACCATGCAACTTTTCATTCAGTCCATCATTCACCTGATTCAACTTTCTGCAGATTTCTTCAATTCTCATGTTTGCAATCTACCTCAAGAATACCTCATTTGCTTCTCTGGAAATGATTACTTCAGCCATTCTGCCTGAAACTAAGCAGAGAGGGCTCCAGGCTCACCCACGCTGAGTTAGTTTTTAATCTTCATTTTAGGAGAAACTTAACCAGGAGGAGAAAACTGGGTAGAGGATATATATCACCACAGAGGTAAAAAAGGATCTATTAAATTAAGCAATACTGATTTGTGCTACAATCAGTTTTCAATTAGCAAGTAAACTAGGAGATACCCTGCACATCCTCCATGGCTCTTTCCCAGGGTTTTTTAGTATATTCTTTAATCTATAGTAAGAGCAGTAATTTTGGTGTTTGGAAAAGGGTGACCATTGCACTGATCCATCAACTCTCATACGTCAAAGACCAGATTTAACATCAATATCCTTAAAGTGTTTTGACCTGATGAAAACACCAAACTGCTTGTTTATGGAGAAAATTCAAATCAAACCAGAGAAAATTACCACTTTTTTCATTAAAATACAAATGTTTCCATTTTGATCTTTAAATGTTTTCCACATATTTCTTTTTCACGCAGTCAGAATCCCTTTCAGCCTGAGAAATCTCCTAATGATCTTGCTAAACATTGGCTCAGACACCATGACAAGGAGTCAGCTCACGATGTTCAGACAGCAGTTGTATAAATACCTAAATCTGTGAAAATGACCAGAAACTCCCTGGGAGTTAGCAGAAGGAAAGAGATGTTATAGAACAGAATTCATCTGACTTTTATACAAATACTTCAGGAGAGAGAACTCATCCCCTGGAAATGCTTATTTCTTTCTGATAACTCTGAAGTCAGACATTGATGTCTCTGTTTGGTCACCTAAATGACCAAATTGCTGTGACAATTCAGCCCTGAATATGACCTGTGCTTTTTTTTTCTAGAATTTACACAGCCTGTAGCACATCACCTTATGTTGCTTTAGACAAAAAAAAAAAACAAAAAAACCAAACAAACCAAAACAAGCCAACAAATAGCTTTCTTTTGAGCTACCAGCTTGAGAGATGGGGAAAAATTTAAGTATGTGCATAAACATTTGAATAAATCAATGCACTTATCTCTGTTTTTCTCAGACCTGGAGTGCAGCTGCCACCTTCCAAGGCTAAAAATAGTGTCTTTAGGCAGCTCAGGTAGACGTAAACCACCTTCTTCAGCTTTATTTAAAATCTCCTAAGTGAAGAACAATTCATTCTTCTGTGATATTACAGAAAATTAGTGGAATTAACCAGCAGTTATCTGGCAAGAACCCAAGAAAATTGCAATGGATTAAGCAAAGTTAGTTTGTAAGAAAGCTGCTTGATTGACTTGTTCTCCAGCACTCCTTACACCTACAGTTTTGAAGGTATGATCAGTAATCACAAAACTCTTAGTGCCATGTTCCTGGATAACTTATATTTCCCCTTTGAAGCGGTGTTTTCTGTGAAAATTCTGTGTATTTGATTACATTCAAGCAAAGTCTAAGCTCTGGCAACATACTACTAAACCCTCCTAGTTTTGCTTTCTCTTTTGTGATTACTAACAGCTCATCTCCACATCCAGTCAACAAGATAATTGAATAATATGGGTAACAGAACGCAGCCATGCCAAGATCCTGGGCCGACCTTGAACACTGGTCAGCTCACCATATACAAAACCTCTTTGAGTAAAGAATAAACTCTGAGTAAGCAGATAAATTTCCAGACATCTTTCTCAAGTATTACATGCAAATCTTTGTTAAATATTCCACTAAATTTGGCCCAAAACAATAAGATTTTGAAGTCAATATTGTTGTCTAGCTTGCTCAATCTAAAGTACATCATCACATGATGCTTGGACCTGCGTTGCACTAAATATATATGAACCATTTTAATATGCTGCAATGATGCACACCTCAGGCAATACTTTTTTCCATGACCCATTTCTCAGGTTTGCTTTATATTGCTATAACATCATTATGGTTCTACAGAGTAAACATCATATTTTCATCCACTTTACTCTGCCAAAATAGTGACTAATAGATATGTATATATCCATTATATACGCATTTATTAAGCAAGATTATATACGAGGTAGTTCATCATCCAGAAAAAAATTAGTAGCCAGTTGCTCTGATACTACTGTGCATGGTGATGAGTCTTTAGCTTTGGGTCACACAAGTTTAAAACTAAGGTAGGCTGAGGCACTTCATAATATCTGTTTTACAATGAGACCAGAAGTGCTTCTGAGACACCATCTGTAACTGTTAACTTCAGAGCCAAAGGGTCAGTTTTCTTTAGAGAAAGCAAAGAAAGCAATGTACTCCCAGTGCTTTTTAATATATATATATATTTTATTTTTTCCCTTAATGGAAAATTGCATTATTTCCCACTGTCAGCCTGCTCAAGGCACGCAAGAGTGTCTGTTGTCATTTGTTCTGTTTGGGTTCCTCCCAGGACAGGGTGAAAGCAAGGACTGGTAATCATGAGAGCAGAAGCCTTACCATTTTTTAAAGCATAACAGAGTTCAAAAGGCAAGAGGAACTTTTAAGATACCTAGGCATAATCTGTGTATTCTTCTTGAAAGTAAAGTTTGTAATTAAAGTTGCCGTTTCTGAACAGCCTGCTAGTGCTGGCCATCTTGATAACAAAGAAAGAGGACATACTTTGTGATGCTGACATACAACCCGTGGGTGAGAGCTGGTGCCTCTCTTGTAGGAAGCAGGCAAAATAGATGTGAGTACCTAAGATGGCCTAGAGGGAACATAACTGAAAGATGTTCAGGAAAAACAAATAGTCATGTAGCCAGAGCAAAGAGAAATAGGAGATGAAACAAGGGGTGTAAGATCACTGCTTTGCTTTCCCACAAGCTTTTCCTGTCATTTCACTCTCCTTCCATTTGTTTTTACATACTGCAGAGGAACAAATATTTTTATACTTTCAATATTCTAAAAGTATGAACTTGAAAAGCAAGATAACAGAAAAGTGACATACTCTAATACTCAGAGCAAACCTCTGGATGGGAAACAGGAAATAATTTGGCTCTCCAAAACCATGTAATTAAGAATAAAGAAGTAGTAAAATGCATTTGTTTTTTATGCAGGTCACTTTCTCAATAGAAGGGTGGAGCAAAATCAGATGACTTTTTAAAAAATTTAAGTAGCATGAATACTATAATTTTGGAAATCACTTAGACATACTTCATCTCGCATGTTTTCATTACTTACACTGTGCTATATGAAAAAGGATCTTGGATAGTCCAGTTACGTAAGTAATTTCATGTTTTATAAAGTAACTCAGCATCACCAGGAAAAGACCTTAAAACTGTCAAAAGGTATACACCACACAGAATCAAATTTATATACAGTTAATTCTTTTAAAGAAGTAAAAATGAGTTGAACCCATTGAGATTCAAGCCTGTGTTACCAGGAAGTATGTTAACCTATTCAGCTTGGCTTCTCAACGTGTAAAGGCAAATCAGAATCTGCAATTCCAGTCCTCTTAGAGAGCTTTTTTTAGAACAGATTATAACACTTCACCTTGTTTCAAACATTCGTCTGCAAGCAAGCAAGAGGAAGCAGTTACAGGTGTCAGGAGGTTCAAATACAGATAGGCTGAAAAGTAGGAATACCCCTATTATATGAAATGATTGCTAGAGCATTCTAGTGGAGGTTCGTAACATGCTGTGACAGGCTCACATGCGTCTACCAATTCTCACCTTCAAATGGGAATAGAATAAAAGTAGGGTAAGGATAATGAGAAAATCTGTTTGTATTTGAAGATATAATTCTGCTCAGCATTTCTTGCCAAGACCACAATTAATTTATATTAAAGTATGAGGAGCAGAGAAAAATAAAGAGAACATACTTTGGAGTATGGAACATTTCCTTGGAAAGAGATGATATGATAAAGACAAACCCTAGGTTCTTATGTCTCCAATGTTTGAATTGTTACTATGATTCAGGAACGATGGACGACAAAGCAAACCAAAGCAGAGATGAAAAATATGGACTATACAAGAAAAACCTCATTAGAGCTAATCAGATTCCCCCTTAACAGCTCTCCTCGAAAAGATCAGGTTTGCACCACCAGGTTTCTGGAGGAAAACCAAATCCTTAAAGAAAGTTTCGATAGAAGAAAAAGGAAGATACATTGTGTTGAAAGGGTGACATACAGCATATCCACGGAAGATAAACAGCAGAAAAAAACTGCAGAAGCATGGATGAATAGGGGGAAAGGAAAGGGGGGAATAAATAAATCTGTGTTCAGATCTTAATACAATTAACTTTCCTGTGACAAGTCATGTACTTCTGAAAAAGAAGTATAAGTCCAGCCAGCAGAGATCTTAGATATGCATTCACCTGCTATTCCACCTGGTGAGCAGAAACAAAGGTGGTTCCCCCATAAGCCAGAAGCGCTACTGGGAAGGGATGGCAGAAATCATGTAGCTCCTGAAGGCAAACTTTTGCCTCTGTGCTTGCCCATCACCCATTAATCTGACAGAGATCCTGGTTTAAACCCAATTCTGTTGAGAACAATCCCCCACAGGTTCTCTGAGATAAGAAGGGGTAAAGACAACTATAGTTGTAGAATAGTATAGATTGTTAGAAGCTATAATAAATAACAAAAACAGGAGATACAAATAAATGAAATGGAATCAATACAGCTTTTCTAAAGACAAGTGGTGTAACACAGATGAGTTGCAGTTTGGTTTTGGAGAGGCAGTGTACCTGAAGAAATTCCGGTGGTTTTATACACCTACAAATTCTAAAATCTTCAATAGGGTTGGTCACCACAGATTTTTAAAGAAACTAAGCTGCCACAAAATAAAGCACTGGGGTCTGGAGCAGCCTGGTAAGGGCTGGAGTGCCCATTCAAGCCAGAAGATGAGTCTGAACTCCTGCACCATGGGACCACGCTGGCTGAAATCCACTTTAGTGGGTGCTGAGCCTCAGACACACAGTGGCCTGCATCTCCTATCTCCAGACCTCTGATTCCCTTGGAAGAAAAGCAAGACACACTGCGTGAAGGGAACCACTGCACCCTCCAGCCAAGATCCTAGGGCAGACAGGTTTTGAACCCACTACCATGGGGCAAACCTCAGCATGAGACACAGTCCTCCTCTGGCTGCAAACAAGGGTCAAAACCCCTCCAAAAACAGCTGTAAATTCTTATTCTAGGCTTCCGAGCAAGGCTGAGAGTGATTAAACACGTGATTCTCATGCTGTCAAAGAGTTGCTGCTTTATGTCCAACTTACTTCACATAGTTATTTATATTTCCCTAGAACACCACATCCCTGAGGTAGAAACCTATGTGTGAAGTAATGGTGTACGGAAGAATCAAAACTCATAAGATGCCCACTTTAGTATGCCACACATTCATTCTTTCATCCAAAGCAAGACTGGTCTCAGTTGCTTATTTCCAAATTCATTTTAAACTCTCACCCAATTTTACATCTCCTCTTGCCACTGGAAGGTTTATTTCAATGTCTCTTATGCCTTTCAAAAAGTTTTTTTGGCAGATCATCTTCCTGTTCTCCATGATAAATCTTGTACTAATTTCTCTTTCCCAGTGATGTTTATTCCCTCAAATATTTGCAGAACATTGTCAAGTCACCTTGCAGTCACTGCTTGGAGCATCCCTATCTCATTTGCAGCCTTTCTGCACACAGCAAGTCAGTTCTTCCAGCCCTCTTCTTTATCATTTATCTTGTTCATCTTGTCAATTAGTTTCTCTGACCTCTCCTTTCACTTTACTTTAATTTTCCAACACATCCTTGCAAGGTAAGTACAGATTAGCAGCCTCACTCCCTCTATGTTGTGCAATCAACATGGGACCGGTAAGGAGTTGATTCATTTGGTCACAGACAAAACATAGGAATATGGCCTGTGCAGTGCAGCTGCTTGAAAGAGATTTAGATCACTGTGTGTCACTTAAGAGACTGACCATTATGTGCATGGAGGGTTAGGTTTCCTCCCAAAACACTTCTCCCCAGTGAGGGTTCAGGACACGCATGCTCCCAGCTGCTCCCCTGGCATGCGGATGTTGGCCCAGGATGGGACATTAAACTCATTCGCTTCATTGCTTTGCTTTCTTATCTATGCTCCTATTACTAGGTTGAAAGGCAATATTGCCTTCCCCACCCTCCCCCCTTTTTCTGAACAAAAGTATTATCTTTGATTAAGTGGAAGATAATGGAGTTTTCAATCTGTGTGTGTATGGTATACAGTGATTTTCCATTTCGTTCATATGCTCTGCAGGTTACCTCCTAGTCCTACAAGAAAATAAAACATAGATATACAGATATAACTAGATTTTTGAAAGACCTGGATGCCACTGGCATATATAAGATTACATTCATCCCAACTTATCAGAGTAGCAGTTACACAAGTGTAGTAAGGAACTCTATTATCTTGTCTTTAATTTACTCTCAAGGAGTACATCTTTCACAAAATCCATATCAGAGCCCCCTTTCTCATTTATTTTGGCAAGAGAGGGGAGAGGTGTCTATCTGCTCTGATAATGGAGCTATTTGGCTTAGCCCAGCTATTAATCCACCTGACAGCTTTCCTATGAAAAGGCAGATTTTCCATCCTCCACTCCAATTTATTTCATCATCTGCACTTTCCTTCTCCCATCCCTGGTTGGTGGTAATAATAAGAACTGTCTAGAAAAATATATAAAAATGGCACATGTGTATAGATATAGGTAAAGCAGGCAGCATGGGTGTGATAAGAAAGAAAGTCTGCTTTAAGAATTTTTAGCTCAGTTATTTGTCTTATGAAAGCTTGAGTCAGTCACCATTCTTTCAAAAATATCCCAACACAAAATTCCATTTTTCTCAACAAACAAGCTCACTGGGGTTTTATTTTTTGGAGGGGGTGTTGGTGTTGTTTGGGGGGGGGGGGTGTTTCCTTGGGATTTTTTTTTTGTTTGGTTTGGTTTTACATCAGTCCCTGTAACAGCAGTTCTCTGATCTTAATGAAAAATACTATACTATAATTCTGAAGTGAGATTTACTCATTGTGCTATACTTCAGGTATTAGGTCTAGAAAAGAGACAAGTATGGATGTTGAGAGCTCCTGTCTGACCTGCTGCTCTACAATTATCCTTAGCTGACAGTGTTTGATAAGGCTTAGGGTTAGACAAATATAAATCTCCATGGAGGAGGAGGTTCCTTGGTCCTTTTTTTGGTAAGAAAACCTGCTACGTTAGGCAGCTGAGAAAACAATTTATATTCTGCACATATTGATATTTTTAATCAAGTATTTTTATTTCAAAATACCAAACTTGTTAAACTTTTAGCTAAAATACATTTACAAATAGATATAATGTTTTGAAAAGAAGTCCAAATTCTCTGTTTCTTTTCAAAACTTTTGAAGTGGAATATAATGTTTTTCAGACTCAAAATAACATTTTATTTCCAAAGATAGTATAATTCTATCAATACAAATATCTCAGTTTTTAAAAATATTTTTATGACATTTAGCTGACTTTACTATGGATCAGATATAAGATATTCCAAGCCAAGCGTAGGCAATGCTAAATGCTCAACTGAATGCTCAGTCACTCTCCCTAACTCAGCAACTTGGTTCATTGTTTGCTCTCTGGTGTTTTTTTACAGGTGACAGTTCAGAAAGATTTCAAATGAGGTCAGGAGAGGAGAAAAAGGATTTTTCCCATAATGACAAGCTGATCAAAAGACAAGACAGTTTGTGCTTTTCCTACTTACATATCTACATTTTAGCTCCAAAATCACTTAAAAATATTTTCCATGCATGCAATCACTTGCATTTTCAACAAGCTACTTCAGTTTCTTAATTGAAAATGGAAATGTGAAAATCGAAAATGTGTCAGCCATGCTGGGCATCTCCTCTAGGCGTTTTAGAATCCTCTATTTTCTTGCTAGTTTTTCATTCTCCTGTAACTCCAGATGCTAAGACTACACTCTGCAGTAGGCGGGTAAAAGGCATTGCTCAAAGGAAATTCTACCATTCCTCATGCTCATTGCATCCATCTGAATAGTCTTCCTGCATCACTATGAGTCAAGATAGTAGGAGAAGCCTTGAAACTAATGTCATATCTGGAAACTGCATGAAATGGTACAAAGATACTGGACCAAGTTCTCTCTTTGGAAGGGCACAGCAGTTCCAGCCTCACTAGAGCGAGGTCTGCTACCATGCCTGAGGCAGAAGTCCTGCTGGGGCGCACATCAACAAACATTCCTTGTTGCTATGGAAATTTTTTGTCTTGGCAGGATTTGATTTAACATGTTCAAGTTTAAACTCTTTCTTTAAACCCTAGCTAAAATGGTTAAAACACTCATTTGGGTTATGGGATTCATACAAATTAGAATAGTTGAGGTGGAAGGGGCCTGAAACTCCCTGCACTCCTCCAGGAAACTGCTAAAAGGATCCTGTCTTCCTCGTTAGTAAGTTCCATTTCTGGCTTTGCTGAGACAATATTCAAAGCAAAATCACTTTAAAGAAGGCCATAAGCCAATGATATTTTAAGACACCTTAGTGACCACGTCTGAATGTTAAATCAAACCACTTTCTGTCTACCTCCTGCCAAAGCATCATTGCAACCACTGGTATGTTCCCCTCTCTTATGTCAATGCAGTTCCCTAGAAGAGAATTGGCTCATGCTAGCAGCTCAGAAATAGGAATTCAGTCGTAAACTGCAAAGCGTCCCAAATAACCTGAATATTCTGTCATTGCTGATTTTGGTGTACTCATTTTACATTTTCTAAGCCTTTTTCTGGGCTAAGATTTGAGGTATTCTTTTCTTCTTCATGCCAGTTCAGTAGCAAAAAAAAAAAAAAGCTACCATGGATTGTTTTCCTCCTTTTTTTAATGATCCTCATTAGCAACAACAAAGTCTATCTGCTTGCCACCACTCTCAGCTGTCTGAACCAGCAGTCTCTTAAGTCCTTCTGTGATTGAGCCTGAAATTCTACCACACAATTTATACTGCTTCCTAAGCACAACTTTATATCTTTACAGATCTTGAAATGATAATGGTCTTGTGCTTTATAATAGAGGTTATATGCCAATTTATCAGCAATTTCAGAAAGGAAGACATTTAAGAAGGTGAAAAATAAATACACATTTTCAATGATGCTTCCCAGGCCCCGCAAACACTCATGGCAAATTTTGGTCCCTTTCAGGTTCATCTGTCCATGTTTATCTTCTATATAATATTTCCTCAGTACACCTTAATTGGGGAAAACAAGAATATTGATGACATGCAAAAAGAGGAACATTTATTTGTTACTTCTACAAACTTACAGCTCATGTGAATTCTGGTCTGAAGTCAGCTTGCAGAAACCTTCGGTGATATAAAAATGAAGCTAAAAGGATCTACATGCCATAGATAAATTTTAAACTACTTTAAACATTTCCCTCAAATAAATTCTCTTCCTTCCATAAAGCAATATTGAAAGAGGGGGTTAAGAAAAAACAATTTAATTAAATGCTTCAAAGAGTTTTCAGGATGAATTCTTAACTAGCTATGAGATTTCTTACTTGTAAACCAACCTTCTGACTGATTAAGCTTCTTTGGGTAAACATGTTTATTTTCATGTAAAATCTGATAAAATAAATTGTGAAAACTTTCCTTAACAATTCTTTAGCAGCTTGAAATGTTTCTTGCAGTACCTGAAGGTCTGCCCTTAGCTTTGGCAGTATGAACTCTGTAAGACCTGAGCCTTGCACACTGCTCAGCAAAATGGGTGACCTAGTCCTAGCACCACTTGAGCAGGCAAAGCAGCAAAATGGAGATTTCTGGAAAAGGTTCAGTGTGTGCAATGCCTGATGCAGACAGAAAAGTGCTATGTTCTTTATTTTGATATGAAGCTTACTTAGATTATTGATCACAGCTCCTGTATTGAAAGCTGAAATTAAATACAGATTGTGACTAACCACTTAAATCTTGCACTCAAAATGCCATTGCCAATTAGCTTTTTTTGTTCTTTAATCTTTTTAGAGCTTTGGTTTTTGAAAATTCATGATACCACTTTCAGTTTAATTTGGAAAGGGGAAAAAATCAATGTGTCTCAATGTTCAAGCTATTTCCTGCTCGGGCCTCTTACATCAGGCTAATCCTTAGCATACAGAGACCTCTACTTCTGAAAACCCAGAATTCCTCAAAGTTCTTGGCATGATAATGCAAAGTAGCTTGTATTGCTTGTGATTATCTGCATACACGACAGACAACATACCTGCTTTCCTAGGCACTCCATTAAAATTGCTTTCTTTCCTACCTTTTAAAAGCTAAACAAGCAAAAGAAATTATAGTAAATGTGACCTGTGGCATAAAGTGTTTTAGAAAATATGCTAAAGATTTTGCATGCAAGAAAATCTTTATCCCATTCCTGGATTGGGGTCTCAGAATCACATAGCTACCCTGATCTCTCTGAAGTCATAAGACCATTAAGAAGAAGCTAATGCATTTATGTTTTAAAATGTTAACTCACTGATTGCACAGTTGACAGAGCAGCTCATTGTTGCTTCTTAATGCTCAGAGCACTCAATCTGATAATGGTGTTATCCACTAGGATCCCCTGCTTGGCCTGCCCTCTCCAATGCCAAAATGCAGCACTCCTTGAGAGAAGCAGTAGCCAAAATCCAGATCTCCTTGAGGGAAGAAGTACCCATAATAAAATCTGAATATCCCCTAACATGTTACTCAAAACTAAACCAGACAAAACCACAAGCTTTGCCCACCTAGAAGTTCAAACCAGTTCTGGAAGTACATGGTGCAATAATGCTAAAAGTCGACAACTAGATAAATAGCAAGCAATTCCTCCCTTGCCTGGCTGTGACCAAAATCAGGTCCTGAATTAACAGTGCTTGGTAGTCCCCTACACCCTTCCAGGTATTTGTGATTGATCTGGTTTGAATAATCGGAAAGAACAGATGGTATCTATTTCTTCTGAGTCTGATAGGAAGGACATTAGCAGGGTAGCATAGAATTTCTGCAACTATTAATCAGGTGTGAGTCCATGTTCTGTAATATACAGACAAGTCAGACCAGAGTTGTGTTGTCCTTTGAAACCTCAGTTGCAGAAACCAAGAAATTCCTCTTCAGAGAGCAAACAAACAAGAAAATTGAAAACAAAACAAGGAGGAAGGCTTAAATGAGCTATCTACTGGGTAGAGATGGGTAAAGACACAACAGGCAGGGAAGCATAACAATCAGGCAATCACCAAACTAAAGCAGGGGTGCTCTGCTTGCATCAATCTAAACAAGCATTTTTGCAGATTTGAAGTGGAAGTCATCATCACCAATCCATAGCAGGCATTTTACCTACCAATCAGGATTAACTATTGTTTTCATACTCTCCCAAATACTCTACAGTCTTAAAGGAATAAAACCAAACAAACAACAAAACCCTAACTACATAAATCTCAAGGTCTGCAAGGCAAATATTTTTTAAATGTCTCAGATCTTTAGAAATAAAAGTCTGTATTTAAATGGAAGAGTTATATGTTTAAAATCCATTAAAGTTTATTAGTTATTAATAATTATTATTTATTAGTTATAAAACACTTCGCCCAGTAGTTACTGTTTTCTCTCAGGACTTGTTCATCAGGCATCTATACTCTGCAACAAAGATGTTTGCTTACTGCTATACTCAAAGATAGTGCTATCTCTTTTATAAATAAATTGTATGACAAGCAGGTATGATAATGTGTATTCCTTAACAGTTTTTATCATCAATCACAGAAGTATACCCCTAATTTACAGAGCAGAAACTAGCAAAGCGGATTGGTTAAGCGATTCAATGAAGGTCACATACAAGATTATGCAGGCACAAAACCAGAACACTTGTGCTGTTACACCTCCCCCGTTGCATCTCCGCTAAGGCTAGAAGAACTGTGATCTTTCAAAGTGCATGGCACCCTCAATTTTCTCTCAGTGGCCTGGACCCTGCAACACTGAACTTATATCCAACATAAATGATGCAGCATCTAATACTAAAACTGCCTGCAAGTACCATAAAATACAGAACCTAAACCCCAGGGATTTATGGTTTTCAGTTTGAAAAAACCTTTTGCTCCTTGTAAACAACTTCCTTCAAAAATCACAACCACCTCAAGGGGGCTTTCTAGTAGTTATCACATCTCTGAGCTGCTGTATTACTCATTCTTCGTTGTTGTCTCCCCATTCAGACCATTTCCTCTTCCCATATCACACATTATCAAATTCACAGAATGGAAACCATTTAAGGCATCAAAATTATTGCTGACAGTGAACAGGAGATGAAAGTCAAGTACCATGCGCTACCTGTCTTTTGGGATTCCTCACGTACTGTGTTCTGTGTTTCACTCATCAAGATGTCATACTTAAAAAGTTACACAGCCTGAAGAATAGAGGAAACAACAGAAAGGAGAGGAAAAAAAAAAAAAATGGCTCAATCCTTCTGTTATTGCTCATGTTTGCCTATAAAAAAATTTGAAAAAGGTTCCCAAGTCTAACAGCAATCACAGCCATCTAGACAGTGTCTAATGCATGAATAATGCATTCACGTCAGCTCAACAAAGACCAAACTTGCTGGCCTCCAAAGCCATTTTACAGCTCGCGTATAGATCTGACATTAGGGAAAAAGAGATTGCATCATCTCAGATATATGATGCCCTATGTATATGCAGCTGCTTTCTGGATTGACTTTCATGAGAAATGTGTCACTTCTCAAGAAAATTGATAGGAGACAGAATTGTCATTTCTCCAATTCATTCTTCCCTGTCACTTTGTCCTCCTAGTTCCAACCTACTTTGTAGACTGAGATTCAACACGTCTGTCAGTTTCTTTAGTGCATAAAGGTAAAAATATTCTGAAAGTACTTGACTGAACTGGGTCCATAGTACCTTAGTATTTTGGATTTTTCCATTTCAATAAATGAATTAAAATTGAGGAAAGACAGACTAAGACATGTATACTTTAGAGACAAAAGCCTCCTTTCAAAATGTCTGAATTGATCAAATAAAGCACCTTTGAGAATAGTAAGTCCTCCTGTTAATGTGCAGTTTGATGTTACTTGGTTATACCAGCACTGTGTTTGTTCTTGCCTTTAAATATAAACATAGTCCAGTCTGTGAATACAGATTTGCATTCAGACAGTTGGGAGTAATTAAAAATGTTTCTAACAGTGCCATAATACAACCCTTGTAATTCATAATCAGACTTAGATCTTTATGGAACAAAGGCATATTTTTGCAGGGTTATAGATAACTTGGGTAAGTATAGCCCATTCTGGGCTATGAAGGCTATCTCCTTCACTGCTTTCATACTGAGACCACATACCTATCAGGGAAATGCATCTGCTCACTTATCTCTGTTATTTTCACCGGCCACCGCTGGTAATTACCCAATATAATTGAGTGATTTGGGGTTGTTATTAATATATCTCTCTTTTCTTTTCTCATCTGCCTAGTTCAGTGGAGCTTTGCTGCTTGTTTTACAATATTGCTGTCACTTCTGCAACACAAAAAAGATTCTGAAAACCACCGGTTTTCTGTTTATGGCTTCCCTGCAGGAGAAGGCAGAGATACAACCTGGCTGAGGAGTGCCAAGCCCTCCTGCCTTCCTCCAAACACAGACCTGTCTTTGTGACACCCTGTACCAGCTGCAACAGCACTGTGGGGAGGGAGCAGACTGCAGAGCTGCCACATATTTAGCTCTTGCAAAGGCTGAGAAGTGCAGAGTAGCAACTCTGCCCATAGTGGTGCCTTGTCAGCTCAAATAATTTCGAGGATTTGGGCAGTACCTCCACCAGTTGTAGAAAACACTGGTCACAACCAACAAACTCCTCGTCAATGCTACAGAGCAAGTGCTGTATTCAGAGAGCTTACCACAGGTCCATTTCATCAAATACTGGTCAGGGGAAGAGATGTACTGCATCCTTCTGACCACTCCCTAGCTTTCCCCAACTCATTGCCTGAATGAAACCCTCCTCTTGGCCACATGCTAAGAATAGGGAAAGCAAAAAGCACTGGATATAAATCGCCAGCGTGATACAAATTATGTCTTTTTCTCTCACTCTTTTCTTCCCATTTTTCCTCCCTGTGCTTGCCCCAGATTGCAAGGTCTGCTTTCATTTGAAGACAGTTACATCTGACAAAGCTGCCACATTTTGCATACATTCATACCGAGTGCAAAAGCTAAAGCAGGTGCTACAGATGCTTGTTTGATTAGTGCAGTCTGCTATTTGATATTTCACAAAAGAAAGAGAGATAATGAAAGAGAAAAAGAAAAAGAGAGAACAGTGGCATCTTTCAACAAATGGATTGAAAGTGTCTTGTTCTGTTGTGACAGCTTCCATCAGACATGCCCAGCAAGGTAAAACGGGCATTTTTCAAACAGATGGTCTCAAAATCCTTACAGCATTATGGCTCAGAGAAACAGCATATCTCACTGCCACATGCTGGGGAGGTAGCTGTGCCATGAAGGAGGTGTACTCGATTTACCTGCCTGCCTTAGTAGAATCCAAACGTCTGGTGTGTTGAGGTGTTAAGGTACATCTAGTTAAAAGGCAGCTGCCACAGGGACATAGCTGAGGTTATGGAGACAAATAAAAGCCTTTTGTTAAGGCAATGAATTTTCATTCTGAGGACAGAAGACCTTAAATCCTTTTTGAACAAGCCACATAATCTCTGTGACAAGGTCATCACAGACAGCACAGCTTGTGGACAGTATGCCACCAGATCCAGTCACCTTCTCTTCCTGGAGATACCATGGAGACAGCCAGCACATCATAGAAACTCTTTCATGCAGGTTGCTGAAGTCTGGTTACATTCAAAGTTCTGCAAATGGCATATTAGCTGTGTGCTGCTAACATACTGAGACAGGCTGCCAGGTGCTTTTGGGTGCGTATACTGCATTCACTGAAGAGAAAACTTTAGTCAGCATAGGAGACTAAATTCAATTGTCTAGACATACAGTAAATCTGGATCTGCAGATAGCAATAGGTCTGCCTCTCAAAAGATGGCATAAACACAGCCTGGGTTTCTCTTCCCTATCTGTAGAATGGGGATAATAAATTACAACACTACCTTTGTCTTTCTCTCTATCCTACTGAATTTCAAAGTGCTTTAGGAAGAAAAAGAACTGTCTCATCAAAACGAATGTTTGTTGTAAACAGCCAGCTGGACTCCAGACTCTTCAGATTCCTTCACCTAGAAGTAGAAATCAGCATGTCGGTTAGATATGGCTTGAGTTGGCGCAGAGCATCTTGAGACAGTATGGCAGGCCGGAAACAGTGTATACCTTCTGCCAAATTAAAATTTGATATATTTTTCAAAAGGCTACAGAGAGCCTTTAGAAATGCAATTTCTCATTCAGAATATTTCAGCCTCTCCCTGGGGAGACCAGTGTTTATAACTAGGTAACCATGAAAAGCTTTCTGTCAGCATGAGGGTCGCTCTGGCTGGAGTTCGATGGAGCCCTTTCCCAAGCATGTTGCAAAGTCATTATGAAAACTCACAGTTCTTCCTTCTGTCACAAAGCCATCTCTTCCTGCAGGCTGGAAAAGTGAGGACAAGCTTTCCACTATGGCCTGATAAGCATCATGTTCAGGCTGATAAGCACAAGTAGCTGCCAAGCCAGATTGTCCCTCCAGCCTCTGCTATGCAGGTTAAGGGAAGCAGAACACACCAACGGCCATGACAGAAGCCCTAGTGCTGGCAGACAGCTGGTCAGGATGGGGCTAGCCTGAGGGAGTTACACATCACACAGGGCAAGAGAAAGCCCAAGCCTGGACATAGCCCAAGCATTTTCCAGAGAGGTTTTTGCCAGTCAGGTCTCCAACCTCCTTACCAAGGATAGCAGGTTTTCTACAGATAAAGATATTCTTTCAAGCAGAATTGAAGTCTGTGGGACGGACTTACTTCATACATTACCCAGTGAATCCAGGCAGCAGCAGACTCCCAGCCAGAAACCCAAAAGTGATTTAACCTGAAAATGCAACTGAGCTGTGATAACAAATATATTCAGAATCTGGACCACTGGATGCAGGCTTACCCCTTAGGAGGTGCGGCTTGCTGCCATGCACTGCACAAGCAATAGGTCTACAAGCATGATCTGCAAGCAGACCCAAGGAGGCAGTGGTTCCACAAAATCCTTGTTAGGAACTTCAGTCTAGCGTCCCTCTTTTCTCCAGGCATCTCACTGCTATGATGTCCTGCAGTCCTGATTTTCAGCATCTTGACTCTTCTAGTTTTGAAGCCTGAGGCGTGACAGGCTAGGACACTAATTAAACTGTTTGTTCCTTCAAAGCAGACAAATGTCTTCTTGTGACAAGAGAGATTCATCACAAGGTACTAGAAACACGGTCTCCTTTGACTTCAGATGAACTGAGGATGCTGAGCACATCCAAAAATGAAGTGGTTAACTCATTTCCCGCTGTTATCTAGGAGCAAATGGCCAGACTGCAACACAGGCCTCTACAGGTAGTATATCAGCTCTCCTGCACCAATGACTCTCTGATACCCTCAGCAGGCTTTGATATCCAAAGGTTTATTTTGTTTAAAGAAGAGGTTCTGCCACTGTACCACTGCATCAGCAATGAACCTTCAAATCATGTTCACCGTGGGCCATGAAGATAGAAAAAATATTTTCTCCCAGATTTCCTAAATTGGCTGCTATTTTTCAACTGCTGTCCCCTATTTGAGTGGGGTTGGCAGATTTATGCATTCAGTATGTATTTACTTAATGATGAAGGAAAATGTTAATTCATAAATAACCTTGGCCAGTGGCAAGCCTAAAATGTATACATTACTTATATCTGCATTCAGCAAACTGAAAAATGACAGAATGCCGCAACAGTGCAACCAGGCAAAGCATAAACCATTCAGCTGAGCAAGATGGAGAGCTCATGCTGCGCCCCCTTTACAGGCTAAGCTGGCAGGTCCTAGTTATATCCTTGTTGCAGTTCAAGCTGGCTGCGTGAGCTGCCAGTGCCTGAGTCAGCAAGCCAGAAGGTGAAACAGAGAGAGCCTTTGACGGCAGCTGTATGCACACAGTTGCCACAGTGCACCTGGCAGGTTGTGGCCCCAGTTGAACCACTGGTGGATATCACTTCTCACCCACTCACCGCTTCAGATAGGTCAGTTGTTTCCTCTACTCTTCAGCCACAGGAGTCTGAGAATATCATTATCCATAGAGCAAGAGATTCAGACACTGTAATAGCTCAGATTTTGCCAGTCTTACCCTCCCTTGTAAAGATACATACCAGAGCTGCCAGGCTGGGTTGCCTACAAGTCTTGCAGTCACGGATTTTCATGCAAATAGCTTGACAATGCAAATGGCTCCAGGAAAGGTTTTTTTGTGACCCTAGTGACCTGTTTCTTTTGAGCAGATTGCAGCTTTTATCTCTTGGCACCATTTGGTCATCATATTTTTTTATTGCTGAGTGAACCTTTAGTGATACCACTACCAGGGGAGAACAGGCATGAGAAATTCTTATATGGATCTGCTAACACACTTCATTGTTGAGGCACAACACCCCAGCTATCCTAGGCTCAGGCATTCACATTAAGCATTTCACTTTCACACTGAGGTACCTTCTTTTAGTCCATTACTGAACAAGTAGAGCGCCTCTCTCCTATTAAAAAATGTTACACTTCAGCTATGCTTCAGTCGATAACAGATTGATACATCTGCTAACCAAAACACAGTGGTGCTATTCTGTTTTCTTCTTTGTGAGTCTATCCCCATTTCACTCCAGCCGGGCACAGCTGAGAATCTGAGAGAGAAAAATTAATGGGAATCCTTTCTCTGAGCTCTCTCCAATTCAAACTAACTCCTTAAAAGAGACCAGCCTAGCAATTATTAGAGTTCATAACCTCTTTCTTAATTACCTACATGCAAACAAAGCTCTGCAAAACATATGAACACTGTGAATAAACTGCCTCATGTTCTCCAGCAATCTTTGTCCAATTATTATTTTAAAATGTGAATACACTTCAATAATACAGAGAATAATCCTTTGCATTTTTTATTTCCTCAATATAGTACATGTGTAAACTTCCACAAATCACAGATTCCCTTCAGCAACAATGCAACCCATTATTTCTGAACCTTTGGTACTTTCATCCTGCAAGCTCTGAAGCAGTTCGGCCAAGGAGACAATCAGCTTAAAGGCATTTGGATGCTAATGAACTACAGATGTGACGTTCAATAGGCTGAGAATGATAGTGTGTTTAACTCTGTATTTATTTCCTTAGGTGAATAAAGAGCTGGGAAACAATAGCGAAGAAACCAGGAACACAGGACACAGTGTACACTAATCTCTGACATCAATAGTTTACATCTCTCTCTTCCAGGGTTTGCATTCTAAATGAAAGGCTAATGGTCTAGCTTTGGTATTTCTCTGAGGTAACAGCATCCTATCAGTACATCCAGTTTCTATACAGTAATGCTGAACATATGTTCTCATGTACCCTAATCTCCAGATTACTCTGCTAAAGAGATGAATAAACAAATGAAAATGAATAGCATACCCACTGGGTGTGTGGTGGCCAGAAACCTCCTCAGGCTGACACAGAATTGCTAAAAGGGACTGTGCAACTGGTGAAATGCAAGCTGTTTCTGCAAGGGGAGCCAGCAGTCCTGCAGGCTCCTGTATAAGCATGCTACCCCAGCTGCGACAGAATGAGTCCATAGAAAGACAGACAGTAAAGTAAACATGTAGAGCAAGATGTGTGTGCATGACATAGTGAGTAATGAAGAGTTCTTTATATGAAGTCTACTGTAAAAGTCAGACTCCCCAGCTGCAGGAACAACATTCAGCCATGAAAATTTTGCTGGGAATCTACCAAGACACATCTTGTAAAGTCGCAGCAGGACAGTTGGACACCTCAAATTCAAGCAGAAGCAAAACATTTAACAAAATAACAACAAGGTCCTACACGATTTCAGCTTGTATTTTGAGACATGCTGGTTTTTACTGTTATTCATATATATATATATATATATTCTGACAGATCTGGTCAGCACTGAAATAATCTGTGCTGATGCCAGTGTTCAGCTTCTGGGATGGCACAACACCCTAAGAAGATTGAGAGTGTGAGAAACTGTTATGCATTCTAACCGACAGTTCACAAGACAGGAAAAAGGACAAAAGGCAGAGCCACACCACTTGACCAAGCTGTAAGTTTTGCAAATTTATCTTCTCATTCACCTTGCCTGTCTGAGCATGCCGACTTGAAACTGCTGTAAACAACAGGCTAAGCAAACAAAATGTTGTTTGCAATTCATCTTTGACAAACACAAACAACGTATTATACCAGTGGAATCAAACTTTAATTTCACATTCAAATACCTTTTAAACCAGTCACCTTATAACATTCAGATGAGTTATTAACATTTTTGAGAAGACCAATCTTCTTTCAATGGCATCGATTTAACAGTAATAGCTTTTTAAAATATTACCTCTTGCCAAACTAACGCATAGAGAATTTGTTTAAGTTGCAGGAAGCCAGGCAGGCAACAAGAACTGCACTGCTGCTGGCACAGGATTCATATTGTTTGGTGCCTCTCTGACATCTGCATTTACTAATTGATAAAGACTTGAGACCACATCAAAGTACTTGTCTCTCTCCAGTTCGCCTAGCAGGTAATAAATGTTTCCAGGATTCCATCCTTTCATTACTGAGTCAATTGAGGGGAAAATAGGTTTGCTCCGTGGGTCAAAACATCCCCAGAGATTTTGAGGTGCCATTTGCATCTCCTTAAATATTGTATCCTTGATGTATTTTAAAACAGAGCTGTAAATACCTCTTTTAGAGAAACTTCCCAAGCTCTTCATTTGCCTAAAGATAAAATGAGCTATGCAAAACAATTCTGACAAAGCAGGAGGAAACCAGAGCTAGTAACAATAACCTGTGAGCATCCAAGACAGTTGAAAGTCTAGGCCATTCTCACAGTAAAATGTTTAAGGTTTTCCACCCTTCCCTGGGCAGCCCCAGACACTACCATAAACTTTGCCCCCCCTGCAGCTCCATCAATGGGTTTGTACGGCTAGAGTTTAACCACAGTCTCTGGGGAAAGCAGCCAGCCTGCATCAGTCCACTGAGCTGGCTTTCAGCATTGTCCTACAAATCATGTTGTTGGCTTTGTGGAGTGGACCATGGAATGAACAAGGTTTTCCTGCAAAAGGAGCCAGAGCCTTTTAACCTGTCCTCACAGCTGAGGAGTATCACGTGGAAAAGTACAAAGGAATGGGCAAAGGAAAGGGAGGAAAAAATTACTTGGGACCTATTCATCAAGAGTTTTCCAAGAGGCTAAAATCTCCACAGAAATAACTATTCAGAAAACACATTGAATAAAGTCAAGTACGATACAACAGCCATACAAATATACAAGTATGACAGAGTAATTGAGAGAAACTTGGGGGTCGAGTACATTTCTTGTCCTCACTAACAAGTGCTGCGGAATAGATTTGTTTTCAGCTAGTTTTAAGGGGGGAAATACCCTTCTAAAATTCAATGGAGAATTATTACTTTTATGCAAGCTTGTATTTCTGGTGAAGAATTCTAGAAAGTGGTTTAAAGGTAAATAGGAAGGATTATCATCACTATGGTTAATGTTGCTTGTTATTTTTTCTTGCAGAATCCCCCACTATTTTTTGTTTGTTTCTCTCTAAGTAAGCAGATTTTTCCACAGCCCTGCAGATAGAGCAACATTTCAAGATAATTTTGCATCTGTTGCAGGTACCTGATTATAGTAACTTTAATAATTTGGGGTTTAGCCCTTATATCATCGTTTACACTCTTACATATTACCCACCTGGAGATAGTCGGGTGCTTTCCATCCAGTGAACACAGCACACTTCTTACTTGTGAATTCATAAAATTTAAGAGCTGTTTTCTCTGATCATTAGGAAAGACCCAGAATTTGGAGTTTCAGGTTCAGGGACTTCAAAGTTGTTACTCTTCAGAAATGAGACTGAAAGCTGTGTTACACTTTTTTGTTTTGATTAGCTTTCTTCTTAGGGAGGAATTGTCATAGCTGGATATGTGTCTATGAAGAAAGCTTACCAAAAAAACCCAAAGCAACTAAACAACAAAAGACTAGAGGTCAGTAAAGAAGTTGTAAAACATCGGTTAACTGTTTTCACCCCGCTTTTTCCTGATTTCTAAAAGATCAAGGTTTAGGATCACATGGATTTCAGGAAAATGTAAATAAGCAGAGGAAAGTATGTACGTTGCAGAGCAAAACTTTTATGTTCCTCTAGACTTCAGAGGGAAACAAAAACACAAGAGACAGGGATACTAATGTCTGAAACAGGAAAGCCAGAGGAAACGTAGATGAATTTTGGATTCACTGATCAGAACATGTACATAAAGTTGCAAAGGAAGGAAAAAAGACTCAAGGGAAATATGGAGAACCCTGGGAAGATAGAGAACATAACTGGAATTATGTGATTTATGACAGGCACCAGGAAGTAAATCAATGGGAAACTGCAAAAATGAGAGAGCTGCTGCTGAATCAGATTTTTGGAGATTGACTGAGAGGAGTTTTCTTCTTGAATGGAGCAAAGGAATTGCTAGGATCTTAATAAACCATTCCAAATATGCAGAACAAATTATCCCTATTAAAATATTCCTCTTGGATCCTTTTGAAACTTCTGCTTTGAGAACTATTAAAGTTTGAGAACTGTGATCCTTTTTCAAAGTCCTTCTCCTTCTCCCTGCTTCTCCTATATGTAGGAAAAGGTGGAATAGTGTCCTTATAAAAGGAGTAGGCAGACAAAAACAAAGAGTGGATTTCCCATGGGATATTATAGCATTCATGCATTCCCATGAATACCTTTCTTACTTGTTTCTCCTCCTAAAGGTAGCAGTGGAAAAATATTTCTCCAGAGATTACACATTAAACTTAGTGCAGAGTCTGACAAAGTCTTTAATGCTCAGGCAAGTTGGGATTTCTAACAATTATCTCAGTCAAGAGTAGCACAGGCAAAGGCTGGACTGTTTTCCTCCAGGTCTCTGGATCTATCTTTTCTGATCATCCTTGCCTCAGGCTACCCTGCTTGGGTCAGATCCAAAGCCTGATCCAAATTGAAAGGTCCTCTGAACTAATTAGGCCTCAGAAGAAACTCCAGGCACTTCAGGCTTGCTTTCTGACACCATTCTCTCCCCCTGTCACTGCAGTCAGAGATGCTTTGCTGCAACGATTTGCTTTGCTGCAACAATTACTGCGAGACTAGTTTTGTGATGTACACTGATAGGAAAGAAAATGAAGTACTTGGTTTCTTTTCACTAGGGAATTCAGCCAGGACAACTAACTTTCTAATGGATTTATGCTGAAGTCTGAGAAAAGCTGTGGGTAAGAGTCAAGCATAAATTATTTCCACTGTTTGTTTTGCTACCTCAGAGGAATGAGAAACCATCAAGAAATAGCACTCTATCAAGCAGCCTATGTGCAAAAGCCAGGACCGCACTTTAACAAGCCCTGTTCCCAGGAGCTCTTGCTCTGAACAGTTGCTGGCACAAAAATATTGACACCAGCTCACAAAAAGGTCCCCAAAATTTCTACAAGAGAGATAAAATCCTAAGTAGGCATGCACGTCTTTCATTTTCAGCATACAGTAAGCAGAAGGGAGCATATTAGCACGCCATCTTGAGGAAGTTCATGTTTTCTTTGCCCTAGGAAATAAAGAGCCTTTTTTACAGGTAAGTGCCAACCAGCAACCACCAGACCCATTCACCACCAGACCCATGCAGCCAGTAAGCTAGCAGTGTCAGCAGAATTTAATACAACTCCCCTCAAAAACTCCTAAATACGCCAAACATTTTGTTACATGCTTGTATAGACAGACAGAGGTAGTCCAACTGCCAGAGACATCAACTTATTTTGCTGCTCTTGTGCTAATGTTCTGCAAAGCTTCCATAGACAGATGCAGGTTGTGTGTTCCCAGCTATATTTTCTCCCACCAAACTTTCTGTCTCAAACACTGTAATTCTGTTCACTGTTCCAAGATTCTTTACCAGATCACTTCTTCCCAGCCTTTTCATTTAACGACGACACAGTAATGAATTACAGGAGAGGCAGAAAAATGTCTTATCTTTAAATTGAAATGAAACAGGTGAATAGTCCACACATGTGTTACTTTCCTACTTGGAAGTGACTTTAAAGCCATTTAAGTCCTAAATTCTAGGAAGAAAAGATTTCCCTCTTTTCCACAAAGCTGTTCAATCAGCCCTGCAGCCTTCAGAGACCAAGGAGCCAGAACACATGGTTGCAATAATTTAGTCTGGAAAGCTTTCTGGTGAAGAAGAGGGATACTTTTCTCTAGATAACCTTCACAGAGAGAGTCAAACTACCAAACAACAACCCCAAAAACAAACCACCAAAAAACCTCCAACAAACCCAAAACACAAAACCCAGGCCTGAGGCCTCCCTGTTGTTATTAGTCTTTTCCATCTCATGCTGCTTTTCTATTCCCCTTCTCTAATAAAGTGGAACAATGTCTTCTGACTTGCCAGAGACCTCATGACTTTAGGGAAATCTATATTCTTTCTTCTTCCTGACAGAAAACCAGTTTGTCCTAAGCAAAGATCCCTTCTCAAGCAGCAAAGATATAAGACCTTGCTTTCTCAGACACCTTAGCTACTGCCCAGCTACCATAAAGCTGCAATTAGCACTCAGGTGCACTAGAAGGAAGTAATCACACTCTCAAGAAGGATGAAGGCCCTTGGCAGTGCCCTCAGACATGCCGTTTGCTGTAGTCCATGTTCCCCACAAAATGTCTTTTTGCATGTATATGGTTTTGTTTCAGGTTTTGCACCACTTAGCACTCTATGTTACAAGTGAAAGTCTTGTTTGCATAAGCTACTAATTAGCAGAATCTGGGTCATTAGGTAAGTATTCTTGGCAGGTTGTTTTTCACTGAGTGTACAGTTAACTCCTAAGTTAACTAGGCATCTGTCAGCAGTTACGCCCAAATCCAGGCAACCCATCCAGTGTACACAGGCTAATGAAAAAACTAACTAAAATTATTTCAAGGGTATATAAAGAGGCAAATTTCCATATGGAGAGAGAACTGAACTGACAGAACGAAAGCCATGATAGGTTTTTGATAACAGCCATAGTAACTTGTTCTTACATACTTTCTCTAGTTTTACATCTCCTCTTGTATCCAAGTCTTGCAGCCTCATCTGTTCTTCCCATCCAGCAGTTGCACTTTCCATTTGCAGGCATTCCTCTGCCCTGCACTCAGACATGTAGGCACTGGTGCACGTTGGTAAGGGGAACAGCCCCAGCGCAGGTGGGTACATCGGTACCTGTCATTCCCCTCAGGAGGTTTTGGGCTGGGTCACAAGCAAGAGCGAGCGCTGCCACTCTGAGCTAAGGTGAATGCTTCTTGCAGACAGCAAGGTGACTGAAGTAGAAGGGATGGTTGCAAGTATATGAAAGAAGGCTGCCTACATAGTCATAAAGGGAGACAATCCAGCTTTGCAAATGCAATACTTCACCTTGCTCAAGGGCTCTCAGATACTTTTCTAAGTTACACCATTTCCCCCTACCCCTTTTCTCTCAAAATTGAGAGAGAGGATATGAAAATCATGGAGCTTTTCCTGCATTTCCAAGTAGTATAAAACAGAATTTTACTGTATGGTGAGGGACTCCTCAAAACTGGAGAAGCCAAGAGCTACCACTGAAGTCGAAGAGCAATGTAAGGCAGGGAATTCCCACAGCCAAGTACAGAGGCAGAATGGAGCAGATCCACCAATACCTGTAATCTATGTGTGGCAGCAAATGAAGAGGCAGCTCTCTAGGACATTTTACCAAATACAAGGGCTTGATGGTACCTCTATTCTATACGCTAAGGTAACACTTGACTTCAAGCTTTCTGTTTTATATAGTCTGGACAGTGTCCATACAGTAAGGACAAGAATGTTTAAAAGTAGCAAGGTACCATTGATTCATCAGCCTTGATGTTTTGCATCAAGGAACTTCCCAAACCCATATAGATTTCTGCTCCTGGTGGGTGAAGAAGCTGTCATCAGGTGAGGTGCTGATGTGAGAAAGAGAGTGATGTCTTCAATAATTCAGTAGTGGTATTTGCCAACAAAACCCAACTTTAAATTTTCTCTAACAGAGAAATATAAAACCAAAGTGGTAGTCAATGTGCATGAAGATCTCTTCTTCAACAAGGCAGTTTATGTTCTTCTGCTCTCTATGTTGGCTTTAACATTGTAATTAACTAAAGCAAATCCTGTACTGATGGCAGGTGCCTGGAGAATATTTTCACACACACAATGAAACCTAACCATATGTGTATGTGTTTGAGCACACAAGAATGCATTTTAAATATAAAACAAATTTTGAAAGGATGTCAGGATTCCATTGTGCAGGATATTAAAATATACACCATTGCTGAGGTTCCATTATTTGTGTATCTGTATATTATACCCTACCTAGTCCTTCAGTGTCAGTTCCCACATGAGTGATGGCTACTAAAATAAAGGAAGAAACAAAAGTATTAGGCAAAGCCATGCAGGGAGCTTTCGTGCAGCTCCAGTTGCCAGGCAGATGCCATCCACCTTGTGTCCAAATCAGAACAGCTGTGTAATTTGGAACCTGACCTGCAGGCAACAATGAGCATGCTGTGGCCATTGGTGAAAAACTGAGCAAAGAGAGGAAGAAATCATTACAGGCACCAATAAAAATGCAAAAATAACTCACCCACACACACCTTGTTGCTGAAATAAAATATTTGGGCTAGCAAGATACTTCTAATGCAAGCTAACGAAGAACATGGTCCTTTTCACAGTGTTGAAAAAGTGTGGTTACCATAATTCCCATTTCCACATTAAAAAAATGCCTATCCAAAACTGCTACAGCTGGTAGAAGATTTCATGTTCAGTGGGCTTTGGATGGGACTTACTAAAATTAAGGCAGTGCTTGACAATGCTCTTGTGCAACCAGCTGCTGAGAGCTGCGCAGATGACAAGACTGAATTACTGTCTGCAGTTGCTCTTTGACAAAATCAGGCAAGCCAGAGCTCCCACCACCCCTGCGCTGTTCATACAGGAGATGGTTCTTGCAGCTCTTTTCTTCTTGAGATCAAAATTGTAAGGTCTAATGCAAACCAGTGTTGACTGGTTTTACTGATGTTTAAGCTAAGCATTGATGTCCACTGGGAAGAGGTCACAACACCCGATTTGTGTTCAATATTTTAAATCATGAAGCGTCAAACTAGTTTAAGAAACTGAATAAATCACTGTACATGTGAAAGGCAGTTGCTGTCCCTTATGTATTAAAATTTAGTTGTCCCTGTTAATTTCAGGAGTCACTGTAAGATGATTTCAATGCTTACAAATGCTCCTGATAAGTGATTTTAAAGCTAATACTATCTTTATTTTCTATCTTTGAGTCAGGTAAATCAATACAATGAACCTACAAGACTCCTGCATCCTTTGCCTGACAGATATGTAAGCTTGCCGTGGTCCAGGCTGAACTTCCTTTCTTCTTTGCCGGCAACCAAATTAAAGCTCTTCCACCATCAGCTATCAATATCCACATGCACTGGACAAGATTTCAGATTAATGTCTTTGTTCTGGAACTTAAATATCATAACTTAGTTACCATAAATAAGCACACAAAAAACACAAACCAGAAGTTAGTCTGAAAATAATATCACATCCTTCTAAGCAATATTGATGATGTCTAAGTTAAATAAGCTTTTTCATATAGCATCCTTAAAACTACATTTAAAATTAGTCAGCTTGATTTCCACGCACACATTCCCCCCAACAGCTAATGTGGTCTGACTGCAGTGAAGGAGTCTGGGAGAGAGCCTGCCAATTTCAGTGAAGCTAACAAGAGAATTTTCAAAGACTGAAGAGGACATTTTGTTCCTGCTTTCTCAGGTGCTATTATTTAGACTACTTTATGTGAGTACAAGCACACAAACTGTACAGGCACACAAAATGAATCCTGGCTGTGTATGCACGATTAATTTTGGCATTACCAGAAAGAAATATTTTGATGAATTCACTTATGTGCTTGCATACTCAAACTAATCCGAATTTATATTATGTATAAAATGACATTTTTCTGATTTTTCAGTAAACATTCTTCTATGGGATTTCACATTCTTTATTTCTCCAGTTTCTCCTTTCAAATATATTCTTCAGATTTCCCTCTTTGTACCTAACACTGAAACAAAAGTGATGTTTTCTATGCTACCCTACAATAAACAAATTGTCTGCATTTAACAGAGACAAGTAACCATTTAAAGACAACCAAAGCAGAAACAGATTTTAATTTCAATCTCCTTAGGGTCTTGTTATATAAGGAACAGCCTGAGGGGAGATATCTTACAGATGATGGGAAAGTGTCTTGATGGGTTCCTTCAAACTGAGATTCTGTGTTAAATCTATCTCTATCTTTATATTTAACAATCTGAATTTTAATGATCAAAATTCAGGCAATTTACTA
This sequence comes from Strigops habroptila, assembly GCF_004027225.2. Lineage (NCBI taxonomy): Eukaryota > Metazoa > Chordata > Aves > Psittaciformes > Psittacidae > Strigops > Strigops habroptila. The sequence continues at coordinate 32,914,971 of NC_044281.2, forward strand.
GCAAGTATTACACCTCACTATGCCTTTTTAAACTCACAAACTGTATTCTTAAAGGCTTAAAATGCTAAAAATTATCACAAATGCATTAAAGAAGCTTGCCTTTTTTTTTCTTTCCCCATAGAAACATTTCTTTCCTTCTCAAGGTCACTGCTTCAGGGGGCTGAAAAGACAAAGTGGATTATTAATACTATATAATCCCAGAGTGGCCAAAGATCTCTTGACCCATGAAACTCATTGGTTTGTGGATCTGCAATTAGGATGCATGTGATGAGAGCAGAAATAGAGGTGTAGGAGAGAGGAAAGGAGACTGTCAAAATTATGAAACAAAGTATGCCTTTTGGGAGCACTACATACGCTGTTGTTATTAGTACGATGATACAGGTTTCAACGTCTTTCAATAAGAGAAATTAGTCCTGTTTCTTTTGTGGTGAAATATTTCTCTCTACTTAGAAACACAGAAAAGACCTGTTCCTTTTCCTTTTGCATCGCTGCTCTCTTAGGCAGGAGTCTCGGGCAATCAATCCTATCCTACAGCTGCAAGAGCAAATTCTCATCTAGCAGTGTCTGCTGCTGCAGTCTACAGACAAGTCTCTTGGAAGACTCGCTCTTGGACCAGGTGTAATATTATTGCTATGACATTACTGATAGTCTGATAATTAATTAGGATCATGTCCCGAATTAGTTAAATTACCTGACGCTTGCTAGTACCAGAGCCCCTTTTTGTTCTCTGCATTTGGGCTTAGCTAGAAATTTACTGTCTGGAATGATATTTTCTGTGTCTAGCATCTATCTTGGCCTGATTTGCTGTTTTAGTTTGTTACTGGTTTTGCTTTTAATACGATACAGATGCTCCAATTATTTCTGAAAATAAGTCTAAGCTTTATTCATGCAGACATACTTTGTATTCGAAAACACCTGCTGTCTCTTTGAGAGACTTCCTCTCCCACTATACAGGGGAAAGGCTGGTGATCTCCACAAAGCTTTGTTATGTTTATTATTAATCAAGCAAAGTGCTGTTTATAACAGAATAAGCCACTAGTAGAATTACAGAATGGTTTGGGTTGGAAGAGACCTCAAAGATCACCTAGTTCCATCTCCTCTGCTATGGGCAGGGACACCTTCCACTAGACCAAGTTGCTCAAAGCCCCGACCAGCCTGGCCTTGAACTCTTCCAGAGATGGGGCAGCCGCAACTTCTCAGGGCAACCTGTTCCAGTGTCTCACCACCCTCACCGTAAAGAACTTCTTCCTAATATCAAATCTAAATCTACTAATAGTAATATTTTTTAATATCTTTGGAGTAGTGTCCATTCTGCTTCATCTTTTCTGGTCTAAGTATCTCTCTACTTTGAAGTATAGATCAGCATAGCTCAGCTGCTTTCTTTTCTTATTAACTTCTCTCTCCAACTAACTATGTTTAAAGGTATTTTCATGTTTTCAGAGACATGGCTGATACCAGCTCTCTAGCTGATGACAAGTAGGAGTGAAAATGCCAGGCTTTCTCTGCTGTTTGATAAGAGACTCTCCAATTCACTAAAGTCTTTTCACTCTTGCATTGCTCTCCTAATACCCGTCCTAACATACCACCTATTAGTAGAGTTTTCATCAGCAGTATTTTAACCTAGTCAAGCATTTGGGTTGAAGTCTGTAGAACAATTTGGTACTGTCACTTCAGAGCAAATCCCCTTTCCTTACAAAGATATAAAACTTGAATTTATCAGACCTAAACCTTGGTTTTGGCAAATTTATGTTCTGTTCCTTGATGTTGTGAAAACAGTAGCCATTTCCTTGCACAAAATTTAAAGATCATTTACAATCAGTTACGTAGCTAACTGTTGACTTCCAGGATAAATTTCAACCTAAATGCCATCGTCCTCAGCACCAAGGAGATATGACCAGATATGAGACATGGACATAATGTATGATATCCGTGATGTCCAGAGATATGAACATCCAGGTGAGAAATCCAGAACTTTTACATCTAGTATACCCTGAGAAATTTGTTTATTTCTTTGTTTGGTGGTGGGATTTTTGTTTGTTTTTTTGGTTGGTTGGTTTTCAGGGTTTTATTTTGGTTAGTTTTCTTTTGTGCCTTTTTTTTGGTGGGGGGGGCAGAAAGGGTGCTTTTTGTTGTTTGTTGGGGTTTTTTGTTTTGTTTGGTTGGATTTTTTTGTGTTTGTGGGTTGTTTTGGTTTGGGGTTTTTTTTTGTTATTGCTGTTGTTTCAATTTTTTTCTTTTTTTAATAAGTTAGCTGAAAAACATGCCAAGACCAGATTTACAATTCCAGTTCCCAATTTAGATACTGGAAGTGTATGGGGGTAGGAGGGAAAGCATGCATGTGCTCCCACAGCCCCAAACTGATAAATCCAAACTTCTTGGGCATGTAATCAAGGCTTCTTTTATCTTGTTATTCATTATTTAAATATTTGCATTCTGTGAAATGTAAACACTTTTCGGCCTCTATCCTGTCCAGCCTTCACTGCTGGTGGCTTATTTCATAGCGAATAACTTTGCATCTTACACTCACAAATAAAAACCATGCTTGGTATCACACCACGTGAAACATATCTGCATCACTTTAGAATCTGTTCCTTTCCAGCCTAATAATATAAATGAATATGCATACCTGAAAAGCTTATGCTTTTAATCCATATTTACCCTAGAGAGCCAGGTAAGTCAGTGTCAGTCATTGCTACCCTAAAAGAACTACTGCAAAATGAAAGAAGAAAAAAAAAAACCTGGAAAGGTAGCAGTACAGGATAACAACATGCTTACATCTCTCTTGGAACATCTCCCCAAAACCCAGGCTCAAATTATTTCTCACATGTACAGTTCTGCACCTCTGTAAAGAAAAAAGAAGAGTAAAAACCTGTGGACCTGGATGAGTGGGAATCAACTATGTTTTAAGTTACCGCTGGATTACACAAACTGTGTGAGGCACCTGTGTCTTTTATCTCCTTAAAACCTACTTGCAGTGTCCAGCACAAAGCAACCTGACTACAAGTTATAGATTCAAATAATAAATAACATTCCTTTTGCACTGATCACTACATTATCTGATGTGGCACAGTAAGAAGTGTTGTAGCATATTTGAATGTATGCTAGCAGGACAATGGAGAATTGAGCTGCTGGGCAAGATGGAAAACTTGTAGTTTAATGCCTTCCAGCACATTTGACTAGGTGTTGACTAGTTGTTCTTTTTGCAGTTGTCCCTCTCTGCTGAACAGAACAGGTGCCACTGCACATTAGGTCCTAGTGTATTAACAAAGCCCCAAACATGCACCATTTATGTTCATATGCTGGACAGTAAACTGCAGTCTGTCAAGAGCAGACAGACATATGTCTGTGCTCTCTGCAGTGGCAGTAGCATGCAGCAGAGAGCTCAAGAGTAGAAACTGTTTCAGTTGCCTTACGGTCAAAAACATGTTGGCACCTGTAGTCTTCAAGAAAAAAGTGTCATTTTCTCAGCTAAGCTTAGAAAGGAATCCAGAAAAGCCTGGGAAGCAGAAGGTTTCTTTGGAACGAAGAAAGTTTGAAATAAACCCATATTGTATATTCAGAAGCTTCTATGAGGGAAAAAAAAAAACCCTCAATAAATATAAGAAACCCTTTTTCCTAAGCTCATGAGTTTTGCAACTGCAGATGAAAGACATAGTAATTGTGCAGGGTACATCTACTAAGGATAGCTCAATACTAAAACTAACAGACTCCTAGCCTCATCTGAGTCACTGAAAGCTATTTCATGCTCAAAACTCTTTTGACCACCATTTAACAGTCACCTGTCTCTTATGTCACACCTCTAGGTAGAGCCAACAACATAAGTCAGGCAGAGCACTTTTAAGGCAGTGCTTACAGACATTGGAAGTTTCCTGTTTACAACTGGCAAGATGTCACTACGTAGAAAGCAAGTAAAGCTTTTTTTTTTTCCCCCCAATATAAAGGAGGCAAAGGACAACATCTCCCCCAGTGATATTTCAAATTGCTGTTTGATGAAGTTGTCAGATTGCACCAAGGAACCATTCTCTGCAAGGGCATGTTCTGGGAATTTCATCTGCTGCCTGTCACTCAGCAGGACAGTGTGTTCCCATGTGTTTAGGCTTCTGTTCAAACCACCAGCTTATCTCAAAATGAATGCTCAGCTTGAAAGATTTAGGAGACAGACAAAGCAACAGTGTATCATCCATGGTATTCCATCCATCTCTACCACACACGATGGGAAACGTGCCAAGTTTTTTATTTGCTGTGAATCAGAACTCTCTTGCTAAACCAACTTCATTCTTAGCAGGTGCTGTGCTTCAAAAAGTAAGCTGTAGGGGTGCGGCATAAGGGGAAGCAATTTCTCATTTATTGCCAAATGCATATAGTGCATACAGTGGAGCTGTTGGGGCAAGTCCAAAGGAGAGCCACGAGGATGATAAGAGGGCTGGAGCACCTCCCCTGTGAAGACAGGCTGAGAAAGTTGGGGCTGTTCAGCCTGGGGAAGAGAAGGCTGCATGGAGACCTCATAGCAGCCCTTCCATTATCTGAAGGGGGCCTACAAAGATTTTGAGGAGGGACTCTTCGTTAGGGACTGTAGCAATAGGACAAGAGGTAATGGGTTCAAACTTAAACAGGCAAGTTCAGGTCAGATATCAGGAAGAGTTCTTTACTGTGAGGGTGGTGAGGCACTGGAATGGATTGCTCCAGGAAGCTGTGAATGCTCCATCCGTGGCAATGTTCAAGGCCAGGTTGGACAGAGTCTTGGATGACATGGTTTAGTGTGAGGTGTCCCTGCCCATGGCACAGGGGCTGGAACTAGATGATCTTAAGGTCCTTTCCAACCCTAACCATTCTATGATTCCATGTGCTTGCTGAATGAACTTTTCCTTGGTGAATTGTTCTCCTACTATGCTTAGTGACCTATAGGTTTTTGAGTATGTTTTTAGTTTTAGATTTTTTTTCTTAGACCTTGATTTGAGGTACTCTTTGTACATAGGTGCATATCTAGGCTATTTGACTCACAAAGCTCTTTGTTATTCCAACACTCTTACTGTATGCTTTGGTAGTGAAAAAATAGATGAGCAATGCTAGCAGCCTTGGGCCTACCCCAACAATAACAGAATCACAGAGCTGTTAGGGTTGGAAGGGACCTCTGGAGATCCTCTAGTCCAACCCCTCTGCCAAGGCAGGGCCACCTAGAGCAGGTTACACAGGAATGTGTCCAGCTGGGTTTTGAATGTCTACAGAGAGGCAGACTGAACAAGCCTCCTGAGCAGCCTGTTCCAGCGCTCTATCACCCTCAATGTAAAGCTCTTCCTCACGTTGAGGTGAAACTTTCTGTGTTTTAGTTTGTGGCCATTGTTCCTCATCCTATTGCTGGGCACCACTGAAAAGAGTCTGGCACCATCCTCTTGGCACCAACCTTAGAGATATTTATATGCATTAATGAGATCCTCTCAGTCTTCTCTCCTCTAGACTAAACAGGCCCAGCTCCCACAATCTCTCCTCATAACAGAGATGCTTCAGTCCCCTGATCATCCTTGTGGCCCTCTGCTGGACCCTCTCCAGTAGCTCCTTGTCTATCTTGTACTGAAGAGCCCAGCACTGGACACAGTACTCCGCATATGGCCTCACTAGGGGCAGGATCTCTTCCCTTGACCTGCTGGCCACACTCCTTCTGAAGCACCTCAGGATATGTTATGCAAAGGAGATTCATACCTGCATGTGATGAGCATACTGACCACCTTTTCTCTGACTTTGTGTTACATGTGATGCATTTTCGGCAGCAGTTCAAATGAGTCTACATCTTTAAGACAGTCAGATGTAGTGAGACATCAGATAAAAAAGTACTTGCATATTCCTGGTTACAAAACTAACCCCTCCTGTTTAAAGAAGTCAAGGAGTGCCATAAATAAGAAAAAAAGTAGGAACGGCTTCATTGAAAATCTCTCCTTCGGGAAATACACTTCTTTTTCTCCCCCCAGATCCTTTGCTGCTTTCTCCCTTGCCTTTCACCTTGTGAAGAGGTCAAAATCCCAAGATGCCTGTTATGATGAGGTGGTGGGGAGCTGCTAACACATGCAGTAAGTTCAGTTACTTACTTATGAAATATATGTGTGGGGTTTTTTTTGCTTCTGAGGATATTTTAACACTTCTGTCACAACCTTACTCCCATCTAAACCTCCTTGGAGCTTTCATCACCCTAATTTTTTTGTCAGACATCAAAAAGGTTCATTTACAGTAGCCTCCATACCTATTTGCTGTTTCTATAGAGTCTAAGTAGAATAAACTTCCCCCATGCCATCTCAATGAAGACAACAACATCCTTCGAACAACAACTACAGAGCCACCTTCATATCCAGGAGGAAGGCAAGGTGACATTCTGGCTCTCCTGCTATATGTCTAAAATTATTTAAGCCTACCAAGTCACTTCTATACTTAATACATTGAATAATAGCATTTGGCCTTCACAAACAGTGAAGCATACCTATAGTCCTAGAGTGAATCAGCACCAGCAATGGATTTAGCACTCAGGAGTTCTGCCCTCCACCTCTGCTCCCTTTGTAGCCCATCTGTCTTTGTAAGCGTTCCTGGTATTGCTTGCAAAGAACACTTTCTCATCAAGGTAAACCAAAATGGTACTGTCACAGTAGCTGCAACAGTGCACTAAGCTCTTCTGGCTGCAGACACAAATCAGTGTTTACTAAACAGAAAAAAGGACACAACTTGGAGGTGAGAAAAGCTGTCTTTAAGCATCTTGTAACTCACAACGGAGTGCTAATAAAAGCACTGTAAACATGACTTGATTGTGCTTTCTGAATAGCTCATTATGGTGCCTTAGCTGTGACAAATTTCATATGAATGTGAAGTATTACAATCTATTTAGCATCTGAAGAACCCTTATAAACTCTGTCTTTTAGGAAAGGCCATGGAAAGTGTGGAAAAAATATTTGGGGGTGATTTAGTTACTTATGATAATGCTTTCACCTCGATGCTATGTCTAATCTTACCCTCACATAGTAACCAAAGTATCTTTCCTCCCTTAAATAAATTTGAGGTTTTGCATAGACTGCAAATAGCAACCACCAGGTGTATGAAGGACAAATACCCTGCCTACATATAATGTTGTTACATCACAATTCCTGCATGGCAGACTGCAAATTCATGGGCTGGAAGACTGAACTGCCACTTCTACTCTTTCATATACTCAGTTGACTGCTACTTACTAGGATAAGAAATTCTTAGTAGAATGGCTTGATCTGGCTTTCTTTAGCTGTATTGTGTAGCAAAGGGATTTAAGTCAAACTGACACTAACTATTTAGAGTGGTTCCCACATATAAAATATAGCAAAACTGGCTATGCTGGGAGAGTGGAAAAGGATACATTTGTATAGCATTAGTGTTTTATATATAAGCTTTTCTTCCTTCTTCCTTCAAGCTTAGTGATGGTGACCATTGTTCAGTGTATCATTAAATCTTATTCACAATATAAGATACTACAGTCAATTTAAAAGGAAACATGGAGTACCAATCAGTGCTTCTGCACTTGTTTGATTTATTCTCTATCAGTTCAACTGAATTTCTTTTCCAGAAAATAATCTCAAGGACTTCCGAAATACTTGACATACAGTGGTACAAATTCTGCTCACTTATTTCATATTGCTTAGTATCTGCCTGAAATACTTCTTCTTGAGCTTACCTTTCAGTAACAATTTTCTCTGTGTCTCTAGAATGCCCCTGTACAGCAAGGGTGTGCCAGATACAGATATGAACAGATCATAGTTACAGTAATTCCTATTCAGAAACTCTAAATGGACATATTCTTGAAGCCAGATAGTCTTAAAACTATCTGTAATGAGAATAGGCTCTGAAATGATGTGCAAGTTTGAAGAAGGTAACTAATATGTCAAAAGTCATAGTCTTCCCCCCAATCCCACCCCCATGAGCACCTACATTTAAAGGGATTTTTAAGCTTTGAAAAATTGGAAAAAAACTGTAAGCAGATTATTTTTGTAACACTGTATCAGAGGTGTGTACCAAGAAAAATGCTTTTTGTCTTACCACCTCCTCCTCACTCCCAGTTTTAATTACTACAGTTTGGCACCTGATCCTGCAGAGAACCATACAAAAGCCACACAGGCCAGCTCTTTCCAGATAAAGATAAAAGAGAGGGAGGGAAGAATTAATTAAATCAATTTATAGTCTTTTCAGTGAGTTTCCTTCTAAAGTCACTGTTCTGGTTCCTGAATAGCTAGTACAATGACGTATGGTCAGAAATAACAAACAGCTCCCTCCCTCCGTTGTCTCTCCTTTTCCACCCTTTGCAAAAATCTAAAAAACCCAGGGTTATGATTCTGGTATTATGAGCAAGCCAGTCAGGATCCAGAGAGAAAAGGCAGCTAAGCATGTTTCTGATTCACAACATAGCACAGAGCTCTTTAATGGGCTGATTTGTTCATTCTTGCCGGTCACTGCTACCAGGGTCTGCTTACCACACCTCTCTATTGCCCTGTCCCACACCACCTGTGCACCAGTGAGCTGCTCGCATCACACAGCCTGCCCACACAAGGGGACAAAAGTCACACTACAGTATGAAGGCCAAGAGATCAGCTAGGTCTTATGGCATTTTTTGATTGCTTATTGCCAGTTTGCTGATTTTTCACAAAAAATCAGAGTATAGAACACAGAATATTGCAAGAGGATTTTTGTCTGAAAATAATAAAGGAGAATTTATTATTTTTCTTGTGTTTTTACTTTTTGTGAGTTTAGCCCCAGATGCTCAGGAGAAGCTGTAATCCCTTCAAAAATAAGTAGTCTTTCCTTGTCTATTTCCTCTGCAAATGTACCAGGAAGCTTCCTGAAGGAAACTGTAGATGAATCATTTTTTAGCTTGTCAAACTTCCATTCCCTTTATTAAAAATGATGATGAACTGCTGTATGTGATTACTTCAGCTGAAAACAGACTGCATTTGCCTGGGAACCCAAGACAGAAGATGCCTGAGCACTGACCAGAGCTATGTTACAGCTGTTGTAGAGAGTTGTCTCCAAGAATAAGCACGCAGCATCCACAGAATACACTGAGCCATAGATGCTCTCTGGTCTCTGTGTTAGAACTCATCCAAATTCAGACCTTCAGTTCCACTGAAAATTCTAACATTTTGAAATGTGTTTGGGTTTCAAAATAGAATGAAACCCTTCCCCCCCAAAAACAACCAACAAACCCACAAAATTTTATATACAACTTTTTTTTTTTTGGTATTTTTTTAAGCTGTCCAGCTTCAATAGCATGAAAACACTATGTCAGAAATTCAACTTTTATATTATAACATAAGAGAAAATCTCCTCACTTTTCAGTTAGGATCACTGAAATGCTTTGCAAAAGCTTCCAAAAGGCCAGGAGTGTGGAAAAGGATGAGGAGAGGCCAGAGACAGTTACAAAGCTCTCAGCATCTCCCTTTGCCACCTGAGCTAAAGGGCTGCTCTTCACATGGTACTATAGCCAACAGGAGAGACTGATTCTTTCAGGAGCAATGCAGAACACTTGGCAAGACTCCTGTTACCAATCATGGTATTGATGCATTGGAAAACCTATAACATCTGCCTAATCACTTCTTAAAGAGTCCTTTAATTGTTTATTAGGTCCTTCACAAAAAATGTGCTGGTGAAACCTTCAGTGTAAATAAGTGTTTCATAAGAATTAATCAGTTTTCAGCTATCAATCACTCTGAATATAACAAGTACCAAGGAAGTATAAAAGTCTCATAAGGCTCTAAGAAACGCAGAATTAAGTCTTAGGTTCATCATTAACAGGAAAATACATTACTTCCCAAATAAAAACAGAATAAAGGAGTACATGCGTTTCTGTAGGGTACCAGGTTCTCATTCAGTGTGGAAGAACTCCAAGAAAGCATTTTAAAATTACTTAGAAAACACCAGGAATTTCCTAGAAGGTATTAGGATGGGAGGTTTATCATACAGTCACCCTAGAGGTATTTGCAAAAGCTGATTTTGTGTGACCTACCCTTTTATCGATCTATACAACTTCTGAATAGTTATAGTTCTCTAAGATGAATGAAGCCCAAAGGAACAAAATACATATAAAGGCCCACCTTATATTTTGCCAAGTAAGTTCAGATCAACAAAAGAGGAGCTGAGGAGTTCCGAGACACTCAAGAAATCATTTAGATTTCACAGAAATAACCAATGGTGCTTATTAAGAAGAGAATAAAAAATAAAAATTGCTTAAGCATTCTGGGTAAAGAAACAAGGGTTTCTTTAAGCTCTCAAGGTTTTCAGTCTATTGTGCACACATTTCACCTTGTTCCAGGCTTTCTAGGCACTCTAACATAGCCCAGCTAAGGAAAGAAGCTCTTTAGTTTGCCAGAGATCTCCTCTGTCAAATACCCACAGCAAAACTAACAACATGGCTTACACATAAATCCTAGTTGTGCTGGAGATGTCTCTTTTTTTGTTTTATATTGGTGTATGGTAACAGGCATTTCTGGGTTGCAAGAAAGTATCTTTATAAATTGAATTTCAGTATTCAAGTTAATGACATTATATGAAGGAGACTACGTGTTGCACCAGGAAGATGGTAGAAAGAAATCAGCACAAAGTAGAATCTGGTTCAATTTCTGAGTAGACAATTTTCAAAATGGGAAAAAAAAAAAAATAAAAAATCAATACACACAGCAAGCCCTAGATCCTGGGAGAACATGTTTTATTACTGACAAAATTGTGTTTACATCAAGACCCTCAGCAGACTTTGAAAGAGTACATTAACTCTGTGCCAGTCTGGATAGAGCCCACAGCCAAATTTGAGGCCTCTGAAGCAGAATAAACAGGCTCTAATAAGCCAAAACTACTGTTCAAGCACCCTGCACACGATTGAAAAACTTCATTCTTAACTGTTGCGCTTGGCAGAAATAGCTTCTAAAGAGGAGAGATGGAAGAAAAGGAAACTGAGGAGTAATATGAAAGAGCTACTTTGAAACAACCGTATTTAGCCATGATTTTCCAGAATGCATGACTTGTTTGCAGCACAAACGCAATGAACATGCATGGATGTTATCACTTTCTATATGATATTCAAGTATGCGACAGGGAAACATTCCTGGGATCTACTGTAATGCAGACACTTGAAATCAAATTCTTAAAATTCATTCAAGACGGTGAATCTCATCAAAAGGGAAAGAGATCCAGCTTCCTCAGATGAACAAGGGTCAGACAGTAGGCTGAATTAGTTTTACACCTTCTTCCTAACAATCTCAGCCAATTAAACCAACTAGAAGCAGGGAAAAGACACCATCAAAGCAGAATGTCACCTTGACCTCCAAATAATCCTTTAAAACTTATTCTTACAAGATCTGGCTAAATATTGCTTAAAAAACTGATAGGTAGAATGACAGGGTCCATTCATCACTAGATGCTGCAGCATTCGCAACATCAGAGCTGTATCACCATACAGACAGACCAGGATTTTCTAACAAGCTTAGGAAAGCCTGGAAATCAAAGACAATTTGGAATTCTTCCTTGCTTTATGGACCAGAGCAAGTATTTAATTTTAAGAAATCTCTCCTCATTTCCTACTGTGCTGAATCAAATTTGCTGTCCATCATCTTTGAGTTCTTTTGAACCTTCTGGGTATCTGTGCACAGAGAAATTTCATTTTGTGAGACCAAAGAAATGAAAAGGTCTTGCAAGTGGGTACACTTCTATTGACTTCAATGGAACCTTACTGGGTTTTATGAGCTTTTTTGACTGTTATTTTGGAAAGCATATATTGAGCACACAACTAACATAACAGAACACACCAATAAGTACTAAATTATCAATTATATTAACTTTCTTTTTTAATTAACAGGTTTTAATTACATTCCCAGTTCTAGGAAAGCTGCAGATTTCAGGCTACAATTATTCTGTCTAGTAAAATGTAAATGCATGCAATACAGTAAAATGCCTTCTGGATCGATCGCTGACACTTGGCCAGGGAAATGTTGTCTCTTTTGAAGCTAAAATTGTGTTTCACATCTGAAAGATTTATTACTGGAATGCACAAGTTAAGAGTTAGAAACAACATAAATTTGTTGGCAGGGGGATGGGTGTGGTGGTGGTGATTTTTTGCCCCTAGTCACTGGCCCCTCTGTGTCAGGAAATTCCTGGAGTTGGTTGTTGTATTAACTGCATTTGGTAGTTGATCCGGTACATACAACTATATGCCCAATTACAATTCCTACTAAGCTTTGATCAGGAGTTATCTGACAGGTATTGGTACTGAAAACTATGAGTACCTTATCCAAAAAAGTGTTCCCACCGATATGACAACATTTGATCTTAGTCAGCATCAATGAGAAAAAGAAAAATTTCATCTAGAATCATAGAGTGGTCTGGGTTGGAAGGAACCTCAAAGCTCACCTAGTTCTAAACCCCCTTCTGCTAGACCAGATTGCTCAAAACCCTGTCCAACCTGGCTTTGAACACTTCCAGGGATGGGGTAGTCACAGCTTCTCTGGGCAACCTGTGCCAGTGTCTCACCACCCTCAAAGTTAGGATTTCTTGCTAATATCTGATCTATACCTGCCCTCCTTCAGCTTAAAACCATTACGCCATGTCCTATCACTACATGCCCTTGTAGAAAGTCCCTCTCCAGATTTCTTGTAGGCCCCCTTTAGGTGCTGGAAGGGTGCTCCATGGTCTCCCCAGAGCCTTCTCTTCTTCAATCTGAACAAGCACAACTCTTTCAGCCCGTCTTCATAGGAGAGGTCCTCCAGCCCTTGAATCAACTTTGTGCCCTATCTGATGTACTACTTAATATACAAAAGTTTTGGTTTACTTCATGCTGGTTCCTCTGTTTGGAATTTAAAAAAAGCCACTTTATTATGTTGGAAAGAGCCAGCTTATTGCTCAAGCTTTAACCCAGCATAAACATAAGGCTACCTAAAGTACTGAGACTATTTGCAAGCATCAGTCCAAGTTTTTATGCTTATGTAACAGTTTGGGTGAATTCAAAGATTTAGTGATAAAACCCAAACTGTCTAATGCATTTAGCTAACAGAGATGAAACCTGCAACTAAAGTAATTTTGTCTCTCTGTTGCAGTACTGACAGGATGGAAAAGTGCTAAAGAACTGAGGAAGCTGTTAAATATCACACTTGTGAATTCATTTGGACAAACTTCCATTTATTCCAAATGAAAGATTCCATCCTGTGTCCTTGAGCTATCTTTAACATAGAAGAGGTGTAAGCCTAAAGCTTTAAGACAGCAAAGACCTAACTTAAAACCTAAATTGGTCCATTATTACCAGTTTGTTGCCATTAGCATCTAATTTTAACAGGGGACAGTAGTTAGGTTAACATAGCTAAGCACAAGCACAGAATCATTTACGTGGCCCTTTGGCACCAATATTTCAGAGTTGTTTTAGATCCAACCACAATTTCCCTGTGGTTCAAACTAACTGATGACTTTGTCAAAGACATGAGAAGCCCATCGGTAACTGTACCACAGAGCACAGCTGACATTTCTTTAGCACATTTATTTTTTTTCATCAGTTTCACTAGTGAACTTAATGTAGTTGCTGAAGTGACATTCATCTGAAAGTTAAAAAAAAAGGAAGTAACAAAGGTGTGATAGAAGCATAAGAGAACAGCAAAATGCTTCATTGTTAAGTCAGGTATGAGAATGCTGAAACAAACCCTATACTCCATCCTTGAGCACTTACTACTGCTAGTCATCTGTTCACAGGTATTCTCATTCTAAGAAGGAATTAGAAGCCTGCTGTGATCCTGCCTTTTGTGCCATGCAATTTGTTTGGCTTAGAAAGGTCTGTCCAGAGATAATGAAAAGTACAATATCTCACACAGCTCAGTTGTCTTCTTAAAGCAAAAAAAAAGCAGCATATTCAATATTAGGTGCCTGATATGAGGCATCTATTCCTAATTTGAATGTTTTGCTTTACACTAAAGTTAATTTTGTGAATGCCCGATTTGAGATTTAGGTACAGACTGAATACTTCAGAGCTAACTATCCGGAAATGTAAACAATTATTAAATATTAAAAGTAAAACAGATGTCTGGTCATTCCTTCTCTTTATTTGCACTGCAAGCACATTGAATATTCCTACAAATATGGGCCTTGCAAATTAATAATTTAAGAGCTACATTGGAGATAGCTGTATTCTGGGAAGACAGTACAAAAAAACCAGCTTCTGTATAAAAGATGTACAGAAGAACAGAAGAAGTGCTGCATGCCCCAGTACTTCTGGCTTTGGGATCACTATAAATCAAAGGAGAAGGTCAGAAAGGATTGAGAAGTCCCCAAGGATTTTTGCCTGCTTGCTGTCCAGAGAACTCACCATAAGGTTCTTCAGAAATGCAGTCTTTAGGGAGAGGTACGTGATAAAAGTTTTGGAAGTTCAGCCTAAACAAAGGATGCATTTTCTTTCCTAAACCTTCCAGCACACCACCAGTGTATCTGAAGACAGTTGACTTCTGACATTTGGGGCCAGGTGAGCATTTGGCCTTGAATTTAAATACTACCAGTATTTTAGAACAGCGTAAGCACTAAACTATTATTACATTGGAATCACAGCACCATTTCAGTATAATACTTCTCTGTAATGATTATAACTAGATTTCATATACAATAGCTACAACATTTAAAAAAATACGTCATATTAAATCTCCTTATATTTCCTAAGAAATGTAAGTCTAGCACATTTTCTTTTGACAGGGAATATAATCATATTTGGAAGATATGAGCATACACTCCCCGAGACAGATCCATCACAGTTCAGCTTAGTCTCATGGACTGCCAGATTCCTCTGAGTGATGAGGGAATGAAAAGCCAATTTATTATATGTATTAGTTCTCTCATCGCATCTGTTTATTGTATGTGTTACTTTCCATTTATGAAATTGCTGCAAGGTTATTTCTGCTCTTAAAAGATCATTACCAGTGCCCACAGCCTTGTGGGACATCCTACTATAAATAGCAACAAAATAAACAAACCATGGTGCATACAGAATGAAAGACAATATATAAGAAAACAGATCAGTGCTGTCAGCTGCCAAATGGTTATTAAAAACAAGCGTGGAGATAACATCACTTTAAAAATCACAATGCAAGAGAAAACCCTGACAGAATATTTTAACATAAAAGAGTGCTTGAAATATTTAAAAAATAAAATCCAGAAAGTTAAATAATCTGGTACTAGCTGGGCATTGACAGCTGTAACCTGACTTCAGACAGTATTTTAAAACAAATCCACTTTCAAGTGTGAGAATATGAACCGCAAGCCAGGAGGACGTATATTTTTTTTCCCCTTCTGAGGGTTTATTGACGTCTAGATAATATTCCACCCAGTACACGTGTTTTTGCACCTGGTGTGACAAAGACAGGTTTACCAAGAGCTGCCACAGTAGTATTTCTTAGGCAAGTAGCAGATCCAAGCATTTAAAGGAGTCCTGCTGCCTAATGTTGCTGACAAAACATCCTGACTTACTTCCTGGCATTTCTCACATGCCAACTGTTCTAAACCAACTGGTTTTCATCAGGCATTTCCAATGGGTCTACCATTTATATCCACATCACAGAGGCTGTCAAAGCAATCACCTTCCAACTGATGAGCCCAGTTTAGGCTGTTTTGAAGAGCCTGCCCTTAGCCAGGATGATTATTTCGGTGAGCTGTGTTTTGAAGAACTGGCCTAGTCTTTCAGCATTTACACAGGAATGGCAAAAAAAAAAAAAAACAACCCACAAACAAAACCCACAAAAAAACCCAAACCCCTCTCTACATCTGAGAGAAGTCACAAAACACAAAGTATAAATGAATGCAACAAAATTGTAAATGAACTGTGGAGAAATAAAAATTTTTTTGACAAGCCACAAATAACAGCCGATATATTTTGCCCTGTGGCTCCTGCTGCTGGAGCAGTCTGACTCTGGCTTCCCACAGCCAGAAAGACTATCAAGTCTTCAAACTGCTTATATGCATGCATTAGAAAATCATCTCAGCTGGGCCCAGTGGGTATTTACAACAGCTGTAATTTCCCTCTTAACATACACAGTTACAATAACTTTAACATTCCTTCCCTAAAAAATGAAGGAAATTGCACACTGCTGAGAAGATGCTCAGTTTGTTCTTTCTCTTCATCTCTAGTTGCTTTCAGTCCTCACTGTTTCTACTGCAGCAATTTGACTATTCAGACATTTCAATTTCTACTTCAGAAACTTGGTGACTGTGAAATAAAATCAGAAACTTTCAGAGCTCTAGGTAAATTCCCTTTCACTCTTTTCTACCCATTTTATGCTTTGCCCTATTCCCTTAGAAATCTCCACTAGATTTCTAGATATGGTCTTCCTTTTAATAGGTTTCAGTCCAGTGCATTTTCCACTATTATTTGTATCTGTTTCTCAGTCATTCTCAAACCTTTTTTGCTCAGTATTTACGCTGATATTAAACCTTGCTTTCAGATTTTCAGTTTACAAAATCCAAGTTTGTGTTCATGTCTCATTAGTTGTCTGTCCTTATTTTTAATAGTAAATTATCAGATCTTACATTTCACAACCAGAAACTGGAGCTTAGTCTGAGGCAGACGTCCACTTTTTATAGTTATGACCTTTTTTCCTGATCTGTAGTTTGCTCCTGAAACATCTTTAACAATTAATTTCTTTACCCCCTTCTCACCAATGAGGAAAAGCCTGGATTCCTTCCAAGTACATCCTCCTCTTGAGAAAAGAATATTTTGTCACTCTCCTAGTACTTTGTTCTCTGTCATGGAGAAGACAAGCAAGGATGTTTCTGACATGTGGCAGCGTCTTGTTAATCCTGACTGGGCCTAATCTCCCACTGACTGTGCTGGACTAAAATTTGCTGACCCCACTGACATTTGTTCAGGGTCACCTGGGTGTATAGCTTTCATTATGATCTACCTTGGATCAATTAAAGTGCCATGAGCTGATGTGACCTCAGTCCAGTCCTGTTCTTATAGTAATAGGCTGTTGCACGTTCTGTCAATCAGGACATCAACATCCTACCCTAAAAGCAAGTATGATCTGGCACACTGACCTTCTCTGGACTTCTAAAACTGAAAGCACCTTTCACAGTTATGCCATATTTAAAACAGAAAGCCAAGCACACAAACTCCATACATTCATTCATGGTAATTAAAGACTTTGTGAGAATTCCTCTTCTGGAAATGCTTCATTGTCTTCCATGTATGACTGATTGGTATAATTTATTGGCCAAAACGTTTGGTCTAAAAAATCCACAGTATCACAGAGGAATACTCCTTATCAAAGAACTGCAAAGGACATTCGGGACATCTGGAGCTATATGCTATCCAAGAGAGCCAACTGCACAGTTCTGAGGCAACTGGAATGCATGCCTGCAGGGCTGCAATCTTACTGGCATCATGGAGACATGGCGGGATAGGTCCTACCACTGGGGTGTTGGAATGGAAGGATAAAGCCTCTTGAGGAAGGGCAGGCAGGAAGGGGGTGTCACCCTCTATGTCAATGACCAATGGAGCTCCCCCTGGGGATGGTTGAGGACTCAACAGAGTACCTAAGGGTCAGGATTAAAGGAAGGGCAGGGACAGGTGACATTATAGTAGGGATCTGCTATAGGCTGTCCAAAGAGGAAGACCTAGCAGATGAGGGCCTGTGTGGTTTAGACCTATCCAGTAGCTAAGTACTGCACAGCTTCTCACTCACACCTCCTTTCCCTCCCAAGCGGGATGGGGAGGAGAATCAAAAGAATGTAAACCCCATGGGTTAAGATAAGAATAGTTTAATAACTAAAGTGCAGTATAATGCTACAACTACTTCAGACAAAGAGGAAGTCAGGCAAGAATGCTAGGAAGCCTGTGTGGATGAACAAGGATCTCCTGGACAAGCTCCAACACAAAAAGGACACCTACAAGAGCATGGAAGCAAAGACAGGTAGCCTTGGAGGAACACAGAGAAATTCTCTGAGCAGCCAGGGATCAGGTTAGGAAAGCTGAAGCCCTGATAGAATTAAATCTGGGCAGGGATGTCAATGGCAACTAGAAAAGTTTCTATAGGTATGTCAGTGTTAGTTGATAAGAAACTGAACAGGACCCAGCAATGTGCATCTGAAGCCCAGAAAGCCAACCGTATGCTGGGCTGCCTCAAAAGGACCGTGACCAGCAGGCCAAGGGAGGTGATTCTCCTCCTCTACTCTGCTCTCATGAGACCTCATCTAGAATAGTACATCAAGCTCTGGGGCCCTCAACATATGAAGGACATGGACTTGTTAGAGTGAGTCTGGAGGAGGGCCACAAAGATGATCGGAGGGCTGAAAGCACCTCTCCTATGAAGACAGGCTGAGATAGTTGTACTTGTTCAACCTGGAGAGGAGAAGGCTCCAGGGAGACCTTGGAGCAGCTTCCAGCGCCTAAAGGGAGCCTACAAGAAATCAGGAGAGGAAGTTTTTACAAGGGCACGTAGTGATAGGATAAGGGATAATGGCTTTAAACTGAAAGTGTAGATGTATATCAGATATTAGGAAGAAATTCTTTACCATGAGGGTGGTGAGGCACTGGCACAGGTTGCCCAGAGGAGCTGTAGCTGCCCCATCCCTGGCAGCGTTCAAGGCCAGGCTGGACGGGGCTTTGAGCAACCTGGTCTAGGGAAGGTGTCCCTGCCCATGGCAAATGAAATGGAACTAGATGATCTTTAAGGTCCCTTCCAACCCAAACCATTCTGTAATTCTATGGAATTACAAACTAAAAACCCTCAGCCCTGCTCACCGATTGATTTTTCTTCCCTTTTGGGGAAGGAGATCAGGGACTTTAAAGCAGATCATGACAAATTTTTATAACCAGTTATGGACACTGCAGCCTGTAAGGTTTAGGAAAATCAGCTGCTTTCTTGGTTAATACTGATCATAAAAAGCTAGATCTTTTGCCCGCCTCTAAGCAGAAGGTTGGTTAAAGGTCTCATAAGGCTTTTCAAAGAGGAACAAAGACCCTGATATCTAGACTAAGATTTGATTCTTCTATAAAATGCAGGTTTTAATGTACAGAGCTGTGTGAACTATTGCTGAGCACATAATGACTGAGTTAATTGCCTATGTAATCACTCCACCATGGAAGTACCTCTAAGATAGTCTGAATGGGAAAAGTACTATTAAAAAAAATACCTCATGCTAAGCTAAACTTTAATTACATGACACCTGCAAATAATACCCTGAGAAACAGCTCAGTAAAACACACACACACACTAAAAAACCATGCTCTTCCTGTGCCATTAACTGATAGAAAAGTAGTTCCTAAATTCATCTTGAAAGCTGGAAACAGTTAGAACTTGTCAAATTACATACAGAAAAATCCTTGGGATATTTGCCTGTACTCTGAAATGCAAGGCTAAGCTTCTGCTTCCCTAATGCCAGTGATAATTTAGTACTAGTCCAACTCACAGAACCACTCTGTTAGTGATGGACTGAGGCAGGGTCTGGGCACGCTGATTGTTACAATAGCCTGGAGAAGGGCTGTATGGCAAAAGGTTTGTTTTTTGTTTTTTTTTAAGAATTATTATGAAACTCAAATGTGTTTTGCTAAGACACTGAAGGGCTGGCAAACCAGCTGAACCTGCACTTCTGTTTTATTTATGCTTTTGTATCATATGTAACAGGATGATATAGGAGACAGCTGTGAAGGTTATAACACCTTTTTTTTCCTGTAACAGTTACAGCAGGGCTAAAACGAGTAGTAGCTTCAGCACTAATTTACTCAGCCAATGCATTTCCTCTTAAACCTTAAACATTAAGAATTCATAGGCAGAACTAGAAATAAACTGTGTGTGGGTGTGAAGATATGTGTAATAGTAAAAAGCTAAGCCTGCATGAAATCATATTAACTTCAACCGAATGGAGACATCCATAGGTAGTTTAGAAAATGGGGTATTTATTTGTTGGCTTTCAAGAAAGTTATTGTTAGCCTGCTTGGCTTTGTCATTACTGTTCTAGCTTTCAATCCAACATGATTTTATTGCAGGCAACATTGTGCCATTTCACATCATGTACCATAATAGAATAACATCAGACAGGATAACATCGAGCCATCTGAAAGACATCACAATCACAATCGTACAAGCATACTTCATACATTCTTCCTGGCAGACTGTAGAGTTGCCCAATGATTTAGACCAGAAGGCTTTGACTTTGACTTGACGTGTTTTTTTGAGCAGTTCACAGATTCAACCACCAGCTTGTAAAACAAAGCTAGGCCATCACTTCAGAGTCCTGTTCTAATAGTTGTCTGCTGGAAAACTACTAGCAAATTTGGCAAGGATAGAGGCAATTGCCATAAGTTATAGTATACTGTGAAGGGAAAATATGTATAAAATAGTCCTCAAAGAAAAGCCTGTTTGCATGTAATTAGCCCAAATACACAAAACCTCAGGGATGAGCCATATGAAAGACTGCCATAGATACTAATCTAAAGCTGAGTTGTTTCCCTTGGATACAGACAGTATCAGGAGCATTAATCCTACTTTTCTTCTGAAGAAAAAAAACGAAACAAAAATCAACAAATTACTAGACTTCGCAAGTTGTCTGTCATACAACAGAAGCAAAATAAAGTTAAAACTCATGATTCCCTGAAACACATCTGATCTATTCAATCACAGTGTGCATTGGAAAGAAGACTTAGAAGTTCATCCTCCCTTGTATGGGATTGATCTGCACTGAAAGAGACAGTTTATGTAGCCTAGTTAATACAGTTTAAGGAATCTCTCCATCAGGAGGTAAATAGCATGACTTTCTCTCATAGAAAGAGAGATCTTTAGGAGTCTAAAGATCCAGATCACCCACAGACATAGAAGATAAATGTTTTAGGCACATCCAAAAAGATAAAAAAAGTTTAAAAAAATTAAAAAAAAGTAAAATTAAAGCATAGCCTTTGCCCAGAGAACATGATGGAAAATTCTGCTACTAAGTTGTTCATACACTAACCCCTTATAGATTTACTTCACTGAAGTTTCTCTAAATGTTTATCCTTGGCCTTAATATCTCAGCCCTGTTTTTCCTGGATGATTATTAAAAAGTGAGATCCTTTGCAGATATTTTCTCTTTCTGCCTTATGGCAAATAGGCTGTGCCTTTGACCCAAATTGTTCTCCTCTTTCTTACCATCCAGGGGAAAAAAAAAAAAATAAATTGAAAAAGGGATAGTTTTAAAGTGTTTGTAAACTGTGCAGCAGTTAAAAATGCTGTCAAAATCTTTTGAAGAGTCTAAAACAAGTTTATGTTCACTGAATTTTTACAGACTAAATAGAAAAAAAATGTAAAAAAGTTTTGAGAAAAAAGACATTTTTTCATATTTCATTTTCTCCAGTTTCTACTTATAAAGTCTCCATACAAGTTTAGCACTTTTTTCCCATTTTCTTTACTAGAGGAAAAGAATACAGAGAAGGATTTTTCATTCTTAACTGTTTTACCCTTCATTAGAGAACACAGTAAGAATGTTAACTTTCCAAGAATACTTACTTCTCTTTGACACTAGTTCAACCTTAACAGTCTGTCAGGAGCCGCATGATTTCAGTCGGTATAAAGAAAGAGATAAGGAAGTATCGCTCAAGTAGTCTTACAATGCGTCTTTCTACTCTGAATATTCACTATTTCCCTCTGATTTTATAGCCAAAAAAAGTGGTCCTTTAATAGCTACAAAAGAGAACTAGATCAAGACGATCATATTTATTTTTATTCACTACCAAACAAACCTGAATTCAGGCTTGGAAGCAATGGTTTAATTCTTTTGACTTAATGAGATCTCAGTCTCAATTGAGCAAAATAATCAAAAGAATACTTTTAAAGTACTTAAAATGTTTTACTGGAATTATTTTAATACAGAATGATGCCCCTCCCCTGCCTATTTTATGATAGAAAAGATGTCAAAGCAGCCAAAGATTATAAATACTAACAGTTTATAGCATTAGAAGTACAGACGCTACCTCACTGGTGTTCAGATCTCCAGTTAAAAATATTTTCACAGCAGCTGACCAAGTTGGCAACGATGTGAAACAAATGAACAAGAACAACAAAAACATCACTAAAAATTCAGTCACTAACTAGCCAGCACACTGTATCTCCTTCTTTTCCATGTGGGAAAAGCCACTTGGCCCTTCCAGCAGTACATTGCAAAGTTCACAGGCTTTGACTGTCTCTGTAAACTTCTCATGTGCTGAACCATCTAATTCACCCTGTCTTTTATGCATTGCATTGTGGAAGACAATGGGTCTTTCCCACGCCTATTGTTTTGGCTGTCCTAAAGGACATAAGTGTTTTTATTATATCATAAACACTCCCTGAATCTAATGATGTAATCTTACTCTTTTAGATTTGGTGTCTGGGTGAGGAGTGTTGAGCTCCTGTGGATTTTATCTTTCTTCAGCTGTCTGAGTGGAGTCCCACATTTCTTCAAGAGCGCTTGACTTGTTCTGATTGCAGTTCTCATTTAATGGATATCATGTAACAAATCCTACAAACCTCAGCACCTGCTGGTTCAGAGTCATGCCAACATCACTATGAAAACCTCCAAACATCATCTCATAAAACGGTTCCCCATCACACTCAGCAGCTGTTGGCAGGAAGCCAACTGTAGCCTTAATTCTTCAGTTTCTACTCAAAATTAATTATTGCAATTCTATTTCACTCCTGTACTCAGAGCAGATGCCACTGAATGGAAGTTCACAACAAGTGCCTGCTTATCCTGTACTACCCCAATGTTTACAGAAAGGTACACCCTACACACCCTGCTGCCTTAAACAATCTCTTCACCATCTATACTATTTGCTTGCTTCACCATCTATACTATTTGCTAGGGAAAGCTTTGGTGTGGCTGAATGATCAGGCACAACTGGACTCTGTGCTTTTGTCTAATTTTTCGTTGCTTTTCTGAGGCATCATTTTCATAACGAAGAGAGCATACCAGAAAAAGTATTCTGTATCTGCATAATCAAAACATTTAAAAACAATTAGTCCTTTATATAAGCGGGTGATAATAACACACAGGAAGTGTGAGCGTACAACTCTCTCGGGCAATTTAAACTCTTGAGCCTTCAGTCACACTCATGACATCAAGACTCACATATTACGAGTGCTATCACTGACGTGCTATTAAATGACTTAAATGTCATTTTTTATTCCACTAGCAAAACTCAGCAGAAAAAAATGCAATCTATCAGTATTATAAATGAAATACTTAATGTTTGCATATGTTTACTTATAGCTGTTTGCTGTCGTGAACCCTTAAGCTGGTCTGGTCAAAATCTACTCAGTGTATTTTCCTCCCCTCTTTCCACACACCTTTAATTCCATTTTGTCAGTAAAGCAGAGAGATGAAATTTGAATCATTAAAGAATTCTGACTGGAAAGAGCAATTGCAAAGCTGCAAAATTGCAATTGCCTCCATTCTTTCCTTTCCTGACTTCTCCTTCAACCAAATGGACAAACACCCCCAACCATTGATAGCTTTCCTTCAAGTCTTCTCCTAACTAAAATCTGCCTCTTGTGAAATGATTTCACAACACCACTGCAGCCCTCCATCCTCTGCAGTTCCTGGGGGCTTCTCTCCTGGGTTCCGACAGAGTTGAAAAATCTTGTATGAACAATGGCAAAGCTCAACATACAGGTTCTTGGTTCTCTACCATCCCTGTGCAATTGTTTACTTCAGTGCAAAGGAAGTATAGTACACATTGAAATCTAAATGCATTTGCTACCTCATGTCACTAGTGGTACATATAAATCTCCCTCAAAAGTAGAGGCAATAGCAGCCAGCCCACATTTCCCTTCCCCACAGCTTCCCCCTCCTCCCATCCCTCACAGCTAGAGCTTGAAGACTCTTGAGAGACCTGCAGATAAGGGAAGCTGCCTTTAGTACTCTGAACTTTCACACTAGGTGAAGAGCTAGTGCTCAGATATTTATCTAAAATTCAGATGCTGGTAAATTCCAGTGGTCAGCAGCAGATTCAGGATTTTTTCTATTTACTGATATGATCGTAGAAAACAGATGGTTCAAACCTGTAACCAGTTCACTCAAAGATTTTCTAATGAAATGAAACCAAAGTTCTGTGTTTTTTTCCATTCAAGACTGCTATTCACAGATAATGATACTGGCCACAACATCACCAGGATCTTTTTTTGGAATTTGAGATGATGGAGTTCTGCACTCTCACAGTGTGACTTCAAGGCATAGTTCAAGAGTGACTGCTGTACTGTAAACCAGTTTGTGTTTCACTCATGGAGCCACAGATCCGCAAGGCAAAACTGTAAGCAAGTTGAATACAGACATATTATGAAAACCCCATTATAACTGATTAAATAGAAGCAGTTCGATTCATTAAGTCTTAATACCAACATAAGGATTAATTTGCCCACCTACATGCTTAATGAGCTCTGAAGCGCACACAAGGATGGGTAAATTATCTTTTCCAATGCTTCTGGGTTTCAAATAACAAGCAGATGCTGCTACCACCTCTACTCTGACAGCATCGCCTAGCTGAGACAGCCAGCACTGTACGCACACTGCCTAATAGGTTTCATCTTGAGAACAGCAATTCTAACAGCACTTTGTCTTCCATCTTCACTCAATGACACTTCCATAAATCTAATCTGCTTTCTAACTTTCAAATGCATTTTCCCCTACTTACTTCACAAGGTCAAAGTGAAGACTCTTAACACATATTGTCCCCCAGTTAACAGTATCTACCCTGGTTTACTCCAAACAGTAGCAGTACAAGACTTTCTATTTGCCCATTTCTATAGTAGACCTCTTTCTTTTGATGTCCATGGAACAAATAACAGATGGATCAATTCTAAGAAAAGCCTATGTACTGAACTGAATGCTGGGGAAAACAGAAACAGCTCTGTATGCAGTAGGATGACAAGAATTGGTCACAACCAAACCAGCCATTTAAAAATTGAAGTCAGCACTAGGAATAACTATTATAGCAAAAACCCACCGCACTGTGTTTCAAAGAGAAAGGCGGTAGAACAACTCTACACTGTCTATTCCCATACAGTGTCTTATCTAAGCCATACCCAAACCCCACAGCTGTGGAGGTCAGAGGTAATTTAGGAACTCCCTGTGAACTGCAGCATCTCCTTTTACCAGAGGACGCTCTTGCTGCACTTGTTCTAGAGGGATAGGATATCTGTCAACTTAACCAGATAAAAGGCAGCATTCAAGGAATGGAAAACCCAAGTCAACAGAGGGCTGCAAATGACAGTTAAATTAGAAGGGTAATAACTAACTGAAGTGTGAGGGGAAGAGGGAACACTCAAGGCAAAGTATTAGAGAGGCAAGTTGAGGCAGGAGATGAAAGGTGGCCCCATTTGTAGTCAAGGAGGGATAAATAAGGGGCAGGAGAAGACTTGGAGCAAACAATAGAGCAGCACTGGAACGGATAAGTGCTGAAGAAATATTCCTGACTCTGCAAGAGCCTGGCTTTGACTTCACCTGCAGTGTCTCCCAGTCACTGTGGAAAGGCAACAATGGTGCCCTACTGCTATGTGTTTCCAGCACTTGCTTTTCAGGGAGCAGCTTGTGGGGAGAAGAGGTAGGAAAGGAGAGGGAAACATACAAAAAAAAAATATACAGCAATACATAATGTGGCAATGTTTCAACCAAAGCTAACAAAATATGTAACATTATTTATTCTTTAAAATAAGTAATAAGGAGCATAGCTTCAAGAGAAGCATAACAAGCTTCCCATTTACTTGGTTATTATTTTTTGCACGTGTACTTTTTTAATGTAACTTTAGCTGCAGAAAGCCATACCCCTTGTTAATTTACAGAAACTAAGCAGAGGCTGTATAACAGGTTAATTTGGGTTTAAAATAATTGAAGTCCCACTTAATCACATACTGCTGATTAAGCTGATTAAAAGCAGTGCCTGGGACAAAGCCTAATTTTTTCTGACAAATGTTTCATGACTGGAGACAGCCCTTTGTGAACAGGGTCTGTGCCTGTTCTAAGATCTGTCATCCAGGTCTCTAGTGTCAGTAGGCTTCTGTGACACATAAAAGGCACAAGGACCACCTTTTGTGATTAATTTCAAAAACTCTATGTTGCAGTTGCCTGCCTTAAAAATGGCTCAATCCCAAGGGACTCACTGCCTAACTTTGCCATTGGAAACTGTAAACTCAAATTATCAGAGTCCTAGAACAGTTTGGGTTGGAAGGGACCTTAAAGATCATGTAGTTCCACTACCCTGCCATGGCAGGGATACCTCCTACTAGACCAGGTTGCTCACAGCCCCATACAACCTGACCTTGAACACTGCCAGGGACGGAGTAACCACATCTTCTCTGGGCTACCTGTGCCAGTGCCTCACCACCCTCATGGTAAAGAATTTCTTCCTAATATCTGATGTATATCTACCCTCTTTCAGTTTAAAGCCATTCCCCCTTGCCCTATCATTACATGTCCTTCTAAAAAGCCCGTCTCCGGATTTCTTGTAGGCTCCCTTTAGGCACTGGAAGCTGCTCCAAGGTCTCCCCAGAGCTTTCTCCTCTCCAGGCTGAACAAGCCCAGCTCTCTCAGCCTGTCTTCATAGAAGAGGTACTTCAGCCCTCTGATCTTCCTTGTGGCCCTCCTCTGGACTCACTCTAACAAGTCCACGTCCTTCATATATTGGGGTCCCCAGAGGCTGATGCAGTACTCTAGGTGGGGTGTCATGCGAGCAGAATAGAGGGGGTAATCACCTCCCTTGACCCGCTTGTCATACTCCTTTCAATGCAGCGCAGCATACAGTTGGCTTTCTGGGCTGCAGATGCACATTGCTGGGTCCTGTTCAGTTTCTCATCAACTAACACATCCCACGTCTTTCTCTCCAGAGCTACTCTCCACTCATTCTCCAGCCAGCCTGTAGCTATGCTTGGGATTGCTGCGATCCAGGTGCAGGACCATGCCCTTGACCTTGTCGAACTTCATGAGGTTTGCCTGGGCCCCACCTCTCAAGCCCATACATGTCCCTCTGGATGGCATTTCTTCCCTCCAACATGTTGACTGTACCACACCTATTTCTTTTCTCTTTCATCTGACTTTACATAGGACTTTCCTTGTTACTCTGCTAAATGGAAAAATGTGTGAATTGAAGCATTTTGCACACAGGCTGATTAAGAGTAATTAACCTAAATGTCACAGCATATAAAACTAAACAAGAAAGAATAAAGTGATATGATCACAGTTTATACACCCATTGTTGGAAAAGGTGAAAGACAATGAATCAACTGCAAAAACGGTTTGCTGAACCCATTTCACCTGTTTTCTGTCATTTAATGTAAATTAGTATTCTATGAAATTGAGACAAGTTAACTGTAGACAAATCCTCTGAAATAGTGAGGTAAAGTTGAGTTCTCAAAGTAGAAAGTTCTGGTTCACCCCCTTGTTCACCACTTTGGCCCAAATGGAAACTTTAATCATACTGTAAAATCTGTGTTGTTTTCTTCTGTGAGATCCCACCCCTCTTCAGAGCCCTAGGGGGGCAATCATTCAGCTTCCAGTGTGTGCATGCAGACTTTACTTACTGTTAAACAAAAGGTACATCTCTAACACAATGATTCTGCAAACTTCAAAAACCCAAGCACTGAAATGTAAAAACTACTGTCATATTTTGCTTTTTAACCTGAGAAAGCACACACAATTTCCTATCCTTATTTAAGGAATGGAGCATGGAGCTGTTCTGTCCAAAATTAACTTCACACAAACTTAGCATAAACTTTGTTTCAGGGAAAGAGAGGCTGAATAACTACAGTGAGGCAGAGAATTTTGAAGTACTCAGTACCTTTTTTGCATTAATGGTAGAGGCTGATGCCAGGTGTCATACACAGATCTGTGCAATTTACAGTTCTCAGATGACTGCTGTATTCAGTGAGCAAAGTTGGAGATTCATGGGGAATGCAGGTTTGCAAGGCAGTGATGTGAGTGGCACTCACATCATGAGTAAAAATACTTCAACAACATCATTACAGCAGACTAAACTGTAAACCACAGAACTGCAGTCAGTCACTATTACCCCAGAAGATGAAGCGCTCTGGTCCTTGTTACTAAAAATAGTGCAATTCTAGCTTTCTTGGGGGAAAAAGAAAAAAAAAAAAAGAAAAAGAAAAATCTCATGCCAGAAAAAAACAAGCAAAAAAAAAAAAAAAAAAAAAAAAAAGAGAGAGAACCAACCAACCAACAACACCCCAACCAAATAACCACCACCACAAAAATATAAAACTAAATCAATCAACAAAAGAAAAACCAACCCCAAACTCCAACAGAGCTTACTGGCAATGATGAAGAGATATCTGACAGAGTAGAACTCACAAATTAGCTAATCTCTCTTCTTCTTGGACTCAGTCCTCTTTGGGGGGATGATATGGTCATACTGAAAATCCTTAACATTAACTACAACGTTGAGATTCATGTAAAGAGTTGTATCATGGCTAAGAAGCCCTAAAAGCACTATTAAAATATCTAACTTCATGTAGTGTAAAGCTCACTTTTAATAAAGAGACTCAATAACTACCATAACAGATATGTCTTTAAAATTATAATCCTACCCAGATATTATGATGCTTAAATAAGTGAAATTCCTATTGACCAAGGCATGTACGTTCATAGCAATTATATCCATACTCGCTTCTAAGTGAAGGAAAGAAAAAGCTATAACTGAATACAGCAGTTCTCAGCACCACTGATTACCATGCGAATTAATCAAGAGAAATTCCTTATGTGCTTTCTGCATTCTGTATATCTCAATCGTATTTCCTCTACAAGTCACAAGGGTATGCATAACTAGATCTGCACACTGAAGTTATTCCCTACCCCTCATCAGCTTTTCTGCCCTTTTCTGCATTTGCTTTCTGTATATCCTTTTTCATGGGGTGACCAGAACTATATATTGTATTCAATGTCCAAACAAAGCCCAGATTTATAGATGGCATAAAGACATTTTCTAATTTTTTTCTCCTTTTTCCCCCCTAATAACTTTTTATGAATCTATTTGCGTTTTCACTGTGGCTGAGCACACAGATGACATTTGCAGTGAACTACTCACGGTGACCTTAAAAATCTCCCTTCTGAATAGAAATAGCTAATGTAAAACTTGTCATGGGTTATGCGTTAGAAGTTATTTTCCCTGGGATCATTATTTTACATATATCAACACTGGATTTCATCTGCCATTTTGTCTCCTAAATAATGACTCCTCTCATTCAGTACAGAAAAATAGGCTGTAACTCTTCCTAAACAGCTTTACATGGGTCTGACTTCTTCCCACCCCCCACCCCCCCCAATTTTTATTTTTGCTTTACTTAACCTCATTTTTAGTTCAGTTATAAATGCAGTGAACAACATAATTCCCAGAACATATTCTCATGGACCCTTATAGTAATTGTACCTCTTTTGCTAAAATGATTCTTTGTCAGGGGCTTCCCCCAACTTTTGTGTTTGGTTTGGTTTGGTTTTTTTGAGATAAGACTTCAAGAACAGTAACCAGAGAGGAAAAGTGGGGTGGAATAAATTAATTTCATGATATCCATAGAGTCACCTTGCCTGGGTTTAACTTTACTGCCTTACTATCTACCTGAAGCTACATAACAATTTAGTAGATTAATAATTTGATATAGACCATTCCTGGGAATCAGAGTTAAGATGAGCAGCTGCAAATTTACCTGAGCCCCTTTAAACAAATAGATACCATATTTCCTTCAGGAATTCATTAGAGATTGGCCCATTATCATGCGCTTAGAGTGAGCTTCTTGATCCTGACCTAATCACCATTCTTTACTATGTCATATAGTGGCCTGAACTTCTATCTCTTCATTAACCCCATTTTCATTAAGTATATAAATCAATATATCTTCTGATGACTTACATGGAAACAGTATTGACTTTCAATCTTTTTGTCACTAGTTCTTTTTATAATACATACTTTGGCTTGTATTTTCCTTTGTTTTCCTTCTTACTTCAAGTATATTATAAAGTTTCTGTAGGGTTGTTTTGGGTTTGTTGGGGTTTTTTTGGTTGCTAGCTTGCTTGCTTTTTTTAAATTGTCCTGGCCTTTCTGACTATCTCCCTGACAGATTTTGCTAATCCTGAGTACTCTTAATTATGCTTTCTTGTTTGCACTGTTGCATTAATGCTCTGACCACACAACCCAAGTCTTGGAAAGCAAATGCAGGGACTGTGAGAACGAAGACCTTAGGCCCACTGTAGGAGAGGATCAGGTTCGAGACCATCTTAAGAACCTGAACGTGCACAAGTCCATGGGACCTGATGAAATCCATCCACGGGTCCTGAAGCAGCTGGCGAATGAAGTTGCTAAGCCACTGTCCATCATATTCGAAAAATCCTGGCAGTCAGGTGAAGTTCCCGATGACTGGAAGAAGGGTAATATAACCCCCATTTTCAAGAAGGGGAAGGTGGAAGACCCGGGGAACTACAGACCAGTCAGTCTCACCTCTGTGCCTGGCAAAATCTTGGAACAGTTTCTCCTGGAAAACATGCTAAGGCACATGAAAAACAACGAGGTGGTTGGTGACAGCCAACATGGCTTCACTAAGGGGAAATCCTGCCTGACCAATTTGGTGGCCTTCTATGATGGAGCCACGGAACTGATGGACAGTGGCAGAGCAGTCGATGTCATCTACCTGGACTTGTGCAAAGCTTTCGACACTGTCCCACATGACATCCTTGTCTCTAAATTGGAGAGACATCAATTTGATAGATGGACCACTCGGTGGATAAAAAACTGGCTCGATGGCCGCACGCAAAGAGTTGTGGTAAATGGCTCGATGTCCAGTTGGAAACCTGTAACGAGTGGTGTCCCTCAGGGATCGGTGTTGGGACCGGTCCTGTTCAACATCTTTGTCGGTGACATGGACAGTGGGATTGAGTGCGCCCTCAGCAAGTTTGCCGATGACACCAAGCTGTGTGGTTCGGTTGATACGCTGGAGGGAAGGGATGCCATCCAGAGGGACCTTGACACGCTTGTGAGGTGGGCCGATGCCAACCTTATGAAGTTTAACCAAGCCAAGTGCAAGGTCCTACACCTGGGTCGGGGCAACCCCAGGCACTGCTACAGGCTGGGCAGAGAAGAGATTCAGAGCAGCCCTTCAGAAAAGGACTTGGGGGTGTTGGTTGACGAAAAGCTTAACATGAGCCGGCAGTGTGCACTTGCAGCCCAGAAAGCCAACCATATCCTGGGCTGCATCAAAAGAAGCGTGACCAGCAGGTCGAAGGAGGTGATCCTGCCCCTCTACTCTGCTCTTGTGAGACCCCACTTGGAGTACTGCGTACAGTTCTGGTGTCCTCAACATAAAAAGGACATGGAGCTGTTGGAGCGAGTCCAGAGGAGGGCCACGAGGATGATAAGAGGGCTGGAGCACCTCCCATATGAAGACAGGCTGAGGAAGTTGGGGCTATTCAGCCTGGAGAAGAGAAGGCTGCGTGGTGACCTCATAGCAGCCTTCCAGTATCTGAAGGGGGTCTACAAGGATGCTGGGGAGGGACTCTTCCTTAGGGACTGTAGTGGTAGGACAAGGGGTAATGGGTTCAAACTTAAACAGAGGAAGTTTAGATTAGATATAAGGAAGAAGTTCTTTACAGTGAGGGTGGTGAAGCACTGGAATGGGTTGCCCAGGGAGGTTGTGGATGCTTCATCCCTGGCAGTGTTCAAGGCCAGGTTGGACAGAGCCTTGAGCCACATGGTTTAGGGCAAGGTGTCCCTGCCCATGGCAGGGGGGTTGGAACTAGATGATCTTAAGGTCCTTTCCAACCCTTACGATTCTATGATTCTATGATTCTATGACTCTAATCCAGCTTTCATATTTAGGACATACCTCCATGGACGCATGCATGTGCTGACTACCTGCTCCAGTTCTCTCCCTTGCATCCCAGACAGACTGAGCATAAGCTGACATTAGTATTAGACTCATGCATTTCACAACAGATAGCAGAATAGCTCTATTTCCACATTGGAGCTGACTTATTCTTTCCTAGTTAAGAGCATCATCAGAAAGCTGACATACCAAGAGCATCTGACCACATCAACATTTCATCTGAAAAGCATCTGGCACAGTCATATTGGTCTCTTACAGCAGTCTCCTCCTTGCACAGGGATAATTTTTCACTATGTTTTTTTAAATGAATACTCTGATAATTCTTTTTTTTTTTTTTTTTATTTTTTTGCAGTAAAACCAGTATACTTTAAACATCAGGAAAAATATAGTATCAGCATGAAAGATGGAAAAGGTATTGCATTAGATTTAAAAGTGTGGAAATACAACTGGGACAAGGAAAGAAGCTGGGAAGCCTCTTCAGTGCTATTTTTCTGACACCTCATTACTTTTTCACTTTATATCATGCTATTCCTTACAAAGTGTTGACTTCAAATCTTATTGTGAGGACCTGAAAACTTTCCTTTTAAATAGAACAAAGTGGTAAACCTGCTTTTGAGATTGCATGAGGACACAAAGAATCTCCTCAATTACTATGAGGCTGAGTGGGGTTTGCATGACCTGCTTTGCTATTGAAAAAGATCCATGGAAAAGTTTTACAGGGATACCATATGCGAGTTCATTAGTTATGTTTGGGGGGGGGGGGGGGGGGGTTTAAAAATAATTATACTTTACTATTTTCAGAGGTAAACCTCTTTTTTTCTAAGAAAAACAGATTGCAAACTCAGTCTCCATTAATTCCATTCTGTCAGACATTTGCCCATTTTTGGTATTTCATTCCAGGTCATGCTGATGCAAAATTCAGACATGCCAACTGTCCTGCATGAGAGCTGTCATACAGATTAGCACTCCTGTACTGACAGAGCTACTACTTTGTCAGGACTGGGAACCAGTGTGTTGAAAATGAAGCCTCAGTTGATGGGCCTATAGGAAAGAAGCAACTAGCAGTATACTTGGTTTGATCCTGATGAGTCTCGGTGTTTCAGGCAGTACTGACCAGGTTACATTTTCACTCTTCTTTAAAAGAAGAGGAATCAAGATCTGGTAGTAGTATAAGTCTCCTGAATTATCTTCTGAGACCATCATTTATCCCCCTCAGCTATTACATAACAGACCTACACATCTCTTCATTTTCTTCTTCTAATACTTACGAAGTCTCTTTTTGCTTGTTCAGTTGGAAATAATTTTGATCTTTTCTTTTTTCCAAATTCTCCCTCCCCTCCAAATTTAGACTATTCATTATAGCAGCCTTAGTTACACATTGTTGTTTCACCTACTGTTTCTTAAATGTCCCTACGCTCACATGCTGACACAGTCAATGATTTCTCTTACCTGAGCAGACATTTTATATATGTTACAGGATGCCCTCCAAGAATTCCTGCATCATGTCCTGTTGAATCCAGAGCAACTCATACTTTGTAGCTCTACCATAAAGTGCAAGATCTTCTTAAAGTTCTTTAAATGTGCCTTGAGAAAACTAATTTTTTTCAGGACTGTTTTTCTATAAGCAAATGAGAAAAGTCACAGTTCAACAGGGCACACTTTTTAGCTCTCACAGCTTCTTTTCTCATTCTGGGTTACGTTTCAACAGATTCTCAAATTCAGACTAAGGAACTGCAATCCTTGTTTTTTCTACTCCAAATCTGACAAAAAAACAAAACAAATAAAAACACACACACAAAAAAAAAAAAACCCCACAAAAAAAACCCCAACAAAAAACCCTCCACACACAACCCGCAGAAGTTATAGTTACAATGGGCAAGTTATATCTGATTGTTTATCAAGCAGTGTGCAGACACTATGACACAACACAAAATCAAGGCCCATTGCTTTGAGAGGCTCGCTATCTGGACAACTTGTCATAGCATGCCACTAATAACTCCTGTAGAATTCAGAAAGCAAAATAAACCCTTTTTACTAGTAGTATTTGTATTCCAGCCCAAAATCTATTTTAAACCATTAGCATTAGTGTTTCGGAGCACAGAAAAAGATCAAAGCAGAAATAGAAACTATAACTAGTAAAGAACCAAATTACGCTACCAACTGCATCTGTTCATAAGTATTACTTGCCTTAAACATTGCATTGAGAAAACATTCCCCAGAAAACATTAAGAATGTCATTTTACCACAGCAGGTATGCAACACACTTGGATTAATAATGCTTTATAGCACACTTAGATATAGTGTTTTTTCTGTTCAGACCATTGTTTCCATTTTGCTTAATGTAGGTATGCTGTCACTAAAAGTTGTAAATAGTCTTTTAAGATGCTAGTGCTGCTGCTGTTCTGAAGCCTAAAGGGTTTCAGCATCAGATGAATTTTGCCAGGATAATCTCCTAGGCTATGCGAATTGCTTTACATGGATTGTACTTTAAATCTCATTTGATTGCAAATGTTTTAGAAAGAGTGCTTTCTGGTTTAATCACAAACCACAACAAGTCAAGTGCACATAATAAGATTTGTCCACTTATCCAATGTGAATAGCTAGAAAGAATTGTTCAGTTATGCACTGGCAGCTTTAGAAGTGGTAAAGAAATGGAAAGGAAAAAAATATATAGAAAATCATCCACATTTCTAACGTTCACCAGTCACTATAAAAATAATAGCTATTAGAGTTTCTTCCCAGCACCAGGGCATTTTGGTAGGCTACTACTATCCTGTTTAAGGAATTCTACCTTCCACTTTTGTACATGTGTAACTCTCACTCTGGTTAAAGAGCTTCTAGTTTTAAACACGAGAGAAACACACAACTAAGAGTTCAGCATATACACACTGAAATTTTCAGAAAGTCTGTTCTATTTTACCTGGAGATTTGTCACTGGCAGTCTGTTAATCAGGTTAAAGAAGGTATTATGCTAGAAGTTCAATCAGCCATGTAACTCTCCTCACTAAGCTTTCCAGTCTGCTCTTGGCAGTCACATGTGGGAAGCAACAAAAGTATGATACAGTTTGTGTGGCAAATAAGAACTGGATATTCTACAGTGTTAACCACAGCAACAAGGGAAACGCAAAGCATACATAGGAAGGTACAGCTTCTTGGAGCTTTTGCCACACTGACATCTCTAGATGCCATACTACCTGGTCCTAACAGGCCTTATTTGGATAAACAAGGAAAACAACTGTTCTGGGTTTAGCAATAAAGGATGCTCACCCTTCCTGCAATAGGCATGCTGTGGCTTCCTGTAATAGCTTCAGCATGATTGATCACAAACAAATTTAGTATAGATTTTAAGTGCTGACGTCTCTTTAACCTCCATCTAAACTGAGTATTATTTCAAAATGAAACTGACCATAATCTTGGAAGATTATCATAAAGATTAACAAGACAATCATAAAAATCCTTAGACATGACTAATGATGACAAATCCTTATGTGGATCTACCCATCTTTTCAGACAGCCTACAGAATGAGAAGGCATCAGTTCTCTTACTGCCATAAGAAGTTATGCAGATTTCTAGGAGATCCTGCTTTGACTAATACCTGAAAAATGTTGAAGCAGTTTGACAAAGTGTCTCTCCTAGAAGTATTCCCAATTTACATAACTAATTAGTAACATTTTTTGTGCATGAATTAAACATGAGCAAACAATGTTGTTAACAAATTTGATACCCAGAGTTATTCCACTAATGTTCAATGCAGACATAAAAATTTGCAGAACCAACCCACTGCAACCAATGTCAAACTGTCATTGATGCTATTTGTAACCCATTTTGCAGACTGATCACTTGAGCTGTGTTATTGCTTCTGCTTCCTAACTGGCTCACTGTAGTTCTCTAAAGAAAAAGACAGCATGAACACGCTGCAGACATTCAGACATTTCATTCCTTCCCCAGGCACTCTCACAAGCACCTACTCTCACAGCTTTTAAAGATATTCTGCCGTTGCAAGCATTCTTCCACAGTTGGAAGGTATGTATTCCTGTTTCTCGGTACCAAGTGATAAAAAACATGAACAAAGCTGAACTGAATTTGCTAGTATTATGCCAATGAATGCCTAAAAATATTTGATTGCAGAAGTCACCCAGTACTATATGCTGTCCAGATTGCCTTGTCCCAGCTCACTCCTGAAACTAAAAAAATTAAAGAGAAGCCTTAACTACCTCAGATGAAACCATGTGGAGTCTTGAAGAAAACAGATAGACATATAGGGGCCAAGTTCACGTTGAGCAGAAAGTACACTACATGGAAGAGTTAAAATACATCTGAAACCCATGAATACATGCCCCCTAATAAGGGCCTGCACCACTCCAAAGCCCCGAACACAAGAAAACAACACTCCCTACCTTTCCATCAGCTTTTTGTTTCTATCACTAACCCACACAGATACCCAGTGGTCCAGCAGACTCTGGAAGACAGTTTACTCTTGTCACGCCATCAGGTATTCTCCTGCATAAGTTCCTTCAGGGCAGGTCCTTGTTCACTACAACAGCCTCAGTAATTAGAGCTGGATTTCCCATGTACATATTTGTGTCAAATACCATTAGCTAATCTGCTAATTTCATTTTTCTCTTCAATCCTGTATCAAGAGACAAAACCAGCCCAGACGTAATGAACCATAGTTTATTGACAGTCCTGAGAGGCCATGCCACTGAATAAAGGGATTAGTACATTCTGGAGACATAGATTCAACAGCAGGTTTTAGTTCAGTGTAGCACAATATTAGATGATTATTTCCAAAGGTATTCACATTTTTCTATCCTGTTTTTCCATAAACACAGCCCAGCATGATCACATATCCCTTCTCCCAGACTAGACTCATTCTTCTGCCAAGATGATTCTTTCATGAAGAACTGACTCTTTGAGTCAGGCCACCCTAAAAAACCCCAAACCTGACTAAATAAAGTGCTGTTACTGGCACTTTTTGTACTGATGTCAACAGAATATGGAAGAAATGGGGAGGAAGGAACATATTCCTGATGTAATAGTTTTAGTTCCCTCAAATCAGAAATAGGAGAAAGAAAGCACACACCCTATTCACAGGGCTGACCCAAAATGAACACAATGGACTTTACTACTTTGAAATTTATAAAAGTACTTGAGAATTAAGTTTCCAACGTGCAAAAATAGTTGTTTTATTTGAATGCTGCAGACTCACTCAAAAGTTCGAGCCACCAGAGCTATAGGAGTTTATACCAACCAAAATCTATTCTGAATTTACAGATCAAGAGTGTTTGTTGATAGCTGATATCACCAGATAGTATCAATGAGCTCTGGAAGAGCACTCAAGTGAAGGACAGTTATTTCCATTCAAAAGAAATCATAGAATTGTGAACAATGTTACTCATATACCTCTACAGGACCTTTACACTTAAGAGGAACTAAAACCAAAAGCAAAACACCTGATAAGAACCAGAAACATTTATATCTAACCAAAGATCACAAAAAAGTTAAATGTACCCGTTTTTGTTATAATTACATACTGTCTGAATTCTGAAACTGGACAGTCATTATGAAATTGTTACCAATATGAACCAGAATTGAACACCTGTGCTTTACCTCATATCTCAATTCTTATTCTGACATAGTACTTGTGACTTTTCCATTATGTTGTGCTTGAGCATATCTATATGTGATAAAAAAGATAAATAATTAAGAATATTACTGAGTAGAGTAAAATTAGTGTCCAATTACACCCGGAAAAAGTACAAGATAATGGCAGTTATAATAGATCCCGTCTAGGAAATGCAGTGGTGCATATGACGTACCTCTAGCAGCTTATAGTAAAACATCTTATTCTGTATCAAGACAAAGGCAATGTACTAGGGACTATGACTAAATTTTGACAGCCAAATGATCTCTTCTCCTTGTAACAGTCTGTGGTGTAAGAAGGAATCAGAACAGCAGAGCAGTAATTGCGTACTTTTATTTCCACGAAAAGCATTTCTGATGGACTGAAGTGTACTGAAGAGGAAACAAAAAAGTAATATAATTATTTTCCTTACATTTACATTGGACATGCAATTCCCATGTTTCCTTTCTGGTTTTTAAAATTATACCAAGAAACAAAAGTCTTAAGAGCTTTTACTTCCATTAACTTACGATGTTCTTTCCTTCTTTTAATGAACATTTACTTGAGAGAAGACAGGTATTACATAAAACCCATCTCATGTATTTTTAGGGAAGCCATGGAAGCATAGAGAATGATGCAGGCTTTCATATGACCAAAATCTAATCTGGAGGAGCAACAAGTGCCAGTACATGACTCCTACCTAGAAGCAGCCAAAGGCTTTTGATTATGTGTAACAGTACAAAGTGTGAGAACCATTCATGTTGTTTTAACATCTTCTCCCAAAAACTGTGGGAGAAGGGAAAGAAAAAAATTCAAAGGTGGAACAGGAATTTGGACATTTATTCAAGCTGATAATGTTCTAAAGCTCTGATGAATGAAACAATGGGCAGAAAAAGATTCTTGAAGCATAGATAAATGTTCAGCCTCCAGACTGATCTTTCCAGATCAATAAGTTCTTCTAATGCTATCAATGTGCTGTTCTATTTATGACCACAAATCCAGTTTTAAAGTCTGTTAAAAAAAGATAGTGCTTCAGTGTGAAGTAAGATGATACTTTACATATGCAGATAAATCTAAACCATGCTCAAAAATAAGAGAAGGTTGTTTATAAAGTTCTTTACATTCCCTACCTGAATGTTGGTTTTGTATAATTTTTTTTTACCAATATGCCAAATTTCCAAAGCCTGCCTGAGCAGTCCAACCTTCACTTGCCATCAGCAGACTACTGATCGTATAAAAAAAAAAAAATATACCATATTCATATAGAAGACTTACAAAGATATGATAGTCCTGGGTACTGCAGTTTCTAAATTCCAATCATTAAAACCACAACAAAATTCAAAACATTGTGTAAGGTGAACAGAGGCATAATGTCCTCTTTGACCTTAACTTCCTCTGGTTTTCTCTATCTGCAGCGTGCTTGTCTGTCACATGGTTAATCCAAGTAAGTTTTGTAATGCTTTGGGAAGACTTTCTGGTATCATTCCAAAATCCAGTCTGTACTGCACACTATTGCCCAATATCACTTTATATCGCTTGTTTCTCTTTCCATGCATCATTCTCACTCCTTCAATAATATTTCCCATCTTTTCTAATTATTGCTACTTATCTTACATCTCACCTCACAAAAGCTGCTGCTTCCCTGAGCATTATATGATTAGTGAAGGTATGGCTTTTCTTTGGAATAAAGAAGATAGTTTTTTCTATTTCAGTATGTCCTTTTGTCAACATATTTTCTGGTCTTCCACTTCTTGAAGGAAGTATTCATAAAAATCAAATACCAGTATGTTAATTCTCATCAGAAGTGCATAGACCATGCACAGTTACAGACAAAATTTATTAGTGGCGTACATTTCAGTGTCTGTAATATTTTAATGTAATGAGACATTATACAACCTGTGTATATATATAAAAATGCAATTGCACATGTTGCTCTGTATTATTCTTCTCTTCTGTCCTACAGAATTACATCTATAATTATTTTTACAGAAATAATAAAAATACATTTTGCAATAAGAAACAGCTGCGTGTCTCACCAACTCTGGGATAACTTGACTGTGGTTCATTTTATATGGTTCCACATTTTTTTCTTTACACTTGAAAAATCTCATGTCTGTTATGGAGGTTAAAAATGATGGTGGAAAAGGTAAAGATGAGAGCCTGATCTCTAGCTTTCCATGAAAAAGCAGCTTATTATCCACCAAACAGTAAAACTCAAAGATGCTGTCAAGTTCCAATAGGAGAACTCATATTGGCGAGTAAGGGTACCTCTTCACGTACAGATTTTTCAAAATCAAAGTTTTGGCAATTTCATCAAAATTACACTCCTTTAATCTAGAAAAGAAAATGTTTTGTTTGGGGTTTTTTGGTTTTTTGGTTGTTTTTAAATAGATGGAAACTATACATAAAATTTTCTAGCACTGCTACCCCACTGTACAATTAAACAGTTTTACAAATTGAAAACTAGTGACACAGATGAATTAAGTTTCTCCAAAGCCAAAGCACAAGTTTTATTGTTTTAATAAATTCAGATTACCTTACTCTGAACTTCACCACCACACTTCCATATTTTAATGTGGGACATTGCTTAAAAAATAGACATATTCAAGCACATTTCTGCATGTTTCTGTAGAACATAAAATGCTAATTAGGATATAACTAAAGCACTACTTTGGTGATTTGATGAAATGAACCATCCATTGAATTAATTAGGACCACTTTACTGATTTTTTCTCTATTAAATAAAGATTTTGAATCAAACAACTTTTGCCTGCCAATTAAAGCAATCTCCTATATTTAGATTTTACTGCTATTAAAGAGGATTCATAGTATTTTCCTTCATTATCTTTTAAGAGGAACACAATCATTTGCAAACATTAGAAAGTGAAAAGGAAAGTAAGAGATAGTGACAAGGAGAGACAAATGGAAAAAGTAGTGTGATCTGCATGGCACAAAGAGCTAAAGGAGATTTGATACTAATTAATAATGCTATATCTATAATTTATTTAGCTTCCCATGCTGGCAAGAAGCCCAACTAATTTGTTTTAATCTCTATTTCCATACTTACCAAGTTGTTTACTGTTTCTTCTGTGCTCCAAAATTAATAATCTGTATTCCAGGAGAGATCCAAAAAGATAGAGGCTCTTATGCTGTTGCAAACAACAAAGGACCAAGGAGTACTTCCCAGCGTGGGGTCTGAACTGTCAAAAGATACCTGCTGCACCAGGACATCTAATTTCCATTGGAAAACTTGGCCACGCAAGCAAAGACAGAATATTACCATGCTTCAAAAGGCCTCCAGTCAAAATGATCAGGGGAGCAGGGCAAACAGTACTCCATGAACTGTATCTGACCACAACACAAGCATAGCCTTACTAAACCTTTTAAGGTCAAACAAAGTGTTTCCAAGGCTCTTAGAAAGGCAAAACAGTCTAAGATAGAAGATAAAATAGGGTCTTAAGATTCAACAGAGGCTGCCCAAGTTTCATTCCATGAATGCCTAAGAAGGCAGAAAAGAAAAAATTCGCAGTTGTTCTCTCTACTATTTGTTTTAGGCAGAATTTTTTCAGCTCTTCCAATAACGGTGAGGCAGACCAGTCTGGGAAAAAAAAAAAACAACCCACCCCATGAAAACCCCAACAGATCATCAATCCAGCCAGCTACTCCATTCAGCATGCATTGTCTTTTAATTTTGCAGGAGAGCACTTAGCAGTACTCCTACAAACTTTTCATGTCCTTCAGTCATCACCCTTTCTTCTTTTGATTCACTGTTTCTTGTACTGATTAATTACACTAATTAAAAAGTGTTTTGAAAACTGATCCTGAGCTTGATCAATCCACTCAATAGTTCTTAATCACATCTGCATCCAACATGGGAATTTTCTAGTGTATGGGTTGTTTTCATCGTTTAAATGAGACTCTGACTGTAGTTGCAATGCACATAGGTAGCAATTAGTAGATTGGAGAATGTCATGGACTGATTCTCCATTCTTTTCTCTTTATTCCTCTCAAGATTACAGTGTGCTTAAGTGGTAGCCAGCAATAGGCGGAAAAATTATCTGTACTCTTAAAAAAACATCCCAAAAGATAAACAAGAAATAATCATTGTTTTAAAGGAAAGAAACAAAAAAACAAAACAAAACAAAAAAGTTAGTGTCATCCTACCCTCCAAAAATTTGCTGACATTTCTACAATCTTAAAAAAAAAAATCTCCCTCTCCTAATTGCCTTAATATATAGTTTCATTATGTACGCATCACTTCAGTCAATCTGCATCAACAATTCAGTTCACTGTACTGGCACTATGTCTCCTCTCTTTTGACATTTTCTTTCACCCTCAACTACAAAAATATACTCTGAAATGGGACTGAAGACTCCCAGAGGAGCCTCTTAGACCTCCTACTTGAGTTCAGACTTCTTCCAGATCAGCAATGACAAGAAAAGTCTTTCTGTTTAAGGAGCTTCCATGACGTGGGAAAGGACCCCATTACAAATGCCAAATCCAGCTGTCCAAGTGGCAGTCCCACCAGAGATGGTCAGGACGAAATTAATTGCCCTTTCACCACAGACAATATTCCTCCAGTTCAGTGTAGAAGCTGGTTAAGCAAACTTATCTGACTGCTACCAGGTACAAACCTATTCTAAAGGTGAAACACAGTCGTTTTGACTTCAAGTTCTTGCAGCAGCACTTGGACTCATCGTTATTCAGTAGTTAGTTCTGCATGCACACACAGTCCCCTGACTCCTGCTCAGATGTGTGGTTAGTACATAAGGGCTGAAAAAAGCTGTCAACACTAGAGTCAAACTAACACATTTCCTGAATGCTTTGAAACCCATGGGCTCATCATTGTTTTGCAGGCATGGATGGTGATCTGGCTCAGTGTAGATGTCTGCTTACTTAACAGTAACATAGGTTTCCTGCAGCGACTGTTGTGGAAGATTACTGTTCTGGAGCTCCTGCCTTCTTTTACAAGCCGTGTAACCAGTGCTGATAAGGCAGTGTACTGGCCTTGAAACAGTAGGCAAGGAAAACCACAACTCTAA
Source organism: Strigops habroptila (assembly GCF_004027225.2). Classification (NCBI taxonomy): domain Eukaryota; kingdom Metazoa; phylum Chordata; class Aves; order Psittaciformes; family Psittacidae; genus Strigops; species Strigops habroptila. The sequence goes on from NC_044281.2 coordinate 32,957,466, forward strand.
GTAGCACAAACATGAGGATTTAAGGGACCTTTGAAGAGCTGTGGTATTTCTGCAGAGACAAAGACACAAACACCTGCAGAGCACCACCAATCAGTACTTCTTATGGAAAACATGAATTAGAGGATGTGAATCGCATTTCTACTGACACACATCCAATGAACAATCAAAACCTTTAATAGAAAACATGAGCCTGATAGTCTAAAGATCTTGGGTGCATGCTGCGAGTAATAATCTATCTACTTAGTAGATACATGCTTCCTACTCCCACATACTTCACAGCATCCTCATGGCTATCACAGTCTTTAAATAAGTCTCCTGGACTAAATGACAATTACTTTCCCTCAGAGATAACAGGGAGCTCATAGGCACCAAAGATTTTATGGCTGGTATTTTGCCACTGGTGTTGTATAAGAGCTACACAATACATTAGTTATGAATGTCAACATTTCTTTGTTTTTGTGTATTCATTTTTGTACTTCATGCGATAGCTCCAAGGAACAGATGATTAATTCTAGGTTACAGAGAAGGACAGTTTACAGTACACAAAAGCCAACTTGTAGTAGTAAGATAGTCCCAAAAGGTGTTTATTGAAAATGGTATTTAATAATGCATTTTCTTACCTGTTATCTCATCAGTTCCAAACAGGTTGCAACAGGTATATCTCTCTTTTTCCCCCCCTTTCTGGCCAACATTGCTCCATCATTAACATAGTCACTGTCCTTATCAATGCTTTCAATGAAGTAGGTGCAAACAGCTCTCGCCTCCTGTTGTTTTTTCCTTTGTGTAATGCTTATATACCATGCACAGTTAACCAACTTATTACTGCAAACCTTTGCTGACAATTAGAATATAGGAAGGTTTGCAACAGTATTTTGTGTTACTTATCTGAACCACAAGAGCTGAAGCATTGAGTACTAAGCAGATGATCACAGGAAGAGAAAGCAGCCTTGGTGCTTCAAGGCTGAAGTTCAATACTTCCCACTGTGACTCTGAAGAACATTTTCTCTTGGGCTTGATTCTTTCACGGTTGCCTATTATAGATGAGTTTGCATCTTTCTCAAAAGTACCTAGTACCAAATGCAATCTTGCTTGCTATGTCACCAGACTATATATTCAATGTGTCACCAAAACAGCAGTTTCCATAATGTTCACCCTTTAGTTTTAAAGGTATGCAAAAATGTAAGAATTGATCAAAACCATGATGTTTCTCTCAGATTGTCACCTTGTATTACAACTTGGCAGTCCTAGGAAGAATTTGACAGAAAACAGAGATTCACCAAGAAATCCTGTGTTATGGCATCTAAGACTATGGTAAGTAATGGTAACACCAGTTCTCCTCAAGCCAGCAGGGAGATTGCGGTGGATTTATTCACCACTGACATGGAAGGCAGGTGAAGCAAAGCAGAGATGGCTGATTCTTTGTCACATTACCAGGCTCCAACTCATCCATAGTCACGCCTTAGTCTGAGCTTTCATTTACCAAAAACAAGATATGAGATTGGAAAGAAGTGCAGTTCAGAGGTTCTTGGTTTTGTGCGGCCTATACTAATATAGAAGAGCAGGGTGGTTGGAACTAGATGATCTTAAGGTCCTTTTCAACTATTCTATGATTTCAGAAGTAGGTCTAATTAGAAAAGTAAAATCAGTTTAGGAGAAGCTGTAAAATTTAAGCACTGCAATTAAACAATGTTCTACATACTTTTTGTAAACAATATAAGGGTTAACAAAAAAAATTTTTTTATTTTATTTTTTTTTTTTTTTTTTTTTTTTTTGAGAAAAAACAATCTGAAATCCTGAAATTTGTCTGTGACTACTTAAAAATTCTTAGCTGGATGGCTCCTATCTTTAAGACACCATATATCCAGAAACTGCGATGGTCAATGCCTTTGGAGAAACAGTATACCACAGGATTAAAATCAACATCTCAATTTCCTTTTCCACATTTTCTTTTCCTCCAACAGATGCCCAGCTGTGTCCAAGAGACCCAATCCTTGCCCTTAAGTGAGCTGTGCCACAAACTGGTGTGCCCAGCAGCCCCTTTGCCACATGTCTGGAGTGCTACTGCCTAGTCATTGTCTGCTACACTCCACATGCACGAAGACTGCAGCTGCCAAGATTTGATCCAGACACTGCACTCACCAACTGAAGAAAAGAATATCTCCTCTTCCCTACAGGCAAATTCACCAGACACACAGACCAATATAAAGACGATTTAAAATTAGCAGAAAGGATGCTTATTGTTCAGAAGGAATTTATGCAACAGGCATAGCTAGTATCCAACTATTTCAAGAATAGAGGATGTTGATGTAAAACTGACTTGCAAAACTGGTTAGCACAAAGCCACATTTTAAACCTTAGATATGTTGCCATTTTGTATGACTTGATATGATTTTTTACTATCACTAGAAGATTTTTTTTTTTGCATAATGCTGCTAACACAATAGAGACCATTCAGCTACATACTGCACACACAGAGACATGTAACATTTCCTTAAAAACTGTCTTCTAACAGCTACTGAACAAATTAGGGCTTCTTCCCTGCATCCAAACTTCCTGGCAAATTTGAGTCATTCTTCCTTTTCACAGAAAGGAACTGAAGCTTTAGGAACAGAACAGTGACTACAGCCAGCTAGAATACTATCCAACCACTGAACACTGATCCATTTTCAAGAAGTTTTTGAATGTCCACAGTACTTGCATCTGTTTTGAGTTCATTGCTAGAGATTACTGCCACTCACAGCCTGCACTATAAGCTGAAACTCATTTTTCAGCACTCGCTCTCTGTAAGCACACAGAGCTCCATTCGTAAAAATTACTTAGCCCACAACTCAGAGTCGACTTTGTTTTGCTGAAAATTAACATAAAGCATTTGTCTCTGTTTGAGCACAGCAAAAATCAAGCTTCCACAGTTAACTAGTGTGCTAAGAAGCCATGGTGATGAAGATTACAGAAGACAGAAACAGTATTACTAAGCCAGATGCAATGACTATGAGTATATGGGTTCTAAGAAATACAAAAACTTAGAAAATCATACTGATCAAAAAAACCTTTTTGTATAAACTTTTTTAACAATACCATGAAAGATATTGAGACATTGCACCAATTCTGCCTCTAAAAATTAAGTTTTCTTAGAAGGAGAATCATGTAAGCAGCATTAATATTTTCTTTTTACAATAGGAAGCACACCACTTACTTACATAATATTTTTGGTTTTATAAAATGCCCCATCACAACGGTGCCTTTATTCAATTAATAGAAAAATACATTGCGGAAATGACTTTTCCGTCACTTCAATATTGTCTACATATTTAAATCTGCATAATGTCAGGCACTTCCTACTGTATCCATTGAGAACCAAATATACACCAAAAAAAAAAAAAAAAAAAAAAAAAAATCACATTGTAAGTTGAGAGTGATTCTGCAAATATCACTCAGGGATCTTTTTTCATAGCAATCCAACCATGAAGCCTCATACTTAACTTCTTTTAAATTATTTATACAAAACACTTTTAATTTTTAAAAGAAATAATGAAAAAGGAATATATTTATGACCTAACAGTCTAATGCTCCTTAGTAGCTAGTTATCCAGCTCAAGGTCTTCCTATTGTTAAGATCCAAGTGCCTCTGAACCTTATCGTAAAATGAAAATAATCTGTCGTGTTTTTTAACATATGTCAGTGTCCAAGCAATTGCATATGCATCACTTAGACTCCATTTCCACTGCATAACTACAGCGCAAGTAGTCAATAAACTTGGATATTACTTTGAAACAATAAGCAATTGCATGAAACATCTATTTATTTTTGAAAGCATCTAAAAATCTGTGACAAAAGTTTTAAACCACAGCTTAAAAAAACCCCAACCAATCAACCAACCAACCAAAAAAAAACCCATAAAAGTACAGGGTGTGTAAGTGTTTCTCACTGTGACTGGTTTTCAGAGGGAGAAGCTGGTTTCCACAAGGAAGTCTCCAAATGCCTAACACAAGCTTTCAGCTTACTTCTCTGCCCTTAACGTAGAACAAAAAGCTGCCTCTATCAGTCACTTGGAGCTTCATTGCTCAGACTTTGACAAGCTATTCAAATATGCTATGGAAATTAAATGTTTCATTATGAAACATTTTCTGGACATGACATTCCAGAAAAGAAATTAGTCACTTTGAGTTAAGATACAGCAGTCTGAAGTGTTCTTGTGATAATTAATGAGCTAGATAGTGTTGTAGGAGTGCTGCACAGCCAGATGCCAGCTAGCTAAGGGGCTCACTTAGGAAGATATTTGCAATAACTTTTTGACATACTATATTTTAAAGACGACCATAACAATGAGCACATATAGCCTCAGTCATGTTATTTGTCTTGTTTCAGCAGCTGCTATTGATGTGCATTCATAGCTGGTTGTAACATCTCTATGTAACAAGCTGCTGTAGCAGCTTGAAATTTTTATAAGGTGTTATACTGCTCACTGACATGGTTACCTCAGCTGATGTGCAGGTTGCACTGCACAATTCAGTGACCACATATACTCAACTTCATCCTCCACATACTGCCTATGCTTTAATAGCAGAGACAGTTGCTCAGTTGCATCATCTGCCATAACTGTGTGCCACCTTCCAGAACTGGTCTCTGAAAAAAAGAGCTTGTCACTTTAAGAACAAGCCAGTACATTATCTCATGCTGAAGCAGACCTATGGATATGCTGCTGCTTTTTTCCAGCCACCTGGAAATACTGGAATGATATTCTGCCTGCAAACAGATCTGAATAACTCCCCAGCTAGCCTCTGCCTTTAACGGGTTGCTTGCAGCTTGTGGAATAAAATGGCAGGATGTCACCTGGCAGACTATCTTGTGCTTTTATTAGAATCTTTAGGGTTCCTTCCCTCTTTTCAAAAGTGTGAAAACTTAACATGTTACCAATATTCCTCATAATCATTTTGAGACATACCTACTGCTTCACAGAGGGATGAAATAGCCTGACTAACTCATTCCTATCTCCACTTATGAACTGTAAAAGCTTTACTTCAGCATTTAATCAGAAGTCTACTAAAAGGATTACAATGTACACTATCAACACCAGAGGAACAATAGAGAAACCAAAAACATCCAATGCAAACAGATGTAAGAAAAAGTGACCTTTATTTTTTTTATTGCAGGCAATAGCAGAGAGAGCTACAACCTACAATCACTTTTATTTTTATTTTTTTTTTTAAAGTACAACTATTAGTTGCACTGTCAGTGATTTTATTTCAGGATACTTTTTGGTTCTTCCCTCTATCACTCAGTAAGAATGATGTCGACTTACAGAATTAAACCCACAGTTTCAAGTAGCAAACCCAAACATTTACCTGTCCCTTATTTTATACAATATTCTTTGCAGGATTGAAAGAGAAATGAAGTTCTTATTCAGTCTGATAGTTTTACAGGAACACAATTATAACCAGACATTTTATGGAACATCTTAAAGATCTCTCTCTCACACTCTCAAAACACGAAACGATTATACAAATGAATGCATGACAGGTAAAAACCTGTAGACCACAGAGCTGAATAAGCTGAGTTCAAAGGGACATGAACACATTATGGATTTCAGAGTGTCCAGCATCCCCTCTTGTTATTGAGCTAGGAGGTTCTGGGGGATGGCATAAGCAAGGCGAGCCTTGCCTTCAAAATGAAAATATGTGTCCCATAACAATAAGCCACCCATTTTTCAAAGACAACAGCCAAGATTAAGAGTTCAAGACCTGCGTAATTGCTTGATGACATTCCAGAGGCCTGACTCAGTTGCTGCAGACCATGGTGGAAGAGATCATCGGGTTTGCAGAGTAAACTGACATGATTTATATTAAACAGGATGGTGAACCTACCTCTAATATTTCATTTCCCCCCCCCCCCAAAACAAAGGTAGAATAGAAAGAAAACATTTATTCTCTTAATTTTGGAGGAAAATATCATTCTTATCTGCAGAAATTAAAAACAGTAAGGATTTACTTTTATTTCAGAATTCTTCTCTTGCAGCTAGCTAAGATCGCTGGAGTAACATTAGATGAATAAATCATTAAATCATTATCCAATAGAAAACCTGCTTATGGAAATTAGATCATTTTATAGGAATTTTTATGACAGAAAATTTGCACTTCAACAGAAGCATCATGACACTGATTTATTTGGGTAATCTGTATTTATCACAGTTCCTTGGGTTTGCCATTTAAATGAAACAACAGTGCTAGCCACTTGCACTTTCTTTATGACAGAGTTTTCAGAAGCCCTTGCAATAAGCCTGCTTTCTTTCTGCTGTATCCAGTATAAGCTTTACCCTAGCCTGCAAGAGTAGCTGAATACAGCCAGAAACCAGAATTATACCAAAGAGAATATGATCCACATTAAATTCATTAAAATCCATCCAACTATAATAGCATCAAAATAAAAATTTAAACTGTTGAACTGTAATTGTCAAGACTGATTTTCAAGTGCAAAAAGTGCCAAAGAAATTGCTTTATAAATACCTATTATTGAAAAATTTTGTCAATAGCTTGATCAAATGCCATCTGTAAAGTTGTTACTATGCAGACTATAAGTGACAAAAAACAAGGAGTGATAAATGTTGAAATGTCACAGAGAGAAATCAGCTTAGAAGTTAGAACAATGCATGGTGAAACATAGCTAAGGTAACACAAGAAACACTGTGGGACAGACTAAGTAGAAAATTGTCTGTGAAAAGGCAGCTCTTGGGTTCAAGAGTCAGAAAAATAACTATCAGAGCAACCACATGGCCTGCCAGGCAGAGCCCTTATTCCACATGACTCAACATGCTAAAAGACTGCTGTTGTCATATAGCATGTTTCTTCAAGGCAGTAAGCCCTAAGGCTGAGAGTTCGAACTAGCCCTGTCCCCTAACAGTTGCTTTCAGTCCAGGACTCCAATCAACCAGGCTCTGAACAGTGAATGACAGGGCAGATGGATACAAGTCAATAAAGAGACACTAGGAGGGCAGAGATGAAGTTTAACGAGTGAACAAAATACAGAGAGATGGTCTTTTTCATCCATTATCTCCTTGTGATCCTTAGTTTGACACCAAACATGAAAAGAACCAGATTGAAAGGAGCTAAATTTACTATCAAAGGCACTAATCTAGCATTTAGTGCTGTCCCAAAGTCCACTAAGATATCAATATTTCACTGATCGTAAGAGGATGTAATAAAATGGAGACAGAGCTGATGGTATTGCTGTCTCCACCACATTATGCCAATCTTTAATCACTGTATGTTTTTCTTCTTCTTTCAAGAACCTACAAGGTAGTACCTTTCGTAATACTGTTGTAGACCTGTGACCAAAACTACAGATATGTCAAATCTTTAAAGACCTCACATGTTCATACGGGTTTCCAATGTCTTGAAGTTTCTGATAAAGGCAATGAAATGTGCCTGACTGTCTTTAGCAGTAAGAATGCAGCTAAGAACAGAATTTTCATACCCATTTCTATGTATCAGACATTCCAAAATGGGAGATTGAGTGCAGACTCACTGCAACAGCTTGAAAGAGCTACATACTCTAAAGCAGAGAAATACTAAGATGGAAAGAAGCGTTTTGATTTTGCATTTTTCTACAGAGAAAGTCTTGCTGGAATGCTACATACAATTCTAAGGCCCTGCTTTTAATAAGAACGTGGAAAACCTGAAAAGATTTAGAAAGGAATAAAAAAGTCTACTTAAAATTTTTAATCAAAAATTAAAAAGAATTGTTTGTCTTAGAGGTGTGGCTAAGGGACAATTTCATCGTGTTGCATAGGGACCTGCAGGGAGAGCAGAATTTGATGGCAGAGAAAGCTTTTCAACGTGGTAAGTAGAGACAGAACAAGGCTGAAATTACTGAACTTGAAGCTAGGCATATTCACATATGAAATAAGAGATACATTTGTTACAATAAGAGGCAATTAATATCTTACCTGGGATTCTCATCAGGTTCAAGTTCAGGTAAATTGAAAATTATGTTTGGATAGGTTTAAACACAGCACTTTGCCTAATTCAAGCAAAGATGTTGGATTTAAAGCCAGCATGCAGGGGAGCTCAAAGGATCACGTTAACACAGAAGGTCAGACTAGATTAATCACAGTAGTCATTTTTGGCCTTAATATATACAAACCTATGACTTATTTCTTACCTTATTCTAAGACAAGGTCAGAGAAGTTAGACTTAAATTAGCCCTTTTTCATTCAGTCACATGACCATATATTCCTATGCTTTCCATGCCAAAAAAATGCAGTCATTTGCTTAAAAATCTGCTTTCAAACTGTACATACAAGCTAAATTACTCTGCTTGCTGTATGCACTCATTCTAATTCTCACGATAGAACACGGTCCACACACACAAAAAAATCCGTGCATGACCTCCATTATCTGAAAATAGGCGTAAGATAGGAAGAAAATAACAAGTCTAGGAAAACCGCAGCATAATTCTGACCTAGAGAATTAAATGGTTTCATGCATCATCATCTGCCCACTTGTCATTCCAAAAGCATAAATGCAGGGATTAACTATTTATAAAAAGAAATTTGGGAAAGACCATGGTAAATATGCATACACTGCAGTGAATTACTCCTATCAATTTCAAGTGTGCATACACTCCAACATAAATCTCATAAGCCTTTATTAGTCTAAAATTACGTATTTTAAGCAGCCAGGCAGAAACTCATGGAAGAAAAATCCACTTTGAACTTCTGAATCCCAAATAACTATTATGGAAGTTGTTGGAGTCTGGGTGACCATCCTTGGACACCATTAATACAGATTTACTCTATTCTTACAGTTGCTTGATATTGGCGATATTGGTTTCCCTTTGAGAAAAAGGACACTAAGCTAGTCAGACTTTTGGTTTGATTCTATACATTCTTCTGTTCTTATGCTCAAACATCTTAATAAACTAATCCATATGGGCATAGATATATCTTACAGTGTTACTGCTTTTTCTTTCCTAACTTTTGCAACATTTTCTGCAGTTATTTATGATGAAAATTGTGTTGTTTGGTTGTTTTGGTTTTTTTTTTTTTATATATTTCTTATAAGCTATTTTTCCATTTATTTGGGTAATTTCAGGGGGGCCATATCAAGACCTGCTAAAACATATACACATATATCATACCTATGAGGAAGAAGCATATATCAAGACAAGAGCAAATAAGGCTAAAATACTTAAAAAAAAAAAAAAAAAAAATCACTGACATTTTGTAAAGAAAAAAAAACAAAAAAACAAAAAAAAACACACACACCAAAAAAAAAAAAAAAAAACCACACAACTGAGAGACACAGTGAACAGGAGTTCATCTTAACATTCTTTTTTGTAGTGAAGACTCAGGAGTTTTTGGCATTGAGAAATGGAAGAATAATGGAATGTATCCACTGATTGTTACTCTGGATTGTGTCTACAGATTTGCATATAATTTTGGAAAAGAATAAAAGAAATATCAACCATGATTTTATATATTTTTTTTCAACCGACTACCAGGACTGTGCTTGTTTTGAACACATCAGAAAACGAAATTAATCTTGGCTCAGTATCCACTCACACTAAATTGCAGTCTTTCCCTTGTCTTTATGCACAGCCATAGCCTCTAGGTTTATAATGACAAACCTCTACTCCAAGTCAGTACTGTCCAAAACCAGGTGAAAAATACAAAAATGACAAAAGGTGCAGACTTATTTAGTTACTCATTTTAGGGTTGAAAGTATTGAAGAGTAAATCAATTTTAAAGGGTTGAAAGGCTGAATTAAGTCAGTAAGAGTATTTGGAGCACAAAAGCTAAACCATGCTTAAAATCTATACAACAACTTAAAGCTCTGAGGATGAATGCAGATCAAAGCCAGGAAGAGAGAATTTGTGAAAATGGTTAGCATATTTTAAAGGTTATCTTGTGGTTTTATCAAGCCATCAGCATTGTGTTTTATATTGTCACTCCCATGGGATTCTGCCTCCTACTGGTACCTTTCAATTTAGCAATGTCAGTAGGGCTCAAAAAATACGCATTATAACAAATGATGCTTGTCATTAGCATTTATATAGGTAAGGCTTCTAATTATGAATAAAGTTAAATTAATTCAATGTAACATTGGTATAATTCTCCCTTTGAGAGACACACTGTGACTGAAATTCCTTTGGATTATGGTGATTCCGGGGTATTCTGATGTGCCTATTGCAACATGACAAAACCATATTTTATCTATTATCCTACATATATTAGAAGATTGATATTTGGATGAACAGTTTGAATCCTGTGCATTTTGGAAATATTTGCAATGTGCATTTTTGTGTTCATTAGTAGAATGTTTATTTTTAAGTCAGACATCTCTGTAATACAAATATTTAAAAATAAGCATAAGCCTCACTGAATTCACTTGTTACAGAAAGAAAACACACGCACAAAAATTTTTTCAAACACACGAAATCCAATAGCATATCAAAAACTGTAATAACATGATTTATCTTTAAAAATTCTCCTATGGCTTTAACTCATATAAGTCACAAAGTAGTACCTTGTTTGAGCTGAAGTCAGTCAGTCTCTGGTTAACTCTTCTATACATTGCTTTCTTCCTACAGAATCAGGGCGGGGGGGAAGGAAAAAAAAGAAAAAGATAATTTTTTTTTCCCCTATATTGTTTTGCATTGTTGAGAACACCAATATCTATACTTTAAATGATGCAGATAAACCAAGTGCAAAAGAAGCCTGCAAAAAAGTTACCTTGTGAGTAATTTCACTAAATGGAATGATTAGAAAGCTTTGCACAGTGCTTCTAAAAAAAATGCACACATGCATTTCCATTTTCTTCCTGTCCAAAAAAATTTAAGAATAGAGATATGTTGCAATACCAGTTACAGAACCAAAATTCCTTATTTGATTATAGCATTTTAATAGTATTAACAAAAGCAGGAGCAAATCCAGGCAGACGTAGATCCCGAAATAAAATTATGTACTGTACGGTAGCAAGAGCACTTTAAAAGTTACTCTATTCCAAAATTACTGCTATCCCAAAAGATCAATAAATAATTGCAAATTATTATCACTACTAGCTTTAATCAAACAAGATTTTTTCTCTAATTAGTACCAATAAGCTCTAGTTAAACCAATTTACAAAGGTATGAACAAAAACCACCTCTATCATCTTAATTTTACAATAACACACTGATTATTCAAAAAGCTCACTTCTTCAAAATGACAAATGAAAATAACTGAAGCTAAAGTCTCTAAACAAAATGAAATGTCTAAACAAGCACTGGCAGTAAAAAACAAATGAAGAAAAAAAAAAGTGTTTAAGATGAATTATGGACCCTGATAAGATTTTAGTCGTAATTTCCAGAGAGGCACAACAGGTTCAATCAGTACTTTCCTTCCTTTCTCTACTTTGTTACTAGCCTTTCTTAATCACCAGTTAATATAGAAGAAAAGGCCTGAAACTGCACTATGGAAAGTTTTTGAGGAGTTCTTCCACATCTGTTTTGGTAGAATCCTACGGAAGGTTACATCTGCTACAGTTTGAACGAATTACAGATTCTTACCACTTCCATGGTTGTTCAATGCTACTACAAAACATCCAGATACTCTCTCCAGTTTAGCAATGGATGCCTGTGATTAGGAGAAATGGAATGGGCCTCAGAAGCTTGTAACTTGAATAGAATGACCCTAATAAAGAAAATAATTTTGTCTTGTCCTGACTGGCTGCTTCTGGGTTTCTGAGCCAATACAACTGAAGACAATCAGATTTGGAAAAGGAGAAAAAAAATCCCCACGAACTCACTGTAATCTGGTTAGAAAACCAAGCTTACAAAAGAACATTTTCTCATTTTCTCCTGTCCTGTGATAGATACTGCCAAAGAAATCTTTGTCTCGAGAACTATGGTCTTATAAGCAATGCAAATGCTTTTCAGTGAAAAGTAAAAGCCAGTCAGAATTGAGATTCTTTCTCACATTACACCAAGAATTCAAAAAAATTCAAAAAAAGATCTTTAGCCTTTGTGTGTGCCATTTTTCTCAGAAACAGACAAAGGGTACAAGCCATCCGCTTCATGAACAGAGAATAACCCCTGAGACCACCAGCAAGAGGCCTCAAAAATAAACACTAGCATTCTGTGAGATCTTCACAAACCAGTAACAGCCAGTGGAATAATATAGTTCTGGCAAACACAGCTGGGAGAGGGGGATGTCAATCTCCATGACAGGAATAAAAGTTTCCTTATGACCTTTTTGTAAGAGATTCCGAACATTTCACATTGTTCTTGTCAACTTGCAACTATTGCAGAAATTAATCTGCTGGTTTGGAAAGAATATTCTGAGCCCAGACATCTCTTGTTTCACCAGAAGTGAAGACAGATTGCCATATTCCTTGTGGAGGCCTCTACCCTCTCCGTGTAACTCTCCTGTACAAGTCCAGAGACCCCCTAACATGCCATTTCATCTGCTGGCACAGCTAATAATTGTAGCATAGCTTCAGAACACATTTTCCTTAGATCAAAATTATGTTATTAAAAAGTTAAGACATAGCTTCGTATTTTTAATTTGTGCAGACTGCCATGAACAGGTACAAAAGCCTACCACCATCAGAACCCACAACACTCACGTTCTAGAAGAAAAGAGAGTGAGCTTGTAATAGGCACCTTCTTTGAGATTGAGTTGATTGCATTCCCATTTTTATTGACAAAACACGATTACTAAATTGTGGCCCTTAGCAGATTTAAAATATGTGGCTTTTAGAAATTTAAAACTGTGTTGCATAAGTTTATTCTCAATTAATTCTTATCAGTTGGAGATGAAGTCTACCCTACAGGAAAGAAAATGGCTGAAGAAGTGCAAACAAAAGATAATATTAAATAAAAAACATAAGAGGTTTGGAGACACCATTGCTAGTCCTATTTAATACTTCTAATAATGACCAGGAAGACCGTAAGCAGCATGGTAATGAATTCTCTGGATTATAAGGATTAGAAACATGAACAGAAATTACCAGCAAAATGCAATTTAGGAAATCAGAGGCCAAGACATCTGGAAGAAAATAATCTAAAAAGGTAACCTACACATTTTCAGTAGTAGGGAAAACTGGAATTTGATAATGAAATAAAGCGGTGCATGTACATACATGTATCCGATCCTATATAGAGCCACATAATATGTGCATACTACTTATATTTTGGGATCAGCTAGAGGCAACAATTCTCTGATGACAGCTGACAGGAAAATATGGACATTTTCAAGAAGGCATTTGGAAATTTCTCAAAATGTATTTTGTTCTTTAAAAAAAAGAGTTCTATAAAAGTTAGTTTGCCTTTAAGATTGAAGGAAAGTTAGATTGTTGAAGTGCAATCAGCTTCATAATACAAACTAAATTCACCCATGAGTTTACGCGAAACAACCCAGTGAGTGTCTGAACTCAGTTATATTTCCTGGCTCCAGCAGTGAAGCTACATGCTTATTAGTGAATAAATTCTTAGAAGTCTAACTGGAAATATAGCTATAAATCAGAAAGAGTTGAGAGGAAGACAATGAAAAGATAAAAACCAAAGACAGCAATATGCAAAAGAGGGTTAAAAGGAGCTAGGCACATTTATTGACAGCTAGAGGATAACCCAGAGAAAATGATGGGCCAGCCACTGGCTCTATGAAGGGAATCTTAGTACCAGTCACAAACCAACTGTCTTGGCTTTTTAGCCCTTTAAAACACATATTTGTCCTGTTAACACTCTGAAGTAACAAAGAGCAGAAAAACCTAATTTATTTCTAATTCTAAAGATAGAGATATACAGAAGTTTTCCTCATATTATAAATAACATAAGAAGGATCTAAGATAAACACAGTCCAGTATTTCAAATATTGCATGTATGCAGATACACTAATATAAAACTTGCACTGCCTCAAGCATCTAAGTACAATCAGTTGTTGTTCTTGAAACAGCTCTATTTTAACTGTTTCAGATTTGCTGATTTTTTATTCACCTATTATAAATGACAGCAGAAAAGGTGAGTGGAGAAGACTCATTAGCTATCAGAAATAGTAATCCCACAAGCAAGTGCAGACTCCAAATTGGTGACACACTCGCTTGGTGATAAATACAAAGGAAAAGTAATTTAACTCCATAGCTTAAGTAACGACATAACAAAATCTCAAATGATTTAGTCAAATAGGAAAGCAAATTTGAAACTAGAACTGCTGTGTAAGACTGTTAGGTTTTGCAGTTAAAGCAACGTAGATGTCACCTGGCTTTTCAGAGAAGAGTCCATCAAGAAAAAGGAGAAGCTAAATCACATCAATTCATCTTTACATGTTGAAACAAAGCACCATTTATACCCAGTTAATCAACAAAATGCCACTCCTGAAAAGTTCCCATCATCCCCCATTTCCTTACATCTAGCAGACCCTTTGAAGCAACCTGGTTCTGCCCTTATGGGTCCGCAAAGCTAAACCATGCAGCGGTTGGGTTTGTAAACTATGTCCCAATGTGGTAAAAATGCAACCACAGAAAATAGCTATTTGCTATAATTTTACTACTTCAACTTTTAATTTTTTCAGACTTGTAAAAACCACACAAGCAACATTAGAAAAGCACTTCAACTTTAAGAATTTTTTTTAAAGGAAAAATTGTAATTATAGTAGCTTTTCAGCAAGTTTTCAGCAAGCTGTAATTATTCCTTTCCTCTTCTGACTAATATTGAAAACCAGTTAGAAGAAAAAGACTAAAGATCAGTTAAAGAAAAAGATACCTGGTGGAATCAGTAGGTACAAAACCAGATTTTTACAAGATCAAAGGGGTTTGATTCACATAAAGATTTAGGGCCAGTTCCAAATGCGCAATTTAAAACAACGCCCTGGACTGGTGTGACAGCTATATTAGTGAGCCCTACCACTCACGCAGACTTAACACAGGGTTTTGCCAATGAAACAGCAATAAAGCTTTGGGGCCCAAGCTGATTCATGCTCCACAAAGTACAAGCAAAGGTACACCTTGTCCTTCCTTCTGAAACATGACTTTGCCTGACTACATAGACATGTTCTAATTCACTATCAGGGAACTTGCATATTGAATTCAATTGTTGGCTTAGCTGGGGGGGTTCAAGCCACTCAGCATTAGTCACTGCAGATGCTGACTATCTTTAATCCTCACCCTTAATTCCTCTTCACTGTTTTTCTCAGTTATTTGTATTGGTTACGATGAGTTCACAATTAATCTAAGCAATCAGAAATCTCATAGAGCAAGACCTCCAACTGCTCTAAAGCAAATGAAGGCAGACTCTTCATGTGCCAAAAGGTACATGTGGAAAAAATACAGTTAATGTTTTAAGAGGTAAAAAAACAGAGTTAACCTGTAACAGATCAGAGCTCTGTTTCAAACAGCATTTTAACCTAAAAAAGAGAATAATAAGTGATTTATGTAGGTGTAAATGATGTGATTTAAACTGACAACAAAAAAAAAAAAAAGAAAAATCAAAGAAAAGCTACACTAGCTCAAGGAGAAAAAACTAAAAGCAATATTCAGGTAATGAGGACCCTTTTTAGGGGTCACCTGATTTACTGTAGAATACGAACACAATAGTTTGGGGGAAAAAAAATATAAAACCAAACCCAAAAATTGAATCCTAGAAGTCTACTCTTTCTAGTGTGTTGCAGATCTTTTAAGTGTGGTACCTGATTTGATAAGGAAACCCAACTCTTAGTTGCATATACTGGAAACCTGTCAAGTCTGGAGAAGTGATGAAAGGCTGGTCAGACTCAGATAATTTGGAGTAAACAGATACTTGTTTACGATGTTGTAAATAAAGAAAAAAAAAAACCTGTTTGAAACTATAGAGATTACATTCAGATTAAAATAAACTCTACATTTAACAGGAACTTACGTGACACCAGCAATAATTAATTATTTTCTCTTTCCCTCTCCTTTTTCTGTACATTAGTTTATCAGTTACTACAGTGCCAAATAAAGTATTTTAAACGTTTTGGATTTTGTCATCTAGTGCTCACCAACTATTGGACCTGAGGTTCCCAGATGGTCTCAGCCCAAGTCCTTCAAGAGATCCAGACCAGGAACTAAGCATTGAAATCACAGTGGGAGATAAACTCCTAGAAATTCAATACACTCAAAAGATTTCCAAAGAAACAGAAATTAAGTCCATTTACTGTGGCTTACTGTATTCTATCTCCTTCCACATTCAATAGCAAATCAAGGACACAGCATTGCCCCCATCTCTTCGTAAGCACAATCCTTTTCCCTTTAAGAAGAAAAGTGAGTATGTGTTAAAGCCACATGGCTTCTTGCCTACAAGCAAGTGATTTATTTCCTCAAGAAAAATAGAGCAGATAAGAAAGGATGATCTATTGCAAGGTGCTCCAGCAAGCTGTTCTAGCAGTGCCCCAAGTAGCACTGACCTGTACTTGGTCACACCATGTTTGTTATCGCTGCCCTCAGAGATGAGCTACATCTCTGCAAAGAGCATGCCTTGAATACAGGAGGCACACTCACACATAACGTAGGAAGTACACCTGGTATTTCTGCCTATCTGCCATGCAGAGAACAGGACCAAGACCCACTGCTGAGATAAATCCGGCATTGCAACCCATTGAGAAAAGTTTTTGATCTGAGATACAGCAGGCATGAGAGGAATGTTATCTGCTTGCTTTCCAGTAGTTGAGAATAATTTGGGGCCTAACAATTTGACTAATTATTTGTTATAGTTTCAAGACTAATAACTTGAAAGTGGTCTCTGAATTAAAATGAAACTGCTCTACAAGAGTTCAGAGGACCAGAAGACATGTGAAGAGGCACCTAACAACTGAATGCAAGATACATGTTTACTTATAAGAGTGAACCTAATCCATGTGTGACTTGTCCCTGTAAATCTGCTCCTTCTGTCATAACAGACAGAGATTCCACAGGGAAGGGGTGGCGGGGTGGGGGGGGGAGAGAAAAAAGAAAAATTAAAAATTAAAAATTACATATTGCTATCTGAAATTTTCAAGGGCACCAGGCAAAAGAAGCTATTCTCTCACTTTCCTCAGCAATTCCTTCCACTGCAATGATAGACTGGGCTTTTCCAGTCTTTTATTTTACTGTATGAGAACTAATATAAAGACTAAATTGAATGGACCTGATTGGAGGAAGTTGTGGCAGTGTGATGGGCAGGTGCACGTGTCTTATCTACAGAGAGCTCAGCACAAACAACTTGATAAAAGCTGCTCACCATAGCACTGGTATTCTGGCAAACACCTCTACCACAGTAAGAAGTCAAAACCTTTACAAATGAGACCATGCACAGAGGTCCTGATGTAGCTCTTCTCTGCACAGAGATTTATGAGTGCACGTTTGTGACTATTGATTCACTGTAACCTTTTGATCCCAGGCTGTGATCCCATTAGCTCTCAGAAAGGAAGGACAATGAGGCCCCTCTGCTGAGAGCAATCTCTCTCTACTGTAGATAAGTGTATTGGGATGACACTATAGATGAATAGGGTCTTGGGCCCTATGCTAAGCAAATAAGTGAGATGTTGCTATGGAGTAGATGCTGTATTTGCATACCTATAATCTCTATGCATTTTTGGAAAAGGACTATGTATCCTACTTAAATTTTAGAACAGAAATTCTGCCTCAAACAAAATGTCCCTTTCAATACAAGAAATGTTTCTTGTTTATTGCTTTATCATGATGTGTTTCAGACTAAGGCTGAACACCTATTATGAATCAGGTTCATAATCCTCAGGCCATATTTGAACAGAATTACTAGGCAGGGACATTACATCTGTTTGGGGTGAGGAAAGGGGAAAAGAATTCTAATTTAAACTATAAATGCTTACTTTGTGAAACTCCATTTAGTTACCTGAAAAGTAAGTAGAGATCAAGCTGTGTTGAGAACTGATGAATGGTTATCTGATTAGGAACAGACTTCTAAGCCTTCCCATGCAAGCAAAATATGTTCTGTATCATGAAGTGACTAAAGTCATTCAGAGACATCCTGCCTGAATCAATCATCAGCAGCAGATGACAAATTCTAGCCAGAAACTCATTGAATTCCCCTCAGTTTTGAAGAATTGTTTTTTCAGAAAGTTTAGACCTCTGTCTGCAATGTGACTTAGCATTTTTTCAGAATGAAAGCAGCCGTAGGAAGTTATTTGAAATCAATTCTGCAATTGCACCCACTTACAAGACACATCAGCTTTCTGTGACAAGAATGCCTTAACCTTGAGCCGCACATGTTTTATCTGTGACATTAGAGCTATAGAAACATTTCTGTTTTGCCACAGGAAGGAAGCAGGTCTGATGCATTCATCCTTGTATGCATCAGGTTTTGAGCTACCCAAGAAAACAGCCAAAAGTCAACCAACTTCAACTCAAGCAATTTCACCTACAGCATTACAGATATTCAGATAATACTGTCTATTGCAGTTTGTTCCATTTTCATTCTTTCATTCATTGTGTATTAGACACAAGCCAGTTCTAAGACAATATATAACTGGTACTTTATATACAGGAACACATTTTCACCAAGTGTAAATAGGCATAGCATTCTCATTTGAGATTTACATGAACACACACAAGCTGGAAATCTGGCCTGTAGCCTCCAAAACTCTTCAAATACATGCAGGTGCTTGACATGAAAGGTGGTTTCTAGAGAAAATATATTGTTTTGTTACATACTAGAGCAGAGAAATCTCTAAACTAACAATGTGCATTACTTCTTGGGATTTAACAGCTCCTTAACTCTGCTTCTTTTTAAGGTTTATAGGTATCCTCTTGGCCAGAATGGGCGCTTGTGAGCACTAGCAATGAAGCAGTGGTAATGAACCACTGAGCAGCAAAAAGTCAGTGAGGTCGTATTTGAAACTTGCAGTTCCATCTACTGTAACACTAAATCAAAAGAAACAGATTCTCTCTCCATTCAGTGAGGTTTGTCCATCATTTATCCTTTATGTACAAGCCTTTAGTAAAATACCAATTGACTCATGTTATTTTTTTCTTTTAAGGTTTGGTTTTTTTTTTTTTTTTGTGAACAATTTCAGTGGGGTTTTTTTTCTCCATCTCTCAACCTAGCACCCCCAGCCTTCTGTGAATTCTTGAAAAGGAATATCTATCCACAAGAAAACAAAACAGAAGGGAGAAAAAAAAAAATATTATAAAATTGATGTTCCTACAGACTTCTCACTGCCTGGACAGAACAAGATGGTAGAATTTTAAGGTCTCAATAACCTGGTGTCACCAAGATGGGTATAGAGGCCTAGAGCAGCTGAAGATAAAAAACATAGGTAAAAAAAGTGAGAAATGTTTACTGAAGACCACATATGTTTACTGATGTTACTGATGTTTACTGATGTTACTGATGTGAGAAATGTTTACTGATGACCTATGAATTTCTAAAAGTATCATTCTCAGAAGAGCACGATGCAGTAATCAGCTACAGATCTCCAGTCCAAGATTGGACAACCAAGCATTTAAACATTCGCAAAAATAAGTTTCCTGCTGCGCTAGGAAAGCGCACCCCCTCCTGTGCAAGTTGCTCCTCACATCTTTCTGCCAACCCTGTTAATTACTAGCTGAGAGCAGAGGTAAGACAACTCCAGCGTGTACGCACTTCAATTATTAGAGGCTGAGTTCCTCCTAGTTTCCTATTAACAAAGAATCTGTCTTTATTGCTTTATTTCTTCCTAACTACCCTATTTTAATTTACAGCTTTGCTGTAGCAATACTGTACTTGAAACTGAAAAGGCACTTCTACTCTAAACCTCTATTTATTTCATTTGAATTCATTACTTCAGTTACCATAAAAATGTGCTTTCTGGCAATCCCTGTCCTCCTTCTCATGCACCTCAGCAAAACATATTTGTCGTTCCCCAAGGACACCGGATGGCTGATCCTGTGCTCTCTCTTTCATAGCCTGTAGATCTGTCTTCAATGACAGCTTCTGGAGGTAAAAGCCCAAAAGGATACCTCTATAGTGTTTGCCTAGGAGAGAATTTGAGTTTTCAGATTGTAAAGGAATGTGTATTTGCTCTGTATGCATGATAAAGAAAAGGGGAGAGAGCTTTGACCTGTACCCCGACAGCAGTTCTCTGCTTCTATTTTGAGGTTTCTTAGATCCTTAAAGAACCTTTCCACAAATTTTGCAAGGGCTATGCATGAAAAGTCAGTGTGTATGACAGTTACATTAGAAATCACACAGCCAACAGTCTTGGGCTGTACTTACTGTGCAAGCTCCTTAGAGAATGATAGGGTAGCTTTAGTCTCAGTATTATTACCCGAAAGAAAGGCAAAACAAACCCACAAGTCTAAGACCTGTAGGTTCCTCAAGTCCATTCATCTATTTGATTAAAGGTCATTGAATGAGAGATATAAGGCAGAACAAGCTTTGTTTCTATAAAACCACATGGTCCATAAAGAGACTTGTGGGAACAATAAGCCAGGGCTATTGAAACTTCACAAAGAATAATTGCCCCATCTCAAATTACAGTGATGGGAATTTGTCAGCTTCATCAACAGATTTTTATTTTGCATAAGCATTCAATCCTATTTCATAGTTTCCCCAATATCATTTTAGATACTAAACCCACATTTTCTTATTAACCTAAGATTTACAAAAGTAAACCAAAGCTTACTTTGATTCAATGGTCCATAAAATTCTTTCACACATTTGTGTGCATACATACATGAAATACTGCAAAATCTCCTGCCTAGTGGAGAAAAATGGTTGCACTAACCTTCCTCCCAAAACAAACATACCCACACTTCGAAGTTGTCCTGTTTGTAATTTATTTTTGAAAGTGCCAGTTCTTCAAATCTCTCTCCAAGGTGTTTTTTGTTTTGTTTTGTTGGCATGGTAGGTGTCATGACAGAAAGGGGATATGAAGCAAGAATGGGTGAAAATCTTGGGGTCAAATTCAAATGGTGAATAAGAGGTACTCAGCCAGTGGTAACCTGTGTACCCCACAAACTAGTAGTTAAATCAACTCGTTTCTTCTCCGAGCTGTACTTGACATTCAGCTGTGGGACTGAAAAAGAGTGCTGCTTCTCAGTGCTAGCTGCCTCTGTACAAGAGGAAAAGCTGCCTCAAACTGGTTATCTCCATTACACAGATTTTGAATTGTCCTCTGATGCATCTATGTAATGGTTATTTTGTGTGACAGGATATAAGATTAGATGGGCTATTAGGAAATTAAAGCAATTGTAAAGAAATAGAAATATTATGGAAGGTTTTTGGTAGGGCCTGGCTCACACATGCTTTTTCAAAATGCAGGGGAAACCCACCACATTCTACCAATTATTTCTGCCCACTTTTCCTCTTTATTTTAATTTATAACAATTCAAAATCTCATTGTTATTATACAATTGGCTTCTGATGATAAAAATAGGTCAGATGATAGGATTTTAAAATTTGCTGACTATCGCATCAGTTCAGTGAGTGCTGTGCATAATGGTTATACTATATAAAAATTAATAAATAATTACAGCGTAATGGAGATGCCTATTAATGACTTATAGATGATGTTTTGTGACTCAAGTGGTGTCTTCAGGGCACCTTTTTTCTTCTTGTTTTGGGGATTTCAAAGGAAAAAAATCAAACATGAATGCAATTATCACAAATTTTGCAATCAGAGCTTCCAAGACCATCCTTTGTCCATCATAGATGATGTAGCCTCTAGCATCTCCAAATTAAAAGGAGATACTGTTTTTCTTCAGCTTTAGCAGGGTGTGCACACAGCAATTTTAATCAACTTAGTGTCTTTTGGCTGTAAGAATGGAAATGGGACATTGATCTTCCCATCCTCTTTAGCAGAGGAAATAGTCTTTCCACAGAGACTTGATTAAAACACATTTCCATCACAGAAAGGTCTGTGAACTAGAAGAAATATATTTCAGAGCACATTTTTAGAATGTTTTGTAAAAATAGCCTCCTCTTTCTAATAAATTAAAGGAAAATTATTTCTTTCCATACATCCCAAGAAAAGTTTCTGAGGCATCTAGCTTGGGTAATAGAAGCAGCAGCTAGTCTCACAGCCACCTCTCCTGATGTTAGTTGTGACATTGCAGTGACAGTTACAAACGTTTTGCAGCCAGAACCTTCTGTAGTTCAAAGGTGTCTGGTTTTTGTTTTGTTCTGAAACAGGCTGTAACAACTGGAAGCAAGAGGCAGAAACTTAAAAATCTGCAGAAAAATATGCTGTAAGGAAAAAGTCAAGTTTACATCCATTAATGAAACTTCCACAAAATGTCTCTAATTCTAGTGAGAATCTATTATTTCTGCTACTTGAACAGCTCAGTCACAGGTTTCATCTATTCCTGATAGAAGCAGAACACATGACAGCAAAAACAATATAGAGGAAACAAAACACCTCTGATTGGATTCTCTGCTAGAGGTATTTTTGCCAGATAAGAATCAGTGTAAAAGTCTAATTTACTGAATAAAATTGACCTGCAATTTTCTGAGCCATGAATGATTTTTCCATGGAAGACTTCAGTTCCAGGTTAATCTCAAGGCTTTCACTCTCTTCAGTGTCTGAACTAGCTAGATCATCACTAGAAAGCAAATTACTAATTTACCTGTGCTGCAAGATAGTGAGGAGGGATAAGAAATAAAGAAATAATGTAGGGGAAGGAAAAAAAAAAAAAAAAAAAAGGAAAAAGAATAATAATTCTATCTGTATTCTGTAGTGGAAAAGATCTAGTAAATAACTATGCAAGGAACCTAAGAGAGAACCTAACACCTGGAGATTTGAAAGTCCTTGTCCTCAATGTGACATAATAGGGAAACCCACTAAGGCAAACATTAGGCATCATGTACCCAACCCAGCAACACTGGGCATTTAACATGTTTAGGAGTTCTGCAGCAGAGATAGCATTGTAGCTATAGGAGGGGAACTTCACATATCATGTCAGTCCTGGAGTTGTGCTGCCATTATTGTTTATTAACAGTTTCCTTAACAGAGAAAGTAAGGTTCCCCCTGGGCTATACCTCATTTATGGGCAGATTTCCCTTGTTTCAGAGTTGCCTTGAGCTGTTCGTATTTACCAGCTACTTTTATTCCCATTTCTTCACTGCAGTTCACTGTTTCTAAATTACCAAGGTAACAAGATTCTTTAATATTCACATTTTGTTTCCACCAGTTGTTACAGTCTCTTTTTCATTCCTGTTGTCAGTCTCTTGGCCTTCTCACTAACACTCGTATTTCCATCTTCTCTGCTGTACCAAGTAATTTTTTTTACACATATCAAACATAGGAAAAAAAAAAAAAACACCAAAAAAAACCTGCTGCAAGAAAAATTACATCATCCACCTAGTAGAGGTCTCCAATGTTTTATAGTGTTACTGTAAGAACCCCAGACCTTTACCCCAGAGTGTTTTTTCATAACTAGTCTCTGTCCAGCTCCAAAAGCAGAGTTAATAATGTCCACATTACTAGATCACTAAAGTAAACCAGACCCCAGTAAACATGTTACCATAAGACAATGTTGTCCTCCAGTCTCCTGAAGAACAAGTCTCACAGGTGACTGCAGCCAAACAAAATCCCTCCCTGCCCCAAGAAAAAACAACAGTCTGCTGGAACAGCACCAGATGAGGAGTATTATCTGAACATTAAGCTATCACCAGAACCTCCATGCAACTTCTGTGTCAGTTGGATCACTGCTTTGGGGATTTGCTGGCTGGGACTCATGCCACATTTGTTGAATTTTACATAAGAAGTTTGCAAGGATCTTTCAAACTGGGAAAGAAAATAGAAAACAAACCCATATCCTCCAGAATTAACATAAGGAAAATTTATGCTTTGACTTTAGTAAACAATCATATTTAAAGTGACTGGTTCTCTGTTATGTATGCAGGACAGAAGGGCTTTGTCTGCCACCCTTTGGCTCAGAGTATCCCTGCTTTTCCTTTGAGTTGGAGCAAAGAAGGAAAGGAAGCTTTTGTTCAGAGGAATAACCTCAGATGCTTGTAAGGCAAAAATCCTGCAGGTTCACAGGAAACTCTCAACTTAGTATTGGTTTTGTTAGTGTAACTTCATTAAGCCTGGGTGATCCCCTGACAAGCCCTGCTATCAGAGCTCTCAAAGGAGCTTTCCAGACACCCTTTTCTGATCCTCTGATCCATAGGTCAAAGACCTTGCGCTCTTCATCTGCAAGCCCTTGGTAAAACATCACTAAAAATAAAGAAAAAGCAAACAAACCAACCAACCTCAAAAAAAGAAAAAACACAAAACAACAACCCCCCCCAACACTTACCTAAGCTTTTCATTAAGTTAAAAATCAATTACTCTTTTCCTTCCTTGCCAATATCGTTTCTAACGCTAATGTGTCCCTGTTTTCTGACTGACTTTAAGGAAAAAAAAAAAAACAACGAATGTACACATTCAAGTAAAAAGATGCCTTTGTCAGTTCATTCAAAATGTGCATTTCTATTAAACAGCCAGGCCTTTCCTTTCACACCACTGGAATGCCTGATTTTACTCAAACTGCTACTGTCTATACACACACACACAAACAAACAAGTGATAGTTCCCCTTCCTTTTAAGGTCTGTGCCTACCCACTGGTGCACAACAGACTTGGTCCCATGGCAAAAGCAGCAGTGCAACAATGTTATAATGTATGCCAGGTCATTATTCAAAATGTTGCAGATAATTTCCCCATCATTTCCATATTCCTATGGAAGCCTGTGCAGTTTTTCTCCTCCCACAGAAGGCTGTAAAACAAGATTACTGTAATCCTTTTCTTCCCATGTCACAAAAACATTGTAATTTCCTTGCTATGTTGGAAGCAAATTTTTATCTGTAAGTATCAAGTCTAACCTAAGAATAAGTTGCAGCAGCCTTCATTATATTAGTAAATAATTACGTGAGCTTCTCATGGTTTAACCCCAGCCAGCAACTGAGTACCACACAGCTGTTCACTCACTCCCTATCCTACACCCCACCGGTGGGATGGGGAGGAGAATTGGCAAAAAGTAAAACCCCCAGGTTGAGATAAGAACAATAATTGAAATAAAGCAAAATATTATAATAACAGTACTAATAGGAAAGAGAGGGGAATAAAACTCAATAAACAAAAGCGAGATACAATACAATTGCTCACTGACTGACACCCAGCCTGACCCAAGCTGCGATTTGCAGCTCCTGGCCAACTCCCCCCGAGTTTATATACTGGGCATGACATGCTGTGGTACAGAATACCCCTTAAGCTAATTTGGGTCAGGTGTCCTGTCTCAGCTTCCTCCCGGCTTCCCGTTCCCCTCCTTGGTGGCAGGGCTTAAGAGACTGAGAAATCTTTGATCAGGATAAGCACTACTGAGCAACAACTAAAACATTGGTCTTAGAACAATCAGCATTGTTCTAAGACTAAAGACAAAACACAGCACTGCACCAGCTACTAGGAAGAACATTAACCCTATCCCAGCCAAAACCAGGACTGTATCCACCCTTTTTTCCATACCATCTACATCATGCCACATTCTGCACTTTCCGATACACCATCATCTTTCCTGTCTTCCTTAATGTGGTGATTGAAAGGGAGCTTGGTTCAGATCCCCAAATCAGGAGTAATGGAGATAGATAAAACCAGGACAAAGCTACTTAAATGTAATCAAGCACAAACATACTCTGGTGGAAAAGTTCCAGGCTATAATTCAATCTTTGGCTTCTTGCATGTATAAATAACTCTAGAAGCACACTTCCTTTTTATTAAATTTCAGGATTATAGTCTGGTATACCACTTCCCGAAATGCTTGAATGTCTATAATAATCTTTTCTTCAAAGGTGTCTCAGCATTTGAATGCTTTCAGACACCCTTGTGAAGATATTTAAATGACCTGAACATCTAAAACCAAAGAGCTAAGCAAGTAAGTGGAAAAATATCAGGCTGACTGACACCCCAGCAGCACCACAGACCCTAACCAGGTGGAAAGTCTTCTGGCTGGAATGCGAGATAAGACATGGGTCTGGAACAGAGTTCAGGTCAGACAATGCACAGGTCCTTAGCTGAATCACAGCCTTGACCACAGCCTCTGAGAAGGATTAACCTTTGGCTTTTGACTTCCCTCCCCTCCTACACCCCCTTCCTCCCCCACCCGATTAAATGGAGCCAGCACATCTCAGAGGCTTTTCTTTTTATTATAATTCAAGCCTGCAGGGGTGGTTCAAATGTCAGGCTGCAACGAGAGAAGGTGATTACACAACACAGTGAACAAGTCCTCTCTTATGATCTCAAAAGAGGAGTAATACATGTTCACTTTCAGGGCAATGGTAAAGATTGTAGTCCAAGACAGAGAAAGCTTTGTGAGAAACTACCGCATTTTTTGCAACAAAGGGGTAGTGTCCATAAACAGGTCTCATTATTGTAGGAATATTGGCTATTCTTCCCATGTGCCTTCAACCTACAGCACAGGGCAATATTGATCTAATTGAGCCAAAATACTAACATGAGACTAGCAAAATGAAAGTAATTGTTTCCCCTATTTTCTAGATTGACATTGTTTCATTATTTGTCTTGTTATCACAGTCACAAAGAAGTTGGGAATTAGGCTGTCAGAACAGAAGCTTAACATTTGCGTTGGGCGTGAGTATATACATGTAACTTGGAAACATTTGTGTGCAAGAGCTGCGTTTGCAAAGTACTCATGTTGTACCGAGTATTATTAGAAGATGTAAATCTGCAGAATGCCTTCATCTTTCTCTAAACTTCCACTCCATTATGACTGATTTTGAAGAAATATTAATGATACATGTCTTAGGATGTTTCCTAGTCAAAAAGTTTCAACGGAAATTTTGCAGCCCAAGTGCACTTTTCACATCAGACTGAATTGGAGACAGACAATCAAGGGAAGACACAGTATCAGGTGAATGGAGGACAGCTTCTAAAGCACAGCAGAGGAATAAACAGTTTCTCAAATGAAAAGCCAATGCCTACAAATAATAAATATAGTCTTAGTAAATTTACATATGAGCTCCATTTCCTGCCAATCTCTGCAGCCTCAATACTACCACTTTATTCTTCAATAGATGTGAGTATTGTCCATATAACACCCCACTTCCACAATGGACACTATGTTGGACTCGAGGAAAAAAAACCCCAAAAACCAAAAAACAACTTGTAACTTTAACAAGGGATAACAACTGTCTCATAGAACTGCTGAAAGAATGGAGGACTGTACACAAAGGACATAACATGGCAGGTTAAGTATTTTCATAACACATAGGATGATGAAAACAAATAGAACAGAGGAAACATCTGGATTCCAGGAGGTAGTGCTAAGTCCAGTGAATAACCATCTGACATGTGGAACACAACTTCTATTAGCAAGAAAAGGCATGGAAGGGGGGGACCACACTTTCCCTGAAACGGGGCTACTACAGAGATTTCTTAGAAAATAGACAAATTTTCAGATAGTATAAGAGTCTGAAATGCCATCTAGTGTCAGTAAAATGCAGAATAAGCTGGCAATGGAACAAGACCCAATAAAATTAGTAGGTATTAGTAGGTATTACCTTCAACAAGGTAACAATTTTATCCATGGAATAATGATGTTTAATAGAACTACACTGAAAGGCACACATATTTTCATAGCAGAACCGAATACGTTAATACAAAGTCAAAAGTACAACCCAGACACTGCACATTCAAGTTCAAACTCAACTTTTAAGGCAGGTTTACTTCAAGAGTTAACTAAACTTTTACATACAACTTCCTCTTTCAGTATGACCATATTCCATATGAAGACAAAACCTGAATGTGCAATAGCTTTCTCCTCCCCCTGCACAACCTGTACCCTAGATCCCAAAGGGAGACGTAGCAGTGGCACCAGATAGAAGCTACAAGGTGTTTTAACTGTGTCCCTATGCTGCAACATGCATTGTCAAATCAACTAAATGCAACAAACTTAGATGACTCATTGTTCATTAGAAAAAGTAAGACTTCAGAAATCTCATCCATTGGTACTACTGAGAGAAGAAAGGTACTGGGGATCCAGTTTTTGTGGATGTTTCTGGAGTGAGATTTCCATAGGTGTTTTTTATAAGCTGAGGTTTTAGTTTCTTTGAACAGTCCTTGCTTATATTTATAAAAAAGGTGCAGCACATGTACTTCGCTTCCCACAGAACAGGTAAAGGAGTGCAAACAGTAGTTCAGGGCACTCATGTTAGAGTCTCTCAGATGGGAAATTCAATACACAAATCTATAATCAGTGAACTAAAACAGAGCATGGAGAAGAAGAGTGAGCTCATCTTCTGCCCTACAGCTTTGTTTGGTTTTATGGAAGATTATCTATTTTTTGCTGGTTTGTTTTCGGGCATTGATTCTAATACATTGGTTTTATACAAAAGTTTATCTTCAAATACTTAAAACTGAAAAGATACCCTTTATGCAATTCATCACCCTTACTCTCAGCTTAAGGGCATATTTATTTAGAAAGACTGCTGCTTACTGGGTTTAAGACAAAGGATTAAAAAAAGGATCATTCATTTAGACTTTTCAGATGGCAAGGCTTTCAATCCTTTCCTCAAGTTTTGTACAGCCATTCGTACATTTTATACATTCCATTCCAGTGCTGGAATACATACTGCAGAGAGTGCAGGACAAGGAAATATTAGACCTGGGCAAGGAAAGATTAGACCTCTCTTGGAAAAGAGAACAGAATTAAATTGTGTTGAAGAGGTGCTTCTTACATACTTATCAGTATGTAATTGTGTTAAACAGATCTTAACTACCTAATTCCACTCGACTTCAGTAAAATTAAGGGCAATTTTGGAAGTGCAGTTTTGCTTGCTCTGCTGTAAAGCGACACAGAACTGTCCCAACATCCTGGGCATTTTCTTCAAACTTTGTTTTTTTGTCAGCAGTTTTTCAGGATTTTAGTTGGTTTTTTTCCCCCTGTTCTCAGGCAAAATAATCCTGTCCAGGTCTTAATCAAACTGTTTTTACCTTCCCTTCTGGCAGATCTGTCTAATGTGTTTAGGATGTTACTCCATAGTATTCAAACAAATCCCAGGGAAGTGAATGGTACTTTCATCTTTACTTTTGTGATCCAGAGAAGATTAATGGGCCTAGCTGACTTCTTGTTCCCACACTCTCTGCCCTTATCTAAGTTTAAGAAACTTATATAAAAGGAAAGATTTTTTTTTTTTTCCTGATAGGTAGATTTCAGCATCTCAGTAACTAAATTTAATTTGAATTTTCTAATAAGCATTCTTTATTGCAATAGATCATTCAACTACTGAGAGCAGGAATAAAATCTTAAGATGTTTCTCAAAGTACAAGCTGAGAAACAAGGGATTTTTAATGACATCACATCATCCCCACCTCCATGTTTTACATTAGTAAGTAGGACAATGGTGTTCTTTTAAGGCAGCATCTCCCATGTAACCAATTTACAGTGCAGCAAGAGCAGAGCATATACATCCAGATGATAACACTGCTGGTAGGATATGATCTCAAAAAGTCGCTTTTGGTAAAGCAAAAAGATCACCAGCTAAACTACTGAAGACAAGATTTTGCTCTTTCCCCACACCAAAAGAACTTAGTTTTACTGATTGAGAACCACATCGCTATTTCATTTATATATCCTGTACTTTAAGGAAAAGAGCTAACTGAAAACAAAAAAAACTCACTGGCAAATTGCATTTATGTACAAGTTCCCATGGAAAGAAAGTGCTGCAGAAAAATTGAAACAACAGAGAATCAGAGATTCCAATAGCATCCAGCTCCACTTATCTCTTAACATAACGAAAAAAGGGCTCGTTTCTTAAGGTGGATCAGGATGTGGCAGGTTAGGAAGAATGACAAAGTGGAAGGCTCTTAAAATCCCCCTTGTTTGTTCTCATCATCTTAATCCAAATCAGAAAAGTGTGTTAACAAAGCACTGCACTGTATGGCTGTCTCATCTTGTAGGCAGCAAGGCTATTTGAAATGGCACTTGCTTCTGTCACCTCACCTTCGGTTTCTGTAGGGCTACAGTTGTGTCAGTTATGGACTTGCACCAAGTGTGATGCAAATGGGCTCAGAATTTCACCTATTCACACCATTTCTACTCTCCAGTTGAAGAGCTATTACCCTTGTTAGCCTTTTGATTACTTCGAGCAGCTCATGATGGGATTCTTTCCCCCTCAACAACTCCTACTGAGCCACAAGCATAACTTGAGATTCTCTGATAGACACAGAAGTTACCCCAACAATGCAAGCATGACATTGATTGCTCAAAGCTACAATAATATCAAGGAACATCAGCTAATTAACTGAAGAAACAATGTGTTTGCTGAAAACAGAAGAGCTTGTCCAAAGCGTTCCAAGGGGAAGGTTTTTTCTTAGTGAAGAGTCAGGGACAGACTGCGACACCTTTATTCCACTTTGGATGATTCCTTGCTCAGAAGAACTTAGCAACATCTTTCAAGTACATGTGAAACTTACCATGAGAAACAGGAATATGAAAATCTAGTCTGCATGAGGTCTAGGGGGAAAGGAGGAGGACTAGACAATTTCTAACCCACTGCAATGCAGTAAGTCAACACGTCTGTGACTCTTACAGTATACTGTATTTAGTTGTAGGATTAACAGCAATTATGTATTGATTTTAAATATGTTTAACAGTTCTCAGTACAAAAAGGCACACAGAGGAGCACAGCCAAAGCAATGCAGAAAGCAGCAGCTAGGCAACAGAAGCTTTTTACCTCAAATCTCGTGCTTCGTGTAATATAGGAAAAAACCTAAAGCTTAAACATTTTGAAGACAAATTGCAGGTGGGAAGGCAAGGAGGGATTATTTGTATTCATTTTTGACTAATCAAAACATTTTTGCAGGGAAACTGGAAAATCTTATTTTGATTTTTACTTCTCCAGTCTGTATCAATATATCTAAAGACAAAACATTCAAATCACAGCCAAAAAATAAAACACCATTTGGGAAACTTTGAAATAGAATGTTGCAACATCAGATTGTTTTTATTTCTTCTCTTCTGAAGTGATATACCAATGAATCAACATGATTTCACAGATCATTTCACTGTAGGCAGAGCTGCACCGGCTGAGCCTGGACTCTATGTAAGTTTCTCCAATGAAAAACTAAGTCAAAATTCCTACCTGCCTGGACCCCCCCCCCCCCCCCTTTGGAAACCACCAAAAGAGGAGGGGGGGGGAGGAGGAGACGGGCAAAAACCAAAAAAACCCCAATCAAGGAAGAAAAAAAAAAACAAAACAAAAAAAAAACCAACCACACAAAACCAAACCAAACCCCAAACACACAGAAACCCACAGTGCCCCCCCTCCAACTTTTTCATGTTCTATCTTGTAAATTTCTCTCACCAGGAAGCAACATTCTGAATAGAAGAGCTGGAAGATTATGTAGTTAGCATTGGAAACACAGGAAAAGAACTATCTGCTCAATATTATAACTGAGAGCAAGATTGTTATTGGCTTTAGTAGCACTTGGAATAGTTTATACAAAGCAATCACCGACTCTGACAACTTCTTAAAAAAAATCCTCTAAACTTATTCAAAGCTACAATTTTAACCATCCTCCCAGCCATGGGACTACTCCTCTAGCAAGATTGTTTCAAACAAATGGCAATAACACAGCTATGCAAACAATAGCTGAAAACTACCTGCTATGTTGTACAGGTTGCAGCACATAATAGTCTGTCATCCCTCTGCTGAAAACACAACAGTGATTCTATAGCGCTCATTGAAGATATTTAAATTACAGAGAGAGGTTATACAAAGTAATCAAAGGCAGTTTAGGTAATGAAGTTGACGCAGAATGGAATGTTTCCCAAAGAAACATTTCATTTGCATATAATAGAGCTATTTCAAGTTAATTTTGACATGACATCAGGATAACAACACTTGTTGACATTTACAGCATTTCACTGACAAGCCTTCTTGCAATGTGATGGATTCATCATTTTTTGTCTATAAGCAATAAATATAAT
This sequence comes from Strigops habroptila, assembly GCF_004027225.2. Taxonomy (NCBI): domain Eukaryota; kingdom Metazoa; phylum Chordata; class Aves; order Psittaciformes; family Psittacidae; genus Strigops; species Strigops habroptila. The sequence continues at coordinate 32,989,377 of NC_044281.2, forward strand.
TTTGTTTTAAAGAAAAATGCCAAACGCAGCTATTCTCATTGCTATATGCAAGATAAATCAGCTGTCTGAGCAAACATGCCATAGGACACAACCTTCAGGAGCTTGTGAAGTTAATATGAGGTCTCATTTTGAAAGATAGCTCTGCATAGCTGCACATACACAGAAACTGTGAATTCAGACAAATACCACCATCATCTGTCATTTGACAGAAATGCTTCCTTTGTTCCTTGTGAGTTATCTCAGAAATATTAGTATGAGCCAAGTATATCCTTTACTGTTGATGCAGATGCCAAAAAGCCAGAACCATTGTGGGCTAGCAAACATGAAGGGGGAAAGGCACGCCAAATCAGCAATCAGCTGTCTTACACTCAAGGCAGTAAGAATGAGCTCTGGTCAGAGAGGAGAAAAGGGGAAACTGGTCCCTGTGTATCACTAGCACTTCCTCTCATTCTGGCCACCATCTCCTGACTCAAGACAGAGGAAAGGCTACCAAGTGTCAATCGCAGGACTGAGAGCTTCTTCCTTTGTATTCAGGAAGCATAATGGTATAGGAGATCCAAGAGAATCTATACTGGAACTTGGGCAGAAAGAATATTCGCAGTCTTTTCCCTTTGGAATTCCATTCAAAACAGGAGAAGTCTAATTATGCACATGTAAACATAACTGCAGAAAGATAGAGACAGCAAGACATAGTCTTTTCTGTTAAGTTTTCCAAGAGCATACATCCCTTACCTTTCTGTGCTGTAGCCTGAAAGAGTAAGTTGTCCAATTAAGCCTTCGGCTGAAACATTTTGAGGAGAAGCCTTGCCAAGGCACAGGCACATAGCTCTCTTTCTCCTTCCCTCAGAAGGAGAAGAAACATTTCCTTTCCTAATGTTCATTAATTTACTTTTTATATTAAACTCTCATCACTGTTACAACATCCACCAAGTGGTTTCAAGGTTGAAACAAAATCCTTGTTCTACAGAGCATGTGGGAAAATAACATACTGCTTGCATTGCAGCAAGAGAAAGTTACATTCTTACATCTGAGCCTTTCAGTTGCACTGTCTTAAGGCACTAGGTAATTTAACAACGGTAGAAACCTTAATTTACATGGAGAAACATAAATCAGTGTGTTGGCAGATATGCATATGGATGTACATAGATTAAACCAGGACCAGGAAACAGTTCTCAGATAGGAAGCCTGCTGGCAAAATGGAGTAAGATGATCTTATGAATTACCTGGTTTTACTGCTTTTAACTCAAATGAGTAAATATTTATAGCTCCATTTTTCCAAATTAATTTGTTCGTGAAGAAAAGCATAACTCCTGTGAAGCCGACTATTTGGTTATCCAAAGTTTCTATGTTGAAGACAGACCCAATTTGTGAGAAAATGCCCAAGTTCTGAAAACACAGCCAGAAGCTCCCATGTTTACAGATCACTTGACAAGCTGCCAAATATGTTAGTGATTTTTTAATGATTTATAATTCCCTCCAGGAGATATTTAGCCATTTAACTGGCATAAAAAAGAAAAAAAAAGCTAGCAGTTACCACGCTTATCAAATGTCAGTTCCTACTTTGTTGTAATTGATATCTAATCAACATGCAATCACATGTTGTTTGGTACCAATTAAATGTCTAAACAGTGCTTTCAGCATTATCAGGGTAATAAGATGGTAATTTTGTGCTCAACACTTCAGTAATATTTCAGATAACACCCTGCAGACCATCTCTAGCTCCTTTATACCTGTAGAAGCTCAGTATGCTGTTAGACATCAATATTTAATTACTAATAACTGCTTTATTACATCTAAGCAAGCCACTTATGAAATTAATGTTATAAATAATGAGATGAGTTTGCTTTAAAAGCTTGTAATTTACACTCAAGAAAAGGAACTTGCATGAAATATACATGATGATTGGCTTTGACAACTTCCTTCCCAAAAAAGAGAAGGGTCTGTAGCTCATACGCCTGGAAGTAGTTGCAAAACCACAGTTGTATATATAAAAAGACAAAAGTTGCGCAAGTCTACACCACCTGCTTTCCATGTAAGAAATGAAGGAATTGTCATGAAGGGAGGGGAAAAAAGATACAGAGAGGAGGGAAAAAAAGGCGCCTTGTGAGTCCTAGCAGTCCTGGTTCCCAACAATACTGTTGTATCAAGAAAGAAAAATCTGTACTGTAAGGGAGCACTGTCTCTCCCCTAGCCCAAACAAAATGCCTGCAGAGCTATTTACTACTCTTTACTATCTTATCTACATCCCACCCCCAATCCTCCACATTTTTCAGCATGTAACATTTTGCATATACCTCAATGAAGCTACTGAATGTGATTTTATTTATTTTATTTAAACAAGCCCCAGTAATTCCTACCCCACCACACAGCTCTACAGTCTTGAATGAGATATGAATTAAAATAATTAGAAATTGAGACAAACTCTTCAGGCCCACAATATCCCAAGTCAGACTACCCAGCTCCCTTCTTCGTTACCTGCCTGATATTCATCAGCGATTTGTATTGGGATAGCAGCAAGGCTAATTATGGATCACAGAAAAAAATCTTTTCAGCAGAGTGCAATAGTACATCAGGAAAGAAGCCGAGTATTGATCTAATTTAACAGCAAGTCCAATCACACAGTGTAAGAACAGGTCTGTGAATATCTGCATTGAAAATGCCTTATGTGCAATTGTTGATCCATTCCCTAAGCTTAAAATACAGCCTTTCCACAAGCCTCTGTCCTCCAGCAAAAAAGCCTGCTTTGTAGTGCATGCTGCATCTTTTGAAAGGGATTGTTCAGATGAATAAAAGAAGTTTTCTAGCATGAGAAAAGTTTAGCAACTCTAAACTTTGAAGGAGCCTTCCTGCAGCTTCAAGACTTACTGTCCAAATAGAAACCCAGAGTAACCTCTCCTGCTTCATAACTGAAATGGCCTTAAAAATCCACCATCAAAAAAGCCCTTAGGCAGAAATGGATCAAAATCAGGATGGCTTTGGATTAAAACCAAATTCATTATTTTTCCAAGGGAAAGAAGCTGAATAAATGCATGTTCATAGAATGTGTTTTCACAGTTTCTTGAAGGGCTGTCGCAGAGGTTTTATATGGGGAAGACAACTTATGGCAAAACTTCTTTCTAAAAAAAAAAAAAAAAAAAAAAGAAAAAATAAAAAAAAAAAACACCAACAAAAACAAAAAAACCCAAAAAAACCCAAAACCACAACAACAACAAGGAAAAAAAAAAAAAACAAACAACAACAACAACAAAAGAAAAAAAATAAAAAAAAAAAGTCTTTCTACATACCCTTTTCCATTTTGGTCATTAATAGCCCCAAGCAGAGGCAGGAAGAATTGCCATTTTAATAGAGTGCTACAGGTCAGATCCTTGACTAAGTAGGTGATCAATGGACTATTTACCTGAAAGAGGACAAATGGTTGATTTATCCTTTCCCCAGCTGGCCACCAATTTCCTCAAGCAATCATGAAATTATTATAGCCATGAAGTCAGTAGCCACTATTTCTTCTCCAGGATGGAGTTTTAATTGAGAAGGGAACTCTCAGAGTCTTTGGGAGTCTCAAATGAAAGCAGTGAGAACCAGAGGCCAGCTTGATAAATGACTCAAGTCACTTGAAACTGTTGAACATTGAGCAGTTCCCTCACCAATCACAGTTTAGCTGAATCTACCTAAAGCCCCAAATGGTGTTTTTAGGAATGACAAAGAAAAGAGAATCCAGGAAACAGACATGGAAAAAGTGCAACTGCCACTTTGGCTTTCAGCCATTACAAAAAAAACCAACCTCAACACCATCCCTTAAAAGGGGCTGAAATATCTCTGATACTGGTGGAGAGTTTTTGCCTGAAAAGTCACACAAAAACATTTTCAACTGATTGCATTTTTGCATATGGTTGCTACAAACAGGATTATTGAACATGTGCTTACTGGCATCAAATGTGCATGCTCAAGTCTGTCTAGTACAAAATCTAGTGGAAAGCAAATCTTAACCTAAGATTCCAGGAATACTCCCATTTCAAACCTGCTTTCCAGAAGAAGCTGGAAATTCAGGCCATAATGCTGTGACTGCCTCTTAATGGTTTAACACTGCTATAAAAATTCATAACCAATTCTAAAAACCTAGATGCAACACTGACATTATAACAGCCCAGGTGGAGGGCAAGAAGGCAAGCATGAACTATGTCACCTCTATTATAGTTTAGTCTCCATAGCTGCTAGAACACTCCACTTGGAAAAAGGAGACCCTGGTTCCGTTCTCTACCCTGGCTGAAGGACTGCAGACCCACATCTCACAGCATGCTTTGTGTTAATCCCAGGATATGTGTTTGGAAGGGTAAAGTTAGAGTGACTGGGCAGACTGGCTTCTTGTTGAAGCCGTTCCAGGAAAGATTTTGGTAATCTTTGTAACATCTTCCCTACCAATACATCCTACTGGTTATTGGTAGGTTCTTATTTCTCAGCAAGTTTGTGCATGTTCAGATCCCTATGTTGGCCTGCAGAACCACATATTGAGGCACTCAGTTCTCCCTAGACCCTGTTCCAGAAGCCACAGATAGCACAGGAAATCACCTCTCCTCTGAAGGCCAAATGCTTAAAGTCAAGACCTGCAAGTCCCTAGTTTCTAGACAGCTCAGCCATTTGCTGGCTCTGATCCTGAGAATTGTATTTCAGATCACTGAGCATACATTAGAAAATATGACTTTCACTTACTACTGACCTGAATCATATTTGAACCAGTGACTTTAAGATGAAAGGCTCATGCATTTTACTGTCAGTCTGTGAATCATCCAGACCCTAAGGCAGAACATTTCTCAAATGAGAGGACTGAAAGGTTTTGCTGAAGGCCAAAACCCAAGTACTTTAAAACTGCCTGTGCATGTTTCCCTCTTAATCGAGTTAATTAATTTCTGACTTAACTTAAACTTAAACTAAACTTACTTAAACCTGCTGTGTGATATGCTTGCAATAATAAAAGCAGTTCAAGATTAATTTTTCATATGCTAGATTGAAATAAAAGGTAAGTATTTTATAACAAGTGCTTTTTGTTTCAGCAAGCTTTTCAGGGTTATTAAAAAATTCCTAGGTTGTGAAAACACAGCTTTGTTTTTAAAAGAAGTAGTCATCATAGATTCAAGTCTTACCATTTACTGCATCTATAATCAGGATAACTGAGCTCTTGTTCCCTTTGTTTACTAAATGTACTGGTGAACTGCTTCATGTGGCCCTGGAGGTAGATGAAACATGGTTATGAAATGCATGGATATGACATTAAACGTTTCATAAACACAAAATTAGCCTGCTATTGAAAACATATAGGGCTTGTTTTCTTCCCTTTTTTCCAAGATATACTGACAGCTGTTCAGTCCCATCATATGATAGGAAGAACCTCAACACTAAGTTGGGCATTGAGTACATTACTACTTAACCAGTTCCTGGTTCATCAAAACACTTCAGCATATCTTTAACCAGCAAACAATCACAAGAAAGAATTAACATGAAGCAAATATTTGTTTACTAAATCAGAACCTAGGTCTCAAGTTGTACTGCTATCTCAAATCTCCCCTTTCAGACCCTCACCCTTCCTTAGCATAAGTTTTTCATTTAGATAGCTTTGAAGGTACTTGTGTAGAATCAGATTTTATCTTCATCACATTCACAACAGAAAGTCACCATTTGGTGGCACAAAACAGACAATCCCATAAGGTACAGCACACAAACCATAAAATGGTTTGGGTTGGAAAAAGATCTTAAAGATCATCTGTTTCCAATCCCCTGCCATGGGCAGGGACACTTTCCTCTAGACCAGGTTGCTCAAAGCCTCATCCACCTGACCTTGAATGCTTCCAGGGAGGGGGCATCCAAAGCTTCTCTAGGCAACCTGTGCTCTTCAGACTCAGGACTGGACCAATTGCTGTGGGTCAGCACAGCAGTCCTCTGTAGTGCAAAAGCAGGTTTGTATTCACATTCAGCTGAGCAGCATACATGGATTTTGTGCAGCTCAAATTCATCCAATGCATCACTTACTCCTCACAATACTACGTGTATATGGAACTGCTAGAAGAAAATGGTCCTACAAATAGCTGAAGATTATGGGTTTGTTGTTGGGTTTTGTGGTTTGTTTTATTGGGGGGGGACCACAAAAAAACCAAAACAAAAAACTAAAAACCCAATGTTTTTCATTCTCCCCCCATCTCCCATGACATGTCAGCAGCAGCCACTTTTGTAGGATAGAATATGTGCACCCCACCATAACAGAATCAGGTTGCACTTTGAAAGAACTTGGCTGCTTTTACAATAGTAGCTTTTATGGAAGGAGAAGCAGGTTGCAGACTGCAATGGCCTTTCCAGACAGGAACAGACACAATGCAGCTGGCTGCTCTATCCCTGTCACTGCAGCACTCCAGCCAATATTTCATTATTCTTAAATATGACAAGTGACATTATACAGCTGCCATTCCCCGGGATCTTCGCAAAAACAGAAAACACCTCAACAAGCTCTTCCGGCAGACAAAATTGGAAATTGTCAAATTGCACCAGAATGATAACAGATTGTAGGGATTGTGTTAGGAACAATAACTTCCTACTATGCATTTCCCTCCGCATGCAGGGTTTGGTAGAGGTCGTGGGTACTGATAATTCTGGTCAAAACAGAGCTTGGTTTTTTTGGCATCTTAGGTTACTTGCTGCAGGATAGTGCTATGAAGGTACTATATGTATTTACCTAGTTATTAAAAGAAGAAAACAAGAGAGGAAAAAAGAGACACCGAGTGCTTTCAGCCACTGCAGAGCAAGACCAAAAGGCAGGATGCTACACTGAAACAGCAGGTAGCACCCAACTCCTAGCAGGGTGAAACACACAGGGCGAGCCTTATCCCTACTCAAGGGAGCACACCAGGCCCTGCCGGGCTATGTAGCCTCTCCCCAAGGCAGCTCTGTTGCTCTGTAGTTTGGGAACAGTTTGGAGCCTGGTTTCCTGCAGGAACAAAGCAAACAAACTCACACTGTGCATGAGAGTACATCTGTCAGTCAGTGCTTTTTAATAATTTTGAATACAATGGCCAATTTCAGTTAAATCTGTCAAAATTAGAGAAATCACAAAGGTTAAATACCTATACATTCCATACAACTATGGCTAGAAAAGGGGGTAATACCTACCAATTACCTCCTGAAAGGCTGTAATGTGAGCACAGTTTATGATAGGCATATCCTGGAGTCCATGCAATGTACAGCCACTGCTGATATTCGAAACAACAAAAACTTTAGTTGTGGAGCTCCGTATGGAAATCTGACTCAGTTCTGCTGATTGTAGAGCTGCTTTGTCAGCTTTGTCTGTAACACACTGATTAACCCTTTCATATTTGTTTCCTGTATTTCATAGACTATTCCAGACAAAAATGCTTTCTTGAAATTCAATCTTTGTATTTTTTTCCAGCTCCTTTCTTCAGCAGAAGTATCATGTTAAAGTGAGATTTCAAAATTTAATAGGGTTTGTAGTCAACCTTCACTTTCATGTGGTCACTAATAATTGTGAGATCAAATAGGCAACAGAAGGAAGCCTCCTTACCCCATTTCACAACACCTTTGCTCATGTTTGGTGGAACAAACAAGCTTGTAGCTGCCCAAATTATAACCTACTGCTGGGTGAAGGGTTTGCATTGAGAAGGGACCTTAAAGGCCACCTAGTTCCAACCCCCCGCCATGGGCAGGGACACCTTCCACTAGACCAGGTTGCTCAAAGCCCCACCCAACCTGGCCTTGAGCGCTTCCAGGGATGGGGCATCCACATTGCAGTGTCTCACCACTCACAGTAAACAACTTCTTCCTCATATCTAACCTAAATCACCTCTCTTGCAGTTCAAAGCCATTACGCCTTGTCATATCACCACATGTCCTTTAAAAAGTCCCTCTCCAGCTTTCTTGTAGGCCCCCTTTAGCTGCTCTTACAGAAAGGCTGCTCTTAATGTACCCCTGGAGCCTTCTCTTCTCCAGACTGAACAAACACACCTTTCTCAGCCTTCCTTCATAGAAAAGATTCTCCAGCCCTCTGATCATCTTTGGGGCCCTCTGGACACTCTCCAACAGGTGTTGGGGGCCCCAGAGCTGAACACAGTACTCCAGGTGGAGTCTCATGAGAGGAGAGTAGAGGGAGAGAGTCACCTCTTTAGTCTTGAGTCTAACTGTAGATGATTCAACTCCTCCTGTGGTTTACTAAAAATCGTGCTGAATGGAGACATAAAGAGTTCATAGCCCCTGTCAGCCATGAGAGTAAGCATCTGAATCAGTCTGGGCTTAGTTTTGTTTGTTTGGCATTTTTTTAGTAACAGCTAACAAAAGCTGTGTCCAAAATATCAGTCATTTGCATTATTGTATTGTGCTTGTGAACATGCGATTTATGGCAGGGAAAACAGCTTCCTTTATTGCTGGGTACGGGAGTAATATAACCACCATAAAGTGATTCTACATACTATGTCAGCATCCTGGATTATAACTGCACTTCCAGGTTTCCAACAGAAACCATTATTAGTTATGATTTCCTTCTTAGAAATGCTGATCAGAAATCATGATACACTCTTTTTATCTTTAAAATATTACAGCTGTTACAACCTTTTAGAGCAAAAGATTAAAGACCAAAGTGAATTCCATAGTTCCTTGACAATGGTATTGTCCAGTCTACTGACTACTGTAATCTCAAAAGGAAGACTTTCAAATTAAAAGCAAAATAATAATAAAAGGAGTAACAAGGAGGAATGAGACATTAGAGGTATCGGATATAACCTATCAAAACCAAATCAGGAAGCTTTGATTATATCTAATGTTCAAACCCTAGTATTCGAACTGCCGTACGTCCTCCTTTCTCAATGAGTTCCCCAGGTTGGCTGCACAGCTTGTTCATATTTTTGATCATTTACTTTTAGCTGAATAAACCAGTTGGCACCTTGTCTCAACAACCCCCCCAAGTCATCTTCACTGTTAAATTCTTCTAGCGCCTGGCTGATTATTGTCTCATCTCTACACAGTACTAAACCCAAGAGAACAAAGATCCAGATCAACACTTTCAATTCCAGCTTTCTCAGAATTAAGGTAGTTTGTCAAACTTGCACCTCAAATGATCCATCACACCACAGTTTGAAAACACAACACTGCTAATGAATTTTTCTTACATTTGTAGATTGTCAAGGATTAGTGTTCTCTCCAGATATCTGTTAATTTCACTTCTGAAGTCTCACTATTCAGGTCTCTGCCTCTTTCCATACAACATTGCTTCTTATGTATGAAATATTTCTTAGCATAGATGTATTTCTTCTTGCATTGATCTTTCCACATGGAGCTTTCACTTGCAGAATCTGTTTTTCCATCTTGCATATTAATCAGACTCAAGTACTCATTCTGTAAGTGCTGAACTATGCATGCCAAGCTATTCTATTACCTCTGAAGCAACTCTTGTGTACAAAAGGAAGGAGCTGAAAACATTTGCAAGACAGTGACCTTATTTTTCACATTGATGAAGCATCATTGCACGCAATAACACAGCATCAGTAACAGCAACACCATTATGTCCCTGATGATCTTAACACTAAGATGTAGGACTGTTCTGAGGGGGGTAGGGAAGCGAGGGAGGAAATCTGCAAAGGACTGCTGTAGACTTTTGTATGATTTTCAACACTTTCAGGTTCTCAAAACACTTGTGACCCTTTGAAACAACTTAATAATCATCCAGCAAAACAGACTTATCTTTGTCCTTGCATCTTCTACCCCCAGTGCATTTTAAACCATTAGACTGGATACAACATGATGCACCTGTTACACACGATCTTACTGTTCAAGATGAGCAAATGAAGATGAAAAGGCAGTTTTGGTCCTATCTTATATCAGTGCATGTAGGTTAGCTTGTACGGAAGAAGTTTTAACATTGTAGAAGCCAATTTCCTTCAAGCCAAACTCCAAAATTACTGAGGTGAAGTATCTCTTGCAATAGGCTGTATCACTGGGACAAACTCCAGACCACTGTGTTTTGATGAATGGTGACAAGAGAAACATGACCTAAATAGCAAAAGCTCATTTAAAAAGCCCCTACTTTTTCCAAAATGAAATTTTACCTTTCCACCTTAGATTCCCAGAGCCCATAGTACTGCTGATCATCTTCCCACAGTTTGACAAGAGGTCACTGACTGTCATTTGCTAGAGATGCGAGTTCAAGTGTCTGTTCTGTTTCTCTAACAACAATCTCTTAATCCTTAACTAGAACATCTTCACTTAAACTTAATGTAAAACTCTACAGTCATGAGGGATGAGAGGAACATCAAAAGCATTCTGTGACTAACCTTAATGTCTTAAGCAGCTCTGAGGTATTCTTGATATGCATGTAATTGTGTTTGCCTTCTGATGCATGACAGACATCAAACATCAAAATTCTGATACGACTGTGACACTGGTCTCAACAGTACTGAGAATAACTGTTTATGATCCTGAACAGCTTGAGTTGTAGGAGTTTCTGAAGCTGTAAAGCTTAGAGAGGTACTAATGCTGACACTTGATGCCATTTTAAAAATCCAGATGCCTTCTTTTCACCCAAACTGAAGCCACCGTTCGTTTTTATATTTTCAGTGCTTTATGTCCCCTTTCTGTCACAGAAATTGTTAATTCCTGGTATTTAGTACTGTTTCTACATCTTGAAGCAGTTCATCATGACCAACTTCCTCAGCAGCATCCAAGAAAGCCTGTAAGTAGATGTCAACTAAGGTAAATAATAAAAGGCACCGTTTGAATCAGTTCAGGCTCAAAAGCTGCTGCACTCAAAAGCCAGGCCCCAGCCAACCTGCCCAGAGCCCTGCTCTCCTTGGTGGCACCTCCCACTGCACCCCAAGGAGCAATGCCCCAGCCAGTACCAGGACTCTACACCTGCCACCACTGCTCCCAGGGCAGCACTCTGGACCTCACAGGTGGGGACAGCCCTGGCTCTGTGATCCTGTCTATCACCTGCTTCTGTTTCCACACTGCTCTCAGTGACCCTGGTGGAGACTAGGCACACCACTTTCACCAATGCCATAAGTCCTGCACAGCTTCTCCCAGAGCCCCACAGTGACAGCACCTACCCCTGCCACAGACATGCCAGGTTGGAGCATCGCCTGTGCTCTCTGCTTTTCACTGCCACAGGCAGAACCATCTCCAGCAAGAGAATGTTTAATTTGTGTAATTTATTGCCAGCTATCTCCTCTGATCACCCTGTCAGCTACTGACAGAAGAGTAAACAAACACACACTTAGCTCTTCCCTGTTTCCCAGGCTGTGCCTGCCTTGCTTGCCCACAAGATTCACCCAATCCCTCACAGTCCCCTCAGTGAGGCGAGAGGCTGTCTGGAACTGGTAGGGGCAGCTGCTGCCCTCCCCACAGAGGCACAGCCACAGTTCCACTGCCAACACCACCCACCCCATCCCTGCTGAGGCAGGAGATGGGCTTCACAAGGAGCCCATGGCCACACAGGTAAGGCTTCGCAAGGAGCCACATGGCCACAGACACTGGGTAAGGAGGTAGCCCTGGCCATAGACATGAACTGGCCAAAGCAGCAAATTCAGCATCCAAGCAAGGGACTGTAATATGCAACACGAAAATAATTTTTCTTTTAGCTCTTTCTAGGCCCACAAGGTGCTGACCTCCTCACCCAGGGGTACCTACCTTTCCTTCTCTCCCCTGACAGGAAATAGAAAGCTTAAAAAGAAAAAAAAAAAAAAAAAAAATCCCCATGGTTCATTTTTATCAGGGTCCTCAAACAGTAATGCTGTTGGAAAGTACACTCATTTGAATCCTAATTATACAAATCAAACATATACAGGCAGTGCTAAAAAAAATCTCCAAATGCCACACAATTCAGCTATGGAGCTCTGTATGTATGTGATCTGATTAAAACAACCTTCAACCCCTTTGCTGAGAATCTTCTTGACTAAAAGAGGGCTAGAAGAACTGTATTTGACTTAATTTCAGGGCTTTAGCACATTCCAGCTTTCTTGGTCCTCTCACCCTCCCTTAGAAATGTAAATAGCCTGCAGATAACCAAGTAAATCATCCAAATCAGCATTCTTGCAGGTACCCACTAATACTCCATCACGAATCTGGACAATTTAAGCTATGATAAACCCAAACTGACATGAAACCTTTCACAGAAGAAAATGAATATAAGCTGCCACATCACAACTCTATTTAAATGCAGATTCCAGGTATATGCTGTTCTTAAGTATCCTTATGTTTTCAAAGTGGACTCTCTGAGAAGCAAATGCTTTGTCTTGGCTGCATCCAATCTCATTTTTTAGTCTTCCTACAGAGAATCACACTCTAAGGCTGGGCTTAAATCACAAACCTTATATTTTTTAGTACAGAAAAAAAGTAAAACAAGTGTTACTGTTTAAATTCTGTAGAAAATTTTGTGCATAAACACTTGAAAAAAGGAAGCACAGAGAACAGGCAATAAGTGCTATGCATTTCTTTCTAGGAAAAAAGTGCTTGACTTATTTTAAGATAAGATTTTAATAAAAACTGCACTCTGAGTACTACAACTAGGCTTCAACAACTTGGACTTTTACCTAGAAATATTGTAGCTTAAGTGTTTAAGTTCAACCGAGTACATTTCCCCTTCCACACACACAGACATCCAAGGTCACTGAAACTAGAAGTGTGCTCAGTTATGTGACAATCTGTCAAGATAGTAACAGAGATGCTGACAGCATGATGACTCAGAAGGCATCAGAAGCCACTAGGAATCACTTTAGCCCAAATATCCTAGTACCAAGGAAATGAAAACAGTCCCAAGACATTTGCATGATTTCCAGAGCACTTTATATAAGAATTTCACCATTTCTGAACTTTAGTGCATTTTTCTCCGAAACATTTCCTAGCATTACCAATAACAAAGTCACTTTAACAATGGTCACAGTGTTGGCTGCTGGGATGTACTAAACTCATAATTGTTCTTATTAGGGAATTCATTATCAGTGAAAGATTGTCAATGAGACATAAGAATTGAATGCTGACAAAGTAACTTTTATTACTAACATTTATCTCTGTTACTTGGACCACATCTTCCAATATTAAAACCATGTGCGTTTATAGAAATATATGGGCACACAGCAGCACTTCAGCTCTGAACAAGCCATCTTCAGCTCTTATAGCTTCTTCAAAAACATATGTGCCAGATTAACCTACAGAGAGCCACCTGACTTCCAGGCATTCCCATTTATAATATAGGACCCAAGTAAATTATCCTGGAAACTGTATTTTCCTGACTTTTGTGCAACGGATGCTTAACACCGTCTCTGCAGTAATACAGAATTAGATGGGAAAAAACAGGCCTGATCAAACAAAGTGTTTGCATAAGTTTTTGGAGATGCTTTACATGAAAGGAAAAGAATATGCTAGGACTGAAGCCATAACCCATTTCACCACACATCTCACTATCAACTACTCCCTCTACATCACAGATTCTAGATCAAGTTCTTAAAGCCTCCCATTGTTCAGTTAATAACCAGCTGCAAATAAATCACCTCTAAACAAAAACCCCAAACTACAGTTTTTAATAGTAAAATACTTAATATTGTGAGGTAACAGTTCCCGTTTGAGGCGTAAACTAAAAACCATTGCTTTGTTTTATAATTTCATGAACATGTAATCACATATATCTTTTCCTGTGCTTGAACCAACAGATTCAAGGTCCTTGATAAATTATAGCAAAAAATTTTTCTAGCAAAGTCTTATTTGACCAACAGTACCCAAACCATTTCTTTCATCACCAGAATAATTACAAAATTGGTAACCAAGAAGCCATATTCAACCTTTTAAATAAGACAGTTCTAGCTGTGTCATTATATTTCAAGTATCAGACAGAAGGTAAAAGGTGAACCTTCAAATACAAATTAAAAACCTCAGAATCACTTTCCTACCTTCTATAGTATGAGAAATACCTCAAAGAAAGAGAATGGTCTTTGGGTTTTCGCAAATCATTAGTATCCACCACTAATTAGAGGAATAAAAAGCTTTAATAGTATAAGACACTTTTCAAAAAAAACCCCCCCCCCAAAAAAAAACAAAACAAAAAACCCCCACCAAAACCAAAACAAAACCCCAAAACTTTATCACTTCACTGCACACTGAAAATTAATTTTTTTTTAATACTTGTTAAAAAAGCCTTCTGAACAGAAATGTCATTAGATCACACAGCAAAATCATGTGCAAGTACCTTTTTTATACTTCCCAATTCTTTCCTTGAAGGTTGGTGTCACCTCATCTTTGTCTTGAGAGATGCCACTTCCAGTTACATACTTTTAGGTAACTTAAATCTGTGTGAAACTTTAAATCACTGGGCCTTGGTCACCTGTATACATCTTGAGCTAATTAAATGCCTTCACTGACAACAGCAACAGCCCTACTGACATTTTATATGAACTAGGTACAGGAGGACAAAAGACTTTAACTTGTATGTTACATTTCTAAAGCCTTTCATACACATTACACACATCAGGAGCTGTGACAGCAGAAAACGCAGAAAGCTGCTAAAATTTAACATTGGTAGTAATATTGGGTTTTACAGGCAAGCAAGATAGACGATTTGTAGATAATTGAGTATAGAAGCATTAATTTGAGTAGCTGCAGAAACCAGAATGCAGGCAAAAGTGACAAACTTGCAGTTTAGGGTCTACCTGAGGCCACCTTGAGTCTATTTCTGGTAGTGCTTAGCGCTCCTGTTAGCACAGAGCTGAGGAACCATTGATGAAGACTATTTTTACTTTTTATTCCCCAATTTCTTTGCAGAAGCAATTAAAAAAGAAATTTTCATATGTATTAGTAGTTACTTGCAATAAGTCACCATCGACTAAGGGAGAAAAGAAATTGACTTGAGAGCAACTCCAATCTTCTTATGTATATATTATCAGTTTTGTTTAGTAATTCCTTCTATTCGTTTTAGGTGCATAGAAGATGTCTTGATATTTCTACTCAAAATGTAAGGATATGTCTCTTGACTCTGCCATGGAATCATGACTAATATTGTATTGTTTCCACTACTCACACAAAAGTCGCTTCATTATCATCCAACCTTTGTATGACAGTCATGATTTTTGCTTCATTTAAATTTCGTAGCTATTTGTGCCATTACTTAACTACCAGCATCTAAAATGTTTCCTTGTATTGCTTCAATTACATTACCTAGTGTCATTCCTGAAAGGTAGATGTGACTTCAACTTCTGTCGGGTTTGTAGCAACCTTAAGGCACATGTTTTGGAAAGTCACAGGAAAGGAGGTGGGCTGATTTTTAAAAAGGAGAAAAACAGCAGCTAGAAAAGGCATTACCACTGCCAAAACCACACACCATGTCCCATGCTCTTTTCAGAATGCTTGCACCTTCCCAAATGTTTGCCTGTAAGCATTAGTCCATAGGCTTTTGAAAGCTTAGTGTAGTAACATAGATAATGTTCCCCCTGGAGACTTTATTGTGGGACAAAATGTAACAAATTTCACCTGCTTTTTTGGTGACCCTTTCCTGTCCTCATGCCTTCCCTAACCTACATCCACATCACCTAAAAGAAAGAGTTGAAACAGGACCAGGATGGTGCGCATCAAGCTGATAATTCCTCATTCTTTTTCTCTCAACAAACCCATGATCAACATTGATCTAGTAGTGATTCCATTCAGCATTCAGAGAGCAGAAAAGCAGCTGTGACTCTCCCATACCTCTGTCCTTGAAGGCGCCATGATTGCCCACACAGCTCTGGGAGCCCTCAGGCTGCTAACACAGGCTCTCAGACTTTGAGACGTGGATAGACTGTCTGGTTCACAGGGCTCTGTCCTTAAACACAGTAGTGTCTCTCGTTTCAAACCAGGCACCCGTCCAGATTTTCTTGGCAGGTCAGTTCTTATGATAGGAGAATTACTGTGCAAGTACCTGCCTTTTGCATTAGGGACAGAGCACCTTCCTAGGGCTGAGCCAGAAATTTGTAATGTTTTTTCCATCCCTACCTTCAGGCTTCAAGTTTCCTAATCTAACAACATTAGATTCAGCTATTACCTGCCTGGGTTAGACTATTTCACACAGTAGTTGCCTAAGGGCTGTTAGGCACTACACCAATATAAATATCACCATTCTGACAGTCACAAAAAGGGCCCACATTCAAAACTCCACCCCTAATTGAGTTTCACATTATTAAGTACTTGTTTCTCCCTCTCCCACTACTGAAAGTCCCTGCTTCTGTTAAATTTTTATACACTCACATGAAAAAAGCCACCTGTCTCTGGAACTCTTCATTGTGTTTTCTCCACCTGACCTCATGTACTGCTTCACTACTAAGATAGCAACTAAAAAAAAGAAAATCAAACTTCATGACACAAGAAGAGTTCTACAAGTAGTGAGATGATACAGTGACTTCAGAGACTTGATATTTCTTTCAATATTTGCTACACTACCTGCTCAAGTGTTTTTATTGTGATGTGTACTAAGGGAACCTTTAATAGGCCTGCCCCTGCATAGATGTAGGTTTTCATTTACCTTCAAGGTTATTTTCACTAAAGCACTACATTTTTCCCTTTTACCTCAAAACTGCCAGAGTACTTCAAGTACTTAATCTGCGAATTATGAGTTACAATTCAACTGCCAATGCAAGAAATGATAGACCATCTTTAGTTAGGAACATTATCCTCCCCTTCTTACACTAAGAGGATATTACAAATGAATCATTATGGAAAATGCTTAGCAAGCCAAGTACTGCACTATACACAATCTGGGAGCTTATTTTCCTCTTTGAGGATAACAACTTAGAGACAGCCTGCGCATCTCCAGTTTAATCTGAAAAATTGTATTTCTATTACAGGAAATGCCAATTTCCTTGTATCTTGCCTCTTCACCTCTTCTATTATCTCCCACAACATACCTCCCAAATCTCCACACAAAAAACCTACATTAATATGACATATAGCAGTTAGTGTGCTAGCATCTAAGGCTACAGCTGTCCTTATCTACATCAGAAGGAACTGTTAGGGGAGGCACTTGACAAACACCAGTCCCAGTCTGCATAGGAAGGCTGCGATGCAGAGCTTGAAACAGGCTGTATTCTCCATACAGCTACTGCTGTGAGTGTTTTCCCTTATGCCAGTAGCCCTGGAAACGGCAGTGGTTTATGGCTGAGAGGCCTGGCATAGTCTCTGCTCTGTATTTGCCCTGTTGTTAGGTATAACTCCAGTAAGAAGAAAACAGCTACCATATAGGAGGAAGGAGGTACAACAACTTTTTAGCACAGAGAAGAAGCCACAGACAGAAAACTAAACTACATCTTCAGAGTAAGAAAGCAAAACAGAGGCTCCCAGGCCTTCTTGAAAGCATGAAGGCTCCTATCTTGCAGACTCACTTCTTACAGACTCCAGCAAGCCAACCCAACAGCACTTAGCATCAGCATTTAGCCCCTCTTATTGTTTAAGCAATATCCTCCTCAGGGGAAAAATAGATAGGCCCTAGACACTCAGCTCCCTCCTAAAGATACTTTATACTTGCTAAATATCTCTCGTATTTTGCTTAGGCACTATGAAAAAACCTCAGCAATCAAAGCCACCCACATCAATACTCACCCCTTCGCAGCCACCTCCCAGCAAGAGGTCTCTAGTTCCCCAGAAGGAGCTCTACTGACTTTTAATCTCTTCCCCTAATCACCACCTAATAATTATTTCACCTAAATAGCAGCAGTTTCCTCTCCACCCCCACAATTCACCTAACAGATCTAGCCCAAATTGTATCAGATCATAAACAACTTAAATAAAATGTGAGAAGATTGACTGCACCTGTTGCATTAATGCTACACACTCCTCAAAGCTACCTTAACGTTTGTGCTTGTAGCTAGTCCTGCAGTGTGGCCGAAGACATCTTTCTTAAAAATATACTAATAAACCCAATATAGTGCTCTAGCCTGTAATTGCAGATCTTCTTAGGAACAGAGTAAGAAAATGACCTCTGTAAACTCAACCTTGTTTGGAGCCAGGTATAATGAATCTACACTGATAGGACAAATCTTAAAGTGTAGCAAGTTACTCCCCTCCTCACTTTATGTTTTACTGGCCACTTCATTTTTTTTACCCAGTCCGTGTAGGAAGCCGTGTGTTTATTGTCTTTTTTAATCCTGTATTCCAATTAATTTCTTAAAGCATTGTTAATTCAAGTTTGTTCTTTTATCTGTACCTACTTTGTAGCTGTTAAAGGCCTTAAGCATGTTTTCTCTTTCCTCATATTTGACAGGTCCTGACTTTTAGGCCTCTTGAGAAATTGTTCTGGGGGCTCTTCTTTAGGTAATGCCTTTCTGGGCACACTTGGTAGAATGTGAAGCCTTTCTCAGAGCTCAGCAGTGAGAAGACAGATATGTTAGAAATCTCGGGGGCCCCCCAGCACTCAGGTGCAACCAATTCTCAAACCCATGCATAAGCAGCTCCACCTAAGGACTTTTTCTGTGGATCTGTTTTTAAAGGGCAATGGTCAGCATAGATCTGAGAACTGTATCTCTGTTTTCAATTGAGATTTAGTCTGTTCTGTACTGGGCTTGATCCAGGAACCTGTGGTTTGTTGCATTCATGTTTTAAGCAACCTTTCTCTTAAACAGAAGGTGAGCTCAGAAAACCCATTTTCTCTTCAGCATTTCATTTGGCATTTTTCTGTTGTTCATACCCCCTGGGGTAAAAAGTATTTACAGTATATTATTTTGAATAGAACCTCACTAATGCAACAACATCCCAAATAATGGATATGATATAGCTTTTCCGGTCACTGGTAGCTCAGCTAAAACTTATTGACGTCACTCATGAAAATTATGCATAAGACCTTGAAAAGGAAACAATTATTGCCGTACTAAACCACTCAGTGGATCCCAGATTTTAAATTCCACTGCAGTTACATTATTTTGACATATGCTAAGTGACACACCAGAATAAAAAAAGCACATTTAAACCTGAAAATACCTTTCCATTCTTCCTACCTGATTTCTGTATCCCTGAAGAAAATTAAAGCTTTACTCTTGATCTCTAGCTGTATATTTTAGCAGTCACATTAAAATAATCAGTGGAATCTAGTTTTCTTTCCACTTTCTCAATTGCAACTACCCATAGACTTGAGTCAGAAGATAAATCAAACGGACAAAATAATTTATTATAAGATATGCCACTAATCAGCATCTATAATAATGTGATGCTTATTTTTGCAATTTAGTTTGGTTGGTCGTGTTAGTTGGATTGGTTTTGGTTGTTTGGTTTTTTTCAAATCGCCTTCTGGATGAAGACAGAACTATTGTTTGATTTTGCCTGCATGAACTGGGTCCTAGAGAGATACTTGTGACTTATCCCTGCTCATCCATCAGGCAGAACTGAAAATATATAGAAGTCTGCTTCTAGAGAAAAATCTCTTCGTCATTATGTGCAGGACTGGAACAGCCACTTTCATTTACAAGCAGCTAAACCTCAGGTTCAGTTGAATGGGCGTATGTAATCCTGAATTTACCATGCCTTATCTGATTCCTTCCATTGATGTGTCCTTAACATACCTTAATCTAACTGGGATAAAGCATAACTGAGGTCTTGACTAAGACTGAAAGAATCTGAAATGTAATGGTAAGCCCCCAGATTGCCTTCTGGAAGGACACCATTGTATGAGACTCAGGGCACTTTTTAGTATTTTTTGCAGTCATTCATAAATCAAAATGTGTGAAGCAAATTTCAACATACCATATATTTAGGCTCACTGTAAAGGTGATACTTACCATCTACATCATTTAGCAAACAAGTATGTAAGAAAAAGAATGGATCTCAACCACAGTGAAAAGTAAACAACAGGAAAACTGCTCTGACATTCAAAACCATCATGTTGGGAATAAGATACCAAAGCTGTTTTAGGTTATCCCCACGCTAATGAAAATCAGTAGCTAGGTAAACAATCCATTTAAGTCATGCCCAAATGACTCCAAAGAAATAAAAAGTACATTTAATGATTTCTGTGGAAATAAATTCCTTTAATGGTACATTAACCAATCTGAACCCTAGAAATTATTTAAAATACAAAGGTGTAAGTAGGCAATTATCAAGGAAAAACCACTGAAATAGCACAAAACATTTCAGCTTCTCTGCAATACATAAGGAATTTATCCTAACAGCATTCCTGTATAATTTTTCAAACCCTTCAAAAATAGGCTTATTCATATCTTAGGTTTTAATTTGCTTAAAATTAAACCCAACTGTTTCTTTTTAAGAAGCCCGTATCCATTCTGCCTGGAGTAAGACACAAAGAAGAAGAAAGGTAATCCTTTAGGACTGAGATTTTTGAAGAATTTAGGTCCCTGCAGCTAACTAAAAGTCAATATGTGTTAGATATATAAGTCTCCTTGCAAAAATCTCAGCCCGGTTTTTGAGGCTTTGTAGTATCACCTAATCTCAGTGTTTACTTCACATAGTTAAGGAAAATGCACAGAACTTGACTACATTATCTGTCTATTAACATACAAAGGCTTAACACGGTCTGTTAAAGCTAAACATGCCACAGGCAATGCTCATGTTTTGCTCTATTAGATTACTTCACAGGTTATTTATGGTTCTTTCACTTTCATCAAGATAGTCATTTGAAGGTGAATGCACCCGAGGAAACTATGAGTGTGCGTAGGGAATTCAGGCAGGGAAGCCATATCCAGAATGAACTTGGACACAGCATACAGATCTGAATGAATTCTTTAAAGATCTCTGGAGTTTCTCTGCTTTCCCTGTTTATCAGGGATCTCTCTGGTGCCTGACGAAACTTTGAAACTAGTAGCATCAATGAGGTGAAAAAAGAGAGGCCACCACAACTGTTCTGTTGGGCTCCAAAATCTCCATCCTGCAGGTACCTGGGGAACAGGCGTGTGGAATCAGCTGGGAACTGGCTATGAGCTGTTTCATAGCAGCCACATGAATATCCCCATAGTAAAATAAAACTGTTGTGTGTATTCACCAGCCTGCATACACATACACCCCCTTCACACTGCTCATACAACAGATTTTTGCAGATTACTAACAGCCAAAAAATTCAGCATCAGATTCAGTTGTTGACACCAAAACAGATTGTTAAGAACACAAATCCACTGACCTTAGCTGAACCTGGTGTAAGGTGTTTGCTAAGCAATGTCCTGATTATCATCTCAGTATTTCCAGCTGTGGAAAGTCAGCCTAAAATGAAGCATACAAAATACAGGTGGAAATAGCCAGGAAAAAGATTTTAGGGTACAGATATGTTGTAATTGCTCTCCTTCTCTCTCTTTTTTTTTTTTCTTTCTCCTTTTTAACTTCTAAGGGCTTTCTGTGTCTGCCCATAATCAATGAATTCCTGGATCTCTTGAGATATTTGCTACTCACTCAATCGACAAACATGCATATGGCGCTTAATTTTAAAGTTTATAAATTTTCCTTGTGCTGAGGTCATTTGCTATTTTTTCTCTAATTTCTCTTTTGTATCAGTGTTTCTATTTACTTTTCCTTACTACCTATGGAAAAGCAGAAACTAAATATGTTGATTTTCATCTGGAAGAAGATGGGCTATTAAAGCTTCTGGCACTGTGAAGGAGAAAGTATTTGTGTGAAAACTCTTTCCCCCAGAATGCTGTCTCTACCAAGGCATCAACAAGTATCAAATTCTGGCAACTGTTGAAACCTACTCTTCTTTGACTTTCAGTCTGAATAATTTATTTTCTGTCTGAACTTCTGCCTGGAATGAAACATTTGTAACACTGATGGGACTAGGATGCTACACAGAATGCATGAAAGCTATGGTTTCATAGAATCATAGAATGGTTTGGGTTGGAAGGGACCTTAAAGATCATCTAGTTTCAACCCCCAACGGTTTGATGATTCAGTCTTCAAAATATTAAATCTCAGGATAAATTTTCCCTTGCAAGACATACTTACAGAACAGCAAGGTAACCCTATGGAGGTGAGATCCAGATAAATAGTACATCAGTAGAGAGTAAACCTGAGTCACATAGGAAAGCAAGCAAGTTGCTTGAATGAAGAAAGTGAAAGGAGGGAATTTAGTTTGTTCCGATTAAAAAAATCCTTGGATAATTTTTACCTATCTTGTAAGATCCACATGTTGAAGGGGATCGATGTAACTGACCCATCTCTGTTGTTGTTTGAATTGGAGAGAGAGACAAGTGATAAATATTATGTCTTTTAAGATTCTTTTCAAATGAAAAAAAAACCCCAAACACAAAACCAACTAACCAACTAAACAAAAAAGAACTCTTTCAAAGCCAGGAGTACTGGAATCTGCCCAACAATTCTGGAGGATGATGTCTAAGCGCAATGGAAAGGACTATGCTCTAAGATGTCTCTGCTTGTCTTTTATACCACTAAGGTTCCCAGACCTTCACTCGAGTCATTTCTTTCCTTACCTGTCAAGAATAGTAAAAACTAAAGTCAGCATAGAGCAGCACTTGCTGAATTCTGTCAGCCCCCAGTGGTGTGTTGCTAAAGGTCTCTTGGCCCCAGCCAAGATGTTGAACAATTTTACAGTCTGTCAAAGCTCCTATCTGCCTTCAGGCTGCATTTTAGCAATTCATCTCCCTTGCCTTATGTCTTGGTAGTCTGGGGTACCACCAAATCTCTGCTAGACATGGATTCCAATGGGTATTTTCCATGCAAGGCAGGGGAAGAGAGAGAAAAAGAGAGAAACAGTGCAGTTCTGCCAGCTGCTTGCCCACAGGGCTCTACCAGAGTTTGTACATGACCACTCTCGTGTGTTTGCTGCTAGCCTCTGCTTCTGGTGCAAGATAATGGGAACCCATGGGAAGAGAATGCACAGAAATACAAGACTGCAGAAAGCGAAAAGGGTTAATCCCTTTATCTCTTTGATCTGATTCTCAGAAAGGGAAACTGGTTAAGCCTCCCATTTCAGGACATGAATCTGGCAAAAAAGCTTCAGTAAAAAGTACATTTTCTCTGTAAGATGTGTGTTTCTAATCATGCTAAGATGCCATATACCGGGAAGTTCTCCAAGGAACTCTTTACTAGGAAGTAAATACGTTGAGATGTAAGGAAAGAAATCTACTAGGAAAACATTAGAATCAGAAGACTGCCTTTTATGGTATATGTTTAATGTATGAATTAAAGGCAAACCATCAAGCCTTTCCTATGATGCGAAAAGCAAGCAGGTGAGTTACTAGACTTATTGATTGTGGGTAATCCTGAAGCATGTCCATTGCTCTGAACAGAGCTGCTGAGGCACTGAAAATCTGTCAGCTGAGCAGAAACATGCATACGTGGGCCTGGGACTTCTCCAGTAAGGTGCAGATTTTTTGACACTACTATTTTGTTTTGCTTTGGAACATGCAGCCTCTGAGGTGAGATTGGCTGAGGCACAGCTCTGTCACAGGTGAAAAACAGTACTTCCCCTTGCCATTTCACAAGGCATGATTAAATGATTAAATGAGGAATGGTCATAGACTTTCCATGGAAGAAGGTGGCAGCAGAGCTTTTCTCTTGTAGCAAACTTGCTCCTACATTAGTCAGGATTAATGTAGAAGAACATGAGAGGTCTACAACCCCCCCAGAGCACCCCACTTTGTTTAAGTTACTTCATTTAATCTGACCTATGTGACCTTCAGTCTCTTGAATGACGACATGGTTGTGACCCTTCTCCCTGCCAGTTTGTGAATGCTTCTGAACTTTTATACTAAGATTTTTCTGAAGCACACAAAACATGCACTACACAAAGCAGTCCTGATGCCCACAAGATACAAGGTACAAGGTACTGGACAAAAGGATGATGAAAATAAGATCTCCAAATGCAAAAACTTATAATGGAAGCCACTGATCTTTTTAAGAAATGACATTGTGAAAAAAAATTCTCAAGAATAAAGGATAAAAGCAAAAGGGAAAACTGCATTGAGATACCCACGATTAATTGCTATCAATATTTGCATTATTTCTGTAATCACATAGCCTAATCATGGACAAGGACCTCTTGTGCTAACCACTAATATAATAATTCTGAGGCATATCTGTGCAGTGTTTGATAGTCATTGTCATTAAAACATAAAGCTCTTTGTAGTCTTGCCAGCAGATCAAGCTTCTCCTTGCTAACTGAAATTGGCATGCCAGTGATAACTCTTTGCGCTCCAGGATGTCAGAGGAAGCATTGCATGTCTCATTACAAAACCAAGAACTGCAGTGTGGCATTTAAAAGGCAATGAGAACAATGAGGTGGTGTAAGAAATCCCTGTGATGTTTCTAATGGAAAAACATTACTAGTTCCTGAGGAGAAGTTCACCTCCTTTCTTCTTTTTTTTTTTTCCAGGTATTACTGTGAATGACCTTGCTGCCTTTCTTACACTTGCTGTAAATAAGAAAGAATTCCCCTGAATTCAGTGGAATTACATAGCCATAAAACTTGCAAGATAAGAGATTGTATAGCATAAAACAAGAAGGCAGATAGTGCCTTGCACTTGTGACTAAATCTAAGATTAAATCTATTTTCAGACTGTCAAAAGCAAAGAGGAACGTTTGCTTTATCTTGCTGCTGAATGACAATGTATTTCCTATATCTGCAGTCAGACACGCCTGGTAACTAGCTAATATCATATCTAATAACATTTGTGTTTGTCTGTCTTTCACTGCTCTTGTACATGCTTGCATGTGAATACGTGTGAGGAGGCATGATAGACAAGTTACAATATTGTACAACCCACTGATACAATCTGTCCGCTTTAGCTCTGTAAAGAGGTAGTAATTTAGATATTAAGGTGTGCTATTGTTTAGAAATGCAAGGAATAATCTACTGTGATGTTTAGTTTCATGTGCATGTGTTTATTTCTACCCTGCAACACAACATTCTGGCACTTTAAAAGTTGTGGAGATATCTCAAAAAGTGTTCAGTGGGTGAACATAGTAAGATGTAGGTAGCTCTTTAAAAGCTGGGACCCAAATATTCCCTAATTGCACCAAATGACATCAGAAACCAGGTAACAAAAATTACATACAAAATGAATGCTCTGTGCCAGTTTACAGCATCATCCAAAGATCATGATGTCCCCATTCAAAACGTGGCTGAGGCTGTGCGCTGTCTGACAAGCTGTCGTCAGAAAGAATAAAAACCAGCAGGTATTATCATCCTTATCTTTCTAGATGCCTTATAATAACCTACCAATGTATGAATAAGAGAGCAGTTTATCCACATATCAACTGATCTTTATGCTGCGTGTATAATTTTAGCTACGTGTAAAGAGCAGATGATGCAGACCTCTGGATCAACAGTACCAGGAGATTCTGCAAAAAAACACCTACATTTTTAGCAGAGTTCTCTACTAAGAAAACAACCATAGCTCATTTCCACATGCGCATTTTACCCATTTACTGAATATAGACTATGAGCACTAGAGACAATAGTGCTGTCAAGATTCTGGAAAGTAAGAGTAACTGCATTTGACTTACTATAAGGCATGTACACTTATCACTGAAACAGCAGCATTGCAGACTTCAAAAAATACAGCAGACGTGCATAGAAGTATGTGCTGGTTTTGGCTGGGGTAGAGTAAATTTTCTCCACAGTAGCTAGTATGGGGCTATATTTTGAATTTGTGCTGGAAACAGTGTTGATAATTCAGGGACATTTCAGTTTCTGCTGAGCAGTGCTTACACAGAGCCAAGGACTTTTCTGTTTCCCCACCAGCCCCTCTGTGCTCACCAACAGGGAGAGGTTGGTGTGGAATGTAATGCTCCAAGGCAGCACTGGCTGCATTGATCATGAGATGGTTGAGTTTGAGAACCTCAGGGCAATGAGAAGTGCACACAGCAAGCTCACTGCTCTGGACTTCAAGAGAGCAGACTTTGGCCTCTTCAGGAGCCTGCTCAGTAAGGTTGCATAGGATGAAGCCCTAAAGGGCAGGGTGAGGCCAAGACGGCTGGTTGATGTTCAAGGATCACATGCTCCAAGCTCAGGAGTGTTGCGTCCCGACTAGAAGGAAATGCGGCAGAAGGGCCAGGAGGTCTGCATGGATGGATAAGGAGCTGATGAGAAATCTTAGAGAGAAAAAAGAAGCTTGTAGAGGGCGGAAGTGAGGACAGGCGGCCTGGGAAGAATGCAGGGATGTTGTCTGGGAAACTACGGACCAGGTCAGGAAAGCTAAGGCCCAGTTAGTTAGAAATAAATCTGGCAAGGGATGTGAAAGATAACAGGAAGGACTTCTACAGGTACATAGCAAATAAAAGACAGACTAGGGACAACGTGGACCCTCTCTGGAAGCTATCGGGAGAACTGGCTACCGTGGATTTGGAGAAGGCTGAGGTTCTTAATGACGTCTTTGCCTCAGACTTCACTGGCAAATGCTCTGACTACACCACTCAAGTCCTGAAGGGCAGATGCAGGGACTGTGAGAATGAAGACCTTAGGCCCACTTTAGGAGAGGATCAGGTTCGAGATCATCTTAGGAGCCTGAATGTGCACAAGTCCATGGTACCTGATGAAATCCATCCACGGGTCCTGAAGGAGCTGGCGAATGAAGTTGCTAAATCACTGTCCATCATATCTGAAAAATCATGGCAGTCAGGTGAAGTTCTGGACAACTGGAAAAAGGGAAATATAACCCCCATTTTCAAGAAGGGGGAAATGGAAGACCCAGGAAACTACAGACCAGTCAGTCTCACCTCTGTGCCTGGCAAAATCTTGGAGCAGATTCTCCTGGAAAACATGCTAAGGCACATGAAAAACAACGAGGTGGTTGGTGACAGCCAACATGGCTTCACTAAAGGGAAATCCTGCCTGACCAATTTGGTGGCCTGAAATGATGGGGCTACAGAACTGATAAGTAGGGGCAAAGCAGTTGACATTATCTACCTGGACTTGTGCAAATTATTTGACACTGTCCAGCATGACATCCTTATCTCTAAATTGGAAAGACATCAATTTGGTGGATGGACCGCTTGGTGGATAAAGAATTGGCTCGATGGCCACATGTAAAGAGTTGTGGTCAACGGATCAATGTCCAACTGGAGACCGGCAACAAGTGGTGTTCCTCAGGGGTCAGTGATGGGACCGATCGTGTACAACATCTTTGTTGGCGACATGGACAGTGGGATTGAGTGCACCCTCAGCAAGTTTGCTGACAACACCAAGCTGTGTGGTTCAGTTGGTACACTGGAGGGAAGGGATGCCATCCACAGGGACCTTGACACGCTTGTGAGGTGGGCCGATGCCAACCTTATGAAGTTTAACCAAGCCAAGTGCAAGGTCCTACACCTGGGTCGGGGCACTGCTACAGGTTGGGCAGAGAAGAGATTCAGAGCAGCCCTGCAGAAAAGGACTTGGGGGTGTTGGTTGATGAGAAACTGTACATGAGCCAGCAGTGTGCGCTTGCAGCCCAGAAAGCCAACTGCATCCTGGGCTGCATCAAAAGAAGTGTGACCAGCAGGTCGAAGGAGGTGATCCTGCCCCTCTACTCTGCTCTTGCAAGACCTCACTTGGTGTACTGTGTGCAGTTCTTTGTCCTCAACATAAGAAGGACATGGAGCTGTTGGAGCAAGTCCAGAGGAAGGCCACAGGGATGATAAGAGGGCTACAGCACCTCCCGTATAAAGACAGGCTGAGAAAGTTGGGAGCTGTTCAGCCTAGAGAATTGTAGTGATAGGACAAGGGGTAACAGGTTTAAACTTAAACAGGGGAAGTTCAGGTTAGATATAAGGAAGAATTTCTTTACTGTAAGGGTGGTGAGGCACTGGAACATGTTGCCCAAAGAAGTGGTGAATGCTCCATCTCTGGCAGTGTTCAAGGCCAGGTTGGACAGAGCCTTGGGTGACATGGTTTAGTGTGAGGCATCCCTGCCCATGGCAGGGGACTTGGAACTAGATGACCTTAAGGTCCTTTCCGACCCTAACTATTCTATGATTCCCACCTCACCCCACCAGCAAGGAGGCTGGGGATGCACAAGAGTTAGGAGGCGACACAGCCAGGACAGCTGACCCCAACTGACCAAAGGGATATCCCGTAACATATAATATCATGCTCAGCATATAGAGCTGGGGAAGTAGAAAGAAGGAGGGGACAGTGAGAACTATGTCATTTTGTCTTCTCCAGTAATCATTGTGTGATGGATCCCTGCTTTCCTGGAAATGGTTGAACATCTGCCTGTTAATGGGAAGCAGTGACTGAATTCATTGATTTTCTTTGCTTACGTGCCTTTGCACTTCTAAGTTTTGCAAAATAGGCTTTTGCTTTGCCTACTAAACTGCCTTTACCTCAACCCACAAGTTTTTTCACTTCTACATTTCTGATTCTATTCCCCATCCCAATGGGGAGAGTGAGCAAGTGGCTGTGTGTGTTTAGCTGTTGGCTAGGGTTAAACCATGACACAGTATTAAACTAATTATCAAGATCATTGTTGACTTTCCTTTCCCATACAGTTTGTCTTTCTAATTACAACTATGAATATACAACCGAGATGACCCGTTTCTCATGTATATTCATCAAATACTGAAATATCCCCCATGCAATTCAGATGCAGTCAGCTGGTGTTTAACACAAGTTCTCTTTGGAGAATTGCCACCTACTCTAAACACATATTAATTAAATCCAAAGGAACTTGTGGGAGGCATTTCTTTTTCCTGAGTCAACATACCCTCATCTAATGTCTGGGCGCATTACTCCTCCCTCTGTAATTTGATGTGCTTAACACAATCGCTGGGCATCTACTTAAGGGCAAAGGACATGGCTCTCTGGTGCTCTGTATGTTGCATATCCATGTGCACTCGTGAAAAATGAAAAACTCTTACTTACCTTGGCAACATATTGCACCTGTCACAACCTGCTCAAAGCACAAGACAGAAGGGAGTTTGGCATCTAGCTTGGAATTTGCACCCTTTCAAACCAAAGGGATATGATCACCGACCTCTAGTTCCCTTTTGTCTCTTCTGTAACAGTGGGTGATATTTTCTAGACACCATCTGACACCCCCTGGAAAAAAATGTGCTTATTTAAAACAGTCTGCTCAGTCTCAACAGGGATTTGGGAGGGGGAAGGATGTTTGCCTCTATATTTTCCTTCTTTGTTTGTTTGCCATTCTTAACTGCACATATTTGCATAAAAGAAGGAATCTTGTATCATCTCCCAGTGCTTATTCCTCATCTGAATCTTGTTGATGACAGCTTAATCATTTCCACAGCAACCAAGATCATGACATCAAATAGAGTATAAGCAGCAGGAACAGATGATTTCTCTGGAAACAGAGAACCCCTTTCATGCACATAAAGATACTGAAAAACAAGAAAGAAACAGAAAGACAGAAAATATATGCCACAGATATGTAACTGTTCTAATGCGGAATAGCATTCATTTTTTTCTTTGTCTGTCTGCTGCTGCTGCTGCTTAACAGCACATCATGTCACATGGCTTAAAATGGTATTAGATAACAGATTGAGCACTAGGAACAGACTGTGCCCTTGGCCAAAGCTGGTAAGACAGATTTACATGCAGTTCCTCTGCCAGGTATAGCCCATGGTTTAGGTGGTTGCTTTAGGTTGTTTAGCTTCAGCAACTTTTGCTGAGTTTGGTTAAATCAGGAAAATCACTAAACTCATGACCCTAAGGCCCTACTTTCCTTAATTTCAGGTGCTTTTACTTTTACAATATTCCTTTTTGTGATGTAACAAAAAACAAACCTGTGTACTTGCTAGGGAGACACTTTTTATGTAACCTTTCTGAATAAGCACCTCAAAATCTGACCTTGTAGTTCCTCCGGCAAATGAGTAACATGCCACAATGCAATATATAGAGAGCAGACCTGAGCTTCTTGTCTCCAGAGTATGTACTAATGATTAAAGCATCAGTGCTTGGTCCCCATGTTGAGTACAAATTACTCCGTGATTGGATTTTAGGAAAAGCAGATCCTTCTCCTGCACCTCTTTGCCTATTTTACAGTGCCCAACAGTGTGAGGCTGCTTCCCTACTGCTTGTTTTATGTTCTGCACGTCCTTAATTGCAGCTAGGTAGATGGAGATAGCATATTTTTTGAACCTTTTGGGGTGGATCACAGGTGACTGCTTAGTTCAGGGATGGCCAATTGCATGCAACTCAGAATTATTTAACCTTACCTCCTATGCCAATCTTTGCTGTGGCTTAGGGCCACATGGAGATTGGTATGCCACATTAGGGTCAGGGACAGGTCATGCCAGACTGATAACTTCAAACCTGCAGATGATAAAATTGCTGAGGAAACTAATACCTGAAACAGGAATAAACTGAGTAAAACTGCCAGCAGAATAGATTATTGATTACCCTGCCTCGTGTTTGAAAATTAATGCTGCAGAGGGACAGAGAACAATCCCACTCCCTCTCCAAGTGAATAAATCTGATAAAGGCAGGAACCACTAAACCTAAGATCTGTGCACACAAGTGTGTGTTCATGGTAATGTGTGTGGGAAAAACTGATGCAGGCAGGTGTGCTCATGCCGAGGGAAATAGGTACTAGAGGAATGATCAGTGAGTGCAGGAAGCTGTCCCACAGGAGCCAGTGTGGAGTCTGGAACGTAACACCGATATAACTGAAATGTGCAGGCTCCTGGAATAGCCCCAAAGCTCTATCACACCAGTTAAAGGAAAGTCTTTCACTAACCTGCCACCAAAGGCAGGGTGACAGCCCACAGGATTTCCAGCAGGGCTTTTGCCTTTGATCCAGTCTCCTTTATTGTTGAATAAAGTCAGCTCATGTAGTGCAAACTGGGGCACAACCGCAATTCACCTCTTTTCTTTCAGTCAGGATGGTTATGGACTTAAATCTTCTGGGAAATTTCATCTGAAAAACCAGTGATAGGATTAGTACAGAAAGATTTGCATTTGACCTGTCTAGGTCAAATGCTACAGTGATGTCTCCTGCCACTGGCTGGTAGTCAGAAGGGAGCTGAAGATTACACAGCAAACTTTGGGCAAAGTTGAAAAGCACAGATGTCTTACCGACTAGAATAAGCCGTACCACTAAAACTGGAGGTCAGTTCTAGAGTTTTGGTCTTCAGAACAGCAGATAACCTCTTCCCAAAGTTTTTGGAGAGGACAAAATAGTGACACATTTTTCACGAGTTTCACCACGGGCACTCAGGTTTTTAAATCCTCTGCTGCTGGAATCAAGTGTTAATGTGAAAAACATGAGCCTCATGACAAACTGCAGGTGGTCAGCTCCTGTGGAAAACAAAAAAAACAAAAAAAAAAAAAAAGGAAATGTGGTTATATACAGTTAATGGTATCAGAAAGCAAAGGATCACTACTTTCTTTCTAATCATTACTTTACACAAGCTCCACAATGATTTTGGGTCTGGCTTATGAATTTTGAAAGACTTTAAGCTGGAAATATTCCCTAGTGACTTCATGAGTGCTCAAAGGAATGTAAATCTGCCAGGTTTTATCGCTGGCTACCCACAAATGCTGATAATTTATCAAAGAGCATTATACATGCTCACCCAGGAGTCTGCACTACTCTTTCTCACAGGATGTACTAGGGCAGCCACACATAACTGTTTACTTATATAGTTATTCTGTTGCAAGTAGCTAAACATTCATTGTCTCTATAGATACAGTTGTGGTTTAAGCCCAGACAATAATTAAGTACCTCGCAGTCGCTCACTCACTTCCCACCCCCACTTCCCAGTGGGAGGGGAGGAGTAAACAGTAAAATGCCCTGGATTGAGGTAAGAGCAGTTTAGTAATTGAAATAAAAGTAGAATATAGTATAACGATGATAATAATAATAATAATAATAATGATAATAATAATAGGAAATAGAGAGCAAGAGCAAGGAATAAACCCTGCCCCCTGGAAAAACATGTGATGCCCAATACAATTGCTCACCACCCACTGACCGATACCCAGCCTGACCCAAGTAGGCATCTGGGCCTTCCGGGTAACTCCCCTTAGTTTATATACTGGGCATAATGTTCGGTGGTATGGAATACTCATTTGGCTCGTTTGGGTCAGGTGTCCTGTCTCTGCTTCCTCCCAGCTTCCCATATCCCTCCTCACTGGCAGAGCATGAGACTGAAAAGTCCTTGATCAGGGTAAGCATTACCTAGCAACAGCTAAAACAGTGGTGTGTTATCAGCATTGTTCTCAGACTAAAGCTAAAACACAGCAGTGCACCAGTTACTAGGAAGAAAATTAACACTAGCTCGGTCAAAACCAGGACAGATACATATTTCTAAAACATGAGCAGAACTACACACAAAGCCAGGTACAGATCCTTGATTTGAATGGACAAATCAATTCTTTCTGTAATATTCTTTCTACAATTCAAACCTTATCCTCAAACCTTATCCTGTTTTTCACTGATTTTTCCCTTGTGCTCCAAGCAGCAAATGTTTCTTCCTGGCAGAGGGTATTTTCCTGAATGGCTGGTACATTCTAGCATAAACTCAGTCAGGAGGTTTTTAGCAACAACAAAATATTCACACTGTCCTTCCAGAGAGCCTTGAAAGGAGTGTGTCTTTGTACACACACGTCAAGTAAAGACTGCGAACATTTTATACAAAACCAATTACTTGGTAACCAAAAGAAAGGTGTGATGTGCAGCACAATTTCCCAATTATTGTTACTTTTGTCATAGAATCATAGAATTATTTAGGTTGGAAATGACCTCTAAGATCATTGAGTTCAACGGTTAACCTATCACTGCCAAGTTCACCACTAAGCCATGTCCGTAAAATATCTCCAGGTGACTCAACCATTTCCCTGGGCAGCCTGTTCTAGTGTTTGACAACCATTTTGGAGAAGAAATTTTTCCTAATATCCTTTGCCATCACATTTCCTCCCAGAGTACTTTTCATGTTGCCTCTAAATTTCCAAGGATCATCTTTATTAGCCATGTTGAACAAAGACCCTCTGACTTGTGTAAACAGACATGGCTATAATGCATCCTTATTTCTGAACCAGTGTTTCATCTGTGCCACACGAAAGATTTAGTTTACTAAGATACGTTCCTCTGCTGAGAAACAAATTATCTAGTTTTCAGTGCAGGACTAAGCGGTTTGCTCTAGCTCTTTGCTGAATAGCATGACATTCCTTTAGTTGAAAACAGTGGATTGACAGAAGACCTTTATTCTCTATATCCACACACTTAAACAGAAGAAAATTGTGTTATTCTGCACTGGTATATTAGAAGAACTATAATACAGCAAGCCTTGAGTGTGACAAAGCTGCGGGCTACTGTATCAAATGTATCTCATTATTAGTAAATTGCCCAATATCTAGACATTTAAGATAATCTCTTTACCACTTTCCCAGTCACAGAAGTCTCTTTCTGAAAGAATTGACATTGTGCCTATACCTGTGGGCAAAACCCTGTATGCAAAATGCACAACCTGCAAAACCTATGGCCTTTACCCATACACTGTGTCACATACAGGGGGCACTTCACTCATTGCACACCGAGGAGTAGGTTCAGCAGAAGTGTCTTCTCTTCATGCTGACGTGCAGCATCTTCGTGGCAGAGCAGGAGGGATGCTTACACAGCCATGGTCCACGCCAACAGATGTGTACTTGTCATGGTTTAAGCCCAGCCGGCAACTTGGAACCACGCAGCCGCTCACTCACTCCCCTCGTTCTTCCTCCCCCCGCTCCCAGAGGGATGGGGAGGAGAATCAAAAGAATGTAAACTCCCACGGGTTGAGATAAGAACAGTCCAGTAACTAGGGTATGATACAAAACCACTACTGCTGCCACCAATAATAATAATGATAAGGGAAATAACAAGGAGAGAGGATACAATTGCCCACCATCCACCTATTGATACCCAGTCCGACCTGAGCAGCGATCTGGGCCTTCTGGGTAACTCCCCCCAGTTTATATACTGGGCATGATGTGCTGTGGTATGGAATGCCCCTTTGGCCAGTTTGGGTCAGGCGTCCTGTCTTTGCTTCCTCCCAGCTTCCCCTCCTCCCTGGCAGAGCATGAGACTGAGAAAGTCCTTGGTCAGAGTAAACATTACTTAGCAACAACTAAAAACATCAGTGTTATCAGCGTTGTTTCCAGGCTGAAAGTCAAAAACACAACACTGTACCAGCTACTAGGAGGGAGAAAAATGACTGCTGTAGCTGAACCCAGGACAGTACTGCTGCCAATGGCATAAATTTCCCCAGGTCTGTCAATAAGGAAAAACTGACCTCTGTGAAAGGAGCAAAGAGAGTCCAATATGCCTCATTCTGAGAACTGGAGGGATTCAGATTTTTAATGAGGCACATTTCAGCAGCTAAATCAGCTGGACACTGTGTAGTGATCAAACTAAAGCACTGAAAATAGGGAGATAGGCTTACACTCATCCCTGCCAGAGATAGAGGGAAAAAAAGAGGGCGAAATCAGTGAAAATTCTCACTGCTTCTATTCCTAAAATGTTCCACATAAATGTTTACTGACCTCAGGGAATATCATGAGGTGTTTAACTAGAGTGTGTCAGCAGTTGAGTATCTTTATATGGAAAGAGGTAGAGGCAAAAAGGATCTGTAAATGATATTGAACACAAAAGCATTCAAAATAAATTTTCTTCACCTTTAGTTTGTCATTGAGTTACTTCCCATCTAGTGCTAATGTGAGCACCAAGGACAGTCCCTTCCTTCCACATTTCCATTGCTCTAGAAAAATAATTCAGCTATTGAAGCGTTGCTTAGATGAACTGCTGAAGAATAAAAAAAAAAAAAAAAAAAAAAGAGCCAGACTTCCCAGAGAAACAAGGTATTTACATCAGGTAACTTAAATTCATGTAGTAAATTTGTTTCATTAGCTTTTGTTGAGGATTCTGGTCTGGAGCTACAGATCTGTAAATAGCTCTGTAGTGCTGTCAGTTTATAACAGCTGATGTGGCAAAACTCTTCTTTCAAAACCAGTTAATTCTCCCTTTCTGGAAGACTTTTTTTTTTTTTTTTTTTCCAAGTGAAAAAGGCAGCCCATCCACGTGGCTACAAATAAGGAGCAGAAATATGTTTTCATTATTAAATGGCACCAGCTGAAAGGTTTTCTGCCTTTTACTGTCTTCAGAGACTCCCTGAGGTCACCCATCTCAGAGAGTGCCTGAACAGAAAGACAGTCTCAAAAAGGTATTTCAGATCTGCCAACCCTGCCTTCTGCATGGCAGAGGAGGACGCACTGAAGCACCAGTGCATTGGCTCCTGGCTCTGCCAGGGTAAAAGATGAGAGAGACCATACAGGTTCATGCATGAAGAAAAAAGCAGGAATAGGAGAGCCATTGACTGGGTCAGTCTCACAAGGTGCTCTCAGAGCTCTTTGGCTATGCAGCTCCTGAAAATAAGCCAGGGCACAGTAGCTTCAAAAGGCAGCTATTTGTCATGTGAACCAGTGTCCTTCATATTATGCAAAACCTACTAATGCAAATGTCCTTCATATTACACAAACCCTACAATGCCTCAGATAGGATGTTATAGATAGATCTATTTCCAAATGAGGCTATTTCTCAAAGCCTCTCTCATGAAGAGCTGGTGATCTCAAAATACATCTTCTAGTGGCTCAGTCTGTTGCTCTATGTCGTTCCAAAACTAGAAATGTTGTATCAAAATGCCAGAGGGAAAAGAAAAACATATCATTATTCTCCCTCTACTGATCTCACAGAGGTGAGGAACTATCATGGGGTTTCAACCCTACTGGAAGATGTCAGCTGAGTTTCAAACCCTGTCCTGCAATAATTGGAACTAGTATGAAATACTGTCAGTAAGAAATGAATGCCTTTATTTCTTATCAGATTGGCTTGAGCATGAATTTCAAAATCAAATAAGCTGAAACTTCCATGTAACTTAAATATAAAAAGCATTATCTAAGACTTGTCCCTCCTTATGTATTTCATAAGCACTATCACAATAGTGCTTGACTTGCATGACAATCTAAAGCAGGAAAGAAAAGAGTGGCACAGGACTGGCTGCAGGAGAACTTTAGATGAGTGGATGTAGTCAGTCAGATTTTGCCTTTTCTGAATTTTGTTAACACTCATAGTTTCTGCAAAACAAGGAAAGGCAGGATACATAACGTGTTTAAAAGTAATGAACAGCCTTTCCTGTCACATACAGGTCTTTCTGTGGACTTCATCGGACTCTAGCTTGAAAAGGTCAATGGTAGTCTTTCTGTTGCTTTTCAGATATAGATACGTGAGGACACACTAAAGCAGTGGGCATGCAGCATGTGACATCCATCTTGCAGAGGTTGACTGATGCCTTCCAAGGGATAAGTGCAGCTACACTCAGTTACAGCAGAATGGACACTCGCTGCAAGTGAAGTGAATCTTCAACATGAGCCAAGGCCAGCCACTTCCAGCACAGCCTCTGGCACTTACACGCTGAAATGTATTTTCAACAACTAGATCAGATGTTGCAAACCTCCACAGATCTGGGGAAAAAGAAAGAAGCCAGTGAGATGAACCACCAGAGATTTTTGAAGGATTTTTTTTAAGGAATCTGATGGGTTTTGTTGGACTGAGCAATTCAAATACTAACATTGGCAGGAAAGTTTGCAGTCCAATTGAACTGTACATTTGAATCTCACCAGATTGCCCTTGTTTAAATGCTAAGGAGAAAATCTTGCTCAGGAAAAGCACCTCTAATCCCCATTTCTCCTCATGAGTGGTACCTACACATGCTCAGGGCTTCTTTATCCACTGTCTTTAAGATCAGACAAACAGCACAACAGAATTATGGGACTGCTGAGTCTGGAGCCTGGAGTGGTGACACCAAGACTGTTATGAGATTATTTCTGACATGATGACAGAAGAATATGAAGTAAAAAGTTAAAAATAGTTTATGCAGTGGCTAAAGCAGGGCCATTTTAAATGCATGAGGTTCCTGCACATCTCCAAGAAATATCTGCTGCACACTACTCTGCTATGCCCATGCGTACATTCACTTCACATAACACTAAGTGCAGCACTTGGATCACTGACATCTGTGAAGGGATACCTCAGCCTATTTGCTACAGTATCTGTCCCCTGGAATCAGCTCTCAGTTACTACAGAGAAACAGCTACACAACAGAAGCAGCAATAAGAAAGTCTGCAGAAGTGGCTTAATTTCGCTTTATTTTATAGGATGTTTTTAGAATTCTTCTAGAGGCAGTTGAATTATGGGTAACATTTATATAACTTTTTGCATAAATAATCAGCCAAGATTTAATTGCCAGCAGTGGTGAAATAGCCACTGTTCCAGTGATGGTATTGACTGCTTCATCCTTGGTATCTCTATCCATATACCCCACATCAAGCTTAGCGGAGGCTTGATGCAGAGAACAGATCTTCAATGATTTCTTGAACTCTCCTTGTGCTAATTTACATAAGTTAAATGTTAGGGTTGACTACCATCCCTGAATATTCCTCAGCTCCTAGATGACAACCATCTTCACCTGAGATTGACATCTCCCCCTGTGCATGTCCCATATGCACACACACGACTAGAACCAGGGCTACGGGCACAGGCATAAGCAAGTGTACTTTTTCTGCTTTATTTCTGGAAGGATCAGCTGGCAAAGACAAACAGTGTTAGTGTCGAGAGATCAGTTTTGCCATAGGTACCACACCATTCAAGGAAGAAACAGTCTTCTGAAACATCAGTGCTCAAGCAGCTACTTTAATAGGACCTAAATAGAATAACAAATTCTTCAACCTCCTTCAAGAGGTATATAGGAAAAAAATCTCCTATCTCCATCTGCATTCTCCACTCCCTCTCCATACTTTTCATTTCTCCAAAGGCTGTCAAAAGGAATAACATATGAATCTTGTTTGTCTCAGTTTTCAAGCCCAAGCTTTATCTAGCTGTTCAGAATTAGACAAATCATCTGGCCCTAGCGGTTTACTCCAGCATTTTCCTGGCAAAAATATTTAGTCACAGAAAAGTATTAGCTTTCTTCTTTCTTTCCTCTCAATATGGGGCATCTGTAGAAGATGGTGTGCTGATCCCAATAGCTTGCAGTGTATGAATTGATATACAGGGTAAGGTGAACACATGAAATGGCACTTCTGCAAAATAAAGACAGTTCCTTTGCTTTTCATCAATAGTGTTCCTTTGTTACTGTAAAAGCCTGTAATGCCAACACATTTACATGTGATCTAATTTCCAATTGAGTCTGTCTCAGATTCCCTGGCTGTTTTGATCACCAGTGACCAGAAGAAAGGGAAGGGCAGAATGGGCGAGTTGTCTGTTAGAAGCAGTCATACAACAGAAATACAGACTCTTTCTTTCTCTCCTTTAAAAGAAAAAGGATTCGCTGGGCTGGATTTTTATTTCTTTTCCATTTTCATTTAGAATGACAATTACTTCATTCTGTGTGGCATATCAATAGTTTGGATAACTAATGTATACTGCTAGGGTTATACTTATGGCAGGAACATCTCTTCGTGAAAAGCATAGGTTAAAAACTCACTGACTAAATTATTATAAATTATTCCATTTTCTTTATGCTATTAGTAGTAATGTTTATTTTAGCTAATTTAGCTTGGGGGGTTGCTTGTTTTTATTTTTATAGGCATCTGATTGCAAGTCCCCAGGAAAAATTCTTGATTAAGAATCCATACTCTAGATCTTTCAGTCTCTGCCCTAATCTGGAATGCTGTACTCATTAGAGGGTAGTTCATGTTTCCATATCTGCTGAGATTATTAACAACACACCAAACTCTCTGCTGATTCACAGACAGCTCAAACACTACAGCTGTAGCGTATGGGTAGAGAAAAAAATTACAAGAGAAATACAATAATTTTCCATTATCTACTGAGTTTTATCCAACCTGAAATACCTCCAAGGAAGCGGCACTTGGTCCATACATTTCTCAAAGCACTAGATAGCTAATATCAGCTCCAGTTCTACGTATTATACTATAGTTGTCCCCAGTACCTCCAGGAACTACCATCCATTTTCTTGGACTTTTTCAATGACCACACCATGTCCAGCTCTCCTTACCCAAACACTGACTTACTGTCACACCAGCTTGGAGTTGTTCTCCATATACACTTTTCCAAAGCACTCTTTGGAGAGATACCTGATGGGGAAGCAAGACTATGTGTCTTTCACCCAAGTGAAGATGACGTTCCCTCTTCCTGTTGGAAGTATGGTTAAAATGGAAAATCTTGGAGTTGTCCATCTCTGTATATCTTTCCTGGACTCAAACATCTCTTGTCATTTCATTCACTTAAAAAAATCATTGCTTCAAACAAAATATCTTTCAGTTTTTGAAATTAACTTCACACTAAATTGAAAGACCAGCTGACTGACTCTTTTCCTCTATTTCTAGGAAATATGAAATGGCAGTAACATCACATCACCTGCTGCCCCTCAGCCCTTATTGACCAAGACCACCTTCCTCACATTTGCAAGACCATCACTACACTTCCAGGCTTATCACCTTAGTTATCTGCTTTTTTGGTGAGAATAAGACTAAATGAAGGCCATGAATCCTATTCTTTAAACACTTATCTGCCAGGCACATGAAGAGAACTCACTTTCCCAGGCCACCACAAGAAAATAATCACTGCTGGAAGCAAATTTAGGAGGGAAGGATGTTACGAACCATTGACAGTCTCTTGAGCCATCCCTGCAAAGATTTCTTTGTAGGAGGAATGATGGGTGAAATATGGTTAGAAACAGGCAAGGACTGTAGTTATCACATGGAGAGGATGCAGACAAGAACCAGGGTCTTCTCCTTTACAGGGTGAGAGCATGCAGACTGGTAAAGTTTTGAATATATTTGTTGCTGAGGAAACTTAGAGGGAAAAAAGAAGCTTATAGAGGGCAGAAGTGAGGACAGGCGGCCTGGGAAGAATACAGGGACGTTGTCTGGGAAACTACGGACCAGGTCAGGAAAGCTAAGGCCCAGTTAGAATTAAATCTGGCAAGGGATGTGAAAGATAACAGGAAGGACTTCTACAGGTACATAGCAAATAAAAGACAGACTAGGGACAACGTGGACCCTCTCTGGAAGCTATCGGGAGAACTGGCTACCGTGGATTTGGAGAAGGCTGAGGTTCTTAATGACATCTTTGCCTCAGTCTTCACTGGCAAATGCTCTGACCACACCACTCAAGTCTTGGAAAGCAGATGCAGGGATGTGAGAATGAAGACCTTAGGCCCACTGTAGGAGAGGATCAGGTTCGAGATCATCTTAGGAGCCTGAATGTGCACAAGTCCATGGTACCTGATGAAATCCATCCACGGGTCCTGAAGGAGCTGGCGAATGAAGTTGCTAAATCACTGTTCAACATATTTGAAAAATCATGGCAGTCAGGTGAAGTTCTGGACAACTGGAAAAAGGGAAATATAACCCCCATTTTCAAGAAGGGGGAAATGGAAGACCCAGGAAACTACAGACCAGTCAGTCTCACCTCTGTGCCTGGCAAAATCTTGGAGCAGATTCTCCTGGAAAACATGCTAAGGCACATGAAAAACAACGAGGTGGTTGGTGACAGCCAACATGGCTTCACTAAAGGGAAATCCTGCCTGACCAATTTGGTGGCCTTCTATGATGGAGCCACGGAACTGATGGACAGGGGCAGAGCAGTTGACATCATCTACCTGGACTTGTGCAAAGCGTTCGACACTGTCCCGCATGACATCCTTGTATCTAAATTGGAGAGACATCAATTTGATAGATGGACCACTCAGTGGATAAAAAACTGGCTCGATGGCCACACACAAAGAGTTGTGGTGAACGGATCAATGTCCAGTTGGAAACCTGTAATGAGTGGTGTCCCTCAGGGATTGGTGTTGGGACCTGTCCTGTTCATCATCTTTGTCGGCGACATGCACAGTGGGATTAAGTGCGCCCTCAGCAAGTTTGCTGACGACACCAAGCTATGTGATTCAGTTGGTACACTGGAGGGAAGGGATGCCATCCACAGGGACCTTGGCGCGCTTGTGAGGTGGGCCGATGCCAACCTTATGAAGTTTAACCAAGCCAAGTGCAAGGTCCTACACCTGGGTCGGGGCAATCCCAGGCACTGCTACAGGTTAGGCAGAGAAGAGATTCAGAGCAGCCCTGCGGAGAAGGACTTGGGGGTGTTGGTTGATAAGAAGCTTAACATGAGCCAGCAGTGTGCGCTTGCAGCCCAGAAAGCCAACCACATCCTGGGCTGCATCAAAAGAAGCGTGACCAGCAGGTCGAAGGAGGTGATCCTGCTCCTCTACTCTGCTCTTGAGAGACCTCACTTGGTGTACTGTGTGCAGTTCTCTGTCCTCAACATAAGAAGGACATGGAGCTGTTGGAGCAAGTCCAGAGGAGGGCCACGAGGATGATAAGAGGGCTAGAGCACCTCCCATATGAAGACAGGCTGAGAGAGTTTGGGCTGTTCAGCCTGGAGAAGAGAAGGCTGCATGGAGACCTCATAGCAGCCTTCCAGTATCTGAAGGGGGCCTACAAGGATGCTGGGGAGGGACCCTTCATTAGGGACTGTAGTGGTAGGAGAAGGGGTAACAGGTTCGAACTTAAACAGGAGAAATTTAGATTAGCTATAAGGAAAAAGTTCTTTATAGTGAGGGTGGTGAGGCACTGGAATGGGTTGCCTAAGGAAGTTGTGAATGCTCCCTGGCGGTGCTCAAGGCCAGGTTGGACAGAGCCTTGGGCAACATGGTTTAGTGTGAGGTGTCCCTGCCCACGGCAGGGGGATTGGAACTAGATGATCTTAAGGTCCTTTCCAACCCTAACTATTGTACGATTCTATGATTCTATATCTGTTGGAAAGGACAGAACTATTGATCTGTATTGAAGGCAAGGGGAATGCTGGTGAGGAAGGAAAGGGTTAAATAGATATTAAAAAAAGGCTAAAAATAAAACAGTAATTCTGTTTTTCGGTCAGGAATAAAAAAAAAGAAAAAAAAGAAAATGTCTGCTCCTATTCTACTCAGCAAATCAAAGTTTTAGTGTTTTATAATTAGAAAAATACACTTAGCTTCTAATCTGCCCAATTCTTCACTTGCTCTAAGTCTACACCTGATCTGCCAGCAGCATCAATGAAAATGATTGATGTTTGACTTTTTTTGAATAGTAAATGCTAGTGTATACAGATGAGGATTTTTCTTATCATCCGCTATCTCAAATGATACCAGCTATATACAACTATAAACACTGACATTTTTGTTATTATCTGTCCCTCGCTTGGAATCCCTGGCTTCCTGCAAGGGATTGTAAGGAAAAAGAGAGAGGCTGTGTGTCTTGGTGAGAGGGAGGGAGGTAGACTAGCACAGACATAACCTTACCATTTGATATCGCTGGTGCTTTTCATTCCTTTGTTGTAAAGGCTTTCAAGAGCTAAGCATTTTGCTTGTGTGCCTCTGCCACAAGCTAGTACAAGACCAGCCTTAAAAAGAGAGGAATTTGATGCTCTTTAAGCAACAGAATATTCTCTGTCCAAAAGAACAGTCCATATTCTTCTCTGAACTTCAAAATCCCCTCTTCCTTTTCACTGTTTTCTTCCTCTCCCCTTCAGGCCTTTCCCTTTTCTGACCCTCCACCTGCTCTGTTTCGGTCTGAAGCCTTTGAAAAAAACGGACTGGACTCCCTTTAAAAGCCATTCTCAGTCAGAAGAGCATGTGTTTCATCAATATTTACCGTATTCCATATTTCTGCAAAAAAATCGAAGTGAGCATGACAAAAAACACAATAAAAGCAGAGTCAAAAGATGCATCTTTCCTGTTGCCATTTAAATGATGAAAGCAGAAAACAGCTCAAAATTAACTTACCAGTTCCTCTCTGAGTGTTTTAAAAAAATCACGAAGTCTAACAGCGATAACAACAGAGGGATACCATTGTTTCAAACCTTTTATTTCCCTCATTCTTTATTATTCTTTTCCTTTGTGTTTTGGCAGCTGTGAATAATTCTGTACCCTGAAATTGTTCTGCAGGCTATTGATGTCTGTGACCTTTTACATCAACAACAGCTCTACTTTCCAGTCATTGCCTGAAGTGCTACCTAATACAAATTTAACATGACTGAGGCAGCCTCCTACACACACAGACACACACACACTCACCCCTTTCTGAGACATGGAGAAGCATGCTTCCTCCCATCCATATACAAGAAAAAAATCACCTCATCAGAGAAGTATATTCCTTGTAAACAACTATGTTTCATGGCAATGTGGAACAATCACCTACAGTACAACCTTCCCAAGTTTCTCCTGAGGAAATAAAAGGATTGATATTGCTGTGGAATGATTTCATTACATAAGAAAACAAGAT
The DNA here is from genome assembly GCF_004027225.2 of Strigops habroptila. Classification (NCBI taxonomy): domain Eukaryota; kingdom Metazoa; phylum Chordata; class Aves; order Psittaciformes; family Psittacidae; genus Strigops; species Strigops habroptila. Next base: position 33,032,578 of record NC_044281.2, read on the forward strand.
CTCATTAAGTCTGAGCAATTATGGGGTTCTTCTTTGAGTTAGCTCTGCTGCTGCTTTTACTTTTTAAAAGCAAGCAAAGAACCAATATATGATCAAATAGATACCAAGAGCATTCTCTAACTCTATGATTGAATGCATGCATATATCAAGAGTGTCTCTAGCCCATTTCAGATTTATGTAATCAAAGAGGTTAATAGACTGGAGTCTAGTTAGCAGCAGCACAGTGCTTCTGCAAGTCTCCCATGATGGAAACAAATAGCAGGTATCCTGTTGCAAAACAAATGGATGAAGTGGGCAGCAGACACGCAGGAGGAAAGGGCTTAAAAAACAAATGCTTTTACGAGCCCTTTAGCCCCATGCAAAATTTCAAGGTATACCTTTCTTCACTCTAAGAGCCAAAGATTGCTCAAAAGAGTTTGCAGAAGGTTGGGTTTTTGTTTTGGTTTGGGGTAGGGTTTTTTGGTTGGGGTTTTTTTCTGATTTGGTTGGTTTGGTTTTAAACAGGTTAAATGAATTGCCTCAATAGGTCGAGAATTATCCAGCTTAACTCCTGACTATGACTTATGCCTTTTAGAAGTCAAAGTTAAGTCCTAAATGTTCCTACTCCAGTTAAAATTAAAAGTGAGATGTCCAAACAGGCCGTAGAGACATAATGGACTCCAGCAATGCCTAAAACAAGACATTAATATTGTAGAGCAGCAAATGCCTGTGTAAGCTCTTTGGAGAAAAAATCCCATAGATTTAGGAACTCCAAAGTTTTCTTCCTGTATCTGACTTAGCTATGTCCCTTGCCAGCTACCATCATACATAAACTTCTTGGACAAAAAAAATCTGGGTCTCTAATTCTCTTGATTCAGGTTTTTAATTTCTTTCCAGTCACACAGACCAATGAGCAAAGCCTTCTGGACAATTTTCTCTGAACTCCATTTGTCAGGAAAAAATGAGTTTCTGACAAAACAAAACATTTCAATAAATTTGTCTTTCTTGTGGTATATACTGAATGTTCATAAAAATCTGTTCAATTAAATTCTTTTTAGATTAAGCTTTTCACATTCTCTGATGAGAAGCTGACAATTTGTAAGGCAAATGAAGATAAAAAATGCTCTGGATTGGTTTGTGGTTACATCTTTCTTGGAAAAATCCCTCATCACATACACATGTGACAAACTGGCTGTCTGATTAGAGACCCACAAGAGGAGGCAAAGCAGACCTTATGTTCCCCTGGAAAAAAAAAGGAAATTGCTCCTTCCAATAATAACATCTTTTTAAGCTAAGAATAAGGGAGGGAACATTATGAATGCAGCGGAACATTTTAGCATTCCTGAGAACTCCTGAGTTCCTGGTAATGAGTGATTGGAAACCCATCTTCCAAAGTAGATGACTGCGATTTCTCATACTGTGTACATGCGTACAATGTTGATCCTTCATCCGGAAATTATTGTAACACAAATTGTGAATAATATGACCCAGAGCTGTTATTTTTAAATAACTCAGTCCCTTCCAATCACCTACGTCAGAGTACAATTCACTTTGAAGTTAGTGATTTGAGACTAGCCCAGGTAAGCAGCTACTGCTAACTAATAGCAACTTGACAGTCACATTACAACTCCTGGGGAACAAGTACTGGAATTATTTAAATCACCACCATAAACAATTGCTCTTCTGTCATGTTATACCTGACAGAGAAAGTCTTGAATACCTCTAAAGGCTGATACCTTGGAAATATCAATCTTCCATATGGCTTGTTGTGCACTGATTTGGCAGAGCAGTGTGGGGATATTAGCACATCTGCTGTCTTTCTCACACTTGTTTTAGAGAGAGAAGCACAACTTTCTGCTGATGCATTCTTGAGAACTAACATACTACAAAAAAAAAAAAAAGTACCTTAAAAATGTAGATTTGTTTGGCTGTATTCAATATGTTCTTGTCTCTTGTCCACCTGGTCTAAAAACATACAGCATCTGTGCAAATTTTTATGCATCAGAGTTTGGAATGCTAAATATTCCTTGTTGTAAAAATTAAGTCTTGGATATTAAGGGAACATTTTTTTAATGTTCACAAATTGATGTACTCCTGACTTTACTGTACATGAAATTTCTGGATTCTTCACTGAAAGGTTTTTCACACAAAGATGGGCATGCTGGACAGAGGAGATAAATGAAAAGAATAAAAAAATGGACAAAGGGGTTACCAGCACACTTTGCCTATCTTAGTGATAGCTTTCATTACAACAGTCTAAGCCAAGCTCCTCTAGCTCTTTTCTGATGGAGAAAAACATTATTCTCCATCTTTCCAAAAGGCAGATGAGTCACAGAGCAAAGAAAGGAACAAAATACTGCAGAAGTAGTCTACATCTCAGATATACGCCAACATATCCCAGCTAATGATTATTTAAAAGAGACATAAAGACTGTAATGTCTGAAGTCTGACAGGGTACACAACGATGTTGCCCATGGCTGGGAACCAGCTCACGCTCCTGCTTTAAACTCTGCCCATGGAGAACAGATTCTCCACAGAACTTTACCATATGTTAACATTATCATCCAGACTTTTACAGTGAGAAAACACACTTGACTGCTCCAAAGAAGGGATCAGAAGACCCTTCTCACATAGGCTTACAGGCAGCCTTCTGTTATTCAGGAAGGGAATAGGCTAGTTATTGTTCTGCTCTATTTCGAGCAGCAAAAAGTTTTCAATTAACTCATCAGGTAGATTCTGTGCAAGGTCAAGTAAGCCAAGAGTAGATGAAAGACCTAGATGGAGGGTGGAAGAGCAAGGGTAAAAGTCATCCTTAGTATCCTGCTCTACTGAGCTATTCCAATGTTGCAGTAGGCTTTAAATAAAGCAACTTCATCACTCTCTTTATTACCATTCCAATGAGTCATTGGACTTCTAATACAGCATCACTTTGTTAGTATTTTCATGACTCTTCACCTTCTTCATTTACTGATCTGTTAGAAATTAAACACAGCTTGGAGGGCTGCCTATTCCTAAAGGCTCTCTGTTATGCAGTCTTTGTAATTTCAAGTTTTGAAACACAAAGTACATGTTAAAATCCAATTAGAATGACAAATGGATCATAAGGAAATCTAATGGTATAAAACAAATTCGAAAGCTTAAACAATTTCCAATTTACAGTTATATTATATAATCTAATGTAGCTCACCTTGCCAAATGGCACCATTAGCATTTAAACTTCAGAAGAACACCATATGCAGTGAAAGGATATTGATTACTACCTGCTACTGGAAGGAAAATTTAAGCTAAGAAAGGCGTAACAGCTCTGAACAAGATGTACTCACAATCTTCTTAACCCAGACTGAGGGACTAAGAAGGTCATCTCTGTATGGTTGGAGATGTTCCCTCACCAGTAATGTAGGTGTGAAATGAAATAATTTCAGATTCTTGTGTAAAGACCCCTGCAACTACATTACAGATAAGCAAATAAATTGCACTGTTTTATCTCTTCACCCATCTCTGAACAGACTTTGCAGTCTTAACAGGGCAAGCTAGGGAAGTCTTTCTGGGTGCAGGTCTCAGATCAGAAAAAGGAGATGATTTGCTACACAAAGAAGTCAAAAGACTTCAAGAGATAGTTGAGACAAGGAGCTGAGGGAGGTTAAATAGGAGAGTTTAAGTGAAAAGTTAAGAAAAAAGGAACTATGAAAAATTATAATGATCACATTAAAAAAGAGACATAAACCTGTAAAATGAGTGTTGAACGTGAGTTTAGTGCACCAAAAAAAAATAGTATTCTATCATCCAGGCAAAAGTGGAAAACAAGGAGGAATAAAGAATAGAATAAACACAGAGAGGAGGATTGAAACATAAATGGGTCAAGGATTGGGAGGGAACCAATGCTAAAAAAATAGATCAAGAAAAGCAACCAAGGACCACTGCTGAGGTCAGACTGGCAGACATATGGACTTAGCATAGTCTGCAGTTTTATTCTGCTTCTGTGCTGCTGTAATTAGAATCAGGTGCTTTTAACAATTACACTGCTACAGCTGTGGCTAAATACAAATTCCTGCAATCTAAGCAGATGCAACATGTATACATGAAAAAAAGTACAATTACGGAAGTTTTTAAACTTCCAGGACACCTGTCAAAGCAACTTTGCTCAGGGGTCAATACCAGCGATGAATAAACCTTAGACACAAGTTCTTAACTTTGATGGAAAGCAGAAAAATAAGGCAATGTATTTAACTGTTCTAAGCCCTGTGAATGTTCTTACAGCTCCTGTTCACTCACTTTCAAAAGGCTGTCTTGCTGGCAGAAACCTGTGAACATGAACAGATCAAGTTCAGAATTAATTTCTAATCTTAACACATATTTGAGTGTAAGTTGAGAAGATCTTTTAATTTCTGCTTTGAAAATGTTACATTTCAGGATTAAAGCTAACTGATGCTGAGGTAGTTTATATGATGCTGCTCTTCCAAGAGGGAAAGAATAGAAAGATATAGAAATCCAATAGGAAGAAACTATGTTAAAAAAAAAAAAAAGGCAAAAGAGACAGAGGTACTTATTTATTTGCTCCCTTTGCATAGCAATATTGCTCAAATATACTGCAAGACAATATGCAAGCTTCTGGGAACATATTAAACCTTGATTCTCCAAACTTCTCAAGTAATTGGTAAAAGGCAATGTCCCTAGCAGCCAGTTAAGCCTGAACATCTGGAAGGTGAATAAGTGGATCCTGAAGCCACGGCTGCAGGATGCTGTAGAAATGGCAGATGACATTTTCATGCTCTGCTTCTGTAACACTCATTCCTGCCCTTTGAGAGGCTGCATTATCAGCAGACCCTAAAGGTTGTGCCTGAATGTCTTTGGTTTGTGAATGAGGACTTCTAGATCAAAACTGAACCATTAGAGTAGATTGCAGAATTGGCAAAGTGCACTTTCCAGAGCAAACCAGAGGCAATAGAAATCACATAGATACTTTTTTATACAGAATTTAAATCTAAATTGGCATTTAGAAAACATACCATAAAATTTCACAATGAGTTCCTTTCTGGGACTATTATTCAAAGTGTAAACTAATTTTCATAAAGATCACAATACAATGGCACAATACAATCTGGTATGACTGACAGTCTTATCACATAGACATGCTTCATTTCCATTGAGCAGCTGAGCTCTCTTTGAAGAGACTTGTGTAGGCTCAGAATTTACACAGCTAGAGGTTTCAAGAAATCAGATGCATTGGTCAAGGATGTGCACATAACCTTTTGTGCCCCTATAAGTGTGTGCTTCATTAGAAAAGCTGAGGACATTGCAGTGGGATTATTTTGGTTTAGAAATAGGAAAGCTGTACAAGGGAATTTCCTGCCCAAACTATGATTGCTGTGTGAACCATCAAACCCAGCTGCCATTCAGTTCCTAGCAGTAACTATAAGAAAATTTTGAAATAACTGAATAATTTTTCCAGCTTTTGTTACTACATTCATCTCTGTGCTAAAAACCTCTAAGTTTAAGACGACCTGCTTGCCATGACAACAATGCAAAATACCTGACTCATACACAATGTGTATTTGAGCCATATACCCACTTGTTTTGGTCACTCTGCTTTCACACAAAGCCATTTCTTCCTTGACATGACAAGTAAGGAAACTGAAACATATGACGAAACATTCATAACAAAGCAAACATGGCTTTGGAGATGGATTATTTTTGTGTTTCTCCTGTGGTTTCTTTTATTTTTTTCAGAAATTATGCATAATCAATGTGGAGACAAGTCAGAAGATTCTTACATTTTGGGGTTTTTTTTAATTGTTTCTCCCAATATGAGTTTCTACTACCTTTCCCCACTCTCTCCCCCTCATATGTTTTGGCTCTGTCACAAAACCCTTGCGGAGAACTGAGAACCACTGCAACCAACCAGTCAGTAAAATGGTGGCTGCCATACCCTAGAAAGCCTGCACCCTTTCCTAGGAATTATACGAACAACAATTTGAAGATTCTCGAAGACACATGAAAACCAGGACATGTCCCAGACATGACTTGCCTATTCATATATTAAAAGCATTTCTGCAAGCTTGCACTGCTGAACTCTGTCCTTTATATAACAAACACAAGTTAAAAACTCATAAATGTCATCTGCCAAGTTCCATGTCCAAGAACACAGAGCCTTGGAAATAGAATCTGAGATGTTCAAAAGGATTTTGCCATTAACCTTTACGAAAGATGCGTTTGGCAGACAGCATATGTCATTGTACTTCACTGTATGTGAATTCCTGGAAACATGACTCTTACGTATGCCTGTGAGCAAGAAATTTTTTGTGTAAATGGGCATGTTTAGGATTGTTATGGTTATTTTCCCATTTCTTTGTAGATAATGTATGAATATGGCAAGTATGTGAAATATAGACATGAGTGCCTATGAGGAGCGTTCTTTATATACCTCTGTTATCAGAGATCAGTACAGCTTATTTTGCATACAGTTATTTGACAGTGCTTCCAGCACCAGAAAGAGCTTCTAAAGCTCTGATCCTCTGCTGCAGCTTTTCTCACAGATCACAAGTATTCTGCAGCTGTTTAGCATAAGCTACAAACAGATGTTCTTCATGTTTGCTGGGCTTATGTTTCTCTTCTGCCCCTTGTAGCCTTCAAAACTGTACCATTAGGTTCTAGTTGCAGAAATCACAGAAATTATGAGAAGCAATTTTTCTCCTGCCTGTTTGTATCTCTTGTAGTACGTAACAGCCAAAGCACTTGATGGCCTACTGAGATGTTGACATACGCAAGGGAAGAGAAGGGAGGGCTGCCAGTCATTTGGTCTCAAATGGGCACTTGAATTCCTTCACTGCACAAGAAGAAAAATAGAATTTTGTACAAAAGGTCTCAAAAAAACAGGACAGATTCCGTAAACAGTCACAGGTTTTGCTTTTACCTGCTAGGTGCTGTGGTTTTGACAGGGATGGGTAAGTATACCATAATATTAGGGATCTTTCAATCTGTGCTTTTTTTCCAGTAAACATCTGATTAAACTACTAGGAAAAACAGGATGAAATGATTAATAAAGCTACTTAGTACTGCTAATTTTCATAGTAAAGTAAAGGGAATTCCAAGGAACAAAGAGGTAAAGGAAATCGAAGAATGATAACATACACATAACAAAAATAGCTGACAGTACGTATTCACTCATGTATTCAAGGTAATTTAGAGGTGAATTTGCATGGTTGACTGGCAAGTTTAGTGTTTGACTGACTCATATTTGCTTGAATCTTCTGACAGCTGAAAAGTCCCAGGGCATTTGTTTAAGTTACTGGGAAGGTAAAAACTTTCCAATACAAATTGCAGCTACTTCACAATCTCATTCTACAGAGGAGCCCATTAAAGAGTGCAGATCATATAAACATTTCACTCTCTTTAATTCAAAGTTTCTAGTCATCAGGCCAGTTACAAAGGCCAAGTCTCAGCACAAGGTAAAAGCCTTAAATAATCTTCTCATCTGTGATCATTATGACAACATGGTACTATCTTTCAAAAGGAAGTTGCACAATGTTGTCTCCTAGCATATTTCTCTTTGTAATGAATTTCACTGTTTCTGCTTATGGCCTTGTTTGAATGTTGAAAGTCATTATTCAAAGGAATGTTATACACACTGTGTTTTAGGTATCTGCAACAACAGGGTTTGTGTTATGAAAAGCTCTTCCCTCCTGCCCCAGTATGAAAAGCTGAATGAATTTATACCTTTCAAATGAGTCTGCTGGACTTAATATCACATTTTAAATCTGATTTTTCCAGCAGAAATTTTAGCCATTAATTTTCAGTGTTTAATTACTCCAAATTCAATTCAATTATAAGACCCTGTGCGCTGCTTTGAGTTTACCGTTGTTTTGCAGAACACTTCTTTCTATGTTATCTTTATGTGAGTCATTATTAGATTAGTGTCATTTTCTGGGGTTTAGTAGAAAATCCCTAGAAAGTTTAACTGCCCTTGTAACTTCCAAATGAGATAAAGAACAGCCTGCTAATATCTTTGTATCATTTATTCTCTGACATGACATTATCTCATGCTGTTACAAGAAAACAGGTATTTGCATTATTTCCAAGACTACTCCTTTCTCAGACCCAAACAGATGATCTATACCTCTCAAGCATCAAGTAAAAGTGCGTAGGTAATAAGCACTCTATATAGTGAGATAAGCTGCTTAGTGAAACTTTTCAATAAACTAAGCTTTCACATGTAGGTTTTTGATGTGACAGACAGAAGAGGCTTGTCTTTTTGATCTGCTCAGCTGGTACCTCAAAGTATGAGTGGATGTGTTCTTCTGACTCTTTCTGAAGATGCCCAGAGCTACTTGGCTTGCTGCTGCCTCACAACTGGTGATAAAACCACACATCAGCTTTTTCCCTAACCTACTGTCATAGAATCATATAATCATAGAATAGTAAGAGTTGGAAAGGACCTTAAGATCACCTAGTTCCAACCCCCCTGCCATGGGCAGGGACACCTTGCACTAAACCATGTGGCCCAAGGTTCTGTCTTGAACACCTCCAGGGATGGAGCATCCACAATCTCCCCAGGCAACCCATTCCAGTGCTTCACCACCCTCGCTGTAAAGAACTTCTTCCTTATATCTAATCTAAACTTCCCCTGTTTAAGTTTGAACCCATTACCCCTTGTCCTACCACTACAGTCTCTAAGGAAGAGTCCCTCCCCAGCATCCTTATAGACCCCCTTCAGATACTGGAAGGCTGCTATGAGGTCTCCATGCAGCCTTCTCTTCTCCAGGCTGAACAGCCCAAACTCTCTCAGCCTGTCTTGATACGGGAGGTGCTCCACCCCTCTTATCATCCTCGTGGCCCTCCTCTGGACTTGCTCCAACAGCTCCATGTCCTTCTTATGTTGAGGACAGAGAACTGCACACAGTACACCAAGTGAGGTCTCTCAAGAGCAGAGTAGAGGAGCAGGATCACCTCCTTCGACCTGCTGGTCACGCTTCTTTTGATGCAGCCCAGGATGTGGTTGGCTTTCTGGGCTGCGAGCGCACACTGCTGGCTCATGTTAAGCTTCTTATCAACCAACACCCCCAAGTCCTTCTCCGCAGGGCTGCTCTGAATCTCTTCTCTGCCTAACCTGTAGCAGTGCCTGGGATTGCCCCGACCCAGGTGTAGGACCTTGCACTTGGCTTGGTTAAACTTCATAAGGTTGGCATCGGCCCACCTCACAAGCGCGCCAAGGTCCCTGTGGATGGCATCCCTTCCCTCCAGTGTACCAACTGAATCACATAGCTTGGTGTCGTCAGCAAACTTGCTGAGGGCACACTCAATCCCACTGTCCATGTCGCCGACAAAGATGTTGAACAGGACAGGTCCCAACACCAATCCCTGAGGGACACCACTCATTACAGGTTTCCAACTGGACATCGAGCCGTTTACCACAACTCTTTGCGTGCAGCCATCGAGCCAGTTCTTTATCCACTGAGTGGTCCATCTATCAAATTGATGTCTCTCCAATTTAGAGACAAAGATGTCGTGCGGGACAGTGTCGAATGCTTTGCACAAGTCCAGGTAGATAATGTCAACTGCTCTGCCCCTGTCCATCAGTTCCGTGGCTCCATCATAGAAGGCCACCAAATTGGTCAGGCAGGATTTCCCCTTAGTGAAGCCATGTTGGCTGTCACCAACCACCTCGTTGTTTTTCATGTGCCTTAGCATGTTTTCCAGGAGAATCTGCTCCAAGATTTTGCCAGGCACAGAGGTGAGACTGACTGGTCTGTAGTTCTCCGGGCCTTCCACCTTTCCCTTCTTGAAAATGGGGGTTAAATTACCCTTCTTCCAGTCATCAGGAACTTCACCTGACTGCCATGATTTTTCAAATATGATGGACAGTGGTTTAGCAACTTCATTCGCCAGCTCCTTCAGGACCCGTGGATGGATTTCATCAGGTCCCATGGACTTGTGCACGTTCAAGTTCTTAAGATGGTCTCGAACCTGATCCTCTCCCTGCATCTGCTTTCCAAGACTTGAGTGGTGTGGTCAGAGCATTTGCCAGTGAAGACTGAGGCAAAGATGTCATTAAGAACCTCAGCCTTCTCCAAATCCACGGTAGCCAGTTCTCTCGATAGCTTCCGGAGAGGGTCCACGTTATCCTTAGTCTGTCTTTTATTTGCTACGTATCTATAGAATCCTTTCCTGTCATCTTTCACATCCCTTGCCAAACCTAATTCTAACTGGGCCTTAGCTTTCTTAACCTGGTCCCTAGCTTCCTGGGGAATGCTCCTATATTCTTCCCAGGCCACCTGTCCTCGCTTCTACCTTCTATAAGCTTCTTTCTTTCCTCTAAGTTTCCTCAGCAGCTCCTTGTCCATCCATGGAGGTCTCCTGGCCCTCCTGCTGCACTTTCATCTAGTTGCGACGCAACACTCCTGAGCACGTAGCAGGTGATCCTTGAATATCAACCAGCAGTCTTGGGCCCCACTGCCCTCTAGGACTATATCCCATGGAACCTTACTAAGCAGATTCCTGAAGAGGCCAAAGTCTGCTTTCTTTTAGTCCAGGCCAGTAACCTTGCTGCATGCTCTTCTCACTGTCCTGAGGATCTCAAACTCAACCATCTCGTGATCACTACAGCCAAGGCTGCCCTGGAGCATCACATTTCCAACCAGTCCCTCCCTGTTGGTGAGCACGAGGTCCAGCATGGCACCTCTCCTTGTCGGCTCCTCTACTGCTTGAAAGAGGAAGTTGTCTTCAACACAATCGAGGAACCTCCTGGATTGCTTCTGCCAGGCCAAACCGTCCCTCCAACAGATGTCAGGATGGTTGAAATCCCCCATGAGGACAAGGGCCTGCGAGCGTGAGGCTACTCCTATCTGTCTGTAGAGCGCTTCATCCACAGAGTCCTCTTGATCAGGCGGCCTGTAACAGATCCCCACCGTAATGTCCCCCATTGCTGTTCTCCCTTTGATCCTGACCCACAAACACTCTGTTACCTCATCACCCGTCCCCAGACAGAGTTCCATACTCTCCAGCCTATCACTGACATAGATAGCAACGCCCCCTCCCCGTCTGCCTGGCCTGTCTTTTCTAAAGAGCCTGTAACCTTCCATTCCAACACTCCAGTCATAGGAGCCATCCCACCATGTTTCTGTGATACCAATGACATCATATTCCCGTAGCCTTGCACACACCTCTAATTCCTCTTGCTTGTTCCCCATACTACGGGCGTTTGTATAGAGGCACCTTAGCCGAGCTCCAAGTGAAGCCGACTCAATGGCTGGAGCAGCTGAAACATCTCTACATCGCTCCAAGCACTTATTATAGGTGCTGGCAACTGACCAGGAGTGTTGGGATGGATCAATGCTCCCCTCCCCCAACACATCTAGTTTAAAGCTTTCTTGACCAGCCTGGCAAGCCTCCTACCAAAACAGCTCTTCCCCTTCTTTGTCAGACCAGCCCCACCAGCCTCCAGTAGACCTGGCCTCCCAAATGGAGCCCCATGTTCCAAATAGCCAAACCCCTGACTATGGCACCACCATTCTAACCATTTATTAACCTGCTAAATGCACCTAGCTTTTTTAAGGTCCTTCCCTTTGTCCTGGAAAATCGATGAAAAAACTATCTGAGCTCCAGAGCCCCTAACCACCTCTCCCAGGGCTCTGTAGTCCTTCTTAATGTTCTCCAGGCTACTACTATCTGTATCTCTAGCACTCACATGGACCACTAGAAGGGGGTAATAGTCAGCAGGACTTAGTAGAGCAGGCAGCCTCTCAGCAACATCCCTGGTCCGAGCCCCCGGCAGGCAACACACCTCCCTTGAGACTGGATCAGGCCGGCAGATGGGTGCCTCTGTGCCTTTCAAAGTAGAGTTCCCTACTACTATGACCCGCCACTTTTTCCTGGAGGCACCAGTAGTGATCCTCTTTACTGGTGCATCAGCAGGATGCTCATTAGGTGTGTTGGGTGTTTCCTCGTTAGCCCCCTGCAGAACTGTTAGTTTTTCTCGTTACTAATTCCCAGCTTCCTGGCTTGCTGCCCTCCTTCTTTCCTATGTGAGCAATGCTGGACGTTTGTGGCCCCTGCACAGTTTGGGCCTGGAGCAAGCAGCCCAGCTTCCTCTCAGCTTCCCTGGCATCTTTTAGCTCTCCAACAGCCTCTCGCAGCTCAGCCACCTGCTGCAGGAGGACCTCCACCAGGGCGCACCGAGTGCAGCCCTGTCCATTGTGCACCCTCGCCTCAAGAGACCAGTCGAGGCACTCTCTACACTCCGAGGTCTGCGCCGCAGCCTCGCCTCTCATCGGCTCTGTCTGGGTGCCTACGCTGGCCACTGCCGGGGCAGAGCTCCCAGAGCGGGCCCGGGTCCTGAGGCGAGTGCTCACCATCCCTCTCGCCCTGCCCGCGCCAACTGCCGCGCCTCGCCCTGGTCGCTCGCGCTCCCTGGGCTGGGTTTTTCCCCACTGAGGGCTGGTGCCGTCACTCCTGGCGCCGCCCCCTGTGAGTCAGCTGATCGCGTCAGCTGAGCTGCCGGCTCTGGGCAAGTCCTGTCGAGGACTTGAGGCTCCCTCGGTCGCTCTTGCCGCTCCGAACTGAGGCTCCTGGACGCTGTGCTTCCCCTCGCTTTGGTGTTAAAGGCGTCCTCTCTGGAGATACTCACCTCGGCATACCACTGTCAGTCAGTATAGTACTGGCCAAATAGCAAATCTACCTGCTTATCTATTTATGTATTTACTGTTACATGGTTTTTACCCTAAACCTTTTAATATTAACAGTATTGGTTTGGACAGCAACAACAGGCTGTTAGACTGTTGGGTTTTTTTAATATTCTTCATTCTGTGGCACAAATTGTGCATGTTCTATACCCAAAGCACCACAAGACTTTTATTGCGCTTGCATATAGCAATACTGGGCCTCAAGACCTTCCAAAATCCACTCTAGGATTACCAAGCCTGCCAAGATCAGTGGGGTGATGTTCTATTTAATTTCCTGGATGTAGATAAAAGCCATTCTCCCTAGTGTCCCTCTCCTGTGCAGAGTGCTGCTGTCCCAAAGCACCGTGCAAATAACAGGGTTCAGCAGGGGGAAGGTGGCACTGGGAAAGGCAATAAAGTTTGGCAGAATGTTGACCTAGCTATGCAGGACACCTTCTGATAGGATATCTAAATCACAGCAATTTGTGAATTTGTGAGCGCAGCAGAGCCCAGATGAACGGCAGGTGTGAGATTTATAGAAACTCCTTGTAATTCTGCAGCAGCAATCCCTTTGGAGAACACAGCTGTGAAGGGGAAGAAGAAGAGGCCAACAAGGGAAAGAATAAAAGCTGTACAAAGAACAGTCGTGTCCCTCATCATAGAAACAGTAGAGAAGTGGAGGAAAGAAAGGAAAGCATTCTTTCTTTCATAGAGATTTATTCTTCATTTCAATTTTGCTATACTACTCTCCAGAAGCCTTTCTCCCTGCTTTTTTAAACTTCAGCTAGGGAAGTAGTCTTTCCACTGGCAGATTTTCAGGCAAATCAAATTAAGCTGCAGACTAGATCAGCCCCTGGCTGTGTCTCCAACACCACTATTCTACAGCCAAAGTAACCAAATAATTCTGGATTGCAATTTTCTTTTTGCAATAAACTCCTTCCTTCCCCTCTTCTAAATAATTCCCTGAGAGAGAGGGAGAACATCTTTTCACCACTTCACATGACCCACCGCACAAAAGAAAAAGAGGCACAAGAAGAGTGAATTTCATTTGTGTCTGTCTGGTAGCCTCAACAAGGCTGGCAACCCCTAATTATACCAATAATAGCTTAGAATTTTCAGGGTGGAATAACCTACTTTTCTCACCTCCTTGTTATGAATTTTGTTTGGAAACATTCCCAAAAGAATCTAGGCAACACAAGACTGTTCACAAGTTCACTATTTGACCTACAGCAGTCTGACATGTGAGAAAGGACCCCAATACAATTGCATAGTGCCACTGAAATAAAAAGGATCCTCACACAGATAGAAAAATCACACACATATTTCTGGTTCCAGGGATGGGGCCATATTTTGTATAAAATCTTTCCAAACATGCTGCAACACTCCCTGTCAGTGTTCAAGGCCAAGTTGGACAGAGACTTAGGTGACATGGTCTAGAATGAGGTGACACTGCCCATGGCAGGGGGACTGGAACTAGGTCCTTTCCAACCCTAACTATTCTATGATTCTAAGGCAATTGGCAATTGCAGGTAAAGTAATGGAAAAAAATAAGAGAAATTACTTACATTGAAGAATACTTCCCTTTGTTTCTTGTTTCTCCTCCTACGGATTTGTTAGCGGGTGTTCAGGACTATTCTGTCTTTATCACTTTCAGCATAATCTCAGTAAGATCTCAGAGAAACTAACATAGGCAGGAATCCTTGGAAAGCATCACCATTCAGTTCTAAGTTAAAGAAAAAATGTGAGTTGGAGTTTATAGCTCAAATATTAAAACAATTAAAACAGCAAATATCAGATGAAAGAATTTGTGAAAGGAGAGGATACTAGAGAGGTTTTTGTGGCCATCAGCTACAGCACCTTTTTTCATTTACCCAGAATGTCCAGGTCCGTGAACTACATTTCACTTCAAGCTGCAGATACAATTCATTACTCCTACAAGAGAATAGACATAGTTGTTACCTTTCTGGTAAGACAGGTTTAATCACGTAAGTCATGCTGATACAGAAATCTCCTGGAAAGCGCTCAGACTCCCCACTGCCAGATCAGGCCATTGCTCCTTGCTAAAAAGACAGACAATGCATTGATATGGATTATGAACTTGCTTTTGCTCTTACTTTTCAGGACTCTCTTCTTTCTTCTGTGTAACCTAAGAAGTTTCCAACACTTAATATCACAGTTCATAGTTTGTGTGTTCAAGAAAAGGGAGTGGAGATGGAAGAATGAAATAGCCTTTCCCTCCCATATATTGCAAGGTTATTCAAATAAGATCACAGGAACAGCAAGAAAAATCTTGTAAATATGTATGCCATTAAAAGAACACCCAGATTTCATTATGCAGTCTACATCTGGGTAAGTGCCATTTCCCTTTCATAACTTCCCTGCTATTAGAAAAAAAAAAAAATTGTCCTGCAAAAAATAATATGAAATATAACACATTTTGTCCATTAAACATGCAGAACAAAAGCCTCTGCATCAGCACCACTGTTTTCCAAGCCTGAAACAAAGCTGAAGGATCTTTATCGTTCTATCTTGTAATGTTTGCAGCTGTGCAAAGTGTAACCTAGATAATAAGGATGTGATAATGTTACAGAAACCTGCTGATAGAAGAACAGCTCCTCTGACAGCTAATTTATTCCATGTGGCTCAATCATTATTCCCTATTTCTCTGCTGCAAGAATTATACATTGTATCACAGTTTGCAATTAAAATAAACTGATTAACAAAAGTAAAACATTCCATTTGGCATGCCAGAAAAAAGATCCAGATTCTGGGATGCTGTTTATTTCAACACATAGTACACATTTTCATTTTTACCTTCTGAAATTCAATTCTCATATCAGTATTTCTATATTTCCAGCTGTATCATATGCTTCCCCCTCCATGCACAGGTAAGTAATCATACCTGATGTTTATACAATTCTCTGAGTCACATTTCTCTATAAGAAAATGCTCAGATTTTGCTAGTGTCTGTGAACAGTGTAAGAAGAGGTTCTCCCCTCGTCAGGTACCAGCTAAAATGGCACATTAAAAAGTTAAATCTGGGTGGAAAATATCTTTTCCATCTTGCATAAAGGTTAAAGTTTTGAGAAGCTGTCCAACCCTGAAACATACTGAAACATGAATATCTAAAAAATGGTTTGAACTCAATGTACAAAGATAAGAATAAATGTTTCTGGGTCAATCAAAGTATTTTTGGCTCCTTATGTTTGTGTGTTTCTTTCCCACTTTTGACAAGCTTTATCTTTGTTGTTTAACTAATGAATGGAAACTGCAGATCTGAAACTGAGAAATGTTTTGTTTAGAAAATATCCAAACTAATTTCTATAAAATTTTATTAAAAATTTACTTGGAAATAAACCCCAAGCTACCCAAAATAAAAGGTCTCTTCAAAAAGTTACAAGTTAAAAAATCCTCCACCAATTCCTACCATTTCCCAGTTAATGGAAAAAGATTGCCCTAAAAAGCTCCATGCCAATACTACATGCAAGAAAAGTTTTTGTTCTTCCATCATTTCTCAATGATAAGGGCTGTGACATTGTTACTGACCCATCTTAGAAACACAGCATGAGGTAAAACCCAGAGTATGGGATGTATTACACTCAGACCTAATCTCCAGTGTATTTCCTCACAAAGAAGTTATCCAGGAAACAGACAGTTCCCCAGGTTCCTTCCTCAGACAACAATGTGCTTTCCTCAGCTGGTGGAAAGTTTTCCAGGGGCTACAATTCACTGCTCTTATCCTGTGCCTCCCAACCCTTGAGGACTGTTGCTCACCTTAACAGATGTTCCATGCCTGCTGCTGTCTCCAGCAGCAACTTTTTGGAATAAGACAAGACAGCTCAGGTTTCCATACTGAGAAATCAGGTCGGTGAGGAGGAACTCAAATCCTCATCCAGCCATCCATATGAGGCATAACATCCCCTGACTTAGTGGAGGGAGTAACACAGGCACCTGTGCTCCTTTCCACAACCAGGACAAGACTAAGCGTGGATCAATGACAAACAATTTATATCTCTCTGTGTATGGACAAAAGCTCTGAGAACATTTCTATCTACTTCTTTTGAATTAATAAAAGCTCAGATATAATTGTTCTTGGGAAGGAGGTAAATGAGAGGGAATAATAAATATAAAGAATTATATTGGCATGGCAATATAATATGTATACAGGAATCGAGGCTGTTGGTTCGCCTTTATAACCATGCTTCATGATATTTTGGTGCTAAATAGCTCTCCTTTTTCATTATGACAGTGCATGCCAGCTGGTGATTGATTTGTTGCTGAAAGCTACTTGCAAAAGAAATACTCTTCCTTGTGAAAGAGCCATTACAGCCTGTTTACTAAATAATACCTAGTAAGAAGCTCTTTCCAGATGCAGAATTAAGTTCCTGTAGGGATTAAAAATATTCAGCAAGTTGCCATTTCTCTTGCTAGCACCTGCATAAAAATAAGAAAATGGATGTATTCTACCCAGAACCACTACTGTGATCCATCTTCACTTTAGCAGCAGCAACAGAGAAAAGGAATGGTGCCATTTAATGAGTAATTTTATGGCTTCTTGCAGCTCCAGATTACTTCTTTAAGGCATCTTAAAAGATAGAGGCTGAGAATGATTTTCAATTGAAAGAACTTGAGTAATCAAAGTGAAAGTGGACATAGCTACAAGCAAGATAGGAGTGTTCAAGTATTCCTAACCTGCTGGAGAATACTCCTGTGAAATGGGTATACACAATTTTCTGCCCAAAGCAGAAATATGTGCGTCTGACACACCTTCAGATAAGTAAGTCACGGCAGTCCAGGCTGAAGTCCACAAGTCTTTCTTCCCTATGGCCTAAATAAGTTTGTTGCTATGAGATCTGCAAGTCACTGCTGGTTTTATGTACCCTTCAGAAGAATCACATACGTGACAGGTTTTAAGATCGATCACTGAACGGATTAGATCATCCTCCACACAAGTGAACAGAGCTCTGCCAGACAGTCAGTGCAAGGTTGTGCCAAAGGCTTTTCCACCTTCTGAGGACATCTAAACTCACTTGAATGAAGATGAATCTTGTTGACAGGCAATGGCTGTGACTGTAAAATGACTGGCAATTTAACTTCCCAGGTGTGTTCCTTGTAAGGACCACAAAACCCAGAAGAGAAAATCACATTTAGAAATTTGTTCAGTAGTGGCCTGAATCGGAAATACTTCTGTAAATCGAGAGCTGATGGCCCCAGACCCTGAAGAAGTCTTGAAGATGAGTTCCTATCTTGCCAACATTGACACAACAGAAAATTACGTTTGTAAATTATGTTTGAGATTGATATATTGAAGTGCGTTTGTTGCACCTGTGGAAATCCTGATGTCATCAGAAGAGCTGGATAGTTCAATAACATATTTTCTGGGATTTTTTAGGCAGCAAGTATTTTTCTAACCCCTGACACCATTTGCAACAAGCTCGTGGCTCACCTTCTGGCTAATTTCCTGTGGTGTTGTCTTGACACTACACTTCATTCAATGTCTCTTCTGAAATAGGTTTCCACTGAGGGTCATAAGAAGCCATACAGCCTGGATTACAGGATCTTGGTGGGGTCCTGCAAGAGGTATAAGGTCATACACTCTTAATTAGGGCCACACTCAGTAGCAACTGAACAAGCAAAACAAGAAAAAAGAGAACAAGAGTGAAGCTAGAGGACAAGCCACAAAAACCAAACTGAAGCTTCAAAGACACATTCCCAAGACACAAAGACACATATTCCTTCAAAGAAGGAATAAATTTATTTTGGGAATCTATGCTGGCATCATGCTGTACAAAGCACCATATGTTTCTTCTCTGGGAGTCTCACAATACTAGGACTGTGGTGATCTTAATTTTAACTTAGTAGTATTAGCATGTTCAAAGAATATATTTTTCATTGGTTTCTCTGGTACTGTCTCAGAGGCAAAAAACCTGCAACTCCTTCATAGAAATTCATTATATGCGTCTCTCTTCATGGCAGTTTGCTTGCAGAAGGGGAATTGCAAAGGTGTTCTGACTCATCCCCAGGGACACACAATGGTAGACAGAATTAACACCCAGACTTTGTAAAAATTCTTAGTAAAATTACTTTTTGCTTGAAGTAATGCAAGAATCAATAAAATGTGGGGATCTAGTGTGAAAACCTCTCATTTGTTGGCCTGTATCAGTCCTTTTGGATTTTCAGTCCACTATGAAGGCAGAAATAATTGAGGGAAGCCATGTGAAACCTATGCTGGGAACAAAAAAACAAAATAAATGGCAATTTGGCGAAGTACCAAGTGTCTGAGCGAAACAAAATTTCTAAACCAGACTAGTTGGGAGCCACGTATTCTGGGCAACTATAACCAAGTACAGGGGTCCAACTATTCATTCACAAATAATGTCCAACATTAACCATTTTAATTCTCGCATCATACTTTCTCCAAGACTAAATTCTGCTTCCATGAGTAGGAAGAAAACACTAGTTTTGCTATGAAAATGACAGTTTTCTTCCTTTCCCCAAGATGAAATATTAAATTTTGAAAAAAACAAAAAAAAAACCCACCCGTCCCCCCCAAAAAATCTGACAACCACAAAGTTTCTGCATGCATCAACTTTCATTTTGGAAGTGTAGAATTTAGAATTTGCAAAAAGGAAATGGGTCCAATACTCAATAGAGCTTTAAGTATTCTTTTGGATCTTCTGCTGCTACAGGGACTCAAACAAACCTGTGACAAGTACATTTGCCCTTACGATTTAAAATCAGGAAGAATTTTTTAAGCACAAGTTCTTAACTTTTTTCTTGCAAAAAATATGACAAAAGAACAAAGCTCCCTTTTTGCAGTAGAAATGTGGAAAATGAATAATTTGTGCACTTTGTAAAGTTGGAATATGTTTGATGATGCGTTCCATCAGTAAAGTCAGATGACGGTTTAAATCCAAACCTTTGCTTACAGGCAAGTTCTGCCTCATCTCCCAGATCCTGGTGCTTGCAGCAGTTGTCACATGTTAACTAAAAACTAATCTTACAGCATGACAACAAAATATTAATCTTCAGCTGGATCATCTCCCTGGATCCTCTGCAGCAGGGCCCAGCCAGTGTCATTGTCTCAGAGGAGACAAAAGTGCGTGAGATCAACAAAACCCTCCAGATGCAAAGAAAGCTCCCAAAAAACCCAAACTGAACTGTCCTACTTTGTTTTTTACCTTTGTGTATTGTGTTTGACATTTGACCAAAATGATTCTTTAAATTATGGTCTTATATGTCTAGTACTCTTGTAACAGATAATTTGCGAAATTTAATATACAAACCAGAATGTCATGTTTACAGTTATTGTTGAAAACTTGGAATAAAAGAGAAATATTCTGAACTGGGAAAGCAAAATTAGAATTCTAAGGTGCATCTCAGTATCTCGATAACCACACTTGGGCATGATAATAAAGGTTGATACATTCTTTGATACTTTACACTTTTCCCCAATGAGGTAAAGCAGAAAAATCATGACATATTGCTAATTAACTTGAACACTTCATTTAATAATATGAGTAATCAAAACATAAGCATGTTATTAATATTCTCTAAGCATTCAATATATGAAAATGACTGAAAGTGTTTCCTAGCACTTTAAAAGTGCAAGCTAATTTGTTATAGTCTAGATAATAAGACTGTGTTACACAACTGTATTGGTGCATTTTGTATTAATTCTATGGTCCAGAAAACCTTGATCCAGGCAGGAGTCTGAGCATTGTGACTAATAGCAGCATTCTGACCCCCTTCAAGAAACGACACCGTATTTGGACAAATCGTAAGAGACTATATGACTGAAGGAACAAATATCTGTCAATAGATATGGTTTCATATGTACTTTAATTTGGCTGTTTCCAATTAGCTTGTTTATTTTACCATGCATACTAATTTAAAATTGTGGTTTAGACATACTTACATAGCATTTGCTAATCAGTAAATTAGAACCTGGAAAAATCACATGCAAATCACTGGTTTATATACACAATGTGAACAATCTTGGCTCCATTTTTCCAGCAGCGCTATTTAAGTCAGGGGATCTGAAAAAACACAGGATGTAAACAACCCTTTATGGCATAACTTGTGTAGAGAGTTGCCTGCTTAGTCAGTTTCAACAATTAAACGAGGCACTTTTTGCTCAAGTCAAAATAATGTATGTTAGCAGAAAAATATTTTCCTAACACAACAATCCAGTAAAAAATTATGACAGATAACATGATAAATCCATCAACATTCAGACTTCCGTAGAGAATGACAGAGAGGAAGACTGGTCAGACTTGGCCTATCTGGCTCTGCCTCGGCTGTAAGTTGCTGTGCCTCACTGAAATACAATGATGAATCTAGGCCAGGAGATTTAGCTTTGTCCATAAATATGAATCCAAACATGGTCAATATGTTTCTGTCTTCAGAACTTAGGACAAATGGACCTACACATAAAGAAAAGAAAGTTTCCTGATTTTACTTTAGACTTCTAAGGTTAACATGAGTGGGATTTGAACTTGTGATTGCAGGAAGAACATGTTATAGGGTATAGGTCTTGGATGTGTCAGGCAGTCAACTGTTATCCTAATGTTTCAGCATGTATTATGACCTGCATGTTGCACCTGACTGTAGGGGCGGGGAGGGAAAGGTACCTTTGTGAAGCATCCTTGACCTCCTACACAGGAGACAAAGGTGCTTTTTCTGAGCAGTGCTCAGGGCAGCAAAATCACTGGTACTTCCCACATAAAGGGTGGGTCTCAGCGACAGGCCAGCTGTGAACAACCTTACACTGACCTGTGTGATACCCAAGTCTGGAGAACAGCCCATCAGGTACTGCAGGTACCCAGATGAATTTCTCTCTAGGTTCCATTAGTTACAACAAACAGATCACCATTGACTACAATGGCCTCTTTGGCGCTTAACTCAGAAGTGGACTTCGACATTGTGGACCTCAAAAATCAGAGGTGATGAACCCCACCAAGTGTGTGGGTATCCTCCAGCCAGAGCGCACCTCATTGCCTGCGAGTATGCATCCCAGCCTCACTTCAGTTTTCACTAACGACTTCCCCTGGTGAGCAAAGTCACCTCACTCAACTCGTACCCCTGTACAACAGCCAGACACATCCAGAAAAGCCCTTAGGGCCAGGGCAAGGTACCTGGCCTTGAGATCTTGGTGTGCAGCAAGACACGGCTGCTATGAGTGTTGACATACATTGCAAGGCTTGAGGCAATCTCTTCATCCCTAAAGACACATCTTCAGCTATTGATCAGAAAAAGCACTGGGAATGGGAACAGTGATTTAATGGAAAACCTCTGCCTTATTCTGGAATAAAAAGTCAGCATTAAGTATTTCTCCAGTTTGGAAATGCAGTAACTATTTCCATCAACAAATCAAAGTCTTGTTTCCAGTTTTATCTGTATTGAAGACTGGCAGGAGTGTTTCAAATTTCACTTATTTCTTTACTTTTCCCAATGACTTCTGCAACAGCCATCCTGTATCTTATTTAAGGTAGACGACCACTTGCAAATACAGGGAAATAGTCTAAGAGCTGTGTAGCAATTTAGGACATTACATTTGCTTGCAAGAAGGCTATTCTCTTTTTACAGTCTCAGGCAAACCAAATGCAAGAAAATCATTTTTTTAATTGCTCACATTATTCACACATGGATAGGTTCTCTCAAGAGAATTCACCGAGCTTTTAGTTTTAAAACACACAAGATACAGGACTCAGATTTAGCCTCAAGCCCTTTCCCTCAATGGTTCTCAAATATAAAGGAATGCCTCCTGAAATTGACTGTGTTTGTGAGAAAGTTAAGACATTTCACACTACAGTGAGAAGCTAACCTTGGAAAATTCCCTTGTTGCAGGATGAGAGAGGTCAGATTCCCTTCCTTTAGGACACTTTGTTTAAAAAGAGACTAGGTCATGTTTGATTGTGCATATTATTTTAACAGATTGCCTTAGCAGCAGGAGGGATCTTGTTTTTAAAATAAGCTCTAAACAGCTTCAGTTGTGGCCACCTACTGACCAGATTTCATGCAAAATCAAGAGTCCTGTTTGAAAGGGGGGGGAAAAGGGAAATGAGAAAAAAGGGAGCTGTGGAGAGAAATAACTAAGTCAGTAACTAAGTGTAAGATGTAGGGATCAAAACATTCTATAACTTAACGAGGGAAGCAAAACAAAACAAAAAAAGACCTGAGAAAAGTGAGTTACTTGTATGCTTCTTTCAAACAAGCAGAAAATATATTTTCTGAAAGGCCTGCATGCTGCTGGGAACCCCTGCAGTCAGGAGCCCTCCTACAGGTAGTTATGATTTTAAAAGAATTTGGGGTGTTCCCAAATAAAAGGTGGGGGCATGGATCATTTTTTCTCTTACCAAAGCAGAAAGAAGTTTCTGAAAATTGGTGGAATACGACGCAGCCAAGCTAAACAGTCTGACAAACTATGAGTGAATTTTTAGGTACTAAATGTTATGCCCTTCTGTCTAAATCTTGTGAGTCATACTAAAGCCAGGGGTGGTTGTACACATACCTCAACATTTCTGGGACTGAGGCCTTATTCAAACATAAGTCTGCCTCTGCTCCAAGTGTCGCCTCAGCATTTTAGCTCAGTTCTTAGTAGAGAACATCCAAATCAACATGAAAATTTAGGTCAGATAGTTTAATATAAAACCTGGATTACACTACTTCAAGGAAACAGATTATCTTTCAGCCAGATGTGTGAGTGCCAGCACTGGCAGTTGGAAGAATCTGAAACATGAGCTAGAAGACAACAGAAAAAGGTGAGACTTCTGCTTTGGTAGTACATCCTAAATGTATCCTGTCCACTATTGCCTTCTAGCTTCCAGGAACGCACACAACACAAGCTCTGGTAGTTTACAGGCAAATGTGTTGTAGGAAACAGCCCAAAACTTTTCTGCTCATCAGCTCCTTAAATTAGGTGAGCCTCAAAGAAAGCACACAGGGTATGACAAGAGTACTCTGCACAAGCTGTCTCTGCCATCCAGTTTAAATGTGGTGATCAAGGACCTTCAAACAAGTGAAGACGTCTTTCGGTGAAAGGAATAAAGAGATTAAAGATCTTTCAATAAACAGAAAAAACAAAGCTATCACATAGAAAATTACTTTAGTGTGGAAGATGAGTGGGGATGTTTTCCTAGTTTGATCTGGTTTTCATCTTAACAAGCTAATGGCCCTACATATAGCTATATACTGTTTGTTAGGAAAAAAAACTTTAAAAAAGTTTTCTATAACATGTTGACTTAAGAAGTGCATAGTTACATGAAAAGAGCTGCAAATAATTTTGCATTTTAGGTGACCAACTGAATCTTCACTCCTTGAATCAGTAAGCAGGAAAAAACTAGCACTGACTTTACTGTCTTGTTTATTTAAAAAAAGAGGAGTTGAAAAACACAGAGAAGCAGCCCACATGAAACATATGAATAGCATAATGACAAAAAAAATCAACATATGAGCCAGCAGAGTATTGAATGGCAGCAAAAAAACTAGATAACCCTGTATAGACCATCCAACCATAGAGAGAAAGTAGTATGATGAAGGAAAAAAAAAAGCGGAGAAACACAACGATCATAAACATTTGAAACCCTAGAGTGTCTAGGTGAAGAAAGTTAAAGTTGGCCATATTTTCAGGAACAGGTTTGCTCATCAATGTGGGAGACATTTTGGATGCTTTCATTCAAAAAAAAAAAGAACAAAACCAAAACAAAACCAAAAACTGACTTTTTTTTTTTTTTTAAACATCGGAGTTCAAAGTGCCACATTTTTGCATCTTTTCTTTTCCTGTTACCTCTGTATTTTTCCCTGTGCTTTGCAATATCATCTCTGCTTTGTACCTTTCATGCAGCAATAGCATAAGTGGTTTAAAAAAGGAAACAAAACCCCACCACTTTCCCAAAGCAGCTTCCTGCTGGGTGATGTACTTCTGGATGCAGATAGAGATCAGTTGTGGGTACCCAGCATGCTGAATCCTGCAACCAGCCCTTCAATACAGTAGAACAGGGAATCACCGTGATTTCTGTCAACATGAAATAAACTCTGAGTTTTGACCAGACCGTACTCCATTTCACTCACGTTTGAAGAAATCAATACAGGAACTGCCAGTTGATCAATACATAGGAAAGAGACTGGTTTTGATTTCTTACTTGGTGGTACTGTACATGGCAAAGTGGTGCCCTGCACCTCCCACTCCAACAATGTGTACTATGCATTATGCATCAATCTAGGTTGAAGGTGAGTTGATTTCTTATCAGAACAGGCATCTGCATGTAATTGACCCCAGATAGTTTCCTCCAGGCTCTTCCTGCAACCTCCATAATCTCAGAATCAAACCACAGAAGCCAGTTAATATGTCAGGAGCTGCCTGAAGGCAGCCAGCCAAACAGGGAGGCATCTCTCTAAGCTAGCATGGATTCCTGAGGACAAACCTGAAGTCTCATCCTTTCCAGAAATTAGAGGAATATTCCTGCCTTTGGGGAATCTTTTGCTTGTTCCCTCTCCTCAAAAACACTTCCCTTAACCACCTTCTTCGAAACCAACTAAAAAGTCTCCTTCCTTTTTTCTTTTTTTCCAAAAAGCACCTATCCTCATCTTCAGTATATGAGTGTTTAAAGCATCCACAGAAAATACAGTGAAAGTGTAATCTAATGTCTCTGCTTTATAGGCTCACATCTGTGTACCTAATCTTTTAAGTGACTATTTTAACAGAGGCTACCCTTATCCTTAGATGCAGGGCTGAGGGACTCTTGCTGGCCAGTGCCACCCACCAGTAGGACTGGGGTCCTTAGCCTTTGACACGAACCCTCTCAATATGGACAGTTTAGTCTGCTGAGGCCTTCACCTCAGATAAGACACTCATCCTGAAGGGGCAGACTCAGTTGACTAGACTGTCCTGTATGCTGAAAATAAAAATCTCATCTAACATCTGCAGTCTTTTAAATGGTGAATGAATGAGGAGAGAGGGAAACCATAATATCTTTTGAAACCATTTGAGGATCTGCTTGACCAGATTTGACAGTTACAGTCTGGAAATGAACTGGATGCATTACGGCATGTTTTAAGACAGTGCTTTGTAAACCTTGCATAGAGCAAGCTGCAGTCTATCATATCAAGTTCTCTTCTGGATTGATTCTCACAGAAAGGTTTCATCAGCTTACAAGCATCTATGTTGTAGTTTAGTTTCCCCTTAGGATTCTGCTATACATCAGAGTAAGAAATTGAGACTAAACAAGAAAATGTGGAATAAAGTTCAAGTACCCCTACTGTGAAAGCTGTTAAATGAGAAACAAGCATTGCAGACTACAAGTGTCAATTAGATACTGGCTCCACTGGCAAATGACATTTTCACACTGTTTCTGCCTTCTGGTTTGCTGTTGACAAATCTGGGCTTAGAAAAGTTATCCTCTAGTTATATGTATTCCTCTTGTCTTGCCTTTGCAGGCCTGTCAGCGCAGACATTTCACAGCTAAACTTATCTGCCCCTATCACTGAAAATTAATAATAAAATTCAAATACTACAATAAAAATATCTCATTGCCTCCTTACTTACTGAAAATCTGGGACACTCAGTTATCAGAATGGAGTAGCAATTTCAGAAATCTCTGACTTCTGGCACCCAAATATAAGTATTTCAGTGAGCTCTGATCTGTGATTGACAGACAGGTGCAATGCAGTTCTGAAAGTCTCCCTTACAGATTGTAAATTGCATTGCCTTTACAGAAGAAAAAAAACCAAAAAAAACCCCAAAAAACCCTGGAATGACTGGAGGCAAACCATCCAGTAAATCCTTTATGAAACCTAGTGAATTCTGAAAACTGAGCATAATTTTACAGTCTTCCAAAAGTGCGCTCTAGGAGCTTGACTCTTTCTTAGGAACACAGCCTCTCCTATGTGGGACATGTAATTGCAGCAGATAGTGCAATGGTCCTGCCTTCTAGTGATGAAAAGACTAGCAGAGGATTGTTATCCCTGACAATACTCTGCTTCAAGAGCAGCTTTTAGGGCTGGGAGATGCTCTGTTCCAACCCCCACAGAAGACAGACTGTTTAAAGGTTTTGAGCCCAGCGCAAAAGGGTTTGCAACAATAACAAATCAATCCATACAGAGATGTAGTTTATGAAAATGGCTGATTGACTCCTGAGTGGATGAAAAGGTGTAACCGAAATGGAAATTCAGTCTTCTAATTCTATCTCCATATGCTATTGTAATTCTATCAGTCTCCTTTCACCACTTGCTCCTGGACTCCTTCAGCCTGAGGTTTTTTTATTTCACTTAACCCCACAGGAAAGAAACCTGTTCTTGCAACTGTGCTTCCTAAGGACCAAAAATACCTTCCCTGGCATCAGCGCCAGGATAATTGGAATGCATTGCCATCGACACAACAGTGGATGTTTCTGCTGCATCTGCATTCCACATGGACTGTGAATTTGACAAGCTCTCATAATAATGGAAAACATTTCCAACAACTTTCAGAGTTAATATATTCTGATTCCTACAGAGCAAATTTTGAAAAAGAAAAGTGTATCAATTTACAGCTCAGGATTGCTTAAGAAAGGCAGAGCTTTCTGCAGAGGAATATAACAGTGAAGACACAAAGGCAAAGAAAACTTATTTTCAAAACGTTCAAACATACATTGTGCCTAAAGCAAAGCTAGAATTTTCCCCTCTCAAATGCCATGAAATTACAGGGAAACTTGGGAACTTGTAGTTGAATTGGAGCCATCAAAGACTTTGGCAGAGGGCCTGTTCAGTTACTGACACAAATTAAAAGTTGAGAGTTTTCCGGCTACATGTCCTCCACAATCACTAATATAGGGAGGACAGGTAAGCCTGCCTAAAGTCCCACATATAGCAGTAGCTGTTGTAAAGTAACAAAACACATGTTGACTCAGAGCAGGCAAGTGGGCATGGGCAAAACCAGACACAAGCTATTGAAACTCCCCACACAGAAGGACTGAAATAATCAGATTCAGGGCTGTGCGGGAATGACAGACAGTACGCTCCAGTAACGCAGGCTAATGTATAAGTTCCCCTTCTTGCCCTGTAGGGGCCATTTCGTAAGGAATTTTGGCTTAAGTATCACTGTAGTAGAAAAGCAAACATAGTTCTATAACAGGACTTTTCAAATGTAATGAAATAAGACAAAAAGCAGAAATTGCTTTTGAAGTTATGTATGTCAAAGGTGTCTGCAGGCAGAAGCAGTCTTTATAATATGGGATTCCAAATCAAATGAATACTTTCATTTAACACTGTTTATGGAGCTAAATGGTCAAGCACAGCTTATCTATATGTTCATACACTGGAAACAGATATTCACATTGTTAGGTTTAAACTTGACAGCAGAGAATGATAAAGATGATACATACCTATTCTACATGTTTCTCTCTCACATTTCACACTCCCTATTACAACATCATCTACACAGGTCTATTCAGATAGAAAAGAAGAGATATGCTATCTAGAAAGTGGTATAAAAACATAGTATTGAAGCTTTAATTTTAAGCTATGAATGCATAGGACTCCAAAAGAGAGACCTTCTCAAGGTCAGCTTTCTCCAGGAGAACATTTCTTTCCTTTGAACTGACCATTCACCAGGCATGAAGAATTGTCAAAAAGAGTATTTAAGCCCGTGTATAGTTTTAAGTGTGCGCAAAAGTCACTATCACCATTATAGCTGCTTGCATTCTTCAGCTGTGCATGGTTTAGTGCTTTGATAGACCTAAATGTCATTAAGCTACAAAGTGGTTTTGTGAAATTGCCTCAACAGCCACCAGTTGTTTTTGTTTCAATCCTACATTAGTCATCTGAATGAGGAGACGGAATTAAAAAAAAGAGTACTTCTAGTAGCAAAGTGTGTCCTATTAGTGTGCTTAGATAAGACACAAAACGTTAGAAACAATTCAAAGGTACTGAGCATATGCTGCATACAATGTACAAATTTTGACCCTGAATCGGCACAAACAGTTCAAATACATTACTTAAAAATTAATCAAGCTGGCAGTCTTAGAAATTTCAGCCCTAACATGAACTATTGATTCTGGGTTTGCATAACAATTGTCAGCAGTTCACAAATTTTTACTTAAAAAAGCCCAGGTAAGGTAGGAAGCATTTATCTGATTTCAGCCACCTTCTTTCCTCTGAATAAAACCAGCCATGTTTTTTAGAATATCATGCAGCTCCTCTTTCTTGCTACTAAAGCTGTCATTTTTTACTTACGCAGGCAGAGAAGGAGGGAGCATATTGCCTATTTTGCTATGATGAAAACCTTGCAATTACAGCAGAAAATTCCCATCAGAAATCTGTGAAAGCAGCACCACAATGCTTGCATTTCAGTGCTACTCCTGATCGCTTACCCCTCTTTCATCCTTTCAGGCCTTTGCTCACAAGCTAGAGGGGTTCTATTCTGTGCAATAAAGAGTTGACTTTTTAGGTCATCTCTTGCAAACTATATACTTTGCACAGTGTGGAAATAGCATAAGAACACACCTACTAATATGATTAGGCTTATCAGTTTCTGCCTGAACCTTTGCGAGGCACAGACGTTGACGCAAGCCATGCTTTATTGTCCTGATTATTCCTGAGCTGCAAATAGTGCATAGAGACAAAACATTATCTTTCCTTTAAAAACCTCCAGGGGCTTGTAAAGTCTGCTGAAACCCATGCCAATCTGAATTCAATACACTGCCTCTACCTTACAGGCTTGCCAGACTCATTAGTGAGTTTTTAACTCACCTTATTGTTAGTGTTCTGCAGGGTATAAGCAATTTCATATTGCTAGTAATGTTCTCCAAGCTGTCTGATGCTAACTTTGCTTTCCCTATTGATTCTGCTCACTTGGCAACATTGATTTTTTTTTTTTTTTTCTTTTTCCATACTTCTGTTGTGATGGGTAAGCCACAGAATTTGTGTTAGCAACTTTTTTGTGCCCCAGGATCATCTGTGGAGAAGCAGGCACCATACTGCCAGTTGAGTTACTGAGGTGAATTAAAAAGAGTCCAGAGAGGGTAACTGATACAGCTGACCTGTGTATCACACTGAAAGGGCAACTCAAATACATATAAAATAAATATGCATGTATGTATATGCATACATAAAATACTTATCTGTAAAAAAAAAAAAAGAGAGTATTCCTTTCCATGTGAAAAATTTTCTTGCTTTGTGAAAAAAAGACGCTGTACATAGAGCACATTCAGGCATGGTCACAGCATGTCATAGCTGGCCCCTGGTGGCTCATACCTAATGGATAGCATTTAAGCTGTTCTAGTCTATGCCAAGGCCAGAACAAAGTCAGCCTCAAATCAGGGAGCCGTAAGTCCCTCTTCAGTCTTTTATTTGTACCCAATGAATACTGAAAACATCTGTGAATCTTGCCCAGAAAACCTTGAAAAAGTTTCCTCCGGTTTTGAAAATAGCTAAATAGGATTGTCGTTGACAAAATGCTTTTAAAAAAGGTCCAGCCCATTCTGATGTGTCCGGTTTTATTATTTTCAAGCCTTCTCCAATGGTGTATGCTGACAGTGCAGAGACATGGCAGTGTGACAGCATCATCGCCTCTCTATCCAGCTTTTGAAAAGGGAAAAGTATTATCCTGTGGTCTTTTACAGAGACTAGGTGTACTGTAGAACTGCATGGGTCATGAAAATTCCTATGACATACTAAATACTAAAGCTCAGAGTAGGGAATGCAGTCACTGGGTCCTGTGCTTTCCCGTAGCACAGCTCTTCTATGAATCAATTTGCTATCTTTCAAAAGCTTACAAGTCTGGTACTACAGCCATCAAACCTTCTGAACACCCTGAAGCAACTACAAAATCTTACCAATTGTTTTACAAGCTGCAGCAAAAATTCAATAGTCTTGATTTGTTCCATAAGCTTCAGCTCTAACAAAACTCCCACTGGCCACAAAGAGAACAGCAACATCCAGCCCTATCCTCCCTCGGAGCATGGTCCTGGTACACCGCCATGACCTATGTAACTATACTTTAAAATATAACAAACACATGAAGAGACAATTAAACAAGTGGTAAAGATGATGAAAAATTTCCTCTGTTTAAAAAAACTTCTTAAATTTTGTCTCTCAAATGGCTAGTACAAAGCTTGAAAACATGATTAGCAGGCTATAAGTTAAAAATAAGAAGGATTTTGAAATTCTAAGCTGTTGTTTTAAAATAGCAATGGTCATACACTACTGATTCATAGAATCATAGAATCGTAAGGGTTGGAAAGGACCTTAAGATCATCTAGTTCCAACCCCCCTGCCATGGGCAGGGACACCTTGCCCTAAACCATGTGGCTCAAGGCTCTGTCCAACCTGGCCTTGAACACTGCCAGGGATGGAGCATCCACAACCTCCCTGGGCAACCCATTCCAGTGCTTCACCACCCTCACTGTAAAGAACTTCTTCCTTATATCTAATCTAAACTTCCTCTGTTTAAGTTTGAACCCATTACCCCTTGTCCTACCACTACAGTCCCTAAGGAAGAGTCCCTCCCCAGCATCCTTGTAGACCCCCTTCAGATACTGGAAGGCTGCTATGAGGTCACCACGCAGCCTTCTCTTCTCCAGGCTGAACAGCCCCAACTTTCTCAGCCTGTCTTCATATGGGAGGTGCTCCAGCCCTCTTATCATCCTCGTGGCCCTCCTCTGGACTCGCTCCAACAGCTCCATGTCCTTTTTATGTTGAGGACACCAGAACTGTACGCAGTACTCCAAGTGGGGTCTCACAAGAGCAGAGCAGAGGGGCAGGATCACCTCCTTCGACCTGCTGGTCACGCTTCTTTTGATGCAGCCCAGGATACGGTTGGCTTTCTGGGCTGCGAGCGCGCACTGCTGGCTCATGCTAAGCTTCTCGTCAACCAACACCCCCAAGTCCTTTTCTGCAGGGCTGCTCTGAATCTCTTCTCTGCCCAGCCTGTAGCAGTGCCTGGGGTTGCCCCGACCCAGGTGTAGGACCTTGCACTTGGCTTGGTTAAACTTCATAAGGTTGGCATCGGCCCACCTCACAAGCGTGTCAAGGTCCCTGTGGATGGCATCCCTTCCCTCCAGTGTATCAACCAAACCACACAGCTTGGTGTCATCGGCAAACTTGCTGAGGGCGCACTCAATCCCACTGTCCATGTCACCGACAAAGATGTTGAACAGGACCGGTCCCAACACCGATCCCTGAGGGACACCACTCGTTACAGGTTTCCAACTGGACATCGAGCCATTTACCACAACTCTTTGCGTGCGGCCATCGAGCCAGTTTTTTATCCACCGAGTGGTCCATCTATCAAATTGATGTCTCTCCAATTTAGAGACAAGGATGTCATGTGGGACAGTGTCGAATGCTTTGCACAAGTCCAGGTAGATGACATCAACTGCTCTGCCGCTGTCCATCAGTTCCGTGGCTCCATCATAGAAGGCCACCAAATTGGTCAGGCAGGATTTCCCCTTAGTGAAGCCATGTTGGCTGTCACCAACCACCTCGTTGTTTTTCATGTGCCTTAGCATGTTTTCCAGGAGAAACTGTTCCAAGATTTTGCCAGGCACAGAGGTGAGGCAACACCTCACAGAGGTGATTCATAAACATATATTGCTTTTTGGAAATAGGAAGGATTTGGCCTAGGATCCTTTTTGCCCTTATGTCACTGGACAGTCAATTTTCTACCTTTAATTATCACAAGATCCAATTTCATGCTGTGTTTCCAGCTGCCACCCAATCAGTCCCTCCACTAGTATACTCCAGGAGCAGACCCGCAAACACCTTCCTGTATGTGCTATTCTTCTTAATTCCTAAAACACAAACCCAGAAATATATTTCCATTTCATCACCACCAGTCATGTCTCTAGGTGCTCCTATATCTTCTGCTGCTGAAGTTGCAGCTTTGAGAAAGGATGCCTATTGTAATATCAAAGAACTGCAGAATTCACATCGCTATTGCCAGATGTTGGGAATGAAACCAGATAGGGAAAACTATGTGAGTGAGTATGTGAGACTCATGCACGCACTCTGAGCACTACCATAATTTCTCAAAGCTGCACAATACACTTGCAATTGTAAGTAGGCAGCTATTTTTTTTTTCTTCCAGCAAAGGAAGCAAAAGATCCATGTTAAAAATATTCCACAAACCATATTCAAGACTGTTTTTGCAAACAATAAAGCCTTATATAGTCATGTCAAGTTACTTTTCCATATTATGTAAAAACATACAATATATATAAAATACACAGTAGCTAATCTCAAACCTATTTTTATTTACTTTAGTAGATCTTTATATACTCTGTTCCCGCAACAGTCTGACTAGTGTGTGAAACACAGAGGTAAATGAATAGTGTTAGTTTAAACTGACATCAACAAGCTATTTAAGCAGAATGTAAGTATACTGTGTCTTAAACATGACAGTTAATGAGACAAGCATCAGCTTAGAGACATTTGCTGAAACTCTGTTGGCGGGAGCCATTTTGTTCTGAAGTGACAAGATTTATACAATCATCCTTCTCTAATGTAAACGTTTTGTAGTTTAGGAGTGTAGTATGTCTTTTTGAGCCCATGCATTGTTGCCAGCATACACACAGTCAGCACCTTCTGTGTCGCACCAAACACCAAAATCCCAAGGAAGGCTGTCTGTGTAGATGCCAGTTCCTACAAAAAGGAGCTGGATGGGAGAGGCTGAATCCCAGATAGGACCAGCACCTCTCCTTCTCCATTAGGACTTCAGTGCTTCTGACGGTCGCAATAATTCTCTTCTGTATTTCCTCCCCCCTCTACCTTTATCTGATTAACCCACTTAGGCAAATGAGTCCGGATTTTAATGGTTCTTCAAAGATAAAACATCAAGAATATTCAAGAAGATCTTGCTTCCACTGGAATTTGCTTTAGGAAATCAAAAAGTTTTTCATAAGAAAATTCTTACAGAAAAAGGTTTCAATGGTGATTACCAAAATATTTTCTTTCAGTAAGGTCAGCGGCTTGTGTCCACTACTCACGTAACTAATGGTAAACAAAACAGGAGACATATTCCAACTCTCAAAGAAGCTGGATACCCAGGTATTTTGAAACACCCCCTAGCACCATTCTGCACCTTTGAAAATGTTCTAATTATCACTTTGTCAATAATCTTTTGCTTTTCTATGCTCTTGATGATCCTTCAGGAGGGCTGAGAGAGATTACTATCTAAGGATAAAATCATTCTTGCTACTTTTTTACAGATACTCACACGTTTGAGTAAGTAGCACACCTTTAAATATTTGAAAGTTAACGTGCTGATTTTCTTTGTAGAGTAAATGGCAAAACCCTACCTCCTGTGCTGACCTTAGTTTCTATTTTAAATCAGAATCACAGAACGATTGAGATTGGAAGGGACCACCAGAGGTCAACTAGTCCAACCTCCTTGCTCAAGCAGGGTCACCTATCGCACATTACTCAGGATCGCGTCCAGACAGCTCTTGAATATCTTCAGGGAGGAAACCTCCACAACCTCTCTAGACAAACTTTTTGAAGCGTCTCTGAAAATCTGCAAATTATGATTTATTGCGAACTTTGTATTAAAAAAATAGGAAAAAATGTATTGCAGAAGACATGGCGCTTTGTATATGTCTTTGAGCAAAAGCAGGGTCTTTATTATACATCAATTGATTTTAAATGCATATTTCATGTAATGCAAAGACTTAGGATATTTCTCATTTTAAAAAATTAATATAGGAAGCAGGAAGATAGATTAAAAAGTGAACAAAATGCATGTTTGTAAAATAATTGCAGCTATTGACCAAAACCATTAAAGGCACCACAGACAACAGCATTACTTGACAGTCCTCATTGGGTTATTGATTCGCTTTTCTCTCCCAAAAGCACAGTTGCTCGGGCTTTGTTCAGTGTACTGAGCACAAGGTAGAAGGCACCTTTTCATTGCCACTGTTCCAGTTGTTACTAGACATCAGCCTTCTGTGCTGCTTCTGGCAGGAAAATATTTAAGATGCCTGGAATAGCAGAGACTAACTCTTTTGACTCAGAAGTGTGTTTGCTATTAGCACAAAAACTACATCTCTGGCCTGAACTTATATATTAAGATGCCTTATATAGGCATCTTACTTGTCACGAAGGGCTTGCAACAACCTGTATATGCAATGGTGACATCTTGATACTGTTTGAAAATGAGCAAATCCTGAAGTCTGAGCTTCCTGGTGGAACACAATAAATCCACAGATCTCTTCTCAAACAGGAATGGATCCTCATGTTGTGAAAAATCTGAGAGGTACCCAAAGTCAGATGGGGAGCACATGCTTTGATAAAGCAGCCAGTGTTTGCAAAAGAAATCAGTGTGGCAGGAAGGCCAGGCACACACAGATCTAAATACAGATCTGCTTATAGGCACCCAACTCACACTCATCTGATTAAATTAACATTCGAATCCAAAACACAGAGGTATAAGAATTTTTAAGAATCAGGTACCTATAATCATGACAGCCCTTTAGCCTGCACCTGCCCTACAACCTGAGCTACAACCCATGACTGCACATGCTTCCAGATCCTCTGCCCTATACTCTTCTCTTCCTCCAGGCAGCAGCTGTTCCTGCTGAGTCTCTTCACAATGCTCATTGCTTTGGAACAACATCACAGCCACCTGAGAATCAGAGAAACCTCCCAGGAACAGATTTTGTGGAAAAGAAGCCTCTGCAACTTACTGAAGCTCTTCCAGAAATAGCCTACCACTTCAGTCCAGTGATTCCTCTGCAAATGGCCACAGCTGCTGTAGCTCTTGGAGGAGAATTCAGAGCATTGCTTCTTGTTCATCCTGACACTGTTTGATGGAGGAATTCCCAGAGAAGCCCCATGCTTTGTAACTCTTTGTCATAACACAGAATGCATTATCCACAATTAAAAGCATGATTACAGGCACTTGTTCTTCAAATTCTTTTCAGCTATCCAATTGCAGATCAACTGGCAAAAGCATGCATGGTTTTGTTTCAGATTAACTGTCAGGAATATAGTCAGACTTTGAACTCGTTTTCTGGATATATTATCCACGGCATGACTGTGCTTCTGGAAAGGAATTAACTGCTTCATCACATCTCAGCATGTAAACTCGAAAAGAACAGTTTAGGGATTTTTTCTGTTTTTTCTATATGCTGTGAATGATGACTTGCATAATGAAAGCAGCAATATAACTAGCGCAGGCTCCAGACCTACGGACAGTTTTCTTTTGACAACTTGATGTCTGGCTGAATTTCCTCCACTTCATTCTAAAGAGTTGCAGATAAAAAAAATACATTAATTGCTGTGCTATACAGTAACTTCAGAATGAAAAATGCTTGTTCCAAGTGGGAAAGTGTATTTACAAAGTAAACCATTTGCCGCTCCATCTGATATGTTTTGCTGACTGGGTTGGCATTAACCAGAGGCAACATGTTCCCATCAGAACTTAGACTTCAGTGTTATTGCCTGATCCAATCCCATCCCCACACCATTTGCCACAGGAGTTGATCAGCATTTAATTCCTCTGTTGCTAACTGATCTTTTGATCTGGGAGAACCTTTTCAGTAGATATGAAGCGATGAAAAAAAAAAAAAGCTCTCAATCTCTGTAGTGGTTACAGAATTTCCATTGACCACAAGGAAATCATTGCTCTGGAAATTCGGTATCACAGCAGAACTGACATGTGATACTTCAGCTGTCAAAGGTGAAAGAAAGAGAGGTCAAGCAGTGGCAGAACTGGCTGCTCTTTGAATTAGAGAGAAAAACGCCAGCTGGGAAACGGGCTAAAAAAGCATCTAAATCAAGTATCCTTGCACTTCCAAAGTCTAACAATACCAAAGAGAAGCAAACCTGGAACAACTCTTAATTCATCAGAGCATGAGAAAACCTGCCAAATGACTCAACTTTAAGATAGAAGTGCAGGGAGGTTTACATAAGGGGTGGGAGGTGGCAGAAGAACAAAAGGTTTCTCTTCGGAAAAAACAAAAGATAACAGGGCGTTCAGTTCAACACTAAGTGTATAGGAAATAAAAGTAACAAGGTACTGGTACTAATTACATAGAAGGGGCACTTAGGTCTTCATTGTACAAGCTCACAGTCACTGCTTACATCCTACCAGGTATAACTGGAAGCAAAATTTCTGTCTGATATGGTACCAGACAATGGCATGCATTTTAAGAACCCTACTACTTATTGTCTTACTTGGAGGGAGTTAAAACACAAACTGAGGGAAAGCATCATATTTCTCAGCAGGCAACTTTTTTCAGTCACCAGATGAGCAATGACTGCTTTACTTTTCACCTGTGATATGAGCTTATTCTCATTCTTCCTTTTGCATTAATTATAATGTTTTAAACCTTGGTGTATTCCTCCAGGGAACAATGGCCGAGAACTGACTGCATGGCAAAAAAAGTGAACTGAAGGAATGCCACAAACCCAACAGAAACAGTAACTTGAATACCTTAGGGACTTCATATTAACAATATTTACACCCATTTCATGCTTTCTCCAGCAGAACACTCTAAAGAATATGATTATTGGCAGAAATCAAGCAAATGAACAGTGAATAATAAGCTCAAATATGGACTATTCACAGGAACTGAATTTTGAATGTGTTCAGGTCAGAAATGCCAGTAATAGCAAGCTCTGTTCACCCAAGTAGAGACAGGGACAGACTGTGGCTTCTCTGTCCACTTTGATTTTCAAAACATTCCCTCAGATGGGTGTAAACTACATTTTACTTTATTCCCTGAAATTAAAAGATACAAAACTCTGAGCTGATTCAAGGAAATGATGAAAAGAGACATCTGTCAGAAAGATTACTTCTTTTCAAATGTCCTGTCTACATCTGGTACAGAACCATCTGTAATGGCATTAGTGGCCATTAGGAGTGGAAGAGAGCACTTAGAAAGCAGTTGCTAAGAAGCCCTACAATATTGACGAGCAAGAAGCACTTTGTATCCAGCCTTTTCGGTTTGCTGCTGGTTTGAAAGGTACCCAGACTCTTTGTACATGGTGTATCTTCATTTCTGTAATGGTAAATTTCATCAATTGAGTCTGCTTAGGCAATTTTAAAACCCAGCTAGAAAAGAAACTAAGAGACTTCATAACTCTTGACCGACCCCCCCTCAACCCCTTCACAATTTAGGAAAACAAATGCGCTTTGCAAAGTTCTGTCTGTCCCCCTTTGGCTTCTTAAGTCTCTGCACTTTCCACCATGGTAATCATCTTTGCTGCTATTTTCAGTGACTAAAGAAAATTCCCTCACTTAACTGCATTGTTACAAGAGATTATTGCAATCTGGGAGCTGGAAGAGAGGGAACTTAGCTTGCCTGGCTTTGTTCAAGGCAATTCAACCAGTTCCTTTGAAAGAGTCCTCTGGCACCTAAGCTTTCCGACCACAGAAATTATTCCCTCTCTATACTTACCCAGAGATGATACTAAGTCTTTCCTAAAAGCGTCTAAAATATGAAACTGTTCAGAGAACTCTCAGCAAGATGACTACTACTTCTCCATCTGCTTATACTGTGACTCCTTCCCACCTATACTTAATGCACATAAAAAGCAGAGCAACACAGGTGCATCTCTCTCACAGTGCTTTGCCTGAGAGCTGCAATTTACTTCAGCTGGGGGAAAGTTTCACTTACCTCATGGAGAGGAACCTGGCGAAGTCAGCTGTGGTCTTTTCTCTCCACAGAAGCAGGGTTAATTCTCAGCCTGCCAACAAGGGTAGGAGTTTCCACAATGATTCAGACTTTTAACTACTCACCTCTACACCCCTGAGAATTTCAGGTGACTAGCATATTTTTAGGTGAGACTCTGCTGGGTCCTATCACAACAAAAGCTTCAGGGCCGTATTTATGGAAAAAAAGAAACAACAAACAAACCAAAACCCTCTTGTAATTGTTTTTGAAACAAATTTCTTTCATTTTAAAGTTGCATTTGGAGCAAAAGTAAATTAGTGGTTTCACAGCAGTATCTTGGAAGTATAAAAGCAGCTGCAGCCCACAAAAAGACTTTCTGACCTCATTTAGGGGGCTGTTAATATCCATGTCTTAAGTACAGGAGTTACAGTTATGCTTTACAGCAAATTACCTCATCACAGGGCAATGGTTTGGAGCCTTGGATTAATGGTCTGTGTATCTGACACTTTCACAGCTGATAATCAAATAAATCTGTGTGTCTTCTAAACAAACATCAAGCTCAGAGGCATTTTTTCAGTGCAGAGGACACTCAACACACCTATGCAATTATGAAATTGTCCATAACTGTCTTCAGGAATTCCTGAGCTATTTACTGCATGCTATACTTTCATCTTCCTGCTGAAAGTGGTGGTATATGTAATGTGATGTCTCAATGCTGTAACCCAAAACGGAGGAAGTCATTCTGCAAAAACATGACAACATCAGGAGAACAGACTTCTGCTTCTCAGTTAATATCTCAACCATTGTTCTGGCAAGCAAGCTGACAAGAAAGAAATAAAATGTCACAAACATTCTCTAGCAGATGGTGTCTGTTTGACCGTTTCATACCCCCATGAGGCAATACTTTATCTGAGGTGGTTCTTTTATTCACTGAAACTAGTCAGAGTCCAAACCATTCCTGTGATGATATTCTTCTTCCTTCACTGTGTTTCTCCACTGTGTACACACACACTTATCTCGCCACATCCTCACGCAGTATAAATAAGTAGAACTTCATTGAAAAAGGAGGAAGAGTAAAGATATTCACATCCACAACATATGTGTGCTGAGATGTTTGAGAAAATTACCCTCATTAAAAAATGGCATTACTCAATCAGTGCACCGATAAATGGTGCAGTCATCTCAAATTCCTTTATGATATATAAAGCATTTAGATGTTCAGAACTGCCAGCAACAGATTATATTAAAGTAGTACAGAGAGGAATGGGAATGAGAAAAATGAATGGTCTTCCCTTTTGCAGGGACTATAAACAAGATGTCAGTTAAATTCCCTAACATTTCAACCAAAATCTATTACCTAACCTCCCTCTTAAAGTTGTAAAATAATCCCTGAATCACAGAAAACAAAATTAAACAGAAAATTAATTACTGCATAGCATGCAGACTGTAACTTCCATCTGGGAAAGGAGAAAAAGAAGCTAAATCCCAGGACATGATGGCCAGGGCACTCCACTAGCCCATACAACATGCAGAATGTGGTCCTGTCAAGTTGGGAGCAGTAAAATCATGACTCACACATTCTGGATATGAGCTCTTAAACCCAACATATACAGTAAAATCTGAAGAGTAAGAAGAAAACATTCATCCTCTTTCACCTGCCCAGTGAGAAAGAGGTGCATTAAATGCCTGTTTCTAGAAAAATGTTCATCAATGCAAATCCCACGTTTACCTTAGAGCTAAGGACAAGAACCTGCAAAAGACTTTGCTCAAAGTAGACACTGCAGTATTCTGCACTGAATTACCTAGTGTTCTGTAGGTAGCTCAAAGTCAATTATATTCTCTCAGTCAATTAACCAGCATTTTCTCTAAGAAATGCATTCATAGCACAGCTTAAGAAGCTTGCTCTCACATCTGACTCAGCACCCAGAATATCTTCTGTTTTATTCTTGTTCTATGTCTCAGAACTCAGTTTATTTTAAGCCCAGAGATATTCAGACAACAAGAAAACTTCTAGGGTCTGCTGTTCTGTGCATAATTTAGCTTCTTGTGTCATTTGGATGTCCTAGGGGGACAGCACTAACTCTCCAGAAATAGAGGGAGAGAAATAGAGAGTGAATGGAGGAGTTATGTTTGTGTTTGTATTAGTAATCATCTTAACTGAAACAGATTTAACATAGCAGAATTTTGAGGAAAAAGCTTTTCTCCAGCCTCATGTGTGGAATATAGGTCCCTTCAGTGGAAACAGCATGTCATACACAGGCACAGGCTGGCTAATTTCTTCAGGAATCTGAAGAGGCTAGAGGAGGCGAAAATGCATTTTACAATTATCTAACACAGAGCAACATATATAGAGAAAGATTAAATACTTTGGCTTAGTCTATCATTACCTTGTCATAAAATACAATTAACCTAATGTTTCATTTGATGGTAGCCTCCCAGCAGTATACTCTGTTTTGGGGGACACAAGCAATTGGCTCCAAATTACATTCTGTAGTGGAGGAGCATATGTTAAGGGTTTAAATTATCTGCATATCTTTAATCTTAATCCATGGAGCAATGGAGGATCTGCTAGTTATTTATAGCTGGTCTGGGGTGAGCTGCTGTGAGCAGGGTAACTGAAACAGTATTTCAGCCTGTTTGCCACTGATTTGTGTAATGGCTGTTGTTAGCTATAGCATAATCACAACACTAAATGGAAAATAAAAAATAAAAATACATTAAACATATGTTTTTATGTTGTGTTTTATGATCACATCTTATTTTTTACTGCAGTTCCAAATTCTGTTATTCCTTCCTTTCTGAGATCAATTTACTTGCCTGGCAGCAGTTTGCTATATTAAAGCTCGAGAAAGCTGATCTGCTTTCTCTTATTTTCTGGATTAACAGAGCTTTCAGCTTGATAGCTGCTAAATTCTTAAGACTGAGGGCTGTGACCCCTTTTTAAAGTTGCTGTTACACTAAAGGACCAGTTCATGCAAATTTACGTCTCTTAAATAATAACATTTATTTCTCAGAAAGGTGTTATTTTGTTCTTTCCTCAAGCTGTAAAAATAGTATAGAGATTGTAGAAGCTTCAGTCTTTATTAATTTTTCAGTAAGTATTCTTAATTCTGCAATCTATTACTTGTCATCTCCTATTTTTGATATTTGACAAAGATTTCAGTTAAGTGGTCTAGTTCTGTCTTAAAGCAGGAGAGACATGGCATGATTTACCATCATGCTCATTGTTTCCTCTCCCTTTAAAGGAGAAAGTACTCCCAGGCAATGTATATTGTCTTTGGATGTAACTCCAAGGTGCCTTGCAATTCCTCCACCAATTGATAAACAGTGGCTCATGTTCCTGTTCCTACCTTTCTAACCTTGGTGACTTCTGAGCGGGTCACATGCATCTTGTATTTTGGCAGGAATTTTCTGACCCATTACTGCAACTTGATATCATAGGCCCCTCTAGTTTGTACTCTGCTCCCAGCAACCAAATCTATAAACTTTTAGTCACTGAATGCCCCTTGTCAAACATGTCGCTCACCAGATTTCCAAAGCCTATCTTAGTTTATACAGTCTCATCCACCTTTAGCAAAGCAGACATCTGGGATTTCCGAAAGGTCTACCAACTGTAATGTGTGGGCCACGTTCCACACATTGTGTGGAATAAGGACATGAAAGTCCTGGAGCAGATTCCCTAGCACAGTACCTCTAGATCCCAAAGGCTCCAGAGCAGTCAAAATTCTGGGAGCCACCTTGACCCTGCTG
Organism: Strigops habroptila; assembly: GCF_004027225.2. NCBI lineage: Eukaryota > Metazoa > Chordata > Aves > Psittaciformes > Psittacidae > Strigops > Strigops habroptila. The sequence continues at coordinate 33,074,552 of NC_044281.2, forward strand.
ATGCTAAAAGAGTAGTCAGCACCACCACTTGGGAGCCACCTTGACCCTGCTGATGCTAAAAGAGTAGTCAGCACCACCACCAGGGACTCCAGAAGCCCCTACTTTAGAGCAATGCACTGGTTTTAATGGCAGCAAACCAGGTTAATTTCCAGTAATTCCTGTTTTGTCAGAATCTCCTCAAAACTGGCAGGTATCTGTGAAACTTGTCAGACTTGACAAATACGCTTATCAGAGGGCTGGAGCACCTCTCCTATGAAGACAGGCTGAGAGAGTTGGGCTTGTTCAGACTGGAGAAGTCAAGGCTCAGGGAAGATCTTTGAACAGCCTTCCAGTACCTAAAGGGAGCCTACAAAAAAGCTGGAGAGGGACTTTTTACAAGGGCATGTAGGGACAGGACAAGGGGAAATGGCTTTAAACTGAAAAAGGAGATTTAGATTAGACATAAGGAAGAAGCTCTTTACTGTGAGGTGGTGAGACACTGGAACACGTTGCCTAGAGAAGCTGTGGCTGAGCCATTCCTAGCAGTGTTCGAGGCCAGGTTGGGTGGCGCTTCGAGCAACCTGATCTAGTAGAAGGTGCCCCTGCCCATGGCAGGGGGTTGGAACTAGATGGTCTTTAAGGTCCCTTCCAACCAAAGCTGTTCAATAATTGCCAAAGAAAATCTGCTTCAGCTGAGAATTTTCAGTTGCAGAAACTGGGACAATCATGGACCATGCCAGGCTACACTTCTAGGCAGGCCTTAACTGTCAAATATGAGCACACACTACTACACATCCCAGTCATGGAACCACCTGTACCCCCAGCCATCTCCATGGTAAGCTCTCAAGCTGCAATCCCCTTTCCTTCAGTCTCTGAATTTTAAGTGTTGTGTCTTTCACTATCTTAGGAGCTATTTAGCCTAGAGCCTTCAAACTTTTCTCAGGCTCAGACTTCAGTCCTGAATTCCAATCCAGTTCTGAATTCCAACCCATTTCTACTCTCTGTTCTGACTTCTAGACATATCTGGCAAGGAAGCGGTATTCTCTTTCACAATCTTCTTCTAGTATCATAGACATCACCATTACCAGACTGTTAATGCTCTAAGAGGAAAGGGTGGGCTGAACATAAAAAATTCACTTGTAAACTGGCTGGACTCAGTTTAGTGTATTACACTTTATACCACCCACTAACAGATACTGAGAAATGTCCTGTAAGAATCATAACTATGAACTACTAAGTATTAAATTTGCTAATATTTGCAGTGAAGTGTAATATATGAAGTGCAGCCAGACCACCCAGCACAGAGCAGAGTCACACCAACTTCTGGCTAATGGCAGACATTTTACTCAGTGCTCTTTTGCCATGTTGCTTCCCATACATAGATAAACTGCCAAATCTTTTTCATTATGCAAAACGAAACTCTGTTATTTCCAAAAGAAAACTCAGGAGGTAAATGAAGAAATCATGCTGGGATAAGGGGTTCAGCCAAACACATCAAAGGGCCATGTGGGCCACCAGAACACGGAGAGCAACAAAAATATTGTCGTAAATCTATTTGCAGTGAGTTTTTTCTTTTCTCTCTCATGAGACTGCATTTGGATTTCCCCTCCCCTCAACAATAACCTTCTAAGAACAGAATAAAAAATTTTGTGGCTTGCTACAGGGAAAAAATATTATCATCTGCACTATCCCAGTGAGAAGAGGTCACTTGCTTCCTTGGAAAGATTACAGAAAAAGGAAGAAATTGTAGCAAGGGAACACTCTGATTGATGAGTACCTAGAAACCTGCTGAGAAAACCTAATCCCATATAACTGCTGTGCAGAAGCTGAAAGGCTTCATTTAATCTTTGGACTGCCACTGCTACAAAACTTACAAAAGCATCCATGTGAAGCCTTTAAATGATAGAAGTTAGAGTTGGGAGACACTTATTCTACTACAATGAAGTCTGGTCCAGTCACAGTGCCAAAGGGAGTCCCTAGAAAAAGGATTCATCAATTACAGCCAATAAATATTTCACAGATACAAAAAATAAGCATATTTCTAAATATGGAAATGATACTTTTTCTAAGGCAGACAGTTCTTCATCTAAGCAGGCAGTATGAATGTATTTTTCTATTGTAGAGAAACTGCTCCTGACATTGGTTCATATTAGTGAGGTAACTTCTTTTTCATAGTGGAGATATGATCTGGGGAGGCTGGGATATAACTGTACAAACACACAAGCTTTGGTGAATCCTGCCTTAAAGATGTTGTCTAATGGTAAATATACTGTACACAGCTGCAGGGAGGGTGAAAAGTTACTTAATCTAAAAGAAAAAGTGTCTTGGCAGAATAGAGCTTAACATTAAAATCAGAGAGATAGAAGTTATTCAGGAATGACAGCCACACAGGCTCTGATAAGGCTACCAGCACAGACGGGAAGTACGCATAAACACAATACCCTCATTTTGAACCACACTATCCCTCCACAAGATGGGTCTCTTGAGGAGCAAATCTCTGTACATCTCTTTGCAGAGCCTGTCTCAGATGGGTATTGCTGAGGTTACTGCCCATCTTCTGCAAGTCATCATACAGTAAACCAGGTGTTAGATAAGAAAGTTTTCAAACATTTTTCTTTACCAGGATGTGCATTCACCAGACTGGGCCTTGATATTTTGTCAGTACTCCTTGATACTGTGCTCCTTCTGTTAATGTAATGCAGCTGAGCCCACGCAGCTGCCACCCTTTCCTCCTGCTCTCTCTACTATGCAGTCTGACTGGGAAGCCAACCAACCTTCTGAGCCATTAGGTACACGCTCTCTCCCAAAAAAACCCCCAGAATTTACTCTGCCTGCCTTCCAGAAAACCCTACTGCCTCTGGCCCATTCTTTAGTGCCATGTCCATGCTTTTTCTCCACTTCACTGGGTATTTCCAAGTTCACGTGTTGTGCAAGGCTTAGGTTCATTCATACCTTGGTTTACATTCATGAACAGCACTCTGTGGAAGCATAGAGTGGAGAAAACATGACATCAGTGACTGCTGATTAGTCTCTGATGGATCAGGGGCTGAGGGAAGCTAAGGAAAGAGCACACTATACTGTTCAGGCAGTTCATAAGAGATATCTGCACCCAGAGGAAGATTCATCCAAGTTCTAGCATATTGCGACAATTTGAGAAAATGTAAAAATAGAGAAGGGGGTTAGGAGGAAAGTCACAGTGAAATACAAAAGCATTTTCTTTTCTAAAATGAAGGTGAAAAAAACTTTCAAAACTTTACTGTGAAATTGCTGAACAACTGTGACATCTGATAAATAAGAGATGAACTCCTGGAGATGTACAGCACACAGATGCCCACACATTCTCAATATTATGAGGAGTTTTGCACACTCGTGGGCACTGCAAGTCCTCAATACGAATAACTTGAGAGCTCTGCTGAATGCAGGTGGGCTTAAAATATGCTTTAAATCAAACACTTGCGTACATTCCTTGCTGAATTAGAATCAAAATACTGTGTGTTGGCACAGCCTCAGTTTTACAGATTCAAGAATTACACCAAGAATGAAGTGAGTTTGTAATTTCCAGCAAAAATAACCAACCTTACAAAGCTAGCAAGGGCCACAAACAAGGAGAGAAACAAGGCCAAGATTTTTATCTGTCCTTGAATCATGGCAAAGTACAAAGGAAGAAGCAGAGAAAATATCTTTCTTTTCCCTCCTTTTTTCCTCACTTGGCAGAGTGAGTGCATGTCTGCAGCTCCATTCAAATTGGATTATCTCACTTTCAGAAATGAATTCAGCAAGGAAACAGCTGCTTATCATGAGGCTGCAAATAGGATGCACCCCAGCCCACCAGCCCCTAGAAGCTAGGATAAGCAATTAAAAATGTGTAGGACTAAATGAATATTTGTTCGTCACAGAAGACAAGTATTGATAAGTTTTCACTATGCCAGTTCACTGCTGCTTCCTTTCTCACACTGCTTGCCCTCAGGTAAACTATACAATTTGAAAATTATGTCTGTCACATTCCTATTACTCCACTAAACACATGTGAGGTTCCCTATAAAATTCTGGTCAAACCTTTTAACCTTTCTCTTTGTCAAAAGAAGAAAATCATGACTCTAATTTGAAATGTAACTAGATGATTCTGTCATTTTTACTTTCACTGTAGTGACTGCAATTAGCATAATTAAAGTAGCAATGACACAAGACATAACAGTGTTCTTGCCTTCTTCATGTTCCTAAACCTAAGTGATCTTTTTTTTTTTTTCTTTTTTCCTTTCTTTCTTTTCTTTTTCTAACAGATAAGCAAGACGGAGAGGACAGATTTAATTTGGATGGCTTTTTATATACCTTCACAGTGAGGTCTAAACATATCAGGCTTGGTGTTCTTGAGGTGTTTTGGCAACAGGATAGAAGTGCATTTCCTAGTGTGAGTACCCCTGAATGAACTGACGAGCAGTGTGTCCCACACCAGAGCCAGAGAGCTGGCACAGCAGACTGAAGAATAGCCCTCTCTGATGAATACACAGGGCACAACCTGGGAAATCAGACTGTGTGCAAATGCAGACCAGTGCAGACACGTGCAATCTCCCCCTCCACATGCTCCTCATCAAGGCAAGGCAGCTCCAGTCCAAGGGCCATATGGCTGTACTGCTATGGCACTGTACCAGCAGTAAATAAGCCTTGCTGAGAGGAGATCTGTTACTTCAGGCACAACACCGAACTACTGCAGCTGCCAAGTCTCCACACCAGCATGCAGCCAGCTTTAAGCATGGGCAGAAGACATATATGTCTGCACCCAACCACACAATTATATTCAGTGTTTAGTCCTGTTGCATGTCTGGCCACTGGCACATCCCTTACATGTTCAGCAGAATCTAAAAGCTAAAGCTTACTAGCTAAGAAGTGGCATGGATTTGCTTGTCTGCAGCTCATTTTGGACTGGGTTTCGTATTCCCAGGCAGTTCTCTGCTACACCACACTCACATACCACCATGTGTATCTTCATGCTAAAGCCTGTCACACCCTAAAGACATGCTCTGACTCTCTGTACAGCCCAGTAAACACCAAAGACAGTCCTTGCTACAGCCACCCTTTCCTGAATAACCAATGCTCTTGAAAGTGGTGCTGAGAGATATTTACCACAAAGCACGTAGGAGCTTATTTAAACATTTCAAGTAAATTAGTTTGTTTTTTCAAAAAACCTACATAAATTACACAAAATATTTTGACAAGAATATAAGCTAAATAAACATGTAACCTGAATATATAGAAGAGCCAAACTATAAGGAGAATTTGTTCCAAGAAGGAATACAGGAAGTGCCTGAAACGTTCTTCAGCACTTCCCTGATACAACTCTACATGCCACAAAGTCAGGTGTCCAGAACTGCCAGCTTTCAAAGATATTAGAAAATTCTGCAGAAAAACAGACTTCAAAGGACACACTGAGGACTGATTTTGAAGTAGAAAGCAGTCACGGAACATAGAGTTGAATGGTAACTTTTAGTGAGTGTAGCTTGAAGTTGCTCTTTAGAGTAGCCTTTAAGAATAAGTTCATCCTACCATGAACAAGTCATAAGGACAATAAATGAAGAAGTGTAGATAGTTGGGTAGAAATGAACCTTAAAATTCCAGAAATGTATTGGACTGAGACCTTTAGCTCAGTGTCAGGACAGGCTTTGTTCCTGAAAGTGCTGATGCAGCGAGGACCATGACCCAAGGATTGCTTAGGTGCAAGAAACACGGCCGTTAAATTTAGTGAGTTCTGGACCAGTGGTCAACCCTTTTCTGCAGCCCAACATCTGATACTCAGATGACGGATTACATGACTTTCGTGGTTCTAAAAGAGCTATGTGATCCCTTCTGACTCAGGCTGACAGGACTAAGGATTCATGAATCTCTGGCACTCCCGCTGGTGAAATCAAGCAGCCAACATCCCCCTTCCTCCCAGAATGAGTCAGGATTTGTTTGTTTGTTTGTTTGTTTTGCATAGTCAGACACTGTCACACCACCCAACTCTACCAAGAAAAAGAAGAGTAAGAAAAAAAATAAACAAAAAGTCATATTTTGAATTTGCAACTTAAATACTGAAATGAAACATGGGAAAACCTAAATGGAACAGCAAGCCACTACATTTTCTTTAGCTTTTGAGTATTACTGTTTAATATCCCTATTGCATAAGCAATAAAGGTGTAAAAAAACCCACTAAAGATGCTCAGTATTCACTGGTTTGCCACAGCCCTCATCCTCAGTGAGCTCATGGCTGAATGCTGTCAGCTTTTGCTCCCCCCACCACGCACAGAGCAGGCTGCCTCACCATCCACTGGTTTTGCTGGGGCAGTTACTTTTTTGCATTCTGGCAAGAAGGGAAGGCAAAAAAGTGAAAGACTTATTCCTGTGTCTACTGCACAGCTCAGGAAGCATAAAGTATTTGGCAGCTTGAACAAGCCAGTTACTTTGCCACTCTCAATAGCAACCTGTTAGATGAGTGCTGCTACTCCTAACAATGTAAGGAAGTTGCAGAACTGAAGTAGGGTCATGTAGCTCATTGCTCACTCAGCTCCTGTTTTGTGTGACTAAGATAACTACAAATAGATCCCAGAAGAAATTAGAGCAATACTCTGTTTGTGCTATGTGTGGCTGTCTCCTTATTCCTGAATCACAGGATTAATGAAGATATGCCAGAGAGTTTGAAGGTGAATTGGGAACAGAGACATTGATTTTGTAAACTGCTGAACTGAACTCTGAGTTAAATGTGAGCTCTGGAGACAAGTAAAATGGCTCCCAAAGCTTAACACCCTACTGCTCCTCCCAGTCTTCAATTTCTCTTTCACTCCTTTTCTGCAACAGATATGAATTACTCAAGAATAATCACTACCTTCTCTGGGGTTCAGCTTTCAACCGACAGACAAAATCCTTATTTCTGTCGTGTTAGTAAATTGTCCAGTTTCTTTTTTCTGGCTTTTCAACTATTAGCCCTGAACTTTAAGGACAGGATAACAAATGCCTAATCATAGCACAAATTCTTCTCTAATCTTATAGTCATCAGGAAAAAATGTAGTAATCAATAATCATATTCAATAAGCCTTGTCTGTATAAGTTTCTGAAAATTACTTTACATAATTCGCTGAATTTTTTATGCTTCCATTCCCAGTTTGTTCTGAGAAATGATAGTTCTCTCTTCTTTCTGCTTCTTTGGTTTAGTTAGACCTCAACCACTTCAGGACAAGGTCTCTAAAGCAGCCCCCTAAACCACAACAGTACCCAAAGATACATGTCATGATAAATACATACATATATGCATATCATATAGACAGGCACTTCAAACTAGAGTTATGATTAAACCTCCCATATTGCAATATTTTGGGGTGAGAGAAGCAATACTATCAAACTTGGAGGCATTAATACTTGGTAAATCATAAATACATGTCTTAAGTAAACCAGGCCTTATGAGCTGGGCTCTACCATTTCTTCTAAGAGAACTCTCTCAGAACACCAAGAAAATAGTATTTTAGGCTCTAGTTCTTAACTCAGTTTAAAACAAGTCCTTAGCAGTAGCAAATTAAAGAAATTAGTCTAAGTAGATTAAGAGTTTCAAGGTGAGCACCTTACCCCTGGCACTTTTCTATTAAGAGTGCAGGACTTGGGTGTCTTGAGAATAATGTTACTGACAGCACAGTTCTAATATATTTTTAGAGGATTGCCCTCAGGGCTGCAGTTTCTTCAGTCCACATCCTCCTCTCTTCCTTCCAGAGGTTCCTGCTGAGTTTCTGTCAACCCATAATATTTCAAATCTCTCTCATCTTTTCCACCTTCCTCAACTAAAAATTAACGAACATTTTTTAACCTACTTTATTTCTGTTGTTCTCCCAGCTGAAGGCTCCACATATGAATAGGTTGTTTGAACATCATCAAGAAAAGTGGTGATGGTTGATGAGAACTGTACTAGCAGACTGGCCTAAAGAATTTTATCAGTGTTATGGTCTGAGACTGCATACAGATTTGCTCAGTTTAAGCCTCAAGTATGCTCAGTGGTGGAAAACGAGAAAAAACCTCTGTATCAATAAATACCAACCCTCCTCCCCCTCCTGTTTTACACTAGATACAAAATCTGAAATCGCTAAAAGGCAATTCTGGGGAATTTCGCATTGCAGCTTCTTATAAAAACCATCTTGAAGCCAAAACTGGACTTTGACTAACACAGGACACAGCCTTGCTAGTCCCTACCCATTTCACAAGGCTGCTCTCCCAAGGTCAAATAAAGCCATTGGAATGTCTGGAGGAGAAGAGTTCCTGTTTGCCATTCCAGGATCACATGGATTCACATTGCTCTACCTCCTTTCACAACAGATAAATAAAAACAAAAGCTTTTCTAATTAGAGTCAACATCTTGTCACAGAGATGAAAAGTTCCACAAAGGTGAAAAGCTGTGGATACTGCTGTAACCACTGACATCTGTGGTATAATGATTATTATTAGTTACAGCTACAAGCATACCTGAAGTAGCACATGGTCCTTGAGCATGCGGCCCAAAGAGATTATTTATTTCTTGTCGCATGCTTGATTTATTGGTTTAAGGGTTGTCTTGTAATTAATCCAGAACTCCTGAAAATTCCCCCATCTTTCCTTGCAGGGAGAATGCAGATCATATGAACTAGGTGTGAAGGTTATGAAGTATATAATGACAGTCAGTGTTCACAAAGCACAGCAACAAGTCTGCTCTTCACCATATGCCTGGCAAAATGGGGTGCTTACAAATCCTGATGCCTTTATAGAAGGACATGGGACTCAGCTTCTGTTGCATGCATCGTTTCACCATTGCTAGTGGTCTGGACAGATACATCACTCAGATGAAATAAAGGAAAAATAGCACTTTCCCCTTTTTCCATTAACACAGACCAGTGCTGCCCTCACCTAAACCACTGTTCTCCAAATTTAGGTGAAATGGCTTGAATATCATAGGGGAGAATAACAATTTCTCCAGATCTGATTAGGAAAAAAAAAAAAATGACCAAGAAAAGACCAAGACAAAAAAACCCAAACTTGCTAAAAAGACAGGGGGACTGACCTGTAAGCAAGGGAGTGCCAGGACTGTGCTCTGGTCCCCTGTTTCGATATAGATGGACTTCTGTGCAAATAAGAGATATATAACAGTGGGTCACAGAATCTCAGAGTGCATCAAACACCTCAACTCCTGCTTAGGATCAGTCTGGATGGGTTGCTGCAGAGGTATGGTTCAGTTTCACACCTTTCCCTCTGCATTTCAATAGTTTGGGTTTACTGAAAGATCAGCTATGTGACTGTCTGAAGTTTTAGGTAAAGTTCCCTTTTCATTCAGGGCACCTCAGGATAAAGGTAAAGCAAAACTCAGGATAAAGGCAGTGGGAGTGGAGATAGCCTTCCTAACAGCAAGGAGGGAAGGAAGGGAAAGATCCAATCTCACTGACTTTTAGGATATAAAAGCATCATATTTCATTATTCTAGTTCCTTCCTCTCATATTCTAGAGGCTGCCTACTTATACATACCTAATTCTCCGTGTGGACATATGCAGAAATGCCTTTTAAGGTGACCAAGATCACTAATGCTCTGTTTTCCACATTAACTTTTTAGTACATATTTACAATGTTAGAGTCCAAAGAGATGAAAATACTCTGCAGTAATAAACATGGAAAACATTTCATTTGCTTAACATGTAGATTTCCCAAATAAATAAATAGAATTTGAAAAATGTTCATCCTTTTTTGCTAGATATTTATCCAATCCTTCATTGTGATGACAAAACTACTTTGTGCCTGCAAAAACAGCACTAAAAATACTTCTGTTTTCTTGCAGGGTCAACACAACAATGAAAAGAGGCTGTGTCCGGCTGTAAGTGTTAGCAGCAGCAGCATTAAGTGGCTCTCACTGCAAGGCCAGACTCTGATCTCAGTTATTAATTTAGCAAATGCATTTTCTGCAAACATCTTGCTCACCAACAGATGAAGGCAGAATTTGGCCTGCACAGCTTTTACAACTCTTGACAGATCCAAATTGACACATCTTGCTTCTCAGATATTCTACATTTACAGGTCAACAGCAAGGAAAATCTTTATTGCATTTATGAGTTGCTTGTAATTAATATACAAGTCAGTAGACTGCCAAGATATAAAAATACATTTCCTTAAGTTCATGTTTACATTTGCACATGCTAGTCTTTTACATACAGTGTAAACTCAAACATAGCATACTTTAACACATTCATTTTAGGAAGTGTAAGCCATAAATACAGACCTTCACCTTACAATGATTACATAGAAGTATAATCTATGCGTTTAGTAACAACATCGAGATAATGTAACACAGAAAGTAGCCCATCTATTTCCAGACAAATGCCAGAAACAGTACACTGGCAAGAAGCAGTACTTCTGCTTCATGGAATCAAAGCACAGCCTAAGTCCCATAGTTATGTTCACTGACATAATCCAAACTCCTTTTTGACTTCACATTTTTAGCCTATTATTTTCCTCCTAAGAGTACCAGCTGCTTTCTAAGTGTTGGCATTTTCTTCAGCCTTTGCCTTTTCCAAGCCAGTGACCTCTTCAGGCCGCTGTAACAAATACAGGTTAACACCAAAACAGGGCAGCAGCAAAGCACTGCAGCACTGATATTTGTAGCCAAAGAATAAACCACAGATGCTCTCTCTCCAGCAGTACAAAGCATACTAACAGGCTACACTACAAATCCATTAGCTGACTACAGAGCTTATGCAATATTTAACATACACACAATCTGTAACACTCAATGACCTGAGAGCACATTTGGCATTTATTATATAAACAAGTGTCAGCTAAATAGTGCTATAGCTAAGGTTATAAAAAATATGTAGTATGTGAATATACGTATAACTTATATGTTGCTGTACCTGAAGCTATCTTGGCTCATTAACAGATTCCTAAAGTAGGTAGTATACACAAACCGATTTGCAAAGTCAGATCAAGATGGTTAACTATCAACGCTCATCCACATTATCAACACAGGACTTTATGTTTATTTGTCATCCCCTTTTTTTATACAAAAATAAATGCAGTCTTACACCAGGAACAATTAGATTATAAATATGATCTTGTTTGTGAAACTATAACTACACAATGGTTTCTACTATACTGAATTATTCCAAATGAATCAGCGATAAGACAGATATTTTTTAAGATGAAAATTTCTAATTCCAGTTGCTTTTAAATGGCGACTTTTATGAGTAAAAAAACTTGAGATATGTTTGATACATAAAAAAATCTAAAATCAATATTTCCTCACATAGTTAAGATCACAGTACCCTGAACTCTATTTGTCTGGTAATGAACTAACAAAAATAGTTAATAAGCACTAAGGGAGATGAGAGAGACTGAGCAATATGAGATGTGTGACGCAGTGAATTTTTTCAAGCTTTCAGGTGAAAGCTGTCAATATACTAAGTATAATGTCAAACCATTCAGCCTCACTTTCATTTAAAAAATACATAGTAAAACAGTTGTGCTTCACAGGTAAATTAAAACATCCGCATTTTTTATCCTGTCTCAGAAACTCTCTCCAAAATTTCCCTCAAGCCTCTCCTTCAAGCAACCGTGCAAATGACCACACCGAAGGGATCCAGAGGATTGTGCTACAGTGCCTATCTAGGGAGTTGTGTGGGGAGAGAGCAAAATGACAGCTGAACAAGGATATATAAAAATCCTAAAAACAGTAGATACAGTTGCTAAACCACAGCCACTGCTTATACCAGTGTAAACCCTAATGCGATGCATAATTGTTCCATAATACAACTGCATGTGATGCATATAACAGCTCTGTTCTACCTTCTTCTGCCAAATACACTCACTATTTAGAACCTGAGCAGTGCAAAACTGCAATAGACATGACACTTCCCAATATTCTGAGGTCTAGTCATGCAGTGGAAATGTAGCAGCATCCACTGGTCATACAGGGAAATGGCTATGAAATTACATTTCCATTATCATTTTTCACTTTGTTAGATGCATTCGTTACTTCAGGTCATGGTCCCTTGCACGTTAGCCTTCACCTACTGTATATGCCTGAGCAGCCAAACTGCTTTGCAGGCCACCTGCTTGTGCCAGACACGCAGGCAGCCACACAGCTTGAACATACCCTTTGATCATGTACAGAGATAACCAAGAGACACTGAGACAGACAGGAGGAAGAAGGCTAAAAATGGAAGTCTCTAATAGCGAACAAAATGCATGTGAGCTGTGCATTCCTGAGTTTGTACATTAGATCCCTTGGAATTTCAAAAAGAGTTAGAAATATTCAAATGCCAAGTATGCTCCCATCTGGTGAAAAATGATCTTTAAAAGTAGAAGAAAATTATGGTGTACTGACCAAAATGCCTTGCTAGTAAGACTTTGTAATGACGTTGCGCAATTTTCTCCAGCTGAGAGGAAAACTGTTTGGAAATCTTCCAGTCACAGATTTGAAAACCTCTCCAGGCTCACTTAACTCAGAAATTCAAAACAGACTTAATGAAAAGGCAATCCATTTGACCAAAAAATCAAACCTATCTATTAGCAAAATCCATATGCAATAGTACCACCAGCTTGCATAGAGTTACTAATATACAGCAAGCTTCTCTTTTCTCAAATCCATCCAAATCCAGATCTTTTTCACAGAATAATATAAAAATAATTTGAATTCATATTCCTCATAAGAACAAACTGAAGAAACCTTTTTTATTTTTTGTCTTGGCTCAGCAAAAACTAGTTCACCTAAAACAAGTCAAGTTTGTTTAGAGCCTAAGGAGACAAACTTTTATATGGTTTTAAACGAACTTATGAAGTAAGAGTGACAGGAAGTGATAAAAATATTTTTTAATTATTTATTACAAGCTGGCCAATAGATATATGTGTAATATATAATATCTATATTTTATTCTACATATATCTGACATAGATACTTTCCATAAGTTTTTTTATGTCAGATTCATTGCGTACTGGCTTCTATAATCTCTTGGGAAATTACTGCTTCTAAGCTAATCAATAAGAAGGCTTACAGTGTTAACATAATTGAAGCAGTGCATATGAAATAAAAGGTCTAGGCAACAGCAATCGCTATTCAATAACCTATTAATACTTCATCTATACTAGCCACTTAACCTATATTGGCATCATTCTGGATGATTCTGTTCCATCAGGACATGGAACAAGAAAAAAATACCAGTGAAATCATCTCGATTGCTTTAACAACATGAGCACCAGAGATTGCTCTGGGTAAGTCTGGATGATATCATCAGCCACTTATTAGCATCTTTTTTTCTAAATATCCCCATCCATTTCTACCACTTTAGTTGCATTAGACAGAGATTTCGGAAACACGAATTTGGTGTTGGGGAGCCAAAGAGGCCAGAGATGCAAACACTGGTCTTACTAGGTTTTATCTTCTGTGTTGTTATTTTTTTTATTCCTGGTGCAGAAAGATCAAAAAGTTCTGGCTTTAACTGAGAATCTCAATTCATTACTTAAACTAGGAGACGCCTTAGCTGCCTCTCTAAGAGAAAGTGAACAGAATGACTTAAAACGAAATACAATACTTCATTACACATGCCATCCTTTATATTTTAATTTAAGCCACAAATTCATGAGCAGGAGATGTTAACAACTCTTAACTCAAAGAAAAGCAGGAAATTCAAAGGCATACAGGACACACAAAGATATTCAAAGATTTTTAAGGGCAGGAAGAACTCTGACAATCACCTAACCAAATCTGCTTAAGAGTACATGGAATGCTCCCCAGCCATGTCTATACCAAAAGCAATAAAATGTAGCTGGATTAAAAGCACCCTTCTTAGAAAAGAAATTCTTATTTAAAGACTGAAATTAGTGATCAGCAAATCACTTGCCTCAATAAGTTACTGTAGCAGTTAGTTAAAATGTGTCCTTATGTTCAGTTTTCTTTGGCATCCAAATTCTAGATAGCAGATTTTGTTTTATCTTACAATTCATCCAGGCAAAATTCATAAGGTCTGGCAGTAATTTTTTTCTACACAAATTGATAGAAACTGGAGGTAACCTTTCTGGTGCACTGCCTGATACATCTATACAATAAAAAAAAGAAGGCACAAGCATTAGGTGTACTCCAATTTATGCTAGTGGCTGGTATCTGGAAGTTTTGTGTTGTTGCTAACATGTGTGACAACTTGTGCCAACACATCTTTAATCATAACTGTTAACTGCTCTGGCTAGGTTAACGCTAGTCCAGGAGTCCCAACATATGCAGCCATCATACCTTCTCTCTGTGGTGCAGAGAGATCTTTCTCTAATAAACATAAAATCTCCGATTTTCAGCAGTTTTCCCTCCACACTGCATATGTACTGGATGACAGACAACTTGTTATTCTCTCTTTGATACTCCGAACAGACTGAGTTACAAAAACTCTCTCAAAAGGACAAAGATTGCAAAAGATTCATGGATGGAAGCAGGACAAAAGAATTTTTTGGTTTCCTACAACTTAGTTTCCCCTATGGACCCCTTTTCCTTCTCCTGGACCCTTCCAGGCATTGATTTTTCGCCCCTGCCCGCAAGTTAACATAGACTGTCTCTCCCATCACGAGGGGAAAAGTTGAACCTGACATTGTCAGCTGTGTGAAAGGGGAGGAGGAATTGGTACTGCAGGCACGACCTAGCTCATACACAGCAAGCCCTTCTTGAGCAGTAGTGGGCAGGGATAAGCAGCTTACCCCTGTGCCTGCTCTCACAGCTATCCTCCATGCCCCAGCTAAGACAGGGAAGGCAGTTCTCTGTCCTGAGCAACTCTAGACTTTGCCTATGTCTAAAGCTTGCCCTGCTGCTACATTCACGCAGATGATAATGTCCCCTGACACCAATAAACTAGAGTTGTGTGTGTTGGGGTGAATTCACTTCTGCAGTATCTCACATTGGAGCTATTTAGTACTGGGAATTTCTATATTTATAACACACCAGCAGAAACTAAGATGCTCCAAGATCCCAAATCTTCCAAATTACTTGTCATCAAAGTGTCAAACCCAGGAACATAAGTATGACAATTTGTTAAAATAGGCAAGTTAAAAGATTCTGCTAAATCAACACCCAAATGACGACTTAACCATTCATTTTATTATTTTATTTGAGTTGATTGCTCATGGCAGTACAGGACCTGACAATAAACAAAGGAGTCAGTCACAGCACAAAAGCACAGCATTTTGCTTTGAACCAAACTTGCAAAATCATGTCAGGCTGTCTCTTGTTCTGAGCCTGTTTCACCTACAACTCATTCATATTCACACTAGTACTGGTCATCTTTTATGCATGAAGAGCCAAAATCTGTGACAAATCTGTGATCCAGACATGGTTTTATTTTGTACCATTATTTATGCAGATGCTTTGTAAATACTCAGGTGATTTCTACCCTGATGTATGTGCTTTATGGTGCATTAGGCACAATATAGCAACAATCGTCTTCCAGCTTCAGCTATCATGAGAGAGGATATTTCACCTGGGGCTCTCATCACTCAGCTGCTTGCCACCAGCTCTCTGACAGCTGTTACCAAATTGGAGAGACCTCACTTTTCTGGTGGAGCTGTTTGGAAAAGCACTTCTTGTTTCAGTCAGCAAAAAAAAGCTGGGTTAGCGAAAGGGAACAAGTTTGACACGTGAAGAGGGTAGTAAATGGGATGTCCTCTCAGGGCGGACATTGTCTCATACCATGCAAGCCCCTCAGCGCACACTAGTGGGTGGATGTTTTTAACAATGCTTGGGCCTTTCTTTCAAATCCAACACTACTGCAATCCAGCCACCAAAACACAGCACAATGACAGAAGGAGATGAGAGCTTTGAAGTGGATCTACCCACACATCTCTCCTTAACAACAAACACTCCCTGAGACTCCAAATGAACTTATTCCTAACTCCTCTGGAGTTTTATAACTAAAAGCATTTTAAGAGGCACAACCCAGAAAAAGTCACAGTAAGAAATAAAAGGAACATGGAAACAAATCTGTTCCCTGTCGATTATGCCCTTGCAGTCAGGCTTGATCCAGCCCAGCCTTTAGTTGGATGATGGTTAACACTTCATCATAGTTCCCAAGGAGAAGTCATCCTTTTTTCATATCTTCCAAGACCGGTTTTGCTGTTTGTTTTTTGAACCATGACCTCAGCCTCTGGCAAGCTGCTTTCTCAGTCTCCTCGACCTACCCTGTACTGCACAAGCCTCTCCTACCAGCCACTAAAAGCTGTCCTTGAGGGAAAAGTCCCTCTTTTCAGATGCTCCAGTGAGCTGAAAGTGCAGCAGCTGAACAAGGGAAATGGGCAAATGTTTTCTCTGCTGCCTGGTCAAGGGGAGGTAACTCACAGTATAATTACAGAGCAAACAAGTAAAAAAATCACTATCCATCACACATATAACTAATGCAAACTACACTAAAGTCCTTACTATTACCAGAGAGCAATTCCAGGTATTTGTGCACTGATTTATGGCAGCATGGACAGGAGCTAAAATTTATTTAGGAAGCTCCTACTAGAAACACAGTATTTTCATCTAAATGCCTTAGGCTAAGTTCTGAATTTTTAAATTTATAAACAAATAAGATTATCTTTGCTATTTAGGGAAAAGTTTAAGGAAACAGCCCTTATTCTTCATTATGGCACGAATATGGTACTGTAAAAATTTACTTTAATTAAAAAATATATACCTGTAAGCCCCATGACAATTCTCAAAATTCTACTGAAACAGAAAGGAGATGTTTGAAATCTTTGCTGCATTGAGTCGTGAGTGGATTTGCTATTCATCTTGCCAATTTTCTTTATATTGGTTTAAGGGATCTTAAAGTCCTAGACAAAAGTAGCAACCACTGTAAAAAAGTACATGCTTCATCTGGGTGGGATTATTATACTCAGACTGGATGAAGCTGTAGTGATGTTGAGGCCAAGGAAGATGAGCTGTGTTTTGATATAATTTCCTCCATTACATTCCATGTACCCTACTAGAAAATACAAACAGATGGGGCTACAACCTCCAGCGGTCTTGGCCGATGCTGGTAAATCTGCCCTCAGTTACTGCATGCAGTGCTGAAAACAGTATATACAGGAAATTATTCGACTAAAATAGATACTCCCTATACTAGTAAAGCAGGACGTCTTTCCAATATTTCCATGCTGTAGCAGAAGCTTGTGATTAAACCAGTGTGAAAAATAGAAGTTTTATTTGGGAGAAATTCTAGGATTTTAAAATTTGTCTTCAAACTTCCAGGTCTCAAAAATACCTGAGAATAAAAACTCCATGAGTCATAAATATCAGCATAAACTTCTTAAAGTACTTACTTCTGCTTATTTCTGCTCTTCAGAATTTAAAACACACTGTATATTAAAATATACCATTCCAATTTTCATTTTATGGTACAATATAATGACTCATAATGACATATTTCAGAACAAAAAAAGGAGGAAATCACAGAAATGAGAAAGCCCTAGTTAGTTCATTTAATATACCAAATAACTGGTTTGCAAAATTCAATTTCTTTGAAAGCAGACAGCTCCTGACAGGTCTTTTTAACTCAACAGGATTTTTCTAATATAAACTTCTCTGTTTAATAATTTTTGACTGCTTGATTTAAAACAAAGCTCATTACAAGCAGATTATATTGCAATTAAAACTAACAAGTTTTGCAAAGCATGGATTAAAGCCTGCATCATTGAACTCTGCCTTAGACTACTGGATTTATATGCTTTAATAAGTCTACTCTTGTTTGTGAGGAAGTGGCTGATAGTTCCTACAGTCAGACACTGAAATGACCTTTGGTAAATTACATGCAGTTAAAAGATTTGATTTTGCATTGTACATTCCTAAGCAATATTTTTCATCATCATAATGCAAATTTAGTGTCAAGCTGAACATTTCAGAATGTATTCAGTTGTTCACTCAATCATTTTCCTACGGCTGAAAGTCCTCCATGTGAACAGTGTATCTGTATATCTCAGATCAGATAGCAATTGTAAGTATGCTCAAAAATTTTTAGGCAAACTGGCAAATATCATAAACCCATTTTCTGTGGCTGTACATTTCTGGTTGGGTTCTTCTGCTTCCTCAAACTGATAAAGCATGGGACAGCCTGTAATTTCTTTTTTCCCCTAAAATATATTTCACCCAAAACATGCCAGTTGCAACATCGTTGCAGAGATTGTTTTGCACAGAAAAATTTGTGAATCATCTAGAAATGAGTTCTGCTGAATACATAATACCAACTTGGACAGGAAATCTATGTCTCCTCTAAGAGGCAGAGTATCAAATTGGCAAAGACAGTACAGTTTTAGAAAAC
This sequence comes from Strigops habroptila, assembly GCF_004027225.2. Lineage (NCBI taxonomy): Eukaryota > Metazoa > Chordata > Aves > Psittaciformes > Psittacidae > Strigops > Strigops habroptila. The sequence goes on from NC_044281.2 coordinate 33,092,827, forward strand.
TGCAACTCAGCAGTTCAACAAATGTTGAACTTGGCATATGTGGCCTGAAGATTTCACTTCCTAAGAAACATCCGTGTCTAATAAAACTAGGGTGATTAAGATGCACAACTCTTTCTCAGTGATACATAACTTATGTGGGGTGATGGTAGGGTAGATCCATCTAGGTTGTGTTTGGCTTGTTCTTGATGTTGAGTCACATGGCGTGGCAATTCAAGAGAAGGTGCTGGAAATGCCTATTTAAGATTTATCTTAAATAAATCTTATTTAAGATAAATAATTTTTTTATATATCTCAAAATAAAATGAATAAAATGGCTTCTATTTTAAGATGTCAGCAGTTGGAAAGGATGGCAGTGTTGTGGCTCTTTCTCCACATTCATAATACAGTTTAAAAAAGTGCTATCTATCTATGGTGAGTTTCAACAGATCTTTCTGTCAATGTAACCACTGTAAATGAAGGTTATTGGAAGCTTAGACAATGTTGGTGTTCAGCCAGTGTGTACATTACCTCTTAACACACCGCTGGTTTCATAATTTCTGAAGCTACAGAGATGATAGCCTTTCTGTTCCATCCTACAATTTATGAGCAGACACACTTTCATTTTAAGTATTAATGAAGTGCTATGACCTCGTAATGAGAGTAAGTCTTCTCTACTGAGTTAGCTGGGGCCTTAGCAAAGCAATTATACAAGATTTTTGCAAAATTTACTAACATTATTTAAATCTGTTCTACAAAGTGTTCACTAATTCCCCTGATTTCTGTCTTTCAAGCTTTCTTCTTGTAAAATAGATTATATTTGTTGAAGAGCTTTCTGGTAAGCTGGCAAAAAAAAAACCCAAACAAAAAACAACAAACAAATTGCCAAAAATAATTTCCCCCAAGGGAATAATCCACTTTGATATATTTTCTATTTTGAAAAAAATAACAAATGTTTCAGAATTGTTACTGACTCCTAATGTTTTGGGATTTTTTTAAAGCACTAGTCTCAGATTTCATCTTGACATTCCTTGTTTTGAAATTATTTGCCTTGAAATGTACAACATATTTTTTAAGTAAGCAACAGCTTAACACAACCAAAGTATACACGTCACAGATCAACAGCAGCATACTTTAAGGTATGAAGCAAGGTACCAGGGACAATGATTGGAATTGCAGGACTTTTAGGAATCCAGAAAGAGGAGAAATAAGAAGAGAACTAAAAGATTAAGTTTTAGGACAGCTTACAGAAGATGTGATTGGTTGCAAGCAGTATAAGTAGTCCCTGCTTTTAGACATTAACATGAATAAATAAGCAAATACCAGATTACAGGTACTTGGAGGAAAGGATGAAATGTTCCCATTTTTAAACATGGTATGTGTTTCTCTTTCAGATGAAAAAACATTTTTCAGATATATTCAACAGTGTGTATGTGCAAGGGATACAAATCCAAGAGATCGTAGAAGGGACTATAGGCATCCTCAGGGAGAAATGTTCCATAACAGTACTTCCTGACCTCAAAATCCTGCCTGAAACACCATGGTACAATGCTCTCATGCTTTCATGCCAGTTAAAATGAAAATTTGCATTCTGCTTCTCCATGCATTTAATCCTCAGCTCTCCATTTCCCAAAGTCTTATGCCTGCTATGGCTAGAATTGACCTGAGCTGTGATTCACCCTGTGATAATGGGATCTCTCAGGAAAACTTTTCACATAGTTGTTCTCCCCCACTACAATAATTCCCAAGTTTTAATCTTCCTTATGTCACTAGAGCTCAAGAGCAGTGAGTTACAATGTTCAGAAGCTAAGGAAGGAAATGATCAGTTGATCTAGCAGGCTCCAGTCATCTTCCTAGGATGCAGTGGCACTTGAATGCGTTTTGAAGACTGGAATAGTTGTTCAGTTAGAGCACAGGCGAACATGAACAGGGTGTTGATCCCTAATTTATAGCCACTCAGACCGAGCCCTACCCTACAGGTACTGTGAAGATAATTAAGCACCTTTGCTGTGATCAAGGCACATCTGTATTTTAAAAAAATCTCTAATTACTTGTGACCCATGGTACAGTGTAACTATAGATAGCATGCTCTTACTTTTATTATATTTCATGTATTCTATGCAGCTTAGCTGCCACTAAGGACAAAACCCTAACAGACTTACCATTATAAGTATGTTTTTCCAGCTAACCAATGCCCAACTGAACTTAAATGTTCACAGCCTAGAAACAGCAGTAATTACACTTTTTTATGGTTGATTTTCCTAGATACTAGAGTATGCCCTCTCCTTCCTCTGAGTTTTTCACTGAATAACTTTTCAATAATGTTTTGTGTAGTTCTGCAGTGAAAAACTGAGCTCTGAGAAAAAGACTTCATGGAAAAAATCCAATTAGAATCATTTCTCACTAATGAGCCAATTCTACATCTGTTTCTCATAGTTTTCCATAGAGAAAGAACCACATTCTTGGATAAGGTGAAAAGCACTCAGAAGCATCAACAAAAAGAAAACACTTTCTCCTAGCTGCTGCGTCAGTCTAATTCTATGCTAGAAAATCATACATTTCTCAGTGCTACCAATTAGAAAAGAAACCAAGTGGGTTACTATTTAATGTCACTGGATTGCTGACATTACCTTTTTATGCCAACATGGAAAAGGTCTCCCGATTCCAAAATGCTTATACAACCAAGCACATTATTATAACTGTATTTTAGTTTATTTTATTCATTAAACTTTTCTTACTTCAACCTATGGGCTTTACATTCTTTCGATTCTCCTCCCCAGAATTTCCTGCCTTGCATGGCAGATAAAAGAAGGGTGAGCAAGCAACTGCATAGTGCTGAGTTACTGGCTGGGTCTATACCACAACAGTATATTTAAGAACAATGAAGCCTTGGAGAGTTCCTGGATTTAGAATATCACCTGCAAGTAAGATATCATATCATTTTAACAAAAAAAAAAAAAAAAACCCAACCAAAAACAAGAAGAAAGAATCCAAATAGTACCCTGTTCACCAGTCAGATAATAGATTCCCCCCTTTCACTCTCCCTCTCCTCTCCTGCAGAATTGCCTTACATCACCTTCTGTCTTCCATCTGTTTAAATAAAGGTCTCCCCATTTGAATGTTATTGGTAGATTTTTTTGCCTAAAGAGTATGCGTGCCCTAAAAATGTATTACTTTCCAATGGGTCTAACTTTATTTTTCATAAAACCAAAGCCATATACATATACATATCCAAACCTGCATATGGACACAAAGTATGGATTAGTGGGGAAGAAGGAGTTTAACCTGCCTGCAGTCCTCCCCTTTTGCCATTTCACTGTCCAGTGAGAAATGAAAGTGTTTTGTGTAATGTAATGCAGCTTCTCAGGGCCTTCATTGACTCCATATCATCCTCAACAGGAAGATTCAAGGAATTCAAGGGTACAAAATACAGTCTTTACCCTCCTGCCATGTTTTAGGGTTTATAAGCTGACATGTAAATTAGCACAGAATAATTAATAATTCAAAAGTCAGGAAATAGTAAAATATCTAACCGCGCATATCAACATCACCTCTGCATGACTAGGTATAAAATACAGAGATAGTATCAGAAATAGAAATACAACTACATGATTACAAACTATGTCAGTTAACGCTAAGCAGTCCACCCTTTGCTCTAATTTTCATTAACAACTCCTATTCTACCTTTTTAGACAAAAAGAAATTGAAGTAGGAAAAAAAACATTCTGGAAAACCTCACTTTAAATTTTTGAAGATCTGCAAAGTGGGCACCCAATGTAAACTCCATAATCTGGGACTACATGGCTGGATCATCCTGCCAGAACATCCTGTCCTATGTGGAAGCCTGGAAGTGGGAATTACTGTTGATTCACACATCAGAAAATACACAGCTGAGTGAAGGCTGCACTAGGAAACTGAGTTTTTCTAAAGATCAGAACATAGCTGTCATGGAAGCACCATGTAGGAAACTGCAGTCTACACAGACTGCCTACAAGGTAATCGGAGCCTGTCAATAAACCCTGTACCCTGCGTGACTCATCCCCATTCTTCATCCCTGTGGTCGGGTTTGGAAATACTTTGTTTTGCCTGAATTGCCTCACTGCTTGGTCTACTCAAAGGCACAGAGTCAACAAAACTCAAATATGAGATCATGCAGCTCTGTGTCTTTATGAAGGGAACGAAAAGTGGGAAGGGAGAAGCAGAATGAAGAAAGTGCAGATAATGCTGTTGCCTTACCGTGGGCCCTTCTCAAAGCTATTGATTTTCTGTCATAGCATTTTACTGAAATCTCAGCATGGCCTTTTGGCTGACCGAGATGCATTTTTGTGTACACATACTCCCTGCTGTCTCTATATTATCACGTTATCCTCACATGCCAATTCTCAGCATCGTCACTACTAGAAGCTGACACATAGGTTTCCTTTATAAAAACATAAAGCTGCAACAACTTCCAGTCCAGCTTAAACTAAATCCATTGTTGCTGATTCTTATTCATAGTACTTTGTTGCCAGCATCAGAATTCTCCCTCTACTTTTTTGTTTCTGATCGAAAATGGCGTTTGCTGAGAAGCTGTGCTAAAGCTCTAATTAATAGGTATTGCACTGAGCAAAAAGCACACCAGCAAACATGCCTGGTTTAAGCCCATTTTAAAAACATGTTACATTCAAAACATGCTCCCTGTGTTGTTTAGGCCCACAGTCACTTAGGGCTTAGTTTCTCCTTCAATTACTGGCTGTTTCCCAAGTTTTTGCTCCCTTCTGTCTTATTCTATACCCATGGAGACAACAAATGAGCTATTTCCACCATCAAGAGAAGCTTCTTGCTGAGTCAAAAGAATGAGCCCTAGTTAAAGAGGAAAATACTCTCAGGCACAGGTGTGCAAGTGACATCATAATTATAGTCAGAATAGATGGCCTGCAAGTTGCATGGCATTTGTAATTAACAGTGTCCTGTAATGAAGACCACTCTGTGTGTGATTACAACCTAATAATACTTCATAGCTGCATGAAGAAAGTTTTATTTCACTGAAAAAATGTAGATCAAATATTCATGTTAGTATTCTACCCTACACTGTAAGGTTCCTGACTCACAGATGAAATCATGGGTTACTTAAATACCAATCAAACTAAATTTGTTCTTAAACACTTGTTTTGCGGAGAAATTTAAGCCAGTCTAATGGTAACTGCAACATGGAAATTTTTTCTGGGACCTAATGAGATGCATCTGTGAGTCCTGAGGGAACTGGCAGATGAAGTAGCTAAGCCACTCTCCCTCACATTTGAGAAAATCATGGCAGTCCAGTATAGCTCCTGCTGACTGGAAAAAGGGAAACATAGCCTCCATTTGTGAAAAGGGAAAAAAGGAAAACCCAGGGAACTACAGGACAGTTAGTCTCACCTCTGTGCCCAGCAAGATCATGGAGCAAATCCTCCTGGAAACTATGCTAAGGCACATGGACAATAAGGGGGTGATTGGTGACAGCCAGCATGGCTTCACTAGGGGCAAATTGTGTCTGAAAGATTTGGTGGCCTTCTACAATGGGGTTACAATGTGAGTGGATAAGGAAAGAGCAACTGACATCATCTACCTAGACTTGTGCAAAGTATTTGACACTGTCGCACATGACATCCTTGCCTCTAAACTGGAAGGGCACTAATTTGATGGATGGACTCTCAGTGGATAAAGAATTGACTGGATGGTCGCACTCCGGGAACTGAGGTCAATGGCTTGATGTCCAAGCGGAGACCAGTGACAAATGGTGTTTCCCAGGGGCCAGTATTGAGACCGGCACTGTGTAACATCTTTGTTGGTGACAAGAAGAGTGGGGTCGAGTGCACCCTCAGCAAGTTTGCTGATGACACCAAGCTGTGTGGTGTAGTTGACACACTGGAGGGAAGGGATGCCATCCAGAGGGACCTTGAAGGGCTTGAGACGTGCGCCCAGGCAAACCTCATGATGTTCAACAAGGGCAAGGGCAAGGTCCTTCATCTGTCGGGGCAATCCCAGGCACGAATCCAGGCTGGGAAGAGACTGGATTGAGAGCAACCCTGAGGAGAAGGACTTGGGAGTATTGGTTGATGAGAAGCTAAACATGCTGCAGCAGTATGCACTTTCAGCCCAGAAAGCCAACCGTATCCTGGGCTGCATCCAAAGAAGCAGGACCAGCAGGTCGAGGGAGATGATTCTCCTCCTCTATTCCTCATTTGTAAAACCCCACCTGTAGTACTGTGTTCAGCTCTGGAGCCCCCAACATAAGAAGGACATAGACCAGTTGGAGTGAGTCCAGAGGGCCATGAAGATGATCAGAGGGCTGGAAAATGGCTTTAAACTGAAAAAGGAGAGATTTAGATTAGATGGAAAGTTCTTTACTGTGAGGGTGGTGAGCCACTGGAACAGGTTGCCCAGAGAAGCTGTGGCTGAGCCATTCCTGGCAGTGTTCAACGCCAGGTTGGACGGGTCTTTGAGCAACCTGGTCTAGTGGAAGGTGTCCCTTCCCATAGCAGGGAGGTTGGAACTGGATGATCTTTAGGGTCCTGTCCAACCCAAACCATTCTGTGATTCTATGATTCTATTCAAAATCATTATAATGGTTTTATTACAATGAGCATTTGGTTTATATAATAAAACAATAGCAATAATAAAACATCTACTCGCTAAAAGTGAATTTCAAATTCTGTCAATGTTTTTACCATTCAGTTGGTTTTTAAGTAAAAGAAACCAAGGAATACTAATTTTTCATAGCACAGTGAGGCAAATCTCTTTCTTAACTGATTCATTCAGAGTGTTTCAAAATTACCATTGTTTAGCCCTTCAGCCTTTAACAAATAACCTAGTGTCAGATGCATGCAAATCCATGATGTGTGGTAGGGTTGTGTACCTGCCTCTCTCTAAATATATATATATCTATACCGACTTTCTTTCTGCTCACCGGCGATGCCAGGAGAGATTTCATTTGCAAGGAACGAACTAGTTCATCCTCATCTTCTACTTATGCCCTCGGACTTCCATTTTTAATTCAGGATGCTCCATGTCTCTAGTTGCTTTACAGTCTGATTCAGCTGCTCTCATTCTGCCTCTGGAACAGGTGAAAAACAGTTAAAGTCAAGTCCTCAGTATTAAGTTGGTTGCTTTTACCTAGGACCACCGTATTTAACACACCATACACCTCTCATAAATTTCTAGATCCCATCGTATTTAGTACAGCTCCTCATTCAAATACCACCAATTTTCTCTGCTCAAAATTCAGTGTATCAGTACTGATCCGGTTGGCTACCGGTTTTCCCCAGCAGAGTCCTGCTAGCACGTGCTGGGCCCTTGTAACAGTGGGTATGGCTGCACCACATGATGGTGGTTTTCTATAATCACTCTACACCAGACTAATGGTTGAATTCCATTCTGTGCCAAGCTCCAGGCCTTTGGTTTGTACCCTGGTTTCTGTTCTTACATACTGATTTCGAGACTGTATCTTTTTTTCATTCCAGTCCTACCCACTAGTCTGAAACTTTCTGGCCTGGATCCCTTGGAAAATGGCAGTTTATCTTATCCATTTATTCCCATTTGTTTTCTCAAACAAGTCCAACCTTTTATTTTTTCCACTAAAAATGCAGGTAGTTCTGTCACCTTAGTTACTCTTTTGCCTTATGCTTAATAGGAGCAAGACAAAAAGCTTTCAATTTACCATTTACAGTAGTCCCTATTCTCAGAGAGAAAAACTGGATGTCAGGAAATTTAGCCCTGAAAATACAGCAAAATCTTACAATTAAAGAGATTAATTGACAAGAATCTTGCAGAAGTAATGCGCCACATGAGTGCAAAAGCCAAATTACAAATAAAGGGAGTTTTTCCCCTCAAATTAAGATTGTTTTCTGTTTTCACTTCAAACAAAGGTGATTTTAACTTATTCAATAATTCATAGAAATAAAAGGAACAAATCTTGCAGTGAGAAGGAAATTGGAGCAGTTTCTTTAAAATTATATAACACTTTTACCACCAACACCACCAACCTTGAACTTGTAATTTTCCAATGACTGTTATTTTCCTTCATAGAGTCATACAATGGCCAGCACCCTGGTTCCCATACTCAAAAAAGAAAAATATTTTTAAAAACAACCCTCTCCTCTTGCTTTACAAAGTTGATTTTTGGACTTCAAAGTTTCTTTCAGATCTGTAGTGAAGGCATTAAATAACCTTTATACCTTAGAAATCAACAGCTTTACTGAATATTTTCCATCAGAAATCTCTATCTACAGTGCTTTTTGGACTGTTCCCTGTTAAAATTGGTAAAGAAAAATCTCAGTGAGTATAAGCAAAAATAAGATTGGAAAAGATTACAAATTTCCTATTGCATCTTAGATGTCAAAATAATGTTTCTCTGGTAAAAAGCAGCCTGCATATCAGTTAATACTCTGCTTAAGGACCTGATTGTTTAACCTCATCCTCTCTTCCACCCCATGAAAGCATGCTAGTGGAACTTCACACTTTCTTTCGCAGCATTTAGTTTTCCCTGTGCACCAGATCTAGATTAAACCTGGCTCTTATTTCTGGAGTGAAGAAATACATGACTGTAGATCAACAACATTCATGACAATCTGAGTCAGACATATCCCACACAGAGGTCAACCCAGTTTGGAAGACTTAAGCCTGAAATAACGTTTATCAGTTTTTAATTTTCTCTGTGAAATAGTAAGGTCTGTAGAATCTGTACTCTGTAGCAACTTATAAATTGACTGATTTTACAGCATTAAGATCTTGCTATATGCTTTGTATTAAAATTGTGCCTTTTGTTATGCATTTGTGTTCTGCTTACTTCAACAAGAATCCTCTCCTTTCAGCAATACTAGCAAATGTCAGAGATTCTAAGCAATAGCCTAGTCACTGTGCAGGCACAAGGTTCCTGTTGAACAGAACCATCTGAGATGTCCAAAGTAGAAAGACATCTAAATCTCTGAAAGGGTCCCCTTAGGCCAGAAAAGGAGAACAGAGATAGAGAAGGCTGCTGGCACTTCAGTGCCACATGTCCAAAAGAGGACCCAGGAGAAAATCCAAACATTAAGGGAAATAACCAAGATGTATCTGAGGATACAAGCCTCCTTTCTTTGGCTATGACAGAAGGTTGGAGGCACTCACTTTCAAATCACAAGATGTGCCCAGGTTTTAGCAGTTTGCATTCTTTAATGTTCTTGCAGCTTCTTGAACACCTTGCTTTGATTCTGTCTGCAACAATCCTCTTTAGTTTCAGATAAATACTAAAACACTGGCAAGTATTTTGTTAGTACACTGACAGAGGAATAAGCATCTCCATCTCCCCACCACTGCAGCAACCACAGAGCAGAGTTCTCCTGTTAACAGTGAACATGAAGAGACGGGGATAACAGTGTTATATACTCAAAAAACCTGAGTCACTGTTGCTGAGTACAGGTTTTAAGCTTGTTTACAGGGGCCCTAAAGTAACTACCAGAGAGGATTCCTTATTCCAGAAGACAGGAAAGTTCTTCAATAAGTTCTTTCTTTCACTAACTCATCTTGGGCTTGACCCTAAGGGTCTTTTCCGACTTAAATGATTTTATGATTCTGTGATCTATGGCAGAAAGGACAAGAGGCAGAGTTGCAGCAGTCAATGCAGGTTTCATCCCAAAGCTTACAAGTCACTTTGCAGAAAGTATAAAGCAGTTTAAGATTGCTGGTGCCAGAGAGTCACCATTAATGTAAGTTTTTAATATATCCAGGGTTAATGGAATTCAGGAAAATTCAGTGTAAAGATGCTAGATATTTGCTTGTTTCTAACTCGAATGTTATTCTGATGCCATCAGGGCCTAATTGTACGAGGACACTGAGATCTGCAGAATAATGATAAAAGCATGCCCCAACTTCTTAGGAAAGAATAATAACAGATAGCATTTGTATTACATGTAGCATCAAAGTATCCCTGAGCACTTTACAAAGTGCATCTCTGGACTCTGCCACATGAAAGTTATTCATCAGTCCTTGAGGTTAGCAACACAATTACATTATTCACCAGCCCTTCATCATTGTTCAAAGGTGCCTTTTGACAGAGCTGGACAGAACTGGTAGAGCTAATGAATAAGACCAAGTGATAGCAAGCAATATTGTGTTTATGAAACAAACAAATCCAACAACCTCTGAAAGCTCCTGGGGGCTATCTGGCATTCTCCATGCCTCCCACAGGACCGACTTCCTATCCTTTGTCCCTCTGGCAGCACAGGAATATCTTCACTGGAGCAACAGAAGTCAGCTAGATCTACAGAATGCCCTAGACATAATCAGTTTTGCGAAGCTCATTTTGAGAAAAAACCAAAATGTGATATGGATGGAGGAAAGAAAGCTTGGATTATCTATACTGATTTTGGTGGTGTTTTGACAATTCATGCCAACCTAAATCTTGGCCAAAACAGTTTTAAATAGTAGCATAAAAAGGAAAATGTGCTCTCTGGCCATAGTGAGGGATTAGTTTTGTCATTAAAAAACCTCCTGTTGCTAGCTTACTGACTTGGCAAAAGCACTGTAAATAAAGGCAACACTGAATTTGCCAATTCCCAGCTTGTCAAGCTGCTCAACAACCAACAAACCACAAAAGTAATTACACACAGTTAAAATGCAAAGAGCAGGAGCCCGTTTTCTAAAAGGCACAATTACTGTGTTCCTAGAGGCTGGGTTTAAGTCTACACCCGGAATTAATTTCCATTCATTTCCATCTGAAATTTGTTTGGCTTTCCCAAGATGTAAGTTTGAGGTGTTTCCAATTAATCTGAGACTTCATCACGAAGGAACTTGCACTACATATTTCAGTGACATCTTAAGTCTCTCATTCCCATGACATTTGACAATAACCAGTTTTCTGTGAGGCAGGCTTCTAATCAACCCAAAATAAAGACCTTGTTTTAGCATCTCAATTAACTGTTTTCAGTATTAATGGCTTTAGATTTATCTCCAAAAATTAACTGTTCATTTGCAGGCACTTGTTGAGAATCCTATGAATCTGTGTTCTGCAGGGCTCACGATGGTCCTATGAACACCTAATCCTATTTCCTGTATAGAACTGTTACAGATTTCACCAAATGTCCACAAGTGCTTGTGTTCCTCACAACATTTACTGCCTTCTGAATAGAAATACAAACACATATTCTACATGGAAAGAAGTTTGAATCCAGCTACATATATGTTGTAACAACAACAGAGGGAAATGATTGCAACGTTAGAGCCCTGCCATGCTGCTCACACATTCAAAAAAGTGTTGAGTTTATGGCAATGTTCTTGTTCGCGAAAGAGAATAAAAAGATATTATAATCATCCACAAATTATGGAAAAATACAGAATGTAAATAACTATTCTTTTAACTGCTGGCTTGAAAGCCTACAGTGGGAAACACTAGCTCCTGTTTGTAATTGCATGCAGCAACATCCATGTGTCCAGTTCCTCTCTGTCCCACTGTGATTCCTGGGTGCAGCCACAACTGCCATGCTGTACCATGCTGCTCAACACTTTGAAAGGTGCTGACCAGTAGGCATTCACACCATTTAACTTTAGGCATTCCCAGTTTGATACCTCACTTTCATATACAGCTACTAAAGAGAGGCAGGTTCCCAAAATGGATTCTCTATGTAACCCTCCAGAAGTCTCATTTTCCTCCAGGGAGCCCAGGTTCTTAGGAAGTATTATAAGAACATCCTTGACTTTGTCACTTTTCTGGCTCTTAGGTAGAATATGTATCATTCTTTCACAGTGGATAATTTATTCAGAGGCATTTTCCAAATCAGAGGAGCTACTCAGCCTCAGCTGAACTTCTTGGTAAATATGCCTTATGCAGAACAGCAAACACAAAGAGGACAAAGCTAAGGAGTGTTCAGCTGCATCAGTAAAGCACACTATGGGGCTACACAAACTCCACAAACTCCTCAGCCTCACTTGAACAAAAGATTTAGGGGGGGAGGGAGTCTTTTCTAAATGTGGGAACAGATGGTTCCTATGCGCACTGTAGTTTCACCTACGATTTTCCCAAGGCCACAAAAGAGTCCAGACAGATGCTGATTTGGAGAAGTCCAGACCATTTCTGCCATTCGTTAACATGAACAGTGCTGAACAGGGTAGCAACTGCAGCCATACTCTTTTCACCTCTGAACACAGGGAATGCACACATAACGCACTGAATGCAGATGCTTATGTATCATCTATAGAAATAACAAGGTCATTCTCTGGAATCACTAGGAATCACACTGCAAGCATTGTACACCTTTACAGTGAAGACTGTTTTGGGCCCAGGCAACACCACAAATCATAACCAAGGTCAACAATGTTAATACTTTTCTGTTTCCTACTGCAGTACACAGAAGCATCCGAAGTTTCTGTAAGACCTGTCTTTTACAGACATTTTCAAGACACAACCAGAAATAAAAAATTAAGTCCTGTTCGTGTATATCTTCTCTAAAAAGCTTCATTAAAGCTAACTAGATTTATGTCAGATGAGCATATGACTTACTTTCTTCCCCTATGCATCCTTACAGATGATCCTCACAGACCTTTCTGAGAAACTTGTGTTTTGTATAACAGTCGTAAAGGACATTAGTAAAAAAGCAGTCTTCATTATTCACAGAAGCCTATATAAGTTTCTAGGTTAGTCTTTCAGTTACTTAGTGTTATTTTCTGCAAAAAATATACAAGTTAATGTGACCTTTCACAGCATCTACCCTTAAGTTGCCTCCAAGCTATGATTGGACTACAGAATTTAAAATCTGCGGAGGCAGATTAAATATTTCCCATTAGAATGACCTGAAAAATACAGGGTTTGCCTATGTATTATCTAGAAATTATTTTTCAGTGGGTTTCAGCCTTTTTTTTCCTCTCTGCTGATTTCCAGACCCTTAAACATTTCCCTTTGGATCCCCCAGTGTCAGCACACTAGCAATATCCCTGCCTTTCTTAATTACCTTTCTCAGGTCTCTCAGAAGCAGCTAATAGACCTCCAGGGATCCATAAAGCATAATCTGAAAATGAGGAGTTAATAACCTTGTAAGGACAGATCCTTAAGTGATTGCCCTTCAAAGAAGGACGTACTTTAATAACATTGGATATATTATATACTAGTTGCCTATTCTTTTATCTTGCATAACAGAAATAACAACTGCAATCTCTGTAATCCCTTGAAACTACATTTGTTTAAACTGCCACAAAACCTGTCAAAGCACAGGGGAAGCATTGGGGAAGTCAGGGTCAGCAGAATGGTGAATCCCAGGCTGAGTAATTACACACAGCTATAGTATGCAAAATACACTTGATTGTAGCATTTATTTTTATATGGCTTCCTCCATGAGGAGGGTTACAAAGTGCTCCATGCAGAGCCAATCATTCACAGTTCAAGCATCCAGGGAAGACACTGAATGAAACCTCATTTCAAAAGGAAAGTAATATAGATTTTAGTACTGAAAGTTTTAATGGTAATGCACACTAGAGAGAAATAGCACTTAGAAAAATGTACTAATGATACTGTCTTTTCAATAGAGACATCAGAGCAATGATTTCTATGACACTTTTGATCCTGGACTCTGAAGGTGAAATTTGCTGTTCAGGAGCTGATGCACAAGTTTTTATGAAGCGCTCATTAGCCTTAGCTTGAAACTTTCAGTAGCACACATGCTTTTGTTATGCATTATATGGAGGTAAATTTGAGGGAGATGAAGTTTATTAAAAACCAAAACCAACAAATTACAAAAAAAATTCATCCATTCAGGATTTTTTTATCTGAACTCTCATTTGATGATTCCCAACTGTTCTCAAACCCAAAAGAACACTTCCCTGGAAAGTTACGTAAAGCATGCTGTAAACACACACAACTCTGGTTTGTAAATCCAAGTCTAGGCAACAGACTCAGCCAACAGGCAAAATCCAGGGTAGCTTTCTACAGTGTTGGGACACTGACCTGTGAGAAAGAAAATTAAAAATAAAAATTAAGAAAAAATCAAGACCACTTCTTAAGAGTGTGCAGAGAAACAAATTTTCAGGTGTTAATACTCAACACCAGGTTCTCAATTCACAAGGTAACAGCCTGGTTGTGACTTTAGCACCTCAGCAAGCAGGAAAAAGAGTATTTGTGTTCTTTTAACTCTCAGTACTGCTCGTGATGGCTGAAATCTTTGAAAAACCTGTTCCTTGCTGACTAAACAAATAAACTGTGTAAATGTTGGCTGTAATGTGCAGCTAAAACGTGTGTTTAAATTATACACAAATCACACTGAAATACCATCATGCTTCAAAGGGTTTTCAAGAATGTCTTTAAAGATTTCTGTGAAAAAAATCCAAGCCTGTTTCAGAAGTTCTTTGACTCAGGCCCCAGCTCTATCTTGACATTAAGTTTTCATAACTCTAGACACAGCAACAGAGAGCAGATGTCTAGTGCAGGCAGGCAGTTTTCCGTAGGGGTGTCTCAGTCTCTCAGTCACAGGTTTATCTAAGCAGCATGTTCCATTCCCTGTTTTACAGAAACAGCCTAATCCCAAAAGATTACTTTGTATTACACACAAAAGATGAGGAAGAAACACAGACAATATAGGAGTTCATTGAATGATGCTATTGCTTGGCAAGAGTTATCCCTTGTCAACCTGCCACAAGGATGCCTGCTGAAGAGGAATGCAAAAACTACATGTCAGCTGCTGGATCTAAATGACAGCAGGAGAAGGTTTGCATTTAGTTCTCCATGGAATAAAGTCTACATATTTAAACTTTCAGGGCATACTTTCAAACTGCTCACTGGCCCCTTCCTCTCACAGCCGAGACTGTGCAATCACACAGTTTGTGGTACGTTTCACTGCCAAAAGGCTATTACTACCAAGGGTTGTCCCTCTTTAAACCTGCACAGTGGTTTCCCTCTTCATCTAGAGATATACAATTGCTCTGGCTAAGACTACATTAGCACATACGGTGACAGTAAGAGATGAAATGGAAGCAATTTCATAGTAACTTCTAGCATTCACACCTGTGCTATTGCACCAGGGGTAGTTGAACAGGGGAATAATTTCAAAAAGCTGCCAGTCTAGGTAAGACTATAATGAAGAGACTCTCACCATTGATGTTTCATTATGCAAAAAGCAGTTTATCATGGGTTGGCTGCCATCACTGTCACAGTGATTGATAGCCTAGAACACAGGAGACCTCAGCGGTAATCTGTTTTCCCTTGCGCTGAAGAATACCAGGCAGAGTAAACAAATATGAACCATCCTCTGCTCAGTGGTATTTGCCATTTACCATGGTTCACAGCAATAATGTTTTTCAAAGTCATTCATGACTGTTAGTCTTGCTTTTTCCTCTTGTCCATCAACCTATTAAGCTTAAACAATAAAGAAGGGAAAAAAGAGATAATAAAAGAAGGAAAGGGGAAATTCTGAGCTTGAAGACTGAGCCATTTTCCCCTCACATAGCAGTCTCCATTCAGAATACTGAATATCTCTGTGAACATGACACACAAGCAGCATGTACATGCCATTTTCTGGGTGGCACACAAGGTTCAGCTCCATAACCAGAGAAAAAAGTTTTATCTGAGGAGTACTTCCCAGCAGGAAGGGAAGTAGTTCCAATGGCTTCTCTGGCTATTCAGACACCTGCAAAAGACCTGTTTTCACAGTCCTGTGAAAACCTGAACACCATTTGCAGTGTGCTGCACATCATGTTAGAGAGCTTCTAAAGCTAAAAATAACTTTTTTGCTTTTCAAGTTTTTCAATTGGCAGAATTGTGACTTCCCAAGCATCATTTCTCTTTGCAAGTTTAATTTGGTATAATGTACCAAGTGATGCACTTGGGAAAATGCAGAATGCTTCAAGCTGCCTGGTTCTGACGGAATAGAGAGAACTTAATTTTGGAGGTGGGAAAAGAAGTAAAAAGAAATGCTTTGTTGTAACACACTCCTCCTTGTTCAAAAGACTATGCAACAGCTCAAAGTTTTGACAACATAGCTGCATTTATATCTACTTGCAATGAAAATTCCCATCAGCTCAAACCTGGCATTAGGCATGACTGGTAATTCATTACTTATTATAAGTAGAAGTACTTTTTAAATCATAGCAGTTCCTCTTTACTATTATCATTCCCCTCTACCCTGAACATGCCAACTAGCTTACGTGCTTAAGTGGAGATGTACACGCTACTGAGCTCCAGGGCTGCGTCCCATAGCAAGTGAAAAGAAACAGTATGTTTATTCCAAATAGGGACCTGAGATTTGTGCTGTAAATTGTACTCTGGAACAGCCTCTCTCCCCATCCACTATAGAAGTAGCCAAGATAAATAAAATGAATAATGAAGGAACAAAAACATAAGGCAGGGCTCCATTCAAGGATTAATGTACTCATTTTAACTCAACAAGCTCGATCTTCCCTATTTACAGCATGAATTATTTCCCTTAACACTGAAACACTGGGAGAGGGAGAACACTGTCACTGCTTTCCTCATGGTGACTAGACAGGTGCATGCTGCTACCTGAAGGAAAAAAAATTAGTCCCCTAATACGATAATATAGTTTGGACTATATTAGTTGTGGAAAAATTGAGATGAGTAAGCCACAAGGGCATAATTATCAGGACACACAGGGCTGATTGATTACTACAAAATGCTGAGCATCTGCAGTTGCAGACTAAGTAATTGGGTGTTACCTGTGCTTTTTAATGTGCTTTTTTATATGACCCCTACTATTCTTTCAAAACTAGTGGACAAAAGGCAGATTTTCCTACAACTACGCATCAGACAAAGTTTCACTGTGTATTTTCTAAAATATATTTTTTTAAATATGCAATTCATAATTCTAGTCATTTAAATCTCTATGAGTGCACAGAACAACAGTACAATTATCTATAATCCATATATAGAATTCAGAAATTGTATAGCACTCCATGAACATGCACTACTGCATATTCATAAAAAGCAACAGTATTATGGAGACATTTCTTGAAGGAAGATAAAATCTCTTGATCAACGCAATGGAAAGAATTAAACTCAATGAAAAGATCAATCAAACATAATTCAAAGACTTCCAGGTATTTCTCAATTTAAAGATCAGAGGAAAAGCACTTTTATGTCATTGGGATTTTCCAGCGTGCCTAAGGGACCAGGACACAGTACAATTTAGCAGGACAAGGACTATATTCTGATAGTGGGGTAAATGAAGGATTATGCAGTGCTAGGTGCACCTACCTTGTCTGTGCTTGAAACCCTGTTCTATCGTCCTATATTGAAAAAAAAATAGTTACTGCAGTATAAGGGAACAAGATAAACACTTGGTTGTCAAGAAAAAGCTTTGCACCTGTGCCAATTGAGCATCTCTGCTGGTATCAGCCCAAACAGGAGCCTAGAGCAAACAGGATGAAGGGCAAAAGGCAGAAGTTCTAGCAGAAAGGCCATCAATGATACTTTAAGTGACTCAAACTGTGAGCCAAGAAATGAATAAATTATACCGTCAAAGACTGCACTCATATAGGTGACAGGTTGCTGAATTAATACTAATTTTATGTTGGGGAAACTCATTAGCTGCAGAAATGTTCATGTGCTCTCTAGGAAAAAAAAAAAAAAAAAGAACTTTCTTTTTTTAAATTACTATTATTGGCATTGCTACTGATGAGTTAAAATACAGAACGACACAAACCTGCCAAAATCACAACATAACACTTCAATGTGCCCATCAGCTAATGCTAATCTATAATTGAACACTACGTAGGTACTCAGGAAATCCATTAATCTATAGAGATTCTTCCTTCAGGATCAGTGCTTCAGGTTACTTTAAATAAGAAAAGGTTTTCAAGGACTAGGACACTTCTAAAAACCCCATGGATTTTCAGAAATATTTACCAAGTATTTCTAGAAAGACATATGACAACTAAAATGTTTGATAACTTCAGAAAGAATACACTCAATGAAGATGTCAACCATAGAAAATGTCTGCAAATACCTAAAAGGACATGATTAATTTTCAGAATTGGTCGAAACTTGTTCAAAATTGTGATCCCAAGGTAATTTCTTTTCTTTAGACAGACGGATATTCTGTTCAACTCTGAAACAAATCTGGCAAGCAAGGAAAATGTATTAAAACTCAGTATACGTTTTAACAGTTTTTAATGTTATTTGCTGTCTCCACTTACCAGAATGAAGTTGTAGGGTAATAAAATTAAGACAAAATGAAGAAAATCCCAACTGAAACAAAAAAAACCCAAATAAAAAGAACTCTTACATCTCCAGTAGAGAAGTATTACTTCCTCTGAGACAAAATGCTCTGCTGTGAAGACCTACAACTCCCATCCACTTTGAAACAAAACTCCCAGTGTTTCCTGATAAGCAAAATACGAAAATGGGTTCAGTGGTATGTCCAAACAACAAGCACAGGGGAATAGGGCACCACTGGCACAATTCAAAACAAATGGAAATGCTCTGCAACACAGCAGCAATTTCTTGATAAACATATTACTTTGCAATACTACATTGTAAGTTAATTGTTATCTTTACCAAAGGCTCCTAGTTTCACAAGTACTAGTTTCCTCCTTTGGCCCCAGTTGTTCATATGGATTTTCACACATACAGTACTCTGATTTGCACTTCTCTATTTTGTAAGGATTTGGAGATAAGATTAAAAGTCTTTTGAAATCTTCTCACTGCCAGAAGAAATTGACCATGAGAGCATGAGTTTGGCAACATACCAGAGGAGAAAATCCTTGTTTGAGGACACAAAGAATCATGTGAATGTGTGATTTTATTAATGGCAACATACAGATTTATTGCTGTACAGCTGAGAACAGAAAGTGCTCTTGTCTGTGTACACACGCAGTAGTTGAGAAGAGTCAGTCAGTGCTCACTTTGAATTGTGGGTTGCTTTTTACGATGGATGGTTCAAGCTCGCTAAGATAAGCACACCGGGTGGCCAGCCCAACCTAGAGATTATCTAACAAGTATCCTAGGTAACATGTCTACTGTCATTGAAAAGGACTAGAGCAACTGAAATTCTCTTGGACTGCTTTTCTTGGATTAAGATTTCAAGAAAACTTCATGAAAATTTTTCCAGTGTATGCAAAAAAAAAATACCCAACCTGCCTCACAGATCTGCTGAGAACCTGGGGATGAAAGTTGATAAGACAACAAAGTTTATTTTCCTTATTAGCAGAAATGGGAAACAAAGCAAGTTGGAAAGGCTGTATCCCTTAAAGGGAACCATGTTTACAATGCCATGAATAAAGGCTCCATGAGAGCACTCAGAATTGGCATTCTCTGAGCTAAAGGAAACTCAAATTATTAGTCTGCTCTGAGAACTAAAACTGGTGGGATTTAGCCTAAAAAATAAATTAGTATACCATCTGCAGGACAAAGCTGAAGTGTGTCAGCAAATCTCTAACCTGCTTTACAACTCTTCAGCATTTTAAGATTTTAAAAATTAACTGCTTATACCATGTTTTATCTGAAGGAAACACACCATTTCACAAGACCTATGCGTACTCCTATATATGTCTAACTAGTAGGAGGATCTCTAAGAAATATTATTCCTAATAGGAATGCTAGTGTGCATCTGTTCCTTGTTCCTTTTCTGCTTTGCAGTGTTCTGAATAACAGGCTATATCTGAATGTGATTTCCTACTTACACTGGTCTTTTTGGTACTCAGAGAGCCAAAGTCACCACTGAAATCTTGGCAGAGGCCAAGCACTAGGGTGGAGTAATTCCTCAGTAATACAACCCATTAGAATTGCAGATAAACTGCTTAAGTGCTGGATACGTTTATGCAAGTTGTATACAGGAACTTCTTGTCATTGATTTATCCTTTGCCAACCAGTTAAGCCCCCTGGAACATGACACAGACTTTCAAAGAGCTACTATAATTCCATTCAGCAATACACCACCTGTGAGTGAGTAAATGCTACTTTTACAGCCATTCTTCCTTATCCTGAAAGGGAAAGAAATATGGATTATTGGTCTGGAGAATTTTTATTGTTTACTTTTATTTCATTTCTTGACTTCACAAAAGCATTAATTCATTGAATTTTTAAAGTCAAAACCACTGATGAAAGGATATCACCCTTTACTGTACTATAAAGTGCTGCCTGCCGCCCTCCAAAGGCACTACTCCAAGTTGAAAGATGATTAGATTCTCTAAAATGACCTTGTGAAATAGCAGTAATGCGTTTACTTTCTCTGCCTTCCAAATCAACCTTGCTCAATTTAGAAGTAAAGAAAAGATGGTTTTCCTAATTGCCAGCTCTGAAAACTCAGTCTTCTGAGACTCCAAGTGAGTCTTTCAAGCTTGTGCATCAGCAGCAACAATAAAGATAGGGAAATAGTTAGTGATTCTCAACGAAGACAGCAAATAGTTAATGATTCTGGGAGCTTCTTGTAAGCAGAATAGATTCCAGCTCACTCACCACAGCTGTGCTGAATCTGCAAGGCTGACAAATAAAAAGCAGTAAAAGTTTATTTCTGTCACCAAAACGATCAGGCATAATTCACAACACACAGATACTTCAGAGCTGCTCGGCAAGAAAGTGACTTATCTGCACCTTAATTTCATACACCAATAAAGCAAAGGTTTTCTCAGCCTTTTTCCTGAAACGGCACCCATTATAAGAGGTACATGTTAGCATGGGCAGCAACTCAAGAAATCCTCACTGGGCTGTGAGGCTGATTGGTTTTGTCTTAATGGAGTTCAACATGCTGTCTAACAGCTGTTTTCAGTCGTGGCCAATGAAATTGGCTCCCTATACTTGGGAAAATCTTAAATTCCCCTACAGAGCAAAAGACTGACCTGCATTCCCAGCAGCCTGGCAAAAGATTATCAACAATCACTGTTCTTCCGCCTGAAAAAATAGAGCAAGAGGAACATGGCACTGAGCCACTAGTTAATCTCCTACTAAGAAAGGAACAGAAGTAGTAGTTGTCAAACCTGCTTTTCTACCATTGAAACTCAGTGCTTTGGCCATCGCAAAACTAGCACTAAGAGAACTTGGATGAAACTGCAAAGTTGAAAGTGCATCACTGATTAGATTGCACTCCCAAACACTGCTAGCAATCCCTGGGGACTCAACACTCACCGAGTAATGATAGCTGCCATTGTCCAGAATAAAATACCTCTAAATTACAGCTGTTTTATATCTACACATCAAAAGTCACAGGAGTATCTTTTCCATGACATCATTCACTCTGCCTTTGTCCCGTGCTATTCCTAGCAGCAGGAGACAAGCTTCCCTTCAACAGTTTCGAGATAGCCACTGGAAAACCATGCTGCTGAGTGAAATTTAAAATTGTACTAGCCGTGAAGCTGGGAAACAATGCATTAATTTTAAGAGATAAAGATGAAAATGTTTATTCCACTTTTTTCTACACAATACTTCCTTAGGTACTCCTAACAAGATGCACGTTTCTTGTTCATGCACATGCCATTCCAAATTCAATTACCACCCCAGCCTGATTCCAAACTGGCATTTGCATCAGTGTGGTGCATTTTGAGACTGGTCTTCTTCAACCCAGACTACTCAAAAGGGAACACTCTACATTTCCGTGTGCTGCGTAAGTGGAGAAAGATATTTCCAACAAAAGAAATCTATTCTTTTGCTTTCATTGTCAATGTCCAAAATGAAAGTTCATAAGAGATGCACCATGTGGAGCAAAATAAAGTATGTCAGCTTTATCTTTTTTCTTTTTTTAGTAACTAGGACAAAATTCACACACACACACCAGATTTGAGTTTCCTGGTTTTGGGGGGGTTGGATGTTTGGGGTTGTTTTTTTGCCAGGGGATGGTGTTTCGGGTTTTTTTGGTTTGAAGGTTTGGGTTGTTTGGTTTTTTGGTTTTTTGTTTTTTTGTTTTTGTTTTTGTTTTTTTTTATTTAGCTAACAATCTGCTTAACTGCACAGAAGGCTACCAAAATGAACTAACTATAGCACCACTGATTACTTTTACTTGGCATCCTCTAAAGCCCTGGTGCAAGTCAGAAACAGACCTAGACATTTTCTTTTCCAGCAAACAAGCTTATCTGCCTAACTTAATTTACCACCGCTGGGAGATCTTCCTGCTGCCTCAGTTTTAGGATGCCAGGAGGTAGCCTCAGTGAAGATATTAACTTCCATGCAGATAAAGGAAAGAAGGAAGTTCTCCTGGAGTGTAGTTCAGAGCAGGACCTGTAAACAGGCCCTCAGAATATCACTTCTGATAAAGCTCTTTCCTCCCACTGAGTAATCAGGGAGAGTAGAAAGGCTAACTCTTTAAATTATGTCCCTCAAATGAGGCTGTTTCAGGATCTTCTTACAGCTGAAATAGAACATTCTGGGTTTTGGAGCTTTTCCTAATTTTTTTATCCTTGAATCCAATCAAAACCAATCTATTTGCATAAAAAGGCCATTTGAAAATAAGTGGCTTAAAAGTGCCAAATTGTCAGCATTTTTTGTGGACAGTATGACGTTCTCATGAGGCAGTGGAACAGCATAATCACACTTTCAGTACATTTCCTACATGCCTGGCATGTAAAGACCACCTAGAATGGTGGGAGGGAAGGATTAATTTCAATTCTCTTTGAAATTGTACCATCTCTGCTAAAAATGGTAAGATAGCTGTAAATATGTATCAGCATGTACTGGCCTTTATTAGGAACTAAAAAAACCCCAAACAAAACATAAATATAAAATAAATATTTCCCAGAGAATTTTAATTGATAATTAGCTTCACAGAGACCCTAAGGTATGTAACGTTACTTCTGACTATTATCACCCTAAATTGTATCAGAAAAACAGGGAATTTGTGGTAAAAACTTTTTGTAACTAATGGTTGGGTTTTGGATTATCAAAGTGAAGAATAAATGCAGTAACTGAATGGGAAAATGTAACAGCCATTGTATACTTAGTTCATGTGCAGTTTCATAATTAAGAATATCCTTATCCAGCAAAAGCAATTAAATACATGCTTAACGTTAAGTAATTCCACTGGAATTTACTACATCTAAAAAGTAAGCAGTAATCATGAAGCAAAATGTTGCTTCTTGTTCTGAAAGAAAATTCCTATAACTGATTGCCCTAAATGAGGCAAAGGAAGAAACTCATTGTGAATTTCTCACTGTTGAAATTATTTGCCTAATCTTTGAACTATTAGTTTAAGTAAAGTGTCTGTATGTATCTATATGAAAAAGGATGAAAACTGGAACCCATTTGCTTACATGTTGAAACCCCCAGAGTTTCTGGAAAGAATGAATTATATGACATCTCTGAATGACAACAAAATTAACGGTAAGAAAAGTGTTTTGCAATTATCTGTCCCAAGTACATTCCTAATTCTGATTCTAGGTCATCATAAAGTCCACCCACTGACTCCCTTGGCTTTTCCTCATATCAAGTCTTCTGAGAAACAGTTGTTTTGCTGCACATTATCCTGTTCAGCTGTAGATTGGTACAACCACTGCCTTTTCTCATAGTACAGCCAAAATAAACACCAAGCATGTCTTTTGCTTTTCTAGATATAGCATAGATTGCTGTATCTAATGTGTTAGAATTACTGGATGAAGAACTGGGGACACAGTGTGTGGACGTCTTATTTAAATAATGGATGAGCGAAGATCACCATGATGGATGACGTGCTCAGTAGACTAGCTTCCCTAATAACTCACTAAATCCAAACAGCTCATGGTTTTTTTTCCTCACAGAGCTCAGAAAGCCATTGATAATTCCATCTTTTGGTTGTTTTGAGAATGAACCACTGAGGGGCAGATAGTGTTTAGTTGATGTTTCTCTCATAGCAGTTTTCTGATATCAACAGAACAGTTTCTAGTCTGTGTTATGAGATGATTAAAGTCAGCATTTTTTATGCACTGAACAGATCATTCACCAGGCAGTAAGGTTTGGTGAGAACTGAAAGAATCAAAGACCATTCTTTTACTGCTGCTCAGACACAGATGAGTGGACAATGTCCACTCTGTCAGGATAGTAACAACATCTGTGTCCTTGCAAAACACATACCTTCTACTCTGCATCACAAGACTCCTCCCTGGTGCATCTGAGCAGTCAACGTTGCTGTCTGCAACCCAGTGGTGGTAGTGAACAGGGTCAGCAGTCTGAAACACAGATCAACTTTGTAATTATTCAGAAATTATATTTATAGTCACAAACTGAGAATCACACTTGTGTAGATTCTAAGCAGTCATAATCAGCTCCAGAGTGTCACAGTCATATGCTACCATGGTGGCTTCATCCTGCAGGTGGGCATATCAAATTCGTGATCCTTACCGTCTTCCCTGTCTACCCAGGCAACAGAAAACTCCTCTTTGAAAGAAAAATGACAACCATCTGATAACTAGCTAACCTTCAGTTACTAGGAATCACACATTCTACTAACAAAAAATACCACAGGACAAACACCTTTAAGACAAGGGTGCTTAGGGCTAAAGCTCCTCGTACATGCCAGATCTATTGTTCCACTTCTGCTACAGCAACACACATCTTTAGGTTTCCTCCTCCCTCCCCTCGCCCCCACTCATTATTCAAAAGGTATTGAGTTTGTTAATTAGTGTTGAAGAAACCACGCAAACTAGCTGAAAGCAGCTTTTCTGCCTCTGATCACTGACAAGCTATTAGGCCTGACATTTCCTTCAGCACAGTATTCCTTTGATTAATGCAGCTGCACAATTATTTTTTATAAATTTGTATAATACTCTCTCATGACAGGAATTGATTTATAAATATAAGACAAAGGTTAAGAAGAGTTGGACTTTCAATACAGGCAAAAAAGCTATAATGAGGTTCACAGTCACAATCAGGGAGTCTGTTATACTGACTGTGAATCTTGGACAATTTATTACTGACTAAGGTAATAGCAAGGATCTCTTAAAAGGCAGAGAGGAGTCATCAGCACTTTCCTATAATGGAGGCCTGTTAAAAATTCTCAGAGGACAGGAGAAGTATTTCACTTGTCGCAGGCCACATGCAGGAATTCTTCTTATCAACTGGACTATGAGAAAATGATAACTGGTGTGGCTGATCCCCTGTACGAATGAAGTCAGAAAGCAGTAGGCAGTGCTGCACAGAATGCCTCAGGCTCCTAGCCTGATATTCATGGAATCATAGAATGGTTTGGGTTGGAAGAGATCTTGAATACCATCTAGTTGCAACCCCCTGCCCTGGGCAGGGACACCTTCTACTAGACCAGGTTGCTCAAAGCCACATCCAACCATTCACATAAATGCATCCATACTCCCTCTCTCCTCCTGTGTACTGCCATGTTTCTTCCATCTTTTTCTCTCCCTCTCCTTCCACAAGCTAGGGTCCTGTAAGATTGGAGGTCTCTCCTTATGTTAGTTAAACCAGGCCTTCAAAGATAGCCACAGCTCTCTAAACCAAACTTCACGTCAACCCTGACGACACTGCCATACAAACCATGTCTTTCTGAAACATATATGCACATCCACTTCTAATGCAAAGTGGGAGAAAAACAACTGTCCTACCTACTGCAGTCATGCTACAACTCACAATACAACTAGGATTCTGGCTCTTTTCCATCCCTGATGAAGTTCTTTTATCTCTTTTTCTTTGGCCTGTCTGACTTGAGCTCAGCATAAAAAGGTGTACAGAGACTGCCTCCTTGGCTGATCCCTTGAACAGTCTCCCAAGCTCTCTCTTATGTGAAACTGCCAACAAGTCTTCAAAGGAATTGCATAAAAGTAAACCCCTTCTTCAGAGTTTCAATATGAATTATTGAAAATAAGTTGCTATTTTTTATTTATCTTGTTGTTCTCTGCTGAGTCAAGCTGCCTCCAGCTGTCTATCCCAAAGCTCAAAGTATGCTCCAGCATCCTGAGCACAACAGATTTTCTTATCCTCATGCTTACATACATGAAATACAACAGAAACTTCACAGTTATTCTGTACTTTTATTTTGAATAAATATGAATGAATTTACCATATAAAATAATTAACCAGAGGTGTTTGGTCTGGATTTTTATTTTCAGCTTTTCTTCGGCAAAAAGCCACCACTTTCTCTCCATATAAACATGATCCCTTTTCCAAAATTGTCAACTGGAGATGTTGGACTGAAATGTGGAGCACCTGGTTGGTTGTTTTTCCAAAGTTTCCTTCATGGGTCATGGTAAATCCCAAACCTTCTGATAACTCTGCCCAGGGTACTTGAGGAAATATATCATACACGACCTCACAGTATATTTGTGTCCATCCACCCTTCTGCTCTCATCTCTTCCTTTCCTCAAAGTGTGTTTTTAATCCATTACCAAGTTTGAAATACAAGCAGTTCTAAAAAGTTGTACAAAAATGACAGCCACATAGAAGAGTCTTCTTGGCTGTAAAAGTCTTAGACGCCAGTGATTTTTTTTCTTACCTACATACTAAAGAAAAGCAAGCTATAAAATCCACTCAGTCCTTAATACACAGAAGAAACAATCCACACCAAGAATGTGCCATGGGAACCAATTTTAGAAGATTAAACCACTTCACTAGACCCACTGTTCATTGAGCTGCCTGTCCGAGAAAGGCCATGCTATGTCTGACAGGTGGGTATGTCTACCAACATTCTACATCTACAGACAACAATATTCTCTTGAAGGAGACAGCTTCATATTCCTTTTCACTTCAGTTCTAAAAGTAAAATCTAGGTCTTCCTTGTCCATACTGTGTACCCTTGCCACCAGGTTTCAGCTACTCTCTTGCTACAAAGTCTGTCATTTTCATTTGCTTTTAGATCTGAATAATTTCCAGGACATTAATGAATTTCCATGGAAGGTTTCAGTGTCAGTGAATCAGCTTTTTCTAATGAAAAATGACACTGACAGTAATTTCTCTGCCAGCTCTCACATTGGATAACCTTCAGCAACTCAATTCACCTCTTGGTTTCTCCATCTTGAAACACGGCAATAAAATAATGACCTCTTTCTTATAATCCTCTCTGATATCTATGGACAAAAGCATCATGGAAGAACAAAGTATCATTATTATTTATTATTCTAAGCATCACAGAGGTGATAAAGGAAAAGCAAAACACAAAGATATTCACTGAGGTAACAAATTACTGCCATTCCTCTGGTGACCCTTTTTAACTGTTACAGCTCAGGCTTTTATTTTTTTCTTTCCTCCAGGTAGCTATCTAAAGGGTTAGTATAATTCTCCAACACAAAACCTGAAAAAAACACTTCAGCCCTTAAAATATGGAAAACAAACAGGAAAGAAAAACATTTTGTCAGCATACAAACAGCCACTAATACTTTTGTCTCACAGCAAGATTTTTTGTTCCCAGCTTTTTTCTTGAGCACGCAAAGAATCAATCATGAAAATACCTCTATAGTGCAAACACCATAGCCGTGATTTTACACTTTAGAAGTAAAATTCCTTGGTATCATAGAATAGAACTTAAATTACAGTAACAAAAGCAGATTAAGCACTCAGTATCCTGCCACTCAAATCATCAGCAAAAAATCCGCACAAAACAATGTTTTATGGAATAAATTTCCACATCAATAATGTACCTATTTGTTTAAACACCACTCAGCAGTTATTGACTCAAAGTTATTTCTCCTCACATTGCAGTGAGATTGTAAAATTTTAGAAGGCACAGAAAAGTTCAAGACAATTAAAAAAAAATAAAATCCTTTCTGCAGAGAGCTCTGGAGGTACAAAAAAGCCACCTGTGTTAGTAGTGCTGACACTGTCTAAACACCAGTCCCACTAAGCTGAAGAGCCTGTAGTCACAGAGAGATTGAGAGCTTCTCTGCAGCACCAGTTCCATTACAGGAACTACTTTTCCAGCAGTTGTTCATCTACTGTGTTAAATTCTCTGGAAGATGAGCTCTGGCAAATGTTGTTGCAGTCTTCACATCCTGTGGTGGGATTGTAGTGTGACCCAGAAATGCTCCTGTGTGGGAAACATCAGCACCAGCCCTGGCTGCCCCACTTGAAATCCAAACCATTACCTGAAATCACCAAGGGCAGCTTTTCATTCAATGCCCAGACTGTGAAGTGGACCAGAGAAGGTGTAAGTACAAGTCCCATTCTAGCCAACCTGGCTCTGGAAGAAAGGCAGTAGCAAAGTCGCAGGAGTGAGTTGTCATCTGAAGCCCCTACTGCTTGGTGACATCAAGATAGATCACCTAGCTAAGATTGAGGTTAAGTGCTTGCCAACAAGCCCATTGTTTTGAGATACCAAAGAAAGCACACACAATCAAATTTCAAGAGAAAAGGCCTACTTTACTTGTTACAACCCTGACTTTCCCTGGAACAGGACAGAGACCTCACCTTACATTAGTACTTTGTCATATTTCCGTGGTGTTTCACAATGATCAGGATTTAAAAGTATTAACTCTGTCTTATAAAACCTCTGCACAGAGATGTTGTCAAAAAAACATAGGAAAAACAGAATAGTGCAAAAAGAATAGGAAGGTACATGTATCAAAATACATCTTTTAAGCACAAAGTTCCAGCTTACATGTTACTATAATAAATATGGAAAGCAAGAATACCTAGCAAGTAAGTAAAGAACAGATTACACTTGCTGACATTCAGGCTGCTACAGTAAACTTTTTTCTGATCATCTTCTCCAGAGTTCCACCATCTTTCAATTAGCCAAGTGCCAAAGTATAAGAAACCTTCTAGAATCAAGGGAATAGGACAAATTATATCTCTTTTGCTACCTACATCTTCCTTTCCTACATCTTCTATTTCCAGATTATTTTTTCAATTAAGAGGCAATATAGCATGACCATAAATATTATCCCATGCTCATAAAAGATCCACTTGGTTTTAGAAAGAGCCTTTAAAATGTTCAATAATTTCTGTCAGATTATTCAAAAGTCATTTAAAACCTTTGGAAAATATTCAAACTCCGTGTCTGAGAGAGAATTATTTCTGTAATTGAAAGAAGAACAACAAAACACAAGTTTGAAATAGCACATGGGCCCTTGGGAGACTAAATTATCAGCTACCTTGTCAACTCAAAACATAAATTTGGGCTGCTTTTTTGGCATTTGTGGTTTCAAGGTGATAATTTATTCTTTCATAAAATACAGTTAGCGCACTTTGTATAGGAAGTTTCAGATCCATAAGAAACTGTATGTAGAAGTTAATGAATTTTCACACAGAGCTTACTTCACAGAGAAGGGAAATGAAAGTTAGCCTTCCTGCCAGCCTGCTCGTAATGTCATACTATCTACAAACAAAATACATCTACTTACGCTAAGCTGTGAGTTACTTGCACATCTCAGGCAAACGGCAGTTCATTTAAAGAGACTTATTTCTAGCTACCTATCCTTTCTCCCTAAGATTGTTAAGTGGCTGCTTCATAAAAAGCCACACATAGAAAGAAAGGTATCTAAATGCAATGAGCCTCCTAGCAAAAGAGGTTGATCACAGTAACAAAGTAGGTCTCTGATGAGCAGCAGCATTATCATGACATTATTGGGGAATCTATCGTGTTTTTAAATACCTTCAGATACTTTACTGAATATCATTTGTCAGCTTTCCAGCTCTCAAACACAAGTACAACTATTTCCTTCTCTCAACTTGGTTAGCCTGTTTCATCACTTCCATTTCATTCTGGAAGACAGCTAAATAAATGATGAATGAGATACTAAACTTTTGCAAAGTTCAGAAGTAATTCAGGGTCAATTTCTATCCACTTTAGGCATGGGGGGTGCGCTTGTTTGTTTTGTTGGGAGGGATGTTTGTTGTCAGGCTTTTGTTTGGTCATTGCGGTTTTGATTGTTTGGTTTTGTTGCTGTTGTTTTGTTTGGGTTGTTGCTGGGGTGTTTGTTTGTTTGTTTCTTTTAAAACTTTGCTCGTGTTGGTTTTTCCAGCCCCAAACAAATGATGCAGTTTGGTCTGTCTTTTCTGAGTGTCTTTCTAGCGAATGTTCTCACTTTCTTTGGTAACTTACTGCAGCTTTCAGTCTCTAATTAGGCATGCAGTCTGTTTTTTGCACATATAAACTGTTCCCATTAACATTAACTGGTCTCATGTTTCTGGAATCAGCAATGAAATTAGTGGCTTGTCTGGTTCATTGTCTGCAAGGTTGCTCTTGCATGGTAGTACCGATTCAGAGGATCAAAGCACTACATCTTTTTTTGTTTTTTCTCTTAAATTCAAAGCTTGTCCAGTGCTATTGCTCTATTTAGCCTTTTATCCTTCAGTATATCCCTGCAAGACAGGCACACAAATATTAGGAAAGTTTGCAGGGCTGCATATGATTGCTCTTGTATAACCGAATTCATTGGGCTGTGAAGTTTGGTGTCTTTTCTTCATTAACCAGCAAAAATGGGGAGAGATTAGTTACTACAAAGAGGCAAAACAGCAGAAGTAATTAAACAAAGTTCCTCATGCTGAATCAATGCTTATAAAAAGAAAGAGGGCAAATTATAGCACAGTAAGTATAAACTACCACAAAGCTGTGAAAAACAAATACAGGAAAAAAAATCATGATCCAGAAGACTTGCTTCCACCAGAGGGATATGTATTTTGAGGTAGCCCCTTAAAAGAGTGTTGCTGTCAACTACAGAGACTGACTTGACTACGTGTGTTTCATCATCACTTTTTGCATAGTGTTCCAATTTTTCTCTCTTTCAAACTGGAAAGAAAAAACTATTCAAAGGTAGTCGCTGTTGTTTTTTGGGGGGGTGGAAGGGAGTTCCTCCATGGTTATGCTTTTGAGCATGTACAAATAACATCTTCTCAATGGTTCTGAAAAGTGCAGTGACGGTATTCTCAGCCCACACCTCACTTTAAGTCACATTCAGAGAGCATTGAAAGGATTGCTCCATGACCACAATGTCACTATGAAACTGCAGCTGTTTTTCTGTTACAACCAGAAGGCCTTGAGAATCATTGTTTCTTCCGAACTCTGCACTTATTTGCTACCGTTAAAATTCAAACACAGGTAGTTTCAGGTGCTGTATTGTTGTAGCCACCATAGTACTCTCCAGCTGGTTTACTGTCCACCCACAGGCTTCCCAACATAACTTTACTTGCACAAAAGCTCTGTATCATCAATATATACCATCTATTCCTCCATAACAAGACCTAATACCTCTCTTCATACGGCGGAAACAAAATACACTTGTCAGGCAACCTAGATAGATAGGTTTCAGATTCTCAAATGCCTTATGGGGGGGTAAAAGAAGACTTGCTTTGCCTCCCTTGTCTCTACAGTGCAATGAAGAATGGACTTTGCTGACAAATGCAAAGTCAATGAATAAGGAGAAATAAAATTATGCCATTGACATACAGTCTTGAAAAGCAATTATGGAGATAACTACAGAATTCCAACTACTACTTCCTCAAAATTTCTCTAAGCCACCTAATTTTTCCAAATATCAGAAGACATTCCAGGAAAGATTTATACACCCATTGATAGACAGTCTTAAAATCTGTAAAGGTATACACACATATATAGACAGATATATGTATACATAACTTTCCCTACAAATTTGCTGTTGTTTTATCCTTTGTCCACCATATCTACTTTTATGGAAAATAAAAGCTAAATTTGTTGTTTAGAGATTGTGTAATGTAAAACAAGAAAAAAATAAAAAGCCAAAATTAAAAACAATATCTACTCCATATGCACAAAACACCAAAGTCTCCAAGACATTTAACATTGAACCCTTTGACTATCTCACATAAATTCAAGGACACTATGCAGTGTTGTAGGAGAATTTCAGAAAAGCTGAGAATCCCTGTCCTCAAGTAAACTCAAGTAAAATACTGTTATGAGGCCCAAAACTATATTCAAACACTATGCAAGGCACTCTAAACTTCTACTGAAATAACCAAACAACAGCCTTAGACACAGCTAACACAAACAATTGGTTAATAAAGGACCCCTTCTCTGTGCTGCTTCTCTTTTATATGTTTAATTTATCCAGGCTACAACAATCATCAGCTAGATTCTTCAAAGCCTCACAGTGGCTTTGAAGCGTCACAGAGATTATTCAAATTCTCACAGTGGCAAGTGTCAGAACGCAGACAGAACGTATCAGTAGCTTAATCCCTTACCTTGTCCTAGAGCTTTACAACATATATGACTACAACATAGTGCTCAGAGAGCTGGTTCAGAATATTCTGGTCTTGTGAGTTTGTTTTAGTTATGTTACTGCTGTATGGTAGTAGTTATCAGGATATTAACTCTTCTGGAAATGCCAGTGTTCAGTTGTACTGTTGTAAGGGTTGCTAGGAGGAAGTAAAAAAAAAAGGGGGAGAGGGGATGGTGGAGGTGGAAATACCCACCACCATTTACGAGTGCTGTTTAACATAGTCTTTTGCCTTTAAGAGCAACCACCACAACTTTGAGAGTACTGAGTGAATAGTGCTGTATTTTGAGATGTTTCCTATAAATAGAATTGGGATAAGGCTGTTCTCAACAGAAAGGAATATATGCCTCAGTTGAAAAGGTAGTATGAGAAAAGTCATAATAAAGAAAATTAGAGAGAATCTAATAGAATTAGAAGATAAATTAGTCATCTAATAGCTAAACTAGGAAAGAATCTGAAGGGAAAGAGGAATGCAGCAGAGGGAAGCAGGCAAAGAGATGGGCAATTTAGGGTTAGTAAAGTATTCAGAAAGGGTTAAAATTTTTATCATCAGTAAATTCTGAGAAAATGTAGGTGAGACAAAATGTAGAAATGAAGGCAAAGTACTGATTGTCTGGTAAAACATATACTATGTTACATAGCAAACTATAAGAAAGATAGCTCTTGCTCTTCAAGCACATGAACTACCCTACCTTTATGTTACATCCATACTTTATATCTTGATCTGCTACATCCCAGGTAGAAACATGCTACAAACAAATAAATGGTCTTGTTTTAATATTATATCAGTGAAATATGAGCCTTTGGGGGGCTTTCCATACATTCAAATCTTAATTTCAAATTTATTCTGGCTTTGATTCAAGTGCAGTGCCAAAGCAGTTGCAATACTATCACGAATTATCAACAACAAGGCTTCTGCCTACCAAAATCTCTGAGGTGAGAAGAATATTTCTTTAATGTAACAAAATGCAACATCTCTCATACTTCCTTCTTTACGTACAAGTGAAAAAGAGTGAGGCAGAAGATTTCTATTTCTGCCTGTTTATTAAGCTTATTGCTCTCATTTTATCAAAATAGAAATTCTGTCACTACAAAGAGCCCCAAAGTCTACAGTTGCCACATCTGAAAATGTGTCTTGTCAATCTATTAAACATGTACACAATGCATTAAGAAACTTCAGGCAAGCCACAGGCTTTATACTTCTTTACTCATTCTCTCTCTATTGAAAAAATGCTGTAGAAAATTGAAGTGTAAATAAGGACGTGAAACTACTAACGCCAGTAGTGATTTACAATAAATAGCAAAAATGAGAGGCGCTCTCCAGATTTGTTTTCAGCAGACTTAACCACATAAGAAATTTGTTGTGCTCTTAACAGACCAGGTGCAATCACAGCGAGGTCTGCTTACATGTTCTTGCATCAAAAAATTATTTTAAAAGTCCACAGGAAAGTACCTGGGTTTGAGAGTTTGATTAAAATGTGATGGAAAGTATCTTTTTAAATACCTTTTTATTTTTAAAGTAGGATCCCATACTTCCACACTAAAGTTAGGTAAATTTTCCAGAAGTCTGTGTTGCCTTTCAGGTAATTGTTTATTTACCAGTACCAGAAGCAGAGAAAATGTTGTATATATCTCCATTAAACCAACCATGGACTTCTCTCCATTAACTTCAGTTACCTTGGTATTCAAACTCCAACAATGTTGGATACGTTTCTGTGAGAAGGGCAGGATTCTCTGCCTGGATTGAAGATCTGAAGGTGAGCATTTTGGCGTCAGTTTTGCATCCTTTCCAATTCAGGACTGCTGAAGCAAACTAATACACTCACCTGGCAATTTTCAAAACCATTTTCAGCTTTGCATTGAAATATGTTGGTCTAATTTTTTTTCAGATAAAAAAAAATAATTGAAAGGCTACCTTTTCTCAGGGGAACAGAAATGGGAAATTATCTATGCAACAAATTAAAAGGGGGTGATATTAGCACGATTACATGGAAACCTGTGATTTGACCAGGTTTCAGGCAAGGCTCAAAGTCAGGAAAGTCTACGTAACACCTGCCCCTTATAACAGAGTTGTCTCCAGCAGCAAATGTGGTATCTCACTCTTCCAAGTTATAACTTCACCCACACATTTTTCAACATGAGTAAAACCAAGTACTTTCTTGATGTAATACGTGAAATAATGGTCTGAAAAATCCAATACGCTATTGAAAGATGACTATTATTGAAGGTATCAGCAGTTCAAATAGATGTTTTTCAGAAATTAATCTTGAAGCTGCACATCCACTGCCCCTTTATTCTTTAAGTGTCCATTGATTGAGACTATTATGTGCATCCTCAAGCACAAAGGGTTAATTACAGTGTACCACTACTACTTAAAATAATCCCAGTAGAAAAGGCAGCTGTAAAAGCCTATTGTGTACTTACTTTCAAGAAGTCTTAGCACATTTTCTTTAGAAACTATAGCAATTTTAATGTTCCTGGCAAACAAAGAAGTAATTACCCTGGCAGTCACTGGAATCAATGATGTGCATATGATGAAAAAAAAAAAAACAGCTGGAAAGAAAAGTATCCATTTCAGCCTACTTAGACTGCAAAAATTCCCCAAACTTAAGGCATAGTCAACTTTTGCAACAAAACTTGACAATCCTTTCAGTCCCTCTCTCTCATTTTATTCATTCTTTTCTAAAATCTCTGTGAAAAACCAAGGCCCTATAAGTACATACAGGCATTTTAGAAGTTACCTCACCATATATTCTATGAGTTAGAGACAAGTAAAGGTAAAAACAAAAGGAAGCTAGAAAAACAGAGAAAATAGAGGAAAACTTAAAGAGTGAAATCTTCTGAAATAAGCCTCTCCACAGCACTTTCTATAAAACTCTCCATTGCTGGGTACCTTGGAAAGCATTCCTGCTTGTTCATAGAAACAAACCCCCTTAAATATGGGTTTAGTTCTAAGGAAATCCACTGAGCAGTTCAGAGAACACAGGGAGAGGATGTCCCTGTGGTAGGACAAATATTTGCACAATCTGGAAATCAATGGCAATAATAATAGTAATAATCATTCCCA
Source organism: Strigops habroptila (assembly GCF_004027225.2). Lineage (NCBI taxonomy): Eukaryota > Metazoa > Chordata > Aves > Psittaciformes > Psittacidae > Strigops > Strigops habroptila. Next base: position 33,127,895 of record NC_044281.2, read on the forward strand.
GGTTTTCTTGGTTTTATTCTCTTTGTAAGATTAGAAATGTTGGAGAAAACAAGTGTTTAGCTCTTCATTGATTCATTTGCAGTGATTCCTCTGGCCAAATCACAAAATATAAACTGAGGAGATCGATAGAGAACATAGTTGTCTCCCATGGAAATGCCAACAGCACAGAGGTATGAGCTCAGCAGAGAGACCTTCATATGTATTATGGAAATTTAGTGGGAAACCAGGCTTCTGCTACCACTGCAAATCTTCTGTCCAGCCAATGCCTCCCTTTGATGAGTATTTTCCCCAGTTTTACCTCACGTTATTTTCTTTGCTGAAGATGAAGAGCAGCCATTTTGCCATGTTAGCAAAAAGTGCCCTGTTTAATAATGATAGGCAATAAGAAATTGCTCCTTGGCCACAGCAGGATCAGATGGGGTCAAGTATGCTTTGGTCATATATAAGGGCAACGGTCAAGTGGACTTACCTCTGAACTCAATGGTAAGCTCAAATCCAATACATACACAAGCTTTTTTATACAAAGCAAGCTATACAAAGGAGAAATGGGCTTGAAGAAGTGAATGTGAGGAAGAATAAAAATAATTTCTTAGGGGAAGCAATTGTGTGTAAATTATCCCCCTTCTACAATTAAACATTTTATCCTTTTTTTCTTAACATGCTAATGTAAAAGGATGGACAACCTAACAAAATGGCTAGCAGAGGGAAAGGGAAATAATACACCTTATTGTATCTCAGATTAGGTATGCTTTCACAAAAGGACTGATTCAGCATGCTGAACAAAACATCATTCCCTTGTGGGTGAGATAGGAGAAATTACCTTTTCAGATTTTAATTTTAAACTTAAATTTATGAAACACTAATCCATGCTCCATTAAAGTTAGCATTTGCTGGTATAGCCAGCAAAGCTGGGATGCTTACAAGCTTTCTTGAGTGTACTTTTTAAAAGAGAAAAATCACTGGAGTCAGCCTTTTCCATTGTTCACATAGTTCTCCATTTGGCAACAATCCAGAAACAAATTGGCATAAGAAACTGTACAATCTGTTCTCCTTAAATCAGGCAGAGATTTTTCTTTTCTCTTATTCTTTGGTATATAGGGACTTGTTGTAAGGGGAAGAGAAGAAGAAGTGATTTTGTTGCTTCCCTCCCCGGTTCTTTTTTATTTCTCTCCCCCCCCTCTCCCCCTTTTTTCTTTTCATATACGTCAAAATACAACCATGGATCAGATCTAAGACCCACCATGTCCAGTAGCCCAACCTTGGCTGTTTGATAGTAGAGTATGTCACACAGGAACTACTATATGGGCAGAACAAATACAGTGTTATTTCCCCAAAACACCTTTCCAGCCTCCAGCAGACTGCACTTCAGAGATTTCTGGAGCCAGAAGCATTGTCTTTATATTTACAAGTCCTCTGTGGATTTGTCCCATTGCTTTTCTGAACTCATGTCAACTTTCAGCGTTCAGAACATTCTGTATGTTGTGCAATCAACTATGGGTTTTTGTCAGTGCTGAACTGACCACCTACTAATTTCATTTTATATATTTATATATTTATAATTTATATATTTATAATTTTTTATATATTTATATATTTATATTTATTTATACATTTATATATTCATAATTTTTGTATTAGATGACAAAAAAAAATGAACAAATTGTTCCCTGTTTCTGCCTCTCCATTATATTATCTCTCAGCCACCTCTTTTCTAACTTGAAGAATCTTTCTCTATACCATTGATTGTGAAGAAGTTTCAGGGCTTCCTTAACACTCTCCTATTTATCTTTTCCAGTTATACCCAGAAGCCTATTTCAATGTTGAGGAGAGAGAAGCAGGAATAGTCATAATATTAGTGCTGGTTTTGATTTTGGATTTCAGGATAGTACTGAGAATTCAGCTAGTATTTTCACCACACAATCCATCAGGATGCTAAAGTCTGATTCCCAATTGGAAACAGACAGCTCAGAACTTACCATTTTATATATATAGATATTTTTTCTTGTGCGCATCACTTTATATTTATCTACATAGAGTTTCATCTGCCATTTCTTTCACTCAGTGACTTCAGCTAGTAAGATTTCTCTGCAATTCTCTGAAGCTGACCTTTTTCATTACTATCTTGAAATTCATAGGACTGTCAATAAACAGCTACCTGTCTATTCACTCCATTTTCAAGATTACTTTGACCATGAAAATTTTCAAGATCATATGTTGAACAGCACTGAGTCATAGAATGATAGAATAGTTAGGGTTGGAAAGGACCTAAAAAAACCTAAGTCAATAATGTTTTCTTTTTCCACTATAGCTTAAATCTAGCTCCATTTCTGTGTACAACACATTCATTAGTCATGACAAGTCTTTGATCTTAACTGATAGACAAAGGCATAGAATAGCAAAGTATTCCCTGCTTCCCTGCGGTAGTGGTGATGACATTTGTCCCTCTATTGCCATAGAAACTGAGTCAACAATATTAGTACTGGCAAATAATATCTCACCCAAATACACTGTATGCTATCAACAATCAATATTTGCTAAATATCTGACAATGACCATCAATTCTCAACAATGACTCAACAATTTCACAGGAACAAAAGGTTGGAGAAATTTACTCTTCAGAGATTAATACTTTAATGAGCACAGCCAAAGATATGTGTTTATTTTATTTAGCAACCTTCCAGTATCTGAAGGGGGCCTACAAGGATGCTGGGAAAGGACTCTTCATTAGGGACTGTAGTGATAGGACAAGGGATAATGGGCTCAAACTTAAACAGGGGAAGTTCAGGTTAGATATAAGGAAGAAGTTCTTTACAGTGAGGGTGGTGAGGTACTGGAACAGGTTGCCCAAAGAAGTGATAAATGCTCCATCCCTGGCAGAGTTCAAGGCCAGGTTGGACAGAGCCTTGGGTGACATGGTCTAGTGTGCAGTGTCCCTGCCCATGGCAGGGGGGTTGGAACTAGATGATCTTAAGGTCCTTTCCAAACCTAACTGTTCTGTGATTCTATGATTTGTCTGCAAATGCGTGTTTCTCAAACACGTCTAAAATTTATCTCTGTGTTTTTATGACATGATTAAGTAGCCTCAGTTTGATAGTACTAGTACTTGCTTGCAAGTCTTCAATGAACCTCACCAGGTTAGTCAAATCACCCCATCTTGCAGTTGGGCTGCTGGACTAACACAGCTGCAAGGCACTTATCTTCTCTCTACCAGAATATGAATATGAATGTTGTCTTTGGCAACAGCACAACACAGGCATCTGCTAAACAAGCATATGCCTTGGCTACAGTTGTTTGTAAAAATATGTCTCTAGCTTAGCTTAACTGGCTTTGGAAGTGAATCAAGACAAACTGAATTAAAGTTCAGTTAGGTATGTATGAGAGCCTCCACAAAAGAATTAATGCGGAGTAACTATTCCACTCCAGAAGGTAAATCAGATTATTCCCTTTTGCTTGTGTCCTCCCCACATGTAGAAGCTGTTTATGAATCAACCGCTCTATCCCCCTCTCAGCTGGACTTTTAAGAATACGTGGTTTAGAAACACAAATAATTCTATCAATTTCAAAAAAAACCACCTATGTGCTTAAAAGGTGTTCACCTTTAAATGAATTAAATTAGGCCTTATGCTTATTTTGCATACCTTTCTCCTCCCCTTGGCAACAGAAACTTGTACATTAATATTCAGAGAAACTAGAGTAAGGTAGCTGTATATTTAACTGTGCCACCCTAGGGAATACTATTCACATCTTGTATTATTACCTGCATACTCAAAAACCTGTTCTTTTAAGAGAAATGCTCTAGTCAAAAAAGAAATTATGGTTTCATGCAGAAATTGCTAGGAGATGTCTTTTGGTCTGATCAGATCCTTGCAGCCTTCCCTTCCAGACCCAAATCTCTAGGAAATCACTGGAAAGCAGTTATTGCTTTAATCACAAATTTCAATTGAAATAACCAGACAAACATGGCAGCTGCTGTCGAGTAAGTATATAACCCTCCTTAAATTCTTCCATTAATAAAATCTGTTAGAAACCGAGGAAGCGAGCACGTGCATTTTGTGCAGCATCAAATTAGAAGTACCAAAATGTCTTCAGCTCCTTTTGTTTGCTTTTATAAAGCTGGAGAGCAAAGTTTGCCAAATATCCATATTTTTAAAATGTATCTACTCAGTGAGGAGTGTGAGCCCAGAAAACATTCTAAATGCTGAAGATCAGTTTTCTAATGAAAGAGAAATCAAACTGTCCAAACCACACTGGAAGAAGCTGGTTTTAACTGTTCTGTGGCACATGGCAGTAACTCAATGGATCTTCCAGTTGCCCCTGTGTCCAATCAGCCTGAATTCCTAAGCTTTTAATCAGCAGTCCCTCTGACTGGATTGGTGCTCGCCCCTGGACTCCCCCAGAGCCTGAGTGTCTGAAGACATAGGTTGAAGTTTCAGCTGTACCACTAGTATACTGTGAAACCATCTGTGCAGTCTCACAGTAACTGTTCATCTAAATGTCTTTAAAATGGAACACTGATGAGTCTTTTCACTTCTGCTCAGTAGGTGATAAGAGACCATTTTACACCAAGCTGTGGCTTAGATGTATTGGGCACTAAATGCATTACTTTTATTTTTATTTCATTTTAGAGTGAGAATTAATAAAAATTACCCTTTGCAATGGACCAGCTTACTCACCTGTTAGATGCCACAGCATTTGCTGTACGGCTCCTTCTAGTCATTCCCTGACACTAACCTACTACAGAGCCATTCATAAACCTCCAAAGAATCTTCAGGCCACAGATTCTCTGCAATTCTCCCAGAATCCCTCCCAGATTCCAAAGCTGACCTTGTTAATATGCTATATAGAAAAAAAAAAGCTTTCACAGGAAGTCACTGTTCCACTAACTGACATCTCTGTTCTCTCCTAATATTCCCTAAACAATTTTATTCTCATGTACATAGTCATCATCTTATTGCATGCAAGTGTGTGTCTATCTAAGTGGTTAATGCAAGCATAATGATGCCAATTTCCAGCCTGTCAAAGTTATTCCAGCGATACAGGTCAGTAGCTCTCCTATTCCTCCTCTTCACTGAGTTGATCGCTATAAATTCACCCTAGAGACTGTTAAGCTGGAGGACAGCAAAGGTAAACCAGGCAGCAACTAAAACAGAAACTATGGAGAGCAAAAAGCGCTGCGAAGGCTGGCAAAGCAGTTCATATCATCACAAGCAGGTGATTAGTGCAATGAGACTCCATTTTATGAAATGTTTAATTCATTTATTTTCACTCAACTTACTGTTCTTACTTCCTCTAGACCTCATTTGCTCTTTGGTTTTCCTTTTAATTGTGGAGGAGAAGGTGAGGAAGGAATACATTTTACAACTAGAGATTAACAGGTTGTCTACCTGAACACTAGAAATTTACCATTTAAGGGCCAACAAAAGGGTGCTATGTCTAGTATTTCAGACTATCTATCTTCTTTATCTAGAAAGGCAGTAGAGGCTCCAGAGCGTCCTGCAGGACTTGGACAGTAAAGCCAAGAAAACTGGGCTACAGGTGCCCAATTTTTCTGTGTTCCAACAACAGAACAGAGAGGAATGACCATATGCCAGTGCACAGACTGAAAGGAAGATACATGAGAGCTCAGAGTGAGCATGGGCAGCCATGGTGAATTCCAGCTACAGCCTAGTACTCATCTGTCAACAACTTCATGACAACTACCTGTTCCAGATAAGAAAAACTCATCCAGCTAGCTGGAGAAAAATCTCTTTTTGTGACCAACCTGTTTAGACAGGACTTCCTGTGCTCCCCTGACAGAGGGAATGAAGAGAGCTTCTTGAGGTTCATTCATTCATTCTCATTCATTCATCTGTATTCATGAGAGAGAACACCAGATATTTTTTCTGTTGTATTGTTTTGGGGTTTGCTGATTGTTTTGTCTGTTTTTTTGGTTCGGTTTGGTTTTTTCTCTTGACCATTTCAGAAGTCTTTCTTTCAAGGGATTTCAAGGAATTCCCTCTGTAGATGAAACTCAGTGCTTTCTGACAGAAATCAAGCAATTCCTTAACTTAACAGACAAGGTACTGCTCCTGCACTCCAAAGCTCCACAAAATGGACAGGAGATGAAATAGAAGTGCATTAAAAAAAACCTGCAAATGTATAATTAAAATCTCCAGACACTAGTGTTAAACCTCCCTCAACCTGCTGTATTCTTTTGATGCAACCTAGGGTACAGTTGGCTTTCAGGGCTGCAAGCACACATTGTCGCTCTACATAACTAGTAGCCATTCACAGGCATGAAATTGCTTAATTATGGGGCATCTTATTCCAATCCTTCTTTCATTCTCCAGACTTTTTGATAAATTAAGTAGTCAAGAAAAGTAAAAGTTACCCTTACTATAGCAGTAAGGGCCAGGCAAAGTGATGACTTTTATCGCCATCACATCACACAGAGACCAGAAAAGATGTGGAAAGTGGAAACTGATTCTAGATTTCTGGGGTCCCCAATCCAGTGCCCCAGAGTGCAGGGCCCCTTTTCTATTACAACAAGCTTTGGCCTGTGAATTACAGCAAGTCCCTGCAATTCCACACAAGGGGCAGAGTATATTTAACTGATGTATCAGGAAGAACAATTGGGTTTTTGGAAGTCACTTGGAACAGAACTCAAGACTATATAAACAATGCAGACTCTGATAATTTCCCTTAACCTAATAAACCTTTTCCACAAGAGAGAGCACAAATGTGTACAGTGAATCAGAAAGTACCAAGTAAATAGTGTTTGTTTTTCTCGGACTGAGATAGCAGAGGAATATTTAGAGCTGATTGTAGAACCTAGGTTAATCTGATGCCTGGGTGCAGGTTTGTTGGCCACACAACTTTGATTCTGGACACCAGAAGACCTTAGAGTCTACTCCTTTTCCATTCAAGAATATCTAGAAAGACATCATGATATTATTTCACAATTCATGGAAGGAAATGTATTTTCCTCTACTTGTAATTTTGTAAGGTCCACACAACCAATTATAGCTGATGTTACAGAATTTAACCACAAGTGTGACAAGAACAGCTAGTCTCAAAGGCAAGAACACCTTAAGATGACAATCTGTTTCCAATTCCTGATTAGATTTAATACATAGGTTTTTCATTTTCTCATAAGGAGTGAGATGTCACAGAAAAAGAAAGGAAGTCTCTCTCACACTTCATTTGAATTTAGGAATTGGAAGCTTGCCACATTTTCATTTGCACTAAGAGAAGAAACAACAAGATAACATCTAGCACGTTGAGCAATTTTGGAAGATACAGTAGGTAAGGAGGTCTTTGGACATTGGTCAGGCATGAGAGTTTGGAAGCATAAGCAATGATTATGTTTTTGAAGCTGAAGGGTTTGACTTTCATTCCCCATCTTTGGTATGATACTGCTTTATGACAGACAATGTATTAGAAAAGGCAACTCTTAAAAACCTGTAGGGACTACAGAGACACAGAAAGCATCATATTCAGGTCAAGCGCGAGACGTTCTCTCCCTTTTTGGAGTGATGGATGGGATTGCAGCTCTTGTTTTGGGATAGGCTCAAGGTTCTAAAGCCTGTGTCCCAAAAGTTGGGACATCACTCAGGTGCTCCTACCCTGGCCCAAAAGACAAAGCAGACTAATGCAGTTCCTTTGTCTACTCCTAACACTTCTAGCACTTTGTGAGAAAATAACATGCACTATCTGTGTTCACTCACAGAAACAAAAGAAATCATTACAGATGACAATGACAAGATGCCTCAAACTACCAAGGAACCTATCCATGTGCTTTCTTGGATAAGCCTGTAAGTGCACAGGCTTGGATAAGCAGTGCACAACTATGTGGTAGGCTATGGTCTACTGTGAAACAATTAGGTTAAGTTTTATGGAGGACTTCCCCAGAGTGAAGACTTTCCCACCTCAAGAAGAGAGACTGAGAACATGCAACAGCTACACTAACCCTGAGAAAGTGACACTGGGATAATGGGTTTTGCTGAATTCAAATGAAATGGCAGGTTAAATCTGCCGAAAGAAAAGTTATTCTACTCTTTGCTGATAAGATCTTAGTAATTTAAATGCTAACCAGAAGGCCAGCCACTGAGGTTTTAAATTGCTTGTTTGGAAATAAGTTGAGGAAACTGATTTACAGAGATCCCCAAACTTGCTTGCTTGGGGTCTGAGGTTTTTTGTTTTGGTGGTTTCCTATTTTGGGTTGAGGGTTTGGTTTGTTGGTTGGTTGGTTGGGTTTTGGTTGTGGTTGGTTTTTTTGTTGTTGTTGTTTTGTTTTTTAAATCTAGTAGGGATTTAGTTTTATTAGTCATCATAAAATAACGGTTTGGGCTTTTTTTTTCTTTAAATCTGACACCATGTGACTGGGGTTTATTTCTTTGATTGTGTTTACCTCCTGCCTCCAAAAAAATGACAGCCATATCTTATGCTTTACACAACCTTGTCTTGCAACCTTATATTTATAGCATTTGTACCAGCAACTGTTGAGCTGTCTCTCTGCCCTTAACCTGACTGTATTATATGCAGTGAGAACAGGGTGGATCCCAGAGATATTATATGCTTCATAAAAAAAATAAAAATCACAGCTTTTTTATTTGTCATGGGTCTCATTTAACATCTCATGCCACATGCAATAATTGTGCATTTCTTTTTTTTTTATTTAAAACTGCCTAAAGTCAATCCACTGATATTCCTCTCCACCAACAGATAATTAGTCTAATGGATCTGATACATAAAGCATATCTGCTGAGCACTCTGATATTCTTCACAAGGAATAATGGTTTTTATGAGGTTAGTTTTCTCTTAATTTAGCTCTTGGAACTGAGCATTTGTAGGATAGGATATCACCTGGGGGAAGAAGCAGGTAAACTCCATTGCGCCTCCTGAATGGACCTGGTCACTGAAACTTTAGCTTTGCACTGTTGTGGTTCAGAACACCATCTTTCTTCTTTTGATGTGTCATAGTTATCACATGCAAGACAGCAGAGTGGATATATTGACTCTCTGAGAAATACGAACGCTTTGCTGGGTATGACCTTATTTATCGGTAGAACTTAACAGACTGTAGCTGCCTAATTCCGATGCCACCTGTACTAGCAGGAATGGGAAATAAATGGGATCTAACAGTCCCATAAGACTACATTTGCACATAAAGCAAAACTTTGATTAAGCAAATTAAAATCTTAAATCTAAGCTTCTCTAAGAGCAAAGTGGGGAATTCTTGACACAAGGGCCACCAATAGAGTTGCTGTTGCTAATGCATTGGCAGACAAAGAACCAGTGACTGAGGGCATCATCATAAAACATTTCTTAAAACCATTTGCATAATGAAAGCAATAGATAGTTGTATTGGGTTTGTATGGCAAGGTTGGGGGGGGAGAGGGGCCTACAGGGATGGCTCTGTAAGGAGCTGCTAGAATTTTCCCCTATGTCCAATAGAGCCAATACCAGCTGGTTCCAAGACAACCTGACACTGGCCAAGGCCAAGCCCATTAGCAACAGTGGTAGCACCTCTGGGATAACATATTTAAGAAGAGGGGACAAAAGCCTGCATAACAGCAACAGCAGTCAGAAGAGAGGAGCAAGAATATGTGAGAGAAACAGCTCTGCAGACACCAAGGTCAGTGAAGGAAAGCAGGAAGTGCTCCAGGTGCCAGAGCAGAGATTCCCCTGCAGACCCTGGTGCAGACCATGGTGAGGCAGGCTGTGCCCCTGCAGCCCATGGAAGCTAATGGGGGAGCAGATCTCCACCTGAAGCTGGTGGAGGACCCCACACCAGAGCAGGGGGATGCCTGAAGGAGGCTGTGACCCTGTGGGAAGCCTGTGCTGGAGCAGGCCCCTGGCGGGACCTGTGAAGAGAGGAGCACACACTGGAGCAGGTTTGCTGGCAGGACTGATGACCCAGCAAGTGACCCACACTGCAGCAGTCTGTTCCTGAAGGACTGCACTCTGTGAAAGGGTCCTGCACTGGAGCAGTTCTTGAAGAACTGCAGCCTGTGGGAAGGACACACATTAGAGCAGGGGAAGAGTGTGGGGAGTCCTTCCCCTGAAGAGGAAAAAGCAGCAGAATATGTGTGTGTATATGATGAACTGACAGCAATCCCCATTCCCTGTCCCACTGCACTGCTGGAGCAAGGAGGAGGTAAAGAAAATCAGGGGAAATGTTGAGCCCAGGAGAAACTGAGGAATAGGGAGAAAGTGTTTTAAATTTGTAGGTTTGATTTTATTTCTTATTATGCTGTTCTGATTTGATTGGTAGTAAACTAATTTCCCCAAGTTGAGTCTGTTTTGTCTGTGAGGGTAACCGGTGAGTGATGTCTATGTCCTTATCTTGACCCATGAGCCTTTTGTTACATATTCTCCTCCTGTCCAGCTGAGGAGGGGGAGTGATAGAGAGGCTTTGGTGGGCACATGGCATTCGAATACGGTCAACCTGCCACAATAGTGCTTTATAGCATCTGGCTTTCTCCCTGCTCTCATGAATTGCTGAATGGCTGCCACTTCAGGAAATTATTCTAAACTGGTTGAGTATTCTGAGTAAAGCCAGGCTATAGCCAGGACAATTTTCTTCCTTCTGCATTATTCTTTTGTCTTCTTCCTTGTCACTTATTGATTTACCTCTTGTTATATGAAAATTACATTTTATGTTTTCTTATTATAGACATTACCTTGGAAATGTGCTAGATGGTGCTAGCTGGGACCCTAGATTTCATCTTCTGATGCAATCGCCTTGTGGTTGCTTGTTGTATACAAGCCAGAAAGCTGTCAGGATGGCAGAGTCTTATCTCCTCATACTCAGAGGGGCAGGGGAGAAGTGCATACAAAAATCTGGGCAGCTGTAATCACATCAAGGCCCAGGTCAAGGAAAGAAAGTGTCCCAGCTGCTACTCAATGAGAACATGTGGGTCACAATTCTACACAAACATAAAGCAAACATGCAACTGTATGAACTCCATATTCTCAAGTGCAAGCCATCCTGCATAAAAAAAGCATCTTCAAGACACTACTGTTTTCTTTCTCAATGCAAATATTCTTGGAGGAAGAGAACAAGAAGAGGAAGTAGAAGAAGCAAGAAAACCCAAACAACCAACAAAACAAATCAGAAAACATCTACTCCTAAGCAGGTCTACAGCAAAAGAGAATTTTGTAGACAGATACCCAACTTGCCTATGACTCATGTTACCACTGAAACTGATGTTAGTGACTTTGGAGTGGTTTGCGTGAGGAAGTTTAAACACAATATATTATATATAGGAAGTACCATAACATACAGAGGAAGACACAAAGCCACACTGAAGCAATTGGACTACACAGTACAGACTTTGTCCATAATCTACTAGAGCCTTATATATATATATATATAAAAGACATTTAAACATGGTATTAACATACTTGATTCTTAACACTAATGGTTAAACGTGGACACTGAGGGAAAAGAAAACCCCAAGCAGACTAAGCCCAGATTTAATTACTGTTAATTTGCAGAGACGTTCGCATCAGAAATATCACCCTGGCATTTTCCTGTTTACCAGCTGCAGATCAAGCTTTCTAACATTTAATCTTTATAAGTACTTGCCCTTTGAAAACCTTGCTTTCCCTCATCTTTCTTTCAACAAATCACCTCCTCTGCACATACTGCACATCAGTTTCTGCCAGCCTCTCCTTGACTAGTCCCTCACAAAGAGAGCTGGGGAGCTTTCCTTTCCCAACCCTTCTCTCCCCTTTGCAGTTTTTTCCTTCATGGGGTCCCACACCAGTGTTGGGGATATCAGCTTAACAAACAAGAACCCTGAGAGGCCAGGGCAGTCATAACGCACTTCTAGTGGTGGTCACTGTGTCTGGAAAAACAACGAGAATTTGTCCAGCAGAATTGAGTAACTGTTGCTAAAGATGAAGTGCCCAAATTGCTGTTGAGATCAAAACAACATGTGGACCAGCCTAGAAACACACAAGCCACTTCAGGAGATCTAGAGCTACTTTGTTCCTAGATAAAGGCACTATCACTTTTTTAAAGGTTTATCACTTTGACAAACCCACACTTTATCATTAACGCAAGCACCAGAGACCACACTGGAACAATGTTTATCCTTCAGGCTAGCAACATCTGAGAAGGCTAATACCTCTTTATATTTAATTTTGCTAAGCCACTGTATCCAGTAAGTTTTAGTAGAAATTAATTTGTTTTCAGCTTCTTATGTATGTGAGAATCACACAAATACAATTGTTCAACAGAAAACTTCAGAGCATCAGGTGCCCCTGAAAACTTTCAGAATAAAAAGTAAAATAAGAACATAAATGATAAAGCTAATTCACCTCTCAGGAATAACAGTCTTGATTAACTGTGTAAATTAATCTATTTTCTCCAGGAAAATAAGCCTGTCACCACATATATCCTATCTTTTACGCTCTTTCAGACCAATAGGTAGCTGGACCTACCTCCAGAAGAGTTCTAGAAGTTTCAGTTATGCTTCATGCTTTCAAAGACCAAAATTACATGGAACAATTTCTTCTTGACCTCTCCTTTTCCAACACACTTCTACATTTTTTGAAGAAAACATGTATAGTTGTGATAAAAACATCTATTAATACCTATTTCTGTAGCTATGACTGTGTGACATTTCCAAGGAAAAAATCACTGGAACTGGATTTATTAACTTCTTTTTTTACTTTCAACATGAAGCATAAGATTTTAATCTCCTGGGAAAAAGAAATAAAAATCATTGTTGCCCTATTGCTGCTTAGACTGAGGTGAGCATTTGTTTTTTCCACTAAACACAGAAAAACTGAATGGGAAGAAAAAACCTGAAAGATTAGCACATTTTATAAGAAACCACAAGTGCCAACAGAACTTCTGATAAAAAGCATCTCAGGAGATACCACCCTCATTAGCTTTACTGACACTGGGACATTATTATTATTTGCAAAACACCAATTAATAAATATTTGAATTATTTTCCCTCTCCAAAAAAAAAAAATCAAATCATTTGTTCAAATAGGTCAAATTGAGGATTCAGGTCTCCATTTAGCAAAGCATTCAAGCACATTTCCAACTACAGCTCTTCACCTATAACTGTTTTTGCAGTAATGCTGCATCAGCCTATATAAGGCAATGTGTATTTCCCATAGCTACTTTTTAGATAAATGGTTGTACTCCAAGAGAGACGCTCCTTTTAAATACAGCAAAGAGCACTTAAGTACCAATAAAATGTCCACATTTGGAGAACTACAGCTTCTGCATGGTCAACAGAACTTTCCAGAGTCTTTGAATTCCCAGGTCACACAGCTAATGAAATTAGCACTTCATTATCTGCTTTTCCAAACCAATAACCAAATCAGCAGAGGAAGTTCAGGTGGCAGCTACCAGAAGAAAATGAAGCTCATCTGGCACTCATCAAATGAAGACTCCATTATTCCCAAAACACTCTTCACATTCAGCATTAATGTCAACACATTCATATTTCACTCATTTTGTTCAACTCTGCCTGATACATAGCATTACCTTAACACTAACTAAACACACCTTCTCTCGCTCCACACATCTGCACACCCTGTGGCGATGCTTTTTTCCAGGTAATTAATGTAAAAAATTCACTTTGCCACAACTGAGTCTGTCTGTTCTGCTCCAGTCTATTCCTCCTTGCAGTTTCTCTTAGTGAAATGGATTAAACAGCGGTACAAGGCTGTAAATGTTATGCTCTGCTAGGCCCTACCTTTATGCTCAGACTGCTGGCTCAGAAGCTTACTGCCTTATAGAAGACAGGGTATTTGTTTCATTGCACAAAGCTGCTCTCTCCACAAAGCTCTCTAGAACCCCATCATGAGTTGGGAGACGTTGACTTTCAGGGAGCAGAGAACTGACTATAACACATGGCACCAGGAACCAGTGCTTAAATGAAGCTGCCTTATTAAGAATGCTTCTCCCAAGAGTTCTGGAAAGCTTCATCAAAGGCTGGCATGGCCCTATGCAAAGCAGTATTTTCTTTTTCTGAACAAACACATCAGGAGTCCTGCTAAGTTTGGAACCTTTCTCTTCATCCATTGTATTTTTAACACCAACTTCCCACTCTCTTTTCCAGACCATGTAAAGAAACTTGTTTTCTCAGGTTACCACCCTCTAAATCCTACCTCTCCACTCCCCTGGTAAGAATTATGTAACCACTGGTTGAAATATCCAAACATGAAATTTGGTGCTCTTCTGTTTTCCTGTGTGAAAACAGCATGTATTTTTCCCCACTGACAGTAAGAAAAAGACTAGGCAAGAAAAAATGTCACATATTTTAACTAAAATTATTTTACTCCAGTACACTAGCCACAAATGTGTTTACTGCCTTATCACTAAACCTTATTTGCTGACATTTTCCATAACAGCCATATGCTACACAATGAGAAGTATATGGTCTGAATGGCTGCAATTCCGAAAGGGTTAATGAAAGGCCAAATCATCTCTTCAAGTAGTGACTTGGAAATAAAAGCCTGAACTCCAGGGAGGATTGCTGAAAAGGTGGAGAAGCTCTGGGAGTATCGAAGGCTAGAAGGAATGCAGAGAAGCAACAGGGATATAGATATTGTGAGGAAGAGAAGGCTGAAAGCTGCTCACAGTGGCAAGGAATAGTTTCCCTTGCAGAGGAAAGAGATCTCACAGGGGCTCTGGACTACCCCCCAAGAGGACAGGCCTGAATTATCTAGGTCTCCTTACCCTCAAAAGGAGGAAGAGTGTCTGGAGATATACAGGCAGTTACCAAGATAGCTACAGGTGAGAGAGGGGCCCCAATGGAGGCATATGCAGTCCTCTGGGCCTGTGCAGCTTAAATGTTTTAGTTCTCTGGCAGAGAGGTATCATACAGTACTGGCATTGTCTTAATTCTGATGTGTCACATCAGGGTTAACAAAGAAAAGCATTAACTTACCATAAGGACCCCCTGCCCTACACACACATATTCCCTCTCACTTGGGAAAGGTAAGAGAACTCATCAGTACAGAAATTAATTTGACAGTAACCTTGAGAAAGTTAGGGAAATACTTTTGCTCGCCTAATGGCTATAGAGGGCTTTTTGCGCTGGGATTTCACGTAATCTAAGTGTTTGCTATTTAAACAAAAAATAATCTTACAGAACCTGCAACTAACTCAGACTGAGCCCCCTTGCAATTACAAAAGTGATTGTGTTTGAATAGCTGACTTTCTCCTTCACTGCTTTGCTTCTCTCCACTCTGGTGACTTCTACAGGGAAATCATCTTTTGAACATCACGGTTAGCTGCTTTAGGAGTTGGACTGCCGAAACCTCAGTATCTCAGTCTTACTACTAGTACTAAGGGCAGAAGATAAATGGACTGTTGCAAAGAAGGGCAGTTGTTCAGATACCTTTGAGAGCCCTTATGCACACTGGAAAAGTCTCATCAGCACTCATAACTAGGAGTCGCTTAACCTGTGACTGTTTCATGCAATCAAATTCCATGATTTATAGGGTTGCCATTACAGAAATAATCAAGGAAAACAGTGTAGAAAAAAACAATTTACACTGGCATGTCTGCAATCCCAAGTTCTCAATGTGTTCTACAACTGTTAATGAAAAATATGCGAAAGACAATGGGTTATGTGTTTAAATATGATTAATGTTACAGTCCTTCCCAGTATAGAAATGTCATGGCAGGAGGATGACACCATCAAAACTAAACAAAAGGAGAATGCCTGAGGTAACAGAATGAACTTATCTGTTTTTACAGATGTTACTTGCTTAATTTCACTTTAAACAGGAGCTAAAGGTACAGGGCTGTTATAATTTCATGCAAGCTTGCAAAGTTGAGTGTCCTTATAAAAAGAGCAATTATACACACACTTTAAGCATGAAGCAGCACAATAATTAAATGAGTAATTACCTTCCCACTTTTAAGCTGTCAAGCAATTAAACTTAATTAAACATTCTCTATACTTCACTAATCTTATACAAACAGAAGAAGGTAAGAAGGGTGTGGTAAAGAAAGGGCCTTTGGCAGAAGTCTGAGCCTATTATTGTGCCTATAATAAAAAAATAACACTGTACAGACAGCAGTAGATGCTCATGTAATTGCCTTGTTCCTAGTCAGAATATAACCCAGCCTGAGCTGCAAGACAAACAACACACTGAGAGAATGCAATACCATTTATTGTTTTTATGTAGCATTCTTATACGTAACATTGCAAATGCTCTTCAGAGAAGATAATTTCAAGGAAAGGAAAATGCTGCCATTTTAGAGCAGAGGAGTAAAGAATTCCATACAGAAAGTCCAGTGCAAAAGTAAACCAAAATCTTTAATGTAAACACAAATTCAAAGTTTCTCTTTTCCCCACCAGAGGAACATTTGTAAAGACACCACAGAGAAAGGGCCAAAATAAGACAAGAGAACTTTACTGGAAGGGAGACAAGACAGCTACACTGCAAGAACAATCATGAACTTGCTCCTATCCTGGTCTAAACGTCAAATGAGCTTTGTAGGGGCACAGCCCACATACTGTTAATTATGTATGCATTCACAGCTAGGCTGTATCACATGGGCTGTCTCTAGCTGCATGTTATTCTTATATTAAGGGATAAAATTAAGACAAAACTAAATCCTCTCCAGTAACAAGATTTCTGTCTTCCATCACTCCTGAGGCAAAAGCCAAAAAAGGTAGCAAAAGGGGTACATCTAGAAGAAAAACTTGACCACACTCACTCTACAGATACAACGTTTGTTAAGTCCAAGTGGCCTCAGATTCTGGCCCACCCTCAAACAGATGTGTACACATTCCTTCTTCCTCTTTCTCTTCAACTGAGTATTGGTTACGAGTCCTACAGAAGCAATTTAGGTACATCTCAGCAAAAAGAGGCTCGGAATATCAATTTTGCCATTTTCCGCCCTCATTTCCTCCAGCACGCAGAGTGGTTCCACAAAACTGAACCTGTCATTAATATATTCAGAGGGGACTTAAACGTGGGTTGAGCCTATAAGCACAATGATGGGACAAAAGCAGGCTACTTGAAGATAAATACTGCTGTCAAACATTAAGTGTCATTATGAAAACAACGAGAAAAAAAAAAACCAACAAAACAAAACTGAACAGCATTCAGAACACTGAGTGTGTCTGCATGGTGAGATGCCTGAAAAACAGATGAAAAATACTGCGCTACACACCTACCACTGCTGCCCTATACAAAGATAACTTTTTATTCGCCATTGCCTGATGATAGACCGCAAGTGTGGTTAAAATCATAGAATTGTAAAAAGGTTTGGGTTGGAAGGGTCCTTAAAGATCATTCAGTTCCACCCCCCCTGCCATGGGCAAGGGCACCTTCCACTAGACCAGGTTGCTCCAAGCCCCTTCCAACCTGGCGTTGAACATTTCCAGGGATGGGGCAGCCATAGCTTCTCTGGGCAACCTGTTCCTGTGCCTCACCACCCTTACAGTAAAGAACTTTTTCCTTATATCTAACTTAAATCTCCCCTTTTTCAGTTTAAAGCCATTCCCCCTTGTCCTGTCACTACATGCACTTTTACAAATTCCCTCCCCAGATTTCTTGTAGGTTCCTTTAGGCACTCTTGGCTGCTCTAAGGCCTCCCTGGAGTCTTCTCTTCTCTAGGCTGAACAACCCCAACTCTCTCAGCCTGTCTTCATAAGAGAGGTGCTCCAGCCCTCTGATCATCTTCATAGCCCTCCTTTGGACCTGCTCCAACAGGTCCACATCCTTCTTCTGTTGGGATCCCAGAGCTGAATGCAGTGCTCCAGGTGGGGGTCTCATGAGAACAAAGCAAAAGGAAGGATCACCTCCCCTTGACCTGCTGGTCACACTGCTTTGGATGCAGCCCAGGACACAGTTGACTTTCTGGGCTGCAAGCACACATTGCTGGGTCATGTTGAGCTTCTCATCAACCAATACCCCTAGTTTTTAAACAACCAAGTTTAAAATTATGTTTGGTTCTCATTCCACCTCCCACAGCAAAAAAAAAAAAAATATATATATATATATAGCGTAATAAAATACAAATTATCATCCACATATTTGGACAAGAAAAACTTAGGGACAACATGAGGCAAATGCTATTACAGTGTGTCATGTGTCCCTCCAAAAATCTAAATATGCAAAAGTGAAAGATTTTCTTCCATTCCTTTTATTATCAACTTTAGTTCCAATCACAAGAGTATTATCAGGATATCTAACAGCCAGAGTCTGTTCACAGCATCGCAGCACATCACTAATACACAACACCCCTAGTGTTGCCTATGTGTTCCAAAGATATGTCACATGGAAAAAGAGCACTACTAAACAATGAAAGTTACATTAGAAAAGCAGAGCCCAGAAAATCTTTAAAACAACTCCTAGCCACACAGAACATGTCGTATCCCACTTTCAAAGCACCAAATTTTTTCCAAATAACACTTCGTAACACTCCCAGTGAAAATATCACAAATTTAAAGTAACTGGTAGAGAAAGGTTTCTCATCCACCAACCAACAGAGCCCTCTGAGATGCATTTCTGCCTAGAAGACAATAGTGAGTTTTATGCACTGTAGACCAAAATAAGTAAATCAAAATCCTGAAAAATATTGGATGGCAGCATGTAGGAAAAGACTATTATGGCTGGTATGTGTTTGCTTGCAAAGAAGAATGACAGTCTGAGGAACACTGCTTTTGGTTGCTTTGACACTGTTGTCAGTCCTTTGTGCAGTCAGAGGTACTATGAGAGAAGTGTCATGCAGTCCCTGCCAGGCACATGGCTGACACGGCCATTCTTGCAGCTCCCTTGCTGCATGGCTGCTTTAGGAGTTAAGGACTCTGGGTCCAGTCCCAATTGCTGCACAACTGCAGGGAGGCTTCAAGAGCCTCCAGCCTCAGCTGTTTCACACAACCTGACAAGTGCCAAAGGATATTTTATTTCCAGTCTGGGACATTGTATCATATTGGTAATGGACTGGAAGTCAACAGTTCTCTATAGCTGACAACAGTTAAGTACTGGGTGATTTAAATTCAGAATCAGCAACATAGAAATGGTATTAAAGTTACGGTTTCTGCCTTACCATCCATTGCCCCACATACCTGTATGTCCAAAAAGAAATCCCAGCAGACCAGAACTTGTCCACAACTAATATCATAGAATCATAGAATGGTTTGGGTTGGAAGAGACCTTAAAGATCATCTAGTTCCAATCTCTTTAGGCCCTCCTCTGGACTTGCTCCAACAGGTCCACATCCTTATGTTGGGTGCTCCAGAGCTGAACACAGTACAGTAAAACACCCTTCATTTTCTACAATTTAGGCTCTGGTTTGGAATTACTGGTTTTATTTTTTTTCCCCTGCTTGGTTTTGGTTTGGTTTTTTTTTTTTCCCCACCACATTTTTCTGTTAGATTTGGTAATACTACCTTAGCTACTCCTGCTGCTTTCTGACACAAATCCAACACAGATCCTTCCAGCCCCATGAGCATAACTATCACCTGCTACTGAGGAGCTTTGTTCAGACAAACAGCTTCCAGGCAACCTGATCTGCAGTAACAAAGGAAGTAGTCATATGAAACTTACTTGCAAATGGGAACCCTCACAGGCAGCGCTATGGAACAGCATGGTGAACTAACCCATGCTGTTCTGCACTGCGTGTCATACCCAGCCCAGCTATTTAAAGATAGTTTTAGCATACCCAGAAAAGATGTGAGATTGTTTCCGTGCCAGAATTTCCTTTTTGCATGGTTTCCATGATGATCCTGACATATTTTACTGCATATCTGCAAATATCAGAAAAACTAACCTCCTTCTGAACTTACAGTGTGAAATGAGACTGAGGCACAGGCAGCACAGAGTTGTGTTTAATGCTGTGGGGCCTGCCAGAGGGACGTGTTTAACTCTGTCAGGGGTGGTTGCCTCTTGCTGGTAGGGGATAAGAGTATTGTGGGATTTATTACTTGCTAGATTTCAAGGAGCACTTTGATTTATATCAGCAAACTTTGTACCACTACTAAAATACTTACACAATGAACAGTTGGAGCCTGCTTTCACTAGTCTCAATAGCATGCCACCCTCTCTGCAATAGCTGCTCCCTCAGGATTGCTCAGAAGGCATAAACAAGCTTCATTAAAATTATCAGTGTTTTTCATCAACTGAAATTTTCATACTGGTTCTCCAAAAGGCACAGGAACTATCAGTGTGTGGTTTGGTTGTACTGCACTATCACGGGAAAGCTTGAAGCAAAAAATAGAGAAAAAGTTAGTTTGGAAGGCATCTAGAGCTCCTCTAGTGCAACCTCCCACTCAATGCAAGGTCTTCTAGAGGTCAGGTTAGTTATCTGAGCTTGCTCTCAGGATAACCTATTCCAATATTTCACCACCCTTATGATCAATTTGTTTTTCCTAATGCCTAATGAGAATTTCCCTCATTGTAATTTGCCTCTGATGACTTTCATCCTGTCATTAAACGCCTCCAGGAAGATGTTAGCTCTGTCCTTTATACACTCTCCCTGCTGTTAGATTGCAATATGAAATTCTCATAGCCTTCTCTTCTCCAGGCTGGAAAAAACCAGCACTTTCAATCTCTCCTGCTCCAGCCACCAACCAGCTTGTTGGAAACTGTGAGCAGATACTACAGTTTACCTTAGAGGAACACTGATCCATGGACATCTGTGAGGCTTTGCTCACTCTTTGCCAAGTGTACTTCAAAGCCTTTCCATCTGAAAACTTTTCTTAAGGCTCTCCAGTTTTCAGATAACAGAGCCTTAGCTTCTTGTGGAAAAACACTGTGCTTCTGGGTTGAGTTCATAGAGAGGCAGACAGACCATATGTAAAATAATGTTTGTTTCCACATTTTTGTTAGATTTGGTAATACTATCTTAACTCCTCTTGTTGCTTTCCAACACAGATCCAGCACATATCCTTCCAGCCCCATGAGTGTTTACCACTTGCCACTTCCACCTTTAGGGTGTAGCTGTCAATCCTGCATGGTCTGGCCTCTGGTATATCTCTGTTCCATTGCACACGTGCACAACACACGCTTGGACTGTGCTGTCCTCAGGACAGCTCAATAGACAACTTCGGCTGTAATCACTAGCTAAAGAGCTATGATAATACATTACTTACATCAGAAAACCATTGCGACTTCACAATAAATAGCTGCACTAAAGAGTAAGTGAGAAAATACACAGACATGGATATGCCCAGCTTGAAACAGCCACGCTGCCACGTTAACATGTAGAAAAACAGGGTAATGAAGACCCATTCTGGCTTCACTGTGATGGAGTGACATGTGTATAAGCTGTTCTCTCAATCTTTGTTACTGCAATAATAAACACGAACCTCAAAATGAGAAAGGAAAAAAATCCGCTCAGCTTAGAGACTATTTCTTGGCAATCAATACACTCTAAATGACATTTAAAATTGTGGTATATAAGAGGTAGTTGACAGTCAAGTCCCACCTTCCATCATCTTCCTCTAAACACTGATCTTCATAACAGCTTTTCATTAAGAAGTTTTCATTTCTATTACTGATGCTGTTCAGCTCCATTCTCAAAAGGGAAGGCAGAGTGAACAGACATTGACTGCACACATACACTTACAAGGCTGTTCTTAAACATTGCCTCTCTGAAGTCTCCTCTATGCTGATTTGAGAAGATCCGGGGGCGCAGAATATGAAGCAAAAACTGCAGAATTACTCAGATAGATAATTGTTAATATAGCTCAGTAAGGACAGTAAAAGCTTCACAGCTCTATTTCTTTAAACCTGATAAATAGGTCCAGGGAAGAGTTCTTTCCTTACAAGTCAGTGGGACCAGACCATGAACGTCCGTTCTTCAAGCCCAGCACAGGATGTTAGGACAGAAAAGCACACAGACTGAAATTTCTCAAAATAAAACCTAGAGAGATTTACCTTTTCTGAACAGGCACCCAGAAATCTATTGTTTAGTGGTGTTGAAAAAAGTGGTGTTTCTGTAGAGGGAAATGATCCTTTACTTCAGGAAGTGGTCACTGCTAAAACAAGGAGATGCAAGCGTTTAAAACACTGTTAGCACTATTAGTCCTAGCACCACGGTCTAAGATGTTTGTGTACTAAACCTTTATGCAAAGCACGAGACAAGGATTGTGACTGAAGTTTCACATACTACCCAGAAACAGAGTGCTCTCTATTTTTATATATACATATAACTTCTCCAAAGTAGCTATATAACCTATTAGGTTGTTTCAAACATGCTAAGGCTTGCTCTCTGACACACTGTCGCATATTGGACCTAAAACGCCAGTACCACCAGCCCATGTCTTGCTGGGGCACTCCCTCCAGTCCTTTGGACATAGCTCTAGGTGCAGATTTCTCATCTCTTCTGGCAGTTATGTCCCACATGGTATCATTTCCAAAGCTATGAAAGTGGCGCTGAACTCTCACAGTCACTCCAGCAAACCCAGAATTCCCTTGCAGCAGTTCCCCAGCATGATCATCAGACTACAGTAAGAAGCAGAAAGCCAACCTCAGGCACAGAGCAGTTTCACAGCCAAAAGAAACTTACAAAGCAAATGGGCTATTGCTGAATGTGTGATAGATGCCCACATGCTACAACAGCATACGAGAGCCGAAAGCTGTTTCAAGAAGGACACAACCAAGAAATACTGAAGAGTCAGCTAATGGCAAGAAAAGAGAATATTTTGGAAAACTTCTGTCAAAAAGCTGTAGACAAGCAAAACTCCCTTGTGCCTCCTGTGGCCGCTGGGGTGTTAAATGACTGCACTCAAGCTGCTGCAGGAGAGTGGACATCTGTGGACAACGAGTACACATTAACATGGATTCACTAATGTGGAATTAAAGACATTGCTCATCACAGCAGCATAAATGCTAAAGAGTGAGAGAAATCATGCATTAGGTAGCATTTGCACTGATCAGAAAGACAGGTTTAAGCTGCAAACAACCGCCCATGAAAGGATTGACACAGGTCATACGTACGTCAAAGTAGCAGATGAACTGAGACCTCATACAACAAAGCAGATTCATTACTGACCCAGGCTCAGTTCTTAGCCACTTAAGACAGTAATCTAAAGGTGGTAAATTCAGTGTATCACAGTCCTAATCCTTTAAGGCAGCCACTCTACAGTTAAGATGTAAATTCAAGGGAAAGGTCCAAAATGCTGTTAAGGCTTTTATTCAATTGGCAGCTTTTCACAATCTAATCAGCAAGCCTGGGTACCTGAGCATAATTTGGTCAATTTAGTTTACAGAAACAAAACTCAGGGAAAGCAGAGACCACTGGTTGAGAATGAGTGAAATAATGTCTGGAAAAGGGAAAGTGGACCCATGTATCTGAAGCCATTTCAGAGATGTGTCTGACAGTGCTTATGTGTGCCGTCAGCCCTGACACACAGTTCAGCCATGACAATGGTGGTAGCAGCTAAAAGCATGGGAACAGGTACTTCCGAGACCGGAAAACAGCCAATTTATGTCATGGTTGGTATCTTGCGCTATATCCAGGACTAAATAGCAGAGGCAAATGAGAAGCATATGTATGCAGGTCACATGAAACAGAGTTATACCTAGTGTTTCCACAGGGTAATGCAGTGACAATGGCCAAGTTGTTTGGTTGGATGCTCAAGTCCCTCAGCTCCCTCCCGTAGAGACTGAATAACAATCTCTTCCTGTGAATGGATATCATCAGTAGCTTGCTAGTAAGGGGTGATTGAATATTAAAACCAAACATTTCCTGTTTAAACACTTTAACCTTGGTCAGCAGGCATATTATTTTGACATAGTATTAAATCTCCATCTTGTTTGTATCCACAAGCAAGCTATGAGAAACCTAAAACCAGCAACAACACATTTTTTCTTTTAAGAAAGAAATGTGCATGATTGATAGACTAAAAAAAAATAAAATAATCTACTCTCTCCTGTCTTATTATTTTTTATAAAAGTTCTCATGATTTCAGAATGGCAACAAATATATAGCGTACTCCACCAGTAATATATCTGAAAAGGTCTGAGTCGTGGTCCAGGAATATCACTAACTTCATATCTGGTAGTAACTAAAGTGCTTCAGCATCCTCCTCCTCTAATTGCTCCCATCTTTGAGAGGATATAATATCTTACTTCCATTAAGCTCTGTGAAGTCCATTAATGGAATGAACTGTATACACATAAAAAAAATACCATCAAGTAAGATGGAGTAAGCTTCTAGCACTTGTTTTCACTCCAGGACTGACAATAACAAAACCAAATACAGATATCACTGGAAGTATCCAAGTATTCAAAATCCAAAAGGAAATGCATGAGTAGCTGATGAATCACATGTAAACATGAAAAGATTAATAATACCAAGTGCAGCAGAAATCCTATAAACATTTACTAGCACTTTTCAGGCTGCTTTGATTACCTTATGTAGATAAATACCCCTCACACAAGTTTAACTTACTTATATTTCAATGAAGATGTTGAAAGAAACCACTGAGATAGACATCTATTAACTCTTTCAGTAGCCTAATTAGGATTGCAAAACAAGGCATACATCACAATGAGCTATAAGTCTGTCAGCTAAAAGCAGTAGTTGGCTGAAACTGAGATAGCATTACCTTTTTTAACAATTTCAGAGAAATCCCATAGAAAGCATCTCAACCTGGAATTTTAAGGTAATTCTTTTAAAAACACTTAGCAAATTAAAACATTTAGAGATATAAATTCTTCAGTGACATCAACTGTCTTATATGACCCTTTCACATAAAATCCTTGTGGATCTATTCAAGTGCTGCTGCAATCAAGTTACTACATTCTAACAAGGTATGGATGTAAACACTCTTCCCCTAGAAAACTTCTCTTCCAGCTTAGACCAAGAAAAAGTCTCTCTGCCATTTATCCAGTAGCTAAAGGCTTTCCAGTTCACTTCATTATTTGGCTAAGACACTTTTCAGTTAGAAAGTCAAGCTGAAAGCAAATCCATGTTCAGTTTTCAAAAACGGAGATCTAAGATTGCCCAACAAGTATTTTCCAGGACTATGTCTACCTGGATAAACTTGTGTCGTGCAATCTCTTCCCACAGCGATTGCACCAATGCTGGCCGTGCAGATTTGTTGTTTTCAGTAGCATGGTGAACAATGGCCATGCTAATACATTAGGCACCACAGAAGTGCTTAAAGGAAGGCTCAGTAGACAGGCAGTTTGTGTACTAAACACACTGTCACAGTTGCTCCTACTGTGCACAGGGACAATCTTGTAACACCACATACCTGGAGTTTAACTTTCTTTCACTGTTTCAGGTTTTCATGTTCAGGATTTAGCTGCTTGTCTCCATTAGGTACAGCAGGAAGTGAGCAGTTAAAATCCCTAAAAAAGCTTTGAAAGCTACTTGTGAAATGTTCCAATGCCTCTCTGCAATTCAGCAACTGGCAGGAGGGAGGGAGGGGGCTGAGGAATGGGAGTGCAGTTAGAGCAGGAAAGAGGACAGGGTGAATACAAAGTTTGGCTATTACAAAATCAGCACCTCAGAAAAGACCTTGAGGAAGACTGTGGCAGCTCCCATTCATGCTTCATTGCACAGCGCCCTATTCTGCTAAGCTTCCCAGATGTGGGAAAAGGTACTGAAGCTTCCAAAGCAGTTTATTCTGTTCTTCAAAGACAGATTGATTTGGGGGTTTTGCCAGCGTTTTGCCCACTGCATCATGCATTTTTATACTTGAAACTGGTTAAACAGGTGCTAACGTAGGGTGGATATCTTCCAAAAATCTCTGGCAGCAAATCAACAGCTGGAAGTCCTGCATCTCATATCTTGGATAAGATTATTCTGGGAGCTTTCAAGGAGGAATGTCTTCTAATAGAATACTTTTTAGATCCCAGAGAAGTGGCATGCCATTTTAACAAGGTCATTATCGCAGATATAGACATGTCTATACACGCCTGGTCAATGCCTACATTCTTCTCACTGTCTTGGAGCCTCATTTGTCTCTGGTAGTACAGCTCAATCATTTTCTTAACCTATTTGTAGATCAATTCTCCTGATTGATTTAGAGCTCTGGGTGCTGGGAGCAAACTTTGAAAATCTGCATTGAAGAACAAATTCAGGTTCATTGTTACAGGAGCAGGTTCCTGGAAAGATCGTACAGAAATCCTACCATGGCCACTCCTGCAAAGCTGTCAGCAAATCTCTTAGTTGTTCAAGGACCTGCTGAGAAGGCAAGTCATGATTCCTGACTCTCCAGTAGCAAGCTGCACGTCCTACAGGAATTTGCTTGCCTCTGCAGCAAGAAGGGAAGAACACCACCAAAACATGCAAAAGGAGACACAAGCTTCCCAATTTTAATAGGGAAAAAAAAAAAAGGAAAGCAAAATCAAAATCCCAACAAACCTTAGAGTTTTTTACAGTGATTTCTAAAGGCTACTTCAACTGTGAGTGGAAGGAGACAGGCATGTCTTTGATGAAAGAGAAGTTCTGGGATAAGGACTCCACACAGTTTTTCTGCCAACCTTGTCATCAGGACTGTAACAGGAGCTTGAAAGCAAATAATCACTCAGAGGTATGACAGAAATTATGGACCTGTAGAAGCAATTTAATCAGGGCAGCAACAGATCTGCATTTCTGAATCAAATGGTGAGTTTTCTGAATAAACAAAGGTCAGTAGGATGGTAATATCAACACAAACTGCTCATTGCAACAAGTCTGGCTTCCTCTGAAAAACTAGTTCAAACTACTCTACTCTGGATGAAGAGGACCGTTCAGAAAGAAACTATTCAAACCACAAATAGATAGAGGCCCAACGGAACATATTCTCCCAGCCATGCAACGGAGAATGTGTGTGTAAAAGACATATATAGATCATGATTAGTAATCTCAGAAAGCATTTTCACTTGAAGGCTTTTTTCACAAAAACAGAGAAAACATTTGTGTGCTTTATAACAAGAAGGAGGGCCTCTGGTTAATGCAATTACCATGCAAGCCAAAGGGAGTACAGTACTAGAGCTTTGCTTAGAGTACAGATAAAGAAAATCCAGTCAAAAAGAGTAGAAATAGAGATCTAAGACCTAAGCAGCACTGCCCCAAATATACAAAGCACTCATTTTGCCTTAATACTGCTGGTGCAGATCAGAACCCATTTATATATGCTTTTGTTAAATACAAACTGTGCAACTAAAAGCAAATCCCTGTTTGAACAGCATCAAACAGAAATCACATCCCACTCCCACACAATTACCAGCCAGCACAATAACACAGAGACTAGAACAAGCCAGTTTATGAGGCCGCCTGAGGATTTGCCAATGTATCTCACTAACTGAGCCTGGCTCAGCACAGGCTGATGAGCTGTAGGTAGGGAATGATTCCCTCCATCATTTCCCCAGGTATCAGATGGTAGTAATTTCCCTTCACAGTGCAGAGGGATACTCACAAAGAAATGGAAGGTATAGGGCACTTGTAAGCTACACCTGATCTCTCTCCAGATTTACTATTGCACAGCCTTTTCTGCAAAAGTCAGTAAAGAGCAGGATATGGAATTTCTGTCCCCAGTGATGACTAGCCATCAGTAGCTGCTCCTCCCAGTTTATAGTTCCTGCAGATACTGCAAGACAAGGGACAGCACAATGCTCTGCACAGTCTACAGCTTCTGCTCAATGAGCATGCACCAGTGTTGACCAGAGGAGTTGGCCAGGGGCCTAAAAGACAGTAGGCGTACTCGCTTGTTAGCTTGAACAGTTTTCAGCATAAAACTTCTAATGCCAGCAGTGGAGGATTAACCAAAAACTACCTGGTCACCTGGTAGTTAAGCTATTGCTGAACATGCTGGTGGAAGCAGGTATTCCTAAGAGAATTTCACTTTGTATAGTATTCCAACTCACAGTCAAATCAAGTATCTTGCTTGATGTTCCTGCTAGTTTTTCTTAATTTCACCTTGTTTTCTTAATTTCAATTTTTCTTCTGTCACTTCAAAACCCCTTCTCTCTTTGTCTGATGCTAACACCTTCCACATTATTTGTGCAAGTTGTTTGTACTGTTGGCTCCTTTCGGTGTCACAAACGCACATATTCCTTTGAGAATGTGCACATGCATACACTTGCACACACTTCAGACTGCTGTCGCCTTAAATCTGTTTAATCTGTGTGTCTTCACACAGATATAAAGTAGCTTTCCAGAAGCGCTAACAGAGTCTGGTACCCAGTCTCTGCTATGACTCTGTCCTTCAGGCCTCCTCAACTTCATTTCCATGCTCAGACCTCCTTCCGTTTAACCCACTCTCTACAATCTGGCAGTGAAAAAAAGGACTTTGTCTCTGCTTCAGATGTAGTTCTCTGAAGAGCCGGTACACTGAACATAATCGGTAGAAGAGGAAGGATAACATAATCCCGCTACTAGCATTGGCCAAACTGTGCAGAAAATTATCTGTAGCACTGATTCTGCAACCCTCCCTACACTTGATTCTGAAGCTCCCCAGGTTTGTTCTAAGATGAGAACCTGGCAAGGAGATCCATATAAAGCCCAGAAGGCAGCCGATAATTTCATATTCTGCACAGGGGTTGAAAAGTGTGAGGTAAGTGAGACCTGAAAGCTGAGTATTAAAGAAATGCTGAATTTTGTTCAGTGAGACCAGCTCCACATCAGAATAAAAAATAGCGTGACATCACTTAGACTGCACAGGCAATCAACTGCGGCAGCTTCCTCATTCTGAGAGCTCTGCATTGCAGTCGTAACAACGAGGGGAAGAAGTTACTGGATTTATTTTAATTATTATTTTAGTAGGCTTCTCTCATTGCCAAGGAAACATACACATGTATTTAAAACAAGGGTTCCCTCCCATCCACAAACACATATCACTAGAGTGGCAATCTCTGATACTTACAGGTAAAATGAAAGATCTAGGATCGTCCAACATACTTAATGAGTTCACGTTTTCCCCCCCCCCCCACCCCAGGTTAGACAGGGAGACTATGTCTAACACATTTGTAAAGCCTCACTGGCTATTCATAGGGTCATGTAAAGCTCTAAGCTATGGAAGCAGTAAAAGGAAACTAACTGCTTTGCTGTGCAAATCTTCACCATCAAAATAGAGCTCAAATTGACAGGTTCCAGTTGATTTCCAGTAATTACAAGGTCTTTTAATTACTACATGCAGCCGAGGGATGGAAACAACTTTGCTGCTCCTCCAAGATTTAATTATCAAGCTCATGCCAACAGTGACCCAGCTTGGCCCAGTGCAGCAGGAGCTGTCTGTTCTCACAAAATTCTGTTTACTAACACAGCTACTCTCCAACACAGTAGCATCTTCCTTCTGCATTCAACCCAGGAAAACAATTACTGGTGGAAGCGGGGAGAAGATATCCTATCTGCCTGTTCCTCTTCCCATTCAAGCAAGAGGTAGGCACAGCTGCGTACCCACAAAATTAAAGCACTGTTGATGGCAAATAAAATCTTTGCAACCTTTTGGATGGGCAATGTCCATATGGATTCTCTTTCCTTCAGTTTTCAGGTTGTTGCCTTATATCTTCTCCAAAAGGTAAGGTACAACATTTGAAAGACTCTCATATGACTCCTGTACAAGCCTGACTTCCCAAAGTATTCTTTTTCTCCTCCTGAAATGCACCCATAGCTGGTGTCTGAAGTGGACTTGGGCAAGAACAGAGACACCGATGGCAGCTCAGCTCTCTCAAATCAGTTATACTTGGGGGGGTGGCACAGAGGAACTCATGCCATCTCCAGGTGAACGGTCATTTTGCTATAGGTGATCAGGACCAGAGCCCTGAAGTGGAATTAGTAGTCCTGATGGGTCCATCTGCCCCGACTCAACACGCAGCCTATAAAACTGTTAAATAGTGGAGGAGAGGGACCAACTCAGTCCATGTCAAACATGGCAATGCATCCAGAAAACAGAAACAACGTAAATAACTTCATCTTCATGTTTAAAATGTGCTTTTGCACACCCTGCACTCTGCAAGACCGGCCAACAATAACAACCCCAAACAAAAGGCAGGGAGTAATATGGGTGAAAAAGCATGCCAACACTGCTCAGCACCTCTGAGTAGTGAACCCAGTCCGACTGCAGTTCTGTCAAGGAAATACTGCTCTGCAAATGTTCAAAATGAGCTTCAGGTAGCAGCTTTATGGGTCTCAAATTGCAACATGATAAACAACATGTACAGAAGCCACTACAGTTTATCAGGGAAGATATTAAGACTTTCTGGTAGGGGAAATTCAGCAAATGATTAGTCAGCCTGAATTTATGATCTGATCCTTCAGTTCTCTGTTCCAAATGCAACTAGCCCTTGGCTTCTTCACACAAGCTGTGCTCATTCCTGAGTATGGCTTTTGGAAAAGACAGAAGGGAATTCAGCTGAGCTCCAGCTCAAAACTTGGTTGCTGTTTTACTTACTGTTTTCTAATAATTCTTAAAAAAAAGAAAAAAGAAAAGAAAAAAGAAATAAAAGAAGTTAGCCAGCTGCATAAGAACCAGTCATAAATGCTGCTAAAAGAATAATTCAGAGTTGTGTACAGAGATCAATAAATAAATTGGATATCTGTTCAGTCACTACCTCCCAGAGCTGAGAGCAATTAAAAACCAATTAAAAAACATGCATCCGTCTCCCAGTCATTCTAATGGCAAGTGAAGGACAATCATTGAGCAAAACTTGCCAAGAGAAAGCAGATCTTCCTGGACCACCTTTTATAGCAGACCATATAACAATTAACTTACATATAAAATAGCCCCAAAGTCACTATATTATAAACCATTAGTTCTGGTTTCACAAAACAACAGATCCCTCTCTTCATTGATCATCTCAGCACATTTAGAGTTTGATTCATGAAGCTGCACCTGAGGTTGCCAAGAACAGAGCTGCTCCTTAATTAATAATAATGAGCAGTAGCTCAGAAGCCTCACACTTATCAGAACCCAAAGGAGCACTAGCTGAAGCAGGAATCTCAGTGGGCAGCTTTTATTCAACCAGCAGCAGAAACACAAAGAGATTAGTGAGAGATAGTGTTTACAAGAGATGCATTAATAATCTTTGATGTTCATCTATAATATCCCCTGCATTGTCAAAAATAATACCTTTTGGGGTTTTAGCAAAGCATTTGGTACCACAGCCCATGAAACTACCTGTAAGCAGTAGCATCCATAAGTTTAACAACCACAACTTGGCAATAAGCTATCAGACAGTAAAGAGCAAATTCACTGTAGCTGAGAAATAAAATGCGTTTGTTTTTCTATGAGAGTGTCTTGTGGAAGAGAGGGAAAAAACAAGGTCATTGCAGGAGCAAATAATGCAAAACCATTTACACACAAATACACAAAGTCCACTGAATGCTCACATTATGCAGGAGCCATTTCATCTTTTGGTTTAGGACACTCAACATCAGCTACATTGCACACACCAGACTACTTGATTGCAGAATTAAATCTACTAAAGCATGAGTGGCTGATGGTGGGTAAGAACTTTGTCTCCAGCTCCATCCCCAGAGATACACCAGCAGAACCTCCAAGTCTGCCACTGTGTCTGAGTTTCAGCTTGACTCAAAAAATTGCTGCAACCCGAACAGGAAAAAGTAGCATCTTTTGACCAAGGCACTCATGTTGGTAAGATCTGCAAGTCCATAAGGTCCTAATTAGCTGGTGGTGAGATATAAGTGTCACCTGAACAACAATGCTGTTAAAAGTAAAAGGAAACTGAGCTGGCTTCCATGGAGCATCTTAAGCACCAGGACAAGAAAACAATTTTCTTTTTCAGAACTGATCAACTCTTTGTTCATTCCCATTATTTAGAGGGGGAAAGTAACAGCCATTTAAAAGTGCCAAGAAACCTCCTGTACCTATGAAACCCCTCATGAATCACATCCACATACAGTAACACACACTGCTAATCCTTTCCAAGGATCTGGTTGTCCTAGCCTGGTTCAACACCAGGTGCTTCAGCTGCACTTTGGCAGAGCATGGCTCTTCCCACTCCCAGCCATCCTGCCCAGCCTGGCAGGAGAAGTTCAAGCTCTGTGTACCCTCAAGCAGCCACCCCACCAACCCACTGCCCGAGGCAGCCCAGAAGGTAAAACCCCTGCCAGAGCGCAGCTGGCTCCACACTGAGGGGGAGGCAGTTGGGGCCCATCACCTGCCAGAGTAATGCCTACTGATGGCAATTCCCCTTCCAGGAATCTCCAGAGATGTGGAAATCTGCACCAGAGTGGTACCACCTTGACTGCACTCGGATGCACAGTTCCATCCTGGTCTGACAAGGCCCAACATGCTCCTAGGGATCACGGGAGTCTCAGGATTGCCTTAGGCAAAACCGCAGCTTCTGCAAAACATCAGACCACAGACCACAGAAAACGTCATAAAGCACAGAAGTCAGAGAGACCCCTGAGGTGTGGGAGTGAGTTTCCTGTAATCCCTAGCACTGGTCACATTCAACATCATGAGATTTGTCAGGTCAGTAGTAACAGGCGGACATTGTACCAACAGAAAGGCAAAGAACTAGTGTGCATCCAACGTAAACTTAACAACTGCTGCACCAGCAAATAAGAACGTTTGCAGAACATTCATCACCTGGGCAAACGGATGGAGATTTCCTCATGGTAGGAAGGCACTTCAGCTTTGTGCAGAAAAAAGCCCCCAAAACAACAAAAGAACCCAAGGAACCCAACAAACCAACCAAACAAAATATATCTGAATGAATGGTCCATTCTGGGAAATCATCTGCTTAACCCATGGCCATTACCTTCCAGAGAAAGAGAATTAACAAAGAAAACAAAGCCACAGCTCTGTGCACCGCTACTAGCACCTGGGCCAGCTGCTATTGGATTCAGGGCTGGGTATTTCCGGTGGAGCTCACTCCAGTGTCCTGGCATGGCAGCAGGCTCAGCTGCAGCTAGTCAGAACACAGGCAAGTGCCAAAGGTGTGATGAGAGACCATCACAGCATGTTTTAATGGATCAAATTAAAGGAAGAAAACAGGTGGAGTCCTTATCAAACCTGCAGTTTTAAGGACACTTCTCAAGAGCTGACTTAAAATGAATTCAGACAGTGTTGGTTTGGTTTCTCCACAAACCAACTCAAACCCCAAAGCTGAGGAGAATTATTCCCATACGCTCACTAGCACAGAGGTTGACAATATGGCTTTAGACAACAAGGAAACATCTCTGAGGAGCAGACTCAGGACTGAAAAGTGATGTTCTTGGTTCTGCTAGTGAAAGGTTAGTTCACTGTGTACCTGCGCTGTGCTGTTGAAAGACTTGTGTCCTCTGTAGTTGGGTGATGAAAAGATGAACTCGGTAGCGCCCATGGGTCACTATGGAAGAGAGGAACAAGTAAGTAGTTACCAATAGTCAAGTAAGTGCCAAGACCAAATGTAATCTAGGTCTGACAGGAAAAGCAGGTAAAATGATGTGGAGCTCAAAAGCTGGGCTATATAAATTGTCAGCAGATAGCTTTAGAAAAGAGGAAAGGAAAAGATTCAGAATGCTTTATGCTACTGGGCTGGTACATATAATTACAAATAAAAGGAAGCCACATATGTGAACATCTAGGGGGACTCTGGAGATGCATGGCAGGCGAGAGTCTGTATACATGTATGAAAACATCCTAGGGTAAAAAAAGAAAGAGGATGAAACTGGTATGGTCATGTCTACAGAGCTGCAGCATCCCAACTGTTTCACTCCTCCAGCACTCCTCCTCCCAACTTGGACACGGCAGATCAGGTTCATAGTGGTTCTGAAGATGTCAAAGGAGAAGCAACAACCTTTTGGAAAGGCAGTCAAAATAGTTCAAGATAGAAATCAATCTTTTTTGCCAGACCATGCACCAGTATTACTTTGAGTATGATACAGCTGGCAAGACAGAAAATATTAAAATGCATCTTCCACTGGCCTGTTTTCTTTTGTGTTAGAAAATGCACACACATACATACAGTGATGTTCAAGCCTGGCTAGGTACCTTCTGTGTATGCATGCTTTCTTTAGAAGTTCAAAAAGAACTGCCTTTGTGAGCTCTGCCCTGCTGTCTGTGATTTGTTTTGCAAGGGCAGAAAAGGGAAACAGAGAAATAAAAAGGCACATATATGCCAGAACACGATGTGGTTAACAGGTGCCTAAACTAGCACCAACCATAGCTACTGTGCATTGTCATGTAGATGGCACAAGAATAGTTATTAATGTAGATGTTCTGCTTCTGGTCTTGAGGATGCTGCAGTCTCAGGTAAGTCTGCACTGTATTCTGCTGCATGGCAAACATGCTCATTGCACGGCCAGTCCTTCCTCCAAGAGATTTTACAAGCTTTCTCATACAGCTTTGGTAATGCAGCTTCCTTCCAGCCTGCAACAGCTACTGACAAACCTTTTATCGTGGCAAAAGTCTGCGCTGCTTTCCTGTTCTTCATGCTTCAGTGGCATGTATCAACCATAATTCATATTATAGCATCAGTGGAACATAGGAGAAAAAGCCATTATTACATTAAAAAAAAAAAAAAAAAAAAAGACCAAAAAACTCCCTCTGCTGGATTCAGTCTGAAAAAATGAATTGCTCTTCAGTAATGGTGCAAAGCACTCCTATCCCAAGATCACCACACAGATCTAGCAATAGAAAGCATGTTTGTTGAGTAGCATGTTATATTTCCACAGAGCTTAAACCCAAGGTATAAAGCCCTGATTGATTACTGTTAAAATTAACATAAATTGTCATTTAAGAGTGATTTCTTTGCTAGCAGTCAAAATAAGAATACCAGTTTTTCAGAGAAGAGAGGCCAGGAAAAATGCAAATAAGGACTAAAAAGCAAAAGTTGTATGAGAATGTGGTGACAGGTAACATGGACTAAATGTACTTGAAGGTTCAAAGGGCAATTTTCAAACAAGTGCATCTTAGGGATCATTAAGAATCTTTTTCCTTGTGTACTGGAACAGAACTGCTAGAAAAAATGGCTGAACCCAAGGTTTGTAGCCTGAGCTACAAATCAAATAAACAAGCAATTCACAATGTAAAGCCCCAGGTCTAATGCATCACTAATTTAACTCCCTGAAAAATTGCCTGCTTGTATTCTATCCTAATTCAGGGCGGTAACATGTAATTAATAATTTTTTCTAACCTTAATTCATACTCGCTCTACTTGTGGAAATGTTATCTTCAAATTAATATGATCACAACAGGCCTCATGTTTCATGAAAATAAAATCTAAAGAAATAAGTTTGTCCCCAAGTTTGTTCCACATTCAATATTCTTACAGGATTTCAGTGCATTCTCAGTGGTAAGCAAATTAAGCCAAGTTCTCAAACATACTCATACATAAAAACCTCCTCCTCTGCAGAAGGGAAGGCTTACTGCAGCAGGCTGCTCACTGCTTTAACCTCTGCATATACAAGTGCAAATCCTAACAAAACAACAGACAACCAAGACTGCTGGGAAATGAAATATGGTAGCATAAGCAGGCAACACAAGTGATAACTTCTGTTGCTGAAGGTCTGAGGAAGAAACGTTACCTACCGGATATTAAATTCAAGGAACCTTAGGAGTAATTTTTACTTTTATTTTAAAGATGTAACTAAAGTATGCTCAAAAAGTCAGGCTCATTTATAGCTCACTGAAAACTGATGACCCAAAAGTGATAACAATTTTAATTATCTGGTTATTTAACCTATGCTATATACTATAAAGTTTATGCTCAGTTAGACGGGAAAGAAAACACACATAGGTCCTCCTCAAGTAATTTTCTGGAAGTGACCACCAGCACATGAAATTGTTGCAGTATAGTGAAGACAACACCTCTTCCCAGCAGCAGGGAGTTTCTCTGCAGGGTATGTCTGTGCACTGAAAGAGCAGTTAAAGATTTCTACAAGGGTTGGAGTTGCAAACACATTTGCACGTTTAGTCTTTATCTCCCATATCCCTTGAGGATTTCCAGCCTGAGCAGTCAGTGAGCTGAATGAGAAATGCAGCAGGCTGAAACAAAACAAGCCTGTCACAGAGACCAAGCAGGGAAAACAACTAAGTTATTGCAGTTCAGGTTATACAGATTCTTCGATTGAGGTTATCAATGTCTGGTTTACTTCCTTCACCTCCAAACAGATGATTGCATCTTCACTGAGCAAGGTTGTTCCTGCTCACTGAAAACAGTAAATCAGTATTGCTTAGTTTGGGGCTGGGCCATCAAAGCAAATAGGGCAGGATAAGGAGGCGAATGGTCGGTATGCAAGCCAAAAAGGAAGGTATTTTGACATACACAGAAATTACAGACACAAATGCCACGGTTAGAACGGTGCGGTATTTCGGCTTCTTGAATTGCACTGCCCTCTCCTGGTCACAGGAGCGAAAGTCCAGCCTTCTGTCTATTAAAATGGGTAGGGGAAGGGCAAGAACGGAAATATTGGCTATCGAAACAAATGAAAACATGAATTCTCTTTCATGCTGATCTGAAGAGGGGGAGGGAGTAGATAGAAGTATGTTTCTATGGGATTTATCCCAGACAAAGCAGCTCATTTCATTTGCTTTTATCTACCTGCCTTTTATGCATTTACAATTAAAATAACATCACTTAATTCTTGTCCTTTTCTGTCAGTAGAGTCCTAAGTGCTTCACCAAGAAAATGCATACTATTGGACCTTGCTATTTGCCCTGCAAACGCTGCCTAAGACATGTTTGGTAAGGCCTGTGCAAGTGGTATTCAGTTTAGAGAAGTTAGCACTATGTAGAGACCGATGTTCTTGTTTATTTTAACAGCTGAAAAGACCTATAACATTTAGCCTATGCCCACTAGT
Source organism: Strigops habroptila (assembly GCF_004027225.2). Taxonomy (NCBI): domain Eukaryota; kingdom Metazoa; phylum Chordata; class Aves; order Psittaciformes; family Psittacidae; genus Strigops; species Strigops habroptila. Next base: position 33,164,562 of record NC_044281.2, read on the forward strand.
ATATTTCTAATGCCCTTCCTCAAATTTCTTTGTTTAGTTTGTGCCTACACTAGTCACATTCCAGGATAAGACTCTGGAAAACATACAAAACACAGGTGTTACAGTGTTCGTGTTAGCAGTGCAAGAGATGTAATACTGCAGTGTGGAAATAACCTCCATGACCCTATTTCTCTGTTAAAAGAAATGCATTTGTATGAAATCAGACAATATTGCATAACAGAATAATAACTGTCAAAGATAATCTCTTGAGAAAATTAACACCTCCAAAGCAGCCTGAAAAAGTGTCATTAGAAGCATAAAAGAAACATATATTTTACATGTATAAATACGAGCTACAACTACACAGTATTCTTTCAGTACCCTGCATGTCCCAGAAATGCCACACACAGAGCTTTCAACAGCCATTAATATAATGCAGGCACACATCACCCTTAACCAACTCTTTTGAAGTAAGAAATTGAATGCCAGTATAAAATGCACAGGAGTATTATTAGCAGAGAGCTTGTGCATTATTAAGCTTCCCTGCATGGTAATACCAAATCTGAAACAGCTTATAAGCATATGGTTTGAACATCATAGGCTTTCTAGAAACAGAAGTTCAGATCCTGGCAGGATCAACTCAGCTTGACAACCTTCTGCTGTGTATCTTGCAGCAATAACAGCTTCGCTGCTACTGTTTGATACAACATCTCACACAAACAGCTCTCACCTGTCATTAGGGGTTTCTATGTTGCTACCATAGTACAAAAAATTACACAGCAACAATCCACTGAAATAACGCAGCAGAACTTGAGAGGGTTTGTAACCTAAGACTGAACTCAAGAGTTGCCTGCAGTAGTCTGAAGAACACAGAAGTTGGTCACTCAAATCAGTTTGCCAAAGATGAGTAGAGTTCAAAACCCCCAAACCTATCCCATAAACTCACAACTGTTTGTATAAACATAATGTACACCTTTGAGATTTTTCAGGAAGATGGGGACACAGGTTCCTACTACTGCATGAGACCGTCAGTGTACTGTCTGAAGTACATATTGCCATAAGAATGTACTTTGCTGTACTGTGTGTAACTCAGAGGCACTATTCCCTCTCATTTACACTTTATGAATTCCTGCAAGTAACTGCTGTGGAACCCTAATAAGTTGTAAATGCACTGGATCTACTAGTGATGAAACGGTTCCAATAAAATCCACAAAACTTGCCTCACAAGTAATTATTCTAAGATTTATTTTCTTTTTATTAAAAAACCTGAGCTTTGTATCTACCTCAGGCTTTTGAAGACTCCTAAGCAGGCAAATGCAGGGAGATTAATGTAATATTCAAAAGAGGGAGGACTCATTTCCTCAGGGAATTTTATCATGCTGTCAGCATAGTCTTGACATCGCTATCACTGGTATCATTCTCATTTTATATATGAGGAAACTAAGGCATAGAGGTTAAAGGTAGCATGGATGATTACTACGGTTTGTCAAACTGAGTAGCAACTAAAATGGAGCAAAGAATTTTAGGAATTGCTGGACTTTCATATTGCTAAGCACTGAAATCTATCAGATGAAGTGATCCAAGTTTTTAAAGGCTCATAGGTTTTATATGCATACACTTGTGCTGTAGCTAAATTAGTGGTATTTATCATCCCTAGACTTACCACTGTGTGTGCAGAAAAGCTGTTCTATACTGATGATCATAAGGAAAATAGGGAAACTTACACAGGCTGATTTTCAAGGGTGCCTTTTTTTCTAACTGTAACACCCACGACAATGATTTATTAGGTCTCATCAGAATAAAATCTGAACAATTGTTTTGATTGGAGAGGTATTAAGAGAACCACATTCCGTCAGAATATGAAGCTCCCTTGAAATCTAGATGTTTCTGCCAAATTGTTGCACTTCTAAAGAATTTCCAGGGAAAAAAAAAAATCAAAACACAACCCCCTCCCACCACAAACAAACAAACAAACAAATAAAACAAGTAAAGTAACTGTTGAAGTGTCCCATTTCTACAATTGTTTTTAAATGCCTGCCAGTTTGGGCTATTTCAGAGGCTGCCATTGTAATAGGCTTTAAAAGCTAACCTCTGTAATGAAATGCATTCAACAACTGAAGTGGTTTTCAGAGGCTGTGAAGGAGGGAACCATTTTAAACAGCTTTAAAGTGCTTTAAAGTAAAGTAATTTACTTTAAAGTAAAGATTTTGGTCTGCTTTGGAATAAGCAAATTGGAAACATTCTTGAAGTGGAGTGTCTGGTCTGTTACGTAAGGCAATTACTTCTGCCTTCAGCTTCATACTAAGAATTCCCACTCTACTGAATGAAGACTTAGAGCAAGCATGCAAAACTAGCCCATGTATTGTACTAGACCTGAGGACTCTTCCTGCCTGTGGTTTCACAGAAAACAATTAGAACTAACAGAAAATCCATGCCTTACGTTTCACATTGACCAATTAGCACTAAATACTTGATTAACTCATTTTTAGAGCTGACATTTGTATTCAGTGTCCTCTGCTAAAAGACAGTTCTTATTTGAAACTAATAGGCTAATTCATAACCTAGGGAAAGCAGCAACTGCATAAATCTGGTTGATGTTACGTTTGCTTCGATATCAACTACTCTTGTGGTTCAATCATGCTTTTAAAAATAAACCATTTCTGTACAAGGAAAGGTGCCAAGGATGTTAATTCTGGATTGCAAGAGAAGGGAAATGTCAGAAATTTCTCATCATCTAACACTTTCTCCTCACATGTAATATTTTGCCCAATGACAATGAAGCAGATCTGCTCCAGTGTCAGGAGATGTCCTTGTTTCCTTTGTGATAGTTAATTTTCTTCCTAGTAGCTGGTGCAGTGCTTTGTTTTGGCTTTAGTCTGAGAACAATGCTGATAACACAGTGATGTTTTAGTTGTTGCTCAGTAGCACTTACCCTGATCAAGGACTTCTCAGTCTTTCATGCTCTGCCAGAGAGGAGGGGCACAAGAAGCCGGGAGAGAGCAGAGACAGGACACCTGACCCAAACTAGCCAAAGGGGTATTCCATACCACAGCACATCATGCCCAGTATTATAAACTAGGGGGAGTTGTCCAGGAGCCACCAATCGCTGCTCAGGGATAAGCTGGATATCGGTCAGCAGGTGGCAAGGAACTGTATTGTGCATCACTTGTCTGTCTTGGATTTTATTCCTCTCATTTTTTTAATCTCCCTTTTCATTATTGTTATTATATTTTACTTCAATTATTAAACTGCTCTTATGTCGGCCCACGAGTTTTACCTTTTCCTAATTATCCCGTCCCATGGAGGGGTGAGGGAGGGAGGCAGGGAGCAAGCTAGTGGCTACACGGTATTTAGCTGCCACCCACCTGGGGTTAAAGCATGACCATGCTCTCAGTCCAGGCAGCAGAAGTTTGCTCTTCACTGCCTCAAGGCCTTTGCCTCTGGATGGGACAGAGCAGGTAAGACAGGGAAACTGAATTACAGATTTTATGGACACTATTTACGTAGTCATTGCATCAGCTGTTTCACACCCAATGATCACACTGACAGGCTTATCCACCACTGTAACACAGTCTAGTCCACCAAGTAAGAAAGAGCACACTTATCCAACAGAACTACAAGGCAGGAGGACCCACAACATGTAATTACCTTTCTGGGTCTCAGTTGAGGAAGGTACCTAAAACATGCGTTTGAACTTGGCAACCTTATGCAGGAGTTGCCACACCCCAAAAACCTGTGAAAGTCTTTAAAGATCATCTTGAAGCTCAAAATAAAGCCTTAGGTTAAGGATTAAAAGTGTCCAGAGCATTTTCTAAATGTTCTTACCTCAAACTACAGGACTGTCCCTTTACCAATCCCCAAAATGTGATTGAAATTTCAAACTTGAACTTCCATCTACTGAAACAAGTTAGATGAAATTAGTGGAGGAGATCTCCTTTTCTCTCAAGAACAATAAACCATTCAAACCATGGGCAAAATACTGATATACAATTAGGAACCTTTTATGAATGTTTACATGTATGCACACATTGCATTGATTTGGACTCCTGTGGGGAAATAATTTTCTCAAAGTAATCTCTTATAATAATAATTTTAAGTATTTAATTACATAAGAAAATCCTACAAAATACTCCTCTCAACTCTGCACTATAGGTGAAATAACATACCTTTAAAAACTAGCCACATCAGTCCTTTTTCATCTGGAAACAATACATTAAAATATTTAGCTTTTTTTATTTGTTTTTTTTCTTTCCCTTTAATAAAAAAGTCCCATTCTAAAAGCCTGCAAGTCTGTTGGAGAAAGACAATTCCATGAGAAAACACTGTAAGCATAAGCATAATCTCCCCCTCCCCCAAAATTTCCTGTCTACAGCCCTGTAATTCTGCAGTCAATGACTGAAAAAACACACAAGTGAACAGACAGGAGAAACAGATACTTATTAGAATTATGACTTTTATTTTTATTCACTAGAGCAACACTGAGGAAAGAATTTTTACATACAGATTTTTTTAATCAACTTTACAAGCAAATATCCAATATACAGTATTTACTCTGGCCTGGGTTAAAAAACAAAACAAATGAAGCAGATAGTAAGGGTACCTCTTGTTTTAGCTAGTATTGAATTTAAGAGTTCACTGACACTGGAATTATATTGTTTTTATTGTGGTGCTTTTACAGTTACGTAGGCAGTGAGCAGCTTTACCACAACAGTGACTAAATTTCCTTGATAGCATAGTTGTAAGATGACTATACTGAGACCTACCACCAGGATCATGTATTAAATCCACTCTGCTCAGAAAAAGCACTGCAACAAGATCAAGAATAGCTACAGAAGCCCAATTCAAGAACGGATTCCATTTGTATGGCAAGAAAATGTCTATATTAGGAATATTATGTGCTGTGCAAAACCAGAAGTACTTCCCCCCAACATGCAACCTACTCAAGTATGACACTTTAAAATGTGCACATGGGTATGACATGCAAAGTAAATCACGCACATGGTATTCAGTTTTCTAGCATCATTACAACAAATCAGCATTTAGTTGAAGGATGAAATGAATTTTATTGACCTATGATGCAGTCTAGTTACTATGCCTAGTCTCACTGCTATGAGATGTAAAGTTGAGGAACCCTCTTTTTTTGCAACTATGTGAAAAAAAGGTCAGTGCTATTTTAGATTTTCAGGGCATTTGTGATTATTTTGAGAAGGTCCAGGAGATAATATTGCACTTCTTTTCTCAAACAAAAACATACACTGGGAACATTATTCTCTAAGGGTTATGCTAAGTCCTAGGGAACTTTTGCCATTGGCCTTGATTTGCAGTAGGAAGTGCTAGCTTTAGGGAAGGGGAAGGTAATAATCCAGTTGCATCATCAGTATGAAAATTCCACAGTAAAATTAAGCTATTGCACGACAAAAAACTCAGTACACTATATGAATATTTTTAAACATGCTGCAGTGCATATCAATTCTGTGAAAATGATGTGAAGATACCTTGGAAACAGCAACACTACACAGCAGGAGGCATCTAGATTATTTTAGGCACAACTTCAAGCAATTAAGCTCATTTAAAGTGCAATTCTGGGGTTTTTTTGTGTGTTTATTCATTTGTTAAAATGCGTAGTTGCCTCTGTACACACAGACTGAACAGTAGTTTAATATTTTTGTGAATATTGCACAAAAGAATGAGAAATCAAACAAAAAAATGCAATAAACCAGTTTTTGAAACCTAAAAGAAAAAAAACAAAAAACCCCCTAAAGGTATCAAATAATTTAATTTATGCATTTAAGATAATCTGCACCAGTACTGATGATGTATCTGCACCTTCCATTAAGGTAGATACATTACCTGAAAATACTTACTTAATCCCATTTGACAAGCTCTACACAGAGCCCTCTTACCCGTCTCCTCCCAACCCCTGTCCTTCACTGAAGTGAAACTTCAAACTTCAATTTTTCTGTCTCAGCTGCCCATCTACTGACAGGCTTTGCTCATACTCTGGACTTGCTATACATGCAACAGAGCCTTCTCTGGTAAAGTCTGAAGAGCCAAAATACGTAGCTGTCTTTAGAGAGATGCGAACTCAGCAGCTGAATACAAATACAATTCAGGCTAGCATCTGTCTCATCCATGACAAAATCCTGCTCAATGTCTCACTAATCTGTCAGAACAAAATGGGGAAATGCTACAAAAAAAAGAATATAATATACTTATTCTTCTTTAACACAGAAAAAGAAAAACCACAACAGAATAAATATATTTTTGCTTTTCTGGAAAAAAAAATAATTACAAACTATCTTTTTTATGAAAACCCTGATCATCTCTTTGCTTTGTTCCTTAATTTTCAGTAAAGGTGCAGACAGATAGATATCTATACTTTTAAATGTAAACATAAAAATTTTAACATCACTAATTCAGGCTGCTGATACTTCTAGAACAAGAAGCAAAAGTATTCATGGTGAAATATCTGTCAATAGCATTAAGTGAAAATAATCTTTTTACGCGAAATCATACACAACTAAAAATAAAATCAGCTTCTCTTCAAGGAAAGTAAATGTAAAAAAACCCACCTTCCATAGAAATCTATATGGACCAGAAAACGAACCAGGAGTCTGATCATTCCCTCAAGCAGTTTTAAACTCCCAAGAAACACAGTTAGCTGCCAAGACCAGCTAAAAGTCAGTTTTATTTTCTTATTGAAAGTAAATACTTACAGCAAAAGCCATCTAATTCAACGCTTTTCAAGGAAAGATTTTTTCCTGGAGAATAATTGTTACAGCAATCTTGAATTGTAGTTCTTTTGATCCTGTATCAACTGTAACGTTACCTTTATTACTTCTTGCTCGCATTGTCTTCGCCCCAGTTAACAGAAAGTCCTGCACGTCTCTTATTTCAGATTGATATAATCAGTTTTGAAATAGAACCTCCTCTATACCTATTTTTCCTCCCAGGCTTTTAATTTTTCCACTTAATTGTCAGATAAAACAATTTACAGTGTGACCAATCAAAAAACTTTCTTGCATATTCATTATGTACTGAGAAATTCAGGTGAGAATTATATTTTTTTCCTTCTCCCATCCAACTAAGGTATCCATGAGGATACCCCTATTTAAAGGGCTTATATTACAGAAGTTGATTATTTATTTATGAAATATCTATACCTATTCACTTTAATTCTTTCAAAGAAAATACTGCAATCTCTCAACATCCTATAGCTAAAGCCTAGAAAAAATATGTTTCATTTTACTGACATTGTATGCTGTTCAAGAACTGATTTTGAGCGAAGTTATTGTAAGAGCCTACTACCATTGATTTTAAAACCAATCCAAGAACAGGAAAAAAAAGGGGGGGGGGGGAACCCAAACCACTAACAAAAAACCCCCAACCAAACCAATCAGTAACATCCCAGAGGAAAGAAGGGAGAATTGGAGATGAGACATAACATTAAGTTTCTGGAAAGCTTCACTGAATATGCACATATTTAACTCACAGCACAAATGTCATGGTCCCACAGTTGCACCACGATGGGCATATATTTCCAGATCACTTTCAGAAATAACATTTCTCCTAGAGAGCAGGGTGGTGTGGGGTTTTTTTGTTGTGGTGGTTTGGTTTTTTTATTTCTCCCAAAAGCTCCTTCCCAGTTATCACGCACTTCTTCAGAAATACAAAAAAACCCCAAACAAACTAGAAAAAACCCAAACCCAAAATACACATCTCTGAAAAACTCTTAAGAGTACCAGCTCTGGACTAGAACATAATAGGATTGCTCAAAGCAAATAAGCGGGGTTCATATTTTTATAAATAGTTCCTTTTTCATACAAGTTTTATTCTGTAAAATAGTTTCAAATTCTTACACATATGGCAAAGTTTGTGCAAAATTCAAGTCAGGTACTTCAGAGTCTTTCAATGTTAAACAGAAATCAATAAATACAAGTAGTACAATAAAAGTTAAAAAATATTAATTAAAATGCATGTTGTGCAACCTTGACACAGGTGTTATGGACCCCTTATTCCCAAAGGCTCCCTACTTACCAAATTGTAAGAGCCTATTTTGGAAGGTTTTGCACAAGTATCCTTAGCACTGCATTTCAAAAATCTACCCGGTAATGTGTCTATTCAACAGAATAAAAACATACCACAATATTTTAACAAATGATGATGTTTAAGAGAGAAGATTCACTTCACCCTGTGAAATCTGCTTATTGTCTGTGAACAGTGAAAACAGGATAAATAAAGAACAGAGTAACTTCAGATTACAGCAAAACTAAACAACACAACCCACCCAACCCATCAGATCAAATAACATTAAATATGTCAGTCTTAAGATAAATACAAGGATTTTTGCATAGGCCTCTGGAATACAGAGTCAGAATTATGGCCAATAAAACATCTGCTAGCAAGTCTAATCTTCCACTGCTCTAACTTAGCAAGTACTCAGAACCAAGAAGATAAAACAAATAGTAATTTCATTGTCTCATAACTCAAATAAACAGAGGTAAGAAATTATTTCTGCCATCCTGAAATACAATAGTGCAGCATTCTGTTATTTGTGGCCACCACAGACTTCGGTATTTGTTTCATTCCTAAGATCACTGGGAAATAACAAGCTTTAATACAGACCTGCAATATAGAGAAGCTGCACAGCTCATAACATAAGCCTCTGAATATCAGGATGAGTATGCAAACATTAAAGAAAGATGCTTTTAATATTCACTCAGGATTTGCAGGCTGAAGATAAAGCAGCCTCAAAGGCAGTCGTAACATAGGAAGTAGTTTAATGTATGGCATCATTCAATGAGATGTAGGTATGTTCTCAGTGTGTCTTTGGTTTAGGGAGGCGGGAATGCCGATTAGAGGACAAACTATCCCCAGAATGCAAACCGGTATTCTGTGTTTGAACGTTTTCCTTTCTCTGTACCGGTGGCTTTGGGATGTTAGTCTTCAAACAGGTGTTCTGAGGCTCTGTGGATACTGGTGTGGATTTCTGACTGCTCACTTGCTTAGATTTGACAAAGGACGTAGTTGGTGGGCGGAGTTTAGACACTTTCTGACTCTGTTTACCTTTTAGGTTATCCTGACCAGATGTTGGCTGTAGCTGAGCTGAACTACTTAATGGTAGAAGCTCACGTTCCTTGGAAGCAGCAGAATGGTTTGCAGATGGTGCGAGAACGGCCATCGTAGGAGGCACTAAAGCATTTGGGGGCTTTGCAATTCTTAAAGTCTTTGGCCGAGAAGCCTGGTTTGTGAATGAGGGTTGACCTTTCACAGCTAATTCAGTCTGCACCTCTCTAGCATCAGCTTGTGTGGAGGTCTGAAAACAGGAACGAGATAGTAATGTACCTTCTTTATTACTAGCCACCTCTCCATGGTCTTCAGTATTTTTGTTTTTCAAATTTTCCAAATATGATGCATTCTCATCTTTCATGTTTAACTGCATGCTCACTAAAGAGTTTACATTATTGAGGCTATTTGTGAGAGAGACATCTGCAGCATTTTGATTCTGATGATTACTATTTTCATGCAGACCATGTTTAGGATATTCACTGTGGGCCTCGATATGTGGCATTTTTATTAGTTTTCCCTGGGCGAGGTCTGTGGAACTGGGAAGGCTGCTGGAAGGCTGTAGTACTTGAGGCTGTTAAAGAGAAAATAATACAAAAATATATTAGGCAAAGAAAACATCAGGTAACATTTCTGAATCCAACGTGCGCTGACAATGCTTGATAAAGGCTGTATATCTGATTTTTTAAAATCAAAACTTTGACTTTGGCAAAACATGATGGCTCATGGGACGTGTACAGATGTGACTTATAACTTCAATGGAAAAAATTATAGCAGCACTGAAATACACAACATGAAGACAAAAAAGAAACTGATTAGCTTTAAAAAAGAAACATGTAAAAGGTATGGTTGATGGTTTCACCCAATTCTGCAGGACAGAGTAAGAATGGCACACAAGTACTGATCAATTCTGACTGAAGTGCTTAATAAACAAATGCAATGGCTATTACACTGTATCCATCTTTTAATTTCTCTTCACTGCTTACCTAAGTTAACTATCCAAAACCTTTTATCAGTGTTCTGTACAGTACAAGCAAGAAAGGCGTTTAATGGACCACATGAATTTACAGTGTATCTTCCTTGCCTTACTGAAGTCAGAAACTTTGATGCAGTTATGTTGTAATTAGGCTACTGCCTAGACTTCGGCAAGTGCTTTATTTTGAATGGATTTCAAATAGGCTGATAGAGAAACCCCCTTCAGCAAAGCAGTAAAACAGAGTGCACGTGAAGCTAGAGATCATACACTACCGCACTGACAACCAAGGGATAAAGATAACTTAATGAAGACTTTACATTTTATCTAAAGATGCAATCTAATCAGACACGTATCAGACAAGAGAATTGGGTCATTTCATCAGACAAGAATCTTTTGGGTCATTTCTATTTTCTTTTTACTCTTCCCTGTAAAAAGACTGTAAATATTAATGTGTGTGCTAGCTTCACAAACATATCCTAGACCTGCAACTTGTATACAGATCTTAGAAGAAATAGAAAAAATTCTGTGATTCATGGCAAAACCCAAAACCTATTAAAACTCAAGCCATACTTTTAGCAAGTTTCAAGTTTGGATGAATTTCTCATTTTCTTTATAAAGGAGGGAAACTGAACTACTACAAGCCAGTTTTACCCCTGAACTACTTGAATTCTTACCAACTGATTGACTGTATGTACATAGGCTTGTATCTGTTTACTAGTGAAATATAGTCAGCAAAAAAGAAGCAATGTTTCTCTTTAAGAGATTTGACTAAAAATGACACTTCAGCCACTCTTTTGAATTATTCACAACTTCTAAATGAGAAAGCCAGTTCTTTGGCTGTTTTTTTTAGCTCTTAGGATCAGCAGGAAGAATGTAATGATAAGCTGTGCATGCCAGAGTCCTGTTACGTCTAGGGTTTCTTTAACCTTTTCATCTTTTCCCTGGCAGGATTACTACTGAAAACTGGATCCTCAAAATTCTTCATCATGAAAAAAATGTAATGGTAATGAAAGAAATATCAAAGTTTCCAAGCTAATTTTGACTTATTAGCGGTTTTTCCCCTTAGAATATACCAGTTCTACCTGCTAGCAAAGGCAACATCTAAGCTGGACCAGTAACATCAGCAACTGATAGACAGGTCAAGTGCAAGAGCAGCCGGAATATGACTCTTTTGGAAATAGAGAGGAAGAGGGGAAAAAAAAAAAACCAACAAACAAACAAAACCAAACAAACCCTCGAAAATGGTGTCAAATGAGTATCAAAACACCATTTCTTATGTGACCAAAACTAGCTTAGCTTTGTGATTTCCTTATGTCACCTTGACAAGCTTAACCAAGCAATCCTAGGTGAAGGTATTGCTGAACACAATAATTCAATATATATATGTTAAGAGTTACAGCTTAGAAGACCTCCAAATTCTCTTGATATTTTTGTCATTTTTTAGTGTTTATGTAATGGGTTACAGAAGTCATGATCCTTCCAGCTTAGGAGATGACAGGCAGAGGTTAGCCAAAATGATTTTTTGACTTGAGACCTCGCCTCCAAACACAAAACTGCTAAAAATGAATGCAGAAACCAGAGCAAAACATGCCTGATTCCCTGTCCTGGGTTCAGCTATAGCAGTCATTTTTCTCCTGCTTAGTAGCTGGTGCAGTGCTGTGTTTTTTAACTTTCAGCCTGGGAACAACGCTGATAACACCGATGTTTTTAGTTGTTGCTAAGTAATGTTTATTCCAACCAAGGACTTTCTCAGTCTCATGCTTTGCCAGTGAGGAGGGGAAGCCGGGAGGAAGCAGAGACAGGACAGCTGACCCAAACTAGCCAAAGGGGTATTCCATACCACAGCACGTCATGCCCAGTATATAAACCGGGGGGAGTTACCCGGAAGGCCCAGATCACTGCTCGGGTCGGGCTGGGTATCGGTCGGCGGGTGGCGAGCAATTGTATCCTCTCCCCTTGTTATTTCACTAATCGTTATTATCATCGGTGGTAGCAGTAGTGGTTTTGTGTTATACCTTAGTTGCGGGACTGCTCTTATCTCAACCCGTGGGAGTTGCATTCTTCCCATTCTCCTCCCCATCCCTCCGGGAGCGGGGGGAGGAAGAAGGGGGGGGGGGGGGGGTGAGCGAGCGGCTGTGTGGTTCTGAGTTACCGGCTGGGCTCAAACCACGACATTCCCATACAAATACTCAACAAAAAATTCCTAATCCTACTTGAAGTTTAAAATTAGTACATTTATAGCAAATAGTATTGTATCAAATTCTAATATGTAAAACTAATTATCAGAAAAATTTCCCCGTCACCTATAAAAGGTTTCTAAATGCTAGTCTTCAAACAATGCAGACAATTATCTAAGCATTACAAATCCTAACTTTATATCAAATAATCCTAGTTACGCTAATCAGCAAAATGAAAAATTTCTAAGTTACTATATTTGTCTGGAAAGTTGAGTTAAACACAAACCCAACTGAAATACAGCAAAGCAGTAAGTTTTTGATAACGCTATTTTGAGTTCTTTTGACAAAAACTAAGTTATAGTTCAGCTTTTCAATTTGAATAACTTTGCATTTTTACATATAAAAATAGCCAAACACATATTTTCCTTATTATTCTTCATAACCTAAAAAGGTCTAAGCAGCTTAATATCCAGGAAGTTAGCAATTCAAACGTAGAGAACAACTACATGCTCAGAATTATGAGGACACTAATGCCCTGGTATCATTTTTGCTAAGTTGTTTTAAATAGTGTACTGTTTTCTAATTTTGTATTTCTACTTAGCCAAAGTCTTCCCAACTATCACGATTGTAGATTTTATTTTCTTCAAATTCCTACATGCATTAACATCCAAGATGACACTGAAAGCTGAAAACCACCATGTCCAAAATATGCAAGCAAAACTTCACAAGGTATCTAACACTGAAAACTGTATTATCTTCATCCACAGCTTACATGTTTGCCTTATATACATGTTTTTCTTTTACTAGGGAAGTCTTAATAAATTATGACTATGTTATTAGTCAAAAAACCACCAAACACTCAGCAGAAGGACTAATACTTGGTGAATTCCATTACAAGAAGGAAGAGAGATTGAAAGATAAACAAGCATTCCACCTTTTAGGCACAGTATTTTATTTCATGGAAGTCTTAAAGTTTATCAATCATCTGAAATGCTTTGGCAGTGCTTTTGATAATGTTTTGGGGTGGGACAGACCATGATTCCTTGTAGACTGCCATGCTAACCAGACTTCTATTTTTGTCCCACAAAGAAAACATTCAGGTGGACAAACACCTGCATTCCTTTGGGATGCTCCTAAAAAGTAAAATTGGTCTGTAAAACATTTCAGGCACAACGTAACTGAAGAAAATTAGTTCTCCCGTAATTGAAAGTACATTAGACAAAACACTTTGTGCACATGCTCCTTTTTGCATAACAAAGCAACACACATTTCCGTACTGGCAAGAGCTCCAAAGACTTGCATGTATTGATGCACCAGTCAAAATTACCAAATTACAGTCCCTACCACATTTACTTCAGAGAAATAAGAGAAAAATCTCTCAAACTGAACTGGCCGCTACATCATCCAGAGAAAAATGACAACATATCCACAAACAGGATTACCATTATCACACAGTTATTGAACCACTGAGAGTGTCTTAGCTTTGTGGTGGAAAACTGAGACGAGTATGCTATATTGAAAGAAGTTAAATCAATGCGGTCATGACAGTGATATTTACTGCAATATCATTACTTTAAGATTCCCTTCACTTTTGCTTTGGTTATTCTGTATCTCTAACATCAATCCCCAGCTTGATTCCCTATATAATACCTCTGTAGAATAAAATAAAGACATTTTTTCCCTGCAGTATTTTGAGGAAAGAGGGAAGTGAAGCAATGAGAAATCTAGAACTGCATGCACATCTCCAATAGACATGCATCATGCATAGGGCGAAATAAAACAACCCAGTGAAAATGCGTGAGGAGGAGATGGGAAGAAATCTGAAGTTGTACTGTACCACGCTTTATCACAGAAGTAATGGACTAACTTCTCAACTCCTTGCCAATAGCATAATGGGAAAGCAGAGACAAGAAAAAAAACAAGGACAATGATGTCAGAGGACCAAGACAAAACAATGAGCAGTTGCCATGACAGAACCGCAACTTTTCACCATTAATTGCAATTACCATGTTCCCCATTGTTTTTTTAATCCACCTTCCAGAAACAAAGGTAGCAATAGTGTTTAAGTAATGAAGTACAGATTAGATTTATAGCAAGACCTCCATAGAACAGCTTTGCTCTTATAACTTCAAGTCTTTTAACACAGTAAATCTCTTACATTTCAAATACTGTTTAGACCTGTAACTAAAATTCATGGGTATGATTACAACTGTATACATCAAAAATATTTGCATTCACACACATACATGTTAGATATCTAAAACGAACAACGTCATAAGATACACTGCATGACAGATTCTGACCATGCTGCCCATAGTGTTCAATAGCCCATCTTCCTAACAACTCACAACCTTGAAGATACTCCAAAATACCATGGTTTCCTTTTGGAAGAGGGATGTGGGGGGTGAGGTGGAGGGAAGGGACACAAACCCTGCTACATAGGTTTTTCATTTTCTGATCAGTTCTGATATCCCTTATCTCACTGCGTTGGCACAGGATAGGCTGTTATTTCACAGGCCTTCATTCAAAGACACAGCCTTGCTGAAAGGCTAAACTGGAAAACTCTTTATTTTCTACCTCTGAAAAACATCATGGTTTCCCACCTTAAAGCTGTAGCATTTGCCAATACCTTAATTTTGGAATTTTTTTTCCTCCTTTTTAGCTAGCTATATTATACCCATATTTTAACATTGTAAAATAGGATTCCACAGTATACAGTGTAACTTCAAGCAGTCCTACAATACAACCCTATTTTTTTTTCTTTTCTTTTAAAGCACCATTCACCACAGTGTGAGGGTAGTAAAATAACTGGTAATACAGCATAGCATTACTTTTTTCTGCATAATCTGTATAAAAACCCCAACTTAAAGAAAAATACTGTCTTTCTCAGGGCAAAATTACTTAAAGAAATACGTAACTACAATAAGGCAGGCATTTCATCCATAAATACAGATATATGAGAAAAAAAAATTCTATGATTCTATGAAATATGACCATATGTAAAAGTTTTGTTTGCAAATATATACTTAGTTAGGTGTAAGATACCTAAAAGATTTCTCTTTTAGTCCAATCAGCAACTACCCAGCATGGGAGAAGGGAGCTTTTCTTAAAAGAAATTTCTTCATATAGCTGAATGCTCATTTCTCAGAGCAAAAATAATTACACATAAAGGACAGTTATTCCAGGACATTTTTAATAATTTGTCACTCTCTTAACCCAAGTCATAGAACTTCCAAGATAATATTCTGAAGCCGCTTTGGTTCTAACACCAGCACTTTGTACACCCTACATGGAACCTGAATTAGTTAATAAATGTTTGGAAACATTTCACAGTGCTAAGCAAGGTACCTTAAAAAAACCAAGCAAACAAACAAACAAAAAAAAAAGCAACCATGAGAAAGCAAAGCCTGGACCTGATCTACAGTCAACGTGCATACAGCAGCTTTCTTGCTGGTGATCAAAAGCTATGTGTCACCTGATAGAATTGCTTACATACAAAAAGGCTAAATATTTTTTTATGAAGTGGACAGTAAATACAGACGTGAACAACTGCAATGCTTGAGTAACGAAACAGTTTTCATCAGTGTTTCTGTGTGGAGAAGCACTTGGGGCAAGGGGCCTAAGAAGAACATTATAATATCCTTGTATTACAACAAGATTTCATGCTTGGTTCATTGACAATGTGTATTCTAAATGCTGGGTTTCTAGAGCTGCACCATTAAAACTCCAAAATACAAATGCAAGTTTTAAATTGTATTGAAAAAAATTTGCTATGTCATCAAATTATATCCTATAACCCAGAGAAAAATAAAGGAAGTTGAGTTCAAGACACATATGGGAATTATAGGAATAAAACCCACACAATTTTGTTCATAAAATGACAAAAAACAATGTACTATTATGAAAGTGTTTATGAAATACAAAATGCAGAATTGTTTCCAAGGCTGTTGAAACAACATGAAGTCAATAAATGTGGAAATACTAAAAATTAATTCTTATTAAAAGCGCAAAACATACATCCAATTCTAAAGTGCGTTAACAAAGCACAGTAATATGTTAAGCTCATAGGGCAACTTAAACAGTAAGTATGCTAACATTGTAGCTGGTGCTAATAGACAACTGTAAGCATATGACAGTATTGTAGTATTACATAGCAGGGATATATTATCTGTCCTGTACAGCAGTAATTATATTTAGTTGTTTATATATGGTAATATGAACAGTTTACAGATTTATACCCTCAAAACCTACAGTGCTTGTAAGTGATCTATGTATCCATCAGCTATCAACAACACAGGGAAGAAACCTGCAGTATTCACAAGAGCAAACGGTATCTTAGGTTCAGGATCCAAAAGGTAAAACAGAAATGCTGAATTCTGATCTCTAGACAGAAAACACAGCTAAACAAAAGCTGAGGCTACTTCATGTTCCCATCACCTTTGTTGTACTACTGCAAAAGAACACTAACACTGACTTTAAGGCTGTTTTCCTATACTCAGTGGCAACAACTTATCTCAGTTCTTGCCTCAAAACCCCCTATCTGGCATTCCATACTAGCTCAAAACCCAGCAGACCTAAAACTACCTAACCAAAGGAAGAGGTAATCTGAAAGAAGGATGTTAGTGATAATTCCAGTAATATTCTACTTCACGGGACTCTTCACACAGCAATAAGTCATTGATTTTGCAAGTGGCAGTAAAAATGTCCAAGAAACCTCCTAATTTATACTATGTTTTTATTCCCCATATCTATTTTTTGATCAAACCAAACACTTAAAGAAAAAGGCTAGTAACACTCAGTTATAGGAGATATTTATTTTCCTAAGCAATAGGCTAACTAGCCTAGGTTAATTTCTCAAGGGCCAGTTTTCATTTACTTCATTTCCTTTACTAGTAATTCATTGAATTTAATGTGTAAGATGTATACTAAAAAAATCCAACCTCCTTTAGTAATGGAAGTTCAACACAGAACCCTTGAAAAAGAAGCTGCTTCCATTATTTTGAATTCAATTCTCCATTATTGGAAGAATGACCGGTGGGGGCTCAGAGAATTGGTAAGAGATTAGCAAAGTTTTCTTCTTCAGTAAAGCAGCCAAAGTGAATGATGTGACACCATCCTCCCATTCTGCCTCTCGGATCAACAAGTCCCAAACCCATGATATTCAAATGCTCGTCAGGTCTAAAACTGGTCTTTTAAAACTCAAGACTCTGCTGACAGGACAGCAAAACAGCCAGGCTGTGCTACTGCTGCCCTCTATCCAGAAGCAGAAGACAAGATGATCTTACAGGTTCTATGTTCATTAACACACAGCACACAGAATCCCACATTAAACATCACAGGAAATGGAGCACATCCTTCCGTTGCATAGAGAAAAGCCTATGAGACAGGCTGTGCATTCCTGATGAGTTGTTGAAATGAACATTGTCACAGAAATATCAAGAGAGTATTTGAAACAATACACAAAATACAAGGTTGGGTTGTTTTGTTTTGTTTTTTTTTCCTTGTAATTGAAGTGAATTAGGATTATAGCAATCTGGGATATATGTAGACTTGGTATTCCAAGGTGCAGCTTACTCTTCAGATCTCCACTGGGGCTGGAAATCATACTTTGTTTCCATAATTTTCTTTTCCTTTATTTCTTGTCCAAATACACTCTTGGTCTTTGCTAGGCAGTCAAACACACTGTAATTCTCAAATTACAGTACAGTTTAAAAATATAACTTTAGCTTTACAAACTAGTTATATTTCTTCAAACAATTATTTATAATGCAATACCAAAGCACAAAATAAGACTTACCATTTCTCTATGTCTACGTAAGCATACAGTTTTAAAATCAGCAATTGTCTTTTGTTTTGCAGATCCAAGCCAAGAGAACAAATGCATCTTATATCAGCCCACATTGTAGCACATAAGGAATGTTAATAAATCATGCAAGTTTTGTAACAGCCACTTCAATGTATTAGAAGCCTTTTTACAACAAATACCGAGCAGGGGGGAGGGGAAATTAGTTTCATGGAAGCCATTCTGGAAAGTTAAGAAAACCTCTCATGAGAGGCGATGAAAACACTTTCTCACTGATACTTTTTTGTATGCCCACAACATTTATGTAAATATATCCACATGTGCAGACTTAGGAGCAAACAGAACACATACACAAACAGGATAGCATAACACAGCCACTGAAAATAAAGGGAAAATGCAGCAAGCAAGATTTATGGTAAGACAAGACTGAAAACAAGGGCCTACTCAGGTTTGCCTGAAGAACTACTGATGTAAATCAACATTTAATAACTGTTATAAAGACATAAGTTGTAGCTGTTTATACACTGGCTGAAGGAAGCATTTTGGTTAGCCACAGACTATTGTGTATGCCTGTAAATCTGCCTGAGAAAGGAGGATACTACAAGATGAACAGTGCGTGCAAAGGGGAAGCTTCTACTGGAACACGGTGAGGGAGATGAGTGAGAGGTACAGACTCACTCTGTCTGCGGTGCGGTGGAACAGTCCGAGGGATGCCCTGGAATGAGCCCTGCCAGGGAGAGAAGGAGGGAGCAGAATACCCACCCTGTGCAGAAAGAGAGAGGGGGAGAAGTATAATAAAAAAAGAGAACAGGATAAAACAAGACACCAAAAAGCCACACCATTCTTTTTTTCCCCCAGAAAGGTATCATTATATTTCCCAGTTGTTCTACTTCATTAAAGCAAATGCTACTAAAGCCCAGAAGAAAAAAGAAAAAAAAAGAAGAAAAAAAAGACATTATAATGTCCTAAATCAGTCAGAAATCTTACAGAATACCTCCATTTTTACTCAACAGGTATGCACACATTTCTGTTAAAGATGTTTTTAAGGGGAAAGTATAGGAGCTGAGCTTTTCATGCTAAAAATACATGCTAAAAATTTTATTTTTATAGCTTTCAAAATGCCTCACCAAATACTAAGTTGCTTAACACTAATCTACTGGAAAACCACTCAGTTTTAGTTTACAATAATTTCTAGTGCATAGAAATATTTTCTAGCAAGTCCTAGTGCCTTAGAGTCCACTCACATTTTGTTAGTATTATTGAATGCGAAAGAGAAGGGGCGACATATAACTGTATAACCGCTTTCCTGCACTTTGCTCTTGGAGCTTGGGTCTTCCATTACAGGATCAGAGAACTGTCACATCAACGCCACACAAGGCTTCCCTGTCAGATGTTTCAGATCACCACCAAAGTGACACATTGTGGCTGCCGCAATCTCAAGCCAAGAAAAAGTAATTTTATGCAGTCTTTCATCTTCTCCATATCCTTACCTTTAAAAGAAATCTATCCAATCTGCAACTGCTCTCTTAAATCACAATCTTGATTTCCTATTTAAGCAAGACAGGTTTAAGTCTTTACAACCCCTTCACTGTTTAGCAGCTGAAAACTTCTGCTTTTATGAATATTGGTGCTAACAATAACAACTGCCATTGCCTTCTAGCTACCAGTAACCAGTAGATACCAACAGCAACCAGTTATAGCTACTCTTTCAGATAGCAGGCATAAGATATCTGAAGGAACACCTGTATCACACAAAACAGGAACAAAGTTTGCCCCACCTCTTCAGTTTCTCTTCTGGCATATCTGCTGCAGATCATACTGCCAGAGCTGCACAAACAATAAGGAAGTATTCTATTTCCATACTTCCTTTAAAAGAATGTTAAGCACCATATTATTTCTACTAAGAGATATTCTGCATTTATTTATTCTAGGAGAATTTTAAACACTGATGTTCTAGTTACCCTAATCGAGTTAGATTTTATCCACCACTATTCCAAGTGCCAGTGCTGCTGAGATGTAACTTAAAATAACACACACATTTAATCAAGTCTTGGAATTTGCTAGCCAGAGTACTTTTAAACTAGAACAGGAAATAAAGAAAAAAAAAAAATATCTGACAAGACTTCTTTATTCTTCTCCAGAAGTGGACACAAAACAATCACTGGAGTAAAATCCAAAATGAAACAAGTTCTTTAATCCAATTATCTCTAGATGGAGATATTGATTGCCTAACATGTTCTTACAGTCCTCCATCAGTAGCCATTAATGCCAACACAATTTTTAGACTGCCACATGAAAGAACAACAGTACCAGCTTCAGTCAAGCAATATGACAAAATGATATAATATGTTGCATCAGCTGAGTAGGTGTTAAATACAGCAATATTCCTGGGAATTAGATTAATCAATCAATGATTGATGAGACATAAACAAAAGCTTTGGATTTTCACAGTGCTGTACAAACAAACACTTCATTTTTCAGGCCTGTTCACATTTCATCCTAAATT
The DNA here is from genome assembly GCF_004027225.2 of Strigops habroptila. Taxonomy (NCBI): domain Eukaryota; kingdom Metazoa; phylum Chordata; class Aves; order Psittaciformes; family Psittacidae; genus Strigops; species Strigops habroptila. The sequence goes on from NC_044281.2 coordinate 33,185,069, forward strand.
ATGTCAGGAACAACAACAAATTCTTTCCATTCTGTAAACATAACTGAATCTCCAGAGAGTAAAAAGCACACTATCATTGTAGGTCTCATCTTGTAGAGACTTGAGTTGGCAATGAGCTCTTTACAGACAACTTTGAAAATTTTAATGCATTAAGGAGAGAGGGGAAAATTTTATATCTTCTCCCTTCCTCTCTCTAAAAGAGAGATTAAGACAAGCACAAGCCAGCTGAGCTACATAGCAGTTACGATACTATTATAAAAGCACAGAAATATTTAGATGTCTTGATACATTCCAGTAATTTTTAAGCATCCATACTGGCACTTCAAAGCCCCACACTAAGTATAGTCTTCTCAATAGTTCTTCATGATATTTAACCATTACTCTGACTAGAGAAGTAAATAAAGAAAGTGCAAGTAACCTCCTTTAGTGTTTTGTCTGCTAGACTGAACGGCTCTCCAGACACAGTTCAGTCCCCTACTCCTGATTGCTGAAGAATTTTCTATAGTCTGAGAAGAATAAGTAGCTCTTCCTCTGGTAGCCGTCTTGAGAGCTTACACTGCTCCATATAAGCATATGTCAAATAAATACCAGATGTCTTGGGGGGGTGTGGGGTGTGGAGAGAGAAATCTTCATAAGTATTGTTTAATTGTGTATCAATTAAGGTAATTAAAATCAACACCAATTAATTGAACCAAGTAACAACCATGAAATACAGCACTGGGAATTTACTAAGATGGGTGTTATGACTTACACCCATTTCACAAATGATAAAGGTTTTACTGATCCCACAGATACAGCACATTAAGAGGTAAGTATCTACAAATAAGCTTGGCTTTTGAAAAGATGACTTTTAATAGTATTTTACACAACTCCAGGAAATTTACAAAGCTTTCACCTTTAAAAAACTCACATCCACCCCCTTCCATTATCAAATATGAGCTGAGGTTCCCAAGAAATCCAAAGAAGAGGAAAAAAGAAACACACACTAATAAGCACATCTCTTCAGATTATGGTAGATATTCAAAATACACAGAAAATGTGGCAGTTTCCTCCTAAATACAGAGAAGAAAAACCTGAATGACCATTTATTTTATGCTTATTAAAAAGAGTCTATAAAACTCATAAGCAAGTAGTGTTAGAATTGAAAGATGAGAACGTGACTTACCTCAGCTTCTATAAAAAACAACCCCAAAACATCTGCTGGGATTCTTCTCGGTTCTCAAACCTAGTCTGATGCAAGTTTTTCCAACTGCACTTTAATTTAAGACAGCAGTCAGAACAGATCCTGCCCCCAGCTGTTATGTGTATCCAGCCACTAAACTCAAATCCCATTGATCTCATTTCCCAGATGCTAGAATTGTTAAATAGCAAAAGCATCCCAAAGAAGTGCTTCAAAATTTTAAACATCAGGCAAAACGGGAGACTTGGGAGTGGAAAAATAACAGGAGCTGAAATAATGCAGCCTACAAACCAGAACAAAACGATGAATGTTCTTCACAGATCCTGATGAACCGTACAAATGCTGCTAAAGATATCACAAAGTTCTGAAGCTTGAGGGTAGTAGGTTTTGGTGGGGTTTGTTTTGTTTTAATGGCTACTATGAAGATATTAAGGCCATTTTTTCCATTGCTATGAAGAGGCCTCAACCTTAGAATAAGCAACCACATGAACAAAAAAAAGCAATTGCTTCTGCCCGAAAAGGACAAGGTTTCTAAGGGACCGGTACACAGTAATTTTAGGCCAACAGCCAAATATTCCAGCTCTTTTCCCAATATCCAAATCAGCTACTGCTTTAAAAGTCTTTTCTGTTGCAGGAACAAATACACAAAAGATTCATTTTTACCCATACAGCTGGAGCCTCTGAGCACTTCCAAGAGCTGATTTTTGCTGCATCTCATATACAGTTGTCTCATATAAACTTAGAGCTCCACATCATGAACAAATCTAGAATGATATACTTTAGTATCAATGCAAATCAAATGTTTTTGCAGCAGTCTCCTCTTGCTAAGCCTAGCATCCAGAAAGGGATTATGAATGAGCAGTTCTGATATGCAATAGTCTTTTTTGAAAGTATTCATGTGAAAAAAAAAAAAAGAAAACCACAAAAAAACCCAAACCAAAACAGGTCTTGTGTGCTGGTTTACACTAAACCAATATGAATTGCTTGTGAAAGGCTTAAAAGACCTCTCTTCTGTGTAAGTGCCTACATGTTATGCTCAGTCACTGTAACAGTACAAGAAACAGATGCACAACATGACTGTCTAGTCCAGCTGTGGTTCTGTCTCGCCAAGAATGTACATTATAATGGATCAGCAAGCAAACAGCAGAATACTAGACAATGAGAGAAACCTAGTCTGGATGTGAACACTAATATAGTGACTAGGCTTCAAAAGCTGGAAGTATAAATTCATATTTGCAGGGTCAAAGCATATAGGAAGTTCAATGCTAAGGTGGAAGGAGATACTAAAAACAAAAAGACAACAGCACACAAAGATAGCTGAAGTATTACAAAAAATCATCAAAACAAGTGCCATGAAAGGCTTTGGAATGGCAAACTGCAACAATAGTTAAGTGGAAGGCAAAGAATATCTGAGTGCTGAAGTAAAGAAGAGGTGTAGCAAAGAATATACATGCTTCCACATGAACTGAGATTTTTTTTGTTGTCATTTTATCAGAGAAAAGAATGAACAGTTAGGAAGCAAAGCTTATTCTCATCACTTCATACTGGTCCAGTGTGAAGGAAAAAAATCAGCTTTTACTGTACACTAACTACTGTTACAGGGCGTAAGAGAGCACCCATGCATTATGCTAAGGAACTGGACCTCAGTTCAATGTAAGTTATTTTCAATACCTTCTTCCAGGTTTTGGTATTGTTTTCTTTCTTCCATGATAGCTGAACGATTGACATCCATTTACTGGAAGTGAATTCCATATAAGAGGTCCTTTCATAGGAAATTCTTTTAGAAACATCATGGTCTACCCTGTTAGTGAATACTTACCAAGTCTTTATCTTGAGGATGGCTAACCAAAAATAATGCTTCAAAGTTTTCATTGTCTATATGAACAGTTGGAAATTACGTAAATTTTGAGCATACTGTGAGGACACTACTTCCAAAAATACCATGTAACAGACACAGCAGCTAGGCAATACGTAGCTACCTATTAATTAACATTTATTTTCAGCCACTAAGTTTTATTACATAAGTACTCAGTTTCAAGGATAAACTTAAAGTTACATAGCTTCCATTTATGTACATATTTATCTTTAAATAGAAAAAAACCCACAACCTTAAAGGTATTTTCAAAAACTGGTCTCTAAAGAGAATCATTCTGGATGAGTTTATAATCACACCAGGATGGGCAATGTTCTAGAAATATCTGGTAATAAAGAAAGAAACAGATAAGATGACTTTTTAAAGAGTTCATTTAATGGTTTCACTTGTCCACTTACCATGAAAATGATCATGATATAAATGATCAGAAATATTAGACTGTAGAAATGCAATAAATTGCAACTCATATGGTCTCAAATTCCTAACTGAAATCCTTTAGTAGCTGATTTACTAGTTTATTCCAGTATCTATTCTTTATGAAACACTACACATTAACAGCGTTTTTCAAGCACATTTCTGGAAGCATTTAAAGTATTTCTTGAAACAGTAATTTACTGTGTGTTCCTAGACACTTATCAAGGCTTCAGATATTAACACATAGTATCAGCTCTGCTAGAATTTGGTAACCATCAGAGTAATCTTGAAAGGTGGAAAACCAAATTAAATTAACTTCCTGATATTCACCATCATTTAAAGTGATTTGCAGTTCAACAATTATAAGAAAATATGAAATAGTTATATATTCATCAACTTTGATAACTATTACCAAGCTTAAAGAAGAAAAAAAGCTTATACAAGCTTCAAAAGGAGCTATTCTCTCATTGCCAAGACTTCAACTACAATTTGGTTTTACAAAAGTTTAGTCTGTATAAAAACTTCATAATTTCATACACAAACTACATTTCATGATTCATACTACATTTAGGACCAATAAACCTAACTTTTCCCAGCCTGCACTCTTAAGTCCAGTATATTAAACCGACCAGAAATGTTAATAACGTGAAACTTATTCTAAGTGAAGATAGTTTACTTAAGTGTCTCCTGCTGTTTCCATGTGTGGTACTCGTAGCTCAAGAAAACAGAGCCAATTGTCTCTTCTTTCTATTGCAAGCATCATTTTACATCATTGGGTTACAGATCAACAATGATTTCATGCCAAGGTTTTTTCTACATTTATCCTTCTATTAAGCCATGCAAGGAAGCAGACAAATAAATGCATGTTAGCAGAGAAATGATAAAACCAGAAAGTTGAGGTCAAGAACTGAAACTTGGCTACAACAGCAAGACTACTGTCCTACTTTAAGAAATCCCACATCAAGGAGCTCGTATCAATTTTTATTTGCTTACAGAAACCCTAAAAATTGCAAATATGCAAATAAGACATTTAATAAAACCAATCCCACGCATTCTCCCCAAAACTTTTCAGCTATCATTTATAAATAAAAGATCCTGAAAAAGCAATAAATTTTGAAAATTTGTCAACACTTCATGAATTTCCCTAATTCCTTTAGCAATTTTCAAGTGAAACTTTACATGCAGATAAAAATACCAAGATGTTTATAATGTGCATCTAATGATCATATGCCTACATAGGTATAAGTATCATATACATATGTATACAGGTACCCACATGCATACACACACCAAACCATAAATACAATAGAAGGTTTTTAAAAAAAAAAAAAAAAAAAAAAAGAACAAAAAAACCCCCTCTTCTTAACCTGAACAAAAGCGTCTTTTTGAACAAAACTACTGAATAACTTTAAAGACATATACTGACCAACCTGACCAAAACGGACAATTGGGCTAAATGACTCCTTTTACCCAAGATATCAACCCACATTCCCCATCTTCTCCAATATCTTTGTCTTATCAGTTAATTCCACAGGTTGCTCAAACTAATGCTCTGTACTTTGCAACTAACTTTCAATGGTTACTAATCTGTTTCTGAATTTATGTGGAAAATGGGATAGGGAAAAAAAAAAAAAAAAGGAACATGGAAACAACAATAGCCACTAACCTAGTAATAGTATCCACAAGAAAAAACATCTAATGAATATCACATATATGAAGTTAAAGCTTAGGAAAAAGAAGCAACAGAAGAGCTCAAAAGCTCCAAAGTCAGAGGAAAAGAGAAACAAATGGGATAAGCAAAGACATTAAACATACATTCTGGAACAGAAGTGTCAAAGGAAACTAAAAGCTACTTAAGGTTATGATCTTTTCACATTGGGCTCTTATCAGGCAGAAAACTGTTGGAAAGCATGGTGTCAATAGGATAACGCTGTTTGCTAGCAAGTGGTGAACATACAGAATGGTGGTATTTCTATTTTAGCACTACATATTTAAAAGAGTAAATTCAAAAGGATAGCAGGGGTAATTTATCTGTACTACAACCTTACATCAAGTAACTCAAGGCAGGGAAAAAACAAAGAAACAAAAATCTAACCCATTTTTAACCTTTTAAAGAACTCTCTTAGAATTATCTAGCTACAACAGTAGCTTCAAGATCCAAAGACTATTTGCTGGTAACTGACAAAAGGTTTTTTTATCATTCAAAGGCAATTCTTTATTATTATTTAATACCAAATATGTTGTCCCTCCCCCATCTTAAGTTTCTAGTAGTGTTCCAGGAAGATACATGAAGCAAACGTGATCCATGCGACAAAATATGGGAATGAAGATGTCCTTTGTCAAAGTGATTTTCAACCAAATATTTTTTTAATGATTCCAATTATTCAAATAAATGATACAAATAAAACTAAAGAAATTAAAATTATTAAAATAAAAGATTAACCATTCTTTTTACACTTACGGACAGAAATTTAGAATATCTTGTTGTTTTTTCTCAGCAAATGTGAGAATGTCAACAATGAAACTTTAACTATTAAAAAACCCAAATACAGATACCTATGACTTTAAAATGAGGATATAGGAAAATATGTAGGATTAGATATACAGCTTGGACTGACTGTAACTTATATAGTGCAAAGGGAGACTATTTTAAGAGGAGACTTGTAAAGTTTAATTACTTATTTTAAAAGAAATAGTTGTAATAAATGTTTAAATAAAAGGGTTGCAAAAGAATGCAAGAGATGAAGAGCAGGAAGCATACCACTCTCACATACAGCACAGAATCTCTTAAGCAAGGCCAACTTGTGTTGACAGCGGAAGTAATAGAACTGGGGAATGAAATGCTGAAAATCATAACCAGGAAGGAATGGCATATTTTACTCACAGAACTTCTCCTCCAGGAGGTTTGCGTAAATTTATCAGCATACGTGCGTGTTGCCCCTGTAGGTTTTTGACTGTCTTTCTGGCAGTTACATCTAGTAGCCTTAATCATCCCCAAAAAGAAGAAAGGAGAATTTGTTAGACAATAAGTCTTTCGAAAAGTACATCCAAGGCCCAGTGTTCAAATACCATGCATTACCTAACAGTTGAGCACAATACAATTAAAATGTAGAAACTAGTATTTACAGTGCTGTACAACTGCTTCTTTTCCAAAAGTATATTTAGAAATAATCTAGAATAAATGTTGATTTCTGGAAAGTCTTTTTGATTCACTTATATTTCTGAAGCACCACACTCTTTAAGTTGCCTTTTGATAATTACACACTAGAACATGTAGAATCGGTCTGCTAGCTGAACCTTTACAGACCCATGAGTAAGGTGCATCTAAACAGAACCCAAATCTACCTTTGTTATAATGAAAACATAGGGAAAAAATTAGACATCTAGCCCTCTAAAATCCTTCATAGGAATTACTTATTGAAGTTACACTCTGCAGTGCACACCTGGGATTTTGTTAAGCATTTAGCACTATACTTACAAGTTGATGCTCTAATTGGTTGATTGTTTCATCCTTTTTCTTCAGTTCATCTTTAAGCTGCCTGATCTCATTCAGCAGATCGTCCATCTGCAATAGAACAGTGGGCAATACAGGGGTTTCTATAAGGGCTACACAATCTAAATCTACACCTCTACAGGACATATTACATCAGATGTTCATGGAGGACTGGCAGTAACATTAGCACATGCTTTCCTCCTCCTATTCACATGGCGAGATGGGCTGTAGGCATACAACCTGAAGAATGAAGAAACTTGACTAGAAATCTCTGCAAGAGACTGAATTGAGCTGACCCACTAGATTTTCAGAATAAGTAAATTAGATGTATTTTTCACACACTAATTAATCTGTTGTACAAGCAACTGACATCATGTAGATGAACATCCCTAGCCACCAAACTGTACCTATAGTCCTCATTATCCAACAATAAGATATACTGAAGCTTAAGGGTTAAGTGAATGGCTATTTAAAAATCATTAATATAAAACAACAGAAACAAGAAAAACATCATTTAGAAACATAAGCCATTTACTGCATGCAAACAGCACAACTGATTTGAATATATCCTACTAAAAACTGAAGACTTAAAATAATTATGCAAAGTTCAGAAGTTAAAAAATTGGTAAATATGCAAGAGTGATTTTTTTTTTTTTTTAAATAATTTTTCATCACAAGGTCATTTTGATGTATTTTCTAATTGTGCCATTATAGCTAGGCCATAAATTAAGGGACATATTTCCATTTAGTAGAATACATCTACTATTTCAGTTTCACTAAAGGTTTTATTAGTTACTGCTTTAGAACAACACCCCGACCGATTCGTTGTGCAATTTCTCAAACCGTATGCCAATATCAATTAAAGAAGTGACAACTCAAAATGTCAGTTAAACCTAGCATTTTTTTGTTAAGAAGTTAAAAAGCAATACTTTTTCCTCTAGGAATTAAGACTAAGATTCTAAGAGTTTGAGGGAAGTGACTGTAGAATGACAAGCAAAAGAAATACATCAGACAACAAGTAAAGAGAAAAGAAAGCCTAAGTGTTAACAGGGTTAATAGAAACCAGGGTTGCTAAAAGATGATGTATATGGATCTATAGTTTTGGCAAGCCTCTTAAACCCTGAAACAGGTTTTGGACAGATGACCTTAAACAGAAATAAGATAAGTGTTCTTCCCTTTCAAGAAGTACTTCTAATTTCATTGCATTTTCAGCAAGTATTGCTCCCCTTGCATAAGTGCAGGATCAGTGATCTTTCTATACTGACTTTACAATATGAGCCAAGCAACGCTAGAAAACCTTACCACTGTAGAAAGCACAACATTACAAGTCCGTGACCATAAAAGCTGATCCTTTTTGGAACACCCATTGTGATTGCTTCTTTCTTTAATACCCATTCTAAAACAATAAACTCATCTTTGACTTTGTGGAGTTCATGTTGGTTACATCTGCAATATCTGCATTATCTCAGGGAAAACCTACTTTAGCTTAAAGATATTTCAAACTGAAATCTACAATAAATGTAAGGAAACAGAGTAAGTAATTGTGTAAGTATTGAAGGATTCCACTTCAAAGCAAAAATTGTGTTTTCAAATTCTAACACTTATTGAGTAGGTAGAAAATTTTTGAAAGAAGTTACCTTGTTAATTCTCACATGACTGCTACAAATACCAAAAGGTAAAGTTACATTAATTATTTAAACTGTGCTAGCATTTGTAAGTATGTATTCTAAAAGGTCAAATAAACCTATTTTAACAAAACTGGAAAGATGAAATATATAAACATTTGCTAGGTTTACATTTAAATACAAGAAAGAAGCAAGAAACACTACTTTATAGTTACATGCATTTTTTTTGTGTGTTTCTTAAACACAAACAGGTTTGTATCTCTTATCCTGTAGAGTAAATTGGTGTTATTTACCTTAAAAGTTGACTCAGGTTCTTGCAGTTCTGGACTTGATGGAACTGAGAGTCGAATATCCTGGAGTGACATATTTTCATCATTCTATCAGAGAACAAAACCAAGAGCAAAAAATCAAATTACTTGCTGAAACAACTCCCTTGCAAATTTGCTTTCAAAGATGGAAATGCATCACCTCTCTGTGGAACCAGTTACAATATCTGACCTCTGTCACCATGAATTCTTTTTTTTTTTTCCCCCTGATAGGAAAGCCTCCCTTGCATGTGTACAGTGTCCAAATAAGGGTCATGAACAGCCTTTCCTCACAAAGCCCAAGGAACAGCCTTTCCTCACAAAGCCTAAGGAACAGCAGCAGCTATATCGAAGTATGATGATTTGCACAAAAATCTGGTACAGACTGGCCATTGTGGTCAAATGTGTTATATGAGGAAGGAATGGTGATGTTATGGGATTTTAAAAGCTTTGTTTCCTTTAGTATCCATTCAAATAATGTCTAAGCAATATCAAAACATACAGCCAAAATATTTCAGCTAGGAATTCTTCACTAAAAAAAGCAACATTTGCTACCGTGCAAACTAATATAAAATGAATTTACAGCCATCAGAACTAAATATCAATTATAAAAACTGTAACCACACAAAAGCATTCTTTCACCTGCCATGACAGCCATGAATTCTGAAATTAAGCACAGCAAGTAGAAATAGAAATAACAATCAAAGATGCCAAAAGATGATTGCATAGGTATGTCCTGAAGCACTTACACTCCTGTGAAAAACACACACACACAGCCATTATGCGCAGTACTCAAACCTGTGGCACTCCATCCTCAAAAGGCTGAGTTAGGTTACAGAGTCAAGTCACAGACTGAACAACTGATTGTTCAGTATATTCTTGTATAATCAGATTATTCAGGTATATTCTTGGGTTATGTTCTCAGGTTTGTACCATGATGTCCTGATTAATCGCTGTGATACCAAACTACAGTACAGTTATTTTTTTGGTCATGGAAGATCATAACCCCATTTCCTTGGTATAAAAAGATTTATGTCCCCCCCCTCCCCCACCTCCCTTTCTGTCTATCTCCATCTGCTACCTTCTTAAATACAAAATAAATGAATCTTCTACTTTATATTTTTTCAGGTTCTCAGACTGAAGTGTCTTTACCCAATGACCTCACTGCCTAACATTGAATTTGAAAAATATAAGAGCAGCATGCTTCAAAACCTGTCTAAAACTACTCTGAGGCTGAGCCAGGAACTCCCCAAAACCCACAAGAGTAAAACTGCTGCTCAAATGCTAAAGATCAATTAAGGGAAAAAAACAACAATAGACCTATTTATGTTCTTTATGTCTGAGAGGTATCTTTTTTGCTTTTTAATCCATAAGAAATATTTCTTACAAATTTAACTAAATTGCAGAGAAACATCAAGGTTGTCCAGCTGCAAAAAAGCAAAAAATTAAAATGAATGAACTTTTAACAATTCAATTTTTACTTTTTCCTACAATCATCAATTACTTGCAGCCAAAATATATAGAACCATCAGCAGTCTTAAATGATAAGAATACCAAGAACTACGATACAATTACAAATTGCTTTTATCATACTACAGACAGTTAATTTAACTTCACTTAGATTTAATTTTATAATTTGCAGTTATTTAGTATTGGTTTGTTTTTTGTGTTGGCTTTGGTTTTTGGTTGGTTTTTTTTTTTTGTTATTGTTGTTAGTTGGTTGGTTTTTGGAGGGGTTTTGCTTGCTTTTTTCTTTTTTTTTTTTTTACCCTTCCTTTTAAATGCTAGTAATTGTGAGAGCAGTCAAATTTCAAGGCTTCTGACCCTTTAACATAGCAAATATTTCAGCTTACACTGTCCAATGCACAGCTGTGCTCAATTCACAAGTAGCAGTTTGTCCCTTCTGGGCAGATCACCAGCAAGTGACAAGCTGACAAAGCAGCAGTTTACAGTCTATGTTATGAACAACTTCTAGCAGAGTATTTTTAAATAATTCGCACAATAATAAACATTATTTAATAAAAAAAAAATCTAAAATGCTAGAGGAAATGAGTAATTAGAATCATAGAATCATTTACAGATTAACAGATATTTTATACTGCATTTTATATTAACTATATTTCTCTTATATTTTACAATTCATCATCATTTTTTATTTTAAGCAACTATTCATGCAAATACATGCACTCAGAAAAGCTACATCAGATGGTCATAGTTATAGTTGTGAAGGAGTAATCAAAGGAATGGAAAAGCCACAAAAGATGACAAACTCTTTCAAGCAAAAGTCTCTTCCATGGCTTTTAAAAGCTCTATCACTGATAGCTCTGGTATACGTTTTATTTCCATTAAAATGCATGTATGTGGAGCAATCAAACATTTTACAACTGGAGGCTAAGACCTACAGAATGCTAGTATGTTACTATTCTCTGGTGATTCTCTGGTGATTTAAAATCAAGTACTAGAATGCTATACCTGACTAATACTCACTAGCAAAGCAAGAACTAAGTTCATTTGCATCAATTCCCTTACCACTGTCTTAATTATCTTAACACATATAATGCTCACAGGTCAACTGAAATAAAATTCACTTCTAACACTATCTGCGGGACCTTAAGCATCCCATTGTGAACAAATGCTAAGATTAATCTATGGTCTTGTTCAGCTTTTTCTCTCTTGCTTATTGTTTTGCTGAAATGACACTGGGGAGGCGGAAACCAGCAGAATAAAGGCTATCCATGTACAAAATAAAAAAAAAAGAGATTTGAATTAGCAAATAGACAACAGAATTAGCAAGATAAATGCAACTGGTTATATGCATGTGCTATTTTTGGTAGCCTAGAAAAAGTTAGCGTAAATGTTTTTATCCAGAGCAACCTATTAGTCTTGGAGTATACTAAAAGAGTTTGAAGGAAATTTGTGTGTGGATTTCCGCGCCCCACCTCCTCCCCCCCCCAGTTACATGTTCCCTTTATGAAGCTATTAGTAAATTTAAGATGATTTTCTTGCTGAGGCATTTTATAATGGTTTCTGTAATGGTTACTAAATATTTGTATCTGATACTAAGTGCCTATATAACAAATCCAAAGGATTTGACTATCAAAGCAGTCAGATTTCAGATTGAATATCATTTCAGCTTCATATTGTTTTGCAAAGGGGATCTACTGAGAAAATTAATATCATCTTAGTTTTCTAGAAACCAGTCAATTTTACTGTTTCAGGACAAACTCAGTGAAAGCTACAGATACAGTTGTTAATTGTATATATAGGTAAAGTATGTAACAATCTTTTCTTCCCTTACTGATAACACTGTCATGCATGTTATTTCTCCGGATAATTATTTTTCTACATTTCAAACATTTTTACATACCTGGTCCCAAATGTTACAGGTCCAAGGCACTTCTCAAGTCTACATCTGTCATTTTTAACCCATCCCAAGAGCATGAGCTAAAGGTTATGGGAATAACTCTCCATCATGGCTGTCACAGGTACAGTACAACTCACCCAAAGAGCCACATATTGAAACTTATATTTTTGAGTGGCTGTATTTAACATGTTCTTATGCCAGTCTTTTGTGTGAAATTTTCAGTATGAATGACACACATATACCCCTGTGCTTGATTTACCTTTCCAAATTCCCAAAGAACTGACTTGCACTTCATAAATAATAAACTGTCACTAAATATAGTGTTCAGTATTCGGTTTACCAAAAGTAATATCAGATACAAGTATTAAGTCACAAACAGCCTAATAAAAAACTTCACTACCTTTCTAACTACTGTGCTGATTATACACAGCAGCAGTTTACCTACTATAGATTGTTGGGCTTTGAGCAGTGCAGTATTTCTGCTGACAAACAATTCAGCAGCTCAAAAACGCCACATTGGCTTGTATTTTCTGCTATCCTCTCAGCAGTTACATGTTCTCATCTTATAAGCCTCTATTTTAGAAAGAGAAAAGAAAAAAAAGAAAAAGAGAGGCAACCAAAAGAAAAGCCAAGCTCCATGACTAAAGAGACCATAATAGATCCTGGAATATATTTCGACAATATAAACATGAGCCTTCTATACAGCATACGGACAGTGCAAATGTTCTTACTGCCTTTTCTTTCCATCTTTCCTTTTCCCCTTGTTTTCTTTGGGTAATATTACTTGCAGGCTTTAGTTAAAAGCACACACAAAAAAAAAAAAAAAAGTATAGAACTTCTAGAGGAAGAGATGAGATAAAAAGTATCCTCTCTCAGAAGAGACCTTCCATATTGCCTCAGAAGAAAATACAAAGCTCAAAGCTTAAAGACAATAATTGTTTTCATTATACTAATCTATTTTAAGGTCTTCTATTACAAAAATCAATCCATCATTAGCAAATGCATTTTCAGGAATTATCTTGTGGTTCCCCAACAGCTTAAGCTGCCTTTTAATACACAGGATTTTTAAAAAATATGTTACTAATAGTATACTAATAATTTAATCTTGAAGATTCTTTTAACATTCCAGCATCTACAGTTCATGAAGAAGTTGAAAAATGTTAAATATTTCTAAAGTTTATCTAAGGTTATAAGGTTTTATCAAGGTCTATCCTTTGAGTGCCAATTCAAAGTTTCCTTTGGTACAAATTTCTCATTTGAATAGTCTCCTTTGCTAACAACATTTTTATAAAGACACAAACAAAAAATTCATTAAGTGTCTATCAAGCAGGGAGTGCTATTCACCTGCTCACTACTTGGCATTTTGAGTGTAATTTCATTCAAATACTGCTACAGATGAGCATTGTACAGTTTCCACTGCCCACTGCCAAATGCTGTTACGATGACAGTCCAACAGCTAACCAACTGTTTAAACTTAAAATTTTCCAATTTTACTGGCTATTGTTTGTTGATTTCTTTGGTTCTGTCTCTTTTAATTATAGTTAAGTCACTGATGTGAACTACTTTGTGGCTAAGTTAAAAAGTAACAATTGTAGGTGCAATTTATACAACTTAATACATGACACAAACCTTCATATTTCATTAATCAAATCTGTTTCTTCAGGCCTTTTATAACAAAGATAAATATCTCTTACAGATCTCACGGATGCAAAAAGAAGAGAACACAATGAATATGTACTTCAAAGGTATGCAAGTGACTTACTAATCTAAAGCCTCAGCAAAAATATATTGGTACATTTAACAATTTCACACTATAGATTATATATTCATTCATACCTCTTCATAGAAATGGGCTAATCATACCTGATAAGTTACAGAAAAAATTTGTACTTGAAAAAGAAAATTTTTTCATTCATGAAAGGTGAGTTGAAAAGAAACATAAAACTTGTCTCCCCTAGAAAAAAGGGCTTCACAGATCTCATGGTCCTGCGAACCTCTTCATCTTTCAGTTCTCCTTAAAATATCAGTAAGTGCTTATCTGAGAGAAGACAGATAAGACAGGTGGTTGTGAATCATTGCTGCCAGTCTTGAGAGGAAGTTGCTGCAGAGAATGGGTCAATCCTTGCCTAGATCAAAGGCTCTAGGGCACCAGAAATAGTACAATTCTTATTTTAAAAAGGATGTTCTAACACATCAGCTCTGCAGCCTAAGCAGGCAAGTTGAGTAGCGAGTTTAAAAAAGTGAGAAGGAGGAAGAAGGAAGACATTTTTAAGATTGGAAGAAAACATATTTCTATTAAGCACGCAAACTAAGTACCTCAGTCAATGTTTAAGAGGCATTAACATTTAGATGTCAATTATTAATAGACTTAGACTTCAAAAGCATTTTCTTTTTACAATATAAAGTTAGTATTCCAGTTAAACATTAAGTGAGAACATTCACCAGTAGTTCAACATCTTCCTGTACATAATTACAACTGCATTTAGTACAAAAAGAATGTACGGTTTTATACTAACTCCTACAGAATGAACACTACTGCACTGTCAGAGAAGGTTATACTTACTACAGTGAAAATTTTGAAAACCTCTGCATGAGATAAAACACCTATTCCTGGTTTCACTGTTTGAAGATACAGAAAGAGGGCAGTATGTGAGGAGTAAGCACACAGCATGTGTACTGCTGGCATTGTTATACTGGTCACACAGAGTGCAGGAAAGGCTAGACTACTCAAAAAACTACTTATTTTTTCAAGCAGAACTGGGAACACAACACCAAACCCATGCTGTTGCGGCTATGTTGCTAGCAATATTCAAGATAATTTATATACAGTTATGTGAACTACAGTCACAGCAATGAATCCGGTATAGCACATTAAGTTTCCCTAGGAGTCTGCTAGGTATATATTCATTACATGCTATGCTCTACAGTAAGCCACAATACAGTTGATTAGATAATAGTATAAAATTGCTTTTAATTACTGTATCTTACGATCTTGCCATAACTGCTCCTGTGAACTCTCACACCTAAGACCTGACTATGGCTCTATTTCTACCTATCCAAATCAAATAATCTTGCTAACAGTTGTAACTGCAAAAAGATAACACACATTAAAGAGTACACATGAAAGTAGAATAAACATTCCAAAGTCCAGTGATGAGTTTTGGAAGCAGCAAATCAAGAGAGGGGACATTTACATCAGGAAAATATAGAGAAGTATGCTTGACAAAGTTTGAAGGGAAGAAGAATATTTGTTGTTACAAAACTCACTATTACAGGGAGGGAGGGGGAGAAGATCAAGCTTTTGACAAGAGAAGCAGTAAATTCTGAAGAACATACATATTGGGAGGTAACAGTTTCTTCTGCGATATAAAGGGTTCTTTTAAAAAAGCCTAATCTGAGCTACTTGAGGCAAGGTTTGTGTTCTGCAACCTTTACAGAAATCTGGCTATTATAAACTAGATTGAGATTTAAAATTCAACATTCTGCATGCAACACATTATTTGTGCATGTGCTGTAACACATGCTGTAACATGGACACCTTTACATAACGAACTACACATGGACAGATCATCTATCTAGTTGTTTAATTGTGCTTGTGTTAAAGCTCTGGATAAAAAGTTCACTGCTACCTCATGTACTAATTGTCTGTGTGAAGCTGTTGGGAAGCTCAGTTCATGCTGTCCACTACTGAAGGATTAGGTTCTAAGAACACACCCTCCCTCTTTTGACACTACATTATTTTTGTTCCAATTGTATTTCTGATTTGTCAGTGGAAAAACATCTCCAGTATTCTCGGTTACTACAGGAAACAAATGGTCACATTTCTAATATGCACAGTCATACCCTTTAAGTAGCCTCAAGGTTGATAAGCTTTTTGTTTTGCTCTTTTGTTTCTTACTTTTAGGGCACAAACTTATTTCCACTACGTCATCCTGTTAGAAAAGAACGGAAGTATATCTAGTGTTAAAAAGAACATCATACAGATACTTTTCAGTGCTAATTTGTATATGACTCCAAAATGTCTCATGGACTTTTTTTTTAAATAGCTAAGCAATTTTTGTAGCTGAAATGCCATACTTCTGCAGAGTCATCCAGCAGTTTACCAGCTCCCACAATTTGCCAAGTTTTGAGGTGAAATGAAAAAGCTCCTTAAAAGCTTATAAAAATTCAGTGATTTCATACACTAGAAAGGTTAAACTTCAGCACTTCCAATAGAGATGACCCTGTAGGATTTGCTAAGCTTCTTGTCAAAACACACAAAGAAGATGAAAAGACTAAGAAAAACAAACAGCTTCTTCTAATAGAAGGAGCTATTAGCATAGACTTGCAGAATGCAAGTTTGATCAATGGGATTGATGTTAGTATTTTTTTAATTTTTTTTTTTTACTCCCAGCTTTTTAGGATCTTATTAAGGATATAAGATACTTTATAAATAAAAGCTTGTCTTGACATCCACTGATATTTTTCTTTTATTTAGAATTATTTCCTCAGAGAAGCAGAATAACAATACAATATTTAATATTTTTTGCAGTCAGTAAAGTGCTGAAAAAGCAGAAAAAATAAAAAGTGCACATCTTCTTGAATACTGTAATTCAATGTATAACAGAAACAACAATAGCCTGATAAGCCTGAACAGAATATTAGCCCATCTAGGCTCACTCTCCAATATACTTCACTGCTTTTGTTCCATTTAAACAGCTCACCTGGTGGAGTAATCTCTTCAGTTTCAACAACTGAGTTTTTACAGCTGTGCAGTCTTGAACCATGTGCCGAAGGGTCATTTCATCAAGCATCACAGTATTCTCTGGTAAGCCCACCACCTGTCTAGGAGCCTGGTAAAAATTTGGTGCTCCATAGCTTTCAAAGTGATCAACAGGAGATTCTAGGTAGTTTGATCCTCTTTAAAAAGAAAACAAAAAAAAAAAAAAACCAAACAAAAAAAAACCCAAAAAAAAAAAAAACCAAACAAAAAAAACCAAAACAAAACAAAAAAAAAGAAAAAAAAACAACACACAACACACAAAACACAACAAAACACAAATTTAAAACCACAGTGATTGCAAACTAGAGCTAGAGAGCATTTATTAAAAAATAAGGTGCTATGTAATGTGGGCCATATTCACATACTGTGGCATACAGCAGAAAATAAATATATCAGAAAATGCCAATGCTATTTCACTTAAATGCTGGGCTTTCTTTCCCCATCCTGCACAGACCTGTTGGGAACTAGTAACTCCAGTATCCTAAAAAATGTTGCTATAAACTGTCATTCAAGCTAGCCTGTAAGAACTATAGGATTACATTTAATTTAAATGCACATGAATAAGTAAAAAGCTCTCCAAACTTACAAAATTCAAGTAATAAGACAGCGTAATGCTTTTCCATGGAACACATGATAATTTAGTCAAGCATTTCTAATATCATACAAATACAAGTAACATATACTTGAACTAAAAACCTTGACGGAAACAAAAATTTTGAAAAGAAATTGTTATAAATCTCAATGATGCTCCCACTCAGACATGTATTTACAGACGTATAACTATTCTGAAAATGTCTTGTAGTCAGTATCACTTGAGACCCGTTAGTGCCAAAAGAGATTTCTCATGACAGTATTTTAATTATTTGGAATAAAAAGTGAAGTTCTTTACCTGTTTAAATCATTTTTACCATGGATATAGTGATCAGTATGGCCAAGATGATAGTGATCCTGTGTATTCCATCGCTGCTGTGGTGCTCTTTTCCAGAATCCTTCCTGATGTTGCCTAGCATTTCTGTCTTGTCTATCATAACGGCTCATATTTTCACATTCCTCTACAGAGAGCGTAAAGTTAAAAGAAAAAAAAAAGAAAAAGGAGAGAGAAAAGGAGAGAGAAAAGGAGAGAGAAAAGGAGAGAGAAAAGGAGAGAGAAAAGGAGAGAGAAAAGGAGAGAGAAAAGGAGAGAGAAAAGGAGAGAGAAAAGGAGAGAGAAAAGGAGAGAGAAAAGGAGAGAGAAAAGGAGAGAGAAAAGGAGAGAGAAAAGGAGAGAGAAAAGGAGAGAGAAAAGGAGAGAGAAAAGGAGAGAGAAAAGGAGAGAGAAAAGGAGAGAGAAAAGGAGAGAGAAAAGGAGAGAGAAAAGGAGAGAGAGAAAAGGAGAGAGAAAAGGAGAGAGAAAAGGAGAGAGAAAAGGAGAGAGAAAAGGAGAGAGAAAAGGAGAGAGAAAAGGAGAGAGAAAAGGAGAGAGAAAAGGAGAGAGAAAAGGAGAGAGAAAAGGAGAGAGAAAAGGAGAGAGAAAAGGAGAGAGAAAAGGAGAGAGAAAAGGAGAGAGAAAAGAAGAGAGAAAAGAAGAGAGAAAAGAAGAGAGAAAAGAAGAGAGAAAAGAAGAGAGAAAAGAAGAGAGAGAGAAAGAAGAGAGAAGAGAAGAGAGAAGAGAAGAGAGAAGAGAAGAGAGAAGAGAAGAGAGAAGAGAGAAAGAAGAGAGAAAAGAAGAGAGAAAAGAAGAGAGAAAAGAAGAGAGAAAAGAAGAGAGAAAAGAAGAGAGAAAAGAAGAGAGAAAAGAAGAGAGAAAAGAAGAGAGAAAAGAAGAGAGAAAAGAAGAGAGAAAGGAAGAGAGAAAGGAAGAGAGAAAGGAAGAGAGAAAGGAAAGAGAAAGGAAAAGAGAAAGGAAAAGAGAAAGGAAAAGAGAAAGGAAAAGAGAAAGGAAAAGAGAAAGGAAAAGAGAAAGGAAAAGAGAAAGGAAAAGAGAAAGGAAAAGAGAAAGGAAAAGAGAAAGGAAAAGAGAAAGGAAAAGAGAAAGGAAAAGAGAAAGGAAAAGAGAAAGGAAAAGAGAAAGGAAAAGAGAAAGGAAAAGAGAAAGGAAAAGAGAAAGGAAAAGAGAAAGGAAAAGAGAAAGGAAAAGAGAAAGGAAAAGAGAAAGGAAAAGAGAAAGGAAAAGAGAAAGGAAAAGAGAAAGGAAAAGAGAAAGGAAAAGAGAAAGGAAAGAGAAAGGAAAAAAAGAAAAAGAAAAAGGGCAGCTGTAAAATTTGTTCCTAAGACCTTGTAAATAAAATATTTACTATGTGCTATGTAACAGATGCAGTGTAAAATCTGTGGTGTTTTATTTTCTTAAACTGATCCAAAAAATGTATGTATTTTAGAACTGTCAAGCAGATTTCTGTAACGATGTCACATTTCTACCAGCACATGAACTTGTAACAAGAATAACAGTAACCTGTAGCAGAAACTACAGAAATCAACCTTAACAGTATTTCGGGTTTAAGTAGAAAATCATTTGCAGAAGGTAGAGCTATGGTGAGAAAAAAAAAATCCGAGACTAACATTTTCCTGTCTTTCTTACTGACAGATCTTCAGTCCTTTTAAAAGTTCAAACAAAAACAGAGAAAGATGACATTTTAGAAAAAGGCCAGTACTTCATTCCAAACAGAACAGTTTCATTATTTAAAATACATATATCTCTCATCCTATTTATCCTGGGTTTTTTTCAATTTGAGAGACATTTAATCTTTACCTACTTGGACAGAAAGCCTGATTTAAAAAAAGCAGACAAAATACTCTCTTTTTAAAACACTAACTTCTGCAAAGCAAAGCAGATTCCACAAACTTCTTGAGGGAACAAAAGCTATATTTGGCAACAACTTGTAAACCACACGAAACAAAGCCAAAACTACTGCTATCTGTGCAGTCAGACACAGCAAAAAAAAAAAAAAAAAAAAAAAAAAGTAATAAACTGCTATCCTGCCATCACACTTGCTCCTTTACTTACCAAAGGAGTTCTTCCTCACATTGTCAGTCCTTTGCTAGGAGAAGGACTCTACACAGGAGAACATTGTTTTATTCGGCTGCCTACTCAGACATAGTTGCGCACAAGACGCTCATAAACAGGCCTTCCTTCCTGCTTAGTTCCCAGCCTGCGTGTTGTTGGGAAGTGAGCCCAGTTTTACCCTGTGATTTAAAACTGCCATCCTCACTCACTGCATACTTGTTGAACTAGAACTGTTTCTACAAATAGCGTCCAAGCAGCATCCCAGACTCCAAAGTGAAACAAGGAGGGTTTCTGAGGACCTGGAAAGTCTTAAGACGCTGACGTCAGTGAAGTCACACATAACTATGAAAGTGTTGGCAACAAATGCTGTTAAATATTATTGTAACAAATATTTATATCTACAATTCAGTTTTTATCACCTAGTTCGATAATCAAAAAATTATGTAAGAAAATAATCTTGTTCACCTAAAGTAACAGAAGATTTATTTTCCTTTCTAAGCTTCCTTCTACAGCTCGTAACACATGAAAATTCAAGTGGGTCTATTCAAAACAAGCCTTCAATAATTTTATATGCAATTTCTTTATTATGATTCTCAGCTTTATAAAATGAAATTGAGACACTGACTTTTTCAGGTGGTCATGTTTACTTATGGGAAAGCCTAGAAGTGGCATTTGAATTCTTCTTTTCAGATCCTTTTTGCTAAAAATTCAGTAATTTCAAGATAAGAAGCGATTACAGCAGAGATACCTAGTTTACGCCACATTAACTTTATACGGAAACTCAAGCTTCTCCTCCTGAATCAGCAGTTTACACAGCAGATTGTCATAGTCACAAAGCATATTCCAGCTACACAAACATTGTTGATACTTAGATGTAGAAGTGGAAGTAAATTTAAGTTTACTATATTGATGTAATTAAGAAAGCAGTGAATTAAAAAAAAAAAACCAAAACCAACTTATTTCATTTGTGTCTAGATTAAAAGGGAAACTAACTTTTTTTGGTTTTGACATTCACCTTTAAAATGCACATATTTTTTAAATTTATAATTTGAAATAGAATTACTGATGCAGATGCAGTGCATGTTTTATTAATAAGAAAACTTATAAGAAATTGATCTACCCTTTTAAAATGTTTCTTAGTTTTTCCCCAACAGAATTAGAATTACCCTTATTGAAAGAATATCCCATAGGCTTGGATTGTTATCTGTTCTAGAAAACTAAAAAAGATAAAAATTGTACACTTATCTGGGCAGAAAAGTTGAATACTAGCACTATTGTCAATAAGCACCTTTCACACAAGTACTTTGGGAAACCTATTCTGAGATTTAAGAGATTAAGTACAGCACTTCATATGTGTACACTGTTAAAACATGATGTGCCACCATGGAACATAGTAAATTCTGTATTTACTTACTGATAATTTGGCTTCATATCTAACATACACACAGGAGTCTTCATTTGTGCCTGTTAGTACAGGGTAGGACACTGCAGTGCTTCAATGTTTCCGTTCATCTCAAAATACGTTAGCTTCCACTGAACTTGGAGATAAAGCTAATACCCGTATCACTTGATAGTATAATTTTTACTAATAGGTCAGGAATGACTAAAAGCAAATGCCTCAAGCTTTTCCAGGACAGGATTTGAGAAACTCTGTTGATAATCTCCCTTACCTACTTCATTCTAGTTTGCATTCGTATTATTTTAAGGGCATCTAGGTACCACTATCCTCTTTACGAAAAGTCTGCCAGTACACACACTGACAAGAGTACACAAAAAATACCTTGAAAAAACATGTTGTAAATTCTCAGGCTTCTGTTACCCTGAATTATATAAAATATATTAGGATATATTGTCATTTTGTAGAAGAAAACAATTCGAAAAAAGAATTAGATTGTCATTCACCAAAGCTGAAAAAATGCTGTTCCAGCATTTTCACATGAAGCATGAAACTGAAGGACTAACTTAAAAGTTTGAAATTTATTCTACCAAAATAATTTTAATAAACAGAGTGCAAGAAGGTTGCATTTTTACAAAAGGCAGTAAATTTCTAACTTTAGAATTCTTCAAATGCAAGAGTTGTAATTGGGAGAACAGCAATATCATAATTCCTACATGTCAGAAAAGAGATGTGAAGTTGTTACTTACAGAAAAACAATTTGAAGACTACATTGTCTTATTAAAGCAGAAGTCAGAACAATGCAGCTCAAAAATCTCCTAAGTCCATAATGCAGTTTCACATTACGATTGCTTGGCTAATTTATTTACCTTTATCATGAGATGGGTCTTCAGGCAGGTCCACATCAAGCATGAGATCGTCATCTTCAAGATCACATGAATCCAGATTATTCAAGATATCCTGCAAGAAAGAAAATGTGAGATACAGCTGCTTTCATGATATTTCATTTACCCTGTCATAAAAAGCTTATTCCAAAGCTTCGTTACATTTACATTGCACACATATCCAATATTATCAGCAGCATCTTCTCTTTAGATGCCAAGATCAACTTTACTTGAGACCATCTGTACAAACAACAATCATCAAATGTCTAGCAATATGATACAATAACAGTGGTAGTTGAAATAAAGATGGATTAAAATATTTTTCTGCCTCATGCGTACGGAATACTTCACAGATTTTTCTTTTCATTAATATCCTGCCTTCCCCCACCTGGAAGCATTTTAAAACAAAATTACTTTGCTCACTTAAAAGAGATGTTCAATCACCTTATTTTAGCGCTCATACCGTATTACCATAACATTGAAAGGAAGAAAGGGAACCTATATGTCATCTTGACTTTTTGGTCCAACAAAACTTAAAATATGCTACCACCAGCACTAAGCTCTGCTGCCTTTTATCTTTAAGATTGTGGTTCACATAAAGCTGTTTCTAAAGGAACTAACAAACTGTCACAATGCATGTGTGTGTGTTGATAGTTCAAGAAAAAATGCAATAAAGTGTGATAGTACTAAATGCAATTGTACATTAAAAGCTGCATCAGGCAACAAAGCGTAGAACCAGTAACCCAGACTGCATTTTACTTCATTACTCAAAGAAGGCTAGACTTATTAATACTAAATGATTGTAACACAAAACAGGTCTAAGGAAACTGTTACTGGTTATACAGCGAACTCTTCAGCTCTATTTTCCATATCCTGTAAAAAAAGCCATCGCTTTAAGGCCCAGAAACAGACTCAGGCACTTCACACCTGCCTCATTTCTCAAAGTAGAAATGCAGTTTTTTCTTAGGTTTAATAGCTACATCTAAAGATGATATGTGGGACCAATATTGAAAAATTTACCAAATATTAAGTAAATCAAGTGTTTTACTGATTATGTTACACTGGACAATAAAGTGATTGTTAAATACTTAACCAAATACTTGCATACAGACTATCAATACACTGCAAAACAATATTCACTTAGAAAGTCATCCCTTTGCTGGCTACTGTTAGATTCACTTTGTGAGAGATGCATAGTTGAAAAGGAAGAACATTAACAGGAATGTCTAAACTATTGCTCCAACTGTTCTTTAGCAGTCTTCCTATAATGTTCACAAAGGACTACTGTATTTTATTAGAAGTAATAGAATCACAACATCAACTAGGTTGGAAAAGACCTTTAGGATCACCAAGCCCAAACATCACCCCAGGACTGCCAAGACTACCACTAAACCATGTCACTAAGGGCTTCATCTATGTGTTTTTTGAACACTTCCAGGGACGGTGACTCCACCACTTCCCTTGGGAAGCCTGTTCCGAGTGCTGAAAAGAGCTAAGTATATTTTAAGATTTTTGGATTTTGTGACACACAGAACATTAAACACCCTACAATTCTGCAGCGGAAGTTATTTATTGACTTAGAAGGGAGAGGATGAGATGAAAATAGTTAATACGCACTTTGTAAAACACAAACATTATAAAGGAAAGATGGAATACTTGAGACAGAACCATCTGGTTTTGTTGTGTTTCAAAGTCCTACCTGAAATATTTTGTTTACATACAGTATCCCAAGTATTTACTGGAAAAAAAAATGAGTAATAATAAAACATACTATGGAAAAGCTTCACAGAGAAATGGAAGCCATTTAAATGAAATGTGGATTGAGTATCTGGGAGAACAAACTTCCTGGAAAAAAATGTAAATTAATGAAAACAAAAATAAGTAAATATATACAGGAACTAGAAGAATTTTAACTAGTATGTATTTGTTAAACAATCCTGCAAAATGTGTGTTTGAGAGACAGCTTTGGTTTTTTAGTTGACACACCGTTTCTATGCCATGCTTTGATTTTCCAAATTAGCACGAACAAGCATTATTTTCTTCTACTGTGGGAAACTTAATGAGTATGACAAATTACAAACAGTGGCCACAAACACCTAAGGAAGTTGAAAACATTTGCTATTGCTATGCACAAGCATTAAAACGAGCACAATATAAAAACATATTGTGTCAGAATGCTAACTTATAAACCTAGATATGCCACTTTACTATTTTTGTACCAGAAATTCATAAGTCTAATGATGTCAGAGAAGGTCAGCATTTGAGATGCCATACATGTTTCTGTCAACAGAACATTTCATTATGCTTCCCTAATTATACGTTTCTGCACCACACTGAGATGGTTCCATGCAGGAAAACACAACTGTGAATATGAAGTCTTCGTAATAGGTAGGCCACATGTGAATTCAATTTTGAACATTTCCCCATGGTATCTACATGGAAAACAGAACGTAGAAGTAGATGTCAGTGACGTCATATGGAAATAGCTGCAAGATAAAGTGGTTTCATCAACAGATCAGTACAAAACCCTTGTATTTTCAGACTTCCATTGTTATTCTTACTACTGTATAATGAACTGAAGTTAACTACATGGCAGTAACATTATTAATAATGTGTGCTGAACAAATTATCATCATGAAGTGACTGTGGGCAATGAGCTAAAACAGAACAGGAAATAAAATCTTCACAAGTGCATCAGCTCCAGCCCCACAGAATATTACATGTTTCAGCAATTATTAAAAGTTACAGTAAGAGAAGAATCCTATTTTATTTGTAGAGTTGAAAAGAATAATGCATGCTAAAAGGGCATGTAACTTCGTAAGGCTGATTTAGCACCAGATTTTCAAGATGGTACATCCTATAGAGATTATGTTTGGGACTGCGAAATCTTAAGTCAAACTACAACACTGTCCCCAGGGTCTCCCTCCAGAAATTTTTCAGCCAAACAGAGGTAGTAGTGCTTTGTTCTCTTACTGCAAAAGAGCAGGAAAAGCATTAGGTGAGAAACAGATCATTTATGACTACTGGCTTAAGTAGTCACATATATTGAGTAAGCAGAGAACCTCATCGGCAGGTAACACTTGCATTGCATAAAAAGATGAGAAAAGACTAAACAGAGGCAAGGGTTAGGCTGGCAAACAATTATACCACATTTAGCAAGTTTATTTCAATGTCCTGCAAATTCTTTCTGTAGTGACTGCCCTCAGGCGCTAAGTCTTACCAAAGCTTAATCAAGCACATACCAGTAGCTCACCTACAACAGCTTGAGGTTTTTTTGCCTAATTTGTTGGATGTGTAGCATTCACAACATGTTTCTCAAGATGCAAAATAATATGAAGTTCTGAAGACAAATGCTTTGAAGATTAGGGAACTGCAGAGCAGCTACTTTTGCTGAAGCTGAGCAAGTTTTAATATTCAATATAAATTCTACTCCAGTTCACTGTGATGGACACGAAGAATATTCTTTTTTAAAAGTTCACATTCTAAAAATTCCTCAGGCTACACACATAAGCTCTCTCTTCCACTGAACAGCAGTATTTTTCAGTCCACCAACTTAAGTTCAATTTGGCTTAACAGTCCTAGGCAAGATACACAATTCTTAGCTTTCCCATTTCTTAAGCCAAGTATATAATGCAACTAAAAATAAATTACAACGTCCAAATTAGAAGGATAGATACCTGCATTTCCTCCCTATTAAACCTATAAGGTGTGCGCTACTGAAAGTTTATGACACAATACACGTTACACTGAAATTAAAAAGAAATAAAGGCCGTTGGGCACGGGATCAGCGCAGAAATGCAAAGCAATTCCAGATAAGCAACCGTCAAAATTTCAGAGTGTTCACAGAATTGAGAAGAGCCTGGTCTCAAAATACCAATTCAGTACCCTTCTTTTCATGCCAAAGTACACTATCTTACTTGAAAAGCAATTGCACTGAGGTAGTCATGTACTGTTGGTGAATATTAGGAACAATATTTTACCTTTTTCCACAATTTAAGATCTCAGACCTCATTCATTTATTCTACCTTTATGAAAGAGGCTGTTAAAGGAACTAGATAATTATTTTGGTTACCAATTTAGTGAGTTAGGTCTTGATTTCAATAATAATAATAATAATAATAATAATAATAATAATGCACTTCCAAAGCCAGTGGAAAATGGAAGCAAAAGCTCAGATGCAAAGTATTTTGTAGTGATTAAATTGAATACACATTCAAATTTCTTCTGTGTGGTTTGCTCTACATCCTAATTTTTTCAAGCCTATGTGCACAATTTCTTTGATCTTTTAATTCTTGATCAAAAAAAGACTATAAGAGCAATGCATGTAGATCATTTAACACAGAGGATTACAACTCCTTAAAAACTGCAAACAACAACAATATTAAAGGATAGATATCACCACTTTAAGGAGAAAAATGAAACTACAGAAAGCGCATCTACAAGCTTGAAAGTCGGCAGCAAAAGATATTGTGTCATCTACAGCATCAGTATATAAACATCTTTCCAATACACCTAGTTTTGATGTTAGTATTCACACAATACTCCCAGGTTACTGACAATGCATTTATAGAAGCTTTATCTGACATTAAGGCAATCTAATTTAAAAACTTTACTGTTAAATCTGGATGGATATTATGAAAGATAAACACACTAGGTTACTTCTAGTATATATTTTAAAGTTGTTTACTTAAGAATACAGCAGTAATTACAGGTCACTTTGTTGAATGACAGCACATTATAGCACGTTCCATTTATTTAGTCATACTTTAATCTCTTTGCACGAACAAATCATCAGTAGGCTAGATCAGACTTCAGACTTGTAGTTAGTTATTCTTGCAGTACCATGTTGTATTCCTTTAGTTGAACACTTATTATAGCAAGTATCAGTAATGACCACTTGAAATTAAGGTTATTTTATGACTTCTATTAGTTAAAGGGGCTTTACTTATTTTGAACATTGTAACTCTTTATGGACAAGTTTTATGCTTAATTTTTCCTATGTCTACCTTGAGCTGATTTTCAGTTTTTAGTAACAGGATAAACAGTTTCTTCGAAACTGTTGAAAGATGAAGCAAAGCAATTTATCCACGTAAAATTTTTTCTTCAGTTTTTATGTTAAAAAGATCTAATGGACACAGACTGGAAGAAAGCTTGACATTTAAGTTTATGACAGTTAATCTAATTAACATATCAGCATTTTAAGCAATGGCTTAAAGAATGACATTTAAATCATCCTAAAATAAAATAAATACATATATATCTCTCTCCATAAATAAGAGCCCTTTGAAGAGATTTCCATCAGAATCTCCCAAATACCAGCATTACTTTTATAGGTCTTTTGGACAATTAGTATATGAAAAACATTTTAAAAATACTATTTTACATGAAAAAAAAAAGAAGACTTAGAAAAAAAATAGCATCTCTGTATTACAACATACAGCTCTGTAAATTTAGAAAAGCAGTTGTCAAAGTCACTAAATCATTTAAAGCTGACCCACGTCCTTGTGACATTCCATGGGGGGGGGGGAGTAAAAGAAGTCAAATATCCTGGTCAGATGTCACCTTCATTCTACTACTGAATAAATCCTATTTAAATAAAATGTTTGGTGTCTATGTCAGCATGACAATGAAGCTATGATACTGTGTTTAACATGAGTACGATGCTACGGTAATGACTATATTACTATACATTTAACAATATTGATTTCACATAATACCACACAGGAGAAAACAGTAATCAAAGTAACTCCTCCAGGGAGACGGGGGAAGTCTCTTGAAACAATGGAAGATGTAGGAGCTGACAATGGGATATAGAGTTATAAATCCCAGATGAAGCATTACTACTTTTTTTCCTTAGTAGTCATGTCTCTGCAGTTGTGAAGATCCCCAAGCTGGATCAGAAGCAGGATGCTTCTAATGTGACCTTTGAACACTACAATTAACACATAGTTGCACTTCCAAAACAGAATGCCTTTTATTTTCTATTCACTTGACTGAAAGTAGAGATCATTGCAGCGAGTTGGCATAATTTGGGAAGAACAATGAAAATATACTGTGTTTATATGATTCTCTGTGCTTTAATATCTGAAATGAGAAGAAATTGCACTATTTTGCATCTGAAAGTGATTTATCTCTCTATAGTGTCAAAGCGTATTACAAGTCTTATGCTATACTAAAGGGACACTGTTTCTTATTTCAAACATGCTTTTGCAAGTAAAACCTAGATGTGCTTTATGCTCAGAAAAACTAATAGCTTTAGATGCATGAAATTCCAGACATTTTCACACCGCTTTACTACGCAGTTGCATATGCTGCATGTCCCATGGAGAGATGCTAAAATTTAAAGATTTTTGCATTTTCATTTAAAAAAGATATTGAGGAGGAAAAAGGGGGTAGAAAAGGACCACAGAAAAAAAGTTCAACAAGCATAAGATAAGCAGAAGCAAAGGGAGAGAACTATGAAAAAAAGTGCCCAGAAAACTTAAGGGGCAAGTGAAGAATCTGACAACACTACAGAAAACAAAAAAGTATCTTTTCAGGTACTTGAAGAATGATAAAAGGAAGTAGCTTTTAAAATAAAACTCTAAACAGACTGAGTCAGTCAGTTATCTGGAGGGCAGATAAAGGATAACTGCGAAAGTCAAATATGATTGAAGACTGACAACAGAGAAGAGGGAGACTTCCGGGGTCTTTGTCAATGCTATTTTCAGCATTTTACAACAGCCCAGATAGGGAAGAGGTAAATAAAGAAATAGGAATTCAATACAAGTCTCCAAAAAGGCAATGTTAAATAAGAACTGGACTGTTAAGTGAAAGCAGAAAACAGAGACAGGAGGTAAAGACACAGGAAGGCACATACCATACTATAGGACTGAAGAGAAAAACCCAGTGTAAACAAAGTCATCAGAACAGAGAAAACCACACAGGTTATAGAGAGAACTCTGCATGATACCAAAAACTGGTTAGGAAGGGAGTTATTTTAAACACTGTTCACTGCAAGTCACATTAAAGATAATTAAGCCCAACATCCAAACAAGTATTTCATCATTTTGTTCATGCTCTGTAACAGAAGGTTGCCACAACAACAAATGCAACAAGAACTTTGTTCTGAAAATTCGAGACATTTTATGTTTAACTATTAGATATAACAGTCTTAAATACAGATTTACTATTCTTGAAAATATCATTATAGAGGCATTGTATGTTCTACCTAGGTTTACTGAATGTAGATAGCAAATAACATTTAGCAGAAGTTATTACCCACTATAGCTTAAGAAGAAGATATGCTTGCTGCTTTGGTTTTTAAAGTCTTTTTTAATTACAAAATCAGACATCAGACTGAGTCAGAAATCTGCAATTCAATCACATGATGGAGAGAAAGAAAACCAGTAACATTAACCATTCTCTTAAGACTTCACCAATTCATAAAACACAGCACTTTCCAAACATGCAGTGGAAGTTAAATCCTATCGCTACAAAAAGCATTCCTTCAGTGCCATCTAGCCTTCGGTAATGAACTTACAAGAAACAAACGAGGTGGAGGGAAGTATGTTGACCATCTTTCTGAAGAACTCCAGAAAAAAAATAAGAACTTTTTTTTCTTAAGTAGGCAGAAACTTTTTACTAGGAAGTTTCCCTTCTACTATTGAGCACAATAATAGAAAGCCATCAGCAGTAAGCATAAACACTAACATAAAAATAGCAGAGGCTGAGGAAAATTAGTCTTTTCTACAGATTGCTTCCAGTCTGTTTTCAGAAAGTCTACCAATATCAGAAGTTCAGCATTACTTTTACAGTTTGCCTACAAATAACTGAGCATTTTACACTATAAAGCAATATGTAATTGCTACACATACCGTTAGCTGTCAAAAATAACTGTGAATGATTCTTACTCCACTGGCTTGCAGTTGTATTAATAGTGTGAAGTTCAACTTTAAGGAAAATAGGGAGGCTTCAAATAACTCCCAGCTAAGAAAGAAACCAAACCATAACCTCAAAATTCAGAGGAACATCATGGGCAGGATTGCTACCAGATCAATTATGTTTCCTCTGTGTAGTTAATTTTAATTATACCCTAGCTAGATTTTTGGGGTAATCTGAATACAACTTGTTACACAGGATTAATGTGTTCTATTCTTATACAGTCAGCTTAATATACTTGTTTCTAATTAAAAACTAAACAATCCTCAAATACATCCTAACTAATTTTGAGTAATTCTGTTTTGACCAATCTCTAAATGAACTGCTGATACTACCAAATGCATCCTGTCACTTGCACTTCCAGAACTATATTCTCACTACATTATCCTGATACATTTCAATGTGAACCAAGAATACAAAAACACTGAAATGCTGTTTACTGAGAACCACCTCGTATGTGGAAACACAGTGCTTTGCTAAATTTCCAGTCTCAAGAAGGATGACAATTGAAGTTATAACAGATTGCAGTTGGTATGAATATGGCCTCAATGTCATGTTAAGTGTTCTTGAAGTGCTTCCCATACCTAGCACTGTGGGGACAATAAGACTGAAATTGGGTGCATTTCATCCAGAGGGACCAAAGCTGTGTATACTAGAACAATTGACCTCAACATGTTCAAAACACTGTCCCTCTCCTGAATTTCTGATGCTTCACAACAAAAAGCAATTTGGAAAAAGATTCGACACCGATGTTCCTATAACTTATTTTTAGGTAAAAAGGAAAAATAAAACCAAAACCACCTAGATTGGCACACAGTTACCTGTAAAGTGTTCAGAAATTCAGAGCTTCTAGATGTATGTCTCAATTTGTTTTACATGCTTTTAAGAAAATGTTTTTCTTGTTTATACTGATAACTTTGAAAAATGCTCCTCCAATTTTAACACTGCTGTTGTCTTTGGGCACATGTTTACCTGCTCACTATGGTTTGAAGATTTCCTAGGAATAATGAAAACAATGTGCAAGACTAAGAAGTTCAGCAATACAGTTAGATGAAGTACACTAGAGTAATTCTGAAGTCCTTCTGTTATTGAAAAATGATGGTACTTGTTAGAATAAAGAACAAAATTTAAAAAGGAATAGCTATAAACTCATGTTAAAATGTAACACTGCATACGCAGTTACCAACTCATCCAGGAAACATCACTTACAAGCTCATGAAAAGAAAGAAGCTAATTTCTACCAGTATGTATTCTCATATTCCACACACCAACACATCAGCTGTTGCTGTCTCCATCTCTCCACCATCCAAATTCAAAGCTGTCACTAACGGCTACAACAAATGAAACACAGGAGTACAACTGAAGTTGCCTTACTTGATTTTACCAGCTAAAACAGCATGAGAAGATTTACTGTGTCAGTTCTGAACCAAGCAGCTCTCAAAGGCATGCATGCTTTCCCATCCCAAAGGAAAAAAGGTAATTTGCCATAAAAGCTTGTTCACAAAATGTCATGCTTCTCAAACCAACATCACAAGAGGTTTGTGCACTGTAATATAGTCTATAACCTCTTAATAGTATTTGACAGCAGGGACACATACATCACACACTACACAAATGCCATCTCATTAAGTAATTCAGTTTCTTACTACCTCCCATTGCTGCAATAGCTAAGCTCTGAAGTTGAAGACTAGAGCAGCGATGGGAGGGTATAGACAGTGGCTATTTTCAGTCTGAAGACGGTACCTCTGAAATCAGTTTCTACTTTCATGCCATAAGCAGAAAATCATCTGCCAGCAAACTGCTGAAAGACTGGTTGAAGAACCCTGCTAACAGAATGTACTGAAACAAGTTTATACTCTTAGTTCTGTAGTAAGACAAGTAACAATACAGACCTTTTTTTTTTTCTCCCTACATAGCATTTCCAGTTTTCTGCTAAAAGCTTAACTGTGGACGCATTATCAAGGATGCTCTCCCACTAATTTAATATGTCCACAAGTATCTGCTCATAACGGAGACTAAACACAACTGTGACACTGATTTCTGAAGCTTTGAAATCAGAAGCAGTCTACCGGTTTTCCTAATAAAAATTTTTAGTCATAATTGAAAGTTTTTTAGAAACTTATGATATGAAAAACAATTGCCAGAGATTTTTATACATGTAATATTGGAAAAATGAAAGCAATTATATCAACCTAATGAAAACTATGAAGTTAGAACAGTACAATTTAAGTGAGTCAGCATAGTTTTTGTCAGATTCTGGAATATGGCATGAAGATGTTGGGACAAAAGAGCATCGAACTTAGACATGACCTTATGAGCTTAACCAGAGGTTACTAGCAACACCAGCTTCAGATAAGTGGCACTCAGATGCATGCCAATGAAAAACACCTTTCAAGGCTGACGTCTGTATTAGATTCCAATCCTAGAACCACTGTACTTCTGAGCAGGAAGTTTGAACCACTTCATGAATTTTAGAAAACAGAGTAAGCCAAAGTTCTTTCACAGACATCCTAAGGAGAAATGGCAGCTTACCAAGATAACATATGTCCAAGAAATCCTTTTATATTACAAGTGAAATTCAGACACGGTGTTTGCTGTTTTTTAGAATGCACCAGTAAAAGCTACAATCTCACAGAAGACTTCCTGGGCTACTCCAGTGTCTCTTGCCAAGAAAAACCTTGGCCTACAAACCCAAAAGTCAGGCTTTCAGGTAAAGGTGTGTGAAGGACCAATTATTCACTCTGCCCTTCAGGACAGGATTTTTTTGATGATCAATGCAACAAATGAAAACTTTGTGAGCAGAAGCAGAAAATACAAAATTCCATGCTGCTATTCCACGTTAGTGATGGTAGGTGCTATGCAGCTCTGTCCATAAAAATGGTCTCCAGTATGCTTGGCACAGAGGAAAATGTAGAAGGAGATAAAATACAAACTACAAACTGACGCTCTCTGGGTTTGCTCTTAGTCACTTCCCAGGAGGTTCAGATACTTTTTCTTCTACAGTGAAAAAAATCTTCATGAAAAACGTCATAAGAATGCAACTCATTTTCAGCATACAATTGTGTTCAAGTCTGTAAAAATTGCTTTTAATTCAGAAGCATTTTGTGATGAAAATGCTTCCAATGACTATTATACAATCCAACCAGCACCGCATGGAGACTCAATATTTATCCATTTGGAATTAGCACTGTACCATTTCCAAAAAATTTTCAGCACTTCTATTATACACTTCTATCAAAAATCCACACTGGGCAAGATATATCTTATCTCAAATAGCAACCTCTAAGGGATTCACACTTCATAAAAGCCTCCCAAATACTACTTTGAAATCAATCCTTCTATATCTGAATAGCTGTTTTATTCCATACTTTTACACTATCTTAAGCTTACTTGCACTTGTATTTTTATTATAGCTGTAACAAACCTATCCAGAATTTTAAAAGCCCAGCCTTTCATACAACAAGAAATATGGCTTAGGTATTAACCCCCTGAGGAGGATGTGCAACTAAAGAATAGGTAGAATACCTAGAACATTTCACTGTATAGAAGTAAATGTATTGGAAATACACACAAGTCTGAGTTCACATAATAAATAGTCATTTGAGAAATCAAACTGGCAATTTAAAGCTTACTATAAATTCATTTTGAAAAGAGAATTATTAAAAATATTAAGGTAATTAACACTAAATTACTTGGAAATAACTAAATTACTGTAAGAAATTAGTGATTGAACTAAACAATGCTACCTCAGCAAGTTTATTTTCTCTTTCTCTAAGTGGAGCACATTTCAGCATATTTCACTGTGAGTACCTACACTTCATGAACCAGAAAGCATTCTGCCCAGTTTCAAAACCTAATTCAGAATTGCCCTTTCCCAAGTTTCAATCATAAAGGGGAAAAAAACAGAATAAACCAGAACAGAATTATTATAAGATTTCAAAAAATACCTAGGAAGAAGAGAAAAATGTAATAATTTCACACTACAGAAATAATTCTGGCCACGTGTCAATTAATGTCAAAACAGATTAATTCCAATGAGATCCAGATTTCACACCAAGAGCAATTAAATTTTCAGCAACTAAAACCCTTCAGCCTCTTAAACCCAGATTTCAACTATTATTCCAGAATCCTATATCCTTATAATTACCCTGATGCTCACTCTGTATATACAACACTGGATGTATATACAACTCTGTATATATAAAACACTGGATTTATTTCAGTAAAAATTAACATAGCACAAGATTCATATTGTTACCAAAGCCTACAGTAACAAGGAATCAGAGGATTCTCTCTCTTTAGTCGTCTTCTAGTATAGGGTCTTGTTTCCACCTGATAAATGAGGGAACACTCAAAAGAGTTTCCTGTCTAAACCTACTTGCCCAAACGAAATTGATTTAAAAGAAAAACAAAACAAACCACAAACACCACAACAATTTGTTCTCTAGAGAGTATGAAAGAAAGAAGCCAAAGCTAGTGGAATATTTCCAGTCTGAAGTTTTACTTCTTGCAGACTATTATGCACTAGAATATCATAGTTTCTTTAAAAATGCACATACCTCAGAACAATGCATACAACAACTGTATTAGCTATCCTATTCTTAACATAAATAAGAACTTTGACTTTCCAGAAATATTCAAAGCTTCACTCTCAGATATCAAGATATAAAAGTTTGTTCCTTATGTGTCTACTTAATACAATGGACAGGAGAAAACAAACCAGCTTAAACCTTGATACAGCAAAAGAGCTTCATTATCCATCAAGCAAAGGAGCAATGAGACTTCAGTTAGGATGCGTGTCTTAGGCTACATTGCTTGCATGCATTTTGAACATACTTCCAGACAAAAAATAACGAAAGCAAAAGCGTAACAAGGATGATACACTATCGTCAAATTTCTCATTCTAGGAAACAGGAAGAGAAAACATTTGTTTCCTGCTTTCTGAAGTAAAATTACTTCAGTCCTAAGCAGCTATTACAAAGATTGTTGTAGAAACCAGACATTCAGTCCTTCAGATGTGTAACTACCAGACTTCTGGGAATGCTAACCCTCTCAGCTGCTAACTGAACAAGCACAAGCAAGCAAAATACTAATACAGTCTTGCCCTCCAATGAAATTCATCTATAGGAACTAAGAACTCAATCTTGCTTTCAGCCTGGCTCTGTAAATCAAAATTTTTGTTTAATGAAGACAGTTGCTCTACAATCATGAGCACAATTCAAGCCTAGAAACACAGAAAATGTGTACATACACGTTAATGTTTGTTGGGGTTCTTTCCATTTTCTGGTTTGTTGGTTTGGGTTTGGTTTTTTTTCCCCTTTCTGTAATCAAACTGTTAATTTTGTTTGCAAGGCTTTTTTGGTTTTAAATAATTGTAATCTAAGATGTGATTACAATTACTCAGTGGCAATGAAATGAAGAAACATTTTAATTATAACCCTTAAATTAGTCCCTCAGCTAAAGATAGCTAGTGACAGAATTGATGAAACTAAACAAAACCAAAACAAACAAAAAACACCACTACAAAAAACCCCACAAATAAAACACATCAGCTGTACCTCACATTGTTGAGCAGATTTCTGCCATGAAACAGTAAAGCAGCTCAGTGTTAAGAGTATGTAGCTGAAACAGAACATGAGCAAACAGTACAGCTAAACATTAAGTGAGAATACATATCGACAAATATTGTCTATGTTAGTGATTTACAGAGCCATCACAATTGCTCTGCTAAGCATCAGTCTTCTCACACAGAATTAAGCAGATATTGCATCAGTGATTTGGTGCTCAGCAGCAAAGACCAGTTGCTGAAAGAAAAACAAGTAATATCAATGAAATGAAATGAATGCTTGAAGACTTGAAAGGAGTTCAGTTCTTAGAATGTTAACCACTTGATTTTTGCCTTCAAAACTGGAAATGAAACAGAAGTAGGGATAGTGGAGTAAGTTGTTTTCTGTTACACACACACAAAAAAATTTCATCCTGACAAGGTCTCAAAAAAACCCCATGCATGTCCTACCTATCTGTAAGTCCCCATGGCATCATCTTATGAGAGGTTATTTAGATTTGTATAACTTTCAAGCCTCCAACACTGGATTCTGCATTTTCTCCATAGCTGTTGGGTCAGTTAATGAAGAACAAAAGGACTGTCCTAAAAGAGGCCAAATTTATTTTATTTCGCTACACACACCATGTCCTTAAAACCAAGCTCTACTGAGAACAAAGATACCTGCTTTTCTTCTCCCCCTCCCCCAAAAAAAGAACAAAAAGATTGAGTAGCCAGCAAGCTCCTTCAATGTCTTCCTATTCTTGTCACTCCAGAAGCCTAGTTAACGTCCCCTCTGCAGAAGTTGCCTTTTCAAAGATGATCTAAACATTTCTAATCTAAGATTACCCAGCAAGAGCTCCACTGCCATCTATGGAAAAATTTAGGAAAAATTTAGGAAAAACATTTAATATTTGTTGATATTAAGAACAATACATCTTAAAAGATTAACAATACAACAGTAGGATAGAAATAAGAAAAAGGTGCTTTGTGCACTAACTGATAACAATTACTCACCATCTAGTTACCCGAATTGTTATTCAGCTACACTGCTTCTACTCACTCCAGCCTGATGCCATGGAAACTCTGGAACCAACTATACATTTTGCAGATTTCCCTAGAAACATTAATTCCGAGGGGCAGTCAGTCTGGCACTAGCTCAAGCACTCAAAATTCTTAAATATGATGCTTATCAACTGGATTTTGACAGATACTAACTGTTTTTACCCTCACCACACTAGAAGATAGAAACCACATAATTTGATTACATATCTCCCAGCAATCAAAGCATCTGATGTGCTGATTATTCTCAATGCCTTCAGTTCTATTTTTTTTTAACCTGTCTTTATACTATTGCATGTAGAGAAAAGAAAAAACAAGGGGAAAAAAGCTTACATTAACCTACCCAAGAATATAATTCTTCAGAAATAATGAGTAACTACATCAGAAATTCCTCTGCATCTTCAGATTAAAAAAATATAATTGTTCAATCTTTAGGCTAAAGAAATCAAATGTATCATGCTTTCTACAAAAAACAATATGCATAGGAAAAAAACCAAACCAAAACAAAAACCCAACCACAACTGAAAGCCAATTCAACAAACATTTCAGAGCTACAATTTCCCCTCAAAACCCAACCTGACTGAAAATACATTTCTGCCTTACAAAAATAAAATATTTATTGTTGATGTTTCTCTCATTTAAGATAAAAACTCATAGTAAACACTGTAATTCTGAAATAGCACTAACAGGATAAAAATTAAAATGGACAGAAAACACACGACTTTCTAGATTCAACAGTAAGTCTTAAAACCTCTTCCTTTCTTCACTTCCTCAAAACCTAGCAAGTTCATTCCTCAATTTTTAAGCCCTCTCTAAAAACTTAATTACATTCAGTAGGGGGAGAAATAAACAAAAGAAGTGAACAAAAATATCAAAAGCTTCTAATGTACCTTTGCTCCACAAGGCTTGCAATAGCTTCTGTCAATCAGAACATTATCAGTTCACAGATATGCACAAATTGATACATGGAGGTCACATGTATCAAAACCCTTGATACATAGTCCAAAATATTGGAAAGTAGTGTCTTTTATTTGTTTGATAAATTACACTGTATGTATCAAAATATCTATATTTAACATTTTTCAAGGGCAAATTTTAAAAACTTCTCTTTTTTCCTGGCATGTGCATGCGTCTGCAGAAAGGGCATTTGTTTTTGCAGCGGCCTACATTAACTCTTTTGTCCCCTATAAACAAACATCAATAAAACTACAAAACTCATACTGCAAAAGTCTCAAACTGCTTTTCCAAGCTGGCCACAATTAGGACAAAAAGTTAATAACCATTTCTAGACTTTAAGCACTAACTCCCAACATCATTATTTAAAACAAAGCAAACTATATCACAAGTAGCTGAAAAAAGATCAGGTATCTGTATGCAGTTACACATAAAAATATAATTACATAGCTATGCCAAATTTTCAGGAGAAATCTCTGCTGTTCTGCTCTTGGGCTACAGCAGACAACCCAACTAAAAGTACAAATCAAAGTCTAAGCAGTTGCCACAAACCCTGTCCAAGTCCAAAACTACATTACTAAATTCACAGTGGTGTCACAGTATCTAACACGCTTAAAACACATGAAGCATGACATTGATTACACCAAATTTTTTTTGTTAGAAGCTCCAATTTTTAATATCGTGTTACTAAAATATGAGTTACTTCATTCAAAAGTCTGTTCAGGCAAAGGAATACGAACAGTGAAAAGCGATGAACGACAGACAGACAGTGTTTTCCTCACGTCCACTAAAATCCCAGGGTTGGCTCCCTGACCTCAGCCAGAGGGTCACAGCACTGCAACAGCTCTCCATCCTTTCTTCAGGCTGAATTCTGAATTAGTCTTCAAACTGATTTCTTACAGATCTGTTATAACTTTAGCACTAAGAAAAAGGTTGTTATGCATCTTGTGTATCACATTTGAGACATACAAAGAGTACTGCTATATGGGTCAGGTATCTACCTTAAAGATTCTATGCTTGAACGAACTGAGAAATCAAAATAAACTTCAGTTCAGTTCAGAAGGGTCCTACACATATACAGTATACAAACAAGATGATGCAAGAAGTCAGACAGGCGATACCTATTTTCTTGCTTTTTCACTCCTAAATTTATAGAGATTGGTAGGAGATATTTAACCTATCATTTGCGGAAATTCCTTCCTTTATTATTTGTGAGCACTACCATGAGATTGCATAAGGATAGAGTTGTTCTGTCCCAACTTGAGAATAAGGAAAAAAAAAAACATATGTATGTAAATAGCCTACTCGAGGTCACCTGTCCAGGAACAGGACTTCCTAAATAAGAAGTTCCAAAAAGCTATCAGCTACAGACGAAAGAAGAAACAATTATGAAGTTAAAAACAAAAAAACAAACAAACAAAAAAAAAAAAAAAAAAACCCAAAAAAAACCAAACACCCACACATTAATTCTGTTTTCAAAATAGACTTAAGCAATAAACTCAAAATACTACAGTTATGCAAGTTACACATATAAATACGTACTATGCTGTTCATTTCTGAAGATTCATAACTTCCACATGGATGGACACTTCCAATAGGTTCCAACCCTTCTTCATCCCACATATACGTGCCATCGGAGCTATCAGATGGAGAAAGCTCAAAAGAGGATCCAGCTCTGTAATTCATCTCTGGAGAAATCACATTCTCAGCAGTATGCTTTGTGCTTTCACTGTTGTCATCCACTGCTTAGAGAAAACAGGAATAGTTGAGATTCCAAAACCAATCCAATATTTCAAAAATAAATATTAAGA
Source organism: Strigops habroptila (assembly GCF_004027225.2). Lineage (NCBI taxonomy): Eukaryota > Metazoa > Chordata > Aves > Psittaciformes > Psittacidae > Strigops > Strigops habroptila. The sequence continues at coordinate 33,224,634 of NC_044281.2, forward strand.
TGTGTATTACTGGTACTTCTCTGTAACTGTACTGTAACAGGATATCTGAAAGCATTCTACAGTATTGTTCACTCATCCTAGAGGGAAAAAAAGGCTCAAGCTGGTTTGGTAGTTACAACTACTTATCCTTCCAACCTACCTCTTTCCTGGCCTTTTACATTATGCTAATTCACCCATCATGAAAGCTACTTTCTAGAATTCAGTATGTTTTTAACATATTAGAAGGTGGGTCCAAAAGTATATCTTTTGGATCCAATCTTTCAACTGTAACTTCTCTCAAAACAAGTATGTGAGAAGCCCATCATTGTTTTGAAAATGTATCTTTTAAAAACATCTTCTGTCTCTTCAACTAATTTTTAAAGAATTAATATGGCATGCATGGGGGAGGGGTGGAGGAGGGAATAGTGATATTGCTATTTAAAATTTAACTGATTTAATTAGACACACTACACTTATTCTCACTACTTAGAAGCATTATAGCTGTTCTCTGCCTACAGAGGCAGAAGGGAGAGAAGAAACTTTCTTAAAAGATCACCAGTCCAGAGAAATGAATCGCAAAGGAGTGATATGAAGAACCCCACAACCATACCGCAAGCATGGTTGAAGGAGGTATCTTTCATTCCTATCCCATAGAAAAAGAGTTCTTCAAAGTCATGCTTGGGAAAGAGGACTATCATGGAGAAAAGGCACTGTAAGAAAACAAATGGGCCAGCATAGCGCAAAGTTACATTCTGAAACAATTCACAAGCAATGGGCAATTATATAAGACAACTTAATTACAGTTACAGGATCTTGCTTTAGTACCTAAAATTTCAAACAGAACAGAACATAAAGTATTTACCAGACATATTTATATCAAGCCACTCATCAGCATTACAGCAAGATCCTCCACTTTCCTTGAGAGAAATGAACGGTTCAACTGACATTGTATTCCCATGATCTAATTCTTGAAGGTGGTTGTCCTTTTGCTGTATTTGTATAGTTCTGTTTGGGTCTTCCATATCTATGAAATCATCACTGAAGTCTTCACTCAGATCAATTTTTTCAGAGGATGACAAAGAAGATATGGATATTTCATCTCCATCATCGCTCATACACATGACTTTTGACCCATGTTTTCCCATACTTTCATGCAAACCCTCATCAGATTCTGTTCTTTGAGCATTGCTCTCTATAACACTGTTTTTCTCAATTGTTCTATTTGTTGAAATTTCAGAGTTCTCCATGATGCACGTGTCAGGAGTTGTACTTTTACTGCTATCGATATTTCCAGCAAATCGCTGCCGGGTAGGCTTCAGCAGAGAAGGCCGACTTAATCTGTATCCAAAAGAAGGTGCTGATCCAGATCCATTTGATAGTGGGGGCTTCTTCGAACAAGGAGCCGACATACCAGAGTAAGGTCTGGCAAATCCATACTTCATAGGTTCATTTCCATTGGGTACATCCAACTGACATGCATTTCTTGACAACAAAGTTGACCTCTGAGATGTCCTGGCAGCTAGATTTTGAGTATGATAAGGCCTTGTAAGATCCACAGCTTTATTAAAAGAATGTGACCTGGTTAAAGATGCAGTGGGAAGGAAAGAATTCTGAATGGAATGTGAAAAACTTTGTGATCTTACCATTTTTTCACAGGAAAAAGTCTTGCTGTTGTCTGTAGATTGTGCCAAGCCTTCTCCTGATTTTGTCCTTGTGGAACTGGAATTAGCTCTAGGTCTCTGCAAACCTACCACCGTCCTGTTTCCATAAAATCCATTTAAATGGGATTTTGGAGCATTGAGTCCGGAATACGAGGTCCTTCCTGACAGGGCACCTTTGGCAAATTTTGCTGAACTAGAGAGTCCAGGCAAAGACTTTGGGTTTAATTCCTCAGTAGAAGATACAAACATATTGGTTTGTTTTGCTGCTTTTGATGTAATCGAAGCAGTACTGTTTAAACCCACCCTGAGCACATCATTACCCGATGCTCCTTGAGATTGAGAATACTTCTCAGAATCAATTAATTTTTCATTACAGTTATTTTTAGGGTTGGTGTCTCTCCCATTTTGATCATGAAGTTGATATTTATTTGACTTTTTCCAGTTGAAAGAAAAGGAAGACATGCGAACAGTGCCATTGTGCTTGCTGAAACTTTTGCCACCATTATTCCCTGTTAAACTAACAGCTGTCCCGTTTGGCACAGGTTGCAAAACACTTCCTAAAGTTTTTGTTCCATATTTCGGTAGCCTGGAAACCAAGGATGTCCTGATTTGATTTTTTTCTTCCATGAGCTATGGGGTACATTGGTCCTTAAAGGGTGCTTGAATCTAAGGAAAAGCAGCAAAAAAAGCAAACAATAAAATCAGACCTGAATCAACCACACATTAAACAACATAATTTTATAAACATTTGCATCTATACATCTACTACATTCCTGTGCCTAACTCTACCATGAGGATACAAAGCAGCCCATGCAAATTTTGTGAACTCCAAAGAAATACCCATCACCAGCAGTTAGTTGGCAGTAATTATGTTATTCAAGTCACACCTACTCCCCAGCTTTCATTCATTTTTCAAAAGGGGTTGGGTTTGTTGTTTGTTTGGGGTTTTTTTCCCCCCCATTTATCTATTTTGAGCAGTAAACTGAATTTTCCAACTCTTATGATTATTAAACTACATACTTTGTATTTTAAAAAAATCCCACAAATAGAACACAGCACAAACCTGTGGCCAGCAATGTAAAGCTGTAAAAACTATAATCTAAAATCTGACTAAGAGCTAATTCTTTTCTTTTTTTTTTTTCTTTTTTCCTCCCAGTTTCCCCAATGTCTGTGGTATGAGATACAAAAGTGATCATCCACCCCCACCACAGCATTTTTTTTCCAGTTTATTGATGTCTCAAATTCAAGATGAACATTCCTAGGTAGCTTTTCCTCTTTGAATGGAAACTATAGTCTATTTTGGTCATTATCTTATTCATGCACAAACTTCAGGTATAGGGCAACAGTTGCATTAGATCAGTGTAAGTGAATTCAAAAGTTTTACTTCTGTGCAGCAATACATGAACACGTCATCCTAGCTACAAGAGTATGAAATAAGGTGGCAATCACAGTATGCACACACACCCTTGTATCTTGAATTCACTCCCGTAAACCTGATTTGCAGTACAGAGACTCCACTACATTCTTTAACGAATATCTCAACTTACAGTCATGTCATTTTGGTCTATTTTGTATCATTTTATAAAGCCATATCTGCTTTACAGACATACCTTTTGCCTTCCTTTGTTACACTGCTTTTTGTTTCTTCCACCCTCATCCACCTATCCATTCTACTATTTGGACAATGTCTGTACCACCCTTTTGTACGGTACTTAGTCTGTTGTTTTGCCTAGCTATACAATACAAACAACTTCTCTAAATGCTATTATTAAGATTTGCAATTCAGATAAGGCCTTGAGAAGTCTCCAAGTTTCAATGTTGCATCTTAAGACAAGTTCTGTGTTAAATTCTCTATCTGCAAGACCAGGTTTCAGTTTTTTTCAAGACACTTGTAAAAGAATATTGCTTTTGCTAGCCTAGACTTGATGTTTTCATCAGTTCCACTTGCTGGTCTTACAATAGTGTAAAGACACAGTCATTCACACATTATTCCCTGAAACTATTATCCATGTTTCTCTTTTCAAAGACCTACATACACCTGGCAGGACTGAAAAAACCAAACATGAAAAAATTTAAACCACGACAATCATGATGAGAATCAACAGACAGCAAGTAAGGTTCTACTTATTCAAGTAACAGCAAGCATTACCTTAAAGTGAGTCACTCCCCAAGCTGCAAGACCTCACTAAGTAACACTTAAGATAGAAATCAAAGTGGCCTTAAATTCATGCAAATTGAAGTACCCTTAGGATTTTGTAAATTAATAGGATGCCCCAGAGCTATATTTCTGTAAGTAGATCTACATAAAAAAGATATGAAGAGGAACACAGTTAATTTAGGGGCTCCTGACATAATGAAAATATCAGAATCCACATACTACAACTGAAGTGCATTTCCATTTAAAAACACACAAATCCAGCTTCCAAAAAATTCTTGCACGCCGGAGGCACCTTCACCTGGGTGTACAAAGCAGCACACAAGTATTCCCCCCACACACCCTGCAACAGCAAATCATTTAACTCCTTATACATAAAGTGCCTGTATGTGGATTTAGGTGTCTAATGTTTAGGTATCTGTGAATAAGTCTAATGTTAGACTTACCTCAAAAACACTATAAGGAACATCATCTACTAAAAAAAAAGCATTCACATCAACTCAGTCATGTATTTGTATCCATAAAAAAAAGAAACTTGCCTACAGTGTACCCGTATACCTTGCAAATGAAAAATCATTATGCTTTAATATCAAATGTCAAAGATGTTTGTCAAATATACACAGTAAAGGCAATAAAGTATACCTTTTTTATTAAAACAAACAAACCCTCCATGCATTAAAAATGGCTTTTAACATCATGATGAATTCATTCAAAACAAGCATTGTACTGGGTATACATCAAAAGATATCCCAATTCTAACAAAAATCTTCAAGTCTCAAAGAAATCTTCCAAATTAAAAAAAAAGTTAAATTAGAAAGCTGCTAATTTAACTATCAGCCTTTATGGATAATTCCCATTTCACATGTGTCTACCATCTCTTAGGTGACTGCAAAATTTAAATGAGGCCATTTAATTAGATTACTTTAATCCTCCACCAAGTGCTGGAAATTGAACTTGAAAAGAAGACCTTCCAGTTCTCTAGGAAGGGTGCTTGCTCATTTATCCTTGATTAGGGAAAGACAAAACATTATCTTCAAGAAAAGTGTACTGGTTGCTTAAAACACTTCAGATAATTAAATTAAAAGACAAGTAATACTTGTCAATATTTTATTAGCTACTTAAGTATATCTACTGTGTCACCTTTTCAATTCTAGGTTGCATTTGTTTCATTGAAATAAAACGTCATCAAAAAAAACCCCAAAAACTTAACAATATCATGTCTGGCAGACGTTATTTTTCCCAGAAAATGGGAAATTTTCTTATTAGGTTCTCTTAAACATCCTCAATCTTGATATATATTTACTACTAGAAGTAACACTACCCTAACCATTACATTCCTTTATCAAGCAGCACAGTACCTGTTATAGTATGATCTCTACATCCCACAATACTCAGGTTCAATATCATTTAAGTTGTAGTCTGCTGTATTATAAAGAAAATGGAAGTATTTTTAGACTTTAGCAATCTATGGATTTTTTAAAAAACAGACATTTAGGCAAACGAGTCTTATTTGCTTTGCCTTGGGAAATACATTATCTAGTGTACACAAGCCTAATCAGGAATTAAGCTAATTATAAAGAGCCAAGCCTTACATAATGATGCAGCGAAAGGAATTAAACCTACAGACCCTCTCTGAAGTATAATCTGAGCTAACTGAAAAGCTGCTACATCCTTACCTTCAAGGATATTCAAGCTCCTGCTGATAAGCAAAAGGATATTCATTCTCCCTCTCCTTTGTGCTTTTTGTATTGGATTATTCACACCACAACAAGCTCCTCCAATGTTAGCTTCAACCAGCAAACACAACATTCATTTTTACTTTGTCCACAGTCTGTTTCAACAACACCAGAAAGGCAGCTTCCTACATATTAGCTTCTCAGCAAAGTTTAATTTTCTATCTGAAACTCCACCCTACACATTTTGGAATTATTATTACAGCAGAAGACATCTTAAGGTTCACACATTTCAATGTTTGGGCACCTTAAAATATTGTGATCCCTATGATCCATGCCACCAGAGAGCTAAACAGCATTTTCAAGTTCTAAACAGATGACTCTGAGTGGGACCAAACTCCTCTCCGACTGTCACAGCAGCGTGGAATAAACAGCTGCTGGATGAAAAATATCTGACAGACTGGCGACAGACGAGCAATTCTGCAGAACTATTGCTATGCCAACAGTTTCAGATGTATGCTTAATTATTCTTCTCGATTTTAAGACCACCTAAGCAGAAATACTGAGTAGCCAACTTCAGACAACTTTCCTCAGATCAACTTCCTTCCCAGTGTGAAGAATTTTTTTCTTGAGGCAGAAACAAACTTAAGGTAACAGGACTGATACATTTGTAACGCTCCTCTTGTAACACAATTGCGCTGGAAAACCAAGATAGTTAACCACCACCTTGCTGCTTCTAGATAACAAAAATGGTACTTTCATGTAGGTCTGTAAGAAGCTGGCAACTACAGTGGCGCACAAGCTTCCTTATTTACCCAAAAATACTTATTATGCCCATCATTGTCCATATATCAGCAAACACCAGTTATTAATCAGTTTTGTTTTGGGTTTTTTTGGGGGGTGGGGTGGGTAGAAGAGGTATTTGGTATGGGCAGGCTGACAGAATAACTGCTGTGAAGCTCTGTAGTATTTCTGCCATCAAGTACTTGATGTTACTATTACATTCTAAATCAAATTTTAAAATGGGCAGTTACGTGAAAATATCTTATTTATACCAGTATAGGGAGGTATTGGATGACAAGGGAAAATGTTGCAGGGAGGACCCTGCAACAGATACAGCAGAAAGCTGCTTTAGCAAGTACTTAGGAACACTGCAAGATGCTAGCACGGCTGCAAGCCAATTTTCAGTTTTAAGAGGTCCACAGGAGCTTACCAGAATGAAAGAAACTGGCATCAGATCTAGCTAGCAAACACCTGCTCTGAAGAGGACAAGACCTGAAGAATTAAAGATGGTGAATCCTGAGGAAATTGTGTATGTTGCATGAGTTAAATTGAATCTTCTGAGTGATTACACTTCTGAGAATTTACAACTGCCACATTCTTTTGTGTTGTTTACCCTGCACGGACTGGCTCCAGTTAAAAAAGTGGCTTTCTCTCAACTCCAAGGTCCAGTATGATTTATCAGCTCTGCAGTAAAGTCTTTCCTTCCTTCTCCTGCCTTCAGCGCCTCTGAAACACCTCTGTCAAATCAATTCCCAACGCTTTATGAAGTCATCTATGAATTTTAGTCTCTGTTCTATATCCAATCCGCATAGTGATTAATACTAGCATCTTTAACAGTCCACCTTTTGAAGGTACAATAGCCATCATATATGACACTCAATGCTTAGTGTACCTTATCTCTGAAATAATCTTGTTCTTCTGTATTTGAAGTTGACAGATTCTGTTCCCAGATCTCAGAGAGCTTAGAGGTAACACCTTTTCTAATCTTCCTCCTTCACACTTAGGTATGCTGATGTTCTATCCATTTGTAACAGTTTGATCCACAAACACCAATCAAACCAGTTATCCAAGCTGCTGTTGTGCTGAATTTTATTTACTGTAAGTCAGAAGGCACTAGGTCAAAGAATATAAGCAGAGTATGATAACGAACAGAGATAAAGAGAGAATGAGAAAGACATAATTAAGAGATTAGGGTTTCTGTATTTCTAACATTGGACAGTATCTGTAGCCAATTCAGCAAAAACATGTGACATTCCTTGCAATCTTTAAAGGTATTGTTGTTCATCAGAATACAGTTTCCTAATGCTTTCTAAGGCTAGAGGACACAAGCACTTACTGGAGAAAAAGAAATAGAGAAATTCAGCTCTCTTTTGTAGAAGGCGGCTACCAGCATACTTCCAAAAATCAAAAACTCCATCCACATCCCTTACGGCCACGCTCTCAATTCACTCTGCCATTAATGCCATTTACACTGAGTATGGGGCATGTCAAGGAAGAAAAAAGGGCTAAGCGCTCTCTGCCCAGAACGTATGCTTTGTAAAAATTTGCCCACTTCAGCTTTGCCTATGAATAAAATAGAGCCTATACATTTTAAACCCCAAACTTTTACAACAAAACTTACCAAAAGGTTGAAACAAAACAGGATTTCAGTTATAAAACCCTAAAGATTTTCCCCCCCCCCCCAATAAAAAGTCGTTCAAATTTTAACTACAAGCAAGACCTTTGTTAAGGTTTCTCAAATAGGTAAAATTTGTCCTGATTTCCAGCATTCTTACATGAGCAATAAAGCAGAAGGGAGGCAAGGTCCAGATGCTTAGCCAGCTGCAGCAAAAGAGCAGCTTTGGGACAAAAAAAAGAAGATGGAAGAAGATACCTGGGGGCAGAGCTATACTACTCCTAACAAAAGAGAGTATTAGGGCTGTCAAAAAGGAAGAAATAGACTTGAAACAGTGTACTCTCACATTCCTCTTAAGTGTTAATACAGGTTATTACAGTTCATTCACAAATGAGACACAAATGAGACATGAAATGCAACAACACTCTTTTCTGCATTAGTGCTGACAGCCTAACTTTTCTCAAGGACAGAGGTCAGCTAGCAACTAGAATAAAGCATTGCTGAGGCACAACTCTCTGAAGCTGCTAATCATCTGATGCATCTTCCTGAGGGAAGTGAGCAATTCCCTCTTCGAAGAGAGGGAATTTGTGGCTTCTTGCCACAGCAGAGACAAAATATATGTCTATTCTGACTTGGTCAAAATTCTGGAAAATGCCTTTAGTAAGAACTAAATGCGGCTCAGACACTAGAGGACACTGGGTTTTCTTTAAGTTTGCTTTTGTGCACTCTTCCAACCACTCATCTAAATGCAGCAAGCCTATCTTGTTAATAAACTAATAATAACATGTACGATAAATACCATGCACTTCCTGCATAACCACCTCTTCAAAACACAAGATCCAGAACATGGTAAGGCTTTCACTGGAAATCCAGAGAGCACAAGGTGCAGCTGATAAGAAACACTACATAAAGTATGCTGATCCCAAGAACAGCTTTTAAAGCATTGCAAGAGGCAGATGGGATATACTGTAATAAATTATAAGCAGAAACAACTGACGTAATCATGACTAATATACCTCCAAAGCAGAAACACTCCAGCTAGAAGGAATTATGTGGATTACTTCATTTGTTGTGTTGCAGAAGGAACAGCCTTCTGTGAACAGAACCAATTCAACAGATTCAACCTGAGCAAGCAAATCATGAAGACCAAGTTTCTTAATAGAATAGCTTAACAGCTCTTAAAACAGCGAAAGATGTACTGTTCTCAAAATCTTTGTTGGCAAAGAGATATAAAGAGCCTTTATTTGCTTCAATTCGTTGATGACATGATTCAGTTTAAATTGTTACTGAATTTGGAAGGACAATAAAGAGAAGGTGGAAAACCAAACTAAGAAGAGACATACATTATGTGTCTGCCTTAAAGATCTAGTGCTCTGTCCCCTAAAGACAAAGTTATACAGCTACAGAGAACTAAACTATTACTCAAGCATTACTCTCTCCACAAAGAAAAGTACTGTGACTATGAAGCACATCTAGGTTACTCTCCTATGCCATTTTAACACTGCCTTGTATTTGTCAGGATTTTTATCCCAGAAGATAACCCATAATTGCGTATATGTATGTGCGTGTGTGTTTACACACGTATTCAAACTACTCTGATCTTTCTCATTTGATGTAGGCAGCTGCCTTTCAGGGAAGTTATAAATAGTGATGTCAGCTTTAAATCATAATGGCAAAATAAATTTTATGCTGTAGTCAATATTGACTGAAGAATCCCAAACATCAATTGCAGCCTAGAATCCAAGCTTTCTAGGAAGGGACATGGTAGACGTCAATCTCTCCTTTCAAAAATTTTATGATTATGTCAGCACCAGAACAACTGACAGCAGAAACAGGCCACTGCTTTTGCTGATAGTATTATTCCTCCAGCAACAGCATTTCATGTTGGCAAACTCAATCTTTCAGAAATTTATTCTTACAAAACAGATTAATCTATCTCTGAGTTCAGACATAAAAGCAATGTCATTCTGCAAACAAGAACTACATGCTGTTGTCTGCCAAATACTTCACTTAAAAAGAGAAGAGCCTCCCTTTTCCCTCAGAACTCAGTGTCACCAAATGATTCAAACACCCTATTCCCATCTCTTAACTCTACTATGAAAGACTTGCTTTACCACTGATTCAGTAACAAACTAAAGAGTCAGCTTCCAGTTACCATTTTCTGCTACTTAGTAATGCATGCTACTGGAGCAGGATTTTCTTGCTGATAAGAACAGGCAGGCTGGAAGCCAAGCGAAACTTTGAATGCAACTGATTATAAATGGAAATAACTCTTTTGAGACTGCCACCTTGTCCATCCTACTCCTCTACTTTGTTTATTCAGCTGATGTAGCTTCTCCATGTAAGAACATTGAGCTGTCTTGAGCTAAAACCAACTTACAGTGGTACAAACAGATATGGTTCAATATATTTTTGTATTGATGATATCATGACTAAAGACAGAAACAATACTACTTGTCTGAACCACTGCTAAACAGTTTACCTATGTAGGCACCTTAAAATTAAGAATTCCCATTAGTTCAAATCTGCAAGAAGGCTATGCATACCACCAATACATAAGATTTTTTTTTTTCCCCTCCAGCCACACATGCTCATTCTTTACACCACCGCGTGAGAAAGAATTCTAGTTACAGGTTAAGACGAATGACAAGCAGAGATAATTGAAGGAGACTGCATGTAATTCATAAACTTGCTGGTACTGAGATATCTTCAGTAAGCCTGAAGAGGTTCAAGGGTGATAATTTAGCAAGACTAGACAAGATGAAGCAGAAGGAAGATAGAAGAAAATAGTTCTGGGAATTTCTCTTCTACATATTGCCAATGTTTTTTCAACATAGTTTAGTTTTCAGAAGATCACAACCTTGGGACAAGAACATGTCAAACCATCGCTATATATTTCTAAGAAACCATACTGTTACATCAGCTACGCCTGGATTATGAAAGAAGAAAAAAAAAAAAAGGAAAAATTGATAAAAAAATCTTTAAAACTTCTCTCATGAAGGAGGGCAAGTGAATCCTGGATAAGGCTGAAATATTAGGTAAGTCATACTGTTTCTCCAGGTTTGGATCATGGCAATTCAACATCCAGATTCAATTCTCCAGCTCAGCCATACAGTTCTAGCAGTCAATCTTATACTAAAGGTGATGAATAAAAAGTCATATTGTCTCCTATGGTAGCCTTAAAAAAATGCACCAGGAAGAGGATGAATGGGGCAAGCATAGAATGTGACCTTCTCCATCTTCAACTACTTTCAATTCATAGGATTTCTTGAATTTTACATAGTTTGTTTAGGAACTCTCCACAGATCTCTCCTCTGCTATCTTCTCCAACCTATCCTTGAGCCCTCAAGTTTTTTCCATCCATGACCACCTTAAGCACAGAATTCCAGAGCCCTACTAATAATTCTTTTAAAGATTTTTTCATTGCCTTCTGCAGATTCCTGAGGAAAACTACTTGTAGACTCCCTGCATTGGAAGAACTGGCCACTGATTTCTGCTTTCCTTGCTACCAAACATACCAGTTTTACTGATCAGTTTGTTTTATATCTATATGGTTTCAAGAAGATACTGGATTACTTGTATTCTTTGAAGTGAAGTTTGACTTCTCTTCAACATTCACCCTTAAGCAAATATACTACAGCAAATATATTGGCATGTTACAGCTTTCAGTTGACACTTATTGTTGGAACACACCTTCAAAGTACTACTTTCCTGCTACTGAATTTAATTTGAGTAGTGCTAGACACCTACAGCTTCTGCCTATGATTTGATTGCTATAAATTTGTTCCCGATCTCAAAACCAAACTCTCTAAAAATATTCCAATACCAAACAACTTTGCAAGTTCGCCACGGCATAATAAACATCAATGTTTTTTAACCACAGACTGGCAGCCTTCTGCAAGTATTTTAAAGCGTGTTTTGTATTTTCTTACTGATTTTCTGATACACAAAGTTACATCTAAGTGTACCTATCAAGGTTAGTTTTCTACAATGTGGAAGACAGATACTTGTTATATCCTCACACATTCGCAATTGAAAAAAAGATTCTCAAAGAAACTGACGTGTAACTTCAGCTACAGGTGACAGTTTGTCCACAGGATCATTTTCTCCCACATTAGCTTACAGTTACACAGAGACAGTCATTTGTGCTTATATTCCACTTGAATTTAAAGGAAGTTGATACATATCATGTTTTGTTTAATCAAGTTCTCAAATTTAGTCATGATAAAGTGTTATTTTTACAAACTACCATTTCAGAGAGCTTTCATGACTGATTTACACAGAGAGGGATTAGGATTTTTCTTTAAACTCTGTTTACTGATGGACAAGGCTATGTAGGAGTAAAGATTCTGCTCCTTTTCTCAAGTCTCCTGCAGTAGCTTTGGCTTTGCCAAGTTTCCACCTATGCAAGGTTGGTTATCAAGAAGAAGGTTAGATAAAAACCATAGCTTCCCCCAAACCATCAAAAATACTGATCAACACATTTTTGTAATAATTTCGTCCTATAACATAAAAAAAAAAATGCATTTAAGTAAACTCTAATATGATTCACAAAAAGAACATGAGCTGAAGATCATACAAATTAGCATTGTGCTCACATCTCTATATCCATCTAGACAAGATTCCTGAATCTCCAGCTCAAAGTACACATGATATTGAGTCAAGAGAATACAAGGTGTTCAGTTCTCCCTTGACACTTTGCTTATCTTGCACTGCGTGTGTCACAAGCCATCTGGCTAATTAGCCTAAAAGCACAGTTCTTTTGCTTCAGGGAATAAATTCAGAAATTGTTTGCAATTTAAGGGTTATTCCAGATCTATAACTTGTTCAATCACCACATAAAAGTAAAACCTTACCAGCCATTTTCCTCCAGCTAAGAAGCCAAGTCTCCTTGCAGCAAGAACCCTGCAACATTAACCATATTTCTGCTTCAATCAAAGCCATTAAAATGCACTTTGCAGCAGACTACCTCAACTCATCATGGACTAAGTGCTTATGAAAATCTCAGCAATCTCTAGTGAAAAAGGCATTTTACTGAGAACTTGTGACACCAGCTCCCCATGTGACCAGGGATAAGCATTCCCCACCCCAAGAAGACTTTCTTGTTTCACTCACTATAGAATATTTTCAGAACTGCTCCAGCTGAATCCTTCCTTTAGAATAGAGAATAGCTAGTGAGCAAAATCCAGATCTCTGCAAATCAAGCTACTCTTGATCAAGGAAGAAACAATATTCTCAGAATGTCTTCCAAACCATACCTATTTGATAAAATTTTAAGAGTGAGATGGATACATGTCCCAGAGGTGTGAAGAAATGCAAAGACCTACACTGACTAGCTAAACATCAACTCTAGGATAATTATTTTAATGCTGTCGGGATTTTATTGTAACATACACGTGTTCAGGTCTCAAGAGATGTACAGAAGCTTTTTTTTTTTATTGCTCCAATTGAAACACAATAAAGGATTTTAAATCTAATTATCAAAAGTATCATTAGTATTTTGATCTTCTTAGTATCCCTGTTGGCACAGAATTTAACCTTGCCTGAAAGCTTCTAATTAAGAAGATGGTGCTGCTGTTTACACTTCCAAATAGAATCTAAAAGAGAACACCACAACTGCTGCAACTGGCTACCTTTTATTCCTTCATCTCTCTTCCGTTTTCAGAGATCCACACAGTCTAATAATTTTAGGCAAGCAAGGTTCGCCTTAAGTCTGATGGCATGATGGCTTTCTACCTAGAGAGCCAGTGCCAACACTTCTTTGTAACTGGTTTATTCCAAATAACCAATTCCTCTTAAAGGATGATCAGGTCCAAAAGTAATAGGTTTTACTCCACGGAGCTTTTACGTGAACAGCTCCATTAAACAGGATTACTCATTAGTATAACAACATATTAAATGTGATCATTATGTTAATTGAGATCATTACTATTAATTTTTTTCTAAATTCATACATATTATTACTTCACTTCAAAAACACGAGGTGCTATAGTGGTCAAAAATATCAAATATAGAAATCTTCTAAACCTGAAATATTTCTACTGTTTAAATAGCTTTACAATCAGAAGACAATACTGAACAGGTTTTGGAGCCCAAACACTGAGATTTCTATAATGACAAGTGCTAACTGTGAGTGAAAATAATTTCAACTTTAAAAACATTTCTTCAAGTTCAATATTAAAGTAGGTCCTTAGTTAACATTCAAGCAGCTGTTTATTACTAATTTTCCATGTCAGGCCATACCCTCTTCACCTCGGAGGCATTAAATTCAAAATGGGCCCACAGAATTTTGCGTTATCTGATCACTACATACATGAGAAAATATCTGTCAATTGTCATCAGTACCACCAAAAAAATTTAAATATTTACTGCCTCACACTAATGGGATGAAGAGTTTTGTATTTTCAACTACTCTACAACAGACTTTTTTATAGTTTCAGAGAATGCTTAAAGTGGTTCTCAATTATGAGAATATAGCAAAATGAGAGCTTAGATCCAACTTCATTTTGCTTTTAATACCTTCATAATGAAAAATTCTATTTCACATCAAATTGGGACTCAAAGATCACAAACACCAGGAATAAACACACTATGAATATGAAGCATGAATCCTACAAATCGAACCAATTCCCTTGAAAAGCAGTAAACACCTTTATACGACATACATCTGGACAGAGTACCAGATCTACAATCCTCTCTTTAATTTGTTGTCTGGCCTGGACTGTAATGCTCTGCTACAGCTTAAAGTTCCCATTCAGTTTTGCTTTCTTTAACTGAAGATAAACAGCTTGACTTCCTCCAACTCAAAGTTAAAGGCTGAAGTTGCCTACGTTTCATTGTGTGTCAAAGTACATTGAACAGAATACAACGATAACAGCAGGCTCTGGGTGATGACTGCAAAGTCTTGGTGTCATTAAAGTGAAATCATCACACATAACATTCCCTTGTTGTTACAATCGAAGTCTTTACAGATTACAGCTAAATTAGATACTCAAATTTTTTTCTTTTTAAACTGTTGTCTTCGAACAACCACATTCTGGGTACTTTTCCTTCTTCCCCTTTTTTGGGTTACAAAGAGATCTTTACATTCAGGGCCTTCAGTAGCTGGTTCCCAATATACCTGCAGGTATCTCTCACTAAACAGTATTAAAAGACGCATAAACCACTGCAAAGTGGGAACCGCGGGAGGAACCCAGCGGCAGGCCTGCCTTGCCAGATTGCCTTTAACCTCTGGGATCAGCGCAGCTGAGGAAGCCGAGCGCAAGCCCCGGGCACTGCCACCCCGGCTGGCACCGCTGCGAGCACCCTGCCAGCTGGGGGAGGCCACACCTGTGGCACGGCTCGCAGCCAGCGGCACTGCGGAGCCTCAGCTGACATTCAGGCCCCCCCAAAGGTGAAGGCTGCGCCCGGCAGGGACACGCAGGAGGCGGCTGCCCCGCCCGCCCTTCCCCAGCCTCCCGCGGCCTGCGCGGCCGGTGATGCCGCAGCATCCCCGGGCCGAGGCGACAACCCCAGACCCGGCGGACGGGCGGCGGCGGGGCGAAGTGAGGGGGGCAACGGCCGCTCGCCCTCCGCCGCCGGCCAGGAGACCCCCAGCCGCGCAGCCCACCGTGAGAGGAAGGGGGAAGAGCGAGGGGAGGGCGGCGCGGAGAGCCCCCGCCGCCGCCGCACTCACCGCCGGGACGGGCGCAGGCCGGCGCTGTCGCCTCCTCGGGCAGGGCCGCGCCGCTCGGCGCCCTCAGGTACCGGCCACGCGCCGCGCCGCGCCGCCCCGCCCCGCCCGGTCCTGCCCGCGGTGGGAGGGCCGGCACGCGTAGCCCCGCCGCGCATGCCCCGGGCGCCGCGCCGGCCGCCTCCCCACGCCCCTCCGCGCCCCCTCGGCTCACCCTGACGTCAGCGCGCCCGGCCGTTGGGCCCCGCCCCGCCCCGCCGCCCGTTAGGGCGCCGTGCGCGCGCATTCGCCTTCGAAGGGGTGATGCGGCGCGGCGGCGCGGAGCGGGGCCGCCAGCGACATGGCGCCTCGGACGGGCGCGCCTCACGGTAGCGCTGCCCGCGAGCTCCGTCTGTCGCCCGGGGCTCGCAAGGACATGAGGCCTACGGGGTCGCTGGCAGCGTTTTCCAGCGTGCCCTTGCAATTGGTGTGCCCGTTGATGGAAACAAATCAAAATGTGATTGATGAAAACGTTGCGAGTGTGCTGGGACATGGAGAGTACTCACAGGGGAAACAGGCTTCACCAGTGTGCCAGCTACCTGAAAAGCCTGGAAGGACTCTTGCAGTCAACAGCTACATGCAAATCCACAGGAGACCGGGCTTTCTCCACGCTAGTTCTCGTCCAAGGACTTGCGAGTTTGATTTCTTCCAATTTTCTGCCTGTGCCAGAAGTCAGAAGGCACTGACAGAACATCAAGGACTTCCACGAGGTTCAGGAAGTTACTTGCCTGTGGTTACATGAGATGGTTCAGGATCATTTCACTCAGTTTTTATACCACAATGCTTTTCCTAGCCACCTTGGCGCTTGTCTGGGGCTTGTGTTTCAGCATCTCCCATGGTTTGGAATCTTCATGTGTGTGTCACCTTAGCCTTTCAGCACCTATATTGCTGTGCTTCAACTTCAGATTTCCAAAGTTTCATTTTTCTCAGAAGTTTTGGCTGCCAATATTTCTACATTTTTGCCTGCCTCCTTCACCAGCCCTCCCAGAGGAAGCAAGCTGTACAGTAGCTTCAAGCTATGTTCATGTAGGAGAAAACCAACCCCCCTGTAATTGGTAAGCATCATCTGCCACTACTTCTTGACTAAAAGTTGGGTGCGCTGCCAGGGTGTAAGACCTGCGTACAGAGGTTAGCCCAGGCACTACAGGTGCCTCCTCACCTTTCTAGACACAGGGCATGAATACTCTGCTTGCCCTGTAGATAGCCAAAAGGCCTTTTGTAAAAAATAAGGGAACAAGAACTGAAGTGTTTGTATGTCTTTTTGCCTGAACTTAAATGGATCAACCACGTTAATGCATTTATTCTTAGAACAATCTGAAGCATTATTACTCCCCTGTGGTACAGGAAGAAAGAAAAAAAAAAAAGGCAAGCAGAGAGATTAAATCTCTTGCGCAAATCTAAAGAGATACCAAGGCCAGGAAATGAACTCAGATTTCCTGAGTCAGGCGTCACTGCTTTAACCACACAATCATCCTTTTTTTCAGTCATTTTCAGCTTCTGAGCATTAATGTGAACACCAACTGCATTAGCACAGGTTCGATTTTTCCCTACTCTGTTAAGCGGAATGACTTCACTGTTCCCACTGAAATTTCCTCCAACAAACTTTTTTGTCTATTTCCTTCCCAGAAGTAGAAGAAATTATATTGCAGACTCACTGGGAAGGCGAATTGTTATTACAGACTCACTAGGAGAGCCTTAAATTTCCTCCCAGTGCCTTTCTGCAGGCACAGACAGGTATTTCTTCAACCCTGATACTTTAAGCATCAGCTCACGAAGCTCATAATTTTATAATCTGAAAATTATTCTGAAACAAAACTCTAAAAGGAAACTATGTGTATAAAAGAAGACGACAACAGAGATATTTTAAGACAGATTTGAGAGCCTCCACTATCTGTTTTGACATTTAACAGTGCTTATACAGCCTCAAGATTCAGATCCAGTCTTTAAGCAGAATTCATAATTTTTGAAAAATAACTTCAAAAAAGGGAAGCATTACATAGACAAGTCCAGCTTCTAACTACTTAACTGAAAAGATAGTTGTAACAATCCTACCAACAGACTACAGACTAAGATCTAGTGATGACCAAGTGCAGTATATTGTCACTTTAATATTTGGTATGTCTGCAGCTTGAGGACTTTACATTTCATTGATTATATACTCAACTGATTTAAATAGACTTTATATTACACTGGAAGATGGACTAGAAGCTTGTTTACCCACTTCACTTACTGATCTAGCACTGCATTGCCTCCAAAAACAAGAGACAAGGCAATGGGTAACCCCAACCACCAATATACCTTAAAGATCATCTAGTTCCAACCCCCCTGCCATAGGAAGGGACACCTTCCGCTAGTCCAGGTTGCTCAAAAGTCCTGTCCAACCTGGCCTTGAACATTTCCAGGGATGGGGCAGCCACAGTTTCTCTGGGCAACCTGTGCCAGTGCCTCACCACCCTCGTTTCAAAATGTCTCATTCTGTAAAATTTATTCATTGATGGGTATCAAAAAATAAACTGTCATCTATTTTCTTAATGTGTCTCTACAAATAGTTCTTTTGTTAAGGAATACATCTTTTATGTTTTCCAAGTTTTAATTTGACACTAGAGTCACTGTCTCCAGAATTACGTATTTAATTTTCAACTTCTTGTGCTTTTTAAACTATATAAGTAATTTCATTTTTGTAGTACCTTAAAATTGTGTACTAAAATGACTATTACAAATTGATTAACTTGTTTACTGAAATAACAAAGCAAAACAGTGGGTTAAAGTGGGAGGTGTCCCTGCCCATGGCAGGGGGGTTGGAACTAGATGGTCTTAAGGTCCTTTCCAACCCTAACTCTTCTATGATTCTATGATGATATGATATACAAAAATGCTTACATGACTGTGCTTATATGTGTGTATATGTATTCTTTCCATGCATGGTGTCTACAGATAACTAAACTTTGTACCATTCTGCAATAACTAATTGTGTAAGAATAAGATAATTAATAGGAAATTCTGCTTGGTGCAAGTTGAAGTCTTTACAATGGTTCACCATCACTGCGTCTTCTTTTGTGTATGTATGGGAAAACAGAGGTGAGCTCAAACTCATTTTGCTGAAATACATGATAACCTTGTCACATTTAAGACTAAGAAGTCCTGTGTTTTTCTTAATCATTTGTATAAGAACCAAAATAAAGTACTTGTGCATTTGATACCATTTTAGGCATTAGTAATCTATCTACCTCTTTTTAAATCATATTTAGATAATATTTAAAGAGGATACTATTTAAATGAAGAGCTGCTCATTACCAGTTGGCAGCTACTTCATTATTTAAATAATTGGCTCAGACATCTACTTTGGATAGGCGAAGACAATGTTGATATATTTAAGGTTTTGGTGAGTGAATGATGAACTGACCTGTCTTACCCTTCTCCTTTTGGAAAACAGACTTTTTTTTTTTGTCTTGTTTAAGTCAAACTCTTCTTTTGAACATTGCTTAAAGAACACTTAAGTATCAGTCCAGGATGCCTGGTTTAAGAATCCCATAACATGTTACTCTGTGGCACTGCTGACATTCAGAGATGCTCAGAATGTATTATGCTGTCTATTCACCCAGTTAAAAACAGTGAAATTCACAGGCCTAAACTACTGTCTCATTTTTAGTATTTCCCGTGTAAATGAACAAGTGGGCAGAAAGCTTTCCTCTCTGACCCTTCTTCTCAAGGCACGTGTACCAAATGTAAGTTAAACTTACGTAGATGAAGATGACATGCTTGACATTACCCTTTCTTTACTCTGGCAGTGCTGTGGTAGAAGTAGCCTAGACCAGTTCAGTAAAATCTGCCTCTAAAATCTGTCTGTGGGCAATTGTTACACCTAGTTGCTGCTGTTACCCATTCTTCTAAGGGCTGACCACGCATGATGCTCCTAAGCGCTACGTTAGTCTGAATAACTTAAGTAGGTCTAAATTATTTAAACAGACTAGTTAAACTATTTAAGCAGTGTAGTTAAAGCTACTTCATGAAACACCGTCAATTTTTTTCTGCATGTCTTCTTTGGCCCTATTCTGACAATGCATATCACCTTTACGAACACAGAAAAGCATATTGCACTGCCTGTCCTTTCTTTTTAAACATGTGCTCCTCGGTATCTAACCTCGGTATCTAACTATTAAAATGAATTAGTGTGTATTTAAGTCTGATAGTTTCTCTTTTATTTTTCATTGCAACTTTATTTGTATTCATGTAGACTGAATGCCCAAAGTAATACAAATGCCTAACATTTCCTTTTTTGAGGATTCTGAAACATAAATAAAACCTCTTATTTCAGCTTGATTTACAGGTGTGGAAATTATTTCCTTTAGTGTAATTAGAAATTAGAAGTTAGATTATTCTAAATCAGGCTAGGTCAACATTTTTGTTGCATTTTATAACTGAAAGTTTGACTGATAATCTCGGAACTCAAAAAATAGTCTTCTGCTAATGACACTTTTATGGAAATTTATCTAGAGTGTTTAGAATTTTTTTAAGTCTAATCTGTGAAGTCATCATTCAGTTACACAACAGAAAAAATAACAGACATTTGCTTCTAATAATGGCCTCCAAATTTAACAGAATGAGAAAAGTTGACTGGAATTCAATGAATTCCCAGTAGAATTCAGTAAAAACATTAAAATATATTTGGCATCGTATGGTTTAACTTTATGTAAACATTGTTACAAAGGATCCTGTTTTAAATAAATGCTAATCCTAAACTGATGTGGATAACTTGTATTTTTTCTGATTTTGTTATTTAATAATATTTCAAATACTATAGTCCTTAAAATGTTAAACAAAGATGAAATGCAGCCTTTTTTGTTTGTATAGCTAGTGTCCTCCATTTTATAATATCATTATAGTTTTTAAGAGATTTTAATTCTGAGATTTGCAGAAGTATTAATCTGCTTATAAGCAGGACAGGATGCAGTGGATAATGTAGTAACAGAGCTACCCATATTAAGAAATAAAATGTAAAAGGAAAGAAAGCATGTCAGAAAAGAATACATACAGTTAGAGCATCAGATTTATGTGTTTTTATTTGACTGCTCAAAGTACATCATTCATATGAAGATAAAGACTGTCAGCATCACTCAGCAGTTGGAATTGAAGAACTAAACAAGGTCCATTTGAGTCTTGTTCAAAACAATATTTAGAAATTATGAAAGACACCTGGATGGTGTGGTGACCAAAGATTTCTACATGCTGTTAGCACACAAATAAATGCAATATGCAGAGTGTGGTTGTTCATTTATACCCCCACTGATGAGTCTGTACTTTGAACTGACAAGACAGCTGAGACACACCAGTTTGATTCTGTAATATGGTGAGAGATTACACAAGAAAGCTAATACAGACAGAATTATAGATTAATTGCACCTTCCTTTCTTAGGGAAAATTCCCATTGACTTGGGAATGATATGGAAAAGTATATAGTAACTGAAAGTATTAAATGAGATGCTTATGCCTCCTATAAGGAAGCATTAATGAGTAAAATATGTCCTCTGATCAATTTTGTTATCTACTTAGCAGTGCAGATAGAGAACAGAGATCACAGGGAAAAAAAAAAAAAAAAGAAAAAAAAAAAAAAGAGAGATCCTGCCCTGTAGCTGTACTTCAAAGGGCTTTTGGCCACTGCAACCTGAAATGGTGAGGCTACAAATGCTCCTGGGGAGTTGAAAGAGCAGCTCAGATTCTTGCCTGATAGATACTGGTCACATTCCACCTCCATGAACTTGGTTCATCTCTCAGATGTCCCTGCTGGCCATACACCACAGGACAGTCCTTGCCTGAGCAGTTAGTTTATGGAGCAGCTGTATGTTGTGCAGGATTCCAGCTTACCAGAAACTGGCACAGGCAGTACTTCACACTTGCTCAGATGAAACTTTAGTTCATTCTTATTTATTTCATCCCATAGAGGATCCTTTTAAGGGGAATTGTACGTTTTCTGAGTCTTGATGCATAGCTGAAGCAGACTGCAGAAAGGAATTAACTCAGACAAAGTGATACTGTTTCCATGAATACCACTTCAGTCATATTATTTACTTTCAATTAACTTAAAGAAAAATACAAGCAGACTGCTGTAGTAGCAATCAGCACTTTCAAAATACAGCTCAGTATTTTAAAAATAGTTTTATCCGTGT
Source organism: Strigops habroptila (assembly GCF_004027225.2). Classification (NCBI taxonomy): domain Eukaryota; kingdom Metazoa; phylum Chordata; class Aves; order Psittaciformes; family Psittacidae; genus Strigops; species Strigops habroptila. Next base: position 33,246,375 of record NC_044281.2, read on the forward strand.
ATGCATTTGACACTAATCTTTCTTGTCTGCACATGTGAAAGCATCAGAAGATAAAATATGAAAGCTGAAATTCCATTTTTCAGTGATTGATTTTCAGTGATTATTTTCAGTACTAAATGGCAGTGAAAAACAAAAAGCTTAAAGATGCAGATTAAAAGTTGCAGTTTCTTTTAATTTTTGCACATGGCAGTAACATTTGCACCGGGAAGAGAGTTGACCTTATCCAAAACTATGTATGTGACCAATCAGTAATTAACGGAATATTTCAAAGCTCCACAGGAACATCAAGCACAGTAACACTACATGCTCACAATCATAGTTGCTTGGAAAAATCATGAAATATTATCTCGGAAAATGTTTTATGAAGATTTCTTTCTCTTTTGTACTTACTCTCTCCCTTCTTTTTATTAGCTCTAGTTACTCGGGAAAACACTGTTTATAATGCATATGTGTGTGAATAAAATATATTTACGTGAAATGCAACTTTTATGTATACCCTAATATACATATATATGTATATATATGTTTGTATATATATGTGTGTGTGCATGCGTGTGTATATATATAAGCAAAGTTGTTCTAGGCATTGGGTATCATCTGGAGAATATAAGCGGATAGCAACCTTGGGCTGTTGGAGATTATTTATTAATTTATACAGATAGAGATTAGTTTATACAAGTCACTAGTGATCACCCCTCCAAGTGGGGTTTGATAGCCCATCTCAGCATAGGCTGGAGGATAAGCTATCAGCCTGGCTCCAGGGTCCTTCCTTAACACTGCATCTCTGGAAACTGGTGTCAAAGTCAGATGCAGTTTGGTTGGAATGAGTGTTGAGTACTTGCTTTCCTGTCAGGTTAGAAAGCTGGATTCTCACAATGTCAAAATAGATATTTTATTCTTATAAGCTGGCGCCTACTTCTGATTCATGGACTTCTGAAGATTATCCCAAGAGATTCTGACAGCTTCCTGAAATACTGGCACCAGAGATTCTGTCACTGCTCTATATAGTAAGGCACTTCATTAAGGTTCTTGTGTACTTTTAAACTAGGAGATGCTGAAGGTGTTTTTCTTTAATAATTACTATCTGGAGATAGCAGCAAGAAAGAGGCTGAACTATTTTGGAAATGGATGTAATAATTAATAATGGGTATGCTCTAGATGGTTGTCACAAGGCTCAAGGACAAACTAAACAGCATGACTCTGGCTTTTTAATGGCTAAAAATATGTCTTCAATCTACATTGTGAAGTGGAAAATGCTGGCAGACAAAAAGTTATGCAGAATTGCAAGTGAGTAAAACCGCTGTTCTTTCATTCTCACTATAAAGATAGCTATGAAAAACATTTTGTGCTCTAGATCCTTTGAATTCAAGGAATTCCTGGTGCTATGCAAACATGAATGTATCCTCAGCATATGTTTTAATAGAGTTAAGGCTTCTTCTAATTAATTTTAAATAAAATGAAGTATATAAAGGTGCCAGGATCAAATTGGCAGGATGGTAGCAGGGACAAAGCTGGGATCCACCATTTATCACTGTCAGATGAGTGTATTTAGGACTGAACCATGTAATACCCTGTATAAACTCTGCCCCATACCAAACTGGTGTAGAGAAAGAACATAAAATCCAACACACTGAATGTAAGAAAGCTTTAACAGTTACAGCTGCAAATAAATTAAGAAATATTTGTGGATATTCATCTGAATGTTGATAGTTAAAACCAGAACTGAACAGAGGTTCAGAGAGTCTCAAAGGTGCAGAGAAAGGGGACAACACAAACAAGCTGAAGCATATCTCTTTACTGAGAATGCAGTTGGAATGCAGAACTAACTCAGACTGCAATAATGGACATAATGAAAATATTATTAAATGATAAACTTACAAAGAATGCACAAATAGGTGGATAAGCTTTTGGGGAATGTCTGTCTTTCTTACGTCCTTTAATATAATTGTAAACTGTATTTGCAAAAAAAAAAAATTACATGTCTGTGGAATGGGGTTTTTTAATGCTACATTTTTAATCGATTGCAATCATTTTCAAGAGCAGTATGATACTCTGGCAACAAGGCTCTCTAAGTTGCAAGGAAAAGTGAGGACAAATATTTTAGAGAATTCAATCAGTAATAGAATGACGGCCACTGGGTTTGAGTATGGTATCTATGAGTGTAAAGGAGGATCTTGGTGAAGGGATAATGTTCTTCTGAATTATTCACTTACTAAAGTGAGAATGGTACTCCCTGAACTATGCCTTTTCCAATACATACCATGACATACCTTGTATGTTTAATCCCTACTAAGACTCCAGATTCCGCTGCTGTGTGATATAAAATGTTACACACCTTTGCATGGAATGTAATTTTCTGTGTATTCATCAGAAAGCACTTAAGAGAAAAAAGTTCTTATTTTGGAGTCCAAATATCTAATCATAATTAGCTCAAGACGCACTGTGGTATCCAGAGGGAAAAGGAGTTTGGAAGCATTTTCTTTATAAAAGAGAGACCTTATTAGTCCTGTGAAAATTTTAAAAGGTGATAGCCCTTGTTAATGTGAAAATTCAGCAACTGAAATTCTGTAGGTGATTCTAAAACACACCACAAGAGAGAAAGTAGATGGAAAAAGGTTTTTTGTTCATTTTCTTTAGGACAGAATTCTTAACAGGTATAGTCACCTAAATAAGTAACTGTATCCTTCACCCTGGCAGAGGTAGTGTGATAGTGTGCATCTAAAGTGACGTATTTCAATACTAAGAAAATAGTAGCATGTGCTGCTGATGCACATAAATCATGAGCTGTATTGCAGACTCTACTTATGAGAAATGAACCTTAGTTTTCCCTGACTTGTGCTTCTCTTATGGTCCTGGTATCCTGGAAGTCTTTTTCTTGTGGAAAGCATAGAAGCAGCTGCAGATAAAAATATTAAGTGTTATTTCTCTAGAAGCAGATGACCTGAAGTGGTCCAATGATGGGAGAAAACAGAGGAGAATAAGAGATTAGAAAGAAGGAGGAACAGAAGAATACAAAATGAGACAGAAAAAGGTTTTCCAAATAAGAAGGGAAAGGCAACCCTCTTAGTAAGAGAAGATCAAGTCTCATGAAATACGGAAGAGAAAAGTAAAAAAAATAGGCCTGCCATTTTCCTCTGCAGTGGTGGAAGTCCCTACTTTGCACTCACTTTGTGCTGCTTTTAATTCCTGATGCTAATACAGTGGCATCTCCTAGCTTGATAGGAGATACACAAGGGTATCACTGAGGAGATTCAATTACGATCTGTAAAATTGTACACCTGAGGCCATTTTTAAGTACTTAGCTAAATATATAGTTAGCATAATCAGTGAATGAATTAAAATGTACATATCTGATAGAAACATAATGGTCCTTAGATCTGTTTTCTAAATAATATGCTTATAGGTATATGTTTATAGGTACATGTCAATCTCTCTTAGTTTGTTTGTCACTGAATGACTAGGTGCCATTGCATGAATCATGGAAGTCCATTATCATTTTAAATGAAGAAATGCTTACCTGGCAATTTTAGGACATTAGAGTCCAAGGTTACTGGCTTTTTAAAAAAGCTTAAGGTAGGATTTGCAGTCCTGTGTGACACTTCTAGTTTTGTGCTGATCTTCCAGGTACAAATTGTAGATTCAATATCAGTTTGGGTAATATTTTATTTCAAATATAATTTAAATTAAGTCATTCTATAAATATATTTTCTGTAGGTTCATGATGGATATGCAAATGTTTACCATCCTCAGAAGCTCTTGCCTTAAGCACAATGAACCCACCAAATTATTTCTTATGTTAATGTGGTCCCACAAATAAATTTTAAACATTAGGATTTTGGTAAAGGGCATATTGGAATACATTATATTTTTTATTTTGCATCCTCAACAGATCTTTATTTTTAAAAAATCAAAACAAACAAAACCATAATCTCTTACTACTGTTAAAGATCATAAAAATCACTCAGCTGCCTGCTTTCTTCACCAAGTTGTTGCCTGAAAGTATGTTGATACCACCTTACATACACCAAGACTTACTGAAGAGGTCCACAGCTGATGGCAAACATCTAACAATAAGAGTTAATTCGGGAGAAAAACAATCCACAGATATATTGATGGATCTTTTCAGATCTTTCCACTATTAATAATTCAGTGAAGCATGATTTGGGCCTCTTACAAATTTAGGAAGCTATGATGATGAAGATAACAGATTAAGAAACCTGAAAATTGAAATCCTGTATTTATGCACAATTTAGGAACAGCTTTAAGGAATATACTGCCAACATTTCCCTTCTCTAAGCTAAGAAATCCTCTTCAAGATCCATGTCTAGTTACTCTATGGCCTTTTTTCCAGAACTGCTAAACATAACATTGAACTTTATAGAATAAAGGACAGGTGGTCACAAGAGAGTAATATCGATAACCACTGAGAATACCAGTTTTCACTGAAAGTTTAATCACTGTGAACTAGACTAGGACTAAAACTTATTCTGTTGCTCTTTTAATAGCCATCAGACCATACTGTCTGTCAGAAATAATACATCATCTTCACTGAGATGTGACCTAGTTGGTGACTGAATTGAATCTCACTATACTCCCTTTACTGTTCCTTTGAGATAAAGACCTTATTATCCATTACCTCTGTCTTTGTAGAGCATGTAGTTTCTTACGAAATTTACTCATTCAAAAGCTAATAATATGTTTAAAGTTCTCTATTAGATGGTCTTTGGTTACTGGCAAGCGGGATTGAAGCTAATGCAAGAAGTTCATCAATGTGTACAGTAAACAATAAAAACAGATTAGTGAGAATGGTTTACATTTGCTCTGCAACACCGAGTTTTGTAAAGTAATATAGACAAGTCAGAATACATTTCCATTATCAAATGCTGTCAAGAGCAGGAGGCTATATTTTTATTAACATAGTAAATTCTGTATTGGTCAGCTTACAAATAAATTGAGGGGGAAGAATGAGAAGGAATGAATATACTGGTGATCTGTCTACAAAGATGTTTCTTTTCTTACCGAGGGGAAAAAAAATACCATTATTACAGGTCTGGTGCTTTCTTGTTTGTACTTAACAGTAAGAATATAAACTAGATTCATATTTTGGTTTTGTACTTATTTATATAATTCATTCTCCTGCCTTAATATTTTACATCTATGTACATTTATATAAATATGTATTGTATATATTTATTTGTATATATCTTGCCAGCTTGTTCTTAGAGGAATGAATTCCAGCACTCAGTCCTTTTAGCTACTTACAGACTTGGCAGATATACACCATTGCTGGGCCATTTCAGTCATTGCTTTTAACTGCTTTGCAGGCCATCAGCTTCTGGAAATGTTGAGACAGAATAAGTCATGTCTTGCAAATGGTGTGGGGTGTTTTTAAAGTAAAAGATGAGAGAATAAAAATAAGGCAGAGAAGGAAAAAGAGGACTTTCCGGGTTTTGTTTGCTGGTGGAGTTGAGACCACAATCTCAATATTGCTTATCTCTGGCTTATCTAGTCAATGTATATTTCTGGATTAGGCCCAGTAATGATTCAGTTTTGAGGAGGGTGTGGGGGGAAGCAGGTGGGCTTCTCCAAATCCCAGGGATAGTAAAGATGGCAAAGATGACAGTAAAATTCCTTCCATCCTCCCAGCCTTTCTCCACAGCCACTTCCCACACTTTTTAATGGCTTTAAAAAACATAAGAAGCAGAGTCATCCCCCCATTACCCTGCCAGCTAGTTAGTTCTAATTGCCAGCACATCAATTATGATCCATTAATTTCTGGTTCTGTTCCTCCCTTGTTTACCAGACATAATGTCAGTCCAGTCCATGGGTTTTATCAGTAGATGTTTTTGTTTTCATCAGTTCAGTAAGCCGCCCTCTCCACCATCTCTTTCAACAACTGCTGTTAGAGGCAAATAGAACATTTTATGAATGTCTCTTACTTAAAAATCCAGTTTACAGTCTGGTTCGACCCGAAAAGACCTTAGTGATTACAAAAGAAAATCTAGTGTGCGAGTGTCTCTTAAAAATTAATCAACTTTGCTCTATTTAAATGTTAAAGCTAATGCCATTACAAATTCAAATTATCCTGCCCTCTAGACCTGCAATAACATATAAGTAGGAAAAGTATTATGCTCTGTGTTCACTTTGACAACTGTGTCACTCCTGAGTGCTCCTGGTACCAAGAGTATTTCCACAGGGGCAGTGTTGGTTTTATTCACCCACTATGCGCAGCATGTCAAGTCATTCTTTTCACATTATGCACTAATTGAAAAATAAACATGTAGTACGACAAGTTAGATTCAAAAATCTCTGAAGGACAGACCTGCATAGAGCAAAACAGCTGACATTTTGTGCCCTTAACTATGACTTATTTCTGTTCTCTGAAGTTACATTCTACTGGCTGATCAATTCATAAAGTAAATGGGCAGCTGCAGTAGAGAGCAGACATTTTAATAGTAGAGTGCTGTAGACATGGCTGACTGCCAAAGAACACATTGTTAAAGCAAGCAGCATAAAATGAAAAATTAAGATATTGGCACCAAGGCCTGCTGGTAAGAGCTGAGGGTCAGTAAAGGACACAGCAATAATCTAAAAGATTTTTTCCACTAGATTAAATTCAGGACAGGCAAAGCATCCTTGCTTTGGAGAAGTGTTCAGCAGTGCTGGGAACTGAGGCGAGTCTCAAAACAAACATAAAAGACACGGTTGGCCAGCCTGGCTACTGCAGCTTCTCAGCAAATTAGCAATTTGATACAATTCTCCTTTATAGCACAACTGTTGCAGCTGGTCATAACACCACTCAGATCAGTTCTGAAATGTACTTTGTCAGTAATCAATACATATTTTAGTGTATGTGCTTTATTTGATACTCTATTATGTTTATTTGGTAAACATCAACAATTTCATGAAATTGCCTTTTGCCTGAAACAAATGCTGAATAACAGCAGCAAGGCAAAAAAAATATATTCAGATGCTCCTTCCTCAGTGGCTGACACCATTATTACCAGTTAACATACACTGCATATGAAAATGGTTTAGAGAGATTCTCTAGTGAAATGGCTGAGCATTCATTATTCAGAAAACTCCAAACATGATTACACATCCCTTCCTCTGGCTATATACATTGTGCTTCAGTCTTTACTTACTTACTATCATGTACTGTTACTCAAATAGTGTGATGGGTTCTTTATTGCTGTCCTATACAATGACTACAGCATAGCCTGTGATGTTTCTTTATTCCCCCCAATAATTCTATTGTCACTATGACCTAATGCCTCTTTATTGACTCTGACTTCTTTACATAAATTGTATTTTACTCCACGGATGCTTTTAAATAGTTTGTCAGTATCTGTATAGCATCCCATTTATTTCTGTGCCTGAGAGTACTCCTTCCTTTGGAGCAATTTAAAGCTGAAGCAATTAAGCAAACAGCTGCAAATAGAGATGGTGAGACTATCAACTATGTCTTATAGGACCTGTGAATTAATATTACAGTATAATCCTAAACACTTTTTTGCTTTTTTATATGGAGTCTGACGAGGAGTATTCCCCATGGTCCCTGGAGAGAACAGCTAAGAATTAGAAGGAGGCTTCTCAACCTGTGACTGTTCACAAGCAACAGAAAATCGTAGCTACAGATTTCATTGTTTGGAATCATTTAGCTAAAACCAAGGGTATGAAATACAGTCTCTGTATGCGCCAGGAAATGCTGTCAGCTCAACCCAGGGAGATTCTCTTTCAAAGCAGAGCAGCTCTGAAATTTCTAAGGTGAATCATGAAGAGTGTCCTTTTGTGAATTTTTATTATAAAGCAGGAGCATTACTCTTTCAATGATTTACAAAGCGTGTAGGGATTGAGCCTGAACATCTTCAGCACAGTATTCATTATTCATCCATGTTAGTCAAGCATAGCTCAGCCTTCCCTATGTTGCATTGGGCAAGAAAGCAGTGTGCCTGTGATTATCAGTAATGACAGAGCCAACCCTGCCATGTGAGATGATAAAAGGGAGAGAGAAGGGGAGATCTACTCAACCATGCAGTGGCAAACACTTCATAGGATGTGGGTTTTGTTCCACATTCGACTGTGCTCACATGGGAGAAGGGGAAGTGTACGCCTCCACTGGGTTTTCTTTCCTTTCCTTTTCATAAATCCATCATATTTACCTGTTGGTGGAGACTATAATTGCTATCTCACTGGACCGATTGCAATTCTTACACTTTAAGGTTAGGACTTTAATGTAAGGTATTTGACCTTGCTCTGGATTATTTTTAGACATCAGGAATGAATTAGTGTTATGAATAATGGTGCTTTCAGACATTTTGAATTGGGAAACTATATAGAATTTGGGAAATATTACTGATTTATTTTCAGGAGCTTAATACAAGCAGTGGAAACCAATGGAAAAAACTTAGCCTTTTTCACATTACACATTTTAACTGGAATGTGAGTGACATTTGTACCATCACCGAATTTCTCCTATGCAAATCATCTCAACAGGGTATGAAAAGTCGTAGAATCATTCTAAGCTTCCTTGATAAAAGTGTCAGCTTGGATAACACTCTTTCTGACACCCTAATCAAAAGGTTTTTAAAAATGCAAGCCTTTAAGATATGTAACCAGGTATAGATGTTTTGTATGGATATTTTGGGCTTGTCCAGACTGGCCCTAATTGACTGTGACTGTCCACTCAGTTTATTTTAGAGCAGTCAGAGAGCCTGAGTCAATTTCTCATTAGAAAATGGAACTGCATTTGCATTATGTTAATAGAGGATGAAGAAACAGGCCGACTATAAGGAAAGGTTAAAATCTGGCACAGAAAAATCCATCTGACTCCGCATATGGATGCCTGCCTTGTCTTGGGCTGTACCAATCAGGGCTGATGCAAATACACATATTAAGCTTCCTTCCATTTTAAGCAGCATTATTAAAAAGACCTGAAAAGTGGGACAACTTAGCAGCTTAATATCACTTTAACACAATGTGGAGACTAATCTCTAATATCTTTATTCAGGACATTCCTTCTCTGGGTTCTCTGCCAACACTGTTTCCCTCAGCCTGTCTCAGCAAGGGAAGATCTAGGTCCTGGAGTGATTGAGGTCACTGGGGCAGCCAACCCCAGTGATATAATCACAAGACTGCAAACAACAGGCATATTTGAGCCTCCTGTAGCTGACAAAATCACAGCCACTGGCTGACCCACACTGGGGGAGAGAGGAGACCCAGACAGACTCACAGCTGAGCCAGCCACTGATACGGACGCCTCAAAGCCTGCAAACAGAATTTCTCACTGATCCTCAGTCTCTTTGAGAGCAGGAGTCATTTTAAACATCATTTGTCAGTAGGATTGCTGAACAGAAAAACACCACTACTGGTAGTTAAGTGAATGTGTTAAAAAGGCTATAACAAAAGATTATTTTCTGAGGATTGTATGGAATAGTCTAAGTCTAATAAGGGGCTGAAGATTGAAGGCTAATATGACTAATCTATACTAATACCTCTGACACATATTGCTGATAAAGTTGTTAGAAATATGAAAGGCAATTTTGAAGAAAAAAAATAAACACAGGCATAAATTAGTGAAGCTGGAGTCAGATATAACAGTAACAATAATGAATGCAATAAAGAATGTCAATTTGTTGCATCTTCTAGAGATGAGACTCTCAGAGTAATTAAAGTAATGTACATACTAAGTATGTTCAAAGTTAAAGTAACACCAACACCCACTTGCTTCAGTTCCTCTGCATTCTGAAACCCTCTCTTAAATTTTAAGGCTTCAGTGACATCTGCTGATGAAGACTTATTTAATTAATTAGCTGTAATTTAACAGATATTCCCTCTAAGTGAATTCCTCTTCCACAGAGTTTCCGTTACTCAGTTATTTGTAAAGTTCCCTACCACCATGGAAACCCTTTGCTCTGGTCAGAAAACCTTTTAAAGCAGCAGAAATTTTCTCTCTGCCTTGCTTCTGCCCTCCCTTCCAATTTCAATACGTGGAAATTGCATGAGCACATGTTTAACTGCCAATAAAGCTATCCCCAACGTGTTCAAATCCATCAGTAGAACACCAAGATGGAGTTTATGATCAAAAAGCAACCACAACAAAAAGCTCTGTGTAAAATGATCCTGAAACTTTGTAAATTAATGCTTCTGTGCTCTCACAGAATACACTAATCATTATCTTCATTAATTAATGTGTGGTTCCCTTTCACATGTGACCTTAATGCTCCTGAGAGCAGAACAGTAAGGCCAACAGGTTCTAAACAAGCCCCTAATCCAAGCAGTTCAAGAAAGGTTAAGGTAAGGCTAAAAGTCTGATTATTTAGCTCAGAGTAGAGACAGAAGAATTCAGAATTAAACTCACTGCACTGCTCAGTTGACACCACCAGTTAAGTGATATGGTGAATCATAGAATCATAGAACAGTTAGGATTGGAAAGGACCTTAAGATCATCTAGTTCCAACCCCCTTGCCATGGACAGGGACACCTCGCACTAAACCATGTCACCCAAGGCTCTGTCCAGCCTGGCCTTGAACACTGCCAGGGATGGAGCATTCACAGCTTCCTTGGGCAACCCATTCCAGTGCCTCACCACCCTCACAGTAAAGAACTTCTTCCTTATATCTAACCTGAACTTCCCCTGTTTAAGTTTTAAGCCATTACCCCTTGTCCTACCACTACAGTCCCTAACGAAGAGTCCCTCCCGAAAATCCTTGTAGGCCCCCTTCAGGTACTGGAAGGCTGCTATGAGTGATTAGTATCCATTAACAAGATATGCTCAAGCATTACACATTTGCATTTCTTGAGTATGCTCAAGAAATACTGCTGGTTAGTTGCATTTCTTCTCACTCTGAAAAAAACCCCTCTTCACATTAAAATTAATGGCCAACACTTCTTTGGTGCATTGGAATTAAGGCCACAGAGTTGGGGTCCAGAATTTTGCATCCTGTTTCTGCTATAAAATTGCTGTATGAGCTTGAGTCAGCCACAAAGCTCAATATTAAGCATTCTACATTTCTGGATGATCAACTTTGTACACCAGATAAGTTTCTTGCAGAAGTGCCTGGTACACCTATAGCAATAATGGAAGTGACTGGAACACACGAGTGTTTTGCACCCAGGAAGCCCTAGACCAAGGTATACCAAGCTGCTCGCCCAGTAACGGAAGCATTTAGCATTAAAGTGTCTCTTGGAAATACAGATCTCATGTCCCGTTTCATAGAGGTTGTGTGGTTGATGATACATTAATTTCTCAGTGTTCAGGTTCTGTTCATTACTGTTACTGTGAGGAATCAATGAATAAAAAGTAAAATGTGATGTAAAATCTAAACCAGCAAAATCCTAACTCCTGTTTCCAGCTGCTACCGAATATTAGACAAATATTACTAGCACATTGTCAGACCTGCTTGCGGACAAGGCAAAAAGATACAGAACTGTGACACACTTATTTTAACATTTGAAACCCATAGCAGGCAGTGACTTTTCAATTTTATTTCATTAAAACACTCAACACATTAGAAGTCAGAGGTGAAGGAAGGAAGTAAAGAAGCCAAGGGGAAGCTTGCTATTGCCCCATCAAACTTCCAGTCCTCCACATCCACAGTAAGCCAATGGAATTTAAACAGTTACCAAATATAAGATTGTATTTTTTATTTTGAATCTTTTTTAAACTGCGGTTGTGACTGAAACATCCCTTCTCTTGAGCATTTTGACCTTGGGTATAACTGTAGTAAGCAGAACCAGTTCAATTTAATGGTTTTTCCTCACTGGAAGGGATCCAGATCCAGCTTTAGCAACCATTTGGAGATTCTTAAGAGTTTCTGTACAGCTGCCTAGGCAGGGCAGGGTCCAAGGGTGTGAAAAATAATTGTGTGAGGAAGAGAGCTCTCTACCAAAAAGAAGTAAGCACCAGCAATCCATAAATTTGAAAAACTAAACTGAGTGGTAAGGAATCTAAATTCCATTTTAGCTAATCCTTTTAGGAGTAAATTGTTGCAGAGTAGAACTAAGTAAGATTTAAAAAAAAAAAAAAGCCACCAAGTAAAGTGAATTCTGACTTTCCAAAATGTCTTTTCAATGTACTTTGAAGTTGGATACATGATGCATTGTTACATATTATTACATTTTAAAACTGGTTTTCACAAAACTTTTGCTGATATTTATCAACTAATGAAAGCTGCTTTAACATGGAAAGCTTTTTCCAAGATTATTTCCCTATTTTTGGAATCAAAGCTACACAAGTGTTGTACCAGTGAGAGTTTTCTGTTGTACAGAATAAGCAAATCTTGTTCAGTTCGCATTTTGGAACTTGTCACTTCTTTAATGGAGTAGTGGTTCCATTTTTAATTATTTGTATTTCTGTTAGGTTTCCTGAACAATAAAAAAGCAGAGATTACAAAGTTGTCATATTTAACAAATTTAAATATGCTATTCTGTTACTAACTATATGTTAGTCTAATTAGTAATATTCTATTAGTAATATTAGTAAGTTTATTAGTAATATTTAATATTCTTGTAAGCCATATGACACAGTAACAGAGAAATCCTCTTCCACATTTAGGCTTTATAACAAAGTCTTCCTTATCTGATTTATTTTTCCCATTCCAGCACAAATGGGATATGGATAATAATAACTACCTCTTTTTAGATTTTTTTTTCAGTAGAGATACAACTAGACGTTTTAATTTTATTTGGTATACGGTGCTTCTATTTTGCATAAGCCCTTACTGCACAATTGCAATGCAAACATGATACCCAGAAATCCAAAGCTATACTGAAAGCAAGATGATACGATTTTATCAGTTAAAAGTTACACAGTTTAACCCCTGTAAGAGGCTAAGAATTGCACACTGCTGGAGCTCTTTCCCAGTGCAATGCTCATGTTCTGTCAAACCTCCTCCACCAACACAGCTTTCCTTAGGTGTGTCTCGCTTCCTCTGTGGGTCAAGTCACACGGGGGAAGACATGTTTATGCAAGAGGATGCTGCTGTGAATAAAGTTCCTGAAGTCTGTCACAAGGGATTTGTGTTCTGTTACTTGGCATGCCAAGACTCTGAAAAAAAAGACAAGAACTAGACTAATTAGGAAGGAGGAAAGGGGTCAGGATAGACAGTAATTAGGCTTCTATATTTATTCAGGTGAAATCATGGTTTTACTACTTGAATTAACATCATTTTTTGACCTAAGTAGGTGCAGGACTGATTTTTTTTTTTTTTTTTTTTTTTTTTTAGCTCACTGATACTCCAAACTAGCATTTAAATTCCTAAATAACATATTTCAGCATATATGAAAGTAGGGTTTCTTTATTAAGTAATTTATAGTAAGTTTAAGTCAGGCTTCTGTTTATGTATCCTGAAATAACTTCCGTTAGAAATGAAGGACTTAATCCATAAATGAAATGTTTTAAACACAAATGCTATGATTATGTCTAAGACCTTGACTAGTAATTGAACATTTAAATAAAAGTTAAACACTCAGAGTTTGACTTGCAAAAGCTACTGCGAGACTGTAATACACTTAAATGCTGCCTTTCACTTTTTCAGGACCCTGTGGGACTCAAGCTCACAGCTAGGCACAAAAATCTCCAGACTGCTTTAGTCTTTGCTAAAAGATCAGTAGAACCAGAGTGCCAATAGTAAACTACGCCCTGAAAGCTATGAAGGGGCTAAATACGGAAATGAGTAAAACTTCAAATACCCTGTTTTCTCAGGTCTGTTGTGAACCTTTTCTTTGACTCATCTAGCTTTTTTAGACGTGCCCTCACTCTTTCCCTATCTGCTGCAGTTGATACGAAAAGCCTCCATTTGCTTTTCCATTGCCTTGAAATTATGCTTCAGAGCCTAAGCATCTCTTTTTGAATGGCTTCAACACACTTTTCTAGTCCTTTGACTTGCAAAACTGACCAGAAATATGAGATCAAACGGGAAGCTAATATGTTGATACCTGTTCAAGTCCAAGATCACCCACAACAATCAATTAGTTTGATTGTTGTGGGTGAAACACACCCACAAAATGTTTCATTTTTCATTTCATGAAAAATGAAAACTGCTGCATTCATCTGAATGAACTGGTAGTTCTCTTACTTGCAAGTGAATATAAAATAATGCTTATCTAAAATTTCCAGCTAACATAGTTATGACAGTTCCAAGTTTCCTGCCTCATGCTTGCAGATATACAAAATGCTGTGTCCTACTCAGATAAATCCACTATATTTGAGTGTTTTTAATACAAAAATATGTAGCTCATAGGTAGCAATTGCCAGATAGCAGTCTGAATTCCATCATAGTGCTGGGAAATATGCTTGGATATCTTTTATTATTAATGTTTCATTCAGTGAGATAAATTACATTTTAATTTCATTTGAGTTATGTAAGAATCTTAGAAGCTGTAAAAACAACAGCCAGTAATCCAATTGCTTGTTAGCTCTTTTACTATGATTTGCAAACCCATGGATGCCCCTGAAGTAAGGTTGACCAGGTGATGGAGTTCATATTTTAATTTACAATCTACGACTCTCAGGCCAAACATGGACAGTAGGTAGGCATCTTCTTGGCACCAATTCTGCCAGCATGCTACAATTTTCCCAAACATTACAATGACTTAAATAAGAATTAAAGTGATTGCCATCAAAAAGCACAACTCACTCCCATTTGCATGAAAAGACCAAAGTTTGAAACACAGCAGTCCTAGAAACACCCTTGAGCATATTTCTTTTAAAGGCTGGAAGGAACAGATGGCTTTTGAACCTTGATGCTATTGGTGCTGTCTACATGATGAAGCACTGTATCCTCATTTGTACTGATTGAGGTCAAATCAGCTCTAGCCTTTAATTCACCCTAAGCACTGAATATTTCTTCTAATTAGAATATATGTCATTACCTATTCCTACAGTAATGATAACCTACTGAACTCTAATGGATCAATCCCATCTGCCTTGCTGTGCATATACTCAGCCATTTCACTGCTCGGAATCAAAAGAATTCACCATGGCACACAAGCTAGGAATCACAAGTGCCACCCCAAGTATTGCAATGTAAATTGAGCAGTTATTCTGGGTTGCACTGTGATTTTCTGCACAGTTTTATTACTGAAGAGTTTGGAAGGTCATTCGCATGAGAACTTTTGACAGCCTGCAGAGCTAAACACAAAATACGGAAAGCACGGACAGTGTTCTTCAGCTGAAAATGGCCTTTTGTGAAGGACAGAGATAAAGGGCACCAAACAGATGTGGTCCATCTAAACACCAAATTTTAATGTCTGGTAGGAGTTCATACATTATAAATTGAATTCTGCTGACTTTGACACCTGGTTTAGATGAGAGGCATTTGAGCATCACCCCAACACGTAACAGATGTGATCCTGGCATCTATAACAAAGCGATATTTGGAGCCCTCACAGATCTGTTGATGATCCTGAAATGCTGGTGCAATAGTTCATTTTATGCTACCAAAGATGCCTTCCAGGCAGAAGAGTCATGGAAGGCCCACGTGCCATGTGTTAAGCTCAAAAAAAATTTAGAAACTGCTGCTTATTTAAAGAGGATTTAACTACTGATTCCAGCTCATTCTGCCATAGACAGGGATGTTTTGCAGTGGAAAGAGAAAAACAGCAGTTACTAACATCGCATCAGATTTAAAAATAGTTTTATAGGTCTACAGTTTGGGGGAAAATAGATTTGCTATTTTCCCCCCATAATTGTCCGCATTCAGTACACTTTATTGCCTTACATTTTTTTCTCTTCATGCTTTTCTTCTTGCTTTCATGCCCAACTGACACTTTAGTAAGGCAATGTGTTAACTAATTGCCTTAGTAACTAATAAAATTGTTTTAAAATTACTAGAAACAATTGTATTTGATACATGAACTGACTACAATGCAAGAGGCTGAATTCACTTGGGAAGTCAGACTCCCTGTGCAGAGAAGTTCTGCTTGCCCCATTAATTTGAACTACATCATTATCAGCAGCCAGCAATGGTGGAGTTTTAGGGAATATGGAGACCGTGGCCATTTTATTTCAACCCAAGCCAATGGCCCTGCCTTTGCCTGCCTAAAGGATGGCAAAGGAAGCATTCGCATCCTTCAAACTTTTAAACTTTTAAATTTTTTCCTAGAAGTAGTATGTTAAACTGTACAGCAGCCATAGCTCAGCAGAGAAGCAACCTGAACTGGGAAAAGGATTCACAGACTGGGAAAATTTAGACTGGCAAATACTAATCTTTATCCATTAACTCACAACAAATCCCAGGTGTCTGGATGAGTTACAGCAGAGCTGCACAGATGTTGCTTAGTTGTGCATATCAACAGTGGCAGAAAATATCTGCTTTGATCAGCCCCACTAGACCTTTGAGGGAATATTCTCTTTCCTCACAAGGGTGTTCTTTGATACACAGGCTAGTTATACTGACAGAAAGGTTCGATGTCAACATGGCTGCTCTGAGTCAGCCTGCAATTATACCAGTGGCTGAGAGGGAAGATTGATTAAATTGTTAAATTCTTTTGGCTAAAACATATTTGTGCTTACTTTATGCACAGCTTAAAAGTGAAAAGAGGTGCTTCTAGCTTTTCATGTCCAGCATAATTCGTCCTAGATATCTCTATTGTTTCCCAAAGGAAATGCTTGGGAAAATTTGGTTCAATATGCAAGATACTTTCTGACCAATTTTGCTAAATTTTGGCAAGAAACTCAAATTTAATTTCCAGATTCAGGTATTTGCTTCTGGAGCATGAAGAACTAAAGGCTTATTTCTGGATTTCTCTACTGCCAATAAAATACAGATGCAGCAACAAACCCCAGAGATTGTATCGGCATAAAGCTGTTGCAGAACAACTGGAAATCCGCACCATATTCTCACAGAAGGGATGCACCAGGGATGAATTTCTATAGGGAGAGATGTTAGATCAGTATTGACCAGCTACCTGCTCTTAGCTGGCCCGGGGGGTCTCCTGGGGCCTCAAGCCAAATGGCACCAGGAACATCAGTGTCCCATTAGTATTAATTATCAAAATAACAAGTTGCTTTCTAACGGCAACTATACTATTTTCTTTCTAGTCTGGAATTAGCACAAAGAATAGATGTCAGCTGCCAGCTTGGACAGAAAATCAAGATTACATGCTGTGTATCTGTGGAGTTGTATCAGTTCAGGAGGAGGATTATGCCACACGGTTACCTGCAGTACCAATAAAGTAGACAGAATGGCCAAAAAGATCAGTTCTAGCCTCATGGCCTGGTATCACAGACTAGCCTGCTTTCGGCCTGAAATATCATGCTCTGTTAGCAAGTTTTTGATTGATCAAAGACAGGATTAAATGGGTGCAATAGTCTATTAATGCAAGTATTTCATTATATTAAGAGTGGAGACCTTATGAGAGAATACAAGCAGTCTTCCGTAGGCAACATGAGCACAGATCTACAGCTCCTCAGAAGACTGCTCTAGAAAGGATTTTAAAGGTCATTTAGCAGTTTTTGGGGGGTTAGCAGGAGACGCTATCTAAAGTACTCCTGACAGGACCTGGGTCTGTGGAATTTGGATCAGGACCACAGCAGCTATATTAGGATACAAAAGATGGTATCCGGAACAACCTTATTCCATCTGGACTGACTGACCCCTGGAGGCAGTGCACATCTACAGGATGAGCCTGCTAAATGGAAAAGTGTGATGTGACATCTGATTATGACATTACATCCCATGATACAACTTCAGGCCAGGATGTGGTGATGTCCGTTTGCTTTTTACGCAACTGAAGAGCAAGCTTATCCTGGGACTTGAATCTTATGTTACTTTTTCTTTTCTTGATTTCTCTGAGATTTTAAAAATGAGAATCTGTGCTTAACTACATTAAAAACCAGTTCTATTAAGTGTGCCTTAATGGCACATAAAGGAAGTGCATTTATGTTCACAGAATAATTATCATATGATTTAAAATAAAATTTGACCTATACCCAGTTAATCATATAATGGAAATCTCCTTGTACTTGTACAGCCATGTATTTATACTTCTCATACTTCTACATAAAATCAACACTTCCTGTAGGGCCAAAATCTTTTTCATATTTACTATTTGGTATCATAATTAGAACAAATTCAAGCTAATTACCATGGTACCAATACTATTAAAAAAAAAAGCTGCTGTGCTGTGTTGGCCCCAGCTGGACACCAGGTACCCACCAAAGCTGCTCCATCACTCCCCTCCTCAGCTGGACAGGGAAAAGAAAATATAACAAAAGGCTTTTGGGTTGAGATAAGGACATCAAGATCACTTAGCAGATACTGCCACAGGCAAAACAGACTCAACTTGGGAAAATTAGTTTAAAATATTACCAATCAAATCAGAGCAGGGTAATGAGGAATAAGACCAAATCTTAAATACCTTCCCCCTACCTCTCCCTTCTTCCCAACTCAATTTTACTGAAGATTTTCTCTACCTCCTCCCCACAGCAGCACAGGGACACAGGGAATGGGGGTTGTGGTCAGTTCATCACAGGTATTTCCTGCTGCTCCTTCCTCCTTGGGGCAGGACTCTTCACACTATTCCCCTGCTCTGTGAGGTTGTTCCCATGGGACACAGTTCTCCACAAACTTCTGCATCATGAGTCCTTCCCACAGGCTGCAGTTCTTCATGAACTGCTTCAGCGTGAGTCCCTTCCACTGGGTGCAGTCCTTCAGGAACAGACTGCTCCAGTGCGGGTCCCTTCCATGGATGCAGTCCTTCTGGAACAGACTGCTCCAGTGTGGGTCCCTTCCTGGATGATCAGTCCTGCAGCAAACGTGCTCTAGTGTATATTCCTCTCTCCACAGGTCCTGCCAGGAGCCTGCTCCAGCACAGACTTCTCATGGGTCACAGCCTCCTCCAGGCATCCCCCTGCTCCAGCATGGGGTCCTCCACTGGCTGCAGGTGACCTGCTCCCCCATTAGCTTCCATGGGCTGCAGGGGCTCAGCCTGCTTTACCATGAGCTGCATCATGGGCTGCAGGGGAATCTCTGCTCTGGCACCTGGAGCACCTCCTGCCCTCCTCCTCACGGACCTTGGTGTCTGCAGAGCTGTTTCTCTCACATATCCTCACTCCTCTCTGGCTGAAGTTGGTTTTGTGCAGCTGTTTTCCGCTTCTGAAACCTGTCATTCCAGAGATGCTACCACCATCACTGACAGGCTTGGCCTTGGTCTGCCTTGGAGCCATCTGGCATTGGCTCTATCGGACAAGGGGGATGCTTCTAACAGCTTCTCACAGAAACCACCCCTGTAGCACCCTCACGACCAAAACCTTGACACACAAACCCAATACAGCTTCATACCAATAGCTACAATCATAGAAAAAAATATTAGGAAAATATGATTAAGTATTTTTCTAGAATGTCTAGATTTTCTTCTACTTTTTTTTTTTTTTTCCCTTTTTTCCCTAGGACTAAGCAAAATATGTAAAGTCTTGGATATTTTTTCATTAACAAGAATTAAAATAAATTCTTAGCAGCAATGGGTGGTTTCCTCTCTAGATTTTAGTTTGGAAAAATACTAATAAGTTATTTCACCATAATTGTTATAGTAATTATTACACGTATTGTTTACCCTTGTTTATCAATAGTAACGCACCTATACTTGTGTTGTACTTCTGCTTCATCTTGACAGACATGTAGATATACTAACTTACCTAAATTCTTTGCATTCCTTTACTGACTTGAAGCCTATAATCACTAAACACATTTCAGTCAACAGGATGCTTGACAGCAATGCCATACAGCATGGATTAAATCCAATTCAGTTAGTCACTCTTGAGAAAAAGCTTCAAGTTGCTTTTGACAAATATTCTGGCACCAGGAACAGAAGGCCAATTACAATTCAGTCTTGAGGTAGGGATTTGCATGATATATTGTTTCAAGCTGCCAAAGCAGAATGGAAATAGCTTTCAGGGTACATCCTTGTGGTGTTAGAACAGCAGTAACAGGAGATACTCTAATGTTTTGTCTAAAATGTAGCCACTGAGCTACAATTTTTCAAAGGAGTCTATAAACCTAAAACATAGTAGAATAGGTCTATGAACACTTGCTGAAAATCCTTACAAAACCAAAGCTTTAGATAAAAAATGAGATCAGGAAAAGCTTCCTGCAAAAGTAAGAAATCCTCTCCCGGTTCCTCTGCCACTAATTTCCAGATAGTTTGATATACAATTGTAAAAAGGAAGCACTATTAGCATACTATGGAGCTGCAAGTGTTAGCAATGATTTCTAATATAAGCACAGACAAACATTTTGCAAGCAAACCCAGAAGCACACTTGTACTGCAAAAGCCTTTTCCTCCCATCAGCTTCAGGAGTATTCCTGACATTTCCCACAAAGTAAATTCCAGTAAGACTCCTTGTATTCACAGTTTTCAATTAACATAGCTGCATATTTAAGTGCAAACAGAGCACAAACTTTTCTTTCTAGGCCAGAGCAATGAGTATTTACTGAAGGTCTAAACTATTATTTACAGTATCATTTGCTTATGCATGTGAAAACACAGATTAACTATACAAGGCCAAACTTTCAACTGGTATGAAAACTAGCTCTCTCCCATGTAAACAAACCTCTGATGAGCAGACCTTTTCTTTGCACATAGCCTGAGTACAAGTCTTCTCCCACCCTCAGAGGCAGAGAAGTGTAGGAGAAAAGATGACAAGCAGTGGAAAAATTACAGTAAGTGATATTCTAGCAGATATTGGGCCAGGACCTGATCTGTCTTATCCTAGTGTAAAGACCTGATTCACTGTCTCACACTGATATTGAAAGCATTTAAAACAACACTACTACTTATTAGAATACTCCTAGTACACGTTAGTCAAGTGACAGTGGGGTTACATGGTGTCAATGTGGGTGATGCAGCAGCCAGCCTCACATTGGTCTCATTTCTGATGTGATGTACCTTTTACTTTCATGGGACAACAACATTTTACATACGTGCTAGTGGAAAGATTGATACCATGTGCAATGTCTGACCATCCAGCTTTGCAGTGCTGCCTTTGCATTGTTCACCATCATTAGGTCTTTTCCTCAGCAGAAAGCTCCTCTTGCTCTGTTATAAGAGCAGAAATTGTCCATTACATGCTAAGGAAGAGCTTGGTATCAGAGCCACGTAGGTTAACAACTGAACAGGCCAGGGAATTGATTTGTCCGCAGCGATATAGCAGAATGATGCATCACAGGATGACACTGCAAAATGAGGGAGTTATATCCCGAGGGATCCAAGAGGAATTTTCCTGGTATCTGAGCACCATAGATAGGTATCTAAAATAAATGTTAATGTGCTCGTGAGAATGAAATGGATCTGTATAAGGACATCCAGCAAATTCTGCATCAGTAAAATGTTTACCACACAAGTGATATACAAGTTTAACTTGCAAACTCTACAGAATTTTCCTTATGTTTAATACAAGGGACAGTAGTTATAGGACCTTGATGGAAAATTAATAAAACCTATTTTATTTCCTCACCCCCACAATTCAGTCTGTGACAACTTTCCTGGCTGCCGGCTGGAATGCATTCAGCTCAAATCCTGTCTGATCCGATTCATAAACCAGCTCTTTTTCACTCTTGACTCTTGCTTGCTTTATAAGTAGCATGAAAATTCGAGAAGCTACATAAACTTGTATCAATGAGGTAATTTCTCAGGCTTTTGGCTCCTGCCATCATTCTAATTATGACAGTAATAAAACCAATCAGAACAGCAATAACAGTAATGTCTTCAAAACCTTTATCCTGTGACATCTAAAAACCTCTTTGGCCCCAAATGAGAGTCCTCCCAAGGCAGGCTGTGGAAAGGCAAGGACACAGCCATGCTCCAGGGACCCGGCCAGCTATGCTGAATGTTCATGTCACACCCAAACAGCAAGGGGCATTGATTTTTTTTGTCTTAGTCATTTATCAGTCTGGCAGCTTCAAGCCAGCACAGAACCAGGCTTCTTATGCTAGAAGCTGAACCATACCCACCTCAGTATATTATGTGTATTACTTTCTTCATCTTCCTGGCAGGGGGAGTCCTTTCTGAGGTGTACCATGTTCAGGAAGAACACAGAGTGGATAATGAATTTTCCTCCTGGCCATCTAAAGAAGAGCAAGGAGGGCAGTTGCTGCCCAGAAGCCCAAGAGCTGGATGTATACTGAATATACTGTTACCCTGTGAAGGTACTCGGCCTCTCAAAGAGCACTTCCCAAGGGCACTGTGCAACTCTGGAGGGCTGAAGGAGCACAGAGCATTGCTGTTGCTTCAACCTAGGCTAAAAAGCAGATAAATGCTGCAGCTAATCTATTTCTTCATAGCACTATTGATTAGTTTAAGCCTGTATATGCAGTATGGTGAATACATTTCAGGGTTAATTCTGCCTAGATGTGTGACAGTTATAGGAGTTGCATGTAAATACCCCAAAATGCAAATCCAGCCTAAAAAAAAGGGAAGAAAAGATTCCAGGATAAAAGGAAACCCAAATTTCAGCAGCTAGCACATTGAACAGAGTATGCTGAGCATCTGCTCTTGAGTTACTGCAATAACATTTGTAGCTAAATTGCTATATCTAAATGATGATGCTGTAATTATAGTTTAGGAGCCTTTTCTATTCAGAATAGCCCTTTTTTTCCTTTTATAACTGTCTCAAGCTGTATAATAGTCTGAAGTAAATCATGTAAGTTCTGGCCCAGAAATACTAAATGCACGGCATAACTATTTTTAATTAGGTGAGTAAAAAAACTGCCTAATTTTAGGTAGCTATTATTTTGAACTACCCAATACCAGACTCTTGTTAGTATATGCATCTACCTAACCCAGCTCTGCTGCTTCCCAGCTTTTAAGCCTATTCATGGCAGTACCTAGAAATGTGAGATTAATGCTTTCCATTGCATCCAAGCCCTTTCTCCTTGCACACAGGAAATCTTCAGTGCAGTCTAATCCATCTGGATCACAAACAGTAGGAGCTGATGTAGGGCATTTTTATGGACTGCCTTACAAACATGGGAACGCTGCAGAGCTATTGAAGAAATGCTCTTTCTAGTGTGTATTTGCTGGGGTACTGATGGGCTGTGTCAGGTTTTGGAGATTTCTGGATGAGTCATTTCATTCTATTCCAGTTTCAAGCACATCGGTGACAGGGATTTTTGCCTGAAGTAACAGATAAGATGCATCAATAACCTCGCACTGTCATGGGCTTTACACGCAGAGGAATGCTAGGATGTATAAATCCTTGGCACACTGCTAACATTAGAGTGACAAAGCAGTTTTATAATCGGCACATCCTGACACAGAGACTGCATCTGCAACAGCAGGGGCAGAACTGGGCTGCGCTTCGTAGACACTTTATGCAATGGGCACATGGGACTCCCTGTGGGTGTGTGGACAACTGCCCAGCAGGACCTGGGGAAGCCCTGGGGTCAGGCCAAGCCCCGATAACAGCTTGCAGGTCCCTGGTTAATCTGACACTATCCTGACGTTATTAAGGCCTGTAATTTGTAGGAGCTCTACCTGCTGGTGTACAGACTTGCCGCCCTGGATGAGTAACAGCACCTCCTTATGCTAGAAGCTGCTGTGGAGCCCCATGGAGCCAAACACATCAGCCTTACATAGCCCTTGTGCTGGGAAGCTTATAGAGGTGTCCACGCAGCCACTGCACAAGAAGAACAGCATCTGGACCTCATTCCCACATTACTTTCAGGAAACCTACTCACTGAGACATGCACACTGATGTACTCCTTTATTTCTTGACTTTTCAGCCATTTCTTCCAGCTCTGCTGTAAGTACAAGCCCTACCCATGCTTCCTGAAGTCAGCAGAAGATTCCTGTTGGAGTAGTTCCTTTGAAGTTTTTTTTCCATAGTCAATTTAGATTTGAATTAACATTATGAATTTTCTACTGTATTGATTTCATTGTAAGTCCTTTTATGCAGTTGAGT
This sequence comes from Strigops habroptila, assembly GCF_004027225.2. Classification (NCBI taxonomy): domain Eukaryota; kingdom Metazoa; phylum Chordata; class Aves; order Psittaciformes; family Psittacidae; genus Strigops; species Strigops habroptila. Next base: position 33,270,277 of record NC_044281.2, read on the forward strand.
AATTAATTTCAATTCTCAATAAGGGCTTTCATTAAAGTATTGCTATTGTTGAAACCCTATTTCAGAAAATAATGGGGTGTTCTTTTCTGAACAAATATTTAAATTGTTGCTTAATTTTAGATAAAGTTACAGTGTGATTAAAATTACTCATTATATACTATTCAGTTTAATTCTTCTAATGTTTCCAGGCCCATATCTAAAATTAAAATGAAAGCTAGCTTTTTTCACAAGTTGATACAGGAACTGCATTATTTCTGGCTCCTTGGTAGCCAGTTGTTTTGATTTGAATTCCCATAGTACATAGATATTTATAATAAAAGAATTTAACAAACTGATATGCTCTACTAAATAATTTCATTTTTTGAAATAAATGTAAAGTACAAGTGACAGCCTACATTTTTTATTTATACATTGCCTCAGCAGCATGAGATTTGATTATTCTATTGAGTTTTATATAGAATTGAAATTTCTTTTGTTCCCCTTTACTTACATGCCTATGAGGCACTTACCAGTGTTACAGCATTTTATGTACATGTATCAAAGACTGTAGGAAACCGGCATAAGAGATCCCAGTTCTCTAGGCACCACATGGGGAAAGGAGCGACAAAAAGAGGTTGCCATATAAAACCTTTGTGCTTTGAAGCTGTTTTTACAAACCTGGTCATAATCCAGCTTCTGCACAGCCAGTAAAAACTGGAAACAGCTTGAGGCATCTCAGCATCTACTCCACTCCTTTTATGCACTTAGAAGTAAAGAACAGCAGTAGTTCAATGTTCTGATGTCCACCCTCCCTCCCATATCTCCCACCCTGCCTTGCCAAAGACAGGCTCAGAGATGCCTGGTGCCTCAATTGCAGGCCCAGAATGCCTCCCCCATAGGATGGTTTCTCTGCTATTTCCAAGTCCTCTATCCACTGCTAGATCAATAAGAGGGAGCCATTAAAAGAAATTATGAAGCAGTTGACAGCAAGGGAGTTAACTGTCCCTCAGGGGAAGAAATTACCTGTTCCTAATGGGCACTGCTGGGTGCTGTGAAGGCTGACCTCAGCTGCAGCACCATTTCAGTCTGTCTGCTCTTGGTGCTGGCTCTTACTGAGGGCCCTCAGAGCCTAGGGCTCTTCTGATGGGGTTCTGGTGATGTTGGGGAAGAAATTTAGTACAGTACAGGGTGCTGTATAAAATTATATGATGTCTGAGTATTGATACCCTACCTTGAAGGCTGAGAACAGGGCTTGACCTTTCCCTGCACACATGGTGGCTGCTTTTTTTGGGCTCTGGAGAACGGGGATAAGTCTACATGCATATTATTTTACTTCCTGCATTGCTTTTTCAGAAGTAATTTTTTTCATAGAGAAAGAGTGGAACAGGTATTTGTTCTGTGAGAACAAACATGATTTTTCTGCCTATGTTTTGAGAAGGAATGAAAGTACAGCAGTAAACAGTAAAGCTCCAGATTCAATAAGCTACTTAAAGCAGCTGTGCTGATGCCTCCAGCCAGCAATGTGCTCATTTCAACAGCTGCATAGCATAAATAGGAGCTGCTCGCTCTTTTCTCTCAGCTAAACATGGGTATATGGGCTTTAATCCCTGTAAAAACAGGGGAAAGCAATTGTTTTCTAATTGAGATGCCTCTAACCACATAAACAGCAAGTTAAATTGCCAGGAGACCTGCTATAGCTTCCTTCTGCGTACATTCTGATAGTTTCTGAGGTCTGCTGGGGTCCGAAATAAGAGAATCTGACCTCCTTATTTATCCCAGTATGGACACTGTCAGAGTATTACATTAAAAAAATATATATATATACACACAGTTATTTAACTGTACACTTAGCACATTTCCTAAGCAGCCATAAGAATACTTCAACAAGATAGTTGCAGCCAAGGCTTTCCCATATTTATACTTTCTTGTTGCTTTAAGAGCATATCCATATCCAAGTCTTACGCACACACTCTGTAGCAGACTTCTAGTCTATTAGCCACTTTGTGTGCCACAGTGGTCTGGCTTGCCTCTGCAATTTGTGAAACATCTGACTTTGGCAAAATGAGCAATTCCAGTGTTCCTCAGCACAACAAGGCCAACATAACAGCTTTACAGCAATGGAGCTCACTATAAGGGAAGCATTGCAAGCTCCCTCCCATGCCCAAGTTTGTACTAGAGTAGCACGGAGGGCACAACCTTCCCTAGTGCAGAGCCTTGTTATACCAAGCACCAGACAAAACACAATTCACACTGTTATCTCCCATGTCTCTTATGAATTGCTTTCCAGTTTTTGTTAAATAAAAATAAAATAGTTTATTGGAACCCCAAATTTGTATTAATTGTTTTTGAGAGTTTCCTAGTGAGGTTTACAGAAACGAATACATGTAAAATGTAGAAGTGGCTATTGTGGAGTAATTGCCATTTCTTCCTAATGAAGGGAGCTGTTTAACAGCATGCACTGTAATAGAAAGTTTTTACATGTATGAACAGGAGTATTCAGTAGTACTCTAAGAGGACAGAGTCTGCAGTGCACCTCACACCACATCTTCAATATAGAATACGTTACCCTAATTATACAGAAGATAGACTCCAAGATGAAGAATTTTATGTGAAAAAAATGAAAATATGGTTTGGGGGGCTTTCTTTGCACTATCTGTTGAATTAATGGTATTTCAGAGTATTTAATAATGCCTTGCAATCAAAAGTTGACGTATGACCTATGAAAGCTTCTTTTAATAGAAAAATCCCAAGGGGGTATTCATACATTATCTCCTCAGAGCTGAAAAATGATGATTTATCTACTGCTTTAAAAACTGATTGTGTTTTTCAAATTGAAAAATCATAGCAAAAAATAGATGTTATAAGTATTTCCAGATGCAGCCTTGTAATTAACATAAACAGCTACTTAGTGCATTATGCTAATTATATTACCCAAATACATGCAAATAATATGAAAAGAGGGAGAGGGGGCAGGGCGTTCTTAGCCACCTTTACAGTATTGGGCAATTACCCAGTTAAAGATGCCTCTAGGCTAATTCCTCCCTGGATGTTCAAGACAGCCAGCCATTTTTAGGAACATTACTGATTGTCTGCAAATGTAACTTATTTGTAAAACCACATGAAATTTAAGGTCAGAGCTGTAAGACCTCCCCATCCAGATAGGATGTGAGAGGTAGCTGTCAAAGAGAAAGATTTACCAGTAAGGAGAGCTGGTGAAACAGAAGTTTCAGAGGATTTGTAACAAGATAGCAAGCTTTTTACCCTTATGTCACTGGTTCAAATCCAGTCCAGATGGGAAATTAAAGTAACTAGAGTCCTTAACAGCTGGCTAAATGGGTTTGTATTCTCAAACCAGTTTTAATGGGCAAAGTCTCTCAGTCTCTCCATTACTGCAGGCATGAGCACCTGCTTAGAGCACTGCAGTTATGATCTCTAATTACCAGTGCAAAGCACTTTAAGAGACTAAAAAATGTTTTGCAGCGCATGGAATAGATGCTCTATGGACCTCACCACACTAAGCAGCTCCATTGGCTTTTTTTCCACATTATCTCAGGAACTGAAATCACAACTGAGGCAAAACTCACCAATTGCTGTCTTTGCCATCGTTTTGATTTGATTATAATGGGAGCAAGACAGGACTGTTTCATGTTTCAGTTCCACCTCTTAAGACAGCAGACTGTAAAGTCTAGTCCAAACTGAAAAAACAAGATTGGAGTAGCAGTATCAATTACAGAGCTGTCTGTGATTATGTGGCACTAGACTAGATACCATTACTGCCTTCTCATCCTGTGCTCATGGCACATGAAAGCTTCTAGTGTTGTGAGCTGAGCTTTGCTGACATACCAGGCATACCCCATGGCCCTCAGAGTGCTTTACAATAAACCTTTATTTTGTGTGTAGCTGTGTTATACTGCACATGAGAATAAATAGCACAGCTGTTAAGATTTATGGCAGACTGTATGCATGGCTTTATGTTGCTGTTTCCTGGATGTACAGTTACACACACAATTTCTGTTGCAGGATAGAAAAGAGTCATTTTCACTGGTCTTATTAATCCTGAATAAATAATGATAATAGTCATACACTGCAAGCTCAGTTTATAATTTAATTAGCCTACATCTGCTCCCAAGAATAAAAGGCAGAAAAAATATTGTTGAAGTAGTAAGTGATAGCTATGGTTACACTTTCAGGGCATTACACAGAATTGCAGTCATACAGCTGTTACTCATTTTAGAGAGAATCACGTAGCTTAAATGCTATGTAAGGCTTTGAGAAATCTAGGAATTAGAAGAATCCATCTGACCTACTCAGCATGCTGAGCATTCAAGAGCAGTAGTGAACACTTAGCACAAATAACTGAGGGAAAACAGGTTTAAAAACAGGTTTAAAAAATATTGAAGCTCCTAATATGCACTTAAAGATTTTAGTTGTATAGAGATCTCCAGAGAAGCCTCTGAAACAGGCAAACTAAACTAGGAAATTCAAGAATTATTCTAGAAAACAGTACAAGTCCTTAAGGAGGCATGTCACAGCTTAATACAAGTAATTAAGTAATAAACATAGATAAACACTCAGTGACTCAAGGCCTCACTCTGCAAGTGGGTTTATACACAAGCTAATCATCTCTGTTATTAGAGCCAGAATGTGGCATTATGGTGCTGTTTTCTAAAGCAAGCACTCAATTTTTACTGTTCACTTTGTTCACCCACCTTTCAAACAGAGAGCTGTTCTATTCCAGGCAGTGATGCAAGGCCATGTAGATAATCTTCCCAGTTCATACCTTGATATACTATCTCCAGGGAGGTTGTGCTGCAAACAAGCAAAGGCAGTTATGGCTATAGAGGTTTATATGGTAAGCTCCTTTGTTCTCATTTAGATGCTCATTTTATAAATAGTAGCCAGGTTCATTTATCCATTACTCTTGTGTTTTCTAGCTATCAGTTAGGAGGAAGTACAATGCAGCCAAAAACATTAAGCCATTCTGTCTGCCAGAGGCTTATATCTAGAACAAAACAAGACATGACAGAGGTAAACACAGAAGTACAAAACAGCATTGCTCATTGTGACAGGCAGTGATCTCAGACCACCAGCAGTGTTGTCTAACTCTTAAACCACTTCATTTTTTGTTGAGACAGAGGACTGTTTGGAAGAGATTCAGATAGAGATTCACATGGACACTTTTAGTGGAAGTTTTACTAATATTTGTTATGGAAAGCCCAGAGGAATCTAAGAAATCTGTTGTAGTGAAATAAAACATAATGAGACCTCTGAAGCCAAAGGGATGGTGAAAGTTGCTGTTGTGGGCCAGTCAGAAGCAAGGTTTGACATCTCACTGCAAAGGGGTCAGAGGCACTAGACTGTGAAAGCAGTTGAAGGACAGATCAATAACATCTCATATGCTAGAACAGATAGTGGTGAAAGATGGGAAACTCAAAACAGACTTAAACCAAAACAAAGTCCTTGCCTCGGCAGGCCATCAGAATATAGGAAGGTTTGCTAAGGATAGAGAGCAGCTTACTATAGTAAAGGAGATGTGAAAGGGTTACAGTCTGAGTAGGAGGTTTAGTGCGGATGGAAAGGAAGGACTGTATCCTTTATAGCTTTCATTCCAGGTCAGCTTGTGAGATATAGACCCCTTTTGGACATAAGGACATTTACAGAGGTCTAGATGATATCCAAGCTGTGGGTATTGCCTGGAGTCACAGCAGGACAGTGGCGATGCCTGCAGTAGTCAGAAAGAAAAAGCTCAAATGCTGTACTAAGGTGGACACTGACATGGTGCCAGCAAGACTGGCTAAGGCTTTCATTTGGAGGGAGGGATAACAGAATGAGGATGCTAAAGCGTGTGTATAAAGACAGTGGCTAACTGGGGCTTTGTAGGCAAGGTTTCCCACAGCTAAGCTGTGGAGGAGGAAGAAAATGGCATCAAAACTCCTATGATCTTGGCAGAAGCTCCTCAGACCATTAGAGAAATATCTTCCAGCAAACATTGCTGAAGGGCAGACAAAGGGCTAGACAACGACAGCATCACAGAAAGCAAAGGACAGGTTTTGGAAGGAAGAACATAGGGAGGGATCTGGAAGGCCTCTACCTGGTCCAGAAGGATGAAGAGGGTGTGCTTGATATGAGTCTGAGAAGCTTTAGCAGCATGAGGAGAATTACTAGAGGGAAAAAAAAAATAGAGAAAAAGAGACCCAAGGCCAAGCTGGGAGGAAAGGGACTCCCAACAGCAAGGACAGACAGCAGTCACATCACAGCTAAAGGGGAAAGCAGCCAGAAACTGAACAAGCAGATGGAGATCACAGGTAGGTTTCTAAAGACCATTCTTTCACATTTTATGTTACCAGATAGCAGATGCACGGTTCACCTTGTCAAGGTTGGGTTACAGCTTCTATTATAACACCTTTTTCACGCCTTCATCACTTTCTGAAACAAATTCCTTAAGGTTTGTAGTTTTCACATTTGGTTGCAGCATAGAGGGTGAAAGGTGCAGAAATCTGAGGCTCAGCAAATGCATGCAATGCTTGTGGTCCCCCCGCATACTACATTTCTGCAGATGCATACATGTTTAACACACTCTATACACTACTGGTAGTGTATTGTTTGTCAAATAACATGCAATAGAGAGGTGGTATCGCAAGTTATATAAGAAATTACACAGTTCATCTGGGCTTTGACCCTCAGTTCTACTTTTCAATCACATTGGATTTCAATATTAAATTGTATTTCTTGATAAATTCTTGATTATTAATTTTACTAATCATATTAGAATTATATATACAAAACATGAAGAAAAAAGGATAAGTACATTTATATATGAAATATACCTACAAAATACCATTCTAACACTAAATGGAAGAAAGTATTTTCCAGATGTAATGTAAAATTGTTTTAGATATTATTCTGAAAGATGCCACCATTATTTCTTCCTAACCTGTTTTTTACTATCAATATATTCTGAAAGTCCTATTGTTTTCCTGGTAACAGTTAATTCACTTTTCCATATGTAGTTGCTCCCAAATGAGAACATGAGTTTGGATTGGAGAAGTTAACAAAATAGCAATAAAATATTTTCTTGAAAATATGAATGCAGGTCGCAGCTTTGCAGTGAAATATCGAAGTATTGACCTTGTTTTGCAGAAGGATAAAAAAAATAAGATCCATGGGGAGGTCTCAAAATGAGCCAAAATGGGCAGATTTGTTGCCTGCAGCCTTGTGCTCAACCCCCGCTGTCATGACTCTCCAGACACCATCCAAGCTGCTTGCTGCAACAGCCCTGCACAGCAAGGTGCTCAGCAGGGACACAGTACCGGTGACACAGAAGCCCTTCTCAGGGGCAGCCCATGGACTCTGGTAACAACTCATGAGCCACACAAGTTCACCAATAGTAACACTGTGCATAACTGCTGTCACAAACCTCATAAATTGCATATTAACTGGCCAATACTTCTATCCTCAGATCTGGGACAGCAGAACAGAAGATTCCCCTGCTACAGGAAGCTGACAAGGACTGCAGCCTGCTCCAGCAAGTGACCCGAATGTGTGGTATGCTCCATGTAATGGAAGCAGCAAAAGCTTCTGCAGATCCAAGAGTTCAGCAGCATTAGTCTGCATATCCTCCCAGACAGGGACCTCTGGAGTGTCTACATGTTGAAATAGTGGCTAACACAGTGAGGCTGTGCCTGGGGCTCGCAGGAATAAGCAGCAAGAAGTTAGGAAATGCAAAGTCATCTTTACCCAAGCCTGTGCAAACTTCCTGTCTAAAGAGGTGGAGTAAGAGAGACCAACACCCTTCCCAGTGCAGGACAGACAACATCTGGCAATGAGAGAAGGATGTGACATAAGAGAAAGCGAAGTGGCAAGAGGGTTAAAATAGTGGGTGAAAATTCCATGTTAATCTTAGAGGATAAATATTTTTTATTGATGCTTTCAAGCACTAGCTTTAGATAGACATTCCCTAAAGTAATTTTTTTCCAACAATGAAATCTCCTTATGACTGCTTTTATGGCTTTGTTTTTACTAAAAGTCTAATTATTAGCATTTATTCATTTCTACAGAAGACGCCAACATACATTGTTAATGAATACTAAATAAAACCAGCAGTCATTTACATCACTGGCAAGTTTTAATTTCAAATGTTTTAATCGTAAAACAAAGCAAATTTGCATAGAAAGGTAATCTTTTTTATTTTTTTTTATTTTTTTCCTGTTACAGGCCTCCTTGTTATCAGAAGTGCAGCTTTTCTCCACGTTGCGCTCAGCCTGGCAGCTAAACGTGTTTCGGTATTACCCTTTCATTTAGTACCCTCTGCTGGCCAAAACAAGCACAGACAGGGAAGCCGAAACCCCAGCCTCCGGTAATGAAAAAGATGCTGAAAAGCCATCAGTGACCTTCAGCAGATATGACCTAATCTGTCACAGGGGAGAAAGCTAATAAGCACACTCAACCCAAAGTAGAAAAAATCAATACAACGCAATGCAATGCCTCTCTCAAAGCTTAAGCAGATTTTCACAATGCAGGAAGTGACACAAGCGCTCTCAGATGTATCATCAGCTCTATTCACTTTCCTAGCATTAGCTTTTGTTAAAAATAAAATTGCTGCTTAGTCACCTGGGAGGAACGGTGAAAGTCTGAGGTATTTGTCTGCTCTTTCCTCCTCCTACTCAAGGGGGAATGTGTGCGAATCACATTATAACTTGATCTTCCCTTCTTCTCCCTTTCTACAGCGAAATCTTTAAGTGAGAAATTTTTCAGTAGTTATTATGTATGAAGATTTCCTGCCATGAACTGTACTGTCTACAACTGAAGACAGTCACTGAGCAGGCAGGCAGGGAGCAACTCTCCACTCCTGCAGGCTCTCCTTGAAATGCATGAAGTGCTCCCGTTTGGGCAAGCTCTCAGGTACAGGCCACCTTTGAGCAGTGCCCTGCTTTGCACAGTGATTTGCAGCCCAGGCCTCTTTGGAGGCATGCTGCTTTACCTTCCCTGGTAAAGGGGCTGTACCTTGGCTATACTCAGGTTTTGGACACACCTGGCTGGCATACAAGGTGACTCAACAGGGTACACCTGCGCCAGGTTTTGCCATCAGATGACAGGAACAGTCACCTCAATGCATAGCTGACTATGAGCAGACAGAATAGTTAGCCCTTATTCAGCAGGCTTTCACGTATCACAAAACTATGGTCAAGGTAAATTCCAAGCAATTGCTGTCAGTCTGTGGTGTTCTCAGATTTCACTGCTGCTTTTCAAGCCCAGGAAGAAGAATTCCTGCAGCTTGTATTAATCCAGCTATCCTAGCCTTTACCTCTCTCTACAAACTGCCTGGATGACTGTCTTGACTTATGAGAGAGTCACCAACCAAGCAGAGCAACACATTTATCAGCCTCAGCTCCTGATCCAGGGCTCTGGTGCAACATAACTACTGGCCCTGGCAGCCAATACTGCAAAAGTGTCTCCTTTCCTCTTGAAATTGCCATCCCTGGCACAAGTGAGTGAAGGCAAAGGCAAACCTCTCCTCTTGCATTTTCTTTCCCATCTCAGGAAAAAGCTTTGCAGGCTCACAAAAAAGCAGCAAAGTTGTTTGTTAGACATTCATGTCAAATAATGAATGCCAAGCAGAAGTCTGAAGTGTATGTGTGCATTCACAGGCCTGCCCCAGGTCAGGATGCAGCATGCAATCTGAACACCCCAGGGAAACCTGTCACTGTGGAACAATACCAGAAAGCTCTGCCTACTCAGTGATATGACATGCAATTCGTTTTTGTCTACAGCTTATAAAATAAAGCCAAAACACTGCACCAAGAGGTAACTGTCAGCACAGTGATAGGGAAAGGAGTGTCATAGGGAGATTTAACACAAAAAAGACCAACCTTGCTAATTACTTCTGCATGACACCAGGGAAGCACATTACTGGCAAGTATGTTACACCATGGTCACCATGCCAGACAGTGGTTTTTAACTATGTCCTCATCTTTAGGGTAAACCTCCAAAGACCTGGTTTTGGTTCCATATATAATCTTGTGAACCATGCTTTGAACAGTCATGAGACTGGCATTTTGTAACAAGGTCATGACCTTGTCAATTGCTGAAGTCCAAAGCAATCACTGGCCAAACTGGGCTCTTGAAAGGGTGCTGCCTTGGCCAGGATCCACAGGGACCCCCGAGCTGTGCTACCGGAGCCAGCAACATGCCTGAAACAGCTTTCCGTCAGCAGAGGAGAAGCTCTAGCAAGCAGCAAGAGCTTCTTGCTGGAGAGCTTGTCACAGGCTTTTCCAGATACAAATGTTTATTTTTATTTTTTTTTAACCCTGTAACCCCAGACCATGGAAAGCTTCCTGACCACCACAGGTAACTGCCAGCTGTCCAGATCTCATGTGATCCTCCACCAGAAGGATTTTGATTTTCCCTCCCAGCATGCCTATGCCAGAATTGGGAAGGATAAGGACCCTTAAATACCTCATCTTTCCTATTTCATCTTTGAGGGTGGCATGGAAAGAAGGAAAAACAGAAAGCAGGTACTGGGCATCACCTGCTTAGAAAGACTGCCAGCGGGAGTAAGGTTAAGGCAGCTCAAGAAGTGTTAGCCCAGACAAGCAGTTCTGTATCTTTCTGCTACTGCTGTGTACCTGAGGAGGTGAACACCTCCTGATCAAGCCTGGCTCAACAGGGGCAATGCACCAGCTCTCCTCATGCCTTCCAGGGTGGCTCTGTCCCAGGCAGGTAATGGCAATCAGGGGAGCAGACAAGTACTGCAGGCCAGCCCTGTGTGAGCTGGGCCAAAACCTGGCCCAGAGCTCAAACAGGGAAGCTGTGCTCATCATTCTCCAGACTCCTTCATCTCTATTTAACAGCTATACAGCCACTTAAACTTCCCAGGACGATTGCCAGCCCCAAATTACATCTGTGCTGTACTTCAGGGTAATCAGGCAAGAAACCAGGTTATAATAAAGTAAAAGCAGGAGAAGGGCAGAAAAAAATTCTCCCTAGCTATAGCTTGTCTTCTTGAAAAACTCCATTTCAGTAACAGGTTCATTATGAGAGCTTCTGGAGTTCCTTTCCTGTTTAAGTCCCTGGTTTCTAATGCACCTCCCTGGTTGTTGAGGACCAAACATGGCATCAGGTAAGAGCACTCACATGTCCTGACATGCAGTCAGTCCTTTTTTCTGTCCCATATATGCTAGTTGCTTGTCTTTTTCTTTCTCACACACTGTTTGCTGAGCAATGCACAGCAACATCCAGGCTTTTTCCTAATTGCTTAATCAGTTAACAATTCTTCAGTACTGTTGCATGGCTTAAATTAATTCATTCTTCTCACTGGCATTGTATAGAATTTATTGATTCTGTATTTAATTTGCCACTGGAAAGCACTGAAATCTGAAAGCTCCTTGGAGTTCCTATCATCTCCATCTCACATAACCTCAAAAAACACCATTCCTTGCATACTGCATAACTGAACCCGGGCTTAAACAAAAATCTTGAAGTATGTCATAATTAACACACCTTTGTGCTGAAATTTAACTAAAAAGCTTTTCATCCCTTTTAAACCTGTATGTAAGCCAGGACATTGCTTTAATCCATAATAGCTTAGTACTTTAATAAGCTCTTAAAAGTGGTGTTGGCAACAGGTATTTTTTGAAATCACAAGGAGAGTATGCCTTAGTCCACTGTTTTGCTGGTGTACTTGAAGTTCAGCAAATTAGAGGAACATGATTTCCTTTGAAGAAGCCATTACCCAACCAAGTTTATAGGACTTGAAAAAAATAACTGTGTAGCCACTATCACAGCCAAAATGTGTGATGGTTGAAGTAAGACTTAAATCTCTGAACCTTTTTGTCACTCTTACCTTCTCACATTTTAAAAAATACATACAATAGGCCTAAACTACCAGTCTTACAAAATGTTTTAATTCTCTAAGCTTTTTTCTTCCTTCCCTTTTGGGAATATTGCAGTGGAGAACCCACACCTCAGAAAATAACAGAAACCACAGATGTGGCCAGCAAAAGCTGAAAAAGCTTCATTATCTACACCTTTCCCTAGCATAGTATGCTGAAGCATTTTTCCACTAAAGCTTAAAGTGAAAATCCTCTCCTGTTAAATAACAAACACATCATTTCTATAAATTGGTCAGGCAGAAAATTCTGCTTCCTTTTCCAGATGTGCTTCTCTGTTTTCACTCCTCTTAAATGCAATGCATTTGATTTCCAGGTGCATTATCTGAGACCCAGGGGATGGGAAGGTACCTCCTGAAGGTTGCATCTCTGAAGAATTCTCCCATCCTTTTCTAAGTATGGTGCTCAGCAGGCAGCAGTACCTCTTGGAACCTCAAGTTTAAGTAAAAGTACAAGAGGAACCTTTTAGCTACACATTTCCTCAGTGAATCTCTGACTAGAAAGTCTGAGGAACTCAAAAAGGTCCAAACTGTTCCCTCTTCACCCTGCCTGCAACCAAGCTGATAAAGTGTAAGAAATAAAAATTGGGACAGTAGGGCTTAGAGGAAGCTTTGTGTTTGGTAGAGAACAGGACATTACTAGGGGGACATCTAAGAAAGCTTTTTGCTGCTTTCCTCTGACTGTTGACCATAACCTCTGCCTGTTATCCATGCCTGCAATGTCTCAGTCATCATCATCCAACTAGAGGTTGCATGATGATGGAGTGGAGCTCCATAAAAGTGAAACTCAAGACTCCAGTGAAGCAGGACACGCCAATACTCAGTTCTGTGCACTGTTGGGCAGTCTTTGGCTATCCTGTCCCCTGAGGTAGCTGCGCTGCCACCCTGGGAGGGCACAGAGGGAGACACTTTGAAATGCTTTGCTGTCCATCCTACAGGAAGGGGTAGCGCAGGACTGACCCTAGAGGGTTTTACGCAGCCACGCAGTTAGGTGCACAGTGCTGGTGAAATAGGTCCTCGTTACCCATCCTGCCAACACAGTATAGCAACTTAGTTTATGGATTGGACTCTCATTTCACTGAGCCAATTTTTACAGTAGTTTTGGGGCAATGTAACGTAGAGTACAAGATACGAAAAACAAGCTGGTGAGTTGCTTGTTAGGGTGATGATATGCAGGTGTTCGTCAGAAGAGCCTGCTAAAAATACATAGCACGGATAACATTACTGACAGACATTTGACACAGTCTAATTCAGGCTCACAGCTCATATTACTATTGCTTTATTTGAACACTAAGCAGACTTTAGCCACGCTTTTTTAAAGCTGTTCACAAGTTATCAGCTATCATACACTAAATAAGATGGTATTTCCAATTTACAGCTCTAGAAGTTTGCCAATCTCTGGAGGTGTTTGCATGCTCCTCATTCCTCTGAAACTCTCAGATGCTGTAAACATTAATGACTTACCTCTCTCACTCCTGGGAGAGACATACTGTATCTGCTGAACAGATGCACTGAGGTCAGATTTGCGAAAGGTCATTCAGAGGGATAGTGGAGAACCAGAGTATTTTTCAGGTCTTAGTCCAACCTCAACTTGGAAGCTTTTTAGCCTGCACCAGAGAAGACAAACTGGAAGATTAAACCTCGAGAACTATTCCAATCAACCAATAAGGCAAAGTCTCACGTTTAGCACAGATGACCTCCCTTTTGGCCCTGCTAAGCCAGATTCATGAACTTTAATACCAACTTTTCTCTAACACCACAAGAGCCAATATTATATTCTTGGCCAAGTCTCCATACTGCTAATCTATTTTAGTCACACAAATTCCAGCCTAGAAATGAGGTCTCTTAAACTCTAGTCACTTCTACACATTTCTGGAGATGAAAAGCAGGACCAATGTTTTCTAGCACTGTGTACTTGAACCTAAGCAGGGGACAAGCAGAAAAGGACAGCAGAAGAAGAAACAGGAAAGGAATCAAGGAAACATGTGAAAGAAATACCCACTGAAAAGTATGAATGGCATAAGAATACTGTGCTTTTTCCCTCGCCTGTCTATTTCTTCTCCATCACTCAGTTCCCTTCCAAACACCATTTCTGTTACTTTCTGATTCATTCCTGGCACTGGCAAGTCTAAGCATTCCTAAATTGAAAGTCAGACCAACAGAATTATTTGATTGACTTACAGATCACACAGATCTTGAAAATAGCCCTCCTGTGGTGTGCCTGCAAAGTTCATTTCTTCACACAGAGCATAGGCTCACAAGGAGCTTAGAGTAACAGCTGATACACCAAATGCTATTAAAGAAGAGAAAGAGTTCCTTATAGCTCTTGATGGACCAGACCAAGGCCATCTATCGAAACCATAATGTTGTAGAGAGTTTTGCATTTAAACTCACACCTTAAAAGAACAAGCTTGCTTACCTGTACAAAACCCTTTATTCTGCTTTCTGATTTCCAAGTTATCAGGATTTGCTCTGTTTGTGTCTCTCTGCAACCATGTGGACTTTTTTACACAGAAGCTGGAAATAAACCCCATGGGAACTAAAAAGAAATCCAGAGTTAGTAATACCCTGGCTTTCTTTCAAAAGTAAGCTTACTTTAATTGATATTTAGCTCAGAGGCGTGTTGCAAACACTTGGGGCATTGCAGTGTTCCCACAATTCTTCAAAGAGAGCAAGTCTGTTATTTGCAATCCACTTTCAGTCCTCTGAATCCTGTGACACAGATGGAAACAAGAAGGTTAACCTGGATGAGTGGACCAGCTGTTTGGTAGATGGCTCAGAAAGCTCATATGAGAATTTCACTTGAGTAGCAAATCCCTAAAATATTCTGTTAGCAGAGGAATCAAATAAACAACTTGCTGGGACCCCAAGGTCAACCAAGCACATCCTTGGAGTTCCAATCTACACGGTAAATTTGTTATACATATGTTTAACTATCTCATAGCCAGAAGGCTATAACATTACTTGGTTAATAAGTTGCAGTTAAAACATATAGCAGTTCCTGGGCTCCCAGAAATCAGCCATTTTAAGTGTCAGCAACACAAAGCAAAGGGAAACCACATGGAGCAAAAGAATGATTTAGTACCCAGGAAACAAGTAGGTTATTAAAATTGTGAAGGAAACCTTTAATTACATGCAGCAGTTGTGGGAAACACTACCAGTTACATCTCTATAGTAGATTTGAATTTACAAGTCATCACTAGAAGGCTGTAATCAATCCTGAATTTGTTTTGCAAACCAGTTCAAACAAGAGTTCTAATATGCAAGCAAATACTGTATCTTTTCCATGGACTGAACACAGTCTTTTTTATTTCTACCACCTTCACATTTCCAGCAGATTATCTTTAAAAAAGCTTTTAAAATACAGCTTCAATCATCAGGCTTGAGAGGTATTATGGAACATGGAACCATGCAAAGGGATTAACTCCTAATATCATCCAGCTGAACAGCATGAGCTCATCTGGGCTTAACCTTCTGAATCCGTTCCATTTGTAAGACCCAAGCAAAAACAATAAATCACAGCTAACAAGCAGGCAGGTTTTATTTTAAACATTAAGGATAGATTACTTCCCTTGCATCTCCATTAAGGAACCAGATTTTTCCTAGAAAGGGCATATTTATCCATTCATGGCTGCTATGTTCCCATTAATGCCAGGCAAATAGTTCATAAGGGATCATCTGACACAGCATAACCCTTTGAGCTCACAGATTGGCCACAAACATACTGGATTTCTTTCTAATTCATTTGTGAACACAGAACAAGGAGCACAGGACTGGCAGGTGGATTGCAATCGCCAGTTAGCACATGGACTTGGGTACACAGCACTGCAGAGATCCTTGTCTGGCCCAAATGAGAGAGAAATTCAGCAAATCGGTTGCAGCATATGGTAGAGAATTAAACCCATCTCTCACTTGTACTTTAGTTTTTCTATTCATAATTGTATTGCTGGAGCCAAAACCACCCTGGAGATGTGCTTCAGGTAGGCCTCCTCAGAGCACATAGATGGGAACAGCCCTTGGGCTGCAGTGAACTGCAAACAGGGAGGAAGAGGGCCGCACAGGAATCGATCTGTGTGGATAGGTTGTGAGAAAAGGGAGGGTGGAATAGCAGGTAAAAGGTAATCCCAATGGCTCAGGGTATAAATTTCCTCAGTGAATCTCTGACTAGAAAGTCTGAGGAACTCAAAAAGGTCCAAACTGTTCCCTCTTCACCCTGCCTGCAACCAAGCTGATAAAGTGTAAGAAATAAAAATTGGGACAGTAGGGCTTAGAGGAAGCTTTGTGTTTGGTAGAGAACAGGACATTACTAGGGGGACATCTAAGAAAGCTTTTTGCTGCTTTCCTCTGACTGTTGACCATAACCTCTGCCTGTTATCCATGCCTGCAATGTCTCAGTCATCATCATCCAACTAGAGGTTGCATGATGATGGAGTGGAGCTCCATAAAAGTGAAACTCAAGACTCCAGTGAAGCAGGACACGCCAATACTCAGTTCTGTGCACTGTTGGGCAGTCTTTGGCTATCCTGTCCCCTGAGGTAGCTGCGCTGCCACCCTGGGAGGGCACAGAGGGAGACACTTTGAAATGCTTTGCTGTCCATCCTACAGGAAGGGGTAACATAGCACTGACCCAGCAAAATGGATCTCTCCCTGCCCCCTCCCAAAATCCCCCATCTCCATATCTGAGAGAAACTTTCCTACTCTCAAGTGTCCTCCAGTAATCCCTGTCCATACAGCCTCAGCAGTAAAAAGCAAGCACAGAATCTGGTTCCCTGTATCAGCACCATGCTGTTGTATAACCACCTGGCATTAGCCCTTGCTGCATAACTGCCTGCATAAAGGCCTGGAAGGGCTGACAGAGAGCAGGCACCCCTTTGGGCCTTCTGGTACCTCTTGGCTCTAAGAAGATTTTACCAAATGAGCATAATGATGTCAGTAGGGAAAGGAAATTAGTGCTCAGAGCTAAGCACAGGCTTAGTGCACAATTTCATTGCTGTTGGTAGTGGTAAGCCAGCTGGCTGTCAGGCTCTGAAGGAAGAAAACGACAAGTCTTTCCTTTTAATGCCCTTCCCATTTTCAAAAGGCTGGTTCTAGAAAAATTAGTGGCCATTTCAGTGAAACAGAGTGAAGGGAAAGCTGTCAGAAGGACAAGATCATAGAATCATAGAATGGTTTGGGTTGGAAAGGACCTTAAGATCATCTAGTTCCAACTCCCCTGCCATGGGCAGGCATGGCTCACACTAGACCATGTCGCCCAAGGCTCTGTCCAGCCTGGCCTTGAACACTGCCAGGGATGGAGCATTTACTGCTTCTTTGGGCAACCTGTTCCAGTGAAGTTGTGCCAGAATCAACAAAGAAGCACCAAAATATACTGAATCAAGTCTGCAGACTGGATTATACAAACTACTATAACTACTCCGGCATCCTCTCTCCTGACCCTCAGCTGAGAAAAGGACCCACTGCTTTAAAACAGCCTGACTTCACATCCACATTTCAGGCTCATCTGGATGGGAAGGCTGCAGCACGGCTGCTTTTTGGCATAATTACCTAGGCCACCTTGATTATTTTTTGTAGTCCATCCCGAGTCACACGTCTTTTGACACCTTCATGCATCCTGCCTGTATTTTGTTTTGAAATGAAAGCTCCCTCTGGAAATGCCATGGCACAGTTGTATGCACAGATCCAGCCTGACCCATCCTGGATAAACCCAGTCCAAGTGATAACAGCGGAAGCTAATTAATCACTTATAGCACGTGTGACTTACTGCATAAGGCAATTAAAAAGAAGCACAATTCCAAGTCTTACGTACACCATGGCACAGCAAACAAAACATTTCTGATGTGGGGGGCATGCTCCCATCTCAGCACAGTGGCTCAGATTGCATTGGCGAGGCCATGCTCTCCGCCCAGTGGAGACCCAGCACATCTACAGCCCTTCCTCTGCAACACTCCTCACCTCAGGCTTCATGGGAGCTTCTTTCAAACATTTATCCTTTAATTACAAACCACACTGAATAATTATGCAATTTTTACTGATTAAGACAATTTTATTGTTTGGGATGACTCAAGTAGGTCATATGATGTTAGTTCTCAGGAGGGAGGGATGAATGCACAAACACTGATATGAATATCCATCCCATGACACATGAACTGCAAATATTCATGTGCGACTGTGGCATTCACTTGTTCAAAAGGCTTTTGTAGAAAGAACACCTATAAGTTTATAGGAGAAATCTTGGAGCAGCCTGAAAATGCCAGGAAAAAAAAAGGGGGAGAAATTGAGTCTAGCCAGAGGTGTTGTTACACTCATAGCTGATAAGTGGCAGTGTTCTCCCTTCCAAACAACACCGAATGAATATTCATGAACAGGCGTGAACAGCTTCATGTAGAAATACTATCCCAGTTGAAGAAAATTTCAAAGGCAACAGCCAAAAGGGGCATCTGCCTTTAGTCAAGAGCCAGACCTCTGGCCCTTCACTCCCAATTACAAAGTAAACACCCAAAAGGAGAAGCATACAACCAGCAGAGTAAGGCAATTTAGGAGTAAGATATACAAAAATAAAAGCCAGATAGATCTTGTTGAGTGCTAAGTAATTTGAATTCACCTGCAGGACCACTGCTTGCTGCATTTGTGCACAGTTGCTGCAAAATTACTTTCAGCTGAGGTAATTTGGCAAGTTGAATATCAAATTTAACTGCTATTTTGCTCTAACTAAGGCAGTGCATATGCTCTGTGGAACTCTTCCTTACTGTTAGTTTTCATTGTTGGTCCCACTGGAAATGGTGAGTGTCTAAGAGCAGAGACTGGTTCCAGGCCTTTTGGGAAAACAGCCTTCCAAGGTCATTGCCCTGTCTGCATCCCTTCTGCCTGTTATTTATGTCCCCTGCTGCCCCGACAAGAAACGCTAATGCACAAAGGCCAAGCAGCAGACTCCAGATAGTTCTCACTGTATTGTGTGTCAAGTTTTAAGTGACAGAGGAAACAAGCAGCATTCACACACCTGCTGGGCTGACTCATGAAGCATATGCAGGGATGCTGCTGAACAGAAACTTTCAGGAATTAGCTGTAAAGGCAGATTCAAAATGGGTGCCTCTAGCTACTTCCACACACTTCCACACACCTTTTCCATGCCTGAGCTGGAAGAGAGCCCAGCACAGCTGTAGTCATGATGGTTGAACTACATGTTTGATTTTCCTTTTCTTGCTTTACCTAAAGAATTGTTAGTTTCCTCTATTTTTCCTCAGCTGTCAAACTGGGGCCCAGCAGTCTACCAGACAACAGGCAGCCAGCAACGAGAAACTGAATGCACAGAAGCACAATCCATTTCCTCTTTACTATTAAGAAGAGGAGCCAGACCAAAAGTTAAGCACAACTGCTGAGACAGATGGCCCACAGCTTCTAGCTATTGCATAGAGCCTCATCTTTCCCTGCTCCATGTCAACAGCTCTCCAAAGTTGTGTGCAGTGCTCCTGGACAGTGCCTGGTTGATTGAAAGTACAAAGCATGCTGCAATTGTAAACGTGGTTATACTCTACATGTCCTTCTGAAGGCATTGCAATAAGTCAGCACAAATTCCACCTTGTGGAATGCTGAAATCCAAACAGCATGTTCCAGCTTTAGCATCTAGATGCGGCATGGGGATCTCAACTCCAGGCAGCCTTCTGGGGGAAGGAACACCCATAAGCTACCTCTTCAGACACAAGCACCTCTTCCGCCAATGCACAACAAAGCAGTTAGTGGTTGAGTGACAGAAACCATGTTGCTTCCACAGTTACTTGTATCCTTAGCTTGCAATGATTTGGGAGAAGGGGAAGTCATCCAAATATTTAATGTCATCTGCACATTTATACTTTATTAATGGAGAGGAATTTCTTTCTAGAACTTTCATTTGGAAAAACGTAGCTCTCAGCACTAAAGATTGCCCCAGCTGGTTGTTGAGCTTTGATCAGGAAGCAGCAAGGGCCATCTACTCCCTAAGGGACAAGAAGGGAGGCAGGTACAGTGGCAAGACTAGCAGGACATGTGCCTTACCAGCCAGGGCCCCATCCCACAGTACCTGAGCAAAACAAGCTGGAGACAGCAGCTTAGATCAGACAACTTCATGGTGATGAGGAAGGTCGTGATCAAGCCAGCCCACAGGCATCGTGCAGTAGGGTCCACTGCCAGGCACAAGTATGCTTAACCTGGAGACTGGCATTTCTTCAGCACAGCTCTGGTTAGAGCTGAAGGCCCAGGGCTGAACTTAAACAGAGCTCCTGGGCCCATGAGCATGGGGTGTGGGTGTAGCCTCAAGTGAGGCTAGTCAGGGCCATTAAGGCTTATTAGTGAGACTAGTAAAAACTAATTTTTCTACAAAAGGTTTGTAAAGAAGGTTTTTTATCCAGCAGAAAGACAACTGAACTATTCAAAGACTTTGTGTGTGTGCCTCAGAACAGAACTGATAGAGAGATAATAGCAAAACAGACCAAGACATCTAACGCACTGACTTATCTCCTGGTGCAGTGTGATTGTTCTCTATTCTAAAAATTAAGTGACTTTTGATGAAAGTTATTGATTGACAGCTCTGCAGATAGATATCCTGTGTCCATCCACAGAGCAGCCACTGCAAATAAAGACATGACAATATAACATCAACATATGCAGCAAGAGAGTGATGATTCTTTCCCTGTGCTGTCAGGTCTGTAGAGTGGTTTCATCACTGCACAGTGCAAGCAGTGTGCTTCCTTAGGTTTTAGTCACTCAACACAATGGGACTGCATAGACTAACTACTTAAAAGTCACTTTCAAAACTATTTGAAGTGTTTATACAAGGTGATCCTTTCAGATCTCACAGGGTAAGAAAGATTTCCATCTAGTTTGCATAACCTCCTTGTGCCCTTTCTCATTTCCCATGTGGCAGCAGGTTATGCACAGTCTCTGACTCTGATGGTGAGACATTTGTTTTATATACTCTCTTCATCAAAAGCACCAAAACCTGATTATAATGAGAGGTATATTAGTGGAGGATGGGAGAGAGAGAGATATCTCTCCTGGAGAATAGGACCATCTGACAGAGGACAGTCAGAACTCTCAATCACGTTAGTAGATCCCAAAGTTACCTAGGGTCAAAAAGCTCCATATTCCATTACCAGAGATAAGGAAATTGAGATGCCCTGTAATTTAACCCCTCACACAGTGGCATTTTGTCTCCTACTCGAATAATCTAGATGCTTGAAGAGTCCTATTAACTCTTTGGAGTGATGCTAAACTACCAGCATTTTGCAGTTTCTACTACATATTGACTTTTTAATGATACTGTAACTCATCTTGCAAATCAATGCTTGAACTTGTGGATTTATATTTTTGTCAACTTGCACTCTTTTAGAGAGATTATTTTGACTTAGTTCTTCACCGTACGATGGAAAAATAAGTGGAATAGTGTTAAAAAACCCCAGTCATTATTGTCAGCTATTACTACTGAGGACGAGTACCCATCTGACTGTCTACATCTCCATCTATTACCAAAACTGCCCAGAGGCCCATCAACTTGTCCTCAGCTAAATGAATGCCTTTCAGCTCTATTGGGAGCTCTATGAACTCCATAAACACTCAACCATTCCCCTCCTACGCACTCAGAGGGAAATGAATGAGAGGGAAGAATGAAGTATTTGGAACCTAAGGCCTGAATTTAAGACTTAGAGTGTTCATGCATGCCCCAAATAGGGATGTTACTTGTGATCAGGTTGCTTATCCAAGGTCAGAAAAAAGAGCTGAGGACCTGTTTGGAAACACACAGCAAAGAAATTTAGGACTTCAGTGGAGGTCAGGAAATGGAGGATTTTTTTTTTCTTCTTCTTCTTTGGTATTATCTGACTTCTGAAAGGCAGCATTGTGGTGTAAAAGTGAATCAATAACAAGAATAAAGGATGAAAACCTAAATGGACTGTCAACATCAAGCTGTTCCATACAAATCTGTCTACCAGTCCATCTCAGATAACACTGCATCTCAGATGACATTGATAAATACGCTGAAACAAACCATAGGTAGGAGTAGATTAACTGATTATCATTCATTTCAGAATGCATCCACCTACTTGTAAATGTCAGTCTGAAGGAAACAGTCTTGTCTCCTACTTAATCTGCTCTTGTCTGAAAATCAGATCAGTGACACAACTTTTCCTGTTGTGACTCCCCACAAAAAAGCACCGTTCACAGTATTCTGGGTCCCAGACAGATCTTCATGCCACCTTGCTCCATTTAGCAATGCAGAAAGGCTGAGAGGGTCATGATCTGCAAACAGAAAATAGTTGACTTAAATGTAGGAGGAGCTGCATACTCACATACTTGAAATCTCAAGACTAATTCACGAGGGAGACAGGCAACCCGTGCTCTCATTTATGTCCACTCTGTGAAACAAGTGGCATCACTAACTGTGCAAGTTCTCATTCCTGGCTAAAGTGGGGATTTTTTTCCATCTGTGGAGAAAAGAGCATGCTTCCCAAAGGCTCCAGGGTTGAAGACACCAGTAAGAGGAATTCCTCCCTGAACTCCTTAGTGCAGAATTAGATGTTGCATACTATGTACTTTCTCAGGGTCTGTATTTTCTACTATGTATTCTGTGGATGGGGCTGATATCTCTGTTTAAACTGGAACTACTATTATTTCATTCTACTACATTAATTTTTGTTTCTAATTATGATAATGTATCTATTATCCCTAGCATGGCTCCTCTCCAGTATTATAAATACACCTGTTCTTCAGTCTGCAAGGGCACTGGCTGGGTAGATCACATATTACAAATTAAATCGCTATTAATAAAGGTTCCCTCTTTTCTCCTATCTGTGACAGAGAGGCACAAGAGTCATGCTGTCTGGTATTTTGTCCTTTGGTTAGCAGCAGCTCTGCAAGGAGGAAATCTCTTCTTCCTAAAATACAAAGACACAGCAGGTGAGGCAAGAATCTAGGCTAAAATCCTTTGAATGACAGGCTAGAGGAGCAAGTACCAAATTTGTCACCAAGTATTAGTCCCAGTGCCCAAAAAGCCTACATGCCCTTCTCTTTTATTTTAGTTTTAAAAGCTGCTTTAATTTAAAGAGATTTCCCACATAGAAAGGGTTTCTCTCTGTCCACCCCTTTCTGTCTCACAGGCACTTGTCCTCAAGAGGAGTACCTCCACATCTGGTGTAATATTGGATTGAGATAAGCCTCATATCTGACATTGCCCCCAACCACCCATGTTCCCATCACTACACTGTATGTCCCACTCCTACTCACAGAAAATGCTTTTAGAGCTGTGCTGTGAGCTAAGAGAAGGGCCCAGCTGCAAATAATCCCACTGGAAGGGTTCACATCCTTCCACTGGAAGGGCCAGGAATGGTTTCATCCATTGTCATGGGAGAGGGGAAGGGGTTGTCACTGAAGAAACATGCAGGTCACACAGTGATTTTGCTTCTAAAGTAAAAAAAGGTAATCAAGTTTACACAGTAACTCGATCTGATCATAGTCTTTATTTATTGTTACAGTTGTTTGAGTGCATGTTAAATACAAAGGCAGTCCCTCCAGTAAAATATGGAGGATCATATATCTGGGCTCACACTACAGAGCACCCAGAGCCACTAGAACTTGAGCCTTCTCCCAAAAAACTTTTCCTCGCTTCAGGCCAGAGTGTTTTACATCCAAGGTTTGCACGTCAGTCAGTCGAGCCCTCATCGTTGTCTATCTGCCTGAAAGTCCCATCAGGGGCTGATGTAAAGTGTTAAAGCTGAGTCTGATCGTATCATCTCCTGCCAAAAGTAGTAGGGAAACATGCTGTCTCAGGACTCTCAAGGTCAAAGACAGAGGCCTAATCTGTGCTGCAGAAACTATATACATTACAATACAATTAAGAAGTTGATATACCATCTCTCACAGGTGCCTGCTGTCCATTACTGATGGACAGAAATAGAGGTAATGTCACCACACAGGAGTCATCAATCGGCTTTTTAAGATATGCTTGATGGCAAAATTTTCAAGGGCAGCACAACCCATCAAATGGCAGCCCAACTTCTCTACATATGGTTCAGAAATTGGTATTTTAATACAGGGAAAATATAAGCAGCTTCAGCCACGCTATGATTATTGTAAGTTATGCTTTTATGTTGCTGTGAAACTACTGCTATTATTTCCAGATGGTTATTTAGTTGTTTTCATTTCTGGCACCTACAACATTTCGTGGTTTTGCCAGGGTTTGCAAACATTTCTCGAACTTTCTTTAATCTTCCTGATGCTGGGTTTAGTTAGAAGGCAAAAGTATTGTATTTCCCACGGAACAGAAAGGGCAGACCAAAGACACACACCTGTCCAGAATGAAAGAATAATAGTGGAGACAAAATTAGAAATAGGAAGAAAACTAGAAACCCCTGTACTGTACTGAATGTTCTTCACAGGGAAGTGTCATCTTTCACAAATGCTATTCCAGGGCATCAAGATCAGGACTGACCAAGGGTGTATGTTCCCATGTGCCAGGTAAAGGGCCTGCTCACATTCAACTCGGTGCAAAGTCTCCCAGTGATGGGTATAAAATGAAATTAATTGGGGTGGGAACATGTAGAGAGAATAGGAAAGTGGAAGAGTGAGAGAGAGGGCTCAAAGGAAATGTAACCAGCAAAGTTCTTCTTATGACTTGTCTTCCTCTGTTTTGACCAGTGAATAGTATGCTATCCCTATTGCCCGTGGAAGGAAAAGCCTGGGGAGGACATCTAGGAGAAAGTAGCTTTTTTCTCATTTGACCAAATAAAACACCATCGACAACAAAAGCTAAAACAGATTTTAATTAAATTAGAGGACGTCTATAAAAGGACCTTAACAGCATGTACAATTCGAAGCCTTTGCATCTGCATACTTAAATGCTGATATACATTTAAGTATGTATATACGTGTCACTTGCATAATAAAATGAGGGCATGTCCCTCGTGAGTGCTTGGACTACATCAGCTAAAAGACCCTGACAGAAACTGAGCTCTGGATCTGCAGCAGCTTGGCAAGAGTTGGTGACTTCATAGAGAAGTCACCAACTTTTCAGGAAAAAGAGTTTTTTCCTTTTTTCAGGAAAAAGTTTTATCCTCTACTTTCAGAGAAGGCTCTTAGCATTTCTTGCAAACCGCATTTGACATTCAACCTATCCTACAAGGAAAGAGAAGCTTCTGCACTGTTTCTTACCAGGTTCCACTTTTTTTTCTCCCAGTTAACTGGAAGTAGCGTGGACACGTCAGCAGAGTGCAGGCCGTTAGTTAGCACGGGCAGTCAGGGAGGTAAGTTGAGACTACTGAGACATTCTTTGCCACCAGAAACCTCTTTGCAGTGTGGTTTATGGTGGGGAGTTCAGAGGGGGCAGGTTTTCCACCAAGGTATCGTAGCAATATCTTTCTCTGAGCATTAATATAATCTGCACCTGTGCTCCCCCTGTGTAGCCTTTAGACACCTCTGGCCAAGAACAAAGCTGCTCCCCAGGGTCAAAGCTCAGCCTCTGTGAAAATGCTCAGCCTGCTCCTATTGTGGGGCTACCCAGAGCACCACAATGTTATGAGTGGCCTGCTGGTGGTCACCCAGCATACAGGCCTGGCACCTCTCTGCTGTATTGCAGTATGCAGTGTGCACTTACATCCCTCAGGCTCTCCAGATAATGAAGGTAGCTGCAGTCTCAGATCCTCCTGCAGGAGCTGCCAACATGGAAAAGGGCTTTTTGAGAAGTGGAAAATCTCAGGGAAATTTCTTATGTGGAAAGTTAATAGGTAGCTACTCTCAAAGCAGCTTGGAGAAATGGTTACATGCATTTCATTTTAATAAGTGGAAAATACGTGGTCAAACTGCCAGCTTTTTCAACCTCTTTTGTGCATTAAGCAGCTATATAGAGATGATGAAATTGTGGGGGGTTTCTGTCTCAAAGATGAGAGGCCCACCTCTGGTTAAACTGTGCTGTTTGCAGCATTAATCATTTTTTAATTGGCTTTTTAAACCATGCAATCACAAGCACATTCTTAGCGCCTTTCTAAGCCAGAATGGGTTCTCTGGGCCAAAGGCTCAGCTTCGTAACCGCTCACCCCTATGCATAACTTCACTGGCAGTAGAAGACTTGTTAATAATTCATGAATAACGCTTGCAGACTGAACCCCTCGAGCACTTTTACTGTTGTTGTGAAGAAAGGAAAAAAAGGGTTCACTCTGTAAAGGTGTGACATTTATATCAAAAAACCCCAAAACCGAAACCCCAAAATTTGAAAAGATATTGTTGGCTTGTTCATAAGAGCACAATGGAGCTAACGTGATCATCTGCTCTAAAGTTCAGAGAGCTCATGTGTGGGCTTCTGAAACCCAGGAATAAAGCCAGCTTGGCCCAAACAATATCTCATTTGTCTTAAGCATTTAGACTGCTGACTTTCCTTAGCTGCCTCTTAGATCTTCATATGAGTGCAATGTGCATTCCCTAGTTTAGCTTCCTCCTATGGCTGGATCAGATTGGCATGTTGGAGTGTGAAGGTGGATCTCATTTTCTTGTGGTCTTGTATAGAGACATTATTCCTTTGAATGCATTTCTCTGACAACCTGCTTTGTATTTCCAAGTAGATCCTTTGAGGAAAATCTACTTTCTTTCCCCACCTTTCTCCTCCAACTCTCTTTTAGTATCTTTCTCTGAGCCAAGATGCTTTATCAGGTTTTTTCCCCTTCATCAGATAAATGAGCTAGGTGCATACTGCAGTGAAAAAAACATTTTTAATCAATTAACAGAAGTTCCCTGCTGACAGCAATGCAATCACTCAGCTAGTACGATAAAGACGCTCATCAGAGGAGATTATGAAGAGATTAATTCCTCTAGGAATTGACTGTAGCTTCCCTGACAATAGTGCGGGGAGCAGTTTTGCTTAGAAAGGTATTGTCCCAGAGCAGACATTTATCAACGTCTGGTTTCTCAGCAGTTGCTTGTGCTTTGTTATAAGTTCCACTTCTCTGATTCTTCCCCTATTCCCCTGTGAAAAGGGAATTTATTAGCATAAATCAGGAATATAAATCTGGGATACCATGTGTCAAAGAAACTCACCCCAGAAGCCAGGTGAGGAGGGACGTGTTTTTATTCTTTGGCCTATGTAGTGCCAGGTTGTGGAAGCTAATAAAACACATTACATGTTCGTTCAAGTTGCTCCAGCCAAGAAAATCTGATAAGCCTGCATTGTAAAAATGCTCACCCGACCCGCCAGCACGAAGCCTTAAGAGGCAATGACCTGGAGCTAAAATGGGGTGGCTGTTCCTGCTCCCTCCTCTTCCTGATCTCCTGGCTCTCTATTCACCAACTCATTCCCTTTGCTCCTCAGACAGCAGCTTCCCTCTCTTCCCCTCTGCTCCTCTTTATGTCACAGGGAGGAGATACTGCTCCTGCGCAGCCCCTGCCATCTGGAGCAGCATACCTATTGCTTTGCACCTAATTGAATTTGAAGAGAAGCAGGGAGCTGATCTCGGGAAGAGACATTTCCTGACCCTGCCTTATGACTCTTCCAAACACAGCATCTGCTGGGAGAATTAAACACCTCCTGAAGCTCTGCTCTTTTCTGCCTTCACAAATTCAACAGTTGCCTGCTATTTACCATGTGGCCCACCATATCTTGAAATGATGCTTTTCTCCTCCAGCTGACTTGCAGTGTCGCTTCCTTCTAGGGTAGCCCCTTCTGTGAAAGGAACATCCTGCCCTTGGCCCAGTCCCAATCCCATGTCTTCAGAGGAATTAAATCTGGATTTTCCTATGGGGAAGGGTCAGACATAGCCCCCAGCTCCCCTCTCACTCTCTGAGTTGTGTGCAACACAACAGACAGAAAAATGAGTTCCTAAGTTCCTAACAGCCTGGGAGAGAAACAGCACACAAACATGAACAGCTCTCCACATGAAGGGTTCAGGGCAGAAAATGTCAAAACCTAATGGGTTTGTGTCCTATTGCACAAGGTAGGCCACGCTGATAGATTACCTGTTTTACAAACAAACAACTTCTAATCATTGCTCAAGGAAAGTACGAAAAAAAGTAAATTGACATGCAATCCAGATGCACTTACAGACAACAAGGCTCTGGCAACATCACAACGTTAGGTAACTTATTCTTAGTATCCATCCCAATATTAGACAGACACAAATTAGAATCAAGTCTGATTAAACCCAAAACAATTCCATGTAGGCAACCAATAATGAGGCATTAAATTAAGTTCACAGAAGCTCACAAATAGAGAAGGAAAGCTAAAGGATTTCTGATGATTGTTCCTCTTTGACAACATGTTCTTCAGGCCCTTGAGAAAACTTCAGCCTCAAATGGTTTGGCATTACATTACCAGAACACTCAAAAGAAAACTGGACTTGGGAGCAAGAAGTCAAGGGGTCATCAGTGAGTGGGGCTGGCAGTGTGGGCCTTACTTATGCGACAGGCTTCTCAGACCACTCTGTGCTGAAGCAGGCCCACTCTAAGCAGCTTCCTGGAAAGCTGTGCACTGGTGGGGAGCACTAACAAGGTGGTAAAATTCCATTTCATGCTGAAACCTAAGGACAAGACTCAGTAAGAAATGGCCACTGGCCAAGTGGAAAAAATAAATGAGGCCACTGTCAGGAATAAATCTGAAAAGCTGGACAACACAAGAGCTAATCTAATGTCAGAAACAGTATTTTAACACAGACCAAGTCTGACACATAAGTAGCTATGTCAGCAAAGAGAGAATACCAAATTAGTCCCACCTGAGCTTGTGGCTGCAATTTCTCCATGTACATTTGCCTTTGAATCAGTACAAACTCAGTCCTAGTGAGCATCACGTAAACGGAGGAATTTCCCCAAATCCTCTGTGGTCCTGCCTTTGCAGTGCCATCACTGCTTCTCCTGTCACAGGACTCTCCAGAGGCCTGTCCATGTGTCCAGGAACTTGCCCATGGAGACTAGGAGTCACGTGAATACAGCAGAGGCACAGAAAAGGCAGTATCTCTTATCCTTGCCCCAGATAGCTCACATAATTGCCCAGAATGAATTTGCCATTGGAGCTCTTCTGGTTTTCCCTAGTTTCTTCCCCCTGGAGCTGCAGAAGCCTCAAGGGCTGATTTGGCAGAGTCTTTCCTGAGGGATGGAGGTGAAGCTACATGGTTCTGGAGTCAGGACAGTGACACAGCTTCTACCCAGACCATGCTGGGACTCCAGTGGATGAGCTGCTAGCTGCAGAATGTGAGAACCAAACATCCGCCACAGGAAAGAAGGAGCGCAAGGAAAATGAGCTGAGAATATTGCAAAGGAAACCCTTCTTCCACCCAAGGGTTGAGCAGTGCTCAGTCACTGCTGTTAGAAACAGCCTGGAAATGTAGATGTTAATGTCATGCCAGATCCAGTGTAGAAGCAGAGAGATTCATTCCATTTTATTATGAAATGATACAAGTACCATAAAGTATCAACTTTCAAGTTCATCACTTATAAATTAAGTGTAAATAGCCCATATTCTGAGCTCTTCTCCAGCCACTCATTTATCTTCCCCCTTGAAAAATTAATGAGTCCATAAAATAGCTTGTAAATTTAGAGCAGTCCCTCAGCAGAGTGTTTTGGATTTTTTGAAATCAACAGTGTGATTTTCATAGGCACCCTGAAGCATTAGCTGCCTCCAGCTACTGCTATTAATCACTGGTCTTAGGTGTGCTACTATGCCACAGGAAAGGTTTTCCAACTCCTGCTAAGATCCCTGCTGCAGACCAGTGCCAGAGACAAGATAAAGCATTCTGTAGTTATTAGGCTATCCTAGTACAGCAATCCCTGCTTTCAGCAGCCTGGCAGACTGCTTCCTTCAGGGGGTGCTTGAGGACTTAACATCTTATCCAAGACACCAGGAGAAGAATTAGCAAGACAATTTTTATAATAAAATTTTCTAAGTGGAAAATTCACCCCAGGCAAAACTTGTGGTCTGTGGGAAGGAATACGAGCAGAACCAGATCAGCTAGCGCTGTATTTCCACTAAGAGGATTCTCTAAGGGACTCTTGCTATTTTGTGACCGTTCAGGCTTGCCTCTAGACAAGAAGCCTTGTGGGTCATTTTGCAAGGCCTTCTGCAACTTTGCAAGGACCTGTATCCCTGCCAATTGGTGTGTGCATTTACCAATCCCATGTAAAGATCAGAGAGGAGTAGGTAGGCTGAGGGAACAGATGGAGCAGGCACAGTGCTCCAGGTGTTTGGGACAGGAAGGACCACAACAGAGGAGTGCAGAGAACAGGCAACAGACTGGTCTGAAGGTGCCCATGTGGGTTTGAAGGCAGCTTTCCATACGGTTGAAGACATATCCCAGCCTACTTCCATTTTCTTCTACCACTTCTGAGGACTTTGCTCAATGCCTAAATAAATTCTAAATTCAGAACCAAAGATGTTCTTGTACAAAAACTCTGTATCAAAATGAATTGTTGCTTGCTGGTCACGCAGAGGTGCTGGAAGAGGAGTCAGGATTTCATGGCTGCTAGGGCATCACAACAGGGGATGTTCCGTATCACAAAGGAGGGTGATATCAAGAGATGCAGAGTGAGATGGCTGTAGGATTAGCTCCATGATTTTATGTTAATTTTTATACTTATACTTAATATTTATAGGATTTGCTCAATACATAATTTTGGCTAATTTTTTTTTTTTTCCCAACAGAAATAAACTCTTATTGTTAAGTTCTCCCATGAAATATCCAGTTCTTTTTAATGCAACAGAAAAAAACCCTCAAACCACCAAACATATTAGAATAAACAAGGTGTAATAAACAAAGCACAGAGATTACTTTTCCCCTTCTGTATACATATGTATGAACATGTTTTGTATTCCTTCTTCTCTACAGTCTATCATGAACAGCAAGTCACTGTGATGATTTATGACAAAAGTGGAAGATTTTATTGGATGTAATGTTAACTTATTCATCAAATTCTTACAATCAAACATTAAAATGGATACTATTCCTCTGGGGACAAGTTGGAGAGGCAAACATAATAACTTTATCTCTGTTGCATGTAGAATATTTATAATTGAGCAGAAAGCCTGATCCCAAATGCTTAAAAATATAAGGCTGGGGCAGCAAATGTGATTGGATTTCTTGTAATCTAATCATTTTACTCCATATGTGGCCCCCAATCTGTTTAGGATTGTTAAAATTCCTGGATATTGTAGTGCCTTCCCCAGAGAATGCTGGGAAGAGCTACGGACAGCCTGGACCAGATGGGATGCCAGTGACTCCAGCCAGCAAAGGCAAAAAAGAGGACAGTGGTTAACTCCTTCTCTGCTGGCCTCCAAAGAGTAGGTCCGGACAGGAAAATTAATGCAGGCTGCTCTCCAATACTGTAAAAGGCAATTTATAGTTTAAAACTCCTGGGAGCAAACTGCTGCAGTCCATGGAGACAAACAAAGCAAGGACCGATAACCACATCCTTCTGAGAAATTGTTCAGCACCGTAGGTGGAAATTTTGGTTGCTTGCAAATTCCCCTGGGTATGTGAAGGAAGGAGGGCTCCAAGGAGCCCAAGAGGAAAAGGAAATGCTGTAAGTGAAACCAGCACCCTCAAGATGAAAGGCCTCTTGATCAGATTGAGGGTGTTTTTCAAAAGCTTACAGAGTAGCACAGGATCAGAGAGCCTCCCTCCAGATGCATGGAATTTCACAAGCTCATGGTTGATTTAACAGCAAGAGTCTGGCTGCTCAGCATTCCCTGCCTCTGACTTGTCACTGAAAGGAGTTAAACTGGCACTTGAGAACTTCTGCCATAGGAAACACTTGGGTGCTTGTTGTCCACCAGGGTGGATTAGTTCTGTTTATATGAGTTTAATCTGTTGGCATATAAAACAAGCAACACTGTAGCTAAAACCAAAATATAGGATTACCCTATTAAAATGGCACAGTGATTACAGACAATGCCACTTCTTTCCTTCCTGGGACTTTCTTAACTGAGATAACCAATAGCTTTTAGCTAAACTGAAAACCTCACCTTATTATTCCATACCTGCCCAAACTGTTAGGCTGCTTTGACGCCTTGAAGGGAATTTTGTAAGTGTTTTCTAAGGCATTGTTTAACAGGACTTAACCTAAAATCCTGAAAGCCTAGGGGTATGGTAAAAGGAAAAGGAAATTAAAATAGCAGCTCAGGACCTTCGATATGTTTTCCTCTTTAATTCATAAAGAAGCTGTTAGTGTAATACTAACTCCTGACTGGAGGCTTGAAGATTTTTCTGTTGCACTGAATCTACACTTGTGGAGGAAAAAATTCTGTCCTAAAAAAAAGGAATTTTCCCATAAGTTCGATATAGTAACCTCAGAAGCAATCACTTATACCCCACGAGATCAGAGCTTTGCACAGGCAATCTCCTCTACATCACATCTATTATTTCTTGACAGACTTCTTTATTCTTAAAAACATGGAATACAGAAATAGTGAAAGGTAATCATGTGTCCATAATGTCTACATTGCTGCTTACTAAAAGACCCTTTAAGTCTATCTTTAATTTCGACAGCATGAGAAAAATGTAATTTTCAAGTGTAAAGGTGCCAGTGTCTGGTCCTGGAGAGGGACTGCTAAGCAAGAAACTCGTGTAATTCTAGTAGACATAGCAATTCTCACTATATAATTCCCTGGAGAACTTCTCAACATAGACATGCCATAACTGGAGCCGTGGATCCAAGATGCAAAAGGCCACTGGCTTTTTATCCTACAAACCCAATATGTGCTGCCAGGACAACCCACCAGCTTCCAAAACAACCTATTCCTATACTCTCACCTGGATATATGCCGCAGGAAAATTTCAAGTCTGCTTTGGACTTATAAGCAATTCCCTGTCTCTCCTGCTTATTAATGCCTCTGAATAGGAACAGACTAGGGCTTTTCTTATCAGACAGTCCTTTGAGTGCTTGTGCATTGCCAGGATTTGACAAAACCTGGAAGACATAGAAGCAGCTGCCGCACTACGGTACCCTCAATAGGTTTTAAGTGCCAGACTTTAGCTTAGACTTGTCTTTTACAGCTTCAAAGGAAAGTGTGATTCTTTCTGGAGCCCAGCTGTGTGCCTAAGAAGATATTTTTTGAGCAGTAATACTAACCAGAAGTATGTTAACTTCTCAAGGACAACTAGCTCCAGTTGCTGTCAAGAAACAATTCAGACAATCACTCCTCTTGGGAGAGGATTTTTACAGAAATCTGCACCCACCTTGTCATAGCCATAAGGACAAGTCAGAAGTTAGATTCTTTTGCCAAGAGGAAAAGATTGCAACTTGCAGCCATGAAAAATACAAAAAGTATTTGGATGCTATAATTCCCCCTGCAGATCTGATATGGAACACATTTTCAAAACGTTAGACATCCACAGCTACTTCCACCCAGGGCTATGAAGATAGTTTATAAATGCTAGTTAGGTAAGAAGGTATTTTGCAGGCATATAAGGTAGCTGGGAGCCAAAGACTAACAATTTCAGTTCAGTTGTT
Source organism: Strigops habroptila (assembly GCF_004027225.2). NCBI lineage: Eukaryota > Metazoa > Chordata > Aves > Psittaciformes > Psittacidae > Strigops > Strigops habroptila. Next base: position 33,303,587 of record NC_044281.2, read on the forward strand.
CATAGGATATATGTGTGCATGTGTAAAGACAGAAAAGTAGAATATGATTTCTCTCATAACTGAAAGATTAGATTTCTGTTTCCCCATGCATTTTTAATGTGCTTACAGAGTTTCATGGACCAGAACTCCCTGGGCAGGGCTGGGAGTGCAGGAAAGTTGTCTGTGTTTGGGTAATTGCAGTTACAGTCAGGGCCTGATCCCAGTGGGTGGTGGATGGGAAGACTCTGCAGGCCTGTTACCACTCTCTCATGTGTCATCCTAATAAGGGAGACTGGAGGTCTCTTGGCCCTTCACACAGATACAAATTCTTGAGGAAGGTGACCTGACAGGTCAGGGGAACTGCCTCATCAGAAATACATGTGGTCAATTTTTTGCATTCCCCCTGCTAAGTACTAAGTAGTGTGGTACAGTTACCAGTGTACTGTGTGGGGTAAGCCAGGGCCAGCTGCACAGCTCCAAGAGGCACTCTGAGCATCTTTTTGCAAGGCATGCTATGAAAGGAGCAACCAAATGCTGCAGGCAGGAAGTGCTGTGGGACACTGTGCTGTCAGGAGTGTTATCAGGACCACAGGACACTTGTCTGACTTGCAGAATCCCTCACCTGAATACAGGAACTAGAACTGCAGTTCCAAAAAATATGTATCTGAATTGTCTTTGAGAGCTTCAAGCTAAATCCTTGATGGTCTGATTTCTTGCTCCCATTTCAACAAAGCTCTTTTGTTTTCAGAGTTACTGATCTTTTAGCAGAGCGACTACATAACAGAATATAAATCAAGCCTCTAATGACAAAGGTGGTCATCTCTTTCATCTCTGAAGGGTGTTGATGGCCAGCAGGGCTGGGACAAAAGTGGGATCTCTGAACAGCCCTCCTGAAGTCACTGTCTGAGCTCTGAAGTGCAGCAGAGCCTATTCATTACAGATTGCAGCTTTCTAGTGAGAAGTCTGCTGTATCAATTTTGTGCCAAATCAAGGGTTTGATTTATCCCTGTTGTAACTCCACTGAGTTCACTCAAGCTATATGAGTCATGAATTTAGCTCTTAACTTGCTCCATAGAGAATATTGGCTTTTCCTTTGATACTACTTCAGTGAAACTCTAAATTTATGAACACGCATCCTGCTCCAGCATAGCATGTAAGCACACACGTGGGAAGTATGTGAGAAACTGCTGTGAGAAGAACTGGACTACTTCCATACTTAAACCATCTTGTCAGCCTCTTTCACCTGACATCCTTGCTCATATTTTACTCAGCAGGAGACAGAGTGCTTCTCCAAGCATTTGGCGTAAGATAGCTGAAATGATGGCCAACAGAAAGACTCCTATTGCCTTCTCTGGAAGCTGAATTAGCTGAATTATGCCCTGGGAAATGGCTTGTCTTGATATCAGTGGGGAGATTTGGGGAGGATGAGCCAGTGAGTACATCCCTTCTCTAAAAAACATGTCCACTCTGTCCATATTGACCAGGGATTTTACCAAACATGAGTGACAGCTGCTCCTGAGCCCTGGCCAAAGATCTGCTTTACAACACTGCTTATTTCTACCCACAAATCCCCCCAAACCTCAGGAAAATCACCCTGTAGTCCCTGCGCTTGTATTATGGCCAATATCTTTTCTCTCCTGCCCTGGTTTTAGTGCACATTTTTTGAAGCATCCTCTTCCAGCCTACATTTCCTTCATCCAGGCCTGCTCTGGGAACTTACTGGAATTTACAGCACCTTTTTCTCATGCTTCTCTTCCATTAGGAGAATGGTTTGCTTCTGGCTAGGTGCTTATGTTTTCATAAGTTCCTATGTCTGTTACCCAGAACTACCTGTTCTGGACTTCACACCAGAATGACAGTTTATCTGAAAGATCCTACTTGTTTACTACCCTACTTTTGCTAGTTGCCTAGCAAACACCTTGCAGCGTCCCTTCCTATCTCCACAGCGGCAATACTGTGATCGTACAGTGCCTGTATCAAGGCACACACTGTCCACTTTTAAAAAGAACTGAAAAGGCAACAAGGCACACACTGCCCATTTTTAAAAAGCCCAGTTGCTCAGCAACTTCTCTGCAAACATTTTTAGCAGATGTTTAATGAACAAAATCATAATTACTCCTGCCGTCTCCTGCAATGAGAGCAACACACTGTAAATCTTTCTCTCCATTACATTAGCTGAGGAGAAAATTTACATTTTCATAAAAATCTGCTATGCAGAATCTGTTGAAGCCCCTTTCTACTTCTCCCTCACCCACCCCTCTTCTTAACAAGCTTTTCATCTCAGGAAATCTTAAATAATGCATTTTCAAATTCAGGGAGACAATGGCAAAGGGATACTGAAAATCACTCAAACACTGAAAAAGAGACTTTATTTTTAAAACTAATGAAAGGCCCAGTCTCACTCCTATACTCTGTGTTTGCCCCCTGCAAAGTGCCTGCCTAGAAGCTCATGCAGCTTTCTGGGGCTTGCCTTTATAAGCAGACTTGAAGCTGAGTAGACATCACAACAGAGATGATCTCAAGGTGTCTTTCATGACATCTCAGGCCAAGAGGCCAAGAAGTACAAGCAGCACATGAATCCTGACCATATACCACTCTCATTCAGCAGGAGCAGGCCTTTTCAGGACCATGGCTTGTTACAACTGCTTTGTAGCCCCGATTGTTTGCACTTGCTATGAGCCATTTCCCATGCACCCTTTTCCTGCCTACTCCCTCAGCCACAATACTTTCACACCAGAAATTACCCCCCAGCCCAGATATGCTTTTGGAGTTTCTTTGTTACACAGCCTCTGCAAGCCAAGAAATCTGCTCAGCTCTATTCAGTAGATTCCTGTCAGTCTTCAAAAGATTCCTAATGCCAGCCGGCTTCAAAAATGCAGAGCATTCCCTTCTTTGCAGCTTCTCAGCCTTCCCTTCTTTCTGTAAGACAGCCAGCACCTGTTGGACCATAAAAACCACACCAGAAACACAATATACCTGAAACTATCTGAAACTTCTGCAGTGTTGTGAGCAAAGAGATCACATGGCTCGATTGAAGGGCCATCAAGCTGCTAATGCAAAACTAGTTTTCTGGAGGAGACTGGTGTGCCCCTGGCTGGTTTGTATTAAGGGCGAACAAGGGTTAACAGTGTTTGCTCTTTCCATCTCACCCCCTCCTCCTTACTGTGCATTTCTGTCAAAGACCTGCTCTCTGGCCAGCCACCGCTGGGATTAGGCTGCTCTAACAGTCTGGCTGACACTCTGTGCAGGAATAAAGTCCTGCTGTCTGGAGGCAGCACACTTGAACCTTCTTTGCAGCCCTCCACAAGGAACTCTAGAACTGAAAAGGCAGCAATCAGGACTTTGAAGATTTCAAAATTATGCAAGTTCAAAATAACCTTTAAAAACACTCAACATAAGATCATACCAAAACTCTGTGTTGTTGGGGTTTTTTTCTCTTTTCTTTTCTTGAAAAACTGTAAGCATTTTAGTTACTATGTCTGTTCAGGAGCCATATGGAAAAATCAGTTCTGTCCTGTTAAACTGGTTACACAGTTTTGGTTTTCATCTGCCTACAGAGATCTGAAAAGTCTATGTTGTTTTATTTTATGCTTTTTCGGCAAAGAAAGAGAGCGGTCTGGGGATCATCTGGCCAGGAACACAATAGGTAAGCATAGTATTTTTTATGCAGCATATTTCCAAGAGTCTGAGAGTATACCGTTTGTGTAATGGAGTGAAATCAGCCTTTAGGATGATGTTCTCTTTGGAATAAGCTGATTATAGGTTGGTTGCTTGCTTGGTTTGTTTGTTTTCCTGGTCAAGAAAAGCTGAGCAGTCATGGTATCAGTGTGGTTTGCAAGATCCTGTCATTTAAGCAGCAGAAAAGCTTTTTCTTTTTTTTTAATCCTTTCTGAAGTGCGGAGAGCAACTCAGATTCCACTGTCAAAGGTAAAACAAAATATTTGGGGTTATATTTTGAGTCTGTAAGCTATAATTAGACTATAAGAATAACAAAGTGGCAAAGTGACTCACGGTTGTAAGGAGAGCTCTTTTATAAGAACATTAAAAATGGAATTGATATAGTAATCTTAACTATTCTTTCAACTTGTTCAGATGGTCATTTAATCTTGCATTCAGCCAAGGGCTAAAAATATTACAAAGAGGAAGATAATATCTTAACTTTATTAGGATGTTAAGTATTGAGATTCAGATGACCTAGTAGTGATAATTTCAATAATAATCTCACTGATACTAAAGATGTGATTTACTTTGGGAATCACAGATGAAAATAAATTTCGTGAAGAAAAATCTTCAGATATGTTCAATGCTATGTTTAAATGCACACGTTTGAAATATTTATAAAGGAACTGGTCCTTTTATAAAGTCACTTTAATTGTAATGGACAGCAAATCTGCTGAATTGTAGATATTTTGACTGCCTAAGATCTGCTGCACATTTGCAGGCACCATGAGGAAAGGGCTGATCTCAGAAACAAATAAAATGTACAGAGGATTGAGCCTTTGTCTTTAATGTTCTCTTCTATCATTAACCAATAATCAGATTTAACCAGGATCTTTACTGCTTGCTGCTTGTAAGATGTCATAAGCTACTTTTTCCTCAAAAAAAGGATCTTGCTCACAGAGCTCCCTCTGCTTTCCAAATCCCTGAGCTACAGCTGGCACCTGTGTTAAAGGTCTATGCCTTTCTTTTCCCCTTTCCACTTTTGCACTTTCCTCTCTGAAACTGGATGTGGCAGACAAAAGAGTTGTAAAGATAATCAATAACCTCACATAGTAATGTACTGTGATAATTTCTTGACCTAACTGGAATCTTCTATCTGTGTAGCTCTGTGCAAAGTACACAGCAGTTTAAATAATGCCAGCTGTGATGGCAGATGTAATGCCAGAGATGATTTTTGAGACTGTTTGCGTACATTTCTTTCATAGGTTCAAAGCTGATAATAAAACCTCCAGATAAAAGGAAGGAGCATACATGCTTTTTTAAAAAAAAAATAATCTCTTAACAGAGTAAATACAATAGAGCTGTCAAAGTTTCAGTGAGCAGCAAATGTTTAAATGGACTGGGAGTGATGCAGGTGGGGAGGGCTATACAAAAATCTCCAAATTATTTATCCAGCTGCCCTACGGTAATAAAGCCTTCCTTTAAATGAGAAGAAGAGCTTAATTGTCCTAAATATCAGTTTAGGGATTCTTATCCAGGATCCTCCACTTTTCACCAAACACTGGTGAAAACACTGGTACCTTACACTGCTCTGAATAAGTTATTCTGATCCTCTTCTCTACACATACCTACAGCCACAATGGATGAAATAAAAATTAAATCATCTCTGACAGAACAGCAGAAGCAGTGCTTGGGATATAGTGACCTCCTTTGAGAAAGTGACAGTTCCGTTACGAATAACCCAGCCTCGAAATTTAGCAAATCAACACCACAAAATAGGAAGAATATTTTAACTTTATTCTCTACTCATTTTGTCAACAGCAAAAAGTAATTTTATAATTGTCTCGTGATACCACACTTGTGCTATAATGACTATATCTTTCTGTAATAAAAGACTTCACAGAAGCTTCTGACATCAAATTTTTGCAGAGAAATCCTTTAAGAAATGTTTCTCTGCAAACTTTAAGCAATTTATCAAACTGGAGACTGGCATTGTTTGAGTGGCTGGCTTGCTGTGATTATGATTAATAATACCAAGAAAGGAACAGAAAGAGAGTCACTGATTATTTTCTCCCCCAAGACAGCCATTTCCATTCACTTTTGCCATCTCACTTTGCAGTTCTGAAGATGTCCTGGTTCTGTTTTTATCGGCCTCTCCATCTTCTCATGGCGGCTTGTTTGTGTCATTCCATAAAAGCACCCACCACCAGTTCCCATCAGAGCTTCAACACCAATCGCTTCAATTTCTACCACTCCCTGATACTTGCTGATGGTAAGGAAACTACAATTCACCTGCTGAAGGACATACCTAAGAGGTAAGAGCAAATCAGTCACTTCTATTCTCAGATAATTTTTATGACACTGGTAGCTGCATGCTACCAGTACAAGCCAAGAATTGCTATGCACGGGCAAAGCTCTACCAGTGTACACTGAATTTCCAGAGAAATGTTCCATTGCTGTCATGCTCAAGTGCCATCACATTGCCCAGAATCTGGAACGAGCCTCTGAGATTAAGTTTAGATTCGAGTACACATTTCAGGCAGCTTTCTGTGATGTTTGTCAGAGCAGTAGCAGAGCTGATACAAAGTGGGTGGGCTCCAACAGTAAACAGTTGTATCACAAACAGCCCGGCTTCAGACCTGCAGACATATCAATAGTTCTACATTCACTGTAAAATAGAAGAACTTTACCTAGCAAATGAACTGTCCCAGAAATCAATAGAATATCTGCACAGGCTTTTTATCAGAAAAATGTCTGCCAGAGTCCTGCATGCTGGAAGTGTTTTGTTGAAGGGCACTAAAAGCTTGCTAAGATCAAAACTGTTTTGCATGCAGACATTCGCAGATTCTTCACTTCCCAAAATATCTACAAAGTTTTCTGCCATATCTAGATAAGTAGATGATCTAGATATTACAACTGGCACTGCATCTTGGGTAGCAAAGACCAATTTGCTTGTTTGGGAAGACATGCACTTCAAGTGGTTTAATCAGACTCCACTTTGGACAGTGACCAATATGTACAGATTTTGACATACACCCAAGTAGAGTAGCCATGGAGCAGAGGGTGAGCCAGATGGTTCAGTCTTGATATGCATTGCACAGAAAGAGACTGGAACATGGCACGTGTTATATAATGTGACAATGCTCACAAGAGCAAAACTAGGAGCTCTCCTTGTTAAAAGAAAATGAGAATTGAAATCTCAAAGAAAAGTTAATTTCACTGTGCTCTTGTGGCATAACATTAAGATTGCAGTTAGGAAGCCAAACCCCTTTCAGTTTAGCATGATCAGGTAAGGAGCTTATGAACCCCAGAGTCATCCAAATAGGAAATCCAGAGATGACAAGTTTTGACTTAAAGTAAAAGACTCAAGAATGCGGAACTGTTTCCAGTGAAGCTTGACTGTGGCCCAGTAGCTGTATCCTGAAAGTAAGCCAGACCTCAAGGCTGACATGATCTATCCATAATGACTAGGCTTGTCTCGCTACTGAACAAAACCCCTTGAATTGCCTTCATTTAACTGCAGAGTGAGTGACACAAGTGGAAACATTTCTGTGTCTGTATACAGCCCACATACACCAAAACAACAGAAATAAACAGAAAACCAAAGGAATGAGGCAGGAGGCTGGAATCACAACCTAACTGAGCAGACGCCACTTCGTACTGCTTACATGCAGCAGCTTCTGCCATGAAGGCAAGGAATTTAGGACTGGCCTGTGCTGAAACTGCCATTGATGTCTGATAATGTTCAGGACTGGCTAAAACCATTCTGTTACACCCACTTTGTCTGACACCCAGGAAGACCCAGGTATGTAAGCACATATGAGGGAAGATACGCTCTAAGAACTTTCACTGAACTCCAGTAAGGAAATCCTGGGGAAAAGCATACCAAATTCCCCAGAGTTAGCCAGCTGGTAGTTATCTAAAAGGCAGTCAGTTTAATCACATCCATCATCCAAAATAACCAGGTAAATACTGAGATATAATAATATATGTTAAAGTGGGAGAAATATTGCCTATGGTAAGTGGATAAATCTTTCTTCCTATAGCTGAAGATTTCAGACATTCACCATTCCCTTGTGTTGATGCACCTCAAGCGACAACTGTTATTTCTACCCACAGTGGAGTGACCCACACCAGAATGGCTGATTCCAAGGAGTCTCAGGCAGACTTGAATTTCCTAACACTTTCCCTCTGATTTTAATCTACATTTACAGGTATTACTTTGCTTTGGAGGAAGGCAGAGCCCTTGCACCTTTCACAATAACAGTGACCCCTTGTGATGTTCCCATCGAATGGAGCATACTTGTGCACAAGGCTTCTGCAAGTTTCCTTGGAAAAGCAGAACAAGGTAAGACCTTCAGTCTGCCTAAGCAGAGACAAAGAAAGCATAAGTTATTCTTAAGGAGTTGTGTTACAGGAAATTCCCTGCAAGCTTAAACAACTCATGCTTTCTTCTCCTGTAAACTGACATGGGCTAAAGAGGACATCTCTGTCTCCATGAGTAAAGCATGGGGGCCCATGGGATTTTGCCATAAAGTCAAGTAAATTAAGGATTACATGTCAAAGTCTAAATCTAAGATTAATATTTGGGAGCAATCCTGTGTCTTCAGGGCTCCACAAATACAGATCAGCTTCATAAGCTGTTTGTACTGGCCCAGACTTCCCTCTGCTGCCTCAGCTCTTTTTCTGTGGCTCAGGCCACTTCAACGTATCATTTTACTCCCCACAGAAATGCAGAGAAGATTTTGCTGTTTATTTTTCTAGGAATACCATCTACCATGGCAGTGGGCATTATGCTGCCTTTAGCCTAAGAGGAAATTCCATTCTCTTTCATGATTTTTTGAATTAATTTTTCAAACTAAAATCTGAAAGCTGCCCTTAACAAGTTCTTACCTGTCAGGCAGGTACACCTGACTGAGGAGTTCAAATAAGTTCCTTTGAACTGATAAATTTTCCACTTCACAAGAGATGATGGCACAAAACTAAACTAAAGGAAACTCCTTTCATAGAAAGTATGAGTCTCCTTGAAGTAAAGTACATGAAGAGACAGCCATTGGAAGAAGAAAATTATAGGGACATCAGGGACAATGCAAGTCAAGCTTTTGCAAGTTGTGGTTTTATAACTATTGTCCTTTTGAAAACAATTCTACAACTGCACTGCTAGAATAAAAACTACTCAATTTTTATTTTAATAAATTGCCAGTAGCAAAAATCATTTTTAGTTATAATTGGTTTTAAGAAGAAAATAGGATGTTCCCTGACATATGAACAACAAAAGCTATGCAATGCGCTTTGTTTCACATCTGTTAAAACAAAAGCTACAAGTCTGCTTTTTGCCTGCAGGTGATCATGGCACACAAGAGGTCTCAATATCTCAGAAGGCTCCAAGCATGGTGTCCACCATTTTTAACTATAAGGGAAATTCTGTAGAGACTTACATGGGTATGTCTTCTCATTCTGCCCTTTATATGCTACAGTTCTTATCCACTGAGCGAGACACGCACATTACTGTGTACTTAACAACTGACACAACATCTGGGCACCTCTATCCAGAACTTCCAATGGATCCACGCATAGATGTTATTGGCATTGGGCATACAACAGTGACTCTAACCTGGAAACACAGTCCCTCTGTCTTGCAGCATAGAGATAACATTCAGTACTGTCTTCTAGTTAATGAAAAGCACAACTATAAGAGCTTATGTGCTGCTGAGACAGCAATCAGATCCTCTGGAATGAAACTGCCACCTACGTTGGCTTTGTCTCTCTCTCCGTACCTTCTTGAACCACAGCAGGTGATGATATTGTCCAACAGTGAATTGAGCATCATCAACAAAGTGAGTAGTGGGGAAGTCAGGCAGATATGCATGGGTACAAAGAACACTTACACAGTGCCCAATCTCAGTCCCAGCACTCAGTATTACTTTGACGTTTTTGTTGTCAATCTTCTCACAAATGCCAGTGCTGCTTACACTGGAACATTTGCAAGAACCCTAGAGGAACCTGAACCTAAGGTGAGGGAGCTGAAAGATGGGAAAATGATTCAGGTTGTCCTGGATGGGAAAAAGCAGAAATTCTACAGCCTGCAATATCAGGCAAGGCACAAGAAAATACAGTTCACCTTTCAGTTGTGTCGTGGCCAAGTACGGGTTCACATAACAAAGAATGGTAAACCAGTGGCGTCGGAAAACATCTCAGGGCTGAGGTATTTCTCACTGAAGGGAAAGCTGCTGGACACATATTTGGTGCAGCTGAGTTCCACAGAGGAGTCTAACTCTTCTGTGAAAGTACAGGTGTCGACCCATTTCCACAAGCCCTTATTCCCACTTCTTCCAGAGAGCTTAAAAATCAAGTCCTTCAGTAAACTGAGGACCTGCAACTCTGTCACCATTGCCTGGCTAGGGACACAAGAGAAGTGCAAGTACTGTGTGTACAAGAAAAGGATTGAAGAAGATCAGGTCTGGACGGAACTTCAGAGTGCAGACAGGTGCTCTGGGCCTGAATCTCGGCCCAAGTCAGAGAAAGTGCTGTGCAAGTATTTCTATGACATAAATCTTCAGCGAGCTGTCACCACAGAGACCATCAAAGGGTTGGATGCAGGGACCCTTTACCTGTTTGATGTATATCTCCTTGGACCATCTGGCATCCCCATCAGATATCACAGCAAAATTGTGAAGACCAGAAAAAAATGTTGAAGGTTTTAAAGAAATGTTTTGCAGTGAATAAATGAAGACTATTATCAAAATATGTGCCAATCAATGCCATAGCCTGTGCAGTTTAAATTACGCTGACACACAAAAAATTTAAAGCTGTGAGATTCTAAGGGTGAAACCTCTTACTTGTCTAGATTATTATGCTTACTTTTGCATCTTCTCTCCTGTATAAGCTTTTGGGTTTTTTTTCCCTCAGCTTTCTCATTCAGATATTGAAAACAGACCTGTGAAACAAATCCATGCACGTGGAAATAAAATACCCACAATGGCACCCATGAGAAATAGATTGGTTACCTAAAAAGCTTCTGAAATCCAATACAGAAGAGATGGGAAATGCCTCTCAAGAAGCATACATCATTATTTTAAAGTCCCAGAGAGTTTTCCACTTTTTGTAATTGCATCAGCTAATGAGGAACTGAGTGACACCACAAGTCAAGCTACTTTTGAGAAGCTGAACTTCCCCACTGCTTGAACAGGGATGGAGACGGAAAAAAAAATAATAAAAGGAGTGGAACTGGTATAGAGCTCCATGCCTTCAGTCAAGCAGGCTGAAATACATCTTCCCCTATTACCTGCATGTTTGCTTGGCTTTCATTTCTATAGAGAAACTGTGCTTGCTTAGAAACAGACAACATTCAGCCCAGGAACTGGCTCTGGATCCAGCTTTCCTAAGGAACATACAAACACACTGCTGTGCTGCTGTCCATTGAGGAAAGCAGCATGTAAGGAATCTGGCCATGGAAAGGAGGTTTTTATCTATAGTCTTTGATGTCAAGCCCATATCTATCACTCTGCGACTCCTGAGTGTAATATACTCACTCTTTATACCCCTAAACCAGCCTTTATCAATGAATGAATTGCTTTAGGAAAAATTAAATGTGGTTTTCCTATTAAATATCATAGAAGGAAAATATTTGTAGTAAAAGTCCTGACAAACACTTTTTTTTTGTTGTCTTGTTTCCTTGATTACCTTCCTTGGATGACAAGAGAGACAGTACAAAGAAAATTTGGAAAAAAAAAAAGAAAAAATATATCCTCAGAAAACCCCTTTTGCTTAATTTCAATTATTAGCAGAAAATATTTTTAATATAGGCTCTTGGCAGGACTGGAATTTACATAAAAGGAGATATGATAGATTCACTGACCCAGAGGCTACCAAAGAAATCTTGCCTACCATAATTCTTTTTCCTCTACAGTTACACTAAGCAAAGATACAAATGATTAATTCCATTATTGTACATTTCAGAAGTTCGCTTGCAATTCTTTGTCATCCAGATTCTAGTTTACTCTGAATAATTATTACCTCCAAGCATGCTCAGATGCACTTGGTAAGGACTGAATCTGTCCCCTGTGCAGAGGATCATGCATTTCCTTCTCCAAAGCCTTCATAGAATTGTGCACCCTGTACAGTGCATGCTATACATTCGCAGATTCATTAGCCCAGAAGGGTTCTGGCCTTCACACAGGATCAGCTGCAATATCTGGGCTTTGGCTAGGCTTTACATTCCTGCAGGCACTACTCTGGATTGAGCAGTGCCATGGCAGGAGCCATTCACTTTGTGACCTCCTCTCCATACTCTGCAGGCCTTTTGGCTAATTACGGGGGGCTGGCAGCTGCACTGCCTTCTTTCCAAGGCAAGCCTTCTCTGCATTTTGCTCCTGCCAAGATAGTCTGAGCTCAAAGAGCAACTAAGGTCACCTTCACCTGGTAATCTTCATGTTTTCTTCTGCTTTCCTCCTCAATTTCAAGCATTCCTATTCTGGAGGAACTTCACTTAGATGCCCTACAAATGACCGTAATAACAACCATAATAATAACAGAGGAGGAACAGGAAGATCTGTTTAACTGCAGATGCAATATACTCTTAATCCACTGTCCGAGCGTTAACCCTTGCTTTTGCCTTTTGTACACAAATGCCACAAAAATGTCACTGGGAAGAGGAAGACACATTGGCACCTTGCCTGATACCAGTGCCTCTAAGGAAGCACATCTTTCATAACAGAACTGGCTTTAGACTTCTCAGCAAAACTTTGGTTTAGGGCTGTAGCCAAGAGGTCTGAGGAAGGCCTAAAAGCAGAGTCTGGAAGAGGGCAGAAGGAGAGCTGAGCAATCAGAAATGAGCAGCAAAAGCTTGGCGTAGCACCGAGCTGACTGACAATCGTTATCTGGAGGGAAAGAAGTGCAGGTTTGGAGGCCAGCAGATATTTCAGGAGGACTTTGAGAAGAGCCAAAAGACTCTCCTCCTCCTCCCAGCTTTACCAGCTCCTCCTCACCTCTCCCTGACTACTGCCACACATAGATGACCGGCTGAGGCAGAGACCAGAGGGGAGCTCTGAAAACCACAACTTCCTGCTCCTGCAGCCTGGGCTGTAATACAAGCAGAGCAGTGGCTACCGCTGCTTCCGGGAGGGCTCATGCTAGCCCCTCACTCACAGGAGGAGCTGTCACCCACACATACCAGTCCTTCCATCAGCAAAGGCCCCTGCACATGGGAGGGAGAGCTTGGCTATACAGAGGAACACGCTGTTCTGTCACAACTCATTGCCTCTAATATAAGCAGAGCAGGCAGCCTGCCCTCCAGGTATGAGCCCACTTTGCCTATGCGTGCAGCCAGCCGTGGTCTGTAATACAGACCTAAGGAACAGCAGGGAATATTCCTCTCCATTGATCTTTCCACTATGTTTCTGCCTCTGTGTGCCAGACTGCAAAGCTGTTTTCAGTTCACTCATGCTCATACCCTACTTATGAGGCAGCCTTTGTGTTAAAAGTTATTTTAAGTTGGGTGTCACTTTGATGACTGTTGTCCTGGAAGTGAAGTTTCAGAGCTTTACCCACAACAAAACCATAGGTGCTGCATTATGCCATTGGTGCTCTTCCTACCCCCTACCAACTGCTCCTGTGTGGAGCTCTGTGTCTTCAACAATCAAAAGTCCCTCAAAGCTATTTGGCATCTTTCCATCTTCTCGCCGTTCCATTTGACTACTGCTTGCCTACTGCACTCTGACCACAAATACTTCCCAAGCCACATTTACCTCCTTTCTTAATGCTTTCTGCAGTCTTTCTTACTGAATTTCTAGGGAAGCCCACTTCCTCCTGCCTAGCCCGCCCTAAGCTGTCATCAGCTCTTCCCATCTACTACCCAACCCCACTGGATCTGGGTCACATAGAACGTGCAGAGATATATCTTCATGGAGAACAACATTTCATGAGTAATGTTTTGCTTTTGTGGATCATTTAAAGTAAGTCCTCAACATTGTTATCATCAGGCCAAAGTATTTTTCCTATATTTCAGTGGCGGGTGCCAGCTTTTGTGTGCTTCCAGCTATCATGTCTCAAGTCCTGTCACAGCTGAGATCAAAGCCTGAGGCCGTATATCTCTTCCCAGCATTTTTACAGAATTGCTCCATTGCTAAGCCACCTCTTCACATGGGAAAGTGGGGGGGTCAGGTACCAAAAATAAAGAGGGCAAGTAGTAAGAGAAAACAGGTTTCATATCAACATCCCTTTCTGCTGTGGGCTCATCCTCACAAATTACCACTTACATTCTGGAAATGAGGTTCTGGTATCTGAAACAGTGAAATAGCAAAGCATGGGCTTCTAAGTTTGCTATAGTGTACGCCTGTAAACTGCAAACCAGTACAAGGGGCTCTTCAGCATCACCCTCCAGTATTTCATACAACTGCTATTATTGGAAAATTTAAAATGTAACTTAAGGCAGTAATTGATTAAGTTATACACTTTGAAATATACTACTGCCTAAAACTGGTGTAGAGGTTTCCGACACTGGGTTCAAGGACTGATAACATTTATGAGTTAATATTTAACTGACATTGAGAATCATCTATTTTGTCATTCCCTTTTCCTCCTGTATTTAACAGCCCATTTATTCATTCTCTATTACTTTGATTTTTCTAACAAATGTAAATAAACCCTTCAAAGTGCATCTGTTAGTCTTTTAGAAATTGTTCCCTATCTGCCCACAAGTATATGCAGCCATGCAGTCACAGCTTTGAGCAATTTTTTTATTTATTTCATCTTTGCATGGTTTCTTCTGGCTGATGCCTTCCCACCCGGAAGACTTCCTTCAAGCTTAAGCAACATGTTGAAAATAGTCTTGCTATTTTGGCCCCAGGTGCTGGACTGAAATCCTGCTCACTATTTCCTTTCAAAGACACAGAGCTGATGTGTTTGTTTACACGTTTACACATCACCCCCGTTTTGGGCTTCATTACTATTAGTTGTTGGGTTTTGGTGAGTGGAGTTTACGAACCATGGACACTGCAGTTAAACATCCTGGCCATATGTAGCTTTGGTAAAGCTTAAAACCTAATTTCGAAAGTCAAATAATATTAGCACTGACAGCAAGTCCAAACCAGTGACCCCAAAATGCCAAAGGCTTTCAGGTGCTCTTAAAGCAACTGAAGCTCTCTGGCATTTAGAGAAAAATGGATAACTTGGCAGCTGAACACTCATTCAGCAAAATAAAAAAAACCAGTCAAAACAAAATAGATTATTTTATCTTTGAGGGTGAAGGTGAACAAAAGATGCATGGCTGCTCAGTGCTACCTATTCGGCACACGCTGGATTGAGAAATCAAAAGTGTAACAAAGCACAGACAGGTGAATGAGCTTCTCTTGCAAAACAACAGGTAATTCCAGGGCAAGTCTGTCAAGGAATATCACGAAATAGCATTGTAAAAAGCAGCTACGTTTTCTAGAAGAGGCAAACAATAAGCATGTCTCACTCCTGCATTACATTCTTCTACAAAGCAACATTGTATAACTCAAGGAGGAGCCCAGAGGACTCTGGGTTAACAAGAGCTGCTGGCACAAGCTGCCGCTGCTCCAGCAGGCAGTGGTGCCAGGATTTGGTTGAGCATCCCAGGTAGCACATTAAGCATCATGCTGCTGCCAGGCCTGCAAGCGCAAGAGGGCAGCGTCAGGCTGCATGAAAGGCGGAAAGAGCTCACTCGATAAGGCTTATCAGGAGTAAATATTTCAGCAAATTTAACAAGCCAAGCATCTTGCTGATAAGATTAAGGCAGAACAGATAGAAGAAAAATCCAAGGAGCTTACATTTTATTTCCTTTTAGTCTTTCAAGTGTTCCAAATTCATTTGGTTGCTCTTGTTTAAAATTAAAAGTGACAGCCAAGGAGCAAAAGAAAATGGGCACTTGCTGAAAGCACTCTAACACCAGTGTTTCCACTTCCTCCAAGATGTTCAAGACTGCCACCACTGATGGGGCCAAAACTCCTATGAAACAGAGAAATACCTCGGTGCCAAGAACAGTCACAGATTTCATGAGGTTTAAGTGGAGAGTGGTAGTTCAGACACAATTTGCCCAGCAAGTTGTGATCTCAGGCATCTTCCTGACAACTCCATATCTTCTCCTGCAGTGCCCTTGCCATGAGGGAGGTTCTTTGGAACATTACTTCGCTGCCTCAGTGACAACACCTGGCAGCACCAGAGCTGGATGTCTCACTAATCCTCTGGGACATGGGCAAACCAACCCGTTTCTCCAGGGTTTGTTCTTCAGGGAATTTGGTCACTGATCTTGAGCCCTCTGTGAGAGACTGAGGATTTGCTTACAGGGTCTAAAAGCCATCCCTGGAAAAACTGTACTTCTGAGGAAGTTTCTCTGCAATGCTGCTCCTCTACCTCAAACTGATGAAAGCATTCGAACAAGGATAGCCTTCCCCTGGCTAACAGCAGCATAAACTGAAGCAGCAAGCACCAGAGTGCTATTTCTTTTTGCAGGTATTGGTCATTAGTGACACAGGCAGGGCTCAGAGAAGGTGACCTGGGACCTCAGTTTGAAAAGGGTTCTTTTTCAGACTCCTATGGTAATTTGCTTTAAAAGCAGAACCCAGTTGGAAAGGAGACTTTCAGAGGCCAGGGTGGGAGCAGAAGCATGAAGAATCTGAAGGTAATGAGGTAAAATTTGAGTTTCTTTGTCTTCTAAGGAAAGGCAAGGCCCAGCCTGGATCCACATTTTGCATCGAGTTCCCATTTTTATAAGTTGCCTGTGACTCAGGAAGCCTTTTTGCCTGGAGAGAGATTTCACCAGAATGGCATTCATTTTTCGCAGGGCTCTGCAGGAGCCCTGATAAAGGCTGCTAGTGAGACACATCAGTCCTGGCCCTTCCTGTAGTATTTTCCAGGCACCAGCACCACAGTGATAACTATGATACCAATCACTTTTTCATTCTTTTTCCAGCAGAAGAAAGATTGTGCTAGATTGAGCTTCAGTACTGATTCATTTCTGTTTCTTGAGATTCACCGCCAGCATATAAACCCGCTAAGCCCCTAGTATTCCTGTAGCTTGTGACTCACACAAATAGGAGAACTCAGCATGCAGTGCATTGTCTGTACCAAGACCATGACTCTAAGGAAATAATCTCCAAGTCCCCTTCAGAGGCCTCTGAAAATAATCACACACAGCACACTGTTAAGGTAATGTTCTGTAAGATGAGGTTTTCACATCTAACAGTTCAGCTACATAAAAACCCCACAAAACCATAACTGGTCCTTGAAGCAAACATTTAAAGTCTAGCTCTTCTGCTTTCTGTTTCTTCTGGGAGGCATAGGTCAAAACCATCCTGGCAACAAAGTGGCACTACACAGCACAGCTGAGGTGGTATCATGGTTCAGAAACACATCCAATTTAAAGACAGAAAGTACCTGTGTGGACTCCCATACTTTTCTGTGATGACATGAGGAGCCTGGTGATAGCTTTAAACAGGTTGGATACATTTCCACTATGAGCTTAGGGCATGATCTGTGTCTTCTAAGGCCACAGACTTAAGTAGAAAGTTTGAAGTTGGCTATTTGAGTGGATCTCTCAGTTACAGGAGTGCAGAAAAATGACTTTCCTACCATGTCCCAGTGGAGTTTCACAGGTATATCTCTCAGAAATGGCTGAGAAGCACAGCTAGCAACTTGACTGGTTTCCTAGGCCTTGCTAATGAGGTAAGTAGGATTCAGGGCTGTTGAAAATGAGCACCATCTGATGGAAAATTATTTCAAATCAATACTTCTGCATACACTTAACTGACAATATGATACACTAAGTACATTTGTAAGATGTATAGGTGAGAATCTGTAAGGCCTCTTCCTGAACCCATCTTCATTTTCATAAAACCTATGCTCCAAACAACTTTATATGAAGTTGGACAGATATCAAGTCATCCCTGAGAAATGTGTGCTTTAGGCACTACTAAGGAACAGAGTCAAAGCTGTGTTCACACGCTCACCAAGACACACACAAGGCTCCTTAACAAATACATGCTTTCAAATCCCATTGAACTTGTCTTGGAAGAAATTAACATGAGCAGGGACTGGAAAAACTTGCCATAAATCATAACTCAGATGATGTTTCAGAAACGAAAAAAGGAGACTGAAAAAGGTAGATGGGTCAGAGTTGAGTTTCCCATAATTTCAGTAGCTATTGAAGCTATCAACAACACGTATAGCATTGCTGGCTCATACTGTGTTTCCAAGGATGTTTGTAACTTTGTTATATGGTTAGTTGTGTGGGACAAGCAGAGCTATTGCTATTAATTGCAGGGGTGCCAAGGGTTCAACTCCTAATGCTTCACCCACTGAACCCCTATAACTATATTTAGTTAATTCCTTCCTTCACCTTTTTCCATTCTTGATATATAGAAAGTATTTGTATGCATGAGCTACTTGGCTTAACAGTATCTCAGTGCCACAACTTGGAGCCAGTTTTATGATTTTTAAGCATTTGGAGTTGACAGGACCCATGACTGTGGATTGTCAGCTACAGATTCATGAAGGATCATGAAAGCAAGAACAGTTTGCTTGTGATGACAACCAGGAGGCCTCAGGATGCTTACTGTAAATAGTGGAAATTTTTAACTTGGAGGATTCTTTGCCCCTTTTTTCATATAGAAGAATCCCAATCAAAGAGGGAACCAATATTAAGCATTACTGTCAGTGACTAGTGCCTTTGAGGACAATAGCCATCCACCCACAGAAAAGGATTCCTTTCTTTATTGACAACTAAAAGAAGAAAACACAATTTTATTATTGGGTTGACCTTAACAGAAAAAAAAATAAATTTAAAGGTTTGTTTCAGGCAGTTAGCTTCATAAGTGGGCCAAACCCTCTGGTTTTGTAATGTGGCACAGTCCTCAAAGCCAGATTCCCCAAAGCATATAGTGCCAGTTTCTCAGCTCAGACTGAGAACCCACAAATTGGCTAGACCATCAGAAGTGCCTTGCACATAGTATTTCCTATTGGGACAAAGTCTTTTAGAATCTGTCCGTAACTCAATGAAACCACAACAGTTACATCTGCAAACAATTTGGCCCATAATATTTTCCTCCCTAGTCATGCTTATGCAAAGGAAAAAAATGCTACTTTTATCATTACTTTATCCACTTTATGCATACGTACTGATGCTCAACTTTCTAGAATACCTGGCAGAAAGCAAGTTGCGGGTCTCTTTTTTTTTTTTTTGTCTCACAATGGAACTTAATTAGCTACAAAAACAACTATTAGCCAAAACACAAATATTCTACAGCTAAGAAGCAGATGGTTTCACTTTGAAATATAACTTCTCTACAAGTGATATCAGAACTCCTATTCATGCAAAATAGTTTGTGTTGAAAGGGTAGTTATTCTTGAAGAAAAGATTCAAAGATAGAATTGAAAGGTGATTCAGAACATCCAAAAAACCCTGTAAGTCTATAGTTCAAAACAGGACATTAGAGTGGAAAATTGCAGCTCACATTGTGTTGGGCACAGTCAATTCTGACTAGAGTAACTGACAATTAAGTTATTTAATAGTCTTTTGAGTCTCAGAAATTGGCAGCAAACCTAATATTTCAACTATTTGGGTAAAACTGTTCCTTGTCTCTAGGGTATTGCTCTTTATTTGCCTCAATTCTATTAATTCCATCTTAACCAGGTATTCAGAAAATGTGTGATAACAGAATTGATCAGTCAAAACATACTGAACATTCTTTTCCAGAGGATTGAGAAATCATTTAAGTAGAATCTTGCAACATCCTTTGGCTACTGTCCCTCCCACTAGCTTCTTATAAAGAATTACATCTTTTTCTGCAGACTTTAGCCAAATATTCAGATACACTTTGACTTCATCTAGTGCAAGAAGTTATGCCCTCCACTCCCCCCCATAATAGAACAGCTCCCCACCCATTCCCTAAGAAAAGGGTATAAATTGTCACATCAAAACACCATGGCATCGAGAGTGTCTCAGCCAGCTTTGTAGAGTTTCTGGATCTGTTTTGGCTTGCAGGTCTTTCACCTTGTACCAACCCTCACCTGCTACAGGGGGTTTCTTTTTTGCATTCTCCACCACACTGACTGCCCTGTGGAATGCATTCATTGTAGAGCTACCAACTGTGCTCTGAAACACTTAGAGGCTATGAAAATGGTGCAAAGTGAGTGGCATTACTGCCATGCATCCATACTATACTTCACACATCAAAGGGGTACCTTTCTGCTTCCTGGAAACCATGCAGGACCAGGGAATTGCTACACTGGGGCAAGAATGAAGTGAAAAATCTAGACGCAAACTTAGGATCCCTATCTGAATTTTTGATTCCCAATAGAATAAGGGTGAACAGCATATTGTATTTTTCATTTGGTCTTTTACAAAATTATGGGTTATTTTCAGAATGCAGCTTTGATTCAAGTCCTGGTTGGTTTGGTTCAGGCTTGCATCCAAACCTTTTAAAAAACAGTTCAGTTAAAACACTTAAAGGAAGTAGTATAGGGTTTACTGTACTTTTTCCTTTAACAGTAATGTTTTGACTGGAAGCAATTTAGGTCAGAAGATATTTCTTGTGATATGTATATTCAAGCCACAGCTCTGATCCTGGTGGACCTACGTGCAATAATAGATGTGGTGGATACTTCAAAGCAAGAATAAACAATGGGTAACTGAATAATTTTACCATTAGGTGGCACCAGAGAATATTTTAACATTAATATGAAGCACCACTGGAACTGTAAACTGGAATAGTCTTAAAGCAGATGTAGCCACTAAATTAAAAAAACAGTCATCTTTGCTATGCATATGAGCGCTTTAATTATTTGACTATAAGCGATAGCTTTACTCAGCTCATCAGAATGCAAGTTACAGCTAAATCCATGATTTCTTTATTAGCAAGTTTTTTTCTATTCTTAATCACGTGAGAAGCATTTAGCGTGAAATTGCCGTACAGTTTGATTTAACTAAGATGGACAAGCTTTGCAGTGTTTTATTTGTCTTACTGAGAATATCTCTGCTCAATTCCAAATGTAGGGTATTAAAAAAAAGACACTTTCAAGAGTCCCTGTGCATATCTGGTACAATTCCAGCTACATTTATGAATAATTTACCTGCTAATGAGCTCTCTTCTGTTTATGAAACAATACTTTTAAGAACAGTAAGGCAGGACCTAAGCAGTAGCCATATGTTTCTTCTCAAATTCCCGCCAGTCAAATGACCTGAAAATTGCTGTTGCAAGAACTTCTAAAACATATGGCTAAGTACAGGGAATTTGTTAACTTGTGTCAGATCCAAGAGTTTCCAATTATCAACAAAAGATGGCATACCAACCCAATTACTCCCAATATATTCCCATTGAGACGGATTCCAAGTAACCATAGCTGTGTGGGTGTGTGTGGTTTGAAATAACAGGAATCACTGAAAATTCAGTGTAAATAAAAAAAGTAGACCTTCTGCATATCACATCCAGACAAATGTGTCCCAGTGTGCTGAATGTGCTTTCAACAGGAAGCAGGAATTTTTAGGCATTCTACCAAAGCTGATTTCAAGCCATCATAAACTATTAGAGGTACATTTACTTTCCAGCATTACAAAAAACTCTTGAAACAGCTTATTTCATTTGTCAACAGAGCAGAATACATGTTTCTTACATAAGAAAAAAAAAAAAAAAAGCCAAATAATTTTCTTCTTTAAAATTATTAATCGCAGATTGCTTTTTAAGACATCATCCTTGTAGTGCTGGATGAACATGAGGCTACAATTAACAGTCAGAACACTGGTACATTATGCACATTTCAGATATATCTGACTAAGCAACTGAGTCTGGTCCCATGTTCTTACTCATGGGCATGCTTAGACCCAGCCTCTGCAGACACAATGTGTTTTCATACCAAGCCTGACCAAAGAATCTCTAGGCATTCTACTTGACAGGAAGATGGAAAAAAGATGATATATTCACAACAATGAACCAGAATTCATAGAACCACTAAGGAAAAAACATGAGGAACACATTTGTAAACTAAAAAATATTTCATATTTATGCAGTAAAAATTATTGCATCATCTTAAGAGCTATATAAACTGTTAAGGACTATTCCCACTGTACTATGTCACTGTGTTGATCCAGGTCAATGACAGTCTATTCTTCACTAAGTATTTTTCTGGTTTAATTCTTGTTTTAATCACACATTCATCTTGCAAAGATGAAGGTCCACAGGTCACTTCATGCTGCATTTATATTTGAATTCAGCATGTTGAAAGCCACTGCATAGGTCTTTTATATTTAGCTTCCAACTACTGCAACTGTTCTAAGGTTTAAGCCATGGGTGGTAGCAAAACATAGTAACTGGCAATTATCCACAGGCAAGCCAATTATTAAAACCCTTCCTTGCTTTTTGATCAGTCACAGCCCTGCAGTCACTCCTCAGATGTAGGTCCCCTTGGGTCAAGTTGCGCAATCCCTACCAGAGCAGAATTCTCTCACTACAGTACAGACCTTTGGCTTTGCTCTAGTGGGAGTACGGCTGGACTAAAGGCTGCAGGAAGAAACATACCTCATGGGCCACTTGCTGAAGAAAAGGCCCAAAAGAATTCATGCCACTGCTGCAGTGAGAGGAAAAAGCCCCACAAAGTCTGAGAACCTCATCTTCCTCAAGATTTCCAGCCAGAGAAGTTGATCATGAGGGGGACTTGTCTGTTCCAACCAAAGTAAACAAAATTTGAAAATGATCCCAAGTATTAAGAACAGACTAAGCATTAAAATAATTGCACATACAAAAGCTTTTAAGAGTCTAAAAATGCAATCTTCTCCTAATGTATTTTCTTTCATGAAACTGATTATCACCAATTTAACTAACCCCTCATTTACTGTATTGACTTTCAGAGTAGTACCTGAGCTATTAGTGTAAAAAAAGGCAGATCTTAAAAAACACAACTCTAGTCTAATTAACGTGTCATGAGGAAGAAAACAAAGAGGTGAAAAATCACATTCTGTACCTGCGTAAAGTTATCTAATTAAAGTAGGGAGATTAAAAATAAAACCAAAACCCCAAACTAAAGACCATTCTGAAATTTGCTACCTCCGTGCTATCTGACTGCAGATGGCTGATGTATTTCTCTCAAAAGATAAAAAATAAACTGTTGTTCCTTATCAGAGCAAATAATATCTGGCACTGTTCATAGGAATTTCCAATATTAACCCACCTGTAAACCAAAGAAAACATTTTCTCATAGCTCAGGAATTACAGTGCCATGGCAGCTCATTTGTAAGACACAGGAATGTTGCTTGTGAAACTTAATCTGGTATGAGCACATGGAAGTTTTTCAATGATTAGCTATTGTTTTATCAGTTTCATGATGCAAAAAGATGAGTTTTCACCAGTATCTTAATGGTATCTAACTGTCAATGCTCCCTCACCACCAGAATAAACGTTAGTAGTCAACAGGTTTTCTCAAGTGTCCTTATACACCTTTTTTCCTACTAAAACACGGGGAAAAAGTTCAGAAGACTGTGCCATGAATCGAAATACCTACTTTAAGTCAGCAACAATCCACCTGACAAAACACTATCCCCCACCGCACAATGTGATTCACTTGTCAAACTTGGGGTCTCTCAGGCATATAGCAACAACCAAACACATTTTTATCTCCTCCTTTCCACTCTATTTTGTTGGGGATTGTACTTTCTCCCCAAAGCACATTGTTTCATATGCCGTAGCTTAAAGTATGTGACTCCATTCCAGCAACACACTTAAGCAGACACACGAATTCAATCACATATGTAAGCCTATTGATTTTGGTGAAGCTGTTTGTACGCATAAAGCCAGACTTAAGCACCACAGTGAATGATGGCTTTTCTTTATAATCTTACATATTGTCTAGAATGGCCTAGCTATCTTAATGCCAAGAAATGTATGTGCAATCAGTTTCAGCTATTTCAGAATAGGTATGTCCACATTTTTACGGTATTAGCTAAACATTGATATTGCGGTACCACAAAGTGCCTACCCCACAGATTTAAATCCTTCTCACTCTCCTTCGTGAGGGACAAGATATCGAAGGTGAGTCTCCTTACTATACTCTCAAAGCAGATTCAAGAAGTCTGTTCCTCTACATCAACATTCACAGTCTCTGCAGGAACTGCACATCTATCAGCGGATTATGTCTGTCATGCTGTATTTCCGCACTGCACCCATATATAAATGATTATGCATGCTTCATCTGCTCTCACCTCAAGAGAGACCTACATGCGCTTTTCCACTTCACTATTCATTTTGTTATATGAAATGAGTTCAGGAAGAGTACAGATTAGTTAAGTGAGCTTCGTTTAGCATGCAGCATCTGTTCAGAAGCCCTAATATTGCAGTATTATATCCCATAAATGAGAGCCCCCATCTCCCTGCTTTCTTACATCACTCCAAAATTGTACTTCTTTTCACTAAGTCCACGAGCTTTTTCTTGTGCATGATGGCCGTACGAAGGGCACTGCTCTTGTTAGTTGGAATTGCTGCTGCACCTATTCAGATTAATTTGGTTCAGTGGTCTCAGCTAGTAGTTTTGTACTGCATATCAGAAGATTTATTTTAAATATCCTGACAGAGTCAGATAAGACACACTCAGCCCATTTTAGTATAAAATGCAAAACATTCTTAGAGCAAAATGTGCAAAACTCCCACAACTACTTAAGTTAATAATTAAAAGGCCTTCCCCTAGGGTTAACCAACTCAAGTTAGCAATTCATTTAATTTAAACGTGTACATACTAGGACAAAAAGAGGAATGGAAGACTGTTTAATTATTTTCATTTCATTCATGCATAACTCCATATTACAACTGCATACACAACTGCAATATGCATCCAGGGAAGTAAAATATTGCTACATACTTCAGTAGTTGTGACAAAGCGCAACAAGCCACATACCTTGAAGCCATCCAAGCCTCTCCGTGCCCCTCAGGTTGCTATAGAAGACATACCTGCATATCTGAAACTACTCTGGTGACTGCACTAATGCAAACACTATAGCATTCACTGAGAATATAGGCAGACTTGTACATGCAAAAATACATTTGCAAAGTCACTTGTACTTTATACCTCCTGTATGGTCCATGGTGACTTGCGACTGGTAATCCTAGCTAGTCACTATTCCAAACAATGCTTGAAAAGCAAATTTGCTTTAATTCCAGTGTTTTTCACAGCTTTGCAGAAAGACTAAATCTTATGCAAGGAGAAGGCAGCAAGTAGAAAAAAATCCCAAACATTTCCAGGGGCACAAAAAGGTATTACGTGCTTGATTCCTACTGTAAATGAATCTAAATTGACTGCCTAATTCCACTGATTTTCTGAGAATCTTTTTTTTTTTAATGTACTCACCTACACCAACTAAATGCAGAAAGACAATAATCCCAGTATCCTCCAGTTTCGCATTCTCTCTCTGCCTGCTGCCAGAAAATTGCTCAGCAGGAAAACAATGTCAGTGTGGTCAACCTTACAATAGATGAGTACTTACCTGATACCAGCTGATCGTAACATGAAGCTCTAGGGAAGAGACTAGAAGCTGCCTCCATTAGACAATAAACAGTGCTTTCATGCCAAACCTAACTCTGTCCCATGCCCCCCACAGGAATTATGCACAACAAGACGAAAGAAGCAGCTCCAGTTATCACAGTAGTGGTGCTCTATTTCCCAAAGGGGATATACAAAAGAAGTACAAGAGTACAGCACCAAATCCAAAACCAGAGAAAAGTAGAGACTGGAAAGACAATCAGGGATACTAGAACAAAGTATTAGTAAGTGATTTTTTTGAACAATTAGGACAAAGAATGGCCAGATTTCTCAAGAATATGTCATGGCTTCAACTAGCAGATGTAGTGCATATTAGTAGCAATATAAGCCTTTAACAAAGTTCCACATATCATCCTTATAAGTAAACTAGAAAATTGTGGTCTGGACTAAGTTTCTGGACTAAGAACATATATTGGTTTGAAATGTAAATTCAGAAAAAAACCTGTAGCATATTTCACATAAGAAAATAGAACCACAGAATGAATTAAGGTAGAAGGTCATCGAACCCAGCCCCACAGTCAAACCAGGGCCAATTAGACCAGGTTGCTCGCAGCCTTGTCAAGTTCTGGTATCTCCAGTGATGGAAATCCCACACTCTCCCTGTGTAACTGTTCCAATATCTGACCAACCTTAGGGTGTTCGCATTCTAAATAAAATCTGTTCAGGACTTTGTGTGCTAACCTGTGTCCCCTACCTCCATTCTGTCATGAGCTGACTGCTCTTTCAAAAAAGAAGAATGGCTATCAGTCAGGGAACTCCGTGATCTGCAGCCACAGTAGCAGTGGAGATTGTGCTGAGGACACCACCAATTTTTCCAGAAAAATACTGTTAAATTGAGTTTGGAAGTAAATACTAAGTTATGGTTTAATCCATTTTTCAGATGAATTCTATGACAACATAGAATCTTAGTAATCATGGTGGAAGCCCAGGTTTGGCTTTACTATTTGTAGCCCATTCATGCAATAAGAGAGTAAGCATTCCTACAAAATCAGTCTTGCTAATAATTGTGTTTAGAAGCAGGTCTTGTTGTTGTTAAGAGCAATACAAACTTTTCATTATTTCTGTGCAAATCATAGGATCTCTTTTTTGTTTGGTTGGTTTTGAAAGTAACATTTTAAAAATTAGCATGCTAGCAAATTGAGAGTCAGGTATTCATTAGGCAAACTAAAGAACATGCTTCATGCTATTTTGAAAGAGTATTTGCTACACTAAGATCCCTGGATAAAAATCTTTATCTGTTACATGTGCAAATTCATTTACTCTAACATGTCCATGTAATAACATCCAAAAGCAAAATGTATTCCTTCATGTTCACTGAAGTCTTGGCCATTTACAGTCACCAACCTGATAAAACACTATTACAGACTTGTTTTAGGAATGTAATTCAGTCATTTCAGTGCTTCCTGTCTCTGCCTCTGTAGGCTAGTAAACTTGACTTCAACAGTTTGGTTACATTAACCTAGCTTTTCTTGCCATCACTATGATGTTTTTATTTCTTCTGAGTACTATGAGTCATTTCCTTAAATCTTTCCTGGTTTGGCTGTAGTGTTTAGGATAGTAGGAACTGCCAATGCTCCTCTTCCACTTCTAGCTTTAATTCCACTGTGTACTAAGAACCATTTCTTTATTACATTGGGTTTATCTAAACTGTTTTTGTGGAAATAATTAGATTTTCATCTGATGCAAATTGTCCAAGCTCAGCTGACAGCATGGCTTCTTGAAAGCCATACAAGTTTACAGTTGTGGAGGGTCTGAGCCCTATGTTTTACTACCATTCTGATAAAGCAGATGACTAGCTTGTTTAGAAACAGGGCTGTACCATTCCATTCTTTCATTCCTCAGTTTAGGCTGAATGAATAAATGGAAAGAAATTTTTATGCCTATGTAAAGTCTTCTGATGATTTTGATGGCTCAGGTAGTCCTCTATGTATTCTTAAGCCTTGGACAGAGGAAAACACATTAAAAAGGATCAAGAATATCAATACATGTTTGACTTCTTTTTTTTTCATTCATATATTTCCCTACTAGATCACACACAGAACTCAAGCCAATTCTTAATAAAGAAATCCAGATGGAGAGTACAGATTTCCTGTACTCTGATAGGTCCAGAAGAGTCCAGGTAAACATGATTCGCATCATCTTTGGACCGCTTGGGCTCAAAACTGTTGCTCACTACTGAAATGGTTCTTATTAATAGCAGACTTTAAAAGATTCCATAAAAGCATAAACTATCAAATGGCATTCCACAGGAAGTGTCTGCTTCACTAAAGTGTTACACAGGTAAGGAAAAAACAAAAAAAAAAACCCAAAAAAAGAAGGATGACTGCTGAAACTACCTCTGGCCTCTGGTAACCTTCTGACTAGCACCAGTGGGAATGATGCGCATGTCTAGCATCAAAGGAGCCAGCAGTAGCTGCAAAGCTGGGCTGCTGCTCATCCTTTCTTCCCCTAGTTAGATCACACCTGCACTGGCTTTAGACAGAAACACATTGGAAAAACTCTTCCCGGTTGTGGCCCATGTTTAACATGTGTATTAAAATAAGCTAGTTTTACAAAAAATTTAATCACAAAATAGCTCTTCACCATTGGTAGACCGAACACCTCGAAATGGAAGAAATTTTTTTCTGTCATTCCTAAATTAGATATTTCAATTATCAAATTGCATGGCAGCTAATAAAGTATGAGATCTGAAAGAAAACAAAACAGGACTGCTCTCATGCATCCTTACAATGTAATTTCTGCAGCTTGGTACTGATTTACACATGGCTATATTTAACATTGAGAAGTATTATGCTGAAATTAAGGTAATAGCTATACAAATAGGAAATAGAGCATTAAGGAATATTGTCTCCTAAAAATTCTGCTTGTTCTGAATGACTATAACAAAACTAAGGTTCTATAGTGCAGTGCAGAAAAAATTATACAAGTGAAAAATTATTTTCAGCTCTCAGCTTCCTTGTGCTTATGATGAGGCACTCTGCTTGCCTCCTAATGAGTACTTGCATGTCTTCTCATAGGGACAAGAAGTTTCTTGCTTTCACAGCCAGTTCTGTGTTAGAAGTTCATGGACCTTTTGTGTCCCTTCCTTTACCAGAGGCCATATGTTTATTTTGTCTTTGATAACTGAACAAAAAGTTCTTCAGGAATCATGCAAAACCAAAGACATCAAAGCTAGTAGAAGTATTAGGAGGGAAATAGAATTGAATAAAAACTAAGAGAAGATCTTTTTGAGAGATCTTTTTTTCACCTATGGTTCTATGATCCAAATAAATATCATGTCTGCCCAAGTCAAATTATTTTTGATAAAACAAATTAGACAAATTCAAGTTCTTCAATTTCCAAAGGGAAAGTAAAAAAAACCCCATTTTTCATATGACTTTTTATTCCCTTTATTTTGTTAAACTACTAATACCTACACAAAGTAGACATCGGTATTACTTTGGCAGTAAGTCATTGGAAATTCTGGAACAGTAGCAATTGACACGAGCAGAATAAGTAACTACAGAGCAAAGGGAATTTGAGAAACAGTTGCCTGAAGTTCAGATGAGAGCTCATAAGGTTCTCTTTCTTTTTCCTGATACCATGTCCACACCACTCTGTATTGCTGAAAAGCCTGATTTAAAACTGCGTGTAGCACCACTAGCATCACCTCTAACTTTTCAGTCACAACTAAGCAATTTAAGTTTGCAGCATTAACACTTTCCTACTCTAGAGATGGGGGCTTTAAAAAAAAAAAAAAATCAAAACAAAGCAGCAAGCTGAAAAGAGATATTTTATGACAAGAGGAAGTTCCTACTAAGGAGCAGCAAGAGTAGGGCTGCTCCACAAGGCAGGAGACAAGCCAGGAATATGAGAAAACATTGCCTCACCAGCCCAGACACAATTCCATACTATGTCAACAGACCAGGAAGAAAAGGGTACTGATAACAAGTCCTATAAACAGTCTCAGACACCAGTCTGTAACGAATCACCAAGACCCATGCAGGAACAGCAAGAAATAGAACAGTAAACCACCTACCCACAACACAAGCCTAATATTCAAGTAAGTCAGAAAAGAGACAAGGCAAAAATCTGAGCTCCAGCATAGGTCAAGCTAAGAATAAATGCTCGAGGCCAAGCTTAAATAGAGCTCCTAGGTCGACGGGTGGAGAGTTTAGGTGTGCCCCAGGTGAGGCTGGTCAGGGAAATTAAACCCTATTAGTGCACTCAGAGCCCTGACAATGCAAGAGTGTGGCTACTGAGGACTGATAGATGAGTAGATGTGTGAAACAAAAGCAAGCATGTTTTAATCACTAAATCTATGTCAGTGGTTTTTTTACAGAATAGCAACTCACAAAGTGCAATCAATTTTATAGTGACGAAATCAAGTATTGGTCTTTCATGAGAAAACAAACAAAAAAAAAAAACCTTCAATCCCATTTTTCTATTTTGTTTCTGGTAGATAACCAAAGGCTGATCTCAGTGGCTATTAGGTTTTACTATTGGAGATGCACTTTTGCAATATGAAAGCCTTGAGTGACTAAGGGTACCTGTGCAGTGTAAAGGAGAATTTTCCTTAGTTGAGCGACTGTTACAATAACTTAGTAAGTCTTATCTGCCAATACAAATAAAAGAATAGATTTTAAAAATGCATCATTGTTAAATATGGCATTTTAGCTATGCAGGATGCTAAGAATGTACGCTATATGTACAAATACTAGCAAAACAAAAATTACCAGAATATTATTAATAAAGACAGTTGATCATTTGGAAGCTGACTCCAGAAAACACTTTAACCTCTCTGTAATTTTATTTGTATTAGTTCAGGAATATAGAGGAAAACTACTTAAGTATTTATTTGATTTCAAGTGAAGGATTAACTCCCCTCAGGGGTAAAGTCAGAAATTATAGATAACCCTCTCCCTCTTCAATAGACCTTTTTTCCTGCCTCCCACTTTAATTTTTTTTTTAATGAAATAGAAAGAATGTGAAATACCTAAAAATCACCTATGAAGGTTACAGTGGCAAGAGGGGAGTTTCAGAACAGGAATAATTTTTCTTAATCCAGAAGGACCTTTTTCCAGTGGCTTAAAGAAGACAGAGTCTCTCTTGCTCTTATGTAAGGAAACAATATGGTTATCAAATTCAGGATTTAATATTTAGATTCTAATTTACTGAAAACATTACAAAACAACTTTTCCTAATTTACAGATATGTAATGCAGTTCCTTTGACAGCAGTGCGGGATTTTACCTGACAAGACAAGGAGATTGCCAGTGCAATATTCATGTTCTCAGTCTTTCCAGTTCCTTATAGTGCCATCTCCAACTCTAATTCATGCTATTATTTATTAATCACTCTCCTTACAAGTTAGACAATATCAATACATATTTTTTTTAATTGGTAAGATATAAATCTCTATAGTTGTTTTCTAATTACATTTAGAATGTGAATTTATTACTTTGCCTCTGAGAACCAAAAGAGACAGGTTGCACCCTTGCCAGAAATTGCCAGTGCAATTTCCAAGACTGAAAATTCCTGGATTTCTGAGACTTGTACATTTGTTTCTAATTCTCCTAACATTTCAGCAAAGACAAGGTTCACAAAGTCCATCCGTTGAAAAGTCTTCCAGAGATTAAGATGTTTAAAACTGCATGGCTGTAATAAATAACAGTGTATATATAAGGTTATACAGCACACTGAATGTTACCAAATGTAATGTGTGTGATCAGTCAGACTTTTAAGCCTAGATCCTATGGTTTTCTGTCAGGTTCACCAAGACTGTATTAATTCCCTTGCTTATTCTCACAATCACTAATGGTTTTCTTTAAAACTCTTTGGTGATGGGTGAGGTACCAGAAAACTGAAAAAGGTCAAATATAGTGATGGTCTCTAAAAGGAAGCAGGAAAGGAACCAAGAAATTTTAGCCTAGTCATTTAACTTCAGCTGCCAGAAATATTCTGGGGAAAAAAAAGTCACACAAATTGGAACAGGTGACTCTAGCAGGTAACTTAATAAGGAGATCTGTACACAGCCAGTATAGATCTGACAAGATTAAATCCTATCAGACTAATATGCTACTATAATAGACCAGGAATATCTGCAGATAGAGGAGTAGCAGCAGAGGCCATACTTCAAGACTTGAGCAGATTTTAAACCCTATTTCCTGCAACATTCCCAGAAAGTATAGCAAAAATTGTCAGTTGATGACATAAAAATGGGTGAATAAGCATCTTCATACAAGATTGTTATGATTGCTTCACTGTTAGAATGGAAGAATGTGATATAGGAGTGTGATATTCTATTCTGGACCCATATCTGTCCCATGTTTCACTGATGATCCGGGTAAGAAAACTGAAAGCATGCTTCTTAGAGGCATAAATTAAACTGCAGGAGTGCAGCATTAGTGCAAATAGATGTTAAAAGGTAAAGAACATAGTCTTTAAGAAAATCAGGATGAAATTCAATAGGGACAAGACCATGAGACCATGCTGAGCAACAGTAATCAACACCAAAAATATACAACAAAGAATAATTAGACAGTAGTTGGGGTTTGTTTGCTGTTTTGTTTAGCTGGGGGTGGGGTGGTTTTTTTGGTTTAGTTTTTGGTTTTGCTTTTGGTTTGGTTTTGGTTTTGGTTTT
The DNA here is from genome assembly GCF_004027225.2 of Strigops habroptila. Classification (NCBI taxonomy): domain Eukaryota; kingdom Metazoa; phylum Chordata; class Aves; order Psittaciformes; family Psittacidae; genus Strigops; species Strigops habroptila. The sequence goes on from NC_044281.2 coordinate 33,335,384, forward strand.
TGGTTTTTCTTTTTTCTTTTTTGTGGTTTGGTTGGGGTTTCTTTATTTGTTCGTTTGTTTGTTTGTTTGTTTTTCAGAAAAGGGGATAGGGATTATAATACTTCAATACAAACCAGTAAGGTCATGGCAAAATGAATAAGCAGGAGTACAGATTGTGAGATGCTTGATAAGATCATGTAGTTCTGTTCAGCACTGGTAAGACCTCAGCTGGGGTACTCTCCAGTTTTGTTCTTTGTATTTCAAGAAGGATGTGGACTATTGTGGAAAGAGTTTGTTGGAGAACAGCAAGAAACATGACCTCTGAGAATGACCTGAATGACTTAGGAGTGACTAGCCTAATGACAAGAACACTTAAGAACTGATCAATGCTTGATAAATGTATTCACAAGCATCAAAGTTTGATACAAAGAAGAAATAATCCATTCACTGTGCCCATGGTGTACAGGACAAGAACTAATGACTTTAAGTTACAGCAAGAATAATTCAAGTTACTTATTAAGGGGAAAAAGTACTTCTTGATGGTAAGTGAAGCACAGGAATTTCCTGGAAAGGTCATGGAGACCTCATCTTTAGAAATTGTAAAGGAGTGGATAAACAAATATCTGTCAGGAATGAACTCAGCATAGTTAGTAGATGAACTAGATGACCTTTTTGAGATCTCTTTCAATCTGTTTTTATGGTCCCATGATTCAGTATAGCTAAAAAGATGTTTCAGAATCTCTCTGGTCTTATGATGAGAAAAAGAATTTATCTTCGGAATTTCTAGGGGTGGAAAAGTTTTTATAACAGCAGTTGAGGACCTTTTATTTATTTGCTGGTGGGCCTTAAGTGCACAGTACTTCAGTACACAGAAGGCCAAATTATACTATTCTGAGAAATTGGAGCTAATGGGGCCTACTTGGGGAATATGGCACAACATCATGAAAGACAAAATATTACAGGCTCTTACTTCTGCAAAATAGATGAATGCAATAAAGCCTTTCAAAACATTTCCAACATTAATTTTGATGAGTAATAAACCTCTCCCAAGCAACTAATACCAAATTTGCCACTCTCCTCAGAAAAGCATTTCTAGATACCGCAGATCATTAAAGATTCCATGTGCCTCCTGGTTTTTCCCCACCATCACTTTGTAGCTTTCCAAGCTGACCTTTTTGCACATGGCTCCCAACTCAGAAAAATACAGATAACAGCACTTTGATTTATAATGGTGTTGTGAAGTAGATAAATTTGAGAACAAGAATAAAAAAAATAAATGCAAGCTCTGGAATGCAGACCGTGCTGTATTAACAATAAGTTACACTGTGTCACTCTTCCATTTATAGGTAACTTCTACATCTTGCAGTCAGGGAGTGCAGAGAGAGCTAGCCATCACTCTAACACTTCAGCAGCAGCCCTCAGGCAGACCCAAAGCCATCTAATGGTGCTCTCCGTGTGCTGTCACTTCTTGTCTACGGGTCCGAGGGCAGACCCACATTCTTCACAGGAGAGCTGCCATAGTACTCTCAATTTTGGGGGGTTTATGCAGTCCCAAAGAAATGTGACTTAATACAGTAGATCAACCAATTCATGAATCTCCTTTACATTCATAGGATCTATTTCACCCCAATGAATATTATACCATAGACTTTACATATAGGCTGAGTGTGAGAATAAAACACTTTTATATTCAGTTACGCTTTTTCTGAGATTTGCAGATATTCTCTGTGTGTGAGGTGAGGAAAAAAGAACAGGATGAAAAAAGAGCAAGAAAATGTAGCAAAATAGACATGCTATGCCACAATGAGAAAGATCCTGTTATTCTTTTCTTTGATCAAGATACTGGCCACAGAAAAATGGCCAACATAAATTTTATATGCCAAAGTCAACTTCAGCTGATATTCCTTCTAGCCATTTCATCTTTTATCTGCCAACTTCCACCCAGTTTCCCCACTAATATCCACATTTATTTTAGCCATTAAAAATGTGGTTTTCTACTTAGTTCAAGTTTTTTGAGTAACAGACATTTTATTCTTCCACTGCAATATACTGGAGAAATAAATGCCATTTATGCTACAGAAGTGATATTCCACTGAATACATACTACTAATAATAACTCCTAATCACTAAAATGGTCTGGCTTTTTGACCATTCATATGTATTTCAATAGGAAAACAAAGAATTTACTTCTTATTTTTAGCCTAGAATGACACCATGAAAGGATTATTTTCAATGAATAAAAACTAAACTGTGTACATCATTATTTTTAAAGAGATATTTGCTTTATTACATTGTTTGCATGGCTACTGAAAAAAAAACCCAACCAAAAACCACTGGAGAGAGGGTTTCTGTGGCTATACTGCAGGAACTGATAAAACCCGAGGAAAGAGACCTCCTACATTGAGAATCTCTGACAGTAAATCTCACTAGTTTATGAGTGGAAAATACCCAAATAATTGTTTTCCTCAGCAGTGCTAAGCACCTGTAGCTGCTGTGGACTGTAATTGGCGCTGTCAACACTCATAACGTTTGGACTGTGTAACTCACTCATGGTCCTGGAGTGTAGAAGACCTGGCATGCAGAAGACCGACAACTCCAGCTGGTGCCTATCTGGGGTGAGGCAGCAGACTTTGCTGAATTTCAGGTTGTTTTGATATGGACAATGTCCACTTTCTCACCTGTAAAAAAAAAAAAAAAAAGGTGCTTGATAGCTGTAGGGAAGAAGGCAGCCAGTCTTTCCTCAGACTGTCCTTCACACCTGAAGTATTATCATACTACAAACAAACTACTGAGATAAATGGAGATTGCATTTTTTTCATTACCTATATTCATATTTTGTTATATTGTTTTTGACTCTGGCCATTTTATTTCCCATGGTCATAAGAAGTATCAGAGGATCTTGTGAGCCATAGATTGCCTGCAAGCCACTGTCTAGCATACACAAAGCCTGTGAGACCACCAAGGGAATTAAAGACTGTAACTGAATACTAGACGTTTCCACTAAGACTGCCTCCCTCCATGCACATAATGTTCAGCAGAAAAGAAACCATGGGTGTTGCAGAATTCACACTGTCATGGCACTGAGTGCCATGGCACTTACGTAAAGATTCCGTAAGCCAAAATCTGAAACTCTGTAAAAATGACTGCATATTGCAACTGGACACAGCTCAATTCCCATCTACCTGGGGTATCAGCACAGCTCCTGATGAATTTTGACATGGTCCTTCAAGCTGATGTTAACTATGAGGTAAGTTCACCATCACCTAAGTCAGCTGTAATTTCTGTATTGCTTTCCAGCGTGCGTACAGCAACCTGGTTTAGCCACCATAAGAATGTAGTTGCTTCAGTACTAGAGAGGACAAATGACAGGCATCTGCAGCACTGCAGGTGTGGCGTGATGCTCTCAGGGTGGGATATCTCATGGGATTCCAGACACATCGTTGCTGGAGCATCTTGTAGCAGACTTCTTTTTCACTGGAAAACAGCAGTTAATTGAAACAGAAAGCTTTTGTTGGAATGTGTGATTTGCATCATAACTTTTTTGTCAGAAAGGATTTTTCACATTCAGGAGAAACATGCTGACTGAGAGACTCAAAGAGAGAGGCGTGTGCATGCCTCACCCTCGCTGACCTGATTCAGGCAGTCAAACTTTGGGCGGTGATCGGCCTCCTGGGCAATATGTCTGGCTGCAGGAATGGAGGAACAGCACTGCTGCAACTGGACCAGCATGACTACTCATGCCAACGATTTCTCTAAGAGTGTGCTTTTGGGCTTAAAGTGTTTGTTTGTGTAAGTGGTATAAACTGGGCAGTTGTAAAACCTAGCACTGCGATGCTGGGTGCAGATTAACACAATTATGCCTGGAAGGTGAGGGATGCGTAACGCGGTTACTTGTAGTGCTGCACGGCACAAAGCGCTTTGCCTTTCTGAGGATCCGCAAGTTAAAACGGCTGAGCTGAAAGCCAGGGCCCCCATTGCCGTAAGAAGATGCCTCAGCCGCTCCAAGCGAGCAGCGCTCCCAGGACATGCCGGCGAAACCTTGTCTTGCTCGCTCCTGCCGCGCACACAGGCACGTTTCGGGGAGATCGGTTTTGGTCAGGAATGTTACTTAGGGGCCGTTTTCCAGGGCCGCCACGCCGTACGAGCGCTGCTGACCCTCCCTCAGCCGGCGGAGGCGGGATGGCTGAGGGGGCCGCGGGCAGCCCTGCGGCCCCCGCCCCGCCCCGGGACCGCTCACCTCACGGCGGGGCCTGCCCCGAGCGGAGGGACGGGCTGAGGCCCTGCTGACAGCGACCCCCGCCCAGCCGGCCCTGAGGCGGAGGCGGTGCCTCTGGGGGCGGCACCTCCCCACCCCCTCCCTCCGCCCTCTGCGCAGCGCCGGTGCCCCCTCCTCCGCGGCCGGGGGATATCCCCGGCCCCTCCCCGGCGGGCCGGCGGCGGCCCAATGGAGGTGGAGATGCTGTGTGGGCTGCGGGCGGGCTGGGGGCGCCGCCGAGCTGCGGACGCTGCCGCCTGCCCGGGGATGCGCATACTCGGCGGGGAGCCGGAGGCAGAGGCGGGCGCAGGCGGCGGCGCCGGGGCCAGGACTCTGGCAGGCGGCGGCTGGGATGAGCCGGGAGGGCGGCTGTGGGGGCAGATAGCGTCCCGCGGGGAGGCAGCCGAGTGGGGCTCGGAGCGGCGGCGGGGTCCGCCCGGCAGCGCCATGGCGGCTCAGTGCGACCCGCTGAGCGGGTACCTGCAGCAGCCGCTCTCCGACCCGGGCTCCAACAGCGAGCGCAGCACAGACTCGCCCGTGCCAGGCTCCGAAGAGGACTCGGCCGGACCGCCGCGGCCCCTGCACAGCCCCGAGTGGGGCGAGGAGCGATTCCGGGTGGACAGGAAGAAACTGGAGGCCATGCTCCAAGGTGAGGGCGGGGAGAGGCGACGCCGGTCCCGGGGGGCGCGGAACAGCGGCGGCCCGGGAGGGGAGGGGGCCGCGTCCCCAGCCGGCCATTCCCTGCCTTCCCCTTCGCCGCCGGGCCGCGGGTCCCCCTGTCAGCCCCGCAGAGGGGCGGTGGCCGGTGGCCGGCCGGGCGCTGGACTCGGCCCTAGGTCGGCAGGAACCCCGCGGGCCGGTCCCGAGTTCCCGGACGCTGTCGTGGCCTCCCGGGCCGGGGCTTAGCGAGGCGCGGGAAGGAGGAGGAGGAGGAGGCTCCTTGTCTCCCTCTCTTCAGAGCGGAGCCGGGTGACGGGGGCACTCCGGGGTCGTAGGATGTCGCTTGGGGCCCGGGCGGCCCCGGCGTCGCGGGTGGTGCCGGTGTCCAGTCCCGGCGGGGCTCGTTCTGCGCTGGCAGCCGGCGCGCTGCGAGGCTGCGGCTTTGAAGGTCTTTCGGAAATCCCTCTTTACAAACTTAATATCCCGCTCCGGCACTCTGGTTCAGGCTCTCGGCTTTCGAGGAACAGCCGAGGCCGCTGGGTAGCGGGAAGGGAGCCGGGCGTCCCGGCCGGGGGAGCGGGACCGCTCCGGGAGAGCTGACAGCGCAGCCGCTGCCTTAGGACTCCTTCAGCCTTTGGCTCTGCTTTCTTTTTAATTTTTTATTTTTTCTTTCCTTTAGAGTACGTATTTTGTCCCAGTATGTTTTTAATTATCTATCTCTCGGTGGAAGTTACGTAGGCAGCTTTTGACAAAATAGTATAGGAGTAGCAATTGCTGGTTTTGTTGCTAAAGAGCACATACATAGATTCAAACCAGTTGAGGGTGTTGCTGAGTGAGGCAGTTCCCCTGGGGTGTTACCTACCATCTGATCTGAAGAGCCCGTGAGAACAAAGGTGAGTTTCAGGTCAAATCTCAGGGCATGTTTGGATCAACAAGGAAGGATGGTGGTGGTTTTGAGAAGGTGCTCTTTCCTTTGGGACTAGTGTTTTGTAAACATTTAGTGTTACACTTAACAAGGCAACTGAAGTATTTATGTGCATTTTCAAAACAAATAAACCCTTGGCAAATATTTCACTGTTGTTCATGTGGCATGTCACATGGAATGCATTTCATTCACTTACTGGAAACCATAGGTGCCTGCTGTCTGAGCATCCTTTGTCAGAGCACCTGCCTCCTCCAGTGTTGGGAGGCTGCTGGAGCTGGCAGAGGGGCAGGAGCTGGTGAGGTGGGCTGGTCACTGAAGAGCTGCGGTTTGACTTGGTGACTGCAATGATTGGAATTTTTTTAATTGAGATTCTCTCTCCTGGGGGCGAGTTAATCTTTAATGAGTTAATACTTTAGTGCTAGTAGAAAAATCTCATTATGTAATGCAGTAAGGAGAAAGGAATTCGAGAAACAGAGGTCTCATAAGCAGCAACAACTATTTATAAAGATAGGCTCATCAAAAGTGTCTTAAAACCAAACCCACATAGGTATCGAAAAGAAAAAGCGCTTCTGTGTATAAAGTGGTAGGCAAAAGAGTCAAAAGTTGAAGCGCTCCAAGAACATTGAAAGTTGCCTTAACGTTTTCCTCTAGTAGCAAAATAAATTTCCATTATCTCGTCTCACACATAGTCCTTCCTTCTATTGCCTGAGCTAGTAAGCATGCGAGAGTAAACAGAAAGCTCCTAAGCAGAATCCAAATACTGTATGGGTAGTAGTATAATCATCCAGTAGTAGTAAGTGTCAAAATGTGAGATTATTTTTTTTTTTAATTCTCTCCTTTTATTTTTTTTTATCCTCCTGAGAAGTAAAAAGTATATGATTGTTACAGTACAGTGAGTAAATGCAAACAGAATGCTGCCTACTTTTTGTTGAGAGGTTGCTGTATGTCCAGTCTAGAATACACATGCTTCAGTTGATGGTTTGTGGAGTTTTTTGCATCAGATAGTTATCCGTTTTGTGAAGAAAAATGTGTTGGACTCAGTAGTAAGAGGTTTTTGTGTGGAAAACATGAACTTTCTGACTTACTGGTAATGAAAAACTACTTATTAGGAAACACAAGGCAAACATAATAGTCCTTTCTGTCAGAGAAGTGTGAACTGTTTGTTAAACATTATCGCTTTCATTCAGTTTCCTCTCTATACTTAACAAGCTTTTGTCTCATCTCTTGACTTCCTACAAGATAGGAATACCTCAAGCACTGAGTAGCAATGCCAGGATGTCACAAAGAGTGTTGTGAAGCCAAATCTGTAACCGGTATTTAGGAATTTGGGGTAAATGATACTGCTGATAACAAGTGAAAATAGATTTTATTTTTAACATCTTCCACACTCCTCCTCTTCCCCCCCAGTTCATAGGGTCATGTTTCCTATGGTTTCTAATACCAGATTTTTCACTGCAAGTTCTTAAGATATGCAGAAATTGCATTGGAAGAGAAACATCTCTGTAGTCTAAGTGGTGACAACCAGATTTCTGATTCCAAAAATTTATTAGATTTTTTTTTTTTTTTCCGGGTGCTTCTTGTTCATATTAGATACTTAAAGGCTCTTCTTTAGCTTTTACCAGCTGCTAGAGAACATGTTTACACTTGTGAATGTTACTTTTAAAATTATTTAAAACCTTAAGATTTCTTCTAGTGTTCACCATAGCTTTCTTATGAGAAAATGGGAAAACATCATCTTTAGTTCAGTTGTCTTAAAAGCCAAGTTTGAAACAGCATCTGTTTAAGAAACCTGTCAGGAAATGTTCTCATTCTTGCTGGGGGATGCCTTATTTTTTTTTTTTTTTTTTTTTTTTGCTAGTCAACATCTGTTGTTTACTGTACTAGTGATGAAATGTAAAAAACAATTGGGGTAGAAAGAATATAATGCAGCTCAGTGTTGTGTGATTGCATTGTTGAATTTTAAGTGTTTCTGCCATTGTTTTCTTCATCTTTCCTGCCGTTTGTATGTTGTGGCTGTTTTTTTGAGGGACAGTACTGACTTCAGCGAGGCTCACCTGGGCATATCAGAGTGTATAGCTCATGGGGGGACTGGAGTACCTTCCGGTCAAGTACAGAGTCCGCAACTGGAGTAGGTGCTGTAGCAAGACACTGGGTAGCTCTCTGTCATGAAAGTTGATGTGGCTAGTTTGCTACCAGTTGTATCTGAAGCAGAAACCAAATCTGAACTGAGATGTTAGAAAATCTTGACAGTTTTGAGAGTGCTTCTGGTACTTTCTTTTTCACCCCACTTTGAAATCATTGCTTTAGCCTTAAGAGAAATGTGTTGAATGAAAGGTAGAGGGAGCTTCTCTGAGAGCTTTGCTTTTTGTGTTTGGAATATCAGCTGTGGTAAAACCCTTAAACATAAGGATATTGGGAGTTCTTGTTTACTGCTTTTTTTCCTTTTTTTCTTTTTTTTTCTTGTAGGTCCAACTGCTTTGTATGATTGTTCTATTACTTGCTCATAGATGGCTGGAATAATGTTTTATAAAAAAATCTTAGTCTTTCCAGTGGCATATAAGCAATCTTATGCTGCATGTCTTCATCAGGTTTTTTTGGTGAACAGATCTCTTTAGAATAAACTTTATTTCTCTCGCCCCCCCCCCTCCCCCCCCCCAAGCATATTTGAGTAAAATGGATCAGCTATTCTTTTCAGGTGATGTTTAATAGAACCTGTATTGATTATAGCTGCTCTGCACTAAATTCTCATGAATGCTTAAGTGACTTAATACTGTGGAATGATGTACTTAGTTACTGTGCCTGTTACCATAGCAGCTGAATATTATTACAAAAATGTAAAACACTAAACTTAGTTTATACTTTCTGGACAGCTTTTCTTAAAAAAAAAAAAAAACAACCCACACCAAACCAACAACAACAAATAAAATCCCAAAACAACCACACAGGGAAAAAAAACCCAACCCCCCCCCCCCCAAAAAAAAAGCCAACCCACCCTAAAAAACCAACCAACTAAAAAAAACTCCAACAAACAAACAAGCCAACTAACAATAAAAAAAGCAACACCTTTTTCATTTTTCATGGAGTGTTTTATTCTTGGCTACAAAGTGTTATGCTAGGCTTGCACTTCAAATAATATTTTTTCTATGTCATGTTCTTTAACAGACATTGGGGGTTTTGATGGGGTGTATGTACAGCACATGCTTAAATACTTTGTGATTTTTATAATGCACAATCACACAGCACTACCTTGGCTACAAAGCAAACCGACACTGTTTTTTAATAAGAGTCTAACTCTAGGAGTGCTGTGTGTGCCATGTTATACATGGCTCTTTCTTTAAAATAAACAGCCTGTTAAATTTTGGGTTTTCTTTTTTCCCTCTGTTCTGCTTTGTGGTTTTTGGTAGGGGTTCTTTTGTGTTTTTTCTGTGGGGTTTTTTTTTTTTTCTTTTTTTAATGCATCTTTCAGTTTGAGGACTCTGGGGTAATTTTAATTATAGGGTCTGAAACTTTATGGGTGGTGTGTTGATTTTTGTTTTTGTTGTGTTTTGGTTTTCCCCTCACTCATGAGATAATTCAGCAGTTATTTGACTGTTGATAAACACATGAAGAAAAGCACAGACCCACATGCTCAGGAAACTCTGAAGAGTACTTGGCACCACAAGCACTCTGCTGTTGAGCTCATCTTACGGAGCAGGTTGTGTTGATAGAGAGTGGGACTCTTGGAAAATAGCGGTGTACTGGGCTGATTTAGTACTGATTGTCATTAGTGATTTCCTATGTTATCTGGAGTAGGTTAGAATTATAGGAGTCGTGTCAATCTTAGTCTATGGAACATAGACTTGATTTCTAGAAGTAATGAAGGATCATTTATTATTTTTCAGGTAGCGAGGGTAAAAGTGTTGTAACTCTAATTTAGTGTGAACGGTCAGTACAAGCAGCTCATTTGAGTACCTTTGCATAGCTCTCCCTCCTTCTATTGCAGCGTTGGGTGAATGCTGCCCCATCCTACTCCTGCAGTTTTGGTGCTCTTTGCCTGTCACGAGGAGTTAGAGAAATGCTCAACCAGTAATTTTTCACCAAAGGAAGTCTTAATTTTCTTAGAGGGAAGCGGCATAAATACTTGGGTATCTTTTTGCACAATTTAATCTAGGTGAAACTCATTAATTCCTTTGCCTAAAGGTCACCCTTGAGACTGTTGCCCAATCCTAAGACTGTACTTATGCAATGTCTAGTTCTGATGCTTGGATGGTAACCAATTTCTTTTGTTTGTTGATCCATCAGGTGAAACTTGCTGTATTTAAACAAGTATATTTTCCCCACTTAATGCATAACTATGGGAAAGTGTACTTTAAAATCTTTTCTTAGACTTCTCTACTAGTTTGTTTCAACTACAGAGAATAATAAATTGTGACAAGCAAATTTGGGGTAGGTGGGGAGAAAACATTTGTATTTGAATGTACTGAAGAAGATGGAGATTTCTAGGAAACCTGGGCGTCTGCTGAGACTTTGCTACAAACAATAGTTTTATTAGAGGGTAGACCCTGAAGACACAAGTTAATAGATTTTGAGCTAGTTAGCTGCTTAATAGGCAATTGTAATTTAGAGTGGTCCTGACTGTGGTGGTGTTGGTGTAGGGATGGCAGGCTCAATGATAAATTTATCTTAGGTTTTTATGTATAAATGGCTAACCAGGAATTGTTACTTCTCTTCCAGATTTCTTTTTTTTTTTTTTTTTTTTTTTGATGTGTGGTGGTGACAGAAATCTGTATAATAAAACTAAAGGTACTGTGATCCTTCAAATAATTAGTGTACCTTTCTTGCAAGTGAAGTTAAAAATACTTGTCATGCTGTTGAATTTTACTCCTATTTAAAGTTCCTGTGTCCCTGTTGGAGCTTTAAGACATGTGAAGTATGTCTCTTGACCAGTTTCTCACTGAAATATCTTTTCAAACTCTATCGTTTATTAGGCCCTGAGCACAGTTTCTTTTCCTAGGCAAGAAATATTTTTTTTCTACTCAATTGTGAGATTTCTGTTGGTGTTTTTTGTTTTTATTTTTTAATTTTTGTTCGTTGCAGTTTATCATCATAACCTGGATAAGGACATAGTTGTGGGGAAACTGGAACCTTTCTAATAGCATTTACATTTGGTGTTTAACTTGCATGTAGCAAAAAGAAAATAACATTCAAGTTCTTTGTCAGGGTTTCAAATCCCTAAAGTGCTGAGTAGTCTATTTCTACAAAAATAAATATATGAAATGAATTTGTGTGACTTGTAGTTTAAAAATGTTCTTGCATTCCATTGTTAACAATTGTAATAATACCACTTTCTCAAGTTTCAGTGTTTTTTAAGTAGTACAGCGGACTATCATGGTTTGGCATGAACTGCTAAGTTAAGTATTGCTGGCTTGCACATTCCTGTTGGTTATATTGTAATCTTTACCTCCATTGGAAAATATGTCCTATTTTGAGTACTTATTTCAGTCTCTTGGCTTTATGCCTGTCAAACAATGAAACATGCTAGTTTTCTTTAATTTCAGACCTCTATGTTGAAGAACCAAGAGCTTTTTTCCAACTTTTTTTTTTTTCAGTAATATCCCTTACAGTGAAGCCTCAGTGGTGACTTTTGTAAAGTTACAGCAGAGTAACTAATATGACTACATATATGTTGGAGTTCAGACAGCTTAGTTTTATGTACTTTTTGTAGCTGAAGGAATGAGAACTTAATTTAAGGATTTCTTCTTTAACATGCTATCTGTTAATCTATGGTAGTTTTAAAAATAATTTTGACTTAAGCAACTAAAAACATTCCTTGCATGTATCTGCAACTTTTATTCAGTATCTGTTTCTGTTTGTGCTTTCTCGTCTGTGGTTTAGATCAATAATCAGTATGACTATTGCAGGGGGCAATGTAACTCTTCATGTTTCGGTGACTTTTATAGCTGATTTATGTAAAAGATGTCTACAGTGATATCCTCTTTACTGGAACAGGAATACATGATTAAAAAAAATAGTTAATTGTTTCCTGTTAAAGGCTTGTTGTTGTGAGAGAACGCTCATGAGTGATGGCAATGCTCTGCCAGGTCACTGTACATGTGAAGCTATTGGGGTAACTCTAATCCTCAGAAAGCATAGGGCTGTATCCTTTCTGCTGTTATCTGTCTAGCTCAAGGCCTTGTCCAACCTGGCATTGAATATTGCCAGGAATGAAACATTCATAGCTTTCTTGGGTAATCTGTTCCAGTGCCTCACCACCCTCACTGTAAAGAATTTCTTCCTTATATCCAACCAGATCTCTCCTCTTCAAGTTTGAACACATTAATGCTCGTCCCTTCACAACAGTCCCTGATGAAGAGTCCCTCTCCAGGAAAAGATGGGTGTGATGGATAGGGGGTTGTAAAGAAAGAGAAAAGAGATAAGGCTAGGTGTCTGAATCAGTAAGTCGCTTGCTTAGTAGCATAGCTATATTTAATTTTTCTGCTGCAAGCCAGATTTTGCAGAGGGGTTGATGAGCAGGTAGCAACATTGGTCTGTCCTAGTCATTGTCCTGGCTGTGTAGCTCTAGTGTAATAGAAACCAAGGCATAGAAATCAGGAAGGCACGTAATAGGCATGTGTCTGCAGGACAGTTACAGGAGAGGCTCTTTTACCTTTTCTGGGAAATGGAATACATGAGTGGGTACCTCCCTGAAGCACCTGATGAAGGTGGATATCAGGCAGGTGGAACTGGAGGTCTGCATGTAGTTGCAGGGCTATGATCTCACTGAGGTTGGAGAGTTGTGGTGGGATAGCTCTTGGGACTGGATTCCTTCAGTGACTGGATACAGGCTCTTTAGCATGGATAGGCTGGGATGTTGAGGAGGAGGTGTTGCCCTTTTATGTGAGAGGGCAATGAGTTGCATGGACCTCTGCCTTGGGGTAGACGATGAGCTAGTTGAGAGTGCATGGGTCAGGATTATTTGGAAGACCTATCTGGGTGGTGTTATGGGTGTCTGCTACAGACCATTTGATTAGGAAGAAGCAGCAGATGAGGCCTTCACCCAACTGGAAGAAGCCTCATGTTCTCAAGCCTCAGTCCCCATGGAGGGCTTTATCCACCCTGCTCTCTGCTGGAGGAACAGCACAGCAGGGCACAAGCAATGTGTGAGGCTTCTGGAGCACATTCATGACAAGTCCCAAACATAGGTGATCAAGGAGGTGACAGCGGGAGGTTGTCTGCTGTACTTGCAAACAAGGAAAATCTGGTCAGGGATGTGAAGATGGAGGGCAGCCATTCAGAGGGACCTTGACAGACTGGAAAACCAGGCCAACAGGGAAGTCATTAAGTTCAACAAAGGAAACATGAAGTTCTGCACAAGGGAAGGAATTGCTCTATATACCATCACAGGTTTGGGCGTGGCAGGCTGGAGAGCAACATCTCAGAAGAGGACCTGGGGGTCTGGATGGACAGTGATCATGAGCAAGCGCACAGTGTAGTGTTGTGACAAAGAAGCCCAACAACATTCTGGGCTGCATGAGAAAGTGTTGCCAGCAGGTTGAGAGTGGTCATGCCTGTGTAATACTTGGCCCTGATGAGACACATCAGGAGTGCTGTGTTCAGGCCTGGGTTCCCCAGTACAAGAGAGACATGGGCATACTGGAACAAGTCCAGCAATGACCACAAAGCTATTGAGGTGCTGGAGCATCTGACATAGGAGGAGAGGCTGAGACATCTAGGACTGTTTAGTTTTAATCTTGAAAAGAGAAGGCACAGGGAAGACCTTATTAATTTTGCTTTTGTGAGTCAGGGTGTATAAGCAGATGAAGCTGGACTCTTGTGCCAATGCATTGAGCACTGCTGCTTTGCTGCCTTCAAACAGCTTTTAAAATGATCATCAACAAGGTTATAATTTATCTCTAGTTAGCTTGTGTGCTGCCCAGCTGTTTGAGCTCAAACTGAGGCATCAGGGTTCACTTACAGGAGCTGGATAAACTATCAGGAGGTTCAGTGGCCAAGTGGTGGGAGCTGGCTGTGGGTTGCAGTGGCCTTGCTGGTGCAGGTGCTGTAGTTGATGGACTCTCTGCTATGGCTTACACTATGTTCTACTGAGCTTTACGTTCTTACTTGATGGAGTGTTAGCAAGTTGAGAAAACAGGACTTCCTAGTTCAGCTTAGAGTGGAGCAGAGGTCTGATATCTCTATCACTTGTTCTTTGTTGTGTAAAGCACAGAAAAACTTGTTACTCAGTGTCCCCTCCCTAGTAGTCTCTTCTGTGCACATGGGAATCAGAATGAACAGGAGATAACTTGTTCCCTAGGTTTCTTTTCTTTCAGGGGTGAAGGGCTGTTAAAAAATGCTTATAAATCTATCACTTCTGGTGAGAAAGATGGACAATAATAGATGTTGCATTTTAAAGGCACGAGATCTCCAGTAATTCCAACTACCTCCCAAATGGCCAGCTGCCAGCAGCTGTGTCTTTTGACTTTGGCATCTTGAGACAAACAGTTTTATAAATGTTGTGGAATAAAGCTGCTATTTTTAATGCTTAGGTTTTTTGTTTTGTGTGTGTTTTTTACAGTTTCCCAAGTTGATATCCCAGGTTGATATAGATCTTTAAAGTTCAGATTTTGACCCATTGTATTAGAGGGTGAGGACTATTGGAGAACCACTGTTGTGGTGACTTGAGGAGGTCACTTGACAGGACTCATACAATCTGTGATCAGCTGGAGATATTTTGATGATATATTTAGCACCTGATAAGTGATACCTGTGTATCTAATTAAATGCTTTAGATGTTATGCCATCTCTAGAGAGGTACAAATGCAGCCTGGTAGAAGTGTTACTGGACTAGGACCATTACCCTCCATTGATCTGCCTTGAGACTTCAATTAAATTGTTTTTCTTTCCCCAGTCTGTTCTCTTGAGCCTTTTTCTAGAGGTAGGAAGCTGATCACTGTGGTGCCACCCAACACATGGTCTCGAATTCCCTGTTCCCATCCAATTGCGTTACTCGTGTGGTATGTAAGGGTTCCTTATGTAGAAAAGTTGATAAACTTGTCTTGAGAAGCTTGCTCTCAAATATTAATTAAAGAAAATGGTGACTTCCTATTTCTCTTTTGGCTTTTTGCTTTTTGGGAGCGTGTGTAGATGCAAGTGAAGCATGAGCCGTCCATTTTCAATTTGCTGATCCTCTGTGCAGGCCAGGCCTGGGAGGCTTTGCAAAATCTTGGTTACATTTTCTGATAAAACTATGTGATATGCATCAGGTCTCTAAGAATCATTTTTTGATTAAAAATAAGCAGCAATCTTCATGCTTCTATGGTTATTAGGAGGCTTGCAGTATGTAGATGCTGAAGAATTTCTTTGTAATCCTGTGGCTTTTATAGGTATCTTTTGCCCCTGTCTCACAGCAAGGTGTTCTTGATTTTATTTTCTTTATTCCCTCCCTGCCATGGGCCTGCTCAACATTTTCTTTAAGAAGCTATGGGATGGTCATTTTTTAGGTCTTTCAGTCGTTCTCTAAAGCTCTTGAACTTGCAAAGATAACTTTTATTTATAAGAGTTACAGTGCCACAGGATGTTTCTGCTCTAGATGCTAGAATATTAGAGCTTTTAAAAGCAAAAAATGTAAATAAAAATGAGTGCCAAGGAAATAAAAAAAAAGGAAACCTCAACCTAGATAATTCAAATGAAATAGGTATATAATTTGAATATGGATATATAAAAAAAGATCAGGCTGTGTTTATTTCTTGATTACTTGGTACAAAGTATCTGTAAAAGCTAGATTCATTGCCCATATTAGCAATAAGATAATGAGCAGAACAAAACAAAAATGCCATTCTGCTGCTTGTAAAACAGGTCAGATCATGGCTTCATCTGATTAAACTTCATTCTTGGAAAGGAATTATATTTACTTGTGAGGAAAACTTGCAACATTTTGATAATGAAGTTCAGCTAAATGGCTTATAGAATAACACATTTGAAAATCTGCATTAAGCCAAGTAAATCTGGCCTGAAAGAAACAGTGTTTATGGGTAATTGGAGGTAGAAATTGTTAATGCTAGTGATTTACCTTATTTTAAGAGAAAGTGCCATTTCAGTCCTTTTGAACATATGTATATGTGATTTTTTTCTTTAATAGGTGCATACACAATCAGTCTGTTTTATGATCTACCTGAATGCTATTAGTATCTTGCGATAGAAAGTTTAAAAATTTTAAATTGTATTGGTATTCCAAAGTTTCATGGTGAGGTTACTAGATATTCCAAAGTTTTAAAAATATTTTCACCATTTCCTTTTCTGTTTATAAAATATTTTTTGGTTCTAGTCACAGGTGATGATATTTTTTTCCATTTAAGCGAAGTCTAGTTTTGGGAATCTGTATTGCCACTCTGAATTAGCGATTTAAACTAACCTTTAAACTTGCTTTTTTCCTTATTGCCAATTACTTTGTATGAATGGAGGGCTTTGATTTTAGTCTATTTTTATTGGCTTTGTTCTGTTCAGACTATGCTTGCAATAAATTTATGGCAGTTGAGTATATGTGATTGGTAACTTAAGACTAAGCATCTTGAGAAATATAAAAAATTAAATCTGTGATTCCAAAATAAATATTAGGTCAATTAAGTGATGTGGTGAAGCATTTTTATGTTAAAGAAAACTTAAACAGATTGAAGTCTTATGAAGATATTCCCCATGACCTTTATGGTAAGATAGTTGAACTGCTCAAGGAAATATAATCTGGGATTCAGTGTTTGAAGTATAATTAAACCAGAAGCTATGATGTAAGGTAGCTCCTGTACAGACTATTACACTGTGCTACTAAAAGCCATGATGAGTGAAAGGTTAAATTGCTTGATGAAAAAACATCTGTGTTAAAAATTATCTATCTTCATAATACATATGCTTAAATAAAGTGTATTTGTATGTAACTCAAATGAAGGATACATATGCATGTTGTCCTTGTGACTGTGATATGGAAATACTTTGTTTAATCATGATCTGCTTCAAAGCTTATAAAACTTGGTCTTACTCTCTCCAAATTTTGAAGTGCATCCATAGGTGAGAAGTGCTGTAGAAAGGTGAAATATTAAATTACATTAAATGGCCTTTGTTTATATGCAGTTAGAGGAGTTAAAATATCATTGGTTTAAAGAGTCTGGATACGGAATACGTTTTTTAAAATACTGAGTTATATAGTGGAAAAGAATCTTGGTACATTTTGATTTTTTTTAATAAAGCAAACGTAAGTGCTGTTTTTCCTTAGTAATTTTACTTCTGGAGTGTGTGTAAAATAGCGGATAAGAGGGAATCTGTTCCTAATCTATTTCATGTGCAGAAACAGTGAATAAACTTGATCAAATCTTTAGTCCTTTATAAGCAATTCCTTTTTGAAATGCGAATGTATTCTGAAGAATTTTCTTTCCTCTCTCTGTGTGGAAGACATTACTGTCATGAGAGTCCAGAATACATGGATTGTCAATATGTGTGAAATTTTTTCATGTGCTGAACAATTGAACATGTAAGGATGTTTTCTGGGTTGCTTAGCAGCAGTCAGGTTTTTTACTTTAAGTGGTCTTCAGTGACATCAGAGATTTGGCAGAAATAAAAAAATTCATTCCAATGTTTGAAACATGAGAATTGTTTAAGCCATGAAAAAAATAGGGTTGGCTTATTGTAAAGTTGGGGTTTTTTCTCATTTGGAAAGATTTACAAAACTTTGTATTCTGTGTCCTTGTAAATGTTTGGGAGAAGTGAATGTTAGAAGAGTATTCTGCTGGATGTCAAGTATAGCTTTAGGTGACTCTATCCCCTGAAAGGTGCAAACTTTGATTACAGATCAATTGTATCCGATTTGTTTTGGGTTTTGGGTTGTTTTGTTTTTTTTTTAACTTGGTATATATCTAGTTGGAAGTTTATTTTCAGTACTTATATGTAGATCTGAGTATCGTGGTGTTTTGAGAATATAATTCAAACCAAGTAAAATGTAAAATATCAAATATACTTCCCCCCCCCCCCCCCCCATGGGGTATCAAATGCATATTTACAAGAATCTTTTAATGGGTGGGTCTCCTGTATCACTGCAGAGCTTGTGTTGGCACTGCCTTCCACTGTGGCTTGAATAGCCAGCAAAGTTTGAGACTGGTTTAAATATGTGTTAAAAGGTTACTTGCTGTCAGCTTTGTGCTGTGGTTCCCTGGTGGCTTAGGATGCTTTTGGTGTGTCTCTTCCCTGCTACCTTCTTTTCTGCATTGCCCAAGTTAAAGGCATGTTCATCATCTAAGTGGAGTAGTGGCTTGAGTCTACTGCTGGACTGAGTAAGGCATGGGAGAAGCGAGTGGCTGAGTTGAAGGAAAGATTTACATAGCTGCCTGTGCAGGTTAGCCAGAGCAGAGTTTTAGTAGAAGTGTGTGAAGGCCAAGTTTTTCAGACGGGTAGGAAATACTTTTAAAGTGGGAAATCTTGGGACCCAAGAGGCAAATGGAGATGTGACTAGGAGGATTATAAAAGTTCAGTAGCTTTGGACATGCATAGGGAAGATCTCCCAATATGTTGCACAGCGGCCAGACGTGCTGTTCCGAGACGAGCTGCTCTTGGCACTTCTGTTCAGCTGCTCTTCTGCTCTTTCTGTTCGTACTGTTTTATGAAAGGAGAGGAGGAGAAACCACTCACCAGCTCTGTTCTGCCTCCTTCTAGCAGTGTGATGAATACAGATCAGTTGGAGCACATTTGGTATTTTTGCAGCTGGTACACAGGCTTGGAGCTGTTGCTGCCTAGTGTGAGCAAGAGTAGGCTGAGGGCAGGCATGAGAAGCTGGGAACCCACAGGAGTCAGATGAGCGTTCAACTTTTTTCCCTCCTCTCCTAACCTGCCATTTCAGAGGGAGTAGAGCTTTGGTGAACACATTTTAGCGTAGGCTTTGGTGTAAATACTTTCCTACTTACCTACCCAGGCTTGCCTTCTTTCCATGTCATGTGTTGAATAGGGAGATGTAGTGTGTGTGTCAAAAGAGTTACTCCAATTGATCAGATCGGCTTTACTGGAATGGAGGCAGTGGCAAGGCAGTTGGGATTAATGCATTTTCTATATGCAGCAGTAAAGCAGATTCAGATGTCTCAGTGCATATTGACTTCCATGTTAAAGATTTAAACTGGAGGACCATGATGTAGAGCTACTAGATGTGCATCAGTTGTCACAGGTTCACACCATTCTACTCTAAAGAGAAAAGCAACAACCATAAAATATTTTGTAATCTTCTATATAGTGGTAGATATTTTAAGATTATAGCTTCGAGTACAGCTAAGTATTCAGTTGTAAGGTATCAGTATTATGCTGTTTCCTGATCTTATTATCATCTTGTAAATTATTTAAAATAATTTAGAGAATATACATATTTTTAAGGTAGATCAATTTTACCTGCTGGTGTGATGGCAACAGTAAACTTAGAGCTTCTTATTCTGAAACACTTTAAAGTCCTTAGTATTCAGCATTATGTTGTAATGTATCCTTTCTTACATCATTTTAATAATCAAAGGAATAAGAATGTATTCTTAACAATGTCTTAGTAATTTTATATCCTACAAAGGAGTTTAGCATAAGCAAAAGTTAAAATATTATGTTCTCTTCTAATTATAGAATAGAAAAATCTTTCATTGTGGTCTCTTGTAATTATTAAGTGATGTAGTCTTCTCAGACTGCTGTTGGGCTCTATCTCTTGTTCAGGCTCAGAAATGCAGAGGCAGTTTATCTTTTAAGTAGTTCTGGAGTTAAACTTTATTGAATTTTAAGGAATAGTATTCCAATGTTTTTGAGGACAGAAGAAATGAAGAGGCTTGTTTAGGAGGAAAACATCTTTTTAGGCAAGTTATGTAACTTTTTAATTCTGTTTTTTAGTGTGCTCTAATGACTTTTGTATTTTCTTCTGGAAATGGCAGTTACTGCCCCACAAGGACCACAGGTTCAAACTAGTATGTGACCAGCTTTTCTTGCTCAAATACAGGCTGGTTTGTGACTTTCTGGCAGGAACTAGTCAATCACTGCAAAGTAGAGATTGGCAGCTGACTGAGCATCGACACTGAATACATTAGGGATTGGTGCTTGAGCTAGCTCCCTGATGCTATTTCTTCAGCAACATAAGAATAGTTTTAATTTCTGGAGAAACCTTTCCAATCTGTGACCAAGGGGGCTCGTGCGGGCACAGTTAGAGCTGGTAAAGGTTTCACTGTGACAGCTTAGGCAATAGAAGCCAATTTGTTTTCTAAAACAAAATGTTTCTTCTGACACCTTAAATTTGGTGATTATCTTTCAGCAAGTTAGAGAAGTTTTGTATCTATTTCTGCAAATCGGCTTTCCCAAGGTTGTGGGTTCATAGTAGCCAGGTTGTCTCATGATTTCAGGGTGGCAACTTCCAGAACTGAAAAGTATTTTATGGTTAAAGCCAGTTGAGCTGTAACAGGAACCCTGAATTCAACCAAAATAAAAATAAAAGGAAAAAAATGCAAACAGGGTATTTTTTGGCAGTCTTAATAATAATTACTTATGAACTCTAGAAATGAAGTAGACCATCCTAACTTTCACCTCCATTATTTCTGTCTTTTTATTTTTATTAATTTTTTTTATTAAACATGGACATTCAGAATTTTGCGAGCTGCTTTGACTTTTTTTATTCTGGTTCTTGCAGTGTTGTTTCCTGTATGTCAGGACAGTTTTGGGAGCTTTGCTGTGTCTATGGAAAAAGAATAATTTATAAACTTGGCTTGTCCTTGCAGAACAATCTACTAGTCCCTATACAACTTAATTGCTCCTAGTAATATGCACTGCCTCATTGTTTTTAGTAATGTGCCAAAAAAGCAAACTGTGGTTTAAAGGGACAGCTGAAATAGTTGAAGTAGTACTGGTAAAACCAGCAAGAACAAAGTAGTGTAAAAGCACAAATTAAGTGATAAAGTAATTTTTTACACAGTAGAACACACAGTACTGTCATGTTTATCTGAAGAACAGGTTCTAGAAAATTATTTTTCTCAGATAATGGAACTGTATGAAGATTGGAGCTGTGCGTAATGTGTCATACTTATGCTATTGCATGCAGTTGATGGCTACGCTTCTGTAATATTGTGGTCTCAAGATGGTGTTAGTGTACTGATGGTGTTGAGTTTAGTATGTGGTCAAATAAATGTGTGTATTGTTTCTAATTTTTTTGTTAGAATACCTGAATTTCAGTATTAGGAGATGGTATTCTGAATCTTGGGTTTGCATTTCAGTAAGTTTGTGGGCTTGGAGTCTCTGTTAACTAAGAAACTGGGGAAATTCCTGTGAATTCCTGTGAACTAATTGCAACTCCAGGAAGACCCAGTTAAACAAAGTCAATAGTAGGAGGCTCTGCTTGATACTTATCATGTGTGGGTAGAGCTGTGTGTGCCATTTTTCTGGAGCAGGCATAATGTAGTTGTGTGCTTTTTACTCTAAGTGGACACTTCCACTTTAGGAATGATTTTTCTGAATTTAAAATGTTCATTTTGTTTGTCTGCAGTGTGAGAGCAGAGCTGAGCATCTGCTCTGCTGCTAGAGTTGTCTCTGCAGTCACTTGTCAATTATCCTTTCTCAATGCTTTTGATGTAAGATTACTGAATGAGGGCTCCTTTAAGATTTCAACAGCTAGTTCTTATGCAAATACCTCATTTCTGGAAGTGAAGTTTCTACTATGGTACATTTGCAAGAAAGTTTTACTAGTATAACCTACAGTATTATTAACCTTCTTCAAGTTTAGTATTCTACAGCCTTGAGATACTGTTTACTGTGCTTAAAGAATCATGAAACATCAACTTTCCGAACATGCAACAGAGGAACTAGAGCAGCAAGTCCTCACTTTCCCTTTCTGCTTAGTTTTAAATCTAATCCAGTTTAACTGCATGAGGAATGTACCTTTTCTATTAGCTAGTTTGCACTGCATAAATCTGCAGTTCATGTTGTGGAACATCTTTTAGTCTATATTATTGTAATGGAAGAGGAATGTTAGGAATCTCTTGTGGACAACTTATTTTTTTACTACAGAGCTTTCTGCATCCTTGCTTTGGATGGTGAAGAGCAAAGACTGCAATTGCTTGTTTAGTTTTTCTCTTTCTTAGTAGTAGGCATTTTCTGATGCAAGGGCTCCATGAGCTATGTTCTCCTTCCTGTCTTAGGGGGGAAAAAAACCTCCAAAAAAACAAACCAACTAAATTGTAGGATAGATGTCCTTAAATTTCCCTTTTTCTAATAGTGGCACACCCTTATTTTTGTTTGGTTTGTTTTGTGTGTGTGTGTGTGTGTGTGTGTGTACTATGACTTGGTAGCATATTCAGCATTACTCTAAGCTTTGTGTAGTTCTTAGAAACCTCTAAGAATACAGACCTGGCTTTCTCTGTCCTCTGAGTTTTCTCTGTCTCTGAGTTGCTGCATGTGAATAAGAAGTCTGAAATAGAATCATAGAATAGTTAGGGTTGGAAACGACCTTAAAATCATCTAGTTCCAACCCCCCTGCCATTGAGAAGAACACATAATTTAAAAGTGGGGTCAACTGAGGGTTGGGTTTGTTTTGTTTTGTTTTGTTTTTTTTTTATTTAATTTAGAAGAGGGAGACACATTAGGGGGTAAAGTTAAATTGCAGAACTTGCCAGAAGTGTAAATCTCACCCAACAGAGAATCATAGAATGGCTTGGGTTGGAAGGGACCTTAAAGATCACTTAGTTCCAACCCCCCTGCCACAGGCAGGGACACCTCCCATTAGACCAGGTTGCTAAAAGCCTTGTCCAACCTGGTCTTGAATACTTTCAGGGATGGGGCAGCCATAACTTCTCTGGGCAACCTGTGCCAGTGCTTCACCATCCTCACAGTAAAGGATTTCTTCCTTACATGTAGTCTAAATCTACCCGCTTTCAGTTTAAAGCCATTATACTTTGTCCTGTCGCTACATGCCGTTGTAGAAAGTCCCTCTCCAGATTTCTTTAGGCCCCCTTGAGGTACTGGAAGACTGCTCTAAGGTCTTCTTGGAGCCTTCTCTGCAGGCTGAACAAGCACAACTCTCTGTCTTCATAGGGGAGGTGCTCCAGCCCTCTGATCATCTTTGTGGCCCTCCTCTGCACTTGCTTCAATAGGTCCATGTTCTTCTTGTGTTGGGGGCCCCAGAGGTGGATGCAGTACTCCAGGTGGGGTCTCATGAGAGCAGAGGAGATGAGGAGAATTGCCTCCCTTGACCTGGTGGCCACGTTCCTTTTGGCGTGAAAGATATGAGACTTCTTTTGTGAGGGCTTCATAAAGCCTGGAGGAAGTAACGGAGGACCTTAAAAATTTCAAATTTTTCTGATTGTGATACTTCCCTATATGCATTATAGTTTGGTGTTGAAAAGTCAAGTATATGATGTCTGGGAATGCTGACTTTGAGTTACTTTACCCCTTTCTCAAGTGGACTGTATTTCCTTAGGAAGGTCCTTAGGAAGACCCTTGCCTGTTAGAAACAAAACTGTTGTTGAATTAGAAATTACTCATTCATACTGTGTTCTTGTTTTCCCACATATCAACAACAGATATGATTTTTGTGAATTAAAAATACTTTATTTGTATAGTTGAATTGAAAATAATTTCTATGTATATACTCACTTGTGGTTTACATTGTACAAATGCAATTAGGTACTTATCAAGAGCAAATGTGGCTCTCTAAATAAAGGAGTCCTTTTTCTCATACTACATACCTTTATCCTTCTTAGCTGGGAAGCAAATATCTTTTAGTGTTCCCTAATTATGGCTGATTGCTGTGCTACTTTTTTTAAAGGGTTTTGGATAATATGTTTCCTTTTTCCAGGCTTACTTGATGTTGAAGTTGATGTTTTAGGTTAGTTATTTTTTGGCCTATTTAAAAACAACTTTGTCAATACTTATGCACCTGTTAAATAAAAACATGCTTTCCTGTAGTTAATGGCCTAACATTATCTGCTGCAATAGCAATCTAATCTTTACATGTTCTTGGATAATACTTTATTGGTATTTGTTATGCAAGAAATACTAGTAAAGTATTTTATTTTCTATCAAATCCTCAGAGTGGCATTATCCTCCTTGATTATAAAACGTATCTTAAAAAAAAAAATAAGGCTTGTGTACTATGACAGCTCAGCTTCAACAGTTGGATCTGGAAGTGTGTGTGTGGTAATTATTTCAGTTAATTATCACTACTCCAAAGAACACAAATTGGCAGGTAATAGGACAAATAAGATTTTAAAGTAAACTTGATTTTCTTATTGGTTCACTGACATTCTTTACAAATTAGTGGTATTTCCATGTCACTAAGAAAGTGAGTGTTTTGGCAAAAGCTTTATGCAGGCATGAAACACATGGACAATATTTATAAAAACTGGAATGTTTTGCAAATACAACATGTTGACAGATGTTATGCAATGTTTAGTACACAGGGCTTTATACTGATAGGTGGTAATGTCATTCTGTGTTTAGTGATAAAGAATTAGGGGTTTTGTATTTGTCACCCTCTTGCTTAAAAACTACCCTAATTTAAAAGAGCTAGAACCCTTAATTATTATGTGGCATATTGCACATAATTGCACTGTCTTTAAGTATTTTTTAGAGGAGTAGGATGGTATACCACTTGATAAAATAGGCACTTACAACAGTACTTGAGACTTCAACCTTTTTGCTTTAATACTGAATATACATACAAAGGTAAATGTAAATATAGATTTAAGGGCACAGTTTATGCAGGTAAATGCCATGCTGGAATATGCTAAATGCTTGCTGTGATGTTTACCATCCTTTCATCATTAACTGTGAAATGTGTCTTGTGCTGATCAGCACATACTTAAAAATGGGAATTTGAAATACTAAGTCATGTTAGAGGTCACTTATGAATGTGTATTATGATATATTCAAACTTTGTGCTATAGATTAGGTTTTGATAAACTTTTATGTGCAAGTTACTTCATTACTCTAAATACTGAAAAGGAGTTGATACTTGACATAACACAGAAGAAAAAACTTATGAAGTCTTACTGAAAGGAACTGAGTTGAATACTACTGAGCAGAAATGGTAAAAATGTATTCCTGAAAACAGCATTGCATTAAGTCAGCTGCACTAACATCTTGCTGCTTAATCCCGGTTTTGTTTGCAAAAATACACTATTTTTTTTGAGCTGAAGCTCCCACACAGGAACTGGAGGCAGAACTAGGCCAAATATTAGTTCCTTACTCTATCATTTGTTTTTCTAGATTTTGGCAGAAATCACACATTCTTTGTTTCAATTTTTCACTTCTTCACACTTGACATTTTATATCCTTTCAGTTTACAAGTTTCTTTTCAGTTTATTTTGCGTGAACTTCAAGGATTTTAGTGTTGTATCATCTCTTCTAAGCAGGACTTCCTTGAGTCTTAAAAGTGGAAAAGAGGAACTTTTAATTTCAAAAACACTCAAGGTTACTAGATAAATCAGTTGCAGAACTTAGAATTATAGTTGTCTAACCACAAAACAATGCTTTCTTGTTTACTTGTGGTCATTAATTTAACTTAAGAATTTCCTGCACTGTATCACAAGGTTGTGTAAATGGAGTTTTGTAGAATTTCTCTGGCTTATATTTAATTCTTGTAAACAACGGTTTTAGAAATAGGTTTGTGTCCATAAAAATACAAATTAGCTAGCAGGGGGCTAGATACTAGTCTTTGAGCTCATGCACTGTAAGCAATGATTTGCTTGTGTGCAAAAAGGAGAGGAGTCTTATGATTTGAGTAACGTATTTGGGGCCTGTTTGTGTAGGCAACATAACTTCAAAACAGGTCTCTGCTTCCTGACTGTTTCTTAAAAGCCTCACTCTGTTTAATAAAGTTCAAATAAAAGGCTCACTAGTCCACAAAGCCTGGCTTTCACATCTTGTTACGCATACTTATAAGTCATGTTTATTTAGAGTTAGTCTGATACCAATAGCAGTTTTGCAATATTCGCTTTGACTCCTCAAACCTAGTAGAGACTTCAGTCCTCTTCAGGATTGCTTCCTAAATACTGAAAAGTGCGAATGATGATTTATAAATTTTTTTCCACATCTTGCAAGTGTGGCAGTTCAAAGGTGTTGCCAGGACTTTGCAGTCTCTCAGGAGCATTTCAGCTATCCTGTGACAGGACCTTGCCTTTAGGAGGTGGAAATCACAAGGAGTCTAATGGTTAGTAGATCTGGCTTTCTAAAGACTCACCTCTTCAGAGGGTTGGGATGAGCTTTGTATTTCTATACATCTCCCATGTAGCCACAATACATGATTTGTAAAACGGGAACTTGATTGAGTGTGTTTTCTATGTGAAAGTATGGCCCAAAAATACATGGGGAGGTTTCACGTTTGAGCTATGAAGCTGGTGACAATTTTTATTCCTGTAGCATGTTCATATATTTTTATTTGTTCAAGTACTGCAAATTTTGCATCCTTGACTAATTTTTGTCATCTTGAGATCAGCTGAAGTTTGGGAGCAGCCCCTATGTTAAGATGGCTGACAGCCTAGGTCAGTGATTTAAAGAGAATAATGCAGTTAAAACTTCTCATCAGCTATATGTAGTCTGGGCAATAAATGCTTCCAGCATGTCTGCATTTAACTTCAAAAAGAGCTTTGGGATCTTTCTGTGAGGCAAGTCTCAATAGTATTGAGCTATTTGAATCCATATCATTGTATGTTCTTCCAAAGAAGATTTTGTTTTGTATTTTAACTTTTGGGTGACGAACTTATGGGCTCTTTGCTTTGACTGTCTGTAATACACAGCATGAGCTCAACTTCGTAATACTTGAACTATCATGTGTTCTTGGGAGGTACTTGGTTCCAAGGCAGTCTGGAGAAGCTTGTAGATACATAGCATCTAGAACTGTAAGGCATTAAACTGAGCAGTTCTCAACAAAATGATAATGAATATGTTACTTTGCTGCTTGCTTACGTAACTTGAATTCTGCTTTTGTATACCACCCTTACAGTCAGTGTGGCAATAATACTTAGGTTTTCTGAAATAGTATTTAGTTAACTGAATGCAGTATACAAATGGTTAGGTTTTTCCCCAAGAGAAAACATTGATCCTCCTGTCCTTCAGCAATTCATTCACTGTAGAGAAAATAATATCTTGTGTTTGCATAGATATTGATGAAAAACTAACTAGAAATACTTGATGAAAAATGTAATTACCATTTGCCTGAAGTTCACAAGGATTTGCTACCACTCTGCAAACATTTTATACAAGACTTACTTTGAAAAAGATCTTGGCAATAAAGAAGATACTCTACCAGCGGTGTGGAGCTGCATCTTTGTCCAGGTGAAGGTTTTCTTCTGGTGCCAATTTAGAGCAATTTTTTTTTCTGGATGTATGTGTCTGCTATGTCTCAGTCCAGTACTGTTTATCTGCAGCATTGGCTCATTGAAGAAGCAGGCAGAATTTCCCAAACGGAGTAATTTAAATGAAGAGAGAGAACTAATGTAATTGTTTTATTTTTGTCTAACTCTCTACAATCAGAATGCTTCTGCTTGTCTTAAGCTAGCTGTTTTCTTTTCTGCTAAGCAATCCACAATGCTAAAGTAAAAGCTAATAAATTATGCTTAACAGCTGTTATGGATCCTAGCTAAATTCTACCACTGCAATGTAAACCAGTGCAGGCTTCTATCTTACTGTAAACTGTACCTAGAAATCCTAATTATACAACATGACATTCTTCACTCTGTGTGTATGTTTGCATGTTATTTATATGCATATGCATAAATGGAATCATTTCATGCTTTAGCAGCTGTATATTGCAGTTGTCTTTTAATATGTGAACTGATCATAAGAAAAAGATCATGTAGATTTTGAAAATGTGGACATAGAAACAGCTGTGAAAATAAAACTTTTTCACCTTTACCAGAAGGGTCTAGACATCTGTTGTGCTTTGATCTTCTTA
The DNA here is from genome assembly GCF_004027225.2 of Strigops habroptila. Taxonomy (NCBI): domain Eukaryota; kingdom Metazoa; phylum Chordata; class Aves; order Psittaciformes; family Psittacidae; genus Strigops; species Strigops habroptila. The sequence continues at coordinate 33,363,113 of NC_044281.2, forward strand.
CCTAAACAATTACTTCATTTCCTTAGTTTCTTAAAAGCAGGAAGACCTTGGTGTTGTGAGTAAATTTTAGTTTGGTGAAGGAATTTACATTGCTGTGTTTTTATGCTGATGCATAATTTGAATTCCTTGCCTAGCTAATGTATGGGAAAATGGTTGACAAACTAGTGCACATCTTGTTGTGATACATAGCTCTAAACTTGATGTATGGGTAAGTTTCTCATTTCCTCTACCTCCACCCTTTAGGGAGCTCCGTCCCACTCCCTCTTCTTTATACAACTAGTTTGCAACTTCCACATCAATGATGTTTGCTCTATATTTTGCAGTGCATGGAACTAATTGTATTTATTCTTGAGTGGAACAAATGAACTTGTTCTAGTCAAATGTTATCTAGATTAATGTGATATCTAAGAATAAGCTAAACTGGGACAATTTTTTTTTTCTGTCTTTAAAGCTGTGAACAGTATGAATTGAAGCACACAATGCATTGCTGTAAGCTGGGTGGCAGGTTACAGTGTGATCTTTAGATTTATTTTTTTTTATTTTTTCAGTTAACTGAACACTTAATGCCTTGCCCCAGTGCTTATGCATGTACTTATATAAACCTGTTTATATGTTATGCTTTTCTTTTTTAAAATTTTTGTCCTTTGCTACTTCAGACTAGTTTAGAGCCCAGTTATACTTTTCATGAACTATCTTCAGTGGGTTTACATTTTCCTGCGTGTAAACTTGGACTTCTGTTTTTTCATTCAGGAGTAAAAGATGCAAAAAGGATCTGAACTAGTTCTACCAAATACTGAAAGCAACAGTTGGTCACTGCTTCAGAAGTAGTGTCAGTGTAATGTGTTATAAATTTAATCTAGAAGAGTGACTTACAATCTTACCCTGAACTGCACATCGGTTTGGTGAAATTTAACAGCCCTCTTCTAGAATTTCTCTATAGTCATGTGCCTACAATTAGAATATACTAAAAATAAGACTGAATGGGATTTGATTAATACTTGAAATATTGATAAAGGCATTTTATGCTTCTGCAGAAAATGGATTTTTTTTATAGGATCATAATATATATATGTATTTGATAAATAATAGAACCTATTTTCATTATGCCAATTACATGTAGTACAGTAGGTACTGAACACTTACCTGAGTACTGAGTACTTTGTGCGGAGACTGGAGATGTGAAACAAAAAGGATAAAAAGCTCTGTGAATGGTATCTGGGAAAGAATTTACCTCTGAGGTGATCTGTCTGTTTGTTAAACTGATTAACACAAAATGGAAAAAGGCAGACATTCAGAACACTCTAATTAAGGAAAAAAATTATGCCAAGCAGCCTGGATGCATGGATTTGTGAGCACAGTAGTTTTGATATGAGGTGTTACCGGCTGTGTAGACATGTAGAAACAGGAGCTCAGATGCCTAGAAAAGGATTCATAGCATGTCCCCTTTAAAAAAACCTCTGGGGCTGTTTTTTCTTTTCTCTCTCTCTCTCTCTTTTTTTTTTTTTTTTTTTTTTTTTTTTTTTTTTTTTTTTTTTATTCCGATAGAGACAGAAATGAAAAGAAAGTGGTTTTTGGACAGAAAAAGGGAACTGTTTGTGTTTTGTTCTCCAAATATTCCAATTGCATCCAGGAAGCTGGAGTGTGGGGGATTGGTTGGTTTTCAGAAAAGGAAGAGACCTGAATCTGAATTCCAAATAAAGTGGTTTGTTTTTTGCTTTTTTTTTTTGTCCTTGTCTGTATGTATTTGCAGAACCTTGTTCATAATGGTTCCAGATACACAAAGTGTCTCATTACTGTTTGAAAAGGCTGCTTTTTTTTTTCCTGTTTTTTTTTTTCTCTTGTAGCTCAGTATGTAACCTGCATTGCAACAGACTTAAACTGGTTTCCTGTATAAAGCTTTGTCTTTGACTTAATCTTGGCTTCTCTCCTGTAATTCCACATCTGTGAATGACGCATAACAAGCAGGGCCATCAGAAAAATATTGTGTATGTTTTTATCCAATTCTGTAGGGGTTTTGTTTCTAATTTTTTTACAGCCTTGCTACATTCTTCGCTTGCATGTAATGAATGATACAGTATCTGTGCACATACCTGACAAGAAAAGTGGTTGTGCATTGGGAGAAAGTTGAATGCTACACAAATAGAAACAATATCCCCAGCCATCAAATTGCTGAGAGCAGAGCTTTTGTATTTGGCAGTTATCCTCTGTCAACCCCTGGGGCACTTCTGATATTATGATTTTCTTTCCCTGTGTAAACAGCAAGTTGTGTTATAAATGGATACTCTGGCTTGGGGGCAGAATGGGATCTGTTGGGCACTGGCAGCAAGAGAGATTCTGTCTCGTGAGGCAGTCAGGGGCTCTTTTTTGCACCCTCACAGCATCCAGTGACTCAAGAAGGCAGCTCCACTACAGAGCTTTTTAGGAAAATTCCAGGCTTTACGTCTCTTCTCTTACTCTTACATGAATGTTTTGACTCATTTCCAGATGTGTGACAGCATGGGGGGACTCAGTCAGCTGCTCTGTCACTGCACGAGTGTTTATGGTGGCTCCTCTCACTAAGTATCTTCCTAGGTGAACAACAGTCCTCAAATGTAGTGTGAGTTAAGTGCATGTTGGCTCATACACTACTATCAACAAGGGAGTAAACTGAGGCAGGCAAGATGAAAGCATGGCTGGAATGCCTTAACCCTGTCACATTGTTTTGATCTCTTCCCTTGTGTCAGGGAGCAAGTGTATAGTAATGGAAAAGTCAGTTGCTGGCATAAATAGGTTTTCATTGCTGTATTAAGAAGTGTTTTATAACAGCAATAGGTCATATGGGATATTGGTGAGATTTTCCTACAGCTACCAGAGCAGCCTTCTCCAGCTGTCTTCTCCAAAACTACCTCTCTTTGGATCATAGGTCAAGAGAATTGATATTATCTAGACTATGTTTCATGTGAGAAAGCACTTTTACTGATTTCATGGTTGGCCACTGACTGCTTCTGTCAGTTTTGTGCCTATGAAGGACATGGAACAAATTAATGGAACGTGAAAATTATTTTTGGCTGGCCTAGTCTTTTGAGCACAGGTTCCCAAATTTCCTGAAGAATTGAAATGCAGAAAGGCCTGTTTGAAGGAAGGAAGACAATTAACTGCTGGAATAAAATAAAAGTTGAACCACCTTAGCTTTTCCCTCCATATCTTGGTAGAGGTGACACTTCTGGAGATGGGATTCCTTTTTGCATCTTCCTAGAGGGCAGCTGGGCCAAGGAGTATAAGAAGATTGAGGTAACAGATGCCTTATTCTTATATTTAGGTAACAAAAATGTTTTATGAACATTAGAATTAATCGTTCTCTTTCCTTTTTAGTACTGTATCCAATATATTCTCAAAAATATTTTTCTCAGAACTGGAGAGGGGGAAATACTGGGGTGAGCTACAGTGCATGAATGTACTTAACATTTTTATCAGGTTTCATTCATGCTAATGGCTTTGGATCTTAGTAAATGTTTCATTATAATTGACAGTATTTGATATTTTCACTTTCTAAAAAGTGATTATCAGTAGCATGGATACAAATTCTTTCTGTCTTAAGAGAAAATAGAAATAGGTTGTTAAACTCAGCTACTACAATATTTAGATGTTGAAAGCTGCCTTCATCTGTTGATTAAAATGGAAGAAAAATACTGCTTATAGTTAAATCTGATGATAGTAATCTGGGAATTTCTTGGTGAAAAAATATCAAAATTTAGGTCTCTGTTCTTGGAAAGGAACCTCTTCATAAAGGAAAGAAAACCTCAGCCCGCCCACATCAGATATTTTCTCTACCTTTGTATGATGTATCTGGAACTCTAACAGTGCTATATAAGACCTCATGATAAAACAAGAAATAATTGAAATCATAAGTTTAAATTCTTAATTTATAAATGCTTACAGTAGTGTGCTGGCTCATTTTTTCAAAGAAAAATGTGGTATCTATCTTCTATGACCAGCAGCCCTCTAGTTGAGATGCCCTGTCTTGAATTCTTTCTTACTTTGCTTATCTTCTTTCCTATAGCTGGGCAGCTGGCTACACTTTCTGCACAGATATTCTCCTATAATTTTAACCTTTTACAATACAATTGAAGTACATATAAACTTGAAATGGAATTTTTGCATTAGCTTGAATCTCCTTATGCCTGAAGGAAACTCTTAAGTGAAGTTGCAGTGGGTTTGGGTTCCTTAGTTTTGTCTTTCTGCTCCCAGAAGCAGGGCCATTGATTTAATCTGTCATTAAAATCAAGAATTCAGAAAGGTTTTTTGAAGTGTTGGAGATAGAATGACTTCAAAAGAGATTCCTTACTCTTCGGTTTATCAAGTTGTGGTTGAGCAGCTGAGTATTCTAAGGAAAAGAAGCTTTGGTTTCACACTAAGTTTTGACAGTGAGAAATAAAGTTGAGAACAGGCACTAGAAATGCTCGCATCAAACTAAAGAAGTTGTAAAAATTTGCATGAAGGAAAAGGAAGCTGAAAACTTCATTTAGAAGCATCAGCTGGCATGTCTACAGCTGGAAATGGCAGAAGTCCTTGAATACATATGAAAGATGACATAGGATACTTCCACGAATATTTTACTTGGTATCCTAAAGCAGAGTAGAAGAATCAACTTGTGCAGTTTTGGGATAGACTGCCAGTAATCTTTTTTGCATTTTGGTCTCTTCCTGATCTATGGTTGCAGTTCTACCAACAGCAATCCTTATCAACCTACAAAGGGGAAGGTTTTGTTACTGGGAACAAGCGTTGATCTGAGGCAGCTAATAGAGCAGTTTCAGTCAGGTAATACAGTGCTGACAGGCAGCTTTCCTCGCATCGTTCTGAAGAGCAGCTGGCAGGAAGTGAAGCATTCACTTCATTATCTTCATTGAAATCCTAAATCTTGTGCTATGAACTTGACTGTGCTCCACGTCACATAAGGGAGTGTTCTGTGGTTGTGCAGATGAGCTAGACACGTGTGCCTCTCAAAGGAGAGATTTCTTACAAGGAAAAAGGGGCTCTCAAAGCAACCCCTACTTCACAACCTGCTTTCAAGCTGTGACTTGGCTAAAAAAATAAATAAATAGACTTTCTCTATGCAGACACTTGGCAGACAGCTTTTTCCCTAGAGATAAATTTGTTTTGCAAAATTAGAAAAATCTGTTGTTAGATATCTAAAATTTACAGTTGTGTATTAGATTATTGGTTCTAGATAGGACTTCTATGGTTTTGCAACTCTAAAATATTGATGGAGGAATCGACAAGGTAAGTAGCCTTCAGTGTAATTATTATTTCCTGCCCCCCCCCCCCCCCTTGGTGCTGTTAGCCACCAAATGCATTGAGTCCTCACAAACTAGAAGCAAATCTCTAGGAATGTTTGTTCAAGATCAATGTCTTTTTGGTCTTTAGAGTGTATATGTTGGTATTTTTCCTTGCATTCTTTCTTGGCAAAGTATGCAGAGGTAGTTGGAGTAAGCATAGTTTATTTTAAGCTTTCACTTGTTTGCTGTGTTGTTCTTTCTTTCATCCATTCATCACTTGCGATGATAAAATTTTTTGAATTTTAGTTGTAGGATGGTTCTAGTTATTTACCAACAATCTTCATTTTAATATAGTGTGCAGGGGAAAACACTTTATCAAAAAGTAAATATTTTAATAAGTGAATATACATATATAATCTTCATGATATTTTATTTCAGAAAATGTAGGCTTAAAGAGAGAATGAAGAATATGGACATCTTTCCCGTCTGTGTTTACATGTGTGTTCAGATGGCATTGACCTTGGATGCCATCTGAAGGCATCCAAGAAAGGCATCATCAAGAAAGCTCAACCAGTTAGCAAATAGTCTGAAAAGAGACCATAGACGCTGGACTTCAGGGGGCCCATAGATACTGTATTTCAACAGCAGGGTAAAAGTAACCTGTACGCAGTCTGCCTTTTTCCCAGAATTAGTTATGTCTGTCAGGAGTTAGAGCACATCTGGCCTCTTTATGGGTAGCTTAGTATATGTATCAAGTTCCTGCTAACAGAGGGAGATACAGTGGAACCCACCCAAAAATGTCCAGATATTTAATAGTCTATTTATTATCATTAACTGACCATGCTGAAACTTATCCAATTGTTCTTTGGCTGTTCTGCCAGAGGAAGAGTGCTCCCATATAAACGTTTTAGGTTTGTATCATGGATATCTTTTTTTCTGCATTGTTATTAATTTTTTTTTTTCTGATTTAACAAACGGCGACTATCTCGTTTTCATCTCCAGTCCAAGGGTCCTTTCATCAGAGAATATGTAGATATTGGGTAATTTTCATCATATCCCAGATATCATGTAGGTCCTGACTTGACGAATTTGTCAGCATGGTATTCGGTCAGGTTTATTTTTTGCTATTTTTCTTAGTGTCAGTGCCTTCTTGAGTATTTTGGGGATTGTCTCCTTTTGCCCACCCCACCTTTCAGATGTCTCCAGTTGACTTTTTGGCTTTACTCTGACCTGTCTATGGTAAGCATCCTCAAAACCTAAAGGGTGCTTTATGTGTGAATTTAAGAAAGTTTAAATGCCTGATTTTCATTCATTGGCTCTGGAAAACTTGATCATATTTATCAAGCCACTTGAGAACCTAAAATACTGAGATTTATGGTATGTGTTACAGGTTACTTCATGAAATTTAATATAATAAATATAAAAGAACATGGATTCTTGCTGAAAAGCAGTATTGAAGATTATTATGCAGATTTCTTGTTACTTTTCTTGCCAGACCCTTTTATTTTAGCTGAGTTGCCTCTCTAACTTGCTAGTTTCTAAGCAGAAAATTGTGAGATTACCTTTGTAATTACGAGAAAAATGGAAAATTGTTTTGTTTGGATTTCAACAAATTCAATTTAAGGTCAGATTTTTTTCTTTAACAATGTGTGCTCTATCTTCATGTTCCTAAAAGCATATTTTCAGCAATTTGGCTTAGGTCTGTTGCCACTGGGGAGGAATTCTTTATCTTGGCTTGATATAAGCAAGCTTTCAGAGTATGTATGGGTTAGTGTCTGACTTTGTGCACAGGAAAACATAATCTTTTTGTCAGGTGGTTTCTGGTTCAATGAAAAAGTTTTTCATGTTTTTTTTTTTGTGTATGATAACTGGGTAACTTCTGAGAAATAGCTCAGGCTTTCAATATGAATAACTATCCATTTCATTTAAAAAATAATAATAAATCGCATGCTACATAGCTAGCATGTTTCTATGTCAGTTTCAGGGGAAAAAAAAGTAAGTCTAACATGAGGAAAATCTTGATGTAAATGTTATGAGTTTTCTCATTCAACTGATAGGGAAGGTAAAGAATAATAGAATACTTACAGTATTCTAAAATTTCTTGAAATTCTGTTAAAATGAAAATAATATCTAGTTATCACATCCTTAGAGTGTTTTGATGCTGAAACCTGAAGAGCCAAATATGCTTTTATGTTCTCTTACAAGTGTAGTCTTTAAATGCAGGTAGAGGAAGAAGTTTTGATAGTAATAAACATAAAGGCAAATTCACAAACATATTATATTGTGGTTTTGATAACAATTTCAAGAGTTTAGAAAATGAGACACGAAGCTAATGTGTCAAATTAACGCAAAGTTACAATAATTCATTTAAACAAGACTTGATCAATGTATCTTGGGTTCAATTTCTGGAAAATATGGCCTGTATTGTAACAGGTTTTTTCACAGTTAAAATAATATTTGAAGTAAAAGTTCAAATTCATTTTTCCATGTGAACTGAGAAGAAACTACAATTGGGCTTTTTATAATTTGGTGATTAACTAGACAAGTGGTGTACTTCATGGATACCATAATAGTTAACACCTGTTTCAACTGGTTTATATTTGTATTGGATGGAACCTTGGCAATCCAATATATCTTGAAAAGCAAAAATCTAATACGAAATATTTCATGGTATGGAAGAAATTGCAATAAACAGAGTTCAGCTTAAAATATAAAATGCTTATTATGCACATTTACATAGCCTTTTGCCTATATTTCTGAAACCATTACCAGTTTGTGTAAAAGTAATCCTAGTTTTTGTGAAGGTCAGTTAAGTGATTATTCAATGTCATAAAATAAATACTGTTTCTAAGAAAACTATTTCCTGAGTAGCAGAGGTTGGCAGAAATGAATCCATTTGTTAGTCAGAAGTCAGTACACTGTATTAATTACCATTTGGTTTGTGGCTTCTCTCAAATCTGCTTTGAGGACAGGGACCATTGACAAAAGAGTGGACTGGTCTCCTCAGGTGGGTAACTAGGCATGGTTTTTCAGAGCTCATCTTGAAATCCTGTCACAGCACTTATGCTTTCCTATTTCTCAATAGAGACACTGTTCAACAGTTGTCATTGTACACATTTAGTTTTGTTCAAGGAGTACTTTCTTTGGCTTGGTATCTCTTTTGGTGTAGAATGTGCTGCTAGAAAGTTAACAGCTCTTCTTCTACTTGGGTCATATCTGTGGTGCCTGGTCCTGCTGGTAGAGGAGCCTGTGGTACTGGAGAAGACTTAGAGAAAGATAATTTTGTCTGTTACTGCTTCTTGACGCTGTTGTTGCCTGAACACCTTCAGCTGGCACGTGCCAGAGCTGCCAGCTAAGTAAGCACCAAAAAAATCTTCCCTCTGCCCTTCCTAGCTAAGTAAGACTGGGGGGCTATTCCAGTAAATGGTACTTATTATGCCAAGTAAAGCTAGACCTGGTCCCCATTGTTGCTGCACAGAAAGTTCTACTGTCAGACAAAGGAGAGCAGCACAAGGTGGAAGTGAGCAGCAAAGGCTGTTTCTTTTGGTGGCTGGGAACTTTCTTGTACAACTAAAGCCTGTCTGTGTTCCACAAGTAAATACTTGGACTTGTCCATTTAAAAACATTCCCACAGCAACTGAAGATAGTGGGGCTCTAGTAACCTGCATCTGGAGGAAGAAAGCTGTAAAAGTATTTTTAAATTATTATTTGAAGTGGAATTTAGCAAGCCATTAAATAACTGAACTGCACTTGTTGGCATTATTTCCTAGATCAGGATTAGTGATGGTAACTTAAGTGCTACGCAATAGTGTCACTTTTTAATGTTGTTTGTTACTGGTATAGTATTTTGAAATCATTAATTTCACTTAAATTCAGAAAATGCAACACTTTGTCTATTAAAATATGAAAGCTTATTTCAAATTTAATGATGAGATGGGCTACATGTTGCCTTCTATGCATCACAGGGACAGCACTGCTGGCCTCCTCAGCCTCCCAAAAAAGACTTGTTCTCCTGGGTGTTTGAGAACTTGGAAATCTACTGCTTTTTGAAGGAAGCTTCATTTCATATTAAAGTTTTAAGTTATATTAATAAGATTACTAAAATCTGCCATATACGTCAGACCTGAATTTGGGGAGCTTGTCAACGTGGTATTTCAAAGATGAGGATTGTTTTGAGAATCAGGGTAAATACTCTTGTTTAGAAAAGTTGAGCTTAGGATGCAATGACCTAGTAGATGTTTTTTCCTAAATACAAAGTAATCCTTGCTTTTGTTTCAGTTTATCTGATTTGAGGTAAACCTCAGTGACTTACTAAACTGCAGCTCATTGTAGTAAACACTGTAAATGGTTTCCATTTTTAATGACTCGTACATGGATTTCATAACTCAAAAATGCTTCTCTTGCTCATTTCCCTGCAGAAGATACTGGTTTTGTTTTGTTTCAGCAAAAATCTGTTTAGTCTTTCAATAATGAAAGAAATGGATAAGTTTCCCCTTGTGTTTGGCTACTGTTCCTGTTTCCAGAGGTGCTAGAACTATCTTTCCCTGCTTTGGAGAGGAAGAAAAGCTTCAAGATAATTTAATGTGAATAGTAAATGTTTCGCACACGTTGGAAACTTTCTTAGGTATAGGTACTTAGGCTAAAATGTATGTAATTGTGGTTAGCATCCCAAAATTCATACACTACTGATGAAATTTAATTTTTCTTAACTGTAATTTCTCCTCATAGAAATAAGAAAGTAAATATTAGGAAGCAAGTAGAATAAGAGAAGAATAGCTAACCTAAAAGGAAACATAACATACTGCTTCATATAGTTTGTCTTCAAATTTTCAGGCATATTTTTTTTTCTTTTATAGTGAAAGACACCGTCCTAAGTGGGACTCCGTTCTTTAACCCACAATTTTGAGCCTTTTTTTTTTTTTTTTTTTTTTCTATTTTTATTCGGCACATAGTGGAGATGGTAATGACTACATCACCTTAATATACAAAAACTATTTTATATGAAAAATTATCAGAGGCATACCTCGTCATGGATTAAATAGTGTTGTATCATGGATGTGAAATGCAAAAAATACTAATATATTGCAATATGTTTTTAGTTACATGAAAAACTGGTTTAAGGTACAGAGATCTTAAACTTCAGTGTTTCTTTCCAAAAATGTCACACAGTCTTCCCTGCCTTTTCATAGATATCACCAGACCTGTCAAATAGGTTGTCATAAAACATCTTAAGTGCTGAAAAAATCTATAGTGAAAAACAATGTCTTTATAGTATGGTGTTACAACTAAAACTACTGATTACTAACTCAAGATGTTTCGAAGCGCCATTTCCTCCAACTTAACTGTTCTCTGCACTATTTTGTTTGTTTGTTTGTTGTTTTGTTTTGGTATTTTTTCCTGTGAAGCCAGTTTAGGACGTTCTCATTCCCTTTTCTTCCTTAGTTTGTCTGTGCTCATTGGAGTCCATCTGTTGTGCCATACAGTTGTTGTTGGGACCAAGCTGTAAATCAGTTCACCAGAATGATTCAGATTAAAAATAAACCTACAATAAAAAGCTTGGAATTTGCTTTGTCAGCATTCTGTTTAAATGCCCTGCAGAGCATCACTGTGATTATCTAAGCCATCTCTTGTTTGTATTCAGTTTAGAAATATGTAGCTGTAGCTGGAACAAAATCTGTCTATTCTCAGAACTGCAACTTCAGCCTCACATCTGTCATATTCTCATCTCCAATTTATCTCCTCTACCTTCTGATTAAAAGCATCTTGGTCCTGTGTTTCACTTGAAATAGAGTGGTGGTACTCCTTGTTTCCCAGAAGTGTTTCATAGCAATTCCTGAATTAATGGAAAACTTGTGAAACAACATGAATCTATGAAGTGGCTGCTGTCAAAAGAAAGTTGTGTTTTTCTATGGGTATCTGTAGCTTGTAAATCTGAAACTGAAATCTTCTTCAACTGTTTCCTCTGCTTCCAGAAAATCTTGTTCTGGTGAAGGTGTACCAGTTCACTCTTCTCTTAAAAGCACTTGCAGGTTTTGAGGGTGAGGAGGGCTTTGTTTTCTTCTCTGACTTGTGGAATTGTGGAATCTGGAATTGCTCTACAGCAAGATGACTGCTTGACAGGCTTCATTCACTGCCTCTACTGTGACTACACTTGAGTTAAATAACAAACTCCTGAACTGTATGAGATAAAATTCTTGGTGTACACTTTCTCTGTGGTATTTAAGTGGTGGTGTTGATATTTTGAGTAGCCTGTTTCAAATGCAGTGCAGTCCTTCCTCTGCAGTGGAAAAAGTCTTCTTGTGTCTCTAGCCTGTATCTGCTCAGTTGCATTTGTTCTTAGGTTGAGTTATCTGAGTTAACGTTAACTTAAGAGTGTGGAATTGCTTGTGTAATTGGAAGAGTGGCGAGAACAAAGTACCTGAAGCAGTTTTGAAGCTAGGGTAATGGGGTAAGCTGAGGATTGGTTTTGTACATGAGCAGCACAGAGAAATCATGGTAACAATGAGTTTCTTCAGTAATCCAGTACCATTCAGGAAACTTCATTTAGGATTGGAGTTCTGTTTGGAGGCATCCCTTTCTCTAGGGAAAAGGAAACTATCCTCTTCATCATCAGCTTGAGCTACTGTGTTTTGAATTGATTGCTAGGTCTCAGGTTGCTACATAGATAAGCTACAATGTAAGGTACATGCACTACAGCTTACTAAGATCTATGATTTTAAGTGCTGTCATTTACATTAACTAAATTTAAAATGATGGGTTTAAATACATGTGGGAGATAATCAAAGTCTTGCTCTTGAAATCACTGATTTATATGATTGCTTCCAGGCTGTGTTCTGCAATGGTGTTTTGTTCTGCCATTTTGATGGTGTTAGCACTGTTCTTGAAAAGTACTCTTTACAGCCACATGTACTTAGTTATTATTCACTCTTCCTTTTGTTAGCATTTTGTTTTATGTAAATATGAATGTCCCAGTATGACCAGTACAGCCCTACAGTACAGGGAGCATTTTAGTATGCTGACATATGTACCTCTAGGTACATAGGTCTGTTATCACAAAATCAAGATTTTACCTTTCAGCCTTTGATTTCCTAGCCTAAGAGGGAGAAAATCTTAATTTTCCCCTGTTTAACAAGTGCTTCTTTGCCCACAGTTGCCAAGCCCTACCAGCAGCCATGCTCAGTGCTGCTTTTAGCTTTGAGTCACCTCTCTTGAATGTCACTCTCAAGTGTTCAAATGTGCTTATGTGTCTGGTTTGTACAATGGCACCATTTCTAGTGGAACTATCTAGGGTTGCCTTTTGTTTTATAGCTGCTTTGAATGTAGCAGCTCATAAACATTGACTGGGGGAAAGTACATGTTGCAAAATTTCACTGGATAACAAACAAATGAGAGGAATATTTAACAGCACTAATAACTGTTCAGATTTTTGTGGCATTTTCTCAGTCTCAGAAAACCAAATAGCAGTAGCTCTATTTCTCATCAATATAGAAAAATAGCAGAATAGAGGAAAAAAGACTTTTAATGTGATTCTGGCTTACTGTAATGCTTATTCTTGTTTTGGTTCTGATTTTTAACCTTGATACAGGAAAACTTGTGCCCTCCTAGCTTTATTTTGATGCTTCTATTGGTGGAATTACACAGCAAAGTATGCAGTGTGAATGTACCATTGGACTTAAATGACTATTTACTTTGTAAGTAAAATATGTATCAGTATATTATAGCTCTAGGTTGCAAATATGAACATCTGCTTGGATTCCATCCTGAGTAAGTGACTTGCAAAAGGCTGTTCTGGGCCTTACTGGTTGACAAATATTTAGTGTATGAGAAAACATTACTCTGAGTTATAATTTCATATTAGCATGTACTCATTGAAAACTTCTCTATGTAAATCTGTAAATTTCCTCCTATATATTTTGTAACCAGATTGCATTTTTGTTTTACAGCTGCTGCAGAAGGCAAAGGGAAAAGTGGGGAAGACTTTTTTCAGAAGGTAAGAAAGATACTAAATTCTATAACATCAGTTGACTAGAGAAGAAATTTACGCCCATTGCTTGTTCATGAGCAACTTAATGTACAGTTTCCACTGTATTGATCAAATTCCAAAAGTGTTTTTGTCATTTAATGTGTCTACTAACCATCAGCTGTGCATGGAATGGGATGAGAAATGTTCTCTGGTGTATGCTACTGTCATGCATGTGCAACAACTTAATTCTTCTTTAACTGAAATGTCAAAATAAATGTTATGAAAGTTTATTTTCCTTAATAGCAGGGGGTTCATCCAGAAGAGGAGATGGTCTCAAGGGTTTTATGATATGGATAAACACTACATCCTGTTATTGAAAAACTGGCATGAAACTTATTGTGATATTGTCGAAAGCGTAAATATTTGGTTGAGAAATGCAGAAGCCTTTTAAGAAAGAAATGCACAATCCACAGAGTGATTCAATAAAGTCTGTGGTTAGACAGAGGCACGGAATGACTGGAAAAAGTAGTCCTGCAGCAGCTAAGCTACAAAGAGAAGCATGGTCAAGAGCAATGACTTCAAAATTAATTTTGCAAAGCAACATGGTTTTTGGTGTTGTGGTGTTTTGGTTTGGTTTGGTTTTTTGTGTGTGGTGTTTTTTTTCCCCCAAGAATAGTGTGTAAAATATTATTCACGAGTTATGTTAATGAAGATCTGCATACAGTATGCTAATAAAAATGATGAGCTGCTTTGTCTGTCTTGCCTGTAGAGAAGACATTATAGATGTTTGTGCTTTATACTGAAATGCCTTGAAACTCCTTTTTGATTGGTTGAGCATTAAACTTTGTTGTATTTTCCATGTTTTCTTCGTATTTGTAGGTGGTACTTCAAAAAAGGTGTCTCTTTAGGTACAAAAGAGTAGTTTGTCCTGCACGTGGGTATCAGATGCTTTGATGAATGCTGGTGGGGAGGAGTATGTATGCTGCTGAAATGTTTATTTTTTTTTAAAAGTATTTTGTGGAATACTTCAGATGATGTTGCTTTTGACTGACAATGAGAGTTATTTTTCTGAACATGATACTTGTGTTTCACTGTCTAATATTAGTGTGCGCAGAGAAGAATGTTAATATTTCTCTTAGGATTTTATGAGAATGCATGGAGTTTTTTACTTGCTGAAACAATGTGAAGCCATAGTAGTGTATACTTCATTCTATGAATCATTTGTTTTACAACCGTATTTTCTCACACTTGTATAAATCTGCTTATAGTTCTTGAAGCTGTGGATAAAATATTTCCTTTGTGTGAGGCTGAGTGACTTAAATATTTGATGTATATTTGAATACTTGATTATTTACTGTAGGTATGATGCACCTGACAGTTATGTATTTACTAGTGTAATAGCAAAAGATTGTTTTGATTTTAGTGGGGAAGCAAAATGTGCTAAACTTCAAGTACGTGAATAAGAGTATGCTACTTATCCATATTGATAATAGATGTAGTGGCTATTTTGGTGTTAATATATTGTCATACATGTGCATAGTTAGTGTATGGGCACAGGGTGGATGCTGTGATAGGTTAAAGCGGAGTAGTTTTGACATTCTTTGTACAGTCTCATCAACTCAATAGTTTAGATTGCAGAAGTTTGAGTACATACACACAAGCTACAGCTAATAAAACCAGATGGAAACTATCTTCTTTGAGAGTTTTCTTGTTCAAAAAAAATCTTTGGACAGTTGCTCATAGCTTACTCACCGTCTCTGTCTGTGCAATTTCCTTTAATCAGAGTTAAGCTTTTTCCTTTCTCATGTGAAATCAGTAAGGCAGAATTTCTGGAGGTAGAATGAAGACCCTTTTCATGTATTTCATGTTGTCTAGTAAGGAAGAAAGTGATTTGTGCATTAGAAACACATTGCAAACTGAAGCAGCAAGATACTTTCAGAAACTTAATATGAATTCGAAGCTATAGTAAATGCATTTTTTAAATAGTTTTGAAAATGAGACTTCAGGGTATTATTGCCAGTCTTTTGAGTGGAATGTGAAGGGGAAGTGCATCATTTCAGAGGCACATCAAGGACTGAGGATGTAATTTGCGTAAATGATGCCATGTTTAGTATTTTTTGACAAACTTTACTCTCGATGTGTTGAAGATAGTATGTGGAAGGGGCGCGTGAAGTGAAAGAAGTTTCCATGTGAATGCTTGAAATGATGGAAGTAACAAGGCAAAGATTCAGGAAGGTGATTCCGTATGTCAAGACATACAGACCAAGAGGGAGGAGAGAGGAGGCTGGTTCTGGAGGGAGTGGGACAATGCTGACTTCTTGCAGATGGCTCTGTAAAAAGTGGCTTCTGGGTCTTGCTTGCTGGCTGGTCAGTGGGGAACAGTACTCAGTTCTTTATTAGCTTGTCCTCAGGAGGAAGAAGAATTACTCATATGTTTTCTGAGCTGGGCTCAACATCAGGAACTCAACCTAGATTCTTAAGCATACATGTAGTGTGCTCTAATGAATCTGTCGTGCTTTTGAAGAAAGGAAAGTTATTACAAGGGTTTGGTGCTAAGTAGTCTTTTACTAGTCTTCTAACATGTGAGCAAGCAGTATTACTTTGGATTTTCATAATCAAGCATACTCTCAGTGGATGGGAACTGCCTGCATCAACTTTTATCTTTTGAAATTTAGTAAAACAATTTAAATGTCAGAATGCATTATTTCCCTGAGCATTTTAGCAGAAACAAGCACATGTTCTGTACTTGCTGGTGGAGTTACAGAATAAGCCCCAGTTCTTAGGTGCAAATGGCAAATTAAGCTAACATTTCTGCCCTGTCATGGCAGGGAAAATCAAGTGATGTGAAGTGCCAGTGTCTTGAGCCAGCATCCATTTTCAGTTGATGGTGGAATTTTTCTATTGCGTTCCGTAACATCTGGTTCACGCCTCATAGGAAAGCAAGGCCCTTCCTAGACAAAGCCAGAACATTGTTCCAAGGAACATATAATTTATGTAGCCCTATAGATATGCATGGCAGTCTTACATAAAATGTAAGAAGGTGGTGGGTTTCTGCCCTGAAGAGTTCATAATCCTTAACAGATGAGGGTTGGCTCTGTGGACAGAGGGGAATTTAATGCATCATTTCTGTTTGCTTTTAGTTCTTGTGTCATGAAGTCTTCTTTTAACTCTTAAACACTTGGAAGTCTTAGCGTGGCTGATAACCTTTCATTCTGAAATTTTACATGGCAAGCATCTAGCCTTGTCATGGGACCGTCAACAATATAGGGGGTGCTAGTTGAAGGTTGTGGGATTAGAAGAAGTTGGGTGGAGTTCTTGCGCTCATGTGGTACTGCATGTCCATCACAGAGTAGTGATTGAAATGGTACACATGTGGTGCTCTGCCCAAGTGCTTGACTCTGAGTCAGATGTAAACTTACTTCAGCATAATTCAGTGTATGTGTTAGTTATGGGTGTTTGGAATATTTCTGAAGGGGTACCTTGGCTGCTCTTTTCCTGGCTTTCGAGAGTACATTTTCAAAATGTGAGCTTAAGAAGCACAATATACTACCAGCCAGCTGTAATTTGTGGGGTTTTTGTTTCTGAATGTTTGAGACTTAGGTTTTGTGGGTTTAGGGTTTTTGGGTTTTTTTTTTTTCTCCCCCCC
Source organism: Strigops habroptila (assembly GCF_004027225.2). Classification (NCBI taxonomy): domain Eukaryota; kingdom Metazoa; phylum Chordata; class Aves; order Psittaciformes; family Psittacidae; genus Strigops; species Strigops habroptila. The sequence goes on from NC_044281.2 coordinate 33,379,977, forward strand.
ACCTCCCCCCCGTGGGTTTTTGTTTGGTTTTTTGTTTGTATTTGTTAATTTATAATTAATATATATTTGTTAAAAATGGTGTTTGTAGGAATATATCCATTTGCATAGTTGCAGATACCTAAGGTTTTTTTAAGGTATCACTGGATTTACACAAAATGTGTTTAAATGCCTGTGCTTCTCTTGATTGCAGACTTTTGTTATTCCCTGAAGGGGATGTAATCATGCTTGGGAGTATGAAGATGCAAATGGACAAATGTTGCATATGTGTACCAAAATCTCTTCTGTTAAATATTAGGAGCTTAGAAGTGTAAAGGAAGACTAAGGTTTTCTTAATTTCTTCTTCCAGTCCTTACATGTAACATGCTTCATCTGTAGCTTCTTATTTTATTAAATGAGTAGTACCTTAAAAGATAGTGAGGTATCTTCCATTTTGGAAGCAATATTTGGTGAAACCATCCTTTGAAATTAATTGTGTTTCCAGTATAGATATCGGAAGCAGTAGTAGTAAGAGATTTAAAAATAAATAAAAATCCTAAAACAAACAAAACAAAAATTGCAAATATTTGAAGAAAAAATATTATAGGGTATATCTAATTGTATCTTTAACCAACTTGGTGTTAAATTGCTCCTCTCTATGCAGTAATTATAAATGGATGTACATTACCTTTATTTGTTTAGGAGGCTCTGTCATGAAAGGCAGTAGGGAAGCTCCCTCAAGCCCTGTTTGTTTATCTAAGACAGTAAAAGAGCTTGTTTTGCAACATCCTGTATTTCCACTTGTATCTTTCTTAGACGTTTAAGTTAAGTAACCTTGTAACTTTGAAAATCCTATGTCTATATTGATACAGTGTTTATGTATACATAAATGTTTTTGTGCATATAGATAATCATACTGATACAAATAAATGTAACCAATTGTATTTCTCTGTCTTCAGTAGGTCAAGCTGAAAGTTTGTCGGTCATCCCTTTTAATCTCTGAACATGAAACATGTAGGTAGAGCTTCAAATGTGAATGGCGTAGGGCATTTTGAAGCATAAAACATATTAATCATTGACTGGGGACTAACATGTCTCAGGCTAATTATTATCCATGTTCAGCAGTCACTTCTGAAGGGCTTTCCATGTGTCTTCATCCATGACTTCTCTCGAACTGCCTATTTATAGTTTCCCTAAGGCTATATTCCCATTTCTGATGGCAACCGCTCAGCTATTGGTTTCTTCCACTGCTATTTATCGTGCTAGTGAGACATAGTGAGTTCAGGGTTGTTATACATTATCATGGGTTTTGTCTCCGTTTCAACCACAAGAGCAGTTTTGAACTGCAGAATCTGGTTCCACACCTTCTACTTTTTCCAGGTAGAAATCAGTATCTACATTAGCATTAAAATAACCTCTTGATGTAGAGTTTGGCTTATAGTGTGTGACAAGGATATATTAAGACCATACGTTTCCCGAATTTGCTTGAAATGCCTGGCTGTGCTAGGCTGTAATGGGAATGCTGGCATGCACTTCTAATTTACATTTAGCTTCCTCTCATCTAGCTTCTCAAGAAAAGGAAGCTACTGCTCGGAGAGGGCGGTATGGATTAGGGAGTTGAAAGAATGTCCGTGGCACTCAACATTTGAAGGAAATCTTAGATTGAGAGGTTTGTCTCCCTTTTGGCAAAACCACACCCAGTGGAAAGGAGGAGACTGTTTAGGTTGGATCGGTTTCTCTAAAAAGGTAAATCAAGAATGCTTACTTAACTTTTTGCTTAGTTCAGGGAGAGCTAAGTGGTAGGAAGGCTTCATTCTTGTGGAAAGCTGCATTTGTCACTCCTAGTATAGGAATCATTCTCTTAAGGGAATGGAGTAATTGCAAGGTTGTTGTGTTTTCTTTTTTTTTGTTTTCTTTTTTTTTTTTTTTTTTTTAATTTCATCTTTAGTTTCTTCTCTGTTGCTTCTGATATAATGGGGACAATCTTGAGAGTTTGTTGTATCTGTAACATGAAAATGCTCTCTGCTAGGCCTAATTCTTGAAGTGCCCACTGAAGGTAGAAGATTAAAATAGCAACTGTCCTTTAGTTGCTTGTGAATAATTCCCTTGGCCAGAAAGAGTGGGGATTTTGATCCCTAGAATTATTCTGAGTGACTCTCTGCATCACTGCTTGGAGGTTGGTCCGAGTTCCAGGTGAATCAGAGTTTTAGGTGGTGAAGTTCCATTATATGCCACTTTATTGTTATACTGAATGTTTTGCTCCAGATTTCTTGCATTGTAAAGCAATGGAGAAGGAGCAATTTGTCAGCACAGTGTCTATTGAGATGCTTAATCCTTTTCACACTGAAAGAATGTACTTGGAAATGCTTGTATTCTCTCCTTTGCCTCTTGGGGAAAAAAAAGAATAAAAAAGGAAGAAAGTGGAGGTAAGTATGAGAAGGGTACAAATTAATAATACATTGGGTTTCTGATTTGTAGGGAGGAGACTTGCTGCTTCTGCTTTGGAGAGAAGAGTTTTCTGCATATTGGTGTTTCTAATGATGTGCTGAGGGGGCCTCATTGTTAAGTAATGTTTTTTTCTTTAAGTTCCACTTGTGTGAAATTCATTAATTCTGTATACACAGATTTATAGCTTATTTTCTTGCATACTTAGGTAATCCTTTTACACCTTTTAGTATACTTTCAGTCATTTATTTAAAATGAAAGTATTACTTGTGACCTTTTGATTAATATTTCCATTGAGGGTGAACAAAACATTCAAGTCAAGTAAAGACTTTAATGTTTCTCCATAGGTAAGAGCATTTGATAGTTTTCTTCTCACTTAACTCTATTTGCTGTATGTATAAATAAAGTACAGTTCTGTAAATGTTATTTTTCACTTAGAGCAGTGTTTGGACACAACAACAATACTAAAATGCTTGCTTAAGACCCATGTTTTAAGAATCATCTTTTCCAGTTCATTTCAGGTAAAGTGAAGGTTGAGGAAAGATGGAGTACATGTGCATGCGTGCATATGTTCTTTTCCCTTCTAAGCTTACTTACAAACTTATTAAAGGGTTTTCTGTGTTTTATAGTTCTCTTTGTGCCACTACTCTGCACAAGAGATGGTTTTTCTGACACTCAGGCGCACAAACTGCAAACTCTAAATGGTGTTTTAGTCTGGAATGTGTGGGTGCCTCAGGGCCATTTGCTGTTGCTGCTCCTGCTCAGAAGTAGTACCTTGCCATTACCTGCAGAAATGTTGCATTAATACTGTGGAGTCACACACACTGTACGGTCTTCTTAGAGTACTGGTTGTATTATAAACAGTGAATTCTAGTTCTGAATTTCATATGTAGACCACCTGAGGGGGGAGGAAGCCTGAGCGGAGAGGAAACACAACAGGGCTTGGGAAAGAAATACATTGCTATACCCAAAATGTCAGCCAGGCTCATGAAAGAGCTACATATTTGCTCTGAGCTTTGGCTACATTTTGTCATCTCCTTTCTTTTAGCTTCTTACATGATCTATATTTTCTCACCAAATCCAGTAGTTCTTGACACTGTACCATTGATGTGTTTAGGTCTGGCATCTCAAGTGCTTTCTGTGGTCCCACCAGTTTTAGATGCTGAATTCATGCTGTCAGTTCCTGGGGAACTTTACACAACTCCCTTTTGTATCATCTTCTTTTCCATCCTTGTTCTTTTCCTGCTTTCTCTTTTCCCCCAGCCCCCAAAAAACAACAAACCGTTAGATACAATACTCGTTCTGGTTCTAGCTTCACCCATTGCTCTGATCTTGCTGCCAAAACTCATGTTCAGGGATTAGTCATCCTGTCAGATATTGTTTCTTCGCCACTTCTGCACTAGGAGAAGAAATAAGTATTAGCCCATGTAGAGTTTTGTCTGCTCTGACTTCTCAGCTTAGGTTTTCTGCTTGCATATAATTATGTTGTTGTTGTTGTTTTGGGGTTCATACATACTGTGGGAGTCAAACCACTCTAATACAATCTCTCTGAATGCAGAAGATGCTAGATGAACATTTTGTCTGTGAAAGAAAATATTCAGGGACTGGAGAAACTTGTGTGTTTTTGTTTTGTTTTTACGAAGCATTCTGAGGTCTGGTTGTCACATGTCACCATTTGGTTAATACTGAATTAGACTGTACGTGTAATGGTTTCATTTTCTAAAACAAAATACTCATTTGGATGTTAAGGTTGTATAACAAGTGAAATCTGCAGTACTGAATTTTGACTCTTTTTGTGAGAGTTAGTAAATTGGATAATGTCTTCTTGCCCTGGTACTCTTGCCTTGTTAATTACAAGCAGGTTTTGCTTGAAAACTGTGACTGTTTTTATGTTGAACTTATTTTGTCCGTGCTGCTTTCTTGTTAGAAAGGAAAATGTTTTTGTTGTCAGAATTAGAATTAATTTGATGTTCAACTAGAACTCCAAACTTTGAAATATTTTGTGCACAGCCCCAGTTATCATTATGGTTCTTAAAGCTGTGTTCAGAATACAAGTTTGTGCTTTTCACATTCAGTTTGATTTAGAAATACTTGTTCAGTTGTCTTTTCACTTCTTGTGGCTACTTGGAGTTAAAGTAGTTGGAGCACTTGATTTATGAAAACCAGACATTTTAGCAGAAAGTGTTGGTATCAAATGCAGCTTCTGTGTGTTTGTGAATAATGGTGGGTAAGGACCTGTATCTGTCTTAAAATGAGTATTTGTGTCTACTAACATGCCATTTTACAGATTAAGACAGTATTACGTGTCAGTTTAATATTAAACAACTTCACTATTTATTTAAGATGGTCCTAGGTGTTAAGGAAAACAGGCACAAGAGGAGGATGGTGGTGATCTTGTGGAAAGATAAATGTGATCAGACCACTTGGATATTTCTAATAACAATTGCAATTACCTACTGAATTAATTTTGTATCCTGAAGAATAATTTAGGTAATACTTGGAAAAACAAATGCTTTGAAGTCTGTGTCAGATGATGGATGACATAATGTAAAGTTCTGTCATATTTTTGTCTCCTTTGTGTAAGAAACCTGGCTTTGGAGTGGTTTTGATGCTTTAAAAAATATCTGGTGTTTTACAGCCTTTGTTTTTCAAGCTCACTTCATTATTCAAAACCATACATAAAAGCTTTTGCAGTTATTTCATCTTGAGGTTATTCAACCAGCATTGTGATTTAATCTCACTGCTTAAGTATTTTCTACTTCATCCTCTAAACAGTGTGCTCCTGTGAATAATTAAACAATTAAAATGTACCTGTAGAAAGCAAAAAGGTATGTGTTCAGGAATCATTTGTGATGGGAGAAGTCAGGGTAAGTGATGGCAGGAATCTTTCTACCTGCAGAGCATAGTTGGATATCGACATAATGCTTGGCTTGCTCTCTGCACCCACAACAGTGAATGCTTTACTGTTTTGGACCTGCAAGAGAGTGTTAGTTTTTATGATAGTGAGACTATCTTCTCATTAATATTCAATGTTTATGGAAAATTATATTTGTCACATTTTGACAGGCCATTGCTATTTACTGTTGATATTCCTGTATTTCATTTTCTCTCCTGTCTTGCACAGTAACTTTCATCTTTGTCATCTGTAAAATTGATGGAACAAATTTGCTTGAGGATTTGGGTAGAATGGTTTTCAGAAAATAGTCCCATTGAAAATGGGGAGGGATACAGTGATGTAACCAATCAATCAGCCACCTTCCCTTCAGCAGCTGTGTATGAAGTGTTTCTTGGGGATGAGTTGTTCTCCATAAACATATCAAGCTATGGTGATTCATAAAGAAAACCCTGGGTTTTCTTTAATGTGATGTAGATTCAACTTCAAAACAAGATTATCGAACATCTACTTGTAGAATTTCTATTATCATGACCTTTATATAAATAATACTTTCTCTAACCCTCCCTGTCCTTCCACGTCCTCATCCTATAAGGGAATTTCTCCTCTGCAGCATTTTTCAACTGTACACTGGGAAACACTTGTTTCTTAGTCATATATATTGGGGGTTGTTTCTGGCTCCAAATGTTTTATAGTTCTCATGTCAGTGGAGAAAGGGATATTCACTGATGCTACGTTAAAATGGAGATTAGAAGCCATCTTGAACATGCAGATGCAATTGGTTCGGAAGTTCCAGATGGTCATGTTGTCAAAAATAGTTCTCTAGATGTGCCCTAATACTTGCTGCTTCAAGGCATGCTTACGAAATATAAATGAACAGTGTCTATCCTGCATTTCCAGTCCCTCCCCAATATCTGATTGATGGGGAACTTCATCCTTGCAACTATTTTTTGGGGGAGAGGAAGAGCTACTGATGTAACTCAGCCATCATGTTTTGTCTCTTTCTTTAGTGTGGTTTTTGTTTGTCTGATTCTCAGTACTTTTCCCTCTTTCCCCATTTGCTTTTTCCCCTGGCTTGTTACATCAGCATTGCATCAAAGTTTTTTAAATTTTAAACTTGATACTGCTTGGAAAATTTGCATCTTACTTGGTTATACCTCTTTGTCTTGCTGGGAGGTTATTCTATTGTACGAAATACTCTGAGATGTGTAAACATAGGGTTGAAAATGGCATAAAGGGTGACTCTAAAGATAATTCAGAATATAGTTTGGTCTCTGTCCTGGCTTTCTTTAAAGGGGTGTTTTTTTTGGGGGTGTGGTGGTTTTGTTTTTTGTTTTTTTCTTTGGTCTGCACACAGAAGCAGTTTCTGAGTTTAAAAAAAAACAAACAAACAAACAAAAAACTCCTCAACTGCCCTCAGTATCTCAGAGCAAACTGGATCACTTTTAGACTGCTTCTCATTCACCTCTCTCTTATGCTGCCTCAGAGACGGTAATGATTTTCATTTTCATTGGTATGATCACCTGTAGTTATTCAGCTTAATTTTCATGTGTATAATTTACCCAACTGGTCTGCTAAAATACTTAATGCACAATGTTCAGCTTTCAGTGTTTGTCACTAGGGTCACGGACAGGATTTACAGTCTGCTTACAAGAAATGGAGCATAGTCTCTAAAATATTCCAGAGTTGGCAAAGAAGTTAGGTGCTCTCTGAGGATTTACATTGTTTGATAGCTGAAAATAAGGTACCATTGCAGTACTGCAAATGTTTAAGTGTCTAGTGATGATATTGATCTAAAGGTAGGTGTTTCTGTTTTGGTTTTTTTTAACCTGCACAGATGAAAGCCTAGGAAATCTCTTTGAAGACAAAACCTCGGCTGTTCAAAACAGGATATGGACAGATAAATAAAAACCACTAGTGGGCATACAATTTCGTTTCTTTTGAAGGTTTTTTAATAGCATGAAAAATTCAGGGTACCTACAAAACCTTAGTATTGTGTAGTCTCAAAAAAAAAAATTCTTACATATAGATTAAGATAAACATCTAAAAATATCATTTAAATGTGTTTACAAATTTTTTTTTAATATCTGTACGTACTGTCTCGGTATTCTATATGTTGAAGTGGTATATGTTCATTCTGTTGTATTAAGGTTAAACTGAGGAAGCTAATTCTCCATGCTGAAAGAGAGGGGTTTTCCATTGATCAAATAACAAATTGGCTTTTTCTGACAGTTATTTTGTCAATCAGTTGGAATGAGTTTGTTGTTGCACTGAAGTTGCAAAAACTAATTGTAGAAACATACTAGTAGATGCAGGTTCCTCTCCCATTATTCTTTTCACTCTGAATAAGAACTGAGGCAGAAATGGCCAAGATGCATGAATCCCAAAGGTGGGAAGATCGGAAATAGATAAAAACACTAACTATAAGTAGTACTGCTTTAAAGTGCTTGTTTTAAATGGAGAAAGGTCTGGTTGGTATGTTGCTCTTTTTTTACCTACTGCGTGTAAAATACTTCCTTTGAATTCTGAAATGCTCATGGGCTTTTGGGGAGTCTTTATTGGTTGGTTTTTTTTTTGCATTCAAGGCATTCCAGTTTCCATCCAAAATCATCTAAACAAAAATTACAATGTATGAAAAAAAATAATACCTTACTGTCTTGATATAAAAACTCCCCAAAGTGCTTGAACTATAGGTTTGGGTTTTTTTCAAGCTGGAACACAAGGAAGCCAAAAGGTTTTCTTCCAGCTGCCTTACGGCTTTTTTGGTTTTTGTGCCGCTGCCTTGAAGGCCCGATGATTTGCAACTTGAGTCAGTTTTTTGAGGATCAGGGCACAGTTTCATTTGTTTTGTTGGTATCTTCCAGTTTCTTGTGTCATCTTCTCTATGTTCTCCACTAAGAATAGTTTACATATTTTGGCTGCATGAACACTACAGTTTCTCTTGGGGAAAGGGGAGGAAGGGAAGATGTAAATAGCTCATTTCTTAGGGTTTCCCTCACTTTGAGAAGCAGCATGAGATGATTTACTATGGGATTAAGCCTTGCTGCCAAATATGCCTGCTACTTTTGGTCAGTTGATCCCTCAAGGCAAGGAGAGTACTGGTTAGTATAAACCCCATCACTCTATGTGAGAAGAAGGGAAGCCTAAGCAGAGGTGCTTCCACAGAGATCATGAACTCTGATTTAGTCATCTGAATTTTCTCAAAATATATTGTAACTGAAGTATTAATACAATTAAAGTGTGTGTATTATATCTGTATTACTTCTAAAGTGAATTCTGTTTTCCATTTTGTTCATTTGAGAACAGCACTGCTGTTTTCAGGGTATGTGCCATAACACAGTTTTCACTAATAAAAATGTTCCATTGCAACATGCAGTTGAGGTTTTTATGGAATGATTCCAAATTTGTTTTGGGGGAAAAAAAAAATAGAAAAATCCTGGCACTTAAAACTGCCTGGGTTAGAATAGTAAAACAGAACTAAAAGTTGATGCAGCAGTGATCTACTGCTAGGCAGAGTTTCTATCGCACAGTTTTCAACATCATCTTTTCCTTCAACAGCTATAGTAAAAACTCAGTTTCTTGTTTTCTAGAGCTTTGTGACACTCCTGCTGTTACAATAAATACATAAATAGCTTAAAAAATAAACAACATTGTTTAAACTTTTCTTAAGGGTTCCTATGAAAGCCCTGATTTCTCAAAAATAAAACCAGAATTTACTTTCCCTTGAAACCTTTTTGGGCAGTTAAAATTCTCAAATTGTTTTGCAGGCAAGATAAATTATTTTCATTAGTGGAAAAAAAGTGCTGCAGCAAAAACCTATTTTATTTTTTTCCTATATAATATGTGGTTTTCAAAATTATGGAAAAGATGATTATTGCAATCAGCTTGGAATTTATCCTAAAGTTTACTGTCTGGAGTTCACAGAATTATGGAATTGTTAGGGTTGGAAGGGGCCTCTGGAGATCATCTAGTCCAACCCCAGCACATACTGTGAGCATTTTTGTACTTCATTAAATGTGTTTCATGTAAATGCATCCAGACTTTGTTTTCTTCCTAACTGCCTAAGACCGGAGATAAACTTGTCTTTGTAGTGACCAAACCAAGTTGGGGTTTTTTCAGTAATCATAAATGTGGTTCTCAAAAGAGCTTAGGTGAGCTCAAAAGGGTATTAGGTGACCAAATTTCAGTGGCTGGCAGTTAAACTACTTTTCCTTTGAAGACCCTCATATGTATTTTTATCATATGTCCCCAGAATGTGTGAATCTCTGAAGTTTTGGTTTGGTTTAGCATGAGAAATGTGGAGGAGTTAATGTCTTTTAAGACAGAAGTCTCCAATATTGAGAGGTAAAAGACTGATGGAATGTAACACTTGTCTTGAATGATGTTCACTCACTCCTCTTCTTGTTTCCTTTCATGTTGGATCTTAATCTCAGTCCTGCACCTTTGTTTTAGCATCTCCCCTCTTTTAGCTAATGCCTTCGTATTTTCTGTATATTTCATTGCCTGTAGCACAACTAATCTTGGCCCAAAGACCCCTATCAGACACAAGTGAATTCTTTGAAACAGATTTTTTTTTTTTTTTCTTTTCCACATCTGGATTGGAAAATTGTGAAAGTATGTATATGTTGCTGATAGAATTTCAACCTCCTGGAAATGTCTTATTTCAGCTGTAACTTATTATCCAATAGTTGCTGAAACCAGAAATGTAGTATCATGAAGCCTGGCTGACACTTTCAGTTTTTCCACATGGTGTACTAATCTGGAAGTTGTTGTGATGTCCTAGGGATTTGGCTATAGAAGATAAGAATTAGGAAGTGTTAGAGAAGTCTGCCTTAGATCTGAATTGTACTATTATGGAAAACTTACTGGTATTGTAACTATTGTCACTGTTTTCTTAATACATTCATTTTCTTCCTGGAAGTGGCTTTGCTAATTATATTGGAATGTTTTTTTTGTTATTGCTTATGCTTGTTGCAGATTATTAGAGGTATTAAAATGCACTGCTTTGCTTAACCTGCTCCCCATTTTTGTTGAGTTGACCTTTTTGGGTAGTGTCTGGTTTTTTGTATGGTAATTCTCACTTGTATCAGCAATCAAAAGAACACAATTATTATTTTGTTTAGTCTTTCCAAGGAAATTGAACAAATATTTCTCTACAGGAGGAACCAGACCCTGAGAGTTGCCATCTCTCCTCTTCTTTTCCTACCTTTTTTCCTCCTTACACCAAACAAATATTCTTTCAGTTTGTCTGATTTAAGGGTGGGGTTTTTTTTTTTCTTCTAGTTTAAAGCCTAAGTTCCCAGTTACCACTTGTTTACTTGTTTCGTTATATGCATTAAATAATCTCCTTAATACTTAGTACTCCCCTATGTATTTTTATGTAGATTGACTACCTAAAATAGTATGACCCAGCAGATCAATGGACATGGTTACTCCTGTCTGCTCTGTTACTGTGAGGCTGCATATGGAGTACTTTTGTCCAGTTGTGTCCCACTCAGCCCAGGAAAGATCCTGACAAGTGAGAATGACTCCAGTGGACAATCACCAGGTTGATGAAGGGCCTGAAGTAATCAATGTAAAAGCAGAAGCTGAGAGCAGGGTCCATTCAGCATGGAGAGGCTGAGGTAAAAGAGTCATCTGATAGCAGTCTTCAGCTACTCTATGGGTGGTTAGAAGGTAGGCTGAGTCAGGCTCCTCCTAAAAATGTACGGGTAACAACAGGCAAAGGTTGAGCAAAGGAAAACTCAACGAGATATGAGAAAATAACTTCTCAGTGAAGGTGGCCACAGACTGGAATAAGTGGGCAGATGGGCTGTGGAATCTCCTTCCACTATTTCAGAGGTAATGAAAGCTTGATGGGTAAGGCCCAGGGCAACCTGACCTAACTTTTCACTTGGTCCCACTGTGAGCATGAGGTTGGACTTGTATGACTTCCAAAGGTCCTTTTCTTCCAAACTTGTTCTGTGGTTCTAGGACACTTTCTAATTGAGGTAGTCAAACTGATCACTCTTAATCTCTTTTATAGTGAGCTACTGAAATTTTCAAAGGAGTGAGGACCCTTTTGCTCTGCTGTACAAAATCTTGTCCATGTATGAACAGAACTGGACAATTTGTTCCAGGTGAAAATTCATCAGGGCCTTCTATAATCAACATTTCTATTAAGAAATGCCTTGTCTGTTGCAGCCCAGCATGATTTTTAATAGGTGCATTCTCTCTGTATCCTAAAACCATCTAGATACATTTTCTTGGCATCCTACAGCCATCTTGTCATGGGCTAATATAGGTAGATCTTACTCCTTTCTTCAGGTCTTCATAATGATATATTCTGTTCTTAGACATGATAAGATGCTCTCATATCTCAAGTGTGATGAGAGATATGACCTCATCATACTTATTGATGAGATCTCAGTATGAAAAGAGATGTTCTTAGTCTCAGTAGACACGCCCAGCATTTCTTAAAATTGAATTTCGATTCATATGTATGAAGTCTTTGGTGTCATTCAGTTCCTTCTCCTGTGTTACTACTAAATGTATTAGTGGGGCACTGTAAGTCTGTGCCAGCATTAAATTTTAGTATAATATGCCTATGGCTAGTGGGCTTCTTCACTAAAACAAAGGCAGCAACAGAATGAGAGTCTACTTTGAGCCAAATGACTACATAAATTTCGAAGTATAAATGTGTGTGCATATTGAGTTTTTCCCTGTTAGATACTTGGAGATTTACAGAGAAGTTGCACACTGTGTCATAATAAATGCTGTTGAATCTCTACTCTGAACTGCTAAACCAGTCTGGATAGGCTTACAATGAAAAGTTGCTTTTGGATAAAGGTGAGGCAAAAACAACCTGTGAAGGCAAACCCATCTTGACTTATGGAGACTTAAAAGGACTTGATTTAAATTAGGTAGGCTTTACTTAGAAGCCATTTTAAGATAATAAAATAAATATTTTTATTGAAGTGTAAAGCTTTGAAATGCCCTCTGAGGTGGACCTAGAGCATGCTGTAGCTAGCAGCAGTCATCTGAACTTCGTGGAAACTGCTGAGCATCTTGATGTACTGTTTGGATTTGTTTTGAATGATCAGAACTCAGCTTCACCTATCACCAGACAAGAATTCTTCTCAAGAAGATAAAAAAGTAGTTAATGACTTGTGCTATTTTTAAGTAACAGTCAACATTTAAAAATGGTGAACATCATCTTTTCCAAAAATGAACTTTTGACTTCATAGGAAAACAATAAAAAATTAATTATTCATATATGTTTTCTTTAACAGATTATGGAAGAAACAAATACACAGATTGCTTGGCCATCAAAGTTGAAGATTGGAGCAAAATCAAAAAAAGGTAATTTTTTTTTTCTTTTTTTTTTTTAAATGGGGTGACATTAGTTGTTAGAGTAATGAAACCGTGAGAATAAACAGTTCTCTTTAGAGTCACCCTATGAATACTGGGCATGTGAAATATTTTCATTTCAGTCTATTGTTTTTATAAGAATTTCTTGTTAAAGTTCTCGGCTTTGTATAGGTATTTGACATACAAACCCACTGTAAGCAGCTTGCACTTCTACAAGTACTTAATTATCAATACTGTTCTACTTACTGTCGTTTAGCACGTGTGCTTTCTTCTCTATAATGCTGCATCTAGTCTGAACAATTTATTTTATAGCTGTCAAAGTGAGTTAGTCTTTGTGGTAACATTGTAGATTAGTTCAGTGGGGTTTTATATATAGTACAAAGTACTGTATATAGAGTACAAAGATATGTGTTGGTCAAGCCCAGTTAGAACACTACATACTCATTGTGTCCCTGACAGAGACAGTCTGCATGCTTTTTTGGTTTCTTTAAGAAACATAAGTAGAATGGCCAGCATTATGGGGGATTTTTTAAAATTATGCTTTGTTTGGAAGTACAGCCTATTAATGTTAACCAAGTATACAGTCTGGAACATCTCTTTTGAAATAAGCTTTCTAGTTCTGTTCTTAAAGAATCATGACTGTGACAATTAAAGTAATACTTAATTTCTCTTCTGCAGGAAAAATAAAATTGGGATGGATTTTTAACATTGCATGTGTTTCTGTTCAGGCTGATACACATTAAAAACCAAGAAAGTGGAGTTTAAATAATTTCTCTGTACATTATATTTAGAATGCATACGTGAAGATGTGGGCAAACAACCTTTGTAAATGAAGTTCTCATGGGAAGAGAAATTATCTCTTTAGAAAGGTGCAGGATTAATAACATTGTTATGGTGTAAAGTGATATTCAGTCCTTGAGGTACTTCTCCACATGGTATTGAAGTACAAACTGATTTATTTTTTTCCGCACTTACATGGAAAAAATCTCACTTGAGAGGGGAGAAATGGGTAAGGAATTCAGACTGGAAAAATATGCAGGTGTTGTATGTATATATTCATATGTGGAACTAATGTTTATAGTAATGCGAGAGTGGCAAGGTCTCTGTGCAGGCCTGTGCTCTACCTGTAGTGTTCTGCATACTTTCTGCCTGAGGTGCAGAAAGAATTGAGATATAGCTAAAGGTCCTGAGGAAATTGAGCTGTTTTTTCTTTTGAGGGGATAAAAGAAAAAATAAAGCAGTACCTATGTTTAGGTCAAATTTAAATGAGCCTAGTTCTGAAGATGAATGAAAAGGTGTGGATGAAAGGCCGTGAACAGAGGGCTAAGAAAGGTAGTTGCCTAGGATTCTGGATTGGTAATTAGAGATGCATCTTTATGTTTAGATTAATTTAATCTGTTTATTAGTGACCTCAAAAAGAAGATAATGTTAGATTCGTGGTGAAGCTTTATCATTATATGGAATGAATTTGAATATCGGGGAAATAAAACAGCTGAAAATTATGAGCTGATAATAAAACTAAAAATCGAGGGGAAAGAACACAATACAGCTGGGCATACTGAGTGCATCTGCAGTGGGAATGATTATCTTGGAAACTCCTTATGCCGAAAGAAACTAAATAGTTATTGGCTGCAAACTGCATTTTAGCAATATACTATACTATTAAGAAAATGTTTCAAATGCCTGTGGACTGCAGAGTGCCTGTAGAATTAAGCCTTTTACTGTCTGGCTAGCTTTGCTCTGGGAAGTTGTATATGTATACACCTAAGATAGTAAATTACAATATGTGTATGAAGAACCCCTTAACTTAAAGGTTCCTATTTCTGGAGAAATAAAGTGTAGTTTATAAATTCTGTTAACACATGGTATCAATTGTTTGCAATTCTGTAACTTTCCATTTGCAGCTACAGCAGCTGTTTACATAGGGAAAATATCCTAAGTGTTTAACATACTCTAGCTTCACTTAATGACATATTGTGATTAAGAGGAGAGTCTGCAATAAATAATTGGCCAGCTTTCAGGCGACTTGAACTCCGAACATGCTATCTTTCCCCATCCTGTTGGCTGGGAACTGAGTGCCTGATAAGCAGTCATTCAGTGAGGGAGAAGCAGTTACAGATGGACAGTCTTATGCCCCAACAATACACTGTACCATATTATAATCAAGTAATACCAGATTTTTCATACAATTTTCCGGTATGATTTGCCAGTTTCAGTAGCTTTACATTCTGCAGATGTATATTGTGGCCTTTGGTCATTCACAGCTCTCTTCCCAAAAGATGAGTGGTGAAAAATAATTAGGAAGACATCTCTAGCTGTAGCACTTCTTCATGTTGTTCAGTCTGTTAGCAAATATTTAGGGTTTAATGTAGTGTTCTTACTGCTGTTGGTTTTAATTTAAGATCTTTGATACTAAATCAATGAAGACAGAGTAGGTATTTTCTTTCTAATTGTAACTTATAGGTATTGAAATTTGCAGACAACGTGTGCATAATAATCTTCAGATCCTTGCTGAACCTGAAATTCTCTTCAAGACCTAGAATCTTTTTAAAATCTTGTGGGGAAAGAGGGGGGGAAACTTACTGTGAAGCTGAAGCGCTAAGAGTAGGTGACCTGAAAGTTCACAGAATCATAGAATGGTTTGGGTTGGAAGATACCTGAAAGATCTTAGTTCCAACCCCCCGCCAGGGGCAGGGATACCTTCCACTAGACCAGGTTGCTCAAAGCCCTGTCCAACCTAAATCTACCCTCTTTCAGTTCCCCCCTTATCCTTTCACTACATGCCCTTGGAGAAGGTACTTCTCCAGCTTTCTAGTAGGCCCCCTATAAGTTGCTAAATCAGGGGGTTTTTTTCTGAACTATATAGATTACAACTTTGAAATTGATGACTGTGAAATACTACATATTAAGTATCATAATGATAATTCATCAACTCAAATTTGATAAATATTTTCTGAAATTTTTTGAATTGCAGAAGACTGATGTCTGGATTTAGCATATGGGGAATTTAAAAGAAATTGCTGACTAAAATTTGTTAAATATGAAATTTATAAAACAGCTCTTTGCAAAGGCGAGAATTAAAAAATCAATTATCAACTCTCAACAGTTTCATAAAGAGCAAACCAGGAATTTCCTGGCTTTAATGAACACCAGATGCTGTAGTCTTGCTCTAGCAATGAGGGGTGATGAGGGTTAAAGTATTTTGAAAGATGTTTAGAAAACGCACAAACAGATATAAATCTTCCAGTAGCATCTTTAAGCAAGCCATTTGTTCGGGTTGACAAAGAGATCCTGTAACATTAAGGTTTCAGAGAAAGAGGTGAAACAATTTAAAGCGTTTCTGTAATGACTGATTCCTGTCCAGCCATAATGAAACAATTGGCACTGGCATGGTCTGCTCTCTTTGCACGGGTGCTGAAGGGTTCAGGGCATAACAAAACCTCATTTCTGGAGATCTCACATCTTCTGTAGTCCAGTGAATTACTGATCAAACTCGGACACTAACTTTTCTATCCATTCCCCTTTTGCTCTCAACATACTCTTTCACTCTGTTACAGTTACTGCTCCTTAGGAATGCTATTAATTGTCCTTAAAATATTTATTCAGTAGTATAAAAGTTTAGATTAGATTGCCAAATCCTAAATCGTCAGATGTTCCACAAACGCTTTCAAAGCAGGCATAAACTAATGCTTTTTTTCCTCCCTCTTCCTTCCCATAATACTGACCTGTGCTGCTCTCCTCTTCTTGTTGTCCAACCCTTTCTGCTGTGCTGTCACTGTTGCTTATATAGTTATATAGGGAACCAGGGTGGCTTAAAACTAACCATGGATAATTTTTTCTATTGAAGAGGGGATTTTTGTGCGTTTGCTAGCTGGTTTAACCCTATCTGGTTTAACCCAAATGTATCCTCATTCTGCTTCACCATATGGTTGTATGAATATGTAGTGTTTAATGCATTGGGAGCAGGTGAATGTCATGTTATTCAGCAGTAGTGTTTCTTGAGGGTAATTGAAGGTGCTTTTTAGGAAGTAAAATGGGTATATGTGAGTTTACTCCTTTCTCATCTTCCCTTCTTTTACACCTCCCCTCCTTCAATACAGCTGTGTGTGTCTTTGTATTTCAAGAGCTGTAAAGAAGTTAGGGGATATGCATGTGCTCAGAATGCAGACAACCTTGAAATAGCGTTTGGGTAATAACCAGAATAAGAATAATTTCAATTCCTGGAAACTTACTGGCTCTAGGCAGGAATTTATTCAGAGAGTTGGAACAGGGAAAATTTTGGGAGGTTAAAAAGATGATAAGGGGAAATAAGCTTACAGAGCAGGGATAATTGTGGGGTCTCATTCACTGTTCACTTGACAAAAAAAAAAAAAAAACAAACCCAAACCAACAAAACCCCCTGCTTTTACTGAACTTCGGTTGCTCTTTTTTCTTCCCGTTTTTCCCATATTTTTGTGTCACTTCTGCTTTACCCAGATTACAGTGTCCAGCCCTTCTTGATCTATGCCATCCGTTGAAGTTACCCACTCGTTTGTCATCGGTCTTTCCTAGACTGCTCTTATCTCACTTACTGTTCTTTCACTTTCTGTTTCTGGTTCTGGGGTTTGTTGGGTTTTTATTTCCTTTTTGTTACACAACATACACCTCCCATTACTGATGCATTTTAAGGTGGTTAAGAAAAATAATCTAGTCCATGTTCTGTTTGTGTATTTTTTCTCACCTGATTTTATTCTTTCATGTTCTATTTCAAAAATCAAGCTTCAGTAACTTTTTAAAATCTAAACTAGTTTATTATTAAAATATTTCACATGCTATTTGTCATTAGCATCTCTCAAAGGCAAGTCAAGCACATAGCAGGTCAAACTCATATCTAAGGAGAATGACAGAATGGAAGGAAACATAATGGCATTGAAGACTTTAGAAGGAAGGCAGCAATAAATAGCAGTGGGCACTGCTGGCATTCATTGCCTGGCAGCTTGGTTTCACGCTTTTTCCTTAAAGTTTGCCTTTTGCAAGCCATCTTGCAAGCAGAGTCCAGTATTTCCTTCTTTGCATCTTAAACTGCTGAGACTGTGAAAAATAAAGTTAGGAACTGTAATGCCATAATTGAGGCAAATTTACTGAGATATTTCAATCAAATTAATAAAATATTTATATGAATGGTGGTTAGACATGAGGGAAGAGCTTTGCACGTTCTGGGAGGCATTATGATAAAAACTAGGGACTTTTTTGTTAAAACAGAAATGTCACTACATGGTGAACTTAAGGCCACACTTACATGCAAGTTACTGCCGTAGATATATGAGTAAGCTAAAAATGTAGTCTCTGTATGTTTCTTCAGACCTTTAAGTCAACTTTGAATTGTTTCCCAACATTATAATAAAAGGTGAAGTTTACATTTTGAGAGGAAGAAGGGAGGGACAGAAGATGGAGTGTCCGGCTGTGCAGCCTTATGAATGTGTGTGAATACAGTGCTGGGTTATTTACTCTTGTCATAGGTTTTTTGATAAATCTTCAAGCTGATTTTATGCTTTTCAGATAATTTCTTTTTCTCTTTAGAAATACTTAATTTTCTCAATTCAGTTTGTCAACCAAATCTTTAAAAAGAGTGAAAACTTCTTTCGATGTTAAATCTTCATGACATACCATACATAGAAAAGTGGTTAACTTAAGAGCAGTTCAGCATTGTACTTGTCAGTTTTTGTCCCATGTGCAGACACTTCATAATTTAAAGACGTGTTCCATGGAGACATTACATCATTTCTTAAAACACGAATGCATCCCTGACTGTTATGCAATATTGCTTTCAGTATTGGAATTGAGCTGAATCCCACACTTGTACAAAAGAGAGACTGCCTAGTTGGGGACAACTAGAAAATTCAGTGAAACACATGGCAAAAAAACCTATGGATAACACTTCATTTTGTTTGTTCCAATATATTAATGGATACAAATAAGACATTGTCAATAGTTATGTTCAAACCCAATATTTTATAATGAAATGTCAGTGAAAATAGAAGAGTTAATAATTCAGTGCAGCAGCATTCTGTAGGAGTTATGTGAGCTTTAAAGCAGTATCATAAATTCTTCTAGTGTGTCTACAGGTCCTGCAATGAAAAGTGTCTGTGTGGCGTAAAATGGTCTTGAGCCTTCACTTAAGGAGATTCTCATTACTTTGATTTTTGTTAATAAATGCAAAGTTTAGGGAAATGAATAAATTCCTCTGATTTCAATTGTTGTTGGGATTGCTGGAATACTAAAAGGCTTTCAGTGTATACTACTAAACTTTAAGTTGCATATTTAATCTTTTTCTAAATACCAGGTGGCTTAGTGTGCTTCAGGGGCTGGCATGTCTGCAAAGTGCAGTTGTATAATCTGAAATTTTCCCCAAGAAACTGTCCAAGTCTGAGTTTAGTCAAACAAGCATAAAAGTAACTAAAAATTACCTAATAGTTTAGTTTTACTCCTTTGTCATGTAACTCCTTGAGTTGAAAGCTGTAGAATGTTTCCAGCAGTTTGGCATCTCCAAGACTGAAGACCTTGCAGTTCAAATATGTAGCGCTAGGCTATATACATGTGCGTGTGTAGAGCAAGACTGTTAGAATTGCTCTATTTTCAAGTCTTCAGTGTTTCTCTTTTCTCAGGCATTATATGTAGACAGTACCCTACTCAATATACTTGCAGCCAGAATACAGCTTTTTAATTCTGTTTTTTTCCTTAAATGACTTCATTCTTCTGGGCTCAAGAGAGATTAGTTTCTGTTTTCCTTTTTCGCAATGCTTATATATCATGCCTGCTTTTAATTTTGTTTTAATGTTGTTAAAAAGTAATTTAGAACTGGCTGTGTGTGGGGAAAAATGGCACTTGTTGGCCAACACAGTGTCTATTAATTAGCCAAAACCAGGACACCCCTGTTGAGCTCAGAGGTCTTTGCCTTCTCATTTTGGTTGTGGGTGAGGAGGTAGTGTTTCTTGTTTGCTTGGCTTCTTTGGATTTAAAAAAAAAACCCAAAACCTGTCCCAAGAAACAAAAAGCCAACTACCAAAACAAACAAACCTCACAACCTTCCCCCAATCCAAACCCCAATCCAGGGCTATGAAAACCTATGATTTAAACAGCAAGAGCTATTCTGTAATAAATTCTGTCCCTGTGTGTTGCTTTTAGTAATGACTACATTCTGTACAATATCATAAGTCCATTTCTAAAAGCGTTTCTAAAAGTAAATGGTAAGGAAGAATTATTTGATTTTGTTTATTTTTAATTCATCTATGTGTATACAACTGGCATCTCAAAAAATGACCAGATAAAAGTAACCAACCTGTTGTGGTACTCCATTAAAGTAGAGAGATGATCATGTCAGCCTAGCCTGGCTGTGTAGGAACCTCTTTGCTGTTTGCAAAATGTAATCAGGGAGTATAGTATTAGCTTTTTTAATGTTTGAATTGCTGAATTATTCATGGAGAAGATCAGTAGAATCTGGAAAGTTAAAATGAAGGTATACATGAAGGTATGCATATATTTTTATATATAATGGAGGAAAATAAGCAACTCTCTTCTGTGAATATGGATGCTAAGGTTAAAAATATTCTCTGAGTTCTTTATATAGGTTTAGACAGTTTATGGATGCAACCTGGACATAGAAATGTTTCAAATCAATTGGTGTTTATTCTATATGCTCGGTTTGGCAAATTGAGACTTAAATCTTAGGGGAGGAGGAAGGGGAATTTACATCTGTATACAAACTTGAGCTATTGCACCACAGACTAGCTGAAGTTGGAAAGGACCTCTGGAAGTCATCTTCAGTGCATGGGGGAGGAGGGACGTTTCTGGGGGGGAGGGACATTTGGGTTTTTTGGGAGGGGTTGGAGTGTTTTGGGGTGGGGTTTTTTTGTGGGTTTTTTTTTCCTTTTTTTTTTTTTTTTGCAAAAGAAATTAAAGGTTATATATTTGAGAGATGGTTTGAGTTGCATGAAAATACTTTCTTACAAAGGCTAAATTTCTTAATTACACTTGATTTGATCTTAATTTTTTAAATATAAAAAGAATCCTGCTACTTTTATAAAGAATACGCCCAGGTAAACTCTGTGTTAAAAGTTTTCATGTGCGTAAGTTCTAGAAGTCTGCCTTCTGTTCTAAAATGACAATCCCTTCATTCATAACCATATAAAACCTTTAGAACTGCATAAAAATGATGTGGGTAATTAAGGAAAAGAGTACTTAATGTGCAGGAATTGCTTGTATGCTTGCCAGTACGTATCTGCGTAGCCACCTTATTGGTCTTTAAGCTTAATAAAAATACTGTTTGTAAATTGCTGTAAAAAGAGTTAATAGTTTGTGTTTCTGTAAATGCAATAATGCATTGAGTTTTACTTTGCATGTCAGTCTTTAATGCTAAGCCGGTCCCACCTCAGAAGGTCAAATGGCATCACAGGACTACCAAATACTTCAGACTTAATGAAACAAGTACTGCAAAAGTAATTTTTCATAGTTTAGTCAACTTTTGTTCTTAACCTACTTTCACCTTTTTGTGTGCTATTTCTAGTTACAATTGTAGCTTCCGCTGTTCTCAGGAAAACAAACAAACAAAACCGCAACCAAATAGAGTGGAAGAGAGTGAGCATGGGATATGATAAACTAATTTTCCTATTCTAAATTCAGTCCTATGAATAGTCACTTAATTAGCTTAAAGCCTTAAGCTTCAATCAAAAAAAAGGGGGTGGGGAATTATTAGGCCCTTGGAGACCTGCAGCGGTATATGGAGCTTTATGACAAACTTCAGTTTCTAACCCACTAGGATGCTTTTGAAATCTGTACTAACTGTCCTGCAAGGCTGTACCGTAACTCTTGATAGGAACTGAAAACATGTGGAGTCATGTCTACTTCTGAACAACCAAAGCCTGTTCTATCGTCTTTAACTAGGATGTAAAGTGATGCAGAAAAGAGAGCACCTAAGCCATTTGAAGTGCTTAGATGTGCTTAAGTGCTTAAAAACAAAGGTAACTTTGGTTCATGATCAAGTTGTAATTCTATTGTCTCAGCATTGATTTTGGTGCAGTTGAATAGAGATAGAGGTTCAACTGCCCAATGTCCTGCTGCTTCTTACGAAGAATTTAACATACTGCATACCAGCAGGAACTCTGCCAGCAGCAGTATTACTCCTGTTGATCTGAGGATTGGTTTAGGCTCTTGCAGTGCTGTTGGGTGCCTCCCCTTGTCTGTGTGAATCAGCACCATTACAGGGCAAGGAAAATAGTCCCATGACAATAATGCATCTGGTAAGGTGGGTGGAGGTAATACTTTGGTGACTCTGCTGTAGGCACCTGTTTCCTTAGAGGAGGAGCTCTCCACCTGGTTACATGAGGGTCAAGAGAAAGGTGCTATAAGTTGAGCTTTTGAAGTTACTCCGCAAATCTTTCCCAACCATAAGCAGAAACAGGATCCTAGTGCATCAATTCGAGATGCTTTATATAACAGTAATAAACACAATAGTTTTTGATTGGTGAATCCCTAGGACAGCCTTATTCTGTATGTTACGAATAATGATAAAGGTGCACCTAGTTGTGCATTTTCTAAGTACTTGTAAAGGGAATGCTGGTCGGGGGAGACAACTGTATTCACAGCTACTAAACTGTGCAGTTTTGGTCTTATCTCTCCTGCCTTACTGCATGCTTAAGGTCTGTCCCTCTGCCTCCATAGCTACCTGCTAGGCAGCCTAGTCCTCCAGCCAGGCATGCCCTGGTGTCAAACCCACTGACGGAGTGGGCATTCAGGACTACTGGTTTATTGAGCCCTGTGCTCTTTTGTCAGCAGAATTTTTCTTAAAGCTATTTAGTTTTGGTTCCCAAGGTATAAAATTGTAGGTCTGACTTGATACCAGTTCAGTAAAGGTTTTCTTAAAAATATCGGCATTTAAATGCCTTTTGCTTATTGGTGCCCATGACAACAGAACCATTGGTTTGAGTATTCTGTGTCAGTTCTCTATGCATGGAGCAAAATTCCTTTGCAGCTTTTATTTGACCTCACTAAAAACAAGAAAAAAGATTCACACTGCTATGCAGTTGTACAGCTGGTAACTGTGCATATAAGTAGAGTTTTTTAAAGGATGCTCATGTCTTAGAACCACCTGAATTTCACAACAGTCTGTTTCTCCATACTCAGTAGTAGTAGTCATATCAGATGAAAAAGGTTGCTCTGTAATGTTTCTTGAAAATGCTAACAAGATCTGAGGGGGGTGGAGGATAATTTCTTCTATCTGCAGTTGCTTCGTAAAATAAAACTTCCATCAGATCTGCCACATGATCTGGGAAATTGCAAGTTTTTTTTCTGTTCCTTAGAATGGCATTAAACTTATTTTTGTGCTTGACCTTTCTACAGCAAAAGTAATACCTTTTTGCGTTTCCCCATAGGTATGCATGAAATAACTTGATCAATGGGACATCTTAAGTAGCTTTTTTTTTGGGTGGGGAGAGGGGGAAGTCAGGCAATTTAAGCGAAATAAAACTGGATAGCTGCCTAATCTGAAATGCAGAATACCTTCGTTTTGGAAATTCTTTATAAGATAGAGAAGTACTTTCTTGATTACTTTATGCCTTTCTCTAATTATGTTGGAATGACTTGTGTCCTCTGAATTGCTTAAAATTTTTTTATCTGACTTGATCTTGCTCTGATGTAAATCAACAGGCATTTTCAAAAGAAACAAGGTTACAAAAATGCATGAATAGCCTTGCATTGTCAGTGGCAATCATCAGAATACAGAAAATACTGGTCAGATAATTCCTATTAATCAGTTAAGAATTTCGGTCTGCCAGGCTTTAGAATACAGCTCTTGGGGAGGCTGCAGTCATCTGCTTGTAATACTATATATTATCTGCCTGTTAACTATCACTAATACTTCTTTCCTTTTGGGAAAGGTTTATTTGTGCTGTTTAGTATTTTTCATGAGAGAAGATAAACTTTTGGTGTCAAAGGTCAGTTGAAGCCCATAGTATATTTTAGTTTTGTTTTTCAGCATGTACTTTTTCCTGAGTTTGGTTGGAGAAGTGTTGAGAAAGGGAAAGTGTCATGTTTCATCTTTTTCTTAAGTATAACTCACTCCTGCTTCTGTGTATTTAAATCATCACAGTTCAGAAGGCTTCAAGGGATGGTGAGAAGTTCTAGATGCCAACCTAATGCATTATTGTACACAAATGGTTGACACTAATATGAAAACGTTATTGTAAGCCTAGTTGAGGATGCTAATTTAAACACATCAGTTATGCATTAAGTATTAGTGAATGGTAATGATGTGTTAGCTTAGTAAACATGATTAAATTTTTGTTTGATTTGGAACAAAAATGGCTTGAGTGGGGGAGGCCAGAACTCCAAAGCAGCCTTCAAAAGCATGGAGAAACTAGCATGCATAGCAGAAATCCACTTGAGGATCTGGTCACAGGTTTAAAAAAAAAAGGGGTGGGGGGGGAGTGGCAAAAAAACCCTACACACAAACCAGAACAACATATGCCCACCAGTTCTACTGGGGAGAACACTACGATTTTATACTCTGAAGGAATAATACCTAATGTGTGATAATCTGTAGCTGAAAAAAATTTAGTCTTCCAATTAATATCATATTTCTGTAACTACCATCCAAAGACTAATCTTCCATAAAGAAAGCCAGTGTCCCACCTGATGCTCCAGGCTTTACTGTGGACAGTAGCACTTACAGGTAGGGCTGGCTACTGCATTCCCCTCTTGAAGCCTGTGGAACTCCTATAAACTGTCTAGAATTACAATGTAAGTGAGAATCATCCTCTCTCTGCAAATCTTTGTATTATAAATGAAATTCTAATTGGCTTTTTTTTTTTGTTTTGTTTAAAATTGCTTTGGTTTCAAACATTCTCTGTACTGTGCATTCTAAATATAGACTGAGTCTGTGCCAAAGACCAAGTGCAAACATACAAAACCATCATTGATAGAAAGTCTCTTTAATGATTTCCTCTGGAAACTATAATTTGAATCATATGATTCTTCTGCAGTAGCTGTAGGAGGGAATATCTGAAAAATATAATATGTTTTTTCAGAATTTTAAGCTTTTCATCTGTACAAACTTAAGTTTGTATAAACTGTGCTAGTCATTTTATTGCTTGATTATTTGGCAAGACCAACATTTCCTGCAAAGCAAGTCAGATCTAAAGAGAACAAAATCCAGGGCATAAATAGTCATCTTGTGATAGTCTTTTTTTCCCCCAGACTTTTTAGCAGTTACAAAATAATTGTTATTTTATGGTATATGCTTGTCAAGAAATGTGGTGGTAGCCTGTTGTTTTGGCTGTGTAGCTGCAATTGAAGCTGCTGAATTGGTATCGTTTAGCTAGTGAGACTGCTCCATCTGGCAATATTCATCAACCAAGCCTAGTCACTGAGGACTGCTGGCAACATATACTCCCTGTATTAACTTCTGTGAAAGAGAAAGGCACATGATCTCTTGTTAATGGGAGGAAGGCTGTGGGAAAGGAAGAAGTTGGGAATGAAGTGGAATGGGGGAAGTGAGAGACACAGAGAGGAAATGAGAGTGACTGATAAAGAGAATGAAGATAGTTGGGAAGAGGTAGATGTGATTCACAAAATGAATGGCAGGAAATGTGAGGTTAGAGTGGGAGTCTTAAAGAAATTAAGCTTTTGAAAGAGTAGAATAATAAAGAGCAAGTGACAAAGATGGTATAAAGATAATGGGAAAACAGATGGAATATGGAAAGAGGAAGACGTGGGGGGAAGGACTGCGTGAAAATGTATATGCCAAAAAGTAGAGAGGAGGATTACAGCCCAGTGTTCATAGGTGTATAGATTTCCAATACTTATCCTCATCTTGGAAATGAGATTGGATGCAATTCTGAGGTTCCTACTTGTGAATATCATGGGGGAAAAGCTGGTAAACACCACTGTATCGGTGCAGACTTTCATTACTGTCCTTGCCCAGTGATTAGATACCTAACATGCCACTATTCTCATCTCTAATATCTTTGTGCTACCTCCATAAAGATGTTTAGATGACTGCAATTTCAATTTGTTAAACATTTAACAGATGTCTTGTCTTGCATCAAAACATATGTATGATTTTAAAATACTGAGAACACAAAACATTTGTAGTCCATGGGAGTTGAGGATATTGGTGCTTTCTACTAAAAAACACAAAACAGAATTAGAATATGTGCAAGTAAACCAAGATGGCAATAAAAAGGATTACATTTGAGTGCAACTGTCATCCAGCTAATTAGATTTGTGTCCAATGCAATGTCAAATAATGTAAACTGCTTGGTTTCACAATGTTGGAAGAAAGTGGTAGCCAAGAAAGTAAGCTGAGAAAATATTGGGTTTGAAGAAAATGCAAGCTGTTCCTTGGAACTTGCTTAAAATATTGCAATGCCAAAAAGTTCATACCAAGATTTTTAGCAATAAATTTGCAGACTTATAGGAAGCTATCCATGTGCAAAATACATTCCTGTGTGTATTCCTCATCTCCTCTTTCTATTGTAATGAAGTGCAGTGAGATGTTAAGCTTGTTAGCTTTTCTGCCTGTGGAGACTAAAAAATATGAATTGACTTTCTTATAGATAACGCATTTTGTCAGTTCAAAGAAAACCTAAACTTTCAGAATAAGCAAACCCTTTCTGAGGGAGAAGAAAGGGGAAACATTGAACATGACTATTTGGGTACAGTATTTGTTGTTTTCTCTTCTGCTTGCAGGAAATTTGCCTGAAACCTAAGGAGGTCCAGTGACTTTCCATCCTTAAAATAATTGAAATGTAGCATCTTTCCTTCTTTTAGTCTGATATATTGTCCCATACTGGGCAGTGTTTTCATTGATTATTAATTGATAGGATAGCGTGTATTTATATAATTTGCAACTGGCTGCAATTTACACTCAAAACAAAATAGAGAAACAATGCAAAATTCGTGCCAACTCATGAATGGTAACACAGCCTGCTTGGGGGAGAAAGATCAGGTGCATAGTGTTGAAGGGGTTTAAATGTCCTTGTTTATGACAGATTAAATAGGCACAGTAGTGTGATGCTGTACCCCAGAATAGAGCAAACTCATGGTTTGTAAATGAGTACTTATTTTGTGCAACCTAGTACTGCTGAGGTTTCACCTGTGAAATCATAACAGTTGCCAGTGCTGATCTGCAGAGTTTGGACAATCTTGAGAAAATCTGGGGGAAAGAAAAGGAGATGTTTGAAAACAAGAATTGAGAAGAATTTAAAGGAAAATTTCATGTTGTCTATAAATAAAAAAACCACCAAAACCACTATGTGTGAATAGGAAAAAGGTGATTGTTACCAGTGTCTACTTAGGACAGGATTAAAAGCAAACATTTCTGTCAGAGATTTCCCTTGAATTTTAGGGAGGACAAGGGTAGCTAATTACTGTAGTAGTTTGCATAGGCTTTGGGGTCCCTACTAATGGAGATTCTTTGGGACAGATTAAATAACTATCAACTGTGCTGTAGCATATTAGATCTTGCCATGAAGGTGGCTTAAATGATCATGTGTAATAGTTCAGTCCTTGACTTCTGAGACTTTTTTTTAAAAAAGAACTGATCCCAATTTAGATGCTTATTGAAGAACTGTGCAAGAATAAATCCATGTAAAAGCCATGATAGTGTGCAAGGAGAGGATCAGGCTGTTGGATTCTGTAAGTGAAGATGAGGTTCATTCCAGAGTGTGAGGGGGTTAGAAGAAAAATAAGCAAAAAAATTACTATAGAGAAGGGCATTTGTAGCATGAGTTATTGGTAAAATGCAGGATAAAGAGAGAAAGTCTTTTTATCTCTAAAGAGAGAAATGCTTTTCATCAGCTGACTCATTACATTAAAAAATACTAGCAGCATAAATAGCATATCAGCCCAAAGGAAAAATTTTCAAGTCAGAGACTCCTGAAAATTAACTTTCTCCCCATTGCCCAATATACAATGGGACATCTTTTTGCATATTTTTTGCTTCTTCCTCCCTTTTTTTTTTTAATATTTTTTATTTTTCATAACTCAGACTTAAACCACATTCATAGCTGACTTCAGCAGCAGCTGAAAATGGAACATCTGGTAGATTATATTTGAGTGCCTAAATTTATGTTCCTAAATCTGTATTTGCAGGCAGTGCCATGTGCTGTTCTGTCCTTGTTGGGGCTGGTAGGGGAAAGATGCGAGTGCAGAGCTAGGGTAGGAGTTGGTGCTTGGGGGGGGGGGGCGGGGCGGGGAGGAGCATTCCTCGTGGATGAGACTCTGTAGGAGTCCTTGGTGCGCTTTTTCTTTTTTTTTTTTTTTTTTTTTTTTTTTTTTGATTATTTGTGTTTGGTTGGTTGCTTGTGTTTTTGTTTAATTCCTGCACAGCCCCAACCATGCATAGTGATGGTATTTCACAACCAGCATTCTGTCATTAGCAGTGCCTAGGTACTTTTAAGCCAACTGGTGAATATTGTGCTGTCCCAGCCAGTTTTTCTACTGGATGGCAGGGGACCCAGATTTGTTGTGCCTTTTGAACCAAGGTTATGTGCAGCACCTCACCCATGCCTCCCCTGGCCTTTCATTGTGTTAGTAGGTGGAGAAAAGCTCATCAGGTACAGAGCAAATGTTTAGAGTAGGTCAGTGAATGGTTATAGAGGGGCATGTGACAGCTCTGCATGTCCATGCTTCACCATGGATGGATAAATTGGGGCTTTTGGGAAACAGAGGGCTTGTGTTTATGCCACTGAAGAGTTTTGTTCTGAAAATATTGCAAACCTCTTCTTCCTGTATTAAAATGGACTTTTTCTCCTCACTTGCTGACCTTCTTCAATTGCCACTGGCTTAATCGCCTTAATGACAGCTTTTTTGTTTTCTTTTTCTGTCTTTTTTCTTTCTTGGCATGGACAGGCTAAAGGTTATCTAGACAGTGAGGTATGTAAGGCCAAAGCCACTAATTAAGATACTGAGATAATCTTATGGCCAGCATGGACATTCAGGACTTAAGCATGGTAGCATATGGCCAGTGCTAAGTTATATTTTTTAGTTTCCCTCAAGCAGTGTCTGTTTTGTAAGTCTGTTTGGAGGTAGGTCTTGGAGTGACTCTCATGCCTGGTAGTGGCAGTAAACAAAAGCAAATATTTGCAATAATTACTTGTTTAATTCTGTTTGAAATTTGACAGAGTAAAATCTGACTTTGAAGGCAACTTTTTTTATATTGCATAAATTTATGATTAAATTATCAATTTTTACTTTTCTACACTTAATGGAAAAACGTATCTTCATTTACAAATATTTAGACAGCTAAACTGTAGGGACAGTTTTCGGCAGTCCCATGTTGTTTGTCTATAGCAAAACTAACACTGGGATTTTTCTTTTACTTTAAACTGACTATAGAACTTGAAACCAGGATGACTTTGAGTTTCTCAGCCTCTCAGAGCAAATGCCACTGCCACCACTTTTTTTAAGGCCCAAGCTTCCCATACTTCACTATCTTCTAGTCCAGTTTTGGTATGCTTTGCCAAAATTGCCGACATTTGCATATTTAGCAGTCTGAAATATCCATTCTCTCTTTCATGAGTGGCTGCTGTCCTCAGGCTGAGAGATAAAGCAGGAAGAACTGTATTCTGTGTTTATGATGTTTGACTTGTGAATATATCGAGGAAAAGAATCTTTGTAGTTTTAATAGTTCCCACATATTCATCTTAGGTACTCACTGCTAAGCTTCATAATTAACCTAAACGCTACCTGTTGCAATTTTTTAACTATTGCTTATCTTAATACAACTTGTAAATAGTTAATATCTTCTGTACCACATTGCTAAGGCAATCAATACGTAATTGACTTAAAGATTTAAAGCAAGTATCTTGCTGACATCGTGTTTACTGTTTGGAATGCCAAATTAATTACAGTATGTATTGCAGTTGTTGTATTATGAGCTACATCTGCTTTTAGTTAACTTTCTCTGTAAATGAGCAACTGTCAGTGCATACCGTTTCTCATACTCCGAAGAAAAATTCCCCAAACTTGTAATTGTGTACCTTAAAAATTAAAGAACCATTGTCTTTAGATCACAAGTTCGTTTGTTTCTTTTGTTTCTGGAGGAGCTGACCCAAGCATAGATGACTCCTCCCTGTTTTGCAATAAGTAAATGAACAGAAAAGACTGTCCCAGGCCAATTGAAACTTGGCCACCAGGGTTCATGTTGATTCACTTCGATCTGAGCAGTTAGACACGCACAGATCCACAGCATCCTGTGTGCCAGCAGCTAGCAGCAAATACTTCATTTACTGGAGTTATTTGTACAAGCCTCCAGACTGCTACCATTTCAGAAACCAGGCAGATCAATTCTCTCCTTTTTGCATGCAGCATAGATGACAACTGAGGCGGCTTTTAAAGGAAGTAACATTTGCTTGAGCCTTTTATCTTGTTTGCAGTTAGTTTGTAGATTCTTCTGTGCTTAGTGTGTGTGTGTGGGCCTACAGCAATGAATGCCAGCCCTACACAAAAATGTAAAATCATTAATTTGCATTGGCTCAGAGAAAGGTACAATGTATCTGTGGTCACATTTGTGAATGGTTTTAGGAAACAAATTCTAGGTAGCAAAGGAAGCCAGCAGGTGAGCATGGTACTTGAAATTTACAGAAGGGTGATTCGAACCATGCTCATTCCTGTAAGAGTAGGAACAAAGCTTTTCTATTTTTGGTTAGGGCTTGCCACGCTTTCTGTAAAGAACAGCGACTTACTTATACTCGAGCAGATAGTATAGATAGATAGAAGTATAGTATAGATAGTATAGATAGTATAGATATAGTATAGTATAGATAGTATAGATAGCAGATAGAAGAGCCAAAATACAAACACAGTTGTAATATGAAGGGAATTAGCAAGGTGCTCAATATCCAGTTAGAGTGCTTGGCAGTATCTGTAGTAAAAACTAACATTTTGGGCCCTGGAATGTGGTAAAATAAACTCTTATCATTGCAATTTAAATTACTTGTGAGTACTAATTTTTCCAGTGAAAACTGGAATTAGCTGATGTATTGTGTTTGGATTTTTAGGAGCTTCTATTTATTAGTAGATACCTTGCAATGTCCCCCATATTGTGTTGACATGTAATCTAGAGACTGATGTAGTAGTCCACTCAGACTCCCATCCTTCTGTTTAAACTCAAGTTTGGGACATACAAAAAACATTTTTGTCAGGATGACTGCTGATATTTTCATCACACAGATGTTCAAGAGGCAATTAATTTTTGAGGTAAGTTTTGCTATTGGTCTAATACTGGAGAGAGAGACAGATGGAAAGAATTGATGCAGAGAAAATTAATCTGAAAACAGCTCAGGGATGTTTCGTTTTTTCTTCCCTCCCCCCCCCCCCCCTTTAAAAGACAATACTTGGCATCTATCAGGTGTTTTTTTAAGCATATCACAAATCAATTTCCCTGCATAGGAGCAGTATGGGCAGCTTTTGTTCACTTGCTGTGAACCCCTCCCTAAAAAGAAAAGCAGAAGTTTTAAGTAGGTTACTGGTCTTCAGGAGAGGAAGTTCATTTCCCAGGTGAGCTGCAAACTGCCTGTCATTCTGGAGAAAATCATTTAATAACTGCAAATAAGAATAACCTTTCAATGTAAAATATACAACTGTTACAGTGCCATATGCTAATAGCCAAGCAATGGTAGGTTATTATATTATTAAAATGTGCAATTCAGTATTCACATCAAAAATTCACATAAAAATAAAGATGCTGTATAAAAGCATCTTGAAGTTTTTAATAGTCATAAATAATTACCACTTGGTGACTAATTCTTTTCTTTATTAGGTGCATCACACATGGACTTGGAAGGAAGGTGGAAATATCACTTCCTTTATTTGCCTATTACCTTTTTTCATCCTGCAGACTACAGCCTGCACAGCAGTGATGCATGGAAAAAGCTGTAACATTGCCATGCTGGCTTTAAAAAAAAAAAAAAAAAAACCCAAAAAAAACCACCCCCCCCAAAAAAAAACCCCGACAAAAAACCCACCATGCACCTGTGCTTTTACAAAATAAGAAAAGAAATAGTCTTGTTCAATGAATGGAAGAAACTAGTTTATAATAATCATAGCAATTTTTAAGTCTCATTTCATACACTTATTATCATAACGTTAAAATATGTATTGATATTTCAAACCCAAGATGTAGGAATGTAGTGTATGTGACAATGATCTAACTTTCTGTATCAAAAAATGGCTGCCTTCTAATATCCTCAAAAAAGATTTAGAGGTTTGTCTTCTTTAGTATCTGTTTATTGTAAGCAATGTTATTTGTATGAGGTACATGGAAAGACAAAACAGGCGGTGAATGTGATTTGCTTCCACTTGAGTTCTCTTTCATAAGAGACTAATAAGCCATTAACTTAGTGTTAGACTATGGACCATTAGACTAGAGTTTTACTGGATTGTCAGTGCTATAAGACAACCCCTGTGTTGTGCCTTTGTGAGTCTCTTGTTTGCATGCTCTGTGTACCAACACCACACACGTAGCTGATGCAGATGTCATGCACTAGGTTTCATGAGCAATAAGCTGATGAATTTTCTAAATACTCAGATCTTATTTTTATTAGAAGTAAGAAAAAGTAAGTACTGTTATTAATGTGTGTTCAAGATGAGTAAAAAGGT
This sequence comes from Strigops habroptila, assembly GCF_004027225.2. Taxonomy (NCBI): domain Eukaryota; kingdom Metazoa; phylum Chordata; class Aves; order Psittaciformes; family Psittacidae; genus Strigops; species Strigops habroptila. The sequence continues at coordinate 33,412,276 of NC_044281.2, forward strand.
CTGTTAGACCTCTGAACTCAGTCTTTAACAATAGTTCACTATAATGCAAATAGTAAACTATCTAATGGGGCTTTTTATGCTTGGTGTTTGCCATATTTGCCCCAAACATTCATGTTCCCCAATGGCAGCTATTGTTGCTGTTGGGCTTCTGACCTCATCAGGCACCAGTCTGCGTTTCGCCTTGGCTCACAAACATCCTGTTCCAGCTTTTGAGCTACTTGTTGCCCTGCCTCCAATATTAGCTCCTTGGGACCTGCCTGTAACCTTCTGCTCTTGCAGAGGCTGTTTGCTGATGGGGATCTCTTCTCTGGGGTGGTCTGCTTCTCTGTAGGATGTTGGATCTTTTCACTGTGTTCATTGCATTCAAGATCTTTACTTTGCAGCGGATTATATGCTTGATGTTGTGCATTTATATCCCCTGTGTTTGGGTTAGGGTGGGAAGCTTAAAGGTACTTTCTGAAAGGCAAATACACTCACAATGCATGATCTGACTATCCCTTGCTGTAATTTGAAATAAGAATAATTTTTATGTATTTCATGTAGCTGTTGCTACATGATTACCTCTCAAGAAAACTTTTTTTTTTTATTATTGGACTTTTAATTTTTCTCTCTAAAAAAAAAAAAAGAAAAAAACAACACCGAAAAACCCCATTCACCATGTTCATCAGGAATACAGTTGAAATAAGAACCTCTAAAAACAGAACCCAGGAAAGGGCAACTTTTCTGGGGAGAATCCATTTCACTCTGTAGAAGTGTGATACTAAAGCAGAGAATGTAATAGAGTACTTGTAATCATAATCAAAATTACCATATCTAGCTAGCTTTAGTCACCAGGTGTGATGTCCTATCAAAAACCAGCTATTTCCATCTTTCTGAAATGCTTCTGAGAACATTTAATTTCATACTGATTCTCAAGAAGACAGTTTTGTCCTGTTCACTCAGGTGTACCTAGTACAGTAGCCTTTGCTGTAGACTAGCTGCATCCTCCTGCTCCAACCGTAGAATGAATACTTTGCCATAGCTGTATAAAAATCAGCTCACATATTGGAATGCGGTCAGACCAATCAGACGCTAAAAGGTGCAGCAGAAACCAGGAAGCATGGAGGTGTGAAGTAAGTGTAGTTGGATTTGGATGTGGGAGAATTTGCAAAGAAGGTTCAGCCTTAGGCATGCATTTAGGCTCATGATTCAGATGTTATGATGCTTTTTAGCAAAACACAGCCACAGTGATTTTTTTTTTTTTTTTTTTTTCCAAATGTGTAAGGAACTAAAATTATCTTGAGGCTTATGCATCAAAACTGTGACCTTGAATATGAGTCTGTGTGTGGTGAAGATGGTATTATTTATAGGAATGTTGTGGGTTGTTTTAAGTCTTCTACTGAGTTGATCTTATAATACTATGGCTTTTTCCTTCCCTTTATTTCTTATTTTCTTTCCCAGACATTGTGGTTCTGTGTTTGTGCTTTGAGATACAATGGTAACAGACATTTAAGTAATGAACTGTGAATTCATTGGTTCCATGCTGAAAAAATAAGACATAACAGACTTTGCGTCCTGCTGAGAGATTGCCTTGTGTTGGGTGGCTGCTTAGGCAAAGGCTGAAAAACAACTGCCCAGGAAGTGGCAGAATTGCAGCATGGCATGTGCCTTTTAGTGTCTGAATGCACTTATACAATGTCCCTAATGATGGTTTTTAGAAAAAGTAAAATAAGAAATTTAAGCTGATTATGGTGATAAGAAACTGAAATAGTGTAACTAAAATGGAGTTTCTGGATGACAACAATTAATTGATTCTTATTTCTTCTTTTCAGGTTTTCTTCTTCTCCACCTTGGCCTTCCCCTTCTCCCTTCAAATCCGGTTATTTTTCCTGTTTAAATTGCCATACGTTCTGTTACTTCTTCCTTGCCTTACCTCTTTGCTTATGCTTTGAGAAGTCTTTTCAACTTCATTTCCTCTGTCACTGGATCCAAAATCCAGTCATCAATAGCTTATTTCTCCAAAACTGATAAGCTGTACAGGTAATCTATTTTTCTAAAGCTTATCTGTTGCTTCTGGCTAATTTTCACTTAATTCTGGGCATTCTGAACATGCATTTTCACTGTTCTGCTGGGATGTTTCAAGGCTGCTGAGAGACCCAAATGTGGGATTCAGCTATGATTTGATGTACAAGTGCACCTCATCTTGTTTCTTTTCATTTGTGAGGCTACACTGAACAGATATTTCACTTTAAATAGCCATTTTACTCAAAGTAGCCTGTTACAGGTTTTAAAATTTTCTTTTGAACTATACTGAAATCTTTGAGAAACAAGATTCTTTGCTCTACCAGATGTTGAACATCATTTCTTCAGTTTTGTGTGTGTAAGATTGATGTTTTACCCAGTCTCTGCTTCATGAATATCTCTGTGTGTGTCTGTATATGTGTCTATGCATGCATTTTTATAAATGGTGCAAAGAAGTAAGGAGGAGATTGTAGGCTTCACTGTCCTGCAGTTGTTACAGTGCAGAATTGAAAAGCAATGCTTTGATGTGTCAGCAACATGGACAGTGGGATCGAGTGCACCCTTGGGAAGTTTGCTGATGACACCAAGCTGTGTGATAGGGTCAACGCAATGGGGGAAGTGATGTGAAATTTATGAAGTTCAACAAGCTCAAGTGCAAGGTTGGACCAGGGCAATCCCATGCATAATTACAGGCTGGGCAGAGAAGGGGTGAGAGCAGCCCTGACGAGAAGGGCTTGAGGGTGTTGATTGATGAGAAGCTCAGCATGACGTGGCAGTGTGTGCTTGCAGCCCAGAAAGCCAACAGTGTGCTGGGTTGCATTGAAAGAAGTGTGGTCAAGGGAGGTTATTCTCCCCCTCTACTCTACTCTTGTGAGGCCTCGAGTACTGTGTACAGCTCTGGGGCCCCCAACACAAGAGGTATGTGGACCTGTTGGAGTGAGTCCAGAGGAGGACCATGAAAATGATTGGAGGGCTGGAGCACCTCTGCTATGAAGACAGACTGAGAGAGTTGGGCTTGTTCAGCCTGGAGAGAAGGCTCCAGGGAGACCTTAGAGCAGCTTCCAGTGCCTAAAGAGGGCCCACAAGAAAGCTGGAGAGGGACTTTTTCGCAAGGGCATGTAGTGACAGGACAAAGGAGAATGGCTTTAAACTGAAAGAGGGGAGATTTAGGTTAGATATTGGGAAGTTCTTCACTATGAGGGTGGTGAGGCACTGGCACAGGTTGCCCGGAGAAGCTGTGGCTGCCCCATCCCTGGCAGTGTTCAAGGCCAAGCTGGACAGGGCTTGGAGCAACCTGGTCTAGTGGGAGATGTCCCTGCCCATGGCAGGAGGGTTGGAACTAGATGATCTTTAAGGCCTCTTCCAACCCAAACCTTTCTATGATTCTATATTTACTGCTCCTCAGGTGACTACGTAACAGCATCAAAAATGTAAAAACAACAAAGGGTTACATGTAAACTGCTTCCCTGGCACTGTGGCAGAAGCAGTGTAACAAATATCTACTCTTTCTCAGCCTCCTTGTCATATTCTGAGTAGAATAGAAATTATTCTAAAAATGGTTTGAAGTTAGATGCTAGTAAAGTAGAAAGTTGAGCTAAAGTTCTGAGAAGACAGTCTTTCAAATACATGCACAGATATAGGCAGTGATTCTAGCTCTTCCCAAGGACATTTTGTAATCAGCTGTTTGTCCACAACAAACAGATCCCCTAGAATGCCCACAGCCTCAGGATATGTCTACTCTGAAGACACAATTAATTGCTTGCAGCCCATGTTGAGTTTTGTGATGCTTTGAGTAGGCTTTTGATCATGCCTAAGTTAACTAGTTGAAATCTCATTCAGAGATTATGATGCTGCAGCCTAATTTCAACTACAAAACAAAAATCCAAAAACACAAACCAAAACCACCACCCATGTTGTTGAATGATATGTCTGAGGATACACAAGGAGTCTGCAGTAGAAAATGGCCCATTGCATTCTGCTTTAATATATGAGTAGCTTTTTTTTTCTCCTGTGGTTTGGATACCAGGAGGGGAAGGAAGTACGCTGAGGTGCATTGGGGAAAAGGTGAGAATTCTTTTAAACTGATACGCCAACAGCAAGAAGTGTCGAAGTGACAAATCTTTCTTCAGTCTAGTTACTCTGCATGACCCTTTAATTGTGAACATTTGCTGCATGCTTTTAGCCTTAATGTTTCTTCTCCCTGGGAACAAATTGAGCCTATTTCAAGAGTATTGGCTATCATGAATCTAGTTTGGTCAGTGAATATCCACTCTAACAGCTGTACACATAGTATTTCCTAATCTATTTAAAAACATTAAATTGATTAAATTGTCCATTTTTCCATATTAATAGGAAGCTCTTGGCCTTTCTGATGAATTCACTTGTCTATGTTTCATCTTCTTGTTGTAGGGTGAATGATGGACTCGCATTTTCATTTGAGAATACAGCAACTTACGTGTGTTCATTTGACTTTTTATTTTAACTTCTCAAAGTTTAGTGTGGTTTTGTTAGTAAATTTTGGGCGAGTATTTTCATAGCTTGTCCTAAAAAATGTTAGGCCTGTTTGTGTCTTTGTTTTAATTTGAGTGGCGCAAGTTCAGTAATACTCACAGGCTATTCAGATCCTAATCAGATTCTTACTAAGAATGACTGTCATCTGCCCTGATGTTGCCCAGTTGTCTGGCTATTTTTAGGATAGTGTTATTTCTGTAATTTAAGTAAAGTCTGTTCATCCTGTAAACAAGCTAGATGCATAGCTGTGGTCTGAAGAGCTCGCGCAGATGTTAAATGTGATGTCTGAATTGCAGGAGAGGCCTACACAGTTAAATGGTTTAAGTATTTGAAATACTTTTTGCCTGGCAAAAATCAGTGTAGATGCATTTGCACTGGCACAAACATATCTTTGCTTGGAGGAGTTTTGTTTTGTTTTCTGAAATTTTGCGCACAATAGTAGCAAAAAAGCTGGAAGCTTGCTTGTATAGCTGTGGACAAAGACGGAGGAGGTGGAAACTCTGCCAAAGTGCAGAGTGAGGAATTTGAGGATAGGAGCAATAAAAGACCACTTGAAGGCAGAAGTCTGCTAAATGAAGACTGTTGAGAAAAATTTACAGCATTTTCTGTTGTGTAACTTGAGTTTTCTATTTTATGTAAATATTCCCCCATTCTTGAGAAGGGGAGTGAGATCTGTTAAAATTAATTTTATCTTTTCCATTCTTAGGGGAAAAAAATACTGCCCATCAAAATCATTAAAAGGTAGATTACAACAGCAAGGTTTTTATATTTTGCAAGACGCTAATCATGTTGCTTCTTATGAATCAAAATCTTTTCCAGTTTGTGATACTACACTTCTATTTAAAGCTCTAGAGCCTTATATGCTTTTAGCAACACAGACTTCTTCTGAAGCCTTTGTTCTGTGTTTACAAATAGTTTGTGAAGCTTTGGTGTCTTATTTCTTCATTCATGGTAGGCATCTGTTCTTTGCTGTAACTCTAGTTTTACTTAAAGTATATTTCCAGCTGTATTCAAAAAAAAGGGGAGGGGGGTAGGAGGAAGAGTGGGCAGGGAAATGGGATTTTCCCCCACCCCCCCCCCCCCCCAGTAAAAATAGATACCAAACCTAGTGTTCCTTAGGGATGAAGTATGGCACATCTTGATGATTAGATGCTGTTGTCACCTGGACAAAACTGGCATTGTTATGGTCCGAGTTGCAGCAAGAGCCATTTCTGTGGGGATTGGTCTTGTTCGATGGGTGGTCTCATGCCAGTTAAGGCTGTGTGCCGGTGCTGTGGTCAGTTCAGATACTGACTGGAGGGTGATTTTATGCTTATCTGTACTGACAATACTATACATACATTACACCTGCTATACCTTTATGCCTGACAATCCTCTTCATGCTTTTAATAGTGCCATTTATCTTGTTTTGGACTTTGTTGAGAACGCGTTGTAACAGTTGCACTCTGTGGCTGTTTCAAATATTACATGTAAAGCTTAGTCCAACAAATATTTTTGTTTAAGGCAAGGTGGTATTTTTTGTTTCTAAATTAAAAAAAAAGTATAGCTGTTAATTCATGGAATAAATAGTTCCACCTGTAAAATAGGTGGCAGGGAAAGTTTTATGTTCAGCCCCATCTAATCTAAATACAACAGCAAACAGACATCACTTGTCAGATTCAAGTACTGAACACCCTAAATTTGTGGTGCAAAGAAGTAATAAATTGTCTAGAACCATTTTGAATGTATTTGGCTCTTTATTGGTGGCAACAGCTTCAGAAAATGTTTACAAATCATAAGTCAACTGTTTTAATTACTCCCTTGTATTGATGCTCAAAGACCTTATATGGTTGTTTCCTCCCTGCTTGGATAGGAATTCTAAAGCCAGTTTTCAGATACTATCCAGTTTCGGACTTTTCCACAAAATAGTTTGGATTATAACCAGAAAGCTGAAACTGAAGGTAAATGCTGATTCCATTAGTAACAGATTTTCTCTATTTAACAGACAGTCGTTTGAGGTCAAATGCAGCCTGATCTGCACTGGGCTTGCAAGAAGCTTGAGGGAAACTTGCCTTTTATCTCCTGGTAAATGTGCCTGTGGTATAGTGTTTTAAAAACAGAAAGTCCTGTACTTTGAAAATAACTAACTTAGCCAGGAAAAAAACAGGCAGCTTCTCTAGCTCATTTTTCTTAATGATTGGTCCAATGTGAGATTATTTAGGGTTGGGCTCAGAAAGAGAGTTTATATAAAGATAGGTGATTTGATAAGCATATCTTGCCAGACATTCACTGGAAGACACTACTGAAACTAAGGGTTATTTAATCTCAGGGAGGGGAAAAAGGGTAGAAGAAGAACCAGGGAAGTATCAGAAAGCAGGCACAAATCTTGAGAGGCTGAAACGGAGGAACCATTAGAGCAGACAATTTTCTGCTTTTCCCTGCTTTCCAGAGGAAATTATGCAAGCAAGCTAATTGATTCCACAGAGAGGTATATGTAAGAAATTTAAAGGTCTGTAATATACAAAAAATCAGATTACACAATCTAATTGCCTCTATATGTTTTTAATGAATTCCTAAAGTGATCTATTTTTTTCAGTGATTTAGTACTATTTAAGTACTGTTGGTTTTCCTGCAGATCCTACATAATTTCAATGCACTTTCAACTCCTGCAAAGCCAGTTCAAAGAATTCAAAATCTGTTAGTTACAAGTAACTCTTCTCATGCAGGATTTTGAGCAGATGTCATATCTAAATTTTGTTTCCTTGAAGAGCGAGCAAGTCTCAAAGAAGAGTTCTGTTAACTTAAAAATGAGTCGGTTCATATCCATTACCAACCACTGTGTCATTGAAGTTATCAAGTAAGGAGAGGGTACTTTAGACCAATTTTGAAAGATTTTGCAGTATATTTTAGAATTGTCACAGGCATCAGTGGATTCTTTTTTGCTTAGCGGCCACTTCTTTCCTTTTTTTTTCAATTGAGCTTTTTTCCTCCAAAAAGAACAAAGAAAGGTTAAATGTAGAAATACGGGATTTTTTGCTTAAGCTGTGAGTATTGGCAAAAAAAAAGGAATCCAACTGAGATGAGAAGTAGACAAAATAAGTATTCTAAGATATATTTTCACCCATGGCTAAACAAATAGTATTACGGAATGGTAATCATCCTCTTTGGTACTAAGAGGATGACAGGCTTGATTTCAGATATTTTTCATAGTTGTAACCAAATGTGTATTAAAATACAATGTTCGCAAATATGTGAAAAATCAACCCCAAAGTGATGGTGGTTGGATTTTGTGTTTTTCCTGGTTGCTTCGAAAGAGCACTTGGGGCATACATAGTATGCTAGAATCTGCTTCTGGGAATTTCTGCCTGTGACATCCACTTCAGATATCATTCACAGCTTAAACACATTAGAACCACATGGCTTACTGTCAACTTAGAAAAGAAGAATTGCCCTTAAGACTTATTTTGTTTTGGGGTTGGGTTCTTTTTGTTGTTAATTTTGGATTTTTTTTTTTTTTTTTCACTTTGCTACCTTGTGTAAAGGCTGAAGCAGCAGATTTTTGGAGCTTCTGTAGATTCAATGTTCATACCATGTTTTTGCAACTGTAGTTGTTTCATTTTTTAAAATGAAATATACGTTTCTCAGAACTCGAAATGATGCATTTTTCTTGACTTTCATGAAACTTGGCAGCAAATCCCTTCAGTGTTTCTGTATCTTCAGCCTAATGTGCTCAGAACTTCCCAGTGGTAAAGACTAGAGATTTTTTTTTTGTTGTTGTTGTTGTTGGAATGAAAAGAGTATCCAGACATGGCTTAAACAGTTTCAATTTTCAATTGAATACAACAGGTTTACAATCTAAAGCTGTATTTTTTGGCATTTCTTCAGTAGTGAAGTGACTTTTTTCAATCATTGAGATAATGGGAAAGGCAGATACGTCGTGTTACAGCTATTGAGAGTATATTTATTTTCACATACCCTGACATGTATGTATCTGCCTAGCATAATGAATTAAATTAATTCACTAGCCAGAAGAGGTTTTAGAATTTTATGGGTTTTTTTGAGAACAATTCATCCCACCACAGGAGAAAAAGCAGTGTTACACTGAAAAAGGGCAGACAACTCAAGAATTGGGGAAAGAGAAATTGGCATAACCTGCAAAATCATATCCTTGTTTCTAATACTTAAATATTTTTGTTTGCTTTAATTGAACCTATATTTAATGTTTTGACAGTAATTTTGCATTGTGGCGCTTTATGCTTCCGGACACCAGATGGTGCTACTAAACTATCTCGTGTAATTTTCACACTCTTTCTGAGTAATTGATCTAGTTCCAAAGTCAGTTCTGTACTGTCCAACCAGGTGTATATTCCAGGATGCAGTACCTGATAGCTCAGCACACCACCACCTACTGTTTAAGGACAATGGTCTGAAAATTATAATGTAAACTGAAGTATGTTGTAGAACCAATATTTTTAGATCTCGCTGGGCAAAAACAGCTATCAGCTGCTGTTCCTCCTGGTATATAGCTTAGTAGCAAATCTTAATTTATAAACTTGACAATTTAGAAATTTGATTTATTAAAATTTCATTTAAATTTGATTTAATAACTTCAAGTAGAAAACTTCTGGTGGAGCCACCTTTATTGCCAGGTTAAAACTGCAAAGTTCTAGAGGCTAAATATAATGAAGTGATGATGAGAGTGGATTTGAGTTTGGGGGTTTTTTTCATAGACATTGTCTTTGTTAAGCTTGAGTGAGGCTGTCAAAAAGCTGTTAGTTGTCCTCTGTCAATATTTGTTTGAGAAGACATAGTGGCTTAGATACATAATTGCATTGCAGAGAACACTTATAATACTGTGATGTACATTCAACATTTGATTTCTTTTGAAGTTGGTTATCATGTTTGATGAACTTATCTGATAATCCTAATCATAGGACTGAAGGGATGGAGCAATACATTTGGTGCTGAAATTCAAAGAAAGATTGATGGTACAGTTTATCACTGAGCTATAAATAATGGATGCAAATTTATTTAAGCAATTAGGAAGATTTTGGTAGATATTTTACTGTATTTTGCTTACAAGTCTGTCTGTCTTTTATAGATCCACATATTAAAGTCTCTGGAAAAAAGGAAAACGTTAAAGAAGCGAAGGAGAAAATCATGTCTGTCTTGGACACAAAAGTAAGAAAGAACTTCTTCAGAATGACACCTTATCCCCCCATTTTGTGATGACATTGATCTCTTTCAATGGGCTCATTTAAACAGAAGTTACTTATGGACATTCTGAAACAAAGTCTCCAATGTATTCCTTCTGGATGTTGATATTTGGTGTATACACACATATGTAAACATGCTACAAGAAAATTTTTTTCTGGATCTGAACTATATAGAAATAGTATTTCCAGCCATATGATTAAAAGCATGCACAGTTTCTTCACTGGATTGGGGTTTTTACTTGAAAATCTGAAATACTTCACTGCAAACAGTAAGTAATGCAGTTTGCTTCACTGCAAACAGTAGATAATGCAGTGACTTCAGCAAACCTAAAATTTTGTTTCTGTTTGAAGTTCGGTTTCAGGAGCATTTATGCAATTCTGTTGCTAACTGTTACTGCATTCTTATACTCTGAAACATTAGGACTGGAATTTCTAAAACATTTAGATTTTGTCCAGGGGTTTCATATGTTCATCAGATTTTCTTTTCATTGAATAGCAAGACTTCTGGGGCAGTGTGTATGGCTTCTGTGTAGTTGTATGCCAACTTTTTGTTTCTCTGAACAGATTGCCAAAAGGAACACTCACTCCAGTGATAAGCACTGTTTTTCTAACAACTATTAACAACATTATTATGGACTGTTAACAATACAGCTTTTAACAACAGCTGTAGGCAGTGCTTATGTATTTTAAAAAATGATGTGCTAGTAAAATCTGGAATGTTTGTTAATGGAGCAGAAAACCCTGTTATTTTAGGTCCTATGGCTTTGATTTGCCAGTCTGCATCATATGATCCTGTGATTGATAGGTCAGACACAGGTGTGTGACTGCAATTGCAAGAACATAGAATTAAAATAAATTAGAGTGGATTGCCAAAGGACATGTAAGCCACAGCTGATAAAAGCTAGAACGTGTTTTAAAAGCCTTAGACATTTTTTTGAAGGTTTATTTTGGGGTATATATTTTTGTTATTTTCTCACTGAAAAGAAAATGTGAATGGTTTAGCATCTGACTAAGATCTATATTAAAAACATCTTACTTGAGTAGAAGCTAAGCTGGTTAAGCCACAGCAAAAATTGCTTTGGAAATACAATTTTGAATGTCATCCTTGAAGTTACATTACTCTAAAATACTCAGGTTCTGCTGTGAACAAATCTAATCATGGGTGCTTGATTTCCAGAGCAATCGGGTAACCTTGAAGATGGATGTTTCGCATACAGAACATTCTCATGTGATAGGTAAAGGTGGCAATAATATTAAAAAGGTGATGGAGGAAACAGGATGCCATATCCATTTTCCAGACTCAAATAGGAATAATCAAGCAGAGAAAAGCAACCAAGTAAGTATTGTTTACTATTTAACTTGTTTATACTGAAATTCCTGAAAGTATAAGAAACTTCTAAACTACTACTACTACTACTACTTTTGTCAGTTTGGGTTTTTTGGCAGGGAAATAGATTTTTGGTGTTTACACCCTGTGGAAAGCACAGGATGTCCAAAGTGAGCAAATCTTTAAAAACAGATGGAAACAATTCATGATGACTCATGAATCATTTTAATTTTTTTAAATTAACATTATTTTGAGCATATAGAAGTCAACAACTTAGTGCAAATGGTAGAGAAGGGGTATGAAAATCACTGTTTTTGTAAATGTTTTTCCTGTTCAACACCTGACCTATTTAGAATATTGATTAATTTGGTGCTTTTGGCTTATGATGTAACTTAGTTGAAAACTAAACTTGGTGGATAGCCAGCAAAATTAGATGCCCTATTGTAAGAGTTCAACTTTCTTGGAATAAGTCATTGAACCAGGTTTGTACGGTTTTTTGTAATGCTGATGCTACTGGAACGTTCAAGTCTTTCACCACTGTGTTTAGAATTCCCTTCTGTGCATCTGAGTGGCTGCTGAGCAAAATAGACTAATTTCAAAATGTTCAAGGAAATGGACTGTTGTCGAGTATTAGCCTTGAGCACATGTGTACTCAGTAGTAATTCTTAATTTGATCTAAACTACTGTTTTGTTTGCTATACCAATTTTTTTTTCTAGTTATTGAAGCCTATATAACCTAATATGCTATAATATTCATAGATTACTTTTTTAACTGGTTTTGGTTTTCAGCTATTGTTTAGAGAACACTTAAGATGTCACTGGGTGTGAAAGAAGTGTTGATTTAATTTTTTTTTATTATTTTTTTTCTAAGAGAATTTAAGTACCTGAATAACTCTTCCAGTGCCTCATTTGAAAATGTGATACTATGTTTTCTATATTCTTGCTCTTCCAGGTGTCTATTGCAGGACAGCCAGCTGGAGTGGAGTCTGCAAGAGTTAGAATTCGGGTAATAGTCTATTTCAGTATAGCATTCCCTTGAAAACACTTGAAATGGGGGAAAAAAAAAAAATATAGTTTTGAGAACCTTAAGGTTTTCTGGCTCTGTCTTCTGACAGCAGTAATAGAGGAACATATGTGAGTATCCATATGAGTAAAACGTGAAAGGTATTATAAAAGCAGTGATTTGCACACTGGCCAAACTTTTAACTAGCGCAAGGTGGACCTTGAACACAAAGTCTACAGTATAAACAAGATATAATAAAGTATCCCACACAGTGTTTAAAATTACATCTTAATTTAGCCTCAACAGATGGCCTGTAGAAGCTCAGGCATTCTGTGTGGATCTATAACTTGGAAAAGGCAATTACTGCCTTTTTAGTTTAACCATTTTGACATATAATTTGTGTAAATAATTTGGTGGAATTCAGTTCCATTCTCCACTTGTAGCGCTTTTCTATCTTTACCTTCTAGTTTTGACATGTCTGTGTATTCTGCCATGGATAATTATAAATCTAATTATTAAAACTTGTAGTTGTAGTCAGGTATGTCTCTTGCACAACCTTGGTCTTGACAGATATTAAAGCTGATGTGATGTTTGTGTAGCTGACTTCAGGGTGGGTGAAGAGGAACACAAAAAAAATCCAACCTGTGAAAAAAAAAAAAAAAAAACCACCAAAAACAAACAAAACAAAAAAACCAAAACAAAACAAAAAAAAAACCAAACAAAAAAAAAAAACCTTGTGCAAGCCAAAAAACTGTTCCCTGGAAGAGTCGGTGCCTTTTTCCAACTCAAGACATGATAATATTTTTATCAATGAATCCTGGACAGAGGATGTATTATGTCCATAATCATCACTGACTGATATATTATAATTCAGTAATAAAATTGTTGTAGTTTTAGTGAGTATGACTTAGTTTTCAATATTTGCTCTTCATTGTTGTTGTAGGAGCTGCTTCCATTGGTACTCATGTTTGAATTGCCTATTGCTGGAATTCTCCAACCAATCCCAGATCCTAATTCTCCCACAATTCAGCATATATGTCAGACATATAATATTTCAGTTTCCTTTAAACAACGCTCTCGAATGTATGGTGCTACAGTCATTGTCAGAGGGTCACAAAACAACACTAGTGCTGTGAAGGTAATGTGTCTTCTTAAATAGGTTTCTGCTTGTCATAAACAGATTCATAGTTTAGATACTTAGGAACTCTATTGATGTTATATCCTGCCTCATCAATACATGTTACTGTATGGTCACTTTGGAAGCCTGAGGGTTTGGGGTTCGTTTGTTTGTTGTTTTGGGGTTTTTTTGTTTGGTTTTTTTTTTTTTTAAATAACTGGTGTAGGTGAGGTGTAAAAATGCATAGAAAATAGTTTTAAGTTTAGGATTTAGCATTATTTTTGCTAAGCTTTCAATCTGTTTTTCATCTCTTGCACACCTGTTCAGGTTTTGGGTAATCTTACTCATCTTTTAATAAGAAAAACAACCAAACAAACAAAATAAAAGCAACAACAAAAATAACCACAAAACAAGCCCACCCACCCCATGAATTCCTCATGCTTTGATCTTCTCAATGTGCACTCAAGTATATAACCTTGAGAATTGCCCTAACATTCAATAAAACTGGTCTTCTGTATTGGGAGGTGGAAATTTGACAGTGGAGTAAAGGAACTGCTATGAGCCTATTTACCTTAATAAAATAAAATTTTTCCTTGTTAAGAACTGGCAGTGTGACAGATTGATATGGTCTTGGATGGGTGTATCTCAAGCCAGTAAGAACATCTTAGGCCAAAATTAAAAGACACATTTTGCAAGTATGTCTACCCAAAGCTCAATCATCTTTCTTATTGCTGTATGTGGGCACAGAAGGTCTATTGAGATCCAACCATTTGACATTGTCTTATTGCTTGCAATGGTAATTAAACACTGCATTTGGTCATGAAATAGGAATAGTAGGTAGAGTTTAGTCCATCCATTACCTTTAACAAATCAATTAGGTTTTTAAACAAAATGGAGTTTTATTTGTCTTGAATGTGGAATGTAGGAGAAGTGAGGAAACATTCTGTAATGTTGGTTTGTATGCCTGTGAGCATTGTTTCACCGCTTTCTTGCATTTCCCCCACAGGAAGGAACAGCCATGCTTTTAGAACACCTAGCTGGGAGCCTGGCCTCTGCAATCCCTGTGAGCACACAACTAGACATTGCAGCACAGCATCATCTCTTTATGATGGGTCGAAATGGCAGTAACATCAAACATATCATGCAGAGGACTGGTGCTCAGATCCACTTCCCTGACCCTAGTAACCCACAGAAGAAATCCACTGTCTACCTCCAGGGCACAATTGAGTCTGTCTGTCTTGCTAGGCAATACCTCATGGTAAATGCTTTCAGTGAAACTTGCTTGAAAAAATGCCATATTATAGAAAATATGCTCATTCTGCACTTATTCATGGGTCAAGTATAAGTTAGCCTTAGAAAGGAAGCATCACTACTCACATTGCAAAAAGCTGATTCAGCTGAGTGCTCTATTTTTGTCAGTGACTCGTGAGTATTTGCAGTTAGCTAAAATATTTCTGATCTCTGGTGTCACGATTTGAAATTGAACTTGGTAAAATAAATGCAACATAAGTGATTCACACTTATAATAACAATATGCTTCTGAGTGAAAGGCTGATTTTTGGAAGGTTTTGTTGTTGGGTGGTGGGTTGCTTACTTTGTTTTGCCAACCTGCCTTTTTTATGTTCGTCAGATAAGTAGGTTTCATTTGGGAGGAAGTAGCAGGAATTTCTTAGTTCCTACGTAGGCGAGTTTTCAAGGAAACTGGGGAACCATAGGAAATAATTACTCATTCTGTAGTCTTAAATTCTTACTAGTACCATAGTCTCAATATTACAAGACCTGTTATAAAAATAGCTCTGGTGATGAATGTTATTAGTACAGATTTTTGTTATATTGGTCTTTTAGCTTCACAGGAGCCTTTAGACATCGTAGTACTAATGTTTGTACATGGATTTATATATATATATGGATATTTATGAATAACACATGGGAGTATTGGACTCAAATCCAGTTCAAAGCTGGTATCAGGATAAACCATGATACCATTAAGATCCAGAAGTCCACATCTCTTACATTGCACTGTGCCTTGCTGTAGTGTCGAAAACAAAAATACGGTACTTTTCTGTTTATACAGTTATATTTATGATTATTATATTCTAGGATACTATTGTCTGAAAATAGTAAGAGATATCCTTATTCTATGCATTTCCTTGGTGAGGTTTGAATAGCACTTTTCTGGAGGGTCATGAAGTAGAAGGAAATGCAGACAAGCTATCATATGAACATCAAAGTACACCTTTAGTCTAGAAACTTAGAATTATGTAAGGGCTGGGGGTTTTAAAATATTGAAGCTTGATTTAATCCCAAACACATCAGTACAACTTAGTATCCCACATCACATCCACTGTATTACCCTTAAAAAAACTGTACTGACCAGGAGACTTGGTCTGTTTCGACTCACAGGTATTACATGACCTGAACCTGTTGTTTCCAGCTCTGTTTGTAAAACAAGTACTAAAAACAAGTTTTGCGAAGACGGAATATATATTTTTAAACCATAAAAATTTTAAAAGCTGAGGGAAGAAGTGACTAACTAGATAAAAACTTACTTTCAATTTCTAACTTAGTAAAAAAGCAGTATTTTTCAGCTTCAGATTAAAAAAAAAAATATGCCACCCATGCCAATACCTACGTGCTGCAGCCTTTCTCAGCTGCTTTTGAAGTAAATTTCAATTCACTTTTTTCTTTTTTCTTTTTCTTTTTTTTTTTTTTTTATTTTTTTATTTTATTCTTGGGCATTTTTCAGTGGAATGAGATTTTTGTATTCTGGAATGATTTTCTGCAAGATGGGACTGTATATACTGGCCTTCTCACCATGGTCACCATTGTTATTGCCTCCTGCCAGCTCCTCTGATTCAGTCAGATTAACAGCTGATGCTGTTTCACAGCTAGGCAACACAAGTGTCCTATGGAATTGGAGAGGGGATTTAAAAATAGTGATTTCATCTCTGCAGAGCTCTTAGAAATAGCTATCTAGAAGCACCTGAACATCAATACCAAGGAAAGAAATAACATTTTTTCTGAACTTCTAAGGTATTGTGATTGTAATTCTCATAAAAGACTAAATCTGAGCCAGAGTTTACAACGTTAACAGAGAATGCTATGCACTGCATAGATACCTTACAGTAGGACACATGTAATGCTTTAGTGCTGACTTCAAAAATTGCTTATCAGTATGTCTAAATGGAAACTTTTAATATCAACTAGTAACTAATTTTATCGGGAAAGCTATTAACTCTATGGTGTATGAACTGTGAATAGCCCTTATCTCTGACAATCATTGCAAGTCTTAGCATATATAATAAGAATATATAATAAAATATATAATAAGAATAAGCATCAGCATATTGCTTGCAGGAATATATTCAATGTTGTGATTATGGCAATACTCATAGTAGTGATGAGGGCAAGTTGTAAAAGGAAGAAAGAATACATAGTGATTTAAAATTAAATACTTATTTAAGCAAGAGGGGTTTGGAGTCTTGTTGGAAATGTTCCTGTTCTATGTCTAAGGCAAGACTGAATGTGGCTTTGGGCAGTCTGATCTAGAAGAAGGTGTCCCTGTCATATCAGGGGGTTTGAAACCAGATGATCTTTCAGGTCCTTTCCAAACCAAACCATTCTAGGATTCTGTGAAGGTGCCTTGCTCTAAATTTCCTTAATTTAAAATTATATTTTAATTTAAATTTGGGAAGTGCTATGTAGCTGTAGGTGGTACTGTTGAGAAGTCCTATTTAAATATAAAATAATAGTGAACTAGTGATCTGAAGAATAAACTCTCTCATTTGTTGTTTTTCATTCTGAAGCAAAAGCAGGTAACTGATTAAACAAGACCACTTTCATGAATGTATCTTACTGTGTTTTTTTCCCTAATACATATAACAGTTTACTTCATTGTGAATCTAAAATCACAAAAAGTAGGATTTGTTTTTCACTGACTGTACCCTCTATTTTTGTTATTTTATTAAAAGTTGCAATTTCATAATTTCTAGATATCCTGTGACCATTGAGGTTTTGTTCAGTTTGGGGGTTTTTTTAGGGACACTTTTTTATTACTTAAAGTTTCAATATTTCAAGCATTTTAGAGATGTCATCCGTATCACTGGAAAATACTTATCTAGCAGATCTAGGACAGGGGAAGAGAAATGTAGAAGTTAAGACTCAGGCAATGGTGACTTACAGAGACATTTTCTCAGAATTGTGTTTCCTTATCTCAACTATAGTTTAAAGTGAGCTATTGGAGTATATGAGAGTCCTGCTATCAATTCCTGACAGTGTTTTGTTCAGATTTAATAGATACTAGTGGTTTCTGAATTTGAACCATCTGGACTCTTCTAAGTCTGTATAAATAGCTAATACAGGATGCATGTGGGCTGATTGGAATGTCAAATATTCAACAAGTCATTTTACCCTTATACCATCAAACTGTTTGTTCAGAATCCCAGGGTAGAAATATACACCTGTATTCTTGCATACAAGGAAGTGGATTTACTTAAAATTTCATCTTTGATACTTTTTCAGAACTGACTGTATTATGATGTACTTCTGTTATAATCTGTTTCATCTTACTGCTAGGATTTTCATGGGAAAAGGGTAGATTACAAGTTTTACCTTTTTTTTTGCATCTTTTTAGGGTTGCCTTCCACTTGTGCTCATGTTTGATATGAAGGAAGAAATTGAAGTAGAACCACAGTTTATAACACAGCTAATGGAGCAGTTAGATGTCTTCATAAGCATTAAGCCAAAGCCAAAGCAACCAAGCAAGGTTGGTAAGAAGCTAATATATTCTTTTCAGGCTTTCATGTCAACTTTTCAGAGCTGGTGACTTTGACACATCTGATGGATCATAAACTGGAAGA
The DNA here is from genome assembly GCF_004027225.2 of Strigops habroptila. NCBI lineage: Eukaryota > Metazoa > Chordata > Aves > Psittaciformes > Psittacidae > Strigops > Strigops habroptila. The sequence goes on from NC_044281.2 coordinate 33,430,289, forward strand.
GGTATTATGTATTTTCTGCTTGAAATGCCAGCTTAAATGTTACAATACAGATATTAGCTGTTATATGGAATATACTGATAAAAGAAATAAATGAGGGGACAAACTGTATCTGATTAGAACTACCCTTGATTTCTTTTTAAAGAAATTAGTCTTAAATTGCAGCTCTCCATTTAACTGCAGTGTTCTTCAGCAGTCAGAATTAAACACACAAAAAACCAAAGCCCCCAAAAACCCAAAAGAAAAACCCTAAATAATATGACTGAGAAGTCTGACTGTGTTCTACACAAGATGCTGAAAAGAACCATGAGAAACAGAATTACAAAATACTTCTAATGGGAGGTGTTCATTTGTACAATATTTGGGTGAGTATGGATAGGCAACTCAGTTACCTGCTTTATGTAATGCCGTAACAGACAAAAAGTTCAAAGTATTAAATGAGTATTCCGTTGTGTCAATAAGTAAGCTTCTGTGTGTAAGGATATATGAAATCAATACAAAGGAACATTGTGTAGAGAATGTACAAGAAAGAAATAATGGGTTTTGTAATTTAATTTTGCAGGCATTTTTTCCTCAGACAGCTATGAATTTCATAGCTGAATTTAATATGAACAACTTTTTGTCCACTTTGAGGTATAGACCTCAGAATAAAAGAAGATAAGATTTTGAATGGTGATTCACTTCTAGATCTCTGTGCATTTAAAATTTAGTATATCAGATAGCACCAAGATGCAGTAATTACTTTTCTTAAACAGAAAGGTCTTTCATCATTCTTGCTGCCAGGTGCATAAAAAAAATCCCTAAACCTACTATCAAAGCCAACTAATGGACATTATCTCATGCTGTCTCATACTGCTATATTACCAATAGCCATGAAAGAAGTATGAAGAAGAGTTGTGTGTTGCAGATTCGTGTTGCATAGTTATCAGTTATTGGTTTTAATTTTTTGTTGTTTTGTTGTTTGGTTTGTTTTTTTTTTTCTTTCCCTACAGTCTGTGATTGTAAAAAGTGTTGAACGAAATGCCTTAAATATGTATGAGGCACGGAAATGTCTCTTGGGACTTGAAAGTAGTGGAGTCACCGTAGCATCAAATCCCTCTACTGTCTCGTGCCCTGTTGGTCTGTCTTGTCCTGGCTTGGATATCTTGTCCTCCGCAGGACTAGGACTCACTGGACTTGGTATGCATTATAGTCTCTCTCTCTATATATATGTATGTATGTATTTATTTTAATCTTGCTTGAAACTCAGTTCACTTGTACTAGAAAAAGGACCAGATGTGTGTTTTGCATAAGGAATCATGTTAAAGCATTGGAGAATTCCAAAAGCATCTGGCCTTTCAAGGGCTTGTTGCTATAAAACTTCCTCCAATACTTTTGTAATCAGGTGTGTGACTCATCTCTGTGGAAAATCCTACGAAGCTTGTAAACAGCTCAGCTGAAAGTGAGAGAAAGGGAAAATACAGGTGGAGTAGGATGTTGCTTTTACAACTTTAAGAAACATCATTTTCAAATTAAATATGTATCTTCATTAATACTGTGATGTCTTAGACTGTCCTGAATTTGGGTAGGTACTTAAGCCTGTCAACAGTACCATGAACATTAACGTGGCTAACACCACATTTCAGTGCTGGCAGTATCTTGCTGTAATTGGGAGATGCACATGCCACTAGTATAGACCTTACTTATCAGTATGAAATTTAGGACAGAAATGTGTAAGCTTTCTATCTTAATGTAATTTTATAGAAGAAATGTATAGTCCAGACTTGGAATTACACTTTTAATTTCAAGCTCTGGAAGTACTCTATTACCAGAAATATATAGAGAACCAAGCACTCCCAGAAGAACTTTGTCACAAATCTTGACACTGGTTCTCATGTAACTCAGAGTTCTCATGTAACCACTGTGTTCCTTTGTGACCTGCCATCCAGGAGTGTTGCATAATTCCATGTCACATGTGTTCTTGGGAGACACACACTTGGGCAAGTGTTTGTGTCATTTGACTGTGGTTTTTAATGCTGCTTTTGTGAATGTTCTTGTCATACCCGCATTTAGGGTTGGTTTTTTAACCTCTTCAGAGTATGGTGCTGAACTGCATTGTGAATGCTCTTACATGAAGAGCTGGTTTGAGGAAATGCTTTGGGAATAAGCAGTGCATTGAGGGATGATTTGCAGTCATTATTGAAGATGCAAAAAGGAATTGAATAGTTCTTAGTATGGAAGTAGTGTTTCATTCATATAAGCTTCTGAGAAAAAGATTATTGTCTGAAATAAAAGTAAGGTTCTGTAGTGCAGTTGCTTTCTTTTCTCTGATGCTTCTTTTGAAATAAATTGACAGAAGTAATAGAGGGGATACAAAGAGATGGTGAAGCAGAGATGCAGCTGGTGCAGACTCTGTTATGATAATGTTCCAGTTCTTCTTGGATATGTAATTCCTAGTTTAAGAATAAGCATTCTTAATGTGCTTTGTGCACCAAGTTAACAGCAGGTTTATTGTTAAAATTTGTTTGTAAAATACATGCTGGTGCAATTTAGTGGCGTTTTGTTTGGTTCTAATTGGTACTTTTGTGAAATATGTTTTTTAAGTTTTAGCTAAACATTGATTTGCACAATTTCTTGCAGGTCTTTTAGGTCCAACAGCCCTGTCAGTCAACACATCAACTGCTCCGAACTCTCTGTTGAATGCCCTTAATAGCTCTGTGAGTCCCCTGCAAAGTCCAAGTTCAGGCACACCTAGTCCCACGTTATGGGCAACATCTCTTGCCAACACAAATACCACAGGTTGGTAGATGTTAAATGTGAATTAAAGGAACTGGTCAACACTAAGTCATTAGAATGACAATTGAAAAGTTTGGAATCATTAATTCTTTAGAACTTTAATAATTCCAAAATTTATCTTAAGACAGATGAGTAAATATATTTAAGTTATAACTTAATATAAACTTACAACATGCTGTCACATGCAATGCTTTCATCTTACATAATAGAGAAAACTGTTAACCTACAAAGTAATAGTTAGATAAAGCATTATGGTTTTAGCATACAATTCTAATGGAAACTTGTTTAGGTATGTATCAAGACTACATAAAGATAGAGATTTTATATAAAGTAGTATAATGCCTGAGAAGGTTAAATGAGAAACTTAATCAGAACATGACCAAATTTCGTTACAGGTTTTTCTGCTATTCCACACCTAATGATACCATCCACTGCCCAAGCTACCTTAACGAGTATTCTGTTGTCTGGAGTACCTAATTATAGTCAGAATACTCCATCTCCACCACCAGGCTTGACTCCTGTTGAAGTCCACGTTAATGGCATGCAATCGGAAAGTAAAAAAGGCTCACCTTCTTTAAACGGTCATGTGAAGGTAAGTGATATTATCTCTGGAGAACCAGAATTGTTTGTTAGTACTCTACTAAGAAAATCTCAGAGAAAACTAGCTATATTAGTAGATTCTTAAAGCTGCTAAGTTTAGAAATAAACAGTGCCGTTGTCAAAATAGGACTTAAAGATGGACAAATGGAACATTCAAACATATTGTTCTCCTCTATCGGGAATGGATTTCTTTTCCTGCTCAGATAGAAAAGGGAAATTCTTTCAATATTTCCTTAAGCAAAACAATCACTTTAGTGATTTTTGACAATCATTTCAGACCTCAAATATCAAGTATGCTGCACTGTCTGCCACATCGCTAGGAGAAAATGTGTTAAGCACAAACCACAGTGATCCAGTAAGACAAAAAAGTACTCATGGTGCCTCAGAACAAGTAGCTTCCAAGTCAAATAGTGCAGAAGGTAAGATTTTGACATTTTATTCTTTGTGTTTGTGGAGTCTATGTACAGTTCATGAAACAGAAATGTGAATATATTGCTTGTGCATTGGTTTTGCAGCCATGTTGAAAGAAAATATCACTGGATCTCCCAGATTTGTTGTCAAAGAAATAAACAGAAGTTGTGGTAGCTGAGCTGTACTGTTAATAAAAACACTTTAAGTCAATGTAAATGCACCTGTAGCATTTGTTTGTTGGGTTGTTTCGGTTTTTTTTAATTCCCCAAGAGCAGAGGGAGATAACCTTAGAAAATTTTAATATGTTTTACAGCAGCTTAACTTCATTGATTAAAACAATCTCTGCTGGTTCAAATGATGTTGTAATTATTTTATTTTTTTTTTAATGAAAGAATGCCTTTGGGAAGGTTACTGCAGAAAATTGTGTAGATCAAACTTGGATGACACTGGCAGATGGAATTTATTTACATGTTTTATAACAGCATTTCAGTTATGTTGCATTTTAGAAGCTAAAGGAACTAACAAATTGTCTCTGTCATTCTTGGAGGGAGCGAAAGCCAGTTCCCCTTCAAACTTGAGCAAAGGCTTTGTTCCCTTGCAAATACTGTTCAACAAGGAGATGCTCTTTTATTAAGGATTGTGGTCATTTGAAATGCTGACTTGAATTAAATGTACATTGCCCAATTAAGGTGATAAATACTTATAAAAACACACTGTAAATATATTTGAACATTAAGTGGGGAGCTTTTCTTCCATCAAAAGTTATCTGAGCACCTGGCAAGGTTTATTAAAACTAGATATAAAATCAAATTTGTTCAAAATGCTTAGTGACTTCTGATTGTCAGCCTTCAGAAAAGGAAAATACTTAGTGTCTGCTGTATTTATGAATACTAACAGCTTTTTTATGCACCTGAACTTAGATTTCTGATGACTTAACCTTGACCAAGTTGTTATGCCCAAAGACTACAATAATTCTATAAGGAGGAAGAGCAGGTTTCGTTCTTTAGTTGTCATTCCTTCAGCACGTTCACTAGAACATAAAAAGGTTTTTATTTAACTGTTCTCTTTATTGGTCTTGTAGGTTGCAATGATGCTTTTGTAGAAGTGGGCATGCCAAGAAGTCCGTCCCATTCAGCAAATACCAGTGATCTGAAGCAGATGATGAGCTCTTCCAAACAGGCCTGTGCTAAGAGACAAACAGTTGAATTACTGCAAGGCACCAAAAACTCTCACTTACAGTAAGTTAAATGTACAAATAACAGACCTGTTGTCATGCAAGTATACTTATCTTTTTGTAGGTAGAAGGGGTGGTTCAGATGTAAGATAATCAAAGAACTGATTTAAATTGGGCTTGATTTTAATCACATTAGGCATTAATATACTCCCTCTAGTGTGTCTGATAATTGCAAATTTTTAATGCTTTTTGTAAATTTTTCTTTGATTTGGAAAAAGTAAATGCTGTTCCACAAAAGAGTGGAGATGTTTTTTCAGAGGCACTTTCATTACCCATTTCTAAAGGATACATTTTTGCACTTTCTTTTTCTTATTGATTGCTTTAAGAACAATTCCTGACTGATAGCCTTTTCCCTTTTGTGTGTACCTGAGGCTGTTTTCTTCTTAGAAAAACAATATTCAGGTCATAACAGCATGTTCTCAAAAACTTGTCTCGATTATTTTTGTTTGGTTGGTTTGGGTTTTTTTTAATGAGCCAGCATTGGGAAAGGCTCTTTTGAGTCATAATATGTCTTGGCAACACAAGTTTTGAGCTTAACACAATGTTTTCTCTGATCTACTTTAAGCAGTGTTTTCATTTCCTTTTGGGAACTGTTTATCGTCACTCATTTGGGATGCATATTTTCTCTTACCTCATTTACCTGTTAAAACTATGATATCTATGTCATTAATTCTGCTCTCATAGTTTAGAAATCCAAGGATTCCTGCTAACCAGACTCAGTTGTTTGTATGTCAGTCAGTTGTTTTATGTCTTGTTCTTTTTCTTGAGGCTATAGTGCTCAAACTTTCCTTAGAGCATTTTTCTGGGGTGCTGTAGAGCATCTAAAACATGATCACTTTGCTTTGAAGTGAGACCTTATACTCTAGTTCTAGAGTAGGCATAAAATGTGGCTGATTTTTTTTTTTTTTCTTTTTTTGAAAGAAAAGATTACATTAGGAGGTACTTTGATATGTAGGACTGCAATTATTGAAGCTTTAAAAGCATGTAGGACCCATGTTAACTTTCTTAGTCCCCCTTATGCATGTCTCTTTATCCTACTACTATCAATCTACTTAGAACTGCTGCACTGCTGGCCTGAGCAAAGCTAAACAGTATGAAGACACTCTGTGTAGGAATTGCTTGTGGTAATTCCACATACAGACAGATCAAATCTGAATCTATAAACTATGCCTTAGTAATATAGGAAGCAGCAATACATGCTTTGTTTCACTGGTAGAGAAACAGGTAAAGGGAAAGCTAAATATTGCTAAAAACACTAAGATGTTTGTGTACTGGCATTTCTTGAATTTTGCTGCCAAACTTCTCAGGATAGAGCTTGATTATCAAAATAGGATTGAATGTTCACTGCTTATGAGAAACAAAGCTGGAGTTAACACTGACTTTGCTCCCCCAGTACTGCAGAGAGGCTGCTCTCAGATGCAGAGTTAAGTGCTTCTGAAAGTCCCATGGCTGATAAAAAGGCTCCGGGAAGTGAACGGGCAGCAGAGCGAGCAGCAGCTGCCCAGCAGAACTCTGAAAGAGCACGCCTAGCTCCACAGCCATCATATGTAAACATGCAGGTACGTTTCCCTGAATAAAGCCAAATCTAGAGCAAAACTTGATAACTGCAAAGTGAAATTACCACAGAATGCAAAGGTGACTGTTGACTGGTAGACTGACTTGCCATTACCATTTCAGTAACAGCATTTCCCAGCAAAGTCATTAACACTTTCAACTGAAAAGACAGTTGTCAACTAAAAGTCTTGAAGAAGACAAAAAAGCCCTTATGCTTGTGTTGAATAAGAAAAATTTAAGTACAAAATAAATTGGATATCTGTATTAGTCAGCACAAGCATCATTTGTATGTAAAAAAAAAAAAACAAAAAAAAACAAAAAAAAAAACTTAGATCATTGCCTTGAGAACAGCAAATTAGATCTACCAAAGACATTTTATAACTTTTCATAAGCAATGTCAATGCAATTTTTTTCCAATAGCTTCAGGTTCATATACAGGGGGGTTGCTGGAGTTAACTACATTGGTTTTGCTTTACAAATACGGATTTCTACATATTTGTGTCCCTGCCCATGGCAGGGGGGTTGGAACTAGATGATTTTAAGGTCCTTTCCAACCCTAACTATTCTATGATTCTATTTTTTTTCCTTGTACTGTTCCAACTTTGTTAACTACAGCCTATTACTGTACTATAAACTAAGTCCATATTATTGCAGATCTCCCCTAAAAAGAGAGAGCCCTTTGTTTGCAAGCAGTAGTATCAGAGTAGTTTTCAGTATAGATCTATCAGTGTGTGGGCACAATTATACTGCATGGAGTAATGGAACAAGATTAAGGTTAGTATGTTGCAGCCCTTTTCCTTAGTTATTCCTCTAGTTATTACAAATAGTGAATTAAATTTAGGCTACACTTCAGGCTAAATACTGCATTTTTGTAGTATTGTGTTTGTTTAGACTTGTTAATCTGTCATTCAAAGTGTAACTTATTTAACCAGGGCTAATTAATCTTCAAATCTTTTATTTTTATAGGTAGTGCAAATAATAGGGGTTCTTAATTCTCTCAAAACTTCAGTTATTTTTCTTTCAGAAGATGACTGTATGGAGAACTAGACTTGAAAGATTATTATACATAACTGCGGTGACTAGATTTGCTGTTGAAGATTGTATATATTTTGTACTGTTGAGGAATGTTTAAATACTAAGAACAGATGATCAAGGAAGGGAAAATATGTTTGGAAAATGTCTTACTAAAATCAAAGAAAAGTTCTGCTTAAAAAGCTTGTAAATACTGCTGCAGCCTCACTCAAATGGATATCAGTTAATTAAAATCTGTTATCTATTATTGAGTGAACACTTTAACTAAGGCTGTAACTGGACTACTGTCAAATTATTGTGTAGTACTTCAGGTTTCTCCTAGATATGTGCATTGACCACTTTCAAAACCTTTGTTTTGACAAGAGCTGAGTACTGCAATGACATTTATGCAGAATGGCAATTAAGCTATCTTCTGCATGTTTACTTTTTAGGCATTTGACTATGAACAGAAGAAGCTACTAGCAACCAAAGGTATGTGGATAAACAGTGACTTCTGAAAAGCTAGTACATGGCTGCAAGAACTTTCTGAAGTTTCAGTTTTGTAATTTGATTATTAAACAAATCTAAAGCTAACAGTGAAACATTTTTATTCGTTTTCATGTTCCAAAAATTTCTTAATACCAATGTAGTATAAAATACAGTAAAAACAACTTGCAGATGGGATGCTTTCTGTGCAAGTGTATCCATATGCAAATGATCTGTGGTTGGGTTTTGGGTTGTGGGGGGGTTTTTTGTTTGGTTTTTTTTTTTTTTTTTTTGGTGTGGTGGTTTTTTTGTTTTTTCTTTTTTGGGGGTGTTTTTTGGTTTTTTCAGAGACCTCATAGCTATAATTGATTTCATTTGGATGCAAATTAAATTTTCAGATGTTTGTCATATTGCCAAAGTTACTCCTTTTGTCAGGGATAAATGAACAAAATTGGTAAGGGACTTAACCATAGCTTTGGTCCAAAATAAAACTGGAAACTCCTCTTTTTGAAACAGATAATTCATTTGGCTTCCTTGCAGGCCTATAGGGTTTAACTATCTTCTCATAGAATAAATTGCCTCAAGAAATATTAGGCAAGTGGAAGTGTTTAGAATTTACTGTTTGGGTTGAAGTCTGTTAGCATATAAGACTTGGGATGATCATCTTGGTACCTTTATTAAGGTTGAGATTTACTAATTTGGTGGTTTGGTTTTTTTGGGTTTTTTTTTTTTTTTTTTTTTTTTTTTTTTTTTAGCAATGTTGAAGAAGCCAGTTGTAACAGAAGTGAGGACTCCAACAAATACGTGGAGTGGTTTGGGGTTCTCTAAATCTATGCCTGCAGAAACTATCAAGGAACTAAGAAGAGCGAATCATGTATCTTACAAGCCATCTATGACAACTACATATGAGGTAGAAGAAACTATACTGTGTGGAAATTTAGTTCTAGTGAATGATCCAGTTGTTTCTCTTGAGAAATGTCTAACTTTTCTAAAAAGAAGTCTTGCAGATAGGAATTTTAGCTTTCTTCTTTGGGTTCTAAATATTTTTTATGGTGAAAAATGTTTGTTATGTAAATATTAAGGCATATGGAACACGATCTGCCCAACACACAATTGTATCTGCTTTATAAATCTTACACTAGCTTTATTAGGAGTCTGCTCCTGAAAATATATTTGTTTAAAGAAACTTAACATATAGGACCAAATGTCTCAATAATTGTAGACAAGTGGTAGAAATTCTGTAACTTAATTAAAACATTGTGTATATACAGATAAACTATATAATGTGAATCACTGCATGATGGAGCAGAATGTTAGAACAAGAAATGGCTGTAGCTCATCTTATCTTCTGTTGATAAAGCTGTAGAACTGGAAGAGTTTTCTCTATTTGCACTGTTCACTGGGCCCAGAAATTTCACAGGGAGAAGGCAGCCACAGGGTCCAGCAAGTCTGTCTAGAGGCCCACCACAGGAATCTTGCAGGGAGTTTGTTCCTTTCTTTTTCAAAGGTGCTCTGAATTGCTTTTTAGTGCTTTTACTTGCTGCAATCTTTCCCACATTCCATAGAGACACCTTTCTCTTCATTTCTGTCCTACTTACATAAAATGTAAATAGCATGTTTCTTCAGGAATGGGACTTCATACAACTTTTCTCTAGGATGTATCTAACTTCTAATGGAAAAGAAATACTCAACCATGTTAACAGTGTGCCTTGGTGTTCCCCACTTGACATCTGAACTTTTTGTGTCATTCAACTATATGTAATAGGTTTGAATACACATAATGTATGTAAATTATTCAAATACACATAATGAGCTTGCAGGAGTAACTAGGGGGAGAGAAAAAGCTGCAACCAAAATCTGCGACTTGTTTTTTTACATGCTTTTCTATACTGACTGATCTGGGATGGGGTTTTCGCCCAGACCATGATGGTCTTCTGTAAGACTTGTAGTCAATTCCTGCCTTTCTTCATTTGTTGAGTTGTGAAAAACATAGCTCACGTCTTCCGGTTTTGGCAATGGTAATGAGCTTTTGCCTTCTTTCTTCAGTGGTGTCAATTTTCCTGAATAGTAGAGAAGGTTGCTGCCTCCTAAGTTGTGCTGCCTTTTTTTTTTTTTTTTTTCCTGTTTGTTTTGTTGGAATCTGATGCAAGAGTACAAAATTAACTTGTTCATTTGGTTACACAACTTTTAGTTCATATAAGTGTGTGGTATCAATAATGTCCATCTCCTTTTGGGTACATCCCCACCCAATTCCATAGTTAACTGCTGCTGTCAGGGAATACCATTCCCTTATTTTGGAACATTCAGAGCCACAGTGATGAGAATTGATAATTAGTACTTTATAAGAATATGAAAATGTGTTTAAAAAAATAATCTGAATTCACAAACCATTGTGGAATTGTTGTTGTGCTGTGTACAATAGTGTTGTTAAGTATTGTGTACTTGATCCACTTGCCTTCAGATAGATATTCTGTTATGTTCTCTTCCCTCTGAAGGCGTGTAGTTGGTAGACTGCTTTGTCTAGAATTTGTGTGGGAATTTGATACGATGGAATGTTTTGGAAACAAACTTGGAAATACTGAGCAAATTATTTTGAAGCGTGATCTTTAAATAACTTCTGCTTAAAATCTGTGAACTGCAAATGTTTTAAGCACACCTGCTGTTTTTGTGTCCGGTTTGTGATTATTTGGCTATTGATCAACTGCCAAAAGAATGTTTGCAAGCATTAAAGGCTGGGGTTTTTTAACTAAGCTGCTTCAAAGAAAACATCTGAGTCACAATGAAACTTCTGTTTTCTGCCCAAATTCTCTTTTTGTGAATTGCAGGGTTCATCAATGTCTCTCTCTCGGTCCAGCAGTCGGGAGCACCTGGGAAATGGCAGCGAATCTGATAACTGGAGAGACCGTAATGGGCTTGGACCCACAGCTCATAATGAATTTGTCTCCTCGATTGGCAGCCCCAAACGAAAACAAAATAAATCAGGTTAATTTCTTAAGATCTTATTTTAACAAAAAAAAAAAAAAACAAAAAAAAAAAACCATATTTATCAATGAATATTTATTTGAATGTTTCCTGACATCACTAGGGATTTAAATTACCAACAACTATGAAGTAAGCTTTTTTTACAAATTGAAAAGTGAAAGCATATGCAGGATTGTATAACATGATGTACAAATAATGGTCCAAACGGAAAAGTTTTAAGGAAATTTTTTAAATGCAAGACATGCTTGCTGAAAGCTCTTTGCTGTCTTGGAAAGGGATTTTCGAAGTTTACTGAAAACAGACTTATATAAAAGCTTATTTCTAGACTACCATTGTTCTGCTGTTACCAATACAACAGCCAGATTTTTACTGGGCTATTTGCTGCTCCCTGGCGAAGAAGTCTTACTCTGTGCTGCCACTGAGTCTCTTTATGGTGATAAGACTATCCATATGTTTGGCATGGCCTAGCACGTCATTTTAAACACTGGTTTCTGTGTGCACAGGCTGTAAATTTTGTAATTATTTTTAAAATAATATTTGAAACTTAAAAATTAAAATTTTACTTCAGTTGAACTCTTTGAAACTTAATTTCTTTTTTTTTTTTTTTTTTTTTTTTTAACCACTTAGTATATTACCTTTCTGAAAGAGAGAAATGGAGGTAGACAATACTGGTCCATACTGAATGCATTATGGGGAAATAATTACTATGGCTGTTTTTACTTTTTTGTATCACTTCTCTTATAAACGTGAATTAAACCTAAATCTGACATTAGCTGTAAAGTACACAGATATTATAAGTTGGATATCCAAAGAAAAGATAGGTTCAATTAGAGAAAATATTCATGGTTGGTATACTTGCTTTTTAAAATCATGAATAATTACATGTTAGTTGAGCTGTGAATGGCTGCATATCATATTCTAAGTACTCAGAACAAAAGAGATAAAAAGTTGCTTTGAAATCGAGCTAGTGAGGCTTCCAGATTAATTGGACAAAAATAGAAGCTCTATGTTAATAAAAATAAATAAGGATTAAAAATGTATTTACATATGCATTAGAAGAAAATTAGAAAAGTATGAATACAGTGGCTATAGGGGAAGTTGTTCTATAGCAGCTGTAGCTTTCCCAGAGTATGAAATGCATGGAGGAGGGACAAAAGAAATAGCTATGAGTTTCTTGTGCAAATGTATTTACCTTAATGTATAGGTGCCAGAGTACTAAAGTGTAAGTCTTCATTGACACAATTGCGTAGTAATGTTGAATGTCTTTGTTTTTAAGATAATGCTTCCTGAGTGCACCAGTAAGAAGTAGTTCTTAATATTCAATTTTCAGTGCATGACCTTGTATCATCTGCCCAGAGTGTAGCATCATGAATTTCTGTTCAGGCATTTTTATTGTTATCTTACTGTGATAGCAAAAAAAATGAAGCACTGCTGTTTAAAGTCTAAAAAATCATCATAGTTATTGCTTCATTTGTCAAACTTAATGTTCACGTTTTCAACTTTGAATGGTTTACTGTATTTTAAAACTTTTTCAAAATGGAACTGAGGTTGATAGAAATTCTCCAAACCCTGTAAATCTTATCCCAAATGCTTCTATCCAGTTTGTGCCCAGAAAGTAAGAAATGTAGCATAACCAGTTGTGAAAAAGTGATGGTTTTCACATCCTGTTGGTGTTTGAGAGTGAAGGCCATAGAAGAAGTCTCTGGGGCAATCTTCATTTTACTCACCTGGGAAAGTATCCTCTACCTACTGCAAGCCTCTTATGTATTCACTGTTGTTCTTTCCTGTACCTCTAATGACGGAGGGAGCACTCACAGTGGCCCCATTTGCACAAATGCCTGATGCACTCCCTGAGAGCTATTCTTTTCTTACAGCATGAGGAAAAATAATTAGCTATGTGATTGTGTACTGTCAGTATGCACACACCTAGGAAAGGGGTTGCACTGCAGAATCAGTTTTCTTGGGTTTTTTGAAGAGCCTTACCCTAGAAACTTTTTTTTTTTTAAGATATACCTTTTAGACATGCAGTTTAAAATTGTATGGTGATCCTATTTCTAGTTTTAGTCTTTTATAAAACTATTGCATTTATTATTTTTGTCAGTATTATACTAAAAAAATAGCCAAATCGTGTAGCCTCTATGCAGTTCCTTTACCAGGAATTGCTCCAGCATGGTTTTCTCTTCATCCAGACCAAAAAGGGCTGGTTGCATTTGTGTGCAGTGGTGTCTTCCAAAATATTCACCAGAGAAAAGAGGAGAGGCCTTAAAAGGAGGAAAAGCAACAGCATCTCTTGCAGTTCTTTCCCCTGTATGGGTTCCTGACTTGTATCCATGTTACATTTTAATAATGTGATTTTATTGCTTAAAAGTTTTACCCGATTATCTTTCCATAGAAAACAAAAACTTTACTTTATGCTGTTTGTTCTCTCAGACCACTGAGAAGCTTTTTTTCTGAATAATAAAGATTTAAATATTTTGTTCATTTAAAGATCTAGCTGAATACAATATTGATATGACAGAAAATTGTACACTTCTGTGATGTGTCTAAAATGTGAACTTCTGCCCTTTCAGCTGAACACTATCTCAGTAGCAGTAATTACATGGACTGCATTTCCTCGCTGACAGGAAGCAATGGCTGTAACCTGAACAGTTTGTTCAAGGGATCTGATCTGCCTGAGCTGTTCAGCAAACTTGGCTTGGGCAAATACACAGATGTATTCCAACAGCAAGAGGTTAGTGTTCATTCAAAAGACACCTTTGTGTTTGTAGCATGTTTTCCAGCAGTATTCTCTTGACCAAAAACGCTAAGAAGTCTGCTTTGTGATGGGATTTTCATGAGCTGTTCTTTCAAAGCCATATCATACATCTTTCAATTTCCAAATAGCCAGCCTGGAGATCAGTACTATAAACTTTCCCTGTGTGCCAGTTGACTGACTTTGATCCACTCCCAACTGAGAGATGTGGTCAGTCACCTGTGTGATTTCCACCTCTGCATGAACTAATCTCAGTCCAAGTGATAGTATTTTGTATCCATAGAATACTATATAGCTAGAGTCAGCTTGGTTATCTGCAGATAATTTATGCCGGTGACAAATTCAAAGTAGAGTCAGCCCAGCTGCAAGACTTACAGGCTTAGACATAGAGTCCCCAAGCTTGTCCTGAAAGCACTGTTGTATGTGGGAAGTGTATGCGTCACACTGCTAGAATTAGATCTACTAAGGAGCAAAACAGAGGTCCGTGTGGGTTGTGTCAGTATCTCATGTGGTACAGGGGGAGGACCATAGTTAGATATGGCATATTCCTGTGTTCCAGACCCATATGTCTGATTTTTGCACCTTTATCAGCAGTGGGGTCTGCACCAGTTGCTGGTCTCAGATTTCCACCTGTATGGTTTTTCCTAACAGACCACACAAAGTGGGTTTTTGCACAGATTACCATGTCATTGAGAACCATGAACGTGTTCATGAAGAGCAAACTTCAGGAAGATCTTCTATGCATGTTGCTTGAGTTGCTCTGGTGTGTCAATATTTAGCTTCAGATTTGCTTCCATGAGAGGAAAAACTCTGCACGCCAGGGCACATTCAAGTGTGTACTGCACTATTTCAAGGATAGACGTGAAGCAAGCTTGTACCTTCTCCTGCACACTAAGTCACGTATATACACTCACAGAATTGTCCTGAGTCCACTCAAGTGTATTGCTGCTGTCTCAGCCTGGGGGCAGTTTCCTGCTAGCATTTCCTGTCTCTCTACTCATGCTGCTTAAGTGCTGTGGGATCAATCTTCAATCTGAACAAATAAATCCAGCTGTGTCTCAATTCTGTGTATGGTTCCTCAGGTTTATCTTCTTACTCCCTTGCATGTTCCATAATACCCATATTGTCCAGTCATTAATCCACTCCTGTTATCTTAGCCACTCTCATAAAAAGGCGAGATGGCTGTTGGTTTCTAACATACGATGGCTTTCGCTTGATAGGTGGGGTTTTGGTTTGGTTTTTCTTACCACAAGAGTTGCTGATTAGGTGTGAGATGAGTCAAGTAGTTTGGTCAGAGTGAATTTTCTACTATGTTTCTGAATTGTATTGGGAGCAAAAAAAACCCGTAAATATATGTGGTTGTATACCCTTTGGAATACTTGGTGCTGTAACTCAAATGCGTCACCAGTAGGTGAGCAACCATCCTCTGCTAACCTACTGTAGTCTGAAGCACCTACCATATATACAGACATACATACCTGGCTATTTCCAGGTACATTGTAGCAATTGTTGTAAACACTTGAAATCTCAAGTCACAAAATAAAAACATTAATTGATCTTCAGTGCTTTTCTTAAACTGCTCACTTTTTAGTTTCTCTTTATCTGTCAGAAATGCGGAGTAGCAAATTGAGTAACTGTGAAGAAACCACTAGAAAGCAATGATTGCTGTTTACGTGCAAAGAAATGGTTGGCAGAGTAACTGTAAGATGCAGTAGGAAAAAAACTGTGAAAGTATTCTGAACCACATTTATGGCTTACTACTTTTGGGGAGAGACTTGTTTTGCATAATTTTCATATTTCTTTTTACTCTAGATTGATCTTCAGACATTCCTTACTCTTACTGATCAAGATTTGAAAGAGTTGGGAATTACCACTTTTGGTGCCAGAAGAAAAATGCTGCTTGCAATCTCTGGTAAATAACACACATTATCATTTGTTGATTTTAAGTATTGCTTATATTCTTTTCACTTGAGTTGTGTGTTTATAGTTGGCAAAGGATCTTGGAAAGACTGAAAAATAAGAGTCTAGTGCACAGAAGTCATTTTGGCTTGCCCCTCATCGGAAGGTGCTTAAAACCAGGTTACGTAGAGCTTTCACATTGCCAGTAATAAGATTTCAGTAAGAATAATAAGATTTCAGTTGCATAGTCCTATGTCCCCTTGTAAAGTTAGAGCTTGGTAGAAAGTTTGTCTCATAGCAGATTGTGAACTTTGTTTTATGCCCGAAAACTATGGGTCACAGAAGCTCTGGGATTACATGCTCTGCAGAGTCTCAGTGGCACTGGATGCCAGCCAGAACTGGCATTTTTAAGCTTTATTGATAAGCAGAGCAATCATCTTACTGGGAAAAACTGCCTGATTGGGTGGGGTCTTTGGTTTTGGTTTCAGTGTTTGGGGGGGGGGGGGGGTGGGTTTGCTTGGTTTTGCAAATTTAAGCAATGCCTAGCTAGACTTTTTTGTAATAAATAGGATGAGATTCATATTACATAGGAGTGCTCTGTCATCATTGTCTAGGCAATGAATCTGTAGCAGAGGAAGAATTTTCTTCAGATACTTCATTGTAACACTAGGTCATTTTTCTCCCAATTGCATCTCCTGATATGATTAGTGAATGTTTTTTATGAATTTAAACTGGTGGCATAAAGAGTGTAAAAATACAAAGTACGTAGTTCAGTAGCAATCGTGAAAATCACTAGATACAGTGATTTGTATCTATCATGGAGTTTGTTTACAAGAATAGAAAAGTGGGGAAAGGAAAAACATTTTGGATGAACAATTGCTAATACAAGCTTAGGGTACATGTTTGAGTGAGAGGTGAAAATCCATTTTTTCTAAAAGTCCTTATTAAAATATTGCTCTAGTGTTGTTAAAATAAAGAATTGTGCATTGAGAAATGATCAAGATGTTAATAAGCTTTTCTGTCACCTTTGTTTACATTGCATGGTTGTGCTGCAGCCATACATGCTGTGTGCATGTACCTTCAGGAAGACTGCAGCCTTTGAGTACTGTAACAGAACCTTTTTAAAGTGTTTCAGCCAGATCAATTTGATCTAAATCAATATTACAAAACATTATCTACTGCACATTGTGTCAGTGCCAAATGAGAATTGCACCAAATAGAAGCCTGCATCCCAAGCAGCTTCTATGGGTCTTAACCTGGCATTCTTCTTATGCTGTTGAACTCGTTAAATTGAACGAGGACCTCAGACATCTTCAGTTCATACTGTTCTGTCTGAAAAATCTTAGTTTAAGTAGAAGTTTTGTTTTGGTTTAGATCAAAATATTAGAATTCATTTCTGATGAGAGTTTTTTTTTTTTTTTCTGTGTGTGTGTGTGACCTTTATAGAACTGAATAAAAACCGAAGAAAGCTTTTTGACCCATCAAACATACGTGCCTCATTCCTGGAAGGTGGAGCTAGTGGAAGACTGCCGCGTCAGTATCATTCGGACATTGCTAGTGTCAGTGGTCGCTGGTAGCAGTAAGTTGTGGCTCAGAAAGTCAGCTGTAAAGATGGACATGGCAATCCTGTGGACAGCCTTCACTGCACACCACCCTCTGCACTTTGGGAGTTTGGGTGTCAAGGACCAAAGCATTTTGTCTGCACAATTCTGTGCCAAAAAAACAGAGAAAACACATTTTGTCTGTTGTCTTTCAAACACCAAATGTGGATTACTTCTTACTCATGTAGATTGGACAGAATTTGCAACAATAATAATATAGGGTTCTTTGTTTAGTATTTTATTACCTATAACTATAATGTATGCACTGAATTTTTACCTTGTTGAATGAAGGAAGAATGAAGAGCTGGGATGCCAGAGAGCATAGATTTTGGTTTTATCAAGATGGATTTTTCTGGTACTGCTTAAAATAATTATTGAGGTCTTTCTGCACTTTACATGTTCTGATTTCTTGTCCTGTGGAAATCTATTTCTCTTTCATTTCCATATCAAATTTATATTGGCACTAATCAAATTTTTTTCAGGTGTTCCTACATTAAGTCACATCTCACTATAATGGTACTAGAAACTGGTTCTTATGCAGATTTTTCCCCCTTCTCTGTCTCCCAGTAGTTATCTGAAGAGATTGTTCCAAAATCAAACCACTTGGTAGTGGACCAGTCCTGTTATGCTCTTATGAAGCAGTGTAATGCTGCTTGCAATAATACTCACTGTAAGAGATGCAATGAAAGACCAAAATGGACCTTGCAATATTAACCCTTTGCAGTCATCATATTTAACTGCTACCTGTTATGCTGAAAACTGTTTTTAATGGTTGTCTCAAAGAAAAGGGCTATTTTTAGTACCCAGCCACTAAAGGACACTTATTTATATCAGACTTTTATTTTTAGATTCTATACACCTACAGTACATAACAGATTAAACTGATCTACTGCAGATTTATGGTAGAGAATGAAAGGCATTCATCAAACTAGAGCTCTGGGCTGTCAGTTTGATTAAACGGACAACTAATCTAATTTGACAAGACAGCACTGTTGCCATTTAATAAATGACGCATATTACTTACATGACTATGCATGCAGCAATTAAGTGACCTACATAAAATAGGTGTAATAGCATCTGTTTTGTCCAATCTAGATTTGTAATTGTCAGCTGCAGAAGTATTTGAAACTCTAGAGATGAACTATTTCTGAAACAAGTTATGTTCAACAGAAAGAGTCCATATTATTAGTGGCTAGAGCTAAATATCGCATTCTTATACTGTGAAAGTACAAATAATTTGGCAATATTATTCCTCTGTCTATACAAATGTCTTGTTATGAATTTATGAAGGATTCTGATATAATGAAGGAATTCATAAAGTGCCTCTTTCTGCAATGCAATATGAAGTTTCCAGGCATTAATTTGTTGAAAAGCATTCCCATGAGAAATATTGTGAATTACCTCTACTGTAATGTATTATTTATGTTCAGTGTACAAGCCTTTTGAGATGGACATAAACCACTGTCAAGTGCTCTTAACAGAAGGCATT
Organism: Strigops habroptila; assembly: GCF_004027225.2. Classification (NCBI taxonomy): domain Eukaryota; kingdom Metazoa; phylum Chordata; class Aves; order Psittaciformes; family Psittacidae; genus Strigops; species Strigops habroptila. The sequence goes on from NC_044281.2 coordinate 33,449,080, forward strand.
AGAGTAACATTTACAGTAGTTGGGTTTTATGCAAAAATGGGGTGAGAACTAATTTTGACACTTTCCATGGATAATTCTTTCTTTTAAGGTGAGAATACAAAATGATGTCTAGAGAAATTTGCACACACAAAGGGAATTTAAAGAAACTATTACTTGAGGGCATAGATGATCAATAATATAAAGTCTTGTTGCGGTTAGCAAAAAATAACTGCTCGGTACTCATTTCAGACATATCTACTTAATGGTGTATAACTGGGTGGCTTTCCCTGTAGATCAAGTAGCAGTTAGCTTCCTCTGGTTTTAAAGTTGTACTACAGATCTGAATGGATAAAGCTGCATCTTCTATGCACGCAGTTGTTCACAGCAAAGTTACTGTGCTCAAATGCCAAAAGTCAGTATCCACATATCTCTGAGGTATTTGTGTGTATGTGTTACACGGGTAAAAGCAACTTCATTGAAACCCTCGTGGAAGCCACAACTTCTAATTCTAAAAGTATTTACACTTGTGCTTATTCCTAAGCGTGTAGGTAGTTCCATTCAGATGGCCTACTTATGTGCTTACAGATAAGCTGTCATTTAAATGTTTGCATTTGCAAGACCAGTGTTTGCAAATTGAAGTGTATTCATTCATGTTATTTTTATAAAATATTTTTAATAATTTCATAATAATGAAATAAATATTCAGCAACACTTTGTACAGAATTTTCTGCAACCCCTTGTTGCTTATTTTGCCTAAACTTAAAAGCATCAAAACCCCTTTACACTCTTTTTTTTTTTTTTTTTTGTCTAAGTACATACTAGGTATCCAGACAGTACTATACTCAGAAACTGATTTTATTACAGTATTAAGTTGATGTGGTCTTTTGCTGAGCAGTGCTTATATAATCTACACCAAAGTGAAGAATTTCCCATTAACAACATTATTTTTCAATAGGGCTTCACACAAAAAAAGAACACACTGGAAGAATAAAATTTCTCACTTATTTTGATTCCACAAAGGGAATATGACAGTACAGTGTACCGTATTGTTAGTGTTATATTATGCACAAATATTTGACTTGCTACATAAAAATGTTAGTTTTAAATCTGTGCCTTAATAGTGACCAGTTATCTGTAAATATAGAGCAGATACAGATTGTATTTTTGTGGGTTGTGTCCTTTTAGTGATTTTTTTTTTTTTTAATAAAAGATGAAATTAAAACATTAAAAATGGGAATTTTCAAAACTAATCAATGTTACATAAAATAAATTTATATAACTCCCTTGTATTCTGATTGGTCAATGAAGTATTTTTTTATATAGACCCAGTTCCAGGGATGCTTGCTTTGTTAATAAAATATAAAAAGCAGTATTTGACATAACTGCAACGTTTCTTTCGCATGCTAAAGCTCTGTGTGTTTTACTGTTCTTCATATATCACATACAGTGTGTTTGGCTTTTAAATAAGAATGCTTTTTAGAGATGCATCTGAAAAATTAGCATGAAAGGACCTGAAGTATCTCAGGTTCAATTCATAGCAGGCTTTAATGGTTTGGCTTACATGAGTTTTATTCTTTCTTTGGTCTTCCCGTTTTGATTACCATACATGTTTTGTTCTAGTTAGCAGGACGGTTATGTGTTCTGTCATGATTGTCATTATACTATCACTTCTGGCGTGGAAATGAGAAAAACACCAGTAGGGATTCTTTATTTGGGATGCTGGCCACATGACCAGTCAGAATTTAGTGGAAGGTAAGGCTTTCACACTGAGGTAATACGTACATAGTGTTACATCAGTCCTGTCTGTTTCCTTGACACGTAGTGGTACAAGTTTAATATTACTTACCTACCTCATTCAGTGAATTTGGGCATTTCATTATTCCATGCGTCTTTATTAACTATCTTATACGCACAGGTCTTGACTAAATTACAGTATTGCTGGCTCACTGACCTTTTAAAAATCTGCAAGTTATTTTTCTGAATACCTACTGAGAATTGCAGATGCAGGAACAAGTCTGGGAAGGGAACAAATCAACAAACTCTTCTGTTGAGGGCAACTGAAGGGTATGGTGCTGACTACCAACTTACAAGGCATTGGCGTAAAATAAGTGGAAATTTCACAGGCAGGTGGACTTGCAAATTGCATAGTGTTTGAGGTCTGAAAAAAAAGATAAGTCTCCTTTGTGGACTGTTTTAGAATACTGCTTCCACCTTGTGTCTTCAGTCAGAAGAGTGATAAAAGACAGCGTGGAAAAGAGGAGCAATGGTGATGGAGTGTCAGAGGTATCTGGCGACTCTCCTTGTCGTGTGAGCAGTGTTCTGAGCAGCTGGCATGGCACAGCAGAGGTTTCACCATCCAGGTGCTCATCACCTCTCTCTGCTACCAGTCAGAAGAGCAAAACTGGTGATTTCCACTCTGAAGAGGAAGACGTCTGTGAAGCAGTGTTGCCAATACCCAAGAGAAAACAGATGGGTTCTTCCAGCTGTGTAAAGGTTAAAAGTGAGACATCTGTCCTTACTGTTTGACCCCACTCCAATCAAATGCTTGGTGGAGGAGACTTATTTTTCTAAAGCCCTGGAATCCATGGTTACAAAAGGTATATGAGTACTGTTGCAGGCTGGACAGGAAAGGTGTGGTGTAGGCAAGGATGTTCAGAAATCTGTGCTTGTAGTGTGAAGTAAGCTAAGAAGCATTTGATTCCAGACAAGTCCGGACACTGCTGGAGCTACCTTTTATCCTTCAGTAAGCAGCTTGCTTTTTGTCACAGACACAGCTGAGTAAAAGAAAAGGTTGGCTTTTGTTTGGAGTTGCTGCATTTGGAGGACTTGAGCAGATGATAGAAAAACTGATAATTTTGCAATATGCATGATTGGTATTTGGCAGCTTTTTTTGAAAGTGGAGATTTGCGGGGACATGCAGGCAGCTAGGGAGAGTGTTTACAGAATGATTCAAATGGTTAAAAGATAAATGAGCTCTTATTTTGAGTCGGGGTAGTTGTGAGCAAGGAATACTTTGCAACCTAAAAAGCGTAAAATACTTTTTTTTTTCCTTTTTTTTCCTCTTTTTCCCTTTTTTTTCCTTTTTTTTCCTTTTTTTCCTTTTTTTCCTTTTTTTCCTTTTTTCCTTTTTTTTCCTTTTTTTCCTTTTTTCCTTTTTTTTCCTTTTTTTTCCTTTTTTTTCCTTTTTTTTTCCTTTTTTTCCTTTTTTTCCTTTTTTTTCCTTTTTTTCCTTTTTTTTCCTTTTTTTTTCCTTTTTTTCCTTTTTTTCCTTTTTTTTCCTTTTTTTTTCCTTTTTTTTCCTTTTTTTTCCTTTTCTTTCCTTTTCTTTCCTTTTCTTTCCTTTTTTTTCCTTTTCTTTCCTTTTTTTTCCTTTTTTTTCCTTTTTTTTCCTTTTTTTTCCTTTTTTTTTTCCTTTCTTAAGATACTATCTGGGACGTTCTTATATTTGAAAAATCCAGAAATTACAAGAGGCTTTTTGCAATGATGATTTGCATTGTATTAAAGAAAATTTGGGGTTTATCTTTGATTCCTTTGTTATACAGAAGGGTTGTTTGTTTTTTTTTTTTAATAAGGTAACCAATTTTAATATTTTACATTATATCATCAATCAAGAAAACAAATTTTGTAACTCAAAGTTTTAGGACAGTCATTTTTGCCAATTTTGGATACTGACCCTGCTGTTAGGAAGAGCTAATGGTTAATTAAGAGTATTTTTTCCTGTCACTTTGAATAAAGCATACTATTAAGGAACAGATTCAAATTATAAATTACTGTAATAAGGTTTAACAGCAAAAGAATGATAAGGAAAAGCAGAAACAACTCATAACTTCTCATCAAAAAGTAAGTTTTCAGACTTAAAGGAAAAAATTGTCACAAATTCTCAAATTGGTTGGTTGGTTTGTTTGTTCATTTTGTTTGTTTGTTTTTAAATAGTCCAGAAAACATTTTCAAAAATTCCTGGAATTATATAGAAGTATATTGACAGTGTATTGTTTTGTTATTCCTAGTACTCTTTAGAATATCTTCAGCTGAAATTACAAGAAGTATTCGATGAAGTTCTTCTGGCATGGAGTTGAATCAGAATAAATATGAATTATGTTGGGAAATGAGGATACTTAGTTATGAAGATACAGAATCTGACGCACTAGTCAAAGCATCATCTAGTGTCAAGTTTCTCCACTCTTCTAAGGAGTAAGATTTGGGCAATATTTGCTCTACTGAGAAATGTAGAATGATTCCAGATGTTTGATGAAAATATGAAGATGAATACGTTGTGATGGGAATTAAGTAGTTTGTGCCAAAACTGTGTTGCAACTTCATAGTAACTAACAGATGGAAAAAGCAAAAAATAATATGAGAAAAAGAACCAATTATATAATGAAGTAAAAATTTGTCACTTCTATAACAATGAGTGATGAATATTTTAAGAAATAATGTTGCCACTAATAACCCTAGGACCATGAATTGATGTGGATGTTGTTACACTTTTTTGTTATGATAAAAATCACAGTTTGTCGTCTATGAAAGACAGAAGATTTGAAGAGGCCTGAAATGCACATGGCACTAAGTTTTACAGTTCCAAAAATTAAAAACACCCATGGAAAATGCAATCTCATACTGTATATATCAACCATGTAGAAGAGAAGTGGAAAAGATGTAAGATTTGGGGGTTAAGGATAACCTTCAGTAGACAGTAAATCTTGCTGTATGGTCCATATGAATGTACTAATAGAAAAGGAGAATGGAACCCAAGAATTAATCCATTTTAAAGCAAAAGAAAAATGTTATCTAAAAGGTATAACAAAATATTCACAGCCTTTTCCTCTAGCAGGAATCTTTCCACCATGCAGCAGGATCTCAAGAGCAAGCCTCTACTTTCATGCCAAAGCATGAAAGTGTGAAGCTGCTATTGCATGGTACCAAAAAGATCCTTACTCTGAAATAGCATGAATGCAGCACTGGATGCTTAGCAATGACAGTTCAGTAATAAAAATTCTGGTTCTTTTGGTACTGTAAGATATTTTTGATGTAATCCAGCATCTAGAAATCAGTACAAATAAAGCTGACATGGTAAGCGAGGAGAAATTGCTATGTATTTGAATCTTGCTTGGAAACTTGATGGGAGACAACTAGCTAACCAGTCCCTACCGGCCAAGAGAGATTTTTGTGCAGCTGTATTAAAATTGTTGTCCCAGCAGTGTTTCTTCTTGCACCGAATGGTGACAATAGCCAGCAAGTTGGAATGCTGAAGGCATCCATCACGTAGGAAGGCTCCTCCTGAGCATGCCTCCAGCACCAGTTTATCTTCCATCTTCACTGAAAGTGATTGCAGATGCTCCACTGTTGACTCAGTGCTTTCCTTCCATTATATTTTTGGACACCAGATGCTAGAAAGGGCTAACTTTTAAATTCTACATGCAGTTTCATGAGCTTTTTGCTTGCACAAGCACAATGTTCACTTCTTTTCCTAGGAGTCAATGTGGAGAGTATCCAGAACTACAAGTGTGGATGAAAGCTTTGAAGATGATTTTTTTTTTTTTTTTTTTTTTTAAAGGGATTTAAAAGTCATGACTGAAGACTGGAAATGACACTTCTGTTACTGCTGCCTTTCTTGGCTGCTGGTGGTGTCTGCTCACCTCTCCTAGATCTTGGCTCTCCCATATTTGGCTTGAGTTTCTGCTCTTTTCTGGTGAGAAATCAAGTTTCAAATAAGTACTCTTGGGAAGTTTTGAAGCATTTCAAATTTTCAGGCAGACTTTGCTTTTTGTGTTGGACTTAAAAACAGTGAAGGTACAGATGCTAATGATCATCATTGGCCAGTGTGAGGAATGAAATTTTTAAGTACAACACGAACAATACATTGTGATCACAAGGCCAGTTTAGATGAGGGCATAATTTCTTCAGATGGGCAGTTGTTCATGAAGAATAAGAAAAGCAATAATTTATTTACTTTGGGGTTTTTTATATATGTACATTCATCTGTATGATATATGTGTGTATATATATAAAGGAGCGTCTATAAGGATCCATCTGTCCTTTTGTATGGTGTTCTTATTACAGTTTTAAAATTATGCAAGGTGACTCCAGGGCACTTCCCGTAACCAGTAATAAATAGATGATTATTCATAGACAGACTCTTTAATGTCCACCCACTTCAACATTAGTTACTGGAGTACAATAGTACTCCTTGCTTCCCATCTGTCTGTAGTATTTCTCCTGAGGCCAGTGATCCATGCCCTTCAGTTGCATATTAATATGTGGTTATTCTCTGCCCTGGAGCTGCTGCAAGACAAGATAATGAAAACCCAAAACCAGAATTGCTTATGATCTAGTTCCTAGTGCATCTTCTTGCTGTGTAAACATATCCTACCTCTCATATCGGGGGTATGAGAGAATTTCTGGACTGACCAAATGTGTTGGTCTGCTGAAAACTTTGAAACTCAGTATTTTCAAGTCCTCTCCCTGCTTAATTGTTATGTGATGAATTTCTAAGCTTTGAGATGTTTTACTTCTGGTTTTGTTTGTCAAATCCCTTTCAAGTGTTATGTCTTTTGTGATTATACCATTCATGATAAAACAGGCATTAAATCAGATACTACATGAAAATACATTGTATTTTCCAGGTTGTACTAGAAATTGAATATTGGAGAGGTTTTGTATCCTTGGTCTATTTTGGGTTTAAGTGAAATTTTACAGACATCTCAGAATTTGTGTGTATACAGAAAACCCCAGAATGTTATGACAAAGAATTGAGACTGTCCTTTCCACCTCCCTTCCCAATGCCAGGTAACAGTTAGTGTTTCATCTTACAGCACTTTTTTTATGTAATTGAGATTTTCCAAGAGTACAAAATTTGGCAGGAGACAAATCAAGTTCTTTATGGTTCCTGAAGGCAAATACTTTTCTGATAAACATTCTGGTGTGTTTTTCATGCGCTATTCAACATGGGAGGTGTGCAGAAATACGAAAGAGATCTTGAAAGCTTTCTCACTTGCCCTCTAACTCTTCACCAGGTCAGCTTTTCCTTTTGCTTGAATCTAGTGAAATTGTTCTGTGTTTAAGCACAGAAAAGAAATCAATGGTAAAGCAGTACTTCCTTCCTCTATACATACTGTAATCTTACCTACATTTTTTTTTTAAAACAAGTTCTTCAGAGTTCTAGAGCTGGTAATATGTTGTAAGAAATATCTAGTTGCTACATGTTCACCTACTCAGAGATAAACCCTTGTGCTCCACGATGAACAGGCTCTGAGTTTGTGTACTCAAGGGAACCGATTTATGCCCACATTTCACGCTCAATAATGAAAAGGCAGAACTCCAAGATAGTATAAATTTTCAGGTCTTGTTTTTCCCATGTAAGCTATCTCTCACTAAGCTGATGCAAGTAGAGTTCTTTCAGTTACTGTTAAATGAAGTGGACTGCCCCCTGTGAAGTTATTTGTCAAAACAACTGTTATGGTCTATCTTCTGGTGGCTACTCAAGCCTGCATAAGTGAGTTTTGCTCCATCGGGACCCATGACTGAAACCAGTAGTGGCAAGTGCTTGCGTAATGGTTTCTTTTCCTTTTGCAGCATTCTCAGCTTTCATTATGTAACATTCTAATGAAGAACTTTTCTAGCACGATTTCCCTCTCATTGCCAAGGTATAATATTGCCATGTTATAAACAAAGTGTGGTGTTGGGTAGTCAAAGATTAATCTGAACAGCTATTAGGAAAACTGTGGATAAAAGTCTCCATATTTGACTTTGGGAAGAGTTGCTGCAACAGCCCTTGAAGGAACAGAAAATAGTGCAGACCTTTGCTTTGCCCTTTCTTATTAGCTGGAGTGGTAATGATTAATGGTTAGAGGAGGAAACCAACTGTGTGTTGCACTGTGCATTTTCGGGAGCTTTATCTCAAGTGAAAATGGTCAAAGGGAGCACGATGCACCTTTTAAGAAATGTAACCAAATCACTGTTCTGGCGAGAAAGAGGTAGTGTTTCATGAAACTTTTTAATATCTCACCGTGAAGTTCTGAGCCTTTTTTTGATAAATGTGGGTTCATACCTCTACTGAGAAAGTGTTTGAAAGTTTTCAATTAATAACAATGAAAAATTCACTTTTTTTTAATTGATTTGCCAATCTTTAGCAGGGGTATCAATGACAGTTTCCCTTCAAAGCAAAAAGTCTAACCTTACTTTAAATCTAGATAAAGTCAGAATATACTTTCAGCCACTTCTTAACATTTGCCATAGAAATTAAATCATACCTTGAATTTCCATAAGGAAATACTTAAGTTGCAACCAAGTCATGCTCTGATTCTTTCTTTTTTTTTTTTTTTTTTTTTGTCCCTGTAAGTTAGCTAAATGGAGTTCCATTTATCTTATACTAAAGGTTTTTGGATCTCTGTAACCTATTTTCCACCCTTTCCATGGGCTACCATTTAGTTCTTTAGCATCCCTCACATGGAGCACAAGCCATGAACACATTATTGCTGCAGCAGCACAGGCACTACCTAAGACAGCTCTGAGTGCAGCTTTGCTATTTCCTTGTGTAGGTGCCAAAGGAGCTCTCCCCCCAGCATCATTGGCGAGCTCCTGGTCTGCTGATTCACCTTCCCTCTCACTATTCACCTTTTCCAGTGCTTCCAAATAATCTGGGTCACAGTCCCAAGATGGGTATCTGACAGGATACTACTACGCACTGGTTGTATTGCTCTAACTGGTATCAAGTAGACAAGGTGCACCCCGAGCCCCTGTGGTGGGTCAGCTGTGGCTAAGTCTCAGGTGCTGCCCAACTGCTCTCACCATGTCCACCTCAGCAGGACAGGGTGAGATAAGGTGAAAAAGCTCATGGGTGGACATAAGGCTAAGGACACCCTTACTGATCACTGTCACAGGTGAAATGGTCTCAACTTGGGGAAAATAACTTCCATTTCTTGGCAATTCAAATAAGTTTGCACTGTGAGCAACAAAGACAAATTAGCCACTCACTACCCCTTTCCCCACCTCAATCTCCCTCCTTTTCTCCCAACTCCTCTGCCTCTCTCTGCTCCTGATGGCTAGGCAGTGCTTTCCTGCCCCTCGCCTCTGTCCCAGGAAGCACCCCTGTGGGGCTGAGGGGAGCTGGAACTTGCCGGAACCTGCTGGAACCTACCGGAACCGGCCATGTCCCACCCGAGGCAGCCCCAGCCTCTCCTCACAGAGACTCCTCAGCCCTGCTGCTGACCCAGGGTGTGGGTACTGGTGCTGCCCCAAATCCCTCCCTGGCCCATCCCAGCTCCCTCTTCCCAAGGTGGCATTTGGGAGCAGCCCCGGCCAGCAGTCACATAGAAGGTGTTGCCATCAGCCAAAGCAAGGCAGTGCGTGAGGCCACCTCTCTCCCTTGCCTCAGCACCAGCAGGCCATGGATTCAAGGCTGGTTGTGCTGGTTTAACACACAAATGTAAGGATGCCCCAGCTGCGGGGAGCTATTTAGGAATGATGGGTTTGGTGCACAATGAGATGCACCTGGAGGGGCTACTGGTGAGCAGGTGGGGGCCATTGCTGGTGATGAGCTGCCCCGGAGCCCGCCCTTCCCCAGGCACTGGCCACATCAGGGCAGGGTGTGGCTTCTCAGCAGTGTGGTTTGTGTTTGTGAGTGCTGTGTGGAGCAGGTGCCTTCATTACCATAAGCTCCTGCCTGAGTTACCCTGAAATGAGGAATACTAGTGAGCAAAGAGGTGACACAAGGCAGGAGGAGCAGTGAACTGTGGGTGCTCACAAAGGTAAGCTGCCTTTTAAAATCTGGTAGAAGAAACTAGTTGATTGTAAAGCTGTCTATGGCGCAGCTGTGACCAGGCAGTGTGTTCCCTCTCTTTGCAGTTTGTTGTATTCATGGTGGGGTGCTTCATAGCAGTGGCTTTGGGCCTGCTGTCTTTTTAGGAGATACATTGTCTGTGTGCTGTGTTGTCCTAGAAGCCTCTTGTGTCTGGCTGAATGGTTTAGTATCAATGTCTATATTTGGACCACAGAACGATTGTGGAGGATGCTTTAGTCTCCAAATGCTTGTTTTCCCTTGTTTTAAAATGCTCTTTATAGCCAGACATATTTTGAATTGTGTATCTAGCCTTGTCCAGGGCTTGGTTTGTCAGGCGTAGGTTTAAGTACTTAAATCAAATAGTAGCACCCTGAGGAGGGTTCCCTCCACTGCTGCATGCTTGGACTCCAGCTCTGGGTGCTGCATGGGCTGAGACAGTGTGTTACAGTGTACAATACTACATGTTTTTAAACTGCATTCCAATGTGATAAGTTTTGTGATGAATTCAGGGTTTGGCTTTGTGAGACAGTCATGCATTATTCACACAGGTCAGAAGTCATCCAAACACAGTTTAAAATAAATTGTTTTGTAAGAAATAAGTTTAGGATAGACTGTTGAATATATTTAGTTATTTAATATCCATACAAATCTGACCTTGCATCTTTATTCCTTAATCTGTGCTGATTTGTCATGTTTATGTGAATGCAAGAGCAATCAAAAAGCAGTCATAATTCATATTCATGATATTTTTAAACATCTGACAAAGGAATTGCTTTCCATTTAGAGTCACCAATATTTTTGTGAGGCATGGCAGTAAGCGTGATAGCAGATGGCAAAAACTTCCAGCAACAGGCAGTGTGACATCTAAGCAGAGCTTTCCCAACACCCCTGCTGTGGCAGCAGATGGAGAGATTGGCAAGTAGGGAGGACGCTACTTTTATAGCGTGCAGTGCTTCAAAAGATGGGCTTTGCCGGGTGAGCTGGGGTTGGCAGAGCCGAGCGTGCTGCAGCAGCCAAGGCTGCTAAGAAATGGGAATGCCAAAGGCACCGCAAAAATGTAGCAAAACTCCTAATGGTGTTTTGAGGTTTTCCTTGCTTTTGACCTTTTATGACTTTTTCTAAGGCAAAATATCAGAATTGCAGCTTTCCATCAACTTGCACATGTGCACACACACACAGAGAAAGGCATTTCAGCATTTCGTAAACATTTGCAAAGCATTTGGAAGCTTCAAAAGCTTTTCTCTGGTTTCTCAGACAAATCAAACTTATATGAGCACATCATTCAAATAATTGCTGTCAGCTGCACTTGCTATCAGAAGTGTTTAAAATAATACCTAATTGTGCTAGAAAATGAACCCACCTTTTTCTGCTACAACTTTGATTTTTCAGACCTGGTAGAAAATTAATTTTATGAAAACTTGTAGGTTCTCATTTTGTATCATGCATTGTCTATGCCATTATGGGTTTTTTTTGCAACCTATTTTCACTCAACCCATCCAAAATGATAAAACTTTACCATATCTATATAAGCAGTCCCTGTAGAACTGCTGTTTGCACTGCAGTTCCAGTGGCCGGATTAGTACATGAAAATCTTCAGTTCTGGGGCTTGTGTTGACTCGGTTGTTATTTTTAAGGGCCTTTAAAATGATATCCTGATGTAATTAAAGATGTATCTGCATTTTCAATCAGGGTCGGACTAGATGACCTTTGAAGATCATCTTTCAACCCAAACCATTCTGTGCCATCCTTAACAACTAAGAAGCACAAATTCCCAAAAACTCCCAAATATATGATTTTTAAAACTGAGGGGTTTTAAGGAGTTGTTGATTGATTGTGTTGCTGAATAATGAATATTAAAGAAAAAACATATACTGCATTTTCTTATCTGCTTCTCAGGATTTGCTACCAGCTTGTAGGAATAAAAAATGTTTCTTCAGGTAGCTAAAGGGCTGGCATATTGAATAGACATGGATCTCCTAATGCAGCTGCAGAGAAGTGTGCTGAGACTTCACAGTTGCCCTTGGTATGGCACAATGAGAACTGCACAGCCACTGTGCTGTTAGACTGGTATATGGGAGGCTAAAGAGTTTCTGGTGTCAAAAAGGAGCACAAAGAAAGCCACAGCTCAAATTTAAGTCAGAAGCAACAGAAGAAACCTCCCTGTGGGTTGATTAATCATTAAAGTGAAAGATTTTTCTTCCTTTGCGTGTAAAGCTACAGTATTGCAGTTGGTGGGTTGTTAGCACGATATGCTTGTATCTAGCTGAAGCTTTGTCTGAGGACAGTGACCTATGAATTGTATTTTTAAATCTGCCACTGAGCTTTGAGGTGCCCAGAGGCACCGTCTGGGCTCATCAGGAATCGTGAAGCAGCTGTATTTCATAAGAGTCTGGAAACTTGACAAGTAATAGCCTCACAACACAACATCATTCTGGCTGAAATGATAAACTTCATTAGGCCAATATAGCTACACATACTAAAGAATTTAAAACATACTTTTACAAGATTACATAAAAGCATCACATGCTCACAGGCCTTATAACTAGTGAAGTCTGAGGAAAATTACCTAAGGCTTGCTAATCTTTCTTCCATCCTCTGAATTCTGTAGCCAAAGTACCTCAGTGTTGTTGACTGTTACTCTCTTACTTTTTAACCAAAGAGAATAAAATAGGTTAAACTTTTGCATTGCTTAGACATTTCAATACTACAGAATATGGAACTCTATTTTTATATGGTTTGTGGAATTGCAGTAACTTTTCTTTTATTTTTTTATTTGAGCATATGATTTATGTAACTTCAGGAAGGTAGGTAGAAGACTTAAGGTTAGGGAGCAAATGATTAATATTTCTGTGAAGGATGAATTTATTCTAAATAACTAGCTTTAGGGAAATAGTTTTTTGAGAAGTCAAAGGGAGTTGATGGTGATGGTGTTCTGAGTATATTTATTCCTTCTTTTATCAGTTGTTAATGCTGAATCAAATGTAGTACTGGAAATGGGAGATTTAGTGCATCTCCTGTAGCCTGCACAAAAGCTTAAGGTAGATTAAGTGTTTTGGCTAAAGCTGATTGCAGGAGTTAAGTATGAGTGGGGGATTTTTTTGGGGGGGTGGTTTTGTTTTCAAATCACAGAAAAGTATTTTTTGCATGCATCTGTGAAATTGGGATTTTAGTGCAGATTTCTTTAACATGCTACCTTTTGACCTGTTTTATGTTGGAAAATAAGCTGATCATTCATCTTCAAAAGTCCTGAAGTTGCAGAGGGAAATATCATCCCGGTAATATAAGAGAAACATATTTGTACTCCCCAAGCAAGGCAAAGAAGAGAGGTAAATCTTTTATAACTCCAGTGTACTGCACAAATACTTCACCTGTATGTACTAAAGAAAGCTACTTTGTAAAATAAAGCTACTGCTTGGTTGAAGCAGGCAATGGCATACCTGGAAACAGCTGCACTGGGGTAGCTCAAGGTCCATCTTCTCCAGGACTGTGCTGCTAAAAGCCATGGATATCCCCCAGGATTTCCTCTTGGGCTCCAGCAGGTTACTCAAAGACTTTGACACAACACCTTTCATTTTGATAGTTATGTCGAGAACATGGAAAAAAAGTCCACCACTTAGTTTTGTAAATGCCTTTTTTTTTGTCTTGAGCGCATGTGAGAACACAGGCTGCGTACCCACCTGGGACAGCCCAACCTTTTCTGGGCTGTCTGTCCCTCTTTGCCTGCTTTGCAGGTGGAGCAAATCTCCATTGCTCCTGCAACCTTAACCTAGCTTCTTCAAACTCACGACTTCTTGGGGGTTTGGATTTTTTAATGTGTTTGAAAATGTTAATCTTATTTCTTGATCTACCCTAATATTGGCTGAGTTCACACAGGCGAATGTGTTACGTGGGGGAGGTAACATTATCCACATGTTTCTATGTTGTCTGCACAGTAAAAAAAGAGGTGAAGTAAGCTCTTCAGTGGCTCAGGTCATGCTCATCCCTTCATGATACAGTTTGCAACACATTCACCATGATGCTCTCTTGGTACAATACTGGGAAAAGAATGTTCTCTTTTGCTACCCCCCACCCCTCCCCTTTTTTTAAGAAGAAAAATGTTGGTTTTGTTCTCAAGCTCTACAAGTTTCCTTTCAATTTCTCAAGAAATCTCCAGAGCTTCCCCTTCCCAACCAACACTGCCCTTGATTTGCTGTTGAACCCTGTGGGATGAAGTCATCAAGAGAAAGTTCTTGTTTTCCTGTATCTGTTTTTCTACACAGTCTTGTTCCTTTATTATTTTCACCACAGAAGGCATGTGTTTTAAGTCGGATGACTTGTATTACGTTAGGAAATCCTCCCACAGCACAGACCTTTCTAAACATTGTTTGTTGACTTACGGGAACAAGATCATTCCTGTTGCTCCATGCTGGCCTTTGGAAAGGGGCTGACATTTGTGTGTGATAGCCACATGCTCTGGGAAATGGGGACAGCTCAGTCCCCTTCCTGTCTCCAGAGCCAAACAAACAACAACAACAAAACAAAATGCTGTTGTCTGAGAAGGGCCTTTCTGTGTTAAAATGCATAGCAAGACAGCTTTGAGGAGGCACCACCTCTACTAAAAAGAGGTGTCTGCAGCCAGGAGGCTCCTGAGAGTCTTGTGTGCAGGCGCTTAGGGGGTAGGCGGTATGTCTGTATCTGTCAGCCTGCCTGAAAGAATCAGGGCAGGAGCATCTGATTGAAAAACAAACAGGCACCGACTTCCTCTCATCCTAATCCCCATCCACAAAAAAAGAAGTGAAAAACTGGGGAGGGGGGATGATCTGGCACCTCCCCAAGGAATGCAATAATCCCAAATGTGGTGTGAGCACTTCATGATCACACATTGGCTCTCTCTCCCTACGGCTGCTGCCAGCTTCCCTCCCACGCGTGCTGGGTCTCGGAGGTGATGCGAGTCTGGATGCTGGACAGTTAATCAACTCCAGGAAAATCAACATTTTGGAGAGTGCTCTTGCGAGGTGCTTGCTGTTTAATAAAATGCAGGACGCTGCCACGTATTGCATACTTACAGGATGCTGCTGGCTGCCTTCTCGCTTGGCTTTTGGTTTTGGCTGGGGTTTAGCATTTCTCGGTGTTGGATTTCTCTTTTCTGTAGTCATTGCCAAGGGGAGGATGGGCTGCACCACATTGGCAAAGACAGCTGAAGTCCAGCCCCGACTGTCCTGTGTTTCCTCCAGGGTTAAGTGCCTTCGAGAGCAGCGTCCTGTTGTCCCTGGGTGCCTGTGTGCAACTGGGAGAAACACTTGCGATGCAGAAATTGCAGTTTGAATAGTCCTTGTGAGACTGCTTTGGGGAGGTGATGGTAAGGGGGAGATGAAGGGCCATCTGCTAAGGTGTGCACAGGTGTTCCTTATGGTAATTTCTGTGATGAGAGGCTGCAAAGCTTTTTGGTAACAGTGGCTATAAACTTACAGATGCGGAGCCAAAATGCCCTCCCATGGCAGTCTCCTCCTTTGAGGACAAGGGGTGTGGGGAGGCTTTCCAAAACAATCCTGACAACAGTGGTAGGGTTCTTCCCATGAGAGCAGAGCTGTGGAACAAACACAGGCCAGTCATGTAGAAGAGAGGAGAGGAGGTCTGGACCCAAATCTAGCACCTCAAGCTGTCTGCACTTGCCAGTGGTCGGACCCTGGCACATGAAAGCCACGCCATCCCTAAAAGTATCTTGAAGTCATTCTTTTGCTATGATGAAATATATGAAAAATATTTGCTATGAAAAATAACTTCATTGAGATACATGTAAAGTGTTTTGCCACTTAGTACCTGGAGTTTGGGTAACAGTAGTGGCTGTCGCCTTCCATTTAGGGAGTGGTGTGTAAGCGATGTATGTAAATTCTATCAGCAGTATACGCCTTTGTGGGGGGATGTGTTGTTGTCCAACACGGCCCCATCCAGAGCCCCTGTGATTGGACCAGCTCATGTGTTTTGATCTGGAAGGGCTCAGTTTGCTGTGTCCCACTGGTCTATAAATGTGTACAACTGCTGTAATTTTTTCCTTGAGCTTTAGCTTTGATTTACCTTTATAATTTATTTACATGTATGGAATGTGATAAAGACTAGAATAAGTGTCCTGTGATCTAATATCTAAAAGAGAATGCAAACAACGTATCCTGATTCTTAAGGAGGATCTTTCACATTGGCTTTGCTTAGACAGAAATCTCCATTACTTTATCTTTTCATAAGTCATTTAAACACTCTCTTTTCCAGCTCCATGACATTTGACAAATGTAACAGTAATCTTGTTTGCTTCCTTTCAGTTTCTTACAGGGCTTGGCAACTCAGGCACTGATCTCTGTCTTTGTAAAACACCCACAAATTCATAATTGGAAATATAATGGACTAAAGTTGCTCTTGTGAAAGATTTTGTTGTGATTTTGGTGGTTTTTTTTTGGTTTTTTTTTTTGGTTTTGTTTTCCAGTATTTAGAGTGATTTTAGGAACATAAGGAAAAAATATTCACATAGCATATAATTTCATTGACCTTCCCGTTCAGAATGGTCCTTTTTGTGCATACTAGTGGAACAGCTGGAGAAGCTCTTACCAGGCAAAAAGCTGCTTGATGTTAAGCAGTTGGGATGGCGCGGGTAGTGTGTTGTGCTCTGGGATTGTACTCGCAGACCAGAATAGGAAGCCACAGCTCAGAAAAGAGCAGAGGCATGCGGCTGGAAGAGGTATGCAATTTTAGGCTTGTCCAGTAACAACTGAACTAAGGTTTTAGAGGGGTAATTTTGCAAAAGGAAATCGCTCTCCTCCCACCCCTTGCACACAGGCAGGCAGATGCAGGGAGGGGTGGCCAGACAGAGGCAGAGAAGGAGGGGATGTTTTGTACCGACGCAGCAACGACGTTGTCTAGAGAGCAGCAGAGACTGTCACTGCTTCAAAATAAACAGATGACTTTGGACACAGGAGAAAATAGAGCAGATCCTCAAGAAGATATTCACCACTGCTGTCAGCAGAGCGCATGCTCCCACCAGCGGAACAGCAAAGCTTTACCCCATCTTTAGATGTGGGCTGTGAAAAGAAACTCTGTTTTCTGGCATTGGCTTGCTGGCCAGGCAAGAAAAGAGCCTCCAAAGAAAGAGAAAAAAGAAAGGGGTCCAAGCTACTGCTTATTTGGTCTGTTCAGCCTCCTGGGGCCACTTGCTTTTCCAGACAAAAGCATCAAGATGCCTCTGAGGAAGGATAGCATGTGACTTCTTACTCCTATGTTCTAGAAGAAAAATCACTCTAAAGACACTAGAGTTATTTCCACCATCAAGGAACAAATGGAAAATATCAGCATGGGAAAAATGTTAATTGTTAGAGTGTTAGCCTTTCCTCACTGATGAAACCTGTCCCGGCATGCGTTGACTCTTGTCATGGAGCCAAAATACAGTCCCAATTCAATTTAAGCTGTAATGCTTTGTTTTATTAGGTACTTTTATACCTTAATATTTGTCTTAGGTGCCTCTCTCAAGTTCCGTCAGTAAAGCAGACATTATTGCAGCCACTTGAGAGGCACAGGATAATAAGCATGTTCCATAAGCTTAGCAGGGCTGCTCCTGCCTTGGGAAAGTGCTCCGTGATGCTCCTCCTAAGCAGTGCTGGTCTGCGACGGCTTCCCTGGTGCTGGGTGCTGAGAAGATTTGTCCCTGTTTGGTCTCTCTCAAAGCAAGGCTTCTTGCTGAGCCAACCTGTTGCTCTGCTCATTGCCAAAATGTAAAGTTTGCACGGTGGCTCCCCTGTGTTTGAGCTCTGCTTTCTGCCCCTATTCTCCAGCAGACCAGGCCTCCCCAGGGTCCGCTAGGCTATTGATTTTACTTCTTTTTACATATTTTTCCATTGTAAGGCTGCAGGCACAGCATTGCTTGGTGCTGATTTCTGACAGCATCGCAAAGGGTGCGCAAGGTGTTGCGTTTGCAGGGCCAGCCTGTCCGTAAGGGAGAGCTGAGGCACCGTGCTGCAGAGCTGCTCACCTGTGTGTCCCCAGACCCAAAGGGGAAAGCACAGGGGGAGAGGGCTGATGTGAGAGGGGAAAGGCAGCATCTGCTGAGTGGCTGGGTCTATCACTGAGGCTGTTCTGGCTTCTGCCTGCAGAAACTTGGAGTTTTCAGAATCTGAGAAAACCTATACCATTTCTCAGTCTGCTCCAAGAAAAATACCCTGCTGCTCCAGTAATGCAATAAGGGCTGGGTTTGTTCAGCACCTAAATAGCAACAAAGCAAAAGTGAATTGTTTGGCACATCACAGAGCATGTAATTTCCAAAGAATTTGGCCCCAAATTGATTGGGTCATGCAAGGGTCTGTTTCCCTTTGACCGTTATATCCCATCTAACTAAAACTGCAATCACACTTCTAGTATTTGTCTGCCTAAATAATTTCCCATCGGCCTAGGACTTCTGTAGCTAGGACTGATGCTCTGACTGCAGTGCTGTGTGCTCCTGCTTCCACATTGGAGTCAGAGATTACTACAGCTTTGCAAAGCATTTGATCTAGATCTGAACATGAAATTTAGCATTTCAGAGGGGTTTTTCAGCCTATTTGGATGCATGGAGCACAACACTGATGCAGGATTTTAACTGACTTGGAAAAATCTAGGAGTTCAGTCCTGTGAGCTCTCTGAAATATTTTCAGCTCCAGTTGCATCCCATGGCTGTAAATGGACTCACAGACTGCGCAGCATCAAGGGCAGGCTTTTTAGCTTATAGCAAGTAACAGCAGTGCAGTCAAGAGCTTGCCAGTGGCTTTTGTGTCCCCAGCAAATACAAAGGTTTGGTCTGAAGATGATGATGTATAGCAAAGCTAACATCAAAAAGAACAGACTTTCCCTTCTCTTTCCTTACACCCTTCCCATGTGCCATCATAGCTGTTTTTGTTGCAGAAGTCCAAGGCAGAGTTTTTGTTACAGGCCCTTTTGTTAAGGCACAGAGGCTGCCGGGGACCACACGGCTGCTGTTCACCCGGGGATGGGGCAAATCCTCCAGTGCTCTTTAAACCTCATGGTGCAATGAGTCCCCTTCCAACATTTACAGCTTGAAGAATGTTTAAAGCCTGTGACCTATTCAAGCATTTACTCAAGTCTTTGAGCAAAAGTCAAATGCGTGCTTCCTTCCTTCTTACATCCCTATTACAACAATTCAAGGTCCCTATACAATAAAAGACAAATTAGTTCACCAAGTCTTAGGGAACACCCATATGTATAAAAAGCCTCCACCTCGTTACTTTTAATATATCTCATATGCCCCTTACACCACTGTTTTCCCCTCCTTCCTGGTGGCCTTCTTACAAGGCAAATTTACCTGAAAATAAATGAGACAAACTGTGTGACTAATGGCTGTAAGGATGGTTTTTTCCTGTAAAACAGGAAAGAAAAATCTGCTCTCAGTTCCTCTGCTTAGGTGTGAAACTTGCCAGACAGCTTTCAAACCATGTAGGCACTTAATTCCCAGGGAAAAGTGGGATTTGTCTCCACAGTAATGAACTCACTTGTTTTAGAAGATGATGGTGCTAATAAGAGGGTTTTCACCTCAAAGTGAGCATTTCCCTTGCTTTATCATCATATCATAAAGTAAACTAAGAGGCACAGAATGAAATTTACTGGAATAAATTGATACATTTAATAAGCTATCAAAAATATTTATATTAAGATATAACAAACATAAAAAAATAAACCCAAAAAGTAAAATCACTCTCTGTAAATCCAAGAGTAGCTTGAACATTTTTTCCCCTCTCTTCACCTCTGTCTGAGCTTCCCTTTGTCCATTCCAAAAAGTTTGGTCCATGTGTGATTGGAGAATGAAACCTTGACTAAACCATTGATATGAAATTTCATCGACCCTGCATGTTACTGCTGTTTGCAAAATTATTTTGAGCATACAGACATTGCAGAACCATTACTGGTGGTTTGTGTTTGGTTTTTTCTTTAATGGAGTCATGCATACAAACTTATATACTGTTTTGAAATTAAAATGGAACAATCACTATAAGGGTGCTGAGTCACTGGCACAGGTTGCCCAGAGAAGCTGTGGCTGCCCCATCCCTGGCAGTGTTCAAGGCCAGGTTGGATGGGGCTTGGAGCAACCTGGTCTAGTGGAAGGTGTTCCTGCCCATGGCAGGGGGGTGGAACTAAGTGATCTTTAAGGCCCCTTCTAAACCAATCTATTCTATGGAAACTTGGAACTGGGGCATATAAAAGTTTTCTCTACTTAAAATATCTGCCAAGTGTCTCTTCACTAGTTTCTGTTTACATGTGAGCTGAGAATGGGCTCTTACTAAGCAGTTTTTTGCGTGCTGAACAGTATAATCAAAATACTTGCATTCGCCTTTCAATCTGAGTCACTTAGATAAATAGAAGCTTCGTTAACCAGAACTACTTGTTCGTTGCACAACTGTTTTAAAAATGCTGAGCCCTCTAAAGTCACAGCAAGTTCAGAAAAGATTTTTGACCTATGGAGTAAGAGTGCGAGGAACTTAAATCTGGTTACAGAGATCTCAGTGGTGTATTTTGTTGGAGTTGCCTTGCTGTAGGTGCGCCAGTTCTCTCCACCCTAGCCTGCAGCAGCAGCAGCTCCTGAGCAGGCAGGCAATTACTAGCAACTAAGCTTACTTGTTTATAAAGCAAACATGCTTTGGAGGACCTGTATCCAATGTGGTATCACTGTAGTATCTTCACTGGTCATGACTCTAAGCCGTGCTGCAGGACCAC
This sequence comes from Strigops habroptila, assembly GCF_004027225.2. NCBI lineage: Eukaryota > Metazoa > Chordata > Aves > Psittaciformes > Psittacidae > Strigops > Strigops habroptila. Next base: position 33,469,556 of record NC_044281.2, read on the forward strand.
TGGGGCTGGGGCACCTCTCACTCATTTCTGAGAGTAATGGTGATGGTGGTTGTGAAGCTTCAGAGGAACTCTGAAATGAGACCTCTTCTTGCTTGAGATTTTTGTGAATCGTGTACCACAGTATTGTGTTAATCTCACAGCTTCTAAAAACTTTTACTGTTAACGATGAAAACATGTTGGTCTTTGAGGGAAACATGCTGCACTTCCAAATATTATGTCAAGGATGGAACAAATTTCCATGTTATCAGCCAGAACAGTTTTATTGTCATTCATAATAGAGCTGAGAGTGCAAAATGCTGCGTTTCATCAGGACTTTTTTTCTATAGTGCATTCGCTTTCCTTCGAAATATTCTCTATAAGTGAAATTGCACAAGTCTTTTTTGTAAAAAAGAAAAAATCCAACTCTGTACAATATTCGCATTTCATTTTTATTTGCAAACTCTTTTTCACACACATAAAAAGTTTCTGGTCTGTTTGGGTTTTATCCAGTTTTCCCCATATGTTGGGAAGCTTTCACAGACCTGACGCCACATTCCTGCATGCACTAGGATAAGGAATAAGCTATTTACAGATGTCTTAATAGCAATTGTTTCTCTGTTCTGACGAAAGCCCATTTGAGGTATGTTTTTAAAGCATTTAGAACTTTTTAAAATGTTCTGGTTTATATTATTTAAAGCCTTAGAGAAAGAAGTGAGTGAAATTAATCTTGTAACCAAAGCCAAGCTCACCAAGGTATGAATTCCTCAGTAGAAGGAGTTGATGACCACAGCCTTGGTCGCTGCCATGTTCCTAGTGGAGGGGGCCAGGGAGGCTGTGGCTGCCTGGAGGAGCTGATTTGCCTTCCTCCTCGCTGACCAGGGCTATTGGGGAAAAGTCTCCTAAGAGGGTGAACTTGGCTTTTGTGATTGTCCCCTCAGGCAGCTGCAGGGATCTGGGCAGTTTTGCAGCCCAGTCAGTTTCTCCTTCAACTGCAAAGTGAAAAATCCCTATTATAACATTTGCACAGAGCAGAAATCGTTGCTCTTTACAAAAAGGTCCTTTCCCTGAAATACAGAACCTAGCCCAAAGTCCCGTACAGCTTTGGACTCTGTGGGTATGGCACATCACTGGTCTACTTGGGAGATGAAGGGCTGCAGCGGTCCAGAGCAATAGTTTCCAGCTAGAGGATTCATTTGCATGAGGAGAAGTAGTCCTCTAGGTGACTGGATGAGGTCCAGGGAAGGACAGAGGGCATTTGCCATGTGTCTTTCTGTGCTGAAGGTATTGCAAATTCTTATCACTCTGCCAACGTGCTGTGAATCAGGTGTCAAAGGCTTTGGAGCTAGGTAAAGAACACACACGTCATTCAGAGCAGAAATGTGCGACTTCACTCAGGAAAAATCTTTGTGTTAAATGCATGTTCAGATGGAGTATATGCTAGCACAGGCCTTTCTCATAATCATAGAAAATATATTTTAAAGTGAGGGGGGAAAACATAGCGTTCATTTCCCATGTATCTGTTTCTGTATTTCTCCATTTTCTCTGAGCTAGAAAATACAGTCCCCAAATGACAAAAATAATTTTTCTTCCCCTCCCCTTTCTGCTGTGACCACAAAACTGAAGTTCTGCTACTTTGATAGGAAATCTGTTCTCATGGACTTGCCAATCTGTATCCAGCTCAGGCACAAACTTGGCTTTAATTCAGCAATACGCCAGTCTCCAAATGTTTGGGGATGGTACTAATAGCTGAGTTCACCCATTTGTTCCCCAGTTATCTGTCTTTTGGGCTGCAGAATGTTCTTTGACTGACAGCCGAATATTGGCAACCTGACTGCTAACTGCGAGGTCGATGACAGTTGCATGGGCTCAAACTCATAAATCCATTTTTCAGAGATATGCATGCATGTGCTAGAGGAAGTTTTAGACCTTGGATACACAAATCAGTAAAATTCAGCAATATTAGCTGGTGACCTTGGATACACAAATCACTGAAATAAGGCAACAGTAGCTGCCCAGTTTCTGAGTTACTTGGCTGTGCACTGGGATGTAATTTGCTCTCTGCTGTCACAGCCAGATTGTCTTTGCTGTCAGTGTTTTTAGAGATTGACAGAGTACCAGTTAGACTTCCTGTTTCCCAGACACATTAGCATAGGCAATGTCCCACACAGACGTTGCTTCATTAGCTCTGCCATCTCGAGGTCTCTCTCTCATTTTCTGCAGCTCCTTAGGTATTTAGCAGAAGCTTCTCCCAACTTGGCTTTTCAGGTCTCTTTTGCTGAGTTAGAAGGACCTAACCTTGATCTGTCGAAGCTCTGGTAGACTCTGGTTTACAACTACACTTTTTTTCTGAAGATTTTTGGCCTGCTCTCTATCAATTTAACTGCATTTCAAAGCAAGCCAACTTAATTAATGGCTTCCCTCAGGATATCGAATAGCAGTATATCAGATTTCTTACTGAAACCCATAAACATTAAATTATCTCAAATTCATTTCTGTAGTCTTTAACTTTTTCAGTTTCTTTTTAAAAAATACAACCAAGCTTGTTTGGCAATATTTTCCTTTAATGAACATATGTTGTTTGATAGTCAAGACGTGAGCCACCTTGACCTTGTTTTCAATTAGCATTTCACGCTCAGTAATGAGGAATATGACACATCATCTGTTGAAAATCCACTTTTTGTGTGAGACTTTGGAATTTTTTTATTACAAATTGCCAAATAACCAGTTTTTCTCCTTCCTCACTACAGTCCTCTGTCAAGGAGCCTACTAAGCAGGGAAGGCTTGCCCTTAGATCCCTTAAGAATAATGATTTACTGCTGAAAAATGCTCCAATTTTCCTGTCTGCTGTTGCTATGCCAGCAGTTTCCTAGATCAGGGAAGCTTCATCTTTGTTTGTTTGTTTTGGTTTTTTAACCTCACAGTTATGAAAACATCTAAGGGTTTGACTGTGTTTCTGTTTCCGCCTGTGAAAATTGTGCTGCTGAGGAGGAGGGGAGGTTTGCTCAGGAGCGCAGTGGAGGGGAGAGAGAAGGACTGGGCGTATGGGTCACATTGACAGCTGCACCATCATACTGAGGGTGCTCTTGCAAAGGCACTCAGGATGCGACTGACTGCAAAGCCAAGGCCAAGAAGTAAAGTGGGATACCTAGTTGAAAAGGTAGCACTGGGATGCAGAGTATAGGTTTCTTAGGAAGTGGGACAGCTTTTGGAGAAAGTGTGCATAAGATGGACTTCACCTAAGCCCAGCCTGGTTGGTTATGGTTATTCTGGTGCCATTATACGTCCCTAAGGCCATCACCAGGTTTTTTTCCAACTTGGAAAAGCCATTGTTCATGGAAGACTATACAAATCTGTGTAACACACCACAAGCAGATGAAATACTGAAAATCCTGTAATCCAGGAATAGAGTATAATAAAATTTGTGAAAGAGTAACGTTACAAGTAATAGCCCCTGATAATCACAGGACATAAAAACAGACAAGAAAAAGTGTACATACATTTTATATGCAAATGCTGCAGTTCTAAACAAAAAAACCCAAAACAAACCAGCTACAGTGTATGAAAAGAAATGCTTGGCTTAAATCGAAATATAGATATAAAAGATATGTCAAAAGCTTGGTAGAAGTGGAATGCTGTAATAAAAAGAAACAAATCCTGCAAGCATGACAGCTCCCACCATGACAAGTCATACCAAACTATCAGGTTTTTAAAGTGTTGCCAAGAACAAAACAGCCTACTTCGTATAGTGTCTTTGGATGTGTAGAAAAGTTGTTTTAAGTGCTTCAGCACGTGTTCCTATAGATACTAAGATGTTGTAGGATAAGAAGGATTTTTTTAATTTTTTTTTTAAATGGATTAATACATGCAAATAAGTGAAAAAGAGGAGAACAAATGGCTAGTCTTGACATGTGAAGAACGTCTCCATTGAGAATCCAGAGAAATCCACTGTTCAATGAATTTATATCTATATGAGACCATATCAACCCATTTGGATGCTTCAAGAAGATGTTACTTGGGGTTTTTCAGAGTGGTGGGAATGTGGTTCTTAGTTCTGAGCAGCTAGATGAGAAGAGGGTACAGGCTTTGTATTGATAGAAACTAATTTTAAGTTAAAAAGCAGCAGGAGGCAGCTCCAGCAGTGCTAACCCAGGGGTAGGCTCCAAATGAGCTACTATCTTTTTAGAAAAGAGTTGGTAAGGTTTTTATGAAAACTTGTCTTAAAATGTCTGCTTAGTCCCACTAATGAATATATCCAATGAAGTTTTCTTCCCTGATGACCAACAGGTAGGGTTTTCCTTATAAGACATCTCTTGTTTCAAGTAGAAGATCCTCCTATTGCTGTCATCTTAAGTAAATGAAGTGCATTTTCCACCCTTTTCACTTTCCAGTTTAATCCTCTGGCATTGGGAGTATGTGTGTGTGCATTCATACCTTAAAACATGCTATCTTGTTGCGGATCCAGCCTAGTTTCTAATGTAAAGGTTTCACTTTGAATTTTCCCAAAAGCTTTTTGTCTGTATTTTCCTTTAGTAAGTTTGTGTATGGAGTATGGAGTTTTCTTAGTGTTAGAAACCTTTGCTTCCTCTACACCAGGGATTTGCTTAACTCAATGGAGATCTAGCACAAGCTAGGATTTTATACAGTTGAGGAGATCTATAGTTTGTAAACTCCGTGGTATTTGTAGATTTTCTTGAAATTATTTTCCTTTTTGTTTTATAAGTACTAGTTATCTATAGTAGATATTCAGAGCTTCTGTTTGCTTAGTTTACTCTTGACTTTAGGAGGCTTGGATGCTGTTTGAGAATTATACTGGAAACATTTAATAAGAACAGTAAACCAATTTCATAAAAGTTTAATTTCTGAAGGATCAGGTCTTTATGAGCTTTCATTCAGAGGTTGACTGCATAGTGTTTAAAATTAACTTCTCAAATAATAAAAAAAGAACTTTCTGGTGTAAAAACCTCTTTCTCTCCTTTGGGACTTTCCCCATTTCATTTATTTAAAAAATACATTCCAGTTTTTGCAGTATTATAATCTGGATATGAATATTTACATTGTGTTTGGATTGCTGATGAAGAGCAGGATCTATTCCAGAACAGTCTCTTGCATTCAGCGAACTAAGAATTATATAGGAAAATAATCAAAACACGGTAAATCTTCATGTTCCTTTTCTGGATCATTACATACAGAGTGAAACTCGCTCCCCCCACATTCAAGCTCACTTTCGCTAACCCAAGCTGCTGGGTTAGGAACTACTTTTGGGATTCGTGCCCAAGAGAAACCGATCAGGTGCCTGAGGAGCAGGGCCCACCACAGTGCAGAGAGCATCAGGGAGTAGATTGTTTACTTTGTGAAATTTAAGCAGCAAAATGAACTGTAAAAGTTTTTCATGATTGAATGAAAGGTCTATCTGCATATAGAAGTATTCATATTCAAATCTATTCCATACAGAAATATTATACAACATACAAGCTTTTCTTTCTTGCTGCTGAGGTACTCATTCAGCAGCTTTGTTTCTTGCAAATTTGTTCACTCTGTTGACCACACAGATGGATTTTCTATTCCTCAGAGGGCTTTTCACTGTAGTTGCTTTTCATTAATGTTTTGCTGATAATATATGCAGGAAGATGGAAAGAAATAAGTCATTTATTGTTTCATTTGAAGAAGTCACTTAGGATTAATGAGATTATTCCTTTTTTTTTTTTTTCATGGAAAGTGTAATAGCTGACCTTTAGAAGAATGCACTTATTGTTCTGACGAGATAGTGAAGTCCATTTTTAAATGAAAATATTCTTTCTAAGCTTCACATTCTTAAATGAGAAAATATAAATTATTTCATTGCTCATGGTTACTAATGCCACACCACTGAAATCATAAACAAGAATTTAATTGGAAGAAAGATTAGTGGCTGCTTCTCTGGTCCTCTCTTCTCCACCCCCATCTCCTTCAAGTCTGGTACAACTATGAGTGCAAGCTGTAAATAAGATCTTTTAGAAATTAGTGTTTCTTGGTTGCACTGGAGTTCAACCAAAGTTTCAAATCTAGAACACAGATACAGAATTATCACTATATGTTAATTGCTAATTGCTTAGATCTAAGATAAAGAATATTTGTAACTGTCACAAATATTTTTTTTAATATCTTTTAAAATGAAGTTGCTTCCCAGAGAGTATAATTACTGGTGAGAATCACATTGGTTCAGTTGAATTACAGACAGCTCTTCAGAAAGATAAGCTCAGTACCCTGCAGCAATTTATTTTCTTTTAATTAAAAGATCATACATTGTCCTATTTTATAATCCTCTGAAAATATCTCAAGAGTATCCTCCATTAAGTGAGAGCTAATCTGAGCTGATGCCCACTTTCACTTTCCCTAACATTTAGATGGGAAGATTAATGTAATGCCTTGCTTTCAAGTAGGAATAAAGTCATAGGATCTCAAATAGGCTCAAATAGGAGTATTTGGACTTTCATGCCATCCAGTGCACCCTCCTCCATCTGGGATACGCCCAGATATTGTCCCATTGCCTGCTGGCTCCAGAAAACAGCAATGTTTCATGCTCTGAAAAAGTTAAAATGATACTATAGCAGACAACTGGAAGACTTAAAAAGTAAAATATCAATTTTCAGGAGTTAGAAAACTCCAAAACTAGTAAAAAAAGCCCCAACTTAAAATTCCTTTGGAAATGGAAATGCCTTTCCCTACACATTTATTGCACAAACAAGAGGGGATTGTAGGTGGTGGGTCTGTAACCCCATTGTGAAGACCTCTGTTTTACCAAGCCCGGGGAGGGATGCGCATCCCCATCTTGGCCTGTGTTTCTCACCTTTGTCCTCTCTGCACTGTGTGGTGCCAGCAGTTCATTGAGAGAGGAACAGCAGTTTCTGCAAGGCGATGATGATTGGCAGTGAAGTTGTTGTTTGGAAAAAGCAGCTGGACACGAACAGAAATGGCTCCAGCATCAGAAGCAGCATTCCACTTCGTCCTCCCAAAGCTTAAAACAAAGGAGAACAAATGCCTTACAAGAAATATAAAATTGTATATAACAAAACCCACCCTCCTCACGCTGCTCGTGGAGGCAGTGACAGCCCTGTTTTTCTCCCAGCTTTCTTTCTCCATTCATGGTTTCAGGTTCTTGCATGGAAGTTTTCAATCCCACTGCAGTAGAGCTGTGGAGATCCCTGGAGAGTGAGAGTACTCCCATTTCTCCTTGACTTTGCCCCACCCAAACTTTGGTGACTTAACAGGAGCTATTTCTTATTTCCATTGGTGTAAATAAAGGGCTCAGCAACAAAAATGCTTATTTTAGCCTCTCAAACAAAGTCTTATAATGAACCACTATGTACTCTCTACTGCTGGACTCTATTGATCTGCAGGAAGAGCAAAGATGAGCCTGGGGGCAGGAGGAGAAACATCACAAGAAAATATTTTATTTCCTGAATCTTCCCTCCCCCTGTTACTGATATAACATTGATCCTCTGCTGTCTCTGTGGCCTGTGACTTGACTCCGTGTTTTATAGTGCTCAGAAGTCTTGCAAAGAGAGTACGTGGTCTCCGTGCCTTGAAAGTAACTACTGCATTTGAGGCAGTAGGCTATCAAGTAAGTAAGAGTTTACCTGTCTGGAGACCTGCACAGCCTGTCTCATTTCAGGCTCCTACTTAACCTATCTTTTGTTTGGTTTACCTACTTGGAAAGGAGATCAACCCCATCATTTCTCGAGCACCACCCTTTCAAGTTTGGCTGAACTGTGTGTATTTTTTACTTATATGTGTATATATAAGTATGTATTAGTTTTGGGTAAGCTAATGCAATTGTGAGAACTTTTCAGTTACTTTTTTTTTATTGCCATTGGCAGAGTTTGAAACCATTTGAAATGCAGCCACATTGGCTTGTGCTCTATAAGAAACAGGGGGAAGGAATCGGCATCTGCCAAATGGAAAAGGATAAAACTGGTGTAATGATATGTTGCAATTGCACTGCAAAACCTACCACAGTAAATTACTGCTGTAACAACCTCCTTCCTGTTGCGAAAGGCTCCAGCCCAGGCTGGTTTGTATCTCCCTTCTTGATATTTCAGTTCTTAAGAGAAAGTTATCTCTGTGACCCTTAGCACTGAGTGACTGCTAAGCTTCTTGGAGGACAAACTGAAAGCAAAGATGGAGGCCAGGAGGGGCAGGTGCCTGATTTTTGGCGGGGTGATGGTGCTAGACTTGATCCATCAGTCCATGGAGGCAGACCCACAGTGCTGTGGGCAGGGCTTCATGTGGTGCATTGGTCTTTGCCGTGCAGTCTTTTTTCGCCCTCTTTGCTTGCTGGTGGTTGGTACCAGTATTTGTAAGTCACCTGAAGTTTCCATGGCATTGCCTGCACAACCCAGCTACTGGAGTGCTCTGTCCTGTGCCCGCAGCAGCGGTTTGGCTGGGCTCGGTGGCCCAGGGGGAGTGTTGTCCTCTGCGGTGGCCTGTGGGAAATGAGCTGCAGCCCCTGCTTTCGTCCATCCCAGGTGCATCTCCTCTCCACAGACGTTGCACTGTGTTTGGCACGCAATGGTGTTTTGTTAACACTGAAAAGAGGAGTGAAAAGGGAGAGAGCCAGAAAACCAGATTACTGTCCTGGTTTCAGAGTGATCCTCCTAAAGGGAGGGGAGGAGGTGACAACCTCAGTGTGGGAAAGTTTTTCAAGCTGCTCTCTAAGTTGTTTGTGTTCTGTGGAGAGAGCAGTTTGGGTCTCCTGAATCCAACTGCATGTTTGAAAAAGAGCTATTCATCTGTTTAGGGGAAGGAGGAAAGAAAGCCGCCTCTTCAAGGGGAAAGCAATGAGATCCTGGTGGTTTCAGAGGTGTAAGGGTGATGGTCCTTTGAGAGTGCTTTCCAGAAAAGCATCATACAAAACTTCATCTGACGGTAAGCACTGAGACAGAAAAACACTGGGAGGAACCCAGAGCTGCCTTGTACTTAAAATATGCAAACCACCCAGTGTGATCCAGGATTCAGGCTGTCAGAGCAGTGGCCAGGGGGCATCTCTTCCCAGGGGTTTCACTTCCTGCTGGTGAGATGGACGATGAGTATTGAGATTGCTGGGAAATATACAGAGACAAATCTAGGAGTCCCTAAAAGCTCAGTGGAACGGAAACTCCATTTTCTGCAGGCACTTTCCAGACTGGCAAGCAATGGGGCTCCCAGCATCCAGTGCCTGTGTGCATGCTTAGCTGGGTGCTGCTTCAGCTGGTCTTGGGCTTTCCACAGCTGAGCCTGCTGTGTTGTTTCCTCTATATGTGAATGAACTCCTCCTACTTTCTCTCCTGTGGTGCTCACACAATTAAATTTCTTTTTCTTTTTTTTTTAATAAAATATTAGACAAGTCATTAACTTTCTGTACTTGAATTGCACCACCACTTCCTTGCGCTCCCCAAGTCCCCAACCTCTGTTGCTTCCAATAATAATAATATAACCTGAAAAATCTTGTCTTGTCCTCTTTACAGCTACAACAAAATGGATGTAGATTTAGCTGTGCTTTTCCCCTCAGATATCTGGCAGCACTCCCTTCCTCTCTCTCCAAGGCTTCTCTGTGAGGAATGAACACAGCTGATCACAGGGATAAGGATCAGCTCAGGGGAGTATGTGCTGGCCAGGGAAATTTTTTCCCTTTGATGCCCATTGCTCCCCACCTCTGATGTCTCATGAGCGTTTCACATTCCCTAAGCCCGGAGTCATCTAAAATCACAGGCCAGAAGCAGCTTTTCTTCCCCTGGCTGCACAGACCAGATCACCCCAAGGGGATTTTCCCTTGTTAAAGTTGCCAGCAAAATATTTTGCAGGGCTTAAGTTGAGGTATCAAACTATTTCCCAGCTATGGCCAGTTTGAACCAAAGGCTGTTATGAAGAAATGCTGTCTGTTATGTTAACGTGAGTGGTCAAGAAAAGCCCCAAATAAAAGCTCTGAATAGATAGAATCCAGCTGGCCAATTTCTTTCTTTTTCTTTTCTCTTGTGAGTTTAAGGAGACTTTCTCTCTTAAAATGAAATCTGATATTCATGGGAATATCTTATTCTCTGTAAAGCTATGAATTTTTTTTTTTTTTTTTTTTTTTTGTGAACAGACCAAACACTACATATAAATCACATAGAACTGATAAGTTGCAATATATTTAAAAGAAGTGGACTTTTTTTTATGTAACAGAAGTGGGTGTATTGTTCTTTCACGCACTGGATGCTTTCTATGGAAAATCCATAAACCAAAATGGGAAATAAGAAACCATTTCTTTGCTGCTGATGTAAAATGGCAGAGAGGAAAGGAAGTTTCTGAATTATAATGGGTCAAGCAAAAATACCTCCCTGACTACTCTTTCCAAAAGAAAAATGAACAAGTCAGAAATCCTGCATACCAGTGGGATCAGTTTGGGCTATTTGGTCTACTTTTGCATCAAGGGAGTTTGGTTGTATTACTTGTGATATTAAGTTCTCTTAGCCATAAGTACCTTTAATCATTAATGTCAAAGAGAATCTATTTCAAACCATGTTTGGGTAATTGCTCAAAGTAGAAAACAAAGGGAACTGAGTGTGCTTTAGGGTTAGACTGAAAAGGTGTGGCATGTCTCAAGCATGGGGTTTAGTTTTGGTCCTGTGAGGACCAGGCATTAGGAAAAGGAGAGCGGATGGAGGGAAGCAGGAGCTTGGTCTGGGGTCTTGCTGCCTGGGGCTGCGCCACGAGGGGAGTATTTCTGCTTCTTCAGTAGTGCCAGAAGTCACCTTCTCACCTTCATCGCTGCAAAGAGAATGTGTTGAGAAACATGGTGGCGGTGGCTACTAACACCCTGTATCCTCATGGAAGGCAGGGAGTACAAGAGGTGCCTGGACACTGCTCCCCCAAAGCCACCTTGGATGGGGGCTGGTTTTGCTTTTGCCTCATCCTTTATGCCTTGAAAACCTCTGAGAAGTCCAGCTGGCAGTGAAGGAGAGAAAGGCCAGGCACTGCTGCCCCATCACCCTACATTGCTTTAATTGTCACGGCAAGCAGAATCATGGCAATGAATGCCACGTGGAAACATGTAATTCACTGCATTTGAAAGCTGACACTCCATAGGGATTTAGTTTATTATTTCTGTGTGTTGCTCCAATAATACTGGCTGTCAGGCCTGTACTCAGTGAACAAGGATTTGAGTTCTAGGAAGCTGTTTTGTTGCTATCACAGCTAATGACTTGTCAGTTTCCAAGGCAATTCTGATATTTCAGTAGACCGTTTTCTCGATTGTTTCAAATTACAGGGGGCTTAGTCCTGCGTCAGCCTAAGCCATACACTTCTTTATACGCCTTTTTCTTTGGAGCATGCAAATCAACTTTGCTTGTTTAGTCTGCTTTTTTAAAAGCTTTTTAGAGCAGGTCTGCAGCCTGCTGTAGGGTTTATCTCTGTCCTTACCCTGCTCATGGCCCGCTGCTGAGAGCAGCGCTGGGCAGAGCTGTGGATGGATGAGCGCTCAGACAGGACATGTCCCTGCCAGATGCAACCCCGCCATCAGCTGCAGGAGGAAGAGTGGCATTTTTACTCTGCTGGCCACTAGATGGGGAAATTGTATTTGCATTTTTTGGTTGCAAAATGGATCCTGGCAGTGGGCTGGAGCTCTTGATAGTAATGAAGCATATCAAGCCTGTTATCTGCGAGGGGTGTGTGGTGATGACTCAGACTTTGCCCCCCTGTTTGGCAACGATGCTGCAGCTGCTCTGTAAGGAGTCAGGCTCTGCTGAGCCACTCTGTGGCCTGATGGGCTTTTCGAGAAGGTACTCCACAAAATCGACCTTTACTGATGTCCCCTCTTTTGAAAGGTTTTTGTGGTGTGGGGTAACAGCGAGGTTGCTCCTTGGGGCAAGTGAGTGCCTGCCCCACTGCCTGCGCCTGCATGCCCTTGCAGCTTCACATGGGAAATGGGGAGAGGGCATAAACATTTCAATGAATCTCTGAACAGGGAGCTCTCAAGGCCAGGAAATCATATGGGCATTCAAGAGCTCGTGTCAGGCTCAAGGCAGAAACAGAAGGCAATGTGTGCTCAGGGCCTTCTCTTGTTTCCAGTAGTCTACTGCTGCTAAGCCATTGGCTTTTTCATGATGAAAGTGTTTCTGCACAGAGTGGCAGAAGTGACAGCAGTATGGTGACACTGGGTCTGACAGGGCCTGCATGTAGGAGACCAGCAGTTATGGGCAGGCTAATTCAGAGAACGAGCTTAAGGAGGAAGATTTGGTAGGTACAGGAATATTTCAAAGTTGAGTATTAAAGATCTTTGCCTAAAATATGGTGAGTATCGATTCTCAACCATTAGATCATTTTGCTTTAGAGCAAATATTCTAGGACATGGTGAACCATTTTTTTTGTAAGAGAGCATTAAGGCTGGTTATAGTCCACGTCACAGGAATGATTTTCCTTGTTGGAGGGTGTGACTGATGGGATCACAGCCTGATGCAGTGCTTTTGACTCAGTGTTATAGTAATTTAAAACTAGCTTTCTTTATGCAGTGCTACTTCCAGAGCAGATATGCCTTTCTGCTAAGGCATGTAAAGATTTTCAGACTTTCTACAAATGACAACTTTGTTAAGCAGCTTTATTTCTCTAAAGGTATTGCTGTAGTATTTTCGGGAGGATATCTAAAGCTGCAACCATCGCCATGTGGTAGCAGCTATAGAAATGCAGACCTCTACTTTGGTCGGACCTGGGAATGGCCCATACCATGATGAGTTCACACTACTAGACCGAGCCCATGCAGTTCTCTGTTCCCACCTTTCCCTGCCAGTCTCTGTGGGTGCAGAGTCTGCCTTGGGCCTGGGTTTCCTCCTCACTGCACCACCACTGCACTCACTGTGATGGGTCTAGTTGTAGCTGATGGATGCTTTTGTGAAAACTCAGTTACCCAAAGTCAATGTCAGCTCAGAAAGAAGCCAGGGGAATGTGTTTAACTAAGCACACCTGCATCTTTTTGGCCTTGGAACTACTGTAAATAGCTTAGCCAAAAATATGAATGAGTGTTTATACCCTTTCAAATATCACCACCAAGCAACTGGAGAGCCAAATGTTTTTGCAGCAGTTGTGTGCTTTTTCTGCATGTGCTTTATTAGAGAAATTATGTCTTTGAGTCTGGAAGTCAGAGGTATTAAGAAAAAAATATGCCTGTGAGCAATAGTCATGATCATCATTTGGGTGATTTCAGTTAGCTGTTAAGGAAGACATCATATGCTTACCAGATTTCCCAGTAGGACTCTACACTTGATTAATTGAGGAAATTGTACAGGGTCCTTTACTTCCATGTTGTTCGCTAGAAGACTCTGTCACAAACCACAGTGTGCTTGGGGATGGATGATTTGCGGATGTTTTCCCCTTTTGATTTGGAGAAATGCTTCCATAAGGAAAACCTTAGGCTAAGAGTCCTTATGAATTAAGAAAGTCCTGTTACAGGAGCAACAATGCAGTGTGTGTGCTCAGGGAAGCTGAGGTGCTTGGTAGCAGCAAATCTTTTCTGCGCCGTGGAACAGAGGTAATCTATTTCATGAAGTCATTTGCTTTTGTGTTTTTATACACAGATCTTAAAATGATTCACCCAGGATATTTATTTCCATCTTAAATATGAGGAAACTGTGTGTGCGCACACAGCAACACGCTCTCCCTCCCCACTCCAACCTGTGAGTCAACTTCAAATGGGATAAATGCATATTCCCAGGACACTTCAGTGACAGGAGGAAGAGGCAAATGTTCTCCAGGGCATCTGTTCTGATTTTGTAATTGGAAAATCTTCCAGAGTGTATTGAGTCTTCATCTCCTGACATGCAATAGCATGGCATGGCAGGTTCCACTGCTAAGTGTCTTAAAACTCAGCAGTGCCTTGGCTGAAAGCTAGATGAGCATCAATATCCTCTTCTTTGATCTCTTTGAGTAGTTTTCGGGTTTCCTTCTGTTGTGCTGGAGGGGTGACCATGGTGTGAGTCGAGGTGGTGGTGCTGGGGGCCATAGCACAGGGCTGGATCTCGAAGGCTTTTGTGAAAGCAGGCTGCAAAACTGAGGCCTGCTCTGGCATCCCAACAAGCCAGACTGGGTTTCCAGTCACATCACAGTAATGGCACTGCACTTGCCTTTAAACTAGCATTCAAACTTAGTGATGCGCACAAGGCAGTTTCTGCACTCATTTTTCCAGACAAGCTAGGGTTACTCTCTATCCTGAACTATAAAGAGCTCTTCTGTGCTCTTAAATGATGTCTGTCAGCTGCCCATGATGTCTAATGTCTGCATCAAAATTAGGTTTTAAAAATTCATCCGTGAGCCAGCATAGGGAAATCTAGGAGGTGAGACATAATCACTGCCCAGCTTTCCCTGGGCATTAAAATGTAATAGAAATGTGTTGTGGTTTGAGCCCAGCCAGTAACTCAGAACCACACAGCCGCTCGCTCACTCCCCCCCCCCCTTCTTCCTCCCCCCGCTCCCGGAGGGACGGGGAGGAGAATGGGAAGAATGTAACTCCCACGGGTTGAGATAAGAGCAGTCCCGCAACTAAGGTATAATACAAACCACTACTGCTACCACCAGTGATAATAATGATTAGTGAAATAACAAGGGGAGAGGATACAATTGCTCACCACCCGCCGACCGATACCCAGCCCGACCCGAGCAGTGATCTGGGCCTTCCGGGTAACTCCCCCCGGTTTATATACTGGGCATGACGTGCTGTGGTATGGAATACCCCTTTGGCTAGTTTGGGTCAGGTGTCCTGTCTCTGCTTCCTCCCGACTTCCCCTCCTCCCTGGCAAAGCATGAGACTGAGAAAGTCCTTGGTTGGAATAAACATTACTTAGCAACAACTAAAAACATCAGTGTTATCAGCGTTGTTCCCAGGCTGAAAGTTAAAAAACACAGCACTGCACCAGCTACTAAGAAGGAGAAAAATGACTGCTATAGCTGAACCCAGGACAAAATGTCATTGTTACAGTCATAGCTTTTACTTTATGCTCTTTGTCAAGAACCTATTTGTCTATTACCTTGATTTATTTATGGCCACTCTTTGGCCAGTGCAGGAGCTACCACTGAACGTTGCTGCTGCTTCTCACTGTCCTTTTGCAACCACTGGATAAAGAAAAAGGCTGCAGACTGCATACTCTATATAAAGGATCAGTACCTCAGCAGGATAGACATAGGACAGAATTGCTTATCCTTCTCATTTGGTATATGGCTCACAGAGGCTGGCTTTATAGACTGAATTCTGGGGAGGTATAAATACGTGACTGACAGTTTCTTCAGTCCTTCGAGGGCTTCCCAGAGCTATCTGTCTGAGATCCCATTTTTAATGGAGGACCATCTGCTGCAAACGCACACGGTTGTTAGCAAATGCCTACCTAATGCTGTTCCAAGCTACACCCAAGGTAGATGAAACAAATTAAGAAAATATACCACCTGCTTTTCTATTTGTTTAGTTCATTGCGTTTCACAACACATCGTGTATAGTAAGTTTTACTGTTCCCCTGTGCAGTCTGTCAGATTTTGGTTTTGTGAGGTTTTTACACATGTGGTGAGAGATAATGGAAGAAACCATAAGGGTTATAAAATCCCAAAATACATAACTGGAATGCAGAGGTGTGGTGCCTGAAGCTATCTGAAAACTGAAAGTGGCTAGGTTTGTAGTAAACAGCAATGTACCTTCAAAACTCAAATTATCCTCAGTCTGCAAGTGTAAATTTATAGTTTCTTGCCATCTCCCTTTTGGTAAGGCTGCAGTTCCCAATGGAGTTGGGAATGGTCCCCCTGTTGCTTTTGAGAGCCCTCTAATTACAATTAATTAATTAAAGGATACATGCATTTCATTTGATTTCTGGAATGACTTACAAAGCTTATATCTTTGCTTTCAAACTTCTTGACATCTGGACAGTTTGTACAATTTACATATTCAATTAAAATGATTTGCTTCTTTGACCTTTGATACACAATGTGAGCTCCATTTGGCCGCCTACACTTTCATAGCCAAAGTTATTACCAAAAGCCTTTTAATTATTGAGATATGGTTGAATTCCTGTGAGTTAACATTCACAAAGCTAAGTACCAAGATATTGTGATGCTGCATATGACTGTTCCTAAGATCTAAGACTCCACTGCTCTCAAAATCTTACTGTGCACAGGGCAAACAATGTGCATCTTCATTTTGCCAACCTCTGCATTATAAGGGTAATTACCAATGAAAGGTCAACATTTAGGCTATGGGACTTGCCTGGGGTGCATCACTACATGGCATTATCATCCAATACCAAGGCAGAATGATTGTGCCCAAAAATGAGACTGAGGGACCAACATGTAAAAAGTCAGGTTGAGATGAATTAATTTCACTATTAATTTTTGATGAAGGATTTGTGACTGTCCCCTCTTAGTGAGAGGGAAGGAAAGATGATATCCTAAACCCGCCTGAGGCAGCCTTCTGTCATCTCTCCTTGCCAGGGCAGCTGCATCCCTCTTCCTTCCCTCCCACCAAGAGCAGAGAGCTGAGCTGCTTGGCCTTGGACAGCTTTTTATTGACAGACGTAATACCTGCAGTTTCCTTTCAGCAGTAGTAGGTAGAGCTCTTCCCCTCCCCACTTTGGGGAAAATTACAGTTCAGCTACACAAGAGCAGCTCAAAGTCATGCACTTAATGGTACCCCCTCTCTGACGAAGGACTCTTTTGCTCTCTCTCCCTAATTGAGTGCGCGAAACTGGTACAGCAAGTGTCTTAAGTGAGGATCTAGAAATCCCAACTCGGGGTTTACATAAGCCTTTTGATTTTTCTTTCTCTAGACCTAGGGCTTGGATAAATAAGAAATGCATCATTGCTGGCGTGTCTTTGCAGACCTACCCCAGACAAATGCCCATTTGTTCTGATGCAAAATGTCCCCAGTGTCATTGGCCAAAACTAAGACGTGTTGTTTTTCTCTCTCCTTTTTTTTTTTCTTTTTTTTTTTTTTTTTTTTTTTAAGCTTCTTTCTGGCTTGGCGCTCAATTACATCAGCAACACACGCAGCTGCAGGCTGAACAGGGATGCTCTATAATCTGGCCAATGCGACAGTGCTATTGCGTGGCACAGCCCAGAGAAGCAGTTGGATTTTCATGTCTACCAAAATCTGACACCTCCTCATGGCTTTCCAACTTTCAAGGGCCAGAGGGTGTGCGTTGTTTCTCTTGGGAGGGAACATGGCCTTTCCAATCTGAATATCCCACAGGGACTCTAACTTCTAACTTCTTTCCCTGCCATATGCTGGGCACAACAGGTAACCTAAGATCTTGCAGGTTGCTTCTCCTGGGATTTTCTGGCAGGTTTTCCTGTGTCCTGTGATTTCTTTTACCTTTTCCATACCTGGTTCCCCTACTGCACACCCAGGTTGTGGAGTGTCAGTGCAGGGCAGCCTTGTGCAGGCATGAGATGTGAGTCCTAATGCTGCTATTAAGCCCAGAAAGTTTCTTGGGGATTTGCAAACTGGGAACTTGCTCCACTTGATTCTTGCAGTGGGAATGCAAAGCTTCAGCAGTTTCTCTGCATGGAGAAGTATATTAATTATCTCTACCAAGTGTTACAGCATCATCAAAGTACCCGCACTGCTCAATTAACTTGCCCTGCATCCTGCAGGTAACTTTACTTGGAAAAACCTGAAACTGCTCCAGGTGTGCCTGGCTAGGCACAGCATTTTCTACACTGAGTACAGGTTTCCACAATGCTGCAGCCACTGGGTGTGTCTCCTGCAACAGTTTGTCCTGTCTAGCTGAGCCTAGGCTCAAGTTCACTGAAGAGTCTCCAACTACAACAGAAATACCTGCCATGCACACTCCAGGAAACACAAAGAGGAACCACGTACTTGCACAGGTGATGGGCGGCAGGAGGGAGCAAGGGCTGGGTTGCTTGCCAGGCATGTGTGCAGGATGCAGCCTCCAATCACGTGAGCCGCTGGCAAAGTGTGGAAGTCAAAGAGAAACAGAATAAAATAGGTGGTAGGATCTCAGCTCAAAATTGCAGGCAGTAACTGAACTGCCTATCTATTTTTTTAATAATGTGGTCTTCTCCCTGTGCTGTCCTTAAAGCCCATTTTGTAAATCCAATTGTAAAGAGCATGTATGATTTACTGCCCCGCTGACTATAAAAAACCACACAATTCATTAGAAGAATTAAGGGATAATGTCATACTTAGAAGTGTACAGTCTGCAATGTAAACTAAACAGGTTGTAGGGATGGTTAAATATCAGCACTTCATAGGAGCATTTAATAACCACAAAAGCCACTTATTCCAAATATAGAAGACAGTATAAAGGAAAATATTTTGCTTTGGCTTGCAAGAATTTGAGGGTGAGGAGGTGGCTGGCTGAGGAGGTCAGGAGAGGAGAGTAATTAATCTTGGCCTTCACAAGGGGGGACAAAAGCAGGTCAGCATTAGCTGGCTGGTTAAGGAAGCTTACCTGCCTTATTAAGCACCAAGGGGTACACAGCAGCTAATAGTGATTGCTCTTTTAGATGAATGTGCCCATGGTTTTTGAAACTGAGGCTTTAAACCATCGTTTGAGATTATACCTTGAATGAAAATAAATGACACAGGTAGGGGAGGAAAATCAGATTTTGGAGGCTTGGAAGCCTCATGACATTTTAGTGCCAGTGCCCCCGAAGAGTTGTTCTGGCAGCTTTTTAAAAAGACAGTGTCAGACAGCAGTCAGCTGTGCACGTCTCCCCGTGCCACTGGGTGCCCTTTTCTGAAGGAAGCCATGGGCTCTCCAGCAACACAGCCCGGGTCTGTCCCGCTGCAGCGTGGAGAGCTGCATGCCTGGGCTCTGGTTCCATGTGGCTCTGATCCATCCCCTTCGTGTGCAGCTTTAGGGAAAGCATTCACTAAGTGCTTTAGGGAATAACAAATTCCCACGGATGGAGATAGTCACCCATTTGGTTTTGTAGTCTGCTGCTGCTTTTTTTCCAATCTTCCATTTTTCTTTCTTTCCTTCTGCCTTTTTTTCCTGTTCTGCAGTTAGGTGGGGAGCCTTTCATCTCCTCCTGGCCTACGTGCAGCCTTCACAGCTGCTGCCAGGAAGGACTGGACTCTCTTTCATCACCTATTGTTACTGCCACAAGTCTTGCCCTGACTCTTGATACATCACAATTACTGTTTCAATGGAAGCCACTGCCTGCGGCCACAAAGAACTGTGTCTGATGGGGGCATGAACAGCCCCACAGTAGCATGGAAAAGTGGAGCTGTACTGAATGTTTTCACCCTGTCATGGGAAATGGGTGCTGGGGCTGCCCTGCAATCCTGAATATGGCACTCGCATGGTCAAAGCACAACAAACCCCAATGCCAGCACATGAAACAGTATAAAAATGTTTTCACTTTCCTCCCACCTGCACTCCTCTCAGTGGTATTTGTCAGTGGGGAGAAGCAGCAACTGAGGTGTTTCCCACTGGGACTAAGATGCTGCCATCCCCCCAACCTACAGATAGCCTCCTACAGACAGCAAAATTTCAAGGTACATATGCTTTTGTGAGAGGGCAGCAAACCACAGGGATGTCCTCAGGAGGAAGCTCCATGTTCAGGGTGTGAAATTTCTCACTTTTTCTAGCTGCCAGTGATACTTCTCAACTGTGGCAGTGATGTTATTAACCTGGCTTTGGCTCCTCCAAGGCAGAGCAATCTGGTGCAAAGCTGCCCCTTTCCTCAGTGTCTGAGGAAAATGGAGTCCCAGTCTGAAAGGGAAATACAAGGTGTTGGTTTGTGTTTCAGTCTTGTTTTCCAGTGAACATTGCACAACTGCAGGACAGCATGATGCAGAGCAGAAGCAAACATGGACAATTCTGGACATGATGGTGGCAGTGGTGAAAAGGGCACAAGGAGGTCCCTGTGGGCACAGTGGTGGGCAGGAAATACGCATACTGCTTATGTATTCTTCAGGTTCCCTTATCTCTTATGCATGGGAAAGTGCAGCTCTGGCTGTTGGCCAGGCTGGACCAGGAATATGCCAAAACATCAGTGCAGTTCCATAGAGGATGTTCAGGCTCAACCTGCTTGTGTCTTTGCCAGCAACTGATTCAAAACAGCTATTGAAATCCCTGCCAATATCTGCTGGCAGCAGCTTGGACAGAAGTACAAAGGGAGAAACAGTCTTGCTATAAAAGCAGCTCCTCTGCCCTGCTGATTAGGGGCAGCAGGGCCAGTTCCCCTTGGCAGAGCCACAAGGTGCTGAATGCACTGCTCTACTGCTGCCAAGGAGCAGCTTGATGATCTCCTCCCATCATCTTGAGAGTGAACCTCCCAGTTCCTCTACCGTACAGAACCATGAGCCCAATGAGCCTAAAGGGTCTCAAGAACTAGAGAATTTGGGAATAGAGATTTGAGAATCTGGTGTCCTCAACATAAAAAGGATATAGAGCTGTTGGAACAGGTCCAGAGGAGGGCCACGAGGATGATAAGGGGGCTGGAGCACGCCCTGTATGAAGACAGGCAGAGAAAGTTGGGGCTGTTCAGCCTGGAGAAGAGAAGGCTGCGTGGAGACCTCATAGCAGCCTTCCAGTATCTGAAGGGGGCCTATAAGGATGCTGGGGAGGGACTCTTCATTAGGGACTGTAGTGGTAGGACAAGGGGTAATGGGTTCAAACTGAAACAGGTGAAGTTCAGGTTAGATATAAGGAAGAAGTTCTTTACAGTGAGGGTGGTGAGGCACTGGAATGGGTTGCCCAAGGAAGTTGTGAATGCTCCATCCCTGGCAGTGTCCAAGGCCAGGCTGGACGGAGCATTAGGCGACACGGTTTAGTGTGAGGTGTCCCTGCCCATGGCAGGGGGGTTGGAACTAGATAATCTTAAGTTCCTTTCCAACCCTAACTATTCTGTGATTCTATGAAACTCCTGAAGATTTCACCACTGGTGGAAACAGCATGCTCCTGTGAGTGACATGGTCATTCAGCAATGGATTACATGACCGCGTGCTGACAAGCCCACGGGTATTCCTTTATCTATCATTAGCATATGAGACATTTTAAAACCAAAACCAAACCCCTTCAGGACAAAGAAGCCTTGGCTGCTCGGTCAGGCAGCATAGAACGGCTGGTTGCATTACCTAGAGGCTAAAAGTTGCTTGTGTCTCAGTCTGGGCTTTTCTGCCCGTAGATGGAAATAAATGTGAGGAGAAACTAAAGAGGAGAAAGCACTGGGAAGAGAAGAGATTGAATGGTTCAAGATGAAGATAGCACTAACCACTGTGCAACAGTGTGCAAAACAAGATCATCTTTGTTTTCTGTAAATGAAGTGTGTTCAACTGCTCTTTCCATCTCTTGTCTCTTTCTTTCCTCAGTAAGACTAGTATTTCTGTTATTGTCTGGACTAGCCTCCAGACAATATTGAAATGAAACTTTAGACTTTCTTGGAAACGGCTCATTTAAAGATATTTACACAGAAGTACTGGGATAAATATGTACCTTCTAAACACCAAAGAGATGTAGATTTGAGATGAACCTGTGTGTGCTCTCAAGTAAATTATTCTGATTTTGGTGCAAATACAGGCTTAGTAGAAATCCTGCTTGCTACTAGGAGGTAAAACCATGCTCCATTTAAAAACAAACACAAACACACCCCAGCAGCAATATTGCTTGTCATTAATAACCACATAAGGAAATGAGCTTTAGTTGAGTTAAATACCAATTCCCCTTTTTCTGTATTTCACAGGTCTTGCCAAACTGTATCCAGTAGCATGTGAACACAAACCATCGTAAATCCCAGATGGGAAAAACCTAAACTCTTGATTGTTTGGTTTGGGGTTTGTTTTGGTTTGGTTTGGTTTTTTTATCTTACTGGGGAAAAAAAGGGGAAAAAAATAAAAGGAAAAAATCCTGACAATTTAGAGGTGTTGATGGCAGGGGCACCCAGCAATGTCCCTGGGCACGGCTGAGTTTTCTGGGTTGGCCACAGCTCGTGTGCTCTGGGTCCCCGACAGGCATGGGAACAGCTCCTTGGGCCGTTCTGCAGCCCTGTCAGTCACGCACAGGGCACAGTCATATTCAGTATGCTCTGCTCGGTTTCCCTGCACCACTCTTGGGTCTGTGCTCTCTGTACCACGGTCATGTTGTACAATAGATTTTAAAGCAGTCTTCTGTTTTATTTCATCTGGATAAACCCTGGGTTTGTGAGGCTGGCTTTTGGGTTTTGTAAAGCTGCATCGATGGCGGCAATTGCACCTCCTGGGATGAGAGAAGACTGCAGGGGGAGTAAAGAAAAAGGTTTTTTGGGATATGGGTGTGATGGCGTTGGAATAACAGTGCTAATAACACTTTTCCCATCTATCTGAGAGAGTTTGTCACCAAAACCACACAAATAAAAGCCTTTTCATGCAGAATTAATTTTGCTCTTCACAGCCCAGTGGGCACATCTTTTTAATGGAGTCAAAGATGCACCTATACTGAGTGTGTTTACCACCATGTGCGTGTATATGTATTTTAAAGCAGTCTGCACCAAAGCGAAGTTAACATCTGTGAGAAAGATTAAAAAATGTTTTAAGTCTCAAGGAGAGTTGAACTATATTTAGAAACCAGAGGAGGACTGCCATTATGTTACGGGTTGTTTCTGCTGCCAGTGCAGTCCTTAGGAAACATGCTGTGCTAAGGGGCAGCTAAGATTGTAAAGATGTCTTGGGTGCATCAACTGTAAGCCTGGAACACTCAAACTGTACTGCCAGAAATACCCCAGCCAGCTCATCTAGGATTAGATTTGTGAAAATGAGGAGCTTTCAATTTTCAAAATCCAGATCTGAGTGACCTTCAAGTCCAGGCTTTGTGGACTTACTCAGCTATGTTCAGTTGATGGAGGAAATAGTCCGTGTAGGTTCTATTGATCTGGTTACTTTTACTGTACCCATTCAACATGTTTTTAGGCTTTTATGTTGTCACATGGGGCTTTGATATCTCAGAAAATTCAGGTCACTCACAGCCTGTCCACACCTCTGGTTTCCCCAATCTGTGAGATACTCTTGTGTCCTTGCCCGCTCCTTGGGAGTTCACAAAATGTCCCCAGAGATTATAAATAATCCTTTTTAGGGAAGTAGATTATGCAAGTGACAAGTTACTGGAAAGATATGCATCTGGGATGAACAACATGAGGTCTGCGTCCCTGAGATGGTCTGTGCTTCCTGACCAGGTAGTGTTTTGCTCCAGGCAGTGGCAAAGTTTGGAGCAAGTTGGGGTGGGGGTGTGCGTTTGTGCGTGTGTGTGAGGCACTTTCTATAGTGAGACATTACTTGATGTTTGAAATCCAGCCTAATTTAAGGACTCAATCCTTCATGTCAAAACCCTGTGAGCATGTGACCTGTGGCAGAGGCTGTAGTGGGATACTTTGGTGGCATTGCAAAGTTCCAAACACACAAACAGTGAGCCTAGAAGGCTGCTCTAGCGAGGGTGATGTGTGGTGCAGCTGGAGAGCTGCCCTGGGAGGGGGGGCTGTCTCTGTCCTCCCAAACCCTTTCACGGACGTGATGTGGGGCAGAGTGCTCTACTAAGTATGTGGTATGTCAGCGTGGCACTGGAAGTTTTATAAGCAATGCCTAGCTTGCAGAAGTTTCCAAAATTCAGGATCATTGCCATTCCCTAAATTATGCTGGGGGTCAGAAGCTGGAAGTGATCCCCCTGGGCTGCACCTTTTTCTCATTGCAAATCCCTCTTGGCATGGTGTGGTGGGTTGACCTTGACTGGATATCAAGTGCCCACCAAAGCTGCTCTATCACTGCCCTCCTCAGCTGGACAGGAAGAGAAAATAGAACAAAAAGTTTGTGGGTTGAGATAAGGACAGGGACGTCACTCAGCAGTTACTGTCATGGGCAAAACAGACTCAGCTTGTGGAAATAAGTTTATTACCAGTCAAATCAGAGTAGGATCATGAGAAATAAAACCAAATCTTAAACCATCTTCCCCCTACCCCTCCCTTCATCCCGGGCTCAACTTTACTCCTGAGTTCTGTACTTCCTTCCCTGACTCCAGCAGTGCCAGCAGCCTGCTCCAGCGCCTGCTTCCCACAAGGTCACAGCCTCCTTCAGGCATCCCCCTGCTCCAGCGTGGGGTCCTCCAGTGGCTGCAGGTGACCTGCTCCCCCATTAGCTTCCATGGGCTGCAAGGGCACAGCCTGCTTCACCATGGGCTGCACTATGGGCTGCAGGGGAATCTCTGGTCTCATGTCTGGAGCACTTCCTGCTTTCCGTCTTTACTGACCTTGGTGTCTGCAGAGCTGTTTCTCTCACATATTCTCACTTCTCTCTGGCTGAAGTTGGTTTTGTGCAGGTGTTTTCCCCTTCTGAAACCTGTTATCCCAGAGGTGTTACCACCATCACTGATGGGCCTGACCCTGGTCTGCCTTGCAGCTGGCTTGCATTGGCTCTATTGGACATGGAGGAAGCTTCTAGCAGCTTCTCACAGAAGCCACCCCTGTAGTCCCCTTCTACCAAAACCTTGACATGCAAACTCAATACACATGGAGAGAATTATACTGCTAGTAAACCATCATATCATGATATATATAAGAATACTATTTCCTATCTAAACAAACTCACCATGTGCAGGGAATTATCTGTTTATTTAAACCGCTTTCATGTCAGTAGATTATAGTTACTTTGGTTTGCGTGAAAGTCACTGTGCTCAGACTGAAATCTGCTACCTTTATAAGCCTGTACAAGCCAAAAATGAAGATGAAATGAGCTATTTGAAAAGCTAGGGGAATTTCAGTTACTCAGAAATCTGTCCAGAACACTTTATGTTGCTATAGCTGCCCCTGCAGAAAACACTACAGGAGTTTTGTTGCTCAAGAGTAGCCTGTGTCAGCACTGCACGAGTGCATTGTGGTGAATCATGGGCTGTGGCTCTGACTCAGCAATGCAGTGATGTGATGAAGAGCCCTACTTCCACCCTGTGTAATTGCTGCACATTCATCTTTATGCAGTAGCCTTAGTGTTCCTGTGATATGTGTCTGTGATTTGAAACATGGTACTACCAAATATTTTGTGAAAAAAAAGCAAGTTTCTTCCCCCTGTTTAGGTTCTTAGCCCAGGTTGACCAGACTGAAATATGAGAGTCTCATGCTCTAAATGTCATATCGCTTCTTTGTTACCCATGATGGTCCTTCCCTTCCTCAAGGAGGGAGAGCACATGGGGTTTTTGTGGGAAGAGATGTTTTCTGTCCAGGAAGGTGAGGAGGAGCATGCCTGCGGGTAGGGAGGAGTGGCTAGATCTGAGGTGGCTCTGGCTCTGCCGGTCCGCAGGGCCTGCTGTGCCTGGCCAAGGGCAGTGTTCGCCACAACCTGCATCCAGGATGTTGTGAGAGTAATAGGATGTTACTACCTAAAAATTGACTCCATTCAGTGTTCTCCCAATAACTGATGACCTTAGTGTACCTTAGTGCCTTAGTAAAATAATGGTGTGCTACTCTTTTCACCTGATTTAAGTTATAACATGTAATTGTAATTATAAAAAAAATTAGCAGTGAATACATCTAAACTACGAGTTCCCAGTTCATCCCAACAGCCATAAAGCATTGCAGAGTGGCCGTAAGAGTCTGTGCACAGCTTTGAGGATAAGCATTAGTCTGATTCTGCATGGTTCATCTGCACTTAAGCCTTGTGAGGGGCAAAATTCAAAGCCCAAGGGAAAAACAAAACCATCTCTAACTATGTGGGTCTGAAGTGCTCACGTCAGGGAGCACGTCTCCAGTGCCAGCCCTCTATTTTCACTAGAACAGATGAGTTTTAGAGTAGACACTGACCTACATAATGTGGGAAGCTGCCTGCAACTGTTCCTGAGAGATTAGCAGGGCAGGCTGGGTGTGGGATGTGAAGGGGTAATAACATTTTTAACGTTTTTTTTTTTTTTTTTTTTTACTTGTTAGCTATTTAGAATCCAACCTCATTAAATCCATGCATTACAATTCAGTGGCCTTTGAATGAATGGATTAATTCAGTGTTATTTTATCACTTTTCTCATGCACCCTGCAGCTGTGCAGTCTAAAGTTATCTTGTTTTCTCATTTAGAAATGTTGTAAAGGAAGCTCCCTGGAGATGATGCAGTGAGCACGAAAGCCTCTGCTGAGCTCAGTCATTGCAAACAGTCATCGTAAGTCCTCAAAGCTGTAGCCTGGGTGATGCTTCATGGGGGATGTCTTAATTGTAAATTTCCCCTTTTTGCTGTTTCACCTAGGGATCTCTGAGAAACACCTAGAAAGGTGCAGAGCATCAAAAGACAGTGGTATTGATTTGTGAGCTTTGGGCTCATTTTCTTTTGGTCTGGAATGGCTGAATTACACCTTCCAGCAACAGTGTCAAAGTAACTGCAGGTCCAGAAAAATGTTATGAAAAATTGGAATTTGTGCTCTTTGTTGCTTTTATGTAGGAAATGCTGGATTTGGGGTTCTTTGTAAACAGAAATCTCTCATGCTAAGCACAGCAAACCTTGGAAAAAAAATCTAGAATATCTCTGGCCACTTCTGCTCAGTGGGCACTAGAAGGGCTGTGGCAATTTACATGGCACAAAAGCTTCCCATCTACTTTGACATAATGTTTGAAAAGCCTTGCTGGATTTCACTTTTTCCTGGTAGATAATGGAAGTTTGATTTGATTTACAAGAAATCTGGAGAAGGACTTTTTTCAAGGGCATGTAGCAACAGAACAAAGGGGAATGGCTGTAAGATGAAAGAGGGGAGATTTAGATTAGATAGTAGGAAAAAATTCTTCACTGTGAGGGTGGTGAGGCACAGGCACAGGTAACCCAGAGAAGCTGTGGCTGCCCCATCCCTGGCAGTGTTCAAGGCCAGGTTGGACGGGATTTTGAGCAACCTGGGCTAGCAGAAGGTGTCTCTGCCCATGTCAGGGAGATTGGATCTAGATGATCTTTAAGGTCCCTTCTAACCCAAACCAGTCTGTGATTCTGTGATTTTCAGGGTGGACAGTTATTCAGACAGTAGCTGGCAATGATATCTGTATTCAGCATGTTTATGAAACATCCCTGATTTGTACGGAGAAGGGACCGAGGGGTGATAAATCTCATCCTTTAACATCTCCTGCGATAAATCTGGAATAGCAACCCATCCATTCAACTTTTTTCTTTCTGTAGAATTTTAATAAGAATACTTCCATAGCTGGAGATCTTGGACCTCTGCGCAAATTCCCCCATGAAATGAGCAGCCTGCCCACAGCGCTGGGAAGCAGGGCAGCCAAAGCAAGTAGGTGAGTCTCTGTGGTTTGTTTGGAGGACACTGGAGACAGGAGGAACCTCAGAGATGATCCAGAAGGCTTGTTTTGGCTCCTCATCTAAGGGACCCTGGGGATACCTTGTGTCCTCTAAGGAGCATCTGTGTGGACATGCACACTGCACGGTCACAGGGAGACTGAGTTCTCTGCAATATCACTGCTTAGAAATGGGAACGCTGTTGGTGCTGCCATGAGGGCAAGGACAGGCCACCTTTCCTCCAAAACAGCCCAGCCTCTGTCCTCTGCTGCACAGCTGCTGGGCACTGTGTATTTTGTTTAGGCTGGGTGATCACAGGTCCTGACTGACTATTGTCTTGTAGGATTCATTCCTCTGTCCTATGGCTGATACCACTTTGCTCCTGAAATGACCTCTGTTGTCCTTCAGCTTATGGCCAGCTGCAGGTCCTTTCTGCAGCAGGAGGGAGAACCAAGAAGCTGTGTCCCAGGAAGGCACACTCACTTTCTTGAAGTAAACCTCTGCCTCAATCCAGATGTGCTTTTCTTAATCTGTTTAATTTTCTGTTTGAATATGATGTTGCATCAGAGAAAAGCTGACAAGTAAAGGTAAGTAAGAGTTCCCAAAGGCAAGCTACTTAGGCTGTAAAATCCCTCCCTCTGTAGGCAATTAATAAACTGCTCACTGAGATTATTTCCTATTAACAGGTTTGAATAACTGCATAGTCCTTATGCTGCTTTGGGTTTGGTATCTGATAGCCTGAAACCCACATGTAGGTGAATGTGGGAAATAAATTAATCACCAGTGCTCATAGGCTATAACTCCAGGTCTGAATATGTGTGGGCTGACTTAATGCCACTTTAAATAGTAGCTTTTTTATGAGGAGCTGGATGATAGATCTGCAGGTGGGAATTAGACTCAGTGTGTCCTATACCTGTTAATTGAATCAGGCTGAGGTGCTCACAGCAAGGAACAACATCAGGGTTTGTTTTGTGCCTGTACTGCCCTGGCTGAAAGCTGGAGCTGCATCTGCAGAAACCCAAAGGCAAGTGATGAATCATCTTCATCACTTGCAGCTGCTCCAGTGTCGGTGTCTGTTTAGAAGAGGTGTTTCAGCCTGGTTTCTGCTCGGCCCTGCAGCGCTATCAGAGCAAGACAAGCCACAGGGAGTGGCTGTTGGCTCTCCAAGGACCCAAAAAAGCCAGCAGCAGGCCTGCTTGCATGAGGTTGTGCGATCCCTGGGATGCAGAGCTGTCAGCCCCCATCTCTGGTTATGCTGGCAGACTTGCCCTGTACTAGCACACTAATTCCTGTAGAAATCATTCTCTCCCAGGGTAGAGAAAGCATCAATTTCTGCCAAAACCATTTCTTTGCAATTGGCTCCAAAGAGAAGGGCCCTTAGCACAGAGATAGAACACTAGTGGTATTAGCAAGGTGTTTGCTCTTTTCCTTGGAAAGTCATTTGTTTCCAGGAAGGATGTGGCTGTCATCTCATAATTAAGGTCTGGAAAATTATCTGCATCATTAGATGGAAGTTGTAGTGAGGAGACAGGTTTTTGGATCTTAAAATCTAAGAACATTTAAACATGTTTTGGTGATTGTTGTAAAATACACATCTTTGGGAAAAGGCTTAATGCAGCAGTCCTTAATACTAGTATTAGCTCAAAGCACAAAAATCCTTTAGTGCAGCAGTAGCTTTCTGATTTAAAAATTCTCTCTTACAATTATTTTTGGTTTATTTTCAACTAGGAGCACTAACCTTGATATTCACAGATGTAAGTAGTGTTATATAGGACTATGAGTGATCTCTGGAGAGTCACTGAGGCCTTACCACCATTGAAGAGAGAGGAATAATTGCCTGCCTCTTTAATGCAGCTGATGAAATCTGCCTCCTGTTCATCAGCATTGCTTTGCAAACTCAGGTTAAGATGACTCTGCACACTTTTCTACATATTGCTGGCTGACTAGGTATCACTGACGTTGTACTGCATATTTGATTTTCCTTTCCGCTGTGTGGGGATTTGCATGTGATAAAACATTTTGAATCATGTCAGACAGGAAAGATATATATCAGAAGCAAATATGGCTTTGAAAGTGAATGTAGTTTCTAATATACAGTTACTCTGTGATAGCTGCTGCAGTAACAGCAGAGAGATTTCATTTCCATTTGGTAGGTATTATGTATTTTGTTTCTAGCAAATATTGATAACTGCAGTAGGTACCTATTTTCAGTTAACCAGGAAGCTACTGATTTCCTTCTTTCCCCAGTACACATCTGAAGGTGAATGTATTTATATTCCAGACCATAGAAAATTTTGTGTATTTATTGGAATAGTAAATCTGGGGCTTGTGGCATACAGGATAAATCCGTGAGACAGCATATATGCTGATTAGCAGTGTTTTCTCATTAACTGCAATTAGGTAAAGTAGTTTTCTGTATCTGTTCTGACATAATCTTCCATTAATATAAAACTTGAGCCCTATGATATGTTCAGCTTTTTGATACCAAGCTGGGGAGAGAAATTGCACCAAATATGTAGGACTATTTTAAATGTGGTTAAAAGAAATTTTACATATTTGAAGAAGCTATGTGAGATAGCTTTGGAATTGCTCGAATTTCCTGATATGTGATCTTTATACACGGATCTTTTTTTCTGTTTATGGGTTTAAAACACCATGGGTATGTGCAGATGGGGGTGTTAACTTCAGCTTCAGACAGCTGCAGTGATTCTAAATAGGAATAGGATGGGTCACAATAATTTATCAACAGACTTGTTTTCAGTCTCCTGTTCCAGGCTAAAGAACCCCTTTGTGCAACAGCATAATAACCAGCAGGCAGATGACTTTGACTCTCTCACTCTCGGGGGCAGATGAATAAGACCTAATGAAAACAGCAGGGAGACAAAGAGAGAGAGCTACTTCATGCTGCTAGCAAAGATAGTCCTTTCTAACACTCCATACATCTGTAACAGTCCACATCTACAACACACTGGACAGGGACAAGAACTGTAAACAACGTTATCAGAGGACAATGTGGGCTGTATGCATGTTTATTCCATATAAATTAACACAGGCCTGTTCTTCACTGGAGCAGAGAAAATAAAACAATTTTTTGTCACTCTGCAAAAACCTAACTTGAAAAGAGCAATTTTAACCAAGAATGTTTAGAAATTGAATATTAGTGGTGATAAGAGGCTGATCTTCCCCTGTCTTATCTTTCACTGTCATCCTTCTTGTCACCTAGAAAAAGAGTATCTAAATATGCTGGTCATGAGATATGCAAAGGAATGTAAAGAGATATAGATCCAGCCCAAATTTTTGGTTATGGTGTCTTCATAGCCTCTAACACAGGTGTTTCATTTCCTGAAATGACATATGCTCTTTTGCCTTAAAAAAAAAAAAAAAAAAAAAAAAAAGAGAGAGAGAAAATTTAAACCTTAAAACCTGTATCCAATAGCAAGACAAATGGACTGAGCAGATCCCTCCCTACCAAAATAAAACATCTTTGAAATACCATGTCTGGTCTCATAGCAAAACTCTAGCTGAATGTGCCAAAATAAATGAGATGTTTGCCTGATAGGTCTCACTAGCTGCTGGTAGGACTAGACACAAAAGACCCAGTATAAATTATAAAATGTAGGTGCAAAAATAGTTCAATTTTACAAAATACAGCTGTGGTAGATGTGCAGTGCAATAACAGCCTATGCAACGTTAGCCTTAAAATCTTTACTGTATTACCATGAAAATAATTTTCTCACTTCCACAAGCCTAGTTTTATTTTTCCCATAGTTTCATCCCTGCACTTTCCAAATGATGATATATAATTAGGAGACATACTGCAAAAAGAAATCCTGAAGAAGGTAGTGTTGAGGTTTGATGCTTTTAAAACACCCTGTGCCAGCCTTGAGTGGCATGGCTGGGTACATTCTCCACAGGTGCCCCATGACTTACTTTAGGAGTATATCCTGAGACCTGAAGCTTGTGCTCCCCTGCACAACCACTCCACACCCATCAAACAGATGGAAACACTGAAAAGCATTATTCAAGGTATTTTGAAAGCTATGGCTTTAATAATGCTCTTATACAAATAACTCTTAAGAGTTATCCTGGAAAAATATATGGTGCCCTCATTGCTCATGTACATGAGAGAGGATGTGAAACTGGATCATGTATAAAGTAATGACTAAGATGTAGAGACTATCATATGGGCGAAGACCAGAAGGGTTTTACTTTTTCAGCCTAGGGAAGAGTAAGATCTGTGATCACTTTCGATTAGATGAATTGGGGAAAGAAACACCATGGAAAATTATTTTAGTTCAAATAAAAAGCTGTCATGAGGAAAACTGGGTATAAAGTAGTCACAAATCTGAAATGGAAATAGAATCACAATTTCTAGCCTTCACAAAAAAAAAAAAAAAAGAAAAAGAAATCAGGTTGGGTTGATAATGAGTTTTAAATGAAGTGTGTATCAACTGTGGAAAAAAGGGCAACAAAACTCAGTGGCTATTCTTCGTTTAGGAAAACTTGAAGCCTTTTTTTTTTCTTCTGAAGAATGGTAGGTGCAGCCATTCTTGTGTATCTGAAAAACATTCGTTGCTTATTGAAGAACCTTTTATGCTCAAGGGACCAATCTACTTAATAGGTCTGCAGGCAGTGCAGTCTTTGATTGTGTCACCATTCACCCTGTCACTCTTTGAAATACGTGGGAAAACTTCCACTGGCTATACTTACAGTAGCCCTTCACCGTGAATTAGGCAATAGAACACCCATCCCTGCCGAATTTGGCCTGGATGAGTTTCACAAAGCACCTGGAGCAGGCAAACATGCAAGGACTGCTGCAACTGTGCCCACAATCTGGCAAACAATTCATAGTAAACAGTCTATCAGGCTTTTTTTCTCCCCTGTTTATTGTGAATTATCTGTGAACAGGTGGTTATAATGAATTAATGCAGCCTTCAGAATTACTTCATAAATGCTTTTACATGAAAAAGAAATCCTGCCTGAAGCATTTGCTTTGACTTTGTCTTGACTGTTGATCCCAGTAAGATGAGCACCCTCTCTGCTTGCTGATTAAGAAGGCCAGAGGACTAGAAAATAATGCTGCAATTTGTAGCCAAAAGGTAGAAAAGCCAAATGTCAAGAGTGTCATGGTCTTGATTTCCAGTTCTTTGGGAAAGAGAGTCCTATAGCAAGTTGGACTGAAGCATTGCCACAGTCTCAGTGTAAAGCCCAGTTATGCACAGATTGAAAAGCAGTAGTAGTTATGCTAAAATCAACTGAACGAATCAGCTACATAAACAAGCATATGCTATAGTTATCTTTTGATATTGTCTTTTGCACTACTCTGAGTTTTAACTTTATTTCACTCAATAATACATGTACTGTTGTTTCTAGCAAATATTTCAAAATTGAACTTCATTTACTTTAAGTATGATTTTACTATTCTTACTTCAAGATATTTTTTAATTGAAGTGCTTTTCCATAACAAATGAAGGAAACTATTTAGCTTGTTATCTTCTAGTCATCCCATAGAAATTAAACTAGTGTATTCTGAATAGATACTCTGGAAGTATGTACTCAAACCTCTCTGATTCTATGAAATGGTTATTTTCAGGTTGCCAGGGACCATGCTACTAATTACTTTTCTTTTGCTATCAAAGCTGTGTTTGAAAATTAAGCAGTGCATTTACAGGGTTTGGTTTTTTTTCTTTTCTCCCCCTGTAACTAAAGGAAAATACGCCATAATATGTGAAAGATGATTAGCGTGCAGGGAATCACCTTTCCCTGTGTTACTACAGTGCACAGAACAATGATGCACCTGAGCTCTACTACAGCAGACACGAGTAGCAATGGTGTGATAAGTAGCCTATTAAAACGACAGTCAATGCCATATGAATAACTTCTTATTTGTCACCAGTCACTTCAGGATTGGAGGTGCAGGAACTTCTTTGTAAAGGTAGCTCCTCCAGAGAGCTTGCCTGGATGCAAGGCTCAGAGAATGAGTTTGGGCTGCAGCGAGCGTCCAGCAGTAGGTGCCCCTGTCCCCTTAGGTGATTTTGTGTCTCGGGTGTTTTGGTAGCATGAGTGCCTGTATGGGAAGTACTTCTGAATGTGATCTTGGGTCAGCCTGCTTCTGCCTTGGCTTCCATGTTTGTGTCTGTATAACAAACACCATTGTGGATGGAAGAAAATTATTTGTGATTTCATGAGGAAGATGCTGGCCTCTAGGAATCGTTTGCTGACATGATATTGGGGTAGCTTGGTGTAAACTATGTTAAGTAAACCTAGTTTACATCCTCCATGCCTAGATAGAGATGAAGACCTTTTTCTGTGTAGCTCTGCATATCTTGATGCCTTCTCATGCCCCGCACAGTGCCCCGAGGGCTGCTTCGTCTCATGCTGCTGTGCTCAGCTCTCAGAAATCACCAAGGTCTAGCCAGTGCTGGGAGCAACCTTGCTGCTGTGTGCTGTGCCAGCAGCATTCTGCCTGGTGCAAGTGCAGCTACCAGCCTAGCTGCTGCTTGTCTTGATGTGGGCATGCTCCTAAAAGCTAGGCTGCTGAAAATGTAATTATAACTCAACGGTACAATAAGATCTTCTGCTTACTTCATTATGTGGCTCGGGCGTTGTGCTTCTTACCACTGCAGTTAGGCTGAGAGGGGTAGGGATGAGAGCAGGAACTGTCAAAGTGGTAACATAGTCCCCTGTCTGTGCTTGGTCACGGTGGAGTCTCAGCCCAGCATCTGACTTACATCTTGTAATAACGAGTGCAGCATTTGGGTAGACCTAAGGGGAAGACATGTTTTGTGCATTGTTATGTTCCTGATTTGTATAAAAAGCACTGGGAGATAAAAGCCAAGCTGTAAAGAGAGCCTGACTTGCACCAGTGGTTAGGCTAGTCTCAGAAGAAGTGAGAGTACGTACCCCGGCAGCTGCTTGGCATCTTAGCTTAGCAGGACATCTTAACACCCAGGGCTTAGCAGGACCCTGGCTGTAGCTGCTCAGACCCCCACGCTCTTTCTGTTGAATAACTACCTACTGAAATAGGGCATTCCTTGCACTCACCCCAAAATGCCAGATAATCTCATGGTCCTAGAGCATGCACAGTAGATGCAAGAAAATTGAGCCATGCAGCCTGGGAAGCTTCTGGATTGCAGTTTATCTGAAATATAAATATTTTAGTTCATGGAACTGGCGCTTATCTACTGATTACAGCTCACGAACATGTACTTTCTTTGACATAATGAAGCTATGGGTGCATGCTGTTTGATTTAAAGTTTGAAAAAAGCAATTGGCTCTAAAGCCTAACCCCTTATTTCCACAGAAATTAAGCACCTTTCCCATCAGAGTTCTTCAAAAGGGCCTAATGGCATCATTTCCTCAAAGTTACACAACATTAACTTTGTATGTTTTTTCCAGAAATGAGGGGAAATTATGTGAACATCCAACACAATTAATTGATATAAATTGCCTTCTGGCAATGAAGAAAACCAAATAATATGCTGCTTTAATGTAATGAATCAGTTAAGAAGTTGTAAAGCAATAAATATATGGACTTTGAATTTAACAGCATGCACTGGGAAAATTATGCTTGTTAGAGCCACAGCTCTAGAAATGTTATCTTTCTCTGAGACAGCAACAGAAAAAGAGAAAACTCAAGAATAAGTAGAATAAACTGAATATCAATATGTTTCATACCTGATAATTAAGAAATCAATAACAATACTATATGATATGCCAGGCTCAGCTGCTTTTGACATTTCTAGGACCTGAACCTCCAGACTTTTATGTAAACACAGGATTTTATTCATATGAGCATTATCGTTGTTGTCAGGGAGACAGTCACTCGTCTACTGTTGCCACACAGAGCATTTTAATCATCTCTTCTGCAGTCAGAATTCCTGCTTTTAAAACAGCAGACAAAGGTTCCTTTTCTCACTTGCTTTGCATATAGATATTGCAGTTGGACAAGTCCTGCACCAGATCATGTGCGACGAAGGGAGAAAGTCATTCTCAGAGAGAAAAGAGACACCTATTATTAGTGTTCCCAAGGCAAACTGTTCTGAGAAAAAAAACCAAAAAAGATATTTTTCATTCTTAATGTGTTGCGTGCCAGTGGCTGCTGTTCTTGCTGTTAGCTTTTCACATTTGCTGGACTGTTTTGTTTGTAACATTTTTTATTAAAGCAACTACCATCTCACATCAAAAAAAAAAAAAAGGGGAAAAAAGAAAAAAAGGCAGACTGGTAAGGAAGACTTTTTAGTCTCTTGTCGTTGAATGCAATAGAAATTGCCAAAGACCAGAACGTCACAGAACTGTGGGAACCCTGACTGTGCTGATCATGTGTTTTTACTATTACTGAATAATTTACATTTTGAAGGAAAATGTGTGGTCATTGCCACCTTTTATTTTTGTCTTCTCTATAAGTTTAAATTTCTCAGTAAGGCAGTATAGAACTGTCAGAAACACAATAGAGATTGCGCAATAATTTCAACCCCTGTAATTTAAAGTTTGTGTCTGCCAATGCAGAATAATTGCTTCTCCAAAGACTGGCACAATTTGCCTGCAAGTTCAGCCTCTTAACCCTGCCGCTGACTCCCAAAGGCATGTGGGCTGCGATGCAGGCTTTGCATAATTCAGGGCTGAAATAAACACACCAAAAAATATTCCAAAGAGCTTGGATTTGCCTGTCCATCTGCACTGTGTTAACACTTACAACCAGGGTATACCATAAAATGGCGCCGAGCCATCAGGTGACACCTCACCCAGGTTTGTGTTGTGTGCACCTGGGCCATGCTGACTGGTTTCAGCAGGCTGAGCAGGGATACAACCACCCTGCATGGGCCAGGATGAGCATATCCTAGTGAGAATTGTGTCACCAAACGACAGGTGAGACATGATCTCTGTGTATTGACTGTACTGACTGTCATATCCTAACTCCTGCTAACATTTCAGATTTACCCAAACAGGCAAATACCCAAACTGAAAGAAAAGATTTTGCTCTACTAATTTTTCTATGTTAGCTTCTTCTCGAAGTAAAATTTTCTTCCTGGGGCACTCTGGCATAACTTCTGCAGAGTATCCATTTTGATTAGTACCTCTGGGCAAACTTGTGCCCAGGTTCCAGGAGTAATTTATTGCTCAAGCTACAAAAGAAACCCACGCTGTTTGCAAACTGCACAGATTCAGTTATCCTAAGTGTAATTCATTTCATTGTAAGGCAAAACTTTCACGATGTTGTTCTGAAACTAATAATATATTCAACAAAATACCTTCCAAAGTGCATGCAGTGGCATATGTCTCTGTAGATTTAATATAAACTGAGCCTACTTTCAGTAAAACGCCACCAGAATTTTCTATGCCAGTGGGGACTCACGTATTGTGTAAAAGTGTAGAATGTCAACAAAATAAACTTGGCAGGATCATTAATTTCCACTCCAGTATAAAATACAGTTTTGCTGATAATGGAATTAATAAGGAATTCTGAAGTCTCCAAACAATCATATTTTGTTTTCTTGTCTGTTTGCTTAGAGTTGGTAAGACTAGCAGACTAGGAAAGCAATGCTACCTGTACCTCATGATGTAACCATATTTTTCAGTGCAGCCTAAGCACTGCATCTTAAAGTCGTGTTGTATCTTATCAGGTTAGATTCTCCTCCTAATTACACTGGCATAAATTGTAGCTTAATTGAATTCGGTTGAATTGAATAATTGCTGTGAAAATAAAGGAGATCTCATTGAATTCACAGCCCAAAATAATGTTTTAAAAACAAAACCAGTATATTCAGAAGCTATGCAATGTGCTGAATGTTGTCAGTTCCTGTAGAAGTTCAAAAGAGTTGCATTACATCAATGACAAATCCTCATTTGGTGCACATTAATAACATGGTAGTTCACCTGGGCGTTTTCGCGTGATATTCCACAAGCAATAGAAATGTATAAACTTCAGAAATCAGATGAATTTGCTCATCTAGCAACAGAATCCAGTCCCCTTAATTCTTCGGAGAAGCATGTTAGCCTATGCAATTAAAGCATAAAGCTTGCAGCTGTGACCTGTTTGGGTTAGCCAGCTTTGGATATGGACCTGTCCACTGCTTTCAGGGAGACTTCTTGGAGTAAAACACTTCTCAGTGAAAGCCAGCATGACATGGTGGCAGACACACAGCAAAAAACATGCACAAGAATGTATTACTGGTCAAATGCAAAAGGCGTAGCAGGAAAATCTGTAAACTGCAGCTGTAATCTTTCTTTCAAAGTGCTCTAAAAATACTAGTTCAGACGTGCAGCCTCCTTGAGAAGTGAGGACATATAATCATGTCAGAGTTAGCTGCTGCCTGTTTAGCATCATACAGGTAGTGGCAAAATTGGGATTAGGAGTGGGAAACCCCAAGAACCTGAAAGGCTTAAAGATATTCCTGGCAAAATACCAATGAGTCCTCACAAGTCTTTAATTCTTGGTCATTATGAGAAATTTTACCTTCCAGTTCAGTTTCCTAACTTGGGGAGTCCTGTTAAGATACAAATACCTCAAAGAATTATTATGCATTAAAATTATTAAGGGGAAAAAGTTTACTTAACTGATATTTCACTAATCTAAAAAAAACCATTAAAATTTCCAACACCATAGACACATTTTTAATGTTCCCTTGAGGAGCCTTACGGGGACTTTGAAGGATGAATATGACATGACCAAACTTTACCCTTAGTAAGGACTCATTAGTCCCTTTCTAACGAGCTCACCTGAAACACTAAGAAAAGCCAGTGAGCTGGTACCTGTTGAAGCTAGCTGGTGTGCTATCACACATCTATTTATGGATGCTCCCCTAAAGAAGGCTTATCAATAGTGTGTTTGCTTCTCAGCTGTTCTGCAGCGGCAGCAGTAACCAGGACTCCTATGACACTGCCGTTGCAAATCCTTTCTTGGGGTATACATACTATGCGTGTAATCAGCTGCCATTCAAGTTTGCTTATATGCAGAAATAAACAGATAAATTATTTACTGTGCAGGCAAGATGATACTGAATACTATGCCAGCTAAATATTGTAGTTACACTGAGTTCCCATGAACAGGATATAACTAATTCGTAGTCAAGAAGTGCAAGAACTCTTTCACAAGATAGATTTTTGTCAGTCATGATTTTTCATGTGTTCTGTACTATAGGAAGTCCTCTTTGAAAAGAGGACCATAAATTATTTACCATGCAGGGAGGATGAAACTAAATGGTACAGCAGATAAATCATGTAGCTACAGTGAATTCACATGAGCATGGTGTTCATGAACCATTTGTTTAGCCTGGCTGTCATGCTAAGCTGGTGATCACTGGCAGCCCACATATGCTTTTCAGCTGTGAAACAGAGCTATCTTCTGGACAGATAGTGCTCTGCCTTTTTAATTTGTTGTCATCTGCAGCCAGACCCTGCCTCTGATGGGCAGAGACTTAATCATCTCTCTGCAAAGTGATATATGTGTTGCTGAGTGATGACTGCAGGACGTGGTGCTCTCAAGGGTTGTTTTGAGGTGTACTTGTACCTTGCAGCTCATGTACAGTACACTGTGTACATGGTATAGTCTGCCATACACATTGATATAATGTGACATATTGCTAACCAGAATTCCTCTTTAAAAATGGAGAGAGAATAGAAAAATACCAGCAAAGATATAAGATAGAATCTTGAACACTGAAGTAAGTGGACTCAAGTGCTCATCCACTATAATGGCAGAATATTAATTTTGAACACCAGACTCTCTCTGAAGGGCTGGAAGGGCTTGTCCTCAAAAAAGATTCTGCTTCATTTTATAGCAAAGCGTTTTGAGGTGTTCGTAATGACTATCATGGTTCCTGTGCCATGTTCTAGGGCACCTGGAGCCTGGCTCAAGGAGGGAACTCTCATTGCTGCTGTCCCCAAGCCTGCGCTTCAGTCCCTTACTGGGGGAAGAATACCAGGGTTACAAAACTCTTGAGGAATGAAACAAGAAAGAAAATTCACTTTTCACTTCCTCTATCCTTAAAGTTCTTCAGACACTTGTCTCTGTCTTAAGGACTTGCATCTCCCACCTCCAGTCTATAGGGCAGTGGTACTCATTTACTCAGGGGGCTGAGAGCTCCTGCGTCTTGCACAGATGCAAGCAATGGTAAGATGAGCGACTTGCCCTGATCAACACAGCTTGAGACTATTTCTGCAGACTGGACAAACTTCCTTCCCTTCTGCAGTGCTGCTGAGGAAAAGGACTTGTCACCCTCTTTATAAGTTAACATAGATATAGCAGCACAAGAACCAGTGTGAATGTAAATTGGGAATGTATACCTGCAGAGAGTTAAAATCTGCTTGTGCCATACGTTCATGTAAGCCTGTATATAAATGTGTTTATTGAAGATAAATTAGCTATTATAGCTAATTTATTCTGCATACTTCTCATTAGCTATGTTAATTCCCTTAACTCACCCCACCACATTGCTCATCTTTGCCTCAATTCTGTTTTGATCCTCTCAGCGCTGGTTAAAATAAGTTTTACATCATGACTGATGTGTTAAAATACCTTTCGGAAACAGCCCTATGATTACTCTTGCTTGTGTAGAATTTCTCTCTTGTACCATGGAGGTTTTATGTTTTGTTTTTACTTTACGCACCCTCTTGCAAGCACAGTGATTTTCAGTTTTGCCTTATTGTGTCGTGTAATTTCTCGAAGCAGATGTATTGCTTGCTTGTGATCTCCTTTCATACAATGAAACTGCCTCTTGATTAAAGCCTGTGCTGAAGCCCTGAGCCCAGCCCTTTGTCTAGAAGGACTGTGCAGTCCTTTCTAGGATGCAGAAGGAAGACCGGTGTCTTGCTGAATGTTTACAAGGGATAATGACATTTCAAGTAGAATAGAACACTATGTAAAACAATATTGAAGTCATTTAGTAAGAAGTGCTAAGACAACACCCTACACCACGCAGTACACTAACGGAAATAGCATTTCCTTTTCCCGCTTTGGAAGTTGTTCCAGTGACTTCTTTGGAAGTTGCTCCAATGATGTTCCACTTCCAAATGACTGTTCCAGTGATTTTTACAAATGCATTTGTTGTTCAGTTTTTGAATGAATGCCTTGGGCCAGCAGATTTTCCCATCATATTTCTGAGGAACTATATGCTGCTTATTCATGTTTAGGTGCTCCTGCATCTCAGCTGTTGGATGCTACCCCAGGTTGTGTCCGTGTGTGGCTTACATTGGGACTGTGCACATGGAAGCTCTGTCTACCTTCCCACGGGATTGAAATTTCCATCTTGAGTGTGAGGCTGCTCCTTGTTTCCCATTTAAAGAGGCTCGCTAAAGACTTGCAGTATGGAGCTGTTGGCTAAGTGCTATACTGTCAAAATCTAATTGCTGTAACCAGTGAGAGCTAAACTGTGGCTCTCCCAGCAGAAGACAGGCTGCTGGGGAGGAGGTCACCCTGGCAACGCCGCTTGCAGGTGCCTGCTGAAGATGGCTGATGAGAGCTCATCAGGGAGCTCTTGCAGACAGCAGTGAGTTTTTGCAAAAGCAACTGTGGCTTTTGCTCTCTCAGGCTATTTCCTGCAGCTCAGTGAGAAACTCAGAGAGGCAAAGGAGATCCTGTTTTCCTTAAGACTGTCAGACCCTCAGGGACTAGGAAAGGAAAGGGGAGTTAGTAATAAGCATTGCTTTTCCAAAGAGTGTTGTTTCTGTGATGACCTCTAATTTTACTTCTTTGGTAAAAGCTGTGGCATATTCAAAATGCCACGAAAGTATTTTAGTTCACAGTTTCTCCAAATTTTCTGCAGATTGAGCTGGAAACTAAAATCATTCTCCAGTGGGAAGAGGGTGTTAAAGCATAGCAGGAGTCTGAGTCACAGCTGGGGCACAGCTTTCTGGGGATGCAGCAACCCAGCACCACACCAAACGGTGAGCGGTTAATATGAAATACTCAGCCAGTGCCACCACAGGCATCATGTGCAAGTCTCCTGGGCTTTCTGTTCAATACCTGGACAGTCTGGCTTTTATGAACTGTAGTTTAGAATTTTATAAACGTATTTCAGAATTTTTGTTTTGCTTTTCTGCTTTTTTATAGCCACGTATGTGTTTGTCTCACATTTTTGCAAGTAGGGCATGAGATTGCTGATGCCCTTGGCATGAGAAAAAAAGACTATTTCATACCCATGAACCATACAACACTGTTTTCCAATCAGGTAAATTTTATCCTTTTGGTCAGTCTGACCCTTTTGTAGTGTAAAGCTGTTAATCATGATCATTCCCTCAAGGACATTAGATGGTCTTTCAGCCAAGATGAGCTTTGAGCTGTTTCTCTAGAAACAGTTAAACCAATGCAGACTATCAGCCTCAGAGCGGGGCATCTGCATAGCTGCTATTTCAAAAGCACCTTCAGCTTCAGAGCAGAGACCACAGATGGCCCAGTGGGACACTTCAAGGAAAATCTGTGCTCTGGAGCACAGCCCTTCTCCTCCTTCAGATCTTTTTTGTCAGGAATCCGCCACTCCTTCAAGTCTGCTCTTATAATAAGACTGTGATTACAAAAAGCTTGTTGGGGTGACAATTCATATTGGCAAAATATTCCCATAGGAAAAAACCGAAAACAAATCCAAACCAAACCACCCAAGAAAACAAGAAAAACAATCAGTCCTGTGCCTGTTAGGTGCATATCTCATCTACTGCCTGACCTGGCAGATCAGGTGAGGAAAAGACAGGGCTGTTGGTAAATTTTCACAGGTACAGTGTCACCCATGCTCGGCTGGCAGGTGCAGGTGGGTTTCTCTTGCTGTTTGCCTGCTTTGAAAATGTCCCTCTGAGACCTGAAACCTCTTGCTGTGTTTAATTTACAGAACTCTCTGATAATATTACCCCCAAATGCTTCTAATGGAATTACTTAAGCTTCAGTTTTGCAGGTTGTTACCTGCCTGTGGAAATGCAGCTTGAGAGATAATTGTCAAACATGAGACAAAACCTACTGGCTTGATTCTAACATGTATTTCTAAGCAAAATGAGTGG
Source organism: Strigops habroptila (assembly GCF_004027225.2). Taxonomy (NCBI): domain Eukaryota; kingdom Metazoa; phylum Chordata; class Aves; order Psittaciformes; family Psittacidae; genus Strigops; species Strigops habroptila. Next base: position 33,511,723 of record NC_044281.2, read on the forward strand.
CACTAACAGCTCTGATCTATCTAGTCCTTCACTTAAACACCCTCAAACATGAACTTTGATACACAGATCGTGAATGACAAGTGCCATATTTTAATGAGCTTGCTTGCAAGGTAGAACTAAGGAATGCTTGGGTAAACTGGAAGTTATTGAATGCATAAAAAGCATGAACAGATGAATCAAAAAGGATTTTTTTTTAATAAGATCAAAACCAATACATGCCAGAGGCTTTCTGACTTTGCTAAAGGAATACGTTTTCATTAAATAGCGATTTGACACATCTCTTCTTAAAAGGCTAGGATTTTACTCTAATTTTAATCAGACCTGCAGCAGCGAAATATTTGCCTCAACAAGTTGTTGTTCAGTAGTTAAACACTACACAGGAACATACTATTGATGATACCTTTATAATTATTCCTCAAGAAAGTTTACAATAGCATAGCTTTCAGTAGCTGAATATTTATCTAGACAAGGGTATGCACAGAACCCAGCCAAATAAGTCACTTCTGTCAGGATAAAATGTGTGCTTTGATTCATGGGCAGTGGGAAAGTTCCAAAGCAGGCATAAAGCACTGCAACAATTTACATTGAAAGCATCACTTGGCAGGCTTCAGTTTTCACAAACACCATGAGCTAGTGAGTTAGAGCAGTTAGTAGCTATGCGAGGATGTCCTCATCTTTAATGAATCTCTCATAACTGCTGCTTCTCCACAAGATCTCATTAAGGCCTTGAAGATTTGGAGCTAGGAAAAGATTAGCTTTATGGATGGGAGTCTCTGGCAGTGCTTGCAGATGACCACTGATCACAACCCACTAAAATAAGTTGTCATTCACAGATTTAACAAAACAGAGCAGGGAGAGACCACCAACACGCTGCAGAGAACTGCTGAAAGGGAACATAAGAGGACAGAAGAGCAGTGATGTTTGGGGGAAGGCGTTTACTGAAACGTTGCCAAAGAGATGTGCAAACATGTTTTCTTTCCCTTTCGGGTGTGGTACGAATTTATTTCTGCTACTGGCACAGCTTGTTTGTTTGTTTGTTTGTTTTTACTCTAGTGTAGTAGGAGGCCTTTGCAGACAGTCCTTTTCCGCTGTCCATCAGCAACTAGCCTACGAGCAGGAGTTTCTTTCTGTTCCTTGCAACCAGTGCTGGCTTGTCACGTCTGCAGCTTGTGAAAGGAAATCAGCCTTCTCTACTCATGCTAATTCTTAAGACAGTATGCGGGCTGCAGGAGGTGGGGATTCAAAACACCCTACCTAAAACTTGTCAGGTCAGCTCAAAGCGTCCAGTTCAATTTGAAAAACCATGGGTGAAACATTTCTGCAACAGCCAAAAGTAACAAGAGGCCTTGAAAATAACCTGTGTAGCTTGTTGTTTTAGAGAGTAACTGTAAGCCATAGAGAACAGTCATCTTTCAGCTAGTCACTGACTTCAGAAAGGAAATATGCTTTGAGTAGTGCCAATTACAGCACAAAAATTTCATCTCAGTTTTTGATCAGAGCACATATAAAAAGAAAAAAATAACCCATGTATTTCACCTTATATCTTCTCTCTGGCCAATACATAAATAAGGCTTGGGAAAACTGTCAGCTTTAAAATTGTATCAGATATCTGTCTGCTCCAACACATGTATATTGCTGAACTCTGTTTCTCAAGCCTTCTGATTTGTTACTTTGGCACAAGCGCTTCACATTTTTATTCTACCTTTCTGTTTTGAATTGTGGTTTCCCAGCTAAAACACAGACAGCACAGCAGAGTGAAAAATATATGAGGGCCTCTTTGCTGCAGCTTTCTGTGACATACACAAGTAGAAAACTTGACTTACTTGACCAGGCATGCAGTTGTCTGTTGATGTCATTTCCTCATGATTCGCAGTGCTGATACAGTGTTTTCTGACCCAATGTCTAGGATACGTCCTGTGATACTCCCATGTCTTCTTTATTCACCAATGTACTTTGTTTACACACGTTTTAAGTAATATCATTTTAATTCTTGCTTGCTTTCTTTGGCAGTATTTGCTTCAAACCTCCTCCTGCAGGCAGTGTCATAAATCTTGCATAAGGTGCCTATACCTTTCGTCATGGCTTTCAATGAGTTCAGCAAGTCTGCAGTCACAGTCACTGGTCTTCTTGTGTTCACTCACTGCTTTTTCTGCTTTAGTGTAGAACTGCTGGTTCCTTTTCATCGGTAGGTACAATAAAATTTCCTTATTATCTGCCTGTCAGAATGTTTTTGTTATGGGTGTTCCACTTTTCTTCGTCTTTTTTTTTTTCCATTTCACATTGTCAGTTTAATCACTGGTGATGATCCCATGGTTTGGCTTGATGACATGCATCCGTGTCTGAAAGCCTGAGGCGAGCTCCCTGATTTTATCAGGTGTTCTGAAATAATTTCCCAGTTGATGCAGTCTCGAGCAAAACAAGCAGTGCTGAGCATGGTTTCCATTTGCCCCTACTGCCTGTCTCGCCTGAAAAGGAGATCATTTTCAGTGCATGTTTTTCGCTCTTATGCACAAAGCTGCTCTCAAACACAAATGCACCCCCTGTGCTTCAGTGTACTCACCAGGGAGCAGTGTATCAAATCATGCACCAATTTTCACTAAACATCCTTCTTCTCTTGTGTTCAATGCATTCCTGAGCCACTGGGCTAGGGTGCATTTGCCGGAAAGCTGGGCTTTTGACAATAATTAACTAGTCATTTTAGGCTGGCACTTGACAGTGTAAACAATCTGAGAGTGCAATACCTCTTAAATGCAAAACTGCTTTCTCCAGGCTGTGAGCTGGTTTCCTTTCTCTCATGTTGACCTTGGGAGCACAGGCTGTTCTGGCCTCTTGCTGAGGCAGGGGAGAAGCTGGCGTTCAAAGCAGAGTTACAGAGCTGTGTGTTACTACACCATTACACGGTGCTCAAAACACTCCTGCTTGTTGGAGGTGAGGCCCCAGCAACTGCCAGCACAGTATCAGGAAAAATATTGAGAAGCTGTCAATTTCAACAATTGACTGGGATTGCCAAGGCTGTTGTTTTTAATAGGACTATGTGTTTGTCAGGGCCTTCGCACTTAAGTAAACCCTGTGTTCCCGTCCATCTTCAATCTCATATTAATCAGGTCTCTCCATACACTTAGCATCACTTGGCACTGAGAATGGAAGAAGGCAGTTACAGACAAAAATTGCTAAGAGATAGTAATTCATGTCTTCTGATCTTACTTTTGCGCACTGATCTGAGCCGCCTTCACCCCTTCATGTTAGCTCTTCTCTGCTATCGCTGTTTTCTTTGTTTAGCGTCCAGATTAACCTTCTTGAAAACTCAGGTTTCTTGTGTTGTACATAAAGCTGTAGCCACACATTTATGTAATCTGTCAGTTGAAACAAGGACTGAAAATAGAAACAGTCACACAATGTATTAGTCATTCATAAAAAAAAAATTACACAGCTTTGCACCTAGGGACAGCACAGTATAAGAAAGATTCCCGGTCTGTGGAGGGTTCTGGCGAAGCAGTTTTCCAGTTGCACTTCCTGTGTGGGCAAAGCACTGAGCACGGATGGGAGGGAGAGCTGCAGAAGCACCGTGGACTGCTGTGCTGGCATGGAGGGCTGTGCTGGGGGTTGCAGCAGCTACCCTCGCAGCCTCAGCTTGTGCAGTGAATGTTGTCTTCACCCCAACTACATAAATAACCAGGAGACCCAATTACAGCTGCCACAATTGATACACACGTGTCAATTTTCCTCCAGAAAAAGTTAAATTCTACTGTAATCTAATATGACTTTCAAACTATTGTAGGCAGCGTATTTTTCTTCTATGACAGTGCTTCTAAGTCATATAGATTTTACAGATAGGATTTTATGCCATAAAAAATGGAGCAATCTGTACTGTGGTAACTGGTACCATTTAATTTGCCAAGTTTATCAAAAGCCTTTGGTCTGCATAGAATTCTGATAATTAGGGAAAATTAGGAACCTGAAAGGGAATGGATCCGAATTAGTTTTCTGATGGTGCATGTGTCTGTTAACTGGAATATTATAGAGACCTTTGCTTGTATTAATTAAATTGGCAGATGAAAACAGATTAGCTCTGATTCAAATGCATTACTGCTGCAAAGTCCATCAGAAGATGCTGGTGGGGAACCTTTTGTGGGTCATAAACAAAAAGGGAGAACATGACACACAACTTCCTAACACCCTCTCCAAAATCTGGTAAAAAAACCCCAACAAACCAGAGCTTATGGGAGAAGGCCAATTTGAGCCTTAAGCTCATATGTCAAAGTTCTTAGGTACCCAAAGTGGAGCATTATTTAAGTTCTTAATTGTAAAGCCAATATTCTATTCCAAAATTTTTTGCTCTTCATATATACGGTATATAATACAGTAGCTGCATTTTAAGCCTAATTTCTAAGGAATATGGGAGTTAGCCTTGGTGGCCCAGAAATCAGCATTTACACAGAAGCTGGTGATCATGGTCTGATTGCACCAGTGATGGGTAGAACAATGACCAGTCCCAACCACTGCTGTCTATGGTGGCTGATTTCAAGGTCTGCTTTGTGAGAACTGAATTAAAATCAGACCACATATGACTTGTGTGTATATGTGCACACACACAGAGAAAAATGTCAAAGAAACTTCAAAGATCTCCAAGATCTTCCCAGATGGCCGGAAAGACAATATTCCTTGGCAATGTGAAAGTATTGTTTTGGATAAAAGCGTATCCTACTTTATGAGAAAACAAAATATGGAATTAGAAATATAGAATGTAAAAAGTGGGGGGAAATCAAACAGCATACACTAGAAGTTTTGAAATGCAAAAGAGGAGCAGAAAAGATCTAGAATATCACCATCATTCTGCAAAAGCAGGGAATTTGCTTAATGACATTTCCAAAAAAGGGACTAGTTCTCATTTTGTAGAGAAAGGCAAGAAAAATCTTAGGAAAAAAAAAATCTGACAGAGAGAACTGAAGAATAAGAGTGGAATTAATGTGGTCAGACAAAGCTGATTTCAGCCTCTGAGGTAAATTTAGTTTCTGACTGAGATGTATATTTTTAGCACTTAGCATTGCAACATCAAACCTATAAAGTGCATTTCAGTGAATGATGAACAGGCTAAATGGTAGGTGCATTTCTCAATAATCTGAAAGTAAGTATTAAAAATGGCATAACACAGTGATTGGTAGAATATTGAATAACAGGATGAGCAGGGTATCAGAGATGCCTGAGAGACTAAACTGATTCTTTGGAAGCTTACATCTTTAGTAACAGGGATTGCCAGCTACATATACAGAAAGGGGTGCTGTGCCTATTGCTGAATATGACAGCTGTTTGACATACGACAGGACAATTCCATGTGCAATTCCAAGTATATATTCAGCACTGAAAAAAACCCCAAACCATCCACAGATGGCTAAAAGAGGCATAATAAATAGGACAAATTGTGTGATACTGTTTTGTATACCTTCGGTAAGTTGTTATTGGGGAAGATCTGATCGTGGTTTTAAAATAAGACACAAGGGAAAAAAGCAGCAACTATGAAACAGCAGAGTGTGGTAAGAATTCCCAAACTGGTTCAAGAGCTAGAGATAATGCCTTCTGTGGAGAGACTTAAGGAGCTCAATCTATTTAGTTTATCAGGAAGAGGCTTGAGGGGTGACTTGATTACATATATAAATACTTTAATGGGTTCTAATGGGCTCTTGAATCTAGCGGAGGAAGACATGAGGAGGATCATCCGCTAGAAGCTTCAGCCAAACGAGTGCAAATAGTAAGATAGGAATGTTTAACAGTAACACTGATTCACACTGGAAAAAAACATCAAAGAAAGCGATACATTCTGCTGAAGTATCCAGTTCCTTACTGACTGCTTTTAAATATAACGTTCTTTAGTCTGACAAAAAGTCACTGGATTCAGTTCTGGAGCCTTTAATAAGCAGGTCTGGCTACAAGATCTGCTTGTTTCTCTTCTGTCCTTTTATTTTTACCTTTCTAGAATAGATATTTGTGTATTGAGTAAAGAACACTAGAAACGTCACTATTTTGGGTATATTGATGGTCTCCAGCACATTCAGGTACTGTATAATAAGTTAAGATGGCTGGAACATGATTTTATTTTCTTGAAAAACAAAAAAGTTGTAAAGTTAGAAAAATTTCTAAAGCTTCCTTTAACTATGCTTTTGATAAATTCCTTCTCCATTTCCTCAAAGCTCTGGTAAAAATGGGGTGTCTTCTGACAACATAGACTTTTTAAAAAAGTATTTTCAGAGCAAAGATACTGAAAAGGATTTTGCGTGATGCATTGGAGAATCTCAGATAGCTCCTGATGTACATGTACCATATGGCAAAAGCTATTTGTGGTATATTAATTCTCACATTTCGATTTTGGGATTTGTGTCTTCTTGAAAGGTGCTGCATTTTCAACCCTGAAGCCAGCTTACCAAATTCATGTGTGCTTTTGTAGAGCAGCTGCACTGAATTAGCAATACTGTAAGTTTTCCAGTGTTTCAGTCCTGACCACAATAAACCATCCATTGCACTGAGACTACTTTTTATAGTTCCAGAACTGTTCACTGTCTACCACAGAAACTGGCAAGGCAGGCAATCATTCATGCTAATTGTGATAAATGTCTGTGTCAATATTTTAAAATAAGTGGTCTCAAACAATGTCCTACATCTTACATAAATCACACATAGTGCATGGAGATTGGGAGCTATACCTCGCTGCAGGCTGGGAGCTCTCTGCTGGTGCTTGCTGGCCTTTCCCTTCCCTGGCTTTGCTTGTCTCAGAAACATTACAGCTCTGTAGTGTGTAGGCTTCACATCACAATAAATGCTAACTTTCGTTACGTACGCTGTGAAAAGAGAATGCCTGCCACTATAAACACACTGAAAAATTACTCATCTGAATCAGTGATACTGAGTTAAAAGGTTCCATCTCATTGTCCTGAGTTAGTTCACTACAAAATATGTTTGCTAAAGCACACATGTGAACATGGGGAGAGTCAGTCCACAAGCTGAAGTTGATCCCAAAGTGAATTTTGGTTTTGTTCAGAAAAATGTGAACTTTGTTTTCATAAACCAGACATATATTAATTTGTCAGCCATCCATCTCACCAAAATTTGAAGCCAAAAACTGCCCCCAGGTGTGAACATGCAAACACTGTTCCTGGATAAATCAGTGCGCAGAGATGGATGTGCTTAAAGGCTGAGATGGGAATTTCCTGAATAGGCTTGGGGTACGATCCTAAAACTTGTTAGTGTTTCATTGCAAGGCTCATTTTGATAGATGGAGGTTGCCCTGTTTGCAAAGAACAGTATTGAATTTGCTAAGACTGATTGAGGTATTTAAATAAATAAGAATAAGTGTACAACTTTATGGAGTTTGAAAATTATGCAGAATCTAAATAAATTAATAAAATTAATGGAGAATAGTTAGCTTGTGCACAAAAATACATGTTAAAGCAATTATAGTAAATGTATAGTAAATGTTTACAGAGGTTGCAGGAAAAATCTGGCAATAATGTCTTGCTCTGCAGAACAGAGATTCATGGTAAAACTGTGTAGCAAAGTGAACTATTTAATCTGATTTATGAGTACTTCTTTAAAAAAGCAATCAGAAAAACTCTATGAATATGATTAGAATAAAAATAAATACCAAAAGGGCAAATATTTATATCGGCTTCAAGTCAGACTTCAGCTGTGACAAGACCAAAATGAATACAATCCAAGAGCCAGAAATCTCTGATTATATTTAGAACAATAGTTTTAAACAAAATAATCTGATCAATTTACTGTACAAAAGCCCACAGGGTGTATCAGTGCCAACATTTTATGCTTGAAGTGACAGCACGCTTTCAAAGTACTAAGTAAAAGGGAGTTTTTCCAAAACATCCTAATAGTGAAAATGAGGACACAGAACTGTCCCTTTGTAGGCAGAGGAAGGAACTCAGCAGTATTTATGATGAATTGACCACAGCTGAACTCTAGAAATCGAGCTGCTGTAGCTGTGTTGGTGAATGCAGAATATGGCTGCCTGTGTGCATTAGGCATCTCTTGCATGCAGTTGAGTCTTTAGATGAAAGATTTTGAGGTCGTAGATTTTTTTAGTTTTTTCCATTCACGATCTTTCTTTTTCTTGGAACACAACCATGGAGGGAGATGGCATGCTATGCAGACAAATAACTGAGGTGCAGCTGAAGAAGCACGAATACTCAAAACGAGAAAGCAGGAAAAACAATTTTGTCAGCAAAGTAGCTAAACATTAGTTTGAAACTAATTGAACCTACAAAGCTTTTTGAACAGCCCTTGACCTATGCTGACTGGCGATTCTTCCATTTTAACCTCCTTTAGGTTTTTATAGTTATAATGAGCAAAATACATCTTGGTAGACCTACATTTTCAGGTTAGGCTGGTTAGGGGCTGTCAGTTCCAGGACTCGACCCCCCCAGCACATAAGCAAAAACTCCTGCCTTGGCAAAGGCACTACAGGGATATTGGGCCCTTTCACCTTTAAGTGCTGCCCTGACAGCCCAAACAGCTGCACCGTGTCTCCCCAGCTGCAAATTAGCAGCTCCAGATGAGCTCCCTCAGCTTTAAACGCCTTTCTGACATGTGTTTGTTCTCTTTAAACACTGCAGCATTTCTTTCCTGGGTAATTGCCCAAGGGCTTTGCTATCCTTACTGTTAGAAACATTTTAATTTTTTTATTTGTAAAGTGGTGGGGGATAAGATTGAAAGTGAGTAAAGTGGCTTAAGGTGGCTTCTGACATAATTATCCTCTTAGTGCATTTGCATCTGCTTTGATATGAGAACAGAGTATCATGCCAGGATTTGAGGGTCATTCCTCAACAATCTCAAGCCAGCAAAAAAGGCAGCTTCAGAACAGAAATAAAGCCTATCCTTGGATCACATTTCTTGTCCTGTGTCTGAACAACTACAAATCAAAATTCACACACTCCTGATGCACAGACACGTAATAAATCACAAATAGTAACATGCAGGAATTTTGTTACTATCGGGGGGGGGGGGGGGGGGGGGGGAAGCCAAAATGCCCTCAGTGGTTTTGGACTTTTTTCTTAGTTCTGTCTATGACAAAGGCCTCGGACATTAAAACTGACACATACTCTGAGATATCTTTCCATCCACAGTTTTCTTCTTGTAGACTATGGCAGCATTTTCAGGCTGAACAGTGATTTCTTGCCAGAAAAGCAGCCAAAGGTAGGCTTAAGCTTTCATGGCTTGTCTGTTCCTATTTTCTGCCAGTTGCTTGAGACTGAAATAAAAACACTGACCACCCATCTTGAATATTTCTAGGGCTGGTGTGCCTTTAAAAAATAACACTAAGAGCACTTTATGTAAACCACAGTGTTTAGTAACTGTTGGGGTTTTTTTCCAACCACAATGTATAAAACGTTTTGACCTCACAATATTGACTACCAGCATCTGGCTCCATCATTCAAATTATCTCATATTATGTTTGGGGGGGAAAAAAAAAGAGATCATAAACAGACATTTTAAGTACAGGGCTTAAACGGCTTGGAGTGCCCTAGAGGTAACCTCAGCTCTAAATCATTTCTTTGGGTCTGCTCAAGCTCAGCAGGTTATGCAGCTTCTTTGGTAGCTTATGCACAACATGGTGCCCCAGGATGTACCATTCCATGCAGTACTATAAACCATGAGTAGGGAGAGGTGCTTCAGAAAAGTCTTATGGTTAGCTGGGTTTCAGTGTAGCTTTGAGTGGACAGGTGGATTATATAGCACCAAGGACATCATTGCCTGCCTGGTGGTGAGGATTTATGTACTTCCTTGCTCTTCTCTCTTCCTGAGTGCCTCTAGGAGCTCCAGAGCAGTGGGGCTAACATCTGCCATGCACATGCTTTTTTCTCCAAGCAGTAAGGTGTGTTCAGGAGAAAGTGTTGAGGATTTATATGTAAAATATCCTGGCAAGTAAAATGTAAGCTGATGAGGTTGCTAGGGTGCTCTCTGAGACACCAGTGTGAGTGCTGGGGGCAGAGCTGGCAGTGTGTATGCTGGGAGGACTCTGTACAAGGCTGTTTGTCTTCTGGAGCGCTGTGTCTGCATGCTGTGAGCTCTCCTGTCCCACCACAAAGAAGGAATTCCAGGCAGAGGGGTTAGCTATTGACGTGGTATGATACTAAAGCTTGTATATATTGGTAGCTGGATGGTCCTGTTAACACTGCAGAGCATGTTAAATATCTTTCAAACCTTTCATGATAAGAGATTCTATATAAATGTAGTAGGTTGGTGTGGAAAAATTCTTATTGTATTTTGTGTGCTTACTGTATAGGTCTAATTCTTCTCCCTTAGTGAGGTCTCTGGCTCCAGTATGAGGAGAATATTTCCTTGTGGTGTATAGTGCTTGTGGAATAACACTGCTTTGACCTGCTCTTTTTGTGAAAAAGAATAGTATGTTTTATCTTTATTCAGTTGCTCTGAAAATAGTTTTGCTTGAACTTAGCAAGGAACAGTAACTGAAACTTCCCAACTACTGCTGCCTTCATACTAATTTTTGCCCTGGATGTGGACTTGGACATGGCTGATTCCGTTCAAACTTGCATGCTGTGACTGTCCTTACACAGCAGCTGGGATTCTTTCAGCTACCAGCTTTTCTTTCCCCTTTCTTAGCTATGGGTTTTGTGTATGCTTTTGTCTCTATCCTGTCACAACAACCACACAGAGCTGAGGTCAGATTTTACATCTGAATGCTTTCCTCAAACAACTGGGTACTGTTTTCCCTCATGATTCCATGAATTGGTACAATAAACTTTATCAAGCACTATATAATGATTCCTTTTTAAATAGCAAAATGTTTTTTCTGGCTCTTGTTTGTGTTACTCCTGGTGACTCGAAGGTCTGTAAAGTCACTTCCCCTGCCAGGCTTGCTCTCTGTGGGATGCTTTAGCAGCCTGCAGTTTGGATGCATGCGAACAGACATGTGCTGTTTTCCAAGGCAAGCACCCATTTGTTAGCACGGGCTGCTCATGCTCTCCTCTCCATGGGAGCTCTTCCCCACTGAACTTTTGAACCACTGAAGCAAATCGAATCGTGTAGCACTACAAAATGGAAAATGGCATTTGGGCTGCATGAAGGAAGTGTTCCAGCTTCAGTGCAGTTGCCTGGGGAAGCAGAGCCAACAGAAAAACACATCGTCCTAGATGGCTAAAGAATAAGGGCCTGTTAAACAAGTTTTGTCTCCCAAGTTTGTAGTATCTTTCTTGTGTGATCTCTTAGGCAAGACTGCATATGTAAGATGATAAATTTTTGCAAGATTTTTCCTTTTTGACTGGGATTGCTGAAATCTGTGCAGTACCTGTTAATACAGCTTCCAGGATTGGTGGGAAAGGGAACTAATGCCAGAAATAATAGCCCTGAGTTTATAAAGGCCATATGTACTTTCAGTCATATGGCAAAGGAGTGCACCAGTTCTTACAAATGGGACTCCTCTAAACCTCTCCATTTCCTAGGTTCCCTACACATCACCTCCCCCAAGGCAACATATGTGTGCTGCCCTGCGAGCCAAGTAGCTCCTCTAGGTGCCTCAGGCCACATGTGGGGACATGGCCAGTAACCACAAAGAGGAGAGGGGAATCTCAAAGCAAAAGGCCTGGCAGGCAGGGCATCCATGGGCTCCCAGGGTCGCTCCTCTCCTCCCCTAGTAGTCCAAGCAGCGGATGTGGATGAGCAGAGGACAGGAGCAGTTGCAGTTAGTCAGCAAGTCTGGCACCAGTGCTGGCCAGAAGTGGTAAGGAAGGATTCATGTGACCACACTTCAGTTGTGACAGGTTGAGTGCAGTCAAAAATGGAGTCAAGCAAAATAAGGAAAAGGTTTCTCTTTAAGCCTGCAAATAATAATCGAAGAAATTGATTGACCTGTTATTATTGAAACAACATCTTAAAAGTATTGCCATGAAACTAACTGCTCTTTGGTGTATGTTTCAGACCTACCACTTCCCTAAAATGAGTTTAGAATGACCACACCTGCCCTCAGGAATGCTGTGTAACTGGAGTCAAAGTTCAAAAAGAAATCCTAACTAGAGGCATTTCAACAGCCAAGCAGAATTGTGTATTAAAGAATACTTCTTAGCTGATCTTCAGTGGATTTCTTTTCCAGTAACACATTAGCTCAAATCTTGTTGCATTTCAAGTCTGTCTTCTTCAGAACAATGTCCTCTAAGCTTGAGAGGACAGCACTGATTCGAGTGGTCTCATTTGAAATGCCTTCATCTTTCACGCAAAGATGCTTACAAGCTTACACAACAGCAGGGAGTCATTCATATAGGATCATGGTTTTACTCACATAGCAAAAGTAAAACTGGTGTTCTCTGTGCCCAACTCCAGGATTGCTAATATGCAGGACACATATAACAGATGTGCTTTATGCTCTGGAAAAAACGAATTATTAGTGGGTGATAACACCTCCACAGTGGACAATCATAGAGTCATTCATAAGTATTAACTTATTTTTCATATTCCTCTTCCTTGTTTCCAAGTGGAAATAAATCTGAATGTTATTTCTGCACTTCGACTGGAAGTAGAAAAGGTCAAAGGTGCTAAAAGCCTCTCATACATTAGATCCACTACAGATGTATGCCTGCTCTTTATCCTTAGTACTGTGTTTATTAATCCTGTTAAGGGTGGCATATGATTTATACAAGCTTTAACAAGTGCGCATCAGTCTATCTTCTTGACTGAGGGCATGATTCATCAAGTCCCTTTTCCATTTGCCTGACTGTAAGAATGTGCTAATCTCACGGAAATTAGATGTAATTCATCGCCGAAATGAGGTATTGGGGCTGGGTCAAACCTGTGAAATTAAGCAAAGTTGATTTTAAATAAAATCAGCAGCTTTCACTGCAACTGGAATTCATGGCTTTATAAATTTTGGGTATGTAGCTGTCTAGGTGGGAGCTGGTCATTAGAGAGGATCCCAAGATAAGGATGGGGTAGAGTGAGGTGCCTGTCCTACTGCATTAGCTGTAGAGTTGTCTAATTTCTAATGTATACATGTCTATACATGGCCAGTGAGGTGAATCTTAGCTAACTCCTGACTCTAGTGATCAGCTCATGTCAAATGTATAATCAGACCACATTGTTTAAAAAAAGAAAAAAAAAGAGGGGAAAAGGCTGGAAAAGCAAAGAATATATAGCAGCACAGTATGTGGCCTTCAGTTTTTAACCTGCTCTTTGTTGGTTTCAACAAATCATCAACACCACAAGATAAATTAACTTTTAATTTTGTATTATTTTAAATATCTACAAGTAGCACATCGTGTTTAAGTCCAGCAAGTAACCATTTTGTAAAACCCTTGAAAGCAAGGATGTACGGATTTAATGATCTTTGCAGGGCATTAACTTATTTCACTGTGTTCAAATAGAGATCTCTACCTACCACAAACTTAAAGACACCATAAGTGTGTTGTATGCCAATATATTTGTTTAATCATCTGCCTGGTATTACTCTGGTTTTGTGCTGGATGACATTTGGATTTACAGATCCACTGTGCATTATAGCAGATTGACTGCAGACAGAACAGAAAATACGTGTGCTAAAATTTGATACACAAATCAATAACTCATGTGTCCCTTTAAATATAATGAAAACAAAGGTTCATCATTGATCTACATTGACTCTGATTAGAGTTGCATGGTATTCTCTTTTGAAAAAAAAAAGCAGAATAGCTGATGATGAGTGAATAGTAGGCATCCGATATTACATAGCTAGCTCTCCTTGCAGTCAGGCAGAGGAACCAAAACAAGTAGGGAGTCCACAGGACTTTACGAGCTTCTGTAAAATGGTGCCTGAAAGCTGGGTTTTACAGTGTACTTTCCATAGCTCAAGTGTTCATTGCAGTTTTCATTGGTGAGGAAAAGAGGAAAATCATAGAAGGGAATCCCCTCTCTGAGCTGAAGAAATGTTGGCATACTTTGCAGTTTAAGGGTTTGATTTTAAGGAAACTTGCTAAGTACATGATAACAGGGCATATGCTGCCAACGTATTCTGAGAAGTAGAACTCTTTGCCAGATAACATCCATCTTCGCTTTACTATGATACTTAATTTTTAAAATAAGGTACCTAAATGCTTTGCACTTACATGTTCTAATTTGCTTAAATGTGCTGCTCTTTTTGCCCATGGATGCTAGCTGCCCTCTGCATCTTCATTCAGCCTTCCATATGCAAGAGAGACAGTATAGGTAAGGCAGCCTCCTCCATGCTCAGAAGTTTGTCAAGTGCCAGGATATCCAGAAAGGCAGACAGTCCAAAATCCTCTGTGGCTTCCTTCTCAGCTTGTTAATTCATACTTAATTTTTATTTATGACTTTGGCTTGAACATGATATATATCCAGATTTTCTGGGTTGGGAACACTTTCTCATCAAAACCTGCTATTAGCATGATGTTATTGTCTTCCCAGGGTTTCTGCAAGGTGGTGTTTTCCAAAGTTACAAAGTTACAAAGAGGACCGTGGAACAGAAAAAAGTCAGTTGTCAGACTTGCAGGGCGCGTAGCATACCAGCCTGTGTGAGAAGGGTCTGTGGAGCTGGGGATGCAGGGCAAAGTGCAAGCCCTCTGTGTGGGCTCAGAGCGCATGCTTACTAGGGAAATTCTGCAGTTTGCTGTATTCCAAAGAGCCTGCAAATGCCTACATGCATTTTCTCCTCAAAAACAGCTATCTTGTATTTGCGACAAGGATACAAAAAACTTACAAAGAATAAACAAAAGCCTGGTGAGAAAAATGGACAAGACAGTGGTTGCACAGCATTTTTCTTCCTCTTCATTTGCTCTTTCCTCTCATTTTATAAGTATGCTGGGTTAGCAAGGTACAGCACTACATGTAGCACTATAAGTCAGATTCCAGGGGCATTCCATCAACTATTTTACCATTGCATGCTGTTGTGATTACCAGTGCTCCTCAGAAATGGAAGACTGTGCCTCTTCCCCCAGACCAAACTTCTCCAAATTTCTTTTACGACCTTACACAAGAACACTGAACCAGTCTGTAAGGATGAGACTTGTGAGTAGAAGTACCTGACCCTGAAGAAGATAAGTGTTGCTTTCCTCTAGCATTTGATAAAGTAAATTGCTACAGTAAACTTGGCCTCTTCCTTCTTCACCTGTGTGTTTTTCCTCAGGACTTGATCTCACCCCTTCTCTTGCTGTAAATTTAGAGAGACAAATAAATTACTATCACATGTAGTACCCTCACTGCTAGGGTTGTGCCAAGAGCCTTATACTCTCTCTTAGCCCTGGTCTGTCAGATAAATTCTTACTGTGTTAATCATTAGGCAGTACCATAGCTCAGCGCAAAGTGAGTGCTGCTTTGGGTTATCTGTGGTGTCACCAGTGCACCAGAAGCTCTAATTTCACGTTACATGTTATCAGAGGGTACTATATAATCCTTTACACACAAGCTTTTCACAAGTTAAATCTGTACGTTCTTCAAAAGGCTCATTTCCATGCCATGCCCCAGCAAAACTGCTTTTCTGAAACAGTGCAGGACTACTGATAACCATTTGTAATGGTGGAAGCATACATTGGTATATTTTATTGGAATATTTGGAGCTTGGAGTGGAAGAGCACACAGGAAAGTGGGACACCAGTGGCTAATGCTCATGACTGTCATTTTTGCAGAAAAACACTTCGGGATTTTAGGAATGGAGTGTGTAGGTAGGTCTGTTCTGAGCGGAGGAATGCTGTGCTGTTCATTCACCACATCCTCAGATTTTTCTCATAATCCTCTAAGAAATGTGGACAAATCAATTAATAAAAGTTCTACTTTGGAAACAGTACATCTTCTTTCACTTATCAGAGGTAATTTTGTATGCCATACCTCCAAACGTAGTAGCAAATCCATGCTTTTTTAATGTCGCCCATTCTTTGTGGTTATTATTGAATTCTTTTTTACACTGATTAAGTAGTACTGGCTGCCCACAAAAGATTAAGAATCCATACAATCACTTATCCAAGCTCAAATCTTGTATACAATTAAAATCCTCCTGCAATTTTAGCTATCCTTTGAAACTCAGATAGATTCAAAGAAAAGCTCCTTAAGGAGATTGCAGCTAGTTAGGTATTTTATTGTATATAATTGTACATACAAGCTTACAGGCAGATATACATAATGTGATAGTTTGCTTTATCGGCGTCATAAGTGGATTTAGACAAGTCCGCAGCTCCAAATTAGAAAAAAGTTATGCAGGACCTATCCCTCCATTGCAGATAAGATCTGTATTTGGTCTTGTTCTTGAAAAATCACAGGCACTCAGCGTTAGTTTAAACTCATGTATGGAGGCTATGTTTCATGTCTAATATCCTTCAGAGCAGCACATCAGAGTTAAGAGGTCAAATGCTACTGAAACTCAATAGGAACTGGGCAGCTAGCTCTTTCAGACCCCTTGGAAAATCAGCCCAATCGTGGAGGAACAAGACAGCTGCAGAACAGATTAAACACTTACTTGGGACAACTTTTATGAACATCTGAATGCGAATTATTTTTAAGGCCCTTCCTGTCCAAATCTTTCCCTCTCATTCAGCACTAAATGCATCCTCAGCTCTGTGGAGCAAGATGTTGTGCTTTAAAAGCCATCATATTTTAATGTATAGAAATGCTTTTTTGTTTGTTTGGGGTTTTTTTTTGTTTAATGACCCAGGTTTGAAACTGACTTCTCTTGGGCTCTGAGGCAGAGTTAGTTTTCAAGAAGAGGTCTGTCTTTTAATGTAGATAGCAGACTGTAAACGCCAGCTATTTGAACTTGTTCAATAGTATAAAATTTCAGAAGAAGTCCTGAGACAGGATGGTTACTGGCCAGAAAGTAGAAAAGGGAATTAAAGGTGTTTAATAAGTGCACTTATAAAACAGCTCTGTGGATTATCACGTAGTTGTACAGTTTATCACAGTAATATCACTTCCAGGCATTCCTGGCTGTATGTAAAATATGCGTGCTAGTCCTGGCTTTTTTCATGGGAAACAGCAAAATTTTTGGAAGTCAGAGATCAAAACTGAATGTTATTTCCAAAATACCAGTGATACACAGAATGCTGTCATGGAAACCTTCCTTTCAGAGCCCTTAGCATAACTGGCAATCATTCCACACTGTGCTGCAGAAGTACTCATGTGTCCCCACACCAGACTATGTAGTCTATAAATTGTAGTCACAATAAAACCACGAATTTTAGTTGCTTGATACTGCTTTTCATGGATAAATGGTACAGCCTGCTTTCCATGCCTGAATATCTATCTGTACATTGCAAAGCTATGTGGGACCAGATGGACTTTGTTTCCTTAAAAAAACTGGAATTTCTTTTTTCCTCTGAAACCCATGTTAATATCAAAAGTTACTATGGTTTAATGAACGCTCTTTAGCTTGCTTCTAACTTGGGATACAACTCTTACTTTGTCATGTCCCATCAAAATCAACATTTCACTGATTTCACCTAATAACACGTGGTTTTGTTTATCCTTCACAAAATTCTCATGTTTGTTAGTTATATTTACTGAAGTCACTTATGCTTTTCCAGACTATAAATAGAGACACCATACCAAATTTCCAAACAATAAGCCAAGAGAGCTTCTTTTTTTTTATCAAGTACAAAGTGTATGCAGGTTAACCCAATTGCAAAGGTATAACATCACAGTGGTATTTAGACTGTGAGAGGCAGAAGTAGCAGAGATTTTTGTATTTATGTATGAGATGAAGTTTTGCAATTAAATAGCAAAAGGGTTTATAATGTGTCAGATCCAAGCCACATGCCTCAGAGAAAATCCAAATTCTCAAATGAGAGACCACAAATCTATTCAGATAGATAAGCTATGAGAATGCAGGTATCAGCTTCCTTTGGACTTGGTATATTTAAGTGAAGGGGGCAGTACATTCAGGCATATGTCACAGTATGGTTTTGGTTGCATCTTCAATTTTCAGGTGGAACAGAAAGGCTGAATCAGGAATTAGTCATCAAAAACATGGTAAAAGAAAAATAGAAAGATACATGCTTCTCTATGCCCATATAGGCACAGGAGTTAATCTTTGTTCCCCTTTATAGGAATTTTATCTTCTGAAAAAGTCACAGCAAATGCTACAAGACATTCTAACCTAAAACCTTGTTAAGATTGACCATTACTATAGGTCTACCTCTAAATAAAAAGCCAAGAGAATGTCAAATACCTTCTTTCTTATGAAGCATATTTGCAATCAAGTGTTTGAAATTAAGTCATATAAGTTATACAGTTTGGTGTAGAATTTTCCTTTTTCCTAGGTCTTACAGCGTAGTAAATAAAATGACAAGGAAATAACCAAATGGGCTGCACGAAAACAATGATTATAAGATCCCAGCACAAATACAGAGCTGCCAGAAATTAGTTTTCTGTGAGCTGGGCTCCAAAGAATAAAGTGTTAAAAGTAGCAGATAATGGGCTTGGGAAATCTCACAGAAGTTAATGGTGCTTGTAGCACTGCCTACTATCAACTTTGCTCTGTGGCCTCGTATAAAAGATTGTCACACCACCACAGGTGGGAGATGGCATCTGTG
Source organism: Strigops habroptila (assembly GCF_004027225.2). NCBI lineage: Eukaryota > Metazoa > Chordata > Aves > Psittaciformes > Psittacidae > Strigops > Strigops habroptila. The sequence continues at coordinate 33,530,244 of NC_044281.2, forward strand.
CATTGTGGGATAGTGGGGAAAAAACCAAAGTCTACTTTTCACTTTGTTTTTTGGTGTGATATAGCATTTGTGACTCTGCCTCTTCCTCTCTTTACCAGATCTGTTTTTCAGGTGAGTGAATATTACTAAGTTTTATGCCGAAGGTGTTAGAGGATAAATTTCCCTTGTGTTTCTATACAAGTTTGACTAAGAAGATCTTGAGAAAAAGAAAACTAAATTACTTTCAGGCTGAATAGGCATATGTGCTGTGTTCTTACTCCATGCTGTGTCACTTACTCTTCAACAAAAAACACTTGATTATTCAGCTTGAAAGATCTCTCTATACTGACTGACCACTGACCCCAATTCTCTACTTCTGTTTTAGTTATGTTGTGATAGTTGCAACAAAATGAGATTTGAAAAAAAAAAAAAAAAAAAGAGTAAATTGTATGAGTTTCCCCTGCCAGATTCTGGGAGGCTTTCCTTATCGTATCAGAAAGAATACTCATCTTACCTGAGTTAAAGCTGTACATGGAGTGTGTTGGAAAAGGAGGTCTCTTTCTCAGATCTTTTTCCCCCTAAATAAGAGATCCAAAGTAAGAGTTTCTGACTTTCTATTCAATATTTAAATCACTTAGAAGCTCCAGTAATTTTTGGAAGACGTCATCTGCCTTCTGCTTTCATTTTCTCCCTTTTAATAGGAAACTCTTTGTTCCTGCATCTGAAAGTGAAGTACACTTCATTAAGCCTGCAATTGTTTAGAACTCAGAAGTGTAGATTGATTAGCAAATACTCTACAATAGCTCTTATAATGGAGAGCCTTAAATAAATGGGTTTTAAACTATTCTTACAGTTTCTAGTGCTTTTTATACAGTTTAAAGATGCTGTGTACACTATTCTTTGACTCTGCTGTGTTCCTGGAGGGGAATGAATTGGAATATTCTGAATGCCTTATGTAACGTATTTAGAGAACTTTTTTGTTTGTATCTTCGTTTGAATTTCTTGGACGGAATTAATTAATGGCAAAGTATAAAGGCCAACTTTGAAATCCTAGCTGACTTAGACACTAGAGCTCAATTTGTATTCTACATCAAGGAAATGTTTGGATTTGAAAGAAGGACACCATTATCAAAAAGATTTCTGTAGATGGCTCTGTTCTTCAGAGCACCATCTCTTTGCCACAGAACTGCAGTTTTAACATTTGGGTAATTCAAAAGGAAATTTATTTTTTGATCAGAATACATATTTAATTCCTTATTAAAAATTAAAAGAAGAACAGGAAATAGTAACTGATTTGGGATAGGAAGGGGAATTCTAAAGGTTGGGTTTGTTTAAAACAATGTTCATTTCAGAGGAAAGGTAGAGAGAATCAAATCTGTAGCCTGTGCTTTTATGATCCTGTAGAAATCTGATGGGGTAACAGCTTTTAGGAAAGAGAAAGATTCTTTTTCTTTTCATATCCATATTTGCATTGCAATTTCATAACTGTATTCCTTACTGCAGCAGTACATTAATGCAATAGTGTGTAAGGATTAGTTTCTCAGTGGTATAAGCTTGTCTATCTTCCTTGAAGACAGTGGAATAAATATACACTATACTCCAAAGAGTTTGATCAGCTGATCACTGCAGCATTGGGAGAGTCAGCAGGAGAATCCTGCCTTTTGTCTTCGTGGAAAAGGGGTTATTTATGAAATGCCATGTTCTGTTTTACAGACAACTAAAGCACTATCTTACAATATGTTAGCATGTGTGCTTCAGGCCTCTGCTGTCTCTGTTGTGGTACAGGAAAAGAAGACCAGATGGAGGTCCTGCTTGCACACCTATGCTTTTCTAGATTTCAGGTTCTACATTCAAGAATGGCTTTCCTCATAGGAACTCTGCCTGAGTGATAACAGAGAAACAAAAAAAATCCAAAACCCCCAAACAAAACCAAAACCAAACCCACCACAATTTGAGGTTATAACCCATACACCAGCTTCTGTTAAAGCTACTGGAATTTTCCCAGAGTATACTGTAGAAGCGACATTAACTCTTGGTGTGTACATGGTGCAGCCCAAGGGAAGTTTGACATCCACTATTTGCAGAAGACTAGACCAGTACCTGTGTTACAGCTGTAGGAGGCAGAATGCTCAACAAGGAAGGCCAGGGGCTTTCAAGTCCATGCATTAAGTTCAGGAAATACAGGGGAAATTTTTCGAGTCTAGAGATCTCAAACGTTGGAGAGTGCCAACCTTGCTTTTTTTTTCTGATCTATCTATTGTGTTCTCAGGCCTTGAAGTTTATGTGGTTACTCAAATCTGTGCAAAGTCAGCGTAATGCTCTGGTAGCTCAATTATAGTGCCTAGCAGTAGGGTATTAGGATTTCTAGGTAGATGAAAGATCTTGTCTTTACATTTTCTAGGATTATTCTCCCTGTCAAAGAGAGATTAGGCAGGAGGGAGTAGAGTGCTGATAACATCTTTTATGCTTTTGAATATTTGTAGGGTAAAGAGAGAATTTTTTGAGATGGTCTTTTCTGGTTTTAAAATAATTTTTCTCCTCATACTAGTAGCCCTCTTTTTTTCTTCTCAAACATTACATATTTTCCGCCTCATTTATCTTATTCTGCTACCTCTGTAGCACCTTGGCATGGTCCTGAGAAATGTTAAACACTGTCCAGCTTGTGTCTTTAGAAACAGTGGAATATTAAAGACAATTTTGTAGCATCAAACTCTGGGTAAGAATATTGATCGCAATCCCACCATATTCCCTTGTCTTATTTCTCTGATACCGGCAAACTTCCATATTCCTACAAGAGACAAGAAATTAGGAAACAGACAGTAGCTGGTGTACAGAAACTAGCTCAGCCCCAGCCTATTTGACACTGGGCAATCATGGATTTCCTCCAGAACTGTTGAAAGCGCTGTGGACAAGCCCATGTTTATCCTCCTGCAGTACAATGTGAGCAGTGGCACAGAAATGCTGCTGGGCTCCTGCCAGAGGGCCCCACAAAGGCAGCCCGATCATCTCCCTGCCATGCAAATACGATGACAGTGGTGGCAGGGGAAGCCTGGTTGTGCAGTCACCCTCCCCGGTTCTGGTAACTGGAGAGTATACGTACTGAGAGGGAGGTCACCAGGAGTGCTGGCTGTAAAGGGATTTTGGGAGGCAGGCTGCCTTCAGACCTCAAAGCTCACACCCACTTGTCTTTGGGATGGGACTAGTAGCATTACCCTTCATGTCAGGAGTCCTTCGTGTTTGGCTGGTGTCCAGAGTGGGCAGGACCATTCCCCTCATGGGGCCCCAAAACAACTTTCAACAAAACCTCTCTTCTCTGTGCCCAGATGAGAAGACTGGCGGGAGCTGGGGGAGGAGCACCAGGAGGATAGTGTGGAACTCTCTGTGAGGGGAAGAGCCCACAGAGAAGTTGCCATCTCCAGTGTGAGCGAGGGCGACTCCTCAATCAAGGATTCCAGCCAGTCACCCTGTGCACAAGGTAGGACACTCCTGGGGTAGACGGAGACTGGAAGGAGGGAGGAATGGGAACTAGCAAAGAGCTGTGCAACTAGGAGAAGAATGTGACAAATAGAGCAAAGAAACGATGGAAGGGCTTGGAAGAACATGGCCCACTGCTTGCAGAGAAATGAGATTCAGTGAAAAGCTCACATGTGCAGAAAGTAGGGAATAGTGATGTGGGGAGCAGAAGGAGAATTTATTGTGGAGTTAAAGGCTTGATGCAGTCATGAGTATTCAATGACTGAGGGATTTGAGTGGGAATACCCACATTGAACGGGCAAATCTAGTGTCCATTTTTCTTTAAATTTTTACTCTGCTTATAGCAAGTATTTCTGTCTGGCTCCCACATGTCTCCAGAGTTTAATAATATAAAATCGTATTATTCTACAAAGATATTGCTGATCTTTTTCTAAGCCATGAAAGCTGTCTGAAAACAGCTTTCAAAATGAAATGTTTCCCTGCCTGATAGTAGCAAGTAAGGGATTCACTGCATCCCAGTCCACCAGGTTTCCCATCTGTTCAAAAGGGAACAGGCTGCTTTCATGGAAGGAATAAATTTTTTAATTTATTTTTTGAGGAGGGGAATACATGCATGTGATTTGGGAGGAGGATGTAAGAGATGGTGTCCTCTTCTTAAGGGATGGTTAGACCTGTTCTTTAGTGTGTGACAAAGCTCAAATATGATTTGTTCTCTTGGACTTGAATGCGTTTGGATCCCAGATGCTCAAGGATAAACATTTTCTTGTTTGTTTGTTGTTTGTTTTCTGAGTGGAATTTTATTTATTTATGTATGTCCAGAATGGTCTATTCTACTGAGTGGGATGTCAGACTATTTATTTTAGCACATAGTTAGAGAAATAGGTGCTTTTACTGTACAGCTGAAGTGGTTTTGCTTCAGCAAAACCTAAGTCCCCTTAGGATTATAAAACCCACCGAGCAGTGGTTCACTGCAAAATGAAGAGTGAATAGTACTTGGCTTTATAAATTTCTCAAAACTTTCTGCACTCTGTGTCAAATTCATGCATATAACCTTCCATTTTCATGAATCTCACATGGTTCTGCATGCTTGGATTGTTTTTTGTTTTAATTTTAATTCTTGTTGGAAAGCTAGTTACATGCGGCATTAAGTACCAGCTGCCCTTATTCTGATAAAAGATTGTTTACTGATTAAGAAAATTTGCCCAAAATAACACTGTATATATCATGGCAGAGTACTTTCTATACAAAATGTTATTTTACAGTATTTCCCTATTGACATTTCTCCTAAGACTTTTTTGGCACTTCGAAGGCACGCTGCAGGCAGCTGGCCAGTACAGCCATGGCTTAAGCCTTATTCTGTCATTACCAAATGCACAAAACATACAACCCCGTATACAGGATAGGATCTCTATCCATGGACTGGCTACAAACCAGACTTACTAGGAAGTATGTGCTCGAAGAGAAATCAGAGCTGGCAACAGCAGATACAGTGATGCATCTCATCCATCTCTGAGCAATGTGTGAGTGTACACATTCAGCCTAATGGGGCTCTCCCTCATCCATCTCCCACTGGAAACCCTAGGAGAGAACAAGTAGTAGATTCATCCCTCAGCTTTGCTATCCAACCAGGCTGGTGATGTCTGCAGGAGGCTCTTCTAACTTCTTCAGTAAATACCAATGAAGCAGCTTACAATACAGCCTTGGTCTCCAGCTGGAAGAGAAGTGATGGCTTTGGGGGGTGGTTGGACTCCTCACTCCTCTGTCCCTCCTGGGGTTGGCCTGTCCCCATGAGCTCTTCACTCCTCTCAGGCAGTGGGCTGAGAGGTAAAAATCCTACCCACGTCTCTCATAGTCTTTCTTGGCTGCCTGCTGCTGAAATCAGTCTGCTGATATCTCACTTTCTGAAGCAATATTTCAGGATCTTCACTTCAGGTGAAATTTTGTGGTTTGGTTTTTGATGTGAAGGAATTTTACAGTTTGACATTTCTCTACAGATACAGATATCAAGCTTTTAGGCTTAAGAGATAGGGTGAAAACATTATCTTCCTTTTTCATGCTTGTGACAATAACCGTGAATGCAAATAGCTACATTAATGAGGCTTATTGAAAGTATGTTATTAGGGAATGTACAAATCACTGACTTTTCAGTGAAAAAGTGTAAATGGCCTTTCTTGTATTTGCATGTGAAAATATAAAACTTATAAGGAAGAAGTTCTTTACAGTGAGGGTGGTGAGGCACTGGAACAGGTTGCCCAAGGAAGCTGTGAATGCTCCATCCCTGACTGTGTTCAAGGCCAGGTTGGACAGAGTCGTGGGCAACATGGTCTAGGGTGAGGTGTCCCTACCCATGGCAGGGGGGTTGGAACTAGATGATCATAAGGTCCTTTCCAACCCCAACCATTGTGTGATTCTATGATTCTATGCATATAAGAGATTTTTGTCCATTGTAGTAGCCAAAGCACTTTTAATAAGTCATTTTAGTTTGAAACAATGCTGTCATTCAGTACTGTTATTTTTTCCTCCACCACCTTACATTCCTAAATTCTTTCATAAAAGACAGTATATGATTTGTGAATGTAAAAAAACATGGGTGTTGTTCTGTGGGTAGAATCCTCATTTTGGAAGCTAGTTTGGAGAGTGGATAAGAACCATTACTATTGAATGGAAATTTTTCTTTACCTGCATAGCCAGGAAGTTTTACTACTGGCTTGACAAGTCATTTTGTGGCATTTGTTTCAGAATTTCTTAGTGTTAAAAAGCATGCTTACTCTGCAGTTCATGTACATGCTAGCAGCAAGATACTAGTGGACAGTGTAGGAAGAAATAAGAATAAGGAATTTATTAACTTGGAGAATTTTCATAGGTCTTGAAAATAAATAACAATTTACATCACCTTATTAAATCTAGTGTGTTCAATGTCAATTAAATTAACTAAAGGATCAAGCCAAGTGTCATAGTATATATTTTGAGTTTGCTCCAGTTCCATGTTTGTTGCTATTTGTGTCTATAAATCAACCTTTTTGAAGCTTCACAGACAAAACTTTTGAAAATCTCAGTGATTTTTGTTCTTCCAAATGGTGATCTTTCAGTTATTGGTGTCAGGATACATTTTTATTGTGGAGAACTTTCTTCTAAGGGAACATATCTGGCATAAGTATAGAGCATTGGGCTCTGGGAATTATTAAAATTAGTAGTTGTCTTAGGGATGAAACTCAGGAGAGCAGCAGTGGTGGACCAAGGCACAGAAAGTGAAGAAGGGTAGGCACACTCCTCACAGAGAGAAATGTTATGGCAAAATGAAAACAGAACATGACTAGAAGACAGAAACCCAACACCAGCTTTTTTTCCTTCCTAAGAGAGGAATGTAGTGAATCTTTGTGTAAGGGTTGTAAGAGATCCACAGGGGAAAACCTCATAGAAAGAAATACTTGTATAAACATTCCCCACTGAGGTCTAGTGCCATTTTTATCTACAATATTGTCTTTGTTGTTTAACTCCAATAGTTACAAAATGCATCAAATTTGTGTGAAACAGAAACAATTTCCTTGGTCCTAAAACAATAATTTTAACACCCTTCCTATTTGTAACCGAGGGGAAAAAAAAAAAAGTTGTAAATAACTTAAGTGGTTTCTTTTTATGGATGCACAAATATATAGCACATAGAAACCAAGTCTCATAGTAACAAAAATTGTCATGTGTACTTGACAACAGCAGGCCTGCGTGTTTTTCCTTTGGGTTTGAGTCAGTTGAGAATAAGTTCCATGTTGAGCATTACACTGTTTTTCTCTGGATAATTCAACGTGTGAATTATTTCACTGTTATGTCATTATTTCCCTATACGCTAGATTTCAAGGAAGCAATTTTATGTGTACAGTATTTAAGCACCTATGAAGGCCTGCTGACACTTGCTGGGATTATACATAAAATCCTGCCATGGATGCAGAGAATACTCAGCTTCTTCCTCCAAAAGGCTAGTCATATCTTCACATATGATGAGATATTTACTGAGTGCAATGTTAACAGCTACCATATTGCTGTACTCCCACATTGATGCAAATGTTGGCAAAAGCTACTGTGCCAGCTTCCCACTTACACACCCTAGCGGCACCTTTGCTGTTCCTCAAATCTACAAATTGCTATTCGCATCCAATTAATGCTCAAACACTAGTGTGTTTTTCTGCCTCACATATTTAGTAGGCTTCTGTCAGAAAATAAAAGATGAAGATGGAGGCACAGAAGCCTATCAAACTAGACCAAACCCAGCAAAGTTAAGAATTTTTCAATGCCAGAAAATACCCTGGAGTGGTCTGTGGGATATTAGGAAAGAGAACCAAGGATTAGAGTTTGAGGAGATTAAACCTTAATTAAAATAAGCACTTATATACAATACATATGGCAGACAGCTATTCTCCTAGCTGTAATGGTGCAGAAGTCTTCCTGCAGCTACACAGGAACTCATCCTACCAAAGGAGTGGGTTTCTGCAGTGGCTGCTGGAGGACACATTGTTAAAGTTAGTATAGAAATATGCAACTACAGAAGGGTCCCCATGGCATGGTGCTTCTCTGTAACAAGATAAGGTGACTTCTATGATCAGCATTTGTATCTAACTACACACATGGTTTTTGCCATGGTTAGACCGTCCTGCTCCAGCCCATGATGGTATGTTTACTAGAAAGCCAAAGCATGGGACCTGCATTCGCCTCTTGAGTGCACTAAGTGGAGGTGCCAATCATTTCTGATAACTTTTCATCATAAGATGTATTTACCTCCAATCTAAGATGGACTCTGCCTGCTGCCCTCCAAAATATGCTGCAAGGGCATATTCAAGACTTGAATTTGTGTCCCTTTTTACTTCTAGATATGTTTCATGATTTTCTAATAGTTACACTTGTCATTTTTAAATAACAACAACAACAAAAATCAATTAATTGAGTGCATGCCATTTCTATGGTTATGTAATAATTTTTCCCTGTCCATGAACCTGTATTTTGATTTTATACTTTATATACTTGTGATGAACAAAAAGCATGTAAAGATCACATTTGTGGTGGTGTTCATCATCAAATTGTGAGGAGAAAAACCTGCAACTTTTGATTTATATCCTTTCAGAACTTAATGGCCACTTCGATATTTTGAAATAGAAATACAGAATATCAAAATATATCTAAATGACATTCCAATATCTTTCCAAAATGGTTCTTTGTGTAAAAAGTCAAGAGGGGCTCTTCTGGAGTGCCATTCTTTGAATGCTCTCAAAACTCCTGATGTTATAATCCACTGATATCCAATATTTTATTATTCTCAGTAGGACATTTATTGGAAAGATGAAACATGAGTAGGCCATAATTTATGCTTTCAGCAGTTCTAGTTGTGTGAAACTGTTTACTCTTAAGAGAAACCTGAAGGGTCTCTACATTGCAATGGTGTTTGCCAATATTCCTTTCTGACCTAGTCTGTGTTTTGGTGTAAAGTTATTTTAGGGACATATTTGATAGTTTAGAAGCAAAGTCTAGAAATAAACATTCACATGTAAATCTCTTAAAGTAGCAGGGCTTCTGCTCAGACTCTGATAACTTCATTCCTTTATTCAGGGGTTGATGCACATAAAAACATTCCTCCAGATCCTTGCCAAATTATTTGTTCATAGTTTCAGGGCATATTATGTTTAAATTTCTTGAGATAGTGTCATAAGAGGTATAAACTAATTATTCTATTCAGCATTGAAATACAGTGCTGTCAAGTTCTAGATGTCATTTTAGAATGTCTTCCTCTGAAAATCCTTCTGTGCTGGTCCACTGAGGCTAATTGGGCTGGATCTTTCTGTGTCAAAGTCAGTGAACTTCCTTCTTGCTATCACTCTGAGAAGAAATAACATAATGTCTGTCTTAGGGGACTTCATAAGAGATATCTTATCCTTACACTTTTCCTTATCCTCTATTCCTTACTTGGCAATTATATAGATGTTACATATAATTATGGGCCACATATATTAGGGCCACAAAAATGATCACAGGGATGGAGCACCTCTCCTACGAGAAAAATCTGAGAGAGTTGGGGTTGTTCAGCCTGGAGAAGAAAAGACTCCAGGGAGACCTTATTGCAGTCTTTCAGTTCTTAAAAGGGGCCTAGAAGAAAGATGGGGAAAGACTTTTTAGCAGGTCCTGTTGCGATAGGACAAGGGGTGATGGTTTAAAACTAAAAAAGGAGAGATTCAGGCTGGATGTAAGGAAAAGATTCTTTACAGTGAGGGTGGTAAAATACTGGAGCAGGTTGCCCAGAAGAGGTGGTAGATGCGCCATCCCTTGAGACATTCAAGGCCAGGCTGGATGTGGTTCTGGGCAACCTGATCTAGTTGAAGATGTCCCTGCTCATTTGCAGGGCGGGGTTAGACTAGATGACCTTTGAAAGTCCCTTCCAACCCAAACTATTCTATGACTCTACTATTCTATAAATAAAAAATATTTATATTGCATGTGCTATGTTATTAGATTAATGTATTAAAAGGGGAACCTGGCAAAAGAGGGTTGAAAGGGGGTAGAAGGAAAACCGTGATGAGCACAGAAGGAAAAGCAAAAAGTTTGCAGAAGCAGAGAAAAACTCTTCCGTCAGAATTCTGATAAGCAGTATTAGTGACTTAAAAATTATAATGTCTGCTGAGGCATGTACAGAAGAGCACTAAGAAAGCTCAGCTATCTGGTGACTGGCAAATGATACCGCTCTGTAGCCACTGCCTCCAACACAAATAGCTCAGCTTCATTTAAGTATCCTTACTGGAGGCAATCAATCACATACGGAACAGAGCAGTTTCAAATAAGGTCCGCTGTTCATATACATTCAGTTATTTTTGCAACTAAGCTATATTTGTGTCCAAAATACATATTTGGATAACTGAATGTCTCCCTCATAGGAGTGGAGGAAAAGAGAGTGCAAATTGCCAGCATAGGTCAAGAAATAATTGAAATTCAGAATTCGGTGCCTTGGTGCATTTCATCTTCAGAACCAAAGTGTTGCCACTCTGTGCAACCTTTTGAAAGACATTGGTGCCTTAGGCTTAAGTACCTGATGTCACAGTGAATGAAGAGCTCCAGACAGCCAGCTTACTACTTACGATGGAAAACAACAAAGCAAGTGGAAGGAGGAGGAGCACTATGAGAATGTTATAAAAATTGCAGATATAAAGAAAATTGTGAATAGAAAAGATATCTTTGAGCAGAAAGTCAGCTTCTCGAAATACCCCATGTCTCTGTGTTTCTTAGTGTTATGATAGCAAAATGCTTTAAAACCATTGATTTTTTATCTTTTTTTCTTTGTGTCTGCCTCACAAAGAACACTTGTTTTAGAAATTTCAGTCAAGTATGTATCTGCACACTGTGGGTTACCAGGTCTCCAGAACGGTCTCAAAGAGTCTGTCAAAAGTATGATGAACTTGGTTGCATATATTGCACCAGTGGGACGCACAAACAGATTCACTTGCTGGGCTTAGGACAGCAAGGCAGGAAACTTAGCACTGGTGTGTGCAATAGCACTGAGCAACAGAGCCAAAGAGCTCAGTAGGGCTAACATTAGCCACTGTGGTAACAGCTCTACTCACATTCCGTAATTCAGTAATAAACATGGGAAAGTCTCATTTTCTTCATTGACCGAATCTAGTCAGATGATCTATATGTCATTACTGGTTTTCCCCCATGAAACAACATATAGTATATCTTCCCCTAGTTTGTTTTTTTTCCTCCTTACTTTCCCTCTTTTTGGACATTCTCTCTACCTTGTATTTCCAAGCTATTCTGCAGGGCTTAAGAGAAGATGAGTGCAAGTGCTGTGTTTGGGTTTGTTCTGCCTGTGGTATTTCATTGTAAACGGAACCAACGTCAGGAGCTTGAAACTTTTTTCCACAAGTTTGGCTTTGATCTTCCTGCCAAGGAAATACACATCAACCAATATTTTGCATTTTAAAGAAAAAATGCAAACAGAAAAAAATACAAGTTTTTCATAAAATATGCATGCTTAGACTGTGTTTTCCATTTGAGAGGCTGATAAAGTCCAGCATGAAAAACATTTTAATGCTAATTTCAGAATTATAGATTTTTTAATAGAAAAACAAACAAATAGATATGAGACCTTTTGTTTGTAACTAGTGTAGTGACTGGGCAGAGGTGAAATTTCATTAGTTGTTTCTATCTTTAAGAATCCAGCCTTTACCAATGCATTATTCCAAATTCTTCACTAGATAATTTGCATAATGATTTCAGTTTCTGTGAGTCTCATCACCAGCAAATTTGTTCATTAGAATGTATATGAAGGACAAACATAGAAGGAAGTGAACACAGCTGAAATGAATTCATAAAAAAATTTGAGCAAATGCTGCTGGATTTTTTTTCTCCAGTGTTTTCCTCAGCTCTCTTCAGAATCGATTCAAATCTCATCTAAAAGCAGTGGAAAATGTCCACCACTTACTGAATTTTGTAAATCTATGAGCCCTCTATACCTCATGCTCAAAAGTAAAGACAGGACAGACCCTCTCCTGATTTTGACTTTTCTCCTGTAAGTATGAAACTTGTTGAGATATTGTCACATTACTATAAGCAGCCTCCACCCATGAACATTGTTAATCTCTCTGGTATTTCAGGTCCTGCATGTGCTGTCTTTTTGCCATTTTATATGAGCACAACATAAATAGCTTGAAGTATGGCACATGATATAGCAAAGGAAGATAAAAAGGGGAATAGAGCTGACAGTAATAAATATGAATGGAAAGTACAAAAGAGCCTTTCCTCATTTTCTATCTATTCTGCTACTCTTGTTTCTTTTCCCTTCTCTGTCTTTTCTTTTACATTCTCCTCTCTCTGCCATCAGGATTTAAAGCATTTTAAGTCATTCCCTCTGTCTTTCTCTACTACAAGCATGAGTTATGAGGAATGAGCAATAATGAATGAATGTACTCTTCCTCAGGAGAACAAGCAATATACTTCCAGCAGGAGCTGCTGATGCAGCACTTGAGGAGACTGAATGGAATAGCATGGCACAATTTCATAAATCAGCATGCAAAAATTGTCAGACAGCTTGTGTCACCACGTGGTGGTTGGTTAGGAAAAGCAATCTAGTCCAGGAACAACCCATTTGCAATCCGTAGACTCTAGGTTCTGGAGCTTTTTGTTCAGTTTTGGTTTAGTTTTACTTTGGATTAAAACTTACTTGCTTAGTTACCTCCTATTTCATTTACTGAACTGCTGGTTAGCTAGTGGATAATCCAGGTAGTGGATTATCGCACAGGATTCTGTGTGAGGTACAACTCTTATTTAAGTTTCTTGTTTACATTTAAAAGAGGGTGAATTTTATTTCTGTTGGCTTTATACTAGCTTTGAATATTCAGAAGAAACTTTCAAGATGTCAATACCTGTGTTGAGCTCCAGAACCACTGCCGTTTTGCTTTTCAAATTCTGCTTTTTACATGTTTTCCTCAGTCCTTACATAAGGAGATTGCGTAAGAGAAGAATGTAATCTCCAAAATAATTTACTATATTAAACAGAAACTACCATCAATAGATATCAGCCGCCTGGAGCAGAAAGGAAACATGTGGCTGTACATTTGGAAACCGGTTGTTCACAGTACTCATCAATGCTTGCTGCCAATCATGTTCAGATGTCATCAACAGTCATTACGCAGTTCTGAAAATAGAATCAAACTTGACCTGGGCAGGTCCTCAAACAATGGATAAACTGCCTCTGAATAATGGAAATGTGTGGAGTCTATTCTCTCCACCAGCCTCCTGCTGCTCAGGGATCCTACAGACCCAGAGCTAGGGCAGCATGCGGAGGGGATACTCACTTGGGGTGTACATGTCAGGTACTCAGGATGTCTCCTCACCCCTAAGAGTTATTATTTCTTTGTGTGTCCCTGATCTGTCCTTGTGGAAAGGAGCATGACCAGCATGTCTCTGCTGGTCCCTGCAGCAGTGCTGTGTCATCTCTGGAAATGGCAAGTTATATTTGCCCCTTGCTGTTCGTCCTTTTTCTCTTTTCCCCTAGAAACCACTGGTAAGCAACGAGAGCGAGCAGGAGAAAGCACTTTGGGGAAGAGAAGGGCAAAGAAGTTTTGAGAGTACTTCTGCCATACGTGAGCTTCTTTGGCTATCCCAGCCACTGTGCTGTGCCCTGGGAAGGGAAAAAACAGCATCAGAGTGCAAGTGCCTCCATCTTGCCCACTTTCCCAGACCATATGAACATGGCATAAAGAGCTGGTGGTGTGGCTCTGACAGCACTCCTGCAATTGCTGTGCTGCGTGGAAGAGAACAACCTGTCATGGTCTCTTATTCATACATTTTCCCAAATCTGGCTTCCTCTGCTTAGCCCCCATACGAGGCTAAAGAGTACAGAAAGTGGCTTCCTTTCCCTGACTTCACACAAGACTTGAGAGGAACATTGTCTTCTCCTTTTCTTTGAGAAGTGCTGGCGAGCACAGGCTGTTACAGTCCACCGCATACAGTGCCTTGGCATCAGAAGCGGTCAGCTGTTCCATGCTCCTGTTTGCTTGGTGGTGTGTGGCAGAGGGCATGAGAGAAAGGAAAGCAATGCTATACTTCTGAAATGAGGCATAGCAAGTGGTGTGTGCCCGCAGCTCCAGCCCAGCCTGCCGCCAGTGTCTGTTCTTTCGTTAGCAAGTAGAACATTACAAGTGACTTGCACTTAGTTGCTCCCCTGTGCAAACCTCTCTGATCTCCAGCAGGCCTGGAAGACATGATTCAAGGATGTGTGTTGCTTCATCTTTTTGGAAATGCACAGCTAGCGTTCTGTGGTAACGTTATCTTTGAAATACAAGAGTGCTTTGTAAAGGCTACCAATACTGCTAAACTTAATGACAGGAAAAAATAATTTTTAAGATATGCCTCTGCCAGAACAACATTCTGTTTGTCAGAAACAGCCAACAGTCCTCCCGCAAAAGAAGAGGGATGTATATCTCTGCTATTTGCTTCTCCTCCTTTACAGTCTGTAGAAGGGTGCATGCAGAGAATCTTTTCTGTCTACTTTGCCAAAACAAGGAGGACACCACAGTAATAATCTTTGATGACAGAAATGTTGGACTGAATCAAAATTTGTTATAAGCTATATAGCAGAACAAATTGTTACCTTTTACCTGTGCAGGAAGTGATCTCTTTATTTAACAACAGTTGAAGCAAAAGAAATGTTTCTGACTATGATTTTGGGGTTTATGCTTTTCTGAACATTCTCCTTCTCTCTTTTGGCTGTTCTTGAAGTTGTGACATGAGATCAGGGAAGCTTAAGAGCTTATGTGGCTTCTTAGCTTGCCATCATTTCAAGATGAATAAGTGTTCATGAAGACAGCCTGCGGGAAGGGAATTGATGTACTGTTTGGATGCCCTGACTTTATAATTCATACTAAACTCGGTAGGAGTGTGCCCAGTGCTGAAAACTTTGCCTTAGGGTTCAGATGGATCAAGCAGTAATAAGACTCCATGGCTAGCTGAGGGGGAGGGAGAGGAGAAAACAATTTAAAAGCAATGAAAGAAGATACCACTATCATTGTTGAAGCAAAGCTTTTGCTTCACAGCCTGTAGAACCAGCACATAATAGGCTGGAGAACTGACCCCACTCTCGGTTGCCTGCCTTGCAGCTGCACACAGGATTGCAACCTCAGTTTGGGAACTGGCTCAAGGAGAGGCAGCTGGCTGCTCTGCTCAGCTGTGTTTTGAGACAAGCAATTTTCTGTTGAGGTCAGTGAGAGTTTGACAGGATAAGGAGTTCAGACCACCATCCCTGGAGAGGGTGGAGAAATCTAAAATGAGAAAATAGGGATAAAACCATATGTTCTCTCTAAAACTGGTTGCATAATCTATTTTGATCTGAATATATTTGTCAATAAAGTGTTTTTCCCAGCAAGATACAGGAAGGAGATTTTACTCGAAGATGAATTCAGAGTTTGCATAAAGCTTGCAAAATATTTCCACTTAGACAGTGCTGTCAGACAGTCATTTTAATGAGTGCTGAAAACCCAAACCAACTGTAGTCTAATCCCACTGCTTGTTCGTATTTCTGTATTAACACTCCTGGCACCTCCCAGTCATTTGCCTTCTGCAACCAAACAGCCGCACATTGGGAGTGAGCATCTTTGTCCAAACTGTCTGCTATTCAATAATGTTTGCTGATACAACTGTTCTCATAAGTTCTAGATGGCATGGCTTCAAATGATGAAGCACTGTGCACCAAAATGAAACTAAGACCCAGACAGCTTGGTTTTCCCATGTTAACCATCATGTTCACTGAATATTTTGTTAGATCAGTTTTTGCAAGTTTTAATTAAGAAGGTAGTTTTGAATTACGTGGTGAGGGGAGTGGGGGGACCAACATCTGCTTTCACAGCTGTGTCTTGTTTGTTGGTAAGCATCTCTTATCCCTCCTAAGCACGGAAGAAGCCTTGAAAACATGTTGGAGCAGCTTCATGTGTTTTCTCCCTGAATTATTTGCTGTTGTGTTTTTATTGGACATCACTGCTCCTGTGCTGGAAACAGGAAGGCTTGCTTGTAATTCAGGTAAAGGCCAGTTATGTGCATTTTTGGTGTTTTTGATAGCCTTGTTAACTCCTGATGGCATAAGACTTAGTGGTCAGGCTATAGATAGCCGACGGGTCTGATAACTGCTAATCTCATTAACCCTCTGACTTAACTTGATTTATACTTCATTTGCTCCCCCTAGTTTGTAGTGATATATTAGTCCAAGAAAGAATAAAACCACCGGGTAGGTGATAAAAAGTGCCACAGAGCATTTTTGCTCAGGTCTCAAAGTCTCTGCACGGAATGGAGGATTTGGATATAATTTAGCACCACTGGCACTAATTTCTATTGCGCTATTAGGCAAATGTGAATAGTCCTTGGTTGGTGCTAAAGAATTTCCATTTTCCATCTCCCTTTAGGCTCAGTCTGCCATATCTGCCTTTTCTGAATAACTTTGCTTGAATAATTTTATGAATGTAAACACACATGCAGTAACACGTTGCTAGAGTTTTTACTATAAACGAATATTTGGCTCTGCTCCAGAAATATGCACAGGTTTCAGTACTGTCTTAACACCAGGACCAGTTCATTCCTGGCAGGAGCTGTTTAATGGTACACAGAATTTAAGGGGGGATTATGCTCATTTTTTGTATGACATTAGATGTATCACTGTACACATCTGTATAATTAGGCTGGTGCAACCTCTAAATTAATTTGATGGAGCTACAGCTATAAAATATCTTTAAAAGAATAGTGACTTCTAAAAATTTAAGGAAATACACTGTAGAAGTGTAGCTATTGCCCACGCAAAATAGTAGGACTAGTCTAGGTGACTAGCATTTAAAGTACAGAACTCTGTATAGCTCCACCTTACACAATTACTTTTGTTGCTCTGCTGCCGTTGTAGAACTTTTCTGGCACTTATATGCACAAATCCTTATTCCCAGCATGACAAGGAATATGTTATGAGACTTGATAAAATCCATACAAACAGCTTTCTTGACTAATGCCTCTGTAAATAGTTATGCTAAAGACAAGACACCAGACAATTTGTGTAGTGGGTTGGCTCTGTCTGCATGTCAGGTGCCCACCAAAGCTGCTCTATCACTTCCCCCCCCTCAACTGGACAGGGGAGCGAAAATAGAACAAAAGGCTCATGGGTTGAAATAGGGACATGGAGATCACTCAGCAGTTACTGTCATGGGCAAAACAGACTTGGCTTGGGGAAACTAGTTTATTACCAATCAAATCAGAGTAGGATCATGAGAAATAAAACCAAATCTTAAACCACCTTCCCTCTACCCCTCCCTTCTTCCCAGGCTCAGTTTCACTCCTGAGTTCTCTACTTCCTTCCCTGACTCCAGCAGTGCCAGGAGCCTGCTCCAATGCCTGCTTCCCACAAGGTCACAGCCTCCTTCAGGCATCCCCCTGCTCCAGTGTGGGGTCCTCCACTGGCTGCAGGTGACCTGCTCCCCCATTAGCTTCCATGGGCTGCAAGGGCACAGCCTGCTTCACCATGGGCTGCACTATGGGCTGCAGGGGAATTTCTGCTCTGGTGTCTGGAGCACCTCCTTCCCTCCTCCTTTACTGACCTTGGTGTCTGCAGAGCTGTTTCTCTCACATATCCTCACTCCTCTCTGGCTGAAGTTGGTTTTGTGCAGGTGTTTTCCCCTTCTGAAACCTGTTATCCCAGAGGTGTTACCACTGTCACTTATGATCTTGGCCTCGGGCAGCTGCAGGTCCATCTTGGAATTGATTGTCATTGGCTCTATTGGACATGGAGGAAGCTTCTAGCAGCTTCTCACAGAAGCCACTCCTGTAGCACCCTCGCTACCAAAACCTTGCCACACAAACCACATAAAATTCAATTTCACTAAATAAAACCAACCATTTTAACACAGACAGCACTTTTGTTTGTTTGTTTGGATTTTTTTTCCTATTCTTTACCTCATTTCCTTCCCTTCCCCAGGAATAAACAGGTGTATGTCATGTGGTCAAACCGAAAAAAGTACTGTCAGTGTCTAAACTGAATTTATGTGGAAATATATTAGTCAGAAACTGGCATTGATACAGATGGGAGTAGAAGAGGTTAGACTAAAAATGGAGGAAAATAGGAACAGAGAGAATTAAGAAGAAAAATACTAGTATTAAATGGGAAAAAATAGAGAAATAACTCTAGTAAATTTGGTAAAAAAGCTCATGCAACCTATAAGGTTAGCATGTAGCATGGAAGGAAAAGAGGAAATTAGAGAGACAGAATTTACTGATGATGGGCTTTTGAAGTGAGTTCAGCAGGTCACAGATAAGCGGTGATCAGGCAAGCCTGAAACAGACCCACATTCCATCACACAGGAGCCACTGTCAGACCCCTGTCATTAGGCAGCAGATGTGCCTGTATAAATGACTACTTTTCGGCTTTGCAACCAGCACTGTTCTGTGAGCATGTGTGGATTAAGCCCCCTGATCTTTGGACAAGGAGGTGAGGGGCTGATATTAGCCTAGGGGAGAGAACTTTGCTGTATTTATTTGCTCTTTTCATTTCTCATTCCAGAACATGCTGCAGGTTATCAGCGACGGCTGTTGCAAACACATATAAGAATAATCCGGGGGGGTATTCACAAAGACAAAATTTAGCCTCAGGATACTTACCCTCCCAGCTTCCTTTAGAATCAATAGAAAGTGTTTCCTCTGGGGCCATTCAGAACGCCTACAATGAGCTCCCATTGAGACACTCTGCTGAGGATTTTACAACTCCCCACTGGCTGTGGAAAGATCCTAAGGCAAATAAGCTCCTTAGGCTAAAGGTGGCCTTTGCAGATATCCTCCTGTGCAGCTTGGTTTAAGACCCAGGAGCAGTGAATGAGTACCTAACAGATTTTAGAATCAGTTCTATGATTTTCAAGGTTCTCACAGAATGCCTCCACTGACTTTAAGCACTCTGAGGCACTGTGTATGTACAGCAACTGGAAATCTGTACGGATTGCTATAATATCAATAAATAACATACTGCAGTGCTGCCATATATTCAAAGCACAAGTAGCGATGATAGGACATCATTCAAAGCAGAACATGGTTTAATTAAAATGCTTGTGGATGTTATTGACAAAACAGTGCTATAAACTAACGGTCACTTTATTGTCTGTTTGTGTACTCTATCTAATCTGCATGTATATGGGTGCTAAGTGGGCATACATTCCTACCAGAGCAAAACCAATGTAAAAACCAGCTCTTAATTGCTTTTTCTAATGTATTTCCTTGTGAAATTCTAACTGTGGCTCACAGTTTAAATAATCATAGATCTGAAAGACAGTATAAGAGCTTGTAGTAAGTGACTATGAGTCAAGTGAGTGAAATTTAAGACTAGTCTCACTACACATCCAGGCTCTGAGCCAAGGAGAGGGAATGTCTGGGTGTTCCTCCTCTCATTCATGTAACATAATTTTCCTCCTGTTTCCTTAGCAGTTGATTAGCTGTGTTCATGATAGCAGTGGGGGATAAGATAATGGTGTCTTTCCTGTCTTGCCATATCACCTCATTCATATCATATCTTGATGGTACAGAAGCTGTCAGGCAGCAACATTAATCTGGAATGACCATCTTCTGTGCTTATACAAAAAGCTTAAAGCAATGTAATTATAAGAAAACTAGATAAGTGGATGACATTGAGAAACTAGTCACTTAGACTTTCTTAATTAACTTTATATATTACTGAACCATACCTCTTTCTTGGCTGTCTTTGAGGAGTTTTGACATCATCCAATGAAAGGATGTAGTATTACGAGGAAAATCTAATTCACAGGATCAGTCAAGAGAGTTTAAGAAAAGTGCTTTTGGAAAGTCGAAGGGCAGTAAGAAAGACCTGAGAAGGTAATGTAATGGAAAGCCAGCAGAAATGTGTCTTGTTCCCATGAACATGGGCAACACTGGAGAGAGAACGGGTCACTGTGGGCTACTTAAGCAAGAAAAAGTAAAATATGAACTGCACTGGAAACAGAAAACTGGAGGGCCACCAAAACAGGCTTTTATATTCCAAGTTTAGTGCACATGAGAAAAACAGGGACATCATGAGGATACACTGAAACAGTTGCCAATAGGTTAAAGATAATACGAAAAGACTGTATTACAAGTCCTGAAGGCGCAATAGCACAAAATGACTTGACCAAGAAAATATTAATTGTAATTAATTTGTAATAAGGAGATAAATTTTGAGACCAGTTCTTATTCCCACTAAAACTAATCGGACTTTTGCCATGAAGTTTATTGGGAAGAGGATTAACCTTTGAATAATTGCTTGGTTAAGAAATTATCGATGTAATTGTGAACTGCTGGCAAAAAGTAACTGAGAAATATATAACAAAATATCATCCGTTGAACAAATGCATCCGAGGTGTCCCTTTGGGTATTTAAAGAAATGATGGAACAACTAGTTGCTAAAAAAAGCACACAGAGAATTGAGGAGGTAGCAGGAGACTAATAAAGTGTCAGCATGTCTCAAGTCTTTAAAAATTGAATTAAGAGTAACTATGGAAACTGTTGTCTTATGGGCATGGCTCCAAATCGAAATGTTAAAGCAGAAGGGGAAAATGTATTCATATGAAGGTGAATAGTATAATGAGACCCCGATAAGACACAGGTGTACTACAGTAAACTAAACCAGACAAATTAGAACTTTTATCCCTCCACTTCTTTTTAAGATTAAGCCAGCAGTAGAGTACAGAATGGCATCAAGACTTTGCAAAGGCATTTGAGGTTCTGCCACATAATGTCTTAAGGGAATTACTGAAACCAGTCAGCTTGGGCCAAAATTCACTTAAAGGGATCACATGCTGGCCACTGAACTGTAGATGGAAAGTAAATCTGAACAGCAGTCAACGTTGTCAAGGATAAGTGGCTGCTAGTATCCTTTAAAGGTCAAGATATGGTCCGATATCTGGAGGATAAAGCACTAATTAAATGTGAAAACAACTACTTAAGTAGGAAGAATGATTAACAGCACTGGAGAGAGGAAACACAGAAGGTTCTTGTTATTCTCCAAGGATATTATGGATCTAATAAAGCAAGGCTAAACTTAAAAGCAAATTAATAAACAATAATGCTGAGTATTAGCAGTACTTTGTGCCCATTAGGCAACAAATAAATTTTATGAAGCTACAAATACATATTTTTGTCTATGAAAGAATTTTTCTTTCTTAAATACTTATTCAGGCTTTATAAATCTGATCAGAAAAATTAAATTCAGAAAGCAGCACCATAAATAGCATTAATAAAATGATAATTTGCTTGATATCTTTCTGTTTATCTAAGAGGAACATTGCCTTTTAATTGTTTACATTGCTCGGAGGAAGTTGGGAGTTGCACACCAGCTGGTGCAGGTGGAGGGCTCCATAAACTGAAGTGTTCATTACGAATGAGGACAGTGTGGTTGTGGGTCGAGGAATGAAGGCTTAGATACCAGGGTATTTCCTCAATTCTGCTGGATTAGACCAAAGACCTACCTAGGCCAGTAGTCTCTTTAGCAGTGGCTGAAAATCATAGAATCATAAAATAGTTTGGGTTGGAAGGGACCTTGAAGATCATCTGGTTCCAAAACCCTTGCCACGAACAGGGACACATAGATGTTTACAGAAGATGAAGAGCAGGACAAGTGTATATAACAGCTTTAATTCTTCACCAGAGTTCCTAACAATTTTCAGCTTAGGGACTCAGAATCACTTGTGGCTTTAGTAACTCTAAAGGATTTCTTTTCCATTAACTTTTCCAGCCTCTCCTTGAACCAATGAAAACTTTTAGCTCTGACACTGTCGTCTGGCCTTACAACTCTAACATAAATTGCACATCTCCTTCCATTTGTTGAAGCTTGTTACTATTAATTGCAATTGACACACACTAATTCTTATACTGGGAGACTTGGCAAACAGTCAAACTTTGGCTACCCTGTTTGCGCTACTTGTGCTTTAGTGAATCTCTATCACATATCCCCTTGGTTGCCATTTTCACAGACCAATTATCTTTTTATCCGAGTGGCAGACTAGCTTTTCCCCATACAGAAGCCATTTTCATGTCATACTTCACAAAAACCTACAGATTCATGAGTAGGTCCCCTAGCACCAGAAGTCACAAGATTACCTCACAATTGTCGTAGAATCATAGAATAGTTTTGATTGGAAGGGACCTTCAAAGGTCACCTAGTTCAACCCCCCCTGCAATGAGCAGGGACGTCTTCAACTAGATCAGGTTGCCCAGAATCACATCCAGCCTGGCCTTGAATGTCTCCAGGGATGGTGCATCTACCACCTCTCTGGGCAATCTGTTCCAATGTTTCACCACCCTTATTGTAAAAAAAATACTGTATCTTTGACGTTTTAAAGTATGCTTTATGGCCTTGCAAGAAAAGCCTGAATGCATGAACTGAATGCAGCTGCTGAAATGAAGTCTTCCTAACAGGGAAGGATAGACATTTTGAGATGTATGAACTACTGCATGCATTTCACTGGAGAGTTACCAGATACAGCGAGGGCTTCCTATCACTGTGAGCAGCATCAAAACAGAAAACAGAAGGCAGACAGACCCCTTTCCAAGAGAGCTACAGCCTCAGTGCTAGACTTAAGAGTCAGGGTGCCTGGCTGTGTTTGTTTTCTTTGCAGAGAGTGGGAGGAAGAGGGACAGACTCACTCCAGAGCTAAGACTAAGCACTGCTGCTCTGGCTTGGATTTTCCTAGAGAAAAAAGGGAGACCTGTGCCATCATCCTCCTTGTTTAAGTATTTGAGGAAGCTCCTGCTTTGCTATCTGAGGAAAAAAACAGAGGTTCCCTGTGACATACCATGCCCAGTGCTCGAAGTTGTAATACATCAAAGTCTGTCTCCACATAGAAAAGGAAGCTGTGTCACACTGTACATTAAGTATACATAGACAGGGCTTTCACTTAAGGTCTTAAATATTCTTTTGTCTTTCTGACACCAGTGTGTGGATTTTACTTCAGTTCACACACAGCCCTTTGAAAGTATGTGCCTTAGCATGCTTGAAACACTTGGCATCTCCACTGAAGACAAAGTATGACTGTGAAATTGCAAAGCATTTTTTTCCATGAAACTTCAGGAGTCGGTTGCTAAGCTTAGTCAATGCTCCTTTTAGCACTGATCCAAAATGCTGGATACTGGTTTTGACCCTTCTGTTTATCTGTCCTTTAATATTTTGCTTTTCTCCTCAAAAGTGACATATTAATGGGGGGGGGGGGAAGGCTGTCTTTATTCTCTCCCTTGTTTTTCTTTCCTGAAAACTGTCCGTAGCCTTTCTGCCTTCTGCTTGCACACTCCACTGAGCAATAACACAAGTCTTTTTTATTCCCAAGTGGGAAGGAAGAGCTGGAACTGAGTCTTGCTGAAGTCTGAGAAAGGAGGTTTCTTTTATAACTTGCAAATAAAAGCCTGCTACTGTGAAATACAAAAGTATTTTCAAATAGGAAGAATGGGGTTGCCTTACAGCTCTGTTCTGTACTCTGCTGCTGCTGTGGAGCAGTTTTCCCAAAATGGAGCGCAACAAAGGCAGGACAGAACTTTGTAATGGTGTGTGGGCTGGTTTGTGGGGAGGAGAGGAGCACACAGCACCTTTTCCTCTCGCTTTTATGGCTTGAATGAGGTTGTAGCTTGTAAGAAAGAAGCCACACACCTTTCCAGCTGGCTAGCAGCCTCACTGCCCGTTTGTTGTAGAATGGTAGCTCTGCAGCAAGATCTCAGTGACCTACCTGGGGGGCTGTGAATGCCAGGCTAAGGCACAAGAGCTGAGGCCATTGAACCTAGCCAGGCAAGAGGTGTGTGTCACAGCTCATGTTTCCTGGTATGTGTATTGTGCTGGAAAATGCTGCTTCTCTCTCCTTATGTGAGGTTGCAGTAATAACAGAGACACTCTTATTGAACTACAGAAATTGGTTATCTATTTAGCTAAACATTGGAAGTGTGAAAGGTTGCTGTTGTGGCAAATTCTTTGCAAGCTTTTGCAGTTCTAAACACATGACACTTGTCTCTAATGTTGTCCTGCCTTTGGCAGACTTCCCATTATATAATGTTGACCCATACTTGTGATATGTGACATTTTTTGCTAAATACTGTCAGGGATAATCTGTCACATAACAAACTTTCTGATTATATGTTAAGACTCTGTCATCCTTTAACACAAACGCAACTTGTGCCTCAGACAATGCTATTCCTTGTTAAGACAAGCAGAGTACAGTTCTTTCAGGTAAGAAAAACATCAAGAGAATATCGTGTGCTTTGAGACTGAAATACCTAGGACTAAATTCACCACTGAGTGATTGCATGGAATCACATCTGGGAGTAATGTAAGCTTTAAAAAATGCTGAGCCCTAGCCCAGGTGATGGGAGTAGTGATTGGCTGAAGGAAGCATGAAATCTGAAGTGTGACTCTGCAAAACGCTGTCACAGGCAGGTCTAGCTTGTTTCTTGCTTTAGAAAAGCAGAGCTGTGGAAAACATTGCTTTACTCTTTCACTGAAGTTTGACAGTATTTGTAGACTTGACTTAACCAGTCTTTTCTTAAAAAAAAAAAAAAAAAAAAAAAAGAAAAAAAGAAAGGGTACTGGTGTGGGGAGATAAATAGGTATAGCTCAGCCAGGGGTTCTTGCTGTAAGGCAGCTGAGAAATGAGAGGCCTTAGAGGAATAGGAACACCCCTAAAACCATCTGCTTTCAAAGAACGATACAAAATCCATCAGTTCCTAAAAACGTTATTTCAGTTGCATAGAATAAAAAGCAGAGGAGAGAAAGGTGTATAAAATAGAGGCAGAAAGAATAAAATGGGAATTCTCTCAGTATTCAAGAATACGGTCTGCTTCAAATGGACTTCATACAATGTTACAGCAAAGAAGTAACAAGATTGTGTGAGCTGCTGAAAGGTCTGCCACATTGTGGGAAGGGATGAATGTGGAACATAAGGCTGAGAGACTAAATACACCGTCTTCAGAGAAAGAAATTTTCCAGCCTTACGTAGGAGATGACTGTGTGCTAAGAACAGTTGCAATATCGAGGAGAAAGGTTTTGCTTCTATGCAAGGAATGAATGCTTCTCAGAGCCAAAATTAAAACCTGATGAATGCAGTCTCACCCGCTTTCATTTCTTCCCTCTCGGATTCTACATTTGTCCTCATTCTGTCTGTACATTCATTCATACATTCCTCTCCCCTCCCACCTCCTCATTGACTCATGCTCTCCCTCCCTGTTTGTTATTGCTTCCTTTTAATTTTCTCTTCCTTTAGTTTTCCTTCCCACTCATTAAATTTCTCCTCTGCCTGATCTCTCTGCACACATTTTCCTTCATGGCGAAAAAATAGCAGAGACACAGAGGAGGAAAAATAGAACATGAGTGAGGAAGGGAAGGGGCAAAGAGTAGACAGTGCAGGAAGGGTGCTCAGTGTTGCACTTTCTCCCCATGCTGCACTACAGATTTTTGAAGGTGTCATAGGAGTCAGGGCTCCTAAAACCTGTTTCTTTCTCTCAGGCAGCAGCACTTGGCAGTGGCTTTGTGAAAGGTAATGCCAGAGCTCATTTCCTCAGATTAGCATCCCTAGAAACCATCATAAAGAATAGAATAATCTGAAAGTCCAGTGGAAAGCCACCTTTGAGTGACAAACACCTGACAGTGCATGGACCTTGCTGCCACATTAGACTCGGAAGAGACTGGGTGGTCTTGGGACTCCAAAATGGGAAATGGCAGCTTTAGGACTCTGTGGACTTGCTGGCAGTTAATGCTGACCAAAAAACATCATAGCCCCAAGCTTGTCAGGGACCTGTGTGCAATGAAATGGTGTTTCTCAATGCTGCCAGTGCTGGTGTCTCAAAACTAATGGCCAAATGGTGCCAATTTTGGTTTAGTGAAACAACAAAGAAGTACCAGGAATGCTTACTGTAATCTGTGGTAGGAAATGGGCTGAAACCACTTTATCGGGCGAGTGGTGATATCATCCCAGCACGATGAGCTTGATCCCGAAGTTAGTCTGTAACCTGGAGAAAGCGCTGTGCTCCTGCAGCCCCCAAAGCTGAGGCTGCTCCTTCATCCAGCCTGCAGATCTGTGGGAGGAGTGGAGCTGAGCTGTCACACACTGATGGTGCAGTGCCACACAAGTTTCAGTTTATTCTCCTCTTACTCTTTATTTACTTTTTCTCCTTTTCTAGACCTGTTCTTGTTCCTGAAGCTGCTAATCAAGATGGGATTGTTTTTCCCTGATCGAAAAAAACCCCACCCTTACTTTTCACCAAAGCTTGGTACAAATAGCACCATACACTGCGGGTTATTTCTCCTTCCCACAAAAGGAGCAGGAGGGAAGTGTGCAGGGCACACAGCCAGAAACGACTTTACCCTGTCCTGCCACCTATAACCTTCTGCCAGCTTTTCTTATCAATTTAACAACGGCTAGTCTGTCTGCGTCCAAATTCTTGCATACATGAAGGATCAAAGTGGACGTTCGCAGCCCTGGCAGTTTAGTGCGAATCATGTGCAGCAGTTGCGGCGGGCTGCGTGCTCGGGAAAGGGCAATCACTGTCCCCGGGTTGTTGAGGTTTTTGCCTTGATGCGACTCTTCTCGGGTTATTGGAGTAACCTGGAACCAAAGCGCCCGGCGCCGCCCGCGCCGCGCAGGACAGGTGCGGGCAGCCGCGCCTGGAGCCGGCAGGGTGAAGCGGAGGGGGTTGGCCCCCGGGACCTCCGGTTCACCCCGCGTAGGCCCCTGCCGGGCGGCACCGCTGCGCCTCGGGAGACGCCCGGGCCCGGCGGAGGGGCCTCCCGCCGGCCGTTACTAACGGTCGCCGCGCACCGGGGGCTGCGGGCGGTGAGGGGGGGAAGGGCCGGGCAGGGGCTCGCGGCACTGCTCCTCGCCGCCGCCGTTACATAAGGAAGAGTGGGGGAAGGGAGCGCTTTGACGCGGCGGCGGCGGCCCCTTTAAACGCGGTGCCTGGGGCGCGCTGAGTGCGCCTCTCTGCTGCCCCCTCCCCGCCTCGCTGCAGTGACAAATCCGAGCCCAGCCGAGCCGGGCGGCGCCGGGAAGCGCTCCCGCGCGGCTGTGCACCGCCCGCCCGCCCGCCGCGGAGCCGGCAGCTTTAGCTCCAGACCCGGCGGCGCGACAGCAGGGAGCGGCGAGAGGCGCGATGGAGGCTCCGCGCCTGGCGCACGCCATGAACAGCCCCACTAGCCCCTGCGAAGAGGTGATCAAGAACCTGAGCCTGGAGGCGATTCAGCTCTGCGATAGGGACGGTAAGTCCAGGCTCGGCACGGCTAATCCCTGTAGACGCAAGATGCTGCTGCCCTCATGGATGCTAATGCAAATTAATCCCCGCGGCGTATGGTCCTTTGTCATCCCCCATGTATTTGTAGGTTCAAGTGTTCCCCACCCTTCCCGCCGCCGCCACCACCCTCTTGCCACTGAGAACAAAAGAAAAAGAGAAGGTTGCACCTTGCTGGAGGGAAGGGAGGGAAAGCCGCCGCTCCCTAAGCCATCTCTCGCGTTGCAGTGCGTTTACCCCTGGGCGAGCCTGCTGCACAACGCTGCCCCTGCCAGGAATGGACGCTGGGGTTTATTCTGGGAGAGGCCATGAGAGCTAGAGCAAGCGCTGCCGGGAGCACTGGTCTGGAGACGGGGTGGTGGCCCTGGTGGGCTCCAAACTCCTTTGTATCGTAGGACAGTTCCTGTGCTTAAAATACACGAACGAGTCCACTGGCTGGCGGGGGCTAACGGCGAAACTTGTTGCCTGTCGCTTGTGCGAGCGATAAGGCGGGGAGCGGAACGACATTGGGAGTTGCAAAATGGGGCTCGGGGGGAGACGGAGCGGGAGGCGGAGGGCCCCGCGGTTCAGCACCGTGGACAGCACCGCGGCGTGCCGTGCCGCGCTGTGCCGTGCCAGGCGGCCGCGCAGCCGGGGGACCGCAGTGCCCTAGAGCCAGCGGCAGCCCTTCTCCCGGGAGGCACCGCCGAACAGGTGAAGTTTGGGATTAGAGTTGCAGGTGCGGATATTAAAGATTATCTGGGTCGAAGCAACCAGATAAATGTAAGGTGGTGGTGTGGGACAGCCAAAACAAATTTACATGCTTAAAGCACACTGAGAGCTGACTGTAGTGGAACAGAGTAATATTGTTTATGCACAATTATGACTGACAAGCTGGACAGAGAAACTGATAGTCAAACAATGAAAAAATATTTTCTTGTAGAGTGGCATATATTTTATGTTCATATACCAGATTATTCTCATCTTCTCATTTTACATTGAATTATCAAAAATAACTCCTAATTTTTTGGTGCAAAATATGATTTGGGTGTGGAATATATGTTACCTGGTAAATATACCAAGGAATGGAAATACTCTGTTGGTGAATGGTACAGCTGAGTTAGTGAAGCTATTTCCTTGTTGTGAGTGTATTTTTGGAACATAACTGTTATAGGTGATGATCATAGGAAGAGTCAGTCCAACTTTCTCAGTCATTTTTTACAAATTAGTTATGATTGAATAGTTTGATTTTTTTGTCTGAGGCAGATTCAGTATTTTAAATGCTGGATTTTTGTAAGATCTTTTATTTTTCTTGAAACATTCAAGAAATTCAGAAAGCATTAAAAATGTCTTTTCAGTAATAATTTTCATAGCTGCATTGCAAGTTCTTTGATTTTTTTTTTTTTGTTGTTGTTTGGATTATGATATAATGTGCACTTCCATCCATTCACGCCTAGCTCACTGCCCAGAGAAACTGAACTGTGTTTATAGTAGTGGAGTCTAGACTGTTCTTTAGTTAAGACACCTTTTCATGTTTATTTTATTAATACTAGAAAGAAATGAAAACAGATAAATAATGCAATCCTTCATGTTTGTCTACCTCAAATAATTGTTAACTCCGTGTTAATCATTGCAGATTCTATGTGGTTCAGCATACTGTAGATAAGGACTGCTCAATTTCTATGGAACAGTGTCATACAGACAAGCAAATGGAAGAATGTAGCATTTTTAGTTTTAATTCCCTTTTGAATAGGCTTCACTGGAAAACAACGACTTTCCTGTACATCTGGCTTTACAAACTAACCTTCGTCAAGTAAGCCACTATCATAGAGTCATTGCTTCCTACAACACATGGTTAAATTTCTGAAGGAGGCACCTATATTGGGTATGTCAGATACAGAACTCAGTGCCTCATTTGGCACAAGACTGCGCTTGAACATACTTTGCTATTTCCTACAGGTGGCACTTATGTATCAAAAAGCTCATTTTAATGGGCACATAAAAACAAGCAAGTAAAGGTTAGGGTATTAATCTTTCTAGGTAAGCGTGCAAATGTATATGCAACATGCTTAGATTCCTAATTGTGTACATGGGTTTAGTTAGTGCATTATATTACAAATACGTAAGATTTATTTTAGGGTATCTTTGTTGTAAAAGATGTGGTTCTTAAGGTGATACGTTGACATCATTGAGATTAATCAAAGTTTTGTGATAAATATCAATATATTACCTCTAGTGAAATAAAAATATGCTAGATTTTAATATTCTGAAAATGCCCTTGATCTCTGAGCTGTAGTAACTGTAAAGGCAACCAATTAAATGATAATATTACATATCCAACTATGATAAATTCTGCAGCACACTTAGCTTGGCATTTCAGACAAAGCTGCAGTATAAACATAAACAATAATAGAATTTCTATGCAGATAACAAAATATTTTTCTTATTCTCTGAGATGAGGGAATTAATATTGAGACACTTTGTATTAAAAAACTGGGTTATACCTCCTATGGAGGTATATGCAGGAGCCAGAAATCCAGGAACTGGAGTGAGCAATTAATAATACCATAACAATTAATATCTTTGTAGATTTTGGGGTGCTTGAGGGTTTTTTTTTTCAAACACCATCATCTTTCTTAATGAATCAAGACCATTTAGAAAACTTACAAATGCCAAATAAAAGAAAACAAATGTATGCATTTTGGAGATTATTCTTTTTTTTAAATAAACACGCCTGCTGAGATTTGGTTTAAAGTGAATGCGGCATTATAAAGCCAATTATCAGCTCTTATTTTCAACATTCTCTGTTATTTACAAAATTATTTTGCATTATTTTTCTTGTTATTTAGGGTCTACTAGCACAGCTTGGTATTAGTCTCTTGCACAGTCTAATATGTAGTTCCTTAGAACTCTACTGAACACCACAGTCATATTTCTGTAAACTTAGGTCAGGAAAGAATGTTTAATCTCTGCTGAAAATTCTGGTGACCTTTTTATAAAATTTGTATTAGCCCTACCTAGGGATTAAACCTTTAGTAGATGGATGGCCTTTGTGTCATGAGCAAGCCAATTCTTTGAAAATATATCCAACTTCAGAAAATCATAAGCCTTTAAAAAAACTGTGCTTTTCACAGACTTGGTAGAACAGTCTGGGATTTTAGCAGCTGAATTTCCTGAGGCTCCACATTGTGGTTGTGCAGCGCTCCCCCTATAGATATTGCACTTTGGCTGCTGGGGTCCTGCCAGAGTGAGAACAGTGACGCTGTCATCTGCTTCCCATGCTCTTATAGTTGGCATAGACAGCTGGAAAGCAGCAGACACGTGTCAAAATGCAGAAATGAGAAAAGCAGAGCAACAAACATTCAATAAGGATGCTGGAACTTCAGAGACATGGACTGGGGAGAGGAGCAAGAAAACTGGTCTGGAGGACGCTAATAGAGACTTGGGAGTGGCTGGTCAAGTGTGGAAGAACAGGAAAGATTTGAAAGCTGCATATGTTTGTAAGAATTAGATTGAATGGGAAGGCAGAAATGGGAAAAACGACCCTGAATGAGAACAGGAAAAGAAGATGAAGGAGCAAGGGAGGTAATCCAACTTCAGGCAGGATGCCCAGGGAAGGAGAACTGGGAAAAAAAGATGAGGGGCCATTCACCCAGTTCAGATGAATTGGATGACTGAGAATGAAATGAGAACTGGGAACCTGTGAAGACTAAACCTGGAGACCTGTCTGCAAAGAAGAGACAGAAAGTACAAGAATGAGGAGGGGGGAACTGTGCACAGAGGTTAGGAGTAAAGGAATGGAACTAGGACTTGCTGAGCAAAGAGGCTAGGACTGAAAGGACAACCTTAACAATAAGGAACAGGACTTTTGATGTGTGACTGGGGAGTAGAAGAAGGGGTGGGACAGGAACAAGTTCAAGGAACAGGGCTGAAGTGGGCCATGTTTTGGTGTGACAGCCAGAGAAAGGTCAGTGTGTATTAGCACGTGTCGTCTTCCAAAGCCACTCATGACTCCAGGATACCAAATTCTCCTTGTTCGTTTGCCAGCAATGAATGGTACCATGGCATCAGGGCTTCAGGGATATAGAGAGTCAACAGCCGCAACTGACTTCAACAAGAACAGGACTTTGCAAATATAAAGCACACCTCTAGATGCTTGGAGAAAGAGATGGTAACCACCTTAAATAGGCAGTGAAAGTTACTAGCCATGTTTTAACTTCTCTGTGCCTCAGTTTTCCATGTGTAAAATGGAAGCAGAATTATTGCTTCTCCTCATAGACATGTTTTCAAAATAAGCTAATAAATGTTTGTTAAGCAGCCAGGCACTGTTGTACCCTGGAAAACCCATGAGGTGCGTGGAAAAACCTATAATGAATGATGAAATCCATTTTTCTCTTCAGAGCAGAATATGAATAATGTGTAGCAAATAAGTCCTGGAACTACACACTGAAGAACAGTGGATAGCTGTTAGAAGAAAAATAGTTCATTATGTATGCACTATTCATTATGTGTGCTGAATGAGTCAGAATTTATGTGGAAAAATAGTATGTAATCATGCAGTTAAAGACTATATCATAATCTGAACATACAAAGGGGCCTATTTAAAGTTATTCAAGTATGCTTCGTTCTGGTATTTTCTCACTATTGATGGCTTGAGCTACACAATCTCACTAGCGTGCTTTTAATGTGTTCACTACATATATTTAAAGATAGTATTTGGGTATCAGGATCAGAACTGGAATTGGTGTCTTGGCCAGTTTCAGTTGCATAAATCAATTTCATCACCTTCCAAACACTTGACACCATCAAAATTGTTCAGTCTAACAAGCTTTTATAAAACCATTACGTCATACAAACTAAGAAGTCATTTCTGTTTTATGTGAACAGCTTACATCTTTGGCTTTCCGTGTTATTTGAGCAAGTCTCATGTTTTCTTATTTCAGAAGTTTATTATTATGCTGAAATATATTTTCTAGAGTTTGTAAACAGGAGTTTTTATGGCCGTATAATGTACACGTTTGCCTTTAAAGCAGAATGGATAAGGTGACATCATCCAGTCTTTGGATGCATTCTTCACATCCCTTTTTTGGCACTGTGGAGCCGTATCTCTGCTCTTTCTGAAATGTTCTCCTGTAAGTCTCAGAGACAGGGGAAAATTGAATTTCTAGGTAGACTCCTACATGAAGGACAACTGGGAGATCCAAATTCTACGGTAATACTTAGAGTCTTATATGGTTGGGCTTGCATAGTTGTTTGGGTTTTTTTAAACTATGGGAGTTCTGAGCACAGGAATAAACAATTCGTATTTTTGTAACCAGCATAATAGAGACCTGTTTGTAACTGTGATATTTTGATAGGAAATGAAATTCGGAGGCATGTTTATTGTTCTTATTCCTCTCCCCAGCTGCAAGTTTGGAGATGTAAATTCACTCTAAATAATACAAACTGTATCACTTTTGAGCGGTGGTGTGGCCAACTAGGAAATGTATTTCTTTCATAAAATTTCTTCTAACCTGGCTGAACTTAAAAATGGCATGGTTGAGGTTTGGGGTTTTGTGTGTGTGTGTGTGTCTTGGGTTTTTTTTTTTGTTTGTTTTGTGGTTTTGTTGATTTTGTGGCAAGCAATAATGCTGCTTCAGATAGGAGCTAAAATCTAGTATATAGCTTTAAAATCTCTCTTGTTGCAAAGAAAAATACTTACAGTTTTAATTTTACATTCTTACTGGAGACTAAGATTTTCACAAGTAATATTCCTTACTGTTAGGACACAGAAAAATACTAAATGGAGCCAAGCAACTATTTTAAAGCCTTCATAAATGGTCTTTATAATTGTGGAAGAGAAGAAAACTGATGATTTGCCTATATCTTTCACTTCAGGCCACCATTGCAAGTATTTTATCCTGTCTTGGTTTATATCATAAGCAATGATGCCACCAATAACTAGCAAGGCTTTGACTGGCTATTCAACATCCCTGTGTCAAGAAACATAGTCATCCCTATTTTTCCTTTATATTCTTTAATTTTTAGAGTTATTTTCCTTCCTTCTTCCTCGCTCCTCATCTCTTTTTAGAGCTTTACGCCACTCAAATCTATGTAATTGATTATTAACTGATTTGTCTGGCAATGACCAAGTTATATATTATTAGCTACTTAAATCTTGCCTGGTATTCTGTTTGTGCCCTATTGGTTCAATTATTCTTCACCGAAACTTTTCTAGACCCTTTATAAAGCAAATGAAATGCTTGATGTGTAATTATGCGAGATTCACATACAGAAGCACTGTGATACACGCTGATATTGCTAGGTTGAATCTCAAATATACAATGTGGGTTTTGTTGTTAATTTCTACTCATTGTTATAATTAAGGCTTTTTAAGCATTACTGTCTCCCATATATGTCCCTTCTTCTTCGTGTTTGTTTCAGATTATAGTTCCCAGATGCATTCATTCATTCTGTCACAGAATCCATTTTATCATTTTTTGCCTATGTTTCTAAGCCATCTTGTGCTTGTAGCTCCTTCTATTTTAATGCTGTCTGCAATACAGAAATGTGATCTCTCTTTCCAGATCATTCATAAAGATGCTTATTTAGCCTGGAACTAGCCACAGGCCCTATGGTAGCCCAGTCGACACCTGAACTCTTCAGCTGTATCAATCTCATCTGTCAGCCAATATTCAGCCCTGCAGATCAGTAGCTCTTAATAAGTACAGTGGCAGGAGGAATCATTTAGGGAAGTGAAATTCTATTCCCTCCAGCATCTGAGAAGCAAGAATGCCAAGCCAACCCCTCACTTTAAATTTCATTTATGTTCTGCAAATCTCAAAGATTTCTTCAGTAAGAAACCTGGTTTTCTTCAGTAAGAGTTAAGCCATTAACACCTTCTTCATGTTTCATCTTCCATCTTAAACTAGATGTAGTGGTTTTCTTCTCAGCCTACTAATCTGATGGCTCTACCACCTCTGGTAAACTGTGTTATGAGCTCACTTCTTCAAATTCACTCTTTACCCTGCAGTTATGCCTGTATAATCTAGATCAGAGTCTGCCCTGCAGGCCACTTCAGCTTTTACAGCAGCTTTCTGATGAGGTCCCTGCTCCTAGAGCCATACCTTTTAGAACAAGCAGAATATCACTTTTGTCATGTAAGGTGGGGGGAAGAGAGACTACATCACATTCTTATTTAGAGTTCTCTGGTATTTCATCATTCATTTCTGAATGGGTTCCAGTCAGACATTATGATGTTTGATTGTCTCCAAAGGCATGCTGAAGCTTATCTTCCTGACCTTGGGTTTTCCTTCTGAGACTTCTCTGCCTCATTAATTTTTGCTTTTTTTCTCCCTCCAAAATCTAGAAGGATCTCCTCCTTTACCTGTTCCTTCTAATTTCCTCACCTTTTATTATTCACAGCCTCTTTAGAGCAGGTTTGAAGGCCCCAGCTTTTCTGAATGAAATAGTTTTCAGTTGCCCTTGTGCTGCTGAAGTAGTGCCAGCATTTTTAACCACAATTCAGGAGGTAATGTTTAAAAGTATTTGCAGTCTGGGTTTGTTTTTCTCAGTCCACTTGTTACAATAGGTACGTCTGCCATGCTGCAAGCATGCATGGCCTTTTGTGCTTTATGGGACCTGGAAGGCTATATTTAATTCTGGCTGAACAGACCCCAGAATCATCCACTATGTTTTCTTTTTTCTTTTGATAGAAGTTTTAAGCATTTTACTTGCAGACTACTTTCATCGAAAATTTATAAACATGTAGAAAAAAATATACTACTTATGTCATTGCTATAGGAAAGTATGAACAAATACAATGTTTATAATGTCAGAATTAAAGAAAGCTCTGCTCCAGAATCACTTCCTGTGGTTTCCACACTAGGTTTTGTTATACAGTGGAGCATCCTTTATTTGACCTTGAAAATGTTTTCCTCAGCACAGACCGTTTGGTTAGAATTTGTTGTGCTGTTTGTAGCTGGATCAATTTTCACAGCAGTGTTCGTAGCTGAATCATTAGTCAATTTTATTTTATTGTTTTCACAGAGTGTTCTTGTTTATTTATGCTTGAATGATCCTCAAAACTAGTTTGGTGTTACTCTTTCTTTGGTGTTACTCTTTCATTCCTGTGGAATGACAGAAAGTGTTATCAGAGTTGTGCTCTTTCTTAGTTCCAAGGATAGAGTGTCATCTGGAGTTTATTCCTCCAATACTGTTAAGTCAGACACAGCTGGCAGCACTAGAAGAAGCATAGTTTGAGGAATTCCCATGTTAAGCTTTGTATATCAATGCAGTCTCATTAGAAGAATTCTACAATTCGCAATTGTCAGAAGCATCCCATAAATTTATTCCCTGAGCCTCTCCACTGGCTTCAGTAAGACTCCATGTAAAAACACGTTTGAGTTTTTAACACGGCATGATTAAGCATTTACAACTACTGTACTTTCCTAAATTTTGTTATATGTATTCTATCTTATTTCATACAGATAGGCATCTAATTTGGAATTTCTCTCTTTAAGTTTGTCTAGATTTCATGTTTATTTTGTTGCTAGAAATAACATTTTTAAAGGATTATTCTGGGGTTTTTTGCAGTTCATTTCTACATGTACTCATAGTTGAAAACATACAGACTTCAAAATCATCAGGATAAAAAGATGTTAAAAAGCTCTTTCAGTCTTGGCTGGCCCTAAGTACTAGTGTACAGTATCAGTGGAGTGATTCATGCTGTCGTTAGTCCTTGTAATCCAACTTGTGTAAAGGGAAATTATACATGAGTTTATATAAACTAAGGGATAAAATTAACAACAGAGCATGCAGCAGATTGTTTTTTAAATGCTACTAAGATGCATCTCATGACATAAAGTAAATATTATGCACTTACAGTTTTATGATGGAATTTATACTGGTAATTTAATATAAATGATCAGTAGTAAACATGTGGCTTTCAGAGCACTGTTTCTGATGAATTTCTAGCCTTTACACTTTCACTGTAATTTCTAGGTGTATCTCTAATCACAGGAATTGAAATTCCCCAACCCTATCTGCTCAATGAATCCATTTGATCACAGAAAAGTTCTGTCCCTCTGGTGTGGAATATATGGGAATTTTAGTCAGTGTCACCTGTGCTCTCATGACACAGCTACTGCCTTACCTTTCATGAAAGGACAGGTTTGAGCAGTAAGACTTCACACACATTTTATTGGTATTGTTTCACCTCTGCCCATGTGTAGAGGTTGCTTTCTCTTCTTCCCCTAGATGGAGGCACCTGAAACTGCTGGTACATTTCTTTGTTTCCTCTCTCTGTGAACTGCTTTGTACGATGCTTTGGAACCTCAACCCGTTGAATGTGTTGCTTCTGTACTTCACTTTGTTACTCTGTTTAGGTAGCATGGAGTTCTTAAATCATATTTGATTTACAGGGATCTGAGTACAACAGCCTTTCTAGAGTATGAGAGTTTAATTTCAAGTTCCATGACACATCAGGTAGCAAGGTGCCCCAGCATGGCCTGTGTAGTAGGAACATGTCCAGTACTCTGCTTTCTGATAACTGTACAGGTGAAGGGCAGACAGAATCCTGTATGTGAAAAATAAAATACTGATTCTCCTCCTTCTATTTTTGCATATTCTCTAATGCTTAGCTGGTTTCTGTGTTGCTTCCTTGAGCAAACCTTCAGTAAACCAAGTAGGCTGTCTGGTGAGGCTGTCAGCCCTAATGCAAGTCTGCAGTGCTTGAGATGGAAGCCATAGAGTGAAACTAAATTCTTTGGTATATCGCGCTATGCTTGTTATATTTACCTCATGTAATAGGGAGTATGAGTTGGAAAGCATTACTTGAGATGCTTTTAAATGCTGTAAATCCAAAAGATGAAAAATTAATCTAAATATGAATTCTTTTTAAGTAACATACCCAAGGGGACTTGGTTGGCTTAGTGAATTTGTAGTAGGTTGTGCAGCTGTTTCTGTATAGGTAGTAATCCAGTTTTGTTTTACCATGATCACAATTGATTATTTATTATGATCCAATGATTATTTTATGGTCTGAATGATAAGACTACAGAAGACTTTGTAACAGAAACTATTTAAAGTATCCAACTGAGTTGTGCTTTAAAAAAAAAAAAGTAACTATTGAGGATCATGGCCTTCCAATGGGTTTGGATGTGATGGTTCAGAATTGTTATAGGTTTCTTTTTACTTAATTACATTGGAACTTCAGTTTGAGTTTTCCCTTCTTCATTAGACAGTCTTCACTGGAGAATCTACATGAGACATCTCTTATGAATGACAACAGGACAGGAAAATTATGAGCTGAAGTCAAGACTTTTAATAAGCCCACACAGTCTATATGTCATACCATGTCTGAGTGAGTGGTGAGTTCTAATGCGGTGATAACTCTGCTTAAAGATTTCTTTTGACTACTGTATTCATAGCTGTATATTTGCATATTCTAGTATCTGTGAAAAGGTTGAGCTCATTGTAGCCTTCGCCTTGATAAGGGAATATTGAATGGGGTCCTCTCTCATTTCTGCATGCTTGCCTACCTTAATGAAACTGTCAGCAACCTATCTATGAGCTCTCTACTCTTGTCAGAGGTTCAAAAGTTAGTAACAGTCACCCAATGGCAGACCTACATTCAAAGACCTTGACTATGTTTGGTTGCCCTAGGAAACTGGCTGAAAATGAAACAAAACAGAACAACTCCAGCTCCTGCCAAAAAAGGCTCTCAAAACCCCTATGTCCTTTATTTGTTGGCCTGAGAGAAAGTCTGAAACCTGCATAAAGAATAAATTTTAAAGAATAGGACAAGTTACATGGTAGAATTTCCTGAACTATTGTGAATATGTAATACATTTCAAAACACACACAGTTAAAAAGCACAAAGTGGTGTAAAACAGAGCCAAATCCTATTCCTTACAAGAGATCTGTGTGAAAAGCACACAGCAATTGCCAGTGTGCTGAAGTGAAGAAATGCTCATTCATGCTGCAAACTGCCAGGGTATCCAGTAAGTTACAAAAGCCCACTTATGTTAAGCACCCTACATTCTCCAGAAAAATCCATCACAAAATTGTGTTCCCCAGCCTCGAGTTCTCTCTGCTGCCCTCCAAGTGATGAGTTTTGTCTTTGTCTCTGGGCTTCCCTTTGCTTGAAAGAAAAGTGGGTCTTCAATGAAAATCCTGTGTGAGCAAGGCAGTTGCAGTTTTCAGACAAGCTGGCAGGTCAAATTAAAACTCATGTGAATACAAGGCTGCCTCTCCTTGCTAGATTTGAACTCACATGACTTAACTGGAAGTAGAGAATGCATTTTTGGTTTTGATTAAGACACAGCTGCAATAAACGGCACAAGTTGTTGTCAGCCAAATAAGAATGAGGTAAACAAGTATGAGTGTGAGGTTCATAGTAATAAACTAAAATGAAAGTGTTTGTCTCTCTCTCTTGTTTAGTTATATGTGAAAATACAGATTGTGAAAGGCCACTTCTCTAATACACAGTTAATATTAAAAGAAGTAGAAGATTAAGGCCAATGCTTTGTCCTCAGTTACTGTGTTAGATGAAGAGCATTGGAGCAATTAGGCCAGTGACCCAGAGCAGTGTAACTTGGGTTGGAATCTGGCCCCAAGCAACTTGTTCAAGGTCATACAGTCAGTGCTTTCATCTCTGAGATCTGTTTGCTTTCTTTGCTTGTCTTGGAGACATAGGCAGTTCCACAGTCCCAGAG
Organism: Strigops habroptila; assembly: GCF_004027225.2. Classification (NCBI taxonomy): domain Eukaryota; kingdom Metazoa; phylum Chordata; class Aves; order Psittaciformes; family Psittacidae; genus Strigops; species Strigops habroptila. The sequence continues at coordinate 33,569,165 of NC_044281.2, forward strand.
GCAGCTGTACTTGTTCATTCATCAGGAGAGAAAATCCTCATGCCGTAAGAAGCTCCAGGTCCCTTCCTGCTCCAAAATCTGTCCTTTAGTAATCAGTAGAGTGGAAGTCTGCTGAAAAATGTCACTTCCCTGTTTTCCAGCAAAATAGTACTAAAATAGCACCCCTCAGAAAATACAGCACAAAATGGGTCTGAGTGCAGTCTGAAGTATGGCCAGTATTTCATAAGGAGGCATAGACACCTGACAATGTAGGCTTCTCTTGCCAAACGAATAAAGTACATGTGATAAACTGATCTGCTTTTATAATAGTCTTTCTGATGTAGTTACTTGCTTTCAAAATCTGGAATTTCATATAACTGAAGGTATGCATTATATGCAAATTCTAGTATACATAAGTGGCTGTAAAGTTCATTTTAATTTTTAAATGCCATTTAAATTAAGCTAGAAGATGGCTTAGAGCTTTTTACATCCCTTATTACCTTCTTTCCCTCTCAGCAGCTGAGAAATACTCATTTTAATTAAAATCTGTTTTTAAAATGCATCTTGTAGTCAACACATGCTGAGAAGAGCCACTTGCCACCCGTGCACTGTAAGCTTGCTGTGCTGAACGAAATGGGAGCATTACTTTAATTAGTAGTAAATATGGTCATGGCTTAGTGTTTGTGGTCTACTATAATGTCCTGTTTGATTTCAAAAGGTAGAATTGCACTAGCCTAGTTTAAATGGTCAGAGGCATAAAAACTGATGGTGTGCCAGTAGGAGTTGCAGTGCAGCTGTAGCTATTTTTGTCATCCTGCAATTCTCATTCCACAGACGGTTGCAGAGAAGCTTGTTTAGCTTCTGACAAGGGATAGTAAAAAAATACACCCACATCTTTAGTGTAAGCAGCCTAAGAGAACTTCAGTGGGAACAGTATATCAATATCAATCTTTTTGCATATATGAGTCACTCAGCAGACAGGATGAGAAGCAAGGTGCTCATGTTTGGTGGTATTTACTCTCAGTTTCAGTTTATCTGGCCAATTCAGTTTGCTTGGGTTTGATATTCATGGGTCATAAAAGGAGTTGCCACTGCTTCTCCTCAGTTGTCTGCCACAAAGATTTGGTCAGGCCTTAGAGCATGTTAGGATCAGTAGATCTGCATATCTTAGATAAGGGGAAAAGTAGGCACGATGGCATGTCAATTTAACCTTCTGGGCTAGGTGGTTTTTTAGTGTCTTACAGTTTCCCCAGTCCTTAGTGAAGAAGTGTGTACCTACATCACAACCTTCCAGTCGCACATTTTTATCTGATAATGTTACTCTCCATTTTTCATAATTTTCCTATGCATTTTTTAACACAGTGAAGATTAAATTCTGTGTGCACGTGTTTGTTTAGCTTAGCATTTTACTGAGATAACACTCCTCAACTTATGTGTATTAAACATGTGAAAAGGAAAGAGGAAAAATTGAGTAACAATGGCCCAGCCTTGTGGAACACCAAGTACCTTATGGAAGCATAGAGGCATCCAGTTTTCAGAAAAATAGTCTTAAAAAGTATCCATAAAGAGTAACGGAAACTCTAAAAAGGTATAATTGTATCAACAAAAGCTTGTGTCTATTTCCATTTTACTACTCAGTCTGTCTGAAAGCCTAGGTTTTTGGCTGCTATTGACATTCTGAAAATGTTGTTTAGTTTTGAAAGAGTACAGTATAAATACTAAATACTTCTAAGACATCAGGATACCTAATAATTAATCTTAGTGAAAGAATGTGGTTAGCCTTGCCATATTAGCCATGGACCAGATTTTCAGTCAGGTTTTGTCTTATGCTTTGGGTTTGTGGAGATCATGTGTGCCTCCACTTTCAGCCATAGGTATGAATTGCTAGATATTTGCAGTCAAGTTTCCAGAAGTTCTCAATTAACTCATCTTAAATCCTGTTGATTTCAGTAAGACTCTTCTAAATCATTTAGGTAGTTCTGAAGATGTTACCAAGTGTTACTTAAAATTTTGTTTCAAGTAAGGAGTCAAATATCAAAGAAGAATTAGCACTGAATTGGAACAATTGGCTAACAAGAGAGGGCAACTCAGTGATATGGCTGAACTTTCTTTATAATAATAAGAGAAGAGGAAACAATTATTTTGAGAAATTAGTTTAATGATGTAATTTAATGCATTATTTTTAATTAAAATTAATCAAAATACAGTTATTGAATAACTTACCTTTAATTGCAGTTAGCAAGATATAAATTCATCCACATTCAAGATTAAATGGTCATGAGATGTTTGATCCTATTAGTGCTTTCAGAAAAAATAATGTGGGGATAAGTGAAAAACTCTGAAGTATATTCGGAGAAATTATTCTTGAAAATTTATCCCTTTGAAAATATCAGTCCAGAGAATATTTATGAGTCACTTAAATGTAGATTTTTTTGCTTTGAGAGTTCAGAAACTGGCTGCCTTGTAATACTTACTTTTTCCCCCATGTTTTTTTCCTTGTTTCTCTCTGGCAGGAATCTTGCAAATTATCAGAGGTTGCTGTTGCATCATGTGAATCATCAAAAATGATGAATGCAATTTTGGAAATAATTACAAAGGGTGGTATCAGCTAGCTCTTAACTTCTGTGACCCCCCTCTCTAGCCTCTGAAAAGAATTTAGACTCCTCCAGGGCAAATTCAAATATGAGATCTAACTGCAGGTACTCAGATTATCCAGTTTAGGAAACTGTCTTTCTTCACTGAGTTTCTTCTTCTGGTAAGTGAGCCTGAGGAGACTCACTGCCTAAAGCTGATGTTGGTCTTAGTTATTATTTTCTTCATTCATAGCATAGTAAGAGTATTGTGGTTTCCACAGCAGTACATCATATCAGTATTGCAGATGAATGTTGTTGCAAGTCATATCTATATAAAATCTTTTGGACTTTGCTTTTGAATTAGAGGATGCATGTTTTGTATAAAATTTATTCCAGGTATAATTTCATAGACATCTGTGGTCTTATTGGAGGACAGAATGTTGTTCCTGCTATTTTCTTGTTACTGAATTTATTGTCATTTTTAAGAAGCAAAGAAATGTTTGGGGTTTATTATCTTTAAAGCAGTGCATACAGCCCAAGAAATCCACTCTTGAGAATTTTGTATCTATGCCAAAATTTATATTCCACAGTAATGTTATAACGGGACTACTTGGTGTCTTCTTACTAATTATAGTAACCTTCTCTGTGTGGATATACTTAATTTCCTGTTGAACCTAATGTTGCATTCAGTGTCCGGTGAGAGAATGCTTGAGCTGTAAACCAAAGCCCTACAGTTCTGATGGCATAATCATATTCCAAAATATGCCAGTGTAACTCTATTTGCTGCTACTATCTGCCAGGTTTGCCACACTTGCATTGTGCATGCCTATTGGTGTTAGTTTGAGAAAACTGAGACCTTGAAGTCCCATCCACACAAGATCTCAGAATACATGATAGTCAACTGCTTTTCCTAAGGGCAAATGAGTATCTCAGTTGAGTTAGTATTCAAGCAAATGGTGAAACTTCAAGACTATGCTGAATGCTTTTCTTTCATTATGCACTGTCCTTCAGTTGCTATACTATGTGTCCTGTCAGGTAGCAACTGAGTCTCAGAGACATCTTTGTGAAATGAGAGACTGCTTGCAGAACAAGGTTTCAGGCCTGTAGCTGACAGCAGGCAGTGAGAAACGAGGCTTGGGAGAGAATGGGGCGCTGCTCAGTGGGAGCTAAGAGCCTGCACATTCCTTGCTGTCAGTGTCAGGATTGAGATATTGGGCTGCTCCTGATTTGAATCATGGGACCACTTGTAGAGTACATTTGTTCTCCATGTGAGATGGAGGAAGAATTGAGTCCTTTGCAAAAGGCTGAGAGAAGTTCTTTAATACAGAAACTAGACAATCTGGAGATTGATCAGTACTTTACATAGGCATAGTTCTGAGGTACCCTCTCTGCTGAAAGAGATGGCCGTAGTAAAGGCACAGTTGTGCTCGCAGAGAACAATTGTGTTCTCTCTGTTTTGCAATGTCGAATATTCCTGCTGAAGTCAATGGTAGATTAGTAGTAAACGGCTAAATTAAGCCTTCAGTTAAAACCAGGTGACAAGAGAATCTGAATGTTTATGAACATTTCAGAAACACCAGTAAATATAGATATACATATTATAGTTGTACATAGTAATGCTTTATTTTCAAAACTATTTTTTAAAATTTTTGTTAGAGTGCAAGTTATTTTACTAGAAAATGCACAACAGTAGTATCAGACATGGGGAGGAAATGAGGAGAAGATTTAGAGAGGTTTAGCCCTCTAACAGGATTTATAGAGCCAGGCATTTTCTCTTTATCTAATGTAGGAATTGGTTTTACGAGGACACTTATTTAGAAATTATTCTTAAATATGCTTATATAAATACAAAAATCTGTATCAGGAGTTAGTTTACCAAGATTCTGGGGGAGAGGAGAGAGACATTTAAGAGTCTGACACTATCCACTCTTTTTTTTTTCTTTTTTTTTTTTTTTTTCTTTTTGTTGTACGTGAAAAAAAGCATGCATAAAGCATGAATGTTATTTAAGTGGCTATGGATAGCAAGTTGAACTTTGGAATAGAATAGCTATCCTGGAGCTATTTGTTGTATGGCCTAACAAATAACACCCTTGATTTGATAGTTTTATAATTGTTGTTGTATTTGTATTTCCTCTGTGTGATCATTGTCTCTTTTGAACAAGGTGTTGCAGTGAACATTGAAATTCTTTATGTTCAGGTTAATTATTTGCTTGGTAGGGACATATTGTCCTTGTCCTGTAAAACAATTTTATGTAGCTAGCAATTGGACAGGGACCAGTTCATTCCAAAACTCAGGAGAAAAATATTATATTGTATTTTTGCTTAGTTATATTTAAAGTATGCAGCTCATATGTAATTTCCTGTCATTTTTGATGTCTATACAGAAAGAAGAATTCTCCTTTCTATTGATTTTTTTCAGGAAATACAATACCTCCACAGTAAGTTGGAGAACTTAGTCTGAATTATAGCACTCAAATATTGTTAATCTATATCAGTTTTATAGAATTAGAAACTTAATATTTCACCTTTATAGAGCTGATATGTAACCAACCAGCTGAATTATCAAGACAAGGAAAGGCAGAAATTTCCATTTCAGAAGGTGTAAAGATGTCTCTGTTCATTTCATGGGAGTTACAGTTTCTAAATGAGTTGTTTTCAATTGTTATATCTGTATCTAGTAAGAGGATTTCTTATGTCATGTCTACATGATCCTTGAGAAGTTGATCCCCCCCTTATCAAACATTTCTAGTTCAAAAGGTCATAGCTAATGTCCTTCATTGTATTGAAAACGTTAACTTGAGAAAAATACTTTTTGTTTTACCTAATGCGTATATTTTAAGAACTCCAAAAGGTGATATTTAAAAAAAAAAAAAAAAGAAAAATTGATTTGTATTATAAGGTTTTGTTTGGCTTTTAGTGTGTTTATTAAATGTGCTATTGGTGTCTGTGTATAATGTAAACCTGATATTTTAGGGTCTCAAAAATTGCTTTACCTTACAGTTTATTGATCTATGCCTCTCATCCTCATGTACATATCTTTTGATTTTCAGATATCTTCCCAGCATGTATTAAGAATCCAGTGTTAGCTTCTAATGTTGTGCTCTGAGGGTACAGTCTCACCTTGCTTATTTTCTGGCTCACAAACCTTAGTCACATTTTCCTTATCAAATTCCTAGGTTTTCATGGAGCTGAGACTTCACAGAATTAACTTCAGGGGTTAATATCTTGTGTGTCTTTCTAAAGACAGTACAGAGCAGCACTTTGCACTATGTTCTGCATGACAGCAGCCCAGATAAACACCAAACTATGTGAACCAGATGAGTGAAATTACGTCAGTGTGGGAGAATACTGGGGTGACATAAAAGCAACATAATGACTGTTCCGCTGGCTTTCCTTTTCCGGTTGCTGGTTGTGGGGTACCACGAGGGCTTCCTTGTGCTTTTGGCATTCCCAGTTAGTTCAGTAGCTTCTGGGTGTCTTATCTGCCATAAAAAATTGCAGCAACGTAAGGGCTGCCATGAGGTGCTTTAGCACAGACGGCCAGAGTTTGGATGAATGGAACAATTACCACTGAATCTAGTTCTTTTTTGTAGCAAACTTTCAATCCTGGGCCACAGGTCAGTGTTAGAGGTGGAGGTTCTTCAGGAGCTTGGTATGTTACATAGGCTTAATTTTCTATATTGCCTTTATAGTACCCCTGAAACACGTGCTTTGTATCACCTAGTTTTCCATATTTTTTTTTCACCCATCACAAAGCCGTTTTTCATCATACGAATGTCAAAAGATCTCATTTTTTGAAAGTGTGTTGAACTGTCGTCTTCTTTGTTGCTGCTAGAGGTAAATTCAGAGAACAGCGAGTCTTCAGATAGAGTAGGACCTCTTATTTACTTTGCTTTTTGTATAACAACTTTTAACTGAGCCTTAAGTGCCTTGACTTTAAAAAGTATTGACATTTCTGTATCTTAATTAGATTCTTCTGGGAATTACTAGATTCCATGACTTTTAACATTATGTTTATTTGAAATCTCTGAATACATGCATGTCTTCTGAAAAATTAAACTGAGTTTTTTAACAGTTGTTTTTTTGCAAGTCATTGTGAAATCGAAGTTTAAGAAATTGCTGTCCTCAAGTACTAGCTGTCACCTGGTCAGTAGAGAATGTGGCAGCTAGGCTAGTGAGCTCTTAGGATGTTTCAGTATAACTTACAGCCATCACTGACAAACATTCCACTGTTTGTGTTGTGTTTCGTTTGAAATCTAGACTGTATTAAATGCAAAGAGTTCTATTGTCAGATAAGGGAACTTCTTAATAGCAACCATTTCAGATGCAAGGACAAGCATGAGATTTACAAATTGACAGCCTAAAATGCCTTAATGTTTTTTACGAATCTTTCGGGAACATGTTTTCAAAGATCCATGGGAATGGTTTGGCAGCTCAGGGGAAGCATAATAGTGATTTTTTGAATGTCTGCCCCAAAAGCATTAGAAGTTCATGTTTCCTACAACACAACTCTAAAGACAGTGAAGTTTTATTCCTGAGTATAAAGAAAGTTAGAACCAAATAATTTGTCTTTGTCCATACAACTGAAGATTTTCCAGTGTGATGCCAAGTGAGGAAAGTCTATTTATACATGTCGAGGAGGGTTCATAATGGGTTTAAATGAAAATGTTAAGTTACACTTCATTAAACTGATGCAGTTTGCATCTTGAGGGACAGAAGGACAAAGCCTTAGCAGGAAACACAACTGACAAGAGATATTAAATTATGCAAGGAAAAGCTATTTTATCGCTTTCTTCTCCTTTCTGTTGGTTGTTCTCTTGGCATGTTTGGGCTCAGTGATATAAAGCACATTTACATCACTTCAGGGATATGTAACTTTCCACCACTACTTAGGACAGCTCTGAGTTTGATGGCATGATGGTTCAAACAGACCTCTTTTCTCCTTCTTTATTCCAAATCTGCTTAGATATTTACATTTTTTCCACATACAAAATGAGTAAATAATTTTTGTCCAGATACAGGACATATAGCTGAATTGGTTGAATCTAAACCCCATCAAGGGGAAATAGCAATCTGAAAAGCCTTCTTATATAACCTTGGTCATTTCCCCTAGTATTCAAGTCTAATTTACAGAAAAATAGTGATATTTTACAGCTATATTTTGTCATCCAGGATTACTGAAGGGATGCCTTCACACCTCCAGCAGAGAAAAGGATTTTACCTGGCACTGCCTTCTTTTAATTTCTCCAGATTTGATGGACATCACTGCAGTTGAATGAATATTTCATGAGTTTATTTCACACTGAGTAGAAGCAATCACGCTCATTATGGCTGAAATATCTGTAGTTTTTCTCTGATGATGGATGGCTATTATATCATTGTATTCAGTCATTTGCAGGTTCTGTATTCTGTGAATTTGTTTCTTGACTGCTGGATAATTTTTCATGCTTGCATAGTTCAGCAAGCTACATAGTTAATGCTGTGAAAGGTGGCATATTAGTGTTATGGATGGAGTTAGGAAATAGGGTGTGATTTGATTGCTAAATAAAAATTGTGTGAGTTCTGAATACTTAGGAGTTCTTGAGTTCTACTGCAGCATGTCTGGTATACAACCTTTCAGCATAAGCCCCTATTTTTAATGTTTCCAACTAAATAATATTTGAACTATGGGATGTCTGTATAGGGATTCTATATTTTCATTAAATGTGTATCATACTTCTTCAGTTAATTTTTTTCCATGATTAGTGCTCAATAGCAGGAATGTGTTTGCCAAGGTAATATGAGTCAAAACTTCTATAAGCAAGGTCACAGGAATCCGGAAATGTATTATTTTATTGGCCTAGTTTCATAAAACTCACTTCTGTGAGCTGTAAGTATGCTTAGAGGGTGGATTACAAACTAGACCTTTCAGGATTTCTTTTGTGGATAACTAAGAGTTTGTATATGAAATTAAAAATCAGTAGGCAGGTACTCCCTTGCCCTGCTGTGAAGTTACGTGGTTTTAGAACTAAGGGAAAAAAATGATCAAGTTTTCTAAATTGATAAAAATTTAGCAATTGTGAATGCTCAGTAACTACCAATCAGAGGGTGTGCTAAGGTTCTTTTCACCATCCTTCCACTGCTGCAGATGTAAGGGTTCAACTTGGTTTGAGTGATGAGGCAAATTAAAAAAAACGACCATCCTTTTCCAGATCTTTTCAGTGTCGACTTAACAAATTCCAAGTCTTGATCGTTTGTCTCCAATAGTGACAGATGAAAGCCATGAATTTTCAATGGGAATTTTCTGCCCCCCGTTTTTTCTTTCTTTTTCCATTCAGAGATAATTTATGTAAGTAGAAGATATAATGAGGATACTAAATTAAGTGTGTCTACGTGTATATAAATAAAATCGGTTTGTTATCCATTTGCCAGCATTTTGGCTCAGCTGCAGCAGTGAGTATCATAACTGCTATAAAATTGATTAGACAATTTAACTTGAAATTTAACTCTGGATATGGCAGAGAGAGATAAGCCTGTGAATAGGAGCATAAAACATTAATCTTGCAGTTCTCCACACCAGCTTTATTGAGATCAGCTGCTGTATTTATTCTTTGGCTTTCAGGAAATTTAAAGTCTTTTGCTTCCAGTGTGACCTATGCACACACGAGTGGTCTTTGTCTTCTTATTATATGGGTCAAGAATCACTGGACCCTTTTACTTGTTCTAAAAGTGAACTGTTTTTTTGTTAAAACACAGGTGTTTCTGCAGCGTACAGGGATGACATGCCCAGGATTTTTGGCAGGGGAGACCAGGTTTGTTTGACTACTAGTTCTTCTATAAGCTGCTGCCCAAAAGAGACCTGAAAACAGTGTCTCTGTCCAGTCCCACAGTGGCTTCCAGTGTTGAAGCAACATGAATGTCCAAAATGAAGTAGCCATTTTAACTGGAAGCTAATCTATTTTAATTTTATATGAAGCTGTTCAGAGCAACATTTCCTACGCTACTTTCATGTTCAGTTTTTGTCTGTATTGTGATGCTTCATCAAAGAAAGATCAATTTAGCCTCAGTGAAGTGGCAAAGTGACTAACATGAAAGCAGCCAGATCTAAGTCCTTCACCTATTTTCACATCCATATCAGCTGGAGTTTTGGAGTGCTTTAGGGCAACTATATGCTGGTTTTGAGCAAGTTCAGCTGCTCTTTCTGCTTTTAGTTAGACATCCTGTTTCCTGATGTTGATCTATTCTTTAAATTGGTCCCGGTATAAAGAACTGGCTTGAAGTGGGAATGCTTTATGAATGCAGTATGAAAACCAGTTCAAAATGCTCACCAAAACACAAGTGGAAAAAAGGCAAGGTACAAATGTGTTAGCTTTTTAGTCAGTTATATCTGTTAGGTTTTGATCTCCATGACATCTATAGTACACTTACAACATCCTTGAAGTCTCCAGTTTTAAGTAGCAGGTAGTCTGCTAAGCAGTGTTTTGCAGCAGCAGCATTTTTAAGTGGTTTGGATGACAATATTATTGCACCCTAATTGAACCCCCACTTTAACAGCAGATAGTATTTTCTTAAACACCTGACTTCCAAGTTTAGCTCAAAGTTACCCTTGTGCTATTGAAAATTCTGTCCATTCTTACTATTTTGTTGTATAATATATAACTGTGTATTATAGTAGTTGTGATGCTTTTATAATATTGATAAACTCTAATGGAAATATTCAGCATTATGTGCTTGTTATAAATGATGTACATATGTTACCAGACTGGATAGGATATTCTTACTCTCCTTCAGTGCTATCCTGTCATCTTAGTCAGGGTGCAGTGATGTCAAGCACTCTATCTCACATTTTTATGTCATATTGCAGTACATCTCAGGACAGAATGCTGTTCCTAACATTGAAAAGCACTAATTTTTTCAGGACCCAGATTCCAATTAGAGCTTATGCTTTACAAGAGAATGCTTGTTCAAAATTTCTTGGTGGTCTGAATGCTCGGGTGTCTGCTGCATGGGCAAAGCTGGTCACTGCATGTTTGGTTCCTAGGATCAGTCAAATCTAAGAGAGGAAAAGCATACTCTCTCCTTTTTTTATCTTGTTCCCAAGCAATGGTATACCGGTTGCTATTCAAAAGTCATCATTTACCAATGCTCACTGAATCATCCTCCTCCTTATTAGTACTATGTATCATTATCAGGTTCCTGTTACTGCCTGTCAACTCAATGGATTTTGACATTCAGGACTGCGCAAATATGTATCAAAATAGAAGTATGTATTACAAATATCACAGATATTTCATATTCTAAATAGAAGGGAAACTTCTATTTAGTAGAAACTTGGAGTATTGCTTGCTGGTGATGATTGTGATGTATTTTACTTTCTTATTTAATATTCTGTTCATATTCTGTTTGTATTTCGAAATGTGTGAAATTATTTTTTCCACTCTCAAAGAGCTTTAAATGCTTCAGGGAAGTGTTTATTTTGGATTTTGTTCCACCATAAAGAAAAGGATAGCTTAGCACTTAGTAACGCAAGTGGTTTCTTTTTCTCAGACTGATATTAAAATGTTGCTAAAAATTACCTGAAGATTTTCTGCTAGACTGCAGCAGCATCACTCTGTCCTCTGCTTAAACACAGAACCTTGCTCCTGGGCAAGTGATCATATGTAGCCTTTTCAGTGTACTTGGTAGAGCTTTCAGTCATTTTTCAAATACAAAATGCTTATAAAAGAAAGAAGTGCCATTTTCTCCCTGCTGGCTTTCTGAAATCTCATGTTGGGAAAAGCATTTACCATGTATTTCATATGAACAGGAAGCTTTCAGTAATGACTGCTATTTCTGAGTTTACTGCAGCCTGTCCAGCTGTTGAAAATGTCACTGTGGATGGCACAAATAGGGTAGGATTTTGAGCAAGACCATGCGCTATCTGACTTTGATACTAGTTGAGAAGGAAAAAAAAAAGGCAATAGGATATTTGAAGAATAGACAACCTGTTGGATGTAAATGCACAAAATGGAACAAAAATAGAGAAGTGTTATTTTTGGTTCTTGAAATAATCAGTAAAATTACTTTATTTGGAATACTAGCTGGAAATCTCTGGATTTTGCAAACTCTGTGATTGAATTTCAGATATCCATGAGAATTTTGAACAATGAGACCTTAATATTCCTGCATTGAGGTGTTGGTATAATTCTTTGACAGAGTATGCTGGGAGGTTGAAATGTCCCTAATGTTTTCAAGTCAATTTTTTATTACTATTTCTGACTAGACTCACCTTCTGTGTCCAGTTTTTCATCAGTTATGATGGAAATATAAATAGTATCTTTTTCTGTAATTAGATGTGATGAAAACCAATCCTGACAGTGTGTTGCCTCACATCTCTCCATGAGCTTCCTGTCTTCCTCATCTGGACAGAATTTGGAAGCTTGCTTTCTTACACAGAGTTTAGCCTTGTTTCTCTCTTTTGTTTCTTTCTATTCTTATCTATGTTTGAATTTTTTATTCTTTTTTCATGCTGTGTTTCTTTACCCCTTCTCTTACATCATTTTCTATATTCTTTTCCTTTTTACCCACTCATTTTTCTCATATTTTTGCCTTTTTTTTTTTGAGTTGTTTACTCACTTTTGACTTGTGTCTTATATAGTGCAAGATCATCTAATGTTTCTGAGTTTTAATGTTCATGGAATGCTCTACTACAAGGTTGCCTTGGGAACTAAGGGAAAACCTAATTTTAGGACCTGTGATGCTTTTTGGGGTCAATGGTCATTTGTTCATCTACCATATACATTTAGAAAAATTAGCAAAAACTTCCCAAGAAAACTGCAGGATCTCAACTGGGCAAATAGAATAGAAAGAATAGACCAGAAAATGAAATTGGTGCGTATGTCCCTTTTACTGTGGCTCAAAAAGGTGATCACTGTTAATTGGTTCATTGTGAAGGAGACAGTGTTTTATGTATATGTGTACATACATATGCCATCTATAAACCTTGAAGAGATTAGTTTTACTTTGTGCTCAAAAAATAGATTTAGGATGAATATGATTTCTATTTGTATTTATCTCACTGACAGGTATGGATAGGTCCATTATGTGAACTGTGGATGTTGCTGCCATCTTAATTAAACACTGTAGCACCAGATAGCTTCAGATGGTTTTTATTCTCAAACTGCACCTGCACACAGTTGTGATACTAGACCATCTCTGCAGTCTGCTTACGTGTTATTAGTGCTTATTCACGTGAGGAATTTCATCCCTTTCCAATATTTCCCATCACTGACATGGACAATTGCATAATTGTAACTCATAGTTGCTTCTGAGTACCACCTATGAGACTTTATTAAAGGCTGCTTAGAAATGGGATTGTACTGGAACACAGGAAACAGATACCTAATAGGTCTTTAAATGAGCAAATCGTGCTTATTTTTTTATGCAGGGAATAAATCACAAGATAGTGGGATTGCAGAGATGGAGGAACTTCCAGTGCCACACAACATCAAAATAAGTAACATCACATGTGATTCCTTCAAGATTTCTTGGGACATGGATTCTAAATCCAAGGACCGCATTACTCATTACTTCATTGATCTCAACAAGAAAGAAAACAAGAATTCCAACAAATTTAAACACAAGGTAATTTTCATTTTAAAATCTCAAGTTTAAGTAGACAAATCTCAGTGTTTTATTAACCTTTCAAAGCCAAACCATGAGCACAGGTATTGGACATCCAGCAAAGGTGGGTTTTGATAATCTGATTGACTTTTTATTTTTTTACTCTGAATACCTTCTCCATCTCTAGCCTGTGTGCATGTACACACAAATGCATTTATTTCATATAGACTGAATGTTACCTTTCCTACTTCATTTGAAAACAGTTTTTGAACCTGTACAATGTATTACAAGACAGACATTTTTATTCCTGACTAGTTCTTACTCATTATTTAAACAATTTATGTGTTTTGTGCCTGTCCTTGTTCAGTGACAGACTCATGAGAGCAACACGTCTTTTCAGCAGAAGAGTCACAAATTCTAAAGCACTTCTAGAAGGCTTCCAGCAATTTTAGTTTGCAGCATTCAGCACTGTGACCTGAATATTCATCTATCCGCTTTTCTCAAGCCACTGATGCAGGGACATACTGAATGCACTGCAGAGTCTGTACTTATCAAGTCCAGCAAAATTTGCTTTGACCTCAGAACAGTTGAAATGCTGACATGTCCATGGAAACATGGAAAGAGATAGAAGATTAAACAACACAATCATCTGCAAATTTAGAAACTGTTTTGGCAATATCTCTAAAAGATAAGGCACAAATGCCTTTCATTTTATTAATCTACATGGGGTGGTTTTGTTTGTTGTTTTTTTTTTAATTCATGTGCAAACTGGTGTGAAGTTGTAAAATTTGATTTTGTATAAAGTAGAGCCACCTTGGCAGATCAAATACTATATATACCTCAAAATCTATATCACAGTGATGAGACTAGTGTTAAAATGGAGAAGGGGAGGAATATACTGGTAGTGTAATAAAGATAAGCCATTAGATTTGTTTTGTATTTCTCAGCAATCCCCTAATTAACTGTTCAGTCAAAGGAGAGTGGTAGTTGGTATTGTAAGAACAGGAGACTAAAGCCTATCGATTAAAATGATGAGTAAGTTGGATGTCTTATGAGAATTAACTTCAAATTTCTCGGTACCAGGTAAAGATTCATTTGTTCATTTTGGACTTGTTTGTTTGTTTTGCCCCCTGCCAGAATGGCGCAGACAGGGTGGGCAAGAGAACTGAGTAACAACTTTCTGTGCCAGAGTACGTATGTGTTTGCTTTCATCCATCTTTAGTACTAAGTAATTTTTAACACACTTTCTAGAATGAGCTTTTGTTGAGAAATTAAAACTTGCTCAAATTTGAAATGTGCTCTAACCTTAGTATGGTTAGAGACAAGCATCCTTCCTCCTTATAATGTAGATGTACGACTTCCATAGCTGAAGCTCAGTGGCAGACCTGCTGGGTAGGGAGCTGATCACCTGGCAGCTGCAGCACCAGGGACTGGAACCTCCCAGGATTCAAAGGGAACTGAATCAGTCTCCACCCGTCCATTGCCTTCATAAACTAAGCTGTTGTATAAAGGTGAAGAATATCACTGACCCTTGTAGCAGAGCTTTTCAGAAAGAAAAGAGACTTAGCAAGCAAACCTCAGTTTGCTTGTAGGGTGAGGAGCAAGTGACCTGGGATATAGACTTCACCTCATAGATAGATACTGTACCTCAGGAAAGGGGCTCCTTTTTCCCTTGTGTACCCAGAAGAGCATACATGAATGATTCATCATTCTTTCAATACTTTTTCTGTTTGCAAATATATTTGCAAGTCTATTCAGCATATCTAGGGTACATACAGTTTTATTATTTAAGACTATTGTCATATATGTGAAGGAGGAGGTTTTTATTGGTAGTAGTATGCAAAGACTAAAATTCTAATAAGACTTTGTTGTTTTCTCAATGCAATTTGCATAACTCCTTTCTTTTTTAAGACATGGAAGTATGATTCTTGCCATGTAATAGGGAATGAGGCTCAGATAGTCAGCAAAACTAGGACTAGAACCTGGGTGTGCTTTGTTCCCACAATGTGTCTTATGAGCAGGCCTGGCAAAGAGAAGGATAAGGTGAAATGGGAGAAAGTCAAAGCTGAAAATTGAAAGCTGCTGCTTTGGCAACGAAAAGGAACTGCAAAGCAGGCATCTATTCCCAAAGAGGTGGTGTGACTCGTATGTTAATTATTCAGTGCTTCATTCTTGGAAATTATTGCCATCTAGGTACTTTTAGAGTTGTCTGGTGGGTGCTGGTGATGGAGCAGCTATCTGCAGCACCGAATCCCGGCTGTGCTTGAACTGGCATATGAACTCCTTTGCATTTCTCTGGGGGCTCAGCCAGGAATGAGAGCTGAGCAGAGAAGAGATGAAAGGAAAAATGGAGAATCCCCAGAGAAATTCCAACATGCATGTTTGAACATTTTTTTCCTGAGGTCAGTGACCTGAGGGGGAAAAAAAAAAAAAAGGAAAAAAAAAGTGTTTGCTTAGAAGAAGAGCAACAAATTAGAGTTTTGAAAAGCATCATATCTGCCTCTTCTCCACAGCTGTGCAAGAGATAAAACCCTCTGCCCTCTGTTTAATGTGGTTTTAGGTAGTCTGCCCCTTTTTTGGTACAGTTAGAAGAGTTTCCTGATACACAGCTCAAAGATAAGGCTTTGATGCATGGGGGCAATGAGGCTTTGAACGTTACTTAAAAACTGACAAAATTTATGGGGGTAAAAGCCATTACCAGTGTGTGGGCACAGAGACCTTAGCGCTGTTGGAGGCAATTTTTACCGTAGCCAAAGAAAAGATGGCAGGAAGACTAATGATTGTCACTGTCGCAGCTTTTGACAGCATTAGCAGTAGCATATTCAGTCCAGTGGGATGTCTTTGCAAGACAGTTCCAGGGTGGCAGCTTTATATGTCATTTGGGAGGTTTTTTTATTTTTCCTTGTAATTTTCCCCAACTGTTATTTGATTTAAATAAGAATTAGCAAAAAAGAAATCATGACAACAAAATGTTACCCTTGATTATCAGTCAGTCACATTTTGGTTCTTGTAACATCACAAGCTGCTAATTTTACACTTTCTTAATACAGAAACCAAAGAATATTTTTTTGCTGACAGAAAAACAATAAAAGATATTTTTCCATAATAGAAGACAAGCAAAAAAAAAGAAAAAAAAGTTTTGGATCTTGCTTACAGATCATGAACAGAAAATGTCTCTTTTCTATTTCTTTTTTCCTTAAGAGACTATTATGCTGGTATTTGTAAGATGACTATGGACTAGTATTTATAGGTGGAAAGCATTATGGATGTTATCTAAAATTCCTGCTTTTCACAAGGCAGCCATTTTACTATTCTGTGATTACTGACGTATCCAAGAGTAAATACCTCTCTCTACCACAGCTCCTCGCGTACACTGTGCAGAGAATAATTCAACTTCACTGAGCATCCTTTCACCCACAGTTCTAGCTTAAACTGTCCAGTTCTTAGTTTTTTCTTCCTCTTTGTGGTCTGTGCTACAGTCTTTGATACTGTGGAGATGGGGCATTTCAACAACAACAAGCAGCTATTCTTCTTTGTTGCACTGTGGTGCGATACACTGGAAGAGCAAAAGAGAGTATCTGAAACGGTGACGGGGTGGGAAGCAAGAGGTGCAACGGCAGGCACAAACCGTCTAGCTATATGGCTTGTTCTGGCCCTTCCTGTACGTAAAGGTATTTTGGTACATGTAGACCACACAAAGTTACTCTGCAACGGGTTTAATTTTCTCTGTTGAGGTCTGGTTTGGAAGATATCAACAGCAATATAGGTGAACTCATTGACAGCAGGAGGAATTTTGTTTGACTGAAAGCAAACAATGTCAATGAGAGCACAAGAAGCTCTTAAAGATATCCTTGTGGTCAGTAGTGTGTCTTTGTTTGTTTGATAATTACGCACAAATGGCCCTAGTCTGAATTACCTGTTTGGGCTATACATAATAGTATCAGTCTGTACGCAGTTGGAACCGATAATATACATGCAAGTTATCACCATAGCTCTTTTAGAGCAGACTGTAGACTCTTGTCCTCTGCCACTCTGTTATTTTTATTATATTTAATTTTTTATTATTACTTTTTTTTGCTTTTTCATTGCTGCAGCAATCAACTGTGAGGCATAACTAAGGTTTATGCAGGAGAGCCAGGAGTTGGGAATTACATTGCAAAAACAATGAAGGAAGGGGTTGTGAATTGGTTTGGTTGCATGCTGACTTGTGTATTGCTTTGTCTTTTCGTCTCTGTCAGGATGTCCCTACGAAACTGGTGGCCAAAGCTGTTCCTTTGCCTATGACAGTCCGCGGGCACTGGTTCTTGAGCCCAAGAACAGAATACACAGTAGCAGTGCAGACAGCTTCAAAGCAAGTTGATGGTGATTATGTTGTTTCTGAGTGGAGTGAAATCATCGAATTTTGCACAGCAGGTAATATTGCTGAGGAAACATGCACCACAGGATGTATGCAATTAACGTTCCCTATGCTGCCTGAGTGGGTTAGCCATCTACCAGTGCCAGCTAGGCTGGTAGAGTTAGAATAGTCAGACCTGGAAACTGGAATTCTAACTTCAGGCTTTGTACATGCTCAGGTTTGGTGTTTTAATGAGAGGCAGCTGGACTACCCCTTTGTTTTGCAGCAGTGTAGCTGCCCCAGGGTGCTGTGCCTGGCACCACTGTTTGTGCCAGGGTAGGAAAGCAGGCTGGTGAACCAAAGTGGAGCAGGGCCACTCATGTGCCTGCTGCTGGCTACTAGCACCTGTGGAGAAAACACAGTGTGGCAGCTCCCTAGCAGACAGCTTGCTTAAGACCTGCTACTGCTCTCCCATCTCTGGATGCTGTAAAGCTTGAGTACTGCCAACACCCTGTCTTGACAATCAGTTTAGCCTGTCATTGATTTCGAAGTCTTCCTTTAGATGTTCGTCACCTGGTGCCAATGTGCTTACCTGTGTGAAAGCTGAGTGCTGAAGTGAGTTCTCTGAATCCCATCTTGGTTGTGATAGTGTTTAGACTGGGTCCTAACCAAGCTATTTTTATTTTTAACTGTTACTGTCTCGCAACTGCACATTGTAGCAAACAGTTGATCAAATGACATAAGCCAGAGAGGGCAGTTCTCAGCTCCTCTGCAGTCCCAAATACAAGGAAACGAGCTCTAACACAGGGAATTCTGAGCTGAAAGTTGCTGTAGTCTTGCAGAGTATTTGCAGGGAAAGGAGTGGGGAGAATCAAACATGCGTGTTCCTGCCATTTGTCTGTTGCCACCATTGGAAACTGGTGCTGCTGCTTGATGTGAGGTATGTTACTGAGGCTCTGTTCCCTACTGCACATCTGCATAGCTTTTGGAGCGTATTGTGGGTTTTCCAGCCCCCATACTAGCAGATTGTCTTTTCTTTCCAGATTATTCAAAAGTTCACCTAACACAGCTATTGGAAAAAGCTGAAGTGATTGCAGGCCGTATGCTTAAACTGTCTGTTTTTTATCGGAATCAGCACAAAGAATACTTTGATCATGTCAGGTAAGGAAGTAAACATATGCAACATTGTTTGACAAATTAAGGGAGTAATGAAAATAAGTAAATGGAGGCAGCTGTGCTAAAGCTGGAGCATAATGTCTGTATGCTTTATCTGCCAGTTCAGAAGAAGGGGAAAAAAAATATAACTCATTTCCTCCACCTTGCTTAACTCAGCACTTCCATTAGGCAATAAAAGTTTGTGTTTTGAAGTAGAAACTGAAGTATGCACAAGGTCTCCAGCCTGATTAAAGTGTCTGTTGTCATAATGGAGTGTTTAGTAGCCAAGTACTTCCAGTGTACTGAGAAATTTAGAGTCAGATGTCTAATGGTAAGAGTGCACAACAGTGTGTGAAGGCATTTGCCTGTATGTAAGTTCCATCTCAGATATTTCCTCTCCACATACAACCACCCTATTTCTATTTCCAAATGTAGTAACTGGGGCTCTGCAATCCAAATGTTAATTTACAGCTCAAGTGGGGAAGGAGAGGGGGTGATATTTAGACAATTTTACAACACTTTGCTTCAGCTGGAATGGATAAATGGGATAGCTGGAGGTAGGTTCCTTATTCCTGTTGGAGACCCAGTGTGACTTTGTACACGCATCTGGAAGCATCATTACAACAGAAAAGAAGACTTTTCTGTAGAAGGAGTCAAGGCTCATGCACCGACTGAGCAGGAGCAGCCACCATGCAGAGGTAACCTTCCACTGTTAGAAGGACATGATTGAAAGGTAAGTGGTGTGTTGAAAGCTGTTTCAGCACTGTGTCAGAAGGGTGGCAGCACTGACTATGCTTCTTTGAGAGATGAGGCTGCTGCTGCGCCACATAATTCTAGTTTCCCGTGGGTGTCACACTAGCACCTGCCTAGAGCTGGAAGGTTCTTTAAAACTGGTGAAGAAAAAAAATAGTAAAGGGAATCCAACTCCAAAGAGCAGACTCCATCAGCCTTGGAAATGTCCACGTCATAGTCACGGGTATCATCTGCTCAATTCCAGAAGTGTTGTGTATATTATAGAGCATGGAGTTTGCTCTTTCCCTCTGTGTTATGGAAGAAATGTTTTATTGCACATAGTGACAGAGCTGCAAAACTCCATGGAGGTAGAAGATAAATTCCAGTTGAGGCTCTTTGAGGACTTCATAAATCTCTGCTCCCATCCTGGACTAGATAGATACCACAGAAGGGAAAAACCTGCGGTGGCTCTGAGTCTCATATAGCTTTGTTTTCAGCTATGTGACCATAGCTACCTGCCTTTGTGTTCATAGAGCTTTGAAAATTGCTATGGAGGTGCATTTATAGCTATGGGTTTGGCCTTGTTCTGCCAAATGTGACCCTGATTGCATGGTATCTTTTCCCCTCCCTCCTGTTATGTTCTTTCTTGAGTCAGTACAAGTAGAGACAAGTTTGTTTTCCCTTGTGTTAGTGAGTTATAGAGACAAAAAGATGTGTTTCATTAGGTCAGTATGCACTAATATGGTCACAAGCGCCAGTCCTTCCACAATACACAATTCCAAATGTTATGTTAAAAACCCTAACCACATGCTTCATTTTAGGAAAAATTCCTTGTTGTAGCATACCTGCCAATGGCTTCTGTGGTGTCATAACTAGTAAACAAGTTTGGAAAAGCTTATAGAGCAGTTCTAGTAGCATTGGCAAACAAGCAACTGTCACGGTGCTAAGGCAGCGACCCCTAAATGTAGGGTTTGAAGTGTGAGCTTCTGAGTAGTGTTCATGTTACTCTGCTGCTTACCTCGGCCGGGAGCGCCATAGAGCAGCTCAGATTCCCAGGAAGCATGACCTATAATTAGCCTAATTGGCCACTGGATGTCAGTATCTTGCCATAGAAATGGCACTGCAAGAGGCCTGGATTTTCAAGTTACAGAGACTGGGGTTATTCAAGATGATTTTGTTGGGGTTTTTTTTTCCCTAGTAATAGCTTCAGTCATTAGTTGTAACCCCGCCCCACATGCTCCCCAGTCAATGTCTTGTGAAAAAGGGCCAGAGAAAATAATTGTAATATTTGAATGGCCAGAAAACTTTTGTAATTTATCTTAGAGTCAAATGAAGATATGCTGCTGCTGTGGAGATTAGAAATAATGACTAAATCACAGTTGGAGACATTACTGGGTTGATTTAGAGCTGGTTTGTATGTGTACGCCTGAATCAGTTTGCTTTGACTCCTACCTCCGCTTTAACCAAGTAAAACCTTTTCCCACACAGCACCATTTGCCAGGTGCTCTTGCAAGTTAGTTAAAACCAGTGCGAGGGAGAAGACAGGCTTTCTTGGCTAGTTTCCTCTCTCCTCAAAAGAAGAAAAAAAAATAAAGCAAGAGGTGGATGAAAGACTCTCCACCCCACAGCCTCATGCACTTTTGATCTGTCACTGTGTATAACAGCACTTTCGTAGGGTGCTCAGCTTGCAAAAAAAAGGAGTTAGCCTTGTACATGTTTTCCCCTTGGGACCAGTGACTGCAGAAGCTGGATACCGACCAAAGTGGAAACTAACCAAATTGCCTAGTATTCTGTGCCCAGCTCTGCTCTGATTGAAGTCAGCAGTAGGCAAACTAGACCTGAAATTACCATTCGGGGGAAAAAACAATGGCAGACAGTAAATTGGTTCCTATAAGCTCTCTGAAAAGCATCATTTAGAAACAACTTTCCCTGGCAGTTTTCTATGTGAAATATATACTGCCTATGCTAAAAATACACGTTAACAAACAGTATGTTCAGCATATTGAGACTGACTTGCAATTTTCAACATGTGATTAAACTCATATGTGTTTATTGTTAGAACTGTAGTGGAAAGCTGAACAAATCAACTAATTAAAGATAGTGGTGGTTTGGGGGCTTTTTTGTTTGTGCTGTTCTTTGCCTGCACATAATACCCATACAGCTCACAGCTGACAGAGAAGCCAGGCTGGAAAAGCAGGTTTTCTCCTTAAGCAAGAGTTATTCTAGCTCTTCCTGAGTCTGGCATCACTTGGTTTTCTTGCTTCTAAGATCATGACACTAACCACACTTCTCAGTTTAAGGTCATGTCCCTTTTATGTCCCTTCAGTACTATTACCAAAGAGCATGATGACCTAACTTTCCACTTTTTCTTTAACATGTGTTACAAAATAAACAATACCAGTCATTCATTTGTAGAGAGCATCATGGGAATGCTATGCAGCCCTCTGTTAAGGATAACAGTGGCAGCCATGGCTCTCCAATCAGTGGGAAGCTGGAAGGCATCTTCTTTAGCTGCAACACTGAATTTAACACTGGGAAGCCACCACAAGATTCCCCTTATGGAAGATACAGGTTTGAGATTGCAGCTGAAAAACTCTTCAACCCAAACACTAACTTGTACTTTGGAGATTTCTACTGCATGTACACAGCCTACCACTACGTCATTCTTGTTGTTGCCCCTGTTGGATCACCAGGAGATGAATTCTGTAAGCAGCGCCTTCCTCAACTAAATATAAAAGATAATAAATTTCTGACCTGCGATGAAGAAGACGGTGTCATGGTTTACCATCATGCCCAGGATGTTATTTTGGAAGTAATTTACACTGATCCTGTGGATCTCTCCCTCGGCACAGTTGCAGAAATTACCGGTCACCAACTAATGAGCTTGTCGACTGCAAATGCAAAGAAAGATCCCAGCTGCAAGACCTGCAACATCAGTGTTGGACGTTAAAACTTCTCTTGTTACTTAGGAGCCTTCAAACCTCTGTTGCCCATTTCCATAGTCAGACATTTCTGTCGGAAGCATGCACATGCCGCTGTCACCAAAAGCAAACATGAGTCTTCAGAATCTCCAATAGCGTTTTTAGTACTTCTTCTCTCCTTCTTTCCCTTCTGTTTCCCCAATGCTTTAAATGATTAGAAGTCCTGGATTTCTTTCTGGCAACCATTTATACCTAGATGCTGCAAAAATTGTTTTCTGTTTCTCGCCAAATGTAACAAATTCCTATATAAACTGCTTTAGCAAAATAAAAATAACGGCTTATAAATGGTGTTTAAATATGCATTCATTTTAACTACTGAACGAATACTGGGATAACTCCAAACAGCATGAAAGGTTGTAATTGCAGCATGATTTGAATTTCGGAGCCTAGAAATGTCAGCACTTCCAACGTGTTGTTTGACAGTGTTATTTATGTTATTTATATTAGCTAACTGAAAACAGAAACTGTGTCTCAACATAATAAATATAATAGAAAAATATTTTATTTGTACTGTTGTATAAAATATTATACAATCATATAGAATATATAGATTACATTTTAATATCAATTGTATACATATGTCATGAAATCATTTTCCCTTATCAAAGATGTAGTTTGTAAACTTCAAATAGCTCTGTATCTGTTCCTGTTGCTCTAGATGACTTTAATTAAAACAGATTTATGAAAGAGACCATTTCTGATTCATAAAAGTTATAAATTATTAAGTCACTACACTGAAACAAACAACAAACCTCCTAGAACTAAAAAATTCCTTTTTTAGTATTTATACTTTTTCCTCCAAACTACTTGAAGATGGGTATGTCTTCAAAATCATGCCGAGCCATACATACAATATAAATACAAACATGGGTGGTACATAATAGCCTTTATAAAAGGAAAATCTTCTTACAGGATAGAAAACAGGTTGTTTATACGACGGGCAATACAAAATGACAGTTAAAGCAAAATACCAAATGTGATTCAACTTACTCAAGTCCCTTTTTTTTTTTTTTTAAATACTTACTTCCTTTATGTCTGGGCTATTTTCCAGAATCCCTGCTTTTCATTCCTAGTATAAAAGCCACTGATAATCCTTCTGTTAATAGTCCACATTTCACACAAATGGTCTATCACAAATAGTGAAAAAATCTTAATATTACAAAGTGTGGTGTTCTGAAAGTTAAGAAAGACGCATAATTCCAATGGAAAAATAACCTTTTATAATCTTATTTTTAGTAAACAAGAAGTCTAGCATTCCTCATCAGATAACTGTGACACTCAATTATATACCATGTACTTCATCTATCCAAAATATCTTAGCATAATGCAATTATCTAGCCTTTTTTAATATGTATATATATATATGTAGCAATCTATAACACAGGAAATACTTTGACATTTTACAAAGTGCATGCGTCTAAACGAGCTTTGGTACTTAGAAAAGCAAAAGTTATAGCATCAGGCAAAATAAAGTGCAAAATTTAATACAGAAATTAAAATTAGCATGTAGTTGATTTATTTACTGTATTTTATGTACGGTGAGCCAGGTCCTGTGAACTGTAGTGAAAAGGACAGCAGCCAGTACATTTGTTTTAGCTCTTCCCAGTAAACTGTATCTATCTATCTATTTTGTTTTGTCAAACTCTTTCTCTTATTTCTAAAAAAAAACCAATAGTTTTACTCAGCAGTCACATTCCATCCATCCTTCCTTTTATTTTTTCTTTCTTTTTTTTTTTTTTTTTTTTTTTTTTTTTTTTTTTTTTTTGCATAGGCAGCACTACTTTATTTTACTCCCAGAATTTTAGACCAAATCCTGGTTCTTTGAAGCTACTGGAATCGAATGGCACCTCTGTCTCAAAAGATAAGAGTATGGTCATGAGTTTTTCCTTCATTTGTTTTATGCTCTTGTTTCTTTTAATCTAGTGAATATCACACATTGAGAAGCAACATTAATAATTATAGTGCATGTCAATTCTGTTAAGAAGTGTGTGGTACATTATCATGTACTAAAAACCTGGAGAGTATTTCCTCACACCTTTTTAAGCTAAGAGCAGGTTAAACTGAGGCTTTACACTACATCAGCATCCTTTTAATTTCTAACATTCTCACAGTGCACTTCAAGGCTTTTTCAAAAGGAAAAATATACTATAGTCCACTCACCTGTGCTTAATGTTCTTGCATATTGCTGTCCTCTCTCATCCCAGCTAGTATAATTGGTAAAGTGCATCAAAAAAAATCTCAGAGTGTTAAATAATTGTGCAGCAGACCAAGACCTGTAAAATTACTTCCTCTTTTTCATTACTTGTTTGCTTGGGCTTTTTTTTTTGGGGGGGGGGGGTGGGGGTGGGGGTGGTGGTGGGTTTTTTTTGTTTGTTTGTTTGGTTTTTTTGCTAGAGAACAATACCACAGCATTGCATTCACTTCAAATCGTTTTGGAAATATCATGCTTACTGATGAGAACCTCCAAGAGCCTGATTTTGGCTTTTGTGTGCTTGTATTCGGAGTATTCCTCGGCCATTGGCGCCCGATCTTCTTTTTGAGGACTTCTAGGAAAAAGAAATGAAAGTGCCGTTGCTTTTATGAGTAAGAGGAGAAACAGTCTTTAAAATTAATTCTGCAATATCTAGTGAGGATTGGGTTGGGGTTTGTTTTTTTTCTCCTAACTGTAGGTGTCTAAAGATAATTTGACAGGACCAAAAAGCTCTAATAGACAGAAATTAAATAATAGTGTTTAAAATACTGACTTTTTACATACCAAGTAGTTTTCATTCTTGTCAGCTGTGCAAGCGTAACTACTTCATTTTCAAATATGCAGAGAAAATACCACGTAGTACTTTTTGTTACCAGAATACTACATGCCCATATCTTCCACCATTTTCAGCAAACAAGTTTGCTAAATGAAAGGACGATAAGCAAAGAGCAAAAAGTAACCAATATTTATCTTTGGGTGAAAAAACCAGCAGCTTCTGGTTTTAAAACTGGCCTTTTAAAAAAGACACAACTGCCAAGTGTAATCCCTGCAGATTGACATCCTCAGAAAGAGTCTTTAGCAGCCTCCCTTCAGCCCAGGAAAGATCCTGTCCTGAGGTGGGGTTTATACCCACTTCAGACATGCCCTGGAACATCCTCAGGTCTAGACCCTCCTCAGGGATGCCTACATCCCAGAGGAACTAAGCAGGGAGATGGACATCTCCACAGAGATCAGACACCTCCATTGTATCTTCAAGTCTCTAGCTGCAGCTTTTTTGGCCTGCTCACCTAAGAGTACCTACCCTAGCAGAACCCAACACGCCTGCGTAGGAGCCCAGTGGGGAGAAGGAGAGGGCTTTTGTTGAGCTGGTTATTTACCTTCCTGTCTGTTTATAGAATTGTTCCTCAAACTCTCTCAGAGCTTTGCGAAGCCTTTTCTTATCTGCTCTTGTTTCTCTGAGATGTTCAAGGAGAACAGGCCTGTAAAACAGAGACAAGAACATGAAACCCTCATGTGTTTGGAAGTATTGTAAAAGCTGCAGCTTTGGGTAATAAGCAGCCGGCTGCTATGGGCCACAGCAGGCACTGCTCACAGTGCCCCTAGGCATTCCACCACATCCCTCCAACTATAGATATAACTAACTGTCTGTACCATCACATGTGATAAACAACAGTTGTGCACCTTCCCTTACACTACCATCCCCACCCTTCTAATAAAGTGAAAACAGAGACTCTGTGGACAACATGGGAGGAAAAGCTTTCAGGACCGAGTCTTGCTCGTGGCCTTAATTTCGTGTGGAATTACTGGAGTTCACAGGGCTCAGCATCTCACAGGAAATGTTTTGCGTATCTGTTACTGAATTAATAAAGTTAACATCCAAGCCTTACTTGTAAAAGCAGCTGTTACCAGACGTTACTGTGATGCAGTGGAAATGCTAGTGGTGTCAAGAATCAACATTTTTGGAGGCCATGTCAGCGGGTATTTGTAGAATAAGTTTTTAAGCAGAGAAATAATCCTGTCATGACATATGCAGCTGGTTGGTTTTTTTTTTCATAATAACAAAATTCACAGAAATATCTTCACAGCATTTGTGAGCAAACTATTACATACATAGTTGAGTTACTTAGAAAACCAAGATATTTTTGTTTACTCTCAATTTTGGTAGAGCCTAGTCAACTTCATTTATGCATCTAAGAGCTCCCAAACCGAAAAATAAAAAGATACCATCCATAAGCTGTGAGAACACATCTGTTCCTGGAAGGCATATTCCCCAACAAGTTGCAGGGCTGAGTGATATAGAAGCCCATCTTGAGATTTGCTGTCTCATGCGACCTGAAATTCTTAACTATAATTCAGAAGGGGGAGCTTTGTTTGAGTTTTATTATGGAAGGTAAGAGGGTGGTGCTAAGTTTTCTGGTCATCCAGACACTAATAACTATTCTTATGCAAGGAAGAAATTGATTTTACACATATTCAGTGGCCTCCCACATGACTGATCCTTCATTCAGCCCACCTGTTGCTGTTTGTATGCCTCATGTGTCTGGCCTTTTTACATCACTCACACTGTCAGTCCCAGCACACACACGGGAGCAGACTACCCTGCTTGGCCAAACTGTGCTTTGTTTTATGACTGCTTTGTAAGAACGCAAGTAGCTAGGTATCTAAAAATTTTGCAGCAATTATAAATAGGTCTACACATCTTTGCTATGTCATTATGTTGTACCTACCACTCTGTATATGTAGTTGTTTCTCCTACCTGCTTACTTTCCTTCACCTTTCTCTTCATGGACTTGGCACAAAGCTTTGAATAAATAGCTCAAACCACAGGTAGGCTGCCCAAACAATAAATATCCTCTGCTTTTTTTCTCCAGTAAGAAAACATTTAATCACTTGTGTGGTATAGAATATTCCCATGAAATAAGTATGGATCATGTTTAAGTTGCAAAGTCTACATGAAATATTTTGAAACATTTGAGGAAAAAAAAAAGAACTTACATTGTTGCCTCATGTAAATTGGACATAGACAAGGCTGTTTGCTTGAAAACCTTCTTTTCGTCCAGAGGTGAAACATATGCAGGCTCACTCTCCTCCTGAACAGAACACAGGTGCTCGTCAACAGGGAGGCAAGGTATTGGGCCAAATGATAGCTCATGGCTGCTTTGAGAATGGTCTTCATCTGAGTCTTCCTCCTCCTGCTTGTAAAATGTAAAGCATTATTAAATTAGTTGTTTACATTACGATACTAACTATGAATAGGATGACAACGTAAAGAATTAGGATCTAACTTCCTGGATGTATTCATTGAAATAGATTACACATATTGAAAGCTTCACCCAGGTCTGCCCAAGATTGTTCATGAGAGCTCTCCTTGGGCTCACTGAGTTACTGTGTATTGTCCACCGAGGCTAAAAAGGACAGAAGTTGGCCCTGCTTCTGACTATATCTCCAGCCAGCAATTTATTTCTGTTTACTCAAAAGCCTTTATAAGTAGCAAAGAAAGATTTAAAGAACATTCTGTATTTATGTAAGCAGTGCAGTCTTGCTGGAACTTGTGCTCCTCTTCTATACCATCTACTGTTTGTATTATGCCCAGAAATTCTTCCTGTAACAAGAGTTGAAGGTAGAGATTCCACAGTTTTATAGCTACAAACGTTAACTACCAAAATAGAGTGATGTTCACTGTCTTCCTCATGTTCCCTTATCCTCAGAAGAAAAGTTGACCTTTTGAAGCTAAGGCTTAAACATAAAAACTCCATGGGGCAAAGCTGCTAAGAAGTAAGATAAGGGAACTTCAGTGAAATTTTTACATAAAATGTCCATGTGTACAGAGGTCTACACTGGGATTTTTCAAAGACATCTAAAGCTCCACTGTCATCTAACAAGACAATAGTTCATAATTTTTAAAATCAACCCATCCCCAGTTACTATAAGATTAGTATTTTTGGTAGGCATGGTAATTAACTTCCAAATAGCCAGATTCCATTACCTCTACTCACAGTGGGACCAGCACTGTTACATTACATTGATATATTATTAAAGTACTACAAATTATATTTATGTGCTACGTGATTGATGATAAAGACATTGTCAATAAAATATGGAACATAGATATAGTGACACCATAGTGCTTCATGGACACAGGTTTAATTCTGTGTTGCGTATGTTAGCCGTAATGGAGAACTAACGCCAGCCTTTGATCTCTTACCCAGTGACTTGAAGTGATTGCCTCAGAAACCACTGCCATACATTGCAACCTCTGGCATGCTTAGCAGTTGAATTTTGCAGAGCGCTTGCTCTATGCGAAACACCTCGCTTTAACCAATGAGCAGAGTCTTCAAATATCAGTAGATCTATTGCTGCCAAACTGCCATACAGGTACAAACCAAACACAGCATTTAGTATATGTTTTATTGACAATGGTTATGATTTCTTCCCAACTTACAATTGTTGTGATCAAAGATGGAGTTACAAGAAGTTTCTTGATAATCCTGTATCTGTCGTAAAGAGGTTTCATGAGATTCTTTTCTTGCTTAGTTACCTAAAGAGAAATCATAATAAAATATACTCCTCCAAAATAAAAAAATACAGAAATTTTGCCCCTGTAAAGCTGTCGGAAGAATATGACCTGATGTGTATTTTGCTTCCATAGATATTTCATGGGAACTGTAATTTAATCCATGCAATTTCTAAAAAGGAAAATGGTGATCTGTTTTCTAATGGACATGCCCAATGTGGATTCCTCACTTCCTTGCGCCATATGGCCTGGGCAGAGGGTACATTATTCTCTGTCTCTTCCTGAGGATGCTAATAGAGTCATAAAGGTTAAGATATGCTTTAACTGTGCCTTGCACTGGTATCTCACTTAATTAACTCTAATAATGGCAACAGGCTAGCTACAGCAACATGACAGTCTCCCTGGGACAATATACTCAGCAGACCAGGGGGACAGCTGCAAGTGCAGCTTTACAGCCTCAGTGAGCGAGCTGGCTCCATGTAAAATTGCTGTGTGCATCCCTTGCTGGAACTGCATTCCACAATTGGGATTAAATGCCTATTCATTTAGTGCGCACTTTTATGGGCACTAGGAGCAAGGATTTGGAGAAGAATTTTATTTTAGAGCAGGTATTAAGAGACTGATCCAGCCACAAATGTTTGTAAGTATAAAAATAAACGTTATGGAAACTAGCTGTGCAGTAGACCAACTTACTGTATTTAGGAAAAAAAGAGCAAATCCCACAAGAAGAAAAAAACAAACAGAAAAACAACATGTTCTCCAGTGAGTAAATGCCAAAACAGTCATTTGCAAACTAGTTCACTGTCAGCCCCTGCTCCTCAACTCACATGCCTATCAGCACACGTGGGGTATAATTTCACTGTCTTTTGGCACTGCAGCACTGCATTGAAGCCCAGCTACACACGCTCAGATGAGTGAACAAACAGCAGGTTTGAAGAGACGTTCTGGCTGACGGTATGGACAATAGTCCAGAATTGTGCAGAAACAGACAGGTACCTGATCAGCAGGAGCAAGGGTGACAGCAGACAAATGCAGACTGATGACACTGCTTGTTTCTGGCTGAGTGAGTAGTTAGGAACTATTCCTAGGGCCACGCTTCACCAGGGAATGTCAGGGCTTGCCTAGGCAGCCAGTCCACTTCTTTTCCCCAGTCTTCATGTTCATTTGATTGCAACACATACGAGCTCCAGGAAATGCCATACAAGCCAGAATAGATAATTTTTTGTTTAAAACCTTGTGAGTGCCCTCTCCATCTGACTTTGCTTAGGTAAGTCTGGATAAAGATGATGTTCAACCATACTATACATCAGCAAGACAAACATCGTCATGAGTGCTCTCCACTGTTTCAAGGCTGCTGTAGCCAGAATACTCAGAACATGCAGCAACTTGATAATTTTTTCTGATGGGTTCTCTTTTTGTACTCCCGAAAAAAGTTTCTACAATAACTGTGACATTGTCTAGGAATTTTGCTATTTATTTGCTTAAAAAAAGAAAACAACAAAACCAAACAAAAACCACAACAAACCACCAATGTTTTTGCATAATTGGCTAAATTTCTGATTATTTTCATGGAAATCCAGTACACTCCATTCAAATTAACCTTTTGATAATGCTATGGTGTGATATCTGTTAAATGTTAAGGCATGTCATGGGTTCCTAGTTCAAACATCAAAGTAGGGATCGTTCAGGTGTCGTGGTTTAAGCCCAGCCGGTAACTTAGAACCGCACAGCCACTCGCCCACTCCCCACCTTGTTCCCCACCCGCCCCCGGAGGGATGGGGAGGAGAATCAAAAGAATCTAACTCTCACAGGTTGAGATAAGAGCAGTCCAGTAACTAAGGTATAATACAAAACCACTACTGCTACCACCAATAATAATAATGATAAGGGAAAGAACAAGGGGAGAGGATACAATTGCTCACCACCTGCCAACCGATACCCAGCCCGACCCAAGCAGCGATCTGGGCCTTCTGGGGAATTACCTCCAGTTTCTATACTGGGCATGACGTGCTGTGGTATGGAATACCCCCTTGGCTAGTTTGGGTCAGCTGTCCTGTCTCTGCTTCCTCCCGGCTTCATGTGTCCCTCCTCACTGGCAGAGCATGAGACTGAAAAGTCCTTGCTAAGGGTAAGCACTACTGAGCAACAGCTAAAACATGGGTGTGTTATCAGCATTGTTCTTGGACTAAAGTCAAAAACACAGCACTGCACCAGCTACTAAGAAGGAGAAAAATAACTGCTACAGCTGAACCCAGGATCTGAGGCCTCAGCAGTCAATATTCCAGTATTGTGAAAATCCATCTTCTGCACTGGGACACCTCTTTGGTAGCAGAGAGGCACCTGTTTTGTGAGCTAATGTCACTGGAGTGCCTCTACCTGGGCACTCATCAATTTGCCTTCTCCAAGTCATCATCCCCTGGCTTTTACAACCTGTGCAAGTTTCCCTAGCAGGTATCTCTTTCTTGGGCCCTTCCAGCTCTGAACTGTGCACAGGGTCTGTGCTGGCCACTGAGTGTGGGCCTCGCTGGCCTCACTCTCCAGCTGCGCTTGGTGCTCAGGATGCATGCAGACTCTTCACCCCTTTCCCTCAGGAAAATACAATCGAATAGGTAGAAAGATTAAAACTTGCTTCTCTAAGAGACATGATTATTTAAGTATGCAACTTTGTGTGGAGCATCTCCAGATTGCTTGTTCATTTTCAACAACAAAAAGAAGATGTAAAAATCTTGCCTAACTTCAGTTTCCTTGCTTTAAATTCTTGCCTGTCCCTGATCTTTGTGTGACTTTAAGTCAGAGCTGTTTGGCAGACCTAGGGTTCCCTCATGACAGCTTAGTGTAACTGATCACCTCTTTCCTTATGCAGTTAGCATCCTCTTGCTTAGCTGGTTATTCACCTCCTTCAACCTTGAGGAGAAACAGCCTCTCTGAACCCCATGCTGCAAAGCCTGACCTAGTATTTTCTTTTCTTTGAATCTTCAAATCTCTTTTACCTCTATATAGCACTAATAACTCAATTTCTTCTTTGTTCTCCTTCTTAGGAAATATTATTTCCTAAGAAATATATTCTCTCTATATATATATTCCTATATATTCTCTCTCTCCCTAAGCTCTCATTCCAAGCCCAAAGAAGATGGACAAAAATTATTTTATCCAAGACGCAGAGAGACCAGACTCAGATCACAGTGATATTAACAGCTGGCATGTTTTTGGACACATGCTGGTGCCATTCCTTTTTTCTCTACCACAACAATTACAAGTCAAAACCAGAGACAGTCATAAGAATACAGACATGGACATCAAAGAGGAATTCCTCAGTTGCGTGTAGACAAATTTTCAACTCATCATCTCACCAGTGGTGGCAATTCTTGGGTTTGTACCTACATTCAGCAATGAAGTCTCTTGAAAGGATTTTAATTAATAGTTAGAAGTGCTGCTGTGAAATAAAGGGGAACACAGATGACAGGTCCTGTCATTCATGTCTCAGGCGGTGCCCTGTAAGCCTTTTACCATTGCTACGCATTCTAACCTTTCATACATCACAGCAGAGTTATCATATGCATGAGCCAAGTCTGCTGTGGCTGTATAATCCTCCGCTTTTATCGCAAAAACCTGCGACTTCCAATCATGAAGAGAGATACAGGGCCACTGGGAACTTGCCTTTTTAATTTATTTTTTTAAATATAAACCTAATTCATCAGTATCAGGCAATAACATTTATACCTGAAGATTAGTCTGAAATAATTAAAATTATGTTGTGTAAAATTCATCTAAATATATTTCATATATGAGTCAAAAATATTTGTTAGAGAAGTTAGATAATTTTTAATTTACCTATCTTTCCATGGTATACTTACAGGTTGTCCATGAATAGTCTCAAAATATAGTAGACATTTCTGAAGACTGATTTTTTCCAAAGCCATTTGCTTTTTTGTCATATCCTATTTAAAAAAGTTATTTATAAGATTATGAGTCAGGATTTCATGACAAGGGTACAGGTACGTATTTGCTTAATAATCTATTCTCCCCAGATAAACATTAATAATGAATTCTGTTTCTGTCGGCACTGAGGTCATGGGGACTTGGCATTAACTTAGCAAGAACAGAGTCCAAATTTACATGACTGAAGTTTTAAATTAAGCAAAGTACACGTTACCCTCTGAAAGCCTAATGCAAAGCTGGTGAGAGCTATGGAGATACTCTACTGATTAAAGTAGGCTTTAGGTTAGGCCTTTCCCAGCGGAAAACACACTGTATTTACTTTGTCTGGCCAAAGTGGACTCCTTGAGGTCTGAACTTGCGCTCGCTCTTCTGAAGAAAGATGCATGAATAAAAGTCTACTGAAAGGCTGGAACCTTATTTTTCTTAACTGTCATTATACAAAGCTATAATACTTGACTGCCTTGATTTCTTTCAAAGTTACTATTCTATGAAAACAATTTAACAGGCTTAAAGTCAGGAAGCAGTGTTAGGCTATTGATAGAACACTTCATCCTAAGCTGGAAAGTTTCCAAGGGTACAAACTATGGTCTCAGCCAATAAGGCAAGAAGCTTTGTGTGTCACTCACTCAGAGCCTGCATCTCAAAACTTTTTCTATGAATACTGGTTGACAGAAAGTCTAAACAAGCAGAGGTTTTTGCTTCAATATCATTGCCAAATTGCATGCACATGAGGTATATCTCATCAGTTGGGTTTTGGAAAGGCAGGCTCACAAAAGACCACTGCAGCACATGAGTAGAAGGTTGCACAGATTTCAGTGCAGTACTTTTCTAGGACATTTTCCAATGTTTAGGTAGCATTTATGAATAATGATTGTAACAGAAAACTAAAGAAATATTTTTCTCATCCATCCTAGGGAGAAATTAATTAATGAGGTCTGTATGTTAGTAACTTCTGCTTGCCAGGTCAGTTCGTAAATCGTAGCTAACATTCCCTGTTACATATTAAATATGATTTAGTTGTAACAAATGAGAACAACCACCATTCTAGAGAAAATCATAGAAACTTGCAAAAACAGAGAGGACATAACTCAACTTTTTAATTTTTCATCAAGAAAGAGAAATAGATTTGCCTTGGCTTGTAAGGGATGAAGAACCGAAAGCTTCAGCTATGCAAACACAACACATTTACAGAGTGGAATGATAGATTCACAATGAAATCCCTAAATATCCAACCATTGTGATACTATGTGAATAACCGATAAATGCTGAGCCTACTAGAGAAAGGTGCTATCTCTAAAATGAAATGGAAGAATAATCTGATCAGCCAGCAGGAAATTGCAGCTGAAGAGTACACATCTGTAGAACCACTATGGGGAAGCTGCAGAAAGCACAGCCCTTTAGTAACAATGGGAACGAAGGCAGGCTTTCTTCCTCTCTCACAATTCTTGCTCTGCTGAAGACCTAACACTGCAGTTGATTTCTGTTCAAAAATCAGAATATGAATCACTGGTACCAGAAAGAAGGATGTTGATTTTTCATCAATGCAGTTTGTCAGTGTTGGTGATTTATCAGTGTATGTACAGGTGTCTGCTGCAAGGAGCACACAATTTAACTGGCATTGCTCTCCTCTCTCCCTTTCCCCCTATTCCCAAAAAGATCTGCTCCTGACACTTGCATATTTTCATCTGGGTTGGAACAGCAAGAAGCACATGAAACTAATGTCCTTTTCCACAGTCTTTGCCAGGCATGACACATCTGTATGAATGAGGGCCAAGTGTTCGGAGGTTTGGAGGACAGCTCATCCACCATAAGGAGTTGGGAGCTGAAGGGGGAACACAGTGCCTTTCTGCAGAAAGTTTACCACTAGGTCTTTGTATTGACAACTTGCAGAAGTGTTTTTAATAATTAGCCTCTACTTTTTAAAACGACATCAAGTGCAGAAGAAAGAATGCTTTTCTGATATTAAAGGAGTGCCTTGTTATTAACTTCAGCAGGAGCAAAACCTTTTTTCCTTGCTGCCAAAATGCAAAAACAGTGCAGAACCACTAATCACATTTTGCCTTGAAGGTCTGCATGAGTTAATCACTCCAAAACTCTGTCATTCGCATGAAGAGAAGGAACTGCTAACTAGAATGCAGGAGTATTATAAAGTAGGTAATTTGTTTATTTATAATTAATACAAGGTTAATTCTCTCAAAACCTATTAAGCCTGGAGCAGCTGAATGGTTAGGAGGAAACGGGGTGATCATTAATATTGATTTTACACATGAGAAACAATCTCAGGAGGGTTTGACATTTGGGCCTATTTCATTAGTTCATTTTATTAGCAATCTCAAGACAGTTTATATTCAGCTAAGTTTGAAAGGGATGATAATTTCAGAATCAGAGAAGGCAGGCAGAATCACAACCTACAGAATTATCTGAGACATCTTAGGACTGTAGGCTGCATACAACAGCAGAAACTTCAATGCTAATTAAATAAAAACACTGCTTCATAGCCAAGGAGAAGATGAACTGAAGCAGATCAATAATGAGAGGACAGATACATAAAGGCAGCCAGTCTGAGAAAAACCTTGGGGGACAGACTGCAAATGCTCAAAATAAACATAAGGCAGAAGTTATTTGCTGCATATAAAGAAAGACAAAGGACACACACACGCAAATAAAATAAAGCTCGGGTTGTAGTTTGGTTTTCAAAACTCAGGACAAATGCACGCAAAATGTTGTATGAAGTTGTCTTCCTCACTAGATAGTTCCCTGAATGATTATGCGTTTTAAACTCACTGCTGTTTTCGCAGGCAGAAAATACAAACTCTGGGGACAGGCAGGATGATAGCGAGGACCGGGCCTGGCTGAGGCCTCTCACTCTTAGAGGCAGCATTGTGTTTCCATGCAGGCACTGAGGCTGGATTCCCAAGGTCTGCTATGTCTGCCACACGGGTTGTGTGGTAGCAGCCTCTAACACAAAAGCAGTAAGAAAAATTTTAAGGGAAGACAAGAAGTGACATGACACATCCATAGAACAATGCCCGTTTCCTTCAGCTGAAGATCAGGCCATGTCTGACTGTAGCCACACTGTGAAAGGCCATGTTTTCTGGTGAACCACAACAGAGCACTGCAGGGTTGCTGCTCCTCCTTGGTGTGACTGAGGCACCAATTACATCCCCAGCCATTAAACGCTCACATTGGCTTAAAAGTCAGGAGCTGGGGTTTGGTTTTGGGGGTTGGGGATTTGGTGGGTTTTTTGAATAGTATGATTCAAATTATGTCTATTTGCCTTTCAGCTCCTGAACAAGATCCTACGTTCATGGTCTTAATCTTTTTTTTTCTGAAGCGTTGTACCTAAAAATGAGGTGAACTGTTGAGATAAATTGCCAGCTCCCAGCACAAGGAGCTAGTGACACAAACAGTAACAGGTGCCCATCCCTTTCTGGGTTACTGAATCATTCACAGGCCAACCCCAATTTTCTCTATGTCTTCTCATTCAATAAATTTACTCACAGGCTTTTTTGTGAGAGGGGTGTTTGGTCCTGAAAACCACATTTTGCTATTTCATATTCAGATCTTACGGTTTTTCCTTTTTAAACATACTGCGTGGTTCAGGATTTTACTCTGCACCTCTCTTAAGGACACACATTCTCTCATTTTTAAGCAGGGCCTTAGAGGTTTTCCACAGCTGAACTTCAGGGGAGAACTTGGCAGGCTTTTATGGAAACATTATGCTTGACCAAAATAGCTAAATCTTAAATCTTGAAAGAAGAAACATGTAGCTCCTATTAGTTTACTATTAATCTAGCTCAGATTCTGGTACAGGATCTAAATGTTATATACAAAATAATATGGTGCACATAAAAAATGTCTACAGTAACAATGAAGTTGCCTGTAGCTGAAATGAAGACTTTGATCTGCTGTAACCTGCAGATATCCTTGATTCATTTCATCTCCTCAGTGCGATAAGGTTCATTCTCCTCTGATTCATAATTAAAAACCAATCTTTTTTAATGTTATGCTCAAGGACCGACTAAAATATGTAATTTTGAAATAGCTCGTTTTGACTTCATATTATTCATTTTCAAGCCTCTATTCCATAGCAGTTACCTAGAACTATTACCAAACACCTCTGCTAACAGGTAGCTTTCTCAAAACAAGTTCTTTCCACAAGAATACAAGAAGAAAATAAATAAGATCTTAAAAAATATTTTAAAATATTAAATGTGCAAACATTTAATTTGCATTTACAGAATTCTCTGTGAGAATACTTCAAGCCAGCACTGCCATTGCACAGATTTAGGAGGTTCTCTTTTAGAAAATCAGAAGTGTAATTAATCAAAAAAATGAGTGGGACAGAGACCCACATCCAACTTATAAGAGATTTTTCCTGGCCAGGATTTCCTCATGGCATCTGTTTTGCTGTCATCTCATCTCACTCCTTGCATAATTAAAGAAAAAAAACCAACTGAAAATAGTATAGTACAGTCTGCATTGTTGGGATTTTAGGACTACATACAGAACAGCATGGTTTTGTTGTCATCCTTTGTTTTCTTACAAAGGATCCTGGTTATGAAACACTTTTTCCATCTCAGGTTTTCAAAAACAGTAGTTTATAAAAAGAAATTATTAAAAAATCAGTCTTGTATGCAGAGCTCAAGATCTAAAAAGCACGGCATCATTATACATAGTTCTATATAGCAACTAGATGTTTAAGAACAAAGAATAGAAGAAAACAAAACAAACAAACAAACATAAACTTATCCGCTGCGTATTTTTTGCTACTGAAATCCACCCAGAATCAATTCATTGTCTTGCTCAAGAATAGCAACATCATTTGACAGCAAAAATAGCCAAAACCGTAGTATTCTTAGGAACAATCTGTTTTGCAAAAGAGCTTTTGGCAGACCCCATGACATGCCAGGAGTGTGAAGGTACAGCAGGATTTTAAAATATGTACTAATTTAAAACCAAAAATAAATTGCCCAGCCAACCAAGCATGTTTCATGGAATACTGCTCCTACATTTAGAACAATAATTGAGAATGTGGAAGAGCAGAGGCAGTATCGGATCAGAAGGGCAAAGCAGACTGGATGGTCGTGTTATCCATGTGATCTTAGTGCAGTACTATCTACTGACTGGGCAGAGGCTCTCAGCATTTCTCAGGTGAAGGGGTAAATTCAGGAACGTTTTTAGTCACACAGTTCCTGTGGACTCGAGATAGGAATGCTTTTGCTGACACCATCTTCAACACACTGGAATACATGCTTACTGCACACACAACCTCAAGTAGGCAGGTTTCAGCAGTGCCTGGCAAACAGCTTTGTACATGCATCTCTGAGCAAAAAGCACTTAGCACTATTTGAAAACCCCTTTTGCACCTCTTTTTCTGTGCAACTCTTGACAGAAAAGTAGACTTCAGAAAACTGCACTAGAGTTCCCATCTTGTTTGAGAGAAAATGCACTGCAGTGCCAGAAGTCATAGGATGCACATGCATCGGCATACCCTGAGACAGCTACGTACTAATTAATATCTGCCTCAGATGCTAATGTTCTAAAAGAAACAGCCATAACTTCTTAAATACCTTAATAGTCTCAGGAAGATTAAAGTGTTGTCTTTTCTCCTTTAATCGTCTCAATACACTGTCCATGGTTTCTTCTACCGAGGGAGCTGGTTCCATGCTTGTGCCCTCCTGTGTCCCAGCCTCTTTAGAGGTCCCAGTGCTTTCGCTATGATCATTTCTTTGGGGTGCTCTAGAGGTACAGTTTTGCTCTTCTGACATTCTTAGTTTCAGCTCTGAAAGGAAAATTACTTGGTAAGTAAATAGATTAGAAATAGTTGCAAAGAAGTTTCCTCTGACACTACAAGAAAAAAAATATTCCTATTTCTTGCATACCATTATGTACTTCTCTTTTTCCTCCCAGCCCATCTTTGACATTAAAGGTGAGAACTGAAGAGGCACTGGGTTAAAAATTGGGGCCTGGGTAGGAGAATCAGTGCAGAATTTCTGTGGGAATGAGGTTAGGGAAGGGGCTGAAAAGGACAAGCAACCCTTAAGAATATTTGTGGGAGGTTTGGGGGGGAAGAGAGAGGATATGGAAGCAGAGGTCTCTCTCTCCCCCTCTTCTTCTCACCAAACCCATGCACTCTCAATTGGTTTGATGTCTGGATAAGTAAAAACATGTCTACGCATTCTGTGGGAATTGTTGTCTGAGGATGCAGTCCTTCACAGGCACCTTCCTGGACAAGAGGCAGCGTCTCTGCAGGCACCTGCTGCACTCTCACTCCAGCTGTGCTTGCCTGCCCTCCTGTGCTGCTGTGCAAGTGAGGAGAGCGAAGGCCCTCACCTGGGCAGGGCTGAGGAGCCCAAACTGTGTCACAGAGCCCACCATACCATCTGCCAGGCTGGTGGAGCCATGTACTCCAGGTCTGCATAACCAATTTCACTCTTCTCTAGTGGAATTTAAACCATAACCCTCCTTTCCAGAGGCTGCATTGCTATCCCAGCCAGGCTGCTGAGCTGGTCCTCACAAGGAGAACCAGACACTTTGTTTCAGTGACTTCCCTTGGCAGAAGAGTAACTGAGCAACCCAGCAGAAGACATAGAGGTTACAGTTTGGCCTAGCTTCCCAGTCAGCAACCTGCCTGGACGCAGTAAAGTGTGTAAGTATATTAGCTTGACATCAAGCCAAAGACCGTGGAGCTCTAAAGACCTGCACAGAGCAACAGGAAAATTGAATAAAGATTGGAATTAGCTCACATGAGCCTGGGCTTTGTACGTGTCATATGCCTGGCTGGTGAAGGGCTGTGGGCAAGGCAGGAGACTGATGACTCCAAATATGTTAAATTTATTGAAATGTGCGCAGAAACAGTAATAAATTTTTTTGCTCAGTTGTGACAGTATAAGGATACAGGCCAGATTTGTAGGGAAAAACAATAAACTCATAGAGCTAGGAAGGATGCATAAGCCTTACGGACTTGAAGAAGGACCTACAAGCACTTAAGTGTTTTTCCCTTTCAGTTGCACTTGTTTTGTGAACCTCATGAATCTTGCTTTACTTAAAAGCAGGATAATAAAATCAAGGGTGTTTTCAGGATTGAGGCATTTTGGGTGTAAAGGTGAGGCTGATCTACAAAAGCTAGGCCTCCTCGCGAGTTGAAGGAATGGTTTAGTCAGAGAGATAATTTTCAGAAAGTTTACTACATTGTTTGTCCGTTTCCTCTCATTTGCCTTTCCTGGATTTGCAGCACAAAGTTCAGGGGAAAAAAAAAAAAATTAAAATCTAGTAATCATGCAGCATAGTATAGAACCTTCCAGAAGAAATTTACTAAGAGATGTTTCTATTTCTTTATTTACCACAGTCATACCCTCTATAGCTACATTCTTAATTATATCCAAAACAGAGATGAAAGATAATACTACAATTTAATTAGTAGTGAGGATTCATTTATAATGGAAAAAATAGATAAATTATAAATAGCCTTTAAAAAAAGAAAAATCAATCAGTCTTGGCTACATTCTCCCTGAAGGCAAGCATGTGATACACCCACAGACGTTAATGGGGTGGTATGCAGACAGTCAAGGGCAAAACTTGACTCTGAAGACCAAATCTAATATCAGGGAAAGATCTGGTTTTATGATCAAAAAAATAAAAGCTTTAAAGCCATATAATCTCAGTTGTAAAGGAACATTTTGCACCTACATTTGTACTATTACAAGGACACTTTCAACTTGGTAGTTCTGTATTTCAGACACACATAAAAATATCCAGAATTGCCTTTTGCATGAATTTTTATAGTGGTGAGGGAGAGGTGGCATCTTTTTCCTCTTCCTCTTTTTAGCCTTGTCATGAGGACTGAATCAGCTTACTTTTATCCTTGATTTCAGGAATCAAGGCAAATCATACCCTCTAATAATTTTGTTGTCGCTGGCAGTATTATTGCCATGCATTGTGAAAAATAAGCACAACACAGAGGTTAGAAAACTAACTCTAAAATATTCCAGGTACAGTGGTGCTTCCAAAAGCTTTGGCAATAAAGTGAAATGACATGCTTTATGTACCTTTGAGCTGCTTACGACCTTTGGCCAAATCATTCATCCATTTCAGAACTTCAGGATTGGAAGTCTTGTCACCATGAGAAGGCTGAAAATAAAGAAAAAAAGGAAGAATAAAACAAAGGAATCGATGGTTATACAATCAAACAGATAAAAACATATCCACACACAGTGTGCCGAAAAATGTCCATAGTTCCAACCGCACTATATCATAGTGTCATGCAGAGCATTTGGCTTGATCATGGTACTAATTTGTCATGACTTGTCTCTCCCCATTGTGGCACAGTGCTACATGGGTCTGACTATTTTAGCTCTGATCCTAAAAAAACCCCAACCTTTTAAGTCCCTGACTAATTGGATAAGTAATTTCAGTGATTTCAAAGGACTGACCAAATACCTCATGTTGGTCAAGTTCCTAAGTGACTTCCAGCATGGTAACACAAGCTCTCTTTCCCTTACAGGGATAAGCTCTTACTGCTTTAAGACAGGGATTCTCTTGTAAAACAGCACTTAAAAAATTTCAACTGAACTGCTTAATTAATCAAACGAAAAAATCCTGTGCAACAGAGGATGAACCACAAAAGCTTTGTATATCAGTCCTTTCTTTGCATTTAGAAACTGCCTCCAAATTAAAATCAATTTACACTGGATCTTCAACACTCAGACATTTAAAATGGCAAAACAGTTTTGCAAAATTAAACCTCAGAAGTAATTTTTTTCTGGTCACAGTGCAATGACTGTTTCGGTATGAAATCTTACTCCTAAACGTATATGATGACCATAAGGCAGTACGATTCACAAATGTATGATTAAGTTTGCTGCCATTGTTGAGATTACAAGGTAATACATAATTTGCTTAATTTTCATTTTAATGTAGTCATAAAATATCACAAACTTTCCTGTAACTTCCCTGTTTCATACTGTACATATCCTTAGCATGACAGATGTTTCGATATGTTTATACTGCACAATTCACCTTACTCAAATTAGCTTGATATGAGCAATGATCTTGCATACACTGCATGGAGAATACCACTGGCCTGAAACAACCACCTCCCCCCAGCAACACATCCTAATTTTTATTTCTCTAATTTCTGCCATTAGATTCTATTGAGCTCTATGCTTTGAATGCTTACAGGAGTCTGCCTGAATGAAGGACTCTGCACAGCAGAGCAACAGTTTCCAAGCAAATGACTTCTACAAAGCAAATAAGTAGCTTTCCATCTTTTGGATCATTTTGGTTCACAAGCTGTCAGCTACGTTTCGCAGACTCACACTTCTTACACATCTAGAAGATGGATATTTTGCAACAAAGGTAATCCAAAGAAAATGTAAATTAGAGCCTCAGAACTACTGCATAACCTGAAAGATGTTAAGAAGATATTCCCTCATTGATGATTTTCCAATTTCATTTTACCAAAAATACGCTTTCTGCTATTTTTTCTGCATAAGTTTAAATACACTGGGATTCTTGCCTGCCTTTTGCAGTGTTTCCCTTTATCTTTTCAGTTATTATCTTACCAGATATTTTCTTTCTTGCTCAAACTTTTCCTCATACTTCCTAATTTTTCTCTTGAGACTCTGAAGATGCTTGGTAAGTTGTGCTACTGTGTGTGGTTCTTTGCAGTCTTCACAGTTACATCTAGAAGAACTTCTTGGCCTGCAAAAGCCAAAAGCATAGTAGCTGAATCAAAGAAGTGGCTATAACGGACCATGCATTGTTTCAGGCGCACTTTATGCTTTCCCAGCACTTCAGAATATGCATCTAAGTTCTTTCACATAGAGGCAATTTAGTCTTACAAAGTAAGACTAAAATAATTTCTTTTGCTTGAAGGTACCCCTAGAGTATACTAATGGGTTCACCATCTGTCTTTTACTCTCTTTTTTTTCCATTAATTGTGGGATTTTTTAATATTTTTCAAAAGTTTAATCTAGTAGGTCACAACCTGATCCAGTATTTACATTTAATACCCTCATCTTATTTCACAAATCTTCCAACTGTAATGGGAGACTGTAACAATATGATTTGCCAAAGTAAGCTCAGGGAGATTTTTATTACTGGGAATAAACATTTTCATTTTGAAGGCACTTAAATTTCTAATTTTTTACAATTTCAAATAATAGATCTGATTATTGTTCATATGTTCATATAGAATTTTAAGAAAGTTTGGTTTCTGTCTGAAATGCACCATTCGTTTCTGGAGATTACATATATGGGCTGTTCATATGCTCTGACATTCATATTTAGTGAATGACTGAAGCTATAGTTCTATTACAGCTGAAATTTTTAGTATTATACCTTGATAGCCCTCTCTATTTTATGTTCACTCATCAGACTAAACACAAACTTTTAAAACTGTTCCTTGCTAACTATAATTAACAAAGACTACAAACAATAACATACTGTGTTATGAGTGAAAAAATGCTAGATCTTGTTTCACATATTGCAGATTAACCATGTAAAGTTATGCTACAGTATGAAAAAACTGTAGCTGAAGTACGTATGAAAAAAAGTGGCTGATAAAAACTGAAGAGTCAAAGGCAGCCTTCCAATATCTGAAGGGGGCTTACAGGGATGCTGGAGAGGGACTGTTCATCAGGCACTGTAGCAATAGGACAAGGGGTAATGGGTTTAAGCTTAAACAGGGGAAGTTCAGCTTAGGTATAAGGAAGAAGTTCTTCACTGCGAGAGTGGTGAGGCACTGGAACAGGTTGCCCAAAGAAGTGATGAATGCTTCATCAGAGTTCCTGGCAGTGTTCAAGGCCAGGTTGGACAGAGCCTTGGGTTACATGGCTATATGACTCTATGACTGTAGATTGTACAAAAAATATTTAAAATATATAAGGATTAAAATATAATTTCTTACATCATGAAAGGTTGAGCACTTGGTGG
This sequence comes from Strigops habroptila, assembly GCF_004027225.2. Lineage (NCBI taxonomy): Eukaryota > Metazoa > Chordata > Aves > Psittaciformes > Psittacidae > Strigops > Strigops habroptila. Next base: position 33,612,864 of record NC_044281.2, read on the forward strand.
AGAAGGGGCAGACTCTGTGTCTAGATTAAATCTCTGGCTTTGGCTGAAGATAGAACAGCGTGGTGACAAAAGAGGATTGTCGCCATCTGTAATGTGATACAGCAGTCGACTGGTCCCTAGGGAGTGATGTTCTTGTGGGCTGCTGTCCATGTCATTCTGCCAGTCTCTGTGAGCTGGCAAAGGCTCTAAAAAGCAAGCACAAGCCAATATGACTGAGGGTCACACACAAGATGCTTAGCTACCTAGATAAATACATATCTATACCTGCAGTAATATTCAAAGCATAAGTATTCAAAGTAAACAGCAAATAGTTCAGCAAAGTATCACATGCAGGATGAATGTAATACCAAGGATGAGAAAACAGAAAGGATGGTTACTGCCTTCACATAAAGCAATTTTGAGTTCCAGGGGAGAAGGTGGATGGGTGTGTTTGTAAACTATAATGTAAAGTATAATACAAAGATGGAGAGTTTTCCAGAATAGTAGCATTAATCATATTTTCATAGATCTGTTTGCTTTTGAAAGCCACATTTCTAAAGAAGACAGCGAATATACAAAACAAGTTTATTTTGTGATGTAGCATTTAGTCCTTTGGTCAGGAGAAAAGCAGGTCAAAAATACGTATGTCCTGATGCTAAGAATCTCCAGTGTTGCTTGCAGTATCCTGCAGAATTTCATTAAGATTTTAAGTTACATACCCATGGGTCTGAAGAACACAAGATGTGAAAATAAAAACAACCAATAACATTCAAGGTAGTTATTCAAGGTAGTGTGCAGTCACTGCTACTTGGAAGAGTCATGCTTATGGTACTGTGTTACTGTTGTCTTGGGCTATACATGGAAGCCTCTCCTTGGGTGCCTCAAAAGGTAAAATATGACCTATAGAGATGGTCAAGCTAGAAGTCAGAATGGTTCATTCTGGACTGGAAAAGTAGGAATTGGTGAACCTCATTGCACTGTTTATGGATAACATGGAAAATAATGGGCACATTACAGAGCCTACCTCTAGGGAATACCAAGAGTTCATCTTCCCTTGGCTGTTCCTGGTTACATTCATGTGAAGAACTACTAAATCTTCCTCATCCTCTGTGGGTGAAATGGGTGAGGATGATCTAGCCTAATCGATTTTTTGCTATCAGATGATTGTGCTTTAAATCATATTATACTTTTAGGAAGAAACTCCATGATCTCATAAAAGCTCTCCCTCCAAAAAAAAAGAGTTAATATATGTTAAAGCAAAGAATGTGCTCTGTCTCAGGTTCCCCTATATCAGTTTCCATAGTGCATAATATTTTTACACCGGCCACATTATATTTTTTCCTCTAAAACCATGTATTTCCAGGCAGCATGTGTGTTATTTCTAATCAGTATTATATTTGCAGTCTAGCATGCATTCTAATACATTTCACAGAAACTGTTTTTTCAATGGAAGTCTAAAACTGCACAGAAAAACCGTACATGGACTTACTCACAAAAGAGCAGGCAGGTTTAGAAAAGTTCTTTCATCTTCGCTTTCTTTCCATTTTCTCCTTTGTACATGGGACAGGACATTCCCATGGTGAGTTGGTATTTCTTTCTGGATTTTAATGGAATCTTTGTATAGCTTTTATTTGACCTCTGCCCAAGAGATATGGAAGCTACAAATCCCTATTGTTGCACTTGGACAGTGGGGACAAAACAGCTCTGAATGGCACCCTTGATAGAACCATTGCCTTCCTAGAACTCAACTATTGGTTTAAAAAAGAATAGTTACAGTGGTCTAAAATATCATTTTATTAGGCACTATCCAACTCTTTTTGCTTTACAGACAATAAAAAATCTAACTGTATATTACATAATCACAATTTAGCGTGTTATGCAAAAGTTACACAACTTTTGTATCTCTAAGTTTATATTACTTTAACAGCACCATCAATTATAAATATGTTAAGCATTTCCACAATGAGACAATGTAGTTGGTTATTAATTCTTTCCTCTATGTACTTCATACTCTGTAAGTCAAATTCAACTCTCCAAGATACCAGAGCAACACCCTAAACTTCTAAATTGTGTATGAGATTCAAACCCACACATAGAGAGATCCAGAAAGGCATCTGGGAGAAACAAGGGTAGAGATTGTACCAGTCATGGGAAATTATGTACACAGACAACACACAGTGATAAATGTTGTTCTACAAACAAAAGTGTTGTCTCTTTCTGGTAAGTAATCTTGCCTTATGCTGTAAGACATAAAGAAGTTAATAGTTTTGTTTGGGGTTTGATTTGTTAGGTTTGTTTTTTTTTTACTTCTGAAAAACAATATTGTCAATGAGAAGAAACTGGATTCCTTCCTTTTATTTCACCATCTTTGAACTTCAAGAAATATAATCACGGTGAAGTAGGGTGACTAAGAATAGTTTCACTATTTCTCAAACACTGTTATTAAAAGTAATAAATTCTTTTATAATCATATTAAGTAGCAGTCTCCTTACTATGAAAGGAAAATAAAGTTATAAAAAAAAAAATCAGCCAGTCTGTGTATGATCAGTGTAGTAAAAGTTTCCAACATTTGTACTCTGATTTTCTGTGGACCAAGAAGTACTTGTTTATAAAGAGCCTGTACTGTTTATAAACTACATGGTCACAGGCATTTGCTCCTTTTCACATTTACAACCAGGCAATTTTACTAGGCCCAACCCAGACTCAAAAACAGAAGAAAAGCACACATTCAAGACTAAACACTCCTAGAAGATAAATGCAAAGGACAAGTAGTGGCTGGAGCAGCTCAGGTATAAAAGCGACCATACTTCGCTGCAGAGAGTTCAAGGAGGTTTTTTTATTCAGCTAGCAAAAGAAAGGGAGACAACCTGCATTCCAGGTGAATTTGGGAATTTTCCCAAAACCAGGGATCTTCAATTTCCTTGGCACCAGGGCTTCCTGACAGCATTGCTCCACTAAAGCTGGTAAATTGGTGCAACTTTGGTATGGCTCCAGGAAAGGTTTTAGCTCCAACCCTATTACAAATGCATTAAATCGCTATCTAATATCCAGAAGTGGTCAGCAAGTCATTCAGATTGAGTCATTTACACAGCCTGATTACTATAATAGAGGAACACCTCAGGATGATGACAAGTTATAACCAGACCCATTTTTAATTAAAACTTCGTGCCATCATCCCTATTCCAGTTCAGCATAGATCCTAAAAAAGACACTAAGCATTATCCTGGGAGTAGCCCAAGAACTGACCAAACATCTACCTGTCTTCAAGTGTCTGATCTAATTTTAGCCTCTATCTTTTCCAAAACTAGGAACTAAAGCCACATCTAGCTAAGCGAGTAAGTTACTCTTTGGCCTGTATCTACTCCATCTCATCTACTCAGCCCACCTTAGCACTGGCAAGAGCTCACCAGCGGAGTTAAAGCCAAGATCTAGTATCTTATAATTTGCAGTATGCTTCATAATGTGGACTTGGATCATATGACAACAAGTCATTCGGTACAAGTCTGTATTTCTGATTGTGAAGTAAACCAATAATACACTGAAATCTGTTGTATCTAAAAAAGAATATGCAGGTATAATGTGTTCATCGTTATATCTGTGAATGCCAATATCAGGATTTTTAAGTTAAAAGACATTTAGAACACCTTGTAGTTAAGTTCAGCTGCTCACTGCTCAAGTCACATAATCAATTTATACTCATATCAAAAAGTTATAGAAATTACTCACGCTCTGCTTTTCTTTTTTTCCCCTCAAAAAAACCTTACGATTCTTCATGGTCTCACTTATGGTCTAATTCAAGTTTTTATGTACACAAAAGTAGACTGGAATTTGCTGATTTTGCTCAGTTGCTGTTCACCTCTTAAAATTTGCATCCTGAAATACCTGAAATAAATGTATTTTTTCTAATTTTTCTTGACTGAAATGTGAAAAAAAATAAACTAAATAGACTACAGATTCATGTTTATTTTAAAAATAACATATTTATACATTGTTAATACTAAAATTTTCATTGCCTAATTCACTGAGCAAAGGCTAATAAACTAGAGATGTAGTATATATGGCACATCTTCTGACTCTGTTCTTTGCCCACTACAGCTCTCTGGACTTCCATCCAAGTTCAAGTTGAAATAGCCAACAGTCCCATGTGAACAACTGTACCTAACCCAATAAATCAGAAGATTTTGGTAGTAATTTAAGAGACAGAATTAGGACTAGCTCTCTCTATGCAAAATGGCAAGTTATTAAACAAAAAACAAACTACAAAGCAGATGCTGGCAGGAATGAGAGTATACTGAAATGCATTAAATAAGTAAGCTTTAACTAAAGCACAAGTTTGAACTGCTTGAGTGACAGAGCATGCTCTGAACTGTGTGAGAGAAATGCTACATCATCCAGTATTTGCCTGTGTAGCTGTAGATAGGCAAATAGGAGCTAGAGAGGGTATCAGAAGTAGGGGTCACTACCACTATGAATTAAAAGAAAATCCAGTCAAACCAGCATAAATAAGAAAAGGAAACAATTATGAACCATCCTAACAATGAATTGTGAAATTACCAGAACAAAATTGTTCAGTAAACTACTGGAAGAGGAGGAAAAACCCACCCGGACATAAAGGAAAAGAGTCAGTGCAGATTTTCTATGGGCTGCAAAATGTCTCTGCCTGTGCAGCGTAGATATGAGATCTGTCTCTGCCTCAGATCCATGACGAGGGACTAGCACCAGTGCAAGCTCTATAAGGTATTAAAGTTTGGGTTTTTTTCACCTAACCCCCAAGATATTTAGTATTTTTTACATTTACAATTTTCCTTAATTGTGCAATGCAAACCTCATACTCTAAAATTTCTTAAGTAGAACATTATCATTTGTGATTTTTTTTTTGTAAATAACTCATTTTTTGCTGAAATTCTGAGCAAACAGCTTCTAAATAAGTTCTACTACACCCTGTCTTTATTCTGACATATAACATCAATTGCAAAGGGATTAGTGACCTATGTCCCTTAATTTGAACCATACATGGTAAATGACTTAAGTATATGTGTATTCATGTCACTTGTCTGTGTTAGTGTTGTTAGTGTCACTTGTCTGTGTTAGAGATGTGTTAGTCATATTGCCTTTGACCTATTTTTCACAATCAGTGATTCCTCTTCTACTGAGCATCACGACTCTGCCAGCCCTGTGACTACAAGCTATGAATTGACAAAAATAGCACGGAGCCTTAAGGCTATTTATTTCCATGTAGAGGAAAGAGGGAGTGATAACACACCACAGATTGCCCAGATGGGTAATAATGCAGGTTTGTGAATGATTAAAATCTGTATGCTGTAAAACTCACCTTTGCTATCTCTCTGCTGATGCATTAAATTAAAATCAACAATAGGAGAAATGAAGTGATATTGCTCTGACAAAAAGAATAACAAAAGTAGAATTACATGATATGGCAGGTGATCTCACACAATACAGACAAAGGAACAGCGTAAAATTACTTGAACAAAAAAAAAAAAGAATGAGGATTCTTGAAACCTGTCTGAAAAGCAAGACTCCCTCTCAGAAAAACAGAATGCTATACCTCTTTTAAGAGGTATTGCCCCTTTTTACATTACACAGCATTTGCATCATGAAATGGTGCTTAGCATTAGCTCTGCACTGCTTCCCAAAGGACTGCAAATCTGATATTAAACTGCAAGTCACAAGGCTTTTTTATAATTGCAAATGAGAACACATCACGACATGATCGCTTACCTCCACAGCTGGCTCCATCAGCTTGCACACTGGTTTGGGCTGATGAAGGGGCTGGATCCTTGGATGCCGGCAGCTGAGATGTTTCTTCCTGGGCTGGCAGAAATGCAGAGCACAGATCGGTTTCTAGGGCTTGTAGCTTCAACAAAGAATTCTGCAGACAAAAGCAGAACATTGGGCTAGATAGAGAACAACAGAACACAGCGATAGCTCTTCAACTCACTGAGCCCATTAGCAGGTCCTGCAAAGGGGTGTTCCACTAACAGCTCTGAGAAGACATGCAAGAGAACAAATGTGCACTATTCCGCGAGTTTCTTGACTTCTGGTTATTTAAATCCCAATTTACATGGATTATTCATGACACGTGGGAAAGATGACTTCGTCAGCAAAAGACAATTTATTCTCGGAAGCCAAACTGAGATGTTGTCCCTTTTCTTGGTCTCAAAGCAATACATTAAGCAAGTATTTTATTCATTGGACTGACATCACGATCTGATGACATTCTGTCCCTCCCCATTTACCATTCATAAAAAAACAAGTCTCCCTCTTCCAGCCAGTGAGTGCCATACACAGCAGTGAACAAAGAGTTACTGAGAACACAATCCCTCATGGGATTCTTGGAAGAGATATTTTTAATTGGCTTTTTTAGAGATACTTCTTTATGCAGATGTAGCTTTTATGTAGGCAGCAACTGCTGCTACAGGGCAACTAGATCATTTCTTATCCATTGCAAAGGTAAAATTAACAGGTCATTGTCACTCGCTGCAGACAAATCAATGAAGACAATGCTTATTATCTATAACATCACAATATAACATCAGCTACTGTGTCATGCTTGTTTCATTTCTCATTTCAATCTTTAATGCTGCACGCAATATTCAGCTGTACAATCTGACACAAGCATCTTGCTGTGATGTAAATGCTGTGAAAGCCCTTATCACCATCTGACTGGGCAAAATGAGTCACTACCGATACCTCATGCATTCAGTTCCCCCCTTTCAAGGGAAACACATCTTGCCACATAAACAAAATCACCTAAGACTGTATTAATAATCACACAGCTGGCACATGCAGAATATACGTGAAATGTTAAGTCACTCAAATGGTACATATTTGTAGAGGATTTTCTGGAGGGAGAGAGGAGAGAACAAACAAAAACCAAACAGCAACCAACAAAAAAAAAAAAAAAAAAAAATCACCACAAACCCCCCCACCAAAAAAAACCACCACCTCCCAAAAAACCCATGAGTTGCAACAGAAAAAAATTCCTCAAAAGCTTCTTTCCCTGCTCTGTCAAAGACCTGAAACCAATTTACTGATTCATTTAATGAAACAACGAATTTATTGGAATTATTTCCTTTGTGTAACAATATCTCACCTACATAGTGAGTAGTTTAATGTCTTTGCATTATTTTAATTGTAATACAGCCCTTTTATAAACCCAGACGTGCCAGTGTTTTTTTAGGTTAAAAAATAAAAAAAGGAAACTAATTTGGCTGAGAACAGCAGGGAAGACTTTCAGCCTTGACCTTTCATTCCTTTTATAGACTTCAGGTGGTGAAAAAGGAGCAGAAAGTAGCTCTTTCTAGGAGATACCTCAAAATAGGGAAGTTTTAAAAAAGCCGCAAGATCACCATAACTGGATCCTGTGACCCTCTATGTGCTGTCAGGAGTGCTTCAAAATCCATATCCTGTTCCACAAAACAGACCAGGTTACAAGCACTTGGAACTTGGCTTCAGCTTAGGTCAAAAGGGAAATCCAGAAAAACTTTCTTCTCCTTCAAATAGGAGCTTTGACCACTCCTATTAGAAGCAGCTTGATATTAGAGACATGTGAACAAAGAAATGGCTTGTGTTATGCATTTTAGGACTAAGTTCCTCTCATCTGTTGTCAAGATATATTTTGACATCTCCTCCTATAATACCAGAAAGAAATGATTGCAAGATCAACAACTGATTTGTAATTGAATGCCTAAATGTAATACTATTCTTTAAAAATAGGGCATAACGTAGAGCTGGTTTCTATGGTATGAGGCAGAACATACCTTTACTATTGACAGGTACAAGTTGCATTAACAACCTACCATCCTTTGGCCCTGATGCCATTTGTAAGGATAATTTACCCATCTTGGCCAGCAGTGCCTCATCTTCACACCTTGGTTTCTCCAGGATCCCTTGAACGACTGGCATCTTTCCTTGCCACTTACTGAGACTCTTTGGTCCAATATTTTACATATATTATTTCAAATTAATTTGTCTCCTTTGACCCGTCTACTAGAAAGGGTATGCCAGGTATACAAATGTCCGCAACATTGGCTTTATCAGTGAAGACCAATAAAATGAATTCACTCAGCTCCTTTTTTTACAGCCGTATCACCTTAGTGCCCATTTTATGTGTCAGCCAGCAGTCATAGTGATCCCTGCCTGGATTCCTGCTTTTGACGTATTTAGTAGAATTCTTATGATCAATTTGAGCATCTTTTATGACCTACTTTCAAAGTCGTCTTTAATCCTCTACAGGGCTTTCTTCAATTAGAGACAGAACAACGGAAACCATCTCACCTTCAACAGTTTTCAAGCAGCAGTGAATTTTCCTTGTCTAGGGAAGGATGCTGACTTGAATCATATCCATGGCACTGTTTTGGGGAGGGATTTCATAATATGACAGGCCTCATTTTCCACTGCCTGTCATCCCAGCTAGGCCCCAACGAAGTGGCTGTGGAATTATCACGACAGATGGGCAGTGTTTTATAGTCATTAATATCATCTAGGAAAAGGTGATTATACCAGTTACACATCAGTGAGGTGTGTGATCTGATCCCAGACCGGACCTTTTCAAGAGAACTGCTGATGACAAGTAAGGAGAACACAGGCGAACATACCAGAACGTATCAATAAGGAGAACATAGGCTAATAACTGTCAAAAATACCTAACCATCATAGACTGTCACTTCAAGTATTTGACAAAAAAAAAAATCCCATATCAAGAAAATACATTCACTTTGCATCACTATTTCTTATGATACATTAATATTTATGGCAAATTCAGTATAAAAGCATTCACACAGACTACATTGTTAAACACTGTATTTTGGCAATGCTTAGGCTGTAATTCACCAGCTGGTTTATATTCAATTGCTCCAAATGATATTTTTCACCCATCTGTGGAAGGTGGGTGGATGGCAAATCTCCAGTCACCGCCAAATACTTAAAAAAAAAAAATCATATAATAATAATAACAATAGAAAAACCTTACAGAATTCCATGAATGTGCCCTTGACAGGGATTTGATGTAGGGAGAGAAAGAGTAAGTAGCTGTGATCATTTTAATGTTACCAGGGAGATGATGAACCTGGAGTATGCCATCAACCTCATCTTACTCCTAAAATAAGCTGAGTACTATGGTACTGCCACAGTGCGCTGTAAATGAGAAGCCACCATACATTTATGGGAGCACATGTAAGGAGACATAGCTTTAGCACAGGCCAAACACAAAGCTGCCCAGGTTCACCAACTCATCAGCAACAGGAGCATCCTAGTAAATGCTAGGGACGATGCTGCTGCCTGCCCTGCCGCATGGCCTGTCCTGCCCCTCTCAGGGCTGCTTGCAGTACTAACAGTGCCAGAGCAGCTGGGCTGGATCCTGCCAGCCTCAGACCTCTTGCTCTATGGCAGCAGTGTTTCTGCAGCTGCAGCCCAATCACAGCAAGAAGGTACTCTGCGAGAGGACAGGGCCATATAGCAGCAACCGGCAGCAGGTCCTCTATCCTTGGGCTCACGGGGGGCTGGCTAACATGCTACCAACTGTTGGCAAAAGGAAAGCAAGAAGAGAGATGTCTTCATCTTCTAAAACCTTCCAGGTTAATTTGAAAACTTACTGACCACTTCCAACTTCCCCCTAATTCTCCAATACTTTCCAGCATCTGTACAGCTCTGGTGTGACTGCAGGCATCCTACCACAGTGTTGGGGATGTGTACTCTTCTGCCCTGCACACACTCAGCAATACATGTGATCTGGAGATGAACCAGCCTGTGCACATGCTATTTAAAACTCTTCCATGGTCCAGACCTGTCCCTGGGCCCAACTGGGCCATCTCTGCTCTTGGCCATTTAAAAGAAGTTGCAAAACATGTTAGAAGCAAACAAAAACAGCTAAAATACATAGAGAGGGAAATGTTAGGTCATGGTGAGTGCCATCATAAATTTTAGTAAGCTCTTCTATGGAAAACTTATATCACTGAAGTAATTTAAGATATGGTATATTATATCAGCTAATGATCTAAGTTCAAATATTTCAGAACTGATGTTCATTCCAGCTTTACTCTGGTGCCTAACACTAGTGTTTCCAATCCATGCTAATGCAAATGAAAGGACATTATAATATTTTAAATGGATCCTTAACTTTCTTTGGAAAAATAACCATATTGTTGCCTTTTAAGAATAATATTTTTCAAGTTTGAAAAGGAAGCGATTATAATCATCTTGGAGAAAAGTTTCTTGTCTTTTCTTCTGTCCTCTTAAAGTAACTGACAATTCAGAGAACTTGAGCTATGCCAATTCCACTAGAAGAAAAAACTTTCTGCATTATTTCAGATCAAAGATAATGGAAAAATAAATACATTTACAGGAAGTCTGAGGAAAACAGAAAGAGAGAAGTGTGGCACTTCTATTTGTAAATTTTGCTAATGCTTTAAGAAAACATAGTCATTAAAGTATCATATTCTCACCTGCTGGAGAACACACAGTTCAAAAGGATAGCCATTTGAAGAGGAAGCTCAGCCTATAGTAAATAAACCAACTTTACAAACAAGTAAGCCACTGACTGTCTCTCCTTCCATCTAATGATTATTGAAAATCAAGAGTTGAGGTCTTAGGATGAGGAATTATTGAGATGATAGACAACCTCTTAGATCTAGAGGTAAATACCACACACCTGCACTCACACTGTTAAATGCCTCTGGAGAATGGGACACTGAATAAGCAAATTCTCCCAACTTATCACCAAAATGCTTTGGCAATGAGTGGGATCGCCCTGAAATAGCATCAACTGTTTCTTGGTAAGTGCCTCTCCAAGCTGGAGATCCCCACAGGATCAGTGCCCACAGGATCAGTGCCATGTGACATGTTGGTCAGCATGTCCAACGGGCCACAGCCTGATGGGAGACAGCATGTCAAATGAAGCCTCGCAGCCCCCCACTTTCCTGTATTGCGCCAAGAGCTACAGCACTGACAAACCTGCTAATCAACCAGTGCTCCCTGCACATCCACAGAGAGAGCAGACAGCTAACAATGGCCAAAAGAGAGCCACTGCTATTAGAAATAATTTCTTTTCCCTGATAAAGCATTACTATTATCAGCATCCTTTGTTTCACCCTTGCAGACATCCTAAGGACTGGTAAATTTAAGAACTGAGGGAAGAGGGAAAGAGAATATGTCTGCCTACCCATGAACCCTGCTCTGTCTCAGTCTGAATGCTGATGGGCAGAAGGGAGGAGAAGCAAAGCCCAGACTTAGTGCTTTCTGCCTAAAATGAAAACACCCTGCCCCATACACAGTGTTACTGAATATTAAGGGTGCTTGCACCCTGCCTCTGGGCCTGCTCTTGTCCCTCCAGGACAGGAAACTATTCTATCTAGTTTATTGATGGATTTACTGGATTTATGAAATCAGCTGAGGCAGAGAAGGAGAATAATCCAACCCTTCAGCATTTAATAGCCTTTGAAATGAGTCATATAGAAAAGAAACTTAGCAAATATCAACCTGTTCGATTCCTTCACTCTAAGGAAATTAATGCTTTTATGTGTCACATTAGAACAGTGATGTATAAAAGCATCTCCCTGCTTTTTAGTCTGAGAGTTCAGGTTAAAATAAGATAGGCATATTTTATGTGAACATAAACAAATCTCTGCGGTATCTGTTATGGCAATATTTGTGTCTTGAGGCATATGACATTTTCAATTCAGAACTTCCTTTATGGGGAACAAGCAAGCAACAGTAAGATAGAACAAGATATGCCCTGGGTCTGTATAATGCCATGAGTGAGCAGTGAAGAGAGACACCAATCTCTCTAATCCAAGAAGAGAATTTATTTTCTTATGACCCATGTCCACTTGTGTTTGCAGTAGACCTGAGACACCATAAAATCTAAAATTTTGCAGAAGAAAGCACCAGAAAGTAACTCTTGCTCATTCCTCCTAAATTATTGGAAATTTGTTTTTATGTCTAATTATCTGTTTTAATATCTTACACTGATTTTATTTATTGTAATATTTTATCTCAACCTTTAAGAAATCCTTTGCAAGAATTTTAAATGGAAGTTTTAGGTGGAAGCTTTGGTGATTATTTGCATTGGGGCTTCTCAAAAGAAACAATAAATGATTTCTCCCAGAGCCTTAACTGGCTAGACAGAGGCTGAGCATGCTCCCTTATATTGGTCATGAGATGTGCCTTACTAGTTAGCATTGTAATTTTCAACAGTGAGCTGCACAACAATGTCACAAATGCACAGGAAATAATTAATTGTAAGGAGAAGATTAAGTCTGAATTCCTTTAAAAGGACACATTGTGGTTTTCTCCTAATGAAAGGGAGGCATCTATTAATAGACATACGTGTTCTCTGGCTGATTATGGAAACAAAGCTGTCTTTTCCATGGTTTGAAAGGAATGGTATTCTGTTCCCCACAACTCTTTTTTTCTGCTGCTTCTGATGGTCTGTTGTCTTGATCTACACATAGAAATATTATCTGCTCTGTGTTTACGTCCAGTATTGTTCATTGCCTTGTAGTGTGTAAACATATTCTATGCTAGCATGCAGATACCCTTGTTTATGGAAGATGCTTTATAATGTGTCTCACTTTGAATAATTGCAAAGCTTGGATTTGGCCTCCAGCATGTTGCTGATTGTGAAAATCTAGCCTGGGCTCATCTATTGTTTGACATGATCACACAAACAACTTTGTGCTCTACCCTCTCACTATCATCCTGGCATAATCCCTCTGAAAATAGCTCTTGTTTCAAGTGTCACAGGTGTTATTTGACTTTCCTTACTTTCGCTTTTCACTCCAACTCTCCTTTCTTCCCACCTTACAACCAAAGTACCTTTTAGACTACATTGTACTGTTCATAGATTATTTATGTAGGATGTAGAAACCTTGAGAACTCATTTTTAAACAAACCATAATTGATAGCTGAACACTTTTAAGCTGTAATATGAGGAAAAAAATCAAATGTTCTTGGAAGATGGCATTTCACTCAGTCAATATTTAATGTTTAATTCTTTTCTGAGCACAAAAAGAAAGTTGGCTTAAAACACTTTTTTTTTTTTTTTAAAATCTCTTGCTTCTTGTGTTAAAACTATTATAGCAGTCTTGTATCACATTTTTAAGCTTTTCTCCAAAAACATGACTAGGATGATTTAGTAAAAAGCTAACTTTAAATTCTCAAGCAATTACATTACTCCAAAACCTTAGAATTAACAAAAAACCAAACATCTAATTCAAAAGCTGTAACATCGTATTTCAACTTTTGGTTAAGCTTACCTCATTTAAGCTGTTAAATTGCTCAGTTGCTTCTTTTGGTGAAATGCATGTGTTCTGATCTATTCTACAAAACAAAACAAGAATTTTCACTCAATAGATTGCTTACTTGTGCTGAAAATATGTAAAACCTTTCATCATGTCTGTACGTAAATTACGAGTTATGGGATAAAGTTGTTTTATTCAAAAAATAACATTTCTATCAAAGTTACATCTGTATTTTATGCCTCATTCAAAACAAAGGGACTTTACTGGAATCCTAAATAACATATTTAAACTGTGAATAAGGTCCTGGAAACTATGACATTAAAATCTGGCTCACTCTGCCACAGAGAAAAAGTTCTACAGAAGTATGATCAGCTCCCAATATCTTTGTGAGCTAATGGAATTAAAGCCAAGAGAAAGCTCTAGCATATGTTTTGATCTAAGCACAGTTTGTCCCACATGCTTTAAGTCAGGAACAAGAGTTTTCCTGTATCAGAGCCATAGAGAATACATCTTTCCATATTTAAATTTGTATTATTTCAGGCTCCCAATCTTCAACTTTCTGCTTAAGTTCTGTTCTGCAAATTTCACAAAGACCAAAGGATTCTTACGTGGAGCTGGAAATCCTTTGAATAAGAAAGATTTTCTAGTGTGTGTCACTTTGCAGCCACCAGATATGTCTGTACCTTTGGTTTTCCCTAACTGTATCACTGCTTCTCCACATGATAAAAGGAAAGGAAGGTCCTGGACTGGCAAGGGGAAAATCTTCTCCCTCAGACTACAGCTAAAAAGACAACTGTGCCCCATCCAGGCAGATGCGGTCATGACCTAAGACTCCACACACCTACCAGCTTCAGGATTAGTTAGTTACAAATTTGCTCTACCAAGGAATGAAATTAAAGCCTAAAAAATCCTTCCCATGGATTAGGTGAGAAACCTGAATAGGCTCATACCACAGCACTGTCCTTCTCCAGAGCAAACAGAGGATTTCCACAGTCATCTTCAAAGCCTGACATGGGTATATCACAAGTTGATTTGCAACACAGCTGAAGAAAGAAAACTATTGCTGCCTCAGAGAATGAGATTTCTCATTGCTGAAAAGGTATCAGTGTTTGCTGGCCGCTGAGAGACTCACATGGTCAAAATTAACACAAAATCCAGATTCCTTTGGGCAAATTTATTAATATTTTTCAGCCTATTGTGCTCAGAGTCTTCTAAGCAAAACCAAATAGTTTTAAAAGTCTAGAGACCTCAAAAACAGTGCAGACAGATGCACAGGCCTTTGTTGCAGTTCTTCATACTTATGAGACATTTAAAGACTGAAATGATGAATATGCCACTTTCTTTACCAAAATAGACATATTAGATATCTACATCAGGGTAAACACTTACCTCCAAACAGGATACAAGGTGTGCAATTCACACAGGAACAAAAATGAATCATTTTGGTGGTATACATCTAGCACCAGAATGGGAGGTCTCACAGACCAGCCAGCTTTACCTCTCTCAAGATGCACAGGTACATGATAAGAAGTGAGTGATTCCTGGAGATTCTTTAGCAGCAAGGTGCCTTGAATGACTGTTGCACAAGCACCTATCTACATCTCTATGTAGCTCTCTACAAATATATGCTTTCTGCCTTTTCACCTGAAAATGAATAGCAAATGTTTCCATAATGTGAAGAGAACAGAAAGAAAAAGGAATTATAGAAGCAAAAATGTTAATGCCAAACAACCAACTTCTAGCTTTTAGGGACAGTATGAGGCTGCACAAGAGAGTTAAAGAAAACTAAGAAAAATCATGGGGAGAGCAAAAGGACTAATTTAATAGGAAAAAATGAAATATTCATAGTTTAGTTTAATAACATGTAAGAAAGGACCAGCAATGCTACAAACAGCTGGAGAATTAATTCAGTAGTGAAGAAAAAAAAATTAGAGTGATTTATTGCACTGACCTAGAGCTAGACATAAAGGAAAAGAAGAAAAGGACTCATGCCAGATTTGTACACTTCTGGTATTCATTTGGAAGACTCCTTTCAGGGTCATAACACACAGCAAATGTGAACTCTCCTTAAAAAGAGAAAACAAAAAACTACACACTAGCAGCAGTTCTTACATGTGCTATATGATGTTCTACATAATGCACAGCTGTATCACTCATGCAAGTCTTGAGATTAAAATGTTTATAGCACCCCTGAAGTACCACCTCTCTCTCATTCAGGCTGATGTTCTTGTCTGATTTTTTTAGAATAAGTGTTTTAGTGGAAGTCTTGCATTTTGCTGCTTCTTTTAACTAAAAATACTGGAGTAAGATGCTTTTCGGTTTGAATTTTTTTGGATCTTGGAGGTATTGAAATCATTCAGGTGAATAACCATTTTTGGGTGAAGACCATTTACACAACAGTATGCCAAGCTGACCTTACTCTATATAGAAAGTTTTGGGGTCTGCTTTTTTGTTTTCACCAAGATTAACTGCTCTGCTAGGCAAATGCAGGTTATCTGATTGTCACCAGGCAACAAGGGGCTTGCAATTTAATAACTATGGTTGGATCCTATTCTCATTAAAAGTCAATCACAAAATATCCATTAACTTCAAAAGCAGCAGGAACAAGCCCTAATTTTCCATCTGTGCTGAGTACATTAAAAGTATTTTAAGCCTTAGCTGAAATTTTGAATAATTGCAGGCAACCCATATTTTGTATAATTTTCATAATGTAAAATAATGAAAATGGAATGCTTTCCATGGCTACTACTCAAATATATGCTATACCTTATCCTTTATAAAATATGAAAGGCCTGATCTCTCACCCTCCCTACAGACTCTGGTTTTGGCAGAATTACCCTGTTCTAAATGGCACAGATGAGAAAGATGCAGCCCAGTAACATGTACATTTGAAGCTTGTGGACATCACAAAAAAAATCCAAATATTAATTATCATAACAGAGCTCCTACCAGACAGCAAGGGGAAGATCAATTTGCATGAACAGTGTGCTGTTTAAAAAACCCACCAGAACATGTAAATTATTGAATTATGCATATCACTTCTAAACTTGCATAAAATTCAAATAAAACCACATAATTTAAAAAACTAAAAAAAATGTTTAAACGTAATCTAAGAAAATTCCCTTCTTATTTCCCAAACTCATAAAGGAGAATTACATTCTGTAATTTGCAAGCCTCAATTCAGTCCAGCCCTGGATTACACTCAGCCTATCCTCAGAGACTTATGTGTACGCACCACAACGCCACACTTGCTCTGTGTCTTGGCCCAATTAACGCATTACTGGCGCCAAGATAAATTCTGGCAAGCAAACCACACATTATGCTGTGGGATGAACCCCCTTTTTCCAGATTCACTTTCAGACTATCCTGACCCAATACCCCTTCCCTGTCTCCAGTCTAGTAATCCCACCATGGGGCTGACCCACCAGGTTAACAGCTCAGAAAGGGCAGTCTCAGTACCGCATCAGAGGACTGATCCAGCCTATCTAGAGGTTACATTACATGATTTTACAGAAGGACAGAACCTGCAACCAACACACCTCAGTGCCAGGAAAACAAAAAAGTCCTTTCTGAGACCTCCACAAATGCCAAAAAGTGTTATGAAATTCATAGTCACCACCTTAATACAGGGCTGCACGTGAATGCTTCAAAATTAGGCCTATGACTCCTTACAAAGCAATACAGAACTGCAACAGCCCTCTGGATGAGCATAAAGTTCAATGAAAGAAATAACACCATTAAGGGCCCAAGGCTGTTTGGATACATCCTAAGATGACTCCTTGGTCAGTCCCTGAATGCTGGAATAAGCAGCCAGCCAGAGAGCCAGCATACCAGGGCATGTCTCATCACTCAGTATTTGCATAAAGGCTGCCTGTGGACAGCCAGACAGCCACGCTTGTTTTTCATATTATGAGCGCCTCTAGCACTCACCAGGCACAGTCCTTACTTGGGCTACAGGAAGATGCCTTTTTTCTTTTTTTTTTTTTTTTTTTGCCTCTCTGCCCTTTTTTTCTTTTTTTTTCTTTTTTTTCCTTAAGTGTATTGCAACCCAAGAGCTTGCTCAGGGATTTTCCATGCCTTGATACAAGAATTATCACTGGAACCAATATTTTAATATCGAGATTCCTGAAGAAACTGTTCTTAGAAACTGGTCAGTCATTTCCCAGTAAATCAGTGTTTCGTCAGCAAATCCTGGTTTGCTGACAGAGAGCTATTCGCAGACACATACTGGTTGTGATGAATTTTTGCCAGGTCTGAGGCAGGACTCAGAGGGAATCCAGCCAAGTTTTCCCCCTGCTCACCTGGCTGCCTGTGCAGGAACACAGCCTCACAAGCTCTGCCCCACCGTGCAGGTCCGCCATATGGCATGAGGACATCAGCAGTTCTGCAGCTTCCCTGCTCCCTCCCACACATCCCTGAGTTGTAGCTGCTCAGCAGAAAGCATGGAAACTACAAGAGTCCCTACCTGAACTGCACTCTCAAAAGCTACTTGCCTTGAAAGCTTAAATACTGAAACCCTCACTAGAGCTTGGTCTCCCACAGGGGAGTACAGAAACCACGAGAGACTCTGGCTGAGCCCAAGATCCAGGACAGCCCAAGGCTCCCGGCATTTCCAGTTTTCCTGAAGAACAGTCATAGGTCTAACAACAACTGCCACCCTACAGCCTCTGCAGAAATTAGGCACCAACCGAGGGACTAGCTGATTCCTACTAAATGAAACCACTCCACTCCCATTTTTGGGGAATGGGGAAGAGGGGGAACTTTCTGGGACTTTGGCACAAAACTTAACTCCAAAGTGTAATTCCCACACTGACTTGGAATGCAACCTTCTTTGAAACACTGGCATTCCCATTGCCCAAGCGTCCCATGTTTCAGCCCTCTCTCTGTGTACAGGCGTCCGAAGAAAACATCATCCTCTATTCAGGTAACTGCGTACACAGCTCTGCAATCCACAGCTCTGCAATCTACAATTGCTGGTTGCCTTTGAGAAGGCAGTCGGTAAAAGCAGCTTTTTGTAATCATCTGTATTGTTCCACACTGGCTTTCCTATTCTCTGTTAAAAAAAGGCAATTCTTTTTATTTGTTCCTGGGGCCTGCATATAACTTTTACCTCCCAAAGGTGTAGATTATATTACAGTCATATCCAAACCCAACTATACAGGATGTGTAGAGCAGTATTCAGTGTAATCACTTGCAATAGTATTAGAAATTCATGTTCTTGTAATAAAATGTAAAGGTTTCCTTCCTGCAGATGGCATTTCATATTCTAAATTGATGCTGATGTTCATAAATCATGCATGATAACATACCTCTTGAAATTAAAATTCTTGATTCACAGATCATGTATAGTTTAGACAAAAAGACAGTATTCCCTCATTTTTCTGACTATAATTTTTTCACCACGTCTATTTTTCCATTTCCCTCAAATCCTACCAAAATTTTTCTTTCACTGTTTCAGTGGTTGTCATATAATGAAAGTAAACACACACACCCCCCAAAAAAACCCCCACAATCAACACATATACTTATAAGTTGTATTTCTATAGATTGTTTCTCTTATAGTGCCTGTTTTTTCTGTCACATATCTGTTTATGAATATCCCTTGTTAGGTTACCCTGAATTTAGAACACTTTGCTCAACAGGGACTATACGGGAAAGTTTTTCATATCTCAGCAGTTTTTGATCCATATTTAGACATATTAAAACTATCCTGGTTTTAGCTGCTCCACACTCACTAGAACAGACTTTTTTTAAATCTCTGTACAGTTCAGAGGCATTTAGAACCTGAAACTCCAGTAAGACTAATGACAGAGCTACAGAAGTCTGCAGAAACTAAATAAGAGCAGAAGTAACAACAAGCCACACTAGAAACAATTGACCTTGCTTCTTAGTATGAGACAAATAAATCCTTCTTCTCCTACCCTCCACACATACATCTGTGACTGTATCAAGTGGCACCCTTGCAGCAGTGTGGCCATCTCCTGTTCTCCAAAAAATCAGATAGCTTTTGGTCTATGACTTAGGGATCCCATGCAGATGTAGTATTCCAAAGCATTGTCAATTTTAGCAGTAACCTAGCAAAAACAGGGTGGAAGACGGTAAAACTCAAGTTTTGTGAGGCTAGCAGATGTGTTCTGTCAAAATCTAGCTATGATTGTTCTCTGCTGCCAAGGCTGAATATTTAACCTTTGCCATGTCCTAGAGCAGAGAAGGCAGAAAACAAGTCGTCATACTCTGGCAGCTATGTTTCACAGCCTGTTCTATGAGCCAGTTCTGTTCTCCTGATGTAGCAGCCAGAGATACACATGAGCTGAGATATGGGCATGTAATTGCTCTGGACCTATCAAAGCTGATTGACAGCAGAGGGTTGGGGCAAGCTGCTGGTGATCCTTAAAAGGAGCCACCAGACACAGTGACCCTCAAACTGAAAGTGGTAACTTCAACATATGTGATTCAAAGTTCCCTGCCCCAGCAGGGTGGTGGGAATGTTTTTTCCAAGGACAGTTAAGGCAGTTAAAGTAAACAAAGAGTGTGTGCAAGGCCAAGGACCATGTCACACAGCACCAATGCTTTTTTACTCCAAGTTTCTTATTTAAGAGTAAAATCTCCTCTGTTTTGTTGTAATATAAACAAATTAAGACACGGGCAGAGTTGAGATTTGATCATTATGCCTTCACAGCTCTTAGCATGGTAACTCCAGGTACCATTATTTAACAGATTTAGCACCTGTGGACAGCAGGCTTCCTAAGGAGCTACCCTGGTGTTAAATGGGAATGAATGGCATCATGAACAATGGTTTAGTACCAGGCAATCTAAAAAGGCCAAACTGTTGAAATGGATAGGGAAACTTTGCTGTGGTTTGTTTTATTCAGGCATACTCCTTATCTTTAAAGTCCATATTGATTTAATCATGTTCCTTTCATAAATCAAAATTAACCAATGTTATTTCATTATCTACCCATACACAGACCTCCTACCAGCAAAGCCACTAGGTACGTCTAACTCTCTGATACCAAACTCACTATGCCTCTCTCTACAAGAAATCTGTGTGATTTTTTCCTAGCATAAAGAATGCCAGAAGAAGAGAAGGCAGGTTTCCTCGGCTGGGACTAATTAGAAACACTCAGAGATGCAGTGTTTCAACTGCACATACAAGCACTGTAGGGTGGAAAGCAGTTCTTTGTGAAAGCTAATTAAATGCTTGGCCATTCTGCTAAAAATTCCTCTGGGAGCACAAATTAATATCATTTACAACATTGTCTACTAAAAGCTGTAGTGAAGGCAACCAGTTCATTTCACATAAAGCACTAAACTGCCACTGGATGGCAACTGTCACTCCTCACCTAGTCTTGACTTGAAATAGGCCTTGGAGGCAACTAGTTCTGCATGTCAACTAGTTGTGCCCTTAGCCACTGAGCATCCCTGGGATGTACAGCTGCTGCTCCAGGGCCTCCAGAGCGAGCCAGAGCCCCTGCTACACTGCACCAAGGCTGTCATGCACCTCAAGATAGAGAACAAAGAGCAGAGACCTGGCCCGCCTGCCTGAAACTCTATGTGCACAGCAAAGCAGGGTCAAACCAGCACCTGAGCATGGGAAATGGGTAAAGTAGTGCCCCAAAAACTGATCCTGTGAAGAGCATGAGCTCATTTACACAGTCCAAGCCTGCCAGTAAGCGCTAAATTTTATCTTTAGGACACACCTTCACTGGTAGATCGGGTCAGTTGGTTGAGTTGAAACACCATTTTTAGCCTTTTGCACAGCCATGAAAGATTAGAGGAGTAACTGTGACTACCAGTAATCAGTAGAGCTGAGTCACTTCACCATCAGCTGAGTTACCTGCCATCAAGACTCAGCTAATGCCTTACCTGCACCCTTCAACTGGGACAAGCACAGTTGCCATAGCACCTAGAGTCTAAACTATACATAAATGCATACCCCTGCTAAAGTCAGGCCTGCTGGTTCCCATTTCTCAGTGAGAATACAGCTCTGAAAAGCAGGTCAGCACTGGGGGGGAAAGAAAAGAGGTGCCAAGATGTTTTTGAAACTTGGCACAGAGGAATTGAAGTTTCTGAACTGAGGATGTTCTTCCTGCTTAAAATGTAAGCAGTTTAAAGAATGATGAAATTTGCATTCTTATTTTCATCCCTTTCACTTTCTCCAAACAGTTCTAGTCATATAAATACAGATTACAACTGCCAATGAGGGCCAGGAGTCTGAATATTTTATACAAAAGGCAGCAAATTAATTAGCCTTTCCTACAGTTAATCAGAAGTTAAAGGTGCTGTCTTATGCCAAGGCTTACCTTGGTTGAAATCTCACAACTGCTTCCTGGCATCTTAAAGCTACATTCTGTGCATAGTCATTAGCTGAGGATGCAGCCTTCCCCTGCCACTCTGGGAGGCCTGGCAACGCACTTTCCAGCTCCTGCACAAAGAAAAAAAATGTTGAATGTCCTGTCAGTACTAATCAGGCTTAGCTGAATATTTTGCTTAAAGAAAAAAAGAACTCCATGAGACCAGATGCTGATTGTGTTTCTCTGTTATTTTTTTGTAATTATCTAGAAACAACTGGAAAACACAGACTAGAAAAGGTTCTAAACAAAGTAGTATCTTCTTTCACTGTAAAACATTTTTTGAAACCAAAGCAGACTGTAATCCATTTTCTGTTTATTAGTTAGATAAGAGATGTCAGCCTCTGAGCTAAGGGGTGCTATACACAGAATTCAATATTATTTTGCTTATGTAACTCTCACATTTAATTTGAAATTATTTACTCACATGTCAATAATATTTTATTACTTGGGCATCGTCAGAAAAATTTTGGCTGACAAATGCAAATGCAATTCACTTAAGATTTGTAAGGTTTAACCAGTTTCCTTTTTCCTTTTGCTCTTTCCCTTCCCTAACATATGCATAGCTTTATGAATAGAGCATTACTGCAGAAGGAGTGAAAGGCAGGGAGGAAAAAAAAAATCACGTTAGCCAACCTGTCACACAGAAAATAAAAAAGCCAATTTATTCCAACAAATTGAGGGAGTAGGAAATAGAAAACTATGCATTCTACTTGAAGCTTTTGAAAACCAGTTGTAGGGCTGTGACAAGACACGTTCAGCTCATCTTAATTTCCTTACCTATAAAGTGGGTTATAATATTTCCCTTGCATTGCAAAGGGGTAAGTTAATGAAGTTCTTTGAAAATGCTATAATCAAAGTGTGACTTTTTCCTACTTCTTTATTAGCTTTTATCATCCAATATTTTATTCTAATAGTTTACAAAATTAAAATACAACATGCTTTGCGAAACAATAGTGTTCACTTCCGCTGGTAAAGCAATACATCTGGTTTTGCTTAGCTGGAAGAATGGAGGTCAGAAGTTTGGATAGGACTGTTTGAATGGGAACATGGAGGGCTAAGGTCATTCTACATTTAGATGAGCTTAGCTTCAGAAGCTGACCGCAAAAGCTGTTAATACAGTTACAAGGAAAACTTTGGGTGCTATGTAAATGAGTGAAACAAGAGCATTTGAAGTTAAGCAACTGTATGTTATGGCTGAAGATTCTCAGTATTGTACAATTGAAGTTAATCAGTCAAAGAAAGTCAGTCCAGCTAAGGTGCAAAACCAAACCTGCATTACAGTAGTAAACTTACTTCAGCAGAAGCATCTTCTGCAACAAATAACTCTTTCCAATATCAGAAGAGAGGACATGGCAATTCAAGATGCTTTCTGCTAGATGAAAGGGAAGGCTGAGGACAAGAATATATGCTGGTCATTAGCACTCACTTGCAGGCTTGATGTTTGAGGACATAGGTGGGTTTTGGTTGTTTTTTTCTTTTATTCTTTTCTTTATTTTTTCCCCTTTGTTGTTGTTCATCAGCAATGTTATTAAGGTATAAAGAGTAATTTCTAGGGAAACACCCTTGACGAAGTCTCTGTTTCTCAAGAGCAATGAAATCCATTCCTCATGTGTCAAAGGCATCCAACAGTGTAGTGCTGTCTTATATTGTATTTTTATTTCTTCTTAACTATGGAATGAAGCTTCTACAATGAGGCTGCATCTGGTAAGGAGTCTGTGAGGAGGGAAATCTCCAGGCATTGCTAACAAGTCTCAGTGCTGCATAATCACTGATACTTGCCATACCTGCTTTATAGACTAAATAGTATGTGGGTTTGGAAACAGCCAAAAATTAAAGCTTCTGTTTCACAAGGTAATTTTTTTTTAATCTATTTCCCTCAAAAAAACCCACAGCTTGTCATACCCCATGTCTGTCAGAGCATCTGAATTATAGTACAGGCATACAAACTTTTGCTGTGTTTATGGAGCAGCTTCATCTGCTCTTGAACTCCAGAAAGTGCCTTGCATCCTTTATATGCTTTATCTAAAACACAAACACTTCCACCTCTCTTCAAATGCAAGCATCATGCAAATATTGTATCAGCATTTTGGGCTCCAGCCCTGGCATACCTCGTGATGCTGTGTCAGTATAGAAAATAGCCAGGACTGAGCAGAAGCTCCTCCTACCCCTCCTGAAAATGCCAGTCCATACAAGAAAATAAGCAGGTACATTTAATGGACAGTGAGTTGGACAGATTTAATCCATGACGGAGGTATTGTTTAGACATAAACAGAGTGTACCTAAAAACTGAAGTGGAACTTGCAGGCTGCCTGACATGTTTATGCGTTTATGTAACTAATGTGTTACCATCAGTTCTGTGGTTTTTAATTTGAAATCCATGCAATTTGCACACATAATTTATACTCAAAATACAAAATTTCACACAGCAGTTTTCAACATTCCCATCTTGGCATTGATTGTCAAGCCACTATTTAATTTTTATACTCATTTAGCTTAATAATAAAACTGAATTTTTACTATCTCTACCTACTAGCTAGCATGTTTACTGTCATTTTGTAAGTATGTCTAAGTATCAATAAGGAATTTGAGGATGACTCATTTAATAATCTATATTCATGACTGTGCATCAAAGGTGAGCAACAGGAGAAAGAATTAGGCAAGGAAAGCAGACTTTCCATTCCTAACCATCTGTTCTTACACTGACTCTCTGGAGTACGTTCTGAGCATATGCCTCCTCACCTCCTGAAGTCAAATAAATCCTAATTGATTTGATTTTCTATAGATTAACACTGCAGAATTGCTAAAGAAGCTCATAAAGCCATAGCAAAGATGAAACCAAGTAGCTGGCGTACAGCGGTGTAATCACATTCCAGCAGCCTGCCTCTCTTTCCATACTTTAGAAAGGATCCAACTGCCCCCATAGCCAGCTCCTGCCCCCAAATAAATAACTGTATGCAATATCTGAGGTACAGCTTTACTCTAGTGACATTTTATCAGCTTATAAGTGGTCAAGTGAAGTCATTTGGTACTGCATTTTTATTAGACTTGGTCCTATTGATTATCTGTAGATGTAATAACCTTTTCTTCATTTAAGACCTAGGTTACATGACCACAATACTACAATTGTGTCCAAAAAAATCAGGGGTGAAGGAATCACACTTCACCAGACTGTGAAGCTCAAAATCCCCAAGACAGCCATCTTTTGTCTACTTGAACACAATGGACTGTTCCCTCCCACTGACCTTTCTACAATGGAAATCCCCTGAATTCTCACTAGTAGAAAGGCACACAAAATTGGTTCCCATCCAAACTGACTTTAATCCTTCCAACACATGCAGCAATCTTATTTGTCTCACTCTGATTTTAAATGGACAATTTTCTGAAAAAGCAATTCATGGGCTTATAACACATAGGAGCAAGCAGTAAACATTTCCTTGGCTTATCAGAGCAACACCTTTAAAAGAGATACTGTCAGTGCAATGTTGTCACTGTTTATTTCTGATACTTCAGAGAAGTCAGATTGGAGAAGTGAGGAGACTATCAAAAAAGCACTCTATCAATAAACTCAGGAAAATGAGGATGAAGTTTAATCACCATGTGCAGTGCATCGTACTACTATTTTTTTTTTCATAAATGCATGTACTCTGATATTGCTGTTTGTCAGCTCAACTTCAGCCGCTTCTATGTACATCATTTGTTTCACTGAGTGACTTGGTGGCAAGGTGTTTCACAAAAGGAAGTTACATGCAGTTGCACAGTGTTTCAAAGCCTAGCCCACTTCTCCAGACAGCAGCAACCTGCCATGTACATATGTAATTGTAGGAACTAATGAATTGTAAATAAATTGGTTCTTTCTTTCTATCTAACAGCTAGTAGAAACAACACAGGAGCACTTTGCTTTCAGCTTCATAATGGAGAGAAGCAATTGCTACCAGTTCACAACTAAGGCTGCTAACATAGACAGCTGCAATAGCGTTTGGGAGGTCATAACATACTGAGGATCCCAATGAGAACCCACATACAGAAACAAATCCTTTGCAGAAGTCTTCTGCAAAGCAGAGCCTAGTTTTCACAGGCATTGTTAACAGAACCAGGAGCCAGATGCTGGCTTCTTTCAGAATAAAAGCCCTTGTGGTAGCTGAAGATGCAGAAAGGCAAGCACTCTGGGTCAAGGAACATGCACATCCTTACTAATGAAAATGAAGGCTATGTGAAATGAAAGGCTTTGTAGATGTGTTCTCCAAAACAGCTCCCTTCTGCAAACTATTCCAAGAGGCAAACTCTTTCCTCTACAGCAAGCACCACTGAACCCAGGGTGGATATGAGTTACCCATCGAAAAGTCTTTTAGTACTAGGATACAATTCTGTACATGAACGAGTGGAGTTCCTACTATGGAGTGATGTTTGGTTTGTGTTTATGTTGTATATTATACTCTAAGCTCTACATGAGCTCTCATCCCTCAAGGGAGATGAAATGGTACCTAAACATCTTACCTCTTCCAGTATGCCAGAAATGGGAGCAATGAGTTCGGTAGGGGCCCAGGACCATTTTGATCTTTCCTAATTCAAGCCCTTGAGTCATGTGAAAATTATCTGCCTGACACTGTTTTTCCTTCCAGAGGCTGCATATCTAAGTTACACTGGTATTTTATGGCAGTCTAATTATATGCTTAAAAAGTTTCCCATGAAAGAGTATCAACATTTTCAGTTAACCACTTCCAGCCACATATAATAATATAGATCAGTAAATCTGTGCTGTTATCTTTCATTGGGCGAAAGATACATGCATGGCATACGCAGGGAGCAGGCAGACAGGAGACCCAGAAGCAGTTGAAAGAGCAACAGATGATCTATGATACATCCCTGTTGTTCATGACTTCTTCATGACTCCTCTTCCTGATATGCCTCCACTTGCCCTTTATAGGGCAAAATTTCCTATCATTTTTCTTATCTGCTGATAAACATGCACACCTCACCTCCCTGCAGCCTAAATAATATTTCCTAGTAAAGCAATACAGTTGCAGAAGATCTGCAGTTAGTTCTTCACCTCAGGGGTGAACTCCAGAAAACCATGCAAGAAGAGTAGAACAAGAGCTGACATTAATATTCTGAAAGAGACTGTGATAATACCATTTGGATGCCATTTGCTTTTACTTTTTCTTCTAGAATTCAAAAGGATATTCCTCACTTAGAAGGTAAAACATGCCATCCAAAATGATGAATTCCCACTCTAAATTTGAAAAAATGGACCAAAATAATTCCTGTTCTATGATGGGTTCAAAGCATTTTAGAAAGTGTTCTGCAAATTTCTATCCACAAACAAGCAAAGAGGAGAGACAGAAAATAACCAAATAACTATACATCAAAGAAGAGATGTAAATGCAAACATCTGTATTTAGCAATGTCAGGCCTTGTGCCTAATACAGTCCAACAATCTACCAACACGTTAACATCAGCTTTCTTGGTTATGAAAATATTTCCAGCTGAGGGGTTTAACCTGGATCAGAAGTCTAGCCCTCAGATGCACATAAGACATGACATGGGAAGCACCACAGAGAACAGAGGCACTTCCAACAGCTGCTGGGAAGTGGTAGCTCTGGAGTCTACATAGCAATGTACCACTACAGAAAGCAGCAGAAGCTTCTTCATTTCTAGTCTGCTTTTATAGCCTTTAGAAAAGTTACAGTTCTGCTCCCCTCAGCTCAACCTGGGAAGCCTGTGGGAAAGAGCACTCGTACCAGAATCTGCACTGGAATAGATTATTATTTAAAAATTAAAAAAACCCAAAGAAAACCACAAACAAACAAAAACAGAAAGTAAGATAAAGTATGAAAGATCTCTGTTGGCAGCCAAAATACCAGCATAAGAGATCCTCAGTGAAATAAAGAAAACAGAATAAGTCCTGTCAAAAAATGGGAGTAGATTACTGTGGGGTCTCGGTCCCATCATGGATTACCAAGGAGTCCCACTTTGCATTTCAAAAGGTATGTTTGCTCAGACACTCTGCCATAAACTTACACTTGGTAAGCTTAGTTCTTTACCTGACTTTCCTCATGGCTTTTTCCATTTTCTAGCTTTGCAATGGGCTTAGGTTTTCTCAGCTTCAAGTTACCCATTTCAGGCTTTAGAGCGTAGTCAATTACAGCCTGCTGCTCGTGCTGCTGAGTGTCTTGCAGAGGCAGCTGCCTTTCCGCTAAGACAGCAGTGTTGTCTGGATAATTTTCTTTGTTATCATCATCTCTGTAAGAAAATAAAATTGAAATGCATCAGGTAGGACTTCAGACACCTATCAAAATGTTATGAAGGAAAAACAGCAATAAGTTCTTAACTATTCATGGTATTTTAATTTTACCAAGTTGAGTAGTCTACACATCAAACACTGCTTATGTTAGTAACATGAAACTGAGAGGTTACTGTTTATTGTAAAATCACAAGTTAAACTACTGTTAGTATTATTACACATTCAACTGTGGAGCCATTTAAATAAGACTAGTTTTAAAGACACTTTCTGGCTTCAGCCCTATAGTTCGTATACCCCAAATAAAATCTGAAACTGTCTTTTTCAGGCAGAAGACCTTTCACCATCTAGGTTATAATGTCACAAAAATGTCATCACATCCAATAATTGTTCCCTATGTAGTCACACTTCCCTTCTGACAGTCTGACAGTCTGTTTTTGAGGGCTTTTGGAGAAAGTGAGGGAGGCAGGCATATGAAGTAGGGTTTGGACAGCCAGAGATGTATTTGAGTGGAAGGGACAAGCATCATGTACTCCCAGTTGGAGCAAAGGTCCTCCTCTGTAACAGCACATCTGGTGGTTTAAAGATGCTGTTGCTCATGGATGCTCAGGTAACCACTGAATCTGGGACAGATATTTTCAATCTCCGCCTAGCCTACAGAGTGTAGCCTGTCCTAAGACCTTCCTAGTCTTATCCACACCCAGTCAATCCAGCCTTAGACCGGTCTAATGCCTTCCACTGGGAGTGTTGCCCTGGCACCTTTAAGAAAGCTACTGCAACGCAGACTGCGATGTTGCCTGCTTAGTTGGCAGGATCAGCAGACTGGCATTACTGCTCCCTGGCTGTTGCACGGTTTGCGGGTGGAATTTCAGATGTTAGTTTCAGCTGGTAAAATCCTAATCGTTAGCTGAGAGATGACCTCTCTCCTGGTGTGAAACTTCCATAACTGAGGGATTCAAGAACTATTGAATTAATGCTCCTGAGATTTCTTTTAGCAAGCATAACTTGCTAATTCGATGTTTTCTCCTAAGGATTCTGAGCTGCCAAAGTCACTTTCCATCTGTGGCCTGTCAGCATCCAGATGGACGCTTGCAGGGTGCCTATGAGTTAAACACCATTGCTGCCCAAGCCTTATGCAAGTGTGCTCCAAGGCAGTTGTTATAGTTACAGGGTAGGGTGCTTTATATCCTAGGGCATTACAGCAATGTGCAGAAGTGTTGCTAATTTTAAGGTATCATCTGATTTAAGGTTTTAAATTCTTTCTGAAAGGTTGTGTCCTCTAGCAATCAACATAAACTAACATAGCCATGAGAGACACATGCCTCAAGAATACTTCAGTTGAATTACAATTTGAATTTTTTTTTTCACAGAGATACTCATCAATGAGCATATCGGCATACCCTCGTAGAGTTGCAAAACTCTACTTACTAGTACTTTGTACCAGCTGCCATACAATAAAATTCAATGTATTAGCATCAGAGCTGCATCTGAATGAAAGCAATCTGATGCGAAGTTAAGAATGCACACCATAATATATTTACTCATATAATAATAACTGAAATTAATCTGAATATTTTTTGCACAAAAGTATACAAGACAAATATGCATTTCCCAGAACTACTAATAGCCTTCGCAGATAATACGCCAGAAATTGTGCATTCCCTTGAGAATAACGTTTCTTTCTAATGGTTTAACAGAAGCATTCTGACAGCTTTATTTGTTGCCAGTGGATTTCAGACAAAATTTGCAGTAGAATACCTGGGGCTGGAACTGCCTGCTTGATCTTGATGTACAGAGTCTGAATCGCCGCCACACCTTGAAAATGGATACAAAACAATTGCTGATTTTTTGCCAGCTGCAGAAATTTAGTTTTTAATAACATGACAGTGCAGCTCAAAGTATAAACACATTTCTCCTTCTCTCACATTAGTTGTGGTCATTTAATTCCATAGCTGCTCAATGATAGTCTAAATCTCAGAGGAAGAAAAGGATTTGAGATTTTAAGTGTACATCATTTGGTATAACATCTTCAGCCAGATGGAAAAAATGATGACAAAGAATTTAGATGTTACCATAAAAATTACAGGAAAATTACTGTGTTTTAATTGCTTATAGTATGCTTCACATAAAAAAGAAAAAATAGAGACAATTAGCAAAGGGTGTTTTTCTCCAAGACTCACAAAAATATTAACTATGGTAGAGCAGTCATTCTCTGTATAGCAAGAAAATGAATCCCCAAATAAATTATAAAGTCTTAAAAAGTGAAGTAGCAGAATTTTTTTAAGATACATGAAGAATCATAATCAATTACATCCCCTAAGTTACAAACAACGGAATTGTCATAAGGCTGCCTAATCAAAAGAGAAATCTGGATAAATATGCTAACCACTCATGCTGAACACTGTATTGTGCAGCATGGCTAAACTTTGTGGAATAACTGCAAAGCCTATGAGCAGTTTTTCTTCAAATAAACATACATATATTTGCATACACTCCTAAAATTATGCATACATCCTTCCTAGGTATTATGTGGTGGCAAAAGTTGAGGCCCTCCTGTCACCCCTCTGTTCATACTCACAGAGCACAGACACTAAGCAGGCTTGGATCTCTTGAAGTTTGCTGGCAGAGGAATCTCTTCATTGTGAGGGAAGCAGCCTGTACTTCCGCTGACTTGTTAAATATTCGGAAGAGCTTAGGACAGAGCACATTGAGTGATAACAGCTCTGTGGTGCAATTTGATAGCAAGGTTTTTAATATATTCCTCTTTCCCACCAGTCTTCTGCTAGTATCTTTATCAAAAGCCAGACTGCAGCAGAAAATATTTAAAGGGACACTCAAGTGTTTACACTTCCTGAATACATCAGCATATGGATGAAAGCATTTGCTGCTCGCAACTGGAACACATAACTACAGTTGCAGATCCCCCCTAATCACACAATATTCCTTCAATGAGTGCAGTTCTCCCCACAAGGCAAAGTGGGGCGACATATGGAAGACAGCGGCTGATGTACAAAATGGATAAATTCACCATAGAAATCTAGTTGCCTTTGCCTCCAGATGCCAGTCACACCTTCCCCTCCAGTCTATCGCTAATTACCTTATGGACACCAGCAAGGTATGAGGATAGGACATATTGGGGGTATCAAGAAGGAAGCCCAGGGACCCCCCAAAGGGACAAACTTTCTGTCCTGTGTGTGCCACAGGAAGAGCAGGTAGGAGGAAGCAGCTCTGCTACCAGCTTCATCTATCTCCTCCTCTCACCAATCACCACACTTGGCAACCCTCGGTCCTGAAAGACTGTTTTGGTAACTGGGAACACTCTCTGGAGGGACAATGGATGACTGAGCACAGGTCTATCAGCCAAGTCTATGTATGCATACTTGTGTGCATACTCCTTAACTTGGTAAAGTGCCCTGGGAGTTGCTTTCCCTAAGCTGACTGTAATAAGGTGATCTTGAAGAAGTAGAGATCCTAACTTAGCATTTATCAACTGATTAAAGTCATAAAGCAAGACAAAACTTATAAACAACTTAAGTGAGCATGACAAAACGTATTTGAATAACCAGATAGCAGTAGATAAGAAAGATAAGCAATAATGAATCAGAGAAGACTCTGTCCATCATGTAATAAAAGATTGTGAGGAAGTTCAGAAGCAACACACTCTGAAATCATTAACAGAAATTTTTCTCTTCATAAAAATAAATATTAACTAAGAAAGCTTACTCACATAGACAGTGCTTGAGGCTAAGACCATAGCAGGACCTTTAAATAGATGAATTCCCAACATAATGCAAATAGCCATCACTAAAGCACAGTATTTTCACCTTGGCTTCTTTAAGAAATGC
Organism: Strigops habroptila; assembly: GCF_004027225.2. NCBI lineage: Eukaryota > Metazoa > Chordata > Aves > Psittaciformes > Psittacidae > Strigops > Strigops habroptila. Next base: position 33,644,539 of record NC_044281.2, read on the forward strand.
AACTTACATGTTCATGTCACCTGCCTGCACATATCAATACAGACATACACACATACTTCTCCTCTCACCAGCAACTTGTAAATCTTGTTGTCCAACTTTAGCTATATTTAACAGATAAAGGGATAGGCAAGAGTTTGATCAGTTTTGTGATAGCTTGTGGCCATATGAGAGTTCCCGCCAATGCAAAAACTATAACAGTATCTCACGCATTCCTAAAACATCTGACAATATGCCAGAACTGCCTCAAGACATAAATCCATATGGATTGAAGCTTACATTGGGCAGGAAGCATGTCTTCTGACAGTGATGTGAATCATTTTCCTTCGGTGCCCAATCTAACTACAGACCAACGGATATGTCTCTCAGAAGTAAGTACATCCATTACTGATCTCATGGCATGAGCCAGAGTCAGGTCAGAGATGGGATCCCAGTCTAGATGGACTGCTGCTCATACTCTTTATAGTACTGCCTCTTTATGCTTCTTCCAAGGATCTCTGGTTTAATGGGATTAACTTTTTAAACTTCCTTCCATTTTCACCTTTCCATAGGAGCCATTTCAGTACAACTTGAGAACTGCTCCCTTTTGCTGACTTGACCTTTAAGATGTTCACATGAACAACTACTCAACCAGGGTGCACACATGGCTTGCTGAAAGCTTAGCAGCCCCAGGCACTTGCCTTGTCTGAAGAAATGTTCCTGAAAGTATTGTATCACCGATTTTATATCATTCAGGAAGCATTTGATTTTGCCTTTGCCACAAATAAAGACAGAAAACGTCAAATAAAGATGTCTAAAGTTGCATGGCAAGTTCTCTCTTTGTTCTGCTAAATAAAAGTAACCTATTTTCAGATCTGACCAGCACAAGCAACTAGAGCTGAAATCAGTAAGAACTGCAGCTCTTAAAAACAGGCTGGGGGGGGGAGGGGAGAGGCGGAGAGAGAGGAGGCTCTAAACAGGAATTAGAGAAATCAACTCTGGAAACCAAGTTTGTTCATTTGTACAACACATTTCAAATGTCATTGCTCACTTGCTTGGTTTTCTAAAAGCATGTTTCTACTTCCGTGTTTGGAAAGATGAGATTAAAAATCAAAGCCCCTGAAACAAAACCAAGAACAGCTTAAATGAGGGAGATTCACCCTTCAGGCAATGCCTGGCCCAGCCACAGCTCTGCCATGCTGCTGCCTTGCAGCTCAGCAGGGCACAGCACAGCACTCTCTGCACCCCTCTCTCTTTCCCCAGAGGCAGTGCTGACACTATGCAGTCAGCTTTCATGCCAGCCTGGCCTTTGCCATAACGGTCACACGTAGCACCACGGAGAAAGTTATCACCTTCAAGTCCCAGAAACCTTAAGGCTGAGGCAGGCACAGGGGCTGCTCCAGGGAAATCTCTGTGGGAAACGACGGATGCACTCAGGGAGAGAGAAAAGGGAAGGAGGAAAAAAAAAGACAATGAAAAATGTACTATCTGTAGTGTGGTTATTCTCCGGTGAAGGGGGAGCATCCAGAATTTTACAGACCACCATTCAGCACGTAACCAATAGGGACACGGGAAAATAATTTAAAAATTACTTAATGATTTATTACCTTTTGTTAAATCTTTCCATATCTACTAAAGTCACACAAAAATGTGACTAAGTTAAAATATTAAATAAAGCAAGGTAATGTAAACAAATAAAGCACAGCAACGTAAAAGAGGGAAATTACTTGAATCCCTGTGAAATGTTACTTTTCCTGTAGTGATTTTGGCAACACCTGAGGATGGCTCAGACAATTACAACGTGGCCTGCTTTCAGAAAGTATCCTGTCCCCACAACGCTTAGGAAAACAGCTCACTGCCCAGCTAGTGTGTTTTGAATTATGAGCATTTTTCCAGTGCAAAACTCACCTAATACACAAATAAATCTATAAATCATTTCCTCCCTGAGAAACTGCTTGGCACATTACTGCTGAAGAATATTCCCAAGAAGCTTTTGAAATAATCAAAAGCATGTAATAATAACATAGAGAAAACCAACACTGAAGTGGTTTAGACTGAAATAAAACAAAGACCATTTTATTTGTAATAGTTTCTTAAAACCTTTGCCTTTCTAACTTTTTAATGTTCTCCCTTGTCCTGTTCTGTTGTCTCTGTAAGACAACAAAAAATAAATCAACACATATATATATTATGATCATGATATATATGAAAGGCCTTCTAATGAGTTTATGGAATTGATTACAAAGAAATGACATATTTGGTACTTGGCATGTCTAAATAATATATAGGGGTTTTTTCACAATATTTGCAAAGATTTTTTTTCTAATACTTGCAGGAAGTACAGACCATGTGTTCTTAGAAAACTGACATACTTGTGTTTGTCAAGTACCACAAATGAGCAATATTTTCACAGGAGATTTATCCTTCACTGAAAATCATGCATTTAAACATGTGTGATGTGCACCAAACATACATTCTCCCAGAAAAATATTTCACTGCTAAATGGTCACAGAGCATGCAAAGGCAGCTGTTTCATGCAATCTTTCCCATATAGTCAATAACGTACTTAGATTACAGAAAACTGAATTAAAATATATGAAAGATAGCTCGGGAATTCTCACATACTACTTACAATTATTCTCTACAGCAATTAAACTCATCATTCTTATTTAGAAATAAGGACGTCTTTAAAGTGTTCACTTACTCTGCTAAAGCTGTCGTGTTGAAGGATTTATCCTGAATGCTGAAACAGAAACAAGAAAGCATCAGATAAGTCAGCAAGGCAGGCAGGCTCCCTGAATCCTTCTCAGTTGTAGGAGCACATGCACAAACATGGCATTGCAAGGCAAGTCTCTGTGTGTTAGCTCTACATGCACGACTGTACCTTCAGCTGCTCTGCACATGCTCATAATCAAGGAACCATAGGGATTAGTCCTACAACACTCACAAAGCCCATCCAGCAGTGCTTTGAATTACTACAGGGATGCAGGTAGTCTGTGAGGATCAGAAAGGGATCATATTCTTTCATAATTGTAATAGTGCTGCTAATAAAGGCTTGGGTTAACAAACAAGTATTTGGCATTCCATCCTTTAAACATTTGCTCTATGTAATCGGCTCATCAAACACAGTTGTTTTTATTACCTAAATAGGGTTGCTCAGCTAAGGTCTCTGGAGGTTTTTTCTTCTTGTTTAGTGGTCTGTTACACACTCAGCTCATGGACAAACCCCAGGGAAACCTATGAAAAAATAATCTGGCAGAAAGGACAGACCAAGTAGTGAAAGGTTATTAAGCTAACAGCAAGCAATAGGTGAAACTGTTCCTCTGAAAGGAATAGGCTGATGTGCTCCTGCCGCAAAACATTTCAGACCTCATAAAATGCATTCAGTAGGGGTCAACTGAGGATACCTTAAACTGCAGGTTTAGAGGCAGCTATGGAATTCCCCCTCAAACACCACCTCTCAAATCCAGTAAATACACTGTTAGATCATCCTGAAATTTTATAGCAGCAGGAAAAAAGAAAAAAAAAAAAAAAAAAAGAAATGAAGAAATCTCATTGCTACATACCAGAGCTGGGATTTTTTTTTTTTTTTGCTCGGGTAGGGGAGGAGAAAGCAGTGCAGACAACAGCATCTTATGAGCTCTGCTGTTTGTGACAATGACGACAGCATCAAGCAGAGCAGGGGTACAGAGGAGTGCAGCGTCCTCCTCCCTGCAGCAGCTTGTGCCGCTGCCTGGTGTTGACACATGTCCCAGGCAGCAGCAGCAGCCAGGAGCCACAGCCATGACGATTTCCCTTCTTTCACCAACAGTGCTAACAGTGTATCTTGTCTTCATCTCCTCCCAGCCTTTCTACCTGCTTGCACACACTATCTAGCTCTTTTCTTTCCCATATTTGTATATATATGTCAATTTATACAATGGCACAAATTACCTGGGTATCGGACTATCACAGGCAGTGTACAGGGGTTTCTGCCCTACATAGTAGCAGGTTTTGTGAGAGAAGGATGAAGAGAAAAGCTAAATTTAATGGTTAGCATATAAATCCTGCCTTAGACCTAAAATTTCAATACTTTTTCTCCTCCTGTTTCCAGGTTTTGGGGTCTGAACATACAAATACGACTTTTTTTTTTTTGTTTTTCTATTTGCAGGGGAGCACCTAAACAAAAGGTACACTTCTGGATGTTGTGGCAATCAAAACCACAATTTACATGCTCAAAAAGTAGAGGACCACTAAAAAACCCTGATACTATTTTAAATAAATACATTCCAGAACGCTTAAGTGCTCTAGTTTTTAATGCTTAGGCTAGGATTACAGCTATCATTTCAGGTGTGTAATGGAGGAATCACAAATTTTTAATCATAAAATTACATTGATAAGCATCATAGCTTGGTTAGAGTAGAGCTTAAAGAGAAACCGGGTGTTTATCCCCTCTTCCCTACATACACCCCCACAAAAAGGGGAGCGAACACAGAATGCTCTTGTAAATGTGTAATACTGTAAAACACCACTCTTCAACATACTGCTTCTTTGTTGTATTGTGGAAAGACACCTTTTCTGTCAAAAATTTCCCATTTTATACCCAGTTTTGTTCTTACCCTCTTTTGCTAGATGTTGATCAAGCCAACATAAATATCACATGACACTTCTCAGCTGACACAAAAATGTTGGAGAACTCCAAAGCAAACATCTACATATATTTTGGAGATACCAGGATTCAGGAATACATGGCTCTTCTTCTGAAAATTTGAATGATATATTGCCCATTTATGGCTGACAAATAGGTTGGCATTGAAATTCCATCCTTCATTTGGTTTGTATCATCAAGAGAATTACTGCTAAGACAAGAGAAAGATTAAAATAGGAATCAGCCTCCAGCTCAGTTATGCATGTAGTAGGGGCACATGGTCAACATAAATGATATGTTCATAAGCTCAGAACAGCATTAGTTGCCACTATAAACACGTGCCAGGCAATGAATGCATTTCAAAGACACTATGGTCTGGTTGCAGAAAACTGCAAAAGAAGAGAGAGATAAGTGAGACAAAAGTGGGCAGTAGTTCTAGCTCCAGGAGAACAGGAGAGAGTGCAACAACCAAGATAAAAAGGCCAGAAAAAGAGGAGGAATGGTAAAGGTTGCCAAGCTACAGTTGTCTAAATGGTCACAAACACACACCCCATACCCCTGCAGACATGGTGGCAGCTTGTTTTCACCTGCAGAACAGAACCTTTGCCTCAATTTCCAGAATTTGCTCATCTCCATAAACGACTGCTTCTTCTTAAGGGCATTTCTGACTCAGGTAAACAATGAGGCCTTTCAGCCATAACAATGAAGAATTTCTGTTGGGAAATTAACTGTATATTTATTAGAGGGATAAATATATATTTACAAAGAACTCTAAACTCTCTGAGACTCTGGGAAAGTTAGCATTTCTGCATTTAATATCTACTATCTAACAACAAGTTCAGTGCAATCCTACAGGGTGTGATTAGCATTTATTGCAAGACTATTTTCTTTATTATTATTTGTTATTCCACAGAGTCCAAAGAGCTAGTGCTGAAATTGCTGCGTCAGAGGCAATTACATTTTGCGTTATGGTTAGGCCATACAAGGGATCTGCACAAGATGCTGTGGAGGGACACAAGAGATGCGATATGGCACACTGTGCATGACAAGGAGCCTAAAGCAACTCCCACAGCTCTGGGAAGAAGTTACTCATGTTCCACTACCTAAATAAAGGAAAGTTGGAATGATCTCCCTCCTACTGACTCTCTGGATAAAATCAAGTCATCCCTGCCAGAACCAGCTGAGCTCAGAGACTCATAAAGGTATTGAACAAATTTGTTTGCCTTGGAGTATGTGTGTTCCTGCCAAGTAGCAATACCCTGAAGTGCTCTCCCTCAAATTGTACCAACAAGGAGATGCGCTCACTCCTACCTGTATGCATACACAGCACGTGCTTTCGTGGATAAAATACATTCAACTCCACCAAAGAGCAGATTAAATATGCTTGCCTATCAGGTCACATTGCTACTTCTGAGGTCACCCTTGTGACAGAACACTTCTATTTAAGCAGAAAACAGGGATTCTGCAGTCGCTCATCTCTGCCTTCAGCAAGTCCATTCTATTCCAGCACACAGGGTTTTCTTACAGGATAAGAGCAGGGATCATTCTGCACCAAAATGGTAGCACTGTGGATCGTTCTAGTGCCTTGCTCTTTCTTCAGAAGTGATCCTGCAAGATACTTTTGCTATTTTCCAATCAGTAAGTCATAAAACAGGGAGCTGCCATGTGAGAGAGAACACACATGCCTCTTTCCTGTAGTGACAAATACTGAATGCTACACTGTGGCTCAAAATATTCATATGTTCGTTGACTTGCTTTCTTGATGTGCAGTCTGCCTTTTTATGGCTAACATTCTCAGAGACATCAGGAAACATCTTAAGAGAAATCAAAACTAAAATACAGCAATTACATATAGAGGATGGCTGGTGAGCACTCAATCCAGTTTCTGTATTTCTCAGTGACCTAATTAGGACATCATCTGAGTGAATGGACCCAGGGGAAAAAGCATTCAGCTGATCTTGCTGTATATCTTAAAATGAACAGACAAGCTCATGCAGGAAAAGACTGGAGCTGAGTGTAGGTGCAGTAATAGTTGTCATAAAACAATGCAGGGCAATTCCATAAGACGCATATATGTTGGGTTCGATAAAGCTTTGTGCAAGTGCACAGACCTTCAGAGTTATATTTTCAGATTATTCAGTGAGCAATCAACTGCACATACTTCCTTACTCAAGCCTTCTAAGCAGTGGGCCCATGAATCCCACACACACTCCCATAGTACACCCAAGTTTGCACTGAGGGAGGTACATCCACCCTATAGCTCAAAAGGCATGACCATACATTGGCCAGATCCCTCCCTGGTCTCTTAAAAAGGAAAGTATCATGGAACTGCACAATTTTGTGCAGATTGGAAATTCTGATTTGTGAACCACTTCAGTCCTATCACTTGGGTTACATTTCTGCAGCTCAGGTGCTCACACCTGAGCAAGCACTAGCTCTGCCAGTGAGGAAACCACCCAAGAACATGGTAATCACTCCAGCAAGGAACCCACACTAAGCTCCCTGCTGGAAGGCTGTACTGGTGGTGCCCTGGTTAATCAGCACAAGCCTACTTCATATAGGTCTGCTGACTTGAGGAAGTATGCTAAGCTGGAAATACAGAACTGTGCCTCTAATTCTGTTATTAAAGACCAAGCTGCTTTATGAACTCCCATCAGCTCTGCTAAAAATCTCTGTAGAGATGCCCAAAAATCATTATCCAGCATGCACTAGGCTGCATGATAAACCAAACTGTACTAGTCAAACTGGGGCTAGCAACTGAGCCATTATAGGCAGAAAACTTGATTGACTGCAGTCATCCACTGCAGACAATTTAATACTGCCACAGATGACAAAACTATTTCCAGCAGGTTTACACCAAAGTCAGGCTAGACTCAACATAGCACTAAGTCAAAGCCAGTTTTTCCTCTGAGCATTACAAGATGGGGAAAAATACACACACTCCTAATTTTACTGAGGTGCCCAGAATGCTTCAACAGATCAGTACACCTAAAAGTAAAAATTCTTATTTAAGAAGCCTTGATCTTTACCACTTCTTACTTAAGAAAACATCAGTTGCAAGAATGACATATGTGAATTTATTTACATGCCTGATGTGTCTGCAAGATCACCATGTTCCTTTTGCTTGTGATCGTAGAAAGAGAGGCAGATAAAGGCAAGGACATTGTAAAAAAATAACACTCCTTCCCTAGAGCAGAGCATGTGTGGAGAATGTGTTTACATAATGGCAGCAATGGGGTAGCTTTGTTTTGCTGGTAGTGGCTTTTTAAAACAGTGTTCATTCTTTTTTTGTTCAAGCTAATAGTGCAGGAATTCTGCAGGGTCACGTTCCTCCGTTACACTCCTAGTCTAATTATTTTATCAATGGAAAACAATAACAGTATTAATTAGTATTACATGTAGGAAAGTTCTTATGAGGAATTAGCATCTTGTGAACATCAAAATTAAGGAAAGACAGAATTAGGAAGTTTCACGCTGTGCGTTTCTTCATCTGAAGACAAGCACGGAGAACAAGACAGCTCAACCAGGAAGAGATTTCACATTCTAACAATCAAGAATTTCCAGATCTTGCTGCACAAACTGAATGTGATCATATAGGTAGAGACCGTAAGCAAGTAACTTATAAGCAAGCCTTCCAAATTAAAGCTTAAATATATAGCTTTCCCAGCATTTTCCAATACAAATTAAATGGAAGGGGGAATTTGAGCTAAAACACGTTCTCAGAAAGTTGAATATTTGAAAGTAAAGGGAAAACCAAGCAAAGAGATGCTCATACATCCAAAAAATATTAATGCCTTTTTCTGTTGGGTCTGTAGATGAGTGGAGCTGAAAAAATTGGTTCTTGTTAAGCCCAAAGAGAAGAAAGACATGTGCAAGTCATGTATGATTCCTGACTGTTTCTTGGGGAGACACCTGTTGTCATGTAGAGGAATACTGATTATGCTGGGTAATTTACTTGTTTTCTGAAAGCAAAAAGAATCAAACAAAAAAACATGCTTTTTACTCAGATTTCCCTTTGCAGAACTCTTCCTCACCACCTGGGAATCTAATTGTGTAACCTGTGTGCACATACACACACATTCATGCACGCATGTATAAAATGTTTGTTTCTTCTAAACATCAATTCACAGAGCCATAAACCTGAGAGACTTCAGTACTTGCCTTTTCCCACATCTGTCTGCAGCAGCATACTTACTTATGAGGTGCTCTCCAAATCTTGCTCACTATCCTTCGTGTAACTAGCAGAGTAGTACATACTACTTTCTGTCACCTATAGCTTTATCTTCCCAGCAACAAAGAAGCCAGAATGGTATAAAACAAAATCTATACCAATGTAGAAGTCACATAACAAAACCAATTTACAGCAATTGCTGCTCAATGTCAGAGTTTATTCTCAGTGATGTGTAGGCCACACCTCTTTAATTAGCATTACCAAAGAGCTCCATTATCAGCAACTATGCGTTTTCAAAGGGCACCTGGCCTTCTCCCCGGGCATTTACTGTGCACCACATGACAATCAGTGATTAGTCCTATAAGGATGCTGGGGAGGGACTCTTCATTAGAGACTGTAGCTGGAGGACAAGGGGTAATGGCTTCAAACTTAAACAGGGGAAGTTTAGATTAGATATAAGGAAGAAGTTCTTGACAGTGAGGGTGATGAGGCACCGGAATGGGTTGCCCAGGAGGTTGTGAATGCTCCATCCCTGGCAGTGTTCAAGGCCAGGCTGGACGGAGCATTGGACGACATTGTTTAGTGCGAGGTGTCCCTGCCCATGGCAGGGGGGTTGGAACTAGATGATCTTCAGGTCCTTTCCAACCCTAAGTATTTTATGATTATATGATTCTATGTCTGAGGGACAGTTCAGGTAACATTAAAAACAGATTCACAATGAATGCCCTCTAAGCCTCTTTCTAGTTTACAAACGTGTGTGTGTATTTTTACTGTGTGATTACAAGTAGGAAACACCAATATGCTGTTCTAAGAGGGCTGGGCAGCTGTACTGGGGTCCATGCAAAGCTATGCTAGTTTACACCACCCAAGGACATTGCCCACAATATCTATAGCCCAGCAGGGCTGTCCATTTGATATGATGTGCCTGAATACTTTTTGGGTATATAGCCAGACCTTGAACATTTCTTTTTCATAGTGTGCTTCCTACTTTCTATTTTTGTTGAAATGCAGGAAAATCTAACTGGCACAGGCAGATTATGAAGTATTAATGTGTAAACTAATCAAAGATATGAAACATAAAACTACATCATTATATGTTACTTAACTTCAACACAAACTATTTTTCTACTTATGAATCTAGATCATATTCAGAGAATTCTGAATAACCACTACTGTTTATGTGATGTCAAGAATGATGACCAAAATTCAGAGAGAGAGAATAGTAATAAATAAATAAATAGCTATAAAAGGACAAACTGTACCTTAAGACTCTTGTAGCATAATCACAGAATCATAGAATAGTTAGGGTTGCAAAGGACCTTAAGATCATCTAGTTTCCAACCCCCCTGCCATGGGCAGGGACACCACACACTAACCCATGTAGCTCAAGACAATAATAAATTAGCAGAACTCCTTCTCATTTGGAAACAGAAGAAAATATGGGCAGTAACACATGGATGTTTAGGAATGAATTTAGCTTTACACTGCACTACTCTGAACATTCAAAATATCTGGAAAGCTAAAGTTGCTTATTGTGTCTGAAAAAACAACGCATCTCCATTTGCATGCACCAGATACAACTGTACAAGACAGGAGATCTCACTGAGAACTTTTTAACCCCATTCACTGCAGTCAGTATCTTTATGTATATGAATCTTGCTACTCCTTTGTCAAGTGTTTATCAATTTCAGGGGCTAGTAGGGTCAGAAGAGAGGTTGATGTCAGTAAGTCAAAATTGATGAAATGTGTTTATTTACATGGGTTTTTTCTGAACTTGCTTCGTATATCACATAAATATAAAACCAAGACAGATCCAACTTCTGGAGCCCCCTCTGAGCAATGGCAAAAGCCTACCAAGAAACGCATTTAGTTAATTTATTTCTGGCTGTCATCTCAGCATAACATTTCTTCCCAGCCATCTTACCTCTCATAGAGAGGAAAAACTGTCCACGTGGCAAGGAATTCTGGATAGGGAGAAAAGACAGAAAAGAATGCGATGGGTAAAAATAATGAAACTGATATTAGGAGACATAGTAGGAAGACACGAACAAACTCCAGAATAAATACAACAACATAAGCAAACAATCACAATGTAAAACACAATTGTGATGGGCAGCTGGGGGAGGTCCCTTTGCTTCTGGGCATTATCTCACCTATTTTTGTGGGGGTTTATGAAGCTCCAGTTGCTCATTCTCATTTCCAACACAGAAAAAAAAAAAAAAAAGGCATGGTAATGAATCAATTTATTTTTTTTTTCTGAGTTGTTTTCCTGAATTTCTGTTCACTATAATGTATAGTCAGTGACATTTGAAACCTACTGATTCAGACCATTAACTTCTTCAATATCATGATCCACTGACATCAGAAAAGTCTCCTCAGTTATGGGTTATTCCCCTGCACTTGTATTTCACAGAAATGCCATGAAAAAGCCACTGAATATTGACATCCATAGTCAGTGGTCAGCTCCTGTTCAGCTTCTACCTTGCTGTTTTAATTTCTTCTCATAGCAAGTAGTCCTCCTCTATCTGGCTTTTATTTCTATCCAGGCTCATGATCTGTGCTAATGTCCTACCACTTACTATTTTAACTTATCAGAAGGACAATGCACAGATAGAAGTTTGTTCTTCTGAAGTTTGAGAAAATTTTGAATTCTCAATTCATTTTGTTGTTTTGTTTTTCCCAGCAAGCAAATTTATTTATTTATTTATTTTTTCTTTTAGATTGAGGGAAAGATAGAGACATTCTCAGCAGATTATGTCTTTCAACACAGTAAACCAGCCAGGTCAGGACACAGCACTCCACACAAATTAAATAATATAATCCTATTACATAATATTCAGCTTCATGGCATAAAACATGAACCCTACAGAAAATATAAGTAAATGGTACAGAGATGTCTTATACATCTGTTCAAATTTACCTTCTTATTACTTAAAAGAATTTTCTTTCATATAATGGTTGTTTGGGAAAGAGAGAAATGTGTGGCAGGCACTGAAACACAGGGAACACAGGACCTAACTTCTTTACCAAGACAAGGAAATACCTACATAACAGCACACCATCTGTACTCTTGGCTTTTTATTCTCCTGCCATGCTGCATACTGCTTATACATGTGCAGTTTTATCTTGTGAACTGGCTTGTTTCCTTTGTTGTGCAAGAAATATCCTGAGAGCGCACCAAGCTCAAGCATGTCTGCAGACATGTCCTGTACCAGGGCCACCAGGACATCTCCATTTCTTAGGTAACAGAGTTTCTTACCCCTCTTACCAAGAGCTGAGTTCTGACATAGCCAGACCACAGGTGATTTACCATCCATGGTCCATAGAAAGGTTCTTACAACAGCCCATGATTTTCATGGGCCAAGCTTTGTAGTTCTTTCCAACTCATAAGGGGAGGTCCTCTACCAAAGGCCAGGACAAATCTCACTCAATGAGACTTTGCAAAAGAGCTCTCTTTTCATTCTAACTTAGAATGTCTCACAGAGGGCTCCAGAATTAGTTGAGTAAATTGCTGCAGCACACAGAGAGGACAGCAGTCAGTCCTCCAGTCATAAACTGCATTCCATGTTCTCTTCTTTTTTTGTTATTTATTAGAATATGTTCTCATCCCAGGTTATCAACAGCTTTTAAGGCTCAAAAATAATTTGAAAGCCAGGATTTTCTCTGGGATGACCTTGTCCAGCTTAACAGCAACTGATGACACTGAAGAAATGACCTCTGCTCACATAAATTTGGTCCCATTGAAAATTATTTGTAACTCAAGTATTTCCTGTATAGATCTGATGAAGAGAAACAGAAGCATATGGGAAAGACATTTCTGCAGGAAACAGCTTTATCACTTTGCTATCTATTGCAATAGTTTTGTTACAAAAGGGCAGTGAAAATTACTTTTCCTTTTTGAGACATTTAAATCCTTTGTTGTAAAGCACATTAAGTGCTCTTCATGACATCATCACATTTTCTAACTCAAATAGTCTGTCCCCGACCTCTTTGATAAACTAGAGAAAATTGGGTTTGATTTCACATTATTCAGCAGAGAAGTAAAAATAAGAAAGACGTTTTCATTCAAATTCTAATATTTTTCATCTAGTGGTCATGCAACATCAATCAGCAAGATGCCAGTCACAGAAGAAAGCTTCATTTCTAGGTGAGCTATCCATTTTGAGAGAGAATTAAAGTCACCAGAAAAACTCTCAAAAGCAGAGCCAGTGAAAAATAGAAATAATTCTTGAAACCATGAGTGTAGTATCTTTTTTTATTCTTTCTGTAAAGATAACTAGAAAACAACATCTTGCCTTTATATTGACAAAAATGCTGACAGTAGCTTTTAAAAAGAGCAATGAATACTGCAGTCTAAATGTGGGCACACTCGGGAATATTCAGAGCTACAGTAACTTCCCTCTCCTTGCTGATGCTTGAAGAAATACAGCCTACATTTTCTAACCCAAATCCAGGCTCTCAAACCCACATTTAAGCACCTACACAGTTTCAGACTTATTTTAGGTAGCCACCAAGATGCAAACATTTGGCCAATACATGTTATACTAATTTTGTGTCTAGAATTATGATTGTAAAGACTCTGGGACTATGCCTAACACTACAGCTGTGTTGTTGCATGCTCACTACAAATATAGAAGGAAAAAAACCCAACACATCCAAACCCAGCTTCAACTGTTATTAAGCCATCAAACCAGTTACCATCTCAGGACATATTTGTGTTATGTGTCTCCTCCCTTGTTTTTTCTGTTCGTCACAGATCATCTTCATTCTGTGCAACTACTCCAAATGCTCCTGTCTCAGCCACCTCAGGTGGCAAAAGGGCTAATGTAAACTAAGACAACTATTAATATCTCCTACAAATCCCCACAAAAATGATGAAAATCATGCATTGCTAGCGAGGTCCCTTATTTCCTTGTGTCTCTCCTGGTCTCAACACCTGGCACATATTTCATTGCTTGTTTTATTCAGAAGCCATTCAAGTGTCTTGAAAGAATGGGCCAAATAATGACATTGTAAACTACCCAATGCAAAAATGCATTCAGACAGGGCACCATGCAAAGTAGGGAAAAGTCATTCTCCAAAGCAGTAACAGTTCTTAATACAGTATTATTCATAGCTGTGTGGCAAAACAGGAAAACCAGATAATCTATAGCCACCAAGAAGTAAGCATGACTCAATTCAAGTGACTCATGGTTGTGACTAATCTGTTTAATAGCTCTCTTTTTAAAAAGTCAGCCTTTAAATCATTTCGGCGTGTTCTTTCTCAATTGCCTTGCATTCCATAATTTTAAAATGATTACCAAAGCATAATCACAGTATAGGTCTAAGCAAATCACAATGATATATAAATGTATCTTAAAGCTTTTAATAAAGCATATAGTAAATAAGAGTTAGGAAAGTGTATCTGTCTAAAATCCAGCAGATCATTTCTCAGTTAAACATAAGGCAAATACAACAATGCCAGACTGAAGGGGTGGAGGGTTGAGTCATCCTGCTATCAGGTGCCTGCACGCTGCCTGCAGGTGCTCTACAATTCATTGCTCAATCACATTATAGTTTTGAGCAGTGAATTTCAAGCAGAATAAAAAGTAGCTAAGTCCTCTCTCAAAAGCAAATGCAGCTATGGCCAGGAACAGCAATGCTTTTAAGGAGAGTTTGAGGAACAGTCGTCTTCTTGCCAAAAGCATTTTGCATTTTTAGATCAATAGGGATATGAAATTTATAAAAGAGAGGAAAGTTTAGAGTTCCTTCTTTATTAGCGCACTCTTCAATACAGGGTAAACGTTGCTCCTCATACACCATTAAAATGAATCCTCATTATTTAAAAACATCTTTAAAACCATAACTACTGTTTGCACCTGTGATGTAGAGTAGGCAAATGAATCTTGTTACTTTTTTCTAGTTCATTTTTAGAAATAGTCATATGCCAAAGTGAAACAGCAAGTAGGCAGGAGAAAAGGAACCAAATGAAACCTATTCTCCAAGTGCATCACCAAAGAAAGCTTTTGAATTTTGACCCTTACCACAAAGCATTCAGTCAGCCTTTGCAGCAAATGGTGCTCATATCCACCCAATGCAGCCAGCACTAGCTGAAAAGGCTGTGAAATCAGCTGAAAAGACACACTGAAACGACCCATCATAGGGTGCTGTAATTCATCTGCTATTCTACTCTATCATTTGGTGAATCTATAGAGGTACCACCTTTCAGAATTACACTTACATCTCATCTAAAACTACACATACAGTAAATTATCCATGTAACATTTCTCAAGAGTCTCTAAGCAGGTTTATCTGACATTGCCACTAACGAAAAAGAGAATTAATGGGCTTTATTATTATTTATTACCCTCCACTTAACTGCAGAAAATCCAGTTGCTTTCCCCAGGTTGTTGCTAAAGACCTTGATTTGAATACCTACTTACAGCCTTAGGTGGGAGAAGCATGAGAGAGGAAACAAAAGGGATGTGCTATCGCTTGGGGCATCAGGCAGTAACCAAGGACATACTAAACTGACTCCATACTGCAGGGAACATTTGATTGCTTGCTGTAGACCAGTCAAGCACCTCTGTCCGCTATCCAGGAGAATTTCTAGATAGTTTGTCAGAAAATGTTTACTTATGTGTGCTGATGAACTCCTAAATTTCCACCATCCTCACTTCCTCACTTGTGCACTGTACACTTTTCAACAAATCTGAAACTGGTTCATACTCAAAAGTATGATAAACTGATTACAATTAATGCAGCAGTCATTTTGATAAACCATATAATACACTTTCAGGAATTTCATCTTATGCATCAAAGCTGCAGACGCTCTGTAAATAATAAATATGTCAATGTACACATATTCAAGCTGTCACCCAAATAACTTTTGGCTTACAGCAAAATAAGACTATAAAGCATTTCCTCGGTTTACTTTTAGGAGGTGGTCATCTCATTTTCTGGGAAAAAATATATTATGGAAAAATTACATTATGCAAAAACTATATTATGCAACCTAGATTTGTTTGTTTCTTTGTTTGTTGGGGTTTTTTTGTTTGGTTTTTATTTTGTTGTTGTTGGCAGAAGTCCGTTCAAGTTTTCAAAATCCATTATGAATGTAGGGAATGATGCCTATGAAAAGGGTGAGTCACAGCACTGCTGCCACTTAAAATGAATAATCATCAACTTTTTTCATAATATCCTCTGAGCTGCGCAAAAAAAATAGCTTTCTGGTTTAACAGGAAAACTGAAAAACAGTAAAACTAGAAACAGGTTTCTCAGATTTAGTCTCAAAAAATAGTGACATTTCCCCATATTGCTTAAAAGCAGTCTTAACAAAATGAAATATTTCTTATCAGTAGCAATCTGGTTACACAGCAATACAAAGTACACAGCTAGAATAATGTCAGGGCATACTCTCTCCCATGGCAGTAAAATTGCATCCAGAACATTACATATATGCAGAAGAATTAGTAAGAATTTCAGAGTGACATTGAGGAATTCCTGCAGATCTCACTCAGCTATCTGGATCTAGCTGTACTGTAACAGTGTGCAAAACTTGCAAATGAAAAGTCACAGCAGCTACCCCTGAGCTTAATTCTCAGTCTCTGTCATACAGTGAGTTACACAGGACTTCAATAGTAAGTGAAGTGCAGTTCCCCTGCCCCAGAAACACAGGCCAATATGCACATAATAGCCAAAGCATGCAGCAACCCTCATCTCCAATCTCTTATTTGCATTTTCCTGGAAAGCTGCCAAGTTGTTAATGTGTTAGGTGGGAAATTCCTCACCATGGCGATCCTAGGACATTCACAGCTAGATTAGCCTCGTGCACCAGAAAGTTATGCTTTGCTGTACAGATATACTAAAATTACCTTGCTATCTCCCATATTTTTGTTGTATTGTTTTCTCCTGCTTCATCTCCCATTAGCAAAGCTTCTGGAAACCTCAGGTTTTCAGGTGGACAAATCTTAGAAGTTGTTCCTTAAGGTGTCTCTTTGGCAATTAAAGATTTTAAGGAAATAACCTCAAAACTTCTCATATATAAGCACACTGCGTGGTTCTTCAATAAGTCATATGGAGGCAAGCAGCAAGTCTGTTTCTGACATAGGACCACTGCCATAAATTTAAAGTGCCATTATGGCATTGATGTAGATAGCACAATCCATTTCTTAGTGCAGAACAGCCATGAAACATATTCCTTAGCAGGAAGAAGTCATCCAATTGTAAGACTGAACACAACCACACAATTTTGAGAATCTGAAAACCTGTCATCCAGAGGAGAGCCATGAAGATGATCAGAGGGATGGAACATCTCTCCTAGGAAGACAGGCTGAGAGAGCTGAAGTTGCTCAGCCTGGAGAAGAGGAGGCTCCAGGGAGATATTAGAGCAGCTTCCAGTGCCTAAAGGGGACCCACAAGAAAGCTGGAGAGGAACTTTTTACAAGGGCATGTAGTGATAGCACAGGGAGAAACAGCTTTAGACTGAAAGAGGGTAGGTTTAGACATTAGGAAGCTCTTTACAGTGAGGGTGGTGAAGCACTGGAACAGGTTGCCCAGAGAAGTTGTGGCTGCCCCATCCCTGGCAGGGTTCAAGGCCAGACTGAAGGGGTCTTTAAGCAACCTGGGCTACTGGAAGGTGTTCCTAACCATGGCGGGGGGTTGGAACTAAATGATCTTTAAGGTCCCTTCCAACCCAAACCATTCTGTGATTCTATAAAATCCATTTCATATATAGACACAGAAAACATCTACATAACAAAATACCTTCCTACTATCACTCACACAAACGCAAATTAGAAATATATCAGCACTATTTGAATGGAGGTTCATATTATTTACCTTGAACTGTTTTTAACAGGACTTTGCTAAATCCCTAGACACTGAACATGAACATTCCTTTCCAATTGCTATTCAAAGTAAGATCAAAACTGAAAAGATCTGGAGCTATAAACAAAGAGATGAAAAAAAGTGTTATTGTTTCCTTAAAAATCAGTCTAAGAGAATTGAAGGGGACAAAAAAAGTTAGTGCCTGGCAGGGATTTGTTGATGCTCTAGGGTTTACTGACACTAAGTTAGTAACCTGCCAAGGCTCCTTTTTCCACCCATTGTGTATGCAAAAAAGCCTTTTGACTTGTGGAACCAAAACTAGATTCAGAGCAAGGTAAGAAAGGAAGAAGTATCTCTTACACCTGAAAAATTAAAAGTTAATGAATTGTTGGAGCTGAGGAGAAATAAAACCTGTTAGAAGATTGAAAAGGGTAGAAGTATCTCAGTTTATGGTTATCAAGAAGGCTGATAAACCTGAATTTTTCAGTTGGAGTGGGAAGATGCACTGAAAGAAAGGAGGAGAGGGGAATAGGTCTCGTGTTGAACTTGAAAAGGAGAGGACAGAGAATTAAAAAGCCTGAATCCTGATAAGTTTCCCGTAAGCACAGAAAGAATTAATTATGATAACAGAAATATTAGACTAGAAGAAAAAGCACTGATAAGAGCCAAGGTAATTTATCTTTCCTGTATTTATAGAGACACACAAATGTGGTTTTTTTAGTTTTCAAAACCTGTAATAAAGACCCTGCAAACCAAACTGGTTAGATAAGCCATCTTGTAAGTGACCTATTCTACTGTGCATTGTAAAGACACTGTCGTGCTGACATTGTCTTCAGCTGTATCCAAAAATAGGTTTTAGGATGTTTGAAAATTTGCAAATCTAATTAATGCAGGGCAGAGGTTTGGGTTGGTAACTATGCTTGCTTTATTTTGCATTTCATTCCAAAAAACCTGTAGATGTTATAGTTTTTCATTTAATTAATGCTCAGAAATATGCATGACAATAAAAAGCCATCTGGTAATTCTAGCCATGGAATCAAGCCCACTGACTGCACTTTAACCTTAGCACCCCAGATAGTTAGGACTCAATGTTTGTGAAATAAATATACAGACAGGAACATATGGAACAAACAGGAAAACACAATCTGCATTTCTCCTTTGTTTACATATTCGTTAAACTGGATTGCTGCATGTGCAAATGATCAGTTGGTTGCGTAAAAATGTGTGCAATACTTGTGTCAAAACATGATAAAACTAATGCAAATTATATGGAAACAGACTTTTTTCATATGTGCCTATTTTGATCTTCTGGCAGTTGGCTAATACTGTGGGGTTTAGAATATTCTATTGTGTACAGTTTATAACATAACCTCTGTGAATTTAGAACAATTAGAAATAATTACAGCACTGACTGATGAGAACTTGGATTGAAATTCAAACTAGAATTAATGTAAAATGAAAAAGAGATATATTTGTGTACTTATTTTCCCTTCTGAACGTGATAAAAGCTTTGACTTAAAAAAAAAAGTTTTCATTTGTTAACAGAATTGTCTGAAGGGGTTTTCATATACAAAAACCTCAGACAAGTACAAGATTTATACTTCAATTTATATTTATATCAGCCACAGTCAGATTTACATTTTAATTCATTCTGTCCTGTCACCAGCTCTAATCTGCAGATATTGGCTTATAGGCCTTCACTCTAAAACAGAAGCAGAAATTCTGACATGTTCAATGTTTGGAAGACATTCATATCTGCAATGGTAGAAGCTAAACAAATAGGCCAGATGGGCAGATGAGGCTGAGCGACACAAACAAATTAGAACCTGATGTTACCCGGGTACTAATTTATTTGCAAGCTAGTATATTTTCAACAGTGCAACATCAAGTCTTTTTCTCCGGGTGGAATGCTCCTGTCCAGTTGGATTCAAATAGTTCACTAATACTTCTTAATGGGTTCATTTTTTTTCTTTAAAAATGTTTGATTTTTGTCAAATGTTAATGCATGAAATCGGAACATGCACAGCTAATTTAATAGTGTCTAAGAGCAACTGTTGTATGGTTTTCTAGAATTTAACTAAAACCACAGTTGTTCAGAACTCCATCAGTTAGCCTACCACTGAAAAATCATGGAAAGTGAAAAGTACCAACACAGTAACTATTTTTATCAAAAATAAAACATTTCCATTTGCAGATTTTTTAAAGGAGAAAAAAAAGTCTTATACAGTGACTTACAAAGAAGAAGTAAGGAAAGAAAGGCTTACCATCTCCTTCTCAGTCTCTCAACCATAATTCAAGCGCAAATGGTACTGGGAACCACAGATCAATCTGTCTGTCCTGGACTGTAAATATGAACTTTGGCTCTTCACCTCCAAATAGTTTGCCCCAAACTGTGGGCTACGGAGAATTAATCTCTGCTGATCTCTCCTGTTAAACTCTTCCAGTCTGTACCATAAGTCAACAAAAGGGAGGGTGAAGGTTCTGGATGCATCTTGTGGTTGCCCACATGAATCCCATTCCCCAAACTTAAACATTATAGAAAAATTACTTGGGAGGTTAGGGACTAAACTTTTCAGCAAATGCAATTTGCATAAACCTGCACTTTTTAGCCTGTACGTTACTCTATTTACAAGGCACAGTAAAGCTCTGACTAAATTATACGTTGCTGAACAGAAACACAGCTAAGTCAACCACTGTCTGGAGATGACCTGAAATTGATTCAAACATTAACACCAGTTATGTCTCACTTGAGACATAATATCAGACAACAGAAAAGAGTAGTTCAGGAGCTCAGGTGCCATTCCTACTTTCTGAATACATTCTCACATATGACCATATTCAATAAATGTTTTCGTCACTTGTGGGGAGGCATGTCATACCTTGAGCTCCTGTCCTAATCTTACCACACCAGTGACACAAGTAGATACTCTTCTAGAGGATGAAGCAAAGATGTACCAATTATTTTCCACAACAAACTTTGTCAGACAAAGGCCCAGTGCCATTCAATAGAGATACTACAAAGCAGCCAATGCCCTCCCTCAGAAAGCTACTAAGCAGACATTTATACAGCATTTTGCAGAGAAATCCTATATTATAGTTTGTCACCTGAATTCTTTTATTTAGAGTACTGTGACATAGAAAGAAGTAATGAGTCAAGTTTACCAGTGTAATTGCATTGCTTCCAGTCAGTTCATTGCATGGGTAAGGAAAGAACTGTCACAATAATAGGTATGTATATAGATGCATCCAGTATTACTTTCTAATATTCAACATTAAAGGCATCACAGATTTAAAATTGGCACCAGAACTCAGATATTTCAGTGGTACTGAGTTTAATATTCTTACCACTTGCAATAATTTTTGGGACCAACATAATTTTACAAGTAATGGTATTCATTAGAATACTAATGGCATTAAATTGCATCACAAAGAACAGTGTGCATAAAGCTGTTTTAACGTCAAATCCAGCGTACATTCATGGGTGAAATAGAAGGGCCATAAAGTGAGAACCAGCTCAAGACAGAAGTTTAGTTTTGACTGACAGAAATCAGAAATGTTGGTTAATGAATTATTCCCAGTAAATGAGATGTTCTTCCTGCCTGGTCTAAAGTAGGCATTTTCATTTAATATTTCATATCAGATGGATGAATCACATGTGTATTGATCTTCCCTCATGGAAAACCTTGACTCATCAGCTTGCTTATCAGCAGATATAAATATTTTAACTGAATATTTAAAAAATTCAGATTTTTAACTGAAACCAGAAGCAACATGCTCTGAAGTCACTTAATGTTACAGCAAGCTGTGCTCAACACACCACCCCAGTGGGATGTTACAAGGGTGATATGATCTGTTGCTGAGTTCTGTATGGCCTCAAATCACCTGCAGGCTGACTGAAACTGTGGTCAGGTGCCCAGAGCTACACAGGACTTTGCATACAACAGTTGCATCCCATGTAGCTAGAGCAGAACTGCTGCCATGCCTCTTTGCTCTAATGTGCCTAGCATACTCCAGGCTACCAGATGCTGCAATGTAGACTTGTTTTGCCTGTCTAGATGTTCTTTGGGGAATTGATCCAACTAATTTATGGCCATTACACTGTCAGAGCACCATAAAGTACTTTCTCAAGTCCTGGCGATGGGCTTCATTAATTTTATTGAAACACAGATTTCACATTGGATGTTTGATCTGTTAGTTTGACAAAACCACCAATGCTTGAACAGATAATTTTCATCAAGCATACATTTTTTTCTGCTAGCATACAGTATATATGCTCTTCCAAATTAGAGAAAGCCTCTATGCAAACTAATGATATATTATCCCCTTCTGATACCTTTCTGTACAATAAACAGTGCCAGACTCCCTAAATTATTCAGCATGATGTGTTTCAGAAAGAGAATTTGCTCATATTTCTTTAAGAGAAATGTAGTTGGAAGGCAAATGTTTCTATTTAACCTATTCCCCAGTCAAGCAGAGCCTATTTAGTTAACCTTAAGTAAAAGAAAAGTATCTGTTCTTTTGGTCTTCACTTTCATATTTTAAACTAACCTAGGAGATGTGAATCACCCTATTTTACCTTCAGTTCAAGCCTCACATATAAGTACATCACAAAAGCTAAGCAACTATGACAAAAAGCACTGTGTAGTTGAAAATAAGGAGAGAGACAAATTAGTTAAGTGCTGGAGTAAGTCATCCAGGGATGTTGCTCAGTATCTCCATCTCTGGTGGAGAGATCAGGTTAGACAAATGTCTGTAAGTGGAGTTTACCTTGCCTTCAGGCAAAAGTATGAATTAGATGACCTCCTGAGGCTTCTTTCAGATCCGTGAGTCTACAAATATAGTAGCATTAATCACTGTCTGTGGAGTAGCCTTCATGGCCCTTGTAACTCTCAGAATGACACTCAAGAACTGCAGCAACTATAGCAACATCACAGAGCTACCTCACCTTCTTCTATAGGGCAAAACAATGACAATCAGTAACAGTTCTGAGACTTGCCATAACGTGCATTTTTTAATTCATCTGACTATATCTTATCTGATAAGACAAAGTATTTTAAAGGATTTCAAGAAACGGGCTTTCTAGTCATCTGGCAAGAACTTTGTAAATCACCTGGCTAGAAGCAAAAAAGCAATGTACTTCCAGGCTTCAAGGAGCTGTGAGTTTGAGAGCTGCTTGAAGAAAATGAGGACTAACGGAAGGCCTTCTGCACCTGTAGCTTCCTGGCACTGCCCCAACACCATCTGTGCAAAAACATGTGGGAAGGAATGCTTTATCCATTCAATATATTAAACATTTTTCCTGTTCTGTTCTGCTTTGGTGCACTTATGCTTCTGTTGTTCTCAAAAGCCTGTCACCGTTCATAACAGCTACTACAAACTAAAATAATGCTTTCCATTTTAAAGTTTTCTTAGTAGAACCTAAAGGATGGTAATAACTGCATGAAAGCCAGGCATCTATTTTTATCACCTCCTCACTGCCCAACATCTTCAGGCCAGAAACAGGTGTTTAATTTCTTTTTTGGCATCTGCAGTAGGCTTGTTTCAAGAACAAACAGTTCTGTGTGAGCAAGAAATTCAGAGATACAGGCAGTATCTTTGTGGAGCAGGCAGACAAACTGATACTGTAATCCTTGCACATTCTGGAAAAAAATAACTGGAAAGTTTTTAACTAAAAAAATAATTTCTTACAGTGAAACCATTCAATTATACCTAAAGTATGGCTTGAAATGTAATAGGTAAACCACAGGAGAAAGCATTTCCAGAGTCTGTTTTTTCTTCTTTCTCTATATACCTCAAAGTAAATGACAGCTGATATAGCAGAAAAATAGCCTGACATATTGAGAGACATAAACAGGGAGCAATTCAGAGAGAAGGAAACAAGATTGTACTTGCATTTTATTCTTTTGGCTTTAAACACTTGGCTAAAACATTATGAACTATCATAACAGAGCAGTAGTGTCCTTTCTGTTATTACATTTTTGTCTCTGTAGGAGCCAAGTAGTCCCAAATGTTGAAGGAAGAAGAGAAGAGCACATGTTGCGCTAAGGAACGTAATGCCATGCTTCATAGTGAGCAATGGAGGTCAAAGCAGCAGCTGCTTTGTCAGAGTTACAGACGCAAAATCTATTGTAAAATTTGTGTTTCAGTAACATAAATATTATGTTTCATTAGCCCGCACACATTCAATACTTAGGTCAGTTGATTCCCAAGAATTTCAAAGCTTTCTAAAACTTCATGAAAAAAAATTTTTTTGGCAGTGGATTTGGTTGCAAGATTGAAGTCCCTGTGATCTGTGATCAGTACCACAGTCGCTATTACTAGAAATGTAATAAAATTTGAAAATTGCTTTGAGGTTATTTCTTGCTCTTTTTATAGTCAAAACTTTATTAGTATTAAGTACTCTGATTAAACTCCTCTACTTGTTTTTTCAAGGCACTAATTTTAATTAAAATCTTTGATTATGTAGCAAGTAATTTATGACCAAGGTCAATTAAACTACTATTATTCCAAAATCTGGAGACTCTGGAGTATTTGTTGTTGACAGTGCACAACTTGGTTTTCAGCAATACTTAAGATATCTCACATCTGAGGAACTATGTACAAAGCAGAATATACACTTTTGAAATACAACAAAAATAACTTTTATACAGATGCAAAAATAAAACAAGTATTTCAATAATATGGAATAGATAAAAGCAGAATGCAAAATGACAAACAGAATAAGTTCCTAAGAATCTGCAAGAAAATTATCAAAATTACTTTGCTATTCTATAACTTCATCACAGTATCTTTGCACCCTATTGGACAGAAAAAAAATTTAAAAAAAGAAAGGTTCCTTTATATATATATGCACACACACATACACAGAAATACATTTATGTTATTTTTATATATTCTCATTTTTTTGATGTTTCTATTTTTAACCCCACTGATAAAGCAGAACTTCAGAGTTCTGCTCTGTTTAGTTATTCCCTGACTTTTCATTAAATGCTATCATGATAACCGGTAGGACCTGTGCCACAACACTGCGGTTTGAATAAAAAGCATTTCTGATTGAGTTTTGCATCACGGAAGCACATAAGTGACTTCAGGATACCAAATGAGGCAAGGGATGGGTGCCTTTAGGATCAAAGAGCTTCAGAGCAGCTTGACATAAAATTTCAGTAGCTCTTAAGTGAGCTGGAAAATCCGATCTATTGATCTATGATTGAGATTTTAGCTCCTAAATACCTATCTATGTCACTTTTTACAGTAATGCTTTGGAAAACTTTGAAAGAAATCACCTTCTAGAATCTGTCGCCATGCACACTAGAGCACACTACTGTTCTGTTGTGACAGTTCATAATGTTTCAGCCAAGCACTCAGTTTAAAGCCAAAAGAATAATATGCAAATACAATCTTGCTTTCTTCTCCTGCTTGACCAACCTGATCTCCTTCTATGACAAGGTGACCCCCTTAGTGGATGAAGGAAAGGCTGTGGATGTTGCCTACGTGGACTTTAGTAAAGCCTTTGACATCATTTCCCACAGCATTCTCCTGGAGAAACTGGCTGCTCATGACTTGGACAGGTGTACTCTTCACTGGGTAAAAAACTGGCTGGATGACCAAGGCCAAAGAGTGGTGGTGAAAGGAGTTAAATCCAGTTGGTGGACAGTCACAAGTGGTGGTCCCCAGGGCTCAGTACTGGGCCAGTTCTGTTGAATATTTTTATCAATGATCTGGATGAGAGGATCAAGTGCACCCTCAGTAAGTCTGCAGATGACACCAAGTTTGGTGGGAGTGTTGACAGCTTAAGGGTAGGAAAGCTCTGCAGAGGGTTCTGGAGATTGATGGGCTGAGGTCAGTTGTATGAGGTTCAACAAGGCAAAGTGCCAGGTCCTGCACTTGGTCACAACCCCAGTGGAACATTACAGGCCTGGGGAAGAGGGGCTGGAAAGCTGCCTGGTGGAAAAGGAGCTGGGGGTGCTGATTGATGGCTGGCTGAATACAAGCCAGCAGTGTGCCCAGGTGGCCAAGAAGGCAAACAGCATTCTGGCCTGTATCAGAAATAGTGTGGCCAGTATGACTAGTGAAGTGATTGTCCTCCTGTATTCGGCACTGTTGAGGCCATGCCTTGAATACTGTGTTCAGTTCTGGACCCCTCACTACAAGAAAAACATTGAAGCGCTGGAGCATGTCCAAAGAAGGGCAATAAAGCTGGTGAAGGGTCTAGAGCACAAAACTAATTCTGGAACTCCCAGAGTAAATCTACATCGAGAATTATGCATATGGTTGTCTTCCACATTTTCAAGTATTATCACAATGCCTTTCCTTATAAGCAGACAAACAAAAGCATTTGAACTGCAGCAGTATTATGTTTTATGGTTTGGGGTTTTTTTCCTATTCTTATTGTTTAAAAAAAGAACAAGTATTGACATCTTGAGACCTTGTCCTGGAGTCATTAATCTCTCTGGCTGGCCTAATACATTCAGTCTTTGCTTATATTTCACTCATATTTGGTGACAGACTTGCACATACCCCTGATGCAAGAGCCTGTTAATGGTCATATTTGTACCAGAGACCATGAAACGTAATACTAGAAACCAATCACTTCTTTTTTGTAGAGAAGAAAAATCAGTACTATATTTAAAATGTGAAAACATTCAAGAAGTGTATCATTCTCCATTAACAGTAGCTTGAAGAAAGTGAATTTTTCATGCTTTAAGTGGAAGCCAGAATGGTGACTGTCATACAATTACAGACTCACTGAAGCTCCACCAAGAAGCATACCAATAAACACACTAAAACAAATCTCTCAGCTATGCAAACCTAACCTTGCTAAACTACTTTAGAAATTTTTTCTTCCTTGCAGTTTCTGGAAATTGACATTTTCTGATTTTGACCTTTACATATTCACTTTCTGGGCCTTAATTTAATTTTTATGTAAATACAGACATGAGGGTGAACACATGCAATACATCTATACCAATTATAGACACATTTTTTGGTAAATAATTTGTTTTCCATGTGTTCTTTGTGCAAAAGTATCACCTACAGATATAACTTCCTATAGCAATTAGGTCCTACTGTCTCTATGGAAAAGACTCTCCCATCCCACCACTGCCACTCTTTTGATTTTCTCGTTAGTCCCCTGCACAGACTGCTGTATTTATGTGAGAAATACACCAAGAAAGACACTGATGTGTTCAAAAAACAATAGAAAAAGAACACAAAATGACAAAGAAAACTATCCCAAGATGAATTATTTATCGTTCAGTTCCAGCACTGGCAGCTCTTATCCCAACCAGTGCAGCTGTGACATCTCGACACTTCTGAAAAGCAGCCCCTAACTAACCCTGTACAGCTTTATGCAGGCTCATCTGGAAGTGTTGACACCCTTAGTGGCATCAGCCTCCCATTATTTCTTCTTTGTTTATTTACAAGCTAGAATATAATTTTCATGGTTTGTCATGGGCCATCCATAGGCCAAATTAAGATTGCACCTATATTTCCTTTCTAAGCCAGACAGAAATACAATAATTGATAATGAATAATGAACATTTATTGAAATTGCATTGGCAGAAATTCAGAGAACACTGTGCATGGGTAAATTGTCACCACTCATCAGCCTGTCTCAGTGAGGGGCACTTCTTTTCTGAGTGTGTGGGCAGACACTGAGATGATTCTCATTAATACAGGGGAGATGTATGTGGCATCTTTTAGTACCAAATGTGATTTAACAGCCTACAATTGACAGCAGCATGTCTGGAGACACCTATATCAGACATTCTTGCCCAACTGTGATATTACATGTCTATTTTTTTAATGAGAACCTGTTTTATTGCCTTAATTTTAGTTATCACATTAGAAACTTTGAGCAGGTTTTAAACTCCTTAGGCTTGGAACAATTCAGAAAGAGAGAGTCTTTGCTCAGGAAGAACCATGTCATGGTGAGGTTATTTTTAGTTCTTGAGAAAACTAGACAAAATATTACATCAATCTGGATAGAAAATTGCCTAAAAACAGGCATATTCAGACTTTTTTCCCTTTGTCCTTTATGTTTCTCTTATTAGTGACTGTCTCCCAGCAAAAACACACACCAAATGGAGCTCAGTCTCTGGGAACCAGGAAACATAACTCCTCAAAGCCTTGTCTCTAAAGTTTTTATTTCCTGTATTCTCCAACTGGTTCAAAATACAACCAATAGAAGAAGTAAACCATCCTTTCTCCCCCACCATCCCCTTGATCCTCCCTGATAGTCAATAGTCAGGAAGAATAAGACATTGATCCCAGCAGTAAAACATATGCACTGCTTGCCCCTTAATACCTACTTAAGTAGTTTGTTAGTATTAATGGCATTTATGTATGTGTTTCAACAGGACAATTATCTGCCCAAGGGTCTCATTGTGCACCATTTTCTGTACTCGCTGAAGGTAAGGTCGCACAGCTTTTGGCCATCAAGATTGTGCTTATGGTGTAAATTGATATACTGATCTCTTGAGGGGTTAAAACACTGCCTAAAGTGTGAACTTGCAATTGTTTTTAATGGAGTTTGAACTTCAACTAACCACAATAATGTTAACAGTATTAGAAAAGATGTTACTGTAAAATATGCCTTGAGTAATTAAACAACTATTTTAGGCTTCACTGGAAGCTGAAATATTATCTCTACCTTAACATAGTGAAGAAAAAGCTTGAAAGACATTGAAGGCATTGATATATGTATAAATACTGAAATTTACCATAAACAATGATGCTATAACAGATGCCAGAACTGATCAATGTTCAGAAATATCATCTCTCAAATTATGCAAAAAAGACAATAGAACCGACTCACCCCTAATGAAACTATTCCTTCCTTGTCAGTAGGAACATGTGAAAGAGTCTTTCCGTCAAAATATTTTTGTCTTGACTAACAAGATTTAACAACAGAAAGAGCACACAGAACAAGGAGCTGAAGATAGATATGAATGTTTACATCTATCCCTGTGTTCTATGTCACAATATGAAAGGGAGACTGTAGAAGGAGCCCACTCTCCCGCAGTAAAATAGAAAGCTTTAGTGGAATTTTGAAATATCTGGTTATTGAGTAACAAAAAAAGATATCACCCCATAAGAAATTAAAATTTTCCTGAATATCCTTATTTGAATCAGAAAAGGCGAAAACCACAAAGCAACAGTCAATAACCAGCTCAGGTGTCTGTGCTAACCAGGTAGTTAAGTTAGGTGTAAGGGATATTCCAGTACCATTCTACATGACAGAAAACAGCATAGGCACCAAATGCGATTTCAAACATCTATCCTAAAAATAAGCAAAAATGGCAGCCTCTCCTAAAACTTTATTTATATAGCTGTGGCTATTGTACAGCTAGAAGTATTCACTTTAAGATAAGCATGAATACCTCAGTCTGATGGTCAGGCAATAAAGGAGCTAATACCACTTTGCCAATTTAAAATTGAACTTGGAGAGATTTCTGTTAATAAAATAAACTACATGAAAGTAATTAGCTTTCTCCAAAAGAAAATTTGCCTCCTCTGAAATGTTGTCAGGATGCTGCTTTCAAATTTAATAGTAGCTTTGTGAAGCAGGGCAAATTCTGCTACTGGTACATGTTTGGCTTTTCACTCAATTGATATGAAGATATTTGTAATCTGACAGAAAAAGTCAATTTATACAGAAAAGTACAAAAACTTTAGTTTAACTTTAATTAAAAACTTTAGTATAAAGGTCTATAATTTGGTGATTTTCAAGTATTTCTAGAATATATTTCTAGCAATATTTCTAGCATAACTTCTGTGGGAACATGCAACCACATCTGCTGTGGTCACGGCTGCAACTGTAATATAGTGAGTAGATAAAGCTAAGTTAAACTTTTAAACTAGTTAGCTCAACAAGAGGCACTTTCTACTTTGCCATAGCAAGGCCAGAGCTCAGCATGGGCTCCTTTGCTCAGTATTTAATTAGCTCCTAACATGATCTCTGTAACTTAAGTCAGTCTCTACATCCACACTGATGTTAGTTCAGCTAACGAGTTAGCTCACCCAAAACTGTTCTTTTACCTAAATTATACAGCAATCTCAGCTACAGACTGCAGTAGACAAGCAGACGTGTAGAACAGAAATCTTTAGAACAAAAACCTCATGCAAATCAAGCCACAGATGCGCTCTATAAATACATAATAAATGTTTTGCTGTCTTTAAAGTGTATTTGAAAATGAAGCTCTTTTTGGCAATAGTCTGAGAAAAAGTGTTCAAAAAAGACTGAAACAGACAAAGTTATTTCAAAGAGAGAGAATACAGTGGGATGTTGATATAATATTTGTAAGAAACCCATATTTTCTTTGTGACCACTTCATAATATTTTCATTAACCTGCCTCGCACCTTTCAGCTCCACTGAAGAGAGACTAAACAAGCTGTCTGTCACATATTAAATTGCAGGACAAGGGTGCGTCCTCCCATCACAGAACTTGTACTCAGAGAGTCCATATGCTTGCTGCACCTCTGGCTCTTGCAATCCTTCCTTAACTACATCACAGCCTTGGCAGGAGCAAGGTGTAAATTTAGCCCCTACCTGGCAGCCCAGAGATATGTATCAATGTCATTGCAAAACTACACTGCATTCTCTCTATATTTTCATGACACCTGAGACTGTATGCTTTAGATGGATATTATCCAGGAGTCCACCCACACCGTACTTGCACCATCTGCTTTCCCAGCACAGTCTTGTAAAATCTTCCATGGTCTTTCTAGGTGCTCAGATGTGACCAGTCTGAGGGCTTAAAATATCCTCAAAAACCAAAAAATTTTCCAATTTACTATTTTAATTATATACAGCTTATTTAAAACCCTGTTACCACCTCTCAGGACAGTCCTTGCTCTTCTGAACAAATTTCTTTGAATAAAACGTACAGGACAAACAAAAAACCACGATGCAAGCTATTCCCACAGGATGCTATGGACAATGAAGGGATACGGTTTTTTGAACAGACGAGAAAAATTGAAATACATTTACAGAAAATTGTGATTTGGAAAAAAAAAAAGCCAACAAAATCCTAAACTTTCTGCTTCAAATAGTTAAGAAGAAATACAATATAC
Organism: Strigops habroptila; assembly: GCF_004027225.2. NCBI lineage: Eukaryota > Metazoa > Chordata > Aves > Psittaciformes > Psittacidae > Strigops > Strigops habroptila. The sequence continues at coordinate 33,675,196 of NC_044281.2, forward strand.
AGAACTTAAAACACAACAGCAGTGGAAAAGGGCATTCTAGCTACTGCCCTGGAAAACTCCATCAATTTGCTTCTCTTCAGGGCAGATGGTGAAAGAGTCATTGGTTTGATTTTCTCAAGGGAGGAGCATGGAAAAAAATGCAGTATTTTGGCACCTCAAGGATTTTACTGGAAAGATATTCATCCATGAGAAAACATCTGCAGCATGCAGTTTTAATGAGATTCCGTATCTGTGTCACTAAATTACATTTCTAATCTGCAAATGGTAAAAGATGAAAGCTGACAATTGTAAGGGCTTATCTAAAACTTTTTCTTTGATTTTTTTTTTTTTTTTCTGAAGGAAGAATACATAGTCATAATGCAGCAAAAATAAACCTATGGTCTGAATTTCAGTCAGGATATTTTCTTTCCTGTTACCAGTTTTGTATAGTGTCTCAAGCAACCAAGTTGGAAATGTAAGCAGCAGACTTCTCAGAGCTTTCTCTAAAAGACAGCTAATTTTTTCATGCTGACTCTAAAACCCAATAAGATTGCATCATAAATTTTTTGCTTCGTAGAACTGTCAAGATAAAAAATATCTAACACATTTGTTCATTTGTGCTCACATTAATAAAGTAAATGATCCACATACCAGTCTTCTCAAAGTTTAAAAGTGTTTCTCAAAATCATCAAACAAGTGAAATTAGATATCACAACTGATTTAAAAACAACATTTCACCAGCATGATTGGAGGCTTGCCTGCTTTGAGTGGAATCCGCCAGCTTTTCCTTTTAATATTTGAAGTCTTCCACCTGCAGGCTATTAGCTTTAGTGCTTTGCAGGGAAAGAGTCAAAAGAATTGATAAATAGAAAATACCAGCCATTGTTGCCAGCCACCAGAAACATCTGAGGTCACATGCAGAGTTAGCCAATATAAATTAATAATTATTTAATGAAATAGGCAAAATCAGAGGCTTTGTATATTGGTAGGGGTTTAGAAGTGCCTTCAAACTCTAGATTCAGAATATTTCATTAAACTTGACAATTAATTAGTGTGCCTAATGATCCTCTCTCTGGCAATCTGAGAGAAACGATCAGGAACACATCCATCCTCTCTGGAAAGGCTTTGCAATATGTTGCAATAAATAGCTAGCATTCCTGCTTTTCTGTGCAAAGAGAGGGTTTTCAGGTTTTTTTGCCATTACTCCCAATTACTAAATTATTCCAAAATAATTAAGTAGAATTCAACAGCTAAATGGCTTGTGGTGTCAAAAAAAGCATCAAGGAGTATCAGGGAACTTCTTTCCTAACCCACTGAATATCTGTTCTCAGTAATAAAGCAAGAGCTGATCCAGAGTTACATCAGAGACCAGTAGTCATGGAAAATAACATTACCAGTGTTTTTTATGATGATTCATATCCTCTAATTTTCAAATTCTCTTGACAGTCCTGCTGTTCCACAAACAGCATTAATGTCACACTAGAAGAAATCTACAGATCTCAAGTACTATTTCTGAGACAGGTGTTCATAAAATTCATAATCTGTGATTTTCCAGGCTCAGCCATTGTCAAAGCTATATCTGGAGGAGAGTAACAAAGTCAGTGGACAATACAGGTCTTCAATATTTCTCAGAATAACAGACCACATAAAGTGCAAAACATATTTGACCATAAAAATAAAACAAAACCCTAAACTATTCCATATTGACAGTGCTCATTTTATAAAAAAAAATCTTTGCATACCACCTTTCTCATGCAGTGTGAGTTATGAAAAACAGAAGATGCTGAAGCTAGGGCAGGAATCTAAGATAAATTATATTGATTGCAAAGCTCTTTAGCTTTGTTTCAGCAGCAAATAGAATCAGCTCCGAGACACTTTTTTCATATCTTTCCTGTGTGAAGAAAGATTTACTCCCTCTAAAGCTAAGGAACTGCTCCAAAAGCAGAGCCCAGTACTGGGCTGCATTACCGTAGCTGTTTACACTGGCAGGAATGGTGCATACAGATCAAGGCATTCAGCTTTCCCTTCCCCCTGCTCCTCATGCCTTTGTACTACTCATTAACACCAGAATGACCCTATCCCTGAAGCCAAGAGCTGGTCCACAGATTGCCTATAGGAATAGTACATGGAAGAAGAGTTGGCTATTTATATATTTTGCATATGCTTTAATTACAGTATCACTAGTGCACACAACAGCTACATGCTTTATAAAGCACTGACAAATTTTATGGTAATTAGAAAGCCCAATTAGCAATTCTCACACTGTGGGGACATTTTGTTTGATTCAGAAACAATTGAAGAGAGAAAAATTTAGAAGAAAAAAAGCCTTAAAGGTATTTGAAGTTACGGACAGGAATCTACGTCTGTAATTTAGAGTATATTTAACACATGCTCAAAATCTGTTCTTCTCAACAAAGGCTCTTCTCAACAAGGCATGCTGCTTCACTCAGTTCTCCATCATTTTTTCTCTCATTGACATAGCCGTCTTATATCTTCTTTGGAAAAAGTTTTATCCCATAAGAAAAACTATCAAGAGCGAAGAGCAAATGCAACTTGAACTTAGAAAGTTACACGCCACCATAAAACATTTCTGAACAGAAATACAATCAGCAGTTGTACTAGTATAGATTACACTCAAGAGACAGTTACCAATTACCTCAACTTAGGAAAAAAACCCTGGCTTTATACCATAAAAGGGTTCCCTGTGGTGGTTTATACACCTTTCACTCTTAAATTATCTATTGTCCAAGGTGATCCTATTCAGTTCTCAGTCAGGATACATTACCAGCAGGATCAGAAATGCAGCCCTGTTATTCCAGAGCAGTTTAGAATGGTGTGCAGGTATGCCAATATTGAAATGTTGCTGTTTGATATGAGAGACAGTCTGTGCAAGTTGGAAGTAAATCAGCCCAACCTCAGAGTTGGGAGGAATTCTGAATTCTGTAGCTCAGTACCATCCCTAGCATAAACTGGACTAGCTTCTCTTTTTACAGAGACTACCCAAAGCTCTTAGGTTAAATAAATTCTATTTTCATAAGAAATCAATAGGGAAACAGTTTGTGTAATTCTATGTCTTCAGCTCCACCCACGCATCTGACAAGACTCATGATCCTCAAAGTTGTTCCAGCTTTCAGGGATGTTAGTGCTTGCCTCATTCAATTTACTGCAGCACTAGTTATCCTGAGATATAGACACCTGCCTTACAGCTGTGAGAAAAATAAGCTACTTGACAGCAATTAAGGTAAAACTTTGCTTTGGTGTAAATTCTGGAAAGCTGCTGTTTCCTCAGTCTGTCATGCTCCCTGCAGAAAGCGTGAAATGTTAGCAAATTCTAATGACTGCTCTTAAGGGGAAATGAGGGCAATTCAGAGAATTATACTTGCAGATTAAAATATAGCAACCTAAAACTTCTATAGAGTTCTACTGTCAAACCCCCAAAGCTGAAAATGAAACTACTGAACTTCAATTTATAATGACTGCCAGCAACACTTCTCAAGGATTTTGCACACATGACAGTTATTACTGGATTTAATTTTACTAGAGACTAGATGAAAACTATTCTTTTTCATTTGGAAAATACTCAAAGATTCCTTTCTTCCCCGCGCCCCCCCCCCCCCCCCCCCCCCCAATTGTGAAAGTTGGAAATGAAAGCTTGACATTTGGCACAATAGCTACTTAGAAATTGTAGTTCCATAGTTCATGTCTGCATCCTCATCAAAACCACTTGAAATACTCCCTGCTGCATACCCTATATCAATATACAGGACACACACATGGATGGATACAGCAGAATTGAGTTGATTCTGGAGAGTGGATCACATTAACTATAATCATTCATGACGATCTATTAGAGAAGATGTGACTGCATCTGCTTAGTCTGGATGTATCCCTAGGTGCCTACAGGCAATGTCAAAAATAACTGGACTCACTTTCTCTTTACCAGCCTGATTGTGTAAAGAATTAATGTTAAAAACATTACTGCATTAAAAAAGAAGAAAAAAAAAAAAGGGGTAGAAAAAGTTAATGTAAACAGTGGAATAGCAGTAACAGCAATGGAAAAGGTGTTTCTGAATAGATGAGGGAGCCAAAACCACATCACACACTACCCTGAGGCAAGAGCGTATGTGCACACAATGGGGAAGTAATATTAAGCTGATTTAAAGCTAACAAAAAAGGCTGTGTGGATGCACTGCCCTTTAACCAGGTTTATTTCGGTTTAATTCGTATCAAGCAGAAAAAAAGCCAAAGAAAAAACAAGATCTACCCTCAAAAACAAAGTCAAAAAGCCTCATGTAGAATTTTACATTACATTACATTACTTTATCTAACACCAAAATAAGCGTATGTACACAACTATGCATGTGGACAGACATTAAATAGCATATTTCTTTCAAAGTCTTACCTAGAGGATGTAGAATCATGGAATCAATTAGGTTGGAAAAGACCTAAAAGAGATCATCAAGTCCAACCACTAACCCAGGACTGCCAAGACCACCACTTAAACATGTCACTGAGGTGACATCTACACAGGTTTTTGAACACTTCCAGGGATGGAGATTCCACCACTTCCCTGAACACCCTCTTGGTGAAGAAATTTCTCCTAATATCCAATCTAAACCTCCCTGGCACAGCTTGAGGCCACTACCACTTAAGGCCATTACCTCTTGTCCTATCACTTGCTACCTGGGAGAAGAGACTGACCCCCATCCCACTACAACGTCTTCTCAGGTTTTTGTAGTGTGTGATAAGGTCCCCCCTGAGCCTTCTCTTCTCCAGACTAAAGAATCCCAGCTCCCTCAGCTGTTCCTCATAAGACTTCTTCTACAGACCCTTCACCACCTTTGCTGCCCTTCTGTAGACCCTCTCAGCATCTCAATGTCTCTCCTGTAGTGAGGGGCCCAGAACCGAACATAGGATTTGAGGTGCGGCCTCACCAGTGCCCAGTACAGTGGGATGATCACTGCCCTGGCCCTGATGGCCACACTGTTGCTGATACAGGCCAGGATGCTGTTGGTCTTCTTGGATGCCTGGGCACAAGCTGGCTCATGTTCAGCGGCCATCAATCAGCACCCCCAGGTCCTTTTCCACCGAGCAGCTTTCCAGCCACTCTTCCCCAGGCCTGTAGCATTGCATGGGGTTGTTGTGGCCCAGATGCAGAACCCAGCACTTTGCCATGCTGAACCTCATACCAATTGGCCACAGCCCATTGATCCAGCCTGTCCAGATCCCTCTGTAGAGTCTTCCTATCCTTCAGCAGATCAACACTCCCAGCCAACTTGATGTTGTCCACAAATTTACTGAAAGTGCACTTGATCCCCTCATCCAGATCATAAATGAAGATATTAAACAACACTGGCCCGAGGGACACCACTAATAACAGGTCACCAACTAGATGTGACACCATTTACCACCACTCTGGGCTCTGCCATCCAGCCAGTTTCCAACCCAGTGAATAATACGCCTATCCAGGCCGTAAGCAGCCAGTTTCTCAAGGAGAACGCTGTGGGAGGCAGTGTCAAATGCTGCACTAAAGTTCAAATAGACAATGTCCACAGCCTTTCCCTCATCACCCAGACAGGTCACATTATTGTAGGTGATCAGGTTGGTAAAGCAGGACCTGCCATTCATGAACCCATGCTGACTGGGCCTGATTCTCCCGTTTTCCTGCACGCACTTTGTTATCTCACTTAGGATCATCTGCTCGATGGCCTTCCCCAGCGCTGAGGTCAGGCTGACAGGCCTGTAGTTCCCAGCGTCTTCCTTCCTGCCCTTTTCATAGAGACACGTCACGTTGGCCAACCTCCAATCCTTGGGGACCTGCCCACTAGACCAGGACAGTGTAAAGTGTATTTGTGTATTATACGTAAAGTGTATTTGGAAGCCTAAAGCAAAGCCAAGAGCATTTGCTGATTAATAGGTCTTCATCATCGACCTCACTACCAAGAAAATATCAAAACCAAATTTTCTATTTCCTATATTTTATACATGTGGAAAACCCTCCCCCATCAAAAAGTAAGTCCACTGTACTGCAAGAAGCATTGGTATCTCTAGCCTACTGTGTAGCCACAGATTTCCAAGCCCTGGCCAACTTTTCTGAATCAAACACAAATCTGCAGCTTAAAATATAAAGTGTACTCACAAAAAAATCTGATCAGAGAAAAAGATGCTCTGGAAAGTTTGCTCATCAGTTTTGCCATCTTTGATCTTCACTATTAATTGCCATTGCATTTGCATATTTCATAAAAAGCATATTAGGAGAGTGAAGGAGGGAAGTGAAACATCAGCCTTGTAATCCCTTCCTTCAAAACACTCCATCCATTTCAAAGTTTTCTTAGAGGACTTGCTGGTTTGTTTATCTCTAGACAGTTTCTGACAAAATATTCTTCACAGCTAGGATGAGGTATGTCACTTTAATATTGCTAATATTTTACACTCTAAACTTTCCGGTTACTTTGTACATCTTTTTTTAAAAAAAAAAAAACCAACAGATTTTATTGGTATAGGGAGGTGTATAATGGAGTTAGATAGGACAAAAGACCAGTTTCCCATAACAAGAACATTACTATTTGTGTATTTAGCATCATGTACATTCAGACTAGTGACACTAGCCTGGTTACAGGTTGCTACACCATAGGCTGTTCCTGCAGCTATCCTTGAATTTAGCCATTGGAGTTGGTAAATCTGATTGGATTTAATATTTATCTTTTACGTGAAAAGAAGTAACAAAAACCCCAAAAGAATGAATCTGCTGTAATTAACTGTTCCCCCCAAAAAAATATCCTGCAGCATTTCTAGATTCCTATATATGCTAATTGTCTCTCCCTCATAACAGAGACTTTTATTTGCCTTTAATAATACACTTAATTTAAAGGGATTAAAACTGCCTGGCTAGGCCTACTGATAAACATCCATCAAACACACTTCTCTATATCAGATTCCCAAGCTGGCAGATTGGTATATGCAAGTTAAGCCTCTATGAAACAAAACAGAAAATCAGCTAATAGATATCTTGTTCAATCATACTGATTGTTTAAATAAATGGGCATACCACTAAACCAGCTAAATTAAAGAGAACTCCTGTTACCAAAAACAAACAAACAAAAAAAGTAGAAAAAGTACTAACAAAAATCTGTAGTTTGCTAATCTAAAATGTGAATCATCCTCGCTTTTCCATGATAAAAGGAATGTGATGAAAGTTAAATTACCAGGACAAGTTTTGGTTCCAGAATAGAAGAGCACAGGATAGAAAAAAGGCAGTAAGTAACTGAAAAAGTGAAGCATCATCCTGTTTTGTCTAAGGCTGCTTATATTATGAAAGAAACTAGCAACACCATATAGGCATACTAAAAACCAAATAACATCTTTAACATCAGCAATGTGAAGGCAGGTGCATGGTAATTAGTCTTGCTCTCAGTTCAGAGCTAGTCATGAATTTTGGAAAGCTAAAGTAGATTTACTGTCCTTTCACAGTTATGTACTCTTGATAACACCTTTCTTTACTGATAGATTTACTGAGAAATGGGGCAGCACTTAATTGTGCTTAGACTTCACAAAAGGGTGACTTTATGATAACAAATACCAACACCGGTTCAGAATCAGGAAGCTTCACAGTACATCCAGCAGGTTTCTTAGTTACAGTACTGATTCCCATCACAGCAGATTGAGGCTGTGTCTCTCTCTTCTACATTTTATTTCATGAGTATTTGTCTTTGTGCAGTACACATCTTTTGGGTGGCAAAGTGTCACATCTAAAAGTTGGTTTCAGAAGCAACCTTCTTGTAGCATTGAATAACCTTTTTACACCAACAACGTAGCTCAGTGCAAGTACTGACCTGCTTGTTGAAGATCAGGTTACTTCATTCAGGCGCTTCATTCTCTGCTCAGACACGAATGTGCCACGCTAACTCAAACTAAACGGTCAAATGGTCAGAACATCCTATTTCACCAGAAACAAATTACTATGCATTTTCACCCCAACAGAGTGACAGTAACAAACAGCTAGGGTTACAAGGTGAAAATTTACCAACAGCGTTTGCTTAGTTTTGTTTAAATGAAAACAAAGAAGTGAGGAAGTTCACACCTGCTTCCAAGACAGGCCTACTCAGATTCATTTCCTGAAAAAATTGCCTTTTGCTAATCACCAGACACTGGTTGTAAAAGAATGAACACTAGTGAACAGTGAACGTTAAGGTCTCTGAGAAATGCAAATCTGGGTGTCCTAAGGATACATAAATTAGGTTTGAATTTTCTGCAGAAATTTCAGTTAGCAAGAAAAAGTCACAGCAGATGGATTCACAAAAAAATGTTTGAGGATGAGGCTTTTTTTTTTTAAATCGAGAATGTATGGCAGAAACGCAAGATAGAAAACTGTAACACAGGAAGGACTTAAATTCAGTGTAATCAGAAAAAAACAGTTGTTCAAAAATTCAGAAAAAAATGCCCAGAATTCCTATCACCTACTGAACCCACTACTGTATCTCAGACCCAGAAATGAGTTAGGACTACATGCAACTCCTCCACCAGACCTAAACAATCAGTATGATTTAGAAGATACCCTCTCACAGAAGAGATTATTATTTCAACGGCACTTGATAATATGGTGATAAAAGCTCAACACTGGGAGGTACTATCTGCTGGCAAATAGAGATAGCATCTTTTGAAATCTTCTCCCTTGACTTTTGTCTCCCAAATGATTTATTATACTCCCTTAATGCTCTACCAGTGCTTGATTAGCTTTTGGGAAGTGACAGTTTGTCTCTGCTTCAATAGCTTTGTCTAAAACCATGAATTATCTTTCCTTGTTTTCTGAGAAAGCTATTTTGTAACTAATGTGGTTTATTAATCTTCTGCATTTCTGGTAAAGCAAGCAGAATATTAAGTGGAATACGTTAGCAGTGCCTAACATTACAAAATACCTGGGAAATACTTGAAGTTGCTCTGAACCATAACATCTTTTCAGCTTTTTCATGGCAGAGCACAATAAACTTGGCCTCCATTATGGTGCTTCAGCTGAATCTCAGAACAAAACTCACAAAATCTAAAAGACTGGAATGTGTACCATGATTTTCCGGTGGCCGTTAGCCTAGTCCATAGTTAGTCCAGCTAACTAGGCTGTTAGCCTAGTCCAGTCCCAGGCAGTTAGCCTAGTCCATGTTAGCCTAGGCTGTTAGTCCTAGTCCATATTACTCATTTACAACAAGAGCAGCCCAAAAGCAGGAGCCTAGTCCACTCCAAAATGCAAATGGGGATGGGAAAGCATTACTGGGGTTTTTTAAGTCTTATGAATAAAAATACTCCTTTAAAAAATTTTTGGGCTAAACTATAGTCCTGTGGTCACATAAGTCAAATGCTAGAGAAATGGTGCAATCTCAGGGCATATCATAATACTATTTGCTTAGATAAACACAAGTCTCAGAAAAGCAAAGTCTTTGTGACAGAAACACAGCAAAAGATTTCAGCTCTGTTTAGTCATCAGGTTTTCTCTCTTCAGAAAATACAACCACCTGCATGATAAGCACAGTCATTGTACACCCTGTCCCTCTCAAAAAGAAGCTTTCAAGATACTGAATTCACTGCCAGCTCCCTCCCCTTCCCAAAAGTAAACGCACACAGTTATTCAGTTATTGCTGTATTTACTACGAATGTGTCTCAGCCTACTGGTGCAATACCACACCAGTGCACATCCATGAAACACTTCCTGAAACTAGGAAGTTCATCCTTGCAGCTTAGGAAATACCAACATGTGACCCATGATGTAAGTATGTATAAGGAGAATAAAAAACTAGAGGAATGCTGAAAAAAACAACCAAGCAAAACCAACAACCCACACAGGAATCAAGGATACATTTGTTTGGGGATCAGCTGGTGACATTGGCCTGCTGGGCCTCCATTTATCTCTCTACTGCTGATATATATCAGCATTAAGACTTTGAGAAGTTTCACTTTTTAGGTTATCCCTCCAACAAATCAACTATCATTATGTTATAGAAGTATATTATACAGATTGGTAGTGAGATAACAAAGGTTTCCAAGAACCACTTAAATAACAGGTACTTTCATCCTACCTTAATAACACGAGTCTGTCCCTTTCTTCATGTTCTGTGTTGTTTTCCTGTGTTGAGAAAGAAACAAAATGTACAAGGCTGGATTTCAATTCATAATGAGCTTGGTTCACCTTTCAGTTATGCTGGGCTTGTCTATTTTCTGGAGTATAAAAGCTTCTTGCTCATTTAAGCCTTTGTAATTTTCTTGTCTTAGTCAAGATTGCACCCTATCATTTTCCAGCTAGAAGCCCACATGAGAGAGCAGGAAACCTAATATAATCCTAATCGAAGCAGCTGGGGTAAAACATCACCTTTAAAATATTAAAATATTATTTTTAATGACCACTAAATTAGGGGCACTTTTCTACATATGACAAAGCAGTAACTCAATAGGAACACACATACAGGAAAAGTGTACTTAAAAATTACCAAGACCATAAAACTTACCAGCACACAGCACATCTTTTGAAAGGAAGAAAATAAAAAAAGAGGTGGGAAGGGAGGGGAAGCCTGTTTGGGCAATAAAAGTGGTTGGATTTTATTTTCTGTTTACTATTATACAATGGTAATAAATCCAAACCAGCAGGGAGACATCAGCTTGGGTTCAGAAAAATACTCTCCCAAGCCCAAACTTTCTGTAACCTGAGTGGAGGCATCCCTACTGCCTGAGAAAACTTGGCTCTGCAGCTTTTCCTATTGATGTGATGTATTCCATATATTAAATTACCTTCTGCTCAAGGTACCTATAAGTTTACACAACTTAAGAGCTATGATAACCCTGTAATTGGTAAAAACTGTGGTAAACAGAAGATAGAAATTTAAAAAATAAGAGTTCTTAGTTAAATCGGGGAGGCATTGTTAAAAAACAAAGTGGCCAAATCAGAAGGATTTTAAAAGACTCTTCCCAAACCAGCTGGAGCTTTTGCCATGTAAGACTGAATTAGGTTTCAGCTTTGAAAGACCTCAGTGGTACTATTTTAATTTATTTTAAGAGATAATACAGTTTTAGATAAGAACCTGTGTTATCTGGACCCCAGACAATTATCTATGTAATTGGGAACAGGAAAAGGTATTCTGGCTTTGCTACCCTTTTCGCTTTATATCCTTTCATCCTTTGCGACTTTTCCTGCCTCAGTGCTATGTCTTAATCTAGGAAATTAGGACGTGACAAATACTGACCAGTTTGTAGTACAGACAGAAAAGTGTTATTGTAATTACATCTGTCATGTAGTTATCATGTAATAACAAACAGCCACTACATACCTAATAAGAGCTACCCAGGAAGAACTTGTCATGCACAAAAAATGATGAAGTAACTTTCTCTTAGCTCAAGCCACCTTACAATAATTATCATTAAAATGGAAAATTTCTGATTTAGGCCCCAAGCCAGGCAAACACTCACATGTCCTTAACTCTAAGAACTTAAATATGCTAAGCACTTGCTAAGTAGGTTGGCAAGCACTGGGTTGCCTTGTTAAATAAAGCAAGGCCTAAATCTTAGACACACACGCAGCAGTTAGTGCCTGCCAAGGGGAATTTCAGGCATAGCATTGAACTACACAATTTCCATTAATTTACATTACTAACACTAATAACACTCAGGTAAAAAGGAATGTGATGAGCTCAACAGCTCTTAGATCAATGGTTTAGCATGTGAGAATGACCACCTGGAATCCCAAGCCTTTTCCACTTTCTTTGCTCTCCTCCCCTAATACATGCATATAGTTCCCAGTTTCACTGTAGATTTCCCTGACTGTAAATAAGGAATTGCATTGTTTAAGTCTTGATCCCCAAATGTACTGATTCTCTCTTTTCAGCACCACAGAATGCTGGATTTACCAGCCAATATGCCTGTCTGAACATTGCAGCAGACACTCTGCAAGAAGAGAAACTACTGCTGGGCAGATGGTTCGGAACTCCTGAGTTCTCTTCTATCCTGAGTTATTCTACAATCTCACAACAGTCAGTTCCCATGGCTGTGTGGCTGCAGTACTCACTCAGGATGGGAAAGCTAGGTTCAATTCCCACATCTCCCCAGGAGCATATCCTAACCACTGCAAACTCCAGTGGGTGAGTGCGTTTCATCCCACCCAATACAGCTGCCTTATTTTATTCTGGCTTTGCTCCAATATTTCATTTAACGTCTAGGGACTGAATCTAAGCCTCCCTCTTCCTCTGAAGTGACTACGGTTCCCCAAGGTTAAAGAGTCAGCATTATTTTTCTTCAAACTCCCTCTAGGATGATCAGCTTTTAATTACCGCATGTTTTTTACTGGAACCTTTTCAACAAGGGGTACTAAGTGTTTTCTTCCTGAACTTTGCAATATGAGCAAAGAAAATAAACTCATTTTAAAAGTGGCACAGCTATACGCAATACATAGCACACACAGCTTCGTTATTTACTTCACTATACCTTACACACACATAACTGTTTTTTAATTAGACATGGATTTCTGAATAACAACAAGGATTTCTCCAGGGATCTTTGCAGTTAGTTAATGTAAGAAATTGCTCTAATTAATGACTCATTCAACAATTTAAAAATGCATCCCTTGCAGCCAAGGAGTCTGGAGCCACAGAAAAAGAGAACAGGTCTGCAAAATAAACAACACTGTGTATCTGACAAAGACACAAACACACTATTTTTTTTTATTTTTTTTTTTTTGACATTTTAAGGTTCGGCTTTGGCTCTAGATTTTTGGGTTTCTTCCACTAACAGCTAAACCCCTGTGGGGTGGTTTACAAAGCTATTGCATATTGCATTTGACCAAGTTGGTATTTGAGTGGCAGGTAAAATACGCCAAAGAGAAGCCATTTGTTTGACAGTACCTTAGGCTATTTTAAGCAAAAAAAACTGCAATGCAAAAGGTTGATTTCAATCCATACACTAAAGCAGTACATAACAAAACTTTTACGCTTTCTATAACCACAAGGTTATAGAAATTTCCAAGCTCCTTTAAAATGCAAGTCATTAAATAAATACTAAGAAATAATTTTTGATCTGAAGATTGTATACTAATGACTTTACCTACTCCTATCCTCTCATGGAGAAAGAAATATTAGAAGGTATGAGGAGTTTTAATTTTGGAGAGGTTCAGGGAAGTCTACTTCAAATTAAAGGGCCTCTGTTGAGGACTTATGCATGTTTCCCACTATTTTCCCACCGTGTAAAAGTGTTCTTCATTCATGCACCTTTCCCAAAGAAAGAATCACAGAATCATCTAGGTTGGAAAAGACCGTTAAGATCATCAAGTCCGACCTTTAGCCCGGAACTGCCAAGTCCACCACTAAACACCGCCACATTACTAAGGCCTTCAGCTACATGCTTTATCTCCCTTTTCTGACAATGTGACAGAAGACCAGCAGAGAAGATGCTACTCCTTTGGATGTTGCCACTGAGGACACATTTCTCCAGAACCTACTAATACAAAAAACCCAAAAGGTAGCCCCAAACTCATCCTCTCCAGTAGCAGGAATACTTAAAGATAAGGCAGTACTTTTAAAAAATGCACACCCTTATAACCCATCATGTTGCCCATGGTGTTTTGGACACAACGCTTTGAATTTGTATTGCTAAGCTTTGTTACGACAAATATTTTCCTGGCTTCCTGTTAAAAAAAATAATCATAAGAACGCTGTTGAGAGAGAAGATATAGCAGAAAGACTCAAAGAACAGTTGCACACACCACTGAACACAGAATCTCAAAATTCACAACAGAATAAGCTGCTGTGAGCAAACCTATGTGATGATTTATTAAAACATAACTTTTTCATCTACTATAGGGGGAAAACAAAACATCCTTCTTATAGGTACAGTAAACCTGAGTCAATATCTGGCATTGCTTGGTTCAGCTACTCTCCAGCTATCTTAGTACTTCCAAGAACAAGGAGTTTGAATTTTCATTCAAAATATTAACAAAGCTCAGCAATATGTGTATTTGTTTCCACTTTTTTTTAATATATGCATCTTCTTGAGTATCTAATGCACAGGAACCATCATTAACATCAGGGTTTTTTTTCTTTTATTGAAATTATACTGTAATACCCAGTGAGACAGTTGTAGATGTTTAGTTTTAGTACTCTCTTTCTAAGTTATGTTTGTTATGTTTGATTGTTATTTTCATGTTATGTTTGATAGCCATTTAATAATCTGAGGTCATATAACCTGTGGAATATACCAAATAAATCAACCATGGTAATAACATCTGCTTCTTCAAGATTTTTTGAACTGAATTATTTTAATACGAAAGAAAGTGAGGTATATCTAATAACTGTAACCCTTATAATTTACTACTCGATTGCAATGTTCTACCTACATTTTAATTAGGATGCAATATTAGTGTGCCATTTGCTATTGAAAATTCACCTTTCTAACAGAACCTAGGAGATTTTGAGATATCTATGGTTTCACCACTAAGGTATATAATTAATCTTGAAAAAAAGAATTTCACCAAAATAAAACTATAAAAGAAACAGATTAGTACAAATATATATTGAAATGAAAGCTATTTCAGTATTCAATATCACAATCAGTTAAGTCTTCAACTCTAACCTCAAAACTTATTAATGGATCTTCTGTACAGAATAGTAGAAATTAGTAGGGGCAGAGCTTTTAGGTTTGATTTTATTTTCTTTCTCATTCTTAGGCCAGAATGGATAAGTCTAGCTTTTCTGAAATTATAATAGAATAACAATTTGCTGCAGCCTGAGTTTATCTCAGTTGATAAAAATTTAATGGCAGACTGTTATTTTTAATTAGACAAACAGTTTGTGAAATCACACACATGCCAGAATTTTAAAATGTTTATTCATTTAACAAAAGCAGTCATTTTCATCTTTAAAAACCTCAGTCAGAGAGTTGGTAAAAACCAGGCATCAAGCATCCACTGCATTATCAAGTAACTCTTGAAACTGATCTAACTGTGAATTCAGCATTTCTCCACACTGAGGCATGCAAGCAGAGTGATATACATTAAACTCCTAAAAAAAAAGCTTTATAACTACCCTGATTAAATGTGCCTATAATAATTTTTCCAATTTTTTTCATGTTCTGTTTGATGCATATTAAAACCTCAGTTTAGATATATGTTACTTTACTACTCTGGCCTGGTTTCTTTCTCCCTGCCCAGACTTCGACCTGCAACATGAAACACTGCAATGCCACTTCATTGTAGTGCTCACAAAGCATCTTTTGAAGGTTTATTTTCCCCATTAAGATTCATTGATTGTATCATTCTAGCACTTCTAGCTCTTCATAGACTTCTAATGAGAAGCTTTGAAATGCCTGCTGCACAACAGCTTTATAATAAAGCCCGTACAGGGAGGAAGTGTTTGTCCTATTCAGTTTCTATTCAAGCTGGCTTGAAAGTCAGCTTACTACCTACCTCAAATTTCAACTGACACATTGCCTCACAGGACGCAATTATTTTGGCACACAGCATGCAAGATAGACAAGTATTTTGAAGACAAAGCAGTTCTAGCACTTCCCTTTTAGTCCTTTTGCAAAAGTTCTTGCTACAATCTCACCTGTAAGCTTCAGAATTTATTTGTCCTTTTGTGCTCATTAGGACAATGTGACTGACTTTTAGGGGGCAAAGTGCAGAAAGAGGATGCATTTCACTATTAGTCTGGTTTTTGTGAACCAGAAAGATGGGCAATTGGCATAGTGTCGGGGCTGCCTTATTTTTGAACACTGTAAACCAAACTCTAATTTGGGAAGCCTGTAACTAAATGAAACATTAAGCTGTTCGCAATAATTTAATGCAGCTTAGTTTGGGAAAGAGACATAGAAATGCTTTGGAAACAAATTCCATTGCTTAAAAAAAAAATAAAAATCACACAGTACTTGTATCAGATACATAAAAGAATCTGAGGTAGGTGCATGCTCCAACCTCATGGATTTTGCAAGGCAATGTAATGTCTGTCAACTTTTCCACCTTTGAGAAACTCTTAAACTACTTCTGGAAAAAAATCCAAGAAAATTCCTCTCTGCTTTCCTTTATATCCCACAGTTGGTTATCAAAATGCCATGGAAACCTGCCAGTGCTCTGCGGGCAGGCAGGCAATGCCATCAAACCTCCTTGAAAACCAAGAAGTTTTAACCTGCTGGGCATTTTAAACATCACGTTCACCATTACACTTCAACTGCATGGCTACATTTACATCTCCTTCCACACCTCCTATTTCCTTACGTTATTTTCATGGTCAAACGTCGCTCCCACAGAGCCCAGATAACATGGCAGCTGTTGTGAGCGCAATGCCAGACCAGAAGTTTCTAGGGCAAGTTTTCTCAGCAGATTGACAATCAACAGGGATATTGACACTTTCTAGCACTTGAACTGCTGGGTGGTGGAAAATAGAAGCAAAAAGGGAGCATGACTAAATTCAGCTCCCAAGAAGCATATAAATTCAAATTTTGCAGTTACTCTTGTAACTTCTTTCCACAGCAATGAAGAGTGAGAGACACTATTTCTTTTCCTATAAAAATGAAATACTACACCTTCTTGCACAGCGGCCCTTTTGGAACACATACCATTGTTCAGCAGATAAGAGAAAATTAGGTCTACGTTCACAGCTATTTGTTACTATTTAAGTTAAATAACAGAGAGGGCTGAAGAGAGTCAGTCCCAGATGGTGGCATGTAGGGAAAACCATGCTGCTACAATAAAGATGTGCTTTTAATTGACTTCCATCTGAATGATTGTAATTAAAGATTTTACCACAGGTGTTCTTAGAATAATTACCTTCTATTTCCTTGTGCAGTGCACATTCCCAGGAAATGGGAATAGAGACTATTACCTTATTTAAAACTCTTTCAATTATTTTAGATTTTATTGCCTTTTAATGGTTTTATTAGTGATATTTTCTTTGTGCCTTTTTGATCCTTTTCAGATTCCAGTAGGCTTTTCCAAGACCTCAGAAATGTCTTTCAGGTGAACAGGTGCAATTCTGAGCAGTTAACAAAATATGGGTTACATTTTATTATGTTAATACAGAGTTATAAATTTACATTTGAACTTGGAAATAAATGGCTCATTTTTGTCACTGGTGCTTCACATATGGTACTAATGTCCTTCAGTTTTGTTCTGGAGATTGGTATCTCCTTTAGTGTTGCATTTGTATACAGGTCTTTGCAAATGACCTTGTTGCACATCAACTGTTGCAATGTGCACTGGATGCAAAAGATCAAGTAGCTATCCTGATTTCTTGAAGCCTACTTGTGTAGGTCAGTGCATTAAGTACTATTTCCCTGGTTTCCTATTAATATTTCTACTGGTAATATAAAAACATATTGTGAACTGGCAAATAGAAAACATAGGCTAAGAGAAATAGGCTCCTGTTTCACCTGTGCTGCAAAGATACATTGGATCACATTTTTCCTGTGAGTTTGAAATTCATAGTTCACAATTTTATTAAAATGATAGAGAGGGCTGAAGATAGGATTTTATGAAAGAAGGAAAAGAATAATGCACAAAGAAGAATGATTTAAGGCAGACAGTCCTTCCCTCTTTGCATTAGTTCCTGAAGCAGACTTTAGTATGCAAGATTACATTCTGAAATTCTTTTTAACTCTATCTTCCAGTCTAGGGAAAACAACCAACAATAACCCAAGAATAAACAGGATCATTCATCTTTTCTTTGTATTTATCTCTGAAAATGTTATCTTTATACTGAAATAATATTCAGCAGAGGCAGACAAACTGAAGCGACCTTTGAAGTAGCACCTCCTGAGAGAAAGCAACAGCATCAAATGGCATATATGATCATTTCAGTCTAACAGACAGAAACTATGGTGCTAATATCACATTCACAGAGCTATCAGGGTTCATTCCACCTAAGAAGCCATTGGGAAAGAGAAGTCGTCAGTCTCCTCTGTCAGTGTACATCAGGGAAGTACTAGATAGATGGATGCATAAGGGTGTGAGCTCAGCTGCATGTGACACAGCATTGGAGATACTGACTTTCCAGCCACAAGTTCTCATTTAATACACTCATTCAATGTAAACATGCAAGAAAAAATTTAAAGGACATTATAAAAGCCATGACATTGTAAGTCTAATGCCATCTAATGTCTCCATTACAGCCTTCTCCCAAAAAAAGTGGTCTATCTATGACCACATATGACAATTCAGCTGTTCCTATAGCTCTTTAAATGAAAATTTGACAGCAACTGGTGGTAGAAATCCAATTATTGCTGGGCAAGTCACCTCAGTCACCGTATGCCTTTTGGTTTTGTCTTTTTACGTTAAGGAAATTGACAGCCAAAGAATTGGTAATAAAATATATTTCCATTTTGTCAGTATTTAGAAGTAAATAAAGAAAAGAGAATTTTCTGTAAGTTCTCATTTGGTACTCCAACTGCTCTTGTCTTTCATTCAACCTTCTCACCAAAACTGAGTACCTATCTGGTTGTAACTAGATTAAAATTATGCCTTCTTTGAAAGAAACTTTCGGATTTCTGTGTGTCAACTTTCAAAGACAGGCAGAAACATTCAGTGTCTATTTATTTAAATGCCTGTCCATAATAAGACCTCGTTACTGTTGGCTCTTACCAAGCAAGCCTAGAGCATAAAGCAGCTTTTGCCAAGAAACACTGAGATTCTTCCTTGTAGAGTAATTCCCAAGCTTCTGACTGTCTTGTTCCCACAGTGCTTTGTTAGCTGAAAAACTGAACAAAATTGGTTCTGTTTATGTAAGAATAGATATTAATAGAGTCCATGCTCTTTTTTATTGTATGCCATGCAAGGACATACAAAATGACCAATTTAGCCAACACATAGCTGAAACCCTTCTGCTAAGCAGCCACTGAAATGAGTAGGCTGAAGAGAGAAAATAGAAATTTCATTGGGTATTGATTCTGGAGGCACAAGTGGGGAGTAAAGAGATGGAAATCACATTGAAAGTAATAACTAGGTCTGTATTTCAAGAATTTTAAAAGTTTAGCCCTACAAAGCCTACATTCCACCCACATTTTATCTGTGTTATCTTCCATCTTTCTCAGTGTGTGCTAGAGGAAAACTATATTTAGTGCAGTAAACAAAAAAAGTGATACAGAACACAACAGCAGATCTGCTGTGCCTACCTGTGTACTTATTTCAAGAGGGCATTTGCCTGAGATAAGTATGAGCCATTTTAGCAGCACCTCTGCTTATTCAAAACTATCTTCATGGTCAAGTTTCACACCACCTTTTCTTTGCCTACACTGAGGAACAAGGGAAGGAGAAGAAATCAAAGCTTAAAGTCAATTACAAGGTTTAATCTTTCCGCTGTTCAATAAGTAATGTGGCTTAAATTTCTCTCCCTGTCTTCTACCAGCAGCATGCACGGTTTATCTTCCCTGCTCCCAGAAACAGCAAGGCTTCCAACATAAACATCCCAGAGCAGCATTGCATCTGGTCAGACAAACAAGAGGGAGGACACAAAGGATGTAAAGGAGAAGCATCCCTACTTTTCTCTCATCTCTGGGTAGTATACAAGAGCAGGCTGTGAGTCAGTCAGTTTGCTCCCACAGGATGGGGAAGGTAAGGAAGAATGAACAATAGGCACCTGAAGATAGATTTTGGCAAGGCATGAGAAGCAAAGCACAATTCTTCTCTTTAAGTGCCTTTCTGCAACAAAGTGCTGCATTCCTTAACCAGAACTGCATGAGCTAATGTGGTCCCAGGATACCCTAAACATCCAGCACCTCTAAAGATGCCATGTGCCTATAGAACAGCCTGCCATCAACACACCATCAACTACAGGAACAGCCTAAAAATACTGTAAACTACAGAAATCCTAAGAAATTACGGCTTCTAGGGAAAAAAAAAGGAAAAAAAGGGGAGCTTTTGCAATACGTTCTGGAGTAGAGTGAAACAACCTGTTACTGGCGCATCTCAGACTTTGATCTTTTCACTAAGATTGCTAGCAACTGTGTGTAACCAGTGTCAAGCCCACTACCTGCTCACACATTGGGCTGTCCAGTTGATAGGCATGGTCTTTGTTCTGAATGTCTACATTGCAGGCAGTGCTTTCTGTAAACGAAGTGCTGTCACTGCCTGGAAAATAGCTCATGCAGACAGAAAACTTGGAAACATGGCAACTATCTGGCTTCTCAAGAATGACAAGAAGCCAACAAACAATATTTATTTATATTCAAATCCAAATGAATCCCATCCCAGAGTAAGTGGTTTTAGAATATTTGAGGAAGTTTTCCAGCACACGCAGGTTTTTAGAATATATATTGACATTCTGTAGGGCAGTCCGAGAAATGCAATTTGAGCCAGAGCTGGCAGGGAAATCCAGCTCTCTGACATGCAAGCTCACAAAGCAGCTAAAAAGAAAAGCTGAGATGTTGTGGAAGAGATTTAAATACTGAGACAAGAATTGCACTGCGGTGTGGCAAGGAGTGTAAAATGGGTAGCTAATGAAAAAGGATCTGAGGAAAAACGAAAGAGCGTGGAGAAAAAAGTGCTGCAAAAGTGCCTTCACTCTTTCAGATTAATTCTGACAATATTGTCATAATTTCTGTCTTTTCTAATTGATCTTTTTTTTTGTAGAAAGAGCTAAAAAAAAAGCCCCAAAATTCCCACATGAATACAGAGGGATACTAGCAATAAGGTTGAGGCAAGAAAAGCTACCTTGGCTTACCCGACTTAATTACAAAGACTTTCACAGGCAACTATCAATACATAATTCAAGTGATGTAGCACAAATGGAGAACAACAAAAAGGGGAAAAAAAAAAGTGAACCACATGAAAAACACTAGCACAAAGTGACAGATTTGAAAGGATATTTGAAAAGTTTAAAACTTATAATGGGTATATTCAAGCTGTCTTCAGATGTTCAGTGTCTAAAAGCATCACTTAATGTGCATGAACATTCTAAAGTGACCTGTTGGTGAAATTCTCACTTTGCCCTGTTTGTCAGCAACAGCCTGACTTTGTCCATTTATGGAGTGTCTTTGATGCTTCCAATGAGGATAGAGATACATCTGTAGGCCAGCATTAGCACAAGTATGGAAACATCCCAGATCCAAGAACAACAGTGCACAGCAGGTGTCTTTCTTATTCCCCATCTCTTACTAAGCACAAGCAAAGCAGAGCTGAGACAGAGGGCTTAACAGATAGAGGAGATGGAAAAACATACACTGCTTGCTCTCTTTCTTCTGTTGTGACACATTTTCTCTCCTCTTTTCCTGCAAGAAGAGAACAGCGGCATTGCTTTTTTTATTATGAAGTTCTGAACTTACATCCATTGAACACAGAGGAAAGTGATGTTAACCAATGTTCATCTTCACTGAAAGCAGAACGGTATCAGTAAGAACAGTGTATTTGCACTGACAGCATCATTGTTTTGAGAAGCAAGTGGGAAAACAAACCTCTGAGATTTGGTTGTACTAGTTGAATGAGACAGTCTCAGTCCAGTTTTGATAAGAATTTCCATCAAGGATATAATAAATGTTTCCCAGAAAAGCCATATTGACCACCCTTATATACAGCTATACTGGGTTTCTACTTTGATGAACAGATATTTTCCAGCTAATACCAGGCCTGGCTGAAAAACTGTCCATTTTTGACCCACACTGATCAAGCAAAAATCATGTGGTAAAGAACACTGAGTCAGGACAAGCTTACCAGAGCTATTGGATAGCAAGCGTGCACTTTCATGTCTGCCTTCACAGAGGTGAAGGAGAAGTCTCAGAAAAACTTCTGCAGAGCTCAGGAAGTTCTTAAATAATTTGACTTATCCTAAAAAAAAAAAAAAAAAAAGCCTCTAAGACTAATGACTCTTGCAGCTACTCTGATGGCATCAAAGACTGGAAAACATCAAATACAGTGGCAGCAAACAGAAAGAATCTCTCCCTGTGGTATCACTACATGTTACAGAAGAGTTTAACCAGCTGGTAAAGGAAAATTTGAAAAGGGATATGGAAACATGATATTTAAAAAATGCATACATCATCTTGAACCATTAATTCAACTCATTCTGCAATGTGCTTGTGTCTGCCAGTGCTGTGGTTAATAGAGAGCGTATGAAATTCAGAATGCAATTAAGTCTTGGAAGAATCACAGTTGGAGGCTGTGGCGGTTTCTATAGCAACCTGAAAGGCTCAAGACTAGTAATGGGAGATTAACTTAAAGGCAAGATAAGTGCATAAATAGAGCTCTCTTTTACCATTTTCTCTGCTTCCAAATGGGCCATGTATTTTCAATTTAAACAACACAGAAATGCAGACAGATGTCCTACTTGTTACTAACTAGGGCAAAAATAACCTTTAAAAACATTCTGTTAAAAAATTCTGGCAATTTCACAATTGGGGAATCATCCAAACTTCACTAATTAATTCAATCAAAATGGAAAGCACTGAAATTGAATGCTGCCAGAAGATTAGAATGAAGCTTCAAGATAGGAAACATGACAGTCATAATAAGAGTTTGCTGATGTCAATGCACTGTATGCTTCTGAACAAATCCTCTTGACGTATTTTTCTGGATTACACTTCAGATCAGGTCTTAAATCTTTGAAACAGCAAGAGCAAGATATAGAATTTTTGTAGGCACTACAAACCTCTTTTCCTTTCTTTTTTTTAATACTCTTTTCAGTAAGAAAGACAATATTGAAGAAGCCTTATCCAGTATTTTTCCTGGCACTTAAGATCTTTTATTCAAAGGTTTACTTGAGACTGCTGTCACCCTTTTGAACTCCTATCCACCTGACATGCAAATTTAAAAAAACTACATGACATTCCCTGGGCACATCCTTAGAGCAGCCAGTTGCTCTGAACTTGTTTTACTTCATCATTTAAAAACAATTGATATATGCATAAGACATTCAGGAACATGTATGTGTGTATGTACATATGTATGTAAACAAATATGCAGTGACAACACTATCCCAGGTACTGAAAGCAGCTCCATCAACTAAAAAGCTAGTCCAAACTAATTTGCTCTATCCAGCCTGCAAGTAATGTGGAATTAGTACTAGCACTTCTGCACAGCACTGGACTGTCCTGCACAGCATCTGTTAGCATCAGACTAATGAAAGAAAAATAACACTATCCCTACTTTACGACTAATTGGTGAATTAATCAAGTGCGTAGTTTATTCCCAGTGTGTTCCAAGGATTACTGTGGAATAACTGCCTCGGATAACACAAACATCTTGGGCTTACCCAATTGTACCTTCAAACCCTCAAGTGGTTTTACTTGCATGGCAAACTTTTTTGGACAGAATTTGTTGACTTCCTGCCTATTTAAGGAAAAAATGAAGATACCCTGTAAAAATTTCAAGAAGTCACTGTTATCTAATTCAAAACATTTGTTCCAGTTCACTGAAGATATTCCAGCCTGCCCATGATAATATCTAAGCACCACCTAGAGTAATGAGACTGGCATAGCATTATTTACAATGGAACGTGTTCTCTGTTTCTGCTGTGGTGGGAGGTTGCCTGTTGCATGTATAGAGCACAAGAAAAAGATAAGCTGATATTTTTTGTCAAGGGTGTGCTACATTCTCTGCCATAAGTTAAATATTTCATCTTGTGAAATGCCTTGAAAGTACTCTGGTTCAGGAATAGTATTCTCTTCTCCATAAGATCATTCCAGAGTTGAAAGTGGCTTTACCCAGGGATGTCCACCATATCAACTACTCAAATCAGAGCTATGCTACTAAAGAGATTATTCATGTATCACCTTTTTTTAAGGGAAACGTAAGGACCTTGTAGCAGTTTCCAGAATTACTGTTTTGCTCTCAGTTTAAGAGTCACAGCAGGGTGAGATGAGGACATCACTCTCAACTTCTTCATTTAAGTGATTTGTAAGTTGATAACAAAGAATTTATTCTTCTACTTTCCACTAACAATTTTTTACTCCCTTTTCAACTAATTGAAAAGCCATAATTGAAAACCATGCAGGGACAGCAGCAGCCCTTCAACTCTGAAGTTAATTTTGATTAAAAAAGAAATCCCATGCTCTATAAAAATTTCAAAGAAAGGAACATTACATACTGTAGAATCTATTAAGTGGAAGAAGTTGAAGAGATCCATCATTCCCCTCAGTATTCTTAGGAGTTGACCTGTCCTTTAATTGCAGTTACCGTATCCTTCTTTGAAGAGTTTCTTTTTCCATTCTAGAGAGGCTGTGGCAGTGCCAAGATTCTCAAGAGAGACAGCTTAATAATATAAAAAATGCTGCCCTTCTGCACAGAAAGCTTTTTATATTTTTCTTTGATTATGACTCAATAAGAACTTTTCTCTTTTAAAGAAAGAAAGTAGGCTTCACTGGAGGAAAATGCAGCAACCACATTTAGAAATATGTATCTCAGATATTAGCAAAGGGTTTAAAAGCAGAAATCAGAGCAAAGCTTTGCAAAGTTGTCTGGTTTTCCTTTGGGGTTTTGTTTCTTCATTTGTCAAAAATTATTGTTTCGGAGATCCTTAAGCACAGTTTTCAGAAACAGTGTATCTGTGAATTTTAAGCATACAAATGAATTAATATCCTCCCTGATTTGCTATAGATTTCAGAAATAAAAAGATTTCATGAAGACTGAAAATTATATGGATCTGGATTTGCTATAAATGTTGGAAACAATTAGACTTTATAAAGAATGACATTTACATGGATCTGTATTTAGATTTCATCTACTTACGCTCTCTAGTCAGAGAGCACAATAACTTTTTTACCATGGGAATACAGGGGATAAGGAACGCTGGAAAAGAAGTTTTAGAACCATAGAATAGTTTGGGTTGGAAAGGACCTTAAGATCATCTAGTTCCAACCCCCCTACCATCAGCAGGGACACCACACACTAGCCCATGTTGCCAAAAGCCCTGTCCAACCTGGCCTTGAACACTGCCAGGGATGGAGCATCCACAACCTCCCTGGGCAACCCATTCCAGTGCCTCACCACCCTCACTGTAAAGAACTTCTTCCTTATATCTAATCTAAACTTCCCCTGTTTAAGATTGAACCCATTACCCCTTGTCCTATCACTACAGTCCCTAATGAAGAGTCCCTCCCCAGCATCCTTGTAGGCCCCCTTCAGATACTGGAAGGCTGCTATGAGGTCTCCATGCAGCCTTCTCTTCTCCAGGCTGAACAGCCCCAACTCTCTCAGCCTGTCTTCATACGGGAGGTGCTTCAGCCCCCTTATCGTCCTCGTGGCCCTTCTTTGGACTTGCTCCAACAGCTCCATGTCCTTTTTATGTTGAGAACACCAGAACTGCACACAGTACTCCAAGTGGGGTCTCACAAGAGCAGAGTAGAGGGGCAGGATCACCTCCTTTGACCTGCTGGTCACGCTTCTTTTGATGCAGCCCAGGGTATGGTTGGCTTTCTGGGCTGCGAGCACACACTGAAGCCAGGTCATGTTCAGTTTCTCATTGACCAGCACCCCCAAGTCCTTCTCCACAGGGCTGTTCTGAATCTCTTCTCTATCCAACCTGTAGCTGTGCCTGGGATTGCCCCGACCCAGGTATAGGACCTTGCACTTGGCTTGGTTGAACTTCATGAGGTTGGCATTGGCCCACCTCACAAGCCTGTCGTGATCCCTCTGGATGGCATCCCTTCCCTTCAGCATGACAACCGCACACTGTCAACGCTATTTTCTGCTGCTAATAACTAACTCACGCTCCAGGCAGATCCAGAAAGAGATTTTGGTTTAAGTTGACAAGTTTTTTGCCTGCAACTACAAAGTTGCTAGAAGAATCTTTATTCGATAACTTGCAAGAAGAAAAGACTATTTCTTTGTAACACAGAAATTACTAAGGGCAGGTGAAAAGAAAGGCATGCACAGCTCACTGATTATCTAGAATACAGCAGCTTGCTGGTCTGTCACAAGCTGCTTAAGCTTTTAACACGAACCGTGCTTAGTGGTTGCAAAGGGTAATTAAACAGATACAGCTCCTTACTCCACAGCCCATCTAATATTAATTTTTAACACAGCTCATCTTCCTCTTCTCCCACCTCCCACCCCAACCAGCACTTCAGTTAAGCATGAAAAGCGTTATGGAATATAAGTGATTAGCAAAACCACTAGGAATTTTCTTAGACTAAACATTAAGGACATGAAAGCAAGAGTTGGAAGAAAAGTAAAGCATCAGATCAGATATTTAATCAAGGAAATATTTTGTTCATCCATCATTCCTTGCAACTAAACAGTAGATTGCCTGGTATACTTTCCTAGTGAAACTACGCAAAAAAGAAACATATTTTTAGAAGTGCTGAACGGTTTTGAGTTACAGCATGCTGCATATTTCCTAATTCGGCTCACTGTTTATTATTGCTGCATAGTCCTCTTGTACTGACCAATGAAAAAGATTGCGAAGCTCAAAGCTATCCATGTAATTCCCAGAGAGCTTGAAAATAAAATCAGAAAGAACTAAAATAATATCAGATAAAGAGTTATAAAGCATAATTTCTTCACTTGATCTCCAATGCAACTCTATGATACAAAAGTCATCGTGTAGACTCTCTGATAGTGACTAAAAAGTTTCTCTCCTTTATTTTTTTTTTAATATTTTTTTCAAATAATATTTTTTCTTCCAATATAGTCTCAATCAGCTTAATATCTTGAGTGAGGGTAAGAAGACTATAAATAAAACACACAAAAATCCTAAAGCTAAAGAACCCCCCTTGTCATCTACTTTCCTCCTCTACTTGCACCTACGTCTTGTAAATGGTAAAGCTACCTTATTGTAGCTTTATCATTCCCCTGCCTACAGGGTGTACACAGGGATGGATCAGCCTTTTCCTGACCCAGCACCCAGGTCCCTCTCTTGCCTATGCCAGGCAGAGATCCCAGCAGCCTTCATCGTGGCAAACCTCTCAATTGCCCACCCCACAGGCAAGATGGAGGGGAGATTAGTTTTAACCTGTGGATTTGGCTCCCCAGGTGTGGATGCTGGCATGAGTCTCCTGAAGAAATTGAAAGGTGTACCCCTTCAGCAGCTCTCGCATGCAGCCCAGTGACACCAGCACTCCCAGGCAAAGGTCCAGTTTCATACTGGAATGCCGGATCAAATATCATCAGTCCCTCAAGCATTTCCTTGTCCTAAGAGCTTACAGAAAAATTCAGTGATAGAATGGTTTGGGTTGGAAGGGACCTTAAAGATCATCTGGTTCCAACCCCCATACCATGGGCAGGGTCACTTTCCACAACACCAGGTTGCTCAAAGCCCCATCCAACCTGGCCTAAAACACTTAACATGATCATCTCCAGGCACAGCTGACTACTCCGCCATTTGGCAGAACAGCTTAAGGCCTGGACCATTTCTTTAATAGCCAGAATCCCCGTATGCACATCTGCAGTCCTCTGGGAATAAGGCAACATCCAATTAAAGCAGATGGTCAGTAAAAATTCAAAGGTCAGAATTAAGGTTGTCGACAGAACCTCAGCTTCAAGCACCCATCTAAGTTACCAGCCCCACAAGCCAACCCACACGTGCAAAGCCAAACTGATGTAATGTTTGTTTAAATCAAAAATGGTCTTTGAACTGACTAGAAATGCATCTGGAAAAAAAGCATATAAGGAGTATGGAGGTGTGGTGTTTAGTTGTTCTTATTAAAACTTTCTTAAATATCATGTTGGTTTTTCCATAACACTTTTGCAGGCTTTTTTTTCCACTTATTCCTCCCCATTTTTTCACAAATATTTCCCTTGACCTTTTTTTTTTTTTAAAAAATATATTTTTTTAAAGTATGAGTAAATCAGGACAACTTGGACTAAATTTTTGTAACCATGAACCCTGGGGAACAGGTGTAGCACGAAAATTCACCATACATTTCCTTTTGTTTCTAATGGTTTTAGCTCAATTGCATTTTCATTTTTACTACAGGCATATTTCATCCCTTTCCTTTTTCATAGCAAAATGAAAAGGTACCCACTATTTAGTTTGATAGTTCTGGAAACTATTTAGCAGAAACGCTGACTCATGAATATGCATTTCCTTTTTACTTGAAACAAAAAAAATTCTGCAGACTCTGCTCTACAGCAAAACCCCAAGTAAACTGAGAGTGGAACTGTAACATGCTTTTAAGATTCAGCCAAGCCTTTCTGCATACAGCTATGAAAAGTGCTAGCCTTATTCTTCTCTCAATTTGTGTTAAGTTCTAAAGGATGTTTGCATATCTGTTAGAATAGGTAAAATAAACTAAAGAGGAACGAAGCAGTCTAGGAATTGCCGGGGGATTGGGTAGGAGAGGCAGCTTGAGGGGAATCTGTTCCTTCAGAACATGCCTTTTAAATTCAGTGTTGCACAGCTCTGTAACCAAGTACAATTAAATGAACTACAATTAACTACAGTTACATGAAAAATTGGATTTTCTTATTTTGATTCTTTTTTCCTGACAGTGAAATGTTTTTTCATGTTGTATTTTACTCCATATTTCTTGCCTGCTTTTCTGAATATATTTCCCACTCCCATCCCTAACCTTGCATGAAATGAAAAGCCACAAAGGGTTTAAAATAATATCCTTTTGTTTCCCCCACTACTGTTACAGCCAATGACAAGTAAAAAGGCTGAAATATTTTGATGCTTATATAACACGAGCCTTTCAGTAAAATACTTCTAATTTCACAAGGGATGATTTTCCTATCAAAGACTTCATTTCTGACGTTTTTTCAAAAACCCTGCTCGTCAGTAAATGAATCAAATTGCTCATGCACGCCAAAGAGAAGGAACACAAAAGTGGTATGAGATTTTCTTGTTAGTCCTGCTGTGGTAAGGAAGGTGACACAAGCATAAAATAAAAAAGGTTTGCATTTCATAATGGTTTGGAGGTGAATTCATACCCTTCCTTCATGCCTCTGTGATATCAGTTAATTATTTGAGGAAGGAACAAGCTGATGTTCCGATACATTATAAAAATAGAAATGTAACACCTAATTTTAAGATAGGTACTCAGAACATGTTAGAGAGTTACGTTCAAGCTCTGGAGTGAGAGAAAACAATGCTGACACCAAGTGGAAGAAAAGGCTGTCAGCTCCATCCTCTTGCAACCATGAGACACATGAAAATCCTAGAGCTGCGAGTCTTAGGTTTAGGTGTTGTGGTAAATTTTTTAAACATTGGAGGAGGACTACACGGATCCTTTGAAAGCAGAAATCTGTGTACTCCTAATGTGTAAACTAGCTGATTAATTTTAATCCTCTTCCTTGTAGTGTAGCTGATCTTAGTAAGCAGAGCAACCGGCTACGGCTCTGAACATATCAGGTATTACTCTCCTTCACAAATTGCAGATAAAACTCCTTAATCTGTAACCTATATAAATTCTGTGAGCCTGACTGGCTATGGTAGGAGCTTTTGATATGCTCTGTTCACAGCAAAACTAAAAATGGACATTCAGAGACCAAGAAGTAACAAAGACGAGTCTCTACTGAGTTGGCTTCTCTACAGCCTGTAAAACATATTTTCCAAGCCAGGAAAGGCCTGTATCAGTGACCAGCTTGAGAAAAAACTTCCCCTCTTACATACTTTTTATCATTATTGAATGACAGACAGCGAGCAGTGTAATCAGCCAGCGTGTTTGCCTGAATTCTGCACTTGTATTACTAATTGCAGTAAAAAAATCTCAGGATTTCAGTTTGACCAGCTTCCCTCTTCTGTGCTCAGGCTGCTTGTTACAGTAAAACAGAGACAACTGTGTGTTTCATGCCACACAGAGCACTCTCTCTCCTGTCAATATGCTCTCCTAGTGCAGCCTTCCCCAGAGAAAAAAAAAAATTACAAAAATACACATACTGGGGGGGGACGAGGGGGAGGAGGAAGAGAAAAGAGTAGATAGCAGCAAACCCCACTAACTCAGAGAAAGGGGTTGGAGTCCCTGCCTAGGCTACAGCAGTTTTTATCAAATTCTTGTATCTACGGTCAGTAAAATGTTCTGCACTGTTTACCCAGAAGAAAAAAAATAATACATCCTTACAATCTATCAGCCACAGGTTTTGTGGGATGTAGGTCCTACTTTGATCTTCAATGTATGACATTTTTTACCTGGTCTTCTGGTTTGGGCAGTACTCAAATACGAAATTAAAACTAAATATTTAATGAGTCCATGTTTTTCTATGGAATGGGAAGCAATATGAAGAAGCCTTTCTGTAATGTAACAGCAATCCCTACAGAAACATTGACAAATATCCTGGCAGTTCACGTGGTATACACAGGATTTGCTATGTTCACATCTAAATCCAACTAAAAGTTATCATTTCTAAGCAAAGAACTTACATGAAACAAAGTAATGAAGACCTATGCCAGTTTAAATTAGGAAAAACTGTTAATAGCAACAAATAGGAATTGGAACTATATTCCCCTATCCAAGAAAAATTATTTTGGCAGACAATTTCATCTAACCTGGAAATTTCAGTTTAGTAGATCATGAGATAATGCCTGTTTGGTTGTTCATTCGTTCTGAAAAGTTTCAGTTAATTCCACAAGCATAGAATTAGCAAAGGAAAATATCAGTTAAATTATTGTTGTCCTCCAAATTGAGGACAGTTCACAGTTCTTTATTATGGCAACTTCAGATGAGAGAGAAGCGCCACATTTTTTTAACAGAACAGGGTTAATGCCAAAATGCCCATTTCCTCTTTCAAAAAGGGTAAAAACCCAAGATTGACAAACCTCTCCAAAGCACAAAAGCCTTCCCAACAAAACCATAATTTGAGTAGATAAAGTCTTCATGAAATATTTAGTTACACTGTTACAACCAACTCCAAACCAAGCTTCAGTTTCAGAAATTCATTCTGAGGTGTCTGTGGTCAACCTGCAGGTTTAGGATACTGTCCAGCTTCCACTCCCCAGCCCGCTGGCTCTCTGCAATCCCTTTATAATGGGGTTCCATGATTGTAAAGAGTAGCTACATGAGATCCAATCAATAGGCAGTCCCTGCAGCCTTGCTGTTATATAGTGAAGCGTGCATAAAAAGGACAAAAGAATAAAAGAAAAGAAATGAGGCTCATATCCTCAGGGTGTAGGCTTTTCTTCTAATGAATCCCATGCTTTAATGGAGATACATGCAGTGGCTTGAACGCCCCCACAAAGGCATGCTTCTGTTGCAAGACAAAGATAGTGTGCATAATTCAGGAATGATTTATTTATGGCTTCCACACAAAAAGGAGATATGAAAAACACACTCTTGGACTAGATGCAAAAGTGTTCCATAGTCAACTTCTACCGAGAACAACGATGAGGGCAAACAACATGACAAATTGTTATTAGCAAGATTTGGTTCATAATTTAATTACACTATAAAAGTTAAGCTCATCTTGTACACATCCATCACAGCTAGCAATATGCTTCAGGTTAAACACAGTTATCTAAGAGAGGCCTCAGGTCAAAACAAACATCATAGTGTCTAACTTCTTTTTGAAGAATGATTTAAGCTAAACAGAAAAATCAGTTTAGTACCAGTGCAGTTCGCAAGCTAATTAATCAGGTAAAAAAATAAAATAAATAAAATAAAATAAAATAAAATAAAATAAAATAAAATAAAATAAAATAAAAAATCACAGGAATTAAGAAGTCCAAATGTCAGTATCTGTGTAAATGCTGTAAGACACTTCATGAGAAACAGCCAATAAAAGCAAGTTTAATTTCCAGGAACCAAGAAGACATCCAAGCCAGGTTTGTTATTTTACTTTTTGCTTGCTTTGCTGGAACTAGAACATGCACTTTTAACTTGTTTAGTTTGTAAACCTAACTTTGATGTTTCCAGTTTAATGGACTTTGAGCAATTGTTATGTTATGAAAGATGAAGGGTACCTATCCAATGTGCTGGGTTTCCTGCCAGAAATTACAAAACCAAGATCAACCACGGAATACTGAATTCCCTTCTCACCCACAGATGGGATTTCTTTCATAAGCTTACCTCAGGGCAGGAGAGTGCCTCATGGCTATGCCTTGTCTGAGGTTTTATTAAAGAACTTGAAAGGACCTTTTCAGCAGAATTCTTTCCCACATCACCACAATCCCAGACAGACTGTGACATTTTACAGAATTGCAGAGAGTGAACTTGCTTCTAAAACAAAAGCCTGCAATAGAAAGCCAGGTTTTCTGCTTTCTCTAATACCTTTCCAATTTCCTTTAGCTGCCAATGCTGCTTCTAGTTTTGCAGGCAGAAGCAGATACAATAGGATAGCTAATACTTTGATCTTGCATGCTTATTTGAGTATAAATTGCAGGAATTCTCAAAGGTGGTAGTGACATGGGACATCTTCAGAGAGTAAGAGGAGCTGGAGGTTTGTGCTCCAACACTGTGCTTCCGTGAAACAACCCTAGGCTTAGATTTTGGGCCATGTCCTGTGACATAGCAAGAATATTTCAGGAACATCCTTGTATCAGTGCATTCTGTTGTCTGTAGCTACGGCTGTACAGGATTTATTTTAAACGAGAGCTTCCAAGGAGTGTTACAGTCTTAATATTCAGTTTAGGATATGTAATATGCTCTAAATACTGAATTTGCCTTTGTATTAGAAGTCTGCTGGTTTCCCATAACAGAGATACTTGGAGAAGGAAGCCAGGAAATCAAGGAGTCACAAACATGAGCAGCATGATCTACAGTTACATGCAATGCAAATCTCTTTCATATTCCTTCACTTGATTTGGCACACTGCTATCAATCTAGTCACGAACCACAAGGATGTGTGGTAACTGCGTGGTGCTGTATTAAACTGTAGGCTTTGCTACAACATTTCCTTCATGTCTTTTTCTAAAAATCAAGTTCAAGTTAGGCAGCGATGATACATCAGATCACAAACCGAAAACAAGACTTATACTAACCCTCTTCCTAAACCAGCATTTATCTGCCTATCATATTTCCTCCACCAGGAGGTTTTTGGCAAAAAAAAGGCAAAAAAGGAATCAAGGTACTAACAATGTTTTAGAAAGAATATGCCCAGGGAGAGGCTGAAACTTACACAGTGAGTTCTGCAAAGGTAAGAGGGTTTTCCCCCTTCTGATTTTGCTTTCCTGCACCACCAATGTACAACGAAACAGACACACAAAATAAGTGCTTCACTTGAGGAAAAATCCAGTGGCTTTGATCTGAAAAGCTCAGCATTACAATACTTAAAGTGGAACAACTTGGGATTTTATTGTTGACCTTTTACTTCCCCCCCACCCCAAAATCAGAATCTTAAGCACTCATGTTTCCCTTCTTAGGCATATGATGAATATTTACATTGCTGGCAACAAGCTACAATCATTAATTATACTAGGTGTAAACAACTATGTTTCCATTTCTAAGTTCCAACCTAATGAAGCACTTTTGATCCCTTGCTGAACCAATTCACGTAACTTTCTTACCTGAAGGCCATCTGCTTGTCTCTGTGAGAAACAAGGGTTCCGGTCAACAAAAAGCATCTCATGGTGTTGAAGCAAATACAGCAGGAGGCCATTGTAAAGTCTTTGTTCTTCACAAGCCAAGGGACTGACAGGGATCCTAAGGGAAGAGGAGATAGATTAAGTTTAGGAGCTCTCAGATCAGGGGCTAATGTTGCTACAGCTAGGGAGCCCCCCAGCACCCAAGATAATTCAGCAAAGCAGGCAGATGGGTGACTTGATAAAAAGGAGTTCCAGCCTCATTTCCAACAAGCAATTGTTGGGACAGGGACAGACTTAACTTGGTGGGATCACAACACTGGGAGCCTGCCAGTGACAGAGCTCCAGTTTGCTGCAACAGTTCACAACCTTTGAGTAGCAAATGAAAGATGAACCTTTGAGTAGCACAGAAAAATAGCTAGAACCTGACAGAAACTCAGAAATGAAGTTCATAAAATCAAGGATGAAGAGGACAAAAGAAAGCCCCAGAAATCTGCAATCACTCACTGGCACTGGGGCTGGAAGAGAGTAGGTTTGTTCTACTTAGTTTATGAAGGTGAACTTTGATAGCTAAAATGTCTTATTACCAGAACTGCCTAGAAAAAGAGCCAAACATAAGAAACTGTTTCAGTGTAATAACTTATAAATTGGGCACATCATGCAGTGGAATTCCAGATGCTCCCAATAACAGGCTGGGGGTTGGTTGCTTTTTTCCTTTCTTTCTCATTCTTGCTCATTGGTTTTATTTTTAATAAATAAAAGTGGAATTTGTACTGTCCACTTTAGTAGAAATAGCTGGAATGATTCAATTAAAGTCAAGGGATTCTTTATATGGAATTCTAATTTCATTCCCTGAAGGAACTGTGTATTCCCCATGAACTATTTAGAAGCCTGGAAGACATTTATATAAATGCTGTCTCCTTAATCCAGCTTCTCCAGCCATACTCCACCAACTCAGTTCCACCCACCACAATATTCATATTTAAATAAGAAATTCATAAACTCTGGAGACTTACATGGAGGCATCCACACACCAGCCTTCTGTTTGCAGTACATTCATTATTTGGGATTTTAAAGTACAAATATACACACTGGGCCCAGTCAAAGTGCTTTCATTCACACTCTTCTTTTGTAAACTTACTGTTGTTTCTGTAAGACCGTGAGTTTGGGTTCTTTTTGAAAGAGGATGGTTTAAGCAGAGTTATAGTCAGGTACAACATAGACAGATTTACAGGATAAACCACTGCGCCATCCCTTCTTTCTTTAGGGTTGGCTAATATTTCTCCTTCTTGGATTCCTGTTCTTCTCAGGACAGACTCAGTTTCTCCACAAAAAGCAAGCCTGCATGTAAAACTTCACTGATCAAGCAACAGCCTTTCCTGCATACAACAATCCTAAGAGATTATTCATTGTTTACCCAAACATTAACATCCTCGACTCACAGGTGTCTGAGGGTTGAGACATAAAAGCAGCTTTTTTAGTCCCTTGCCTTCTTCTTCAGCATTGTTTTTTAACTTAGATGCATATTCCCAAATTCATTTCTACCAGCTGTTAGCTCCTCACTAGCAAGTAGCACTGCACAAGTTGTTCATGAAGATAAACAGTTCTAACTTTACTTTTGGGTCCCATGTTCCCTTAGTAAGAACCTATGTTTTGTGTGCTCAATTCTCATTTCATCTAAAATAAATCTAAGCAATGCTCTGGGATGTCACCCTACAGCTGACTCCAAGTATCAGTGCTCATCTGCAGATATCCATGGGTGGCAACATGTGTGTATTCCAAATATAGAGAATACATTTTTAGTTTTCTCTGTAGCCACCTTTCACAATGATTTTCACTTAATTTCGCAAAATATTCACTTCCTGCCTCTTCAGATACTTCTGCTGCTAGCAAAATTTATATTATCAGGCTGACAACAGGGGAACCATGTTCACACAATGCTAAATCTAGGAACATGTTCCTAGGAAGAGCACAGCTACTCAAGTATATTCTACACTTCATAAAAAACCTGTAATCAGTTGGAGTGCAAATCAAACACAGGAGAACACTTGCTACAAATAAGAAACCATTAAAACTTGATCATCACGAATCATCTACTGGTTTCCTAGAGTTTAAACCTTTCAAAGTTGCCTTGCCACAAAGTGCAAGCTAGAAAATCCATACAGTCCCTTGCCTTGGAACTGCTCAGGAGATCTGCCAAGGTTCCCCGCTGTCAGAAGTTTGCTACAAATTTACAGAAAGAATGAATCAAAGCGAGTAGAAGCAAACAGCTGGTTGGATAGCATCCTTGTGCACTCATGCCAGAATTACTTACTGAGGTTAGTAGCAAAAATCTCTTTAGCAAGATTAGGCATAAACAAAGTATCCATAGAAACTTAAGTAATATCAGTTAATCTCTGATAAAAGCAAAGCAAAACATTCTCCTCAGCATTTACAGAGACTAGCAGGACATGAAACAGCTCACAAGAAGGATGATGAATGGCAACAGAAATAAATAGTTTGGGGCATGAGCAGAAAGACAACAACAGAAGTTGACAGAAGAATGAAGCCTAGCAAAGGAAGTCTAGGGAGTAGCCAGCCTGATACTTGACCTATGAGTTGAGATTTTGGTTCCCTTACCTAGAAGTAGGTATGGACATGAAAGCTGCATCATGCAGATGTTAAGACTGAAGTCTCAGAAGATAAGAAAGAGATGCCAGGGTCAAAAATCTAGAAGAAAAGCAATGTGAAAGGTGCTGGTGGAGCAACTTAACAACAGCGAAGCTAGCATAACTCAATCTCGTGGGCAAAAAATAGCATAAGGGAGGAAGGCCAGTAGAAGAAATTAGGAGTTGGTTCACAAAGGAGACTAAGGTAAAATTAAAACATTTCACTCAGTTATGCTTTTTCTGAAACATACCTTTCTTTCTTATTCCCACTTTGGGTCCCACCACCCTGAACAGAGTGGAAACATGTAATAATATAACAGAATTTTTCTAATATGAAGATGATTTTAGTCAAATATTCAATATAAGCAGCATTAAATTAAGGGGGTGCAAGAGAAGAGACAGCTTATTTAAGTTCACTTTTCACATAGTGATATTAGTTTCCTAGCATTTAGGAGTTTTCTGTGACCCTGTAACTAGACTTTCAGTATAATACCTGTGCTAAGGCTTATATTTTTAGCATTGCAATTACCATAGTTACTAATTGTGAGGTGTATGCAGTTTAGGCTTGCAAGGTATAATGAGCAGCAA
Organism: Strigops habroptila; assembly: GCF_004027225.2. Taxonomy (NCBI): domain Eukaryota; kingdom Metazoa; phylum Chordata; class Aves; order Psittaciformes; family Psittacidae; genus Strigops; species Strigops habroptila. The sequence goes on from NC_044281.2 coordinate 33,711,746, forward strand.
GTTTTATATTCTAATTTTGTGTCTGCAGGGCCCATATGTGCTCTGTGTACCAACTACTGAATATTCCAACTTGGTCACTTCAGTGAAACTATAGGCATGACAGGTCTCCACAAATAAAAGCATCACCAGATTAAGACAGGTTATAATCAGACAGGATTTGCACTTGAATATAAATAGATCAAAAGTTTAAAGTAAAAAGGCTTATAAACAACCTAGCTTACTTGCTTAATGTCAAAGAAGAAAGAAGTAATTGCACAAAAATGCAGATTTCCAGAATACATGCACAACATTTTTAACACCTGCAATGAATTAGTGCTGTAAGTGGAGCTGACATTACAATTCAGAATGTTATTTCCAACAACGGCATGGGTTATACACTTCTGCAGATTAGATCTAGGGTTGTTTTTTCCATAACCTTCACATTCTGACTGAACAAATATAGCAAGTACCCAATGTGTTTCACTTTATAGTGAGTCTACACTCTGGCTGCCAAATGTTTCATAATGTGGTGACTAATTGCACTAATTCTTGCTCTGAAAGACATAAAGGATATTTATGACTTTATTCCATGTGTGAGCAGACATGGTTTGCCACGTTAGACTAACTTGAATTTTGCTGTTGTACAGGACAATACAAATGGCTTACTCCTAATCATTCATGGCTTCAGGTCACTCAGCAGGAAGTGGTAGAGCAATCTTACTGGGAGAAAATGCCAGCTGCAATGCTCTCCGCTCCACCCAACTACCAAAAAAGGTGGTTTTTTTCTTAATCCTAGAAGGTAACTCTCCAAGGACAGCGCAAGTTATACACTGTACAGAAAATGAGCTCCAGACTTACTGGTTTCTCTCCAGAACTGGTAAGAACAGAATGACTAAAAAGCTGAAGTTAATGTTCATAGGGCAGACATAGACTTGTATTTATGGTAGCTGTGTTGTCTTGACAAGTCACTGGCAGGGAAACCCGATGCTGATTGTTTTCAAGGTTTCTCAGTCAGATCATTGCCACAAGCATTTAGTTTAGCACAAGGGTACTTAAAAAAAAAAAAAAAAATAAAAACAGAAAGGCATGTTTAGAAGCAGCTGGACCATCTCCAAAAACAAAGTGGGATGCCTAAAAACTGGAAAAGCTTATCAATCAATAAGGGAGCATACTGCATTCTTATGTGTAGATACAGAAATCAGTGGGTGCACATTCAGGTAATTTAGAAATGCAGATAAAGCAATAAAATATTCTTGCATGTGTGTGCATGCACAGAAGTCACCGGTGATGGTGAAGAGGGTCTGATGGCAGAAGAGTGACAGTCAGTGCAGTCCTTGTTGAGTTAGTGTGGGCGTTAAGGGACAGATTTTTTGTGAAGGCCTTCTGGCGTTTTACCTGTTTATAAGTATCACCACACAACTGAGCCAGACACTGGGAAGTAAACCTCATCTGCCTACACTCCTTTACTAACTTTAGCATGCAGATGTTAAGGAACTTAGGGTTTAGTTGTAGAATTACTTTGTTCCATCACTGAATATCCTCCATGGTAAAGCCTGTTCTCACTAGAGTGAATGCATAACTCCTACCGCGCCACGTATTGTTAGATTCTTCTCCCTAGATATACTTTTGCTAAAGTAACGGTCCTTTTCCCTATATTACCTGTGAAGGCTGTATGCTGGTAGACCTGCTGATAAGCCCACAGAGCAGGTAAACAGACACAGAGACACCTATGGAAACAGCAGCAAAAAGTGCAGTTCCTCAACACAACGCCTGCCATTGATTTCTAATACTCTTGGTACCAATTTAACTGAATATATCTTCTTAATAACTTACTTGGCTTGCCATACAAAAAAAGTGAAAAGTAACAAGGCTGTTTTACTGCATAGAAAATACTAATTATTAACATATACATTTTTCAAAGTGGCATTGGTTTATCATTCACGTTAAGCTATGATCCACTAAAGGGTTTACAAATTGTAAGACGGGTATAAACATTTTAACATCCTCTGGTATCAACATGGTGGATAGAATAAAGAAGTAAATCATTCCAGCTTCACTGGAAAATCCTCTATCATCAGATCACTCAAGGCTGCTCTTTGTCATCTTGACTTGCATGATCTATGCCCTTTCTTTTTTAGCACCTCATTATGCATCCTCTCACCATCATCCCAAACATACCTCCTCTAGCTTCAGCCAAGCACTCATTGCTTTTGAGCTCATCTGGCCTCTGTTAAGATGTCAACTTGCATTTTAGTGGCAAGGACAGAATAAATTACTTCTCTTTCTTGATCGAGGAGATTCTTTTCCCTGATATCAAATGCTATTTCAAGACCAAAGTCAGCCTTAGCTTTTCAGAATCAAGGTTAACAGCTAAGTAACCTCTACAGCCAGCACTGAACTTGGCTAAGGAAAGAGGAGTAGTTCTTATTAAACAGCTTTCCATCCCTCATGCCTCTTCTCTTCAGATGGTTTCTTACTTGAGGCTGGACCTGTACAGTCAGTGCCTGACAGGATGAAGGTGGTCAGCCAGCTCAGAATTGTTACCTCTGCCCATAATACACTATATAAACATTTAACTTTCCAAATTTTCACTGACATATAGTTATGACAGAAAGCCTCATTTTAAAGTGTGATCTAGCAGTCCTGATAAAGGTAGCTAAATAGAGAGTACTCACTTGAACAGAGCGGGTCCAAACACAATGGCTAAGTTTTCCAGAGTCATGAAATTCACTGCACTGTGTGTTGCTACCTTTAACAGGAAAGCAGACAGGAACTGAAGAAGGTTTTGATGGGCTTTGGGTAGGCAGCTGAGCGACTGCCTCAGGTTCTCTATGCATTCTGTTGTGTGGATTTTGTGCTCTGGGGAAAAAATGAAAATTACACATATTCCTAATAATAACACAATATCATAGACTTTTTTATAGCTCTGAGAAAGAGGGAAAGTTTTAAAATATATTAAAGCAAAATAAAGAGTAATTGTGTCCTAAACAAAGAATTTGTACACTAAATTTTGACAAGAACTTTCATATGTTAATATTTAAGTACCATGGATTTTCCAGATATTTAGTTTTACATAGACTGTTTCTGCTAGTCTTCCTATTATGACAGAATCATCTAGTACTTGCTGCTTTTTAAATGGAATTGCAGGCAGTAGGCATGTACCTGAATCCTTCAAAGTGCCTTTAAATATGACACAATATTGTCAGCCTTGGCTACCCCCAGAGATTTCACACATGCTGTATAATCTCATTAAGAGGAATAAGAAACTGTACCCTTTCAGCCCCACATTATCTTCATTTCCTGACTAACTGGTAGCTCTCAGTCTCAAAACATTTTTGCTCTATAAATGTGTAACTACTGTTGCATAAGAGATGCTTAAAAATCTAAATTGGGGATACTTAGCATTTTCTAGGTTCTCGTTCTTCAAATAAGAGTTATGAAACAGAAAATGGGTTCACAAACAGCTCTATTTGATCAGCAGTTCAGAATTAGTATGATAAAGTCTCCTGGTTATTAGAACCAAGATGACAGTACTGCTCAAAAACTGGCATCTGATGCTCAAATTCGCCATAGATCACCAGGACACATCTGCGTAGCTCTGACATTGTGAATCACAAATCATTCTCTGAAAGGCAATTTTAGCCCTAAAAAAATACATCTCATGAAGGCACTCATGGTGCTCAACATACTAATGAGAGATATGGAAAAGGGGATGGAGGGCGGTAAAAAAAAAAAAAAAAAAAAAAAAAAAAAAGAAAAATATATATATATGAAAAAATTTAAAAAGGGGGGGGAAGAAAACACAAGGAAAAACAAGCCAGCAAGACTGTTCCAGGTAGTCAAAAGAAGATGCTGGCAAAAACCCATAGATCTTTCAGCACAGACTTTCACAGGTCGTGAAAGTGACTCTTTTTTCCTTTTTGTTTTCTTTTTTAGTAAAATACATACATAACTTGGCATTTAGCAGATGAAGTTTAAACAAAAGCAACCTCCATTCTAACCCACAAAACCCACTTATTTGTATGCAAACACCTGGATTAGTTGTCACTATAATCACTGGGCAGAATCATCTGAATGCATTAGCTCAGCCATTATAAACATGAGTAGGGAACTAAACAGTGTATTACTGTAGGTACACATTTTGGCTTTGCAATTTGAATACTTCATGCTGCTCCACACACTGCTGTCCAAGCAGACTGTAAGAAAACTAGTAAAAAGTACTAAACAGGAACAGGGATACACAAAAAGGCTTCTGTACATGGGAAGGTTAAACAGAGAAAGAGGCTTCATTTTGTAAGAGTGAAGTGAGGCAGTGGCTATACAAAGCAGCATTATGATGGTGATTTGATTAAAAACAGAAACATTATCTCAGCAACAAGTAAGGTATTAAATTTAAAAAGAAAGCATGCATAAGAGGTACTTTCTCAAAAAATATAGGATTGGATTGCAGAATGTCTTGCCACAGGATGTTGGGGAGTCCAAAAGCCCTAGCGATTTTAAGAGAAAAAGGTTATAGACAAGTTCGGGGAAGACTGGTCCATCAGAAACAATTAAACATCAGTCTCAGGTTAAGGAAACTTAAACCCTTGCTTACAGGAAGGTGCAATGAACACATTATCTGTCACTGTCAAAGAAAGAACAGAAGCTTTGAAGGTGCTCGTTCTTTACCTTGGAAAGTGTTTAGCAAGCCAGAACAGATGTTGTCTGGAAAAACAGCCACTGGCAGTTCTTTCAGAAAGAGTTTCAGGAGACTGGCAACAGAATCAACATCCCCATCATTAACAAGGTCTACTTTTTCTCCTTGATTGTATTTCTGCTTCAATTCCTTGATTTTATTTACTGAGCCACTGATTCGAAATATACCGACACGATCCAGGCCTGTTTGAAAAGAGATGTGAAACAGTAAGCAATGGCTGCATTACCATACCTGTTTGATGAAAACTGGATCTCAAAAAGAAATAAATCCTCTAAAAAAACATAATAATTGTAAAAACAGACTTCAGCAGTTACAGCTGAAAAGTACAGCATAAACAAAGAATAACAGTTTTCAGAGACCAAACAAAGAAAAGATGAACTTGCCAAATGCTTCTAGGTACTCCACCATCTGCGTCACAAGAAAAGGAACTCCACATTGCGCTGCATCCTGTACAAGGGTTTCCAGAGGAACACCAAACGTGCTTCTTTCTCTGAGATCTGGTGAGACTTTACTTGTTGTGTGCCTGACTTGAATAGAAGATAATGATTTCTGGGAAATAAAAACAGGCAAGCAACAAGCAGAAACCAGCTTTTATTATTTTAAGGTCCACAGGTCTACATCTTAGGTAAAATTATTGTCCTCATTATAGCATCTTAGTACAGATTTTACTTCTACTGCATGTTCTTAAAATACTAGTATTCTTCTTCTATAGAGCTGAGGCAGGACCTGCAATGGGGTAAATCCTAATAAAAACTATTTATACTTACTTTCAGAGAAAATGGGGCTTCAGGTCCAGGCAGATGCCCCGCTTAGGACAGGAAGGGGTTGCAAAACCCCTGCCTCAAGAAAAGCCCCAACAGTCAGGAAAAAGGCTGACCAAGTGCTGGTGCACAGCCTTCCAGCCCTTTGAAACATGTGAAATTGCACGCAACTCACGAAGATAAAACACGCAAGATTCACAGAGGAGCCAGAATAGGAATTTAAGCAGCGGCCACAGCACAAGCCTGGTAAAGGGTTCCCATCTGCTCACCTGGTTATTCTGGACTTCTTACCCCAGTAACCAATGCAAAAATATATGTAAGAAGTCATGAAAACCTGCACTCAGGAGCTGCCTTGTCACCTTGTTCGGACAGAGGCTGCCCGGTACATGTGCTATCACACGGGTGCCGGCACCAGGGGCTGCGGCAGCACTGAGGGGCCTCTGTGAGGGAAGGGGGGCTGCCCTGATCGGGGCGTGGTGGTTCTGGAAGCTTCCATGGCCAGGCCTGCTGAGCCCCTCAGCCCCACCAGTGGTGCCTCAGGGCGACGCAGCCCAGCCATGAGGAGACCTTGCTCTCTTATCCTCTTTCTCGCCTCTTCTACCCCTCTGTTTTGCCTTATAAGCAGGTGACATTACCCACTGTGCTACATTTTGCCTTCATTTTCCTATCAGGCAGGCTATGCTCATAGTCACAAAGCAGAAGACCCATTTCTAGTCCGCCATGAGAACAGAAGTCCAAACCGGCAACACCCGGACTTACCAGTTCTGCGTCAGGAATATTTTAACAGTACCTGCATTTCATTTTAAGGGGGGATATTAATATATTGTAGCTTTATCTCAACACATTCTAAAACCAGCCTCTTCTTAAATGTTTTTATTACTATGTTTTCAGAAAAAAAAAAGAAAAAGGAAAGACTTTCTTACAGATTTGTAGCTGAACCACTATAGGGAAACTATTTTTCAGCTCAAAAAGCCCACCCCTTCAGTAAAGGCCCAAGCCAGAGCTCGAGAAGGTCACATCCAGCAGTGCTGCCATGGTGAACACACACAAACATGCACTGAAACATCTAAACCTATTTCACCCTTTCAGTACATAAGCATGCTTAGAACATGATGTTCATGCTGAAGCATTACTTATTACCTAAAAGGAACCGATATCAGCATGTACCAAACATACTTTATAGCATTTTTAATATATAAGCTGCGAAGTGTTAAAAAAAGCCTCTAAAGTATCTATATTACTCTAAATATCTCCTCTTTCCTTCTTCAGATGCAGCAGTTGGGTTGGGGGAAGAAGTACAGTCTTCTCAGAAAGAAGAAAGGTTATAAGAAAGGGCTCAAGAAGCCACATTTAAGTTCACTTACACAAATTGAAAGGGAAGCACTTGTTCCCATATTAGACTGCGGGAGACTGTCAGTATTTCAGCTGTGTTGTTCAGAAGACACCATCACCTTTCTTCCTTTCACAAATCCATGCAGTCCGGTCAAAGCTGTTCTTCTGTAATTAACTTATCATAGCATAATGGCTAGGCATCACCTTAATCAGTAGTTTCACTCCAGATTTTGTCAAAGGTAGAGATTATCTGCTAGTAGAGGTGGATTCCTTGTAGCCAGCACTTGCCTCCAGAGGAACACTGCACAAGCTAATGGATATGTTACCATCAGATGTTTCCATGGCACCTTACACACACAAAAGCACAGCTTCCTGAAGCATGCTGATTGTGTGCTTGATATTTACTTCCGAGTGGGGTTTTTCAATGCAAGTTGGCAGATATTCACACTACCTGCTGTCCATTCTGCCTGCTAGCAGCAGTAAGTAAAATATTTTGAGATGACCTACAGTGTATACTTATTACAGATACACGTTTATATAACACCTGCACAATCATTTTGGTAAACACACAAGCAAGGATCCATTCAGCCTTTGAAATATGGAAGATGTAGATGCTGTTAAACCCAATGTTTTCTATTACAATTCCTTCAGATTATCATAGAAATATTATAATCTGAAATCAGCCTCTCCTAGGAAATAAGCCACAATAGAGCAAATAATGTTGCAGTCAAGCCTAATTGGGGAAAATTCTTAATAGAAATTTGGTAGGTAGAATCATAGAATAGTTTGGATTGGAAAGGACCTTAAGATCATATAGTTCCACCCCCCTGCCATGGGGGTACATACAAAACAAAACCAAAACACACAAAGGAAAAAAAAAAATAGAGGCACTGAGTCAGACCTCCTTGGTGGAGTACTAGAAAAGCAGGAGTTACTCTATCAATGCACTGGACTGCTGGTTCAGCACAGATGGCAGAGATAATTCCCTCTTCCTTAGCAGAGGAAATATAATTTAAAAATAGTAGAGATTTTTAGCCCACTCACTTCTCCCCAGGATCCCACGGCGAGGTCTGGAAATGCTATGGTTTAAGGCTTTCCTGCCCACCTGGCATGAGAAGAGACCTCGCAGAGGCAACAGCCTTACTCTCACCTTATAGCATGCCAACCCACATGCAGGCAGGACATGGCTAAATCCCTAGTGAGTAGAGTTCATGGCCGGGCAAAAATTCCTCGCTGCCGCCTCTGCTGCCCCCAGGCCTGTGCTTTCCAGCACTCAGAAGATTGTGTATTCACCCTACTGTGCACCAGAAGTGGCTGGCTGACTTAGCTGGCCTAACGGGCATTTAATCTCTTCCTCCAAGGCAGATGGGCCATTCCCACAGCACAGCTGGCTCTCCCCAAGCCTATTTTGGCCAGTGGCATGCAGCCACTCAGCCCTTTCCTCAACACCACTGCTCCCCACGGCCCCCTCACTTGCTCTGCCCACGGGCTGGACTGGGGGCAGATGTTACCTCACCCAGCAGCCCAGCCTCCCCCAAGACAGCAAGAGAGGAGACCCACCCCCACCCCATGGCTACCTGCTGGTGCCTGCCCAGCAGCCCAGCCCTTCCCCTCCTCACCCCCGGCAGGGGCAGCCTGGCCTCATCACTGCAGATGTGCTCCACCTGGGCCCATTACCACAGCTGTGGCTGCTTGAGGGGCCCTGTCCCTGCTCTGACCCCTCCAACACCCTATGGAATTAGCCGCTTCAGAGCTAAGCCTGTTCACAGCTGTTGGGCCCACAGGCACTGCTGAGGCTAATGGTGCTGTCCCCTCAACACTGTTCCATATAAAAGTGACTGCTAAAAGAGAAGAGAAGAGAATGTGGTGGTCCTCCTATACCCCATGGTGTGACTGTCATCTGTCACAGCAGTATGGTGTCCAGTACTTATATCTGAGAGGATACAGAGGGCATTTTGGTTTGCAAAATCCCCTCCCTCCTGCATTCAACTCCTCTGCCCCGCCACTGCCCTCCAGCAACCTATACACAGTGCTTTCCCACCCTCTGTGCCTCACATACTTCATCACTGTGCTTGCGAAGCAGCTGGAGCAGGAGCAGCTCCCCCCCTTTTGCTGGGTCCCTTTGAGATAGACAAAAGTACAAGGCACTCAGAGCCACAAGCACTCCAGCTGACCATGCCCGCAGGCTTGCAGCAATTTGTTCTCTGCAGACAAACGTCTAACAAAAACTCCTGTGCAAAAAAATCTCAATATTATAAAATAAAACCCAAGTCTCTAAATATTTGCTCCCCACCCACAACACATTTCCAGCTTTCATCTTACTTATAGATGTCATAGGAATCATCCTGCTGACATATCACTCTCCCCTGCTTCAGCTTCAGCTGAACATGTGAACTCAAGGCAAATACCTTTTAAAGCAACAAATTCTCTGCCTCAGCAGCAAGCACATTTTTTTTTTTTTTCTATTGGATCATCACAGGGCAAACAAGGCAGCAGCGGCTGCTATCAGCCTCTTGGTCTCTACTGCTCCTCTAACTGCAATTACTGAAGAATTTGTTTTCAAGACCTGCCTGCAAAATTCATCAACACTTACAGAAAATGAAGACATTTCAGTTTTCCAGAAACCTTCAACAGCTAGAGGGCAGACGAGGCTTGCAGGAGAGGTGGTCCTGCAAACCTCACTTCAGACACAGCAAGGAGCCCCAGGCCCTGGACAGGATTTTCCTTTTGTGCAAAGTAACATAGTTCAGAGGGATTATTTGTCCTCACATTGCTGTTGTACAACGAGCAGAAGGCCACAGGCAGCACAAATTAAACATCTAATTGCTCATAGAGTGTAGCTGCAATTCAAACCCTTCCTTCACAACCTCTGGATCAAAGTCAGGCCCTGCAGGACTTCAGCTATACGAATTGGATGTCTGGTACTTTGAGCAGACACCCCGACTTCAAGGGCCATGTCTAAATTAAAACCAAAACTTCTGGTCTCCCAGCACCCTGCTGCCCAGGGAAGGCCTGCGAGGAAAGGCAGTGCCCTGGTCTGGGCAGTCTGTGACACTGTGCGAGCCTCCGCAGTTGCTTTGGTACTTCTTTCATTGGTGGCATGGTTGCCAGCTACCCAAAGAGCTGCTTTTGAGGGTTGCTGGTGTCTCAGAAAAATGAAAGAAGAAACATGAAAGGAAAACAGAAAAGTTTAATTTTCTTCCTTAGAAAACAAGAGTTTTTACAGAAAACATTAGGAACAACAGGATCCCTGTGAGAGAGGGCAGAGGTAAATCCACTGTCAGCAGCAGTAAAAGCCAATAGCAGCAAGAAAAATAATTAACCGGGGCTTCATGGTTCATTTCAGTTTTCCTTCAAAGCTGAAGCAGCCTGTTCTGCTAACCTAGTGATCTGTGCCTCAGCTTCAGGAGTCTCCAAGCCTCCAGCCAAACAGGAAAGGAAGCCCTCCTTGGTGGGCAAGAGCCGAGCAGCCAGAACGTGTGCCCTGCAGGGAGGCTGTGTGGTGATGCCGTGTGAGCAGTCCTGCCATGGCACAGGTCCAGCTGGAGAGGCCGCAGCGGCTGTGGATTAGAAGTAGACACTGGGGAAAGCAGCTCCACTGATCTCAGTTGCAGCCTGTGAGCACTGGATGATCAGGACAGGAGTAGGACTGTGGGGTTCATAAAAAAATACATAAAACTTGACCTGAAACAAAGAAATTTAATTGAATTGCAACTGCTAGCCAGCCCCTCCATGACATGGTCCTCATTATCCAGTGACAACTTCAAAAGCAACTTTTCAAGGACATGCAGACATACAATGCTGATTAAAAAATCAATACTGTATGTTTTTCATTTAAAGCACTGTTCACCATAAATGCTGTTTCAGTCACATGCTTATCTTCTGGCATTACAGAATTTGTGCTGCCTTAATTTTAATTGTGTTGATGCCTTGATGTATTCAGAGAGTTTAGGTCTTTTTTCTTGTTTTTTCAAATGGATAACTGCAGAGAAGTAAAACCCTTCCAGTGTGTCAGAAGGTCAGAGAACACCATAAATACAAGATAAACAGCTTATGAAACCACCACTAAATTTCTCTCATCTGTAGGAAACACTCCAGACTCTCTGCAATAGCTCTGCTGGAGTTGCTAGATTATGCTGTTGATACAGGAAGATTATGAACTGACTGTGTTGTATCCAAAACACTAGACATTACAAGTTCACATAATTAAAATCATTTCAGCTGCTTTAAAAATCTTGTCTTCCCATACAAACCATAAACACCAACCTAGTGGAAGAAGAGGCCACAGGGTGGCATCCCACAGGACTTCACAGCTAATGGTGTTGCTTTTTGCAGCTTGCCAACAGGCAAATCAGCACATGTGCCCCGGCCAGCCGTCAGCACCCCCAGCTGTGAGACCCACAGTGTAGTACGCCTTCTCTTGCCCACCCCAGCGCAGGGTCCTAGGTGCAGCGAGGGGTAAAAAGGGACAGACAGACCCTGTGGGAGTCGAGGGAGGAGGAGAAGGCATTGTGAGACAAGAAAGTGTAAGAAGGTAATGTTGTAGCAGGAGTTATCTGTCTCCAGTGCACTGTTCAGAACCATTTTGAAAAACAGTTTGTTTTGCGTGGGGAGCTCAGAGGAAAGCCACTGGCACAAGTAGAACTTTTATTGCTCTGGCTTTACAATTTATCTGACTTTTAAAAATAGGATAAAACACCCTGACAAGCCCACAAACCCATGTCAAGTGCGTGTACTGACCTCTTAAACTTCAGAGCAGACAGCTTCAGCAAGTAGGATTAGAGATGCCATGAAGTCCTAGAGATTTGTCTGAACAGAAAGAAAACAGAAAAATTGCATTGTTTACTCCCTGGCTCAAAATACTCAAGACCCTTCCATTCAGAGATGTATTTTTCTTTCATCTATGTAATCTTTGGGGTCAGCATGATCACTTGCTCAATGCACTATGCTGCACTGGTTGCACCATCTTAGCCTTGACAACCCCTGTGCCCCATAAAAAAGCCCCATAAAAAAGCCCCATAAAAGCATCCCTCAATTATCATTAAAAACAGTCAGAAGGCACAGATGGGTTTCCATCAGATGAACCTGTCTCACTGGCTTTTGAAGCAGGTTTTCATTGCCACCCTAGACATTGCCACCTAGACAGCTTTTGTGTATTTTATTTCAATTCATCATGAGCTACTTTAAACTGGAAAATGAGTAAGTTCTGAAAAATTACACATTTTAAAGTATATGGAGCTGGTAGAGAAACTATAGTGAGTCTCAAATGAAAGGAAAAAATGGAAATATGAGCTACAACCAAGACAGAAGCACAGATGGGGAAAAACTGCATCTAGTATCAGGTAATCATTGGCAAGAAATGAGGCATGAAAAAATACTATTTCTATTTTAATAACTACTGTATCAATGTATTTTCTTACATTTTAGCTGCTAAAAGCCATAGCACAAACTGATAGAATGGTTACCACATATCTCTCATTGCAGTATTTTGACTGCCAACTATGTCTACTCACCAAGCTAAATTATCAGACAGTAAGAGTTGCTGTCCTGACAAGAAAGCAGCTCTCCCCTGCTGCTACACGCATTGCTTTTCACTGCGCTTATGGAACGAGTATACAGGCCACAATACTTCCTGCCAGGCAAACTCTTGTCAGCTGCCAGCAGCATCCCTCTGACTATGCGGTTTTATTGATTGTGTGGTCTCCTCAGGATGTGGATGCCCAGGGTCAGATGGGTATGTCTCCATGGCCAGAGCTAGGCAGGTGCAAGGGAACTGCCCCCTTCTCCATAAACCAGCTTAGTCTGGTGCTGTGCCTGGGCAAATATCTCCTGAGTCACAGCAAGGCTCTTTGTTACAGTAGACACAGCATTACATTAACTCACCTGGCAGGCCTGGAGTTGCTTCCCTCAATCTGCACCCATGTCTGGCAAGGGATGTGTTGGTGTACTGCAGTAGCTCAGCAGAGCCTATTTCCAGGCAGCTGAATTACAGGCATGTGGAGAACTGCCTAGCGAAACAGTAGGAGGCACATGTTCAGACTGCTTGCTTGCCTTTTTTTTTCTCCCAGCCCATTAAACACTCCAGCATCATTTTTCTTTAAAAGGCTTTAGAAAAGTGTGCAGAAAGCTGCATGCTTCCTTGGCAGCTTTGCAGAACTGAAAGTCACTTGCAAGTGGCAGGTCAATAACTGTCAATACTCTTCTCTTTGAGTGAAATGTCATGAAGGTTGAATTGGAGCCTGCCTCTTTCTGCTTCCTGTTTTGAATTTCATTTTTTCCCTCTAATCTCCACCTGACACCTAAAGCTCTTAGTTTTCTTGATGCTCTCCCAAGGAAAACAAGTCAGCATTCAAAATTCAGTATTGCTCCATTATCTAGAGGCACTATCTTGCTGCTGCTGCTAAAGAGCAGGACATCAGCAAAAATAGCTGTGGGCTGAAAACTATTGTAATGAAGTAAGTACAGCTCTTTTTCAGGTCTTACAAATTATTTAAACCCCATTTCAGTCTATATCAGGAAGTTCAAACTATACATGAACTCTCTATTCAGGGAATTGATTGAGAAAGCAAATCCCAAACTTTGACACATAGGGTAAACTTGAAAGGGAAAAATATATCCAAAGTAGCTGGAAGTATAGTTGTACCCAGTAAAGGCTCCATCTGGTAAAAACCAAATACTGGTGTAAGGGCCATTCTGCAACCAGACAGTGTAACCACTGTTGCTATTTGAGTTCATATGCTAGAGTGTACAGCACTGGTTACTCGAAAAAAACTCACAGAAATACATACATCACGGGAAGAAAAACTCTTCTCTCTCCCCAGAGTCTTATCATCCCTGTCAGAAAGGCAAGATGATGAAACCCTGTTTTCAGTCATTCAGCCCGTCATGCGCAAATTCAAGACTCCTATTTCTGAAGCAATCAGGTAAATGGTGTGCTCAGTGGGAATTCCCTCTTCCAAATCTCCCAGGAGTCCAAAATGGTCATCCACACACCCAAACCAGTGACTACTTAATTGTTACCTATAATTAATACCTGGAGAGATAACATGTTGTCAAGCCTAGCCTTGTAAATGCAGGTTTTTTATCCCATACTCCCTGACAACGTCACACACAACCCTGTTTTATTTGAAGCAAATATTAATTAATTGAAGCATTTTTATGAATGCTTGCATAACCTCGTGCACAGCATTAATGCTAATTCAAGAAATGCCAAATTATTTCAGTTATCCTGATTTCCAAAGATGGTCCCCTGAGTAATGCAAAGCAGGGAGACAGTCACTCTAACCCAGGGACATTTTAATTAAACAGCAAAGTAATTTGATTCCAACAGAAGACACTGTGACCTGATACAACTTGATATGCATGTCATAGATCAAATTTTAAAGTTATAACCACAAAACCCCCACACAATTTAGATATGATCTGTAAATATAGAGTTGGTCAGAACACTGGCCATTTACAAAACAAGGGGGTAGGTATTCATCTTGTTACTCAGCAACATCTCCTAGTCACTGCTGTTAATCACTGAAAACATGTTTACTTTTCAACACGAGCTGTGACACTAGGAGAGGAGGAAAGAGAGCTTAGTTGGATGATTTTCAGCCTGCAAAGAGAGAAACAGGGGAACAAAACAACATTAATTTGAACTAAAAGAAAATGGTTTTGCAAGTTTAACTATGACCAAGTAAGATTAAGCTTGGAGCCAAAGGCAGCTGGGAACAACATTTGCTGCAGTTTCACCGCACAGGGGCATGACCACAGCAGCAGCTTACAAAGGAATTGCTCCAAGCTCCTTCCCACCCATGTGCTGCAGTGCACTATGGCGTGTCGTGATAGCAGTTACATGTGAGCCTGCATTGTAAAAACAGAGAGCTGATCTCAGCCACGGAAAAAAAAAACCAACCCCGGAAAGAAAGCATTTCCAGAGGTTCTCTGAGTGTGTTTACAACACAGCACCCACAGTGGTGTGCTGCTGGGTGCCTCAAGCAAGCACTTCCACTGGCAGAAAACACAGCTTCAAACTATGGCCTGGAAAACTCGCTGTACCTAATCCCTCTGCGGCAGCACTGGGGCTCAGCGAGGAGTGGGTACAGGGATGCTCCCTCAAGGACTCCTGAGGTACGTATTCAATGACTGAACACTGCACAATACATCTTGTTGCATGCTAAGTGAGGAGACTGGAAGTACCCAAGTGTTAAATCTCATGCTCCAGACGTGCATTTCTTTTACCTCTCACCTTACACTACCTCAGAAAACTGCAGCAAACACAGCGCAAAAGATGCACCTGGCACAGGCGATCCAAAGAGAAGAAAGCACAGCAGTGAAATCCTGGAGCTGAAAGATTTGTCCTGTCTTCACTCTTCCTTAACGCATGTGCACAAGACCCCCCTTCCTCATTAAATGAAGTCTTGAGCATCTCCAGACAGAGAAGTTGAAAGACCTACATTCAAACCAGTCACATTTTATTCTTTTCCTACAGCTCTGGCCAAGACTCTCAGCAAGTTTCTCATTTCAGACATCTTGACCTTTAAGTTCTGGCGACATTATTTTAGGGTTAATAAAGTCAATTTGCACTGATGTCATTACTTAATACTATTGAGACAAAACCAAGCAAGCAAATACTTCACATGTGGAACAAAAATAGTTACAACTGACTGACAGTGTTGTTGCAAAAAACTATGGACACATTAAAAAAAAATTATATAAGAAGCTATTGAATAAAATGTGAGGCCTTTCTACAAGGATATAAATGAAAGGAGAGGAGCTTTCCCAACAGAGCCATGAAAGTGACAACAAACCAGAAACAGATCAACTATTCAGAGAAACTTGAAATCACTATGGGATCTTTAAAGGTCCCTTCCAGCTCAAATCATTCCATGATTGAGTTCCTGTAACAAAATCATTACATGATTTTGTAAGTATGGTAAAAGATGAGCATGTGTGTATCCACTTCTGAGAACTGCTTCAATTGCTTAAAAGCCATAATCTAAAAGCACAAATTTCTTTAAAAAAAAAAAAAAAGGTAAAAAGCAAAATGTATTTAGTAAACAGAAAGCACACTAACATCTTAAAGACTACTTCTTGTAAGAAGACTGACAAGCCTAACTTAGCTCTTCAGCATAATTGAGTTTACAGCAAAACATCACTAAGTCCTCTGAATCTAAGGAATTTATTTCATAGAAGAAAGCAGCTTTTGCCACTTGTTTTGGCATACCTAACCAATTTCTGTATCATTTACCATTTTGCCATTTTTAACCTGACCAGTGTCATGCTCAGCCCAACATATTCAGCTCATACATATATGTGAAAGGCCCTCCTGAAAGGACTTAAGTATCTTTCCAACAACAAAAAAATAAAATACCTGTGTCAGTTTAATGCTATGCAAGTCAATCTCAATCAATTTTTATAGCATACGGTCTGTAGCCCTTACTCAGCACATGGTTTAATGTCAGTACGTGAGGCAGGAATCCAGTATCAGCATGATGTAGACAAATTAACAGCTACCAAAGGAACATAATCCATTTTTGCAGCTAACCATAAAGATCATCAATTGAGCAAGGAACTGAATAGACTTTAGATCTAATAAAACTTAGCAGTTTCATTTGTCTTGCATTTTGGTAACTACAATAAATTTTCTTAATATCTGCAAATAAGAAGATAAATGTTCTATTCATGACTGACTCCACAATAACCAATTAATTTATGCAATAAACAATAACTTTTTCTTCTACAATAAAGATTAATTACTTAAGCATCTCATTCCTTCTATTCCAGATCTCTTTGTCAGGGACTATGAAACTCAAGAGGATGGAGAATTTAATCCGTTATGGAAGAACCGTGTACCTAGCTACCTCCACCACCCTGTTAATCCTGATGATCTACTTTTCAAGCAAATGAGGCACAGAAAATCATTTTGTACCTCTCCTGCCACCTTCCAAAAAACATTTGCACCTATGCGCTAATTTGAATGAAGCGTGTCAGACAGAAGGAAAGGCAGAAAACACTCAAGTTGCAGCATCTCTAAAAATCTCCTCTTGGAAAGGAACCCTGCAAAATGGGAGAAGTAAAAGCAAAAAGTGAAACGTGAACTCTTAGGTCTTGTTTATCAATTAAAATCTAGATTACTACATTCACAGTGCTCAAGTAACTGTTAGGACTAGAGTCCTAACGCATATTGCCTGCTGTGGCAATGTAAAATTCTTCAACAGCCTCCCTCTTGAGGCTCTTTCCTCACTGATGGGTAAGGTTACATCAGGAAACTACCACAGATCACTAGTTGTATTTCCAAATATATCAAGCTGCCTAATAATAGACTGCATTTCCACTGCAAAAGCGTGCTACATACTGCCCAATTATTAATTCTAGCTGGTTTTTTCAGACCGACAACTAACTTAACGTAAGTTTCATATTTAAAGAACTCAGAACGTATTGTTGGCAGGAAGTAAAAGATTTCAAAAGATATTAATCTGAAGGCATACCTACCCTAATTATATCCAGTATATCACTGCAGGTTCTTTAAGATGTGTAAAATATGGTACTACTTTTATATGCATGCAGTGAAATGTGACTGCAACTGCCACACAGCACATGAAACAGGTGCAAATCCACATCAGATGCCCAGGGCTCCAATTTGGAACTGGAGCTGCATTTATGTCTAAATTCAATACACAATGTTTTTTCCACATTGAATAAGCAATCCAGGAAAAAATCCCACAGAGTAGTTACACCCAGCTGACAAGTGAAGGAAAAAAACAGAGACAAACTAACTGCATCTATATTTTGTCAAGCTTTAATATAAAGAAACATAAGTGAATTCCAGAAAGCCAGCAAAAACTCTCTGAAGCCAAGCTGGATTTTCCTACCTTGGACCAGAAGAGGGAACATTACTTGCACTTATGTCTGACCCTTTTAGAAGTTACATCGCTCTTGCTTAATGAGGTGTGCAAACACAGTAACTCTGTGCATAGCACTTTGACAATAAAGGTTGCTCATTACATGCCTGTTTTTTATCTTAAGGATTATTTATGAGTCAAAATCACAGCAGACATTTGAGGCACATAGTACTGCTGCGAGCTACTTACGCATTTGCAGGCAACCATAGATGTAACTGCGGACTAAGAACTCCTGCTTCCCACAAGGCTTCCAACACGCTCCACTAATCTTCAAACCCACAGCAAGAAGCCAAAGCACACAGCATGTGCCAGGGGTGGATAGATTTCTGTGACTACTATACAAGAGCAAGCAGACTTGTCTTTGGTGTAGAAGCAGCTGCAGAAGCAAAAGCAATTGTGCAGGGCTTGCAGGGGCAGTGCAGAGCTACCTGAGTCATCCTGCCTTCACCATGGCACCTGCCCGGCTCAGGAAAGACTTCGACATCACACAGCATTCCTCTTCCTCCCAGTCATGCCAGCCTTGGCTTTGGGTTAAACAAAAGCAAAAAGCCAACACCCACACAGAGATAGCCTGCAGATAGAGAGTATCCAAGGCAGTGGGTTTCAAGGCTTCATTCTTCATTGGCCTGCTTGGTGTTGCAACTTTTTCCACCTCAGCTTTCCCTGTACCTCATTAACCCTCCCCCATGCTTTATTGCTCCCTTAACTAACTTTTCTTCTTGCTATGTCCATTCCGAACATGACAGAGCAAAGATGACATTGCTGTCACATTTTCCCTTTTTCATTAGGTCTACCTTGTTGAAAGTTCTAAGCCCTAGCTAAGCACTTCACAGCCGGATCAACCTACTAAACTGTAGTTGTGCAACAAGAGATGCCCCCAGTACTGCCAAACCGTGGGTGACTTGCTCAGAAACACTCACCTCTGAGCTTCTGTGAGCACATCTCCAACTCCGATCTAAAGATCGTGAACTTCCATAACCAAGCCAGCATTTCTTTTCATGGTTTCAACAATCATATTTATTCCTTGGTTTAAAAGGTTTTGGTTCAACAGTTTTATAAACAGACTTCACAAAATGTGCAATTCTTATAAACATAGTTCTTAGTTGCAGTGGTAGTAAGAATTGTTACTTTCATCATAAAGTTCACTTCAGTTATATTACACAAGGTTGGTTTTGTTCCCCCTCTTCTCCCTCCCCAATTGGCACTTCATTGTAAATTGGAGAAACTTTAAAAAGACAAAAAGTTAATCTAAGCATGACATTATAAGCACCTTGCCACCGTATGACACTCTAATAAGGCAAATTTTTGTTTTGTAAAGTCTGATTGTGCAACTTGGAGACCTATAAGAGATGCCAGAAATGCCAGCCTTCTCCCATAACGAACAGGCCTTCAATTTTGCTTCAAGGTTTTCACCCCTCCAAGCTACCCCCTTTAAAAAAACCCAACAGTACAGCTGATAATACAGCAGAATATACCCCTTACAGGGTGAAAGGAAATTACAGTAGACACAGGCTGAAAACACGGTGCATAGTAGACAAAATAAGACTGTTCTTAAAAATAAAATAAAAAAAAGAAATAAAAGAAGAAAAAGGAACTGAACAACAAGCAACAATGGAATTTTTTTAGTCATGAGGATTTGGGGGTTTCATAAATAAATGGAAAGTTACTAAAATACTTTGCTGTATAATATAAAAAAAGCGCAAAGTGTTTTCCAGTTGTCATCTAAGCACTAGATGCAACTTTGTAGGAGTAAGTATTTGGAGGCAGTTTTGAGCTCTGATTGGTGCAGGCATTCCAGCAGGGTAACGCTACCAACAGCAGAAGAAATCCACCCAGTAAGACACAGAAGCCACTGAAATAGAATGCAGTGTCATATTCCTGCGTCCAGTCATAAAACCAACCTGAGGGCGAAAGTAAAAGAGAAGCCTATCAGTGAGGAGGTAAATGTAACACAGCACTTTAAGTTAGAGATACATCATGAAAAAAAAATAAAAACACCACATGATAAAATACAGTTTGACCACTTCGACATAAAATGTGCCTTTCAACAAAGTCAAAACCAGAACACAATCAGCTTGGCTAGCCCAAGTGAAGCAGGCTTTAATTTTTCTTGAAGATTTTGATTTCATCTTTCCATTGTTATTAGGGCCAACCAGAACTACTTGCATGCAAATTAGTTCTGTCTGGTCCCAACAAGCTCATGTTCATTTTATTGTATCTACCTTGACCTTACCTACAATTGGTGGTCCGAGGCTATTTCCAAGTCCAGCAAAGAACATCAATATCCCATACGCGTGAGTCAGTTTCTCAATTCCCACAGTCTTTGTTGTTACATATGGAAAAATTGACCAGTTCCCAGTCAGAAAACCCAAAACCCCAGAAAGCATTGCTAATGTAAGGTAACCTTTGGCAAATGGAATTGCAAACAAGGCCACTCCTGTCATTAGTAAGGTAGTTACGTACAGATATAAAGTGTTAACCCATTTAAAATCTGCCAGTATTCCTAAAGTAAGTTTGCCAACAGCAGTCATAATGCCTATAATGGAAATAAGGGGCATATGATAGTCATCTTCATTAATGTTTGCACTTCTTGCCACATCTTCCATGAGCAGAGAAGGAGGAAATCCACCAATATCAAAGAGCAAGATGGCAACAAAGAGAGCTGAAAACACTTTGTTCTTAAAAAGAACCATGGTTTCCTCCCAGTAGTTCAAATAGAGCTGCCACTTCCTTTTGGCAAGTTGCTTGCAGAAGTTTGTCTGTTCTACAACTTTCTTTTTGTATGTGTCTTTCTCATTTACATTTATTGAGTTTAATACATTCTTATTTAAAATGCTATCCTGTTTATAATCAGGCATATTGTTAGCACATTTTTCATCAACGTAGCCCTTTTCAAGGATGCTTATGTTTTCTTCAACAGTCTTGTCTTTTTCATGGTAAACAAAATACTGTTCTGGGACTTTGTCTATGCATGTTTTTTCTGGTGGAGGGGAATCAGATGACTCCAACGGCCTCATTAGGCTGCCACATGCTAATATATTTAGAGACAGCGCACCAACTATTAGCAGACAACCATCCAGTCCATATAGATCAATAAGCTCTCTCTGCAATGCTGCATATACAAAGAGTCCAACGCTTGAGCCTGCAAAAGGAAAATAAGACCAGTTTAAACTGAAGAACTGAGAAAATTCTTCAACATTAACGAACGTCTACATTTCAGCAGCTACAAATACACTGCCACAGGAATAGTAAGTCATTTGGGCTCCTCTCTCCCCACTCTAATGAACTGGTACGTTATCATGCCTCTTGAAGTTACAGTTTCTTTATTGAGTATCCAAAAAAAAGAAAGCTTTTCAAAACATCTGAACAATTTGTGGTGATAAACACTAGCAGACACTTTAGAAACAAGGATCAATACTATATCCAATGAAAAACACCAAGGAACTATTAAGCCATCCTTCTGCCACACACTCAAATAGATGTATCCCTTCAGGTGCCATTTGAGTTAGCACAGGCAGAATTTCACACACCAATATTTTCCCCCTTCTCCTCCTTGCCGCCACCTTCTTCCTCCAAGGCAGAAACAGACCAAGGGTTCACCAAGAGTCCTCCTAGAAATAGGCCTTGACTGCTTAGTGTTTAAGGAGGAGGCGGCTCACATGGTGTGAGTTTACTCCAGAGGCATCTCTGAAGCTCATGCATTTGAGAAATTTGGCTATTCAGAGGAAAACACTGACGAGTAAGCAATTATTATGAAAACAAGCATTTTATGCGATCCCAACAGTTCAAAGAAAAAGCTCTTTGTTGGAGTGAGCATCGATCCATTGCAATCAATGGATGACCAACTCACAAATACAGAGCATTAGTTTGTTTCAAGTCAATTTAAAGATAAACTTTAAATTAAAATCATTTGCTCAAGACTGTTGCTAGGTTATATCAAAGCCATTTATATATTTCAGTGCTAAACACTGGAAAAAATAATTATAAAATTCAGACTTGTTTTGTTCTTTAGTTCTTCCAAGAACTAAAATTAACAAAAGCTCAATAAGATCAGGCATTAAAGCAAACTCCCTGAAATCCCAACAAAAGCTACTGAAAATGGTTCCAAGGAACATTTCTGCAGAAGTTCCCCCTAACTCCACCGGTATGGATCTGGCATTAATATCTCACAATACAGACTGTACTGACCAGGCCTCTCCTCACTAACAATTACTTGAGAAACCAGTTCAGAGGAGAGACTCCATACAACACAGGAAGCAAGGCATGGAACAATAACTCCTCAATTCTTTAACAGTTCCTACTTAGTCCATTAATTTAGCAATTCCTGTTGGTGTAAAATACAACATCACACAATGACCCAGAGAGAGGTTGAGAAAGACTGTTCAGCATCCTTCAAAGAATTTTCCTTGTATTATCAGAGGTTTGTTTTCCTAGGATCCCTTTAACATAGATGGACAAAAGCTGGGATGAGCTTTTGAAAGATTTCAGAATTTAGTCTCCTTTTAGATTGGAAACAAAAAAATATTTAAATATTAGCCCAACTACTCCTTTAAAGGTACAGTTAATGTGAGGCTATGGTGATCCACCACTTATATCCGGCACCTCCAATCTTTTTCACTTCTTATCTTGTGCAAGAAAGAAAAGGGAAAGAGAGCTCTATGGAAAGTTCCCCCTCTTGTTACCCATGGCATAAAGACCAAGCTACTCATGAGTCTACTTTCATTTTAGTGAATATCTTTTTCTCATCCATATGGATAGCCCATACTATACACCTGCACGGGTAGTTACTATTTTATCTGATGCCTGATTTTATCTATTCATTGCCACCAGTGTTTTGACTTAAGTACTACTTCAGGAAACTGAAGGTAAATGAGAAAAATATAATCTGTTTTTTATTGCCACAGCAACGGTAGCTGTATCAGAGTTGAAAAGTTAGAGAGAATGACAATTAGAAGTCATACCTGTTGAAATCAGACCAAGTGCAAGGCCTCTGCGTTTGTCAAAATAGTGGCAAGTGATGGTAACCGTTGCAGTATACAAAAGGCCACATCCAAGCCCTTGAGAAAAATAGTTAGAAGTAAAGCATGCAACATGCTATGGGAAATGAATGCCCCTTTGTATTCCCCAGATAATACAGTAGTGTACCCTGGGCACAGAGGTACCTTCTACCGCTGGCTCAACAGCCACGCTGGCTTCACACTGACAGGGCCATTAGGATGCCTGCACAGTCCCACCTCCTTCTCCCACCCCTGGCTGCAGAACCTGCACGGCGCAGGCTGGGTTTGAGGTGTTCAACAGCTCAGACTCCATGCTATGTGGAAGGATTACATGGCTTTCAGTCCAGGGGCTGGCCCCAGAAAACAGCAGAGCTGCATCCATACAGCACTGTGCCTGAGCCAGCACCCTGCTAGGTCCCTGCGGGCCAGCAATATGCCTGGATTCCTGACACCAGAAATATGACAAAACACCCACAGCAGCCCTCTGCAGCACAGAGGGACCGGTCACCACCTGCTAGGACAACAGCACTTTCATGCTTCTAGCACAGTGCTTTCGGTTCGATCCAGTTACGTAGAGAACAGCATTGCTCCCTAATGATCTCTAATTTATCAAATTAGAATGAGTACATGACAAAATTCCAGAAGAGATGTTATTTGTTTAAGATTGGCACTTCATTCACACCTGCAGAAGACCTTGATTCCACCCCTTAGCAAAAACCTCAGCTTTTCCATCTCTAACAATCATGTCAACAGAGAACAAACTGTTTTCAAACCCTGACGAACATATTCATTGCTTTTACCTATCACTACATGGCAAAAGCCTACCTCTGACACCCCTTCCCACCCCAAATTATTCCTTGATAAATCAAGTTCCAGACTTCACTCCGTCTCTGTGAATCAGTTTCTCCTTTCAGACTCATTAACAAAGTCTCAAAATAATAAAGATGAAGTCTCTATATGAAGGAAAGGTATTTCTTACCAACAACAATCCCATATGAAATATATAGAAAGTATATGTTAGGGGCAAAACTGCTCATCATGAGGCCCCCAGCCACCATAAAGCCACTGAAGATTGCCACTGGTCTTGCTCCAAAAGATGACACACATATACTGCAGACAGGACCTAGAGGAAAAGCAGGAAAAACATTCCTAGTAACTACCAGCATCAGAAAGAACTTCTAAAAAAATACCAGTCTATGGAAATGTTTCTTACAATAACTAAACAACAATTTAGAATACCCATTTTTCCAGGGCTCTTTATGAGAGTCAGTTATAAAAACATACAAGATCAGGCTTGCAAGATTTTTGCTCAAGGAGAAACTGACATCAGGACCACAGAATGGTACCAGGGCTGGGAGGGAGAGAGCCAGCAAAACATTCTTTAAAAATAGGATGATACGTACATACTAGACTACAGCACTGCCACTACACACCTAAGGACTCGTACAGAAGTTCTGAAAAGAATCATCTTTAGGTACCAAAAAAAGTTAGACCATCAGCCAGGCTTTAACCTAGCAGGTATTTTTTTGACAGAAGCCAAAAACTGTGCTTCAGAAAGACACTATCTGTATTGCTCTTCATAAAAAATAAGGTTTATAATACTGAAATGGAAAATAGTAACTTTTGATCATAACCATAGTAAGAATGCCACCTGGTGCTTACATAGAGGAAATATCTGCTGATACAATAGATAAAGACAAACACTATGCCTCCCCGATTTTCTAGGGAATTAAATACCTGCTAATCAGTATTTTACAAAATAACTGTTTACTACCTCTCTCGGTTTCTACTGCAAAATGACAGAAAATAAAAGGCATTTATTGAGAAAATCCAGAGCAATGTTCATGAAGTTCAGAAGAAGTTTCTCCTTTTCTTTACCCCCCAATACTTCTTGGTTGGTTAGTTCTTCAAAACAGGAACAAAGTGCAGGCAACTTTTGTACTCTGACTCTACTCAGTCAGTTCTCCCCTCACAGAAGTGGTAGAACAAGCACTTCTTTTCAGTTGTGTGACCTGGAATACACCTTTTAGTCTGAAGCAGCGTGCAAGCTTGGTTTCATGCATAAATAAGCAACCAAGAAGGGACTTGGCTTCCAAAAGACAATCTCTCATCTGAAACCCTGCAGTTCCAAACACTCATACATAGACTTATATATTAACCCCAAGATCCTAAACTCAGCAGCTCTGAAATTAGAAGTTAGACACAGATGAAAGACATTATTTAAATACCAATAACAACAAAAAACCCACCTGACCACTTTTGTATCTCATTCATAGCAATATACACTCCGTAGTCAATACAATCTGCAAATGCAGTAACTTTGGAGTCTGCCATTTGTTAAGATTGGTCCTCCCTGACTCACATATAACTGAGATCCCAGCAGATGGGAGGTGAGCCCAAAGAGGTGGTGGGTGGTGGACAACAGTTGGAGCTGAGGACTAGGTTTGCCTAGGTTTGCAGACAGGAGCTAGCAGCTGGGAATGCAGGCAAGGTTTTCGTGTAGTTATTGGCTATGAGACAAGCAGTTCTGTCAGGCAGGAGCGCAGATTCGTTAGCAGGTGAAACACTCCTCCACAGAAAGGCAGGGCATAACTTTTGCCCTACATAACAGCTGTCTGCCTAGGGACCATGAAGGGAAGCAAGTCAGCACTG
This sequence comes from Strigops habroptila, assembly GCF_004027225.2. Lineage (NCBI taxonomy): Eukaryota > Metazoa > Chordata > Aves > Psittaciformes > Psittacidae > Strigops > Strigops habroptila. The sequence continues at coordinate 33,737,055 of NC_044281.2, forward strand.
GGGCTCATCCAGGCAAAGAGTCAGAGTTAAAGAAGAATCGAGAAAAATCTTACAGGGAAGCAGGGTTTATTTGGATTTTGGAAACAATGAAAAAGGAAGATGTAAGCACTTACTTCTTCTCAAGAGTCAGCATGCTGTGGAAAGGAAAGCTGGCCAGAATAAGTTGGGCAGAGTAACTTGCCAAGAGCAAAAGCTGAGAGTGTTAGACTGTTGCTGACTCTAGAACTAATTATTAGAACTCGCAAATTAAGATTGGTATGTTTCCGAAACCATGGGATTTAAAAATAAACAAAGGATTGAATCTGTATTACATAAAATATTCTTCTACACTAAAAGAACATTAGGCAGTGATAACATAATTCAATTAAGCAGAGGAATTTGTACTCTTTCCATTCTTTATTTCTGACCCACTACCTTGCTAAAACAAACAATATTTCCCTTCCACCTGGTCTCTATATTTCGACATAGCTACTTTCAGAAGGTCTCTGGCCAGCCTGGAGTGGTGGTACTGGTACAGACTGCACTGACTGCTACGAGAGGATCTGAGATGAAGCTAGACCCTCTGACCCCCAAGCCAGAACAAGGGAGACACATTGCTGAAAAATACGTCTTCATAATCTGACAAGGACAGTCTCCTTTGGAACATCATCAAAAACATCTCTGACAGGGTCCAAGGTGATACTCTTCCAGCTTCTCCCACTTAGAAAAATAATCCCAAAGGAGAACAAAAAGTACAAAGAGATCTTTTTGCTCTGACAGGGAAAACAACCTGCACAAAACTGAAAAACCTGCTTCAATAAGCTCAGTATTAATGTGCCATCTCACACAGCAAGAGATCTGGCCACTCAGCAATGGCCCTGTTTATAAGAAGGAGCGCCAGCATAAGTATTAAAATAGTTATTATAGGTCTCTGGGACGAGAAGAAAAACAGCTCCATCTTCCTCTTCACAATAGGTTCTACTTTCACACTTCCCCCATCATACTGCAAGAAAATAAAAGTCACAAAAGAAAACCCATGTAACAGCCAGCATCTCTGTTCTTTTCCTTGCCTCACATTCCTTCTCTTTCTCTGTTTCCCAAAGAGATGGCTTTTTTTTTTTTTTTTCCCACTAGGCACAGTACCTTTTTTTATTACCATGGTATTTGCTCAGGAGTTCACTGTACACAAACATGTTATTCTCTACAAGTATTCATTCAAGCACAATGAGTTCAAGGCAGTTAATTCTAGTTGAATATCCAACTTTCCCAGAATGGGACTGAGACTTGCTCTGTGAACTCCTGCTCTGTGGATTTTGTTCAAAGTGAATGTTCTGAAGAATATAGGAGTCTATGTACAGCTGCATAGGAAATAGCTCTTCAGGCAGCATAAGGCTTTTCACTAGCTGACTCTCTTTCAGAAAGATCCTTCCACTGATAGTGTATTTCTCACTGTAATGTGAACAACAAAAAAATAAAATCCCAGTGGCAATCCTCAATAGTAAGCATGGAAAATGGCTTTTAAGTCAGTATTTTGTTCAGTTTACTAAGCAACTCCAGGGGCTAGCACTGGTATTAGACTAATATTTGAAGGCATTGATAAATATTCACCTTTTTTACAAACGAAAATCCTTTCGGCTTTTTTTTCTTCCAAATGATAAAACTACACCAAATCCTATCAAGAAAAAAAAAAAAAAAAAAAAAAAAGTACCAGCCCATCTTATAAGAATGGTAGCTAACTTTAGGTAGAAAGACTTGGAAGCCAGCACAGGGACAGCCACTGCTCTTCCACACACAACCTGTCAAGACTTGGCATTCAGTAATATCAGGCTCTGCAGGGGAGCAGTCAAGAAGATCCCTAGACAAAATGGGAAGAACTAGCAGAAAGAGATGGGCTCTTCATGGCCATGCAGATCTTCATGCAGAGACCAAAGAGAGAGAACTCCTGGTTGGAATCATTTGTGTATTGATATTTTCATTAAGATTTTTTTTTTTTTTAATAAAAGACTACTCTCAGTGAGACCTGAATATAACAGTGAGTCCTTCCTGAGATGTGAAAACCAGCTATCTGCTGCTCTCAGAGGAACTTTATAACTATCGCAATCTTCTGATCTCCTGACAAGTACAAAGTTGTTTTGTTTAACCGGCATTAAGAACTAACACACTCTTCCTCAATCTTACCACATGAAGAAAAAAATTTTGCAAACTAGCACTCCCTGTCTCCACTCGCTCATCTCAAGCATCCTCCTTCCTTCACCTCATACACACACAAAACCTATTGCTAAACAAACAACACTGGACAACAGAGTTCTTTTTCTTATCGCCTTAATCTGACCCACGCTACTTGTTGGTATCTGTCTGAGCCTGTTGTAACTGTAGAGGAGAAACAATGCTCATGGACTGTACATAAAATCCACTAGACAGAACACAAGAACATTTGTTGCATATTAAATGCATTGCTAAAACCTCATCATAATAAATATAATATTCTCCAAATGTTTGTACTTTGCATAAGAATATAGGTCAGAAAAAGCCGTTTTACACTGGGCAGCAGCCCACTCCCAACTGATTGAAAAGACTGCTCCTTTCTGATAATGTTATTAAAAGAACTGGGGTCCTCTTCAGAGGAATCTTTGGGACACCTCCTCCCCTTCCCACAAATGAAGTATAGCTTCCATAGTTTACAGTGAGGGCTATCTATGAATGAGGGTTTTGTCTGAAAATGTGTAGATGCGGCAAAGGTGTTTTTAGAGTTGTAAAAATATTGCTTGAAAACACAAAATTAAGCTTTTAAAATATGTAACTGAATGCCTCAGACCAGCAGAAATACCCCATTAATTTATCAAGACATGCGTTTCAAGAGAGAATCTTCCCTTTGTTCTTCCTCCATTAATACAGGGGAGTAGGAATGGGGAACATACTGCTTGTGTCTCCTCCTATGCCAAATACTCTGAAGTCAACTCTTACTATCAACAGCTGTAGTGCCAATTACAGGCCAAGGTCTTTGTCTGTTTTGCTTTTAACTAGTGTAACATGGATCAAATTTAATTTCAGGCTCCAAATGGACATAAAATTAATAACACTTGGTGCAGGAGAAACACACAATCTTCAACAACAAAATAAATATCCTCCTCTGGACTGTCTTGGTAGGGGAAACATGCTAACCTCTTTCATTTTCTTCCTATGCAACAAGCCCTACATCATCCATGAAGCCATGTGCCCCTTCTAATATAGCCTGATCAGTGTTACGACACCTGATGTTGCAGAAGTCTCACCACTGCCCTGTACAAGAACACTAATGCTTTTCTTTCACTGTTTTAGGAACATTTCTATCAATACATTTTAAGGTCACATCACAGGAAATTATAACTCAAGTCATCCTGCAAGAAGAGATCAACTAGGTCTCTGTCTTGTTCCCTTTTCCAGCTGAATGGTCCAGCTCAGGGCTGAACACTGGCCTTAGCAATGCTGTCTGTGCTGTGAGCAAGAGGACAGAAATCAAACACCAGACAGCTAGGAAATCCATCTCAATAAACAAGGTGCTGTACTGGGCTTCTATGTCTCAAGTCTAAGTTTAGCTCTCACAGAAGTCAGAAGTAAACATTGTAGAAAGGATACCAATACAGCAAATGTGTAAGGACTCAGCGTCATCAGCTACCTCAGAAAATGTACAGAGGGAAGGGGAGAAGACTACACAGAATCTTTTTCTGTGCCAGCTGGCATACATGTAAGGACAGTTTCTTCTTTTTGGTGAAATTACAGCACTAATATAGCAAAGTCACTGGACTTATCTTTCACTTGTTACAGAAACTAGCTAATATGATTTCCAGCGCTATCAATGAGAAAAGTCTTCCTTAAGAAAATGGACACTAACTGATTTCCTGTGTGTAGCTGCAAAACTACCATACCTGCCATTCTAAGTCAGAGAGAGCTCATAGAAGAGCCTTAATTAAGAGTGGAAATCTCTTGTATCAATGGCAAAAAGACCATATCACAGTACAGGCTTAAAAGAAAATCTAGAATTAATTTGACAGCAGTCTCTAGGCATACACCATGCTAATTCAGAGGCACTTCAAAAATATACCACTGAAAGATAACATTATTCACCAGCTGAAAACTAAAACTAAGCAACTTGTATCATAATATCACATACTTGAAAGAGGAAATTAACTACTGAGAAAAGTTGCGAGACAGAGAATGCACTTAACAAATATGTTCTAAATCAAATGAGAATTACAGTATTTTCGGCATACAACATGCATTGCTTTAAGAGTACCAATATTTGAAAATATGTTTTTGGATAACTAGATCAGAGACTGGAAACCAAAATAGGGGAGAAAGGAAAGAGCAACAAATACTAAAAGAGTCAAGTTAGGAACACTAAAAGGCAAGGGGTATCCAGAAAAGCTTTGGAGTAAAGCTGTCCAGCTACTAGCATTCACACATGCAATACTGCTGCTGAAACCAGCTTGCCTGGGGAGACTGCCAAGTTATTAAGTTACAGATAATATCTTTTCACATACATAAATATATGCTAATTTAGAAAATTCAATCAGCCTGTTCATCTACTTTACACACACTGCGACACACAATGGTCCAACCTGACCTATAATGCTAGAACCTGCAATAACAGAAATAAGAACAGAAGCAAGTTCTCTTTCCCTATGTTCATGAAAAGGGTGTAACTTTGCAATGTGTTGTACCAACAGGTTTGCCCCAAAAACATATATGTTCATTACACTAGCGACTAGGTCTGAAAAAGTCTTGCTATGAAAACTGCCTGAAAAATTGTAACTTGTCAAGAGCATTCTAGTTTTATGTAGATGTTCTGATACTTAGTGTGCCTTCATTGAGTTTACCTCAAGTTGAGTTATTATTAAGGTCAGATCCCAATCTGGTAAAACAGTGGGATCTTCCATTTCAGATAAAGCAGGGAACTTACATTTTGTTTTCACTCAACTCTGAGAACATCAATGCAATTAAAAGGCCCTTATTGTACTTTTCTTTGAAGGCATTAAATATAGGAATGATTAAGCTAATCACAAACTGCAAGAATAAAAGTACACCTGACAGAAAACATTCCTCCTAAACTGTCAAAATTTTAAGTAATTTAGTAATTCTATATCAAAATCAATTACAATAGCAGCTTTTATACATATTATTCAGCCACAGAAGTTCTTATTTGCTATAAAGCATGCTACCGGCAGCTGCTTACAGTGGCAAGACAGAGGGCACTGAGAAATCTGGAAACTAGCATGCTGCTAACATACAAGAAAGAAAGCTGAGGCTTTTGTCAGAAAGTGAGCCAGAGACTTCTGTCTCCAGGGAGAGGGCTTTTCTTCACCCCTTCTCTTGCAACTCCCTTCTGCCTAGTTTTTCTTCAGTAACTATCTTGTTTATTCTTCTTTCCCTCCCACTTCATTCTCTCTCAAGTTTATTTAGGTCTTGATCTGCTAATAATGGGAGTCCATGCCCTTAAACAGGAAAATAAAAAAGTATTAAAAAGAGCAGTCTATAGTCCTTTGCCCACTTAAACCCTGAGACTGAATATAGTTTTCTTGTGGTTAATGTGCCACATGCTTTTGCCTATTTCCATTCTGCTTAGTGATACAACACTTAACACAAAAGCAACACCAGTATTCGGCCAGTTATAGCATCCTACAAAGCAGTGGTCTTTATTCAGGTCTGTATCGCTGTTTGAATGTCAACTTTATTTTAAGGAGAAATTTCCTCAGAATTGTGAACAGCATTTTGTCCATTAAACTACATAATTGCTTTTCCTCATAGCAATTGCTCTGTTGACAGGCATTTTTTTCCAGATTCAGCAAAAAGATAGTAGTTCCCATGGAGAATCTTTGAAAAGCAGAAGTTAGTGATATTATCCAGTACAATAACCATGCTTGATATTAAAACAACAACAAAAGAAATAGGACCTATGAACTTTCCAAATGGTGTTTTATTTCCCTAAAACTCTGCTGTTACTCTCAAAGTGACAATGTCTTACTAAAGAAAATCTTTCAGCAAAGTTGTTTTATTTAATGTCACTGCTATCCATAACTTTCCAGGCTTCGAAGGAATATTTTTCTCAAACAAACAGTGGAAAAGAGCCCTCACCCACCCTAACTGGTGGGTTTCTAGAGCTGAAAAATGAGTAACTAGTTTATTAATTGACTTTTTTAATGTAATTATAATAATTTTTTAATCATTTCAGACTAACAGTTAGCTCTGATTTTAAAGATACTAATGCAAATATCACACTTAAAGCCTCATTTAAAAAAAAAAAAATAATCCCATCAACAAAATTACCATCCAGTTTCCCAGAGATTTTCTAGTTTTTTCAAATACAGTAATTTTGAATTTTATAAGGGTAATATTTTTATTGCTTTTTTACCATATAAAGGTACTCTTCCTACTCATCTTGACCTAAAACAAAAATGCATCATCCTTATTCTATCATTTGCTGCCGTCTTTAATGTAATTCCAAAAGCACACACAGATGAAAGCATTTACTAGAAAGAAATGTTCTGATTTAAGATAGATACTGCTTCTACACTTACTGGCAAGCAGTCCGATTCCATTTGCTAGAGATCCAACCCAAGCAGTCTTGCCTTTCCCTTCTCCAAAAACATCCAGCCATTCTAAATACAAGACTCCCACCGCCAGCGGTGATCCGTAACACAAGAACTGAGTAAAGAAGGAAACGACAACAATCACCCAGCCCCAGCCACCATCCGGTGGTTTCCGAAATACCATCTTGTCAGATGAGCGCGGATGTAAAGGCAGAACCTGTATAAACAAAAAACAAACAGAACAGAGCATTAGAAATGTGACTGATCTAGGTTTACTAATACAAGTGAGCTCTACAGAGTAGCACACATTCATACAGAGGCTTATTTCACCCTTCAAGAAATACATGCAGCATAGCATACAGACAATGAAAATGAGTTACTACTGCTACTTCTACCTCTCCTGCATAACACAGGAACAGTACACAAAACCTTAATAAGTCATACATACATCAGCAGCACTGTATTACAGAAAGAGGGAACATTTAATTTTGTGAGTGTTAAACAGGCTTTGAGAAGACCTCAAGCTTTAATATCTGCCCCAGTTCAAAGAGAGAACCACATGTCCACCTGCTGTGAAGACCTCAGATATTCTGAGTGAAGCATGTAGGCTTGAAGGACAAGAAAAGCTGCAAGTATGAAACAAATAAATACTTCAGGATTGAAAAAAAAAGAAAAATAAATAAAATCACAAGTATAAAAATATTTGTTCAAGGTTAAAAAAAAAATGTCTATCAAATTGTAATCTCAGCACAGTACTTTGCAGTTTAGCAAGGTGTTTGCCACCAAATAGTGTACTCTCCGAGGGGCAGTCCAAAAGACAGACTGACATCCTGGAAATAGTAACAGTTCAGTATTCTGCTCTGTCAACAAGGTGATGTGTAGTGGAGTGATGCATCCAAAAATCACTTTGTATATATTAGTAAGTGAAGTAAGTTTTAAAACTGTGTACAAGTGTGGCTTATATGCCAAGACATGACAATATTAAACATGCACACAAAATTCTCCTATGACCTCTTACAGTGTCTGCCCTCAGCGCAGTTTGCACACACCATCCTTCCTGGAACTGGTGATCACTTCTTGACTCCGTAAGCACCTTACTCCTTTGCATGGAAAGATCCATCACCTATGTATCTATGGCTATAAATAACGTACTGTCCTCACACCTTCTCAAGACTGGTTTGTGAATGTAGGGACAGATACTTCTAAAATCCAGAAAAGAGTTTAGAGGTTTCCCAGGCTAAACTGCTTTGGAGTTTGGATGACTCCAGTGATACTGTGTCCTTGTGCACACAATTAACCTTCCCTCCCTCTCTACAGGGAGAAATCTGTCGAAGTGATAATTGCAAAACCCATGTCCTGTTCCTGGCTCTGTCACTAACCGGACATGTGATTCTTCACAATTTTATTTCCTTTACCTTTACAGATATGCTCTTACCCTGTTTTCTTCATGCAATATTCTCAAGGACCATCTTCACACTGCTGCAGTAAGAGTTCTGCTCTGGGAGACCCCCAAGAGTCAAAGCAGAAAAATAAACATATTGCACTGCCTTCTTGACTTACAACCCAGAAGAGACAGAAAAAAATTACCGCTGTATGAAGACACTGTAAACAAGTGGACAATAACAGAACTTTCATTCAAGCTCCTCATACACTTTGCTCGGGCAATTTTTAAGAATATGCATGGAAAACTTACATAAAAGCTACAGTATAAAATTTTGAGGATTAATTACTATAAGGACATGAAAAAGCCCAGCTTCAGTTTACAGGCATAATGTTACTTTGAGGGTAGATACTTACAGGTGATGGCAAAAGTCCTTCAGCTTCCTACAAATGTAACTTCACGTAACAACTGTACCTGCAGAGAAAGAGCAGCAAAGCAAGTTTTCAGCCAAAGTATGACTGCAACAGTGAGCACAACTCCAAAAAAATGGTATCTTCATATTAAATCTCTTCTTTTTCATATCTTTTCAGAGGAACTTCAGAAGTAATAGAGTTATCTCAGTGGAGAAATACTGACCCCCTCTCAATTAATTAACAGCTGACAGCAGCCTTGAGCCCCAAAATAACAAAAACATTGTCCACTAATGTAAAATAAACTTTGACATTCTAGGTCCTTTAGGAGTGATTTACAGTTTTAACATACTGACAGTCCTTCAAGATACAGTATTTCCAGTTACAGTTGTTACAAAGTTGTATGTTTCATTTATATATGTAAGCTCTAGCAAGTGTCCCTTAACTACAGGAGATGCAAGGATGACAGCTGGGATAGACAGAAATAACATGCCATAAAGTATCAAAGCATTAAAAAGCTGCTAATAGGTACTTTGCTACAGCAAGAACCTTTATACAAAAGGGGATCCCCATATTTCTACACAAAATATTTAAACTATTTGAATGCAGTCACCAAAAGAGCTGACACATGCACCTCTGCATACACTAAATAAGTATCACTTGGCTTGTTTCATCCCTGACTGGAGTAAAAATAGTGGAAATAAGTAACAGCTTCAACAAAAGACACTTCCACTGGGACAAAGCAAGGAAGTTTTCAGCAAACCACTAAAATAGTGGAAATCGACAGTGAATAATCCCAACTCATACATGTTTAAAAAGTAATCTTTAGAAAACAAACATGTTTTAGAAGTTATATTGATTTCCACTATATTGATGCCCCAGAATTTGGCACAGAGACAACTCTTGAGTTCAGTTCTGCTATTCTAAACATTTGATGGGGAGGAAGGGAGGGCAGGGCAGGAGAGAAAAAAGTTTTCATAGTCTTAGGTCACGTAGTCTTTTCTAAAAGAAAGACTTAAAAAAACCTCTGGATCAGTTCCTCATCTGCTGCAAGTCTGTGCAGGGTTACTGACTTTAACCAACCACTTCCAACTTACAGCAGCAAAAGAGCTGACCTTCTCCATGCCGATTTCTCCTATTTTGCACCACAGATCTCTTCCGTATGTTTTAGCTAAATAGCAGAATTTTAGGTACCAAAGCCATCTATTTCCTAAACACTTCAAACCATTTACAGTCTGCAACTGCCAAGCAAGAAGCAAAAACCACTGTCATTATTCCTCCAAAAATCATCCTCAAACTGAAAACAGATCTATGAAGTCCCAGGGTTGGTTTTTAGGAGCCTACATGACCTGACTTACCCTTCGCTTTCTTGCAAGTTGCTCCTTCACCTCACACTGCTGTGTATCTGTTATCTAAAATAAGGTGTATTTTCTAACTTCCTTGAAGGCATGAAGTCCTGAAGGAAGCACAAGAGCTCAGAGCCCTGTGTGAGAAGCTTGTTCCCCAGAGCCCTCTGTTATGATACATAGTTAAAGATGTCCCGGTCAACCAAGCTGCTGCTGGGACTGGATAGCAATGCATCTTTTATTGGTACATTATTTAATGCTTCCCAGAAAACGACAAGTTGTAGTATAACAGACAGGAGCCAACAGTAGAAGCTAAGCCTTTGCTACTTCCAGCACTGCCTGCATGGGCATCAAATCTGTGCATCGACTTCCGAGAGATCCAGAGTGCCTTTTACTATTTTCTATCTGTGCAGAAGACTGCACAGATAAACACAATGATCAAAAATAAAGAAACAGAAGCCCACACAGAAGAGAGTGCTCAATAGTTTTGCTTTCCCTTGGAACCAACCAGGAAGACTTGTGTTATCCTGGAAACAGACAAATGAACAACCATGGGTTTAAAATTCAGGTGGGAACCATTTCACAAACCTTACTGTTCACACAATAAAATACTTCAGACTCCAGGAAAGCTAGTTGCATCAAAACAACTGAAATGGAGAAATGAAGCATAAAGAATTAAACAGTAACTTGAGGTTTGGTCAGAAAAAGCTTTTCAGTGCGTTGTACTCACTGAGAATAAGAATCAGAGGAAGAGAGCTGCTTGATGAAAGCCTTTACCAACACAACAAGAAGAAACCCTAGAGAACTAACTGAACAACAGTTTTAATGTGGAAAAAGAGGGGTATCTGGCTGCAACTGTTTTCTTAAGCAGCTTTATCACAAGATTGATCTCTTTCTCTAAAAAAATCTTAAAATTTGGCTAAAAGATGACAGAGGAGCACAAAAAAAATAATTCGTCTAAACACCACGAATACAACTGAAATATAAGTCCTCAGCACAGAAACTTGTACTAATCTGAGGCAAAGGGAATCTTGAGAAAGACAGTAGCAATATGATTGTTTCCAGATTGTTATTTGTGCAACTGGAGTCTGGTTAAGTACGCTGCTTTCTGTGAGCAGCACGTGGCTGCAAAGAAAGCCGATGTCAGCAGAATCACTGTGTGATTTACACTCAGCTGTTCCAGTTCTGCAAGGCACTGGTACAAATTAAGATAGTACCAACCAGAATGCTAACATCCCTCATTTTAAGTTAAATTAGATTTCATGTAAACTTCTATTTATTTTTCAGGTAACCTTATTGCAATTATCATCTGAAGTTTCTGCTACCCTTAGCGTGCAAGCAACACCTAAAGTGTTAGAGTGTCAGCGATGCACTAGAGTTCTTTTTAACATACTCATTGCATCCAAACACCTACTGGCACGTAAGCACTGTATTAAATGCACCAAAAAAGATGCATCTGTACTTTGATGACATCAGACTTCAACTGATGTTCTAACTACAGCAGCTCCCACATGTAAACATTCATCTTTAAGTTCTTTCACACTGAACGTACATATTCCCCTCTCGGTTCTCTGCATTTGGGTCTACCTATTTCTCATGCTCCTCCATTTTCCCTTTCGCAAGTTATACAAGAGGCCCCTCGACATAAATATTTCCTTCTATTTCTGCTTAATAAGGGAAGAAACATGGAGTTTAAAACAAAACAAATTACCAGAACAAAGCTTACCAACAACATAACAATGCTTTTCTACTGTGCAAAATAAGTTCACATAAAGAAGCATCAACCAGGGCAGCACATAAGCCAACCGGCTTTGTACAAATCTGTCAGCTCAGCAGAACCAGTCCTACCTGTTTCCAGAGCCTCACTGCCCCAGAGGGGATGGAAGACCAGCTTTCCCCCCTCAATGTAACTGCCGGTCAGACACCCACACAGACAGATGTAAGCCAGTGCTGCTATAAAACCACCAGCCAACTTCATTTATCAGAGAACAACAACTCTGCAAAACAAAAGTGCGGTGTATGCTGCCTTACGCATCACAACCTGTGAGGCCTCCCCTTGGTGTCTGCTCTCTCAACCCCTCCGTGTTCCTTGGCCAGGTCCTCTGTGGGGATGGATGGGTTCTTATAGCCCCGGCTCACCTCGCCTCTCCCCACGCCCTCAGGGGCCAGCCCACCCCTGCTCCAGAGAGCTGTTACACATTGACACCTACCACCTCCAGATCAGTTTCAATGGGAAGCACTCACCCGCGCAGCGAAACGCCAAAGGTCGCCCTTGCCAGCCTGATGCTACACACATGGCGAGACAGGGTCACGCCAGGTTGCCCTGCTCCTGGGCAGCCGCGGCCTCTGAGACGTCAACGGGCGTTTGCAATGGGCAGGCACCGATGCCGATAGGTGCCCGCTGCCATGTGCCTACAGCGGGCACTGATACCGCGACACTGCTGAGTGCCCGCTGGATGTCAACAGGCACCCACAAAGGACACCAGGAGGCAGGTACCTGCAGGCAACATCAAAGGGTGCTCCCAGCGGGCACCGAGGGATGGACTTCGATCGGCACCACAGAGGACGTGGCCGCCCCAGCGGGCACCCGCGGGAGACGGCAGGTACTGGGCCGGCTCCTGTCCCCGAAGCCCGGACGTAGCAGAGGCCTCTCAGGGCCACCGGCTTGGCCCGGCCGCCCCCCGCACCGACAGCGGGGGCCGGGACAGCCGAATGAGAGCTCCCGCCGGAGAGCCGAGCCGAGCCGAGGCCCCGCCTGGCCGCCTCCCGCGGCTACCGCCGGCCCGGCCCCTCGCTCCCCTCACCCGCAGCCCCCCGTAGCCCGGCCGAAGCCGGGTTCCCCCGAGGCGGCGCCGTCCCCGTTACCTGCGCCCCGCGCCGGCAGCAGCGGGCGGCCCGTGGGGCAGGAGCCGCCCCCGGCGGGCCGGGGCAGCCCCGCATCCCCGGCGCGGCGCGGCGGGGCGGGCCGCGGCCGGCACGAACCGGTTGTAACTCGGGCGGGAGGAGGAGCCGCCGGGGGCCGCCACCGCCTCCGCCCGCAGCCCCTGGGGCGGGGTGGGCTGCCCCGGCCCCGACCCCCGGCCCCGCCCCTCCGGGCAGGCGTGGGGCGGCCGCTCGGCGTCACCTCCACCGCCGACCCATGCCTGCTCCACCTCCCGGTCCGCGGGCAGACCCCGTCCTCGCCGCCCTCCTCCGCCCCGCTCCCGCCGGGCAGGGGCGGACACCGGTCGCGCCAGCCTGGGGTCGGGCGGCCGCAGCGGAGCCGGGTAGGAGCCGCCCTCGTTCCCTGAGCAGCGGCGGGGTAGCGGCACTCACCGTGGTGTTCCGCTGCTCCGCCCGTCCCCAGCCCCACCGGGCGGGGTGGGGGCCTGGCTCAAAGGCACACTAAACCCGCTTGCCACCATCCCCTGCTCCTTTTATTCGCATGCCCACGCTGCCGCCCGGAAGGCAGGAGCGAGACCGCAGCTCCTTCAGGCTCACCGCAGCGGCTTCGAACCTGCTCGGGTACCAAAGGCAGTGTAACCGCTGCAGGTCGCGGATGAGCGCCGGCTCTCCGCCACCATTGCCCAAAGGTCGCAAACTTGCACTGCAACCAGCAATGGAGGTAGGGTACATACAGCACTGCTACCCCAGCCTGCTAGCTCAGGTAAGAGCCACTGCCTTTAGAGGCTGTTTCATTAAAGCCCTAGCCCGTATCAGCATGCATGGCACGTACAGTGCTGTTAGATGTATGACGAGGTAGTTGTCAATTTGTGCAAGTTCAGCCACCTCCAACTTTCACCCTCCAGACTGCAAAATCTGTTGTAGAAGCTGATTGAATACTCCAAGTATGAGGCTCTACCCACTGATGTGTGTTCAAAGTGACAGCACTGCTGCTATCTCTATCCAACTTGGTCAGCTCAGGTATTCACACAAACTGCACATAGAATTGCAAATATTCCCAGAGTTGAGTGGAATTCTGAGAGTTGAAATATTCCTAGAGTTGAAATTCTGAAGCAACCTCAGATGCTTACAGCCTATGCGGTTCCTACAGGTACAGCATAACTCCCCATTTGGACCCACAGTCTGTATTGACTCCATGCAATATTTAGGAAGGTTCATGAAATTCAAGTGTCTTTTAAGGTGTCTAGATCCAGTTCACAGTGTTCAGGTAAATATTAAAATTAATAGTTGCTACTTGAAGGACCAACAGAAGAATGATACAAACTCAAGAGTCACTTCTAAGATATCTCTGAAGTAAAAGGCCTCAGCTGGCATATGGTTCAATTTTGGGTATCTATCTCATTTCAAAAAGTGCAGCCAACTGAAAGGGGTGGGAGGGAGAGAATAAGAACTATCAGAGCTCCTAGAAAACTGGTCCAGAGAAAACTGAAATCAATGACATTTAACCTAGAAAGAAGGCAGTGGGGAAACATAACATTATTCAAGAACTATAAAGGAAAGGAATTAGTAGCTCTGCATACACTTTAGATAAGTAAAAGAAGTGAGTGGGCTTAAACTCCACCAGAAGATACTGCTTTGGATATTAGGAAAAGCAAGGCTAGCTTGGTACTAGCAGACACTTCTTTGGGAGAGGACAGCATTTTGGGAACACACATGCACTGGGTTGCTGAAACAAATGACTGAAGACAGCTGCCCAGATAGTAAAAAGCCCGTTTACTTTGGTCATTTCTTGGGCTCCAGGACACAGGCTGAAATCGAAAGGCTAACTGAACTTCTTCCATAGCCTCAGAAGAAATGGCTGGAAAACCACCATTCTGCGAACAACTGTGCAAGATGTGCTGCTTCCTACACTGCATACAAACTAATTAACATGATAAAACCTTTTTGTATACAAGTACCTATAAAGCTCCAGTTCCCATCACAGCACGTGATGTAAGTGTTCTGCTTTTTGAATTTTACAGAAGCTTAAAAAACAATGTTGTGGGCAAAATTAAGCACAGGACATTCACTCTAGCATCTGAAAAAACAGCAACGAAGAATATTTGTGTATTCATAAGTAGTCATTAGATTACTGTATACAAGAAGATTGGAGTTCATAATGGGATATCTATATAGGAATATTCGGATGAGTTAAGGAATATCAGTTACAATGTACATTGAAATACACCGGGTCTTTATGCAGAGGAAGCGGTTCTAGTCAGATGCAAAACAACTTTAGATCGCAGGCAGCTTTAGACCTGAACAAGAAACCCCACCTGAGAATAAAAATGCACTTTAAATGAACACATATTGATCCTAATTGCTTTGTTTTAACTTCTCTGGATGCCCTCCTGATGACAAGTCCTTGCCTTTAATTAACTCCGCTTTTCATATTAATATGCCAGTCATACCTAAATTTTGAGAGGTTAAACTTTCTGGGAGGAATCAGACCCATGAAAACAAGCCACAGAAAACACTAGAGAAAAAAGTCCCTTTGTGTCTCCTTTGTCCTTGGTTTCATAACAATCAAAGCAGCTCCCTCCAGGTCTAGGTTTCTGCTCACTTGACCTACAGTATTTTGGCAACTGCCATTTGGTTTAGGTTTCAAATCACTGGTTAATCTTCTCATTTCTTCACTTCAGAAACACTTCCTACAGGGCCTTCAAAGGCAAATGAATTATAACGTGCCACAGTCGCATCTTTCACAACCACACTTTTGTCCCACACATCACCAGAAGAATTCTTAGATCCTCACTTTAAAATAGAAAATTAAGTAAAACATTGAATAACACCTATAAATCCCTCCCTCCCCCAGCCTCCGGGCTTGAAGAATCTAAAGGATAAAGGTACTCACGGTAGCATGGCCAGGGATGAGAGCAGCACCTAGTTAAAAAGTTACCTTATTTTGGTAAACCATGGCGGCAGGATGTGTAGTTCTAGGTCACTAGCAGCTGTATCAGCATACAGGTGATCTAGAAACATTCTCTACCCTGCAGACAGTGCAGCAGTAGCAGCCCCTGAGGGTACAGAGAGGAAATTTAAAGGGTACTCATACAGCATCCTGGAAGTAGCCCTTCTGGCAAGGAATGCAGCTGATGTGCTCAACACCCTAACACCGAGGGTATCACCCTGGGCAGGGGGAAGGGGGTTTTGGGGGTTTTTGGTTGGTTGGTTTTCAGTTTTGATTTTGTTGGGGGTTTTTGGTTGGTTGGTTTGTTGATGGTTTTGGTTTTGTTTTTTTTAAGAAGGTACAGAATCTGCAACAAAGGAAAATCTCAAAACATAGAACAATTAAACAATTCTAAGTATTTGATCAACTACTGGCCTGTAAACTGTCGTCCAGATTGGGAAGCATCCTTTTGTACATCTGCAGTCTTTACACAATCTGTGTAGGAGGAAAGACTTTGGAGTGAAAGGGCCAAACTAATATGTCCAAAGTTCACTGTCTTCTTAGGTGTTCCGTTAACTTGTTTGTGAAAAATGTCCATTAATGTTTGAAGGGGAGAAAAGGTGAGGAAAGCAGACAGTATTTTGACTAGAGTTTAATTTAAGCAGATGTATTAAATATATGTGTACTTCCAGAGTCTAAAGGACACTCGTTTGTCTTCAGCAGCCTTAAAAGGCAATACTTCAGTAGTTACAATTTAACCCTTCATGTGAGAGGCAGAAAGAGCGAGGCTTGTCAAATGCATTTGACCACATAAAGCAGGATCATTTTACCTGCTCCCAGATCTCTGTGAAAGGGGGTAAGATCACTTCAGCTGCAAAGAATACAGATTTCTCCCAAGATGCCAATGAAGTACCATAAACCCCGCTGCCGGCATCACAGCTATGCTGGCAGGTAACTTTGCCTACATTATCTGGGGAGATGCAGATCTAACAGCAGAACTGCCTCCCCCAACCCATTCTGTCTGTCAGTGCTAACAGACAATGCAACGCATGCACACCACTGTCTTCTGAGGAGGTCCTATAACATGGGCAAGGCCTGAAGAAGGTGTTCAGATGAACTGTATATCACCAGGCTAACCACTGTCTGACAAAATTTAGCTGCTTACCTCCAAATGCTGAGTTGCAAATCAGTTTTCTTTGTTAGTCTTCAAATCTATATGTACATGCAGAATAAATATCACATGGAAACCTTCTGCAAAACTTGAAGAAAAAAAAAAAGACATGTAGCAGTCACTTAGGTTGAAAAATTATAATCTATAGACTCTTTTTTCACCTTTACATGGCTGAAAGGTGGTTTATTTGTTTTGTTTTGTGTTTTGTTTTGGTTTTTTTGTTTTGTTTTGGTTTTTTTTTTTTTTTGTTCTTAGACTACCCATACAGGTAATGAGAATATTAA
Source organism: Strigops habroptila (assembly GCF_004027225.2). NCBI lineage: Eukaryota > Metazoa > Chordata > Aves > Psittaciformes > Psittacidae > Strigops > Strigops habroptila. The sequence goes on from NC_044281.2 coordinate 33,754,004, forward strand.
AAGATTGCAGGAAAAAGTTATCTAAGAAAAGTAATTTTAGCTACTAATGTGGTTGCAAGGAATGTTCCAGGGTTTTTTTTAAGATTTCAGAATTAAACTTGCTCAGTACAAGTTTGTTGTAACGAACTAGGGACTATGACAATTTTTACATAATGTAATCTTCTGAATCTGCCGCGTATATTTGCATTCTCTAAACTGATAAAGGAACCATTTTGGTTTGTTAAATAATAATGTTTTATGTACTATAGCATTAAGGAAAAAAATCACAATAATTTAAAGCTGTTTTTAAAATCACATATACTTCAACTAATATACAATAGTGCACATGAAATGACAAATAAGTGCTGGCAGCATGAAGTGCATCTGCTACGACTGTGAATTGGAAATAAAATTAGTCTTGCATGTCTAAGCAAAGCAATTTATCAGTTTCACTTTCAGAATACAGAGCAGTACATTTCTATTATTGCATAGGTCTCTCATGACCTCTAGGTTTGCCATAAATTCACCAAGATCAATGCCAGTACAGACCACAAGTGCTGTTTTTACTGAGATAAAAATTTTCTGCTGTTCAACCCCATCTTCCTATGCGGCATTGATCTTGTTAAGTGTTCCTCACAGTAAAGCTAAAACCCAGTTAAGCCTGAGTGCATGTTATATGTTTCCTGGGCTGCATCAAAAGAAGCGTGACCAGCAGGTCAAAGGAGGTGATCCTGCCCCTCTACTCTGCTCTTGTGAGACCTCACTTGGAGTATTGTGTGCAATTCTGGTGTCCTCAACATAAAAAGGACATGAAGCTCTGTTGGAGCGAGTCCAGAGGAGGGCCACGAGGATGAAAAGGAGGCTGGAGCACGCCCTGTATGAAGACAGGCTGAGAGAGCTGGGGCTGTTCAGCCTGGAGAAGAGAAGGCTGCGTGGAGACCTCATAGCAGCCTTCCAGTATCTGAAGGGGGTCTATAAGGATGCTGGGGAGGGACTCTTCCTTAGGGACTGTAGTGGTAGGACAAGGGGTAACGGGTTCAAACTTAAACATGGGAAGTTTAGATTAGACATAAGGAAGAAGTTCTTTACAGTGAGGGTGGTGAGGCACTGGAATGGGTTGCCCAGGAAGTTGTGACTGCTCCATCCCTGGCGGTGTTCGAGGCCAGGTTGGACAGAGCCTTGGACCACATGGTTTAGTGCGAGGTGTCCCTGCCCATGGCAGGGGGGTTGGAACTAGATGATCTTAAGGTCCTTTCCAACCCTTACTATTCTATGATTCTATATGAGGACAGTTCAAAATGCACTCAGTGTTTTAAGGAAAGGATTCAAGTTTCTTTACAGATCAAAAGAAGATTCCTTACAGAATGCAGGCAAGGGTCAGAGACATCTTATATAGGAGTGAACTTTGCATATACAAGTAGGTATGTTTACATTACAGAACCAGATTCCAGTGAAAATATCAGCATATTAAAAACCTCACAATACGTAAAAAATCATATTACTTTTCCAGAAAAAATTAATAAAATATCTTTCCCCTTTCACATCTCTTTCTGAGCTACTGTATATAGAGCACATAAAGTGCTTGCTCAACTAGAGGGAGGCAGACTGGTTTGTGCAACTTCTGCTTTATTCTTTTTGATCAGGAATATCAGATCTCCAAGTTTTATTTTCTATTAGCTTCATGCCTTAAAAGACTAGCATAACAATCTTTATTAAAGAATTTATGATGTAAATTGGTTAAACACATTTTTACCATCAGCAGTGGATGGACAGAAAATAGAGAAGAACTGGACCCTTAGTATTGCTGAAAATCAGCATGAACTTGAACAAAGCAAGTACAAGAATGTCTCCTCTAGTCCCAGTTTACAAACTTCTGGGTGAGGGCTGCAGTAATTGGAGCTGTGGCAGAGGGCATGATGAGGTGGCAAAAATGCATTAAAGAATGTCCTTTAAGAACATAATGACTCATTTGTTACACAGAACTACCTCCAGCTTTTGCCTGTTAAGCACATGACATGGAGACGGCTGTTAGCAACCACATCACAAGCCTGCGAATTTCCCAATGGGATTTAGATCGTACAATACCGTGTCAGTTGTATGCTCTAGAAATCCTCAGTTCCCCTCCAGTGGATAGTTTTTAGTCTTTGTAAAGACTGTGTAAAATACGCTTTTCAAACATAGGACAAATAGATGACTTCATTTCCAGAGCAAAAAGATTACAATCTCAACATATCAAAGGCAAGTATTTTTGTTATGGTAGTCGCCAGGTAGAGAATGAATACTGGAGACGGCGCCTCAGAAGTACTTTTTTGCTTATTCCCCACTGACAATTCATCTACTTGCCGGTAGAGAATACTGAATTTTGATGGCGCACATTTATCAGGGCAGGAAGTAGCATAATGCATTCCTGTGAGACGCTGCAGAGTACAGGCATACACTTTTCATCTTGATTGAGTATTAAGTCATTTAATAGAGTTGAGTTAGCTTTCCCCTCACTTACTTAACTACATTAAAATACTGAGGAAGGTATTTATTTTCTGTCAATGGAGAGGCTAATAGTAGCAATACGAAACAGCCAGAGACCTAAATTCATCTCCGTGCAATCTCATTTCAATGCAAATGTTGTCATTTTTTTTTCCTGTTTAATGCAGTTCTGTCAGTTAAGATGTAGCCTTATTTCTAGTACTGCCCTTAGCCTAGTCTGGGGTCTTCACAGGCTGAGGCTGCGATTCCAAATTACACTGCATTTTTGTAGGTGTGCTTACGCATTGATCCGTTGGCAATATAGCACATGCTAAAGCAGTTCACAATTTGCCCGCAAATGTCTGTAAGGTGTCCCAAAAAGCCTACGTATTTTAATTTTGCACAGCCAAGACAAACTCAGCAAGTGAAGGGACAAAAGGGAAAGGAAGATTCCACAATGGAAGAGGTGTATTTTAAGCCTACGTTAAGCTGCCACCAGGGCTTGTCTAAATATAGATTTGTCCACAGTAAACACCCTTAGTCTGCATTTAGTGCAGACACACGCAGAGTTACTCAGCAATGGCAAGCAGGCTTTACATTCACACCCAGGCCCACAATAACTCTCAATCATAACCAGTTCCTGAAGAAATAGTTTGTAAGAGGGTTTTTTCATCCAAAGAGAAACATTAACCAAGAAAGGCTTACCTCCTGTGGGCATAATGCCTTTGTCATCTAAGCTTTCAAGACGAGAAGCAAGCTCACCAAGGGGCTGCAGCTTTCAGGCCCAGCTCTTCAACTCACCATAGTTTGCAAAGCACAAGTAGTGCAGACACATTTCTTGAGGTTCTGCAGCGGCTCACACACAACAAGGCAGGAAACAGCCTGTGCTGGGCAGGTGTGGGTCATTGCTCTGCCACTCAGAAATCCTGGCATCCATACCATGGTTTCCTGCTAACTCCTGTCCTCCACTTATTAATGCTTGCTGTGCCTCCAAAACATCAATCCTTGTATTCTGAGCATAAATACTGCGCTATACTGAAAACATTTATCTGAAGTACTGGTAATCTCACCACATCTGCAAAGACCTTGGACAATTTGCCATCAATAAATTAGCTTAAAATGTACTTGCTCTGACAACTACGATGTAAACATATCTGGTGTGTTCCACCACTGCAATGTGATACTCTTTCCAAGTTCATGTGAATCATCCCCCCAGTGACTGTGAAAAGAATTGGAAACCACTGTCTGTTTACTGATTATTTGAGCTTGTTTACCAGAAAGGAACAAATACAAAAAGTTATGTCTTCACTGAAACAACTCATGGACACCTCTGTAACTTCCCTGTAAGCCAGACCTAAATGTATAACTGTACCTGTGTTAAAACTTCGTTTGGATTTTGGGCTTTGCTACTTATAGAGTATATGGCAAAGATTGCCAGATAAAAGGATCAACATGCTGTATTTCAGTAGGCCAGCAGCCCAAGATCTGCCAGTGCTGTGTTCTTGTGCTGACCCAGAGTCAGAGTTGTGCAGTGTCAGCATTTGGGATAATTCCGACTTAGTGTAGCAGCTGAACCTAGAGGGGCTTTCATCTCTGATGTATGTCATCTACCAACTAACTTATGCAACTAGATCTATCTTTGAAACCTTTGCAATCTACTTTGAAATGGAATATTCCAACTTGTCTAACAATTACTATAGCAAGTAGTGGAACAACTAGGAAAATTAGAAAACCAAACGGTCAGTAGAATATAAGCTCGTTACATTCTCCTCTCTGTCTTGAAAACAGGCCAAGGAAGGTTTCTTCTTCTCAGCACTGCAAATGGCACTTCCAATGCAACAAATCCACATAGCAAGTCCTGACCAAAGCCCTGCAAGTACTCCTCTGTGATTTTATGAGTATCAGGATTTTGTTTACTTTCCATTGCCATTGTCTGTGTCTTTTTCCCACTTGAGGAAGACTCCATACACACAAGGGGTGCTTGTAAGATCTACAACAGGCCAAAAAGATACATATGAATGAGGCACAAGAGAATACCTCCCTGCAACGATATAATGTGTAGAGTGAGTGCATCTATCATGTGTCGGTTTCCTTTCACCTACAGAATTTCTGGGCTCAAAAACTGTGGATGAAACAATCTGTGCATCATGCATATGAGCAAGGCATCAAACAGCTAATTGTCTACCAGTTTATTTCAGACTAGGCAATTTCACCGTGACAGTGAGAACAGGAGAAAGGCTAAACCACCTGCTCACTGACCTCAATCTCAGAAAACCCAGTGCTATGACATACATAAATAGAAGTCCAAGTGATTGATTTAGGTGGCATTCAGAAATGTCGCTGGAGAACACTGAAGTACACTCTAGTAGGTATAAACGGGTCTACCTTGGAAACCCTGTAGCACGTTCACATTCAATCTAAATTAATTTGGAGAGTTTCTGGATAGAGATTGCTTTGATCCTCTTGCCCCTTCCAATAGCTATTAAAACCTGGGAAGCTTTTGCCTGAGCAGTTATAAATAAAATCACACTTCACATCTATACAGAGTGAAGCCTCTACCATGAATTCAAAAGGCTTTGGAGATTTTTTTTTTTGCTCCAAAGCAAACTCATGTATTAAACGCAAAGAAAACCCACTTCCAGCAGAAATCTAGAATGCTTCCTGAAAGGAGGCAGTCCTACCTTGAGCTGTGGGATTGCACCAGTCAGACCCATGACTGTGACATGAGACTGAAGGCTAAGCCACGGTTCTGCAGTGAGGTGCAACTTAGGTAGGTGAAGGCTGGGCTTGGTGTGAGCTCTTCAGATTCTTTTCTACTGTTAAGGATGAGGCTTGCCTGAGAGAAAGGTTCTTTCTCCATAGATTCATGAGGCTTACTTTTAGGTAATGGGAAATTCCTGAGAAGAGGCATAATATCTGCAAGGATATTAAAAGAATTTGAGAGTCAGGCAAATTAAAAAGTGTTCATTTGACAAAAAAAAACAAAACAAAAAAAAAAAAAAACAAACAAACCCAACCAACCAACCAACCAAAAAAAAACCAAACCCCAAAACCAACCAAACAAACTCATTTGGCTATACTTATTTTTGTATTTTGGAAATAGCTGAGACATCAAAGAAAGTTTGTTTTAAATATCTCTACTGAGGCTTGGAACTTATTTTAATAACACAAAGCATTTCTATACAGTTAATAGGTGTGCAAACTGAAACATGAGTTTCTCTTTCTGATTTCCTCCTAAATTACTGTTCTCTCCCACCCCACCTCCCATATAGTCATTAAAAGAAGTCTCTATACTTTGCGCAAGAGACCACTTGGCACAGAATTCATATGCAGCTAGACAGCATCCTAAATACAGGGCCAGGGTCTTCACAGAAAACGCCACTCCTTTAAGTTGCAGAAATACATATTTTTTAAAAAATATTATTTTATATATCTGCCACAAAGGAGAATAATCTTAGAACATAACCTTAGAATAACCTGGTTAAGAGTTGGGGTAAAACAGGTAAAAAGAGATTAATTTTAAATTTGAATAGGTCAACTGTGAATGAAATTTGCAGTAAATAAGTATTTTCCTTAATGTGAACTTTTCTGCTTTAGGGTAGGCTGACAAGCCACCTTAAGTTTCTCCAGTCCAGAGATGGAAAACATCCTTAATGGCTTCCGTTAACCTATCTTTGAAGTCCTGCAGTAATTATGTAACTGCTCTGGAAACAGAAGAGGCACAGCCAGGAACCCTGCCTCTGAGCAGAGCACTTGGGAGAGGAAAACAAACAGAAAAGTCTTTGCTGAACCTTTGCTCTTTGCCGAGACTTCCCTCCACCTCAGCCTTAGGCCAGCTTGGATGGGAAAGCTGCGGCAAGTGTCAGGCTTTTATTGTCTGTTCTATTTTTTGGGATTTGCTGTAGAGGAAGAAAGCGAAGCTTGGGCATCTTGTGCACAACTTTAATATCAGGCATAAACGCAGCGAGAACAGTGCCCTGGCTCTTTTTGCCCCTGTGGTAGTTACACTGCTGTGCCTTTCATTGAGCTCTGAGGCTTGGAGGAAGCGTTTGGTTTAGAAACCACTGTAAAATGTTCAGGAAGGTGTAGAAGATGTCAAAGCTAATTTTGAAGCCCACTCATCTGTTTGGAATTTGCAACCAAAACTAACTTCTCATTTCTGCTTGTCTAAATCCGAAATAACCTCGCTTTAGTTATTCATCAGCGCAAACAGGAACAACAGCTGACCCCGATATTTAGATAAGTGTCAATTTCAGCCCTTAACAAATCCAAGTATTTTGGGCGACTGATCAAAGATTCATTGATATTTGCCAAATTAGAGCTTAAAAGATTCCTTTATTAATAGATTTTAAATAAGGTCAGGTGGCAATTCATAAACGTAAGTGACACTGCCTTAAAAAAAAAAAAAAAAAAAATCAAATCATTACAAACTCCTCTCTCCAGAACAATTTTAAAAACATAATGTGGAAGACAGGAAGTAACTGAAAAGCACATGAGAATATGGAATTTGTACTGTCAGCAGCAGATGAGACCCCTACAGCATGACTGCTAAGCTTGGTAAGATCACCATCATCTGTGAATTACAGGACATTAGTATCATTAAAGAAAAAATCCTCTAAAATAAAGTTCTGCAGTGGTAAAGGAAAGCTGCCACAGTGATTACAGGAGACTGATGAAATGCAGCATAGACCAAATAGCAAGATTTGCAAGAGAAGCAAGCAGCAGGCAAATAAACCTGGCAGCATGTTAACCAAAAGAAAACCAAACCAAAACTACTCAATCCAAACAATGAAGACAAGAGATTTAAATGTATTTTCATTATAACACACACACACACACACACACAAAAGCAGGCTACAATTTTGGCTGCTTGTGCCAGTATAAACTATTCAAGATGTGAATTTTGTAACCTGAAAGACTGCCTCAGTCATGATCAGTTCTAACAGTGTATAGTTTATTCAACATTTAATGGCTTGACCTAGTAAGTCTTTAGCAAATTTTGAGCAAATTTTATTACAATCATGAGGCATCCTGACTCTGATCAATTAAACATTAGGATTCTTCAGGACAGAATCTAACTTACTGTTACAGTTTTCTTCAAAGAGGTAATCCAGGAAAATGGAGATACCTCCTTATGTTTAACAGAAACTTGAAACAGAGAAGAAATTGCAGAGTATTTCAAATATTTCAAAAGAACAGAGTTCTGTAAAGACTGAGTAAAGTGAAAGTAATTGGAAAACCCAAGCTATTTAACTCTCGCAAAAGTACCAAATCTGGTCCGTTTCCTATTACAAAGCAAGCCGGATTTCCCCCTCACCCAGTTATTAGGCAATGCAAAGCCAAATATTCTGTTCACATTGTGCCCTCTTCACCCTTATTATTCCCCTGGCTCATCCAAATGGTTTTCATGTATTGCACATAACGATTTGTTTCATTATTCAAATCAACATTCTGTAAAATGGAGGGCAGTTAAGTTAAACTGTTGAACACCAGAACAGAAACAAAGTCTTTCTTTCCTTGCCTGACAGTCCTGCCCTGGAAACAGTGCTTCATGTTGAATTTTAAGAGTTCAAAGTGTAAAAACCCTTCAGGGGTTTTTGCTCTTGGTAAATATGGGAAATGGTGTGCACAGAAGCCGGTTATTTCCTTCATGTTTTTCTTTCCGTTTTCCTTCTGTACGGCTCTCCCCTCGGACCCCTTGCACACAAAGATAGGAACAAGCCTGAACCAGTTTAACTGTGAAACAAGAGCCTATCACAAACAGTCTCCACGCTAGTCTCCAGCTTGCATGCTGGCAGTGCTAAAAACGTGCTATAGTATTCAATCCAAAATAGGTTTGATTTTGCCTTTCTTTTATAGATCAGGCAGATGAGTAGAGTTAAGACAGGTGTTAAAACTGGCAGGATATTAACGATACTTTGCATTTGCACATACATGCACACTTCCCCTGTAACATTTCTCTCTAGAAAAAAAAAAAAAATCATTATGCTCCAGACAAGCTTAGCAGGGTTATTGCTGTCAAGAGACCATGTTTTCCCAGCAGTTTAGGTAAGATTTGGGCTGAAATTATAGTTAACATGAATTTTAGGGCAAAGGGCCACCATTTCAATTAAGTGGATTCCTAAAATATATCATAAAACAGAAGTCAAAGTTTTATCATGCAATTTTGACTCACACAAATCATTCTAGCAATACATCATCCCTTAAATCATGGAGTCCACTGGAACAAAGGCACAGCATTCCCAGAGCATCTCTGGGAAGCTCTTGGGTGTTCCAGCTAAAAAGACAGTTTTCCCTCTTAATTCAGATATTAATTTCAGCTACACAGAATCAATATAGATACACTCAATAGCAGGAGATGCTTTAGTCTATACAGAAGGTTTTTAAAGAAACTCAATGATATTTCACAATATGAAACAGTTAACTTGAAACTCCTTAATTACCTTCAGGAACTAACAGCATTAGAAGTCTCCTTAATTAAACATTCAAGACAACAGCCAGGCTAATCCTGGAGTTTCTTAATAGTGTGAGGAATGCAGAAAGTTTTAACAGGTTTAATTCCTTGGTATGCTTTCATGGCTAACACTTGTTTTGGAAAGAAAACCCAGGTAAATAAATTTAAATAAAACTTATGACAGTTACAGTTCACTAAGTTTGCTGCAAGAATCTCTGCAGGAAACGTCACAGGAAATTCACGGGAAAAGTGAGTAGGTGATTTTAAAATTATACAGAAATATGTCCTGACAAGCAAAAGCAACATGAGAATGTATTAAGTTTAAAAGCTTTAATCATTTTAATCACCCATCCACAGAAACTCATTTCTAGCTACCATTTCTGTGAAAATTAAGATTCTGCTGATAGGTAATGCTGCAACTAAGGATTTGATCATATTTAGGAACTTCAATTTCTCTACTGCCACAGCTATGCTATATTTTTTTATTTATATTGGAGCCAAGATAATTGATAGATTAGTTCAAGAGGTAGATCTAAATCTACAAGACATGCAAAACCAAGCAAGAGAGCTGTTGGTCCCAAAACTCAGTGCCAGTCATTTCTTCCCCCATTTGCTAAAATATACACCGATATATACATTATGACTTATTTCAGGTAAAGAAGGATGCTTCATTGACAAGAGGCATATGCAGCCTTTAACACATCAGAAATTACATCCTGGGTTCTGTTCTGCCACTTACTGAAGAGGGGAAGGCGAGGCCTCCAACCTAGTGGGCTAACAGCATGCTTATTTACAGACCCAAGGGCTGCAAAACAACCTCAGCCTGTGCTTCCTGCATGCTTCTCCACACTTAGCTGCACGGGAAGACTCCCAATTGCCTCCGCATCTTTGGATCCACCCCATGGGGCACGAGACACCCGAAGGCTCAGAAGGTCCCAAGGCCATCAATCTACTTTGGGGTAATTAAGCATGGTGCAACTGTCCCAGTGCAGACAGGTATACGGGAAAGGGAGTAACAACACCTAGAGGGCAGTTATTAAAAAAGTAACCATCCAACCCTTTTCATATCACAACTACTGCAAAAATTCACATACAAGCAATCCAAAACAACTTGCCTTATTTGGTGATGCAGATTAGCAAACCTGCATATTCAAAAGAAAGTCAGGTACCAATCTCAGATGAACTGCAAAATTACTTCATATTACTAACCTTCCTTCTTTCCCTCACTAGGAAATAAGCAAAAGTAAATAGCATGTGCTGAAGAGCCAAAGAAAAATCAGGATGATCATAGCAGATAGAAAGATAAAGTACTCATTATTGGCCTCTTCACTGTTTCTTTTTTTAAGGCTGTTGACAGCCAAGACAGTGTTAAGATTCGCTACGGAGTTACAACCTGTTGCATTCAGCAGTAACTGTCAAAATGCACTCAGACCTGTAATGGCAAGAGCCCAGTTCACAACATTGTTTTTTCACACTGGATCAAAGAGGCCTTTAGTTACCGGAGAAAAGCAGAATGTAACTATATGGACTGAGGAAGAAAAGAGGTAGGAGCAGTGTACTTCTGAAGTACAGTCCCCAAAAATACATTAAAAATACAGCTGGCTACACACAGATGTTCTGTGAGGTTCCTGTTAATTTCTCCAACTCATCTCTAGTACAACAAAGAAAAGCATTCATGCTGTGTAGTTTAAATCAGTCCCACTAGACATCAGTATTTCCCTCCTTGATAGGAAGGATGGAGATGGTCACACAACAGATACTTGAGAATCCCACAGATCATTGTTCTGGTTTCATTAAATTCACATGCCAGATTTTGTTGAAGCCTTAGAGAAAAACAATATGGGGCATACTGTACAGCATTTTCGCTAATGCAAAGGATTTGGAACTACACTTGTTCCACTCTGCAAACACAAGACATATCTTGCATTCACTTTTCATTTTTTCTTGTAAATACTCCAACTCTTGCTCTGTATCACCCAAAGCAAAAAAAGTTTGCCAGTTCACTGGTTGACAGGAGGAGACTTTTCCCCATGCAGGAGAAAAGCCATATGCTGATTTTCACAAAGAGCCCTGAGGCACAAAGGCAAGGTTCCCATCTCAGTCTCCCCAATACCTGTATTTAGTATTTTCTGCATTCAAGTGAGCTAATGGTCTATACATACCTTCAGTGTCAATCTGGGAAATACAGGACTGACTTCAACCTCTTCTTGCTTCTGGGCTGAAGGATACACTGTACACCTTGGAACGTATGGAATGGCCTCAGAAGCACATGAAACTGATGTCCAAGCCAGCATCTTTACATACTGGGAAGAATTAGGCTTATTAAAATTGCTTGCTTTGCAATGCATCATCCTTTCTCCTGCTCAGCAGCTTACCAGAATTTCTAATTTAACTCCTGTAATGCTGTCAACTTGCTTTCCCAGCACCAGAAGAAATACGAAGGAACCATCTACAGGCAAAATCACCTGGACAGTACCACCTGAAATTAAACCAATCACATGCATAATTTTTCCCTTTTCATCTGGTCTTCTGAAAGTATTCAAGCAACATATTTCTGTTCAAACAAACATCAGAAAGAAAACACAAGACATGCATGAAGACAGACAGCATCAACAGAGCTTTTTTATCCAGTTCACAGACCCAGTGGCTATGTCATCCAGAGACAGGAAGAACTACTGATTGCTCAGTATTCGCAGCAGCGGAAAGAGTTGAATCATAGAATGGAAGAGACCTTAAAGATCACCTAGTTCCAACCTCTTGCCATGGGCAGGGACACTTTCCACTAGACCAGGTTGCTCAAAGCCCTGCCCAACGTGGCCTTGAACACTGCTAGGGACAGGGTAGCCACAGCTTCACTGTGCTGTGAGGGCAACCTGATGTAGCATCTCGCCACCCTCATAGTGAAGAACTTTTACCTAGTTTGTAATCTAAATCAACCCTCTTTCAGTTTAAAGCCATCTGCAATGCAGACTTTGAATAAAGACATTGTAAGAAATATTGTATGTGTTCTAGAAACACAGTAACATGGGTCAGCTATATTAGCATTCACTGAAGTGTTTCCGTGGCCAAGAACTTGCAGTCACCATAATACTGGGATTTTACTGGTCAAAATGGAATAGCATGCTTTATACTGCATGCAGAGGCCTGTGCTGACTAAAGCAGAGCATGCAGTCACATAGATATGCCTGAGTGGCAGCTAAACAACGAGACAAAGACTTGTTTGACAAAGTGGATTCAACCAATGACTTTAGCAAGACTCAGACACTGAATACAGGATAAGCACACATAAGTGCTACTGAGACCTTAAGATCTAACCCCAGAAACTTGGTAATACAGCCAGATACAGCAAGTAATACTTAAAAAAGCTACTGAGTATGTCACACAGGTGAGCTCCATGCTAAGCTGATGAATGAATGCATACAATAACAAGGTGACAAAAATGGGAGATTTCACAAGGGATAATACAACAAATTGCACAGAATTTTCACAAATGCATACTATCACCTCTAGGCATCGAAAGTGTAAAATTCAACTGTCAATATAAAGTTTATAATTCAACTATAAAACTGCAGTTAGTAGTACACTACGCCTGCTTTTCTCCTCTGTTTCTATCCAAAGACAGTTAATATGATATGCCACTACGAAGAAAGCACTCACTATAATTAACAGAAACATCCACAAATTCACATTGGTTAATGCTTTAATATTGATTATTAAATGCAATAATTGATTAATGTTTAAATAAGAAAATATTGCAAACCAGTAGAAATCATGGTGGATTCTTAAGACAAATCTTGATTAGAAAATGACTGAATCCATCAACGGTAGAAACTACTTCACTGTAATCAGGTTTGATTACAAGAAAAGCTGAAGTAGACCATCAGATACCATAACCTTTATTACTAAAAAGAAATAGCAAAAGCACTTTTTTCCGAACTATAAAATATACAGCATGCACACAGGTAAGAAAGCATTTTTTCCCTTCTCTTCCTTGCCTACTTAATATTAGATCAGAAAAGCAGCTGTACTGCTGCATACTGCTTTTGACTCAAAACACATAGGTTTTCCTGTAACTTTGTGCAAATACACATCTCTGTCCCTGTGAGCTTAGAAAAAACTGGAAAAAAGAAGAAACTGTATATCTCCTAACTCCCAATCATCAGAAAGCATCCTCAAGGTAAGCAGGCATACTAAGACCAAAAGATACTGCAGCTTTTGCTGTAGCCCTATCTCCCCCTGGAAGGCAGCTGTAAAAGGTTAAACCTACATGTTTAATTCAGGGTGAGAGAGATGCTCTGGAATTTTCCCACAACAACAGCTCAAGAAACATAGCTACGTTCTTCCAAGATAGAAGCAAAACTGATAGAGTCAACCATGCGTGATTATACTCTGAATAGTCACCTAATCTGAAGTGAGGAGCATCTCTTATGCAAACCTTATTATGTAACTACGATAATCCCCAGGTTCCCCACTCAGCCATTTAAGCGAAAATACCAGCAACAGCCCAACTAGAATTAAAGTCAGCAAAAATAAAGAAAAACACACATTCTTCTCCGACTCCTAGATCTCATCTTCCTCCTCTTCTTCCCAGTGATGGCAGACTGACAGATAGAAGGAAATATACATCCACCCCATAGTCTTTCATACAAGTAAATACAAAAAAATCAAGTGTTTATTGGAAATCTGCATGAAGGCACAGATGAGCTTGATTACAGACACATTGTAACAATTACAAATATATATGTAAACACCTTCAGATATACAACAAAGCAGTAAAACAGCTAATACAGGAATAAAATGTAACCTGCTTAAAAAAAAAAAATAACAAAACAAAACCCAACTTCTTTGTATCTGAGGTTCTTTCAACGATAAGCTCTGATTCACACCAACACAGTGTAATACTTCTGAAGTCATCACTTGGATTCATGCTCAACAAATCTGCATTTTGACCACTGTTGTTAACCAGTGGATTTAAAATTTGATTCAAATTTGAACAGGCTTCCTTCATGAGGATGAGAAAAACAGGAATAACCAGCTAGACACTCAACCAACCTGTAATGAGCCTTTGTAGATTCTCTAAAAACACAAAAGCAATCACCAAGGTACTGAAATTAAATGTAAGCTTCAGAAAAGCTCAAGGATGCTTGTTCCATTTTTACTTGTATTTGAGGAAATTGTTGTATTTCTGCAGGAAAGAAACAGTCTACAGCTGTCAGGTGATTTTTTTTTTTTTTTTTTTTTTTTTTCTTCCTCCCCAGGAGGCTTAGATTTCATCTGAAACACCTGCCAAAACAAAAGTCAGCAATCACAAACTAAAGTGCCCTGGACAGCTTAGGTTTTACCACTAGAATAAGATACCCTCGTTCATAGATACAGCATTAACTTATATCATGAGAAAACCTGCCTTTGCACATAGAAGACTACTTCCAATATTCCTGTGGAAAGGGCAATTGCCATTTTTATTTTTTTTTTCTTTTCTCTAACGTCAGGAACTTAAAGAACTGCATCACAGCTCTTTTTGAAAGGAAAACACACAGAAAAACAATTGTAGTTTCAGTGGAGGCAATTCCCAGGCCTAGCCAAAGAGTACTTTGAGAAGCAATTTACTACAGGTACACAGAGTTTTCTCCAACTCGACCTTCAACCATCTGTCCTAACTCCCCACTCCTCCTCTACAAAAGCTTTATAACCTCTGGAGCCCAGTTCCAGTGAGAAAAGACTCCTATCCAGGTAATAAATGCAGAACAAAACCTAGCACAGCTACAACATTACTGCTGACCCTGCGGCCACATCATCCCAACCTATGTATGAGGTAGTACTTTTCTTTGGAGCCTAACCAGTCAAATAGGAACAAGCACTATTCTCCCTAATGTAGCAGCTGTCTGCCAATGCAGTGCCAAGCTCCATAGTTTTATCTCCTCTTCAGAGCACACTACTAATGCAAAACCAGCAACAGCTGCTTGAAAAAAAACTACATAAGCACACTTGTATTACAACTGCATCTTAAAGGCCACAGTCTGGCATATTCAGTGACGTTCTCTAGTCCGCAAAGTGGCAATGACTCTTAGCTTCTCTTTGTACTGGGACTAGTGGTTATTACCCAAAAGGAACATGAAGGGTATCCTGAGTACTTCTTACAGTGAGAGGTGGAATTTAAAAAAAGTTAAAATATTAAGAACTCTAGTCCAAATCCAAAAAGGGCTGGGAGAGGAATTCAGCTCCTCAGGGAACTGAGGAAACCAGATTGTCTTTATGCATACAGGCCATTTGGTAATGAGGGGCTCTGCTTTCTCTCTCTTCAAAAGGACAGATCTTCCCCTTCAAGGAGGTTGTTGCAACATATGCATGTATTATAATTTTATAGCTTACACTCATAAACCTTCTGGTTTCTTATGAGATGGCTTGAAATGGAGAAACATGCTCTGGATAGTCCATGCTCTGTAGACTCCCAAGGATCAAAAAGAAATAGACTGCCATGACTGAAACAAAAAGGAAACATCAAAAAGAGTTGAACAGTATTAGAACTCATACTGCTTGTAAAATGAAGCATTAGGATCAGAAAAAGCACTACAAGACTTAAACAAGGTCCCTGGATGTAAGCAATAATCTTAGTAAGCAATAATCAATGCTGAGGATGAATGACTGAGCTTCTCTGACAAAGTATTTGAGGCTTTTTTATTTGTCTCCATGATCAGTTTCTATTTATTAACAAAATATAGAGTCTATATTGTCTCCTGTTAGCAGTGCAACTTGAACAGATCCCAGGAAGCTTCCTCATTGCTTCCAAGACTGCATTTTTCATTCAGCTGAAGTGCACAAGAATTTCATCCAGGTGGGTGGATTCCTGAATGGGAACGTTTTAACAGGAAAGGAATCCTGTTCTGTTCAGCTCCAGAACAGTGATTGCCAACAGAAAAGCACTGACATTTTCTTGAAAAACTCTGATAGCCCTTTCTGCCCTTGGGAACACACTCTCAGAGGAGTACATGTAATTAAAACAGCCTTCCCAGGCTGTTAGCTGGAATAGGATCTCCAAACAGTCCCAACTCTTTTTTCCAAAGAACTTCTCTGGAACAAACTGTGGATAAAATAAACAATGCTCTACAGAGTATCAGCTGCATTCCAGTGTCCGAGCCAGATCCCTTCAGAGAAAAAGTAAAAAGAAAGCTGCTTGATCGTCAGAGAGTATAGCACTGCTGAAACAGCTAGAAGATATATATATATGGGAGTTTTTTTAACCTTTAGCTGTAAAGGGGTACACTCACAAAATGCTAATCACAGCTCAAAATTGCTTCTGTGGCCTTACACAACTAGTGATGATGCAGTGTGCAACTGACAGGCATTAGTAATGAAAAAGATAACAAAAACCCACCCAGGTGCTTCTGCGCTAAAGAAGCCAAGCACTTAAGCCTTCATAGTAAGCCTGGACCTCACTGTCAAGTGAGTCTCTCCAGTCTACAGAATATTGGATAAAATCACAGCTGCAGAATCATAATTCATGAATATAATTCACAAGGAAAACTGAAAATCCATTTACATTTATTAGGAGATGGTTGTGCACAATGTCTCATCTTATTCAAAAAGTCTACAAATAGAGTTTAACACTTCTGATTGCAAGCAAATGTTTGTTCAATGTTCTTAGGTAAGGCCAATTTAGCGCCTTGTTACACTTTCAAGATTTAATATACATTTGTCAGTTCTTTACTTTCCTCTGGTAACAGTCCCACTGAATAGTAAGGAGAGTTCACTAAGACACTTTATAACAGCAGCTGAACTTGGGTTACACAAATTCAGTTTTGGAATATGCTTCAAATGTAAATTATTCTAGGTAATTTTCCATTTTAAGATCTTAAAACAACACTGTCAAAGGCTTTCCTCCCTCCCCCCGCACTCATACTACCACCACTGAACTTGTGGTCTGTAGAGTATGTCCAAGAATCTCAAAGCACTTCAGAAAGGAGGGTACCATTTCAAACAGTGGTATGCTTGGGCTGAAACCCTACTTATAAATGAACATATTTTTTTATTCGTCTTATGTTTACAAAAGGACAAGCGGCAAACTAAATCAATCCTATCCTGGCCTCAGTCCCACCTCTGACTGCCTGTAATTTTCTCACATGTAATCCTACCACTGATTCAGGAGTTCTGTTTAATTACAATGCTCACAGCTGAGTTACCTCTCTGGAAAGGTGAGCATCTGCTAGTCAATTATTTTCAGATGGAAGCACCGGTCAAATTTTACGTCTGTAACAATCTGGAGAATCACTTGATTGGAGAGTCACTACCATAACTAATGTGATTTGATAATGCACTTGATCCCATATTGGTTTAAGAAGTGTAATAGACTTGATATGCATTTCTCTACATTCTCTCAGAGCTGAAACTACATAGCTATCATGAAGAAATTCCAGTTTTGCCTTAAGCGGAACCTTTTACAACATTATTTTAACTTACTATTTTGATTTAGAGCACTAATTTTAAGAAAGATTTTCAGTTTGCAGTTCTTACTGAATAAGTGAGCGGCAAACATGAAAATATATGTACAAGTGTTAGTATACTACAGAATGCTGTACTTCCTTCTTAAAAATGTCCTTAATAAAGCATTAGGCATGTCAAACAAACTTTTGTAAACAAAAGATAAATTACTCATGTTCTGCTCTGATTATAGCCAGATACATATTCTCATAAAATAAACATTCTCTTGTCATTTTCCATGGCCCACATATCCATATATATATATGAGGTAAACCACTTAAAATCATCCATAATGTATAAACCTCAGTACTCAACAGGAACCTCAGAAAAAAATGTAACCAAGTAAGATGTCAATATCAAGAAGTGACACTTTGTTCCACTGCAAAGTGAAACCAATTTATTTGTGCTAAATGAATGGAAAGAATGTATTGAGAATACATTTCTTTTATACATTGTACCGGCTTAGGCTGCTAAAGAAGCATTCATTAGTGCCATGTTGTGCTACTTTCTTGTACTGTTTCTACCAAGCAATACAACATTTTGGCTGTTACGCCAATATATTCCTATATGCTCATATCTTACTTTTTAACAGACTTTTGAACATTTAAAATACCTGTTCAAACTTTGCTTCAGGGGAATCACAATTAATATATTTTAACAAGGGAAAAAATATCATCAGCTGTTCTCTACAATCACATTGCCTTCTGCAGCAAAAAAATAAAATCAAAGAGCACACTTTAATTAGCTATCAGTAACCTGTGGGCAGGACCACACTTACCAAACTTAATTGTGACAGATCACACAGTATGGGCAGCTTACAGGTTAACGTAAATGTCAAGTGAAATCATCAAATCTTAAGGTCCACGAATTCTACATTCCACAGACTCCAACAAGCCAGTTCCCTCACTGTAAAATTCAGACTGTACCATACATTTGAGGTGCTTGTAACAGAAGTATGGATGTGTCCTGTGTGCTGAATTAAGCTTATTTACTACACAGTAAAGTATGTGTCTTCGGCACTGATTAGAGTGTCTGACTCACTTTTGCACTAGAAGCTGTTATGAAACATAGTGCTGATTTTCCATAAGCTTGGTAAACACTGTCATGTTTCAGAATTTATCATAGAGCCCATCATGCCTTTAGTTTTCTGCAAATTGTCATGAAAAAATATAAAAAGGTATCCCTTTAATTTTACAAACCTAAAAGCCAGGAAAATGAAGCTTTGGAGCCAAGCAAAACGACATAATGCCGTATTACCAAACAGAGTAGCAAATGTTCCAGCCAGAGAATGGACATACATGTAGTTCAAGTAAACACCGATGGAAAACTTTGTTAAGTTAGTGTTGTAGACCCACAACACTGGCTGCATTTTATACAAACGTTTACAACACAATTAACAGTGAAGCCTATATAACCTCAGTGCAAATAAGTCAAATCCAAATATGCCAAGTAAGCCTTTGGCTTTTAGTAAACTGCTCCATGTTATGAGTCCACTTCTGACATACAGACTGCTGAGCACATGCACTAAGGCTGAGAGGAGGGATGCACTGAATGTTGAAAAGTGGCTGACTGCGATGCTGCGGATTGGACCGTAGGTTGCACAGGTGGTGGAGGTGGTGGCGGAGGTGGCTGCACTGGGGTCTGCGTGTTTGGAGAAGGAGGAGGAGTGGGACGTTTAAATTTGTCAGGGCTGTTACTTCTTCGTGGTGAAGGCCTCTGCAGAACAAATATTGAAATTATGTTTAACACACTCCTGAACAACATTAGGTGCAAGTCCTCTAATCAATTTATTGAGCTTGGTAAAGGAAAAAACAAAACAAAACAACGAAAAACAACGAACAAAAAAAAACCTGAACAATTCCATGGGAAGAATCCATTTCAGAACATTGCAAGAATCACAATACAACTGTTACATAAAATAAATGCTACTCTGAAACAAAATAGCAAAAGAATGGGGAAGTACTTCTGACAACAAATGGAACGTCCATTCCTTCCTGTCAGCTTGCAGGAAAGGAACATAAGACATATGTCCTGAAGATACGTTCACCTATGATGACCAGCAACCTAAAAAGAAATGAGAGATGAAGCAGAGACATCACCTCCCAGTTGTGTTTGGGCAACCAGTAGGTGCTGATGAACTTTTTTATGCTGCTGGCATATGAAGTCCAACTATGTGGCACCTGAGCATGGGTGGAAGTATTTCAAATGCCAAGAAGTCTGCCCAGAGTCTCTAGCTTTCTGAAAGACTTTTAGCCTGCACTGTGGAGCAAGACCAAAACATAATACAAATTGTTCTTTGGAGAACAAAAAAAGATTACAACCCTTTGAGCTGCAGGAGTAAAGCAGTTATAGAGAGCTCCCCTCAACAGAAACCACAGATTTTCAACAACCTGCACATTTAAACACAAAGATATAAAACCCACTTTATCTTTACAAACCAGTGGCAGGGGGAGGGGAATCTTCGTTAATGTTAGCAATGTAAAAATATAAACTACACTGCACAGCACTAATTTCTGTGCTTTTGAAACCAAAACACTCACTACTTACCTACAGTTAGCATTAATCAAGAACCTTATGGCATGACAAACCACCTGCCCACAATTAGTGATCAACCACAGACGATCAGCTCTGGGGACAAGCATGATTACAGTGCTATACAAAATGTACTACAAGTAAAGACAATTTGTTCTCTAATGGAGATTAAAAAAAAAGTCAAGAATCAAACTGCAGTTTTGTCAAATAATGTATATAACATCTATTTTTCTGTGCAACTGTGCACAACACATTAATGTTCTATGTGAAAAGCCAAGAGATTCTTGACAACTGATTGATGTCTCTGAAACATTTAAAATCATTTATTGCATTTGCATACATCTAATAATACGAAGAGATCCAGTTTCAGTACTGACACAAAGCCAAGAGCCACTTATCAAAACCTTTCTCAAAACAGTTAATATTTTGTCCCGAAGATCTTTTTTATAGTGACTCAATGTGACACCAACTAATTTACAGTTTCAGAAGGAGTACTATTTCACAAAGACTGAACAGAACAAATTCTTTGAAAGACCTATTTATAAAATTAGGTTCCACATTTTCCAGAAGCATAAAGATCTTCTTGTGACTAACTCACATGACACACAGCAGTGGGCTGAACCCAGACCAGGATTTTACCTTCCTGCTGAACTCCAGCTTCCCTCCTGTTCTAACCACTAGTGTAGAGTTCCCACCAATCTTTGCTCAATGAAATCAACAATTATTTTTGCCCATTCACCTAAGCAATTTTAGAAGCAACCATATTTTAGCTTTCTACTAAAAGTGCTATTGAAACATGTTTTCACATCTGAGAATGACAAGTATATGTAAAAACCTCGTAGGATATTTACATACTACCATACCTGTTGAGAAAAATAAAATGGTCTCGATACAACAACTATGAGGTATTTTGCTAAATAGTTAATATTTAGGCTCTGTTTGCTCATTGAGGTCCACAAATATTTAGAATTTACATGATTAAGCAGAAATGCATCAAACATCACAGGTAAAAAGAAATCATTCCAGCTGAAAGGAGAAATTGCCCTAACAAATGTTTATATTAACTTTCTTCTTTGCCAATGAGAACAGAAAATAAGAATTAACTGCCTGTTACAGTGACATGATGGTAGCATTGTGTGTCATCCTGAAGAAAACCTGAGCTTGGAGCAACCTCAGATGACTCATCCGTCAGATGGTGGAGACTAGGAGAAAAATGAAAGCAATGTTTTTACTTCCTGGGATAGGCTTAGTAGTTTAGAACATCACTTCTCACACCCTGCCTGCTGAGCCATAAGATGATACCTATTTACTGTCCTTAAGATGATAATACATCCTATTCTTTTGCAGAAAATAAGGTTCTCCAAAAAGAATCAGTTTCTGAGGGGTGAAGAGGAAAATCAGGATTGAAGAAAGCAGCAAGAGATATCTTGGAGTAAGGAGACAAAAACAAACATTTACAAAATGTTTTGTAAAAAAGCTTAAGGACAAGCAATTATAACTTTCAGAAAACAAACTGACAAGTATTGACTATTTTAAATACTTACTGTAATACCATGGGATGGTCCCATATGTTGTACATGGAGGCCTGGGGAATTGTAGTAAGACATTCCAGCTCTAGTCAGTGAAGTTGGTGGTGTGAAACCAACTGTGTGACTTGCATATGACAGACCTAAAAATGGTTAAAATGAGGTAACATCAACATTCTTGTTTATATTACAAACCAAAGTGTGAAGGCTTTTTAAATTTTTTAGTTCTGAATAAATGACAGGTTAAGAAATGGTAACTGCCACCAGATTAGACATCTAAAAATATTCATTGAACTGAAAAGTGTGATGCAGAATTAATTTCTTCTCCTGTAGTAAACTATGATATGTTACAAAACATACATTACACAAGGTTAAACCCGATTTTTCACTTAACATAAACGATATAAGGCTCCCTTGGTAGCTTGGTTTTAGTCTACAAGCATTTCCATCCAGCCTTCTCCTCAGAGGAAATGGCTCCCTGAACACATACAGTCTGAAGAAGCAGAGAGGTGGTGTCTAGAGAAGCCATCTAGCACTGGGGCGCTACAAGTTTCCACAAAGAAACTGGATGTAGGTGGCTCCTGCAAGGCATACCAGATCCACACCCAGGCTTCCCTCTGTTTTGCCTCAGTGTTTATAGGCAGGGACCCAAAGATCTTTGGGGCTGTGAAGTTAAAACATGCTGGGATTAGTTGCTAGCTGGACTAGGCTAGCAATTAACATTCAAAATTACAATTCCTTTTATCCACATTAAGGAAAGCGTAGTATTCAAAAGTGCAAATATCTAATTTTTCCACCTAAATATTTCCTTTCTCTAAGAACTAATTTATAATAATGCAGGTAAACAGAAACAGCAACTGCTAAGTGTTCAAAATTCAGACCTTGAAGTGTTCTCAACATTTTGAGTATTGCTCAAAACAGCACGTTTTCAAAACCTCTAGCTCATTATTGCTTTCTGATAAAAATGTCAGTAAGGTAGGAGACAAGACTTTTCTCAGCTTAGTTCAGTATTAGACACTAGCAACTGCTTTGGAGAATTATGACCAAGAAAAATGTCTAAATGTGTATTAAACTTCTACAGCAGCACACTGGATTTAACAGTTTTCACACTTCAAAACTAAATCAATGCAAAACAGTGTCACTACAGCTTCAGTACGCACCAACCCCCAGCTTTGTCCTTACCTACATATATCTGTGTTTCTGCCTACAACTGATGAGACAAGATCTTGGAGGGTGGGGGGAAAACCAAGCCTTAGATCACTAATAAAGTCATCTAAGAAAACATACTCCCCTTGCTTCCTTCAATTCAAAGTGTGATTCTGCTATACCTATAATGTATACCAGGTGCAAATTACAAGTGACTCCAATATAATCACTGTCCCTTTAGAGCAGTTAAACAATGCAGCTTAACAAAATTAATCCGCTTTTTGACTACACAATCCAATTGTATGTACAGCACATGTTTTATTAATAATTGTTTTTGTAAGTGCAAGGACAGAAACAAGATAACGTTCAGATAGATTACAATCTGTTGCAAGTCAGAGACAAGAGCCCAAAGCAGTAAAAGGCAGAAAACACACTGTAAATCGCCTTTGCAACACTACAATTTTTACACTGCTTTGGGATAAACCAGCTCCAAAAGTTTTACAAATGCAAGTCTATATAGCAGTCAAAGAAGCAATAACAGAGTACTGCATGTACATCCAAGGTAGCTTATCTCTGCAGCCCAAAATCTCTATCTAGCCCAGCTGAAGAAGCAAAGCATAAACAGTTTATCTACACTAAAGACTAACTGGTAATTAGAGTAATTAATTGCCAGCTGCCTAGAGTAGCAATACTTCCACAATCTTCGAAGTTCCATGAACTGTGCTAGAAAACTCAGCAGTATCTCAGCTTGAAAGAGTCCTCAAAAGCAGCATCTCAAGCCACGCAAGCACAAAGGACTCCGAGGTTCAGGAACCAGAATCTGGCCCATTAAACCTGACCGGCTATCCATATGAAATGATAGCATTTCTAACTGGTTTCAAATTCTGTTTCTACAAATTCAGGAACATCATTTCCCAAAATAAATCTGACAAGTCATATGATTACTAGATGCAAAATACAACTGTTGTATTATTCTGTGCTGACACTTTTGACAGTGTCTTACTGTACTACTTCATGTATCGAGTAGTCTCAAACCCTATGTTTTCACCCTTTACTGCATTCATGTATCCCAGACAGCTGTACAAAATTCCCAACTGATCTCATCAGTTCTCTTAAAAGCTACTGCTTCTATTTTTCTGAAGTCTGAAACTTCCCAACCGTGGATATCAATTTATCAGATGTGAATAATAATGTAGCTGCCTGTACAAAAGTGCTAGCCAGGAACCTTTACTATACCAACATTATCAAAATTGTGAACTCTGTTAGAAACTATCATTTCAGCTGTGTTATTTTTAACTCTGCTTCAGACTGTGTTTCAGCTTTGTGTTTGATCTTTTTTCCTTTGTCTGTGGGATGTAATTTCCACTAGAACACAGCACTGTTCTATCAACTATTGATGGGAAGTAAAGTCCACAGGCAACAAGGAATGTGCCTCAGTCCCAGCGTAGGAACACACCAACAGAGGAATCTTGCACTGACACATCAGCATCTAAACTGGGTCCATTTCTAGGTAATCTAGCATGCAAGCCTATAAGTGACCAGATAATATTTCCTACATGTAGCTTTAATTATAACCACTGCGTGGACTGCAGATACAATGTGCAGTTGAATACTGTATTATTATGAAGGCTGCACAGGTATAACCATCAGCGTCCACAGTAGTTACTCCAGAACAGTGGTTAGCACGACCACATTTCTGTATGTGCAGTTACAGGAAAAAGAAAACATGTATCATTTTCTTGGCAACATACCTTGCAGAACATCAAAATAATGCTCATCTCTAACAATGTAACATGGTTTATGGCCATCGCTAGTTTTTACACGTGCTTACTCCACATGCAACACCTGGATGAAAACTATTTGGAGTCCTTCTGAAAAACTAAAGTCAATCTTGAAAATTACAGTTTAAATAAATTTTATATGTTCTAGCAGACCTGCGCAATAGAACATCTCAATCCCACTGTGCAGAATGTGTCAATACAAAGCACATCTCATTTGCCCTTACTGTAGGACTCTGTCCAACAGGTTCTAAAGGTGAACCTGGGAAAGCAGGACATGTGGGATTCACTTCGTTATGTACAAGTGAATTTGTGATAGCCATACAACATCCACGGCCAACAACTTCCAATGAATGTGCAAGAGCAATTCTAAGGGATTTTAAATTTCAGTCAGTAAATGTGTTAGTAACAAAAATACATTTCCTTTAAACAAAAATATATATATATTAAGTAATTAAAAACTCAGAAAAGGTTAGCTTGCCTTTATTATACAAAGTACTAGACACAGGAATTCTTGATTTTATAGTAATTTATAGTAATAGTAAATAGAAGTAAAAAAACCATTTCTCTACTAAAGAGAAATGGAAATTGACTTTTTTCTAAACACATTTTAAGATTAGACTTCTATAAGAAGTTTTGATTCAGAGCACAATAGCATCCTTATTACTAGTTCATCACCAAACTCTAGAAATCTGTTTGAACTATGCAACCTGTTGAGCAACTTCGGGGAAGGGGAAGGCAGGCGGAGGAAGAAAGAAAGAAGAGAGTAGGAGAGAAAGAAAAGAAATAAAACTTCCAAGTGATAGCTACTTAACTGACCTTTAATATCTGTTCACAGCGCAAAACAGAACCATCCGAAAACATGCTGCACTAGAAGACATCTAAGGCAAAACTATTCTTACATTTATGATTTTTTTTTTTCCGCCAGACTAGCTTTGAAAGGCTACTGACCTAAATACATTAATAGGGCACATTACTATGTGATGCATACAATAATTTTAGAAACTGCGTTAAATATTTACCAGGTGATATAGGTCTGCTAGAACTTGGTGAGGGTGTATAAGGGATAGGACTGGACACAGTGCGAGGTCTTAATCCTTGTGCAGACATCTCATTAAAATATCTGACAAAAAAAGGTAAAGAATGATTAGATCAAACCTTTTAAAATGTGCCATGTTTTAAATGTTTCACTATGTTTTTTTCAATTCCCATAAAAATCACATTAGATTAATGAAGGAACAGTGACCTTTAAGAAGTCATGACAGGAACTCTCATCATTGTTGAAGGTTCAGATACTAGCTTAACTTCCAATGGAAAAAGCTGGACTTATCTTAATCATTTGCAGCTAAAATTGTACAAGTTGTGTATGATTACAATAGTACATATTAAGGCCAGAGGTATAAATCATGTCATCTGATCTGACTTAAACTACATTCTTGCAGTTTACACATCATTTCTACATTGAACTATTCAATAGCTTGTCTGGCTGAAGTCTATCTTCTGAGAAAGGCATTCAGCACTAATCTGAAATCATGAAAAGGGGGGCAAAAAAAGGAATCATTAAAATATTGATATTTTATTCCAATAGCTTATCAGCCTCACACTTAAAAACATAGTCTGTTCCCTACTTTAATACCTCTGGTGTATACGTTTAGCCATTTGCTCATCATGCTCATCTCATCACTGGAAGGGAGACATTTTGAATCGTGGACTTTCTCCCACCAAACGCACTTCTAGGTTGTGTTGCAAGACACCTCCCACACTTCACTGTGATAAACTGAACAGATCAGAACCTCAGGCAAGGCATTTTTCCCCACCTGTAATAATTCCAGTGGTATTTATTTGAACTTTACTCTCTGAATACAGTGAAACTTCATAGCCATCAAGTGCTTTCTACAAGAAGATAAAAATCACATCAATTGCTCCTAGTTGCCACTTACGGTTTTTTTCTCAAAAGTAATTTTATGTATTTTTTTCTACAGCACTAGGCTAGCAGCTTTGCGGTTGACTTGCTTATGCAAGACTCTCCACGTAGGTTTTTCAGTCATTGCCTAGATTAGAGGCTCCCCTACTTGCCGTCTCCTGCACATATGGTTGCAAATCAGTGCACCTGGGTTTATATTATTACATTTAACTGTATTTTATTTACTGTACTCAGTAAAGCAGCAGGCAAAATTAGCTATCTAACAGCCCTCTGACTCTTACTTGCCTCCCCTTTTACCACTATCTTCTCAGAAATTCTTAGTAGCTACGTATATTTCCTGATCACAGAAAAAAACCCCACAACATAAAGCAGCATTAAAAATACTCCTATTCGGTGGAACTCACAATGATGACTACTTCAAGGTCTGTGAGCCATTTCATAAACTATTTGAAACATATTTTGAAACCGCATCTTATTTTTCAAACCACGATATTCAGTTACTAAGCCACACCACTTAACACAGGCATTAAACTGCAGTGATATCAAAGTTGGTTGAAATTTGGGTGGATCAGGTAATACAAGTGGCTGTAATAGAGAACAACACAAAATTATCAAACTGGCAAGTTAAAGTTTAATAAAATTTAAGTTCTCTGAAGAGCTACCGGTGGAAAGGTTAGCAAAATTGAACGGACTAGGCCACCTCTGCAACACAAAGTAACTTGTAATGCAGACAGTATGTGTATTAAAGCAAGGCAGTGGTCTTTGCCATATAATCATATTTTATTCTACACAATTTTCTGTAAGTCTTCCTAGGACCTGGATCAGGTGATAATGGAACAGCATATCCATTTGTATGCTTGCTGTTTTCAGATATTTCCCTACTACTCCACAGAATAGGATGGAGGATTGAGAAGACAAAGCTATTGCTAGTCAGGAGGAAGAAGTTTTGGGAGAGCTGTGTCTTTTGCATTCAGTGAAACATCTAATCTACCCCCATCTACAAAAAATAAGTATCATCAGCTAATAGAATGCAACTGAAAAAATGGATATCTGATCCATCACCACCATCATTTTTAGGAAGACAATGTAAACTGACAAAAATTTACATTTTAAAATAACTACTGCACATAGTTGCATAGTTATTTTGCGTACACAGTTCTCCTAAGACTAACCACTCTAATACCTGCTTCATTCTTCCCTTTGCTTTGTATTATTTACACTGTGAATGCCTGTTTTGGAGTGACTGTGTCATGCTTTTGCAGTACCAAGAAAACCAACACAACAATGAAACTTCTTAGAAGTACAGAAGAGTTAATAAAATTTTCTAGCATTTTATTGATTACCACTACCTACAACTAAGGGGGTGGGGGGAAGAAAAAAAAAAAAAGAAAAAGATACTCTGCAACTTTGGCTTAATACTGGTAATTCACATAGATTCAGATTTTGACTGTATTTATATTACAATGCAAATACTGGCAGAAAAGATTAGGCTAATAAAAGTAGATTCAAACACAAGAATCCTGTGTTTCTATCAATTTATATAGCATCCACTACATCTTAATACCAGATGCTACTGCAACATGTGTCAGTTGCCTAGTATTTCATTCAAATGAAAACACTACCTTGAACTTTCAGTGTGCTCCTTGAATCAAAATATGTGGTACTTTGTTTCTGGTAGATTATGGCTTATATCAAATATACTGATGACTCAAGAAGAAACAGCTCAGTATCAAAAGAATACACAGCACAGGGTAATTTTTAAACTTTCTTTTTAAGGGACCACTATAAATCCAAAATAATGTAAAACAGTACAACAAAAAAAATGAGCATTTAATAAGAAATAAGAATGTTTTATTCAAAGTGTACTTAAAAACCTCTTTCAAGTTACAACACTCTCCTGTGACTATGACATGAGAAAACACTAAAAGGCATCACCAAGAAAAACTCCAGATGATGTGTAAGGCCAGCGCAAGCAATGTAGCTTGCAGTAGAGGAAAAAAATAAAAAATTTAAAAAAAAAAAAAAATCACGGATATTATGGTTTGGAAATCAAACCCTTCTGCAAAGGACTACTTAGGCCTAAGTAAAGATGGTGTGCCTAGCTCACAGAATTCCTTCCAGTTACCAAGTCAGGGGCAAAACAAAGGTACTACAACTGAATTATCCTGAATCTCAACTACACAGCTATATTTATTTCAATATGAATTATCAAAATCCTACGCAATCCTCAGATACAAATATTTTCTTTCTCATTGTTAGAATTAATGCAATTTCTATACAAGTGTAATACAATTCTACTGAAAATATTCCTGAGCCATGATGAAATCTGGTATGTAGATGAAACCCACATACAGGTTATTTCTATAAATACTTATTCTATAATATTTAAAAAGAAGTACGAGTATTGATTAAGAAGCTGAATGACAACATATCTGGATCACTAGAAAATACAAACCTTTCATCGTCCATTTCTAAGCTGGATTCACTTTCTGACAGTTGCCTGCAGAGTGCTTCCCTACGTTCCATTTCCCTCTGTAATTTTCTTTGAAGTCTCAAGTTTTCTTCTCTCATATGTCGCTCCTCTTCTAAATATTGTGCCATCTTCTCTGAATCTGAAATTCAGAATTTTGCTAAAATTTGATTGAAATTCAATTTCACAGAGAAGCAAACACATTGTGCTTAATTTTACTCCAGTACTTCAAGAAGGAGGGTGTAAAAATGCTCAGGATGTATCACTCAAAATTCTAATCTCTAACTCAATAGTTCAATGCCCAATTCCAAACAGTAGCTACTAAAATAAATTACTGGTTGACACTAATTTTGGAAATAAAAGGTAAAAAGCAAAAAAAGTTTTAAGTATTTACCTAAATGAATTTGAAAAAAGAAGGGGGAAAAAAAAAAAGGAAAAAAGTCATGAAGAAAATAATAAAACCAAAACCACGAAGAAGGAAGACAATGATTTATGCTCCATTAAAATAATGTGATTCCATGTTTACAAAGATTTTACTGCAACACATGGAAGAAATTATTTTAAAGATATATTTCCATTTCAAAGGAGGAAGCATAAAACAAATTCTGAAACCCAAACCACTCAAATTTGTATTTAATTGCTACCTTATATGTATTCTATAGCATTCTTTCAATTACACATTTTACCACAGAGGACATGTACTGATATTAAAAGCCAGGAAGTGGTTTAGTATGTACATCAAAAGGCAATTTGAGTTTCCAATTCTAAACAAGTTCAGCAAATATCACTTAAACAGTATTCAATCAGAAGAATATTTGTCACACAATATTCTAAACTATCAACAATACATGGTTTCTCTCTCTTCTGTGGAAATATTACCTCTAAATTTAACAGTATCACTTATTTAAAACTATTCTTTATCAAAACAGTTCCTAGACTAAAAGTGTTTCAGGAAGACTAAATGTAATATCAATATCAGAATTTAGTAAGCAGATTTTATTAAGTACTTATGAGTAATACTGGAGGTTCTCTAATGAACATAATATTGCAAACACCAAACTGAAAATGTATCTCAGTTGCACCTGCTGGCAGGCTAGCATATCCACCATTTCCATCAGTATTGCTATTCATATTGAAGCTTGGTTTAATCTGTTCATGAAGAGAAAGTACTTTTAAACCTAGATCTTATTTTCAACGAGAATTTGAATTTAAATGCTTCTAAATTTTTATTCTAAATCACAGAAATTCAAAGAGAAATCACTTAATAAAGAATACTTGAAATGAAATTAATTATGCTAGATTTGTACAAAGAATACTTTGAATCTAAGACCTTGCTCTCCTCCTGAAGTTCAGTTAAGTAAAGGCTGCAGTGCAGAATTGGGAAGTACAAAGATTAGCAGCCCTTATCTTCTTTTAACTGACACAAATTATTAATACCACAAACTTCTGCACAAGGCCTCTGCAAAATCCCATCATCTCTGTCTTTAGCGAAGGTCACTGCCTCTGGCAAGCTATTTCTCTTAACAATAGTAGAAATAGTCCAGTTAGCCTGTCAAGACCAGCACACCAGAGGGGGAAAACACTGCTCATTCCCCACAAACTCTTCTGTTGTGGTTAGGTGTCTACTTACTTATTAATTGAAATATAATGCCACTGACTCAGAACTAGGCACTAAATAATGAGAACTGATGAAACCCAAATAGAAATTTTAGAAAAAAAGATAAAAACATTTCTTCTGGCCCAAGATACTGAAGAAAAAATTGTTGATTCTTCCAGACACCTTTTTAGTAAAGCTAAAAACCCCCAAACTGCATATTAATACATCAAGAAGCAATAATACTGCAATTATGAAAATATTTTAATCTCAACCTGCCCTATTTTTTCCACTTTTACTTTAAATTCAAACTCATTAAAGTACATATAAAAATCTCACATTACACAAACCTAAAAAGATTTAAACCAAGTTGTTTACTCACGCTGTAACTGTGCAGCCCTCAGCTGTTTCTTCAACCTCTCCACTTCATTCTTTAAAAATCTGATATGCCTCATCATATTTTCTGGAGAATCTATTTCCATTGATATGTCTCTGGGTGATGGTGGAGCAGATACTGGCTGGTCTAATTTCTCCTGCAAAATTCTGTATGAAAAATAGTTCAAATTCACTTTCAGTTCTACTGAAAAGAAACCCTCTTAAATCCCCCAGAAAGCCACTGCAAGGATTCTGACAGGTGTAAAAGAGTTATTTTAACTACTGTCTTTGGGGAGAGAATTTTGGGAGGATTTATAAAGTTATCTTTTTTAACTCAAAAATAAAAAAAGGTAAAATTTGTTGTCTAAGCACAGATGGATTTTCTGAAATACTCAGACATGACACTTCCAAATATTTCTGCATACAGTTCAGAAAACACAAATTCTGGACTATATATGGTTATCTCAGTTCTATACTCAAACACTACTTATTCCACAAAATAATTTCTGATCAAATGAATTTAATCTCTTACGAATTTTTAGATTTATGTTCTTGGAAGAACACATATCGAAGATGAGAAGATGACTAAAGTATGTCTAGGGGGAAACACAAGCTTTTCTGTGTTTCACCATCACCAAAAGAGGAAACATCACTATTTTCTGAAGCATAGTTGAACAGTCTCTTTCCTTTTTTTTTTTTTTTTTTCCCAATCTCCAAACTAAAAGGGATCCTATATAGTCAAGGTTTCAAATACCTAAAAGCTGAAATAACTGATTGTAAATTCAGGAGTAGTGAACTTCTCTTATAATGAAATAAGTATATGGTAGATATTCAGTGTTCTAAATGATTACTTTTGGAGTTAACATATGAAGAATTTTTCAGCCTGAAAGCATGAAACTGTTCTTCACTAGAAACATGTTGATTGGCCATGATGATGACGTCTCTGCCCTGAAGAGCAGGGATAGCACTATGCAAACACAACATGGCCTAGTATTCACTTGTACCATACAAAATGGTACTAAAGCATGGTCTGACTCCACCATAGCTCCTTGTGAGAAGGCACACATTCTGAGATAAATTAAACCAGAAATGGTTTGGCTTAAATAAGGCTTTAAATCTAAGATGTACAAAAATCCTACCAAAGGCCCATCCTACTATGGATTTACCACTGTTGAATATCACATGTAGCTCTTCAGAGCACTTTGCACAGTAAAACAGAATTACAAAACCTGCAGTTCACCCAGGCTCAGGTATTTTCTGAGGGCCCAGTCAAGATTCAGAGTGTCACACTAAGAAAACTGTCCTTAAACATGTAGAAGAAAATAAGGTATTAATCATCTCTTCTCCTCCCAAAAACAAGAGTTCTTATAACATGGCATTAAAGAAAGCACACTGCAACAAGACAAACCGTTTTTCTGCTTCAAGCTTATCCATCCTTTTCCACAGACGATTCACTAGTGCTTCTTGTTCTTGTTCCAAAGTATTTTCAAGGTCAATCTTCTCACGTCTTAACTGGAGATGAAAAACAATCAATTTTTTCCATGGAACTGCTATTAGTAAAGATCATTGTTATAACATCATTTTACATGATGCTCTACAACAGCAAGGAGAAGGCGGAGACAAAAACCAGGCTGGTCACAGAGCCAGTGAAAAAAAACAAACTAACCCAATACACTGGTCACAGAGCAAGGGAAAAGTCAAGAGATTCAGGAGTTGCACAGTTGTCATCTTCGCAACAGAAATCTTTCTCACAGAACTTGTTGCCTCTGGCCAGCATGGGGGTGCTTGAAATCTGGACACACTGATGACATGACAAGCCTATTCAAACACATCTCCTATTCCCCACGTCTCTGAACTTTAAACTGAATTTACTACCCACTACACCAACATTTATTCTTTTGAAAAACTTCAACTTCTCCCACATCCTTTTAGTGGAAGAATCACAGTTCAGTAAGCCAGAAATTGAAGAGAAGCCATGTTTACCTTGTATTAGGCAAAGCAACATAACAAAAATAGTAAAGAAAAAAAATGCAAACTGCCTTAAGTGTTACTGTAGCAACCCTTACAAGCAGAAACAAATGTATTTCTATCTTGGCAAAGGCTTTATAAAAGTAAATGCTTAACTTGACATTATTCTCCTTCATTTACTGTGTGCACAAACATTCCTGATTCTACTGAAAGTTAATAAAAGCAGATATACTGTAGAACCACACATGAAGAAACATATTATTAGCATTTTAGTATAGATACAGTGGAAATATTAATGAGAATACATTAGAATACTAAAAGGCACAGATCTTATTCAGCAACACTGGCAGCTGAACTCCAGAAGTTACCAAGGCTGAAACATGGGGGAATAGATGAACACTTTCACAGGTTGAAAATAGCATGGAGGTATTTTTCCCAGCAAAGCCTTAATTAACACCACTTTCCTGAAGGGCAAATAATGCCACATTACAAAATGGAAAGACTTAAAACAGACTAGGCAATTTCCTTGCACATTTACTGCATCACTGGGTGAGGTGCTATCACAGCACCGAAATCTAGAAGGGCTCTGTCCTAACCACTAAATTAGTAATGAGATACCCAAACAAAATTTAAACTTATGCACTCCATGTAGCAGTGCAAGTTAATTGATGTACAACTTTCACCTTTCAAGCTCAGAGGAATCACCCTAAGTAAAAATAGACACATGCTGATGAGTAATAGGGAACATAATTAGAAAAAGAAACATTGTTTAGCAAATCTATCCATGTCTGAGTTTCCAGTTGTATATTAACAGTTGAGGGAACTTACACTTCAATAAAAGAGATGTCAGAAGTGACATGCTTCAGCCTCACACTAGGGATGAGAATTTGGATCATGACCTACACTTTGTTCCCCATACCAGCAGAGGCTGGAGTGGTATGAAGGCAAAGGGCTCAGCTCCGGTAGGTAAAGGGCACTTCGCCTTAGGGCACTGCTCATGAGCCAATTTGGCCAATGCCTGGGGCTGACAGCATTCAGAGGGAAGAAAGTACATAAAACGTCTGGGAATCCACACACAGTGCTTCTACATCACCAACATGCAGCTCTTCACTACATTGCTTAGCTACCTATATAAACACATGATGAAAAAGGTTTGACTGTGGATCACTACTTCTGCAGCAATGGTTTTTGCATCACTTCAGTGCAGCATAGTTTAGACTCACCGGCTCTGACACAGTCTTTTTACAACCATGTTATTGATCTAGCACCGAACAAATGACAAAAACATACTGGTGAAAATAAAAATACTTTGTTTAATGGTAGGAAGGAGAGCAAAAAGGAATTTGAAAACAGAGTAAATTATTTATAACCTTGAAACATTTGAAAAACCTACAATTACATTAAGTATTATAGCAACTATCACCAAGGCAGTGGAGTCCATTAATTAGAAATCTGCCTGTAGGTGATCATGCACAATGGCAAAACCAAATCATCAGCAACAATATACGGCTGAGCCTTGTGTAGTGCCCTGACATACATGCTCTGATGAAAACACCAAGTATATTGGGTTGTGAAAGAGATCAAAAATTTCACATTTCCAGCAGTATGAAAACACACTGGAAACAAGTATCTGCCTTTCCTGATTTTGAGTGTTGTCTCAGCT
Organism: Strigops habroptila; assembly: GCF_004027225.2. Lineage (NCBI taxonomy): Eukaryota > Metazoa > Chordata > Aves > Psittaciformes > Psittacidae > Strigops > Strigops habroptila. The sequence continues at coordinate 33,788,351 of NC_044281.2, forward strand.
CCTCCCAGTGCCAGGACATTAAAGCTCTGAGGATGAACACCTTGTATTGAACCTACAGGAAAAGCAACTGCAGCATCCTCACCAGAGCTATGAATTGAAAGAATAGGTGTATTTTGCACTAGATACTTTCAGGTGTACTTTGGAAATGTAGTCTTAACACAAATCAATTAACTTGTTAGTAACATGATACAGTATTCTGAACTAAAATAAACAGGATGGGATTATATCTCAAAATCAAACCAGAAGCTCTGTAAATACTAGTATCATTCTACATGAGTTCAAAGTTACATTCCAATAAAACATCTTTTAATTTTTACCACCAGAACAGGTAAACAAGGAAGTATTGGTTGCTTTTTTTTTTTTTGACCTTCATCTTCCCTTCAGAGGAAAGGAAAAAACCTTTTTAATCTTCCTCACCATCCAACTGTGTTCCTTGTCCCCTTTCACACATACACTTACTTTACTTCAAATGCAGCTAAAATATCCATTGTCTCTGTATTCCTGCATTACTGCTTGTTCAGTCTTCCTGCCAACTTACAAGCACAACTGTTCCCTCCTGAAATGGAGACCTTCCACATCAATGAAAGTTGAATATGATCTCTGCCTAAGCCCATTCATCCCAAATTTCACTTCTCTTCTGGTCGTCTGCCCCTCCCCTTTGTAGCTTTCATTCTTTGCTGCTCTCCCAGATTATCTCTCCAGGAGATTTTACATTTCATGTTCTTCTCCTTTCAAAGAAGCAGACACAGATCATGATCATGGGCAGTTTAGTTATTATTTCTCATCTCCTAACTGCATAAATTCTAGTTTCTCACTGTAATGTATGAAATAGAAAAGAAATTAAAAAGTAACAGCAAGACTACACAAACTTGGCCTCTGTAGGACAAAACTGACAGCTACTCATTTTCTATCAAACCACTGAATATCATTGCTCATTTTAACTGAGACATTCAATTAATTAAAATAGTCACGTCATAAATTTCCTCACCATTAGCCTTCAGGGAAGAAAGTTCTGCCACTTCAAGCTGACTTAAGAAAATTAAGTCAGATCACATTTGAACCCTAAGATAATGTGAGTTAGTAATGACACTCTATGCAACCATCACAGCTACAAACTGGCTATCCACTCATCACCTGTGGCATAAGCAGCTCTGATGAGAAAAAGCAAACAGGAAGGACACAAAGCACAGATGATTTCTGTTCCATATTTTAAAAATAGTTTAGTGAACATATGTTGTAACTATCTGCTCACTGATTACAGTGATAGATCTAGTAATGCTACCCTTGATTATGTTCAAAGCATTGCTGAAATACTCCTTCCAAGCCCTGTTTAAACATATGTCCAAAAGGTTATGTTGCAGGATCGTGGCAATCTCTCTTACTTAATTCCTTAAGTGTACAATAAAGGCAACATTGCTTTCCTCACAACTTTTGGTTGTTTCTTGCTAGGTATGGCACATACCCCAAAGGCTGTTGCTTCAGCTGGTTAATGAGCTGTTGTGGTTTAGGCCCAGCCAGTAACTCAGAACAATAAGCTTTTTTTAATTTGTGTAAGAGAAGAAATCATGCTCAAGTTCAGAGTAATCTGAGATACACTATACTTTACTGTAAGAGAAAACAAAGGTATATATTGCATTCCATATAAATGCACATGGAATTTCTAAGTAAAGACCGACAGATAAATTTAACATTTTCATAAACAAAGTTAAGTTTTCAAGGTCAGATACTTGAAAGGCCTTTGAATACCCTTGCTTTTTGAACAATCTATCATTGATATTCAAATGTAGCAACAAGTTTCAAATTTTATGATTTCCCAAGTCTATCTGCCCAGAACAATGATACAAAAATAACTACCATTAAGACTTTAGCTCTGGCTCATGCCAACATTTCAAAGAGTAAACAAGCTTAATATGTAAGCTTACTTTGCATTTTGATTAAGTAGCCACCACCACCACCTTGTGGCTAAGAGAGTTATTTCAATTTCATGTTCATTTTCATATTGGTTAAAGACTTGCTGGCAACTACATCGTCCTACCTTTCTGGTTTTTAATTTGTTCTGTAGATCTCTACATACAGAATGTTAGCATAAGAGTCAAGAAAACCCATTTTAACATAAAGACAACCATTAATTAATTTATCCACAATGTCAACAGAAATACGAGTGTCATACAAAACTGGTAGTAATTCAAATTACCAGCAACATGAAAGTTCCACATCTGATGAGAACAGCAAAAAAAGATTAAAAAACACCCCCAAAAAACAGAAACATTGTACTATATTTATACCACCCAAATTACTGAACTTCCACAAGCCAGAAAAAAATGAAGTTCTTTATCAAGCCTGTATATTTCATCAGTTTGCCTTCAGTCAAAAGGACTTCTACTAACACCACTGAGATGTTTTGACGCACATGCCTAAGATTAACCATAAGAGCAGTTCCAATGTCTAAACTTGCAGCAGAAACATGACCAAAAAAAGTGGTGTTTTATTTCTGTAATTTTCACAACTGTCTTGGGAGAAAACAAGTTGGATATAGTCAATTCTCAAATCTTTTTAAGTATACACACACAGCTGACATCTCACAGTTCAAGTCCTATGCAATCCAAGCTGCCACAAAAAGGTGTTTAGATCACAACTAGACCACATGCATATTATCTACTGTTAAGCTTAACCTCCTTAGAAGTGACAGTCTTTCCCACTAGCAGTGTGAGAGTGGAAGCTGATGAATGGCAACAAGAAGCATGACTTAATAATTCTGAAGATAAGGAGTTACCTGCTCCAGGGTGAGCTGCTTTGAAATTGTATCATTTTCCAGTTTTTTGATCTTCTTCATCAGTTTGTTCACTTGAAATTCCTGTTCCTGCTCTAAATGCTGCTCCAATTCAGCCTTCTCATGCTGCAGCTAAAAATTTAGGAGACATAGAAGTATTTTAAACACACAAAAGTATGAAACATTATGCAGCTCTTATATATTTACACATTTATTCTTACTGCACATTAAATTCTCTACTGATAATTCTTCTTAAAAGACTTCAAAATGCACAACCTACCCAGCACCCCTTTAAAAACCAGTATTTTAAACTGTGTTCTATTTTCAAAGCACATGGAAGTAAAATACATTTCCAAATATTTAATAAAGTCAAATGAAAATAGATACATTATATATAACATAAAAATATAGACATTTCAAAAGTAAAAAAACTATCATATCATTCATGGAAGCATTAATTTTAATCTAAATACATCATCTCAAGAGCACCCAAAAGCATAAAGTGCAGGTCTTAGCACTTCCTTCTCCCAGGCAGCTGAAAGCTTAAAATCATAGAATCAACTAGGTTGGAAAAGACCTTTAAGATCACTAAGTCCAATCTTTACTCCAGGACTGCCAAGACCACCACTAAACCATGTCACTAGGGGCCTCATCTACACGTTTTCTGAACACTTCCAGGGATGGTGATTCCACCACATACAGCAGACAGCACACAGATTACCACCTAGCTCAAGGTACTTGCTGCACTTTCCTTCATCTTCATTTTCCTTCATTAAAAAAGCTAGATGCTTTTTTTATTTAATTATTACCTAGCTAAAAATTGAGACCAAAGCCAGTTGCTGTAATCAGCTTATATTTAATTAGCAAATTAAGCTGTGCGAAAAGGCACATAGACAGAATCTCCCACTCAGCCTAAAGCCAGATGCTGCTAACAGAAAGCGTGGTTGGGGACTGCTAGCATTTGCAGACAGTCCAGCGAGTCAGGCAAACCACACAGGCCTGTGAAGGCACCTCAAACCAACTTAACGACAGTTTCTTGCTCTTGTGTGCTTCATGCAAATGCAACTACCATATTACTTAAAACAAATTGAGCTGCAACAGCACAATCTTGCTTGTCAAACCATTCCTTCTAAAACTTGCCGGAATTTCCACCACATGGGAACTGATGAGGCTGCTGTGCAGATCAGGAACTGATCTGCAGCTGCTGTGTAGGATCTACTAAACCTTGCCTCAGGAGTGTGAACATACTTGCAGCCAAAAGACCATTCCAGCTGATCAGCTGCTAAGTGAAGCAAGGACAAATCTAAGAAAACCCACAAACACTTTCCCCTTGAGTGCTAAAAAGGGTTATAACATGAAAGCCCTCTTGGACATTCTGATGAACCTACTTTATTGTGCTACCCCCCTTCACCCTAGTATTCAGAGTAGAAGAAAATTACTAATAGTACATCCCAAAATACATATTAATGGTGCCTGTAACTCACAATTGCGTAAAATATTTTTTCTCTCTTATTTGCCTCGGTCATAAAAACAAACCAAAACACTAGAAACCCAGTTAGTGCTGAAACCCTAACATTGAAAACCAGAATTGCTAACAATGAGAAAACATCCACTGGTAAAATACTGGTGGACAGTGTTTATTCTATGCTTCTATAGTTTTACTTAGTAAGTGAGTATTTTCAAATTGTTTTTAATTATATGCCGCTATAGTAACAACTGTTTACAGATACACCTACAGCTGCCAGCTAAAGAGAAGGAAAAAGCGTGTTAGAATGTGTCACCTTGATGCCAATGTCTTACAGACCTTGAATTGCCCATGAAAACTGCAGGAGAGATACTGCAGCTACATAAGATCAGAGATGGGTTAGGTGCAAGAGAGACAGCTAATATTTTAAAGTGAGAATGGGGCTATCAAATACAAAGCAGCAGAAAGAGTGCATGTGTTACTTCCGCCAAGTCCTATAGAACTACAGTAATGTCCTTCTGTCTCCACTGAAATAAGTTTTCTGATACAATGTAGGACCACATTTATCTTACTTCCTTACTGTACTGGCTTATTCTGGGACAGCAAAAAGATGTTTCATGAAATAATGGAAGTAACAGATGAAGTACCCCTTAAAAATACAACCCTCATTTATCCCCCAGACTATGACCTTGTACATCGTTCTGAACAGCCTATTATTAGTACTCCAGCCCTCAAATGTTGTCCAATTCCTTCTTCGCTGCATCCTGAAAGTCCTATTTATTAACAAATCTGTATCAGCAGTTTGCCTCCTATTTATGTCCAGATGTTCATCAAATAAATGACAGATGAGCTGACTCTGTTTATTCTGCACAATCACATTTGCATCCTTGAGCTGACGCATCATATTTTGGAGATCAGGAAGGGTAATAGCTTATGTTTACACATTTTTGCAAGAATTGTCAAGAATCAGACTTGCATGAGAAACAGTTCTGTATAGCCTCCCAATTACTTAATCTGCCTGACTACACATTATATTATTATCTTGATATGTCAAAACATTTTACTTTAAAGGACAGACACTTGGACCAATTTGCACTTCCAAAAATACAAGGATATTGAAAAAAAAAAAAATCTATATTTGATTTTGAAAAGGAATGATGCAGAATTTAAGGAATAATTGTCTTTGTAAGTTCAAACAATATTAAAATTTAATTACTCTTTTGAGCAGCCTTGTTTCACAAAAGATAAAATTTTCAACATATACTACTTTAAATTTCAAAACAGAATCTCAACAAGTCCTTGTCCACAGCTGCAAGAACAGAGCCTGCACCAAAACACTTCTAATGATACTCTGCAAGATATTATTACCATTCTATAATGACTAGGGATAGAGGGCTCTAAAAATGCTGTTCCAAACTTGCCAGAGACTTCATCAGGTAGGCAAAAATGTCATTAGAGAAAGTAGATGGGAAAATATAGTGAACGTATATAAGGCCTGTAAGAACTTTGTAAGGAATGTATGTGATGAAAAGCTTCTGTCTACTCCAAAAACCTCTGCTGAGATGCATGTGCTCCTTCCTCTTTGCATCATTCAGCCTAGCAAGATAAAAATTATGCTAAACAAAGGAAACTTAATTAGTAAAAGCATAAACATTTATGGTAGAGGCAGTAAAAGGTAATGCCACACAGTTATAAACAGGTATCACCAAGCAATGGAATGGCACCAGAAAGCCTGGCAGAAGGAAGACAGTATTATTCCAGTGAAAACACCTTCTTTTATGTGCTACTGTGTATGTTTAGAATCAACCCGGCATACAGTAAAATGTTTCAAAATTAATTTCTTACAATATTGAAAACCTGATGTAACTGTGTTTTATAATAGCAACGCACATCATGCTGAACTGGGAAATTCTTGTTATGCTGTTAATGAGAAGCATGGCAGCTCATGGTCTGGCAGAGTTTTCACATTTAAAACATTTTACCATCCTGGGAGCTCATTCCAGATGCCACTCAATGCAATGCATAAACCTCTACAATTGTAACAAAGCTCTGACAAAGCAAGTAACACACAGGCACTGTGAAAAAGGTCCCTCTGCTAGGTGGCTTTCAACTGAATAATATGGCAGTAATTTTGACACAGCCACAGACTATGAAAAATTAAGAGACTATAAATCATATGCAGTTTACCAGAAGTACACCCCTCCCTCTGTTCCAAAAGGCAAAGTCTCAGACAAAACAAATTCATATGCATTTTTTTTCCCCCTTAGTCATAAAAAAAGCAGGAAGCCATTTGATGCATGATGTCTGACAGCATGAATTTTGCAAGTCTAGTTTCAGGTCAGACCAATGTTGCCTGGCAAACACAGAGATTAAGAGTTTAACTCCAAATAGCAAAGAACAGTGGAGCAATCAATTACTGCCCACATTTCCACTGGAGATACCGTATTTCTGGATGCAGACATTGGATGATGACAAAACCAATTCAGCTAGAATTCTCTCCAGAGCCAAGATACCAAAAATGGAAGTGGACATTTATCAATTTGTTATTAGCCTCATAACTGCTTCATCAGACTCGCATCTTCTAATAAAAACAGAATTGCTACATTCTAGTAGGTAATGGTAAGTATTGGCACACTCAAATCTCAGCAAAAAATAAAGTAAATTGTAATTACTTTAACTTTCTGTATCTGAAAAACATTAGGAATTTAGCACTACACCTGTGTAACAGGAAGAGTATTCCAAACTAAGAAAGATATCATAATAAATACCCAGTCGACCATGCGATGTGTGCTAATAACGTCCACAAAATGAGATTATTTGTAGTATCAAAAGTTTCTCTTCTTAGACTTTTTATTTGGCAGTCAACATGGAATATAATTTCCAGAATTCATAATTGAAAAAAATCAAAATTTCCAAACAGATAAGCTTTCTGAAAACAAAAATCCATGTCAATATTATTTTCAGTTCTATGCTACTTAAGAAAATTGTCTGCAACTCACCAGTATTCTAATATCAACTTACTAAATCCATGATCACTACAGAGATAGAAAATTATTTTTGTGGAAACATACTCTAATATTCAAATATTTCCTAATTCTACAGGTAAGCTCTTCAGGGGAAAGGACCATTTCCTTTGTATACTTTGTAAGCTGATGAGCATGTTGCTAGTGTTTAGAAGAATATATTTATATACATTTTTTGCATTTCACAGCAAGTTTATCACATCAAAAACATAATCAAGCCATGAAATGAGATCTATATTCAGCATATACACAAACAGAATATTAGTTTTAATATTAAACTGCTTGCTTTAGAACAAACAAACAAGTCCTCCACCTGTACTGCAAGTCTTGAGCGAGGTTTGAAAAGTCATCCGGATGTGTGGACTACAAAACCTGCTGAGCCAGCAGATTCCTTTGACACAGCTTAATTATGCTTTGCACTAGAGCTTTGATATATCCCTTGCCATCCTCTCCTCTGTGCGCTGCAGGTAACAGGTGAACCTGTAAGCAAGACAGTCCATGCCACTCACCCTCATATGTACAACCACTACCAACATCAACAGGATTTTGACACCTGTTCTTTTCTTCAAGTAAGCTGTGTCAATATTTAGATAGAGGTCAAACTCCGAATTTACTTCCAAAAACTGCTACCGAATGATGCTGAGAAAAACTCCACAGTTTTAGGACTAACAATTAGGAACACAGGTGCATTTAAGAATTGTCACCTTTTAAAACCTTCTGGTTGACACGACCATGTTTATCAAACACTAAATGAGACTTAACAGGAAGGCCACGTGAAATGAAGTGTAAGGCTGTAGGCTGAGATACTGTTTAATAACAGCAGGCGGTGGTCAGAATTCTACCTCCATATTATTATAGTTACAGCTATGTAGTTACTTTCTTTCAGCAGAAACTTGCAGCTTGCCTACTGAAAGCTGGATAGTATTTACAGGATAACGTTGAATCCGTAACAGGATTTTTTCCAGGTGCCGTACAGGAGAGAGTAACTTCATCAGTTTTATGCCTGCGCTCTGTTTCAGATTTATGTGCTTCTCTGATTATTTCTCTCACTAGTGAGAAAGAAGTCACACCCTTTAAGAGTCTCCAACAGACAAACAGCAAAATGCCCTTGCATTCATACATTATAACAAGGCAGCCCCTTGGCCATTTTGAGAACAGTAGATTGTTACTTTTTTCCTTCATTTGGGCCAACAGTCAAAGGATACTTTCTGAGAGTCCATAGCAGAAAAGAATAAAAATTAGTTGTAGTTTTAGGATGGCAAGAAGCTTATACTTATTCTTTGTAATGTATGAACCTACTTTGCATAATATTAGTGATTTAAGAACTATTAAAGATACAGCTTTAAAGTAATCTCAATCAAATTCTAGGAAAAAAGGCTAAGAATATTTTAAGCAATTACTAGATACAGCAATTTAGCTGCTGCAGAACTTGTGCAGAACAAATTTGTGTGCAAGGTCATTATATGAGTTCAAAACTCTTTGGCCAAACCAAGTGTAATTCATGCTTTTACTTCAAAAAAGTAAGTTTTACTTTGCTCTACACAATGTATAGAACAGTCCCAGGTAACTGGTTCTGTAACCAATTTCCACTTTCCCTTTCAATTAACTACCCCTTTCAATTAAACAACAATGCCTTCTTAGCTTCAGTCTTCAATGCCAAGGCCAGCCCTCAGGAATCCCTGACCCAGGAGACAGGGAGAAGGGAAGTCTTTCCCTTGGCTGAGGAAGACTGGGTCAGAGAACATTTAGACAAACTTGACATTCACAAGTCCATGGGCCCTGAGGGATGCACCCACGAGTGCTGAGGGAACTTGCAGACATCATTGCTAGGCTACTCTTGATCAACTGTGAAAGGTCATGGCAATCAGGAGAGGTACCCGAGGACTGGAAGTAGGCAAATGTCACCCCAGTTTTCAAAAAGGGCAAGGAGGACGACCCTGCGAACTACAGGCCAGTCAGCCTCACCTCAACTCCCTGAGCCAGGCTCTTTTTGGTGGTGCCAGGTGATGGGACGAGGCAATGGGCATAAGCTAAAATACAGGAAGTTCCACCTGAACATGGAGAAGAACTTCTTCACTGTGAGGGTGACTGAGCATTCAAATAGGTTGCCCAGAGAGGTTGTGGAGTCTCCTTCCCTGAAGATACTCGAGACCCATCAGGACACAAACCTGAGTAAAGTGCTCTAGGTGACCCTGCTTGAGCACAGAGGTTGGCCTAGATGGCCACCAGTGTTCCTTTCTAACTTCGACCATTCTGTGAACATCGCTCAACACATAATTTCCCCTTTTACTGGAAGAGACTTTTGTGGGAAACTTTTTCTATATCGATATTTACATCTTATTTCAATTAGAAAAGAACACTCAATGCCCCTATTTTACTACCATCTGCTTCTCTGTTTTTCATAAAAATGCATGACTTTGAAACCAAATGTATGTCTTATTCAGAAACATTCTTGTCAGTCCCCAATAATAGCAAGGGGAAATAGTAATACTGGATCGAGGATATTTTATCTTCATACTTAACTTACTATGTGATAATAGGCATCAAATAGACAAAGCCACAGACGTACCAGTTTTCAGGAACAAAAGCATTAGATAGGATTAGCTCTAATGTGGTTTACAAACAGCGTATTTCCTAACTGCAGGGCTAAACATGCCTCAAGACTCCAGCTGCAGAACATAATAAATGCTTACAACATACAAATTAGGTTCTTTCAAATTGACTAGTTTTTCATGACAAAGCTTGTAAGTAATGGCATGAAAAAATGCCATAGTACATCACACCAACAATTTACCTTAGTACCCGATCTCCTAAGAGAGAGGCCAAAAGCAGTTATTTAGGCAACTCTATCACAACAGGGCAAGCATGTACAACAATTCCAACAAACACTTACCCACTTTCAAAACATTAGCAACTTTGCTAATGAAAAGAAGTTTCTCTGCCATAAATTGTCCCAGCATCTTCAACTTTTTACTTTTAGCACACAACCGATGTGTTTTAATTCAAGAGAAGCAACTGTTTTTTTAAAAGTATGGATAAACTTACAGATAAAGTCTCCTTCAAGCATCACTGCACATTCTTGTACATAAAGTTTAATATGTTAGGACTCCTGTTAAATATCAAATATTCCAGCAAAAAAAGTGTCTGTTTCAATAACATTTTAAATTAACCAGTAACTCTCTTCTGTAACACAGTGAACACTTACTTTAAGCTACATCCATTTCTTTGCATCTCTGTACCAACTTTCAGTTTATCAACACCATGAGTTTGCTTTTTAAACTTTAAAGCAACATATTAAAAAACGCTTACTCACTACACTTCTTGTACGTTGCTTTTATTAAGCATCAGCTTTACGACAGCTACAACCTGACCACATCACTCTGCAGTCACACCAACAAAAAAGTTCAGCCACCAGTTGGTCCTGAGGCTCCTGGGAGAAACATCAGGAAAGGCATCACTTACCTGCATCAGTTTTCTTGAGAGCTCATTAGTGAGAAATTCCTCTTCCTTTTCATAGTTTACTGCAAGTGTTTCTTTTTCTTTCTGCAGAGCTTGAATCTTCTTAAATAGAGTGTTACTGATGAATTCCTCCTCTTGCTCTGCCCTTGCTTGCTGTGAGGTAAAGACACAGTTTTAGGAAAAAAGGGAGCAAGTTTCCACATTAAAAGCTTCAATTATTGTATTCTCCTTTATAAGCCCTCCCACCCTCCCCTTTCTATTTTTATTTTGCCCACAGTCCTGAAGAACAGTAGGCTCAATCTAAGTGCTGTTACCATCCATCCCCTTTTCTAACATAATAGCACCTTTCTTCCTTTTTTGTTCCCCATCTTTCAACTTGGGAAACTACAGTGGTGCTTTAAAGAGGCTTCTTCCCAGCCAAATGCAAGAACTCCCCAACCTTCTAAGCTTTATAAAAGCACTACTGATTCTCAGGGACCTACTTTTACCTACTCTATCGCTAAAAACAAACTCATTTCTAAATGCTCCATTATGAGCTGAAGCACATCTCTGAGACTGCTGCCTTCAGCACTGTGCCTTCTTTCCAGATCCCTTAGGCTGCAGCCCTGCTTTCTAGGAGTCAAGTAACACATTTATTCTTTCACCCAGATATGCCTTGCTTCTGAGCTGCAGGCAGCATAGCTCTTTCATGAGGATTGCCACCCAACCACCAGACCAGGAAAACATACTATTTCTCAGAACTGTTAGTTCACTACATACAACATCAACTTTAAAAAATGCCATGCGGTAGCTTTACCCTGAGGATTTCTAAGTTACACAAGAAGGGAAATACTCTGGAAATCTTCCCCAGGAAGAATCAGTAGAGAAGACAATTTCCATTTCAGCTCTCCTCTAGCACCCAGGCACCGCTCCACAGAAAGCCAGCCTATAAGCTCACTCCCTCACATTCCCTACAGTTGTTTGCATGGGGTTTTTTAATGTACATATTAGAAACTTGATAAATGGAACACAGAAGTTATCCTTTGGGATTTTGCTCTAAAAGGCCACAGAGGGTATTTCATATGGGCAAACAAAAGATCACAGCTACAAACTGAGAGACAACTCTTAATTCCACAGTCCAAACAGAGCCCACAACAGAATGACAGAAACGCCGAATTCCAAAGCCACCACAAATGAGACAGTGTAATGTTGAGGAGTGTTTTCATCCCCTGCAATAAAATCCACATCACCTGAACTGCAGATTTGTGATTTTCCCTGATTCTAGTAAAAAGATACAAGTTTATAGCTTACAATATGTAAAGATTAGTAAGTTTTATTTCAGTAAAATTTGGTAAGAAGAAAATTTAAGAACTGAAACAGAAGCATAAGTTTTACTAAAAGCTTAGCTTCCATAATCTTCTGCCCAAAGGTGCCAACCGCTGCCCCCCACCTCTTTACACACACTGTACACCAGAAAATACTCGAAAGATTCCACTAATGTCAGTGATCTTTTAACTGAATGATATGTTCCCTAGTAATCCAAGAGACAATTAAACAGAGACACCTTCCATGTTTACAAAAAAAACTACTTAAAGAATATAAATGTCTTTAAATTTGGTGGAACAATAGGACAACTGTAAATCTTCCTCATGATATCACCAGCATCATAAAATCTAAAGCAGTGATTCGGAAACTTCCCCATTGAGCCCTCCTTCCATTAAGTCCTTCTCTTCATATCTTTATCTCTGCCTTCTTGTATCTTCTCCCATCTCTATTGCTTTCTTTTCTTGGTTTACTATCTATCTGCCACCAACTCCCTTATGCCGTTACCAGCCGGGAAGAGAGAAGAATCAAGTGCATTTTATCAGTTTAGGACCTTAGGTCTTGCCCAGAAAACACCTCTCTAATGTTTGTGCATCTCAATGGCAGAGAACTGCTACTCCGGCACATTAGGCATTGGTATTATTACTTGTCACATCAAGGCAATGTAAAGTTGTCCAACAGCTCTGAAAAAATGCTAAGCTGTCAGCTCACATCTCAGAGGATTAAAAGTCAACAAATCTAACATGTCAATAACATCATCTATCACCTTCTAAATGTGGCTTTACTCAGAGCTACTAACAATCCTTTGTCTTCAAAGACATTTCGGAACAGAGTAAACAAGTCAAACTGCAAAGGTTCATTGTCCTCAAATCGTTAAAATTCATGCATGCTGTTCCAAAACCAATTCCTCCATTGCCTTCACTATACAAAATTTCTACTGCTGTCTGCTTTTCAATGGTTCAGGCAATAAAGGACAGTGACACAGACCAAGCTTACCTAAAATTAAATTAGAAAGCACTTGGTGTAAGAACAGAAAAGAATCAGGGTGTTTCTATGTTGATCCCTGTTCATCTCCAACTTGCACAGATTTGTTCTGCTCATGCTTTGTACCAATCAAAAACTCTAAAATCTCATTATTACAGCACCAAGCCTGCACAACACTTCGTAGCCAGATCCTGGTGTTACATTAATGATGGATATTTAGGCCAATGTGAACACAGGCTGCCAAGATCCCAGCCCACTCCTAGCTGAACAGCAATGCCCCTCGTTTGTGCTTGCATGGGTGCTCATGTAGGCAGGCAGCAGGCCAGCACAGGCAGGAGACACCCAAAACCTAATAATCCTTTCCGTTCCTCCTCACATTTTTCCTTCTTGGATCTGCTTCCTTAACAGGCATACCACACTGGCAGAGTGCTGGCACACAGAAACTAAGAATGAACAGCCACAATTTAGACCTGCTTAAATTGCTCCACAACAGCCCCCTCTGCCTACACCATGCAGGACACCGCCTTGCATTCAACCGGCTCAAAGAAAAAGTATGATTACATCTGCCTCCATTATACAAAGAATGTATTTCTCAACTGAACAAAAAGAAGAAACCATATAAATTTAAGTATGAACTGTAAGTTCCAGACATCCACACATCACATTTAATACAATGAATTTCCACTTAAATTACTCAACAGTCAGCAATTTCAACACAAACTTTTTAGTCAAAAGCCATCGTACAATTATTTAGACTGGGTACAAAATCACATAATGCATTACTGTATTTCTTCTAAATCCACGTTTTCTTTCTCAAACTTTCCTTGCATCTTGCTACTCATTACTTGGAGATAGTTCAATTATCTTAATAAAATACTTCACATTTACCTTAATATTTCCTAAAATCTTGAAATCTGTTACTCAGCCCATAATCAAACTGACATTGTAAAGCAGTCATTAAAAAATTCCCAGTTTGTAATACTATTTCCTGCACAGGCTCTGCCACTCCAATATTTTTCTGGATGTGTATACACTGTGTTTCTATATGGATAATCTGCCTTTTTATTAAGCATCTGCATTTGAAAAGAGGCTCTGATATGATCAGCAAAAAAAGAGAAACAGAACATGGAAATCAGAGACAGTAGGTCTTCTATGAGGGTATAGAGTTCTTGTTTCGTCTCTATTATCCATATCACATTCAACATCCAAAACCACTAATGGCAATTCACTCTGTTCTGTGTACCATATTACAAAATAAATTGCTAAGGCTCTGAGTGATATAAAATGATAACACCTGACCAGTCTATCTCTGGAAATCTGAAGCAAGCAATCTACTTCTACCACAGATTTTCTGCGTAACCACAAACAAGGTCCACCCGCCTCCTGAGTCTCAAAACCATGTGCATAGCTAACTAAGAGCATTTCATGGACATATTCACTAACGAAAATCTGTAATTATTGTGGACAAGACCAAAAATGGCAAAGACTTTGCAAGAAATCAAGAATGAAGGGGGAGGGGGAAAGCAACTCATGCACATAAGACACACAAAACCTGTTTTCTAAGAAAAATCCTATTATTTCTAATGTGAAATCCTGATCGCCAGCAGACTGATGCATGAAGTGTTGTAAAAACCTGTCCTTGTGATCTTACAATCCAATGAGCTAATTTTAAAAGAATTAAGAAACATATTTCTCCTAAACTTTATATAGTAACTGAGTATCATATTAGGAATTGAATCTCATCCAAAGTTACTTTTCCACATGCTGCATATACTAGCATAAACAGTGAAAAGTTTAGTGTTAAAATCTTTTCCTGCTCTCAGTTCTTCTTTCTGTAAATACACCTTTACCAGACCAAGTTCACACTGCTACCTTTCCCTCTGCCCTCTTGTTTTTAGTACATGCAGCAGCTTCTGCTTATAGCGGGACACTTTCTTTCGGTATCACTGATCACAACGCACTAGTGGCACTATTTTATGAAGCAGCAAAATCCAGTATTTCCAATGAGGCATCAGCTTAATCACAGTAAGAAAACCCATAACAAAAAAACCCCAAACAAATAAACAAAACCCCCCAAAAACCAAACCCACAACACCAAAGCTCTCTATGCTCCCTTTCCCCGCAATTAGTTCTTCTAGAAGCTTCACAAACCTTCCTGATACTGCCCAGTAAGTAAGCAGGTTCAAGTCACAATTAATACCTACTCCTTAGCATGAGTACACATTCAATGATCTGACATGAACAAGCTCTTGCATTTCAGTTTTCTCACTACAGACACAATTTCAGTAACAACTGTTTCACAAACTGCTCCGGTCACCTACACTTGACCACCTGAAAGCCAGATACCAAGCATGCCTGGTTTGCATGGTAACAAGGCATGACCTGTCTCCAGTAGCATCCACAGTAGAGATGACACTAGATTTCAGGGGATCTTGTTGGAAACAGCCTATCAAGTACTGTTTGATCTAATTCACTCTTGAAGCTCCCTCATGTTTACAGCAAGAGCCACCACAACCTCTTCACCATTGATCTACTTTTTTATGGTGCGTTTTCTGCTGACAGGAACCTATGGACAATAAAAGCCTGCAGATGGAGCTGAAGAGCAGTTTTATCTAGCTGCTGTGCACAGAAACTCAATCTTAGCTACTGAATATAGACTGAAAGGTTGAGGCAGCTTTGGAAAGAGATGATCTCAGTTGCTGCACACGTTACACTCAACTAAAGCTGTCACTTCAGAAAGCAGCCTTTCCAAAAGTCTCACTTAAAAAAAAAAAAAAAAAAAAAAAGAGTTAAAAAGGGCATGAAGTGCAGAAAGTTACAACTACATGATTTTAGAACATACACTTCTTGCACAAAATAAAATTTAATTTTCCAAATTCTTCTGAAGTATATACTCCTCCTCTAGTAATACTAACTCAAGTTACTGCTCTGGCCATACTTTCTGGCACCAGTTGAAAATGATATGGAAAACTACTGGTTTACCAATGCAATATTCCAGTGAGCTGATACTGTACCCTTATAGGAGGAACTTTGACAGTGCAGATCTCCCAGGCTGGAGCTATTTTTTCAGCTGCATCTGAAACGAGCAGACTGCATGCAAAGTATGTTTTGGAGAAGGAGAAACATGAACCACCACAAGAACAGAAGTCAACAGTAACTCAGAGCCCAACGGCTCACGCTACTGCCAACTATCACAACTGCCCAGCAGCACGCTTCAATTTGTAAGGGCTGAAGGACAAGGAAGTTCCATTGAAGTCCCTGTATGATGTGGGTGCAGCTTACCCCCAGCTAAAGGTACTTTTTCAGCTGGGTGGCCTGTCTGCAGAGAAGAGAGAGCAAATCCTCTTGTGGTTAAAGCGGTGAGCTGGAATTAAAGTTCTGGGTTCAATTTGTAGAGTGATTTTCTGTTTAATCTATGGCAACCCCCCAGGGTCACTTCCTCAGTTCGGACATAAAGTACTTCCCCCCCCTCCCCCTACTTCAAGATGCACTTTCAGGAGTAACAGCTACACAAATAGCAGAACCATGCATTTTTATCCTTGGATGTACAGTATCTCATAGAAGCCCCATACTTTTGAAAACAAACCAACAAGCAGTAATACCTAGGTATGTTTCCTTCAGATCTCCAAGCTGTTGGGCTTTTTTCTTTTCAAAAAACACACAATTGTGGTAGATGAAGAGGGAAGAGGTTGGTTTGTTTGTTTTCTAGAAAAAAAAAAAAACCCAAACTTAGGGGCTTACCAGATGGTATTTACAAAACACAGTAACAGAGGAGGGAAAAAAAAAAATAAAAATCAGTATTGAACCTCAGCCTGTTAACTTCAACTACTCTAAATGTTACCTATCATGTAACATTAAAGCCACATGCAGAACTGCCTTGAAACACAATTCCTATTACATTTCAGCTATCCAGCATGAGTTCTGCTGTAAGAGAAGAAAGAAATATCTGGGTTTTATTACAATAATGACAGAATATCTGTATGATAAGCAATTATTTAAGGTGTTAAAATACAGTTCCTTTTAATTTCCATTCCTACTTGGAAATTCTCTCTCTCCTTCGTTCTCCCCACCCCCTTCTTTTTTAAAAGGTCAATTAGGTTTTGGCTGGACATGTCAAAATGCTCCTGTCACAACACTCCTACTGCTAGCTCCAGTCACACCAAGTTTTTCCCTCAATGCCTACCAAGTGATCCAGCACATTGCCATATGAATCTACAACGGCCACACACTCACTAAAGAAATGAGATGAGTCAAATGATGCAAGACACATATTTTCCTTCCAGGTCAGTTTTAACCACGACCAGGTGTTTTCAGTTCAACATCACTCATGCAGCCTTATGAGACCTTCTCCTAAAAATTCAGTTACCTTCAAGACAGTGCATACATCTTGCGGTTTGGAAATCCATGCAAGGAATAGCACTTTAAAAGAGCTCTCAGAATTGACTAGCTCCCTAAACACAAAAGTTTAGTAGTATTAGATGTTAAATAATCTCTTAGCATCAGCAATGAAGTAAATTGTTTGACGGTATGCAATTCCATTCCACTTCAGATTTGTAAACACTTAAAATAGCTTCTCTCTGCATTTTGATGCTGACCTACAAGAGGCTTGCACAACTGAAATATACAAGTAGTGAAAATGAAATAAGCAAATTATAAAAAAAAGGCTCATTTCACAAACATAAATATTCGTAAAATTAATGCATTTGGTTCATTATAAACAAGATATAACAAGCTATATGAAATTCATAATACAATAAATTCCTGAATTTACTTAAATAATTTCAAATTCATTTAAATCTCTTTCTTCAAAACAGATAACAAATGAGTGTACTCTATTCAAGGGGGTTTCACTATACCAAAACACTGGCATTTAATAGTTAATAAAATGCAGCATATAAAAAAGCCACATTTTCAGTGATAAAGAAAATGTCAAGACAGAGTCTAGAAAAATGTATCAAACCCCAAATAACTTCTACTTAGTTTAACCACGACCACACACGGTTATGCAAGTCTTAATGTAATTAAAGACTATATGGTAATAAAGCACCACAAAGGAAAGGTAGTATGGTTGTACAGGCAAGCATAAAACATTTCCTATTCTGAGTGCTCGACTTTACAACCTTAACAATCTGACTATTCATTAGACACATGTTTTATAGCACTTATTTTTCAGTCACTTAAACATCATCATGTAGAACAAGCTCCCAGACCGTTATCAGGGCTGGAGTCTCTGCTTCTAGTGCACAAGAGCTGTAACCTGAGCCAACAGAAGTGACAGGCCAAGGCAGGAATGACCTAGCAGGAAAATTAAACCTAGCCCACAGACCTTTCCAAATGGCTCTGTTTCATAGGGTTGTTTCTCCATCTCATCACTAAGTCTACATTTCCTGCACGTCTTGCATTTTCAGTAGCAGTGGATTTCTGATACACGCGTATGTACATGACTACAGTGCATACAAGCAATAAGCCCAGCTTCCCCAAGTCCTCAAGTTCACTACATATAAGCAAAATCTTTCTTCAAAATACACATTAAAATGTTCCTCAGAATGATGGTAATGACTGCATGCGCAAACACAGCCAGGAAGGCATTAAGAATGGTGCCGTACTACACAGCTCCCCTCTCAGCCCAGCAGAGGCAAGTGACCATTCCCAGCACAACGGTTAGGCAACACCACTCCAGCAGAAGATACACGTGCTTTGCTAGGCTCTTCCAAATTTTTGTTAGTTTGTACCCAAGTGAAGATTCACAGTGACAAAGACAGACAATATGAAAAAGAAAACTACACTGTCATATCAAACACTAAACCAAAGTTTGAAATACCTCTCTGTATTAATCCTTGACCAATGACTACTTGAAAGAAGTTTTTGCTTTACTCTGACTGCCAGTGATGCTGCTGTTCTACTACTGAATTTTTTGTACTGTTAATAGTTTGCTAGTTAATCAATGCGAAAAACAGAATACAGAAGCACGTGGAACAGGTTTAGCTTTTGCTAAACCTCAATATAAAATAGCCTCAATATAAAAACTGCTGAAAAAACATCACAAGGATGTACATATACACATAACTAGATTTGTAGTTTTCTGTTTAGTTTGCCCGAGTTTTTGAACCTGCAGGTTTCTGGACATGAAAGACAGAAAACATGAAATTGCTTTTAGCTACTGCTGTAGCATATACTGTTTTGTTATTCGTGTTTGTTGTTTTGGTTTCGTTTCTTTTAAACTTATTTTCCATGTCCTGCATGATCATTAGAATTACCATCCTTCAAAATGCTGTGGTTTTATCTGACTTGCATGTAAAATATCCAAGTTTAACATAATCTGGTTGTGTTGTGCTACTTTGAAATGGATGATCAACAGCTTAAATCTCAGCAACATCACCACTCAGTACTAGAGCCTACAAGAAATACAGTACTGCAGCAAATTAGTCCAAATAAGTCTGTAGTATCAGATGTCTAATGTATAAATGCTTCTTCAGTTAACATTTTAAACATTTTTTGTCTGTTTTCCACCCACTGATAAATCACCATGTATCTTTGATGTACCCACACATTAACTAGTCCACTTTGCTGGGCTGACCAATTCGCAAACTCAATTTTGTACACTCCCAAAGTTTCAGAGCAGGAAAAACAAAAGAATCAGCAGAAGAACAGACAATTAGGTGACTAATTTACTATACTACTTCTGTTTTGAGGTATATATGTTGGTGCTAACAAGCACTGAGCTTGGCTTTAAAATAACAAACTTCTGCTCAAAACACAACCACAGCAAACTATTGTTAAAAGTAGCTTTGCTGCCACAACGGCTTCTCTATTCAAAGACAAAAAGAGCACAAATAAAAGCAGGGAGCAGAGATTTAATAGTCACACCCCCACCCCTCCAAAATAACCTTCATTAAAATCCTACTTCACTTCATGCAGATCAGGTAAGTCATTTCAAGTATGCAAATATGAAACACTTGTTTTTCTTCATCAGAGTATATAAAAGAATCAAAGTATAATTTTGTTACACCTAGCTTTTCCAGACGGAAGGTGTCAGACCACTGCCGCATGGCATCCCCACATAGCGGCTACTGGCCTGCCACAGGTATCAGCAACTCCCCTGGGCAGAAGACCACAAGTTTCCTCAGCTCTAGACTGAGTTCTGAGCTCAAACAACTGTGAACTCATCATCCTTCTCTTCTAGATCCTTCAGTAAATCCTTCTTTCAGGTTTGTATAACTTGTAGTATATTAGTATACCTATATTGATCGATGTGCCTTTAAATTTATTGAAAGTAGGGAGGAGGACTACCATACCAAAATCCAGTTCTGAGGTTTCCAAACTATAGCATAAGATGCTCACCATGTCATTTCTTGATTCATTTTCTTTGATTTCTTCATTGTTTTTTGTTTGTTTGTTTGTTTTTGCCTCGGCAGTTGGTTGGTTGAAGTGACTGGTTGAAATGCAACTTAGACAATCATTAGGGATGGCAATGTTTTCCCCACACTAGCAAGGTGTCTCTAGTCACTCAAGGTCACCAACCTCTTAAGAGCGCTCTTAAAATCTCCTGTAATTTCCTCTTACACACGCTGGCTTTCTAGAGAAACACTTTCCGGTGATCTAAAAGTGCTAGAGACAAAGCTTACTGATTATAATCGTACCTTAGTCTAAACCAACACAATCACAAAGTAAACACCACACTGTCCATCCCACTGTTAAGACACAACAGCTCTAACTCCATCACAGCAAATAAACATTTCTACTTATCCTTCCTAAAGGTCAGTAAGTGGAGTAATATTCCCCCCCCCTCCCCCCCCCTCCAGTTTGGACATCTTACAGTACATACCACAGTGTTCTAAAAAGCAATTTCCTTTCAAGGCTTTCAAGGCAAGAAACAAGTCTATCAATTTAGTGTATGAAAATATGACAAGGAATATGAAAAACCCCATCCATTGCTCTGTGCTCTCTGATCTCTACAGAGGCCTGTGGGGAGAATACAATAATCCTTGAATATTCGCTCTATGCAGAACTGGATAAGCAGGTGTAGAGAATGTTTTGGGAAATGCCTACCCATCTTTCCACTCCTGGAGCAAGAAATTTCCAGTTACATTGTCTCAGTTTTCACAGAAAATGAAGTGGGTTTTGCAGATCTACATCTCAGGTTAAATTTACTCTTGGAAAAGGACTCTGGAGGCGCCCCTTCTCTTGACCCAACCAGGATTTCAGGGACTGAGGACAGTGCTTTTGCCTAATGAATTGATTCCTGGCAACACTAGCCAGGACAAAATTTCTACTCTTCATTTTTAACAGATGTGAAAAAACACATACTGCTTAAAGCTCTTGAAAAAAGGTGATTAAACCCCCTACATTTTGCAAAATTCACAGTAACTGCTTTTGTTGTTTGTTTGAAAGTGAAGGGAAACAAAGTGGAAATCCCACTACTACCAGAACAAAAAACCTTCGAACATTCTCTGTTGAAAGTAGAAATTAAACTGTAAAGCACAAAGAGAAGCATAACTTCCTAATACAGCCCATTACACATTGTTGGGTTTTATTACGTGTGACTTGTTAAGAACATTTATATTTATATTCAGGACTGAAGTGTATCACTGTGGGAACTATTTATATATGTGGTAGGATTTTTAAATATGATTAGCATCAACACCAATAACGTAACTGAAAAGACTTCAGCTTTATGGTAATATGCAGAAACATCACATTTTTTTACAGTTTAAAGAATTAAAACATCTGAGGAAACTTTACAGCTGGCTGAAACAATGCTAGGCTGTTTCGATCTACAGCAGAGCTGAAGGGATTCCTATCTACCTCACACTGAAAAACACTATGTGTAACCTTAATGCACAGAATACGAGTTTTCAAGCAAAGTCAAATTCAAAGTTGAGAGGAGAAAGGCCTTATCCTAAGAGTTTCTGCAGCAATTAGAGTAAGAGTTGAGCTGAAGAAATATCGTCTTTTCCAGGAACAAAATTCTGCAATGGAAGGCATGATGGGATAGAGGTCTTTCCATAGCTGAAAGGATTGTCCCCATATGCAACAATCAGCCTACAATGTCTGTATTTTAACAGAAGAGTTGGAAAAAAACCAAAACAAAAAAACCACTCAAGTGTCAGGATTAAAAATTGCTTCAATGTTTCTGTAAATCACAGAATCCTAGAATGGTTTGGATTGGAAGGGACCTTAAAGATCATGTGGTTTCCAACCGCCCAGCCACAGGCAGGGACACCTTCTACTAGACCTGATTGCTCAAAGCCCCGTCTAACCTGGCCTTGAACATTTCTTCCATGGATGGGGCCTCCACAGCTTCTCGGGACAACCTGTTCCAGTGCGTCACCACCCTCATAGTGAAGAATACCTAATCTAAATCTACCCTTTTTCGGTTCAAAGCCATTCCCCCCTGTCCTATCACTACATGGCCTTTGCAAAAAATCCCTCTCCGGATTTCTTGTAGGCCCCTGTATGCACTGGAAGCTGCTCTAAGGTCTCTCCGGAGCCTTCTCTTCTCCAGGCTGAACAACCTCAACTCTCCCAGACTGTCTTCACAGGAGAGGTGCTCCAGCTCTCTGTTCACCTTTGTGGCCCTCCTCTGGACTCTCTTGAGCAGGTCCATGTCCCTCTTGCACTGGGGGCCCTGCAGCTGAATACAGTACTCCAGATGGGGTCTCACAAAAAAACTAACACACCTCTCTCCTTCAAAATGTTTTTAAGTCACTAGAGATATACTGAGTAAGAATGGCCATTAGTGTCAGTAAACGTTCAAACTCAACATAAAGCAGTGTTCTTAAAATAAAAGCTGACTACAAGCCAGTTCTGACATAAATTCAAGATACAACCTCAGTGAGACAGTTCACCTAAGAGAAAAGCAAAATTACTTTCTATGCAGAATAGCATACCTACAGTAACACCAAGAACTTTGCTTATTAAAAATTCCCAAATGTACTCTACAATCTCAGTTCTTATTTCACTTTCATCTCCGAAGTAATTCAGAGCAATATACCAGTATTCGTACTGACTGAAGACATTACACCATTATTAAGCACAGGAACATCAATAAAGTAACAGATAAAAAAAGGTAGAGCTGATGTGTAATATTTAAAGGCAAGCAAAACATAGATGGCTATCAGTTTGGTATCAACCCAATGGCAATATTGGAAACAAATTAATTTACTGTGTAAAGGACAGAAATATAAAGAGAGTTACTCAGCATGGTTTTATAGAGAAAAAGTTGTGGCAAATGAGCAAAGATTCATCTTTCAGGCAAGGACTATTTGTAATAAAGATAACTGCAAAGGTGTATGATGCATATATGGCACCTATATGACTTTCTGATTTAACAATACGTCATACATTATTTAAAAATGGTTATAAAATAATCAAAGTATACAGCAGGATTTCCAAAGTGGCTTACTGACTTCAAAATACTAGTCAGTGGGAAATTTCAGTAGAAATTTCACACCAACATGTACTAAGCACGATGTTCAAAATATTCGTTACCTATTATTCTTCAGTAAGTCATTCCTGATAAACTCTGGGAGACTGAGATCGGCAAAACTGTAAAAAAATAATAAGCAGACAGCCACCTTCACATTTTGTTTCATTTCAAACAAATTAATTCCACTGAAGTTGCACTTCTGAAAAAAAGGACCAATCATGCAGAGAATGGTCATGGAGAGAAGTAACAAACACCACCTCTGTATTAGCTCCATGGGTGATGCTGTAACACTTGCTACCCAACACATGCTAGCCAAGAGAGAGTCAGCTCACCTTCTCTTCTGTACATAGCAGTGGTGAAATTGGTAACGGGGGAGGTGGGGGTGAGGGTGGAAGAGGGGAGAAATTTAAGGTTTGGTAGCTCTTCATAATGAAAAACAGAGGGGTTACAGGTGAGAGTCTCAGGAAAAAAAAAAAAAAAAAAATCATAGATACAGGCAAAGTGCCTTTTCTGAGATTACAGCTTCACAATAACCAGCACCAAATCTACTGGACAACCTAGCAGTACAAATCAGACCTGGAAGAGGCACACGTGTGCTACTGCATTTCTGCCACATTAGCCAGAGCACACAACAGTAAGCTCACAGAAGATAAGTGACCACAGTGGATGAAAAAAAAAAACCAAAAAAAACAGTGCATCATATACCCACAACACATTAATCCAGCACATTAGATTTCCAGTATCTCAGAGCCTGAGAGCTTAGTTTAGTTTGTCAAAGTAAACTAGAAAATGCCTGTTACAGCCTGTATCTTTGTAAGGAGAAAGCAGCAGATCCAGGAGACCAACTGACCTAGCCAAAAGGCACAGCACGAGCCAACAGCTCAGCATTGGCAAGGCTGATGGGAAGAACCAGAGGCAGGACACCAGAGCCTTTCCAAGCACAGCGGTTCTTCCCCTCCGTGAGTCTCCAAATTAAAACCAGATACCCTTCCCAAAAACATATTTCACGGTAAGGTACAAGATTCAATGCAGGAACAACTCAGTAAAACACGAAGATGTGACACAAATCAAAGCAGATGATTTAGTAACCCTCTGAAGCCTTGAACCCCCTGAAAGTACAATCATTCCTGTTCATTAACTATTTCAGTCGAGTTTGAAACATCACCACTTTATCTGTAGTTTTTGTTTGGTTTTTTTTTCACTTGTATTGAAGGCAGCCCACACCATAGACAAATGGTACTATGCTGTTTTTCCACAATGTTTATTCCTGGGAACTTGATACGCTAGTGGCTGTGCATAACTACCAAATGGAAGTAGATGATAATATACCTTTCTACGATTAGTCTGCCAGCCGTGCAGCAAGTAGCACTGCTTTTACTATGTTAACCTAAGGCCAAAACAGTTAACGCTAAAGTGCATTACTAAGCTTCCTTTTTCCTTCACAGACATTTTGTAGAAGCTCAACAGAAACTTCTTGAGAATCTTAGGCAAATGTAAAACTGAAGTACGAGACACTCATTTCCTATGTGCCTGCTCTTCCTGAAAAATTCTGGATGGAGTTTCACTGTGCATGAATTTGCTAATCTTAGCAACAATGTTGTCTTTACTCTAAAATCCAGGTAAGCAAAGCATTTCTAAAATAAGTTATTTTTTAGTTAACTCTTTTAATTTAGCCTGGCTACAAACTAAAGTTACAAATGAAAGCCCCAAGCAGGTTTCTTACACCTACAGAAGACATCACAGAACAACAAGACAGCCTCTTTCACAGAAGCAAGACTGACTTTAAAATAAAGGGTAAATAATAAACTTACAGATACCTCTCAAAATATTAATATCTTTCCTTTCTTTGTTTGCTTTTTACCTCTAGCTGCTACTAATTGATTACTTTCTTTCCTACAAGTGCCCTTAAGTGAGCATCTTTTTAAAAGTTCATATTTCAATTCAGTTAGCCTATCCTGCCCTTTCTTCTACTATTAATAGACATATTCTGTTCTGAAACAGGTGTTCTGCTTTGAAATTCCAGTGCAAACTCCAGGAAAGAAAAAACCTGTTAAAAGGCATTTCTGCACGGATTTTTGACAATATAGCACGCCCATTCATTTCCCCCAAACTGTCTATCCAGCCTGACATTTTCCATGAAGACCCACAACAACAGACCTCATGCATACACACACAGAGAAATCCCACCGTGCACTTCCTTGAGAACAAAATGCTAAAATCATATTTATTTCCAGCATCTAAATCTGGTTATTTATTGAGAAAACTGTAACAAGTCTATGATATCACACAGGATTTTTCTGATCTGCAAGACCCAGAAAGCCTGCTTGTTTTCAGGAGATGGCTGTTACCAAAAGCAACACATTTCTTCAGGATTTGTGAGTAGGGGCGAGGAAATAGGAGCTGAGTAAGGTTTTTTTTCTTCCATTGTTTCTCCCAGCTGGTGGGAGACTATTCACATTGCTCTGCAGAAACACAGAGGAGACTGAGAAGCCAGAGGTACAACTGCTCTCTGCTAGTGCTCATGGAATAAAAACAGACAAGGTTAGAGCCAAGGTGCAGAGGCACAGGTTTAGCTACAGAGACAAGGGTAGCAGAGGTCTCACAGTAAAATACTGCCACTTGCAACCCACTGCAGCATGCAGCAGTCCCATGTCCCAATGCTCCTTGCCAGCAAGTGCTGTAGCAGTCACTACCAGACAGCGATAACACACAAAAATCAGCATCCAAGTGTTACTTATGTCATTAGCATTTTGGATCAGACTCTCTCCGAGCTGATGATCCTGTTGGGGATGCACACAGCACCACAAGTCAGGACTTCTAGAATAATTCCCTTCCTGACAAAGCGAACTGCAGGGAAGGAAAAAAAAAAACAAACCACAAAAAAACAAAAAAAACAACCCGAGAGGGAGAGAAGCTGGTCTTTTAAAATCTGTGTTACAAAGGATTAAAACTGCTACAGCATTAAAACTGCTGTATCAAGCATTCTGGAGCAGGAGCTTTTTTAAATTAAGGCTTCTCAAATACAGTAGTTTCATCTTGGTTAAAAAGGATAAACAACAGAATACGGCTTATTATACTTCAATTTTCTAACACTATAGAAGATGCCTGACTATAGTAGGCCAACTTACACAACTTACTGAATCCAACATCCAAGAGTAAGCATGTATGTACCTGTAGCAATCAAGGATTAAAACACTTTGTTATTAAAAGCGTGCTGTTTGTATGAGGCCTGTCAGTTCAAAACAATAACAAAGAACACCAAAATGCTTCAGTATCAGTTAAAGGTTACACGGCTTTCACTGAAATAGTTTGACTTTGTTATGTCAAACACTGAAAAGCAGAAAAAAGAAGTTAGAAATCCAAGTTCTACCAACTTCAAAAGAATTGTCCTGACAAAACATACCTACACCTGACTGAAGTATTTCAGCTTTTGTCACACACAACAATTCAATCTTTTGAAAAGCAGTCACCCCACCACCACCCAGTTCTGAAAGTATCCTTATTTAACTAGAGAAGTTGTGCTGTCCCAAACTTAGTCCATTAAATATGACACCTGCCTGATAGACCTTTTTCACAGAGAGGAGGAAAAAAAAAAAAAGAAAAAGAAAAGTTCACACAGGAAATCCACTCTGGCAATGCAGCACTGTAACCTCACATCTCAAAACTCACTACTTCACATCTCAAATACACAGCATCTCAGATCTTCAGGTGTGTGATTTTTCCCAGCCTAGGCACCGTCCACTCCATTTCCTAAAAAAGACCTTGCAGAAACATACCATGAGATCATACAGTTAAAGATTACTAAATACATATAAATGAACACCCTGCAAATGGGTCAAGTGATCTTAGTTATTTCTTTTTAATGCTTGATCTGAAACTTTGCATCTTGTAATGTACTGCTCTTACACTGCTAGATAACACTTGAAATGTACCTAGCTTTCTCCTCCCCGCTTTGCTCCCTCCCTCACACCTTGTTACCAGTAATAGCAGATGAGATAAAATTATCACATACATTTACTTAATTTCACAGCCTTGTACATGAGCAGCAGCATAATTTTACTTGTGTTTCAGGCTACTAGAAGGAGTAGAGTTCGCACATCTTTTTGGACATACACTTAGTCCAAGCTCATTTCACTAATTTCATATTAAAGCAGCACCTGTTTTTTCACAGCTTAGATGAATGTGCATATGAAGTTAGCAAGCATGCAAGCCTGCCAGGTCAACACCTTTTCTCAGTCAGTTTTTCCACATGCAATAATGTAGGTCTCCTACGCTTAATTAACGCTTATTTTCAATCCTATGACACAATAGTTAACTACAAAATAGAACAGGATCCTATGCAGCGAGCTATTTAAATAGTTTCCAAACCGTAAATATCCACACCAACACCAATAATACTATACACAAACACAAAAACAAAGATGATGATGTCATATTAAAACACCAGCACAGACAAACATGGAAGGAGGTAAAAGACCATTTTCTACCTGGTAAACCTTAAAAGGAAAATACTCAAAACCATTAAAGACAATGGTGGGAGCTAGAGAAAGTGAAGAGTCTCTGCAGCACCCGCACAACAGAGCTCAAAGTACAGGACAACAAAAGGGTCACAGATGAAGAGCTGCCTGGTTGAAGGAGTCACCTTCACCTACAACACATAGGTTTAGTCATTTCACCTTCTATTCTGGCTACCTGTTGGTTTCATTTGTGCTTCACAGCTCATCCTCAACAGTTGATAAAAATCAAAGCTGATTTGTGACATTACAATGTCTACAACAGGAAACTGTATGCAGCACCCATCTGCCAGAACAGCCACATGGCAAGGAACCTGAGCTGGCTGGTGGAGGAGTAAATTGACAAAGGTTTAGAATCACAATGGAGAAAATCAGAAAACTTTCTATTTAACTATATTTACATGCAAAAGGCACAGATTTCAACTTTCCAATAAAGTTCATCTTCAGTCACTTGTGTATTAGTAAGCCACACAACAAAGTATTTTGACTGCAAATGTGTTTATATTATGGACTACGTAAACCACAGCACAAAGTCTCAGTGGCCTGAAAAAAAGTTATGTTTTGCATTCATTATTTCACCGCTTGCTGAATTAGAAGTGGTTTACTCAGTTGTGCACAGTTTAGCATACTAAAGACAGAATGTCTGCTAAATATGCCAGTCTTCCAGACAGCCTACAGGTTGCTATAAAAGTCCAACACCTTTTCTCTCTTTATCCAAGATGTCTAAACCATACAGACTGGGTTTTAGATTTAAGAAAACACTTCCTTTTCTGTAAATTAAAATCTGATTAACACATAAGATAATCAGTCCATAGAGACAGCACCCAAAGAACTTTAATGCACACAAACATTTTTTCAAGTTGTTTTCAAACAATACACCTACCAGGGGTTCAGAAAGATGCTGTGTCTTTCTAACAGGCAAAGAGAAAATGTCTGACTGACAAGATGTCTTAGCCCCTTTCAACATTAGAAGGCACTCCACTGCTATCTAATCAAGACACATTCTCTTCTCGTAAAGTATTAACAAAGCACACGTTTCCTCGACTAGCACTATATTTGTCATCCTTGAATAAATTACTTCTGTATTGTATTTCATGCACTCTTCCGGCCCACATCCTGCTAGACACCGAATGCTTACTACTGGGAACAGATGAGAGGTTTGCCTAGACAAGTTCCATTCCTCTGCTAGATAAACCAACAATGAAAAAACTGATTATCAATTAAATAGCCATTATGCTTGTAATAAAGTAACCCCTGTGAAAATTCAGCTGAGAACGCGCAGAAGCAGGTGGGATCAATCTCTCTTGAGGCATCTCTATCTGCACTGGCAAGGCTGTGGAGGACAGTGTATACAAGTATCAGCATTACCTTTAATCGGACTTTAACATGTTACCTACTTTGTCTGCATACTAGCTATGACCATTACAGTATCTGAATGATCACTCTAACCACCAAACTAGCAAAAAACCCCTTTGTCTAAACTCCTAACTCCCAACTCATAGAGAAGAAAATAAAAAGTCATATTTATTGTATTTTCATATGTACTTTACTGAGGATTGATGCCTAACAGCATCATATAAAATGATGTTAAATATCAAGTTATCCTGGCAGTGCTCATAAACCAGTAGCTGAGTTCTTCCTGGGACAGACTGGTGTGTGTTACTCGCATTGCTTTTAAGGGGTTTATTTTAAATGAGTTTTTAAATAACCTCTTGAAATACCACAGCTAACGAAACGTTACAAATAAATCAAACACTACTTCATGACTAAGACGCTAACCTGCAATTCGCTGCTTCTGCACAGCGGCTGAAGAGCTGACGGCTGACAAGATAATCCGTAATCTCCGCAGATTACTTACACTCAAAGAAAATCTCTACTTTGAGAAACTTCAGGGAACATCCAGCATCGCTCTTCCCCTGCACGGCCCTACCGCTCCTCACCTCAAAACCTCGCCGAGCCGTTCCTTCCCGAGCCCTCGCCGCCCGGACGGCCGGGCCCAGGGGCGGAGGGGACGCCTCTCGGCGGAGAGCCGGGCCGGCCACGCGGCTCTGGGGCGGTGGGGAACCACTTCGGTGCCTCGTCGGTTTCCCTCCCGGTCCCGCAAGGACCCCAGACCGCACGGAGGGCCCAGGGACGGCGCGAAGGGCACGGGGTGACCCCACCTGCCCCCCCCACCCCCCGGACGGGCCGCGGTGACAGCCGGGCTCGCCTGAGGTAAACTCGCCCCAACCGCCGCCGCGGGGGGTGGGGAGGGGAGGGGGGGGAGGGAAGCCGGGAGCGACGGGGCGGGAAGGCCGCGACCGGGCCAGGGCTGCGGGGAGGGCGGCGGCAGCCGGGCCCGCCCTGCGCGGACACCCCCGCGGCGTGGCACCCCCACACGCCCGCCCGTCCGCCCTCCGGCCCGCCGCGGGGCCCGGCGCGGCGCTGCCCGCACTCACGATGGTGACGCTGGCCTTGCGCAGGTCGCGGTTCTCCTCCTGAAGCGCCTTGCACTTGAGCTTGTAGGTCTCCAGCTCGATCTTCAGCACCTTGTTCTCCTGCTGCAGCGAGGCCAGGCGGTTCGTCAGCTCTTCCAGCCGGAACGGCGAGATCACGATCCCGCCCGCCTTGCCCCCCGAGCCGCCGCCCGCCACCGCCGAGCCGGGCCCCGCCGCCGGCCCGCCAGCCGTCAGGGGCCCCGCCGGACCGCCGCCGCTGCCGCCGGCGCCGTCCGTGTCGCTCTCGCTGGCGCTGTCCGCCATCGCCGCCGCTCCCGCCCGCCGCCGCGCCGCCAGGCGAGCAGGGGGCGGTGCCCGCCGCGCGCCGGCGCCGCGGCCTCCCCGCGCGCCAAGAGGGGCCGCCAGCCCGCGCCGCCCGCCCACAGCGCCGCCTGCCGGCCCGCACCGACACCACCGCCAGCCGCGGAGCGCACCGCGCTTCAGAGCGGCGGGTAAAAATGGCTTTATCTTGCGGTAGCGCCGGCTCAGCCGGCCCCGATGGCACCGCTTCGGCGCGGCAGACTTCGCTTAAATATTAGGTTACGGTGGCAAACAGGCTGCAGGCAAACCCCGATTGGTTTACCTCAGTATGTCGGAAAACACGCGCCTCGCTCAAACCTGTGACCCGTGTGGGAAAACCTTGGGCCCACCCGGCAGCGCCGGGCTGGACCCTCAGGGGCTCGTTTACACACAGTTCAAACAACTGAAAACCTCTTATTCTTAAAAGAATATGTCTATAAAAATAAAGCATGAACGCAGGCAGTGCTGCCCAGTGCGGGAGAGGCCACAGGGCTGCCTCATGCCGAGCTGTACCTCTCCACTCCAGAGACCCCTTCGCATGCAGAGCAGCCAGTAGCCCCCCATTTTTGGGCACTGCAGGCAGATAGCGCCAGGGACACCCCAGCACGCCGAGGCAGGGCGAGCCTGGCAGTGGTCCCAGCCCCGGCCCCCTGCCCCGCTCCCCCTCACAGAGTGAGTGACAAAATGGCATGTCAATTCAGGCCTCCGTACATCTGTAAAACTGCTTTAAATTAAGATATATTAACGCCCATCTCTCATTGCAGAGAATGTATTTTTTGATTAGTATGTGCATTAGTTCCTTTTTTAAATTATTATTACTTTGTGAAGCAGCTGATTAAAGGCACAGGCTATAGCAAGATGTAACAGAGAGTATGCACTGTTCATTATAAGGCATAACGTGGTCCGTATTGCTCCTGGATAAATTAGTCACCAAGACTGTATAATTGGTTTCTCAATTATTTATGAAAGGTCTTTTAACAACAGTAATTTTTCTGTTAATGGCAAGTAAGGATTTCGTTATCTCTAACTGCGCTACCTTTTTGTTCCATGCCACAGTAAATTTCAAATTTTACTCTTTTAATGGCTGTAATATATGAAGGAATTCCATCTCTGTAAAGTAATTATTCTTTTTGCCTGCCTGGGAATATAAGTGCAGGTCATTTTATTTTTGGTCTCTTAATCACAAGAAAAGCAGTAAAAGGGCCGTTCCTAGTTTTCAGCAATGGGTACTACTCTGCAATGCCTGTCCATGTGTCTGACCTCAGCATGTTATGCTGCCATGCAAACGGAGCTCAAAATGGGGGATGAGGAGTGGAAATGGGGGTCCCCATTCAGCTCTGTGCCAGCCCTGTCAGGGTACATTGGCTCTGAGCTTTTAGGGCTAGAAAAGGTCCTGCACCACCTGCCTGGCCCTGTGGAAACTGAGCCATACTCCTGCATCCTGTTACCTCTGCACTGAGCTTGCTGAAACCATCAAAATGTAATAATCATCAGCATCAGCCACCTTCAGCACCACCCTGGGCAGCTGTAGCCCTCCCCCAGCTGGGTTTCCCAACCCTGTGCTTCGTTAGGCTGGAATTCCTCCCAAAACATGAGAGCATTGACATCAAGAGATGCTGCTATAGATGCACAGGTCTCCACAGACCAGCTAGACGATGTCCATGAGGTCTAGTAAGACAAGCCCTACTGTCCAGGGCAGCCACCAGCTCCTCTGCCCCACAACAGCGCCTGGGCTGAGCCTCTCTGCCAGTGCGGGCTTTGCAATAAAAAGCCAGAGGGATTAAAAGAGGATTCAACAAATAATGAGCACTGTTTTGGACAGGTCATTACAATTCAATATCATTGCTTTTAAATAGGTCTGCTGGTATTCGGGAAGCTGTCTGAACACAGCCGGGTCGCAAGGAAGCATTAGTCTATGTACACACTCCACAGCACTGGTGACAGCAGGCAAGCTGGTTTGCTCTGTTGCCCCTGTCCGCATGCACACATGCTCCTCAAAGCAAACTCATTTCTGAACAAACAGGTTTGTAACTTAATGTTCTTTCTTCATCCAGCTGACTGGCTTTGATCAGCCAGTTATTTCTATTGCCTTCAGTGGAACTGCTCACGTTTGGGTGTCTTGTTGAATCAAGGCCTAAGTATTTTGAAAACCTGCATCAGCAAAACATGCATCTGCTTCAGGCTAATCTTACCCAGCAAGCCCCACGGCATGCTTAACCTTAAGCCACTTTTCAGACCTATCAATGTTAATCTTAAGTGCTTAGCTGAGAGCACTATAATTTTCCAAAGGACGTGGCCACTGCTCCCTTGGACTAGCCTGAAAACGGACTGAGAGGTGCAGGCAACATCCTCAATCCAGCAACCAGGACAGGTCAGCTCAGGCGGGATTGCATCCCCAGGATCACACCAGTCAGCTGCTGGAGCTGCCTTCAGCAGAACATTTCCAGAGTAGGCAGAAGGTGCTACAGATGGTGGGTACAGAGAGGAGGGATCTTGAGGTGAGAGGAGAGCTTTCCCCTGGCAGCTTCACCACCCCTCTCTCCTGGAGTTGCATCAGAGATCCTGCTTCCAGCCAGCACGCCAGCTTTCATAACAATGAATTTTAACTTGGCACTTCTGTAGCACTCTCCAGTTCAAAGCCATGCTGAAACATTATCTAATTAATTCACACAATAGCCCTGGAAGGCAAGAAAGGGAGGTAGTGAGCTGAGGTACTTGCCAGTGACAAACACTGACTCAGCGGAGGAGTGGGAGGAAAAATCAAGGGCCCTTGATGTTTAGATCTGAGACAGCATCCTTTTTGTCATAACAGCATTTCAGTCGTTTTAAAAACAGCACCCGTATATTTAATTACAATTACAGCCAACTACTCCAAATTAATAGATTAAACAGGAGAGAAAATTTTATCCTAATTAGCAACCCCAAAATAATCACATTCTTTGCACATCTGTAAGATGTTAACCAAACCAATTAAAAAGTGTAACTGTGGTATAAGCACAATTAGCAAAACCCCCTTTTAAAGGCTTAGGGCGTGCAGCATAGGTTGCCCTGCATGGCAGCTTCAGGGCTCCACTGCTGGAGCCCTGTCCCCCACCACTGCATGTGCAGGACAAGGTCCCCATCCTCCTTGCCTCAATTTTTTTTTATTATACAAAAAATAAATGCAAAACTATAAGGGAGCAAGGGGAGGTGTTGGTCCAAATAAAGAATCTCAAAATGTCACCAGCACTGTAATAATAGCAGAGCAGCAGATACTCAAATCAAGAAGCAGCGATAAAAAGGCAGGGCTTTATTCACAGAAACTATCACTACAGGAGGTAATGAGCAATTAGAAACAGTGTTTCATAAACTCACATCAACATATAGAAATATTTGTATAAAATACATTGCTAGGCACAAGGGTTTAGAAGAGGTGTGTTCAGAGATTTAATGTAATCTTTAATGTAGTTCCAGAGGTCCATTAATCAGCTGGAAGACCTTCTATAACAATACAATTTTATTAAAATATTCAGTAGTTATAGTCTGAAGAGAAAAAGACCAACTGAAGCTAATTAACACCAGGAAAAATTCTGTATGGTTCTCAGAGTACCGAGTTGAAATAGAGGGGGGAAAAATAAAGGAAAGACAAAGTCGCATTAAAATGCAATTAATAGGAAACATTGCTAGGAAAATAAACTGAGGGAGTTTAAAAAAAATAAATCATGACCTGTATGTAAGAGAATATTCAAAGGGGAAAATGGAGTGCATATGTGGAGATTTTACCATTGTGGAAGGGTTGTTGAAGGGGAGAAACCACGATTGGAAAGATACTTGTATGAGCAGAAAAAAACCTCAATTTGCTACTGTTGTGGATTAAAGCATCTGTTGCTGCAGGATAAAACATGTTTTCTAATAAGCATTCAGGTGAAAATAATGCCATGTGATTTGCTTTTCTGACCAACAGTTCTTTAATCAGAAACCTGTATTTGAAAAGAACTCTCTGTGCAGGATAGAGTATCTGACTATGAAAAGGTCCTGCACAGTAGACACCCAGTATCTAACACAGCTTCAGCGCTGGGGCTTTAGTTTGTATCCTTGTTCTCCCAGGGAATTTTTTTCAGAGTCTGTACTAGGTTGGTCCTGCTGGTCTGGCTGTGCTGTAATGATATCCAGTCTCTGGAAGCCTTCCAAGGAAGTTGGTGAACAGGGGATCACTGTGCATTGCTTATTTTATGGCGCAAATGGCTCTCAATAATTGAACATTAGTGTGATGGGAGAAGTACCAGTAAAATTTTTATTATAAATCTTTGCCTTCCTCCAGGACTTAGGATCAAATAAATAAAGCCGTGCACAATTAGCATACTGTTTTTAGCTGTTAGGAAAAATGTGGCATATACGTAGTTTTTCCTTGAGCAGCTCATTTTTCTGTCCTTCACTAACCTTTTTCTCTCCCAGTGACAGACTATTTTTCATGTCAAGCACTTTGTAGCAGGGTGGGTCTAACTTTCCCTTCTTCCCTCTCCCTACCCTCGGGTCTGTGTCTCCATGGGAAAACTGCTGTGCTTTCAATGATGCAAGAATATTTTCCTCCTTACTATCACGATGTTTTCTCTCCCTA
Source organism: Strigops habroptila (assembly GCF_004027225.2). Lineage (NCBI taxonomy): Eukaryota > Metazoa > Chordata > Aves > Psittaciformes > Psittacidae > Strigops > Strigops habroptila. The sequence continues at coordinate 33,823,671 of NC_044281.2, forward strand.
GCTCACTTTAGGGTTAGAAGGGAGTTGAGCTGGGAGCTCTTCCTCCTCCAGCTCCAGTTTGGTGGGATCTGCCCTGAAAACAGAGGTCCTGTTTGCATCCGCTCCCTCCTGCTGCCCCTGACAATCCCAGCACACAACCCCAGGGCCACAGGTGCAATGGGTCAGTGGTAGCCTTTTCATGTCCCGCATGTACCTAGGAAAAAACCCAAGCCCCTTTCCGATACCCTGCCCAGCATCCCTGTACCCACCTCAGCCAGGCAACCCCCAGCCCTCCGGCTTGCACCCCCTTCCTGGGGAGAGGGCTGGTGGGCAGAGGAGCTGCCCTGAAGCCAGCATCACTGCTCCTGCAGAGCCCTTGGGCTGCATGGAACCACACATAGCTCTGCAGCTCAGGCCAGGGCAGCAGCACCTGCTTTTCTCCAGGCCAAGCTGCTCGCATGGAGTTTGCTGTTATTGTACAGGTTGCATGATAAAAATTGCCACCAATGGACTTCACTGAGTTTCATCAGATTTTATTGACTTGATCAGCCCAAAGAAACCCCAGTTGCAAACTCCTTTGATAGGGGGCATGGAAATGGTTCTGGGGGTGCGTGCCCTGCATGCCAGGCTATAGCAGCTCCTGGTAGAACATATCTTGATTTCCTGCACAGTGTGTGGTATGGACAAAGCCTGTGTTAAACAACCCCCCAGGAAATTAGCATTAATTAGCAGGGTGCTGCAATCCTGCACGTGACTGCCATTTATCCCACTAATGTCAGATCTGCACTATTGGAGCTCTTAGAATTTCTGACCTTAAAACTATTACCGGCCACAAAAAAAACGTAATTGATATTCTTTCAGAATGGAAAAAGTATGGTAGGATACTCTGCAGCATTATTATTAGGTAGTGCTAAACCACGTATCAAAGCATGAAAAGAACACTGTATTTAGCAATCGACTTTATTTTAATACATGCAATAAAAGTCCCATGACTTACAAATTTGCCTCTAAGGGCAACGTTCTCACTGGAGAAAATATGAAAAAAAGGCAAAAGTTGCACATTAGAGGTAGAGCTCTCACTCACTCCAGGGCTGTCTTCACTGTTTGCTAGTACTGGCAAGATTCCTGTTTTCCTTTTCAAATGACCATTTATACTTCAGCCTTCTTTTTCCCAAATATCCTGAGCTACTGTTGGAATCAATACCTTCAGTGCAAAACAAACCAACATCCAGAAAATCCTGTTTCTGCAACATTTAATGTGAAATTTTAAACTCTGCAAATTAAGCTACAGAGTTCGTGTTCCAGCCTTTGTCATCTCTCTTGTTCAAAGCTTCACGGAAGGCAGCAAGCTGCGACATGACCGGCTGAGTTGGAGGACTGGGATCTGCCAGCGGTGGGGACCACCCTGCCTGGGCATGTATGGCACTGTCCTGGATGGCCTGAGAGGTGCGTATCCTGTGGTCACAGACTGTTCAGGCGCTGAGCACTACCCATGGCTGGCCCTTGCTGCAAAAGCATCCCTGGAAGCCTCAAGGTGAGCCAGTAGCTACTCATGTGTGCAGTCGTGGTCAAGACCAACTGCCTGAGCTTGAAGGTGCCACACAAACCACCACCAGTGGCAGAAGACCTGTCTAGATCCCCCCGCACAGCTCTGCTACCTGCACAGGCAACCCCACTTTTATGCCTACACAAAGAGAGCTTCTGCCGTGCAGAAGGCACTGCTCCTGCCTTCCTGCTGGTGGTCACCAGAGCCTTTGCTTCCAGCTGTAAAATCATGATATAATATTAAATACATACATCTGCACACCATTTACTGGAAACATTCTTTTTCATTCAGCTGATCTGGGTACTTGCGAGTGGGAGGGAGGCATCCAGTTGGCAAGGTCTCCAGGAGGATGATCGTTGCTGTTGGACTGTGACCTGCAATAAGATGTGTTTGTTCTCCAGTAGCGCAAGTGGCATTTGCCCTCCAGACTCTGGCATGAGGACCTAGCCATCAGCATCGTACTGGCTGTATCCTGACCTAGGTAAAACGTAAATTGCAACACAGACTGGCTGCTAAAATGACGAAAATCACTTTATGTGCTGTCACTGCTTCAAAAGCTGGCAGCCCTCACTCAGAAATGCTGACAAACCAACCTGATCCGCTCTCCTGAGGCCAAGTGCTTTCCAATACAGTCAAGGAGAGCTTTGCTGACTGACCTCAGGTGATGGCTGCTTCCTGTGTGGGTCAGCAGATAAAGCAGCAGACTGAGCTGGATCTGTAGCAGTGGTGCTTTCTCAGGTACCAAGCTGGGGTAAAATACATCATCGCCATGGTGTCTTGAAAGCCACGTAGAACTGAACCCTGAGTAGTAGAATGTCTTTACTGCACCCTAGCAGAAGCCTGCAACCCAGAGCAGTGTGTGTACTGATGCTGCCTACACCACTTTGTTTCATGCCCATTTGTTATGTCGTGGTCCATCACCTATGCCATACAGGAAGTGCATGCAATATACAGGAGATGTACACTTTATTTACATCATCTACAGTGGGTTAGTTACTGGTCTGACTGATACACACTGGGGAGAAAACTGCTTTCAGTAGTGTTTTTCCTGGGTTTTGATGGAACAAAAGAAATTAGAGGAGGTCCAGCGTTATCACGTGTTGGAGAAGAGGCTGCATGTACCCCTGTTGCACAGGTCCCTTCCCCACACCCATGGCATCTCTTGCATCCCACAAGATGGATTTTCCTTAGCTTTGCTGAGGATGTGCTGGCTGCTGTGTTTTCCTCCTTCTCCTCCACCTGGGGACAGCCTGCCAAGTGATGGCTGGTCACACTGATAAGACAAGGAAGTGGGTCGGACAAAAGAAACCAAGAGGAAAAGCAGCAAAAAGCCAGAGGTGGTTAATAGCTGGCCTTGTGAAGCCACACGGCTTTAGGGTACAAGAACACTGCCAAAAACACATTATCCAAGAGTTTTAACACAATTTATTTTATGCTTAAATAATCAACTAGATCATCCAGTGTTTGTCGTTTTCATACATATGTAATTAGAGCTATTATCAATGAATGCTGTTTCCATATGAATATAATCAACAAATTAAAGTATTTCACCAAAACCCAAATAAAAATGCCCTTTAAAACACAGCAGCCTTAACAACCTAATATTACACTGCTAGGATGATTACAGATGATTGGCTTACTGAAAGATTCTACATCTTATAGCCAGTACACAATACAGTAATAATTTTACAGCGTGCTGCCAGTCTATTAGCTAATAATTTCTCTTCAGTTCATTTAAAAATATCCCAAACTCATGCTCCTTGGAGCACCAACCCACTTCTAAAGCTGCAAGCATTACCCCCGTTATAAAGCGAGAACAGATAGCACCCCCCTCCCCATAATGCAACTACTGTATATGTTATGGGTTTTAGGTCATTTCATTGAAAAATTGGCAACAGCAACAAATATTAGATGAAGGGCTTTGTGTTTACAGATAAAATCTTATTTTTCATGTTGCGGTATAGTGTTTGCAAAACTGGAAAAGATTTAATCAAAATAAGGTGAAACACATGCATCAAAATATTAGTACTCTGAAGAAAAATTTTCACAGAACTACAGAATTCCTCATTTTGGGAATCATTTAAATTTGCAGCAGATTTTAAAGATTTTTTTAAAATCAAGCTAGCGTTTTTGCATATACAAACATTATAATTGCTAATATACAAGAATCTGTGAAGATACACCCAGAATATCCCTGTAGGTGCAGCCGTTTGAGACACCTAGTTTGCTCAATGCATTTGCAATATTCTGTTTGTGATCGAAAAGGCAGTGCCTTATCAACATTTATTCTATTTTGTTAGAATTTATACAGTGTTATTTATTTACAGCAAAACTATTGATGTTTAAAAAAGAAACAAATAGTGTTTTATACCCTGACAGTTTGGGTCCAAGAAAAATAAGGCGAGCTGTTCTGGATTTTAGTAATTTTAGTGTCTTTCCATGGTTTAACCATTTCGTCTTCATACATCCCCTCGGGCCACAGGAATTTATTTCTTTTGAGATGACATCAAACTGCTTGAAAGAAGCTGTTAACAGCATGGCATCTTGTATATACACTGCATCGGTAACTGCGCACCCTCCGATTCTGTGAATGAACGTGAATTTCCATGCTCTGTAAATTGGCTCATGCTAAATTAATTTTTTTCTTTTTTTTTTTCTTTTTTTTTGTTTTTGCATAAAACCCATGCGGTTAATGTGTGGAAGCAGCAAACACACGCACACTTTTATAGGTGAATGTTTAATTCCTGTTGATTTTTCTTCCACGAGTGTCCCTCTAGAATACTGGCAGTAAAAGCACACAGTCCTATGGAAAGAAAAGATGGCACAAATCATTTCAGAATATCTCATTAGAATCCATTTCACGCCTTTCCTTGAGTAAACAGAAAAGTTCTAATTGGCATTGTGGAATTCTGCAATAGGATAAATCACACAATTTCTAGGTAAGTAGGGACATTAGTGGAGCTCCTGGCATGAAGAGAAAACGCAGCTGCAGATGTCCACGTTGCTCGTGAACTGATTTACAAATATGTTTGCAACACACTGCATTTCATCACCCCAGACAAAGTACCAGCTCATCAGATCAAATGATGACAAGGAATAGGTTCTGTCTATAGTGGAAGAAATATCATGCTTTCCAGAATGAGAACACTGCTGCTTTCACAGCACATTTTTGTTTATTGTGCACAACCATCCCCGCAGTGGTGGGAAAACCTGCACTCCTTGCACGTCCACCTCTGCCGGTCGCTCAGGGAACGTGACTGGGAGAGCCAGGAATGTGGAGTCCAGCCTTTAGGAGGCTTGGCGAAGGACAAAACGAGGAAGAGAAGCAGCCCCATCCATCTCCTGCCTGGCTTGTGTGAGTGGCACTGCGGAGACAGGGGGTCCAGCTCCTGCTCTCTTGCCTACCCAAGAACAGTCATGCAGACACGCATGTAAGGAAAGCAAGTTAGTTACATCTGTTGTACAACAGTGATGTCTTGCAGCAAGGAGGCAGGAAGCAGAAATAGAAACACACCGGCAAAGGAGAGCTGGAAGAGCTGCAGGAGCCCCAGCACCTGGGCACAGGGAAGCCTGTTTGGGAGCATGGCTCGCACAGTGCCTGCGGGATTCAGGCTGGCATGGACATGCATGTTTATTAATCAGGTCACAGGTCCACACATACTTCCCAGGAGTGCTCACACTGTCCTTCTATGCTAAAACAATCTGTCCTTGTCCACATCTATGGCTGTCATAAATCTATCCTGTTGCTAAAAGCTGCCTATTCACATCACAGCACTCACGCCAGCTCGCACTGTGCTGTCCTGCAGAATTGCATGCAGAAGTTCTTGGCTTTTCCTTTCAACCTAGGTTTCACAATGGGTTTATTTGCAATGGTGACACAGATGTTTTTACAGTAAAATCTAGTTAACATTGTGATATTTTCAAACGTTCAAAAGAAAAGCAACATCTCTGCCTCCCAAACAAGATTTTTTTTCTTTTGTGATCAAGAAACAAATTGGTTTTCTATAACAATCTCTTCTATGCAAATACATCCACTTCTGTCGTCAAATAAAATGTTTTCAATAGATTCTTGACTGGACTCACAACTACTTAATGCATATTTGGTCATGCTTATCATATCAAAGTTTGGACCACTGAGATTCATCTTAAAGGATAAAGTTTCCCCCTGAGCAAAGGTTTATTATGTAAGGAAGACTATCCAAGTTCCTCAGAGGCTCTAGCACAGAAAAGTTGCCTACTGGAAATCAAAGGAGAAATGCATCAGTGGTCATGGGAGCAAATGTGTTTCTCAGGAACCCAAACTGTGGCTTTCTGAAGGTCAGAATATGTTTCACACATTAGGCAAGGACTGCCTTATTAATGCTACTTAGTGTTAAAATTAAATGCTTCTCCCTTATCCCCAATGTGTGTTGCATGACGTTTGTATGCCAGCAGGCTCTTTATCTGCACTGTTTATGGGATTCAGTGGCCCATCATGCCTTCAGTGCCTTTGGATTCACAAACTTCCGCTGGTTCCCCCCTGCAGATTGGCAGTAGAGAAGCACTGGAGCCGACCTGGGTCACAATTTCATACAAGCAGTGTTTGTATTTGGCTTGCTTTCCTCTGTTGACCTCTATGAAGGAGAAAGGTGTGTCAAAAGAATCACCTCCCTTTTCAGAGCAGCAAGTCGCATGCAGCAGTATTACTCTATTAGTCCACATGGAAGGGCTCTCAATAAAAGCAGGAATTCAGTGGTCATGCCAGGTGGACGCAGTAGGTGATTACCAGATGCTGAAAGCACACCAGTCACCTCACAGAGCTCGCTCCTTAGGGCTTGATCTCATAATGCCCTCAGCTAGATCCCACACACTGAGTGCTGCTGCTCTTAAATGGCACTACTCGTGCACAGAAAGCCTGTACAACCAGGTGGCTTTAGGGGCTACCTTACATTGCAGCAGTTAGAAGGGACTAGTGACTGAGGACAGACTCCGCTTCTGTCCTTTACCTCCACATCACTATCTGATATGTTTTCCAGGTCCTGTTTGCAAATACGGAGACACTTCACTGGCCCTTAGAAGGACGTTGAGTTGCATAACTGCCCTGAGATCACGTGCCCGACAATGGGAGAAGCTTTTCACTCCCAGTAGATTTACTTGTGTGCAGCTCCTTCGCTGTTTGTGTTGAAGTTGACTTTCAGGAGTAGAAAGTGCTGTGCATTCCAAGCACTAGACTTTGTAAAACTCCCAAAAAACTTACGCATGCCTCAGTATTGCTTTGCTTTATGTTCCAAGAAGAAAACCACAGTTTCTATACATGAACTCAAGGCAATTTTCTGCTTACAAGGTCAAGGGCCATATATTCAGCTTTGCAGCTCAAAAGCAGTGTCAAGGTAGGAGAGGCAAGCCATTGCGTGGCCCAGGTGCTAGCCCCCGTGCTGTGCAGCACTGTCCTGGCAAAAGGCTTTAGCAGTAGAAGAAAATTGATCACACTGACCATTCAGTGGTCGGCTTTCAGCTTTCATGAGTAACTTTTCTTCTCCACGTGTCTGACTTCTTTCTTTGTCTTAACCTTATAAGCTTCTCCCTGCTTTAAAGGAAAAGTATAAACATTAACATAGTCTGCAGAGAGCGCTCATAATTATAAACCTGCTTCCAAAACAGGATCCGCATTTTGCTGTAACAGGATAAGCAAAAAGCAGTTAAATCACATCAACACTTCATTTCAAAGGTACACACAACCTACTTATCCACTCTGCTGAGCTGCAAAAGCACAGGCCTGAAATATCATCTTCAAGTAGCAAACACAGGTCTACAATTTCAGCATGATCCTGGGCTGGAGAGTCCAACTGGCAGCCCTCAGCAGAGCCCCTGCCATCAACTGCAGCAAGATTCAGTGCCACTGTCAAGGAAAATCACCTTTCCCAACTAGCCTCCTGGGTCAGCTGGGATCAGTGGACATTTCCAACAGCACAGGCCATGGCTGCTCTTATGATGTTTCACAATGTCTGTGCTTTAAAGTGAGTTAGTAATGGAATAAAGGGAGGGAGGAGGAAAGCCAGCAAAACCCACTGCCACAGCAATACAGAAGTAAAACCAACGACAGTGACAAGCAGTGCAGGTTTCAGTGTCTTTAAAACAGCAAACCCCAAAATAAAGTTCATCTTTGCTCATTAAAAGCAGCTCAATAATCATCTAAAAATAAATACTCCGGTAATCACAAGCCTCATTCACATCAGAGAAAGGCGTCTGTTTACATGTGGTTATCGGCAGAATTTACCCCTTGGGTGATCCGCATTGATGTATTTGTAACTATTTGTAGCTTCCGACTAATTTAATCTGGTGCAGCAAATTGAAAATGTTCCCCCTTTGCTGGGCAGGATTTGTTTTTTCCCTGATAAAGGACTATAAAAGGGGGATGGAAATATGTTTGTTTCAACTCTCCTATTTCTGTATTGTCATCCCTCCCCCCTCTTATTTTTTTTTCTCTTATTTTTTTTTTTTTATTACCAGCAGATAAAGAGCACTTGTTATCTTTCTTTGTTTCTTAATCTGTTTTCACTCAGACAAAAATTCCATTAACCCCAATGACAACTTTAAGGGAGCAAGGACTTCCCAGGGCCATGTGCTGAGGAACAAGGCATGAGCTCCCCTGAAGCCATTTGTCTCCAGAGGTGCTGCCCGTTCCCCTGAAGCCTCCTTGGGACAGAGGACAGCTTGAGGCACAGCCTTCCCTGTCTGCACCTGCTCATACCCTCAGAGACCCCCACAAGATGGGCTGGGATGAACAGGCCTGCCCTTCCCACTGCCCTCCTTTATTTTTAGGGGTGCTAAAGGCTGGGCATAGTCTGGCCCTGGAGAAGGAATTCTGATTTTATTCACCAGGGATGAAATCTTGTCTTGGTGCTTGCCTATAGAGGATGCCATTGCTTGGATACCCTGCAAACCCTCAGTCACTAGCACACAGGTATTATGCATGTAAGTGAGAAGCCGGTAGGGACCAGACTGCAGGTCATTCCTTTGGGCTGGTAAAAAAGCAACACGCTACCCCTACAGGTGTAAGGCACAAGTTCTGCAAGGGCTTAACCAAAGCCAGAGACAGGGCTCATCCTGATGGCACAAACCAAGCCCCAAAACAATGGTTTAAGCCTGCTGCCTGTTATAAAGAAACAGACCTTAATGCTTCTGAAAGAATTCAGAAGCATTGACACAGCCCCTGCCTGCACACAGCACTGACAGAGACCCCCCTGCCCCATTACCCAAACACACAACTTGTCAATAACTGCAAACACCGCACTTTGCCAAGGCTTCTTGTTAAATGCAAACCCCCAGCCTTTTAGCAGCACTTTCTAGCAGTCAACACAACCCTCTGCATCTACTGTTATTTCCTGGTAGTCCCCGTTCCATTACCATTTCACCAACTCTCCTCTCATGGGGGATAACAATGCGTCTTAACACCTTCCGGGTGATCTGTAGGAAGCAATACATGAAAAGTATTGATTTTTTTTCCCCCTCGATTCTAAAGGGAGAAAGTATGTTAAAAGAAGTTACTTGAATGCAAAGAATCAGCAGTGATGTAATTCATTATTACTTTTCTCGTGATGACGTTGCCTTCTTCGTCGGTAAACTGTTCTTCTGTTACAGATTCACCAGGAATGTTTTTTGCTTCCTCACCCTAAAGAACGTGTTATAAGATTAGCAATACAGCCTATATTCTGTCAAACCCACACATACTTCCACACCAATCCAAGCAACAAGCACATGCTAGCTTCAACTTTATATAACAGTTTGCTTTATGTCACACAAATAGTATGAAAGCCTTGCTCATTTAGCATGTCAATACCTGTGCATTTATTGTACAGAATGTGTCCTTAAAACCTGTAGTGAGCTTCTAGCACATTGCTCTTATTAACTAATTCATGACATGAAGCTGCCCGGGCAACAAATCGTCTTGTGGTCCGTGTGACTCCTATGAGATGGAGGCACAAATTCCTGATGATACAATCTCTAATCAGATATCCATTAGTTTTCCCTAGCCAGTGGGTGCCCAGAAACATGGTCTAACACCAAAATAAGGTGGAGGAAATTTGGGATTTAAAAAGCCCTGCCTATAGCTTGCATCTTAAACACACGCACAAAAGACAAGACTTCTGAGTGTTTACAAAATGCAGAAGGGTATCTTATGTGACACTTCCTGGCACGGTAACGCCTGCTGACCTGCTGAGAAGCCCCAGCCTGGTGCATGACTTACTGAAATCAGCAGCACTTCTTGTAGTACCAGCAATTTATAGGACCAGCATAAATAAATGCAAATGCAGTTTCCTAACTGCTATGCTAGTGACTTAATGCCACTACAAGAATTATTGATCAAATTATAAATAAATCACATTAGAGTGTAAGGCTAGCTGGCAGTCATAAACTTATGCTCCATAAGACCTCTGGCAGTTTTACCTCCAAACCTGGTTGCTGAAGCAATCACTGCATTTAATGCTTTGAAAATATCCATTGACTGTGCTTACTTATTTCGTATAAATAAAACAAATATAATCATAATACAGCTGGCCTACATATGAAAAATTTCTACATATAAACAAATAAGCCTTTAAACAAACAAGCAAAAAAATCCTTAAAACTTTTATTCTCTCCTCACCCTCAACCCACTTAGTAAGAAATGGCAACTAGAAAGAGGAAGCAGAAAGAAACATTGCATAAAACATGTTATCTCAATATTAACAACAAAATAATATTTGAAATGAGATTATTACAGCTCAATATCAAGCTTTCATAATGCTTCCACACACTAAGTAGCACAGGGTAAACAAAATTCCTATTTACTGTCGTCTATATGCTACAGTCGTCTATATAAGCTCCTGGCACTGCTCTATAATGAACAAATATAGTGATGCTATGTTTATTTTTTTTTTATCTGTTTTGCCTACAAACACTCCTTTTTCAAAAAGTACATTACAGGAGGTTTGTATGCTATTTCTGAGCTCTAAACTGAATAAATCTTTCCTTTTGTTTACAAGCCATTTGTGGTCTTTTCTATTGCCAAGTTTTCCCATTTTCCTCGCTTCAGAGGGATTGCAGCAGGCAGAAGCCAGAGGGGAGCACTGAGAAGCAGAGCTCTGCCGCTACCCGAGTCCCCAGTCAGCATTTGTCATTATTCGGAAGTACAGAATTTTTGCTTATTTCGTATTGAAAGCTGTAACAAAATCACCGCTTGGTAATTAAGTAATTAAACAGTTTCAGACATTTTACATGTCTTTTTCCCTGCGCTTTCACAGGCTGTGTATAAACTGTAAAACTTCTTGAATTTTGATGCTTTAGTAAGCATCACCAAGAGACGGGAAGTTTCCGCAGCCAGGTGGACATCACTGCGTACGGACATAAGGATGAGGACCTGGATACATCCAGGGCTGAAGGGACCTGACTGAGGTCTCCAGGCCTGGGAATGGTGGTATCCCAAGAAGAAGCATGGCAGAACAAATGGCTGCTGAAACCTTTAGATGGAGCCTAGGCTGGGCCCATACAATTTGTTCTTCAGAAGGACTTTGCTGTGGGGCCAGGAAAGGAGAAATTACATACCTGCCTAAGCATTAATGTCAGCAGGAGGGAAGTAAAAGGCTGCCCCCCTCAGTGAGCGGGGCCCCAGCGATGGCAGCCCACTCCTTCCTTTCTCATGAGCGAGACAGCAGAAATGAGAACGGCACAGGGACTGCTGCTGTGGCAGGGAGGCGGTGAATGGGTAAAGGTTTTGGGAACCGAAACCTGTGGGGTTTCGTAGCCACAATGAAACAGGGGGAAATACTGATTCTGGAGACTTAATACTTTAATCAGAAGCATAGCAGATGGGGAACTAGCCGCAGTTTCTTTCCTGGCCTTGCACCCATGGGCTCAGAGACTGCCCAGCAGGGTTCCACACAGTACCCTAAGGGACAAGAAGGAACTTTGGCTCAGATGTCCCTCCTGCCCCATGGAGATGGAGATGTTTCCTCTCATGAATAGGATCTCCAAGTCACTACAATAAAAACCATGAAAATCAGAAATAAAACATCGTGGCCAGGAGCAAGGTCACCAGACTACCCGGCATGGTAATATTATTTATGTGTACTCGTCCTTTGACCCTTACTGCTGCTAGGAGCAAGGTTATTCCTTAAAACAAGTTAGTGAGAATTACTGTGATCAGCTTTAAAATGAAAAATGTATTGATGCACTGAAAGATGTGTCTTGGGGAAAAAAAAAAAAAAGGCAGTTTTAAAGCTATGATGAATCCTGGTTTTTAATTAGCTACATGCTCCTTTAAGTACAGTTTAAGGATAAACGCTGTAAATACTCAGCAGTCAGCATGCGTGAAATCCAGCTTTCACAATTCTCTTGCTGGTGGGTAGTTAAACAAATTGCAGGTGGGCTCACAATTGGCAGGAGGTAGATCTGAGTTACTGACATTTCTAATCCTATGCAGTTATAAAGATAGATGTTTGTTAGGAAAAAAAACAACAGAACTACCTTATCCACTGTCAGTTTTACTTATCAGATATCAAACCAGCTTTGGCACATTAGATGACCTTGTCAACAAAACCTGTTTTTAAACACAAAGCGGCTGCATCTCTCTCATAGCTAAAGAATAAAATTATTTTTGCTGCATCATACTTATGTGGGCTTTATTTTACCCTCGACCAGTTAAAATCACTGTCACAATACCAAGAGCTTTAGAAAGGCAGGGAGAAAACTTAATACCATGATTACTGGAAGCTCGGTTATATCCCTGGGACTAGACCATACAAAGGCTGCAGTCTGCGAGCCTGAGCCCCAGAACATGCCAGGAAGCTTTGCACAGCAGAGCGCTTTAATGTCACCCTGCTCGCTGGAGTGTAGTCCTGCCAAAACCAGCTGGTATCCTCTCTCTGCTGCTCTCCAGGGCAGGAGAAGCAAAGAGCAGCTTCCTCAAAGTCTTCCGCCAGCTCCAGTGCTTTCTTTAAGAGTTATTTGCAGATTACGGGTGTTCCCAGGGACCTCTAGATAAATAAAGTTATACAGTCAGTGCCACAGTATTGTGCCAAAGTTCGCTGCAGATTTGTCAGAGCTCTGGTTTTCTTTCATGTTTGTTTTGTTACTAGAGGGATAATAGTCCCTTTTGTACATCTAGTGTTGTTGTAACCGTGGAGAAAAAAGGTGCGGCTGGATGTCTCTTACCCAGACAGATAAAAAGAAATTTAAAAGCAGGCGGAAATAAACAAGATGGAAAGATCCTAAATGTTTAATTTCGCCAAAGACCAGAGGCAATGGTAACAGGAGCTGTACAGAGCGCTCAGACCTCTTCCCTTACTGGCCTAAGCCACCACCAAGACATAATCCTTTCAGCCTCAAGATCACATTCTTGTAATGCATGAACAGCAGCTGTGCCTCTTGTCTCCCTGGGGTCTCAAGCCTCTATGGCAGTGGCAGTAGAAACAAACATCTTTCATTAAGGTAATTTTCATTAGTGAGTTCTGCTTACTCAGGGAGACCTTGTTAATCAGATGCCACAACTCAGCCTGTGCCTGACTTGTAGATGTATTGCTAAAGCCATGGGGGCAAGGGGAGGGAAGCCCAACAAACCAACAGGCAAGCCAAGGAGACCTGAAAAGAAATGATGCTGCAAACGGGGCAGGGCATAGTCCAATACTGGGATCTGGGTCATAGGTCTGTTGCTTGTTGCATGGAGGATAACATGATGAACAGAACTTACGACAGCACTTGTAGTCTGTGTTTTAATTTACCTCTGTGTTATCTCACCGCGGCCAGCAGCTCTGACCCTACCGGTCCCTTCCAGGGCGAGGGCACCTATGGAGCAGAACAATTCTGCAGCTCTCCCAGCCTGGCAGGGACTGCAGCAGAGAGGCTGCGGCCAGCTGACTACACAAATGGAAGTGCTTCCCATGTGCCTTTCCTGGGGCACAGGCCCTTAATTCTTCTCATCTACAGGATGGCCACATTTTCACTTTCCATAAATAAGTTTCCTTTGAATAATAAGATAATGAAATCTGCTGGTTCTAGTTTTGACTGACTGCTGCTCAGGCTTCCGTGCCACTCCTGCAGTGCAGGCTGAACCAAACCCTCCACAGTCAGTAACAGGGGGTTTCATGGGCAAAATGCATGGAAAGAGACAAATCTTAACATAAATTGGCAAGAAATAACGAAAGTGCAAGGTAAAAAATGACATCAGCTTTAAATAACCCCTGCTTAGAAATCTATTTTGTTTTCCATTACAGAATTCCACCATAAATGTTTTGGCAAGAATCTTACTAAACAGTTTTTGCCAAAAATTTGTACCCATGAAAGATTTAACAACCTTTGAAAAGGCATGAAAAATTAGACACTGATTTCTGTCATGAGTGAATAAAAGGAGCTTTGGATCCAGCTCTGAATGTGCACATTGTGGCAGCACTCTTATTTTTCCCCTGTGTGCTAATTGCTCACATTCCTGCACTACCATAAAAACCCGCTTATTTTGCAATGTCCCATCCCATCAATGTGCTATGTGAACAGAAGAGGGGAAAGGAAGCAAAACCAAAACCATCTGCACTACCTTGAGGTTAGAATACGATCCTATTACATGTGGAAATGTGCATCAGCCCTTGCTTGTTTGGTTTTATGGGCTCAGCCCTCTGAAGTGCTAAATCCCATGGGAATGTGCTTGAGAGTGCTGAAGACTTGACAGGACTCAGCTCTTGGACTGCTGGGAAAATACCTCCAGGGAAGAGAAAAGCTTTTCTCCATATTTGGGATAGGAGAGAGAACTAAGGTAGCAGTTAAACGGAAATAATAGTGTTAGCAATAATGCAGAGTGGCACTGAAAGGAAAAACAAGTTGGGAAAGAAGAACAAAGGTAATGAAGCAATTCAGCCCTGACAGTAGCTGTGGAGGCACATAGCAAAGCCTTTTTTCCACAGGACTCAATTTATCTTCAAGGTTTTAGCATTACCAAATTTTATCCCTGCAGGGTACATGAGTACCTCTGTTGCTTTTAATGCAACATGCAGGCAGTAATGAATATATGCTATGGTAAAACAACACAGCTTCCATGTGCAGCTCTGCTCCAAGCGCAACTTCGTCCCCTCCACGCTGCTGCTGTTGGCACAAGCCACCAGAGCAGGCTAGCAGCATGGCCACAGCACTGCCATCCATTTGTGAAGTCTGCGGCCAGTTTTTTTCAGATGTTCTAACAGTTCTTATTCCAGAGAATGCAAGCTCCATACAGATTTCTAGGGCTGGCTCCTACGTAACCGTAACATAAGACGGTATAAGACAAGTACTCGCATGGTCCAGGTGTGACTGCAGAAAAGCCTTGGGGCATTTCATCATTAGCGTGTGGCAGGTTTGCTGCCTGGGGGACAGGAGAGCCAGAGGGAAAATACCCCTGCCTCCCACTCTGCATCATCCCCATAATGACTATTTGGCTAGCCAAGAGTGTCAACACAGGAGTAGAAGGAGAGTCCCATTCTCCTCTTACTACTGCTCCATGCAAGCGATGCCAGCCATGCTCAGTGCAAGCCCCAGAGCGGGAGTGGGGCTGTGGGATCCGGCACAGCACCCACTCGCCAGGCACGCAGGCACTGGCAGGCAAGAGCTTGCTGCTCCCAACTGCGGCCTGCGGCCCTGCGACAGAAACACAGGAGTTATTTTTACTCTGCAGGCCGTGAGCATTGCTCCATGACTCTGAGCACTGTATCCTGAAACTTCTTCCCTGAACAATTTACTGTTCTTCAGCCTGTGCATGCTCTTACAGTGATTTCAGTTCACCTAAACTGAACCTTGGGGCAGAAAATTAAAGTCCAGATCCCCACCAATGTTAAAGCTAGATTCTTCCATTTCATACCACCATTTCATGAACTTTACTTGATCAAAATATATTTTATTGAAATGGTTGTTTCCACTACCAAACTCTTCCTCTAAAAGGCCTGATGACTGCTGCTTTGAAAATTTTTCTTGTTCTAAGAAAAATTTTCTGGCAATGCAGAGTGGAGGATAAAAAAGAAGTTATAAATCATCAGAAGAATGACAAAAGTATCGCATGTATTTTCTAATCAAGAGAAAGGTGCAGTTCTAATCCAGTTCAGATCAGGCACGTTCTCAACAGAGCATGTTGAGCTGCCTGCAACTTGCCACGCACACTCTCCCGACTGCATCTGCACTAGCTGCAGGTTACAACACTGCATACACTGCTTTACCATTGCCCTGTTAAAAGTTCAACCCCAAATTACACCACAACATTTAAAAACAATTTTCTGTGCCTTTCTCTAAACCGTGTGGATGTACTTGGAAAGCAAGTGAAGGCTGCCTTTTATACACTTTCTGTTTTCTACTCCGACATTTCCTGACTCCAAACCAGCAGACACTAAAATAGTTCAGACATAAACTGTGTGGAGGACCTCAGCCACAGGCCAACTATGCAGCCGCTAAAACTTTCAGCATATGGACACTTTATGTCTTACCAGAAATGCTCTTAACAGCATTCAAGGATCTGTTAAATCACCCACAGGCCACCTGCCCTATTTGAAAATGGAAACCACATTCCTATTTCTTACTAGTCATGTCTTATCTGCAGAGGGACTTGCTGATGAAGGGTTATACCCTGACCTGCCCAGGGCCTTTCATGGAATGCAGCAGGTTCCGCCTGTAAAGATGAGGCATCAGACAAAACATTCACTTCTACTGAGCTAATTTTTGCAATTCCTGCCTTGTCCCAACTGGAAGCATGACTGGTTCACAGGAGTAGCTCAGGCTGAAGACAGTCAGAAATGTAATCCTGCCTTTTCCGAAAGTGTCTGTATCTTGGATAGATAGTAGCTGTGCGGAGCAACTTATCTGCCATCCACACCATACACAAGGTGCAGTGCCTGTATTGCATTCTCTTCTCCACTAAGCATGCAAATAAGCGTAATACAGATATGTGCAATCAGAGTGTCATGAATCATTACTAAAGTAACAATTCTATCTTAGGCAAACTCAGCTGGTGCTGTAATAGCACTATGGTGGCTGGCTGTCTTCTTCATGGCTTGACTGCATGATTTTCTAATAAGAATCTAATAAATCCTGTAAATTACTGAGGGATTAACATAATGGTTTCAAGTGCAGAATTATTTTCTTATGCTATATGCTGCAGGCAAATCATGCCATACTGTATGACCATAGAAGAAAAAATACAAGGGCAAAAGCAATTCTTTATACAACTGTGCTATTGTTATCAGTATATAAAGTATATTGTGCTGTAAATAAAGGCCATCCGTAAATAAATATACTAAATAAAGCATACTGAAGGCAATGCAAAGATTCTTATTAACTTTGGTAGGTTTTAAATCAGGATCACACGCTGTTTTGAGGAGGCTTGCCAGAACACACTAAGCACTTAGGACCACAAGTTTCAACCAGAGCACATGGCTAATACTCTCCTGTATCCCATTCGTGTCCATTCCCGCAATTTTTAAACTTGTGATTTAGAGATGTTTTTTATTTTTTTAAGAAAATAAAAAAAAATGTCACCCATATCTGTCTGTAATTGATTTTGCTCTACATCAGACCAAAACACTGCATCTAGGTGTCATCTTTAAGATGCCATGCAAAACAGTGGCAGTGAAGGGCACAACATGCCATGCAGCACAGTTGTTTTCCAGCAGAAGACAACCACAGACCTCCGGGTTAAGCAAGGAATGGCCACCTAGCACTTGGTTATAAATACATACTGGCAATGGAAAGCACACTCCCAGAGGGACTCCAGTATGCCAAACCTGACATTCTGACACAGCAGTCCAAACCCATGTACATGCCAAAGTCGCCTCAAGAATGCAAATCACAAAATACCTTCAGAATCAACCGCCGTCGATAAACTCTTGTAGTAATTCTCTGCTCTTCCTCTGAGCTTGAATCACTCTCAATCTCACTCTCACTGTCACTACATTCCTAATAAATGCAGTTTTAGTACATTTGAACAGCACATTTGCAAGACAGAACATGCTGATCAGGACTAGGAGAAGAAAACAGAGGTTATCATGGACAGTGTTTTTTCTGCCTCTATTATGTACATAATGACTCACCATTTTGCTCTTAAAGTACAAGGTGAGAGAAGGCCTTTTTGCTCCTCAGGATGCTGCAGCTTGATACCAGGTATGGAACATCTCAGCAGCTCTTAAGTCTTAGGAAAACAGTATTTGAAATGCATCTGACCTATGGAATTCCTAAATCTTATATAGTAGTTAAAAAATTGTGTACAAAAAAAACCCTCCGTGCTTTTTCCTCCTCAAAAATTAACATTTCAAACCAATTTTATGAATTCACAAGGTATGGGAAGTGAATTCCCTCATACAGTTACACAGAAAGATTTAGTGGAGCACCTTCAAAAAGAAGATTACAAATGAGCATTTTGAAGAACTTCTCCATGTAAATGGCTTTCCTGCTCAGTATTTATCCGCTTTTAAGTAACAGAACTGTAGTGTGAAGTACAATTATTCATTTTTTTAAGAAGGGAACTGGTTCAGGGCAATGGGGAACAGCCTGACACTGGTCTCAGCTTGGTGCTCACAGGTACCACAATTGCATGCAGGCATCTACTTTGTCCTGTTGCCCTCTGACAGCCCCGGTGTTTTCCCCTTCAAAACCTAAGGAGCTCTTCAGCTTTGGGACTGAGCAGCTCCGTGTGCACAAGCTTGGCAGAAGGTTTTGTACCTATGTACATGATGGACAGAGGGCAGAGCCTTTTCTCACATGATGTTTGGCTGAATCAACCTTTTCTGAAAAGAAAAATCTGAAATTTTTCTCTATAACTACTTAATGATAGCCCAAACCTGACTTTAAAGTCATGAATAGTGGATATTGCTAACTGCATATCTGTTTCTCTCTTTGAATCTGGCCCAAGACATCCCAAACAAGAAGCAGTTCTCAGAAATGATGTGTAAAATAAGAGTAGGCACAGGTGGGTGGAAGAGAAAAAGGACTATAAAACAAAAAGCATTTAGGGCAGGATGACAGTATTCATCTGCATGTAAAATCTCCTGCTGTTCTCTGATCCTAACTAAATATATATACATGCAAAGAAATCATAATCCAACCCTATCCAGAAGAAGTAATAAGAAGTAGAAGATTCCCAGAGGGCACAAAGGTTTTGGAGGAGGAGTTCTTTTTAATAAAGATCTTTAATAAAGAGTGGTTTACTGATGATGGAATTCTAACACTGGGAGTCACCTCGACCACGTGGTGGACATCACCTTCTTTAGGATAACAGAACAACAGTGCTTTGCTCCTCTCATTTGAACAGATCACTGGAATCTGATGCTTGAGCATTTGCAGAGAATTATATGGCCTACACCATTGCCGCACTGCTTTTGTAAACTCCTGGGCATTTACCTGGACTTGGTAAATGTCAGAGGCCAACAACTTGTTTCATCCACGTCACTAGGTAGCAACCCAATATCAATCATCTGAGTTTATCTCTTGCTGCAAGCTCTATGCCAAAACATTGACGCAGCCCTCAGCCTGCAGGTGGATGACTATTACTCCTTAGCTCTTTCCAAATGGGTCGCAGAAAAAAATCTCTTACTTTGGGAATTTATTTTGTTTCCCCTTTCTTTCCACAGAAATAAATCTGTTTCTTCCATACTTTTCTCTTTATTGAGCATTTCTGAAGAATGCTTGCCAAAAGACTGTAGTTGAGATTCTCTTTTCTATTTTCATGACGGCACATGAAGTGTCTCACTATGAATTGGACTGTGTTAGCAATTAAACTATTGACTTCAAGTTAATTCTTGAAGGAATATCAACAAGATATTAGAAACAATTCTTGTCATTCTAACAAACACTAGTTTGTTATCCATTCAGGTTTTGTGAGAGATCCACGTTTAGAAATGACGTTATTTTCTGATACCAGTTTATTCAAAGATTATGTCTATAAAAAGACTTGTTATTTAGAAGATAAGATTATCATCCGCTACCAGAAAAGCAGGAGTAGTGCAATAGGCACACGTAAGAAAAGCAAGATCTTATTCTTCCCAATCCATATGGGGTATCCAAAACTAAACAGCACACAAAAGGGGATGACAACTTATCTTCTTCCTGATGGGAATCTGGAGGGTGAAGTGCAGCACTGCTGCACACCCTCAGCATGTTAAAGTGTGCATCTATGCTTAGCCCTGCATTTAAATGTAGCGTAATATAAGCCTGAGGTCTGCCCCAAAGCCTACTGACACTAAAGGAACTCTGCCATCTGCCTTTAACTGCCTTTGCAGAAGGCTCTTACTTACATTTTTAAAGTATTCCAGCAATTAGTGAACATTAGGAAAGATCTTTGCTGTTTTAACTGTGTCACGAACTAATAACAAGATAATAACAATCATATGCTGCATAACTTCTGAGACTGATTATGTTACCATCTAATAAAAGAACTTTTGGTTGTATAATCGAAAGAATAGTTTAAAATGAACTAATTTAAACCTAAATGACTTACTGTAGCCCACCAGAGCCAACATTTTTATTGTGCTACAATAAAAAACCCAACTATATCATGTAGAAGCAATTCTACTGAAATATCTCGCTTCCAGAAGTTATAATCTCCTCCTGTATTACATGCAGGAAGAGACAATCTAAGCAGAGAGAGGAATGTAGAAGAAACTGCAATTGCCTTATTCAGCCTGGTTCCCTGCCGGCCCTGTGGTCTATTCCATGGCAACCCTCCCACTGCTGGGATGTGAGGTGAGCACAGCTACAAGGCTACAAGCCATTTTTTGAATCAACTTAACTTTTAAGCTTCTGGGAAATAAATATAAGCAACAGAGAAAGCTATAAAAATCTTCACTGACAGAAGAAAACTTATAACTGAGGTCCTGTAGTTAAGGATATGCAAGCCAGGCAAGGTAGAACTGAAGGGGAGTCCCTCCACAGAATTTTAAGAAGAAAGAACCACCACCTGGAAAAGTGCTTTACACATTTGGAAATATTTTGATTCCTCTTGGCTGGATGCACCATGAAGCTGGGATGAACAAGGCCGTGAAATAAAAAACATAAGAAAGAGATTAAATATTACCCAAAATTTATTTTTCTGCAAATTAACAGAGTGAAAAAATGCAGGGGGTGTTGGGGACAAGGAGCAGGATAGAGACTGAAGAGTCTCTATCTCTCTTCGCTCACTTCAATGTCACAAAAAGAGCGGAAACCAGTGGCATCACCTTACTGGAACAGATGGAGGACAGCTGAGCTGTTTGGTGCTGTTTGCACAGGTGGTATGTTGGGGCAGGAGAGGTGTCTGTTCCACAGCGATGCGGAACAGCAGTCCCAGAAGCTGCTCTAACCTCTTCCAGGGCTCAGGGCCAGTCAGGCAGAGGATTATGCAGTCCTGCTTGGCTCCTTTGCCTGCCCCAACTGCGCCTCATTCTATTCATACCACAGAATATAGATTTCCACTAGCTTCCATTTTTCTGAATTTAGCAATAAATAGAAAAGGCATAAAGAAGGATAAAAAAAAAAAAAAAGGAACCTTGTCACAAACAACATTTCAAGTCTTACAAAAAATTATGTCAAGCAATATGTCAAGCAATAGGGACTCCTCACACAGCTAATTATTACAGGACATACTGTACCTTCTGTTCAGACATTACTGCTCCCTCCTCCTCTTGGATGCTTGTTCTTGGCTTGCCATCCTCTGAAGTAACCCAGCTCATCTTCTTCACACTGACAGGCACAGATGTTTTGTTGCTTTCTGTTGTTGGCTTGCTAGTCTCTTCCAAAGATTTCTGATACGCTGTTGATGATAACATTTGCTCATCAGCACCAGCTGAAATTTGGGGCTTTGTTTTCAGGGCTTCTTTGTCACTCTGTTTTCCCACATCATTTAAAGATTCCTGGGTGAAGGATTTAGTTTTCGTCTCTGCTGTGGATTCAGATAGGCTTCCATTTGTTTCTGGCTTCCCTGCTTCTCCTTTGACATAAGAGGTAACAGAATCCCTACATTGGTCCGAACTATGAGAGAAAAAAAAAAGAATAGACAGATGGTCAGCACTTGAATCACATGCAGAAGGGCAAAGCACCGAGCCTCTTACTGAGCCTCTGTTCTTAGCACATACATTTCAGACAAAGCAAAATTTTAAATTCAGCTTGCAATCATCAATCTATCAAGGCTATTGCCTTGTCTTCTGCATCTTGATATCTTTTCAGAAGCAATGAGAATATAGTGTAACACTGGAAACAAGGCCAAATGTTTAATGTTAATCCCCTTCCACTTGGGCGTGTGGAGAAAAAAGAGAGGGAAAAATATAGAAAACCTACAATTTCATTTGTATAATCATGAGATAGAGCCCTGAGGCACTAATTCTTTAACCTGCTTTCTAATCAAGGAGGTGATGAAAGTATCTGTTACTGTGCAATTACCAGTAATGGCCAAATAGTTTATGTTATTTTTCACCCAGACTACAAAATCTGTACACCAGATAAGTCATGCCTCTTAAAAAATACTGGTATTTGAAAAGAAATCGTTAGATGGTGCAGATTTTCAATAATACACAAAGCCAAAGGCAAGGAAGGTTGCAACAGGAAGGACTTGGGGGTGTCTGTCGATGAGAAACTGAACATGACCCAGCAGTGTGCACTTGCAGCCCAGAAAGCCAACTGTATGCTGAGCTGCATCAAAAGCAGCGTGACCAGCAGGTGAAAGGAGGTGATCCTGCTCCTCTATTCTGCTCTCGTGAGACCCCACGTGGAATTCGGCATGCAGTTCTGGTGCCCTCAAAATAAGAAGGACATGGAGCTGTTTGAACAGGTCCAGAGGAGGGCCACGAGGATGATAAGGGGGCTGGAGCACCTCCCGTATGAAGGCAGGCTGAGAGAGTTGGGGCTGTTCAGCCTGGAGAAGCGAAGGCTGCATGGAGACCTCATAGCAGCCTTCCAGTATCTGAAGGGGGCCTACAAGGATGTTGGGGAGGGACTCTTCCTTAGGGACTGTAGTGATAGGACAAGGGGTAATGGGTTTAAACAGAGGAGTTTTGGGTTAGATATAAGGAAGAAGTTCTTTCCTGTGAGGGTGGTGAGGCACTGGAATAGGCTGCCCAAAGAAGTAGTAAATGCTCCATCCCTGGCAGTGTTCAAGGCCGGGTTGGACAGAGCCTTGAGCAACATGGTCCAGGGTGAGGCATCCCTGCCCATGGCAGTGGGGTTGGAACTGGATGATCTTAAGGTCCTTTCCAACTCAAACTATTCTATGACTCTATGAAGATAGAAACCTGACTCAAATTTTCTTCAGATTAACTATGGACAGGTTTAACCTCCACTTCTGATGCACCATCTTCTTCCCTTTTGCATTTTTGCTTGCTTTCAGATAAGCACTATGACTGTACACATAAAAATACTATAGCTATTTAGTATCTTATAAAAGATAGCAAAATGAATTAATCTAGCTAGAAATTGATACGCTATCTCCTTAAAGAAGCCTTTTTACTTCTAGAAGTGATGTATTTTACTAATTTAACACAATATAGAATGCAGAATAACATATTTGCTTAACAACAGAAATCGCACCAGTAGTAGATTATGTGCTTTACAGTCCTGAAAGACAATGAGTTTACTAACATCAATGGCTGACTTCGCACTAGATTAAATAAGAGAGTATCTAACGCTACCTGGAACTTTAAAGCATCCTGAGTCACAGCTACAAAGTATGTAAACCACTGACAGACAAACGATCACTCTGCAGATAATCATTCTCTGCTGATTTACAGCAGATCTGGCTCCTTCAATTAGTAATCATGGGAGCCACGTTCAAAACAAAGGCAGGCAGGAGCTCTTCACCCAGTGGGTACCAGTAAGGCTGAACACAGCAACACATACTGTGAATGTTGAAAGCTTATGTAGGTCCAAGGGGAGACTGGAAAAGCTCACACAAGAGAAAGGCATTGAGGATAAATATGTAGAAAGCATCCATCTCAGCAGGTCATTATGCTGAAAGCAAGTGGAGCTTGAGAGAGTACTGAAGGAAAACAGCATATATGTCCACTCTCCTCCTCCCCTGAGCATCCTCTGCAGTCACTGCTGGGAGACAACACATGGGACTAGACGGATTTGGTATCTCCATTCTTACCTTATGTCTTGTAACTCATCTCTTTGAAAGTCTAGTAAATCAGCATGACGTAACAGGCTTGAAGTAAGTGTTGTAAAAATAGTGACAATTTACCAATTGCCTTATGAAAAAAGTAACAACTATCTGAGGGAAGGCAAAGAGATGCAATGAAAAGGATGACTGCTAAAAAGGTACTTGAGAAATAAGAGTAATGTACTATCCTGGTTTCAGATATGGTACATTTTATAGTCCTCGATTCCAGTTACATCTATGCATCGCTTAGACTAATTAAAAATAGAAATACACAGGATAAAGAACACAAAAAGTAGTATTATCCACTAAACATAATATAAACTACTTCTGAAATACCTATATGAAGAATGAAACCTGATAAATGCACATTTTTAAAGACAAATATGTCTAAGGCCAAATCCAGTCAACTATTACTTTTTCTTTTATATACATACATATATACATAAATCTGTGTATTCTCATAGAATAGTGGAACAGCAGCCCCGCCACTGCTCCTGGAGGTAAAAGCAGCATGGGAAAGCTTGCTTGCACACACACACACTGCTATACAAAGGTGCTCACCTATCATCCAAGCGATCTAGCAGGCTTCCCACTATTCTCCGTCCCAAGGTTGATGGCTCAGTGACACTTGATGAGTCAGGCTGCCAACCTGTAATTGAAGACATTTCGAGTTCTGCTTGTTGAACACCTTTAAGAATTGACCATACTCTTTCTTCCGTCATCTCCTCAGACTCAGCTCCTTCTTCCAGGTGAATGTCCTCAAACAGAGATTTAAGCTTTTCTTCTGTCATCTCCTCATCAGTACCAGACTTTTCTCTCTCAGGCTGTTCAGTCCTTACTCCTGTTTTACTAGTCTCTTCACTCTGCTTTTGTTTAGCATCTTTTGATATCCCGCCATAGCTACCAAGATACCGCGGAAAATCTTTAAGGTCCATTTCCTCCAACTGGCTCTCGCCTATGGAAATATCTTTAGGTGTTCCTTCTCTAGGCACTGAGAAGTCAAGTTTGCTGTCATCCAGTGAAGTGTCTTCTTCAGTCACCACTGGCGGTGCTGCTGCTGTACCATCTACGTGTCCCTGGGAGGTCACTAACACATCACTCAGTCTACTGGGAGTTCTAAGGGGTGACTCTAGGCTAGAGGTGTCGCTAAAGAAATCGTCCTGGTGGAAAGGGGTGGGTGGCACGAAACGCAACCCAGTGGGAGTTTCCAGTTCCACTTGAATGGTGGGATAACCTAAGGAAGACAGCACATTTGGACTGACTGGGATGAAGCATGGAGCAACTAATAAGCAAATGTCAAATGATTCATGAGTCACATAAACTATGAAACGTATGGGGAGGTGCAGGTGTATAAGAACAAATGCAGTTCTGATAGATTTCTTTACTTTCTCCTAGATAGATGGAAGAAAAAATGAGTACTGCCAGTGACCAATACAGCGAAGCCAGTACTTTTGACTATTTTGTAAATAGTCTGTAGAGATTTCAGCAATTGTTTTTGCAGCCATTTAAACATTTTCAAGCTATAGTAGATTGTCTTATGAACATGCAATAAAGCAAATGTGAACCAGGGTGGTTGTCCCTTTATATCCAATATAATCTCTTGCAGCTGTATTGTGTAAATCTTTCATTCCCACTTTTTGGGGGGCTTTTTTTTTTTTTTTTTTTGGTAATTTGGAAGTTTAATAAGTAGATTTTAAAGACAGAAGTAGATCATAACATAAAACACCCCCTTTTTTGTCTGGGTGGGTATTATTTCTAAAACAGGTCCACAGTTTTAATGTACTGCTATATAAAAACACACAATACCAGCAATACAATGTTACTAATATATATCTCCAATTTAACCACAGAGCCACAAGAATGGAATAGTTAAAGAATGAGGAACAGAAATGGATCCTGATGAGGGTAGTAAAGAATAGTAGATCTAAATATACAGCAGGATAAAAAAAATATAAAAGGAAGTTAATGAAGGGATAAGAGAACACAAACACAACAAGGGACAACTATATGAATATTTCAGGTACGGTAAAGTTATACAGGTGAGAGGACTGTGATGAGTAAGGAGATCTTGGTGATCTTGGAGAGTGAGGTGATCTTGGTGACATGGGTACAATCAGATACACTGATCAAATAAAGAGAGAAAAGAAAACTTGATGAAAACATGGGAAAACCATAAAAACAGATTAAACTGAATATACACATTAAAATGACAACAAAATCTGAAATTCGCTTTCCAGCAAATAATAGCTTGGCTAACCTACGAAAGGAGAAAAATACATGCTATGGGGTTAACTTGGCATTGTGCTGCCTGCAAAGGGAGGTGCATTAGAGGGTTTGATATTTTATTTCCTGAATCAGCTGAGAGAAAGGCAAAGGTGGTCTGGTCTTGGTGAGGAAAGGAAGCTTGAGGAAGGTTCAGAGAAGAGGAGAGACAGAAAGCAATTGCAGAGAAGCGTATTTTTTTTCATAGAAACACTGAAGCTACTATTAAAAGGCGCAAGCAACATTTCAAGAGCAACTTTCTTAAAATGTCAACAGAAAATTATTTCTGTCATGCAATGATTCAGTGACCAGCTGCTCAATAATGGAGGTAAAACCCTACCAGAATACAGAGAGAGCCCAATACATACTTGAACAAACTACAAAAACAAAAGGAAATGCTACTTAGGAAGGAAAGTAAGCTATTAAGGAGCTATTTATAATACATGCGACAAAAATCAAAGTAAAGAATGTAGCAACCCAGTGCCTCTTAACTAATGTTTAAAAGAATTAAAAACAACGTTTAGCATTTTCAACATAGCGATAAATAACATGTACACCTATGGCAGTTTTGTTTTACAAGCAGAACTTTATCCTTTTAATTTGGCTCAAAATTAACCTGCACAATTCTGTTTTCAGTTGGTACAGCTTCCATGTGAACATTACACAATTCTACCCATTAGTAGACTGAAACAGATACTCTCTTATGCACTAATAAAACATTTTCTTAATTATTTACTGCCACTGTAGAAATAGTCCAAGTGAAAATCCTAAAGTAATTGATGTTCACTTGTCTCAAAGAGACTTGGTAGTAAACTGCACATTCATTTACTTTATGCAATTCCTAAGCACTTTTTTTTTCCCCTCCTTGCTGTTCCTTTTTCTTTGAAGAATTCTTTCTGTCACTTATCGAGACAGAAAGCCAAATAATATATATTTCCAGTAACTTGGAAAGCATGCAATACCAAGTACATCAAAAATACACATGGGCATACATCAAAGCACAACTATTGCAGGAT
Organism: Strigops habroptila; assembly: GCF_004027225.2. NCBI lineage: Eukaryota > Metazoa > Chordata > Aves > Psittaciformes > Psittacidae > Strigops > Strigops habroptila. The sequence goes on from NC_044281.2 coordinate 33,850,558, forward strand.
AAGGTCCTTCCTTGTCAACTGACACTGAGGCTTGTGGGAACAAGCTTACTCAGGCCTACGCTTGTGGAATCCTGGGCTTTTTCTTTGAGATATTAATGTGCAACCTACGTATTGTACCATAAGCCTGCTTTATGAGAGGAAAATCCCTTCACATTAAATCAAATTATTTCTGTAGAACTTATTGTCTTTTTTTTAAAGCCTAGTCTATACAATGTTATTGTATTATTGGACATGTCACTGAACTAAATATGACCATGGAATTCAATTACCATCAATGGGATCATGAAAAACGTTATTTTCATCTGCAAAACTTCTGGTGCCTGAAATATTTCCATAATCAAATATTGGTCCTTCCAACAGAGTCACGATATCTATTCGATTAATTTTTGTCAATACAGAAGTTAAGGCATCGGCTGAAAAACAAACAAGATACATCAGAAAAAACTTCAGCTTTGCAAACTGGGTAATTGCTTTTCTCAGCTACATTCACATTGCATTAATTATAAATTGCTGGCATGTTTCTGTCCCAATACCTTTGGTCCTAACAAACCCCATCATTTATTAAGTAGTCATTCTGCTGCCTACTTATTCAAGATATACATCTATTAAAAGTCTTCCCTCCCCCCAAGTATAATTATATTGCAACACAAAAGGCACAAATAACAAGGTCATAGAGTTCTTAAAGAACATATTTACTTACTACTGAAACAAAACATCCTTTTACTGGAGCATAAAAGGAGTATAAAAATCCTTTTACCATTCTTTTTGAGGAACAGCAGAATAGGTAGCGATGTAGGTAATAATGCATATAAGGCTATTCATGCAGTACATCATGATATTTCATTTACAGTAATCTCGTTGTGAGAGGACAGCAACACCGTAAATTACTTTTATGGTGAAAGAAATCGAAGTAGACTCAAATACTATGTAGGAGTGTGTGGATTAGACAACAGTAACAAATGCCAATGACCTAACACAAAAATCAAAACCTCTCTTTCAATTTGAGCAATTCAAGTGAAATGCATGGCCAATCCAGCAGAATTAGAGCGGACTCAGCATCTCCACCACTCCTTACAAAAGGAGGTTTGGTCATTTCTTATAACCTGCAATACTGACTACCTAACTTTTTCAGGCAGCCTATTTCCATGTTTCATGTTACTTGCTATTGCAAAGTTTACTCTAATATTTTCTTTACTGGAGTCTAAGTTCACTACTTGTCCCATCAATTATGGATGTGCAGAATAGATTACTTCCTTCTGCACATATACTGAATAAATATGACATGTTTCTGATTTCTGGTGAAAATACAGCTGAAGCTTTTTTTCCCAGCAGTGGTTTACAAATGACATTCAAAATGTTTTCTTCAATTTAAGCTGTTTAGATCAGGCAACAGATGAAATGGGCTAAAACTTATAAACAACAAAAGTAACTACTTGAACTTACTTGTAGCATTTTTCCCATCTCTGGTGACCCATTTTTTTAATAACATGAAGCTTTGAGCAATAAGAGAATTTGGGTTTTCTACTCGGATTTGGTTTATTTCATCCACAGAAAAATTCAGTTCTCTTGCCAGTTCTATAAAGACAAAAAACAACGAAAAAAAAAAAAGAGAAAAGAAAAAAAAAGAAGGCAGGAAAGAAAAGAAGACAACAACAAGAACACCATACAAAACAAATCCTTCAGTCATCCTGCCAGGCTTAAAAATGCTATCTTTCTTGGGTCACACAGATGTCAACAAAACTACCTGATGCAAGCTTTACACATAACAATGAACATGACGTTATATACTCATACTTTAATTTCCTAAGACAGGCATAGTTTTGGATTTCAATTGTCTCTGTGTGCTATTATTGTATTTATACTCAGTAAGCCACTTAAGCATAGTGAAAAAAACCTCGATGGAAACTACCTCATTACTGCTAATTTATAATACCTGATCTTGCTGGTGACTGTTACTCCTTTGTGGGCTCACTGTGCAGCTCAGCACTGGTACTGTCATCACCTATGCCCAGGGAGAGCTGGCTGCCGCAGCCCTACATCCATGAAGGTCAGCTCTGCCCATCAACATACAGAGGTACACTGGGCATAGAATTGGGCAGCCTCATATATGGCACTGACTTGCTGATGCACTGCTGGGCTACCTGCAACATCCAGGGGCAGCCCTGAGCACAAGTAGATAGATCCTCTCAAACTCTTTTGAGAGTGAACATCTTGAAGCAAGAGCCATTTTGAGTTTCTGTTTGGTTTATTGCAAGACTAGGGGATAATTTTCTATTCGGCATCTTTGCCCAGCAACATGTTGCACGTTTTGGGAGGCTGGGCTCGCTCTGAATTCAGAAGAGCCTGATGTGGCCTTGCTGAGGCTTTTGGTAAAAGACTACTTGAAAATGTAATGGTGAAGACTGATTTTAATATTAAAGCAGGAAAGCTTACCTGTCCAGCTAAGTCCTAGGTGATCGGCTACAATTGCCATCCTTATATCTGTCCGTTCACATGGACTCTGAGGACCTGTGATTTACAATTTCTCGATTAAAAAGGTCTTGTACAGAAAACCACAATTCTGGACAATAGTTTATTATAAATAATAGCTTTAATTTGACTAAGTTGCCGGTGCTTATATTGTTTACTAGAATGGTTGTGTGTCCTAATAACCTACAAAGCAATATTTTTTTACAGCTTTTAGGTTTTCACCTGTGTAAAGCCAAATGTCAAACTACATGATGTCGTGTAATGAAGTCAAACATGCTGACAATCTAGCTGTTAGACTGTACACAAGTTGCTCAATTACTGGTGGAAACCACCAATAGCAGATTATAATCTATTTTCTCTACTTTGACAGAATAAATTTGCTGTCACAAAAGAAATATTTCAATTTCTGAGTTACATAAATTTTTGAGTTACATGAATGTCTTGCATGCTTCACTAGCTTTCTACAGTACAGGATTTGTTTGAAGGAAAAAAGAAGAGTATAAGACAGCACATACAGATGACAATGACAGAATGAACACTACAGTTAAGTCACTCCACAGGCAATCACAACAGTTCATGCACTAGGATCAACAAGTTGAAAGTTTTACAAACTAGGCTTGATCTCCACGAGGTGAGCCATGAGAGCTCCAGAAACCTGACTGCCTTCATTCTCACCAGTCCTCTTACTCCTCCTCCTCTCACTGTCGGCCTTTTCAATCTTTGATTTTATAGATGCTGCCTCTGTTCTCATGTCTCTAGCAGACTTCGATGTAATGGAAGGCTGGTAAACTTGAGTAGCTTCTGATAAGGATGTGTTCCTTGATGTACTGTCTTCTTCATCATCAGAGACCTCTGACTGCATCTTTTTCTCTTCATCAGATAGACGATCCACAAGCTTTAATGTCTCACCACTAATTCCCTTAAAATATTCAATAGAATGTTTACATACCTCCCTAAGCTGATTTTTTCTTACTTTAACTGTTGTCATGGTGACGGAGGTAGATCTTACCTTTACTGGTAATTTAGAAGGAAGCTGTTTTGGTTTTTCTTTCTCTACCTGCTCTTGTTTTGGCAGGGCTGGAGTTCTTCTAGCTAGATTACTCCTATGTGTATTTTTTACAGGAATCCTAGACCTTGCTTCTAGACAGGGAGAAGAATTATTTCGTTTTGCTTTGTCAGGCTTACTAGCCCCTCTCACTTTACTCCCTGTATTGCTTTGGAGATTATTTTGTGAAAAGACTTCTTTTACTGAGCTGGCCTTTACAGGAAGCTTTGATTTTCCTCTAGCCCCTATCAACTCTGTTGACTTTTGCTGCTCTCCGTGTGGTTTTTGCTTATCTCTTACTCTGTGTCCTTGTGTTGTCCCTGTACCTTTTCCTGAAGTGCTTTTCGCTTGATTAGCTTTCTGGAGGGAACATTTCGGTTCCAAATGTTCTTTTAGCACTACATTACGAGTAACATCATCTGTAGGGACAGCAGATGAATCCAAATTGTTGTTGTTATTAAAATTATCTTTTGGAAAATCAGTGTTTTCTGTTTGCCTACAGCTAGAAGCTGAACTCGCAATCACTGCTACATTTTCATTTTCTAATCCCTGACCACTTGGCATCACAGCTTCTATCTTATCTGTCACTTCGCCAGGGCCATCTTTCTTCAGAGTCATGGTGGAAGCGGAAATTCCCATTTTAATTGGTGTGCGCAATTTGGGATCGACTTTAGAAGCGTTTACTGCTGCAGATGTTTTTTCCAGTGAGTTACTACCGAGTGTTTGTTCCATGCAATCTCCACTGGCCTGGATGATGGGCTTATGTTCAACTGCTGTTGTTTCTACTGGTCTCTCTAGGTTTGTTTCTACAGTGTTGTCCCCTGCCTGTGGCTGTGTGATGGCAGTGACTGTATTTTTATCCCCTTCCCCCTTGTCCCCTGACTTCCCTTCAGAAGTATGCTCACCAATCTGAAAAAATTGGAGTCTTTCTTCAACAAAATCCCTCTTGCTCATGTCAATTGCACCACTGCGAGTCATCTCAAACATCTTCCCTTCATGAAATGGGAAGGGGTTGGGCTCGCTAGTTGGCGTACTTTCATCTGTTGGAGTTCTGGCTGGAGTTGTATCAGGTGTTGTTGCTTGAGATCTGTCTTCCACTGCCAGACCAAATGGCTTAGCCTCATCATCCCTTGATTTAGTCTCAAATACTTCATCGTCACCTCGGTTACTGGACCACGGATCAAAATCTAGACTCTTGGTGGCCACTGTTTTGAAAGGTGTTGCAAATTCTTCGTCTACTTTGTAACTGAAATATGTATCAGGAAATACAGTCCTGTCAGGGTGTCTGCCTTCCAAAGTGAAAAACTGTGCCCCTGACTTCTGATCGCTCTTATCTCTGGGTTTTTCAGAAGCTGGACCCTTCAAAGGTGCCTTGTCTTCTTCAGGGCCTACCTTGCCTTCCTCCTCAATGACTTCAAGCTTACTCTGGCTAAAGCAGCGATCAGTTTGCTTTAGAATGCCTTCTGTAGTCCATACGTCCTTTTTGGTTTCAACTGCCGGACCTGCAAGTTTAGAATCACTCTCAGTTAAACCATCATCTTCATCTTGCAAATCATAACCGTCAAGAGAGTCAATCTCTGTTGCATCAGTATCATGGGAGAATTCTGCAGTGGTTGCTATGGAACACTCTGTGACAGACTGGTCATTGTTACTCCCATTTTGCACTACATCATTCTGGGGCGAATCAAGCCCAATGTCAAGCTCATTAGGTTTCCCAGAAGTGGGATGACCTAACTCTTTCTGTTTCTCAATCTTTTCAGGGGCTCTGGGTTTTGAGGTTTCTTTCTGGTCATCTTCCAGTTCTCTCAGTTTGAATGTATACTTTTTAAGTGGAACAGGTTGATAGAGAGATTCGTCATCACTGGAGTCACTGACATCTGCTCCCAGTGGCACAGGAGATGGTGGCTGTACTCTTATGACAGGTTCAGCTAGTTGACATTTGTCATGTTCATCTTGCAAGTTCACTTCTGTCATCTCCATTTCACTCTCAGTGGAATAATGAGGCTTCTTTTCTGAATCGCCTTGATCTGCATCCAGTGGTGGAGGAGGAGGGAATTCAATGTAGGCAACTCTGTTACATTTGGGTCTTTTGTTAGAGTCCTTATTTATATGATTAAGTAATGCTTTGTCAATCTGTGGTTCCTCAACCTCTGCCTGTTTTACAGATGTTGACTTAGCATCTGCTTCCTCCTCTGATTCCTCAGATACCTCAGGTATAGGACTGGGCTTGCCTGGAATATAAGCTATTAGTGAGTCGGGTGTTTTAGACGTAAACTCGTAACTCACTTCCTCTGAACTTGGTGTTTCTGGTGTTAAAGGGCTTTTACCAGAACTATCTATAAAGGACACTTGTTCTAGTGTGTCATCTTCTGGACTACCTTGTGGAGAAGGAGGTTGTTTTTGCTGCCTAGCTGTGTAAAATGTCCCCCTTGTCTCTTGTACGGTCTTACTCTCCTGACTGACAATTTTTTTAATATTTCCCTGTTGCACCTCTTTCTCATATTGCTTTCCTACTTGAACAAAACTGACATAAACAGGTAAGGTCTTAATATCTTTTACTCCTTCAGTGCTTACTAGTGGTGCAACTTTACCCAAGTAATCACTGGCAGCAGGGTCAACTAACTCACTCGAAGGAAATTCCTTTCCTGGACTACATTCTAAAGAATCTGGTGATTTGCTAGGGGATGTCTCTGTTTCCTCAATAGGAGGACTTAGACCTATTGAGCTCTGCTGCTTGGTAACTTTTCTGATTTCTGAATGCTTTATTTTTTCATCTTCCACATAATCAATCTGCCTCTCAACTTTTTCCTTAATCACTGCTGATTGGGATACTTTAGCTGAAAGTTCATAGACACCATCAAGCATGGTTCTCTTCTCCTCAACAATTCTGACTGGAATATGGGACACAGCGATTTCTTCTTTCCTCTTGGATATTTTATCAGGCACTTCACCATTACGTTCCCCCTCCCTGACAACAAATTCTCTGTATAAAACCCTTTTTGAGGGTGATTTTACAGTCAGTTCCTTCACTTCTTCTGAATGAATTCCATTTGTCGCCAGTTTGTGCTCTGTCACAGTGATAAATTCATTTTTTTGGTCAGTTTTAGCTTCAGCATGATCAACATGGTTTTCTTTTACTGTATCTGGAACCAGCACATGTGAAAGTTTTTCTTTTTGTGTCTTATGATTAGGAGTTCCAGGACTTTCCCACGTCCTATAGATTTTTTTGTCCCAGTGTCCCTTTGTTGTTGAGTCTGAGCCATACGCCAGCTCTCTTGCCTGTGGTTCTGGAAAGTATTCTGGCATGCCTTTACTCATCTCAGTTCTTTGTTTTTGTGTGTCTGAAGCATGGAAGTCTTCAATAGCTTTCCCTTTACCTGGAACAAAGTCGTCTTGTATTTTCACTTCTCTTTGTAAAGCTGTGCTTCCATCAATGACCTCTACTTGCTTCGCATGTTTCTCTCTGGAATAAAACTGATACACGGGTAACTTACTTTCTTGCAATTTCTTTACTGGAATTTTGGACTGACCGTCCAGCTTTTTTTCTTCTTGAGGTATGTCCTTACTCCTTGGACTTATACTTTGTTCAAATTTAAGCCTAATTGAACTGAGCTTTGATTGCTTCAGCTGAAATCCAGTCTGTGAAACCTCAGGTACTCCAGTCTGCTGAGCACTTCCTTTGTGTTCCATAGTTTGTTTAGAGTCCTCTGCAGGTTGCACAAATATTCTTTTTTCAGGGCTACTGGGCAAACTGGATGCTTTTCTTTCCTCCACCTTGGGAAAGCATTTCCCATCATGTGCATACTGCTTCACTTTACTCCATTCGTCACCGGACGATGGCAATTCAGAGAGCAGAACTTTCTCAGGGCTGCTGCTGGCAGAGCTCTGGCTAGAATGTATTTCTTTGGTGTTTTTTTTATGTTGTTTTTTCTCTGGAGACTGTAGCTCATCATTCAACTTCTCTGTTTTATCCCGAAAAAACTGCGATACTTCAGTCAGTTTTTCTTCTGCCTCTTTAACAGTCCTGTCCACCCTGTCTTCATATATTAACTTTTCTCTACCTCTGTCTAATCTGTCCTCAGTAAAGCGCATCCACATCGCATGTTTTGGACTACTAACATCTCCAGTGTAGTGTAACACTGTCACTTTATCATAATGATCATCTTTAGATATTTTACCTACACCATTTTCAGATACATCTTTATAGATTTTGGAGAGAATCTCTTTTTTGGGGGCGGTAGCTACTTTTTCTCTGCATCGTTTATCAGACCCCTGTAACTCTGCACTAAGCGGTAGAGTATGGTCAGTAACTGACTCCTCAGTATCAGAATGTGACACATCTAGCTTTTCTGAAAGAAGCATTTTCTCAGCAAACCTGTAAGACTCCCCTCTTAGTTCTGACAACTCATCATCATGGTATTCTATTGAGTGCTGACTCAAAAGCTTCAGTGTTTTGTAAGAGTCATCAGACATGAGTTGAGCAGAACTAGGGCGACTGTCTTCTTCCTGGGACACAGGAGTGTTAACTCTAGAGGATTCCAGATAAGAAGGAAGTGACTCTTCAGCCGTGAGCTCCTCTTCTTCTTGCTGACCTTGTTCATCTGAACAAGGAAAAGCATCATGTTTTTCCAACTCTTTTAAGTTAATATCTCCCCGAGGTAAGTCTTTCTGATATACATACATTTCTTTTTCTGGATGCTTTTTTGTTTCTCTAATAATGACTTCAGTAGGTTCAGCCTGATTACCTTGTTCAATATGGACCTCTATTATTCGCTCCAGTTTGGGTTTCATTTTGCTGTCCTTCTCTGCATGTTGGGGTGAAGTTTCAGTAGACTTGCTAACATCAGATGTTACTGATGATTTATGTTCAAACAGACCTGCTAGTTCTTTGGAAGGGTCACGTCCAGACTGAAAGGCTTTCATTATGTCATGAACAGACATTGTTTCCTCAATTCTTTCAGATGTGCTTTCAGTGCATGGAGTTTTATGATAAACCATCCTAGTTGTTGTAGTGATATGAGTTTCTTCTTTTACTCGAACAGCTTTGCTAAGGACACACTTATGGTCGTCATCTTCGCTGCTGCTGGCTTTCATTTGAAAAGCTTTAACTTTCTCTTTAATAGATCCAGCAGGTTTTTGCTCCAGCTCCGTAAATGTAGGGGTAGGTTTTGACGCTGGCTGCTCCTCTGCTTTCTGCTCTGAAACTTCTTCCGACGATGGTTCATAGCTGCGGATAACATGAACTACTTCAGTTCTGGTTTCTGTAATGACAGGAGGGATAGGTACATCATGGAAAAGTGGTTTTGGCCCTGTGCTTTCAGCACTTTGGGGGGCAGAAGGTGTCTTTTCACTCCTTGTTTCAAAGCCACTGTCAGATAAGGGACTTTTATCTTGATCGTGTTGAGAAAAGTCATCTGGAGACTCTAAAATAGTATCTGTTCCAAAAAAAGAATCTGCAATTTTACATAACTCCTTTTCTGACGTCGAAGGCCTCATGGAGGCTGGAGGCATTTTAAGTTTATGTTCCTGCAAAGCAATAGCTGGTTTTAAAATGCGTTTTTGTCTCTCTTCACCTTCTTTTTTCCCCTCTTCAAACTTGTACTTTATGTTTGTTAACGAACTGCTACCGATATCATTTGCTAAGTAATCAATAACTTTTGACAAGCTATAATCCTTTTCCGACATGGTTTTAGTTTTAATTTGGACCTTCTCTGGAACAGGTATAGGAGGGCTTGTCAAAGCTCGCTGTCTCGCTTCATCAATCTCCTCTGTACTGAACTCTACCCAGTCATCCTCAGACAGGTGTCCTTGATCACTTTTGGATACTTTAGCAGACCCTTTACTTTCTAAACACACATCTTTTTTCAGTATCTCACTAACTTTTACTAAGTCCTCTTTTACTTTCTCAACAATTTTAAAGGGCTCTTCATCATCAATTCTACCCTCTTTCGGTATCTCAGGTTGGAACGGTTTGTCCTCTGTGACATCTGTCTGCAATATTGCAGTCATTCTTATCAGATCCTCTTTCATTTCAGCAACATCTTTCAGTATCTCCTGACTGGAGGATAAGGAAGATGGTGTGCACAATTTGAGAGCAGAGGGTGCTAAAAACAAGGATGATTTTATTGGAGATGAAGTTCGATTAAAGGGAGGCTGTGTGCGTGCCTCTGTAGTCAATGTTTTAATAGGTGACAGTAACGCAGCAGCTGATTTTGTAAGTGAAGACGACTCTGGGAGCTTCTTTAATGCTGGTTCAGACAAAACATTGACTACAGAATATACTGGCACTGTTATTGTCGATGAAGTTACTGATGAGGTAGTTGCAGATAGTGACCCAAGGGCTGTGTACAAAGCACCTGCCGGAGGAGTTCTCATTGACTGGAAAGCTGATGGTGCTGAAGACACATATGACCTGAGTGGAGAAAATGGCATTGTTGTAGCTGTTGAAAACACTTTCTCAGCTGTGTCAGCAACTGCATTAGCAGCACAACTTGCAGAATGTGCAGCTGCAGTGATCTTGTCTTGAAAAATAGCTGAAGTTTTGGATCCATTTATTAAGTTGGCAGAAGATGGGTATTTCAGAGGTGACACAGATCCATTAAGCAATGGTACATCTGTGTGCCCAGCTACATGTTTTGGTGGCGACGAGAGAGACGAGGCCATCATGACTTTAGAGGATGAAACAGCATCAACTGCTGACTTAGCAGGTGACACCACTGACTTTAGAGGGGACGATAAAAGTGAAGATGCTGATGTGATGACTGATTTAAGTGGCAAACTTGAAGAGTACATGTTAATGTTGGATTTGGGGGATGCTGGAGGCGTCATGGTTATGGATGATCTCTCCAAAAGAGATCCTGCTGTAGTCACTGGAGATGTCCGAGAGGGGAATGTGGTAGTGGATGCCAGTCCTTTCAGACTAGCAGCTTCTGTGACTGCGGGAGCTCTGACGAAAGAGCCTGAAGTAACCTGTATATTGTATGGAGGCTGCGATACCACAGTTTTTATTGGTGAAGAGATTGTCCGAAACGATCTAATCGGAGATGCTACATCACTAACAGATTTAACTGAAGATGTGGTAGAAGCTCCTAATGTGGATTTGATTGGAGAAGCAGAAGAAACAGACCATATTGATTTTAATGGGGAAGCTGTAGGAGTGTTAGAGGAAGAACTTGATAAGGAAGTGAAGCCTGATTTAGTTTGCCCAGGCACGGTAATTGGAGCTGTTGTCCATGACTGATATGGCCGTGTTGAAAAGAATGGCTTGTATGAGTAAGTAGCAGGTAGGGATCTTGTAGCTCCTGCACTCCGTTCAACTGTTTCTTAAATTGTTAAATTAAAATCAAACATAAAAATCAACAAAAATGATTGAAAAACAGAGAGACCAGAGAAGAAAATTGGTCAGTAAACGTTGTAATATTACAAAAAGCAAGTACAATTGTTTGCATGAGTTAGGATGAAGGAGGCAAAAGAAGATTTAAAAATGAAAGAAAAAATAGGAATGAGCCGTATACTGATGACTGGTCCAAACCAAAAAGCAATGTGAAATGAAAGACATAGCAACTAAATCTGCAAACAATGAAGAACAGAAAACACAAAGAAGGAATCCATAAGGTAAAAATAAAGCCACATCAAAATTTCTTCTCTTACTTCCTATTGACTTTCTGATGTGCTACTTCTGAAATATTCACATCAGTTCTATTTTGCCTGTTTTGGTATGTCTCTGCTTTGCACAACTATTAGAATTATCCTTTTAATAATTTCTGTTGTTGTTGTTCTATTCAGATATTGAACCTATACAAAATATAAACTTGAGTAAAAAGGACATTATATAGCTAAAATCTTTTTTTTTCTTAAGCCACTCAGAACTATTTCATGCAGAACCCAAAATTCCTTTAAGTGACAGGCAATTGATGTGCAAACTGTGAAGCAATTGGAATAAATTCAAATCTATATCTCCCATGCACAATTCGGATATGCTTCACACTCACAAAGCCAATAAGAGCAAGAGCTTTTCTGAGTCAATATCTTAAAAAAAATAATAAAAAGAAAAAAGAAAAGGAACTTTTGCATTTGTTTCTCATGCGATATTCCTTTTGTTTGGTAAAAACTAAAGTAAAACTTTATATGAAATGATTTTAAGAAGCATGTCATACATAAAATATGGAAAATATGATACATGATAAACGTGAGCAAGCAAAGCAACTGAATCAGGTTTTATTCATGCACAATATATCATGTCAAAACGAGCACACAGATTAATATCTGGTTTTATACTGTATTAAGCACAAATATGTAAACCTTACAAAATTATTTCACAAGAGGCCATTAAAAGAAGAGTACACTTTTTCTACAAGATGTAGTGTCTTGGTACCTTTTGAGGAGATTTCTTGTATCAGCTCAAAGACAGACCTCTTCAACTTTACATTTCTCAAAAGGTAACATTAGAAAAGCAGTCAAAGAACAATATATTATGCAAAAACTTCCTGGCAAGAACAAACCTGTTAACTGTTATCATCCCCCAGAACACTCAGCTTATTCATAGGCATTTCAAAGAAAATCATGATCAACCACATTTTGCATCACGGGAGGTACTTATGCCAGAACACAGTATTTCTGGGAATTCCATTACAATATAGATATCCTCTGATACAGCAATAACATTCAGAGAGTTGACAATGAAGTAACTTAGAGGGCTTTTTAAAAAAAGCTGCAGAAATGGAGCTAAAATAGCCAAACTTATTCAACATACCTTTCTCTGAAGTTATGCTAATAATTTGCCAAACCTGCTTGATCTGTCTTATAGACAGACAGTATCTTACAGTGAAAGAAGCCTAACAAGGCTAATACTAAACTGTTAAACTTAAAGAACTAGCACTCTTATAGAATTGTCAATATTCAGTATACCACAGGTCCATATCCTGCAAGGAGAAATGTGCTGGTCCTATAGAAGCCAATCAAAGCCCAGAAGGCAATGTGGATGGCTGGAGATATGGCAGTATGAGAACTTTTAGGTTGACGAGAGCTTGAATACTAGGCCTGACTGGCACAGCCTATGTCAAGAAACATCCATTTTTCCTTGCAATTTTATTTTTAATTACAAACTTACTTCTTCCTCCCCCAAAAGAATAAAACATAGTGTACTTAATTAAATGAGCTAGATGTTATTATGGACACTAATTAGCAGCAGCTGCTAACATTCACCAAAAGTTCACAGAGTCCCAAGTCAAAGAAACAAACTCCGAGATCATTCTGAAAAAACCTAACAACAAAACAACTTGTTCAGCAGTTTGTGTTTGGAAATGTCTTTACAGGGACCCTGCTGTGCTGTGATGAGTCAGTCTATCACAAGTGGCTAGTAAGGCAATCAAGCCAACAGATTTCCCTCTTAACTGCTCTTTCTCCTTTTAAATCATGGATTCAGACATGTTTAAGATGCTTTTCCTGTGCTCCTTATTGCAGTTGAGAAGACCCACCAGTAAAATAAAATGAAGTAATTTACCAGTGTGTGCAGCTATGACATAACTCAAACAGCAGGCAACTGTGCATTTTTACCATTTTGAAATAGCAAATAAATCCCCACAACCATGCAAGACTTTAGAGTGGGATATTCTAAATATTCTAAAGAGTGATTTTCTATAACAGTCCTTTTTGGCTACTGGACACTCATGGCCTTAACAGTTTCATTACTGCACCCAAGATTTTTTCAGAAAACAGATGTTAGACACTACTGTCTATGCACCAAGCCATACTTGCACCTGTCAATTGAAAGTGTTGAGTGAGCCCATACAAGCGGCCTTGGCTCAGCCTTGCTCCTGCCAGCAAACAGCCAGGACCAGGCATGTTTAAACCACTGCAGCACTCCTCTTCTCTGAGGACCTCACTGCTGGGAAGGGTCCTTTAGGCCCTTTCCCCAAGCAGGGCTAACTGGGGAGTATCCCATCTGCCTCACTTTCTTCTGCATCGGCAGTGTCAGGGGTGCAGAGGAAAAAAATCTGTGTGTGCACATGCACGCGTACATGAGCTTGTGTGAGTAAAAAGAATAACCCCTGCTGCTACCAAAACAGTGGAGCTGTGCCATCAAATTCACTGGAAATAGGTAGAGGTCCATCACTCTTATCCAATCACTGGAGCAAACGCCCTGTGCAGCAGCAGTCCTGGCTCTGTGTTGGGTAATATGTGCTCTCTGAAGGAGCTGCACCTCCAAGATCACATCCTCCCCTCACACCAGCATTGTGCAGGTTTAGAGCCAGTTGCTGATTACATGCTACCTGTGCACAGGAGGTGACGCTCAGGCTGACAGCCAAACCTCTATCTACAATCTTTCCTGGCAAATAAAATAATTTTTGCATAACCTTTTTGAGCTGCTCACAGCCTTAAGTAGTACCCATTGCCAAAAGGGATAGAATAGTTAAAGAATGGTCAGGAACTTTTACTGTGTTAACCCATCGGGGGTTTTTTGAGTTCAGCTCAAGTGGGTTTAAATTTTTTCCTACACATTTTGAAAATGAAACTCAATGGACCTTTGGTGAATAAATCAGGCTACCTTTTTTATTTTCCCCCAATAAGGCCTGAAAAACTAATTGTAAGTAATATACACAGTCATCAAACACCTTTCAAGCAACTTCCTTTCCCTCTCTCTCAGTTCCCATCAAGCCTTTGACAATACCTTAACAGTCCATCAAGATGTCTCAGCAGATCTGATAGCTTCTTCAGATGATATATGCTTGAAGTCTTCTTCCAGGCCTGAGAAGTGTAATATATTCTGGAGCACATCTGATCCAAAGAAGCCACAGATCTTATAGGATAATTAAACAGCAGCCATCCAGTGGGAACTCCCAAGACCCGATGAAGTTTGTCTATGGATTTTATGGAATTCTATCAAAGGGTCTGTTGCAGGGTAGCAACTGAGAAGTCATGAGGGGAAAAAAAAGGCAAGAAAAAGCCTGGGAATGAGGAACAATAGCAGTCAATCTCAGAGAGGAGAGGTGAAGGAAGGAAAGCTAAGCCAAATACATTATTGCATTTAACAGGGAAGGGAAGGAAAGGAATGCCACAGGTCTGGTCAAGGGGAACGTAAGTTTAAGAGGAAGCAATGTGTGGTGCCAGGGAATAAAAAGCATCTGCAAGGAATAGAGGAAGAAGGGAAGGGGAGGAGAAAGAAGAGGGAAAATATAAAATATGAGAGAGTCCATTTTGGCTAAGCATCTAAACATTTAAGTGTTTATCTGAATGGCATTCTCCAGCCTTGCCAAACTTTTGCATAACATTCCCTTCTACAGCAGCTCTCTCTAACCTTTCAAAGGGAAGAGGAACAGACTCTTTTTGAAAGCAGTTTGCAATCCTCCTACTCTGGACCTACATGGCATTTTAAAAAATTATTATATTTTTACTTAACTAACACATGTCATTTGCCAGTCAGGATTCTTCAAGCTCTCACAACACAAGAGTTCACAGACCATCCAAGAGTTTTGGTTTAGATAGCTTTTTTTTCTCTTTTTGCCTTTTTTCCAGGGTGACACCAAATACAACGTTTATAGAAAAAATGTCTCTTCTTATGAAAAATCATCTATATATGCTTTAGTACTTTGGTAAGAGCAACTCACTCATTCCAGGCTCAGTCAGATAGCTGTAGCGCTTACGTAAAGCAAGGGAGACAAAGTTCTGGCGCCGGTCAGCTTTCTCTGTCTGCAACAAAACATCAAACTGTTTAGTGCCTTTCGTATCACTGTTCCCCATTTGAACAGAACAATCATTGAACCTCAGCATGATCGGCTGCATTTTATGGTACACATCCCCACAAGGGAGAATAGATGTTTCCATTCAGCTTCAGGAAGACATGCTGAAGTCAAATCTGGGCAAGCAGGCAGGGAAGAGACAGAGCCGGTCTCCATTCCTGTCTGCCATGTAATGAGCATCAGGCGCTGTGGAGCAGGGAGCGTGGCTATTGGAGGTGGCAGAAAACTGCTGTGAATGACTATCTTTCTGAAGCAAGCAGGGGAGGGACTGCAATCCTAAGAGATAACCCCATGGGTTCATTCCTCCTCACAACGTCTCTGCTTATGAGGTAGAAGAGCTTAGATAGCTCATAATCCTGCCTTGAAGTATCTCAATACCATATTACTGCAATATCACTTAACAAATTGCTTCACACTACTAGAAATGTTATGATATTATTCATTGTCTGTAAAATAAACCACCTTTGGCTAGAAACAGATCAACACAAAAGACTACAGATACAGACATAAAACATTCAGAAGAGTACAACTTAGACTGATCGAATATTTGTCCCCAGATTAATTTGTCCTGAAAGCACATACACCACAATGTACACTGGCTTTAAAGTGAATACATTAAGGACAAAAAAAGGCATGGGAGAGGATTTTTTTTAATAGGCACAAAATGCAAAGATGCAGATTAGAAAGCAGACTACTACTGTTAACTAATAAATTGCATCCTAAGTCGCTGCATTCAGTGGCATAACTGCTAGTGTGATAACTTAGATATTAAAAGTCCTTTAGAGATCATGTCATTTGATTATGTGGCTAAAAATACAGTTTCTTTAGAAAGAAAACTATTGTTATAGCTATATAATAGCACACTGGGAACAAATCCTGCGGAGACAAAGCAATGTGGTTGCTATTATTTTTCAATATGTAAGGACTGTTTTGTTTTGGGTTTTTTTTTTTCATTATTATTATTATTATTATTTTAATCAGCAGGTGGGTACTGCTATTTATTTGCCACCAGGAAGAGAAGAAAACTTTATCAGTTAGATAAATGGGATACATTTATGTAGTTCCTTTTATAAGGTGACCTCATTTATTACTACCTCTAATGAGTAAAACCTACTCAATTTCCTGACAATCTAATGTTGCAGCTTCCTGCAAACAGTGGATTTTTAAGCTGCAAATATCTGAGGTTTATCTGAAAATAGATTTGTACACAATATTTAGAAATGGTTCTTGGCTTTTCTGATTTTTCAGAAGAATCCAGTTTATTTTCAGGAGTAAAATATCATACGTCACTACTGTGGCTTCAGTGATACTTTTCTTTTCAGGGACAGTTTACCAAAGTATTGGCAGTATTACTGCAAGAGGTAAAATCATATCCACTAAACTCGTCTTGATTTTTGCAAAAAATGGACTTGGTCTCATATTTATAATTATATCCTTTTTCAGGGGAAAAAAAAAAAAAAGTTAAATTTTAGACTGCTATTATTCAATGCTTGGTTTAATTTCATAATACATAATCATGTTTCTTCCACATATGTGCACTTCTACTGTTTTGCAACAGACTAAGATGTCGAGGATATAGTTATTCTGTCTGTATCATTCAGTGCCACAGTTGAAAGTAGTTGCCTGTTTTTTCTATAACATATTACTTTTCTTCACTAAATCTGAAGGAAATAAAAACAGAAGACAGTGTTTATATTACCTCATCATCTTGATCTGACTCTGTTTCCTTTTGGTCCCAAGATGCATTGCAGAGACAAGGAATATTATAATGGACAGCAGGGAAAAGAATATCAGGATATGAAAAGGACCAAATTGGGAGCACAAAATGCAAGCTGATTTATAAGGCAAAGCAAATCCAAAATGTCAACACAAAAGAAAAAAAAAATCTTACATCCAATGCAAATCAACACGTGACATTACTGAAAGCATAAACCTATGACTTGCAGGCTGAAGCATGAGCTGTAAACAGAATCATAAAAATTATAGGAACTTGACACCACAGTAACAAGAGACTTTAAAAGCACTCTACATACAGGAAACCAATAAAACATAAATTTAAAAAGCCTTAATCATATTTGAAAGCATTCTCATTACTGGCATTTCACAGGGTATCTTTACCACTAGCAGGAAAATAAAGGACAAAAACTAAAGGAGCAAAAATAAAACCAAACCAACCCTAAGAAAAATGTTTGCTTTTCCTAACAAATACCTTTTTGTGTGCTGGCAGAGTGATATTCAAGTTGCAAACAGCTGTTTGTGGCAGTCCTTTTGTAGTCTTTGGTTCTTTCAAAAATGATAATCGACCACAAGGTTCCTGGCTGGTGTCTCTTACCTAGAAGAGAAATTTTAATACAGTGTAGTAATATGTAGTAATTAAGATACCTAGAGGAGGTTTCTGGAGAGTTTCTCAGAGTTTCTTTCCACAAGAAGTGATCTAATAGGTAAAGACCAATGTGGCTGAGCTGATGCTTAGCCTACGGTGCTGAAGGAGAAAAGGTGTTACCTTGAAAGAGGAAGATCAGCCTGAAGCTCTCTGATGGTAAATCCACAAAAGACAAGATGTTGAGTGAGCCTAACCCAGAGAGTTTCATACAGGGATATCACCAACAGATGTTTTCTTCTCCCCTTCATTTTTTTCTGCTATGTTTTATACATGTGCTCACCAAAATGCTTAAAAACTTCTTTCGCACAGCAGCTATGATAAGCCTATGGAAAGTGAGCACGCATTCATGGTAATTCAGAAATGAACAGCCTGCACACATTTTAGAGGCTGTTCTGCTGTACAGTATGCTATTGAATGCACCTCCTTTGCTTACTCCCTGGGAAACAGTAATCTAACAGTAATATTCTGGATGTCTAACTTGAGATACAGTTTTCATAAAAGGCTGTGAATCCTTACCATAGGTTTTCTGGTCCCAGCTGTTTTGTGGCTTCATGCAAAACACCCTCTCCCTCTTACTCACATATTAAACAACGACACTTACATCCTCAGGGCAAGTTAGTCCTATCAGGCTGAAAAAGTGTTATCAATGTGGAGGGGCAAGTCAGCAGAATTATTTGGTTTGTTTTGCTTTTACCTTGATAGAGAATGGCAGTCTATTTTCTTTGAAAGCATAAAAATTAAAAACAAGTTGCTGTCCTCCTTTAGTCAAAGGGGCCAGATTTCCATAGCAATCAACGTAAATAGGTTTTCCTTCCAGAACCTATCAAAGCAATAAATAAGAGTCGATAAAACCTCTTTTCATAGTAGATTCATGCACATAAGTAAATGATGCTAAATCATAAGTACTCACTCAGATTAAATTCAACAACAAATTAGAAAATCACTTCATTATGGCAAGGTATTATGAGTGCAAGGAGTTTGGGAAACACGAGTTACATGAGTGTCTTTTCTGCAGTAAGAATGCATCATTTCCCTCAAGAAATGGTGTGCTCATGACTATGTATTCACCACAAACCTGCCCTGCTCATGACTGTGTCTGCTGGGTCAATGAGAAGGAATTCCAGGTCAGCCATCTGCAAAGCCCAACCAAGGGTACTCAACAGCAGCGACTGCAAACCCTAGCGCGGACTGTTCTGGGGCATCCATTTGGAGATAAGCCATCATGCTCTCCCCTGGCCTTGTCCTTTTTTGACCTCCTTTCAAGGAATTTTTTGACACAGCCTTGCGTGAAACTTGATTTTTTTGGGCTTATAGTGTTTTTTTGCAGGACCTGTTGCCACTTGGAAAACACACTGGCCATTTACAAAGAAGAAGCTGGCTGAGTAAGAGAGATACCTCAATGTCTTTGCTTCTTGCAACTTCTTCAAAGTTCTCTTGTTGCTCCAAAGTTTTGTCCACTTTGTCATCAGTCATGCAAAAGCAACGCAAATTGGATTCCACAGGGTCATTCATTTTGGCAAATATTACAAACTTTGCCATATAAGGAACGCATATTAATTCTCTATAAAGCTGTGTTGCCAGCCCAACAGTCTCTAGTACTTGATGACAGTCTGCGAGCCAAAATCTGAGTGGGAAAAAGCAAACCATTAAATCAACTTTTCTTTATGCTCAAACATTGCTTAAGTCTTTAAAGAGAAACCACATCCTGTGATCCTTGGCCATTTCGCATGCGTGCTATCGTTGCACACTTCCCAAAGCTGTAATTTTCCTTCTACTTTCAGTGGAGCTTTAACCATCCAAAAATGCGAATACCTGGCAATGCAATATTGATATATATATTTGACCCTTCTCACACTGGTATCTCATAAACCCATCTATTCTTAGCCTCCTTTGAAGCCAAAGTGAGGAAACTGTATTTCTTGTGACCACACAACATATAAAGTGCTGATGATTCACCGTACATTTGATTTGCCAAAACCTCCTTTATAACACATTCATACAGCAAAATCACATCTCCCATATAGGTTGAAGCCAAATATGCCCACAGTGAAGTAGCCCAAAGAGATAGATGTTATACTGTTATTTTGTCATCTTATGATTTTGATGACAATTTTGATACAAGTTATAAATATTTTAATTTGTAGTTTGTATGAGTCTTTTTCACAATATTTCAGCCCTGATTTAGTTGGTTCTTTCAGCAATTCTCTGTCTTTATAAAGCTTTTTATAGGTGTAAATGTTATGTACTGAATGGTAAACGCTTTACCTGGCAAACCACAAATTTTTTCCACTAGGACATGTGAGTTGTACAGATCCTGTTGAATGCCTCTCATCAGCATGTAAGTCCACTAAGTCCATCAAAATTCATTTCAAACCATGATTTTTTGGCAAATGATATTTTTGTGAGAGTAATTTTACATAATTTTCAACTAAAAAGCCCACGGCAGAAATGGAACATCTTTAACTTTTGAAACGAATACATTTTTATGAATCCACCCCATTTTTTTTAATTGAATGAGCATTTTAAGCTTTCCCTTTCTCTTGCTGTTTGCAGAAAAACAAACCCCTGTGTGGCACCACAGCCTTTAGAGAAACAGTATGTGTGATTGCCAGGAGACATCACAGCAGCAGAAAAGGTCAGGACAAATCTTCATGTGCAACCCTAGATGTGTGGGATGCTGATATGTAGTGACAAAGAAGCATCAAAGTATCGCATGAAACCACTCCCTAGGTGCATATGGCAAGCTCTGATACCATACCTGGCTGAAACATTGGTTGTGAATGAGGCACAGTCATTTGCAAATGTCAGTGGAGTGGTGCCTGTGATATCCTCCCACTGTGCAGGTGAAGTACCTCCTACATAAACATAAACCATGGAGATTTTCTTTCAAACACCAAGCATATACAGACTACATAAGAACATCCCTATCTTAAGTTATTTTGTTTCAATCATAAAAAAAGAACCTAGATAATAATGTTCTCCACAGCTGAGCTGCATGTTGTATACTACATCATATGTCACACACCAGAAAACGATGCTGATGTAAGTGAAGTACATACCTGCAAGTCAATAGCAACCCCTCCCCCCCCACCTTGATATCAGCTAGTATAGAATTATTTCTGCCAACTACTTTTACTGACAACCATGTTTAATAGCCAAGGCTGAAATTCTTTACATGGGCTAAATATAAAATAGCATTTAATATCTGTTGGCAGAATTCTTTTACAAAGGCATGAGAGCAGATTCAAAGCCCAGGACATCAGTGGGAGCCTTTCAAATGACCTCAGCTGGCTTTGCTCAGGAAAACTGATCTGAACTCTACTGCACCAAGCACACCAGTGTTCCCTTACTGGAAAGCATGAGTTGTACAATCATGAAAGTGAGCACAGTGGCATTGCTGTCACAGAAACTTTTGCAACGAATATGATTTTCTCTAACCTGTAATGCTACATAAGAGTCGAAGGCTGGGCGTCATGTCTCCTTTGTACCCATTGGTTACACCTTCTCCTGATGGAGGTGGCACAGGAATTGTCATGGTTATTGGCTTATGAAATTTTCTTCTTCTTGGCTCCACAGTGACAATGGGACTGAAAGTTGCTTTGTTTCCAAGGATTTTTTTGACAATCTCCTCTGGAACTGGTTGAGCCTGTCAACACAGGAAAAGTATTTAAACTAGGGCTACAAATTGGTTATAGACCTGCAGAGAACTGTTTTCCAAAAGATAATTCAATTTTCCTTTTATTTTCTGTAGATTTTTTTTTTTTCCCCAGGCAGTCGCCTTCTATAGTTCTCGAGGATGATTATTAATACAATTTATGCTTCGTATTTCTCAGCACTCACGATTTCCTAATAGCTAACTTGTAGAGTAAAACTGTAAACCTCAGAAGGCTGGCTGCAGTATTTGCTGAGTTCTTCATAGCATATTTGGGTTTTTAATTTACATTGGTGGGTCATATTAAATACAATTTCAAAATGCAAAAAGAAGCCTATTCTGCACTTGAGAAGTAAGGACTAGACACTGTCTTGGAGATGCTGAACAATTCTTAATTGTCTGCCAAACACAAATCCATGCTCCTGAGGAAAACTGTGTACTCCAACTTAGCTTTGTATTTAGTGCTTCCAATGCTATTCCAATATTGGTTATTAGGAAATGAATACTTCTTTGGCTCAAATTAATATAGAATGAATTAAGATACAGAGTTATAAGCAAATGTCAGACCTTCTACCTCCATTCTGTGCCTTAAAGGGTTTCCTAACTTTATATGGGAAGAAAGGAAAAATAGCTAATATATGAAGAAATGCTATAGAATTTTTGTAGTTTTTGTCACGTAAGATCCGAACTCAGAAGTGACAGACATCTTATGGGACACAGGGTTTTGCATCCGTTTGCCCTCCCTGCCCACCCCTCTTTTTTTTTTTCCCAATCTTTCAAGTCTGTTTCCATCATCTGACCTGTGACTTGCTGCATTGTTTGAACTGTGCAAAGTATTGTTATGCGTAAGTTATGTAGATACAATGCAATCTCAGCAGTGACAACACTGCATATGGAGACATCGTGCTTCCTTCACACTACAGAGCTCTGGAAAGGTAGCTGTACAACCATAATACTAGTAGAAGAGCAAAACTTCCATTTTCTCAAGAAAATAATCATTAGATGTGAAATACCACTAACAGAAATGTTCCAGTGTGAATTCCAAGCAATGGAATCCAAACCAGCATTCCTATTTCATGAAGCCATCAGAACTGTCAGGTTATTAAATAATTTTAAGTGATAATTAACAGAACTTAAAGAAAAAGATACCTTCTATGGAATATTTCTCCACTTTCTGTGCAGTTTGTTTAAGGAGAGTTTAAGCTGTCTGCTCTTCCCAGATTTCATCCATCACTAGAAACACCAGTGGTGAATGTCCTAAGCTATAACAGACGTATATGGGAGGTCTTGGACCCAGTAACAGCTGGCAAACAGCTGCATGAAATCCTTACCAAACACATTCCTATGGCAAAGGGCAGCCTAGTGACAATAATTACAAGCTGCTACTTCACTGCAGGAGACTGGGACTGCACAGCAGTTGTGCATCTCATAGCTGCTGGCAG
Source organism: Strigops habroptila (assembly GCF_004027225.2). Lineage (NCBI taxonomy): Eukaryota > Metazoa > Chordata > Aves > Psittaciformes > Psittacidae > Strigops > Strigops habroptila. The sequence continues at coordinate 33,873,287 of NC_044281.2, forward strand.
CTGAGGCCAACAGGAAGATGGCAGACAATATCACTGAGGCTGTGGTGTGTGTCTTTGCTTTTCTCTCCATTCTTCAGATGCTAAACAATACTCAAAGTAATGATAAAAAGGGGAGCTGAGCTTTTGCCACAGGCAGGAGGACTGCATCACCTGCACCAGGGGGGCACTGAGAGCCAGAAAGCATGCCCAGGCAGACACATGCCAGATCTCGAGTGTGAAAGAACACTGCCCATCTTGCCATCCACTACTAAGGAACAGCAGGCTCTTTAGATGCAAGCCTCATGTATTAAGACCAGTGATGCACTTGTAGATGCTGCTGATACAAACACAAACGCATCTTTACCTGGAGCCCCACGCGGATTCTTTTGGTTAGAGCACCCTCAGGGAAGGATGCCTGGACACGTGGCACCGTCGTGCTGCTCAGCACTCCACCCTCTGGGCCGATCTGGTTACTCTCCTGTTTGATTCGTGAAACCACCGCGAAGTACTGAGGAAAATCCTTTGTGACAATCCTGCAGATACGCTTCTTCTCTAACTCCTCAATGCTGTCCAGCTCTGGTGGGACGAGACATTCAAAACATTCAGGCATTACCTGCCCAGGTTCATACCACACACATCTGTGAGTGTGAGGTTTTGAAAATGCCTAAAATGCTTGAGAAGTTATTTTTTATTTACTACAGGAGAAAAAAAAATATTCACTGCTATTAATTATCAAGATTTTGTTTGCTCTGTGAACTTTTGCATAAGTCTTGATGATGAGGGCCAAAGCACTGGACCCACATATCTGCCAGGACACCTGAGCACTAGGGTGTGACAGGGAGCTCCAACATACAGAAAACCATAGGAAAGCACAGTCTTGAACTATCTAACTTCACGCCAAGTGTGCAATCCAGAGTTTGCCCAGCTAATGCACTTGAGAAAGTTATCTCCCAGACTGGCATCCATATAATCCTGTCCAGACACTGAGCTCTCCAGCAAATGGTGGATGTGACAGAGCTCTGTCTGCCAGCGCTACTAATGAAACCATGGCAAGGATCCCTTCCTACATCAGGCTTTCAGGCATTCAGATACCTGCCCCAAAATAACTGTATTATGGTCCTCAGTTTATAGAGAAATCTAATCGGAACAGAAACAGGTCATCAACAATTAGTGCTCTCAGCCACATTTGCAGCTTGTACGGTCACCAGGGCTCAGAGAGGTGCATGGAGTATCCATACATATTAACAAATTAATAAGTAGATGACGCAGGCATACATGCACTGAGGAAAACTGTGATATGTCACAAATATAACTAAATGTGTGTGTAAATATGCACTAGTGAAACCCCTGTGATATAAACACTATTCACAAATGGATATAATTACACAACTGTCATGCATTTCTCCTATAATTTCCTGCATTTCATCTTTTTAGCTATTGTAACTGGGTTTCATTCCAGCAGTCTACAAGTTTCTATGCTTACTTACCTCCTTAAAAAGGCTACCACATTCCTAAAGAAGAATGTTCCTGGAAAGATGACAATTCTATCAGATGCAGCAAGAGGACCAGAAATGGTACCACGACAAAAGACCCTTGTAAAATTCTTAACTTTATGTGACTGAGACATTTTCCTCCTCTGAACATGTAAGCTCAATTACAGCTCCAAAACAATTATAATATAAATTTGGTAAAATGTCAGTTTTCCATTTTAAAACTTTCAGCAGGTAATTTGGATTAATTGCACAGTGTTGCTCTGGATACTATGTACCTATCAAAAGAGCATAATTTCTTATCATAATGTCAGCTTCCACTTACTTTGACTCAGAGATTGATATCTGAAGTTCTCTAATGAATTAGGTATTCTGCCTGCAGCCCCTGGAAACAATGGCTTGTGCAGGAGACAAACTGGATACTTAAACTACCAGGCAGGTATAATCTTGACTGGTACATCCTATGTATTCTCCTGTTGGTTGCTAGAGACTAAACCCACTGTAAAATGCTCACAGAGATGAAGGATAATTAAAATTCTCTCAAAGTAGAAAATCAGCGTTTTATGTAAGAACATTTCAAAATCTTCTGAGCCTGGCAAGTGCTCTCCTTTTGAGGAGGAAGATGAAAAGATTAGAGTGGCACAGAGAGAAGTTGGACTGTACAGAGTGAGGTTATGTTTGGATAATACACATATGAGCTTCTGTGTGAAGTTGCCCTCTAACAGGAAAAAAAAAGGAAAAGATGATAAGCAACCAAAGCACCTCTCTGACCGCACTGAGAAACGCAGCGTTAGCATGACAGAGTTAATGGAACAGGGAAGACTAGTTCTGAGAGAGGTCACGTTTCCCGAACACACTCATGCATTTTACAGAAAAAGCTATCATCATTACTGTTTTCCTCAGTTGCTGACACTTCATTCCTACGCATGTGTTTTAATTAAAAACCTCGAAGGATTTTTTGTTTGGTTGGTTGGATTTTGTGTGAGAGATTTTTAACCACACAAAAGCGTGCTACACACCTCACCTTACAGAAAGGGATGGCAAAACAGAGAGAGGTAAAGCAGAAAGGCAAGTGGCAGAATTGGGAAGAGTCTCCCTGTATCAGTGCCTCCCAGATTTGTGCTAACAACCCAAAGAACACCTAAGGCCATTAAGTTTTAGTAAGTCAAAAGAAAGGTATTGTGAATACTTTGCATGCGTGTCTTTCCCTGCCACCCAAGTGTAAGGTACACTTATCCTAAGATGGCTAGTGGGAGTGATGGAGGAGAGATGAGATGCAGATAAGAAAAGGAGGGAAGACCAACCCTGCTCTCTCTCTTGTCCATGCTGTCATGTAAGTGTTACATTAAGGTTCCTGGACAGGAGAAGAGAAACCCAGCCATGTCCTCCAAGGTCAGTGAGGGACCTCACATAGGGTGGCTCAGTTCAAGGAAAGCAATCACATCAGTTTTGTCAGGTGAGAGGCAGTTGTGGAACAGATTCATCCCATGTCTAATACCTTTCTTTTTTCAGATAAGGTAACACAGAACAAATATCTTCTGACTGGAAATAGCGTAAGAGAAGTCACAGAACACCTGGCTGTTTCATGAGCTTCGAGGTGGTTTTGTGCGATCTGGAATCTGATTTCCCTCACCAGGGCCTTAAAAGAGTTTTGCTAGCACTGAGAAAGAAAATCTCACCTGTCCTTGGCAGACTGAACAGCTCTTGGTTTTGCGACCCTCTGGCAGTACTGGCTAGAGCCAAGCTGGCCTTGTCACTGTGCACAGACTGAAAGGTGGGACGAGCATAGGATACCAGTTTCCCCCATACACAGATGTGCCCATTAAGAAATTGTTGCACCAGAAGTGGGGCACCTTGGAGGTAGTGCTCGGATGGAGAAAAGTACAGGATATAGATGGAGGCAGAAAGAGCACACGGGAAGGAGCAAGGAGAAGCTGAGGGCAGTGACACTTGTTTTAAAAATGTTGGTAACTAAACCCACCCTCCCAGCTTCAGTATTTCACATACGTAACTAGATGCTCCCAGTGCCACAAGGTCTCACCTTCAAATAATACAATGTCCCTTTAGGTGCTCTTTTGGCTATTTTTGTGCAGCCGCTTATCTTGCATTCACAACATAAAGTTTAACAGCAATATGTTTAAAAAATTTTCTTGGAAATGTGGCAAAATCGCTGTAGAGTGATTTATAGTGGTATTTTAAACTTCAAGCATAAACAATGTCGCACTCTGGTTTGATCTGTAGATTCAAAGTAGTTATGTAAAAACTCCTGCTTCCCATCTGAAACCACATTGTGCAGCTGCAAGCATATTGTAGCCACAAATATTTGCATTTCCTGGCTCACTCACTAGTTTGCAAATGCTTCTCAAAAGGTTAACTACTCAGTGTGTACATTTTTGCCCACAATTTGTCTGCAGGTACCTGTAAAGGGTGCAGGAATGCTAAAAGCAAACACAAGTTATATCTAAAAGAAGCCTGTCTGAAAATGTAACCTATTCACCAATAACAAGAACTTTTTTTTTTTACTTGATTCAAATTTAAATAAATGTAATATGGCTGAAGCTGTGAATTGCTACCTTTGTGTTTGGAACCAAACTCCTCCTCTTCCTAAAATTGCCAAGTTCCCCATATTCTCTCAGTGATGTATTTGCCTAAGCACAGCACCCTCTTTATAATAAAAAATATTTAAGCAGAGACCTGATGGCACCACACAAAAACTGTCTCTTCACATTACGGTTCATTGTTCTTTCATGATAATAAAAGCAAAGTTCTGCTCTTATTTAATCCTGCGTTTAATGCCCTGAAGTGTTGCCTCCTGCTCTGGATTGAGTCTGAGATGAGTTTTTCCAGCAGATGGTGCTGCTTCCAGTAAAGAACACGCACGTTTTCAGCAGTCCCCATGCAGGGTGAGGAGCATGGATGTCGCATCCCCTCTAGCTAAGCGGAAGAGCAAGACAGGAAAAACAAAACAAAGCAGCAAACTGCATCTTTAAAAATTCAGCATACTGCGGAGCTGGGAATAAAAGTCTGGCCTCCTTCACTACACAGATAGGAAAGAATTATCACAGCAGGTCTATCACAAAATGGACCAGCAGCTTATAACAGAAAAACGGCCACACCTGCAGTATGTTATGGCATTTAGAGATGACTGAGCAGATTAATTTTCTTGCAAAGACAAACTAAACTGCTGGAAATGACTACGTGGCTGCTTTTTATAGAATCATAGAATCGTAAGGGTTGGAAAGGACCTTAAGATCATCTAGTTCCAACCCCCCTGCCATGGGCAGGGACACCTTGCCCTAAACCACGTGGTCCAAGGCTCTGTCCAACCTGGCCTTGAACACCGCCAGGGATGGAGCATCCACAACCTCCCTGGGCAACCCATTCCAGTGCTTCACCACCCTCACTGTAAAGAACTTCTTCCTTGTATCTAATCTAAACTTCCCCTGTTTAAGTTTGAACCCATTACCCCTTGTCCTACCACTACAGTCCCTAAGGAATAGTCCCTCCCCAGCATCCTTGTAGGCCCTCTTCAGATACTGGAAGGCTGCTATTATTTAAATAAAGATTGATTCTGCCTCCAGAGTTCATACCTGGAAAAAAAAAATTCAAAAGTTACGGCTTCTGTGATGCAAGAGACTCTTTCAGAGCCAAATCTAACTGTGGTATTTTGTAATAAAACAGTAGAAGTTCAGATGACAATAAAACCAACCTGCTCTTAATTCTACAAATTCATATTTTTATGTCATTGCTCACTGCTTGGAAGACCTTTTACATAGAAAAGGAGTCATTTAACTAGAGCAGAATTTTGTCACGACTCTTGTACTATTTGAATGTAGGGAATTTTTTCGTTCTATTTTCCTAACTAGAAAAGAAGGATTAAGCTAAAATGAACTGAAGAAATAATCAATACAATGCTCTGGGTGTGTCTGCAGTATTTTTTCTCCTTTCCCTCTCATAAATGATTGTCTGGATTGGTAAAAGGCATTTCTGTGGCTTGGCTTTTAAGGTGCCAAATATTTTCAGTTTAAGGGAATAGGCCAGTGTCCATCATACCTTCTGTGATTCACTGGTTGTTCATATATCCACTAACAGCAGTTCCCCAGAAGGGAAGAGCCACCTGAAATCCTCAACAGATCAGAAAGTTGTACTCTGGCTCCAAACCGTGAAGCTTATTATTTTAGGCTCTAAGTACTGAGGGCTGCATGCCCACCTCTCTCAAAGTGTTTTTATTTATTGAGCTCTCTTCTCTGTAAAATGTGAATTTATCCATATGGCACCTCTGGAGAGCTCTTTCACAAGAGACGCAAGTTGAAGCACTTTAGAACAGTGGTTTTGTGCCCAGATTCCCTACCCCCAAATTAAACTATGCTCAGTTTGGAAAGCACATGAAGCAAATAAGCAAACTGCTGATCAGTTCTGACTACCTCACCACTGACAAGGCACCAATACTTCACCCAAAAGCCAAATCATAACTTTCTATCTTATGCTAGTGCACAGAGAAGGAGAGGTTGCTGGTGAGATTTTTCTTTCAGAAAGGCTGCAACTACTGTCTTCAACCCTGAAGCAATTCTTCCCCAAGCAATATTATCCTGGGCCATACTCACTCTTTTGCCTGTTCCAATGCTTTCAGGTACTTTTCTGTGATGAGTTTTATTGTATTTTTCCAAACCCATTGATCCAACATTTGCAGTGTTTCTGCCCTCCTACTTGATTGGTTTTTTGTCTTTATTTAAAAATAAACAGCTACAATAGATCATCATGTAACAAGCAGATCTTTGCTCTTGCTCTGCATTTTCACAAGCTCACATGCAGTTCAAGTACTTTGAAGTGAAAATACTACACAAACCCATCCTGCTGTTCTCATTCCCAGATGACCAGGAAATCAGTAAAAATGCTAAATCTCAGACATCCAGGGAGTCCCTCACAACACCGCTAACTCTCCATGTTTTCAAAGCATGCCTTTTGCTCCTCTTTGAATAAGGAGAGGCCAAGATCAAAGGCAGAGCCTGTACACAGATACCTCTCATAGCTTCCATCCGCAGCCTCATCATTTGCTTCAGATGATTTTGCTGCTAATCAACTTTTTGCTGCTAAGGTCTTTCCTCCTGGTTGTACCCCACCACACTGTGAATTTCCTAGGAGGTTATCCAGAGAAAATCCTACCATAAGCTATTTTCATTCACAATGAGATGCACAGAGCTCAAGCAATGGTTTATCAGAACAAGTACTGAAAAATACTTGCTAGGAAAAGAAAGCAGTGGTGCCAACAGATCACTGCAGCCTTAGCCTGGCTTTGCCCATAATGTGTCTGCAGGGACCATCTGTCACAGCAAATTTTGATGAATTGTGTAAACCCGAGTCTACTCATCTTAAGGGATTTTTACATAAACAGCAATGTCCAAGCAAAACAAGGAAGCCAGACTTCCCAGATGGGGATCAGGAAGACAGGTTGTGTATCTGTGGAAGACAACCTCTAATAATACCATTTCAAAGAAGAATGGCCTATGGGCTGAGGCCTGTATCTGTGGGAAAGTCTAATTTAACTGATATTTACACTTCATCGTTGTTTTGGAATGAACTTTGAGTGGCCTTGCTTGAGCAGCAGAAACATGCTTACCTCCAGCTGGGATGCTGTTCTCAACTTCACGCTGTAAAGCAACTGTGTAACTTTGCTTAAACTTGGCAAGACTTCAGACCAAAACTTACCACTCATTTCAGGATGTCTCCAGGCCACTGCTGAACAATTTCTCTTTACACTCTTTCTGTTAGTTCAATATGTAACGCACACTGTATTCCCTAAAGTCAGATATCCCCTGCCCTGTTTTACTTTAGAGTCGTTGGTCTGCTCATGTTAGTAAGCCTGCCCAAAGGTAAGGCTTGATAAAGCTTTGAGAAAATGTTTACCTTCATCCATGCCATTGAGTATTTCGGTTAAGTCTTCGTGTTTGCTGTCATACTGGTGCTCCTTCCACGTTTCACCATTTTCACTTCGAAGTACGATTAGTTCTCGTTCCTTTCCTCGCATTGACCCAAAATGCGGGATTTCCACTATGACAGGGCTAGAGAAAAAGGAATCGTATTATTTTTTATCCTGTACCTCCTCCTTGCCCTTAATTTCCTATGAGCATTAAGTCCTTAAGAAAACTACAGTCATTTTAAATAGTTAACATTGTTATGATAAAAATGTTTTGTAAAATTGCCAAAGCTGCACAATCCTTTATCATTTAAACTATAATTAATAACTTGAAAATATTAATATATATAGCTCATTTTTAATCTGTAAAACTGAAACAGCTGCCTCCATGGAAAAATAGTTACAACATTTGCTAAGGAGTGTTCTCCCTGCTCATTTATCCCTGGATGTAGGTGATCCAACCTGCCTCTAGCACACACAGGACTGCTGACTTTTAACTGGCATTAGCATAGTCAAAATTGAGATTTGGCTCAAGGGATTGGAAGGGGCAAAGCCAGTCCAGCTATCCAAATGCATGCAACAGCTATTGACTGCAGCAGGAACTGCGCATGCATGTAGGTTTTAAACAACAAACTAAGTCGCAAACTTTTCAAAGCTCTCCCTGGCTCTCTGTTGATGCAGCTCCTGTGAAACACAAGAGGTTGTTTCTCATTAGCTTCACTTTCTGGTTCTCATGCCCAAAATCACAGCTGCAATATCTGCACTGTAAACACCACTGGCGAATGTTTAGATCCTTTCATAATGTATTTCTCCAAGTTAAGCAACATCACAACCACATTTATATTAGTTACTGGCAAACATTTTTGGGGAAAGGAAAGGGAATGAGAAGGTGGTTAATAATACACCTACATCACCAGACAATGTACCTTCAACAGAGAGGACTGCAAGTGCATTACTGAACAGTTATTGTGAACAACCAACAGAAACCACCATTCACTTCATGTGCCATTCCTTAACAAAACAGACACTTTTGCCAAACACTTCACAGGCAGGATATGCATTTTAAAGTATGTTAAGACAAACCGACTGAAATCACACAGTAAGTGAACAATTATGCAGCTTTAAGACATTTAAATAGACAGTATCATTATTTTCCTACAGAGGTTGTAAAGGATTTCACTGCACTGTAATAACTCAGTTAGAAGCAGCATCACATGATGGGAGAATCATGCAGCATTTCTATGGTACTAGACACCTGCAAGGTGTTGGGTGCATTAACCAATTCATTACTTGAGCACGGAAATCACAACAGCCATCATGAGGAAACTAGTTGCAAGTCCAGTTTTCACATTCAATAAAAGGGGGAAGAGTAAGATAGTATTTTTCCCATGAAAATAGAAAAAAGATGTATTTTAGGTGCTTTTAATAACATCCAGGCTATATTAATCTTAATCACAAGTCCTTTAACAAGAAAGGAATGTAGCTGCTGTCTTTCATTGTGCACAGTAAGTAAACACCAAAAATTTAAATACATTGCTTTAGATATTTACTCTCTAGTTCAAAAAGAGTACAAACTGAAAGCTAACACTACAGTACAATCTTTGCAGGCTAATATTTCAGATACTGTCTCTGTAAATATTCAGAAACCACACAATTTTGTGCATGACATTTAACAAGAATACTCAAGTGAGAAGGTATTGAACAGGTTTGGAACGCCAAACACTCACCAATATTTTGAAAACCTAATGCAATAAATTTCACAATATGGTTTGAAAATAACAGCAAAAAAAATATATGGAAACATTCTTACGCTTTTAGACTATACACCGCAGTTTCTCTGGGTAGCATACTTGGCTTTATAAAGTTATTTTAACAAGGTGCCTCTTGCAGGTTGAAAAGATTAGTATTTCTTCAACCTTGTTGAATAAGTTCATTCACTCAATGACATTTTTTCTAAATAATCTTTCGTAAATAACAGACTTGATGCAATCGCATTTTACAAATGCTCTTCCTAAAACAGACTGACTCAAGGCCTGTAAATACCTTCTCTACCACAGGGTTGAAATTAAAGGACTGTCACTGTGTATTAAAATGTATTTGATGCAGTTGAAACACTTTAAATTTAAAAGATTACAACAGCACAGAAGTTATGAAAGCAGAATGCTGGCAGTGAATTTTACATGCCTATAAGCACAAGGTAGTAGCAGAGCTATATTAAATCAAGCCACTATGATTTTCTTTCAGTGACATAAATCAACTGAAAGCTTTAGAAAACTTAAAGAAAAATAAAATGGGAATAACAAAAAATTGGAAACAAAAGAAGAACTGTAGACATTCTGTATCTTTTCCGTACATATCCTACCCAATAAATTTTGTTCCTTGTGGACCAAGCTGCAGGATTCGGCTAACCATGCTCTCGCCCTCATTTAGAGGGGGAGGAGTTTTAGGAAGATGCAGTTTACTGAATAACATCCATGCAGCAGGAAGAGAAACGAGAAGGGGAAATTAGGAACAAGCTGTCATTCCCGACAGAACCAGCAGTTTACACCAGGGTGCCACTTATGGCAACAAACAAAATTTATAATTAGGAAAAAAAGCACCGCATCATAGTGGATTGTTTCCCTTATTTTAAGCTTTAAAAGGTCAGTTCCTAGCATGTGTACTATTTGATGCTCTACAGTTAATGCTCCACCATTGCTCTTGGTGGCTTTGCTCCATGGGTTGGAGACAGGCAGCTCCCAGCAGCTCTGGCAGGAGCCGTGCATGAGCCACAGCACAGGGAACACAGCTTAACATTTGAGTCCTTGTGGGTGACCTTAGGACACTTTTTTGTGATGTTTCTCTGATACTCTACAAGCAAGAGGGTCAAAACCTGTTCTCAGTTTTAGGCATGTGACTCCTCCTGATTTCAAAGGCAGGTTGCATGAGTAGATGGGGGCAGGACGTGGCCTCTTCATGGCTTTTCTTACCTTTAGCTCCATTCTGCAGCCATCATAGAGGCAAAGCTCCCCTTAAAATACAAGGGTGCTTTCTGGAAGGAATTTCAGGTTGGCATTTTTTAATATTTCAAGTTAAGAAGCCTATCTTACATGCTCAAATGAGGTAAAGTCAACATTTAACTACTTAAATCCATATGAAAAAGGAAATGAAAGATGCAACATGAGTGTAAACAATGAAATTCATAGAACAACTCACCCTAAAAATTGTGCCCCTGCTGGCCCCATTTCTACAAGTCTACTTGCTAATCCTTCTCCTTCAACCATTGGTGGTGGGCTGGCCAGCTTATGCCTTTTTACCAAGCGGCACGTGATGCGGGTTGGTGCTGTACACTTGCGTGGTGGGATAATTATTCTCATTCCATGATGGCGACTGCCCCTCATTGAACCCCCACGTGCATCAACCATAAAACTAACCAGGAAACTGTAGGAAAAAGGAAACATGTCAATGAAAATGGTCACAAAACAAGCAAATCAGAAAAAAGTTAACCACTAGTCTTTAAAACATTATTAGAAAAGTCCTCCCGATCCCAGCTAAACTAAAAAGAACATGAAGATTCTTCTAAAACTTATACTTACATGTTAACTATTGGTTATGAAAAGCAGGAATTGTTAAAGGTCTATGAACATCATGGTGAAATGAGTAGGTGCTACTGAGCAATTTGGATTAAAAGAGTACACAGATAGTTATTAATAGTGGTTTATTAGAATTTAAAAGCATCCCTCTGTTACTGTTAGCTCTACTGTCCATAGACAGGAGTAATTAACCTCACATGCAGAAAGGAACCAGACAGTGTAGAAAAAGGAGATTCAAAAATGCTTATTATTTCTAGGATCTCAGTCTTTAAAACCTCCTCACAGCCTCATTTGCAAACAATCCTGATGGTTGACAGAGCAAGTGCTGGCACCATGGGTGACAGTCAGTCCGGGCTACTAAGGGCTTCCACTGATGGAGAATGAGTGCGAATATCAAATGTGTAACTTTCTTTAGGCTACTAGCACTCTGGAGGAAATCATGCCATTACTTGTGTTTGAAGATGACACAAAGCAGTAAAAAGTGACATTAAAGAAAAATTGTGTTTGTCGGTGTCATTCCAATGCTTAATTTTCCATTTAAAAATAGAAGGGTAAGCAATTGTATTTGTAAATGGTGAGTGGTAGATTTTAACATAAAATTCTTTTTATTAGCAAAGGAATAATGACTATTAACAAGAATAATCATTAATAGCCATGGTTTATGCTATGAAATGCTGAAAAGCTGCATACGTGAAGTGTTACTGTCTTTAATGGAAGAGTGACAGAGAAGTGGAGTCTCCTCCCAGAACCAAAACCAGATTTCAGCCTGTTTCAAAATTCCACAGCAAAAATCCTTCCAATTTACATGGATCAAAATATACAGTTTCCTGCAGATCTAAATAGTTCTGGTGGGTCTCCACTGGTGCTCCAAAATACCCTCCCTTTTCCTCTGTACCATGAGCTGCTGAGAGAGAATAGCTTCAGGTAGAAGATGCAGTAACAGATCAGCATCAAGAGGGACACAAGTCTTCATGCCAATAATTTTGTTTGCTTGCTTCTTCTGTATGATATGCAGATGCTGACAAAGCTGGTGCATTTGCTGTATGGTTTCACTATTTTCAAGGCTCTTCCCAAAACTTCCAGATCTTAAGAACTAAACCTTCACATGATTAACAGGTGAATCCATTCAATTTCCTGGTTTCTTACTGTAAACTGAACTTAGGGTAAGGGCCAATAACCCAGGGAGGCCATGAAGATTCTTTAAAAAAAAACCGCAAGTGCTCTGAAGTATGAATAGGAATTTGTGTAAGACTTTTATCTTTGCTTTTGAGACCAGTAGAATATCAAAGGTAAGAGCTGACGTGGATTGGCCGGGCTTACAAATAAGCTGCATTAGGAAGTCTGCCCAACATGAGTGGGAAGAATCTGCACAAAAACAGGAGTGTAATCAAAACTTGGTAGTGGTCTGCAGGAGACAGACGGGTTGGGACACAAGCTGTAAATATATGAAGCACGACAGAAAGGTTGTCCAGCTGAATTCCAGATAAACAAATTGCTACATTGCCTTTCTTCAAAACAAATTAAAATTATTCAGCGAAGAATAATGGAGAGGTGAAACAGGCCTCTAAGGCGACCCTAACCCCAATTTGTAATTTCTTTGTGCCCCATACAAAACTGAAGCGTGGAAGAAAATTCATAATATATCATAGCAGTTTTCATACAAATAATTTGTATCCGCATTTCTCTCCCAGATAAACACACTGTACGCTACTGAATAAATCCAAATGTTGCTGCTAGGGTAGCCCAGTTCCTAATAAGAGGAATTGTTTTAGTGGGACAGGATCTTTGCTTAGTGACTAGCCAAGCACTTTCTAGAAATATTAGATCTATGTCAAAACCAGTATGATCAGTCTGAAAATTACAGAGTATATAAATTATGTTAATCTCAATATTTATAGATCACAAGATCTCTGTAAAATCTGTTGACTGGAACACTTTTCTGTTTGCTAATACCAAGGCTATACCAAGCAGAAACATCAGCTCTAGAAAGCCTGGACCTTCGGTTCCCTCTCCCCTCTGCTCACTGAGCACTATTACCATGTCAGTGTGTTCATGTTGCTTTTTCTCCCTGCAACTGCCCTATATTGTGAATGGTGAAAGCTGATAGTAGGAGGCAGACGCCACTAAGTATGTGGAAGGGTAGTCCAATGGTTGGTCTTCAGAGCTGGCAAGTAGCCAGCGTGTGACTAGCTGTGAAGAGAGTTCAAGACAATCCATTAAAATTTTCTATGAAGCAAAGTAAAATAGTAAGCAGGGCCCCATAGCCCTTGGTCATCAAAGGGAGAATACTGAAAGGAATCTCTTACAGCCGGTGCTTTGGTGGCCTTTTAAAAATGTGCACGGTTTTTGTCTGCAGAGAAAATGAGGCCACTTGAGATTACATGGAAGTGTGCAGGGTGGAGGGGTGGCTGGCTGGAGCATCCCTTCAGGGTTGATGTGCAGCATCTCCTGGGAGGCACATCTGGTCTGTGCACCACAGAGCAAGGAGGGGCCTCAGGGGAGCTTGGCAAGGCTGGGCTGGGCCTGATGGCTCTGTACAAACCAGTGTTTTGGAGAGCTGCCTATCATGTACGTGATTACTGGCATGTTAAACCAGCTCAGACTATAAAAAAATAAAGTTTTAATCTAATGCAAAAATGCCAGAGCTTGCACTCAGATAAGATATTGTCTCTGTATCTAAATAATTTAGATGACCATGTAAGAGTGGATTGCCAAAAATCTCTAGGCACCTGAATCAACTGACTTAAATTAATAATAGTAATAATAGTAATAATCATCATCATAAAAAAAAAAAAATTAATGTAAGTTAAACCTAAGTACCTATAAAAATTAGATGTTAATTTCTCAGGTTCATTTAGGCTGTAGACTTCAAGGTCAGTCCGACCTTTTCAACTTGGGGCTTAGCCTTTTCAACTTGGGGCTTAGCACTGCTAATGCACACTGCTCACAGCAAGGGTAGATTAACCCTTGACGTGAGTCTATGTTTCACAGCAGGAACTAGCCCATTGCAGCCAGCTTTGGTGTCTATACCACACTGTAGCTTTCAGTGAAGACAAAACCTTTAGTAGATCAGCCTTTATGCACATTGGTCCCATATTAAAGGTTATAATTGTCAACAGCATATTAATTCTTTCTTTAGTTTTCAAATTAGTAATTCACTGTTTAAAACAATAACAATAATTCCAAACAGCATTTCATGCACTTTCTATCAAAAAGATTAGTAGCTGATGCTTACCTAAATTAATGTTGCACTAATAATGGAAACTAGAATATGATCTCTAAAACACAACGCTAAATGCTAATGAGCATTTCTACTTGAATATATGGAAGGGATGAGGATGTGGGCGGATGCACTACAAACATCTACACACACTCTGTGGGGAAAAAAGTTTAAAAAAATAAAAAGAAAAGAAGGATTCACAGAAAGCACAGAGTTATCACCTTGAATCATACTGAGGGAGTGGAGAGGAATAGCTGCAAAATAATTTAGAAAGCAAATGGGAAAAATTAATGTAAGATAATTAGAGGCAAGCAACAGAAAATATCAATAATATGCGCAAAGGAAAAGTAACAATCAGAAAAATAACAAAAGCAACACATTTGAAGGCCAACCTTAGAAATTATTTGTCTTTTGCTTTGTGTATTGTGACCTGTGTCATATAAAATATGTTACACATGGAAAAAATCTGAAACGAAGTGTTCATTTAATCAGTCAGCACACGTCCATAATTTCTGTGAGCAATTCAAAAGCACACAGAGAAGAAAAAAGCATTTGCAATTAAATCAGGTCAAGAGAGAAATTACTCTAACACGACTTCTTTATTTCATTCCCAAAACATGCTCCACTGTGCCACAGAGAACCAATTCTTGCACTTTTCTATAGTACTTGGTTTTCCAAGTATAATGTATAAAAGAAATGTATGGCAGGATACTTGAAAGGAGTATCAGTTCATGCCATTCATTACACTGTTTTCAAAAATAAGTTCTTCTGCATGTACAGGATGTTGGAGTAAACTATAATTAATCTGATGTATTCCACCTTGCAAGACTGGATCCAGTTTTTCTGAGTTTCTCAATATGGAAGGCAGTGTGACACATTAATTTCTTTCTTTCAGCTAAGAAAACCAAGGAGTAAAACCAGTCAGCATAAAGAGAGCATACCCATATTTTATTTTGGGGAAGTTGCACAAGTGGGCTCACATCTGAAAACTGAAGGTCATTTGTGTGAAGGGTCCCTACCCTTCCAGAGGCCTCAAGATTCATGACACATTTCAATGTACTGCTTACGATGGACTCTGTTCTAAATATACGCTGGCAAAACAACTTACGTGAACTCAAAAAAGAAAAACATAAAACATTATCTTGGCTTAAAAAGAGGGAAAACCAGAAGAGTTGAAATAACTGCCAAAAATTCCTTCTTTCTTTCCCTTTCACCGCTACATTGCTGGATCTCCACATCCTCCTCCCAAAATTCCACTTCTTCCTCAGTTAAGAAATGGGAACAAAGTTTGGTGCTCTCTTCTGACAGTGGGTAAATGGGCAAATGAGCAACCTTATGGAACGGACTCCAGTGGAGCTCTGCAGCACAGCACATTGCAGAGTCTGTGGGAGGATGAGGAATGCACAGAGCGGTGGGGTCAGGCCCTGGCCTCAGGGCAACCTGGACTAGGAGGGCTGCTGACAGCAGGTGACCCCAGCCTCTAGCTACGGCCACAGAAGGAACTGGGGACAGAGCCAGGGATAAGGCACCATGAACAAGCAGAAAAGGAGTTGCTTTGCAGAAAAAGACTGACAGAAGAGAAGTGAAAAGTCATGATTCTCTGCATATCAGATGTGCTGAGGTAACAGGAAGGTGTGAAGGAAACATGGATAGACTGCCTCTAGATGAAGGTAACAGGGAAAACCAAATGCTATCATACTGTAGCATGGGGCCACAATTCAAAAGAAAATAAACAAGTGAGGGGTTTTTTCCTGTAACAAAGGAACTGAGTCACCAGAGCTTAATTTCTGATGAACTTTATCTGTCGAATGAGAAATGTGACTGGTCAGAAACGCTATACCTGTTTGGAGAATATTTTGGTGCTCAGATCCTCTCCCTCCCCTGCAGCTCTCCCATTTGCTCCTCTGCTACATGTCTGCAGCCCTTCCCTCTGGCGAGCAGCTAAGGCCACCTCTGCATTAGTGAGGACTGATGTACAAAGGGAGCAGATCTAAAGTAGTCAATGTGAAAGAGCCCATATTCACAGAATATGTTTTGAAGGGCTGGAACCATTAGTGAGCATGCTGAAGAACTAAGGGCAGACAAGTACTGTCCCAGAGGACTGGCAGGTTGCAAACATCAGACCTATTTTGTACCAGGATGAAAAGGAACTAGAAAATTCTAGACCAATCAGTCTAACCCAAATTACCAGAAATATTCAGGAATAAATTATCCAACAACCAATCCAACAATAATTTATCCAATTTATCCAGGAATAAATTATCCAACAATAAGGGCCTAAAGGATAATCAAGAGATAACAACTCACCTACCAGTCCTCAAAATAAAAACAAGCCAAAATAGAAGTGGCAAGAGGAACTCATGTCAAATGAATTTAACTTCCTTTGACAGAGTAACTTACTCTGTGGATGTGTGGAAGTACTGTCTTGGTATTTCAGTAAGCAGTGGAAGTACTGCATAGATAAGGTAAGTCATCTGAGAACTTACTTCAAAAGAGATACCATCAGTGCTTTACTGAAAGGAAACTTCACAGGGAGATTACACTGTGCTGTCCTAAGCCAGGTACTAAGCCAATGATTTGAACACTGGACAGAAAGAAGGGCTGAAAAGTCTTTGGAAAATTGGATCAGAATTAAAACTGTCTTGCTAAAATGGAAAAACAGTCTGAAACCAAAAAACCTGCAATACTGCAAAGGCAAACACGAACAAAAGGAAGAAGCCAAACATGTAACCACAAAACAGAAAAAATAACCAGACTGCAGAATTTCAGAAAAGAACCAGGAAATACTGGCAGATCACAAACATCCTTCAACAGAAACTGCAGTTACCAAAATGATAATTCGCACAGTGGGATTGCTTAAGACTAAGTGTGTTGTGTCAGACTGAAGAGGTAGTGATCCTGGCTTAAAAATAAACTGAAGAGGAGAAGGCCAGAGGACTGCATCAAGAATGTGGAAAGGACCACCTAGGAGGATCCTGGGACATTTTAGTCTATAAAAAATAGGATTACAGTTTTTCCAATACATAAAACATTGT
Source organism: Strigops habroptila (assembly GCF_004027225.2). Lineage (NCBI taxonomy): Eukaryota > Metazoa > Chordata > Aves > Psittaciformes > Psittacidae > Strigops > Strigops habroptila. Next base: position 33,890,497 of record NC_044281.2, read on the forward strand.
TAAGAGACCAGTAAGACATTGTTCTCCATGACTGCTATGGATATGACAAGAAATAGGCTTAATCTTCAGCAAAGAAATTTTAAATTGTGTGTCAAGGGAAGAGATATCGTAACAAAGGATAGTGAACTACTAAAGCTGGGGGATTACAGAATCTGCTATTTTTAGTGATTATGAAAAAATTAAACATATTTCCTTAATGGCTTGACTACATTTTATCCTGCTGTAATGCAAATGGGTGGACTACCAGCTCTCTGAGGTCCTTTGCTGACATATTTTTCTGTGACGACCAACAGACTTCACGTTTTCATACTGCAGTTGTTGATATTCACCTCTAGCACTGATCATACGCAGTGTTTTATCAGGTCAGGACTAAAAAATCCAGATCTGTATAGATCTGTTCAGCAGAAGCAGGTGCTTACATATATTGTGGGACTTGCTGCTGTTTTGGAACTGAAATCTTTTGGTATGTGCTGCAGTAATTTTCATTACAAGAATGTAATTAGACACAAAATGGGGAAGTAAATTAAAAAGGATGTGAAATTTTATGTCCTGATCTTGAAAACTAAACAAAAAATATTTATCGTAGGCAATCTCATATGCAATGATTCCTTTCAGTTACACATTTATTTGCAAATTTTTACAATACACTTTCAAACAGTACTACTATTGCATTTAAATCAAGTCTTTGTGGTATTGTCTAGAAGCACCACAACTACAGTGATGACTCATAAGTAAATGAATAGCACCACTAAAATCAAACTACAGCTATTGGAGAACAGGCAGGTATAAATAAAGTAAAAGGTTAACTTAAAGCCCCACATTTTTCCCTCTATGAAAGAACAGAAATCATAAAACATTGTATCTCGGATTTCCTATTCCAAACAATTTAATACAATTTAAATAAAATCACTTTATGACACTTAAAAGCAAAGCATCAGCAACAGGAAAAGCAAAACAGGACTATTAAAAAGAAGCCTGTGGGATTACAATGTTTTGGCATTCAGAAAATTAAGTGTAGAAGCAAATTTTTGGTTTGATACGCAAAAATTTAGACTGACTCCTGTTATTAAGCATCCTCCTTCAAGTCGGTATGAATTTTGCTACTGGTTTCAACTGGAGCAGGAATAGGCACGTTATCTGCCATTATAGCAGGCTGTATTATTCTGCTAACAATACATTTCCACATTTAAAGATAAAGGAAATCTGTTAAGTGACCTACCCAGAATGGATGGGACTTGAAACAAGGTTAACATTGTCCAAGGTGTCTGCAGCCCAGCTATAGTGTCTGAGAGAATCAGAATCAAACTCCCTTTGAAATGTCAGGTGCTTAAAAACATAATAAAAGAAAAAGATAAATTGAAATTTAAAATTAACATGAAAAACACTTGTCTTAAATACAAGCTTCTTAATATAACTGTATTAAATTTAGATCTGTCTCCTTTCGTCATAACAGTGCTGATATCCCAGGTGTTAAATTACTGGAAATTCTGTAACAGAAACATGAAATCTACAAACAAATTAATCTTACACATCTTCAACCATTCTTTTTGGCCATTTTTCCCACTTCCTCTAGTTACAACTACATCTCTCTGATCTTGCATGTGCAAGGTTAAAAAGATTGAAAACAAAAAAATATTACCTTTGTACTGCAATCATACATCATATACGCAGGCAATACAATATCATCCCTTCCCTGAAAACAGGGGGAACAAGCTGTGAATAACTTCACTGAGAGTTTAATTGAAGCAGTGAACGCATGACCGAGCTCCTGCTGAGAGGAGGGTTTAGTTTGTATTTATACACGACAACCAACATGAACACTGTTTTCTGGAGTGCTGCTGTCCCTACTCATCTCTATAAAAATAGCTTTAACCCTGTGAAGCACTGGCACACTTGTGCTATAATTAACTGTCCCATCTGACAGACATTGGGGCGTAATTTGTTTCTTGCTGCTGCCTATGGACATGTATATGCACACTCATGCGCCCTGTGCCCTGCAACACGTCTCACGCTCTAAATCGTCTTATCTGTGTAGCAAAGCCATTCTAGTAAAACACTCCTTATTACTTGTTTCTTTTTTTCCTAGAAAATTAAACAAATTAAATCTTCAAATACTGTACACGTATATTTCCAGGATTATATGAAAGTTTCTAAACAATTTAAGAAGTGCTGGCAGAAGTTACATCAATAAAACCAAGTCAAGAAGCTATCATGCAATACACACAGACTAGCTTCACCCAAGATGGTGTTAAAGATGTCAGTGTTTCCTGTAAGCAGGTTGTTTCCTTCTTACAGGAAAATGCATCTAGAGAAAGCAGTCTGTTAAGACTAAAACCTCAAGGGCTGTTTTCAAATCAAATTCAGTGGGTTCAAGTCAAACCTGAGCCAAGCACACACTTCACACAGGGAAGTTTTATTATTTACACCTTTTTTATAAGTACTGGCACAAAGGTAGTGAAAATGAAGTATTTTTAATGGAAATATCACCATTAGTAGTAAATCTGGCAAAGGCAGTCATAAACACATAACAATACTTCTGCTGAAAAGCTTCCACAGGGTACGCAATTACATAGTGCTCCGTTGTTGACCAGAACCTAGAACCCTCCCATCACTCTGGGGTTTCCAAAAAACTTCTCTCTTTAGACATTTCTTTTATTTCAAAGGAGCATCACAGGTTTCCCTCCAAACAACACTGACATTGTAATTTACTGCCAGTCGATAGCAATATCTGAAGGGTACAACTTTGCTGTCTCATCTGTCCAACTCTGTGGCATGTCTCGATGCCTCCTTTTTTTGCTACCTTCACTCTTTTATTAGGATCTTTCATTAAGCTTTTTGCTGTAAGATATGTACTTGAGGCTTGATGGTTCAAGCACAGACAACAATAATAACGGGCAAACTTGCATATATTAAACACCAAAATACATCATCAGATATAAAAGATAAAACGAATGCCATTAAAGCAATGGCAATTAAGCAACAGCAGTGGGTTTAATTAGCACCATTTTTGAAAAATGTATCACAATTTAGTTTAATGAAGACAGCTTTCTAACTCTTTCCAGGAGAACACCAGCAATTCTCCTACATTCCCTGAAGAGCCTGCACTTTAGGCAGGAAAGTCATTGCTGTGGATTTCTGCTATTCCAAGTGATATCTAACTTCACAAGAGCTCATACTAAGTACATTATTACTTTTGACACCAAACAGCCTAACATGCAGAGAGTTGGTTTTAGAAGTTCTAGAAATTTAGATAAACAAAAATAAATTTATTCTTTTGCCTGGTGATTAACATTATCGTCAAAATAGGACAAAACAAAGAAACATAACAAATGTGTGAAAAAGAACATCACATTTTAGTGTCTGTCATTCAAGCCGTACCGGTGACACTACACTGAGGTCCAGGCATGCACGAGGACACATACATCAACAAATAAACACGGGATCATGTTTGCTGTAACAGATGAAAAATGTTGAAGTTCCTTCAGCAGTGTGATACAGAAAAATAAACATAGGGCCATGTAATTTCCAAGGAAATACCACCACTCTAAAATAATTTATGTTAGATAGATATGTTACTATGCTTACAAAGTTGCTGTAGGTTTGCCTGCATACACACATGGGGTACCTTGGTCTGTTCCTTTGTCCTGAGATACTGTCTGTGTATCAGGTGACTATATCTTTTGATGCATTACTTTCTGACAAAGTGTACAGATCTCCTGGACATATTTAGAGCCGGAAAAGGCACAACCTGCAGCCAATAGTTTTGACAGAGAAACTGAGTAGAAAAAGCTAAAAGCGGGACACATGCATCTTACATGCAGCACGCATCTGTTGATCTCATTTTGTCTGTCTGTTGAGATTCTGGATTTTCCAGGCAGGCAAAAAAAAAATCTTCCTGTGTAAACTGCAGTAACAGCAATCAAGAAGATGGTACATCATCAATGGTACCAAATCACAGGATTCATCCTGTGTTTGGTCAGGTCCCAGTGTTCTCTCCCTGAACTGAGGGAGATTAAATATGCATTGCTCATGGGCGTGGCATCGTTAGATGCAAATGCATGCATAAAACCACTGATGGTTCTGCTGGCAAGGATCCTGCTGATTGCATAACTGAATATACAGGCTGTGTAATATCAGAGTTCAGCAAACAGAAGAATTTATGTTTCCTCCCAGATGAATTTATCCAGACAGAGAAATTCAGCAAGCTGCTATGTAATGGACAGCCTGATTCATCCTGCCTTTGGCTGTTCAAATTCAGAGGCTGATGTAAATTATTCCATGGAGAAAGTAGTTCAAATTTGTTCTGAGTTGCTGCATCCATGGTAACACACCAGGACACAGAAATTTTAACTTTTCTCCAGCCAGGTTATGTGGCCTGGACTCAGACTTCCCTGTTGAACAGGATCAGCAATAAACCACCAAACGAATCAACGGAGAATACTGAGAGTTCTTAAAAAATTGTTAGAAACTCTTCTCTAATACCTAATGTGTCATGCTGGCAGTCAGGTTCAGTAAAGACTGGTTTCAAATCTTCCTCATTTGACTCTTTTTAGACACCCAAGTCTTCCAGTGATCTTGGGGAGAGGTGGACACGGGATCTTCTATTTTACATGATCAGGAGGTTGACAAACGCTCCTTGCTCTTTTATATACACATATTTGTGATAAAATTACTTCCCTTTACTCTTGGACTTTGCTGTTGACAGGTCTGACCTTTACAAAAGAAGAGAAATGGAATATACAGATAGGCAATGGCTCACTCCTTCAAAGTAGTGTGATACCCCAAACCAGCCTCAACTCACATCAGTTTCCAGATAAACTTTGAGGATACTGGGTTTGACCCACAATGATCTTCATTCCTTTGAATTCCAGTGTTGGAACACAAGGTGGTTTTTTTACCCTGCTTTCTACTGCCATACTCTAGATAATCTAGAGATTATCTAGAAGCCCAGTAACATGCAGAGGGAGGGATGAGAAGAAGAGATGCAGGGGTATTCCCCATTTCCTAAATGCACTTCTCCTGCTTCAGCCAAAGGGCTGTAAAGCTTACCACCATAGGGCTGGGCTGAAGAACACAAGAATTCCAGAGGATGGATATATTTTTTTGCCAGGACTTCAAGGGCTGCAGAACCCATAGCAGGAAATTTTAGCTGGGCTCCCTTTTTCATGAAGATAGTTTGTTGCTTTACTATCATTTATTTTTCAGGGGATCACGGGTTTCCTAACCTCTCAAGACAGTACTGACAGAATAACATTTACAACTAGATTGTCAGCCAGCACTCCAGCCTGGCTTCATTTTACATGACAAATTTGGACCAGCACTGAAGTGCAATCACATGTGCAATTGCACAATCATTGCTGGACAAAAACTGGAATCACAAAATTACGAATACTGTAAGTGCAGTGAAAACAGTGTACACTACTGCTTAGCACCAACACTGGAAGGTTTTCGTATTTATTGCCTTTTCAGCTCAAGAGTCAGCACTGCAAGAAACCTCCAGAAAGCTGAGAGGTCTCTTGTAGAGAATATGAAATTTGCCCTAAAGCAGAGCTGCTGTACATGATGTGGTGTCACTGCAACACCTCCATGCACAGATAGGTAATTCTTATTTTTCTAGTGCAATTTTGTAATGCAAAACTGGTTAGTGATGCGCACTTTGAACAATGTGCCTTAGGAGTTATTCAGTATAGGGCTGGTTTTAAGTCTTTTTAAGTCAAATGTATCCTAGCTGCTAAACCAATGTCATCTACTTTGATGTTAATTACAGAAATGGCCAGAATCATACATACAATGTAATATGTTCTGAGACTGAAGAGCCTGCCTCTCCTCTGAAATTTCCATCATATCAAAAAGACTTAATGAAGGTTTAGGAGTAGGAAGCATCAAGAGTAACTTCAGGTTCTCAGCCCTGAAATACCATTTCTAGTTTCCAGTGCCAGTAGTAGCAGATTTTATTTTCTGACTTCAAAACCAACAAAAGCAACAAAATTACTGCTATGCAACATTCAAAAACTCTCCCTAGCTGGCTGCTGCAAATCAAGGTTATTGGAGGGTTACAGCACTTCACTTGAAAGTAACAACCTAATAATAAACATTCGGTTGCTAAAGACAGAATCCAATTTCTGCCATTGTCATAATGCTACCAAAGCTGTGTGCAATAGCTGTATTAGAACTGGATAATTTATACTACACTAGAATTTACAGACTAATACAATCAAGGCTTAGAATTCGTGAGTCCGGCTCTGTGGACTCGTTCCTCCATGAAAGCATCCTCAGAGATCAATAACCCCCCATGCAGGAATACTTGCCACGGCTGAGAGGTACCTCTGTGAAAATGGCAGCAGAAAACCTTTGTTTCATTACAGTCTACCTTATGGTCTTCCAGGGAATAAACAACAGTTCCACTCCACAGTTCTTTAATTCCCAAGTAAAAATTTTTATGTGAATTTTTATTCAACTTCCTAGCAGATCTCTGGCTTCTGTGTATCAAGAAACTCTTGAGTAATTCATTTAGATTTGAAAATCTGAAGTAGGTCTACTAAGCAAAATGCTGAGGAGGACACAAACAAAGCCTACAGTGCCCCATCATCTCCAGCATTAGCTTTTGGAAAGACTTTCCCACGCCATAATTGGGTCAAAAGATTCTGCATTTGTTGCATTAGTCATTGCACAAACATTTGAAAGATACATAAACTGGCTACTGCATAATAGCTTAATCTTTACAAGGCCAAATTCTTCCCAAGGGTGGCAAAACAAGGACAGCAGTCGGAGTCCCCTCCATGCAACAGAGCAGGCAAACATAATCTCTGGGCTATACAATACAGACAAAAGTTGTTTAGTGTAAAACATATTGCTCCCAGCTTATCAAAGTACTCTAAGGATACACATAACATTAAGCTCACAGATGCTCCCATTGACTTCAATGGACACACTCAAAAAAGTAACTGGTCCCCTAAGACTGTATTGGTGTGGCACCCTATCACCCTGACTCTTGCAGAATCAAAATCACAATGTGGTAAACCCATGATTTCTTTCTCTCAGCTCCTCTCTTCTCCATTTTCAATAATCAAGAGAGCAGTGATAGTCTCTGCAAGCACAGCTGAGGGCTTCTGTGTCATCCCCTATAAATACAAAGCACAAATACCTGGTGGCAGAGACGAGCACATACCTGATCCTTTGCTGGTACCAGCAGTTCTTCAATCATCATGCTGTCTCGGGCATAAGAACTTCTGTTCAGCGTGTAGGACCTATCCGAACTGAAGGAGCGGAGGCTGTTGTATTTACCATATATCATAGAAAGTGCAGGTGACAATGAGGTGAACAAAAAATAAAAATAAAAAAATTAATACATGCAACTTCCAGGGATAGCATAAGATGGCAAAATATACATAATCTATGAAATAAATACAAGGGAAAAAATGGAATAATAAGTATTTGACTATAGTTAAATATCCCCTTCCTTACAATCAATATACCTAAGCAAAATCACAACAGATGTTTAATGCTTCGGCAGTAATGCCATGGATTTAGAATAAATCTAGAAAAGTGTATTCAAGTATTTAGATAAACTTTGATAAATGTCTTCACAGCCTAATCCTGAAAGGAGACCCATAAGGGCAGGTCCTGGGGGAGCTGTGGGTAGGTCACAGCAAGTGCCCATAGGGCTCAGATTGCTGAAGCTGTTTTAAGAGTGAGCAAGTTTTATGTGTGTTCTCTTTGTGGCGGAACCACTTTTGACTTTGTTATAAACACCCTAGTTATTCATTTAGTTAGAAATAAAAGAATAATAATTTTGATATGAAAGAAGAAATAAATTTGTTTATTGATGGTTAAATACAGATTCTAGTGCTTTGGGGATTATTTTGTGCATGTTAGACTATTTGGAATAAATTATGATGACTCTGAATATGTTGCAATTAAACCAACGTAGAAGTGTGTTACACTTAACCCTGGAAGATACATTATGGTATGTGCTAAAAACATGCTGCAGGTCTAGACATGCTTGCTACGTGACAAAAAATAAAGTAGTAAAAAACGTGAATTAATAAAAAGCAACATCCAACAACATGTTACACTTTGAACTAGCAACACTTTTCAGACTCAAAATTCTACAACTTGTTTCATGCATTTCGGAGTTGCTAATCGAACTTTTCTAGTCCCTTAGCACACATTCCTCCTTGGACTAGAAGCAGAAGTGGGATCTTAATTACACGCTGTAGGCATATGTTAAGCAGACTTTTATATGGTAAAGGGCATAAAGAAATCAAGTTATATTTGTTATAACAGAAGGATATTCTCTAAGACTAAGCCCACCACCCTACCAAAAAATAAAAGCATGTCACTTTCCAAGGCTGAATAAAATGAAGATGAGCAATGGCAGCAGCAGAAAGATGTAACACAATGCCATGCCTTCTTACCTGACTTTTGGACTAAAGCAATTTACAGTGGAAAAGAAACAGGAGAAATAGAAAGCAAAGAATCAGACAGGAAAAGCAAGATGTTATGGCTGGATGGCTTATATATTTCATGTGTTTATTTCTTAATGTTACACTCAGAATCAGTAGTAAGATACATCCACAGAATACCTTTTGCTAAATAAAACACTTCACAGGAAAAATATTGTATTTGTCTCCTCTGAGCATAACATGTGCAATGTAAAAAATGAGTTACACAGCAACAAATAGTAACGGCACTGCTAAAATCAGAAGCATGGGAATATTAGATTTCTCTCAAAGAAAAGATAACATAGTTGAACCCTCAAATCTATCTAACATATTTTGACCATGAAATTCTGCTCTCCTATCTGCACAGGGAGAAGTTAGACATGTGTGGGAAGAGTACTGGAATGAGTAAAAGGTGTCCTGTAAATCAGTGCCCAGCTCCATACACAAAGTGCACTCCCTCTCCACCATAGCTGTAGTGCTTCAGGACTGACCACATCTGATAGTGCTGCATAATGACCTTGCTCACACCTAGTTCTATTTAAAAGCAGCATGCTAGCTTTGTTAATTAAGTTTACAAACACATAAGACTCTCCCTTCAGATGTGTTTTGCTGATTTTCTAGCTAATGGACTATTTTGGCATTCCTCGTGAATATTTTATCATATATCCCTTATTAACTTACCTAAAAATTGTAAGTGAAGCAAAACATGGCTCGTCACTCCTAAAGAGCAAATTTGAACTGCATGCTTGCATTTCTAGCACGACCATAACAGACTGAAGGGTAGACAACTAAGCTTTACCTTTTGGGAGTTGCCATTTGCTGTTAGACAATGAACTCACTTTTTAAACCAGATCTTTAAACTACAGCATAGGAAAAAGTCCTCAGGGCTCTGGCTTATGAGGTTTAATTATTAGCTTCAGTACAATTCAACTGACAGTAAGTACACTGCAAATCCACAACTGTGGAAGTAATCTCTGCTCATACAGCTTTAGTTATTTTGAGCAACACACATTGCAGGCTTTAGCAAGATTCAAAAATGAAATCTAAAACGTTGATCTAGAAACACCTGAGCTGAAAACAACATTAGTCAGATATTATATTAAGCTTACAATATTTTATCAGGTTCACAGAAACTTTGGCCTGTTTCCTGTAACCTGTAATCCTGTACCCTGTCAAATGAAACCCTGCAACAAATTTAGGGTAGACCTACTTTTTTTATTTTTGAGAACATTTTTCTTTAATATTGGCTATCTCAGTTGGATAACTCACTAGCACCTTTAAAGAAATAAAAGCATCAAAATAGCAAAATGATTGTCATTCACTTTTTCTGGTATTTACATTTTTCAGCTGAATTAGTCCATTAAGGAACACTCTAATGTGAGTATCAATCTGACCTGCAGTAGTGAAAAAAAAAACTGGTTTTGCTGGCTTTTCTAGATCAGTTTCTAGACCAGTTGCAAACTGCTAGCAAAGAGGTGCCTTGGAGATGTTCAGAGCATGAGCAGTTAGATACCAGAAAAAGTAAATAATTCGTTTTCTGTGTCATTGCCATAAGAAGCCAGAATGGATAAAGAATATGAAATAAACCAGCAATGAACGTATGCTTTAAAGGCGCAGTATTATCATAATAAGGAAGCACACCCCCTCTACTTCATTTCGAAATAGACTCCAGCTCTCCTTGAAAAAGCGCGCTCGGTTTGTAAAAAACTTGTAACTGTGGTGACACGCAAACTCACGAAACAGCAAATACAATACCTGGCAGAGCGGGCTCCCAGGCTAAAGCCCATGTATCCCTCAGCAGGCAAGGAATCATCTCCCAACTCCTTCAGATCCTGGGGTCCGAGGTATTTGTCCGTATCGCCTGTCATTGCATCCTCACCTGTTAGTACAAAAGCCAGGCTGAAATCAGAAGCTCCATGTATTGCAAATGTTTGTGTGCTTAGTAAGTCATAACGCCCTGCTCTGTTCACCAACAAGGAATCAATCCCGTCACCCCCACTTTTCCCTAAGGCTCTTTCCATGTAGCACGTCAATTATCCACCCTCTGAACGGGCCTGAGAAATAATTTTATTGGGGCAAGCATAAGAAGCAAAACTCCACCTTGACATAAACCCATTAAAATTATACGAGGGATGACTTTTGCCCAATCGTTTAAGCATGCTAAAGGCTTCTTCCGTACTTTGCACCATTGCACTCACTTTTGCTTTCTTTACTAACAAGCCTGAGCTGACAAACGAGAGTCAGGTTATTCTGTAGGAAAAACAAAAACAAAAACTTGGCTGTGAGAGACAGCCTGTTTGCCCACCAGTTATGAAAACTGCAGCAGGCTTGAACGGACGCAGAATAAGAGGAGCGGCCCGCCTTCCTCTCTAGGTATTTCTCACTAACTTCTGCACGATTGAATGTAAGAGGGGTTACTTTTAGGGATTTGTTTTGTGATCTGATTCACACCGGCCCGCTGGCGTCCGCAAGGAAGCCCTTCGGACAGACACCACCCCCCCCACATACACAACCCTCCCTCCACGGCCCGGCGGGGCGAGGCAGGCTCGGCCCGGCCCGCGGAGCAGAACAAAGCCCTAAGCAGGAGCCCCGCACCCAAAACCCGCCCAGGCCTTACGGTCAGCCCGTCGGGAAAGGCCAGAGGGCGGTGGGATACATGGACACCGACGGAGGAGGAGACGATTAGTTTTGTTTTCAGAAAAAATGAAAGGAAGGAGGAAAGATAAATTTTCGGAGGGGAGGGCAGGCGCCGCAAAGGGTTAACGGAGCAGCTCCCTCTGGCTGGAGCATTTGCATAGCATTACATCATGCAAACCTACATTCCTGCATTGACAGAGCAAGTCCAAAATATGCCTTTTCCCCCCCCCGTTCCCTCAACAAGAGCGCACTCCCCGCAAGCTCGCTCCTCGCCGACATTCGCGCCCACTGCCTTTGTCGTGACCGCGCTTGAGGTGAGCGAAAGTTGCACAACCCCAAAGTTTCACAGCGTGTGTTCGGAGGTGAGTGACTCCGCGACCCCAGCTACACGTTTCCCACTTTCATTCAAGGAGTTTAGGCTAGTTTCCATTCACTTAACTCAGGAAACCACAGGCGAGCTCCGGTTTTAAACTAACAATCACATCTAAAAATACCCTTTCAGCTACCGCTCTGCAAACGGCACATACACAGACCGACTTTCTCCTCCAGCCCGGCAACAACCGGTATTTTAAGGTACGGTTTAAAAGCCAAAATGTTCATAGTATACCAGAAAGCATTAAAAAAAAAAAAAAAAAACAAAAAAAAAAAACAAACAAAACAAAAAACCAACAACAAAACAACTAAAAACCCAAACAAAAACAAAAACAGAAATAGAAACATTATACATTAAGTTGAACTTTTAAAAGTCTTACTGTTTTGGAAAGCCATTTTCACCAGCTTGGTCTATAAGAAATTTTTCCCTGGTGTTTCCAAGAATTCCTATTAGTCCTATTAGTCCTTAAGCAGTGATTTAAACTCCAAACCAGCACAAGCAAACTAATCCCTGTGGGTCATATTCGCTTTCCACTCAACAACCGAGATCTTCTTAACATCTTGATCTCTTCGTATGTATTTTAGGACATGTGCATCTTTGTCCTCCCAACTCAGATCAAAGTTCTTTACAAATATAAAACAAAATGAAAAATAATTACTATAGTTAAAGAAAAAATAAAAAATCCCCTTTTAATCAGTCTGCAGACATCCCTTTAAAGCTGCTGCTGATTGGATTACAGCCTCCCTTGGCAAGCCTCTTGAATAGTGACATAAATGCAGGCACTCCAGTTATTTGTATGTAAATAAGGGTGCTGCGAGGGTGTAGTTTTTCTGTAACTTGATACCGGGGTTGAGCAGGGAGCGCGGGGCTGCGCTCCCCTCCGCTCCGCCTCCCCCCGCGCCCGTCCCGGGCCGCCCCGGCGCGACTAGAGCCCTGCCTGCCCCCTGGGTGCCAGCGGCGGGGTCCGGGTGCTGCCCCACCTCCCCCTCCGCTCGCTAGCGTGGGATGCTTGTGTCCGGCGGGAAAGCTCGGGAGCTGCAGAAAAATGGACGGCAGCTTGGGAGGTGGGGAATGGCCCAGAGAGGGTGAGAGGTACGGGCAACCTTAAGCAACTACTAACTGGGCCAGTAAACTTGGAAACTTCTGCCCTTACGACACCTGAAGACAAGCGCTGCGCCACTGTAAGGAGCGAATAAGGCATTTTCTTCAGGAGCTGTAAGGAACAGACGAGGCATTTTCTTCACGAGCATCGTTTGTCAAAGGCAAGGTGAAGAATGATTAAAAAACTATGCCAGTTGAGCTGCAAAGTACATTAGATGTTATCCTGCTCTGCAGCTAATCCAGCCAGAGCAGGATTACTCTGATGAAATGTCTCATCAAAGGAAAAACTGCATATAGGAGTGGTAATTTCAAAGAATTCCAGACATTGTTCTGTGATCGTGGGAGGCTAGAGCAAAATGGGTGGTGCACGTTTCAGCAATCACGCTCTGTTTAATTAGGTGCCACAGCCTAATCCTCTGCCTTTCAGGTAAGAGCACGGTGTTTGCTCACAGCACACTGGATTCCTGCAGAGAGAGGTCCCATGGAAAAGTGAAGACAAAATTAATCTCTGAACACAAATGATAGAGAAATGCCCCAAAAAGTGAAGCACCCAGGAAAAAAAACACTGAAGAAAGGGAATACTGCATTGCTTTGCTGCGGTTGCCATCCTTCCCTTCATAATACCTTACGTATTGAAGAAAGATGACGTCCCTGTTAGCACTGGGCAAACAGAGCTATCATGAGTATCAGAAACTGTTCAAAATCCAGGAAAGAATAGCAGCAGGAGGTCAAAGCAAAGGCCCTTCAGTTCTGATATACCCTGTCTCTGACAGCAACCACACTTCAGAGAATAATACAAGGGCATGAAACAGTGGAAGTCCTCTGGGACATTTTTCTACCTGGAAGTGATGTAAGCACATATTTTCTAAACCTGCAAGTGGTTTTTAAACTCAAGAACAAGTTTTTGTGGGTTTTTTTTCTCCTTTTAAAATTCTTCCAGTTACACTTTGAAATCTTGTAAACTTTTTGTGTTCCCCGCACCAAGGATGTGTGCAGGGAGTCACACACAATTCAACTACCTGTTGCAGGAGGAGCAATGCTGGTTTGCCTCTTGCTGGTTTCACTGATGTCCCTTATTCCTGGACTTCTAGAGAGGCTATATGCATCACTGCTCACTTTGCCACCCACTGTTTCATACATTCTAGCCTATCCCTCATTCATCTTTTGCCATTTCCCCCCTTAAGAGTGTCCTACTCTCTTTACTGTTTTCTCTCCAAGAAGCTTTTCCACATCTCTCATCACCTTTGTCACCTCTTTCCATGTTTTCCCCATTTTTCTGGTCCCTCAGCATGTCTCCCACAGCTGGCAATGGCAGGAGTGCAGGGTAGGTGTTCTTTTTAGAGGCCAGCGAGAAATAGTCTCTCTGGCAGCAGGAGGGAAGGCATCGTGTGGCTTGGGAAAAGTCCCAGGCAAAATTTAATCATAGCCTGGGATACAAATAGGCATTTGTCATTGGCTTTGCTAAAGATCTCTGAGGCTTTTGCCTCTCCCTCATCACAGCCTGACCAGAGCTGCCTGATGGCAGAAGAGGTACAGCTACAGGGAAGAGCAAGATACTTCCAGTTATAGCCAAGGTTTTGGTTTCACACAAGTATGAAGAAAAGCCAAGACCAGACCACTGAAACTTTCATCAGTCTGTGAAATTTTATGGAGACAAAGAAACTCAGAAAACTGACCCTAAAAATGTAAAAAATCAGCCCCTCCCAAAATCATCAATACCAGACTTTCATGCACGGGGATGCAAAGGCATTGAAACTGCTGCATCTCAGCATCTACACAGGCATCAGGCAGTGTGCACGCATGTTCTGTTAAGACATCTGTCTAACCTACCAGGATTGATTAGCATGATATTTACTCCTACTAAAAGAGTAATCTCCATTAAATGGGCTTAAACCAGTGTCCATATTTACACCCGAAAGTTTATCTTCTGAAGACCAAATTAAAAAAAAAATAAATTAAAAGCTCAACAATAAGTGTTTCTCATAGAATCAACTAAGTTGGAAAAGACCTTTAAAATGGAATGGTTTGGGTTGGAAGGGACCTTAAAAATCATCTAGTTCCAACCCCCAATTCTTGACTAAATTCTCAACACCCGAACTGGTTTTTTGTTTGGATTTTTTTTCCCTTTGCTGCTCACATAGTCTCACCCCTCTTTGTATCAGATTCCATTGCTTGCTGTCCCTTGGCCTCCAGGACGGCAGCAGTTGGGGAGGGCTGTTGTGACAGAGCTCATTGCTGGGTTGTTGCAGTTGCAGCAGAGTTCCAGCTTCCTCCACCAAATTAAAGCTCTTGCATCCACTCAGGGGGATGCTCCAAGGCTCAGCATGTGACAGCAAAGGAGGGGTTTCCCTTCACGCCTTCAGCAGACTGCTCAGGTTGTGCTTTAGAATGGCTGATCCCCCCACTCTCCACCAGCCCCGTGGCCACAGGGTGCACCGCTGGGGCTCCCAGCTGCACAGGGTGTGGGTGCGAGCTCACATCTGGAGACAGTAAGAGGAAAGGCCCAGTTCCTGCAGTCTCGGGTTTCACATTTGAGAGATTTGCAATCTCTTTAAAAATAAAAGCAGAGGACATGTTCAGTGTGCATTGTAATTGCTCTATATTCTTCTACAAACTTTCTACTACACATGAAGATTAGCCTTCATTTTTTTCCCACAAAATCATATTCATGTCTTAAAAAAAACGCCATTTCTTTTTTGCGGTTTCCCAACATTTAATGTCTTTTGGGCAGACTTGCCAGAGTAGTCTAGGAAAAGGAAGGAAATCTCTCTCCTCTCATCCAGTCTGACTCCAAACCAAACTGTCCTTGCAGGGAAGAGAAATTACACAACTTTCATGTAAATACTTATTTAGTGGGCACAGCAAGCCATAAACACAAGGAAACAGTTTCCTGACTGAAACTCTACTTTCCAAGCCTTAAATTTCTCTTATGAGAGAAACCTTGAGGATTGTGGCATATTGAGAAATCATTAAAAAAGTTTCTCTCACTGAAGAGTTTTGCTGATGACATGAATGTTAGCCAAGTGAGGGAGAACGTGGATTTGGGTGGTAAATTTGTGCCCTTCTCTCACTTGGAAATTAGCTCCCTCACTGTGAGATTTGTTAGAGTGCATTCCCATCTTGAACATATTTATTTTGACTGGTGTGAGTGCATTGTGTATGAATATCCTATCAATATTGAGGAGTTGTGGGGATGGGTGTCAGTATATTGTCTTTACAGATGTGCAAGTCAGGAAAGAGAGACAGGCCAGCGGTTATTACCTCAGAGCCTGTAATTCATTGCATGTCTTGCACACTGGAATACTTCAACACAGATTAATACCTATTATTTGATTTGAGAGCTTCCTTGCAGTCTTAGGTTTGAAAATAACCTTGTTACATACTAACCAGCCTCTTAGCTCCCCTAGTAACAACATGGGTGCAGAACACAGTTTTTAGGTAAGGAATTGATTGCATTACCTGCATTCCTAATTTTCGTTTTTATTTGGGTTTTTTGTTGGTTGGTTTTTGTTGTTGGTTTGTTGGGTTTTTGTTGTTTGGTTGTTTTTATATTTGTAAAACTGAGAGTTAGTGACTATAAAAGCCTTCCACAGATTTGGCCTTAAAAATTATCCCATACATTAAAAGACACATTTCACAACTTTGGTTCTAATATTCATATTTCACATAGGAGTGTTCCTCACCTGTACCTCACCACATGCTGTGCAGTGGGATACAGCAATAGCTACTGCTCTATTAACTAACATGATTATGCATCAGTGTTCCAGTCAGTTAAAACAATACGCTACATATTTGAGCAGTACGATAACCTAAGAGTGTTATTTGGAAAACACAGGTGTATGGTAAGAACAGTATCCATTTGGAACTGCAGCAATGGGAACACAATGACAAGCTGAAAACAAACCAAAAGCCTCAATGCATGAATTAAACAAGAGCTGCACACAATGAACTTGCTAAATGTCTTTTACACCTTACTGCTTAAATGCTATAAAAATTAAAAGTAAATATATCACTAGACGTAAAGAAAGAGAGATTAACCAAAGAAACACAAGAAAATTGAACCCCATCACTTGTTTTCCTACTAGGGAAGAAAAACCTGCAGCTTTAATGCAAGTGAATGGGGACTCACAAAAATGCCTTCAGGGAACTGTCCTCTTCATCAGCTCAAGACCTTCCGGTTTCTGAATGTCACCTGGGAACCTAATCCTGCTGTGGCCTCTGGAAACCTGCAGTTCCTGGAGAATTTCTCACAGACTCCTGCACATCCAAACCAGGGAGGTCTGTCCTAGCAGGGCTTGTTTGTAGAGGGGAGGAAGCAGTTGCCAAAGGAGTTTTAAATACTTGAGGACCACTGAAGCCATATCAAACTTGCTCAGCACTGAGGAGTGAGCTGGGTCAGGCAGGTTGCTAGTGCCCATAGCTCAGGAGACTTATTTAGAAGCACTGAAAACAGAGGGCTTTATTGCCACTCAGTCTGCAGGATGATACAGACGAAATCTCAGCTTCAAGGTACTTCCTTAATACTACAAACACCAACATGTTGAGTCCAATGAAGCACCCTCCTTATTCAGGGCAAAAGTAATCTGATGTATTTTTACTGAATGTCATGACTGAAATATTATTAAAAAAAAAAAAAAAAACAAACCACCAAAAACAAAACCACAAAAAATCTCTGAAAAATACTTATTTCCAGGCTGAGAGAGTCCACTATCAATGTAAATCAACCATTTCAGAGCTAAATTTACATCAGAATTTAAAAAAACAACATTCCTTCTGCCATTCACTTTCACTATCAGCTGTTTCTCCCAAGGTGTTTTGATATCTGACCCTTTTGTCCAATATTTATTTATTCAGTTACAATAATAAAACAATTCTCCACTTTACAGAAGCAGCAGCAGAAGGGCTATTCCAGGAAAGTGAAGGTAAGTTGATTAAAAATTTGGGAGTAAGAAATTCAGAAAACATTAGAGGATTACCAGTAATAGCTCGAAGAATTTTTGAAAGTATTCTTAATTGTTAAACAGAAATTATTGTTAGTGAGATAATAAAAGAATGATCTGAAAGGATTAATTCTCTGACAGACGAAGTGAAAGGAAGAGGGTTAAGTATCACTGCAATACAAAAATGCACAAATACCTTCTTCAACATCTGACAAATATTCAGCATCACTGAGTATTTCAGGGGCATTGGCTTTACGAACTGTATGATTTAAATAAACAAAATAATTAAATAAAAGCATAGACTATCAATGTGTCAACAAAACAATCAATGTGAAACAATAACAATTGTGCAAAGACCATATCCAATTAGTACTGTTTGGTGGTTGTTTTTTTAAACAAACATTTCTTACAACAGCAAAAGACTCTAAAATAAGCAAGAGGGTTTTTAATTTTTTTAATACCTTCATCATCAGACATATCAAGAACTTCATTCATCGTTTCGGGTACATTCATTTTGTGCTTTTCTGTAACAGTCTGCCAAAGACAAAAAAATCATTTCAGAGTACAGGCATAATTTTTCTTAAAACTTACAGTTACTTTAAAAAGTAAATGCAAGGTAGGACATATTTTTATCTGCAGTTAGCAAACCAAGATTTCTTTTTTCTTCTTACTAACTTTCCTTTTTATAGATGCATTGAACTATATATTTAAAAGACTACAGAACGAGGCAATATTATTTGTGTTTTAAACTATATTCACATTTTCATAACAGAAAAACCATGAGCTGAAAGCCCAGAAGATGACAATATCAACAGAAGAAACAAATACACTGAAAAGAGTTTTTTGTTAAGGGGTTTAATAAGAACTCTTGAAATAGTTATCAAAATTTTGAGTGGGAATATGTAATCCCTATTTAAACTAAACTTTCTGAGGGAAGTCCTTTGTCATTAGAAAAATGCTGCAATTTGGGAGCAGGCTTAGTCTATGTGATTTTTTTTCAGAGGTGCCTCAGCATGAATTGTGTGTTTTTCTCACAAATGAGAACAATTGTAACCACATGCAGGCTAAATGATATCCCTTAAGGAATGTGTGCATGAAAGACACTCAGAACTGGTTGGTTGATTTTCATCCTAATGTTTATATCAATTCAGACTCAGAGACCAATATTAAAAAAAAAAAAAGAAAAGCAGCAGAAAAAAAAATGTTATGAATGCCTGAAATCTGTTCCTAGAGTACCTGTGCATCCCATGAATGACACACTTGCGCACATTTTACTCTCCAGCTGGTGTACAGCACAACAAGCACTGGTGAAGTTTTAGGTCACACCCTGCAGAGTTACCATTCAAGGAGTGCAGGGCAATTAAAAAAACCCAAATAAAACAAAAACCGAAGAAAGAACAAACCTCGCACCAAAAAACACTCCTACCGTTATGGGGGTTTTCTATTATATTTATATGTTTAAATATATTTTATATTATTTTTAAACACCATTAGTTCTCATCCTTCATATACAAATAAGAAATTATTAACAAGTTCAGGAGGACAACGTAGCTTTTCCATTTTCATGTATTTTAAAATATTTCAGTTTTTCTCTGGCCTCGTGAATAGTTATTTGGCAGTTTATGTTTCTGGGGCTACTGCCATCACCTGCCATATGCAGAAGAGCTCCTGCATGTTCAAACATCATAAAACTTGTAAAAAACCTCACACTTATTTCATTTTGTGGGAATTACTTGCAAAGATTTTTAACATATTGCCATTAAACTAGCAAAATCCCAGGATTTTTTTTTCAGGCACTTCTGGATTTTTTAAATTGGTGTTTGAGTATAAATTATAATAAAATTAGCTACATTTATCCCTGGTTTCATTAAATTTACCTTTGGGAGTTGTTTAGCCACAAGCCGCAAAAAATAAGTCTCAGCATTCAAACTGAATTTTTAAGACCATTAAATAAAATATATAAACCAGTTTTCATTCTAGGCTTCCAAAGTCCTACAATTACACACTTGTGACTGATAAGCAGCATATTCTGATTTTAATGGAAATTATTTCTGGGCTTCTCTTGAGAACAGGTATTTGGGTAGTACAGAGCTTTCAGCGTCTAACATTTCTTCTAGCATATTTCACAGCCTGACCCACCATCTCCCTACTCTTCTTCATCAACAGAACATAAATGATCAGTCACCTTATGCAGCACAAACTCCCCCAGGTTCTAGGTTCTACAAGCTAAGAATAACCTCATGATATTTAGGGTTCTTAGCATAAAAATGTGGGTTTACTTTTCCTGCAGCTACCTGGTTGTATACTAATCAATCAGTCAAATTTATGCTACCCTTATATATATATATATATCTGTCTCTCATATGCCTAAAAATACATATGTGCACATACTTATCTTTTTAATCAGGAAAAAAAAAAAAAGTTGCAGAAAGAAAAAAGCAAATTTGGAGCAAATGCTCTAAATTATGGTCTTAAGACCCAATTTTGGCTTTACTACTGTGGTGGTACATGGAGGCTCCTCACCTAAGAAAACTGTTTTCTTCATAGAGCAATTTGTCAAAATGTTAGTGAACAAAAGATGTGAGAAATATTTTGGATTCTGTGTATCGCCATTTTACTGATAGCTGGTAATAACTGACCACTGCTAGTCCCTTTAATATCTCCCAGCTAACACTGCAAAAAGCCTTTCTCAGAGGCAAGACAGATGAGCTGGAGTTCATGTATCTGTCAGCAAATGGATATCTAGGATTGCAGGAGCTGACTGTGGCTGCTTGTAGAAGACATCCTTTCACCATCTTTCGGAAGATGCCAGAAACTACACAATGAGTTGCTTTAAAGTCAATTCCAACCACTTCTTAGATTGGAATAGGTCCTCTCAGTCCAAATACAAACCATTATATGACAGTCCCTTGGTAAATGCTCTGAAAAGGCAGAAGCAACTTCTATTTACACAAATGTGTAGGAATGTCTTTTCAACCACAAACCGGCTCATATTCATGTGGTTTATGTCTTAAACAACAAGCTGTGTGGAAAAATATGACAGCTATGACCAGTCATTAACACTGTTGATTTTTTGCTCGGTTGATACTCTTTCTGCATACATCCTAATAGTGTCTACTGCCTTAAAAATATATTGCTCATATTTGACTTAATGTCCACTTTATACTGCTAAAAGGAAATAGATAGAAATTAAGCTGGAATCTCAGTAGACGTGTAACTAAACAAAGCTGAATACACTGGTTTAGGAAAAATTCTTCCATTCACTACCGAACTGTACTTACAATTGTAGTCACGGTCTCTTCTGTCACCACCTTCAATGTGTCAACGACTGAAATGTAGCCAAGTCGCTTTGCAATGGCAAGGGCAGTGTTTCCATTCTAGAAATTGAAACATTTATAGCAAAAGTTGAATGTTAGGAGAAGTGTAGAAACTGCTAATTAACTGTAGAAGAATGCACAATAAAGGCCAAATAAATGTTTGCATGTTGGTGACTGAAAAATATATTTTGGGTAGTAGGATATATAACTAAGTTTTTAACTCTTTACAGAAATGGACGAAAATGGAAAGATTTTCAGATGTTTGCTGTTATAGTTTGGAAGAGATGATGGCGTAGAGGGCGTGGGGGTGATGGGAATAGGCTTTCTCTGCTCTTTTCGTCTCCCACCAGACACGTTTTTTCACATTTCCCTTGCTCAAATGCCTTATGCAGGGTGGGACAACTGAGCCCGAGGGGGAAGCAGTGGCCTTGCAGAGACCCCTTTGTACTTACCACAGTGAGCTCGTTGGGCGACGCGCCGTTCTGGAGCAGGACGTTGATGATGTGGGTATGCCCCTGCTGTGCAGCCTGGTGCAGCGGTGTGTACCCGTTCTGCGGATGCAGGGAAGGGGAAAGGCTACAGTGAGCACAGTGCACAAGCTGCCTCCACATAATAAGTGAGACAGAAGCGGAAAACTCACCTTTGTTTTGGCATTAACTTTTGCAGAATGTTGAAGAAGGAAGTTAACAATTTTTATGTTTCCGTAGTGGCAGCCAACATGCAAAGGAGTGTATCCCATCTAGAATGAACATAAGCAATTAGAACATGTGAATATCCTACACATCCCATAACAAAAAACCACAGATATGAAACAGCAAGAATCCTGTTAAGTTTTATTTTTTCAGCCTATGCAAAAAATCCTCCAACCTTGGAAAACCCCCACACTTCTCATGAACGTGCCTTCAAGTCCCATTTTTAGTGAACCTCTCTGAATGCCTTGTATTTCTGTAATGTTCAACTCGTGCAATGTTGATTAAAGATTTCCCTTCCTGTCCAATGGCCAGACTATCAGATCTCTGGGACAGAGCCCACATTTTTCATAGAATCATAGAATCATTTAGGTTGGAAGAGACTTTCAAGATCAAGTCCAACCCTTAACTTGGCACTGCCATGTTCACCACTAAACATGTCACTAAGTGCCACGTCTTTTAAATACTTCAGGGATGGTGATTCCACCAGTTTCCTGGGCAGCCTGTTCCAATGCTTGACAACCCACAGAGAGTTAGAAGCTGCCTATCATCCTTCCTTTGTACAAGTCCAAGGTCAGCCCAGGGCTCAAGCGCCAACACTACACCACATGCTTAAACTGTGAGGTCAAGGCTGCTAGAAAGACAAAGGGAAAGGCAGGAAGGGAAAACCTCAAAAGTGAACTATTTCCACTAGTGGGAAGTTTCAAGTGTCCATGGGTTTAGACATACCATTTTCTTCATGTCATGTTGCCTCTGATACTACTTCACACAAAGTTACCAAATTTCAGTTGCATTAATACGTGCTAGGATATGGTAGCTGTGCTAGTTACTTTAAATTAGGGTGTGTATTTTTTCTTCAGTTAATTATATACCATTTGCCATCTAAAGAAACTATTAGCTTTGACAACCAGGACGAGTTAATCAGTGCCAGAAACAGCGCCGGATCCAAATTCCATTGGCATCAGCAGAATGAAACTTTCCATTGACTTATGTGATCATTGTATCACATGCCAAATGACTACGAGGAACTTTTCCCACGGAATACTTGTGCATAGTGGTAAGAGCCTAAGCACTAGCTAAAATGTAATCATCACGAACTGAACACTGGGACCTCATCTTACAAGTCATTGTTAGTTTAGGGTTGGTCTAATAGCTTTCTAGCAGTGCCCAGGGTCTGAATTTTATGGAGTTCCCTAAGCTGGCCAGAGTCTTGAGTCTTCAGCAGAATGCTGAGTGTACTCACAGCCATGTACCTCAAACACAGCTTCTATGGCCCCTGCTCCTACATATCCAAAGATAAATTTAAATTGAAACATGACCAAACTATCAAAACAATAAGTGGGGAAAAAAAACCCCCAAACCTGCTGTGAAACCTCCTCATATAAGAACTTAATCCCCTTCTCCCCCTTCAAAATATAGGCCTCTTAACATGACCTGCAAGGTCAACGAAAATCCAACAGCATAAAACCAACTAGTGAGAAGAAATCCAAAGTCAAGGGCCACCTGCTGGGAACCTCCTGCTAATAACCCTAAAACATTAAAATCTGGAGAGTAACGGAGATCCAGTAACAGCTGATATCAACCTTCCCTTTGAAGTGATCTGTAAAGGCTCCTTTCTTTAGCCTGTAACAATGAATATTGAAGAAGGAGCTATCAAATGGCTGATACTTACTGCAGTACAACATCAATTGCCTTCTACAATTTGTATATACAGAGATTTACATGTGGTACCTTCATAAATGGCTAGAGGAATAATTGCTGATGCTCTTTGCCACTCCTGACCAGCCTGCTGTTTAAATCAGAGACTAACAAAAAAAATTTTCTTCCTTCCAGTCCAAATGCATGGTTGAAATCGTAAATTTCTCTGGTGATATGGTCACTATCCTCCCTGTTAGAGCTCTTTGTGTCCCAGAGCTGAAGCTGAAGGAGTCTCCCCCCAAAGCTTTCGGTGCTGCTGGCCTGGTCAGGTATGGCAGATGGAGGAGCATGCACTGAAAGGCAGCTTCTCTGCCACAGGCATTACGCATGTCCCGAGGAGCGATGTAGACACCTGCTAGCCTGGTGGCAAAATACCAGTTTCTTGTCTGAGCTCCCTGGAGGGGCCCGAGAGCTTTCTTTTAACTTTGCCATACCCTGTGGTCATGTCACGTCATGTTGTGTTTGATGAGGCAGTGCCTAATGCAGCACACAGTCACCGACAGCAGAGCGACAGAGATCTGACATGGCGGGTTACATCTCAGCGGGCATATTAGACCTCATCAGCCACCAGAGGACATCTTTCATGTTTATAGTTTGTCATGAAGACATTGGTCAAAACAAAATTAATTAGCAAAATGTCCTTTTAATGCCCAACACCCAGAAAGGATATCCTTTGCTTCTCAGCTACAGCACAGATTCCAGCGTTCACATGTTTCTACCTCAGGAATGTATAATATTTATATATACATATCCCAACATCCTCATGGAAAACTGATATTCTGTGAACTTTTCTGAAACACTCCAACTGGCAGATTCTACAATTACACAACCAAATTAACTATAAAAGTAGTAATTCTCATGGATACTTGAGCTTGCTGCTTTCAATCTCTATAGAATTAAAATATAAAAATATTTTGCTTTGAAAGCCACTAATAATTTAAACAAAAAACAAAAAACCAAAAAAACCCCACCAAAACAAACCCCCCCCCCAAAAACCAAATCCAAACCCAAACCCCCCCAAACCCCACAATTATACACATTTCTGCAAAGCAGTTTAGGTTCAGTTATATTTACTGGCAAAATGCCGAGCGACTTATTAGGCATCTTAGTATTAAAGAAATCACTTCCAGGAAAATCAGGGCTTTTCTTTAACACAGCTCTAACGTGCATCACTTTCTGGCAGTCAGCTGCCATACTGCTTCTAGCTGTTCTAAAGAATGAGCAGCAATATGGGAGTTAGCAGCTGGGAAGGGCTTATCAAAAGCCAAAAGAATAAGTGCCAAAAAAAAAAAAAAAAAAAAATCAGAAATACTGAGCTTTTCAATTCTAATGGAACACACAGAGACAAAGCATCCCTTATTCTCTTGCCCTTAAATTCCTTTTTTCGAGGGAAATTATCACAAGCCTTGTATATCATGTCAGTGAATTACTTAAATATCTCCACTGGCAATAACCATAAATCTTAACAGCTTGAATTACTGCATCTTTCTAGTCATGCTGACTCTCAAGCTGCTCTGTTTTTGTTTCTCTGCTGCAAATGTCAGACAATGAAGCTACAGTGTTATTGTTGATAAAGCTAGAAAATGCTCTAGATCCACAGATCACAGAGGCATCCCGCCTTGATTGAATGAAACAGGCAAATCTATGTGCACATACACACTTCACTGCTTTGCTGAATCAGGGCCTAACATGTTGCGGTACTTTGCAAGGTTCATTATTGCACATTATTAGGCGGGAAATCTCCATGCAAATGTCTTGATAACAACTGAGCATATACCAAGAGCCAAGGGGAGAGATAATGTACCATCAAGATATACTGAAGATATCTGCATATGAGTGTTCTGTATGAAAGTGATTCTTCTCGATACCACTTTCCACCCTCCCAACCTCCTTTCTACCTCTTTCTGCATCTGAAAATTAGATATTACAATGGAAAAATTGGATTGCTGTTACAAACCATTGTAGCACTCAGGCTGGTATGTATGGGGCTCCTGCCAGAACAAGGCAGGCAGACCTGAATAAATCTCCCTGAATAAACCTGAAATAAAAGGCCCAGCTGAACCTGCAAAAGAACATCATGACCTCTCAGTTACCATTATCTCCTACCAATACTACAGTTTTAGGAACAAAAGACAGTTTAATACTGGATTTATTTTCCAGACAGTCATCAACCAGGGACTGTGTGTCCATCAGTTTCCCTGTCAGAAGCCCAGCACCAAATGCAGTGTAGCAACTGTCTGACTACAGTGACCTGCACTGAGATCAAAGCTCCAAATCCTGCTCTTCATCCTTGAATGAACCAGCACTCTTCTCTCATCAAGGTTTCCTTTGCCAGTTCATCGCAGTAACACTGTATCCTACAATAACACTATCCGATGGGATAAACAGTTGAAAAATGACATGTGGAGACCTGCTGAGCCATGAAACAATATTTACCCATGCCAACTCCCAGCACAAAAGCCCTGCAACAAAAGCAACATCACGTGTACCAGTATAACCTTTAAACACTCAACGTGACCACCAGAGAAGGATTATCTGCTTGCAGCCATGGCTTCAGATTGATGTTTTAACTCCCAATACTGTGCATAAGATGAGCATTCCTTAAGTATGATACTGTATAACACAGTTTCAGTATTGAAAACTCTTTAACATACCTAAATTCAGAAACACCAATGTAAAGTCAGAATGCACAAAACCTGCTGCCTTTGCAGGAGGACACTAACATGCCTTCTGTGAACACTACATTCAGTTTTTAAAGCTTTCTAAATGCGAAGAGTTTTGAAGCACCTCTGAAGCTTCACCACCTGAAGTACATTTTAGTGTTGCTATTTTTCCACCATTCTATTATTTGCTTCTTGCATATTAAGATAAGGTGTTTTCTCTGGCTTATCAACTGGAGCTCTGTCTAATGTGGCTAAGCTTAAAACCACATATCAAAATCTCATCTTCAAGTGGCAGGAGCAGCATTGTGGCCCCTCGAGCACTACTTCTGGCACACTAAATCACTGTTGTTTACTCTTCAGTGCTGAGACAGACTCCTGCAGCTCTGGGATTAGAAGCTATTTAGTTAATTGATGCAGCAGAACCAGAAGGATCCCATAACACCATCAATAAATGGACTTCAAATCCAGCAGCTATTCTTCCTTTCATGCCTTCTTCTACAACAAAGTTCAGTAAAAAATTTGCAATTGCTTGGGAGGGAAAATGCCTCAAGAAAGAACCGCAGCTCAGGTCTGAGAGAAATTTTCAAAATGCTCATGATTTTTAGAGCCAGAATTGATCTTAATCATACAGACTAATCTCCCACACAAGAGATTTTCTGTAGTATTGCATCTTTTTCTTCCCTGCAATAGCTTTGAGATACAAAATGTGTTTCTGTCCAATCTTCTCCTCTAATCACCTGAAAAAACCCAATTTCGTACATGGCCCTCAGAAGCTGAGAGGGAGCAAGTACTCCCATGTGTCAGAATTGCAAACTCTAGATATTTTCATAGGGAGTGTAAGTTATATATAAATGATGATTAAAGAACATGTACAAGAGGGGAATATGATAGCTCATTGGTCTCTACTCAAGAAGTTGATTGACCTGCTAAGACACTAAGCGTTCTCCCTCTATTGACAGATACTGTGCTGGAGTGACGTAACCAATGAACCTTAACTTGGGAAAAAGAGAAATATGATAAGGAGAGAATGTAAACAAAGAAAAAGCAATGACGACAACAAAAAAGACTACTGAATAGTCATCTAGACCACAATAATTGAGGCGACAAAAGTGTATGGATGTGACATGAAGAGAAGAAAATAGAAAGTTAGTGGTGATGCTGCTGGTAGGGGAGATCCCCAATGTAATGCCACTCTAAGCTACGCAGATTCACTGACCTTTAAGGCACAGATGGCCACATCTCTGCCATTTTATGTCCAAAGTAATGAATCTGAACTGGACATGCTGGACAGTATCATGCAAACATGCAAGTGTAGCAACAGTGCTTCTAAAGCCAAGTCAGCTGTTGCTGTATCTTGCTCCCCAATGCCTCTGGTTTTAGAGACAGCATGCAGACCTTTTATTCTCATAGAACAGTTAATCCATCTAAACAAGAGAGCTTGTAACTACAGAGCTGCTATTTTACAAGCCAATCAACCAAACTTCACCTGCATAGAACATGAGGTCAGGGTATGGTAGTTCTTACAGCATTACACTTTTCCTCCATTGTAGAAGTTCGGAGCTTGTCAGCTCTTACCCTAGGAACTCAAGATGATCATCAGTTTATCTAGAAACTATTCCATCCTAAATACATGGTACTGCATTTGGCACTTTTCTTATATCACAGGCAGTACTGAGTGGATATCTGGCAGAAAACCTCCATGTGTCTAACTATGTGGAGCCTGGAGGGCTCACTGCTGCACAAACCCAGCAGATGAGACTCTGCAGAAGCCAGAGAATAAACATCAAGCTCACTGCACTCTAACAGAATCCTGCAAGGCATGTAGGCACTTTTTTCCTAAGCAGACAGTCCTCTACAGCAGAGGGCAAATTAGCATGGTAGGCAGGAGAACAAGCCATTGCGGATGTTCTTCACCACAGAGGCCTACCTACAGGATTAATAATGCATGTTTTCCCAGACAGGTGGTTTGTCACACTACAAAGTACTTCTGCTTAATTATACCATGACTTTGTCTGACCTAAGAGCCCCTGCCCCACTTCCTGACAACTATGGGGCAGTCCCATGGAAGCAAATATGTACTGGGAAACTATTCTTTACTGTCACTAGTTCCATATTTAACTGAGGAATGAGGGTGAACAACATGGGACTTACTGTTGGCTTCCTTAAAATGATATGATTATTACTGATGACATGATTCATGCTGCAGACAGTCAAACATGGCTGCTTTTTTCCCTGTGCATGATTTTACCTACCAACTAGTTCAACTGTCAGAGATGCAACTAAGAAATTTAGCTCCCACCAGAGGAGATCTGTGAATTACAAACTGAAGCCCCTTTTCTGTCTGTCTCTACAGTCATGTGCATGCTCCACCACATTGCCACCCTGCCAGGCTTAAAGATCAGTACAAAGCTTGTGCAACTGCACCAGGCTGGCCCTGAGACCCAGCAAACACGCCCTGCCTCTTAGCTGTGAAAGTATCTCAGATGTTTCCGCCATGCTAATGTGACTAAAAGGCCACCAGTCCAGAACTGGATCCTATTTGGACACTGGAGAGCAGCAAAGGGAACATGTGACTGCCTGCACCTGTCCATGTAAATGTCTCCTTAGACTACTTACTATTTGTGGGACAGAGAAGAGTGGGAGAAAGGCAAACACTCACAGGCAAGTTGTACAGGCTAGGAGGCGATTCAGTTCTGACCAAGTTAAAAGAGCAGGTTACGCAATGTCTTGCTACAGAAACCAAAACCAGGTAGGAACTATCTCCAGAAAAGCAACCACATATATCTGAGGAAATCATGCAAAGAATGCACCAGGGCAGACCTCGTCTACTGCTGAGTGATTTAACAAATGATAAGAACCCAGACTGATTCATCTGTAAAATATTGGCTGAGGATATATTGCAAAAGAGTAAAACTGAAGAAGGTCCTGGGATTTCAGGAAAGCTATTTCAGTTTCATGTCAGAATAAGGGCACTGAAATCAGTAGGTGGTACAGATGGAATTACACAGTAGAAAAATCATGTAACAGTGACTTTTCCCTCTACCACAGATTGTAATCAGCTGAGCTGCAGCCAGACATGATGATGGATTAAGCCCTTTCTGAGATGTCAGTGTGATGATAGAATGACAATATTGCTGGACAGTCTGACACACCTGCACATTTATGGAATGCAAGCACAGCAGATGACTTGTGGCACACACCTAACAGAGTTGTGAAAGCTGCTACTCTGCAAAAAGTGTGCAGTTTCAATTGTGAGACTTGATTAATTTAGCTGATTCGATCATCTACAGTCCAAGTATTTGGTTACAGCTGATTTCTTACCCAGCTAAAGGAATGACTCTGAGATATAGACAATGCAAGAAGAATGTATTGTATGATCTCAACAGTGAGATCATCGTCATTAAATGTGGAGCACCGTATAAACCATTAGTGTGCATAAACCCATTTGTACACGAGCTTTTGGAATTTACTCATGACATCGCTCTTAAAACCAATACTGCAGAGTGGAAAGTGTCATTGCTTGGGGTCTCAAAAGCCACCCTGAAGCACCTTGGAAAACCAGGTCTCTTATTTAAAGTCCAAATATTTACTTTAGGCAGAGCTATTTTCAGATAAGTAAATTTGAAACAGACTGTCATTGCATATATGTATTTCATATCAGATAACTGTGATAAAGAATTTCAAATTTGTCCTCAAGAGTTAAATGTTTCATTTCTAATATTCTTTTCGAAGGTAGAATAGAGCAGTATCTGCTGACAACCTAATAAGTTAATGTTTACCATCAGGAGAACAATGGTCTAGTCTGAACTTGGGACAACAGAAAATGTCAGTTCCCCAGAATGTACCCGTATGATGAAATAGGTCACCTCACTATGCTTGGCAAAACAAAGAGGCTTAGAAATTCAGAGGCATCCAGCCATAAAGGCTGAGCCAAGCTGTAGGAGTAGGAGGTAATCGTTACAAATGAACAATGGGTTTACTTGCAGAATCATGTCTATGGATGGCCATTTAATATCAGCTCACGGAAAGGAGACTACTTCATTTCATAAGTCTCTTAAGTCATTGGAAAAAGTGTTAGCCACTTTCTAGCCAGGAATGCCTACACTGCATTTACATTGTTTCTCTTGCTGTAAATAAAGATGTTATAAGTAACTGTTCTCCTGTGTTTTGTTTCTACTGTCAGCTAAATGGAAAGTACATGCAACATGTGAAAAATAACAAAAGCAGGTGAGAGTATGCATATGGTAGAAAATTATATGACTCTCTGTAGAGGGAGATCAAGCTTTTCTGAAAGTGTCCTTACATAAAAAAACAGTTAATCACAATTACGTTCAGTGAAACACAATAGTAGGATACAATCTAAATCTATATTGATCTAAATATTTGGCAAGAAATAAGCTTAGTGCTCCAAGACTGAGTATAACCTACATACTTGAGTTTACATATCTTCAGTTTGCAGAATATACTCTATGATATTTTTTATAGGGAATGCTTCTCTGCTGTTATTTCAGCTTCACCCTGGAATTCATTATTATTCCAGTTTATAGGCTGATGCCTCCCTGAAAGGAAACAATACATGTTGGCAGTGGTTTTCTTACCTTGGTCTGTGCATCAACAGCAGCTCCTTGATTCACAAGAACCTCTGCTACATTGACCCTATCCTCTTGAGCAGCCAGGTGGAGTGGCGTCAGTCCACTCTGTAAATTAGGAGCAACAAGTAATAATCTTTAGAGGAGGCACATGAATACTAATATGCAAATTCAGGTATCAGTAAGACTCAAAACATCCTACTGAATTTAAAGAAATTATAAATTCCTCTTTCACTGTGTAATGTGCTTCCTAATAACATAGGTTGATTTGCAAGAAAGTACAATTTGAAAGCCAGTAAGATAATGTTTCCTTTACACAAGGAGTGTTTCTTCATGCAGTGTTAAATGTAGGATAGCAAATTATAGCACTTTCAGAAAAAAGTCATACAGTATGTTTTTACCTCCTGACTAATTCACTTTCTTAGAATGAGTAATATTTTAAAATAAACATTGAATTATTTTTTACACCTCTACAAGTTTTCTAGAAGTACCATTCACTCAGATTTATCATTACCTTTTAGTCCTCTACTTGGTTGTTTTCAAACACAAACAGAAAAGATAAAACTACATTTTTGTAAGATCAGGTCCATTTCTCTCTGCCCAGGAAGTATAAAGACTTGCTAGATGATGTGTACTGACACACTCATTTTTTGGATAGCTTATTTTTCTTATCTGAAACTTCAGATCTGAAATCCTTAAAACTTCAGAAAGCTGTGCAACTTTCTGTCACATAAAAGACTTCAGGTAAGAGGGTAGAAAACAGAATCTGCTGAGACGATGTTGTTAGAAATGGGAAAGAATATCCTTTACTTGCAAATCACAGCTCTTTCTCTCTCCTGTTCCTACTGCCTCTGGCACCAGTGACACAAGAGCAGCTGGAGCCTGGATATTATGGGCCAAGCCTTCTAAAGAGACTTAACAAGTGCTCAGTGCCCACCCTGGAGCTCTGAGCATACAACTCCCAACCATTCTGTGGATCCTGAAGAAAACAAATGCTCTTTTTATTCCTATTGCAAAATTCAAAGTTAGTGTGCTTTAAATATCTGGCTTCAAATGTAGGTGCTGAGCTTGGAGGAAACGAGCACCCCTCACTGAGTACAAGAGGAACTATTTTCAAAAAGTGGCAGGTAATTAACCTCTGGAGGAATTGAATCGAAATGCCAAGCAGCTGCAATCATGGTCTCTATATTAGCCTCAGCAGCAAAACTGTGATAGCCAATGTGACACAAAATGTATACATGGCAAGTTGCCCTGTGGGGATACAGAGTCCATCCTGCACTGCATAAGCCCACACACTGGATTGAGACTAGAGAGAAAGATCAACATCTGCCAGAGAACCTTCCTGAAGGAGGGCCCCAAAATAACCAAGCTATAAAGTTAGAAACAGGAAAACACAGCAGCCCTTTGCAGCATCACCCATGGCCTCTGAGGACACAGAGTTTTTCTACCTGCTGAGAATAAGAAATATATTCCATGAAAAATTTGTCTCTTGCCTTTCTACTCTAGCCACATAAATCCATACTGTAACCACACTTTACAACATCTCTGATGTCTAGTGAAGCATTTAAAGAATGAAGGCTGCACATTTCCTAGAAACATTACTGTAGAGCAGACTGACTAGCCTATAAATTCATACATATAGAAACTAAAATCTATCAACTTGTCTTTTCTGCCCCCAGGAGAAAGGGGGTGCTCTAAGGAACACCCTCTGGGGAGAAAGAATCACTTATATTAATGAACAAAATCTCAGACAAAGTTGCTATTATTATTCCATTAAAAAAATCAGCTTCCCTTAAAAAGTTAGTTGTGACCACTGTTTAATGGGCAGGCATATACCTAGAGACTCATAAATGACATGCGCCAACCCTACTAACTGCTGGGGAGAGGAAGACATTTTCTCTCTCATCATGTTTTGGTAGACTCGCATAATGTGGAAGGAAGCCATGTGCTATCATTAAAACCCAGGTACTATGAAATACAGTTCATTCAATGTGATGTGGCATGCTGCATGCTACTCTGCTAGAAGAAATGATGATGTGTATTCAAATACCTGCAGTGGCTTTCAAACTGTCTAGAATCACAGTGGACAAAATTTAATTGCAGGCCACTATCCTTCTCATCACCATGTCTGTTTATTGCCTCAGAACCAAGCAGGGGGAACACTTGAACACTTACCTTGTTGCCAAGATTTACATTAGCATTTCTAGTAAGAAGCAATGACACCATGTCCACATGGCCATCTTGAGAGGCAAGATGTACAGGGGCGATACCCTGTCTGGTTACAGCATTGGCATCAGCACCATATTCCAGCAGTGTAGTTGCTATGTCCATCTGGTTTTTCTTGGCAGCTATATGCAGTGGCGTATAGCCATTCTGTCAACAGAAAGCACTTCATTGCAAGCTACTCATTGAGCAATGTGATAAATCACTTTCCTGTACCTACCCAACTCTATGAAAGTAAGTCATTAGTTCTAAAAATCCTGTCAAATATAGTCAAATACAATATTAACTATTCGTACAAGTTAATGTATCAGAGCTTTAAGCAATCTGGTTTTGAAAGTATTCTACAAATAGGAGCATTCTGAAAGAAGCTTTCAAATTTGTGAAAAAATATCTGTTCAGAAGAGCGCAAGACATTTGCTACTTTTCCTTAAATGTACATAAAATCTTTGACAAACAGAAGAGCAGGATGTGTGTTTGTAACTCAGAACAGCTGTTGTTGTTTGGGTTTTTTTCTCATTTCCCAGCGTGAATGAAAGTATTATGTACATAAAATATGGCCTTTCTTGCAGCATTTACCCTAACCTGACAGGCTGTTTTCATTCAGAACAAGGGAAAATTAAAGCATACAACTTTAAAGTCTTGCATTCTTATTTTTTTATTCTTTCTAATATGTGTATCCAGTGAGCCCACTACTAAAAATAAAAATGCATACATTTTATTATTCTAAAATAGGATAAATTTGGCAGAAAATAGATAAATGGATATAAATATAAATAACTGATTAACACAATATACCAAAACAAGGACTAAGCTTTTGGTACAGATTGGGATGCCCATCTAACCAAGAACTTTCTGTCTTTCAGAAATGTATTAGCCTTCATTTTAAAGCAAATGGCAAATGTATACATGTGACTAAGGAAGAAGGTCTGGAAGGGAGGGAATGAGATTGCAAGCATATGCCATTTTATATGGTATCATAAGTACCATGTGCATCTCAGATTACACAGCCCAGTAAAACCTATCTAAAGGCACAAAGCATTCACCTGGCATGGCTCCTCCCTGTGCTCCATGGGGCAGCAGGACTGGACTATACGGGAAGGCAGGTCACAACAGATGCAGGGCAATGCAGGTAGGAGCAAAGAATAAATACATAGGGGCAGCAAATAATTACAAGAGAACTTTAATAGCAATCTAAAAGTGAGAAATGCACAGCACTAACTCCATGTAGAAAAGTTTCTGTAATCTTCAAAATTAAATTCAGATTCAGTTCAGACTGAATACTTAGATACTAAGGTACTTCCAAATGATACCCAGGAAACACAATGCCACAATCAATACGGGAAGTATATGGCCACTGAATTTTCACTTTGAAGATAAAATGCTTCAGGAAAAACAAACACAATCCTCGCCCTTAGACTTCCTGCACAAGACTGACATGAAAAACAGCCATTGCCACATGGACACCTACTAAATCCTAAAAACTACTTGCTAAATCCTGCATATATGCTAAACTGTGTGTATTTTAAATTGAGCTCACGTATATTTTGTAAAATGACAAATGCAGATTTCAAGCCTTTTCCTCAGAAATAGGTATACATTGCTTTCAGTGGAATGGAGAGCAGCAGGTTGCCAAGAGAAGGCAAAAAAAGAGCTGAAAAATAAAAGTTGAAATTCAGCTCAGACTCAGACTGCATTTTCTCCTCATAAGGACTCTGCCACTATGCATAGGTGCAGAAGGGAACAGAGAAGTTTGGAAGGAAGGGTATTGGGTTATTCTGGCTGCCAGGGAATAAAAGGGGAAAAGGGAAAACGGTTAAAGATAAAGGGATAGAGAAAAACTGAGGCTTTGGGGGTGGAGGAGAGAGGAAGAGAAACATTGTAAAGTGGATGCCAAATTAAAATTAGGCAGAAGCCTAATTTTGGCCTCTAAAAAGAAGAATGGTTCACCAGAATAACTGTTTGTATCACACCGCTGTATTATGACATGACCACTTCCCATACCCTTTCATTAATCATTCTTCAAGGCAAATGCTGCCAGGCCAGGCTAATGAGCCAATCTTAAGATCAGTGTTAAAGACAGGAGTGTCACAGAAAAAGCAACTGCTGATGAAACTAACTGTGGAGCCAGTGATGAGATATGACATAACACATTTATTTATTAGACCACATTTACAAAAGAAATGGGAAATCATCTGCTGTTATCAACATAAATTTTCAGGTGACTGCACAGTGGGTGCCGAAAGCAACAAACATGCTACCGTTAATTTTATTTAGTATTGACACTCTACTTGGTATGCTGTGGCTCACTTGCTGCAGAATGCTAACAAATGCTTCATTTTAGGAAAACTTACAGCTGGCCCTTGAAGGCCTGAAGTGGCAGCTGCAAAACTGTTCTGTTACAGATAGGGAAGCTAAGGTGACACACGAGTTTGTGCAATATTATTGCATAGTCTGTAGCGCTTCCACCTTGGTTTGGACAGCCCTGGGACAGTGGATGCTGCAATGCCTCCCCTTACGGGATGCACAGCTTCCACTGACAGTTTCTTTTGGTGAAAACTGGGTCAGGCCTTCAGAAGGCCCTTTCTTCCCCACAGTGGCATTTAAGAGTGCTGTGTTGCAGTAGTAAAAGATCAGAGATCACTCCAGTTCACCTCCTGGGGCACTGCTCTCCAGATTGTCACTATTGACATTATTGATTTTAACCTGTGCTGTTACTGCTGGCTATCCATGTTTATTTAATTTTCCTTTCCTTTGCACTATAAACTCTGGACCTACCATGTACCACAGACTTCATCCTCTTTTTTTAGCCATGCAGAAGGCCTTTAGTGTTATGGCTGTATTCAGTCATGTGTGAAAAGAAGGCAATCAAGGGAAGCTGTCTATCTACGATACTGGCTTTTCCACTAGCTCTCACTTTTCTAGTGAGGGTTTTTTTTTTTAGTGATTTTTGTAGTGATTTTTTTTGTAGGGATTTTGTAGTGATTTTAGTGTCTGGGTTGTTTCAGATGAGGCATTTACACTGCATTTACCCCATCTGAACCTACATGCACTTCCATCCAGTTTTACTGTTGTTGCTGTCCAACTATCGATTGTTCTTTCACACCCCCTGAAATCTTACACTATGCGTTGTCTTGCCTACAGTAATTTGCAATTAAAGCAGGGCTGAGACTACTTGTTTTATTCTCTCACCAGTACATCTACACTGTGGTAGAAGTATTGTGAAGCACATTAATAATTATGTACATTGTACTGAGAAACATATCACACCTCAGAAGTCATCTTGTGGCATAATACAGGAGAACTACACCCCTGTAGCAAGGCATCAACCACAAGCTTGCCCTGCACAGATGTTAAGGTGCAACAATATTCAGTTGGCTGGCTGGGAAAAGGCACAAAAGAGACCAGACAAGTGAAAGCAAGACACATTATTCGCCTAGACTGAACTTTATTAAACTAAAGATTTTAAATATTTCTACACCTATGTTTGCTTTTTTACTGCTGTTTTATTCACCTGTAGAATTATTCTAGCAGCTTTATGTGGTTGTGAGACATTAATAAACAAGGTCGCTGAGCTCCCTGTAATTGCAAGCATATACAGCCTAGAAAGAACAGAAGTAGACAGGGAATAAACTGAGACAAAAAGCCTAAGTATTGTTCCCCGAGAGTGGCCAGTACTTGTACCTTGGCAGATGCATGAGGTGAAGCTCCCTGGTCCAACAGTAGGAGTGCCACTTTTTGATTATCGTAGTGTGCAGCTACATGCAGTGGTGTTAAACCGCTCTAAAAACACATGCAGAACAAACAAGTGCTGTTACAGACCCTCTCTAGGGAAAACTTAAGAGTTTGGAGAATCAGAGGAGATAAGGTGAAAAAACACATTTGTTATTCATTCATATACCCAGAATCTTTGATAACTTTAGAATCAAAAAACAAAGAGAGATTTGAAAATCTTACGGAGCTGTGAAAGCCCTTTTCAATTATCCTAGGGAAGATGAACAGAGAAGCACGTATCTGTGCTGCCCTCAGGACAGAGCACGTAAGGAATTTTGACCCTGAGGTCATACCCTCGGTAATGTTTTTCTTTTACTGCAGTGGATAAGTAAACTGTCCCTTGGATCTGTAAAAATCCAAGCTGGGCTAATTTAAAAAGCTTGAAGTCCTACTAGGCTTTGCCCTGTGTGGGCAAAGAGACGTGGGGGAGAAGAGCCAGCTGCCTGAATACTCTGATAAAGACTGTAAATAGTCTGGGGAGGAAGGTAGGGGAATGGTTTGTCTCCATTCCCCTAGATGGGTACAAAAAGGACATCATTTTTTTGCCAATTAATGACAATAAAAGTCACTCTTGTCAAGAGTTTGCTGGCTCTTGACAGCCCCAGCAGGTACTGGAATATTACACGAAACCCATTCCCAACCTGTGTATATAAGTGTCATGATAAGTAGGTAAAAGGATATTATTAGACTATTATGTGCATTTAAGTACTTGCTGTGCAAGTGGCAGTGGCTTCTTCTGTCCTACCTTTCCAGAAGCATCAGGAGATGCATTCTTCTGAAGCAGGAGATTGGCTACCTCAATTTTCCCATATTTTGCAGCCACATGTAGAGGAGTAAATCCTTTCTGTAAGAGAAAGCAGTTATATAGCAGACTTGTGCACTCTCTTTCAAGGTAAGGTTTGTCTCTGATCTACAAGGGTACTGCTGTTTTCATCCATCCCCTTACATAGTCCTGAGTACAGGCAGCAAATCTGCAGATTACCATCTGCCTGGCAGGTCTGGAGGCCCTCCCTTGCAAGGCAAAGCCTTATCTACATTAAAACAACCATAAAAAGGGAAGAGTCAGTTCCTTTTTTTGCACCACCAAAGACCCAAGGACAAGGCTGGGCAGCAGCTTATCAATTCCTGTTAGGAATTTCTGCCCTGCATTTCTTTCTTTCCAAGAAAATACATGTCTGACCACTGAGATATGTTATACATCAGACTCTGAGGTAAAATAATGAAGCTATGTACCCTGTTAATAATAAAATGCAGCTCGTTCTTACACTATTTTTATGTGTATTCGACTCTTGCAGCATGTAATTCACAAGTAGCACTTGCTACAGGAATATTTTACTATTGAAGCTATCACTTTTGCAACTCCCTTACCTTGGTAATGATAGATAAAGATGCACCATGATCCAAAAGAACAGAAGCTACATCTTCATGTCCTTCTCGAGCAGAAAGATGCAGGGGCGTATAGCCAGATGTTGTAGCTGCATTTGGTGATGCTCCTTGTTGTAGCAGCTGCTGTACTATATCTGCTTTTCCCAGTCGAGCAGAAATGTGCAGCGGTGTTTGGTCATCCTAAACACAAAGGAAACAACAGAGTCCTACATGAGAAAATTGAGGCTCATATTTTGACAAAAAATACTTGCTCTGATTCTATCACTTTCCAAAATTGCAGATGAGCATTAATTCTACTGAGGTCAATAGTGAATATTGCACACTGTCTTTGTCATATAATAAAGATACCTTGTGCTTTGTTGATGCACCAGAAAATATGCCAGACAGGTATTCCAGAGCATTAATTCTACTGAGGTCAGCAGTGAATATTGCACACTGTCTTTGTCATATAATAAAGATACCTTGTGCTTTGTTGATGCACCAGAAAATATGCCAGACAGGTATGTAACCCATAACAGTAAATAAAGTGATCAATATTTTTTTTATAACCTGGATTTGCCTCACTTTGTTTTCCCACTAAGGTGCATAGAGTTTCCAGCTGAATTTGAGACCTTTCTTAAAATGCAGCAAATGCATAGCTCTATTCTTTACATCTAGATCTCATTTATGATTCCCAGCAACATCTAGCAACTTGTTAGTTGGGATGGCCTGAGATGCTTAGCATATTATTGCCTAGTAACTTGCATTGAGTATCATATTTTGTGCTTTTTTTAAAAAAAAGGTAAACAATTTGTTTGGTATTTTGCAGATAACTTTACAGTGGATGTAACTGAAGATAAAGCATGATGCTGAAATTCACTGTTGTTTTCTTACTGGCCATTCAGAACACAGTAATCGGAATAGTTTTAAGTACAGGGGTTGCCTTGTCGTGAGTCTCATTGTTTACTTATTTTCCTTCAGTGAAAACATTGTGGTTGTTTGTGACCTTGTTCTGAGTATTTCTTCCTGTTCCTCATAAATCTATTCAAACACCTTTCTGACCCCATTTTTCCCTGCTGAACTTCCTACCTTTTAAGCACTGCTACCTTATGTCCTGCAGCAGAGTAGTTCTGGGATGTTCTCTGTTAGAGACTTCTGCCCATGCCCATCCTACAACAGTGATTTTACACCTTTGGGATTTAGGATGAAAGTGTCAGGATGTGAATGCTGCTTCTCTGCAGGGAAATTCTGCTCTGACTGGTAGAAACCCTTTATGGTTCTTAAATGTTTCCAGTTTATGCCTGTTTCCCACAAATTTCTCATGGCTGATGTTAGCACTGGTGTATAATCTATTACTTGCATTTAGTTGTTACTTATGATAATGAACTGATCAAAGGCAATAGACGTTTGCACAAATTAACTAAATAGAAAAGATTTGCGTGATTGTGTTTCTGAGTGCAGGCTGTTCACTTTCGAGGCTGTTTTTGGAGATTTACAGATCAGATGATTCACTTCTGTTGTCAGACTGCTTGCAGATATGAAGTGTATCTGCTATAAATAATTAGTCAGAGTTCCTTGTAAGTAGATAATCTTACCAGTAACTTTATTTGTGAGCCAATTCACAGATGAGATTCACAACAAAAAATAGATTTCTTTGAAACTGTATCAATTTAATCACTATTTAAAAAAAAAAAAAAACCAAAACCAAATCCTGAGTCTACCTAATGAGATTGCTATTTATTGCACCCATTTATCTCCTTCCCTTGTCTGTTGCCTGGAACTCTCTTATTTCCATAACTTTACATGTTTCTTTAGTGGCTCTTGACCATTTCTTTCTCCTCCCCCCTTATAATCCTTAGTTGCAATTGTTTCTATAGGTTCTGTTTCTTCTTTCCAGCCCTATGTTACATCCCCTTACTGTGCATTCTTACTTTAGGAGGTGTTCTTTAGCAGTATAACTGGTTTTGAATGCACACAGGCTGATGTTTTAGGATCATGATGGGAGACACCAGCAGCCTAGGATTTACAGTTTTGCAGAAATAAAAGCAGATTTGAGGCGTTCCTCCCCCTCCTTGCTTCCCACCCCAAACCAAAACTCTTCAAACACGCAATAGTTTATGTTAAAAGCTGACCACCAACCCCCCCCCCCCAAAAAAAAGGGCATGGTATCAATTTGAAATCTCCTGTCTTCTCTCTTACATACAGACCACTCATGACTACAGTAAGAGAATACATAACAAAGTATCAGTGGTCATTACTTCAAGGCCCTTGGCTTCATCTCCCTTTCTCTTGCCGAAAGACACATGCGAGATGAATGAGATTCCTTTCTTTGCTAAATATAGATAATCTACGGTTATAATACCTGGACCATCACCTTACCTTAGCTTTAGCCTCCACTTGGGCTCCATTTTGTACCAGGTATCGAACAACCTCTGTTTGGCCAGCTCGGGCAGCCATGTGCAGCGCCGTTTCTCCTCTCTACCATGCAGCAGCAAAAAGAAAATATCATTAAACACACACTGCAGGAAACCCCAACATGTTTCGTAAATACAAAAATACTGGTGACCCAGTTCAGAATAATCTCCACTATAATATTTTGTAGTAGTTGTCTGTGAGCAAGATGGGAGATTAATTCAATATTTGACCTCTTAGATGTATACTACAAAGCAGTTTATTTCAGGGTCAGTTTCCCAAGACAAAAGTGCCTCTGTCACTAGTCTTTTGCTGAAAAGAGACAGTGCAATTTTTGTGTTTACTAGCATTTTACTGAGCGTTAAAATGGACCTCCATTTAAGTAGGGCCTAGTTTAGTCAAACAAAAAATTTATTTCAAATTTTGTATATACAGATACACATATATTTGGCTTTCCTCCTGCTGTGCCCTATGCCCCTACTGTGATTTTTTATCTAACAAGCACTGAGATGAGTGAACAAGAGGAAAAAAATTCATTACTGTGTACATCAATCTAAGGTTTCATTGATTTTATGAAAGAAAAATCCAAGGAAACCAGAATAAATTCAGGAGAAAAACTCTTTTTATATATTTGGACATCAGTATGTCTTTAGCAAACACCTGCTAACTTAAAAATGGTGTTGCATTTTTATATAGCCTAATAGTATTAGTAGATGCAGACCTTAATAAAAGCTTGTCTTCTAAATGCTCCTGTGTATGGAAGGTGAAAGGGAAATTTTAGAGGCCAAACTGTTAAAAAGAATCAACCAGTTTCTACTTTCCTCCTATTTCCCAACTTTCAAATATCTATCTAACAATGACTTCAGTTTGTACGCATGTCCTAGGAGCCTTAGGGCACACAGTGCACATCCAGTACAAAAGCACACTTGTACAGCTGTATGGACACAAGCAATATGTCCTGACAATCTGCTGCAATCTGTTGATAGCAGCAGAACTTTCCTTAAATGGTAGACCCCCAGGGTCCTGGGAAAGCAGTGCTCAACAGTCAAGTACACATCTCAAAAATCACATATGAGGAGCTACAGTTCACATTCTTCACTTCAGAAAATAAAGAGAATAGAGTCAGCTGAACATCAGCCTCTTCTGAGGTTTCCTCAACCTGTCAAGCGTCTCCCAAGTAGGAGTCAGCAGGCTGAACTTCCCCATGACTCCAGTAGGAGCCATGACTACTATGGAGGTGAATGGTAAACACCAGGTTTAGGTGCTTCTTCATGACAGTGCTGCTCCCAGATATTATAATCAATTCGCAGTTCTGCCATGCTGAAAGGAAATGTGTTACTCACCACGTTGGTAGTGTTGGGTGATGCTCCATGATGCATTAGCTGCGATACAATATTTACATGTCCCATGAAGGCAGCAACATGGATTGGAGTTAGGCCCGACTGAAAACCAAACCAAAATCAAACTTAAATACCTACTTCCACATTCCTTTACAAGAATGCCATGGTGAGCAAACAAGCTATTCCAAAGTAAGTAAACCCAAGTGCTTGCTCTTCTGAGAGGATCTTCTCAAAAACGTAATCACATGCTTAAACTAATTGTTAAACTGTTAAACTAAACAGAATTGGAAACACCTATGAGTGTTCTGCGAATGCAAAAAAGATGCAGCGTCCATTGTCCCCACCAAATCCAGTTGCTTTTGGATGAACAAGAAGGTCTATTGAACTTAGTGGTGAACTCCATTCCCACTATTTCTGCAGGAGAAAGGAAATTCAAAACTGTGGCATCAAGCCAGGGAGGCATAGACACAGATGACATGGATTAAAGATAATTCCCCCTTCCCTCAGGACCTTGTGACACCATCACCATCACAAATCTGCTGCACCATTGCCCTTATACAAGATATAAAAGACCAACTGGAGAGAGAGAGAGAGAGGGAGGGAGGGAGAAGGGGGAAAAAGGGAGCAGTCATTTAGCAGGGCATGACCTAAAGGATTTAGCTGTAGAAATCCAATCAATATTTAATATTTCTCCACATAGAATTACCCTAAAGCCTCTTCATAGAGCCTCTTCCTGCTTCTGCACAGCTGTACCAACAGTCAGCCAGAGGTTGCAGAAGGGGGTTTTGCTACCAAGAGAAGGAGAAAGCTCAGTGGATCTCTGGAAATCCCCTGATTTAAGCAGTGTCCTCATAGATGTACACAGCTACAACGAGGGTAGATGTGAGGAAAACACACTTTTGTTCCTTCCTCACACAGAACAGCAAACATAAGCAGGAAGG
Source organism: Strigops habroptila (assembly GCF_004027225.2). Classification (NCBI taxonomy): domain Eukaryota; kingdom Metazoa; phylum Chordata; class Aves; order Psittaciformes; family Psittacidae; genus Strigops; species Strigops habroptila. The sequence continues at coordinate 33,933,000 of NC_044281.2, forward strand.
CAGAATAACTGGTTGAGTATGTTATTTCTTTTACCTGTTTCACGTAATTTAGTAAATGCTTTTAAAATAATAGACTGCAGGAAAAACGTGTGTCATCTTTGATCATAAATACTAACTAATACTAACTAATGCTTTGCATTTAAAGGGATAAAATTGAGTACATAATTTTTCTACTTCCACACTGATTAATACAGAGGACAAGCATTGCATCTCTTCTGTTAATGTTCTTTTTGTACTTCTCACTCCTTTGCTAATATGACTTCACATTAGACTCTGAAAAGTGCATCTACAACTAGGTTTTAAAAACTAGTCTGGATATATGTGACATATAGCAAGTGCTGTCTCTGTTCTTTCTCAAGAAAGTCAAAAAGGAGCTGTATGGTTTGCTACTGAATAATTAGTACAAAACCCCATGCATCAAATGAAACTCCATTTTTGGGAGATGAACTGCTCCCAGTTGTACCTTCTTTGATCAATGGAATTGTTTTTTTATTTTCTAACCTGGCTTCTTCCATAGTGGCCAGACCTTCATACATGTGACCTTTCCTCCTAACTTAGTAGAATATACATACACACAGACAAACCAAATTTTCCATAGGTGCGTAATTAATCTTTAAATTGTGCCAATAACTGGGTGTAGACTATCTCATGTTGATTGAAGTAATAGCATATTGATTTCTGTCTAGCTGATTTGTGATAACCCGTGACGGTGGGTGAATTTAACTTCTGTGTGGAAAGCCAAAACAAAATCTGAATTAAATCACCTTTCAAAAGAGGTCTTGAGTGAAGCACAGTCTTCACCTTGAAGTCCATAACAGGGTGAATTTCAGTGCATTACAGTAAAAAATTGGAGTAATTATAGATATTTTAAATATTTTAATGTTATGTTTCACTTTTTTTTTTTTTCCCAAAGCATATAAATTGTTTGGGTGTTATGATCTATTAGGATAACTGACTTTATTATTCAGTTTTATTATTTTGTAATACCTGGCTGAAAATAATTGTTGACTTGATTGGTACATGTTCTTTTAGAAATATTTAAATAGAATCAATATAGTCACAATCAATTTTGTAGGAAAAACAAAGACAAATGTGAAAAGACCACTTCTTACCTCAGTCACAGCTTGAATTGATGCACCGTGCTTCAGAAGAAGTTCCATTACTTTCATTCTGTTCTTCTTGCAGGCTATGTGAAGAGGTGTGAAACCATTCTGTAAATGAGAAAGAACATACTTTTTGACACTGCGTATGTCATTAAAAAGTAGAATTGGGTATAGAATACATCATAACACATTCCTCTGTTTTAACGAAACACCTCACAGATTTCTTTTGACTTCACTAAATTTTTAATGTAAAAGAGAGAAAAAAATAATCTAAAAAGAAAAATACATATTTTATAGATTCATAGAATGGTTTTGTTTGGAAGGTACCTTAAAGATCATCTAGTTCCAACCCCTGTGCCACAGGCAGGGACACCTTCCACTAGACCAGGCTGCTCAAAGCCCCATCCAACCTGGCCTTGAACATTGCCAGGGATGGGGCAGCCACAACTTCTTGGCATAACCTGTTCCAGTGTCTCACCACCCTCAGAGTGAAACATTTCTTCCTCATTTCTAACCTAAATCTACTCTCTTCTAATTTAAAGCGCCTTGCCCTATCTCTACATGCCCCTGTATAAAGTCCACCAACTTTCTTGCAGTTCCCCTTTAGGTACTGGATCTAAGGTCTTCACATATAGCCAGTTTTAATGATGAAACATTATATTATTTTATAATAAATATATCCTACTCCAATATATAATGATTTTTTTTTTTTCAAATTTTCAGTTCACCTAAAACTAGCAAAACCTTTATTTTCGCTTAACATATTCACAGTTAACTGGTTGAGGGTTTTTGTTGCAGTTCCTAATAGGATCTTTTTCTAAACTAATCTTACTTTTTTTTTTTTATTCATTACCTGACAGTTTACTATAATTATTTTGCCTCTTCTTTAAAAAAAATTCCATCTTATTTAGTGTGAACAGGAAACAAATAAAATGGGAAAATAAGCTGTCCATAGCATGCACAGCTGGTAACATTAGTGCACTGAATACTGATGCTGTTCTGTATATTCGTCAAAAAAGCATTTGCAGAATAATTCTGAAAAGAGCCAACAGAATCAACCCCTCAGATCTGATCAAAATTAGCACTTTTCTACATACCATATAATAAAGAATATTGTATGCTTTTGTAATGTGAGGTCAGTGTAATTGTCTGTTCCAGTTTAAGTGTGAGCAGCTCTCAACTCTCTCCTTAGCGGTGGACAATGTCCAGGGTAAGCTTAGATGTGTTTCAGGGAAGAGTGAGCCTGAGCTCCAGACACTGCACTCAGATTTCTTCTACTTAATCATCCTGAGTGGGGATCAGGACAGAATAGAAGGAAGCACTAAAAGATTTAGGGGAAAAAGGAAAATTGTGGCTGCCACTGCCAGCAACTCTGACAAGCTAAACCTGATGATGATTTGATTATGTCAGAAAGTGAAAATATATATTACAGGCTTACAAGCCTCCCCCCTTGCTGGTTATAGTGAACAAATCCCATATATCATAATACTTTGACCAAAGACACCTGAAGACAGGTTGATCTGACACAAAACGGAGGGGCTGAGAGAAGGAAATCTGTGGACCCTGGGCTGTTTTCAAGAGAGTCAATCCCACCTGGCTTGTGAGGGTTTCAGGAGCTCACATAATATTTCAAGAACTGAATAAGTTACTAGCGTCAGGGCTCTGAAACCAATAGTCAACCCAACTAATGTCAGAGCCTAAATTTGTTACTGAAGAACAAATCAAAAAGACATTTTAAAAACAATGGATTGCAAGTATAATTTTGAACAAAACGCAATAATGCATTGTTTGTATTACAGTAACAGATTTTGTTGCTGAAGTTGTTTTTAAAGTGGAAAGGCAAATTACTTCATTGACACAAAATACCGCAAATAGTTATGTTTCTTATTCCTACTTTTGACTGCTTCAGGTATTTGAGAGCTAATAAAAATTCTCTCAGTTTTAAAAGTTACTGTTTATTTTCTCTTTACAAACATTTAGAAAATGAGAATTCTCTCCATACCAAAAACTACACCAGTTATGTCTGCAGTTGCTTCATCTAGTCAGAATCATAACAAGATACCAGGAGGAAAAAGAGCTCTAGTTACACTAGAAATTCATAAATCACTGCTGATCGTCCATAAGCAAAGGTCTACTCTGATTGCATGATACATTATTAACACTTTGAACCTTGAGCATCCTCTCTTGGGCTGTAGCAATACAACATATCCTCACTGTTAACCATCAGCAGGCAGAAAATAACTCTCAAATAAGTCTCACTGCAACTTTGGAAGAATGTTTAGCTGTGAACAGTAACTCGCTGTGTACTTACCAGTGCTTTGGCATTAGGATTAGCTTTCTTGTCCAAGAGAACCTTGGCAACTTTATAGTGGCCACAGTGGGCGGCAACATGCAGCGCAGTCAGATAGTCATTAGTGACATCATCTACAGGCACGTTGTGCTGAATCAGAAGCTGAACACAGTTTAGATGATCTCCTTGTGTTGCCATGTGCAATGGAGACAAACCATTCTGTGAACAAAAAGACCCAACATTGATGGGTTATAGAATGCTCAGAGAAATGAAACTCCTTCACTTTGTTTTTAGAGCATTTGTTGTATGAAGAATTTTACAAGCCCAGAGAGCACCCAAAATAAACTTAACATGTTCAGTGTAACAACGAGGGTTCTTACTCTGGCAAAAGCTATGTGGAATTTGGAACTTATTTGGTTAAGAGTTTGTAGGCAGCTCAACATTAAAAAACCATTCGTACCATACCAGCAATGCTCTAAATGTAGCTTATTTCAGCCAGCATAGCTCAGATAAATTGCTCAACTTAGATGAATTGTGTGAAGAACAGTAATTTAGGACTTCAAATAACCTAGCGAGGAAATTTTCTGTTTTTAAAAGCTGCATTAAACTCACCACTCTAATGTAGACTGCATATTCCTGGCATGAGAGAGTAGGTCAGAGCATCACTCAGTAATCACTCCAACCTTTCCTCATCCCTCCATTAGTTTTTTCCTGAATTTGGGTTGTACGCATGCCTTACTGCATTATACACCTATGGAGACTACTCTTCCCAGACAACATCAGTACAACAGCAAAAGTTTCAAGTGCAACTGGGATAAAAATATATGAATGAGACCACTGCGATGTGACCTATCAGTGGCAGTGGTAAAGCTCTGTTTCATCAGGGAAACACCTGAGAGAGATTCATGTTTAGGAACAAAACCTGTACTAAGAATTGTGTCTGCAGTGCTTACAATAGTTAATCAACAAGCTACCGACATATATTACATTTCCAGAGTAAAAAATATGAGATAAAATTAACATAACATCTATAAATGACTGACAGTACACTGTGTTTGCCATCATGCAGAAAGTGAAACTTTTGCTCACAGATGTAGTGCCCTCGTGTGACGGCAGTTAGCAAAGACGAAGTAGCAAGGTAAAACCAGCTGAGATCTCAGGCTTTCTGAAACAGATGATTTCTTTCTTCTCCTTTCCCATACCCATATCATAACAGTAATGACAAACATTCAAAATAAAGATGGATATACACAGTGAAATAATTTTTTAAAGAGACAAGGAAGAAGGATGTTGAAAGCAAACAAGCTAATACTGTCAGAATTTGAAAGCAGTTTACATTCAGTACTGAGAAGCAGACATTCTTGGATACAGTTATATCTTTCAAGATCATCTCATGGGCATCTCACTTGTGATTTATATTGGCTTGGATAAGCCTCTCTCCCATTCCCAAAGGCTACTATAGGAATTATCTGCATGGAAGCTTGATACTAGCAATGAATTTTAAATGTTTTCACTGTCTTCCAGCGTAGTTAAACAGTGGAATAAAAAAAGATTAATTTGCCTTAGCCACCAAGCCCTCTTGATAGCAGTTTATAACTAATGATGTTTTTTAGGTGATAGTAAACATATACTGTTCTGTTTGATTTTTATAAGAAAGATCCTTCAGGTGAAAAGTGTCATTCTTCACAACAAGGGCCAATAAAATCACACTTATTAATGGAGTAAGAAATTGGAAAGATTATATGGGAGTCCCTTCTAGGAGAAACTGATACAAAAGAGGCTGGCAAGTGAAAAGAAGGGAAGAAGCAGAGCAGCCACATGTCAATTTGGGAAAACCGGCAAGATGCTTGACAAAAACCTGTCATGGATGAGAAAAGTCCAGCAACTAGCCAGACTTTACACAAAAGAGCAAGAGACAAGACTGGATGCTGAAAAAGTTCATGAAGATAAAATACCATTGGAATATTGGCTTTTGCTATGATCTAAACCAGGCTTGCTCTTCATTCTGCTGCAGTAGAAGATACTCTGCAATCTTACACAAGTCAGTTAATATTTCAATGCCTTCTCATTTTTAACATAAAAATACGACATGTAACAATGTTCTCCTGTCCCATATCCTTGTTGTGAGAGACAATTTACCAAGTCTTACTGTAAGAAGTAAGGACTGTAAGAAGATTTGGTACTTCAAGATGGAGTCACTATATAAACATTGTTATCTTACTGTTTTTATGAAGATTGCCAAGAAAATACTAAAAGTTGAAGTTCAAGATCAATCAAAGATGTTGACAGTCACATGATACCTTAAAAAACCCAACCAAAACAAAACACAAAACCCCCCAATAAACAAAAAACACAAAAGACGACCATGGAGATGAAATAGAGTATTAAATGCCTGACTGGGTAAACAACATTATCAGTGGTACACAGATTTATTTTGTAGCTGTGTCAAAGGACTTTAATCAGGGAAAGCGTCATTAACTCTGGGAAGGAAGGGAAAAAAAAAAAAAAAGGAAAAGAGCCAAACAAGCTGGAAGAAGCAGTAATTAAAAAAAGATGGACACTGATACACAGAGATGTCATTTCTCATACAGAAAATCACTAGCATACTCAGGACTAGAGTTCGAATTCTTTCAAAGATGTGCCCTATTTCCAATAATGTATGATTTAATTTAAAGAGAATGGAGACACTTATTTTTGCAGAGGACAGTACCATAGTTTAGTGCCAAATGAATGGATTCATTTATATCATTCAGAGGTATTGCTACTTCTTAGCGTACTTTCTGAGAACAGTAGAATTAACACACCAGAAGGAAACTCAGGAAGCGCTCAACTTTCTTCTATTCACTTTTTAACACATAACATTATTTTCCTTCTTTCAGAGAGGCTCCCATTTTGCTGAAGGTGCTTGTATAAACCTCTGCAGATGAACATCCAAAGTGCATCTTTCAGTCCTGGGCTATTTCAAACCAACTATCCCATGTTCTTGTCTGCCTGATTTTGGCTAGTGAACTCTGAGCCAGGCTGTGTGAATCTTCTTGGGAAGATGAGCAAATTAAAAACCTACATGCCTTGAAGAGCGGGTTAAATTTAGGGATAACACCTGACAATACAAAATCCATATTGAAAAGAAATGTAGTTCCTTAGGAGAGGTTCTCATTTATGATGGTGGAAACCAAAGCAATAGGGTTTATGGTTTGTTTGTTTTTTCTTTAAGTAATTAACTGAGCTACCAGAGAGTATGGAAGAGCCTTAGTCCCTGGAGTATGAGCTCTAGGCTCTAAGAGTGGCAGTGGTGTGGAGATGTGCCCGAGAGGCACCTAGACAGCCCCTTGCTCTCTCCCCCTGCTCGTGAAGTTTGCAAGTCAGGGCTGTGGGAGTCCACGGGTACTCCACATGCAAATGATGGGTGGATCCTGTCTGTCAGATTACCCATGACAGCACTTGCCAGTGACTCACTGAGCAGAGGAAAGCTGGTGCCAACCTTCCCAAACAAATGCTAAATATATTCCAGTAAGGGGGGAAAAAAATCCAAAGAAGAAGGAGAACTGCAGAATATAGAAAGGTGCTGAGACAGAACAGAACAGGATGACAGAAGAGAGAAAAGAAATAATATAAGGAAACAAGAAAAGTTGTTGGAAATACGTTGCTTACAGATGAAGAGAAAACATGTAGTGGAAGGTTATCTTGGGAAAGAACCTCAACAAATTGCACAATCCAAATGTCAGCCCTGAATGGGAGAGTCATGGATTGTAAAGGTGCTACATAGCAGGCTGCTGCACTGAGATTTAAAATCACCAATAAAAGCACAGCAGAGACTACTACCAGAAGAGCTCTGGCAAGTACATGCTTCAATGCCAACCCTTAGGTCTAAAGCAATCTGTACATGCTGGCATAGGTGATTTGAAATTCGATGAAGAATTTTGTGTGATAAACTGTAGGGAGATAGAAATTGGAGAAACTGGTAATCAGGCTAAGTTCTAAGGAAATATGAGCTGTCTCTGCAAAGAGACATCGCTCTATTTTTATCTCTTGTCTCTACTCTAGCCTTAGGGTAATTTGGTGCAAGCTGAAGATATATTGTAATCACCATGTATTTATTCCAGGACCGATACAGAGATTTTCAACTACTGAAATTCTGAGGGGTAAGGTTACCATACATGCCTTTTTGGTTGGCACAGAAACCTTTTCTTCTGTATCTCGATTTAACACATTTTACATATGCAGACGTGCGCTACATACGGCATTCACTTTGGAGATCTCCCACACAGTTACTTTAAATAGCTATAAAATAGGAAAGTTATTGTCAAATCCTTAAATAAATGAGACATGCAGAATTACACTAAAAAAAAAAAAAAAAAAAAAAAAAAAAGTACAAGGATTATCCCAGCAGAAAAAAAACCAGTTACCTTGGTTTTGGAAAGAATAGGGGCACCACGATCCAGCAGCATTTCTACAACTTGTTCATGACCACTTCTTGCTCCACAGTGGAGGGGGGTCAACCCATCCTGTGGAACACAAGTATTATAATCAGTTAGTTTCAGAGACAGCAGTAAAATCTTGTGCACTTTCTTTTTAAGTCCTATGATATCTTAAGGAACTAATTAATTCCTACAGGATGCTGCTCTTACACAACTGAACAGCTGAACCTGTTTATTCAAATGGACAGCGTACATTTTGACTCTGATTTTCTAAACATGTAAATAGCCATATCAAATTGGTGCTCATGCAGTGGGCTACTTTCTGGCCCTCACTATACACACAGTAAAGTCATAAGTGCACATATAAGAAAAAGATGAGATTGCATTTCAGGTACTTTTCGCCTGCATGCTTTTGAGAAAACTGAGTCTTTCTTTTGTCAGTATGCATCAAAGTCAATGGAAAGTCCTTCAGTCTGAGAGGAAAAAAAATGTTTCCTACTTAGACTTTTTTTTATTACACTGATTTTGACAGGTATATATTAGATGAGAAAACCATAACCCCAGGTGATAAAAGTGTGTTGGATTAACTCTGTCTCTTGTCTTGTAGACTGTACGTGTGTGAATTCCAGCTGAATGACTGGTCTAGAGTCAAGGCATATTGCCATTATCTCTTTCATAAGAGTTTGCTTAGTAATAGTTATAATCACATTAGAAATACATTCCTTAAATAAGAGGAAGACTCTTTTTATCATTAACAGAGTTATTCCAAACTGATTTGATTATTCTTTAACCTGTACCCTGTTTACAATGCTCAAGTAACCTACTGTACATGAATGCTACAATGAAAGGTAGCACATATGCCTTGAGTAACTCTGAGTAAAGTCACATGGAGCTTTTCAATGCCATACAACATAGTGATTGTTACCAATAGTGATATTATAGTTTCAAGAAAAATAAGGAAGAAAAATTAATGTTTTCAAAATTAGTAAGAGCGAACATTTGATGTGGTACAAGCAAAACAAATATACAGGAGATAGTGTCACACAGAAAAAATAGTGCATTTTCACTATGTCAAAAGAGGAGCTTTTATAAGAAAGGTTGAAACTAGTAAAGAAGAAAGATAAATACTTATTAGTTTTCCAAATACAAGTCATAAAGGAAGGGGCCTTTTCCCAGTGCCTTTCGGCACTCTTACAAACACACACATCGTACTATTAAAAACACATATGTTGTATTGTCTAAAATATGTACGTCACATCTTTTTTATTAAAAGGATTATCTAAAATTCCTTCTCACATCCTGTGCTCAGCAGTTCATGCACATGCATTCTGTTCATCTCTGTATGATAGCAAGATACCTTCTTAGACATATTTTCCATGTGCAATTACAATATTCTTTCTTGATAATTGCTAAACTATTACACTTTACTAGAACATCAGCTTAAGGACTGCAAAGCGTAGAGGGCAGCCAGGGAGAAGGAGAGAGACTTACGCTCTCCTGCTGCTACTTTCTTGCCCTGCCCCAATAAGCCTATGAAAGATAGCAGACAGAATCATAGAATCACAGAATAGTTTGGATTGGAAAGGACCTTAAGATCATCTAGTTCCAATCCCCCTGCCATGGGGAGGGACACCTCACACTAAACCATGTCACCCAAGAAATTGTTGTGCTTAACTTTTTCTGCTAGTGTCATTTAAAACTTGTATGGTTCTTGTGCATGTTCTTCCACTTAAGAAGAACTTCTTACTTAAGAAGTAAGGCATATGTTTTTGGCACAGATGAAGAAAAGACTTTGTTCAGACTCAACTTGATCAGGACTTGGAGTCATTTGTTCATGCAAGATGAACACAGTTTAGGACACTATGTTCTTACTGGCATCTCTGGAGCTGATGCTATTGTCATTTCTGCTTCTTTCTGTTATTTCAGCCCATGAAGTACAGGGAAGGGCATCTTGTTAAAATGATACTACACAAAGTAGAGATGTATTGCTCAAAAAATGTAAGTAAAGAGAAAGAGAAGAAATATTAAAACCCATGAGTGGTATATTTATCAGCTGAGTTATAAATGTGTTGCCATAGCTTCACAAGTGTTTAAAAAAGGTAATGCATATTTCCCATACAGTAGGTTCCACAGGCAAGGGCATAGCAAGTACTGAGCAGAACACAAACAGCTAATATAAAAATATTGCCTACACACACACATTAAAAAAAAACCCATGTATGGGAAAGAAAATAAAACCTAGCAAGGCTAGGTAACTAGAGAACTGTAGGCAGGAGATGAAGATCATGAACATTAAGTTGTTAATTCTTTTTACTTCCTATAATTATCACATTCTCCAGGAACATCAAAGAAAGATACTCAAGATGATCATGCACAAAACTGTAAGTTAAGGAACATTCTCCAGATTTTATACCCTTCCAACTCATTCCACCAATATACCAAGGGCAGTACATACCAAGCTCACAGAGGATGAGACACATTTGATCATCTTCACAAACTAGATTAGCTCCTTAAAAATTACTTTAGTGCTTCCCAGAGCACAATGTCCCAACTGTCTCATGGTGCCTACCCCCCAACCCCCAGCTTGTGCCTATGTCTGACAAGGTTCCTGTAGCGCAGGAGGCAGCAGGCAGTCGTGGTTGGCCAGCTAGAGCTTATTCTAGTCCACACCGCAGTCACTACCACCAGATGTATCACATGGCATGACACAACATTACAATGCAATGTAGGTGCTTGTTGGGACAGCCTAGCTATAGCTATAGTTAAGATGATGTCAGGACTCCCACTGTAAAGAGCAAATACACTTGAACACAGCTTATTTAGCTGCAGAGATCTTTCTTTTTTGTGTCCTGAAAAGACACTGTCTATTCACCTGGCTTGGTTAATTGCTATATGACACTTAAAGCATGTAAAGAAATATGCAGAGGCAACCTGAAGAACAGATCATAGAGAGATTTTGTTTTAAAAAAGAGAATCTGAGATTAAAAGAGACTGCTCTGAACTCAGAATGGCTTCACTGATTTTGTCAGGAGACTTCCTAGTTGCTTATTTACTGTTCATATAGACTATACTATGTGAAGCATAAAATATGGTACGTGTGTTAGGCAGCAAACTTGCCTTACTATGATAGTCTGCAATGGCTCAGAAAAACCATTACAAACAATTATGACAATAATCTGCAGATTAAGGACTCTATGCACTGACATGATAAATCATATCTGTATTATCTATCCCTCCAGAGAGCCTGAAAGCAGCTCCAGCAAAGCCAGGAGGACAATAGGAGGAGTTCTGCTTAGGCACAAGCTTCCCGTAAGTATTGCACACCCATCTTGGGGGCTGCTACTCTTTCTTTAGCTTTTATTTCAAACACATACCACACCCCTCCAATAAATGAGATCTAAGCGCTGTTACTGGCCCCTGTTGAGACTTGGATACCTGTGTAGCTTCCTGATCTTGTTCCTGGGGTCACAACTGGCTTAAGGTTAGCAGACGATGGTGCTGACACCTGAGCACCCCTGCTGCAGTGTGTTTCCCTGCCACCACATGTGGCTCTAAGGGACCCCTGAGCAGCATGTACAAGCACAGGTCAGCCTCCCAGTGCTCCCCAGCTACCCCTTCCCTGTCAGTGCTCACCTAGGATTTCCCTCACATAATGGGATCCTCTGGGCTGTACCCCAAATCCATGGTATCCTTATTACCACAACTCTCACATCAGCAAGCATCAGCTTCTAACCTAGTATATAAGCAATGAAATTAAGAACAACACTCAGTAAAAACTTTACTGTGATGCAAATATTCAGCAAGGGCTTGTCAGACTGAGCCAAATGGCCTTGGCAACAGGCACTCCAATCCCCTGAGCCAGAAGTAGAAGGTGTGCTTCCCCAGGGGTGCAATTACTGCTGCCTCCAGGGTTCAGCATCCCTGTTGCTGCTTAATAAGTCTCTGTGCATGTGCTTTAGCCTAGCAGAGCTCTGTATCTCATGGTCCCTCCATGCTCTAAGTCTACTGAATTCTTCACTTCATTGTCACTATTGCAAACTGCCTCTTCAGTACAACAGGGTGACAAATGAGGTTTGCTCTACATGCTTTTTGCATGTGTAGGAAGAGTGCCAAGTCAGCGTCATTCTTGTAGTTATTTTATATCTTAATATATGTGGCTTTTCTGGAGCAGCTTATGTATGATCTGATGCGCCTTAAAAAAGCATATCCCACATGTTTTCATGTAGATATGAGTGTTGGCCTGTAAATTAGCTGCAAAATCGAAAGAATGAAGATTATAAACACTGTTAATCCAGGCTAAAATTTGCTTGCTGCCTGCTTCAGACACAAATTCACTTTGGCATATACAGTATTAGACAGCCAGAGCAAATGAAGCTAATTTAACCAACCTCTCTAAACTCTCTTTTTTAAAAAGCCTTTTTTGGAAGATATAGAAAACATAATCAGGGCAGCATTCAATAAACATGTTACATGAGGCATTAATAGGTCTTTGCTTAGAATGTTAGTTAAAAACATGAACAATAAAAGCTGCCCCGTATGGACAAAAGCAGCACATAGGTTTTGAGGAGTGCCCTTAAGAATTTGGTACAAAGCCCCCAGGTACCAGCTGCTAGACATCTCACACACAAAAAGGACAGATAAACAGCTGGTTAAAATAAACTAAACAACATAAGCATGAACTAAAAGAAAAAACCAAAACAAAACCAAACCAAAACCAACCCAAAAATCATATGGCTGGCTCTCAAATAGTTGTAAGATCATTTCTGGAAATAACCTCATATGCTTACACATTATCTCAACTCCTAGCTACAGTTTGCAGATGTGCAATGATATTTGTGGTGCTCATCAAATCCTAGCCCTAATGAATAGAGAGAAACTGGGAGCTCATGGATGACTTTTACAGTGATTTAAACAGGATAAGAATTTAGCCCTTCACATTAACCTTTTGTGCAGTAGTTCGGCACTGCAGTTTTTAGGACCATCTGCCAGCAGCAAATGCAAATGCTCTTGGAAATGACTAAGGAGAAGAAATAATTAGTCTAACTTATTTAATACTCAGGAAAGGCTTTATGAATTTGTCTATAAAATAAGAATGTTTGTGAAAAATAAATATAGATATATACATGGAACATATTTCCAGTACCCCATATAGAGAATGGATTGCAAGAACAGAACACAAACTGACAGCTGAATAGCTAAAAATGTCACATCTAAGAGTCAGAATAGCAAATCCTTGCATTGTTAGTGTTTGGTCAACAACACAAACCAGTATCTTCTGCATACTCATTTAAAGGTGAAATACAGACCTCATACAGGAGAAAAAAAGGCCTAGGAATTTCTGCCTCCAAGCAAAACAAAGCAGCAATTTTCAAGAATTTTTGTCCTTTCATATGGGTACAGAACCTTTGCCATTCACCTTTATGAAGGTATTTTGTGTTCCACAACCAACATTTGCGATAATACCATGGTGTCCAAGACAAAATTTTAACCAAACAAAACAAAACAAATCTGCCCATCTCTTTAAAAATCTCTTGAAAAAGAAAGCATTCTCACATTTATAAATCTGGTAATAGGAGCCTCACTTCTGTCCACGTGCAAATCCCACCTATTTGTCAAGTTGCATGTGCACTTAGCACCCACACCTGCCTCTCACAGACCACCACAAGGCTGGGCTCTGACTGGGGTCCAGCTGATAAGCATGACTTGATACATGTATCAGAAAAGGTAGCCTTGACTGCCCTTTGCCTTACAATGCATTCAGTACTGGTGGTGATGTTGCAAAAAGATATGACTTAAACTTTGTCACCCTATATGTTCGTAACGCCACTCCATGTCTGTGACATTAAAAAAAAAATGGTGCCTAAAAAAATGAAATGACTGCAAAGTTGACATACCTCAATTGTTCTGCATTGGAAAACAACATTGCGTGGGGTAGGAATAACAAGAGAGATTTAGCAGGAACATGTGTTATAACAGCTCACAACAATTAATATTTGCTATTGAATGTGAGAACTAGGCAGACACTCCTGAAACATTGTCCTTTTTTCATCTAGCAACACATTACTTTCAGCCTTCCACTGCTTCTCCTATTGATTTGTAAATCCTCTCTGATCTGCTCCAGTGATGCTCTTCCCTTTTCTCAGCAATGCAGCTGCCTGCTCAGTTCAGTGAGCCTCCTCGGCAGAGGCACACGCTGCCCAGACCACAGGCTGGTAAACCCTTGCCAGGATGAGTCAGTGATGCCAGAAGCAAAACTTCCACTTAGTCACTAACTGCCAGAAAATGATGCCTCTGGTAATGCCAGAGAAGTGCAATGATGAGTGACACATGTACAACACAAGCAGGAGAAGTTATGCAAATCCCTTCTAATTTATGGAGAGGACGGGTGTTTAGGGAAACAGGCAGTCTCTGGGGGAAGTCAGAAAAACAAACCACCGCTTCATGAAACACACTCATTCATTGCCTTTCACCTCACTGTGAAGCTCTGCCAGACTTAGGAGCTGTTAATGCTTCTGCCCTCTTCCTGGGTCCTGTTTCTGTCCCAGCCTATATTTTTTAGTTACATAACTTATCCTAATGTCTGACCCATGAGCAATGTGGTATAGAAAACTAAGCAGATCACAGATTTTTGTAACTAAAAGAAAAGAACAAGCTGCAGTCCAACTATTTAAAGTAGTGGTCCCCAATGTTTTGGCTGCAGTGGGCCATATAAATACTTGCAGAATCCCTTGCCATGCCCCTTTCTCCCTGCTCTGGCCAAATCCACATCTGTCATGCCACCAAAATGTGTCCGTCCCCACTACATGGTAGACCCATGCCCCTCAGCCTGGCAGACCCCATGTAGCACATAGAAGACTGGTATTTTAGCCCAGAAATTATTCCCACTGTTCACGTTATCCATGAAAAGTCATCTCTTCCATATTCCCTAATTAGAGAAATGAGAAACATTTTACAAAGAAATCATGAGTGACTTCTAACGGTAAAACAGAAGAACAACTAAAGAAAAATGTGGAAAGAATGAAGAGATGACAAAATAAATTGACCCAGTTTCTGAATTTGCCACAGAAATAACAAAATACAACTATGTCTAACAAGCACTGCTGGAAATCTCAGAAACTGCTGAAACAGTGGAAAAGCAAACAGAAACCTGTGGATACAGTAATAGCTGTAGGAAAAAAATATTCTTAGGGTATTCCTTTGAGTTGTTTAGAATGATTCTGGTGGAAGTTTAAAAAATGTAAGATGGTTAGGTGATAAGCTAATTCACGAAAACTGTAACTGTCAAAAAGCTCCAGGTACAGCTCCTGAAGGTTACCTCATATGTGCAGGAGCCTGTTGCAAAGCCCACAGTGCCACTAGTTCTAGCTTTACTTCCAAATATTTGAACCTTTTCCTTCTCTTTTTGCCACTGTGTAAGCAAATAAAATACCCATAAACTGGTTTGATTGGGTTTTAGCTACCGCAATTAGATATAACCACATACATTGAGCTTCTCAGTCACTCAGTGGATAGAGTTAGGTGTCAACCTGATAGAAACTGTCACTATACCTGGCACACTTGCTGACAAATCTGAGCCAGCAGCTGAGCACCCAGTTAGAAAGAGGCTGAACTGCATGAAACTCATCAGCAACATTGCGCTCTGTGGAACTGCCCTGTGGATAACAAAAGGCGAACACACACTGCAGTTCAAAGTTACGTTTTTAGCATTCAAATTCTGAAATATCTGAATTGAATTCTTGTCTTTTAGTATTTTCCTGTACATTCACCTCTATCCTCAAGTAGCTTGAAGTAGCTTCTGATGAAATGTTCTGCAGAGAACATGGAAAATTGTTGGTTCTGAGCTTTGCCATACATGGTGTTTCATACATTGCTTTGAGAGATCTAAGTTCTTAGAATCCTACTGCAACCATTTTATAAAAAAGAAATGCAGTGCAGCTATGGTAGCCTGCCAGGAAGATGAATGATTTAAGCTGTACAGCAACTAACAGGTCAGAGGCAAGAATTCCACAGAGTCACTCACAACATTCACACTTAAGCTTACCCTCGTTTTGGCATCAATTTTAGCTCCTCGATCAAGTAGGAGTTTGACCATATTTGCATTTCCCCTCTTCGATGCAACATGCAAAGGTGTGATATCATTCTGTGGAAGAAAAAACATGAAAGTAAATATCCATATATCTTTCTTTCATGAACTCTATGATCAGTTTGCTCACAGAATAAATTATGCCCAATTTGCTAAAGCATAAGACAGTTTTGTTTCCCTGGGAGCACAAAAGCAAAAGGAAGTGATGTTAATCCACACATGTGAATTCCTGGCCTGATACTTTGACATACATATTACGAAGACAAACAATCAAGTTGTGGTTGGAATTATAAGACGTGACTGTGCCTCAGTTCTCAGCTTTTGTGTAAGGGTTAAATTTATGCAATTTTACTGACTAAACCCTAGCAGTTTAATTCAGCTGTGGTTGTTTCTGAGCAGGTTACAATAAGGATTCATACCTCACGATTTCATCTGCCTTGCAGGAGCCATGGAAAAGATACAAAACCATTGCATCTGTAGGTCTAATTCAAAAGTGACAAGATGCCAGTGCTATTTATTTCTGAATATCATCAGCAAACTCTGAAACCCTTGTGATCACCTTCAATTCAGTTACACCACTAATTTTGTCTAATGAACTTGTTCCTCTAATTGACGTAATATTGTACTTGAAGAGAGACTGTAAAGATGTATATATGCGGTGCCTTGGCAGGCCTGCAGCATGCAGCAATGCCGCACATCGAGGACAGTTACATAACCAGCATGTGCACATGCAAAGACACTGTTTTAACAAAATTTAGCTAGGATGTTTTCTTCATGCTCTGATGAATCCTTTATCTTGTGGTGTATGAAGGCCACATCCTGTATATATTTGATCATATGGAGCCAAGCAAAAATAAAAAGGATATAAATAGAGCATGCGGCTACTGTATGAAGACAAATAGAATTTTAAAGAACGTGTTTCTGTGTATTCAGGGACAGGCAAACAGCTGTCTGCATAAAACAGCTTCCCTGTGGCTGAGCAGAAAGCGGTAAATTTTAGTGAGCATGTGTCCTATGGCTGACTGAATCAGAAAGGCATCCGTAGCCTTGAATAGCTGGAGAGCAGCGCAAGCATCTTACTTGGCCAACAGACTGTTAACAATGCTTCCTCAAAACTGCAGGTGAGTGGAGTGATAGAAAACCAGCAGTGAAAAAAGATCCCCCTCAGATGTGACAAGCTGACTCACAGCTTAATAATAATGCTGAGTATCTAATCCAGTATGCTACATTTTCATTTACACAAAATTTCACTATGAAGCTCTCAGCTACTAGAAAGTACTAATTAATATTATCACAGAGGTAAAATACATTTTAGCAAGATGAAATGACAGAGCTTCTTTCTCCAGTATTAATGATCATTAGAGCATCAAAGTAACTACTATTCCAGGATAGCTTCTAATTTCCTCAAAAAATGAGGTAAAACTAAAAGATGCTTAGCACATTAAACAAAAAGTATGCTAAGACTCATCCTTCCAGGGATGTAAAACTATGTGAATGCTTAACTTATAATTTGTGAGTTGGTTTTGAAATAAAGAGTTAATTCTATTTGACTGGGAGTTGACACTAGATATAATATGGGGTCAGTATATTACTGTATCAGCCACAAATAGGACAGAAGAAGAGAGCAGAAAAACAATTATGAGGAGATACTTTCTGCTTTTCCTCTATTCTCAAGAGGAAAGATGTTACTGAGGTCAGAGGGAGAGAGAGATTAATTCTACTCTCCTGAGAAAATACGATAAAGGAAATAACTTTCACATCTTCAAGTAAACAGGTACTGCAGCTAATTTAGTCTGAAGGATCACTTTTTTCCACCAAAGAGATTAACTCAGTCTAATAGACTTCAGGGCTCTCTTAATACATAAAAATAATTCAGAACTAATAAATTACTATATCATACACAGACAAGAAGTGCCTTTTCTAACCATCAATAAAGAAATGGAAGAGAAGGGACAGAATTACAAAAGATAGAACAAATACATATTTAAAGTCTGGTTCTCATTCATCTTGACACTATGCAAAATCAATCCAGCACAGCACAGGGGAGGGTATAAGTGCATAAGAATGTGCACTTCGGATCTAATTGTTTGCCAGCCCAATAGTTCAAAGCTTCTGTTGCCTTAAATGAAGGAGACTTAATTTTAGAGTAGATGGATAAGTGCTGGCAGATAGACACCTCAACTCCAAAAGAGATGACTTCCACTTAGCAGTGAGGTTTAAGTCATACCATTTGCTTGCAATGGCAGGGGGTGTGTGGGAAAATTAAAATATCACTTTCATATTTAAAAAGAAGTCCTGTTCAAATGACCGTCATATTTCTGGTTAGTATTGAAACTATCAGGAGAGTGTTGTTCTCTCTGAGCTTTTGAGAGGGGCAAGCACCTTGGCTGGCAATGTAGGGAAATTCTCCAGCACCGAATGAGAACTGAGCTCACTTCTGCAAGATGGAGCAATCTATCTTTCCTCTATTTGATCACCCGTCTTTATGAAAAACATATAAATTTAATGTCTCTAGGATCTTGAAACCTTGAGTTACATTTGGTTGAAAACAGGTAGCAAGTTCATATTAGGAAGAGATAGATGGATAAAGGATGTGATCACACATTTGACACAGTTTGTTAGGAAAACACAACCACACACAAATAACCTGAAATAAGAAATTGAACAAGAGAAATCAAGCAAATGAAACCTTATATGCTCAGTGAAATATCTGTCCTTATGGGTGATCAAACTCAGTTCCCCTTTCCTGGGAAAAGAGCACTGCAACACTCACTCCCTAGGAAGGAGGATGCAGTTTTCACTGTACTCTACTAACCTATTCAGACAGTTCATAAAAAGAACTAAGAGACAAGGAAGAAAAAGTGTGGTTTAGCCTTTTTAAGCCCTAACAGTGCAGGAAAACACTGTGGGGAAATGAAGGGAAAAAGAAAGGGGGCAGGTCTGTATTCAGAACTTCATTTTGCCATTTAGCTATTCGAGCTTTTACTGGTAGCAAACAATATGAAGTAATAATTCTACAGACTGAGAATTCTGACTCTATACAGATGAAGAGATGCATTATGTGAATGCTTGAATAATTGTACACGGAAGTTTAGGGCAAGCAACTTGCCTTTGATTAATACCGTGTTGTGCCAAGGCTTAAAGAATTATACCTAAACATATTACACATATGGCCCCTTCCTGTCTCTCATCTGACAAATCAGAATGTGAGCTGAGAAGTGAATAAATCTCAGACTTCATTATTAGTGTTTCTGATGACAAAATGTAAAGCAAGCAATGCAAAATCGAGTTGTTTGTACATGTCACAAGACACTAGAAATAAAAAAAGCTTCATAATATATGCAGCTTGCATGTAGGTTATTAACACTAAAACTGTGGTATCAGCAAACAATATAGCTGCCAAATGTAAGGTTCTGAATTCTCCAGTAAATCAACAGCATCTGCTGTCTTCTCAGTCTATTTTTATCTGTTTGATCTTCTATAAATTTCTCCCTTTGTTCTTAAGATAGAATGGTAAATCAGGAAACTTTTGAACATGTTTCCCTGCAGTAATAAAGCTGAAATGCCTTCAAAAAGTTGCCATTAAAAGATGTGGTTCAGATCTAGAATGTTTGTTGGAGTGCTTCTTGCTCTCACTGTTGAAATAACAAATGCTGGATAATGTCTCAGGTAGATCCCTCAACAATGAGATCTGACTTGCCATTCAACTTGAGAGTTAACAGATTCTACAGGGAATATGAGACCTAACTTGTGAGACTAGCAACCTAAAACTATGCAATAAATGGTCATAGGATTATGAACCAGCATGTAGGCTTTCCTTTCCCTCTTGGCACATTTCCTGGGGTATATGACTTTAAGTACTTTGAAGCTGCATATAGCTCAAAGCGTGACAGATTAGACGCATGCAACTTTTTTTTTTTTATTCCTCACAACATTGTGGATGGCTGTTTTTCCTTTATCTCTATTCATTGTCTGCTACAGCCACCACCCTCTCACGCAGGGCCCATGCCTTCCTTTGGAGCCTCACAATATCCAAAAATATGATGGGTGAAGAGTGACCTGCTTTTACATTCAGTGGCTTTGCCTGTGTTTGATCAGAGGAAACACTAAGCTCTTTCAGCTGCAGATCTCTATCTACAGCTTCACAAGAAAATTCGAAAAACTTTGAGTTATCCTGTTCTAAGCAATAAGCCACCTACTTTTCCCATCTGAAATAAGATCAGCTCCCCTTTGACACATGGCATTCTCAATCACAAGTCACAACAGTAGTCAGAATTACTCCTTACTGTTACAAGTTAGCACCACAAATGGTTAGGACGTCAAACACAGTACATCTTATAAGTTTTATTTTAATGCATTTATAAGAATTCCCCATGGTTTCTGGTATGCTATGCTGTCCTAGGGGATTGCTTCTCTCTCCCATCAGACAGTCTGAGTTTACAAGCATAATGATGTTAATAAGAAGAAAAGTAAATGTTTGCACTTACAGTGTATTTGGCTCTGAAATGTACCTTTGAAAAATCGCACACAAAAAAAAGGGGCAAAACTTTCCTAGTCATGGGCTGCATTGTTTTAAATGCTGACTGGCATTGGTTTAAATGCAGACTGAAGAGGTGGGCCTGTGCAAACCTCAAAGTTCAACAAGGCCAAGTGCAAGGTCCTGCACCTGGGTCAGGGCAACCCCAAGCACAAATACAGGTTGAGTGGAGAACGGATTGAGAGCAGCCCTGAGGAGAAGGGATTGGAGATGTTGATTGATGAAAAGCTCAACATGAGCCGGCAGTGTGTGCTCGCAGCCCAGAAAATCAACTGTATGCTGGGCTGCATCAAAAGAAGCGTGACTAGCAGGTTGAGGGAGGTGATTCTCCCATTCTACTGGGTTCTCGTGAGACCCCACCTGGAGTACTGAGCGCAGTTCTGGTGTCCTCAACATAAGAAGGATGTGAACTTGTTGGAGCAAGTCCAGAGGAGGGCAAGGAAGATGATCAGAGGGCTGGAGCACCTCTCCTATGAAGACAGGCTGAGAAAGCTGGGGTTATTCAGCCTGGAGAAGAGAAGGCTCTGTGAAGACCTTAGAGCAGCTTCCAGTACCTAAAGGGGGACTACAAGAAAGTTGGTGAAGGACTTTTTACAAGGGCATGGAGAAATAGAACAAGGGGAATGGCTTTAAACTGAAAGCAGATAGATTTAAATTAAACATTAGGAAGAAATTCTTTACTATGAGGTGGTGAGGCACTGCTGCATGTTCCCCAGAGAAATTGTGGATGCCCCATCCTTGGAAGTGTTCAAGGCCACGTTGGATGAAGCCTTGAGCAACCTGGACTAGTTGAAGGTGTCCCTGTCCATGGCAGGGGGTTGGAACTAGGTGATCTTTCGGGTCCCTTCCAACCCAAATCATTCTATGATTCTACAACTGGCAGATCATGTAGATCTGGCAATGAGAAGACTCATTGTCAGCATTACAGGGACTTCATATTTCTCCTCGCTACCAATGAGAGAACTTACTTCCACCTCTGAACTCTCCTCCCATCCACTTGGTGGATTGTAGTTTTAATCAGAAATAAATCACTTTATTTGATTAAAAACCAAACCAAACACCAAAATCAACATTATTTTTTTTACAGAAATGAAATTTTCAGATTCATTTGGAATTTAGTAAGATTGTCCTTCTCAGTTCTCAAGTGAGAGCAGACTCTGGGAAGAGCTTAATATTGACAAAGTATGTGTGAATAAAACAGAGCTGAAAATAGACAGACTGCTAAAGAAGAAATTTCCTATATAGTCTGGAAAATCCCTCTATCATTACGGGTTTTTAAGGAAAGAACATAATGTTGGTTGTTGGTTGTCATATACCGGAATTGTCGTCAACAACACTGCATGTATATTACTGCTATTACCAGTTCATAGAGGTATGGGAAGATTATGCTTTGCACATGAAGACTGTCATATGCAGCAGTGCAGCTACATCAACATGTTGTATATGAAAACACTCAGTATTCTCTCCTGTATTTTTCTGCAGTTCAGAATTGGAGCTATAACACAGCAGAACCCCTGCAAAGTCTTAAATAGCAGTTACTGGGATCACCGAGACTTGTATAAGACTTTCAGAAATTAAAAAAATTATAGGTATAAACACACGATCAGATGCTTTCCAGGAAGCCTTACAACAGTGCATAATTTTTCAGCTTTTTTCTCCTCTACTTAATAAGTCTTATATTGTGCTAATTTGGTTCTTGTGGGCTTATATACTTATCTTTCTTCAAGCCTGAGATGTATAAAATGAATCCTGGAAGAAAAGAAGGAAGAGGATAGCAAGGAGCTGTTATGGCAAGCTACCACCAGGGAAGTAAAAAGATCTTTTTCTTTTATGTTACTGTCACTTACATGTTGCCTGCTGGTTTTGATGGGCTAATGGTGTTCTGCTTCTCCACCTCAGGGCCGTTATTAATGCATGCTGTCCTCACACCACCCTCTCAAAATTACCAAATCCTTTTTCAACCTTCCAGTAAGCAAACTTTCTGCAGGCAAAGCCCACTCCCAGTGGAACTGAGATCTCCTCTAGAATAAGGAGTGCTGTGTATCAGGAAGGCTGTTCACAGGGTTGGATGAAGTTTAATGGCACAGTGACTACCTACTGTTCGCTTTGGCAAGAAAGATATGGGCAGAGGTCATCTTCATGTAGAGGGTTCCCTTGCTACCTGAAACTTCTGACTTCTTCAAGTACAAAGTGGATGTGGGGGTCACAGAGGTTTCTTTCAGCTGTTGCTCTGGAACCTGCGGAGAACAATTTCTTCCTTCCTTCCTTTCCTAACCACCTTTCTCCTCAGAGACAGAGCTTCAGAGGCATTTCCCCACCTGGGCTAGACAGGTATTTCCACTGGAAGATAATCTCAGACAGAAGAATGGTATCTGAAGAGTCTGTGAAACCCCCTCCCCCCAAAATAGCTTTTTCCTAACTATAATTCACAGAAAATACAGTTTATTCAAAGCACCTTTCTCACCTTCCTGGTCTTCATCGCAGCCTTAGAGAAACAGTGATTTGCACATTCCTGTTGCTGAATTAACATAGGGCAGTCTGGACACACATCTCCATTGCAGCTGGCTGGGAATTACAGCAGATAAAACTGCCTGCCCTCCCTGTGCACTGCTCAGGGATACCCAAGCGAGGCCTGAATGGGAAAGGGCGGGCAATCTGTGGGGGCCTGATTTATAGCAAAAAAAGCTTTCTTGCACAGGATACCAGAGGTATAATCAGACTGCTAAGGAAACTGTTTTCTCATTCCTTGCAATGACTGTTACTTGCTTTAGCATGTATGTGGATACACCTTTCCAAGCCCTAGATATTAAAGCGCAAGGCAGTCTAGACCAAATTTGAAGGGATCAGTAGAGACAAAGAAGACGAAATCCTTCTGTGACCTGTCCTTTTCTCCAGCATCCCACCCACCCTTAGACTGAAGATGACCTGATTCTTGTAAAGAAAGTCAAGCCCGTGGCATGAAGCCCCTGCAACAGCACCCAATTCCAGAAGCAGCAGCTAAGATGGGAGCACAGCAGTTTTCACTATGCATATGGCCACTGTATGTCAGCAACAGATCTCTTGAACTGAAAACCTGGAACAGGAGAGCCCACTTGGTAGATTTCACTTCTCCGTACTAATCACTAGGTTAATAGTTACAGAAGATGGAAAGTAGACAGCAAATTTATTAAAACTCTAGGTAATGCACCAGATACAGTTTGATTCAAGGGCCAATGAACAATATTTTTATTAAAATAACAATTATTTTTTTGTGTTGAAAAAATTGATACAATAGATTGACTTAAAGGTCTTTGGCCTTTCAGTTTGTAACTAGGATTTATCCACTTCTTTCCAATGTCAGGTGCCATTTCCAGCTAAGAGAATGGTACCTGGAATTGTTGGGATCCTTCAAAATCCAGGTAATGACTGCACGCACTTTTCACAGTTTGGCTAAGAAAGGACTTACTTCACGCTCAGTTACCCTTAATTCTCTTCCTCCACTTCTCTAGTCCATATGTGATTGCCTCCCAGTTAAGTAAAAGGGAAATATAGTGATGCAATAAAGGGATTTCTTTAGCTTTGAAGGGTTTCAGAAAAGCATAGACACACACGTGAAAATGTACTACAGAAAAAAAAGATGATGAATAGACATAAAATGTCTGTTACTTCTACACTGCATATCCTGCCAGTAACTGTGGCAGGTTTATTGCCAAGTTTGAGCCCAAGAAATCAAGCAATTTGGAATGAGTACTTTTCCTTCATCAGAAAATGGCAAGCATCCAGCCCAATAGGAGATCTTGTTTCACTTGGATGCAGGTTATGAAGATTTCGGACCTTCCTCCCTGTAAACAGGTAGAATCAGGGGTACCACAAGCCCATTTACTGAAATGATCTCTGTTCATCTCAGAGGACGCTTTCTATGTTATGCCATCTTCCCTGCACTTGCAGCAGGGCTAGAGAAGAAAGCACAGACACAGAAGCACTAATGAGATTCAGTAGAAGAGCTGACGTGAAATCAGTCACTGGGCTAGAAAAGCACAAACCAAAAGCAGGTACATTTCTGACCCTACCAGCCTCCGAGGTCAGCAGGTACACAGGCTGACAGGCACTGTAATACCTGTAAGAGCTCCTGGAGCTATGCCTACTTTTCTTAGATGCAGTGAAAGAAGGAAACCAGTGAGTATATGACAGCTGAGAGGCAGGCAGGTGTATACCGGTGGGGGTGAGGGTAGCAGTTGCTACTGCATCTCTCTGGAGTCATAGTTTACTTACAGTACAGCAACACTGCTCACCTCCTCCCCAAACACGGAAAGCTGCCATCAAGCTCGTGTCTTTCCCTGCCTTCCTTGTTGGAAGCTCCTTCTTCCCTCAGGCCTCTCGGAAATGCACTGAAAACACAGCAGCTGAAGAGATCTCCTTCGCATCAAGTCTGCCCTCCTTTTTTTTGCATCCTTTCCCCAGCTCCTCTTTTTACCACACTTGCCCTTGTCCTTAAAGCCCAGAGTTCTGTCTTCATTCTACACATCCATTCACATTTTGTCCACCCTTCCCCACCTTCACTGCATTGATGGTGGGAGCTGGCGATCTATCCTGGACTCTCACAGGCCTGCATGTTGCCCCTTCCACACAAGCATCTTCCGCTACCATAATCCTCTGCTCTTGTTGAAATCTCTCCCCAGAACTGATATTTGCCTAAATAGTTTAAACATAAATTGAGACGTAAACAAATAGTGTTGATTCATATTTATTTAACAAGAACAAAGGAAAAATGGTTGATGGTTTGCAAAAGCACAAAGTGCATTTGATACCCCCATCCTGCAGTTTGCTCTTTGTACTTCTGAAAGCCACAGTACATACACGCAGTATGTTTTAGTTGGGTTACAGCCTTTCCGTATCTTTGCTCTGTTGCTTGTCTTAGATTGTCAACAGCTCAAACAAGGACCCTCCTTCCAGAAGGGAGACAGCATATCCTGGATAATGTTTGCAGAAATTAAAACAACAAGAGGCAATGAGGTGGCAGTGGTCCATGAGGCTGTACCTGTGGGTCATTTTTAGGACCTGTTCTTGTAGTATGGGTAGTACCTCTACCTGTTTTGCATTTGGAGGAATCAAGAATCAAGCAAGGGCTCTGTTACTTGGTGTTGATAATTGTAATTTACACTCAACTTATACTGGTGCTCTGTTTGCGTACAAATTCACTGCTCTACCAGAATCTAATTCACCTTTCTGTGAAGCGCTTTCATTACCTGCCATCTGATAAGCACTAAAGAACAAAATTCAACTCCATATTGCTGTTATTTATGCTACAATTCCTTCTGTCACTGCTACTTTATCTAGATTTGCAACCACCATACAGTAGAGATGTGGTCTCTGGATGCCCCCACCCAGCTATCACAAGCGCAAACAAGCCGTTCAACGCTCTGAGTCACAGCATCGGCCCACTGCTCTTTCAGGCCGATGCCATTGCATCTGCCCTTCCCCGGCTATCTGAGCAGGCTGCCTTTCTCTCAGGGAGGGAGAACCTGGAATTTCCGTATCTTGAAGAGAAGGGGAGGATGGCCTTATTACTTTGGGTGTGATCTCCATCAGTGCCCCTAAGCCAGAACAGAGGTGGCTGCTGAAACCTAAGATTTATTATTGGTGATTAAAATAAGCAAATAATGTTTAGTGGTACTGGTATTAAATGCTGCTAATTGCTGATGTAGTAACATTGCTAATTCCTAATCTTGTTTCTGAGTGGAAAAGAGTGACCCAAGACCTCACTCATCTTGCTTGCTCCTGTGATTAGTCTATCAAATACGAACATCAAAGCTTGCGACCATTTGAAATGCCTTAATTTTCTAATTTCGTCAGTTTAAGGACTTGGGAATAAGAAGGCAATGTTATTAGTGAAAGCAAAGCGTGCATAGATAGAAGCTTCCCAGAAACCTTTAACCCCCAAATCTATTCTTAGCTTGTGAACTTCATATGGATCCAACCTAGGACTCCTCTCTTGCCAATAATATGAAATACATTTAGTAATGAATGTGATTTAGAAAATAATTTATGGGCGATACATGAAAGCTGATCCTTACCTTTGATACTAAACTATTAGCTTGAACCAGTATCTGCTAATACTCTTCTCACCAGCGTTAGTAGGTACTGGATCATGAGTTATAACAGTGTCTTTTAGCTTTGGGGATCTAACTTCATTAATAAATCACTGAATGATGTTATGTTGAATGAATAGTGGCCAGTACCAATGCTTTTCATCTGCACTTCTACATACAGCTTCAGGAAAACATTCTGGGTCTGTCTTTGTTCAAAATGTCTATTCCTACTCTATCACACCCTGCACCAACTCACCTTATTAATTACAAACAATCTCTAAAAAAGAAATATTCAGTTGTTTCGGGATTTTGTGTTTGGGTTTTTTTTTTTTTGTGGGAAGGAGTGCTGAATGTGACAAGTCCTATAAGAAAATAAATAAAAAGGACCTGTTGAATTATCCATGACACATAATTCCCCTAATAATTAAACACCATCTTGAATACACATTGGGATTTTTTTTTTCCTTTTCTACTTTAATTGAAAGGTTGCTTCAGAATCTCATTATCAATATTTAATATTAATTATTAAACACTTATTAAACAATATTAATTATGAATACTTAATAGTAAATATCTAAAATTCTAAACATTTATTCATGACCACCTTATACCTATTTACTCTTACGTTAGCATTTGCTTTCAGTTTGAATGCCTCTTGCCTCCTTAAATTTTTCTCTTTATTGTCCTAGAGACTACTACCACGTCTCCTCCCTGGCTTTGTTTTGGTAAGATTTGGTGAGCCAAATCCTTGCACAGACTCAGTTTGTTTTGGTGGGGTTTTTTTTGTTCGGTTTGGTGGGGTTTTTTGGTTGGGTTTTGTTTGGTACCTTGGAAATCACATTTGCTTTTTGGGCCTTATTCTTTTTAAAACCATATCACACACATAACCCAGTGAACAACTACTATAGACACGTCCTCCCCTCTCTTGGTTGGTAGATTACTGCAGAAACCAACAGGAGAAATATGTGTATTCTTTACGCAAGTTTGACCTGTTTTCTAGTACAAGTTCCAACACATTTTCACATTCTGTTGCATACTTTCTGCACTGACAACCATTCCTGGCTGTGTGTCAGCAGAAATTCCACGGGCATTTTCTTATTCATACAGCCCAAGCCATTACTGAAGAAGCTAAGAAGCAAACAAGTTTTTTTTTAAACTTCAGTATGAAGTTCTAGCTTCAGCATTTTCCAATCCTAATCTATTTTAAATGTTAGCCCCTTTTCTATTTATCTGTATGCACCTAATTATTCTCTCTGCTTTTCCTCTCTTAAATCTTTGCATACTTTCATGGCATTTACTCAGCTTTCTGCCCATATCCTCTCTACCCTGCCATTCTCTAGCCCTCCATCCCAGTTCATTAAATTTTGTGTTACCTCTGCATTTGCTTTTCTTTTGTTTCTAGTCTTATGTCTGGCACAATGTCTTTCCCTGCCCTGCATATTACTGTATCCTTGTCCATATACATTTATTTATTTTCTTGCTCTTTCAATGATAACTTCCCTCTGTCATTTTCTGTCCTTTACACTTCTCCTGCTTACATTTTGTTGTTCCCACATCCTCCCAACCCTGACCACACTCCTTCACTCCAATATTCTTCTATGGTCTTCCAACAGACCCGACCCTTGACAGCAGATACAGTCAAACTTTGTCCCAGGCTTTAAGATTAAGCCCTGCTGGCACCAGGCTCATCCTTCCTGCCTGTGGAAGGATAGACCCACTTCCCAAATAAAACAACGCAGCTAAAGCCACCCATCAGCTGCTCCCCACCTAGGCCAGAATGAACCAAGGGGGCCCTAGGAAAGCCCATAACATTTCCTTCCTGGCTCCTAGTCCTTCTTCATACATCTGAGAAACTACCCTGTCCCTCTGTGGGCTGTGTCGTGAATTCTGTGCACAGCTTACAGGGTTAGGAGGGTTAGTTCTCCCACTCTTCTATGTCTTCTGCCCCATTATCAACTCCCCTCTATTTCTATACCTCATTTCCTTTTTTTACCTCTCCAGTTTCTCAGAGCTCCTTTCAATGATACGTTGAATTAATACATATTAATACATATTATCTGACTCTCATATACGCATAGAAGGCACAGCTGCTTTATTCACCAGTATACCTGCACTTTATGTTCATTGGAAACAACTGCATATTGAGGACAATTTGTCAGGGACAGCACTCCTGCCATATGTTAAAGCTACAGGTGGAAGCATTTATCTCACCGAACCCCAGCCTAGCTTTTGCAACACTGGAGCTATGAAAGGAACAGAAGTTTTGCAAGGTGAGGACTAGAGCTCAAGTTCAGTTCAGCAGCCCAGGGAAACTCCCTTTGCACTGTATGATAATGGAACAAGAGCAGTCAGGCCAGGCCCCTTGGCTGGCAAAAGCAATGTACCTTTCCACACTTTTGTGGAAAAAAGTGTTTCAGAGTGATAATTAAGCAAACTAAACATAATCAAGATTTCACACTTACCCTTGCAGTGAAGTCCACAGCAGCACCCCTATTCAACAGCAATGTAGCTACGTTGATGTTTCCATAATGAGCAGCTATGTGGAGAGGAGTGAACCCACTCTGGAAAAACAAAAGAAAACCAATAGATACTGGGTTTTTTTATATCTCATTTCTACTCCAAAATTTGCACCACATCACTGACAAAAGCTAGTAATAGGAGTATGCTGCAAGTCACCATTCCAATTCTGTACTAGTTTTCAGTCACTGACGTTTATTTATAGATTCTTAAAGAGTCTAAATAAAATCATATTGTTATGCAGGAGGGAAAAAAATTAATGTAATTATTCTAGAAGACCAGAAATCGGATAAAACTTTCAGTTATTCCATAAAAACAACAGCAAAACATTTGAGTATTAAAGCAATGATCTGTCTTCTATAAGAAATTGATTTCTAACTAGAAATATCTAGCTGCTATTGGTATTACGTCAGTCTTGCAAGTCAAATCTCTTAGAGATTCTTTGCAGAAGTTCAGATACAAATAATTTAATGATACTTGCTAACAGTTTTTTACAAATTCAAAGTAGATGTAAATGAAAACAACATCAAAGACAACTTTAATTATTAATATGGATTTTTTTTTTCAAGGGTTAGTACCATAAAGATCAGTCTCCCACTGTGGGCAATCACACTGGGTTATGTTCAGACACCACAAGTTACCACCCTAATTAGAAGATGCCTTACTGATAAAATTACTTCAGCAACTTATTTTCATATTTCAGTAGTTTCACTTCCTTTTAAAAAAATGCTAAAACATGCAGCAATTCCATCAGTCCTGCAAAATATGAAACCTTATGGGAACTAGATGCATTTCTAAATTGTTAGCAAGCCATGCTAGCTGCCACTGCCTCGCTTTGGGAGTTTTGCAGGTATAAAATCACTCTCAGATCATTCTATTTGCTGACACCATCAACGAAAGTGTCATGCAGAAGCCTATAATCAGACCTGAATGCACAACAGGACAGGGTTGTCTGCAGCTCTTAACACATCTGATAAACACATGCTTCATAAGAAACCCTGAAAACTCCATCTTACATAATATGGCTCTTTTATGATGGCAGTTAGTTCTTAAGAATGCTTACTCTTACTTTTAAACCCTAGTTTCAGCTGCAGAAAGCCCTGGTATCTAAACTACAGTCTTCTCTAGCACATGCTAATTCATTTCATCTAAAGCGGGTATCTATCCTATAAAAGGCGATGCAAAAAGAAGGAGGAAGAAATGATGCAGCAGCACTAAGTCATGAAGGAGTGATGATGCATATATATATTTATATATACCTCTGTTGTTCTATTCACCATCATCTAGGTTAACACATTTGGAAGCAAAGAGGGGGAAAAAATGAACGGTTAGTTCACCACTGGTGATATGGATGCAAAAAGCTTCATGATTGCTACATGGCATGGCAGCTCAGATGACAGCACAATCTGCACACAAAGGAAGCTCGACTGAATGGAAGCTGAATGACTGAGTATTTTGAATGTTAATTGTTACATGTTTACCAAAGTTCTTACAGTAGCAACTGCACAAATAACTAATCAAATTACTTAATTGTACAACACCTATAGCACACCTCTGCAGTAGTAATTTTCATTCGCAAGATAATAATTATAATAATATTTTGCTTACTATTTTCCACCTGCAAAGTTTCTACAGGAGAAATTAACCCCAATTTAAACAAAAGGGGAGAAAGAGGCAAAGGAAACAAATGAAATGTTATTCTCAATCACACATTAGAGGAGAAAGTCATGTGTAACTCTGCAGCAAAATACTTCACACTAAGGGAGATCTTCACTGAATGCAATACGTGTGGTCAGCACTTAATAGCATCAAACCTTTCTTGTTTTTACAACTGACCTTTGACTCCACATCAGCATTGTGGTCGTTCTGCAGGAGCAGAGCTGCTGCCTTCGTATCGTCCTTGCGAGCAGCGATGTGAAGGGCAGGAAGACGGACTTTTCCCTTTGTATCATTTTCAAGCAGCAGTGAAACCACCTGGTCATGACCTTGCTGCAAAGCTACTGCCAAAGGCGTGAAACCATCCTGCAACATACAACGGGGACCCTCAACACGTTACAAGCTTTCCAGGGGGTAGAAAGGGGAAGGGTAGAGATCTCAGCATTAGTAAAAGTACTCGCTCAAATTCAACTGTGAAGTGAAAATTGTGCTAACTAAAAGTACCCTGCAATGACATTGAAATTGGGGTAAAGAGTTAGTGAATATTCTGGGTTTGATCCCAAATGCTCAAAACACCTTTTTGGCACCCCACGTTTAAACATAAAATTATAAAAAACAAGCAAATGAAAATGACTGAGACTTGAGAAAAAAAGTGTGAAATTACTCATGCACTAACAGTTACATAAATAAGTATGTGTACAATAAGGTGTATAATTATATAAAAATGGATAAAAAGATGAAATATTTAAATTACAATTGTTAATGGTATCTCCATAAGAAATTATTATCCATTTCCCCCACAGCTACAGGTTAAAATCCATGGGGTTTAAGGGAAAAAAAAAACCCCAAGACTTCAGCTCTACCCTGTGATATATTTTATATGTGGATTTGAAATCTAATAATAGTTGAATACGAATACGATATTCCCCCAATATATCAATTATTTTACTACAACTTCCATTTATGAAAATTTATACAGATGTGATGGAAAATCCTCTTAAAAGTAGAAATTATTTCCTTTCAGACTAGCAGATAGCCAAAGTAGTAAAGAATACAAAAACCTGAAAAATAGGCGATTTTTGCTCAGCAGATTTTAGAGCGGATTCCTCAAATACATGAAAGGTACAGTCTGAGATGTTTTTATAATTTTATTTTTATGGATTTTTAGAAAACTAAAGAATGAAAGAGTTGTCATTTAGATTCTGCTCCTTCTCAAACATTTAAGTGGCATTCCAATCCAGGAACACATTTAGCTTTGCCCAAGAAAATACCCATGAATCAATCACTCAGAAAGTCACAAATGCAAATTGCTTTACTTGGGATATTTATTTATTATATTTGACTCTCAATCAACACATCCAATGCTTATATTACCAAACTTCATTACAATTGAGTGGTAAACACCTTCTTTCAGTTTTCAACTACTGCTGTCATGATGAAACTGTATCAGTGTAAAATGAAAGTGCAGCAATGACACAGAAGAATGAAGATCCTCACCCTATGCCAAAATTGTAGAGTTCAAGTGTTAACTTTTTAACTTTTGGAACTTAAAGGAATGTTTTCAATAAGGATTTTCTCTCTCTGGCTTACCAAACAAAGAACACTCAATTTAGGAGGAGAAACAGGAGGTGTTCTGAAAAAGAGCATTTATTTTTTTTTCCCCAAAAAATTTTGGAGGGGAAAAAATTAAACAAACCAAAACAAAACAAAAAAACAAACAAACAAACAAAAAGTAAAATCACTGAAATTTCTTGGGTCCTAACAAGCCTTTTCTTTTCTTTTTTTTTCCCATGAATTTGTTAAAACTCATTTAACCACAACCTTCCTCTTTGCCTCGGGTTCACCACGCTTTACCAGCGGGGTTGGCTCTGAGCTGTGAGGTCCCCAGGCCGTGAGCGTTTCTTGGGGTGAAACAACCACACAGCCTCAGACTGCAGGCAGAGGGCGGCACTGAGTGTGAAAAGTGCTGTGTGGCTCTGAAGGCCAAAATAACTCATGAGCACCCCCACAAGACGGCTCTGGCAATATAGCTATGCAGTACCTGCAGAAATGGAGGGGCTTCTGCCTGGCAGAACGCTGAGTGTGACAGCTTTCACCTTAGTGACCCAGGATGTTAGCTTCTGGGTCTATTTATACAGCATTCAGCAGTGGCAGTGCTTCACAAAGAAAAGTGCTTTAGCTATCTACAATGCCTATTCTCATTGGTCTTTCTCATCTGCTAAAAATGCTGCTAAAAATAACATATATAATATATTAAAAAAATAATCTTAAGAATACATTTTCTCCTTTTCGTTGGGGAAAAGGGAGTGGACAAATGGTGAAGAGAGCACTTCATTTCAGTTCCAGGACAGCTACCATCCACTATACCTCCAGTTTCCTAACTCTGATGAGAGCTGCCCATCATTTCAGTGTGCGCAGAGATCACTGTACCAAGGCCAAGCAAACTGCAATGAAGAATATCAACACTAACAAGAATGCATTTTCACCACATGCCCTCTGAAGATGCCAATTCACAAAAAGCAATTGCAAGCAAGTACTGTGGTATCAGTACTAGAATTAGCAACTGCATTTCAAAACATAAGGCAAAGCCTACTCCAGAAAAAAAAAAAAAAACACAACAAAACAAAACCTCCACAAACTAAAAACAGTGTAAAGAAAATAGTTGGTTCTACTTTATTTAGATTAAAATACCTTCGTTAGAGTTTCATTTTTAATGAATATTTAGCTAAGTGGCAATTGTTTAATAACAAAGGCTTTTGCACTTACAAAGATAAAGACAGATCAGATTTTTACGAAAACTTGGACCAAGAGAAAATAAAAAAACACCCATAAGCAACTTTCACAAACAAGTAAGGCAATAAAGGCAACATTGTTTTGTAGTCTGGTATCTTCAAAGGAATTCTCCATGGATAAAATTAGATTGCACCTTATCATCAAGCTGAATTGGAGAAATGCTCAACCTACACTGACATCCAATGCTCAAGGAAAAAACAATACAAACAAAAAAAAAAAAAAAAAAAAAAGAAAAAGAAAAAAAGGCAGCAAGTACCCATGCATATTTTTTATTTTTTTTTCCCAGAAAAATCATACAGTGGCAAGAATATTTTCAGAAGTCTGAATCTATTGCATATATTTGGGGGCCCCATGACTTCATTGTTTCCAATTTTTTACAAAGAAATTGAACTGTTGTGAAAACTATAACTTTGAATTAATTTTCCAGATTTAAAATATTTAATTTTGATATTTCTTGGCTTTCATCTCTTTAAGCATTTCCAGAAAGTAGTTTCTGATGCACACTTCTAGTTATAACTAAGTTTTAGTGTTTTGAAAACATAATTTTGATCAATTAGTGATTCCTTTTTTAGTGTTGACTTCAGAAGAAAAAGATTACACACACCCTCCCCATTATACAGTGATACTACGAGGTATAGTGATGTAATAAACTAATTTTGCATTGAATTTTTTTGCGAAAAGTAGAACTTCTTAAAATAAGCATTATTTCCTTCCTGGAAGTAGTTCAAATAGGACAATCATAATTAAATATGTATTAGAGAGAGCACATAATGAAATACCTTTTTTTTTTTTGGTAGCAAGATCTTGGAATTAAGACAACTGAAAATTCATCCGATTGAAAACCTATCTCAATGTAGTACATTTACAACTATTAATATATTTGCCTTTTTTTTTTCTTTCCTTCCAGGTTGCCTTTTCTGAGTTAGACTTGCTTTTAAAAATAAGAAATAAAAAGTGTTCTTCTAGAAAGTTCAGGGAATTTCATCTTTCTGTCAGCTTGAAATTGTCAGTGTAGGACCAGATGGAATAACTAGGTGCTACAGAGAAGATATCAACATGCTAGTTCAAAAAGCAGTTCAGAAAATGCTCCAAGAAGTAAGTAACCCTGGGTTTTCCCTAATATCCCACAGCTGGCTCCAAAGTGTAGGTACATGGTTGTTCTTGCTTTACCGTTGTCCTCCACATTATTCACTATTTTTAATGAAAGCACAGGGAACATTTATATTATGCACACAGCTTCCCTGTTCGAGCACTTAACCTGAAAGATTACCAGTTATGACTAAGAATGCATCTATTTTTAGAACTGTTTCTAGTTAAAGTAATTTTTTATTTTAGAAATGGAAAGAGATTGTTTAAATTGCTGAAAAGCCAGTAACTTATACTAATTAGCACACTTTATAGAGAGAACTTTTATTGCTCTTTAATTTTGTATTTAAAAGACTAGTTTGATATAAGGTAGAAAGAATCAATACTGAAGCACATTTTACTTTGCTCAGAAAGTGTGAAATTCAAACTTTTACCTCTGTGGCAAGGCTTTGACTGGCACCATTGTCAAGAAGAAACTTAACAACCTCCAGGTGGTTTTCTTGGGCTGCCATATACAGTGGAGTGAAACCATTCTGAAATAAGAAAACAAGAGTGTAAACACTCCACAAACATTTCATAGACCTGCTAACCTCAGGTAGATTAGGAGAAAACCAAACAAACTGTGTGCTCACATGCTAGATAAGGGCATGATGTCCCCTGATTTAAGTGAAGATAGGAGAAGGGTAATGTTATTTAAAAGAACACAGTGGAATTTTTCAACTGACCAGACACAATTCCCACAGCTAAGCGAGAATACTTCCACTTACATCTGTTGCAAAGTCAAACTAAAAACCCATTTGGACAGACAATTTGGTAGAGATGAGTTATAATTCCCAATAAATGCAGCCACAGCAATGGAAATGCAAAATGGGACAGGGAAATACAAGTCTGCAGTGAAAGCAAGGGCAATGGCTCTTCAAAATACTTTCCAATTTTTTCTCTTTTTTTCTGTTAGCTTTGACTTCTCTTTCACTTGTGCCAATCGTTATGCCTTTTGTCTCCCCAGAGAGCTGTCTTCTGAGCACAGCCTGCTTGTGGTCACTGAACTACTTCATATTTCAGGCACCAGGAGATCTCAGTAGTCTGAGATAGAGGCTTATCGGTGTTTCCGACCACATTAGAGCACTTCTCAAATTATGCTTAAGTGAGTGATTTCAATCAATGCAATACAAGCATTAGAGTCTGCAGAGCTTAACTCATTCTTTGGCAAGTGCTTTCCTCTTACTGTCAATGCTTTTGTCTTTGCCTTAACTGTATACAGGTCACAGCCTTTCAGGAATTGAATTGTTGGGGACTAACATTAAAGCAATGTATTTTTTGCTATTGTTCTAAGCATTTCTGAAATTCACAGCTTTTATGTCACTCACAAAACCAAAACAACAAAATGAAGTCATGAAACCTGTCCTGGGATCAAGATACCTCTAACGGAATTTACAGAAGTTGCTGATTTGCACCTGAGATTGCTTGGCCTTCATATAGTACTGCACGTCCCTCAGTCCAACAGAATTGTGAACTTGTGATAAATACATTTTACAGTAACAACTTAAAACATCCATATACTATTGACTGAGCAGTTTGGTACTGCTGAAGCAACCAAAGCAGCATCAGCAATAAGAGCAACAATCCCCTTCTCCTCTGATCTACCATGATACATGTTTTACCCTTCGTACTCCAGCATTCCTCTGCCAGACATACCACTTCTGGATTTTGCCTGATCCCTTTCCTTATGGTACCACATGGATGATGATACCATTATACGTTTTGGCCAGGAGGTCACTGAGGTTTCAGTGGGCCCTGTCTTTCTTCTCACTATCTTCCAGAACTCATACTACTGGGATTTCTGTGAACCTCAGACTTCTTTAAAGCAAACTTCACACAGAGTCAGTTGCAATGGAGGCAGCAGCTTCCCTCTCCAGCTACTCAGTCCTAAGACATCTCACTCTACCACACACCACTTCTGGTCATTACAACAGAGGGTAGGAAGGACAAGGATGAAAGGAAATACACAATAAAATAGGAAGTAAGGGGTAGTTGAAATTAACGGGTAAAACAGGAGAAGGATTTCATCTGGCCTAAACAATAGGTAAGTTCAGGAAATGCTTCCATATAACTGGGTTTTGCTGAGAGCATCAGCACTCTTATGTCTGCAATGTGGCCAGCGCACACATTTCAGCAGGGTGGAAGGCACAGTGGAAGCAGCTCAGCAATTCAGCTACAGCAGTTACAAAGGACACTGACTTAGATTTTGCAGGAAACCAATGGAGCCAGCAATCAGCTGAGAAAAGTTTGGCCATATATTTGTATCAAAGGAAAAACACCAACATTCTGTGCTCTGGAGAGATGAAGGGGAACCATAGCTTAAGACCTATAGCAGTTAATTTCAGCTGCGTTATAGTAGCCGCAGTGAAAACAGCTGAGAGACATCTGACTGTCACAGCAATGTGGCAGAGTTGCAGGGCACATGTCCAACACAGAGCACACAGGAGAATGCAGTTGACCTGAGGCCGAGCATGCAGGCTTCACTGGCAGCAGAGACAAATAGGAGGTCAGAAAAAAATACAGTTGGAGAGGAAATGGCGTGAACTGTTTGTTTGATCCAAGAGGAACTTTATCATCAACAAGACATTGAGCAGCTGTTGAAGCCACATGTTTACAAGGCTTGCACAGGCTGCAAGGTCTGTTGCTGTTCCAGTATTTTGATGATTTGGTCTCTATTCAGGAATGCATCCCTACAAGCATAAAGCAGGCGTTGAAGTTCTACTGGAGCCAAAGCTTAAAGTTAGCAATGTGTTAATGCACTCTCCAGAACCAATATCTAACTGTTTAGTTACTGTACAGTCAAAAATCTGCTTAATGAAAAACAAAGAAGCCAGAAAATGCCTGCTAAAGTACCTAATATGTCACATTACAGGTTGTTATTTTAGTGAACAGCAGTGTGGCATTTTTTCCTATCATTTCATGGCACATTCAGTATCTATTTACTAACTCAGCTGGAAACAAAGATTAATTTATTTTTTTTTTAGTTTCAAACATTTGCATTTAGAAAGGAAGCAGGAAACTATACCTAATTATTAGTTTCAGAAAAAAATTAATAGGCAAAAATTCTCAGAAGCAAGTATTATTAGCATTTGGAGACAGAGGAGAACCTTTTCTCCTATTTTAAATTACTGTATGGTTTTCAACATCTTTTCCCCCATACTTTGCTCTTTTTCTCTCTTTAAAAAGGGGATGAAACTGCCAGAGAGCCACAAGCCTAAGGAAAACATTGTTTTCCATAGTAATAAATAGGCCTTAGAAGAGGTACAAAATTCAGACTCAACAAAAATTAACTTTTTTTTTTTTTTAAGACAGGAATTTTGGGTAAAGAAGGCCTTGCATCCCTAAAACTGGCACTGTCAGCAGTGTAGAGCTGTTACCCTCAAGGGAAGAGGAGATAAAGTCAAACTCACAGAAAACAGGGCCAACATAAAAAATAAACACAAAGCTAAAAAAATCTTTGGCTAGTGTCTTTGTGGGTACATAAAATTCAGCAGAACTTTATTCTAAGCTTTAGAAAGGCTCAAGTGATGCTCAGTACCACAGACAAAGCTGATAGAGGGGCAGGGAGTTTCAGGGACCTCCCCAAAAGACTAATCCCTACTTGGGTACCTCACTGTCAGGTACTGGTATGGAATGGCCAATATACATGTCTCTCAAGCGAAGATGTCAAAGGCCTCCATAAAGGGGGAATAAAATTGCAATCTTTAAATCTCATATATTAGCAAAATAAGGGTAATGTGGCAAAACCTTGGGGTGTATGGACAATGCAGTTATATAAGATGTTTACAGTCTCTGATTATTTTTAGTTTCAGGGCTGAATACACAAGTTCTCGAACATAAGCAGAAAAGATCCTTTCAAAGCCATCTTCATTTCTTGAACAGAAAAACACTGAAAATATTGCTGCTTTTTTTTACTTCTCAACAGTCATAAAAAATTTTACTTAAAACTGCTTTTTGTTGTTCTCTTTAAATTCAAGTTACATGGTGCTTGGAACCAAATATTGCTGTATCTAAGTAGTATAAAAGAGTAAGAAAGGAGAACTGAGCCACAGGTGTAGGAAACATGAAATACAGATCACAATCAACTCACATTCTTGAAACAGATTGTATTAAACATCTCGTTCATACTATCTGAGAACAATTAAAAAAACATGTTTCTTTAAAATGTAAATTTTTTAATTTCCCTTTTTTAACAAACATTTTCTATCACACCCATATCTTTATAATACAGAAGAACAGCAATACTGGGCCAGATGAGAAGATCATCTTGTAATCTGATCCTTTTTCTGACATTGCCTGCCAGCCAGCCCCTGAGCAGGGAGAACAGCAATGGGGCAGGCATGAAGGACATCTCCCATGGCACAGCCACCTGGCTTTCAGCATTCTGTGGTTTATGCATTTAATTAACCAGAGTTTTACCTGTTTCATTTTACTGCTTTGCTCTTAAATCCAGCTATTTTCCCTTATTTCAAATTTTCTATAATTGACCTAAATATCCATTCAAAGGACTTGATCAAATATAACAGCTCTGCATATACTTGCAGTACCCCCTTGTAGAAGGAAAGGGGATGAGCTCCGTTAAGCCTGAGGCACTGAATTACGTGAAACAGGAACCCCTTCATTTGAAAAAGTTCTCTCCCACTCTCCTGTTCTATTAGTATCTCTTCTGACTTTGTAACAATTAGCAGCTGGTAGGACACCAGAAGGTAGGCGCTCAAGGTTACATGCTTTGCTGTGCTGCCTCTTACACAACCACGTCCAGTATCTTGCAATTGCTCCTGGATGTGCCTCCACATTCTTCATCACCAAGGGTGTGCATCTGTGTGGCTTCTGGACAACTTAAAACACATTTACACTGTTGGTGAATGAGCTGGGCAACTCAGTTAATCTCAACTGATGGTTGACATTGTATGTGGGAAAAGATCCAAATACAACTCGGGATTTCACTGCACTGTCATGCTTATAGGGCAAGACAAGACTTGATATGTTCACGATGCCTCTTGGTACACTCTGACCACATGGCAAATGGTAGGGCAGAAGGGGGAGAGCTGGAAGCATTTAAAGTTTTAATCAAATGTTGAGTTACAAGGTGAGAATTAACTCAGCACTATACTCACTAAAATGCTGGCTTCAGTAATAAAATGGCAGCTGTGTGTTTAAACTTTGTCTTTGCACCTGTTGTCAGTTACCTACGTGTGTGGAACAGCCAAGAAAGAATGTTTTTTAATATGTTCACAGGATTACATTCATTTTACTGACTCCATCAAACCCTGTTTTCAAAAGCCAGCATTAACATGATGAGATCTACAAAATATACTTACTAACATTATAGTTTACAAGGGAAGAATGTTTTTAATTCCAGCAAAGTTTTTGATAGTACCAGAGAAATATTACTTTACCTGAGACTGTGCATTGACATTGGCCCGATTTGTAACCAAGACTTTGACTACTTCTGCTTGTCCAGCGAGGGATGCTATGTGCAATGCTGTGTTTCCTTTCTGAAATGAGAGACAGTGATATTTCAAAAGAGTACAAAACCTGAGTTTGAATACATGACAATACTATGAAGAACATATTCCACTTTAAAACATAAGATTTCTTGCAATAAACAATACTCTTACGGGATACTTCTAATGCGCAAGTTATTCTAGAAGACATGGACAGAAACAAAGACAGGAATTTACGATCTGTTCAGTGAATCTCATCCCTTGTGTGACATTTACTATAATCTAAAAAGTTTCTATTAGATAATTATCGAAGACGACTACACCAGTGGAAAATGGGCAATTACTGCTGCAGTAATGTCTGCTGCAATCAGTTGGCCGACACCTTGTGCCCATGCCATCACTGTGAACAAGAGAACAATTAGATAGGCCTGACTGACCTTTGTTGCTGCATCCACACTGGCACCTCGCTGTATCAGTTCAGAGACAACTTCTACATGTCCTTCTTTGGAAGCGAGATGGAGAGCATTCAACCCATTCTGATTAAAACAGATGGAAAAAAGAAAAGCAATGGGAAAGACTGCCAAAGGTTTTTTCAGCATAGCAAACGTATCAGGAGACAAATTATTATATCCAAGTGAGAGGACTGATTCCAAAAACTACTCTTATGTAAACTTTACAAGAACTGTATTATAAGGAAAGAGTATGAATTAAGTCAGGATATACTAGCTCTGGGGTCTCAAGTTCTGTGTGTTGTCCCATGATCTGATGTAATACAAATGGAATGAAAGATAACATTAAAGAGCACAATATTGTGAAATGGTGTCTTGGTAAAGGGTAAAAAATAAAAAGTTTTAATAGATAAATATGACTCATCAAAAAACACAAAAGTTATCATTGATATGAAATGCAAAGAGAGATTAGAGAAATAGTGAGAAAGGTATTTATCCAGCGAATCTGATCAAATTATTCTTTAACCTGATTTGAAATATTGATGTCCACTCCATTTTTTAAGTAGTCGAGAGCCTTTTCCAAGTTGCCAGCTCGAGCAGCTCTCAGGTAACTTGCATTTGCATCAGACTGAAACAAAAAAAAGGAAAAGTCCCATTAGAAATTACAGCACAGTCTAAAAATATAATCCCTTGGCAAAGTTACTAATGATACAACATATTGTACATACATTTAACCACACATGAAAGGACCCCAAACTGCCTTATCAAATATGGACCAAATCCTGCCCTTCCTCATGTGTAAATAGGCTGTCCACCTAACTAGGAAGCACAAGATTTGACTTCATACATAAACATGAATTATGCAACACTGTCTAACATTTAAGTCTAGTAGCCAGGGACACATCTGGTACCCAGCACGGAAGACAAACATGGTGAGGCTCGGGATAGGGCTCCATGGAAATCACTCTGCTTTTTCCAAAAGTGCCACACCACCTTTAATGTCGAACCTGAACAGACTGGACCAGTACTGTGAGATCTCACATGACAGATTTTAAAAAATAAAAAATACTAAACACTGGACTGTCTGAATGAAAAAAACCCATAGTTTTACAAATTAAGGCATTTTAAAATCTAATGTCTGATTACATTTTGATTTATTGTCTCCATCCTCCCTTATTTTATGGCACATCTTATTTACAATACTGTCCACATTCGATGAAGTAGCCAGAAATCCCTAGGTACAGTGCCGTTATCTAAAGTGCATTTTTTTCTCAGATCTTGCTTTAAAGATAGCTGTGCAAATTTCCTCTATAATGACTTCAGCTTGAACATGAGGATGGCAGAAAAGATGGTTAAGTCATGAAAGAATCACTGAAAGTAATTCCTGTTCCCACAGGATTTTAACAAGTTATGCAAATATCCACCAAGGACAGTTTAGATAACGCTGATCCTGCCTTGGAGCAAGTGGAATGAACT
Source organism: Strigops habroptila (assembly GCF_004027225.2). NCBI lineage: Eukaryota > Metazoa > Chordata > Aves > Psittaciformes > Psittacidae > Strigops > Strigops habroptila. Next base: position 33,974,962 of record NC_044281.2, read on the forward strand.
GCATTAGCTTTCAGGAGGGACAAATGGTGTAATGTTTGATTTTACCTGTGCCATGGCTTTCCCTGGCATCTTGGACAGTCAACACTTTTTTTTTTTTTTTTTTTTTTTGTGCCCTCTTCGTCATTTGGTATAACAGGAATTGTCTTTTTGTTGCTGTTTTGTTTTGTCTTTTTTTGCCTTTTTTTAATTCGCCTCACAGCATCATTTCATCACAGGCTTACATCACTAAAACCTTAAGTGCTTTATGATCTTCTAAGGTTCTAAAAGAGTGCAACAAATTACTTTTAGAGAAAAAATTAAAGGCAGTAACTGCTGAGAGAAAACCCACCCTGGCACCAAAAGGTTATCCAGTAACTCTTGTTACTGGATAAGTAACTGAGTGAGCAAAAAATGTTTGATTTTTTTTATTTCTCATTTTCTGGATATGCTATAGACTTCCCTCCTCTCCTGTCAATGCAGCCACTTCAGTGCATGTTCTTTTCAAGCACTGTTTCAAGACCATCTGAAATCACTTTCATGCGCAGGATGAAGCAATCTGGGGGCATAACGACAGCAAAATGGTAAGTAGGTGCAAAGTCTGCTTTGCTCTTTGTACCAGTACAAGACTATTTTACTAGTATTTTCAATACAATAAGCTCTCTCTTCCAGGGAGAGAACAATTACTTATGGACTCTTCATTTTCTCCCAAGTTTTGCACATATGGCATTCCACCTTGTGGTGATAAATTACTGGCTTCCAACCTTCCCTGTTCTTAATGATTATTTTCCAAGCACGCCACACTGGTCATTACAAATCAACTTCTGTGATATGCTTCCAGCGAAACAGCCCATGTTTTGCTGGAATATCAATGTTTTATTAGGCTTTATCAGAAACAAGGTGCTGCTACAAACTACATTATCAGAACTGTACAGACTATGGAGAAGAACAGCTGTCTTGAGAGGTGCAGCAAAACACTTTCATGTGGAAGATCATCTGAACTGTGCAATGCAGATTATTACAGGAGACAGGTCATATTCTCAGTGCTTAGCAACAGCAGCCACTGGGGTAAAAACCAGGTCAGCGTTTTATCAGCATTACTAAAGGTACGAGGGAGGACTTAATAGACCGGGAGCCTTTTTTGTCACAGTGTAATGGCATGTCTGTTTGGCACAGTCAGCAGGTGGACGATAATTAACATTAGCTGTTTACAGCTGCTTCTGGGTGGGGAAGGGATGCACCAGAGAAGCTTGTTATGGAAAATCAGTTCCCCCCAGTCACATTAGTGCATGCCAGGCAAGAAACACTGCTCATACTCAGAAACACTTAAACCTTTCTATTTACTCAAACAAAATGGGGAGGGGGCAGGGAGAGGGAAGGCAGACTGAGTGATAAACAGCTGATATTCACATTAATAGCTAACTGCTGTTTCACTGTAGGGGGAGAGCAATGCCTTTTCAGGACTTCTCTTGGAAGTCCTAGCTTGCTAACGGGAGGAAGGACAAAGGTTAGGTCATGCTTCCAGCCTGGGTATGTACAAAACTGTTTCATATCAAGCTAGCTCTGGTGCTGCTAAGTGATGCATAAATCTATTCCTGAAATCCCTCAAGCAAACAGCATGCCCTCCTTTGCCAGTCACCACTCAAAACTCACTCCTCTTGATCAAACTGTCCAAAAACATCAGTAATACCAGCAACTAGGTTGTCTCCTAAGTGGTGGGGTTGGTGGGGTGCTGGGCACAGTGCGCTATTCACCCATCAGCCTGGGATCTCACCACTTAGAGAGGGACAGGCCTCCAGCATGAGGGGCCCTGTACTGAAAAAGCAGTGCCAGCACGTGCGGGCACTACAATAGTAACTAGGAAGCACCCAGAGAAGCTGCCATTTAACAGCACACCGGGAATAACACAAAATCTCCCACGCTTCAGCTGATCTGAGCTGGCGCTTCCAGTTTCCACGTTACTGGTTTCCAATTACTTGAACATGATGTGAGCTAGTGTATGAAACTGAAGGAGCTGCCTTAGTAGCCAGGGAGTAACACATCCCTGTGCACTGAAAAGGGGAAAACTTTTTTTTCTGACCTTGGCTAAAGCTCCCAAGCCCTCACACAGAGTTAACTCACCTCAGGCTGGTTAACTCACCCTCTCTGGGCCACCATACACAACCATTTTGAGATTTGCATGGAAGGATAACAGACTGAGGTTGTACAATTGTGCAAAAAGTTCAGTGGGGCTTTTGGGATTCTCTCTGTCCATTACTGTCTCTGCCATAAGCAGAAACAAGCAATACATTAGAGAGAAGGAGAGCCAACACCTTTGCAAAACAAACAAAATTCCAGCATCGCCAGCTTTCACTTCTCCTATAACTAAGGCATTACTTCAGGCCTGCTCAAACAGAGAATAGACTTTCAAGCTTTCTCTACCTTGAAAAATGCCTTGAATGCCCTCATTTTTAAGACATTCCACTTCCAAAACCAGAAAAAACAACAAATGCTATCCAACTTTTATAAAAGCTAACCGTAGGGGTCTGCAAAAATTCCACATTTCTGAATCTAAAATTTTCTCTATTTTACATTTCTATTTCTATTTTTGGCCTTTTTTTTTTTTTTTTTTTTTTCTTTTTAAGACCACATTAGAGTAGAAAAAAATGACATTTCTAATTGGCACTGTTTTGTTCAAAAGAAAGCCTCTTGGAGTCCCTGATAGAGCCTGTAATTGCCTCTGTATTGCACATACAGGAGCGGCATCAGAGCCTAGGCTGAAATCACTGAAGGATTTAAAAGATCAAACAAGAGTAACAATAACGTTAATAATTAATCTGGATTGCCATCATGCCTGGGAGTCCATATCAAAGACCGATCAAGGACCTGACATATTAAAAGCATTAAAAACACAGTAGAGGAAAAAAGGATTTTAGGTTTCCAGCCATGGCTCAGGACACCCACACAGGTTAAGTGCTCCCTCTGTGGGTAACTGTTCTCCAGATATACCCACTTCTACCTTCCACACTAGCTGGTGTTTGAAAACCCACACACAGACAGCATGTCTACAGGCCATTCCCTTAACAGACCTAATAAAAATCTTCTCCAATAGTAATTACTTAGATCTCAATATTCCTGATAGAGACATTATGTATGTTATCCATCTACTCAGATCCCTTTGTTTCTTTTTCTGGGTGTAATCAATCCCAACATGAAATGAAGATGAAAATCCGCTTTTGATTCTCCACTGTCTTGACAAATATCAAGAGAACAGTGGGCATGGACACACATCAAAGCACCCTGAATCTCAGATGTTCTTGAAGTCAGCCACAAGGACTGCAGCCCTTCCTGTGCATTTGCACAGGGTCCCTGTTGTCAGGCTATATCCCCAAAGCCTTTCCCTGCTCCCTCTTGAGTTCCCTGGGGATGCTACCTTTTCAATCTCTATATTCTGACTCAAATTAAAAATCAAAATTCTTGCAAGTATTTTAATTCTTGGAGAGACAGACCTCAGATCCTGTATACAGCATTAGTTCTAGAATGGCTATTCAGACAATATTTAACAAACAATGGATGTATGAGAGTACTAGTACTATTTCTAGTTTTAAGAAATGTGTAAATACAGATGATTGACTAATGAAAGCAGGTTTTATGCAATGGGTATTTCTTTTAAGTTTGTATGTTTCCCTTTAACGTACCGTGCTATAAAAATAGAGTTAATGTAAAGCAGGCTGATAAGCTTGTGGACTGTGGGCTGCCTTCAGCCCACAACAGGTTTTCCGGTCTGGAGCTCATTTCAACAGCCTTCATCCCAGAGACATCTCTGGAAAGGGCTGAGGTTGAATAAGCCGTGTTGGTAGCAGTATTCTGTTTCTTAACTCTTCTTTACCCTAATGTACTGTAGTCTGACAGATGATAGATGGCAGAGCCTGTGACATGTAGGGGTAAGACCCAAGAACCATTTCCCTATTTTGAGGAAAATATACATGAGTTAAAAATATTTCTATTACAGAAAAGATTAACTCCTAAGTCACTTGGATATTATCTTAAGCCTCCATTTTAAAACAGAAAATGCTGATGCTAACTCATGCTAGCAAATATGGATTCACTGCCATTTTCTCTAAGTGCTCCCAGTGAACTAAGAGACTATTAAGCAGGAAAAAAAGCAAAAACTACTACGAAATTTGCACTGACTGTCAACCCAGGGTCTGGCCTGGCTTTTGCATGTGATTAAAGAGGCTCCTCTCAGAAAACAGAGAATATGTACCAATTAGTGAACCCTCAAAAGTGCAAAGCCATTATTTCCAATGTGCACAAGCTCCCTCCCATACTGATGGTATTTTTATTATGTTCATCTCTCTCTTTTGTGTTCTGCTTACAGTGGCTTGTTTTTCAGATTAAAAATCCAGTCTTTTTTTCACATTGGGAGCAGGGTTTTGTTTTTCACTCCATCTTTAACAGTAGCTGTTGTGAAGGGAAACCCCCAGCAGATTCCCATTGTGCCAGAGCAGGGTGCATTCTGGCTTGAGTCCCAACAAAAAGATGCTAACCATGCCTAACATTTGTTGTGGGGGGAAACAATGACCTCAGTTTAAGGATGAACTTATGTTACTTCTATTTGGAAATGCGCTCAACAAAACTAGTCTTGAGGCAGCATGAGATGATCTGAAGAAACAGATTATAACATTTTTGTTTATTTTCATAAGGGTGGGCTTACTGCACCTTATGGCATTTCTTTTGCAGTCAGGCTCAACTCAGATGGGCACTAAGCACTACATGGCAAATTGGAGATAGTTGGCATTACTTAGATTTTGCTCCTATGTTAATTTAGAATTGTCTCCCAAGCAAACTCATGCTCACTTGGTAAGGGATGAGATTTTATTTCAAATACACTATACTGGCCAGTTAACAGCAGTGTCTGAACCATGTGAAATAAACCAGCCATATCATTTTCTCAGAGAGATTCTTTATCTGAGACTCCAAGTGGCTGTATCCTTTGTACCTCCCCACTACCTCATAACTAAATCTGTATTAAAAAAAAAATCACTTGTATCTTCCTTATTAGAAAGAAGGTTGGTTGCACTGGACGAGAAGGGGATCTTTGTGCAAACAATTACAGCTGTACTCATGCTTTACATACCATATTATCATACATGTTTTCTTCTGATAAGAATGTGACAGCCTGGGGCCAACTGCTGTCTGCAGTTCTGCTGTTAATTATCCTTCAGAGAGATGCTTTTGGGATCACAGCCTTAAACACAACCACAGGGCAACAGGAAAAGCTCCATTCCAACTGCCTGACAATTCAAAGGAAACATCTTTCAGCTAGAAAAGGCCAGCTATTTTGAATATGATTGCAGAAGGAGAAATTATTTAATTATTCATTGAAAACAAACAAACAAAAAAAATTCCTCTAGTTGTTTGCCCTATCATGAAACTTAATTATCAGCTTTCTTTGATCATATTATTGTATTGTGCATGATAAAGTAGCCAAAAATATTATTTTGTTTGCAATGTCCTCATACCTGGCCATATTCCAACTATGTAACTATGATATATTTTCCGCAAGTTAAAAACTGCACTGGTTTCAGGCTGTGTGAAACCCCTCTACCTTGTCACACCAGCAGAGACTAAATCAGCACATATTTCTGAAAAAATTGCACGTGAATCTATAATCAACTGTATTTGCAACAACTGAGTCTCTATCCCTGTACAGTAGTCAATCTTAACATGCTTGTAGAGAAAATAAAATGTTTCCTGAAAATTACACATTTAGGCAATTCAAAACAGAGAGGAAAACATATTTTAGATTCAGCTCCTTCTTCCCAGAAATTCTTGACCAAACAGGAAAACATCCAAGAAATAAGACTCTTTCTTTGCTAGACCACAAGACAAGGTAAGTCTCTGACGTGCAGGTTTAGTATATACCATTTTCAAGATCACTCACATCACTATCTCTGTTAGAGTCTGCCTTGGCAAAATGCTGAATCTGCACTCTCAGCACTGAAAATGAGCCACCTCTATTGGAGTGGAAAATGGTTGAAAAGGGCCCAGAGCCTGAGATCTTAAGGCTGGTACATTCAAGAGCATTTCACAGCTTCCAGTACAAGAGGTGTTTATCACTGCCTTTAACAGCACCAAGAGTTCTAGAGCGAGCTGTTTGCTTGTTTGCAAACATCTCCTATGAAGCTCTCATGCAGCTTTCTTACTGTATTAGTTGCCTAGATTTTACACATTCAGTCTTCTTTAGCAGACTATGAATCTAGCCAATCCTGTGACTTATAATACAACTAAACCAGCCCTTGGTGTTTTTAAATGCCTGAATAACTGTTCCCTAAGAAAGTTCAAGCACAAGATATAAACAAAAAATAGCTGTTATTCTTTTGATTTTCTACAAAAAGCAAACGAGATCGTGATTTCCAAGGCATAAGAAGACACAGAGCTAGTTGGGAAACCCTTGCTTAACAGTCACATGTAACACGTATAACATGCTGAACATAGCATCCGAGTTGAAAATGCCCCTAAAGCTGTCATTTCCATATATTTACTTATCACCACAGATATCCAATAAATACAGAATGATTTAACTGCAATTCTAACAAAATTAACATCTGACAACCCAACAGAATATACCTGAACTGAGAGCACACCCATCCCATAGGAACTATGTTCAGACAGGAGATGAGTGTCTACACTACACGCTACTTCCAATACTCTTTGCCAGTTCGCACAGATGCAGTTTTGAGATTTTGAAACGCAAGTTTGATGTCAGCTTCACCTGAAGAATTTATGAAAACAATTACTAGTATGAATGTGTTAAATTAGTAACACCAAAAACAAGATTCTAATTTTCCAGGACTACAGAATCAATGTACATCTGTACAACACACACAATGTTTCTAAGTGTATATGTACAACCAACCATAGAATCATAGAAATGACTAGGTTGGAAAAGACCTTTAAGATCATCACAAAAATTATTTTCTTTTAACAGGAAAATAAGATTCCTTTAATTCTAACTTCTCAGCTATCAGACTACCCTGTATGAAAAAACAAACTTGATTGACAAGGTAAATTGGGACATACATTTCAAGATCCCCAAACCAATAAAATCACTGGTTTCACCAGTGAAACATGGTATTTAATTAGAAGTCCACACTCAGACAAAGAACCAAGCCGTTTATGACCAACTCACATGTAAAAAGGGGCTTATAAAGAAAATGGGGAGAGACCCAAGGCCTGTTGCAATAGTATGAGGAGTAATGGTTTTAAACTGAAAGAACGTATATTCAGGTTGGATGTAAGGAAAAATTTTTTTACAATGAGGGTGGTAAAATACTGGAGGAGTTGCCCAGAGAGGTGGTAGATGCACCATACCTGAACACATTCAAGGCCAGGCTGGATGTGGTTCTGGGCAACGTGATCTACTTCAAGATATCCCTGCTCATTGCAGGGGGGTTTGACTGGATGACCTCTGAAGGTCCCTTCCAACCCAAACTATTCTATGATTCTATGATAATCAATGAGAAGGATCCAATACAGTTCAAGGCAAAAGATTTGAGCATCTAAAACTCAAGATTCATTCTTCAGGCTGACAGACTCAACTAGAAGTTTATTTCAAACTCTGCGAAGAAACTTCAGAGCCTGTAATGACTCATCTCTCACTCTAAAGTTTTCCTATCATACACTTACAAGTGAAAAATAAATCACTGGCTTTCATAACTGCTACCACAGTCACAAATAGCTAGAGAAGGGCTGGATGTGCTTCAAGGGTTTCTTCTTATGTTTATATTCACCTGAAGATACTAACTCTTATATGTCAAGCTAGATGAGATGCCATTGATCTCCTCTCTGCTATTTTTCCCTCAGAAACTAACCTGTGAGCATGGAAATAATTTCAGCATATCTCAGACTCAAATTTAAAACCATTTCCATGCTAAAGTTACATTCTTCAGGTAACTGTATGAATTCTATCAGCCGGTCCACCTCCTGTTCTCTGTGTGCATCTGATTTTAGAATCAGGGTCCAGAAAGGAGAGGAAAAAAAATCAGCAGCCCTCTTCAAGGCATTTTTTAAAGTGTATTTATCCATCTATAATTGAAGATAGGGAAAAAATTAGCATTAACCTAAATCAGATAATATTGCTGATTTTAGGGAAATAAATCTTTTTCATTCAAATGAGCTGAATCAGATGTGGTGAAGTAGAAGTTACTGGTAATAACATGGAGCAAACTGCATGTCAGTGGAAGAGTAATAAACAAATATCCCCTAAAAATACTATAGTAAACAAGCTATACAAACTATAGACAAGCTACATATCCTCTTCTGTAGCTAGACAATCTATTAAGAGCTTTCAGCACAGTGAATTCAGAAGTTTCCTAATCTCTTTTTCTGCCTTTCCATTTCATTCCCATTCTTTAATGCATCCCTCATTCAAAACCAAAATAATTCTGCCTTAGAAGTTTGAACATTATTAAATTGAAAGACTGTTTGATTATAACGAGTCAAGCCATTTCTGTGGCAGCAAAAATACATGCAGAAACACACCAGTTTACACTGCAAGTATTGCAAATCCCATACATACTTAAAGTTTACACTTCTGTAGGCTTAAGAGGCACTTGAACAGCTAGTTTTAAAGCTACCTACTAGACTTTGGGATTGTTTTTTGACACATTGTTCAGGATTCTGGCAGGAATTGCAAACCTTTTTCAGTTTATAAGTGCCATAGGTTTCCATAGCAGGGATTATGACCTCTGTCAGAAGCAAAGAACCTCTTCCAATTTACACACCTGAATACCCTGTTGAAGAGAGTCTTTGTCTGGAAAAGCCTATGTGGCTCATGTGACAAAGAATCTGAAGGGTCAGTGGAAATTATCTAAAGAGCTTTTAAGAGAACTCCTGAATTAAGATTTGCAACACAGGCATAAACCTGGTAGCAGTCAGTTGTGCAGGGCTGGTTAGAGGCATCACATGAGCTTTGTCTTTGCAGTTTACCTTAGGACAGCTTGTAACATAATAGAACAATCTGTCCTGACACCTCTTTGTGGACCTGCTGTGAAATACATATGCCCTGGTGCAACGAGAAAGAATTAACAGAACCAATAAACCAAAGGATTCAAACATCGCCCTAGAACCAAAGACTGGCTGAGGTAGTTTTGGTTGTGCAGGAGGAGAAAAAAACAACCCAGGAAGCACTTCCCAAACTCACGAGGGCAATTTCACACAAGAGACCTAACAGTTCTCAAATGCAGGAGCTGAGCAACCTGCTAGGAGACAATTTTAATCTTGGTCTGGAGGTGCACAAGACCTGTTGGAGAATAACATCAATGAATACTCTGGACTCTGTTGGCTTGGCCATGTTTTTCTACAGGAGCTGAATTTCCCTGCCAACCATAACCTGCTGTATATTATTTTCCATTTGATTCTGCTCTCATGGATATGACCCAGTAACTCTAGATCCATTCTGTGATCCACCACATTACTATAAACCACAAAGGCAAGGCAGAGCAAACCAGAGAAGTTGTTACACACATATTGCTCTTGGTTAATATGAGAAACATTGAGGAAAGCTTGTCCTCTTTCTCCTGGACATGATGTCATATTACGCTGGCAACAGCACTGTGTGGCCTGCACAGAGCAGTGGGGCCGGACACAGGAGAGTCACCAGCCTCCCCATTTCCCAGCGCTCCCTTTCTCCTCTTCCGCCCTGATTATACACTGACATTCATTGTTGTAAATTTGTGCGATGGCACAGAAAGTTCTGTAATAGCATTTGTTGGGGCTGTCTGGATGAAATGTATTCAGTGATGTACACAGCAAATGTAAATTTGTTTACAAGTGGTTTGCTCCTCACTCCACATGTTCCAGGTTAGATTAGTTCAGATTCCAAAGGAAAAATTGCTTTTCCCAGCCCAAGCACCAAAATCTGTGAGCAAAAACTACAAATCAGAGCCCTGCTATTGTTATCAAGAATTTTAAATTAGAATCAAATTCTGACTCTAAATACAAGATTCTGTTTTGAAACAAAAGGGGTCTAAACCACCACTGGGGTAAGACTAGGACCAGGACTTGCAGGTACAAACAGGACGACAACAGTAATAATGAGAACAATCTTAGCTGTAGAGGGTCTTTAAGAGTAACAGAGGAGGGAAAGAAAAGACAACATAGCTCAGTTTTATTCTTAAAGTGAGAAAAAAATTTACTAAATATATAGATAAATAACTGTAAATTTGATGGTGCCATTTTCACATGGTCATTTTTCAGTTACAGAACTGAACTACTATTTTTCTGGGTTTCAAAGCCACTGTACACCAGAGAGATGGAATTCTGTAGCAGAACCATGATGACATGAACATCTCAGGAAGGACTTCTAATTTTTTGCCAAAAATAAAACCAGCAGAACTATTTAAATATTTGAATTCACTACTTCACCTTAACCAGACTTCATAGTTTATTTTCATCTGAAAATTACCACTGTTTCTTAACATCAGAATGGAGCATGTTTGGAAAACAAATAATTGTTTAATCAAACAAAATAATGATATTTTAATATCATTAATAATATCATTTATTTTATTTTAATAATGAATTATAATTTCATTATAATGAATTAAGACTTTCCAAACTGGACTAAAAGACTTTACCTTTACTGTTTTAATAAATACAGATTTAGTATTAGTTTTTAGTTTAACCATTAAAGTGAAGATCAGTTTATTACACACTTACTGGCCAACAGTACTGCCTACCAGCCCTATGCAGTAAATTCCACTGGCATTTGATGATCAAATAAGCCATTACTATACAATATTAGTTAAAGTATCACCTCTGAACAGCAAATTTGCAGGTTTACTTCACTACACAGTGAAGTAGAACTTGTTTCTCCCCTACACCTAAAGCATGCATGGCAACCTATAGGAGATTTAAATATGCATAGAACAAAACCAGAATTTACTGTAAACAGCATTAGTAAGAAAAAGCTTACAAAACAAACATATACTCTACCCCTTCTCCATCGCTCCACTCCATTTCGAATAGCACTACACCTTCAATAAACAATATATATACTAACAGAAAGACCAGTTTCTATGCAACTTCTAACAACCCCCTGTAAAGCAAGAGTAAATACCATTCCGTTGCAACACAGCGGGGCAGAGCATACCACAGACCAGCACATTGCCAATGCCACAACTCGAGGGCGGCCAGATTTGCTCTACTCAGTTTGATCTACTTTCCAAACTGTTGCACACGGAAAATAGCAGGGCTGCATCAAGTTCTATGCTAGTGGGGCTCATACAAAGCATCAGCAAAGATGTTTATCACCCTGAAGGTTGATACTGTTGTGCTAAAAAACCCCAGGAGAGAGTAAATAATATTCTCAGGACTGAAAAAATAAGAGTTTAATCAAGTGCCACAAAAAATCTGAATCTAACAAAACCTTCTACAAGAAATCATCTCACAAAGAAGCCCCCCCCCCCCCCCCCCCAAATAAATGCTTTCATACTTTTGAAATAACTGCTGGAAATGAATTTACAAACAAGAATAGCATCACAAGAAAACAACCAGAGTTTCAAAGATGGTTTTTAACAGGGAACAACAACCCAGTCCTGTGTTGACAGCAAGTAAACAGCAACATACATGTTTAAAAGAACTCACTGCAGTATTTTTTCAGAGCACAAAGCTATTGCTGACATGGAAATTAGCTACTAAACTGCTGGGTCCTAACATCAGTAATATCTGTAACTAAGAAGAATACTGCCATTAATTGATGCTTCCACAAAGCTTGGCACTCAGCAATACTAACAACATGATACCACGCTTTCCTGGGAACCTGATATTTTAATTCTGCAGTAAAGCAGCCTGGAGAAAAATTGTTTTAAATTTGTAGGTTTTAACTGATATGAATAAATCAAGCTATTGAAGAACCTCAGAGCCTAGTGCACAGAGTACAGGGATGTCATTTCACTGCAGCTTACTCACTTGAGGAATTTTTAAATCACACAGAGAGCACCATGAAGGTCACTGGGACTATCCCTGAGAGTAAAAGTGATACAGGTCCCTCCTTTCAGGTCACTACTAGCATACTACACTACAGCAGGTTCCTTTTGAAGTTTAGTTGACCTATGGATTGTCAGTAGAAGAGGTATGTTATTTGATAAATACTCCCTTTAAAGCATAGATTTCCGCTAACTTTTTTCAAAGTATGCAAGATTCACTAAAACATTTCAGTGAACAAAATTCTTATGTATATCTAGGTAGTTATGGCCCTGATCCCAGAAAAAAACATTAAGAAAAGTTTCTGCAATTTTAATCAGTGTCTTCTATGGAGTATCCTGAACAGAATGCTGCTATTGGTAAGGACAGAGAATAAATAATTCCATATAACATTTGACTGTCACTTCAGCCTATACCATAATCCAACCATCACAAAATACACCAAACAAGCCGAAACATACCTCTTCCTACATCCAGCTTTGTCTCATACAATCCAACACTTAAAACACTAATACAAGAGAGTCGATATGCAGATTTCACTCTTATTTCAGTATCCACAAATGCTTACTTGTTCTGGAAAGTATTCTCCCTCTTCCACTGCCATTTTCTGTGGCCAGATATGAAACCTGATGAGTCAATTAGTTAACACTTTGGACACCGCAACATTGCTAAAAATAGCAGCCCCAGGAAGTGGTTGTCTTTTTTTTTTTTTTCCCTTAAAAAAAAAAAAGAACTAAGCACAGTCACTTGTTAGACTTCCCTTGGCTATTTAAATGGCAAAGGACAAACGATTGTAAGACTATTAAGTTAGTAACAGAGCGTGTCCCAGGATTCCTGGCTCACTTACCATATTTGCTGCCTCCAATCATTCCCCATGTATGAAATCATGATCTGTGGAATACCCAAAATAGCTGCAGCATCAGCTGATCAGAAAACCACTGCTGCTCGGAATCACTCATGAAACAAGCTTTTGTCATTCTGCTTATCAGCTCTTTCTAATGCAGACTACTTTGAACTATTTCTAAAGGCAACAATAACATCATTTTACACTCTGTGTGTTTTGAATACCACATATGCCTGCCTCCTACTCCATGGTAATTTTATATTTATTCAGATTTTCTGATGACTAATTATGATAGATTTGTGTTGTTGGTTCTAGAGGCTATCTTCCAGAACTAAAAAGCTTTCCAAATACTTTCAAGTTCCTAAACTTGAAAGACTAAAAGCAGTATTAAGAGCAAAATCATTTTGCTTCAGAAGAAAGACCAGAGAGATATTCATGATTTCAGTAAAGCAGATCTCTTCCTTTTCTTCCTTCAATGGAAGCTATCACCAGCAGCAAGAATTTTCTTCATGGTTCGCTATAGCTACTTACATTAGGAGTGGCTTTAAAGAATGTCCACCTTCTGAGAAAGGGAATATCGAAATTTCTTCAATGCACCACAAGCACATGCACAGCATGCGCTGCTCTTGCCTGTTTGCTACACATCTCACCTCACAAACATGAGTTATTCATGGATATTCACTGCTAGAGAACAGCAAACGGTAAAATAAGCAGAAAAAAAAAATAAAATCAAGGTCTAATATTTTTGTCAGACAAGATATGCCAAGTATCTCATTTGCCTATGAAAGAACATAAGCTACATTTAAAATATTACAAGGATAATTTTAAATTTTCAGGAAACATTTCTCCGTGTTTGCATCAACTAGAGCCCAGCCACGAAGCAGTAGCTCCGTGCTTTTGGGTTCTAATGCAAAACTTGTTGCTAATTATCTATGTGAAATCTTTCAAAAGTTGCAAAATTTGAGGTTCCAATGCATCACTAAACAAATAATGCAGGCTGTATACTCAGGTGATCTAGCTTGAAATGACTTCATACATGTCACTGATGATGCACTTTATTAACTGCTTCTGCACATTTTTGCTTATGGCATTATAGTATCTATGCTAAGAACCACTTCTGCCACTGACTAAATACAGAGAAGCTTGACAGCTGTCTGCAGGGGTGGAAAAGCCTCCCACCTCAATTTAAAGACAAGATGATGACCAAGTCAGTTTAAATAAATTTACCTTTTTGACATATCTCTGCAGAGCTCCCTGTAGCAGAGATTTCGATCATCTGCACCACGGCTACCTTGGCAATGTCGTTATTGCAAGCTGCTATAACAACACGTAGTACCCTGAAATAATAAATTTCTATAGCTGAATTTTGATTTAACATTACTATTTGTTTAGAGGACTAAAAACTATAATTTCAAAACAATAAAAAGAAACATCACAGTTCTAGAAAGCCAAGAGCACAAGGTTACTATCCCGTAACTGAAGAGGGGTTGGCTCTGAATAAGAACCAGGTGCCTGAATACCTTTCTTCTGCTTTTGAAAAGGTGCTTGAGAACAAAAGAAAGGAAATATGGTGATTTCTCTGATGGGATTCAAAGGAATCACATGAAATTTAAAACTTGCTGAATAGTTCTTTTTGTAGATAAAAGGATTAAATTGGGCAGTTTTATGGAAACTCACAAGAGTCCCTGCAGAAGACCAAGCCCATTGTGTGATGGCGTCCCCATGCTGCTGGGTGCCCTAAACTGCAACCTCCTATCAGGGGGTAGTGACTGGTGACACAGAATTGACAATTTGACAGCTATCCTAAAGCTGAATTACTACTTGTTTGGAAAGGAGGAACAACACGTTTAGAGACAAGGATTCAACACAGTCTCTGCATGTGTCTCCCTTAGTGGCAGGCTGTGCCCCTTGTCCTCCAGGACCTAGGCAGCCCAGGTCCTGTGGACAGTGCCAGCATGGTCTGGGTGACAGCCTGCTTCCTCCAGGAGCGCCTCTGAGACTGCTTTCCCCTATCCGCTGCTTGCTCATTTATCTGCTAGAGCTTCTTTGTTTTTCCAGTTACTGGTTCTTGACTTTTTGAGTTCACTTTAGTATGATGAGACCAGTGGATGATTGACCCAGACCATTGTCTATTAACCTCCACAAAACTGTCCTGGTTTAGGTTGTGACATTCCCACAAGAGAAGTTGTCCAATTCTCTCTCCATTAATTTTAAAGATCAATGATCAGAATTACAAAAGAAAAGCACTAAGAAAACTTAAAATCTACCAGCACCAGAAAGTCATCTTAGCACATCCACATCCATCAATTCAGCTCTGATTACTGAAAGCTCACATCATAAATCATAGCGACGCTATATTTTTTTTAACCTTGTGGATCAGTTTTACAGCATTCAGGATTATTTCTCACATGCATGCTGTTAGCAAAGGGTAATGAAGGAAAGACTCAATACTAATGGCAAAATCAATTTGTTGTAGATTTTGTGTAAAATTTGCAGGATCTTTTTGTTATTTTGTATCCTGAATTAGAATAGGCAAATTCCTGTAGCCATTCTTAGCTTGGGAAAGAGGAAGGGCCTTGGACACAATCACATAATGAGTAGATATGCAAGGAGGAAAAAAAAAAAATTAAATATCAACAATCAATCTCCTGCCCTCTTTGAAAAAGAAAAAAAAAAAGGGGGGGGGGGGGAAAGAAAAGAAAAAAAAAGAAGGAAAAACCCCCAACCTTTACAATCTCATTAAAATGGCAGATTTGGTACAGATGGAGGATTCTTCTAAACAGAATAGTGGAAATGTCCTTTTACATTATCACTACACTGCTCCCCAACCAGATGGAGTGCTTATGATTACTGGCTTGGAAGTGACTTGCAACAAAGCAACACATGGCAGAATTCAGCAGAAAGAAAAACATGGTTTGACATGAGATACAAACAATATAAAAATTTTCCCAAGAATAGGAAAGACAAGCTGAAATAATTTAAACCATAATCTGGAGTTACTGATCCAGATTTTGCAAGAAGAAATAGAATTTCTTTTCTTTTTTTTTTTTTCCCCCTTGAAATTGCAGTGGATGACATTTCATACAGTTCAAAAAGCTGAAGAGTCAGCTGAAGCCCACCAGAGCAGGGGATTTATAGCTCTGTGTGTTTCAGGCACCCTTTTCAGAGAGCAAATGGTTGACAAATAGCACCAGTACAGATATGTGCCTATGCAACTTACATGTAACAAAGGGTCCTCAGTTTTAGAAACTTCCTCTATCACAGAAACCAGTGGTAGTATCTGAGATATTGCATATAATTATCTAAAACATTGTTCTGTCATTAAAATAATGGCTAACATGTGACCCAACTGAGACTTTGAAACAGCAGTTCAAATGCAGACACTGCAAAGGCCACATACATCAACAAGATGTGCACAGAACTGTTATCTAAGACACACAGGACATAGGTTCACATGTGAAGCCAGGAAGGATGTATACTGCATACAGCAAGAGAGGCATAGTGAAGCTCATCAGACAAGAGACGCCCATTTCTTTCCATCCAAGAAACCCCATTACACTTAACCTCTATGGATAGCTACCAGGCTTTTAAAAAGCTCCTACCAATAGAAAAATGCACATTTACCCATTTTTACTTTAACTTTAAATTGTTAAAATTGTTGACACTGAGCCACAGGAAAAAATTTCCTTGCTATAAAATGCCAAAACAATCAGCTTAATTTGTGTATGACTATTTTTTTAATCTGCCTGTTCAACCACCATCCATCATGAAACTATTATGTTTGCTATACTACATTCAAATGCTGCTAGCTGAGATCATCTGCTAAAACATCCACAGAATTAGAAATCTATAGTCCGAAGCATACATTCTCTTTCAATGACACAAAAAAGATTAAATATGCTGATAAAATAAGGATTGGAAAATAATAGTCCCAAACATTAATTAAGTTGAGGTCACACAGCAAGATGACAATACGCACACTTTTTTCCCCAGAAAATCTGCTTTATGCTCTTGTGCAATCTATTGCTCTTGAATAGAAAGTATCTACAAAATCTGTAAATCCTTTGGTTTTTTTTTTCTTCTTAAGGAATATTCATCTACCATCATGCCAGATAATCTAAAGCTCTGCAGAACTAAAAAAATAAAAAAAACCAACAAAAAAGTAACTTCTGCTACAAGATACTTAAAATTTCTCTTTAAAGGTTTTTCCAAATGAGTGAACAAGAAGCTTGTGGTCTCATTCTATTCTCCTTCAGCAGCAGCAGCTCAAAGGCTGAAATGCAATCACTTTTAAAGGATAGCCTGCAGTAATTTTTCAGAAGTCTCCAAACACTTCCACACAGCATGCCTCAAAGCCAGCCCTGCTGTGACCTGTGAAATTTGGCACGTTACAGATATTCAAAATGTCCATGAAAGACACACACTGAAGTGCTGCAGTGTTTATTCTGTCAAGATCCGTAACAGCTCCTGTTACCTCATAGTCAGCACCTCGCTTCCCCCCTATATGCTGCTTCCAATAGCAGGGCAAGGGGCTCTTGGGATTACAGACTAAAATAAATGATACATGCATGCTATGAGTGGTATGCCCAAAGCATCTGAACTGCTATCTACAAAACCACTTCAAATTCCATTTCTTAACCCTGCATTGTTCCCTTAAGCTATCAGAGCAGATTACGGATTTCCGGTCTGCCCTGCTAATCACCTCAAGCTTTCTGAAAAAGCACTTTTTGTTTCATTTTCATCTAGTAACTGAGGTTTTCATGCCCAAGTTCTAAAGCACTTTTAACTTCCAGTGACCCTAGGGCTAAAAAATCAGCAGATTCTTCCCCAGAATAACCCCATCCCCTGGGAATAGGAACAGTGTGACCAAGTGGAATACAGACTGCTTAGATAAACCTAAACTTCCTGTCCAAACCAGACCATATATCATTCAAGGCTTCCACCAATGAGACTTCAGCAATTTCTTTTTCTCCTTTAATACAGTTGCTTTACATGAAAAAGGTGTATCTTCCACCTGTATCCTAAAGAAAGGTAATTTTGCAAAGCCACTGCCACAATATCACAGAAATCATATAAACAGCTGCTGTGTGAAAATGGAGGTTAAGATACTATTTATCAAGGCAACTTCTTGCTGTCAAGACCACTCTACACTCCAAATCATAAAGAACTAAAGAGAACAGCAGAGTTTCATTATATCGTCCTGTAAGCACCAAAAAAAGCAGCTTCACTTAAGCCAACTAAAAGCCCTTGGCTTTATGAAGTTTTCTTTCTCTCCCACTGACCACCTAGAAGACACTCATGCCATTGGTTTCCTACTGGCAGCACCTCTGGAAAATCCTGAGGTAAAAAAGCTGCAAGATGGAAGAAGCATTTACATAAGCATTGTGATGAAATTCACGTGATCGACTTCTAAGCAAATTGACTCTAGCATGCTTGAAAAATAACTAGTAAAAGCCTATTAAGAAGGCAAAACCCAGAAGTCTGAGACTCCAGGAAGACCAATGTTTAGTCAAACTACAGACCTCACATGAACTCTCATGGAAACAAAGGGAAGAGCAGGGGCAAAGAACTATGTCTGGAAAGCACAAGGAGACACAACAGAAGACCTTCCTATATCATCTTGAAGCATTGCTGATGTTTGCAAATTCTCTGCTGATTAATCAGACGGCTTGTTGCATGCGATGCATCTTGTTCCAAGTCATCATGAAAATTGGGATTTTGTACAAATTGAAAACACTGACTGCCTTACTCCTCCTTTGACATATCTCACTGGAGCATAGGATAACAGAAAGCAGAAATTATTTGGATATGAACAGCAGAGCTCAGCATTTCACTGAATATGGAACTTCTATTTGTTAACAGAAAATAATACTAGCAGGCTAGCAAAATCACTGACTGTTGATGGTCTCCGTAGGTGTGTAGGTATGTACACACATAGATAGGGAAATAAAAAAATCACATGCTAACCTTATTATTGCTACACAGCACAAGAAAATAATGAACAGTTCAGAAATAACTTCTTCATTTTTTTAAGAATATACCAAGAAACCAGTTGAAAGTATCAGAGGAACGTTACATAAAGTATACTATCTATTTGTATATGGCATCCATGTGACAAAAAGTTGGCTCTCAGTCTGGATCTTATTTCTAACAAATATCAATATTCCAGGATTGCCAGCAGCAAAAAATTAATCATTAAGATTCATGGCGACAAGAGCAAAGTATTTCGTATTTCATCCTAAAGTTGAGTTAAGCACCAGAAATGTGACTGGTGGCAAATAAGCCCTTCCAAACACTTGCTCTCTCTGTTGTCTTTTAGGCTTACTCTGAACATAACTGAGATATGAAGCCACAGAACTGCCAGATGGTTTCAGAATACTCAGCCATGGTTTCTGCACAGAAGAAGAAATTTCTATCATGTAATACGTTCCAAGAGCAATACTGCAAAAGGAATAGCTGTCTAGGATACCTGAAAACTGACCATCTCTGCAAGACCTTAGGCAAAAAAAACCCAACCCACTATTCATAAAATACTTGACTAAAGATCTTGATTTTGTTCATTCCTCAAGAACCATATAAAGGAACAATTCAAATGAAAACTGAAGGGTGCTGAATTAAAAGAGAAGTATCAAGAAGAGTATGCAAATGTATCCATTCATCACAGGCATATGAGGATGTCCAATGCCCTGTGAAATAAGCACAACCTAGTACAGCTCTCATATAGTTTACAGTGGTTTACTAATCTTCATTTATAGGTGGTGCAGGGCATTATTCAATAAAAGAAAAATGGAACCACTGAGCTAACTATAAATAATCCTTTGAATCTGTTCCCAAATGCAATGGAGACAACTTGATGGAACAATATTATGACCATGGCTTTTAAACAAAGGTTAGCCTGTTACTCACTCCACCATACAGGCTATGACCAAATTATTACACTGTAAAAATGTGTGCAGAAAAAAGTTAAAACTTTCATGAGAAAACTAACATGACAATAGCTTGCCTGTGAAGCGATGGGATTTCTAACATGTGCAGGGTTTAAGAACATTGGACAAAAAATAGAATAAAAGTAGGAAATTGTCAGGAAGAGATTAGCAAAGACTTTTACAGGTGAAGGTAGACAAAGGGAATTCTTGAAATCATACCCAACCCTATTTTCTAATGATTCTGTGCCATACAAGAGTATTAGAGCTCCTTTACTCAGCATCAGAGTTGGTGGGAGGTTAAAACAAGATGCAACTGAACACAAGCCCCTGGCCACGTAAAATCAATCTGAGCCTTGCTTACAGACACTGTATGAGAGAACATGCTGCTCGCATAGGGCGACAGCCTGCTGTTCTTCAAGGCGCTATCAGGACTGCTGGACCTTTCATCCTTTAAAAGTTAGCATTTAAAAATACTCTAAAATTTCTTCAAATTACACTTTGGAAGGACTTTCAAGGAAAATTGCAAGTTTAAAATCTCTCATAATCATTATAACAATGTAAAAATGTTACAATGCAATAAACCCCAAGAAAAATGAGTGCAACTGCCAGATTTCAGCATCACTCAAAAGTTACCCCCATTCTCAGTAATCATTCATAGTTATAGGGTACTATTCCCACTTAAAATATTAACCTTTATTCGCTGTGGAAAATGACCAAAATCTAGTTTTAACCCCCAATAACTGCTCTGTTCAGTAGGCTTCTCCCTATTAACTTCCTCTCATAAGGTGCTATTATTTTCAAAGGAAATGTGCGTGAAGGAGAAAAGACCATGAGCTACACAATCTTAAGTGCACTGTCCCTCTTCAACATAGTCTCAGCAAAATCTCAAATGATTTTTCCTACTCACCTTTCACTCTGAGCCATTCAATGGGATAAAATCAAGATGTGGACAAATTATAAACCAACATACAAAAATTCACTAAATATCCAGCTTATTAGAGGTAACTGCTCTGATCAGGTACAAGACTGTCCCCAGAATTAGCTCCACATTGAAATGTCTGGGAAAATATACGAGAAACTTCCACAAACTTTTCCTCCTCAGATTTTAGGCAGGGCAGTAATACTCAAGTTATATTGCCTCAACTTTATTCTTGCAACAGTGCTGAGGCTGCGAATAGTGTTTTCCAAGAACATGGAAAGCATTCAGAGGTAAGGTGTAATAACCTCAAGATGTATTACATTGGGAAGGGGTAAACATTATTCTGCATTGGGGTTATGTAGAAATTTCCCCCAAACAGAGAGAAAATTAATAAAATTTGAAAAAAAAAAAAAGTGATCTCATCAGGATAATTTCTGACACGCTGCTGGGGGATGAGGACAGCTGTGCAAACTGCGTTCCAAACAGGTCTTACATTTGTCAGCACAGAGGTATGAAAATGTCTCAGTTCTCACTGTAGTGCTGGCAGCTTGGCAAAATATTAATGCTGTCCTGGAAGCGCTGCTACTGCTTTTGCTTCCCTTTATGTGTATTACACACATGAGATGCTGGCCGCATTTAAGACAGATGCTTTCTGAAGTTGCATTAAAACTACAAAGGAAGAAAAAAGGGCAGTTTCAGAGACTGCATCAATGCTCATATGGCTCCCTAGGAATTACAGATGCGAGGGCAAGAGGAAACTGTAGGATGCATAATTCCTAAAGATAGAGCTGAGTTTTCAAGATGTATAGCAATTTGATAGTGGATCATACTGGGTTATAGTCCAACACTTTCCAGCTCCACTGCAGGTGTTTTAAGCTACATGAGAAATTTTGTTGTACAGTAAAGCAGTTCTCCTAAAACTTGTTCAAAAATATAGGGTGCCGTTTCCTTTTTTATATGCAAAATACGAGAGTCACAACTATTAATGGTCTTTATGAAGGACCTATGTACCTCTCTTTGCACTGCCTTAACTTATATACATCACACTTTGTATCTGATAGTCATGCTATACTTACCAAAATGTATTTCAAACTCTACGAGGTTAAAATATTACTAGGTTTCACCCTGGCTTGCATAGCTGTAATCTGTGCTACATCAGTGAAATAGTTTCATGGAACTTCTGACATCTGATTTCACACCAAGCATTTTGAGCAGATGCACAAATACACCTTGGAATGGCTTCATGAATAATGCAGTCAATTGCAACAGCACACATGGCCATGTTTTTTTTTTTTTCTTTTTTTTTCTCCTCTATCCTTAGTTAGCATTGCATCTCTTTTTCTTGGGAGAACCTTCAAGTCTGTAGCTACTGTTGAAGCTAGTTCTCACATTGCCTTTCTCTCTGTGAACTGTTATTTTTTATCTGATGTTACATAGCTTTCACAGGACTTCTAAAATTACTGTATAGCAGTAGTATTTCTTATATCTGTATCACCTACATGATGCTTAATGAAAAAGCAGTCCCTTGGCAGGACAAACTAGCTAGTGTTCACACTGCATTATGGAGGAGGCAGCAGCTGCTATATTTAGAGTACTGAATATCTTCTCCCATTATAAATCTATTTATTTTACAGATCTCAAAACTCACTGGTACAGTTGCGCCTTTTCAGATTGATGAAAATCCTGTTTAACTTTAATTGACAACCCAATCATTAAAAAGTTGTCATTTTAGCTTAGTAAAAAAAAAAAAAAAAAAATCACCCAAAGGAGCTGGGCTCCCACTGCAGCAGCATCACTGGCTCACTGTGCTGGCGATTCAAGAGGAGCCAGCACAGGGAAGGGTGGCACCCTGCATACCGTCTGCAAGGCTTGTGGAGGTTGGGGAGTCTCCCAAGCACTGTGCCAACAACACTGGGGCAGGAACCCTGTGGGGTGTGCAACCTGACTGCATTCATCAGTAGCAGCAGAAGTGTACACTCTGGTTTGGGGAATTCAAGTTTTGCTGACAACACATGGCTAAAATCACATAAGACTGAATACTTTTATCTTTTTCCTTGGAATAAAAAAAAAAAAGAAAAAAAAGAAAAACCAACACAGTTTTTTTTTAAACTGCTACAAGAATATAAAATCGAGCATTTAAGATGTTGTCCCAACAGCCTCAATTAAATTTTCCTTTGGCGAGTACATTATAGTTCCACAGACAAGAGCTTCCTATTTTTCCATAAAAATCTTTCATTTTCTGAGAAAGACATGAACAATTAACCTTCCTGAATAACACAGAGATGGCACTTTCTAATCCCTCCCCCCCAGCAGACATTGGTATTTAACATAAGTTTAGTATTCAGTATTTTATATTGCAGCCCAGAGCTTTATCCAAAATTATTATTGCATTCAAATAGCATGCTGGATTTTCCTAACTGAAAATGTAACTATCTCCCATGAACTGCCAGGACAAATTATCAATCCTGTATTATTCACCTTCTGTGAACAATCCCAGAGTCCAACAGTTCTTCCTTTTTTATTTTATTTTGGTTTTTATTTAATTTTTTTTTAATTATTATTATTTTTTCTAGTCTACATTTCCAAATCCTTCTCCCCAAGGCTAACTACTTCTAATCATACTGAGGCCATCTCTGTGTTTTTTTAAAAGACATCTAAAATACCACATATCACCAATCCAGTTTTTGTTTTAGGAAAAGTAATCTCTCCAATAACTTACCTATGCTTTTTGTAATGGTAAGAAGTGTAACAAATGTTTTCAAAGATTTATTTCTGTGTTTAGAAAAAAAATTCTCTGCACGTACACACACACACACACAGAGTCCATGTTTGTTAGATATCTATAAAAATATTCCTAATACATGCAGACAGATAGCTGCTGAAAACTGCAGAGAATAGAGTTGATCTTGAATTTAAAGCAAAAGGAAACTATGGAATTAACTGGAATTTATTGGCTTTAGCAAAGAGGAATAGAGGAGTAACATGCTCCTGAGGCACAGAGCAGTATAACCACTAAGTAAAAGACATCTTTTTCCCCATTAATAAATGAAGACTGCTTAGATTTGCACATGTACTACTCCTGCTCAAAGTTAGAACAAGGCACTTATGAATCTGAATACAAAATTTGACCCAACTCCCACATAATTTATTAAGGAATCTCATTGTTAATTGCCAGGCGTTATAAATTATTTTACTGAAAAAAATGAAAGCTACAAACACAATCCAAAGGGAAAATAAATGCACCAAAACCTGTACTTTACTAACGTACTCTAGTACCTGTGATTTAAATTCGACATAGTTTTTCATGCTAACAAATATCACGTATTTTGCAGCACGCAAGTACTCTCCACAGTAACAATAGATGTCATTTGAGATTTAACAGCAGAGAATTTAAGAGGAGGGGAAATACTTCCATTTTGATTTGAGTTGTAAGCACCATCTCGTGGAACTACAAAACCTGTAGATTAGAAGAAAGATGGGTTTATAAACTCCCCTCATAAACTAACAGGGATTGCTACCTGGACATAAAACAGAGAACAAAAAAGAACATAACTAATTCTCTCTCCTCCTCCAGACCCACAATAAAAATGAAAAGAAGGTCTTCTACCCAAACCAGTAAGGCAATCTTGTACCTACCTACCTGCATTCAAAGCCCTATGGACAGCAGAGCTGATCCATTTACTGACAAAGAATGGCAGATCAGGATTCCTGGGGCTATAATGAGAAACTACAGTCCCTCCATAATGTAGCATTCTGCTCCATTTTCCCCTCTTCTCTTCCCTGTCTCATAGTACTATTATAAACTGTCGTTTCTGATTTACAGAGAAAATCTCTTTCTCCTTAGAAGAGGGTACTTATCACAAAAGCTCAGCTCAAGCACTTTGCAAAATATTAGTCTGGTAAAATGAACCTGCATTGTGGATGCATAAAGCTAACTTTCATCAGGGGATATGTTGTGTCTGGGTTATGGAAGATGCCATTCCACAGACTGGATAGAAACGCGTTCTCCTTTCAGATTAAAATAGCAATATATGTATTGTAAATGAAGGAAAAATACACAGCTGCAGGATTTTATAGAGTAAGGCACATGCAAACTTCTGTGATCTATTTATTTCCTTAGTACGGCTAATGATATTATTAGTAATATTACTGTATCCATCAGCACTCAGCAGACAATTCTCTTGCTCCCACACAATTCCATGGAATTATTTGAAATGGAAATAGAAAAAGCAGAAAAGCTCTTAAACAAGGGCTAGTTCATCTATGAATATTAAACTAAAATGAACCCTCCTGGGAGTTCTGACAGACTGCTCCAGAATGGAAAACCATGTCATTACTGACATGAATCGTATTACATAAAATTAGTGGCAAGAGAGTGCTCTTTTAAATAAGCACCATCCACATGTTTAATATCACATCAGTATGTCTGACAAAATGAAAATTCATTATTCTCATCCTTATTATTAGGGGTTTTAGTAGAAATACAAGTGGAATGCAAATAACTAACATTCTGTATTTTTGTTATCAACTGCTTTAGCACTTTAATCTTACCATATGCATATAAGGATGAAAAATGACTTCTTAAAAGCTTACAAAAGAAGCAAAAGCGGTGGGCAGCAGCTTTGCCTCTTGTGACAATAGTGCTGGTGGATGTGCTGCTCCTCGTGGTGTCCTTCTGCTTAATTTAGCCCATCATGTAAATCCATACTGTATGAGAGTATTAACTGTGATATCAGGAAAATCACTGCACTGGAAAAGAATGATTAAACTGCAAAGAGGGTGGGATTATTAGGATGATACATACAGCCTTCAAATATCAGCAAAATTTGAGAGTTAAATTGTTATTAATTTGCAAAAACATTGTGCAAGTGCAATGACCATTTAAAAACGCACTGGATGTTAATTCAGTACATGCCTGTCACTCTATAATAGAATCATTTGGATTGGAAAGGACCTTTAAGATCGAGTCCATCTAGCACTGCCAAGTCCACCACTAAATCAGGCACCACATCTGCATATTTTTTAAATACCTCCAGGGATGGTGACTCAATCACTTCCTGGGCAGCCTGTTCCATTGCTATCACATCTGTAAGAGCTTGAAAGGATCATAATACCCCTTAGCACCTTATAGTCTTCAAAGATCCCAGCTTGCCTTTTGCAAACTTAGAGGTAAATGGATGCATGACCAAATTCCAGTTCAGGGAATTATGTTCTCCTTAACCCAGTTCCCAAAGCAGTGGCAATTACCTATAATCATTGTCTGCTGACTTCAGCTTAGCTATTGCTACATTTGCTGCTAAACATTAGAGGTTTCTTTTCTTTTTTTTTTCTTTTACTTTTCATGCATAGAAAAATACCAGATATAAACAACATATAATGAATTATTCAGTTAGCAAAGTCCTTCAGGATACTTCAAATGAAATTACACACTTTTTTCATGAAAAATATAGTGAAATAATGGTAGAAATCACCAAGGAAAGATGTAAATGAAGGCAACAGGTAAATGTTACTATACATTCATAATCTCAGGTCTGCCTGCAAAATTAGTGCAATAGCCTCACATGTTTGACTCACATTTTCCATTCTTTTTCAACTTACAAAACACTCAGCCTACTTTGAATACATACAGTATGATCAGAAATTATGACTCTGTAACGTCAGTTAAAACAATTAGCCAAGAAACTAAATACTAAACCTAAATGGCTTAGATTTTTAGCAATAGGGAAGAATGTACCTGGTATTTTTTGAAAGACATCTCTAAAGCTATGTAATATATAGAAGCCTAGGGAGAATATGGAAAACCTGTGAAGATGAAATGCAAAAATAGAGTTCCTTCTCCTTTTGGTACAGTTTTATTAATAAGGTCTCAAGAACTGCAGAATGAAATACAACTTCATAAGAGGGATTCGGTTTCCTCACACATACTCTGCAGAAAGTGCAAAATGGAATTTTCAGATTCCCCACCCCCAATATAGTCAGCTGACAGTGGTTTAACTAGCATCCTTGCCTACCAGAACTGAGAGTCCTTCTGCTCAGGCATTTACTTCTGTTACACAGGACAACAAAATGATAGACATAAATCACAATATTCTGATAAGCTCCCCCTCAGACTGGCATGGCCATAAGATACCTGCTGAGGATAGGATTTGACTGCATGGCTATGAGCTGTCACAACTTGGACACGGGGAAGCCGAATACCAACACACACAAAAAAGCAAGGTCTGGCACAGGCAGACAGACCAAGTTTATCTTGGACAAGCCCAAGTCAGCTTATGGAGATGTCACTCTCTTTCATAGATTATTGAGGGACATGAGGGTCCTAATTCAGGTGCCATGAATCTGATCCTAGTGAAAGCTGAAAGCTAGGTTGACCTCCTCAATTTCAACATCAAAAATGTTCAAAACAGTCCCTTTCCTCACTTTTTGTGAGCATGAGATGAACATCTGAACTGAGAAAGTACCCAGCTTTCTCTCCATCTACATTTTACCTGCATCATAACAGCAGCAAATAACAAGTGCTGAACTGAAGTATCTCAGGGATTTACAGATTTCATTTAACAGTCACTTTTAACTGTTAAATGACTAATGGCTAATTCCCTCTTTGGCACAAAGCCTTTACTCAGAGAGTATGTGAGACTTTGCAAGCTGTTTTTAACAAAAACATATGGGAAATAGTAAACTAGTCCAGGTTATGTTTAAAATAGGACGTTCTGTTGGAGTAATATTTTAGATACTCCGTTAGAAAACAAAAATCAATCATGACAGGTTTTAATGTTCTGTTTTGGACAGCAGCAGAATAAACATAATAATGATTTTCTTTTCTTCCTACTTAATCCTACTGTTTTCCCAACCACTGGATCATTACTCTCCTTTGTTACCAAAATGCTCAACCAAGATGCTGATTAGTGTCTCAAATGCTTGATAACAGGAACAGCAATCAATATCTCTGCTTTAGTCTGTTTGTGGTGGACATTTTGTTCCTTTACTTCTGGATACAGGCTCTGCTACTGTGATCCATGGCTTTAATACTGCCTCTAGAGTGGATTAGTGCAGAGCACTCTTCTTTAGCTATTCCTTATCTTCTCTTAATACACAGCATCACTGTAATAGAGATGTTGCCTATTTGCTGAATTTGGAAGTGCTGGTTTAAAAAGCTAAATCTCTAAAGTGTTTTGGATCCCAAAGACTTCTGCAGCTATCCCATAGTACTATAGGGAGCGACCAGAGCTGCAGCCCTCATCTATGGAGCTCGTGTATTTGAACTGCTGCCACTTGACTTGCCCAATTGCTCTGGAGTTTTAGTGGGGTTTTATTTTATTTAATGGTTTCTTTTAAGAGCCACAGTAGAAAAATACTTACTTTCAGCAAGTTAAGAGTGGACTTTCCTTTGGGCAACTGTAATACTGAAGATTTAGATTTTTCCCAGAGTTTTGCAAATAACACCCTGCACATGCTTAGCTTTTAAAGACATCTCCCTGGAGCTTAACAACAGACAGGTGCAGACACACTTCAGCCAAGTCCTAGTATTTACTTCCTGGATGTTTAATTTATAAACATATTCTGTATTTGTGCTCCATAAAACAAAACAAGTCTCTTTAAAAATCTGTTTCATATAGCTTTTTTTAAAAAAATACTGCATAGTAATAACACAGTGTGACTACAGCTAAATATATCTTCTACATTGCAGCTTTTACTGCATTATAAAGGCAGCCAATTTGAAGACAACATCAATAATTTAGAAACTCAGCTATGTGCAGCAGCCTAATTAGATTATCTTTACTTGGCAATTTTTTCAGTAAGACATTAGCTTCTTTGCTTTTATAGGAACGCATCGATGGAGGTCTTCCAGTAAATCATGTAACAATCAATCAATAGACATAAACTCACATGCCATTGTAAAACATTTCTTTAGCAAGTGCTTATCTTCTTCTCACGGCTTTGGTAAAAGGAGTGTGCTGTTCAAGATTAAGCTAACATAGTAAATCAGGTTTTGACACAAAATATCTCTGGAGATAGAGATTTAGAAAGCCTTCTCTAGAGACCTGCATAGCGGCTGCCAGCGCCACCACCTACAGGCACCAGAGAGCTGCCAGAACACAAGCCCTGCATTTCTGTAATGGAACTCCTCATGATACTTGCCTTCAGGAAAGGGCACTTTTAGCTCCAACTGGTTGAAAAGGTCCTTTTTCACCAGTGAGCAATTGGGGGTGAGCAGAGGAAAATATCCTTTTTTCCTAAGCTACATTTTGTACAGTGTAAGCAATAAAAGCAACATGATTTTGGACTGAGACAATTGCCTCTTGGTGACTAGAGAAAAGGCAGAAGAGGCATTAAGTCCCCAGGCCTCATGTGTCAGCCTGGATCCAGCCACAGCGAAGGCAGCCAGCCAGCAGCAAACACTAGAATCAGAGATTTAGGTGGGATACAGACTGCCTGAATAGAGTACAAACCAAGAGAATCTTGTGAAGTGCAAGGTCCTGCAACTGGGTCATGGCAATCCCAAAAACATTTACAAGCTGGGCAGAGACTGGACTGAGGGCAGCTCTGAGGAGAAGGACTTGGAGGTCTTGGTTGATGAGAAGTGCACACATGACCCAGCAGTGTGCGCTCACAGCCCGGAAAGCCAACCATATCCTGGGCTGCATCAAAAGAAGCGTGACCAGCAGGTCGAAGGAGGTGATCCTGCCCCTCTACTCCACTCTGGTGACACCACCTGGACTACTGCATCCAGCTCTGGAGACCCTGAATATAAGAATGACCTGGGCCTCCAGAGGAGGGCCACAAAGACGGTCAGAGGGCTGCAGCACCTCTCCTAGGAAGAAAGATTGAAAGAGGTGGGCTTGTTCAGCCTGGAGAAGAGAAGGCTTTGGGGAGACCTTAGAGCAGCTTCCAGTACCTAAAGCGGGCCTACAAGAAATCTGGAGAGGGACTTTTTACAAGGGCCATGTAGTGACAGGGCAAGGGGTAATGGCTTTAAACTGACAGAGGGTAGATTTACATTAGATAGTGGCAAGAAATACTTCTATGAAGGTGGTGAGATGTGGGTGCTCCACCCCTGGAAGAAGTCTCAAGGCCAAGTTGGATAGGGCTTTGATCAACCTGACGTAGTGGAAGGTGTCTGTGCCCATGGCAGAGGGTTGGAACTAGATGATCTTTAATAATGTCCCTTCCAACTCAGACCATTCTATGATCTTTTTCCCACAGAAATGTGAGAGGTGCTAACTTTTTTTTTTTTTTTAAAGAAAGTTGCCATCTCTTAGTCACCAGAAATGGATAGATATTAGGTTAATTGTGTGCATGAGCACCAATGCACAGTTCTCTTATTACCCCTGACATTTTCATCCAGTGCAAACAGGCATCATGAGGGAACCACCACCAGCATCACCAGGTGAGTAGCCAGTGTCCATCTGGTTAACTTCTTCTTCAGATGGAAGGTGACCCATTCCAAAGTCCCTGTAAGTTCACTGATTCAATAAGGAAAACTGTTGTGTTCAGGGATAATCCCACCGGGAATGGACAGGCCTTCTTTTGTCCAAACTGATTCTCTCCAGATTCAAGCCTACTCCGTGTGCATGTGGGCTGCAAGCCAGAATCATTTGCCAAATCAGGGGGATGAAGCTGTGTATTTCTGGGGGCTGATATTCTCTTCAGCACAGACAGGGGAAATGTGGAAAGTCCCTTCATTGCCTGAATCCAGAAAGGATTATTTGGGCCAGAGATTTTAATTACAACTGACAGTGCAGGCGTCCTGCTGATGGCAGCCATTTTACTGATGTGACGGCATTATCCCTAGTGACACTGGCAGTAAGGAATAGCTGCCAGTTGGCCCACATTTGGAGGTAGGACCTACTGACCTGAAGGAGACTGCTCAAGCCCAGCATCAACTGGGTCAAATGACTTCAGAAGAGCCATTATGGAGAAGAGATTTTGGTTAATATGCTGACTGACGTGTGTTCCTGGAGCTCCCGCTTTCCCTAGCACAGGTGCAAAAGATCAATACTGCCTCCTGCACTAAGCACCCGCAGTAGATTGGGAGCCCGGCTTCCCCAGGCTGTGAAAGGGAACCATTTGTGCTGCCAGGTCTGCAGTTCCAGAGCCCTTGTATTTCAATAGCACCCTGATCGTGGAAGCAACTGGGACTGAAGGTAGTTTTCACTGAAGCCTGTCTTCTCAGACAGGGGACAATGCGTGTGACAAGGACTGCACAGTGGTGAAGACAAGTTGCACAATCTGTCCCTTTCAAGCTCATGGTCAGGTGATGGCAATCTCTCATTTGAAATTATCTTGTTGACTCTTCTCCTTTTTATTGCACAGATACTCTATGGGTGAGTATATAGCACACTATATAGCAATTACAGAAATCAGGTATTTTCTACTTATTTTCATTTAAAGCAGCAATGAGAGGGAAAGATCACCTCAGCAGCAAATACTCCATGGACCTCTAATGGTTCACTGATGAGTGAGCGAGAGCCATTAATCTACAGACTCCATATGAATTCTGGGTAATGGCAGGAAGACATCAGTAGAAGTTTCCGCTACAGAGCATTTGCAGATCTGGGCTTGAGACTTCAGCTTCTGAGACTGTGATGAAATGAAAAGCCAGAGTTCATACGACAAGAAAAAAGCCTGGTTTTGACAGATGCACAGCTAGCACACAAGGATATGTCTTAACATCAAACTGCTACCTTACAAAATGCCCTAAGGTGCACATACTATACACAGTATGCTATTTAAAATGCCTAGCAATGTATTCTGCAGTATCCTCTCTGACTTCTTTCCTCAAGCTTAAGGGCTCACATGGAATCCCATACATAAACAGTGTTACCAGAAATGCATAAAGACCCACTGGCAGAGAAAATGGGTCTTTTATCTTGCCCCACTTCCACCCAGTTTTTTGAAAAACAATTAACCTATTTTTAGGAACATGGTTCACTTTGAAAGGTTGCATCTCAGTGCTGTTTTCTTGCACAAAAGATAACAGAGAACCATGTTCCCAAGAGCTATATGATACTGCTCTGTCTGCTATCTTGCATCAAACCCTAATGGCCTTTTAGAAATTTTAAGATATTTCTTGGAAAGATACTGCAGCGGAAAATTATCAAATACGACACTCACATCCACACTGTAGATTAGTATGCCCCAAGACATTTTTGAAGATTGGAAATTAATTCATATTCAAAATGACAAGCTCCATTATAACTAGTAGAATAAATATTTGTAATTAAGATTTTCACAGGGCAATTACAGAACTTTAAAAAAATAATATTCTTTTAAAAACAAAATGGAGCTGAAAGTGTCTTCAAAGATACACAAGTAGTGATGACACTGAAGCTCCCAACCATTATGATGATAAGAAGCAACCAGCGCACAAGTGGAATATTTTTATCAAATGACATATCAAGGGTGAAAGCCTACCATTCAAATAGGTATGTTCTCATAAGACTATTAGTAGTGTTTTTCTAAGAGCATTTGACTTGGCATACCTTTTAATATATGACTTAAGTGTTCTATTTTATATATAAAATAGAACATAGAGCTAGCATGTAGAGGGGATAAGATCATGTACAACTAAGACTATTAGTAGCGTTTTTCTAAGAGCATTTGACTTGGCATACCTTTTAATATATGACTTAAGTGTTCTATTTTATATATAAAATAGAACATAGAGCTAGCATGTAGAGGGGATAAGATCATGTACAACTAAAGAAATGACCCTTGATATTTGCTTTTCCATTAAAGGAGAATATATTGCAGGAACAGAAGTGGATACTGTAAACCCTGTCACTGACATTGCCTCCTGAGGAAGTCAGAGGGATTCAATCCCAATGCCATGAAGATACACACTTTAAATTCTAACACACTGCTCTGTATCATAAAGAACATGCTCTTCCCTAGACTAAGTCCATATTAAAATGGAATTTCTAAATTTCAGTGAGAGGAAACATTAAGCTCAAAGATATGCATGCTTTGTTGCATGTTCAATGGCCTGAAATCATCCCTCCTCTCTCTTCAAGTACAGAGAAAAAAATCCAGCAAATCCAAATGCCATCCTTTTGGCCTATCCTTATTACAACTGGAGATCCCCTTCTTAAAAGAAAGGCATTCAATAAAGAAAAATGTAAAAATGGAAGACAGGAGGAATGAGAGTGGGAAAGATGGAAAAGAGAACCAAGTACTCCCCACATCACTGACACAAGTTTTGGATGTAAAAAAAGATAAAGGAAACTAGACAAATTGTGGAACACACACCCTGTCTTGTCATTGAGATAATCGATATGAAATCCTCAAGATTAGCATAAACCAGGTTTTCTTCCCATTTTATTACTACTTAGTACTGAAGCCAGAAATAGGCACACCTGCTACACGTGCACTGGCAAAATACTAAAATCAGCAAGGGTTCTATTGTATCCCAGATCTAGGGTTTTTGGGGGTTTTTTTTCCTCCCCAAAATTTCATCTGCAGTTGTAATTTGTTGTCATTTGTAAAATGAACTGGAGCCCCTGCACCAGCCCGAGAGAGCAGGTGTATTACCAGCACACAGGAAAGCATCACATCTGGCACTGTGACCTAGGCAGCCAAAGTGGAAACAGGGGAAAGACTTGACACCATTTGCTGCTTTGCTCCTCTCAGTGGCCTTCACACACAGGGAACAAGATACCTCTCATGGTCCTAGATTTACACATAGATGTAGATCACAGAAAGTCTTTGAACATCTGAGATATCAAATTTCACTTTGCAGCTACTCTAAAAATTAATTCCAATGTTTATTGATGCATGGCACAGTAAGAGAATCCTTTTAAGAATCTTTTGCAAGGATATCTTGGTTTTCTTTAAAGAAATTAAGAGGTTGCTGGCATAAACGTCTTTGGATGCAAATCTCCAAGAAGTAGGACCTGCAATGTATCTTAGAAGACTATTATTTTGGAAGACAACTAAAATATTTGAGAGATGTCAAAAGCTGATTTCTAATGTGACAAATGTCATGGAAGAAACACTGTGGAATACTCCAGAAATTAGGTGAAAATTAGAAAGAGGTGGCAGCATCTTTCCTTTTTCCCTTCCAGTCCAGTATTTTCAATAACTAGTAAATAAGTCCCCAGATGCACTAATGGCTGCCATCCAGGAAATGCATCTGCTGTGTTTATGAGATCTGCAGTTCATAAATAATTGCCAAATATAGAATTATTCACTTCAGTGCTATCAGAGGCTGTTTTATAAGAAAAGAGAATATACCAGAATTACACTTATGAGGTAGATCAATCAGTTTGATTTAGAATTCATGTGCGTGTGTGCCGAAGGTTAACTTTTGTGGAAAAGGACCATTTACAGATTTTACATTAACTGTCTGACTGGCAATTGAAGCTTTCTGAGCCAAACACACTGCCACTGGTCCTTTAGACATCAGCATCCCTATGTAGGTGTACCTGTGTGAGTACGCTTTAGTCCTTCAGCTTATGAAAACCCTAACCCCATTTTGTCAATGATTTTTTACATCCTTGTGCTGTATAACAAAGGAACAGTTTCCAGGTTGTACATGCCAAATACCACATCCTGCCTTTTATGGCTCCAGACAGAAGGCTAAGGCTCCAGTAGCCCAGAATGACCTGATATTGAGAATCACCTACTGAGGTTAGTGCAAAAAACCTCACTGACTTCCTCAGGGACTGGATCATACCTGAACTGATCCAGGAATGCACAGGTACAGCGAAGGTACAGCTGCTTGTATGCTCCCACATTTAAATAAGAAAGAAATTTTCCCACTTATGACCTTCTATAAGGATTCAAAAGATGATGCTGAAAAAAAAAAATAAAAATCAGACCAGAGGAGGGGTGGAAATGTACTGAAGGTACATATGAAAAAAGAATGACAACTAAGAGAAAAAGGTCTAAATGCTTCATAACTGAGTACTCTGTCCCCAGTTTCCACTTCCAAACTGTGTTTATATCTATGCTTACAAAAGCTGGCCAAATTGAAGGGTGGGCAATCTTCTGCAAAGAAACCTATGCTGTCTTCACCTTTGATTTCAACTGGTTGGACCTGAATAAACTCTGCTGTGAAGGCCATCTCTTTAGATGCTGCTGTGCTCCTAGCACGGCTTTCCACATGAACACCACCATTGGCCATTGGAACACAACTCTGCCAAGACAAAAAGCTACACAGATATAGTCTACAATGCAGCCAGAAAGCTTGAGTAAAGACTTTACTCACAAGTTTCTGGTCCCTTCCCGGCTACTAGGAAAAAGCAAAGTTCTTAAGTTTCCTGGCACTAAGATACAGAAAAACATTTAAACCGAGAGGCCAACAGGGGTCAGCCCTGGCCTAGTCCGGCACAGTAACGCACCACTTCCATCTCCGCAGCCTGTGGCACAACACAGGCAAAAGCCACACAGGGCTGGAATAATTAATGTTGTGAAGTGATGTCCAGCCATGAAAAACCAATGAAACATTTGGCAGTGGGAGCCTTCCAAAGGAAGCTTCTAAGATCTCTGAC
The DNA here is from genome assembly GCF_004027225.2 of Strigops habroptila. Lineage (NCBI taxonomy): Eukaryota > Metazoa > Chordata > Aves > Psittaciformes > Psittacidae > Strigops > Strigops habroptila. Next base: position 34,010,089 of record NC_044281.2, read on the forward strand.
ATTAGTCCAAATTCCTCTCAGTTCTGCAATTTTGTACCTGAAAGAAGCATGGAAGAGATCTGGTGGGCTCAGTTCCCTTCTCAAATGCTCGCATGCATTCAGAAATAGAGTGACATTCCTTGTTTGCATATCACATCTAGTGGCTTTAGCACCACCTGGACATGGCAGCTGTAGTATTTTCTGTCTCCCCAGGGATGGCCCTTCCAAGACAGGCTTGGTGTGAGTATTCAAGGTTTCACCTTCAACAGTTGTGAGCCTTACACTTGCAGGCTCAGTACAAGACAATCAGGGTTTTTAATTAAAAAAGTCATATCATGAAAAAAGGAAAGCAAGAAAATCCTTTCTTGAGGAAGACTGAAGGCAGCTAATGGATATGTCTAATACCACCCTCAGGCATCTTCCACCATGAAAAGCATGAATGCTGCATGCCAAGGACTACATGTGGGCCACAAAAGCATAAGACAGAAGCTCAGACACTGAACTTAACACTGCTACCAGCTGAATATATAAACAGCCAAGAAGTGGCTGTGCTTGGCTTGGATGTCTCTATTGCTGTTCTAATTTCAATGACAAAATGCTTCAGATACAGCAACATGCCTCAAGCAGGCACGCACAGCACCCACTGATTGCGGTAGGAGCTGCACGGGCATGCTGAAGAGGAGAAAGGAACCCTTTGTGTCGTACCAAACACTGGAGCATCCACCAGATGATCTACTTTTTAGTCACACTTTATCTCATGATCAGCTGGGCTGAAATACTAAAGACATTGTCAATTGTTCAGTGACGGTAAAAATAAAGCTGCAGGCTGCAGTTGATATTTACTAAGCTGTTGATGAACCATTAATTTTATCAGGGCACAAAGCACTGCAGAAGAAATGCTGGAAAATGTAATCAAATGATGAAAGGTACTTAACACTATTTCTATGTCATTGTGACTGTGTCTTTTCATTGGTACTTTGTGACAAATATAGAGCATACCCAGTAACTTAAGTGTGTGTACACATATGCACATGTAAACTTATACAAATTGTAATTTGTGCATTTAAAAAAACATTTATTGTTTTAAAAAACTGGCTAATGCTAACCCTCAAAAGGAGTATAAATATTATGGTTTGCCTCAAATTTCCTTTGCTTACTGAAACATTGAGAACTGAATATTGCATGTATATTCCATACACTAAAATAACATCAAAGAGAAAGATGAAGCAACCCTGTAAAAAAAGTTATAATTAAATTTAAAGGAAAACCAAACAAAAAACCCCAAACAAACAAAACCCCAAACCAACAAAAAAAACCCCACCAACCACACAAAACAAAACAACAAACAGCCACTGTACTGGTGATGTGCTGAATTCCATAACAGTTCTGCAGCCAAAATGGTGTCCCAAGATCTGATACTTACTCCTACCTTCTGCTCAGTCTCCTGAGGAGCCACAGGCAATAAATAACACATTACCCATACAAGAACTTCAGTACAACATAGTTTCAAACCTTCCACTTTCATTCTAAAATGAATAAGTTAACAAACAAACCAAAGCAATTCCAGAAATCATTTTCTTGTATAATTACCAGAAGACCCTAGATCAGGGTCAATGCAAGAAAGGCTTCCAGATTAATTTCTGTCACTTTCATTTTCAGTTTCTGTAGTCTTTAGAGTTTATATGTGCTTACCTACAAAAACATGTCTGATTTTACTGCTTCACTGTGTATACTCTCAAAAATTTACATTTGAAAGTTGCTTCCTTATCATACTGCAAAAAAACCACCAAACCCCTAGCCTACACAATCTTCTTCTTTGAGGAACCAAGGAGTCGGTTGTTCCTTTGAAAAAATGATAATGTTCAGTTTCAAAAAAAAAAGGTGCAACTGGAATGAAATGTATTGATTCTTCTTCATACAGAGAGCAGTCTCTGCAAGCAACTAGTATACTCTATATAAGCAAAAGAAAGTTACATGGTTGCAAAGAAATCACACATTCCAGTTGATTCTAAGTAATGACAAGAAATCTTCGTATTTGGCTATTCTGATTCTTCCTTGTCATGTATATGCTTACTTGTAGGCCTAAATGGAAAACTCTTAAATCTTTCTTCCTTGAAACATTAAATAGGATAAACCTGCTTGCCAGGGTCTGTTTCTTGGAGGTTTTATACACAGTGGAGCCACTTACATCTGAATCAAAAGAGGTGAGAGACTAACCATCAACAGAGCCAAATCTTTCAAACAAACAGATAAATAACCACATAAAGTACAACATAAAAGTCTAAACTTTCCTCTCCTTTAATAAAAATAACCCAAGGTAGGGGGGATTTTTAAACCACTGCTCATGGTTTTTTCTTTTATCACAGTTAAGAAACCTCAGTCCTTCCTTCTGAATATATTTTCAGACACATTCAAATCTTTGCTTATGTTAAAACATCATTAAAGAGAAGAGCATTAGCCTATCTGTCAGTTTGCCACAGAAGAGCATTTTCTGGCATTTGGCAAGTCATTCGGCAAGTCATTCCTAGAGGACTTGTTCAACATATGGCCAAATGTTACACAGAAAGTAAACCATCATATGCTCAGCATCATGGAGGAAAGGAGAAGCAAAGCAGAAAGTATTGGTAAAAGTCAGTCTCTGATAGCATTCACTTCATTTTCCACAAAGTATCAAGTCTCAAGATTCTGTCTTTGTCTTCAGCTCTATTGCATTTGTCTGTAATGCAGGGAGAACACTTAGACCTACAGAGTCTGTAGCTTTCTCTTGAGCTTAAAACTCCTGATTAGTATTCACCGCACAGTCAGCCAACATGCGTATCACACCCGCTTTTGCCTCCTTCCAGCACATTGTTTGTACCTTAGCAAATGCTTTGATGTTACCGGTACTATGACCCATGCTTCATGTGTAGCAAAAGTATACCATCATGAAAGTTTTATCAACCAGCTTTTTTCAGTTTCTTCTTAAGAGAAAATTAAAACATTTTAATGTTAAAGCTCAGAGATTTAATGGTAACATACCTTTTAGGGTCAGATTTTCAAAATGCATACTGCTTTTTCACAGTTACTTCTGGGACCAAAAATGCAATCAAGTTTGTGGAAACAAAGATAACTGGGCTTTAAAGTTCTGACACCTGCATAATCCACCACAGCACAGAAACAAAAGAACAGCAGTGAACCCTAAAGCTAAAAGCAAATCACTGACAAGCCACAAAGTTCTGGGAGTTGGGTTCAGCAATGTTTTCTTTCTGTTTCCTTATAATTGCAGAAAAAGATAAGCCAGGTGATAGGCTGGGAACAAAAGGAGCTTTTCCAGTTGGATGTTTCCTACTAGCACAGGTAGTAATTTGAATTTCTGATGACAATGGGGAGAAAGCAGAGCCCGAATTGAGCCTATGGAAGTTTCACTCATACTTCTAATCAAACTGAAGCCATATTGATCACTCACACACACAGTTATAACAGATAAAAAAGACTTTTCTTTCTTCAAGGATTTTATCTGTTACCATCAGTAAAACACTGGGTGCATGCCAGGCACCATTTTCTACTTGAGAAATGTTGTCCTGTTAGTGATGAGGTTATTGAGAAACTGGAGATGTAGAAATGACAACTTAGTAACAAAAAACCCACAACACCTGTAGGCTAAACAAAGACACTGAGTATGTGTTTTGAAAATGTATTCTTTTTACCTTACATTTTTACAACTGGAACTACCTAGAGCTACAGCACAATCTGTGATCCAGTTAAGTGTTAGAGGTTGGATGATGGTTTTACTTCCATTGAACAGAAAAAACCAAGCCATAAGAATTCTGAGGGTGCATTTTAATCTTAAAGGTAAGCTGCAAGCCAAGAAAGGGTGCTCATGCACTGTGCTCTGCCTCTTCCATGTGCTTCTCATTCCCAGGCACATGGAATGAGTGCACCAGGCCAGCACTGCTGCACCCCTAAGTCCCTGATGTCTCTCCAAAGGTGAGTTGAACACCCGCAATACTAGCAGACAAATGCTGGGGATGGTGACATGGAAAAAAAAAGGAGAAGTTAAGCCCTGCAGCTTTCAGTGACAAGTGGCAAAATGAGTCTAAATAGCCTGTAGTCCAAGAAACATCCGGCCACGCTCCAAGATCACACTGAGACTACAAGTAGGCCTCTGACTTCTTTTCATCCATCTTAAAGCCCTGTTGCTTCTCCAGGATCATCAACATGTTGTAGCTCACAGCATGGTTACAGATATTGTCTGAAAGCCAGAAGATAGATGAACTGCTTTGCTGAAAATTAATCTATATTCTTGTTTCTTAGCACACAGTATTCAGTTCCTCAACAATCAATGCCATTAGTTATTACTGGCTGAGGAACTAATGTTGCCGGTTTCCTTCAGCTGTATTGATCAACCCTTTCTTGGTTTGGTCTCCAGACATCCACATTTTATCTGGAAAGGCTTCTTACAAAAAGCAAAACACATCAAGCCATGATTTTTATGAATTTTATCATAGAAAAGAATATCACATGTCCTCTGCAATCATTTTGCTTCAACTACTAACTATGCTGTTCATCACCTAGAATTAAAAACTTGCATCTGAAGGAAGATACTCCTCCAGCTGATTCAGGAGATTTAGTTCAGTTGTAACACCTTGCATGTTACTTTGGCTGGTAGAAGTCAAAGAGCACATTCCAGACTTCATGCAGAACTGGATCAAGGACAATCACATTAGCTTTGAACAGCCTAGTGCGTCCACTGTGAACAATGAAAAGCCCTGAAGAGAGAGCTGTATAGATCCTGGAAGCAGAATGTGTGCATTAGGACAGCAATGTCCTAATTATAGCAATACAAGCCTATGGCAAAGCTGCTATAACTAGATTCTAAGCAGCAATGGTCTGATAAAACTATATTGTTTCTGGAACAGCCATATGAAGAGCCAGGAGTAGGGCTCTCTGTCTAGTGACCAGTGTGTAACAGACATCTACAAAGGAGAAGGAATCTTCCTTTATAAAGATTTCCATTTTAATCTCATTGAAACAGCAGCTCCCAATTCCCTTCAGAGTTGGACCCTTGTCTTTGCTTACGCAGACTCCAGAAACCAACAAACCTTCCATTCTTGACCAACGAACTTTCAAACCTTACTTCTTGCAAGCTGTCTGATATTGTGAGATGGAAGAAAGAAAACCTCACTCTTTCATAACAAAGGTAATAAATCCTTTCTAATAGCAAGTTGTCACATCTACAACCGCTGTCAGAAACTGCTCAAGGCAGAGCAGCCAACAAAGCCAAGTGGCTCTAAAACTAAACAGGTAGGAGGGGACATTCCAGACCCAGGGAGCTGCTCTCCTCCTCAGGGCTCAGTCCATAGAAAGCTGAAAGCACAAAGAAGGGCAATGCCTGCTACCTACTGAACATACACTCTTGCACTCCCCTGCGCCTTCACCCAAAGCCCGTTACATTTTCTCTCACCCACTTGAACGCCACTAGCTGTCTGCAGCCAGAGCATCATGACCTGCAGCCAAGCTTCTGAGGTCATAACATCCACCCAGGGACTGTGCTCTGTGACCTTCAAACAGGAACATGATCCCTCAGAGGCGCTTTGGCCCCTTTATATTCATTGCTAGCCTTTGGTCAAAGCCACTTCATCTACATACCTACAACTGCTGAATGCCTATACAAAAAGCAGATAGATTTCACACACACCACATTTACCTTGCAAAGTGGAGAAAGGCCAAAGCCTTTAGTACCTAATTATTTAGAAAACACTTTCTGATTCTTAGTTAAAAGCATTTTTATCTAAAGCATAGTTTCATAATATGTATCTCAGGTTATCATATTAGGGCACAGATAATGGGATAAATCATGGTTTAAAATAGAACATACTAAGAGCAAAAGACACTTGGTAATTGAACAAGTCTCACCACAAAATCCATGGATTTAACTCCCTAACTCACATTTCTTTCCATTTGTACCTGGGCGCTACTCAAACTAGTTAGTAATGCAAGATAAGAACGGATGAGAATTCGATAATGATAATAATGATCCTGCAAACAAAACTATTATACTAATATTTCATGTCATGAACATGAATAACTTTGGAATTCTGAGCATTTTGCTAAAACCCCTCTAAACCAATAGCTTATTGTTTAACAGTTTGGGTGCACAGTGCCCACCAGCATGGAATGCTAGTGGCAGAGAACACTTGATAAGCATACTAGGGGATATCCAAAGTACCATTTGAACACATCTTCGTGTAATTCAAACAAACTATTTTACCACTTACAGTTTTGTATCTGATTGAGTTGTTTCTAGTTCAGGAACAACTTTTTATCATTTCAAAACGAATTATTCAGACATAATGGTCTGTGATTAAATATCTGTTCTGTAAGTTACTGCTAAGCATCTCTCAAATATACGTATTTTGAGAAACATAAATGCATACACAGTATACACATGTAAATTCCCACCTTTCCTTATATAATAGAAATTTTGCCTGCTTTCTTTCTGCAAATGAAATTTCATAGTTTCAAATGCATTGCCCTTGAGGGTATCGAGTAATGTGATAAAATAATGAAAGGTTTCTGCTGTTACAATGAAGGTCAGCATACAGTGGGCCATTTATTTTGCCTCACTTTTCAGGATGATCAGAGCACTGAGGTGATATAGGGAAGCTAGTGCTTTTTATGTGATGCAAAATCATCAAGCTGTATGTCCAGCCATTGCCTGGTGCTGCAGTGCAGCTCCTGAAACAAATCCTCGCCTGTCCCCAATGACATTAGGAGAACTCAGGGCCTGCTTTTATTTTAAAATGACAGAAGCATTTTCCCTTTAAGGTTGAAAATTTTCTTGATCACAGTATCTAACGTTATTGTTTTGAAAGAATCATCATAATTTATAATGGTATTCATTTCTTAAACATAAACATGTGGAAGTTAAATAAAGTGACAGGAAAAAAGTGTAAATAGTATGCATGGAGCCCACTGTGAATGCAGATGGAATTTCTATGGTTCACCTGTCTCTTGTCTCATTTAATGATGACAGTAAATTGCACAGCACAGTAACTGCATTCCACACTGCATACACCACCATGCAGCCGCTGCTACTGGGGACAGATATTCCCTTCCAGCTTTACAATATTCTCTCTGACTTAATCACCACATGGGATATTGGAGAATAGTCTCTAGGATATGGGAGGAAGTCTGTAACTTAAGCATAGCAACTAAACGGATAAGAGGAAAATCAGCAGGAAAAAAATCTTATTTTCCTCACCCCTACTCTCCCCACACATAGAAGTTAAAGAATAGATTTAATTCTTTGTCTGGTTGCCATGAAAACTAAGAGACGTAGCCTTACCTCAGAGGAAATGATGTTATGCTCACACAATGTATGAGAAATGAGAACTGCATAGTCCTACCTCAGCAACATAAAGCTGAGTCAAAAGAAAGTCTTTCTAAAACCCAGGCATGTGTGGATTCTAATCAGCTCTGTTTATAATGTCTGATAATAGTTAATTGTTCATTAATTCCACCATGTCATTTGTTCAGAGATTATACCCTCTACATAATGAATGTTTTGGGGTACTTTCCAGCAGAGGAAATTAAAATAGATAATAGCTGTGATTTTAAATAGTCTTCTTAGCAATCTTAGGTTTGAATTCATTGACCTAACCAGTTTTCAAAAAGGTTGGAAAACATTAAAAAATTGCCTATTCTCCTGAAAAAGGAAAGAGATGTGTAAATCAACATGTCTACAGAACAATGAGTTCCTCTCTAGTACTGGGCCTCACCCTGACAGCCACCTCAGTAAAAAACCTTCCCCTGAAGGGGATGGGAAGATGGAGAGCTTCAAACCTCCAGGTGCATAATTCACCCCCAGTTCAGCAGGCAGCCCAGATTTTAGTTACTTGCAGTTAGTATTAATACCATCACAAATGCTGAATGGAGCAGTCACTAAAAGAGCACACAGCATGACATACCTGTATTAATGATAATGGAGATGCTCACATTTCACTCCTGGATTTAGGAAGACACTTCAGTAAATTAACTTACTCTACTTTACAAAATGAGACATACTCATGCAATGTCACAAAGAATATGATCATCTGAATAACACCAATAAAGTATTTTACTACTTATTTGAGTCTCCAGAATCATGGATGTGACAAGAATGACAGTACATGCTTAACTGCCATCACCAGGGGCTTGTATTTCATTTCGCTTGCAGTCTTAGGGTAAGTTGATCCTTAATAGTTTTCATGAGACTGAATTTGCCACAGGGTCCTGATGTATTTGGAGGGCTGCAGCAGAGAGCGATGTTAGGGATTGAAATGGCTCTCTTTGCTCATAGGGAAAACGGGGGGGGGAGGGGGAGCTCACCAGATTATACAAAAATTAGTTTAGGAATCCCTTGCTGAATATAAATGACATATTGTAATCAGGATTTTCAGCTTTCTAAAACACTTGCAAATAAATTTCAAAACAAAGAAAACATTTAAAATAAAATCCTCTGGTTCAACATGCCAAAATAAATCTTTCAAGTGACTGTGGGCTTTTTCATTTTTCTAAATTGTTGGTTTGGTTTGGGTTTGGTTTTCTTCTTTTCAGAATGTGTTAATCTTGTTATTGACTTAAATTTTTGCAGAGTTTAAATCGAATTTGTGATATTAAGCATATTAAACTCTGCATTTTTCAAATAAAGAAACTCTTAGCTGAAAAAAAATGCCTGAATTAGTTGCTAGGCTTTGGACAGTATGTTCCAAATTTACATTAGTTTGTGGCATACAAATAACTGCCCAAAGGAGAATGTATATACTTACACTTTATATATTGGATTAATACAGCTGTAACACCAGCCATATAATGACTGAATTAGCTGCTTAATAACCATGATTAAATCAATAATACGAGTGCAATGATCAGCTGTGACTTAATGCTAGGTGGCCTTCCTTGCCTTATTTAATGGATTTATTGTTTTCATCTTCAAGGTTTTCTCACTGTCAGTGTTTGGCCATTGCTCACTGATGTATAAATGCTGATGACACGGGTGTTTTAAAAAGCAGCTATGAAGAAAGCAATGTCTTCGAAATGTCAAATTTTGGAGTTGATTAGAATCCCCAATATTTCAATGTGTTATCCAAGGTAAATGATGTCATCTCCAACTCACAGGTGTTCACACTCAACCTTGTTTGCACAGAGCTGGGATAACAGCTTTTCAGGATAGACCTTTTCTTGTAAAAATGCTCTCTACTGATGGGTAAGCACCATGGCCCCCATTCAACACACCACTTACGACTGGCCTAGGCTTTAAGCACACAGTGCTCCCTCTATACTCAACTGAATTACAAAGAAACTTAAATTTAAGTGCATGCTTAAGTACATTGTTGGATTAGTGCCAGAATATTTAACACTTTTGACTAACTAGACCCATGACAACAGAAGGAAAGATATTGTGCAGTTTGCTTAGTCATTTGTCAGCTTGGAGAAACAACAGTGTACCTTTTTATTGTCTCATTTTCTGACTGAAAGCAGAGGTAAAAATTAAATAAAAATTTCAAAACCAGAAGCTGCCCAAAGTTCTTCTTTCCTGTCAGCCCAACACATAAAGCCGATCAGCCTATCTAGTTGCAAATATTTTGCTTTCTGAAAACTGAAATCTCTAGCCAGCACATGGCATCACTTTTCCCTGTGCATTTCAATTGCAACAGCAAATACATCTTTTGAAGCTAGAGGTTTTTAAAATCAAAGCAACAAAACTTAATTCTCTGGAGGGAAAGATTTATTTAATTTCCTCTTTCTGACGAGATAGGTGAGTTCCTCTCATTTTGTAGGCTAAGCTACAAGTAGTTTGATTCCCTCCTACATGGCACACTCCCATTGCATCTGGCAGCATCATTCAGGAAAGGCAACAATGCTATGGTCCATGGGTCAAACATTTTTAAAAGTCATTCTAAGTACACTGTAACAAGACTTAAGTCATGCAGCACCTTTTAAAGTGCAATCTTAATGTTTGTAATACATCAGAATAGAAGAAAAATATTGTTTAAAATACCAGCACTACCTTAACAACGCAGGGCTGAAGGACCAGCCTTCCTCCACTAACTTCACTGGATTGTTAGTATGCGGTGTCAGGACAGCCATCAAGTCTCCCGCAAAATATAGCTGTGTTCTTCTCATTACAGATGGAAGTCTGAAATCCAGCATTATTATCACTGCTCTGCTATTGAACATTCTGGTTTTGCTATTTACAAAAAGTACATGTCATTATGAGGCTGGTTAATACACTCCCTCTGAGTTACCTCTGACCTTGTCCTTTCTTGCCGCTACTCCTCCCCTAAGCAGCCATTAATGTGTCTTCATCAAACAGCAGAATGTATCAAAAATAAGGTTGCTATATATTAAACCTAAATTGAACTGCTAGAAAATCCTCCCTAAAGCTATGCAGCCCTAATCTGTAACTGCCAAATACAAGAACTATAGACAATCACATTTATTGAATCACAGTAACTGGTTACCCATGAAATCAAACTGATTCCAGGCAGCCCTCATGTTAATAAGACTTCATATATTAATTCAATTTCTGTTTGCATGAACAAAACTATTCAAGAGGCAAAAGACTGAATATTCATGTGACAATAAATGCATAAAATAGCTGATACTAACAAAACCGACTGCCATCAGTTTCTAAAAATATGTATGTTAAAAAAAAGCAAAAAAAAAAAAAGCAACTGTTTTGAATAACTAAACCAGACAAAACTGAACCCACAGGAACATCCAATGTATTGCAAAGTTCCAGTCAGAAGCCTCCAAAAGCTCTGGAAGGGATTTTGCGAGATCTCCCCCCACTCTTCCTCCAGTTTTGTTTTTCGTCTTTGTAATTTCCTCAATCTTTCCTTAAGACACTGTTACATTTGAATACGAACGTAATCTGTGACTTTATTTTTCCTTTAGGGATATTATTTTTTCTCATCTTTCATGCAACACTTTCAGACAACTATTGTCTAGGAATCAGGAATGCGGTCATAGAGAGCATGTCTTGCAAAAACTAGGATAGAGATTCTGACTTGTCAAGAAAATGTGAGAAAATTTTACTGCAAATGAAAACTAAACACAAAGACATGCACATAGAAACACATGAAGCTAAATTTTGTTTTCACTCTTAAACCTTAAGAATTAAAATATATATGTATTTTGGTTAGAAGACGCTATTTTTGCAAACAATTGCTATTTTCTAAGTGTAAATGAATTGTTCATTTTGTAGCAAAAAAATCTTTAAACTGACAAGCCCTGATTAATTTGTGGTTACCTCTTTGTATGTGGACCTTGACAAGGCACTAAGCTACATACCCACAGTATAAATTCATGCAACCAGATAATGCATAAGAGATCTTATCTTTTCAAGGACTTAATCAGATGCAATTTCTTGGATGTCCTCCAATCAATTAAATTTCTCACCCTGCTATATAAAGCTAGAGGGTTTTTATCTTTTTGCCTACTTCGATGCCTGAATTTCTCCCCCTAACAAGCCAGCATCTCTGTCGGGGGAAAAGGGGTTCACAAGGACAACTGCAGTCCCACAGCAGCAATGCAATCAGAAAGCAGCAGCCCTGCATGCAGCCCTGTATTTGCTTGCTTGCAGTACAGCTAATGCTCTCAGGAAAAAAAGCAACCCTTTAGCCATCTTATCAGCCATACATCACCTTTACTGATCATGGAGCTTATCTGCACTGTCCTGAAAGGAATTGCAGGTCTTCCTGGACTCAGCAGGGTTTGGAGCCCAGTCCCCAGCAGGGACTGAATGTTTGCTAGCTTTGTCCTATTCTGCTTCCTCCCCTCCTGGGTTTTATCTACTGATTCAGCCTGGGCAAAACACTGTGGGTTAATAAGGAGCTCCTCAGAATGAGGGTTCATTTCCCAGCAGATAGTTACAGCCAAAATAAAACCAAACTTCTGGGTCAGCTGCCCCAGTCACTCCTCCTGTATCTCCTGTTTAATCGCTGCTCCCATTTCTACACCAAGGCCCTTTCTAACATTCTCATTAATTTTCTCATCTTCCTTCAGATTGACTTGTTTTAAAAATGCACCATCTTTCTTTGCTCATTTGCATTTGGTAGTAAACAAGGAGAAAGAGGCAGCTTTGCTGTTGAGAACAAAGAGCTACGGTTTTGAACAGCTTCCCTACAGTTCTTGTTTGGTTGCATCTCTTGTGACCAAAGCATTTCTTGGCTTTCTAACCAAAGGCAGATTGTGCATGTGGCCTTTCAAGCTGAATTTATTGCCTATGTTCAGTGGTTCTTCTAATTGGACCTGTGACTTGACCACAATTCAGTGAGTTTAGCTTCAAGGATAACAGGCCCGTAGGTCAACAAGATGATACACATGACATTATAAAATACACTACATTTAGCCATTTTAGATTGAACTCATGCACTTCTAAAAAGAGGGTTTGGACCATTTTCCTGTATACTGGGTGGGATAAACCGAAAGAATTCTGAAAGAGCTTTAAATAAATCTTTAGCAATAACACACATTTCTATCACTTAACTAGCATGATCAGTCATTCTAAAACAGCCTTTAGCCAATGGCTTGGTGTACTATATAAAAGAAAATTAATATAGATAACAGAAATTGGATATTTATACTGAATATCAAGGTCCGTAATGAGAATAGTTACCATGCATGCTTTCTCCCCACCAAAAGCTTTTTTAAAAATCACATACTTCTTTAAAAACCACATTTCTCGTCCAGAATTATGGCAAGACACCAGCAAAAATGTTTCTGAGAGCTGTGGACACAGCCAATAGGTCACACACCAGGGCAGCACTGAGCAGCTCTGAGGTCCTTAAAAATCTATAAACCCTGCACAGGCCTTATTTTGTAGCAATGGTCCTTATGAAAGGCTTGCAAAATGCATTTTCTATTAAAAATAGAAAAACAGTCAGTGCTTGCCATTTGAAGAGAAATCCTTAAAATGCATGAGAAATATGGAGATATTTTACAGAGAGGAAAAACAGGGATTAAATAAACTGCTTAAGATCAAACTGAAAGAGTCAGTGAAAGAACTCCCTACCCTTTGCTTGTTGCTTGGATGACTTGGAAGTTTGCATACTTTTATCTTTTGTGTGGGTAGTGTGTGCTGAGTGTGCAAAACATTTTTTAAACTTTCTTTAAGCATAACTAGACATTCTAATATTACAAAAAAGGTAGAGAGAAAAATATCAGATAGGAACATCAAACAACATACACTTTCCCATAACTGCTAAAAAGCGTTGGCTGTTCCTCAGGCTGCCCTACTTAGAAACTTTGATTGTGCACCCACTGTCATGAGAGATGTTTTTCTCTCAACATCTTTTTAATCTTTTCAGCCTGGTAGAAAACCAGCAGTCTTCAGTTATCAGAATTTTGATGTTTAACAGCTTCAAAGTGCTGGTGGTTTCAAATTAAATCAAGTGGTAGGAAAAACTAGGACTGCAGGTATCCAGTGCATTCACTGATTCTCCTTGAAGATGCTTTATTTGCTTAGATGGTGAAAACGTAATAAAAGCAGCCTTTCCCACCCACTTCTCCGCAATGTTTCACTACAGATGTTTTAACTTTTCAGATTCTTATATAAGAAAAAGGAAACTGTATACCAGCCACCCTCCAGAACATACTGTCTGCTGGCCAAAACCCGCCTCTTTTGAGAGACGCTTCCTCAGTACTACAAGAGAATGATGCATTTACTCACACTTAGATTGAGGCTCTTTTTTAACTTGCTGCACCATGAGGTGTTTGGTACACATATATCTCCTCTTGGGGGATCTTTCCCCTCAAGCATGGAGAGAGCTTATTTGCCTGTGCTTCAAGGTCCAGTCAGCAGTCTATTTCTGAATAATATCTGCATAAATTTTCCTAAGGTCTGGGCATGAAAACATTAGCCTCAGCACCAGAGATGATTGCTAGAGTCACACAAATCCGAAGGGGCAGGAGAACAGGTTTTAGACCCAGATCACACAGACACTGATATTTCCTCACAGGCCAAAGGTAAATTCAGCTGATGAGATGGTTGCAAATGCTAAATATTAAGCTAGTGATTACTGAATGGGAAATGATTGCAATTTCAGAGATACCATGGTAGGGTCCAGAAGAAGCAGTGATGCAGTTATGAGAAAAAGAAGAGAAAAGCTGTGTAGGAGAAAATAAAATTATTCAACCTATGAAGGAATCTCACCTAAAGCTACAAATGTCTATAAGATACTCTCATTAGAACCCTGGAAAAATTACTTGAAAGTAACACATAGGTAACTACAGTCAGTGGCTCAGTTCCACCTTAGCCTTCTGTTAGTAAAATGCCCTGTAAACTTACATTGGGAAGTGGAGGCAGTGTCACCCAGTGGATATTATACAGCTCTGCTTTTCTACATGTTCCCAGAGAACACTGGAGACCACCTCCAGATGGATAAGCTTGGGGACAACATACAGGAGATGCCACTGGGAAGGACAGCTAGCCAGGCTACCTGTAACAATCTTGATTAAGTGAAGGAAGTCAACAACAAAGTTATTCTATATCCTGACATTTAAAAGTAATCCCCCAGAAAATTAAACAATGTGCTGAACAGAAAGTTAATTCAACAACTGTATCTTCCATCAAAACCAAATAAGGCAGGTAAAAGTATGCTTTATTAGAGGGTACAGACAGGATAGCATCACTGTGGTTTCTCATTTTAGTACAGCCTTTAAGGAAAGCTCTTTAGAATATGCAAGTCGGTGGGAGCTAACTGAAAGGTAGATATCAAGAACTGCACTGACTTGTGAATTGTTCTGAACTTTGTGAATTCAGAATGTGATGCAGAAGTGGATGGTGATGCTGTCATCTAAAGAATTGCAAAAGAAAAGTGGCAGAAGTTTGAAAAAGACCATTTAACTTTTTATTTATTATATCTAATGACTTCTGCTTTCAAACTGTCTTTTCATTAAAAAAGGATTTATAATGCCTTTAGGAATCAATGACAGCAATGGAACAGAATCACACTGTAGGTTACACAAAGAAAAAAATTATTTATATTCACCCACACAGCGTACACTTCTGACAACACCACTGACAACTTTGCAGACAGCTTCTCCCTAAGGACCCCACAGCACTGGTGACAGGCTGAGCCTGGCTTTCCAGGAGCCACTGCATGGAAGCAAAGGGAACATGCTTCCTCTGAAGTTAAAGACCTTGCAGCACCACGCAACCTCTCCCTGTGTAACTAACTTCTCCATCTCCTAACACAGATGGAGAATTGCTGTGGGAAGCAGGCATGCTTTGGAGGTACCTGACTCGGGGCTGTGGACGGACTGGTGCAAGGCACAGGGAGTCCATCCTGTGCTCCCCCCTCCTGCTCTCGCCCTGCACACATACCAACTCACTCACACAGTACATGCATTAGATATATGTTTTGTTGTTTATAAATCCTTTATTTGCAGGGAGTTTTTGTACTTAGGCCAAACTCTTGAGCAATGAGAGCACAAAGATGCCATGCAAACAGCTGTTTACCACAGCATCATTCCCAACTTGGCAGATCACATCATCATTAAAGGAGAAGAGTATTTGTGTTACACCCCATGGTTACTCCTCAGTACTAGTGAACTATGACAGTATTTGAATTCAGATTGGTTACTAGTTTTTTGTAGTCTATCAAAGTTCAAGGATTTGCATAATCATGGTGCTTATTTTTAAAATGTGATTATGCATAAACAGCCACTTCAGCAACTCCAGGAAATCCTTTCATGGCACTCAAAATTCAGCAACTACCTGTCTCCTGACTTCCCTCCCAACTCTCTTACCCCAGCAGAGTCTGGATACTTAGCAACATCTTATTTCAAAAGGCAGAGGCCGCAGGGTTAAGGATGAGGCTGTAGCTCAGAGCTAAGCTGACGAGATTTCATAGAAAAAAAAAAAATACACTTTTCTGCTTTCAAAAATACCTTCATATTCTACAAAAATAAAAACAATTGACATGCCCTCATCCCATCTGTGCATATGTACTTAAGGGGATATTACAAATGAGTGGGTAATACATGAATGCAATTCAAGCTTGTTTAGTCACCAGTGATTTTCCTTCAATATGCACCAAAACTGGGAGCTGTTTGGAAATCCACTCAGAATCTACTAACCACAATTTTCTATGAGCCATCACAGACTTCTTTGCAGAAAGCAGGCAGTGATTTCCACTGACATTGGATCAGGTGTCAAAGTCATCCCTTCCTTCACAAGGGATGCAAGTGACATGATCACAGAAGGGTTTTGTATTTACTAATTATTAATTCTATGGGTGGAGCATGAGGCACATCTGTGATCCTGTCTGGCTCCTGGTACTAACAGAGATTCTGCTGGGATACCCTTCACTAGGCGCTGTGATACATGTCATATTACACCCATGACATAAATGCAGACATTGTGTCTGTATAACTTGACGTGATAGGGTAGTGAATACCTGTTAAGGTACAGATTTTCATTTCCTGCTTGTGCTCATGAGCGATCAGTATGTTAACAGAAGCCTTGGTACTACTACTTTTATCAAGTAACTACTTCTGTAAAGTCCTGTAAAGTTCTGTTAATTCCAGTTGGATAAATATGGAGTAAGATATATTCTGCATAAACTAGGATACCAGAAACATAAAAGTGAACCCCTTCTACCTTGTATTTTTCTCTTCAATTATGCATTATTTTCCATGAAAAAATAGGAAGATACTGAAATGAAACTCAAACTGAGTTTTAAAATTGATAGATAAACCATAATGACACAACATAAACAGAGGAAGTTTAGATTAGATATAAGGAAGAAGTTCTTTACAGTAAGGGTGGTGAAGCACTGGAATGGGTTGCCCAGGGAGGTTGTGGATGCTCCATCCCTGGCGGTGTTCAAGGCCAGGTTGGACAGAGCCTTGAGCCACATGGTTTAGTGCAAGGTGTCCCTGCCCATGGCAGGGGGGTTGGAACTAGATGATCTTAAGGTCCTTTCCAACCCTTACGATTCTATGATTCTATAACATATAATACATTAGACACTTCAGCTGCCCAATAGGCTAAAATCCAAAACTGTGAATGAAACATAGCTGAACAACCAAAAAGGTAAAATACATCACTCAGGTTGTTAAAACAAACCATTAAAACTTTTCTAAAATAATGTTCAGCTGAAGGCGACTATGCAGTACAACGTGTCTTGTGTCTTTCTGCAACTACAAAGGCAAAATAGAGTTTTAGTTCTTGTACACAATACGAAGGCATTAAACTGCTTGTGTACATCAGGGAACTAACAATCTTATATGGGTCAAATTCACATTAAACAGTCATGGCTTTCTAAATAATGGAGAATTCCAGCTTATTGGAAAAACTTTTTTTTTTTTTAATAAATATATCCCAGAGTGAATTTTCTTTTCCATTAGCAAAACAATCTTCTTATTTCAATCTAGTCCTCCTGTTCGCATTAGTCTTGAACAAATACTAAAAGAACATTCTGTTGGATTTCCCTTCCAAGTCACCATACAGTGATTTCAATCGTTATAAAAAGTAAAAACAAAAGCTGACCTCTTCTGTGGAGATCAGTAAGTAGCCACCTTGCTGAGCGCTGGCCAACAAATGGGAGCTCCATACAAATACCACACTCAGGCAACAGACATACAGGAAACATTTTTAAATGCTTTATACAATCCCAAACATCCACCAGAGATGCCAGGGATTGATCTGCAGAATGCCCAAAGCTCTCAGCTGAAGCTTCAGGGCTGGAGGATACTCGATACCTTTGAAAATGAGGACATTGCTTTAACTTGTCTCACACACACTGTACATTATCCTCTGAAGGCATCTACATTTTTCCATTTAATATATAGGGCTACAGCCTGACTCCTGAAGTCACGAACAATGTGGGGCAGAGGTATCATCTCAATTGAGACCCCACACATCCCAATCTTACAGAGAGGCATTATTTTGTAAAGTTGCTAAAAGGCCTAAGATGTTTCCATCTCAACAGGTACACTGGGCCTGATCAAACCCTTAAGGCCCAGTTTATGCCTTTACAAGTCAGTTCAACTCAATACTTGCCTCAGTCAGAAAATCCCTGTTCCCACTCTACCAGTGACCTAAACAGCTGTACAAAGTACTGAATAGCAACAAATCCAACCCTTTATTGTCCAAACTTCCATTCAAATCAATGTGGGAATATATCTGGCTTTCCATGGGGACTAAGTAATTTTTTTCTTTTAAATACAACTTATAATTCAGACCTTTTTTCTCTATTCCTTTCCTCTACCCAGACCACAGACACCAAGAGCCTAGTTCTTACCCTTGTTTCGGTCAAACCAAGTCTGATTGAGTCTAGCACTCCATTTTAACAGGTGCTCAGTCAGTTCCACTAGTCCATAAATATTTTGCCTCACAGTAACAAACCTTTAGTGAATGGCCAAGAGGAGTTGTATCAAAGTATGCACGACTTCTCCTGAAGCCATCAATTTAAGCAAGTTAAGAGCTTGAAATTAACAGTGCTTTGACTTTTGGTACAGGGCTGAATGTTTATGTCCTCATAAAGAGACTTATTTATTTATTTTTAAATCACTGTTCACCAACCATCATCTTTAAACCGAAACATCATCTGTAAACTTCGGGTTTGCTTCAGAAGCATCCATTTTCCTACAGAAGATAGATTTCCCACTCTCCCTCAGCTCTCCCAGAAAAAACCCAAATAAAACCCAGCCTCACTGGAAAAAAACAGAAGGATAAAAGACTATTAATACCAACCAGGTAGTTGAAACAATATTGATTTACACTCACTGAGAGTCCAGCTCTAGACCTAGTCACTGAGCAGGCTTACAATGGTGAGCTCAGCCATTGCTAGTCCTCCCTCTTCCCCACCTCCTCCCACCATGAGTTGGTAGCATTAAGCATAACATGGTTTATAACCCAAACTGATATTTGCATAATAATAATGGCCATCCGTTGTGATGGCACAATCCTGAGGCATCAAGAAGGGGAAGAGAAAAAGGTGAATTCTAAACTTGCCTAAATAAAAATGTAAATGTATAACTGCAAAATTTTTCCTGGGTTTATAAACAACAAAGTAAGACTGAGCAGTGCCCACTTCAAATGATGCTGTAGTGCTACCCACACAATACAAAGCAATCTTTTCATCCCTTTGGGGGTCATCTCCAAGGAAGGAATTGTTTTTCCAGCTGAATAGAAAAACCCTTTCATCACCAAACCCCATGCTGTTAAGACTTCAACACTGCTAGTAGATATCCCATCCACCAGTGCCCATAAACATCTACCAAAACCATCTTACATTTATTTAGTCAGATTTGCCTCTGACAGACCATCATGTCCAAAATCAAAGCTATGACTGAAATTTTACTTGCACCTAGGAAAAAAATCACGGATATAACAAGTTTTCCTTCAGGCCCTAAATCTACACAATGTTTTCATTTATCAAAGGTCAATGTTAGAGCAACATCTGCCTGGTTGTGCCTTAATGCTAATAAGTTAAGGAACAATTATTTATGCCCAACCTATCTACTACCTACTTGTGTCAAGTTCAACTGTTCAGAATCCATGAAACAGATCTCTCTAATCCTGAGATATGTTTAAAAATAATGAAATTAAAAATTTTTAAAAATAGATGGCGATTTGTACTTGTTATCTGAGTTAAAGGCCTTGAAGTTCACATTTCAAGCTTTAATTTGATAACTGGTATTGTTTGCGTGTCAAAACTGCACCAATTCCAACTTGAACTGCTTTGTAAAACCACAGGACAATTCATTGTAGGAACATGTGCCTGTCAGAGGAATAATTATCCCTATTTACCTTCAACCTGCTTAACACTGTAAGCCAAACTGAACAAATCACTTGCACTGAGGCTGGTCTGCACACAACCCTTTGCTTAAGTTAATTGTGTTGGTGAATTTTTTCAACCTTATGAGACTTGTACTGAAACCTTGACACAGCTGACTAAGATCCAGAAAACGTTTGTCAGCCCCAAGAGAGCTGAGGGGAAAGGAAACAGTGGGAATCTCCCAGCTAGGATATGATGATGCTCTCCTAGGGTCCTGCTGCCCCTGGGAGGTGTTTCCAGCTCTGCTACCTTGGGCAGTCCAAGCCATCTCCCACAGGCCCTTGCAGCTGGGAGCAGAGCCCAGCCCAGATGATGCACAAACTCCTCAAAGCCATGTGAACAGCCACACGCCTACAGCTTGATCACCCCTGACACAGCATTTCAAATTATACCCATTAGGAAATTGCAGGGCATTTTTTTCCAGCATACCTGAAAGTTAAGTAAAACCTTATGTGAGGCTTATGATGAAATTACCAGGATTTGCAACACTGGCATCCATTACTTTCCCTCTGCTCACAAGTTTGCAGCAGCAGAGGGTGTGACAGCAACAGCCTTTAACATCTCAGAGATGGCAGCAGCCAGGCTTTACATTACGCTCAAGCTATTCTGTGTTCCCAAAGAACATGCTAGCTCCTGAGCACTACATGCAAATGGAAACCACTTCAGTCCTACTGAATATTGTATACAACATAAATCATTGAGTATGTGCCAAGACCTGCCCTTCTCTTCTACTATGTACTGAACAGAGAACACAAAAAAAATTTCTGAGATTTCACCTTTATTTTAGGATTGGCACTGACTAAGCAGCTAATTTTTTCCCAGACATTGTTATAGGACAAAAATTTTCTAGTTTTCACAAACCAAACTATGCATGACAAAGCTGCATTTTAAAGAATCAAGCAAGACATCTTATCAGTCACTTATTATTAAGGGTGGCTTGGCTTTTTCTATGGTGCCATTTAAGGCTTAGGCCTGCCTTTGGGTGTACTCAAACTATTTGCAGTGTAGGACACTGCACAACCATCCAGAGGCAGAACTGCTTGAAGCTGTAATATAAACTTGAACAAAACTAATGGGAAACTTGTATAGTGCAGACCCTTCACTGTACTCTGTTCACTTGCTGTCCCCATCCCTTTCTCTTGCATGAGTTAAACTAGGTAAGCTCTGAACCTTCAGAAATGTCTTGAATTCAGGCAAACAGAAAGAGCGTGGTAGGCCCATAGGGCACAGAAGCACAGTGTCTCTACAGAGCAGTTTGAAAATATCTCACCTTGAAAATAAATGGAATTGAATATAATAGAGAGTTTTGTTTTGTGTGTATTTTTAAAAAGGTCATTTCTCTCCTACAAGTATTGAAGCAAGCCTTTACAGAAACATTATTACACTGTGAATTGCTTAATCAGTCAAAACCAGTGAAATATTACCTTCAGACTGCAATCCTCAAACTAAATAGGAACATAAATCAGCATGACTGCTGCTGGTATCATGAAGTCTAGGACACTGGGTGCTTCCACCAGCCTTACTTTCTAACCATTGGCTGCCTTGGTCTCCTTGCTGAATAAATTATCCAGAAACATTAGCACTTTGTTGTTCCAATGGGATTGGAAGACCCTAAAGGATATTTCTGTATACTGCTTAAGCGAAGGGTTAGCTTTGTGCAGTATCATGTGATCAAGAAAAAAAACCCTGAGTACTGCTTGCTTGTGGGTGGTGCAGAGGAACAAGAAGTGACTCACAACTCATAGTGGAAAAATTGGGGGGAAAATGTTTTAAATAATCAGGAAAGTACAAAATGTCAAACCAAAATTGTTGGACTTCCTATGCCTTATGTACTGGGTAGCAAAACCATGTCTTAGCTATAAGACTGATGGCTAAATGTATAAACGTTACTGGACAAATTGCTGCTTTATGCTCAATTCTCCTAGTAGAGAGAGTCACTACATGCCCTGAATCCGCAAAGTCCTGAAGAAACCCAGAAAGAAACTGCAATAAGTTACTAAATTCCAGCGTGACGTGAAGGGGTTGGGGATGGGGGAACCCCCAAAAAAGCCTCTGGTGGAGCATAAAGCTCTCTCATTCTTAAGATGCAGAAATAAACCACTGGAAAAAATCTACACATTTGAGATTAATAGGCTGATATTTCTCCATGTGCCACTCCGGTTGCTAAGAGATTTCATTTTTACAGCACAGTATTGTATAAACAATAAAGCATTTTTGTCCACAAAGCAATTGTCTCACCTCACTGAATCAAGAGCCTCTCACTGCCACATCCCTTCTATATTGTTTTAATTACAAACAGTGAGAAAGCACCCTCACACAAAGACAGTATATGGGTATGGCTGGGCAAGCTATTGTTAAACTTGAGCACAGTAAGTACAACGTGGTCTTCCTGCATCATGAGTAGAGTTAACTGAGAGACTATACATTTTAGCTCACAAGTCATAAGTAAATATGGGTTGACAGGCCAGCTCCTAAAATTCTTAACTGCTGGGGGGAAAAATCCCACCCTGATAGCTACATTACAGACCTGCACTTACCCAAAACAGCAAACAAGAAAAATAGTACTAATTCAGGCCAGTTTTAAACAGCAGCACCTCAAAATTGGCACCAAAGACAGAACCTTATTTTCACACTTTCTTTATATTGGCAGATGATTTGGAAGATCTGTATTTATACATTCACACAGAAAAAATACCTACAGTTAACATGCTGCAGTACATTCGCTGCAGCCATCTAAACAGTCTCCTAGTGTGCTCACTGAACAGAAGGCAGTGGGTTTTTTAGTGCTTTTCATTATGTATAGTACTGCCATGGCAGAGAAAAAAGAGAAAAGGGCAGAGAAATGCTGACTCTTACCCAACCAAAAGATGCACATATGTTAGAGGAAATCTACATGTCATTTAGGAAGCACATGCACCACTTCTCTGAGCATGTGAAGATTATCCAGTGCCCCCTTAGGGGGATTTCACAAAGGCACACAGAAATACTACATACCCAGGTTTCCACTAAGATAATCGGCTTCTTGATGTGTTCTTGAAAAATCATAATAAAATACAGCCAAAGACAAGAAGCCATAGCAGGGCCTTATTTCTATGAAGCAGAGTACAAGGTGTCATTTTTAAGGACATATCCAGAGAGCTGCCAAAGTGGCTGGCCTCTTTATCTGTCATTATGCCACAAACCATAACTATTTTGCTTCATACCTTAGAGGGAGAAACTGTAAGACTGGAATCACACAGAGGCTCCCTGACCTGAACAACGAGCAATGCAGTGCCTGCCGAATTTTTCAGATCTTAGTTTGCTGGAGGATTTTCTGCAGCTAAGACAAATCTACAGCAGAGAAAACCAGGCTCTGTGATCTCAGTCACATATCTCCCTAACAAAAGAAAGTTGCTAATAACAGATTGTTACAGCTCAATTCTGTAAAACAGCTCACACTTAGGAAAAAAGAGAAATATCATAACAGCTTATTTCTGTAACGTTATCCCAAAAATGGATGTTTCAGAAGCCAAACATGCGACACAGTCCCAACACAAAGAAAAAAAAATCTGCCTCCACACACATCCCTTTTAAGTACATATATGTAAGGCTAAACTATTGTGCTCTTAAACCTAGGAAAAAGCTCAGCATTTAACCTCACATCATGGTTACAAACTATTTTCAACTCACAGACAGTTTGCATATCACAGTAACACAAGTGATTTATCTGGGAAACGAATGTACACCTTCTGCATCATCACTGCAATCAACTAATATCCAATTAAACATTCAATTGCTCTGCAAACCCCACAGCCATGGTTATAAATGCTATTTTACAACATTAACAAATTAGTCCAACAGCTACCAAGTTACCTGCAAGAACAAGCCTTGATACTTCAATTGCAAGGTAAGAAAATTAAAACAAAAGAACCCCTGTCAGAATTTGGCACAGATCTAGATACCTTTTTCTTCCGATCCCGGGATCTTTTCCTGTGTTTTCTTTTTTTCTCATTTTCTTCCTCAGCAGCATTAATTTCTAATTCCTTGTTTTTCTTTAACTGTGATGCTGCGTGAGCCATAATGCATTAAAAATCCTTTACAACAATGCTCCCTTGTAAAAGGTGATTTCCTCGGGCACCTTTAGCCAGCCCTTACAGCAAATGGAAGGAAGTCTGTGACCAGAGCCAGGAACACATTCAGGATTCAGAGATCTCACAGAAGCTTGCAGTCACTACAAAAATACATAGTTGCAGATTTCTTCCTATACCTTTCTGTACCTGAACCTGTACAAAACAGTGCAGCCATCGTAATACATTTACTGTAATGAAAAAGACAGCTGGGACAGAGAAAGCTGTATTATGGCTGTATCCCCTGCCACCAGCTGGAAGTGTCTAAGTGACTCCACTGAAGGGGGAATGCTGAAAAGGAGCGCTTTCTATTAAAAAAATCCAGAACAATAACATATGCTATATTGTATTTTCTTCACTAATCCTAAAGCATGTTTTCAAAACCTCTTGAAAAATGCAGTGTTAATGATGCACATTTCTCAGCTGGTTTTGTATAGTAAGCTATTTAACCTATAATGAAATGGAGCAGCTCCTACTTTAGGTTAACTGCTGAGGGTGACAAAAAATAAAATAAAAATTTCTTCTTACCATGGAGACCCTGACTGCATTATGTAGAAAACAATGCATGCATTGCCATATCTTAACAGTGTGCCCATTATACTCATTTTTCAATTCCAATATATTTTGGGAGAGAGGATTACAGAAAGCCCTGTTGTCTTCCCCCCCCCCCTTTTGTTTTAAACATACTTATTACAACACATCATACAGAAAGAAAGATGCAATCACACTAGTGTGAGAAACAGGCATTTAATTCATGGGAGATTTGAGATTTCCTGGCACTGTTCTTTTACGTGGTCAGAAAGGGAAATCGGCACTATTTCCATGTAGTTGGAAATGTACTTTTAGGCTTTTATGTCAAGGCTTGCTTCAATCATCTTACTATTTTTGCCACCTGAGTCCTCAATGACTGCAGCTTTTGAATATTCATTATGGGAGGCAAAATAGCAGCAGTATTAAGGCCTGCAGGAGGATCTTTTACTAGGATGAACACAGAGCAAGTATCTAGTAAATAAGGAACCATATTTTTTCTACGCAAGTATGAACAATCAGCAGCTTGCCTCTAGACTGCTGTTTTTAACCTTTCCCAGTATTCCTAGTAGTATACTTTGCAGTAATGAAGATTAGCAGTCTGATTTCTTTCAGATAAGAACCAAAAGTCTCTACAAGTGAAACCAGTGTATTTTACAGGATACTAGTGTTTCTTTACAGATGAAAAAAAAAACCAAAACAGATTTTGTTGTAAAAATAAAATTCAAATTTGAAATGCAATTAGCCAAATCATATTGAATCTTTAGAGTGTAGCATAAAACCCAAGTTGTTGAGGTCCAGTAGGTGACATGCATCCATCGCTTTAATTTTCATGTAACATGGCTATAAGTAAAATAACATTTTAAATCTCCAAAACAGAAACTACTTTGAACACTCTGTGTGTTATCCAAAAGGCAGAACACAGTGCACTGTTTGTCCACTGTTCATGGGCTAACAAACTAGGTTTAAAAAGTTGCTTATTCGGGAATGACTTTTAAGAAATGCTCAGCGATGGAGACCACAGTTATGTGGCCTTAGGGACTTTTCTTCCCAGTGCAGTAAAATCACAGGTTCTTGCCTGTACCCAAAACGCCCTGTACCTACACACCACCGTATACCTCTCCCTACTCCTCCTCCACATCCGAAAGATTCCTGAAGACTCGTATAATGCTGCCTTTGTAAAGCTGTGGAAAGAAGAATGTTGTACTTGGGCAATGCCTAGTTTTGAACAAAGCAGCAGCAAATTTCCACTTCTCCATGTGCTACAGAAGCTTGAATAAACATATTTCTGCTTTTAAAGATGCAAAGAGTACACCCGAAGGATGTCCAGAACATGCTTTCAACTATAAGGCATAACTGCAAGCAGTGAAAGGCCACATTCAGGCAGGTAGCTGGAATTTGGCCCAGCTCTTCAGTGAAGCACAGGGCGGCAGTGAGAAGACTATTCTACTACAGAAGCACTCCTGGAGAGGGAAACTGGGCAAAGTTGCTGACTTAAGAGGGCTGGGGAAGGTATCTCAAGGAGGCTGGTGGAGAAACTATCCAGTTTCAGCAGGAAATAGACTGCCTTGTGCCTAGCTAAAAAAAAAAGGGGGGGGGGGGGGGCACAACAAAAAAAGGCAAAAAAAAAAAAAAAAAAAGGCAAAGAAAAAGCACCCAGGGCTTCACTTTTCACTTTCTAGCTGCCTGCATGACCTTGGAAGTTATTCTGTCTGAAGCTTAGTTCTTTCTCTGTAAAATAAAGTTGACATTAGTTCCCCTATCTGTCAGAACACAGTTATTAGGAGGAAAGTGCTTAGAAAATACAGCAGGACCAGAACTGAAAATGGATTTAAAAAAAATTCAATGGAATTTTTTTTGAAAGAGGATCCCCAGCACATATCCCTCTGTATTTGGAAGACTCATGAGCCCTTGCCTTAAGAAACCAAGTTCTTAATCAAGCCACAAGTGACTGTCATTCACCACTTGCTAGCTAAACCTTTTAGCCATATTAGCCTGTAATTTCTGCCTAAATAACCTCATCAGATGGAAATACAAATAATGAATTATAAACTGGTATATGTTTAAAACACTTGAAGCATACTTTTTAAAATGTTAGCACAGAAAGCAATATTCACTTATGCATCTTAAAAGCCCTAATACCACCTTATGCATAGGCCATATTCTATGCAAGTATAAAGCAGACCAAGCTTTTATTAATGAGAATAATTCTAACAAATGAGGATAAGTGAACTCACCCAATCCCTTGAGATGTGCATAAGTGCAAGGATTTTATCTGTCAGCCAAGGCTGCTCCATCCCAAGTATCCTTTCTGCCAATTAACTAACTGGACCTAACATTTAGATGTTTTTATTATGTGGACTACAATCGCCACTTGAACTGCAGAGTCCAAACTCCTCATGAACTAGACTTCAGGAAGAAAAAAAATGCCTTTTCAAACTGGGATTTTGAGAAATTAAGTCTTAGTAAAGCAACACTCAAAAAAAAAAAAAAATCCTTTATAGTTGGAGCAATACTAACTAGGGATAGTTTGTGTAGCTTGCAGGCTGGAACAGTCTCAAACAGAAAAGAAGTTACAAAAAAGGTGTGATTAAAAGATTCAGACCCCTGTGGCAAAGAGACTGAATATGTACAACCTCTGCTTTTGGGGAAATGGTGAACTGGCATCACTCACTGGAAGGTGATAGGGCACTGCCAGATGAAAGCTGGATGAAGTGTGAAGGTTTTCATGCCAGATATGTCATAACTCACTTCATAGAATCATAGAACCAAGGGAATTATGTACTGGAAAACTTCACTAAGTACTTCTTTTCAGACTTCAGTAAAATAATTAAGCTATTTGATTTCACCCTTAATTACAAAGCTAATGAAATGCCAATGAGTGTTTCAGCACAATCCATAAGGTCCTGATAAAGGAATATAAACTGTATCTTACTTGAACAATGGGAAATTTACACTTTCTGTTAGTGCAAAGATAATGTCTACTTAGTTTCATCTACTCATGAAGTTGTAATAACGGCTGGGAAGAGATGTTATCAACTTGAAAGTGAAGTGTGTCATTTGGTTTAGTTTAAGCTGCTAGTCCCACTTAAAAGTAAATTCAAGAGAGACTGCAAAATGGCATTAGCACAAAACATTGAGACAGATCTTGAAAAACCGCAAGTTACAGGGGGGTAAAAAAGTGTTTGTGGTCTAATTATTGGAGTTAATTTATCAATTAGTCAGCAGTTTATGGAGCAAAGATAGTACCATCACTTTTACTTTTTTCTTTTTTTTAATAATTATACAGTGCAAAAAAAAAAAAAAAAAGAATGAGACAATCATGAAAATATTGGTTTGCTAAGAATATGCTAAAAAAATGGATCTATGAAAAACTAAGCTCTTTTAGGGAAGATGGAACACCATAGAAATATTCAATATTTACTACTTAGATCACTATGGATCAGAAAAGGCGTATAATCACACACCATGCTAGAACGTCACTATGACAACTCTTACTGGTAAACAAAGTATCTTTACATTTTCCCAAAGATAAAAAGAAGCATTACATGTAGAACAGAAATAGAGAACAAAGGAAAGAAAAACACATGAAGAAAAATAGAGCTAATTCTTGTTAGGTTACACTTAAATCTTCATTTCTGAGTTATCTGATACAGAACAAATTATTAAAGGGGATAGGAGTCTATCTTTCTGCCAATATAGCCCTGATCTAGATTATTTTGTTGAGAAAAGTGGTAGAAGTGAAGAGAGAAGAAAGAAGAACATGACATACTAGAGAGAAGGGTAATATTGATTTACCAATTTATGAAAATAACACTTTGAGAGTTCTGGTTTAAATAAAAAAAAAAAAAAAAAAGAAAAAAGAAAAGCTATGTGAAAGTGAACCCACAAAAGAACCCTTAAAAGGAATCTCATAAGAGCTGTCTGCTCATATGTTGGAGTAGCAGGCCTTGTGTCTCAAAAAACAAACAAAAACCCAAATAGAGTAAACAACATTAAAAGCTTACTTAGCATCTAGTTTTACTTTTGTCTCATTTTCACACATCTGATGTCAGGGCAGGATGGACCCACCTCCAAACATGCAGAAAATAGAGGTCCCTAAGTTGCAAATGAATGGAAAATAAGAAAAGTTAAGGCTTGTTTTGCCTTTCTGTTCTGTTGCACTGAGTTAGCACCCTTCCCCTCCCTCCACACCCTCCCCTCACCTGCCTCTTCTAGCAGAATTCTGCTTTGGCAATAATAATCCCAGCAAACTCTGAGGAAACATGACAGAGTCAGAAAGGGATGCATGCACCACACAGAGAGAAGGGAAATACCTAAATTGCATTTTATAGACCACTTCTACAGTGCTTATCCATTCTTTGAACTTACTGTGTAAACTTTGGAATTTTGTTGAGTTATGTTTCATTTCTGATTTGACTTCTTTAGGGCACAACAGATTAAAAAACAACTTTGGAAATTACACAAATTCACAGCCAGATATTTGAAGCTGAGGGCATTTGTACTGTCCCACGAAGAGGCTTACTACTTCTTAAATGATCCTGCTGCCCTCACCAGGAATTTAAGTAGAAATGGTAACAAATGTAATTGCGGAAACAAACGAAGAAACAAACCAAACCAAAAACCAAACCACAACCTGAATGAAACAACCCACCCCAAAACCACCTCACACACACTCCCCCTCAAACATCCACACAGAAAACAGTCATGGAATTTGGTTTTCACTACATGCTCTCCAGAGGAATCACCTGTCTTCTGAGCTCAAAGCAGCGGTCACATTCAAGCTCTTAGAATTAAGTGCAAAATTACTATTCCTCTACGTAGGGATGACAGAGTTTGTCTTAACTGATGAAGTTAAACCTTCTGCAGTCCAGCACACTTCCAAAACAAGGATGGCTGATGTGTCTGTGAATTCATCACTAACTTCCAGTTTGAGGCATGACATTTAAAGAAAACCACTGCTTTCAGTTTGCCTTTAAGACTTAAGTTGTAAATAGGGACAGTTCAAAAGCTGACTCAAGGCTCACTCAACCCGTGGCCTCAGAGGCAGAAAAAAATGGGACAATAAATCTTCAGCTGCCCCAGGCCAGCACAGAGGCATGGTAAATCTGCCTGCAAACAGAGAGAGAAGCAATGTGCTTATGCACCAGCAGAGGAGAAAGTGCGACTATAGAAGACTGCACAGGACCCAGGACCTGGACATTATTATCTCTGACTTTCAAAACAGGATAATTTTGTTTGAGGCCTGTACAGAATGAAAGGGAAGTAAGAGTGACAAATTAATATTAACTGTTCTGCAAAGATGGTGTAAAGAGTTTCATCTATGACTCATAACAAACTAAGAAAAGGATACTGGTGTATATTATTTATAGATCCACACTAATTGGAAGATAGATTTTGAGTGGGTTCGTGGATGGAATTGCTGAGGAGTCTGATGCAGGGACCATGGTAAGAGTAAGATACATAATCTCTAAATTGTTGCTGAACAAACACTCAAAAAACTTTCTATTCTTCCTCCATCAAGAATAGTATTGCTAAAAAGCTATGTTTAATGGGAATGACTTAAATAATACAAGTATGCACTTTTAGAAAAAGTTTTTCTACATTTTTCCCTGCAATTCAAATAATAGACTACAACCAGGACTGAAATTCACATATATAGTATTGGTGTCTCAGGGATGCTGACAAAGACCACTCTAGGAGATGGTAATAAATTGGTTTCAATCATGTTAAGGGGTGGAAGTTATATCCCGGACTGATATTAGATCCTAGTTAGTGACATATTTCCCAAACCTGGTTTGGAACTACTTAGTAATGTTCTGAAACCATAAATTCAGTAGATGAACATTCCCCAGATTCCTAGTTTCACAGTTACTCTCTACCTAGTCCACCATGCTCTCCTAGTTTTGCTACTGCACATCCCAGTACACCAGGGGGACTAGGAAGTAGCATGGTGCTATGTGGTACCATCTGAGAGTTTTGATCTGGGAATTGTTAGATGTCTCTACAAATTACACCAACACAACCAGGAAAGTCTATCCCAGTGTATAGGATTATATATACGTGCAAAAGTAGGCTTTGTATCAGCTTTGCACTCCCACACACATAACTTGAACACTGCCTGTGATATGATCGGAGGATCTATGCCTTCCTGGTGAGCTCCAAAAAAGAAATGCAAAAACCCATTCATCAGGACTTTATGGTTCAGCTACAAATTTCACCCTGAGTGGACAACTAATTACTGCTGAATCTGTTAACTTCTGCTTCAACACATGAAAGCAGTAGCCAATTTGCTAATACATTCAGCAAACATCGAGCCTGTGGAGGGGTTTCCTTCAACATAATGAAAGCAGATATCAAGGGGGTCCAGTGTGGCTTTCAGAAGTGCCTCTGTCAGGCCATCCAGTCCCCAAAGAGATATAAGAGAAGTTATTATTCGCTGCTCATCTCAGATGGAAAACTCCCTGTCTCAGAGTGTTTCAAAAATAACCCAAACCAGCAGCAGGAACCGTCTTTGTGGTATTTCAAGTTACTCGGCATCAAGTCCCTGCCTGCTGTCCCTTTTTAGAGCACTAGCAATCTCCTAATAGTAAAAGCTTTACATAGCCACACCACTGCAGAACTGCAATACCTGCAAAGGTGTCAATAAGTAAATTTGCTTAAGGAAATGAAGCTGCTGAACGAAGAATGGGATGGGACTAACAGTCACAAATAGATGTAACACCTTTGCCCATAATTAATAGATAATTTTCCAATACCCTTTAATTAGAGTCCTTTGATTTTTGTTAGGTTTCAGTCAAAAATATATACTTTAGCCTAAAACAAATCTTGACTAAGTAAGCCTCTACAGAAATCATTGCACAATGTATATCCAGGGCTAGTAAGCTCCTTTGCCTTAGGAAGATACTGTGACCATGAAAATATTATTTTACTTGCCCTACCATGACAGCCACAAAAGGAAAAATATGTGTAACTTTGGACAAAGGCAGCACTTGACTGCCTTATGAAATGGGTTATTTCCCTCAGCCGCCTTCAACAGTAGAGAACTGCCCTAAGTGACCTGGTGCCCATATATTTTCCTGCTGCCAAGCTCTGCACATCAAGTGCAGCTTACTTGTTGTTTTGTTTTGAAATAAAAAGTTGCTGAATAACAAAGGACCCATCTGCAAAGGTCACAGAAAAGGCTTTCTTTGAAGTTTCCAGCATTTCCCAGTTGCCCTGAGACTTTCAACTGTAATTTTTTGTTGAATTCCTGTGGTGCAAAAATACAGAAAGTACAAGGAAGAAAAATGGTTCCTTTGCTTGTTTTGCGTGGCAGCTATTTTTAATTTTTCTGAACTACTTTCATACACAAAAATCCACTACTAACTTCCAATATTCCTAAGACAAGGAAAACAGGTATGTGTGGTGAGCCAAAGAGAGCTGCAGTTTTGGTTCCTTCCCTGTTCAGTGCCACACTCGGATGCTGGACCTAGGCTCACTTGAAAAGCACAGAGGACATATTTACTAACTGACTTCAGCTGCAGACTTTCTGTTTTAGCAAATCTAAGTGCAGAATTTTCAGTGAAGACCTTAATTCCTACCAATATACATACAATTGATCAAGTTTTAAGGAAATGTTTAAAATCAAAATTAAAAAAAAAAAAAAAAATTAAAAAAATTTCCCCAATCCACTCCAGCATAAGAAACTCATTTGACTCCTTAATTATTCATTATTCTTTTTCCTATGTTCAAATGACCATCTTTGTCTCATCCCCAAAGGATCCTCTCCATAATTAAGTCAGGGAATCATTAAAATCTCAACATGCTGTCCGGGTAAGATTTCAGCAATAAGTGTTCTGCACATTCTATGCAGCAATGAATTGACTTTTATAGAAAAAAAAAATGTTAAAAGCAGGAACATTAACAAGCAATAACAAGAGGCAGAAGGTTATCAAATGCATATTTTTCAGCTGATGTTTTTCTTATTTTCCCATAAGTAAATTCATATATCAGTCTTAAAATCTACAAGTTTACACTTAAAATAATAACGCGAAAATTTTCAGTTTTCTGAAAGTAACAAATAATATTATAAATCACTCATTTTACATTTTATTTGTGGGAAAATAAATAAATGGATACTAATTACAAAAAAAAAAAAAAAAAAAAGTCCAGCTATTAGAATTTCACTGCTAAAATTCTGCTGAAACAAATCCCTGGTGCAAGAAAGATCACTACCAGAGGCTGGTCAAAAGCAAAAAAATTTCACTGCACTACAAGGATTCAGAAGTGTTGTTTATGCATAAATTTCCCATAAAGCTATTAATGTCCACAGGAGGCCAAGTTCCTTCTTGGCCTGGCAAGAGCAAGCTAGCATATGAAAAAACCACTTACCTGCATAATAATTATAATTATCACAGAATAGGTGCCTTGATGTGACTCCTGAAAACCCAGGTAATATTAGTGCCCTGTTCAGAACAACGTAGTAAGAGGCAATTCCTGCCCTAATCTGTTAGTAAGCTAAATACACAGTGTACAGGGCGTGAGGAGGAATGTGTTACTCCTGTTTCAGAAAGGGGTAACTGTGAATTGGATATGATGAGGTTTTAGGGGGCTTGTTTTGTTTGTATGTATGGCAAATGGAACATAAGTTAACAGAAGACAAATATCATACTGGGGATGTAAAACCAGAAGTAGCAGCCTTGAAGACATAGGAAAGAAGTCTCTCTCTCTTACACAGTTTTGCCTGGGCCTCAGCTGGAACACTGTGTCCTATTTCAGACACTAAATTTCTAGGAAAAATTTGTCAGCTGGAGATGTGAAGAATTTATTGCTTTAACTCTGAAATCACTCTTCTTCACAAAACAATGCTGAATGCTTTTCTGAATCTGTGGTTAGCAATAAATAGCTTTGGACATGCTATTTACATGTCCAAACACACACTTAGCAAAGACAAGTATCAGTCAGCACTGCAATCTTGCTCATTCGCCTGCCTCCCCCTGCTCCCACTTTTTTACCCCAAAACCCATACAACTGGATGCAAACCTACAAAGAACTAAAGATGCTTTTTACTTTTTTTTTTTCCTTTATCTTTCAGTTCTTGTGTTTTGTTTTATTTTACAATAGTTTGTGGACGGGCTGTGAAGGAGGAAGGTTGAATGGAATTTCTATTTGGAAATAAATACCTTGTGTTTCTTTTCTAAAGATAGCATAAATTCTACTTGAAATGTTTGATGAACCTAAACTTGAAATAATCAATACTACACAGAGCAGAAGATAAGAAAATACAAGAATTGTGATCCTAGAACAGACGTGGAACGGCTTAAAGTGTACTAAAATAGATAGGTACATAACAACGAGGTGAACTCCATGCAGTTCATGCTGGGACAGTTGAATTACACAGGCTGAAGATAAAATTCCAGCCAGTATAGCTTTTTGGGTTGTTTCGGGGTTTGGAGGGGTTTTTTTGAGACTTGGGAAATAGGCGATATATCAAGATTGTTGAAGGGCAAACTTGGTTCTAAACTTGAAAGAACAGGGTGCAGAAGGAAAACTTGAAAGAAGAGGAGGTAACAAATTGTACACTGGTCCAGTTAATTTCCAGTCCAAGAAAAACTCTGTAGCAAAGAATTTGTCATCACCTGGAAGGTAATGGGATAAACTGCAATCACTGGTTTTGTCAAGAGGAAACTATATAAATTAATTTAATTTTGTTTCATGAAAGGGTGACAGGTATTAAGACAGAAGAAAAGCAATACTTGTACTAGACATTCTCATAAGAAAAGTGACATATGTTGATGAAAAGATTGTTAGATTAATCCAAGATCTGGTAACTGAACTCCAGAATGAGATATTAACATTCATTGTCAAAATGGATATTCTGCAAGCATCTGTTCTGACTTTGCTTCTCGACAGTGTTTTCATAAATGACTTGGGTAATAGAAAAGGAAGTTTGTTACCAATGCCACCAAAAGGAAACTACAAGAAATGTATGCATGCTAAAGACAGATCTTTAAGATCAAAATGATAACTGGGACCAGAGTAATGGTTTGGGAGTGGAAAGGGGGAAACAACAAAAAAACCCAGAATTTCAGCGAGAATGATGAGGTGGGAAAACCCCCACACTTGCAACAGGCTAGGGAACAAGTAAAGACTTCAGCAGTCTGGAGGATATAACATTGCAAGTTCAATATGGCACAAAAGACAAACAGCACAGTAGAATGTAGAAGTATAGCCTGCACAATAAAACAATCTTCTTTTTAGCATTTGCAAAGCTGCAGGTATACTGTGACTGACTTCTGCTATTCTGCTTCCAGACAGATATGAATGTTTGGAAAACAACAAGAGTAATCAGAAGTCTGTAAAACACATCCTCATTTAGCCTAAAGATGACTAATAGAACATGGCAACAGTCCTCAAGTCCATCAAAGCCTGCCAAAATGCAGAAAGAAATAGTCTGTTCTCCAGTATTACTATGGATAGAAATAGGAGTAAAAAGTATAATCTGCAGCAACACAGATTTGGTTAAGATACTATGAACATTTTCAGCAGTAAGAATAATGAAGTTCTGCAACAGAATGTAAGAAACTTGACAACTTCATTATTGAGCTTTAGGAAAGGCAAATAGGATCCATACTACAACAGAAGCTCATGAAAGTCAGCAGGACAATATCAAAAGCAGTAACACGTGTGCATAGCTGCTTTGCAGAAGGCAAGTGCTGAACCCTATCAAAATAGTTCATGCAGTATGTCCAGAGTTGGGAAATCAATAACATAGCCTGTACTTACAAAAGAATCATAGAATAGTAAGGGTTGGAAAGGACCTTAAGATTATCTAGTTCCAACCCCCCTGCCATGGGCAGGAACACCTTGCACTAAACAAGGCTCTGTCCAACCTGGACTTGAACACTGCCAGGGATGGAGCACCCACAACCTCCCTGGGCAACCCATTCCAGTGCTTCACCACCCTCGCTGTAAAGAACTTCTTCCTTATGTCTAATCTAAACTTCCCCTGTTTAAGTTTGAACCCATTACCCCTTGTCCTACCACTACAGTCCCTAAGGAAGAGTCCCTCCCCAGCATCCTTGTAGGCCCCCTTCAGATACTGGAAGGCTGCTATGAGGTCTCCATGCAGCCTTCGCTTCTCCAGGCTGAACAGCCCAAACTCTCTCAGCCTGTCTTCATACGGGAGGTGCTCCAGCCCCCTTATCATCCTCGTGGCCCTCCTCTGGACTTGCTCCAACAGCTCCATGCCCTTTTTATGTTGAGGACACCAGAACTGTACACAGTACTCCAAGTGAGGTCTCACGAGAGCAGAGTAGAGGGGCAGGATCACCTCCTTTGACCTGCTGGTCACGCTTCTTTTGATGCAGCCCAGGATACGGTTGGCTTTCTGGGCTGCAAGCGCACACTGCTGGCTCATGTTAAGCTTCTCATCAACCAACACCCCCAAGTCCTTCTCTGCAGGGCTGCTCTGAATCTCTTCTCCACCCAACCTGTAGCAGTGCCTGGGATTGCCCCGACCCAGGTGTAGGACCTTACACTTGGCTTGGTTAAACTTCGTAAGGTTGGCATTGGCCCAGCTCACAAGCGTGTCAAGGTCCCTCTGGATGGCAGAAGAAGGGAAAAAAAAAAAAAAAAAGGAAAAAACCACCAAACAAAACCATACACAAACTCACATACACACACACAAAACAAAACCAAAGCACAAAAGCAGCCCTGAGTCTGTGTCCTGTGGGTCAGATAGCCTGCTAAATAGCACTCTGAATCAAGATATCCCTGTGCCCTAAATAAACATTCGATCTACTTAATGCAACTTAATACATAAGTGAGCATTAGGAGACTAACGTACAACTAATTGTCTAAAACATAAAAATAACAACTAAATTATCAAATGTGTAAATGTTTATTAGAAACCTCCTATCTCCCTGCCTACCTGCCAGACTAGAAACCTGAAGGAACTACATATTAGATATTTACAAGGCTAGTTATCTAGCTATTTACAGACAAAATCTCTGCAATATAAAATTCTAAGTATGACTAGAATGGAAACTTTAAAGCTTTCCCTTCTGAAATATATATTTGGAAACATTTAGCAATATTTATGTTGGTGACACTCATCCTATGACCACCATACCAAGAGGACCACAGACATCCCAACTTCCAAAAGTCTGTTCTTAATTCAACCTTATTGTGACAGAACAAAACTATTTTATTGATTTCAGTGTTGCATGCTTTAGTAAGTTTGGACAGTTAGAAATATATTTTCAGTTCCTAATATAAAAATCTATGACCATTAGCATGCTTCATATTATCAGAAGCATTTGCTGCAGACCTCCAAATGAAGATCCAAATCAAAAGAGAACAGTGATGTGTCTGAATTATTCTGGTGAGTTTGAGAGTCTTAAAAATGTATTTTCAGTGTATCTAAAATAGAATAAAAAAATAAAATAGAATAAAAAAATAAAAGCTACAGTTATTTCGTAGGTTTAAAAATAAAGAGGAATTAAACACAAGAAACTACATAGAAATATACAATATACTAAGAAGTCTGCTTTAAATTACAGGCACATTACAGAATTGTACTTTCAAGAAAACGATGGGAGCCCATTACTTGTCCATTTAAAACTGAGCTAGAAAAATACAGAAAGGAATTGTAAAGAGCAATTCTGCATTTCCAGGATAATGGCTAAGATGATCTAATAGGCTTTTTCCATCTCTTATCATCGCATTTTGATTACTTCATCTATGGGGTCCATCTGTCAGAGAAGGGAAAGAGCATCTTTGGTCATAGGCTTGCCAAGCAGGTGAAGAGGGCTTTCAACTAAAGTTGCTAGGGGAGGAGAACCTCAATCCATCCCACTCCCACCAGTTTGATGCCAGTGCCAAAAAGAGATGCCCAGAGCCTGCAGAAGGATCACAGGTCAGCAGGAGAGCACCTGAAGAGCAGCACAAAGGAATTCCAGCCACTCCAGCCCCTAAGCCAGCTTCATCAGGAGCCCAATTTAAACGCCTGTATGCAAACACACATCGCATGGGGAATAAACAAGAGAAGTTAGAGTGTGTGCACTCCTGCAGGGCTATGACCTTATGGAGACGTGGGGGGATGACTCCTACGGCTAGAGTGTTGGAACGGAAGGATACAGGTTCTTAAGGAAGGACAGGCAGGGAAGATGAGGAGGGGGTGTCACCCTCTATGTCAATGACCAGCTGGAGTGCATGGAGCTCTGCCCAGGGATGGATGAGGAGCCAACCAAGAACTTATGGGTCAGGATTAAAACGAGGGCAGGGACAGCTGACATCATAAGAAGGACAACAATTTGTTCTGTTTTACCACACACACAAAATTGCAATTTTATATGGACTCTTTATAGAGACTATAACATTTTTGGTATTAAATTGCAAAAGCACTACAGAAAATTCCAGCTGTTTAGAGATATCAGAGTAGTTAATAATATGTCTCTTCTAAATATGTATTACAGAACTTATAAAAGCAGGAAAAATGTTAAAATTTAATTTGTAGCCTTAGAGCTGCTTTCTAGAGTTAAATTATATATTGTGAAGGGTATTCTCTGGCTGCATGAAGACAGGCTAACCAGTATGCAAGTTACAGAGGCCACAATCCAGTACAAATGCAGTTTGAGTAGCTGTGAAGTTGGCAGATGATACGGATACAGTGATAATGAAAAACAAGTTTTGGACTGCATCACAAGAACTGTGTGTTTGTGAACAGTAAATGAACAATTTACATACTATTTGGTGAAAAAAAAGAGCAACACTCATCAGAATCAGCTAGTTCGCATAGGCTTCAGTGCGTAGGCTGAATAATTGTCTCATCATGATAATAGCCTTTATGATAACCATGATCTCACCATTGCACTCAAAGATCAAAATGCTGCTGGTACTCCTACACCCACCACAAGGCACACTCAATTTTTGCATTTGAAGAATATCCTACCCTTGGCGGTAAAGCAGGCAGGGTGTAATCTTGTTATATTTCATGCCTTTGCTTTTAAAACACAGAACCTTTAAACTTTTTTTACTAGACAGAAAAGCACAGACTGGAATTCCTATTGTTATGAAGTCACCTCCCATTACCCCATTAATTCAAAACAAATAGCAGAGTTCACAGCAGTAATAAAAACTAGCGGTGTGCACCTCAAAGAAAATAAAAATTGAGATACAATTTCGTTTTCTGTGGCTCATTTTTTCTGCCTGCTTTCTGCTTCAGAAAAGCAGCAGGTTACAGTGTATTCTGCACTGGGACCAGAGGATAAAACATCCCTTCTGTCATCACCACCTCCCTCTCCATCCTATCTTTCTGGAGACCTGGAGCCATCTATTTGTAAGTATAGTTATATTGTTTTCTCTAGTTTAACAAAGCAGTGAAAATCAACACTAACCATATGTCTCATTAAGCATGCAAACCCAGGCAAAAGGGAAGCAATCATTCACCAGTGTTCCATCAACAATATCCAAGGCAAAATCCTAGGTATGAAAAAGAAAATCAGATGACAGTTTTCCATTCCTGATGGATAGAGGCAGGAAGAGCACCCATGCTGCAGTGTATTCACACTATGTACTGACATGTGGTCTGCGTTTGTCTCTTCTAAAACAGGGTGGAAACTACTGTCTCCATGATGTGTTACAAACAGCATATCCACATAACTGAAGCATCTCTTTTTACCTTAGTAAGGTATTTATGTTCTTAGTGGTGTAGTAACTGAGTTCACCCACAACGATAGGCCAAGGCAGAGAGAAGCACTTTAACTTCCAACAACTTAAAAGCACTGGACAAGATTTTTCATGAAAGGCTGTAAACTACTGCCAGCTGGATTTCTACCCTACAGCCTCCTTCACTCTCTTTCCCACCTGCTTTAAGCACTGGATACTCAGCCAGTATCCAAAACTCAATCACCATCCAAAACTTTACAAAAGTGTATCTATTCTGTTTAGTTTTTATGGCACATGAAGTCTCAGAAGGCACAGTCTTACTGCAGAAGGGAACATCTGCCACAGTGTCAGCATGTGCCAGTTCCTGGAAGGCTGCTGGAGCCAACTCTGGGTCAGCCCGACCTCCACAACAAAGGCTGGCTACTGCTGACTGTCTACAGAAAAAAGAAAAGCTCTCTGGCAGTTTGTTGCTGTGCTGTCTAGAGTATGGACAGGCCTGCCAGTACATGAAAGATATAACTAGAACCCACTCCGAAGGATACACTTAAAAAAGGAAGGATATCCTTAAAAAAAACCCTAAAATCATTACTATCTGAATTACGCTTTCAGTTGGATGTGCATGTTAATTCATTCCATGTGTATTACACATCATTTTTCATATTTAAACAAGTTGTTCCCTGAAAAGTGGAGCTGATTAGGTTTGATTTTCCATATCACCTTTCGATTGTATGTCTCCTCATTACTCCTTGCACAACTTTAGGTCCCTGCCATTTCATCTAGGCTGCTGCCACTGCTCCCCTGCTGGTCCCTTCCAGCCCTTCCCCAGTTGCCAGGTTACCCACCCTCACCATGCCTCCGGTTTCTTTCCACATCACTAAACCACCAGAGCTTGCAGTCCTCTTCCACATTCCCTATGGCTCTCAAGATGCCTTTTATGATTGTGTAACCTTCACTTCCTTAGGAAACGAGTAAAACTAAACACACACCACAAGCTGAAAAGCAGAAGCACCATGGAAAACCTAGATCTTTCGTTAAAAAAGTAGAAAAAACAAGTCTTTCTCTGTTCTTCCATACTTCACCACTACAGCACAGTTACAGCAACAGTAGGGACAGTTTGTGGAATAATGGCTCTCTGCATTTTATTTATTTATTTTAAAATTAATTAGCCCAGTAATATGTAAACAGGAAGATGAATTTTCAATGTCTTGGATAACCTTCAGAACAACTAGAAAAGATCGCAGTGAGTCAGGCTGCAGCCCTCAGAGTTCTCCAGTTAGCAGATTATTGGACAGATCTTCATTGTCTCAGTGGGGCGACTCCTATTTTCCAAGCTCTAAGTATGAGAAGTAACTTTTGTGATGCCAGAACTGGAAAGGTCCAAAGGGGATTTTGAAGCCAAAACGTATGGAGATTTAGAATAACGCAATCTCTCTTCTAAAGGAAAAACCCAATTTATCAATACAGTCAATATTGCCAGGTCATATGAAGAAGCTGATAAAAACCCCTACCTACAAAAAGGCACTCTTTCCGTGTTCTCCATACATAGATGCTCTCCAAACGGAAGTGTGGAAACACAGATGATCACTGCCTTTCAGAACACACCATTAAAAAGTGCACTTAAGTCAAAAAAAGATTTTATCAAACAGAGCTAGCAAGACATCTCTCCCTGACCCAGTAGAAGAAAATAACGATAGCCTTCTACATTGCTTCTTGTGATGCTTTCCTATATGATGTTTGAACATGTCAAAACCATTTTAAGAACTTCCAATTACAATTAGTATTTAAAAAAACCGCGCATATACAAGAGACCCCAATGTACAAAGGGGTCCCATAGGAATATCTGAAGAATTTTTAAAATTGCACAGTAAGGTATTTAATACATGGGGGGCAGGAGGGGGGAGGTGGTTTAAGGTCCAAGAACAAATCAAAGATGCTCTTCACCCTTGTTATGAAGTGTTATCAAGTCTACTAAGGAAAACATCCAACTGATAGACCCAGATGTGGTGAGTAGCCGCCCAAGTATATTGATGAGGACACAGCTTAATATCCCAGCAATCTGATCCAGGAACATAAACCTAGAATTCTGTGGAATTTTAATTTCCAAAGTCATAAAACACTTTTGATTCTTTCATATTTGTTAGCATTTAAAATAATCTACTAGGAAAAAAAAAAATCTCATAAAGCCATGCTTCTCTAGACAGTTTTTGATAACCCTATGCAAAAATCTGGTGAGTAAAAGAACTACAGTTTAGAAAACTATTTAGAAATTTGGACAATTACCAGCACCAACATCACAGAGAAAAAGATTTGGCTAAATTATATGCTCACTCACAAGAGATGGTTTTATGAGCAGCAAATATTGAGGCTTGTGCTATTCCTTTGTGCAAAATCAAGACCTTTAAATCAAGGGAGAGGAAGAAAGAGCTAGCTAGCATTTTTGTCTGAATTTCTTTTACAAGTAAAGAAGTAGGTGCCATGTTCAAATGGTTTAAATTCTATCTACATGCCTGCACCTAGTATGCCCTTCCCTTTAGAAAGGCCTGACCAAGCATGATTTTATGATTTATCTAGAAGGGCTGGCAATCTTTGGTCCTTTCCATGGAAAGGAAGACTAATGTTGATGCTTTGGCTTCGGTGTCTGACAAGTATTTTCAAGGCCTATGAAGAATGAATTGAATCTGTTGGATTCAAAGGGACAAACACATCTACAAAGAAATTAAGTAGGCAAGTAAGTCTGGAAGCAGAAATTGCTTTTGGAACCACAGATACTTTCTAAATTCAGAACTGTGCAGCAGTAAAATCCACACTTTAACTGTACCTTGCACATGGAAACAGTATTTCCTTGAAATTGTAGAAAACACTAGTGATTCATTCCCTGCGCACATTCTCCATGTCAGGCATGATTTTATTCACCTTTATCATATTCCCCTTTATTCATTCCTCCCTGAGCTATAGAGATTTAGTCTATTTAATTTCCCCTCATACAAGAAGTGATTTTTTTTGCTATTTTTTAAATCTATTCTCATTTAACATTCTTTTGGTGAGGAGACATGAGTGATGGAGCAACAGAAGCTCTTCTTAATGCAAGAGCATTGCAAAATAATGAAGAAATATAATTTTGGTTTATTCTCTCTTCTGTTCTAAATTATTCCCAATGTCATTTACCTTTTTGATCATTGTCCTGGTTTCAGCTATAACAGTTATTTTTCTCTTTCCTAGTAGCTGGTGCAGTGCTATGGTTTGCCTTTAGTCTGAGAACAATGCTGATAACACACCAATGTTTTAGTTGTAGTTAAATAGTGCTTACCCTGACCAAGAACTTTCCGGTTTCTCATGCTCTGCCAGTGAGGAGGGGCACAAGAAGTCAGGAGGAAACAGACAGGACACCTGACCCAAACTAGCCAAGGGGGTATTCCACACTACAGCATGTCATGCTCAGTATATAAACTGGGGGGAGTTACGCGGAAGGCCAGATCGCTGCTCAGGTCAGG
Source organism: Strigops habroptila (assembly GCF_004027225.2). Taxonomy (NCBI): domain Eukaryota; kingdom Metazoa; phylum Chordata; class Aves; order Psittaciformes; family Psittacidae; genus Strigops; species Strigops habroptila. The sequence continues at coordinate 34,052,659 of NC_044281.2, forward strand.
CTGGGTATTGATCAGCAGAGGGTGAGCAATTTTATTGTGCATCACTTGGGTTTTCTAAGCTTTCATTTTCTTTTATTATTTTCTATTATTATTATTATTATTTCTATTATCACTATATTCTACTTTATTTTAGTTATTAAATTGTTCTTATCTCAACCCATGGGGTTTACATTTTTCTGATTCTCCTCCCCATCCTGCCCGGAGTGGGGAAAAGGGATGAGAGAGATGAACAGCTGTGTGGTGCTGAGTTACCGGCTGGGGTTAAACCATGACAATCATACTATTGGACTGTGAGCAGACACATTAAGAAGGTACCTGCATGTTCTAAATTGCTGATGCTAAACAAAGAAGTAAATAAATCCAAAACACCAAGGCTCTGTTCAAATACTGAAATGTACAAGGAAGACATCTATTAATGGACCCCCAGTTCCAGGAAGAATTATATGTTTGTATTTCACCTGCTTTATACAGGTGTGATTTAAATGACTGAATCTTACTTTTACCCCCAAATTGCAAGGCAATTTCCAGTAGTACTCAGACTCTACAAAGGATATGAAATTGCTGGAAATTCTTATATACTTCTAGGCACAAAGGATACAATTCTGATCTCACTATAAGGGTGTAAAAATCTGGAGTCATCCTACCAAGGCCAATGAAGTAATATCTAAGTGACCGATATAAAGTAAAGCAAGCCTAGAAGGATGTCCTGAAAAATGCCACGAAGTCAAGAAAGAAGTCATCCGCAGAAGTCATATTACAGAAGAAAGGCTGAGCAACAGACAAATGAGCGCTCATTCGTTTCAGGACAAGTCTGAGTTGGAGTTTCTGGAAATGAAATAACAGAAGTTAGTAAAATCTTGGCGGAGGCATGAGCAACAAGATATTCTCTGATCCAGGACTTGGGCAGCATCCCAATACAGGGCTGTGACTTGCTTGTTTGATTGTTAAAACCATCACTTAAATACAAACCAGCTGGAAATTCACCTTAAAGTTTAAAAGGCTTTTCCCAAGGATCATCTGAAAGAGGCGGCAGGGCACATGATGTCTAAATAGGAAGGGTTAAGCATTTCAAAAGTCAAAGTGACAAACTTTGTCCTCTATTCTACAGAAAATCCCCTAGCTTTGCGATAATCTGACTTCTGGATGACTGAGCAGAAAATCATTGAGTTGCTTCCGGAGAGTTATGGTAAGTTGCTGCAGTTTTATGTTAATGACTTTCTGCATTCTTGACCAGCTATTTTCTTAAGGTTTGAGATCTGTCTTTTCATAACTGCAAAAACCAAAGCTAACTGATGCCAATACCACTGGGAGAAAAAAAAGAAAAAAAAAAGGTGAAAACAGAAGAGGGCTGACACTAATTATTGGAAAAACACAGCTATAACTGGGTAGGACTTGCCTTGCTTAAATTAATCTAAATCTTCACCAGCATAAGAGACAAACCCAAACTACTGCTTTGGCTGTCTTTTAGCCTTTACAATAACCAGGTTTTTGTTGTTAAAGTTCTATGCAGTCACTTCTGATTTGACCGGACTTACGTGTCAGCCTGATGACTGCTGAGCTTACCCCTTAGGTCCTCTCTCAGGTACAAGAGAGAAGTCATTCCTTGCAACTACACTCAAATCAGTCTGAACTCAGGTACCTCCCTTCTGCCTTCGCCAGCACGCACACTTGTCACAAGCCTAACCCTAAGCACCACAGATCACAAGACACAGGAAACTTCAGCTCCATATTCAGAATGAATTAATACAACTCAGAATTTATTCACCTCATCAAAATAAGAAATAAAGTTATTGTCACGACTGGGATTTCAAATTCCCTTCATAAAAGAAGGCACTGTAGTAAGAAATGCATAAAACCAACTCTCTTTTGCTCAAATTTCAAGGCAATATTTTGGGTTGTGTTGTTTGGTTCTTTTATTATTGTTAAAACAAACTCACCCAAACTGGACCAGCAAGAACAATGGTCTTATGTTTTACTGGTATTTTAAATATTTCTCAAGGAAGTTCTGAATAACCTAATGCCTCATTTCTTATCTTTTCTTTGGCAAGGAATAAAGTTATAGCACAATTACAAGTCCAGCAGCAGAAACACTAATAAATTCAGATAGCCTAGTGACTACCACTATCTTATACGCATCTGACAATGGAAAAAGCTGACCTGACCCTATCCTCTGGAGTATTTGACTTTTCAGGTCACCTGTTTGTCATGGTGCTCCTAGGATTAGAAAGTGAACACTAGGGGTCAAAAAAAAAAAAAAAAAAAAAAAAAAACCACCACCTAAAAAACCCATAAAAGAGATTAAGTTCCCCCAAAAGACAAGTCCTCAATTTTCAAGGTGCAAAGCCATTGTAAGAGCAGAGATTAAGTTTCAACATAGCCACTCAAATCCTGGCCCTAAGCAGAACATTTCTTCCTCTTTTGGATCACACTGTTTTTAGGACATGCTGTTCCCATTGGCAGCTGCAAAGGGGTTGTGTCATACCTGGCACAGATAAAGCCATAGCCAAATAGTCAAGGCCATGTAAGAAGGGAGAGGAAGTGGTGAAGGGAGTCAAGCATGTCAGAATGCGCCCTATGGGCATACTCGCTGAAGAACTACATTAACAAAATATTTCCAGTTGGTACTGTAGATTAACCAAAAAATAAGAAATTCAGTGTAATTTATGAGTGACAATGATACAAAAAAAAACCCCAAACAAATAAAAAAACCAAACCAACCAAACCTGGTTTTACCATAGAATACTCAAAAAGACATATTAAGAATGCAGTAAAAATACATATTGTACCAACTATCCTCTATCAATACAGATTTCAAGATACTTGTGATCAAAAGTGACTTTTCACTTTGATGGTTCAGATTATTATGACATTTGGCTGGAATGAGTAGAGTTAAGTGACTGTTACTATTTTCAATACAGACTATTTTATGCCTCAATTGCTCAAAAAGAATTTTACTTTAAGACTAGCCTTGGCAGGCAAATGCTGTAGCCAAACGTGGGTTAATAGATTTGTCAAAGTGAAAAACATCTAACAAATGGGAAAAAAAAAAAAGGAAAACGGAAAAAGCTCACAGCAACATCTGATACTAAACCTATCCACAAAGTTTACGTTTAATCCAGTTATGACCTATTTAGGGAGATACAAAATGGTATTTATTAACCAGCTTTATTGTCTCACTTGTACATTATCCAATTCACCAAGCAATCCATTGCTTTTTCTTTAAAACGATAAACATCCAGGCAGGTCTAAAAATTAGCATTCTTGTTCATGTAATAGTAGAGGTAATAATCACATTCTTCAAACACCGTGTCCACAGGCTTTGGGATCACTAGGACACTTCAGCTCCCCAAACCTGCAACACCAGCCTAAGCAGTCTGAAGACTTAAAAACTTGTGCCAGCCTGTGGCCTTTGAACCACCTGTGGAGACAGCCTGCCAGCTGCTTCCATGTAGTTGTAAGAAAGGGTATGGAAAAGCTTTCCCTACAGCATGTATGGCCCTGTCCAGCCCATTGTCCTAGTTTCAGCTGGGATAGAGTTAATTTCCTTCCTAGTATCTGGTGTAGTGCTATGTTTTGTCTTTAGTCAGAGAACAACATTCTCAGTCATAACATCAGTTATAATGCACCAATGTTTTAGTTATTGCTAAGTAGTTCTTACTCCAAGTCAAGAACTTTTCAGTTTTTCATGCTTTGCCAGTGAGGAGAGGCACAAGAAGCCGGGAGAAGCAGAGACAGGACACCTGACCCAAACTTGCCAAAGGGGTATTCCATACCACAGCACATCATGACCAGTATATAAACAGGGGGGGAGTTACACGGAAGGGGCCAGTCACTGCTTGGGTCGGGCTGGGTATTGGTCAGCAGGTGTTAGCAAGTATATTGTGCATCACTCATTTTTTTTCTTGGGTTTTACTCCTCCCTCTCTTTTTGTTGTCTCCCTTTTCATTAGAACTATTATTATTAAAATATTTTACTGTATTTAAATTATTAAAGTGTTCTTATCTCAACCCTTGGGTTTTACCTTTTTCTGGTTCTCCTCCCCATTCCACTGGGGTGGAGGGGAGTGGGGAGAGAGGTAGGGAGTGACTCAGCAGCTGCATGTTAACTTAGTTGCGGGCTGGGGTTAAACCATGACACCCATATAAATTCTCTTCTAGAGCAGCAAGCTCAGCTGCTTGGAGAAATTCAAACAAATGGCAAGTTGCTGAGAGGGAGGCAATGCCCTCAGTTGACGGGAACACTCTCAGATCCCTGACTGAACAAGACTCAATAGGACACACTGCTTTAGGACAACTTAATTTGACAGCTCAGCAATGAAGCTGTCAGCCAGGGAGCTGAGAACAGTGACCATTCATAGCAACAATGCCCACTCCCATGCTTCTCCTGCAACCAAAGACAGCTGGAGAAGGCAACTCCAATCCAGGAATAAGATGGGATTCCTTTTCTCCATCTCCAGGTTAGATAGAAATCAATGCCACTTAGACTCAGTGGACACCCAGAAAAGGACAGAGGTGCATACAAGTCTGGAAGTACTTGCCCCTCTAATTATTCAGGAATTCTTCTCCATATGGCCATACCCCGTATTGTGGGACTCCTTTTCCACCTGCAAACAGGTACAAGGGTCCACCACTGTAATCCTGAAGATCAAAGAGGTGCAGACTATGAAGAAAATAATTTGACTCATTCCTGAAGCATAATCATCAGCCAGTGACACCTGCATGGATCTGTCAGGAGAGCTGCACTAAATGTCAGTCAGCTAGTTTATCCCAGTTACTCACAGCAGCTAAAAACATGGATGGGGTGCAACCATAACACCAATGACAAGATGCTGATTGACTTCACTGGAGTCAGGAGTCATGAGAAAGCCAGACTTAGCTGAGGAAGGCACAAGAATGGAAGTTTAGAAGAACAGGAGAAAACAGGGGTTTACATCTGTCCGTCCATCCATCCATCCATCCATCCATCCCAGAACAATGGCTTCTAGGAAACTAAGCTGTAAGCACATGGAATGGTCAATAGTGTTTCCCTCACAAGTGGAAGCTGCAGTCAACAGAAATTACCAGTCATTCCCTACAAAATCTTGCATGCTTATCTTGATTTCAGAGAATTCTATGAATATTTTAAAAGTTAATATTTTGGATGCATAATAAAAGAAATCAAGTAAAAAATTAGATTGTTAACATAAAATTTTCATCAGTAAAGTTCTGACACACACAGTGTGTAATAGGGGAAAAAGTGAAACTGGACAGTAACTCTCCAAAGTCCCACCAGGTGCCTGGAGTGTAATTCTTAACTGCAAGCTTTACTTCCAAAGGCAAAAAATAGAAACCCATCTCAGAGATGCATACAGCCTTTTGAAATGATGTCTTTAACTGCACCACAAGCATTAATAGAAGTTACCCTGATAAATTCCAGCATATCTACTTTCAAAATAAGGTAGCTAAGCCCACAATCTTTTTCTTTTTCTTTTTTTTCCTGTTGATTTGCCAGCAAAGTGAAATCAGATTTAAATAAAGGAAAAATATTACACAGCATAATATACAGACAGAGACATAATTTTGGTACACTACCATCTTGTGGACTATCTAGGAAAAACAGTAAATGGAGTTTTACATATACAACCAATTCACATTCAGAGTATATACCAATCTGTGAAGAGAGCCCTGAAACTGCATCGGGTAATTATTACATAGAACTAGGAAAGGTTCATTGGTTTCTTATGGTTTGGCAGATGGCATCACACCTCTTTTTGACAGCTTAGTACCAACAAGTGATATCACCACCCTTTCCTGGGAGAAAGCTCTCACCAAAACTGCAAGATTATACAGAACAACTGCAGAAGGTCCGGGAAGCACTGTGCTGGATACAGCTCCACTGCTGTACAATTCCACGCTTTCCCCTGTGCATGTGAGGGAGTTTTCCCTTGTGACCTGAAGGATAAAACTATAGCCCAGCAGCCAATGCCAATATTGAGGATTTGCTTAGGTTGGTTAAGCAAGGTCTTACAACATATTTTCATGTATATACATGTGAACATATATATGTAATATTTGTGAAAATGCATAAAGATATTGTTTACATATTGTGAGTATACAAACATTGTGTGTGTGTGTACACATATATATATACACCGTATACATCTGAAATACGATAAACTGCCTCTATCATGTCTGCAACCCATTATTGTGGGTATTATACAGTGCCTCTCTGTAGTATAGCTAAACATCCATGATGAATCATTCTTCTGCATCTCTCTTTCTCTTAAGGTATTTCTTGTGAGTATCAAAAAATATGCTAACAAATTTTAAACTGTGGAGAATGACATGATCTTTGAATTTAACTCAGTGTAATGAAACAAGTATATAAAGAACAAACCCACATCAGACTTGGTTCACTACCTGGTGATATTCAAGCTTTCCTGTTAATAGTGAATCAAATGACATGTTTTTTAGAAGTGCTAAGAACATTAAATACCTAATCATTGACATGATCTGCACAAGACAGCATATTTAAAAACATATTATCATGCCAAAGTCTGGTTGTATTTCTGTAACATCAGTAGCGTTAAAAACACAGCAGTGTAAAGAACAAAATTATTTGCACCACGTTCATTCAACTGCTATGTACAATTACGTGGTAGTACTTGAAAAGTACCTTGAAAGGATACAGAATTAAGCAAGACATTTCACTCTCTAGCTGTGAAAGATTAATCACCAACAAAATCCAAAGATTTCACAGCATCAGTGCCAACTAAGAGGGCAATTGCCAAAGCTCTTTAGGTATGCAGTGATTCAGCACAGCTCCTCTTTGGGCTTTGCTGCCCAGTACTCAGCAGAGCCCTTGACGCTTTCTCTGGGACAAGGCTGCAAGGATCTCATTGTTACAGGAAAGCACAGCTTACCTTTGATTTATTTCACTGAGTCTGCCTCTCAACAAAGCAAAGGCTAAGGCAGATTCATCAATACTGATTAAAAAAAAAAAAAAAAGCCCAAATGCATTTACACTATTTTCTTTAAAACTGGCTACACCCCTTTCTGCTGAAGGTTAAATTATGCTTCCTTCTGGTGCATCTCTAACCATCCAGCAGCCTCCATGAGGCCACCATTCAGGCTCACTTCTGATATCTCACATAAAGATGCAAACAAGTTATTGCAGGACTAGATGAATTTTGGTGAATGGCACCAGTTGGCTCTTCCGATCAAGACTAAATCCGAGATCAGAGCCACACCACCTGCGAAGGCAGACCACACACATGCACAGATGTCTCGCTCACTCCTTTGACAGGGCTTGGTGGTCCATGTAAATGGACCACAGCCACTACCAACAACCTGCTCCCCACTCAGCAGCCTTAAAAATCAGCATCACATTCAGGAATATAACAGAGGCAACTGTTTCTTTTCCCAATGTCAAGGTGATAGCCTAATCCTTTATCCTTCCATGATGATCCCCAGACCTAAAACTTTCTTATTATTCCAAGTATCACTGTTCGGTTCCTCATCAATTTTTGAGAAATACTCTCTGGTTTCCCTCTCACTTCATTTGTACAAAGTCCATTGCTAAACCTTTCTTATCCTACTTGCCATGATCACACTGTATCCTTGAAACCCCCCACCACCCCTCCGCTTCCCCAAGCCCCATTTCAGGGGAAGGGGAGATATTAACCTTGAGAACAAGCAAAATCTCCAAACTATCTACCTAGATAACTTATATTAATCAATACAAGGATGCTGGGGAGGGACTCTTCCTTAGGGACTGTAGTGGTAGGACAAGGGGTAATGGGTTCAAACTTAAACAGGGGAAGTTTAGATTAGACATAAGGAAGAAGTTCTTTACAGTGAGGGTGGTGAGGCACTGGAATGGGTTGCCCAGGGAGGTTGTGGATGCTCCATCCCTGGTGGTGTTCAAGGCCAGGTTGGACAGAGCCTTGGACCACGTGGTTTAGGGCAAGGTGTCCCTGCCCATGGCAGGGGGGTTGGAACTAGATGATCTTAAGGTCCTTTCCAACCCTTATGATTCTATGATTCTAATACAGTACAACAGACCTTTTGTTGCAAATTTTATAAAGCTGGTCACCATGATATCTTAAACTACAGCTCTAGAATTGGAGAACACACAGTAGATTCACAAAAAAACCCCAAAATAGTCTTGTTCAAAATCACATCACCATTGCAGTAGCACCACAGTTTCCTGTAGCTATAAGACAGACACCTTAGGACACAAGAAATTACTTTAAGTAGAACAGTGTTCAGCTCTGGTGCCCCAAACATAAAGACATGGACCTGTTGGAGCAAGACTGAAGGACGGCAAGAAAGGTGATCAGAGGAGCATCTCTTCTAGGAAGACAGGCTGAGAGAGCCTGGTTTGTTCAGCCTGGAGAAGGCTCTGGGGAGACCTTAAACCAGCCTTCCAATACCTAAAGGGGGCCTACAAGAAAGCTGAAGAGGGACTTTTGGCAAGGGCATCTAGGTATAGGACAACAGCGAATGGCTTTAAACTGGTAGGGTTAGATGTAAGGAACAAGCTCTTTACTGTGAGGGTGGTGAGACACTGGAACAGGTTGCCCAGAGAAGTTGTGGCTGCGCCATCCCTGGCAGTGTTCAAGGCCAGGCTGGATGAGGCTTTGAGCAACCTGCTCTAGTGGAAGGTGTTCCTGCCCATAGAAGGGGTTGGAACTAGATGATCTTTAATATCACTTCCAACCCAAACCATTCTATGGTTCTACGAAATTCTGATTAAGAGTCTCTGATCAGAAAGGAGTGAGGGGGAATGAAATACCATCCTCTACAGTTAGTATAAATCCACATAGCTTTCCTAGATTTGCATCCTTTCAGACTGTCTAAAAAAGAAAACAATACCTAGCATAGTTTTAGTAAGAAAGAAATAAGCATTACTTAAACAGAGTTGAAGCTTGTAGGAAGAAAACGTTAAAACATTCATAAAGGAACATGATATTGCATCAACATAATGTGGTTAGCTTCTACTTACTACCAAAAATAACACAACAAAAATTTTATTTCGGAGTAAAATGAAATTGTTCCCAAAATGGCATTTAGATCACATTGCAGAAATGTTTCTCAAGGCCATAAACACATATCTGGCAGCCCTTCCACAGTATGCAAATATTCTTCTAGGATTATCATGTGCAACAAGCCCTCTGACAAGTCCTATAACTGATAAAATGTTTTTAGGAGGCACCCCCGTCATTAAGTTACTCCTATATATGATATTTATAGGAATCACCATTTCTTATTAAGGTACTGCTACAAATGCTAACACACAAATATGGCTTTCTACTTCTAGTGATGGGCTGAACAGTAGTAAGTGTTAACGGTCAGACTGATATCACAGATCAAAACTTAGCACCACCTTAATGATTTTTCAGTTTATTTGCAGGAAAGTAGAGAAACAGCTCAAAATACAACCATCACAATAAGATCAATTCTGATGCAAGTTAGAAAATGCTTCGATTACTCAATTATTTTTTCGAAGAGGAAAACTTTAAGAAAACTTGATATATGGATACTCATAAAGGAAAAAATACAGCCTAACTCCTAAGCCTTACCCAAGGCAGAAAAAACATTAACAGTTGACTAACAAGACTGAATCAGGGGAGAGAGAGGGGAAGAAAAAAAAAAGACATTCGAATCCACCTATTAATGAGCAAGTGCCTACAGCACTTACAGATAAAGACCAGAAAAGATAACCGGCTCTCCAGACTGAAAATTGCAGATGTGAAGACAACAAAAACAGCCTGTCTAATCTAGTCAGCCTGATTTTCATCCAATTTGAGATGAAATTGCTGTTCTTTCTGGCAGGTTTATACCTGATCCAAATTGGAAGATGGAGCCGGGTGTTAGCAGTGGAAAAGAAATGCTGGGTGGCCCATAGGAGTTTTTACTGTTCTTGGATGTCTTGGACCTGTTTTGTGAATCAGTGCAGCAAGACAAGCTGACTTCGAAGCACTGGCTTGCTCTTGCCCATGTTTTACAGCACCATCAACTGAGAATACTTCATGACATGTCATAAAACCACAGTTTTATGGGGGTATCTTTCTATCATATATGTAGGCGTCTAAAAGATATAAAAGCAATTTTTCACAGCTCAATGATTAATGGAGAGTTAACAACATCTGCTTTCCTGAAACAGTTTCTGAATTCATAAAAAAGAAGGCAGTTTACGGGCACCAGGAACTATCCATTAAGTGAGAGCTACGGCAATGAATGTGATGGCTTGTCCTCTAAGAAACTATGTCACAACCAGCACCAAACATGAGAGAGACCAAACACGTATGAGAAGCCCTTTTTCATTTCAGAAGACTGTAAACACAAGTACGCACAGTCACTAAATTTGATTTAGCTGTAGAGATTTCGGGAAACACCACTGGAATTTAAATTCAGATCTAATGGAAAATTACATGTAAATTTTAGTTTGGGATTTGTATCAGGCTCTTGATTTGATTTCAGATTTTCACACTGTTCTGCTGAGCTTTGTTAATGGAAATGCCCTTGAACAACAGAAACAACTGAAGTAGAGTAGGTTCATCTCAGTAGTTATTCTAGTCCCTTCTATACTAACATAGCTACTGTAACATGGTACATAGCGCAGACAGACTTGGGATTTTCTTAACAATTAGATGTTTCAGAGAAGAAAAAAAGAAGACTTTTTATTAAAAACTTTGATTTATGAAAAAAAAATTGTTGTTTAGGGGTTTAAAGTGAAAAGTATTTTCTCTGTTGAACTTTGCTATCTGCAACTTTCCACTTTTTGCAAAATGTTATATTTCATGCATTAAGTCTGATCTTTTAAATATTTTTTTTAATTTTTTTTTTAATTCACTGTATTTTAAACAAATACAAAATAAATTGCGAGTAGGGTCTTCAGCCCCACAGTTTGCATTAAGTATTATCTTACAGCAATGAAAATTTTCCAGAAAAAAAATTCACATATGGCATCATTTATGCATCTATATTCAAAACAAAGTACCAGCACAAGAGGGCAGAAATTTTTCACCATTAACCCCAGGCAAATACAGATATGAAGATTTAAGAGTTTTCAAAGAGCTCAGCTCCTGTGGTGCTCTGACATTCAAACAAAATGGTTGAAGTTTATATTTAAAGCATTGGTGCATATTTGTAATGCTTTCCTTTTAGAAATATTTTAAAAATATACCTTTGAGGGTTTTAATACTTAGACCAGTCAGGGGTTTAATCATGAATATACCATAATGTCAACATTTGATTACAAAAATCCTATAACAATAATTTCCATATTTTTCATGTAATATCTGTCTTTAGAGAGGAAAAATGAATTTTTGGCTAGCTCAAGCAACAGTAACATAATACCAAAAAAAGAGAAATGTGCTTGCTAGTAGACAATGAAAAACAATAAAGAAAATAACTTTCATTGTGAAATGTGAAAATTTTAATGCCTTTTAAAACTATTTTTATGAGATATTATCTCACTGTTGAAAAACACAAAATGTTCCAGTGCCGATTAACATCTACTTCAAAACTCACGCAATTAATAATTAGGAAAATCTCCACAGGAAGCACATATGGCAAGCACATCCTGACATCTGACAACTATTCCAGCCAACACAACAGCCTCGCTTACTGATGAAACCATCTCTCCATTTGAAGGAATATCAGCTCTCAGATGCTAAGGGAGAAGAATGGTCGCCAGAGGGAAACCAGCAAAGATGAGTAAGGACGGCAGGAAGCAATACTGATGAATCAGCAGGTGGCAAGCAAAGCAATATCAGCACACTATCAGCATGCTGCAAGAAAGGTAGTCTTTTGGGGAAAAAAGGAGGAAAAAAAAGAAATCAAGATAATTTAAGGAGCTACGAGAGATAAGAGGCTGGCTAAAACCTAGGGTCTAGCTAAGCACCTAAAGCCAGAGTATTGGCTGAATCAAAGCTGCTTTGGATGGAGTCATTAACGTTTTATTTGGTTTAGTTGTGTCTTTTAACATTACTTTTGTATATCAACAGATGTATTTTCAATCTTCAACTGTAAGTTCTAATAGCAATTACATTTAATTCATTCCTGTCATAAGCATTTCGGTGAAATTATCATTACAGGAGCACAGTAGCAGCAAGCTCACAGATAGCATAAGTTCAGAGAGGAAGCTGTGCATTTCTAATGCGTGCAAATAAATCAAACATGACTTGTTTCCCTACAAGGAAAAATTCAGTGTTCCTTATAGCACACTTAACACACCGTCACATTACAGCATTCAAACATACAGGGTTTTATTAGTGATATTCCTAACAAGAAGTAAGTTCTTTTTAGCAGTAACCAAAACCATGACATGACACATTGACAAGTAAGGTGACAGCTCCTTTCTAATCAAATGTGCTCAACATAAATAGCGATTCACTATGTCTGTCATTTGGTGACAGGCTAAGAAGTACTTAACAGCAAAAGCAATGCTCTAAGAATCTCATCAATACATTTAAAAAATAACTAATGTTCTATTTCCATCAAAGCTTGCCTGTTCCATAATGTGAAATCTCTGTTCTTCTCGTGCCACACCACAGTTCAAAAGCTCTCTCTTGCTCCTCAGGTACATGTACAGTCTGTCACTAGAGGGTGCAGTTGTTCTGGTTTTCAAACCTAAATTATTAATAAAATGCTACTATATGACTAAGCTCTTTCAATTATTTTGTAGAGCCACATATGTACTGCATTTTTAATTTACATTCAGAGGAATTATTTTCATTCAAGCTCTCCAAATAACTAAACTGTGAGACAACATACAATCTCTATAGCAAGGGTGATATCTTGGTTTAGATTCAAGCTGATTTTAATAGTCTTGATTTTATATAGAGTGACAGCTAAACAACTGCAAAGGCAGAAGTCCCACTATGTGATTTACCAAATTAGCCAGGCTCAATCAGGTGCTGTTTACATGTTTGTTTTTACAGCAGTTGTGTGACCTTTTTTCTACTACTTCCACCATTTTCTGTTCTAAAAAAATGTTATGTTTTATCAATAGCCTGGCTTTGGCCCTAGACCTGAAAACTGCTTCCATTGAAGTGAACGTCAGAGTAGGTAGTAAACACCGACAACTGCATAGAGTTAAAAGACAGATATCTAAGCAGCTTATCTTTTCATTTCTCTGTCTGGAAAATCAAACAGGTGAGTTCAGAGAGTCCATGCTTTACCAGGATGGAACTTCAAATGATTTGAGAACCAAACCACTGACAAGTTTGGGGTGGTGGCAGCAGCTGTGTGCTGAGAGTGGGCTTAACACCCCAAGGCTGCAAGAATGCAGAAGTGGAAAGTTGCTCCTTGGGCAGGGAGAGGTCATTGACTGCCCAGAAGCTTTGCTCCAGGACTTGTAAATGGCACTCCCAAACTTGTGTACTTAGAGGGGAAGGCAGGAGCCTCAACATCCTTCCCCAAAAGGAAAAGGGGGTGGGAAACTTCTGCTAACATCTTAAGCAGATGAACATCTGTCCAGAAGAGCAGCCCCAGTGCAGGGAGAGGCACCGGGTCACACTGAAGGTAGAAAGAGGCACATCCTATCTGAAGCTAAGGAACAGGTTAAATTGGTCATATGCACAAACTGTTTTCATCAGTCTTTCAGTGGAGGTGCGCTGCCAGAATTAATACAGGAGCAATACTTAAACAAAACCAACCACAAGACCTTACTGTGGCCTTTCAATACTTAAAGGGGGCTTATAAGGAAGATGTAGACAGACTTTTAGTAGGGCTTGTTGAGACAGGACAAGGGGTCATTGTCTTAAACTAAAAGAAAGTAGATTTAGACTACATATAAGGAAGAAATTTTTGATGGTGAGGGTGCTGAAACACCGGAGCTGAAACACCGTTGCCCAGAGAGGTGGTAGATGCCCCATCACTGGAGACATTCAAGGCCAGGTTGGATGGGGCTCTGTGCAACCTGGTCTAGTTGAAGATGCTTATTGCAATGGGAGTTGAACTAAATGACCTTTAAAGGTCCCTTCCAACCCAAACTATTCTGTGACTCTAACATACTTCCAAAAAAGTAAGAGAGCTCCTAAGATCACAGTCTATACAAATGAAGTACCCAAAGGGTGCAACAGAGCCCTAGGAAGCAGGGATGAATGAGGAAGAGGAACGATGCTCAGTTAATCTGGGGAAGGAAAAGGGAAGAAGAAAGAGACTAAACTATCATTTCCATTAAAAGTAGACTCCCCAAAACTGAAAGCTGAGTATTGCCTGGGGGGTTCTTTCTGATAGAAGACCCAATCCATTGTTATGATGGCAGGTAAAATGCAAGTATTTTTTTATTTGTTTGGTCCTTAGCCTGGTTAATATTTGCTTTAATAATTCACCTTGTGAGTTTGCCAGACTGCTGCACTCAATCATGTTACTTTCCACCATTTATACAGGTAAGTGTTTGGAGATACGCTTATAGTGTACCAGCCCTATCTGAAGGCATGAGAGCCTGTTAAGAGAATTTATCAGGTAGATACAATAAACAGCAATATTCAGTGTGTCTGGTTTGAACTACATAAAAAAGGATAAACTTTCACTGTTAACTTCTATAACAAGAACGAGCTAAAAAAACAACTAACACTTTGAGAGGAAAAAAGGAGGGAAGAAAAACTAAACCCTATGTTTTGCTTTTAAAACCAGCATACATAAAGAACAATTAATGACAATATGTCAAGTGGGAACATTTTTAAAGTTCTGTGAAAATTATTCATACCTAGAATTATTACAGTTGTCGATTACAGCAAACTGCCTTTTTCCAGCAGCATTTAATAGTTAATGTGGTCTATAAAATTCTTCAGACAAGAGGTTGTTAATAACTGAGGAAACTAGCAATCCACTGAGATTTTATGACAAGCCTCACTAACCTGTAAACACGTGGTCATTAAGGCATATCCATTAGGTGTGGGTGTTTTTTCACAGAAATGTCATTGGCTTTTGATGAAAAAGCTATTGAGAAAAGCATCTGGCAATGCAAAAAGAGAGCCCAATTAACAGGTTTTATCTAGTTTTTATTTTTTTAACTTCTCCTGGATATGAATAGGTGTTTGACTGTTACATGCATGTAGTAATCTAAGGTTGCAAATTATTCCTGATTTTTTTTTAATTGTTAAAGGGGCAGTATAAAACCCACTGTCCGTGTTCATAATGTATGGAAAGCCTATCAGAAATTTCTCTTTTTAAAAGTTATAAAACACCTTTTAAATACACATTAGGAAAGAGAAAAAGTGAACTGAGAAAAATCTGGAAGCTAGTTTTAAAAAATGGCATAGATGAAAACAACTATTTTTATCATGTTCAACTTCATTTAATACTTCTTTCTACAAAGCAGTAGAGATGAAAGCAGCTGATCAATATTGTAGATAAACAACCAATAAGGAATAATCAGCATTTGAATGAGCACAGCTAAAAGAAATTGTGAGAAAACAAGAAACTCAGACTGAAATATGGAAAACATTGTTAAATACAAATATTGTCAAGAGCTGTTAAGAAGCAAGACAGAAATGATTCATGTTCATCTACAAAAAAATGCAGAAAGTCAGTTTCTACTGCTTTAGTTTCTTTTTAAAGGCTGGCTATGCTGCAATGAAAGCTTTCTTTTTATGTTAAAGTGTCAGAGAGGAGAGCTGAGCTCAGTCATCAGGTTCACAAGGTGTTAGTGACATGGTTTCTGCCTTCAGAAGACAGCCATAAGGGCTGGTCTGTGGCCTCCTGGGCTTTGCTGTAGTGTTGGAGCCAAATGTTTGAGGGGGCAGGTGGCAAGAGGAATGAACACTAGATTCATTCAAGAGCGAAGTCTATTCATCTGCCTTCCAAGCAGCACCCTTGATGAACAAGGATCTAAGCCACAAGCGTAACTGGAAGGCAAAACATTTAAACTCCTTAAGTTATATGTTTATAATTAAAGTTTTCTCCTCATATAAAACAAAGCATTTGATTAAAACAGAATAAAAACCTGCAGCAAAGCCACTGCAAGCACAATCAAACATTGAAAGTAGAAACCCCCAGAAAAACAAAAGGAAAACACAGATAAATCAGCCCCAACATTAATTACAAGATAGCTTGTAGAACAGAAGAAATGACACAGAAAAGTCCAGGGGAAGTGGAATCACTTCTACAACCACAATAGTTGCACTACATTTTTAGACCCTTTATCTAAAAATGACAGAAAGAAGCTGATAACACATCTTCACATTCATTTTGGGGAATTTTCACAAATGTCGTCGCTTGATATTTATAACCATAAATATGTTCAATTTTATATTGAGCAGGATTACAACAAAACCGTCATTTCACACCCCTGACTCTCAAGAAAAACATTACAAGCTTACAATAGCAACCAGAAGATGTTTCAGAGATTTTTAATAGAATAAGCATCTGAAACCCTCTCAGCAGAGTTTACAAAGAAATCTATTCTGCACTTTTTAAAAAGAAAGGGGAAGGGGGAAGTGTACATGGCACCTAAGGGCAACTCATAAACAGCAGAGAAATGCAGCTGAATTTTTTCATTCCTTTCCAAAAAGAAAGGTCACAGGCTAAGCTGAGAAAAGGAAAAAAGCTACAAAATGGATGATGGAATGCAATCATGGCCTTTGACTTTCCTTCTAGGACTTAAAATTTAAGATTTAGATTTCTATCCCCCATCTCTGTTTGCAAAGCAGGCTGTGTCACAGCTCATTGCATTAAAATGGGGAGAAACTGTGGAAATAATGCAAGACATAAAACAGATGAAAGAAGAATTTGTGTCCATTTCTAGAGACTCACTTTCTCTGAAAGTAGCTCAAGACAAAAATCAGCATGTTTTAAACCTATTGCTTTGCTCTACTTGGGATTCATGAGACTCAACCATAGAAAAAATAAACAGAATTTTTAAAAACATGTTGGATATCTAAAGCAATGTATAACTATTTTATAGACTGAGTTAAGAGGTCATCACACATAAGTCTGAATGCTGATCATGAAAAAATTTTTATTTTGGACAATAAGGGTCAATATGTTTGAAAAATCAGTAGATTTAATCCCTCAGCAATATCCCTTTCCTCAGGAAAAAAGAAAAAGCACTGACATTTATAACAGGGCAATCAATTACAAAATGAACTATTCAGACTAAAAGATCAGCTAAAAAAACCCAATTACCATAGTTTAGAACTTCAGCATTTCTACACCATTATGTTTTCTTGTTTCTGTGAACTATTTATTAACTTCAGCTACAGGTAACCAGACATAACAGCTAAAGGCATCTCATTGTTACAGATTGCTCCAGGGAACAAAACTGTTGTGCACAGATTTTCTTAAAATGATGCTATCAGCCATCACCTTTAGCCAGCATCAGATATTTCAACTGCTAACAGGTTTCTGCATGCTGATATTATTTTTATTTTTTTTCTGTAATAAGTCACACAGAACTTTACTAATATTAGAAAATAACCTTTTTTGATAAACATGATTGTTTGCTACACAGAGCACAGACATCAGATTGCATGCTACAAAAATCTCTGTTGATATATCTTCACCAGAGAGGAGTAGCTGCAGGATCTGAAATGACTGGACAGGAACAAAGCATAATACAAATAAGAGACTGCCTGAACAACAGTTTGACAAGTGAAATAAATCTGACAGTCATTCTGGGATGATATGACATTGGAAGGAGAACAGCATCCATGCTTATTAGGTGGCTGTTTTAACCCAAAGGATGATGAGACCCTATGAGTGTGCACTCTAATAGCCAGCCTTCCCGTAGGCTGGATAACAGCCACTTGGTTTTAGATACCAAAATGCCATCGATACCAAATAGTTGTGTTTGCACACTAAAATCTACTTTGGTGTAATACATAATACCATTCATACCATTCTGTAGTACATATATTACCTTACCATTCTGCTTCTGAATTTTTATGAACACTGGTTTATGCAGGTTTTTGTGTGAGACATTGCATGAGAATATTATTCAATACTTTGAGTTCTGTGAAATTAAACAGTTACAAGTGTTTCAGGTGCACATCCACTGGTGCATCCATTTTCATTTTTTCTGGTTGCCTATGAAGAAGGGACTCCTTGATCCCACTGGAATACTTTCTGATAGTCACATTTTGAAGTGTGGTTGATTTGGTTGGTTTTTTTACCCAGGAAGTTTGCTAACCCTCCTCAAGCTGCTTGCAAGTCAGCTCTACCAGCTATGACTGACTGCTTAGGGCTTCAGCTCCAGGGTCCCAGAGAACTAAAGAAGACATTTCCCTTTGAGTTCTGCTTTTGTAGGATAAGAAATGCAACAGCAATTCCTAACAGCGATTCCACCTCAGCCTCCCAGTTACCAAATTGCTTATGGCAGCAAAATCCTGAGCTCCTGGTTGATCTAAATAAGCTATGCAAAATGGGCATGTGCCTTCCAACATTTTTTGTTCTAGTTAGGACTACAACCAAAGCTGCATTTTGTAACTATGAATTCATTACTACAGCTCTTGCTGGGACAGATTGATAAAAGTAGTATTCTCACCACCATCCCTCTTTGTATTGTAAGAATTAAAAATATGTGCAAGAGAGTTGAAGTGTAAGTGCCATTTGGCACAACACATTTTTTCACTTTTCATATGTAGATTGGTCCAGAACTACAGTTTTTCTTTCTCCCTATTAACCATAAGTCATCACCCCAAGACATCTGCATTCATTACAAAGCATGTTTCAGTGCTCTGCCATACTGTTTTCATGGGAATGAATCATCCATAAGAAGGAAGCAGAAAGCAAACCCCAAAATAATGGCCAGCAGCATTACATTTCAAGAGATACTGACACAGTTGCTGTGACACAGCAGTAGCACAGGTCAAAATTTGAACACTGCGTGGAAAGAGTTTTATCAATCTTTGGTTTACTGTAAGAATGTACTTAATAATTATGGTGAAGTATCAAATACCTACCCAAAACTGCAAAAATGGTTATAATCATTAACACATGCAAACATTAAATTTAACAGATTGAGACAAGTTGGATACAGCTTTAACTGGAGATACCCTAATGTCAATTGAGCAGTGTTCTTCCCTTCAAGCATGCTGATGGAGTCAAATAGTTTAAGTGGATCAATATAGACAAATGCTCTAAAACCAAAACAATCACAGAAAGCACTGTTTTCTCATCATTCAGATTGGGCTAAAAAAATGTGACTCAAATGGCATCTGCCCAAATGTTGGTATCCCCAAAACGCTTATAAACGAATAAATGGAAATTAGAATAAGAAACATAACATTTCCTTCAGAATGACTACTCCATTATCCCTGATTTTTCTAGTATTTCCTCCACATTTCAGAAAAACTAAGAAAAGCAGGATTCATCTTCCCTTTTTTATTCAAGATTCCCTTGCTTTTAGGCAAGATACAAAACTGGGATCCTGTCTGCTGATGATTCGTAAGAAAAAAAACCCAGAGACATCTGTCAGGACAGGATTTCCAACCAACACTCCCCTGTCAGTTTGAGAATCAATTCTGTAAAGGAACAGCAATCCAACAACTGGATCAGAATGGACAGTGTTATGAATACAGAAATTTTTGTTGTTTCTGTGGCCAGGGTCTGGGCAGAAGGTACGAGCAATGAGGTCACCAGTGCCAAGACAGAAATGTATTTACAATACATAATGCTTTAATATTTGTGAACCTCAAGCCCAATCACCCCCTTCATGTTTTTTATCATGCCCACAAAGCTATACAGACAAATGAGACTGCCTCAGAGTAAGTCTGTTTTTCATGAGCAAACATCAACTTGAATGCCCTACAGATAACTGGAGAAGATGAAAAATAGTATTGTTATAAAACAAATGAACTGCAGTACAGGAGCATTATGGGTGGCTAGAGGGAAGTCTGCATCCATTCGACAGCAGCAAACTCAGAAAAACACACGTCCACAAGGCAGGGACCATAACACAGCCATGCAAAAGCTGTGTGCCTTAGCAGTCACGGAGCCAAGCTCTGACCTTCCCAACTCTTTGTTGAAGGCAGGAGGTGCACAGCAGAAGCTGTTACACACATTTGTGGTCAGCGCTGGCTCATGGGAATAACACCCTCACTTGTACAATGCTGTTCACAATTAATTCATCACTGGGCTACTTTTCAATAAAGAGTAAATAAAGAGTTACTTTTTCAAACAGGTAGCCTGTTTCCTCCACTCAGTGAAACCTCTAGTTAATACACAGACAGCACAGTAGGATTACAGGCTGCTCACATCTGGTACCCAGTCAGCACAGTAAGTCAGGCATGGCAAAAAAACCCCCATAGTCAATGAATCATTCCTACTCCATTTTATAGGTTGTAGGGTTTGGGGGGAGAAGAGGCTAGTTTGGAGGTTTTGTTGGGAGGGAAGTGGGGTGGTGCTACTTGGTTGTGGGTTTTTTTTAAAAGGGAGATAGGAAAAGAAGGAACAAGAAGAGAGAAAAGATGGTATTTATCAGCATTTAACCTGTACCTCCAAGGACAGTTCTACCACATGCTTGCAAAGAACATAGCAGGGAATTGCCCTCAGTATTGGACTGGTAAGAGAGCTTCTCTGAAGTGGTCACTGAGAACAGCAAAACGCTGATTTCAGATTTATTTTTTTTTTTTTGCCAATGCAAATTTTAACTGTTTAAAACGCTACAAAGACTATGGATTTGTGTAAATAACTTATTTTCATTGATTTTAGCCTCTCCCAGTGGTTTTGAAGAAAAAAAATAATCATGCCATACATTTTCTGTCCACTGGGGGGCAAAAATGAGTCGCTCTATAGAAAAAAATCCTTACATTTCTAAACAAGTCTGTAATCGTATGCAGCTTTTCTCCCCTCTATTTTGTTTCCTTATTTCTAATCAGGAGAATATATTATCCAATTTTCAAAAGTACCCTTGGCTCTTTCATATTTCATATAACAGTGTGATAATACTCTCATCAAGCTACTACAACTAATTCAAGTGTTTTCTTCACTCTTCATAATGCTACTCCTTCCTCTTTTGTCTTTCTACAACTTCTGTTCATGGAAAAAGAGCAAAAAGGGTTTCCTGAAGTTGTCTTTGAAGTGTTTTAGCAACAAGACCTGTTTATTAAAGGCTTTAATAACCCAGCAAGGGTACAACACAACCTAAACATATATAACATTTTTGGCAGGGCTTGCAAAAATATACTGGATTTACACTGCTGTATATCCTGTGATCCAGTTCAATGAATTTCACCTTATAGAGTTTAAAGACTGCAAAGAACACTTCTCTTCAAATGTCTGCTTCCAGCAGGCATTAATTTTTATTTTAATTCTTTTTGTTTTTAAAAAGATTAGTCTATCCAGCTTTAATCACACATCTATAGCTGCACAAAAATTAAAATGGTTAGTATCCTAGCTATTAGAGTTAGAACTGATCTACTGGGATTTCTGTCCACTCTTGTAGAAATGAAAGAAGATTCTCAAAAACATATTTACTAGCCGTCCTTGAAAAAAATTGTAAAAAATTGTTGCTGATGCTAAGATAAAGAACCAAAATAAAAGCAGGCTGAAATTTAAGCCACCCATGTTTTTCACTGCACAGTGCTACCTGAAACTCACACTGTATTACACGATGCTAGGTACAATACGGTACCAGTTCACGATGTTGTGGGATTCAACAAAGGATGCTGTCCAAAGATCTCAAAGCATAAAATGTATTGCAAAGTTAAATGAAGAGCACAAAATCCTGATTAGACAAGTAACAGCTTGCCTATTCACAGATGAAAGTAACTAGCTGAAAAGAAAACAGTCAACCTCTGACAAGAGAAGAATTCCAATCTCTTCCTACCGGACGATACTCCTCATTTCAGGAAAAGAAGATGAGATAGCCAGAGGTGAACTTGTTTGCTTGCAAGCCTATTTATCAGAGTACGAGACTAAGGGTGCGTTATTCATGACCAGTTTGAGAATTACAGCAAAGTTATTCTCAAAGAAGAAAGGAAAGAATATTCCTTTCCCACAAGGCAGTGACCTTAGTGTTCAAAACCCTTATTACTTGTAAAAAACTCCTCCAACTGCTTGACCACTTCACCAGGTCCTAAACTGGTATTCAGCCCAAAAGTTAAACAACAGCCCTAAAATAAGGCATACTGCTTTGTAGTTGGAGCACAAAGACCAGAATTCAAACTCTTAAAAACAGTTAATTTACCATTCTTCCATGAGCACTTGTCCACATACAGAGCCAATCTGTTTCATCAGTGACTGTTCACAACTCAAAAGCTCTTCCTCTGACTAACCTTGGTCATGCTTTGGACAAGCAAATCCTTCTGGGTTGACCATGTCTACATTCCCTGGAATATTTGTGGAACTATCAGGAATTCAGCAGCAAGGGCTTTAAGACAAAACTAGCCACAGTCAAGCACCATGAATCCCCATTAACCAGATCTCTAAATCAGGACAGCTGATAGCACAGTCGTCTGATGGCACTAAAAAGCCAAACAGAGTTGAGGCATTTTGTAAGACTGAGTTTTAAACACATCTGCAGTCACCATTAATCCAGACAGTAATATTTCACTGTATTGTGGCTCACAATGAAACATGAAGATGTATTATCCTAATCATCATCTCAGTAAACTACAGGGTACACTGCTGCATCTTGTCAATTTACATCATTTTCACTGACATTTCTGGTTAGCAAGAAGTAGTCTTCAGGCAAAAAAGCACGCTCACAGAAACGTTGGTTATAACAAGCATGTGGCCATTTTCCCTGAAGACCTAGCACTATCTAACCATTATATTTGTTCAAAGCATCTTTTCCCTGAATTTGCTTGAAGGAAAAAAGCTTGATCTTCTTAGTGACTTCTCTGATCAAGTTGCATCTAGATAATTTTTACATGATGTGTAACCACTAATTTTACTGGATTGTTCAATATCTATTTTCAGCACATTTCTTCAAATACAAAAGAAAGTGCACTTATCTGAAATGTATCCTACAGAATTTTGACTCTCTATTGCAATGCTCAGTAGCATTAAGATTTAGCACTAGCAGAATAACAGCATTTCAGCTGTAAAACACGAAGTAAACATAATTGATACATGATGATTAGACATCATCATGGGTTCACCTTAAGCATGCAGTTTCTTTCAATTCCCATAAAAATATTTTGAAGTACAACTGACAAAAAGAAAAGCACTTAAATATGTAAGTGTAAGTGAAATCTGTTCTCTGCACCCAAGCCATAAAACAGTAGCAGCTCTTCTATGAAACCTAGGCCTGTGAAGCATTATTTACATACAGCATTTCATGTGGTTTCTGCACTTGGAAATCAGTGGGATTTCCATACACCCTTAAGGTGTCGTAACAGTAAAGTCTACAGGGAACATAAAAGATGTTTTCTGAGAAACATATATGACAGATCACAGGTAACAGCCATCAGACTTGCTCGCTCAGGCTTCCTCCTCTTCCATTGCTCTATCCACATTTAGTTCACCTGCACAATAGAACATTGGAGTGCCAGAACAGCAGAGAGGCTTTTCATGGGTTCCCCACCAGGATGTACCCTTCCCTGCAACTCCACATTCAGCGCATTCTCACAGTAGAAAAAGGGTAAGAGGTTCAAGAAGAACAGAAAGGAATGAAAGGTCAGAGAGAAGTCCAGCCCAGCTAAAGACCCAGTCAGCACAGCAAAACACCACAGTACAGAAACTCTATACATGATGTTCACAGTTTTGTACTGCATCTGAGATCCCCCAGAATAAGATCGGGAGTCTGGTGTCAACCAAGCCACAGGTAAATGGAGGTCTAAAATAAATCAAGACACTTTACAGCTACATGAGGACTATGAGAACTACAGCAAATTATGTCATTCATTCAAGACAGTATGTCATTTCTTTCTGCTGTTGCTGATCAAGCTTCACTGCTGGATGTCTTAATGCAGGTTCTTAAGGTGTAAGTTTTCCATGATTGGACTTCACATTTTTTAACAGCAGAAAGGGAAAAATACTTTGTGTAGGCATATAGCGCCATTTTTCAGCTTGTGGTCCCCCAAAGCCTAAACTGTTTTTAAGGGGGCAGAGAAAAGCAACAAAGAAAGCGCATTGTCTCTACAGGGTACTCACTTTCAAGTGACAAAACAGGGTGTAGATTAAGAGCCTAATTAATCCCTCTGGTAGAAGAATACTTGCATGGAAAAAAGAACACAGAATCTGTCTCATACTTCTGTTTCAACTAGCCTACTCCCCATTGCCATAAAAACCTAATGTTCAGGGTTTGGTTCTCCCAAAAAAGTGAGACAACATGTACTTTTCTTTCCAGAACAATTTGTGACTGAAACATTTTAGACATTGTTCTGCTAAAGTTAGCTAAGGCATTACTGTACACCAATACCAGACTGCACTTCAGTGGCTTGCTTTTGCCAAGTTGCCTTTGACAATTTCTGTTCCTTAAGAAATGAGGGTTGAGATATTTTGCCCCATTTTAGAAGAGATAAGCAATTTCTCTTGTTCTGTAACTCTATTTTATATCTAGCAAATAAGCTATTAATTATTACTTTGCACCACAGCATTACATAATTAGCTGGATCCTACAGTCAAACTAAACCATGTAACTGTGATACTAATAAAGAAGCTACATAATATTAATTAAAGTGTTTGAACAAATCCTGTTCTCCAAAAGGTGCTCTCTCATCTATCTTCGCTATAAATAAAATATATCTGAGTTGCAACAATTCCTGAGTTACAACTCAGCTGAAATTTTACCACTATTTTTGGCCTCTCACAGTAATTTAGTACCTGTAAAAAATTGATATCTCAAAACGCAAAAAGAAGTCTTCTATGCCATTTGGATTCCTTATCCAACATAGGCTATACATACTGAGAGCGGCTAACAAAGCAGTCCAAGGGCTAGAATTGTTCCCAGTCAGCCATCTTGAGTGGGATAGGTTGCCCCTTAAAAAGGTGCCCCTTAAAAAGGTGCCAGGAGAGGGAGAAGACAGAAGCATCATGCCTGAAGTCCACAATTAAAGTTACCCCTTTACAAGTCAAATATCAGTTTCAGAATGAACTGAGCTGCCAATCCTTTTCCTGTCTAAACATTCCTTATCTTGGAAAGCAAAGTACAATCAGAAGAGATGATAGGTTTCCATGGAGCAGAAGCCAAATGCATCCATGCAGCTGCTTAGCTTGTGCCCTGTGCAGTACCAATAAGGGCGCATTCTACCAATAAGGCAGAAGTGGCAGAGGGTCACCAGGAAGGCGAGACTTACAAACACAAGTTGAAAGACTGCACTCTGTTCTACTTCTTATGGACAGCATAATATTTGGGTTTCCTTCCATAAAATCTATCAATATTTCCTAAAGAAGACATGACACTGTCTTTCACCCAACACTCAACATTTCTTTTTTTTAATCAGAAGCCCTTGACACAGAGGAAAAATCACACTTGAGGCCACTATAGTACAGTGGGTTTGTTTGTTCAGTCTCTGTGCAATGCTGAAATATATCAAACTGGGGAACATTTTGTCACTTGGACATAGTGGATTAAGACAATAAATTACAGAAATAGTGTCTACACACCTGTAAACTCTGCAGATATCCAGTAATACCCTGACACACAATTTTCCTACCCAACTTGGTGCCCACTGATACCTTTGTTTAAAGGCCCTATGGGATGTGCCATGGAAAACACCAGACATGCAAGACTGAGCAGGATCAAATTCCAATCCATCTTCTCCCAGTAGCCAGTATCATTTTCCAAGACACATTTGGCACTGCAGTGTTCACAGAAGGAAATAATAAGAACAGGGTAAAACATCTACATACGTAATGGTAAAGGCAGCTGGACTTGGCTTTCTCATGTGAATAAGCTTTCAGTGCCACATACCAGTAACAGAAGAAGTGGCCCAGAGAATTTATCTCAACAGCATAACAGGTACAGCACTGCTGCTGGGCTCAAACAGCTGAATAGGCTACAGAGGGGACCATCAGTAATGAGGAGATTTCAAGAAGTCTATGTTTCTCCAAGCTGCTTACTTAACTATGACTTGGTTAAATGATTTCCACTGCATGCCCATCAAAGTGGTGAAACCTTGCTGCGAATGTAACAGGTTAGCAGAAAGTGAACATTATTAAAAAAACATTGCTGAACAGTGATACTCAAAACCTGTTCACAAATAAACCAGCTGCTTCAAATTCACATTTTGTAATCACAAACTGTCAGAAGTATGATCATTTAGTTTACTTTTTGCTTTAGCCTTTTTTTGTCTAAACACATTCAGGAACAATTAGAAAGCAAATTTTACATTACCCATTTTGAGGCAGAAGATGCAAACATGGTTGAACAGACTTAGGCTGAGTATGTTAACAAACACTGCTTCTCTGGATTAGAACCAAACAAAATGCATTAAATGCATTTTCAGCAACTTCACTAAAAGAAGACAACACCTGTCTTTCCAGAAGATTTTGTGTGTGTCAACATTTCACAGGATCAACAGTAACTTGCATGACCAGTTTCATAGGGTCCTTTCTTTAGGAAGAGTTAGCTCTGCAAAGCCATTTTTATTAATTCGGAGGAGCCACTATAAGGAGTGGGAATGTAGAAACTAAGGTCAATAACAGAAGGATGTTTTGAAATTGTCATGTAGGGACGGATGTTCCACTCAAAAGCTGCAAGGAGAAGGGACATATGAATTTAAACATGATTCACATTAAATATTATACATTCTATTTACTCATCTTGCTATATTCATGTGTATCCATATTAAAAAAAAAAAAAAAACAAAACAAAACCAACTTGTGCTTATTTTACAGTTATTGTGTGTCACTATATCTTTTTCATATACTAGTAGCTCTTGGAGACAGGTGGCATTTACTAAATAGATACATAAGGGAAGCCACATATCGCATATGACAGTAAATTCATTAACCTTAACTCACAGATACTACTATATACTGAATCATAGCTGCAGTCTCTTCAGTAGTTATGGACCTGCAGTAGTTATTCAATAATATTGTGGCTTATCTCTGTATTCAGAATGTATAAATGCTCAGGATAGGAAAAAAATTATCTAAAAGCTTCAGACATTTTCATTATTAATGTTATTTTATATTCGGTTTGGTGCAACTATATTACTTGATTACTTGAGACACCGATAACAGCTATGCATGACAAGGGCATAATTTTCCAGCAGAATCATTTTGGTGCTTTTCCTTTGACTTTGATTGGGGTAGGCCCAGAAATCCTACCAGCAATCACTTCTAACAAGCTGTCTGAAGCAATCAGAACTTCTGGGTATAGAGCATTGCACATATCACAGCTGTGTCAAACACAACTGTCTGCAGCGGTCTGCAGTACTAAGCTGTCACTTTCACCACGAGAAAGAGAAGATGGTGAAATGTCACAATTATTCTAAATTTGCCTGAAAATTAGTTCCCCTCCACACTATCCCCCATCCCCTACAAACAAACAAACAGCAAGTGGCTTTGTCCTCCTTCCTGCCCTCTGTCACCAGCCTGAGGAGTGCACTGAGCTGGAACAATAAATTGATCAACTGAAAATTAAGCAGAAAAAAAAAAAAAATTTTTTTTTTTTTTCCCCCCTAAAGCGGAACAAAAAATGAGCTTTCAGCCTGATCAGTTCCTTCACCTAATCCAGTGAGCGCACAAAGAGCAGTAACAGCATAAGGAAGGCAGGAATGAGTAGTTGTAAAGCGGAAGAAGAGTAAAGGTAGAACTGCCTTTTTCAACAGTAGCCAAAACTAGTTAAAATGATTGTGAAACTCCAACGTGAACATGTCTGAAGGAACAGAAAGAGTGAAGGTTCTGCATCTGGGATAGCTGCAAGGAAGCAATACACAACCATATTGAGCTGCAGGAGACAATTATCTTCTATGGGGATGTGACAACCTGAGTTATGGACTTTTCCCTTCTCACTAGGTCTTCAGGTTTATCAGTAGCAACTGTTAAAAGCATATCTCTCAGTCCCGCCTCCATAAGCAGAATGTCATTCACAAAACCTAGAGGAGAAGCATAATATTCTCTCAGCAGATGTCAAACAGTACCTCCCACAATATCCTACATATATTAGCTCCTCTACATTTTTAAGCCTATTTCAAAGTAAGCTCCAATAGACAAAACACCCAGGAATTGTTTAATCATTGCCTGTGTAACTTTATTCTCTGACCTTCTCCATAGCCAAAATATTAGGTAAAACACAAGGGAACACTTCCCTGACATAGAGTCAAGTATTCTTCATCATTCAGGATGTCCTAACTGCTTGTTAGCACAGGCTTAGCTCTCCCGAATACATATTCACTATAATGCAACCTATTTCTTTAGAGCTACTGGACTGGACCAGAGAAAAGGAATATGTGACATCAAGAGCTCTCAGAATCGTCATGGGGAAGGTGAAGGTGAGCTAGCTGGAGTTAAGGAACACAAAAAACATTGCAATACAACAACCTATCCTCTTATTTAAATCTTTGACTTCTTTCCCTCCCCAGCAAATTTTAACGAATTCCCACCTCATTCTAATACTAGTTAAAGGATGGAAACTCCTTTATTTTGTTTGCACAGGCTTTTAACAGAGTGCATGTCCACAAAGTTTCCCAAACCCTGAGTAATATTCAAAGAGGAAAAACAGATTTACCAGCCCCTGAAAATTATCCTTTCCAGCTCAGTCACTGCAGAAATAAAATTCAATGTATTATAAGCAGGAGCTCAAAAGCCCTAGATAAAAGAACTAGAAAAGAGCAAACAGAAGGCATAAAACACGTGACATGCATTTCCGAAAACAACTCTGATGTAGAACACTGGGCATATGGGAAATAAACCCTGACGAAGAAAGGGAACAAGAGGAAAGACAAATACTGCAAAGAAGAAAAAAGAAGAGCTAAAGGATTTGCATCTAGAAGAGAGTACAAGAAAGAAGCCTCAGGCTATTGCAAAACACAGAGAGAAAGCAGGGTGGAGCTTAGCTAAGCCACAGTGAGAAAGAGAAGATAATTCAATTTAAGCAGAAAGAAAAAATAAATAAAGAAAAAAAAAAAAAAAAAGGCCACCAGGCCTTCCAAAACAGACCTGGATTTTATAAAGCACAGGAAGAAGCAGGACCATGAGCAAGTGATATGGGAGGATTTTCTGAAATTGAAAATAAATTGGGATCAAAGGAAAACAGGCAAAGGCAAATGGTCAGTGTTTAAGCATTAGACAAGAAACAGTTAGGCAGTTAGGCATCCAGGTAATACTTCTTCCTTTATGGATATAATTTTTTGTCATTGAACACTTCACATCTTCCAAGATTCTAGATATTAATTCCCCCATATATATCCTGCTGTATCCTTCGTTATAGAACTGTCTATTCTATTGTCTCTTCAGTCATATTTGAGTTTGCCAAATTAATCACAAAAACCATAATCTTCTTTAATATTCTATTCTATGTTCTTTTAGTATCAATCATCACTTTACTTATAAAAATAAAAGTTACAAATCCTAAAACGAATGAGAACCTGGATCCTTTCCTCTGAGTCAGAGAGATCTGCTTTGTCCTGCCCTTCTATTTTACAAAACAACATGTATATATTTTTGTTTACTTTAAAATCAAATGTTTTCTTGTGAAAACAACACATCTACATGCTAGTGTTCCTGAGTATGCAAAGTTGGGATATTTTTGTTGTGGTTTTTTTTGTTTGGTTTTCCTTTTTTGGTTGGTTGGGATTTCTTCTATCATTCACTGCTTCCTGTAAGTTTCTCATCACCAGATATTCTGTGGTTTTCAGCAGAGTAAGATTTTCACCAAACTTGAATATTTCACCACATTTTCACATATTTTCCCCATGACTCTTCTATCCATAGCAGGTAAATTTTATAAGTGCAACTATCTAAACTTGTCTAAAATTAACTAAGATTTACCTGTTCAACATATAAGCCTTCCTTCTATACCACTTTTAGAAGTAATAACGTGACCCAAACAGCAACCTTTAGGTGTCATTTGGAAAGATAATAGTTTCCTGACGATACCCAGCTTCAGATATTTTTCTTCTGTTTGGCGATTACCTTCAGTTGCCAGAGGCAGAATTTTATCTTTCTTTTTCACACAGAGCTTTCCCTATAGTGTTACTCACAAGAACTTCCAAGGGAGTGTTTGATGAACTGATTCCAATATAGTTTCTCCGCTTTTTGAAGCTTCCTTGAGGAGGACCATTAATGATATTAATAGTTCCTTAACTGTTTGAGTGGTCATGGCAAGCTGATCTTGCAACATGCCCAAATTCCTATTCAAAGACAAGCTCCCTGTAAGAAAATTAGAGTTGATTATCTGAAACAGCTTGCCTGACAATTTGCTTGTCTGCCTGATTTTTGGTGCTCACAGTGTCACTGTCTGATGATGTTTTCCAGAAGTCCCGGTGAGTCATAGCCCCTCTCTAGGGACAGCCCAGAACGATTCGCAGGCAAGTGTTTGGCTACCTCTGTATTCATGGTATGAGCAATCGCTTCTGACATCAGCTATTTTCTCCTCTTATGCGGCAGAAACTTTCTCCTTGATTTTCGGGCACAGACACTATCTTCAGTTCAGAGGTGTCTCTGTTCAACTGCTCTGCTAGGACTGCTAGCACTGCTCCTAGCCACTGCTTCAGTAGAAGGAAGCCATCACACATTTCTAATTGGTCTGGTTTTGCTTGCTTTCTTTTCTTGCCCACTGCTGAGGAAGGCTTTGTAGTGTAGCATAGTCATGGATGCCCTACTGTGTCTTTGGCATTCAATTTCCTGTTTGCTTGCATGTCACTGACTTGTCATTGAGTCTGATGCTAATCTGAGCTTGACAAGTCATTTACTTTTTCTGTTTTGAACTGCTTTCATGTCACTTATATGCTATCTCATCCTTGTGAATCACTGCTTGCCTCCTGAAAATAAGGCAGTCCTCAGTGTAATGATTTCTTCTGCCACACTCACTCTTCTTTTCTACTCTGAGGTCTATCTTCTACTATAAAACTACTATGTTTTTCTCTGCTGGACCCAGGTGCCAACATTTTCACATTCTTCATCTGTTTTGCTCTGTACTTGTACTTTCACAAAGAAAAAAAGTCATGCGGCAGCACTTTCATCCTCATCCTGCAGTATCTTGTGAAATTCCTGTCTGCCATACATACTTTGTGTTTGTTGTACCTATTGTGTTTGGCTATAGATTAAGTCCATAGCTTTACTCTGGTGTTCTTACTCAGGAGCTTCAGCATGATTTTCATTTACTTTCTCAGTCATATTCCTGAATTTTTCATCCTTGTTACAATTTTCCGTTAATTACCTCAATTTCATCAAGATATAACTGCCTGAAACACTACTCTGTCCAAACCAGGCAATATAGTGATCCATTTTTCAGTTATAGATTACAACATTTCAAAAAAATACCTGTCATGTTTACAGTTATATAGAAGTGTGTATTTTGTCATGAGTTTTCTACAAGACTCTTTGAACACTATCTCCTCTAATATTAAGGCATTTGCTGAAAGCTTCTTGAACTTTGTAAAGCTTCTCCCAGCCTACTGCTTGTGAATCATGCACCAACTTTAATCTATCTCAACTAACTGTTCTTATTCCTTCTCCTCCTCCCAATCCACCAGAACTTCCTAGTTCTTGCAGTTTGCATTGCTCACTCAGCTATCAGGGACTGATCTACAACATGCTGCCTGCATTAATTTCATTGATGTGTTTTGCAAAATCATCCTTTTTAATTTCACAAACCTTTTTTGGGAGCTAAAGAACACCTGAAAAGAGCATTTGTTGTGCTACAGCTTAAAAAGTTTATTACAAGAAGGATAAAACATTCCTAGATATACTACTTAAAACTTTTCTTTTACTGGTTGTTACAAACTTTTACAGAGTGGCAACAAATGCAAAAGAATAAGTATAAAATAAAATGTTTCCAAATCACAGCAAAAGCAACATTACCAAAAGTTTGTACTTGCGCCAATAATCCAAATTATTATGTTTCTAAGCAAATATAATTTCCACTGGTAAGCCAATTATTTATAAAGGTTTAAACATTACAAATTGCAAGTTTAGCTAGTTTCTCCATATGACAATTCTCTCTACTGTTGGTAGGTACAATATTACTGATGTGCCACTATGCTAACAAACATTGCTCAAAATAGTGATTGGCAGCCAGGAGGACAGTGTTAAGGATCCAGCAGGCTACCTCACCACCCATGCGAGGCAAGCAATTTTGATTCACAGTCACCATTCTTGGAGTACAACTCATGCACTTGTCGAGATAAACATAAATGTATTCTTAGCTCCATGCATAAGTTATCAGCTTCTGTACAAACCCTCCCAATGTTACAGAGATTTCAGTGGTTAGAAATTCATGGCTCATCTCTGCTTCCATCAAAGGTAATGAGGAAGCTGAAAATCTGAATGAAAACAGAACCAGATCAACCAGGGAAGCATATTAATCTAAAATGTACATAAATCTTCGGGGAATAAGTATTTGATAATTAAGAAGATGGCACTGAACCATCACTAAATTTAAGCTAAAATGCTTTATATTTACATTGTGTTGCCTTTTGAATCCTCTCCCTCCCCAATTTATATTTGGTCCTGGCTCAAATACAAGGAGGCAACATAGACATTTTAACACAAAAGGGGATGGCCTAAACCTCTTGTAACAGTACTTAGGGAAGTCCAGTACCATTTCCCCTCTACAGACTAATGGAGACATGAAGACATAAATATGAACCTACTTTTAAAGAGCAAATGTGCCACACTGATAACCACATTCATTGACTATAATCCTTATCACCCAAATACATATGGTGCAAGCTGAGACAAGACCACTCTCCTGCACTTGTGTATAATTTTGTGTTGAAAAAAAATCATCACACAGTAGCCATGGTTACCCAGAGAAGATAAGAGCAGCATTTTTCATCCAACAATGTCAGAAATGTGCATAAATCCAAGATCTGCACTTGATGTTTTTTTCAGGCCTCCCCATCTGCACATTTATTTTCTGCTGCCTGTGTATATCCTTTGACATACTAGGATTCTAGATATTTCAAGGAATCGTTCTTTTTTACTCAGCTTAATCTAAAAAGCAGATTTCAGTTATCCCTAAAGGACAAATTAACTGCAAACCTATTCTGAAAATCTGAATCTAAATCTATGGAAAAGCTTTCAAAACAATTGCCATGCTCATAATAAGGCAGCTGCATTTAACATTCGACACTTATTTAGTGGAAAAGCTATACTGTCGGTGGTACAAAACAGCTTTCTTTTGTCTTCACATTATCATAAATTAAAAAACAAAACAAACAAACAAAAAATGCTAAAAGAATCCATTAACTTATTTCTTCAACCCAAAAATCTTGTTGCATTTCATGCTCAAGTTATTTAGTGAAACTTAGTGAAACATGTTGTTTCATGGCCAAACTCTTCATACAGGTAAAATGGAAACAAAACATTTGTGAGAGATTAAAACCAGATTAGCCTGTGGCTAAATTTTACAAAGACACAAAGCGCAAGTGTCAAGTCAAATGCAGCACTGCCTTAGCTGCGAGTGCTGTTTGCAAATGTGGGACACAGGTCATATGCTATTCACAGAAATGCTGCATTTGCTCTGTAGTGTTCTTTCCCTCAAAAATAAAAATCTATTTCACCAAAAGCGAAGACATCTTGCAGAAATGAGCACTGCAGTGACCACTCTAGAGACAGGTTAGAGACTGTCTACTGAAGAAACATTTAAAATATTACCTGCCACAGAGATCTGTTAGCAGCAAACTCCAACCAAATCCCCAGTTGAATAACTGGGAGGATCACCTTGAAATATAACTCCCAGTGTTTCTAAGAATGTCTCATGCAAACAGGATTCCCAGGTTTTGCTGAAACATACTGACAGTCCTATCTCCATGTGCATCAACATGCCAGGGACACATAAGCAGCTGCCCATGGTGATGGATACAACACATAGAATAGACTACTTTGCCAGTTGCAGGAAGAAACTCTTCCCCGCTCCCACTTTTGGGATGGCTTTTGTACCTCCATGTGCTACACGGGTGAGTATGGGCTCTTCTGCAAGTGTTTTGGGATCCCTGGGTACAATGAACAGAATATATTTAGCAGTGTAGTACCACGCAGCTGAAGGATTTAAAGCTATTTGAAAGATGTGGTAATTTAAATCCGAACAATTCAGCTTCAAAGGGATCCTTACCATACGCACATTATTCCGTGCCTATATCAGCCAATAGCAGCAGGGAACCAAAGCAAGCTGCTGCCTGAATAAAGAATTATTAGGAGTGAAAAAAAAAAAAAAAACAAACAAAAAACCAACAAATTTTATGCCTTATCTAAGCTTGACTGAATAATTGTAAGTACTGGTGGGAATTAAAGAAAAAACACAAACAAAATTAAGCTGTCTCAGTGAGATACACAGATATAAACTAGCATGTGACTTGGACGAAGACAGCAGGGTCCAATTAAGAGAGAAAGTCTACAGTCAGTATCATTTACCAGACAAAAAGGGAAACAGCCCAGTTGAGCCAAGACAGACCCTATGTACAGCAAAAATATATCAGAGAGATGCATCACACACCTCTGGGAACCTAGCATGCAAGAGGGCCTCTAAGGAGATCCTACTGTTATGCTTTCCACAGGAGAAAGAGTTGTCCTCCCTTGTGCAGGGCTGAAGATGTAATCTCTGGATGTTTTGGAAGCCAAAGACTGAAATGCTGTCTTGAGAATAGATGTTAGTAGAATTTCACCTCAGAATTTTACCTTCAGGAAAGTAATGATGGTTATAGTACAAAGCTGCTCCCCTAGATATGGTGATATTTTCATAAAATATTATTTTCTACATCCTTTTGTGTGGCCTTCTGTTTGTAAAAGACTCTGAATTCTTCCTACACTACATTCAAGTACATATTGTTTTATCAGGCCTACTGAAGAAAAATAATTTTTAGGAAGTCAAAACAAAGAATATTACAAAAAAATAATTTCCATGTTTTAGATATGCTGGGAGAAAAAACAAAAAAAAAGTGTTTCAGGGATATCTACTTCTATTTTAAATTTAGAGTAATCATTGCTGAAAGAGAAATTAATTCCTGTACAACATTCATGCTCCATCTCAACAATTTTGAAAGTCAGGCTCACATAGCCTATGGGATTTGTTTTAATTGAGCAGACGTTAGTAAGAGCCAAATATTTATAAATTACTTTTTTTTAAATCAAGATATTCATAGTCAAAGTTTAAACTCAGGCCTAGCTGCATTCGTATCTGGCAATAATGAAGACGCAGACAAACACAGGATGGATAAGTATGAGTGTTATCATACGTACTTCAATTGTGCTATTCATGTACTTTCCACACAAAAGAAATCTTCAGCATAGGAAACCACTTACATTGTAATCACTACATCAAATAGCATGCTGTTGTCAGAATGTGAAACACAGCGTTCACAATAATTTTTCACACACACTACCAACTGCCTTAGTCTTTCTCCATTCATACTGCATTTTCGGCAATGCCTATTTTAGATGTCTGCAGAGATCTCCTGTATACCTAAGGACGGCATATTCATAATTCAAATTACCTTGTGAGATTTTTTCTTCAATTATAGACCTTTTATTTTCCCCTAAAATATTATCTGTTCAGGTTAACTCTTCAGTTACTTAAGAT
The DNA here is from genome assembly GCF_004027225.2 of Strigops habroptila. Lineage (NCBI taxonomy): Eukaryota > Metazoa > Chordata > Aves > Psittaciformes > Psittacidae > Strigops > Strigops habroptila. The sequence goes on from NC_044281.2 coordinate 34,088,230, forward strand.
AATTACTTTTATTATTATTATTGTGCTGATCTGTACAGTCTTATAATAGGTCTGTACTGGAAATTATGTAGGAGACAGAAAAACACAGCTTATTGAGGTGTTGGTAGACCAGAGCTCTTAGCAGCCTAAGCATCCCTCTCTAAAATGCCAGAGGGAAAACAAAACACATTTGTGCTTCTTGAAAGCTGACTAATGGTATTTATTACTGTAACAATGGCATTACACTACTGAAATCTGACAAAGGATACCTAAAGTGAAACAATAATGGAACAAATACTATTTTTCTTTCAGGCACAGCTCTTTAAGGGATGAGTCAAATGATTAGCTAGTCTGATCTTTTTAGTGAACAAAAGGCTCTTTACTGACTCCCATTGGAATCTGCTGCCTGTGTCTCAACGGTGCGCACACACATACACACAACAATGGCAGATCTAATCAGCTGTCATGGGCTTTGGCACAATACACTACAGAATAAACTTTTATAATCTGCAACAATATGTGTATATTAGAACGTGATCATCCCCCAAAATACATTGTGTGAGCTGAACAAGCAACTTGTGTAAGGCACTAGTTTGCAGCAACTAGAAAGCAGCAAAAACACCAGCAGAACTGCCTGCTCCAGAATCAAATCCTATTGGCTGGAGGTGGAGAGAAAGAAAATATTTCATTGCAGTTTGTCCTGTATAAATTGTTAGTAGAATATCTCTAATAGATCCAAAAATAGTTTGACGATGCAACTTAACACATTCTTTAAAGACCAACAGGAACACAGTACAATAAAATTATTTGTTTTTTTCTTTTACTTGATAATTAATGTCAGTTTATCTGAATCGCCAATCAAGTTAGGCTTTCAACCTCATGTTTTTGTGTTGCCTCAGTATTTTCCCGTATCATTGCTTTTTTGTACACTTTCTCACTAATGGGCGTATATTCCTACAATATTCTTAGAAACATGGACTTTTACTTGCCCAAAGTAAAGGTCACCATTGACAAGCAGTTACTCTTTTCCATTAGTGGACAAATTTTGCCTATATCTTTTCTCACAAACACTGCATATTCTCTCTGGGTACTTAGCAGGTCTCTAATATATTTAAGCACTACACAGATACTTGTATCAGGAGATATTTTACTTAATACGTCCAGTAGATTCCATCCCTGCTACAAAGCATATTAGCCAACATTACAGCTCTGAAAACAACTTTAGGAGATGTTATCACAACACATTCAATAATAATGTTACACTGGACGTCAAAAATATAATCACAGAAGTTTCTTTAAATCAGTGTTTCTAAGACTGCAGTTACCTGAAGGTGTTTCAGGCATGTATTGAAAGTACCAGGCACTTCCAATGTGACTCACTGCTATACATCATGGTTTACTGCTTGTCAAGCTTTATTTGTCAGAATCTGCAAATACAATAGTCACAGTAGAATCAAATGTTATGCAGGAATGAGTCATAATAATGTCAGAGAGAATGACCTCAGTTTTTCTTCTCTACAACAGGTCAATGGTGACTTTTTTTTTATCCTGAAAAGTTATTTCCGGGTGATCTGATTGTTCAGGAAAGCAAAATCATCCTCATCCGGAATGACTGAATTGGGAATAAAGTGTCTGAATGTTTACAAACAGAGCAGTATCTGGAAGGCAAAAATAATGATTAATCAAATATGCTTAAAACTATACTAATATGTGTTGTGAGACTGCCTCCCTGAACAGGGTTATGCTGGGTTAGTGTTGTAATGTGGCTTGGAGGAATGCCTGGACACTTAAGAAAACTGCAAGTTAGTGCTGAACCAACCAATTATCCAGCGTGTTGTCAGCATAACTATCCTGCTGCAGTGGTAAATTAAACACAAGACAAGGTCCTGACCATTTGTGATCATTACAGATACTAGTTTCAGTAACACAGATAAATTTCAGTTTGGGAAATTTCAACTGATTTTTATACATACTGCAGTTTAGTTAGCGTATAATATTCTTTTTCCCTTCTTGTTTGAGATTAACATGTTCAATGCCACACAGAGTGACAACAGATGCCACATTTTTGTGGTGAAGTCACTACTATATATAGCTTGCAATCAGGCTGTACAGCATCTAGTCAAAGGATGACACACATAAGAGGTGTTACAATGATTCCATTTTCAAAGAAGTACCATGGAAAACCAGCATGATAATATTTAGCAATTTTCTTCTTGCCTCTATTCATCACAGAAGAATCATTCTATAATTACATTATTCAGTTTTATAAATCTCTGCTGATGTTTTTCTAGATTTTTTTTTCTTTTTAAACTGGATACATATAACTAATGTTTCAGGAAACCACCTTCTCAACATCATGCACAAGTAATCAACTATAAGGCAGTTTGGAGAGAATTAATGACTTTTAGAAATACGGCATAACAATTACATACAGAACTCGTCACCAAAAAAACCCGCAAACTTACAGGAAACTGCTAGAAATATAAAAGTTGGTGGTGGTTGGTTTTTTTTTCTTATTCTAAGAACCAGAGAGCATTTTCCTAATGCATCAGAAGGTACTAAACCTCAGGGCTCAGAAATACACAGGGCTACAAGACAAAATAAAAAGTTGAAAGGTTGGCAAAGGTTTTATAGATCAAGAGCAACACCTCAAAACCATTCAGGCCAAGCCTCGCTGGCTAAGAACTTGAGTCATATAATTCCAGTTGGCACAAAGACATACAAGTTCAGCATTTATAAATTGCAAAAAACTGATTGAGATTAGTGGGAAATGTACACTGAAGGCAAAAAGCTCTAAACCAGATCACAGCAAAATACAAATCAAACATATACACAGACATATCAACTTTCATATAAATCCACAGATAAGGCACAAGATCTCTATTAAAATGCCCCGACTTACACTAAGAATGTGATTCATCCCATGTTACAACTCCAGGACCCTGGAGACCGTCCCCTAGAGGAGACACTGGGGGGTAAAAGGAACAGTAAGCTGAACTGGATTTTAATGTATACACTAAAATGTTTCCACATAATTGGCTACATTAAATTTATATCCAAACAATTTCTACTTTCAAAGGAAAGTAAGCATTGAAATGTTGTTTCACCCCCTCGATTACATAGGCCAGATTGAACTTTGTTATTAGTTCACATGCTCTAACAAATATCTCTGTCGATTCTTTCTCAGTTTGTTTGCCTGCAATAATTAAGGTGCTTTCTCTAAGCCACTAGGCCCAGGAATTACATGGAGTTATGTTCTATAGGCTAAATACAGGACATTGCCACTGATCTGGTAGCAAATTTTAAGAGTGGATCATCCTGACCCAATTAACTCGTCCTGTAAGACTGATTGTTTTTGCTGAGAGATGCAGACGAGAACAGCTTAAGCCAAGCTGCACAAAGCAACACGTGCTGGCACCCTTAGCAGTAAGGATTAAGAAAGAAATGCAGAAAAGCTCCATGTATTTTACATGTCCCTTAAGGTCATGAAGGGAATGTCCCACTCAGCCACCTGAATAGTAGAAAACTATAATAGGCAAACTCCCAGGCTGTGTTCAGTTTTGCAGTTCCACAGCAAATAAGCTTGTCTGTCCTCCCTTCTGTCAAACTGCCAAGCAGGTTAACTCATACAAAGCAGGAATTCTGTTACACAGTGGTAGATGTGAGAAAGGGAGGCAGCTAAACAGCTTATTTGTGTTTGGCAGGACACCCTGAAGTCTACATCTGAAAAATACATACAGGAAAATAGTACTCACTGGGCATGGAAAGCAACCCTGGGGGTTTCTTACTCAGTGTGTGCATATGCAAGAGAGGATCTTGCTGTGTATGCCAAAGTTTGGTTTACATGGAATGTTTCTCCCGCAGATGTTTTCAGCCCCAACTGCAAGAGTTATGAGCAAGAGTCAACAACTAGTGCAGTTGAATGGGGCTTAAAATGTATTTTCATGCAATATCAAAGGAAGAACAAAATCCTAAGACAGACTCTTAGTTGCTATAAAGTTATCTTTGATCTACTGACTTCACCAATCTTGCACTTATTTTAAACTTGATTAACTCCTGAATCTCCTCCTGCTGCTCTCAGGCAAAGAGCAGTGATAACACCCATGGAAAACACCACTGAAGGAACTAAGCACAACCGGTGCCACAAGTCAGGTAACTGCTCACGTATAACTCAGAAGTTTACAGTGGCCAGGAATACACAGACGTGTGATGCTCTCTATGCTGATCAGACCCGAGACAAAGCTACATAAGTACCACGACGTTGCTGGCAAAAAACAGATTTCAGTCTTGCTCTACCTACTGCATGCTCTGATGCTGCAGGCAGTGCTGCAGAATGGACATGCTGGTGCCTGTGCAGCCCCACTCACAGTGCTGGCTCTTGCCCATGCTGCACCACTCAGACAAGCAGAATCAAGAATTCAATAAACTTCGCTCAAATCAGAGTTGTGGGGAATCACGTAAAAGGAAAAGGAGATCTGACTCCTTTCCCAGATGCACAGGGTGCCTGCAGGGCTGAGGGGGTGTCTCTGCAGCTGGGGCTGTCCCAGGCAAGGCATGGTCGGTTCTGGAAGGTTCCAGCAGCACCTCAAGGGAGCAGAGATAAGAGAGAAAATGCCACCAGGAGCAGGGGAGAGGCAGAGGAGCTGAGAGCAAAAGAGAAACTGAGATGGGGAAAAGGGGGATCAACAAGTGTTGTCTGTCCATCCCTGCCACTTCAGGTATCATCAGGAGAGTCGTTACAGATAGATGACAAGAAATTCTGTCTCTATTCATTTTGAATCCGGGCTTTTTCAAAGGCAAGTGGCATATGCCATTTCTATTTTACATTTTCAAATACATTTCTGAACACCAAATGGAGTACACAGGAATTGCTGAGGGTGGAATTTTTCTTTCTGGAATAGAAGCCTATTTTTAAGAGGTGAGAAAAGCTCCTTGTGGATTCATACTTACATAGGGGACCTGAGAACAAGTTTCCTAAACAAATAAAGCCAACCCTGACAATAAAAATACCTTATTCAGCATGTAAAAATCAGGGAAGCAATTAGCTGAGCATTTAAAGCGAAAGCAGATATTTGAGTAAAATAATACCTTTGAGGTGGCAAACATTTGAATTTCCCTTGTTCTTTCTTCCTCAAGAAAAACCTTGCCAGCACGCATACTACTTTTGTTTCCAGAGTAATAAGACACAGAAGATAGTAAAAAGCCTTTGTGTAAATTTGATTAATGATACCCCTTGTTAATGTCTCAATTCAGAGCACATGTGCCTGACAAAATTACAACACTGAGGGTATCCCAGTAACAAAATAATTTACCAAAACATGTAGTGAACTCTCCATCACGTGAAACTCCAAATGAAAGTTAACAGTCTTTATAAAAAATAGCAATGTCTACAGCTGTTATGTTCTGCTATGCAGAAAAATCAAGATAGGCTGAATACAATGATCTTTACCAACCTTAAGAAAAGCATTCAATCTTCTGAAGAAATACTGCATCCATTTTCCAGCATTGGCTGACAAACTTCAGATTTTCTAATGTTAACAGGCAGTCCTTTTACCGTTGCCCTCCTTCTCACTTTCTGCTGCGACCTGTTGCCCACTTGGTTTATAAGCTTAGATATCATTCCATGTCAGTTTTAAAAGTACAGTGGCCTTCCCTCCATGAGAGGGAAGCTGTGCAATTTATAATAAAAAACTCAAACCTAAATTCTCAACACCCTGGAAAGGCCAACAGTGTTCTTTTTGGGAAGTTTAAGCCTCAGCATTCATAAAAATAGATCCCTCCAGTGAAGATTCACTGCATTTTACCTTCTCTGCAAATGTAAAGGTTATTTTCACATCCACTGCATTTGCACCTTATTGAGAATGAACCTTTTACAGTATTTTAACTCATTCCCACAGCTAAGGAGGATGATTCAGAAAGCACAATATTCCTTCTAGTTTTGCATAAACCTTCTGTTCTGGATGACATCCCTCCAAACCTCACTGTACGTCTTGTCCATTACAAGTTTAGTAGTAACAACAATGTAATCACATTAGTATAAATACCCTAAGGCTACTTACTCTAGAGTTTTCCCTCATGTCTGATCAGGAGCTTCATTCCACTAATCCAAAAGAATAGCCATAAATAAGCATGTTTCCAGCACCTTCTTGCAAAGGACTTACTCTTGGTATGAAGTCAATAGAGGATGTTTTGCAATGCTCTTCATGACTATTGATTCCCCCGTTTTGTTATACTTGCTTTCTAGCAACAATGAAGAAATGCTGCTGTCATGAAAACATACCTTATAAGAACAATTCCTTGAACTTACATTTTTCCAGCTAAGCTAACTAAAGCATCTTACTGGGATAACAATACCACATACAAAGCACTGTAATACTAAAAATAAGACATCTGTATGGATATGCCTCCTCCACTTAGCTGCAAACAAGATTAGCACAGTGTATAACCAATACAAAACTGTGTTAGCTGTACAGACCATTTTCTACCAAGGTGTAGCTAAATGCAAGTACATGTTTCATTGTAAAATCTCTATGCTTTTATTTTGACACAATAGAAAATGCTATGCCATCATTAGAAAACTAAATTCTTTGCACAGTCAGAAACAGTAGAATATATAACTGAGAAGCTGCAGCAAAAAGATAGACAAACAAAACCAGTTGCAGCCTGTAGTTGTGCTAATTAAAATCAAGTTAAAAATCACAAATTAAGATGGTGTGATACAGTAGCAAGACAAGAACTGCTTTAATTAAATAGTTAATGGTGAGGCAAAATTCGACAAAAACTAACAATTAGAGTCATAGCTCTCTCCAGTACTGGAACTGAATGCTCTTCACACATTCGATAGGATTTTTCTAAACCTCTGCAAGGGAGTGCCTACTGTTCCACTATAGTGGTGGTTCTCCTCTGCGGGGGATCCACCAGGGAACCTCCCAAGTGTGCACCCTGGGACAGAGCTTTAGCCAAGAACAAGTCAGCATGAAGAAGCAGAAATGCAGGTAATATGCTGCCTTCCCTCCTAAAAGGAAAGATCGAGCATTAATTCTTCTTCCATTAAATGCATTTTCAAACCCATCTGCCATTACACCAAGGAAGCCATTAGCACTGTGCCTCAGGAATGAGGGGAAAACAGAACACAGAGCCCCAGTGGCCAAACACCAGGTTATATGTTTCTAAGCCTTGCCCTGAATTTCACTTGGATTCCCAACCTACACAGCACAACACTCACCTTATCTGCTCCCCAGTCTCATAGGGTTGAGGGAGAGACTGGAAGAGTTCGTAACTTTGGTTCTACCCTAACTGCCACCAAAGAAACACAACAAAGAAAAGCTTTTACATCTACTTTTCTATAATTATCACCCAAATAAGCAGAATATATACACACAAGTTTCTGAGAATATACAAGTCATACCATCATTATGTAGTTTATAGCCAAGATTTTCGCACTTCAAAAACTTTAGCAAACACCCATGTGATTCACAAACAAAGATTTGCCAGTATTTTTATCAGGTGCTAGAAGTTTACTGGAAAACATGCTGAATTGCCTAGTTTCTGCTTTTATCCTACAGAAAAACAACAGGATTGAATTTTTAGTATGGGCATTCCCCTAGTGAAATAGCCAGGGTACATAGTAGATCTGATCACAAATCATGATAATATTGTATAAGGAAAAACCTTGAATATAATGGAAAACAATCATGAAGTAACTAACTACAGACACACTTTAAAACATAAGATAACAATTAAATTCAGCTAAATGGAACATTTTCAAAATACCTAACCAGCCATTTCCACCTGGAGAGGGTTGCATGTTATTTTTCACTAAAACGAAATTTAACTACTGATTTATTTGCTTGTCTTTGAAAGATCAGACTCTGGACTGGGGCCTGGTTCTCAGTCTGCAAACTTTGTCCTGGAACTCCAAATTGAAAATAATAAAAGAGGAAAACAATGAATCACACAAAACCTAGCCTTAAGGGACATGCATGACCATGCATCCACAGTAATTCACCAGCTACAACACCAAAAGTCTCAGGTAGGAAACACATTGACCTCAGTGAATTTTCCCCTGCTGAGATAGTGTTGTGTGTTTGTGCATGTCACCTTAGAAGTATACTTAAAGAATAGATTTATGAATAAACTGGTAAATTCAGAAGCAAAGTACCTAACGGGTATCTAATATACAGTTATAAACCATACACAAATGGCACTTTACACCCCTAAGAATAGAACATGGACATAAGTAGACAGCATGTGGAGTTTCAGAAATAAATGCTTATTTACAATTCTTAATGTAAATAGTAGCTTCTACTAAGCTCAAGTTAATTAGTAAAAATTAAAGCTAAGCTAATAAATGCTTTTCACAAGCATAAAATAAGTCAAAGAGGATGAATACAGACTCATTTTCAATCTAAGATTTCAAGTGCATTTATACATATATATATAATGTCATAAGGTCAAAGCTATATGCCAAGTTACCATGAACAGAGCAGATTACCAGGTGGCTTATTTTCAAGAATCATTAGCACCGTTCTAGAGGTAACTAATAAATCGTCAATGAAATATTCAATGTATTTATCTATTCTAACTTGCTACAGTGTACCAGTCGTACTGCAGTTCAAGAGGTTTTAATTTATACATATTAATAACCAGCTACTTTAGGAAACTGGGGGTTTACTAACCTGTATGTAACCCACACCTCCTGACAATTACAGATTCCCCAAAGACCTCTGACTACAGAATGGGAGACATGACAAGGGAAAACTGCAATGTTGAAGAGATATAAAACCATTTTAGGCCTTCTGTGGGAGGATCTCCTTGCAGTTTTAGATCTACCTGCATCTTGCGAAGGTTATCTGACAAGAATACCAATTAATCTTTAACCTGGTAATATTTTTTCATAATTCAGCCACAGTGTTTACAGGAGCTTTGCAAAATTAACACAGAGAAATCCAATCCTCACAACATCATGTCAGACTGGTCAGACTGTCAGACAGTCTTTATTCTAACAAGCTACAGGAGAATATGTAACTTAGCCATTCAGCCTAAAGGAAATGCAACCTAGAAGAGCCAGGGCATTCATGCAATTTTCTCATCTTCATATTTCCCTAAGTTCTTGTTTTAGTTGTTTCTGATGAGCCCAACTAGTTGTGCTTACTGCTGGGGTGAGAAAGGGAAGAGATTCCCGAGGGAGCTAGAAGTTTCCTTGAACAGTACAAAACCAGTAGTTCACCCATCCCTGAAGATTCAGTGAAAGTTAGGACAGACCAGTATAAAGTTTTGTTCAAGTGATCTATCACTTTGCAATATCCTAATAAGAAAAGCAGAGTACTTGTAAGACATTGTGACAACTTGGACTTCAGATGTGACAGCTTGACAGGTGAACCAGTGATGCTCACCAATGTAAGCTATTGAAATAAGCCTGAGGTACAACTCCCTGCAGCTTGTAAAACAGCCGTATCAGCTAGAGCAGACACAGATGACAGTACCTGAGTAACAGAGATGCTCTGTCAGGCTGGACCTCACTACAGTTTCCACCATTTTTTCCAGTTGCTTCTCTCCCTTATAGTACTACCTCAATCTTCTTTCTGCTGATCAAGCCAGCTAGTTTTCATCCGAAAGTCACCCTCAAATTGCTTCAATACATCAGGTGTTTCCAGCTTGGTCCCAACGCACTTGATAGTGAAACAGCTCACTTTTCATTGTAAACTCTCCCCTTGGCCTGAGGTACAGGCCAAATAACAACAAAACAGCTTGCTTTGATATCTCATAGGAGAAGGCAGGGGAATAATTGTCCCTAGCTATGTTTACTTTTCTCCTCCCCTCCACTCACTCCCTGTTAAAATATTAAAGAAATGAGCATAATCCAAGCTTCAGAAAAAAATCAAGGTAACGTTACAAAAGTGATAAAACAGATTTTTCACAGCCACGATCAGTCTCCAAATCTTTGCTGTTCTCATAATCCTGCCACAGAAATTACTTGTGCATGTAAGCAATACTAAAAACAAAATCCCAGATATTTTAAAGCATTTTGTGAATCATACAGTTTGAACAACGATAGATCATAATAGTGAATACCACAACCTACCATATAAACTACCTATTCAACAGATGCAAATGATATGATTAAATATTCTGGAACTATGAATATTATTTCGTGTATGTTCCACAGAATGGTTTAAAGACCACATTTGTACAGAAAAACTAGATTATGTGAATATATTCATACATATATATGTATATTGACAGCAAAAATAGTTTTATAAAACAAAAGGTTTATGAATAAATAATTCTCCCAAGAGAATTGCCATAAGGCATTCAGGGGCAATGAACCCAGGTATTTAGTATCTATATTTTTTTTTCTTTATAATCTTGAATCCAGGACAATTGTATATTATATTTGATACTCTGGTATTTTAACTCTCATAAAGCCTCTGGAAAATACTTACGTAAGTAGTTTTAACTAACATTGTAAACAGGTTTTCAGCTGTTTTGCTATATGTTAAAGATGGCAGAAGATGTTACAACAAGCGATGAAATTCATTCACAAAGAGAAAGCCCAAGAATTCATGGAGTTTTATGCTCTAAGGGTAGGAAATAATTTTGGCTCTCTCCCAGAATGAACTGTTTAATCAGAAAACATGTTGCACTGAATTAACTAGTAGTTCTATGCAACAAATCTCACTGACTTTTCCCATCGTCGAAATTCTCAACGGATAAATATCTTCTCACTTAATTCATAGAAATATGCACATGTGCAGCTGTGACTTAAGGCTAATCAATATTGTGACAAACACTAGTGTATCCATATTACAGGAGTTTCTTTTAACCTTCTGAAAATAGCAGGAAAACTCCTCATTTGCCATTGCCACTAGACTGTGAAGAAAGTATCACAGTAATGAGTAGACTGGCTTTTGGGTCCTCTGCAAACATGAAAGGCAGTGAGGAGCTAGGAATTTGTACCCCTTTGAAAGTATTTTGAAACACCTAGAATACCTGTGAGAAAGCAGGGACTAAAGGAGACATTACGTTTTAAAGGAATCCACTCAATATTAATGCTTCCAGAGATACTTAATGTAAAACATGTTTACAATAATTTAAGTAGACCTGCTCAAAGGCATTCATATATCAGACTATGAATAGATGCTCCTGTAGAACGCAAAATACATTTTGCCTTCTCTGAAAATGCAGCATAATACTGAGCTCACTTGGAACTCCATCTGCCTTAACACTGAGATGGACAAGCTCATTCTTTTATTTTTCCTTTAAACATCAGTTGACAGTGGTATATTTCCATTCCACTGAAAATTTCCCCTGCATTGTGCATCTCCTTGAGCACAATTAAGTACCTGTAAAACCTGACTAATTTCCAAATTATAAAAAGTAATGCAATTATCTTGTTCAAATTAGATTTAATTAAAAAGCCTCTGAGTGGTCTAAAAATATTTTCTTGATACATGCTCAGCTAAAAACTCCCATCATTTTCAACAGGGTACACTATATCCATTTCTGATTGTGTATCTCTTCTAGTTTGATAAGCTATGGTTAATTGCACCATCCCTGGAACATCTTTTCAAACGGTATCCGCTTTCCAAACTGAAACATCCAAATCCAAAGGAAAAATGCTAATAATCTTTCAGAGAGAAGCAGATCCAAACCCCCTTCAACCCAAGAAAAAAAAAAAAAGTAGAAAACTAGTATCCACCAATCCAACAAAGCAGCTCCCATTTTATCCTCCTTTTAGCAATGCCACGTAGAGCTGGTTTCCAAGAGCACAACAGGCTGCTGCTAGATGTCAGCAACAAATTAGTAAAAACACTGTCATGATGTATGCAAAGATGGAAAACATCCCACTTACCATCTTCCTCAGAATATATACTCCGATAGCATCCACAGTACCTGCATCTCAGTATTCTCCTATTGCCTTTATTGTTTTCATCCCATAAATTGGCATCAGAAATTAAGAGCCAAATAAAGTGACAATAATGTAGATATGTATGCTCAGTGCCACATTCACTTACCTGCAAAAGGAAAAGGACAAGGTTTGAGCTCACTAATCACAGAAGTTGGCTAATCTTATTAGATGGATGCTAATTACCTGACACAAAGAAGGATTACATGAAGCAGGAAAAGAAACAGTTTTTAATAGACATGGATTGGTTATATTGGGGAAAGAAAAAAATATTATAATTTATCCAGAGATTATAAACATTTCCCTTTCTGTTTGCTGACGAGCAGATGTGACAATGAAACAGGTGGTGGAAATATAAAACCTTCTAAAACCTCCAGGGTATTTTCTCAGGAAGTGTCTAATGATTGTCACTAGATCTATTGCAGCGCTTACTTTATAGGCTAACATGGTGCAAGTAGTTGCTGGGGTTTTGCCAGTGATCTCCTAGGCAACTGCCTGCTCACAGGAGCCACAAATAGAAGCAGTAAACCCCACTCCTGATTTCAGTCACAAAGCAGTTTGCACTTGTAACATTCACCATGCAAGAAAATATACATTCTAGAAAGACACAGGTGGTCAGAAAAGCATCCATTCCCTGTCTTAACATACTACAGCCACAGATGCTGGGAATAAGAATCAGGTTTGTGTGACAGATATGAGAAAATAACTGAATAGTTTATTAAAAAAATGGTTCCAATTTGATATTTTACCAAAAAAAAAAAAATCTCAAATAACAACAGCACAGTGTTCACACACACAACTTAATAATATGAGGTACTTGTTTGGGCTTCTCAGGCACCAGAGAAAATGAAAATTTATTCCTGTTTATTTTAAAGATTTATTATAATAACTTTATATGGTTACTTATTTCTGTTTAGCCTACGATACAAGCATAAATTTATTGAATTTAGTTCACTCATGCATTTTATTTAGTAAGACAATAAATAGCAAGTGAAAACCTAGAAAGAGTAATTTGCTGTCAGCTGTTCTGAATAACTAGTTCATATATTATTTAATTACATCTCAAAGAATAACAATTCATCATTCATGCTTGCTTATTAAACATAATTTTTAATTTCTCCAGAAATATTCTTTGCAACTCATTTGTAAAAACGGTGAGCATTTTCTTTTATCAAGAAGTATTAGAATAATTAAAAAACTATTAGAGTATCTACACAGCGGACTTATTTATATCTTAGTTTCCTCTGTATTTATACAAAATTATAATATATTAGAGAGAAAATTAGCCATTCTCTGGGAAAGACTGTGGAAAGAATCAAAGTTCTTTTGACAAACTGAATGAATTCTAGTTTTAAAATGTATTTCAATATAAAATGTGAATGTTTTCAGAAAAAGGTATTCCCCGAGTTATTGAAACACAGAGTGCAGATGTTAGATAACAGCAGGTATAGATTCACCAACAAAGTAAACACAACCAAAACATAACAATATCTCATGCTCCTAACTAATGTGTCTCACTGATAAGGTCAAAAATTAATTTTAAAGCCTCCTACAATCTCTTAATAGAGAAAATACCCAGGAAATACACAAGTAAACACATTATATTACTCATATAGAAACCTTTATGAACAGTCACAAGGTTACACTATTTTATTGTTTTTATTTGAACAAATACATAGCCCAATTTTAAAACTTCAAACAGCTTTGCAGTCATGTAAAGGTTTCACTATATAAAAAGTGTCTTACAATGTCTTGCTTAGGCTAAGTTCAGAGTTTTACTGTAATGTGGAATGTACTATTTACATACGAAGATGTCTGGTTGAAAAGGGACTCACACAGTTCATACTGCATGATGAAAACAAGAAATTAAGATGTACATAAGCCAACCCAAGTATCAGAAACAGCCTAGGTACATTAAACAAATGCCAAGTTTAGTGCAATCTACTTTTCAGTTTTGTTGCTTCTGAGATAACTCGCACAGTGATTTCTGATATGTCTGCATAATGTTGATTGTGTCACACAGACACAGCCAAGGTGACTTATCAGATTATCTCATTCAACCTCTATCAACACAGGGTATGTAGCCTCCAGATACACAACATACCTGGAATTATACTGCTTTATAATGCTTTGCTGCTGAGCCAGAAATCCAATTCTAAGTAGATACAGTCTGTCTTCAGCTGTTCTTCTGTTCGAAGTGTTGAGTGTTAGGAGGCCCATCTTTATCCAAGCAAATTAGTTAACAGTCTGTTAGTGAACAAGGCATCTATCTCTTCAGCTGATGGAGCAACCAGCAACTCATAAGGTCATTTCCTCCCTTCTCTTGAAAACTCCTTTTTGTTAGGAGTCCTAGTGGCAGTGCACAATTAATCTCTGTTTAACAGCTCATATGAAGGCTCCCGCGGCTGCTAATGAAGGATCTGGGTAGGTTGAGAGGAATGGGGACAGCCATTACCCACTGAGCCTTTGAAGAGGTCCCATAAAAGGTCTCAGCTGGACAAAAGCAATGGCTAAGGGTTTTGCAAGCTTGGCCTCAAGTGCACAAGGTGGCTAGTAGCAATTTTGCAGGTATCTACAGGTTTTTCTGCAAAACAATATGCCCTGATTCAGCTGTAACAGTTATTTTTGTTCTTCCTAGGAGCTGGTATGGTGCTGTATTTTGGATTTGTCTGAGGATAATAAGACACCGATGTTTTAGTTGTCGCTAAGTAGCGCTTACCCTGATCAAGGACTTTTCAGTCTCATGCTCTGCCAGTGAGGAGGGACACAAGAAGCCAGGAGGAAGCAGAGACAAGACACCTGACCCAAACTAGCCAAAGGGGTATTCCGTACTACAGCATGTCATGCTCAGTATATAAACTGGGGAGAGTTACCCGGAAGGCCCAGATCACTGCTCGGGTTGGGCTGGGTATCAGTCAGTGGGTGGTGAGCAATTGTATTGTGCATCACTTGTGTTTATTGGGTTTTTTTTTCTTTCCTCTTTTATTTTTATATTCTCTTCCCTTATTTCACTTATCATTATGATTAGTAGTAGTTTTATATTATACTTTAGCTATTGGACCATTCTTATCTCAACCTATGGGGCTTACATTCTTTCAATTCTCCACCCCATCATGCCCAGAGGGAGTCAGGAAAGGCGGAGGGTGAGCAAACGGCTGTGTGGTGCTGAGTTACCAGCATTAAACCATGACACAATAACAGACCTGATCCAAGACCTTACAATCAACAGCAATAGCTAAGTAAAGGACTAAGCGCACAGATATTCCCTACACCCTTTTTGAGAGGCAATAACAGCAAGGAAGGCTGAAATGCAGAAAAGAAAAACACAACAGCAGCAGCTGTGCTGAAGGATATAAGGATATTAGAAGATAGGGGCAAATGGCCTTCTTCAGTATTGATTTTAACCAGAGTGAAGCAAGACCACCTGCATTAGAATTCTTCCTTGCATGGACAATTTTTGCAATATGTTGTTAGACTGGAGAGAAGAACAGCTACCTGGGCAAATTACGACACAACATTTCCTCAGTGTTTAAGACCAAGTGCCTGTGCCATTCCTACAAAGAGTTATGAATGGTGAGTTGTTGTTCGATATCAAAGTTCTGTTATCTGAGGAAAACCGTAGCATTAAAAAAAAAAAAAAAGAAAAAACCACACAAAAAACAAACACCACAGACACAAAAGGAGTATTGTCAAAAGATGTTCTGAAGGACAGAAGAAAATGTACTAATTAATATAAGGAGAAATTTATTAAGAGACTTTACATTTTACATTGTAAGAGACATTTACATTTACAAAGGTACCAGTAATGAAGTTCTTCGCAACTTCTGCGTTTCAGGGAACAAACTACATTGCAATTTTGGTACAAAATTATAAAACTGAGGGGCTCAGGTTTATTTCTTTAGCTGCAAGCAAATTATCACAGAATAAATGAGCACGCTTCCCACAAAAGACAAATCAGGAATTTTCCTTTGCTTTCCAATGCCCAGTTTTCCCACAGAAAGATGACAGTGAAAAATTACACCAAGTTTGTTGCATGAGTTCACCTGCCTGAGTATGTTCTGTAAAGAAGATGAAAGAATCAGAAGAGCTGACCCCTGTTCTGAAACACAGCCAGCAAGATTAAGAGGGGAGGGAAAAAACAGGCAAAACCTATTCAGCTAAGGCTTATGCAGGAGACTTCTGCTAAGATCCCTGAAGGCATGAAAAGCAGAATAAAAGATGTTTCATCAGCTAAAAAGACAGAGAATGGGATGGAGGCAGTGACTGAGCTGGGCAAAAGTCTTAGAAATCAGGATACACAATATTAACTTCATGCAGAAAGACAGAGATGAAGAAAGCAGCATGGCAAAAGCACATGCCAAAGACCAGGCAAGTCCGGGAGTTAAAAAGGTAGTCAGAGCTGATGGAAGAGGGATGAGCTTACAACAAACCTAGCCAAGAGAAAACCATGGCATAAGCCAACTTCACATCAGTAGAAGTGAACAAAAAGTGACAGATTTTAGAACTCTGCAGTATGAAATGCCAAGCCAAGAGATGATAGGAGAAGGAAATGAGAAGGAATACTTCTCAAAGCACAGTCAAGGCTGGCAGAGGATCGGTATGAAAAAGGAACACATTACTCCTCCCCCCACCTCCCATTAAAAGTTGAACCACTATTTTACAACGCGGTGGTATTAAGAAGGCAAGAAAAACTGCACCTGGATAGGCAAAGCACAGTTATTTAAGGAATCCAAAGAGAAGCACTAGTCAGAATAGATGTAAGGAAGAAAACATCGGAAAAGAAGGAAATCCAGTAGAACAAGTATGAAAAAGAACAAAGTACTTTACAGGATTTGAAACTAGGGTAAGCAATTTCTGTAGAATATGGTAGGATACGAGGTGGGAAGGATGGAATCAAACAAGGTTTTGAATATCATGCAAAGGCAGCATGAAAAAGTCTGGTCAAGTGACAAAGTGTCCTATCAATGTTCAGTGAAGGACTTTGACCTCCATTTAGGTGTTGCATCCAAAAGTCAAAATAATGCCAATAGCATGGTACCTTCTCTGAAAATGTGTAGGATTCTGACAATTGGAACTTTCGGCAAGATAAACTGTGCTAGCATAGACAGATCCCTTCAGATCCCTGAAGCAAGGAAAAAAAAAAGAAAAAAGGAAAAAGAAAAAACCTGAATCAACAAATTAGAATTTGGATGAATCTAATTTAGGGAAACACATCATCACTTCCCACTCTATATGTGTCCAGTCAAACTTTGCACCAGCTCTATGCAGCTCTTAAGTTATAAACCTGTTGTCTTAAGTGCTGTTCTTCAAATACTGTTACCTTCTGCTGCTAAGAAATTCACTAAAACCAAAAGACTGATTTTTCTCTTGCATACAATGAACGGCGAACCGAAAAAAAAAAAATCAAAAATCATTACACTAAATGCAGTAAGATACTTTAATCAGCAAACCAGCAATTCCACACATTGTGTCTAAACCAAAGAGTCTATAAAAGAATATGAGGTTGTCTGGTCTGCCAGGAAGCAGGTGTCAATGGAGGCTTGCATCAGCACTTCAGTTGAGACTCCAGACACCTCAAAAGAGTCACGATCTGCTTTCCATTCAAGTTATCTTAAAGGAGCAACGGTTCTTGTTTCACAACTGGTGACACTGCTGATAGTCACCATCACCTACAGGAGCTGATAACAAATTCACAAGAACTCTTCTCTCATTCCACTAGCAGGCTGGGTAAGGAGATAGATGAGTAGAGGCCTACTTGAAGTCCCTGAAGGTAGTATAAATCCTTCATCTGAACAAGATTAACCTCTGCCCCACAACATAAAACATTGCAAATACCAAGGATCAGTGAATTTACATCCCTGTGCATCAGCTCCTACTGTCCTATAGCTAAGCTGAGCAGAGGCCTAGTGTTTACTCTGGCAGGGCAAACTGTAAGAAGCCAACTACTAGACCTTGAAGCATTGATTCTCACACAAAATTTGTCACATGCTTTAATGAAACTGAACAAAACTGTTGATTCACTAATTAGATGTTGGATCTGATTTCTACCAAATAAGTTACATTTCCTTCTGTTCACTCTTTCTGATATTATGACATCAACAAACAATATGGTTCCAGTTTTTCCTGTCTGCAGTCTGTGAAAGAATGTAAATCTGGGAAGTACTTTTCCGTACAGAAGTGAATAATACTAATATTGTGAAATGACCCTTTGCTCCATTTATGTTTCAAAATTTTAAAAAAGATCTGCTACACTTTCCAGGCATTGTTTTCCATGCCCTGCAATTCACTGCTTAGAAACAAAGACTGTTGAGAAATAAGGAATGTCTAGAAGACTACAAGACACAAAAAGAAAAACCTTTAACACTTAAAATGACACATGACTATTCTGAAACAGCGATTTTCATCAGTAGAGGAAGACTTGCATTCTTTTGAAAAGTCTATATTACTTTTAGGAGCAGGTTTATC
The DNA here is from genome assembly GCF_004027225.2 of Strigops habroptila. Classification (NCBI taxonomy): domain Eukaryota; kingdom Metazoa; phylum Chordata; class Aves; order Psittaciformes; family Psittacidae; genus Strigops; species Strigops habroptila. The sequence goes on from NC_044281.2 coordinate 34,106,582, forward strand.
TATAAAATATGATTATTATTCATCTCAGGAAAGAAACTTGGAGGTCATGTAAGTCATTCCTTCCTGATCACAGCTGTTGGAAAAAAAAAAAAAAAAATCTTCAAATAGTTTTGTTGCAGTCAGATAAAAACAAACAACTAAACTAAAAATGACTGAGGCAGCTGTCCATCTGTAGTTAACTGGTCTCATGCCATTGAACAGTTTAGATAGGCTGCAGTTAAAACATAGCCAGCCTAAAAAGCCTTCTTAATCAAACATGAACATGTTCACACAGACGAAAACCACAAATGCTCTACTAAAAATACCTGACACAACATTTTATCCTTATAGAATATAGGTTGGTAGCTCATGAGTGCTGTAGTCAGTCTAAAGGCAAAAAGCGCCACCCCACAGGAAAAAAAAAAAAAAAAAACAACACCAAACCTAATTCAAACTAAAAAACAAACAAACAAACAAAAAACAAACAAACAAAAAAACACCCAAACAAACAAAAAAAAAAAACCAACCACCACCAAAAACCCCACAAACCACACCACCACAACCAAAGAAAACCTAGAATAATTCCCAAAAACAGAAACTCACTCCATCATATCTGAAGGGGGCCTACAAGGATGCTGGAGACAGACTCTTCATCAGGGACTGTAGCAATATGACAAGGGGTAATGGGTTTAAACTTAAACAGGGGAATTTCAGGTTAGATATAAGGAAGAAGTTCTTTCCTGTGAGGGTGGTGAGGCGCTGGAATGGGTTGCCCAGAGAAGTGGTGAACGTTCCATCCCTGGCAGTGTTCAAGGCCAGGTTGGACAGAGCCTTGGGCAACATGGTCTAGGGTGAGGCATCCCTGCCCATGGCAGTGGGGTTGGAACTAGATGATCTTAAGGTCCTTTCCAACCCAAACCAATCTATGATTCTGTATAGAACTACTTGGGTAGGGAAAAAAGAAAAATAAAAATTAAAAAAAAAAAAAAAAAGGAAAAGTCAGCAAATGCTTTTCTGGAGGAAAATGCTTTCATTCCAATTCACAGTGAACAACACAGATAGAAAAGTGGCTGTCCTTACTATCTGGCAAAAGTGAAATACTTTTTCTGCCCAATAATCCTGTGAAGGCAGATCGCAGTAACAGATGTACAAACTAAACCAGAATGTAGTGGTTATCTGCTGGAGTTTAATTTTTTTTAGTGATTGCAGATGGCTCCAACTTTAGTTTATGGAAGGTTTTAACAAGCTGGAACTATGAGAAATTGGGACACAAGAAAATTTATTTCACAATAAGGTCCCTGAAGCGCTATGCATTAATTTCCATTTTAGCAGAAATTCATCATCTGACCCTGTCACAGATATCCCCCACCGACAGTCTATCTCTTCTCTTCACTCTTGGCTAATTATCTTTAGGCCAGGAGAGATGGAGGCATTTGCTAAGGTTGGACTGAAATTGAAAGATTGAAGATAAAACTCTTGCTGAGATCAGTTTTTCCACATGATCACTGCATCAGTCCCAAATGGTTTCTGAGCAAAGCTGGTGCATTTTTACTAGGTGTCTCTTAAGGACAGTTTGGAAAGGTAAAGACTGAAAATGTAGCGTGGGGGTCATAAAGGATTCTCCAAAACTCACACATATTGCACATGCTGACAGCAGCCCTTACCTGAAAAGGCTGATACTAAACATATTTCAAAATTTGATGAAAAGAATAAATTTTGCACATTTGTCAAAGTTTTCCCTCCTACACTTTCTTCATAATTTTTCAGAAAAACAGTGGCCCTATAGTAGTTTTAGCGCTTTCTTCACTGAAATAATTTCTATTGCTTTTGATACAAAGCCAGCTACTTCCAGAGCTGAAAAAAAAAAAATAACAAAGAGCTTGCTTTTGATCCACTTCTTATGTAACGGAAAGAAATACTTACCCTTTCAGTTACAACACAGGCATTGTTTTCCATGAAGTACTATGCCTTATTTGGCATCAGGACAACACTTGGCACTTTATCCAGAAGTACCAAAATCTACCTCATGTGAACTGGCATTCACAAGTGTTATATATCCCACAATTATTTCAATAAATACCAAGTCAACCTCATTAAACAGCATGCACAAGCACATCGTAATAAATTACACTACTGCCAGAATACAAAAAACCGCACCCAACTGACACTTTAGGGAATTATTTAGTGGAAAAGAGTGATTAAAAAGTACAATACATACTTGGAGAATTTTCAAAGCAAAATGAGATACCTTTCTAAAAAACATACTTCTGTTGAAGTTATAGAGCTGGTTAAAGAAATCAAAGTGAAATTCTCTGCCTCGTGCTGTAGAAGAGTTTAATCATCATGGTTCTTCCTAGCTCCATGTGCTATGAATTTATGAATTTCAGATAAGCATGCTTTGCAGATCCTGGAAGAGACCGAAAGGTTTGCATGTATTAGCCCTAATACCGGGGACCAGTGGGAGCTCTGGCTGGTGCTGTACCCATCTCATAAGCTGCAATCACAAAGGCACCAGACAGAAAGAGTGGGCTGACTGTACATGGGCGCCAGTGCAAGGATCCTACAAAACTGGATTTTGGCATCCCTATACCTCAGTTTACAACAATCTTCCTAAACATTCCCCAAAAAACATTTATCAGCATCAAAAATCCTGTTGAGATGTTATGAAGTATACAGTACATGTGGTTTTGTGCTATTGCGAAATACACAAAGGCCATTGTACAGCATACTAATAGTGGGGTTTATAATTTATTGACCATATTTTGCCCATGGTTACCTGGATTCATAAACTATGAAACAGGAAGTATTTATTTTGACGCTGTAGGAAACTTAGGAGAGTAATATTCAATACTGTTGAACTAGACTAAGTAAAAGTATTATATGAGCACACTGGAAGCTGCTTTGGGAAGCCCAGTACAAAAAAAAAAAAAAAAACCCAACACAAAACAAACCTGGAAGAGCTGTGCAATTTAGGAAATTTGGAGTACCTTTAATATAACTGTGCTGGAAAAGTCATTTAAAAATAAACCAGTGCTTGCAATTGCTACAAAAAACAACTTAACTAGATCTTGTATTTTCAACCATGATATATATTCCCATATGCATGAAAATGACTGCGGAATTTTTATTATTTCCTGTACTTCGTGTATCAGTTTAATGTTATTTATTCTGTGTAGATTAATAGGTAGTTACACACTTCCATCTCTCAATTCTCATCTAGGTTGCTATCTGGTTTAAGTTATTTAGGCTGTTACTTGTGCTTACTTTTGTACAATAGGAGAAAGCAACACAAGTTCAGCAATAAAAGCATTCTCCAAATGAGGTTCAAACTATTGGCATTGTAAATAAAAGGTGCCACATTACTCACTGTGCAGTGTGTCACTGGCAAATAGTTTTTGAGTGAGCCAGTTAAGGGCTCTGCACAGCTCAAGTGATCTCCACCTGGAGAAAGAACACACCTCCTTGGCCTGCCAGGCACCATCACAAAAAGATTTTGCCAAAAGTATGGTTTGAAGCCATTGGTAGAAATCATACCGAAGTAAAAAGATAACTTAAAAGTTACACCAGACTGCACTGACACAGCTGCAGAATTTCCATGCTAGAACCAGTTTTCCATCAGCCAGCTCTGACTGAACGTAGAGCTGTCTGCCCCACTCTGTGGAGACATACGCATAGAGTTCTAAAAATGAATTATTTGAGAAGAATTAAAATGAGAAGATAGTGAAGGGTAATAAAAATCATAAGGCTGCACAGATTCAGCTCCCTATGTCACACTCTTATTCTGAAAGTTGCAAAGGCTATTTGGGAAACTCCATATCATGTTCAAGATGTATGCTCATATATACCAAACCCAGCATGCATTGCTTCTAGAGAGACCTGGCAAAAGGCTTGCATGGAAATACAAACACAAGGATACCATTGCAGTAGTCAATTCCAATTTATTTATAGTAAAGAAGAAAGTGTCATTGCTTGAAGAACTAACTTTCATTCTCCTAATAGCTACTGTTTCACTGATCACAGCTTGTGAAACAGCTTGCTTTTCAGTTTATAGCCAGAATGTAATTCAAGAAGGGGTAATGTAAGATTTCATATGAAAACTACAGCAACAACAATACAGGGAAAATTTCTGTCCCCCATTTCCATCCTCGCTGGCAACAGAGAGGATAGAGCTTTCTCAAGGGCTCTGGAGGTCAGGTCAAGGTCTGCTAGGTAAATGGGAGCAGACGTTTGCCTAGAAGCTGCATAAAAGATGGAGAGAAAAAATAAAAATATCTAGGGAGTTCCTCCATCCAACAGACTCCCTTCAAACAGCCTAACATAATCCTCTGCATTCTGAAGGAAACAGAGCTGCCCTCAGCCTGTCGAAATGCCAGGATAGCAACAGTACCACAGTGGTCACTTTACACTGAGCTCAGCCCTTCCCAGCTGCTGGTCGACAGTTTGCTCCTCCTGACCCATAATTGTTCCACCAACAGGTTTTCTCCCTACTTGTTCTCCATATTTCACATTTTACTTTTGTTACTATTACTGTCTCTATCCTAACAGGCCTTCTAAATTTGTGTCTTCTACACAAAAGATAAATAATTACATGAAAAAATTTAGAGACACATGGAACCATCATAGTCATTCTACTCCCCTTGATCATGTATTTTGCTCCTCAATTTCTTACTGTTTCGATGGTGAAAAGGTTGAAGACAAGGACCAGGTCCTTACCTCATGCAGTCTGCAGCATAAAAGGGCTCTGATTATAATTGTGGCTTCTGTGCTACTATTGAGAAACAATTCATGATCATACTTTACTGAACAGGAAATTCTCATCTTAGATTCTTTCACATCCCAAAACAGCAACCCAAAATGAAGGCTGTTATTTTTCAAACTGTCTTCCCTTTCTTGACTGCTTTCTCACTATAAACACACAACCTTTTCCTCCCAAAAACATCCTTGAACTATTGCTGCATTGACATTTAATATTTCATGATGGCTGTCCAGTGAACAGCACGTATGCGCAAGATAACCATGACAACAAATAATTAGCAGTTTTCAGCTGGCTGAACGCCACCTGTGAAGAAAACAGCAATTCGTTTCCTTACAAGAGACAAAGGAAAAGACTGAAGGAGCTCTAAAACATCTTGCATTAAACCATTATACTCCTTCCCTACAGTGTAATTGCTTATTTAAACACATTAAGAGAACTAAGAGTTTCTGTACAGTAAACAGAGAGATTGCCCCTTTCACATGGTTTTAAAATCAGCTGAAATAATGCAAAAGTAATTTGAGTGATAAGCCAGAGCTATGTTTTATTTCTTTTTCAAATTAAGCAGTTTCAGCTCTAACTGGTGACAAAAACTGAATTGGGTTTTTCAATTTCTTAGATCGTCATCAGTTGCTTTTTCGCTATTGCGTCCTTTGTGGTCTTCCTTCATTTTGCCTGGACATGACTGAAAATTAACTGGAACGCAAAATGGAACTGTTCTTCCACTGTATTAGGAGCATTTGCCTGTCTTAGCTGGAAGTTTGCATTATCTCTCTGCCTGTTATCCCCACATACTGACAAAAATGCTTTTATCTCAGGCAGGAACACAGCCCTTCTCCTGTGAGGTGGCATTAATCCATCATTTCCCTTTATTGCATAGCAAAGATCTAGAAACCCACTCCCAAATCCCACTGGCTTGTGGAACTGACAGAAGGAGAGGACCTGGGGAGCAACCCACTGCTTGTGTATTATAGTGATCCCCTATAGTTTATTCTGTCACTGACAAAATGACTTACATTTCTCAAAACTGATTTGAGATTTTTCAAAGCTGTATCAGAAATACCAGCAGAAAACCACATAATTGACTAAATTCTAGAGGTCCTACTATCATCTTACTCTGGAGCCCCAAACCCAGCAAGACCATTCAGCACTACAGTGGGATTGAGCAGGAGGGAAAAAATACCCTGAACACAGAATTTTCCTGAAATTCGGCCTGCACTGCCTATCTCAATTGATGGAATAAGTGATTGCAAACCAGCTAGGCACCTCCAAAGCCAATGCACATAAAATCAGGAACCACCTTTGTCCACAGAGCCAGGACAGGCAGTCACTCCTCTGTGCTGACAGCACAACAGCACTAGCCTCCATGCCAGCCCCCTCCACCTCACACCAAAGTGCTGAGTCAATGCATCTGGGACAAATAAAAGCAGAAATTTTAGAGGAGTTTTTTTGGTAGGCAAAGATCACACTTCTCAAGATTTCCACTCCACTGTTAGGAAGTAGTGTGTCAGAGAGACCCAGTGAGGTCTGCAATTCAGAGTTGGTAATTCCAGTTTCTCAGCAGCCATCACGCCTACAGCATAGATGTTATAAGTTCTGGCACGTCAGCCACTTGGGGACTGTTCACAAGTCACATGTGGATCTAGAGAGGAGCCACTTTCCCTCAACAGGAAGGCTAAGATTAGCTTCCTGAACTTAAAATGCCTGCCTCTGAGATAAATGGCATGCTTTAAGACATGTAAATGAAGAAAGAGGCTAAGTTGCTATTTAAGTGCTGAAATCTCTCCTATGAACTGTACTGAAAAGCATTACCTTTACATGGAAGAAAGAGAGGTGTTACACGACATTAAGACTACACTAAAATTGTGCGCAATACTGAAAAGCAAATGGAAGCAGCAAATCAGAGAAGTGAGAAGATGAGCAAATTGTTACTGAATACATAAACACTGCAAAGTGTTAATCAAGTGTGTTTTTACCTATATCAAGTTCATGGCATACAGTACAATATAGCGTGAAAGTTTTCACACGAAGTGCTCCTCATTGTGAAGAGAAAGCAAGAGATTTTGTCTCCAATGAGCAGGGCCTTTTTGAAGCATTTACATCTGACAACATATCAGTCGGAGAGAACAAAATTACTCTTTCCATCCTCTCCCATATTTCCATACTTACACATCCCCAAAGACAGACAGTCATTTTCAAAATGTTTCCAGCATTAATGTACCTGATTCATTTAAATAAGAAATACATATGTATTAGTCACATAAAAAGCTTTAAAACTATACATAAAATCTGCAAAATCTATAGCAACCCATGCTTATTAGCATATCTCTGCCAGTTTAAGTGGATGCTATTGATTTAGCTCATCAGATAAACACATTTACCACCAGTTATGCTTCTTCTATATTTCCAGTATGAAGCTCAACCACAAATACACAAGAAAGAGTCTTAAAAAGGACAGAACAAGCACTGATGACTTGTCATCTATGATTTCATGCAGAAGCTTCCAATTCTAAGCCCTCATTTGCATAAATTCACTTACAAATATAGGAGTTCTAAGAGTAACTCCCTCAATAACCAGTTCCTCACTGTTGCTAGTTTTCGGCAGCAAAATAAACATTGTTATCCTCACCTACCTCATCATAGTCCTGAGGAAGATGTGCAAATTAACTTACATATTCTGAAAAATAGGTATAATTATCCTAAAGTTTGTTTAAATACATTATTTTTTCCTTCGAAAAGTCCACTGAAAGTGACAGACAAAATACAGAGGTAAGTAGTACACAGAACATTCAAGGAGTTCCACATTTTTCGTTCAACTTTTTCTCCCTTCTGAGAAGACCATCATCCTCTAGCATTTCTAGATTAATTTTTGAGGTATCAATGAGGGGAAACAACTAATATCCAGCTTAATCGCATGAATGCTGGAACCTGCAAGAGAAGACAACGGGGGCAAAACCAGACAGTATAAGTTCAGGTATTAACCTGGCACAACAGGGATACAGCAGGGTAGCTAAACACGCCCCGAACACATGCAGCAGGTCATTTTGGCTGCTAATTCTGAGATGGTGTCAGTTTTTGGTTGCTATGAAACACATCAGTGCTTGAAAGGTTTTTGTGTCTGGCCTCATTCTATTTTGCTGCAGCTAGGCTAGACCACAGTCAGAAATCCCTCCTACCAGTTTTCTTTCGATTCTGTTACCTTTTCACTTACCCAACTCAGCCTGCTTAACACAGACAGGATCAAATGTACCTGTCTAGATGGTGACATTTAAATTATAAGGGGCTTGCTACTGTTAAAATATATTCTTGCTAGAGTACAAATATAATCAACTTCTTTCAATGTATACTCTTACAACCCTATTAAAGACTAAATATTTTGGAAACATAAGTATGCTTTATATTATTTATACTGTAGCATCTTACTTTAAGGACAGTAAACTGCATATAATGGCATTTGATGCAGATCTCAGATGCAAGAAACAACTTCACTACAAGCTCTGAAATACATTACCTCCAATATTCTGCACTACCTCTGAAACTGTCAATCATGGAACATCTCTGATGGTTGGTTATATTATATACAAGTAAGAGTGGTTCAGAAGTTACAGTATGACACTACAAATCGATCATTCTTGGGTTTATTCCAAGCTTTGTTAGTGATTTACAGTGAAACAAGTAGTAGTACTAAAGCAACTCTAAACTACTCTACCCAAGACCTAGAGTACAGAGACCAAGCAAGGTACCCAAATTGCGGAGCACTGAAAATTGTAGCAAAATCAGCATTTAGGTATCCTGGCTATTGGTTACCCTATAAGCCTCAGTCAAGCTGTGTAAGTTGAAGTCAGACACATTGAAATGTGCATCTTGTTACAGCACTACAGAGACATTTATCAATGGCAACTTTACAACACTGGTAGAAAATTACTAAGCTTATGCATGATGTGTACTGCTCAGATCTTTGATAGCAAGTAGTATCCTACATTTTATATTAATGTAGCTAGGATGCAAGTTTCTTCAAAATTTTAACTTTTTTCTGGTGTTAGCCACTACTTTGTCTCTCTGTTTTGATTGTGAATTGAATTATTTTTACTTCTACCACATCAGCTCTAAGCTTCCTCTTGCTGTCTTCTTGTCGCTCTTGTATTCCCCTGATTCTCAGTCCCTTAATCTACTGCCTATGCCCTGCCATTTTTCCTTCCTCTATTCTCCTGGAAATAGATTTGCCATATTTCCATTTCTCTGTGCCCTATCACCTCTATCTGAAAGTCCAATCTTTTGTAAAGTCCAATCTTTCAAACACAGGTTAGTGCTAGTAGACTGAAGACAGCAAGCTAACTAGTTCAAAACTGTGACACTTTAGCTCAGACAATTGTTGTTCCACCACTAAACAAGTCATACTTCATTTTCACTTTGGTTTTAGTTGACTTTGCTGTCACTAATGCATTTGGCAACTAAGACAAAATTTTGAGGTTTTTGTAAATTTTCTATGGAACGAAGTAAGTATTGTCATGGAAGCACTCAGAGAAGACAAGACTTTGGTAATATTAACTCAGAAATATTAAATATGCTTAAGTCCACAAAGGCAATAATACCTGTTGTGTAATCAGAAACAATTTATGCAACTATTTAGCCAGTATGCAGAAACTTCACTTGAAAACACTCTTTCAGGCTGATTACAGATGCACCTTAAATTTGTCAAGTAACTCAGCTGGAAAAACAGTCATATTGGTATACAAACATGTTTTTCTTGCCTTGTCTCTCTTTGACCTTATAGCTCCACGTCCTACTCATGAGGTTCCTATGGTAATCTATACAGGAAAAAATACGCACAACCCTTCTTTAGCAGATTTATATTACCCCAATCACACCCTGTAATGGCATCTCTCTGAGGCAGACTAACCAGCTCTGCTTTCTGCCTGCAGTATATTAGGTCATCCTTCCCCTGATAGCCCTGCTCTTTAGTCACACAGGGTACTTCAGATGGACAGCAAGAAGGACAAACCTGTTGTTCTCCAGTCAATCTATATTAAGAGGCTTACACTGCAAAGCAAAAGAAGTGCTGAAAGAGGATACAAATAGATTAATATCATTAGAGCTTCTAAACGATCTTAAGAAATTAAAACTGTCTGCTTGAAAACATAAAGAGACAATGTGCTACAGACATCCTCCACAAATCTCACCATAGTAACCAGAATAGCCAAAATGTCTGCATCTGTTAGGTATAGTGTTTATATTCAAAAATATTTTCCTTCATTTCTGTAACACATCATTTTGCAATTGATGAAGGACTTCTAACAGCAGGAAAAATAGTAATCAAAACCTAAAGAAAATATCTTTTTTTTATACAGAGTGAAGGAGAGAGAGAGAGGAAAAAAAATATTGAGTGCTGTAACCTGATTTCTTCACACATTAAGACCTTCTTGCTACAAAGGTATCTTAATAAATAGTTACTCTGAACAATATAAATTTTGCATTCTATCACAGATCATAGCTATTTCTGTATCTGTGTGTAATGAGATCGTTTATTTTGGTAGATAATTTATACTAGCAAAAACACTAGTCTATATTTAGATATTATACTGAAACACCATTTCCTCAAAGTTCTCATATTTGAAATGTACATAAATAATCAACAGCCAGTAGCCAAAATAAACAAGTTACAAAGACAAGTCAATATAGTTCTGATTTTTTTTTTTCTTCTTTTCAAGCTTTGTAGTAAGTTTTCATTATAGACCAAGTTGAGCAGATAAGTATGATACCTGATGTGTTTGTAACTCTAAGTTGAACACACTCCTTTAAGCTCACTCTGGAAGGTCGGGCTTCAATCGCATCTTTCTGGCAGCTCATGCATATTACTTTGAATTCCTCAAAAATAATGCTCTATTTTTTATTTGCAGTTCTTTCATGATACTAAAGCTAGCAAATGTAAGGATGTACATTAATAGCTGTACAACAATCCTGTGCAGGAAAGCATAAAAAGGATCACCTTCTTCATGTCAGACGAGGGAAACAAACCCCAGGGATCATCATCAGACTTTCTGGATGTTACAGTAGATGCTGTACATTAGAAATCCCATGCTGAGGGCTGAGATCAATGCCAAGCCCCTCTAGCCACTTCTTGCCTGAATGTAGCTAGCATCATGCCTCTACATAGATATGCAACTGAAAACATAGCACATTTGCATAGAAGATTACTACAGTCCAGCTAAGACATTTTGCAGTTAGAAGTGTTTTTATATGCTGAGGGTTTGGTTCCTAAATTTCAGCTGAAATGGAATGTACCTTTCTTGCTTCTCCATAAGCATGCAGAACTTATAATTTTTCACAACATAATTCATCATAAAAGATGCTGCCAGTACTGCCACTTTGTACTGCCACAGAAGATTTTGCTGAGATAGCCATTAGTGCTAATGCTTATCCTGGCAGTGGATCATGCTACTGAATAAATTTGCTTGCTTTAATTATTTGAATTACTTAAAATTAGTGAAGTGCCAATCATTTTTTCAGCAGGGAGATGCATACATTTCCTAGCGAAAAATCCAACCAAAGCTGTCATAGCCAACCAAAACGGATTCTTGCCTTTAAATTCCTGTTATGGTTACAAAGCATTTAAAATTAAAAGCCACTTGGGCCTTAGTTAACTAGTCATTTAAGAAAAGTTCTAAGGGATGCGGTTTTAAAATAGTGATTATGAAAACCTCTTATAAGAATGAATATGTAGCAATTGTAAACAAAGATGTGCAAGTACATAACTCATACAATTCCCCCAAACTACTATAGTTCACTTAGCACTATTTAGATATTCAACAACCATTGATATGTACTAAAAATATAACACCTGGAAAGAGTGACTAAGTTTTGCACTATGATTACCACCTTTCACTACAGCCTGCATTGCCTAGATACACACCCTTGACCCTGTGAAGCAACGGAAGTGTTGGAAATAAGTCAAAAATGTAAATCCTCACCGGATGAACCATCAGCTGAGTTCAAACTCACTCTGGTTATACACCCTCATATCATGTTTACAGGTCATAAGAGGTCTTGGCTGCAAGCAAACTACTATTTCCTGGGTGTTTACAGACTCAAAAAAACTGCAAGGGAAAACTCACAGATTCCTCAGCATACAGCGAGTGGTTGTTCTATATTCATAGCAGTTGTTGAATTCTCACTTTTATGGACAGTTCAGATATGAAGGCACATAAATATTGCAGCATAAAAGTTGCAGAGTTTCACTGACCCTGTTAATTTCAAATGAACACAACTATAAGAAGGAAAAGCTTCGAAGCTTTTGTAGTTTGTAGGGTTTCGAGGTTTTGTGACACTGTCACACTTCACCTGAATTGAAGGGAACCTGTTAAAAAGTTTGTTGCATCTTAGGTTATACATCAGATATATTACCAAAAGCGGGGTATTTTTTGCCTCAGTGGCACAAATATAAAACTGTTGCAGACAAGTACCATTTAAACTCATTCTGCAAACTGTGGATATCGCAATCACTTTCTTGCTGTAATGGTAGTCACATTTCTCTTTTGGCAATGCAAGTATGACAGTTGCCCAAGGTTTGGATTTAGTAATGCTTTACTACAGGAAACACTACAGTCAGATGCAGATAAGGAGTCAGGTCTTCCATACTTTCCTTCCTCTCCATTGATTTTCACAAACAATACGCTTCTGAGCAAAGACTGAAGCAAAGTTTGATATCCAAGTGTCTATTCCATTACATGCATGTTGGTTTTTGTTGGAGTTTTTTGTTTGTTTTCTGTAGGAAGCAAAACAAGGACAGATTGCCCATCTCTCCTTTTGAATCACAGTTAGAATAATAGCTCTGTATTTATTTTGTTGTTGATGGTAATAATATTCGCATATTCTAGACATGGTTCTTGTTTAGGGATAAAGACTCATTTTTCCTTTAAATTATGTGTTAAAGGACTGAACGAATGATGTGTTTATTTGCATCACACTATCATTTTATGAAAACCTGACCTTAGGAAAAATGTGTAATAATAATATTGAATGAATAAGATGACATTTGCTTATTTTTTGGACCACTTTAATTTCTGCATTAGTGACTACATCCAAGCAGTGTAGAATATGAATCAAGGTATGATTCATTCTGCCATGAATTAATATGCATTAACTTAATGAAAAAAACCCTAAAGGTTGTTTAAAAATCCCACCATGGTGCACATGTTCCAAGGACAAAATTAATCAAACTACATAAAATTTCAAGACAGTCTCAATCCTGCAATACAATTGTTTTCAGCTCTTCATTACTTTGGTTGAGTCACAAGAGCTGAGTGCCTAGTAACACTTCACCTGGCTATTCTGTCCATTTTTTATAAGGAAGCAGTAATTCTCACCAGGAAAAAAGTCAGGATTTCTCTATCCAAACCCCTGAAGGTTTGATCCAGATCAGTAGCATAGCATGGCTTGTTTGGATCCTTGAACACATGGAGTGATACTGGCTCCCATGTTCAGCCAACAGCCAGCATGTGACCCATGTTCATCTTCAGGAGGCCTGGGTTCCCCTTGCTCAATCCTCCTATGCTATCAGTAGCTTACCACTACCCTAGGCTCCTCAAAAGCAACAGAAATACTCCTAAAACATTTTGATAGTTGTAAGTAACTCAGCACAGGGTGGCATCATTTTAAATACCAACACTTGGGAAAAGACCACAGTGCAACCAAAGTTGAACTTGCACTCTGCTTAGCATGAACAGCCCTCACCAATCACCATATGAACTATAGGCTCATTTACTATTGTCATTAATACAGCACCAGGAAGTTATTTACTTAAGAAATATGAGAAAATAATGCAAGAGACTACTCCCTTCTGTACAGTCCTGAATTGGCTACTTATATCCTTAGACCCTAATTAACCTGCAGAATGAATTAATTATTTTGCAGTTTCATTTCATTATACATTCAGCATCATGCTTATAAAGTGGGAACAGTTCAGATATGCAGTCGTTAGCACAGCTTGTTTTTTTAATACACTTTATATATATGCAGGCCTATATATGCAGGCATATACACTTTAAATATCCAGGCCTTTAAGACACCATCTTTTCTGCTGAAATACACACCCCAGTACAAGATAAAAAGTAATGTTTACTTACAAGACCACATGTGATAGTGGTGGAATACTTAAAAAAAAAGTTGCTAAAATTCCTGAAAAGATCAAGCCAACACTATGACTGATTCCTTCAGCCTCTTCTATCCTTCACAGATGACTATCTCTTAACTGTAGTCAAGATCCTGATTCAGTTTATGAGACAGATGACTGGTACAACAGAGTAAGGGGGAGAGTTACTCCAGGGATGGAAGCCGCTGTGAGAAGAGGCTTGTCAGAACATTCCATCATGCTCTTCCCAACAGACTGAGCACAGATACTGCTTAGCTCCAGATGGACATATCACAGGTTTTCAGAAATAAAGACATTCAGTGAAAACATGTTCCAAAGAGCTGCTTTTTCTACTCCCTTCCCCCATGCACTAATTATAAATCCACTCCTAGTTTTGTTGGGTTTATCTCTGCATGCACTCTGCAGTATGCCCGTCATTATGAATGGCAAAGAATTGCATAATGGCATTGTTAATAGTCATTCACAGAAGTGTGCTGTAATGCATTTAGAAAACCACACAGGCTAAGTCGGGCTAAACAAGTAGCCTGATTTTAAAACTGCTGAACATACAAGCAACTCCCACTCTGCAGGGAAGCTGCTGGAGCGCTCAACACTTGAGAATTAAAGCACTCTGTAATCTCTGCTCCTAGTCTGCCTTCAGAAAATTTTGGCTTTAGACAAAAGTCTATTAACTACTAATCCCTTCCATGGGAGTAAAATAAACAAACACAGCTTTTGATAGGAGTCTGGACTACCCTAGCTTTGTGCTAGTTATGGAGCTTTGACTGGAAATGTGATAGCAAGTGCAAGGGGCAAAGATTTGTGTGCTCACTTTAACTGTTATGACACACCTGGATTCTGCCTATGTTCCCCTACATCATATTAAGGTAACCTTTGGAAAAACTATCATATACTCCTGTTTCACCAGACCTCTTGACTGCAACCCTTTAAATTCCTGATCTTAAACAGTAGTTAATAGACTTTTTTGACATTCTGCACCACAAGTACAGCCCCTTATGGATTAACATTTTGTTTCCTATTTTAGAGTGAGTCCTGTCCCTCCCAGCTGTGAAACAGCTTCAAGCAGAAGTAGCAAACATCAGAAAACAAAACAGTAACTGCATTTGACAAAGCCCTCAAACTATATTTTATAATCTCACAGGCGAAGTGATATTGTGTTATTTATTGTCTAGATTTTAAGTTTTAATTAAAGAGATGATATTAAAGATATGATAACAGAAAAACACTGTTCCAGAACTCCTAATTAGACTGCACAAAATATTTTATGTACCTAAATTCCTTTCTTATTTCCAGACTTGGGATGTATTCTGAAAAATGAGCAAACAGAAAAGATGACACGTACCTGCTCAGTTCCTGTTTCAGTCAAGAGCATAAACTCCTGTTCTTATGAACTTTTGGTCAATAAAAAGCAGTAGTATTGTGAAGATAAACATGAAACTGGTAAAATAATGCCATTTTCTTCTGGAGTAATTTTATAAAATTAAGTTTTCTACAGGAAAAAAAAAAAAGAAAAGGCACACCAACCCTACATAAAGCTTGAATGAGTAACAAAGAAATGCTGACATTAATAATTCAAAGTAGTCATGCTGTTTTCTTAAATTTGCTGTCCTTTCAGGTTGCCCTAGAGAGACTTGTACAAGATAAGAAAAGGATATTATTTCAGGACCACTAAGATTGGAATCAACCGCAACCTTGCAATTTTGATTTCTCAGTGTAATTACAGTAAATTCAAAAGGTGAGAAAAAGACCTAAAAGGCAATACACAAATTTATTCCTGAACTTGCTGTAAGCCATATTATTACTCTGAGTATTTTTTTATATGTACGTATACTTTAAACCTCAGAGACTACAATAACGTAACAAACTGATCTAGAAGATCTATTGGTGTCTGAGACCAATAGAGGAAAAAAAGGGCTGTAAGGGATATGCTGACCATTCCATACCCACATCCTTTGCAAGCAGATTTACCCTTCTATTTTGGTGTATACTATGAAGTAAATGAGTTTGTAGTATTAAAGTATATGCAATACCCAAGAAGGAAAAGCAATAACAAAAGCAGTGAGTTGAGCACTGTGAGAACAGAGGGCTCTTGTCCATATACCCCATCCTATTACTAAGAACTACTTGGTCATTTTAATAAGTAATGGAAGTCTTTAAAAGGCACAAGGATGATGGTAGTTGTCTAGTGTCTATTCCTCCTTTTCCACAGCGCCCTTGACTGAAGCCACAGCCAGCAGCATTGCAGGTCAGAAAAGCACCGCTCTTACTGTATTGCATTGGCCTGCCAAAACATGGAGTGACATATCTCTTCCAGTGTTTTTAAGATTCAAGCTAGGCTGGCTCTCTTTTTGAAGGCAGCCAGCTTGCCTGCTTTATGCTCAAACTTATCTAGATCACTAGCCTCCTTTTTCTTCTGCCACTGACATTTGTTGGTATGCGCTGGAAGTCATCTACCAGTATCAAGGAGATAGGTCCCCTTCACCAAACCTAATTTCCAGAAGATGAGCCATGTTTAGCCCATATAAAATTAGTTTACAATTACGTGTTGTAAATACCATGCTTTGCTACCTGCTGATAAAAAGACCCAGTCCAGAGATTAGGCAGAATCTGCGCTACCTTCCTCTCGCTCTCAGAGCTTCCACTACAGGGAACAGTTTGATGCTGCAGCCACAGAAGCTCTTCCCATCAAGGTCATCGCGGAGGGCTGATGACTGCCCCTCCAAACTGGCCCTGCCAACTTTGCATTTAATTTGACATTAGGGTCAGTTCTGCCACAATGGATCTTCCTTACAAATACATATGTATGTGTATAGAAATGAAAAACATGATGAGCCACATCTTTTGTTTTCAAGATATTGTAGGCAACCCCTAAAAGCAGAATTGTGAGTATAGAAGGCAAAAAGGCTGTCTCAGAGTGAAACATTTCATCATAAAGACATCTTTTCATTTAACAGAACTGCAGATTTTCATGGGATTTAAAAGTCTGAAGCTTGAGGAGGAATAGGAAGAACACCATTCCCTGTTAAATACATGTTTGTGTAATATAAAGGAAAGGAAAAGACACGGAGAGAGAGAAAATACCTATATTAGTAAGTCAAGCCATGGATATAACTGAGATGCCTGGAAAGGGTTAGGTAAATAGAATATTTGTAGTTGTGGGCTCCAACTTTATATCCAACTTAACAGGAAAAAGAGGGAACAGAAGCATGCAGTTAAATTCGTTAAGTGGTATAGACCTAGGATTGGGAATAAATACAAAGGCTTGGCACACTGAGAAAAAAATGAAGGTAGAAACAAATAACTTTTCAGCTTTGTTGCATTTGGGTTGGTTTGAGTTTCGTTTAGGTTTTTTGTTGGTTTTTCATTTTAAATGAACGCTAGAGGGCAATGCAGAAGGAATCTGCATCCTGCCCAAGCTGGGATCGCTTCACAGCCCTGTTCGTGCAGCACACATGGACTCATACTTCTAGGGCTTGGGAACTTCTTTAAAGAAAATTTCAAAACTCTCTCCTGAAAGATATTTTACTGTTTCCAGACGATCATATGATTTTTAATTTTTTTTAAATAGTAAATTGCTTTAATACAGTAATGCTAACAGGCTCAGCATACCTCTGGTTAGGTTAACACATGGCTATGGCATACTGAGGGGTACCTTTGAAAGCTGGGTTAAAACAAAGGTTGTGGTTCTTCAGTTGAACTACATTTCTAAATTAAATAATTATGCTCTTGTTTAAGAGTTACCCTGAACAGTCAGCCTTGGATTTTCTCTTCAATTTCTGTTGAATAACATCATCATTAGAATGTTTCACTTTCAAAAGTTCAGCTTTCAGACAAATCACATACAGGCTTTACTACAAATATGATACTCCATTACTCTATATAGTTTCATCAATACCTGTGGATGAACAGACATCCTATTTGTTTAGGGTTTAATTGTCACCAGTTGATCTTCAAATACTTTCATTTATTGTGTTGCTAAGCTTATTGCATTAGTGGGTACAAGGTTCTCTAACAAAATGTTTACACATTTTTAAAAGCTCTTCAGAATTTTCACTTTTTTAGAATATTTCTCTTACGCTATATTTAAAAAAAAAAAAAAAAAAAAAACAACACAAAAAACACCCAAACAAAAAAACCCACACATCACAAAAACTAAAACCATCATACAACCTGGTTGCTGAAATCTGCTTTAAGAACAAGACTGTGAAAACCCTATTTAACACAAGCTGCTTTGAAACCTTTTCTTTCAAATACTTTGCTTGTAGGCAATTACACTATTATCACAGTGAACACCACCCTTGATTCAGATACATATCTTCCTTGTTATATACATTATCTATCTGGCTTTTACTACTTCAAACTATCACTGTGCTTATCCTCACACAGTACTTCCAGCTTTTCTTTGGAAAAGGCCAATAATATCCTGAAATACTTCCTGGACACATTCAAAAATACTATAAAACTTTATTTCCAGCTGGGACTGCCCCTCTCCATATATGAGGCACAATTCAGACACATGATAGAACGACTCTCCTGGCTACAAAAGCAAAGCTACTTACTGATTTCACCTGCCTAGGAAATACTTCTTGCTATTTTTACCTTCCAAAACTATTTCAGCTGATGTTTCTAATGACAGAAAATTGCTTCTTACCAGGTGGCAAGAAAATGCCAAAAATTGTATGTGACTGGTGTGGAAAGAGCTCTAGCAGGAAAAGACACAGTGTAGCATAGGTAGAAATGAAGGGAAAGAGGATAATTTTTTTCCATTGTCACTTGTACTCATCAGTTCATTCATTCTTTTGAAGGAGCTGTACAAGATTTATGTAATGAACACATATGAAGCACATTAAATGTTCCAAACTAAACTGGTTTGAAAACTGAAGGGGGGGAGAAAAAAAAAGTAATTATGTAAAGAAACCACCCTGTACCAAACAGGCTTAAATTTGTGGCTTCTGGATGACTGAAATAATTGAATCCCACCATGGTTTAGGGTGGACTCGCATCCCCTTTTTTAGATTTTTATATAATAAAAGGACACTCAAATAAAACCTCTCTGTGATGTGTCCTTCAGACTCAATAGAGTATGAGTGGAACCAGCCGTCAGAATTACCCAGACCATTTTTAATAATTTTCAGTTGGAAAACTATTCAAAGTGACACTGCTGTATTTGCTAAGGCTTTCCCCTGTGATAAGTCCACATTGGCATTCTGTTGCAAATATTAATTACTAATTAGAAGGATACTTCCTCCCAACCACATACAATAGTAATTAAGTAAAAGAAATCAGAGGTCCATTTAGGGGAGCAGGGAATAGGGAAAGAGTCCTTTGCATCACTTGCATAGCATTAGTCCCATCTGACCAGGGTACATGTGAAACCTACAAGCACTCTACCCGAGGCTTGTATATTCTGCATTTACATCCTTCACACACAGCTGAGATTTTGCCTGAGGATGGCCATCTCCATCAGGATAAATTTCATCCTCAACACATAGAGCACCTCCTCTTTTAGCGTGTTTTTGCAAACATTATTTATTCTCAGAACCTGCAAGATCAGTATATCCATATGCTTTTATTACGCAAACAAGCCCAGGCACAGCCCCAGAGATAGCCAGCAACAAAAAGCTGGAAACCAGCAGAAGAGGGGAATGCCCTGGCTCTGCTTCTGCCTAAACACACATAGCCCTGGAGAGATCTTCTGAAAAATCTCACTTCCTTCATCACCTTCTACTTTCCCGGATTCTCCCATTCATTCCCCCGATACAAACTCCAAGATAATTACAAATTTCCAGCATACTGGGGAAAAAAAAAAATTAATAAATCAGATTCATAGGGTCTTACATATGTTCAGGATCTTCTCAGAAAGATTCTTATATTCTAGTTTAGAAACCTACTAATAGAAATACGTGATGTGACCTTGGTTCAAAACATCAACCACCCCTTTACTAAGAGGGTCTCCATAAAAATACCATTAGAAGAAATTAGACAAATACTAGGTAGTACAGCAAAACTGTTGGTGTTCCTTTTAGCTTTTGTTTTTCATAATATTTCATTATGAAAGAAAAAAAATTCTATAAGAATGTTCACTACAGATTATTCCATGAATGACATATCCAAATAGAGAAGAGGAAGAGGAACACAGTTTGCAGTGATCAGTTCATTTTGACATTGATATAAGCTTTCACCAAACTAGAAGAAAAGGCCACACACACAACAGTAATACATGTTTATATAACCATTATTACCCCCCAAAAAAATATTATTTCCCCTAAACTGCAGTTTTAAACAAAACTATGAAACAGACTTAATGGTGAACATCATGAAGCACTACATTGCTTTATATTATTCCCTTTCACAATACAATGACACCTTAAAATTATTCAGATAAATCAATCCTTGTTTACATTCACAAATTGCTAATGCCTTATAGAGAATTCTCAGCAACCAAAATCTCTTTCAAGCACATACCTGAAACAAGTCTGTTATGGTAACACTTTACATTATCTTAAATATACTTAGCTATGCATTCAATTTAGATAAGATACGGTGCATATTATGTATCAAAGAAATGCTAAAGAAAATATACCATGTGTAGTTTTTCCCCATCCAGACAGTTCATTGCTATTCTTCAACGCTAAGAGAAACAGGCCAGCTTTGCCAAGGAAAGGACTGCAAAGTTCATGCCTGTTTCAGTTTATCCAGAAAATACTTTCAGCTGTCTGACCCAGCACCTGGTAGTCAGTGGAATGCAACAACCTGCACCTCCATTAGCAAGCTAGAAAATAACTGGAAGACAACATGGAGATTATTGTTACTTCTGTAAAGTATTGAACTATTGCTCATATTCCAAACTTGAAATCTGAGATGTTTAGAAGAGTGACCAAGGAGAATTCATCATATTATTGGTTTGATCAAATACCAAAATATTCCTCACTTTAAATAAGGACCTAACACTCAGCAATTTAATAAACTGGTTTTATATAGCATTAAGATTCAAAACCTGAAGATGAACCCGCTTGGCAAGTGAAAGATCCAACAGCTAGGCATGGTACCCTGGCTCCAGTGTTTGCAATGAATATGGAGCTTCAAAATGGTAAGAAAAACAACTTCTATTTTTTCAGCTTAAAACCCTAAATTGCCTACTTTGGTTATCTCTTCCCGGCTAAGATATTTTGGTGTTTTCAACAAAAAATGTGATTAAGCTAGTTCCCTCCTAGCAGGGTATTTGTTTGCTCTAGGCTCTGAAACTCTGCAGAGCAGCATCTCCCTCTCCTGCCTGAAGTCAGCTAGAGGTGAAGAAAAGCTGCAGGTTCTACCACTACCTCCACAAAGTGGAAGCGAGGTAAACAGACTGAGGAGCAAGCCCATGCCTCAAAAGGGTTACACAGATATACAGGCACTTGTTTGGAAGTTAAAGGGGGATGTCCAGACGCATTTGGTTTCCTCAATCTAACTGATAGATTGATCAAAGTATTTTTAAGACATAACCGTTGCATAAATGTAGTAAGCATTTTCACACCTTCCAGACCTATCACTAAGGCCTACTGAATTCTTTAATTGCATCAGTTACAGGGTTTGGAAAAAGGAAATCCCTGATGCTAAACAAAGACCTTCTGGGTTCTAAGGAATTGAAAAAGGTTTCCCTATGATTCAAAATAAGTTGAAGTTGGAGCCAATTGAAGTTTACAGTAGTTTAATAAAAACACTATTACAGAAACTTTTATAATAACTTTGTGTCCCACTGACAACTGCAAAACTGCAATATGTAACTGAAGCTGATCCACTGCGTCACTTGTAGCTCAAACCCACTTTCTGTACTCCAATCTAACTGTAATGTAATTGTACATAAAGCAATTTACTGCAAAAGAGACAACCTGACCTGGACTGTAAGTGTCCAGCTTATGGAATAGGAGACACTTAGAGTCCTCCAGCTGAGGCACCAGGCATCAGCAACGACTCACATGCAAGCCATCCTGGAACACAGCCCTTTGTATTCACGTTCTGCCACAGTTGCACCCGGAAGAGGCCACCAAGGACCCAGACCCTGTGTGGGCCCTCAGTCCTTTGAGTAATGAGTGAAAACATATGTTTCTGTATGTTTTTTTAATGGAAACCCATTATAAAGTGTCCAGTTCAACATGAATGAAGTATTGAGAGAAGATTCAACCGAAGATTCAACGCAAAAATGGACTCAAGGCCACCAGCTTCGTGACAGAGGATACATAGCAACAGTATTCTGTTGCCATTCAAGGGAATAAACAGCCCAAAAACAGAGTCAGGAAATGCTGAGAAAGAAATGGAAGGAAAAGTCCATACAGGCCTTAGAAAGAAGGCAACACTGGGAAATGACTGCTCCTGTAGCAGCTGGGAACATGGCTCATTGAAGCAAGGGGAAAAACCCCTCAACCAGGAAAGTAGAATTTGGTAAACGAAGAGGAAATAAAACCAGCTTAAGCCCTTATCCACAATTGTACTTCTACTTCCTAGAGCCATCCTTCAGAAGGAAAAGAACTATCCACACCTGAATTTTCTAGAAAAAGCTCAAAACTGTAGGATGAACTTATGTCACGGGATCCAAGAATCTCCCCCAGGTTTCATTTTCTCACAAACTGCAGGATTCCTCTGTTAAAAATCATGGTTAAAAATAAAAAAATAAAAAAAATCATTGTTCTTTCAGCAAGAGTGGCAATTTAGCAGCAAATGGATTGTCACTCAAGTTACAAGTTCTGTCACTTATCTAGAGTGAATTATGTTTAAAATTCAGTACAATAACATACCTTGCTGTTTCATTTAAGACAGACTATGACAATAACATCTACTTAAAATTTTTTAACCATATATCTCTAGGAGATAGAAGCTGTTGACTAATACTACTGAAGCTAGGTCATACCATTAGATTTTTTTTTTTTCAAGGGAAAACGAACATTTGAAATGGCTCATTTCAAAACAATAAGATGCTTAATTTGTCATTACATATGCTTCATTTTGTTCCAGTATGATAAAAGGAAAACAATGATATTACTATGTACCACAGTGATTCCAGTCAAGGTGACAGGAATCAATGTATTTTAATTATCTTGTGTAATTCAGAAAATTGTCGATGGCAAGAAAATGTTAATGCATTTGATTCCAGGGAACACTATTTTAAAGCCTGAAGTTTTAGAACAGAACAAAGAATAGTCATAATGATTTGAAAACTTCTTTATTCTACTGTTCTTGGGCTTTTAATATTTGGACATGCAAACAAGAAGTACCTTCCAGAAGTTCCGGGGTCTTTTTGTAATTTGCTTATTCTTTAATATATTTGCTCAAAGTGAGGTGAAGGTGAGGTGAGGTGAAGAAGGTGAAGGTGAGGTGAAGAAGGTGAAGAAGATGAAGAATCTTTCACAATAATAAAATGGACGTTAAAGCTGAATGAGTAGAAATTGGCAAACAAGGCCAAAACAAATCTATATCACACCGCTAAATTAAATTTTCAGCATAGGATGACCTATTAAGGTTTAAGACCATCACCATACAGTCACATTTAAATCTATAAGAACCATTTCTCATCCACAGAAACAATGTAGTGTAAACCTTATTTACCAAGACAAGAAGAGAGGCAGTTTCCTTGTGGAGTCTTTTCACATTTTATTTCACAAATCTAAGTGGATTTTAATCTTTCAGCTTGTCAGGAACAAACCAGATTTAGATATCAATTTACACTCCAAGTAATAAGTTGATTTTATGAATAAATTAAAAGCTACAAAAAATTTTAAAAAGTCTACCATGAACATTTTATTTACCACTAGCGATGAGTATATTCTCTGCTAGGAGCAAACAGCAGTGAACATTCTCCCCCAGCAACCATAATGTGTATGAGAACTGAATAAAACATGGTTCATTAAAGCAACCCAATCAGTAAATCTAGTTGGTAAAAGATAGCTTTGAAAGAAGTAGGTATCTCCATGAATCTCAAACAAAACGGCATTTCTTATCTTGTCATGACAAAAGTTGGTCTTCACAGGTGTTGAGGTATGATCACCAGAAGTCTCGCTGTAATTATACAGACACAAATGAATCATGTGATGATATAAAGATGAAATGCCAGGACCTCAAATTCCTTAATATTGTCCCCGCTGAAATCAGTGATGCTATTTCAGTAGAGGCAAGTTTTGCCTATAAAGGACCTGAGCCAGCCACATCAGAAACAGTGACAACCCTTCTCCCAGACCACTACTGATACTGCATTTTTACAACAGTGCAGGATGGTTCAGCTCTGACCTCTCAGCATCTACCCCCAACACAAACGCCCCTTGATTTTTTTCACCCCAGTAAAAGACACACTGCTGACCAGATTTTCAACCGTGTGCAACAACAGATGAATCCCCTCTGGAGACAGCCACTAGTGCTGCTGAGCCGAACCTTGGAGTTAAGACAGAGCAAACACTCACTGGCAGAAATTAGGAAGTGTGTTTCCCAATGTAGTGAGCCCAGGCTATTGCCTCAACAGAAGTGGATTGAACTAAACCTCCTATTACTCAAAAAAAATCATAATTTTGGCTACCCTAAACATTCTGACCCCAAGCACTGATTTTCAATCTGCTGCATAAGCAGCTTGCTCCTTGAACAGCATATTCATATTTTACACAAAGCAATAGAACACAATGCTGAAATTATACTACAGTGATCAACTAAGGCAGTGAAGTGGATTAATAACCAGATTATTCTAGAATCACCCAGAGTTCAGGGTGAGCTCTCTCCTGTGTACATTTAAAAATAAACTCTTTTTACACATTCCCATTAGGAGCTTCCATTACTGATTTATGCTATGCATATTCTGAGAGACACAAGAGCAACATTATTTATACAGGTTGTCTGAAGATCTTGGAGGAGGCAGGGAGAGATGGGAATGAAAGTCTCCCCAAACTAAAAAGCATTTCCAGAACAGCATCTGTTAGGAGAGCTTAATGTGACATTTCCTACTATCCAGAAGTTACGAGTGTCCAGCAAGTAACTGTAAAATTAAATTGGGGAGGGAAAAAAAAAAAACACAAACCCACACAAAAAAACACCCCACAAAATATTTTTCACCACAGAAGTTTTGAGCTGGTTTAATTTATTTCTTGTTCATACACTCCTGATTACCTTTTAAAGCTTCAGATGGCCACAAGTATCTTCATAGCTAATTTCATTCTAGTATTTTTAAGGAGAAGAGGAATGAATGCTTCTCTTTTGTTCAAAATCAAAAAACATCTTACATCTCTAGTGACAGCTGAGTTCAATGCTCTTCTGTAATTGAGGTTCCAAAATTTACTGAAAAGTGATGACACAAACATACAAGAAAGCCATTCCATAATGCCTAGGGATTAAATTTATCAGTTTCAAAACATTCACTCTGTAAAAGCATGGCTGGAAGTTGCAGGACAACTGAAGCTCAAATGCAAGAGGCACAGGCTGCTGGTAAAGAGGAACCCTTAAGGATGGAACAGAGAAACCAATTAGGCTTCCTATGCCATTAGAGCTAACTCTGTTCAGTGTGGCCTTAGCAATAAATATTGACACGATACCTTTACCATCCTCTGAAAGCTGTAACCATGCTTAATATCACAGTGCTAAACACAGTATAGTTCTGCTTTAATCTAAATTGTCCATCCTTCAAAATAAATCCCAGCAACACTTCCCAATTTGTTTCCTGTCTTCATCCTCTCCATCAAGATGGATATTTTCAGCATACTTGTGGAAAATCTTCTCCTTTGGCCAATCTGTTCTGAATATAGTTATTGCATACCTTTGTGCTCAAAAGCAATACACTGTTTAGCAGGTTAGGGTTAGGGCTTATTTTTGTGGCATGTCCTAAACATACAACTCTGGAAAATTGAACACACACCACTGGCTGTGGTTTCCCTATAGCAAACTGTGTGACCTTTCTATCCCTGTCCTCCTCCTCTTTCTGTATCCTTACTTCAGAAATTGTGTAAGCACAGGAAAATCCAGAGTTGATGAAGAAGTAACAGGATATGAATGAGTAACTCAGCAGTCAAAGAGCAGAAGGAAGACTTGCCACCACTCAGCTCTGAAGATAAATGAGACAGAAGGCGAGGGAAAGGCTAAATATGGAAAAAGCACAGCTGCCAAGAAAGGAACTATCTAAAGAGAACAGGAAGGCAGCCATGGAAATACCCATTTCAGGATACCTACTTTTAGGATGGACAGGTGGTGTACCTCACTGGAATCCCAGACCCGGTTAAGCTTTCACCTGGCTCAGGAGTTTATAGCCAAACACCATTTGTTTATCAAACTCTTCTTGGAAAGCATTCCTGAGTTAACTAAGTGTTTCTTCGTTGGCCATTCAGAGATCTATCTTCTGCATCAAAACAATAAATTTAAAACCTTCCCCCAATTAACTGTGAAAAGCAGGAGAAATTTCTACTAGTACCAGCAGAAATGGTTGCTCCCTGTTTAAAGATTAGTTCCCTTTCCACTGGCCATATTCTGGCCCAAGCCTGTGTTTAACGCTGACATGTAAGCAGCATTAATGTGCACTAGTCACAAGGGACACACCTCAGCGTGATGCAGCATATCCCAGCAGCCTCAGTGATTCCAAAAGCATGAAGAAAAATCAGACAAAACAGTGAAACAACACTTTCTGCAGGTTTAAAAAGCCCTAGCCACTTCATGTTGAAATGCAATCATTTGCAGTCACGCCCTGCTGCTAGCTACAGCTCGTGTAGCGAAGGCTCAAGGCACGTAAGGGTAGGCTTTACCATTACCTTGCAAGACATCAACTGAGTGCTGTGCCACTGGCCTTCAATGCTCACAGCAGTAGCTCACAAGCATAAACACGTCTAAGAGTTTCCTCCAGCCACCTCCCCTGAGACCAACACCACACTGTACAAGTCAATAAGAATGGATTTGGACTGGGCAGCTGTAGCCTCCTGCCCACATAGAATATCATCTTTAGAAGGTGAATATACAGGTAGATGGTCAGCAGCCACTGCTGGAATCATAGATGAGACTCCAAACTTTGCTCAATCCTAAATCACCTGAGCTGCTCTGTCTTGTTGGCTATTGGGTTCATGCTCTAGAAGACATGGATCTATATGAGCTTAAGCCATAAAACTTGGTGTGTTTCAGAACCACACAGCTGTAGAACCACAGCTATATCACTGAATGCCATAAAAATTATTTGCATAACATAGTAAAAATATTAACATTGTCAAAATTTAAAATCCACCCCAGAATTTAGTTGTAGATATATCTTCTAGTCCTGAGGCAATCTATCATGCCTGACAGGAGTATTTTGCATTGCAGGAAAGTATCCTAATTTACCACTAAAAGTGATTTCAATTACATTTTTTTCTGCTCCCTTCCAAAGCTTCTCACTGCAATTCTGGGAGAATAGAGAAGCAGATCTAGTTTAATTTGCCTTTTCAACAATCTTTACTGAATCCTTCACCAGGAAAATGGATTAACCATGAGTCTGTCATACACTTTCATATGGTAGGAAGACAAACATACTCTCAGAAAATAAAGGGTGGGAATCTAAATATATTCTCTACAATAACAATAAACCTTTCAGATGTCATCTTCTATAGTGCTCAAGGAAATTCACATTATAGCTTAACATACTAAGTTAATATTTAAAATGAGTTAGAAAAACCTGAAGAAGTCAATTTCCTAGATTTAACAATCTGATTCTTGAGTGTAAACACACTAAAATCATCCATTTCAAAATGGGAGGGGGAAATTAGATGGGTATCAGGAAAGCAAAAATTGCCACATAAAAGGTAATAATCAAATTCATCTTTTTAAGTACAGCCTCAGGCAAAAGACTTACAATGTAACATAAGCTAGTTCCACTGACACTGGAATTTTATTCCAGAGTTTAGTTTAACCACAGTATTTCCAATCCCCAAAATATATAAATCTGATTAAAGTGGCATACAGTAAAAAAAAAAAAGCTGTTTAAAAATAAAAGCTTATTGTAAAACTTGCTTTTCTTAGTAATGTCCATAATATTCACTCACAAGAGCACATGTTGATTACCAGTCTCTCCTTTAAAAAAGGCTTCATTTAGATACCTGTTTACTTGTTAATCCTGTGTTTGGAATACACTATGAAAATTATAACCACATTGAAATTCTGGAACCAACATGTATTTGAACACTGGAATATTTAAATAATGCAAAACAACTGAGTTCTGATGGTATTACTGATCCTAGCAAAGAACACACCCATCAGCATCTAGCATAAACAAAACCATCCTGATTCTAACCATTATCCTTATTCTAAATAAATTATCAAACCAAAGCCACTCTACACCCAGAAACAAATTGCTAGAACACAAAATTACTAAAAATAAAAAAGCATTACAGCAGACTGTCTATACAGGGAGTTACCTTTTTTCCTTTCTTTTTCCTGTGAGCTGGTTTAGTATTCTTCTCCTTTGCTTCCTCACTCATTTTTCAGCAGGTAAATACACAGGGGAAAGGGAATAAAAGAGATCACTGCTTGTATTCCAACATGCAATGCCACGGCAAATATTCACAGCACTGAAGCCAAAGTCCATCTGCTGACGTTTCTCAGACAAGTAACAGAATAAGTGCTGTTTAAAGGCAGTCTCTGCTCCTCCTGCACAGCCTTGAATTGCTCAAATCCTTGCTCCGGTTTCCTCCATGAGAAATCATGTATTCTCACATCAGTCCAATTCTTCTAAGGAAAAGAAAAACCGTTTTCCTCTCTCATTTTTAACTAGTCTTTAGTCCTGAGATAAGATCTTGTCAATGCTTTCTAGCTTGGTCATCCACGGCGCTTCCAGTCTCTTAAATGGGGTTGATGAGCCACACAGAAATTAGCTGCAGACAGCTGACAAGCCTGAGAAGCGTTCACCAACGGATGATTTGCCGTTTCTTGCAAACAGAGAAAGCGAGCCTGAATTGCTCTGACTGCTGGTCGCGTACAATACCGACATGTGTTGAATGCATCAGGGCATACCAGAAAAGGAAGCCTCCAAGAGTGATAAAAGATCAGGTTACTGGATCTAAAAGCCACTCCCAGGCAGATTCGAACAATAAAAGGCACAACACACTGCTGAAGAAATTGCTAGATGAGATGTTTACGTTATATCCCTATCCAAAGGACCTGCAAATTGCCACTCTGAGTAATATGGTTTATAACATTAATTATTCATCTCATAAAAGGAGCAACAGTATTTCAGCAAAACACATATTTACAACTATCCCTGCCTGTGAGAGCTTGCTCCTCCCTTGTACGCCGGTTCCTATGACAGGATTTGTACAGTCTCCCACAGAAGTGTTACGTGCCTCATGTATGTGCACAGCTAGCAGGCTACAGATCATGTTTCCACATGCTATGACCTACTCCACAGAATGCTTTGGCTACTTCCCTACAAGTCTCACAGAAAAAAAATCAGGAGAGGTCAGAGACTTCATTGCAATAATTCTCTCCTCTCTGTGCCCATTAGAACACATTACACGCAACCCACACATTACCAGCAGCCATGACAGCAGTCATGCAAGACGTGTCTAAATTAAGTCATTACCACATTTAAGGCTGTGTATCTCTGTTTAGGTACACCTACAGATTGCTATATTGACCTTGCCCCTTAGGAGCATTACTCCCTCCCCACCAGGCTAGCTGGGGGAGGGTAGGTGAGAGAGTGGAACAGGTATCAGACATCATGCAATAGCCCCACTACTGCACTTATACCACAGACCTCAGAAAGCAAAACACTAATTTGCCCATTTCTGAGGACACCAGTCACATCAGAGGTGCCAAGTGACAATGAGGTGGTTTCTTTTGTTGTGGGGTTTTGTTTGTGTGGTTTAGTATTATTAGTAGTAGTAGTAGTAGTAGTATTAATCAGTCAACATCAAATTAATACATGGTTTGTTGGGGGGGGGGAGGGAAGGGGGGAGGAGGAGGGTTGAGGTCCATATCAGGATCCTCCTGCCTCCCATCTTTTCACATCTTCCCACCCTTCACCTTCATTTCAGCAGCATTTCACTCATGACAACCAGCACGCACACATATCACAGGCTAAGAAAAGAAGATGTAATGTACTGATTCATAATGCTATTTGCCTCAAAGCTTTTTGCTTGTATTATTCCCTACAAATGAATTTCAGCGAGCAACCACAACAGCATCATCACATGGAAGCTCTTTTTCTATATGTTGGCAACAAGTCCTTCCCCTTGCTGTCTTCATGCACTGGCAACAAACGAGCACCATCTGAACCTGCAGCTCCAAGCTAGGGAGATAATTCTCTACATCAGCCTGGTAAGGCTGATATTTTGAGGAACTGTACCTCATAAGGTGCAGAGTTGACACTATCAAGAAACTACTGATAATATGTACCCTGAATCTTCACTTAAGTCATTAGCATACAATAAAATTTATACTTCTAAAGCAATACTTTTTTTTTTTTTTTACAAAACACACTGTTGATAACGCACAAACCCAGGCAGTTAATTTTTACAGGCAGTTTATAATGGCTGTCTCAGAAAGCAAAAGAAGCCCAGCCTTTCCCAATTTCACATTTTTAATAGATATTATGTTATAAACTAAAGTGCTCTCTGCTGGTTAACAGTGGGTAAAACAATTCTTGAACACTCAAAATACCATCCTATCCTAACACACATGCAAAGCAAACCTCCTTCCTTCAAGACTATTTTTTACTATATGCGCATGCCCCTGGACAACACATTGTTTTCTTAAATAAATCTGAATAAGTAGAGTTCAAACACAATTCAGGTGTATCTCTAAAAATAAGTTAAAGCTTGGATACCTTAAACTGGTTAGCTAAAACAAAGCCTCTGCAATTTGTGCCATGCTTAGCTAATTGTGTGAATATAAAGTCATTTTGTATTGCTTTTTAAATTAAAAAGTAATAAAGAACAGCCGTGCTTCTTAAGGAATAAAAGTAAAAAAGATGCCTCTTGCCAGGGCAACCTGTTAGCTGTTAGGAAGCTGATACACTCAAACCATTCACTGAGCTTAGGCATACAGATAGATGACCATCACAGGTTCCCACTGAACTTCAGCTATTTAGAGGTACTGAACTTTGACTATTTAGAGGTACTCATAGTACCTCTGAGTCGTGTCCACAAGATGGGAACTGTTTATTTGGTTTTAGGACTCATGTCCTGTTCCTAACTCACAGAGCACTTAGTTATTTCTGAGCCATCAATACCTTCCATGGCTACCTGTTTCAGAACCTCTTTAATTTTTCCCGTTTTCTCTCTCATTTTCACAAAAATGAGTAATCTCCCAAGCACTGGTATATTTAGAACATGAAGGAAACATCCAGATTAGCAATAGAAGAATTCTGTAGTCACAAGATGCTCTGAGAGGTAGGAAAAGCTCTCACACTCCTCTCCCCCCGAATTGCTCAGCTAACCATAGCAACCCTGCTGAAAAGAAACGTAGTGAGTCTATCTTCCACCGTTCGAAGTAATCATTCATATGTCAAAATTTAGACCCTTTTATGAGTTTTTCTTCATGTCCTCCTTACCTCAAAAGGTTCTTTTACTCCAAGTGAAGCCACTATGACAGCAGAAGCTAAGTATTAGATTTAAGAGTACTTAACAGAAACACAAGAGATTTTTCGGAAAGGCTATTAGAAAAAAAAATAATTAATTCTTCAAATCATGCCTTTCAATTTTATTCCTCTGCAGAGCCCACAAATAATCTTTGATAGTAAAACTTCTATCAAGTGACTGCTGACATCAGTCCATCTCTAAATTATACTACAGAAATTATTCAGATTAACCTTCTTCCATCCCCAGGCTTTCAGCATACTCAGTGCAACCCTGCATATTTAAATGCCTAAGGTAACTGAAGTGGAAGGAGAAAAGTCAAACAGGACTGCCTGAAAAAATTAAGATTTTTAAACATCTAAGAAAAGTCTCTTATGCATATTAAAGTGCTGCTACGAGCACAAAACCTGAATTAAAAAAAATTATAAAAAAAAACCCCCAAACAGCCAAAACAAATAAGCACAAAAAACCCCAACAATAGATATCAAGGCAGATTTAAAAACTTTTAGAAGCAAGCTCCAAGCTGGGGGGGGGGGGGGGAAGTGGACAGAATTAAGACAGAGCAATACCAAAATTACTGCAGAGCTGAATTACCTTAAATATGCTAAGGAAGCATTCGCATTTGGAATCCATGCTTAAACATACTACAACATTGCTATGAGCAACGCAGGAGTTCAATAAATTACACATTACAGTTACTATCTACTATCTAGGGAGTCCTTACAGAAACATTTTCTTTCTTGTAATGCTCACAACAGTTATTTCTTTATGGAAGTGTACATGTGTATTTTGGGTATGTTTTGATAAGCTACAGCAAAGGAACAACACACAGAAGTGTAACACTTTCCAATTGCACAGCTCTTTGAAAACTCAAATTAATACCACTGTACTTTAAAATCTTTAGATTATTGATGAGAATATGCACACTACTCCTTGCAACTTACTGCTTAATTACGGTAGTGTCTAGAAGTGAACTTTCACAACCTCGTTGATACATATCAGTTCTAGGACAGTTCTATTTTTAAAACAAAATAACTCGCATAAGAGGACAAGAGGATAGGCCAAGTTCTGTCTATCAGTACAGTTCTATTTATAAATTAGAGTGACTTGCATGCAAGAAGCAAGGGGTATGCAACTTGTTATTGGTAACCTGTTTTGTAACTGTGCAGTGGGTTTTAAAAAGAACAGCTCTGACAGCTATTTTACTTAAAAAACATCCAAATCCAAATATCCAAACAACTTCAAAGACTAACTAAAGGACTAAGAGTGTGGAGAAAGCAGGGCAGACAAAAAGCCAGCTTGCTCTTTATATGTCTAGAAATTCACAAGCTAATTTAACAAAAGCTTGTTGCTTTTCAATGTTTACTACAAGACCACTTTGCAGACGGACCCCTTAGTACTTCCTTTTGCACTTTAAGCAGTATTCTATGCTATGATAAGCAAAAATTCAAGGTTAAATCAAGTATTACCTAGACAGGAATGGAATTTGTGCTGAGAGAATGGAAAGCAAATTAACTCCTCTTTCCCTAATAAAATTAAAACCAAAAGTCATCCCCCTTTTATGTACAAGGTATATTTTCCTTTCAAATATGAAAGCAACCATTCTGTGGAGACATTAAAAGCTAGGGGGAAAAAAGTTTTGAGGTCAGTCTTGATTCCCTTTCAAACTCCATAATTTGAACAAAAAAATGTCAGTTTAAGAATTCAAATACTACCATTACTGACTTCATCAACCTATAATAGGCTTCTAGCGCAGCCTATTTACCATCCTGCTCTTGTTTGCAAAGGTGCATTTGTGCAGAGGTGCATTATCCCATGCCAACATAAAAACAACCCAAAACCCACTTATCTTTAGAATAAGAAGAGAATGATGATTATCACTTAGTAATCACACCTAGTTACTGGCATGGTTCATTACTGACTCAACTACCAACCTGAAGATTTTTTTGGCCTAAAACGTGCTATAGGCTAGTATAGTCCTACTTGATCTCCCTCCTCCTTTGATATGGAGGCATATCATCAATGCAGACCTGGAACGACAGTCTAGGGTAGAAGCAGAAGTCAACTAAAGCCATAAGAAGGGAAAGCCTTCTGATGAAACCCTCAATAGAGA
The DNA here is from genome assembly GCF_004027225.2 of Strigops habroptila. NCBI lineage: Eukaryota > Metazoa > Chordata > Aves > Psittaciformes > Psittacidae > Strigops > Strigops habroptila. Next base: position 34,140,112 of record NC_044281.2, read on the forward strand.
GAGCTGCAAACTTTCCTGTGCTGTCAGAAAAGAACTTACTACAACTCCTTCAGTAGGACAAATATCTACATTGAAAAAAAGACTTATTACAATCTTAGGCTAACTGAGAATTAAACAGAAGCAAAGACAAGGCAACCCAGGTTTTAACTTAGGTTAACAAGTTAAAATTAATTATTGAAGTCCAGGGCTGAACATGAGATACAAACACAAATCAAAATCAACCTGTGTTGTCCTCACAATTACTTTAACATACGTTAGCTAACCGAATTTAGGAACTTCAAGGACAAACATATGCCCTGAGGATGGAACTGAAGGGAGTCTGGGGGTGAAGCTCAGAGTGGCTGAGAGGGTAGTCTGAGGGAGGGAGAAGGCCAAAAGATTAAACTCCTTCCTTCACTCCCTTAACAGGGTAAATTAGCTTGCCTTCAAATACCCCTCAGCAACTGAAGTTTGTAAGAATTCCAGTTCATTAACAAAGGATACAAAACCAAAAATAAGGTAAGGAACAAAGTCATACCACAAAAGTCCCACAAAATATGTTCGTACGAAGTTAACACTCTGCAAATGGTGTTTCAAAATAGTTACACACAGAGAACATGCTTTGTATCTAAGCTCTGTAAATTCCTATTTACCTGCTGAGATAGAATCTGGTTTTGAATTCACTCTTTTTATATTTTGCAAGACTTCCCCACCTGCCCCCTCCCTGTTATTTTATAGAGGTTAAGTATAAACCTAGAAAAACAGACTGTTTTACTAAACTGAGATGGCAGGTTTTATACTAAGCACACATACTGCTGTCAGTAAAACTTTGCAGAGGAAGGATGGGAGCAAGGGCAGCCCATTTTGGACAAATTCCCACAGGACCACAGTGTGGGTCAAAGAAACCCCACCCTACAAAGCAATAGTTTAGACTGTGTATTTCAAGGTCCCTTTACATCAGAAACCAGGGCAGGATTTGGAATTTTACCTGCCAGCACAAGGTGCTTCCTAACATGCAGTGTCTTCCCATGTTTACACTCAGAATACAAGAGGACACAAACCAGCCAAGGGGCTGCCTCTCCTAAGGCTGGTTTTCACCAGGCTGTGTAGCAGCACCATGGCCAGGGACAGGTGTGTGTCACCTTTCTTCAGCACTTCCTTTACATTGAGCCATCAGGCCAGGTGTTGTGTCATTACAGGGGTTCACCAGTTTGGTTATCAGTCAACAGTGCCCCAGAACAGCACATCTCTGCAGCTGGTGCACATTACATCTGGCCTAACATCAACCCCGTTAGGACAGGTATGTGGAACAATAGAAGGTAAGAGACAGATGAAGCAGATCTATACATATGTGAAAATGCAGCCTCTTTATTGTTTTGACAATCACAGAAAAAAGGACAGTAGCTTCACAAGCCAAGAAAATGGTATAAGCGTTCATGACAGATTATTCACAACCTTACAAATTCACTGAAGTAGTAAGTGCTGAACAACCCAAATTTAGCTTTGATTCTAAGACCTCAGGCTGCAAGTTTTTTTAAGCCAGACACTCATCTGAGTTTTACTGCTGATATCACAGCAGCAGCAGTAAGAAAAGCTGTTCTTTTAAACACTGGGGGAAAAAGTTATGTTGGAACAACTCCCATGTTAGAGCTTTGGGACCATATTTGGAATGTAACAATACAGTAAGAGTATCTATCAACTTTTCTCCCTAATTGGGGAGAAAAACGTGCTTCATGGCATTTTGGTTAGGTGACAATTTCTTCATCTCTCACCTTTTATTTTGAACCATGATATTATATGTACCCACTGTAAACACCGATTTAAAACTGCAAGAAAAGTATTAAGTTGTAGACCTAACTGAAAACTGCATAACATGCAAAATTAAAGTTACCACGGAGGAATATAAAACCAAAAATTATTTCTAGTCTCATGACTATTATGCCCAACAGTGCCTTAAGTGTGTACAGGAACTGACATTTGAGTCTCTGCCCAAATGCCTTCTAAAGAAGAAAACCCCCAAATTTGATGAGATCTAAAATATTCTGTAACAGTTACTCTAAGATTGTCCACACAAATCTGCTTCTATTTGTATAGAGAGCTATACTGCAATATATTCCTGAGGTTAATCAGTTTATATAAGATATCAAATTACAACTTTTCCCCTCCAGAGGGGAAATTTTCCAGTTCTTTTGCAATTCTGACAAAAATATCACCCAGAAAAAAATATCCAGGGGCAGGGGCCAGGAAAGGGAGGAGGTTTTCCCGCTCCTCTCTCTCATACAATATCTTTCTCCTGCTGCTCCATGTTTTACGATGGAGAAAACATTGAAAAATAAAGCTGTTTTCACGGTAAATAAATGATTGGTTTGTTTGGGGGGGTTGGGGTTGTTGGGTTGTTTTAAATCTCCAACAACAAAAGCAGCGATTTCTTTGCCCAGCTATACCACATGCAAAAATAGGTGAAATGACAGTCATAATTATTTCTGAGCACCAAATGACAAGCGATATCATAAAACCATATTTACATTCAAGGCTGCATGCTGGCCATGATTAGATTTCTCTCATTAGAAGATATATGGCTGAGAACAAATTCACAGGTAAAGGAGAGAAAAGAGAGCCTAGATCTGAGAGACAGCGTAAGAGGGTCAAACAGGAAAATGCATTGAATCTGATCGCTGGGTAATATAAAAACAGATACATGGTTATGTTTATTTTCTCTCTGCCACTGTGCCCATAACTTGAAGTGTCCCAGAGACCTTCAGCATTTAATAGCAACAAATTTTTTTTTGCTTTGGTGTAATTTTTTTTTTTTTTTTTTTTTTAATCTCATGTAAGCAGTAGAAGCAGTTTGGAGTTTCATCTCTTCCGAAAGTGACAATATATACTGTATCTACTAAAAAGATTTTTTCTTTACAAAAATCAGCAATTTGACAGAAACATGCTGCCCTAGGTCAGTGCCCATCAATTAAAAACGCTCACTTCTACTTGCAATTATGAAAGCAATTTACATACATCTCCAAAGGAACAGCTTTAGTCTATGAAAGTCTGTCAAATATTTGCTTCAACAGAACTGAATCAAAATTAAGAGTTTCTTTCTGCAATTTGTTGATCTATAACACCATAATAATGTAGAGCTTTATACTTAGAATACATTTAAAGATTTAAAACAAAGACCACCTGTACATTTGGGGTTTCCTATGTCTAAAGAACTTCCAAGAATCTTTTTAAACCTAGAACTACAAAGATTGTCTGTCAAAAACAAACAAATAAAAAAACACCCCACAGAATGAGCACCAACTAAAGCCACCTTTCTTTAAAGGTCAAGCTAAGAAAAAAAAGCCCACAAAAAGATCAGTGAAGTACTGGGATGGCACACATGACTGTATTCTTGTCCAGTTTCTGTAATCAGAAATCTAATCTGTTATGTGGAATGTGGATTTTCAATTTTAGCCAACAATCAATGTAAGTTTCTAGGTTGTTAGTAAATTAGAATAGCTTTAAAAGAAAGGGAGATTTTCAACTTCTCATAAAATGAGCAGAAGCAGCTTCATAATTAAGTAATTAATTCATGAAGTCTTATAATTGATGCTATGGCAACTTCAAATGGCACTTGGCATTAAATATAAAACACAACCGAATATAGCAGAAGGTATTAAAAGTATCAAACTTCAGCTTCTTGCAAGTTGCAGGCTCCAAAACTGCTCTCTTCTATTCAATGTATTTCAGGATAATATTTTTTTTAATCAGTGAGAGAAAAAAACACCAAATTAAAGAAAACTTCTCCAAGTCAACTAAATTCTAGAAATCCACATAATAATATAATTCTCTATATAATTCTATAATCATTATATATAGAAGTTGCACACAATATAGAATATTTTCCTTCAATATAATATAGATTTTTCTCATACTTTATATTCAAGACCCTGAAACCCTGAGTAGCTTCATGTTACTATTATACCAGATTGAAACAAACCATTTTGGAGAGAGTCTCTTTCATTCTCACCACCCAACTGTATTTCATTAGTTGGCAAGAAATTAATTTTTCCCAGCTCATGACTGTTTTACCTATGATGGTAAGTGGCAAGTTGTCTCCAGATCTTTATCTTGTTCCACAAACTTTCTCACCTTAGATTCATCTCCTATCCTATTGAGGAGGAGGAATGAGAGAGTGGCTGGGTGGGCTGGGCTACTAGCAAAGAAAGGTGAAGCCACCACACCAGAGAACACCAATCTACAAAAATCACTGCTGTCTGGAACCATTGCACAGGCCTCATGATAAAAAAAAAAAAAAAACAGTTACCCAAGCTGCAACAGTGTGCTTTTTAGAGTTGCACAATACGAAGAAAAACTGACATGCATTTAATCCTTATGATAAAAATTTCAGATTTTGTAAATTAGGAAATCCTGAGGAAACAAACCAAAAAAAGACCCTTAATATTTGGAAGGATCCAAAAACTGAAAGGAAAACAGTCAGTAAAAGATGATTATCACTAAAATGTTCTCTTTATCCCAAGTATATTTTCCTATTCCTCTTCTCAGCTGAAAGATGAGTGGGAGAAAGAAGACATCATTTAAGTAGCTAAAACGTAAGAGGTGCTCTTTGTCATTATGACATATAAAGCTTACACATGCAAAGTGATGCTTAATGTGCACTTAAGGCCTAGAGTTCCACATCTGCAACTTTTACAGCAATACTGCAGAAATGCTTAGCGTAAGTGAACATAAACAGCAGAATAGGAAAACAACTTTGTCTTCCTGAAGCCATGAACCAGCTTGCATAGAACACAAATGAACAAATTGTAATGATTCACATCTTGCAAATGTTATGGCTATGACATGAGTTATACAACTGAAAGGGACAGTGACTATGATAGTTTTGCCAGGCTACTGGAAGGAAGCTTACCTGTGCTGTGCTTTTAAAGTACAATCTGCCCTCTTCCGGAAATGCTTACATTCAAGTACTCCAAAAACTTGCTGAGTACAGCTGAAAAGCTATTCAGGAACAGAAACGATACAGCATGAGTCTGCAGAAAAAAGTCCCTGGGGAATATCTCCTCTCACATTATCCACACACAAGAAATAAACCCTGTTGCTGCTGAACAGCTATTTTTGTTTGGGCTATTTTTCATTTCAGATTAATCTATAAGGTTACAAACATGAAAAATATAGTAATTCTAATATAGAGAAAGAATTTAAAAACATAACTGAGCACCACAGGATTCAAAGAACCTTGCAAATTATGCCAGAAAATTGAAAATAAATAAATAAATAAATAAATAGAAAGCACAATCCCTGAATCTAAAAGCCCAGTAGTTATAATTCAGATCTCTCCAAGAGAGTAGGATGAGGAGGATACAGTTTATTTTAAAAGTACCCTTCATGATATTGTATTATTTAAGTGGCACTGATCAAAACTGACATTAAGTAATATCGATGCATTACTGGTTTACACATCCAGAGACCTCACTGCCAGGATTCCAGACGCTGCAGACTCTGAAAAGAATCCAGCATTCCTTTTAGAAAATACCTGAAAGGGTACAGTACCGTAGCCAAAATCTGAGGCAGGAAAAGGTCATACAACCAGTTCTTACAATCCCATTGCCAACTCACTTCCCTATTAAGGGATAAACACCTCCAGTTTCAAAATATTTTCAGGGTTAAAGAAAACTTGAATATCTCTACTGCAAATGCTAGGTAACAACACACTTAGTAGATAAAGAAAAACTAGCACCAAGGCACAAAGAGATATTAAAAGAAACCCCTTCTGGTCAGGAGTTTCCACATAAAAACACTGTTTGCTTTCTCAAACACCAATCCACAGTTACAGTCTTACACAATGGAACATATTCTTTTCCCTAGCACTTGAAAGTGTATTTTACTTTACTGTATAAAATGTTTAACCAAATACTTTTCAGTGCTCACCAATTATCCAAGGGATAAGCACATGAAGCTCTCTTGGAAATTTTCTGCAGTGCCAGTCCTAGGTCAAACAGAAGCACTCTTTCAGTGAGAACTCTGCTGCATTGGCACCATTGAGTATATTCTTTTAGCCTATATATTGTTTCATCACACATTTGTTTGATTACACACCATTTGCGGCATTGTTAGCCTCCTATGAGGTGGCTCTTGATGCTTATAAGCACTAGTCAAACACACTTCAGCCCTTTTTTTGTTGCTGTTTTCATTAGGAGTTTTTATTTGTTTATCCAGACATCATTCTTAAGCTTGGTACTTACATCCTCTCTTTGAGGCTCTCATTAGCAGTTCCAATCATTGTACTGGTCTAAGAGTAGCTGCTGGAAGAACAGGCACTTTTCCAAAGTACAGAAAAAAGAAAACAAAACTGAACATGAGGACAATATGCATCATCTAAGCCCTTCAATGGGCTAGTGGACGTCAAGGTCTGCTAAAGTAGTAGCACAACAAACACCAGCTCCCAGATAAGAAAAGGAAACTGACTGGAAAGGTAAGCAAGAAGCTGAAAGGCTTTTTCTTTCTCCCTATCTAAGGATCCTTTGCTTTCTTTGCCTCCAAGGGTTTTACACTATCTTGCTTCTGTATGAAGAGCTGCTAACAAACATCATTGCCTGCACCTCCTTAGTCATACCAAATAGGATCCAAACATGGAATATTCCAAAAGATCTGCTCCTCTGGCCTCCAAACAGCATTTTCCCATCACATTTAGTGTCATTTTCCACTGTAGGTAAGTCACAAGGGTGTCTAGAGCATATGTGAGCATAATTTTCAGCTTTCTATTCAAAACTATTAAAAAGCTGTAATTCACAGTGCAAGTGACCCATATGATGGCATAAATGAAAACACTGGTACTAGTTTCAACACCACTAATGTAGACTGAGTTTGCAAAACCAACACAGTTGCACTGCTAACCTTTAATGCTGCCCCATCTTTCCTTGTTAAATCAAATGGGTGTGTTCACTTTCCACTACTATTATAAATGGCCTCCTTCTCTAATGATGTTTAGCTTTGCAAGTTAAAAAACCACAGTTGGTCAACATTCAGATTCAGGATTAGTTTCCTCAAAATAAACACGACTTTTCTAAAACTTCAAATCCAGGAAATTAGCATGAAGTTTTTCCAGCTCAAAAGTAGGTGAATTATTATAGCCATGAAAGCATCTTAGAGCAAAAAAAAAAAAAAAAAAAAAAAAAAGCTCTTTCCATCCATCAACTGAAACTGCCAGAGAGCATTAAGAGACCTACAGATATCATTTTCACTATAACAATGACGAACTGAACAAGTTCTTAAATTTATTTCCCTATTTTTCTCATTTCTGTTCACATTTTTGACTGATATTACCATTAACCTGAAAATTCTCAAGAGAATCAGGCCCTCAATAGAAGCTTTGATCTCACAAAAAAGTAGAGATGTCAAATGAAAATCTCAGTAAAAGGTTTAGTTTAATATACATTCTTAGTCTAATCAGGAGATACAACAGCAAGAAAAGACTGAAAGCTCTGACTTTGACCTTAACAAAATTTGTTTTAGTATCATGTTTCATTTCAGTCACTAGTTAAGTCCTAATGATTGAGGGGGTCATTATGAGAAAAAAAAAAAATAAAATCCTACTTTCTTGATATTATGCTGTGCCACATTAACTAGCATTCCTGCTCAAAGAATCTTTCCAGCTCAGTAAACATGCCCTCTGGCTTTTTCTCAGACAAATCCTTACATGCCATTTCTGCATTATTTATATAGCAACACTTACAACACCTTCTTGCTGCAAGGAGGACCACAGGAGTCTTCAACAATAATGGCAATACTTGTTCTGAAAACAGGAGACATTAGCAGGAACAGCTTCCCATATGCTGCGTTAATAAGGTTCATATTTCAGTATCTGCATGTGACCTTGTTCTTCAGAACAAGTTTCAGCTTCGATTTATACAATTCTGATAGCCAGAGAAGCAGTTTAACTTTCATTACCATGGCACACAAATATGAATGACCATTAGCTAGAATTGTTATACTTAAGAAGTCCGTTTTCAAAATCTTAATGGCTGACCAAATGAGCTGATTAGCCCCATCTGATTATTAAACTCCAGGCACATCATAAATGCTTCATGGAGACATTATTATTATTAACAAACCTTTAAAGAAAAGTAAAAGCCTGAAGTACATGCAGCGTATGTAACACTTTTTAAGCACTGAAATAACTCCAATTTACATAACAGTTCATTTTCAAGATGCAAGAATTAGCTATCAAACAGTTTCAAGCTGTCAATATTTTTTGTAACTTAAATATTAAGGACAGTAGTGTTCACTTTCTGTAACAGCTTCCCAGCTGATTGACTAAATCTGTCATGCCGAACACAGACAGAAGAACTGATTGATGCCTGGCAAGATCATGGACCAGATCCTGCTGGAAGCTATGCTAAGGCACATGGACAATAAGGGGTTGATTAGTGACAGCCAACATGGCTTCATGAAAGGCAAATCATGCCTGACAAATCTGGTGGCCTTCTATGATGGGGTTACACCATTGGTGGATAAGGGAAGAGCAATTGACATCATCTACCTGGATTTGTGCAAAGCATTTAACATTGTCCCCCACAGCATTCTTCCCTCTAAATTAGAGAGACGTGGATTTGACAGATGGACCACTCAGTACATAAGGAATTGGCTGGATGGTCACACTCAAAGAGTTATGGTCAACAGCTCAATGTCCAAGTGGAGACCAGTGATGAGTGGTGTTACTCAGGGGTCAGTATTGGGACCAGAGCCGTTCAATATCTTTGTGGGTGACATGGACAGCAGGATTGAGCGCTCAGCAAGTTTGTTGATGGCTCCAAGCTGTGCGGTATGGTCGACACACTGGAAGAAAGGGATGCCATCCAGAGGGACCTCAACAGGTTTGAGAGGTGGGCCCACGTGAACCTCATGAAATCAAAAGGCCAAGTGCACTGGAATAGGTTGCCCAGAGAAGCTGTGGCTGTCCCATCTCTGGAAGTGTTCAAGGCCAGGTTGGATGGGGCTTTGAGCAATGTGGTCTAGTGGAAGGTGTCCCTGCCCACAGGGGGGAGGGGGGTGTGGAACTAGATGATCTTCCTTGATCCATTCCAATCTAAACTATTCCATGATTGTATGAATTACTCTGGAAATACAATCCCATCTTTCGCTTTGTTATGCTTATCCAATTACATTATATGCATAAGGAGTTATATTTAGCATCTCAGGTTTTTGCTGCTGCATAGTGAACGTTCTATTCTTTGCAAAAGCAGCTTAAAAGTAACTTTGTCACTTTTTCCTTTTGCTCTTCCTCCACATCACTCTCCTTCCCCTTCATTTTCAGTTTGAACTACTGTTATTTGCCACTCTCTCTTCCACCACTTCATCCGCCTCTTCCTGATTTGTGTGCACAATGTTCCATCTCTCAGCACAACCATTGAAATGTTATACTGGCCAGTGAATTTTGACATGAACCCCTCCCATTTTTACCCAACTCTTCCATATATGCCTTCTATATATACACATCAGCTTCCTCCACATGCCACCTTGGTCACACATCTGCCTTTTGCATGCATACCAGCCTCTGGGATCATTCATCCTACCATGAAACACTCATGATTTTGTCTTAATTTCTCTACCTATCCACTTTTCAACTTCTTCCCCCTCTCTTCCTTGCAGTTTTGAGAGCTCCAAGACTTCCCTTTCAGATCTACCATTTAATTTCTTTCTAGGCACAGATGAGTACCTGCTCACTTCCAACTTACATTTTTGGTCTCCATTTCATTCTGTGTAACGTAACAGCTAATTCATTCTCATACTGCTACCACCTACCTTAATTCATATTGTGTCTTTCATGATCGTTTTATACTTGCTTTTTCACTTTCTAGTCTAGTGTTACCCTCAATTTCTTTCTTCCCATATGTCTTCTGCTTCCAAGATCTTTCTTACCATCCACACCCACTTAACCCAGCATGGCTACTTCTTCTAAGTTTAGTTTCCAAACAGCCTAACCAGTTCCTTTTATCCCATACTCCGTATCTTCCAGGTCCTGGGGAATTTTTATGGCACCTCTGGAGGTGACTTAAACACAGGTTTGTGCTTAAATATTAAAAAAACCCAACCACCACCACCACCACCACCAAAAAAAAAAAAAAAAAAAACAAAAAACCCATATAATAAACAATGTATTGGACAGTCCTATCGCCATAAGCAGGTCTACAAGGAATCTGCAAAAATGCTTCAAAAGCCAATTCCTTATATATATTTGCACCAGCACCAATCTTGTGAGCATTGCAATGGGACATCTCAGCCTAGTGCTGGGTTCATTCCTTAGTACCAGCTGCCCAAATACTGGCATTACATGATCACTACAAGACAATGCTGTGGATGTTTTTCCTTTCATCAGCAAAGGAGATTTCACTTCTGTGCAAGGAGCTGCTCTGTCTCTAGAATTCCAGCTTACAGCCAGTTCAACTCCTTTTGCAGCTGGACCTTCTTGCCCTCCACTGCAGATCATTCTGTGATCACATTACCATTGCCAAGCAGTTACAATTGAAGTCTCACTTCATAGCCTCCAGTGCTTTTGGTTCATCCTCTCCTAAACCCCTCTGGGCCATGTTCCTTCAGTTTCTCAAACTCTGGATTACTAGCAATCTTATTGCTCACCTTTGTCTTCAAAAAACAGTAGGAAGGGATGAAATCCTTTCACAATTCTGACCTGACTGGAAAAGAAGATTTCCAATAAAAGCTACACATTCCATCACAACAGCTTCTTCTCTATACTCTCCCATTTCCTGCTCCAAGGAAGTCAGGCAGTTCTGCTACTGGCAGGATGTTAGAAAATAGGTTGATTTCTATATACAAGAAGTACAAAGTCATCAGCATTTCTGAAGCAAATGGCTTCAATAAGTAACTGGTACCCCAGAAGCTTCAGGCATACTCCACTAGTTTTCTTTAGTCCATCTTTTGTTTAAACTCTTGATGTTGCTAAAGATAAAGGTTGCTTGAGTGCAGGAGTTTTCCTTGTCCTTAGCTGATTGTTTCTGTGAGTAGCCATTACTTGAAGAGAGGTTTCATTTATTGCCTCCAACAGGTTCTGTCCAGATATAACAGAGCAATCACATAATGGAAATTTGGAGATAAGCCCAGAAGGCTTCCCATCTTCTGCCGAGGCATTATTTTGGCATGTTACTTCGGAAGCCAGGAAAACATAATGTTGGAACCAAACCTCCTTCCCAGCACTTTGCATATAGAATTGCTGCATTAAGAAAAAAAAGCTTTCTTTTTTTTTTTTTTTGTAATTAGAGGAGAAAACTTCATAAATGTAATTTGTTTCAAAGGCAAAAAGCATTAACAACTAAACCCACCACTTTTCTACTGAGGAAAAAAACCAAAAGTAATAAGAATACATAAAGTAACAACCAATAGAAACCAGTTAACTTAAAAAAAGTTGAATAAGTAAAAAACCCCAAAACACACAGTTCACTGATGCTAGGAGAAGTTAAATAGTTAGGATTTTACCGATTGCTGATCTTATCCATAACCACTACTACCATTTCTGTGGTATTTATCAAAGGACTTTATTAATTTTTCTTTATATTTACTATTTTATTGTCTGTTTGCATGGAGTAAGACAAAACTGATCTAACTAAAATTTGAAAGAACATCCTATCTTGCTGAGAACCATTATTATGATTTAAGTATTTATGACAATGTTTTAAAAGAAATAGTGTACAATAGGTTCCTAGCTAAAGCAATATTCAACTGCCAAAAATAGCTGTACTAGCGGACTGGTTTGTATTCCAGAAGAAGGGAAAGAAAAGCTTACTCTCCCCATGGTTGTGACTTTTCACATTTATACAGCAGACAAAACTAAAATTGGAAATCCATATTATGATATACTGTTTAAAAACACATAATTGTGGAATATTCTCCTGCTCTACCACCTAGCGCATTGCATCCAAATTACTTCACCTGTCCCAATTCTCACACATCTGATTTACATACAATTTTGTAAGACGTTTATGTAAATTGTCCTTTTTACATCAAGTGAGGCTCAGATTTTTAAACCTAAATCCTTAACATTGCCTCTACTATCTACCAACCAGTACACCTTTGTCTTCTGACTGCAGTGCTTTGCTTAGAACTTTACAGTTTACAAAATAAAGGTTTATTTTTACAACTGAGAAACTTGGGTGTAGTTTTTTATGTATAGAAACATGTGAACACCCTCTGTATTAAAATAATGCCCTGGAATTTCTAATAAGCATAAGCACAAGAAGGGTAGAAAACAAGACAGAGTTCATTTGACACTCATCCATTTGCTATATAGTCAACATTATATTTTTATCTTCATAGAGAAGCTCAGAAGACTTCCAATGCGTATCTTGATGTGCATCAAGGCTAAACATGAACGCAGCTAAAAAGTCAATATGAAGTGCACACTACTATAAGCAGTTTTACATATCAGCTGAAGAACCAAAGCTGACATACTGATTTTTATTTTTCTTCCCCCCAACTGGTTGACCGTAAAAGTCAATTCTTATCTGGAGATCAAATTTTGGAGGAGGGACAAACTATTTCCCAGGCACAGATTCTAGCTGTAAGACATTAAGTGAAAAATATAAGAGCCAAATGGTATGTTTTCATATAAGTCAACATATTTTCCTGAAAATTATTTGGACAGGTAGAGAGCATGCATGTGTGCCACAAAATCCTGCACAGAGCGATCAACAGGATCCTCAGTTACTCCAACGTCATCTGCTAGGTGCAAGATTAAAAAAAAGCTTTGCACATCCAAAATTCAAGGATCTGGCACTGCATATACATGGATCAGCAAACACCGTGTAATGGACGCAGTTAGGAGTGTTTAATCATTCTACATGATTTTTGTAATCCTCCCGCAACTTTGCACTTACCATGTTGTGCATTACTGACCTAGTGTCGTGCCATTGTCTTCCAACTGAGAGAGTCTCAGCCTCAGAGTTTGGTTTGGGTTCCTTTCCAGTCCTTACATCTGGCTATTTCTATTAACTCAATTTAGCTTTAAACAAAGAAGCCTACAGATGCCAACTTTCTTTTCCAAGCCTTTATATCAAAGTCCTGACCAGACAGATAACTGGCACATAAGACTGAAGTGGTGAACTAGATTTCTAAAATGCTGCCATCTGATTCCCATTCTACACAAATATGTAATTTAAGTAATGAAAAAAGCTTTCGTCTCAAACATCAGTTTGTTCAAAGCTCTTGAAATAAGTAAAATGTTGGAATTTGGATTGAGTCATGACAAGTTAAAGCTATAACAGTAAGAAATAACCTTCTGAACGACAATAAAAAGAACATTCTTAATGTCAAGCAGAAGAGAAAGCAATTACACTTTCAGACAAGGACTGTCAGTTTAAAAATATGCAATGTAAAGAAACAGTGGGTTTAGCTCTCCACAATTGGATTCTTCACATATTTTAAGCTTCACCTTGTTTATTGTGTCTTTATATTCCATTTTTCTTTCATCACAAAAAAATCCAACTAGTTTGTTTGTGTAAACTATTGTTGGTGAAATCTAAAGGAAAATGTATTTGCCTCAGCTATTAAGACACAAGATAACTCACACATTTGTGTAATTTCATTTTAAGTGCGTACTTTAAATATGCACTACACTTTAAGCCTATAAAGGAACAAAAATAGGAACTATATACTACAATAGAGCTCAGGAGGCACAAAACACACAGGCCTCACACATGGTGACAGTGTGGATACAAGACTTAAGGAACATGGTCATCATTGGTCACTACAGCTTGGTGATTCCCTTTATGTGCGCTACTAGCCAGCTGTCACCACTGTTCAGTGATAAGAGGGGATAAGCAGGAAGGGCAAGAGAATTCTCAGCTGAAAGGGAATATTTCCTGCTGTTTTCTGGAAAATCCCACTGTTCCTTCCTTTCCCCACCACCACCATGAGCAAGGCAGGGTTAAATTTCAGGTTGGGTATGAGTGCAACACAACAGGGAAACAGCAGCCCAACTTAAATACATAGCAGTTCAGCAGGTTTGAAGCTAGCAGCTAAATTGAATTTCCCTAATTCAAAAACTTTGTTCCATAGAATCAAACAATTGGACAACTGGCCTTAGCAAAAAGAATAAGGTTTTCCTCTTTCTTCTATCTTTTCTCATGGGCAGTGGATTACCAAAGCACCCAAAGAGTCTTCCAGTCCCAAGAAGATTAAAAACCAAGAGCCATGCTTCTTCGACTAAATATGTTAAGATCAGCAGAGGGCATCTGAGGATGTCCCAGTAGGAAAAGGGCTTAAAGGCAGGTAGTGCCAGCTTCAGCCATTTACTTCTCTACCCTCTCATAATTTCAGTGTAGATTTTCCTGCTTTATTTAAATTTATTACACTTTTAAAAGTTCTAATGGTGTTGCCAAGAGACTTCTGTACCAGTTTATGTCCTCAGTCACTGGTCACAACATCAATGTGAGACCTTAGTTCAGCCACCTGGAAGATCTGGAAGTGAGTATGATCAAAAATATTTCTTTTCTGCCAAGATGATGACAGTTTCAAGACTGTTGTTCTCCATCAAATCACAGCAGTTTTGATGACAACAAATTACAATGCTTGTAATAGCAAAATTCAAAGCATTTCTAAACCTTGTCATTTAAAACACAAAAAAATAGCATGGGAAAATGGGTGACTTGTCCATTGAACCTTTTTGCATTATTAGATACTTCAAACATGTCACAAGGTCTAGCAAATCTGACACTTCAGAGGGATACAGTTCTGCCAAATGCTTTTATTGGAAAAGAAAAATACAGAAGTGGACAACAAAAGGCATGTGTTTTATTAAACAACTTTTTATATATCCTGAAAGTTGAATTTCTACACTGTAGAGGAATAAAAACAAAGCTGAGATATGCAGTCAGTGTAACGTTCTGAATAGATGATACCACAGATCTTCAAACATCTAACTCCAGTATCCCCAGTGCTCACTGTTGCTTCCACAGATGATAGTAACAACCAGGAGGAACAACTTCCGTCCAGTTGCAGTACAAAACCAGAGAAACTTAACTCAAAATGAATTATTCTCTGTGCAATGTCTTGCCTTGTAACTCTTCAATGACTACATCTAAGACAAATGTTACATGGGGGGGGGGGGGGGGGGGGGGGAAGAGGGAAAAGAAAATGAAAGTAGCAGCAAACACATTCTTGTCCAAAACTTCCTGGAATCTGGCTGTTTACCTTATTCTAACCTCACATAAGAGAAAAAGGTGTACACCAGAGCATTACTAGACTGAAACCAAGTCAATTAGTAGGAAGTTGTACACAGTTTGTAGCATCTGAAGGCTATAAATTCCACATGCAGGTTTTGGGTGGTATTTTAGAGGGAAAAGAAATAATGATTCATATGCCAGCACTATACACTGCTAATACAGGCATAAGAGTACAGCATGTCTTAATTTCTCATTGAAGTGATGCATAGTTGAACGTTCAGCTCATGAGGACACAGCTAAACCCTAAAGTCTGCGTATCTGGTATTTTCTAACAAAGGTCATGGAAAAAACTTGTTTCAACCACAGGTGAGCACAACTCAAACAACTGACAGATTTTTGCTTGTTAAGAATAAGCAAATTTTGTAACAAGTGGTCTTTAGTCAGGAAGCTCTTGTCACATCAAAGATGTGTAAATTAGCTAACCTAAATGGTAATGCCTTTCATGTGATTCCATGTGAAGAATTACTGTTTATTTGCTCACCTAAACAAAGCAACATCTATGATAAGGAACATGAAGTGCACAACAGCAATACAGATGCTTAAAGAAACACACGAATTAGAAGGGGCTTCAAAGCAGTGAAGACAAAACTGTAAGACTGCAGATAAACACATTCTCTACTAATGCTCAAAAAGATCACAGTCCCAAAGATTTTACAGTATAGCATTCTCTGCTTTTTCCAGTGATGAGCTCAGTATTGTAGCAATACATTCAGAATAAAAACACAACAAACACTGGCATGTAACCCCAGGGAATAAACAAAAGCAGAATTTTAAGGTTTTACCTTTCTAGGGCTTCCTGGAGGGTAGCATTTATGGTATACCTAAAAATAAAGAAATTAAATTGAAAATAATTAAAACTGGTAGGTAAACAATCTCAATGGTAGTAAAAAATAAATATAATGCTTACATGAAAAGATAACATTATTAGGGAGCAATTTGTGGAGCAATCCAAAGACCATCATCACTTTGTAGCAAAGATCCCAGGAATACACACACTACACTTCACAGAAAATACATCGTACAGCATCAGCATCAGAAGTATGAAGTCACAATACAGGTTACAGTTGACTGATGTCACAAGATGTGTTTCACATCCCACAGAATGATGATGTCTCACTGGTATATTACAGATGATGTCTACTGGTATATTACACATACCAGTTGCTTTCAACCCAGGGTCTTACATAAAAAAAGTCTGTGTGTCCTGGAAATCTGTTCGTACAGTTTTTCTAAACAAACCTATGTTGTCATGGGGCAAAAGATTAAGTCCCTCAAAAAGTAAAAAAAGAAAAAAGGCAGTGAAATATTGAGATGCTAGGCAGAAGGAAATAGCAAACCGAAAGCCTGCAAAGCACCACAAAGAGCATGATATCCCTTCAGTTCTGCTGAAACCTACAGATAGGTAAAGAAACAACAAGATGAAGCCTATGGGGAGAGGAGGGTGAAAAACATACACACAAAAACACCAAGCAAAACAGTAGAGGTATCTTCTTTGTCTACTTGGAAAATAACAAGAACAGAGACAGACCGTGTTCTTCAGCACACTTTTATTTTAAGCATCTTGGTGGCTTTGCATTTGAGGCTACACCCACAGTGCTCGACCAAATGCTTTTCACCAAGGAAAGTAGTCAAAAACATGACTACGTAAACAATGACTTCTTGGCAGGGGTTGGGAAAGATGCCAAGCAGTTTTCATGGAGTTATGACACAAATCCCCAGAATCTTCCTTAGATCTCTACAAAGTTAGGACTATCCAACTTGAGAATTGAAAAAGAAAGAATTAATGCCAACACAACCCAGTAAAGAACGTTAGTCTACTTGTTCTCTTAAATCTATTTGAAATTTTTAAAACTTGAGAAATGTAATATCTATTTCTCATGTATTTGAATATAGATGTAGTTGATCAGTCCAACTGTTAACATGAAAAAGCAAAGTTTTTTGATTTAAGAAGTTATTTGGAGGTTGGGATTTTTTCGGTTGGTTTGGAGTTTTTGTTTTATTTTTTAAATTTATTTTTCAAATAGAATTGATGTCTTCCCACAAAAGAGTTGCTAACTTTAGGGCACTTAATTTCCACAAACATTACAGAACATTTTAGCTAAACTTTAAATTGCAGTCACATCTGTTTTCTTCATATATAAAGCATGTAATATCACAAAATTTAGTTGGAATATCCATATGCTTGTACTGTCACTGACTGTCCAGACCGAATATCAGCAAAGCAAACTTATAACCTTTATTACAGAAACAGTCCCACTGAAAGAGCACCACGTAGAACTGTTCATTTTCTACTCTTCTTACACAAGTTACTTAAAATCTCTGTGAGAAATTAAGCTCAAGAGGCATACACTTTCTTTTGGTTTTTTTCACAGTGGGAATGTAACTTTTTTTTTTTTTTAAACAGTGGAAATTCACAGTGTCTATGCAAAGCTCAACAAATTCTTTGTATATCATATGAAAATACAAATTTCTATTTCCTTTCCCAAATTTTCCATTTCCTTTCCCAAATAAATGTATTTTGTCCAACAACCCCAGTAATGAAGAATAAAACATTTTCACAGCATAAGTCTCAAGTTCTTATTCCAAGATTTAACTTGAACACGAAACACTTTTCTAACAATCAGATAAAAAAAAAAAAAAACAAAACCAAAAAACCAGAAAACAAACACCACCACACTCCCCTCCCCTCCCCCCAAAAAACACACCAGCAAAAAACCAAATAGGAAATGGCATCGTTGAACTATGCATTAAATTTTCTCACCATACAGTCAAACCACATGCCAGTTCAGTAGCTATTGGGCTATAATTCTAAACAAGCAACAGGTTCTGCCTCTGTAAATACTGTTCTGGTTCTAATTCATAAGTTATGCAGAATATTACACAGATCATTCAACAATCCATCCTTAATGTATCTGAAGAGGACTTCACAATCTCTAGTGAATAATTCATGTTTCCATTTTGCCATTCTCTTACAGTATAGCAGGAGCAACTTTAATTCATGTGTGGCTCTAACTTTGAGATCTGAGCACCACCAAAGAATTAGCAAAAAGCTCTAGGAGAAATCGCTTTACAAAGCAAAATGTACTTCCCAAATGCAAGAACTAAATTGTCCTAACTATATCTGAAATAACAAACCAGCAGCTGAAGAGATTGGCCATATGTTAAACTGCCACTCTCCCATACTCAGTGATGAATTAAGATGCTAGTGTAGCTGGCTGCTTACTACAATACTGTACATGTTACTCACACATGTTGCTTTGGCAGGTATCACAGTTTTTTGTAAACTAAGCAGTACATTAGATTTGAGAATTACAAATAAGCTAAAACCACTCAATTCTTGACCAATTTCCATGGAACAGGAAGAAACGCTACCAAAGACTGGAAAGATATGAAGGGTAATTGCTGTACCTTTGCAATCTGCATGATGGAATACATTTAAAAAAAAAAATCAAGACAGCTAGACAAGAGTCCAGTAATCAGTGGTTTTTGTAGTCTATGCAATCTGTGCAGTTTTCTGTAATTTGCGTGTGATACTGTAATGCCTATGGTATTGTAAAGAGAATGTTCAGAGGGAGGAGAAACATTCACCAATAGCATTTAGGGAATATATAACATTAATTTAACTAGCTAGTTAGTACAAACATGTCACTGATGTAAGCACTGGAGCTTTTCTCCCTACTTAGCATGCAGGTAAATTATTTAAAGTAATTAAAGAATTGTCACAGTGGCCTAATAAAAGAAGATACTAAGAAGCTGCATGGTAAACTACATGAAGAATTAAATGCTTATAGGAGATTTCTATACCTAGACAAGACTGTGGTTACTGAAGAAATTTGTCTTTACAAAACCAAGCAAGTCAATCCTTGGAGCATTGGTATCAGAGCAACAAATTTTCACTGTGTGTCTGTAGTGGCCAGAAGGACAAGAATACCTTGCATGTTAGTTTTCCACCATACTTCTTACACTCTGCAGTAATATCAGTCTCCATATTCCCCAGAATATGCATTAGGAAAAAACTGTTACTTTGATAAGAACTCTTGAATTTATAAGATTTCCAGCATTATCACAGTCAGGCATTTACAAAATCTTTTCTGATTAGTTACAAATTGAGGGATTTGGGTTGTAGATTTGTGGTGAGGGAAGAAGTGGAATATGTCTGTATTTTCCATAAACATAGAAGCACAGAAGTATTTGTAAGGTACAAAGAGTCCTCTGAACAATGGCATTTTTAATAGGCTGGACTCTTCTTGTTCTTGATTCGTTTTCTCATTTTCTTTTACCTTTAGGCTATGTGGACATTTCTATAAATGATATTACTACAACACTCAGTTCTTTCTGCAGCTTCTTGTGTGTCTTGCTAATATACAAGCAGTTTGACAGAACACGGATGTACAGCATCTTGGCTGCCATGGAAATACTTGGCAGCAGATGGTTAAGGGAAAACACCACAGTACAAGTTTATGCCCGCAATTATTCTATTGACTGGTGTTCTAATACACATGTGCACATGTGTCTAAATGAAATGTTTCTATGTGCATATATAGATCTGCACATGGTTGTATGCATTGTTTTGCGCAATACTGATATTAGGTTGATACTTATGAAAGGGCATCTGTAAGTCTAGAATAATAGACATCAGTGAAGATGTTAGGCTATGATATCAGGTAGTGCAAATAGCATTTTTAAGAGGAAAAAAAAAAAAAAAAAATTTTCCAGCTTTAGAGAATTTGGCTCCAGGATAGGCATTACGAACAAGGTCTACACTGTCATTTACTCCATGATCAGAAGGGATTAGAAGTACCAGGTGTTTCCCGTTACCTGGAATAGTTGCTACAACTTCCATATGTGCCAGCCACTACCAGTTATACTGGAATATCAATGAAAAAAATTAACAGAAGTTCTCAGGTACAAAAATTTGGGGACCTACCAAACTACCATGCATACTTCAACAAAACCTGCCTTGGTAATGCATCAGGCAAGCAGTACAAAAGACCTGTTATGCAACAGGATTATTCATCTTAATGAGTTGCTAAAGAGAATCACAAGATACCAACAGCAGCAGAAGTGCATTACTACAGGGCAGTCAGAAATGTGGTGACTAGTAAGTACTAGCTAATGATATGCAAGCAGATATAAATACTTTCAGCAAGAGTAGGAGTCCGCTCAGTCTCTCACACTGAGGCAGAAATTTATTTTCTGCATTCTCTAAAACACTAGGTTGAACTATATGGACTCCACCCAATAGTTCTGATGTGAGAGAAGGAGAAAATGAACATAACATTAAGGGTTATTTTATAACTCAAACAAAACACAACAATACACATAGCCACACACAAAAGCTTTGCCAATCCAATAATGAGAAGACCAATTTGATAAGAGGTTTCTGAAGCTTCACCTTTCAGACACAGACAAGAAAAATATTCATCACTTTCAACAGTGATTCAAATTTGGGGGGGGGGGGGCGGAATTTGATCTGATTTGTTGGTAGAACTCCTGAATTTTTACGCTAAAGTTTCAGAGAATCGTTATTACTGCTGCATTTCAGAAATAATAAAATGCAACGGCGTAACACTGCTGGGAGATGTTTCAATATTCCCAAGTGCCTTTTCTCAGGGTCATACCTTCCAGCCCCATACTCCATCACACACCACATTCTTTGTGCTGAAATCACATGGGAGTCTTAGGGGCTCAAGTTACTCCTACTACACGCTAACACAGTTAACCGTAATGCAGAAAACAGGCACAGATATTAGCAGTTCTTCCTGAAAAATTTGCATGTTCTACAGAAGATTACTATTTTCCTTATAAATGGGTAGCAGCACCTTCAGCTGATCTATGAATTCTGAGGAGCTCTTTATCACTCAGAACTGGTACATTTTAAACATTGAAATGATGTACCTAGTCCAATTTCAACACAGACTTCTGTAGCATTTTAATGCCTTGCCATTTAGGAGCTAGAATCCAGCAAAAAGAGATAAAAGTGCTATTACTGGTAGCTAATAGATATGCTTCTTTAGCTCAATTGCTGAACTACATTTTGAATAAAGCACTCAATTCCCAAAGGGAAAAACCTCCTTTCATTACTGTCCAATGCTTAGACTAAAGGAGAATTCTCCACGAGGGGTAAGTAGGGGCAACATTTATATTTCTATTTCTAGGTTTCCACCTATTAGATGATAAAGGCATTGCACAATACTTAATTTATGTGGGTCACATCTAATAGCTCAGGTTCTATAGCAGGACATATTTCAATATACAGTCCCTTCATGTTCCCATTTTAAAACTACATTTTATTCAAAGCATTCTTCTAGAAAAAAATACACTTAAAGACTACATAAAAACAGCAGAAGATGTTACTTTTTTTTAACTGTCCCATTCAAAATGGGCAACTACCTCCCAGCTTTGCTAGCATGCTCATACAGTTTGTGTCCACCTTGGTGACCTGTGCCACATGCTGCTGCACTCCCATTGCTTTTGACTGAGGGCTGCCACACACATAAACAGAACAGTGCCAGTTTTTACTCAGCTATCTGCAAAAGCGGTAAAGCCCCCATCTTCCGTACATAGTTCAAAGGAGCAATGCTAGCTCCAGAACCGAGAAAGCATATGCTGTAGTTGAGTACCAGACAGAAGTCACATCCTTGCTCAGTTTTCAGGGTTCTCTCAGCAACAACAACAAAAAAAAAAAAAAAAAAAACACCTCAGATGATTATACTCTTTCGCAGATGTAGAGACGCCTCCACAATGCAGCTTAGCACTGCTTTAAAGCAGGACTCCTGAAAGATTATAATCACTCCCACTATATCTCTGTATCCACGCTTCACCTTAAGAAAGGGTAAAAAGCAATGTTGGAATGGTACCTACTTAAGCCACCACTGACTGGAATCAGAAACGCCAATCCTATTAAAACTAGCTTCAAAGCATTGCTCCTCTGCCACATGTATGCAAGTCTGCAACTACTGGCACAACCGCAGAATGCAAAGTATTTTCACTCAACCACCACTGCTGAGTATATCAGTGTTACTGGAGATACACATCAGAGTTATGAACATGAGTCATCCATTTTCTGAATTCTCTCTACATAATCACATGCTAACCAATGACAGATACCCTCAACCCTTTCTTCTATGTCCCTTCTATTCCTTTGAACATACAGAGTAGAACACTTCCACAAAAGTCAGAGCCTAAAGTCCAGGTCTTGGAAATGACTTCATTTTTTTGCAATACCTAGTGCAAGCCACACTTTTAACCTCATCCCAGCAAGGACTTGATAAGAACTTGGCTTGTTCAGGTCACACATTTTGGGGGGGGGGGGATGCAAAGTGGGGAAGATAAATATTTCTATCTCAGGACTGGTCATCTAGGAGACCATGCAAACCATTTGAAGACCCACTAAAGACACCTGTATACTAGCCAGTACTTACAGTTGTTGATGCCTGTCTTCTAACTTGCACTGTAGCAAGTCTTTTTTTAACATGGTTAGTATTGTAAGACTATTGGTGAACTGGCATTATTGCCTTAATTACCACTTTACCAATAGAAAGAATTTTCGCTTATGAAGACAAACAGTAACTTCTGTCCAGTACCATAACAACAATACATGCATGTAACACTTCTCATTTAACATATCACAAGATTACATTTCTAGCATGTTATATGGTTGAAGTTGTCCAGGTTGGCTTGTTTTAAGCTCTGTACCTTTTTCTCTTTCCTCATTTTAATTCACTACAACTCTAGTATATCAACAACAATAGAACACGCTACTAGCTTGGATTTAATAGCTCAACTGAAAAAAAAAAAACTTCAAGATTCAAGCTGTTGCCTTCCTTCACAGTAATGATTTGTACAGAAGTGCTGTGTGTATTAAGCAATCTACATGTTTGCTAAGTTAAAGACCTGTAAGTAGGCTCAGCATCCAGTTTAACATTTCATTGCAATCGACTGGCATGTTAATTAATGGCTCATCAGAAAGCTCCTAATAAGTATACCAGATACTACTTAGATTCACACTCAGTATTTTTAAAAGCTAATGAATTACAGCACATAGAATGGTGAATATAAATCAAAGTCATCTCATGCCACGCAATTTACCTCAAATATTTTTGCAGAAAAGAATAATTAGCTTCTACTTGCATGAAAGTATCGTTAATATTAAGACAGCAAAAATAGCAGAAAGCACAAAATTCCATGGGTATCACTGCATAAGATTTATTTTACTAAACTCCTTCCCTGCTGCCCATGTATAAAGTCCAAACATTTCTATTAAAACAAAGAGCTTACATAGCATGTTAACAGACTATGTCTAATTTCACGCAATTAACTCTGTACTCTCTCAACTGAAATGTCTGTATTTAGAAATGAGAGGAATAAAGTCCATGTTTCATTCATTGCTGTAAGGAAAGGAAAAAATAAATCAAGAAAGCTGAAATAAAACCCAGAAAATGGCTTGGCAAGCAAACAAGCCGCAACTGAATGTTGAGCACTTCTGTCAAAGATCTGGATAGTGTCTTGATCACATACAACTTCAACTACATCCATGACTTGCCTAAACAGGCTTCCAAGTTCAAATCATGGTTATCACTCCCCTCTCTTTAACAGTAACCTGACTTTTTGCCAGCCACTGGGGAAAAAAATTGATAGAAAAGAAAATGTATAAAAATGAGCTTCCCATCACTCTTTACTGCTCAGTTCTAGTTTTATATAAAAGAGCTGCTTAAATGTCTCCTCATATTAGCACGGTTCTTCACTGTGCAAATCACACTGCACTTCCTGCCTTTACTTTTTTTATAAATCAGTGTTTTCAAAAAAATACTTTTCCTTTGATTACAAGAATTCTATCTACAAAGAAGAAGGGCCTCCATGAAGAATCAGTGGTAACCAGGACAAAAGGAAAGCCCATACTGGTCATTGTAGATGCCCATCTCCATACTCACTGATTCAAAGGAGCCATGCATTTATCTGCTGCTACACCTACATACAAATTACAGTTACTAAACAAAGCTAGCAGGTGCTTTCTGAAAGAGATTCTTATGCCACTGCAAAACCAATGTTGAAGTAAAAAGATATTTTTAAAATGCATTAAGAAATTTATAAAAAGTACATTCCTTCTCCCTTTACACACTGCAGTTTTCTTAACCAAGTGCTTAAAAGCATGCTTATTTATTCAAGTTAAACAGTACTGTGAGATAGCATTTCAGAACTACTGGTGTGATTCAGGCCATGCAGTCTGACGCAGTTTGAAATCAAACCAAATTTGAAGAAATGTAGAGAAGACAAAAAGCATTAGCTTTCCTGGCTGTCATCTTTCAGTATGTTGAAAGACAGTGTTGCTTGAAAACATAACTCGGTTTTTTGATTATCAATCCACATTTAAGTTTGTGTTCTCTAAGCAAGGGTATCAAAAAAGGCTTTTTCAACACAGACATTTGAATAGTGAAACAGCTTACAGAAAAAGGACCCCAAGAAAATCTGAAATTCTAAATGCAGTTGGGAAAGAGGCCAAGGGATCTGTGCAAATCCACTTTAACAACTTAAAGCAAAAGACTAAGCATGAACTGATAAAATGATTTCTAATGTTTAAATCTCTAAATAATTTCATTCAAATTAAAAGTTTTAAGTCACTGTTTTTATCTGCTGACCACTACAAAGAAACAATCAGCACCATGACAGAATTAACATACCCTCTAGGGCTGTAGAAAGCCTTAGGCTTTATGGCTGAGCAGAACGGAATTCTTCAAGATGCATCAAATCACCACTTCTCAGGAATATTGCTTTATTAGTTTTTGATATTTTGTTTTTAAAAGCATCAGATTTCTACATTCCATCCAATTGTATATTCTTCTGCTTCATTTCTATGACTAAACAACAGATACTGGATGAGCACCTGTGCAGGGACCAATCAAGCTGTCCTGTCTAAACAGACTACATAAGCATATTCCACTCCTGAATGCATAGCACTCCACATATATTAGAGTATTTAAATAAAAATTTCATTAGCTCCTTGACTGGGTACATTACATAACCTAAAAAGACATACAAAGAGAGAACAAAATTTAAGACAATTAAACAGCCTGTCTTTAGCAAGGAGTTGACAGATGTTATTTGTCTTCCACATTTCTAAACATGTCCAACATCAAAACAAATTCTCTAGCAACAGATAGAAAACTTTAGTGATACAAAGATAACCATCTACACTGCTGTTCCACACCAGCAATAATACCTTGCTGCTATGAGCCAGTAGGTAATTTGCTTTCTCATCCTAGAAAAAGAGAAAAAAAAAAAAAAAAAAAGAAAAAAACCCCCACCCAAACCCAAACCCTTCCAAACAGCTTCAAAGACCTCAGGTGTGCACAGAAAGCTTGTTACTGGTGAAGGTCATTCAAGGCAGGAGCTGCAAGCTCTGAAATGTTTTAGTTTCAGAACCAGACACACACAAAAACATGTGAAAAATGTAAACAGCTTCAACACCATAATTTTGTCTTAACCTCTTTCGAGGTCGAACTATCCCCTGCTGCTGCTTTTTGAAAATGATTTTCCACAAGTCCAAAATCGCATCGTGTTATACGGATGCAATGGTCCATATTAACATATAAAATATGCTTGCAACGCTGATCACCTAGGGAGAGGATGGTAATGTTATTTAAAACATTAATGCTACCATAAGATCATCTTAGATTTACCCAAACAGATCTGCTAGCAGATCTGCTGAAGGTACATAATGGTGGAGGTTGCCATGGGAACACAGTACAACTACACACTTCACCATGACAACCAGGCCTCCCTGGAATACTAATGAGTGCCCATGGCAACGCAAAGCTAAAGACAAGATGTCTGGAGACCAACTATTTCATGTATCATTTATAACAAAAACTATAAATATATTTGTACATTTCCTGTGTGAAATTCAATGTTTTCTGGAACCCTGCAAAACGTTACATATGCAGCAATATTGCAAAGCATAAAAATTATACGGCAGTGGTATAAACGGAAAATCCTATTTCAAGGTAATGTTAAGCTTGAAGTTCAATTCCACAAAGAACAAGAAAATATCTGTAGTCAACACACCCAAAGTTTGCATCATCTTGCACATAAACACTATTGTCAGCCCATGATGTAACAGAGTTATCTGTACACAATGCTTGGTGTATTCAATGTCTACCAAAAATGTGCTGTTCTTACCCAGTGCAGAATATAGTACTGAGCACCTATCTACGCTCCATATGGCAGCTACTGCAATTCACGTCACAAGGACAGAAAGCATTGCTTTGGTATTTCAGAAAAGGCTCATGACAAGAGATCCCTGTTACTTTATAGGAATGTTCCAGCAACAAAATGTGTGAGAACTGGTTTTGATTTATTTGTTTACAGAAAAAGGGTCCACTATTGCAAGTTACATAAAGT
The DNA here is from genome assembly GCF_004027225.2 of Strigops habroptila. Taxonomy (NCBI): domain Eukaryota; kingdom Metazoa; phylum Chordata; class Aves; order Psittaciformes; family Psittacidae; genus Strigops; species Strigops habroptila. Next base: position 34,166,721 of record NC_044281.2, read on the forward strand.
GTTGGTATTAAAAGTGATAAAATTATCAGTTAAGCAACATCTGGTGAAAGTTTTTGCTTGGGGGGGTGGTGGTGATTGGTTTGTTTGTTTTGTTTTTAATACTCTAAACGTTAATTTTAAAACACTTTCTAGATATTTTACACAAATTATCAAATTTTTTGATAATTTTCAGGTACCCTGCCAGCAACCACCTACCATTTAAAATAAGAGGTGGCAGCAGCTGGAAAGCCAGTGCTTCTTGTCCCAGAAGCACTGTATGTGATAAGTCACATCAAGGGACAGCAAAATTTAGGTCACAGAAGACCTCCCAGGGATTACAAGTGCCAGGATTCACCTCACACCAGCAGCGAGGAAACCAAAGGTTTCCCTGAGGTTTTTCCTCATGTCTTATTATCTGCTTTTATAACCTAGACTTTTTTGCATGAGCTCAAAAAAAAGTAAAAATCAGGTAACCATTAGATATAAGATTTATTTTCTTCTCTCTCTCAATATCCATGCAAGAGCATCCAAAACATTATCTAGCATGTATTTATTAGCCACCCTCCAGGTGTAAGTAGATCAGTTGCTGCATTTCCTAAATGACAGAGCACTGAGGTCAGCAATAAGGGATAAAGACATGTGCTTCCTGCAAGATACTTCACAATAATCTCATGATTGCAGAGCTTCCTAGGTAGCAGATTCTCACTGCTTTTGAGTGACTGCAACAACTGATGCTATCCCAGTGGTAAAAACCCCAAACCACTGTCCTTTGAGCAAATCTCTTCAAGCCTAGAAGAGACAGCCCCACATGACAGAAGTTATCTTTCTGACCTACAATAGATGCATCAGTTATACTCGCCCATCTTCTAATCTACTTTCAGCTTTCAGAGGTCAGAAGGAATCACAAGTACACACATTTAGGAACTTCATAAGATAGGATACAAAAAGAGGTCTGCATTCACTAAAATTATCTCACAGCGGTAACCCCAGCACAAGTCATTCTCCAGTTTGCTGCAGGAATGTCAAAACCAGGTAAGCTGGAATGACTTTCTTCATCTGAGGCCAAAGCATTACAGAATAGATCTATCTCAGCAGCAGCGTAACCTATGAGACTCACCTGGACTAATCTCTGGAAAATTCCTCTCCTGCTTCCAAATACTGCTGGCTGTGGCCACAATGGACTGAATACGTGCATACAAAGACCTAATATTAAATCAATGTAATCACATTCAGAATTATTATATTAGTGTAAGCACTGGGTATGATTACATTAAGAGTTTTCAGTGAATTGCAGAAACATGTTACTTGGCACATTTGGAGAGATCTGAGGAAAAGGTGTGTGATGAAATAGCACCAGAAAACGCAGGCCATGGCACTGGTATTGAATTTAGTGTGTTTCCTTGAAATAGTATCATAGAACAACAAGTAATTATCAAGTTAAATGAACGTTTTTGTTTCATAAGCTTCAATTAATATAGATTAAGTCATTAAAAGAGAAAAGGCAAACTGGGTTTTTTTTTTAAGCAGTTTAATACACTACAAATTAACAAGTTGCAACAAACATAACCCATGGTGGGCCTTCAGGCAATAAAGCTTTCCACAGAGGAACAGAGCTTGCATTATTTTTGTGATAACACACAGCATTACTCAGTGCAAAATATGTGCTCTTTTATCTAACCTGGTTGCACAGGACTGAATCCAGTTATTAATTTTTAACTACTTTAATATCACTAAATACTGCAGTGCCCAATATACAACCCAGCCTTTCTTCTGTCAGCACTTAAGAGATCTAGTTTTAACAGGAACAATCAGGATCAGAAAAAAGCATTTGCATTAAATTGCAAGATTACACAACAGCACACCTACATGTGTTGCAAAGACTTCTTTTTTATTCCAATCCCTATTTTTCCATGAATATTTTGGGTTGCTCCTCTTCCCAAACTGATATTTGTCACTATTATTCTCTTGCATGCCTCTTTCTTTGGAACCACTTTATGTTACATGAGGGGACATGATGGGTAGTTCAAAATTATCTTCTACAAAGAAAAATACAGTATTCAATTGTTCTGAGGTCAGAAGTGGCAATTATTAATTGGGGAGGGAAGGGGATGAGAAATGTTCACTAGCACACCTTATGTCATTTGCTAGTGAATTAAAGGAGAAATGTTGGGGGAGAGATGTTGCTGGGTTGGTTGTTTTTAACAGACTGTGCCATGTGGCCACAAAAAGCGACAGCTCCCCTCTGGCAGCAATAAAAGAGAAACCCTAGGGAAATGCACAACATAAACCTTTTTTACTTCACCTAGGAAGACCATTAGTCTTGAAAGCACTCCTTAACCTGAGAAGGTTTAGCAGGATAGACAGATCTGCACACAAAGCTGCAAGACCAACAAGCAAGAACAAGCTTTATTCAATCAGTGCTCAGTACAGCAGATTTCCTCATCTTTTTCTCGTTCCCTAATCTGAAGCACAAAGTCTTTATTCACACTAATGGTCTAGTGTACTAGGATAGTGTTGTGGTTTAAGCCCAGCTGGTAACTCAGAACCACGCAGCCGCTCGCTCACTCCCCCTCCTTCTTCCCCTTCCTGCTCCCAGAGGGATGGGGAAGAGAATCAAAAGAATGTAAATCCCATGGATTGAGACAAGAACAGTCCAGTAACTAAGGTATAATATAAAACTATTACTGCTACCACTAGTAATAATAATGATAAGGGAAAAAACAAGGAGAGAGAATATAAAACTAGAAGGGGAAAAGGAAAAGAAAACAATAAACGCAAGCAATGCACGATACAATTGCTCACCACCCACCGACAGATACCCAGCCCAAACCAAGCAGCGATCTGGGCCTTCCGGGTACCTCCCCTCAGTTTATATACTGGGCATGACATGCTGTGGTATGGAATACCCCTGTGGCCAGTTTGGGTCAGGTGTCCTGTCTCTGCTTCCTCCCAGCTTCCCCTCCTCCCTGGCAGAGCATGAGACTGAGAAAGTCCTTGATCAGAGTTAGCATTACTTAGCAACAACTAAAAACATCAGTGTTTTATCAGCATTGTTCTCAGGCTAAAGTCGAAAAAACAGCACTGCACCAGCTACTAAGGAGGAGAAAAATAACTGTTACAGCTGAACCCTGGACAGACAGGCACTAAGTGAAGAACTCAGAACATTTTCTCAATGGATACAGCTGTCTTAAGAAAAGCCAGTAACTTCTGCATGTCTGGGGGTGGATGCCTAGTTCCATATCATAGAATCATAGAAAGGTTTGGGTTGGAAAGGACCTTAAGCTCACCTAGTTCCAACCCCCGCCATAGACAGGCACACATCCCACTACAGCGGGGTGCTCAAGGCCCCGTCCAACCTGGCCTTGAACACTGCCAGGGATGGAGCATTCACAACTTCCTTGGGCAACCTGTTCCAGTGCCTCACCACCCTCACAGTAGAGAACTTCTTCCTTATATCTGGACTTTCCATTTCTCCACAGTAATAAATGACAAGTAATAGTAGTTACGCTGTTTATAAACCAAACTTACACAATTCTTGTTGCATCTAAAAGTGTGAAGAGCCTCCCCACTTTCCAGATGAGAAGCAGAGAATGCTATTACTTCTGTGTTTCCACGAGAACTGAAATGTCTTGCACAGTGTCTCTGATCAAGAAAGCTCTTCCACCTATGCCCTGCTACATGGCATGACCTTTATGAGGAACCTTTTGACCTTCTCCCACTGGATGGCACTGAGCATACATAACATTTGCAAACCACACACCACCACATACTGTTCATTTCAGTTCTTGCATGTGAGGAACATTAGGAGTTCCTTTGAAAAGCCACTTGGGTCATGTACAGGCAGGACTGATGCACACAGAAGAGCAGTCTTACATATGTGGAATGCATGTGCATGATGTGACTAATAGTCTGTATACTTCTCTGTATTACTCCGGAAAATACAAGTACTTGTCTTATACAAGAAAGATTGGCAGGACTGCCAAAGATGGTACTCAGGAAAGCAAGTTAAGAACATTAACAAGATACTATTTACCAAATATACCAAATGAGAGTGTCTGAGTAATTCCTCTTTACATAACTGAGATAATTCTAATAATAATTAAAAAGATCTCACCTCCTGGAAGTTGGAGGAGGTCTCATGAGTCCCATTTAAGAAATACACATCAAGATCTTCACCAGTCAGTTTGGGCTATCAGGGCCTTAAATCTTAATCTTTCCCACACTACTATTTGTGTTTTCTTGCAAAAAAAAAATTACACCTTTCTGCATTTTTTTAAACTCCCTCTACTCAGATAATACACTTAAGTTTATGATGACCTCTTACTTCACTCCTGCCCACTCCCCACCCTACAGGTATTGAATAGCTGTCGCATTTCAGGGACAGTCATAAATGTGAACAATAGTACTTGAACCTGTTAAACTGATTAAATGCTGGAAGAAAGAATCAATTATCAGAGAAAGGCAAGCTAGGGGACTATGCATAACACGCTGCAGACAGAACAAAGAACTAGTACTGCCCCTGCTTAAACACATGCTGCATCACAAAAAGGTGAAGTAGTATTATTTTTAAACGTTTTCTTTATTGTGGCTAAAGGTATTCATCTTAGAGCCACATACTTTCAAAACAAATTTCTCAGAATGAAGAGGGGAGAGAAAGGACCAGCACGTTTCAGCAGAAGCAGATGAGCTTTGGTCTTTCCAATGTTTCATTAAACACCTGTCTATTCATTAGGACATTAAAAGCCTATTAGTGATGCATTTCAGATAAAAGGCATTCAATTCCAAAAGTCCTTGTTTAAACGTATTCAAAGGAAAGCAGAGGAGCCCACACAAAGGTACAACCTTTCCGAGTGTAGAGCTACCCAGTTCAGCAAAGCACTTGAAGATTATACACATCCTGGTTTCAGCTGGGATAGAGTTATTTTCTTCCTAGTGGCTCGTACAGTGCTGTGTTTTGGCTTTAGTTGCAGAACAATGTTGATAACATACCTACGTTTTAGTTGTTGCTAAGTAGCTCTTACCCCAATCAAGGACTTTTCAGTCTGTCGTGCTCTGTCAGTGAGAAAAGGCACAAGAAGCCAAGAGGGAGCACAGCCAGGACACCTGACCCAAACTAGCCAAAGGAATCTTCCACAACATAGAGCATCATGCCCAGTATATAAATCAGGGAGATTTACCCAGAAGGAATCGATTGCTACTTATGACAGGCTGAGTATCGGTTAGAGGGGGGTGAGCAACTGTATTGCCTGTCACTTATTTTTTCTGCATTTTCATTTCTCTTTTTTTTTCTCTCCATTGTTCTCTATTATTATGTTCAGTATTGTTATTGTTGGTATTATTTCTATTATCATTATATATTATCACTATACTGTTATTATCTCAACCCACTGGGTTTCCATTCTTTCAATTTGGAAGGGGGATGTTGAGCGAGCAGCTGCATGGCACTTAGTTACTGGCTAGGTTTAAACCACAACAACACAGGAATAGCCCTTTATTAGTCTAGCATATGCTTTAGAGCAGAGCAACAGTTTCCTTACTTTTTAGACATGGTGTTCTGTAAAAAAACCTAGCCAGTCTAAAAAGCATACCATTTTTAAGCTGGAACACAAAACAAAAACAAAAAACAAACAACCAACTACAAACACAACAACACACCAAATAGACAAACAAAAAAACAAAAAAACAACAACAAACAAACACACCACCCCACAAACGGAAAAAACCCAATCCACAAAATTTGTCTCTATCCAAATGGAATTTCCTGATTCTATATAATGGCCTGATGTTATTCAACAGCTTTTAGGAGCAAAATTATGTCCTCTCTAAACTACTTGGTATAACACTTAAAATATATTCGTTTAACCAAGATATGCATCTAAACATGCAAGTGTCCAAAGTGGACAAATACAGTCAGGCCACCTGATCCTGCAACTCTGAGAGTACATAGGTGATTTTGACAGGCTAAGGTTTCTGCAACTGTGGGGCCTCAATGCCATCTACTGGCCATTTGTATTTGCTACTACCATCTTTTTACAAGCTAGTAGGTGCTAGGCTGTCACGGGAAGATACGCTCTCAAAATGCCTGAACGTGGGCAAGTATCTTCTAATTAACTATAGCGTGATTGAAAACACACTAGTGTTAAATGGCATTCCTTTCCACAGATAGGGATGTGTTTAAAATATATCTCTGTATGCCTGCTCAGAACTGTGGTAGCACAAAAATTCTACGTAAATGTGGAAATTACAATGCCCTATTGTTCAATTCTATTCCTACTGTTTTCACTTATTCAATTAATTATTCTTTCCCCTACACTTCTCATTAATTTCCCAAAGACACCAACTTCAAAGCCATTATGAAGTTATAAGCTTCAACAATAAACCAAAGAGGTATTATCTTTTCTTAAACTAACCTATATAGGTGGGCTAAGAGAAAATGAGAAAGACATTTAATACAATAAAAACCTTGTACAGTTTCCTCTGTTCCTGACGTATTATAAAAGCCAAAGGTTATACAAGTTCAAGACCTTTTCTTTTTATATCTTGAAACTACTACTGCTAAAACACTATCACTGGAATTACTACCACCATCCACCCACTAGTAGCACCAGGACTCGGGTTTCCTTTGCTTTTTCTTAGTATATGTCTCCCAGCTCCAGGATATTTGTTTTGAGATGAGTGGTTGGCACTGCCATCATACAGAGAAACGTCAGTTGCTGTGGTGGTGATCCCCACTCCCCACCCTCCCCCTCATCTCTCCTTCTCTGGGCTACTCTACCATCTCAGAAATTCCTGTAATTAACAACTTAGGTTGTGGCCAGAAAGGAAATTTACTAATGGCTAAAGCAAATCATCTTGCAACCCTATAAACAGTGGTCCTAAGAGAGACCCTTTGAGCTCTCCTGGACCACAGCAGGCTGCAACCAGCATCTCCCTTACCTTTTGTGCCTTTGGTCTCTGTATCAATCATATTTAGCTCCATTTTACCTCAAATTTCCTTTGTATGCAGCTGTGCAATATCACAAGTGATATTTAGCAAAATTAAAACTGTCCTGTGACACTATAAAAGTATGATGCGATTTATAACACTGTTACAGCCACCGAGGAGGGGGTGTTGGTAGCATGCACTGGCAAATATGATTCAGAGCCTTGCAGAGAGACATAGAAGCAAAAATGGAATGAATTTGTAGCACACACTACAGACTTGACGAACAAGTTGCAAAATAATGTTAGGCAGAGGGAAAAAACAGGGAAGTGAGGACTGGTAAACAGGAGTCACCAAGTTCGAATTTATCTTTCTACTAGTTTTTTTTCTTAAGATCCACCAAATACTGACCAAGGGTCATGATAGTCATGCACGTTTTTTCTTTGATCTTTCAAAAGCAGTAAGCTGGTCACAGAAAGCTAAATGTCTTAAAGGGAAAAAAAAAAAAAAAAAATACTAAAATGCTTGAAATAAAGCAATAAGTACAACCAATAACTGGGACATGATACTCAGGCTAGATTTCAGTTCTTGTCTGGAAATGGGTATACATCTCTGTAGTCATTCTGCTTGACCAGAATCAGTGAAACGTGGCAAAACAATACCATACAGTGATTTCTGGAAAAAAGTGATATAATGGGTGATTGCTCCTAGCAAATATGCAGGAAATAAGAGTAGCTCCCTTCCTCTGCTCCCAAAAATGGCCTGAGTACACAGAGCATAGCTTAGAGGAAGCACTTAAGCAGCAAAGATTGTAACAGGATGCTTTGATACTGACAGCAGGCAGAAAATACACAGAAGTGAAAGCATTATGAAGGAATAAAACAAGCAATGAACTTGGTTTCTGGCAAGTAAGGCAAGCTACCCATGTAATTCACAAAAGGAAATTTGGATCTCTACAGAAAAAGTGTTATAGAAAAAAAAAAAAGAGGAAATAATTACCTTTTTCCAAGCATTGCTCTACAATAGTTTAAATAAATCCTAAACACAATTGCAGTAAGCATATTCTTTTGTCCCACACTGGGACAATGCAGGCCAGTATGCTTTTTAGCCATGCACAATAAGCACAAAGCTTTAAGAGAAGCCCTGCTTCATGCATTCTCCCTCACTGGTCTGTGCATATACAACGGCTTTGTGCTTTTCAGAAAGCATCAGGCGAACAGCGCATACTAAGAAATCTTCCCATGCGTGCAGCAAATCCAGTAATTCTGGTTTGCATCAAACCTTAATGCGCATTTGCAGAAAGGTGAAACAACATCTGCACTGCAAGTCTGCTGCTTCCTAGAAAAGCTGAACTTACCACACAAAGCTATAAATACTCATATTTGTATTTCTTTATAGAAAACAGCGCTCTACATATACTTCTGCTGGAGAGGAAAGGCATACATAACGCACAAGAACCATCATATCCAACAAGATAGTTCACCATTTTGACATAGCAGGCTGGATGGTCAGACTCCAAGCAATTTAAAGCTCTTGGTCATAATCACGAGCTTCATAAGCTTCTTACAGACTTTTACACAGTTTTGAGAAGACATGTCTTCCAACTGAAAAATAGCACAAAAAAATGAAGTCCACAGATTTTAACTATACTATTAAAAGACTACAACAAACTAAACACACCCTTCTCCCTGATTTTCTTTGTTGTTGTTGTCGTGGGAGGGGATTTTTTGGGTGGTTAAATTTTTTTTTTTTTTAATTATTATTTAAAATTTTATTTTATTTTGCTAATTTAGTCAGGTCAGCTAAGGATGACTGACTGGTTTCAATGAAGGTCAAAAATATAACACCTCAGGTCATTATGCAGTAAGCTTTGTTGCTGTGACCATGCAAGCACATACCAGACGGTGTAAAAGACCTGAATGTCTAAAAGCACAAGAACAGGTGACTAATGCTAATACTTTTATAGTAGTAAGAATTTGGAATTAAGGTATTTCTGCTGACTGCCATTCTCCAAGACTCTTCTCATTTCCTGAAGTCACACGGTATATGACAAAGCTCTACAACATAATTATTCTCTCAAATATGTTTTTAAACTACAAAGCCCATTCAGTGCAGAACACCAAAGAACAGTGTAGATGACCTTTCAAGTACCAACGTATCCATCTTAAGTCTACAAACAATACCTTCTGCCTTAATGCCCTATGGTTCATTAAAACATCATGTTACAGCACTGTACACAGAGAACAGTGTATTGGTTAGTGGTTTTGTGCAATCATAGTTAGAATGCATGCAAATATAAGCTTATCAGGACAGCCATCATTTACTACTGTCGGCATCTATTGCTGCTAGTAACAATTATTAGAGATCCAGATTTTTTTTCGTTAAATTCTATATTTTGTTATATTGAGTTGTATATTTACGTTATTGAGTTGTATATTTTCTTAATATTTTCTCAATGGGTAGAACCCTTGGTTATCTAATGAGAAGCCTCTTGTACTAAAAAACCTTTCCACGAAGTTCCTGTGCATTTACTAATGTCCCTCTCTCTAATAAAAAAATTGCGTCAATCACAAAATGACAAGTTTCCTGCAGAGAATTGTGATATGCTCTGTTGGGATGATGATCAAGCATACGCTTATGACTATTTAAAAAATAATTTTAAAATTAGGGAGTTAAATACCACTTCTAGCAAAATGAAGTTTTCTGAATAGCGACATCACTGCTGTAATTCATTGCCCTTACAAAATGTGAATATGCTTTTGGATATAGCCACTGACGTATGCCTCACATACCAGGACTAAATTCAACCATACCCAGTATGAAAAGGGATCTTTCACCATTTATTTCACAATTCTAAAGGTCTCCTTATACTAAATCAGCCAAATGTTTTGTTTGGTTTGCAAAGCTATCGCAAAACAACAACTGTTAACCCCCAGGCTAGTAGTCAAGACACTAGACACTTTGCAAAGAGATCTATTCCTCACACACAGGAAGGGAAGGATCACTGTCTTTCAGATTCCTGGGAAGAGAGATGCAGTTCCACCTGGAATTGCTATCCGGAGGTAGAGGTGCCCCTTTGCCTTCTTGCAGTGTTACTACCTTCCCCTAGCACTCAGTAGACCCTCTGTAAGCCTTTTCAACTCATTAAAGCAGCAACAGGGCCATTACACATATCCCCCTCATCCCCCCCAAAAAAAAAAAACCAACACAAAAACATAAAAAACAACCCAAAGACCCAACACAAAAAACCTCCTCCACAACTGTCTGCTAGATTTGTTTTCTGTCATTTCTCTGAGCTATGCCGGCTAGCAAATGCTGAGATGGCATAAGGCCATTAGGCCAGAAGCACAAAATCCTCCCTCTAGCAGTGACCTCTGTGTGGCCAACTGCCTTTTGAGAAGCTTTCAGCTGCATACCGCCTCACCTATCCCCCCCCCCCCCCCTTTTTTTTTTTCCCCCTAAACTTGATCAGGCTAAAGCAGAGCTACATGCTCCTACATCACCACTGAGACACAGTGAAAACCAAACCCAATCTCCGCACATTTTGCTCTGGTAGACACGTACATTCATCTACCTGGAACCGTGCAAAGCATTTGACATTGTCTTGCGCGACATCCTTGCATATCTAAACTGGAGAGACATGGATTTGACAGATAGACCCCTTGGTGGATAAAGAATTGGCTAGATGGTCACACTCAAAGAGTTGTGGTCAACAGCTCAATGTCCAAATGGAGACCAATATCAAGTGACGTTCCTCAGTGGTTGGTGTTGGGACCAGCACCGTTCAACATCTTTGTCAGCAACATGGACAGCGGGATTGAGCGCGCCCTCAGCAAGTTTGCTGATGGCACCAAGCTGTGTTGTGTGGTCAACACGCTAGAGAGAAGTGATGCCATCCAGAGGGATCTGTTGAGGAAACAGGCTTGAGAGGTGAGCTTGTATAGATTAGACATTATTAAGAAGTTCTTTATTGTGAGAGTGGCAAGGCACTGGCACAGGTTGCCCAGAGAAGCTGTGGCTGCCCCATCCCTGGCAGTGTTCAAGGCCAGGCTAGATAAGGCTTTGAGCAACCTGGTCTAGTGGAAGGTGTCCCTGCCCAGGGCAGCAGTGGTTGGACCTACACGATCTTTAAGGGCCCTTCCAACCAAAACAATTCATATTGTGTATCCTAGCACCAGAGAAAAAAATCACCAAAAAATATGCAAGTGAGCATTCTACCATGTACACTGCACTAGTGTTTTATTCAATTTTAAGACTGAACTGGTAGAAAGTGCAAATAAAAGTTAAAATCAAAAGTATGCATCACTGTCTTCATGTGGCATAGTTTTTTCACTGTGGTTGCAAAGATGGCAGAGGTAATTCTAGTGAAAATGGTGCCTAGCAAGTTTGTAAGGCTATGTAGTACTGAAACTCAGGTTATGGATAAAGAACAAGAAAAATATTTAAAGTTAGGCTTATAGAGGGCTTCCAGGGCAGTAATAGGGAAATAAAATAAGATAAAGATACAAAAGAGCATGTTTAGCAATACTGACATTAGCATGCTCTATAAAACCCTAGTGCCTTATTATCATTTGCAGTACAGCATTTAAATTAGGCTTCTGAATCCAAACTTAAGGAAACCATATTTAAGAATTTTGACTAAGAATCTATAGAAGTGTCCATTCAATAGAAAGGCTACAAATACATTTTAAAACCATCATTTAACCAAATAACTAAGCTTTAGCATCACCTTGATCTACCAGGTAGAGCTATGGACTTACTTAATGCAAATTGATCGTTTAAGTTTCAAAAAGCAAACACATGGGAGACTGAATAAATGAGTGCAACCAAAACTGCCGGAGGCAGAAGCTCATACCATAAGTTGTTCTTAAGCTACAACAAAAATGTAAACCTAAAAGGCAAGATGTGCTTGTGCTTTCTAAAACTGTGTACAAAAAATGCTTGTATTTTATGTAAACATCTTTGGTTACTGAACATTCTCATAGTTAGTTTTTATCTTTCTCCTTGACAACTGAGCACATACAAACACGCTAATCAAAGTTATCACATCAGTGTATTTAATATCAAATATAGATCCACACTTTTTAATGTTTCCAACGTCTTTGGAATTCAAAGTCATGCTTAAGTGTTATAGCAAATGATCACAAAAAAAATGGATTGCAACTGCACTGTTGATCTTTTATTTAATGGCCATTTGCCGAAAAAAGTAGTAAAAACCACATTTGTTTCAGTTCAGTCCATTCATTTCAGCATAGTTTTAAGCTTTATCTCTGATATGCATGGTTGTACTATGAACAGTGTAAATACACACTATTCATTTTCTAAAAGCTCAGTTGTAAGCACATCTGCCTCTCAGAGTATAGTAAGAGGTTTCCAAGCCTATCCATTTAACATAAAATGAATTTTTACTATTCTTCTTGTAAGTTCCACATACACATTGCCTTTACATATTTTAAATATCCAATCCATATTCTAGGATAACATTCACAACGTGACTCAAGGCACAAAGCCGGTTATGGATAAAACCAAAAATTATGTGAAAAAACACAGGTCCTTCAAGTGAGTTTTCACAACAGCCTACAAGAGGCTTAAAGGAAAGCTCATATTAGACAGGCTTCCCAGCTCACTAATAATTAACCACTGTTTAACAAAATATCTCATTGTAATAAATACGCAAAGCCTCACACCAGTCCAATCTTTCTCTAAATTAAAATCCACTTCTGTTCTTTGGCAGGTAGGAGGCTGATAATTGGCCTTTCAGCCAGAGATAAACTAAGAATTTCTGTCCCTCCTCCTGGCACACTGCATACTTGTTTCATTCCAAGGTTGATAACCTCAGGGACTTGGTATTCTCCATTGCTGAAGCACTGTGTCAGTTACTCCACTTGCATGTTCCTGCTGTGCATCCAAAGGACTTAGTCCAATTTCTGAAGCAATCAAAGGCCACTCTGTTTAAGGCCCTGCACTTGTACCAACAGTTACTAATCACAGCTTCAATTTTCCATCTGCCCACAGTGTAAAATCACCTGCCCAGTTGTATGGATGGTAATTGAACTACCAAGTCAAGGGGAAAAATCATGAAGGCAATATTCCTGAAACACCAAACTAACAAAAGTAAATCATGCTTTCATTGACACAAGTGGAACAAAAGCACAGACAAGAGGGAGCAGAAAGTAACAAGCAAGGAAATGCAACCATTGGCAGGGAAGTGTGGTGGAAACACACACACCCCAAAACAAAGAGCTGATCCCCAGTTGCTTGTTGCAAAGCATCATTAGCTCCCTATACAGGGAAGTCTGGAATCTGTAGGCAGTACTGGCTTAGGTTCTACAGTGGCAAAGCTACAGGAAGAGAAGTCCACAGGCAGGACCATGAAGATCCCATTATTTCTGTTTAACTTTTTAGGGGTCCCTGGCTATGTCATAACCCTATTTTCATGAAGGTAAGAAATGTGTTCCCATTGAGTGCATGGTCCTAGTAACCACATAACATAAGGGGAACAAAAACCTCTTTGGTTCTTAAATGTGTTTCACATGTTTGAACAGAGCCTCTGAGCTGGTTCTCAATTTTATTTTTGGTAAACTTTAACAAAGGTTGGTGCTACAACTGTTTTATAAGCATGTGACACAATTAAGCAAGCCATTTTGTGAACACTGGAACTTACCCTGTCTACTCCCCACCCCAGTTAGATTCTTTGCTGTGTAGTAATATGGCTAAACTTGCACTACAGTGGGTAAACCAGGAATGTGAATTTGTCTGCTAACCTCTTTTCATGAAGCTTGTGGAAAACTAACTTTGAATTCTTTCTGCTCTGTCAAAGTTAATCAAAAGCAACAGAGAAGTTCAAAATGTCTTGAGTGTCAGTAGGGAGAAGCTGACAGAAAGGATTACTGTGCAGGAAAAACCAACTGAAAAGTACGTTCTCTCACAAAAAACATTCTGTCAGCTCATTGCAGAGTTATGTATTTAATAGGTCATACCGTAACACACTCGAATGAAAATATATACATGGTTTGACTAGGATATTCATCTTCTCAACTAGCTATCCCCATATGATTACATTCTGTTAGCAGAATGGGCAGGTTTAGGATTTCAGCTTCTTCCCATACTTGGCTCTGCTCACAGTTTCCATCTCACTTTGCACCTGGCAGCTCCTACCAGAGTGCTTACCAGCCAGCAGAGACCGTGAAAACAAGAAATAGGACAGCAAGTCATAGTAACTCAGTATTGCACACTCCCTTTTACCCTTCAGCTTTCACAAGCTCCTATGGCTGTGGCTCTTGCCTCCCCAGCCAAGCTGATGACAACAGCCAGGTGAACTGGAGGAGGCTGTGGGAAACAGCAAATCTGCTGGACACAGACAACAGAAACAGAAGCAACTACCAGCCAGGCTGACAGCTTTTCCCCTCAACCTGCTCACAGAAAAGCTGGGTTACCAAAAAAGCTCTTTATACCTGCACAACTTCAGCCTCTGTGGAGCACTTAGCAAATAAAGATACTTTGCATCTCAGATCCCATACATTAGATCAATCCATACATCGGTTTAGCACCAGGTTTAGAGCTGAATCAATTAAGTGTACATGGAAATGAAATAATAGTTCTCCTTCAACCAAATACAGAAGCTTAAACAGCTACAGATCACACCCTTCCTTCAATACCTTCACTGCTTTACCAAAATATTTCGATAGTATAAGCTGTTTATACTTCAGAGGCAAGTGCATACAATACGTACAGAAGTTGTTTTCAACACAGTAGAGAAATAATTACCCTGAACTTTCAACCTCCCACCTGCAATTCCTCCCTGAAAGAAACAATTGCAAGGCTAAACAGTGATTTAGCTGAATGGCTGTATGTTGGCACTGTGATTCAACAACCTACAAAGTATTCACATGAAGCAGTTCCTCTACATACCTAATGACCAACAAAACTTATAGCAACAAACAACAATAAAAGGAACTTGTAATTTCCAAGTCCTGGAGCTGTTCAACCTGCTACCTCTGGAATAATTTATGCTTTGAGAATAAAGAGTAAATTCTCTCCTTTCATTCTCTGCTGGAAAGATTTAATAGCAAAAATATAGTAGAGAACTTTTCATGCCTATAATACTTAGTTGAACCAAACTTCCTTATGGTAACTGATTAACAGCCCTATTATTCATTAAGTGAACTCTGCACAACATTTGTGCTTTAACTTCAGCTTTAAGATTTCAGTTCAGTTTTATACATCTTACACTGAATCTTCCAGGAAGACAACAATTGACACTTGTAACACTGCTACTAATTTCTGGGTCCAGTTCAGGAATATATCTCTGTTCTGGAGAACAATTCATCAGGTGCTACACTCCAACAGAAAGCAAATATTCTCAGGTACTTTCCTGAAAGACAGCCAAAAGCAAGAAAACAGCATGATATTAGTATTAATTGGGTAGCAATTCTTTTACTCTGCTATTCTTGTCAGGAAGTAAGCAGCTATTTGTACTGAGGGATGCTGCAGAAAAGAGTAGAAAGTAATCCAGAAGCCATTAATTTCAGTGTAAAATTAAGCATCCACTCCAGGCTCTGAATAGTTATTCAGGAAACAATACAATAAACTTGAATGAGAAAAATCAGGTTAAAAAAAGTGGAAGCTGAGGCAGCATTTATCCTGCAGTTTATGTTTTCACCTAAAGACTTAGCCCTGCAAGAATGCTGGTGGCTCTGTAGTTGACAATCCACACTTGATGACTTCTAGGCAAGAGATCATGATCATTAAATTTACACATAAAAATATAGCTAAACTCTTCAGATGAAATTAGCCTGCAAATAGAACTGTAACAAAAAATACAATCTACAGAATTTTCTTAGATCATAAAATCTTCAGCATACAGAACTGTCCACACAGGTCCTGAAAGAACTTACTCTATTTCCGACGCTTGGGGATGTCATAGACATTGAGTTCTGTAAACCAAATGCAAGATGTTATTTGGGCTTACATTTTATGAGCATTATCAACAGACCCCCAAAGAATTTGCTTCTCAAATCCCTTTCTATATTGTATTCCTCTTTGCTCACTTTCTCAGAAGAGTGAGACCCAAAATCCTGTGACTAAAAGGAATAAGATTAGCCCAAATTAATTACTGGGGAGGTGAGAATAGTTGGCAAGTATAGAAATGCATATATATTATCTTCTTCTCTCATAAAAGCTGATTCTTGGAAGCCTGACTTGACAAAGCATATATAGCATTCGTTTGAATCACTTCTGGTGATATGCCTTTTCATGAAGCTGTTGGAAGGAACTCTCAGCATTATTTGGAATTAGGTTAAATTATATGAAAAATAGACCAGACCTAATATAGCAAGATCCACACACAGTAAAATAGCTTAAGGCCAAAGTCTTAAATTTAGGATAAAATAGCTGTTGCCATCTTTGCAGTTTTATGCCAAAAATAGTTCCCATTTTTAAGGAACCTTGTCTCACCGATACATGACAAGCATTTCCCATTTTTCAGCTTCTGTGGCCTCTGGAGCAAGATAGTTTCTGATTTCATTTTACTCTCAGGGTGCAGTCAACCCCCTTCACAGAAAAATAAAATATCCTACAGCAGTCCAAAAGAAACAAGGCCTCATATTTGTCCTCTCACTTCAAGATATACACTACAGAAATGAGTATAACTGTTTACATAAAAACTTAGGGATTACAACTTCCTCTTTGGTAGGTTAGATGGCTAAATTTTTAGCCTTTCCCCACCCACTCCTTTATTTAAGCTGGCATTCATCAGTGATCATGCTGAGTTTCTTCTTATCTCTAATTCAAACAATCCATACGCTGCAGAAACATCCAACTATTTTTACAGGTTCTCCTTTTAGAGGTCTTCCTTATCCAATTATTCACCAAGAAAGTGGTCAAGATTTGCCAATACTAACATCATTGATGTTCTTTTGTTTAGTAACACTATAGAAATATTAAGAAGATATAAGGAAACCTTTTACTTTGTTTGTCCCATCCTGATGACATTGAATAAAACCACTTATTTTGAGCAAAGGAAACAGTTTTGGAAACACCCTGGAGAGAAATCATGTACAAGACTACTAGACACCAAAAACAGACTAACAATTTGTATTTCTGCTATTGCACAAAGATCCAAACTACAGAAGAACCTCCACACACACACAGAAGAGTAAATAAAAGAACTTCTCCCTACTCTATAAAAAGACCGTAATGGGCAAGAAGTCTTGGAAAAGAACCGATTGTCTAGGTGTGCATACAGGAAAAGGTCAGTTTGCGAAGAGGTAAAACCTGCCTTCTTCCTAGATCCAAGCCCACCTGCAGCAAGTCATTAATACCTGATCATGTAGCACAACTTTAGATTCTTAAAATTCAAGCCAAATGGTCATTTATACCTTAGGAACAATTAGGAGTAGTGTATGTTTACACACTTAAATACACACATTCACTTAGCCGTATCCAGTGATGTCTAGAACTACAGGACAAAAAGGAAAGGGAAGGAATTCACATCATAGGACCTGAGCCCATGCACTGCACTACATGAAGTTAACAGTGGGAGGAAGGATCCTACCATCCTCTCTCCTCTAGCAAATTTGTATTGTGACTTAAAACGAAAGAAGCTTACTAAATGACAGTCTAGGCAAAGCTTTAGTTTCATACCAAACACAATTTTCACAAAGTGACTCCAGAAATCTGGAATCAGATTTATATAGTTCTGCCCACCACGATTTTAGGTGTTTCTTTGACCATACTTACTTTGAACAGCAAGGTCTATTTGCAAAATAGGACTCTAGTCTGTCTCTCTATTGACCTATTAAATAGGGTTAAGATCAGCAAAAAACTTTCTTAAGGCTTGATAAACAATTTAAGCCAGCAGTCTCAAGCATCTGTCTGTGATATAGTTGCAAAGTTTACCACAAGACATCATTTAATGTTGTTTATTCTCTAAATCTTAAGGCTGAAGTCCACCATGACCTGATTTACGCCAAAACTGTAGGTTCTTGCTTTATCCCTGCTGCATGTCCTGTATCAGGCTGGCTCTCAGCGCACAGATTTTTCTCCTCTGGCTGTTCTTTTAGGGCTGCCTGAATTCAAACAGACTGTTGAGACAGAGGGAGACACACACACACACAAAAAAAAAAAAAAAAAAAAAAAAAAAAAAAAAAAAAAAGAAGCCCGGGTCCCATTCCCCAGGTCTGGGATTTTCCTACTTCTTTTGGGTTGCAGTTACCTGGAAAGTTCCTCATTAATATCACATCCATTGTGTTTGTCACTTCTAAGGAAGTGAAAGCACCCAAAAATTGTCAGGCCCATTTGCATTTGCTTCAGACACTATTTAAACATCAATGAGCATAGCAACTCTATTCTTGCCATGGAAATTTAAAGTTCAAGGTTTGTAATAGGCTTACCAAACAAGAAAACACAAACTGGGGCTATAGTTGACACCAGCTGCTCTTTCAGTTTCTTTTAAGGCATCTCTCAGAACATTCTGCTTGGATTCTTCTCACCCCGGTACATCCAGTGCATTGGGGTAGCAGTAAACTATGAAATCTCTGACACACAATTTGCAGGCAAAATCTTAAACTTTACTTCCCACATTACCACAGGAGAAACTCATTGTGTTCTGCCTTTCAAACCTGAGTGTTAGCAAAAATGCAAGTAAAACAATGTTGTTGCTTCTCTCAAAACAGCGCCTCATTTTTTGATGTGGAAACTCTAGGGTTCCTTCACAGGAAGGAATGCCTAGAACCTCCTGGTTTCTCAATCAAAGAACAAAGTCCATCTGCTAATCCTGAAGTGTTTCACCTTGGCTGACAGCACATCCTAACACTCAATCACCTGTATTTTAAGTTTAAGTTTCATTGGACCAGAAACAACGTGCCTAAAAAAAAAAAAAAAAAAAAAAAAAAGAGGAAAAAAAAAAAGGACAAAACACCAAAAACAAAACCCAACAAAAAAAACAAACAACCCACACACAAATAAAAACCAAACACTCTACACCACATTTTCATTTTCCTAGACATTGGTATTTGGATCTGACTTACACTGCAAAATGCTAGCTGGGGTGGGGGGAGTTGCTAATCTCAGTATTGCATATGATCCAAAATCAGAATGCAATTAAAACATTTCAACAGGAACATATCACAATCAACAGCTCTACAATAGAAGACCATTAAATTAAATCTTCATACATATGTTGGCTACTATTTTAAACTTATGTCAAATAGAAGAAAATCCCATAATGTCGATGATGTTAGAGACCAAGTCACACAAAAATAGAACCATGTCTTTAAAGGGCTCAAAAGACTTCGACCTTGTCTTACACATCTGTAAAGGTCCAGATAAGTGTCAGGCTTGCCAGATGCTATCTGGACAATTTGGCCATTGTCAAACACAGGTGCCAGGAGACCAAGACCCAGCACATGAGCGAGATCTAACATGAAGGAGTGTCTTCACCTACAGTTGCACTCACAAGTCTGATCTTTCTCCTCCCTGTTACAGTTCTCATGCTCCCTCACACCAGTCAAGTCCTGCTTGCGTCCCCTGCACCCTACTTTATAATACCAGCTTTGTCACTTACTGGTCTTTAGCTTTGTTTCTAATCTTACTCTTGCCTGGCACATAACAGGTGCAATTCCTTCAGCATTCCAGTTCCATGCCTACAATCTAAGTCCCATTCCTGTGGTTGACTCTTTCCTAAGCCTGCTTCTAATCAGTTTGGTATGAGCTTCCACACACTAGTCAAAAATCCCTGTAGGCACCTAAAGAAGCATTGCTACAGATGAAAGGTCCTCAGTTACAGAAATCAGTTGAATGCAGAGACACACAGTTTATCCCTAGGAACCCTTGGACTTTGAGAAGTATTGGTACCTCTATGACAGTGTGGGATATCTATTGTTAAGATAAAATTATTGCTTTTAAGCACAAAATGTTTAGTGATCAATTGTAATTTAAGACAAACTCTGATCACAGGGATTTACAGGGCAGAGACCCCATCCAAGATCACTCTCAGCTATTGGGCCACAAAATGTAATAAATTCAGCATTAAGGCCTGCAAAATCTTCAAATCTTCTTGTAATCTGCAAAATCCTTCTGAGGAATAAAAGCAAGAATATTTGACCTAAATATCCAGTGTTCTGACACAATAAGTTCAGATTGCCCTGCAATCATGACAGAGTGAGCATTAGAGAATATACCTGAGCAGTTTGTGACCATAAACATCATTGTGTTTAGGCTGTTGTAATTTGTGCCCCAAGGCACCCTGAAGTTTAGAACTCAACTGATGTTCAGCAAGTCCTAGAAGCTATGGAAAATATGCCAAAGTTAGTGCAGTCCTGGATAGTTTATTACTCCTACCGAAACTATAAAGATCCTAAAGAATCCTGAAGAGACTGGGAAAACACATAACATGCCAAAAGCATTTGTTTGAACGTGATACTCCCTAGTAAGTGTTGGGGTGGGAGGGGATAAGCAATAAGAAGGGAGAGAATACCTAGGATATTTGAAGTTCATACATTTAAAATATTTCCAAACCAGAAACTGAGTGCAAGTCTCCAAACATTCCGTAAATTTTGAATTGCAAGACTTATTTTCACTTGTTCACCTAATTAAGCACAGGACAAGAACTGTTTCTATACAAATGCAAATTGGAGAACTTTCTGCTAGCAGCAAAATACATCATAACACATGTTTCTTCCATTTCAAAGCATTTTATTACAATTTAGTAAAGATTAATATCACAATGTTACCCTCTTCAATTTATTTTTCTACTGAGCATGCAATTTTCTACTTGGCTAATCCTTTAAACATGAATGCACACATCGCTGAGTCCCACTTGAAGAGCACTGTGCTCATTTATTACCAGTTAGCCATGTCAAAGAAATGAAAGCAGATAAACAAGAGTTTTACTGCTGACTAACATCAAAACAAGGCCAGTTTTGATATAGATCCATCCCTACCCAAGCTGTGAAAGGGGACAGGTAAAGGAGAAAAATTAGTGCAACACATGCTTTAGTAATTGTTATTTAAATATAAATCACAATTTTCATAAGGAATAACAACCTCTGAGTTTGAATACAGAGTAAAACATCCTTAGACTACATTAAGACATACATTAAAAAAGAATAAGCAATATATTGCTACCTAATTTCTTTGCTCTTAAAAGGTTTAACTGGTAGTGAAGTGGAACCATTTTCAAATTAAACTCATTTTTTACAGCTAGCAGGTGTGCAGTATGGTGGCTTTAATAAAAGCATTTGCTCATTATTACATATTCCAGTGAGTCTGTCCTCAGTGAAGGAATGTTGTTCGTTTAGTGGCTTTTGTTTTGTTTGTTTGCTTTTGTGTGTGTGTTTTTTTGTTGTTTTGTTTTTGGTTTTTTTTTTCCCTTCTTCTGGTTGTTGTTTTATTGGAAGGACATTCAGTGGGTTTAGGAAGGTAAGACTGTATCTTACTCCACTGAGCACAAGTGTTGCATTTCACTAGAAGCTGGTGGATTCCTAGCAAAACAAATTCAAGGATGGCCTTTCTCAAAGAGACCTCCACCAAGCAGCGCAAGTTTTGTCATTACCTACCTAATAGTTATGAAAGTGAACAAAAAACTGATGTTGAAGTAGAAAAGTTACTATAATGTCAGATAAAGAGACACTCTAGCACCTATAATCAGGTTTAAGATTTCTATCAATGTCGGCAGGTTTTTGAGCCCAAGCTTTGTTTGGCATAGTTCATTAAATATAAGGCTATTTCTTAATGACCAGCTTTCTGTTCCAGACTAATTGTAGTCACAGCCAAACACATTTAGGTATACAGAGGAAACAATAACACCTGCATCACAAGCAGCAAAAATTATCAATAAAGCTTCCATGCGACCACGGAAGACAGCATCTGTATGGGACGGACCTTGCCAAAACCAGCAACTGAACACTCAGGACCTGACAGAAGTGCTAGCAAACGACATGCTCAGAACTGCTGAAGGTACCACTGATAGACAGGAAAGACTCAGATTAATTCATCTTCTACCCCATCTTCTGCTGAATGTCTCACCTTCCAGAGGCCATGCTCCACAGACCCCCTCCTTCCCTTCCTTCCTTAACAGACACCAGTATTCTAGGTTGAAACTCCTGCAATGTGGCTGACAAACATGCAAGCCAACAGGACAGATAGCAGCACATGGAGTCAGAGTTTCAGGCACCAACATCATTATAGTAGAAATACTTCGGCTGCTGGGACCTCCTACCAATATTACTGTCCTAGCATCTGGCCACATGTACTGACTAGTTACTTGCTCCTTTTGTTTCATGTCTCTGTAACACTTCTTTCCCAGTTGTTATTATGCAAACCTCAAATACATATACAATTTAAAATAGATTTTACATATAAAAAAGTGTGTATATATATTAATCACTTATTCTTCTAAATATTTCAACTCTATAATTTCAGCTCTGACAAGTTGCTCTACATTTCATCCCATTCTTTTTTCCAATCAGCTCTCAAGAGAGGCATGAATTAAAATAAATAAATAAATAAATAAATAAATCTGTCAATCCTCAATACTGCCACCACTCTTTTCCCTGGCCATTATAACACCTACATTAGTATTCCACTAATAATAGGATCTTATAGTCTTAAGGTCTGTTATTAAGAGGAACCACATATTTTCAAACCCTGGTGACAGCTACTGCCGTTCATCACCTACAAGAGGTCAAAATATTTAGCAGCTCTGCACACCCAAGGGATAGAGCCAATTCTATTTCCTTAACCATACAGACTCTGCCATAGTACAGAGTAGAGGAAGGCATAAACTAGTGACTGTGGCAAGTATGGATGACAACAACTAAAGGCCATGATTCTATTCAATACAAATATGCAACTTTTTAATAGAAATATTGCTAAGAAAAAACAGGAATGTATTTTTTGTTTCAGCCAAGAGAAGCGATCACATATAGCAGCAGTCACACAGCACTTTCTTTTCATCCTCTAGTTGGAGACAGTTGCAGGAGAATTGATTACTATTTCTCAGCTGTTGCGCTATTGTTACTTTAACAGAATCTGCTATACGAAACTCACTAAAATGTGTGAAGGTCAAAATTGTTCCTATATTATACTTAATACACAACTTATATCAGTGCTTCCCAAGGTTCTTAAAGTTTGGAGTTCTACTGAATAGTATTGCATATTGTTTTAGCTTAAAACAAAAAAAACACACACAAACACACACACAAACACACACACAAACACACACACAAACACACACACAAACACACACACAAACACACACACAAACACACACACCCCTAACGATGACTTTGAGTTACTAGTACAGCTGGATTTGCTATGCTCACATCAGCAACAAGTGTCACAAAAACACATGGGTTTTACATAATAAACCAAAACATTCAAGTGGTTTATTTACACTAGTATTGAAGGGTTTTTTTCAGATACTAGTGTCTTTCATGCAGAAAGCATAACATGCTTATCACGCTAAACTGCCAGAATCATCTGTAGTATGTGGAATTGGCACAAAAATAAGCAGATGATGAAATTACAGGTGCCCAAGAAAATTACTTCTTCCATGGAGCAATCTGAATGATACTCCTTTTTGTTGCTTAAATGTCACAGTCCAGTTAAACACACCGTGCAGCTGACTTAATAAAATTACTTTAGACTCTTCCATTTTAATACACTAGTTTTGTTAACTGTAGTAAAAGCAAGACATAAAAGAAACATTAACCATAAAATGCACAAGCTATATGGAATTTGCTGTTACTTATTAGCATCTTTTTACATTTACATATCCTCTTCTCTATATGTTATCTATAAAAGAGGTTCTGTTTCTAAGCTTTTTTCTCCCCAGTATGTAACCTTTGCAATAATCATATTTGGCATATTCTCCCCTCCCCCCCCCCAGCAGGGAATATATTTGAGCTCAGTATGAGGTTAATGATCTTTGTACATTTGCTTTTCAAGCTGAAGATCACTACTGAATATTATATTTTCTTTTGTTCCAGTTTGAACAAGGGAATATTGTTCAACAACGCCACGTTCTTTAACAAGTTCTTTAGCAAGATGGACACATTAAGGACAAGGGAAAGAGACTGCAGGAAAGAAACAGGCATTTCATTAGAATTATGATGATTGGAACAAATGCAACATAAAACGAAAGGTCCTTAATCTTTTCAGAGGCATGTTGTTACCTACTTGTATCACCGTAACAAGCAATTCTAAACTGCTTATAACAATCCAGTATAACTCATTTGCAGAACAAAGGACACTTCCATTTCAAAGCTGTTCAAATTTAGCCAAAAATGTAGTTGTTTCTATCTTGTAGAACCAAAGCTGTCACAGTGGAACTATACTAGTATCAGAACAAATACAGCACAATCATTAAAGCGGGGAGAAAGAGCCACGCAGATAAGCAACAATTTTAAAGCTGTCAACCAGGGCAAGACAACTTTTAAAGGACAGTTACAGAGAACCCTGCCTAGAATTACGATTCTCTTGAAGAAAAACTGTTTCTTTAGCTGTGCCAGACTTCTTGATGAGCACATAAGTGTTGATAAAATCTGAAAATACTAGTATGCCAGCAGTGTTGGCATTCCAATTAATAAATCAATTCATAATAATCATCAAAAATAGGCAGCTGAGTTATTGTCCAGATGAGATGCAGACTGAGATAAGTATTTGGAAGAGTGATTACAAGCAGCACAAAATTCCACTGTCCTCTCCCACATAAACCCAAAGGACTGATGTCCACAGAGAGCTGCTGATGGTGATGGAGAGGGGCAGGAGGAATGTTAACAATCTTCCCCTTTTGACCCACATCAAGACTAAGATCACAAAGCAGTTTTGCTGGAATGGAGTCCATGAAAAGAAATGCAGGCCTCACGTAGGAAAGTATGCTGAACTGACAGACTGATGCATGTGCATTCTTCCCTCGCCCCCCCTTTTTTGGGGGGGCTTGTTTGATTTATGACTCAATTAGAATAATAAACTGTATATCTTATCTTTATATTGAAACTATCACTGTTTTTCAGGACTTGATAAAGCAACTTCATTTAGGACTTACTGAGCCTCTTATTGCTAGCCTCAGACATTTCCAACCAGTACACCAAACACAGGTAAACACTATTCTCCATACCCTTCCAGAAAGATACTGTTTTCCAGTGTGTTTCCCTAGAATGCAGGATTAGCTCCTACATAAGGATCATTGGAAAAGTGTATTAGTCTTTAGACATGTCACATTGTTTCTGAATTTATTTAGCTTGCTACCTCTGACATCTGAGTTTTAAACAACACAGTGCTTATTTACAAAACATTACATCACTGAAATCAGAGGAAAGTCTCAATGTTTTTACATAACATCTTCTGCAGCAACGAAAACAGGTAGCAAAGCACTTGCCCTGCTCCCTGCCACAACTTTGCTACAGTCCATCTCTCCCCAACTTCAGCAACAAAACACTTCTCAAAACTGCACTGTAAGCTATAACACCAAAACTACTAAAGGCTGAAAAATCTGTATCAATATAAGGAAAAGCAATAACTTCAAGAACAAGACTACCCTACTGAATTAAAGTAATTTCACAGAGTAACTGAAGTAAGACAGTAAACAGATGGGGTTCTCACAAAGGATTGCGAGGATAACCAGAGCACAGTAGATTTGATGCAGCAAAGGAGAAGGAACGGGGGGGACAGGACAACAGAAAAAGTGCTCTACTGTTTTCAGGTATCTGGAATTAAGGCACTGGAACCAGATGTTGAAGCTATAGGTTGAGTTCCCAACCAAGGATACAAGTACGAAGTCTCAGACTAAGCAAGTCTCAGGTTAAGCCTTGTGAGATACATATGCTCCTCAATGTAAAACCCCTGCACTGGTTGCTGCTGTTCTACAGAGAAAATTTTTAAGAGGCAAATGCCATTTAGGAGGTTCTTGATTTTCTTATTCGTTGTAGCTTGTTCCCATCAGAGGCTCCTATCCCAGGGTAAGTCTGACTCACGCATTTGCAAAGTCATGACCTGTGAAACAATTTGCCTTCTCAGACACATGCTTATGTGCTCTCTCTGCAGTATTCTTTGAACAGGAGCAAGCAGAATCAAGGCATAGAGGAGAATAAGAAAGGAAATTGGCTCTGCCATCCTGTGAGATACACAAAATATTGAGTCACACCAATAGACTGTTCACCTACAAAATGGGGTCATGTCTGTGGCACAACAAGTCGTTACTTGTAAAAATGAATATCACAGAGCAAATCCACATCCTGAAACATACTGGACCTGTGCCCAGTCTTTAGCAGGTTGCAGGTACAGTAGCTTGTACCCTAAGAATTTGACCCGAATTCCCCAAATAAAGTAATAGAGGCTTATGAAGCTGTGCAGAAAAAGAGAGGCAGATTCTTACACAAAAATATGAATGTGATGAGGCAAAGTATGCCATTACAGAGACTGAGGTTGAATAAAAACCAAGATGCCTATGCTACCTCAGCCAGAGCATAGAGCAGGTGCTCCACATTATACTAAAAGGACACTGAAAACAACAACTTTAGACATGGTACAGATTAAAAAACACATAACAAAAGGTTTAAGACAAGACACTTAGAAGCCACATGAATATTCAACTTTTCCTAATTTAAAGCCCAATGAAACTTTAACACAGTATCTTAGTAGCTATTATGCTTAAGATCTCCAAAAACTTTAAGAGCAAGGCTAGGTGCATGTAATATTCTCAAGTGAAGTGTTTTAAGAGGCTGTTAAGAATATCTTCCATCTTTGACTTCCTTTGCCTCACCACTTAGCACACCTTAAAGGCAGCTTGCCTTTAAGGTTCTGCGTGATATATGTGCCAGTTCATGTACCTCAGATATTACACAATGGAGTCATATGAGTTGAGATATGTGGCAATAACATAATTACTGTGCCTGAAATCTAATCTCCGATGAGATAGTCACTTACAGAAATGGCCTAGGATAGCTATAAAAACAAAAGAAAACCAAAAACACCACCAAAATAAAACACACCATGCACACTATGTAGTTTCTCTTTTTAAATAAATTTTAAGACTTATACTGTCATGTCCCGTCCCCCTTTTTTTAATTTAATTTCTACAGTTTTGTAGTTTTTCCTTCAAA
This sequence comes from Strigops habroptila, assembly GCF_004027225.2. NCBI lineage: Eukaryota > Metazoa > Chordata > Aves > Psittaciformes > Psittacidae > Strigops > Strigops habroptila. Next base: position 34,193,727 of record NC_044281.2, read on the forward strand.
GATTATTGTAAAGTCACTACTACTCTCTCTGTTTTGCCAAGTTAATTAACCTCTCCCTTAATGCCCATCACATAATTACTACATATTAACCAGGGTTTTTTTAATATTATGGTATACTTCTACCTATAATTAGAGGACTCTCTTTTTTTAGAAGTCTTTTTTCTTTCCCTGACTACAGTATTGATATTAGAACAGAAGGCTGGCTGACCCACCTTTTATGTTCAGATTTTAGTGTTTTATTATGCCCCAAAGACGGAATTTAAAGAGCATACTAAGGTCACTTGGCCTTGTAAAATTCTCCCTCCCCATTTACAGGACTCATTCTTTACCTCCTCACCCAACTGCCTCAATAAACTTTACACCTCAATCCCCAAACAGCTTCATAAAAGGGTCAGTCCTGCAGTACAGAAGCAAAACAGTCTGCTTCTTGGGATTCCTCCACAGCACAAACAGAAGGCTCCAAAATAAGGCGAAAGTAGTAAAGAAACAAGGAAAAGTTTAAAGACTCAAATTAACTGTACTCAATAAGCAGCACCTGCAGTTCTGCTGCTCATCCCCTCCCCCATGAGCCTTGCTTTCCCATTGAAAGAGCCTGACTTTTCTGCTTTTAAAATCTATCATAGGTTCTATTTATAGATCAGACTCAGCAAGAAGAGGGAAGACTAAAACTAATGATCAATTTTTCAGCTTTGTCAAATCTGTTCTCTGGCATGACTCAGATTTCTCTGCCCATTAAGTCCAGCAATTTCAGGATGAATATTCCTTGACCCAGTCCTACAGCTAAGCAGCTGTTTTGAGGAAACTGAACCTGCACAGAAATTGGTCTGTTGCCCGAGGCTGCACTAAACTATTAAAGTGACAGAAATGAGTCTGAGATTACAGGGTGGGAAAGAGAAATTAAGTAAAATCTCCCTCCCCCTAAAAAATTAGGACCGGAAACAGAAAAGCAGGTAATGTTTTAAGAGCGAGAGACATGCAACAAAAATCTACAGAATAGTAAATAGAGGCAAAACCAAACGAGTCATTTACATATAATGTTTTTATGAAAATGGACACTTTTTGGGTGGTTCAGTGTCTCACCCATTCTGTGGCGGGACAGAGCACTTTAGACTTCTAACTTCCAAATCCAGAAGGAAAATAGATGCAGCTGCCTGAACATCCTCCTAATGCTAGATGATTCCTTACCAACTGCATAATCAGTACCTTCAACACAGTAACAGGCAGAAATTCTGACACCACAAAAAATAAAAGCAGAAGAACTTCTGTTGATTATTAGGTCAGGGTGGGTCATTCATAACCTTTCTACTCTCTAGTTTTTCATAAAGCAAGCTAGAGAATCTGTATTCCTTTATTTAAAAGAAAATAAAAAACACATGCTTAAAAATAGTACTATTAACAGTAGCAAGCAAAGATCATAAAACTAACTTACTTTTGTTCTACACAAGTTATCTGAAAATAACCTCTATTAGGATTGCTTTAAAAAACTTTCCAAATAGATGCTTTATCACAGAGGCTTTAAAGCCTGAAATCAAGACTCTATGAAGACTCTCAATAAGAAACAAGTACTCATATTACATGCACATGTTACCAACTACTCTGCCATTGCAGAATGTTACTTTAGTTTCTCCTACTGAAAGGAGCTGTCATCACAACCTGTTTAAAACAATACAGAAAATCAGTGCAGAAGCTCAGCCAGCTCTTGCTTTAGCACTAGCACTCAGGGCAAATGGGAAGGTTTCAGCCCATGAATGCACCCGACTACAGCTATACTACACAGAACTCCTTTCATTAGCTCATAATGTTTTCTAAGTCATTATCAGAGAGAATCAATAATCCCTACTAATAAAGTCATGATGCATACATCAGATATAACATGGAAACTTCGAACAATTTCTCCTTTGAAGGGCACCAACCTAGGTATGTCCTTGGAGAATAACTTTCTGAATTTTAAAGAGATTGAAGGAAATATGGTACCTTTTTCTCTTCAACAAGTCAGTAGGAACTGAAGTTTTACATGGATTTAACAGAAGAAATTACAATCATTAAGTAGCTAATACTAGATTCATTTTTGTGGGATATCACAAGAGAGTGTAGAAGGAAGATAATCCACTACTCCAAGACTAAACAGGATGGGGTTTGCTCAAACCTGGGCAAAGACTGTAAGAGTAAAAAATCATTATGTGAAAAACGAGGCAGTGACTGACACAAGCAATTCCTCAGAATTTCACCATCACACTAGTCAATATTTTAATAAAGAAATTTCCTTTGTTCTCTTCTTTATCCTTCTCACCCATTATTCTCAGCCTGAGCCATATCCTCTCTACAGAGACATACTGCATCCCAAATGGCAAGGATGACAGAAACATACAGTGCAAGCAACTATTATTTCCTATGTATTTTATGTGAATGCTAATTAACAGTTGAGAGAAAAAGGTATTAGCACCAGCCATCAGACAGTACATTCAAGTTACCAAAACAGTAGCAAAGTTATGGCATTTCTTAACTACTGAAGATGAGAGTAACAGTTTGGAGTTCCTTCTTTTCCCCCTGCCCTTCCCTAGGTTAAGAGAGAAAAGGCAACATTATTTCCTATTTTGCCTAATTTTTTCAGGGAAGAAAGGCATGGAATCCAAGTTAGCTTTACGACATTGAAGTACATTTGAAGCCATTTTGAAGTATTTGTTTCAGAAAATTCAAACTTCAAAACTCTTCTTTTCCTTCTTAGACATGTCACCATCATAAATACCTATTTAACGTTATGCATTTCAGAATGCAAGCATAAAACCCACAGAAGTATTTTCTATTACCTTCACATCCCAGGTTCTATGCCACTCTCTTCCTATCTAGAAAAAGTTAACAAGTGCCATGAGCTTTTTTGGGGTTTTTTTTTGTTAAAGAGCTTCCTTGGGCCAAGTCACTGTCAAACTCTCTCAAAGAGCTAATAAAACTTTGCCTGAATTAAAGATTGCAAACCCATGCTTTTCCCAGAATTAATGCAACATGCCACATCCTATTTTGTCATACCGAGAGCCATGCCAACAGAAGTACAAGTAGCATTGTCAACAAAACCTAATATATATGGGAAATGTTCACACTTCAGACAACAGAGTGTCAAAAATTATTTTGAATGTGTAATCAACCACTGCATTCTTATGTCAGCAGTTTCTACATGGTATCAAGATTGCTGTATTTTGAGAAACAGAGTATGTTAGAACAGAAATCCAAGAAGCTTGGTCTGGAGGAAAGGAAAAAAAAGGCAAATTTAAATTAATAAAAAAGTAGGATAAAACCAGAATAAAGAGCAGTGGCAGGAACTTGCCTATATTGAACATTTATCTAGAATTGAGACTCAGGTAGTCTGGTCTGTATACTATACAGACAGTTTAGGGACTTGGGGGGTTGATTGTTTTGTGGTTTTGTTTTGGGGGTTTTGGTTTGTTTCTGGGTTTTTTTAACTACAGGACTACCTCTTCCCAAATTTTTCAATGGCTGAAGAAAATTTAGGGTTATTATCATTTTTCAGAGCACCCATGGTTGGATTTGTGGTCCTACAGATCACACTTGAAAGCCTATTCTGTGTAATAAGTTTTCTACTTCAACAGTACATTTTTATGTGAGAACAACATGACTTTCATATTTGAACGGTTTAGGTTTTTTCTTCCCCTGCACAACCATATGACCACTGTCTCCTCTTTTCCCACCAATGCCCCACTTAAAACTAAGTTTTAAAAAAGAAAAAAAAAAAAAAAAAAAGTAAAAAAGCATAAGTTTCTTATTTCTGAAATTCAAAGTCAGATCTCCTAGAAGCTGTAGACAATCCCTTTCAGTACTGTAAACTGATCAGACACACGCACTTCAGAAAACTCATCGGTGTCAATGACCTACAAGCACAATGCAGGGGGAGGAAGGGGGCATGTGACCAATAAATTAGTATCCAGAAAAGATGGGAGAGGTGATAATTTTTTCAGTAACAAAAATCCCCAATCTTATCCGCTGGCAAGTATCAACATAGCAACAGCCCATGATAGTACAGTGTAATTTTGTAATAGAAGTCAAGCAATGAGCATTAGCAATTTTCCCACAGGAAGTGTCTAGGACATCAGAGCGAGATTTGTGACAACATAAAAGCTTTTTGTGAACTCACTAAAAACACTGTTTCAAAACATGTCCCCGTTTCCAACACTGGGCATGAATAGTGTCTGAACATCTGAGCATTTTACACACTCCCATCCTTTGGTGGGAGGGGAAGTGGCTGAAAAAACCCACCACACAAAGCAACACCCTAAAAATTTAAAGCCTGACCTAACAGTCTTCCCAAAACAGTGGGAAATCTGCTGCCCTTGATGGTCTGAAAGACCAGAGTCCAGAGGACAAAGCTGAGCCTCCCCAACAGTCCTGAGGCTACTCCAAGCCCAAGATGTAACATCTGCAGTTTGCAGACAGAACAGTCACCTTCTTTAAGGACTCAGTGCTTCAAGGCTTTCAACATGGCCTAGATTACAAATCTTTCAGGATAAGCCTGGAAGCTGCCCACTTTGTGAACACTCAAGAGGTCACATTTTCTCCATTTATCCTTGAGCCAACTGTTGAAAAAGATGAAGAAAAAAATGCCTAGAGCAACAACACCACAGTAAGAAGTGCTGTCTTCACATCCTAAGAGCTCTCCTTCAAACACAGGTCTCGAGAAATGAAGAAGTTACGAGTAGGGGGAATGGCAGCTTGTTGAGCCAGAACTTAAAGAGGACCTGGCTGCCAGAGCAGTGCTTTGCTTCTAGTTGATCAGTCCTCTTGTGGCATTAATTTACACTCCATTTTAAAGCATGAACACTAGACAGATTTGAGGGAGAAACATGAGAAATCATAGTGCTCTACAACAAAGGAGACAACTGGACAGAGAAGATGGGATATTAAATGTTTCAAGTAGTAGCAAAAGTGGCATTAAAAGCAGGAAGGTTTAATGATTCAAAAGATACCAACTTCACAAAAAAAAAATAAAAAAGATAAAGCTTATGCACCCCTGATTAACTATAGCTTTAATCTTAGTTTTCAGTTTTAGTTTCAGGAGTTCTGGCCATATAGTCCAAAGAAAAACAACAACTAAGCCAACAAAAAAACCCCAAAACAATCCCTCTCACATTTATCATACTTTTGCAATCCCTTAAAACTTGCTTTTACTGGGAGAAGTGTCATTTTGCTGGTCAGACATTGTGTAACAGGCCAAAATATACTCTTTCTTTGCCCCAAGAACACAGTTCTTCACAGTTAAAGTTGATTATGCCATTTGTATTCAGCTGGAAAAATGTCAGACCAGTCCACTCACTCGTGACACAAGGCAGCATTTGTTAGGACGATAACCAGAAAGTGATCACATCAAATACCTAAGGGACACACAACACAGTAGCAAAGCTCCTTCGCCTGACCCTGGGGCCTGGGACTAGCCGCTGTGGAGGGAGGACAGGGAGAAAAAAAAAAACCCATGGCCACCCACACCACACTGCAAGGAAGCCTTCCACACCACCTTCTCTTCACCTGCCTTGCTGCTGGCAAAACCAGCACTGGTTTGACACAGATATGCCAGCTGACAGGGTGTAAGCCGGCCACCACATTCCCCACCAGCGACCCGCAGGATCGGTGTCCAGGCACCACGCGAGGATGGAGGAGACTTCAGCCCTCACTCAAAAGGGTTCTCAGCCTCCATCCCACAAGCGCATGGCTGATTCATAACTGAGATGTGAAAAACAAGCAAGCCAGACAAGCCAAGCACATGCAGTACACTAACTCGCTACCAGCGAGTCGAAGCACTTTATTCCTAACAGCACGAGCGTTAACGTGTGGTCACGCTGCTGCTTTAAAAGATGCTTTCGACATCTTTGAGCCCAGGAGAGGCAGAGCAACGCGACCCTCCCGCCCGGGTAGGGCGGCCGCCGGTCCGGAGCTGGGCAGCGGGGCAGGCCGGGCCCGGCCAGGGGGCTTGGGCACCCATTCGCGGCGGGGGAAGACGGCTCACCGCGCCAGCTGTCAGCCTTCACACCTGGCCGAGGCGGGGACCGAGCCGGCCGCGCAGCGCCGCTCCCCTCAGGGCGGGCTGCCCCCGGGACGGCGCTGGCAGGCGGCGACCGTTAGCAACCGCGGCAGCGCGAGCCACCTCCTCCTCGATCCGCGCCGCAGCCCGGAGCCGCCGTCGGTGTCGCCGCTCGCAGCCCGGCGGGCGCTGGCCCCGCTCTGCCCCGGAGCGGCGAAGGGGAGGAGGCGAAGGGGAGGAGGCGAAGGGGAGGAGGCGAAGGGAGGAGAAGAAAAGGAGGAAAAGCAGAAGGAGCCGCCAGTTACCGGCGCCCCTGCCCTCAGCCCGCCCGACGGCAGCGGTGCGGGGCCGAGAGCTGCGCGCTCACCTGGTCTCTGCCGCCCCGTCCCGCGGGACGGGAGGAGGAGGCGGAGGCCATGTTGCAGCGCTCCCAGGCACCTCTCCTCACCTAGCCCAGCGCGGGGGCAGAGCCGTCCCGGGCTCACCCCCACCGGCGGGCGGGCCTGCCCCTCGCCGCCACCACCCCTCTCAGGTGGAGCCGAGCCCCGCCGGTGCTTCTCCTCCCGCGGCAGGCAGGGCAGGGGCGGGCTCGCTCGGATCCCGGGCCCGGCCGCTCGCTCCGGGGGCTGCCGCCGTCCCGCCCCGTCGCTAGGCAGCGGGGCGCGGCCTGGCGGCTGCGGCCCTCGACGGTAGGCGCGGCCGGGCGCTGCCGGCACTCCTGACCGCCCGCACCGAGGTGCCTTGCCGTGGGGGGAGCGCCGCGACGTCTCCCCCGCGGGAAAACCGGAGGGCGGCGGCTACTGGAGGGCTCAGACGGGCCAGGGAGCACCCGCGCCCTGCCGGAGTCCCCCAGCCGCGGCCGGGCGGCCTGCAACTGCGGCTTACCTGGGAACGGCGGCCTCCGGCTGTGAACACCAGCCCCGAGGACAGGTCAGGCGGCGGCTGCTGCTGCTCCTTCCTGCGCGCAGATCGCTGTGGAGGATGCGGTTTGGGGACCCCAGCTGAAGTTTGTTAAGCAAAATTAAAAAGCCAACCAAATCCTCTAGTTTGGCACTAATGAATTGCTTACCATGGTTAAAGCCGTTGGGTTTTCAGAATGAGTACTACAGGTGTAGTGTATTTACTGTAATGTAAATCCAAAGTTGCTTACACTTGAAAAGCAACAGGAGAATACCTCACCTGCTGAGTGCAATGGGGAGCTGCTCCTAGGGATGATGATCAGCTGGTATTCATAACGCTCTTCAGCCTGGCGGAGTCAGTCTGGGTGGTGTTCCCCCATACCAGTCTAAGCCGACGGCTATGCAAACCCCACATATGAGCTGCTGCATTGATCAAACCAGTAGTTCTACTTGTACTTTTTCTTAGCACTGAAAAAATATTTGAATCAGTCTTATTAAAGTGTGCTTTATTACAGGACTTGAAATTGTGAAAGTATTGCAAAAGTAATTAAGATTTAGTTTTGACTTAAATTACTTTATGCAGTCATCTTACTTCTCTTCCCTGCCTGAAAGCCTGTTCTGATGCACCAGCCTGTTTTTCTCTTTTCATTAGAACTTGATTTATCTGTTAGCAGTGGCTAAACACAACAAATGCTAATTTACCTACAAACATTGCTCGTAAGAGCTTAACCCAGTTACTTTTTACTACCGGGGGTCTTGGTGCTATAGGTGCAATTTACAAAGGAATACCCAGCTGTATAAACTGACGATAGGCACTTATACATCTTGATACTATGTAACTAATAACTTGTCACTTTCTCTATAAGATGTATACTTTTCTTCTTTGTATATAGAGCCAAATAAAAATATTTAACCACAGAACTTGGCTGTGTCTCATACGGAGAAGCTAATTCCCCAGCATGTCTTTATCCTGCTTATTTTGGATGTGACTCATTTCCTCGGCCCACTCAGGGAACCCGGAGCCAGAGAAGATGGGGGGAAAAAAGGATCACAACCCCCACATTGGCTACAAGAAAGCATGAAGCAAAGCTGGTCGCACTTACCAGCAAGCAGTATTATCACTGGCAGTGGCAATTAACAGCTCTGTGGCTGGGCCACGCCCTATTTTTACATGGCTCACATACCACACTGCATACCACCTTCCACTGCTCTTTGGGAAGGAAAATTATAAAGACTGAAAAAAAATGTGCAGATTATAAAATAACACCTTAAGGAGAAGAAAAAAAAAAATCATTTTTACTTGAAAAGTGTTTTGTAATTCTACTCTCACAATTGATAGGAGGAGGAATTGTTAAATAAACTCAAGTGCAACACATAAACCCAGAGTCCATTTCAACAGGCTTACATACCTCACTCTTCTCATCTCTGTTCTCACCTGGAGAGGGTATACCTTCCTTTTTGGCAGCTAGAATGATACCCAGAGGGAAGAAAAAGTTAACTTCCATTACTTCACAAGAGTTTTCAAGTCAGGCTTCCCTGCTGGAGGCTTGGAATTTAAATGTATTATTGCAGTGCACTTGATCTGATAGAGCATAGTAGCAGGTGGTTGTCGTAAGACAAGAAAGGATAAACGGATCAGGAGCACAGAGAAAACCTGAGGTAATTGGAAAAAAGAGTGTTGTTGTTGAAATTAAACAGCTATACCAGCAAACAGATTTTTAGCTAGCATAATTGTCTCCCCCTGAGGAAGGCTGCTGATAGAATTATGTTGCTGCAGCTGTACTGGCCTTAAATTTGGACAGAGCCTAAGCGAATGGGCCTTGAGATTGCCTTGTTCAGCTGGAGGGCTTTGCTAACCAGGCCTCCATGTTTAATTCAAAACCAGCCTCCTACAGCCTGGTCAGTCCAGTGGGGGACTGCTTGCCTGCGTGCGGGCTGAGAGCTGAACTCCAAAAGGAACGCTGAGTGCACCTCTCCTGCTCTCATGCATCCAAACAGCAATTAAAAAGCAGTTTATTGGCTTCTGCCATTTTTCTTCTTGGCTTGTAAACCATGTGAAATGCAAAAACTAAAATCAGGAAGCAGACATCCTTTCCTAAGGTTGGCTTTATAGGGATCAGGAGTGAAAGCTTTGCCCAGCTCTAGTTAATGGGAGTTTTGCCAACGACTTTGGTGAAGTCTGGCTTTTTGCCCAGATGCTGTAGAGAAACAAAAGACACTTCCTCCGCTTCCCCCCCAGCTTGGTACACATGCCCTGTTCACCTTTGTCATTTAATTACAATTATTAAAGTCCAGGTTGCGCATTTGTAGGTATTTCTCTAGGGGTTTGTATGCAACCAGCTGTGCATCCCACGATAAAGGCAGATCTGCAGTGACAGTGAAGCATTCCCTACTGTGGGGCAGGAGTTCAGCAAAGCCAGAGCTGAGGAATGGTTTCAGACGCTACATCCAGTGATTGCACGTTTTGGCCCCTGGATGCCAACCCCAATGCGCTCACTGGGGTCCGTGCACATCCCTCTGCTCCCTGCAATAAGCTCCTGCGCACGGCGCTTTTGTGTCGCTCCTCTTCATGTGCTGCTGCAAATTTCACAGTAAAACTTCCTCTGATTTCAAATTCAGCCAAGGTTTCCTCCAGGAAAATAACCTGAATAACCCATGAATAACCACCACACTGACATTTGCTTCTATCTGCAACTTCATTATTTGAAACAAAGGGATGGTTCATGATATTTTCATTATTGTAATTCTATCAATGTTTGGGGTTTTTTTGGTAAAGTGGTTTAGTGCATTCCACACAATATGCTACAGAAAATGATACTTTAATATAATTGAAACCTAAATTAACGTACTTTCAATGCATTTAAAATATTTATATTCATACATTCAGGAAACAGTGACTGATTTTTGCTTAGCAAAAAAAAAAAGCATCCTTTTGCTTTATTTCCAATAGTTCTCAGGATTTTTTTGCTTCCTTGCATCCTGTCAACATGCTAACTCATGATAGGAACAGCAGAAGGGTTCTCTATGTTTCTTGATACTGGGAACTATCCTGCATAATAAGAATTTATGAGCTATACATTGAAGAGATATCATCCCTCTAATATTATCTTGCTTTCCTAAATGCTACTAACTCTCTCCGACTGTACTTTCGCATTGTCATATTAACGAATTAATATTTTGATTTTAATAAATAGTAAAAGAAGCCAATCAATGTTTGTATTTGTCTGCTTCTGAGTACAATGAACACAACCTATCTTAGATACCCTCATTGATATTCACGAGCCAGTTGACCTTTATTAATCACATCATTATGTAAAAGACAGAATACACTTTTTCTCTTCCATACAGTGATGTTGTTGCTGAGGAGAACATGATTAATATACAAAAGACAAGACGATATTGACTGTTGCAGCTGCCCTTTTCTCAGCATAGAAGGAGTTCAGAGTTTTACACTGGGTTCTTCGCCATGAATACAACTGTAATACTCTCATCCAAGCTAGGCATTGTAGGTCTGCTCCTATATGCCTTGCCCAAGTAGCACTGCACTTCAAGCAAGCATAAGTTTTGGATGTCGAAGAGGTTTTAATATATGTGCCCTTTGCCCATTTATATGAATAAAATGATAACTAATGATGTATTGTCAAGGTCATTTATCAAGATCATCCAGGTTCCTTTGCTGTTTCCCTTTGAGTTCTCCCTCGGTTTTGCTCTTGGATCCATGTTTTGCTGTAAAGGGGAGCAGCAGTCATAGGGATTCCCACATCCTTACATCTCTGTTCATCTGTTACTCAGTTGTCTGCAGGCTCACTGCTACTATTTTTAAAAGCAGAACGGTAAATCCCTTCAAACACAAAAGTCAATACAAATATAGTTGTATCACTCGTTTCAAGCAGTATCATTAGCTACTGCCATGTCTAAAGCAATGATCAACCTGAGATAAGCCCTATCTAGTCAGAAAGGAGACATGATTTATACCCTAAGGATAGGGAAACAACAGCAAGAGGGAGGAAAACACTAGGTAGACAGAACTGGCAGACTGATATTTGACAAATTAATGCTGTGATAGGTCTATTCTTATGTGTACTCTCCCTTAGAAGCAAGTTAGCTAGAGCTTACTGTTAAATAAAGAGGGACAGAGAAAGTGAGTGTGGAGAGTGTGGTCATGGAACACATAGCACTCTGTCAGTGTTCACAGAGTTATACTATGCACAATTGTGCTACAGAGGGACAGGGACAAGCTGAAATTGGTGTAAGCTGCCTTGGGTCAATACCCACTGTCATGGCCACTGAGCACTCTTAGCATGCACTAACAGAAAAGCAAGCTCTGCTGTTCTTAAAGGAAACCACTGCACACAATGGCATTCTCCATTGCTGTAGGGTGTTGGTACATGGCTGCTAGTCCACCCAACGTGGGGACCGTAGCAAAATAGTTTGCCTCAGCTGCTTACCCGTGATTAAGCCAGCACAATTTGTGCACGGAGGCAGAGTCACAAAAGCAGATGTGAAGGGAGGAGCAGTTATGCTGGTGTTTGGGTGCAATGGCAATCAGACAGACCTCAAAGCCATCCACCTCCTGTATTTTTTCTAAAGGTATCAGAAAAGGCTAAATGGCTCACCTCAGGCACTGGTCAAGAGGATTACTGCCTCGCACAGATCACAGCATTGTATGCTGCTGGCTCATGGAGCAGTCTGCTCACATGTAAAAGAGAAGTAAGGCTGCCAGACCCCTGCATAAGAGAGCTGTTCTCCTTCAGACAGCTTTCCTTCTAGTGCCTCCTGTTCTTCACCACTCTCATGAGGCAAAGGGGTACATGGAAAAAGATGTATTCGCAAAGAATTTGAAAATTCAGTGAGCACTCTGAGAATGAGCGGTAAGTGTCCAACAGAAATAACTGTATGAGCACAACTAAGAAATATTTGTGTATATTTAAAGAAAAACTGGTTAAAACCTGAAAAAAAAAAAAAGTCACTTTCAAGAAAATCCAGATCATTGTATTCAGTATTTTCAGACACAGTATATTTTATATATAAATATAATCTGTATATATTTTAACCTAACGTATTAGTTTATATTACTAAAAGTTCACGATACTCCAAATCGCTTCCCCCCCACCCCCCAAGTTAACTAAGGTTACCATATGTCTGGGATTTCCCAGACATGTTTTCTTTTTATCTGGAGGAAAAGGTAGACTTTGGCCACCTTCCTAAGGTCTCTGGATAAGGATTAGTCCAGCAGAGTCAGCAGCAGTAGCTCTGCTCCTGTGCTGGCTATAGAAATCAATTCGCTCAAAGCTGTAAAGTGTGCACAGCCTGAAGGTGCTGGTGGTCAGGCTTGAGGGACATCACACACACCTCGCTGCGTCAGCTCACATGCATTACTGAGCCTGGGCTGTCCTGGCTGTGTTGGACTTGATAGATACACAGGGAAGAGTTTCTCTGTGGCTGTGCAGGGCAGAGCATATCAGACTTTTTCCTATGAATTGCAGAAGATGTGAAGCTGTATTTCCATCTGGGATTTCCCAGAGATACAAAAGCCTTGTTCTGTGCAGGTAAATCCCCTGCAAGTGCTGGGAATACACGATTCAAGGTAAACAGAAACCTGTGAACACATGCACTGTATGCTGCAAAAATTCCCCAGGAGGGAGGGAAAAGTGGAGGACTTTTACCCCTGAAATGTATGTGTGTTAGGGGGGGAGGAGTTGGACGAGCTGCCTCTCGCTTTTGCCATTGGCTAGGGTAGAGAAGAAGGAAGTGCACCAGAAACAGTCCTGCCTGCTGTAATTGCCCTCCCCAAAAAATTGCTTTTAGGGAAGAAACTGTACGTTTCTGTATACAGCAGCCTGCCCCGCTTACGTTTAAGGGAAGCAGCAATGCTGTCCTTCAAAGATGTCGTAAACTAGTGCAATGAAGTAATTAAAAAATGCAGTTACTTCACCGGTGTGGAGTGGTGCTTGTATTGCACTCCTGCAGGGTCTGCAGGTTTCCACCGGAGTGTTGGCCCCAGGCTGTCAGTGCCAATGAGAAATGGATGCCAGAGTGGGTCAGCAGCATCACAGAACCCACAGTGAAACTATCCTATAGGGGGAAGACCTATAAAACTGTAAATACATCTGCTTTGCAAAGCTATTTAATACTGAAGTTTCAAAGTAGCACTTTTTTTGGCAATGTTTGGAATAATATTTTCCCAGGCCAATTTTTTTTTTTTTTTTTTTTTATATGTGTTGCATTACTACTTCCCCAGGTACTGATGGACCAAGGTTGAAGCTGCTAGAGGACTCCCTGGGCAAGGTCCACATGTTAGTTATGTCCCGACCCTTCTTTGGAAGCCATAATAGCATAGGGATTAATTAAAGATTCTTAATCTGGGAGCAGTGACACAAAACTTTAAGTTGTCTACAGACATATGTCTTCGCTTTTGGGGAGTTAAGTCACCCAATGACTTTTTATTACTGTGTGTACTTTAAAACCAGCTTCAAAAATCACAGTGGTACTTCACAGGTCAACATCCTTACAGTCAGAATTAACGACTTTATGCTTTGGCTGGCCATGGCATCCAGATCTAAAAGACTTGCTTGATTAGAAGGAGCAGCTGTCGTCACAAGCCTAGCTCGATCCAAATATGATTATATTCCCCATACCATGCAAACAGCCTAATATATTATTCGAGCAGCGACCAGTTCACCCACTGTCGCCGTCCCAGCACAACCTGCTGCGCCAACGCCCTCGTATTTCGCCACTTGGGCAAAAAGGCTTTAAACTACAGGGAACCACCCGCCCGCACAGACCGCGAACCAAGCGAACACTCGGCGCATCCTCAGCTTGCCGCGCCCGCCCGCATCATCGACGTAGAAACCGCCTTTAGGCCTCGCTTTGGCGCTGCAAGAGCGGTGCGCTCTGATTGGTAGCTTTGAATAATCTCGGCGCGGCACCATTGGCGGAGCGCGGCGGCGCGCGGCTAGTTCGAATGCGTCGTGCCCGCCCCTGAGCGAGCCTAGGGTCGTCCTTGCGGCGGGGAGCGGGCTCGGCGGCAGCTCCGCAGGTGAGGGGGAGTGGGGCGGCGGCGGCGGGGCGCTCCCCTCACTGAGGGGAACGTGACTGGGCTCCAGCCTAGGCAGGCGGGCACCGGTCCCATGAGGGCCTGGGGAGGCGCTTCTCTGCGGCCGTTGGTGTGCGCGGCCGCGTAACGGCTGGGGCGGTGGTGCTCTCAGGTTGGGTCGCGGGCTAAGCCCGGTGCTCTCCCCTTCCCCCGGCCCGGCGGTGGGGCGAGCGGCTGACAGCCTCGTGTGGGGTCGGCGCTTTCTCCGCTTCTGCTGTGCTTAGCCCTTGTTCCGACGGCTGGGCGGCGGCGAGGCCCCCACTCCGGAGTGGGGCCGTGTGCTGGGGCACGCTGCGGCCCCCGTCCCTTCCCGAGTGGGACAAGGTAGCCCTTGAGACCTGGGAAGGGAGGGAGGTGTGCAGGGCGGACGCTCCTCGAGCGGGTACTGAGGGCTTCTGCCTTCGCTGGGCTCGGCACCGGGCGCGGTTTTGAGGTGATAGGGCCTGTGACAATGGGGCAGGAGCTGGACCCCTATGGGAGCGTACTCCTGATCTCGCCTGCGCGGTAGCGGGCTAGGGGTGAGCGCTCGCTTCCCTCTCCCTCGCTTAGCGACTGCCTGATTCGGAAACCTCCTGTGGAGCTGTAGGTAACTACAGATTCGCTCGTTACCTCGTAACGCTTCTGAGCTTGGTAATAAAGCTCAGCTCTGCTGAATGAAAGCGGTCAGGAGCAGCACTGGAGGTGTGAAGTGCCAGTCCCCCGCGGTGCTAATGCCTCATACGATCTGGTGCCTGTCAGCGTAGTTTAGGTTTGTAGCTCTGTCCTGTGTACTTGTCAAATAACATGGGACTGGTGTTCCTTTATGTTGCTAACATCAAACCCTGTGATTTTTAGATAGTAGGACTCCTGCTAATAGGTAACTATGTAAAATTTACGAATTAGATATGTTTTTTCAGTTGTTTGGAAGAGCTTTTTGCACAAAAGCATCTTTCTCCTCTGAGTTGGTGCCCACTCATACTTCGGGATGTAGTTTTTCTGGTTGGAACCCTGAATAAAAACTTTTGTGTTTGTTGAAGCGAACGGTAAGTCTTCCATGTTAGATTCTAATTATGTAAGATAAAAGTAGCTTCTAAAGACCTGGCACAATTTCAGTGACTTGGCTGTGTTTAGGACAGCAACCATTCATGCTCATGGGGTTCTCCTTGTTTTCCTGTTCATTTCAGGGATAACCACAACAATGGATGATTACACAAAAATAGAGAAGATTGGGGAAGGTAAGTATACAGAATGGAGCCTGGTAATGCTCTACAGTTTGAGTTACCAAGTGCCACAGAAGTTCTGTGCACTGGCGATTAGAGAAACAATTGATATTCAACTAACTGGAAAAATAAGCTTGTGATTTACTGCAGTAATTATCTCTCTGTGTAAAAACTTTCAGACTGCCTTTCTTCTGAGAATGACATGGTCTATTTGAAACAACCAATCAGTGTTGAGAGGTGTCTGCCTTTATAGTGATGGCTAATGGTGTAATTTTCCTCCAAGAGAGGGAAAAAAATATGTCCTGAGGCCTGAAACCAGCTTTTCAGCTTAGGAAGCTCCTCCATTCCTCTGTGTATAACCTTGCTTATTTTGCTTGGAGCTGCTGGTAGGGAGTAGTGGTTTGTAGATTGGGTGCTCTGATTACATCTGGTCACTGTGCTTGTCAAGAGACAGAGCAGATTGTAAACCTCTGTAGAAGTGAATTTTAACAATTCATTTACTATATGGCACTAAGAAGATTGCTTCAATGCAGGAGTTAGTCACAAACCCCCTTTCACCAGAAATCGAGCCTTTGTTAAATGTTGAAGTCTGTGTTTTAAAATGCTTTAGCTTTACGTAGACTGGAGAATTTGTAGAATGCTACTCTGAGAAGGTACTCTCTAAGGTAATAGCAAAATGTATGGGCTTAGATCTAAAACAAAGCTTTGTAATTAAAGCCTTGTGCAAGAATCTTTCTTCCTGAAAGAAACTGGATTGATTGAGTTTAATCTCAAGGATAAATGCTTCAAGAAAGGTGAAAAGAGAATGCTTAAGCTGTCTTGGTTTGTTAAGAGTTCTATTCCTGTGAACACTGATTACTAAAATAGATTATTGATTTGGAATTTACTACTGGTTCCAATTTTAGCTTCTGCTTAGACCTACAGCACTATCTTCTCTCCTGCACTGAAGATTGTGGTAGAGGTATTTCTACAGATTTGACTAATGGACAGTTAGATCTCTGATTGCAGAGGGAGCACTAAGTTTTTTGTAACTAAACCTTTACCATTTTCATATGATGTATTGATGGCAAAATCATAACTCCTTGGGGATGAAGAGGTATAGTGATCTTGCCTGAAAGTTAATCAACTTGAAACTCAAATAGTATCTGATTTCTACAACTGCATCTCCCAAATATTCAAGCTTCACACTCAGACTACTAAGTACCCTGTCCTAACAATGATACTGTTCACGGATGGCACGCTTAAACAAAACTATTGTATAGTTCAACTACCAGAACTAAGTGGTAGTTCATAATCAAGCCAGAGACTTAAATTGCAAGGACTCTTGCCTATGCTAGCAATTCTTATTTGCAATGACTTATCTGTACCTGAAGCTGGTATGTCCTATACGCGTTTCACTGTCTTTTTGTTCAGGTACCTATGGTGTTGTGTATAAAGGTCGGCACAAAACCACAGGCCAAGTGGTTGCAATGAAGAAAATACGTCTAGAAAGTGAGGAGGAAGGTGTTCCAAGTACTGCTATCCGAGAAATTTCTTTATTAAAAGAGCTGCATCATCCCAATATAGTCTGGTATGCATATACTGGTATTTAGCTAAAGTCTTTGAAGAGCACTAGGTCCCTTTACATAAGAAATCATTTTTCTACAATTTAGTGAGGTGAGAGCTACTCTGTTTAATACAGTGTCTGCTTTGCAGCAAATTGCTATAGTCCCAAATCCCATGTTTATGGCAGTTTTCTAATTAAGAGTTCCTCATGCTGCCACTTCATATTCTAGGAATTTAAAAGTTTTTGTTGATTTTTTGTAATTTATGTAGATTATCTTGAGTGGTTACTGTCAGAGAGGAGACAGCATACCTCATGAAAACTGGTTGAAGCTGTTACTTTAGTCTCCGAGTTTTATTTGCCACCTTGGAATAGACCATTTGACTTTAGTGTTCTTACTTGAGCCTCTGTCATCAACCACTTCTCTGCTGTTTTGTTGCAGAGATTTAAATGTTGCATTACAATGCTGTCATAGCTGGCACATCTGAGCTACTAGTGAAACTTCCATCAGTGACTACTTGACATGTAAAATTGGTTGCAGCTATTGTCTTCCCTGCAAAATATTTACTTGCTCTTTAGTGCTGCAAATTACTTTGTCTAATGTTCTTTAAAACTAACCACCTTCCAGACACGTAGTGTCTCAATGTATGTATGCTTGTGTTTAGGATCCATTATAATCTATTAAGGATGAAGGAAATACTTAAACCTGTGTAAATCCTGCTGTGCCTACTAGATTCCTATTATAATATTTCCTTAAGCCCTCCTAGTAATTCAGGCTCTGCTGTAATAGGTCAGCTTCAAACAGAGGGTCAACACCAACACTCAGTCCTTTTTTCTTTTTTTTAAAGGCAACAATGTGTTGGTTTTTTTTTTTTTTTTTTTCTTTCTCAGACTTCCTGTGTCTTACACTAGGCATGATGGAACAGAAGTTTAAGAGGAAGCATTTAGGTTTTCATCTGTATGATACTATTTCAGATATACTTGGTTTTCCAGATGACAGTATAACTCACTAAGTCTGTTAATCTTTGAAGATTGAAAACTTTTTAACACTTTCATAATAGGAACCTGGAATTGTCAGCTTATACCCCTGTTGAGAGGGGAATCGTAACTGAGTCCATGCATTTTGCAATGGAGTTGATCGTATACTCAATTTTTAGTCTTCAGGATGTTCTTATGCAGGATTCAAGACTGTACCTCGTCTTTGAATTTCTTTCCATGGATCTCAAGAAATACTTGGATACTATTCCATCGGGCCAATATTTGGATCGTTCACGTGTTAAGGTAATGAAGACAATTTCTTAATAGAAGAGAAATTAATCTAATGATGACCTACAAAGCTATAAGCAGCTCTTAGTTTCAGTAAAATTAACTCCTTGACGTGAAATGAAAGGTTAAAGAGGCAGTTGCAGATAGTAAGATGAATGTGAGTTTTGCTTTCAAATGCCACTTCAAATTCATTTAATTACTGAAATTAAACTGCTTTGAACTAAGCTTAAGTGAAGAATTAATTTGTGTGGCTTATCTGCAATGCTTTGAATCTCCATTTCCTACCACTATGTGTAGGGACAATGTAAGAGAACAGCTTTATGTTGCAGAACATTACCTTGTACTAAAGGTTACTTCTTTTTCTCTTTCATCCTTTCCAGAGTTACTTGTATCAAATCTTGCAAGGTATTGTCTTCTGCCATTCAAGAAGAGTTCTGCACAGAGACTTAAAACCTCAGAATCTCTTAATAGATGACAAAGGAGTGATTAAACTGGCAGACTTTGGATTGGCTCGAGCCTTTGGAATTCCAGTGCGGGTATACACTCATGAAGTGAGTTGGAACATCGTCTTGGTGATTTGGACAATGCTTACTAGCTTCCTGATAACTGAATATGAAACAATTGAAAAAGAATCATGGAGTTCCTGAAGTTGTAAACTAACAGTATCAAAAAGTTGTATTTCAGTTTTGTTTTATTCCATGGCTTTCCACATCCCTGGCTGTGGTTCTACTCTAAGGTTCCAAACATTATTACGAATCCCACTGTTACCTTGACAGTGAATCAGATGGCCCAGAACTTGTTGCTGTCTCGTAAGGGCATATTTACTTCACAGAGTACTCAAATCTGAGAGTTTTAGTGGCTAGGTGCAAAAGCTTTCCTGCTCTTTGAGAAGGTAGTGTATGAAACTGCTTCACCTTCAGCGGAAACTACTGCAATGGAGTTTATGATGTTTGTCTATAAATGAAGTTTGAAACCAGTGTTTTCACTAGAATGCCTAGCACCAGTTATTACTTTAACCAAAAAACTTTGATTGCTGCTTAATGATGAATGAGCCATTGTGTGTGCAATTAGATGGCCTGTTTCTATAAACTTATAAAAAATTTCCTTGTTCAATAGGTAGTGACACTGTGGTACAGGTCTCCAGAAGTGTTGCTGGGATCTGCTCGTTACTCTACTCCTGTAGATATATGGAGCATAGGTACCATCTTTGCTGAGCTAGCAACTAAAAAGCCTCTTTTCCATGGGGACTCTGAGATAGACCAACTCTTCAGAATCTTCAGGTATGTCAGGCTGAACCTTTCCTTGCGACTTGTGCAGCATTGCACAACTGTGCTCTGTTTTTACTAAAACCGTAGTAGTGCATACAGATTTCAGACTAAATTGTTAAATATGTTGCTTATGCTGATATAGAGCTTTAGGGACCCCCAATAATGAGGTATGGCCTGAAGTGGAATCCCTGCAAGACTATAAAAACACATTCCCAAAATGGAAACCTGGCAGCCTTGGAACACATGTCAAAAACTTAGATGAAGATGGACTTGATCTGCTGTCTGTAAGTAGTCTTTCTTAAACTGCTCATCAAGAAACTGAACAGATCTAAAATAAGTTTACTAATTAGCTTTTTCTAAAATAAAGATACAGAGATCTTCAAACTGTCTTCACTAGTATCGGCTGTCATTCTCGTAGAACTGATGGTTTGACATTCACTCACTACTTTCATAAATAATAAATGACTAGACTACTAGTCTCATTAAGCAATTATGCCTCAGCTTTTTTTCTTACGCTAGTAAGCCAGGTACAACTTGAAAGTGAGGACGAGCTTTTACAAACAGGCTTAAGTGAAGGCTCCTGCCCACAAACTGTAGCTGTCACCTTCCTGGTGCCAGCACTAATTACCATATGGCATGGGGATTAATCTTGCCTTTAAATTAAGTTAAAAGATTTTTGGCTGTGGTAAACTGACTTTTAATTGGTATATTTTGTGTCTAGTGTGAGTTTACTTTAGTTCTGTGGTCGTGCAGTTGAACTGTCCCACTAAGCTTTGACTTGGCAAGCTCTTTATCAGGCTTTTCCATTTAGTGCTGTCCCAGCTCATGTGCTGCTGGTGTGGGCTGATTTAGATCACATCCTAGGTGTGATCTTAGATCACATCCTAGGTGCACCTAAGTATAAGAATGTACTTTGACTTATCCTTTGGCTCTCCTAAAGCTGCATTTATGCAGTGCAGATTTGCATATGAGGGTGTGGAGTGGGTGCTCTACAAGTCTTAAGGTAAGCTGAAACTTCAGAAGCATCTTGGTACAAGGGGAATCTTGTACAGCAGTTACCTGTGTAGTTGGCTAGTGTTTTTAAGCAGTCAAAGTAGTTTATTGCCATGTCTGTGGCAAAATACTTTGAATGAAGTGGTACCCGAGAAGCTCAAATGACTGCAATTTCTCACAAGTTTTCTTCGTGAGAACTGAGCCACAGTTCAGATTGACAACCTGAATATTTGTTAAACATAGTCATCCTGGATAGCTCTCTGAACCTTGTAGCAGTATGAATTTACAGAGATAACTGATTTAAGCTGGGAATAATTCCTCTGAGTCCACTGATGACAACATTATTAAATCACTTTGAAGTAGAATTGTCACTGATTTTATTTACAAACTAAAATCAAGTGAACAGGCAAGTGAATCGTTGATATAGTCACGTAACTGGCTAAGTACTCATCTGAGCTTAGGTATGGCTTCATTGTGTAAAACCAATGTTTTGGGATGCTGCTGCTAAAGGGAAAAAAAATATTAGTTCTGTAAATGGTGTTAACATATTACTAATCTCAAAGCATATTAAATTCTGTAAAATTTTATATAGTTTTACCTTAATGTTGAAATTTAAGCTTCCTGTTAATGCCTGGTGACAGGGGTATGGCTGAATTCTTAGGCGTCTGGAATCCATTTAAGCTTCCCATAGCACTTGTAAGACTGAACAAGTAATAGAACTTTAAAGGCAACAAAACTGAATATTTTGTTCTGTAACACAAGCACAGCATTTCAAAGCACTTAATGTTTGCCATCAAAAGCTTTGGTCTGTCAGACACTAAGTTCCAGGAAAAATTTTTCCAGACTGCTCAGACAAGAAATGGTCATTTAATCTGTCCACTGAAGTACTGTAGTCTCTATGTGCGGCATCCCTTTTCAGAGAAATTTGCCCCTTTTTGTCTGACTTCAATTTTAAGAGAACTTTTGATATCAGTGTTAGCTATAGGATACTGTTGTTCTGGGGTATAGCTAATGGGAACTTGTCTTTAGGTAAAATTGGACATGCAAGGTTAAATTTACAGAGAGTGTTGCATTTGGCAGGAGTTCAGAGAATATAAATGCAAATTCAGTGATTTAAATCAATTTGGAAGACTCCCTGTAAGATGAAGTCTAAAGATAACTGTCAGGACTGGTAGGGTAATAACCTACTGGGCAGGGTAATACAGGTTAAGCTTTTTTTTTTTCATTTCTGTAAGAAGTTTGTTGCGGGCATGGGAAAGAAGCAGATGGTAGAATCTTGATTATGTGAATTTGAAGTATATTTTCTCCTTTAGTACGGAGAAATAAAAGCAAAACCACTTTGCGGAGACAGTTTTAGCTGTAGTACAAAACTGCTAAACATTTCATTCCTATATTCTTTTGGCTCCCTGTTGTGTGATATAAAATGTAGGGTTGGATTTTGGTTTGTTTTTTTTTTTTTTGTGGTTTTTTTAGTTTTTTAACTGCTAGAAAAACAAATCTCTAGCCTTTTTTTTTCTTTTAACTTTTAAGTTCCAGTGTGCTATTCTAGTGACTACAGCATCCCCTTTATTTGCTCTAATCATCTAAATCTGAACTTTATTATTGAAGTCTTCAGCTGAAGTAACTTATTGCAAAGAAACTGAAGGTTTTAAAATGCTGGGTTACTTCAGTTCTACCTGCTCATAATACTTTCCTCTTTGGATTCTGAAACAGTGATCACTCTCATATTTTAACTGTAAACTGCTGCACCAAGCTGAGTAGAAGCAATTTGGCACTGGTTTCTTCAGTGTCAGTTTAACAAAACAAGCAAAAGACCACTTGTGTTTGTAGGCATTTTGGGCTTTAACTGCCTGAAGCTTATTTATTTCCCTTAGTTGAGAAGCTGAGACTAATTATTGCCACTGACACATGCATGAACTTGGTTATTGAACAGGAGAAGAAGTATTTCTTTAGTTTCTGAGATGTTATGCCCTACTACTGATAGGTAGAAATAACCTCTCCATCTATGAAAAATCACGGAACATAGGAGAAAACTTTGTCTTTATGGTTACTTGATTATTACTATGGTGAAATAGCTACCTGTTTAACATGATTTTAATTACCACTTCATGAGGGAGTAAATGTGTTTCTTTTCTCTTCCAGAAAATGTTAATTTATGATCCTGCAAAAAGAATTTCTGGCAAAATGGCCTTGAACCATCCTTATTTCGATGACTTGGACAAATCCACTCTTCCTGCTAATCTGATTAAGAAATAATAGGCCTTTGGACTAAATCAACCACCACAGTGAAATAATTGTGATTACTTTTACTATTAAGTCTGTCTAACTTTTATGTTTGTCTAAAACTGGCTGTGTTTTTAGTTTGTTTTCGTTTAAATGTTATCTACATGTAAATATTTACCTATTAGTGCTGAGTTCAAATGCAATGCAAATATTGCTGCCATGAATGCAGTGAACTTCCTATAAATAAAGCTTTAAATATAGTGAAAGACTGAACTCATTTCCAGACTATGGCTGACCTAAACTACTAAATTGCTGCTCTTGATATGATAGGAAGATACAATAGGAAATTCCCCTGAAGTTTGAGTTGTTCCGGTATAGTGTCAGTTAAGATTTTACTTAAGCATGGCGATCAGTTTCCCAAAGGATATATAAATCGAGGTATTTTGAACTGAAGAACTGCAGCTTACTAAAGCCAAGTAGATGTCCCAGTTTTAAGCCTTGAGTTCTTGAAGGTATTTAGAAATAAGCATTTGGAAAAATCCTTGCTCTGTTTGCTTTTCTGTTATTACCTTAAAGGCCCAAGAATTTAACTAGATGTTAGCATGTCATCTTGTGAATTGGCATAGTTCCAGTTCTTGGACCAGTCAAGATATTCTAACTTAAATTTTACATGGACAGCCTATATAACAGTATGTAACTGCTTAACAGGCCTCCTCCCAGTTGCTGATAGTAATGAAGATCTGTGATTCTTGCTAAATGTAAAGCACCCTGGATTATGCTTGAATTTGAATACTAGTCTCTCATCATACAGGAATAGTCAAGTAAATGTTGACTTAACATGACTGCTAGGAATTGTAATCATAGACTGAGATGCCAGATGTCTAGAGACTCTCCTATGATTAATGCAGGAGCTTTCTAAAGCTCCCCAGCATTTCTCTTTACAGGTAAGAGTATTGTTAAAAGTCGAAACGAAATTCAAAAGCATGTATTAATAATTCATGGCATGTTTGATTTCCAGTTGCTACCTCTATTCTTGGCTTTCAAATATGTCAATAGCGGCAGGGTTCAAACTCTGTTGTGTTACTGGATCTAAGTACTACGATGCTCCTTTACTTCCTGGTTAGAGGTCAAAGCTTGCAGCAAAGCATAGAATAGTAATGGAAGTATTTTAAGTTTCTAAATCAGGCACATGAAAGAAAATGAACTTTTCACAAATGGTGAGGTAAGAGCCCTGTCCTACAGTTGCTGAGGAGTAAGACTTTGAAACAAAAGAAAACAATGGAGATGACATCTTGTCCTCCAGCTGCTTATTGACAAGTAGCTGAAAGTATTAATGTCAGACCTAGCTTTTGTAAACAAGTAACATTTTTAGATGTAAATACCACTTGGATTGTTAGCATTGTTCTCTGTAGAGTGGTTCTTAATCTCTAGAAGTATCTGGATACTGTCAGCTTAATGTAATCACTTAGCAGCTGAGAGCCAGGGAGGAGAGGTTTTTCTTTAAAATTGCTTATTCAGAAAGTTACTACTTAATTGAAGGCAGAGGGAAAGAAGATTGCTATGGCTGGCTCCTTTATTAACAGCAGTGATAGGATGCAATTTCAAGACAAATTAAACTAGGAATCTAATTTATCTGCTTATGAATGTAGTAACTTGACATGAACCTTACAGCTCAAGGGATAATATTGCTGGTGTTAGCTGGCTTACCTTGGTGTAGAAAAAAGGGGAACCTGCTAGCAAGTACTCTAAAAATCGGATGTTAATCCAGTCAAGCAAATACTAGGGGCTTATTTGGTTTGTCTCTTCATAGTGGGCAAACTTCAGTTCGTTGTGTGGGAAGACTACTTCAGCTAGGCAAACTCAGATTTTTGCAGCTTGCAATACAGGCAAAGCCCTATTTTTGTCACAGAAGTACTAGTGTCTGTTTCATGTGATAACAGTGAACGCAGCCTGTCTTAACTTAAAAATTTCAGTACTAAAATTTCTAAGGAAAGCTGCCTAAACAATAATTTACTGCAAGTCTGTAATCTATCTTGCTTACCCAGGCACTCTTATGGCTGGTGGTGTAACAGCTAGCATTGTAGTTCTGAATGAACTATTATAGCACTTGTACTAAAGAGAACAGAGAAAGGAACAGAACACAGCCCATTTGTGTCTGAGGCTAGATGAGGTGGTGAATATCATACCCAAACACATGACTCATTTCAATAGCTCCATTTTGAAGTACAGTACCAGGTTATTAATGATGCAAATAACTTACCTTAAGGAAAGATATATATCCTCTATACTTTTAACTGCCCTGCTGTCTAGATCTAGTATGTGGAAGCTCAAGTTGAGCATCTTTGTGATGCTCAAGTTTTGGCCATCTGAAACCCCGTTTTGTACTGGCAAAAACATGAGGTCCCTTGTACTTCTGGGATTTACCCTAGTGCATAATAATTGGCAGCTCTACTTATTGATAGTGCTTTGATTGTGTATTGAGAGTTGAGTCGCTATAGCACATTTGTCCTTCAGTTGAGGACAGTGTAGTGCTTGGGTTTGCTGGTTCCTAATTTTTTATTAGGATGTTTAGACAATTGAATTGTACCAGAGCAACAGTTGGATATGGGCCCACCAGGTGATAGCCAGCAGATTTTTCATAGCTGCAGATGGAGAATGATTAGCTGTAAATAGAAAACACTGTAACTTTTCTGAAGTGACTAGAAGTCCATGTATTAAGGGTTTTCCCTCCCACTATAGTGCTATAGATTTAATACTAAGTTACTTAGTAACTTAATTACTAAGTGCCCACTTAACTGTTATTACTAGTAAATAAGTTTAAAGTAACCTTTACGGACTTCTGTAGTGATAGTGAGCATCTGTAAAAGCTCCACAAGTTTGCAGTAGCTTTCTTCTGAATGCTGGAAGAACTGGGGTTAGAATTACTTTATTTAAAACAGTCTGCTCTTGGTTAAAGTTCCATAATGTTGTACCAGTATTACCTCTGGTGCTATATCTGCCACTCAGTAATGCGTGTTCTACTGCAGCACAGGCACACCCTAGCAGGGAATGATAAACTTACTGTTTTACTTAACTTGCTTTTCTTCTATGCCGTTAAAAAGTAGTGCAGATGAGAGTTTGGTGTATTCGAGAATAAGATTTTTACAAAGGATGAAATCAGGGTTTCAGTGTTTCTTTTTAAAGTTTCCAAGTGCTAGCAAGCTTTGTTCTTTTCAAAATAGCCAACCACCTACTAGATACTTGTAGACTGAGCTCAGCTGCTTTTATTTTACTCAGACATAATTTGTTTTACTTAGAACATGGTATTACCATCTGCTGCTTTTAAAATAGATGGTTCTTAAAAATAGAGATTTTCACAGGGAAAAAAGAAAAGAACAAACTTTACTTTTTAAGCCCTTGAATGAGGTAAATACTGTAGCATCTTGTGTAAAAAGAAACCTGTACCTCTTCATGTGCTTGTGCAGATGTTGGGGTCAGACGTGGTCCTTCCTAGGCCAGTATTTCTAGCAATGCCTTTGTGCACCTGTACTGCAGGGGATCGACTTCTGCTCCAACCAGACTTGTTCCTAAAGCAGTGCCTGTTTACAGCCTGGTCTGACATGACTGTTCTGAGCCTGGTCAGCAAGTTCCAGCTGCTCTGTTGGCTCTATTAGGCCATCTGGTAATATTTGGTTTAAAGGAGAGAAACAAAACAACCCCCACCCACAATTTACCTACCTACCTACCCAGCTCTGAAAGCGTAAGGCCGAGCATGGTAACTCATAATCCCTATCCACATCCCTCACTAGGTGGATTACACCTTTGATAACATCAGCCTCAGGTGCTGTCTGTCATAATCCAGGTTAGAACTAGGTGTAATTTGTCAGTACTAGGCAAGAGTTGTTATCAATTTGAGCTGCTAAAGAAAAACTTCAGCGCTTAATGCAACTGCAGTTACTAGAACCAGAAGAGTGTATTTACTGCAACTGGTGAAACAGTCCACTGGAACACGACACAGTTTTCCAGGAAATGAGAATGTGACCTGCCACTTTACACTGCCTGCAGTTAGTGATGGAAGGAATAAGATTATGATGTGTGTGACAAAAGGAATGTGGTTAATGATTAAAAAAAAATCTTTTTAAATGAAGGAGAATGCTGCACACCTCTGAACAATTGAAGTTGGAAAATGTCCTTTATGTATAAGTTGGTTTCTGATCGAAGACTAAAACTGTTGTTAACTAAATCACTAGAGCAGCTCAGAGAGGCACCAGGTTTTTCAGGGCTGATGAGGCGCTGCCCTGGGATGGTCCTGTAGCAGCTGGTAAATGCATGTTTGATCTAATTCCTAATGTGCTAAAAAAAGATTGACTTTAGCTTTTCACTGCTGTGTGATCTCTTTTCAGCATCTACGTAATAGGTTTTCTCCAGGAGGGAGGGGATGTCAAGCTATTGTGACACTGCCAAAAAGGATCATGTAAACAACCTCCCCTTCTATTAATTACCTAAGGAACCTCCTGCTTGTCCTGGAACACGCATTACAAGTGCTTCTTTGCTACTTCCTCTGTGAAAGCATGGGGTAGGCCTATTGGCTTAGACAGGATGGGAAATGTAGCTGCTAGAGTCATAAAGATGTCTATTCAGCCGGATTGCAGCTGTATGCTACAGTTAAAATAATTACTTTTAAGCAGCAAATTAAACTTCTGCAGCAAATGATTGAGAACTTACTAGTGTTCCTATATCAATATCTGGGGTTACTTCTGAATAGCCAGTTTGAGCAGCAGTATTTCCTGCTTGGTGTCTACAGACCTGCATGAAGACAGAGCACTACTATTGGCTCTTTGATTTTATTTTGCATCAGCTTTGTAAACACTGAGAATAAGTAAATGCTGATACAGAGGCCATAAATCATTAAGCCTGACTACTCATTTTCAACCAAGCTCCTTGCATTGTTTTCTGACAAGTTACATCAATTTATAGGGTAATGTAAAAACTTCCTATTGCTTTGAACACCAGCTGCTCTGGTTTACATCTGTGTCAATAGCTGATTTCAGGTAATGACTCTTGGTTTCGTTCCCGCTGTGTATTCCTGTATTGTCTCCTCACATGTAGATGTCAGCAGGTGTTCACCTCTGTTGTTGGGCATATTTTACTTGAGCATGATCTGCTGATTATTTCAATATATTCTCATTGTGTTTGAATCAATATCAGTCTCTATTGCTGCTGCTGATTAACTGACTAATCTTAAACATATATAGCCAGTATAGGTGGCTGTTTGTCTTTAATAGAAAAATTGGAAGCAGTAGCTGGTCTCTCGTAGTTGCTAAAGCGACAGGTATTCTGCCTTTGGGCATAATTAGTAGCTTTACAGAAATAGTTAATTCAGTTCTTTGAATTTACTAAAAGCCTTTCTGCTGACCTCTGTAGGGTTTAGACTAGACTGTTGGAGCAGGTTGTTTAGGAAATACTTTCCCAAACTATTTTAAGTGGTAACCTATTAAATTAATATGTAAAAGGTCTTGCCTACAATTCACAGAATAACCAGTATGTGCAAGGCAATGCGTTTGGGACAGAGCCAAAATCTGTGATCTTGGTAATTTCCAGCATGGATCCTTAGTCCTGGCTGCATGTGCTTTGACTTGCTTAGCAAGCAATGCCCCATGGGCTCCTTCTAATCCCAGTGGGGCTAAAGGAGCTTCCCTGTTTTTTATTTTCTCTGCACCTACTGCTTTTCTTTGTACAAGACCCATTAGCTGTCACATTTCCTACCAATTGTCAGTCTTTCAGAAGGGACATTTTTGCCTAAAAACAAAACAAAACAAAACAAAAAAAAAAAAAAAAAAGAGAGTTTATGCTTGGATCATTAAAAGTCCTCCCTGCTATTCCCTCCATCTCCCCTTCAGTGCTATTTTTCT
Source organism: Strigops habroptila (assembly GCF_004027225.2). NCBI lineage: Eukaryota > Metazoa > Chordata > Aves > Psittaciformes > Psittacidae > Strigops > Strigops habroptila. The sequence goes on from NC_044281.2 coordinate 34,222,127, forward strand.
TCCCCTCTGTTATCTGAGTCTATTGACTTAATAGGCATCAGAGATTGACGTTTTTCAAGGCCATTCTCTTTGCCTGATGCAAGCAGAACATCATAACCAAACCGAGGGCTGGCTCTGCCTGTCTTGCTTCCAACGGGGACTAAAGAAAATGAGGAGGGTTATCTAATACCTGAGGTTGCCCCATCTTGACAGGAGAGATCAGGTTCTAAAATGCTTCCAATTGGTGTCATGAGGGGTTAAAAGGAAAGGTCAGGCCTTTTCACCCTGTAGGCTCTCTTAATGGATCATACTGTGAGGAGCTTACTGCTGTGACCTAGTAGGTCTTGAGATCTGGAGGGATCAGAAAGGATTTGACTAGTTGAAGGAAGGCAGGCAATAGACTAAGTCTCCTAGTGTCCTTCTTCATGGGTCATCTTTGCTCCCTGCAGGATCTTGACTTTTTTGTGTTATTGGAGAACAGTCACTTATCACTCAGTGTTTAGCAAGTCCCTGAGCTTCTATGCTCCATTTCAACCCCTTGCTGTGTAAACTGTGGACAGTAGTGTAAATATTTCACAGCTGTTTGCTGAACTATATTTGCTCTGGACTCTGAACATATACTGTACTACAAATGTGCCTGACACCTGCCATTTCTCACCCCCCCTGACCAACCCCTCTAGTGCACATGCGTGTTTCTGAAATATCTTTTAACTCACTGGCTGCAAAAAAAGAGGAGGAGTTCTGTTAGATTGGTCTTGATTTTATTTTAAAACTGTAATCTGAGGATGAGGAATTACAGCTCCTATGAATTACCTCACCCTGCTCAGAATCTCATCCTGAGATATACTGGGACTATGGACTTGCTGGGAAGTTAGTAGTTGCTTGCCATCCTCTGGTGACAGGCAGAAGGATAAAAGAAGTGAAACAGTGTTAGAACATACATATAAAATTGGCAGATGGACGAGAAAGCTTTAACTATTTCATGTTCCCAAAGGGAAAAAGACTTATGTCTTTCTTAAAAGTTTTCTGAGAAATAATTATGAATTTAATAGTAAAGATTAAAAAAAATTTAGGGAAGTTTCTTGGATTTTTTTTCTTTTTTAATCTCATTGCAGAAATCTGGTACTCTTCCTGCATCAGTAACTAACACATTTTATTTTCTTTCTTAGTATTTGGGGCTTAATACATAAATGGGTACAAATAAAACCAATGGATCTGTAAGAAACATTAGTTTAGATTAACTATGACATAGTTGTCTTGGGTTCAGCTGTAACAGTTACTTTTCTCCTTCCTAGTAGCTGGTGCAGTGCTGCTCCAGTAAACAATCGGGTTTACCGGGCTGTGTGGATCAGATGGCCTGGCACATCAGTCCCACAGGAGTATAAGGCTCTAATAGATACTGGTGCACAGTGCACGCTGATGCCATCAAGCTATCAAGAGGTGTAGAAACCATTTGTGCTTCTGGAGTGAGAGGAGGATCCCAAGAGTTGACTATACTGGAGGCTGAAATCAGCCTGACCAGCAAGGAGTGGCAACAGCACCCCATTGTGACTGATCCAGGGGCTCCAAGCATCCTTAGCATAAAATATCTCAGGAGAGGGTACTTGAAAGACCCAAAAGGGTATTGATGGGCTTTTGGTATCGCTGCCTTGGAGATGGAGAAAATTAAGCAGCTGTCCACCTTGCCCGGTCTCTCAGAGGATCCTTCTGTTGTGGGGTTGCTGAAGGTCAAAGAACAAGTGCCAATCGCAACCACAACAGTGCACCAGCGGCAATATCGCACCAACCGAGACTCCTTGATTCCCATCCATAAGCTGATCCGTAGACTGGAGAGTCAAGAAGTGATCAGCAGGACTCGGTCACCCTTTAATAGCCCCATATGGCCAGTGTGAAAGTCTAATGGAGAGTGGAGACTAACAGTAGACTATCGTGGCCTGAATGAAGTCACACCACCATTGAGTGCTGCCGTATCGGCCACAGTTCGCTTTTACTTGGAGGGGTGTTCAATGCACTTGGAACCGGCTGCCCCAGGGGTGGAAACACAGCCCTACCGTCTGCTATGGACTGATCCAGACTGCACTGGAACAGGGGCAAGCTCCAGAACACCTGCAATACATTGATGACATTATCGTGTGGGGGGATACAGCGGAAGAAGTTTTTGAGAAAGGAAGATAATCCAAATCCTGCTGGAGGCTGGTTTTGCCATAAAATGGAGTAAGGTCAAGGGGTCTGCACAGGAAATTCAGGTTTTGGGAATAAAATGGCAAGATGGATGTCACCAGATCCCCACAGACGTGATCAACAAGATAACAGCAATGACTCCACCAACTAATAAGAAAGAAACTCAAGTTTTCTTAGATGTTGTGGGGTTCTGGAGAGTGCACATCCCAAATTATAGTCTGATTGTAAGCCCTCTTTATCATACGACCCAGAAGAATGATTTCAAATGGGGCCCTGAGCAACAACAAGCCTTTGAACAAACCAAACAAGAGAGAGCTCATGCAGTAGCTCTTGGACCAGCACGGACTGGGCCAGATGTGGAAAACGTGCTCTACACTGCAGTCAGGGAGAATGGTCCTACCTGGACCCTCTGGCGGAAAGCTCCAGGGGAGGCTTGAAGTTGACCCCTTGGCTTTTCGAGTCAAGGATACAGAGGATCCAAGGCCAGCTATAGCTGGGAAGATGGGGAAGTCTGGTGTGTACCTCAAGGGGATTTAATTTTGGGTGAAAACAGCCAATGAATTCAATTATATGCTGTTGCCTGCTATGTAATACCTCTATAGCTCATCAGCTAGATGCCCATCTCCACTGCTCTGGGCTTTGAAAAGAAGATATGTGCTGTCATGATCATCAGCAGAGAGTAAAGTCATGGGAAAAGCCAGCAGCAGCAGGAGTCTCCCAGAACTGTCCTCAGGTCACCATTGCCTGAATCTGACTTCCCTCTGATCATCATCCCAACAAAGAATGAACTTTGAAATCAGGCAAGGTCAGCAGTATTGACAGCAGGCAACAATCCAACAGTACACACAGTCTCTCCTGCCCTGAAAGACTGCTATGACAGATGAAGCCTGGCATCATGGACTGAATTAACTCAGTGAATTTTATAGGGATGGTCCATGGACTAAGGAATGATACCTCTCTGTGTTGTGGGCATATATATATATATATATATATATATCAAGAGACAAAAAGTGATGGTATATTGGAAAATGTGGGACCTTAGTGTGATGTGAATGGCATGGAATAAGGGGTAGATACTGTCCTGGGTTCGGCTGTAACAGTTATTTTTCTCCTTCTTAGTAGGTGGTGCAGTGCTGTGTTTTCGACTTTCGTCTAACAATGGTGATGACACACCGATGTTTTTAGTTGTTGCTAAGTAATGCTTATCCTGATCAAGGACTTTTCAGTTTCATGCTCTGCCAGCGAGGGGGGGCATGGGAAAGCAGAAGGGAGCAGAGACAGAACACCTGACCCAAACTAGCCAAAGGGGTATTCCATACCACAGCACGTCATGTTCAGTATATAAACTGAGGGGAGTCACCCGGAAGGCCCAGATCACTGCTCAGGTTGGGCTGGGTATCGGTCAGCGAGTGGTGAGCAATTGTATTGTGCATCACTTGTGTTTATTGTTGGTTTTTTTTCCTTTCCCTTTTTAGTTTTATATTCTCTCTCATTGTTATTTCCCGTAGTAGTTTTATAGTATACTTTAGTTATTAAACTGTTCTTCTCTCAACCTCTGGGGTTTACATTCTTTTGATTTTCCTCCCCATGCTGCCCGGAGGAGGGAGGTGAGCAAATGGCTGCGCGGTTCTGGGTTATCGGCTGGGCTTAAGATACAACAATAATAAGTCCTGATGTGTATTCAGTATGAAAAATATGTTCTCATTATTCCTAAAGTTTCTTTGTTTTGCCTCCCTCTTGACCACGAGGTGTCACTCTGGTACCTCAGCACTGGCAACCACTGCAGGGGGGGCAGGGAAGAGGAGAAAACTCTGACTCTCGTGGCTCCATGAAAAATTGAAGGGTATTTATTTTCTGGTAGGCAGCCAGGCTGAAAATACTATCTGAATTGAAAGCCTTTCATGAAACATCTGGGCAGTTAAATTTTGCTAACTTCAAAGATGTCCATACTGACATACTGATTTCTCTCTCCAGTGAAGAATCACTTAGGCTAACACACAAAAGCCTCCGTAAAACTATTTCATGTTGAAATTAATGATTGGAATGACTATGCTTAATAAAGCAAATATCACAGAAGTGCCAGTCAACAGTTAAACTACAGCAGGCTCACAATCAGTAGCACAAAGCCTTATCAATTTTCCACAGTGGCCAGTTTTGCAGTGGGCTTTTTTCAAGTCTGCATGCTTACTCTCTAGATTTCCCATTTGGTATTTGATGCGTGTGTGTGAGATTGTGTCTCTCTTTGTTTTGCAGCCTGTCACTTTCTAAATACCTTTCATAAGCTTGACTAGATTCTCTGCTGGTGAAAAAAAAAAAAGGAACCACCAATAAACAAATAAATAAACAAACAAAACCAAACAACCAAACCCAAAATAAAACCCCAAAAAAACCCCAACAAAACCCCAAAACAAACAAAAACCCACCCAAACAGTCAAGCTTATAGCAGTTGAGAATGTGGTTCTCAACACTGACTTTAAATACAAGGTCTTGTTTTTACTTGTTGGTATGGTGTTCTAAATGCAAAAGCTTTTGGCTAAAAGCAGAACTATGTAAACTTCCCAGATGACTCAATCTGCTCTCAAAAGCATGGGATTATACAGTCACATGCCTGATAAAACTCACCCCAGTGCTGATACATGAAGCATTAGGATTGTTTTTTTTCTCTCCTCTCTCAATGTACAGAGTGATGTACAGGTACATAACTAACAAGTTTACACTAATAGTTCTGTTCACTGTGCTGCTTGAGACAGAAATGCAGGTGCTAATGTGTAGGAGATGTACTTTGATAGTTATCCTTGGAAATGGAAAAATACACTAATTTCCCAGTTCTCATTCAAGTGCTTATAATGTGGTCTAGGTATAAGTGCATTTTACACATAGTTAAAGAGCATAAATAAATGTGAATATATAGCAGGTATCCTCTCCTACAACATGAGGCCCTGTCAAAGTACTTATTCTGGTAAATGGGGAAAAATACTAATGCTGCTGCTTTATAATGGGGTGGTTTTCAAAGATATGTAAAATCATATTATAACATATCCATCTCCACAAGCAACATCAATTCTAAGGACAGAGAGTGAGTACAAACTAAATGAGAGTCCTTAGTAAAATCTATCATTGGCTTAACTCAGAGAGTCGCTAGACATCTTTCTGCAACTCAGGGAAACCCTGCCAAAGATGGGCTCTGTGATTTAACTCTTCCTGCACATCTTCAAAACCCCAGGCAGTAAGCCAGACTGTGCTCCTTTCCAAAAGAAATGCTTAAACCTTGCAGCTTCAGGTGTTCAGGTCGAGAGATGTGGTCTCAGTCACAATAGGTTGCAGTGTGATGAACATCACACACACACCCAGAGGCAGGTGAGACACTAGCAAGCACTGCAGGTGGGAATGACCCTGTGTTTGGGGACCATGAGTACATCATGCGACTTCATACTGAAAGGGTACAGGAAAAAAAAATCTATGGAAAATGTTTTTTTCCCTTAGGAAATTAAATGAATCACAACTGGAGCCCTCTGACTGCTTGTGCCATGTACTATATAAATTAGGCTGGTGTCTTCAAAGCAAAAAATTTTAGAGAAATAAGGTGGAGTTTAATTTGCCTTCATGTCAGTAAGAAGAATAAATTTTAGCTCTAACATTGTGGTCTTCTGCAATTAAAAAACATTTCATACAGGTGAGTAAATTGCTTTGTATAATTTTCTTATGTAATGCATGTCACAGAGTAGTCCTGGCTTAGAAAAAGGCAAGTTTATGGATAATAAGAAGCAGTGCTTGGCCAGGTTTCCCCTTCTTCAAGCTTTGAACAAACATCAACTGCTTTAATTAACCTTCAACACTTTTATATTGTCTTTTGAACTGAAATAGAGTGCATTCTCTGCACATATCAGTTATTTTAAAATGAGAGAGTATTTGCAAAGCGGAAGATTGTATTTTTCAATCTCTCTACAACCAAGCAACACGGAAAAATGCTTTTGCTTTGGTTCCATTGTTTGATTTTATTTCCTTAATTCTTAGGATAGGAGTAAGTGGACTTAAAATTCATTTGGTATTTTGGAATATGGAGAGTACCTTCCAGCTGTCAAAGCCACCAGTCTCTGTAGATGTGATTTAGAGAAGCCCCTTAGAGTCTAGGCAAGATTTACATTAGCCATGACTTTGGGCTTTGGTGTTTCTAGCACCATTTCTGCAATGAGTTTCATGTGAACATGACTGTTTGCCAGGTGAGAGCCAGAGTCCGGGGGAAGCTAAAACAAAGCTGCAGGCTCTGGGCCTTCTATTTATAGACCACGTATGCCAATTTTCCTCCCCAGATGTGATTATTACATTCACAACACAAATCGGAGCTGAAACCTCAACAAAACTGGAAGCTAAGCTGTTCAGTGTTACCTCCAGCAGAGAGCAAAATAAACACATTCCTGCAGTGTGCTTTTCAATGGCCAGCCTCAAACTTCGCATCAAACAAATCTAGCGAGTGACATATTGTAACACATGACTTTAAAATACGAGAGAAAGGAAAGCTTCTTCAGCAGCAACCAGAAAAACAAAACCAAACGAAAGCCCAAAAATTCTGAAGAGCCTCAAGGCATGTTACTGAGGTATTCGAGGCAGCTGTCAGTTTGGTAGTTAGCCCCATTCAGCAATGGTCATTCTTCCAGTTATTCTTTGTGTTTGAATAGGGACTGTCTTGCTGCCTAGCTCTTAAGCCCTATCCTGAAAGTCTTGTTACTCTTGGGGGGAAAAAACCCCAAATGAAACTAACATACCACTGCATTTCAGTTCTGGCTTGCTAAGATTGAGGAGGAACACAGAACAAGGAATAAGCTCTCAGGCTTCCTTAATTTACCCAAGGCATGACCAAATAAAAAGGTTATTCTGGGATGTGACATTCCCACGAAGCAGCTGGCCTATACTAGGTGATACATGCTTTAGCCCATGAGAAATGGGAGAAAATGAAAGTCTAATTCTTACAAAAAAAAATTAAAAAATTTAAAAAATCATTCAGGTCACAGTAACTGAGCCTTCAGAAAGTTCCCTGACCAGCAGGAAAGTTTCTCACCATCTGCCCCTACAATTTCAAAGTGACAGGCTCACAGCATTTGCTATGACTTTGACAGTGCTTGACTTTGCCGTTTTATTAAGTTGGCTTCCAAAGGAAGGACCCAAAAAGCCTTTCACCTATTAAGGAGTTAAAGTCAGCTTTTTAGGTTTTACCTGTGGGATTGTGTAATGAGAGTATGGGACTCATTCAGAAGGGTTTCAGGCTATAGGAGTTATATGTAAGCTGGAAGAATCAGTCAGTGTCAGAAAGATTTGACACTAAAGTAAGTGAAGGTTTATTGTTATTACTGTATTATAATTATTTTAATAATTCCTGGCTATAAAGGTATGAGCTTTGTGATCTCTATTGGCCCTGTAAGACTTTCTGACCAGTAACAAGAGCCAAACTGAGATATCAATACTGTAGACTTAATGTCCTGTGGCTACATGGGATTATCAGCATCTCTGCTCTCACTTAAAAGGCTTCTTGTTTCATTTTAAAGTCTCTAGGACTCACAGAGAGACTGAAAGATGAAAAGCCCCATAATTGTAACTAATTGTACCAGATTCGGGCTTGCCAACCTGGACCTGCTGGCAGGACACAGCCACTGCCTTGTGAAAAGCGCCTCAGGTACCGCACTGATGAGCAAGCCCACAGCCCCATGCCAGCCCTCTGCAAGGGCCTGAAGAGGAGGGCATGAGGCTTGGCCCAGCTGTGCTTGCACTGGCCTCCCCAGCACTCGAGCTCTGAGGTTCACAAGCAGTTTGCTCCCAGCTGCCACTTGGGACTATTTCGTGTTTGCAGCACCACTGTGCTCTGGAGGCCACTGCCCCATTGGCAAACCCCACTTTAAGTAAGAAATGGTGGCAGGAGCAGGTAGAGGGAAGAGGTTCAGACAAACCCACACATATCTGTTTCATACACCATCAAACCATCACTTGCATGGCAGGAGGCACCTTCCCTACAGCAAGTAAAATTACAGCATGAGGAGCATTCACCTACACCACATACGAGATTGACAGAGCGTCCCCGAGAGCTTCATCATGCTAAAGAAAGCATATAGCACCAAGAGAGTCTCAGATGAACACATCTAAAGCATGTGAATATCCCTGGTATTTTGTTCATGTATTTAGTCCCATGCATATATCCCGTATAAACCATAGACTGCTAACGAATGCAGTGTGTAAGATATGGGTATATAAAGCATCAAAGGAAATGCTTTGCTGAGGAAGTGGTGAACCCACCACCTGTGCAGTAGGTCAGAGAACACCATGAAGGATTATCTTTCTTTTATTGTGCAAAGGACAATGACACTGAAACACACTTTCCCCCCAGATTTTGGTGCCTGATAAAACCAAGGAAAAAAGGTTCTACTTGAACAATTTCAGGAAAACTGAGGGAGGGAGAGAGGAAAAGAAAAAGGAGAGGAGGCTGCAAAGGCCTCTGGGGAATAGGAAGGCAATAAAAGCTAAAGCATCAGTAGAGCTGGTCATTTCAGCACCTGATGGAGGGTAGTACTGAGAGCTAAAGGGAGCAAAAGGTAAACTGTTTTACATGCTTCACACTTACCTGGCTTAAACTGATATTTTTCTTCTGTTGTGTAAGTGTAAACTGGAAAATGAGCTCTATATCTTCTAAGGTCTATAGGAATCTTTCTTCCTTTGCATGAAACTTCCATCCCATGGCACACCAGTGCTTACATGCTGTTAGCAGTTTAGGTGCGTATTTGTTTAATCTCTTTGTTTGCTCATGGACTGAACTAAAGGCTCCTTTACAGCTTCCCCTGTCCTGTTTCAGCATCCAAGACTTTGGTCAGCTAGAAACCTTCTTCTTGTGGTTTCATTGGGGTTGGCTTGCACTAGTTCATAACACTGCAGGATGCCTCTTGTAAGGAAATAGTTGTAAGCTCCCATCATCTTTAGACTTCAGTCTCTGCTCCCTGCTGATACACTACACTATTGTGCTAAAGAAAGAGGTGTTTAATTAAGGAACGAGTAGTAAAACATCTAATAATTGTATAGATGAGTTGCGATGTGGGATATCTTGACCACAAATCCTAGCTGGTCACTAACAGCAGGGAAAATACCTTGCTTAAAGTTATAAAGGATATCGTTGCTGTAGCTTCAAACAATGAGCAAGGACAAATAGGTGTGGGGATCCGTGCAGCTGATGTACTTACAATTAGCTCCCACAGAATATTTTTATCTACTACTTTTTCCCTATTCAGTGGGGTAATCCACCTACTTAAAAGAGGTGTTATGGTTCTAAATTAATTAATCTTAGAGATATGCTTTTATAGCAATGCCTCATCTGCTACGCAAAAGTTAACGATCAGCCACTCCCCTTGCTTGAATTAGGCTTTCAACAGCCCATTCAGCTTTTAATTTCCCTTTTTTAGATGTTGTAATGCATTTTTTGTTCGACACATTTTCCTCTGCTCCTGGCAACGTTCAGAACCCTCAGCAGGCGGGTAAAATATCCCAAAACAGGGGAAGTGAGCCTTATATTTATGAGGGAATGTGATGCTCTTTCACAACTGGCCACACAGCTATATTCTAGCTAGCTATACTAGGGCAGGTTTGATCAGAGGCAGGCTCCAATATGTGCAACTCCGTGAAAAGCAGAGCCAGAAAAAAGCCATCTGTGCAGGTGGCACATGTCCATAGGGAATGGTGTAAAGGTTATTCTAAGGACTCACCCGTGGTACTGCATATTGAGCTGCTCCAGTGCGTTCCTGCAGCTGGAAGTCAGAGGGTGATGGTACAAGAGGAAGGACTGGGAGCTGAGTTCATGCATGAGGCCTGCAAACACCAGTCTTAGCTAAGGTGAATGCAGGTGAATCCACTCATAGTGATTATTGTGCATCTAATAACAAGACTTGCTTTCTTCTGGCATTGCCTACCACCTACTCTTCAGCCTCCTCTCTGTAATTTTTTCCTCTCCCCAGTTCAAAAAGCAGTGAAGTACACACAGTATTTCCAAGGGCCTAGTCTGAAAAACAGGATGCTACTGATGCAGAGCAAGAACGAAAGATGCTATTCTCTCTGCACTTTAAATCCTCCGGACCTATTTTTAGGAAAAACTGTGGTTTTTATTAACCAGTATAGTACCAATACACTCAATGTTTACTCTATTGACCAATGTAAGTGTTCTGCCTAAGGTTTGGATATCTAGTGAAAAAAACCACTGTCCTTAAGCCTCGCATAAACATAGTTCTTAGATGAACCTGGGTGTTTCCCAAAAGGCATATTTGACAACTCAAGAGATGTGCTGTGACTGCAATCTAGTATCATCATATCTAGGAAGAATGTGTTGCACCTTCTTTCTTTCAAAAGAAATGGTGAGAACTGGATGGGGCTTTGAGCAACCTGATAGAGTGGGAGATGTCTCTGCCTATACAGGGGGGGTGGAACTAGATGACCTTTAAGATTCCTTCCTGCCCAAACCTTTCTATGATGGCTCTGACTGTGCCTTGGTCTGTCCTACCCAAAGTGCTGCCTGAACTCTTCATCACTAAAGGCACTTGTACAAAACTGAGTTAATTTTTCCCAGTGCTCTGATGTGAGTATATCCACACATCATCTTTAATCACTCTCAACGCCCGCACTTTGCTACATAGCTTAAGAAAAGCTTAAGCTACAAGAGGGAGGAGGATGTATGGGAAGGAAATAAACATTTCAATTTTAAAGGCAACAGCAGGCAGAACCTAAACTTATTAAACTATATATATAAAATCTATGGATAAAATATGCAACTTAAACTAAGGGCATGGAGCCAGAAAACCAAAGGATAGCAGCTCAGAGGGACAGTTGAGGCTTGTTTAGCTGCTCTGGACAAAAGTGAGAAGCTCCCACTGCAGGGAGGATGCCAGGCCCTACACTTTCTATCTGGAGCTGAGAATCGAACTGGTGGTTGAAGTGGCTTGAGGTGGCAAAAGTCAGAAGTTTTGAAGGTGAAAAATTTTTAGGTGAAAAATTGCACTGTGAAAGCACAAAGGTCCAAGAAAAAAAAAAAAACAAAACCACAAACACTGTTCCACTAGCTAGCGAAGAACTCATCAGAGACATATAAATACAACTTCACACACTTTAACGTGTAAACCACTCAACAAAAAAAATTGTGCTACGCTGGCAAAATGGTAAAAGGCCGTAAGAAAATTGAAAAAGCTTATAGTGATGAAAGACTATTCCCAGAGCAATAGAAGAAATGTGTATCACAGTAAGTGATGGTGCTTTGTCAGCCTCGTGTGAAAATCAGCAAAGTGAGTAGGAAGCAAGACAAAGAGGGTAGGCAGAAGTGGTGGCTGGACACAGTATTGTAGACCTTGGCGCTCTACATTCAGCAGCAGGCTGATGGCTGTGCTTAAGGTAAGGCATATCTCCATATTTCTCTACTATCACTATTAGCATCATACTATTTATTTTTTTTGAATATGGTACTGTGCAGCTCCAGAGCTGGAAAGTGGTTCATTCCCAACAGGCAAAATGGCCTCCTAAAGAGCAGGGAAGCATAGGTGACTGGGGATCACAACACAAAGAGCTGAATCTAACGTGTTACTTAGATGCTTGGTTACATGAAATGAACGCTTTAAAATGCCTGGCAGACACTGTATTCATACTGTGTATCGTCGTGTGATTTAGCATCATCCGGAACAACCACGAGCATTTGCTGTAGACCGCGAGGCCTGATTTAATTTTTAAGTATATTGGTAAGGACTATATCTCACTCACAGGAGTTGGCGCCTGGGTTTGACTCCTGTGCTCAAAGGGGTACCTGTTCTGCAGTCTTTCTGTCTGTAGAGACAATCACTTCATGCATCTGACCTCTTCTAAAAGACTCATCCTTTGCTCAGAACATTGCAGGAACACTACAATCTTCCAGGAATGAATGAAGGATGAATCCCCCTGCCTTCCTTCCTCCCCCTTCATGGGCTGAGCTTATACTTGCCAAGAGGCAAGTGATGAGCTCTTGAACTGACACCAGATAGGAGACCAACAAGGGACTCTGCCTGCAGCACACAGTGGGGAAGAGCAGACTTGGGTATTTCTGCAGTGAAGTAGGAGTGTCCTTACCCAGGGTCACAGGAACAGCCATGGGCTGATCACCAAAGGTCTGCTCAGCCCCAAATCATGCCTCTGACAATGGACAGCAGCAGATACTTTGGGAAAGATAAAGCAAAGGTAAGCATGAAATGGTACTTGGTAGTATACTCCCAACTTTCAGTGCCTTGGACTTAAGTCCCTGAAGCAGAGATGGTGATCTGGTTTTGACAGCTTTTCTCCCCATAGATTTATTCTGGGAGCTGTGTGAGCTTCCAGTGTTCTCTGGCAAGAAATTTTGCAGCTCAACTAACACTGGTGTGGAGAGATGGTCTTGGTAGTGAACCTGCCATGTGCTACTTTCATTTGATGCCATTCAACCCTCATACTGTGGGATTGCTCAGTTACTTCCTGATAGCCTTTCCACCTCCCATGAGTTTGAGTATCTCCAGTTGCCTCCCTGCCCCAGGGTAAACACAGCCCTTAATGTAATACACATGCCTGCTTTCTTAGCAGTCTGGAAGTACTAAAACTCTTCCTGAAGACCCTTCTGGTTTCCTAGAGTATGCCACTCCCTACAAATGACAGCACATTGCAGATACAGTGATTGCGCCAGTCTGCCCGCCCTATGCCCAATTATAGCCTATATAAAAGAATGAGGATGCTCATGAAATGTCAAGTAGTCATATCAAATGGTTTTGCCTTGATTAGTGCATCACTCAAATGCTGCCAAATCGGAAGATGACTGTAGCTGACTGCTGAAGGGACAAGGGGAAAATGTTGTGGCTGCGTTTTACTCCCTAGGTATTGCAATTAAGATCAAAAGGGAATTCAAAGAGAAGATCTGTCTTGTACTGATGGTTCCCTGAAAGAAAATAGCAGTAAATGAAGCAGTGAGAGAGAGCAGATTAGTTGAACTGTAGCTTACACCTGACAGTCTGTTCAAGAATTGATTATGATTAGCTATGTACCTAATGGAGAGAGATCAGGGGCAGATCTTGAATGAATCTGGCAAAACCACTTCTGTTTCAACTCTGCTGCAAAATAGATAACAATCCAGAGCCAGTATGGTACAGTTTTTGGATAAACATCCGGGAGATGTAAAGTGTGCTAGAGCGGTTATGGATTCTTGTCGATGGTGTACAGCCTGCCAAGACGTGGCTTAGTGAATGGGCAATAATCCCATTAAGTGCAGGTGGTGCAGTATAGGCACATTGAAAAGCTGCATATTAACCTGTAAAAAGCAGACAACTGGTTTTCTTTTTTTCTACTTATGCTACCATCAATGCCACCTAGATTTATTATTAGCATTTATAACAACAGCATAAAAGCATCGTGAGGACTTCCAGTAATGGAAGGTGATCAGGAAGATAGCATAAAAAGAATCCTATTAGATAGCTATTGCAAAAGAGCACGTGGATAGGTGGGGAAACGCCCTCCCCCTGCACTGAATCCTTCATCCCAGTAGTTTTAGAGCACAGAGGTCAGCAGTGCTGGGTCAGATCAAGGATTCATCTGTCCCTTATACTACCTCTGACAGCGGCCAAAACCTGATGCCCAGAGAAACCAAGAACAGCATGGCCAGTTAGCGATACCTCTTCTGAGAACTCCCAGCTATTTGTTTGCCTTTGAAAATTACTCAGTGAGGCATATTTTTCTATGTATTTATTAACTCCCAGTATACCTGTTATCATGAACTTTTCCAGATTACCTGGGAATTTGTACAGGCTATTCATATCCCCAGTGTCATGTGGCAAGTTCTGCAGCTTGATTGCAGGTTGGGCAGCCTGGCTGACAAGGGCTGAAAAACAACTTCGAAGGAACAGGGGTGCAATGGGCGGATCTGCTTGATTTCTGTTTGGTGTCTGTGTACCCAGATTCAAGGAAACAAGATTTTGAAGCCTGCGGGGAGAATGTACTTCTAAGAAGTTACCTCCTGGCCCAAGTCACACCCTGTGTTAATGCACTGGGAGGGTGAGCAATGTGAAAATAAAAGCCATGGATCTGAAAGAGAATAGCAAATTTCTCAAATGCTGCCCTTATAGTTGTAGGTTATGCAGCAAGTGCCTGCCTTTTACAGGTGCATGGCACATGTGCTCCATGTACCACTCACTGCTCTGTGCAGGGCACAGAGCCCCACAGCAAGCTCAGGCCAACACCACCTATTGTAGTGTCTAGCCAATGGGTAACAGAAAAGATTGAAGGTGAGTCATTTTATGGCTTCTAACAAACTCTGAGGCACCAGCCTTCTTGCCAATTTGCTCAGCTACAGAGGAGCAACCAGTTCTATTAACAGTGAGGAAAATTCTGCCCAGCAACCCCTGCACTGACCTTCAGTCCCTCCTCACCTTCAGACGTACTGGAGAGGCCTAGGAAGAAAGGAAAACAAGCCTTTAACCTAATTACCCAATTACCTTTAGATAATCACCCAATTATCTTTTGATGCAGTCATTTCTATTTCTTATTCCTCCTATCTTCTTAACAAATTAGCTTCCACAAAACAAACCTTGCTGTGACTACCGCAAACAAGCAAACAGACCCCCCTGAGCAGATGATAAAACCCATTAAGCACAGACATCAGTCTCTACAGCTCATTACCTTTTCTAGCCTTGGAAACCTGAGAAAGGAAAGGCTGTGCAGCTGTGGGAACTACAGTCCTTTACTGGCCACAGCACCTGCCACAGAAATGCAGCAGGCCAGGAATTAGTTCTGCATATTCAGACTTTATTGCCCTTGGCCAGCCAAAATGAAGGGGGGACAAAGCTGGGAGAATCCGCCTCAGCAGACCAGCCTGAGGGAGGCAGAAAAAGCTCTGCATGCCCTCTGGAGAGCTAGAAAGCAGAGGTGAATCTTGAGCAATAAGTGCGTGAATACTTACACTTGGTTGAGGTTGTTTTACAGAGTGCTGTTGGATGTCTTACAGACCGCAGGACTAGTGACACTTGATCACATTCCCTGCAAGCCAATGCAGCTCTTCCCATGGACTCTGCTGTGCAGGAACAGGGAGGATTCAGAGCTTCCCTGGCCCCAGAGAGCCCCCAGGGGGTCCTTAGAAACCCTCTTTCTTTATATTGCTTGTGGGAAAAGGCATCATTGTCTAACAGAGTTTGATTACAGGATGAGATCTGTTAAATATTTTAAAACTAACTCCAGAAATGCTATGATTGAAAATGTAGATGTGAAAATGTAGATGTGATATGATTGGCATAGAGATCCACAAAAATTTGCAAGCAGGCTCTAAGTCTAATTAAGGACTCAGGAGAGAAATCTAAAGAAATTTCTTTGTAATATGTAGTGCACAACTAATATTTATAATAGCCGGGAGGTGGGAGTAATCACATCTGATTATCCAGTCAGAATGAACAGCTTATATTTAATGACTAAAATGCAAATTTAATCATATACTTTTAATCTGCTGCTAATTGTAGGTTTTTCTTTTAACCTATGAGGATAACTTGACTACTCAGAACTAATACCAGGGATGCCATGTAATCCTTATTATACAGCCATAACAGAAAAAAATATTAATCCCCATGGGGAATAAAGAAACGTTTTTAAAAAATGTTAAAGGCAAGAAAATTTCTGAAGAAAATCTTCCCTGTGAGGTGTCATCACCTGGCTGCTTATCTAAAACTTCAGAGCAGCCAGAATGGGGGGGGGGGGGGGGGGAAATAAGACAATCCTGCAGTGTGACTGCTCAGACCTGTGCAATACAGAGGGATGGTACCCAGCTTGCTAATTGTATCTAATGGTGAAGCCTGCTTTTCTTTAAAGCTGAAAGCCAGAGCTTTCCACAAGGAATCTGCCCCTCCCCAGTTCAGCATCTTTATAATGGTACCTGAAATAGTGCTGACCAGGCTGTCATGCAGCTTGTCCCTGTGTTCTGTGACTTGGTCTCTGGTTTTCTGAGTGTTTTTTGAAAAGTGATTAACTTTAATCTTTTTATCTTGAAATCCCTAAACAGGCCAATACCTGGCAGCCACAGACCTTTATTTTTCCACTGCCTGCTGTCCAGTGAAGACTGGCTGGAGATCCTTCTTACATTGGGGTAAGGTCCTTGTTGTTCCAGAATATCCTTCAACATGAGACAAAACCAGACGTACCATGTCCAGGAGGTGGTACTGGGCTCCTCTGCAGGCCAAAGGACAGATTGTGGGGTACCAGTGCTGAAAGGACTTGAGGCACACCAGCAATATAATGTTTCCATTGTAACCTGTGCCCCCCATGTGGTGGGGGTGCGATGGAGGGAACAATTGTTCTGCATCTGGGAACAGTTGTTGCTGCAGAACAGCGCAGTGGGATGTTGTAGCTATATGGCCTTGTTACAAATGAAACAGTAAAGCTGAACAATTATAAAGAAGTCATCAAAATCCTGTTGTCCCATGCTAACTTCTCTCTCTGAATCACACCATTATCTTCCCGGTTTGGTTTTCTCTAGAGCTGTGATACATTAGCATAATCATTCTTCTTAACCTCCTGCAGCCTTGATCCAAAAGGTTTTCATATTTCTACCAGAAATCAAGATTTTTATGTAAGCAGCAGTGAGGGATTTAGTTTGCATGTATAAATATACAATACTCTCACTACTCTGGCTGCTAGTGCAAAGTGAATCCATGACACGTTACATTTCTTAGCTAAAGGCAAAAACATAAGTTAATTGACAATGAACTATCCTATTGTAGAGCCTGCAGGATGGGGATTATTGCTGCTAACACACAGTCTTATCCTGCATGAACTACACAAAGCAAACTTCTGTTACCAGATTTGGAACACAGGCAAGTGATAATGTGTAAATTCATTAGGTGGCACCTCTAAGTGTGTGTGTGTGTTATCTCATCCATTTCAATGGGAATTTTGCCTGCAAGAGAAGTAGACTCAGTTAAATGCTGTTAGATTACTTTAATAGACCAAAAATCTAAGGGGATTCAGGAGTGGCAAGCAGCCACCTTAAAGACACCCCACTGCATAGTACATACTTTAAATTCCAACCCAGAGCAAATAAATGCTGGCCTATCCAGTGAAAAGAGTATAGAGATTGTGATCTAGAAAAAAAGGGACAGAATAGGGACAAAACTGTAGTTTCATCTGACAAAGCAAATCTCTTCACTAGACTAATTTTAAAAAGTCTGGAAGAACTGAAATATTTCACCATCCTGGAGTTTAGGTACCAAAATTAATCCTATTTCGTACATTAGACCTTTACCTAAACCTCTCTGTACAGATGATGGAAGACTTGGCCCTCAGAGAAGGATTTCCAAGATGCCTTCACCTGGTATCCCAGTGCTTGTCATTGGAACACGGGGAGAAAAAAAAACCCAAACCTGATTTTACAAAGCAAACACTTCTAGGCATAAATTATTGTGAGAGAGATCTGTGGGTAAGTTGCTGAAGAATTAGGGCAATAAAGCCCTGTGCTGCTTTTCCCTTACTCTGTCTGGTACAATCCTACTTTTAGTGCTCAGAAGGGATGTCTAGGTTAGTCTCTTCTCCTAGGCAGCAGCCCTTCTTAATGTACCCACATATGCCATACTATCTAGCATACCTGTGCATGCTTTGAGGCCTGATCTGACTAAATAACAATGATGACTAGGTTTTCAGCGAATGGAATTGAGTTGTGGTTGAAGTGTGGCCAAGCCCATCTTACTCACAAAACACTTCTGTTTCTGGCTTTGGTGTGCTATTTGTGGGTGGGAAGCCACAGAAACTGGTTTGCGTTGTGGTGCAGAAGAAATTGCTCCCAGAAATTCTGTCTTAAAGAAAAATAGAAAACCACTGTTTCTAAGAAGCTGAATGAGACTCCCCAGGAACAAAGGACATACAGCTTCTTCTAAAGAGTCATATTATTTTAAAAATATTGTCCTGAAGAGCAACGCTTCTGATTTGCTCTTTCCTTCCATGCTATTGGTTTTACAATAAATAAGAGAAACATTTTTACCTCTACTGTTACCACTTTTTCAGTTGAGCCCATTAACTTTTCTAATGGTAAGTTCAAAGGAATAAAATTTTCCCTGCAAAAATAAATCACAGAGATATGTAACATTCTCATAAATTACTGCTTTAAAAAAAATGCACACTGCATGCTGAATGTGCTTAATTTCAATGTCCTTGGCATTGCTTAAGAGCTTTAAAAAAAATTGCAAACATGGCATTCTTTGCATGACATCTTGCAAAAATCCTCTAGAAAAGCATCGGCTTTCTACGTCTATCAATTGAATAGCCTATATGCATGGAGGTAGTTGCTAAGAGTCTACTAACAGGTAATGAGGGATTCTGTAGAATGGTTGATAACTAAGGAAGTGAGAAAGTAGGGGAAAGAATGTTGTACAAAGTTTAGAGCATACTGAAAACCATACAGACTTCCTGCTGTTTACCTGCATTTTTCTTCCCCATGTCTGTCATGACTAATTAGTTTTATGTCCCTCGGGTAATATAATTCTAATTAAATATCAGAAACCATGAGGAAAAGTGGCAAGAGATTTTTTTGCTATGTAGTTGAACAGTAAGTGACAATCGCCAACCTTCTACCATCACATACAAACACTGTAGGATCTCCTTATGACATTCCCAGCCATAAATCCTAATCTGCCATTCAAATATCAGTTCAGCAAAATTCAACAAATGATACCACAACTGGATGCTTACAAAGAGCACTAAAAAGTGCAGCACCTAATGCAAAACTTAGGAAGCTTCTTCAAAGAGCTGGGAGACAATGTGTAACTAAATGGTTTTATTAACTTTCTTTTTTTTTCCAAAATAAAAAACACAAAATAACCACCGAGATTAAAGGCCGTAGACAGCATTAACCAAATGAACCAGCCACTTGGTTATAGTAGCTGATAACTAGAATAACTGGATATTATTGCATATACCTCAAGTTCATGTATACATCCATTACAGTTTGGCAAGATTACAATCATACAGTAGCTTTGGTTGTGTAAAACCTAGTAGCAATACTTAGTTAAAATGTGACTGGTTAACATTTTATAACAACAAATATTTCTCATCTTATTCTCGACACATTTTCTCTCATTAATTCTTCTCCACACTATACATTATCACTGACCAAGAATTAAGGAGACATATTTGCAACCATCATTTATAGCCCTTCTTTATCACCATACGGTGATGAATCTTATAGGGGTAGGAATCTGTCGCCTGCTTTCCTTATAAAAATTTGTAGAGCAGCAACTCTTTCCATGCTGGGTAGCTTTTACCATCCTGTGGTAGCATCCACCAAGAATTAGTCCATTCTGAATGCAAATACGTAGAGGTGTATATGGCTTTCAGTCCAAAGCCTTTCCTGACCTACAGTACTGGGGTTTGACTGTACTGCCTTGCCTTCAAATACAGAAAAAAAGACAAATAGCTTTTCACATTGGTATGCTGAGCTGCCAGCACAAAACAATATTAATGAACCTAATACACAATACTACCTTGGTTACAGAATTGTGCCTGAGACACTGTACAGGATTGCAAGTGTATGTTCTATAGTCTATGTATTTCAGTTTTGGTCTTTTAAAAAATGCTCTCATCCTTACATAACCTAGTGTAACACTGCAGCTTTAGAGTAACTCTTGATAAAAGGTTGTGAATACACAGGCTATTTAAAAACACTGGAGGCTTTTCCTTTTCTTGCACCGCTTGTGCAGAATTCCTCTTTTCTGCCGTCATTTTGCCCCCAGCTTCCTGGGAATACTTACTTCCAGGGGAAATATATAATCTACTTAATTAAAATAATCTAACAGTTTGAGTTCTACCTGGGAAAAGCTATAAAAGATTTTGGATCAAACTGAAGTGATCTTGTGTGTGAAGACCCTTCTTCATTTACAAAATGCTGTAACACTAGATAACTCCTTTTCACAGCCCTTTCGTTTGCTTGCACTGAAGCAAAAGGAATTCAGCATAAGGAATGGCTGCATGGTTAAGATCCCACAGAACAAAGTAACTGCCATGCAGTAATTTAAATGCAAGCAGTGTAACTGCTTTTTGCGCTCAGATCCATACTTGTATGAGGATATAAATTAATAAGCCCTTCTAAATCATTTTAGAAATATCCTCTTTGATCTAGACATATAAAACCTCTGAATGCTTAGAATCACTAGATTTCACGTGGCCCACATAGTCATAATTATTTGCACTTACATGGCAAATATTAGAAATACATTTGCCTGCGGTTGAACAGGTAATTATACTGCCTATTATTCAGCTGAGCAAAGATCAAGCACTCTATATCTTACAGTTATTGGATCTTATTCTAACCCTTTGCTTTAGAAAGGGGAAATAACCATCTAATTATATTACCAGTGCACAGTACTTAGTCTAAAAAGACAACATATACTAGGCAACTAGATTTTTTCCTAAGATGACTTTTTATGAGATACTCTAAAAGTGGTCTCTTATGACTGAAGATTGTCTATTTCACTGTACTCGCATAGTAAAAATAGTTAAAATCTAATTACAAAGCTGCTACATGGTTATTTTGTGGTCTGTAAAATAAAACAGTATCCAGAATTTTATCTGAACAAAATGCACCAGACAGTATAAAAATATTTCCCAACTGGAAACTGAAATATTAATGCTGGACTTTTTTTTTTTTTTGTATAAAAAGAAATGTAATAATGGTAGACATTCACCTGCTTACTAGCCAAAAATATACATATGACTTCGAGGAGCTGTTCCAGGCTCACTTTCAACGAGCTTGTGCTTTTGACCCTAGCGTAATAAATGCACACATGGAACAAAGTTTCCTGACAACCTGAACTGTATCTTATTTCTAACAATAAGAGTAATTTTTGACATTGGCTATAGATTTCCCCTTATCTGCTTTGTTCAGGCAACTACAGCAGAGGAATTCCAGAAGCACCACTTCCGCTTTGAATGGTGTTTGTTCAGGGCAACATCTTCCTTTTCTCTTTCTTTTTTAACTCGCTGGTAGTGATCTTCTTCCTTTAAATACCACACAGGCGGCCACCGATGCCTCTCAAAATATTCTTGATTATCTGATTAAAAAGAAACAATCAAAAAGCCTCCGAATAAGCTAATAAGATACATAAATCCCAGAAATGTCTTGAGTGCCTGCAAAAAGCTATGCAGCTGATCATTCACCCAGTCTCTACATTAGCTGGTTTATTGGGGATTCCCCGTTTCCCCATATGCTTTACTTACAGTGTGAAGAGACTCTGAAAGTGGTTACACACAAGAGGCCTTAGTCCACCAACGTGTAAAAAAGCAAGCCCTTTACAGAGTGTATTTTTCATTGTGGAGACTGAAACTACCTCTGTTCCTTTTAGCATCACTATAATAGGTAAAGAATGTAATGCTTGCCCAGGAATCAGGCTAATGGTTATGACCTTTCTTTACAGATAAGAATTTACTAGTGCTACTCAGGATAACACAGAGGTTCAGTCTCATGATTTAGCTCATCTTTGTCTTCATGTTTATTCAACTGGGTGGGGAGAAAAAGGGAAACCTCATGAAAACTGAGGAAAGTTGCCCATACCTGAAGATTTAGCTTTGATTTCCTTGCGGAATTTGGAGCAAACACTGTTGTAATTGGTGCAGATGTAGTGCAAACACCAAGCTGCCAGCTGGTTAGCATTGTGAAACTGTAAAGAAAACCAAAGAGCTTATTCCATTTCCTGAGGTTATCATTCGTTTTGCAGCCCCAATTAACAACTAAAGCTAGAACGGCCCCCAGTGTATCTGGCAGCAGTCTCCCAAGCATACAGGGGAGCTTTTGAGCTGAAGTGGCTTCTAGATGCCCTAGACCTTGCCATACAATTGTGCTGGAACAACAACTGGCCCAAAAGGCTCATGAATAGGTGTTTAGAACGCACAGCATCTGGCGAATTGCATCCAGTCCCACAGAGGATCTGAACCCAAGGCATGCTGGACTTAAGTTTTCTGCTGTGATTGTACCAGTCATATATCCTTATCAATTACTGCAGATCCTGCTCTGAATTTATTGCCTGGGAAACTATATAAATCGTTTAAATAAATAGACAGAAATAAAGTATTACTTGAAAGCTCAATACAAAATCCTGTACAAGCTTCCTTTGGTCATAAGGAAGCACAGCTATAATGCAAGTCTAATTGTATAGCATATGTATTTATTTTGACATTATGACTGTCTACTATGATCTTCTCAGGCTTTAGACAGATCATAATGATGTAAGTACTGGGCGCAGAGGATATCCTACCAGTAGTTAAACATATTACTTCTGTTTTCAAGCAGGAGACAAAAAAAAAAAAAAAACCCACCATGAAAAAAACACCCTTCATAAAATCAAGTTTAAGTGAAGTGAGCTGCCCTTTATTGGTAGGGGTTCAGTCCTGGTTTTGCAACAGCATTATAGGTATTGCAAGAGAGGTACTTGAAAGCAGCTTGGTGCTCTTGCATGGTGGCTAGCTTGTGCTGTATTTCAGTGCTGCTTAAACCCCAGACTTCAAGCCAAGCTGCAGCCAGATTCATCATCCGTGTGAAATCAAGAAGAATAAAATTAAAAAAAAAAAAAAAAGTTTTATTTAGTAGTACTCCCAGGTACTTTATCTGGGAGACTGCTCTATCACTCCTTTTGGAAAACAAAAGCGTGCAGTTTAACTGCGAGCTGGACGTTTGCTCTCTTCATGGTTTCCAGTTCTCCAGAAACATTGAAACGTTTGAACATAATATAGCAGGATTTGCACTCACTCTGAACTATCAGATGACTTGCTCTGAGTAGCCAGTCTAAGTGTCAAGACTAAGAAACCAAAAAATGTTGTCTTTACAATACAGGTCTAAATATATATACAAGAACCGAATTGAAAGGAAACACCGTTACAAAGCTGAGCAGCTTCATTGTATTGCATTTCATGTTACTGAAGCATGGCCATGAGAACGTGGAGCTTGGAAGCTCCACAATCAAGAAAAACTAAAATACGTATTGGAAAGAGAACTCCTCTGAGATTGCTTACATAGATGTTTCATCTTTGAACTAATGGAAAAACCTTCTTTAAAATGGAAGATAAAACTAAGTTTTATTGTCAGTCACTCTCAGAAGTGCAGACCTTGAGCCACTGAAAAGCAATGCTCAGAACCAGTAAGATGCTAAAAGCAAGTCCTGCAGTTGATGAGAATATCTTTAAAAAAACAGTGCACACTGACCTGTGCCAATTCCAAATAGGATAGTACATCCCCATCTATTGCAGTGCCACTCATGGAGGCTTTTGTCAGCTCCTGTACTGCATGCTGTTCTGTTAGAGGAGAAAACTTGTCACTCACACAGGAAATGGTCACATATCAAGGTCAGGTCATCCACAAGAACCAGGAAGGAATGTTCTGCCTCCTTCTCGTGTTAACTCCAACATTATCAAGTGGCACATTCTCTCAGATATCCTGAGCAGATTGGGATGAAGTCAAATTCTGTCCTTTAGAATTGTGGCTGGAGGTTCTGCATCACAGGTATAAACTGCTTGCTCCAATGGAGCACAGTCCATATGAGGATTTACCCCTTTGCCTCGAGTCAAACTATTAATTTCTGGTTTCACACACAACTCTTATCTCTTTCTTACAGAGAGCAAGCCTGCAGTTAATAACCACTTAAAGGAGGACAAAGTTTAGCATCCACTAGTCTCTTTCTGGCAGAATGGACAGGTGCAATATTCAATATAAATTAGAAATATGGATCAGCTGTCTCTTTTGGATAATACAAAAGCAATAGCCAAATTTTTAGGCAACAGCGCACTTGCCATTGCACTGTAGATTTATTGACGAGCATACCCACACCACTGATATAGAAAGTTTACTTAAGGCCCCTTTCAGATTCTCAGGTTAGTTGTTCCTAGGGATCCAGATGAAGGCTGACCAGCTTCTCAAAAAGTTACTTCACTGCAAGAGTCTCCTTAACCCTTTGCTAGAATCTTAGAGATTTGAGTATTTTTTGAGAAATGTTGTCAGCTGATTTGATTCTACTGAGTTCAGTTGTTAGCAGTAGCCTTTGTACTCAAAATTATTTTATTAAGAATTAAAGGGAATGAAATATTCTTAATACTATATGTATGTTTATGCCACAACTACTTAAAAAAGTAACCAAGACTTCAGTTAGAGATGTGTGTATAAAATCAGGCAATAAAGATTTGGTCTGTCAGAACCAGTGAAGAGAAGGTACATGGTTCTGATGTACAGCTGACGGAGAGCTAGGATTTGGTATGTGATTAAATTTTGCCCATATGTTGTCCTGTAAATATGTTTAACTTTGCTTCATCTGTCTCTGCGTGTTTGCCTTGGCCATGTCTTTAGAACAATGCCAAGTTACATACATAAAGAAAAACAAACAAACAACAAAACAAACCAAAACAACCCCGGAGGTCTGGGGGGGAGGGGGGTGTACGGATTTAATTTTAAAACTAAGTAGTATCCTATCCCGTAATTTTTCTCCAAATATGTGATTTAATTTTTTTTTCTTCCTGAAATTAGGTTTAAATCCCCATGTATATACCAAACTATTAACTTCTTATCTAGGCAGTGGAAAGGGATCCAGGCATCATCTAGATCAGTTTTGAATTGGCTCAGTTACTCTCTTCAAATAGAAACATATAACGGAGCACTTCATTCATTACAAAATGGAAAGCCTGGGGTCCATCCTGTTTTCAGATAAATTAATCACAACAGAATGGACATTACAAACCACAGGCATTATTATCAATGCTAAAGAGAAGGTTTACTCTTTCTGTTTTTAAAGCACGGGATACTTTAATGTCTTGAGCGGGTGGCATAAAACTAATAAAGGCAGGAGAATGGCAAATACATTTTTCTAGGAAGGGAAGTATCAATTTTTATTACAATACTCCTTGCAGAAAAAATAAAATAATTAAAAAAAAAAAAAATTCCCTAGCGCTTGAGAGAATCCTGTGTGTTCCAAAACCGTTAAACCTGTTTCAGCCATTGCAGAAGAAACTGCTTTGGACAGGGCCACAAATTCTTACCTGCTAGCGCAACCAGGTGAGGAAGGCAAAACCTATTTGCCAATGCAATTAACTCCAGTGTGTCCAGTTCCTGACTGGAGGACAGTTGCTTGGTATACAAGTAATCTAAAACTGCTTGCATGGAAGTCTTGTTTATGTTGGGAAGAACTACCTGGAAAATATATTTAAGAAAAGAGTCTCTAATAATTAAGGTACTTTCATATAGAGGCCATATATCATTTCTGTCACTTTGCTGGACTGTCGCTTTTTCTCTTCGAGTCATTTTAGAAATGCAGGGAAAACTAAAGGATAACTGAAAAAACCCAGCCCTCTCAGTCTGTTTATAAATAACTAAATTAAGTTAATGATGGGAGGGGAAGGGACTGAGAAATGAATAAATGAGGCAAAGAAAATGTAAACCATTTTTGCCACACAAGTGTAAGTAATGTAACCACCATGTAATGAAACTACCAAGACTAGGACAAAAGCTTTCTAATTTTTCACCAGCACAACAGTAACTTCATTGTGCTGCAGTGAAGCCTGAAAGAAAAAGGACACTTAGGAAGCCTCACTGTAACCTATCACTTCAGCATCTCAACTACAGTTTGTACACTCAAACACTCCTCTAAACAACAGGATAAAACTGATTCTTGCAGGGCTCAAGGTTGCAGCAGTTTAAGTCTGCTTCCAATACCCAAGCTAGTCAATCCCATTAATCACCAGTCTTCAAAACTCAAGGAAGAGATGCTGGCACTGAAGAATGCACAGTGGTATTGTGAAGAACTTGCAGTAAAAAATGACAGAGAAGAAAAACAATGATAAAATTGTGATGAGGAATCAAATGTACATGCAACTTAGTCTGAGTGCTTGGGGATAGTCAGCACATACTTTGTGTTAGAAGGGGATTAATCGTCACATAGCTGTTTGTTAACCTTCGGGGGCTTGTGTATTTTTCTTTCAGCTCTACCTGTATGGGTGAGATTCAGAGCCTGATCTGTTAGTGCTGAAGCACGAACTTCTTATGCATATCAGCCACTCTGGGAAGCGGCTCAGTTCTCCAAGTAAGAGAAGCTAGTTCTGAAATTCATTCATTATTAATGTATTTTTGTTAGTGCAGAAAACTTCAGTGAATAAGTCTATATATCTGCCCCAAACACACAAAAAGTAATAAGTAAAAAGTAGATGGTTTTATTTTTTTGTAAACCAGTCAAAGGAAACCATTCAATTTGTATCTGCCTATATTTTAAAACTTCCAAAAGCATTACTGAATACTTTAAACTTTACAAAATGGAAGCTAAATATTTTAAATTGGAAAGATGAGCTAAGACAAGTTAATCATTAAAAATAGGCTGATAGAAAATAAATGCATATTCTTTATTGCCAAATGTTGCTTACTAGAATCAAGCTATGTACTTTTAATGAACCACTTGTTGAGCATGCCTCTGGGAAAGGAATTATGTTTACAGCTGTATTAGAAGAAGCAAGAAAAATCTAAGTAGAACAAAATCTTCCAGAATATTAAACACAAAAACCCCTCTTCATATGAGCAAGACCCATGAGTATGGAAAGGAATAAGAAAATCAAAACAAAAATCAAAACCTTGGTATGGGTAAGACACAAGAAAAAATATATAAGCAGAGTGTTTAGAATTTAAAACACAGACCATGAGGGCACCTGAAAATACAAGGCTTCTGCTGCAAAATATTAATTCAAAGCTTTGAGATATTTTATACTGTACTTCACACCTGCTTTACTCAAGAGGACAAGCTGATGCACCAGAGAATCTAAGCTTAGTTTCTATTGAAGTATGTGAAGCCAGCTCCTTCTTTTAGTTTAACACTCCATGTTCTTTAACCCTTTTCCTCCTTTAATTCTTTCATCAATGCCCCTGCCCCAAGATTTTTTTGTGATGCTTCTGATTGTATAAATACATATTCACACAACTTTATAACTTATTTTAAAAATTTCATACTTAGTTTCTCCCTCTTTCTCTGTATTTAATATTTTAAAGGATTTCAGGTTTAAACACATGCTCCACATTGGACGAAGTTTCATGCCTTGCAGAATATCTGTTATCCTCCTAGGCATCTTAATTATTAAATTAGCCTTACGGCATTACCCTTAAGAAGAAAATCATCGCAGATCTGCAAGGGAAGAATAAAGATTCATTCCAGGGGTTATTGCAACCTTTCAAATAGATACAGAATGGTGCTTCCGTCACCCTAAATCCATCAGACATTATAAGCAAAATGGACAAAAATGGACATATACCTCACTATTGGAGCTTTCAATAAATGATCCTCCAAACATAGCAGACATCCATTCACAGCTACAGATCAGCAGTGGCTTGTGGGCATTTATGGTTCCGTCATCCAATTTAAATGTCACATCTGCCATGGGAACAAAGAAACAGGCATGCCGCAAGTCTGCGTTTAAAGTGAAACTGTGTCTCTAGAATGTATGTTTCACTTGCTCATTGTTAACCAAGGACTTCTTTCACTTCCCATGACCCTCATCCTAAAGATAACGCTAGTGTTTTATGTAGTTAAATAAAAAGCCTCACTTAAATGAGGATATTGGATGTTCAACACTTCGGAAAATTGGGTCAGTTATTTAAAAGGTTTTGTGTAAATTTTAAGAAATTAAACTGCAAAATCACAGGTTGGAACAGTAGGCCCTGAGTAACACTGTAATTATAGGCTCATCCCTCCTCTCAGAACAATGTAAGTTGTCACAGTTCTTGAAGTCTGTGAAGTGACAGTAACTCAAATGAGAAAAGAAATAGTGCTTTTCCTGTTAAAGCATGTATTTACTTACCAGAAAATGTCCCTTTGCAAAGGCACTCTTTTATCCGGTTAGCTTTTCTGAGATGAAATGCTTTAGTAATCTCTTGATTCATGAAGGCTTCTTTATTCATAATATTCTCCACCATCATTCGTAAATCAAATACTTCCAAGATTTCAGCAATCTGAGCCAGTCTTGTGAGGTCTTTTTCATTTTCATCCAGTTGCCCTGTATATAAAAACTGCAAAACAGTTTTGAAGGGTCCAGCCTGCACAGATGAATCCATTTTTACCACTGTTACAGGACATGTCCTATTCGAGACAGGATTTACTTGCATTTCCTTATGCATACTAAGAAACCCCTTACTCCAGGATGACAGAGATCTTGCTGCAGAATTTGTTTCACCAGGTTCTGGTTCTAGTATGTTTAAAGAGTCAGTACTTTCTGGTGAAGGAATTTTAACATCAGCAGATTTTAAGGATCTCTCATCACTGTCACCATTTGTCTCAAGGTGACTTGTCAGAACATCCTTATTTGTATTTCCTTTATTACACTGTGTTTCATCTAAGTCTGAACTTTCTTCACATTCCATTAAGAAAAGGTCATAAAACTTTGAAGAAGAGGTAGCTAGGTAAATCTTATGAGCAAAAATGTAGTCCTGCTCTTGAAGAACAAACATAACATCTGCACACAGTGGGCTGTCCAATAAATATCCAGCTTCATTCATGCCTGCTACAGGACACTCAGGAATTTTGATAACCGGAGGAGGGGCTTTTGGAGGTAGGAATGGAGCCTGAAGCAAAGGTTTTTGGACCTTCTTCAAATGAGATTTCCAGAACTGCAGGTGTCTTCTGGAGATCAGGGCAGCTCTAATTGCATTGTCAAACACATCTTTAATCCCAAACTGGTCAAATACACTGGTTTCATAGTAGGGTATACCAAGTTCCTTGGCAACCTCTCTGCCTCTTTCCGGTGGCAAAATGTCTCCTCTTTTTATTGGCCTACGGTTAAAAAAAAAAAAAAAGTAAACCTTCACACACATGTTGACCATCACAAAGTTACTCCAGAAAGGATGGAATTTTATAAAATGTCTCAGCACCAATTCTGAGATAGCTATCATTCAAATAAAACAAAATATAAAATTAAGCCTACAAGGCCCTTAGCAAAGATTAGCATATACTTGTAATTTAAGCTTGGTGGTGTCTTTGCAATGCTACTAAATATATGTAGAAATCATTTGCACAAAATGAAGCAAGCCTTTTCTCTGTTAAAATGAAATCTACAGTAAAAAGAGTTTATAAGATACTTGAGAACTTTCATTATTTAAAAAACCTCCTACCATCCCTTTCTACTCAGATATTCTGTCAGTATCTTTCTTCGTATCCATCATTTAAACTCAAATGGAAATTCTCATGACATAGAAATACCACAAATATAGCTAAATATGAAATGAGAAATATTTCCCAAGCTCATGCTTTTTAAAGAAATCATAGTAGCCTATGACAAAAGTGTAACTGAACACACACTTCAAGAGATAGGCCTGTTTTGGCTGTAGAAGCAGTATGTGGGAACTCATGAATTTCCAGAGCAGCTCTAGCACATGACATAGGGTAAACAAACCAGAAAAAAGTCTGGGCTAGGATCCATTTTCCCGACAAAAAAATCATCTCACCAGAAGACATGACCCAACAGTGTGTTCTCTGAGCATACCATATTGGGCAGACAGAAGCTGGCACAGACTTAATACACTCCAGACAACAGCTTGCTTTAGTCGCAAGCTAATAATCAGTTCAGGTGTCAGAAGTCTGTGCTAGACATGCAGAATACCGATTCAAACTTTATTAATGGTGAAATCAGAAAGGAAGATTAGAGCAAAAGAAGAATTTTGAGTTTTGAAAAACATTTCCTTTTAAAGAGTCAACCAAAAAGCCCACCCACCCAAAGCGAAGAAATGTTTAAAAAAACCCCAAACCTATGAAAATCATATTGCCGAGTCAAAAAATTGAATGTAATTCAATGCAAAGTTTTCTAAGAGCCCATGAAATATTAATTCAATCCCTTTATGGAAATCTGTTACAATACAGTCTTTAACTGCATGATCATGGACATTATTTCCATTCAAATTCACATAAAAGGAGGAAATCAGAAGTGAGCAGGTAATTGTCCGACTGTTTTGCCCAAACATGTGAATGGCATGTCTTTTGAATGTGGCTTCTCCAGAATGACCCAAAACTCTATTCAAATCTCAGAACTTTAAAAAAATTAATTTGCATCCACTTTATTTTCTGCTATGATCTAGGACTACATTTACAAAAACAAAAATATTGAGTATTAAGAAAACTTGAGTAGAATCTGTGAGTTTAAAACAGTACCTGACAGTAATAACAGGGTAGGACATGGTACACATGTTCAGATGGAGAAAGACATATACGAAAACCTCCAGGAATCACTATGATCTCTATATTATTGTAGTGTTCCGGCACCAAAACAAGTTTAGATGTCCAGTGTGCAAAAATATTGTGGGAAACATACAATAACTGCGTCTGTTAAAGAATTAACCAACTCAGACAACAGAATTAAAAATAGGAAAGCCCATATATTCTCATTTTACAAAAAAAGGAAACTAGGCTCTATCATTTCTCTTTTGAAAGTACTGTACCTGATTACAAAGGAGATATTTTTCATTCATATTTTTATTTAAAGTTTACCTTGCCAAAGGCCTTCTGGCTCTGTTAACAGCCTCAAGATCTGCATAGCGGAGATCTAGTTGGCAGCCCACCAGAATGACAGGTGTGCGAGGACAGAAGTGCTTGATTTCTTGATACCACATCGTTTTCACATGATTCAGGGAATTAGGATTAGCAATTGAAAAGCACAGAACAACTACATCAGACCTAGAAAGGCAACAAGAAAACATCCAATTAAACCCCAACAAACATGCTTTCTGCTGCAGCTTCACCTATTTTTATTACTTCAGCTTAAAGCTACTCACTCTACACTTTGAAAAATGTGCTGACACCCAGATGTCAGAATACATGTTGATCATGAAGAGGTCTGATAGAAGCTACACATTTCACCACAAAAGCACAGGAGCACAAAGCCACATACCTAAGAAGCACCGCCCCTCTATGCTGAGAAATGACTCCCGCACATATGAACAGAGAGCACTGAGAGGCAGGGCTTTCCATTCTTTACTTTTACGCTAAAGTTATTCGCAGGCTGCCATTGCTCGAGAAATAATTGCGTATCAATTCTCTGGCATCTTTACTAAATAATCTCTTAGAAGGGCAAATTACAGCAGAATGACCACTTCTACAATATAAGCAAAAAATAAACATGATGAAAATAAGGTTAGTCAAATGTAGAATAGGACATTGGCTTAAATCACAGTAAGCATGACAGTATTTGCAGGTTTTTAAAGATTATTTTTAAAAAAGTATTTCACTATATAAATTTTCTTTAAAAATTGGAAGTATGAGGATTAAGATTGACAGTTCATCCATTGACCCACGACCTTGTCAGAGCTAGCACCCTAATGCAGAGAAATGCTTCAATACTTGTCTCAGGACAGTCCTAACTTGGGGCAATTTCATTATTTATAAACTGGGATGGGATGCCACAAAGCAGTTCTCAAGCTCTTGGGTCTCTCATGGGAAAAAAGGGAAAGAAGAAAAAAATTGAACTCAAAAAAAATTTTGAGGGGAAGGGGCATTTTGAGAAGGCAACTTATTGCTACAGAATTGTCAGCAGGATAAGCTTGACAATACCTTGTCTATCTCACTTCTATTATTCTTTAATTTAGCACAAATGTGTCTGCAGTTTGTGTAATGTATAGAGCAGCTGCAATGAAACTTAACATTCACCTTTTAAATAATGAAATACTCCTCAATACTGCTGCTTTCTACATTTCACTGAGGGCACAGATATATCCAGCAAGCTTGTCTCTAAAGATAGCTGCCTACAATACGGGTGCTGCTGTGAGCATAAATTTAATGCAATAGAAATGCTCCTGCTCCAAGTCTGCGTCTTAGATAAACTGCAACATATCTGTCATATCTAGAAACAAGGCCTCGTCAAGCTGGAAAGTTACCCACTAAATAGCAAAGGGATAAGCAGCTAATACACTGGTCTTTACGTAACTGAGGCAAACACCCTTTAAACTCAAACTTGCTCTGCTCAAGGTCACATAAGAGTAAAACCTAGGCCCCACCAGACATTTGCTTAGCTCCCTGAGAGGAGAAATCAATGTACAGCTAAGGTTAAAAAAATTGTGTTACACATATTGTAATCTGGCCAATTGATGTTTAATTCAAGATCTTCAGGACTGCTGGAGCAGCAAGCGTTGGCTGTCTGGCATGTCCTAACTATAACTAAGCATCTTAGAGAGACAGACTGTCTTGTGTCCTTCAGAAATTAATACCTAAGCCAAGTAATTCCAGTCACGAGTATCCAACCCTCCGGACTCTACAAACCACAAGACATACATCACATCTCTCAGAGAACCAAAAGGAAACAGAGCTCCAGCAGGACTTTACAGGCAGATGACAACAACAGCTTCCCCACAGCACTGCTGCTGACCGATGCTGACCACAGATCTGGGCTCCTGAGAAGAGCCAGTGATGATGTTTGCCTGGACAGGACATGCCCAGACTGTCCAGCAGACTAGCCCCAGCGCACCTCTGCATCTGTTACAGCCTTTGCCAAGGGAGTCTCACGTTTTTTCCACAGAGCTGCATGTGGTTCTTGAACAATTCATTACCTCTGACTTGGGCAACCATAAAAACTGAGCTGGGGAAAGCTGGTTTCTTTACCCATAACTCACAACACACATAGCATTGCACTTCTGAATAAAGTGAAAACAGAACAAAGAGGTAAAAAAATGTGACTTGCATATTATTCATCCTGTGTTAAGACCTGGACTTCCTCATAAAATTAATATTCTTAGAGTTCTGTATGAACAGAGAGAAATAACTGGCCCTGTGCCATAAACAGGACACGTGGGAAATCAGTGGGTAGTGACAGAGTTCACATGCTGAACCAGCACCACAGCAGGGTCTGCTAGCTCACAAAATACATCCACCTTATCATAATAAAGTTTTCATTCAAGTCATAAGCATGATCTGCAATATTAGTGCAAACTGGAGACACCAATGTATAAGAAAGATTAACTATCTACATAGGAATGTGAATATTTGGGGAAAACTGTCCTCTGAAAACTTTAATTAAAACATCTACAATTCCTTTTAATGTCAAAGGCACATTTACAACTTTCCAAAGCCTCAGTATAAAGTTCGATTTAACATTTGTTCATAAAAGCCAGAACTTGTCAGGTTAAAATAATGCATTAATATTTCCCAAACATTAAAATCTTACCAATGTTATTTTAATATTCTCAGGGAACATAAAAGGATAGGATTTTTTTAAAAAAAAAACCCACCCTAATTTATTGCCATTTTTGTGCGATTTGGTTACTTGGAGAACAAGAAAGGATGAATCAGGTTTACTTCTGTTTTCTTCTTTCTCTCTGCAGCAATATATTCACAAATACAAGCTGCTTTTTTCTAAAAAGAAATTTCATAACCATTTCCCAGTAAAATTCAGGAATGATTCAAGAAACATTTCCATAGATTTGAATAACAAAAAGTGCTTTAGAATGTCTCCATCACATTCCTCTAGAGCACCATCCACTTGAGCTGGGCAATAGATGAGGCAGTGTATGCATCCACCTTTATTTAATGCAAGAAAAAGTGTATGATTACATTTACTGCAAATACTGATGTTTGGTACTGAAGTATCATAAGAAACAAAGAGAAGTGTTATAAATAATTCAGCAAAGAGAAATGGTAGCTTGGCTATTCAACATACTATCTTGTAGACTTAGTGGTACATCTTGGTAATGCACAACTGATTTATTCTTACATTCTGCTTTTCATAGGTTTATCAGGAGAAATTGTGACTCATCTGCTCTTATTATTCGAAACATCTGAACATCACCAAAACTCGTAACTTCCATGTGACTTACTCTAGAGTGTGATCCCTTTTTAGACTTCAAAGAATGAACAGAAACCCTCCACACAACCAAATCTCTGGCAGGAATCAGCACATGGTGTGCTGCCACCCTGTGAGCTCCTAGTGTGTGTATCAGATGTACAGAGAACCATCTAAGTCACTGCCAAACAGCAAACAGTACAGCAGTCACAAAGACAACTTGAAATTATCAACCTCAGACTTCAGCAGTAGTCAATCTACAGGTAACAATTATAACCATCTGGAAGTTACTCTGCAATCACTACAATGAGAAACCTGTGAGGTGGAGGAGAAAAAGCAGTATATTAGCTATGTAACAAGCCTTTCTGATGGAGCTGTTAGGAGTAGCAGAGAAGTTAATGTCTTCTAACTAGAGCTGTTTTATTTAACAGAGCACTCCACTGGTTTGGGACTGAGACTTTGAAAAACTCATCTGCTTACATGCTATATGTGTTCCAGAGTTGGTGTAATGAGCTGCACAGCAGATGTACCCATACACCATGCTGCTGCTCCATCTCTCAATAAGAAATTGCTACACATTTTCCATTTTCACTAATAACCTTAGGCGTAACTTCAAGGAAACAGTAATATTAAATGATATCTCATACATTCCATGGCAACTGTTTAAAAGTTTAACATTTCATAGTCTGAATCTAGACTTATAAACTGTAATGATAGCTGCAGATATGCTAACATGGGTTTATGTCTCAGTAAAGAAACAGGCCTTCTGAAATGTATACACTGTATTGCCTAGGAAGAAGTTGTTGCCTCTAGTTTTGTAATTTACAAGTTACTGGGAAAAACTGCTGCATGCAAGAATTGCTGGGCATGTGTAAAAGATATCATCTGCCATACTGTCACAGAATAATACTGTTGGGTTTGGAATGCGGAAGAAATAAAGCAGTGAGGAATACAGTATGTGAAGACAAGATATCTCTGATCTGGAAATCAATGTAGGGGAGTGGGAAAGAGGAAAAGGAGGAAGACTGAACTGTATTGCCATGTTATCTTCTCATCTTTCTAGAGAGCAAGTAAAAAGCACATATTTTGTTTTGGAGAGCTTAAACGAGACCCAAGAGTTAAATCTGACAGAATCAGCTTAAGGATAAACAAATTATATTTTTGCTGACAAGAAATCTGTTGCACATATTGAATAAAATCAACCTTTAAGAATAGACTTGGGAGGGGGACGGGGGACACAACAAACAAACAAGCACTGGATTTCTCCTATTACAGTCTTCAATTTTCCTTATTTGTAGATATCAGCTTTCTTTGAGAAGCAAGGTTAAAGTAAGGGAGTCTATTAAAATTCTACAGAGTAAATAATTTGGTAGAGGTTCATCTTAATTGTTAACTCTCTTTATTTTACCACAACAGATAATCCTTCGACATTTATCAATAAAAAGTTGTTTTGCTTTTTCTCCTGCCCTCATTTTTTCCCCTACACACTTCCCATAATTTTCCCAAGATTCCTCAGAGACCTGCATCACAGCTGAACTTAGTCCACTTGAGACCAGAATTTGAGAAGAGCTCTATAGTGTTCACTTTGAATAGTCCTTTAACCACCTGAAAGACTGTGTAGAGCAGCAGCCTGAATGCAAACACCATCTCCAAGTTCCCAAACACAATAGGTTCAGGCAGTAGAAGGACATCAAAGAATTAAATTGAGACTTTTGCTTATGGCTGAACAAAATCCTGCTACATCTCCATGTCAATCCAGATGCATTTTGGAGACAGAGATTCACTCAGTTATATGAAATTTCTCATGCATGTATCTCGCTGAGCCAAAAAAAAAATTAAAAAATAAAAAAAGTGTGCAGATAAGCAAGGCTGATAATGGTTTTAGTGGGCTCAGTTTTTAGTAAATGCAGTTGCAGCCATCACATGAAATGAGAAGAAATTCATTAACTGATGGGTGAGCATAACAAAATGACCTGAAGACACACGACTTATGTGCACACACTCAAAACAGATGAGAGGCTAGGAAGACTAAAATGCAGGGAGTGTCTGGTATGTGAAGAACTGAAGATATCCAGGTAAGGCAGGGCAAGACCATGCAGCACCCTGGATGTGAGCAGGAGAATCAATTAGTTCTATACTTTACCGACAGCTGTGAAGCTTCTTAAGCACTGGTGTAATGTGCGAAGCTGTCGAAATGCTCTGAAATATATTCAGATTTTGTGGTGAGTAGCATGTAGATCCATTTCTAAAATTTCTGTAACATCATTTTTAGCAGGAAACAACAGTAACAAAAAGAAGATATGGATACCTTTAGAAAATTTCATATTTCAAGACTGCTTCAAAAGTGGAGTTTTCCCAAGCATTCTTTACAAACAATACATCATTCTTACATGTCAAGCATTTTAAAATCTCTTCTATTTCCTTTGATGTATTCATGGGAAAACAGTGGTGGATTTACAGACAATGATAAAAAATGTTTTGATATCACAAAGAA
Organism: Strigops habroptila; assembly: GCF_004027225.2. NCBI lineage: Eukaryota > Metazoa > Chordata > Aves > Psittaciformes > Psittacidae > Strigops > Strigops habroptila. The sequence goes on from NC_044281.2 coordinate 34,258,572, forward strand.
TGATTAAAATATCTCATTTTCTATTGCAGAAATGTGTAAGAGCTACACTTATTGTACAAATACCTGACTAGAAATAGTGCTAAAAAGAGTGGTGAGGTTGTGTGGAACAACATAACAAGAGGAAAACTTTTTTTTTTTTTTTTTTTTTAATTTCAAGGACTGCTTACACAGTCTTGGAATTTGGTTCATTTTATTGCTGGCTCTAAGAAATGAATTCACCATAATTCCGGTTCAGCATTTACATATGAAAAATTCCATCTTAGTGCTAAATAGAACTTTGCAGTTGAAACAGGCTGCCTGCAAGGTACACAAGCATGATTCTGGGCCAAATTTTGCCAGTAGACTCCGTAAAACTATCTTTGGAATCAGCTATGTTTGCAGTATACGTATCCACCATAACATACCAATATGTGCCTCTGTCCCTTCCCTGGAGTAGAGATCTCAATTACTGCATTTCTAATGCAGGAACAAAAATGCTATGATAAATAGAATTCTAGAGATAGTTAACTGAGGATGAAATACTGAAATATTCTGCATATGACATGCAAAGTAGGGGTTTATAAAAGTAACACACAAAGCCTGAGCACCAAATCAACGGAGAAGGATAAAAGAAAGTGATAGAGCAAGAGAAGATACAGGACTAGTTGGAACACATCGATCCAGGACGAACACCAAAACTCACAATATCATACAAAGGGACTGATTAGAATATAGCTAAAAATGCTTTTGTAAGATGTACCAGCTGACTGCTGACTCCAGACAGTAGTCAGAAAAATAAAATGTGAAATAAATTCACAAAACAATGGAGAAACCAGAAACAGGGAAAGGTGGGATTTTCGAGCTTATTTTCTGTTACTGTAAGAAGGCAGCTTACAGATGAGAACTACATGCTATCTCACTACAGAGAACCAATTAACATTCAAAGATACTGCAGAAAAATAAACACAAGAAGAAATGAACCCTTCTTCTACTCCTACACCCATCCTCTGTGATCAATGATAAATCAGAAAAACATACTGAGTTAAAAGAAGTAAGAACAGCTTTAGTTAAAATATCATTTGAAGCAACATGTTTAGAAGAAAAAAATATTATTTCAGGGTAAGGAAGGGATGTAAGGATGAAGAAAAAAAAAAAGGAAGATCCAAAGCTAGGTCCCAGAATTCAGTAAAAGCATGATTCCTTGTAAGTTCTGATGAAGAACACAGAGTTAGGAAGCCAGAGACAAGACAAAGAGTGAGGTAAAAATCCAGAGAAAGAAGAATGATAGGGTTTGGTTTGCATCTGGTATGAGATTGACTTCTGAAGCCACGGAACACATGAAAACATTAACAGATGCTAGATGCATCTCTTTCTCTGGGCAGAAAATACGGACTTTCACATTTTTTGCTTTCTTTAGGCTAGCACCAAAACCAGCCGCCTCCTCCTCTTTTTTTTTGTTAAAAAAAAAACCAAACAACAAAAACCCAACAAAAAAAACCCACCCCAAACAACAAACAACAACAACAAAAGCTGTCAAGAAATTTTAACTGGCAAGTTGCTGTCACAAAGTTATTGATAACAGTTTTAAACAGTGATATATGGTTGTGCAGAGTGGTTTCCATATTCTGACATATATATGAGGAAATCCAGACTGAAATACTGAGATCCTTAGAGTAGAAAATGACTCAAGAAATCTACCTAGCATCTATTCACAAGGAAATAATTCACTAAGATCAACATTTTGATGTAAAGTCACTTCCCAGGTTTAGCATTTCCAAAAGATTTTGATGTTGCCTTGCAGCCTTTTAGGATAGAACCCAAACATCATTTTTCTACTCAGCGACTTCTCCACTGATGAGAGCAAGGAAAAATGAAAAATGATGTAATACCACAAATAACATTTGATACATTCTTTTTCAGTCCAGTCAGTGAAGGCTTAAAGCATTACAGGTCTCTCAGATAGATATGCATCAAATTGAGGCTCAGACTACACTAACAATTGTTTGGCACATACCTTTTCCAAGAAGGAAGAATTCCAAACAGCAATTCCATAGCAACCTCTTTCTACTCACAACCTGGAACCATGGTGGGATGCAGATAAGATTTCAGTGGTTTAAGTATATAAACCATATACTTTCCATCAACTGAGTGAAAAAGCCTCAACTATTAATGTAGATAATGAAAGAACAAAAAAACCTAGTGCATACACACACCACATCAGGATAAAATTACTTAAGAATGCTATCTCTCTGTGGTACTCTCTGCTTATTGTAGTCTTTCTTGGAGCTGATCTGAGTCAAACTCAAAAGCGAAAAAAATCATAACAAGTTATAAAAAAGATTTTTAAAGGAGTTCTTCAGGCTTTCTTTATGAAGAACCTGAGTAGCTTATAAACCACTGTAAAGTAGATGGGAAGACTTACAAATTTTGGTATTTGAAGATGATTTGAAGATACTGCATAGCATGTTTTGTGGCAGCAAAACATATCAAAAGGAAGCAGCCAAGGTAGAGACATCTGGAAACAACTGGATTCTGCATCAGCTGACCCTTTGCTCACAAAGGAAAGGGCTGTCTTGTGTCTGTTAACTGCTACTGCTGTGAAGACATAGCTCTGATGAGTCTCTCCAACCCATGCCACTAAATGGCTCGTAAGGTATGTGAAAGATGGAGAATTATTGTAACATAAAACAGGGATAGCAAGACTGCAGGGGAAAATATGGGCTTTTATTCAAAGCACTTCTGAAACCTTGGACCTTTTCTGAAAAAAGGAGACGAGCTGCTGAATGATTCTCAGCCTAGGCACAGGCATGGAGTGACAGAAGGCACTGATTTAACTAAAGGCAAACCAAGTAAATCTGTGAAGACACTCAGCTCACTCAAATCTCACTGAATTTGCTGAATGCAAATACCGTTTTACATCAAAGCTACCTGTTTGTTTTGTTTGCTTGTTTAATAGAAATATTATCATCACTGTCCTTTAGTAAAAAGAAACAGAAAATAAAACAGCCCTAAGGAGAACGGTGGAAGTCTTCAAATATCAGTGATAAAATCCTATTCTCATGGACCTTTTTCAGTAGCGTTCAGAAGGTCTATTTCTGTGGATTCAATTACATTGAAGTAACTGGTTAAGGAAATTGTAATCACACAGAAAAAGATGAATGCATGTGTTCCTCTGTGTACATACAATACCCACAAGTCTTATGAAATCCATTCACAATAGCGGAAATACTCTAAACATATTTTAAAAGGCTCTGTCAGCAGTCTCACATCAAGGCTCATTCAGATTTGTAAGTCACGAGGAAAAAGCTGTTTTCTGTCCATGCTGTATGAACAGATTTTGTTTGGTCTACAGCTCATATTTAACTTGCAAGTAAATAAATCATCCTGGCTGAATTAGCTGACAAGCCACATCCTTGCTATTGAGAATAAATATTTGATTGGGACTGAATTAACTTTGCAGATTTGTGCTCATGTTTACACATACTAGAGTTGCATGTATAAAAAACCAAGATACACAAGATATTCATCAAATTGTAGTCAAACATGTTTACCTGAGAAAAATTAAAAAGAATGCAAAAGCAAAAGAAGTGAAAGCCAGTCTTTTTCCCATGTTGCTTTTAGAATTAGTTTGAACACAGTATGCTGACACTCTCATTCAAAACCAGATTGGACAGGATGATAGAGGATAGTAAACCTTGACAAGTTGAAATGTAAATTAAGATCTTTTCATGTCTTTACACATGCAATTTTGTGCTTCCCAGGGAAACTGGTATGTAACAACAACTTGAGCTTTATATGAAGCTTCCACTTTATTTGCAGGCTCAGGGAATACAATAGCACTGAGACTAGATTGTTATTAAACAAAGAGATGACTAGGAGATGGAAATCAGTATGCCAATCATAACAAAGACATTGTCATTTTACAATGTTTTGGAGTGATTTTGCTTCAGATGAAACCTTGTGAGACAATATCAACAAATGACTGTTTGGCATCACATAGTGCCTAAGCGACACTGAACAAGAAACTTCCAAAACTAAAGCACACACTTTAGTTTAAGGGAAAAAAAAAATCCAAAACATGTAATGCTACAAAACTGCAACAAGTATTTCCACAAATTCCTCCAGCCACATCCCTCTCTCTCTCTTAAGCTGTCAGAAGCCATTTCCCAAAGCTCTCAGAAGATTATTATTAAACTGAACACCACACTGTAGAATGCAGGCTGGATCTCACTTTCCATAGCCCCATTTTAAAGGACAGCAGCAAAAACATTAACTATTCCATCCTCAGTGGCATTCAAATATGTTCCTCTCTTTCTGCCACAAAAATAGTGGAAAACACATTCCTTTTGTCATTCTTTCATGTTTCTATCTGTGAAAAATAAAGAATTAAGAAGGATTTATTGTTGCTGCAAGTCCTATTAACTGTTCACCCTGTCATCTATAGCATAATCTATTTATGAGACATTTTCTAAAACTGCATGGAACAATCTCTTCCAATGGGCAGCAGGTGAATTAATGACCTGCTGGTTCTTGTTACATCAAGTTCAGGACAATTAGAAGTCCCGGCTGAATGTTTGGCTGAAATAAACCTTCCCCTGCACACGGGGCATATGCATAAAAAAATTTTGAAGGGAACCAAAGGGTTATATTATTATATGATCCTTCAGATAATCAGAAACATGGGGCACATGTAGGTGTAGCCTTGAGCAGTTTGGTATAAAATGTGCCTTCCACTGTACTGCAAGATCTGACTCAGCTATGAGTAGACTGTAGTTCAATGTACAGAAATGATTTAAAATCAATTCCTATAAATGTGAACATTCAAAATTGGAAATCTCTTTTTAAAATGCTAAAATAGATAAAATACTAAACAGTTTTAAAATACTAAACTTTTAAATGAAACACTAATATCTTTCAAAACAATAAAGTACCTAATCAGTACTTTACAATTAGAAAATTTTACAACTAAATTTCTATTTATAAACCAGTTCCTTCAGAGTTTCCAGTTGTTACTTTCTGCATTAACAGACTTGCAGAAAAACACAACAGCAGGTTTCCAGAACAGCCTTTTTATGTTAATCAAGGTATAGCAAACCTTATTTTACACAGGCTCAGTTCTGCTAATATCACAGGTGAATCACTGTGTTCATATGCTTAATCCCACGAGATCTCAAGTTATACACATCCTCCTTGGCATTTGCAGGATTAGAATCTAAGTATGTTGTTTCCCCCCTCTACTGTCCTACCAGTAAACGTGGGATCAGAGTTCAGAACATGCCTGATTTTGTCCTCCTAATCTCTAGTAATCTTCTCAGTGACACAGTATCTGTTGCAGAATTATCAGGAGGCCATATCACAGAAGAACAGTTAGTGAAAACGTTAAGTTACATCTGTGTTTATCAAAGTAGGCTCCATATTCTGCCTAAAGGTAAAAGAGTATCTATTCACATAGTCAAGTAGCCCTAAATATTAAGGCAAATATTACCTTAAAGTCCGTAACTTTCCTCACTCTCAAAGCTGATTTACAAATGGTACAGGTTGTATACCCACGTGTTGCTATAGCTTCTGACACAAAAGTCAAGGTAATTCATGACGCTGTGAAAACAAACTAGCAGAGAGTTGTGCTACAAAGGAGGGTTTGCCATGCAGAATTGTGCAGTGTGAAAATTTAACTGGTGGGTTCAACCAACGGAACCCTCTCCAGTGGTTCTAAGGGGTAGAGAATAGACTGGCATCACTCCAAGTCACTTGTTTCATCAGGTAGTACAGAGAGAAGGAGAAGAGTAAGATGGTACATTTTGGCAGCATGGAATGCAAAGCTTGGACAGACACTCTACAAAGGGCACTCCCAGGTGGAAAAAAAAATCCAAATTTTTATCCAGCTGGACATAAAAGTCTATGGAAGTTTGATTAGCTGCAGTGACTGAAGCAGATAGGAGGATACAAAAAAATTCAAGAAGGTAAAAAAATGTGTGAGGACCAAGACCTCGTTCAAATGTCAGTTACGAAAATATCTGACCAAAATCCACCCTCAGCTCAGTATTTGCCCAGTACAGCTAATCTGCTCACATTATATATATATGTTCAAATGCCTGTTACACAGCTGTTCTGCTGTCTGTACTTCCACAAGCTAGATCTAATTACCATTAAACAAAACAGAAAGACTATCACTGGCTTCAGTACTTGTTGAACTATGCAGAAGTTATACATGCTGGAAAGATCCAGATTACTTTTTTCTTTTTTTATGAATTTCCAGGGTTAATTTATTCACTGGCAGACACTTGATTTTTATAGATGAAAAAAACCTTTCTTTCCTCAGCTTTAATTAAGAAAATACAGAAAAGCATCACTTTTCATGAAATTGGCTCTGCTTTCAAGGGGTTAGCTACCCATTCAACATCACAGGTTTTAATAAAATAAACATTTAATCGAGTAAGAGTGATGTTTCCCGATATCTCTCCTTGTTAGTTGCTTGTTGGGCTACTATATCAGACACGGCTTATACAGGCAGGGAATGCTGATGTTTAATTTTGTAAAACTACAATCTTATTTTGGGGAATGTTCTTTAAAATTTGAAATAGGACAACAGTTGTTGACAGAGCTTAGCAGACTGTTCAAGGAAATGTAGCATAGTAAAACTATGCTGCTTTTTAAATATTTATATCTTTCTAATCCTTGCAGCAGATAATCCTCTTTGCAGCAGGCAGGAATATGAATACCCTCGATTGTTTTTAAGTCCTTGCTTTTCAAAATTAAGATTTTCAATTTTTTTCTGCCCTAAAATTTTACTACAAGTATTACTTAAAATTTTGCTTGGATCAATTTACCTTCCGTAAGCAAAGCGCCTGTCTTTGTGGTGGTCCCCAAATGTATCCCATAGCCTGAGCGAAACACTCACTTCATCCACAACATCTCTTGAGCGTTCAAGGACCTAGAACAGAACACATATAACATTCTCTTTCCCTCCATCAAACAAGTACATTTCTAATCTGTCTTTTAAGAAAATCCAAAGCATATTAGACTGAGTCTATCACATATATGTCTATCACATACGGTTTTATATTTTATAAAACAGGCAGAATATGCATCTTCCTAAAAATAGGTTTGATAAAAAAAGTTACTTTGGAACGAGAGACGTGGAGAGATGCATATCAGACCACGGCTGCAGTAAAGACTGCGCACAAAATACTTGTGAGTTCATTGCTGCATCCTGACAAAGGCAGGCTTGCCAATAAATAATAGTACAACCTCACAGCATGTGCTCCATATTTTGTACACCTGCAGTCCTTACCTCTTGGCAGACACGATACTGATCAATGGCCCAGACAGTTGGTACGTGAGTTGCCAGCAGCTGATACTGAGTCAAGGTTGTATTGCATGCTCTTGCGCAAATTAGACGAGTCTTTCCCACTGCATTATCTCCAACCACCACACACTTGATAGTTTCAACGTTGGGTCTTTCGTAGTCCATGTCAATGTCCATTTATCAAAAACTGTAACAAGACAGTTAAACTTGTTTTCTACTGCTGTGTAAAACCGATGCTATTTAGAATCAGAGCCTTCTACTTCCACTTCTTGAGAGATGCCTGAAGAGGACAAACTCTTAAGGAAAAGCTTGTAGTAAACTGTACCAAAGCAAGCTAGTGGTTGCTTTAAATACCACACAGTTATGCAAATGTACAACTATTTTGACCATGGTCGGTTTATGCTGTTCACATGCTATTTTCACTTTGGTTTCTGTAAACACAGGCCTGTTTGCAGAAGATGATAGGTCTTGGTGAAACAAGGACAGCTAGCATAAACTTACCTCTCGCTAACACTTTTTATACCAAGACAGAAGAAAGACTGGACATCGGTGTGTTTAACCTGAAGGACACCAGTATAAACCCGCCTTCCGTAATCTTGCTCATTCAGGATTTGATTTAGGTCTCTTCAAACAATATTACTAATAGCAAGTCACACAGATGGTTTTAGTTATATGCATACAATAAAACTGACTTGTAAGATGATTCCAGAGACTCTGTTCTCTACAAACCACAACTCCCATTATATCCTTCATGTATCACACACTCTTAATTTTCCAGGGAGAAGTGTGTACAAATCATGTACTAAAATGAAACCTAACAGCCCAGCAGGAACTTGCAAATATACTTATCTATTATATACAAATTATTTTTCACATGACAATAGAAAATGAAGACATTTTTGAAGATACTACCTTCATGGAAAGTTATTATTGAAAGTATTGACTTAAATATTCTATGGCAATATAATGAACAAATGCCTGGATATGAATGTAAGCTGAAAAAATTTGATATTTGAAAAACTAAAAATAAGTCCTGTAAGTTCACTACAGTATGTCATTTTCATATAAAGGAATGTGGTATTTTCATATAAAGTAATGCAGGATCATAGTTTGATATATCTGATTTTGATTTTCAAATGTCTAGTAGTCTGCTGAGCAATCTGGTCTCTGACAGAAAATTATAGTCAAGGAGGAAGAAAAGGGAAAACACAAGGTACAAACATGTTCAAGAAGGCTTGCCTAATAATTATTTCAGCAAGGAAACCTACAGCACTCTAAATAACAAAACACAAGTCATCATCTAGAATGATGGTGTCCTTTTTCCTGAGAGGAAAGCACTACAAATAAAGAAACCAAGTTATTTGTTTTAATACCTTTTTTAATATCCATATCTCATTTGCACATAAATATAGAATACATATTAACTGTCAGGCTGTTTAAAATAATAGATACAAACTGTTCTGGTGTCCATTTTTCACTGTCAGAGGCACTATGTTCTGATTTAAGAATAAGCATGCTTAGTAACTACTAGCCAAACACTAATTTTAACTGCATTCTTTCATTATTTAAAGTGATGTAAACCAAGACACAAAAGTCAGTGTTAGAACTAAATGCTACCCATTTATTTAAAATTTTGAACATAGATTGCATGCTAATAGCTATAATGGCTATGGTATAGTTATAATCTTTGTTTACTTGTGGACGGGAGGAATTAGGGGCCACATAGACAGCAAGGTGCATGGGTGAGTTTATGCCACTACTGTGTTACACTGATGTTTTCACAGACATTGGATGCTTTTGGAAATGTTGCAGCACAGACTAGCATGTAAGAATGTATTTTAGAGAGTTGTCCTACCCTAAACTGAAACACAGGCCCAGAACTTCATCCTGGCACAAGTACATGGTTGCACAACTGGAGCTCTACAATTTGTCGAATGTAGAGCAAATAACATAGCTTCAAACATACATGTGAATACGTACTGCAATGGAAACCCTCACGGCCTTGTGATACAAACCTGTTATGTTGGCACAGAGGTTTTAGCTGATAAGGAAACAAAGCTATTAAGATATTGCCTTTATCCCTTCATCTGAGTTGTAACCTGCACCCTGAAGGGTTACTAGTCTTGAGGTAAAGGACTACAGAGACTTTCAGTTACCTGTCTGCAATCCAACCTCAGCTACTTGTTGGATGCAAGCTCCCATGAGGCTAATACCTGGAATGGCCCATCGGTTCTGTATCATCTCCGTGAGTCCAAATACAAGAAAAGAAGTGAGAGCTAACTCCTCTTTCCTCCTCCACATTCTTTCCAAGAATACAATAAAGATATAAATAAAAGTACAAAAACAATATGGGGCTTTTTCCACATTAGAGAGAATGAAACATATTTGTACACCACAGCCTCAAAGACAGGCCCCTTGAATACGCAAGAAAAACTCCAGAAGTTTCAGTATGTGATTTAAAAATGTCTCATTTCAAGTCTGAGAATAAACAGCACCCCCTCACATAATATGTGGTATTAAATTACTTCATATTTTATTCATGCATGGACTAGACATCACAGATGGAATGTGGAAATATTTACAAGGCTGGAAAACAAAATGAAGGAGTGTGGCTAGTCAGTGCGTCTGGTTGGTTTTAAACTATCAAGCAAAGAGATGCCAAACCAATTTTTCCTCCAACCCAATATTCCATTAAAATGCTGTTACACAGATTAGCCGAGGTATTATATAACAATCTGATTTAAAAATTCTTCAAAAGTTCTTAAATGGTAGTTCTGCAAAAATGCAGTTCAGTCAGCCACAAAATATGCATTCAGTACAGAGTCTGGAATTTTAAAAGAATTTCCAAGAGGATAACAAAATGAGTTAAAAATTAATAGGCAAATCCAAATAAAAGTAACAAGCAAAATCAGTGCAATTACTTGAGAATCCTAGAAAGGAACACATGAAAGTATAATTTAATTTTATTTTTGTTTTAAATTTCCTATATACTTACTAACTTAATTAAAGCAAAGTTATCACAGAACTCAGACACAGCATGACTGAATGCCCTGTTGTAGATCAATGGCAGTCTAATGAAGATATTTTTAGCATGACTCAATACTGCACAGGACAGAGATTAAAATAAACTGGGAATAAAAACAAAAGTAGAGCTTTGAGACAATATTAAGGGAACTCTTAAATCCACTCTAGTATATATAGAGTATCTATGTATTAAAAATGTAGTCATTTTAATTTTTTTCACTAGTTTTCAGGAAGTGATTAAAACAGCAATAGCTCCTGAAGAGGCTGACAGACAGAAGCCTGCACAGCTATTTAGACACCTCAAATAAAAACAGATGCTAACAACAAATTACAGTATAAACCATTAGCAAAACATGTGGATTAAATGCTTACAGATGTAGCCAGAAGCTTTCTGACTACTGGAATGATTAAAGCCAGGAATATGTACAAGACCTTGAAAATACAGCCATGGTTAGTTTTTTTTTAAGGTAGCCTCTAGGTTAAGCTTGTGCTAAACCCATTATATAATCAGACTGATTAAAAATGCTAAACATGTATTTACAAAACTTAGATGAAAAAAAAAATCTAGATTTGAGTTCTGAAAGACTGGTAACATCTGGGAAGACCAACTGGAACTGAAACAAAACTGGTTAGACAAGAGCAAACCAGCTTAATTAAAAAAACAGCATAAAATTCCAAGACCAGTGAAAAACTTGCTAAAACCAACCTACAACCTGCAATAGTTTAGTTTACCAAGAAAACAAAATAGGTTAAAGTAAGAGGAAAGTTACTGGAAGTGCAACCAGTCTCAGAAAGGACACTGACAAAAAAGCCACAGAAAGACAGAAAGGCTATCTAATAACAAGCAGCAAGAAACCTACTAAGGAAAGATCTGATCAAATATGGCTGTTCCCAAAAGAAAGCAGTGAAAGGTTCAGCTGCTTAATCCAGTTCTAAAGAAAGATGAGCAGATGGATGGAAATGAAAAAAGATACCCTCAAGAATAACACAGGATCTCAAAAATCTCTTAGGATGTTTCTATTTTTACATTGTCACCTGTGATTGTTTGCAGATGAAGAGGAGACAGAGGCAACAGAAACCAGGAGATGTGAGCAGACTCAAGATCTAAGATAGAGCCACTTAATTAATTCAATTGATTAGCACAAAAGAACTATTCTAAATAAAGCTGATTTATTTCCAAAGAAGTATAAGGTTGCTGTTCTGAACCATGGCTTGCAAATGGTTACAGACACTGATTTCTTTCTCTATTGCTTCACCTCAAATTGCTGTAGGGTGCTTGTTCTTTTATTTTTTTATTTTTTTTGTGTAGTTTTACCTCATTGCTGAATGAGTTGTTATTATTATCACTTAAAAACAGTTGTGATTGCCTTAGCATGCAGATCCTTCTGGCTAGTTGGCCTCAGTAATGAAACCACCTTTCTAGACAATCTGTAGATGAAGCATATCACTTAACCATCTAGTCCACTGGTACACAGATTGAACACAAGACACATACAACCTCTCTCTCTCTCTGTATTAATATAGGTGTATTCATACACAAAAGATAACCAGATCCTAACCATGAGCTTGTCTTCGTTTGAGAATGAATTTTAATATATTTAAAGCTATAATTGCACTTTGCTGGAAAGAAAGTAGATGAAGATCCAAATCCAACAGTGACTTCCCTGTGCAGGATCAGGAAACCACTCATGTATCGCGCTGCCTATACAGCTAAAAGCCCATCCTGAAATTTCTAAATATTTTAAATCATATACAAAACAATACCAAGATTTTTTTCAAAGGCCGGTAGCTAGTTATCAACCCTTTTCTCTTCAGCAAAACACCACAAAGCACTAAGTATCTACATTAATCAGTGATTATGGAGTGATCCTGCAGGCATTTACTTCTTAGCTCAGTACTTAAACATGCCCTCTAAGACTGACATAGCACCTTTTAGCATAAAAACAAGCATGCATGTTACTTAGTTCTTGTGTTAAGAGCAAACCCTTCAGCTGAAGGTTCAGTTACAGCACGTAAGAAACTTGCCAGCTCAGTAGTTTTTCTTAATAATTTCAACCTGTCTCAAGTAATCTGGCCAAACATACAAATCAGGAAGTCCTTCAAACAAAAGCATGCCGACCTGACAATTACGAAGCCACAATTTTATTAGAGGAATCTAATGGAAAGAGACACTGGAATCTACCAGCATTTAATATGAATCGTGCGTGTGGAAATAATTTGAAAAACTGAGCTCACCAGTAAGGTAGTAAGACCATCAACATTTATCCCTGAAAACCACAATCTGTTCTGGAGATGTACTTTTGAGTATAGTTTGGAGTGTCTCCTTCAGAGAGCCATTACACAATAACATATCAAAAGGAGTACAACAAAAATTTACAAGACAATGCAGTGCTCTTACCTCCATCTCCAAGTTGAAAAATTACTGCTTGCAACCATGGAAACGAAAAGGAGATGCAGAATTCCAGTTCTTCAGGCACTGAAGTCAGTACTTTACACTACAGAATCCTAAGGCACCAGCATGCTGGCAAGGACCAAAATGCACATGAGCCAGAACAAGCGTGTGAAATGTTCGTTCTCAATATATAACCTGCCATGTGTTGTTTCAGAATCTTAATGGATTAACACATATATGCCAGGGGAGAAAACAGGAGGACTTACTGTTCATTTGTGCAAAAGCATAGAATTCACAGACAGCTCTGATTTAGGGAAAGGTTAAGGGCCAAAAGGCTGTTTTGTGATTTGGCTCAATTTAAGCAATTAATTTAGGATCCTGCCAAATGTATTTATGAAATAAATTACAAGTAAGAGATAAACTATACCACCTGCTGAAGGACCATCACAAAACATTTTTCACAAAGTATAAATTAATATTTTATTAAATTTTATTAAATTGCGGGAGGGTTGATGAGGAAAAACTATTCCTTGTCATCATCAAAGAACTAGCTGATGACAAAGGGTAATAAGACTCTAGGTAGGATTAGATCACTAGGTCACCAGGGGACAAAGGTGGGCATGATGCATATCAGGCATATCTCATCCAGGATAAAGGGGCATTGCCCTCTTGTCATTATTTAAAGTTCTGGCAGTTTACATGGAAAGACTGAAAATGAAGAGACTGACGCAGGAGGAAGAAATTCAAGATTAGCTATGGAATTTATAAACTACTTGCCCTACCTGGCCCATTGACAGAAGACAGTAACAGGGATTGGGAATTGAGAAAATGCAGAAAAGCCCTTATATTCTAAAGTTAACCTGATCTCAAACGTGAGAACCTTGGATCTACCATGGGTAGAAAGAGAAGGGTAGATGACTGAAATGTTGCTTCATTGTATGAGATGATGAGATAACCCTGGCTGTTGTTGCCCACAAAAGGAGAGTGCAGGTCAGCAGGAATAGCTTTTTCAGCTATTCTAGGATAGTTGGGGTGTTCCAATTTATGGTTGGCATCAACAAAGAAATAAATCCCACAGAACACTGCTAAAATTTGATACAGCTGAAGAAGGTAAGTACTGAGGCCGACATCAAGACAGACTCCACTTAGCTTGCCTGAACCAGCTTCTTTCATGGCAGCCTTTGGCTAACAGGCATCAGATTTAATCCTGGACACTACCCTTTACTTTGTATGCTTTGCTGGAAGAAAGAAGTTCTGAGAAGCCTTCATTCAGCTGCCTTAATCCCTGCTCTATCCCTCAAGTTTAAAAGGGAGCAAAAATTTGACCACACACAGAAAAGTGTGGTCAAAAATGGCCACACACAGAAATGAAAGAAGCAGCCTCTAAGGAAGATGCAAAGTTAAAGACAAAACGTGTGTCTCTACATTTACCTAGAAAATTTCTCAGTCAAATCATCACCACAACCTTTGTAGAAACTGTAGAGGTGTAATAACTCATGGCTTGTAGTATCAGAAGCCTGTCAGTTTGCTCTTTCTCAACATGCTTGACTCCAGATTTGTCTCTGAAGGCTAGTTATTATGACTCTGTCAAGCCCGACCTACCTCTGCGATGACACAACACCTTTTGATCAGTAAAAGTGAGCACTTCCTCAGATCACCAAAAATCAGATATAGTAGCAAAATACAAATTCTTCTTTACTGTATAAAACAGACTGCCTTGAAGCTCAACGGCTGAGCAAGAAAATACCTAATTTTAGGTACAATAAGTGGTTCTCTTGAGCCTCCTGAAAAAGTGCAGTCCACAAGTACCTGTTATAGGCATTTACAGTTTATCAGACCAAATAGGGATCCAAACACAAAGCTCAACATTAGACTTGAGCTATGTCAATTTTCTGACAAGTTCTGGAAGACCTGAACGGCAAAAATCAACAAGCTGATTACACTGAGCAGCTTATGTATTATTTTGACCTGCAACACACCTTGCAATATCTTTTGTGATGTGATCATCTCTCTAGAAATTAATCCATACAGCAGGTGAAGGACATTTAACTGTTTCAGAACCTCGTGTGTGAGAATCCTGGATGAGTGTTTTCTGTATGGTGGGAGAGCCTGCAACACTGCCACCCTTCCCTTCGCTGATTTTTCAGTCTACCTCAAGAACAGGCCACAGTGCAGGGCAGTCCCTTATGCCTCCTTTTATTTCTTCTTTCTTGCTGTGCAGAGAGATATGAGGAAGGGTGGCCACACTGGACCCATCCCTGGAAAGAGGGAAACAATCCATAGCTGGTAAGTGACTGATTTAAGGTTCACACTTTCGCTTTGCAGATGCATTTTATTAGGATTACAGATACAACTGGCTACAACTGACTATTCTTGCAATTTGCTAGAGATGACCAGAGCAGACTAGGCAGTGACCAAGATCTGGCATTGCTGTGGGTCATAATGTGTCATAACATCACAAACTGAAATTTACTGTGGCTGATATTAATAAAAGTGGCTGAGAACCAAGTAACTGAAGAATGGACAATACCCATTGATGGCGATAACCATCACCAAACAGCTGGTACTTTATAAAGCAGACACCCATAAATGCCACTGTGCACTGAGTCCTTAGATTGGTCCTCCTTCTGCAACAAAAGATTACGCTGCAGGAGCAGATTAAGGGTGCACCTCTACTAGCACTTTAGTTCAGATCAAGAACACATTTTTGAAGGAAATATTCCATGCTTTGGTTCACATCAGGAGCAGCCAGAGTGTACAAACTGAATTCCTTTCAGATGAATCTGAAGTGAAAGATGTGCCACCCACCACTAAGGAGCAAGCACTCAATCCCTAGGACCAGATTAAAGCTAATCTGAAGTAACACCCTTTGCCCCTGAAATGTGTGCAGTATGGACACTGCACACATGGTCCTCAGCACCAACTTTTTAATCGCCAGGTCCCCTGCTACTGCATCACGTGACCTACTAATGTACATAGAGCAGCAGATGCTCCGGCTCCTAGTTTGCTATTTGGACCAGCATAACTGGGGCAAAGCTGCAGCTGAATCCTTAGTGACTGCAATGCTCAGGAGTATCTGGGATAACATATAAAACTTGAGATTAAAAGGAGAAGGATCATTGGAAAAGCTTTATTCAACACTACTGGGTTTCATGGTAATAAACTACATGAAAATCCCTGATTTTACTTTTACATAATTAACAGCATCAGAAACTTGTACAGCATTAAATTACTGATACTCTAGCATAGGTTGTTACTGATTTTAGCCATTTCTAAGGACAGGTGTTGACGTGGTATGCTGTTTGGTAACAACATTACTCTGAGCAGTTTTCCCAACGGTACAGAAGGAAAATCAATAAATCAACAATAACCACCAAACAAGGCATTCCCCCAACTTTTGTGCATTTCTGTGGGGAAAATATTTATCAAGTTTTGCTAGAGCTACAAAGAAAGAAAAATATTCCAGAGACACTGTTGACCTTCTAGCACAGAATACTGTTGAATTCACTTTCTGTGCTTGTTTTCCTTCCAAAAGAGAGAATCAGGCTCTTGTTTCATTGAACTTTATGTGACATTTCTCCTACATTCTCCTCTTTGTTAATCAGGGATGTTAGAAAGATGTGACATGTGATTTTATTGACTCCCACATGTGATTGCTACAAGGAAACTACATAAGGAGAGTGAGACCTCATAATGACAGCAGGTAAAAATCCCCCAAAGACCTAAACACTGACTAAAAAAGTAAATACTTCAGAATAGCAGACTTCAGATAAATGCTACTTTCAGATCTTGGGTCAAGCTCTGTATTTATGTCTCAAATGCAAATCCAGCAACATGAACTGAATTGTGCAGGAGGTGAGTATATGTGGAGTTTACTTGTAATGTCTAGTGCCACACAGATCTTCATTCATGAAGAAAAATAAAAAATACAAAAAAAAAGAAGAGAGAAATTGCCATCTTGTGTCTTTCATGTCAGACAGAAAGGAGGGGAAAACAGAAAAGGAGAATGGTGTTGGATGGGATTCAAAGGGAATCTACAATTCACGAACCTACCCCTGGTAATAAAGGGCCCAACTATAACCTCCCATACTGCAGGCTGCAGCAATTCACACAGTGTGCCACCATTCACTCCTTCAGCACAAGGTTTTGAGCTCTCTTATAGAAATACAGTCGGTGATCCAAGGGTGCATTCTCACCAGTTGGACTATCCTTGCTATGAGCTGCAAGTCTGCTGTATGCAGCAGACGGTTCAGCCTTGCCTTCCCTTCCCTCCCAAGCACATACTTTGTCCTACAACATTTGCATGCTCTTCTAGCCGGATAGATGGGAGCAAGGGAGAAGCATGTCAAACACCTGTTGCTCTTTTGCTTCTCCTGTTTCAAGGCTTCTCTGTCCTTTCATCTCCTTTAGCACAGGACAACATCTGGATGCAGGACTTAAACATTTTTCCACTGAATAAAATGTATTAGGAAAGAATGAAATGTTGGGATTTACTGGTCAAGTGATCAGCTCTTCCTCTCAGCCTAATGCTCTACAGCATTTGTGAAGCTTGGAGTTTTAAAAGGGCAGGAGTTTTAGAAAGCTCCTGCGAGCTAAAATTGATGTTTGTTTCTTTTTGGACAAAAATACTTCCACGTATCTAAGCCTGCCACAGATCTTATGCTCCTTAAGTCACTTAAAGAACCCTAGCACATATATTGAAGTTACCAAGGGTTGTGCCTTTTCCTCTCCGTCCCCCCCCCCCCCCGTTAATAGTGTATAGATACACAATAGTGTACATACACAATGGATACCTAAGACATAGAATCTGGCATACAAATCCAATGTGCATATAAAACAAAATCATAATCTAATGGGAGAGGACCTCAGAAAAATATGGAAAAAAATCAAGGTGTTCTGTTTCCATGTACTGTGACTTCCAATCTTGAAATACAGCCAGTACAGAGAGATGTGCCACTCAACCATTGCTTAAGTATGGCAAGTCTTAAACATAGCCCTTACAACAGTGTTTTTCTCCCCACGTGCTTTATTTTTGCCTAGAAAGACCAGCAGCTTAAGAACTCCCCTTAAGCACACTGAATAAAGTAATTTCCACCTCAGCTTCTATTACAGCTCAAGCTGAACATTTGGCTTTGAGTCAGCTGTGTGTCCTAAAATAGTACACAAACTGAGGATGAACAAAGTCATTGAGAATATTCTGGCATCACTTCCTTGCTCTTGCTGTGACCATATGCAGAGCTGCAAGGGCTTTCTTTTATTATTACCATTTTTTAAACAAGTATATTGCTGCTTTCCGAGCCTGAGTAGTGCCCCGATTGATAGAAGGCAACTTGGAGCTCCCAGCTAGTCTGCCTCAGTCTCTCCAATGACTGATTTATCTTTGCTTTACATGTTGGATGCCACAACACCCTCTAAAGGTTGACTTAACAAACTAAAGTCCTACTGTTTGTCTCTACAGCCCTTTTCTATGGCCCCAAACAGGTCCCGGCACAGACACCTCATAATCTGTGCGCTGCAAGACCCCCCAGCAGCCTCCTGCTGTTGTCACAGCAACCCACAACAGACTCCACAGACGCAGCAGGGGGAAAGAGAAGAAGAAAAAAAAAAAAAAGGAAAAAGGGAGAAAGAGAAATCCTTCAGGTTTTTAGTAAATGACACTCATAAGTACCAAGTGCTAGGAGGTTCCTGCTCCCCATACGCACCGTACCTCTCTATTTTTGCCTTGCATCTCGTGGCCTCACTGGAAAAGGAAGCCAGACAGATCAGCTTCATGAAGGACTCAGCCTTCTCCGTCCTCGGGGGAAGGGAGGATGCCTCCTCCTCTTTCCCGACGAGGCGGGAGCGCACCTGCGGGGAGACAGGACGCTCAGGAAACCGCCACCCGCGCCCTGCGGAGCCGCTGGCTGCCAGCCCGACACGGCCTCGCACACGCAGCCCCGGAGGGTGCGCCCGCAACTTGGAGCACGATCGCGCCCGGGGGACGCGGGACCTACCCGGGAGGGCGGGACGCCCGGCAGGCGGCCGCCGGGGTGCACGCAGCGGGGCTGGCCCCCCGGCCCCGGCGGGACGGGAGCGGGGTGGCAGCCGCCGTCGCGCCCCTTTCCCGCTGCTCCTTACGGCGGCGGGGCAGCGCCAGGAGCCAGCCTGACTTGGCAGGGAGGCTGCATGCCGCCGGTGCTGCTCTGCCCGCCCGGCCCCGCGGCGTGCGGCGGGCTCCCCCCCGCCCCGGCCCACCCCGCGGCGCTGATCGGGCGGCGGGGCGGCAGCAGGGCCGGCGGGAGCCGCGCGCATTGTGACGTCTGCAGCCGCGCGTTCTATTTTTAGCGCGCCGATTGGATTTCATTCATGAAACCGGGGCCGCGCCTAAAGGGACGGCGGCTGGAGCCGCGCCCGCCGCCTCCGCCCTGCCCGGCCCGTCTGCCGGCGGCGGGGGAGAGCGGAAGGGCGGCAGCTCAGGGGCGCACCCGCCTTCTCTACCCCGGCACCAGAGTACTGGGGGGGGCTTTCGGCCGCGGCCGCGCACGGGAAAAGGTCGGACACGAACCGAATCAAGAATAAATGAGTACCTCCCCACTTGTATATATCCACAGTCTATAAATGATGTGTTTGCATAAACAACGCAAAGGTCCTGAAGACCTCATTGGATAATCCCATATATTGGGCACACAGCTTTTTAGTGCAGGTACTGGTGTTGTGTTTCAAAATTACTTCTCTCCATTTTCGCTAATATTTTAAGCCTTCATGTTAAACAAACATGCACAACTGAACCACACCCCCTTCTCTTAAACTGGCAACCTAGCCTTGGAGTTTTCCAAACAGTGAAAATGGCTCAAGGCCTTGTATGTAAGTGGGAAAAGCACGCACAATTCAGACCAGGCTCCCTGCTATAACACTGCTTTGCGGCTCTTCTATTTACCACCTGACATCAACAAAAATGTAATAACCAGTAAGGGCCATGGGCACAACTCCTGCAGCTAAGTGAACTTTTCTTAGTTGTGACTGTTGGAAAGAAAATACCCTCTTACAGCAGCCTGGACTCATAGATTGCAGAGTCTTGTAGCAATAAGAGTGTAATTTTTTAAAAAACCATGTTATAAAGTAATTTTAAAAACACCACTTCCAGTCACAGTTAACAATACCAATAACAGGTTGACAGCATCCAACAGCATTTGGTTATAGTCAATTACATACATTTTTCAAATACTCAGAAGCCAAACTTACATTAAGCAGGTCAGACTGCAACAATGTTCAAGTGAGTAGATCTACCCCAGGAAAAAATACAGTTTGCAACTTCGTATCACAGGAGGTAACTAGGTGCGGAAGTGTTACTTTCCTAACTTTGCACAGTTTGGATGTACAAGATAAATGCATCAGAAACTAAAACAATGCTCACTCAGACAACTGCTTTCGAGCAAAGAAATATCTAATTGATAATGCAGGCAACAAAAAGTAAAAAAATTGTCAACAAATTTAAAATTTATAGCATAATTACCTTCCATTTTTTAAGTTTTAAGCTCTACATGAACTATTTTTTCCCCACAAATGAGAGCTAAAAAATTTCATTCTATGCAAGAACAACCATCCCTGTGTATTCAATTATTTTTAGGACATGCAACTTTTAGGAAAACAATAAGGGCCAGGTTCATCCCACCTAATTCAGGGGGGCTGAGCAAAACAGAGTGAAAAAAAGGGTATTCCTGTTACTTGACTGCTTCAGTAGGGCAAATCTTAATTCCTTATTGGTACCTTTGTTTTACAGCCTAACTGGTCACTTTCTGAAGACAAATCACAGAGCTGGAGCCCCATGTCTCTATGAAACACACCCAGGCTATCACTGCTGCAGAGTGAATGTTATTGTCAGAACAGGTAAGTTAG
Source organism: Strigops habroptila (assembly GCF_004027225.2). Classification (NCBI taxonomy): domain Eukaryota; kingdom Metazoa; phylum Chordata; class Aves; order Psittaciformes; family Psittacidae; genus Strigops; species Strigops habroptila. Next base: position 34,279,148 of record NC_044281.2, read on the forward strand.
CATCCTGTGGGAGAAAATTGAGACAAAGCAACCAAACTCGCTCTGATACTGACTCAAGAAGCATTGGATTGTAATAAATAACCCAGACCAAACCAAAACAAAACCTCAACCTTTTGGATCTGCTTGCAAGCTTGTTACAGAGCTTGTCTACAGCAATAAAATAAGAGGGCAGGAGGAAAGGAGAAAGTGTTATTTTTAGGGTGCAACAGTAAATTTAGCAGAATACAGCAATAACAAAGAATACATAGGTGGTTAAAATGGAAAAAAAGAAACAGGGCATTGTTTTTGATAAGGATAAAGGTCTCAAGATTCTCTTTTTTTTGTTTTGTTTTGTTTTGTTTTCTGTTTCATCAAACAGTACCCAGAGCCTGAAGGCTTCTGCAGCTGTGGAAACAGCTACATGCTACTATGTAGTTTCCATTTTAATGACCCTCTACAGCAACTTCTACCATTCAGTGTTTTCCCACTACAAATGTATAACTCCTATAATTTAGACTTCATCTTTTTCAGCAAAGTATAAAATAAACCCCCAGGACAGCTAGAAGCTCTCTGCTCTCTAAGACATAACTGTATTGAATCATATTGACCTTTTCCCAAACTTTTAAACAAACAGTTGAGTTTTGGTCATAAACTTGAGTGTCACAAATGAGAAGTGGCTGGAATGCATCTCTAATTGGGTGTAGAGCAACCAACAGCTTCTAGGCTTTGGTACAAGCAAGCACAGTAATAAACCACAAGTATTCCCACTAACTTTGCACAAGCATTAAAAATATATGAGTGGTAAAGCTTTACTCAATTAAATGTTTAAGTATTCCAGGTAGCCAACTTGGATTTTTCTTCTTTATTTGTTTTCAAGGGAAAAGTACAGCTAGAGGGAAAGGGAGAAGGAAAAAAGTTCCATCTTTGCAAGCAATCCCAAAGGACAAGTCATTGGACCATGGCTAGCATTTAACTACAGTCTGCTTCTGCCAAGTCTATACAGACTTCCAAAAATGATTATGGGCTACCAAGTGTGCTTCATCATTGCATTTCCATTATGTGCTTTTAACACTATCACAGAACTTAGGAGTAACTGGATAAAAAAGAATAAAATAATAATTTAAAAATGCATTCACATCCATTGAGAATTCTACTTACTTAGAATTATTTTAATATTGCTAAATCACAAAATTCATTTGGATGTGCAAATGTAAAGGTATATTTCCATATGCTACAACATCTTATTTGTTACCCTGGGGCTAAATTAACCTTTTGTTTTTGAGAATATATTTCTCAGATAATTAAAAAACATCAGGAGAGAACAGAAGTTGTGCATAAACCATAACTGAATTTACAAATAACTTTTCTACTCCTGGATCTGGAGAGTTAGTTGAACTTCAGAGGCTGATCTAACATGCAGTGTAGCAAAACTCCTTAGAGAGCTTTCTACCAGCTCAGAAATGCAGAAGCTCAGTGCCCTCAGGCCCTTGCATCCTCTGTATTCTTTTGACACCAGAGAAAGACTCAGGAGTAGATAGGTTGAAAAAATACCAGTCCAGGATAACAGGAGGTGCAGGAAGAGGGGACTACAAGTATTTACTTCACTTCTTTGTCAAAACTCTTCTGGAAGAGGAGGAAATGGTCTAGCCTGTGCTTCTTACAACCTCATCGCGTGTTGTAATTGCATAAGAATAATAGTCTAAGCATGGTTAAGTCTGGGGTTTAGTTTTTATATTAGCGTTTACCAGTCTTCTGAGAAAGTCTACATCCTAGACCCATCCAGATTTGTGGCCATGTGGAAGCAAGGGGTTCTTCTCTGTATTGGAGGTCTAGGTAGGATCTATCATGGATGCCTGCTTTAAAAAAAAAAAAAATAAAAAAAAAAATCCAGTGATGTGGCCCCTTGCTCCCTCTTAGAGGACTCACTCAAGCTTTATTTCAGGGCAACTGAGTTTATTTCCCCTCTGTTTTAAGTAGCAACATCCAAGCCTGAACACAGTTTCCTAACAAGTTACACATGCTGACAACAGTCATCATGGACAATTACAGGACTGGGCTTGAGTGTGCACTGAGAGAGGGTGGATCTGATGTTGCAGAGGCTGCCTGGCACAGTCCAAAAATGAGCTCAGTACTACAGGACAAACTAGAATTTCTCTGTCTCCCTTATCCCTGAATGCAGGGGACCTTCATATTAGAAGATTTTAAGAGCATGTTAATATTCAAAGACTTAGTGGAAATAAGTTTAAATGCACTAGAAATTAAGCAAAACAATGTAAGTTAAATTATCCTCTATGGGTTCCATGTTGCATATGGCAGTCTCACAGGAACAGAAGGTGCTCTCTAAAGACCATGAAACCCGCTTTCAGTAATCCAAAAGAACATGAATGAATGATGTACAATCAAAATAAGGAAATATGGTGCTTCAGTTGTGGACTTCACCCTCCACCCATTGTATGTGATATATGTAGTCTCAGCCAACTGGCAGCATGTGAATCAAAAATATCAGAATTACCCAGCTCTTGTCACTGAAGCCTGTTTTTTCCCCACAACTAGGCTTAGAGGCTTTAATTAATATGGGTAGATAAAAATCATTTCTAACTACTTCTGTAACGGATTAGGATATATTTCATTAGATTTTATCCACTAAAAAAATCATAAAGAGAATAAATGCCTTGAAACAACTATGTAAATGCATATTCTATACACACTGAAGAAAAATTCAAGTAATTTCCTGTGAATACAATTTTTGTATTAGTGGGTTTGCATTCAGAACTCTAAAGTTCTCATGCCAAATGCTTACGCATTCACAACTAGTTTTCTTTTCAAAACTATTATATACTGTACACAGTCCTTTCTTCTCTTTGCTGTAATAAGGACAGAGCCCAACATTTGACGTAAGGTGCTTCTATTTAGTGATGTCAACATCTATTCTCAGCCAACTGTGCAAATTGATTAGGTCACTTGCATCCCTTTTCATACCATCCCGCACAATTGTCTCAATTCTCAGAGATGGAGGCATGTAACATATACAATGATATCTTCATTGTGTGTGTGCATTAGTCACTAACTACTATGCCTTTATTTCTTAGAGGTTTTTTTCAGTTATTCATCAAATGGTAAATACAGTGCAAGACCATCATCACTTAAGAAGCCTGCAGTGCCCCAGATTTTATTCAAGTGTTCCATGAATGATATATAGCACCAGTTGTTTGTCTTATGAATTGTATTTCTACATTCTTTTTCACTAGCAGAGGATTATAAAATGCCTAATATATGCATACATTTTAAATTGGCTAAACAAGAAAGGGAATACCTAGAGAAGGAAAATGCTGATAATTATAATTTGGACTAAAAAGTATATACCTACCACTTGTTCAGAGTGTTATATTTCTGCAATGCTTTAGTTTTTAGTCTAATCATGTGTAAGATGTTGGCTTTTGCCTTGTCTCGCTTCCATATTTAAACTGTTAATTAGAAGACACTGCTCTCCTCACCTCACCCCCCAACAGAATCACAATTTAGGTGGGAAGGGGCCTCTGGAGGTCATCTAGTCCAACCTTCTCCTCAACGTACAGCTAACTTCAAAACTAGATCAGGTCAAGGATGCTATGATTAGGTCAAGGATGCTAAGTTCCAACCTGCTTGTTCCATTGCTTAGTCACTCACTATGACAAAGTTTTTCTTTACACTGAGTGAGAATTTACCTTGCTGCCACTTATGACTGTTGCCTCTTGTCCTTTTGTTGTGAAGCTGTGGGAAGAGTCTAGTTTCCCCTATAACCCTTATTAGATACCTGACATAGTAATTAGATGCCCTCTTAGATTTCTCTAGGCCAGATAAACAGCTCCCTCATTCTCTCTGTGTACATCTTGCGTTTCAATCCCCTAACTGTATTAATGGTCCTTCATTGAACTCTCTGCAGTTGGTCAATCTCTTCAGTACTGTGAAGGCTGAAATTTGGCACAGTACTTCAGATGCAGGCTCACAAGTGCTGAGTAGAGGGGAATAATGACTGCCATTGACCTCCTCACTACACTTGTCCTAAGGCAGCCCAGTACATGGTTAGTCTTCGCTGCTGTAAGGGTGCTCTACTGAGTTAGTATGTCTCAGCCTATTCACTTGTGCTGTCTGAGTCTCTCCAGTGAAACCTTACAAAACTCTATCACTGCCTTTGCTACTGCACTTCTCTTTCTACAGGCTGTATAATCTGGTCTTAAAAGGGAGAGGACTCATTTGAATAGTCCAGTCTGCAAAGTTAGGTGTACCACGATAGAAATAAGCAAAGTAAAATTTTGGCTTAATATGAAGAACAGCAAGAGAAACAGCTGAGAAGTTATACAAGAGTGTCCCAAGGGAAGAAGTGGCAGAGTTATGGCTCACTGCATTCACAACCTGGAGAGGACAAGGCTGTATTAAGAATTTGTTATGCAGCACAGTTTTGTATTAACGGTGTAATTCTTTAAAAAGGAAACAAGTTTGCAACAGCTTGTATTTGCTCTATTCTCTGCTTCTAGATCCTCAGAACTACAAAATAAGTAAGAAACATTTAATCAGCTTTTAAAAATAATTCTAAACAGAAACTAAATGGGAGGAAGTGACTAGTAGGAGGATTTCTTCTTGAATGTGTATCATTTTGCTGTTTAACAAGGAAATGAAACTGGAAGTGATTGCACCAAAGTGTCATAAGACTTTTTCCCAACTAGCCAAAGGATGCCTGCTTTATCAGCTATTTCCAGTATTAAAGTTTTTTTCTAAGGTACAGGAGATTCATCTTCGAAATCAATGGTTTGCCCTCTAGGGCAATCTATCGAAGTGCTATATTTTATAAAGCTCATTAACCAAACTAAGGGTAATGCTATGTTTAATCCAGCTGTGAAAGTTTGACTAATACAAGAAGAATTATTATGATTTCTTGACAATTCTGTCACTAAGTTCTGTCCCTGATCTCGGACTGGGACATACCAGAAATACATTTTGAGCCCAGAATAACCTTTTATTGCTATATCATAGAACAACATTCACACATACATATAAAATACTAATCCCAGGAGCAAATCCTCACATTGAAGAACTGATTTCATGTCTGTGCCATGTTATCCAATTATCCCACCTGTAGTGCTGGCATCCTCATAACTGTTAAGAGTTTCTTAAAACATTTCTGCTATCTAATCAGATGTTAACGGAATGGAAAGAATTTCTTTGTGAAATGAAATGAGAGTCATAGCAAAGTCAGCTGGGGAAGATTTTCTGTCTGTTTGACCTTCTGGCTAACTGTCAGTCCCCATCCCTCTTCTATGTAGATCAGTCAAAAAGAACTTCTGTCTGAGTACTGAGTTTCAAAGAGACAGTGGTACCTTGGAACCCCTTTATACTACAAGAGGAGTTTTCAATGGCGATCACAGTCTTTGCTTCTCACTCTTAACCTGAGCTATTGAGTTTTAAAAGCCATATATAAATGGATCAGCTCTCATTCTTTAAAGCATTATAAATGCTCTCCCTGCCTTTTGAGGCTTACAAAAATCACCTAATGTATTAAAAGCCTAGTAGCTTTATATGTAGAAGGATACAAAATATAGACCAAATTTTAGAAGCTGAAATATTGGTCAAAGATTGCATAAATTCTACAGGAGCGAGAACATAAATAGAGACATACCATTACTGCTCTGAGTTTCTTATACTGGTGCTGTAAAGAAATCACAAGGACAAGTCTTGAACACAGATCTCTGATTACAAGAACTGGAAGATGTATGGTAGGGGTAATGAGGGGAAGAGAAGCAAAGTGGATTTTCTCTCCTTTTTCACAATTGCCAAAGACTAGTATTTTTGGTTTCTGACTCAATGCTTATACACAGGAATAGCAGCCAACAGACATATTCTGATCCTTATAGGGTGTCAAACCAACAGAGCAGGAGTAAATAGTAGAATCAAGGCCAGCTTAATCTCACCACCATTAATCTTTGAGAAACAGCCTTATTAACCACAACTTACTCTTCTGCACCTCTGTCCCATAGTTAGCTAGACAGGAAAGTAGAAGACCCCATTTATGGTGTAAGAGCTTGATATAAATCCTACTGAAACTGATGGGGAAAAGCTTCCACTGGTTCTTCTGGGCTTCAATTCAGGTGATAACTCAAGAAGAAAAAGTCCATAGAATTAGCTGCAACATGCTTGTCTTAGAAAGATGAAGACATATAACTTAAAGTAGCTGAAACAAAACTGCACTGAATGAAACACCTATCACTTTAATATTTTTTCCACTAGGTTGTTCAAAGAATGTACTGGTTTGGATTACAATCCTCCCCCACCTAAGGTTGCAGTACAGTTCTTAATTTATTTTGAATAGTGTGATTCTGCATTGTAGAAAAACTGTGACTTTAACTATTCAAGATCCAAATTAAAAGACTGAAAATTCTGTTACATTTTGCACATTCTCTAATTTTGACCCATATGTTTTTTGAAAGAGAAAGCTTTTCCAGGAAGGTAAGATCTTGTGCCTCTTACAACCATTTACACCAGTTTAATGACATAATTTAGTTACACTAGCACAGATAAGCTTGCAAAGAGTGCACTTTTGCGACACGAACCTAAATCCTGTGGGTTAGATTGGATTATATCAACACAAGAGTTCTACTGTCCAAACACTGCTCATTTATTTTTGTGGTTTGCTTCAGCATGTCCAGGCAAATCTAGTACCACTTCTTTGTTTCCCCATTGAGCCAAGGCCTTAGATCATATGCAGAAAGAACATTACCAGGGTTGGTTCTGATGGATATCTTTCTGCCATTGAAACACATTCTATAAATTCTAGCAAAACTGTGTAGTTGAAGGATAACAGTAATTGCAGAAATGGCAAATGAATGCGCACAAGTGATCCAAACTAGCAAATGCACGCAAGTGATTCCAAGTCTAAGTAGTATGGAATGAAGACAGTCTGCATGTTTCACCACAGACAGTTTGATAAAACTTTCCTAAATTATGTTTATTAGAAATAGTTACCAAAAATTATTCTGCCACCATTCAAAAACCATGAAAGCACATATTTCTTGCACATATTTACAGTTTTTATAGAGGGTATGGGACATACTACCTCCAGAACCTGTCAAAATATCATTGTTACAGGTTTGAAATACAGATTAGGCAAAAGACACGAGAGCTTACAGAATTGAAGCTACTATGTATACTGTGGGATTTGGAACGTATGGAGAAAAAGACATCCCTTTCCAATTACACATACACAAACAGATAACTGCAGCATTTAAATATGATGAGAGCAGATTTACCAAAATTAAAACCAAACTAGAACCACCAGGAGTGGTTCTGAACTTAATCAGGTATTCAGGGACCTTTAACAAAATCAAAAGTATCTCAGTGCCTTGAAATTTCTCATGCACTCATTGCTTGGAATTCATATTGCCAAAGCATCATGAATTCTACTAACAGGTTTTTTTCTTTTCAATAAAGTAGCAAGGTATGTAGCTTTTCACTTTTAAAGAACCCTTCACAGTCTTTTCTGACTCAGGCAACAGTCCTTTTCCTGGGTAAGGATAGAAGAACTGCGAAAGTATTAATCCTATTTGCTCCCATATATCTTAGCAAAATTGCTAGAGCAAGGTGCATTTTGTAGCATAATAGAAGCCTCAAGTGAACTGAATGCCTCCCCCCAACTCATTTCTGAAATATTTTTTCACAAAAAAGTATGACTTATTTGCAGAAGCAACTGCCTATAAAATTTTGTCAAACTGTGTTACAGAAGATCAACATTTCTCCACCACTCCAATTTAAAATAGGCAAACAGCACTTATTTTTACATTAGGCTTCTAGCTGAAATTAAGAACTATAGCTAAAATACTACTGCATTAATATCATAAGAGAAATGTTGAGAGTTCCTTAATTATAGTGCTGACAGAGGGAACCACTGTTGCAAACACACAAAGAAGGGAGGATTGAAAGAATGAAATTCACCCCTAGAGAAATTTGAATGGAGACAGTTGCATTGTGCCAAGAAAAGACTGACCAACACATACTTCCTTAGAAGACTGGTAAGTATTTTTTTAAATGTTCATCTTTATTTAGTGACCAATAATCTACATATGTGCCTAAGCACATATGCCAGTTGAAAACATGTATCTGAAATAGAAGAGATGAATATAAGGAGTTCAAGTTTTTAGCAATAGCCATAAATCAAGAACTGAAACATGGATATTCATAAGGGCCACAACACATATACATGTCTCAGGTGTAAATGGTACCTGTTGCTCAAGACAATTATTGGAATATCTGACCAGTAGGAGCCTACGTAGAAGCACATTTCACCACTGACAAAGTGGTGAAAACAAGCAAGTATCTAAAGTTCAGATACTGTTACTATACTAAATATGTTCCACTGTTGCAAGTCCTCATCTTGAGAATGCTAGGTCCTTTCTTCCAGAACTGTGAGACACAGGTAATTCCAGTTGGCAAGAGGATGCTCTCAGGTGACAGCACTGCTTTTATGTCGCAACTTGGATTTCTTGTGTTAGGTACCTTCTTGCTTTAGCTCCCTGAATTAATGGACATTTCAGAACTGCACCATTTCTTTCTTCATTTCCCACCTAACAATAACAGAATTGTTTCCTGATTCTGCATAGGTATTATGAGAATCATTTTTTCTTCTTCATCAAAAGCACAGAAAATCCCATAATGAAGTTTGAAATGTGCTTAGTACAGGATTTCAACAGTCTTTGAGAGACAGTGCTAGATAATTAATTAGTGTAATTAAAATAAATTTCATTACAAAGATTAAAAGCAACAAAGAACAACACTGCCCCTTCCTCCCACACCAACCACAGACATACTGCTGTCCCCCAACTTTTTAATCTCTAGTCACAAGCAATCACAAACTTATGAAGAACTAGCTCAGGCAGTTTTAAAAATTAAAATTTGCTCTGCTACATTTAATTCTACTGAAGGTTACTGTTTCACACGCACACATCTCTCTGTTGGTTTTGCACAGTTCAGAGCTTTGTTTTTACCTGTCTAAATTGTCATCTAAATTACTTTGCCAGACTCCACACTTTAGCTGCTAACTCACATGTACCTATTTTATTCCACTGAGTGTGGAGAAAGTAATTTCTGAGAAAGCAGTAACTTCTTTAACCAGAGAGCTAAATTAACTATTACTCATCTCATAATGCCTCGAGTGACACAAAAGCCCATAAGCAAGTAAGCTGTGACCAGGATATTAAAGAGCAAATAACACCTCTACAAAGACATGCCTTCTACAGATGTAGCATTTTCTGACTGAAGCACACGACAACATGTAAATTAACTTTTGCCCAGACCTGCAGATATGTTCTCTTCAAGAAGTGAGACCCAATCATAGAAGCAAGAGAAACTAGTGTGGAAACAGTGAGTTTTCAAGAACGTCATTCTGTGACTTAACTATATAAGCTATGCATGTTATTCAGAAATTCATTTAAATACAGAAAATCTGGCTGGGAAGGGAGACTTGACATTGGAAGCAAAGGTGAAGAGAGATATTTGGGTTCTTAGGTGTGCCATTTGCCTTAATGAGTACTTTGTGATGTTGAGATCATTCTTGGTATATATTAAATAATTCATAGCATCACTGTCCTCATTTCGGCTGGGATAGAGTTAATTTTCTTTCTAGTAGCTAGTACAGTGCTAAGTTTTTGGACTTAGCATGAGAATAATGTTGATAACACACCGATGTTTTAGTTGTTGCTAAGTAGTGCTTACTCTGATCAAGGATTTCTCAGTCTCTCATGCTCTGCCAGTGAGAAGGGGCACAAGAAGCCGAGAGGGAGCAGAGACAGGACACTTGACCCAAACTAGCCAAAGGGGTATTCCATACCACAGCACATCATGTCCAGTGTATAGACTGGGGTGAGTTAGCCAGGAGCTGCTGCTTGTTACTTGGGGACTGGCTGGGTATTGGTCAATAGATGGTGAGCAATTGTGTTTTTTCCTTGGGTTTTATTACTCCCTGTCTTTGTTGTCTCCCTTTTCATTACTATTATTTTTATTATTATAATATTCTTATATTTTATTTCAATTATTAAACTGTTTTTTCTATTTAAACAGGTTTTACCTTTTCTCCACTTCTCCTCCCCATCCCACTGGGAAGGGAATGGGTGAGCGAGGAACTGCATGGCACTTAGTTGCCAGTTAGGGTTAAACTGTGACAATGAGAACTTGCATACATGTAATATTATATACTGGCTTTCAGGAACTGCATTACCTATGAAATTACTTCTATTTTTGTTCACAAAGTATATATTTGTCTTTGATGATGTGCTGGATGAGGCTCATTAAATTACTAATGTAACTATTAAAGCTATTAAATTACCAATTTTGAGGGATCAATTCAAAGCACATTGAGATAAGCATAAATCCAAAGTAAACCAAGTGCCTGTTCACTTCAATGACCCTCCTATGAGGCTCTGAATTCCGAGATGTCTTTTTCCTGACAGCATTAACCCCTTCTTTGTATGACCTTCCCCGGCCAAAACACTGAATTATTTCTAGGGCTCACAAAACATTCTGTTTGGTAGTACATAATGATGAAGGGGAATGCTTGGTTTCTGTTTACATTGAGAGCCCAGGAGAGAATTTGCTCCCTAAGCTTCCTGACGAGATGCTTATTTTTATTCACATTGTCACTGTGTTTTCCCATGAACAAATATTTATACTTCAGAGGAAATGCTTCAGTAACATGTGTCAGTCAGGATAAGCAATGTATTCACTTCCCTTTATTATGAGAAAGCAATTTTGCTTACATGAGGAAGTAAATAAATAGATTTCCTAGACATGCCTGGGAAGGGGTCATTCTTGCAGCAAAGCAGTCTTGAAAATATTGGCAGCATGTCACTGCATTAGATGACCTGTAGAGGTTTCATTTGTAATTGCAAGAAATGAATACTTCAGAGATTTATTGTTTCCTTTGTTCAGAGAGGCAGACCATTATTGTGCAATCCTGTCTTAATTAAAATGTTTTCCTTTCTGACAAAGTTTAGTAGCATGTTATATCCTTATCTGCATTATTATAATGCACATTTAGCACATATGGCAAGATATAAATCCACCTTTTGTTAATGCTTCTGAACATATAACGGACTGCGAAGGCCAATGGGTGAAAACCTAATTTCATTGACTACTCCAAATTTGAGCAGGTAGCTTTGTATAGAGGTCATAGACATCCTGAATTTTCCTATGATCCTAAATTAAGGAGATTTATTTTGTTTTACTAACTTACATGTATGAACCTGTGAATATCTGCATGTGGGACTTGGCAAAAGCATTATTAATATGCATCTGTAATTCAGGCTGGCAACAGCCCCACCTTTTCCCTAGGTCTGCACAGAGCAGGAGCAGAGAAAGCTGCCTGGTCATACAGAAGACTACCTGCGTATTTTTGGTACAAACTCTTTCTTTATCCCAGGATCTCACTTTTTTCCTGCATTTTCAGTTACTCTGAATAAGTATTCACTCTTGAAAATTTGACTTCACAGCTTCAGTTTCTTTGATGCCTTGAAGAAAAGATTGACATTGGGTCAAAAGCTACTATGTGCAGAATCCGCCCATTACACTAACTCTGCAACAATGCAGATCCTTTATACATATGTTTTTATCTACTCAAATATCAGAACAAGTCTGACTAATCCTGTAAGCGAAAGGATTAATTCTGGGACTTTTTAGTTAAGACTTTCAGCACAAAGCTATCCAAGTCACAGATGCTTTAATTTTAAAACACCTGATGAAAAGCTGCTGGACAGAACAGCAGCAGTGACAGACAATGCCAAGTGAAATTAGCCAGTTTTTCTTTTTTTCTTTTTTTTAAATTTCTCCCTAAGAATACTTACCTCACGGGAGAAAATAATGTTCATATCCATTTTTAACAGCTTGATCAAAAGCAGAATTCCATTAAAGATATTTCAAGTCCTTCTCTTACTGTGGCACTCCTGAAAGGAAAAGGAGACAAAAAATAATTAAAAAAAAAAAAGGGCAAAAAAAAAAAAAAGAAAAAAAAGAAAGAATAAGCCTTACTGTTTTCAGCCTAAAATTACAATACATGCAATAGCAAAGACATTTCTTATGATCCGTTTTATATTGTAAACCAGGCCTGCTTGGTCAACAAAACAGCCTTTCAAAGTTTCAAACAGGTAAATTAAATATCTGCATCTTCACTCCAATGCAATGAAGAAACCATGGGTAGATAGACGAGCTTTTGAGCATAACTGGAGATTGACACAGCTCTGCCAAACAGAACTTGTTCTTGAATAGTTTTCCTCTGGATTTAGGGAAAAAAGAACAAAAAAAAAAAAAAATCACCTTTCATGTCAGAATCAAACGCTGTTTATCACAGTTAACCAGTTTTTCATAGATTATCTAAGAGACTCTGAAGAGGGGTTTTTTTGCCCACAAGACTCTAAAACATAAGATGCCAGCCTGATGACATGTGAACTGGGACTTCTGTGTTGCTTTCACCTTTAGTCACAAATGAAATTAATCATACAAGTGTGTCATTTGGTTTGGTAAATGTCTGCATTACTGTGGCTTGGTTTCCATCCAGGAGCAAGGCTGAGGTTTTCCAGGAACCTAAGGTGGGAGCAACATTGATTTCACCTCAGATGCTGCCCTAAACGCAACACTCAATGATACAAGTAGCTTTTGGATGTTTCATGCTAGCTTAAAAAACAGAAGCCAAACACAGATTCTCCGCTGAAGAGGCTGGAATCCTGCTTATCTTTTCTAGGCATTTCTCCCTCCTTATCAGCAACATTTAGGAGTTGAATTTACGATTCAAGTTAGTTTCTCACAGAAATTCCCATCTTCTGTAGATAGTCTTCACAAGACAACAGTGAGGGCAGACAAAGGAAAATGAAGTAACACCTCCCTCATTCCGTCTTTGTGGACCAGGCAAGCCACTGGAATTGACACTAGAGCTAGAGGCATGATCTTTACAGACATTTAGAAGTCCTTCCCTTCCCTAGAAGCACCTTTGCTACTTACCCATAACCATTTTAGTGGCCAAGACCATATCAGTCTTCCTTAACTGCCATGTTTCATGCAGCTATGACTTTTGAGACTCTTCTCACCATCTTTTCTATTGTGTTCATGGTGACTTTCTGCAAGGCAGGCCTTTACAGTCTCCACACATAACTCCCTTTGTGAGCCCTTCAAACAACAGCCTTATCCCACAGTGAAACAAAACCCCAAATAATGAATTTAATAGTGGCATTAGCACACACAGGGCTCTCAAACTATTCAATACCTATTTATGTGATACTTTACCATTCATGACTGTTCATCTCTTTCCTCAGTACTGATGGCAGATTAGAAGTTATTTACAACTTCTTTCAAAAAAAAAACAACCAAAAAAACCAAAACCAAAAAAAACCCCCAACAAAACAACCAAACAAAAAGGGGATCTGGTTCATCTGATCATGAACCTCAGAGCTTTCTCTGTTTTTATTACACTGAGACCTCATACATTTCAACCAGCCTTTCTCTGCTTTGCCCTCATTAAAATCCACAGACATGGCCTCCACAGATACCCTGAGATCCTTCTCACTCTGAAACAGGCATGCAAAGCCGTTCTACCAGCTCATTCATAATTCTTATTCAGAAACCATTAATTATTTACATTACTGTCCTCTTAAAGGCCACACTGAGACTCCTGCTTGCTGAGACTTTTTTAATTGTTATGCTGTAAAGTCAGACCAGTTGTTGGAAGAGTGTAAACAGATAGAAATGTAGTTAAACTTGATTTTCATAATTTCTAAAGTTATAAGCCTAAAAGTTCCACTTCACAGGAAAAAAAAGTTTCTGGCTTCCAACCCCCTGCCCCTCAATCTTACTTCTGCTTTCTGGGTTTGAAGATAATTGGGACCACAAAAAAAAAGTCCTAATATTAATTAGCATTGTGCTGCATGATTACAACTTCAAGTCATAAACATCTTCCCTGCCATGGTAGTGGAAGATCTTTTATTTCTACAATGCAGATCTGCACTCAGAAGAATATAGCAGTTAAACCTTACACGCAACTTCCTTTTCTGAGTCTTGAGGAGTTCACAGCTGAAAAGAGAGCTGGCTTTATGTGACTCTTACCCTGTGTGCCTGCACCAGAGAGCACCAGTTCTAGCTATGGCATTGCAATTCCCTCTCTCTTCCATCTGCTCCTCACTCAGGCAGGCATTACATGAACTAATGCTCACTATGGTGCTGTGTGCAGGACCTGCAGTAAGGTCACCATAAGCTGAGGGAAACTAAAGTCAGGTGCAACAAAGAGTAATTCAGTGAGGGATGTATCTATATAGTCTTATTCTCCAAGGTGAGGAACTTCCTTTAAACAGGCAGGAAGAGGAGGAGCAACTGGTTGTTCCCACAGGTTGGCAGGTGATACAACTGCAGTGCAAGCCAGGCCCAAGTCTCCCAGGAAGACAAGACCATGTGGAACACTGGGCTCTCTGAATGGCTCCTTTGCGCCAATGCATAACCAGTCGTGTGATTTTGCTTAGAAGCTTCTTCTGCTCTGGACAAGTCATTCCGCTAACACAATGACACTAGAGAAAACTCAAGGAAAACTCCGCCCAATTTTCTCCTCAAATCCACCTCAGCTTCACCTCTGGGTTGTTCAGTCGCCTAAATTGATCCAGCCTTTTTTTCTCACCCAGTCGTAGGATTATTACCAAACTAACAATATTGCAGAATTTTACCCTCTCAACCTACCTAAGAGCTTCCTTTTACTTGCCTATCATCTCTATGTTTCATGTTTCTGTAACATCACACACTTACAGTACATCTGCCCAAAGTGTCTTCAACAAACTTAAAGGGATTAGGTGGAAGAAAAGTAACTGCTTATAAGCATAGTGTTTCTGTTTTGCATAATATGGCCTTACTTCAAGCTTTTGCTTTTTAAAAGTTCAAATATCAGAAGAATTTCGAGTAAAAGAAAGAGCAGTGAACCTTAGTTCACTGTTGTAATCTTTACTATGACACACCTCACTTGCTGTACATTACATGGTTGAACAGACAGGAGAAATTTTACCTCCCATTGATAACTAAACCAACATTTCCTCTCAACATATTTTCAAACCTTTAATATTCCAGAATCTATAGTAAATGCAAGTGTTTTGCCCTTCTTACTTCAGTTTAGGCAAGTGTGCTTTTTCTGGTGTGTCCCTTAGTGATAAATTATTGTTTTCCTGTATTAATTACACAGACAAAAGTAACTGATGATGTATGACGCAAATATTTTTATTTAACCAAGTACAAATGATGGCATTTGGTAAGAAGTTGTCAATCAGGTTCTAAAAGAAGACTGGATACTATGATTACCACTAAAACCTACCTTAGGAGGACCCACAATGACTCAGTTAAACAGCTGCTAAACAAAAGTATATCTACTAAAGCTCTAATTTCCTGTGCTCCCATCTCTGAAAGGAAAAGTTTTACCCTTCTACAATTCCTCTTTTCTGAGAGTTGCTAAATTGCCGGGCTGGGTATGGCCCAGCAGAGGTTCTCAACAGCTGTAAGAACAGCAGGGGCTCTCTAACTTCTTCTTGCTAGTCTTTTTGGACATATGTGCTTCTTCATAACCAGCTCCTCCTGTATCTGGTTCTCTGTGCGCATTTGCACTCTGTACCAATTGCAAATTTCATTCATGTAATGCAGAGACCCATTAATAATTTAAGATTAAAATGGAACCCAAGGGCAGGAATATTCCATTTTTGCCCATGTGATAGATGTTACTTTGCTCGTACGTCAGCTCAAGTTATCTTTGTGCATGCTACATTAATTCAGTAAATTGCTTTTCAAACAAAGTACATTTAGAAAGAACTTGGAGAATCTATATGAGAGGAAAGTTTAATTTTTAGGTCAAATGTGCCAGATCAATATCTAGAAAGTAACATACAAACAGATTTTAGATTTGTCCATTGAGTTTTCAAAAAGAGGAGGTAGACAGAATAAATAAAGAAGCCCTCTGCACAAACAAGTAAAAGTCCTATCAGCTGTAGTGATAAATACCGCAGCACACTATTTACACCGTGTTCAACAAGAGAATAAATACATCTAACGGTATTTAACAACTCAATAGCGTTGCAGCAGGACCGCCCGCACACCCAAGGGAGCGGTCAGCAGTTTTAGCCTTACCGGGGAAGGGAACGGGACACCAGGTCAGGCCAGGCAGGTGCCGGGTCCCCGCCAGGGGCAGGACGCGCCCCCGCTCAGCGCTCCGGAGGAGCCGCGGCTCCTGTCAAGACCTGCCCTCTCAGACGGGCGGTGGTGGCCGGCGCACCCCGGCCCGCTGGGCAGCGCCGTCCCGAGCCCCGCGGTGGCTCGGCCGCCCGCCGCTCCTTTCTCCGCGGTGGCTTGCAGAGCCTCCCGCGTCCCTCGAATCCAGCGGAGCTTGCCACCCCGCCCGGCCCCGCCCCAGCCCCGCTGGGTCACCTGCGTCCCTACGCGCCCGGCACGGCAAGCGCCTCAGGAGACTCGGCCAGCGCCCAGCAGCAGGGGCGCCTGCCGCTCTCTCTCCTTGCCCGCGCGAGTGCCACCGCGGCCGCGCGTCTCACCTGAGCGCGGAGGGGGACCCGCTGAGGTCAAGGGCAGAAGTGCCAGCCGCTTCCCACAGCGCTCTGCTCTGCTCTGCCCGGCGCGGCGCGACTCACCTCCCCAGCTGTGCGGTACCGTGTTGTACTGCGCGGCCCGCCCTGCCCTGCCCTGCCCGGCCTGGCCCGGCCCGGCCGGCGGGGAGCGGAGAGGCCGGCGCACCTCAGGCAGCCAACCAGCCCCCCGGGGCGGGCTGCGCCGGGCTGTCACGTGAGCGCGCTCGAGCACGCGGTGCCGTTACAGCCGCGCGCGCCGGCGGCGGGAGGAGGGCGGGGAGGGAGCGGCGCTGCTTGCCGCTGCGCTCTGTGGTGCCGCGCGCCGCCGCACAGGTGAGGTGCGACGGCTCCCGCCGCCCCGGCACGGGTGTAGCCGCGCCCCCCCTCCCCGGGGCTTCTCGTCCCCTCGGGCAGCGGCGCGCCACCCTTCCTGCCCACGGGAGAAACCGTTTCCAGGAACTGAGGGGCTGCTGAGGCAGGAAATCCTGCGGGGCCCAATGAGGGGGGCGGCTGCGCTGGCGGGGCCGGGATCGGGCATCCCCGCAGCGGGGAAGGTGCCCTGTCCTCCCTTCGGTATGACTAGCAAGGACACCCACGACCTGTGTAAGCACATGCATGAAGAAGTGTTGAATCCGTTGGCAGGATCAGGGTCTGTGTGTTTCTATGGAGTGTGTATACTTCTGTGTTTAACATTTCTGTTTGCTGAGTAAATTACACTGTGCTGTTCACCTCAGTTTCTCCACAAAGAATTTTCATGCTGAATCATAGCTGAAAAGCAACATTAAGCCTGTTTTCCTACCAGGATGCTTCCCACTTACACTGCCCTCAGGGCATTTGACCTCTCTATCAATAATACAGTAACAGAACTCTTGAAAGAGAACAATAGTGGGAAGTCATAAGTAATCCACCACTGTTCAGTATTTAAAAGGGTTGTAGAGCATGTTGCCAAAATGCTTAGCTAAAGTTTGAGGAATGGCCCAGTAGCCTGGTATTAAAGGAATTCTCTGCTTGCTCAGGGTCTTGGACTTGATTTTCCACCCTAGATCTTCCTGTTTGTGGGTTCAGGAGGAGTTTTGAGGACTGTGGAGACCAGGCACTGCACAGTGCTTCATGTCACTCAGCAGTGAGATTTAAAGTTAGTTGTGGAGAGTGTCTGACAACATAGCTCTTCTAGGCTAAAGAAAAAGTGATACAGGGTCTAAAGGCAGCAGGAGCTGGCAGTACTGCAGGTAGAGGCAGGCTGGGCTTGCTGTCAAAGTGCTCTCCTGGTTGAAAGGCAGAGGTCAGGCAGCCTGCCTAGAACTAATGAATCTAGCCCCCAGATCATGAAAGCCAGAACAAAAGTGGTGTTCACTGAATTTGCTTTCTTCTTTTGGGGATTTCTATTTCATGTGCTTTCCTGTGGAGTCATGAAGGCCTGAAATTTACCTGTAACAGTGCTGCTGTACACATGCATATTGTACCAGTACATGCTGTACTAATATGCTGAACTGTGCAGCAGGGTGAATTAGCCCATGTGTAACTCCATGCTGCCATGGATAGAATGCCTTCAGCACATAAATCATCCCTTTTGAGTACTGTCAAGCACCAGCATACCCTCTGCTTTAACTTTGTAAAAGAAATGCGGGATGATAATCTCAGGATTCCAAGAACTGAGCCTTTACAATAAATGACAGTTGGTATTGTAAGCCCCTTATTAAGGAAACAAAAAGAAAAAGTGTGAACAATTTGGGTAAATTTTGAGATTTGGAATAAGTCCTGAAAAAGAATGACCTTTGCAGGTGTGGTACCAATGGCAAAGGAAGATTGCTAGTTATTCCCTAGGAATGGAAGAATTATTTTGTTTGGGAAGAGTTTATTCAGAGTTCTGGTAACTCATATTTAGAGCCCCAATGAGGAAGCTTCCACAGTGCTTCCACAGCATTTGCGTGCAAAGTGTGTAGTTGGGCAATTCCAATTAGTACAAACAAACAGTCTAAATTCCTGTAACTTGTGCTGGAAACACACTACACCAAGGCAATTGGAGCAGACAGCTGAGCTCACAAGGTTATCATCTGTATCTGTCCAGAAGACAGCCTCAAACCTTGTATTGGCTAACATTTTTAGCTCTGCTAACTAAATCCACATGAGATAAAAGTCAACCCATACAAGAGGTTATATAGTTTGCTTTCAGTCAGCTGCATTTTGTGAACACTGAATGACTTGCTTCTATTTCATGTATTTCCCTTAGCATTTCAAAATGAATTTAGATTGTGTGAGAACGTTCTTGACTGACGGTTTTGGAAATTGAACTCCCATGTTTAATCCCAGACTGGGCACAGCACAAGGAAACTTCTCAATGCTACTAGGGAGGAAACTTTTTGCTAGGCAGAGGATAGTCCCATTCACTCACTTTCCCATACCAGAAAATGAAGGATTTCCTGTTTCTTCACTGCCCTGTAGTTACTGGGTCTAGGATATTTTTGTTACATTAAAACTAAGCCTTAGATACTAAACCAGCATGTTTAATTCCAAAAAAGCTAGTCTTTAGTAAGTCATCTGCTTTTTAAAGTATGATTTTTCTGTTTCAGCCTTAAATTAGTTAGACAGTAGTATGGAAAGCTAATGTCTTTTACAGCACACTAGCTCTGTTTTCACCAACTTTATTTTATTGTCTTTACTGATTTTTGCAAACAAACTTATTTCTGCTTTTAAGATGCAGCTTATTTTTGTGTAAAATTGCAGGTGTTGAAGCTATAAGCAGAGATGGAGAGTGTGATATTGCCATTCAAAGTGCACATGGAATAGATGAGGAGAAGCTGTGTAAGTTCTAGGCTTCCAGGAATGGATGCCAAAGCATTTTATTAAATTTGCTGCTAAGAATAATTGTTGGCTGAGAGCTGTGTAACTTCTATGACAATATCTCTTGACCCAGTCATAAGACAGACCGATACCAGTCGTGATGTCAAGACTGTGATTACATTGCTCCCCATTCACAGAAGACATTGTGGTCACAAAAATGTTTATGGTCGTGAGTCTTTTTATTGCTCCACCATTGTATATGAGCAGCAGTGATGTTATTCTGACTATAGTAGCACCAGATGACTCATATCTTCCACTATATGTCTGGGTTCTTAAAGGATAACAAGAATGGGAGAGGTTTTTGTTCTGCAGAAAAGTGATGCAAAATCTATTCTGTGATGATTGGTTCATTTGTCCTCTTCAGCACCCACTAAATATATAGGATGGAGATAGACTGCCTGAGCTTTCCCAAAGTCCTAACACCTGTTTTCAAAGAGTGCCTCAAAGCATTAGCTGTCACAGTTAACAGAGTGTAGGCCTTTGTGCTGTGGTGGATAAAGAGTGTTTGTGCACTCAGTTCTGCTAACTGAACTGCGGTGACAAGGGGTTCATATGGGAGGTGGCGATGAGCAGGTCTCTGGCCTTTCCAGATAGGCCTGGAAGCCAATGGCTCATTATGCTGCAGTTTATTGAGATGATTTAATATTTCACCCTCTGTTGTCACAGATGCTTTTATATTTTACTCTCCATTGTCTTAGGGTTGTGGCTGGTTACTGCAGCCCTTTACGGCCACATCGGAGAGGAACAGGCTTCAAATAGTGGCATTCCATCTCTGAGTATTCTCTGCCTCTGCCCACAGCATCCAGCAGGCTGTGGCCAGCTCTGGCTGACATTCCTATTCACTGTCATTTGGTGTAAGGGCGGGTGGAACTCCTGTTTTCCACATCTCTGTGTGGCAAACATTGTACCGGCCTTGTTGCTGCTTCTTTGTCCCAAGAGACATCAGAATTACAGTGACTTAGATACTGGGGGGTTTCAGAGCCTTTCTTATAAGGCTTTACTATGGCTTTAAGCTGTAATACAACAAAACATTACAGAGTAGCGGGAGGTTTTAGTTCTTTCCTATGAGATTTTGGCAAGCCCACACCTAAACCACTGTCCATAGTTCAGTGGAAGTTGTGAACAAAGCAACAGCTGAATAAAACGTCAGAGGGCATACTATAACCTTTTGCTGAAGGTTTACGTCATCTTTATAGGCTGTTATAAAAATATTATTCTAAACACTGAAGCAATCACCAATGTGAATCATATTGTGCTCATTCTAGACAAATCTACGTAAGACTGGCCGAGTTTTGTCTGGGTAGATACTGGCTTGGAAACTACATGAGAGAGAAGGGATTTCACTGGCAGATTGTTGTAATAGTGAAATATTTTAGCCTAAGCAGAAATACTAGTTAGAGTGTGGAGATGCCAAATCATACTATATAACAGTCATGCAGAGGGAATCCATTCTTAATTTTAGCAAGCCTACCTGAATCTCCCATTGTGTTGGGACTCAGAAATAGTAGGAGTTAAAGGACAGCAGAATTCCTGACATGTAGTGGTTCTAACAAAAAAACTTTTGTTAACTCTGCTCTGATGCACAGTTTCTGTTTATCCAGCATCACTCAAAATGGTCTTCATACAGCTCCTTCTTCTTAAATACATCAGTTCAAATGTAAAAGAATTCTGTAGAACAAACTGGAGCTGCAATGCTTGCTCCTTCCGACCCCCCATTTATCTTGTTGATAAGTTAGAACAAGCAAATAAGGATACAAACTTTGACTTTGTTTCTATCTTCACAAATAGTGCTCACAGTACCAAAAGGCTTTGGCTAAAACAAGCCAGTCTGTATAATTACAGAAAAAACAGTGCCTTCTGATATCTCAGATTATGATGTGCATGCAAACATGGATACACACATGTCTGAAATGGCAATACTGGCAATTTTTCGAGTTCTGAAGCTATGTTACAATATGTTACTGTAATTACATGCAGTTGTTGAATGTTTGAACCTCATGTAAACACCCTTTTCCAGACCTGGTAAAGCTACCATCCATACAGGGAAAATTAACTATAAATAGTATTTCTTCATGCTGTTTAATCTTCTAGTCTCTTAATTTCTTTGTTCTTTCTCCAATTTATCAGTTAAAATAAAGGTTTTAAAAAAAAGTCCTTAATGAAATCAATCACTGTCAAAGCTTCGTCATGGTTTCTAGATATTGACTGCTACTCTGCTAGAACTTTCAAGAAACACCAGAGTATTTGAAGGATCATAGTTTGAAATATTCCAGGAAAATTCAGATGCTTTGAAACCTGAGGAAGGTACAGACCAGCTGGTGTAATCAGTGTTGTTACTTGTTATTTGGCTACCAGCTCTTAAGCAGGTGCACTGAAGTAAACTTTCAACAGTTCATAAAGAGTTAATGTACATATTCATAAGTATGTAATATTTTGGTTGAGCCATTACAACTGTAACTCTTGATAATACTTTTTTGTCCATGATATGCTTTAAAGGTATATTAATAATTCAATGAACTTTTGAATATTATATTTGTATTTACCCCTTCAATTATAATCTATTATGAAGAACAACACCTTTAATTTCTCTGTTCCTCATCCAGTAGACCTCCAACCACAAGTGTTGCCATTTGACTGACATACACAGTTTAGAAATATTTCTTAATGTCTCACCAACTTGAGTTTTGAAAACTTCTTGACAACTTCTGAAGAGAATTCTTGACAGTATTTCCATGTTCTGAAACTGCAGAACAAGGTTTATGATGTGACTAGCACTAAAACGGATCAATAGATACTTGTATCTCTCAACACAAGCACCATTTTATTCAGTTGTGACTGCACATAGCCACTAGCCAACACCTAGAAGATACACAGGAAACTAAAGAATTAAATCTGGCCACGAATACTGAAACAGCAAAATAATCACAGAATCGTAGAATGGTTTGGATTGGAAGGGACCCTTGATGGTTGTCTAGTCCAGCCTCCTCCCCTGCAATGAGCTGGGACATCTTTAGCTAGATCAGTTTGCTTAGAGCCCCGTCCAACCTTACCTAGAGTATTTCTAAGGATGGGGCATCTACTGCCTCTCTGGGCAACCTGTTCCAGTATTTCACCACCCTCATTGTAAAAAAATATTTTCTTTACATCTAGTCTAAATCTCCCCTTGTTTAGTGTAAAACCATTGCCTCTCATCCTATCGTAAGAGGTCCTACTAAAAAGCCTGTCCTCATCTTTCTTATAAGCCCCCTTTCAGTACTGAAAGACCACAATCAGGTCTCCCCAAAACCTTCTCTTCTCCAGGCTGAAAACCCCAAGTCTCTCAGCCTTCCCTCACAGGAGAGGTATTTCATCCCTCTGATCATTTTTGTGACCCTCCTCTGGACCCGCTCCAACAGGTCCATGGCTTGTGCTGAGAAATCTGAAAGAAGAGTCCTGCCAGTTTAGATGGCAGCAACTAGAGTTGCAAAGAGAAATTGTTAGAAGTTATTGATATAAACTTCAGTTATTCCCAATTTCCCTAAATACAACTTCTGAGACACAAGGCCAGAGGGGTTTTAAAGCTGTCAGTGAATCTTCAATATACAGTCAGAATCCCAGCTTCAGGGATGAAGGCCTGCCAACCCTGATACAACAATTACCAGCAGGGCCTACAGGGCATCAAGATTCAGTTCTATCAGAAGGGATTTGAACTTGCAGCAGTGCAGTGACATGCACTTTTCCTACCAAGTACAGAAAAGAAGCACTTCTGCAGGGTCTTATTTTGAGACTACTCATCGCTAAGTCATGGACCACGTTACTGGTAGGAAATCAGTTGCAACGACCTACCCTAGCAAGTCATAGATAGGAAATCAGTGTCAGTACTTCTGACTAGAGGAAATATACTTCCTTTCCACCTCTGAATCTATTTTGGCTCTTTGAAAGATGACATGGCAATCTGTCCTATCTGTTCTATCACATCACTTGTACTGTTACATATTGTGGCTCCCAAGAACAGAAAATACAGTGGAAAAACTTGACAAAATCCATAGTTAAAAGCCAGGTTATTTTTATATTTTGGGTTTGTTTTGTGGAAAATATATGACTTTTTCATTTCTTAGGCAGAAGTTGATCTCTGATGTAAAAAAGCTGTAGCCTCAGAGACGCAGTTTGCTTTCTGAATTATTTGGCAAGGGCATTTGTATTTTGTTATTAAACTGGGCCATTAGAAAGAGAACTAAGAAGTAGTTTGGGATTGGCCACTGTAAAATTGATTAATAAAGCATATACATTTATCTGAAAACATTCTGGTTCTTAGGCTGTATTTATGAGCTTTCAAACACTCTTGTTAATTATTCTTTGATAATTGATCCTGTTAGGAATTAAAAGCAAAGAGCACTCCTAACTGGATCGTGAGAATAATATGGATTCATACCTACCTTTTAGTTGGAGAATGAAGTAATGAAAGTGAAAAAGCCTGTGGCACAAATTGGTGGAACTCTGAGAAATTCTGCAGCATGGGGATTTTTTGTCTGGAATTGGTATCTTTGATAAACTCAATGTCTTGAGTATGCTTTATCACACACCTGGAGAACAGAGCTGTAATTTTTGCAACTAGAAGGCTACCAGGAAAGGAAGTAAGTGAGCACTTTGGTGGATCTGCCAGGACACCTTGTCTGGTTTATGTCTGTTGAATTACAAATAGTTCTGCAAGTAGTAGAACTGAGGAAGATCCAATTTAATGTTTGCGTTTTCTGGGGATCTAATAGTGTCTGCACCATGACCAAAATTTTCCCCACAGCTGGGGTATTCATTGGCTGAAATTGGGCAGATACTAGAATTGGGCTGGGTGTGTGCACATAAGGAAAGTGTCATGCCATAAGAGTGATTATTTTTTAAGGCGTTCTTTTCTTACTAGCCTGGATTTCTGTAAAAAATGCCATGTCTTACTTCTTCTCTGCTACGTGATGGATTGGGCTTTTTTTGGTTTTTTGTCCCCTAATACAATGTAGTTTAGTTATCAATAAGGATATTGCCATAGGCTCAACTTGCTTTTAGCTCAAATGCTGTCTTGGGCTGATGTGGTTACATTGCTTTCGGTTCTGGGGCAGCATAGGCTTCCTGGGTATGTGTGGTGCTGATCTCCTGTCCATGTTCTGTGGGAATAACTGGACCATTCTTAGGGCCTTTATCTTGATGCACAACTACAGGCATTGTCCTAGCCCTAGCAGATTCAGCAGGGCAGCTTCCTTAAGGAAGGATTTACCAGTATGAATCAATGAAATATGTTTGGTTTGTATGAATTCATACCCAGACTTTAGAAATTAGATGTGATGAAGTCACTGTGTGTTGAAGGTAAAATAAGGTGTAACATAAACAAGGACTTTGCTGTTTAGCAATGCCTGCATATATGGAGCAGTTCAGTTCAGTTCGTTTTAAGCCTGTTCGCTTTTCCTTACCTGCAAATCATAGAGTGACTGTTTGAAGAAGATCATGTGTCTCAGAGTGTGCAGGTGAATGGAAGGTTAAACATTTTGACTGTCATTCAAGTGACTCTTGTGCAATCAATTTCAGTGATACAATACTCAGTCAAAAGAGTGGACAACCATGGGGAGAAGAAAGGGGAGGAGAAACGTGAAGGAAAGGCTTTGAATATGTTTTCCAATGTTGCATTAGGAAAAAAGGACCTGGGCTTTGCTTCTTGGCTACAGCTGGGCCCCTAGCAGGTATATGAGGACACGCTTAATGCTTGCCCAAGTGTTCAGAAATGCAAAGAAAAGGGCTGGAACCCAGAATCCCTCTTCACATTCTTCCTGAGGTGATAGGCAGATGGAGAGAGCTGGGACATTGGCTGTATCCTATAAAATAGTGACTGTTTCCCCACATGGTCATAGAAGAGCCAGATATACAGCTTTATACATTAACACGAAAGAAAATTGAATCCTTTTTCTGCAGTAAGATGCTGAAATGTGTCAAAGATTTTGATATTCATAAATACACAAGGTAGCCAAAGTTTAGAGAGTCCAAAGGTGGTGATAAGGGTGATTCTGAGATTCTTTTTGGCATGGAGCTCAAGGTTTAATGGGCCACTTTTAACAATGTTATCCACACAGGTATCATTGTACAGTTGCTAAATGAAAATAGTTTAAACCTTAAGCTGAGAGGCAGAGAATCTCTGCATTCTTTACCAGTTCCTGTTTCAGTGGAGTGCTCTCAGCATATTGGTATCCACTTAATGGTTTGCACAAAGTTCATATTCTTGCCATTATGATTATTGGAACTACTTTTTGCGTATTTTGCATATGATGTTCCTGAGAAGCACTCAGTCAAGTGCACTTCTAATTACAAGTTTATCCACAAACCACATTTGTTGCTTCACTATTGAGGATTTCTTGTAGTGCTAGAACATTGGTTTTCCTGAAATGACTGGGCTTCACCCAATTTCTGTTCTTTCTGGCTGCACTTCACGTAAAATTGGGTACCACTATCCCTTTTGTAGTCTTGTAAATCCAAGGTGTATAGGTGAATGCCAATTTCTGTTATCTTGGAGTTGGTGATATTAGTTAGTGATATTCAAGGTCTTGAATGTCAAGGCTATTTCATATCATAAAGTAATGTCTGTTATCAGAGGGCAGGAATTGCATGTTGTGTCATTATATCCAAGATACCTAGGTGTAAATTCTTTCTTTTGGACATGTAGGATATACGATGTTCGTGCAACCTGGCTGTTGCACATTAAAAACAGCATGGTAGAAAG
This sequence comes from Strigops habroptila, assembly GCF_004027225.2. Classification (NCBI taxonomy): domain Eukaryota; kingdom Metazoa; phylum Chordata; class Aves; order Psittaciformes; family Psittacidae; genus Strigops; species Strigops habroptila. The sequence goes on from NC_044281.2 coordinate 34,305,308, forward strand.
GAGCAGATCAAATAGTTTTGTACGACTAATGTTTAGAAATGTATACCTCATTCATTGGAAAAAAAAATAGTCTTTCTGAGGGAGAGGAGGTGGTGGAGGGAGTCAATAGAAGGGGCATGTGACTTGAAACTTCATGTCTCCATAGGCCTTTAGAATCTGAAGAGAGGTGAGACACAGTGGCAATGAGGGAACTGTGGATGGCAATGCATTCCTAAGCAGTTCTGCAGTTCTATGCAAGGAGTAAAAGATACGAAAAGAAAGAAATGTACAGAGGCAAAGGAATGCATAATCTGGTACATTATCATCCTAAAAGAGGACAGCCTGTTCTCTCCTTTGCTCTCTAACTTGCTGCAGCAGAGAGTGCAGTTTCCTGAGTACTTTTGCTGCCAGACCTGGCAGACAGTTACTGAGAGAACAGTCAGGATCCAAGGTCATTGCACACCAGACACAGGGGAAATGTAAATACAGTTTATCTATCTCAGAAATACATTAATGGTCGCTTACACCCCTCAACCTGCCCTGCCTTTCCCCACCCTCCAATAAACCACATACCTTTTTAGCACCAGGTACGATCACAGGGGGAGGTCTTTGATTATATTTTTTATTTAGTTGCACACAGTAACTGGGTGCAGCACAGTAGAAAGCAGATATAAATTAACTAGGGGAATAACATTATCCTTCTTTGTATAGGTGTCTGGTGACATCTGCTATAGGTGTTGCTGTATCATGATTCTAAGGCAGCCTTATGAAAACTTCTGTCTACTCCAGTGGACACAGCAAGGAAGAGAGTTTCCTCTAGATATAGAAGCTTCCAGCCACCAATAAAGGTATCTTATGTAGAATTTAATTTAGAATAAAGCACCATTTTCAAGGTTTTACTAGCTCATTGTTTTTAGCTGCAGTCATGCCATGAAAACTATGGAACACCTGACTTTTGAAAGCCCAGTCTTTTTAAGATGTCTCAAATTTGACACCGCAAAATTAAGGTACTTTTCAGAATGTAGGCTTTTGTCTGTACTATGTCCAGGTGACCCCACATTACACCATGGGGAATTTCTTTATGAATTTCTGGTTAAGTCTTAACTCTCTCTCAGGCAGAGCTGTTATTATTATTCCATTCTGTATTAAAATACAAAACCACATTAGCCAAACCTAAGGCAGTGCTCACAAATCCAGACTGAACCCGGCAAGTTGACTCCATAAGTTTGAAATTACATTCCAAATCCAAATTTTCCCAAATGGTAGTCTATAAAACAGGATGTAAGTTCCTTACACATTTTGTACTTTGTGATCCCATGCAGAAATGTTACATGGAAAGAACCTATTTCAGAATAATGAGGAAAGGAAATTTTGCAGTAATAGGTCAGAAAACACGTGTGGCTGTGTGGGGATCTCTTATCAGCCTTATTTTTTCTCAGTGTTATCAATCTGGATAAAGCTAATTAAATATCTTAGATGCACTAGAGATATATAGAACACACATATGTCTTATACCTTTAGTAGCTTTACCTAGATCCTCACTTGCTTGATTATTGATACTAAAGTATAATCCTTCAGACTCACAAAGGCCATTTTTATGCAAAAGAGGGAATTACTTTGAGCCCAGGAGCAGAATGAGTGAAATAACAGCCCTCCAGTGAAATACTCCAATAAACTACTGTATTTGGGGTCCACTGGGAACAGGAATGTCAGACTGACAAGAAGATAATTTATACTTTTCCTTGATATGCAGGTCTTGCATCTAACTCTGTAAGGACTTAGGTTGACCATCTTCTGTCCCTTCCATAGTGAACAGGCAATTTGAAAGAAAAACACTGAATGAGATCGTATAGTTTTCCTCACCTCAAAGCCTGGCTGCATGATCCCTTGATACTGATACAATCACTAATTCCTGGCTGTGATTCTTAGGGTTTATTTTATATGCCTGGCTCTGTCAGTCTTTGTATATGTGCATACATGTTCTGTGTTTGCCTGTATGGAATATCCTGCCATATTTACTTGTGGTTCCACTACATACACTGTTATGTAGAAATAGACATACCATAAGATCTCAACCACATAAAGCCTTTAAGGGAAATGATATAGAAAGACATACGTCAGTGAGCAGGCTAAATTGTCAAATCAGAATTTGGGTTTTGTGAAATATTGCGTGTAGCTGCAGATGGCAACTTCAGCCATAAAACCTACATTTCAGGTAATTATGTAATGGAAAAATAGATCCACACAGAGAGAATCAGTTGCTTCCTGGAAAAAAACACCAGCAATGCCACACTTTTCATCTGCAGATTTCTATCACTGTACTCTGGCTGTGCAGGTGAGCCGTAAATCATTCCTGACAATCCCGCCTACTATGATTAATATCAACTGAGTATAAAGGAGAACTGGCTATTTGGCAACTTGCCAAACGTTGCAGCAGGGTAGTCCACAATCTGGTTGAGGCTGGTAGAAAGCTCCACTCTGTGGCTGCAGAGCTGCAGCCATTCCAGTGTCAGGCTGGTCACTAGCACACGTGGTAATAGCCTTGGCCCTTGGGATCTGAACCAGCAGAGTGCACATTGCCTTCTCCTGTCTGTGCCTCTTGAAGAGGAGATAGCGCCTCGAGGAGATAGTGAAAGAAGCTACTCTGACAGCTCCATGCCCTCTGAGAATTTCCTCCCTACGACAAAGATCACTCACATAGTCAAATTCAGCAGACTTAATAATGCTTTGAGCACACAAGAGAACAAGTTGATCGGTGACCCAGTTCTTCCATTCCATTTGATTGCTTTACTGAGCCAGAATTCCTAATGCCAAGGGAATCCCTGGGGTCTGATAGATTTGTTGTGAAAAGAGATGTTCGAATTAAGCACTTTATGGATGAAGAGGGCACAACGGCTCAAACCAACTTTAGCTATTCCCGTTTCTACCAAGAAACTGCAGTAATATTTGGAGTCTTCCTGCAGGTTTTAAATGGAAAATCTGTTTTCTCTGCTGTAGCTTGAAATTTCGTACATAATATATAGTAGGTGTACAATGCATTGCTGATACTGTTATTTGTAAATCACCTTTTGTATGCAGAGCTAAAGGAAGTTCCTACTCCTATCAGACTTGTAATTCAAGGAGTATCCAAAACCTAACAACAAAAAAAAATTTGCAAGCCTATGAGTAGAAAGAAGCTGTAGGATTGTGTCCTGCACACTTGCAGTGGGATTTGAGAATTTTTCTTTTTTTTTTTTCAAATGAGATGAATGTAAAGCCTTGCACTTGTATTAGCGATGCCCATATTTACTGAACAGTACATTTACTGGGTTCATTTCTGATGTCAAATATCTGTGTCTTGTTATTGTAACCCCCAAGCGTGGTTCATTCTCCCTCAGTTCACCAAGGCCCCCTGAAAGCCTCTGACACAACTGCTGCTCTTAGGAAATCTTGTTTTTCTTTTTTTTACCTCTATTTGTGCTGTTCCCTAACATTCAATTGCACTGAGTGTAGACTCTTGCGAGTATGCTCAGGAAGTAGCTACAGTATTATGAATACTACTGCAAATTACCAATTTCAATGAAATCCTCAATAATTCAAATGCATTAGTGACCTTATATATGTAAGATAAGAGTAGTCCCAGTTGAGTGAAAATAAGAAGTCATAAAAGGTAAGAATCTAGTGAGGTCATTCACACAGATAAAGTGTATGTGACCATGATCATGATCATGCACAACCCCAGCTTTGTCAGAAGTTCATTGTTCTGCCATCAAAACCTATGAATGCATCCATAGTAATTTTCTGCAGCAAGCACTAGCAAAGGCAGCAGTTTGGAAAATTGGTTGAAAAGCCCATTCTGTGTCTTGGGAATGTAAGAGATTATATCAGTCTGGAGGTTTCTAACGATTACACTTAACAGTTGGAAACTCAAAACTTATGGTTAATACCAAGTTATTAACTAATCACAAATGCTTATTGTTGTCAGGCTTCCCTGTGCATTGCTTACAGCTTCCCCTAATTCTTCAGGACTTACTCATGGATGACTTACAACTCTGTCATGGTTTAACCCCAGCTGGCAATTAAGCACCATTCAGGCACTCGCTTACTCCTCCCAGTGTGGTGGGGAGAGAATTGGTAGAGTAAAAGTGAGAAAACTCATGGGTTGAGATCAAGACAGTTTAATAGGTAAAGCAAAAGCTGCACACACAAGCAAAGCAGAACAGGAATTCATTCACTACTGCTCATCAGCAGGCAGGTGTTCCGCCATCTTCAGGAAAGCACGATTCCATCACATGTGGCAGTTACTTAGGAAGACAAACACTGTAACTCTAAATGTCCCCTTCCCTCCCCCCTTCTTTCTGCTTCCCCCGGCTCTATGTTCTGAACATGAGGTCATATGGTATGGAAGGTCCCTTTGGTCAGTTGGGGCTAGCTGCACTGGCTGTGTCCCCTCCCAGCTTCTTGTGTACCCCCAGCCTCTTCACTGGTTGGGTGAGGAGCAGAAAAGGCCTTGACTCTGTGTAGGCAGTGCTCAGTGACAGCAAAAACATCCCTGAATTATCAACGCTGTTTCCAACACAAATCCAAAACAGCCCCATACTAGTTACTGTGAAGAAAATCAACTACCCTGGACAAAACCAGCACAAACTTGCATTGAAATGAACACCAGGTACAGGAAATTACAGAAGAAGATTGCACAAGGTGCTTCTTCCATGATGTAACTTACATTAAATTGTTAATCATAAACCTAGGGCTACTCAGATTTAAATAGCATATACAGCTGTTACACAGATGAAACATTTGAGGAGTCTGGTGAAGTTGATCTGTTCTTACTGACATTCGTTGAAAGCCATACTCTGCACATAAACCAAGAAGAGAGAAAAACCTTGCTTCAAAAATGAAAGTTTTGTGTATGGGAAGGACACTGAATTTTGAAAAACTAATTTATTTTAGCAAGGACGTGTTTTTATTTTGTTTTTTCTGGACACATGGCAAAACCTAACCCTAAGGGAAATCATTTGCTACAGCTTAGTGGTGTGTTGTAGTATTTTCTGACAAGATTTGTTCACTATGTCAGTTTTAAAAGCAGTTTATAAACCAGTCAGGTAGATCAAAACCAGAAAGCTCAAATGTTCCCAAACATTCATTGTGAGAGATATTTTTTCCCTTAAAACAAATCATCTTTCCTTTTTGTTACCTTGATTAACACAAACTTTTACTATAATGATGACTTAGGTAATCTTTTAAGCTGAAGTTGTACATGTCAGCTGGAGTGTACCATTCGCATATTGTTATTAATCATAAGCCAGTCTATAAAACAATACTATGTTTCTCTGCATGAGGTACACTAACTAGTTTGCAATTTCACTGGCTTTAGCCTAGACTTGGTTCTCTCTCTTCAAGTAATGCCCATTTAATTCCAAAGAGATGTGTTCATCACATCACAGCTTTTTTTTATTACATCTTTTTTTGCTCTTTTGACATTCTTGTCCTACTGTAAGTAGTTGTTATACCATGTCTATGGAAGGCAAATGGACAAACTGTGTAATGTTACAAACTACCATGCATGCGACAGTATGATAGTACAGTACCTTACAACGTAGGGAATCATGAGAAGTACAGGGGAGTGGTCTAGATCAGTTCCTAACAACCTCTATGTGCAACTGTGAACCTAACCTTGCTAGATAGTAACTGCTTCTATTTTTACTGATAACGTGACCAAAAATCTTCTCTTCCTCTTAGATTCAGTGCTCATGCAAAAAAAAAATTCAGATAATTTTGAAGTGGTTTAAAATCTTTCAGGCATTTCTAGGCAGATCTGTATATTCTGGTTCACCCTCATTGATATAAGTGCTACCCCTCTATACATATTTGGGCTTCTCCAAAGGCAGCAGTTCTCTTCTTTATGCTGGGCAGGCAGAGACCACATGTAATTGCAAAATAATAGTACATTGTATACTCTTTACGCCCAGTGGCTGTGCATTCTTTCTGCCATTGTCAGATGAGGAGCAAAGTTTGTATTGTGCATCTTGCTAAACCTGTACAGTGGACTGAATGGAGGATTAATAGGTCCAATGTTAAAGGAAGATTTGTATTATGATGTTATCTTACAGCCTCATAAGACAAGGAGACATGTCAATTGTGGTTTAAAAAAAGGGCTGGATGAACAAAATAACATTTTGTTAAATCTGTAGATCCCAGGTATAAGGGCATGCCTATGAAAATGAAATGAAGTGCAAAACAGTTACACTTTTTAAAAATGATACTCATGACTATGACCAAACTGTTTCCATAATTCATGCACAAAATTATACTGAAGGGAATGAGTGTCACATGTCTCAGTGTTTGCCATAAAATCTTTAGAAAGGAAAAGGAGAATTCCATTTTGCAATGTAGTGGTTCTATATTTGTGAGTACTGTGCCAGCTTTGAGTTACAAAATATGCAAAGATGTGAACCAACCCCTATGGAGTTTATACTGTGCAGAGGCCAGGTTTGCCAGGCCAGGTGCTTCATGACACTTTGACGACAGGTTGCAGATCAAAATTCTTTGCTACCGTGAGTTTTCTAAAATGTCACTTATTTTCCACAGCAGGTCCTCGCAGGCTGTGCTGTTTATCCACAGGACTACGGGAACTAGTTTGAAGTAGTCCATGGACAAAGTCCTTCTGGCTGTATTTCTCTGAAGGAGACTGGCAATAGTTAATGGAGTGGTAGATTCTTTATCAAGAACCACATGCCTGCTCCTGTGTTTTGCAAGGCCTGGTAGAGAGCTTGGAATTCTTGTCTCTGCTTTCAGGATGAGGATATGGGAAGTGGGATAAACCACCTCCTCCTCTGTACTTACATAGCCTGGCAGAGGGTTGAGCGCTGGCAATACCCAAACTAGCTAAATTCAGAAATCAAGGATTTTAGACAGTAATTAAAAATTCTTGTACAATAAATATATTTTAAGAATCCATTCGCAGAGGGAGCAGGTTCCACAAGTTTTCTGTCAACAGTTAACTATGGTTGAAACGTGCTATTTCTCCTTTCTGTCTCCTGCTTTGTGTTGAGTCTTCTTTGCTAGCGCACCCTTACCTGTCAGTCACTTCCCCAGGAGGCTTAGGCAGTGCTGAGTCAGACCTTAGCTTGCAAGCCCATGTCTAGAGCTGTCCCCTTGTGCCTTTGTCTGGCACTGGCACATTTAGCCTGGGGCTACTGGTGGCTGAACTCTGTACTTGATGACACGGTGGAAAGAGGCTTAAAATATTGCAGTAGGTGCAAAAGTCAATGTGTCACTGCTGATGCTTGTAATTACCTTACGTCAGTAGTGCTGTAGCATGCCGTGCTGTTTTACTCTGCTGCAGGCCATATATAGCCTGTTACACTTTGATCTGCTCAGCAAAACAGAATGGATTCCTTTTGTCTGTAAACAGCAGTTGAGTGAAAGAAAAGGGTAATGGAGCCTGAAGGTATTTGATGGATTGGTGCTAGCTTTGAATATATTTGCTGACAAGATAACAACCCATATGTGTATTGCCAATGTCAATTTGGTCTGTACTTCTTATTGCTTCTAGAGTGCAGTTGTGGCCTAAACCAATCTGTTCCGATTTCACCTTGGTAGATACGATTCTGGAAGGAAAATGTGGCCTGGCTAAACTGGTGTGGTGTGCCTTCCTGTGACCATCTCATCACATGAGTTGTTTCAAATCAGACTCCACTTGCTCTTGACAAAAAGGACATATTCTTTGATAGGTAGCTTCATGTCCTGTTACTTTCAAATGTGGATCTTCACATTTAAGGAGTTCCTTCTATGCAAATGGACTTGGTTTGTACCATTCATCAGATGCAAAGATGATTTAAAATTAACATATGGAGACATATAAAAGGCTTATACTGCAGTTGGGTGTGTCTGGGGGTCAAGGAGGACCAACTAATTTAGAATGAATACTTGCATTTTAAAACATCTATACTTGACCTGGGGCAAGTGTTCATGAAGTTTGAAAGATAACATCATCTCATCCCATCTCATCCCACGTTTTCTAAGCAAGTTCACCTCTGCTTTATTTACTGTCTATTAGATTTACTGCATTCTTATCATATATTAGAAAAGAAACATATCTTCAGACAAACATATGGTTTTAAAATGGGATTATAATTCCAGGGCCTTCAAACACTCACATTGCAATGAACAAAAGCAGACTTGTCTGCTTGTCTGATTAATTTTGCAAGGCAGAAATGGTTGTAACATAGCTCATACCTACTAAATCACACACTTAATAACAAGTATAGATTGTGAATGCAAAATTGATAACTCTTACAGTAAAGTGTAGAGTGTGAGACATATTAAAATTCTTAGCGTACAAAAGGGTGTGAACCAGATTTGGAAATCTGATAGTCGTTTTCAACACTGCTTTTAAAATTAGGTAGATGCAGAATAATCTAATCAAGATGTATTTCCAAATTATGGAATGAAATCTACTCTGAACCCAACTTCTCACATTCAGGAACTGCACATCCATGAAGTTCTCAAAGAAAACAAAGTACAACCTAGGTTTCTTCCTCCTAGTGAGCAGAAAAAAATGTGAGATATTTAATACTCTAACAGAATGCAAACGCTGTGGTTTTGTAAAATTCTGCTTTAAAAGTAAACATTGAAAGGAATTGCAAGTGCAGAGGCAATCATGCTGTCTCATGTGCTATCCATTCACATCAAGTCAGCTGTTTATGAGTAATTATAAACATGATTCTGATTATAGTAGAGAGCCAGGCCTCACGAAGGCTTTGTGTGGCTTTGTGGATTTGCAAATGCAAAGTGTTTGAAACCACTTTAGTGACAGCAAGACTGCTGCAGGACACAAACACAATATGTTCTACCCTGTGAAAATAAACGCATTCCTCAGTTCTAACCTAAGATTGTTTTGATTCTGGTTAAAGTAGATTGAAACAAGGCAAGCCCTTTCCTTAGCATCCAGAGTAGGGAATACTGAGGAGAAAAGCAGGTTTTAGGATAGAAGTGGTTTGGGAGAAAGGCGTCCTTTTGCCTTCATTGCTTTCTGTCCTTTTCTCTGTGCCATCTTTAAAGCGTTAACCTGAATATGTTATAACATTATGTGCTTATCCTTTGGCTGAAATTTCTCTTATTTAATTTCACCTGCTTCTAGTTAGACATCTATAGCAGGAATCAGTGGCCTAAACAAAGATATGTAGTGCCATTTCAGACACCCTATAGCATCATTTGAAATGCCCTACTTTTTGTAAGATACTGGCATAGGGCTGGCAGGTATGACACAGGACTTAAAGCAAATCTTTGCACTTCTGGAGCAACATTGGTTATGCTAGGGCCTCTCACATGGTACCCTTGCATTTAACCCATAGCCTAAAAAAATTATCTTGGCTCCTTGTGTGGTCAGAGAAGAGAGATGATGGCTCTTTCAGAAAAATGGTTGTATGTGCCTGTTTCAAGTATCTAGACAAGCCAGTCATCCCTTCAAAATATTTGTCTCTTCTTTTACCAGGGAGCTCAGGTGACAAGGTAAGTTTGGGATTCTATTTTGTGGGTGGCAAAAGTTAGTTATAGTAAATCATGTCTTTTGTGAACAAAAAATATGGAAAAGATGGGCTTTTAAAGAGTTTGATTTAATAGTGTGGCTGAAATTTATCACTTACAGCAGAACTGAGGATGAAACTAGCTAAAACTCATGTGAATTAAAGGTGCAACTGAAAACCTGAATTACAATGTTTTTCCTAGAATTAGTATCGGTATACATAGGATTGGTATTTAAAGAAATAGAGAAAAGCTTTTATTTGTTTAATCAGCCAGGGGAACTGTACTCCACAGTGTTACTGGAAGGTATACCTATCTTCATCTTAAGCCAATCCTCCCATTTTTAAACTGGCTTGTTAACTGACACCTGTCTAAAGTTGTGATAGTCTGGGGATACAAATGAAGCATGAATTCTGAGAGGTAACACTATATTATTTTTTATTAGACCTGCTACTCTAACAGGAGAAAACAGAGGAGCATTCAGCACACAACCCATTCCTTTTGGGTCTTCAAGCTTCTCTGTTTTCTGCTATTATTTTAGTACAGCTACTAAAAGATACTACTCCCCTTACAAGACTAGCCTCATTTATTATTGTCTGAAGGAATGCACATCTATTAATAGTGGAAATGAGGTAAGGAGGTCAGGATATAACCTTTAGAGCTGTCTCACTTCAATTAGACTCAAAATGATAAAAAGATTCCTTTGACATTCTAAAGCAGCACAAGAAACACAGCAGTGCAGTTTTGTGTGATACAGTTTCCAGTGCCATTTGAATACCAACAGGACGATTCTGAGGTTTGGCCAAGTTATTCAGCACAAAGATACAAGAGGGAGAAAAGCATTATTTATGTCACTGTCATATGTCATATAGGATTCACATAGGAGGCAGGGTAACACACACACATCCCTTACCAGAGAACTTTCCCTACACTGTCTTATGGTGCAGGTGGAGGCCTGTGGAATGCAAAGCACAATAAAGTCCAAAACAGAATCTTTCCCAATTACACAAATATAACTGCTTGCATAATATTATATATACCTTTTGTTTGCCCTTTTAAATATTCATGTATCATTACTGATACAGAATCCCTCACAGTAGTTTTAGGAGATTCTGGCATTTTGAAACAAAATGAGGGTGGAAGCAAATATATTTCTTGGTTTTGAATTTAAAAGCTTAGGGACCCTTTTTAAAGAAGTTTTATAGGAGATAAGTGACCAGCTTTTGGGTTAGATCCTCTAATAAAGAATTTGACAGTGAAGAGACTGAAGGCGTTTCCTGGGGTGGTCCATCCTACAGCAGTGAAAAAAGCCTGTACAAAACCATCTGTAGGATGTTAGATGTTACAATGAGTTTTAGTCAACATACAAATGACTTAATAATGTTCTGTTGGGTTTGGGATCTGAAGTGATTTCCTACCCTTGGGTTGTTTTGGCATTGGTATTTTGACTTTGGTGTTTTGACTCTAGTATTTTAAACATATGCAATGATAGTGTTACTCCCTTTATAGTGGGAAATCTTGTGTACAATAGCCACAACCTGTTGAACTTTGAAGATTTACTATGTTTGTTTCTTCCCTGTGCTTCTTTGCTTGCTTCCTTGCATGTGTGGGAATATGTATGCATGGTTTCTTTGTTGGACTTCTTTTGTACTCTTTTCATAGACTACTTTATGATGGGTTATGGTCTGCCAGTGATCTCTGGACCATGGGATGAAGAACATTTTGAGTCATGAACACAGTCATCTACGTGCTGTGGAAAGGCTGAAAAACATAATTTGTTTTGTTTAAATTAATTTATGATATGTTTTTCTGTTGAAAAATCATGGTCACCTAAAACTAGGATTTATTCATAGAAGTGTCAAAGTATGTAAGATAATTAACAGATGAGATAGGATGCAGTCCACTGGAAATGTCTCATCAGAAGACTTCTTTGAGGATTTTATGCCGTATTCTTCTGTTGAGGTAATAATGGTGAAGCTGGATAAGAGATCTCCAATTGCAAGTAAGAATGAAAGATCTGCAGAATCCTTTGCAACTCATTTCAGAGCTGGAGTGTAGCAGCCACCGTGTGAGAGACATCAGTGACTGCACGGGACCACTGTTTTGAAAGGCAGTTTGGTGTTCCAGGTCTCTGTGTACTTAAGTGACTATTATAGAAAGAAGGTTAACCATAGTTCTTTATTTTAAAGGTTACCCTGGGAAAACTGAATGAATTAATTAATTATCAAGGCAACGTAATGTTCTTAGCTATACTAAGCAAAGTAACTGTTGTTCAATGTTTGTTTCCATTGTAGATCTCAATCTGAAGGACTTCAACAATGTATGATCTGGTGATAAAGTATGTGATGTTGTTGTCTTCATAAAACTTTCAATCACTTTTCCTTAGATATCAGAGTTTTCCAAAAGTACAAATGTTTGCTTTGTCAGCTTTGAATACACAGAAATGTTGAGGCATGTCCTCACAAAGTAATTTTGTACATTAGGTATGAATAGCTTAGTTTCAGTTTCACAATGTGGTAGGTTTTTTATGATGATCATAAAATTAGAACAATCTGATACTACCTGTGCTGACATTTACAACATTCCACATTACTTGAAAGGTAAGTTTGCAAAAAATAATGAATGATACATTATTTCTTGTAATTTTTTAATAGAGAAGTTAAAAAGTTGAAATATATTTTATTCAGAGTTCTCAAACACCTGACTTTTATTTTTTATTTTAGTGAATAACATTATCTTAGCCTGATTCAGCTAGTCCCTTGAAGAAAGCTTTATGTTTTAGAAAATTGTAACTTCATGAAAAAGAAGATATGGATTATTTGAGGATTATTATATCCTGAGAGATTCAGTAGAATGTGTTCTCACACTTGAGGAATCTTGGATTAGAACATGACCAAATGTTTTATTGTCTCATTCTCCACCTTCACATCCTAGTCCTTCCAGTTAATTATCATTTGAAGAATTTCTTCTGTTGATTCCTACATTCAAACTCCACAGCTGAAAGACTGTTTTCCACATATAGGCAAACTTGGGCCTGATGATAGATAGATTCGGTTAAGTCTGAGGTTCAGATTAACGTTTGTATGTATTAAAAGGATAATTGTTTAGATAAAAAATCAATTATAAAATTGGTTTCAGTTCTGTGAAATGAAGAGATTCAGAGATTGTTTTGAAAAGTATTAAAAGCTATAGTAATTTCAATTTTAAATAATAAATGATAGGTATGAGTATGCCTTATGCACTGTATCTTTGAGAAATATGCAGTTGAGATGACAACATATGGCATGTTTAAGAAAATAATACTTCCCCAAATATGGCATAAAAGAAAACATAATTTATTATTTTTTTATCTGGCTATTTACATGGCTTTTATGGCTTATACGTTTATATGTATTTATATAGCTGTTTTCATAGAAGAGATTTTGTGACCATATCCTATCTTACGTACAACTCTTAGAGAATAATCCCTGCTGTGGAAAATATCTAAGAAAAGTGATATATCTTTAACATGTAACCTTTTCAGGTGAGATCATTGCTGTGCATCTGAAAAGTCTTACAAATTAATTAAAAACAGTAACGGGAAAAATGTTTAGGTGAAATAATATCTAGCTTTTTGAATAATAAAATAATGATGTAAGTTTTCTGGTCCTGTTATTTCTTCCCTGCTTTCTCAAGCTGGGACATCTGATCTCATTGATTTTTCAAAGAATGATGCCTTTCTGGTGAAGTCTCTCCTTCAGCATGTAGCTGTAGTGCTTCAAAATGTCAAGAAAAACTACATCAGGGCATGAGAATTTATATACAGCCACTCTAAAAGGACACTGCAGAAAAGTCTCTCTGTAGCATACATGGGAAACATGTATAGGGCAGATTTGCTGTGGCAGGAGGAGGTTTAACCGTGGAGTAGTGACTGTATTCATACAATTTATCTTTTAAAAATCAATAAGTTTTGATCCAAGGATAGCATGACTATTTGCATTATAAGGTAATATATATGTATTGCATAACTGTGGAAAATTTGCTGCTTGTATCTGAATGTGTTAAACTAGTAGTTCAAACAAGTTAAAAACAACTGGAATTACAGATTTTCATTGCATGTATATAAACTTTTGTCAGTTTTTTGTTTTTAATGTTCACCCCATGACCTTAGTCAGACAATACAGTGAAATCTGCAAACGTATTGACATGGGTTGTGTATTGCTTAGGTAATGTTCATTTGCTGTCTTTGGGAGAAGTTAATAAATTAGACCAATGGCCAAATGATCCTAGCACATAATCTGCTCGTAGCTCCTAAAGAGCTGTGTGGCACTTGATCTAATGCGCTTCCTTCTAATCCATGGTCCTGTTTACAAAGGGTAAAGCCAAGCAGAAAGTTTGAATTTCTGCGGAATCAGGCAGATTTAAATCAGTTGCATTTATCATGCAACTGATATGTTTTTCATATATATATATTTACATTCATATACGTATACATACATATGTAAGTTATTTTTCATTTTAGAATGCTTGAAACATATGATAACTGATGTAATGCCTACTAATACTTTTAATGTCATAAATATCTGTTGGCACAAAGAAGATCTTTATCTCATTGCAATTTCTTGGTAACAAATGTATCAGTTAAAACCTAGGAGTCTTCAATGAGGTTCTACTCCTGCAAGATGAGAACAAATGTATTTCTCTGATCTATGATAGTAAAAGATCACTCAACAGTGACACTGAAGCTATTATCCACCATCTTCATCCAAGTCTTAGGAGGAAAGGTATAAAAATCAATGACTTGGTGAGCTGGAAACAAACTTTAAAAATGAAAGTGCGTCAATTCTAGTAAAATACTAGGTAAAACAATGGATTCTTTAACTCTTGGTATATTTAATCAAGTCTGGATGCCTTCTGGAAAATATTTGGATGAACACCAGTTTTGTCAGAAATATAGATGGGAAACCATATGATATTTATTTCAGGGACCGTATTAAATGATCTTTGACTCCTGGAGTCAGGTTAAAGAATAAGTTAAAATTAATCTAGCTATTTTTATCCATATTGCTACATATGAAATGTTTGTGACTTAGTGATTCAAGGCTATAAAATTATAAAAATGCCAAACGCCTCCAAAACCCCATCATCTCTTCAGTGAAGAGTTCTGTGGCAGAGTCGGGTGCCTGCCAGTGACTATGTCACAAGGCAGCAAGGGTAGATAGGAGAAATGGGACTGGGCACAGTGTACCTGTGCCCGGGGATGGTGTGAGTTGGAACTCATACCCCAAATACAATACAGATCTGCCTTATGCACTTGGAGATTTTGTAGGTTCTGGAGGGCCTGGAGTGGTGAACTCTCAGTGATAAAACCTTACAGCTAAGGATTTACAAGCCATTGTCAGGTCTTGCATTTTCGGTGTAGTCATTTGTGTTTATTGTATACTTGTCTTAAAGCATTACATGTCCGACTTTTTGTAGTCTGGTGGGCAGCCATCCCATGCCAGGTTCATGGAAACTGTGTAACTGCTTGCTGTCTCTAATTTCCTTTGCAGACTATAAAAATTAAAAGATTGTAAGTCGTGAGGTCCATCTCCTTGCTTGAAAATGGCATCAACTGTAGAAACGATACCCTTAAGAACCATGCAGAATTACTGGCTGAAAGTAGGATGAAAAGCCTGCAAAAGATGCAACTATTCTCTTTGCTTTACAAAAGGCATTTAAATCCACATTCAGACAATTTTGTATGGCTTAGAACTGGGGCAGCTGCATATGCACCAGCAAATTTAATCGCAGCTCTGGGTTTGTTTGCTCAGTTGCTTGTGGAAATCCATCAGTATCTGTAAAAATGCACAGTAGTGCAGCAGGTAATATAGTACAGGGCAACTTGTTCTCATTCATAACTGAATATTCCCATGTATCATCATCAAAAACTCATGGGCATAATAGGAATAGCAGGAGTCAGAGCTTATCACAGAGCAAAACCATGGTCTTGTGGTCATGAATAATAAACAACCTGTATCAGAGCATGTGAGTCATATCTTCTGCATTTAGCACTGCAAGATAAGTGGTTGGTTGCATCATAACAGCAACTATATAGCCAGAAGGTACTAGAAGGTACTAACTGGTCATCTTAACAGCCACCAGAATAATGTGGGTTTTTTATGTGCTGAAGGTGCCAGCAGAACTGTGTTTAGCTGAAAAGTAATAGGCTGTGACATGGAAGGCAAGACTGAGTGTAATTACTTTTATTTAAAACTTATGAAATATGAAAGATAGTGTCGAAGCTGTTCATTTTCTACAAACAGCAAACGTTCTCAGTCTGCCTTCATCAAAACTTTCATATGCTTAATGCCAACTGTTAGGTTACTGGGCTAGTTCTAGCAAAAGCTATGTCTTGTTCCTTTGTGTATGATTTGTGCAGATCCAGGAGTTTTTCCAGAGAAGTTCTTTTTCATGATGGCTGTCATGGTTTAAGCCCAGCTGGTAACTCAGAACCATGCAGCTGCTTGCTCACTTCCCTCTTCTTCCCCCCTGCTCCCAGAGGGATGGGGAGGAGAATCGAAAGAATGTAAATCCCATGGGTTGAGATAAGAGCAGACCCGTAACTAAGGTATAATACAAAACTACTACTGCTACCACCAATAATAATAATGATAAGGGAAAAAACAAGGGGAACAAATATAAAACTAGAAGGGGAAAGTAAAGAAAACAATAAAGACAAGTGATGCACAATACAATTGCTCACCACCCGCTGACAAATACCCGGCCTGACCTGAGCAGCAATGTGGGCCTTCCAGTTAACTCCCCCCGGTTTCTATACTGGGCATGATGTGCTGTGGTATGGAATACCCCTTTGGCTAGTTTGGGTCAGGTGTCCTGTTTCTGCTTCCTCCTAGCTTCCTGTGCCCCTCCTCATTGGCAGAGCATGAGACTGAAAAGTCCTTGGTAGGAGTAAGCATTACTTAGCAACAACTAAAACCATCAGTGTGTTATCAGCATTGTTCTTGGACTAAAGTCAAAAACACAACACTGCACCAGCTACTAAGAAGGAGAAAAATAACTGCTACAGCTGAACCCAGGACAATGGCGTGATTTTTTAGTGTCTGTTTGCCTTCATGGCATTGCCAATGAGATAAACACCCTTCGGGTAGAATTCAGATAGGTCTTTGTATCCTGTTTTTGGGTTTTGTTTCTTAAATTTTTATGTATTCTCTGTTTTGGTTTTCTTGCCACTGACTGGGAAACCTCAACTCTTCCAGTGACAGCTATGTTGTCTGGAGGTTGTTGGCTGCACCTGCCTGAGATGCTTGCAATGTGGGGCTGGGAACTCAACATTGTGTGAAAGTCTCCTCAGTACTTTAAAGGGAATTTCCTCTAACAGGAAAATCAGATATCTATCCCAACTTTATGCTCTCCAGCAGAGGGTCATTGGATAGGGAGTGAAAGTCTACAAGACTGAATCAGTATTTGGTTTGATTTCATTTTCTACGTGAGTGTAGAGTTTTTCAGAAGAACAGCCAAAGACCAGCCACATCGTAATAGTCGATGATACTGGTTCTTAGGGCATCCTCTCAATTATTCCTTGTCCTATAAACAGTACCCAGTATCTTTCCACAGCACCGTGCTTTTGACCAAAGAAATATAATATTAGTATAGAAACAGTTCCAGGAGCTTACTAGAAGTGGCAGATTTTTGATGGCTTTAGTAGTATGTACATGAGTTACATATCTATACAGTTGCTTTACTCAGTGGCTTTACTTGGCTGCAGCTAGCAGAAGTAAAGATTGCTGAATGCTATGCCAAGTATGTTTGAATTAATTACTTTCTCTAAGGGACCCATCTCTGTATTTATATGCAAGAATTGAACCAACCTTTCCCATAATATCTCAATAAGAAAAAATGCTATTTTTCTGTTTATTCTCCAGCTGTACATTGCTAAAGATGTTATTTGTAAGTCTGTGCCTAACTCTTGCCTTTAGGAAAAATTTCCCCCTTTCTTTTACTGTTACGTAGCTGAGAACCATGGAAACAAATGAAGAATACGTTTTGTATCCATTCTCCACTACTCAGATATTCATTTTTGTAACATGCTACATTAATTCTTAAGGGTTGGGATTCATTGCACTAGCAAGACTTGTTATAAATGTTCCTTACTGAGTATTTTTTATCTTTTGTATGTATTTCATATGCATGATGCATATGCAGTATGCCTATACATAATTTATGACTAAAGTATAGATGCCCTGATATTTCGGATTTCTAAGATACTTGGAAATCCAAGGAAAATCATATATTCCTAGTAATATTACTTCGTCTATTTCTATGCCTTACAATAGATTGTTATATTGTTGGTGTTCCACATTGTGAAAACAGTGTATATTGCATAGGCATCTGCTGCAGGAATCAACTAAATGCAGATCAGACTGTCGTATCTAACTGCTAAGTAGAAAATAAATGTAGCCTAATCTGGTGGGTTGGCCCTGGCTGGATGCCAGGTGCCAACAAAGCCATTCTATCACTCCCCTCCTCAGATGGACGGGGGCCTTGGCCAGCGGTGGGTCCATTTTGGAGCTGGCTGGCATTGGCTTTATTGGACATGGGGGAAACTTCTTGCACCTACTCACAGAAGCCACCCCTCTAGCCCTGCCCACTACCAAAACCTTGCCATGCAAACCCAATACACCTTGTTAAGCAACATTCTGGTAGAAGACAATAATAGTGTTGGCCTTTGGTCTTGAATTTATTTATTCTTGTTTTACCAAGAGACTGCACATCAGAGAGGTTCCCTCCACGTGCCATCTGTTTCCTTGCAATTGGGAATGGTAGAATAATTTTCTGAAGAATTGCTGACAAGATGTGGCAAGGGAACTGTAATCCATAAGGATGAGATTTCTCATTAAAGTCATTCATGTCATTTCTGATACAGCAAGCTCTTAATTTACACTGGTCATCTCTGGAGGAGGGAGGACAGTGACTGGTAAGTTACATTTCTTGTTGCACAGGCTAATGGTGAGGTTCTTGACAGTCACTGGGATCGCTGTCAGATCAGTTTTCACGGCCTAGACACACTTATCTAAGTGAGATTATTCCAGTTAGACAGTTTGTCATGATAACAGATGTGACCATAGATGCCTCTTGACCTTAGTTACTTCATGAGGATTTAATGTTGGCTGGCTGTTGTCATACCATTCCTTAGGCTTTTGCTATTAAGGGTAAGTGGACTGCACAAGGCCCCTCATGAAGTAGAGGAGAGCTCTCTTTTTGACCTTGTGGTAGAGATCTTTTTTTTTTTTTCATGTTTTGTTTTGGTTTTTTAACATATGTGACTCCTGGTCTTCTCGCATGGACAGAACTTTACTGCAGATTGCTGCTTCTGCTCTTGCTGAGTGGCCACTTTATGGCATACTGGTACAGCTGGACATGTCAGCCAGCTGACAATAGTTGCAAACAGGCGAAGGAAATTGCTCTAGGACAACTTACAAATTAAATACCTGCCTTAAAACCTTGGGTGGAGTGGAAAAGGCAAGGAATAATATAATAGACATGAGAGGAGGAATCAAAGACATGGTGGTCATCTAGACCAGCCTCCTGCTTAAAGAAATGCTACATACCTTGGAGGGCTGAGAGCACATATACAGGAAGTATACATGAACTAAACCAGAAAGAGATGTTCTATTCCAGCTGAGGAACCATGTCTTTCCACAGTAAAATGAACTTTTAAGTTATGACCAGCTCTTACCCATCCCTCTAAATCTATACATCAATATTTCACAATAAATAGCAGCTGTCTTTTCAAGAGGGTCCTCAAAGTACTTCAAAGTACAGAATAAGTTAAACCTCTATATAGTGTGATAGAAGAACATATAATGTGTAGAAAAGAATAAACCATGTTTATTGTGTAAATCATTGACTGGAATAAAGGAGTTATTTTTCCTTTTCTGTATAAGGAGCCTTGGGACAGAGATCATTTCCCACCTTACACAAATCTGAGTAAAGTAGTGTAAGAGCTACTCAGCTTTCAAGAAAAATCATGCCAATATTGCCAGATCTCTAAGTCTGTGTTCCTTCTGGCTTCTCCATTGTTAACAGGAGAAAAACAAATGAAAAATCTAAGGTTGGCATTTCAGCCCAAGCCCTGAAAAAACCAAAAGATGTCTTTAGTTTCATGTAGAAACGTAGATAAATGAGATAAGGGCATGATTCTAGCCCAATTTATGTGGTTAGAGGAGCACTTCCTTAATTATCTATGCTGACACTTAATGATGGGATGCTATGCAGCTTTAACAGGAGTAACAGTCTGCTAATTGTCGTACCTGGCAGATCTGAAAAATAAATAATTTTTCACCAGGTTTTACTCCAACTTTTGATTTTAAAAGTTGTTATTCTACCCCTTCCTTCTCCCACATGCTTCAAGGAAAATGTGAAATTGCAGCTGGAGACTAAGAATATCAAGATCACAGCACAAGGTAGAATATCTAAGTGGACTAGCTGTTTGGTAGGCAAAAGGGTACATGCCTTCAAGCAGCAAGAGCCCCAGCTCTTTCATGAGGTTGTGGATGTACTGACCAACATTAAGTGGGTTTTGCTTTGCTTCTCAGCAATGCACATTTACTTTGATTTTGTTGCAAACATTGTAGTTGGGATCATCTGGAAATAGGAACCTAGAGAAACAGCATGACTGGCTTGAAAGATTATTTTGTTGTGTCTGCTAAATAAGCTGCACTCTTCCACCAGCTCACCATGTCAGATTCACACAAGCATATTCCAGTGCATAAGCACACTTGTAAGATGCTAAATTCAGCCAACCATGTCTTCAAGGGCTCAGATAAAGAGGAGCGTGAGTGGTAGATACTGAAAGAAGAGACTAGCAGATCACAGAAAGCCAACCTAACTGCTGAGTTCCGAGTCACTTAGTCAGAAACACTTAATACTGCCTTAATAATTCTGTAAGACCGCCATGGTCTGAATGATACCATGGAAAGTACTCTGCAGCTTGAGCACTGTAAAACTTTCTGTTTACAGTATTTTCTTCTTAGTTGTTCCACTGGGTGGCACAACTCCTACATTGCCTTTTTCAAAGATATCACTCAGTATTTGAATATGTTAAATTATTTTGCTGTATTAGTTTGTGCTGGCAGCTGCAGCCTTGAGTTCTGATTACATTGCCTACCCAGATGAAACAGGGACTAGTTGGAAGGCAAGCGCCACTGTAGTGTCTCTAATCCAAGACAAACTCCATCTCCTTACCCCCCCACTCCCTACCCTACTTGTTCTAAACTGTGGTTATCTGAACAAAATCTAATGTATTAGGAAAACATGTAGCTCAGCACTTAGAAGCAACTGAAGCTTTCCACAGACAAAGCACTTCCGGATAAAAAAAAGTGTTTACTCCCTTCCTTGGAACTGCTTGATGACCTATATTTTAAAAAATTCTTCTGAGACCCTCATGCTTCTCAGGGTGGAAGCAGTAAGGAAACTGTCCTGCACTTCAGGTGCACCCACCCACAGTCTTTTACTAAATCCTTGCCGTTGGCAAGAGAGCAATCCTCCAAATCCTAGCTGCTCAGAGAAATGTCAATTAGAATTCATGGCATTTCTCTCCATGTGGTTGCTTTGCTGATGAAGAATATCTGGTTTTGACCTTCAATGTTAGAAAATGCTTTGACAGACTAACAAGACCCAGCTGTTATTTGTTCTCCAACCCTTCATCTTTTTAAGGCTTTTCCTTAAAAAAAAAAACAACATCATATTCCCCATAAACTCTGCTCCGAAAGGTAGTTAAGCCCACTGCAGTTCCCATTTTTAAACCTATAAAGACCTTTGAACATTAGAACTGGTTGACTGCTGACATGACAAGGCTGGCCTGTTACCTCAGTTTGTCCTTAGGCAGAGGACATACAGTGGCAATAACAGCACAAGCATCTCCTTTTAAGTTACGTTTGCTCTCTCTCATTATGTATAACTATGATTAAGGAAAGAAATTCTGTGATGTTTAAATGAAGTGTTTTGTTACAGTGACAGGGATTCTGAGGTACCTCCAGATGTTAACTTTTTTATTTGTAAGTCTGGTGACCAAGGAAAACACTTCCATAGTGTAGTGATTGTCTCTCTCAGTTCTGCCCCTGCTTCCATTTATGTTTGAGCCCTGGGGTTAATTTCAGTGAAATGTGAAAGAGGAATAGGTAGGACTACTCACACATTATATGTAACATTTGGTTGTAGCTAATCAGCCAAAATGTACATGACCATCCAATTAGCATTTGTGCAGTGTCAGATTAGCTCTAACACTGCTTTCTGGCTATCTTTCCCAGGATGCAGCAGGAACTGGGTCATGACAGTAGGAGACAAATCTATAAGAAAACCAGTTCATTAGTTATACTACTCATGCAACAACTAGTTCTAGATGAAGAAAATGTCTCAGTAGTTGAGTTTCAATCCACTATGTTTTTATTTTTCAAATAAATATATTTGTTTTTTGTAGCTTCACTTCTCTTTTGTTAAAATCCTGCTGTAGTAGGGTTAGCTCCTTTGTAACTATAAAAGGAGTGAGGCTGTAAGAATATTCTATATGGAAGGTGACAGCTCCAGAGCAGTAAGTCAGGATTACTTACTGAAGCTCATTAATTGACCCATATAAGAGAATTTCTACACCTCATTTTTGTGTCTAGAGTACTTCGACTTTTCTGCTTTCTTTTTAAGCTACAGCTGCTATGCTCCCAGATCTTTATACATATGGGATAAATTCCCCTTGACTTCAGTGGAGTTCTACCAGCCAGAAATTTTGCTTCCAGCCTTCTTTAGGACTTAAATTGTGTGTATTGGCAGAAAATGTCAGATTAGGCTCAGGAGAAAAAGAAATACAAAAAATACCCACATGTCTAAACTATGGGCAGAAAAAGGAAAGTGAGAACTGGTGCTGGATTATTTTCATTTAAATTATATTTGCTTGGAAATCTAAATGTGGCTTTAGCTTTTCCAGGTTAAACATCATATTTGAAGCATGAATACCACAATCTGAAGTATTGTTTGGGACAGCAGACACTTAAGAGAAAGCTGATAGGAATAGAAATTTTAAACATCTTTTACTGCTAAATGTTGTGTCCTAAAATAAAAGATAGCATTTTTAGGAGAAATTAGGAGGGCATTTTTAAAAAATCAGGCTTTCCATACTTAGTTTCTTTCCCCACTTCTAAGGAAATTTCAAAGGACAACTTTAACTTCCTTTTACAGAAAAAATATGCTACAAATGTGAATTATCTTGCCAAAGAACTTTGGTTTCTTAATTGAATTTCATATTTGTGTTGCTTCTGCAGTTCTAATTATATTAGTGTATCCTGATGCCATGTATGTAAATAAACGTCTTTGCTAGCACTTACATCATTAGTTGCCCACTTCTGCTGCATCTCTTACTAAAGTGCTGTGGCTCTGCTGAGGGCTTGCCCTTGGTTAGCCTGCCCTTGCAGATGTCTGACAGAAATGAGGTTCTTTGAGAGCTCTAATAAGAAGGGGGAAATGACAGAAATGAATTTGTTAGGACATATGTGTCTGTGCAGTGGTGGATAATTAAAGAATGAGTATGGGGTAGGGTAGATGACACCCTAACTCCTAATGCATGTCTTTCAAACAGTAGGTTGCCTGGGTTGTCAAGGGTTAGGAGAAGAGTATTTCGCCTGTGGGCACTTGGAGGCTGTAGATACTCTGCATAACCTTGTTCCTCATTTGTGTAATGAGGATGTGTACAAGATGTGTAACTATGTGAGCAACAAGGATGTTTGTGTGAAAGGGAGAGGTTCAAAGTGAAGTTCCGTCTGAATGAGAATCTACAAGTAAGGTCAGAGTTCTCTTCCTGTGAGAAAAGTAAAAAACAGGAGGTAAAATTGCTTGTCACATGTTCTCACTCCCCTGTTCTTTGCTGTTTCTTTTTTTTTTTTTTTTTTGACTTTCTTATCCCGCTAATTTTTCAGGGCCTTTTTTTTTCAAAATGCATTTTTCCTGCTGGCAAATACCAGCACTGAACATGATTGTACCAGTAGAAACCTCCTTTTAGTGATAAAGTTTTTCACTTTGTTTAGGGAACAGATGGAAAGTATGCTGGTCAAACCACTCTTTCTAGACAAAGGTGTGTCTCTACTAACTTATCGTCTGAACACTTCCACCCTCAGCTTAGTTTCTTTGTTTAAAATCTTTGTTGGTTTGGAAAGGGAGGTCAGGCTTTTGATTATTGCATATAGCAATCCCAGTGGCTGTAACTTGGAACTTTACTTCTACTCTTAAGATGAAACATCTTGAATTATTTTCTACACAGGACATTTTCTTTACGAAATATTATCTAAAAATAGCCTACATCTTACCCAACAGCAATGAACGTTCATAAAACACAGTTCATGATTATTTGTGGCTTCTCTTTAGGGTGTGAATCTAATCCTTTAAGCCCTAAATTGTTGATTTTTCTTTTTTCCAAGCTCTTTCTCTAGCTCTGATGGTAGCCTGCCTAGCTAGATACATAATTAGTTTCAACATCAGAAGGACTTCAAATAGAACAGTGCTGTGAACTGGGTGGTCTGGTTCCTTTTAAGTGCTTGCCTACTGCAAAACTGTTAGACATAGAAAGTGTAGGGTTTTTCCTTCAGATTTTAACTTACGCAGTTGCTTGCACAGGTAGCTTTGGTATTAGTATTGAATAAGAAAAGCAGTAGATGATTTATAATATTTTTTTTTTAACAGAGAAAATTATACAGCATTGAATTCTGTGTTAGAATAGTTATCAAAGTGCTTTTGGTACCTAGTTCCAGGTAAGCAATATACAACAGGGGAATTTATATTGGTTACAGGTGATGAAGAAAGTAAAAGAAATATCGTACAATTAAGAATAACTGATTTTAGCTCTGAAGTGAATCATTAGCTTACTAGTGAACTCTTGGACTGTTCAGGCGTCATCTGTAAGGAAGGAGAGCTTGGGGTGCAGGAATGTCTGTCATGAAAAGTGACTGTTCACAGTATGCCTGCAGAGTATGATGGATTTACTATTAATGTGTAGAAATTTCTGCTATTGGGTCACTAATACCATTTGGACTATCTAGCTCAAAGCTAGAGCAGATAACTTTATTTACATTGTGTCTTTGGTGGCAGGTATTTCCAAGCAGAAAGTATATTTCTCTGCAGTAATAGAAGTAAAGACACGTAAGTGGAACTATAAAAGCAAAGAAGATAGAGAAGGGACATGGTGAACCTTGGAATAAATCCAGACTCTGTTGCAGCCAACTGGTGGCATTTAGGTATCTGTTGCATTATCCTGTAGAATGCTTTTAAAGTCTGCAGCTTAGCAAAGTACACAGTGAAGACTGAAGCAGGGCCATGGCAAAAAGTCCAGCAAATAAACTGAGGTGGTTAACACTAGCTGTAGTGATTCAATCATGTAAGAATGTGCAGAGATACAGGGATACTTTACAAATGTCAAGGGACAGAATATACTGAAGAGAAAATAAGCTTTGAATGATTTTGAATGATGGATTTAATGTTAATGACACCAGAGGAGCAGAAACACATAGCTTTTGCTGTAGAATTGGTTTAGGTAGAGCTTTTTTTAACTCTTTTTAATTAAAAAGGAAAACAAAACTATTATGGATGTTCAGAAAGCAGACTGATATGGCAAGATCTCTGCTCACTACCTGGGGAGGAGTTCCAAAACTAGTATTTGAAGGAACAAGAGAGAGCTTTGTTGAGGTATATTTGAATGAACGTTACCCCCAAAGTGCTCAAACCGGCTTGTGAGTACTCATAGAGTTCAAAAAATCCAAACTGCTGAAGAACACAAGTATGATGTAAGGAAAACTACTAAAATATAAACCAGTCTCCAGAGGAATAGGCAGTAAATGAGGTGGGACAAAACTCAAAATGTTTGTGCTGAAGCGAACTCCTTCAGTCCTGTAGTCATGTAATTGGTGCTGTGTTTGATTCAGTGGTTTTCCTGTACATGTCAGCTTGCAAAATAGGGTTGTGAATGATCTAATGCCCATCTTCTATGTTCACATCAGTTTAACTACACCGTAACTCGCAGAAAGGTTTTCTCCAGTCCTGTTCCCCAGCGGCTTGACGACACACATTAGATGTACCTAGTAATATCTTTTTGTATTATATATTAAGTATATATTAAGTAAACCTGATACTTCATTTAAAGAGGGAAAAATATGGGTGAAAGAACCGTGAATTCAAGATGTTAAGGTTAATAGGTCAAAATCTAACCTAAATAAAACTCTCAGTGAGGGTTTTGCCTGGGCAAGGATTGTGGGATTTAGCCTTAAGAGAATTAGCAAGGTAATCAGGTCTCTTCATTGTTCTGATTGCCAGAGGCCTGTCTGGACTGTGTCCAGAAATACATTCTCAATCACAGCAGATTAAAGCATCTAATACAGGAAATGATGTGTACTGTTTCACATTGTCTGCTCTGCTTTTATCGAAACAGGTACTGTAATAACCGTAGAGATAAGAGGGGAAAATGCTGAATTAGTTTAATCAGCTGATGTTTTTCTCATATACTTCATTTCAGGGAAAGTAATTATTTTCAAGTAATTGTAAGATGACTTTTAAACATCCTGTCATAGTTCTTTCTTCACCTTGGGAATCCTTTTTGATCTTTTAAAGCTGTTGTGGATCCTTTCTCCTTTAAAAAAAAATCTCATAAAATGTTTACAAGTCTTGTTTGTATTCCCATAACATTTTTCATTATGCTGTGACAGCTTCACTGAAAAATTATTTTAATTATCTCAAAATGAATCACACAAAGAGGGAATATGAAAATATAAATCTTATGTCTGACCGTACTTTAATTGCTTCAGCTAATGAAAGAGGCATGAGCTATCTACACAATGTGAAAGCTAAATTGCATGAACGATATAACCAGTATTAGAAATGTGCTGAATCTGTGATACTCGCCCTGCTTCAGTAGGAAGATGTGGGGACTGTAACTGTTTTGCAGAGCTTGTTTTCTGTTCCTGATATGGCAAGCTAATTTCAGTGGGAAATGGTGTTGAAAACACCTAATAATTATCTCTTCTGTTCTCTGGGTCAGCAGCATGGAGACATTAACAAACAAAACCAAGCAAATTTATGTTACAGAAGCTATGGGCCCTCTCCTGCCAACCTATCCTCAAGAGTTCAGTTATGAGAGCAGTTCTCATGTGACAGTGTAATGTAAGCCAATGCATTGAATATGTTATTAAAGCAAAATGTCCATTGATTATAGTAAGTAACCTATTCCTACAAAAATGTTGATGAAGCAAGATAAAAGTGGGCACCAGTGGACAATAGAATGGTTTTAAATATGTACACACAT
Source organism: Strigops habroptila (assembly GCF_004027225.2). NCBI lineage: Eukaryota > Metazoa > Chordata > Aves > Psittaciformes > Psittacidae > Strigops > Strigops habroptila. The sequence continues at coordinate 34,332,105 of NC_044281.2, forward strand.
AACAGGTCAAATCTGTAGATCTAATTAGGTATTCTCTGTTCCCACAGTAGAAATTTTTGCTTCACCAGTCCCTAACCTTGTGATCTTTGGCTGAATTTTATTCAAAACAGTGCACACAGGCATTTTACTTTTACAGACTTCTGAACTTTCACCTGTTTAGAAGGTATTGGTTGAAGGTGATGAATTCAACAAAGAACAAGTGTTCAAACTGTTACTTTGTCAGTGACTCTTCCACCAACATAATGCAGGAATGCTGCAAGGTTATTAACCAACAAATCTCTCCTCTGTAGTCTAAAAATATCTCCCAATTGGGTGCCGCAGTGAAATGCCTTGTGTTATAAATGGCAAAGCTGATTTCCAACTTAGGAAGATAGTGAGGAAGGACTGCAGGAGCTTTGATATTTAGCAGAAAGGTAGCAGACATGTTGCTCTACACGTAGCTAGCCCTAAGTAATCGTTTTCCTCCCATAGATTAGATGCTTCTTATCTTGTGATAATGTCATAAGTCAAAATCCTGCCATTGCTTACCATTTTCTTTATAGGGTTGTTGTTTTTTGATTTTTTTTTTCCAGTTTTTGTATAATAGAATTTAAGACTCTTTAAATCTCAGAGGGTTTTCCCTTGCTTCCCAAATATTGTATTGAGTTGTAAATCTGTGTGATTCGTGATAGACATTAAGGGTACTTGCTGACTCAGGAAATTAGTAATGATTAGAAGAGGCTTTTACTTAGGTCAAATCAGCAGTGATAGGATGTTTTTGCCATCTGATGGCAAATTTATGTTCATACTGGCCCTGGATGCTTTGAATTTGTACAGCACAGTGCCTCTTCTGCTAAGATGTTTTACCTTCTGTGTTTTCAACAGTAACAGTTTTATCCGTATAGCAGTGGGCCAGATTTATCATTACTGTAAATCAGAGTGATACTACACTCTCCTATGCCAGCTGTTCATCCGATTGCATGTATCTCTAATACTGTGACAGGGGGGCTTCAAGCCAAAACTGGGAGAGTTTTTCTGGAAAAGCTAAGCTATATGTTGGTTTAGGGAGAAAAGATATGGACATTTGTGATTAATGCTGTCTTTTCACATGCAATAAAACCACACAGGACAATTCTCACAGTATGTATAAACCAGTGTGGCACACTATGTGTCCAGGGCATAAAGTGTGTTCATACCTAGCTATGTTATATCAAACTGTTAATATTTTTCTTCTTCTGTCTTTTCTAGTTCAGATTTCGTTGTCTCTACTCACCTCCTTGCAGTCCAGCATTCTGTCACTTTACTGTATTGCATTAACCTGTGTTGGGCAGAGTGATAATCTGAATTTTTGTCAATATGAACCCCCTTGCTACAGGAAGCATCGTTAGCTTCCTCTCTTCCACAGTATTGTGATCCCTTGGGAGTAACCTCTCACATGCTATTGAAGCAGTGCTCAGGTTGCTAATGGATTTTCCTATTATTTTGTTTGGTTTAATAGAAAAGAAAATTTCGGTGTTATAAATACAGAGCAAGTCAAATGAACAGGCAGCAATTTCAGGGGCTATATTGCAGACACCAGATACACATACATATCAGAGAAAATAGCTGACTTTTACAATGTCATTGTGGGAATTTGGGTAGATTTTCCTCAACTAAACATCTACCATGTTGAAATTGTTCCAAATTGTTCATTCACCTAAGGAATGCCCCACTAGTGAGCAGCACTGTCTATATTCTTCTTTCTGAATAGTTACACTAATAATGTATTATTTCCTACTCGTGAAACATTTCAAGGCTCTATAGTCTTTCTAGGCTGTAGTTTGGAACCTGATATTATGTGCTCTTGCTACTAATTCTGTTTCACCATAATTGATGTGTTTACTTAGCTCCCTCCAGTGACTTGATGAGCAAATAAGTCCATGGTGTACTGTCATTCTAGACATTGCAAAACAAGTTACCACGAAAGGCAAGTTCAGTTCTGTATATGAGATTGTATGTGGCATTCTGCAGCATAATGAGTAAATACTATGTGCTAAACCCATTGTAGCATATAATAAACAGAGCATCTGAGGTTTACCACATAATTTTACTATTATTCATTATTAATACTTTCTTATACTTGGCAGAATTAATGAGTGAATTTCAACATTAAGTAAATGTTGAAAGTGTGAAAAAGCTGCACACTTCTAAAAGAACATTAGTATATTTAGGAGAAAAAGGAGTCAGTTCAGAATCTGAATTCATTTTATGAGCTGTATTGAAGATGCTCCTTCAATCTTTGTAATGATATTCAGAAAAACACTAGCTATAATCAGCTATGGAAACAAAACTATTATACATTGTATCCTGAAGAAAATCTGTGTGCTTTTACTAATGTTAGACAGAACAAATTTAACTGAGATGGGGCCCATTTGTGAAAATTGTACCATTTTTGAAATATATTTGAAAACCAAAAAAATATGGTTGTTGTTTATGAGCTAAATTGAATCAGGAAATGCTCTTGGAGCTGAAAAGATAGGGAGAAGGCTGTGCAGATAAATTGCTGCAGTATTCACAATAGCAACGGGAAAAATGACAGTGTAAAGAAAACTGATTAGATACTCAGAAGGAACTTTTAGTCCCATTGAAGTAAATGGAAGTTTTACAGCTGATTTCAGCTGTATCATGATTCAAATACGTGAGAATGAAGCTTTGGGAGAGTTTCTTTAGGCTTGTGCCTCTACCACTGAAAATACATCACTAAAGACTTTAATTTTAGAGGATTGCACTTGCACTGTGAAGAATTTTTTTTTTTTTTTAATTTCTTCATACCCCACCTCAATTTCTTAGGTATTTTAATTTAAAAAGTCCCCAAACTACAAACAAAACACCAACATAACACCAACAAAAAACGCACCATAAAACAAAAAGCAGTGAAAATTCTTTTAACAAGGTTCTTTGTGTTGAGACACATTCTCAGCAGTTACAATTTCTTATCTATCATAGAATCATAAAATACCAGGTTGGAAGGGACCTCAAGGATCATCTGGTCCATCCTTTCTATACAAGCTTGACCTACACTAGATGTCCCAGTGCCCTGGCCAGCCAAATCTTACAAGTGTCCAGTGCTGGGGAATCCACCATTTCCCTGGGGAGATTATTCCAATGGCTCATTGTTCCTGTAGTGAAAAATTTTCCTCTTGTATCCAGTCAGAATGTCCCCAGAAGAAATTCACGTCCATTACCCCTTGTCTTTTCCATGTGACTCCTAGTAAAAAGGGAGTAGCATATAGGATGTCTCCCTTAGGATCAAGTTATCACTGCATTAAGCTCTTAGAACACAGTGGCAGCTCCAAACAATTGAAAGAATATGAGAAGTTAGTATAACGCTTCCTGAACTGGAATCAGGCTGAAGGCAAGCACAGGAATATACATCCTGGCTAAGGCTGTTGGCATCTTATTTTTACCAAAAATAAAAAAAAAGGGGGGGGAGGGAGGGATCACAAATCAAATAATTTTTCATTTTTATTTTCTTCTTCTCTTCTCTTTCCTACACTTTACACTTCTCTGCCCTACAACTTCCTCTGCCTTCAGTAGAAAAAGCAATGAAGAAAGGAGAAAAAAGAATGAGAGAAAAAGCATGAAAACAAGTTTAGATTATCTTAAAATTGCAAAAAGATGCCATAATTGCTAAAAAGAAGAAATAATGTTTCTACAGGAATATAACCTGTGGAAAAAGACAGTTTCAGACAACTCCAATGCATAGAGGTTGATCTAAAGTAACGAGCTTGATGCGTACAGCTCTAGAGTTGGTGCAATTGTGTTTCAGAGTATGGTGACACACAGCAGGCAGAACCAGGGCTATTCTGTGACCACCTAGAAGGAAAATTTCTCCCAGTTTGTTTATAATTTACAAGTACCAAAGCCAGTTTTAGGTGGTGGGAAAAAAGCAAGTGAGCATCTTCTACAAAAATAATATGCACTTTCTTGTGCAGATTTGATAAAGCAAGCTCAAAAAAATTACGGGAGGAAAATTAATAGTCAGGAAATAGAATGTCCTGAAATCTTGTGACTGGATCTTCATTTCTTAAGGGTGCTTAATGGTAACATGGTCCCAATTCTATGTACTGGGAATTTTATAGTTTAAATAATTTCCTTATGGACCACATAATTTTTCATCGTGCAATAAAATAATGCAAAATATAATGTATTCCTATTACAACTGACAGTGAAAGAGTATGACTGTTTCATTAATGTTAACCAATTCAGTGGGATTTTCTTTTGTCTGTCCCTGGGTGGGGAAAGTTGTGCATGTGTGTCTATAAACTGCTGCCTGTAGTTCTGCTGGAAATATAGTTCATCAGGTAAGGTATTTCACCATGAGCCTGAATAATTTTTATCCAAGTTGAAAGATTGTCTATAATTTCTTATAGTTCATGCAATCTGTAGAAAATTAAGCAGGAAAAGGTGGGTCAGAGAAGTTGGCTTTGCACTGTGTTGCAATCATGATGGGAGTACTGGTCATTTGTATCTCTGGTTCTGGAGCGGATGTTGTTCTGTGTTTTGTGTTGTTATTGTTCTCGGAGCTAGGGAGTCACTGCAGTGCCCAGGATACCTTCTAGCTTTGAGCTCCCTAGGGTTGCTACTCATGCAGCTCAGCCTTCGCTACAGCTGTACAGACCAATGGAGGCCACAAACAGTGTGACCTTGATGTATTTGCTGCCCCTTAGGGGAATGTTGAGGACCTCTTTCTCTTTGCTCTCTGGTTCCTTCTCTTCTCCTATTGTTTATTTGTTCAGGCAGGACACAGCTGATGCTGGACATTGTACTCATGCACTGAATGACAAGCCAGGGCCACAGAGGACTCTTAAGTACACAGACAGATTTCAATAATATGGCTCTCTAATCCATGAAGCACAAGTCTGAAAATCAGATCAGTGATGAAGTAGCAGTACAGTCTATGGCTTAAGAAGGAAACTATTGTCTTCTGTACTAGTTCACACTGTAGCCCCAGGGCAGGTCATCTTATTCCTAGGTAGAATGACGAACTTGAGTGGAAGCTCTGTGGTCAGAAACACCCTTTACCTATAGCCAGGTCTGGGTCAGATGATATGAGAGCATAGCCTTTCAGTCAGCAAGTGAAGAAAAATAAAAATGGGCCTCCAAGAGCAGACCAAACTACATCTTCCATGTAAAAAAGAGCATAAATGTTTTAGTTCATTTGGCCAGTGAGACAGAAGAATTGTTTACACTAGAGTTGTTACAGAGAAGAGTTTAGGTATTTTTCTTTTAGGTTGTCAAATCAGGAATGTCACCCATCTGGAGTATTAAATTTTGGTCAATGAGTCGGAATGTCAGAGTCCTTTTGCTAGGTCCTCTGAAATTAGAATGCTGTTCTGTTAGTAGGCTAGGTGTCTCTGAATCTGGGTTTGTGCTGTTTCTGTTATGGTTTGCTCATGATTAATAAAATATTAAGTCTTCCTTTCCAGGCAGAAATGAACAGATGGAGGAATCAACTGATCTGATGAACACTGTGTGTACATATACACGGTCAACAAATAATCAGAAAAATAGAAAGGAACACGCTCAGATGTTACCTATTTAAAAATATTTATAAAATCACATACTAACCATGCTGCCAAAAGGGTGGATTGTCTAAGGAAAGTTTATTATTGTATGCATTATTTATCTACTCTTTCATTCACAACAGGTTTAATTAAAAAACTGCACTTTTTTCTAAATATTTATTCAGGATGTTATTTAATGTAAATGTGGCATTTTGCATAACGTCACTGTTAACTTTTTGGATTAGAATTTTAAAGAGAGATAAAAAAATCAAGAGTATTTCTTAGGAAGCATTTATGTGCTTTTCATTTCAATAATACCAAGTCAGCTGGCAAAATTGTGTAGAAAATAAGTATCTATGAGCAGTAAGAAGCAGCTCTGGAGCATATTCAGAGTTTACGGTTGCAAAACCGAGCAAACCCCTCACATAAAAATAGCCTGAACACAGAAGAAGACTAAAACCAAAATAATCCTCAGCTGATAAAGTAAACCAGTGTAATTACCTAGTTTACCCATTCTTCAAACAGTGACTCATGTCTGTGTTAGAGGTGAAATGTCTCACAGAGCAGAGTCTGGGAGCTGGAATAGTGTTAGCAACGTCATCATGCAGTTTTGCCCCTGAAGTTCCCCAGATGCTAGCACTGACAATTCTAAAGCCTGACCTTGTGTGATTGTCAAGGATGCATCACTCACAGCCCTGTTGAGTATTCAGGACTGTAAAAGGCACATATCCAATAGAAGATATGCAGTCCTGTGCATCACTGGGTAAACTCTGTTTGGAGGACCGTGACTGAAAGAAGAAAAGCTGTGTTCAGAGGGCGGCTCTGAAAATGGGATTTACACAACCCGAACTGCACGTGATATGATTTCCAACCTTGAATGGGGACCACCACAATTGATTTAACACTGGACACAGCTGGAGACATATAAAAGACATTGTGCTTATTTGTATTTCTAACTTCTTTGCATCAACCCAGCAGTCTTTTGCTGAAAGGTGATTTCCCCATTGAATGACAATCAGGCTACATTGCTATTAATAGAATTGAAGAAGTACACATCTGCTCTACCCTTCCCTCTTGCTGTCAAAGCTAAGCACCTTGGAGACAGCAAATGTTTCTGTTTACTAATGGAAAAGTACCTGGACAGACCTCACTTGCCCTGGGAAGGCTAAGAAGTGGGCCGCAGGTACTTTCAAGATAAAAAAGAAAGCTTAGATAGGAGGCAGAAAAACACCAGCTATGAACCAATACAGAGAAAATACGGGAAAAATTTCCATTACCTCTCTTCATCCTTGTGAATTCTAGCCAAGATGAACTTTCAAGATAGCTGTACTCTGACCATCAGAAAGCTTGTGATGATAGAGAAAATTTGCAATTTTCCCAGTCTCTGGCCTTCTAACAGGAGTTTCTGGGGTTGAGAAGCTGTCTTTCCTCTCTAACCTGCCTCCCTCCAGAATACCCTCTGCACTATACAAGCCTGATTCATAGACAGGGCACCTTAGTTTGTGTATGCAATGAGACAGAAGTCATGTGGAAAACTGTGTTATAGCAAAAAGTGAATCTCATCTAATTTCATGATAAACATATAGCCCTTCAATAACTCTTTCCAGAAGCAGCCTTCACAGCACATTAACAAGGGAGGTCATTATCATTTGGGATGGGGAAACTGAGGCAGCATTTTGCAGTGCTTTCATACAAAGTTGTATGTCAAATCACAGAGTCAGACCTGCCAGAAGCCAAATATTATCAAGTGCTCAGAAAGATCTTAGGGTGTGGGAATAACTCCAGTCCTTCTGTGAACTTGTGCTTGTACTATGAACAGATGCCTCAGCGTTTTCTGTGCATTGCTGAGGAACAGAATCCTTGAAATGGCTGGAATGGTGCCTGTGAGTTCAGTGCAGGTATCCTTCTCTAAATGGCATATTTTATATTCTGGAAACATTTAGTACTCAGAACTGTTGTAGTAAGCTTAGTGCATCCCAAAACAAATGTCAAGTCCCTGTAAATTACAGTGTATAAAAACTGTAATTTCCCCTATTCCCCAAGGGCAAAGTATAATTCATACATAGCATTATTTTAATGGAAATCTCCTATTCTGTTCCATAGTGTGGAGGGAAAAGGTAGAAACTATCACAGTGGCTAAATATTTCTCCTTGGGCATTCATATGAATGTTTAAGTTGATTTTGCATTTCATTTAACACAAATGCTTTACAGTCCCAGGGGAAATTATTTTACATCATATTTTCAGTGTTACTGGCTTTCAAGGACTAATTTGTTACATGCAGCTGTTCCAAGGTGGAGGTGAAAAAGGAATGAGAGGAGGACAAACTAAACTTTGGTAACAGTTTTGAAAAAAAAAAAACCAACAACCCAAAACAAAAAACAACAAACCCAAGAAAACCTTGTGGAGCATTGTAGGAGTTAGCCAAGTCTACTCTGCTGTCCACTAGACCAAGTGGCTGCTTGACTCATCTGGGAAATATTCATATTTGAATAATTTTCACAGTATTTATAAACTTTCCTCAGAAAAAACTTCTTGTGACCTGTGTCACACCACCATTTCATTGCAGTATCCACTGCTTTTTACAATCTTAAATGTGAGCAGAATTGAGCCTAGTGACAATATTACAATGTTCTTTATCAAACTGTTACAGGGATGAGCGTTGTCGCTGTTAGGGATTACAATACTGTTTTAGGCAAATTGTTTCAGATGTTCTGGTCATTAAAAATGAGTCTTTTCAGAAGAACAGGACAAAGGAATTCTTCAAAAGTCATGGTGCGCTGACAGACCATTACTTTATTTCTAAATGTGGGCTTCATAGAACTTGCAGTTCCTGAAATGGAGAAGAAGGGAGAAATTAAAGGGAAAAGTCGCATTTTAATAGTCATCTATCCAGAAAGAAGCTGAACAGTAAGTCTCTCATTGTTCTCACTAGAACTTAGACTGAAGACCCAGTCTTTTGTCAATGGAGGGGAAAAAAGCCTTTGAAAAAGGGTTTGTCTCTCCTTTTGTATCACTAATTGGAATTTATACAATACATACAACTAAATGAGGCTTTGTAAGAATGAAGATGAACAGATGCTTTAGAAATCAGAATTTTCTGGCCATCACAGAGAAAGACAACCCTTAACATCACTGAATGGTTCAATTGAGGTTAAAATGTTGTGTAAGGGTATTAAAACTCAGGCCAGTGAACTGTACATATGAAAAACCAATTCATTCAAGTCCTACTATTCCTTTGCAGTATGGTTTCCCAGAGCGCTTACAACCACATTTCCCTTTCTAAACATTTATCATCTGTTAGAAATTATCTGAGAAACCATAGTTTGATATATGCAAGTTCTTAAATAAAACGCGGGATTCCCACATTTGAACATAAATATTTTCCTCAATTATGCACCAAGAAGAGCTGATCTTCAAGGAAACCCTTTAGTGACTATGCTTCTATTCAGCAGACCCTTGTTTATATCAAAGCCATAGTGAACAGTGACAACTTCTAGTTCACTGAAACTACTGATTTTTCCATATAGTTATCTTACTTCGGTTACAGGTCTTACGAGAGTAGTAAGTTTCACGAACAGTGAGCACAACTAGTCCTTTTTATAGAATAGAAGGCCACCTTATAGAGGAGCATGTTAAATACTATGTTTTGTATTAGGAAGAAATGCTGTACACAAGTCATTTGTTGGTGTTGAAAAATCTCTGAGGTTACTACGTTTTCACATTCTCAGAGTCAGCTATATTCCTAGAAAACATTTGTACTTCCAAGTATTTCAGAGCCAACTGTGTGATAGTTTGGGTAATGTATTTCTTGGAATGTGTTTTAGTTGTTTGTTTGCAGGCACAAGCATTCAGTAGGTCTGGATGGGGTTTTCTAAACATAGATAATTTTTTTTTTACCCATCAGTTTTTCCACCAGTATTTTTTTACCAGCTGGAGATACTAGTTAATCTTTTGGTGGTTGGAATGAACTATAGGTAGTCAAGAAATTTGTATGAGAGATGTAGGACGGCAGAGAAAAATGTTTAAGATCAACAAAATGATGTTTGTGGGAGGGAGGAAGGGAGGGAGGAAGGGAAGGGGAGAAGGAAAGAAGAAAACAAGAAGAGAGATTTATTCTGTGAGCAACAAGAAGAGAGATTTATTATGTGAGCAACTAACGTATCAAGAGAAGACAGAAATTACCTGCCTGCAGAGGCAGTTGTTTTTATGTAATTTGCAGTGATTTTTTTGGCTGTATGTGATAAAACAAATATACATAAGTGCGGATTCTAATTTTGACATGGCTTTCATAAAACCAAAATGAAATCCAGACTTTATGAAAATATTTGGCTCTGTCATCCTGGAGAGGTGGATTCCATGGGCTAAAACCAGTTTTGAGAAGCCGTATGACTAAAGTGAGTGAGGTGCCTTAGTACCATTGAATGTTTGTAACCTTCAGTACTGAGACATCTGGTCCTTGTTCCACAAAGAGCAATTAACATAATTTGTTACTAGTGAAATCAGTGATGCCTGTGAGAGTTACAGGGATGTTTAACACATTTCAGAATCTGAGTGTTCAATGTCATTTATCCTTGAGGTGCTCAAAGAGTAATGAAGAAATTAGCACAGTGTGGAGCTACGCTTCTTTTATACATTCTACATTTACAGCTATTAATTCCAGCTGAATTCCTGTCAGCAGATATAAAAGCAGATATATCAGATAGCAAAAGAAATACCTCTGTAGCTATTTCAATTATGATGTAGAACTCAGAGGATAATAGCCTTGATGTATTTCCTGCTTAATGAAGTAACATTCCTGTCAGATGGGAATCTGCAGCAGCAGGGCTCTGTTCAAAGAGATTTCTTCTCTCTGCTCTTATTCTGCACTCACCACTGTGATATCTCAGTTTCTTGAGCTTAGGATTTAACTTTACTTTTGTGAGCTACAGCCTTAATGAGGGTAATTGCTCCATGTTGGCCAGCACTGATTATTGGTAACAGGCCCTATATTGCAAGTATTCTCTGTATGATCCCCACTGAAGTTTACAGGGCTTTAGGTAGAGTTTTTTGAATAACACTCAGTTAAATGGAGAGACTGATCTTGCGTATAGTGAGATTAAAGGTTGAATTTCTATTTTATTTGGTGGGAGCAGGTCAGGGAAGAGGTACTAAATAAAGTACTGCTTAAACCTGGAATCTGAGGTCCTAAGAGCACTGGTCCAGCAGATTTTCTCTTTATTTGCACCTGTACTAAGTAGAGATCTATGGTTACTGCCAAGCGTGTACCAGAAGTGCTCAATGGTCTTGACCACACAGGGCACTGGCCCACTAGCAGAGTTCAGTGGTTCCTCCACTGGGAACTGAAATAGTCCCTTATTAGTCGAAGCAGAAACAAGAACCAGCCAAAAAAAAGGAACAGATTTTGAAAAAATCCTGTGCTGATAGGACTGAACTGATCCTGACCATTATGGAAACTATGAAATAAAACAGTGGCCAAGATGAGTCAGGGGTCTGGTCAGAGGAACTGGGAAGCAGAGAAACATGGGGTTTTGTGTCTCCGTGGTTTTCGTAGTGGTTTCTATCAGCCTGTCCTTGCTACTGCTGAGTTACAGATTTTGCTGGACCATATTGCTGCTATTGTGATGAACGCAAGGGCTGTGCAGGTTAATGCCTAGTCCGTGGGTTACACTGTAGCACTGTCCACAGACTAATATTAGGTAATCTAAGTGGTTTCCTATCCACATTCTGTCTTAAACAGTGAAGAAAAGGTGTGTGCCAGAGACTTATAAAGACCGCTGGGTTATAGTCTGCGCTCATGTTAATACATTGTGATCAAACCAGCTGAACAGAGAACGTATATACTCTGTGCACCTGCACATACATGTATATGCATGTATACACATATATATATAGGTGATGGAACACATGGAATAGATGTCTTTTTTCAAACACTCTTTATCACTGTTAGGCTTTGAAGTCACATTAAGCTTTGGATGAATGGCATGCTCACTTGCTTCTTATGCTCTTTTCCAGAACTTTCAGGGCAGTCACAAGATCTGAACACTTGAGGCAAACATTGGCAGAATTTATTGAGATGAATCAGGTCCATAACTAAGGCTTTTCTACAGAATACTTGTAATCGAATGTTACAAAACTAGAGGTCATAGACATCTACATAAGCAAATCACATTATTTCAACAGGAATTCAGGAGTTAACCCTCTTTATGCAGTTTAGATTGAATCCAATTGAGATCTCACTCAGAAGGGAGAAGAAAAGGAGAAGTTTTAAATACATTCCAAGAAAATGAACTCCATTTCCTTTTTATTTTTTTAATTCAAATTGGCGCATATTTGATAATTTTGCTGATGTCCTAGCCAGCTCCAGTGACGTCAAATGGCATGAGGAACCTTGTTTGATTAGACTGCTAAAGAGACAATGCTACTTTCCCTTTGATTCAATTACTGTCTCTAGTAATACACGATTATGAATCATGAGCTGTCTCTCTAATTTACCATGGTTTCAATAATTTCACTGATGATGAAACAATGTGATCTGTTACTTGGAGAAAAAAACAAATGGTGCTTCAGTGCTGTATGCATTTTAGATATAGACACCTGAGCTAATTTTTTTCCCAGGATCATCTCCCACGATGCACATCTCCACAACAGCACTGGTTCTCCGGAATCAGAAGACTTGTCCTAGTGGAGCCTTTGGTTTCCACAGAAATGGGCATCATGGGACTGTGTAAGAGTGGTTTCTCCTCTTCTGTGCCTGTCCATATCAGCCCCAGAAGCAAAAAACATCTACTGGTTACTGCAAAGTATAAACAAAAGTAAAGAACCTGCGTTAAATGGTCCTTAAAGAGACTATAATGGGTAAACATGTACTTTCAGGATCAAAATATGTACTACAGAATGTGTTTAAGAGAGATGGGATAACAAAAAAAAAAGCCTTAAACTCCCAACTAATAAAGTTTTTTTTCCATCTGTCCCCTTGTTTAATTCTGGTGATTATTGTATGCTCTCTATTTCCATTTCCATACATTATTTAAGATAAAGGGAATTTGGAGAAAAGGAGGAAGATAGTTTCACTTGGACAGCAATCAGAGAGAATTTCTGTAAACATCTGGTTCTGTTTAAGATGTTTTTAAAAGCATTTAGTACAAAACGCTATTAGAAGGTACCAAATGAATGCCGAGTGTTCTCACTGTGTAAGCAACGCATTTTTCCTTCCTGGAAGTTTGCATGCAATTGAACTTGAGTCAAGTTTATAGATAGGTTTCACAAAGATAACCTTGCATTATCTAGTGTGAGTGAAAGAGACTTGCAAGAACAACAGTTAAAGTCATTAAAGGCCTCTTTAAAAAAGAAGTTCAAAAGACGGTTAAGCCCAACTGGATACATTTCAACCAGCTGGATTTCAGTAATTGAATGAACATAGTTGAACAAGTAGTTAGAGATGAAAAGAGAGTAGTGAATAAAAGTGGAGACAATGGAAAATTCATGACACAATGGTCTAGTCTTTTTCTCATTTGGACAGGAATCAGTAGATAACTTGGAGGATTGCCTGTGTCTTTGATATTTTTATATTAAGTGATATGCTCAAGTGATAACACTGAAGAGTATGTCTTTAGCCCAATTTATTATTAATAGGACATTTTTATTGTCTTGAAACATTTCAATCACATTTTTTATTCACTAAAAATAAATGCTCTGAAAGATATAAATAGGATTAGTGTCACAGCTGCAAGTAAATGTACTTGATTTAGAGATTATATTGAGTAATAGCAAATTTATAAATATTCATTCATAGAGGAAATAACATAGGATAAGAACAAAAATCGTACTTTTGGATCCTACTGTTCAGGCCTTCCAGGTCAGATGTTGTTGATGCTTGCTGAGCAGGCTGTAGTCAAAGTAGTCCTTCCTATAAGGGTTATTCTTGGATCAGGTTTTCATTTTAGAACAGAAACTCTAAATATATCGAAGTAGACTGATGACAGTCGAATTCCTCTAATTTTCAAAGCAAGGACCTGGAAAAGGTACCTGAGGCCTGAATAAGCAAACACATTCTGAGACAACTTTAAGTATATGAAGTGTGGGTAACATCCAGTGCAACCCTTTTGGTGTATATGGAGACATAAAAACTTGAAGGTTTCCTCAACTGCTTGGACTGAAAAATGTAGGGTTTTGTACACTGTGACCACTTGAGATTAGCCCTGAGCATTGGACTGATATTACATAGTTGATACAGGACTGGCTTTTCCCAATCAGGTTTAATCTGGACAGAGCAACCTAAGAGGTTGAGCTTAGAGAGGGGACACTTTAAAATGTATTTTGTTGCTAGGATTTCTGTTAGCTTAAGAATCAGTCCTCACAGCTTGCTGCTTTCTGCTTCTGCCCCTGATTTCACATTTTCTGTTACAGAGTCTGATCCAGGTGTAAGCATTGGACTGCAAAAAAAGTTTTGCTTAATTTTTTTTTTTTTAACAGACACTGTAAGATTATTTGTGAAAAGAATACTCAGGATAAATAACTGCACCTCTTCAGGTTTAGATGGACCTCCACTCTTCCTCTGAATAGACTACCAGCCTTTTCTTTCTTCCTTCTGACCATGATCGACTTCTTTCATCAGTTCTCATCCTCCTGATGTGTTTTACTTAGAACTAATTAGCATCTAAAAGTGGCCCAAGTGAAGGTCCAGCTAGTGGGTTTATTTGTGCTGGTGAAATTGCACTTCAGGCATAAAGAGTTGCTTCCTCCTTAGGTAGATGGAAGATGTGGGGCTGGGGTTTTGATGTCAAATTACAGTCTCAGCCACTGGCCTTATTTACTTGGCACTTCCTCTTCTAATTTAATTGAGGTTTTCTTTCCTGGTTACTCAAAGTCTCAAGTGCCAAATCACAACTTTGTCACACAATCCAGTCATTTGACAAGAAAACAGCTGCAATATATGTTAGAATTCAGCTTAAAGAACAATGGTAAAAGACAAAAGAGAATTTGTATTCCAAGGCTGAAAATGTAGGGATATCACAACTGTCTTATCTTAACAAGTACGTAATGTGTTTTAAGAGTATTTGCACAGTAGAGTAACACTATATTTAACTGGGAGAAAAAGGAGTCTGTATGCTACTTGTGATGGTACTATGAACCCTGTTCATAGTATCATAGTACCATATGATTCTATGATAATAATAGGGTATGGTACAGCATCTGTCTCAAAAATGTCACCGTTAGACTTGAGTCCAGCTTTGCCCAGGACTCTATTTTGAAGATGAAGTTGGAGACAAAAACAGGCAGTGGTTCACATACAGTATTGGCTCAGACATAGGAACTGTCAGTGGCATTATGGCTGGTCAAAGGCAGTAGAGGAATGTACAAATATGCATTTTGCTATTGTTTTCTTTGTAAGTGGAAAGAAAAAAAACCTTAGAAGTCTGAGATTAAATCATCCTTAAATTAAGTCATTGCTTTTAGGCTGGTTTTATTCTCTCTGATCTTCTCACTGATTGTATTCAACTCAATATTGGTTTAATGTAATGCACACAAAAGTTTGCATCTATTTAAAGTCTTTATGTTAAGGGAAAACTTATAGACTCATAGAATGGTTAGGGTTGGAAAGGACCTCAAGATCATCTAGTTCCAACCCCCCTGCCATGGGCAGGGACACCTCGCACTAGACCATGTCACCTAAGGCTCTGTCCAACCTGGCCTTGAACACTGCCAGGGATGGGGCATTCACAGCTTCCTTGGGCAACCTATTCCAGTACCTCACCATGCTCACAGTAAAGAACTTCCTCCTTATATCTGACCTGCATCTCCCCTGTTTAAGTTTTAACCCATTACCCCTTGGTATATCACTGCAGTTCCTGATGAAATGTCCCTTAGTAGATAATTAATTGAAGTCAAGACATTGAAACAACTTTTACTTGAAAAATGACCTTTATACAGATTACTGATGAGAGTAGAGATTGTTTGCATACTTCTTGGTCTCCAGGCCATTTTCAGAAAAGGAGAAAGGAGTTGACATTTACTTGTTTGGTGGTGGGTATCCAGTATCCCACAATAAAAGTAGCAACTACTGGCTTGATAAATCAAGTTGGTGTCATTCAACTTTCTGAATCAGCTTTACTCATAGAAACACCTCATTTGTCAGGAAATTATATCATTTGTCACTAGAAAGAGAAGTTATGCCTTTGTCTTTAAGCAATCACAAGACCTAAGAGTTGTGTTAGCTCAGTTGTGGAGGAGAAGGCAAATTCTGCTAAACTCTGCTCAGCTGTCAATTGATTTTAACTCCTTTGATTTCAGAGGAGTCACATCCGTTTTATATTAACGCAAACAGGTCCAGAATTAGGATCTGTTGGTATTAAAACTAGTATTCTGTTTTGTACAGGATCATCATGCAATGTGCATCATGGAGTTACACTGATATAGGGGATGGCATAAGCAGGCATCTAGGCCATGTATCATAGGCTTTTCTAAAGCTTCAGCAAGGGCTGGTCTTGAATTTAATACAATGAGAACAGTGTAAACCAACTGTACTTCATCTCCATGACTATTATTTGGTTGTTACAATAATATGTTCAACCAAAGAACAATTGCACACCTGACCACCAACTCTCAAGGGATACCTGGGGGGGAAGATGAAGGGAATACAATCTACGTGATGAATTCCATCACCAGTAAGGTACCACATAGATTTCCTTAAAAAGAATGTTTTAGGAGGTAGGCAAGGGGACTGCACAGTAGGTCATGTGTGAGAAATTCAGTATTTCCCTTAAAAATACATTTTGCCTACTGCTTACAAAAAGAAGATCATTCCTAATACAGAAATGCTGAACTGATATAGTTAGAAACTGTTTTCTGTTCTGGTTGTCTGGAATCATAGCAACAGGTGTGTTGCCCCTGCAGGAAAACACAGAAAAAACCAATGATGTCACTCATTTTCACAACTCTGTTCTGCTAAAAATAGCCACTTAACCAGTAAGAACACAGAGGCCCTTCAGCTGAACCACAATGACACCCCTATTGCAGTTACAGCTTCATCATCTGTGCCTGGCTCTCAGTAGAGGAAAAGATGAGCATGTCTCCTCCTGGACACATTGCATAATATGTGCTCTTATATTCTGGATTACATGCACTCTGGGGTTTATTAATCATAAGGAAAATTCAGAAGCTAATTAACAGTTTCATACAGTTGTTAGTGTCTTACATGGTCATAGAATCTGCTTGCCATATACTTACAAGTGTAAATATATAATTTTTTAAAAACCTTAGAAGCATAATGAATAAACTAATGGCAGCAACAAGTTTCTTTCTTTTTCTGTAGAAGACTTTCTTTTGATATTTTTTAATTCATAGTTTCATTTAATATCTTAAATGGAATAAACCTGGGTATTATGCATGTCTGGGATTGAGTTGGGAAAAAGGGTCTGACTTTTCGAGTGTTCACTGCAGCTCAATGAGTATGTGAACAGGTAAATAATGGAAAAGTATTTCTTTTCTATTTAGGCCAGATTGCCTAAGACTCTGGGTGGTTCTTTTCAATTTTATCCTGCAGATCACGTTTACCTCAATTTTTGACAGGTTTTATTTATGGAAAAAAAATATGCAAGAAACATATATATTGGAAGATGCTGTGAATATGATCAGTTGGCCGCTGCTTATTTTTCTTGGTATTCTCTGTCTGAGGCGCAGATCCGACTTTGAATTTTGGAAACTCTTGGAAACTGTGACCTCTCCAACTCTGGGTACTCTGCTTAAAGGATGTTAAAAGACGCTGGGATGCCTACTTCATAGCTGTAATGAGGAGCAAGGAGCGTGGAAGTGCTTAGGTTCCTTATGTGGTCAGAAGGCTCAGCCCACACAACTGGCAGCTTTGTGACTTGTAAGCCTGACCTCTGCCGCTGTCCTGGAGGACACACCAGAAAGCTTTGGTGTCCATAGCAGACTGTTGTGGTCCTGAGGAGAATTTGCAGGAACTCTGAATTAGCTTTATTGGAAATCGTGGATGTTTAGAAAGAAATACTATGTGTGCCCTGTTGATATCACTTTGATGAGTCCATTTTGCTGATTTTTTTTTTAAATAATTTCTAATATACCTAGCAAATTAATTAGGAGGACTGAGAAATGTCAGCACCTCTACTTTCCTATTTCCACCCACAGGTGCCCCATGCTATGTCAGCTGTGTGTAGGTTGCTTTCTGTCATGATTAGGTTGTGATTGCGCAGCATTGCCATTTACGGTGGTTCTGCACCTCCCCATGTTTCAACTCCTTAACATTGTTTCTCTAAAATAATTAATGGGATATTTTCCAGGGTATTTTCCAGGGTTTTTGTTTTCTTCCCCCCCCCACCCCTCCCTGTTCCCAGGGGATCCCCTTATTTAAAGGAGGCTGCAATAAATCTTTGGGATTTGTAACACAAACACTGTATAGATGTGAATCAGAGACAGAGAGTTCTGACTAGCTAAATCATTTTCTGAATAACCCGAACTCACTTCTTTTTACAGTCTTACTGCTAGACGTAGAGTCTTCGGCCTTTAAAAACTTCATGTATCCCTTCAGCCATGAGGCATTTTCAGTCAGGCTTTGTTGGCAGAGAAGGAAAGTAGCATTGTCTATTTTTGGTTTAAAACCAGCAAGTTTCTGTAGGAGCCACAAGCGAAGCTTTGATTTTTTTTTAAATCTTTTTTTTTTGTTTCTATTTTTAATTCTCAGCTTTAAACTGCTTGAACTTTATTATAGTGCTGGTTTTTGAAACAATAGCTAATCATTTGTCAGAACTCCTTGCAGCAACCAGTTCTGTATAGCTTCTAAAACTATTTTTACATTTTAGCCAGTTTCTAATCTAATTTCCACATCCTGTTTTCCTGCAGCACTTATCTGCTCCACTGAAATTGTTCAATGGAATTCCACAATCATTAACTCTCTATCTGCATTTCCATGATGACTCTGTTTTCTTAGAAATGGAAAGAGGAGTGTGAAATTCGTTCGATGCTGAGGATTCCTCATCTTTTTTTGGCTACAGGAATTTGCACAGAAACATACACCCTAGTGCTGCTAGGTACCACCCAGGAAAGACACATCCCCAGCTTATCCCTGGCTTCATTGTCACCTGCTTTTGTGTCTGCTACCAAAATGGAGTAGGACAGACTTTAAAACTACATCAGATTGATGTAACATGCCATTTGTAACACGTTGTCATGTCAGGGATGATAATTCATAATGGTAACAGCAAATAAAAATATCAGATAATGTTGCTTGCCAGCTATAATGCTAACTGTGTTTAAGAACTAGCCTCCAAGTCTATTTCGCAAACAGCAAAGTGTTGCCTTTGAAGCGCACTGAATAGTAGTCATAGAGCCAGCAAAGCCATGGAAAATTTGTTTACCTATCATTACCACTCTTACTTGTTTTTATCTCTCATCTGCCTCCTTCCTCCTTTCCGCTGATTAACACATACTTTTGTTTCAGGTTCAGACATGTTGGAAGTTCCCTGTATGAAAAGGTTGCGCTGCTAAACTCACAGGAAATTCCTCTATCCATTACATTTTCGTAAAACTGATGAAGATCAAGTGTTATAAAATTTTTCTTCTGATCTCAGAAATAAATTATTTCACCCTTTAAACTCACATACCATGAAGAAGACCATGCCTGTTTATTATGATGATTATGTTAGGATATTTTTTGTTTATGCTAAGGCATTTTGTAAAGCTGTGTATAAACATGTATGTCATTTCTACTTGAGAGAGGCAGAAGATTTCGATAGTTCTTACAACTGACAAGAGAGTATTAGACCTTGAACAGAAACTGAAATAAATATATGAATATTTAATTTATGAAAGGGCACCTGATTCTTGCTCATGGAGTAAATAAGAGCAATTAATTTGGGTCTCATTTAGGTTTTAGTTCAAAACTAACTGACAACGGAGATGTTTTAGAATTAACTATCCTTACATGACATTTATGAAGTCAGACTTGTTTTCCAAGACATTTTCAATGTTAATCTTTAACAACTCTGTAACAAGAATAATATACTAATGTCAACATAATGTCAACCAATAGAATAAAAGCACTGAGGATATTGTGAAGTATCTCACTAATATTTATAAATGAATGTTAAGAATTACCTAGTTGGGAATTATTTTTGATGATATTTCTATCTCATCTCCATCTTTTATCCAAAGAGGCAGAGAAAAAAGAAGTAAATTGTAGAGTAGAACTGGTGAGGGTTTGGTTTTGCTTGAAATCCTATGAAATAAATTCACCTTAAAGGCATAAAACACGTATACCTCATTGATTTTACTGTGAAAATAACTGATATTTCCTATAATACTTTCCATTTGACTCTTTACAGGGATGAACAAATTAAAAACCAGGCATTTAACTGGACTCTTTATCCAAAAGTTTATAGGTGGCTTTTGAAATCTTGCATATCCTCCAATGAATACACTTGGAATTATGTAAAATTTATAAAATAGAGTGAGCCTCATGGTTCCAGTTTCTGAAAATGTTCTCAATGTGTAGAAACACAAATTAAAAGCATGTCAAAAGTCACTTCAGTCAGTTTTAACATGAGACCTGCAAACTTTCAAATAGCATTTGCTTGGTTTTGCAGTTGACTAGTCTGGACAAAACAAAGGTGTTATTTAAAAGGGAATAATTCAGACACAGCGCCAACAATGTTGGATGGATTTTATTTTTTCACTTCATAAACTCCAAGTTGGTATTTTCTAACAGATTTCTGTGTTATGCTGGTTACAATGCATTTAAAATTAATCTAACTAATAAACCAATCAATTTCTCCTGTAAAAATCATTGCATTAATTCCCTGCTGATGTGATAGATGTTATTCATGTAATTAGAGTCTAGTTGTTAGCACATGGACAATTTTTGAATGGAAGTGCTTGCAGCACTGGACTCATCTCAGATTTTACAAACTGTATTTTCTCCTAGGCATGAGTGGAGGTTTTTGTACACTTCCTGATAATCTGAGGTCAAAGCACAAGGCTGGATTCGCAGTAATTTGCAGTGGCCACAGCACTGTGTACTGGTTGGAAGGACACCACATCTTGGAAATAGGACTTGTAATTCTTAACCTTCCAACCACAGAGTATCCCCCATATTTGATCTACAAAAAATACTTGCTAGTTTTCCTGAGTAGACCTTGTTTTTATGACTCTTTGTAGATACCTTAAAGAGTCTTCCTTAACAGTGGATTAACAGCAAGAAGATCCATCAGGCATAACAAGAGGTATTTTCCCAGCTTTGTTCTCTGGAGAAATATGGTCTCAGCTTCTATACAAAAGCAGTGGCTGCTATTAGAAGTGTGGGTCATTCCTAAGTTCCAGGTGATCATCTTTTCAAAGGTAGAAGTTGTTTATGTGTAATGTTACTATGCAGGAATGGTTATTCCTTTTATCAGCTTTATTTTTATTTTTTTTTTCATCCAGAATTGCAGTAATTGAAACATCATTTGAAGTCAGAGATTCCTGGGAATATCACCAAAGATTTTGTGTTGCCATGCTGTGTATGGACACTTCACAGGTGAGAACAAGCTAGAGTAGTCTCTTTGGCCAAGATATGGCAAAATCTATTTGTTTCAAAGAACATAAGTTTGTTCTTTCCACAACTTTTGATACAGGTCAGTGATTCCATTAACGTCACCTGATAAGCAAGCCCTGGCCTTTATAAACTAATGATCACATGCCCTTGGAAACCTAGTCCTTGTTTTAATTTAAAACAGAAGTTCTTTAATTCTGGGAGGGTTTTTCCTTTGCCCCAGTTTGGAAGCAGTTGACTATGTATTATCTTTCTGCCATGGCAGTTCCTGAGTAGATCCTGGAATAGATCAAAGTCCTGTGTTAATTGCTAGGTCTGATATACTTAAACATTTTATTGTGATTTGTTGGATGGGAATATATGATACATTCTTCCAAAAAGAGGTAAAAGCCACCACATAAGGAACTGGAACATTACCATCTCTTAACCTTCAAAAAAGCACTGCTAGTATTAAACAGTGAATCTGCCACTTCTCTATTCCTCATATTTCACCCTGGATGCTGACAGGATTGGAAAGACACTGCTACCTAAGAAAATGTAAATATGGAGTTTTTACTATTTCTGCATTATAAAAAAAAATTACTTTTGTATTGATAATAATAATTAAAGGTGGCTTGATCCTTTCAGGACAAACAGTAGCTTTTCTAACATCTATCAAAGCATCAGTTTACCAGTGTGCTTACCTACATGTGTACATGTAGGCATATATAGCTCTGACTTTTTCCCTATGCTAAAAAACATATGACAGCCTCACTAGGCTTATCTGTTCTTAAGGATGGAACACTATAAAGCTGCATTAAAGGGGAAAAAACTGAATAATAATGTGTTATTTCATATTGCGAATCTGCAACCTCAAATCCTTAGTGATTAGAGGGAATTAATTTTCAGTATATAAAGGCAGTTAAGCCATCTAACAGGCCTGGTGTGGGAAATAGAAGTTAATGTTTCTCACAGGAAAACTTTGACACAGAGATTGTTCCATTCATGTCACACAACAATTTAGTCAGTCTTCAGTCTATTTCACACACACATGCAGTGTACAGAGCACTGTCTCAAACCTGAAATTCTAACTAACTGACCTGTATAGGATTTTTGAATGGAGGGGTCAAACTCAGCTTTTAGATATAAACCATAAGATTGTTAAACTCAGTAGGAGTCATGTGTGTATAATGAATAAATGCAGCATAACACCGAGGAATACCGAGTGCCCTGAGCTTACTCTGAAGTGAGCTTACTCTAGGATGCTCACTATCTCCTTGTTGGATTCATAGGCCGTGTTACATACCAGCCTAAAGAATTGTCATGATAAGAGCCAAAACTTTAGCTGAGTAGTTGCCACGGACGCTAAAACCCAGCACATTCAGATGAATCCCAACCTGACCTCTTCAGGTGGGTGGAGGAGCCATTTTAAATCCTTCCTGAAGTGGAAGCTTGTAAGTTTGAAACGAATCTTTCTTCCCGTTAGTGAGGGAACTAAGAACATTTATCTTGATTTTTACTTGCTACAAAGTTTTGATGACATTGGAAAGTCTCTGTAACATCCCCTCACTCCCTCCTCCCCACTCCCCCTTTTTGTTTTTGTTCGTTGGGTTTTTTCCCAGGTGCTGTGGCTATTTTTGGTATTCCTAACTTAGACCTTATGGCTGGTAAGAGATGGAGTAGTGTGACTTCTTATTGCCTGTATCCTCTTATGCTCAGTATGAATTCCCTGAAAAGAAGCAGCATTATGCAGCTAGCATGAATCTGGTAGCTTTTTCTAGTTGTGATATTAAACATGCTGAACAATTCTAAATGTGTCTTGAATCTCATTATTTCTGCTGATTTCTTGTGAAAAAGGAGCACCACAGGAGCTGAAGCTCTCAGCTCAGATTATAAGTAATGTTCTATTATATGTTTACAGGCTCATAAAAAATACAATAAAACCCAGACTGCTCAAAGAATAGAACAAAACTGAGAAGGAAAGGGTGGAATTGAGGCTTATTTTCAGGGTAGCCCCCTATTTACTGCATGGACTTTCCAATTCTTGGTTATATCAGTATTTATTTATTTATGCTTGAAAATGTTTTATTAAAAACTTGAAGGATATGCAAGTTAGTCTTATAACATAAATCTGTTCTGTAGGGAAGGAAAATAGGTGTACTTTGGAAAGCCAGCCCTGAAGCCTTAGTTAAACAGGCAGGGTAAAAAGGGATGCATAAGCAAATGTGTGCGACTCTCTGACAGGTGCGGAACCTGACTGCAGATTCAAAAATGGTCAAGTCTCATACCAAAGTACTGAGAGGCAAAATATTCCTCTTTACCAAGCAGTTGGGTCCTTATTACAGCCATGCTGCTCATCATACCTAATCTTGTGATGTGCATAATCTTCCTAGGTCTCGCTGAAACTAAGCTCTGAATACCTTGTGCAGTGGGGTCTTTACAAAAATGCTTTCAGACTGCACAGGCGGGTTCAAAATACACTTCCTACAGCAATTTCCTGTGTAAGGCATTGATGAGACAATAGTTCTCTTTATGAGGCTCTGTTTGACTACAGAAATGAGCAATTGTTCACATTCTATTTAATAAATCCCTCGACACCCTGTTAAAAGACCTATATTTAGCTGAAGTCTTAGCATGAATGTACTTTCAAAGGTTTAATGACCTTTCACTTTCTGAGGTGTTCTTTATTTAAACTAATGAAAATGAGCTCCACTTAAAAGGCTTTTAAATACTGATTAAAAATTAAATCAGCTGTTCATTATCCCCAGGTGGCCTTGTTCTTAGAGCAGTAATTCAGAGAGAGTCAAACAAGTAGTCTTTTTTAACGTAGCTAGATCTTGAATTGGGAGGACTTTATTAGAGCTGTTTATTAATCACCAAGCTTTCAGCTTCTAATGCAAATGGGTCAGTAAACACAGGACTTCTCCCTTCCATTTCTGTTCACTGCTTGTTAGAAATATAGAAGAAAATTGAATATATTTCTGAAGATTCCTTGTGGCATGTTCAGCAGAAATGTAGATTTTGCAGGCAAACAAAATATTGATTTATCACATTATAACAATAAACTGAGAAATTAACTATAGAAAGTCTCTATGTTAGTTTATTTTGTTAGTTACATGTTAGTTTATTTTGCATTAGAAAAATTTCAGAAGCATCTACAGTACAAATCACAATGAGCAATGATAAAACCTCAATGGATTAACTTTTCTTCTTTTTTTCATCTTTTCATTATGGCTGCTGAGAGCACTGGCTTTGGATTTAAGTAGTTAAACATGACAAAAATGGCAAGAGAACAAAATCTTCAAGCTTTTAAAGTATAATTTATCTGAAAAGCAGGAACACTCACGGCTTGAACACTGAGATTGTTTTACACAATTTTTCGTGTACTTTTCAGTTATAAAATTTCACTTGATAGAGAACTTCCTGATCTTGAAATGCAAGTTTAACGAGTTAGAGATATACTTGAACAGAGTAGAACATTCATGATGACTTTGAGAATAGATAAGGAGCTGCTTTTTTGAGAACATTTAGTCATAAGAAGAAATGAAACATTGTAATACCATTCAAAACCCTGAGTTTCACCATAGATAACACTTTTCTTCTTGTTTTCTGTAGGCCATATGACTCTTCGCTATTTGCACTTTAAAATGAGTGCCAAAATGTTGCTGGGTGAAATATGCTGCAGAGTATTAGGGAAGCTATGCAACGCTGTTACCTTGTTTCTGCTGCAGCAAGAAGGGTTGAAAAAGCAAGCCTTTGTCAGCCAAAATGTTTGAAATTACCTGCCCTGACACGCTTGGTCCTCAACTCCCATTCCTGTCTAAAACAGAGTTATCTGTTAATTTGCCTGTTATAGTGGCCACTTTAGGGACACACTAGAAATGCATCCTTGTATTCACACATTGTTCGAAAAGTCTGGCTGAGCTTAACAAAGCTGTTGTATCCCAGATGGTTGCAAGGAAGACTGGCTCAGTGCTGGTAGCCAGATATTACTTCCGTGAACCCTTGAATGCTTTGTCTGGTAAAACTTGTAGGTGGTCAAGATGCTCTTATTCCCAGCTTTATGAAAAAGAGCAGAAGAGACTGCACTGATGATGTTATGAAGACAGGGTTGCAGAGACATAAATGTGTCCTGCTAGCTTGTGGGTGATTTATGCAGTCACAGTCACGCGCCTTTTACCTTGTGACTTTCTAATGGGTTTTGGAATCAGGCACATGACACCAGGGAATGCAGCATGTGTGTCTGAGGTAATGAGCAAACATCCCGAAACAGGATGGTTGGCTGGAGAACTCTTCAGACTTTGGTCAGTGACACTTTAATTTCCCGCCTGCCCTCCAAGTTAAAAGAAGCTTTTTCCCTCCCCCCCCCCCATCTTATTGGAGAAGGAATAATAATTTAATCATAGTGTGAGATTCCGCTTTAATGTCAAATTCTAAGAATACTTTCTGCTCCAGTGCTAATGAAGAACAGATTGTAATACAGTGGTAACTGCGTGTCTAAAATAATGAAAACACTGATGTTTTGAAGAATGTTTTTGGCTGGTAGCTGTATTTAATTATCTAAAGTAATTGGAAGAAAGTTATTTTCCAAGGTAATGAGTATTCATCCTAAAACCTCCTATTGTTCCTAGAAAAGAAGCTTCCCTATTTCTGTGGAAGAAACATGTTTGTGGAACGAACTGTGCTTTGAATGCAAAAAGCAAAATTCTGCAAATCTGTACTAAATCTACATGGATGAGGTAACCTGAGCTGTCTGCATACATTAGTATTGTATGCAGTGTTGTACATGCAGCAAAGCTAGGATTCCATTCTTCTACCTGTCATGTAATATTATTTTTAGCACATGTGTAGGGGCCCTTATGCAGATCTGTGCCTTTTGAAACAAATACAGAGAAATGGCAGATATGCCCACACTAATCAGTAAAGATGATAGCATAAAATTTACATATTGAAATCCACTCCCTCCTTCCTGACTGTTTCTGATTTCAGAAGAATCCTACAGATTTTTAGCTTATTTCCCCCCTCCAAAACAAAACCAAAAAACCAAAAAAGAAAACAAAAACAAACCACCCAAAACAAAACCCACCCAAATATTTGTTCTGAGTGACTATAAGAAATCAGCACTTCCTGTTCAAATAAATGTTTTATATTCCCTTTACCCCCCCCCCCCCCCCCCCCCCCCCGGAAGAAGATATTCTTTTTCAGGGGAAGGAATATCTCTACAGAGAGGTCAGAACTGTGTTAGCAGGGGAAAGAGGTTTAACAGGCTGAAAAAGACTGAGCATGAGAAAATATTACTGCGAAGACGTATTTTGCACAGCACATCTGTAATCAGAAATCAGTTATGATGTTCTTCCCTCTCATCAGCAGCTTTTGTGCTTTTTCACAATTGGAAGGCACTCTTGCTCTCGTTGTTCACAATATTTTAGAAAAACTTAAGTACGGAAGGAGATACCCGTCCAAAAATGTATTTTTTCCCCCAGTAGTCAAGACTTTTGTAATTAGTTCAGGTGTGTATTCTTAACTTTCCTACGTGTGAGCACTGTTCAATGAAAATAACTCCTGGCCCTTGGGCTAGGTCCAAAGGTCTTGTTTTTTCAGGTGCTCATTGTTACAGTGTCCTGCTTTAATGTGACTTGTTTACTTACAGGAATAAATCACTGGCTCATGTGAAGCATGTCAGCTATCTAGATGATCTATCAGGGCAGTTAGGAGCTGGTCATATTTCAGTTCACTGTATTGTCAACTTAAATAGAGCATTCTCAGTCTCATTTAGATGTCAGAAAGAATCTAGTGAAAATAGCACAAAACTCTGTTTAGATTTATTCATCCTTCTCCACAGAGTAAATTAGACTAGTTGGAACACTGTGCTGCCTTAAGGACAGTTTAGGCTAAACCTAAGTGTTTACCTGGACAATTGTTCCAGACTAGGATGTATCAGGCCAGTTACAGCAGTTCTGCTGATGCATGGTAACTTGTTTAGTGGCTGTGACTTTGCTGCTTGCAATTTAACATCCCTTGCAGATTTAGTCCAAAATGTGATGCCACATCCTTCATAAAGTTAAAATATTTTCTTGCTTCTTTCTATTCTTTTGAGAGTATTCAGTGCTTATTTTGGAGTAGTTTTTACATGGAAACAGTCTTGTTTAAATGCACATTCTTAATTTATGGGTTATGTGTTCCTTTAAACAATGTCGACATTCCTCTACATAAAAAAATTATTATACTTGAAAAGCTGATGTGATAATTTAGAGCCTTAGAATAATTATGTTGATCAGGCATCTAAAAGAAGACACAAGACTGAGATCTAACTCGAGTCAAGCCTTCTGGTTTTTACTGTTCGTGCTACTGAAGTAAACTTTATGGGGCAAGAGGTTTCTGAAGTGTCCAAAACCATTCACATATGTGCTTTGAAACAGATGCAGCCATCATTCAAATAATCTTGAAGAATATTCATTTTCCAAGCTGTTCATTACTATTGTGCAGGGGAGAGTGTTACTGGCACTGGGAAAAGTAATAAAGAATTATAGCCGGTGCTGTTATAATTGAATCTTGAGGAGAATTAATTACTTTGGGCAGACCTTAAGTGTAACTTCATTTAGCAGCAAGGAAAATGTATATGAGGAAAGGACATTCTTATTTCACTTTTTAATTGATATAAGAGTCAGAAATCTTTTGAGGAATGCCACAAACACAAGCAATATTCTTAAATGCTAGAATCTACATTTACAATTCTGATTTTGCTGAAAGGTGTGTAAAATGTTACATATCTGAGTTCCTGTGTGCCTGAGCAGGCTCCAGCATCAAAAATTATTGTTTCCAAAGCCCATTTTTGACTTGATTTCAGAAGATTGTGTATGGATAAGCCTTTTTCAGAAGATAGAATAAGAAGGATAGGATAACTTCACCAGAACACCCTATTGTATCCCAAACCAGTGAGATTTTGTTGGGTTTTGCCATTGCCAGCATGGAAGATAAAGGCCTTATTATGCAAGCTGTTGCTGGCCTTTTAAAAACAAATCCTGAGAGCACAGAGAGGATCTTGTGATGAAACTCCCCAAGTGAAGGTGTGAGCACTTATGCCTGGAAGAACTGAAAAATGGTATTTGAAATAGGTCAGGCTATTTATATAACCTTAGGCAAACACACCCTCAAGTTTTCCTTTGGGAAACTCTTCAGAAAACTGTATCATGTTGCCATGGAAGAAGTTCAGTCTCATGAAGTAATTACAAATTACTTCAGGACACTGAAAATAAAGAGGGTGTGGAAGGAAGCTGAAAGCTTCATTCTGCAGAAAGGAATCAGGGATAAGATAATGTTGATGGGAGTGCTAGCAGCCTTTATACCACAGAATCAGACTAGAGCTAGTCTAAAATAACTTTGCCATAATACATGATATGTGATCATCAAGTTCTCAGCACTGTTTTTTTTCTTGTCTTCAGTTCTGGCTTGAGATAATATGGATGGCCAAGAGGCAGGTGACTGGGAGAGGTGTTCTCCTTAGCTGAACATTTCAACACCAAGCTGGAGTGCTCCTTCAAGCTCCAGTGACTCACTTGTTGTCTCCTTTGGCTTCTCTGATGTACGTGTAATCAACCACAATCGAGGAAAGACTGACTTAGAAAATAATCCCCTCCAGCTATTTATCTTGATAATGCAGGAATGTTCCTGCAGTACTTGAAAGAGAATGTCCAGCCTTTTGGTCTTCCTGGAGCAGGTTCCAGACATACAGCTAATGGACAAGATACAGCTAACGGACAAGATACAGTAAATATCCGGCACACCAACCAATCCACAATTTTATTCCACCTTATGCTACAAAACCTGTACTTGTTTTTACAAGCTCATGGATTTAATTCATGCAGAGACTGGCTTGTTTGATGTCTTTGTGTTTACTACTCAGTCAGTGTCAATATAAATTTCCAATACTGCAGTAGAAGCATCTATAAACTATCCTGTAAATGCAGAAGAATGAATCACTAAATAATATTCTTTCATCCATCAATCTAGTCGTGGGGTCAGAAGATGTACTACTGGTATCTTAAGGATTGTTGAGGTGTTATTTTCATGAGAAAATAATTCCTGTCACATGTCAAATATAAGGATACGATATGTCTGCACAAATGCAATATGGGGTATTGTTATGAGGAAGTAAAAAAAAAAATAAAATCATATGGACTTGAGCACTTGAAGACCCTAATTCATTTTGTGGCTAATTCAAAACAAACCAAGCAAGGATATGGAGAGTCAGACAGACTTAAATATTGTTCAGGGGTCTCTTAAGCCTCATAAAAGAAAGGTGATTTACAGTAATGAAGCATCTTCTAAAAGTTGTTTCCCCTCCCTTTTTATCAGCTTGGAGATGTGTTGGCAGCTGAGATATGATCAACAATTCTTTTCACCCTCCAGACTTTCTCCAGAACACTTCAAGCCAATGTCCCATTTCAGTTTTCTACTAAATAATTTGCCTTTATAAGTTAGGTGCATATCTTTTGGATTGAAACCCTGAGCTCATCTCCTTTTTTGGAAACACTGCAGCAGCTGATGCTCTTCTCTGTTTTAGTCAGCTTGCACATACAGTCCAAGAAAGCCAAAGGCATAAGAAAATGTGGATATTTATCTGCCTTACCCTGCAGAGATCACTGGTAATGTTCAGTTCAAGGCTTGCAACTGAGGTTTGTCCAACAGCTTGGACACAGGCAGAATTAATTTCATAGTGGAAGAGAGATGTTAATTAATCTCACATCATTTTCCAATACCATTTTAAGCATTCACCCTTGAATGTTCAAACCTCCTTGAGAGTATTCTCTGGGCATGAAAAACTCATGACATGGCTTTTTCATAGAAGAAAGAATTTTGTGTTCTCAAAATCTTGTGGAAATGTATGAGCCCCACAAATATGGAATTTAAAAGTAATTTCTAAGTAGTGGTGAACACACTTTGCATTAAACGTTTTAGCTGAGATTTATTACATTAAATTCATGACCTCTTAAACATGATGTAAGAGTCTAGGCCTGCATAATTAGAAAGGCAGAGTGTTAATGCACACATATAAAAAACATCTGTACCGAAAGTATGGGAAAATAGCATTAGGGTAATATCTTGGCTGAAGCCTACCAAGATGTTTAAAGCTTGGTGCACTCTCTCCCTAATAAAAAAATGTAAACCTCCTTATATAATCAAAGGTTTGTCAAGATGTGGTTTCACAGTAGTTTGTAACCCGTCACAAGAAGCCAATGTAATTTTACTAAATCTCCACTGAAAGTTCTTCATGCAGTTATATTCCCTCATACTTAGTTGCCTGACCTTCTCTTACGCCAGAGGGTTTCTTGGGAATCTAGTTCTTTCTTCCTCCTGTTGGTGGCAGTCGTTCTGGCCTCAAACGTATTCTCCCATCTCCCTTCCCCTGCTGCCTGTTTACAATGAAGAGAAACCTAGGCTGCGGAACCCAACTGGAAAGGGCAGCAAAGAGCAAGCAGAGCTCATTCTTGATTTTGGATCCAACAATTCTACCCTATGGCTTCCATGCGATTGTGCTGATTCCTACCATCTGCTCTACTCATTCAAGCAATTAACACAGATGTTTATAGAATCGTAGAATTGTATAGTCTAGAAAAGACAAAAAGACCTCTAAGATCATGGAGTCTGACCCTTAACCTGGCACTGGCAAGTGTACCACTGAACATGTTACTAAGTGCCATATCTACACATCTTTTAAATATCATCCAAGATGGTGACTCCACCACTTCCATGGACAGCCTGTTCCAATGCTTGACAACCCTTTTGGTGAAGAAATTTTTCCTAATATCCAATCTAAACCTCCCCTGGTGCAACCTGAGTCTGTTTCCTCTTGTCTCATCACTTGTTACTTGGGCAAAGAGACCAACACCCACCTCACTACAACCTCCTTTCAGGTAGTAGTAGAGAGCAATAAGGTCTCTATTCATCTTCCTTTTCTCCAGACTAAATAACCCCGGTTTTCTCATCTGCTCCTCATAAGACTTGTGCTCTAGACCCTTTACCAGCTTTGTTGCCCTTCTTTGGACACACTCCAGCAACTCGATATTTTTAGCGTAGTGAGGGGCCTCAAACTGAACGTAGTATTCCAGATGCAGCCTCACCAGTGCCGAGCACAGGGGGACAATCACTTCCCTGGCCCTGCTGGTCACACGATTTCTGATACAGGCCAGGATGCTATTGGTCATCTCTGCCACCTGGGCACAAGCTGGCTCATGTTTAGCCGGCTGTCAACCAACACACCCAGGTCCTTTTCCACTGAGCAGCTTTCCAGCCACTCTTCCCCAAGCCTGTAGTGTTCCACTGGGGTTGTGACCAAGTGCAGGACCTGGCACTAAGCCTTGTCAAACCTCATACAAGTGGCCTTGGCCCATCGATCCAGCCCATCCAGATCCCTCTGTAGAGTCTTCCTTCCTCAAGCAATCAACACTTCCACCCAACTTGGTGCCATCCGCAAACTTACTGAGGGTGCACTTGATCCCCATGTCCAGATCATTGATAAAGATATTAAACAGAACTGGCCCCAGTACTGAGCCCTGGGGACCACCACTTGTGGTTGGCCACTAACTGGATTTAACTCCATTCACCATCACTCTTTGGCCTTGGTCATCCAGCCAGTTTTTTACCCAGTGATGAGTACACCCGTCCAAGTCACGAGCAGCCAGTATCTCCAGGAAAATGCTGTGAGAAATGGTGTCAAAGGCTTTACCAAAGTCCAGGTAGACAACATCCACAGCTTTTCCTTCATCCACTAAGCGAGTCACCTTGTTATATAGAAGGAGATCAGGTTGGTAAAGTAGGACCAGCCTTTCATAAATCCATGCTGAATGGGCCTGATCACCTGGTTGTCCTATATGTGCCATGTGATGGTACTGAAGATGATCTGCTCCATAACCTTCCCTGTCACCAAGTCAGATTGAAAGGCATGTAGTTCCCGTCTGACCCTTCTTGTGGGTGGCCATCACATTTGCTCTCCTCCAGTCAACCAGGACCTCCCTGGTTATCCAGGGCTGCTGATAAATGATTGAAAGTGGCTTAATGAGTACTTCTGCACCCTCAGCCCCCTTGGGTCAATCCCATCTGGCCCCAAAGACTTATGTGTGTTTAGGTGGTATAGCTGACCATTTTCTCTTGGATTATGGGGGCTTCACTCTCGTCCCCCTTGCTCTCTTCCAGCTCAGGGGGCTGGGTACCTGGAGAGCAACTGGTTTTACTATTAGAGACTGAGGCAAACAAGGCATTAAGTACCTCAACCCTTTCCATATTTTTTGTCACTGTGTTTCTCCCCACATCCAATAAAGGATGGAGATTTCTCTTTAGCCCTCCTTTTGGTGCTAATGTACTTATGAAACATTTTTAATTTTTCTTTATGGCAATAGCCAGATTGAGTTTTAGTTGTACTTTGGCCCCTCTAATTTTCTCCCTGCATAACCTCATGACATCCCTGTAGTCCTGAGTTGCCTGCCCCTTCTTCCAAACTCTCCTTTTCCTGAGTTCCAGCCAAAGCTCTCTCTTCTTCCCCACCAGCTTGTCTTTTTTCACATGGGGACAGCCTGCTCCCATGCCTTGAAGATTTCCTTCCTGAAGAATGTCCAGCCTTCCTGCACATCTTTGCCCTTCAGGTCTGCCTCCCAAGGAACTCTGTCAACCAGTGCCCTAAACAGGCCAAAGTCTGCCCTCCAGAAGTCCGAGGTAGCAGTTCTGCTGCCCCCCCTCCTTTCTTCTCTGAGAATCGAAAACTTATTGCTGTCTATATGCCCAAGATGGCCTTCAACCATCACATCACCCACAAGTCCTTCTCCGTTCACAAACAACAGGTCCAGCATGGCACCTTCTTTAGTTGGCTCACTCACCAGCTGTGTCAGAAAGTTATCTTCACACATTTCAGGAACCTTCTAGACTGTTTCTTGTCTTCTGTATTTTATTTCCAGCAGACATCTGGTAAGTTGAATTCCCCATGAGAACAAGGGCTAGCGATTGTGAGACTTCTCCCAGCCTCTTATAAAATATTTTTTCTGCCTCTTCATCTTGGTTGGGTGGTCTATAACAGACTCCCACCGTGATAACCTGCTCTAGGTGGCCCTGCCTTGGCAGGGGGGTTGGACTAGATGATCTCCAGAGGTCCCTTCCAACCCTAATGATTCTGTGATACTGTTGGCCTTCCCCCTGGTGCTTATCCAAAAACGCTCAACTACACCATCACCATCATAAAGTGCTAGACGACCCAAATACTCCCTAACATACAGGACTACTACCCCACCACCTCTTCTTCCTTGCCTATCCCTTCTGAAGAGTTATCTTCTATTCTCTCAAATTAATTATTTAAGTTGGTGCTTGATGTGAACGTGTAGACTGTTTATGTATTGGCAGTGTTAATATTTAATGATCTAAGGCATAGGAAGGGAGAAATCAATATTTGTGCAGTGTTTTCCATCTGTTAAGAGAACTATAAAATTTTTGCTCTCTTCTATGTATCCATGAATGGTACTAATGTTAATTGAAGCAAGTGGATTGGCTGGGTACTGAAACCAAAGTCTCAGTCTCATAGTTTTTTCATTCTATCTGTGCCTTGTGGTAGCAGGAAGCCAGAGGCTGCCTGACTTCTGTAACATAAACATGTTTAAAATGTCAAGTATCCTTCATTGAAAAGGAAAGACTTTCTCTCATGAAATTTCCTGGTCCTTATAAACTCTCAAGTTTTTCAGGATTAAAAGGGAGGAATCCATTTCTAGCATGTACATGTCTTTCAGGGAAATCAGTTTTTAAAGGTACAGAAGCAAGAGGGTAGAAAACCAGTAACATATGGGGAAACCTCTGAGGCTGAAATCAGTTGTGTTTATTTTCAACTCAGTAATTATCAGTCTCTCTTGAGACTAGTCTACATAGACAAGGTGTTTATTTCTTTATATGCTCACTCTTCTAATAATGCAGCTGTTGTACAAGAATTATGTCTTCCTGCTCATAAGAAATCAGTGTGTAGCAAGCTGAATATGATGGACTTTGTGTTTCCTTTAGTACTGGGGAACTTTGGAGTTAAGTTAGAATGAGATTTTGTGAATGTACTGCGTTCTAGTAAATGAGAATGGGAACACATGCTACCATTTGACAAAGAAAAAAGTCAACAAACTCTTGCCTTTGCAGCATTGTTTTGTGTGTCTTTGGGCTAGGAACAATCTCTAAAGATAAAAGAAAGTTGTTTTTTCAGGTTGTTGTAAGGTTGTTGTAATCCTTGTAAATGATGATCATCAACCTCAGAACAACTGAGAAACGAGACAGTCATTTATCTGCTATTCCTTGTGGATCAGCTGTCTGTATGAAATAAATAAATAAATAAATAGAGACAGAAATAAATAAATAAATAAATAAAAGGTTGTGTACACCTTTCCATCACAATGCTACAAATATGCATGAAATTGAAGCTAATAACAACACAGAGGAAAGTCTACTTTTTTAAAAGGGACCTGTATAAAAACGTTCATAATCTGAAGAAACTGCCAGTCAGGCTGAAAGAGTTCCTAATTTATACAGTCCTGCAAAGCACAGACTGTGAATTCAGCCATTCTGTTAAGCTAGCTTTGTCTTTGCTGCAACCCACAGTTGGAGGACTTACATCTTATTGCCTACTGAGCATCCAGACAGCTAGCCAAACACCTTCAGGGATAGACATTATCTGGTTTCTGGTTTCCTGCTTCCTGGGTTTGGAGAATTCTAAATGAGGACTGGCTTAATTGGGACATTTGCAGGAAGTCAGCCAGGACCTATGGAAAAGCTGTCCAAATACTTCTACAGATTTACAGACAACGGCTGTAGTGTATTGTTGATTTTGTTTTGGTTTATGATGGATCTTTGGAGTAGCAAAGAACTAGTACATTGTATACCAGTAGTAGATTTATGTCTGTATTGATTGCATTCAGAAAGGTGCTAATGCATATTTTAACATTTGAAGTTTATTATTCCTAGTAATTGAAAATAGAAGATGAACAAAAATCAGTTCAAGTCAGTAGAGGGAGTTATGTTTCAAGAGTGCAACAGAATTTTTACTCTGATCAGAGTTGGTCAGTTATTCTGAGTACTGCTGTTAGGTTGCTGCAGTGGAGATGTGGAGCTGGATTATTCTTTGCCTCTTCTGTAGAAAAGTTAACTTGCCAAAAAGTTCAATTTTGGGATCATTAAATCTTAGGAATACTGGTAATGCTCTGGGAATGGTTCTGGCTTTTTCTCTCAAAGCAGTTGAAACAAAATTTTTTAGCAGTCAGGAGAAATAAATTTTGTTTCCAAAAGTTCTTCATTTCTCTTTGTGTCTTATCAAGGATCTGTGTCCACCAGCCTACCAGACTGGGCCTTAACTTTATGTCTCTGTGGAAGGGCTTCTCATGTATTGCTTTGTAGATCTCTGGTAATCTTTAGAACAATGAACTTGCATCAGAACTTTAGAACAATGAGCTTGCATCAGTCTCTTCTCAGAGACTTTGTCTGTATTTCCCAACTACATTATTGCTAGTTCAGGAATTGCTTGCTGTTGCAAATGATTAGACCTGCAACATGGGTGTAACATCTTGGCTGATGCTTAAGAGAATTCTGAATGGCAGCATATGGGAAATAGCTTCTTTTCATTATCCTGAGTCTGTGATTAAATTCCAAAGGAACTTTTCACAGTTTCTTAAAATACATCTGGTTGCTTAACTTTTGGGTGTCTGATTTTGCTTCTGAATATCATGGAATGATTAAAAAATTAACTCCTGGGATTGCCAGTGTGTGTGATGAGACTGAACTGAATAACTGGGCCTCACACCCAAGAAATATTTCTGCTTAGAGAATTGTCTTCACAGAGGACGCAGCTTCCTCACCAGATTTCGTTTAACCCTCAGAAACCTGCAATCTCCTTCACTGTCACCTACATGTTAAGTTTTCCAGTGACCATCTTGCTGAGCTGATTTGAGATGGGGAGGTGACAAAATATGTGTTGCCAGTCCTTCATCTTTTATCAGGAAACAGCTGGAGGAAGGAAATTGAGTGCAGTTTGTATTAATGGAATTGAAACTGGGCTGGGGGAGCCTGCAAGCATCTTTTGTTCATGACTCCCAGTTTTTGTTAAAATAATCTTCATGATTTTAGAGAGGAGCAATTGTCCTTCTGGCTCTGAGCCAGTGAAAGAAGATGACCAGTATATCATATATTCTTAGTAGAACTATATCTCTAGAAGGCTCATATGAGAACAAGGAATAGAAATATGTGTTAAGTGCTGGAAGTCATTGGCTCATGACACCTAGGGAGTCATCTGAATGTTGAACAGGCAGCAAACACTGAGGTGGCAGAAGTATCTAAGCTCATTTTAAGATGTAAATAAGTATTCCTTTCACACAGAAACTGGCTCTTTAATAGGGAAGTAGAGCCATAAGGGTCAAATATTTATTCTCTCATTGAGCTTGGATGTTTCTGCTTATTTCTGACAAGCCCACTGCTTGATTTCTTTGCTTTTAGGTTCTGCTCAGAGATCCAAGTACATTCGAGGCACTGAAAGTGTGGGCTGAGAGAGGTCCTTTGGAAACCCAGCCTGACTAAGTCAAGGTACTGAGCAGCATCAAAACAACCCTCCCAGAGACATGCCCTGATTCAGGGGGTGAATGAATCCAACTAAAATCAATGGGTCTTCACCAATGTAGAACTGGCTGCAGGACTGTATGTTCACATGAAGATCCTCTGCTTACAGACAGCAATTGGCCCGTTTCTCATGCAGAGAGAAGGGGAGGGGAAGATATTTAACATATGTGAATGCTTTACAAGTAGCATATGGTTTTGATATTGGATTTAGGATGATGAATGCATTCTTTATTGTGTGTTGGCAGAATTTTATTTTACACATGTGGTATATGGTATCTCAAATATTACATGATTAGATGTAAAAATACTCTATACTGACACTTAGGATCATCTATGCTGATGATCTCTCAATTACATTAGTTACATATATATGAAGTGTACATATAATCATGGGAGTCCCTTGATCAAATGTATTTGCATGTAATTTCACAGGAGGTTTTTTTGTTCTCTAGGAACTATAACCTTATGCAAAAAGTAATTGCCCTGTGTTTTTTGACAGCACTGTTAGTGAGGCTAAGATAAAGAATACACTACAAACTTAGTGTTCTTCCCCACTCCCAGAATCTGAAAGAATTGAAAACGATATTGCTAATAACATAGAAACGTTAATCCCTGACTATTTTATCATTAGTTTTAACAGTGTGTGGAGCCATTATGCTAGACAGATGATACAATTTTGAGTGTGGTTTCAAGAGCAGTAGAACACTGATCGTTCACTTTTAGTCCGATATAAAGAACTACTACTATCATGTTGGTAGGACTAACGTGTTCTTTACCCTGAGCTGCCCTCTCTGCTGCTGCGATCAAACCAGGGTAGCAAGTAAATCAATAGCCCTTGTGGCACTCCCGCTCCCTTGCTCTTACAGGTAAGCGGCTACAGGGAAAGGGCTACGTACAGAGTGGTTACAGTTCCCAGTGCCATCTAGTGGTGATCTTCCGGAAAATAACTAGAGAAAGACATACAAATTAATTTAATTTCCTTATATAATTTCCCTCTAGCTTGGTGAATTCGTCCTATGTGAAATGGTTAAGAAACTGTAATAAGTATTGGACTAAGCTCGGGGCAGCCTCAAAAAGCTTCCCTTTTTATACCCATGCACACTCCTCTGCCTTTGCATGGGCCTTGACGTAGCACTGGGATTAGGGAAAGGCTGAAGGAATGGGAAATTAGAGGGATCGGAAACATCTCAGAGTGTCTCAGGAGATGCTTATTTTCTGCACAGTGCTATGGTGTCACCATACACTGTCTTTCCATCTTCTTCTTGTTCTTTGTTAGGGGCTTCAAGGCTAGCTGGGGGGGGGGGTGGGGGGAGGAAGGCAAAAAAAAACAAAACCTGTGGGTTGCCATTTTCCTTTACCAGGAAATTTTTATTGCATTCATTTTACCTGATGAAGCCAAAAGCAAGAAAAGCCCTATTGTTTTCCTCCTGCTCTTCTTTCTCCCTCCCACCCATTCTGCCAAGGCCTCTCTTAAAAGCTCCCTTTTATACCCCACAGGCATATGTTTCAATTTTCACTTGCTGGGTGTGATATTTGGTAACATACGGATGAGTCATATTAATAACTTATTGAATCAAAACATAAACTGCTCTCAATCATTGCTGGATGTGCTGTAGCCTTCATTCTTGTGGTAACACCTGTCCAGTCTTAATCACACTGTGCTGTTCATTGCATCTGGGCTTTTCTCAAACCTGTTAGAGCTAGAAACCTCATCAGTTCTTGCTCTGGCAGGAATATCTCCCTACTCTGATTTCCTGGAGTGAATTTTCATTTTAGGCCAAGAAGGGGCTATGAAAATCCGTTAACATAAACCATCTGATGAGTCTCTTTTTAGAGCAACAAGCAATGAAAACTGTGGGATCCATAAAAGTAATATTTTTACTTTCAAAATAAAATATTGGCAAAATATAATCAAAATGTTAAGAAAACAAACAC
Source organism: Strigops habroptila (assembly GCF_004027225.2). Lineage (NCBI taxonomy): Eukaryota > Metazoa > Chordata > Aves > Psittaciformes > Psittacidae > Strigops > Strigops habroptila. The sequence continues at coordinate 34,370,708 of NC_044281.2, forward strand.
TAAAACTGTGTGTCAACATAGCCACGTTTGCTATAAGCAAAATGGAAGTACATTACTCTGCTATAGACTGCTATAGTTTTCCAAGCCACAGAACACCAACGAAACCTGTCTCCAGATGATACTGGAATCATCTAATCTCATATGACCAGGTTAGAAGTCCTATCCTACAGTAAAGTTTATAATTTTGCCTACATAAAATCTTCGTGTCATAATACAGTGACTTACAGATCTTACTGACAATGAGATTTCAGCCTCTTCTAAGTCTCCCATCACTGTTTCATGGCCAAGATGGCACAAAACTACTCCTCCAGTAGGAAAAAATATTCAGTGATAAATTCCTGTAGGTGTAATAAGAATAAAGGAATTCATTTTCTCCAGAAACACTTGACTTCTGCTGGATTATGAATTCCCTCACTGTTCACGAAAACATCCTTAGTCCACGCCCCCATTTTGTTTACTTTCTTCCTAGCTGACCAGATTGTTCTCATGAGAAGCTGTACAGCAAACTCTATGGCACTTATCCCTGACAATGCTGAAAGGCAGGAGCCAAGTGGTTGGTGCATTCGTGCTTACAGACGTATTACACATGATTTTCCACCAATGAGTAAATATAAACACATTATTCTAGAACAGACTAAGGTATGTAAAAAGATATATGAGCCATTTGGGAATCCAGAAGGGCAACCAGCTTTTTTGGTAATAAAGACACTCCTCACTCTGAAAGTCACCTTGGAGCACAACTCACAGATGAGGCAAATCAAAATGTCCAGGAGAAAGAAAAGAGAGCTCAAACATAGCATTGTTTAGATGAAGGAATCTGCTCTCCTGAGAGGAACAGGATGACACTTCTGCTGGATATCGGAGGCATTGTGAGTTACTGCTATCCTAATTTTTTGCAGAGTTGAGTTGTCATGTTCTTTTATTTGATGATAATTTGTACACTAAATAAGCTATGGTACACATCATCCTGCTTTCAAGCGGAAGAGCCAGCACGGTTCTATACAGGCTGTGTAACTTTACTCAATGGTTGTTTACTAGCTGTGCCTAACTGAACACGTAACAGTCCATTCTAATCAGGATTGATATTTACTTTGTTTTTGTTTCTCTTTTTCAATATTTTATTCGAAAAGATTTTTTATTTTTTCCCCCTTTTGGCTATTCTAAAGCTTTGTTAAGCTGTGGGAGGTGATCGTTGTAGTAGTGTGTTGAAACATCCCTGGGAATATATTTTAAGACAAATTCTTATTACATTAGTTTCTACTGGATTGAAGTTTCTTTGTGTTTTGTACTACGAGAGCCATTTCTTTTTATAATGATATTGCCACTGTTCATGACATAGAACCAATAGAGTTTAGTCTAGATTTTAATTTTTAGGGTTTTCTTCAAAGCTTTCATTTACACAAAGGGAAGAGGAACAATTTCTTGGTGGGCAGAAAAGCCATTTAGCTTAAAATGGGGCAGTCCTAGGCTTAGTGTGTGAACTGCAATCTTTCCTGAGGAGGAATATATTGCCTTCTTTTTTGTGGAAGTGCACTCAGCCCTGACTTTGGATACATTTCTATTTTCTTTCAGTATAGCAGACATCTAAACCTGTTGCTGATTTAATAGTACTAGGCAGATGAGTCTCATCTTTATTCTGCAAAATGAATCAACTACAGATATTTATATATCTTTTAATAAGATCTGGTTTAGTAGGAGAAAACCCCCACTCTTTCCTCCTTCCTTTGAGCTTGTTCTTCCACAATAAAGTACTGAGTGGAGAATGTGCAGCAATGCCAAGCTCAGGCACCCGGTGTGGTAGAATAAAAGTTCAAGAAATTGCTTCACCTATTTACTCACTACTTAGGTGGTGAGAAAGTACAGCTAGTACTTACGGAAAATGCTTTCTTCACCAAGGAAGCCTTTATTTATGGCCCTTGTACCAATGATATTAAAAAAACCCAAAACACCAAACCAACAACAACCAAAAAACTAACCAAAACCACAAACAAAACTAACCAAAATCACCAAACAAGGTTCATTTCTTACATGCTGAAATGAAGGCAAAATGCTCACTCTCCCCCAGAGGAATGGAGGGAATCAGAAGGCTAAAAGTGGTAAAACTTGTGGGTTGAGATAAAGGCAATTTAATAAGGGAACCCTACTTGTACAAGCAAAGCAAAATAAGGAATTCATTCACATTTCCTATCCATAGGCAGATATTTAGCCATTTCCAGGAAAGCAGGGCATCACCACATGAAATGGTTACTTGGAAAGACAAATGAATGACCTCACTTCTTTTCCCAGCTTTTTTTGCTGAACACAACATCATATACCCCTTTGGTCATATGGGGCAACTTCAGTATATTATCACCACTGTTTTGGTCACAGATTCAAAACATAGCACCATATAGGCTTCTATGAAGAAAATTAATGCTATCCCAGCTAAAACAAATATAACATTGCCAAACAGCGATTGCCATCAAGAGAACAGAAGGAATGGATATCCATGAATGCTATGTATTGCCCATAAGAAAATCAATTTAGATGTCATTATGAATGGCAAAAGATGAAGTACGTCTGAAAACTAGAAGGCCATCAGGGGAACCACAGAGGCAGTTTCTGGAAGGATTGCTGCTGCGGTCCTGCTGCACCCCAAATCTCCAGCTGGAACAGAGTTAGCCTAGGAGTGAAACCCAGTACATGAATATCATTCTTGAATACCATTACCAAGCAACATTGCTGCACATAGGAGAATTAATACAGCCTAAAAAAGGGCATATCAGCTGCAAAGGAATAATCAAACTGAATCTAGGAAATGATCTGCTGTCATAGTGAGTGTAGTCTTTAATGATGAGGTTATTCCAGAGTGACTACAGCAGGTACTGATGGGATCTGAACCCCTAAGTGACAAGTAGGTTTCAAGTAATCATTTCAGTGGGCTAATTTAAGCCATATTCCTTCCAGAAAATTCCCTTCAGAAGGCATAAATGTCAAGGCAAAATGCAGCATCTGAAACAAGGTTTTAAAATGCCTTTTATAATTATTTTTATCTAGCACATACAGGTTCATGAAGAAAGAAACTATGTGCTTTCCCTGGGCTTTCTTGATGTAGAATTTTATTCTGTAGCAAAGATTGTGGTTACCAGTGCCTGTTGCTGAGGATGCTCATTAGCTATTATCAGCTTCAAATACAAGAAACAACCTTTGCTCCTTATTTTTGTGGGAAAAATGATAGCATACAATTATTGCTAGTCGTCAATATGCTTGTCTGACAGCTTGATCATGCAGCACGCCTTAAAGAGATGCCTTTGCTTAAAGGAGAATTCAAGTATCTATATGCAAGTGTGACCTATGGCATGGTGGAAAATAAACAAGAATTCAAAAAAGAGGTAGGACTTTCTGATTTATGCTATGTCTGAAAACTGCATGGATAACTAAGGCTTTTTCAGGGGTTATACGTGAAGGTCAGTTTATATACAATAAAAATTACAAATATTTTCATAACATAATAGATTGTCTAGAAGTTGAGAGGAAGATTCTGTCAGCTGGTGATGTCAATGCAAATGACAAGTGACGTAATACTGCCAAATTTTTGTTTAAATTACTCTTGATTTACACTTCCTAAGACTTCATATCTTCTGAAATTTGTGCTGTTAGTTTGAAAAAAAGAAAGAAAAGGTAATAAAAATTAGAACAGTTTCTACAGTTCTTTTTTAATGTGCTAAGGATACTAATGGATTAAAGTTAGACATAATGATTATACATTTAGAAGATGACTTGCTGCAGTTTCAAAATCAGCCTTTCCTGTTAAGGTTGATCTGTTGTCAGTTTGTTTAATCTGTACCATATAAACCAGCAGTAACTATCAACAGGGTGTGGATTAGAACATGGTAAGTGTATTTCCCAAGAGCCTTGGAAAATACTGCCAGAGTCTGAACTCAATACACATCTAGAGCCTATAACTGTGTTTAGGCAATGAAACCTTCAGCATCATTCAGGGGGTCTGATACTTAATTTTGTGTTTGGTTTTTGGAATGTCAGTGTTTTGTGCATAATTAGTAAACTAACTCCTTTCAATTCTACATTCTGCTTATTTGTTTCATTCATTTTAGGCTTTTTGCTTGAGAACAACATTTTAGTAGCTATTTGAGCTGGGTAGGGAGTTAAGTTTATGGCAACTTTCATGAAACAATTTGCCTTCAAAGCCTGTGGTAACACAGTTGATTGTCTGAAATGGCATTTGGCTCCTTTTGCCAGGGTGTCTTCTTTTGCAGATAAAACAGGAGACGCAGGAGAGACAAATCAGATGGATTTCTGTAAAGCGCACCTAGAAATATTTCTAGTTGGAGAGCATAGGGCTTCTTCTAGCCCCCCAGATAAAGACTGTTATTCCAGTACCTCCCTGCAGTACCTGAGCCTCCTGCTGTAATGTTGTCACAAACATATTTATGGTTCATTCCCTGCTCCCCAGAGGGATGAATGGAAATCAATAGCAAGCCCTTTCTCAGTAAAATGGGTTTCATCAGACAGTATAAATTTACTCACAGATGAATGTTTCATGGGAACTATTTGGCTTTCAGGAAATTCAGACCAAAATGCCAGCTTTCTGAACAAAATGCTGTATACCAGCTGGCTTGCTTGTACTATTGGAAACTTTCTGGTGATCTGATATCTTTGCTCCAAGGACCTCCCAACCAGGGATCATGATCTTCTTATTTCTGTACTGAATACTCTGAAATCCTCAGCTCGGTGATGACTCTAAGTACTTCTAGGCTATTCTTACCACAGCATGGGAAAGGAGCTAAAAAGTTCTTTATGTCCAAATATCCTGAGTTGCTCCTAGTATAGTGTAGCATAGGGAACCCCTGAAGATGGACAAACACATCCTCTTTTCCCCCACATTCAAAAAAATAAATTCAGAATGAATGTTTTTCCACATTAAAAGGTTAGTTGTAAGAATGTTTTGTGTCCACAGTAACCTTTGAAATGCCAAACTTTCATACTCAGCTGGAATTAAGACTTGGGAGAGTTTTCAGCTCTAGACGGTATGGTTCTTGAAAAATAACACATTCTTAGCACTGAGAAATAGTCTTTGCTTTTCACAGACCATTGTCTTGTCTGGAACCTCCCGCTCCTTGATGCTTATTCACAGGGGCCCACACTAAATAACAGCCATCTTTCAGCTTCCATGAATCTCAGAATCACAGAATCGCAGAACGGTCGAGGTTAGAAAGGACCTCTGGAGATCATCTAGTTCAGTCTCCCCTCCAAAGCAGGTTCACCTACAGCAGGTTGCACAGGATCACATCCAGATGGGTTTTGAATATCTCCAGAGAAAGAGATGCCACAGCCTCTCTGGGTAGCCTGTTCCAATGCTCTGTCACCCTCAAAGTAAAGAAGGTCTTCCTCATATTAGGATGGAATTTCCTATGTTTCAGTTTGTGCCCGTTGACCCTTATCCTGTCGCTGGACAGCACTGAAAAGAGTCTGGACCCATCCTATTGACACCCATCCTTACGCTGAAACAAGTTGTCTTATTACAGCTAGGAAACTGAGGTCCAAGAGGAATGTCACTTGCAATGTCATGGCTTCAGAAAGCTTACTGGAAAGCTTGACAGTATCTTGGTCTGATCTGACTCACAATGCCTTCTACTTACTCTTATACGCACACTCCAAAAAAGAAAGACTTTTCCCTCTTTCTAGGGAATAATGCTGGTATAATGGTGCTAAAGGTTGTAAACAAAATGCTCTTTTCCTTCTTCTTCCATAGCTAATCTCTGGAACTTTTAGTGGCTCCATATTCCCATCACTTCAGTCCTTTCCCTTGGAAAACCTTTCACTTTTCTAAGGGGGGAGAGATGGGAAGATTGCAACCACAATATCCATGTTAGAATGAAGGAACTCTACCTCTGGCCAAGATATTTTTACTTTCTTTCCAATTCTGGATATTTTTTTTCTTTTTTTTTTTTTTTTTTTCCCCGGGAAACCTGCCTTTGAGTGCAACTGGCAGCATTTTTCGCTTTTAGGTTCCTTTCCAAGGGGTGAATCTCTGTGTACAGCCAGGCCCTCAGACCTCAGGGTCTAACTGAGTCTGTGCTAAGCTAATGCCTTGCGCTCTCTGCATCCAATTCTGTGGCAGTCAGGTTAAGAAAGGTGAGAGTATAGTTCTGTGACACAAGCAGAGCATTTAAATATGGGTTTCTTTTTGTCTTTTATTGTGTTCATAAAAATGTTCAAGTGAAGGTACGATAAAAAAGGAGAGTGGCTTTATTAAAAGAGAAAAAATAAGTTTGTAAAGTTGTTACAAAATCTCCCTAAGACTCATCAAATGATCTGAACGCAGAGTATTAAAACAAATGGGAAAATAGCTGAAATTCAGAGCTACTTATAAGATACAGAGAGAAAAGTTCTTTTATACATTAAAAGAATAAAATATCCATTTTCTTTGCTGGAAAATGTGCTGTGGTTTGGTGTTGAGATAGTACCTGATATGTACCAGCTGTTGGGTGATGCAGTGGCTTGAAGCAGAGACCTGAGCAAAGAGTAACACATGAGCTGGAGCTCCGTGGAGATTCTGTGACAATAAGACACCTCTGAGTCACTTCTCTTTGGCTGGTCCCGAATCAGGGTGGGATAAGAATTTTCCTTCTGAGTTAATTTAGAGCAATGACTAAAATGCCTTTACTTCATCATCCACTAGATGTGCAGGCTACCTAGCTACTTCAGATAGTGCAGAGCTGGGGCTCTCTTCATCCTCCTCCACATGGAGCTTAGCCATTGGATGGCAGAACTGTTGGAAGAACTGGCTTTTTTCTGTGTGTTGATTTCCATCCTGAAAGTGGCAGAACTCACAGGACTCGCTGCTCTGAGTTTTGGTGCTTGGGTATCGAACATGCTGTGAGTTGTAATAGCAGCATATGCGACTGCTCTTGCTAATGTGGTGCTTACTAGAGGAGCTTATGTCAGAGGTTTCTCTTCAGTGTGTGCACTAATAGGATCTCCCTCCTTTAGCTTGCTGTTCGTTTTCTTCAAAGAAGTAGTAATTTTTCTGTCCAACTGCTGTTGCTGTGCCAGGTTTAATTAACATTGTCTCTTGGGTGTCCAAGTTATTAGGGGGAGAAATTGGTGGCAACGATGGACAGGCACACAAACATTTGCATAGTATGATCACAGAAGTCTTGTTTTCTTGTGTGTTCTTTTTCCTTTTTCTAAAGCCAAAATATTTCTGAACTTGGCATGAATTTCTGGAAAGCCGACCTGAAACGTCAATTTCTTTGTCAAATCAACTATTAAAAAATTTTCCTCTAGTTCCATCCAGTAGCCTTGGTTACTCCTCAGCGTAGGCTGGTAAACAGTTTGGTGAAGAGTGGGTCTTTTTTATTCCACCACTCAGGCATACAGCTCATGTTATAGTGTAATTCCAAGAGCCTTTCAGATCTCAGAATGGAGGCATTCTAGGCAGTATTCAAGACAGTAGGTATTCTAGGAGAAGATTAAGTGTCAACTTCTTTGTCCCCTGCAATTTTATTTTTTAATATTATTATTATTATTTTATTTAATCTGAAGAGCCAGACAATTGGACAGGATGGCAAAGAAATAGGATCACAGGTTTGTTGAATTAAAAAAAAATCTGCATCAAGTTCACAAACATATAGTGCAAACAAGATCCTCCTTTGTTCTTTCTTATAATATGTGGACTTGATGATATTAAATAGAATAAATGTGGATCCAATAAAAGGAAATGCTACTTTTATTCAGTATCTTGTAAGTCTGTTCAATTCATTGTCAAGGAAGGTTACCAAGATTAATACTGTAGCTGGATAGTTTAAAAGGGATGAATAATTTTATGACCAATAATACTTCTAACTCCTTAAGCTAGGTGAAATGTCATGCTTCAAAACATACATTGATAGCAAACCTCACTACTCTTTTCTTCCACTACATCAATGGCAAGAGTTTGGCTTCAAGGACCTTTCTGCAGTAAAGCACTAAAGACAGGATTTCAGGATGAATTCCTGAAAGCAACTTGGTAATTGCAGAGTTCCTGTATATTGCATATACAAGAATTTAGTTAGACCGTGAATTCTGTCCTACATGTTGGGTTTTTGTGGTTTTTTGTTTGTTTGTTGTTTTTTGGGTTTTGTTTTTTTAATTCAGACTTTTTAACATTGCTATTTTCGGCTTCAGTGTTGTGTCAAGCTCTGTAAAGGGTCAGTCCAAGTAATCTTCTTACCTGTAAAACATAAACAGCTCTCTTTTGGACTACAGTGGCAATTTTACCCTGCCCTAAGACTTCCAGTTCTCAAAAACATGACATGAAATAAAAATGGAAGTCTTTTGTAGTGCTTCTCACACAACCACTTTTAGATGAAATCAGGAAGAGAAACACGCATTACCAGATTTCTCATTTTTATTAACTTCTAAAAACTTGCAGTTCATCTGAAGACTTCCACTTCAGTCAGTCTTCAGTCACTTTTTCTTATGCAGTCTTAGGTGTGCCAGACTTCTAAATTCTTCATGTGTTTCTAAATAGTCTTTTAAATGCACGGCATTTGGGTTGCTCTTGTAATATTGTGATTGGGGTTCTCATGTCCAGCCATGAAGGAATGCGGTTGTATTTCCTGTAGCAGAAGTCTTGAAAAATTGCATTCTAACTCTAAGATTGTGTATTTTATATTATTATTTTGAATCTTCTTTTTTGGAGGGTTCAGTCACTGTGGGGGTAACTGTACTCTGAACAGTCAGAATGCTATTCATTGTGACTTGCATTTGCCTCCTCTTCTCCTCTCCCTATAAACCAACCTACAGCTGAGACAAAAATGAAATGAGATTAATCTGAGAAGATGCAGAGATCTTTTAAGGTGTCTCAGGATGGGGTAGAGAAAGGTTGCTTTCACTGCACAACCTGTTGAACTGCCCAAGTTCCAGGCAGAGATGGGATTCATGGCAAATGAGGGAAGACACATGTAAAGGGAGGTAAAACCTGTGGCAGTAGAATAGCTTAACAGCTATTATAAACCTGCTGTAGTCATATGTTATTATGACTTTCATAGAAGGGTTCCTTTGCCTGCGTGTGTCTCTGACCTTTTATTTTCTATTCAGAATGCTTGAGAGAGAAGTAAATTGGCTGTTGTTTTGTGCAACCTACTAATTACACCCTTCAGAATTGTTCCATTTGTAAAAGATTTCCCATTGGTATGCAATATTGTTACATCAGATATGACCAGAAATGGCTGTATTCTATTGCAGTCATGTAAAATTACCTGTGATTTTCGTAAGTAATGTAAATTTCTGGAGGTTTCTAGGATCTTATTGTTCATGAAATTCACATGATTTTTACATTTTTTAGTCTTTGTATCTCTATGACTTTTCAAGTTGCAGTAGAAGGTCTTGACTAGACACCTAAAAATACAAAAATTGCTTTGTCGCAATCGATTACTCTCTGGCTTTAAAGTGCAGTTGTGTACAAAAAAATAAAATATGACTTTGACATGGTTGGCTTTCTATACAAATAGAAAGTAGACACAGCAACTGACATTGGAGTAGTTCATAATATTAAGAATGGTTTGTCTTCTGCTTGTTTATTCTAAGGGGTTGGGTTGGTGGCCATGGTGTTAAGTGAGAAAAGGATAACTTTGGAATGGATTAGACTCAAAATTAGCTCAGCTGCATCGGTTTACTTGAAGTGGGTGAAGTGTCATGCCGAGGAATCTAATCTTCCGTATGGTATGCCAAGAACTACTTAGATGGGGGCAGAATTTCACTTTTTGTTAGAGTTTCATAGGAAATTCAGTGAGCATTGCTTTTTTCCAGTAGTAATTTAGGTTTCACATCCAGCAGGATTTCTACTGTGTTTGTACAACAGCAATATGAAACAAAGTGAAAGCACAAGGGTGCTATAGCATTGTATAGAACTTTTCTTTGCCATTCATCACCACTTTAATCTGATGATCTGGACTGTTCGGTGATAGGGACCATAAAACCTGATGGTCTGTTGAACAAATTCTATTTGATTCCATCTCTTTCCCATGCTGCTTGGCAAGGAGCACTTGCATGCCAAGCAATGCACATGTGCAAGCTGACATGCTGCAGCAGTGCTCTTGGGAGAAGCTGCTATTTTGATTCCAAGTATGGGTGTAGTAAGTAAAATTCTTTGTTGCTCCCTTAAAGATATGACAGTGTTTTAAATAATAAAATGACAATGCAAAGCCTAGAGGGAAAAGCTGTCACGGCCTAATTGAAAGTTCGTTATGCTGCTTATACCATTATCGTAAAACTCTTTATCATGTGTCTGTAAATGTGCAAATTAAAAACCCAGAGGTAATTTTCTGTTTTATCTGCATGTAAAAAGATTGTGAAATTATCATCTCTTTCATAGTTAAATAACTTTAACCTGTATGGTGACCTTTGAATATGCAAATAACAGAGCTTTGTTGGATGGAATACATTCTGTTAATTGTAAAATGATAAGTGAAGAAAATCTGAAGAAAACAGGAATTCATTTTGAAGTAATCATAGTGGAAGGTTTATGTGATAAGGAAAAAGGAAATGTTTTATATTTATGTGCAGGCTCACAAGAATGATTGTCTACTGGTGTTCGAATCTGTGACTCTGCAGCTGTAATCAAAACCAGCAGGAGAATTTCTAACTTACATCACTAGCAGCAAACTTGGTGAATACATAATGCATGCCCAGAGACTTAAGGAATTTCAATAGGCTCTTAGGTAACAGGGCAGCAGGGCTTTTTCCTCTTTTTTTTTTTTTTTGTTCTCAGTTTGTAAGGCATCTTCAAAAAAAACTTAACGCTGTGACCATGAAACTGAGTAATAATTAAACATTTTTATGCAGGTCAGAATGATCATTTTCACATAACGAGGAGAGAGAATGTAATGAACACAAGGAGAGAATTACTTGCTCTTAGGCATAGTACAAGTTGGTTTTGAAGAAATCTGCCAGGCATGCTGACTTGTGACTTTGCTGTCTCCAGGGCTGCTCACTTCTCCATGTCTGTGTGCACATGAACATTTTAAGTGTCCATGTCTTGATTCAGTGATCTCTGTAACGAGGTGGGTTTGGATTTCTCTTTATATCTGGGACCTGACCAGAGACTTCAGTTTACTTCTCCAGAGGTATACAGTAGGAGTCATGAGCTATACTATTATAGCCATTTTGGAGTGCTCCCACATACCATTACACTCCTAGACGCAGCAAAGTTTAAGCAAATTTCACCACTGATCTGGAGGGGAACAGTCACAAACTCTCAGTGTTATTTATAGCTGACTTGTAAGCAAAAGTTTGGAAAGAGCTGGTAATAATGCCTGCAGAATACAAAGCTTTATTCAAGGGATATTTGCTTGAGAGTATAGTTAATAGTTAAGGTAGAGAAGTTCTGTGTTCTTGGCCAATTTACTGTTGGTATACCATTCACTGGCAGAGTTAAGATTCATGACTAGGCATAGCAGACTTCTGTATTACTGTAATAATAGTGGGTTTTAGGCATCTTGAGCTCGGATGGATTATATATAAGAAGGAATGACAGAATCAAATTCAAACTGTAAATCTGGGTGAATTCTATTAATGTCTTTTTATAGGCATTTACTTATTTTCATAATTTCCATATTAACAAATGTAAATTACAGTCAAGTCTCTTTCATCTCTCATTTTCTTTTCAGAGTGTATTTATTCTCCATTGAGCTATACCATGACCAATTCAGATTTGTTGCTTTGAGGCTGCATTGTTTGTTTTAAAACTCTGCTGGAAAATTAGACGATAAAACCATTTTCTTTTGTCTCATTGGATCCTGCAAAACTCACTCTTTTTCACTGTAGATCTTTCTGATTACTGCTTACTCTGTAAGTTTTGACAGGAAGTAAGACAGACTTGGAATTAAGATTCCAAGGGACTGCAAGCATGCTATGTTTTGACTACTGCATATGGATACTTTTAAAGGCTGCAAACTATGCTGTCAGATAGTTTGATAATACATCAGATAATACATCAGATGAGCAAGATGTGCTTTCTCTGGCTAAAGCAGATAGTTTGATAATACATCTGATAATACATCAGATGAGCAAGATGTGCTTTCTCTGGCTAAAGCATGAACGCCTTTATCAAGGGACATGGGCATTTTTAAAAAGGAAAATCCCTAAAGATAGGGTTAGTCTAAGCGTCCTGGGTTCAGCTATAGCAGTCATTTTTCTCCTTCGTAGTAGCTGGTGCAGTGCTGTGTTTTTTAACTTTCAACCTGGGAACAATGCTGATAACACTGATGTTTTTAGTTGTTGCTAAGTAATGTTTATTCCAGCCAAGGACTTTCTCAGTCTCATGCTCTGCCAGGGAGGAGGGGAAGCTGGGAGGAAGCAGAGACAGGACGCCTGACCCAAACTAGCCAAAGGGGTATTCCATACCACAGCATGTCATGCCCAGTATATAAACCAGGGGGAGTTACCCGGAAGGCCCAGATCACTGCTCGGGTCGGGCTGGGTATCGATCGGCGGGTGGTGAGCAATTGTATCCTCTCCCCTTGTTATTTCACTAATCATTATTATCATTGGTGGTAGCAGTAGTGGTTTTGTATTATACCTTAGTTGCGGGACTGCTCTTATCTGAACCCGTGGGAGTTACATTCTTCGAATTCTCCTCCCCATCCCTCTGGGATCGGGGGGAGGAAAAAGGGGGGGAGTGAGCGAGTGGCTGTGTGGTTCTGAGTTACCAGCTGGGCTCAAACCACGACACTAAGTGTCTCAAAAGAGCCAACAGTAATGTAAATTATTCTTGAGGATGTTTTGCTGTAAATATTCTTTTATAACATTCTTATGCTCCATGCCGTAAAGAGAAACCTCTTAGTTGTTATGTTCCAAGAAGTGCAATAAAGGTATATGAAAGTAGAGAAAATTGAATTCTAACGTAGGCAAGTTATGGACCACTTGTTGAAATAGTCTCATATTTGTACCTGTTCTGGTAATGTTTCTGCTGAGTGAGTGAGTGCAGAAACTTTAGTGCTGCCACCACAGAAGTCACAGCAGTTGAATATTCTAGCATTTTTTCACAAACTCCTCCCTATGGGTTTTCATTCCAGAGTTCAGTACTCCTGTTATTATCTGGTTTCTCTAGGCATACATATATGATACAGATAATAACAATATCATGAAGGACTTGGGGCAAATTCAAATGAAGGCCAGAATGTTACTTTCACTCATGGAGTACAACTAGTTCTTGACATCAGTCCATGGCTGAAATCAATGGGAATTGCTTAGCTTATGTATTTTCTACTAAATTAAACCTGTTGGAAATTACAGAAGTATCAAGGCCTTAAGGTTGTCTGGCACAGAACAGCATGTGATTATGCTTAGAAACTATTCGGGACTCCGCATGTGTAAGAACTGGTGGTTGGGGACAGCTCCTAGAACATCACGACTCTAACACACACCTTGGAGTTCTAGGAGTGAATACATTTTTGCGTGGGTCAGAAACATGCCAGGAGCTATCCCATCTGCCTGACTGCATAGATGTTCACATTTAAGTGTCTGGAAATATTCAGGGGCATTATTTAATCTATAATTGCACTTCAGTGTAGCCACAGCATGCCAAAGAACTTCAGTGAAGAAGTAGAATCCAGCTACCCATTCACTGCTTTATGCACTCCTGAAAGTAGAAACAGAGTTGTCTGGGCAAGAGTAAGCTGTAGGAGTATCATGTCTTCTGAACTAGGGTCCTGCACAGATCAGCCTCAGGAACCCTTAATGGAAATTTATTTGCTGTGCTAGAGAAAGCTTTGTTAGATAAATGCCTTTGTGTATTAACTTGTATTTCAGTTTCTTTGGCAAAAAAAAAGTGAGTGCAGAGATGATTGTGGTGGTGTTTGGATTGCTGTTAATGGAAAAGAAATTCTGTGTACTTTTATTCATTTTTGTGTTGCAAAGATAGAAGACTGCAAAAGTTGGAAACATGAGCAGTATAGTAACACATGCTTGGTACTGGCTTCTGATGAGTATGCATGTGCCAAAATCTCATTTCTAGCCTTATACTGATAACAGACTTATCCCAACAGGAAAGTTAAAGCCTGCAGACTTGTGTATCTAAAATATTTGAATTCCTTGATGTTGGTATCTGCTGACTCCTAGACATGTAGAGAGTTAAAGTTGGCTGGACTAGAGTAGAAGCCTGTCCTAAGAACGTGTGAAAAACTCAGTTTCTTATAGCATTGACTTGCTTTGGAATTCTACTAGCAGTAGGAAGATATTGTGGGAATTTATTTATTGTTGTCATTCCTAGAATTGAGATGAGTTGGTGAAGAGAGAAATGAAAGCAACAACTTCCCACATATCTTCCTGTTCTCACTGTTCCCAAAGAATGCCAAACCTCATTTGATGATAACTGATTTGGACAGTATTCTCATCCATGGAACAGGGCGGGGGAGGGGAGGGGGAAGGAATGCCTTGCTATGGGTAACCAGGGTTAACTCCGCAAAGAAGCTATATTCCATCAGTGTGCTCATTTACCTTTTCACAATAGAAGAGGTAATCGTACCTCTGAAACTGTAATGTTTTTAATGCTTGCTATTATTAGGTGTAAAAGTGTAGTCATGTACTAACAATTCTTGTGATAGAACTGAGAAGCAAACATATTCTTCTAATGCAGAAACGCTGCATTAAAAATGGGAATGGACTATTACAGGAGCTTTATAGAAAAAAAATCTTTTCCACCACCATATGGTTGTGATATAACGAAGTGTTTTCCTGCCAAGATATCACATTACAATGGCAGGCTGCCAGTAGCTTCTCTCCTCTTCATTTAAACAACAAAAATATCTAAAAAGAATTACTTGGCTGAATCAGGCTGTTGCTTATAAACATACTATTGGCTGGTACTCAATCTACATGCTCAGTTTCTCTAGAAGGCGAGTCCATTTCACTGTGTTTTATTCAGAAGAGCGCTGCAAAATGGCTTACCAAGCTCAGATGCTCTAGGATATTTCTTTCTGTTCCCGGCCTTAGAAAGAAGAGGGTCTTGCATAGCTGCAGTCATCTGTCCTGATTGCTAGTTCCTGCTTGAACAAATTTTGATGTTGGTGCAAAACTAAACCCATTTTTGTTACCTTTCTTTGCATCTACTCTTACAAAGGTCACTATTTTCCAGACGCTCTAGCAAGGTCCATTTGTTCACTATAGCTCAGACTAGGAAAAGCCTGCTGAACTAGGCCTTGTCTCTGGCATTACAAGGATTTGTCATGGGATCTGTGGTTGTTTCCTGAGACTAATTCATTTGATTAATATACATGGCATCAAATTATACTTTCTGTGTGTTATCATGAGGAGACTGGGAACTTTCTTTCTTGCTTAATCCGTACAAGTAGAGAAAGCATAACTGTTTAATAGAGAGCCTAAGATAGTCACTAATATCCCCAGTGTGAAAGTGCATGACTAGCTAGGGATACTGATTCCATATACAGCAATGCCACACATTAATGCTGATGTGTGTTCAGGAGGCACTAGGCCTTTATGACTGTTGATGTCTGTTCCTCTAGCTGAACTGTCTACCTCTAGGAAATGCATCTGGCAGCCTTTACCTTAAGTCCTTAGTGAGGACATCATTGTATATTCGGCCACACCCTCAGATGGTATGAACTATTACAGCTTTTTTGGTCTTTGCACAGACTTCGCCAGTCTTCTGCTTCTGAACTGTATATATCTCTACTAAGTAAAGTGCCATTAGATGTAGTTACTTTGTGACCTGAGAGCACAATATCAATATGCCAGGACATCTGACTTCGTTATTGTTCTGTCTTCATACGCACCTTTGTTTCTGTGTAGTTCCCTGAAAGTCATGGGAATGCATCAAACCAAATAACTGTTCTTCAGGGACAAAACACTATTTGCAAAATAGAGAATGATTTGTCTTACTGCATGTACAAATCTTGCTGAGCTTTCAGCCTTGCTGAGCAGAAGAAAGGGTCCTATTTTCCTTGTCCTCTCTTCCTAACCAGCTAGAACTGAGTGCAGCTCAAATAGATACTCACATTGCACTGCAAATAATTTTCCTCGGTTTGATCTGTGTTAATATTACTCACAGTTAATTTCATTTTGTGTGGACAGACTAATGTGATTAGCCACATTTAGATTTATGTGTGTGCTGAATTGAGCTGCATTACTTTGCATGTTTTTTAGGTGCGAATGGTATAGTTGTTAATGTAATCTCATGTTCTAAATGAAGTGTCTTATCATGACGCTTTGCTCCTTTTATTAATAGCTATGTTATTCAGTTCACTTAGGTGAAGACTGTTCACAGATTCTTTTTCTCAGACAAATAATGCTGGAAACCTTCAGAAAACAATTAATGAGTCATCTTAGATATTGCATAATCTTAGATAGTCAGCTTTAACAAACAAGGAATGATACATGGAATGATAGATGGAGATCCTCATGGCTGTTGGCTACCCTGAGGGGTTACCATTTTCTTGCTGTAAAGAATTTGAGAAAGGTGTGACCAGTATGATTGTGTGTGAGCTGTAACAGGTTTGTCATCCTCCAATACCAGAATTCCAGAAACCTCTGAAGTTGTTTCATCTCTGCAAACAGGTCACTCCTCATGTGGAGGCTTCAGATTCTTTGCTCAATTTCTTTGTGCTTGTGACTTTCAAGAAATGTATCATCTGTCACTTACTGAACTTAATCTAACAAAATCTCTTTGTCCTGCAATATACTGAACCATACCAATATACTGGGGATCTAACAAAAACAGAATTTGGAGGCTTGAAGGTACAACACCCTGCCCTTTATACAATTAATTACTGTCAGAAAAGACCATTAGTCTTCAGGAAGACTCATGTTTATGTGAATGTAAGGGGCTGCTTGATATACTGTTGTAACTGTAGGGCAACATGAATAGGAAACTGTCCACTATTGACTACTGTGGAACTATGGCCTGACAGACTGGGATGATTCTGGGAAAGCCTGACTACACAGCTCTGTTTGGACTCTTCATATCTGGCCTCTATTGTCTTCTCTTCACTGTGGCTGAAAATATGAATATAGATGAACGGAAAACTTGCTGAATCACTTGGTATTCAAGCAAGCTATTGAGCACTAAAGAACTTTATGTCTTGTAAATATTGCCAGAGGAAAATGGGAGCCTTAAGTCACTTTTTTAGTAATTAAAAAAAAAACCAAAACTCCAAAGTCTCAGACCCATCTCTAAAATGGTGATTTAATGCAATTTTTTTTTTTTCTTCTTCCCACAAGCCAACCTGACAGTGCTAGTTAATCATCCTTTTTCCAGCTCTAGCTGAATGCAGTCAAAGCCCAGAGTGGATGAGGCCCATCTTTACCATCTGGGATCCCAACCCTCTTTTTTAAGGGAATAAAGGGGGAAAGCCATGAAAAATTGGCAGAACTGCCCTCTTCTGTCTTCTACTTGGGGAAAGCGTCCATCTCCCTTTCGTTAGTTCTGCACTCTGGTTTCTCATCAGTGCCTCATAGCCCCTTGATCCAGTAGCAAACAACTATTTTGGATAGACTATTTCCACTTGAAACAGAAAGGGATCCTGCTGCTGCAATTTGTCCTTCTTGAGAAACTTTCCAAGCTCAGGCAATTCTGAAGAGCTTTCTGCTGGTTTGTTCTATATGTTCTGCATTGGACACAGATATCCTTGGATAATCCTGTCATACTGTGGGGGTCAGCAACAGAGAAAAGAGACCTTGAGGTCGGTAGCGATCCACTAAATGCAAGCCTAATTGTTCAACAGTTAGGCTTGAACTGTTCCTGATCTGGCTTTTCCTTTCCGATCAGGTTATGTGACTTGTCATTCATCAGGCTGTTAGGAACACAGCTGAATTAATGCAACAACACACACTCTCTTTTCCCTGCTCCTTCCTTTTAGTTCTTTGCTGAATTAGTAAATTGACTCAAGGAGCCGCTAACTAACATCAGGTGAGCCTCAGGAGCAACAAGATGAGAAGGGAGGGGCTTAGTGAATAGGCAGTTGGGAGGGTGAAAATTCTTCCTGTTGCAAGTAGGAAATTAGGTTAGTTCAAATGTTTCTGTGTCTCTGTTCTTGGTCTTTCAGATGTTTGGTGTGAAATGTACTGCCCTGGCACGGTAAGAACATTTTCTGTTGATAATGAAGTTGTGAATTCAGAAGCTGGTTATTCGGTAAAGTCTTATGCCTTAAGTGAGGGCAGGCTCAGAAGCAAGAGGGTTGAAGATGTTAATTGTAACATATAGTCCTGTTGTGAGGAGTAAGGGAAGACAAAGAAGTAGTTCACTATCTGCTAAGCTGTCTGCTTTAGGATATGGGAAATAACAAGGGGAGAGAATGCAATTGCTCACCACCTGCTAACGGATACCCAGCCCAAACCAAGCAGTGATCTGGGCCTTCCGGGTGACTCCTCCGAGCTTATATACTGGGCATGACATGCTATGGTATGGAATACCCCTTTGGCTAGTTTGGGTCAGGTGTCCTATCTGCTTCCTCCAGGCTTCCCCTCCTCCCTGGCAGAGCATGAGACTGAGAAAGTCCTTGATTGAAGTAAACATTACTTAGCAAAAACTAAAAACATTGGTGTTATCTGCGTTGTTCCTAGGCCGAAAGTCAAAAACACAGCACTTCACCAGCTACTAAGAAGGACAAAAAAATGACCGCTACTGCTGAACCCAGGACAGAGCATTTGTTCATATTTTGGATGCAGTAAAGAGGAACGTAACCCCTTTGAATGGGACTTTATCCTGCTTAAGTCTGTCCTGAAGGATTATCTGCAGATTTCCTTTTTACAGGACAATTGAAAGCAAGGGTATGATAAGTAGAGCTGGTAAATCCTACCTGTCTTTTGCATTGTTGAAGGTATATGGTGTGTGATGTCCATGTTACTCCATGGTTGTGCAAATTTGTGCTGAAGTTGTCACAGAGATTGTTCAATTTTGGTAATCCCAGGGTTAACCAAACCTTCTGCCTGCCCCAGAGTAAGGTGCAAATGCCCTGTTTCTGTCAGAGTACCATTCTTTTCTCCCTGCTTCTGTCCCAATAACTATGGCCTTGTTCTGACAGTTGTGTGTATAATGTGATTTCAAACAACATCTTGTATAATCTGAAATGTTACTATGCGTTTGAAAAAGACATGTTTCCTTACCATGCCCTTGAAATGTGCAGATGGAGGGGTTTGCTATATGTTCTTGTATGTAGCTGATTGAAACCTCCCTTAGAGAAGTCTCTTCTCCCACATCCCAAATGACTACTTGCTTTACCAAAGTATGTCCATTTGCAGTAACACTGGCTTCTACAGGGCCAAAGGTGCCTGTGCAGCATTTTGTGGTGTTCTCCTTCTCCAGTGTTCCCAGCTGTTGCGAGATACAGTGGGAAAGCAGTGATGCTTAGGCTTTATTTGTTTTTATTTTCAGTTTTTATGTAGCTTGGAGTCCATCTTTCAGAAATGACTGTAAGTAATTGGGGATCCTTGTCTATGAGGCTTCTTGGAACAAAGCTGTGTAGGAGTTGGGGATGAGAATAACCTTTCTGGACCCAGGAGGACAGTAGAATAAAGAGGATTAACTTCTCTTGCTGCCACTATGACTCAGTAAAGGGTTTTTTTTTTGGTATTTTTTTTTTCTGTTTTCTTCTTTAAGTACTTGTATGTGGTAAGGTCCTACTTTCCGTTAAACTGTTAACAGTGACTCATTCTAGAATAAATCCTTTCATGCTCTGGTTTGAGTGTAATATTTAGTATTGTCGTTGCTGCAGCTTAGACCTGAGATCTTGCAAGGTGCTTATGATAGTTGCTTTGTTAAATCCTCCACCACATTGAAAGTGTGGGTTATGTGGTGTGGGGCTGGATTGTTTTGTTTGGGTTTTGTATTGCTTTTTTTTTTTTTTTTTCCTTGAGAGTGCAAGGGCAGTATAGATCTGAGGTAAGGAAGGTAGTATAAGTGATAAACCATTGTTACTGATGCTAAAAAATAAGTAGCACACAGCCTGAAGTCTACAAATAGGACATTACACAATAGATATTAGATAATAGGAGGCTGGGGAGTGTAAAATACTGAAAGTGGAGAGCTCATAACTCACAGGACATATTTTGTGCTCTATCTTGGATATGCTGTCCAAGAGTGGCTGATACTCTTCAGACCTTCTCTTTTGAGACCTAACCATTGTATCGGAGAAATAGTGTTTTCTCTATTTCAGGGTGTAATTTCTAGTTCCTAGTAGGCACCAGTTCTCTCAGTGCAGCACAATGAAATATGTTGTCCTTCTAAAATGGTTTGGCTTTTGTGATGTGAATAGTTGGTGCTATTGCACATCCGTTGAGATCACAGTGAAAGGCTCTTTAAATAGTAAAATGGAAATTGGCTGAAGTTCATTGGAAACACTTCCACAGAAAAGCCACTTCGAGAACTAGCTTAGATGCATAGTCAGTTCCTGTTGTGTTTCCTTACAGGCCACATTTTTTTCCATTTTCAGTGCTTTAAAGAGAACCCTGTCTGCAGAGCTAGCTAAAAGGACAACTTGCTGTAAGAAAGTTCTGTCCAGGATGAGTTTATGGAGGTGGACACGGAAACATTTGGTGCAAATTAAAATGTGATCGGCTGAAGGTTTCTCCAGGGAGGTATCAGACTTGCTCAGTTCAATTGATTCAAACGAAGCAGCTTGATGTAAAGTATCCCATCTACAGAAATAGACTTTTAAAACACAAGTTACTGCATTAAAGCTTTTCTGAAAGAAACAATTCTGTTAAGAAAACAATGCTGTAAAAATCTTTCCTTCTCTGATCTTGCTCATTTTAAAAGGATATTATTTCTTATACCCAGCTGATGAAGTGAAGGGACAGACTGTAACTTCTGAACAATGTCATTGTAACTGCATTACACGGTATTTTCTGAGGAATTGCTCTGTGGCTTGAAGGACCCCAGTAAACCTCTAAGAGGTGAGAATAAAGGCTTTTCCAAATCTAGTTTTATGATGTTGACTGTCTCTGGGCCAGTCTACTTGTGTTTCATTCCCTTTTTCTGCAGTGGAAAACCTGATGTAGCTGGTCTTAATAAGGAAATGGTCTTGAAATCGTCTAATGGGAGTACTGTTGAGGAAACACAGTTGGGAGAAAATAAGGAGTCCATTTGAACTCCCTTCTTGTCCAACTGTGAGTCCTTTCAAGAGCCCTAAGATAGGTGTATCCAGACAGACTCAGTTTCAATTTCAAGCAGCTAACTGTTGACTACTGTGGTACACAGGCTGCAGGCAGAGTGTGAAGTTTGAGTCTCTTTTATGGGAGCAGCCCAGCCTCTTAGTATGCTCCTTCATAAGGGTGTATGTAGAGTAGGCTTGTTAGAGACCCCTTTTGTTTTAAGGGGGTTTCTGCGCATTGTTAGAGCTTTGGATTTGTGTTTGCATGCTTATACATTACCACAGCATTAGCTTAGACTGTGGTATACAACTATTCGTTATCTTTCCAGCATTCAAAAGATTTGCCTAAGTTTATTCTCTTTTGATAAAAAGGTCTCTCTTTCCTCCTTAGGTTTCAAAGGGATTGTCCCACTTCAAATATCTCTTTTGAACCTGCATAATTATTAAAGTTTGTACTTATTCTTCTTTTAATTATTTTCCACCTGTGAGGTTTTTGGGGACATGTCTTTGCTACTACAATGAGTCCCAGAGCCTTCCTATGTAGGAATCGGTGGGGGGTTTTATAATATAACTTTAGAGTCAGTATTTTATGAGTAAAAATACGATTGTATTTGAATGCTTTGGAAAAGAACCCAGTACCTTTAGCTTCCAGTTCTCAGCACTGATCATTTGAAAAAAGGCATCAAAGTCTCGGCCTCAGTCAGGTGTGTAGATTTGTCAGAAGTGAACACACATGTAAATTTGCCATGTGTTATTCATATATGGATTCTAGGAAATGTTAACAGAGGTTTTAAAGTGCCCTTAGGGCCCTGCATTTGTGTGTGCCTCTTTCTCTCATCTAAAGTTGTCCAAATGCTAATTTACCTAGGCTTCTCTCCTGATCATCTTTTTAACAGGTTTGTGCTACAAGCATTGATCCATCTTCAGCAGTTGTGATGAGTTTTAACTTGCCTCTGTATGCAGGCATGATGTCTGTCTTGTCAGAACTCTCCAAGGGAACTACCTGCCTCTGTAGCTTATAGGTTTCTCCTTGGCATTGGTCCCTTCCTATTTGTTCTAATACTTGAAAAATTATATTTTGAAAAGAGATGGGGAAGTGAAGGGGGTAGAGGAGAGGAGAATAAATACTGCAAAATATATGATGGAATTGGGATAAAGATTTTGTAGGAGGCATATGTACTTTCTCTATGCATTTAATGGAGATTATTATGATCAATTATTTTCAAACCTTTTTAAAGAACCTTGCACTTCTATTGTAGTATTATGTATCTTGAGAGTGAAGTTTTATCCTTGTTTTCTGTGTAAGAGTCAGCAGTCCCTACAGTGTTATGGAGTATTGTGCTGTAAGAGAATATATCCATTGTAATCAGCCATAGGTACTGAAGAATGTATTGCTATCCTTTGAAATCAATATTAGTATGAATTGATGGTGGTATAAGAGAGAATAGACTCTAGCTCCATCAGTTTAAACTCTAAGGAAGATAATCAAAGGGAAATACAGCAGAGAAATCTTAGTTTTGTTATATGCGATATCAAGCTAAAGATCTGCAAAAGGACTGCTTGATTTGTTTGAATGTTTGTGGATTGTTTTAACCTGCCACCTATTAGTCACTGATGAATTCTCAAGCCATCCTTTATAACTACCACTATCTTATGACTCGGTTTATTCTTCTCACCTTATTCTTCTCATCTTTCTCAAGCCTACATATGGCAGTGCAATACTGTAAAAGGTGCAAAAATTTACGTAACAGAGTGGTAAGTGTATTTGTCCTTCTAGAACATACTCTACTGCAGCACAAGTACCTTGTACTGTAGAAATTGCCATAGTAACTACTCATTTCTTATTGATTAGATGTATAAAAATTCTCATAATATACAAGCAGAGTAACTTGCTGGCATATGGCTTCAGGCTACCCCTGTAGCAACTGTTACTTATGCATTCTCTCCTTTTTCTGCATGTAGGAGTTTCTTTTTAATGAATTAGTATTCCCTGGATTAGACCACAAAGTAGCCTTTTTCTTTTCTTTTTTTTTTTCCTTTTTCCCCCTCTTCCCTGTTACAATGGAGCTTAAATTTTAAGTTAAATTTGATATGCAGCTCATAAGGCTGAATATTAACTTGTATTGGTTCATTACTGGATCGGGACAAACAGATTTTACCTCAGTGTGAAATCTGGAAGGAAAAAGGTGAAAGAAAGAAGAAAGAGTTCTTCCCCTCGCACTTTCTCGGGGAGAAGGCTTAACACTTGAGAGCTGACCTCTAATGAGTAAAAGAGTATTCTAATTTGGCAGTTGTGATAAACCTCTTTGGAAGGTGCTTCTTAAAATATTTGAATTGTTTGCCTGAGAAAATGAATCCTGCTTTTATGTTTCTCTAGTAACACTATAGACATAGCAATGATCTTCAGCAGTGGCATAGCGAATATTTACTGAAAGCCGGATTAAGCCTGCAGTGAGTTATAGTTTTTGACAGCTGTCTTGGTTCATGTACTGCAGTTGCTGAGCATACTATAGTCTCCTGCAATCCTGAAAGATGCCCCAACAAGGCTTCTACCAAGTTTGTTGTGAAAGACAAGCTTTTTGTAAATTCTATCAGGGGTCTAAAATTGTGAAGCACTTGGACTTAATTTTACCTGGCATCCTGCCTAACACATTCTTCAAATGTGAAGCATTGGTTTCTTTCATTTTAGATCATTGTGAATAATAACAACTCTCGACTATTTTTCTTGCACTGTAAACCTATTCTTGAGTCTTCGGTGAGGCCTGGGTGTTAGCTGTGATTACATCTATCCTGTATGATTATTTCAGGATACTGTTAGTTAGATATATAGGAGACGGAAGATTTTAAAGTGTTGGGTTTTTTTAGTTCACATCTTCCAAGCTGCTATTACAGATGACATCCATGCAGGCCTTCTTTACTCAGCTTGGAGGCCTTTCCCACCTCCCAGAATTAAAAATGCTGGGTAAAGGCATCACTTTCACATTGTGCCACCCTTCAACAACTATATCTTTTTCCTACAGCTTGACAGCCCCATTTCAAACTTTGTATGACCTTAAGATTGTTTGAAGGAGATACTACTCCATACGGCTGCAGGAAATGATGCGGCTGTTTCAATAAGCTAGTCCTTCACAGAAAAGCTACTCAGGAAAACAATCTTCTCTTTGTAGTAATCTACAAACAAATGGAGGAAACTCTGGCAGCTGTAGATACCTTCCGTCTTTAACAGGAAGAAATAGGTTTGGCTCTTCTCAATCTTTAATTGGCCTGAATGGATTTGTGCTTTTGTGAAGACTTTCATAGAAGCAGTGGGAAGTTCAGTGTTTAGCATCTTTTGTCCATGTACTGAGATGTGGAACATGGGCCCAGAAAACATCTGGAAATGTAAACAAGGAAAGAACAGCAGTATGTAGCAGGTGAGGTAAGAGCTTATGTTGATACATTAGGGTTTGGTTTGTTGTTGGTGGTTTTTTTTGTTTGTTTTTTTTTTTTTAATATTGTTGCATCACTTTCCCACCCACACAGTCTAAAACGAAACCATGGGACCCAAGTGAGCCCCAATTAGGAAAAGTTTGTGCAGAGCTTTTACCAAAGACAGACTCAGAATCACTGGAATTCCTGTATTAGCAGCTTGCTGGAGTGGAGCTGGCTGATGAGAACTCTTCTCATGCTGTCTCTGAAGGGCCAGGAAAGGTTTTCAGAACACAGCTCACCTCTTAGTGATTTTTCTCAGTCGTTAGTATCTATTTCATTAGGGGTCTGAATCATATTTCCCTACTGGTGCAGTGACCAGTCTTGGGCAAACATCTCTACTACTTCTGCCATCATGACCCCTTTCATTGTCTCACCATTACAGGTTATCTTTTTTCCTTCGTCTCACAAGGAAGGTAAGAGAATAGCATGGAAAAAGATGGAGAATTGGACCCAAAACCAAGAGGGCCAAGGACTATCCAATGTGCTGTTTTCAAGGCTTGCCTATTGTCTATTGGCACAGAACCAGAGAAACAGCCTTGTGCAGTTTTAGATTCTAGAATTCTGTTCTAATGCTCTTTTCAAAAACTTTGAGAGGGAAATAATGATTGAGTAGGTCTCATGCAACTGAGGAAACATGCATGGAAAGAATATATTCCATGGAACTCACAAAATTATGTTTTTTCAATCAGTGTATTGTTCAGAGTATTGTATGCTTAGTATTTAGAGCCCCAAGCTTTAAGGTATTTGTAATGTTCAGGTATTTCTGTAGTGTTTTATAGACATCTGCAGACTGTTTCCATCAGCAATCTAACATGCTGTTAACAGAAATAAAAGCTGTATGTATTAGGCACTGCCAGGGGTATATGGGTATCTAAATGCATATGCGTATTTAAGTACATCTGTAAATGCATCCTGTGTGGAGATATTAAACGCATCCTCTCTGGGATTAACACTGTGACTGGCATACTTGGAGGCAAAGGTTGTGAGTAAAGAAGAACCTACCCAGAATATAGTAGAATTTACTGCAGTTGCTGTGGGTTTTCAAAGCAGTGGCTGCCGTCAGAATCTGGCCTAAGTAATTAACTTACAAGGATGGAAAGGACAAGCAGCATGTGGAAGATGTAATTAATGGGAACATATAACAGTCAGCTCTCGCATAATAAATTGGCAGCTATGCCTGAGGTAACTGCCTTTTATTTGCAAAATACAGTTGGAATTTTTTAAAAGTAATTGCACATTTTCTTCCATTTCCACATGATCCCAGAGAACATAAAACAGTACAAATACCAAGAGGAATGCAATAAAATAATGGTGGTTGTTGGTTGTGTGTTTTTTGTTTTGGTGGTTTTTTTTGTTGGGTTTTTTTTTTTTTTTTTTTAAGGTTCAGGGCCATGATCTTATTTGAGCCAACATCCAAAGAAAAGGAGGAATACATTTTAGAACAGGAAAAGACAAGTATTAAAACACTTAGCGAGGCTTAATATGGAATAATCTAAAAGGACAAGGCAGGAACAACTAGAATAAACAACAGTAAATGGTTAGATATCTACTTGCAGAACAGATTTAGTAATATAATTCACCTGACTCAAGTAAGTAAAGGTTAAATAATGTTCTGAAATCCCTCTATTTTGAAGGCTTGAATTTTCCCTGTCTAAAAGTTTACTGGAGCTTTTTCTGAATAGCAAGCATGACATCAGTTGTTCTTTAGATACTCCACAGGTGCTGGCAAATCTTCAAGAAAATCTATTCTACCTCTTGCCTAGTGCAAAGCTCTGGAAGGCTGCAGGAAGAGACAATGGCTCCTCACACCCAGCTGCTGATTCAGCTGACTCAGCCTGCTGGAAAACAACAGTGCTTTAGTCCTCCCTCTCAAGAAATTAGCAATAGCAAGGTGAGGAGGGCTTGCAACAGGGGTTTGCCACTGTGACCAAACATACGAGCAATCAGACTTATTCAATTGCTGTTTCCAGGCTTCTCAATGAAGTAGAGGGAACTGTATGTCATTCCTGCTGCTACCTGGCGTATGTGATTCCCTCTGTACACAGATGGGGAAGTAGACTACCCACCATTCAAGTGTTTTGTTTGACTGTTTGGGTTTTCTTTTGTTTTTAAGCAATCTATCTGTTTGTTGTCATCCCTGGTAGTGGTGAGGAAAAAGGAAATCCAAATCTATTCTATTGTAAGCACAAGGGAGGATCTAGCCTATTTGTCTGTGAGTGAATGGGAATGGGATCTAGTAGTAACAACCTAGCATTGAACTGAGTTCTTCTCACAGTAAATCTGATTAGAAGCTTTACTGCTGTTTAAAATGGAACAGCCTGAAGACCAGGAAATATAGTTAGCTGTAAAATATTCCTGCTGTAACTAGTGTCTGTATTGCTGACCCCAGGGGATCCTGCATTTGCTGCAGGCTGAACCTGGTAGGCAGTTTTTCAAAAAAGTACATCCTGCAATTTTTGTGCTGATGAATTTTAAATGACTTTCTAGCAAGCTCAGTACACTCCAAATTAATTAGAAAGGATCCTTTTAACGGGATAATTACTATATCAGCAAGTGGTAAACTCAAAATGAATGTGAGTAGTCCTTGCTTGCATCAACAAGGAGATGTGTTGCAGTTCTATCAATTGATTCTAAATTCACCCTAGTGTGAAAGGTTTTAGACAGCGCGGCTCAGGAGCAGCAGCACTCTAGCTTTTTTACCTCTAGCCTTGAATTAAAATCCCAAATAAAGTCACATTCCGCTTTCTGTATGTTTACCTCACAATGCCATGGCAAATGATCACGGAATCATAGAATGGTTAGGGTTAGAAAGGACCTTAAGATCATCTAGTAAATTTCTGCTGGAAAAAGGTCCAAAATAAGAAAAGCAGGATGTGTTGCACTTTATTACTAAATTAGAAATGGTAGAAAGGGCTATGAAGTATATCAGACTTCCTTCGTTTACGTCTGTGCATTTTCTTCTGTAATGGAAGTGCCAGATCCTGCATAGAACAGTAACAGCTCACAAGTATGAACACAGTTCATGTGTTTGGGGGATAGAATTTTTAAATATGTTAATCTTTTAAAGAATAAACATGTAATTGCTTATCAGGCTATGGATAAATAAGCATATGACTGCTGCAGTGGTGGCAGAAACCCTTTTATTAATTCCCGAAACCAGATTCTCTTTTTAGATAGCCGAGGCTTTAGAAACTAAGGTTTAATGGTGAATTTTTAATAAGGGAAGTTATCTTAATTAGGTCACTTCATATTGGCCATGTTTTT
Source organism: Strigops habroptila (assembly GCF_004027225.2). NCBI lineage: Eukaryota > Metazoa > Chordata > Aves > Psittaciformes > Psittacidae > Strigops > Strigops habroptila. Next base: position 34,398,535 of record NC_044281.2, read on the forward strand.
ATGGCTTTTAGAACAGATGCAGAAATCTGTATTTTTAGGCAAACTTTCAAAATCACTTATCCTACTTCCAGCTTCTGTAAGATAACCTCAGCAAAGTTAGTGGTCTTACACTGATCTAAAGTGTGTTCTTGGGACAAATGAATTTGGCCCTATGTTGTTCACTGCAAATGTGAAAGTAGTAAATCAGTAATTATTAGCCATTTCTTAAAAATGGATCTTGACATTCAATGCACCAGACAGTCTCTCAAGTTTTACCATGGGACCTTGTCGTGCCTCAAGGAATGTGAAGCCCAAGCCTGAATCCTTTTGTCTAGCTTGTCTTTTCAAACTTAAGCACTGCCACTTTCTTTCTACTTAAATTGTATGCCTGTGTCAGGCCATGTTTAAAAATCATGTGAAATTGAGACATTTTAAAAACTTGTCTAAACTGCAGTCACAGTGAACTGGAGCAAAAAGAAGTCTTTACAAATATTTTGGGTGTTGATTTTTTTTTTTTTTTTTTTTTTTTTTTTTTTTGTTTTGGGTTTTTTTTTTTTGTGTGTGTGTTCTAACTGGTGGGAATAGAAAGGCAAACATCTTTAGAAAATGCCTGAGACAAATGGTGTCGTCTTCTAATGATCTGTGGGGCCGCTTTTGCCTTTTTTTTTTTTTTTTGGGGGGGGGGAAGGGGGGGTTTGTTTGTTTGTTTACTTATAAGGTTTGGGTTACTCAGACCATGTAGGTCCTAAGAGACAGTCTTGTGTATGCAGTGTAATGGTGCTGCATAGTTCTTAACTGAATCCAGCCAAGGATGAGGTAACATTTGATGAAGATTTGCTTAAATTTCTTGAATGAGCAATGTTTAGATGTCACAGTAAGAGTAGAAATCTGTCATCTCCCTTCACTTGCATGTCCGCTCAGTTGTCGCCACTGAAGGTGCTCCCATACGTGGTGAACATACTGTTCATCACACACTAGTTATAGCCTGACCATTCAAGTAGACCTAAATGATTCTGTACTTCCCATAATGGATAGGCTTGTCCCTCTATGCAAATACATGCAAGTACATATGTTAGCACAGTGCCACTGAAAATAACAGACTTTGTTAGTGTGCCAGACCTTTCTTGCTACTACAAACTATGGCTACAAAATACCTCTGGATAATATAATAGAGAACTAGTCAAAACCCACCATGCAAATTGATAAAAAGAAAAAGGCCCATTTCTATGAGTTTGTGTCAGAATTTTCCCCTACAATTTAGAAGAAATTATTGATCTCTTGGTGGAAGAGATGACTTGGGCACTCAAGTCATATTTGATCACAGAAATAGGCTAAGCCCTTCTGAAGAAGCTGTGGGAAATGTAACTTCTTTCAAGTCAGTAACTGTGCTCACTTGTCTTCTGATGGAGCTTGAGATTCCTCTTTTGGAGGAAAAGCGACAAACTCTTTCATTTCGGTATCTTGCTCAGCGGCAGCATGAGTACTAGTTTTATAAGGCTCGCATGGGCAACAGCTGACTTCTCCTTTCCTGCTCTTCTGCAGAATGGTAGCACGGAAGTCTAATGTTATCACTGCCAAACGATACAATTGTAGAGTCACAACTAAGATATTCTTAGCTGTAAAAAACACCAGCATCTGATTGAATATTCCGAAGTGGCCCATCAGGATTGAACGCACAATGAAGAAGGGACCATCCTGTATGAAAAGGCTGACCCCAATGTTCCACAGTTCCGCACTGTACCTGCACAGCAGCAAGCTGGGGATCCGCCTAGTTGATGCAGTTGGTTTGCAGCCAATATGCTGTACTGGAAATAAAACACAGTTATGTTAAAACAACTTTTTAAAATTGAGCCAGGGTTGGCCTAAAGGGAAGCAAATGCATTCAACTATGAACAATTCAACATAAAGCATATCCAATTTCTGGGGTCTGTTTCAGCAAAACACACTAAGCTTATCGTAAGCAGACACTTATATGGTCTGCCAAACAGGACCAAAAACCGCTTCCCCTTTTCTATCCCACAAAGCTATCAGCGTTTATACACTTTTAAAATATGAAACAAAAGTAGATCGCCTAATCATTCTATAATAACTTTCCCAGGCATTTTTCTGTTAAATCAACATGTTAGGCTAACATATATCTTTAAGAAAAAAACCAACAAAGTACCATCCTGACTTGGAATAGCCTGAGCTATAGCACTTCAATTTGTTCCAGGCTGTTTAAGACCTCGGTTTTAAAAGTCACCAGATAGCCATTGCCTTTTTCATGTGTCATAGTAAGAATAACTCATGTCAGTGCAGGGTAATATCAAGTATTATGGATACGAAGAAACTGTAGTCGCTGCTTGCTGTAGAGGACTTGAGCCACAGTTACTCATTCTTAGCCTTCTGGGTATGAACTTGCATACAACAGTTGGAACTTGAATGAATGTGTTCCCCTTGGCTATAAAAGTAGTGGTGGGCTAGAATGCTCTTCGTGGCATGGTGTCTAGAGAATGATCATCAGAAGTGTGAGTGTGTGTGCTGAGTATGGTTGCCTCTTATGAAAATGCATGTATCTTAACTAACGTCTCTCAGGCAGTGGGTTTTCATTAGTTTAAAAAACATAGCTACTTGTGATGCAGCAACAACTGCCAAACATTTCAGCTCAACAAAATAATTCTATTGTTTCAGTCAACACTGGGGGGAAGGGGGAAGAAGATGAGCCTTGAGTGGAAAATTAACTGTAGAATGAGGAAATTTGCTGAATCCATTAGGCAAAGCTTCAGCAGCAGCTAATTTTTTAATACGTTTTTGCACCATTGCTGTTTAATAGTCATAACTGCAGTGCCTAATCAATCAGTGCCTAAAAACTTCTATTTTACATCATGTTGTGAGTAAACATTTTGACACTTGAATAAAAAGTACTATCTGTACAGCTGTATAAAATACCCAAGATAAACTGAACCCATAGTAAATCTCAGGGCAATGTGTGTCTAATAATTTGATTTTTAAATGGTATATCAAGCGCAAAAGCAATAGCCAGAGGAAGAAAAAAAATGCACAGTACAAGAGGTTACTTTGCTGAAATTAATGCTAAGATTGCTTAAGCACTGTTTGAATTTATTTGTGTGGTGGTGATGTATATGAAGTTTTCTAAACCTAACTATTGGGCATCTTTAACAGAATATATTTTACTAGTAACAGCAACTTTAGCTGTGATAAATCTGAAATGTGGTTGCATCATTTTTTTTGGGAGGTGAGCTGCTGAGCTGAAATGCTGAAATATTTTTTCAACTCCAGTGTTGAAAACAAAGCCTAGTGCTGTCCATGAAGAAAAGGCTAATGAAAAATTCCTGGAATAATTATTTCATTATAACTTTATTCATTTATTATTTTAGTCAGTGTGTCAGCCTAGTGTGCAATTTCATACATGATGCTAGTGAGGACAATGTATTTTGGACTGGTATTGTTGAGTTGCAAACTTGTAGTGATTGGAAGCTAAAATGGTTGGAAGAGATGATGATTGAGGCAGCTTTCATGATTCTTCTTGGACATAGGGAAGCCTTTTCTGCCTAGGGACAAATACAAACTCGAACTGGCTGAATGCTGGGCCTTTAAGATAAGAGTGTACAGTCCCAACATTATATAGTCCTTTATGTTCCCTGTGAATAAGTAGCTTCTCCTGTGATAACATCTGTTTTCTTGGCTGTGCTGTTCCCTGTAGTTAACAATTGCCTGTATCTCCATAGGGTCTAGTAACCTACCCAGATCTGGGCCATAATAGACTAGATCTAACTCAAGAGCTTACATGAAGAAGTTTACAGCAGTAACAGGCAACTGGACCAGATGCTCCATACAATATTGCAATCCGTTTGTTTTCTGGAAGTAGAGAGTTTTATCAGGGAGATGAGAGGTTAGCCAGAAACAAATGTTTCTGCAAAGAAACCACAACGGACTTTCTTCAAAAGCCATCATTGTCATATAAACTGCTCTCTACCAGGAGTCCTTGGTATAGTCTGTAGCATGTGTACAGCTGCAAGACATGCCAGCAAAAACCTAAAGCATTTGTTCTCTTTTCTATGTGAAAGAACTAACCTGCAAGATCAAGTGGAAACTGTAACATACTCCATGTCCATACAGCAAGAATTGCATTTATGAGAACATAATTCTTCCTGTGGGAGAGGAAAAAAGTGATAACAGTGAAGATGAAGTTTCCTTATGCGATAACAAAAATGTTTCCCGTAGTATTTGGAATGTCATTTAAAGGGTAGTTGAGCAAACCAGCAATTGATTAGTGGTAAGACTAAGGAAAACAGAGGTACTTTTTGGTATGGAATTTTTGCTGTTCAGGCTACATGTTTCAGTTGTGTGATTACATTAAATAGCTGATGCTAAGATTATAATGATAAACATAGGGAAATAGACTCTCTGGCTCAAAGAGGAGGTATCTCTTCCCTTGCAGTGATTACACATTCTTTGCAAGCCTAAAGCTTCTCTGCCAAGTGGGAAGGACCTCTTTTCCTGCTTTAAAACCTTTTATTTGATATAAATATATATATATAATAGTACGTATGTAAGAGAGGATGAAACTCTTCTGTGATTCTTTTTCTTTATGCTAGATGTTCATGGCTCATCTCTCAGTGCTGCGAGGGGGAGATGAGCTTACTTCCTCTGGGAGAGATCACAGTGTTGAAAATTCACACCAGATTATGCCATTCCCTTTCTTTATCTTTGAAGGCTTTGTCATTCTATCATGAAATACAAACGAGATAATCAAAGAAGCAACTTGGACAATGAATCACTAAAGTAAAGTCTAGTTGCTTCCTTGCTAGTCTAAAACAATTCATTAACCTGTAAGAGGCTTACTGTGTATCCAGTGTTTCAGCTCCTGTAGCTATAAGAACTGATGCTGCATGGCAGTTATGCTAGTTGTTTGGCTCTTTGTACCCTTTTATTATGATGGATGATGTGCTGCTTTGCTAGCAACAGATGAATAATCCCTAACAAAGCTCTTAGGACCGTTAGATCCTTTACAGAGGGAAAGGTGAGAGCAGAAAAACACAGCCCTTGAATGTAGCCTTCTGTTATCTGTGGGAAATACAGCTACACCAGTCTGAACACTGAAGAGTGCACAAACAGATCTTTAAACAAAACAAGTATCTTGCAACATACAAATTATTAATGTCAGCAAATAATCCTTACCGAACATCTTCAATGTCCAGAGTTTCACTAGCAAATTCAAGTATATCTGCTGCTGTTCCCACAAACATGAGAAGCAGCTGAGACAATTGATCCCGGGTGATTTCAACTCCAATAGGGAGAAGCCATCTCCCAACTACTAGCAGCAGTAGAAAAGTCTGGTGGAGGGCCAGTGTCCATACAGTCTCGCAGATTGTGGAGAGCTGATTCACAAAGACTTTAGCCTGTTTAAAAGACAATAATAAGATACTGTATCTTCAGGAGACTGACATTATAGATACCTTCAGAGACTGTACTCATCCTTGAGCCTACTTTTGTTCTCCTTCACATTGTATTAGAGCAAATCATTTTTATGTGGCAGGCATAGTTTGAAAAAAGACACATTAATACAAACTTTGGGTAATGAATAGCAAGTCTTTCTCTGTTTACTGCTCTTTCTGTTCTCATTTTTCAGCCAGCTGAGCATTATCCTTTGCAGAACTGTGATCCAGACACTTTCTAAATTCTAAAGTTACTGAGATTTGGAACATAATGGTAGGAGAGTTGCCACTTCACACAGAGACGTGCTCTACAAACAGCAGTTAGCATGCAGCACACTGTACACCATTTTCACAATACCGTTTTCTGAAACTATTCTTTCTTGTTTTTTAGTGTTCTTCACTGCATGAGGAGCCCATTCAAATAGACACAACAGTCCTCTCTAATTGCTCTAATTATCATAAGATCTTAACTAGGAATAGGAAAAGGTGTCCCACCGTTTGAATGATGTGGTGATCTGTTCCCTCACTTCCATGACTGCTGTCTCTGGATTGATTGTAGTCTTGGTTGCTGACATTCACCTGAACTGCTCCAGGCTCATTACCACAGTACTGTTGTGAACAAAAACATCACACATGCATAAACATCCCATACAGGGAGCAGATGCACTCTGTGGCTGAGAAAGTCCTGTTTTGCTGAACTGTAGATGGTTAATTTGTGAAATTCAGATGGTGCTTACAAAGGTACATGCTCACTCTGAATGTAATTCGCCTCTTGTTCAGAAGGGAGGAATTCCTCTCATGAGGACAGGAGTGATGTTTTGGTAGGTCCCTGAGAAAGTATAGCATTTTACTGTAGAAGAGGATGTAAATTTGAAGACTTATGGAGCGGGTGACATCTTTGTGCTGTTAAGATTTGGAGCAGCCCTGCAGAGAAGGACTTGGGGGTGTTGGTTGATGAGAAACTGAACGTGAGCCGGCAGTGTACGCTTGCCACCCAAACAGCCAACTATATCCTAGGCTGCATCAAAAAAAGCGTGACCAGCAGGTCAAAGGAGGTGATCCTCCCCCTCTCCTCTGCTCTCGTGAGACCTCACTTGGAGTACTGTGTGCAGTTCTGGTGTCCTCAACATAAAAATGACATGGAGCTGTTGGAGCAAGTCCAGAGGAGGGCCACGAGGATGATAAGGGGGCTGGAGCACCTCCTGTATGAAGACAGGCTGAGAGAGTTGGGGCTGTTCAGCCTGGAGAAGAGAAGGCTGCATGGAGACCTCATAGCAGCCTTCCAGTATCTGAAGGAGGCCTACAAGGATGCTGGGGGGACTCTTCATTAGGGACTGTAGTGGTAAGACAAGGGGTAACGGCTTCAAAATTAAACAGGGGAAGTTTAGATTAGATATAAGGAAGAAGTTCTTTACAGTGAGGGTGGTGAAGCACTGGAATGGGTTGCCCAAGGAAGTTGTGAATGCTCCATCCCTGGCGGTGTTCAAGGCCAGGTTGGACAGAGCCTTGGGTGACATGGTTTAGTGCGAGGTGTCCCTGCCCATGGCAGGGGGGTTGGAACTAGATGATCTTGAGGTCCTTCCTAACCCTAACCATTCTATGATTCTATAAAATGGCACTCTTTGAATACGATCTGCCTGCAGCTCTCCTGAACGGCTCTCCTGAACAGTTTCCTATATAGTCTCTCTCTAGATCAAAAACTGAAATAGGGTAAAAATTGGTCATGGTCAGCCTGCTGGTTTGTGGTCCTGGCCAGTCTCTATATTCAAAGTTGAATCTACCTAGTATATATCTTCAATATATCTAATATATATCTAGGCTGTAATGAATAGAGTTGGGGTTGTATTCTCTGCCCTCCTACACACACCCACACACCACCACCTTCCCCCCAAACCCCTTCCAAGCTGTGCCTTATTCTGCAAGGAAATTCATGATGTGAGAGGTGAGATACAGGAATAATCAAGAAAAATGGACCTGTGTTGTTGCCTGCCCCTGTAGAGTAGAGAAAAAACGGGTATTTTTACTTTCTCCAAGTACCCAGTGCTCTGGGAAATAGAATGGTGGCTAAAACATACTTTTACATCAACTGCAGTAAACCAGTAGGGCTGTAACACTGCACTGCCCTTCTTCCTTCACACACAAGGCTGGCCCTGGAGCAACTGGGGTATGATTCTAAAATTCTATATCTTCGTAGCAATCCCTTAACATCTCTTTGCATTATAATAAAAAGGGATAATTAGAAAATCAAACCATGCTGTTATTAAAGACTTTTATCCTGTCCTATTTGTGCCAGAGAACACAAGATGATTTGCATTTCTCCACTGGGCCCCCCACCATTTTATTGCATGGAGAGTGATTTTCTGCAACAATCGGAATGTGTTCTAGTGCATACTGAGTAGCTGTGTTCAGCATAATGCCTGCCAATATAAAGGCAACATTTCCCAGCAAGTGTCACATTCTAGCAAATTTCAGATTCTACTTTGATGCTTTATTTGGTCTCTGATAATGTCGCTCAGTATCTGGGTAAATGCTGCCTCTTGTCATAAATAAATGGAGCAACTTCCTATGGTCTGAAAAATCCAGTGGAAAAAGAAAAGTCAGGTTTTTTTGCTTTTATAATTGGAGGTAAAGGCTCTTAAATGGAATGCTTGCTGCCTTTGGACTGTGGGTGTGAAAGCTTTGAAAGATTCACATACACATGTAGGGAAGATGATATTTCCATGTGGAAGAGGAAAGTTTAGAGTTCTGGACATGGAAAGAGTGAGGTGGAGGGGCTGCTACTCTGCCTGGCTAGAGCCTTGTGGGGCTTATCTTACTAGGCTAGCCCCTCAACCAAAGGAGAGAGACAGAACAGCTTGTTCAGAGGATGTTTCAGAAACAAAATTTAACTGGTGCTCTGGAGAAATCTTTTTATCTGTTGCCTGTAGAAAATTCTAAAGCCTATGGAGGCCAGCCCTGAGGTCAAAGTCAGCCTTTCTGAGTAACCCCCACAGGCAGCGTGACACAGTTGGCTGAGGAAACCATGATCTAAAAACTGCATAACTACCCTAGAATACTAAGACGTTAATATATACCTTGTAACAAATCGTCTGGGTAGAACAAATGGATTACTAACTTGTGCTGGAGGTGGAAGGCTAATTCACTTTGACAGCCTTTGGTTTGCATTTGAGGTCACTCCACTGCTCCCCTGCCTGGTCTGGCAGAGGTAAGAGGAAGTGAGCCATGAACTTGCATTAAACCTCAACTCAGTGTTTGGAGATTTCTTGTTCGTGTTTTAAAGCCCCCTTTCTCAGGGATGAATCTGCCAAATTTGAGGCGGGACCCATGTAGGGCAAGCTGCTGCGTCTGCTGTATGTGCAAGGATGGCGGACATCCCTTCCCAAACACTGTGAGAATTCCCAGCAAGTAAATCAGGAGTCTGAAGGACAGGAGTGAAACAGGGGCCTGTAGCGGTTTTACTGTGTGGGTTGCAAGGCGCATGGCTGCTGCTTAGCAGATGCCATGGCTCTCCTGTGACAACAATGGAGAGCAGATAGCTCTCACAGTTGGTTTGCATAACCTCTGTACCGGGCAGAGGAGCTGCAGGAATCACCAACTCACAGCACTGGGCAGAGGTGAAGGAAAGCATGCCACGGTGTACATGAGGCTTGCAAGGGGGCAGGGGGCTCCTTTTTTTCTTTTTTCCTTTTTTCGTCCCCCCCCCCCCCCCCTTCCCTGCTCCCTCCCTCCAGTGGCACAAATGTGCAGAGAATATTTCTTTAAGAAAATTAATTCACTTTATCAGTGTATTTTGTAGGTTCCTTACATGTAACTTTTGCAACTACTCAAGCTGAGTGGGGAGGGGGGCAGGGTTACTATTTCAGTGCAAGGCTCCACGAACTCTGACTGAATGGCACTCCTCAGGGCCGAGCCCCTACCTCTTCTCAACTGCAGATAGGCAGGAAATGGAAAACTGCATCTGCAAAGCCAGTCATTTAAGTAGGCTCCTGATTTTTAACGTGTGTTCATATCTTGTGTTGGTTTGTTTCTCTCTGAATATTTATTAAGTGGTGATCATGGTGGTGATTCACTTGGAAGTTTGGAGAAGAGCCTTTATTTTTGTCATGTATATGAATATAAATAGGGCTGCTGGTGCCAGGCATATTTGCCTAGCCAATTATGTATGTGCAGTGACTTAATGGGAATGTGGCAAGGAAAAACGCTGAATTTCACAGGTAGCTGATAAATGCAGTTTACTTGGGTTACTCCTAGGTGTCAAGACTGTGTGCATAGCTAAATGAAAATGCCTAGGTCTTTTAACTGTGCGAAATAAAACAGGAAGAAATTGTACATGTTTTGCATAAATTCTAGCTTGGTTTACTTCATTTTTTCTTCTGACATGTAGCTTTCATCCCTCTGATTTATAAAATATCTAATCAAACCAGAAATTCTGTTGCATGACATAGTGTTGTCCTAGTATATGGCCTGCAAAGAGCTTGCTGTCAGTGCATGGGGTACGCCTGAAACTGAGCTAATTCAGCAAATTTCTCTTTGCATGTTATTCACAATCCATTATTCCCAAATATAATCAAGGTTAGCTAAAACTTTCCACAATGGGTCCAGCGTTGAAATAGTAAAATTGGTACTTGAACACAAATGCAGAGTACCCTCAATCCTTTTAATGTATGGCTGGCAGCCTGAGTACGGCATGGGAGAAGCTAGCTCTTCCCTGAAGCAGGCCCTCTGCTAAGCAACAGGTACTCCTCTTGCTCTCTGCAATTTGCTGGAAACAGAGTGCCCATCACTATGGCAACATGTGTGATGTCAGAAATTCAAAGCAACCATGACTGATTCATTTTGGTCATATAGGACAGCTGAAAAGTAAAACAGGGAGAAAAGATTGCTTAAGCTGATTTCCAAATTGAGGAAGATAATGGGTATGGGAGGGAAGAGAAATGGTGAAAGATGTAAGATCACTTCTAGGAGAGTGATATATTAGAATTTTAGCTGATAAGAGAATCCCAGCTCAGAATGAGGCTAAGGGAATGGGCACTGACATTTTAAGGAAGTAACGAATATTCAAGTTAAGGTAGTTAAAAGTACAATATTTGCCAAGTATCTACCTTATTATTGACTGGGAAGCCTACGTTCACTACAGCACAGGTAGCTGGGTAAGCCCTGCAAAAGGTGGTCGTTTATCACTTTCTGTGACAGTGATGCACCAGGCATTTGAAAAGGTAACAAAGGAATTTGTTTATCTGAGATGTCATACTTTATTAAGAAAGAATATTTGGGTTTTTTTAATGAATCAAATGGTTTTGATTTTCTTGCCACTATTCTGCAGACAGCAATTTTTTCATTCAGTACAGTTCAATTTACTTTATGGTCTTTCCCAAACATGTATTTCGTCCCCAAATACTTTACCACAAAGCAGTAGTTCCTACGCAGTCAGTATTTCACTGTCGATATATGAACGGTATTGCTTACGTCTAGTTCTACAGTACTCGGGCAGAATTGCCTCTGTCTTCAGGAAGAGAGGCTGCATATTAGCACACGCCTCAAGTAACAGCACCAACCTAAGCAGTTGATGTTTTCTGTTAAAGATTCAACATGAGATCAAAGCTCTACTGCTTTAAAGACCACAAACTGTTTTCATAGTATATATATTAAATCTGTGAATTTAGCAACTGTGCATAATCACCTGTTCTGTTAGTATTTTAATAAGGAAAATCCCAGCAATACCATAGTATCAGGAGTAGTACTAGTTTGGGTGCTGTGTTTGAGATTATTAGGAGGGCTGCTCCCCTTCTGGAAGTACTGTTTTTGAATCTGTTAGATTGTGTGTTTCCAGAACTCTCTATCCTGTCTCTCCAGGTATAAACTAAGCTGTTAACTTGATATACTCCCTCTTTAATTCACAGTAGCAGTATATCAATAAGAACAAAGTATGCCGTGTTCTAACATCATTTTGGGAAATAAACTGCTGCCTTTGACTACAGAATTAGCCTGCTTCTTGGATGAGATTTAACTATGACAAATGTTCTCAATATCCACATTACCTGTCTGTGACTGTTTAAGGAGATCTGGCAAAACAAGAAGACAATAAATTCCTGCTGCTGTATTTAGAAAAAGCCTCAGGCATTTTCAGTGTAAACACAATTTTGAATATTTGATTATGCTTCTGTGGGCTGTAACAATGTTTCAAAGGAGAAAATGAGGCACTAGGTCTTCTTAGTCTAATTTGTGTACTTTTTTCTGTTATTTTTTGCTCTTGTTTCTATCAGGCCCTTTTCTGTTGTGGATATAAGGTACTGCATATGTGCAAATTCTGGGATAGATAGAATCCCCTTCTCACTACATGGAAGTGCTATGCAGCCTATGAGGAGGTGGTTCACTCAACATGAGCTGCTGAGCTAACTGGCTCTGTTCTGGACCTAACTGGCTCCATCTGCCAAAAGAACAATTGCCTTAATTTTACCATGTGTTTTAGTCCTGAATTGGAATCCAGACACCCCATCCTAGACTACTATACAGCACAAAGAAACGACGTAAACACTGACAGACAAATTACCATGCCAGCTATCTGTGGTAGTAATCTGTGAGTATTCTTCTAGGCTGCAGGAAACATGAGGTAATTTGAGTTTAAGACCTCTTTTAGTGATACTTGTCTCAATTTTGGCTTGCTTGGAGTTGTGATATCTGCCTGTAAGGGCTGTGAAACTCACGCTTTATTTTACAAAGGCCTCTAAAGCAACTAAATTCTTTCACCATCCTCATGAAGATTCAACCTGGTAAGTTGGGGGTGAAAGGCTGTTTTTCAAACTTTTAGTCCTCAGTTCCCCAGAGAAGTGCAAATAAATTTTCAGCTAGTAATAAGGCTCATGACTTCGTATTTAGGGAATGCACAGTAGTCATAGTCTAGCTGTAGCTGGGCTGGGAGATCCACCAGTATAAAATAGAAGACCTGGCAGACTTCTGTCTGTATGCTCAAATCCAACCCATCAAATCATGCACCAACTTCATACTAGTCCATCTCATCTCGCAACAAATACCTGAGTCCCGTGATGAATTTCTAGTAGCCATAGTGATGGTACTGTGCAAATCAGATATAAAAATATTGCTGGTGAAAACCTGTGGAAGAAAATAAAAGATAGCTTAGTGTTCTATCGCATTGTAAAACCATATATCCTATCATTATCTGCATTGAAAAGGATCTTGTGCCTCCTACCCTATGGTTTATTAGGAAATAGGATAACTGCAAATAAGAGTTAATATTCTTTCCAAATTCTTCATGCTGTTAGTATTATGAATCATAGGTTTATTTGTACATCCATCTAAGATCACACATGGAAGTTTAAGATCTTTTGTTAAGAATAACCAAAGGCACTTTGCTGTTTGTATTTCCATCACATCATTTTCTGTACTTAAAAAGAGCCTCTAGCTAACATGCTCTTTCTGATTTCATGAAGGGTGAATTAATACATTGAGTCCCTCCACTGAGTGATGCTGGTATAAAGGCTGTTGATCAGAACCCTGTGCATTGATACAGTGAAGGCAGAAATAGCATCAGTTTGACTAAAACAATAATTTCTCCAGTAGGTCTTTCAGTGCAGGCTAAAATGGTTTATGAAAATGGGTCTTGGCCTTATTTACCCATTTTTACTGGCAGTTGCATAATTCTTTAGGATTTCTGTCTTTAGTTCTTTTCTCCCTGCCAGTCTTCTGCCTAACTTATGAAGCTTATTCAGCTTCTTCAGCTGAGTTTATTTGGAAGTAGTAGAGAGGTTCCATTACTCCTACAAGCACTGCAAGCACTGACTCTTGTGAGGGTTACTGATGTTTTCTTACTAAACACAGATTGGAGTTTTTTGGGGTTGGTGGGGTTTGTTTGTTTGTTTGGGGTTTGTTTGTTTTGTTTGGGTGGGGTTTTTGGTGGTGGTTTTTGTTTGTGGGTTGGTTTGGTTTTTGTTGGTGGTTTTTTTTGTTTGTTTGTTTTGTTTCGTTGTTTTTAATTCCTGTCCTTTCAGAGTGGGAATGAGGTCTGATGCCACTAATGTTCCACTTAGTTCTGCTATAGTATGAGTGAGCATCACTGCAATGCTGCTGAGGTGCACAGCAGCCTTTCTATCACATATATGTAATGGCCTAGGACAGCGCAGTGGAGTCAAACTCTGGAGACTTGCTTGATTGCTTCTATCCTGTCATTGGCATACCCTGCAGTGAATTTAAATTGCTTACAAGTATGTAACCGCAGCAATGGTTTGGTCAAATGTTGTTGCATTTATTGTTTGTTCCTACCCTGAATGTACCTTTCTTTTTATAACCCTGACTTTTCCAGTGGAGATTAAGTATCGAGGAAAAGAAAAAGAAACAAAACCAAAACTGCTGCTTGGGAAAATGACTGGCTTGCTGAGCTGCTATGAAATGTTTCAGACAATCCCCTCTAAAATAGTTCTGGTTTGGATTTTTTGGGTTGTGGTGGGGGTTTTGGGGGCTTGGGGGTTTTTGTCTGTGTGTTTGGGGTTTTTTTGGTGGGGGACTCTTTTCGAGGGTGAGGGTGTGCTCTTTGTTTTGGCAGTGGGGTTTTTTGCTTACTGTTCAAAAAAAGTTAGTGATTCTGCGGGGTTTTAGTCTAGGATGCGGGGTTTTTTGTTGGTTTTTTTTTTGTGGGGGGGTTTGGTTTGTGGTTGGTTTTTGGGGGGGTTTGGTTGGTTTTTTTGTTGTTTGGGGTTTTTTGTTTGTGGGTTTTTTTGTTTTTTGTTTTGTGGTGGGTTTTTTTGTTTGTTTGTCTGGGGCTTTTTTGAGAGAACACACCTCATTCAAATGGTAGAATAACATATTTTATATTATTTCCTGTAGGATTTGAGCACATGACAAATCTATCCAGCTGGCAGGTTAGCAATGCTGAGCTAATGATAACAGATCAGGCCAGGAGACTTCAGGGGCTTTAACCCTGTCTTTATTTCAGAAGGAGCAATCTAGAGGAAATATTATGTGGCCAGGCCCACAATAATACTCTTTTCTCCACATGTGCCATTTAAATTTTTGTGCTGGTGTAGTAAGTCTTTTGTCAATAATGAGTGGAGAGAATATGAGGCTCCTGGAAACAGGAGAGTCCTGTGGCACAGTCTGCCCATTGCTTGGATCAGTAACTGTCTATGGAGGTGTTTTCTATAAATGCAGGTGATACTGCCTGTTCTGAATGTGTTTTCCACTGGAGCAGAGTTATCCTAATGCAAATAGATGCTGGTCATTTGTCTACAGTTCTTACTTATAAACATATTTTACTGTGCTGCTTAAACTGTTGGAACACATCTACTTTCAAAATTTCCTTCTAGCTAAATTTAGCCCTTACAGCACGTGTACTCATCATCTAAAATGGATCTTGCTTTCCATAGCTATTTTGGTTTGGAATTTCCAAAAGCTGCCATAGCAAGAGTTCCTTCATGAAGACTCTGCTGCTGTCTCCTCTCTGGTGAATCGGATCTGCTCATTCTGCCTCTGTCTCATAACTGTGCATTTGGAGCTCTGCCATTGTTAAATTTTCCTGTGCGCCAGACTTTATCACTGATTTTAATACATTCAGATTTAGAGCATGAACACTTGTATAAATTGTCACACAACACTGCTTGTTAAAATGAGTTTCACAATGGGCAGAAATTTAAGATCATTGGAATACTCTCCAGGTTTTTTATAATCAATCTTTTTTTTTGGTCCTGGATTTGTCCCAGGGCCTGCTTGCAGTTTCAGTTTTTAAAAATAGGTCCTAGTGAAATCTTGACAATTAGTTACATGACCACTTCCTTTTTACAGAGTGTTTGTTTGGGTTGAGCGCTGGTGAGCTGTAGGTGACTGCAGCAGTTCTTCAGATGCATGTAAAAGCCCATGTGCTTAGGCAAACTCTGCTTTGACCAACTTTTTTTGTTCACTTCTCTGGCAGCCTTTCATGCATGAAAGTTCCCCTCTGCAATAGCCTCTCAAATCCAAATATCCAGGCCACTCTTGCTATATTGCGAGAGTGGTTGCTGCTCATCTTTTATTTGTTGCTGAGTTTTGATTCATGCATTGGTGTGGTGTTAGCACTGTTCCAAGTAGCAGGTATAGGGAATGCAGTCCCAGGGAAGGACGTGTACCTCTCCTGTAGCTACATTTCCCACATTTTTCAGCTGTTAGTACGGATACACGCATAGAGCTATACAGAGAGTGACTCCCAAGTAGTTTGCTGCAAAACTTCCCCTCCTGAAAGCCCTCTGGCTTTGGCAATGGACTAGCCGGGACTTAACCAGCTTCCTCCCCGCCGCCACACACACATCCCCAGGTGCAGCAGGGGAGAAAAGGCAACCCCCTGAAAGCCTGGCGGAAACAAAGCGAGGGCAGCACCACTCTCGGGCAGCAGCCGCTCAAAGTCAGCCTCGCGTCTGCAGCGAAGTACATGCAAAGAAGCAAGAGGGGCTCGTCGGAGCCGGCGGGATATGCTCACCATTTGTAGCCTCTGCCTTGTTTAAACTTGAGGGTAAGCCCTGTCTCCAGGCACAGGAGAAGATTGAGTAGTGCCAGCAGCCAGTACTTGGGTTCTTTCTTCACTGCAGTCACTCTCCAGACCCCGATGAGAGAGTGTAACACAAAGAGCAGGCGAGTAACCAGAGCATTGAGCAGCACCATCAGCTCCATCCTGGAGCAGCCCCCTCCCCTTCTCCCCGCACCGCAGGGGCCCAGCGCTTTTTAGGAGCCCTGGGAAGTTACTCTGGGAATCACTGGGAAGCTTGCGCACCACAGGCACACAGATCTCTTCCATCTCCACAAAGGGGCCCATTATAACAAAAAAGAAACGGCATTGCCCCTCCCCCAGACTTCCTGAAGACTTTTTAAAGGGAATAAAAAAAAAAAAGGCAGCTCACGCTTCCAGGCTGCAGTGGTGCGCAGCGCTCAGTACAGCTCTGAGCACCCTGAGCCAGCACCGTCAGGGCTTCCTTTCTGCCCCTCTCTTATCATCTGCTCAAGGACTAAATGTACCTTTTCTCTGCTAGCCCCACTTGCTGCTCTCATCTCATAGATTTTTAGCTAAGAGACAAAAATGTAATTTCAATCTTCCTTGCTTTTTAGCATTTTTAGCACCTTGCAGATGCTCCACTGCATTACTGAGACTGCAAAACCATCTTACATCTCTCTTCCCCCTAAAAGATATAATTCATATCCAGGAGCTTTGAAAAGTATCCTTTTAAAATGGCAATACAGAAAGCAGAAACTGTGTACTTAGTTCAATACTAGAATCCCTGTGTGCAACAGAAGATAGAAAAGCTAACCAGAACTGAAACCTAGACAAACTACTATATTGTATAATCTACACCTTGCTTCAGGACTAAGAAGCAGCTCCAGTAAGGGACTCCAGAAATCAGTTTGAGATCTTGGCTAATGCTAATGTAGGCCAAATAGGCCAATTAGAATGTATACCAAAAATGCAGAGAATTTTGACTGTTAGATCACCTACCTCTAGACTGACCTTTATCTTCTGTAGACATAGTTTATAATCTACAGAATAGGTTTTAAAATTACTTTGTTTCCTATAGTGATTATACATTTTATTTGAATTACGCTTGGGTAACCAAGGAGAAAATTCTTCTTGATCAGAATTGCCACTGTGTTGCTCCAGTTTTGTGTTAATTTACTGCCAAAGCACTTAAATTGAGATATACCATTGTAAAATACAGATAGAAAATCAAGTCTGTCTAATGTACTGTGGCACTCCAAAGATGCTGATTTCCTAGCTGTTTTAGTTTTAAATATCCTCTTCTACTTTAAACACAAGGAGATATTTTTCTAAGAGTTGAGACCTTTCTAAGAAGATGCTTTTCCTCGATTGCTAAGATCCAGGTTTTACGCACTGCAATACCAAGGCTCTTTCTCTATGAAGTGCTGAAGCTGGTGCTGGCCAGCTGATGTCCTTAGGGGTTGGAGGGATGGAGGAGATGACTACTTAAAAATAACCTTGCCCAGAAAAAAGAGAAACAAAAGGCCATTCCGCAGTATAGATCACTCAGGAAATGCCTGAGTAAATAAATGGACTGTGCAGCGTGCCTTTTGGAAGCAACAAAATCAAGCTCCTCACACTCAGAGGAAAATTAATTCAAGTCAAGGGCCTACTACTGATAATCCTCTGCCAACAGCCACCCTGCCATATCGTGCCTTGAGTGCTGTTGGTTCACAGCCCTTCCGCTGGTGTTAAGGTCAAACCCAGTTGAAGGGGGAAACAGAGAACAGACAGAACTGATAGATTGTTTAAACAAGATACTCTTCCATGGGGATGCTTGATGTCTAATAAATGACATGGGGGAACTGGTGTCTAATTGTTTATGGAGATCCTAAAAGTGCAGATGTCATAAACTTGGAAAGATGATGATCAGTGGGACATTCCCATGATTTTGTATATTCAGGAAGGATGTGGTGACCTTTGAGAATAGATAGTAGTTCTGTATATTAAAGACACTTTGGAGCTCAATGGCTTAACAAGGTAATTTCATCAAGGAACAATCCAGACTTCGCATCAGTGGAAGTCGCAAACTGAAGTAGGAAGAATATAGAATATTGCTTCTGGTTAGCTGACCAGTGGAATGTTATGGTGACACAACAGGCTGAGTAGAGGAAGGAAGTAAGCAGATATGGATCACTTCAGTGATTCAGTCTAGAAGAGGCAGAAATGACATCCAGACTTGATGAGTACATTTTTAGATGTCTCAATGGCTGGTTTGTGGAGCAGCAAGTTTGGGAGCCTGTGAGGGCAATGCTTAACTTTAATTCTGAGTGGTTTACAGGATATGATGTAGACAGTAACAGCTGAAGAGCTCCCCTGAAATGAGGATCTTAATGTGCTTAGATTCAGCATCCTTTCAGGAGTTCTCTAACATTGCTGTGCTTAGCTTCAAAACAGAAAACTAACACAGATCAGGAAGCTTTTTGAAAGAAAGACAGATGGAAGACCTAACCTTTGCAGGATGTATGGCTATTGCTTCTGTAAATCACATGAGAAGTGGAGAGAAAATAACTGTGTATCAAGAAAAGCTTGAGAGAGAGTGAAAATAAGCCAGCATTGGCAGGGTGAGATTGCAAGAGCAGGAAGGCATCCTTCAAAATGCTGAAATGGTGTCCAGATGAAGAAAACCAAGAAGATTATAAACTCTGGAAAGTTAAATATACAAACATGATAAGGCTGGCTGAAGAAATGTGGGGGGCAATTGACAAACACCATAATAACTAGAATGTCTGAAATCTGTTCAAATATACAGTGAAAAGGAAGTCTGACAGGGAATTGTTGGGTCAGTGGATGGTCAAGTTAGTTTTTTTTCCCCTACGACATTATACGTACTAGTGTTCCACTAATTCTGTTCTTTTCCTAGTTTCTACTAATTCGCGACTTACAATTGTCAGGCGAATTGATCATGGGCTAGGGAGTACGTAGTGGAAAAACTTTGTGTTTACCTTATTCTTTTACTCTTTTGCTGAGCATGGAGTTAGGTCTACTGTTGGAGGCAGACAGTGGAATAGATGGACCTTTGCTCTGTCCTGAAATGCCTACACTAATAGGGACTTTTTAGTCTCTAAAGAAATTGACTTGGAGTGAGAGCAGCACAGTTCATGAATTGGTAGGTTGGTAGTGTTGCTTTGATCCAAGCTTAGAGCAAGACTTATGTCTGTATGGAGTGCTCTGCTAATGATATACTCTCTCCTCTTTTCTGTCTGGAAACTTTGTCCAGCTGGGTGCTGAGAATTGCCTGTGTCTGGGAACCTTTGAGAGATGCTTCTAGATGAGCTGCCATATTCCCGCAAATCCTGGACATGATGGTGTGGAATTTTCATCAAAGACAACTTGCAAGACCTGCTACATGTCTCTTCCATATAATAATTAATTGCAGCACATCTGATGCATTTGAGAAATAAATGTTCCAGTTGGAAACCTGTAACGAGTGGTGTCCCTCAGGGATCGGTGTTGGGACCGGTCCTGTTCAACATCTTTGTCGGCGACATGGACAGTGGGATTGAGTGCGCCCTCAGCAAGTTTGCCGATGACACCAAGCTGTGTGGTTCGGTTGATACGCTGGAGGGAAGGGATGCCATCCAGAGGGACCTTGACACGCTTGTGAGGTGGGCCGATGCCAACCTTATGAAGTTTAACCAAGCCAAGTGCAAGGTCCTACACCTGGGTCGGGGCAACCCCAGGCACTGCTACAGGCTGGGCAGAGAAGAGATTCAGAGCAGCCCTGCAGAAAAGGACTTGGGGGTGTTGGTTGACGAGAAGCTTAACATGAGCCAGCAGTGTGCGCTGGCAGCCCAGAAAGCCAACCGTATCCTGGGCTGCATCAAAAGAAGCGTGACCAGCAGGTCGAAGGAGGTGATCCTGCCCCTCTACTCTGCTCTTGTGAGACCCCACTTGGAGTACTGTGTACAGTTCTGGTGTCCTCAACATAAAAAGGACATGGAGCTGTTGGAGCGAGTCCAGAGGAGGGCCACGAAGATGATAAGAGGGCTGGAGCACCTCCTGTATGAAGACAGGCTGAGAGAGTTGGGGCTGTTCAGCCTGGAGAAGAGAAGGCTGCGTGGTGACCTCATAGCAGCCTTCCAGTATCTGAAGGGGGTCTACAAGGATGCTGGGGAGGGACTCTTCCTTAGGGACTGTAGTGGTAGGACAAGGGGTAATGGGTTCAAACTTAAACAGAGGAAGTTTAGACTAGATATAAGGAAGAAGTTCTTTACAGTGAGGGTGGTGAAGCACTGGAATGGGTTGCCCAGGGAGGTTGTGGATGCTCCATCCCTGGCGGTGTTCAAGGTCAGGCTGGACAGAGCCTTGAACCACATGGTTTAGGGCAAGGTGTCCCTGCCCATGGCAGGGGGGTTGGAACTAGATGATCTTAAGGTCCTTTCCAACCCTTACAATTCTATGATTCTATGATTCTAAATGTTAAACCTTACTGTGCCCGACTACCAGTGACCTTCTGTGGGAATGTGAAACCTAGCACTCCGAAAAGCTGTGCCACAGGGTGTCTGCACATGTATTTGTCTAATTTCTGCTTCTGGGCTGAGTCAGTATGCTGATTTCACCAAACAGACCCCATAAATGCTAAAAATTGCGCCAGTTCCCAAGAGGAAACTAGGGTTGGAGATGGATCACAATTCAAATGCAAGTCAATGGTACCATGCTGTTGCTAAATGGATAGTCATATTAGCACATAAATACAGAACTGAAACCCGCAAGGTGTCAGGTCTCTTCCTCTTGGGAAGGCCTTACCTGAAGTGTAAGTGACTTTTGGTCAGTGAGGGAGAATCCAGTGGAGAAGTGCAAGAGTGCTTCTGTAGTAAGAAATTAATAAATTGCATAAACAAATGGTTTATTTTTAAATAGTGAAAGTGACATCCTTATTAGGTTGCAGTGCTAATAGAGTCAATAGCCCTGCTCAAACACCTAGAAGACTTCAGTTTGGACAGGAGTGCAAGGGTTGGACTCCTATGAGGAGGAATTCCAGAATAGAAGTTCTGGGAGTTTTGTTGGTTATGTGCACTGGTGGGTTTTTGTGGTAGGGTTGTTTGGTTGGGGTTGTTTGTTTTTTGTTTTTTGTTTTGTTTATAGTTGTTTTGTTTTGGGTGGTGTTGGGGGGAGCTATGAACAAAGTCTCAGAATTTATTTCTGTTGCTTACTTACCAACTGGAATGTTTTGGTAGTGAAATTTGGGGCTAGTGGCTATTTGCCATGTTCAAGAGTCTTTGAAGATTTGATTTACAATATTCATAAAGAAGTAATTATAGAGTATTAAGCAAGTAGCTGAGAATAGATCATAAATTCTATGCCAGTCAGCAATATTGTTCTGCTGTGAAAGAGGCACACTGGGGTGTATTAACAGACCTGTAATATGCCAGATTTGAGTTATTAGTTCCTCCATCTTTGATGCTGGGAAAGACTAAACTACCTTAATTCAGGTGATGTATTTCCAAGAGAGAACTGGTGGGATAGAGTGTCTAGAGAACAAGACTGCTGAGGAAGGAAAAAGGGGGTGCTGTTACTCAGTCTAGAGAAGAGAAAACTGAGGAGAGATGGAAGTGGCCAACTGTTCACAAAGCTGTTGCAGGGAGGCCAGGAAAAGTCTGTTTCCCAGTCCTAAAGCATACAGAAGGAAGTAAAGGCTTAAACAGCAAGAAAGATTGCAATTAGATGTCTGGAGACATATCTTGCTAGGAAGGATGGTGAAGTACTGTAATAGATTACACAGAGAGATGTCAAATCTCCATTGTTGCAGGCTTTTAAACATCTGCCAGGAATGACAGCAGTTTAGTTGATCGCACTGTGGGACAGAGGGCTGACTAGCAGATCTCTGGAGGTTTCTCCAAGTCTTACCTCCTAGGGCTCTAAGGTTTATTTCTTTCTTATCTGATCATTGTGTTGAGTCTCTGAGGAAGTTTCTTGCTTAAATTAAATCTGGTTAATTTTACTTCCAATAGGGTTCTTAAAGAGGAGGAAGTTGTTCTGTTTTCTGAATGCTTGACTGCAAACTCTGAATAATTATGACAGCCTTATAGAGAGTTTACAACAAGTGGCCATTAACATACATGTTGAAATGAATGGGAATGATTCAGTTTTATATGTGAAACAAACAAACAAACAAACAAATCTATCTGATTCTGTCATAAGTGAAAGCCTGACTCGCCGATCAAACGTAAGAGGAGAAAGCCAGATCCTTCAAAACATGATATGTGATAGAAGGTACTAGCTATAGCTCAATAAGGGTGTGAAGGAAATGGATAAAGGAGTGAAAAAACAGAATATAAAAAGATTAGCTCTCCAGTAAAGCGCCAATATCATTGCAGAAGCATTAAAATCCCTGCAGGAGATTTACTGAGGACTCTGCTCTGGATTAGAATTTGATATAAAATAACTTAACCGAAGTCATACAATTTCTGTGCCATTTGTAGCTGAGTTAATAGCATATGTTCCTGGAGGATTACAGTCAATGATTAAGGAAATTAGGTTTTGTTTGAATTTAATTTAGTTGTATAAAGCTGCTACAATAATTTACAACTTTGATATTTAATATTTAATAACCCAGATCTTAAAAGAATCAGAGATATAGCAATGTCCTTACATATTGAAATATTATCCCCATAAGTCATTTATATTTGCTAGTTGATAAGAATGTTCATCAACTAGATGGGCTCAACAGGAGCTACTTGATAAAAACCAATGCAGTTTTACAGGTGGTGGTGGTGAAATCTTTCTGTATCTGTTATCCAGTAAATCATAATTCACTTAAAAAGAACTTTGCAGTCTCAGTTTCAGTAATCACGAGAATTCTTTAGTCTAATTTCCAAGCTTTTGGCTTCATGAACATTGCAATTCCCATCTCTTCTTTCTTATGAGCCTGCTTCTGCACCTCTACCCTTTCTTTATTTTTTGTATTTTTAATGTTTTTCTCAGTCTAGAATTTAGCAAGCCATCTTGCCTCTGTTGAGAGAAAAGGAGGCATGTAAAAGAACACTCCTATCTCAAAATCAAGCCCCCAGTATTTTTGGGCACCTTTCTATTTGTCACTAAATATATTAGGGCCACAAGGCTTGGTTTAGGTCCCACCCTGTGCCCACACCACCACCTGCAGAACCCAGTCTCAAAAAAACATACTTGTGCAAGCTTATTATCCATAGGTGCGAAACTGCACCATACAAAAGAAGAGAGCAAAAGGCTTCCAGTGCCAGCCTGTTCTCACTTTCTCTTTGCCCTCTATAATCTGGACATAATTTTCACACCACGCTTTCTTTTTGTGCTTGTTGTCATTTCTCACCTTCTCTATACCTCTTTCTTGGAGGATGGGGTCCATCACATCATTGGCTGTTTTGGATAGTTACCATCTATTGTGGGCCACTGCCTTCCAAAACATAGATCTGATTCAGGAAAGTGAGCTTAGCACAAACTTCAGTTCATATTTTATGCATTGTGAGTACAGCCTTTTAGAAAGGAAGGTGAAAACACTTACTACATGATGTTGTCAGTTATTAGTGGGCATGGGTCTGCAGTGAGCACTAGGCTCCTGACCACAGTGTCAGATGGTGTGAGCTGGCAGAGGTCCACTGACATCAAAGCTTCTGCAGCCCCAAAATATGGCACAGAGGGGTATGTTTACACCTCTCTTTAAAGCTGGGGGAAGCATATGGACAGTTTATAGCTCTGAACAGTTATACATCTTCTTTTGTTAGTTTTATAGTTAAGGAAAAAGAAAAAAAGCATTCTGGAAGGACCATTTTTTCCGTAAAGAACTAAGGAGAATAAAAAAGTTTTCATGTATTTTAAGATGTGTAATTCCTCCTCCAGTCTGGGCTATATTTCTGATAATATACAGGAGTTCTGCAGCACTGCGTATTTCAAAGAACAGAAGCAACCTTGTTCTGCAGGCACTATTTCAACCATGGTCAAAGTGGAAGAGCTGAAGTTACAAACACTGAAAAACCACAGTATTCATCCTCAGCCAAAAGGAAAACTTTCAATCTTTGGCTAGGAATCCTTTGGATGGTCTTTCTAGTCATTCTCTTTCCCATCTTCAAGTGTAAGAATCATGCGATGACCCCAGAGGAAAAATGTTGTTTAGGTTTGGGGCACAATGAAGTGGTGGCTGGGCAAAAGTTCTTGGTGTAGCTATTGCTAGTGAAAAGTTCAGGTTCTTCCACAGATGGAACACTAGGCACACAGGCAAAATATTTTAGGCTTTATAAGACAGTTATCAAATTGTTCCATTCCCTGGCGGTGTTCAGGGCTAGGTTGGACAGAGCCTTGGGCAACATGGTTTAGTGCGAGGTGTCCCTGCCCATGGCAGGGGGGTTGGAACTAGGTGATGTTAAGGTCCTTTCGAACCCAAAACATCCTATGGTTCTATAAGATTGTAAGCTAAAAGCTAGTGGTGCTGCTTTTGTTTACGCTATGAGTACCTCTGCATAGTGTGTTACACTTAAGTTCATCCTCCATGATCTGAACTCACTGGAACTTCTACGAAAGTAATTGTTATAGCACCAAGTTAAGCCAATGCATATGAGGCCAAGCTAATATAGCCAGTGTCTCACTATAGCTTGACTTCTTTGAGCAAGGTGTCTTGCTAATTACAATCATATGCCTCTGACAAAGTGTAAGTAAGAGAGTTTGCTCAGTTGGCAAAATGTTTAATATATTTAAAAAAAAAAAACCTAAATAACAAAACCCCAAAAACCTTCCTGTAATGTTAGTACTGGCTAAATGAGAAGTCAGGTCTCTCGAAAAGTAAAGCTGATTGTCTCAGGGAAGTCATGGAAGGATGCTGGCTGCTCTGCACATCTGTGCCTGATAAATAGTGTATTTCATTTTTTTATATTTTACATTTATTTTCCATGATATGAAGGCTGTGTGTAGGCTTTTGCCATCATCATTCTGAACAGTTAAATAATGATACTTGGCTATGGTCCTAATAAGCCACTTTCCTCCCTAGGATTATCAGAGTCCAGTGATCTGCATCTACGTGTATCTATATTTGTATGTATATATTTTGTCCCCTGACATGTGTTCAGGATTTAATTAAGAAAATAATTCTGAAGCTGTGTACAAAACTCCTTAATATTTCTACAAGCCAATTTGTTAAGCTGGCTTTTCAGTCTGTTGTACTGGACTGTACCATAAAATACAGGTTAGCAGATTGGGAAATTATTACATGAATGCAGACAAGGGGAGGGGAAGTGTGTAAAGGAAAAAACTCCTTCCCCCAAAAAACCTAAGTCACAATCTGCTAATCATATTCATCATCATGGCAGTAGAAATATAATGACATGAGTCTTTATCTGAGAGCCAGGCTTCCATAAGGCTGTCAAGATGCCTAATTATGTTGTTCTGTTGTATTTGACTGCCACAGACCTGTGAAGTAAAAAAAAAAAAGTATGATCAGCAATACCCTGTTTGAACTGGAATACGATACTGACTTTCCCGTCCTCTTGTTATGAGGGAAAGCTTCCTGAGGACAAAAATTTTCACATCTTTGTTGGTTGCAAAATATATTCAATTTTACACACAAGTTTCTTCCCAAAGGCTGCAGTTTCTGAGAAAACCATCTGCTCAATCATTTTCTTTCCTGGCAAAAAGAGAGGCTGAGTGCCAGAATTTTTTTCTATGATGTTTATCCATAAGTTATTAATACCTATCAGACATCCATAGAGATCTTCAATGTTTTTCTTTTGTTGAGTAAAACAATATTGTTGAGTTGTCTGACAACATGAAGAATGAGCATTGTTTCTGATCACCCCCACTGTATGGCTAACAATGCCAGCTTGTTTATAAATAATGTCATCTGTTGCCTCCTCTTGAGTGCTTTATCCCATTGACTGTACTTCCCTTGTCCTTTATTTGGGACATCTGTATATGCTGGTCCTGGTATACATAATGACTTGGGAGGCTTGAATGAAAAGAGCTTATATGGTGTAATAGGTATGTACAAATATCTTCTGGAGTTTAGACTCTGCAATGTCACAGTGTGTTCCTAATGGTTTTTAAACTGCGTTGAAGTCAAATGTCAAATCTGAGTACTGCTGCATGGGAAAAGTCACGCATAGAAAATCCAGTTTAAATAAAAAAGAACAAAACCAAGACAAACAAACAAAAAAACCAACCCAAGCACACAAAACATCCAAACTGAACAAAAAAACCCACAGCACAACTAATGATCCCGGTGAATGGCTACTAGTTCTCATAAATTTGTTGAGTCTGGTAAAACTGTGTTTGAAATAGCAAAATTTTACTTGAGAGGAGAATCTTTAGTATCTGGCAAGAAATAATAAGGAAAGGTCTTAGACTGAGTTTTGTAATTGTTTGCTGACTTTTCCATGCTTAATATATAGTAGCAACAGCACTAAGGGATTCAAATGAGAAGACAAAAGGAGGATTTTACTGCAATAGTTCTGGTGTGTATTAAGGGCAGCTTTACCCTCAAATTCCTTCAGAGAACAGTTTAGGAGTGTATCAGAGCATTTACTGTAATAAATGACAGTTGGAGGACAAACCAATAAAGTTTCATCAGGCTTTATTTTCTTATTTTTAAGAGCAAAACCTATTTCATCTAAGAGTTTTCACTGGAGTATTTCAATTATTCCAACTTCTGTTAACAGTTTCAATGGAGGAAGATAGTCCTATTGCTCTTGAAAACATCTTTGTTTATTAATACTCTCCAATACCTCTATTGATTAGGAGCTGTTGAGTCCCTCTTCTGAGAGTTTGATTGGGATCTATTAATTTAGTGTTTTGTTAACTTTTGTAGAAATCAAAGTTTATCCAAATTAGTATATTTTTTGAAATGCTACTAATCAATTATTTTTGTCAGTAACTGAATCAGAAAACAGGGGCTTTTCTAAGAAAGGATACATAAGTCTGTCAGTTCTCTACTTGAAAGTCTCTTTCAGTGTCTTAAAGATAGACAACACAGTTTTGACATGCTTGTTGAAGCGTTTGAGGAGAGAGGTAACTTGTTCACAGAAGAAGCTTTTATTATTTTGACTGCACCAAGTAAAACCAAAATCTTTTAGCATAAGCCCATTAAAATGTAAAGCTCAGAGTCTCAGCTCAAAGAGATAACTGCCATATTCAGAAGTCCTACAAAGAATGGGCTGTCATTAGAGTCACATCAGAAAAAAATTGCTTTACTGATTACACCTTGTGTTTTGAGTTTTGTGTTTGTTCTGAGTATGTGTGAGGGTTTTTTGGGAGGTGTGTGTGTTTGCTTGGTGGGGGTTGGAACCAGAGAAAGAGGTGAGCAAGGACGATGGAGGCCTGATCAAGCTGTCCATAACTTTCACTGCACAGAGGCATATAAATCATATGATAAGGTATGTTAGTTTGAAATGTAGCCCAGAATGCCCAGAAGCTCAGGATCCTGATTTACAGTACTCTGAGCAGAAGACATCTTGCTAATTCTTTCATTCTTGTGGTAAGACAGAAATATTTAGTACTTTTCTTGAGAATATTGTGAAATCTTGGGCTTTTCTGAAAGTGTGTCTAAATCTGGCAGAAGAGAACTTTGCAACTCCTGAGATTCAGAAAAACCTTTATTCTTTAAATTCACAGAATGTGTGAGGAGGATCTAGGCTCCTGATCTTTGTAGCATTCTGTGACCCTGAATTACCATGACTGCTGTAGAAGTCCAGTAGGTAACACTTACTCATCTGTGCTAGATATACAGGAGTACTGAACAAAATGAACCACTGGTGCTACAGAACTGGAAAATTAAATCAGTATGCAAAACCTGAAGCACTAGTGTGACAGAGTGAATGGCACATGAGCATATGATTTATAAATTGTAATTTGGCATACATTGAGGAAACGTAATACATGTAAATGGTGTCCGCATTCTGGGATACTGACACTGCAATGTAAATGGATGGTACAGTAGTTTTGGACTGCTCCAGTTTCTGCATAAACTTTCTATTTAACTGAGTAACTCATCTTTACGGCTTGACTGGTGATTTTTTCCTCTTAACTGTCTTATGTATGTTTGATGGCAATAATTAGCAACAAGTCTGTGAACTGTCACACAAAAATGAAGTGAAGAATTTCCACATAGAATACATTTCTAGAAGAGAGAAGGTTCCACCAAAAAGGTGTGGTTTTATTACTCATTTTTGTTATTCATGAACTTTATTACATTGATAGGGCAGTATGAGGGGGACTATACTGTTACTTCTCATTTATGATTCTTGCGGTTTGTCCTTGTATGTTAATAGCTTTCTGTGACATCATTTTATTCTGCACAACATGTCTAATGCAACTATCCCAAACTGTTTGACTGCAGATCACCTATTCAAAGAATTTAAGTCGGGCTGTGATTTAAAATAAGATGCGAAGTTGAATAAACTTCCTGGCTGTTGTTATAGACTCTGAGGAGTCAAAGGAGAAAGTTGTTGTATCAGATGTAGAATTAAGTGGTGTTAAATGAGGAGCACCAAAACAGGGACAACTGGAGATATACAGAAAGAGGCGTCTGTAAAGGGAAAAGTGAGCCTGGCCAATGAGAGCTAGGCTCTGAAATGACTCGTATGCTGGCTGTTGCTACAAGTTCAAGAATCTTCCAGTGTGGTAGTTGGATATGGATTCTTGAACTTGTAGTAAGAGTCAGTTCATGAGCCTGACAAGGAACCAGAAAGGCAAGAAGTGGCTGATATTTCAGATAAGGCAGAATTGAAACTGTATTGGAGATGAAGGGTATATTTACAAATGTAGCTGGAGGTGAAAGAGGGCACCATTGTTTAGTATGATGTCAGTAGTGAAGCATGAGTTAATGTATCTAGTAATAAATGCAGTACATTGTGCAGTATCCTAAAGGGACATACTACAGGCTCTGGAGGATGTGGATGAAGTGTCCACCCACCTTTGGCAAGCTCCACAGTTTTGAAGTCCTACATACCAAGGTTACGAAACCGAACATTTAAAGAACGAGGCATTTGGGAACTGAAACCAGAGCTGCATTATGCTATAGTTAAATATGCTTATAATAAAAGAGTCAAGTAAAATAAAGAAAAGAAATAGAGTATGCAGAGCTGGTTTCTCCTAATCTGAAGTCCATGGCTCTTCCTTTTGTATTTCGAAGCAGTTACCCAAAGGGATTAGAGAAGTCAGAATTACGGATTCAATGGTAGCAGAGATGTTTTACAGACTCAGCTGGAGTTGGGGTGGGGTGTTTTCTGGGTTGGTTTTTTTTTTTTGTTTGTTCTTTTTTTGCTACCAGACCTCAAACTCATCCTTTTCCATTTTCCTTCTCAGTAATATGAATAGCTTTTTAGTACCAGTTTTAAAATGTTTCTTTCAGTAGCACACCTGAACTCTTCAATCTCTCACTACCAGAAGTTAGTGAGGGAGGGAGGAGGCTATGCCCACACTTACTCTTGGTGCCATTTACTGCTTAATTTGCATGAATATCACATTCCAAAAGGAGGATTTTCTTTGTCTTAAAACCAAGATAATTAGTGTTACCCATGTATTGTACACTAATAAAGCTGATAAGAGGAGAAATATTACAGTAAAGCATATTAACTAAGGGACACTTCATGCAATATGGAAAATATCATCATAAGTGAAAATAATTAGCCTTGAAAAACTGGCATCTGCTACAGCTATAAATACAGCTGCACCAGAGAGGTTAAAGATGCCTCTGTGGAGGTATTTAAAGGTATTTTAATACTTCTGTCACTACAGTAACTATACACCATCCATGAGGGCAGCTGTAAAATGCTCATGTGTGAGAAAAAAGCTAAATATGAAATATCTAATAACACAAAAAACTTCTGTGTCTTTATTTTGCTAGGTATTTCTTATATTAGGAAGAAACATCCTTTAAAATATAGGGTCTTTTTCCCTGACAAACTTGCAGGCACTGAAATCGGCAGCGGAGTGGGTTCATTCCATTTCTTGCATTAGCCACCAAGGGCGAGCTTTTGATGAAGTTTTAATCTCTCTTGTATTTGCATGCAAGCAGCTTTGAGCCCTTGCAGCAGTGTACACAGAGCTGGTCAGTGGGTATTGCTCAGGGACCTGTTCTGGACACGTCTGCATGAGCAAAGCTACTAGTATCAGAAATGCAGATGTGCTGTAAGGCTTTGGTAGACAAGCCATCGCTATGTCATTATGGTGTCTATTGGATCAAAAATGGTTTAATGCATTGTTGTGTGCTGGTTTGAAGCCACTGAGGAAGGAAGCTAAACATCAGGCTAAAAATAAGTTGATGAATCAAAGCTGCCTTCTGGCTCTTGAGGAGATGTAGACCAGGAAATCCCTGCAGTCTATGATTCTATGGAACTGTCTGGGGCAAAAAAAAAAAAGCATCTGGGTGTGGCTTTTCCATTTGTTACAGATGATGCTGTATCACCCCAGGTTTTCAGGACAGTCCCGTAAGCCAACAGTACACGTGACAAAGTGATCAGTTACTGTGAAATTACAGGTTGAGTCTGCATAGCTATATCAGAAACCAGTTTTCAAATGTTTCCTTAGAAATAAAATACTGCTGGCCAAGTGTGAGATAATGTGTAATGGAAGGTTCATATTATAGTCCTAGAACAATCTGGATTTGGGCCAAGAGATGAAACTGAATATGCTTTAGTAAAAGCAGGGATGATTCTATCAGGGAAGGACTCATCCTGGGCTCTGATAAGCATTCCCCAAGTTTAACCAAGCTAGCTAGTCTGAGGCCACCTTGGTGAGAGCTGGTGAGAGGCTGTATCTCCAACTAGAGTAAACTCTTTCCATTCCCATCCTTGTCCAGCTGTGCTCTGAAAAGGACTGGATAGGGCTATACTATGAAGGTGACATACATCCTATTTGCCTTTTCCTACATATGACCAAACTTGCTTTCCCACTACCATGCCATGCCACTCCAACGTGGCATAGTTATCTTATGGTTGAAGAATAGATGGGACAAGATAAACTTGAGCAAGGTGCCAATGACTCCAGTTAGCTGATGAGAATATTTGTAGATGCCTTTGTGATGATAGATCTTTGTAGGGGAGCTCAGTGGTACCTCGCCAAAAAGCCTTCTGGGTCTCAGAAGCTCCGAAGAGCACAGGAGTCTCCCTACCACCATGACCTCCTTGAGCACATAAGCCCATGTGCTTCTTCACTGTGCTGACTTACTGTTTGGCTTTCAGCTCCTCAGCCCTTCTATTTGGGAACCAATGGCTTAGGCTCAGGCCTGCTAAAAGGCAGCTGACAGACCTGTGGTTGACAACTTTCTCTGCAGACCTAATGGGATATTCTTAAAGGTACAGGCCTGTACCAGAAAGACTTTCCAAAGGGGGCACTGTAAGACCATGTTATAAACTTCCCTAGGAGCTAGGGGCCCTCACAGATACCATATCGTTCTCCAAGTGCAAAATACATCTCTTTGGTCTTGGTTCCTCCAAGATAAACATGTAGCTGTGTGCAGCTTTTTCTTCTAACTTCCTACCAAAACAGAACACTTCACTGCGAATGCTTTTTCCCTTACGGGACGAGAGTATTAATGACACATGACAGATGTTAGTCGTGGTTGCTTTGTACACTACTGGAAGGCACTTGGGTGCTACAGAGATGTTTATGGCATAAGAAGTTTTAGAATAATGCAACTGGAGCTTATATTTGTATTTAAAGTTAATTACTGGGTTTCAGTTTTTAGCTTCTGAGTTAACAATTATTTTCAAGTCATGAAGGGCAGATCTCTGACAGAAAATGTTATTTTTCTGCCTGAGATCCATCTGTAAGTAATAGGTAACTTATGTTCAAGAGAATTTGAAATCCAGTCTTTAATGGTGAGGTACGAGAAGTGCATGTGTGAAGGGGGAGAGAAAATTCTAAGAGCTACTGAGGGAAACTAGTCTCTACTGTTCTTCCCTAGCCCTCTTGCAGTGTTGATAAAGATGCTAATGGACTTCTATTGTGCGTGTGTCTATTTTGATAACTATAATGTAGGGGAAAAAAGGCATTAAGTTGAAGTGCTTCTTCTCCAGGGTATTTATTGAACTGTTCTACAAAAGCCAAATCCAGACTCCTAGCTTAAACACTGGCATCAGATATAAAATTCTGGATATTGCACTAGCGGCATGACCATTGTCAGATAGGAGCTTAGGGCCTGCAACTTGCACCTATTCTTAGTCATCTGACAATGCCTAGATTTTAGTTTTATTGTAGACTGGGTAAATGCAAACACAGGCAAGACCCTTAGCATCCCAAACGGAAGGTCCCATCCTAGTCACAAGATTCAGCAGTTCTTATATACAACCTAGTCCATACTGCATCTCTTTCCCAAAGCCTTACAAAAGAAAATGGCTTAGCTACTAGCTTGCAGATTTGGACTGTCATCTTGGTTAAAGACATATAGTGCCAAGTTTTACATGCCTCGGCAAGAACATCTGTTTGGCAGCTGCATCTGGTTTCAAATCAAATACGACATCCTACCTCCCCACTGTTATGAAGAACTGCAGATGAGAGGAGTTAGCTGTGGCTTGCTTCCAGTTCTGTTGTGTGATCAGCTTACACACCAATGGGACAAACAGTAATGCAGAGTGTATTCACTAGCTTGGCTTTTTAGCTGTCAGGTAATCCACCGTGTGAAATTCTGTAAGAAAACTGAATATATGTGGAAAGTATTTCCAAGTGTGTTTGAACTGAGCACTCATTTTCATGTTTTGAGGACATAAGACCTTATCCAGTATCATGGAAGAGATGTGAGCATTTCTCAAGTCCAATAAACTTTGAAGCAGGTCTTTAAATGACTTGTGAAAAATCTGCCTGCCCCATATAGACTGATACAGTGTTTGTTGCTATTTGCTCTTTGTAAGAAGAGCTCTCTCTCTAAAATGGCATTGAAAAAAGGGCTTGCTGCAGGGGGTGTTTTGATTTTTGACTAATTACGACATCCACACGGGCTTACCATGTCAATAAGGGATTTCCCAGCTTATACGGGCTTGTAGGCAGTCCAGGCAAGAGCCTCTCCCACCACTGCCAGCAGGGTTGTGCCAGCCTGGGGGCTGCTGGCTGTGCAGGATGCTGAAGCCGGTGTCAGCGGACCTTGGCCTCACGTCAAGCTCAGCTCCTTCCTATGGTGGAACTACAGGTTTTCAGAGCACTGTGCTTCATCTTTGCTCCTCTTTGCTTCACATGGTTCTGAGGTCTATCCGCAGTTTGTGACTCATGGCCATGTGAAGCTTCTACTGCACTCACTGACACTGTCAGCAATTAACGATCATCCTTGTGCAATTTGCTGGTGTTGCTGTATTTTCATGCATAAAGATTGCATTTGATATAACCTAACTCCTTCAAGTACTGTGTGCCTAACCAGATCTTTGTCTGCCTAACACCAGGAACAAGGAGGAATCTAAGGCAGGGAGATGTCTAGGGAATAGAAGATGATTTAGAGAGAGAGGGGAGGAGCTGGGGTGAATTCCCATCATATTTGCTATACATGGGTATGAACCCCAGTCCTGTCAGTGCATGCTTCCAGATACCTTTCAGCTGGTATAGATGAAAATGTAGCAATTCCTGGCATTTTTATTTTTAAAGAACAAGAGCTGATATAGCTGGTCTGCCCAACTGAATAAAAAATTTCATTGTTAGATCCTTTAGCTGTTTTAAGTACTTGTTTCCCTAGTTGTTTCCCCAGTAGCTTGAGTTCATTTACCTCAATGAGCCTTCTGGATGCACAGCAAGTGCAGAAATGGATAACTGGTAGCTGTATGCAGCTTTTTCCACGTATTTTGTTCAGCCTCTGAGACAAGTACTTGCTGTTAAAAGGAATCTTCAGTTCAGAAAACATGGGATATACGAACAATGGGATTGGGTTTTAAACTATATGAGATTAGCAAGGTCTTTTAATTGGTGGAGGCATATTTTTAAGCACTTCTTTAATCCTTTATTCTAAACCACAGGAAGTTCCACCTGAATATGAGGAAGAACTTTACTGTGAGGGTGACTGAGCATTGGAATAGGTTGCCCTGGGAGGCTGTGGAGTCTCCTTCCCTGGAGATAAAGAGCCATCTGGACAGAAAATGAGGCTGTGTGGCTCTCATATTTATAATTCAGAAGTGTTCTCCATACAAATAACTATTTAAAATTCTCAATTAGATTATAGTGACTACAAGAAAAAGTTGTTCTAAAAGTGAAATTACAGACTGTTATGACTAATGCTGTAAAAATTAGCATGAAGTAGCTCAGACCAAATTATCCCTGAGAATTTGCAATTAGAAGCACCCGCTATTAGTGCATTTGCTAAGTTTTTACCAATTAATCATTACTTCCTCAAATAACATGAAACTGAATGTTGTGAATATGGTGAGAATGATTAATTGCTAGTGGTAAATTGCTGACTAGCTCCACTATTACTTCTACTTAAAAGATTTTTCAGAAATGTGTCTATCACTTTATGAATGCATAAATTATGCTAATGTGCTCAGTATCAGTAGGATTTTCTTTGTCTTACTTAGCTGGTAGCATCTGTTCTCAAACTTAGACAAGTTTCAGACTTTCAGAGCATGAACTATGTAACAAACATTTTTTACCTTGGGTTTTTTTTTCCTGCTTCTTTTTTCAACACATACATGAATATGAGGGAGTATTATGCCACTGGTGTGTAACTAAAGTGGGTGTTCTAGTAATTTGTTTTTCAAGAAACCTCTACTTCTATGGGTCTCAGACATTCTGAAAAGGTTAGTGAAGTAGAACACTAATTAATGGTTCAATAAATAGTTGTTATTTGAAGCCTTTGTCTTTACATGATCTGGGGGTTGGAGTAGATATGTAGATCTTAAATTCTGCTAATTCAGGAGTGCTTTTATCCTGTGTCATCAGATGCATTGCAGCATTAATATAAATTGGAAATGTCTAAATCGGAGAGCACATCATTACAGCTGTTGAGCAAAACAACAGCGGATTGCTAAAAGGAATAATACTGTGTTAGTGGATTCATAAGAAATATAGAGAAATCTGGAAATTATCAAGAGATACATGAAATGTTATGAAATGGTTAGAATTGTTTATCTTAGCTGTTCTGAGATAAAGTCACTACATGGATTGAACAACTCTGAAGTGCAGCTTGTGAAAACTGCCAGAAATTAAGATTTCACAAAATTGGGAGAAAAAGAAGTTGTAAACCAGCCAGCAAGGGAAGAAAAACCAAAAACCCTAGGTATTTTTGGCACACCTCAGGTGGAAATGGAAAAAGTATGGGTGAAAGACTCTCCCTATTCCCAGTCCATTAGAGCTGTAAAAAAGGAACTATTTTCTGATAAACATTTAGCTTCCTAGAGAAAAATGTACTTGTAAATTAAGCCTGCAGTTCTTATTATGTTGCTGATGAATGGGTAGTGCTAGTAAATATTGCTTAGATCACTTAGTCCGTTATAGTGAAATGGAGACAACAGAGGAGAAGCAGAAAAGATGTAGCTATCATTTAAAACTGACCTAGCACCTGAAATGTTCTCAAAGCTTTATGAATATAATAAATGAGATAATAATAGCCCTTGTCCTAAATGTTGCAATCAAGAGTCTTCATATGGTGCAGTGGAAATTCCTATTGAGAGCTTTTGGTGAGACAAGCTTAGTGCCTCTCTATGAAGCACTCCCTCATTTGGAGCACTGGGCTTCCAAGCAGAAGCCCACCTGGAGACTCTGCTACTGTAGACAAGGATGGCAGGAGAACAGGCAGGGGAAGTTACATCTGCAGGGCCTTTCTATGGAGTAAAAACATTAGTTTCTGGATTGCTTCTCCCAATGTTTTTTTAGAACTTAACCTGAGTGGAAGAGGAAATGAAGAGCAATGAGGCATTTCTACGCAGTTATTATCAAGGGAACAGTCGAAGTCAGCCTTAAGCAGCCATGTCATCCAAAGCCATGTTCCTCTTCTCTAATGATGTTCTGCACAAGCATCCAGGTATCTTCAGAATCTGTTGTACAAGAGTACCTGGCAGAGCAGGGCTGCTGTAATGAACTCTCCTTTGTGATTAATTCCTGCATTGCATAAAGTGACAATCTGATGGCAAATACAGTGCTTATGTTTTGATAATATATACGCAAATGTTTAAATTATTTCATAACACGGTTATAGAAATTAATCTAAATTCAAATATTTTACCAAGAGCTTGGACTTGAGGCATGTGAACCATGGAGATGCACACTGCAGCCCTGCAGGGGAATCCTGGCAATCATCAGAACAGAGGTAGGCACATAATGCATAAGTTTAGCAAGGGGGTCACTAGCAACACCTTCAGGAAATGCAACAAGGACTAAATATTGGCATCATGAGATCCAGTATACATCAGAAATTCCCCTTGATTATTTATTCTGTGATTGATAAACTAGCTGAAAACATAGTTTCAGCAAACAGCAATGAAAATTCTAATGAGCACCTAATGATGATCCTGCTCAAAAATGTGAAGATTTCTGCTGTTTCTCTTGCTGAAGTTTCCTTATCTCCCAGTTTAAATGCTGGGTATTTTTGACAGATTAAAATATTTTTGTTTTACACGTTATCAAATATAAGACAAACTGAATTTGTATTTTTAAGTGAGCCATTTGTACAAGGTGGTTGTCTGCCTGTCCTCCTTTTCAGTAGTCTTGAGGTCTGTAAACTAGTTTTTCTCTGCCTTTCTCTCCCTGTATTGACCTTACTCTTTCACTGCATGGCTTTAGAAAACGGATGATACCGTGCTGAAGCCTACAAGGAATCTCCTTGGTTACTTTGATATATCCTGGATCCCGCTCATATTTGCGCAATGCTGCAAGTAATAAATAGCTTTGGTCATGACAGGTGACTGTCACTCTAACTCTTACTCACCTGAATCTGCTACCACACCATAATGAAAGAAATGGGTGCTACTGACTCTGCAAAAAAAAAAAAAAATCTGAACTCCTTGGGATGAATGCTGAACATAGCAGCACTGATTTTAAAGAAGCTGCAGTGATTGACGTGAGCTGAGTGTATAACTACATGAGGATATATAGGTCACCAGGGAGCTGATGTTTCAAATGCTGCTGCTAGACATTCCATTTGACAGTTTGGTTGGCCTAGTTAGGAGCAAATAATGAGGAAAAATAAAGTGATTCAAGTGACCACTGTGTAGCACTTTGTTTCTCTATATTTACAAAAAAATCATCAAATATTTACTTTTAGGCATTCTAGATAAATGTTCAGTCCCTTCTCTTCTAAACATAAGGCAGGAAGTAGGTATTTCTCATGAAAGTTTCAGCATTTCCCCACTTGGACTTGGTTGAAAGTTCTGCTACAAAAGCTTTTCTTGTAATACTGCCACCGAACACTTCGCCAAAATCAGAGAGAAAACAAATAGGTATCCTAACAGATATTTCTGCAACAATTGTAATGCATATTTGCTTTGCTTTAGTTTTTAGACCAAAGAATGCAGCTGCTCTCAGTTTACTAAGTTAATTCCCCACATTCTGACTACTATAGGTTTCTCTTTTAAAACTATGCTGCCATGTGCCTGCATTTGAGTTCTGCTCATAGTTCATTTGGAATGAATAAATCGTATTTGAGAGCTGGCCCCAAAATGCAGTACTAGAATGAGAGCTGTGCTTTGGGTTTTTTTTTTTTTGTGTGTGTGTGTGATTCATATGCAGGGGAAAAATCAACATAAATGTTGGTGGGCACATATCCAAGAATCAACTTTATGTGCCAATGCTTTTCTTCAGTTCTGTTTCTTCTGATCTTGCAGCAAGATAAGAGAGTGATAAGTGATAAGAGAGTTCTATTTTCCCAGCACACAAAGGCCTCACCTCTCTTGATGCTACACCAGCACCTCCATTTAAAGTCATGATAGGAATCAGAGGTAGTTATGGTCCTCAGCTAGCAGGCTGTACATTCAGATTAGAGCTAGTTGGCGTATGTTAGAGCAGCCCCATCTGTATGCTAGACTGCTCCAACCTAATCTGCAGAGACGGATTGATCCAAACCATCAAGGGCTGAGAGCAAACTCTTCTGCCTGGTCAGTGAGCATGAGAGTGTGAAGGAAAAATTGTTGTACTTCAGTGATTCGCGGACAATGTTCCTGAAAGTTTACAGTCATGTATATGTCACCATTCATATATATGTTTACATTTTGTGAATATAACCTTTAGATTTCTTTCAAAAATTGAAGTGATATTTGGATCACTTTTAGACTGACACAACCAAGTCTCTTATTGTTCTGTACCAAATAACTGTTAGCCCATTTTGACCAAACTTCATTGAATGATGGAAATCAGAGATCATCAAGCTTTTAAAGGTTTCACCAACCAGGAGAAATTCATTTGTTAAATACCAGGGAAAGTCACAGAAAATTAGGTACAGCTACCACCAAAGTTTGAATGTAACTTCCCTGATATTGAAGTCAACCAATTGCAACACACCAATCTTAAAGAAATCAGTTTGTTACCCTGCTGGTGTTCCTTGGGGCTGAATAAATTCATTTATGCAATACTACCCTTTCTGATCTTTTTCCTGTGATAATTTAATTGTTGAAAAGTTGTTTTTTACAGAATGTCTCTTGGAGATTGTCAATTGCTTGATATTACTAAGTCTAAATCTGTGGGAATTTAAGGGGGTCTTTGAAATACTGTTGTAGTCACTTAGGGCACATTTCAAAGACTTCAGAAGCACTGCAGAGACTGAAGTACCTGACCTACTGACTAAATGTAGCTCATGCTAATTGTCTGTGGACTGTGGACCTTAGTTTTAGCAATATATTGCATTTCCTGTTCTGAGAGATCAGTGTAGTCAATAAAAGACTGGTTTCTTTGAATGCAGGAAATAACTGAAATCCGAAATTGGGTATCATTATAGTAGATATCTTAGGAACCCCACAGAATAAACAAGATTAGGTTATGTGCACAGGCCTTGTTAGAGGTGACTGACTCTATTCCTTTCCTGAAAAAGTTTTTACTTGCACACATGCAGTGCTAAGTGATTGCCTTACATCATTAATCCATTTTTTAGTACAAATTGGTCTCGTTAAAATTGGATAGTGAGACTTAATATGGCAAAATCTTCTAGAGAAATATGTTGCTCTGTGTAAACAAGCAGTCTTAGATCTGCCTTTGCTAGCTGGCAAGGCAAAAGTTGCAAGTACTCAGTTCCAGCAATAGCAATTACACTGAATAGCATGCGACAATGTGTTATTACTCCTTACTTACAGCATCATGGTAAGACTTGCTGATATTATCAGACCTCTGAAAATATCCTGGAAATAGTTAAGTTTCACAAGGACAAACTCTATCCCACTGTACCCTTGCAAGTCAGAAACCTGATGCTGTAATTTCTCAGGTGAGAGAGTTAAACTGTGGTGAATGTCAGCATGATGTTTAGGCAAAAGGCAGTGTGTCTTTGTGTCATGTGTAGGGTGTACATATCTGCAGAGATATTCAGTATTTGGCTTTACCCTGTATTCCTGAGTAACTCCCATGCTCAGTACTGTTTGCCTTTAGCAAACATTCTTTGCTGCTTTGCATTAAGTGTTTTCAGTGATTGATAGTTTTCTTGTTCAAGGATTGATAAATGTGAATCTGCTTTTCATCTTGGCCTAAAGGGACCCTTGATGGAGTGGAGCTTTTAGGGTTGTTTTTTCTATAAGCTTTGAAGAGACTGAAAGACTTCATGTTGAGTCACAGGGGAATGCAAGTTATAATGTGTGGCTTGGTCTATCACTCATTATGTAGGATAATCAACTAAGTGACCAATTCTGATGGGAATAAAAATGCTGTCAGTTCTCTCAGAGAACATCAGTGGATGAATATCCTTTGGCAGACTTCTAGCCAAACTCTAATCTGAGAAACAAACTATGGTGTCTTTATGAGTGAAGAGCAGAATTATGGAGGGCTTGTAAAAAAGTAGTGGAAAAGAGAGCAGTGCAGAGAGGGCATCTGTGTGCAGATGCAACTATTCTGCCAAGTCTTCAGTGGTAGTGGTTTTTGAGGTCTTGATTAGGGGGTTTGAGTAGAGGTTTGAACTGGAGAAAAGCATATCTTCAGGGTTAGATATGTGAGATCTACAAGTCGAACCAATGGGATCTGTCCCAACAGTATGTTACTGAGAAGGGAGCAGTGAGGGAGGGCATACTTATACACAGCAATTCCAGCACCAGCCTACAATGCACCTGGTCAGCAACTCCAGTAGTGCCTCCTTAGCAAAAGGTGACTCCAAGCCTGACTGCTGCTTTCATTCTCTAGCTATGCACTGCTGTGTTCGTCCAGGTGGCTCTGGAGCTCCAGGCCCCTGCTGCCTGCCTGTGTGAGTGTTAGGCTGCTGTGTGAGGGAGGCATCCTGAGACCATGCCTACAGCACCCCATCTGCTCTCCCTGCAAGCTTCTGCTGTCCCTGGTCATCGTGGCCACCCCAAGCAGCTACCTCCAGAGACAGCTTGGGGAAAAACAAACAAGGGAAAACATGAGACAGACTTGCTTGAAGGTAAGGGCAAGGAAGATAACTAAGGTCTTGTAATCCCTTGCCTACAAGTAAAATTTGATGTATATGACTAAGTTTGGAGACTGTGAGCTTTTTATTTGTTGTGATATAGGGTTCAAAAAAGAAAAACCTGTTTCTCAGAGCTCTGTGCCATGCATCTAGAGTATAGTTTAGGGTATAGTTTTATGGACTTCTGCATCACAAGTAGGGGAGCATGTTATATTCGCTATTATTGGCAAGCTGTGAAATAAGTTATGGATCAATTGATGTTACTTTAAGAAAAATTTTTTCAACAGACACTCTAAAAAAAAAAGTTTCATTCCAATGTGCTGCTTTTTTCTCTATAGCAATTTCTGATGAGATGTTTTTATGTTGGGGTGGGAAAGCAGACTTGGCTAAAACAGCATTGCTAAGGATAAACTTTCATACATGTACTTACACACATGCAAAATCTAATCAATTATCAGAAATAAGTAATACTACAGAAATCAGGGCAGCAATAGAGGTGAAACTGGGAGGAGCCACCCAACCCACAACCAAAAAAGGGACATACTGAAACAGTGTCAGTTGGACTCTGTAGGTTTATGGCAAGAATGGCCAATTTTTTGCGTGCTTCGAGATATCTTTGTTTCTCTGCAGGCAAAGTGGGACTGGACATGCTGCGCTGTCTTTGCACATCCTAGCACCTGACCCAGTAATCTGATATTTCCTCTCCCCACCCTGGCAAGGTGCTGAATTTATCCCCACCTTTATTTTTTTTTTAGTTTTGGGGGTTTTGTTGTTGTTGTCCTACCAACAGTTGAAGTCTGACAAAAGCTTCCATACAGGTCCACTTATGAGGCCATTCTTCATTTGAACCAGTGCAGTTCCAGTGGTTTCAACTGACCTATATCTTTCCACGCTTAGGCTGCGTCTCAAGACTGAAACAGGATAAATGTGTGCTACCATCCTAATTTTTTCTGGAGTCTGAAATTTTACCACATTTAGCACAGAAAAGTGGAATGGAAGTCCTGCTTCGGGACTTTTTTTGCTGCCATTTCTTTTTTTTTTTTTTTCTCTGTAGGCTTTACTACTTTCCAGAGAAAAGACTATAAAATGACCAAAATGAATCTCTTGAAACCCTTAATCAAAGTATTAGAATGAAAACAGGGAGCTTTAAAACTGAGAAGTCTTATCTGCAGGAGGCAGCTAATATCATCTATTCTTTAAAAAAAAATATTCATCTCAAACTGTTGAAGCAAATTTTCTTTGAGAAAGGAATTAAAGCAAAGTAATAGCTTAGGGACAAATGCAATCCTTTGCATTCCTTGATTTTTAGAGAGACAGGGCAAGGGCAAAGTAGCTGGATGATTACAGAAGATAAGAGCAGCAGTGGTTCAGGTCTGTGGCCTGCCATTTCATCTCAAGATCCAGCAAACTTCACCTTTGATATCTTAACAGAACTAGGGAACAGAGCCAGGGGTAAGGATACTAAGTAGCCATTTCTCTTGCAGCCTTTTATTGCACAAGCAGCAGATCCTGTTCCCTCCAAACTCTATGGGACCTTTCAGTCCTGTGCGTTTGGATAGGAGGTGAGGAGGCATGGGGGCTGCAGTGGAGGGCCAGACAGAGCACTCTGGACAGTGAAAGAGGTCAAGAGTTACCAAGTCCTGCCAAATGCATAGAGTGAAATTGTGTGTGTGCAGGATGAGAAGGTAGGCTAAAGTTACTGTAATGATCTTTGTTTAAAGACCATCAGTAGCGGAGAAAACAGCTCATGGAAATGTGATATTTAATCAAATACCCCAATACTTTTGGTACAGTGTAGTCTATATTTGGGTAGGGAGCACCACGCTGAACTAGTTATCCTAAGCTGTGTTTCATGCACTGCAACTTAGGCAGGCCAGCAAATAGCTCAGTAACACCACCTGAAATATCCTGGCATATATCTGACAGCTCATTGAGAGAATATCCAGTAAAATTGATGACCTGACTCCATTACCCAAGAATAAAATTGAGTTGGTGTAGTGATGTGAACATTGGTAAGGGTGTTAGGATGCTGTTACAGGAAATGAAATGCTCTGCATATATGGCAATATTTATTTTAAATTTTTGTGTGCTTCAATAGGAAATGAGCTCATATTTATCTTCCTTCTATAGTGAGAGGAACAGAGCTCCAGAGAAAGTACAGCAGCAGTCTGCAAAGGTTTTCATCTTAGAAAGCTGGATCCCTGTTGCCTTGCCTTACATTTATGCTTCTGCATAAGATGGAGAGGGTAAGAGCCCTTTGTGATGCCCTTTCGGCTTGCAGGCTTACTTGCTTCTCCCACTTTCCATCCCCCCAGCAATACTGCTTCAAGAGCATTCTTGTCAAGTAAGGAACAAGAGCTCACTCCTCTCCCTTGTTTCTAGCAGTAGAGGCTAACCCTGGATCCTGGTGCTGTAGTCCAGGCACCAGATATAGGAGGGTGAGCTGGGAAGAGAGTTCTACTGTGGTGGATGAGCACAGACAATATGTCAGTGCCTTGCATTATGCCACACGTTGCTGCTCTTACCGAGGTTTACTTACCAGAGTGGCTCTGATGTTGCCTTGGTAAAGTTCTGTGCCCCACATCTCTACTAGGATTGCCCCAACACTGAGATTTCTTTTTGTCTTTAGGGAGCTTTTAGCAGCCAGCTCATTTGCCACATTCCAACAAAAAAACACAACTAAAAAAACCCCTAGACTTCATAAATTATTTCTGCACATAGCTGGGATAACTTACCCTCCTGACTCTCCTCAGGTGTTTGCCCAATAGGTCTTTTCTGGCTGCATCTTCAATGCCATCAGAAATAAAAGTACATAATATATCACTCAAGGACATAACCATCAGGTAAACTTCAGACAATTCTGGACATCTTTGGATGCACGAATGAAACTGATGTTAGTTTTCACTGATCAATCTAATGCACCAATACAGAAATAGGAGGGAAAAAACCCCCACACTTGTCATTTATTTTCTTAAACCTTATCTTCCTGCATTAGAAATTCATATCGTCATTAAATGTACCTGTCTTGATCTGGCCCTGCTTAAGTGAACAAGAAGTCATAACACTGGAATGGAATATAAGACTTGCTCTATTTCTTATCTTGAACTCATGCATATACTGCACTTTATTCCTCATACATATAACCACAGTGCCCAGGATCTGTAATCTTTTCCCCAGCAAAACACAGTTCTCAAATGTAGCTTGCTCTACAGGAGAAAAGTTTCAAAGTTTGGACCTGAAAAGGGAAAGCAAATACTGGAATGGAAAATGTTTCTAGAGATAATTGACTAATACGTACTTGTCAGATATGGTTGAG
This sequence comes from Strigops habroptila, assembly GCF_004027225.2. Lineage (NCBI taxonomy): Eukaryota > Metazoa > Chordata > Aves > Psittaciformes > Psittacidae > Strigops > Strigops habroptila. The sequence goes on from NC_044281.2 coordinate 34,442,199, forward strand.
AAACTTTTTTTCTCCTTACTACAACACTTGAAAATGTGATAGTGGAGAAATTATCTTAGCCTGTTTCTTTTTTCCTAGCTCAGTAGTTGTTTGGGATCTGCAATTTAAAAAATACTTTAAAAGTTACTTTCTCATAGAAAGAACTTATCTAACATATGGCCATCATCACTGCAGTGACTGAATGGTTCATAAGCATAAATTGACTTTATTTTCACAATAGCAGCACCCTGAGCTGAGAAAGTTTTCAACCCTGCTGAATAGGTGGTGAAGAGGGTGAGATGAAGTGCCTTGCTTATTTTTTCTCAGTTACCTGTTGCTGAGAAGCCACTTTTTCCTTCCCTTGTGCATAAAGTGGATATGATTTTTCATAAATGCCAGGAAGATCTTTCCTTTCCTCTCTAATATAGTGGGAGAAACTATGACAGGCCATCATCAGAAACCTTACCCGGTGGTTTAGCAACCACCATCGTAAGCATGAGTGAGGCATCCTGTCCTGGCCACACTGAAGTGCACAAAACCCAGGTGCATGTCCTAGTCACTGTTAGCCAAAATGCTAGTGTAGGTGTTGCACCCAAGGAGACATCTGTAGAAATGCAACAGCCCAAGTGGAATGTGTTCCGCATGCTATTGAAATTGTTACTCAGCTCATTTTATCTTCCAAAGCAAAGAATCTGGCCAACAGCCTTCATGCTTCATCAGGGACTGTAGCGATAGGACAAGGGGTAATGTGTTTAAACTAAAACAAGGGAAGTTCAGGTTAGATATAAAGAAGTTCTTTACTGTGAGGGTGGTGAGGCACTGGAACACGTTGCCCAAAGAAGTGGTAAATTCTCTATCCCTGGCAGTGTTCAAGGCCAGGTTGGACAGAGCCTTGGGCAACATGGTCTATTCTGAGGCATCCCTGCCCATGGCAGGGGAGTTGGAACTAGCTGATCTTAAGGTCCTTTCCAACCCAAACCATTCTATGATTATATGTTACCATTTTAAACAATCCATCACCAGAGGTGGATCACTTTCTAGAGTTTCTCCTTGTAGACAGTGGACTACATTTAAATACTGTCATAATGTATTTATATTATGTGTTTTCTGTATAAAAATGTGACTCCTTAGCACCAAATAGCTGTAATTAAGCACTTCTCTATTTTTTTCCCAAAAGCTCTGAAGTATACTAATATACATCCAAAAGATATTACAAGTCAGTTATACATTTTTTTCCATTATGCTAACAACAAATACTTGATTTCTTTAGGCCTCTTTTTCTCTTCAACTTTTATTTTCTCTTCATAGCAGTTCCTGTGCATAAAAACCTCTGTTTTCTAACCTGTCTGTAACCATGGCTTTAAGTTTTTGTTTCCTTTGCTAATGAAAAGAAAAATCAAATCAATTTTGTCAAGCTACTGGTAAAGTACACAGAGAATTTACTGTAATTAGGACATTGCATTACAGAAGCAATCTAAAGAATTCTGTTAAATATTGTTGCTCTTAGAAAGAAACTGCAGAAGTTGAAATGGAATTTTGAAAAGGAGAGTTGAGCAATTTACTTCACTATTCAGTCATGTTCACTGATGTACTCGTGAGTTTTAATTTAACAAATTGTCTTTTATTTCCGCAGTAAAAGATTAGGAGAAATCTTTGATATAAACCAGGTAATCCTCCACTTGCCTCCTCTTTGTTTAGCAGCTTTTACCTCACCCTCTAGTACTTTCAGCAGTTGGTACAATGCAGGTTATGATGATGCACATGATGACAAATACCTTTATGTTCTCATTTCCTATTTATTTCATATGTCGGATTCTTCAAAACACAGCAGAATAAACCCAGTGCTGATTAGAATCTAATTCTCAATCCTTTTCAAGTTTATTTTTAAGGACTACAAATTTCCTTCAGAAAAAATCCAGTCCTTCAGTCTTATTTATATGGATGTAAGGATCATTAATGTATCATTAATTCATTGGAACTAGGTGCCTATCTTCTTGGACATAAGAACTGCCACCGATTGGATTGTAAGATTGGAGCCTAAATAAGAACCCTTGTATTCTGCAGAGAGGAAATATTATATGATGAAGATCTGCTCATGATCTGTACCATTTGGGAATTAATCTTGCAATCAAACTGAATACAGGATGAGCTCTGAAACGCCTCTCTTATATCTGACACACATCACACTAAGCTACATTTCTAGAAGCTAGGCAGCTCCTTCAGTGAAGTGTAGTCGTTGTTCAATTGCTATGAGTTGGCAAATATACAATGGTAAAGGTTTGGCCCTGGCTCCATCTTTCCTTACTTCAGAACTGGTGAGAACAAACCTGGCCTGCACTCATGGCAGAAATGATTACATAGCTCATGGAATCCTTCAGATAAATTTTATTCTGCTTACTTGTTCGTGATGCCTGCTCTAGGCTTACATGAATCCCTCACATCTTGGCTGTATGTGTGAAACCCCTCATTCTTCAGAGGAATTTAACTTTCTGTTCTTTCTTTCCTCCATGAGTAAGATTATATCATAGAATCATAGAATCATAGAATCGTAAGGGTTGGAAAGGACCTTAAGATCATCTAGTTCCAACCCCCCTGCCATGGGCAGGGACACCTTGCCCTAAACCACGTGGTTCAAGGCTCTGTCCAACCTGGCCTTGAACACCGCCAGGGATGGAGCACCCACAACCTCCCTGGGCAACCCATTCCAGTGCTTCACCACCCTCACTGTAAAGAACTTCTTCCTTATATCTAGTCTAAACTTCCCCTGTTTAAGTTTGAACCCATTACCCCTTGTCCTACCACTACAGTCCCTAATGAAGAGTCCCTCCCCAGCATCCTTGTAGGCCCCCTTCAGATACTGGAAGGCTGCTATGAGGTCACCACGCAGCCTTCTCTTCTCCAGGCTGAACAGCCCCAACTCTCTCAGCCTGTCTTCATACAGGAGGTGCTCCAGCCCTCTTATCATCCTTGTGGCCCTCCTCTGGACTCGCTCCAACAGCTCCATGTCCTTTTTATGTTGAGGACACCAGAACTGTACACAGTACTCCAAGTGAGGTCTCACGAGAGCAGAGTAGAGGGGCAGGATCACCTCCTTTGACCTGCTGGTCACGCTTCTTTTGATGCAGCCCAGGATACGGTTGGCTTTCTGGGCTGCAAGCGCACACTGCTGGCTCATGTTAAGCTTCTCATCAACCAACACCCCCAAGTCCTTCTCTGCAGGGCTGCTCTGAATCTCTTCTCTGCCCAGCCTGTAGCAGTGCCTGGGATTGCCCCGACCCAGGTGTAGGACCTTGCACTTGGCTTGGTTAAACTTCATAAGGTTGGCATCCGCCCACCTCACAAGTGTGTCAAGGTCCCTCTGGATGGCATCCCTTCCCTCCAGCGTATTAACCGAACCACACAGCTTGGTGTCATCGGCAAACTTGCTGAGGGCGCACTCAATCCCACTGTCCATGTCGCCGACAAAGATGTTGAACAGGACCGGTCCCAACACCGATCCCTGAGGGACACCACTCGTTACAGGTTTCCAACTGGACATTGAGCCATCTACCACAACTCTTTGCGCGCAGCCATCGAGCCAGTTCTTTATCCACCGAGTGGTCCATCTATCAAATTGATGTCTCTCCAATTTAGAGACAATCCTCTTGTTAGCATATCTGTGTAGCCACATAAGAGCCCCTGAGCAATATACAATGTGGGGGTGGTGATTTTGTTTAAAGTATTTTATATTTTCATCCCTTATAGAAACATTTCTTTAGATGCCAAACTCTTTGTATTTTATAACAAAAATCAAATGCAGGTTGGGTTGTGAAGGAACTTATCCCTATAGACATAGAGTATAATACTGAATATATCAACTATATCTCTCCTCAATATGTGCAGAATTTTGAAAGAAAAGGATCAAGCAGTTCTTTAAAGTTCAGATCTTGAAATCGATAAATTGTGATCTGCCTCCATCTGCCCGCCACCACCTGCTCTCTAATGATCTCTAAATATCTTTAGACAGAGAAATGCATTGTAGTATTTTGGACTGACCTGATTTGAGGATAAAGTACACTCTGCAGAAGAAACAGGAAAAGAAAGTGAAAATAACACAAAGGCAAACATTCAGGGGCGATCAAACATACCATATTTGTACTCAGGATGTCAGGGTGAAATATATTATGAAAGCATTAAGATCCGGCAACTGAAAGGAAAGAGTGCTTTTGATAGTTAAACATTGAAACTTTATTGAAAAGGGGTTGGAGTTGTACTGAAAACAACATCTGGCTGTGATTGCTAAAACTTGATTGCAAGAGGGAAAACGGAATGATGTTATCTCACACTGATTGACATAAAAAAACTTGAAAAAATGGACATTAAAAAGGAAAGTTAGACAGATGTAGCAAAGCAACAGCTGCTGGAGAGGGACAAGTTTTCCCTGGGGACACATTGCCAAGGAAAAATAAGAGCCTTATTCTGATTGCCTGCTGCTACAAATCAGCATTAGCTCCACTAAAGTCAAACTAGTAGCGCCAGTGCAAAACTGGCATAAAATCAGAATCAGGTATTCAAAGCAAAGTGATAGAATATGGCAAATTTCTATAAAGAATCTAATTAGTTTGGTGTTATTATCACATGTAGCTGAGTTTGTAACCAGGTTTGCTTTTTGTGATTGATGATGATACTCAAATATTGGCAGCATGGTCAGCTATTCCACCAGGTGAAATACCCAGAGGACTATTCTAGGCACACAAAGCAGAGAAAAGGGTAGGGACAGATTCGTCCTGTTGTACAGTATTTTGGTAAGAGAAAATCAGTGCTTACCGATTTTTGGGGATATTTGAGGGGAAAATGGGGGCAGAAGGAAGATGACTCGAATCTGCTGTGCTTCTTGTCTTGTTGAAGGTTCCTCAGCAATAATTTCTGCTGATGGATAGTGGGTGTTCCCCAAACCAGGATTGCCTGGCTGTGAGAGATACCCAGATCCCTGGCTCTAGAGTCCTCTCCAAGCTCTGTAGCCCAACATGGTCATGCCTCCAGGCTGGAGGTGCACAGGCTTACAGCAGAGCTACCAGTCAGTTTCTGGGTGTGCTGCCTGGACTAGAAAACGGCCATACCAGCTTCCTGATACTATCAGCAGTTATAGAACTGATGCTATTATCTGCTTTGCTTTCCTCCAGTGTGGGGAGCTCCACGTGTATAAGATTCATCCCCAGCTGAGTTAAAAATAAACAAGTAAATAAAGCCTGCAAGAAAGAAAACGTGCTTTCCAGCCAGGCTTCCGCATTATTCTTCTAAACAATTCTTCCATTTTATACGCAGGTTTTTATTTTTCACTCTAAATTGTGACAGTCTGCTAAGGGAGGACTTAACTTGCTCTAAAGTGTATGGGTGGGGGCCACTGTGTTCCAGAGAATGATTCCTTATCCTCTACATCACAGACCAACACTGACTGCAAGAGAAAGAACTAGAAGTGAGCGTGAGCAGATTTATAATGCAGTGGTAGGGAAAGAGTAATATGAAAGAACTAGGAAGGAAAAAATATAGGAAAATCAGAATGGCTTTCCAAAATAATCTTTTAAGAGGCTGTTGGTAATGAAAACGTTTTAACACAGTGTTATGGTTCTGCGTGATGCAAAAAAGAATATGCTCATAGCACTGATGCACTTCAGAGAAAGAGGGCAGAAATGAAAATGGTTGGGAGAAGGTTGATATTTAGAGGAGAATTTGCGTAGCGTTCTTTACACAGATATCTTGTGCTGCTAAAACTGAGATCAGGAACACATACGCATGCCAGTTCAGAGCAATTTATTGTGTCTTCTCTCCCACTTATTGGAAAACCATAAGGACCCTAGAGTGACTAGCCTTTCAGCATGAGCGCAGAAAGTTAGCTGCCCCAAGCAGCGACTGTACACTATTAGCATTGCCCCACAAGTGCAGGGCCATTCAATTTTATGTGCTGTCAGAGAAAACACAAGATTAAATAAGTCTTACCACTGCTAACTCTTGCCTAACAGAAGAAAGGATGAATACTCTGCCTCCTTTTCTCATCAGGCAGTTAACTGCATGCTTCCTTTGCCAACTATATATACTTTGTGCTTCAGCAAATTTCTTTAAGCTGACAGGAATAGAAGTAATGTCTCATCAACTGGGCTTTCATCCTGTTTCATCAAACTTCTTAAGCTTTTTTATCCCTGGCTTTCTGATTTGTTTCTGAATCTTCTGTCTCTCCTCTTAGACCTCTTCCAAAGTGTGTGTTATACAGTGGTTTCCTTCTACAGAAACTAGATTTACAGAATTTATAGCATAGGGGGATCTGCTTTACAGTGACCATTAGCCCTTGGGTATCAATATCTGCTTTATATGCTAAGGAAAAAGAAAATCTATTCACTTTTTGTGTTGTGTGCTGTTGTTCAAAGTGTGGTATCAAGATCAAGGGGGTCACCAAGCTGAAAGCTATCACACAGTAGTGCTTTCTTGCTTTACAGACAGAATAATTTCCAAACAGATTATTGGCCCTGGCAAGAAAGAGCAAAAGTGTACACAAATTCTTAATAAAAATATCTTTCCCGGAAACTAGCATTATCCAAGTAATTTACATGGTAAAGCAATGGCACAAAATTAATCTCCTCCCAATTTGGATCCATTTGTGCTAATTGATTTTTAAATCTGTTTTGTGATACCAGGAGGCATCAATCATATCTGTAGGCCTGGCACTTGTGTTAGTTGGTTATATAATGCAGTCTGTAAGTCTGCCCTTTCTGCTTCTCTGAGCTTGGAGGTTCCCATCTTCAATGTGAAAGTTTATCACCTTCACAGAAATGTGCTGTAATTAGGGGTTTTTGTGGGGTGAGGTATTCGGAGTCTGTCTGTCTGCTGGTCACCTCAATGTATCAAAATGGCTAAGTGTAGGCAGTCCAGTGTGTGCTCTCCCCACCACCCAAGCTGATGCTTAAGTAAATGCCCACCTGGAAATCAGAGGTGGGCTTCCTCTTCATGGCCATGATATCACACTGGCACAACTGCTTGGAATTGGCTTGCATCCAGCTAACTTGAAGCGCAACCAGAACTTACTGTTTGCATAGATCTACCTTTACATGGTCTTACATTTGCTCTATGACAGAAATAGCCCATTTTGATGGTGAATATTATTCATACAACTATATTTCAAGTCTCCATGTTCTTTCTGACATTGCATGTTGCCTAATCATTTTTGTGGCACTTACGCAAAATTCCTTTTTTCTAACGATATATCAAAGGTACCCATTTCTGATGAATTTGAATTCATGGCTCACTTTACGTTCATAGGAATCTGTGGCTCTCTTGAAGCATAATTTCAGTACTTAGTTGCAATTCCAGCTTATTACAGCTGGTGTCAGCCATAAATTCTCTCAGAATTCCATCACTAAGTGGAAAGCTCATCAAATTACTGATTTCTATTCAGTCTGTTCAGTGTTTGCATTTAAAATAGTTTAGAACCTTGTAAATACGTTCTAAGCAAAAATTCAGCTTCATATCATTGGGCTTGAAACATGGAGATGAGACTTACAATATCTATAACACATTGTCACCCCATGTTTGGAAGTAGTTTATCACTTCTTGATTGTCTTCTGTGTCATGTACTTGACATCTCATCCCTTTCAGAATGTCAGCATTCTCCTGTCTGCCTGCACTCATAGGGACTTTTTTCTTTTCATATGAAGGGTAATGATGGATATTATGTCAGATTGCATTTGATATTGCAGATTGCAAGGTTATCATTGGGGAATTTACCTGCATGATGACCTAATTATTATTTAAAAAATATTTCTTAAAACTTTTTATGGCAAAGGTTACCCCTTCTATTTCTTAGCAACATCTGAAAATTTATGGATATATAATGGATCCTTGATCTGGACTGGAGCGTCTTGCTTATATCTAAACATTAGTTGATAATTTATGCATCATGTAAATCTTTACATAATGAAGCGCTTTGGCATTCATCTCATGCAGCTATATTTGCTTTTTGATGACTAACTAAACTGTCACCTGTATGTAGCATTTCAAGTGCCCTCTATGATTCCAGCCTTATTTGCTTCAGACTTGTGTGACTGAATTTTAAATGGGGAATATAATATTAAAGAATTTATTGGAAATACCAGGTTCTGAATCCTTAACCCTTCCCAACTGGAATCCTTGTCAGTTAAGTGTGGGTTTGATGTAAAGAAGTGCTACTTTCCTATTGTCTTTCAAACAATTTGCTCTCTGTTATTCCACAATTGAATCTGACCCCCAGTTTGCAAGTCCCCCCTCTTCTTTCCTTCTCATATGCAATGATCTGTGACAATAGAAATAATGTCCAACCTTGTTTTGTCTTGCTAACAGCATGTGGTTAGAATCTTGTGCTGCTATTTCAGTAATATTTTTACACTTGTCCCCTACTGTCTTGGCTGGTTTCCAGCACAGCGATTTATGCTTTGTTTGCCTCCAGATATGATTATTGCTTTTCTTTCCTGCATGGGCTATCTGAATGAATTCTTTACAGGTTAAAATGCTGGAGCTCTCAAGTCAAGGACTTACTTAAACTAATTTTCAGTGAAAATGAGCATAAAAATTCCTAAAGGAATAGAAAACACCTGGACAAGATTTTTATTTCAATAAAAAATTAGAAACTAAATTATCTTGGCTTTAAATGATGATGTAAGCTAGTAGAGATTCAAAATATGTAACCTCATCTTTTTAAATGCACCCCTGGGGTGCTTTTTCTAGTCAAGGGAAACTTTTCTATGATACTTAGTACGTTTAGTAAAAACTCACTCCTCTATGGTGAAAAGACAGCTTAGAACATTTGTATAAGCCTTTGATTTCTTTCTTCTTTAACTTTAAAAATCACTTTAATGTCCTCTTTTAAGATATGTTGAACTTCAAGGAAGTTAGAATTTTATATTCCTAATCAGTGCTGCATTCAGTGCACTTAACCTTAAAAATATCTTCTGTTTCAAGACTCCCTTTTCCACCCACCTTCCCCAAGTATCTGCAGACAATAGTTGATCTAAACAAGTAAAGATCAGGCATGTTGGAGACGAACACAGAACTAATCATGCTTTAGTAACCCAAAGAAAGAATTTTGAATTTAAAAAACTATTAGTTTTTATCCTTCTATCAAGCCTCCTCCTCCCCCCCGCCCCCATCCTCCCCCCAGTATACATGCTCCTGAGTTTCTTGGTTTTAAATGTGTATTGCCTCTGAATTTGGTATGAATGATACACCAGCATAGTTTTCTGTAAGATGTAACGAGAAAATGGATCATTAGTTTGGAATACATATTAACATTCTTTAGAGGAAATGACTTGAATTCAGACATCTGGAAAATGAAAACATTACGTATTGACCTAGTGTAACTTGCTATGATGCTAGTAATTCCCTATTCATTTGCCTTGGTACCAGTGAAAAGTATATTGTATTTAAAAACAACTGCTTGTACTATATTTTTCAGAACAGTACTCCAAAACCACAAATGACTAAAGAGAACCACCACAGCTGTATCTTATCAAGCAAGACACATTCCAGTTCTGCTGTCTGTAAGTCTACAGGGTCAACATGTATTCATCCGCAAAGGCATCACCACTCCTGTAGCAACAGGAGAAAGATTACCTGTGTAAACTGATACCAGTCCGTGCAAAAATGCCCCACCAGCCACAAGAATTCAGTTATTTTTACAGAATAACTGTACCAGTTAGATTCTGAAAGTCCCTGACCCAAGGCAAAAAGGACTTTTTAAAATTAAATAACTGAAGAAAACAATAAAATAGCAATGTGTGTGTCTAGCTTGCAATTCTATCTGTTAACAGCAGAACTGTGTGCTGCTTGTCCTTTAGAATCTGTTTGCACTACCTTCAATTACTTGCTGAGAGCTGCTTAGATCCAGCCTCTATGTCATTGTTTGTATTGCACAGAAACATGAATCAAGTCTGTCAGTCTTTTGATGTGTGTGCCAAGTCAACAGTGCAGTCATTGTTAGTACTTATCAAAAACCCCTCCGTATTTCCTACCAGCGAAGACAGAACAATTTTTGCCCCTTTGCTTGTTTTTATCACTCTGTGGAAGTTACCTTTAAATGTGACATTTTTTTGTCAGCTGGAAAAAAATAATCTTGTCAGGTGTTGTTCTTAATTATAGATTTTGAGATTTATGAAGTTTACATTTTATTTTTCACTTCAGGACATAATGTCTCAGAAAGCATAAAGTAAATATTTGAGCTAGCATTGCATTTTTGTTTTCTTACTTTGGCAGTTACCTTATAAAATTCCTCTACTTGTACAGAATCAGATTTAGCAATAGCTCTTCCAGAAAGCAGAGGTTTGGACAGGTAGACATTTGCTGAATCCCAAAATACAGTTAAATACAAGCTATCCTAATCTCTTTATGCGAGAATATTAAGCTGACACTGTCAGTTTAATTTCATCAGAGGAATAAATGTCCTGTTGCCCCAGGGATTCCAGGCAAAGGTATTTTGAGTTTTGGTCATTATTCCAGGCATAATAGTCTCTTTTCTTCTGAATCAGTTTTGATTTTTTTTAAGACCAGTTATGGTCTTAAAATAGGAAAAGCAGCAGCATACAGAAAATAATATAGCAAAAACCCTATACACTTTAATTTGGATTCTCTGTAATGGACAAAAGCTCTGAGACAAGATAAAACTATGGTAAAATTCCAGCACTGGAAATTAGGAGGTCTTTGTTTCTGTACCAAATATTGTTCATCTCCAGCTTTCATTAGACGCACAGGTTTGGTTCTGCACTCCTTAAGTTCAAAGCAGTCCTAATTGAATAGTTCACACCGGTGTCATAGTTTAAGACCAAATGACAGTGCAGAGACTAAGTAGATTCAGATACTAAACCACTTCAACCATAGATATATGGAGGTTTTGGAATTAAAATCTTCCCTGTTCTGTGGAAGAGGGGGCACTGCCCAGGAGAGTAATGAATGGGTTAGGTTAATCATTCCATCCATGCCACATGTCCTCTTTTAGCTATGACCATCCTTTTCCTGACAGGCACTCCTGGAGATTGAAGAGATGGTCTCAAGACCTGTTGCAGGGCTGTGGGTCCCCTGGCTACTCTCCCTGTGGGACTCCAGGCACTATCAGTAACAGTTTCAGGCAGCTAATACCCAATTCTCAGTTGGCTTGTTGTTGTGCTTGGTGCCTGAGAACTGGCTTAGTGTTGCTGTGGCTCACAGTCTGTTCTTCTTAAAGGTTCTCAGCCATAAGTGACTTCTCCATTCTTATAAATAAATTACTTCCTTGTGCTAATAGGGTTAACCTGCTACAGCAGGTTATTCTCTTTAACATGGGTTTGCAGTGAATTTCTCAGATGTGTATTTATTCATTAGATGCCAGGTATGAACCCTGAAATTACTGTATTTAGATTCTCACCTACAGCCCATTACTGTGATACCTAGCAATAACCACCAACAGATATTTTTTTCTCCCTCCTATTACATTTAAAACAAAGAAAAAAGCTAACTATGTTGCTGATAATGAAATTTGCCATAAAGCTTCAGCTGTACGCTTAGTGCAAAAAAAAAAAAAATCAACCGCATTGACAACCACCCGCACATCCCCAGCCCTATTGAAACAACAACAAAAAACCCTGTGGCTTTATATAATGCAGAGATTTCTCAATTGGATTTGATCCAATTTATTTCCAGTAAAGTTTCACAGTCAGGAGGGGAATGGGGGAAAAAAAAAAAAAAAGGGAAAAGAAGAAATGATGCTCTGTTTAAAGCATAATAATAAAATACAAAAAAAATCAATGGATTCATTTGCATTTCTCTATCAGTTATCTATGATTTGTACTTACATCTTGGAACACAATACATAGATGAGTCACACAGAGAAATAGCCTCTGCATAGGAAATTACACTGTTATTTTAGAGTAACATTGCTTTCCCAAACTGAAACAAAGTTGAGCCACTAGTAATCACAGATAAACCTCCACAGGGATGGAGTACTGGTTTAGAAAACCCACTCCCCTCTGTGTATGCAAAACCAGAGCCTGATTCAGAGCATATGGAGTATCCAAGTTACTCGTTCCCACCGGTCTGGTGGTCCCGGGAACCTCTCAGGCTTATGTTTCCTCTAGGAACAAAATATCTTGAAGGACAGCTTGAACTTTGGTGTTCTGACTGAGCCTCCTTCCGGTGCTGTTCTCTCTTTCCTGGAGCTATATGTACATCTGAAATCAGGTAGTTAGGCATCAGACTTCATGCCTGGTACATACAAACTGTTACAGAGCACGCACTGAGTGATCTTTCAAAGTGGCTTGCTGAGAACAGCAAAATCAGATGTACGTGCCAGGACAAAGTCCCTCTGAAGTGGAACTGCTGGTGTGACAGCCAGTGGCTGTCCCAGATTTGACAGGAAGCTGAGTGATATCTGTCTGAAGAACTGCAGTCGCTGAAGCAAATTGTCTAGGGAGATGGAATTACTACTGCTAATGTAAGACCTTTGAAGCAGTGTCCTTTCTACATTAATGTGTCATCTCAAAATTTCTGGAGGCTCAGGGAATAGCTTTGTCCTCTTGTTCTCTTCTGTATGAGATCATCATTCAAGACAGAATGACTGAAACTCAAGAGCTTCCTAGCTTATCCAACATGCTCTGAATATTCCTGAGTTATGGAAGTGGTAAAGAGAGAGAGAAAATACACCAACAGCATCTGCTGACTGCCAAATGTGTTGTAATTCCCTAGCCTTTTAAATAAATGCTATTCATATGCATTGCAAAGCCTGCAAGAGGAGGAACTAAACATACGAAGATTTGAAGCTCTGTACTCACGAGACTGGATATGATTCAGGCTGTGGTTTCTGAGTCCAAATATGAGTAAAATGCAAATTTTCCCAAATCCTGGAAACACAAGACTGCACACCTTTAATCACTGGTATATAGTTTACCTGATTAGTGTTTTCAGAGCATTAGTAAACTCGTAGAGGGCAGACAGACATGAAAACTAGAGCGTATGCATGAAATATCAGTGGTTATGTTATATATGCATCTGAGAATTGTACTTTGTTCAAGTCAGGATCTAATCCAGCTCCCATTAAGTCAGTGGGAATTTTGCCAATGAAAACAATAGTAACAGGATCTGGCCAAAATAATTTAATCCACCCTCTTCAGCTGCTGTGCTCACAGCAAGAATGTTGCCATTAAGAAGTTTATATCGACATAAATATTCACTTTAATTTCCTAGAGTTTGTCTACTTGCTTAAAATTGCATTTGTGATTAAAAAAAAGAGCAACGCAGTGTATTAGGGCTGCATTTTAATCACTATACATTCAGGAATAAATAGAAAAACAACCTAAATATTTTATGCAGATTATATTGCAATCTTGATTTAACAATTAATTCTGGTGTTATTTATTTATTTTTCTTTCTCTGTTGGTGTATTTTTCTTTTGTTGGTTCAGGTTGTGAGGGTGACTGTGGTGGGTTTGGATTTTTTTTCTCCTGTAATTGCATTCTGGAGAATTGTCACAACAGCATGTTGTATCACTGAATCACATCTTGCCTCATGTTGTGATTCCATTCCAAGAGGAGGATAGGTTTAGGGGTGTATCATACTAAGACTGTGTTTAATTGTCTGCTACAAAGCTTTGGAGGATGCAAGACCCTAACAGGGGAAAGTCTCCAATAGCAGATGAGTTTCTGAAAACAATATTTAAAGCTTTTCAAAACCAGACCCTGATTGTCAGTGCTGCCCATTGCCCACAGACTTCATTAGGACAGCCTGGATTGGGAACTGCTCAGCTTTAGCCCCTTGGTTTAGAACTTCCTCAAGGAGGAGAAGATGGCTTGTTTGGAGACCTGGTGGCTTGTCCCCCTGTGCCTGGCACCTGTTCTGAGCTGACTACAGTTGCGTAGTTCTGCAACTCTATGTCCTTCTTTTTCCACCCTTTCCAGGGTAAAACACTGAGTCATGAGCTGTGTAAACACTGCAGCTGCAGTCAGCACTTCACAGAGAGGGCAAGCACTGATACATTCCAATACAGGCTTCAAGCTTTCTCAGGAGTGTGGGGAAAATATACTTCTGAGCATAAAATATTGGCTGAGCATGAAAGGGAAGAGCTTGGGAATCCATAGGCATGACTTGGAGTGGAAAGCCTTTGCTGCTACCAGCATACTGCCTCACTTTACAGTCTGCATCGTGCCCATCTACAGACACTAGTGCAGGGATCAGGCACATAATGCCTCCTGAAATTGCCACTGAAAGCATTTGGGATTTGAAACCATTGTCTCTGATTTGCTTCCACAACAGCTTGGGAGTGAAAGGAGGCAGAAGCAAACCAGACAGCACGCACAGTGGTTGCCATTTAAGAGTGACCATGTATCTGATAGTACCTTGCACTCAGCAGCCACTTCCTGTCCTAGCTAACTTCGGCAAAGAGGATAATCCTGTCTTCCATGCCTCCCCCGCCTGTCTTTCCTTTTTCCTCCTGATGCCTCACAACCTCGTAACATCATCTTGTCCTTTGTTACTAAAGTTAAAAAGTCACTGAAACCTTAACTCTTCTTTTCCCTTCAGCCTCCTTCTCTCTGAGTCTAGCTGTATTTCCTCTTGTTCTGAATCTCTGAAAATCTTTCAAGGTTAAACTAAGGCAAAAATGCAGCATGTATTCATTTTTAACACCCCTTTATGGGCCCACAACAATGTCTACTATTCTCATTAGGAAATCTGTTGATTTTTGTGTCTTAGTTTTAAGTACCATGCAAAAGAAAATCTTCGCACTGAAGCCTAGGCCAGGCGGAGGGGAACACAGGACGCAATAACACGCCTGCTGTACACACTGCCATGCACACGCATTTTAGTTGCCTAATGACACCCCTGAGAAATTGTGTATCTAGACCCCACCTCCTCATAGGCCAAACTTTAAATTCACTTTTGAATTTGCTCTTAGGTTTCTTATTCTTGCCAGGGTCTTGCATGAGATCTTGGTGTTGGCATCTGAATCCTTCCCTCCACCATTTCTGCTGACTTTGATATTGTGTCTTGCTTTTGCTTTCCCCTCACTGTCTAGTCTTGATTTCTAGAACTGTCTCTATACTGCAGTGTAAAGATACATGCATTAGCTATGTATTTTTTTAAAACATTAATATTAAACTGCAAAGGCTGTTACCCGGGAAATACTTGGATCGTTTCACAGTGGATATCTGAATCCTATTAGTGGGATTCTCACATTCTCTCCTAAAAATATTTCGAGGGATTTTATGTGTCTTTCTGCAAAACCACTCAATTCTGCATTCTGACGCTCTGGTTATAAAGTTGTTTGTATATTAGATTTGGTTTATGAAAAAGAGACAGTGAAATTCAATGGATTGAATTAAAATCCTGAATAGGAAATGAGATATAAAAACTTTCCTCCTGGATATATTGACTTACGAGTTCTGTGACTGAACATTATTTTATATTTAGTGAATTATTTATTCCAAACAGATTAATTACAAAGATTACCCTGAAAACAAAACAAAATCTCCCACCGTATGGTTGCTTGACGGGGGTGGGGATGGTGGGTTTTTTGATTACCTAACCTATTGAGAGAATCCATGAATCTTTATTATACTATTTAATGGCCTGGAAATGCATTACAACAGTATAGTAGCTTATTTATAGCTATATAAAGTCGAATTACTTTTAATGAGACATTTGCATACAATTATTGCAATCACGCTGAAATGGAACAGCTACCTCAGCACATTTTTGAGACTTTGACTGAAGAACTCTGAGGATTTCCCTTTGCAGCTGCTGGAAAGAGTAAAGTTCTGACCCATTCTCCAGGATGCGGTACATGCATTACCACTGTTTCTGCAAGGAGGGAGCCTGTTCTTGTTCCAAATTAAACTGTAAATGCTGATTCCCCTGAGAAGTCCAATAGGCACGGTGCAAAATATGAGTAACTAATGTTTTCATGGATGTCAGCTCTCATAGTAAGTCTGTTTTCTATTTCAATTAATATCTTGCATAAATCAGTGTCTCAGTAAAATGAGCAATACCAGACTGAAAAGAACACAAGGCAACTGTAATTAAGCCACATGTTTAGTAATGTGCTGAACAAACAATGGAAAAAATTACTCTTTGGTTACTAAATCAATTGTAATCAACCTCATTCCACCCACTCATCCACCTCTATGAGGGGATAATACAGCTGTAGATATCAGGAACAAATCCAGCAACTAAATTAATAAAACAAAATTGGTGGTTCAGCTACACGTGTTGGCATGAATGTATTGCTCCCTACAGCTTTATCTCTACAAACATCTTTTTGCTCCCAGAAGGCACTTTAAAATACATACTATTAAAATAAATATAAAGAAATTACTCAGCATAAAGAAATTACTCAGCCTTATAATTATAGCATCTTTTAAGAGTTTCTCTTCCTGTTGCCAAATAGTTTGAAATATGATGGATTATTGCTAACAAACTAGTTATCTCCAATAGTCAAATATAACCTATGGTTTTATATTACTTTAATACATATATAAAATTAATAAGGCTTTCAGACTATCTGGTGTCAGTTTGCTCTCAGGGAGCTTGTCAATCTCAAAATGGTCGCGTAAGATAAGGGATTCAGTGGTGCAGTGACTACCATCAAATGGTACAGGATAACAAGTCAATATGATTCTGCCACTTTTATGTAAATACAAGATAGTACAGGGTCATCATTCATCAAACCTTCCCTAATAGATGTGGCTGAGGAAAGGTATTTCCTGCCTACTGGAGTGAGGAAGATGAAAAAGGGTGGGGTTAACATCTGTAGCCTGAAGCCAAAAATTACATTCTTGTTAGCTACACGGAAGGCTTGGCAACTGGTCATGGCTGCTGGCTGTTCTGCTGTGGTGTATCACTTGTTCCTGCCAAAAAGGAGTGGTGCTGATAACTAGAAGAGCACAAAATAGTGACTGCTCCATGCTCATGTGTTTGCCACAAGGAGCAAGGCAGCATCCTTGCTGCAAGGAAGGAGAGGCTTCAAGGCACTGATACTCATGTACACAGGGCAGCTCTGCTGCATCTGTCTCAAATATAGTGTGAACAGAACTGGACCACAGACTGAACCCTGACATTAATTTTAAGACGTGTCACAACACACAAACACTGGTGGAATACATACACAAGCTTTTATAATTCCTGCTAACTGCAACACAGAACAGTCAGCTGAGTTACCAATTACTAAACTTATTTGGCAAATTGCAGTATTCACATGTGGTGTGAAGTGTTTGGGAATTCATCTCGGATGAAAAGCATGCAGAAAGTGTGCTTAATGCTTTTCTCTTATTAACCTGTTTAATTATTAGCAAACTGTTTGAAGAGCTAAGTACCATTTAAAAATAAAGGACATCCTCTTGCCAGCTATTTCGCAGTCTTTGAAAAGTAGAGATGGATTATGAGCATGAAAGAAAGAAGCAAATGTTTCTAATTCCTGAGTGGAAATACCCTTGAGATGCTTGTCCAAAGAGGGGAAATCCAGACCCCCAGAGCCTATTACAAAAGAGAGTACAAAACTCCATTACTTTTCTATATTTCTTATGTAAGATTCCATTAATCAGGATTTGTTGGATTAATGAATGTCAGCTAAATCTTAATTTTTTTTGGCTTCCCACAGAGTAGTGATTATTAAATCCAGTAAATACCTCCTACATATATATATGCAATGCTAAAAGGGTAACTCTTTTTGTAGGAAAAAACCTTTACAGCTTTACTTGTGGTTTATAAATATTAATGAAATAATTTTTAGTAGATCCTTGTGAACTTAGAAGTTATCTACAAAGTGTATTCAATTATTACATAATGAAATCAAGAGTTTGAAAAGTGGAGACAAATCTTGAAAGAATTTATGTTTGCTTGAAAGGTTCAGACATACATCTTCAGTGATTTTTTTAAAAACACTCTAAGTTACATTCATGCCTTGATGCTTTTGAAAATCTCGGGTGCTTATTTTTATATTGAAATCACTCTTTTAAACTCTTAGTGGCTTGACAAAAAACACAAAAATGAGTGAGAAATGAAGTTAAGAGCTGGAAATGAAAGTCCTTCTTTTAATTTTTAAGATCATTCTGCCATAACCAACCTGTGTGTGTATTGGACTGGTTTGGGATTTTTTCCAGTTTTCTTGACTTCAGAGTTATACAAGTGTTGCCTAACTGTCTTGAGGTGCCAGTAGGTTCAACTTTGAATATTCAGTGATATTATGCCACAATATCTGCAGGTGACAGTGAGACACCAGGTATAGACAACACTGGACCTTGTGATTATATGCAACTAAGTTAGCTGGAGGGCCAACTGCAGCAGCAAGCTTGTGCTCTCATGCACCTGCTTTGAACATTCGGTGATAGAGACTACAATAACAGCTGCATAAAGAAAACTTTTAACTACAGGGAAAGCATAACAGCGTGGAAGAGTTTTCAGTGGTTGTTTGCAGATCTTCAGTGGGAAGTGGAATAGGACAGGTGCCCTGTAAGTCCATTTATTTCCTCTAACTTTGCGATCTTACAAGCTAATTGGAATAATATAGAGCATGTAACTAATCTTGGCATTGGAATGCAATGCTACTCCACTGACACAGAATTGTGCTTCTAGGAAGGGAGTCGGGTGCAACAAGGTAGATGCTGCTGCACTAAGGCCAGACAGGCTTAGTGACGAGAATCAGCTGGCCAAGGCAGGAGCTCCGATAAGTACGTCTCTCAGTATTGTATGGGCACTAGTGGTAAAGGGTTAATAATAATCCCAAGTATTCTCACCAAAAATGAAGTCGCTCCAGAGTGAGTAGCAGCCTACCACTTCTTTCATTCCACCTTTTCTTTATTGGCAAACAGAGAGTATGTGAAATCAATATTGTGACCATGTGAAATACATCCATGTGAACCTGTATCTACAAACTTCCCACATAGCAACTTGTTTAATGTCGGTTACGTGAGCTGGGAGAAGTGGTCACCATTGTTCTGGTGTCATCAGCTGGCAAAGGGCTAAATACACTGCTAGCAATCATTTACTCTTATACTTACAAAAGCAATGGCAGGAAGTGCTCACGCAACTGAAGGATGGGAGGCTGAACTGGATGTGAGTCAGACCCTGAGTCATCTATTCTCCAAACAGCCAAAAGCTGCTTTGTCATGTGTTACTGACAATGCACTTGAGAAGCACGTACTGCTCTAGAGGGACACTGGTTGCTCCTCAGGGGGGAATGCTGGAAGAGCTGTTATACCTCGTTCCCTGGCACCGGGCTAGTGGGTGGCTGTAGGGCCTCTGTGCCACAGCTCTGCTTAGCTTTCTCCAGCTGTGCTTCAACCAATTTAAAACTTTTGTGTCTTGTGGTGGTACCAGCACCATGGAGCGAGGGATGCTCAGGGGAACACCCGAGTCTCTCCCACTTAGACTGGTGAGCTGAAAGGTGGCATATCAGCTGCTTCCTATGAGAGGAAACATTGTCCTATTGAAATCACATAAAGCTCAGTGGTCTTACAGTGTGTTTATATGCATTTTAAGTAGAGTGAATCAAACAGAAGTAAAGGAGAAAGAGAAAAAATGTTGACTTCATCAAGATTTATAACATGTCAAAACCCAGGAGACAAATTTGCAGTAATGATCTAGCAGATGCAAATAAGTTGCTCTGCACTACTAATGGACAGTTTACATTACAAAGCTACTACCCCATATTACACAATACGCATATATTATATAATGGCCTCCCTATCTCGAGTGGATAAATAACATTAGCACAACACCAAGAAGATTTATGGCAAGAATGAATCTTTCTCTATTACTCTTTTCCGACTGAGTTTCTGTAAGTATTTCTGTTGCGTATAAACTACTTTACTGGCCAAGCCAATTCCTGGAGTAACTCCCTTGGCTCCAGTGGAAGTGTTCCAAAGATGATTTTGTAGCTGTACACCGAAATAGGTCATACATTGAATAGATGGATGTTATAAAACAAAGCGCTCATGCTAATTGGCAATGGTATCATCCTATCACCCCAGAGCAAGGGGATTGTTTCTAGCCTCCATTACAGCTATTTCTATTAAAGGCTAGACATTTCTTTGTTTTCTTTTTCTATTGTTTGTATTCTAAAGCAATTAGCTCCTTGAAAACTATTTTTCCTTTCAGCTGAAGACTGATTCTACTTCCACTTATGTTTTTAGTGTTACTAGGAGCTAAGAAGCCTTTACTTGTTCTGAGAGAAGTGTACTACTGTGCTTAGACTGCAGGTCACTTTGCAACTGAAGGTCTGCTTTGGTACATTACCAATCTTACTTTTTGTAACACTCAGGAGGTAAATAGGTACTTTTATACATATTTAATACACAACAAAAGTTAAAAGTCTGTCTTGCCTTGAAAATTCTAACAGGTTTAGAGTGCTTGCATGTTGGGAATGGTCCTTGTACATTCACATACCAGTCATTATTTCTGGTGGAAAACAACTTTTTTTGGTGGGCTGTGCACCTAAACTGAACATTGCTTGGTGGACTGTACACCTAAATAGGCTTCATGTTGTGGGTGGAGGTTACATCAGCACACGGGCAGTTTTTGTATGGTCCTGGATCTGCTGCAACAATCTGTTGGGTTTCTTCCTAACATGTGTTTCAGATCACTGAAGAATTATCGCATCATCATACAAATGATCAACGCTTGTTTGAATCCAGGAGGGAACTAAATGTAGAAGGAAACTGCATATGTGCAATTTCAGAATTTTAAGCGGGAGCTGCTGCTAAGAGGCTCATAGGAAAATCCTGCTATGTATACTGAGGTGGGAAAAATATCTTTATAGTTTTCAACTTTCAGATCAAATTTTTCCAGAGAGCTCAGCAGCATTAATCAAGATGGAAAAAAAACCCAAAGTTGCATTAATTATGCATGTACAAAAGTCTGGGAAATGTGGGAAATCTTTGAAATTATGAGAAGAGAGTTTGATGTTCTATTTAATATCTAATTTCATTGACACCCCCCCTAATAAACAAAAAGCTAAATTGTGCCTGAACTTTTCAAAATGCATATGGACTCAGACTAAGTATGAACATTTTCAATCTTAAAGGAATAAAATTGAGAAAATGGCAAGCAATCAGAAACAAAAGTTACATTACATGCCTAACTATTGTATCTATAGTGGCCACTACTACTCCTATTATAATACACAAGAGAATTTGAAAGCATTTAGATTTGCTTTTTCAGCTGACAATCTGCCGCAGGTGCTGCGCTATTATAAATAACTATTCAGCTGTTATGCATTATTGTCTAAATCACCATTTTGAACCTGAAGTATAAGCTGTACAACCCATAGATCAAATCTAAGAAATTGGCTCTTGTTTACAATGTAGTTATTTTAAAGGAAGAAAATACCCAGTAAATCAAACTCGCAAAGAATTTTAATTATGCTACTTGTTCCTAGGAGCAGTATTACAGTTTTACATTTCAACACAGTGTGCATGGGAAATGAAATTCACAACACCTGTTAACAATACATACTCTGATGAATGCTTGGCCAAAATTGGTTTCTGATTTTCCTTTTTTAATTATATAGGGTGGGGAGAAAGAAGATTGAGTCCATTTTTCCATAACTGTATAAATATTATCAACTTAGTGTAATGATTTACATGTTATTACAATCAGATGAAATCATATACGGAATTTTTTCAAATGGATAGAAAACCAATTATGATTACAATTATTATATGATTGATAATGAGATTCATGAATAGCAGCAAAAGGTGTAGGTAAGACTAGAAAAATGGTTTCCACTATAATACCCTACGTGCAGCCTCTGATTTTTAGTTCTCATTTGGCATCAAAAATTTACATGGCTGAGTTTAACTTTAAAAATGCTTTATTTGGATTGCATTCAATTTCTCTATATTTTCAAAAAATAACTTTTTACTGTGGCTATGAGAAAAAATATTTCTCTTATAAGTACATAAAACATCCAGTTACAGTTTATACTTTAAAATGCGGCAGAGGCGGTTAAAATTTAAATAGTCATTTATCAAGAGTAATGTCTTTGTTGGCTTGGGTAACGTGGAAAATGTAGTTAGCAAAAAGTAACGCATGATTCGTGTGATAGTGTAAAAGCAAGGGATGGAAGGAAAATCAGATTGTGCTTGATAGACCCAGGAAATAAAACTTTAACTCAATTTTGTGTAAGAAAGCCTATAATCATCTTTTGAAGCTAAATCTGGTTTCAGAGCTTCATCTTTTCATCAAAGGGACTTTCAAAATTTACATCAGAAGAAGTAAAGAGGAAGAAATCACACTTGAAAGAACATCCCTGATCCTTCCATTTTTGGGACTTTCCATTTTTACTGCATTCAAGTTCTAATTGCTAATTTTATAAATAAGTAATGGCTCAGTCCTACCATCCCTATGCAAGGGTGAGCTCTGGATTTTGCTGTAAATTGATGAGCTGCTGTCCTGCTCCGGTGGCTGCAATGCTGAGTTAAGAGAGCCCTGACTAGGGATGACAATGGGTGGGTGTATTGCTGGTTCTGAGCAAACCGAAAGGTTAAGAACAAGTGGAAATACAGGTCATGCAGCTTAACAAAGTCGCATCCCTCTTGAAGACAAATGCTTTCTACACAGGGTTCCCAGGGAACAAAGGAAGTTGCAGCCTTTACAAAGTACACAAATACTTGTATACAAAGTCTGACTCACAGCTCATGTAAAGAATATGACAAGCTTCTTCGTCTAATTCATTAACTCTAAGTAATGTCCTTTCAAATGCCATCCCCAGAAGCAGTTTCTATTGGAGCCATTTTTTCTCCTTTTGCCACAGATTGTTTTTAAAGAATTATGGGAAATGACAACAGTAGAACCAAAGTTTGATTTTTCACAGATGAAACTACAAAATGCATGGAGTAATGTAATCCAGTCAGACAAGTGATTAAATTATATCTTGGTTGCAACAATGCACCACTGCTGAATATCAATAAGAATATGTTCCCTTCTTCAGAGCTAAAATAATATTTGCTGTTAATATAAATGATTCTCAATGTCCCTGGCAGTATATGCACAGATGCCAAACAGCGTTAAAACTTGAGCAGAATCTCATCCATTTCGTTTGCAAGGAAGAGGAAGACTGTGTTCACAGATGTTAAAACAAGGAGGATTCATTTACATTGCTTTGCCATAATGAAACTCCATTAACTTCTCTCATCTTCCTTCAAATTTCTCTTCAAATAAATGAGAAATGAATCAGCTCATGTTCAAGGAACACTGTCAAACAGTGCACAGAGATTTCATTCTGTTTCTAAATTTCCTAGGACAAGCATCTGCTCTCTGAGGACCAAAATATGCTATTATTCTTTATAACTCAGCAGTCAACAGAGTATGTCTGGTGCTCAAGCTGAGGGAAAGTGCCCCTCTTTGTCTTCCTTTGAATTTTGAGTTCCAGGATTCTGAAGAACTCAGGAATGGCTTAGACTGGGTTAGGATAATTAGACTTTCACTCTCCAAGAGGCTAATTTTAGATTCTGCCTCAACTAAATCAATAAATTATTTTAATAAATACCTTATGGAAGCATTTTACCCCAGTTCTAGAAGAAATCCATGAATGTTCCTTATGACATCACAGGCAGAGCTGGTGTGCAGTTAAAGTGATATTCTTAGCACAAATATATGTGCTGGCCTCGGGTCCTCTGCTCAATGAGTTTTATTTTTACTAGGAGTAATATACTTAAGCTCTCTAGAGCTCTGCAAATTCATTTTTTACATGCAACTACATAATCTTTTTGGAGTGCATATGGACATTAACTCCTCCTAGCAGCTCTCTATAAACATCTGCTTGCACAGCAGATATTTCAAATTCAGAATCCAGGAAGGAAAGTGCTCCCAGGACTGATTACTGAGTTATATACCCTTTTATTTTAATGTACTCTGCCAAGATGAGTCCATAACCTCAAATGAGTCAGGGAAGAAAAGGGGAAGGGCAATAACAAACAGCTTCATTGTAATTTTAACCATATTGCCTAGTGATCACAGAATAACCTTTATGCTTAGATATTTAAGGAGACTACATAGACACATTCTTCCTGAGAGTGCTCATCCACTCATTGGGATTTGTACTCTGTGATTCCAAGTACACAAGGAGAAGACACATGTGCTAGCTACTCCAATTATATTACTTGGTTCTGGTGGCAGGGACACTTTGGATATTTTGCTAGGCTGCATAGTGACAAATTTCACTCTCTTGAATGGACCTCACTCTGTAAAGTGGAGATAGGCTTGCCATACTGACTCTCCAGGTATATCCTGGTCCAAGATATCACTTAAACATTATGTTACATTATGTCCCAGTAATTCAGGCTTGCCTGAATTATTATTTTTTACTGAAGTAAAAGAATATTCAGACACCTTGGAAGCTGTTTGTGTAGTCCAACAGCGAAGTTCAAAATACACAAAGAAAAAAAATACAGTAAATGTAAACTGGAAATAGTGACAAGCTTAAAGTCACACACAGATCCAGGCATAAAAGTCACAGTGCTTTTACTTTCTTAATTTTATTTACCCACCCCCCCCGCCCGATGATTTTGCAAGCTCCAGTATACAAGCCAACTTGTGTCTTGGGTAATTATAGTCTCCCTATTGAACATCCTTCCCCCACCCTGTAATTTCAGCTGGATGTATTTTTTCACTTACTGCCCTAAATTGTTACATGTTATTCTAAAAGCTGGTTAACATCATATAGAGAAGGTGGCAAAAAATCAATAGAGTTTCACAACAAAGACATGACAGAAGTAAAACATGAACTCTCTGAAATAAATGATGTTCTCATTTGAGGGCAAAAGGGCAGGGACAATGGAATCAGTGAATTCTATTTTTTTTTTTTTTTTTTTTGCAGGCTTTGCTATGTTATTAAGATGCAACAATAGTTTCAGGCTTTTACTTTACACAGTTGTGCCTGTCTATCTTCCTTAGTCTGCCAAAAGAATGAAACAATACTTCAAATTGAAAAGTCAAGTTTTGACTATCAAAATGAAATTTGAAGACAGTTTGCCCAAAAGACGGACGTCTCGTCTTTTTTGCATGGAGTTCAATATTCTAGTTCATGCAAACTTGTCAAGATTAATGGTAGTTCATATCTTTAGGAAAGACATAGAGTACATGGGAATCTGAGCTCAAAAGGTAGTCTGAAAAAAGAATATGTAAATATTTATTATATAAAAATAATACATACATATGTTCAATATATTATATATATAAAAATATATGTAAAATCATGTTTAACAACTTTTATATCTTTTTGCCATAAGAATATATTTTGTTTATTTTGGGTTATTTCTTCTGGTAATTTTCCTTACTACATTAATTGGCATTTTCCATACTAACCAGCATGTCCCCCCGAGAATATAACTCTTGGTCAGTGAAATGATGCTGTCCTATGCACTCTCAATAAACCCAAAGACCTACGTTAAGCTTATGTTAAATTGTTTGCTCATTGTCACCAGTGTACTCATGACTGTATAGGACAGAAAGTCAATTCCTGTCCCCAGGGGCTTAGAGTCACTCAGTGGTTAGCACTGTTCTTTTTGTCTCTTGTCTTGAATTTGGTAATTCTTAGTGGATTATTCTGGTCTGAATGCTGACTGTGAGGAGCTGTTTAGATCTCCAGAGGTTTTGGTTTTGTTATAGTGATTGGTGACCTTGGAGGTAGGCATTCTGGAATAGCTGTGCTCTAAATTACCTGCTTTATCTTATGTATCAGGTATCATAATTTAGATTATTGAACTAAAAGATACTTAGAGCAGAGAAAATTCTACACCTTCTTCATTCATAATGATAGCATGCTGAAATGTTATATGCACATTTACATTACCTCTACAATGTAATGCATAGTAAGGGACTGTCTTGAACTACTGGGTTAAATAAATTCATATTTCTTCCTGAAGTTCGTGTTGGCAAGAAAAAGTACAGGTCCCCTGGAGATGAGCTACACCTCCTTTTAAGTCTTCTCTATCTGATTTTTAGGATTTCTGTGAACCTCAATTCAATTTCTTGGCACTAGATATCGCAGTCTTTTGGCTAAGATCAAGAATAGAATCAATCTAATATTTGCTTTTATCCTCCATTGAGCCACTTCCCTTTATGGGGAGAGGATAATGGAATCACAGATAGAGTACATGTTTTACTTTCATTTCTCTGTATGCATATTGTTTTGAATAATTGAAAACTTATGATTTGCTAAATTTAACTTGTACTTTCTTATAGCTGGGACAAGTACTAATGTTACAAGTCACTCAAAATCACTATCAAATCACATAGAAATTTTGCCTACCTATTAATTACATAGCGAGAGATTCTGAGCTAGATCGTACTGAAGAATAGTGAACTCAAAGAAGCAGCATTTCCCTAAATAATTCAGGACTGTCCATCCTGCTGCTGATACACTGAAGCAGTCATCCTCTTGCACTTGTATCTTATTTCAATTGGATATTGCCTGAGAAATTGCAGGATTATCTTTTTGTTTTAAAAGCAAGTTTCTCTGACAACCTGGAATTTGTGTGTTTCTTTTTCTAGCGCATAATCACGCCCTGAATTTTTTTCTGAAGAGATATGATATGTAAACCAGAAGAACAGTACCTAGAGGGAATACTGTTCCCTGGATAGGGTATCTGCAATGAATGTTAAAAAGGAGCCAGGAGAGGATGATTAATTACTATGTTAATGCACCTACGTATAATAATGCATGACTCCTTATTAAGAGCCATGTAGCACTAATGTACTGTTGCTTTCACAAATTGCCCATTTGTTACTAAGAGGGTCAAACCCAAATACAAGATATTCATACATGCCCATGTTTTCTTCATCCTTGTCCCACAGGGCAAGAATATAAGCAATTTGTTGTCTGGAGGGCTGACAGTCAGGGGAGCTATATGTCCATCTGATGTTTTAACATGCAAGGCTCCACTAGGAATATCCATCTGCTTTTCATCCTAAATTTGCCTACGTATAATTACTGTGCTTGCTGATGCTTAACTAAAGGTGAATGGAAACATGTTTCCAATTGAATGTTTTCATAGGATCCTCATCAGTAGGAGGATGTGTGAATAGCCATGGAGTTAAGAAAAATTTTGTTTTTAAAAAGGTGGCTTTTGAAAATTCTTTTATTTTCTTGAATTCATTAACTTCATCTACTGCTGAAATGCAAGGACTTCTGCAAATGAGTAACAAAATCAGACTAAATCACCTTTGTTATTAAAACTTTGGAGGACTCAGTGGAATATTTTGGAGCCCTCTTGCAGCTGCTGGTTTTGTTCCAGTTGCAGGTGGCCTGCACCACTGAAACCCTGTAATGCTTCATATGCAGCTCTGACCTTTTTTTCTCTTCTGACATGGACTTGTGTTATGCAGGTGAGCCTGCTCCCTCCTCAGAAGATGTGATATGGTAAGTAAGAGGAAAGTATTTCCAGGAAGACAAGCAGTGCAGTTCATTGTGTAAGGAGCAGCCTGGAATTGCTTATATTCTTGATGCTTCACTGCATCATTAGCAAAATGAAAATCTGAGGACCCGATGATAATAGAGGAGAGCAACCAGCTCTGTGCCCAGCCACTGCCAGGGTGAAGCAGACCATGTGGTTATCTTTTATAGGCTAGAGGTGGCCCAGGAACCATGAGCTAAAGAGCTTTAATAAAAGACAGAAAGAAGGGGATTAAAGTGTTCTCAGATATTCATGTGCTGGGTGACACCAGCCATGGCAAAACACTTCAGAAAACTGAACTCTGGTTGCTTTTCAGGTAAAAGCAGCACTTATTGTATAACACTGTGTAAAGCCAGATTTTCAAATATGATCTGTTCAAATGACACATGCTGGAACAGACACTTCCAGGGAACCTTTGCAGCTAACACAGCTACCCAGTGGAGAAGAAGGAGCTCTACTGCCGTTCTTCTCTGGAGTGTCTGCAACCATTAGCAATCACAGCAAATCTACTGTGGTTACCTGTAGTAGCAAAGGACTAAATCAGACCATTAAGATCACTACTTCTGTGTTGCATTTGCAAGTCCTGCATTTGAAGGAAATTAAAAAGCCACCTTAAATACTCACATGTGCATACAAATGTAGGTTTTAAACATGAAGGAGCCACATTAAATTAAAAGGAATGGTTTAGTGCCACCATTGAATCTTTGGTGGTGGTGTCTCTTTATATCTAACCTTTGTGATGATAAATTTAAATTGAAAAGTAGGAAGTTTAGGAGCTCACTACTGGAAATGTGGATTGAGCTTCAGTCAGTGCTCAGCTTCAATCAACCTGCTCAGTGCAGGTTTTGTGTAAGAAAGAATATATTCCTTTAATATTTGAGTAAGAGAAACGAAATTAGCTCCTTCTAAGGGCTTTGAGCCTCCATGTGTTTTACATCGAAAATGTTCATGGAAGTCAGTGGACATTTTCAGTACCAGAGGAATGCAGGGTTAAGTCCAAAATCTACCTATTCCTGACTAGATAACATCAGAATGAATGCACACAATGTTATATTGCACCCAAATATCATATTTAATACCCCAGTTTTTACACTTTACTGTGTGCGGTGCTTGCAGCTCTGAATAATGTTCTTATTTGGTTAGATTTATATACACAGTAAAAGGGGAAGTAACTGCAGCTGTAGTGCAGTCAGCTACAGAGCATGGCACAAATTGTAGGAATTCACAGTGTGGGCTCTATTTCTTTAAAATACTATGAATAATTCTACAAAACACTGCAGGATCCAGCTCTCTGAACCTCATTCAGACAGATTTCTGACCCTTTTCGGAAGCACGATTGGTGTACATGTGTCAGTGAGGGTCAGGGCGTCTGAGCAGGAAGAAGAGTTATGTACATGCTCAATCTCGCACTATATATCACAACCTTCTTGGGTAATGGGCAGGTTCTTGTCTCTTGTGACCCAACTAAGACACGGATACTATACTTGGTGGTTTGCACATTTTAAGAAACTGAAGATGGCAACCTTCAGAAAGTGGCAAACTGCTCAGAAACAGTAGTAGACATTGAAACAGCTGCAGCAATCCCAGGAGGTCCTTGCTTTATGTGGGGTATTGCAAAGAAATTGTTTTGTCATACCAGCTCCCTCAGCACATCAATAAACTTTGCAAAATAAGTTAGCTTTTTCTTTGTTCTCATTACTGTTCACCACCAAATGCTTGCATTTTATTTGATCTTGCATGTAAGTGCTATTACTCTGAATCGTTG
The DNA here is from genome assembly GCF_004027225.2 of Strigops habroptila. NCBI lineage: Eukaryota > Metazoa > Chordata > Aves > Psittaciformes > Psittacidae > Strigops > Strigops habroptila. Next base: position 34,471,356 of record NC_044281.2, read on the forward strand.
CTGCTGCTGCGAGTCCGCATGCAACACAAAGCTGACAGAGAAATGTTTCAGCATAGCTTAGTCTATTAATCTTCCAAGTTAAAAAAAAAAAAAAAGAAAAAATAGGACAAAGAGGAAAACCAAGGAATACTGATGCATATCATAAATGAAAATGCAGTTCAGTCTCTAAGTCTTCTTCCACTTACTATAGCTTGCAAATTGGTCCTAAATTGTACATAAAATATGAACATTTAAGTCCAGATCCTCAGCTGGAGTAAGTCTGCTTCCCTCCATTGGTCCCAACCGACATGCTGATTTATGCCTGCTGACATCTGAGCTATAGTAATTGGTGTTGACATTCTTGGACTGTATTTAGGTTTAGGTTTTGACTGTCATTTTCAAGAAGCTGAAAATTTTGGGATGTTGTCAGAGTAACTGCATGGATAACTGCACAGTGCTATCCTTGTAATTGTTAATCAAACAATGCTTACAGTAATTACTGGCACTATTTGGATTAGGGAAAGCGGTAAGATCTAAATTAAAATGGGCATGGAAACATGGCTTCACAGTGTGTGTGATGTTCCTAAGACACTGCCTCTCCACACAAGCATTGAGGCAGGGGTCACTGGATCCGAAGGCAGACATGGGCACAGGCCCTGAGGTGGCACAGCCCTCATGGCCCAGGAGTGCCTCATCCTCTGCCACCATTTCGCCCAGACTGGTCTTCTCACAGAGTGCATGGCACTGTTTTCCAGTCCACCACGTCCTCATGCTCCTGTGCCCTCTTTCCAACCACCACCTGTGATGTCTGGTTTGTCAACTCTGCAGTTCAGTGATGCTGGTGCAACAGTGACTGGCTGGACATGCTCCAAAAACCTGAGAGCATCAGGTGGAGCCGCTCGGCTGATGGACCCCCCCTCACGCAGTCCCCTTCCTGGGGGGCTTGCCACCGGTACCGGTAAGCTGCATCCAGGGCAGCGGCTGCGAAGGCAGCTCGCCACAGCCCTGCCTGCCCCAAGCCCCACGAGCCATGCTGGGCTACTCTCAACCCACTCGCCACAGAGGTCCGCCGAACCCCTGTTCCCGAACCGCCGCTGCTGTATCAGTGCTGCACACGGGCAGCCTGCAAAGCGGAACGGCCGCACGCAGCTCCGCACGCAACCGTGGCGGGACACCGCGATAAGTACCCCACGCAGCAAAGATGGCGCCGGGCCAGGGTGAGCGCTCCCGGGGGAGGAGCTTCGCGCCGCGCCAGCCGTTAGCGCCCCGCCCCCGTTCCCTGGGCGACGTGGACGCCGACCCGCGGGCAGCATGGCGGAGCGGGGGCAGGTACTCCCCCCGCGCCCGGGCTGCCGCGAGTCCCCCGGGCGTTCCGCCGGCGCCGGCTCACCACGCGGGACCGGGGGACTGTGTGAGGGGCCGCGGCGCTGGCGCCGCCGAGGCGGGGTGCTGCGGGGCAGGGCTGGGGCAGCGCTGCTTGCACCCTCCCCCCGGCGGTGCCCCGGCGCCCGCCGCCTTTGCACCCCTCTTATTTTTATAATGTATTTTAAATGTCTTTACTGAGCTTCGGAGAAGGTAAAAAGGGTGGGGTGTTAAAAATGCAGCGTAGGTATACATACCTGCGCATCCTTCATCCCCAAGAGAGTTTAAGGGGGGACGCCCGCCCGCCACAGCGAGGCAGTTCCTCCCCAGAAGCGCCCGGGGGCTTCGGCTGGCACAGGCCCGGCCGGGTCCATCCCACACCTCGCCTCTGAACCGCGACTGGTGATCTCCTCAGCCACCTTCCACTTCTCCCGCTGTGCTCGCCGGTTTTCAGTCAGTTGTGGACTCTGATTTTTAAGTATACGGCTGTTTCTTGGTTTATTGGGTTTGTGTGGCAAGGTTTTGGTTTTGGGAGACTACAGGGGTGGCTTCTGTGAGAAGCTGCTAAAAGCTTCCCCCATGTCCAATTGAGCCAATGCCAGCCGGCTCCAAGGCAGACCTGCTGCTGGCCAAGGCCAAGCCCGTCAGCAACAGTGATAGCGCCTCTGGAACAACAGGTTTCAGAAGGGGAAAAAAAACCCGCACAAATACAGGACTTTCACTGGAGCAGTTCTTGGAAGGCTGTCTCCTGTGAGAGGGACCACCCCATGCTGGAGCTGGGGTCCTGCCCTGGGGAGGAAAGAGTGGCAGAAACAACATGTGATGAACTGACCAACACCCCTATTCTTAATTCCCCTGTGCCATGGTGGAAGGAGGAGGTAGAGAATTTGGGAGGAAAGTCGAGCCCGGGAAGAAATGAGGGGTGGGGGGAAGATGTTTCAAGATTTAGTTTTTATTTCTTATTACCCTACTCTGATTTGACTGATACTAAATTACATTTATTTCCCTAAGTCGAGTCTGTTTTGCATATGATGGTAATTGCTGAGTGATCTCTCCTTGTCACTATCTCAACCCATGAGCCTTTCATATTTTCCAGCTGAGAAGGGGGAATGATAGACCTGCTTTGGTGGGCATCTGGTGTCCACCGTGGGCCAGCCCACAGCACTTGTCTTATTTGTAGTGGTAGGAATCTCATAATTTTTGTTTGTTGAGGGGAAGGTGTACGGTTTCCTTTCAAAGAGAACTGAGGGAGCAGAAACAAGCTCACACCTTCTTCTAGTAACATCACAGTTGTATTTCTCACCTTTCATTGCCTTAGGTAGGCACAGTGCTCTAGAGGGTTTCATAAATCCACGTCATTTTCCCTAATATTTTCCTTTTTTTTTTTCTTTCTTTTTCTTTGGTCTCCTTTTTTACCTCTCGCCTCCCCCGTCTTTTTTTTTGGGGAGGGGCGGGGGGGGGGGGGCGTAGCGAGGGGTGGGTGTTTTTTGTTTGTTGTCTTGGGGTGGTTTTATTTGCATTGCAGTTTTTAACTTGGTTGTCGGAGGTGTGATTTCTGACAGGCAACTCCTCTTGCGCTCCATGTCAAGAGAAATATAAGAATACAAGTTATGCCTTCCAGGAACATATAAGGTGTTGCATCAGCTCAGAATTTCTCACTCAAATCTGTCTGTATAGTTGTAGTTACTAGAAGATAATTTTCTAGTTAAACTGCTTTGTTTTCTTAGATGACTGAGGAGCTACTGTGACTGTTGTGCAACTCAGTAACTGCTTTCAGCTAGTGTAGTAATTGCATCTGTTGGCACGCAGCTATCCTAGTGGTTGTTGGTAGAAAAGCTTAATGTTTAGGTTTCCTTAAATAAATAATTTCTCTTTCATGTGAAATGTACTATTACGTATTTTAAATGTTTGATGAAAAATATATGCATCTTTCACCATATTCTCTGTTAGTGTTCTCTGTACATATTTTGGCAGTTGGAACAGTGTAACACTGGGGTAACGCGGTCAGTTAGATCATAGTAAACGGATACAAGGTGTACTGTATGGGAAATGACAGGCTGTCAAAAATACATTGTACATCCTTTTGAAATGTACCACTGAAATTTTTGTCGGTTTTACTTTGTGGCTTTATAAAAAGAATCTTTAGAAGAATCCAGTGAATGTTTTTGGGGGGTTTCTTTGCTGTGGCATTTTGTTTTGGTTTGGTTTGGTTTTTTTTCTTCTCACATATTTTCTGTTTTTTATGTGTTGGTTTTACACACTAGGTAACTGTTGTGATACTTCTAGCTATCCTTTATGATTTATTTTTGTGGTAAGCTCTGTGGATTTGTGCAATTTTTATAAATTAATTTATATAGTCTCTAGTTTTGGCTGAAGCAAGCTTTGCAAGGTCTATTTCTAAAGCTGTAGGTAACACCATATTCTACCACTATTTTTGTTATATTGTTTCTTAGATCTTGAGATAATTCCTTTTGATTTAAATTGAATATTTTTATAATTGTTCCGACTTGTAATTGCTTTCAGCAGAAAGCATGTTGGAAAATCCAAATCGTAGTCTTAGCAAGTCTTGCTGCTGCTTTATTTTTAACAACATTTTTTCCAATATGTAGTCTGCAGCTGTGAAAACATCAGTAAAGTTTAATGTCATAACACATTTGGTCATCCATAAATCTTGATGTTTGGACTGTGTGAAATTTTTGAAATATATTTTGTTATTATAAGGGTACTATTGTTGTCTGTTGTTTATAATGGTTCTCTGAAAACTTTCCTTCCATACAAGTTTTATTTTTTGCATTTGACATATCTGCATATTTCTCTTTTCAGTGTAGTTGAAATTAGTGTTACTATTTTCATTTCCTCATTTGTTTGACAACAAAAGAAATATTAGGACTAAAAATAGCAACTATTGATTTTAACTTCTCATTGTGGGAGTGGACAAGTGGGGCCTTTTTAAAACAAACAGGAACAGTGAACGCATTTAATGCAGTTTTGTTTCTGCCATAACTATTTATGTTGACAGCTTCAAGATTTTCTGCTTCTGCTGAAGTATTTGACAGCTTGATAACAAAATGTGTATAATAATGCAAATAACAGCCTGTGTTGCTTGGTGTGGGTTGTTTTTGTTGTTTGGTTGTTTTTTTGTTTGGCTGGTTTTTTTCCCCCATTCCCATTTTAATTAAAGTTGTAACTGATATGCAACATTCTTTCAGGGTACATCTGTACTGCTGTCAGCAGTATTGCTCAGACAGAGGTAGCTGAGCTAGCTCTAAATGAACTAGCTCAGATACTGGAAAATATCTAGCTGTAGCAGGCAGAGTTTAGTCCAGTTTAATTTCACTGATGGAGCGAGGACAGAAGGATCTTGGGTTCCTTACCCTCTGGCTATTTGCTATAATTTAAGAGACCTGATATGCTATTCCTTTGTGAATATTTTTGATAGTCATGATTTTGCAAAGCATGGTGGTGTATTGTCAAACAAATGCAAATAATACCATCTTCAGTGACTGCAGAGGGCTCATCCTAAACGACAAGCTTGTTTTCCCTCAGGGACAGTGATGCTAGTTTCTATTGCCATGTTTCAAGGTTTTGCCATCCTGGAAAGGCCCTCACCCAAACTGCAAGGATGACTCGCTTTGGGCTTGGGGTTTTGAGAGAGAGTTCTTCCCCTCCCCACCTCAAACACAGAGATTTTTTACAATTTGCTGTATAACTATACCACTCTTCTGCTAATATTTACTGCTTCTGTGAATAATGCTGAAGTATTCAAGGAGGATCTTATTCTTCTCTTTTAGAATATCTGATTTGGTATTTTGATTTGATGCTGTTGACAAGGGGTGCCCAAAGCATTTGGAATAACGTATTGAATGTCCAGAAATATATTATACATTTGGAACAGCTAATAATTCTTTGAAGGAAAATAAAACAGTAACAAATAATTCTCTAGTAGTCTGTATTTAAATAGGTTAAGTCTACTGCTGGCAGTGTGTATTAGTAGGATTGGTTTGGCTTGGGGTTTTTTCCCAACACATGAGGGTAGTGTTACCAGAATTAACTCACCTTGGATTACTTCAGCCAGTCACTACAGTTAATAGTGAAATAAATCATAAATTCTTTGACATCAGTGAACATGTATATAAAATACCTTCTCTTTGAATTTTCAGTGGTGGTTAAAGACAGCAATCAAAAGACAAAACAGTATTCAATCAAAATAATTGTAGCCATGTGTGTGTGAAGGTTCTGCCCAGACAGAAACTTTCCACAAATACAGGATCATTCAAATGACTCATAGACCTCCATTACTTTTTTAAGTTACAGAAACATTGATGTTTTAAAAATTAATTTTCTAAATTATGTAATTTCTCTTCCATAGTTCCTCATTAGTCATTTGGAACAGTATTTCTTCTTATCAGATACCTGTGCTTGTTGTAGTGGACAGTGGTGCCACAAATCCATCCTTACGAGCAGTAACAAAGATAGATAGTAATGCATTAGTGGGTGGTGTTGCTGCTGGGAATATGATTGCAGATGCTAGGTGATGAAATGGGAAGCTTTCACGTTGCCATATAAACTCTTGGATTTTGATGTGCAGATTACAGAGCCTTATCTGCAATACTGCGTTACAACAGCTTGAATATCTCTAAGTTTAAACTGCAAACTTTAGTTAGTCAAAGAATATGTTTCTAATGCTAAAGCACCTCTAAATGTGTGACTGAGTGCAAGGCATCTGGAGTTATTTTTAGATTAATTTTTGTAATCTTATACGGTTTATATATTGATGTAATACAACACTACACACGAAGACTTCAGCAAATTTTCCCAGAGGTCCTTCTTGCTGTTTGTAATTCAAAGAACAAGATGAGCCTTAGCATCAGCATGTTAAGTATGCTGGGCCTGTCAGTACAATATAGGTTAGAAAGCTTCATATTGAAGTAAGCCAGGTACATACTGGAGGCAGGAGAAAACTCCTATTTGGACAAGCTTTTTCTGACATGACGGATGTTGCCTGATACCTTTCAAAAGCAGTGAGAAATTAGTTTGGATAAGATTTTTGGGAGTTCAGGTAAAAAGTTGCTTTCCAGAATGTTCAACTTTTTGCCTACTAACCTGTTCCTCACAGCAGGAAGTGTAAGGAGTGGGAAGGAAAAAATAAAAAGATTTTTGATGCACCTCTATTTACAGGGCTACTGCTGTGATCTTGAATGATGGAGGAGTGTCACGGAGGTAGCTGAGAGTATTGTGGGAGGGACTTTGTTCTTGCCCACACCTGGCCTGTAACAGCAGAGAAGAAGCTGAAAAACAGCTTGATGAGAACAAAACCATGATACCTTGAACGTTCTTATGCTTTTCTTACAATACAGTGCTAAATTCCCAGTGCTATACCAAGAAAGTCCATCTGGGGTGATACCTGTAAAATGTTAACATTTTGTCTTATTAAGAAGCGTGGTAAGATGTTGAATGACTGACTGGTAATATACCATTTATATAATGATGCAAAAATACATAGTAGAGTATCCTGTATTGAACAGCCTGAGAGAGAAAGATGAACAGGTAGTAATTCAGTTTCCAAAACATCAATATCAGTTATTCCTTTAACTCAGTTCTTTTAACTTCACTATTTCTACTCTTGTTCAACAGGTTTCTAACACCACTGGTCACTTCAGGAAAGTGTTCATGTTTTTCCTGATCATTGAAAAATATGTTTCATTAATCATATAATTTTAGCATGTTGAGCTATTATTTACTTATTTATTTATTTATTTTCCCCTAGCTAGGGCATGCAGCTTCAATTATATCAACATTACTGAGTGTACAAGTACTTTCTCTTATACTGCAAGAATTATTGTTAGTAAAACAAAAGCAAACTAACATGCTCCTACCTATGTGAAGGAAGCCTTAGTTTACTTAGTTCCTGTTGTTCTGATGAAACGTTGTATCTGAGATTAACTTCTTTATCGTTGGGAGCAATAATTTTTCATATTAAAGTACATGTGAAAGTACTCTAGTACTTAATTAGAGGAAAAAAACCTAGGCTGTCTCCTAAATGTTCTTTGTTCTCTCAGCCTTGTTTCATCAGTCTTGAATGTTGCCATTCAGCTAGTCTGAATTTTAAGTGTATCTTGCAGTTTGGCAGCAGCAGGGGGAGTAGTGTAGCTTTATTTGGGGGCTCTCCTTGACCAATGCTAGAGTTAGTGGATTATTAGCCCAGAACAATGCTGTTCAGGCTCATGGTAGGAAATCTTCCACTTCTTTCACTAGGTGGGCTAGAAACACTATTCTGCAAGTTTTGCCTTGCTGCACATCTGTAAAGCCCAAGTCTCACAGATGCAGAAGTGTACCTGCTACGAGTAAATTATGATCAGGTTTTTATATCCTCGTGCAGAAGCAGGTCAAGCCAATTAGACCCACAGTCATGAGGCTGGAGGGATCCTTTGGACATGAGCTGGTTCAGCTGCCTGCTCAGGGCTGGGCTGGCACTGAATGCAGACCAGGGCTTTGTCCAGTTCAGCCTTGAAAACCTGAAAGGATGAAGATTCTTGCACCTTTCTGAGTAACCTATTCTGATGCTTAATTATCTTCATAATGAAATATTTTTCCTTGTGCCATCACATGCTAATACATTGTAGATCCGTTCCAACTGGAATATTTTATTCTATGACTGTTGTCCCTTGTTCCCCTGCCATGCATATCTGTAAAGAGTCTACCTCATCTTGCATTTTATAATGTGCTTTGACACCTCACTTTGTTGCCTGCATATTGTATTGTAAAACAGGGGGGGTTTTCTACTATTTTATCTATTTCATAGATTTCTTACTGAAGTCTCTGGTCGAATGGTTTTGGTTAGTGACACACCCTAAAAAAAATAATTATCAAATTACCCTATTTTTCATAAGACATTATTCATAAGGCATTATTGGCTCATGCTTACTTTGGTATCCTCTATAACATGTACATCCTTGTATTTCCTATAAGGAACTGCCTTCTGTATTACAATTATACTTACCTTTCCTGAAACAGTATTGTCAGATCAGTAGTGTCAGTATGGGTTTCACTGTGTTGCAGCAAACATCTTGGACTTTTTTTTTTTTTGGCCTAGGGAAGGAGTTAGTGCAGACAGTGGATTTGAAAATGCAATCAAGTACAGGGAATAGAGCAAATAGTATGGTAATGTGTATGTATACTCATAATATCCTAATCAGAAAATTATTTTAAAATTTAATCACTGTGCAATCTAGTATCATGTTGGTCAAATCTAGATTCATGGATTTTTTTTCACCTTTATATTTCTGTTGGTTTTACTTGCAAGTTAATTTAATCTTGTGCAGCACATAATATGTCACTCTGTTCCCACATGAATTTAAGATAAAAATACTATTTTCCATGTATCTGCCTAGCTTTTCTCTAGTGAAAAATTGTTAGGGTATTGTGTTGCTGCCACATAATTTTAGCTGTATTACATTTTTGGCATTTGTTGAATTAATCCCTTGCATACTTCCTCAAAATAAAAATGTTATTTAGAGAAGTTACTGACATAAAATAAAGCTTTTAAGATTATATTTCTGTATATATATGTTTATGTAGGAAGAAGACCAAGATCAGGATGCCACAGGTGGAAAGAAGGTTATTAATCGGACATTTCTTTCTCTTTCCCAAATTACTGCTTTGTCAGAACAAAATGAGGAAGAGGTTCAAAAGTAAGAGGCAATGATATTCTAGAACCAATATAATAATGAAATAAAAATTATAGACTATTTGTTAGATTTCTTTTGTGATAGTTGCATCATTAGTCTTTAGTTTTTCAATTAAATCATTGATCTTTAATATGATGCATGAAAAGATTAATATGATTCTGTTGATCTCAAGTCCAGTTTGTTTTACTGTATTTCCTGTATCTCTTGATTTTACTTTGACTCCCTCCCCTTGTATTTCATATTGTTATGGTTTCTGAGTTTACAATAGTATTAAATATGCTGTAAATGAAATACTAAGATGTAAATAAGAACAGAAGAATACTGAGGTTTTTTTAAGTCTCACATGGTAAGTTTTTTGCTAAAACATGTAAGATTCTGCACTCTAACATGAGTTACTGAAAAATCAGAAAGGTCTGAAAAGTTCAGGAAGGAATGGAAAGCTAAAGAACGTATTACTGGGTAGCCCTTATGGTGCACTGGGAAAATAGAAGGCAGCCAAAGACTTTTGATGTAAGCCCATCTTGTCCTTTCCGTAGCAACATTCTCCCTTGTTATTAGTGCTTAATAGCAGCTAAATTTAGAAGGCCAGGAGTTCAACCTGAGACTGCAGGCTTATATTTTAAAGATGGGATTTTTCAGAAGTGGCTGAATTATTTAGGACTTGCTAAGAATTTAGCAAATTCTTAGTGAATTGAAAGCCAATGGGCTGGTCCACTGGACTAGGTTAGAGAGGGGCATAAAAAATTGAACCTTGTTCCTCTGAGTAGATAAACTATTTATTAGAGATTATAATATTATTCCTGCTATATATTCTGTTTCTCCTATTTTTCACTGTTCTGAGAAAAAGTTCTTTCTGGGATATTTTTTTAAATAAAAATGGAAAGAAAATTTGTTCCCAACAAACAATAATAATTTTTAAAAAATCTCTCATTTACTGTTTTCTCTTGCATGATAGGCCTGTTATTTTAGAAGAGACTGAAGTGTACAATTTGAGACTAAAATGTGCTTAATGATGCAATTTATTGTCAAACTTTCTTATAAAGATTAAAAAGTATTGGAAGTTTGTACATTTGTTTTTAGTCTCAACCGATCACATGTGTATATATACACACTGGAACAAGTGGAATGTAAAGTATATACTGCATCTGACTGAAAAGAGGATAGCTACAGGGCACTTTATGGACTTTAACCAGTTTAGCAGCAGAACTGTAATTTTGTTAGTTTACCATAGTGCATCATGTCTATACATAAAAGCAGTTTGAAAGCCACAGCTAAGGTTAGAAAATCAGAATAGATTTGATTCAGTATGAGAATTTTTATATACTGCATTCATATCTATCATGGAGTTTTATACCGCTGTCCATCTCTGTAGGACTTGAGCACCTTCCACGAAGGAAGAGATAGCAATAAGAGTAACTAGGGAACCTAAATGACCTATCATTTCCCAATCATTTATAGATACTGTTGTCAGTAAAGTGCCTTACAGAATATTGAAAAGATGAGTACTGGCATTGTTAGCAGCATCAGAGAAAAATCTAAATCCCTGAGAAGCTCTGATTATGAAAACACAGAGTTGGCAGGAGCTTCAGAGAGGATATGGACTGTTTCAAACCTTGGAAAGTTCAACTGGCCATGTTCCACTTCTATTTCAGTACACAGTTAAGTGTTTTTAACTGACTTGCATTTGTGCAGCCATACAAGTTTTTCATGCAAGAACAAAGGAATACATGTTTTAAACAAAACTGATTGGATTATATGCTTTACCTTGTTAGCTCTGGAGGCTTTAACTGAAAAAAAAAAACCCAAACAAAAAACCAACAAAAAACCACAGCAACAAAAAACCAACAACTCATCTTATTTAACAGTGTATCTCTACTGGCTTGGTGAAAACCCTGAAAAATTAATGGCTGCCTATCATTAATCTGAGATTAATGCCGTTCTTAGGAAGAAACAGGGACACACACACACACACACAGAAAGACTTTGCTTTCTTACAGGGGAAAACTGTGATGACAACTAGCATTTGCATTGTCAGGTATAGTTAAGCAGCCGAGGATTGCTTTAATATAAAACTTAACTACCTGAGACATGGCTGAAGTTATACTGGCAGAACTGCAAACTGAAGTTCTAGCCCTGATCCCCTCTCTCCATCTGGAAAAAAGTACACAATTATTATAAAAGACATAACTAATTCTATGTTTGGATAGAGTAGACATAAATGTGTCAGCAACAGCATGGTCTCCTACAAGGGAGTGAATTTTTTCATTAATATTTCAAGTAAAAGTAAGTGGAAGATTTTCCGCAGTGTGCCAGTAAAATAGAATGAGGCTCTTAAATGTCTTGACTATTATGAAAGTGGAATTTAAACTTGAAAATATTTTAGGTACTTTCAGTAATTATATATTTTACTATTTACATTATTTTTCAAATGTAATTTTTCTTTGGAGGTGACATTAAAAATAATCTTCAAGGGGAAACAAGAACCTTTTAGTGTACTGTAAAAGTATCTCCATCAGAGGGAAATAGTGGTAGCCAAAAGTGGAAACTTCCATTTCACCTTACAAACACCTTCATGAACAAACTGATTTTTCTCTGGGATTTTCAGTATATTTCTTATCAGGTTTTGTAACGCTCTTATTTTTGTTATTTCATTAATCATACCTTAACATTTAAATAGTGTCTGTGCCTATAGGTGCTTGTTTCTTTGATTGATATGTCCTCTGATCATAAATGTTCATATCTAGAAACTGATGTAGCTAAGTTCCAGGAAGATATTCACATATATACAATAACAATATATATTATAGATATAATTACAAGCAGACTAAGTTAAACTTTGGAATCTGTAATTTATTTTACAATTTCATTATTTTAATCTGCAATTTCTTCTAGAAACCTGGAAGAATTTCTGAATTTTAAACATTTAAAGACATCTTTGAAAGAAGCTATTTTGCTAGATTATTATACTGCAGGTTTTTGGTGGGCTAAAGAAATGAACTTTAATCTTACACAGCTCTCAGGATTCATGGATCTATTAAATTTCCTGTTGGAGAACCTCAGTGGTAAGTATAATTAAAAACTGTATAATAAATACCTGAAGTGGAAGACAAGAATGTTTTCCAGTCATTTTAATGAAGCAATATTTACTACAAGTAATTGTAAAATTATTTATTTTCCCCTTGGATGCTGGCATGTTATACCTGGTACCTGAAAATAACTCTTATTGGCAGTTGTTAAACTCTTGTTAGAGAGAAATACAGTCCTTTTAGCAGAATATCCCTAATTATTTGCTTGTACAGTAAGTGGTACAAAAGGGCCATGTCCTGAAGAGACCTCATCTTTGCTATGGTAAAATAAATAATAATTGCAGTAGAGTAAGAACAAGGAGCTCCTAAATTCCAATTCCAGCTGTCTCAGTGACTGACTCACCGTAGCCTTGGGCACATTTCTCTGCTGTTTGAGATATTCAGTACATCCTGTAGCATTACAGCAGGTGAATTACATTTATTTTATCCTTGGAGGTCAACTCTCAGGCAGCTCTCTATATGGCAAATGCTGCACTTCTGGCACAAAATATATTAGTTAACTAAAGACTGGTGAGGGAAGTAAACTGGCATCACTGCTGAAGATGAAAAATGACAATGAAAGGACTGTAGCTCCTGTGACTATGAAGAAATTTGCAACAAAGCATGCAGCTTGGGCCTAGTGGGAACAAAACCGCCAGAAAAAGATTGTAGCAACGTCCTCTAAAACCCATTTTTCGGAGATCACAATGCTTACTTAACATTCACCTTGAAGGTGATTATGTTGAGAAAAGTCCATCCCAGAGGAAGAGTGAACGGGCTCAGCAGTTCCATCCAAAGAGAAGATGAATATTTAAAATCAAGCTCATAATAGTTACTATACTCTTTCATTGTAATTTAATTCAAGAGCTTTTCTGACTTGGAATTTTGACAGAATATGTACGTGCTTTATGATCATTGGAATTCCAGTTGTCCTTCCTGTCTCCAATGAGAAAGTATCTTAACATATGCTAACTAGATTAATATAGCAATGGAAAAGAATGGAAACATGTCAGAAATCAGTTTTATGAGACTGTATGTAATACATGTGTACCAGACAAGCTGGTAGCATAACCGATTATTAAAGCTGACTGACGTTTTTCAGGAATGTGATCTTAGTTGCATAAAACTTTGCCAGACTTTAACTCTTTAAATAGAAATTTTCCATAGCAATGTCTGCCTCTGATTAATTTTTATACATAAAATTACAGCTAAAACAGTTCAATGGGCTTGCAGACAGAGGCTGCAGGGGAAAAAAAAAAAAGTATTGTCCCTTTTTTTTTTTTTTTTTAACAGCTCCAATACCCTTATTGAAATAAAAATAAGGTTTATTTGAAATAAAACCTTATTTGAAATAAAACCTTATTTGAAATAAAACCTTATTTGAAATAAAAACATAAGGTTTAGCAAGCAAGTGTTGTGAATTTGCTATTGGCTGTCCTGTGAAAATCCGTTCAGATCTGACTAAGATACATGGCTTTTAAGGAAAGAAAATGAAGTTTGTCAATGCTTACAGGAGATTTCTTACATTTTCTTCACAGCTAAGTTGCCTGAATAATCCATCTTAGAAAGTATGCTGTAGCCCAGGGCTGAGATGAATTTCCTTGTAGTTACTGTTCTCAGCTGGTGCAACTTACAAGACAAAATATTTCAACTATGAGCAAGATGCTAATGGCTTCTATGTTATTGACCTTTTTTGCTTTCCCTTCCCTACACTAGACCCAAGTGGTCTGGAATGCCAAGCTGATTTGACCATAATAGCAGGAATAGAATGGAGGAGGAAGAATGGATTTAGAGAAGGATGGTAGTGGAAACTCATCTGAGGCTGGTAAATGAGAGAGGAAAACTGAGGTTTGGAAACTGGAGGCTTTGGTTGACTGGGAGCTGGAGTTAATTACTTATATGAATTGATTCATCTTCTATACATTGAGGGTAAAGTGCTGCTTACCTTACAGAAGGACTGTGAGAGCCTTCCTGAGACAGGTAGTCAGGGCTGAAAATCAGGTGTACAACAGAAAGAGAAAATTTGGACTAGCTGGTGACAGACTTGGGCCTGGGTGTTGCGACTTCTCAGAATCTTGTTATATGGCTTCGCTTCCCTACTAACTGTGATATTTCCAGTTCTGTTACTCTTTCTCATTTCCCACGGCTTCTCTTGGTGAAATTTTCAAGGGGTTGCTTGCTGTAACATTAAAGGGCAAAACTAGACCAGAATCTTGTAAGTATTTTAATTTGTTTTCTGTACAAACAATCAAGAAGCAGATCAAAAGAGACTTAAAACAATAAGGGAAATAAATCTATTCCATCACTGGTGGATATTTCCCCATTTTCTACTCTAGCTTTTTTTAGACTTTAGAAAGCCCAAATAAATTGTATTCAAAACTTTATTTTTTTTAAACTCCACCATGGTTCTAGTGACAGCACACACTGTACACAAATGAGAAAGATGAATCCTTTCTTTTTAAAGGTTCAGCAAACACTGATGTATTTCAGATTTTCCTCTTTATAACAGAATTTAAATTTTAATTCAAAGTTGGTTTAGCATTTGGTTTTGACTTCCAGGGTAAAAATGTGAAGTCATTGTCTATTTTGGGGCTGTGCAAGAATGTCTCCAAGTTTGAGGATACATGCAGAGTGTTATGCATATTCATGTTTAATTATGACTGTAAGCACTTAAATTGGTTACCCATTTTAATATCTGTTCCTGTATTAATGGTTTATGTAAGATAAACCATTAATACTGGCAAGGTCAGAAGAACAATCTTTTACAATACATAAAGTGTAATAAATTTATTTTAAAGATAAACATATTAAGCATCTCAGATTTACATACTATTCTGTCTGTGGTTATCTCTGCATAAGTAAGAGGCCAAGCTGTAGTATCTTAAACACCCATTATTGTGATCCGTACATTATGAGGGTGGATTGGTGGTTTTGTGATGGAATTTTAATGCACATTTTATTGACAAGAATCATGGCAACAGACAAAAATGTTTGACTGCTGTTGCTTTTTAAGTTTCTATATGGCTCATAACTACTTAAACTTCAAGAAGTCTTCTAATTCAAACGAATAAAAAACCAACCCAAAACCCCAAAACCCACCCTGTCATATTTATATGTAGTTTTTGTTATTTGGGTCTACTTTGCAGACAAACATATGACCTTAGAAGACAATTTAAAAGAACTTGGAAGTGCAATGGCTGGAATAGGAGAAACTGATACAGAAAGAAGTGGTGACTTGAATTTTTTCAGCATTGAGCAAGCCAAAGCAGTCATTGATTATTTGAATATCAGGTATTTATTTCTACAGGATCTGTTCTTATTTGAATAATTCAACAGGGTGTGAAAAACGCTGATAAAATAAGTTAAAATTATTTAATTGGATATGTTCATACTGCACATGCCAACATAACTGCACACACCACACTTCAAAACATTAAGAAGGAGAGAATATGCAAGTAGCAGTAAAGATCTATCTTCAGATGTCAAAGCCCACTAAATACATTTAGATCAGAAGTTTTTCAAATGTGACATTATGCTGAAAAGCTTCCTTCTGGGCTTTGTTTTGGGTGATGATAAAAGAAAAGGGGGAGAGTAGTGTATAGAGAATATTCTTGATTTTCTTTTAAAGCATTCTACTTTTACATTCCAGCTGAATAAAATCCTAGGTCTTGTCTATAACTTTAAGTATTTGTCTGGTCTTGACAGCTGTAGTGGACTTCTTAAATGTTTTAAAGTATATACGTTACAGAATTAAGTCTATGGTCATATGAGAGTCATAAAAATATTGTATTTCAAAATTAGCAAAAGTTCAGTATCTACATGAAAAGGTTTTGTGACAGGTCTCAGCTTTTAAACAGTCACGGGAGGAGATACAAACAGCAGTAATTCAATTATGTATCTGAGAAAAAAAAGGGTCTAATAGCAGCCAATCATACCTCTCCATGTAAAGTCTTAACTATACAGTAATGTATACAGACCTCTCTCCCCTGAAATAACATAGCTAAGACAGTGGCTATACTCATCTATCTCTGTTTCCACTACATGGTAGACCGAATGGTTCTCAAGCTGTTGTATCATCCATGAATGTCAGAGGCAAGGAGACGGCAAATTGGAAAGGTACTATTGTAATTTATGCTCATACACTGTACTACATCTGTAGCCCTTCAGCCCATCCTGGCAGTCAGGTAAAGTTCTCGATGACTGGAAGAAGGGTAATATAACCCCCATTTTCAAGAAGGGAAATATGGAAGACCCAGGGAACTACAGACCAGTCAGTCTCACCTCTGTGCCTGGCAAAATCTTGGAGCAGATTCTCCTGGAAAACATGCTAAGGCACATGAAAAACAACGAGGTGGTTGGTGACAGCCAACACGGCTTCACTAAGGGGAAATCCTGCCTGACCAATTTGGTGGCCTTCTATGATGGAGCCACGGAACTGATGGACAGGGGCAGAGCAGTTGATGTCATCTACCTGGACTTGTGCAAAGCATTCGACACTGTCCCGCCTGACATCCTTGTCTCTAAATTGGAGAGACATCAATTTGATAGATGGACCACTCAGTGGATAAAAAACTGGCTCGATGGCCGCAAGCAAAGAGTTGTGGTAAATGGCTCGATGTCCAGTTGGAAACCTGTAACGAGTGGTGTCCCTCAGGGGTCGGTGTTGGGACCGGTCCTGTTCATCATCTTTGTCGGCGACATGGACAGTGGGATTGAGTGCGCCCTCCGCAAGTTTGCCGACGACACCGAGCTGTGTGGTTCGGTGATACGCTGGAGGGAAGGGATGCCATCCAGAGGGACCTTGACATGCTTGTGAGGTGGGCTGATGCCAACCTTATGAAGTTCAATCAAGCCAAGTGTAAGGTCCTACACCTGGGTCGGGGCAATCCCAGGCACTGCTACAGGTTGGGCAGAGAAGAGATTCAGAGCAGCCCTGCAGAGAAGGACTTGGGGGTGTTGGTTGACGAGAAGCTTAACATGAGCCAGCAGTGTGCGCTTGCAGCCCAGAAAGCCAACCGTGTCCTGGGCTGCATCAAAAGAAGCGTGACCAGCAGGTCAAAGGAGGTGATCCTGCCCCTCTACTCTGCTCTCGTGAGACCTCACTTGGAGTACTGTGTACAGTTCTGGTGTCCTCAACATAAGAAGGACATGGAGCTGTTGGAGCGAGTCCAGAGGAGGGCCACGAAGATGATAAGAGGGCTGGAGCTCCTCCCGTATGAAGACAGGCTGAGAGAGCTGGGGAAGAGAAGGCTGCGTGGAGACCTCATAGCAGCCTTCCAGTATCTGAAGGGGGTCTATAAGGATGCTGGGGAAGGACTCTTCCTTAGGGACTGTAGTGGTAGGAAAAGGGGTAATGGGTTCAAACTTAAAGCAGGGGAAGTTTAGGTTAGACATAAGGAAGAAGTTCTTTACAGTGAGGGTGGTGAAGCACTGGAATGGGTTGCCCAGGGAGGTTGTGGATGCTCCATCCCTGGCGGTGTTCAAGGCCAGGTTGGACAGAGCCTTGGACCACATGGTTTAGTGCAAGGTGTCCCTGCCCATGGCAGGGGGGTTGGAACTAGATGATCTTAAGGTCCTTTCCAACCCTTGCTATTCTATGATTCTATGATTCTATTTTCTGACCTGAACGGTGGTTAGAGAGAGATTCTGCGGCAGATGGGCATAAGAAGTGAGGTCATGACTGCTAGGAAAACTTTAACATATCAAAAAGATTTTTTTAGAGTGTTTTCCTGGATGCAGGAAAGTATTTCCTCTTGAACATGGACAAAAATAGTAGGGTGGCTGATAGCCTTCAGTTTAGGGTACTCAGATTCAGACTGAGGATTTAAACCTATCACAGGCAATTTCTCTTACAGTTGGGCTATAAGGTTTGTCTCTTTCTCCTGCTCTCTTTTTTAGTTTTTTTTATTTTTCCCATGGAAAATATAAAAAACTTCAGGTTCTTCCCATGTGAAATCAGAAAATCTCTTTAAATCTCAAATTTCTGTAGTCAGGGCAGACCAATGTCCTGCCAAGCACTAGCCCTTAACTTAAAGGAAACTTGGCATTTAAGTTGTTTCACTCAACTTCTTTTACTTGTCCCTTCCTGCTTGATCTGTTTGTGTATTTATTTGGAACAAATTTTCTTTCCAAATAGCATGTCTATAGGTCTAGTGTAAATTATCCATTCAGAGATACCTTGTCCATGAAGTAATTTCTGCACAGTCACAATAATTTGATTCAAGAGATTAGGTGCTCCATCCTACTATCACCAATATATTAACTGGGTGGGAATACAACCAAGCCACAAGACTTTTGCAGCAGAATGGTATTTTGCCCACTGAATGTGTAAGCTCAAACTGCTCAGTTTTTTACAAGTATGTGCTGTTGCAAGGTCATGGATTTATACACATACACTGAAATTTGTTATATGTGTCCAGTTCATACAATCAATAATTTCAGTCATTTGAATATTTTTTTCTAAATAAGAACTGAATCAGCACACTTATGTAGGTGTACTTTGAACTTTATGAACTCAGAAATAGATTGACTTAGTTTTATTATAATTCAAATTAATGTATTTAACATTTTTTCTTCTTCACTTTTTTTTTGTTTAATTTTAAATGATAGGCCTATAGCTTCTTTCCTACTCAAGGTAGTATGACATATTTTAGTTCAGATCACATTTTTACAGATGAGATATAAACCCAGGGGATTTATAATGGAAGAGGGGACAAATACTTAACCACATTGGCACAAACTGTGTAGCAACTGTAATGACACCTTCAGGTTTGGTGGAAGGTGACAGTTATCATCTTTTTATCTTGTCTCCTTGGGCAAACACACATCAACATAGCTCTTGACATTTTCTTTCAGGAAGCAGTGGAGCTAGGGAAATATGTCATTGTTAATCACTTTCAGATTCTCATACGACATCATAAGAGGGTCTATTCTTACTCTTACTTGCATGAGTAAAATTATAATTGAGTAATTGCTAAAGACGTCGGTATGGATTTTTTTAATTGTTCACAACAAACAAAAAAGCATTTTTGTAGTGTCTGATAGAAGAAAGAAAACTGTTGTTTCAAAATAAATTCTGATGTATAATTTACGTGACTTGATTTAAAGAGTGTTAAATGAAGGAATTCTTTCCTTGATGCAGGATTAAGGGTGCCAGGTTGAACAGAGTTCTATTTAAAAACAAATTAATGAAATTCAGAATTGCCAAAAGTACTAACTTGTATTTTGGGGAATATTATAAATTATCTGTACCTGTAACATAGTCCATAAGAAATATCATAACACATTTAGAGGGGAAGAACTGATTTTTAGGTGCTGTAAATCTGGCTCATTTCCAAGGCACTTTGAAATGTGAAGTTCTGCCAGTGCAGTTTGAAAGAAACATATCTATCTTATTTCTTGTGTGCCTGTGATGTTCATTAATTTTTTTTTTCTATTTCACATAATCCCTGTTAGAATTTTACCAAATAATAGGTGTGTATGTGAGGAGGCACATGTATTTTCATAAACTGGAATGAGTCATTTCCAGGTTAAGTCCTGAAGTCTGCTTAAACATAATCCTTATATCTCCACTGAACCATGGCAGGAATTCTTTGGTGAAGTAATGCAATAAAAATGTACTGCAAATGAAATGGCAAATATTGTAACAACTTAATTCATTACCTATGTTGTTTGGGGTAAGACAGCTTGTAGTTTATGGTAGCCAAATTTCTTATGCAAGTTGGTAAACAAATTTGTTTTTTAACTAATGGTAATCAAATGACTGAATTAAGCATAACTGTAGAATAAAACTTTTACATGGCACTTAGAACTGAATGTTCCACAAGGCTGCAGTAATACTTCTCACCAAATTAGGAAATGTACATATGTGCAAAAATGTCAGTGCCCATTTGGGTAAAAAAGTATTTGAAAGTTTCACAGGCAGATTTGATTAACTGCTGGAAGATGTACTGTTGTCTTTTAAGAGAGGCAAGCCAGGGCACCATTTTATTCCCCTAATTCCAAGCTGCTTTCATGGGTTAGAAGAACCACTGATGTACATTAGAGGGCACTTTCAGCGCTGAAATTAAAGCGAGTCATCTCTGGTTTGCAGTAGTTTGTGGAACCTCTTGTACTGTGGCATGTGGCATCATGTAAGCACTGATGATGACCGGGGGAAGGACAATCAGCTAAAACAGTGTGTACCGAGCACCAATTCCCACAGCTGGCTTCTCTGTTACTTGCCAGAGCCAGGATTGTGTTTCAGATACCTATTCCTCACAACAGCAGCCTCTCACTTTGCATGCAGCTGGCTGGTTGAGCCCTTCTGCCAGCCGTGTGGGCATGTGAGGCTGCCAGGTGGGAGAAAAGCTTCAGTGCTGTAGCGCAGCCAGCCAGAGTGGCACCTGCAGTGGCTGGCTCCTTGTGAGGCTTAGGGAGCACCATGTGTCAAACAGCAGCCCGTGCTGGTTTGCGTGGCCTTGCGCTGGTATTGTAACCATGCTTCCATTGCATTAGCATGATATTCTGCTGCTAGCAGCAGTGTCCTTAGCATTAGCTAAGTAATTGTATCTGTTGGGTGCACTAGTTACTTTCAGAGATTCATAGAAAAATTGAGGTTGGAAGGGACTTCTGGAGGCCATCTAGTTCAAAGCCCTCCTCACAGCAGTCCTCAGTATTCCAGCTGTGGCCTTGCCAGTGCCAAGCAAAGAGGCACTGCTGGCCCAGTTGATGGCTCTCTTAAGTGAAGAATCTGCGTCCTGTCCTTAGCTAGAAAGCACAGGAACCAGTTACAGATGTTCCCTTCAAATATTGCTGTATCTTTCATGGGTACATCAGACAGAGAGCGATAAAATCTTGGAATCATTCTTCAACCTGGACTTGCTATGAAATCACAGAGCTGTGTTTTAAACCATATGTCAAAATGACATGGCAAAAGCCAGAAGTTCTGTATCATGGTTTTAAGAGAACAAGTAATTGTAACAGATGGGCTGTGAAAAACCAGACCTTTGATTAAACAAGTGCAATATCATTGATAATTAGGAAAGAGAACAAGAAAAATTATTTAAAACATGAAAAGGAAAGCTGTATGTGTTTTAAGGAAGAGAAATATTTTAGGGCATTGACAAAGCCTACCTAAAGTTACTTTTGTTGTAATGCACAGAACTCCAGCATGTCAATCTAGTTTTTTTTTTTTTTTCTTTGAGGAAATACTATGGTGATTTTGCAACATGACCTTGAGAGAATAAATGCTTCCATTCTTTATTGTTTTGGTGTTCCAAGATCAACTTGCTCCCTGGACTGGCAGCCCATCCCAGAATCCGAAAGCTGATTTGGCTTTGTTTCCTTCTTGTCTGCTATTGCTGATATTAAAGGCATAAGTATCCTGGTGATAAGTATTTCAGGAATTACTTTTTTCAGAGTAGAATTGTCTTCTCAGAGTTCAATTTCATAAGGACAAAGTGGGTGTATTTTGAAGTATCTTACTGCATTTTTTATGGCCATATGATAGTAAATCCTGTAAATTAAATATTCTGCTTATTGTACCTGAAGTTAAACAACCAACTCTTTTTAAAATTTGGAGTGTTACCATGCTGGAGAGTAACTTCTAGTTTAATAGAATTTTTAATATTATTATCTTTCCAAGGATTTACAGCTGTAATAGCACTATATTCTCTTGTTTTCCAGCTTATTTAAGCACTATAAACTATATGAATACCTCTTCCATAGTCCTAGAGAAGAACTTGTGATAAGTAATGAGGTAAGTCATTTATATAGACGGAACTCATTATGCAGAGTTATTTAATGAATGCACTGTAGCATATGTTTTATATTGCTCAAAGCAACTTCATGTCAGCATTACTGTATTACTAACGTAAAATGGCTGATTAAAGAATACAAGTTAGATGTTTTGATCGTTATATTCAGAATTAATTTTGGATTTCAAAAAAGTGTAAATTCATTGCTTGGTTAAGATGTTGTTAAATTGTGTAAAATCAGGAATACTTTTGTGTATGTATTTAGAAGTTGATGAATGTAATTTCAATCAGCAATGCATGAGTCTGACTTTCAAAATCAGCAATCAAAACCAGAAAAGGTTGTGTTCCAAGCCTAGTCTGACCACAGTCCTAATATTTATGTATGCATGTGTATGTAAAGAGTTTTGTTTCTCCAACAGTTAATTATACTGACTGCAAGGAAACAAGCTAGCTAGAAATTCAGCATATTGAAAGTGTTCCATTAATAATAGTGAAATGGCTTGACTGTAAACTTTGTCATGTATTCTAACTTACACGTGAAAAAATACATAGGAAAATGCATTGATGCAGGATGTGGTCTTCAATCAAATGGACAGATTCAATTAATCAAATAAACCTTCCTTTAGCCTGACTGTGCATTTTGAGGATATATGTTACGATACATTGAAAAGGATTTACGTTTATAATTTATATTAGGAGACAACTGGTTGCTCAGAGAGGCATGGTAGTGGAATTTTTTTGATGGCACTTATATTTTAGTTTATCAGTACACAGTGAAGTTAAAATTAATCCACTGGAAAATTTTCTTCACACTTTCAAGCAGGTGATGTAAATGATGTTTCACTTCATCATCAAATGATAATTTCTTTCTGTGTTATTTTAAATAACCATATTATAAAAAAGAAGGACTTCCCTTGACATGGATGCAAATATTTGGAAATTATTCTCATCATTTTTAAGATGGGTTACAATTCCAACTGCGATGAAATCAGTGGCAAAGCTGTCACTACACAAGTAGAGCAGGACTTCAGCGTTACTCTATTTTTTTTAGATTAGCTAATCAGATCAATGACTGGTTAGCACCTTCTAATTGGCAAAATTATTTTTAATAAGGCTTTGATTAAGTAATTTCTTGTATAAATTTGGGAAATGCATCTTATCAGTTGTAGACTAGCTTAAAAGAAATGTCTTTGTGTTTTCTTAAAACCCATTTCCGGGTGGCTGAGATCAGTGTACACTGCCCCAGCCACAGAAGAATGTCTGCTCTGCTGAGAACCACCTCTGCTGAAGGTACCACCTCTACTAGGGAATGGCAGAAATGTGTTTCTTTGAATTATTTTGGTGACGATCCATCAAAGGAACAAGTGTAATCTACAGTTATTACTGTCATGAAAATCCTTATGACAATTTTTAGCCTTTTATGGCGTTTTCTTACCTGTGCGACAGTTCGGTTTTATCCATCTGTTTTGTATTCTGAGTTACATGGCAGAAAGTCTTTAATTTGTCCAGCCACACTGCAGTGCCCAAGAAAATCAATAATCATATTCCAGTAGAGTTTATTGTGATAGGGTGATACATTGTTCTCCAATAAGTAACAGTTTAAGGCACTGAAGCTGCACATACAAATTTATGGTATTGTTTGCAGTTGATTTATGTGTTAAAATGTGATGGGAGGTGAACCCAACATAGACTTCAAGTTCTTTTGCTACAGCTTTATTACATTTAGAAATTCTTATCCATAAAGGAAAGCATTACCCTCTATGTTTGCAGCGCCTTAGACTACCAGCTCAAACCCTGACGAGTTAGTGAGGCTGCTGTGGTTTGGTGGGGCTGGCAATGGCGGGAGCATGCCTGGAATTGCGTGCTCTGCAGTGCATCTGCTCAGGGAACAGAAGTAGGCAGGAGATCAGCTGAGAAATCTGCGTGCTGAAAGTAGATGATAAATTTGTGCTGAAAGGCTGACTGCTGTCTTGCTATGTAGATCAATATCTTGCTTAAAAAAAAAAAAAAAAAAAAAGAAAAGAAAAAAGTCCATGCAGGCACACCATGGCCCTCGGCTGGTTGTGATCCTTACTCTAAGCTGAGTGCTGCTAAAGTCTAATAATTTTCTTTTAGCTCCAGCAATAAAAGTCTGTTCTTTTGGAATAGGGGACAGTAAATTGTAATGGCCAGATTTGCCAAAATATCAAGAACAATGGTGTTCCAACACCTTAATTACAGTATTATCTCCTTTTGCAAATAAAACTTTGAGACAAGTCAGTGAAATGACTTGCTTCAACTGAAATGATTTGCTGCAACTGAAATGGCTTGCTTTAGCTCAGTGAGTAAATTTGGGCAGTGTGTGCAAAAAGTAGTACCTACAGAACAAAAGTCCAATAGCCTAATGAGAAGACCTGCTTCTTTAAAAGAGATGCAGCTTCAACAAATAATAGCAGTACTTTATGTTGTAATGGATATCCTTTTAGAGAAAACATGGTATGTGTTTTCCAGAGAAAACTTACTGTGATGGATTGTAAACTCATTGGATTTTATTTTTTCTCTAGCATAGGCAATTATACAGTGTTCTCAATCAGGTTTCCTTTTTGATCTTTCACTGCAATAATTTCCAAATGACCCTGTCATTTCCTGTGTAGAATAAAATCAGACAAGAAAAGGGAAATGACTCAAAACTCAGATTATGCATGCAATATCTGTGGCCATGCCACTTAACAAAATTTAAGTTACTGAAATGTGGCACGTAATTAGTGGAGCTTCACAGTCTGATTAATATTCTGTGTTTGATGCAGCTAGCATAATAGAACCACCTTTGTAAAATACAGACAGTACTTAAGTCTTTTAAAAAAAGTAACAAATGCCTGGCTAATTTAAATATATTTTTACATTGGCTAAAGCCTTTAAACCAGACTGCCTGAGGTGATCATATTGCCTATGAAAAAAAAGGTTAAAATTGAAAGACATGAATGCTTGGTTAGATGATAAAACACACATCGCACATCTAACCTACTTTGGCAGTATTTAAGATTTAAAACTTGCCTTTCCAGCTATCAAACCACTTACTTCTCCTTCATTCCAGATCTACAAAGACCTATATATTATGTATGCATGAATACCTGTTAGAAAACAAGATGGTACGAGGACTTGCTGAGAAGTGTTAAGATTGCCAAGTAAATTTGTTGTTGGGTTTTTTGTTTGGATTTTTTTTTGGTTTTTTGGTTACTATTATGAGCAGTTCCCCACATTTAGAATGATTACAGAAGAAGCAGTGCTTTAGCTGTTCTGTGGCTGTGATCCAAAATAAAATGCATGTAGTGCTAATGTACCAGAGTTCTTCAGGAATATTGTTGTTAAAGATACTGTTTTTAACTTCTGCCCATTCTGGAGGTTTTACTCTCTAGCTGTGATTTAGTACACCTATATTAGCTTGCAGTTTTAAAGAGCAAAAGGAGTACAGACTAAATCTTGATGTGCAGGGATTCAACAAAGCAATTCCTATTAACATGTCACAACTTATAACAAAGGTTTAAGTTGTTAATACATGTATTATGTAGAAGACTTTATTCTTTTCTATCTATATGCTCAGTTAATTCATTTTTGCTTTGATAGGATGATATGTTACAGCACATCTTGTAATTTTTTTCTCACATTTACAAATTGTACTTTATACTGTGGTTCATGTTTTTGCTGCTCTGTTGTGTATTTTTGGATGGAAGGAGACTAAGGCCTTTTGGGATTATGTCTGCTTTGAAACATTTCCTAATAAAAATAATGTGGTTGGTAAATCTAGTTTTATTTCTAGTTGCTTTAGCCAGCCTGACGGAGTAATCTGCTATTTTATGGCCCAGATGACTAGCTAAGTTTGACTTCTTGAAATAGTAGTGTACAATGTAATTTTCTTTAGAGATGTCATAGTGGGTCAGGTTGCAATAAAAATATCGAAGATTAAGTTTAATGGCAGTGCAGATTCAGTATTATAACAGTCACTAGATATCATCCTCTGTACTTAGAGTTCCAAAACTGTTTCCATTAATGCCTTCTTTCCATGTACTCCTTACTTCTGAAACATTAAGCTTTCGGACTATGTCTGGTCTTCATCCAATTGTGGGTTGGTTTGGTTTCTTTTTTTTTTTTTTGAGTTCGAACAAAATCCCTTCTGTGTTTGAATTTAAGGGGGTTGTTAGGAAGACTACACGATTTGAAAGCTAATAAAGCTTTTTTTTCTGATGGCAAAAGACCTGAAGTCTGCTACTTGACTTTGATATGTAATCCTCATTAGGTGTTGCATATTTAGATTGGTTAATCAATCATGTTTAAACAAATTTGCTCAATGATTTCTCAAGAACTGCATTTTAAAGATGTATGAAACCAGAATATTTCCATAAGCATATCAGTTCACACTAGAGACTCATTCCCCAGCTAATGGAGTGCGTGTTCTTCAAAACTTGGAGGTTTCAGATATTTGCAATGCTTAAAAACCACTGAGTTGATTTTCTGTAGCTTTGTTTTGTAAATATCACCACGGCAAAGACATCAAGACTACTTTGAAGGAAATAAGAGCATAGGATTGAAAGAGACCTCATCAGTTGTCAGCACTAGTGCCATTTTCTCGTAGGGAAACATACATAATCCTCTTCAGAAACTCATCAAACTCTGGCTTAAAAACTAATTTTTTTTGTCTTTGCTCTTGCAGTCAGAAAGCTGCCCTAGTGCCTGGTTTCTGTAATGGTTATAAAACTTCTAGTTTCCAGTCTAAGTGTACTCATGACAAGCTTATGTGCATTTCTCCTTGTAACAACTTGTGCCAGTACTGACTTTTAGTTCTTGTTCCATCCCCAGTGTTTATTTTTCTAGTGCATAAAGAGACAGCCATCTTATTGTGAGCCTTCATTTAGCTAAACTAGAAAAGCCAGCCTTCTCTAATCTTTGTTTTTAAGGTAGGTTTTTGATGCATGCATTCTTACATTCATACCAGCCTCTAGTCATGCTGTTGGCCTTTTTCTCTAATTGTTCCACTTTAAATCAGGTTTGTTTGAACACAAGTGAACAAACTGACATAATATTGTTGCTGAGATAAAAGGAAGGCCTTGTACAATATCAGTAGTGCCTTCTTTTTCTCAGCTGGGAATAGCCTACCTGATAGGTCCTAGAACCACATTTTATACCTGCGTCATGTGGCGCTCTCGTTGTAGGTCTGCTATTCTGATTCTCCTTTATTGCTGCATTTTCCAGCTGAGGTACTGCCAGTGCACAGCAGCTTTTTAAAAAAACTATGCCCCTACAATGTCACACTTTGTCATTGAATACAGAAGTGAATAGTCTTCAAGGTCATTTAGTCCCATCTGTATTATATTCTTGTCCTCACATGAATTGTTCATGTCTCTCACATTTCTTTTGTCTAGAAAATCAGTTATTAAATAAACTATGAAATTAGTCTGGCATCATGCATCTTTGATAAACTGATGTTGTGTTATGTCCCATTTTTCTTTAATTTCCATGTCCTTATTTTTTTCTTCAAAATGTGTTCCTCAAGCCTTTACTGCTATGAAGATCAAAACTACAGCTTCAGGAATAGGTTTATTATTTTACGATTATGAATGTTTAAAACTAGCAAACTGGTACTTGGTCTTTTGATGTCTGTGGGGAAATTTTTGATGTCCGTTACAGAAGTATGTAGTACTCAAGACCAGATTACTGAAGTAACCAGCTTGAGAGCCAGTCGGTTTTGTGACAAAAATCACTGATATTCAGTCCTTTGATCTTGAAGCTTGCTATGGCTAAAACCAGAGAGACCTTGAAGGACTTGTGATTAGTCTGAATGAAAAGTGGAGTCTGTTGGAATTGTATGCAGTGTTTCTTGCGATTTTTTTAAGCAGACCTAGCACAGTAGAAACCACCCTTTTCATAGATTGTCTTTGGTATATTCATTTGCCAGTAGTGGAGGTATATTGATCTTTCACAGTTACGTTTCCATGTAGGTCACATGTTAATGGTCTTCTATGGCAATTTTAACATTACTGAGTTTTGGTAGTTGAGCTGTGCTGCCCTGAAAGCCAGTGAGGGCTCCAGAGAGTTAGCGGAATTCATAAACCAGTGCTGAGTACTTTTACAAATCTTGCTTTAGAGAATGATTGACAAAATGTTTTTAAAATTATTTTCTTAGGAAACATCAAATACAAAACAAACCTACTTTTTAATTCAGTAACATGCATGAAGTCGTGAAAGTAAAAATTCAGGCAGGAAAAATGCCGAATAGCTGACATAGGCTATGCTTTCAGTATGCTGAGCACTATGGTTCTGACCCAGCCAGCATTTAAACAAGCACCTCTTTTAAGCACATGGGAACTTGTATTTCAATGGACCTATTCACATACAGAAGTTAGACTGAGAAGTGACTGAGGTCACATTGCTCAGCACCCTGGAGGATGAAAAGCTAAAGACACTACAGCAAAAAAAAAACCCCAACCAAAACCATTTTGAAGCTCATCGTAACTTCTTATTTCAATTGTATAGTTGACAAAGCATCACATTTTTTGACATATTTTAATGTTAAATAAGAGAGAGAGGAAAAAAACTTGACTTGTTGGCAGTAAAACCTTTCTAGAACTGTGCAGGAATTAATATATACACAGACGTGCTCTTTGAGTTATTTATTTAGAAAGTGGCTTGATTTCTGTATGTGTGTGTGTGTAAACATAGTTCTGGTAACAGCAGTAATGGCTTATTTGTTTGCTGAAGTGCAGGTCAACTAGGAATTGTAAGGCGCTGACTAGAAGGACAGACAGTACATTAATGGCAGCATCTTTCTGCTATTCATCAGAATGTTGTAAGATCCAAATGACTGAGTGCTATATCAGAAGGCTATGGTACATGTTTAAAAGTATTTATCAATCAATATGTAAATTTTAATGGAAGACAATGAGATTAGGAGACATGTATTGACTTGAGGAAATTTTAAAATAGCTGAAGGTAGAATATTAGGCTATGAATTTTGTTTCACTTTTCTAGTATTCCTGAATAGCTTACTCTGTTGATGCCCTTTGGGAGTTGTTCTTGTTTTACTTGACTAGCATAAAACAAAATAATTGGAGCTGAGCAAAAATCAGTAATTTTGTTTCATAGAAGATTTTGAGATTTTTGCAGTTTGATTTAATTCCAGTTTAAACCAAAAAAAAAAAAAAAAAAAAAAGAACACTTTTAGCAGAATTGCTATTCTTACATGTCTGTGTTTAAGTTCCCTCACACCAATGCAGTGGTCCTGAAGACCGTTTCAGAGACCAAGCTCCACCCTGGCACCATACAGTGTAGTCGGCTCTGCTGGAGCAAGGTCCACATGATTCTGGGGTCTGCAACGTGCCCTCAGTTGTCCATAAGGCGTGTTGTTGGGGAGCCAGTGTTGGGGAGCCAGGAATCTAGAAAATAGGTTGCTACGTCAGCTGGCGTGGCAAACTGTCAGAAGAGCTTTGTATTGTAAATAAGCTGGTGAGAACCAGGTAGGCTGCTCCTGGCACATTGGTGAAAAAATAATATGCACAAACTGCATCCTAAGTTTTAGGTAGCTCAAAGAACATCATTTGTAAGGAATCTGCCAAAAAAAAAAAAAGAAAAAGAGACATTTTATTTGAATTAAGCCAATGCATTATGTCTGCAGCAAAACAATACTATTTTCAGTGTTAAACTCTTCCATGAAACATAGCATGGATCAAGGAGTTACTCAGGAAGGTACTATGTTTCATTTATAATTTGCTAGATCAAATTTAGCTGTTTGTTAGACTGAGTGGAGATTGCTTTGCCAGAGCAGTTGCCCTATTTCCAAAATTTCCAGCATTATTTTTATTAATTGGCAGGCAGAGATCCATGAACTTATACTGCAGTGGACAACTGTTTTTATATTCCCTACATTTATCTGCAGCTTTTCATCATTTTGAAGATTAAATTGTGTTCATACAAGAATCTGTGGAATGGACAAGTCATGTGATATTTCATGGGAATATATCCCCATGAGTGAATATTTATGTATCAAATTCATACATCTTGTGACCTTATGTTATGAATAACATGTTGACCTTATTCATATAAATAAACAGCATGGCATTTCTTTACTGTGATGATTTATAATCAATACACATTTTTATAAATTTTTATCCCTTTAGTTGGTGCTATGAGGACAAATGTATTCAAAGTCTAAATAGACAAGTTTTGCAATCCTTTAAAGTCCCTTTTTAAAATGCACCAGAAAATTTGTATGTTTTTTAATTTCACCTTGAATTTTACGACTTGTCATAAGATACAACATAAAGTATTTTTACTGAACATTGAATCTGGTGTATTTGAATATTTAATTTATAAAACATTATTTTGATTTCCTATAAATATGCTATGTTCAGCAAAATGTAGTGTTACTAATTAGAAAGCCGAGTTTTATAGGATGTCTGGTTGGTATGTGAGGTAACTTATATTGCTACTTAGGCTTACATTTAATAAAACTTTGCTAGGAAAATTGTTTAAATTTCAAAGAAAAGATAATAAATAAAATGAGGGCATAGAATATTAATGTGAGCTGTGCCTTTATTTTGTTAAAGCATTCAAAGTTAAATAGTGGTGGTCTGTTAACAATCTAGGGCTATTTGGCAAGTCTCTTAAGTTACTCAATAATCAAAACATAAAAGGACAATGGAAACTTTTCATAATAAAAGAAGAAGGAGTTGAGTACAGAAACCAAACAAATTATTCTCTGCTTTTTCTTGGTAAGGAGGTGAACTTTATAGGAAGGGCAACAAGCTCGGAGTTAGGGTTGCCTTTTCCTGTCTTTGTTATAAATTACATCTGTCTGTGAAGAATCCTCTCCAGTTATTTTGTGGTTCATGGGTACGGGGGAGGTGTGCGTGTCTATCTGGAATGGAGCAGAGAAAGACAGACTGGGGGGGAGGCTTCTTTTAATTTTACTGTGGTTTGTTTTTTTTTTTTTCACTTAGGAAATGGCAATTCTTTGCATTAATTTGTCTTGCTTACTAAATATACAGATGGATAAAATTCCTAAGATCCCAGCTGTGTAAATAGAATATTAACAAAACAACCGTTTTCTTCAACATTTCTATTATTTACTCTTTTAGCTTGCTAGACTTTTGGAAGACTTCGACACCATTTAGGTTCAGTGTAATCATTCAACGCGTTTTTATTAGGGCTTAAATGGGGAAAACATTTGGTAAAGGGGTGGACTTTATCCAAAGCATAATGCTTGATTATTTCATGGGAGCCCGAATACACTGCAGCAATATTAGGAGGCACCAGAAATATGGGAAGAAGCTGTCAAATGGTACCAGAAGGAAAGCCATATGCTTGGGCTTAGTGCGCTCTTCATGACCTCTTTTCCCCGTACCTAGTGAGCACCTAAAGCAAACAAGCCGAGGTAGCCCATACGCAGCTAGGCAGATAGAAGAGAGAGGGACCATGATCAAGTTCCTATACTTTTTCTTTCACCATTTGATCCTGAAGCAGTAGTCATTTACAGGATGCTAGCAACAGAGCAGTGGAGGAAATTTTGTCCTTCCAATCACCTTCTTCAGTGTGGGCTGCTGGCAGCTTCCACCAGCTCTAGCCCACTGAGCTTCGTTATCTTTTGTTCTTCTGTTTTAGGAAAAAGGTCTATCTGTAACTTTAATCACCCTAAGCTAACCTCATGCTTTGTGAGTCTCCCTTAGATCCACTTCATTGCTTATGGAAGCTAAGACTTCATTATGTATTTCCAGCAATTGCACTCAGAAATACAACACTGAATAGGCAGACTATACTGTGTATCCTCAGGGTGGGCTTGAAAAGACAGCAGCTGGAGTCTTATAGAGTGTTTCATGAGTAAGACTATTATTTGAAGTATTTTATGCCTTAGCTTCCCATTATACTGTTGAAAATCTGATAGTGAAGTCATCCTTAGTCTCCTCTTGACCAACTTAAAACCACTGAGGAGGAATATTTGATTGTTTACACCTAATGCTTGCTTTTTCTTACTTATAAGAGTGGGCAGAATCTTTACCTCTTTAGGTGGTATTTGTATGAACTTTTTTTGCATTTTTTTTCAGATCGATTTCATCCTCAAATTTTCTCTTTATCTCAGGTTGCAAAGCCTAGGGCAGAGACCACATAAGTTCTGCAGAGTTACACTGCAGATGGTGCTGTGGCCAGGGTGGAATCAAAACAGACATGGATGTTTTCAGCTGAAATACATCAGTATTGTGCTTGACACTTTTTGTGATGAGTAGCCTTTTTTATCTTTTTGGTTGGTTCTACAAGAATCCAACAATATTGTAAATTGTAAAAACATATTGCAGAAAATACTGTTATTGCTCTCACAGCACAGAACATTTTGCATGAATTACATGCTAATACATGTATCACTGTTTTCTTAGTGTTAGCATTCATGTGCTTCGTAAAAAGTTTTGTTGTCTCTATTCTATTCAAATACACTATGCAAGGAACAATATCTTCTGTGCAGTTGCTCTGTAGTTTGACTATGCATACCAAGTTTGGCTTGTGAATACAGTAAGGAAATGTCATAGATTCCAAGTGATAAAGATGCATGTTGCATGCTTCATTTATAGCAGACCATCCAAATATGGTCTCAGAGTTGTGAAAACATCCCGCGCTTGAGAAGTTTTGAATTTTGGATTTATCAAGGCTGTGAGCAAGTTTCAGGCATGAACAGGCTGGAAATCAGGTTTGTATCTTTAGATTCACTGGATATTTTGTGTTGTGAATAGATTGCAATAAATTGCAACCATTGGCAATGTGTGGAATGCTCTTGTTTAATAAAATGGAGGAGTGATAGGAATGTTCCTTACAGATTATTCTACTCTGAATATCTGCCCAACATTCTCTGAGTTTCTCTTATCATTCATTTTGTATTCATTACACCCATTTATCATTTTCATTTTTGGCTGTTATACCTTTAGGACTCTTAATGATTTTCATTTATTTTAAGGAAGATACTTTACAAGCATTTTGTATTCTTCAGGAGTTAGGATGTAGTTGAAGATTTGCATTTGTAGAA
The DNA here is from genome assembly GCF_004027225.2 of Strigops habroptila. Lineage (NCBI taxonomy): Eukaryota > Metazoa > Chordata > Aves > Psittaciformes > Psittacidae > Strigops > Strigops habroptila. Next base: position 34,504,225 of record NC_044281.2, read on the forward strand.
ATGTTAAATTATCTGTAATGATCATATTTCAAATGAAGTATTTAAAGGTTTTACCCTCACTTAGGCTTGTTGCGGGAGACAATTTTTAGCATTACTGTTGTCCCTGCTTTCCTAGATCAAAAGAAAGTGAGGGCTAGAAGCTAGGTTGCTGGCTTTGTTTTTTTTCTCTCCTCCTGTCCCTCCGCCAAGTCCTACTAGTGGTGCATTGTGGTGCCCTCGGGTGGGATTTGTAAAAACATCATTTCTGTGCATTTTGAGAATGACCCCTTGAGTCATTACTTGATAGGTACATGCATGTTGGCATGTAACTCGGTACTGAAGCATTCATTTCTATTTAATAATCACATTTTGTTTGAGAAATCAAGAAATTGTCAAGATGGAAGTACGGAGCCAAACATTACTCATTTTGCTGTGACAGAGATTTTATCTCTTGTCCCTCCCTCCTTGCTGTGCTTGCAAATACAGCTCTCTGAATTACTGACTGCAAAATTAATATCCTTTTCTTTGCAACCCTGGCACAACAGAACACAATAGAAGAAGTAAAAGACAGAATTTCAGTCTTATCTCCATGTTTCTTAAATACTGCTGATTTGACTTCAGTTCCTACTCTCGTTATTCATATTGTTTTTATTGCAGTGTATTTAATTGTCTCTCTTTGTTCTGATCAATCCTCAGTTAAATGGGTAAATCATAAAAGAAAGAGGGTACATAATCAAATTACCAGAAGTAATTGGTCAGTCAAAGCATTACTGGAGTTTTGTAATGGGCGGAAAGAACAGGGCTTTGGTATCAGAGTCATAAAGGCCAAGCCTTTAAAACTGACAACGCAAACACATTGCTACATTGGCATATTTTTTTCATGAATTTAAATTACAAATTATTGTGTATAATCAGAATCAGAGCAACTGAAAAATCATACAGCATGGATAGACTTTATTAATTTTGGATACAAATGACAGACATTAGACAAGCTTAGAAGTCTGACAGACTAGGAGAATCTTATTATTTGACAAGTGCAAAATAAAATGAGAACTTGTCTTGTGGATTATTTTTTTTTTCTTTCAGAGTAAAAGGAACATTACACAAACTAATAAGCAGCAAACTGTATGCATTAGAATAAAACGTAGAAGTCTGTGGCAAGGGAACTTATTTAGGAAACAGGAAAGTTTAAAAACTGTACATTAAACAGCCAACAGGACATGGTTTATTGAACAGAGGTCTATGGGTTACTCTGGGAATTGGGAATTAGGCATTAAATTTTCCTGGTGCTCGATTGCCATTTTAATACATTTACCACTTTGCAGATTATAACATGAAATGTTGTGGTTCCACTTCATAGCGAACAAATACGACTAAAAAGACAACCAGCTTTCTTCCTTAGCACTTATCTGTTGATGTATGACCAATTTTAGAAGCAAAATTAATTGCTTAATCAGATAGGTGTCAATAACCCCAACCTATAGAGCAATATAAATTTGTATTTTTTCATTTTTATTTCCCCTTTTCTCTTTCTGTCAAATCAACTGGGGAAGAATGGGTGAAAAGTAAAGAAAAGGTAGCATGACTATTAACAAACTAAACTCTGCTCTGTGGAATTCAGTTGTATAAAAGGCCATTTTTACAGGTTTGTGCCACTTACAGGATTCTGCGTGTCAGGTTCAGCAAGATTAGTATAGTGAGGGAATAAATAAAGGTTCATATTAAGATTACGCTAAACTTGCCCAGTGCTACAATAAGCAGTAGTGGTGCAGCAGGGTATTGCAGCTTCATTTTTACCTTGTGATCAGATTGACTAACTAGTTCCCGTTAAGACCCGGTTTACTTGGCCGCATTAAAACTTCATTGTGGCGCTAATATTCTATTGAACTCTGTCTTCAGGGAACAGTAATTTCTACTCATCAATCACATCTTGAATCTGAAAATTAAAGAGATTGTTGAGATGGAGACTTTTGGACAAATCCATCATGGGATAACCCATGAGAGGGCTTTTAATGTCTGTGCTTCTTTTACTGCTGTCAGGTATCAATTTTGAGTGTGCAGTTAGGATTTACAATCCAACTCAGGTATCCTCAATCCACTGTACCCCAAGTAATTTCAGGGGATCTGCTAGAATTGCATCTAAAATAGACACATTACCATAGTATGTAATGGTAGCAAAATTGGGCCTCAAACTGAAAACTATTACATTAAAAAATATTCTTGCAAAAATGAAAAATCCTGTATTTACAGTTGTATAAAATACTGCTATAGCTTTGTGATGTGTGTGTATGTATACGTAGAGTAGAAAGGGCTGTATTAGATGATCTCGTGGATCATTCCCAAATAATACTTCATATTCAAAACATTTTAACTAATTTTGCTTTGTAAGGGGCCTTGTTAGTTTTCAACATTAAAAAAAGGTTGCTGCAGTATTTCTGCAGTATAACAGGAATTATAATTGTTAATATACTTTGGAGGCATTTAAATTCTAATCACACAGACGAAAGGAAATTTCAAATAATGGCAAGTAAATTTAAATTACGCAACAGTAAAGACTTTCATACCTTTGAAAATATTTCAGCACTGGCTTTTTTTTCACTCACTTTGATTATCCATGATCACAGCAGTGGAATTCTATTGCTGTTGCCATAATTTCTAAAGCATAACTGTGCTAACATGAAATATGTATATATAGGTACATTTGCCAACTTGTTTTAATTTTTTTCATTTTCTTTCCACCTCATGTACTGGGAGGGGCTGCTGATCAGTACACTGCCTGAAGGCAAATGCAGAATTGTTGCAGGAGAAAATGGAGACATGCAGGCAGTATTTGCAAAAGAAGTAAGCTTTTTTACTGTAGTTTCAAAAGATAACTAGGTTTCTGTCCCATAAAACCTGCCTCTGAGACTTCTGGGATCCCTCAGTATGCTAGCTAGCATTTGATGGCCAAGCATTTGTAAGTGTCTCACAAGCGCTGTGTAAGAGAGTATTTTCATGCCACACAAACTTGCCAGCTTTTCACCCATTGAAAATTACTCTGGATCAGGCCTCCCAAGCTGTGTATGTCTAGCAAACTAATTCATATAGTTTAGCTCCTCTTGCAAATTGAGTCTTGGCTAGGGTAGAAGAATGCAATGCAAAACAATTAGTGACTGTGGAAGGGGGGAAGATTCTGTCCAAGGAAGCATTTTCTTACCCTTCTCCAGCTTGATGCCCTCCCACCATGAGACTTTCCACCTCTTCAGCAGCACCTGCTCTTTGTAAAAATGAGAAGGGAGAACCAAGCACCACTGTGACCAAAACCAGAATTCCCCTAATTTTTTTATTGCCATGTTTAACCTCTGCTCTTTTAATTGTATGCACAGCAAGAGAGAGGGGATGTGCTTTAACAACTTGTCCGGTATTAAGCAGTGCAAATTTTTAGCTAGAAATCATGCTGTCAATTGGAAGTAAACAATAAGGCCACATATATTTAATTTTTAATGAATTTTGAGTTATGCTATTCTTTTAATTACATTAATCAGGCAGGCTCCAACACTGCAAGCCTTAGGGCTTGAAGTGCAATTTCAATGCTTTGTAACAAATTTGCCGAACTTTGGAAAAAGATGAAATGGCTTAATATTAAACATTTGCTTGATTTAAATTTTACTAACCCGTGCACTTTATCATTCATATTCTTTCAGTGCAATGTACTGCCACAGCAGAATGATGATAATAGTAATTGTGAGTAAGTGTTCCTTTTGCACACAGGTTTTGCTTACAAACTAGATGAATAAAGGGGCCTGGAGTGTCGAGGGAATGCTAAAGATCTACAGAGCCTTTCACTTCAAGGTCATTGGTTCAAGCATACATCATTGAAGACAGAAAGTTAACATCTGACTGCTGCTTCATAACATACATGAAATGAGTTAGTGGTGTCAGTGGAGACAAGGAAAGAATACAACCAGTTTAGTAATAAGAGAAGAGGTAGGACTAATGCATAAGTCCAAAGAAAGAGAAGCAGTCAGGAGATACCCAGTTTACCAGGAGGCCTCTGTCTTCCTCTGCATGCAGTCATAAGGGCTGTTTTCATTCTTCAACTTTGTCCTGGGTTCAGCTATAGCAGTCATTTTTCTCCTGCTTAGTAGCTGGTGCAGTGCTGTGTTTTTTAACTTTCAGCCTGGGAACAACGCTGATAACACCGATGTTTTTAGTTGTTGCTAAGTAATGTTTATTCCAACCAAGGACTTTCTCAGTCTCATGCTTTGCCAGGGAGGAGGGGAAGCCGGGAGGAAGCAGAGACAGGACACCTGACCCAAATTAGCCAAAGGGGTATTCCATACCACAGCACGTCATGCCCAGTATCTAAACCGGGGGGAGTTACCCGGAAGGCCGAGATCACTGCTCGGGTCGGGCTGGGTATCGGTCGGCGGGTGGTGAGCAATTGTATCCTCTCCCCTTGTTATTTCACTAATCGTTATTATCATTGGTGGTAGCAGTAGTGGTTTTGTGTTATACCTTAGTTGCGGGACTGCTCTTATCTCAACCCGTGGGAGTTGCATTCTTCCCATTCTCCTCCCCATCCCTCCGGGAGCGGGGGGAGGAAGAAGGGGGGGGGGGGAGTGAGCGAGCGGCTGTGTGGTTCTGAGTTACCAGCTGGGCTCAAACCACGACAGTTCTTTTTGGCGCCCAACGTGGGGCACGAAAGGTTGAGATAACGACAGATCTGACCAGAGTGTGTTTAATCATATTTGTGATAAGCATTCATTGTTACTACTCGTCACAATGGTGATTATTTGGCTCTCAGACGTGTTGCGCTTGATCTCAGAGTTTCAGCATGTTGTACCTTACTTACAGCCACTATTTGCTGTTTTAGCGTTTATCGGCTGGGGGGCCTGGGCTAAGGTTCTTGTTTCACTGTACTTCATGGTAATGACTTGTAATACAATAGACTCATTGATCATGAAACTGGTCTGGTTTGTGCTTCCAGCGTGGCCATCACCACTATACATTGGGAGGTATATAATGAAATATTTTAGCAATTGCATATCTTTTTTTTTCTCCTCGGGGGGTAAACTTACGAAGGAAGCATTCTCTTTCACCCCCCGTTCCCCCACCAGCCTATTTGCAACAGCAGTTGAGAGTTCTGAAGGTTTTAGATGGCCTTTGAGTACCCTTGAAACCTGCCTGCTGATTGTGCTGGGGATCAGCATGTTGGCAAACATACGGAGTGTGTTTTACCCACGGCCATCCCGTCGTAGGAACATCCTATTTCGTTTAATCTCAAAAATTCAGCAGTATCAGGTTCGAATCTGGTCTAGGGTTAGACGACGATATAGGAGGACCACCAGGAGATTTTCCCTGAGGCTGGACAGTTATGAGTGGCAGGGTGTGTGGGATAGTATGGGCAAGTACCTAGGCCAGTGGGCCCCTCCAGTGCTTTGGAACTTCACCACTGAACAAGTGCAACATCCGGAAAAACTAGTAAAACACTTAAACGAGGTGTGCTGTCGTCCTGGTTATACCAGAGAGGGACAAATTTTGGCAACGTGCTGGGGCTTGGCCTATGCCTACAGAGCCCTGCTCAACACTATCCAGCACCTTCAAAGGGAAAAAAATGTCTCTGGATCTGATGGCAAAGCAACAGACAACGCAGCTATGCCAACTACAAGCACAGCAGCTACTCAGACCCTGACCACAACAGTCAACACAGCTACTCCAAGTACAGCAGCTACATCAACCCCAGTGACAAGCACAACAGCTACTCAAACCCTGACCACAACAGACAACGCAACTACTCCAACTTCAAATACAGCAGTTACACCAACCCCAGTGACAAGCACAACAGCTACTCAAACCCCGACAGCAACAGACAATGTGGCTACTCCAAGCACCACAGCCACACCAACCCCAGTGACAAGCACAGTAGCTACTCAAACCCCGACAGCAACAGACAATATAGCTACTCCAAGCACCACAGCTACACCAACCCCAGTGACATGCACAGTAGCTATTCAAACCCCGACAGCAACAGACAATATGGCTACTCCAAGCACTGCAGCTACACCAACCCCAGTGACAAGCACAGTAGCTACTCAAACCCCGACAGCAACAGATAATGCAGCTGTTGGTGTTACTCAACTCCCAAGCACAACAGCTGCACCAACCCCAGCAATAGACATTGCAACCACTCCAATCCTAGTGGCAGACACTGCAGCCACTCCAACCACAGTGACAAACACTGCAGCTAAACCAAATGTCCAGTTTGTGACAATGTCTGTTGCCCCTGTAAGCAAAAGCAAACGAAAGGCACAAAGAGCAACCCGTGAAGCGAAGAAAGATGAAGACCCAGTGCCATTACTATATGCAACAGCACCTGAACAAGAGTTACTACTACGTGGGTCAGAGGAAGAGGAAGAAGAAGAAGAGGTCACTTCTCGACCCCGGACCTCAACCGAACTACGGAATATGCGAAAAGATTTCACCCGTCTTCCAGGGGAGCACATTGTCACCTGGTTGCTCCGGTGCTGGGACAATGGGGCCGACGGTCATGAACTAGAAGGTAGGGAAGCCAAGCAGCTGGGATCACTTGCTAAGGAAGGAGGAATTGACAAAGCGATTGCAAGAGAGAAGCGAGCCCTCAGTCTTTGGAGGCGGCTCCTGGCAGCTGTGAAGGAAAGGTTTCCCTACAAAGACGATATTACGAATCGCTCAGCCAACTGGACCACGATAGAGAAAGGCATCCAGTCCCTGAGGGAATCAGCCATTATAGAGATGATCTATCGTAGGCCGGATTCCAGGAACACATCCGTAGACCCAGATGAAGTCGAATGTACACGACCCATGTGGCGGAAACTTACGCGGAGTGCGCCATCATCATATGCCCACACATTGGCATCAATGACCTGGAATGACGGAGTATCACCAACAGTGGATTGCCTGATTCGTCAACTCCGAGAGTTCGAAGACAATCTCACCCCTTCCATCATTTCAGCTGTGGAAAAACTGTCCCAGGAGTTCAAACAATTGAGAGACGATTTATCCGATCTATCCAGCTCTCCACGCGTACCAACCCATGTCTCAGCTATCAACAGAAGGCGCCCTACTGCTCGAGAAAGAAAATATACGAGGTACACGCCACGGGCCACCCTATGGTTTTACCTGCGGGATCATGGAGAAGACATGAGAAAGTGGGATGGAAAACCTACTTCAGCTCTGGAGCAACGGGTGCGTGAACTGAAGAGGAGAACAGTGGTCAAGGATGATCCTCCCAGGAAAGCTGCTGCTCCAGTCTCTGGCGAGCAGTTTCCCAGATGGAGCGAAAGAGCTGATTTTACTCCAGCTCCTGTGATAAGGAATACTAATCCCTTTCTACAAGACAGAAGTGGAGAATTTTGTGATCACTATTAGAGGGGCCCTGCCTCCAGCCAGGTGGAGGAGAGGGATAATCGGGTTTACTGGACTGTGTGGATCAGATGGCCTGGCACATCAGTCCCACAGAAGTATAAGGCTCTAGTAGATATCGGTGCACAGTGTACTCTGATGCCATCAAGGTATCAAGGGGTGAAACCCATTTCTATTTCTGGAGTGACAGGAGGATCCCAAGCATTAACTATGCTGGAAGCTGAAATCAGCCTGACTGGGAGGAAGTGGCAAAAGCACCCCATTGTAACTGGTCCAGGGGCTCCATGCATCCTTGGCATAGACTATCTCAGGAGAGGGTATTTCAAAGACCCAAAAGGGTATAGATGGGCTTTTGGTATCGCTGCCTTGGAGACAGAGGAAATTAAGCAGCTGTCCACCTTACCCGGTCTCTCAGAGGATCCTTCGGTTGTGGGGTTGCTGAAGGTCGAAGAACAACAAGTGCCAATTGCGACCACAACAGTGCACCGGCGGCAATATCGCACCAACCGAGACTCCTTGATTCCCATCCATAAGCTGATCCGCAGACTGGAGAGCCAAGGAGTGATCAGCAGGACCCGCTCACCCTTTAATAGCCCCATATGGCCAGTGCAAAAGTCTAATGGAGAGTGGAGATTAACAGTAGACTATCGTGGCCTGAACGAAGTCACACCACCATTGAGTGCTGCCGTACCGGACATGTTAGAACTTCAGTATGAACTGGAGTCAAAGGCAGCCAAGTGGTATGCCACAATTGACATTGCCAATGCATTTTTCTCAATCCCTTTGGCAGCAGAATGCAGGCCACAGTTTGCTTTCACTTGGAGGGGCGTCCAGTACACTTGGAACCGACTGCCCCAGGGGTGGAAACACAGCCCTACCATCTGCCATGGATTGATCCAGACTGCACTGGAACAGGGGCAAGCTCCAGAACACCTGCAATACATTGATGACATCATCGTGTGGGGTGACACAGCGGAAGAAGTTTTTGAGAAAGGGAGGAAAATAATCCAAATCCTGCTGAAGGCCGGTTTTGCCATAAAACGGAATAAGGTCAAGGGACCTGCACAGGAGATTCAATTTTTGGGAATAAAATGGCAAGATGGACGCTGCCAGATCCCCACAGACGTGATCAACAAGATAACAGCAATGTCTCCACCAACTAACAAGAAAGAAACACAAGCTTTCTTAGGTGTTGTGGGGTTCTGGAGAATGCACATCCCAAATTACAGTCTGATTGTAAGCCCTCTCTACCACGTGACCCGGAAGAAGAATGATTTCAAATGGGGCCCTGAGCAACAACAAGCCTTTGAACAAATTAAACGAGAAATAGTTCATGCAGTAGCCCTTGGACCAGTCCGGGCGGGGCCAGATGTGAAAAATGTGCTCTATACCGCAGCTGGGGAGAATGGTCCTACCTGGAGCCTCTGGCAGAAAGCTCCAGGGGAGACTCGAGGTCGACCCCTTGGCTTTTGGAGTCGGGGATATAAAGGATCCGAGGCCAGCTACACTCCCACTGAAAAAGAGATACTGGCAGCCTATGAAGGGGTTCGAGCTGCCTCAGAAGTGATTGGAACTGAAGCGCAGCTCCTCCTGGCACCCCGGTTGCCTGTGCTGGGCTGGATGTTCAAAGGCAGGGTCTCCTCTACACATCATGCAACTGATGCTACATGGAGTAAGTGGGCCGCACTAATTACACAACGAGCTCGAATAGGAAATCCCAGTCGTCCAGGAATTCTAGAAGTCATCATGGACTGGCCAGAGGGCAAAGATTTTGGGATGTCACCAGAAGAGGAGGTGACGCGTGCTGAAGAGGCCCCACCATATAATGAACTGTCAGAGAGTGAAAAGCAATATGCCTTGTTTACTGATGGGTCCTGCCGTATTGTGGGAAAGCATCGGAGATGGAAGGCAGCTGTGTGGAGTCCCCTGCGACAAGTTGCAGAAACTGCTGAGGGAGAGGGTGAATCGAGTCAATTTGCAGAGGTGAAAGCCATCCAGCTGGCCTTGGACATTGCTGAACGAGAAAAATGGCCAGTACTTTATCTCTATACTGACTCATGGATGGTGGCAAATGCCCTGTGGGGGTGGTTGCAGCAATGGAAGCAGAGCAACTGGCAACGCAGAAGTAAACCCATCTGGGCTGCTGCATTGTGGCAAGATATCGCTGCTCGGGTGCAGAACCTGGTGGTGAAGGTACGCCACGTAGATGCTCATGTACCCAAGAGTCGGGCCACTGAGGAACACCAGAATAACCAGCAAGTGGATAAAGCTGCTAAGATTAAAGTGGCTCAGATGGACTTGGATTGGCAACATAAGGGTGAATTATTTTTAGCCCGGTGGGCCCATGACACCTCAGGCCATCAAGGCAGAGATGCAACATATAGATGGGCTCGTGATCGAGGGGTGGACTTAACGATGGACACTATTGCCCAGGTTATTCACGAATGTGAAACATGTGCTGCAATTAAGCAAGCCAAGCGGTTAAAGCCTCTCTGGTATGGAGGACGATGGCTGAAGTACAAATATGGGGAGGCCTGGCAGATTGACTATATCACACTCCCACCAACCCGCCAGGGCAAGCGCTATGTGCTTACCATGGTGGAAGCAACCACCGGCTGGCTGGAAACATACGCTGTGTCCCATGCCACTGCCCGGAACACTATCCTGGGCCTTGAGAAACAAGTCTTGTGGCGACACGGCACCCCAGAGAGAATTGAGTCAGACAATGGGACTCATTTCCGGAACAACCTCATAGACACTTGGGCCAAAGAGCATGGCATTGAGTGGGTATACCACATCCCCTACCATGCACCAGCCTCTGGGAAAATCGAACGGTACAATGGGCTGTTAAAAACTACACTGAGAGCAATGGGTGGTGGGACTTTCAAACACTGGGATACACATTTACCAAAAGCCACCTGGTTGGTCAACAGTAGGGGATCTGCCAACAGGGCTGGCCCAGCCCAATCAGAACTTTTACGTACCGTAGAGGGGGATAAAGTTCCTGTGGTGCACATAAAGAATTTGTTGGGGAAGACAGTCTGGGTTATTCCTGCTTCAGGTAAAGGCAAACCCACTCGTGGGGTTGCTTTTGCTCAGGGACCTGGATATACTTGGTGGGTAATGCGGGAAGATGGGGAAGTCCGATGTGTACCTCAAGGGGATTTGATTTTGGGGGAAAACAGCCAATGAACTCAATTGTACGCTGTTGCCTGCTCTATAACACTTTTATAGCCCACCAGCTAGATATCTTCAGGTCACCAGCCATTGACCCTGACTTCCCTCCGATCATCACCTCAACAAAGAATGAATTTTGAGGAAACCAGACGAGCTCAGCAGTGACCAGATGAGTTTGGCGGTATCATCAGCAGGCCACAACCCAACACTATGTACCGTCCCTCCTGCCCTGAAAGACTATTACAAGAGATGGAACCTGACATCATGGACTGGATGAGTTCAGCAATTTTACAGGGATTGGTCCATGGACTAGGGAACGATATCTTTCTCTGTGTGTGGGTGTGGGTGTATATATATGTGTATATATGGGACAGGGGTGATGGTGTGCTGAGAGATGTGGGATCTGAGCATGACATGAATGGTATGGAATAAGGGGTGGATACTGTCCTGGGTTCAGCTATAGCAGTCATTTTTCTCCTGCTTAGTAGCTGGTGCAGTGCTGTGTTTTTTAACTTTCAGCCTGGGAACAACGCTGATAACACCGATGTTTTTAGTTGTTGCTAAGTAATGTTTATTCCAACCAAGGACTTTCTCAGTCTCATGCTTTGCCAGGGAGGAGGGGAAGCCAGGAGGAAGCAGAGACAGGACACCTGACCCAAATTAGCCAAAGGGGTATTCCATACCACAGCACGTCATGCCCAGTATCTAAACCGGGGGGAGTTACCCGGAAGGCCGAGATCACTGCTCGGGTCGGGCTGGGTATCGGTCGGCGGGTGGTGAGCAATTGTATCCTCTCCCCTTGTTATTTCACTAATCGTTATTATCATTGGTGGTAGCAGTAGTGGTTTTGTGTTATACCTTAGTTGCGGGACTGCTCTTATCTCAACCCGTGGGAGTTGCATTCTTCCCATTCTCCTCCCCATCCCTCCGGGAGCGGGGGGAGGAAGAGGGGGGGGGGGGGAGTGAGCGAGCGGCTGTGTGGTTCTGAGTTACCGGCTGGGCTCAAACCACGACAAACTTAAAAAGGTTGCAGCTACCCTACTTGGTCTCATTTGATGTCATAAGCTTAATTGAATTGAGCTGGGTAAATACTAGGTTGGAAAGAAAAATTCAGGTAGAAGATAGTTTGATGATGAAGTAGTAGTGAATATGGTTTGATGCTGCTAGGGCGCTTCACAACAGGCTCTTTGAAGGAAGCTGCAAAACTGATAACCTGACCACTTGTCATTACCTCAAGCATATAAATCATAACCAGAAAACTGTTGGCCATGGTGTCCTCATGAGTGCCTTCCGAGTGAATTAATTACAGCCTGCCAATGGTAATTCCCCTGTAAAGTTAATTGAAGGAGGTACACTCTCTTTTGATCAGTTGTCCAGTGTTGTTGTTTAAGGCTTTTTTTAAAGTAGTTTCTTTTCAGTGCTGTGATCCCTTTATGTGGGACCTCTAAGAAGGTTAGGTGTGTTTAGAGGATGGAGTATGTATAACATGGCAGTGTTTTTTATGATCCATTTCATATTTAGTTGTCAGAATGAAGTAAATTGTTTATGTCTACTGTTGTAAAAAGTGCATTATTTTCCCCTTTTGTTCTATGAACCACTGAGATTTTAAAGGGTACTGTTCCCAGCTGTCTTTTCCTTTGGTCTTATTGTCATTGTTTGTTTTGAAATCTGGGCTGAGGCTGGACCCAGGATGCCTTTGCTCAATGTACTTGGGTTTTAATCAAAATAAGTTATTTCAACCATTGTAAAGAAGTCCTATGACTTCTCCTTTCCATAGTGGCTTTAGTTATGAACATATAGAAAAGTATAAAAAAACCCCAGCAAGCTTCATGTAAGTAGTTACTTTATTAATAAGCTCTCTGAAAAACATTTTATGAGTAAGAAGGGAAATAAGGTGAGAAAGATGAGAAAGACCAGAGAAGGAGAAAGAACCTTCTAGACAAGGGAAGATAAAAAGGAGTTTATGGGGAGAAATAGAGATATGCAACCTGGTTTAGTTTGCTTTGTTTCTTTTGCGCTTTAGTCCTGTTACTTGTATACTTAAAGTTTTTAGACCTTTGGAAGAGGTTTTAGTCACAGTTTTTGTGGTTTTAATATTTGTATACATTGAAAATATTTAGTCATATTTTATATGTAATGTGGGATTTTGGTTTTATTCTCAACACTTGTCTGGAGCAGAAGACATTTTTTTAAGAGCTCTTACCTGTCTGAGCCATTGAATTAGTCTAACACAGCAGTTGTTAATTTATAGGTGGCTTCACTTAATTGTAGTGGGGAAGATTTTGTAATAGAGTTTTATGAATTAAATCGTGGTTTACCTGTAAATAAATATGTGATTCTCAGTGAAATGATCTCTGGAACTTTCCATCGTCCATGTTTGTTCTTATGAGGAAAGTGAAGTTCCAAGTATTTAATTGAAGACACTAGATGTCTTTTTGAGTCAATATGTCAAAAGCTTCTTTATAAAAAGTATGTTTCAAACTCTAGGTATTCACACATTGGAAGAGTATTATTTCTTTTCATAAATGATTCCATCTAAATTCACATCATAACTTTGTTTTTTGGCAGTGACAGTTTAAAACCTCATCCGGGTCAAAAAAAGGAAGAAGTCAGAGGTCGAAAATCAGATATTTTTGCAGTAGTCCCGGGGGAAATGTTCATAGTATATATCACTGCTCTTCCTGAAAGAAAAGATGGTAATTAATCCCTCACTTTGCAACTTGCTTTTTTCATCTCCAAATTTGAATGCAAAACTTTTTTGACATAAAAATAAACTAGGATCTAAAATTGTTGTCATCTCTGTAAGAAAATGATACAGATTTGAAGTAATTAAAAAAAATTCTTTAATCACAGGCTATGGCAACCTGCAGTATTTAGTTGAAGGATTTTTAGGGTTTGAAACAAAAAAATGGATCCAAGAGAACTTTTACATTTCAAAATATTAGTGCATCAGCTTTATTGGAAAAAGCTGAAATTGTTTGAATGACCTCAGTAAAACAATTTGGACTATGATTCCCGGAATGCTCATGAAGCTGACATGTCTACATGTTCTTAAAAAGTCATAATCCATCATTCTGATGCTAGATCGATGGATTATGACTTTCTGATGTCAAATCTGTGAATTAAGGCTTTTTTGAGTACAGCCTGCCATCCAATTATTGCCCCTATTCATATATTATAAATCATTATTCCTTCTCCAGGTCGTCAGCAGTTTCTATTTCCTAAAGTTTCAGAGCCTTCTTTTTTTAGCCATTGTGGCGCTCCCATTGAGCAATCAAAAATGGAGAGTGCTGACCTGGAAAATAAAGCTTCTACCACAGCAAATTATTGAGGGAACAACATTCATTTCTAATTCTTTTACTTTTTGTTGAAATAAAGGCAATTAGATTAGATTGAAACAAATCTCCTCCCCTTCCTGCACAAACAAGCAATGTAATAAATTAGCACAAAAATTTTTGGCATGTATTGACTTAATTCTTAAATGCTTATGCCTGAGTTTCTTTAAAATGATGCTTTCTTCTTATAAGTTGATTTTTATTTTTTTTTTTAATATGTGAGGACAGATCAGCTTCTGATTTAAAGCTGAACATTGGCAGCATGCTACCTTAAGTGATTGTGTCTATTAGGTGCTGTTAAACTGAAGTTCCTTTGAATGAATTATTTATAGAATAATAAACCTACCTCTAATGCAATGGAGTATATGATAAAAGTAGAAAATGCTTTACTGTAACCAGTTTAGGTGTGTCAAATCAAAATGCATTTTAAACAACTTTATTAAAAGATATTCAGAAAAAGAAGAGCTATTTTAGGACCTATCATGCATCCAGAGAAGTCATTAAATGAAATGTAATCATGCTGTGTTGGATTGTTATCTCAACAGATTTCTCAAGCTGAGGGAATTTTGGTCTAGTCCATATGTGAATGGAAAAAAAATCGATGGTATGATCTTGTTGCTGTTTTTTATTTCATTTTGCTGTACTGATAGTTCTTCATTAAGATGCAATTTTCACACTAGATGGCTGTGCATAAAATATGTCCAGTCAGTACATGGCTAGCAGAGTTGTTGTCAAAAAGGATGGTAATTGATGAAAGGGAGGGTGATATAATGAACATGGTAGAATTCATCTTTTATTAACTATTAGTTCTAGTCCTGTGTCTGTTGTGAGAGTCCTGCCACAGCCCTGGTTTGTGCCTCATTTTCTCATTTGGGTGGTCACATGGATTCTACATTCTGTGTCCCAACGACTGTTTACGTGACGCTTTCCTGAAAAACAAAATTGTGTATGTCATCCTGGTTGATATCCAGTCAAGGATGTTATCTGAAACCACATGAAAAAGTTAATGCAGTAGTTTGCATGTCCTATCATCAAGCAGTCAGTGGGGATAATGCTTTAATATGTTTTAGTTTAATTCTTCTTAAAGGAAGACATTGGCATATTTATCTCATTCCTTATTGTTCATTTCAGGACATTAATGGCATCTTCGCTCTCACCTTCCCTTTTCTGTTATCTGTTTTAAGTTTTCAAATTTTGGCCATTCAGACTTCCAGAGTGCTGCAAAATGTTAGAAAGAGCTGGCTTGTTGTGAGAGCATAGAAATAGGTATTCTGCAAATGCTTCTGGAGAAAGCATGATTTCAAGAGCAAGTGCCAGAACAGGACAGAACCGCTGGTGGGGTTTCAGAGCCTTCCTTGGGTTAGATTTCTTTCCAATGTGAGACAGCTTTAGAGCCCAATTCTGCTGATTGATAGGGAGTCAAGCAAAGCTCCTTCTGCCATCCACGGAAGTAGGCTTCAACCCATTTTAAAATTTCCTGTGAAATGCTGTTGCCCACTAGATGGAGACACAAGATTTTATACATTAGTGAATATACAGATGGTAATCAAACCCACCAGCTGCCGCCTGCTCTTTCCAGGCACCTTGCCAATTTACTGGCAGTATGTTGACTGGAAAGCAGACAGTGACACACTTTGATCGAAAAGCTTGTATGATGATTTTTTATGTTGTAATATTATTGTTTTTTTAAAAAATGATAAAAGAGATCAAGATGTGTATCTTGATCAAAGAGTACTGCTGTCTGCTTCCCCATCAGCAACTTCTAATTTATAGAAATCAGATTGCGTGGAAAGCAATCAGCAAAGGTTTGAGGTCTTTCTTGTTCTCACTGCCAAGACATGCTGACAAGTGAGAAAATTAAAATCAGAGAAAGTAGGGAGAAAACTAGTAAAACACTGGTTGAAATATAATTATTTAAAGTTCATAATTTTAATAATTCTAGGGCTTTAAAAAAAAACAAAACAAACAGAGTGCTCAAATTGGCTATCCCTTATATTATAAGAGCACCTTAAGATCTTTCTCTGTTGGAGGGTGTTGCTTGAAGACTAATTTACCATTGAGAGACAAATAGATCTGTTAAGTTACTTGTCACAGAGAAATAAATTGTCTCTAGTTTTGGGGCCAAGTTTTTCAAAGGTGTCCTATCAGCTCTGTTTCTTCCACGTGGAGCTGTGCATCCAGTATGATTTATTAGGGTGTATACGTGGTATAATGAACACCTGCAAAGAACACTTAAGACTAGTCAGCCCTATAAATGTGAAGATAGTGTGTGCAGAGAGACTATTCTGAAAATTTGGCTATTAAATTTGGTAAGGTCTTTTCTCTTTAAGGTCTCTAGTGGGGCATTTTCTTTTTTCAGCTCTTGGTATTGATTCCTTCTTTAAAAGCCATTTTTCATTTTAGGTTTGTTTTCGGGTTTTTTTAGCCCTGCTAGGTTTAAACAACAATTAGCAGTTACAGATATATATGTGTGCACATATATGGATTGTGTCAGCTGGAGAAAGACTGTGTTTTGGCGTATACGTGAATATTTCTCGCCAACATAAAAATACATACCACGTGGCAGTTGTGAGAGTTGTTTCACTTTCTGCCAGATGTTGAAATCAAAATAAAGAATCATATGACAAGAGGACCTAGGATATGTGACATTTTGTCTAGATGGAGCAGGGGATTATCAGATGGAAATAACCAGACGTAGTTAAGGAAGTGAATAGGGCCCACCTCCAGAAGTCTTTACTGTGCCATCTTTGATACGATATTAGGGTTATGAATCTATTGGGAAAGGAAGTTAAAATCTTGGTTTGGTGACAAAAGATACTGTGGTAGCCACACCAGACATTCATCTGCTTCATGAAGTCTGGCATGTTTGGCAGCTGGGGCCAAAGGATAGTGTGAGACTAGAATAATAAGTGTACAGTTTAGCATTGTACTCTGGTACCAGAGTGGTGAAGTTGGATCTGTTCAGCCTCACTGTCTCTCCTCCATGTGTGAAACATTCAACTCTGCTGTTAGCTACTTCCCATTGCTCGTGCTCACCTCTTCTGCGTGTTGACCCACGCTTTTCTCTGAGCTGCTAAGTCTTTCCTTCCACAGGACCAATTTCGTTCTTGTGTCTTCATCCACTCTGCCTTTCTCTGTTGTCTGCTGAGCTTTCCAGCCATAAGTGGGTTTTCTACCCTCTCCTCAACTTCTCTGCTTGGCAATCCAGACACATTTCGTGTTCCTGATAGGTATTTCCTTCTGAGGGTTAGATGGAAAGACAGCAGCTTCAGAGTAGGCAATGTAATGCTTCCAGGTATAGCTGTGCATTCTTATAAGAAGGTGCTGCTGTTTGGTGCTTATGATGCTGCTATTTAGGAAAGCTGCCAGGGAAAAGGTGTTGCTAAAAAGAATAAATAGATAAATCCCTTTGACATCATTGCTGCTTTTTTTTTTCTGTCAAAAGCTGACACATTGTCTTTATCTCATCAGGCAAACTGTGTGCAAGCTTTATGATCACATTGTCTTTGCCTATTTTTGTAGAACAGCATTTCTCAAAAAGACAAAACACAAGGTGGGGGGAGAGGAAAGCCTATAGTGTGCAGTTCAACCCAGTACCTTTCACATTCACTTGTTCTATAGCCAATTCAAGATTTTCACTTCAAAGTTTGAAACATTTGTTCTCAATTCTGACTTTTGTTAAAATTCTGTGTGATTGTGGAAACCTTCTTTGAGCAGACTGCATATTTTTGTTGGTTTTGATACTTACATGGAAATTTTCTAGAATATGAAGTTAACATAGAGTTTATAAGGGATAAGGAGGTAAATGAGTGTTGGTTGTGGTTTTGTTTGGGTGTTTTTTTTGTTTGGAGAGAAATTATTTGGTAGAAATGTTTGTTTCTTCTCATGCTTTGTTTAAACAAATTTTGAAATCTCCACATTGGATTATATGGTTTGTCATGAGATTCCCAACAAGTCAAAGCAGAGTAAGATTTATGCACTTTTTCATCAGAAACCATTTCAAGCCCCAACAGAAATGGAAATGACTCTTCTCAGAAACCTTCCAAGTTGCAGTGGGAGGAGATAATCTGTAAGGAGATGCTACCTTCTCAAAAACAACCTCACATCATCCAAGGTGTGGTTGGCTTTGGCAATTTACCAAGAGGAAATTTAGTAGATTTCAAATCACCCACCAAGCCGAGCTGTGCTGAAACAAAGCTTTGTTTAACTCTTGCATTCACCAGACTAGCCCTGCCCTTATACACAACGGCGTTTTTATTTAACATGAATGACAGTATTATAAGATAAAATTAAAACTAACCCCAGCATTCGAGAACCATTTTATATAAACATATTTATGTATAAACAGTATAAACAGATTTATGAACATGTACTGTAATAAGGAGAGCCAGTTTACAATGGAGTATGAAATTCAAGTGTCATATAAGGAAGTGATGGTTTCTTTTGACTAACAGGCTATGGTTAGAATACTGCAGATTCAAGTTATATGGAAATGCAGTTGTAAAGAAGTACTGATGTCTTAGATTTAGGTGGGGGTTTGTGTATACTGGTCAAATATTCTGGTGTTAAAATAGGCATTTCAGAGAGAGAGGTGACTGAAAACTATAATTATGAAATTTGTGAGAAAAATTGGCTTACTTCTGCATTCTCAAATTGGGAAATGTATGTTAATAACTTCATTTTTATGATAAAAACATGAAAAATAAGTCCCTAAAATAGTCTCAAGTCAATTTTCTGATAAAATAACATTATTTTCCCATTTGTTATTAAAATGACCTACAGTAAGACTTTTTTTTAACCAGGTGTTAATTAAAAATATGGAAATGGGTTTAAAAAACATTGCAGTTCACACTGGAAGAATTACCATAACTGATTTGTTCTCAGAGCCATGCCTGTTTTGAGATGGTTTTAGGATGTCTAAGTTACTGGTTGTTTTTCTGCATGATTGTTTCCAAAGCAAAATGTGATTCCAATAAAAACAGTAATTGAATTTACAGTCCACAGGACAAATTGTTGTTTTAACAGAAACTTACACACTCAGGCAAAGACTTTATGTTTTAGGTCTGATAACAAAGAACACAAGCTCCCCATTTTTATGTGATCATATATCCTGAAAAGTTTTCTAATGTGGCATATTTTTTAAAAATCTATATTGTAGTTTTTAAAACATGGGAGCAATTTTTTTCCCCTTTTAGCTTAGAATCAATATTCTTTAGGTTGTTTGGTTTGTTTGGTTGGTTGTTGGGTTTTTTTTAATGCAACCTTTTAAATGTTAGGGCAGCCTTTTTCTGTAGCATCAGCGAGGGATGAATCAATATAGAAAAGCGTATATATATCTAATGCACCTGATAACTGAGAGGAGTATGGAAAGGGCTTGTTCCTTTGTCATTGGTGCAGGAACGTACAGAGTATGAGACAGTTGTGTGAGGGGCTTATCCATGACCAGCCTTGCATGGAGGAAGTGCTGGTTTGAGAGGAAATGGATAGGAAAGGAAAGCTCTTCAAGAGTGGCGGCAGACAAAGGCTGGAGGTGGGACCTCTGTCCAGCTTGAGGCAGTGATTCCACATTACTGTATTGACAGCAAATGATAATTGTTCTGCTGTCAGACTTTCTTGGCAGGAGCTCCCAATCTTGAAGCTTGAACCCTTTTGGTTTCAAAAGTTTCTTTTGAAGTTTTCCTAATTTTGGGGGAATCTTCCTTCATGTACATTGCACTCATGTGTAGATGAAGCCTGAAGACTGTGCTTACTGAACTAAGAGAAACCTGGTGGGGATACACACAGCTGTCTAGACGCATGCCTGCTCTAACTGGTGTGTACACAGTGTGAGATGTGCCAGAGATAAGACATGCTGGAGATAGGCATGTCTACATTCGCATGTTTTTAGCAGTCCTAGGGCTGACCTAAAGCCCTGTACAGTAATAGTAATAGTTGGTGAGGCATTGCTGCATCTCAGATATAACACCTGGGAAAAAACAGCCCAGGATAGTGCCAGCAGCCATCTGACTTTTACGGTATGCACTCAGGGCTGCAGGAAGAATGTGTAGTGCTGTTAATCCCCACTGAGTTTTTATAGTGGTCCTTTGAATAAGTAAGGAATATTTCATATTTCCCAGCACCAGGCAAACTGAGTAATCCAGCTTTCCTCAGTTCCCTGTATACTCAATGGGAGAGGTAACAGGCTGTGCTTGCTGTGGTCCAGGGAAGGTATATTAAGCAATTGTTAGGTTCTTAATTCATCTTAGTTGCTCTGACTGTCTCTCAGGAGATGCAGTCATCTTTGCGCTTACTTACAAGCAGGGGTTTAGGGGGTTGACAAAGCCCCTAAAGCAGGTGTGATGAATGCCATCCCCCTAAGCAATTTAATTCTTATAGGCCATTTTGTTGCCAAACACATATGCTCTCATGCAAATTGATTTTCTGAGAGTATAAGATGGCAGCAAGTGTTTATAAAATGTATGAAGCCTCCTCCCAGAAAGAGGTACCAAAATGCACCTGGCCAAGTATGCTTTCGAATTTTTGTCGTAGTGTTTTCAGCATTCATCTCAGATCTTTCCTGATTGAATGATTTAGAAAAAAAGAGATGTACAGCTCTGGCCTCATAAGGTGTGTGCCACCAAAATATTAGACTGCCTGTTGTGCATTGGGTTCAACAGAACCTACTTTTATGGTTTTTAATGTGATCACATAAATAATTTTAAAAATCTTTACTTTTTTAAAAAAATATTTGTAGATCCAGCTATGTTGCCACTGTGGGAAAGGTGCTTGTGGTTTTTGTTTTGTTGTTTTGTTGGGGTTTTTTTAATGGCTTTGGATCCCTGTTGAATGTAACCGTACAGCCACAATAGGAGTGCTCTTTGCTTGTTTGATGGGTGCCCTTGAAGTGGAAGGCAGGGGCTTGGCATTTTGAAGAGTCCTAATATGCAAGAGTTGTACTTTCAGGTACTAAAAAAATACCCTTCACCCTTCCTCAAAATCTGTATGCATTGTTTTTAAGGGGGTTTTATTAACCTCAGCAGTTTAAAATGGTGAGACAGACCCCAAAAAATCATGAGTGTTGCTTAAAAATAGTTGTTGTCTGCTTCCTTCTGCTTGCAGTCTAGTTTTTGAGCTTTCAAGATTTATGTTTTCAATCTTTTCTCTGCAACCATAAGAGCTAGACACTAACTTTATTTTTAAATGAAAACTGAGATGCTCTTGTAATCCCATAACTCTAGGAGATTTGGCAATGCTAAACACAATGTGAATCTAGAGTGGCCATTCCAAGGTGAATCATTTAGTGATGTGTCCTCAGAATGAAAGCCAACTGGGGATTTTTTTTTTTGTGTCTCTTATTTTGTCTTTCTAAATAATCTCCGAATTGGCAGTAGCAATTGGAAGCTGGGTAAAAGCAGAACTAGATGACTGCAGCCCAGTTAAATCAGTATAATTTTTTTTCTGGTATGTTAGGATATTCTTACAGAATCTATGTATTAAGGTTATTCTGCATTAAGATATCTCTAGAGAGGAAGGCTTTGGTTGTTATTGTAGAAGCACCCTTTTCTACTCAGTCAAGCATTAAAATTGGCAGCAGTTCCTGGAGTAGCAAGAAAATCCTGGTTGTTGCCCTCATCTAGTTACTGAAAACAGTAAGAGGATATGTAAAAGCTTTAACTGGAAGGAAAAATATTTGTAACTGTGACAGTGTATTTCCTTACAATAATTTATGGGCAAAATGTAGGAAAGGAGGAACATAAGCTATAAATAATATTCTGTATGTAAACATAATGGCAGTAGCAAACTCTTTTTATTTAAAAATTAATATTGATGTTCATTAATATAAATTACCACATTTCAGATGACTCTGATGTCCTTGAAGCCAGATGTCACTGACTGATTTACAGCTTCCTGGGGGGAGGAGTAGATCCTGTTTTGTCAATGTAGGCACCAAATTGCTTCAGATAGATAGCTATTTTGGACTAGATTAATTACTGATGTATTGTCAACAAAGTTGATTCACATCTCATCTCAGAAACATGGAAAATTCTCTTTTAAAAGTATTAACTTGAATTCTGAAATACAGGGGAAAGGGCATAAAGCATGTGTTCGATTTGCTGAACTTTTGTCTCATTTGAGAAATAGTGGTTTGAAAGCTCCTGCCCAGGAACATGCACACAGAATTTCCATGTGTATCATTAGCAACTGGGGAACGTAATTCAGAGTCCAAGTTTAATCCCTCATTGATCTTAATTCTCCTTTAAATATTAATACAAATGTGTACAGTGAAGGCGTTCAGAAGGAAGCTCTGCCATCTTAATCACACTGCATAGATCATACATCTGGATTAAGTTTTTAAGTGCTTGATAATATTCTCCAGTCCTTTGGACCTTGTGTATAGCATTGCTGCAGAACAGGCTGGCAAATGTATTTGTAGAGCAATCAGCAGCCTCCCAGAAAAACCTCCTGTGGGAATGCTGGAGGGCGATGCCTTAGAAGGCAGATAGGGTAGATTTGTTGTGTTTGCATATGCTGGCAGGTTAAAGGTGGGGAGGAAGGCAGGTTTGAGTCAGTGTGGCAGTGCATCTCTGTCCATTAGTTATTCATTCAAATTCAACTACACGAAATACAGGCAGCTAACAAACAATATCTTGTAAATGCCTTTTATTCCAGCATCTGAAATTCAGCACATTTATAGGTGTGCAGCTGGGCATGCTTAGCATGAATGGCAAACTAATGTAAATCCTGTAATAAATATTTTGTTTCATAGCAAATCTCTCATATATATATATACGTATATGAGAGAAGCCTGTGCAGGTCTTTGCTAGCACAAAGTCCTGTGACATACTATTAGAAATACAAAGATGATACAAATATAAAGAATAATATACAAAGAACACCCTTTTTTAAATGTGCCTGCCATTCATATAAAATCAAATCCACATCAGTTGGAAAGCCATTGAAAGGCTTTGAAAGATGTTACAAGGCCTTAGAAATAGTCCGTGCTGAACTTGGGATATTTTTTCCAATCCTTATAAATCATTGTTTTCTTATGTTTGGTCAGATTAGCTACAGAGAATTTATGTTAAGACTCTGTAGAAAGGAGTACAGAATTTCAGATAATATTAAACTGAAATGGTGGTTTTAAAATGTTCCTGCAATACAAAAGCCTTGTATCAAAGAGGCAAACACACCACCCCCTCAGTCTCTTTTCTCATTTCTGAAATAAGTAAACATAAACTATAAATTCTAATTTTCAGCAAATATGTTAGTAAATCCAAACTGACCTTGACCTTAGCTTTGCTAATTTCCAAACTCTGATATTTATTCCCGGAGTGGATTGTTTCCCTTCATACCACATACATAAATACTGCAAACCTTTCCAAAGACTTGAATTAGAGTGTAAGTAAATAGCTGGTTTTAATCTACATAATATTTTGAGAGCAGACGTTCTGTGCTATGACTATTAAAATATACCCAGCAGCCATTTGTATAATACTAAAACCTCTTACATATAGTATTAAAAGTAATGCTATCAGCCAGGGCTTGTTTTATGCCACAGAAACTTAAATAATAAAATACAGCATGGATAAAATCTGCAATAGTAGTAACTTAAGCAAAATTAATTTAAGTAACAGATAAACATCTGGGGGAAAATGTAATGGCATATTGGTAAGTTATGCAAAGCTAATTTTATAGTAACAGCCACATCTGTGGAACTCGTTTATTTGAATGCTTTACCAATCTTCTTTCCTGCCAATATTCTGTTTTAGAAATTCCTGTATACTATTTTATTGTCTTTGCTCTGCCTACATTTGTAAAAAGGTAATTTGCTAGTTCTTAACAAGAAGAAAAGTATGTGGGTTTACATACAGAACAACATGACACTTTTTATACTTACTTCTTTTTATGCACACTTTTGCTAGAAGGAATTCCAGGGAAAAATAGTGGAATGGGGCTATACATTGAGAGCAATGTTTGAATATGAGCTACTCACCTGTGACTCTGCCAAGACCGGGGTGGGAAAGTAAAGGTGACACTGAACAATATTTCCCACAGTAAGTTCTCCTGAATGTTAGAGCAGCCTCTAGCCTGCTCTAACTTGTTCAGATTCAAGAGGCCTTTTGGAACCCCACCACACCTAGGAATTAGTAAGACTATTGCATTTAACTTCTGCTTCCTCCAGTCTCTTTAAGAGCATCCTTTTACCTGCAGCTGACACTAATACGCCATCTACATTTACGCAACTGCCTTATGATTTCTTTATGTTTGAATTCTCATGCATCCATTGGACCGCAATGTGCAGGAAAATATTCCCAGTAATTTTAAGGCATTATCATCTTGCCAAACTGTTTCTCACATTTCTATAGTTATACTGATTCAAGAGGACACTTTGAGTAATACAGCTTTGTCATAGTGAATAATGCTCACATAATGACAAATCCTCAGGAATTAAAAAAAAGGAGGATGAATTTTTTAATGTGGGTCAGTGGAATTAATTCACCATAAATATACTCAGACTTCAGAAACTAACAATGTGTTTTTAAAGCCACTGTAACTGTATAAAACTTACTGTGTCTCCTTCTCTGTTTTTAAATAGATTTTACTACAGAGCCATTGGCACTATTAAACATGCGGTTTTGTTCAAAGGAAATACAAAGACTTAATTGTATTTTTTTTAAGGAAAGTATTGCATCAGAAGGATTCATTTAAATACGTCCATTGGCTTCAGGCTCTCACCACAATTCATTCGTTCTAATTTTCCCCTGGACTAGTTAAGGACACGATGTATAGGAAGGAGCAATGCAGAATGGCATTTTTAGGTCACTATATTTTGGCTGTAAACTGTAGTACTGCTCATAAATTTATTATTACTAAACAAAATACTTCATATTCAACATTGGATGTTTCACAGTCTTTAAAAAAAAAACTTTTGGCTGAATGCTGGGACTATTATGGCTCATTAAAGAGACTAGTTCTGCTGTAATTTAGTTATTTCTTCAAGATCCGAGGGTTATTATTAGACATGGAACAGATGAGTAAAGAATGGCTCTTTTTAACAGGATGCAGTGAAGTAAAAATATTATTCTAAACGAGGACCTCTGAAAATCTTATCCATGCTACAAAACTGTATTTGATCAGCCAGAAATTGATTTAAAAGCCCAGTCTAGTTTTTTTACATTATTGAATTTTTTTGAAATTTGGGCTGGAGGAAAGAGGTGGAATAATGATTTAATCTAAATCAAGGAATTATTTTGACTTAACTAACTAACAAAAAAAAAAAGTTATTTTAAGGAAGCAGAAAGTAACTGTGAATTCTCATCCAATTCAGTGAATATTTTTAATAAGAAAATATAAGGTAAGAAAGCAGAGAAAATTGAAGTATTTGCTAAATCAAAAGAGCTCTAGGTTTTTGGGTTTGGGTTTTTTTCTTTTTTCAATTTTTTTTTTTTTTTTTTAGGAATTTGAGAACAAAGCTTCTTTTTATTTTAGAAATAATATTTAACTCAACTCAAGGCTTTTGCATTTTGATGCACAAACTACAGTTTCCAACTATTCCTTTCCTGAGTCTGTAGGCACTAGCAGAGTGCTGTAAAATTTGAGTCATTAGTGATACAGGAAAATGTTTCTGTAAAATCTGATTTTCTCCTGACTTAAATTCGGGAAATCTTCCTGTCAGGCTCTTGGGTTCTTATAAACATGAGTTAATACTGTCTACTTTTTTAGTGAGCTCACACATGACAGGGAATCTTGAAGATAAAGTCCAAACATCACTTCTGAAAAGTTTCTAGAACTACAAAAGAGACTTTTAATGCAACAAAGTATAATGGCTAGGTCTCGATTTTTATTTTGAGTTTTTGTTATCACTTTTGCAAATGTATAGACCCGTGAATATTTTCAGCATGTTTAACTGTATCAAGTAACTAAACAAACCAAATATCAACCTAGCTATGATTTCAAAGGTATGAGGAAATTAATTCATAGGAGCTGCAATTACCCTGATGTGAATTAATGTAGTTACATGCTTGTAATAGCCAACCCAGAACTGGAACATCTGCCTGGTATTCTCGGTGGGCACTTCCCACTGTAGAGGCCCCAGATATACCATTTTAGTATTATACCCTGTTCCTTGCTTGTTCAAAAAATTTGTCCCCCTGTTCTCTCTCATCCATTAAAAAAAAAAATAAAGGCAAACCAAAACACAACCCACAAAAACCACACATGCAAAAAAAGACACAAACCCTTGTCCCTTTAGAGGATGCAGGGCCACCTTCTGCATCACTCACAAGAGCCCAAGCACAGACGAAGTACTGCATCCAGGTACTTCAGAGGGGGAAAGCCATTTCCCTGTCAGAGCATTCCTGGAGCCACAGTTCACATGCCAGCAGAATACCAGTGAGGTTCCCATGTTTACAGCAAAGAGAAATGGGAGCAAGCATGATGAAGCAGCAAAACGTGTACCACTAGCAACTCTTAAATTACAGCCACATATTAAAATATTTTTCTTAGGGCCTTATTTGATGCAGGGTGACTCCAACTTTACTCCAGTTGACTCCTTTGATAGAGTGCTCTAGTGGTCAGCTGGGCCCTTTAATTCCAAAATGCAACCAGATCCCTGTTCAGAAGTGACATGTTTGTATTGGGAAGACTGCATGTTACCTAAGCACTGTGTTTTCTAAACTTAATTATCCACATGAGTAGCTGTAGTGTTATGAAATTATGAAAATCATCTGTTCTTGCCAAGTATTATAAAGAGAGCCCCTTGAGATGCAGCTAGAAATTAAAGCTGATCTATAATCATTTTCAGTATGCTTTCCAGTTCTGAGCACCTGGATAGTAACAAAAAAGGTATTGGTTTTTGTTGTTTGCCAGACATTTTGTTTCCACTTAGAAAAATCTGCAATAAACCTCTGAGCAATAATTAAACTTGAATTACTTCCCCTCCCCACCCCCCCTACTGCCAGTCTGCAATTGAACTTGATGAACCTGCAGCTCCCCCCTTCCCTGCTCTGCTGGAAGAAGGCATACCTTCGGATATCTATTCGTCATGCATAACATCACCAACAGCTGCAGAGACAGAATCTAAGGCAGAGAGTTTTGTTCCAGGTTTTTTTGTTTTTTTTAAGATAGTTTTCAATGAGTCTCCTCCCTCATTTATTTCTCATTGGAGCCCAGACACTGATGACATCTATTCTCAAGAATATAGCATGAATTCTCTCCTAAGATTGAATGAAATTACTTTTAATGCATTAATCAGTTAGCAGAAGACATTTATTTGAGTCATCATCTCTGAGCTCTCAAGCCATGCAACTTCCTAACCTCAGGATCTGCCTGGCCTGGGCAGTGAGAGAAAGACACTGATGGTCTCTGTCAGAGCAGGAGTTCTCAAAAGCAGGTGTCAGACATGCAAGTGTTGTTGCATGTCTTCAGGCTTGACACTGTTTGGTCTTGTAGAGAGCAGGAGAATATTCTAACACACATTTCTTGTGGTTGGTTGCTGCTAGGGGTCTGACCAAGAGGAGTCTGATCAAGGGGAAGAACCCTGTACAGAGGCACAGTCCTTCGAGGTAGATGCTGTGGCTGGTGTCACTGCCGAAGATCAGAAGTCTGCAGAGTATGAAATCCCAAATGAAATTATTGGCAACCTAGAGGTACTATTACTAGAAAGCTATTCACTAATTCTGTCTATGGTTAATTAGATAGCTCAGCCTTAATGAATACAAACTGTATTCACGCTAAAGCTGGCAAAAAGCACATCCATATGCTGTAAAAACGTGAATTAGCCTCTATAAATAACTCCTCGTTTAGTCAGCTTACATGTGATAAGATAAAAAATATTCAATAAAATAACAACATATATCTTCAGCATAACTACGTGTTAAGAAACATGGGCCAAATCCTGCACTCAGTGATGTTAGTGGCAAAATTCCTTTTCAGGGGTTCAGGATCAGCTGCTGTGATGGAGCATATGCAATGTGGTGGAGCAATGTGTGCTTAATATAAATTGTTAGATCCATCTATGTTACACATCCTTCAATCTGTGTAAGAAATAACACATTCATGCCAGTTCTAGACTTCATTTGGTAGGTGTGTAACTGTACAAGAGCTGCCTTAATGGAATGCATCAGGTGTCAATAGGTGGTCTGCAAACCCTGAGGAGTCCATGAGTTCTTTCTGCAGGGTTCATGAAAGGGAAGGAAGCTATTGTCAATGAATGGACTTAAATTTGTGGTAGGGTGACCTGCTTCTCTACAGGGAGGTCTGTAAATTGAAACATGTGGAAAGCCAGCAGAGTAAATCATTGTTATTTTGTAAACTGCTCTCTCAAGCATATGAAATTATTGAAAGCAAACCAGCTAGACCTCAGTTCCATCAAGGAACTACTGGAATTTGGTCTTACTTGCAACAACCAGGTAGCATTAGCACTTTAAACTTTAGATACAGCACACTGGACACTGTTGATCAAGCAGGAATTTATTAAATTATTAAATAATAATAATTATTAATATAAAAATTATTAAATTAGGATTTGCCGAGGTGAGTATCTCCAGGGAGGGGCCTCGAACCCCGCAGCGAGGGGAAACCCCGCGTCCAGGAGCCCCAGTTCCGAGCGCGGGGAGCCCCCGCGGGAGCCTCGAGCCCTCGCCAGGCCTCGCCCAGGAGCCGCAGCTCCGCTTCCACGCGCAGGGACTCACCGGGGGCGGTGCCGGGAGGGAGGCACCGCCCGAGCGGGGAGAACCCGCCCCGGGGAGCGCGGGAGCAGCGCGGGGCGCGGCCCTTGGCGCCGGCAGCGCGGGCGGGGCGGGGAGCGCTCGGCTCCGGGCAGGGCCCGCTCCGGGAGCTCTGCTCCGGCTGCCGCGGCGGTGGCGGCGGTGGCGGCGGTGGCAGCGGCGGCACCGGAGAGAGCCGAGGGGAGGGGAGGCTGCGGCGCAGAGCTCGGGGTGCACAAAGTGCCTCCGCTGGTCTCTGGGGGTGAGGGTGCACAATGGGCAGGGGAAATCCTGTCTGACCAATTTGGTGGCCTTCTATGATGGGGCTACAGAACTGATAGACAGGTGAAGAGCAGTTGACATCATCTACCTGGACTTGTGCAAAGCGTTCAACACTGTCCCACACGACATCCTTGTCTCTAAATTGGAGAGACATCAATCTGATAGATGGACCACTCGGTGGATAAAGAATTGGCTGGATGGCTGCACGCAGAGAGTTGTGGTCAACGGCTCAATGTCCAGTTGGAGACCAGTAACGAGTGGGGTCCCTCAGGGGTCGGTGTTGAGACTGATCTTGTTCAACATCTTTGTCAGTGACATGGACAGTGGGATTGAGTGCGCCCTCAGCAAGTTTGCTGTGACACCAAGCTGTGCGATTCGGTTGATGCGCTGGAGGGAAGGGATGCCATCCAGAGAGACCCTGACACGCTTGAGAGGTGGGCCGATGCCAACCTCATGAAGTTCAATCAAGCCAAGTGCAAGGTCCTACACCTGGGTCAGGGTAATGCCAGCTACAGGTTGGGCAGAGAAGAGATTCAGAGCAGCCCTGCAGAAAAGGACTTGGGGGTGTTGGCCAATGAGAAACTGAACATCAGCTGGCAGTGTGTGCTCGCAGCCCAGAAAGCCAACCGTATCCTGGGCTGCATCAAAAGAAGCGTGACCAGCAGGTCAAAGGAGGTGATCCTGCCCCTCTACTCTGCTCTCGTGAGACCTCACTTGGAGTACTGTGTACAGTTCTGGTGTCCTCAACATAAAAAGGACATGGAGCTGTTGGAGCGAGTCCAGAGGAGGGCCACGAGGATGATAAGGGGGCTGGAGCACTTCCCGTATGAAGACAGGCTGAGAGAGTTGGGGCTGTTCAGCCTGGAGAAGAGAAGGCTGCATGGAGACCTCATAGCAGCCTTCCAGTATCTGAAGGGGGCCTACAGGGATGTTGGGGAGGGACTCTTAGGGACTGTAGTGGTAGGACGAGGTAACGGGTTCAAACTTAAACAGGGGAAGTTGAGGTTAGATATAAGGAAGAAGTTCTTTACAGTGAGGGTGGTGAAGCACTGGAATGGGTTGCCCAAGGAAGTTGTGAATGCTCCATCCCTGGTGGTGTTCAAGGCCAGGTTGGGCGGAGTCTTGGGTGACATGGTTTAGGGCGAGGTGTCCCTGCCCATGGCAGGGGGGTTGGAACTAGATGATCTTGAGGTCCTTTCCAACCCAAACCATTCTGTGATTCTAAGTATCTAATATTATCTGAAAATATGTAATATTAATAAATTGCTTTACATGGGTTATGTATGATTGGGGAATATAAATTAGAGTAATGATGCCATCATTAGATCTACCTATTTGATTTCATATTCCATTTCAACATGACTTTAGAAACAGGAGGGAACCTTGCCTATGTTGTCTTCTTCCTGTCCCTACCTACAGAAAAGTGCCTGGTTTTCACTTGACCTTCTTTTCATTAGCTTCAGTGCTAAGACCTTTCTTCCTTTACAAAAACTGCACAGATGAGAAAAATACCTTTATTTAAAAAAAAAAAAAAACACAAAAAGTCTTCCACCAATGTTATCTTTTTCGCCTGATTTCTCAGTTTCTTGACCTTTGAGGTAATCTTATAATTAGATTT
Source organism: Strigops habroptila (assembly GCF_004027225.2). Taxonomy (NCBI): domain Eukaryota; kingdom Metazoa; phylum Chordata; class Aves; order Psittaciformes; family Psittacidae; genus Strigops; species Strigops habroptila. Next base: position 34,534,686 of record NC_044281.2, read on the forward strand.
TTACCTGGTACATGGTCAGACTCATACCATTTTGTTGTTATGAGTGAACTGTGGTTTCACAATCTGCATTATTTCTCCAGGGAACATAAGGCAGCTGTTGCTCTAGTTGAGTATAGAAAATAACTTTTAGCCTGATGCCACAGCGCTGACACTCAGTAATCACAACAGCAACCATAGTGAAGCATGGTGGCAGCTGATCTTCACTGAAGGCAGAATTGGAGACAGAGGGATGTAAAAACTGGAGAAGAAAGGCAGTTGGGTTGGCTGGGAGAGAATTAGCATGGAGGGTTAGTATTCCACAGCAACACAACTAAATATGCAGGTAATGTAAAGGGATAGGGACATATTTATTGATACTATTGATATTGATATGGATTGAATACGGTGAAGGCCACCCCCAAGGATAAAAAGTTGAGACAGAGATTCCAGATTTTCGATGCTAATCTGAGCTACTGAGAACTTTGAAAACATTTTAGCTGCGGTTGTGTGTTGATGGGTTGCAGTATAGCACTAGTAGGGATTTCTAGGACCGGCAAGCCAAAAAGTTCCTAAAATGGCAAGTTATTGCAAGCTTTTCTGGGCCAAGTCTGTTCACTTTGTCAAGTCCACTAAGAATGTAACTCTGAGTTTTGGAACAGTTTATGCAGAGTTTGTAAAGGACCTATGAGCCTGTTTCAGTTGTTTAAACAAAACTTTGTGACTCTTGGAAAGACTGTCATAGTAGTCCTTCCATTTATCACATATTTTTGCAGTGAGGAATGCTGATATTGAGAAATATACATAAATTTCCCATAAAGCCCGAGTATTTGTGACCTTTTTCCCAGTGATCCCACATTTCCAAATGCTGTAGAATCAAAGATTGCTACACACTATCACTACCAAAGATTTCACTAGAATATGTCACAACCCTCCTACCTTCCCCACAAATGTTACACTGTAAATTAAGCATTCAATATCTACAGCAGTCTAGAGTTCTAGAATCAGATGCACATTCATAATTGTGTTTGTAATTAAGACAGACAAGCAACATCACAGAAATATGTTTTTTTATTGTTCATTTTCAGTAATGCTTTCTAATTCCAGCAATGTTTCAATAAAATGTATTACACTAGAGAACAAACATCTGCAGCAAAGGAAAACAGTGGCAACAACCAAATCCCAAAGCAATTTTTCTGATTTGGTGTTTATTGGTAAAGGCTGTTTGAGAATACAGGCAAATTAGCCTATCTCCCAAAACAAGATTACATGAGAAATGGCTGTTCCAGATCACTTCCTGTTCATGGCAGTCATACTGTGCATCAGAGTTGTGCACAGTAATATGATAAAGTGTTATCACGTAAGTACAGGCTGAAACACCGTTATGTCTGCAAAACAGGAAGGTGTGTAGGATAATGTCTGTCTTACTGCACTACAGTGTGTCAAAACCACAAAGACGGTGTGCAGCCTAAGATAGCTCCATCATAACTAGTATTTTTCTTCTGATTTTCTTTACAGGCAGACATAAATGGAAAGCTGCAAATGCAAGAAGCACCTTATACTTTGAGTACAGAAAAATTAAAAAGTCCTGAGTAGCCAGATACGAAAGGTGATGTTGAATTTCACAGAACTGGACAGTAGGGGATGGCGCGCACAGGAGACTGGCCCCCTACCTGAACGTAATTATTTTTGTATAAAGAAAAATGGTTCTGTTAACATTTACCTAGAAATAGTTCATCCCAGTTCCTCAAATTTACTGTGTCCTGCCAGTGGTGTTGTTTAGTTTAGACTTAAGTAGAAGATTATAAACAGAAGGATACGTAATTAAAACATGTTGAAGTTCAGTTTATTTCTGAATAGAAATCCTAATTTAGAAGGGAAAAAAAAAAAATTACTGTAGTTTCGTTCTGTTTCCTTTTTCCAGTTGTGAAATATAACTTTTAACAGTTTCTGCTTTACACCTATGTTTTTCATGAAACCTTGCTAGAAGAATACATAGAGAGAAAATCTCATTTTGAGGCACTGCAGATATAATGAGTTAATTTAGTTAACATGTAATTACACACTTTTCACTGTAGTTATTCATTAATAATATGTATGTTATTTCATTTTAAATTGCTTCCTAAGCTTTAAAACTAATGTAATATCTTACACGTCTTGTAGTTCCACTATATTAAAATTGCATAAATGAGGAGTTTGCAGTTTTACAGTATTCCCAAGCAGAGTTCCTTTAGATTTCAGTGGAAAATTTTCTGGAATGCATGTAATCTTTCATCTGAGAATGCTTCCATGTTTTGTCAGACATTATAGAAATGTTTCAAACTCAAAAGGAATCCAATCAAATAAATGACCTCAGAAGAACTGGTTTAACATTTATGTTTCAAAATTGTAGCCTGCATTGTTGTGTCACAGATCTCTGTGCCCTAGAAAATATGTTAAATACAAGTCATGCTTTCAAGCATAAAGGCTGGATTGGATTACATGATAGAGTGTTTTATTCATTACTATTTCATATTTGTTTCCCACTAAGTAAAGCAAGTTAGGTTTTGTTTCGTTTGATCCTCATTTTTTATGGTGATAATGAAAAAGTTTGCAAGCCTGGCTCAGACCAGTCAAAACAGAAAATAGCTTGAAACAATTTTCCTAAAAGGTCTTGTTTGGCATTGCCTAATTTTCAGAGGCTGCTGTTGGCTGGTGCAGGGAAGAGGCGCTGCCTCCATGCTCGTCAGCAGGGAGCAGTCCCACAGCTGAAGGCAACATCCAATAGCTGCTTCTGGGCGCCAGTAGCCCGGGTGTGCTCGTTAGAGTGCACATCACATGTGTGCACAGAGCTCTTGTAAAGCAATGGTTTGACATTTTAAGCGGGCAGATTATTTTACTTGGTCTCATGTGTTGAGAAAAATTCTTCCCCTAGTACGTAATTGGGTGAAGTAAAGCTCTGTGATGATTCACTTTCAAGTTTTCTTGATTGCTCTTTCCAGTGCTGGCCAGCAAATTAGTGACAGCTTCCTTCCAGTTAGTAAAAGCTAACTGTTCTGCTTTGGCTCGATGTCCAGTTGGAAACCTGTAATGAGTGGTGTCCCTCAGGGATCGGTGTTGGGACCGGTCCTGTTCAACATCTTTGTCAGCGACATGGACAGTGAGATTGAGTGCGCCCTCAGCAAGTTTGCCGACGACGCCAAGTTGTGTGGTTGGGTTGATACGCTGGAGGGAAGGGATGCCATCCAGAGGGACCTTGACATGCTTGTGAGGTGGGCCGATGCCAACCTTATGAAGTTTAACCAAGCCAAGTGTAAGGTCCTACAGCTGGGTCAGGGCAATCCCAGGCACTGCTACAGGTTGGATGGAGAAGAGTTTCAGAGCAGCCCTGCAGAAAAGGACTTGGGGGTGTTGGTTGACGAGAAGCTTAACATGAGCCGGCAGTGTGCGCTTGCAGCCCAGAAAGCCAACCGTATCCTGGACTGCATCAAAAGAAGCGTGACCAGCAGGTCAAAGGAGGTGATCCTGCCCCTCTACTCTGCTCTCGTGAGACCTCACTCGGAGTACTGCGTACAGTTCCGGTGTCCTCAACATAAAAAGGACGTGGAGCTGTTGGAGCGAGTCCAGAGGAGGGCCACGAGGATGATAAGGGGGCTGGAGCACCTCCTGTATGAAGACAGGCTGAGAGAGTTGGGGCTGTTCAGCCTGGAGAAGAGAAGGCTGCATGGAGACCTCATAGCAGCCTTCCAGTATCTGAAGGGGGCCTACAAGGGTGTTGGGGAGGGACTCTTCCTTAGGGACTGTAGTGGTAGGACAAGGGGTAATGGTTTAAAACTTAAACAGGGGAAGTTGAGGTTAGATATAAGGAAGAAGTTCTTTACAGTGAGGGTGGTGAGGCACTGGAATGGGTTGCCCAGGGAGGTTGTGGATGCTCCATCCCTGGTGGTGTTCAAGGCCAGGTTGGACAGAGCCTTGGGCCACATGGTTTAGGGCGAGGTATCCCTGCCCATGGCAGGGAGGTTGGAACTAGATGATCTTAAGGTCCTTTCCAAACCTTACTATTCTATGATTCTATGATTCTATGAATACTGAAGGAATTAATGAAGAATTATTAGTTGTACCTTTAAAAAAGTTTTTTTTAATATTTGAATTTTTAAGTTTGTTAAGATTGCTGGTTATGTTCTTTGTTGTTTTATTGCTTTGAAATATGGGGGTTTTTTGCTATCAAAACTTTCTCAAATCAAGATGTCCTTTATTTTGATACATAAAATCAGCTCACAACACATTATGCTAATGTCACAAGTTTCCCTGGTTTTGAACTCAAAGGTGAGAACAGAGCTTCTGAAGACAGTTGTCCGTATGCAAAAAAAACCAAAAAAGAGTATTTAAAATACTCTTTAGTGAAAATGTGCTATTGGCAATTCAGCATTGTTTAGCACTTCAGACTTTAATCTGAAGACTACATTCCTGCTGTAGCGTAAAGCAGAAAGGGACTAACTATGATTTATAGTGAGACCAATGCTAAACAAAGGCCTTGCCCATATCTTTTCCTCCCTCTCCCAGATTTTGTAGAACCTCTGGGAAATTTTAAAGTGCTTTGAAGATGAGAAATTGTATATGAACATCAAGTATTGCTGCAATGATTTGTTAGCATTCAGTCTTAGTACATATGCATAACAGCTGAGGTATTGCAGAAATCGAAAGTGAAGTTCAAATCCCACAAACTGTATTTGTAACTATCTTCCTGCTGAACTAAATAATGCTACCAATAAAAAATAGCCCCAGGGATTTTTTGGGAGTGAGGGGGGAGGATAGTCAGGAGGCTGAAGGAGGGAAGATGACTAAAAGGTAGACATAACATCTCTCTAAGAAGTCAGAGTGCTTGTTCTGACACAGCATATGAACATCAAATTGAAGAATCCTTTAATGTCTTCAGAATGTTAATATGAAATGCAAAACGTCATGCTTTGGATAGATGGGTAGGAACAAAATGTTCAGATGCAATATGGTGCATTAAGAACAGTCTCCATCCTGCATTCCTGGCTTTTCCATTGGTTTAAATCAGGCTTGCTGTTTCTCAGGTCTCTCGCGTCATGTTGAGTTACTGCTATAGTCATCTCTAAAAATAATTATACTGTCATTCCTGGGACCTGTAGTTGAGGCTTTGGTATAACAATCTTTGATTTCTATTTTTTACTTACTTTCTTTTTTTTTCCCCAACACTGTTGCTGTAACATATTTTTTTACAATACACATATTTAACGTAGTTCCTAACGTGTTCCCACCCTACAGAGCTTTCAATTCAAATCAGGTCTTGTGAAAAGGAAAGAAAGAGGTGTTATGATCTACCTTGCATGCCAGAGAAGTGGTGGTTTTTCCAGGGGACAGAGGACATATTTTTTTCCTACTTAAGGTATAATATTATAACATTGATGCTTTTTAGCATCTTCATGGTAAAATCCTAGTTTTCACTGGAATTTTATAATGAGACAGTGAACAACTAGTAATTATCCTCTAGCAAAAGAAAAGCTCTATTTTCAGGCACTGCTTTCCTGCATTATACTGACAGCATGATGGAAGTTTAGAAGAGATGGAAAGCAGTTTTTCTAGTAAGAAGCTGGCTTTAAAAAAGATGGGAAAGGAGACAAAAAGAGAAAACAGTTTTTTACCTGTTTCATAGTGTTTTGCCATGACCTTTTCTTCTCAAGCCTTGCTTTTCCTCTTCTGTGCCAAAACTTCATTTGAATTTGAAAATTACCACATTGTTTCCTTCCTAAAATTGTAACTGGCATTCCTAGAAAATTTGCTTTCCCAGAAAAGCCACTGTGCGTAGGCTTCAATTTCAGCTTTTCACAAGTGAGAAAAAGACATTTTCTTCAATAACCTACACTGCCAACCTGACCACAAAATGTGTGCAAAGTCAGCATTGCACCCTTTAAATCAGACTTTTAAGTGCATGTTACACCTGACCACCAAAACACATTCATCCAGATGTACATATCTTAGAAGCATAGAAAGGTTTGGGTTGGAAGGGACCTTAAAAATCATTTAGTTACAAGCCCTCTGCCACGGACACCTTCCACTAGACCAGGTTGCTCAAAGCCCCATCCAGTCTGACCTAGAACATACCCGGGGATAGGGCAGCCACAGCTTCTCTGGGCAACCTGTTCCAGTGTCTCACCACCCTCACAGGGAAATTTTTTTTTAGTACCTACATCTCCCTGAAGATCCTCCAGAATATAAGTTTGATCCTGGGCTAACATAAAAGTGTGCAGAAGAGATCTGCTCAGAAGAAAGGGTGCCAGCGTGGGCTGTACCCTCTCATCTGCAGCTTGCACATATTGGTGGTGGACTGTGGATGTGACAGGTGAGATTTAACATGGGTTACATACATAGCAAGGCTGGTAAACTATTCATAGCTAACACAGATTTACTGGTGTGAAAGGGATGTTTGCACCGACTAGTATGGCATGTCATGCAGCAGCAAGATACACTGCAGGTAACTGGACAATTCACCCTCTCTCTTTCCTCTCCCGCCCTCCCTCATCTTAGGCTGGTGTTATACTTGTCCCTGCCACAAAGTGCAACTAAATCGTTCTCCTGTAGGCTGCAGTCTAGGGAGGAGGTGCGTTCAAGGTGAAAACACCTCCACTTCTCTTCTGTGGTTCACAAGGAAGTGACAGCAGGCAGTGTTGCATGCCACGAGCAACTCAAAACTGAATGCAACATTTGAGGCCATTTTGTTGTGGCATTTTGGGTGTGCAGAGCAAGCATCGTGCTCCAGCAGTTATGGATTCAGATTACACGTACGTGAAAAAAAAAAAAAGTAAAAGAAAATTAAGGGATAGTTGCAGTGACTCATGTAATTGAGAGTCCCATTCAGATGCAGAGCGTTAAACAGAACTTAGTAATACTGCAGAAAGAACAGAATGTAAAATATTTCCAGGGCAGAAGCAACCTGACTGTTTACATAGTAGCACTTCTTTAAATCCTGTGCTATCACTGATGCAACAAAGGCTGCATTAAATGTGAGGTTTTTGTTCATGCAGAGTTCTGCACTCACAATGCTGCCTAGACCTGCTAGCAGTTGTATGTATTTTGCATGTTCACCCAAAAAAGGAAAAAGTGAGTTGCTGCAAGCACCCTGGCCAGGGGAAGTTAGGGGGAAGTCCTGTGGCCTAAAAGGAGGAAATCATTTAGAGGCTACAAGAAAGAATGATCCATAAAAGCTATTCACCTAAAATGAGTATGGTATCCTTCATTCCTGTAAGAAAGCTACTGGAGCTGTATCAGTTTTGGATGCTGATATGGATGGTGATTCATGGTGGAAGCCTTTGCAGGGTGCTCTGAAGCATCACCTAGATAAGCCAGTTCCTCCAGTGACTGCAAAGAAGGCATCGGGATTTTGCCTCCCTCCCCTGAGGTTGGTCTATGTGAATATTTAAGTTTTGATTTAGCACTTTTTAACCCCTGAAGATGTCTCATATGACATGTTCTTAAAATTTGAATCTTAGATCTTTTAAACTCAAGACAATTTTCTTGTAGACACAGTCTATTCTTATGGTTGCATTGATTATAGTATAAGAAATATGACTGGACAGAGCCAGTGTCCCAGGGTCTTTCCTTTAGCATTGGCTAAGGGAGATGCTTAGGGAAGAGTATAGGAACAGAGAACCCTAAGGGTGATTCACATCATGAAGGCATACACTTTTATTGATCAGTGCTTTAGAAACTTGTGGAGCCAGACTATGCACCCAGACCCAACAATGGTTTGAAATCAAAGGACACCTTCTCCATGAATTTGTCCTATTTTGAGCTCAGTTGTACTCCTGGCCACCGTACTGTTCGATGGCATTAAGTTCCACACTGTAACACTGTGTTGTTGATGAACCCCAGCTGGAATTGATACAGAAGGCTGAAAATTCCTCATCTCCGAGGCTCTCAGATCCTCAGTTTTATTGGTAGGTTGCGTGTGTTGAGGTGGTATAAATGGTTAACGATGAAGACGCTGACCTTTCATGTACCAGGAGCAGCTGAGATTCAGTAAGAGAAAGCATGTATCATACTCTGCAACACTGAGCCTACGTTTCTGCTACCTGCCCTGTTACTTTTTGTCGTGTCATTTTGTGCCATATCTTACTTACGTTATAATGCTCCTGAGCAGAGATGCATCATTCAACCTTTATCTATGTGTTGAGAGACACACACATCGCCCTGCCTGAACAGAGAGATACTGACAAAGGGAGGAAAAATGACTATCTTTGGTCTGTCAGGCAGACAGTGAATATTTTGCTATTGTAATCATCGGAGTAGCAAGTTTCTTTGGAGCATTAAGTCATGAATTACCATGCAGCTTCAAGAGGAAAACTTTGCCCTTTGATTGTTTTCCAAAGAAATGTTCTCAATTTCTTTTCTGCCAAATTCACATTACAGATCATACTTACAAATTTTCCCAAGCCTTCTTGACCTCCTCCCTTCTTCACAGGAGTAAAAGAAACTTCACTTACCATAGAGAGATGTTGAAGATTGCTAAATTTTGCTGATTTAGGAACTGAGTGAATGAAACAAGCTTACAAAAATGTAGATACCACACTGCAGAAGGCAGATAGCTCCACTAATAAGAAAAATGGAACTTGTGATATTTCTGGTATTTCACAGCAGGTTAGTAAATTGCCTGCTAATGTGCTGTTAGCTTGGGGGTCTGCAGGCGTTCCCTCGTGTCAAGGCCAGAGGTGTGCATATGGCACCAGGGAGCCCTAATTTGGGAGGATTTTTTTTTTTTTTTTTTTCCTCCTCCATTCCCTTCCACCAGCAAATCTGTGCCTGGTCTTGCCAATGTAAGACAAGGTAACAGCGATGCTTACTGTGTTGCTTTGAAAGGTGTGTTATTTTGGCTGGAGTTCAGAGTTCTCAATGTTTAGTAGCATTGGTTCCTCTGCTACTAAATCATTTGTAGGCAGCTGAGTGAGCCTGCCACACCTCTAGCCTGAGTAAGGGGTTTGAGGTTGTTTTTCTGAATGAGCAAGGTGAGAGAAAGCCACCTCTTTACTGTGCTTCCCTGCTATGAGAGTCATGTGTAATTGTCATAGGACAATTTTGCCACTAACATCAATTTTTCACTGGAGTTTACTTACCAGGTGACTGCTAGGATAAAAGCAGGATTCAGATTTTGTATTTGTTTTGCTCTGAGATGACTCCAGCCTTCTTTTGAAATGTCACATTTCAACTTAACAAATTGCCAGTTCATGCAGCTCCGATGCCCCCGAAAGCATTTCCAATGGTATACTATAAAAGCAGAGCTGATACAGATCTCTCTGACTGCATTTCAAAGACATACCTTTGGATTACAGGGTTGCAGATGAGAGTTTAATTCTATAGAACTCAGTGGAGAGATGTTCATTTGCTACCAAAGACTCTCGCTTTAATTTTTTTTTTTTACTACAATTTTCTTTGAGTAATATAGATACGGGGGCTGATCTTCTATTGAAGTAGTCAAATTCAACTGAATTCAATTACTATCAATGCCAATATTTCTGTGCAATTATTATTGAGTAGGGCTACATGGAGGTTTATCTTTGTTATATATGACAGCTTCTGATATTGTCTCCCAAATACAAATTACGGGGCTAATTTTTAAGCCCTTAATCTCAGTTTTACTTACTCCCTACTCAGGCAAAATGCTTCTTGATCTCAATACATATATTTACCTTGACGTGACTCAAGTGTAAGAGAGTCGTGCTTGGGTTGCTTGAGGTTGTCGAGCTTGGACAGCAGCAGCAGTAGCCTCGATTGAACCAGGTGGAGCTGGGCATGAACCAGCGCTCAGGAACCAGAAGACCTGGGCTGAGTCCCCTGCAGCCACCAAACAGTGTAAGGCAGGTGCAGGCGCTTCCACATGATGGGGGAGTCTCACACCCGCTGGTGGTTTTCTCTGAGTGAATGCAGAGCTTTAAGCATCAAGCTCAAAGCAGGAGTTAGGATCTGTTTGCACATCTCTGCTCTGTGCTCCTAACAGGTTAAACATGTATGTGTGTTATGTTATTGAGAAAAAGCATGATTTAGACAGATGCACATTATTCCTCAGCTCTGTGTCAACAATCAAAAATGAGCTTTCGGATTTATTAGTTCCCAATCTTGCACCTATCTTAAATCATTACCATATAATAACGACTCTATATGGTGCATTGTCAATAAAACCTAATATTGAGAAGATTACTGATCGTCTAGTGCAAATGGAGAGCACTGTAAATGATTTAGAGAATATGTGTCAAACGTTAAAGCTATCTAATACCTTCTAAAGTAGGTTGATACTCATAAATCTAAGATAAACGACCTGTAAAACCACTTAAGAAGAAATAATACTCATTTAGTCAGGTTTCCAGTGGAAAGACTAGGTAGGAGAGCAATTCATAAGGAATTACAAAATCTCTTCTAGTTCAGTACTCTGATAAAAAATGCAAACCTACGTTTGATAAGCAATTTTAGTTACCTAAAACTATTGTTGTAGCAGCACTAAATTATGAGCCCACTGAAAAAAGACCAAAGAGCTTCTCTTTTACGGTTTCTCATGCTTCCAGATTCAGCACTGTGTGTATCAGATGGAGATGTAAAGGGTATTTATTGTAATTACCATTTTGCTGGATCACTGGGATGGAGTGCTGGATTGGTGTTGGTGTGGCTGTTCCCATTCGCTGATAACAGTAAGTTGGTTTAATGCATTTCCTGAGAGGAGCAAGGCATCATTTACTGGGACAAGCCTGATTAAAATTATAGTGAAACAAACTCAGTTATCACATAGTTGAGGGGTAACTTGTGCAGACTTGATCTATTGAGTTTAGTATTTTCTGCACTTTGATCCTGAAAAAAAAAATCCATTTCCTTTTCTACTTCCCCCCACCCCAACCCATTTGAAAGGTGGTTAAATGTGGGTGGTGGAAAAATTAAGTCATGATTTTCATTACCAAAGTTCTGTTTCTTCACTTCTTGTGCAGACAAAACTTCCATTCTCTTCAATAAGTTTTTAAGGCCACTTGTTAATTCCTGTTCATCCTTTTGGCTTTATTAGTGCTAGCATTCATTAGAACCTGACGCAGAGCTTTTCTTGAAGCAACTGTAATAGTATATTTAGCCACAGAGCAATCTTTCCAAAGAGCAGTGTGCAGTGACTCATGTGACTCCACTGCTGCTCTGTTGACCCTAGCAGACTTATTCATCGTTTACATAGTGGCAAACAAGATCACATTCTGGCTCAATGCCTTGTTTCAGTTGATCCAATAAATGTGCAATTTGCAAATGCATTCTACTTCAATTCACATTTTTTTTAGATATACTGGGTATCCAAATTCTTTCCTTTTATTGAAAAATAGGGAAGCTTGAATGCTGTTGTGAGTGGAATTAGTGAATGAAATGCAAATGCATTTGATCCGTATATAACTCATTTATACTGCAAAAATAACCAGGGTATGACATGGTTGTAGTCAAAATGTAGTATCACGTGCTTTCTTCTTGCTTGTCCTCACAGAGGGCGAAACATACGCTCAAGCATACATATGCTTGCTATGCAACGGCAGTAGTTATACTGAGTTGTAGCAGTGGCGTTTGAATTGTTTGGGTTTGTAATAGGGGTGCAACCTCAGCAGCAGATTTCCAATGGCTGTGAAATTTTGAAATACTGAAGTCTATCTGGAAAAAAAAAAAAGCTTGTTCATTTACTTTCTGGTTTCTCTTCAGCTGGCATAAAGCTAGAGTCATTTTGCTAAAACACCAGTTGAACTGAGCATACATTAAATAAAGATTATTTTGGTTACCTGACAGCCTTGGGAACATTGCTTTTCCACTTCCTAAGAGTACCTAGGAGTCCTGCTACTCTAAGGCAGAGCAGCTGTTGCACGTATAAGTTGTATGTGCATTGTGTGTGTGGTGTATTTGTTATTAGTTAAAAAAAAAAAAAAAAAGCATAGGCAGCAGCTGGGCTGACTTTTACCTGGTGTATGGTGGTTACAGGAACTGCCCTGGCTGGCTGTTGACAGAGCAGAGAAAAATTCACACCTGATTGAGAACTGGAGAAGCCTCTGAGAACTGGAAGCTGAAGCCTTCGATCATGTAAAATGGCTTGTGAAGGGCGGAATTGCTTGGAGCTGATCAATTTTTATTTTTATGTCAATGCTTTTTAAAATCTATGTTTTGGGGTTGTGGGTTTTTTTCAAACACTAAAGGATGATAGAAAGAGGATGGTGTCAGGTAACTAGTTATTAGTTATTTTATGGTAGTCAGATAACACTTATTTTATGGATGTCAGGTAACTAGTTATCTAGTTACTTTATGGTAGTTCATTTATTGACAAGTCTGGGAGATGCAGATGGCTCAGACCGGTTAGAAATGGGATGCACTGGGATTTGATTAGGTATCAAGAGTTTGTGTTGTTGAACCGTAAAAGGCAGCTAAATAAGCACACGGGACTGTGGGGTACATCCTTGGCTTGCATCAGCTGCAAGAACAGCATGAAGGGGCCCTTAGCAAGGCTTACACCAGTTGAGGACCTGCCCCCTCCTCTTCCACACTGCATATGGAAGAGACCCTCATTCCTCACTTATAAGCAGGCAAATCAGACGTGCATGCACACTCCTGGGTCATAATTAAATTAAAATCTCGCTAATTTGGAAGCATACCTATCACGTTCTCTTCTAGGAAGAAACTATTATTTCTTTTTTTATTCTTTTCTGCTTGAATCCCAAGCTATCAATGGCTTTCAAAGAAAAAGGAGTTTTTCTTTAGAAAAAAGTCTATTCACATTATTCATGATTTATATCAAGAAGGGACCTTTCCTCTTTCAACTAGCAAAAAAAGGGGAGTTTGATCTTCCTCAAAATCACTTGAGAACCTTGTACGTTTCTTTCCAGAACTAAAACTTTCTTACAAAGCTTTGGATATTCAGCAGAATAATGACTATTACATAATTGAAGCTCAATACAATACCATAGGGCTAATAAATGGTTTCCTGGTTCTATAGAAAATGTAACAAATCATAATAGCACTTATTGGGACTAGGCCAGGCACAAATGACAAAGCTGCTTTTGAAAGTGATTTGTGGCCAGAAATACTCTTGGACCAAAATCATTCTCTTGACTGTCAGGGGGACATTTACTCCCCTTAATTTTCAGCCTAGATTTTATGTTGATCCTGCAACACTGAATAAAATCAAGCCTGACAGAGCTGCTACTGCAGCTGTTACAGATGTAAATGTGAAGAAAGCCATTTGAGACAACCCTGTTTCCCTGAATATGCTATTTGGAAAGTATGCAGATTATATGAAAAATGGCTTCATATGTCCTTATTGTGTGTTTTTTAATGGAAGAAAAAGATGCTGTATTATTAACTGGTTTATTAACATTTCTGATCACAGCTTTACTCAGAAAATAGTTGTTCCATTGTGTGCTGTGAAGCTGCCTGTAAACAACTGGCAAAGGGGTATGCTGCTTTATATTCTTCATGGAGAAAATATCAAATTCAATTGATTAATCAAAAGGGACATTCTTTGATGGAAGGGAACCTTTTCAAACTTTATTAAAAATATTGAATAAACCATGAGCAATCAAAGTTCATAATCTGAACTCCTGCTACTCCTGCTCTACTTTCTTGGATACAGTAAACCTTCAAAATAACTCATAAAGCAGGAGATGAGGTGCCTGTAATAAGATATATCTATATACAAAAAAAGGCAACTCAGAGCAGCATATTCCAAAACCTTTATCTTGATCTGGATCTCAGCTACACCACAGTGCTTCCTCTGCTTATAGTGGAGTCACTCTGTATTTCTACTGTAGAGGCTGATAACAAGAATTAAGCCTTGGGCCTTTTTTCAGTGACTAATTAGAAGCATCCTTGTACCCTCTGTCTTTGGATGGAGGGTTTTCCCCTTATTCCAAAAGAAGAAATGAGATTGCTATCAGCAAAGCTGCCTAGTGATTAAAGATAACCTAGGTATATGACCTGCAGGCTGAAAGACTGTCCTCTCTGTTTCATGTTCCAGGAAGGAAAGCAATCATATGGCCAAATGTAGGATGGCTGGTGGGAATAAAGACAAGTAAAAAGGAAATTCCCAGAGCTGAGGAGAAGTCAGAACTCAAACAGGTGGGACTATCATGTCTCTATCTTGCAGTTGGCACTAAAATCATGGGCCCTATGTGAAATATTATGTGTAATATTATGCTATTCAAGATCAAATTCAAGTGGACATTAGCAAATAAAATGCTCATATTTAGCAGCAGGAAAAAGTTACTGGAATTCTTCCAGGTATTTTGGTGGGAAGAAAAAAAAAACCAGAACAATTTAGGGAAAGAATAATTGAAAGTATACCAGCAAAGAGTGAATGAGAGGAAGTGAACACACTGATCATGGCACAGTAATCTGATGCCATTTTTAGTTAGGTCACAAGGTAGAGCAAGCTCAGAATAAGAAGCATTGAGATAGCACAGAGTGAGAGAAAGGTGTCCTCTGTGGTCACAGGCGTCCAGATGTGCAGACTTGAGTGAGACCCTCGGCAAGCAGTTAGCCCATGTAACTATGGATGACAGCAACAAGGAATGTGGGGATTTCATGGGCACCCTCTGCACAGGCTGAACCTCACAGGGGGATTTTCACGACTGCACCAGACAAGGAGGTGAGAGAGTACAACTCACAGCCTGGGGTAACCTCTAGCTGGAAGGTGGGATGGAGAGCAGGGGAGGTGAGGACATCTGATGGTACCCAGCAGAGTCTGTCAAAGACCTTTGTCTGAAGGGAGCAGTTTTTGATTTCTTTGGAGCATAGTGTCCCTGACCCAATGAGAGGATTAAAGGGGGGACAAACAAACAAACAAAAAACCAAACCAAAACAAAACCAAAAACCACCCTGAGAGCTTTGGGGGCACCACTCCCACCTGAAAGAACTGTTGGGCTTCTGTTAGCAAAGCATCTGTCTCTAGTTGAGTCCTTTGCACTGGAATCAGAGATTTGCAGTGAAGACCCTTGCCAGTTCCCCACTAGGGCAAATACAAAACCTCTAACAGTTTGATTAGTTGTTATTATCAACAGACATCATACTACACAAAACGCAACCTTCCTACATGTTATCCCACCCTGTGCAGTACTGCTGTTGAAAGGGCTTATTCTAAATACTCCATTCTGATATGAAACACATTAAAAAAACACTTTATTAAAAAAGAAGCCCTTTCACAGAGTGACAGATGAATGTAATGACAGATTAATATAAATTTTAAAACCTGAACGTTATCCTCCAAGGGAAAAAAGCTCTTAAATACACATGCAAAACAAAAATGGAAGAGAAAAATGCATTGCACAGAATCATTTATTAGGTCTCTGTAAGTGATCATTTACATGAAACTTGCATTTAATCTAGCGTTCTACCATTCCCTTTTATCTTTTGGCCACATATGTTTGCGGGAGACAGTGGTCCCTCATCATGTCTCATCTCCCTTCCTGTACCAAGCTGCTTTTTTTCACTGGAGTATACGTGCAGGGGGACATAAGGCAGAGAAAGGAATGTGAATATCCCAGTTTCAAACTCACCTCTCTTTCTGATTCTGGCTTAAAGAGGACAAAAGAGGAGAACAACCACCTCTGCTTTAGAGGTGAGCAAGTTCTTTCAAAAACAAATAAAGCCTCTGTCGTCCTCTTGGCAGTACCGTCCTTTTGGGTCAAAGCACGGGGGAATTGTCTATAAGCTATAATGTGGTCTAGGGTGCACAGAAGTATTAGCTTGATTACACTGTGTCCATGGACTCTTTTGGGGATGTTAGCAATAGCATGTGGGCTACCTACAGAAATTGTTTACTTGTACTGCTATTGCTAAAGCACCTAAGCAAGGTATTTCAGAACTAGCCCCATGTATCTGCACGTGTGGCCATCACTGAAATCGTTGCACTGTGAACTCAGCTTAATACGTTGGATTTCATCTGAGAACTGTTGCACACCTGGGTTGAGAGCTAAAACCATCTCCTTGACCTGCTCCTAAAAATAGTTTTCTTGGGGAAGTCAGCATGATGTGAAATTGTCTCCCCTCTCAAAAGAAGGTGGCTTGCTGCTTCTCTAGGCCAAATTGATGCCTCTTGTCAAACATAAGTGGACAGCACAGGTATAATATGCACTTTGGAGATCTCAAAATCTATGTGCTTCTTTCCCCATGTAACCCCTTGTGGTGCGCACCCAGCTGCCTTGCTAGTCTCCACCACTGATTTCAGTGAATGACAACCAAAGGTATTTCAAACTGAAAGGAGGTATTTAAATACTGCCAGGAACAACAGATAAAATGACCTCAAACAATCCCACGTAAAGTCCTTTGTTATTTTCAAAGCACTTTCCCAGCTTGACACCTTTGCTTTTTTATATCCAATATAAAATTCAAAATGTTTTATTCCAGTGCAGTACATGAATATAAAATATAAATATATCAAACCTCACACTACCTTTTTCATGCTACTGCTTTGAAAAAGGACCTGAAGTAAACTCAGTGTAAAGATTGAGAAAATTATTGAGAAAATTCCACTTCTCAAACTTTTGTTTCCCGTTGTCTTGTACGTTTTTAGAACAACTTTTCTCAAACAAGCTTACAGCAGTGAGAAGCAGCCTGGATGCAGATGGCTGTGTGGCCAACAGCTCAGGACTACTTGAGGATGAGCACACTGAGCTATTTCAGATATGCCTTACACTGGGGTCCCACAGACAGACTGGCTGTTCATGACCTCCCCCGAAACACCATCCCCTGACACCAGTGCTGCTCCTCTCCTTGCCCATGTTTTTTTTCCTTTACACATCTTGTCATTACTATATTCCAGTTGTTGCCAACTTCTTGTCAAAGACAGAGGTTGCTCTTATGCAGCTGCCAAAGGGGCAGAACCTGTTCCAGTCACCTTTGCATCCTCCTAGGCTGTATATTGCTCCAGTACGACCCTGAGCACCATCTCTCCTCTCTTAGTTACTACCATTACCTATGTTATTGATATTACTGGAGAACTTACTTCCATGCTTCTGCTGTCCTCCTGTCCGGTAAATATGGCATCCTGCTGGTGCTCACTATTTTACAAGGTTTCTTCAGACCTGCTCAGTACACAGCTTAGTACAAGAAGCAGCACAATGACTTCCATGCTGCGCATGGCTTGGGACAAGTCAGTCCTTCTGATCAGGAGCAGGGGAAAGAGCTGGAGTGAAGAAACACAGTCCCATCTCTCAGAAAAGTACAGTGCAGTGAGGACCAGTGTGAAGATGCAGGGGCTGGAAATCCTTCCTGGTTTCCTGACACTCTTTCTCTACAATGCAAAAGGTCAGTAGAAATGGTCTGTTGTGGTACTACACCCAAAAAGTTGATATCTGATTTCTGCTTTCTCTTCTGCTAATTGCTGTTACTAAACGGCTTTGAAATTATCTCAGAGTAACTGGTTACAGGTTTGGGGCCCATGTGCACACAGAAATAGAAGTAAATCAGTTCAAAGATGTTTGGAGTAGACATAGCTGGCAGCACTCAGCAAAGCAAATAGTTGGGTGAATTTGCATCTTATTTAGTATGTCAAAAATTTTTAAGCTGTGACTTGGAGAAGTCAAGCCAGGAACAATAAGCTTGCCTGGAGAATTCTGGTATTAGAAACTAAAGGATACTGAATCGTGTCCAAGGTAAATATTGACATGACTCGAGATGAACTAGTAAAACATTTAATGAAGCTGAAAATAAGGCATCTGGGATAGATGTTTATTGTTAAAAATGAAACATTCAAGCAAAAGTAGCATAGTGATGATGGAAGTTATTCATAGGGAAGCCAAGTTGGGGAAACAGCATCATCTGAAAGAAACTGACTCCAGCTATTTGTGAAACATGGAAAAAAATAGAATTATAACAGAGCTAAAAATGTAAGCGAATAGCAAATGGTTGTTATGGACATTCAGAGTGGATTGTGGAGACTGAATCATACCAAGGGACAAATTACTCAGGTGTTGAGAATAACTCTATTGACTTTGACAGATTTCTCTGTATTTGCCTTTGTGTAATTGAGAGTTTACTCCCCTGCACCATATGAGGACTGAATATTAAGAAACTTCGAGAAAAAAATATTGACTTTCATTCATTCCAGTATCATTCTCTTGCTAATAGAGTAAGTCACATTAGCTTCACAAGGCATTTCAGGAACACATTAGGAGCTTTTTTCCTTTTTTGCAACACAAGGAAAAAAAAACCCAACCCACAAAAAAGTCTTGTACAGTGCTGTAAAAATAATCAGAAAGGCTCCATTACACTGGAAATGGGAATAAATTGTGCCACTATATTGGAAGTCTTACTCATATGCAAGTTTATGGTCTTATCAAAATGCTCTACTGCAAAATCCATCACTCCAGACTGTGGTGAGCCAACATTACATTCACATGTTCACCAGTGGTGGAGATATTGGGGAAGAGATGCCAAAAGTTGAAATTGTCTGCTTAGGAGTGCTCTGTAAACAGGCTTTTTTCTGCCTCACTTATGCAACACTGATGCATAAGGACTGATGCATAAGAACTGATTACATACGAAAGGTATGTCCCCATGTAGCATGCATATAGTGGTGGCATTGCTATGTTATATATAGAGAGAGAAAAAAATAGAGAACATACCATATATATGTATGTATATACATAAACTCAACAAACTATCTGGTTATTATGCACATGCAGCTGCAGTCCCCCAGATGGCTTCATAGTGCAATACAAGGGTGTCCATTCCCCCAGCCCCAAGGCCCAGGATAATCCGTATGGCTGACCATGTGGCAGAAGAAATAGAGGCAGGGCAGGAGGAGAAACAGGGAGTGATGCTCAAGGAAGATGACAATTAGGAGAGCCTGCCATGCTGAGGCAGTGCTTCCATCGTTGCTCCTTGGCTGCTTCTGATGGATTCAGGACAACGGCAGTTGTAGTGTTTGGCTCTGCTCCATTTCTCAAAACCTTTACCCTAGGAAGTGGCAAATGCTACAATTCCTCTTTGTCCCCCAAGCAATCTTTTGGAAAGATGGGGTCCAAAATAATTTAAGACTTTAGGCATAACTACCAGCTTCTTGGACTAGATTTAGAAAATCCACAGACTACCCATCCACTTCTTTCATCTCCTATTTATTGAGAAAGTTTCCTTTGGCTCGCCTTCTTGTTAAGGCCACGATCAAATCATAGTTGCCAGCAGATTTTATTACTAACATAAACAAATAACAGGTTATTTTGTTATTGTCCTGAGCTTCAAAGCTGAAGCTGGTCTTAGCATCAGTAGGTTCTACCAGTACTGACATGCAATTGGAATACAAAGGAGATGTTGATAATATAAAACATATGTTGCTTATGTAGATCATTGAGAGTCACTTCGATGCTCTCTGCAAAGCACCTCGGCATGTTGATCGACCAGCAACCCCAGCTAGAGCTGCAAATTCTTTGAGAGGTGGCACAGTGGCATCCCAAGGGTGTTTTTCCCACCACTGCTTGCGCCAGAGGAGGATGTTGACACAAGTGGCAGATATGTAGGATCACTCCTGGCACTGCTCTCTGAAACTTATGATGCAGCAAAGGTCTTCTCTGGGCATAGCAAGAAGGATTTAGTGAATATAAAAATCCATCATAAGCAAATAAGGGCTTTTTGTTGTCACACCTCTCTGCTCCCCCTTTCATCCCCCCCCCAATATTTTATTGGTTTTGTGCTCATAAAGAAATTAGCTGAATAATTCACTATCAGAAATGCAAATCTGCTAACTAAAAGATGTGTGCAAAACTACATACGTGTAGTGCCTTGATAGCGGTAGGGTGAGATTTTTCTTTTTCCTGCTTCCTTACTTTTAAAATCCAGCCAATATAACTTTTTTCTGTCATCATGACATTTGGTGCTACTCCCATATGTACAGATTGCAACATCTGCAAGTTTTAAAAATTTATATAAAGTTCTGTAGTTGTATAAGCCTTGCTCATTTTAATGGTCCTAAACAAGCAAGTTAGCTTTGATGCAAACCAAGATGCAGTCAGTAGATAAAGTGCTCTACTTGTACAAAGCAAGCTGTTCTAATGGGTCTGGTATGTCCATTTAGTTAACGCTCATGTGAATGATGATCACAGTGTTGAGGAACAGAATGTGGTCTTAAGTTGCTGGCACACAGAAACTTGATAGGTTACCAGTAAATGGAATCACAGGTATTAAATTGCAAGGCAATTGCATTTGTTAGAGCTTATTTCTGTCACCGACTGTACGTTGAGATCCAGCAGAAAGGTATTCACAAGGAGAAGGTGACCTGTTGTCTTCTGCACTGCTAGAGGTATTTGTCATCATTATGCATTGATCACAAAGTGATGCACAAGCAATAGAAAGCTTTGTGGAGGACAGACAGTCATGCAAGAGGTGAAGGAGCAGGCTGTGAGTGTCCTGGCTCTAGTCATTAGCCCAAGTCATAACACTGAGAAGTATTGTGCTGATTACAGAAGAGCTTGCCCAACATGAAGGGAGAGAAACTTCTTAATTTGCCTGTTTACAAGTTGCCATTTATTATCTATGCTTCTCTTTGCCATATAAATTTAGTGTTAAAAACTGAAAGTTAAATCTTTAAGACCTCTTTTAATTGAGTCTAAAAATATGATAGTTGTGTTGTGGGTGAGAGAATTTGCCACAGTGGAGGGACTCCTGGAACTGCCTGTTTATCTGTGGCTGCAGCTAGTTAGCATCCTGCACTGGGCAGCTTGCTGTTGCTGTGATGCCTGCTCTGGAAGCAGACAGGCTGCAGTCTGAGACTGCTTCCCAAGAGCAGCTGCCCCTGTATTTGCAGCTCTAGCATTAGTTTTTGGTACTGTAGTACATGCACTCTCCTCCAGCGTCTTCCTTTGAAGAGGGGGCTTAGGATCAATGTGGCTGATGTTACGGTCCAGATACTTTAAAAGATAAATCAAACAAGAGCATAAATTGTGGGCCATGCAAGACACAACACAAGCAATCACTGCTGATGTGTTCCAAGGAGCAAGTCACCTATCTCTTGGCTTCCTTTTTTCCTTTAATTCTTGTATTTCTAGGTTTGGTGTGTGAAGTTCCATTTTGTCTCTTTGAAAAGCATATTGTATGTGGCTGTATACTTGACTTTGCATGTATCTTATTGAAAACCATAAAATGACCTAGTCATTACAGATTCAGAGATGTTGGAAGTATGGTTCAGTATTCCAGGTTTATTGAAATAATGGTCCCTTGTTTGTTTTTCTAGAGGCAGGCAAAGTAGAAACATAGCAGAGAACAATAACATAAACCTCACTACTACCAAGCACTTGGCAAGCAGTTTTAGAAATGCTTCTGCTTTTCCTATGTGTATATAAAGCCTTAGAGAACTCTCTGACTGCAATGTATTTCAGTGTAAGGGAAGAAGAAATAAAACCCAGGCCCTATATTTCATGTGTTTAGTAATGGAGGATCAAAGCAGGAAGAGACAGGTGCTTTTCTGAAAAGAATGAAAGATATGAGCAGCTGATTCATGGTGAAGTAATATGCTTTTAGCTGAGAAGGTTTATTGTAGCTGAACCTCATGCCATCCCTCTAACCGATATCTTAGATGAATCAGCAACTTGCCAGTTTTATCTCAGCTGTACCAATTGAGTTTATAATATTGTTCTGTCAGTGCTATTTATACATCATCACATGCCTGACTACTCCAGGCTGTGCTTTTTTTGCACAGTCTTGGATGATGTCATCATGAAGTAGGCAGTTGTATTGAACAAAGGCTTTCTCCAGAACAGAAACAATTAAAGCTTATGGCAGAGTACAATACCAGATGCCATTGAAATACAGAGACATGCTCCCTAGTTTTAAGGTAGCTCTAGACAGGGCTTCCAATTCTTCAGTAGCTGGTTCCCCCGGGGAATGGCTTGAAGAGAAGTCCTACAGCTGTCAGAGCCACGCCTGGCCTTGGAAATGTGTAGGGAGCAGCGTGCTCTGCACAGACACTGATAACACAAATGGTGTCATTATTCAGGGGAAAAAAACCAGCCTCCTGCAAGAAGGGAGATTTTCTTCTGTGAACCCAGCCTACATCTTCTCCTCACTCAGCCACAAACCAAGAAATGGGGTTTCTCTTTTCTCTTCTTCTCCCTGAAGATATTCATCCACCTTAAATGTTTTTGCTGTATTGGGAGGTCTTCAGGATGCCTGAGTGGGCCTGGTCAACCTGGAAGCCTGCAGGCCTGTCATGTGTGTCTTCCCAAAGCCAGGGGTCTGAAGCCCATTCTAGCACAAAGCAGTGAAAGATCTACAGATGATTTACAAAGGAAGAAATCGGAATCCTCAGCTGATTGCCTTTTCATTTGCGATGTTCCAGCGAGCCTGAAATTCTTCACTCCATCCCTATTCCCCAGTGTGTCTCGTGCATTTCCAGATGTTTATCATCATTCCATAAGGCCAGCAAAATGTCAACATCAACAGCTGTGTTCTTCTCATCTGCTACTTGTATTTGAGCTCTTAGTTTTAACCACTGAAACTGTTGATTGGTACTGTTCAGATGCAGTATGTATAGGTTTTCCCTGGAAGCTGTTTCTCAGGAGCTCCATATGTCCTCCAGCCAAGCCATGACAAGCATGTCACTGGGTGATGATGGCAAAGGGCAGAAAGTGTTAACCTCCACCCTCTGCCTATGTTTTGCAGTATGATCACAGTAACTGAGCAATTCATTTCAGAAGTAGCCATCAGACACAATCACTAGCTACCCCAGAGACAGAGCTGGGACATGCTTATGCTGTGGTTTTCAACCTCTCTTGCTTTGCAGACCTCTGCTTCCATTTTCCAATGGAGGTGCAGAGCCAGGTGTGGAAAACTGCTGTCAACAAGGTTAGTCTTTTCCCCGTTAGCCTTCAGAGACTTTCCAGTATGTTCCACAGACCCTCAGGGACCTGCTGCCCAGGCAGGAGAGCACTGGCCTAGGCCTGCGGAAAAACGACCCAGTTGACTTTTTGCAGTTACAGTGGCCACCCCTCACTTGGGAATCGCCCTTTCCAGTGCTCTAACATTTCTTAATCCCCCCTTAAATGACTTCTTTCCAAAGCCTCCTTCCAAAGTTTGGCTCTGCACAAAACATGTCAGCATCTGATAAAAGGCTCAAACCAGAAACATTATGGTATAAATAGAAATCAAGTAAATTAGAAAGAGGTGCCAAATCAGCAAAACCGTAATGATAGTTATGGCTGAGTGTACATGTGCAGTGCAACTGAGCGTGCATGCAGCACTCGCCAGAGTGTCAGGCTGTCCCTGACACTTATTCCTAGTATTAATACACTTAGTAGTAATACACTTAGTAGTAATACACTTAGTAGTAATACACTAAGTATTCTTAGAAACATGGCTTGGACGGGCTTTCCCAACTTCTCACAGACTCTTTAGAAAGCTTGGGTTCGTGCAGAGATTTGGTGCCAGAGCCCCTACCAAGCCCCTCTGCGGCTGGATTTTTTTCTATACCTGGTAAGCTGTGCTTGCAGCATCTTGTCAATGCAAATAGCCTTACCCTCCCTCCAGCCAGATTGTGTGGAAATTGTGGTCTACCTACATTGTCAACTATGCCATGATACTGTATGGTTTACTTCCCTTATGAACCAGATGAAACCTGGGCTAGATTCCCAGCTGGTAGAAATCAACATGACTAAGGTGAAGTAATTTGTATCACCTGATGGTCTTCATCATAGCCAGGGTTGAAAAGATAGAGTACATTATTTGCTACTTACTCATTATTGATGCTGGCTTTTTCCGCAGGTCCATTGATCACAAGAGAACAGGACATAAATGGGTGAGAGCCATTCCCTATAAGTGGTACAACAATGGTGAATTCCAGGTTGAGATCCTTCCAGAAATGGCAAGCGGTTTTAAAATCATGTGTGTGGTGGTGGGTCTGCTCAGGTAGCCCTGAGCCCTTCAGCTGGGCTCCTGCCAGTTTTTGCTTTTGCATGGAGGGCAGCTTGCAGTTTGATCCCCACAGAGTTGTGCTGGAGGTCACCCACCCCAGGCTTTTGTCAGTCTTGTTTTTTATCCCCAGTTCTCTTTATTTTGCAAATTAGGACATTCTTAGTTTGAAAATACAGCCAAGGTTTTAAGAAAGCTTTTGGGATGAGAAGAAGATACGGAGTCTGGGGAAGAGAGATGAAACAACATGTCACTCTTGGCTGCTAAGCCTATGCGTGTGTTTTGGCCTGACTATATATTGAATTGAAGACCTGTGTTTTTGAGGGAGAAAGGGAGGTTTATTAGGTCTTTATGGGATGCTGCCTTGCTTGAAATTTTGTTGATACAGATTGCTTTGTGCTGAATCTTTCTTGCCTTTTGCTGTGTTCTGATGCTCCTTCTTGCCAGCTTGGCTTGCAGTTATGTGGGAGGTGGGGGGACTCTGGGGCATGGGAGAGGTAATATTTGCTCTTCTGTGAAAAGCTTTGGTCTCCTGAAGCTCAAGGGAACTGCCAAGTACAAGCAGACACAAACTGGAGGTTGCCTTCAATGCTGCAGAACAAATGGGGTAACTCTGAAGTGGTGTTTTAGGGAAAGATAACATCTCCTCTTAGACCAACTGATACACTCAGGAAAAAGTGGACAAGGTTTTTGGGCACATGATCCTCTGTAATTAAAAAGAAGTACATTGAGTGAATGGGCCTGGAGTAAGGGAGGCAAAAATAGAAACAGCCATCTGTCAGTACACTACTGGATGGCTAATTGGGAAGCCTCAGTTCTCAACTGCTAAATGTCCTGCCTTGTTTCCTTACAAAACAGAGACAGCAAAAGCAATCTCTCCTTGGGGACTAGGCACAGCCCAGTGCAATGGGGTGTCTGGGTGAGCTCCCTTAATGCACTGCTGCAGCAGGTTGGATGCTGCAGCATGTGCCAGGAGGCATTTCTGTCCTGAGGACCACCATCTTCCTGTGGCCAGGCAAGAGGAAAAGTCTTCATGGCAGAAAAGGTAGGGAAAGGACTTAAGGCAGGTTTGTATCTGTTGTCTCCACCTGCTTGGCCAGGAGAATTTCCTTCACAGTGAAAAGGCCAGCTGCAAAGCCTGAAGCAGAGAGGAAGCAGTCCTATTGGGGCTGTTAGATTTATTGAGATGAGATCCTTATATTACTTTGAGATGTTGTATCTACAAATGGTACTTGAACATTATAAACATACATGCAACATGTATGTAATGGTTGATTTCATAGTCACCACACACGTTGGAAACATCGTTAATGTGATCCTATAGACAGGATTTAGTCCAAATTAAAGGCAGGAAATTCCAAGATGTTGTTCTTACGGAAACTGACAGGCGAATTATATGGGCTTCTTAAGGAACTAAAGATAACCTCATTCACAGTAGATAAAAATGTTATGTATAAGCAAGGAAACTGAATTGCAGTTGCAGTGGGAGTCATAAGTCTGAATATCTTGACTGTTGTGTGCAGTAAATAGAAAGTCCACCATGCTATTATATTAATTTGGTACTTTTTATTTACGGACAAATCTTAATTCTTCATAAAAATCCAAATCTTGAAATTCTGCATAAAACTCCACTGGAGGTAATGGAGAGTTTTTAACCTAGAAGGATTCAGACATGGGGTTTCAATGCCTTGTTCATATAGATGAGATGAACTTCCATCTTGATTGTTTCTTCTGTCACGGCTTGGTGGAGGGAAAGCATCCTGGGTAGTCTTCATACTTGCTGGGAGGAGACTGTGTGACTTGTAAACAAATACTGGAATTCATTTCTTGCTGATCACAGTCTCCTCTCCTGGGACAAAACCTCCAGGATCCCGGAGAATAAAAGCCATCTGACAACATCCATGGCATGCTTCAAAGGCCCAGTACCTCTTCCCACCGCAACACATGTCTGCTCATAGGCAGGGGCACTCACAAGCTGTGCACAGCTTCTCAACAGTTCTTGGGATGACCACTGGGACAAAGGGCCCAATATATCTGGCTGCCATCAGCCCTGCTGTGCCCTTGCAGCTGCCAGGCAGCTGGCTTGGCAGAGGATCTCAGAGGAGCACTTTGGTCTGAGGAGAGCATCCTCAGTCGAATTCACTGTTACGTTTGTTTGGGGACCACTGAAAGAGGCAATGGGTTTTGGTACCTGCTGCCCCTGCCGAGTGCCCATCCAGTGGGAGCATCTTTGCAGCTGCTAACCAGAACTCCAGGCAGGCAAGGGGAAGGGATGCCTCTGCTGGCAGATCTGCAAGGGGATGCTCTCCTTCTAGCATCAAGTCAGGATTTTACGGTACGAAAATCTGGTAAATGTGTTTCAGCTGGTTGTTCTTCATGCAGTATTTGAAACCTGGCATCCGTGCACTGGCTGCACTTCTGAGACCCAGGGGAGCAGTCAGTCAGTTGGGCTTTCTCTCTGGGCTCGGGCTCAGGCTCGGGCTCGGGCTCTGCCCCAACTCTGGCAGAAAATGATGTCTGAGTTTTCCAGGGTGGCTATAGAAGTTTTTCTGCAATTTTATTGCAGTACCCCAACCTTGCCACTAGTGTTCCTACTCTAAGACAGTAATTGGTCTGTTTTGTTGCCATAATGTTACACACCTGGAATTTGAGACATTTTGCTTCTGCTTTGCTTGGTTTTAATCAGGCTTGCTTGAAATGTCATGTTTAAATGAGACAAATATCAAGCTGTAGAAATCTCAGCCATAAGATGGCAAGGCAGTAACTGCGTACAGAGCTTGGCACGAGGCACTGGGACTACCTGAGATCTCTAACTGCCACCTATAAATATCAAATATCAGTGTATATAAAGGTGAGTGTAGAGGACAGAAAATAGTTTTACTCTATGCTGTAATATGATTCATGCTTTTAAGATCAAGATTAAAAGTCTCTGTTAGGTTCCAGACCATGATTTTATTTTCATTTACATCAAAGGATTTAAAAGCCTTCAAAACCCAGCATTTTTAAAAATAACTTAAAACATACTGTCTGGCAATGTGAGTCCCAGTTAGCGCAGAAGCAGCCAGGCTCTCCTCATACAAAGCAAATAACTGAAAAATCAGAATTAAAGAAATATCTTGTCCTCAATTTAACTCTAGCAGCTTGCATTGTATTTTTGTTTCAGGAAAAATACTTCATGAAACGTGGGCCCCTGTAGCCAGGACATAGCCCTGGGTGATGAACCCTGCAGATCAGCAAAAACCACGCACCATAAAAGCTTGTGCTTTTATGCAAGGTTCGGAGCCTTCATTTGAATTTTTGGGCTTGTTTGTATTTCAAAAGCAAAGCTACTGAATTGCATCTTGAAAACCATATTCCAGTGTAGGTTTCCTCAAAACACAGCCCAGGTTTGATCAAAAGGTTCTCAAGTCTGCAAACCTTTTGACAAACCCAATGAATGTTTACGCTTTCTAAGTAAACCCCAAACCAAGTGCATCTGCATGGGCTGGCACCCTGCTATGGAGTTTTTTGGTTTGGTTTTTTTCCCCCCAGTTCCTGCCAAAATCCCACCTATGCTATGGAACTGGGCTTTCAAGGTGGGAATTCCAACATTTTTATTGATAAACAGGCCAGCAGGCACAAAAAATAAACATCTAGACCGAAACAAAATATTTAGCTGTATTTGTACAACACCGAATGAAAAGCAATTTTGTATTTTGGTTTAATGTGTGTTCATGTGGATCAGGCTGCACAGTGTTGCTTGTCCAAACCACTGAGATAATCCTTGCTGCATATAGAAATACATTTTAATTACAGAGAAATAAATATTGTGGGGGTGTTTTTCTTTTTTTGCTGTATGCATTTTTCTATCAGCAGACAAAAGCTGACATTTATTTTACTGATAGCCCTATATTTCCCCTCCCGCTACCACTGCGGCAGAATTTCTCTTGCCCAAGGAAATCGAGAGGATCAGAGCACATCTGATGTCCCATTAATTTAAAACGGCTGCCAGGACTTGCATATCGTAGCAGCTTTAAAGTGATTGAATTTGGATTATTTCAAACTCTGGAAAGTCCTGCCTCGCCTGACAGAGGCGTATCAAGTGACAAAATAAAATACGACGCCGGTACAAGAATATCTGCGTGTATATACGCTCTCTTCTTCCCTGCACACACGCAGCCTTGCAGCAGGCAGATTAGAAGCAACGGAAAGAAACACCCTAATATATTTCCCCCCGTTTTGTTGGGTTTTTCTTTGGTCGCAGCCCCCTTTCTGGAGCTGTAGCCCAGCTAAGTGGAGACACCTGGTGTTTGTTGCAGCAAATTCACTAAAAAGCATGCGAAAGGGGACGAGGAGAGCAGGGGTTCCGGGGGTGCCTTGTCCTGCGTGCAGGGCTTGGCCGTACAGCTGGACAATTCATCTCATCGCTGCTGCCAGGACCTGCCAGCAGCCCGCTGCCTTCCTCCGCTCTCCTCCTGCCAAGGCAGCAGTGCCGGGACACAGAAGGGCTGTTACAGGAGAGCTGTGTGCTGGGGGGAGGGGGGGTGTGTGTGGAACTTCAGCCTGTCAGGTGTTAAATTTAAGCGCTAACTTTTGGGTGATAACTGTTTTGTAATGCTTAGTGAGTAACTTGTGCAACGTAGTTCCAAAAGCAGAAAAAGTTTACACACGGCCAAAGGAATATTGAAGTTTCACTACAAAAGAAATAGTGTGGCTGCCAAGGCCTGATTACTCATAAAATCCACAGCATTATCACCATCCATCACTGCCGTTCTTTTAATGACCAAACTAAAAAGAGAGACATCAAAGTTGGGGTGGTGGTGTCATCGTCATTTTTCGAGAGTAAGTTTCCCTAAATATAGGATGAATACTAGAGCTTGACATATTTTTCAACCAAAAAAAAAAAGAAAAATCATTTGAATGAATCACAAAACATATGTTATGTTTTGCTGTAAAAGCCATGAAGTTTATGCAGTGCTCTATTATGGTGACTGCTTGGCTTTTCATGCATTCCTAAATTACCATGTAATCTAAAACCTTGTTTTCAGCTGCTCTGTATTGGAAAGTCCCCTGCAATAATCAGGATGATTACAGGCTAGTGCAGAGAACAAAACTTGTTTGTATTATTGCAAATAAAAATGTAGTTTATCAGAAATTTTACCTTTCAAGGGAAAAATAAAAACAATAATAATAATAAACTTTCTCTTTTCCCTTGCTGGAAATATTTTAAGCACGGAATTAATTTTGGCCACTCTACAACTTAAAAACACATGGATACTTGGTGTAAAAATATGTTTCTTTCCTGTAGGGACTTGACTCTAATTGGTGTGCCAAAACTATCCCACAGAGATTTCATTGTCTTATCTACTTACATCATCTTAATGTGATTTTATTTTACTTTGTCAAAGTCATATTAATGTAAATGTGTTCTTGATAGCAAACAGAGTCCTTTTTTATGCTAAACAGGATTCAGCTGACTCTAATAAAACAGCTTGCAATCCATTAGACTATAACTGTAATATAGTTATTTTGTTTCCCAAATAAAGACTGTGTCAGAAAGCTGTATAAGGATTTTTGTCTTGTTTTTCCACAACAATTGCTTGGGTGGGGTTACATTCTGATCTTTAAATGAATAGTATCGCTTGGAACAAACACTTCATATATCTTTTATCTTCCCCTCGCAATACAGTTCTGAGTTTTCTTTGAAAATGCAAAGCTACTTTTCCAGATAAGTCATCAAAATGTTTCCAAAGTATTTTAACTGCCAGATTAACTATATCTTGAATACAAAGATAGATGGCTTACATTCTTTATGCAGAAATCCTGCCAATGCATAGCAACTAGCAACAAATTAATTTCTTTTGCAACAGTGGGGGGGGGCGAAGGGGGGAAGAAAACCCTGCTTTGCTATGCAAAGCTCAAAAAGGTAAATAGATATTTAAAGAGAAAATAAGGTTACTCGTTCTGAAAGTGTAATCTGTAAGCAAAGAACAGAGGATTAAACACACATTTGCTCTCTTTTCAGAATCTGTGTTCTAGCCTTCTCTTAATGTATTCAGCTAATTAAGGGCTGCAGTGACCTTGTGGCAGATTTTGAAGTCTAGGAATTTCTTTTTTTTAATTTATTTTATTTTTATTTCTTTAATGCTGCCTCCCCCACAGAGCTTAATGCAATCTGTTTCAGGTCAAAGTCTGTTTATGTCAGCAATGTTCATACTACACAACTAAAATGTTTTAATGCATTTATCAACTGGAAAATATTGCAAACATTTCATTTCCTTTGATACAGACACAAAAAACCCTCTGCCTTCATTGCAAATTCTTGTTCATATGAATCACTCTGAGTAATATTTGCTTTAACTTTCGTGTGGTTCTACAAACAGCCTTTATATGGCTGGACTTCAAAGCTGGTAGAAATAAAGGTTAGAAATGTGATAGGAGTAATCTATTATTAGGCATGAAACATTAAACCACTTTTAGTTATAAGCCTTAAAACCTGAATAATCTGGGTTTTTAACTTGCTGCATATTTATTGTGTTTTCAGTTACTTAAGTCGTTTAGCGTGGAGGGACTGTTTTGAACAGGAATATTTTCCATAGGGATACAAACCACAATTGGGTTTAATTTTTCCTAATATTTAATTTAGAAAAACTCCAATATTATAACAGACGTCTCATATGTCAAAGCTGAAATACTCTGCTTGGTGTTTCTTGCACTGCAAAATTAATCTCTTACCAGCACACTGACCCGAGAGGCAGGTTCTAGTAAAATAGGCACAGGGTGAAGGGAGGGGGGTGGGAAGCGAAGATAAAATCTGGTTCTCCAAATAGCAGGGAGGGAGGAGGGGAAATAACGCAGAGGAATGTCACAGCCCACCATTGACATCAGTGACAAAACCTGACCTAAATATGTGTGTGAGAAGTTTCTTTGACCCAAACACCCCACGCTATGCGCCATTCATCCCCAGCTGCCCCGCGTGGGGATGGTCATTGTTAGTTCTGCACAGGGGCGTTGCTTGGGCAGGAGTGCCTTGGTCTGAGAGCTAGATGTCGGGGGGAATCGCAGTGGGGTTGGGGGACTTCGGACTGGTTCAGCTGATCAAGCGGTAGGAAGCACATTCCACGTTGGCAATGTTTTGTTCTTGGTGAAGTCTGTGTACTAATACAGTAGATTAAAAATAAGCCTGACAGTCAAAAACACATAACAGTTCAAGCCAAACAGGTCAGCCAGAAATAAACCACCATTTGAAATCCAGATTTTTAAATCCTCATTGGTTTGGGAAAGCGCAGGGGTGCAGCCTGGGCCCGATCCTGGTCCCACAACACCAGTGGGAATTTTACCATTGACAACGTGAGCCACACTTTTTTTTTCTGTTGATACCAAGCCTAAACAATTGATTTTGTTTCCACAGGTCCTGCTGTGCCAAGTAACAACGACCGCTGGCTTTCTGGCTGCCCTGCACAGGGTGGGACAGTGGGATTCGCTTACCCCTTCCCAGGAGGTATAGCGGACTCAGCACCACCATGGGCCCCAGCCCCTCATCAAGACATCAACTGCCTTGGGTCACATCACCAGAGAGACCTCATCAACATGGAAAACCAACCCAAACCATCATGCTGAGTGGATAATATTCAAATTTACAGCATGAGCATGGCGCAGGCAGTGTCTCAGGCTGCCATGCTCTCCCATAGGCATCATGGGATTTTGAGGAATTTGGTGGCTTCCCTCACAAGTGCATGTATGATGGTCTCCAGGCAGTCCCTGGGTCCCCAGGATGGTCCCCAGGGTCCCACCTGGACCCAGGTCTGAAGGAGGGAGGTGTCTCGGGACTTTTAGACTGACTGGGCAAAGTCATCTATGTGTGAAAGCTGGGGGAACCAAGCGAGTCCCCTATGGCATGGTGTCGGAAGGGCTCCCTTGGCAGCAGTTGTCCCGCTGGGGAGTGGAAAACTCTAGCTGGCTATTTATATTTTGGTCAGTGGACGAAAGAGGCCACACCCCCCCACCTCATTAGTGTAAAAAAAGCATCAACAGCACTGTAGTCTCCACCTTTCTTTCTCCCGTGCTCCTGTATCGCACCTGGTCCTGAGCCAGCCCAGTTTAATAGGTTATCCTGCAAACACGGAGACTGCGGCGCTGTGCAAGGTTGCACATTCACATGAAGCATATGTGCACAGAGCCGTAACAGTAGCAGACTAAGGAGCGATAGCCCTGGCCAGCAATGGCAAGAGATGTTAATATTGCTGGGGAAGGTGGAAACATAATTGAAACCATTTATTTGGGGGCATGTGGGATTGGATGAGGCGATAGTTTCTGAGCAACAAATATCTGTAATTCACTTGTACCGGTCTTACAGACTTTTAATTTGCTCTACAAATTCGGTTAGTTGGAGAACATGTAAACACCAAGAACTGTACAGGGCAATCCATTAAACATTAACTTATTGTAGACTTAAAAAAACCCCAACCACTCTTATGATATTAAAAACATAAGGGGAAAGAGATGCCAGGCTAGTGAATGAAGCCAGCTGACTGCTGAGAAGAGGCTATGGTTTTGCTCCATAGCTTTGCTGTTTTCAGTAATCTGACTCACTGAGGTATTTTTAGACACAGTAACAACCTCCATTGTTAAGTAAATTTCATTTGAATTTTCCTCAAATTATGCTATCCTCTTGGCCCCCAAATTCCTTTCTTCAGTGAGATAGTGCTGCCCTCCACGCCCTGAGGAGGAAGGGGAGCTGTGGGAGGACTCTGGTGATTCGGACCACATGGTGGAATAAGATAGATCTCAGCATCAGGCTGGCAGGATATTTCTCTTTCTTCAAAGGTCTCCAAACCCAGCAAGCTTTTCTTTGATATCTTTCCAAACGGATTTATCAGCATTGGGGCATACATTTGTTTAGATTGTTCCTGTAGGGTGGGACTTTCAAAAGAGCAGAAGAGTGCCAAGTGCCAAATTCTCACCAAGTTCTCCATAAAGATTTCCTTAGCTTCCTTTGAAAATCCTAGCTATGTTCCACACCACTCTGCGCATCCCCGCTGGAAAGGTGCCTATGGTACCCTCACAATGTGGGCACAAGGGATACAGGAAAGGTCGTGACATTTCAAAAAACAGGCGAAGGAAGAACTGGCTCTAGACAGAGGAAATGCATGAAAATGTGGAGGTTGGGAGGAAACAAAGAGGGAAATGGAGACCATATTCCCTAGACCCATCATCTTTCTTTTTCTTTTTTTATCCTTCCTCTCTGTTTACCATTTCTCTTGTTGGTTTTCCCCAACATGTTGTTGTTACAAGAGAGGGGAGCATACACTGTGTATTGAGAGCATGGGCAGAACTCAGATCCCACAGACACCTGCTCATGCTCTGGGCTTGAGCAAGTTGGAACAGATGCGGGTGACCTGATGGTGCCAGGCTGGCCCTCCTTTGGCCTCCTAAAGAAAAAGCAGAGGCTGCTGCACTAGGACAGAGGCCACAGAGGTTTGGCTTCTGGTCATCTTACGTACTTTTCATTAAGTAGTAGTTAAGACTGCGCCAATTTTTACGCACTACCTCAGGAGTAAGCAAGACATCTATGAGGAGCTGCATAGGAACATCCAGGCTAATAGCTACTGAATAACAAATGCACTGATCGCCAAGCAAGGGCTGCCAGAGCTATTGTTCTCCTGCCCTGGGGAAAGGGCCTGATGAGGGCTGTTTGGAAGGGATGTCAGAGAAGGAATTTTTATTTTATTAGTAAGGAGATACAGTGGCCATTTCTGATCTGTTGTAGGTGTGTTAATGATTTGTGAGCTACAGCAGGATTTGTGAGTCCTCTGGTTTTTTGGGGGTTTTTTTTCAGATTGAGAAGATCCTTCCAAGTTGTCTAATACCGTATTTGTAGTCATGTACCTAGCTGGTTTTTTTTTAAATAGTAAGTACCTAAAGATTGCTGAGAGCCACATCATGTCTTAAATCTAGTTTCTCCTTACTGCCTCTTGGTTTCCAGATAGAATTTCAGATGATTTTGCTCCCAACCCCTCATGGATTGGTCTTGGCAAGGAAAAGTGGTTCTGTTAAGATTGGTTGTAGATTACGAGCTCAGTAAGCCTCAGCACATCCCTTCTTGTCCCATGTGGATCCAAGGATTAGATGTCAGCTCCCTAATTCAGCAAGGTTGGGCACAGACCTACTACAGCAGCTGTGCCTGGTGCTTCTGAAGAGGGCAAGGGCAGTGGGGTGCTGGGGCAGGGAGGGCAGAGGGACCCTTGGGTCTGTATCTCTCACAAAGAGCCAGGGGGGCAGAGGTGAGAGCCTGGAGGGAGCTCTTGGAGAGACTCCCCAGTTTGCCACTGGGGCACTGGACAGTGCTGGCACCTGGCTTGGGAGGTTCTCAGAGCCCAGGAACTGGTGTTTGACAGTAAGCTTTGGGAAATCAGATTTATTTCAAATCAAATCCCTTTGATTTATTTCAAACATTCAGCTGCCAAGAACAAGATTGGGACGTCTCTTACATGTTTTGGAGATCTAATAAAACATACAAGTCTGCAAAAGTCCTTTGCTGTGTCCAATCAAACCAGCATTGCAAATCTATCTGAACATGGAGCTCCAGCATCAGCCTCCAGATGACATGTAATGCGTTTGTGGTTTGATGGTCTTCACTCAAAATGCTGGCTAAAATATTTTTATCTTTAGATTTATTTTTAGAGTTTATGGTTGAAAGATTTCAGCTCTGGGCAGCCCTTCCTGTGGCTTTGAGCAGCGACACTTGCAGTTGTGTTTCACATGATTAAACAGCCAACAATACTTAATGAAGAAATAAATAACATCAATAAAGTAGTAAATAATTATATGCAGGCAAACACCAAAGACATTATCCATCAGGCAACAGCTGTGAGCATTAGTTTTGATTAATCAATAATGTTGTACAATAGGAGCAGGAATGCTGGCCAGGCCTCTGGGGGAATCACCTACGCTTTTCTAAGCAGCAAGCTTTGTGATTTTAAGCAGAACTTTCAGCAGAATCCTTAATTAAATGTAACAGCCAGGAGCTACTCCATCAACAAACTCTCCACTTCTCAAAGCAGACTGAGCAGCAGGAGTTTAACCAAGACCAATTTAAAGCCTCGTCTGCATTTTGTTGGTATATCTGTGTTGGTGGGATGCTAATGGGGATCCACATCCATTAGCAAAGGCACTGTTTGGCTGAGGATGCTTCGGCAGGGTCTAGGCAAACCTTCTGGCAAGGGGCTGGCAGTGCCTGGCTTGTGCTGCCTGGGAAAAACAAGCCAGCACTTTTTGGCTGTGCCTCCACAAAGGTGCCAGCCCAGCCTGCAGCTGGTGGCTGCGGGGCCTTATCCCAGTCCAGGCAGCTACTGGAGCAAGCGCCTGTTCTGTATTTGGTTTCAAAATGTAAATACGGCTGGAGTTTTGCACATGTGCTGCGACTCCTCTGGAGCCCAGCGAGGGCAGGCTCATGCCGGAGTCTGGTTCATCTTTAAGCATCCCTCCTGGACAGAGAAGCCTTAACGAAGCTTTCAGGAGAAATGGATCTCCTCCTGAGCACATCCCTCTTCCGAGCACTCCTGCCATCAGCTCATTGATTTCTGCGATGCCACTGCCTCCTCAGGCAGCAGCCCTGAATTGTGCTGAGAGGTTCCTCTCCAAACGGCCAGCTGGACTGCGGGCTTCTTCCTTCCTTTTTATTTTTTTCCTTCTTTAATATACAGAGAGCTTTAAAGAATGCAAACCTTTCAGAAAGACTGATCACAGCATTAGATCCCAGCCTAGATAACAGGCACAAGGTTTTATAGCCCTTACCCCATTAAAAGAGAAAGAGGAGAAGGGACAGGAGGGGTTTCTGGCGTGTCAGGGACAGGTTTCAAGAACCCATGATGGCTTGTTCCTCATGAAGCCAACCATTGATGACTTTCTGGCATCTGAATAAACAGCACCACATCACTTCCACCGTAAATGCGATACTGGTGATACCTGTCTGCCAGCAGAGATGGGAGCTCAAGGAGAAAGACAGGACCAAAGCAAAGGGCTGCTGCTTGGCTTGAAAGACAGAAACAAAACAGATGTGCAGACCTGCATCTGAAGGGTCATTTTAATTCTGTGTGATGGCAGGTGCACGTACGAATGTCGCAAGCCTGAGGCACGCAGATTTGTTGAGCTAGAAATGGTGATGCTTCCGAGAGGTATGGACAGGGAAAGCCCTCAGCTCTTGTTTGAGAAATGGAGGTTTGCAGAAGACAATGGAGGAAACGTGGTACTGCTTAGAAGCCCAAACACTTCCCAAAGAGCCATCGTGGAGTCATTTTTTCCAAACTCTATCAGGGGGAGGCCAGGAACAGAAATCTTGCATAATAATTGCTGATAGCGCAACAAAACCCAGAGGGTTTCCTTACCCACTTCTCAACATGCAGGGTCTAATAAACTGCTGTGATAACATTAATACTCCTGATAGTCTCTGTGGACTTCTACCAAATGTGAATTTCATTACCATCTGCAAAAGCGAATTACATGGTGAGTGTTTAAAGGTGTAGCCTGTATATTGTGGCATTGCTGCCTGTTCACAGCCCGTCATATAATCCATTTTCAAAGCACCTGCCAGCCAGGTATGGTAGCACTGACTGCACTCCTGGGTCTGGCACAGCAAATAGGTATCACCAAATCTGTGCAAATCCAGTTCGGTCCCAGATAAACAATACCAAGTGAAATCCAGTGAAAAGTGCTCACAGTTCCTCTTCAAGATCAAAAGATACGATTACAGGTCTCCTCCTTCACCTGTAAAGGTTATTTGGCTTACTTATCCCAGTAAAGCACGTTTGGTGTAGCCATCCCCTACGATATCTGTTGTGCATCCAGGGGCACAGGGTACGAACACACATTTCTCTGTATGAACACTAAGGCTGGTGAGGATAAATTGAATTTGTTTCCTGCAAAACAAATTAGCATGTTTTAAACATGTTTAAAACAGCTGCATGTTTTAAAATAATTAATACAGTGTAGGTAATGTATAAAATTTCATGTCTTTTCCTTTCCTTAGAAGACAGGAAAGCATATCAATAAGACAAAGGTAAGGGCAGGGTTTTTTGAGTTCTTGGTCAACTTCTTTCACAGAGCACCCCCACTGGCTTCAGGGACAGTATTTATGGAAGCTATTGGTTTGTTCAGTGAGATAAATTTAAAAAAAAGTACAGACAAAGAAAAGCTTTTGGTAAGATATGGATCTCTCTCCAGAAATCATCTTAGTAACAGATAACATATTAGCATCACTTAAAAATAAATCCTTATTCTAGGTCCAGAATAAGTACCTTAATAAGTACCTTATTATTTAAGTACCTTAAATAATATTTTTTTCTTAACTGGAAAGAGGTTTTTGCAAACCTTTTTTCCCAAGCAGACAACATTTGACGTCTTGTGCACTGCATCAGATAAGACAAGTGGATGATATTCAGGTATTTCTCTGCAGTCCTGTTATTCCTGCTTTGTTTTATTGAGATGAAGCCCTGTATTTCTAAAGCCAGGAAGGGCAGATGTCAGCAGGCTGCCTCCTTTCTCACTGTCCTGAGCCTGCAGTTCCCATTGACTCTGCTCAAAACAGGTTTTCCCTTAAGTTAGTGTTTTCTGATTGTTTTTTGTACAGGGTGGAAGCGGTCCCCCCAGGTGCACAGTGTCAGGCAGCCAGGTCTCACCTCGCCCTCAGCTGATGATCATGAGGCTGCCACCGTGGACCTAACTGCCCTCTGATTTCACTGAAATTCCAGGTTTGGGAATAAGATCTTTTTGAAGAACTGCAGTTTTCGGAGCCCTTTTTATTGCAAAGCTAGGTAAAGCACCTCTCAGGATCGTTATTCAAATGTGGCATATGTTTTGCTGTGAATTTTCAGTAGAACTCTCTCCAGTGATTTCCAAAATAAATGAGACTTTGCATAGTACTTTTTCTGTATTTAACACTGCCTTCCCAGCGTGGCAGCCAAGGCTTCCTTTTAAAGGCATGTGCATGAGATTATGCAATCGTAGTATTCCGGATACCCAAAGCAATTAAAATAAATCAGGCTAGGTATAATGAAGATGAGCCAAAGCATCTGTTTCTCAAGAGGATTTTTTAAAAACACACCAACTCTATCGTCCCCGGAGGCTTGGATCCATGGTGGTTAGACCTCAGAGATCCTTGTACTTCGGAAACGTGTCCAGCACTCACTTGGGTAAGAAAAGCTGGAGCTCGAAAGGACAAAAAGACTTTCTGGTATGGCAGATACCCGTGCTCCCTGGAAACAGCAGCTGGATAATCCCATGTGTTTGGCAGAGCTGGGCTTGCAGATCAATTCCTTTTCCCTTCTAGTATTTTAGTTTGATGTGTGTACCTGAATTGAGAAGAGGAGGAATGATTTCCACGTCCTCTCCAGTGTTTACCAGACAAGTCCTGTGTTTATAATCAGTAGTTATTTCAGCCCGACTGTAGGGCCGGTTCAGCCGGAGGTGCAGAAATCACTGTCCCCTCTGACACGAGCGCCAGGGACCACAGCAACCTGGGACAGAGGAGCACTCTCTTATGGAGCTGGTTGTCCTGCAAGGCAAGAAATGGCCTTCAGAACATAGAGCTGAGGTACCAGGAGTTATTTTGCTTCGTTTCTCTCCTGCCGCCACTTGGTACCAGACGCCAATAGGCTTTTTCAGGCAAAATTCGGGAGGAGGGGAGTTGCTGGGCAGTCTCCAGCAGATTGTTTGCTGAGCTGCCTCAAGTATGTACTTAGGTAGGAACGGCTTGAAGACAGCTTAGCCAAAGGTTAAATGTTGCTAAACTGTGCTAGATGATTGACTCACCAGTTTTGTTGCATTTGTAACTCAGATAAAGGATGAAGACATGGGAATAAATGTGTAGCAGTGACTGCACACAAAGGGAAGAGCAAGGTTATGGTGCGGGACACACCAGCCCTGTGTCCTCCAGCTGTGAGCACAGGACTGGCCAGGTGCCCTGCAGGTACTCAGGGGTGTCAGGAGCCATTTCTCTGTGTCATTGTATCTCATCCTAGTGATGTTAAAAAAGAGAGATCAAATGCCCTTGCATAAACCAAACTAGCTAAAATCAGAAAAACTCAATCCCTAAACAGGAAAGCATTAGTCGTCAGAAGCTCTTAGACATGAGCAACGCATTCAAAGTCAATGAAGATGTAAAGCCCCCACTTTCAAATGAGAGCAGGGCTGAAAAAAAGCCAATTTTGAGTTTGGCTGGTGCATCCCCTGCCTGGGAAACCCACCTTGCTCTCCCCGGCTTGCTCTCTGGTAGCACTGGCTGTTCCCCCTGAGATAGCTGCTTACTCCCCTCTGGGGCCCACCAAATGTATAAAACAAAAAGAATTTTCTTTGAAAAAAGGCCATGACGGCTGAGACCTGCTGAGGGGAAAGAGGTCAGCTTGTTTACTTAAACCGGTTTAAATCTGGCACACCAAGAATAGCAACTTGCTTTGACCACTGACTTGGGTAAATACGGTCTGGCATTCTTAGGGCGATATTTCCAGCTCCAGCTATCCACATCACGCAGGGATATATATTCATAGGTATATTTTCAGTAAAAACAGTTAAGGTAAATTATTTGACAGGAGCTGGATGTGAAATGTCTGGTGTGCATTTCCTGCACATCGTTTGGAAACTGAAGCCCATCTAAAGCCCTACCAGGTGACTTCCCCTTCTGAGCTTTATGATTAAAAAAGAAATAGTTTTGGTCCAGTGGAGAGATTTTATTTGGGATTTTGTGAGAAGGCAGCTATTTTTAGCAGATAAATTAGCATGTTTTCTGAAGTGATATAAGCAAGGAAGGATAGACAGGGATAGCTGGCTGGACAGTGACGGTGTTTCAGCTTTGAAATGACAGTTCGGCCCTTCCGACTTGAGATTAAATGATCTCTGTGCCCTCGGCTCCCCTCTTTCTTTCACAGCCGTCCACACTACCACCGCACATAACAAGACATAATTTTACATAAGTAGAAGACTGTGCTCTAAGCCAATACACAAGTCATACCTGATTGAATATTGCCATTTCAGAGCCGCCATCTAATCACATTTTTCAGGCTGTGTGAACAAAATAATGTTGTTATAATTACACACACTGTTTGTGTGTATGCGCGCGTGTGTATTATATATGTATAATGACATTAGGATGATAATATAGCTGTTTCTATTAGCTCTGTGGTATTAATAAGGTATGACAGAAAGTTATTTGATACCATTTGAAATCCCACTTGCATTTTCATATTGCTCTCAGATGTAATTCAGGGACTTGATTTTTATGAGTTATGGCTCTGATGTCACTTGTATTTTTGCCCGTAATAGGTCCCACTGGAGCAAAATTCATCAGACTCAATTAACAGCATCTGAAAAGTGTATCTTGGTTAGCAACCAATCAGGCAGAAACTGCGTGGGCTCTGTTTTAGCTGACCCATCACCCTGTGCCACTACATGAAACCAGCTTTCCAGGCAGCAGGTAGCAGCCGCCTCAGCTTACTGTTACCAGGAGACTTAAGCAAATATTTTCGGGGCTGCTGAACTGCTCTTCCCGTCCCATGGCTGCATCCCTTGTTACGGGGCTCCTAATGCTCTGCGACCATCCGGGCACCCTCCTAGTTTCTGCATTTGCAGGTGATTCATCCCACCAGTCACTTTTTTACCATTAAATCTCTCAATACGCAGTGATGATTATTTTTCTTAACCAGCCTGGTCCAGAAGCCCTGGGCCAGCGGGGTGTTGCTAATAGTCCTACAGGGGAGCTTAAAAATATGGTGCCAGGACAACAAAAAGAAATGCAAGGTAAATAAAAATAACTCCAAATGCACATATGAATTAAAGGCTGGGATTTGAAAGCCAATCTCACGTGGGGTTTTATGCTCAGTTAGGTCACTCATTGGTGCTAGTGGACTTTTTGGAGGGAAGATAAATGCTCTGACTCTTGGTGTTTTTAATGCTTCAAGCTGGTGATTCGAATGTCTGAGCTAAAGGGCTCCCGAAGCAAGAGACCAATCCCGAAACCTGCTGAAGTGAATACAGAGCCTCTGGGCAACGTCAAAGGGCTTTGCATCCCACCCCATGCATGAGCAGGAGCAGGGGCTGGCATCGCCCTCACAGCTCCACCACGGCTCCAGCTCCCATCCTGAGCACTCACCGTAGAATTCCTCCATGTCTTACAGGCCTGGAAGAGAAAAGCTCCAAATAATAGAAAATCAACAAGTGAGCTAAAGCACCCCACAGCAACGCTGGCTCGCCAGCCCTGTGCCAGCACAGCCCCGCTCGCAGAGTGGGTCAGGCTGGGTTTCCTCGCAAGCATAAAACCAGGCTTGAAGACTCCAATTGCTTCCTGCCTCCCAACATGCCTGACCACAACTATTTTTAATTGTAAGGCATGAAAATAAAGTTTTCTAATAAATTAACACTTTGAATATTTTTAGTTTGACTGTTTATTAGGACCAGCCTTATGTGGCTTCTATGCATTCAATTCCAGCTACCTCTCAGTCTGATCCTCATCTTATTTGCTTCATAATCTACTGATCTTCTGTTGTTATCATTGCTGTGCTTTATGGTTTTGCATTACTTTATTGACTCGGCATAATGTAGGCTGCTTTTTTTTTTCTCCTTCCACTGAAAATAGCCTTTTATGAGAAGCTTAAGCAAAAGCCTGGAATGTCCAAAGGAAAGCGCAGAAACATTACAACATTTTGTACATTTCTTTTGGCCAGAGAAAGCTACAAAATATTCATATGAAGAAACTTATCCAGTGCCTGCAGGACAAAATCCAACTTTTGATTATATGTGGAATTTCAATTTCTGCTATAAACAGGCTGTGTATTTTTCTTATTTATTATTTTGAAGTATGAAGAGGTTTTGGGGAGGAGAAGGCTCCTACACAATTGATGCAAGAGCAATGATGAATACCCTTGCTGCCAGGAATATGTACTCCTCAGCACTGCCACAGCCTCTCTTGCTATCCCATTCAAAATGCTACCAACA
The DNA here is from genome assembly GCF_004027225.2 of Strigops habroptila. Taxonomy (NCBI): domain Eukaryota; kingdom Metazoa; phylum Chordata; class Aves; order Psittaciformes; family Psittacidae; genus Strigops; species Strigops habroptila. The sequence continues at coordinate 34,576,509 of NC_044281.2, forward strand.
GTAGAAACTCAAGCAGGATGCTGCAGGTCCTACCAGCCAGCAGCACTGGCCGAAGAGGCACCACGGGCAGGGGGCTGGAGCTGTGGGGATGGAGGGTGAACCCCTCTTTTTGCCCACGCTGGGCCCCTTCCCCTGCCCCACAGAGACTGGGTTGGGGTGGCAGGGAAGGGACCTGTGGGATGATGGATGAATGGACATACACAACTCATCCTCTTCGAGCGAAGCAAAGCTATATCTGCAGGAGACTAGGTGTCCCCCGTGAGTGGTGACTGGCCCTCAGGAATTGCCTTTTGCTGGTGTCTAAGGCATGAAGTTGGGTCACTAGCTCACTCTCGGCACCAAACCTTCAGATAATTGAAGTTTGGTGAGAAGAAACCTACCTACTCAGAGGACCTTTTATATCTGGGTCTTCAAGTGAACATCAGATTGTCCCACCATCTGATTTCTGGCTTTAGATGTAAACTTTACAGACGTAAGCTCAAGTATGAACTTTGGAGTTGAGCTCCCCAGAATCTGGAGGTGAGATGGAGTCCTGCAGAAGATCAGTTCATGCGGCGGTGGCTTGGATCTCATGCATAACCCCTGCTTCCCAGCATGCTGCACAGATAAGCAATCCCTGTAGAGAGGACCAAAATGTGCCATTGCGTGGTTATCCAGCCTCACCACCTTCTTAGTAACAGCTATAATGCCATGGCTTGGAGGGATGCTCGCTTCCCAGGGAGCAGGATTGTGGTTGGAGGGAAGGATGGGGCTCTGCAACTGTCAGAGCCCCAAGTTATGCTCCATGCAGTGGGCAGGAGCTCAGAGCCAGCACTGAAGCTGCCAGTGACGCCTGGGCCCCAGATGCTGGAGCGGAAGCAGAGAGATTCAGGCACAAATGGAGGTGGTAAGTTCTCTTTGCTACTTGATTATATATTGTGGGAAAGGAGCAGCCCTACCTGCCTGAGATAAAGAAAATGAATAAACAAATGAAAACCTGTTCGTGCCCAATATATTGCAACAATCCTTTGAGGATGGTTTTATCTGTGTGAGAACACAAGCCTGATTAAACTTACCAAGGTCAGTGAAAACAAAGGTGAATTTCTGAAGAAATGCGAGTTGTTCCTGATGGGGATTCACTGGGGGTGAAATGGAGCAGCGCTTCCCGTTCTGTAGGGATGTGTTGAGGTGTGGGTCTCACTTGCATCACCTCCCATACCTACCCAGCCTCTGCGAAACATCCTCCTCTGCTGGGGAGATTGAGCTCCCGAGCACAACGTGTCAGGCTTTAGTGGTCAAAAGAGCTGCTATGCATAACTCTCCTGAACTGTTCTGCTGGTTTTGTCCATCCAGGACACACACAAGCCAAGTGTGTGTCCAAGTGGCAGGTGAAAGCCCACCTGCCCCATCCAGTGTCCCAGCTACTCCTGGTGCTCACAGCCCAGCTGTTCTAGTGCTTGTCCTGCCTGCTCCTGCTTTCTGAAGCCCTGGGAGAGCACATCAGCTTTCCCACAGCCTGAGCTCCAGCGTCTTCACCTCTGGCTTGCCAAACACTGGAAGCAAATTCCCCCTCCCTGACACAGAAGATGCTATTCTTCCACCTCGATGCAGTACAAGCTCAGAGGCTCTGAGGCCATAGACTGGACAGATGCCCAGGGCATCTTAGAAGCACGTAGGGTAGGAAACATGAAATATTCTACAAACCAGAAGGAAGAAATTGGTATTTCTTCCAGAGCAACCAGAAGAAAAGCAGACTCCTCCTGGAGAAGCAACCAACATCCCACGGGAGCCCAGAGCAGGTGCCCAGTCAGACGTGAGCACCAAAGATGTCAGAGTGAAGTCCCTTGCCCCCCCATGGTGCCATGACAAGTACTGCCCAAATTCCCATGCCTTCTCCATACCGTCTGCCCGGGACCAGGAGAGCCTTCACCCACTCCTCGCACAGGGCTTGCTCCTTATTCCCCCTCACCAAAAATCAACCTCTGCGGCTCACAGCGGGGTGGCCCCACACGCCCAGCGAGGTGCCTAGAGTGCTGAGGCAGCACCGGCTGTTGGCACGTTACGCTCTGCTTCATCAAACCCGTTTTGCCCATATGCACAACACATGAATCCAGTTTTGTGACGCGGAAAGCGCGTTTCTGTGCTAAATGTAACCAAAAGCGCCGCGCAACGGGGCTCACCAGGGCCGCACCCGCCGAGCCACGCTGCCCGCGCTACAGCCGGGGCGGCGGCGGCCCCGCGGTACGGCGGGCGGGCGCCAGGGGTCGCCCCGGCAGAGGCGCCGCCGCCCGCACTTGTTGCTGCCCCCCGCGCCGCGCTGTGTCGTGATGCACGCAGGGCTGACGTCACCGCTGCCGTCATTATTAAGGATTTTTATTTATTTATTTATTTGCGTCTGTATTTATTTATTCCCGTCCCCGCTGTTTCGCGGCGCCAGGGCCGGACTCGGCCCGCTGCGGCAGCTTCGAGAGGGGTCTGTCCCTCCCCGCTCCTCCCTGGGAGCAGGGTCCGAGGAGGGCGGTTTGCGGGGAATGAGCCAAAAAAGGGGGAGAAAGTGCCAGTACTGGGGAACGGGGGGGAGGCAGGTCCCTAAGTAGCCGCTTCGTACCGCCCCTCCCCCGCCCCGCGGAGCCGCGGTTGGCTGCGCTGGCGCGGAACGAGGCAACACCCGAGGAAAAGGACTGAAGCCCCCAAAGTGACCCGCACGTCAGTGCGCAGGGGTGGGTGGGGGCTCCGCGGGCGCGGAGGTCTGCGCCCCGCCGCTGGCCGCACCGGCATCTACCTGCGGGGCTGCAGCTCATGGGGCCCCGATGGAAACTTTCCGTCCCCGGTGCTGCGGAAGACCCTTGCGCGTGTGCGTTGCCGGCATCGGCACTCTGGCGCAGCCGCGTGCCCCCATGGAGCCGGCAGAGCCCCCCCCCAACTCGGCGGGGCTGTCCGCAGCCGCAGCTCCGCGGCGGTTCCCCAAGCTGACCGAGTTAGCGCGGGGCCGCGGAGGCTCCGCGGGATGCGCAGAGCCCTCGGCTCTCCCCGACGGGCGGCGCCGCCGCGGCCGGGGGGGTCGGGTGGGGCGCAGGTGAGAGGCCGTCCGACCTCCGCGCCTGCGGAGCCGCCCCACCCGCCAGCCCGCGGACCCTTCCCGTCCCCGCGGTGGCGGCGGCGGCGGCGGCGGCGGCGGCGGCTGCAGCGCCCGGCGGATCAGCGGTGCCGGCACGTCCCGCTGCGCGCTTCGCGGGTGCGGAGGGACCGTGCCCATCCCCGCCGCGCCGGGACGCGCCTCCCCGCGCCCCCTCCCCCTGGTTCGTTGCTTTTTCTGGCCGAGCCGCGTCCCTCCGCGCAGCGCGGCGGCGCATGAATATTGATGTGTTTATATAATCGATAACCCACTTTTCTCCTTTCCCGGAGAAAAACGATAAATAAATTACGGACGAGCCGCCCGCTCTCCGAGGCCCACCGGGGCTGCCGGCGGGGCCCGCGGGGAGGGCCTGGGGGCAGGGGGCCTGGCGGCCGGGCAGCCCCCGCTCTCCGCGCTGCTCCGCGCCGCTCCGCAGACACCGCCGGTGGGAGCGCGGCGACCCCGCCGGGCGCGCGCGGGCACGAGCAGCGCCCCTCGCGCCGCAGGAAATGGTCTTTATATTAGACATATACAAGCAGGTCCTGTCAGATCCGCAGCGCACTCGCCCGCCCTTTCGGCCCCCCAAAAATCGCCGGGCGCCGCGAGAGCCCCCGCCGCCGCCCCGCCGGCCCCGCGCCGCCCCCCCGGGGCCCGCCGCCGCCCCGCGGCATTTTTGCCGGGCCCGGGCGGGCGCCGGGGGTCCGGCCGGCGTCGGGCGGCGGCGGCGGCGGGGCGCGGCGGGGCGGCGGCGGGGCGGCCGGGCGAGGGGCGGGCGGCGGGGGGAGGCGTCGCCGTGCGCCGCGGGGCGGGGGGCGGCGGCGGCGGCTGGGCGGCGCGGGGGCGGCGGCGGCGGGGGGCGGCGGGCGGCGGGGCCGGCTTTGCCCTGCCAGGACCTGCCGGGCTCCATTCACGCCAACAAGTTTGGGAGAATGTTGAGTTCAATCACGCCGGAGCCGCGATGGAGCGCAGCGCACTGCAGGTACCGCGCCGCCCCGCGCCCCGCCCCGCGCCCGCCGCGCGGAGCCTCCGCGCCGCTGCGCGCCCCCTCCCCTTCCCCACCGCCCTCCTGCGCGCCCGCCTCCTTCCCTCCGCCCGCCCGCCCTCCCTCCTCCTGCGCGGCGCTGCGCGGCGCGGCGCGGAGCCGGCGCTGATGCCGCTGCCGTGTTGTTGTTCCCCGCAGTGGGTCGGCGCCCCGTGCGGCTCGCACGGCCCCTACGTCTTCTACAGGGCGTTCCGCTTCCAGCGCCGCGGCGGCGGCCGGGCGCGGGTCCTCTCCCTCGGCGACTTCTTCTTCGTGCGGTGCCGCGCGGAGGAGCCCGCCTGCATCGCGGAGCTGCAGCTGCTCTGGGAGGAGCGCACCAGCCGGCAACTTCTCTCCAGCGCCAAACTTTATTTTCTCCCCGAGGACACCCCCCAGGGCAGGACCAGTGACCATGGCGAGGTGGTAAACGCAGCGCCGGCTTCCCCCCTCCCTCTCCCGCGCCCGTCCCCACCTGCATGCCCAGGCTCGGGTCCCCCCCGCTGCCCCCACCCGCGTCCCCCTCCCCTCTGTGCGTGGCGGGGCAGCGCGGAGGGGCCGCGCCGTCGGGGCGCACCGGTGCGCGCTGCCCGGGAACTTGTACGGGCGGGGGGGGCTGGGGGAGTCGGGGTGCGGGGCGCCCCCGGCCCGGCGGACAGCAGAGTGCGTGCGGGGCTCGCCCTGCCGGTGTCCGGCTTCGTTAACAAAAAACCCCTAAAACACACAGAAAAAGAAAAAAAAACCCACCAAAAAAAAAAAAAACCAACCCAAAACGCTGGGGGGGATTTCGATATTGTGCAGGGCTTTTTTTTAGTATTAGATATGTTTAAGAGGGCGGAAATTACGAAATGGAGGCTGAGGGAGATCAAAAGCTATTGAGCTGGCAGGGACGTGTTGAATAAAGTGATAAATGACAGGTACGGGAATAATACATTCAAATAACTTGCAGATATGCCTGGGCGTATTTCGGAGCCGCCGTGCGGCCGGCGCAAACACGCTGCGCCCCGGCACCCACCGCCGGCGCCCGCGCAGCCCCGCGCCGCCCGGGATGGAGCCGCGCAGGTTGCGCCTCCCGTCCCCTCCCCGGGCCGTTCCCCCCGCCCCGTCCCCGCTTCCTCCCGTTACTTGCTTTTCAGATTTATTGCTCCAGCACGGGCCGTGGTCTGGGGAGGGGGGAGGCTGGGGTATCCTGAAAGGGCTGCGGGGATGGAGAGAGAGGGTCCCCGGGAGGGGCTGGAAACCACAGGGGGGGGACACGAGATGTTTTGGAGGAACTTATGTTGGAGATGTCGGGGGAGGGGGGGGTGCAGGTCCAACGAGGGGAGGCTGTCTGCAGGGGCTGTTTTCGGAGTCGCGTGTGGCTGTAGGTGCCGACGTAGCTGTGTACCCGTACACATGCGTACGCGGTCGAAACGCGTTTCAGAACCACCTTCGCTTGCTGCCACCTCTTCACTTTAATTTTCTGTGCGTGCCACTGAGATAAGGGACCCTTTTCCTAAGAATCAGGGAGATGACAGTGAGCAATGGATGCTCTGAAATTGCCCGTAGTGACTATTAAAAACTGTGCCTCTGTGTGTCTTGTATGTGTGTGTGTGTAAAATGAAAGATATTTGGAAGGGAGGGGAGTGGGGAAAGGGACACAAATCATTTTAATACGCCTTAATGATCAGCTCATGTTACTGTGGTAGGAACATCAAAGAAAATTAATCCTACCATTACGAGTAAAACGCTGCTCCGGTACGAGAGTTCTCAGCTGCATGTACCTTTCTAATAATATGCACAATTTTATTTATTTTTACATGCAAACACCGCTAGTAATTAGCCGTGTGATTATACTTGTGCATTTCATTGGGGCTTTAACTGGTGTCATTCTGCATTATTCAACCATATGAAAACAATTTTCAATTAAGATAATGGCACGCCTTGAAATTATGCAAATGTGGTCGTATTGTGCAGAATAATTATGACAAATGTAAAGCAGGTAAAAAGTTTCCTAATGCAGTTGTGTTTTACACCCCGGTGATGTCATTTCCCCTCTGGCCTAAGTTAGTCATTCATTAGCAGAGTAGCAGCAGCAGCAGCAGCAACAGCTCTGAGTGATACTTCTCTGGCAGGGAGCCTACAGAAACCGGCACTGAGAGCCAGGGCCTAGAGAGGGCAACATAACACTCCCATTAAGAAATGTACTTTGTTTTCGCTTACTCCATTAACTTGTTTATAGACATCGGAATGATTTTTTTATTATTGATTTTTAATAGTTTGGAACGATCCAAGTTGCACTCAGGGATGCGCAGGCAGGCAGCTGAGAGACAAAAGGCTGGGTGCTGTCTGGCGCTTTGCAAAGTGCTGTCTGGGTGGGGATAACGGGCTTCATCAGCGCACAGGGTGCCCGGTTCACCTAACCACACCGCGGGCAGTTCCTTACGTAAATGACATCCATTTCTGCCCCCAAAGCAGCAGCAGGGTCGCCTCTGGGGTCACAAGGGCTCCTTCTGCGGGAGGAGACGCGGCTCTTGAGTCAGAGGCAGCTTATAGCCATCAGGGTAGACCTTATTTGTGGTGTGGGACTGCTGACAGGGTAGAACTCCTTGTCTTGCATTCAGGGAGCGGGGATGGAGTGAGCCAGTGCTTAAACATGTATTGCGAATCTGCGGTGTCCGAGGTGAAGGGTGACAGGGGCGCTCGCTGTCGATAAAATTGTTAGTGAGGGGAGCGAGTGGTTGAATCACAGGCTTGTGATGGAGCCCACTGGAGATTTAGGCATAGTCGCTAGCAGCTACCTGTACTAGCAGCATGATTAATAGAAGCAGCTCGCTGCCTGTTTTCTGTAATAGCAGCATTGACACTGTGACAATATTCAGCTAGTGGCTGTGAGGAGCAAGGAGAAGCGAGGAGATACGTAATGCTTCTGTTACTCAGAAATTTCTGATGGCGTATTTTATCTGATTGCCAAATGTTTGAGCTAATCAGCGGTAAGTGTAAATACAGGTCTTTTTATAGCTACCTGAATTCATCATCCAGATTTAAATATAACCCCAACTGCTGCTAAAACCGGATGTTTCCATATGCTGCGGACCAAACCCTGCAAAGGGTTTAAGCCCAGGTGTGCTTCTGCCAAGGCACTCCTCCTTCCGCCTCAGTCTCCGCATCCCAGTAAGCATGGCAGAGAAGCTCTCCTTCAGCCCCAGGAGCTGGCCGGAGGTTGCTTCCTGGGGCATCTCAGTGGATGGCAAACTTGGGATGGGGCTGGTCGCACACTGTGGGTACAAGTGTGCCTGGCCCCAGTTGATGCTCATCACATTCTGGAGCAACAGGCTGGGACCAGCTCTGGCATCATGCTCAGACCAGGAGTCTTGCTGTGCAGGAGCAGCGGAGACATTTTTGTGAGAGCAATGGTGCGGTAGGGGACACTGTTTGTTAGATGAGCTAGAAGAGTTTTCTGCTCTTCTTCAGTGAAAACTTTGTTGCTGCTTTTAAAACACAGAGGCCTGGGTGTGCTGCTTCTGACCTTGCCATCAAGCCCAAACACTGCAGCAGGTGCAGTGCTCTCCCCCTTCCCTCCAGGGGGGGGAGAAGTGGCTCTCCTCCACTCCTGGGGGAGCCACCGCTGAAATGGAGAAAGTGTCTGTTTTGCTGGAAGAAGATGCTACCTTGCCGTGGTATTCTCATCTGCTCCTGGGCCAGCATGGTCCTCCATGTCCCCTCTCACACGTGATGGGAAGACCTCTATGACAGCAGGCGCCTGGTGCAGGGTTTGGAGGAGGATGCTGGGGGTGCTGTGAAGGTCTGGAGGGAGTGGCTGTGAGAGTGTACTGTCGCTCCTGAAACAGTTGCACAAGGTTTGTGTGGAAAGCAGACCCCCAGCTTTTCTAGTGCCTACCTATGAGAAGTAGATGTGAGCTGTCCACTGGCAGAAGGCCCCTGCCCAGTCCCCTCTTGCAGCACTCTAGACCTGCGGCACACTGGGGGCATGAGGTGGTCTCAGCCCCAGGCCCTACAGCCCACAGGGTCCTGGCTGAACTCTTCTCTGGCTCATTTACTCCTCTCTGCTCCAAGGGGTAGCATGAGGCTATGGAACGACTGACCTTTGCAGAAGCAATTCTAGAGCAAAATGCTTGTTAGTGCCTTGTATTTTCATGTTTTTAAAGGTGTTGGCATTAATTAGACTGGGCTTAAAAATATAGATCAGAGCTTGTGCTCGTTAAATCCAGGGATGGTATCTGATGTGATGTGTACAATTTCTAAAAACCCCCAAACAAGCAACAAATTCATTTTGCATGGTATGACATTCCCTGCATTGCCCCAAGTTGTCGTGAATGCTGCTTCTGCTGAGGCTGGACTGTCAGTAGGGATCTGCCTTTGGTTCATTCATCAGCAGCTAAGTTTACTACAAACTCATGTTGATTTCATCTCTTCTCCCAAACTGGGTATCTGATGCAATGCTTTTCGCCTTGCAAATAATCCTTACTCGTGCAAGTAATTTACATGAGTAAGCGTTGCTCATACAGAGGAGAGGAGAGAGCTAGTTTCCTGTAATTATTTCCCTAGCAGTGTTTTGCATTTTCAGACTAATTGGGGGAAAGAAAAAAAAAAAAAGTCGCTCCATAAATGTATGTCATTTATAATTGTAGAAGAGATTCTTCCAGAAAGTTAAGGGAGGCAGCAGGTTTGCTCTCTTCATTTCGGGACAGCTGCTCAACAGCATCCCTTGAAAGCCCGATTCATTTCTGAAGGGCTCTCCGTGTGTGGGAGGTCCTACCCCAGTGCATAAAGGTAGCACAGGCTGGCCCAAGTGTGGTGTCTTACGCTACTAGAGCTTATTGCCACCCCCATTGAAAAATGTGCTACTCCCTTTGCACAGTAATAGATTTTTTCGAGAGACGTAGGAATATGTATGCTCTTATTTGAAATGAGAACAGCCCCGTTTTAGTCTCCACGGTGTGTGCCTTATGCTTGTATCTGTCAACACTGGTAATGACAACATGTTTCAAACATGCAGATTATGATTATTAAAGGGTGCTTTAAAAATCATGCTAATAGCATCAATCTCCAATGTACACTTGCTCGAATTAATTCAGCTTTGGAAATCAGGCGCACTGTAATAGCAGTGTTAGAGAAATGGCATTCGTCGTAAAATATCATGGTTTTGGTAATTGCATATCCACTCTGTATATTTTTATCTCTCTTTGCCACCGGTAGCATATGCTGGCAAAGCAAGAAGAGGGCAATGATATTACTCAGAGAAGCCACATGTTGCTAGCCATTAGCCAGCAATCTGGCATATCTGGTCACTTAAGGCAGATTCGCTCTTTTTGTTGTTTTTGTTGGGGGTTTTTTTCCCTTATCCCTCCCCTTCCCAGTGCATTCAGACTGTAAAATACACCCACTGCTCTCCAGAGTTGCTGTTCCCAGTCTGATCAGTGGCACTAAACATTAAACTCTTGTCTTTGGAGAATAATAGGCCTCACATGGTACACCCTCAAGCATGTTGAGATACTGTGCAGGCTGGAAAATAAAAATGTTCTAATTGTGTCTTTTAAATAAGCATAGGAGTGAATTAATTAGACTGTATTTTGTCTTTAGTTGCTTAGTTACACAATACTATTCCTAAGCACAAGTAAGATAAATTGGCTCTTTTTGTGCTGCTTGTCCCTTAATCATAATTACTGTATTGCTCAGGAGAGTAACACATACATAGATTTTGCATTTTTAATAATATTCAAACAATATGCGAATGATATAGAAAGTATGTTCTGATTCAAGCTCTTGTATGCTTTTATTCGGGAAGAAGTTCTACTGCTGTGGGAGCAATATTTGCATTGTAGTTCAGAGATGTAGTTCTGAGATGTAGTTCTGGGAAATACATAATTGAAATATTCTTGCAATGCTTGTTCTGGCCTTTTCATTCGCATTCAAAATAACAATGCCTTAAGTCTCTGAACAGTCATCCACTCTTGATTTAAGAGCTTTTTTCTTTGTGTGTTTGTGCGTGTGCAGTGTGGGTTCACACCCAGCATTAACCCTGCAGAGCCTAGACGCTCGCGTGATTCATAGTGTCGTATCAAGTTGAGCTTTTTATTTTGTAGCTAAAATGCAGTCAGAAGGTCAGATGAACATCGGCATTTTATGGCATTAATCCAATGACCTTAATGCTTGGCACGCGTCCATGCTTCTATGCGAAGGTGCCAGGGTTATAGATAATAAAAGAGTTTGTTTTCATTTTCTGGACATTTTAATCTTTCTTTGCAAAGCATCGTCTTGGGTTTGTGGGGCTTGGGGCTGCTCCTGGGGTCCAAAACTTTAATGTCTTCCTGGGTTGTTGAATGTTAGCTGCTAATGATGGGCAGATTGATACAGATACTGAACAATGGAAGGTTCTGGCAAGAAACCCCCTAGACATGCTCAGTGGATGTATGTGAAAATTGGCTCCATTGTTCTGCTGTATGAAAAGCAAGTAAATTATTTACAGATATTTGCTAATTAAAGCACATATTGTTTTACCAGCACAATAGAACACAATATAACAAAAGACAAAAGAATAAGCTTGCATAATTTAAACCTGCTAATGCAATGTACTCCTTGTTAAGAAAAATATAATTATGTAATCTGTGAGGAAAGCTTTTCGTACTGTAACTGTAGTAGGCAAAATTAGGAGTGAATTGCTTGTCAACTTGCCTAAACTAAAACAGCTCTTCAAGATCTGTGAACTATCTGATGGGAAAACATTTTGACTGAAGCCTATTTTCTCTGTGGTCAGAACTTCTATCTGCAATGACAGATATAAATTCAATTTGAACCTCTGCTCAGGAGTGGGAGGAGGGAGAAAAATCACCCCAGAAATGAAAGAGGAGGCTTACAGTAGAAATGTCAAGTGTAGCTGCTCACAGCCGGCCATTCCCCTGTGTGCTCTATCTCCACCTCCCTTTTGGCCCGAATGTACCACTGTCCCACAAAGCATCCTACAAGAACACGGTGCTGCCCTGCCCCAGGGCATTTTGTGTGCTTTGCTTTGGAAATACTGAGTCGCACACAAAAAGCTGGTTGCTAATACAAGGGAAAGCGAATACCATAGGAATTAACATGTTTCACCTGCATCCTTTGTCTTGGTCTCTTCTTTGGGGTTTTGGACCCCAGCAGAAAGGATGAACATGTCAGGATGTAACGTTCTCTGTCAGCATGAGTTTCAGACAGCTATACACAGCTGTGCTTAGGCTGGGGAAATAGTGCAGTAGGCTGGGGAAATACCTGTCACCTGAATTTAATAATATCATTATAGCCCTTTAAAGTAATTAGTGAAGAATTAACAGATGAAAGGTTTTGCCTTGGCCTCTTTAAAATTTTCCCATGTGCCAGGTAAGTTCCTGGGCTGTGCGTGTTTCCATTCTCAAGGCTCTCCTGTAGGTTGATGGGTGGAGAGTGGTGGTCTCTGTAGGTTCCTGCATGCTGGCAGCTCTGGGGAGCATTGCAGGCTCAGACCCCAGTGGCCAGTTCTGCTTCACATATCCTTTGGGACATCTCTGTTTGCCCTGGGCTAGGAGATGCATGAGGAGACAGCACCAAATGAGGCACTCAGGACAGGTAAAGGGGAAAAGAAAGCTGCCCTGTCTCATGCCAAGTGCTGGAGCCTTTTGTGAGGCTTCCCCGTCACTTGGTGATCCCACCTGCAGAACGGAGGAGTGGTTCCCACTCGGTAGAGCTGTGCCCTAGCTACCCAGCTCTGCAGCCTGCTTAGAAAGGTGTGCTGGAAGAGCAACATGTAATAAGGGAGTGTATGGCAGTAGAATTCTTCGTTTTCCTTGTAGGGTGGCTGAATGGGGCACTTCCCAGAGCCAGACCTTTTCTGTGACTCAGCCACAATTTTTTAGCTAGTCCGTGATCCTGCAGTCTTTAAAGATCCCATGTATACACCGAGTCCACAGCAGGCAGCAGGGTAATGGGACCATCTTACTCTGGAGAAGGGCTCTTAAGGCAAAGCAGTCCTGTACAAACATTCTCTGCCTCTTTTGGGCTGAATATGGTCCCTGGAGGAAAGCTTGGGAGAAATGCTGCTTGTAGGAGATGACTCTGGAGACATGAGTTTAGGTTCCTGAGTGACTTTTGGCAAGTGGGTTAGGGCTGAATTGAGATGAGCTGGTCTGCACCACTGTCCCAAAGCCATGGTAGCATCTGTATGGCAGTGAAGAGTTCTGGACTATAGACTCTGCTAACAGGGCCTTTTGGTTGATGATGCTGTCAAGTAAGGGCAATGGTACTTGCCTCAAACACCCAGGTAAGTACACTGCTGTAGGAGAGGTGCGTATTGGAAGTAAGCCCCCTCTTTCCTTTCTCCACCTCCACAACATGACTTTCTGCTTCTCAAAGGGATCTAGAGCCAGCAACTGGATTCCCAGGGCAAGGACTGCATTGTTGCACAAGGTGTGGGAAAGTCCTTTTCACCTAAATCGCAAAAAACTAAAAAATACATGGAATGTAAAAAAAGCCCATAATAATAGAGGCCTTTATGCCCAAATGAAATATGCAGTTCTATTATCCTTGGTGAATGCAGTCCATAAGAGTCGCACTGTATTTTTTGCTTCTGTGGATGAATGTGTTTTTAGCGGCAGTGTACTGGGTTGTAAAATATGTATCCCCAACTATCTAGTGTGCTAAAGGTTTCAGTAAAAAGGCTCGAAGATGTTTTCTAATGCAAATTGTGCTGATCAGATAAATGACACACAGTGTCTCCTGTAATTATCAGCAAGAGTTTTTACAGTATGTCTCCTGTTTCTCTCTAGGTCACATATTTGATGTTAGGAGACAGCCAAGCAGGTGTTCCACTCACTCGTGCCCTCCAGAATTCCTTAAATGACCTCTGGAAGCACTGGAGTGAAAACAGTCTCAGCACGTCAAAATTTTGAGATATCTCAGTTGCCGTAATTCTTTTAAGGCTGCCTCGGCATCTCTAAAACATAAATCTTTCCTAGTTATTGGCAATGTGACGTACCGTATGCGGGTGTGCGATCAAGATGTACGACCTCCCTGTGCTGCCCTGTGACTCCCTACCTTGTAAGAGTTAATATTTCTTCTAAAAAATAATTATCTGCTTTAAACTATTATAACTACCTGACCCCTTTCCCTGAATGTAAGTATTTCAACCATCTGCTGAGTCAGGCAATATAGCATTCTGTGCTTTCGGGAGGCTGTGATGGTTGCTTAGACAACAGTGACATAATATTTAAGCATAACGGCTCTCAAGAAGATGCTATCCCCTTCTCCCTGGATGACTTCTATGAAAATGCAAATCTGATATGCTCTTAGAAAAACAAGAGAGGGATGAGAAGGGTTTATATCGCCATCTTGCTTATCCATCTTCCCATTTCCCGCTTGATAGGTGAAAGTATTGCTCAGGAGTCTTGTGAGATGTGCTAAAATTGCAGGCTGACTAGATACCTGCTTTTATAGAAACAGAAGAAAAAGTGCCTCTTTTTATAGTCAGTGCTTATTTAGAGATTTAGACAACTTTGTGGCTGGGAAAAGTGTTACCATTGGTCGGTCAGCGTCCAAAAAAGCCCATCCAAGATAAATCTCATTCCTGAGCAGAACTGAAATCAGTGCTGGCTGTTTCCTCCTGCAAACCTCATCTTACTGTAGCAGGAGAAAACTGCAATTAAAGACTTAACCATGCAATGGAGTCCTTGTAAACATATCACTTCAGAGCATAGCTAATACACCATCAGTTCATTTTTGTATAGATATATATGCAATGTATGCGATGAGGGTGGTTTTTCATGTTTACACAGTTATAATTATGAATGACATGAAGGTTATACAACAGATTTCTTTAATCTTCTAAAGGTTTGTTAGTCATGTGTCACTGTGTACCTGGTTTTTATTTATTCAACATCTGTATTCCTTTGTCATCTTGCTGATAGTGTTTCTCTATAAGGGCTGCAGCAGTAGGTGCACAGCAGTTGATACCAAATGGTTATAAGGGCTCCTCCAGCTGGCAGAGCCCTGCAGGTTCCAAAGCAACTTTTGTTGTGACACAGGTCTGCGAGACGTTTTTGTTAACAAAAAAGGAGAGGGACCCTTTTGTCACCTGCTGCTCCAAAAAAAAAAACAAAACCAAAAATGCCCACAACTCATAGTTTGAGTCTGAGCGCTTGGAAAGGTTGCTTAAGAATGTGTGAAAGCTTGGCAAGGTGCATCGAAATCCCGGAGCTGATGAAATAGTTGGGTGACCTCTGGGTGGCATTGGGGCAGATGACCTCTTGTGTTAGCAAACAGCCAAGTTGTGGGAAAGACAACCTCTCTGGAAGCTGGCTGGCGTTGGGCTCCTCAGAAAGAAGGGGCCAAAGCTACCCACTGTGTTTTGCTGGGTGACAGTGTTTGTACGATGAGGTGCTGGGGTGAAAACATCTCTGGAGATGTGGTCCGTTCACTAGCAAGATCAGAGTTGGCAGTGGTGCTCTCAGGTGGACCGTGGTCTGACCCGTGACTGCTGTGGTGTATGGGCAGTTGGGGAGAACACGGATGGTTGTCTCTGAATTGGGCACAAAATGAGCAAGAGCTTAAAAGTTGGGTGGTGAGAGAGAGCAGGTCTACTCAGTCCCACTGTGTACAGGGTAAGGCAACCTAAGGCAGGCCCCAAAATGTATAGGGTGTATTTTTGGAGGGGTTTTTTTGGCTAAAAGTGAACTCGTACGTATTTCCCTGGTGCAGCTGTGGTGATCACTAGTGGGTACAAGGAGAGGACACGAGGCCGCTGCTGGTGTGGAGGATGGCTGAGCACTCCTGGGCCCTGGCCTCCCTCACAAGGCGCTCATCCTGCAGCCATGTCCTCTGCATGCCAGGCCTGGCCTTAGCCCTGCTTCCTTTGGGGCAACCCAAGATCCCACAGAAATGTCTTTAGTGTTAGGAACAGCTTTTGCTTTTGGGGGAGTTGATGGCAATGGAGTTGCAGTTACAGCAGGTTCAAGATGGGCTTTCTTGTCCCAGAAGCCAAAAAGCAGGTGCTGCCGTTGCTTGGCAGTGGCACAAGGCCCATCCCAGCAGCCATGAGTGCCAGGCTTGTGGTCACCTGTCTTCCTGACGTGATCCCAGCTGATTTGGGGGCCAGCCTGCTGCCCCTAGGGAAGTGGCTGTCACAGGGATGATGGGGATTGGTGCCTTGGGGACACAGCTGCTGCAGTGGTGGCAGGGCAGCCCCAGCAAGGGGCCATTGCCTAGCACAGCCTGCATGGAGGGGTTCGGCCCACAATCTCTGTCATGCTGCAGTAACAGCCCAAACTTCTATATTTTGTATTCATGCACTCCACTTGTATGGTTAGCTTCTCTGTGGTGCCATTCTGGGTGCCCCTTTGCACCACGGTGGCTGTACTTAAGAATCGCAGTGCCATTTTGTGAAAGGCTGAGGCAAGTGCACAGTGGTCTTTTCACAGGATGTTTTCCTGGCCCCTCGCATCAGTGTGGGGATGCTAAACACCACAGGTTTCCATGGCCATGCCACTGCCACAGAAAGCATATGGCCGGGGTATGCTCTCCCCTGCCATCCAAAAGCTGCTTCTCCTCCTGCCCCAGCCTCTCCTGTTCCCCCTCCATGGCAGCCTGGGCAGAGCCAGCAAGTGCGCCAGCATCGCTTCACCCTTGTTACAGTAGGGTTTCTTTTTTTTGCCCCTTCCTTTTTTTTTTCCCCCTGTGTACACATCATGTGCGTGTGTGCGAAGGTTGTATTCTCGAAAACAAGTTTATTCATTGATGATGTAATAGTGATTGTACTTTTCTTTTGGTTAATAAATTGTCTGCTCAGCTTACTTTGTATGCTAGCCAAAATTAGTCATACCAGTTCTTGGAAAGGATATGAAGAAACTAGTAATTGAAATCATAATCATTTGGTCATGAAAGCTATTTGGAAAATAATATTTTAACCAAAAACACATCTGATCTCCAAGTCAGGTTGGTTTGGCGTTGGTTTGGGTTTGTTGGGTTTTTTTATACTGCTGCTAAATAGATTTCTCTAGTGTTGAATATTCGAAATCATGTAGTAGCTGATGACTATTCAACATTCTAAAAGAGAACTTAATCCAGAAATTGCTGAGACTGTCTGCAGGCAGGCTGATATTTATATATATGTTGGGGTTTTTTTTCCATCCTGACATTTAATGATCACCATGTAATAGCTATAAAATGCATAGCAACTACAGCTTTTTTATTTCAAGTGGATGTTGTAATGAAATTGGGTGAAACCATCCATTGAAATTGTACTTTGTAGTACCCAATGCTTGTTTACAAAGTATTGACGTTTGTCATAAACAGAGATTTAAAACATCACTGTTATTGTTTGTTGTTCTGTGGAAGCTCTTATGCTGTGCAGTGATAAAGGAGAAGATTTTATTACAAGCTTGTTTAGCATATAAGCATGCCATTTGTTTCTGACCAAATATTTTTTATTACACTAAATGTAATGAAGGTACCTGCTTATAAAACAATTTTGTATTATATAAGGGAGAGTGCAATATCAGATCTGCTTTTTTTACTAGAGATACTTCAGGTTTTGTATTGTGTGTAACTTGTCACAATAAAGATTTTTTTTTTTTTTTTTTTCCTATTGAGCAGTGTTTTATTTCCTGAGGAATGTGTTCAGTGGGGAAAAAAAAAAGCACACAGAGAGAATCAGTCGTGCTTTTCTCTTTGTTTAATAACTCAAAGAATTTCTCTTCCCTTTACAAATACTTGTGTTTATTTGAGGGAAAAACTGGTTTCTGGTTTATTTATTTCAAGAAGCTGTAACCTTATTTAGCGCTAGAAATGTGCGGTGTGCAAGGTGTGGTGTGCACCCGGCTCTCATTACAACATAAATTATTTCTGCTGTTCTAACTAAAAAATCAGGAGTATCTCTTTCTGGATATGTGTGTATGTTTGTTTATTTTTGAGGCTTTCTTGAGCTCTTGCTCACTGGAGTCAGCTGTAAACCATTGTGCTTATTCATCATGACTGAGAGGAGCTGATTGTTTCCTGGAAGGTTAAAATCCAGCAATTAGAGCTGTTTAATTCAAGTATATGTTCTGGAGGCTAAACTAAGTTTAAGTACTTTTTTGAGAATGTATGTTTAAGAAGGGAAAAAAAAATTACAGTTCTGATTTGAAAAAGGTTTTAAGAAACATGAGAATGTGCAAGTTACTTTTGGTGGGAAGCACATAACATTTATGTAGTATATCTTTTGGGATTACATCACAGTTTTATTTAATTTTTAGGACAAAAGTTAAATTCAATATTTGTGTATAAGCCAAGGGAAAATGTACCATAAACACAGGAATTTTCTGGTGAGTCAGAGTTCCAAGAATCTGAGACTTACTTAGTCCATTTATTTCAGGACTAGCTATAACCATTAGTCATCCAGCCATGAATTTTTACATTTGCAGCTAATTGCACCTAAAAAACAAACTTTCCCTCAAGGCCTTGGGTTATACAGAATGTGATTTGGCAACCGGCATTTCAAATGCCTTTTAGGATCATTGCGTCAGTCCTAGAAACTGTCTTTAGATCATGTGTATTTGCTACAAGTAAACAACTAATATTTCCACTTATGTGGCAGGAGGAATAAATGAAGTACTAGCTATTCTGTATTACAGAAAAATTAACCTGCCAACAGCAAGATAGGCTTTTCCAATAGCCTATGGCGGGGTGGCGTTACGGGTTTATCAGTCATCATGGAGCCCTGCGTGACATGTCGTATTTTCATTTGTCCACTTCTTGCAGGATGAAGTTATTGCTGTTTCAGAGAAAGTTACTGTGAAGCTTGAGGACTTGGCAAAATGGGCACAGTCCGATTTCTCCAAGTGGAAGTGTGGTTTCCGGGCTGAGCCGGTCAAGCTGATGGATGTGGGGAAGAATGGGCAGAAGGAGGCTTTGATGAGATACAGACAATCCACGCTCAACAGTGGCTTGAACTTCAAAGACATCCTGAAGGAAAAGGCTGACCTTGGTGAGTATCCCACACTTTCTCCCATGGGGAGGGGCCTGTGGGTGCATGTCTTTCGAAGAGAGATGAGCCCAATCCTGCCAAGCCGTTGCTGATTCTCAAGGTATACCTGCGCTTCGGGCGGAGGTGTGGTGGTGAGATACCCGAGCAGTATGGGTGGCGGTGGTGGTGAGCTCATCACAGGCTCCTTTGAGATTAGCGTGGGGTAGCTCTGTGATACCTGTCTGCTCCATAGACATGTCCCTGAGCACTAAGGCTTAAACCCTGAAGATGAGCACACAGATAATTGTCAAGGGCTCTCCCTGGGGCTCTGTAGGCTGAGGGATCAGGTCAGAGCTGTGTACTGTGGGGAGCCTGAGACGTCTTCCTGAGTCCTCCTCTGGCAGGCAGAGGAGAGCAAAGGCCATTCACTTCTCGTGTCCCACCTTCGGGAAGCGCAGCACTGTAAACTGCTTCTGGTGCTTGTCCTGCCTCCATGTGGTTGGCTTTGTGTCTCATTCAGTAGGGAGATGTCCCTTCCATAGCTTTCTGTAGCATGTCCGTGTGAGCTTTATGTTATTATACAGCATAGGCCTCTGTGAGCAGCTCACTGTTCTCTTCAGGTAGACCTGAGCTTTCTGTCCATTTTTAGGGAGGAAAACGGTTTGCAGACAGGCTTGCAGCTCTGGGGCTGTTTTGGTGTGTAGACACTCACACCTCTAAAATCCGGGGCCCAAAATCTGAGTGAGATGGGTCTCCCGTTGATGAATGTGCCTGTTTATGATATTAGGACCTTAGATGGGTAATAGCTGTAAGAGATGGCACTTTGAAGTGCATCCCAGGGATGTTTCTCTGTTGTACCAAGCTTTTAACAAATGTTCAAAGTTTGAAGAGCATCAAGTTTAGGCCCTAATGGGTGGAAAGGTAAGAAATTAAAGCTAAGGCTGATGCATGTGAGGAAATGCTTTTGTTCCTACATGAACAGGAGACGGAGGGCCAAGTTCAGTTTTATAATGGCATGACTGTGTTGGCATCGAAGCCAAGTTACACTAAGCTGAAGATCTGTCTTGGAGGATTTATCTTCTGCATCTCCGTTTTCTGGTCTTATCAAATGGTGAAGTGATTTTGTCGATCTCACATTTCACCATTAGATATGTAGGTTGGAAGATTAAAGTACAATTGGAAGTTGATCTGATTTTTCATTGCATCTCCAAGAAAAAAAAAAACAACAAAAAACCAATAACCATGCAATTCTTTCTCTTTTCCTTTGCTTTTCTGTGTGGTTTCTTCTGGATCATAATTACGTGCAGTAATTTTCTCTGCTATTGCCCTGGCATCTTCTTTACGTGTTAGATTTATTTGCATTTGTTTGTTGTGTCACAAGAATCTTAATGTTTTTCAGACAGAACTTTTGTGTGTTAGTGTTTTCTTGGTTTTGTTTTTAACAAACAAAAAACCCTCGTGGTAAGTTATGAAATTGCTATTATGTACATTAGGAGCCAAAGAAAATTATGTTTAAGCCCAAAGCTTATAGTTGCATGTTAAGCCTTTGAAAGTAGGGGTTATACTGAAAACATGTATGGAATGCAAACTGTATGGTATAATTTTGATAACCCACATTCTGGTGTTGCTCATTTTCAGTTGGTGACTCTGGCTTTACTGTTGGGTCCTTCCCCCCCCTCCCCCCCCCCCCGATAGAAAAGGGTATTTTGACTGATGTTTGATTATGATAGCTTTTTTCTTTATCATGACTGGTTGGCAGGAATGAAACCAAAGGTTCAAGAAAACCTCTAGCTGATTAAGCATGTTGATACAGATAACTGATCTAGCCTGTTAAAGGCAATCACAGAAATTTCTTAAATCTAGTACTGAGAAGTATTTTTTACTATTTGAGAGACCCAGGAATTCAAGCATATTTTGCTTCCCAGATCTGAGAAAAACTCAAAATGGTGATATTCATTGCTTGTGAAGCAGCCCTATTTGGTTGTGCCCTGTAGGCAACCCATGAGCTCTTGTGTTTGGCTTAACTATGGGATGGAGGTTTATCACTTTATCACCCACCAGAAGATTTACTTCTGTCATTCAGAGTCAAGATTGGCATTGCACTCTAGGAACTGTCATCTCCCTACCTGTAGGGAAGGGCAGTAGCATAACGTGCAGTGTCCAAGGTGTAGAGATCTGAGCTGCCGGAGTTGTATCTTCTCTGCTGTCAAAATGGCAGGTTTACTGCCTGTTACAATGTGTGCCCGCAGACCTTTTTCAATACTCTGCATCTTGCCAACACAGCAACGCTCAGCTGCAGTGATCAAAGATTTATTAGTAATAACTTCTGCAGTAGGTCTCCAACACAATGGGATGGGGTATTTTTTCCTCTTAAAATGGGGTTGTAAACTGTGAGAGAGTGCGGTGCACTGTCATGCAAAGGTCCCTCTGGTGAGAGCGTCAGCACAGCTATATTAGCAAGGCCTGTCAGCCCCAGTGGAGAGGTGATCTGCATATCCACCACTTCTCACCACCACAGCGTGGTTCCCCTCCTAATCAGTTACTCAGTGGTACATGAATGGGGATATTTCATGAAGGGCTTCCTCTCTGGGCAGAGTGGGGTGGCTGTGACAAGGCAGACCACTCTGTATAGAACTTGGATCTGAAGGGAACAATTCCCTTCTTGTGCTAGTCTGGCGGGCAATGCATGCGTCTGTAGTGATGGCCACATTTAACCCTGGATGTAGATGAGGAAGTTGCTGAACCAGGTGTTGAAAAGGCCTAGATAAACAAGGTGATCTCCTGGACCTCTTTTTTCCTATGAAACAGCATGTTTCCATTACAGAGAAATCCCCTAAAGGTGAGTAGATTCTGACATTTTGCGTCCTAGATGTTTTTGAACTAAGCTGTAGAAGGTACTAGGAAATTATTTCCCTATCAAAGAGCTCAAAACAACTTTATGGAAGAAGCAAAATCAGTTTTCATACACTATCCAGGAGTGGTGAAGGGTGAAATAACCCGGATGAAATGAAAACAGGACTGCTACAGAACCACAGAAGTGGCACTGCACAAACATATTTAATTAAACACATTGCTCCTGGGAGCAGGGCAGCTTTAAACAATAACCAGGCAAAGTAGGGCCTAGTCTGAACAGCGTATACTCTGTGCCATACGCTGTGTGGCACTTGCTTAGCCAAAACTAAGGTGACACCAGCTTAATCCGCAACCTGGAGAAACCATGCACCCATAATTGAAAGTTGACCCTAATTCAGGCTCGGTAGTTTTTTTGTTCTTTTTTCTGTTCCTTTTTTCTCTTCTCTCTCTCTTTTTTTTTTTTTTTCTTTTCTTCTCTTCTCTTTTTCCCCTCATCTTTTTTCCCCTTCTTTCTTCTTTTCTCTCTTTTCTCTTTGCCTTTTTTTCTGCAATAACAGATACTCTTTTTCCATAAAATGCCATTGTTTTTTATCACTAGTGAATTATGCAGAACTTTTCCTTAGGACTGTATTAAATAAAAGATCTAGCAATGGCATTTTTTTCTGCGAGCTTCAAGATTTCAGCCTGAAAAATGATTCTAAAGAACTATTTCTTTCTGCCTGTTGAGATATTTATGTTATACATTCTGTCCCTTTCTGCAAATACGTCAATATTGAATGCTAGCAGTTTATGTCTTAAGACTATTTATAGCTTTCTGAATATTTCTTTCAAATATTGAGAAAAATAAAGACTAACAACAATGCAGCATATAAAAATAGAGTTGCTCAGGAATGTATTATTCATAATGAACATGAGAACCTGTTTTTCCAGAAGAATTGGTCTGATAAAATCATTCACTACTAAGGCCACTAGTTATGTATTTGTGTCTTTAGAATTATTTGGGGGATTTTTCTTTGTAATAAATGGACTTGTATACCCATATTTGGTAAACCACTGAGAAGTCACCAAATGAGGAATTATTTCATTTTACAAAATTTTTAGCAACTAAGCAATGTAAACACTATCGGTTAAATATGGCAAAGTTGCATATTTGTATTCCTTGGGCTATAGTTTGAAAAAAATTCAAATTATTTTATATAACACTGCTTCTTACAGACTTCCTTTAAGTGAAGTATGAAAGCTGCAGTGTAAGCTTTATTGGCCTATAAATATGTCATTATAGTTGGACTACATTTATATGCTTTGGATTGTTGTTTAAGCCAAGAAAATATGTCTCTACAGGTTGACTTTTTATTGAAACCCTTTGAGGCATACAACAGAATGTATTTTAGGCCAAGGTTATTAAAACAGCATTTTCATTTTTGCAGCAGACTCATTGTCAATTATGCTGCCACAAACTGTCTGTGGATAGGCAGTTATGAATGGTTTCATCTCTAAATGTGTCTTTAGAAAAAGAAATAAAAGATAGAGGAGTCAGAGCTGAAATTGAGAGAAGAGGCTGAGGGGAAAATGACTGAATTTAGTGCTCACTGGCTCTGTTGGTTTGAGTTAGGCTGGGCTGTGGTGCTGCCTGGGTTTAGCAGAGAAACAAATGGCCCCTGTGCCTGCGCTGGGCTGAGGAGGTGGGAGCTCCTGCTGCCCTGGCCGGGCAATCTGCATCCCTCTGACACATGAGTCTGTCATGACAGAGGTCTAGGTTTGGTCCCCAAACTGTCATTGCCACTCTTTCTGTCTTTCCTCTATGAGTCTTTATCATGCCAAAATGGATGGTTGAGGTTGTTGAGCAGTGGATACTCCCATTCCTGCAGCGGCAGCAGTAGTAATGGGGATGAGCACGTTCTGGTGCTTACTGAAGAGGGTTTTGCTGCAGTTATTGCCTGTTTGTTTGTTTGAGGGGGAAGCCAAGGAAAATTTAGCAGTCAGCCCTGTCCTGTCTTTCATTCTCCACTCCTCCACCCCCCACATTTGGGGCTGTAGAATCTGGATCTTTGTTATCTGAAATCCAAGAAAATCAAGTACACTTCTAGCTGAGATTTATATTTGGGCAGTCACCCTTTTCTAGTCTATAGGTGGTGTTCCATCAGTTGTTTCCTACTTCGCTCTCTTGAACCTTCCAGCAGAGCTTGCTGAGCAGGGGATGGATGCTGCAGGACCGGCTCACCCTCTCATTTCTCTTTCTTCTTTACCAGTCTCATAATTTGCATAGCTTCACCCAGGAGATTGCAGTTCCTTGTCGGATCTTGCGTTGCTGTATAAATTGGCCAATCTGCAACAGATTGCAGAGAGTTTGGAAGGAAAAGCAGAGCAGGGATGAGCTATCTTGCAGGAAGGTGCCCACTCCTCAGTGACCAGCCAGCCATGGTGCCTAGCCCCAGCAGGCACTGGCCTGTTACATGGACCTTCTGATTTTGCTTGCCGGTGGCCTTGCAACAAGCATGACTTCTCCAGATGAAGATTATCAAATTGTAATGTAGTCAAGTCATAATATTATCGAAACTGATAATCTGCAGCTGTAGTGTGCAAGAGACACTTGGGGTGACTTCTGAACTGACGCCGACTCTCCTTTTCCATTGTTTGTCGTGTGCTGCTGAGTTCAGGCTTGCCTGGCTTAACTTGATGCAATAATTTTCTGACCAACTAATTGTTAGCTATTCAGAGTACAGCTACTTTGGATACTTTGTGCCTAAGTCATGCCTCTCTCTTCCCCTCCTCATCTTCTCTGTCTGCACTCTTTGCCTCTTCCTTGTGCCTTCCTGTCCCCATTGCCCTAGCTGAATGCTATTTTGATCTTGATAAAGCTCACGTAAGTGTCCCATTATCCCATTTGCCCCTCTCTGCCCTTGTGCACTGAATGTTGTTTTTTGTCTTGTGGATCAGAGTGACCTAACTCATTTTAAGTAGCCCAATTGATACAGCTCTTTTGCTGTAGATGAGGCTATTACGTGGCTTGTCTGTTGTGCTCCCTGGAGCCTGAATGGAGGAGGATGACTCCCTTGGAGAAAAAGGAGTGTGGCCTGGCATTTTCTTCTGTGTTTGTGCAGCTCCTAGCACATGCCAGCACTGCTCCAGCAGAACAAGAGCACCAGCAGGCTGCGGAGCAGCACTGAGAGAGAGGCCATGGAGCAGGAAGGCTTCCTTTAGTTGTACATCTTTTGCTTTAATTACCGCTTACCTTTAATATTAACATGTTTGGGATCAGAGATAACCTGAGGTGCTGAGCAGGCAGACAATTTTGTCTGGCCTTTCATGAAGAGGGCAAGATAAATGTTTATTTTTTTCAACCATTTGGTTTAAGATCACTAATACTTGCTGGTTTCAGTGGCTGCCTGCCTTTTAAATGCTAAAAGGTGATGCTGTTGTTAGGTACAGTGTATCCCTAATACTCTTGTGATAGTGACATATTTTTTTCTGGAGGTGGCACCTATCTCCAGTAGCGTTTTTGGGGTTCCTTCCTCACTTGCCTCTCTCTCTTGAGCCAGTGCTTCTCTCCTCTGCAGCTTCCCCAGCTTCCTTCGGAGGAGGCTGGTGGAGTCCTCAGGAGATTGTCTGTAGCCACCTGGTCCTTTCTGAGGCCACGTGTTTGCCTGAGCAATGCTGGGGTGATTTAAGTGTTGTTAATTTCTTCCTTTCTCTGGGGATAGCCTGCTTCATTACAGAGGAAACATATGGGGGTGACAAAAACATTTTAATATGCAGCACTGGCTATGGAAGCCTCTCATTCGCCACTGAATTGTGTTGAGTCTCATCTGTTTGTTGCTCTTGAAAGGAGTTTTAACACCACACATCTCAAACTTCAAGCATGCCTTATCAAAGAGGTAAAATTTGGATTTCTTCTCAAACTTTGACCCGCCTTTGAGCTCTTATAAAAGGGGGTGGCAGTGTTGCCCCTGGGAATTTAGGAGGTGGGTATTTTGTTCTTTGAAATGCAGAAGATGTGCCAAGAAATGTAAACAAAATCCCACGTAACTTCTCTCTGGATAGCCCCTAAATCACAGTGCCTGTTCCCCACCCCCACTGATTCCTGCAGCAGGAGCAAGCTAACATGATTATCAGAATTGTGCTGATAGCAGTTGTCACTGTGTCAGCGTTTTCAATTATGAATTGATATGACAGGGCACTTTGTTGCTGGTATGGAGCACAGCCATTTGCAATTACAGTTCTGGTATATTCAGAAACATCAGAGAAGGAACCACTGCTGCAAAATAAGAGGAGGAAGAGTTAAATTTTACTGCCTTGTGAAGCTAGAGGGAACTGCCCCACGTTCTCCTAAAGCTGAAGTTGCAGCATTTTGCACCATCAGTAAAAGTTTTGTTGCAGCCTCTGGTTGGAACAGGAGTAGCCTCCATAATTACAAAATAAGTAGATAAAAAACAAGGACCATTCACAAGCAGTGTGAGAGCAGCCGGTGTGGGACAGTGTCCCTTTAAAAATGTTTGACGCTTTTCTTATTTTTGTCTGTTTTTAGCACCGAGATTGACCTTGCCAGGCTGTGTAATAACCCACATGTGTCTGCTCTCCAGGATTTTTTCCCTTCTAGTCACTGTTGGATCTTGCATTTAATTCTTACTGACCATGAGGTTTTGTTCCAGTAACTGGAAACGTGTGCCTCCTGGTGCAGCGCTGCTGTGCTCTGAATCTGACTTTATCTCAATGTCTGCCCTTTTTTTCCCCCTACCCCCTTTTTTTTATTCTTTTTTAACTTTCAGGTTTGGAGGGTGCCGTTTTCCTCCCCAGCCTTCCCTCTGGTTTCCGTCCCTGTCCCACAGGGACCCAGTTTGGAATGTCTATTGTTTTGTTCTGTGCTTCCCTTGCCCAGCACCATGGAGGGAGGTGATCAGTGGTCTCCTCTGTGTGCCACAGTTGATGGTTAGAGCCATCAGTCCCTCATAGATCATCAATGCCTTTTTCCTGCATTGTGTCCTTTCCATGCAGCCAGCCAAAAATTGGCTGACTACCAAGATCTGTAAACTGAATACCTATGTAACATGGTATGGTTGGGTGGGCCCCGAAGACATCCTCCTTCTCCTGCCTGGCTGCTTTCCTGTGTTGTAATTCTGCTCTGCTGGAATCCAGGACTTCGAGTCCTGTAGTCATCTTTGACTCTGAGCGCTCCGTTAATCAAGTTGAAGCTGTCTTCATACCAGCTCATGAATCATTCTGGCTTGTGACCTGTGCTGCAGTGCTGAGATGCTCAGACTCTGTGGGTGCTGTTGACACCATGGCCAGACCTGGGTGTCAGTTCCTTTCCAGTGGGGAGGAGAAAAGCCAGACCAAACTTACTCACCACCTTCTTTCCAAGTTGCTCTTCTGAGTTGCTCTTCATTACTCCCATGCCCTGAAAGATGACTTGACATTTGTTTACAGGTGCACTGCAGCATGCCTGGCCCGTCATCGTCTGTCTTCCTCAATATCTTAGTCTCATTCTGACTGCTGTGTTGCAGAAGGGCTAGTGCTTGTTCTCTGAGATACAGTATTCATCTTCTTATCGATGACCCATCTTGTGCTATGGTAGTTTGTCAGAGCATCCTTTGTGCATCTGAAATTGAAGGAGGAGCTTGCTTTTTCTCCCCCTTCTCCTTTTGTTTGCAGAATCATTTTCTATGACAGAGACACACAGGAGTAAAAGCTGGGCTGCCCCTAACCTGTGTGGGGCTGTAATGCCAGTGAATGGGCATGTCAGCATTTATGGGGTCTTCAGCAGGAGGAGGTGGAGCTTTGCTTGGGCAGGCAAGGGAAGGTGGGAGATGGGTAGGCTAGAAAGAGAAAGAAGGTGTTGGGCAACAGTGTGAGAAGAGTCTTGGCTCCAGCGGCTGAGTGGGCAGTAGCAAACCTGCCTTCCCAACATGGGCAGCCTCAGGGTTCTCCCACAGCGTTTTGTGTCACCTTTGTGAGCACCTAGAGGGGCTGTATGGGTACACTGGAGAAGAGTGTGGTTCTGGCATCCTTGTCCTTGTTAAACTGGATTTTAAGACTCTCGGTGTCAGTATTCTGACTGCTTAATCTCATTTGGTTCATGCTTATCTTTACTGGTTTGGTGATCCTTGCATGATGAGAACGCTGATGAGGATATGTGAGAAGGGAAGGGTTAAACCCAGTATATGTATACATTGGAGTGCAGTTTGTGGGAGTGGGTGATAGAGAAAGCATATATTTTAAAAATGTAGTAGCATGAATTGTAACTTACTGGATAGGTTTTGTATTGGAGAGCATTGTGGCACAGCCTTTATTTACTTCATTTTGTAAAATCTGTACCATGTAAAATAAGTTCCTCCTTAATTTTACTGCTAATAATAATTTGCTTGTAGAAACGAATCCTCAGCACTGTAAACCTTCAGCTTAGGTCTTTCTTGCTCTGTTACATTGTGAAGGACAAATGATTAACACCATAAAGAAGCTTTTGTTAGTGATAGATAATGTGTATTATTTTAGCAGGAGTATATTTTAGCAGCTTGTGAAAAATCAAGGTGAATTTTTACATCTGTGCACTGCTGCATAATTGATATATGTAGAAGCTGAAATTCAAAATAAGCTTCTAGAAGAGCACACATTTGATTTTCCTAAACATTTAAATATATGTATCACGCCCTCATTTTAAGATGCTGGTTAATGACTTTATGAGCATGTTGGCAGCCAGAGCATTACATGTGGTTTGAGAAATGTGTCTGGATATGCTTGGTAAGCAGTATTGTTCTGACAGTGTACTAAAGGCCATCTTCAATTTGACTATGCTCTATTTTGTTATGCTGTGAGAGAAAAAAATAATTCAGCAGAGCATTGTGCTGTCGGCTGGAGACGCCACACTTCAGAATACAAATATTACTAAGGATAAATGAATCATTAAAAGAACAGTAGCATAAAATATCTGATGAATGAACTCCAGGAGTCTCTGCTGGAATAAATCTAGCATTCACGGACGATACCATAATATGTGAAATAATAGTATCAGTTCTACATTCAGATGCCAAAAACATTTATGGACCCAGAATAATTGTGAATTACAAGGCTATAAATACATAGAGGGGATTTGGTGATATCATAATAAACCATGAGACATTCGCTAGGCTGGTTTCTAATGTTACCAGAACCTTGAGATATATTTACAACCTTGTTCACACTCCTGCGGTTTTAGGGGGCAATTCTCCTCTCACAACACGTTCGTCATTCCCATTAGTGCCAAGGGGAGTTATGCATGTGTGTCATGAGTGGAATAGATCCACACATGTTGTACAATTCAAGGATCCTATAACAAATTGAAAATCTAATTTAAGAAAAAGGTGGGAAATGTTCCCTCTCATCTTCCTCCAAGTTCCGCCATGTCCTGGGCTGCTCCTGTGAATGAGGCTAGTGAGGGGAAGACAGGTAAACGATCACAAGGTAGCTGCTATGTTCCTGATTGTTTTATCCACAGCTGCATCTTATTTTTTTTTTTTTCACACTTTATTACTGAGAAACAAAACAACCAAAGCCCAGATGTTCTGGTCCCAGGTTTGCTTAAAGTGCAGGGTAATGCATTTTAAAAGCATGTTGTAAATACCCAGGGAAGGGTCAGCCTGTCCACCAAACGGAGGCTTTGCTATTGTGATACCAGATCCATGCCTGATAAGAGCAGGTAATTAGGAACTGGGGCTGAACCTGACGTGATATTCAAGAGCATATTCAGCTTTCAGCATGTCCCACATCACCTGTTTGTAATTAAGCCTGGTGTCCCCTGCCTTCCTGAATTGGGGCAGTGACAGAGTCTCCGCAGGTACTTAGTGTCGGTTCACACATCTCAATATTAGCTGGGTTACAGCCCTGGCGCTGCAGGACCCCCTCCTCTCACTCCCAGGCAGCTGTACAGTGTTACTGGCCTCATCCTTCTTGTAAGTCATCAGCAAAATATGCATGTTCAGCATGGTGCAGAGCAAGTCTGCTCAGTAATTCCACATTCCTTAGTGTTGCAGGAGTTCTTTTGACTGACCAAGCTGCAGTCTTTCTGCTCATCCTTCTTGCAGGTTTACACTCCTGGCTGTACACCCAGGCCTTCCAGGGCATTTGTGGCATTCGCAGTGGGAAGAGTCTATGGCTTGGTTGACATCCCTCCACACAATTCCTGTTTTACTTTTTGTGTCTTGGTAGACTAACCCCCTAATATCAGCAGATGCATCACATCTTTGAGGTACATCCTGGATCTTCCATTCTTGTCAGCTGATGAAGCAAGTAGAAGATAATTACACGACCAAAAAAATAAAAACAGTGAAGTGGTCATCAGGAAGAGAGGGTCCTTGGCAGCCTTGCAGGTGACTTGTAGGCTTTAGCATGTGTCAGTGATAGGTCCTCACCCAGCTAGTCGCTGAGTTTCCTTTGATCACTGCCAGTTTATTTCATTCTCTTTCTCACTTGAATTTGTGCATGGTTTTGCTATGGCAAGGTCATGGAATTATTGATTATTTGTTTTAGTTAACTTCTAGTGACTTTAACTTGATATTCGTAGCAATATCTGTGTGAACTTTCCTGGCAAACCCAGTAGACAGGGTGTAGTGCAATCTTAATGCATGTTTTTCTCTTTAATTATTTTAAAACCACAGTCTCCACTTTTCTTTCACACTGAGTATTTCCAGATTAAAAGCTTTGTGGGCTGGAAATTAAATGATAAGGTACTATAAAAATCTGTTTCAAGAATCTTGAATGTTTCAGCTCCATCTTTATTTTCAGTTTTCTTACTCCCTGAATGACCCTTATTTGTGACAGTGTTTGTCACTATACACTTCTAGTTTTATTGCACAGAGAAAATAGCTGAAAAAGTCCTTTTACACTTGTGTTTTTAATCCTCTGTTCAGATACTTAAAAATGTGGCCCCTAAGTTCTGTGGTACAGTAAAAGAAAAACCCAACCCAAATAATTTTGGCAGTTCAAATGCAGAAACTAAAAATAATTTAATCTGCAGTGTGAACATAGTTTCATATTTATACTAGCATCTGGCCTCAGGAATTGAATACTCCATTCTTTAAATAGCTTCACTCTGGCTCTTGAATGCTTTGTGACTAGAACATTACCCTACAGTCATACACCTTGTTTACATATTTCTGTTAAAAGGCAAAAGAACTTACAGTACTTCAAAACATTGGTACAAGTTCCCTCCTCCCCTCTCGCCTTGGAAAAAGAGAAGTTAAAAAGAAAAAAATGAAAGAGTGGTCTGAAAGTGCATTTTAAATTTAGTTCTCTCAGTTTGCTGCTGGGTACATATTTTACTGTCATTTGTATAAAAAAACTGGAAGAAAAATTTTCAAAAGAAAATGTGTGCCATTCCAGATGCCCAACAGTAGTCAAACACAAATTTATGTACACTTTGTTTGTGTGTTTGTTTTTAATCTGGCAAATGTCTTTGTCTTTAAAAACACTTTGCCTAGAGGCAGTGGATCTTTTTTGTTACACATATGGTATAAATGAGGAGTAGGTCCCTGTGAAGGAAAAATATCAGAATAATGTAATAAAAAGGTAAACAGTATAAACGGGTGGCTAATGATTAGCTTCTTGCAATCTTTAGGGACAAAGTATCTTTTTATAGTTTTATGATCGTTACCCAGCCCGACTTCAGGAGGGATTGCATTTTCAGAATTATATATTTGAAACTTCAGCTGAGCTTTACAAATTTAGTAGATCCCTATTTAGTGTCTGTTGGTGAATATAAGTCCAGCCTAATAGTGTTACTGCTATTTTTTCATTCACATGT
Organism: Strigops habroptila; assembly: GCF_004027225.2. Classification (NCBI taxonomy): domain Eukaryota; kingdom Metazoa; phylum Chordata; class Aves; order Psittaciformes; family Psittacidae; genus Strigops; species Strigops habroptila. Next base: position 34,607,188 of record NC_044281.2, read on the forward strand.
CTTGAGGTGAACCTGGGAGCAGAAGAGAAAATATCCCATTTTTAAACCTTAATCCAGAATCCATTCCTATGAGTCATTGAAACAAAATCATAGTGGTTTGGCTAAAAAAGGTTTCATGTCCAAAGGGAACGTTACTTAAAATGCTGGCACATTTGCCACAATGTTTCTTGAATCTGTTTTATATGTCGTCTTTGTGCTATTGTAAAGCATCAAAGATTGGATCCCGTAGTTTTGTGTGTGGGAGGCTCGTGGTATTTCAGTGGACTGGTCAACTTGAACAAAGGCAAGGGGCTTACTCCCTTGAGAGCTGTTCAGCTCCCTCAGCTGCCTGCTCCACTCTTCCCTTAGGGGACCCTTCCAGCTCAGGTAGGCAGAGCTTGAAGGAGTATTTCCTTTTATTCTGGTAACTATTCAGTGTTGTACCATGGGCTTAGGCTTGCTGCCATGATGCTTGGTAGCAAACTTTGCAGCAGTATGAGTGGCAGGAAAGTCGAGTTCTGTCTGCCTTTGTGAAAAACTTTGAGGGAGGGTGAGTTGTTCTGTTTTTTCTACCCAGCTATTATATCCCTCCAGAGGAAAGAGCCTCTGGGATAATCATCTCACTTGGGTTTTGGGTGGTCAGTGCCATTTTCTGTAGGCTTCAGACTGGCCTGGGACGTGTGAGAAGGTCAGTGCCAAGGCCATACTCACCACGACCATCAGCTTTGATCCTCCCATGGTGGAGCAAGAAAGAGGTGGTACAAAGCTGGACTGGGAGCAGGAACGAGGATTGCTGGAGATAGCAATAAGGACTGCTTCTCTACGTTGTCACTGGGTTTTTTGGTGTGCGTGGCTGGAGGTTTTTTGTTAGCCTTCCCTGCAGGGAAGTTTGGTGCTCAGTTTTTACTTTAATTTTTAGATCTGAGCCTTCTGACTTGCATAGAATGAGTGTGAATGGTACAGGATTTAGCCTTTGGTCATTTTAGATACCATGTGATTCCAAGGCACAAATCGTGATTTATTGGGTAAAGCCAATTTAATATCTTAAAAGCATAGAGTAAGAGATCAGATGTGAGCATAGCAGCCTTAAAATATATTCCCTGACAACATACTTAAGAATGCTGGGGTCTATATGAAATATACAGGAAATGAGGCCAATTTTGCCCCTGCTATTTTGATGGCAGGGTGCTCAGGAGAGAGTGTGGACAGGAATTCATGTGTTTGATAACATGAGCCCAGCATATTTGCACAAATGGAATAGGAGCATTTTTCACCCTTGCTGCAGAAGCTCTATTGCTAGTTTCTCTGCCTTGTCGAGAGATTTTTAACTGGTCAGACATACCAGCAAATCCATATATGTTAATATGAAAAGTCATTCCCTCATCTCTGGCTAGTTGTGTACGCTGTTTGCACAAAGCAGTACCTCTTTGCCATCTCTGTCAGCTTGGGGAAGCACAGGGACCTGATTCTTCAAAACTAGAGATAAAGAAAAGCTGCTATTCTATATTAGACACTTTATCCCTCATCACCTTGTAGACAAAGTCAGAATAACAGTAAGAAAAGGTTTACATACTTTTTACCAAGAAAACTTGTTAAGTGTTGTTCCTGAAACAAGAGACTTTCAAGAACAGTGAAGCAGAACAGCAGTTGCCAGAAGAACCTGTAATGATTTCTGGTCATGCTAAAGACTGACCATTGTCTTCTGCTACACAAATGAAAATTTCCTTTTTTTTTTTTTTTTTACCCTGCAAGAATGTCAGACTACTTAGTATATGGCTGGCTAGCTTAAATAAGCACTTGGCTTTCTGCTTTTTAGGAAAACAACACAATTAAAGTTCTTATTTGAAGAGGAAGATTGTAACAATAGTGCTTGGAAATTTTACTGTCCAGGCTTTGAAAACATTTTGAGTGCATTCGTCTGAAAGCGTCATTTACACCTTGCTGGGCATTTTTATGTATGGCAAATTTTTTACATAAAGTAATGTAACATTTCTTGGGCAGCAGGTATTTTTAGTTGGGCATGTAACTAAGGTTTTGCAAATGTTTGGTTGGGTGAGTGGAAACTTGGAAAATACGCTGTGGTTCAGTTTTCTCTTGTTTTTACAGTGGTTTTGTCACTTGTGCTTCTTACGGTCACAGCATCTCCAGCTGGAGCACAAGCGCTCGGGAAGCAAAAGTCTTTGGGCCCAATCCCATAAAGTACTGAGTGTCACAGGTGGTGTGAGGAATGCTCTGAGTTCGTTGGGGCTGACAGGGCACTTTGTCTTCATCACTGAAGGTTATAAAGACATGACAGAATGGGATGGTGTTCATAGAGAAAATGGGACTGCAGTTTCCATTTTGTTGCTCCTTTTCCTTTGGAGCATGTCTGTGTGGATTGCATGTAGGACTGGAGTTTTCTCTGTGCCTCCTTGAGATCTTTGCCCCAGCCATCCATAAGAATTTCCTACCATCTCCATTTCCGAGTCAGTTCACTAGCTAGGTTGCCCATACTAAATTAGGACACAAGGCTCCTTGGAGTAGTAGCTACAGCGACAATCTTCTTTGTCCTGTGCATTCACCAGAGGAAGTGATACCAGTTCCGTGCCAATGGATGCTGACTCTGAAGCCAAGAAGCGCTCTCCTGTCTGACAGCCTGAACACAGAGACCAGATTTATACCAGAATGAATCCTCGGTTTCATTTGGTGCGGGAACCGTTTTGATATCTCTACCCAAGACACAGGGGCATCATGGTACCAGCAACAAAGCTATAGTAAATCCCTGCCATTGCATTCCCCATTTGTAAACTTGTAGGGATAACAAGTACCTTATGTTTGCCATCCTCACAGCTGTTGACGGCTCCCTTCCTGGTCAGAAAATCTATGTGTTGAGCACAACAACATGTTGAGGTGGCAGTCAGTGCTAGGCACTCTGAAGCTCAGACTGTCCTGCCACAGTGTCTCAAAATGAATGTGTAGAGGTATCATTACATGTTGCTGGCTAAGCGTTGTGTAATTCCCATGGAGCTTGGAGACCTGCTGCAGCAGACCTTGGGTGATCTACTGTTCCAGTATCAGGAATCCGCAGAGCAGAAAAGAAGAAAGCTTCTGCAGTATCATTCCTAGACTTGTTTGCAAGGTTGGGAGTTTGGTAGAGCATTTTTTCAATCACTGTTTAGCTGACAGAGTTAAGGCTTCCTCATACTATCAAGTGGAATGGTGTGGCTTTGCAGTCACAGTGAAGACCTCTCTGTGGCACACATTGGCTAGAGTAAGAAAAGGTCGGTATTTGCCCTTCCTCTGGTAATTGTGACTTTTCCAGATTTTACTCTCTGGACACTGTCCCTGCCTATTTTTCAAAGCCCTCTGATATCCCAGGCTTGAATTGCGTGGGGGGCTCTAGTGTTCCCAGGCTTGTGCTGGTGCATGAGAAAGCAGTCTGTGGGCCAGGAACGAAATGCTTTGTGTCTCTCAGAAATTCCGATCTCATTTGCATCTGGCATAAATGCAATTTATTGAGTTGCTCATCATGAACACCATGGTTACCATGCAATAAGTAACTATTTTTTTGCATGTTCTATTCTTCCTAGACATTGTAGGAATTAGTGCATCAGTAGAGTACTGGCAAAAATGACTAAAGGAGAGTGAAATGTTACAGGTCATTAAACAAAGAAACAACCCCACCTTCATTTTATTGAAGTTACCTATAAATCTCATCAGTTTTCTTCTTTACAGCTAGTGGGGGCCTGTGTGAAAGATCGGGCTGTTAGCTTAGGCAAGTTAGATGGCTTTAAGCAGCTAGGAACTAGTCTTATAAGGCTACCAGCCTAGTTCATTTCCAGAAAGCGAAAGTTTGAAGTAGGTCCCGAATCTGTTTTCTCACATGCAAGATCATTTTGCTACCCACGATCTAGAAACCAACAATTAATGTATAAATTACAATCAAGAAGAAAATTCTGAATTGACTGTGAGTGGAAGTTGAATAATTCCCTGAACTTCAACTGGGAAAAGAGAAAGAGATCACTGAATTCTAAAACAGCCTTCAATATAGACAAAGAAAATGTTATTTTAGTATAGATTAAACTTATGACTAAGATATAGAGGGATTATTGTGTCTGTTTCAGATGTAATTTCATGCCTGAGAATTTACATTGAAGGCAAACTGGTCTGGATCACATTAGCAAGGGCCCTGTTTTGCTGTCAGTTTAATTAAATGGAAACTGCTGGCAAGGAGACCCGAGTAGGTTTATAGAAGCAATACTATTTTGTATGTTGGAACAGGAAACTGTTAGGTCTTCCAGTTTGAAAGGGACACAGAAATGAAACCTGTGATTCATTCTTGTTTACAAACTCCCAGCTATATACAATGACCTTAGTGATAAATTAACTGCAATTACATGTTATATGTAGTGGGCTTTACAATAGCTGCAGACTTCGTAGTTATGAAAACCATGACCTTTGACAGGGAGGTTAGAACATGAAGTTTTTTCCAAACAGTGCCTAGATCTTCAAAAGTATTCATGTTTCCTTCCCCGTTTCATGTGAGTAGATAGACAAGATGTGTGGTGGGTGTTCTGTTTGCTCACCACAAGATTGTTGTCAGGCAGAAACCCCCCAAAACAAAAAAGCCCGCCCTTTGGGAACATTGATTTATCTGTTAACTGTGCCTGGCATGCTGCCTTTTGGCTTTGATTTCAGAGAGAAACATATTTGGTTACTTTAATAGGCAAAAGCACTGAACCTGACTTGTAGGGGAAAAAATTGTTTTCTTTCCCTTTTTCAGTTCTGTTTATCGTATCCTGACGTTCTGTATCGTAATTGTGCAACAGTTCCAAGTTGGAGTAAAGAAAAGTAGAACTGGATGTCAGGCTCCATCAGCCTCATTATTTGAGAGCCAGCTTTTCTGGGTGACTCAGTGGGACTGAAAATGAATGTTTATGCCGGTTAATAGCAACCCTGTGACACCAACTCAGATGGTATCAAATGCTTTTTTGTTCTTGAGACTTGTTCACGTCACCTATTTATATATCCTCTTTTTATTTATACTTGGGTTTATCTTTTAGAAATTTTTGCTGAGTTTGAGTTGACTCACCTCTTCACCTCAAATCTGTTTGTTCACCCTTTTTTGCTTCTTTTACATATATTGAAAGAGAAGGGGGTTTTCTTACTATTATTCTTTGTCTGAAGAAATTCAGGTCTTACCTATTTTCAGCTACTTCTCCAATTCATGATGTCACAGTGCGAGAGTAAAAGTTGAGAATTTCAGAACTTATGGGGTCTAACCATGTTACAGTAATTATATAATTATATAATTACATGTATGTACGTACATGTAATCATCTACGGATGTGCATGTATGCACACAACTGTGTATGTTGCTGAGCTCTGATAGCCATAAAGCACTTGGCCAAAAGAGTGTCTTAATGAAATTTTGCACATTCTTCACATAAGTATCAGAAGCAATAAAATACATTGTTTGAGACCTACAAAGATCAAAAGAGAAAGAAGGGAGAAAAAGATATTTTTAAAAAACTGCAATAGCAGCAAGAAAAACAGAACAAGAAGGTTCTTGGAGATCTCCGTCCCTGTGAATGCAATGGTTTTTTTCAGTGAAGCTGTAGGAGGAATCCATGTTTTAATATTAACTTCAGTCATACTGTAGCCCAGTGCCTCCAGTGAGCATGAAGCTCTGCATGGCTGGAAGGTAGGTGGAGATGAGATTTGAAGAACTGTTGCATAACTGTAGGTGAGGGGAGGGAAGAAATGTCTCAGCCAGCGTCAGTGCTTTCCCCTCTTACAGGAGCACAATGCAGTCCGTCCCAGAGCACTTGGTGGGGTTTTCATATGCTGGGGGAGGCACTGGAGGGCACTTGTGCTCGTCTCTGGTCCTATGCCTTAGCTGGGCAGTAGTCTCCAGAGGGCTAGCTCTTGATGGCAGTTGCTTAGCAGTAATTAAAAATAAACAGGCAGCAAACTCTCTTCAAATCCAGGGGCTGTCCATCAAAGCTTCCCCCTGGCTCTCACTTCTCTGTCCTGGGGGTAGAAAAAGAGCAAGAAAGGGTCAGTTAGTTTTGATCCTGACTGTGATGAGGTAAGAAGTGCAGAGAGGTCAGGGAGGAGTTAGTAAATTATTTTGTGCAGATAAGCAGCAAAATAATTCACATGCTGGGGCAAAAAATGCTCAGTTGACTGCTTGTGCAGCAAGGAGGGACTTCAGCTATCTCCCTCCAGGGTTTCTAGCACAACCAGCTGCCCCAGCAGCAATGGCAATACTCAGCCCCTGAACCCATGGACCACCAGGCATTTGGATGGCTGCAGGGAGCTCGGATCGCTTTGTTTCTTCCAGTCGTGGCTCCCCATTACCCTAGACTCAACAGCTGCAATGCAGACACAACTGTCATGCTACAGAGTTGTGGAATTCCTCAGTGCAGCCCTGCCAGTTGTGTTGGAAAGCTGTAAGGAGGCAAAGTCTTTCAAGGCAACCTAGGAAGGAGAAAGACTTACGCAGTTGTAGTGGTGGTGAGACTCAAAGCTGCTGAAGACTTCCAGTCTCTAGAAAGTGAAATGAGATTCTTTACCAGCTAGTTTATTTTAATTTTTCTTTTTCTGTTCTGCTTCGTGACAGAACTTCGAATAATTATGTTGATTTATGATTACAGGTATTTTAAAGCTGCAGTATGCTGAAACAAAGCAATGCCACCTTATTGTTTCTGGCCCTATCCAATTATACAATTGAGTGTAGGCATGTAATAATGTTATAACAGAAATATCCATCATGATGGATTGAATTTCATGAAGTACGACACAAGAATATTTATAGCTCCATTCCTAAAGCCATTATTGGGTCAGAATATGCCTCTTTGGTATGGCCTTTAAAAACAGGAGAAAATCTGAAACTTTTCTGTGTATGTCCCCTACCCCAGCCTACCACAGTCCATTGCCTACATGGGGAGGGGAGTGTAGGTTGATGGTAAGCAGAAAATGATAAAATAGAATAATTATTTCCGCTAGAAAATGGGGATCCAGCGTTACTTTTACAGTTACACAAAGTCATTATTTGGCTGTGCCACTGTAATGAAACAATAAAAATCATGCTTAATATAAGTATCATCTCCCAAGAGACTTCTTGCTCTCCTATACCATTTTGACGATTAAAACAAATTTAAATTGCTGGTCTAGTTTCCCACTGCTTTTTAGAGAGCGGAGTGGGCAAAGCCACCCCTCCTCCCAGCTATGTTTAAATGTAGACCTTTGGCATTCCAGAAATCTGACCTTGTTTGTAAGGAATGGCTCATTTTTCTATAATGTAATATGAAGCACTCCTGTGTTTTGATTCCATGAACTAAAGAGTTTAATGTTCCAGCTTGCCATGATAAGGGTATGATCTGATTGAGATAGAAATACTAAAGGAAATTAGCTATTGTACTATTCTTTAACATATTGTTTGCCTAGCAGTTTCATTTAGAATCATTTGGAATAATCTCAGAGTACCTTTTTAAAAGGATTTTTTCTTTTCCTCTTTTTTTTTTTTTTTTTTTTTTTGTTGGCCCGCATAAAAAGTGGGGCTTTAAGATATTTCTCCTAAAATAAATGTGAGGCCGCCTCATTTATAGTCAGCATGCCTTGATTACTTGCAGACATGCTGGAAATTTACATGCGCTTTTCTCCATTATAAAACACTGATCTGTTCAGATCATTAGCTCCCTCATGACTAGAATTTGGCAGCAAGCCAAGGCAGGCTAAATCTGTAGCTGTAAATCGTGAGTTGAAATAGCAGAAAGTGGATTTGTAACTTAAAAAGTGTAAACAGTTTGGAAAATGAAGTAATTTTAGAGTATGATTGATTGCCTTAAGATTGCACTTTAAATTAGCCTAGGATCTCCGATGCAGATATAGGCACTAACTGCTCATTACATATTTTCACTTTTCTTTGGAACAATAGCGTTGTTGGTAGGCTTCTAAACAATGTATGCTTCTCCTAGAGTGACCTTTGAGGAAATGAATAGTTTTACTGTGTGTCCATTACTTTGCCTGAAACAACATTTTTGAGTTATTAATTTGCCGTGGTCTATAAATAAAGAAATCAAAATGCAAAGCAGCTGTATTATGCTGCATACAGTTCATCAAACTTGTGCTTCAGCATCACCATTTGAGATTGATAATGCATTGTACAAATAATTTTTTTTCCTCCTGAAAAATAAGTAATCTTTTGCGTAGCCTGTAGTTGATGGAGATTGGTCCTTGAATCCTGTAGAAGCAAAAATGAAGATTATTTTTAGCACAATTAGTCAACGTTCTGGGGGACTGGCACACTGCGTTCACTTTTTCAAGGATGCTGGTTTGCTTAATTGTGTAGTTGAGTGTCAGAAATGCACTGCCAAAGGTGTCTGGAATAAGAAATGTGGAACTTATAAGGTCAGTACTCTTGTCTCCCTGTGGATCCTGTGTATGCTGGTGCTCCCAGCACCTCTCTGGAATAGGAGCAGTCCACTTGGAACCCTGCATTGCAGGGTGCTCTGTGCTGGCCGGTGCTGGGCTCTTACCATGGAGGAAACATCACTTGCCTGCCCCTATGAGCAGTGAGCGTATGCCAGCATAGCATTCCCCTGGCAGAAATGGGAGAAAGGTAATCCCAGGCTCTGCAGCATGTGGCCAGCGGTAGCCAGTGTGGGTTTCTGGGAGGCAGGCGTTCCCAGGGAAAAAGCACTGGGTTGTAGCTGCCTGGTGCTGGTGATCCCCAGCAGCCATGGCTGGAGAAGAGGAGCTCGGAGGCATGGGAACACAGTGTGGTTATGGGAAACATGAGGAGTCAGTGGGATATGGGGCTGTGGGCTGAAAGGGAAGGTGTCACTGAGAGACACGTTCAGGCGTGTGAAAAACATATGTATTAGATTTGAAGCCCTAATGGTTTAGGGCATAATCTGCCCAGCTCGCTCTGCACTGGTCGAGAGGAGTAAGTAGTGGGAGCTACAGCATGCAGATGGTTCAAGGAAGTGTGTGCCATTTAATACCTGTTGTCTTGCGAGCTCTGGCTGTTTGCAAATGGTGGCTGAAACCATTTGCTGCTCTTCCCAAAGAGATATAAAATCGACCAATTTTTATGTTCCTGCCTACCAGGGCACTGTGGTATCTAAAGTCCCAAAGGTTTCTAGCTTGAAACAACACCTCAGTGTGACTTTGTGGGTGTGGGCACATAACTTACATGTACATACGAAGCGTATTTATTCTGTGCGTCCAAGGACTGCTGCCTGCTGTCCTCGCCCGTTTGCCATGGTAGAAATTAAGAGTCTAAAACTATTTAACTGACGGTGGTGGTGGTTTCAAATCAGAATAAACAGCTGTGACTGCTTGAAGAGAATATATAACAGAAACTTACAATTTTGTATCAGAGTGGTTTTTTCATCTCTCTCCTTGTTTGGTATCTGGCATTCAGTAGATAAAAGGCTCTGTTTTGTTGCTGTTCTGGAAGATCCTTTCCCAGAGAGTATTTTTTCCCCAGTGTTTTCACCCCTCCTTGATCTTCTTTCCTCTCCCTCCACATTTGAAATTAAGATTTTGCACTTGTGAAGGAAGTATGGCTGAGAGGTCTGAGCACAGGTCTGGGAGCCAGGACCTGGTGAGAGCTAAGCTGTGACTCATTCGGTGGCCCTAAGCAAGTCAGAACATCTCTGATGAGCTTATTTCATATGTAAAACAGGGGAAATAATACTTATCTATCTACCTGGTTCATAGGAATGCCCTGAGGACTAATTACCGTCCATTAAGTGCTTTGAAATAGACAGTGCTATCTATTATTATAGCAGGTTCCAGACTAATAGATAGTACATCAGGATTGTTTTCTAGTTGGGAGCCTTCCTCTCTGCTGCATGTCCCATCCTAAGCCAAGCACAAGCCGCCTGGTGTTTTCTGGTAGATTGGCAGCACTCTGCTGGGCCCTTCCTGGGCAGATTCACTGGAGATTGACTTGTTGAAAAGTCGGAAAGAGAGTTTGCCTAGAGAAAAGAGTGGGAGGATACTTTCTTATTTTCTTCAGCTCATAGGCATAACTTGTCCTGAAATCCTTTCTCACCCTGCCTCCACCTGAGGCCTTTTCAGATAATTCAGGTAGCACAGCTTTTCCTCTTCTCCAGGAATGGTTTCCTGGTCCTGCAGAAGAGGAAGAGAAATCCTATACAAGTTCCCAGGAGGAATGTGGGGCTGGGCTGGTAGGTTCCCATCTTAGGGAGCCCTTTCATATTCAGAAGGCTGTTCCTCTTTCTTGAAGAGCAAATGCTTGTATTCTTTCCCTTCACTGGGTAACAGACTCCTCTGCAAAGTCCTTAGAAGGTAAAATCTAATTTTGGGGATAGGATACTAAACTCTGCAGGTGGATGTCAGCTGAAGTCTGGGAGTATTTTTGTCATTGAACGAGGGTTGTCATCTGACCGGCAGCTCCTTTTGTTCTCTGGTGCATCTTCTCTCACCGTGTACTTTTGTACCTCTTACAGATGCATAATAATCTAGTTCAAAGGACCCAGCCCTGTTCTCACTGAAGCCCACAAGCCTGGTCTTTCTACCAGTGAGACTAGGACTCAGTCCAAATTGACTGCAGAGAAGCTTTATTTCTCTCCATTTGCTCCTCACGCATCTCTCAGGCCATGAGTAATGTGCAACGAGACAGCAAAGCCTGTGTGAAATTTTCCAAGGGAATTTTCTGTGTTTTAATAATGTTAATGAAATTGCTTAACACTTCATCAGATTTTTCAGCGTATATTGCTTTGACTTTTCTTCAGGCACTCTGACTTGTCTTCAGTACTAAAAGACGCTTTCCTTAGAAAGAGGCTGAGGGCTCATATGAGTGTTTTGTCCAATGATTAGCCCTTAGCCCAGCAGAAACCTTTTTTTGCACAGGTATCGGTAGATACCATTTGGAGGAGGCTCTCTGCACCTCCTCTTGTGCCTGCAGGAGGGGGAAGGGATCAGGAGCAACTGGCCCACAAGTTCTCACATGCCTGCAACTAATTCCTTTTCCACAGAAATGAGGCTGTGCCACAGAAAAACCTAATGACACAACCTTGGTTACACAGGAAGGCCGTGGCATTGCTGAACTTCAGCACAATTGGTTTGTTCATTTTGTCCTATATATTGTACATTTTTTTTGTCCTCATGTCCTAGACAAGGGAGTACATTAGCTCCCTTTTCCTTTTTGCATTCTTCTGTTACTCGTCTTCAGCTTGACTCTACTTTGTTGTGATGCGGAATTGGATTAAGTGAGCAACCATAGACTTACTCATATACCTTTAACGGCTGTTGAAGCTACATGTGGTTTGTTTTTCAGAGCAACCATTTGGGGTGCAACATGAGAGGTTCAGTTAGGAGGTGGCAATCACCAGGTGGCTGGGGGAGTGTAGTGTGGGGGAGTTGGGTCAGTGGCTTGGAGTTGGGCAGCTCCCAACTGGTCTTCCGTCGTGATAGTCCTCATCCTGAGTTTCAACTCGTCACCAAGAAGGAGGGGAACCAGAGTAAGGTTGTATTGGGGAACAGGTATGTACTACATTGGGATGAGATAAAGGATAGCAAATTCTTGGGAAAAAGTACATGGTGCTAACATGTTTGTAATTGCCTTTTTATTTTTTTTTTTTTTTAAAGAAATGGCATCATGCTAGTTCTAATTCTGTGCCATTCCTGGATTTAAGAGTTATTACACTGCAGATGATAACACAAGTTTATCTGTAAAATTCTTTAACTGTGGGTTTTTTTCCCAGTTTGACTTCTTTTTCTCTTCGTCTTTGATTGGCTTCCAAAAAAGTTATTAACATGTTGCAAAACAAATACAAGGAGCCACTGAAGCTTATTAAAAATGGTTTCTTTTGTTCATATCTGGCAGTTGACAAATTGTCTTGTGCTCTATCTTATCTGCTCCTGTGTGAAAGGTTACATGAGAAAATGGCTGCAAATAAATTGCCATTGAATGTTGTTGAAAACTAAGCATACAGCTTCTCTATTAAGGACCTCTTTTAAAGCTTTCTATTCAGGCTCCCCCTTGCATGTCTCTCTAACACTTGTCTGTTATATTATGTTTGGCACAGAAGGAAACATTAAATAGAAAAGCAATGTCTGACTGTGGTGTTTCTAGACCCTATTATCCCTCTGTCAAATGTCCACATGAGAAGGGTAAAATTTTTGTCCATATTGATGATGATTTCTGAAGGTTTTACTAACTGTCTTCAGAGGGAATTGCTAGAAACAAATGAAATTGAAAAGCATATTTTTGCAGCTTTGGAAATCTTACTTAAATCAGTGTAATGAGACGCACTCAGTAAAATGTAATTATTCTCACTTCTCCATGTGTCAAAGAAAGCAGCAGTATGGTTAGGGAGCGGAGGGTTACAGTGAGCTTGTTATTTTTGTACAGAGCCAGATACTGCTTGTGTGTAGTAAATTGTAAATAGTAGATAACGCAGTTTTTATGTGTACTAAATACCCTGCAAGAATTAACGGGGTTGTTACTTCATTAAAGGTTTCAAAGAGGGCATAAACGTCAAAAGTGGAGCTCGACTGTTTAAATCACTGGACTGTTCTCACCCTCCAGCCCGCATGTCACAGCTCTGAGGCCAGCAGCTTCTGCCGTTACTATTTCGAGGAGGGCGCAGTTCCTCCGAATTTTCAGAATGATAGTGAAAGGGCCCCATGTGAAACACCAAGATGAGACTTTGACTCATGCTTTAGGGGTAATGGAAAATGAAGGCAGTTGATTTTGCCATGTGGAAGAGGTGGTGTAACAGTCCCTTATAAATAAGGCTGTGTATGCTTCTCTCTCATTTGTGATTGAATGGTGTGTGGAGGTGAAAAAGAGAGGAGACCACAGGAGACCTGGTTACTCTAATGTTAAGCCCACTTTTCTCAAGCAAACATGGATTTGTCATGAATCTCTAGCAGACAGAGCAAGTAACAGGCCACAGGTTTAAAACTCCTTGGGCTGGAGAATATCTTCAGGTAAAAAAGATTCAGTCTTGAGCACTGGATAGGGGAACCTGTTACATCCTTGTGCTCGTTCCAGCGATCAGTTGTCATTGCTGTAAAAATGTGTGTGTCCCTCTCTTGCCAGTGACTCCAGTTGCACGTTTTTCTGCTACAGCAGAGTTTTTAGTTCTACAGTATTTTCTCTGTTCAGTGCTACACTTCAGAAGAAGGGAGACCAAAACACATAATCATAGCAATAGTGATAATAATAAAGATGATGAGAAGGTGTTGTAGGAAAAGTTACTGGATGTGACCCTCCTTGTGAAGGCGCTTTAGGGAATGTGTAACTTCAGTCACAGCAGCAGTGGAAGTACTTGTGTTTGTAGTGTAACTCCCATACTCAAGTATTTGAAGGATCAGGCTTTATGTGTAAGTACTGAAGCGTAGTTCAGTGGTATGTTGGATGGTGTTCAGAGATTGCTGAAAACGGTGCATTAAATAGCACTTTGAATTGCAAAGTGCTGGTTCAGTTTTGTCTATGGGAATGATAACACTTATTATCTGATTGTTCCCTGTGCAAATCTCACCTCAGGAAAAATTAAATTATGTTTGATTTCAGCTAAAGCAAAGTATATCATTATTTCCTTTCGTTATTAAAAGGGATTTTTACTGTTCGTTTGTTAAAACTGAAGCAGCTGCCATGTTAGAGCCATAGATGATTTAAAAGCAAATACAGAGGCAGAGCCATTTACAGTACAATTGGCTTGTTTAATGTGATTTATTTCTCTTCTTGGCTTCGTCATATTACCAAATTATGTTTTCAGCCCCCCTCCCTTTTTTAATTCTTTCTTTTTGTTATCAGCAGAATTGAAGCTGCTTATCAGTAACCACGACAACCAGGATAAATACTTGTTTTAAAGCTGATGCACATTCAACCTGAATGGTCCACATGACCCAGAACATTCAAGAGGACAGGCAGCATGTGCTCCCTTCTGCAGTCAATCCCCCCCCCCGCCCCCCCATCTGCTTTAGAAAGCTGATAGGGCAGTTTAAAAACCTTTTATGTCAGAGCGGTTTTCCGTAGCCACCTGTGGCTGTTTGGACATGGGCTGCCCCACGCCTGTGACCTGAGCGGTAAGGACAGATGGAAATTTTGGGAGGCAGAGAGACTATTTCATAGCCCAGCTCTGAACTTGGCTGCGTCCCCAGCATCGGGTCACTTTTTCTCATGCTCCTCCAGCTATCATTGCAGCCGTCACCTACCATTCTATGGGAGGGCAAACTACTGCTTTGCAAACACTCCAGGAAGGGGGAATATAATCCCAGCTGGGCGGCAGCAGCTAAATAAAGTGAAGGAGTGACTAGGATTGTGTGGGACAGTGAAAATAGCTGTGTTAGGAGACAGGCCCCTGCCTGGCTCATCCCCTGTCTCTTCTGGAGGCAGGTAGGCTGGTAGGGGTGGCCAGAAATGGACAACTTTCTTTTGAGGAAACTTAGGAAACTCTCTCATCCAGAAATCCCCCCAAAAAGGACTTTTGTCTGGCCTGTTTGCTCTCTCCGTTGCTCTCTAAGTTGCTTGATGCTGTCAAATAAATCCTTTAAGCTCTCTCTGTCTCAGTTTCTCTTTCTGTGTAACGGGGATAATAATTTTTACTCATCTCCATAAAGCAGTTTGAGGCCTGTGGAAGGGGTATATAAAAGCTGGAAATGACGATTGTCAGTCACTCTGCTTTTGAGTCTAGAAACACCTCATAAACCTGCTTCCTAAGGCACAGGAGGATCCTGGGAGTGCAGGGTAGGAGCTGCAGTTAGGAGGAGCTGAATATTGGATTAGGGTCTGAAAAAGGCTGTTGAATGCCGGGTTGGAAACTTTTCCAGTATTAAATTTCTTTCAAAAACTTCTTCAAAAATTGGATTTATGATTTGAATTCTAAGTGATTTAATGAGGTAAATATTATGGAAGATTTGATGATATGGTCATACTGTCAGTCATCGAGCAACATACTCGGTTTTGTCCCTATTAAGTAGTAGAACTGAGATCCAAATCACCGACTGTAAGATGTTCAACCACGTGCTGTCTTTTTTTCTTTTTTTTTTTAATGGCCGTATTGCTGTTGGTTTGAACAGTAGTTTCAATCTCCAGTAGATTTATAAGTATTCTCTTTCTTTCAAATGTTAAACTAATCTTAGGAATTCTTTGAATGGCTGATGCTCTGCTGGCACTGTGACAGAAAACGGAGGGCTGGGGAAGTGGCACGAAATTCTGAGAATTAGCTCTGTCTCCTCCTTAAAAGGGAAGAAATATCTGATACATGCAGAAAGGCTGTGCGTTTATTCTGTATATTGGCAGAAACGGCTTTTGCCTTTTTATCAATTTAAAAGCAAAATCAGGCAGGCAAACGTCCACCTAAGAATTACAGGCAACTTGTTAACATCATCATTATCAGGTAAACATAAATGTAATCACTGCGTTCCCTATCCTGCAACATGTTGCCTTTGTTCTTGATTGCATTAGCATTCAAATAGAGGGGGGTTCTCAAAGCAAGGATGAGTAGCATGCGTCCTTCCAACAAAGCAGTATTCCTGTTGTGTCAATAATTTACCCAAATTTATTTAAACCCAAAACCACAGATTTACTGTTCCATCTCATGGGGCTAAATCATCACTGTATTTACATTTATCTGTGAGAGAAATATGATTCTTAGATTAATATTTTTAGGTCTTGTGGTTAATTGGCCAGCCAAGGCACACCAAGTGGTGTTACCAGAGTGAACAAAGGCCGTGGGAATGAAAAGGCAGGGTGGATTGGAAGAACTATGTTTGATAAGTCTTCCCTAATCACTGGAGAGAAAGTAGGTTAGTGTGCTAGAGCATACAGAAGTAGTTTTGTGACTATGATGCAGCTATCTGAACTCCTTGGCTGTTGCTCCTAGATCAGAGCAGCCTGGTGCAAAGGGACATAGATTCTTACCAGGATTCTTAGCCTTGTGTCTGCACAGAGGATTCAGTGTGAGAAGTGGTCAAGCAAGGAGCCAGACATTATTCTCCTATGATGGTTATTTCATTGGGAGAACCATCCTTTCTCGCACAGGAGTACCCAGAGATGTAGGTAATGATTGTCATTGCTTCTTGGCCAGCTGTAGTTACCTGGGTGATGATTTGGGGTATTTGGCAGGTTATGACTGTACTGTGATATGGGAAGGTGTTCTCATTGAACGATTCATCTTAAAGGTTTTTAGGTTATAAAGACCCAGTTTCTTCTTCCTCTTTCTGGTTACTCTTTCATTGTTCTGTTTCTGTTGCTTTTGGACTTTTTGAGAAGTTCAGGGGTTTTAGTAATTGTGTAGTAAGTTAATTTCTGTCTGCTGGAAAGCTGTGCTGTCTCCCTTTGTGGTGGTGTTAGAACAAGCAGCTTTGAGATGTGCAGAGCCTGCATGACCTGCAGTCATTGGTTTTGAGGGGTCAGCTGTGCATGTCTCTGTCTGGTCTACACCTGTGTTCTCATGCCCATACTGCAGAAAGACCTTGCCAAAGGAGTAGCACAAGGGAAGAACTGGATCCTATCTTAAGAGCTGGAAGAGCCAAAGTCCATTGCCACAGATGAGATCGACCTTTTTTATCTTGATGGCAAGTATGTAAGCTGGGAGGGGATGTTTTACCATGCATTTGGACCATTGCTTTGACATAGGGGAGAGTGCTTGGTCACTTAGGTAGAATTCATTTCACTTGCTTAATTTGATCTACAAGTGAAGCCTCTGGACTAAGCTAGTTGTCATAGATGAGGGAGTAGGAGTTCCAGAGAGTGAGTTGGTCCATGTCTTACAAAACAGCACATTGGAAGGCGATCTCTCTGATTACAGAGCAATCTGCACAACTTTTGTAGACTAAAACTGCATTATTGGATGAAATGAGTCCCATCATGTGTGCTCCAATGGGTTGCTGAGAGTCTTGGGAGGGCAGTGACATTTGAACACTGGCTTGCAATAGTCAAGAGACATCCCATCTTGGGAGTTACAGCCATGTTCATTCAGCACAGCTAAGCCTTGCCATTACCAATCCCTCTGGACATGTTCTGTTACCTCTGTGTCTGCTACGTATTGATGATTTGGCCAAAGCCATGCATATAAGCAATGATAAACTAATTATGATATGGTCATCCTCTGGGAGAACTCCTTAGTAACTGAGGGTAATGAAAAAAGGCAGAGTAGCGAGGGCATCGTGCAGGAGAGGAGCCTGATGGGCAGAGCCCTGCAACTTCCCTCATTTTCGCTCTGTATTCCAAACAACTCCCTTGCTCAATTTGCTACCCACACACCAAAGCATTGTCCCATTTTATCTGGTTCCCCTGATACTTCCATTGCTTATCTTATGAAGATCTGTGTCAACATTTATCAAAACAAATGGCAGGCCTGGGACCTTTTAAGTAGTTTTTTTAGTTAATAAAACCAATCTTCTACTTCTGTTATGTTAAGAGTACATTATCTTTTTATTACAAACTCTCTACAGCTCTGTCTGTTTTCCTTCTTGGCAATTTCATGACTGCTCCAGTTGATTGCTGTATGGAGAATTACAAAATCATTAAGGGTGGGGTTTTACCAGCTGACTTACAGTACAAGCCATTTCTCAAAATAACCACAACAGTGCAATACTGATGTGTAATTTACGTCACAGTATGTTTTTATGAAATAGTTTGTGGCTTATTCATTTAGATTTAGAACTGAATATCTCTTCTCTCGCTTTTTAATCATGCTTTCTTCTTTCTTTTTTTTTTTTTTTTTACTTTTTAATATTTTCCATTCCTAGGCTTGGCTTGCCTCCAATTTACCAGCTACAGTGAGGAGGAAAAAGATCTTTTTTTTTCTTTTGCCTGCAGTTTAACTGCAAGTCTGTTTTCCTCTTTGATGTATATATTTGTGTTAACTGCCTCGGAAGAGATGGTAGATTTGTGATAGAATATATTGCACAAAGCTTGAGCAGAGAATTGATAAAAGAGATGCAAAAGTTCAGAATTTCAAACCATACCAAGCGACTGACGCTATTTAGCCTCCTGCTCTAGTACATTTCCTTTTTAAAAATGACTTTCTGTATAATGTCTTGTAATTAGAACAGGAAATCATTGAGTAACTGTAAGAAGAATAAGAGCACTTAAACTGAAAAGAAAATTACCTTCCGAGAAATTATATTCACGATTTTTTTTTTTCCTTTAAATCTTTTTTTTTCTTCCCTTCAGATTAGTGTGTTGGTAATGATAGTAACAGATGTACATACCCTTATCTGTATCATTGTTCTGCTTATGTTTTCTGGGTGAAAAAAAGTCATTTTCAATAATACAAAAAATGAATGGACAGAAAATGGGAAGTGCCTAATTACAAAAAATATTCTGTGTCACAACAGAGTAGCAATTAAATTGAAACTTCAATATAATTATCAATAACAGTCGAGCCTGGAAGGATGCCAGGCGCATAAAGTTGGTGCTCAGCCTTTATGTGGTTGCTAGGAGCACGGCGAAAAGTATAAAGCTTAGAGAAAGGAATGTCTAATGTAATAAAGTAACAGAAGGTAGCATAAATCATTGTGAGAGCAGTTCATATTGACATTATTTTACTTAAATTGGGTTGAAACTAGACATTTAGTCTTACAAGAGGCACAAATTCATATTTCTTCTGCAGAAATAACTGTGCTTTCTGGGAAGAAGTGGAGTGTGCTTTCCTAGCACCAGCCTCGTACATATTTGGAATCTTTTAAACAAAAATCTTTAAATGTTTGTTTCTGTTGGCATCCAAATGCATTTGCACTAATACGATTAAAAGAACTAAAGGGCAAAATACTTGGCAGCTTTTGAAGTTGAGGTAATTAGGTACAGGAAGGAACATGCATAGTTTTTCCATCAAGCTCTATAAAATCCTGGTGTGAAGGTCTTTTTAAAGAAAAAAATGCTTACTGATGTTGAGAGTAGATTATGGCGGTTAGCAATAACATTATAGGCTGATGTTTCCGAAACAAGCAAACAAAAAGCACGTTAGAGGTTTTTATTTCTCTGCTCTCTCTGTAAATAGTTCTGAATCTGGATGGATTTGTTTAGAATTCGTGCTTTTAGCAGGCTTTATTTTTTTCTTTGGGGGCTTTTAATTGTCTTGTGTTACATATTAAAAATGGTTGTGCTGATTTGAAAGTCAGTTCTTGCATAGATTCATTGTGTTTGGCATTTCATGCATCTCTTACTTACAAAGACAACTTGAAGAACATGTAATCCAACATAAATGCCAGGCTGTGCCAAATCCCAGCTCTCTTTACCCCTCACAAAGGGAACTGTTGGATTACATCTATGCGTATACAGGCAGTGCTCAGAAGGCAGGGGTGGAACCTTGCCTCCTAATTACAGTTTCTCTGTTTTCAGCCCTGAAATAAATAAATGAAAAATTGACATTGGAGTGGGTTATTAAAACACACAATTATGATATAAGCATGGGATTAGAGTAATGTCAGTGGAGCCTTACAAGCAGCGTAATGTAGGTACGATGTTCTCTCAGTTGAAGCTAAAATGAGATTCAGAAGTAAAGCATCTTGGCTTTCTAAGATCTCAGTTAAATGTTTTTAGAAATTATTTCTTTTTTTTTGGTTTTAATGGAATGCGATCCACATCTTGATCGCTGCTTCTCCTAGAAGTTAACTCTAAGATCATATTTATGAAAAATATTCAGCAATATACACTCCACCATTAAACGGCACGTTAGATTTTGCTAGAAGAAAAAAGTAGTTTTTCTTTGGGCTTGCATTTTATTAGGGATTGGTCTACTTTGATTTCTCTTTTCTCACGTGGGCATGGTTGAGAAAAAAAGTCTTTGTTCCAGGAACACTCTGTTTGTCTTTCACTAAACAAATCTTCAGTTTATTCAGCCTTTGTTCATTCTTAGATTTACCTATTGAACCTGGAATGAATAAGGAAAGGAAACAAATACATCATGAAGTACTCATTGGAGTTGCACAAGCATGTATAAAAGCGATCTTGTAAAAAATGACTTGATTTTAATTTATGCCAGGGGTTTGAGTCAAGTCATCAGTTGTCAGGGGTAGAAAGTTTGTGTAATTCTGCACAGGGATTTACAGCACATTTGTCTAGAAACTAATGGTTTACTACAAAGGCACATGGAACATACATTTATATACACCCTGTTTAAAAAGCTGACCACATCCTGGCGTAAGAAAAGTGCTGTCAGATCAACAGATTCAGCTCACCACTATCTACACAAAGGTATAAAGTAGTAATAATTATCAGGCAGGCATTTATGAAACTCTCGAAAGAGCTAAAGGATGGATCATGTACTTGTTAATTCCTAGAACAGTTTTCCTGATCAGGTTTTTAGAGTTTCCTAATACAGAAGAAAGAGTATTATTCCCAGGAGCAATTGGCTCAATCGTGCTGTTGTGTAGGCTTATGGGATACTTGCTTGTTGAAAACGAAGAAAAACATGACCTTGTTGACCAAAGCATCCTTACTGACCAAAGTGGTTATAGGCCATACATTTTATTTTCTTAGAAAAGTAATGTCAATGCTGTTTACCGAAAGGTATTAAAGTTACTTTTTTTACACAATTTTTTGGATCTCCCCACCTGCATCAGGGTAGTGGGAAAAGTTCTGAGTTTTTGAAAGCGATGGCTTTCAGGAGCTGTGCTTGTGAAAACAGTACTTCCCAAGTCCGTCTGCCGTGTTGATTTTTTTTGCAGCATTTCGTTCATCTGCAGTGATGACATTCTAGGTGATATATCTGCTTCCAAAGACTTCCTAAAGTTTAGCCTTTTATGTGTCAACATTTCTATTGCCCTCGCCAAATCAAGATGAGTTGTGCCATTGTATTTAGTTGGGGTGAACAGATCTGACATTTCTTTCAGTATCTGAAGTGATTTTTACTTTAAGGGTAAGAAAGATGATTTCAGTATTGGTAATGGGATTAAATAGTAGACCTTTTGTCTCTGGCAGAAGAAATAGCTGAGTTACTCAGTAATCAGAGTACAGCAGAAAACATAAAGTGAATGCTCTTGCTTTGACTTCATTAGCATGCATGTAAAGCCATGTTCAGTTACCCCACCTGAGGAGATAAATGAGCATAAAAAGAAGCACTGTTAACTATCAGCTGCATACCTGCAACTGAACAATTTCGCATGTTTACATCTCTGGTTGGGTTTTTTTGCTGTTAGGTTTCCTGCTGGTTATCATATGACGAAACTTGATTGTGATATTTCAAAATCTGCCACCTTTATGCCTAATATTAACTAAAACCTGGGGGAATGTAAAAGTCCAAGCTCTAGATTGCTTTATATCTTGATCCCACATTTTGACAGTACGAGCTGTTTGAAAATTCATTTGCTCGTTGTGCTCTGCAGGTGTTTTATTGAGTCCTGCTGCATTTGCAGTTAATGTGAGGAAAGTTATTTCCACCTATTGGGTTAGCTTAGCATCAATGACAAGGTCACATCAGCCCACCTCCGTGGCCCAGGGCCCTTTGGTAGTTGCCAGAATCAGATACTTCAAAGGAGAATTAATAGCTGTATGCTCCTGGGCTTGTATGTTATTATTTTTAAAAGATGCTAGCTGGTGTAAACATGAGTTCAGTAAGGCCGTATAGGGATCTGAGTGAAAATGACAGATAATATTTCTATCAAAGCAGCCAAGTTGGCAAAGTAGAGAAAGCACTTTGATTCAGGCCGTTGGCCAACTTTTGCAGAGTGGTGTTTTCTTACTCATCCAGGTAGAGTCCTTGTGGATAAGCACGGAAGAATTGAACAGAAAGCCAGAAAAGAAGCTGTTTCAATAATTTTTTTTTTTTTTTTTAATTTCTGTTTTTAACCTTGCTTTTGAAAACCACTGTGCTATAGGAGATAGGTCTTGAGAAAAGATTCAACCAGTGGGCCATGGGTTTTCTGACATGCTTGATTTACAGCTCATGTTATGTATTTTTCTGACATACTAAGAGGGTGGGTTTTTTATTTTCTTCTTCCAGGTGAGGATGATGAAGATTCAAACCTGCTAATTCTGAGCTATCCACAGTACTGTCGATATCGTTCCATGTTGAAGCGCATTCAGGACAAGCCTTCTTCAATACTAACAGACCAGTTTGTTTTAGCCCTGGGAGGCATTGCAATAACCAGCAAGAATCCCCAAATCTTCTACTGTCGGGATACATTTGATCATCCTACTCTAATAGAAAATGAAAGTATATGTGATGAGTTTGGTAAGTCACGTTACAGCTATTTTCTTTTTCTCACAAGTAGAGATGTTTTCTTCTTTTTAAGTGTCCACTGATTTCCAAAGGGAAGATGTGATTCCTGTGAAATGAAACAATACTATTTTTGTTCGAAATGTAGTGTACCAAATGTGCTCTTTCCTCTGTGAGACTGAAGGCTTCTAGTCACTGGTGATCTTCATATTGCAACTTGAGTTTATCACAATCAAAGATATTGTTACATGGGTAGAGCGTGTAGCACAGTTACTCAGTATGAGTGAAAGGGTCCCTTGTCTGGATTTGAAATTTATCTACCTTAATCATTCACCTATAGCTTATGTCTTTCCAGAAGCTTTACAAGGTGTGTTGGGGTTTTTTTGAAGTCATCATTGGTGCAATATGCTAGCAAATGCAAAATAGGAGAGAGTCCCTGCATGTCCCATTGCTGTTGCAGAGCACTCGTCAACTGCATGTACGCTCCCAGGGCCCGAAACAAATGTTAGCTATAGCTGGTGTGTTTCTGGCCTTCCTGGAATGTGAGCTTTTGCAGCAGCAGCAGCTCTGCCAGTGCAAGGAACTTGATTTTACAAGTGCAGATACACTTCTGGGAGGCGACTTCTTAATTCAAAGAGTGTAGAGAATACTCTGCAGCTCCTTACAGCTGGGAGAGAAGGCTGCAAGATTTTGACTCCTGATCTCTACCAGGTGATTTCACACCTTTTTTTTTTTTGTGTGAGATCAACCCAAGGGCAGCGGATGTGCTGCTAAATGTGCAGCAGAATGTGTGTTATGTACACACCCAGGGTTATTCTAGTAATGGGTCCAGTGTAATTTCTTTAGCAGTGTGCATATGCTGTGAGAATGAAGTTTATTACCCATATCACCTGATGGATGAGCACTGCAGCTAATGCCAGCAAGGTCTGTTTGCAGAGTGATGGGTACACCTTTGCTGTGCAAGACCCCTCCATCTCTGCAAGGGAGCTCTTGTGATCTCTTAGAGAATTTCTCATTATGCATTCAAGATATAATAGTGGGAGTGAGAG
The DNA here is from genome assembly GCF_004027225.2 of Strigops habroptila. Lineage (NCBI taxonomy): Eukaryota > Metazoa > Chordata > Aves > Psittaciformes > Psittacidae > Strigops > Strigops habroptila. The sequence continues at coordinate 34,630,352 of NC_044281.2, forward strand.
GTAAGGGGTTCAGTGATGCCTGTGAGGAGAGAATAATATCCCCCTTTCATCAAGCGCTAGCATGCTGGCTTTGAACTTGGCGCCCAGTCCAGGCCTCCTTATGTTGGCAAAGGAACACTGACCTAGCTGATGGCATTGAGGCATTTTACCCTACAAGGGTAGCGCAGGACTGCTCTGCTGCTGCACCAGTCAGCTCCCAACAGGCAGGAGAGATCCTTCCTCTCATGGTGTCGTCACTGGAGCACATTAGTGCTGTGAATAGTTATAATTTTGTCATGTCAAGCTTTTGCAGGATCAGGCCCAAACTGTCATGTCTGCTCATGCTCACACAAAACATTTACTTTGAGTGAACTATGAATAAAACTGTTGGTTGCTCTTAGGGTGGGGGTGGTGAAAAAATGAATGAAATGCCCTGAAAGTTTGGTCCAATAACACAAAAGTATCATGTTGATTTTTATTTACGGTGAGCTCCAGCTCAGAATATAAAGTTCAGGTTTTAATTGACTATCCTTTTTATATGGAAAAGGTTATTTTAGGCTTGAAGGCGTTTGATGAGTGTACCATCTGCTTTCTGTGGAGTATTTTATTCAGGGTCATTCCTTGATTACAGGTTTGTTGAAATAGTTGGATCCATAATGTAAGCGTATCATGGAATATTAGTAATAGATGAATCAAAAGCATGTGGAGTGATGCAGAAACTACGCTTAGTGAACCATAGCAAGTGCTTTGTTCAGTCTCTGAAAGCTAACTATGCCATTCTCTTGACCTTTGCAAGGCGATTATCTCATTATCAAACCAGAGCCACAGAAATCTTAGCCATAGAAAGTAATAATGTGTATTTAAAATTTAGTTTGGTTTAAGAAGCAGTTTTTTAAAATGCCTATAAAACCAAAAAAAACCCAAAAACCATAGTCTTTAAAAGTATTTCTTATGAAAATAATGATGCAGTAAAATTTGCAAGCCCTGCTATATTAGGAAGAAAAAAACTGACCAATGTATGGTTCCATTTCTGTACTGCAAAGTGTATGGTGTCAATTATACTACCTTTGTTAAGGCAGCAGGCAAAGTGCTATTTTATCCTTTTCTTTGCTGGCAGGACAATAAAATGTACAACACTTTGTTACACAAACAGTTTACATTGATATCATGTAGATTGATGTCACATGTGGAAAGTGATGACTGCTAAAGCTAAACAGAGGCAGGGTGGTACAGTAGATAAATGGATTACTCTAAGGCACTGGTATTTATCAGTCAAATCTGAGGAAGGACCAGATTTCAGAAATATGACTAAAATTCTTAAAAGGTGTCTACAAGGAGATCCAGACACATTTAACTTGAAGGGCTTGGCTATTTCTTACCTTGCAAATGAAAGAAGTGTGCTGAAGGAGCAAGACAGGAACATGTATATTTCACTATCACCTGAAATTCTCCAAACTCTAAAGTGAGTACGAAAGTTGGGAAATACAGTCTACTAATGTCTTTGTATGGGAAGCACTAGCATCTGATACAGATGACAGGTCTTTTACAGAAACGCTGCTGTTGGGGAAGGTGTTATATGTTCTCTGCACGTTGGAGTACTGTGTGGCAGATATAGCATGTCACAAGTGAGACACCAGAAACACCTTTACAAAAAGCCGCGGTCACTGCAGCATGTAAGCTGTTGTCCTTGTTAGGCAGTTTTAATAGAAATGTTTTTCCAGGAAGTAGTCTCTCTACTTTTATTATATGTTTAGAACAAAACCAGCTTTTTTTCAGTTCTGACTCCTTCCCATACGCCCTCCTTTTTTTCCCCATTCTGTAAGGTTTAACGAAAATAAATAAGGAAATGAGGAAGAAAAAGTAAGTTCTGTTGACAATAAATAATGTGGGGTTTGGTGTGGGACTTTTTTAAGTAGAAGAGGGATGTAGATGCTGTCTGTGAGCTCCCGCAGAGGTGGCTTCAAGAGATGTTTTGATAGTTCAGGCAGTCCAGTGTGGATGGCTTCTCTATTTCCATAGAGCTTTGGTAAGGGTTTCGCTGCAGTAAGCTTCCCCACCAGCTTCAGCGTGGGCTACCACAGCCAGTGCACTGCAGCTGCCTGTGTTTGCCTCTGTCCTGCCTGTGTGCTGCTCTATGGCACGTGCCCAAGTACCATATATATGCAGGAATACTCAGGACTGGTTTTCTTGCAGAGTCCTTTTTTGATTTTCCTCTAGCTTGGTTCAGTGTGCCACAACATCCCCTCAAGGAGGCCGCTGGAGAAGCAGGCTGCTGAGGAATTAGCTCAGCATCTGGAAGGCTCAGAGATCTGCGTCTGTTTCTTTGGAGCCTGACGGGGAAGAACTTGCTTTCCATTTAGAAAGGAAAGACTGCTCGAAGTGGGAAGCCTCCTTCTCCCATTCTTGTAACTACTGATTAGTTAATCTATCTTCCTTGGAGGTTCCCCTCCAGAATGCAAATAGGCTTAAAAGCTTGCTTCTCTTCAGAACACAGAGGATATAAGCCATGCTTGATGTCTTGATAGCCGAAGTTCATTGATATAACCACAGTCAGACTGTATACTTACTCCCCTCCTGAAATAAGAGCAATTAGAGGTCCTCACCAGCATGAAACTGTCCAGGTGGATAATGGAATGCTGGTGTTGCTGTCTAGGAATAAGAAATTTGAGATTTTGTACCTGCACAGGAGGCTAGAGTTGTCCATGGTTGAACTGAAGCAGAAAAGCTTGATGCCTGCCTGGCAGTGCCACCAGCCCATGCAGGCTTGCGGGTCATGCTGAGCAAGGGCCACAGGGAGACCTGAGGCTGGACCCCAGCAGCAGTGGCAGCAGCGTCCCTTGGCGGCCCCACAGGCTGCAGCTGCCTGCCCAAGAGAGGGACCAGTTGGACACAGCAGGGCGGGCAAATGGGATCAGTTTTCTTCCTGGCCTCATTTTAGTTCTCTGTGCAGACTAGAGTTCACCTACGTGTTCCTTTATCTAACTGCTCCTATTAATTGGCATGTGGAAAAAACCAAAACCCTATTTCCTCATTCCCCCGCTCCCTTAAAATGAAAATAGTATGTGCCAGCCAAACAATTCGTTTCAATTCAAGATATTTTTCAAAATCTTTTTCATATATCGGCTGTTTGGGTTACTATTACTGAATAACTTCTGTAAATGCTTATAATTTACTGGCATTTGCTGTGTGGTTGTACATGATGCAAGAGAGAAGGAACGAAAAAATAGGGATCCTAATACTTTTCATTATAGACCAAAGAGATCTAGCTGGAGACAAAGCTGCCTGTGTGTCCAGAAGATGTATCGGAGGGTCACTGTGCAGACACCAGTGTGCACTTGCTGCTAGAGCAGCATGCATCGTCTGCATTTGCTTGTCTGAAGAAGGTGACTTGGCCCTCTACCAGACTCATGTCCACTCCACCGCATGGACTGAGTTTCTGGGCACATCAGTGATCGTGGATCCTTTTGCAACCCAGCTGTGGGCTATGTTGCCAAATGCACGTGGGCCCCTACAACAAGGGAGTGCAGAGATCTGTCTGTGAAGATGACCTCCACCTTCCCCAGGCCTGGGGACTTAGGACAGCTTAGAAGCAGAAGGGTCAGGTGCTTGGGTGATGGTGGATTTCTACAGCTCCATCCACTTCGCCGGGTGAAAATCTTGCACAGAAGGATTTTATCATGCTTTGCTAGATAAATATTATAAATCCTTCCAGCTAAAGATGAACCAGAAAGCGCTCTTTCATTTGTGAGCATGGGGTTGCTTTTTCTATGAACAGCAGTGGGAGAGAAAACTGAATACCTTATTTCTTCTTGATTTTTAAAATCTGTTTGGTAATTTTTAAACCATTCTGGATTATTTTTATAGCATGCTGGGTCCAATATGCCATTAAACAAGCTGTTTGGTCTCGGGTGTACTGTAAACACTTGTTCACCCCAAAAGAAGGTTAAAAGTTTTATTTTTGTATGTAAAGACCAGTTTTTTATAGAATATTTCATACCCAAAAGTAAGAGAACTACATCCTGCTGTGGTATTAATATATTTTTTCTCTGAAAAATGAAACTTGTTCGTTTTACCATAACATGAGCAATGCAGAGGGAAAAACTGCTCATTGAAGAAAATTATGTATAAAGGGCATTGCAGTCTCCACTTCCCTCCTCTCCCCTTTCCCCTGAGAAAAACCCCTTAATGCTGTATCACTTGCATTGAGAAAAGTCTTCTACATTCAAAACAAAACCAAAAACAAACCTTCAACAACTTGGATCTCCCTGTAAAACAATGCAGAAAGCAGATTTTCTCACTTCCAGGGCTGGGAGGGAGTGGTTGTTAGGAGTGAGGGATGACCTACCCATCCCTCCCAGCCATTGGGGTTTCTGAACCAAGACTTTCAGAAGGATTTACCTTCCATCTTGTCATTGACCAGGGAGGCCATCGCAGGACAGTGCTATGAAGAAGAAGGGACTTTGTAGGGGTAGGTCATGTGCCAGAAAAAATGTCTAGGTTGAAAGCTGATGACTTGAGGATATAGAGTAGTACCATTACTCCTGCAATAGCTGAAATTTGGTCTTTGCTTTCGTTACACATCTCAGTTTACACAAGTTTGTGACTCACAGATCAAATCAGTTGTTTAGGGGAAAAACATAACAAACCAAATCCTTGGCAAGGAATGAGACTTAAGGAAGAAAGAAAAAGGGGGGGGGGGGTGTGGAGAAGAAAGAATGTTTCCAGTCTACATGAAATACAGTTTTCCTGTTGGTGGCTTACTTTACTTATGTGAGTGTGAGTCAAAATTGGCTTTTCTTTTTAAACCAGCTCTGGTACAAAAATTGTACTTTGGCCTGAAATGGTGGGTTTTTGATGTTTTTCAACTGTCGTCAAGTATCAGCATTATTGCTATTGGCTGTTTTGGCTACCTGCAGGGTAATTAGTATCAGTGAAATTCAGAAAACCCGAAGTTTCCAGATAGATACTTTAGGCTTCTTTGTTTTAATGCAAATGTGATTTTAAAGTGGGATCAGTGTTAGTGCTCTTCTGCTATGACTGGAACTTTCAAGCATTTAGAACTTCAGTAGGAAGAATATAGAGGCTTTTTATTAGTGTGGATACTGGGACTTTCTTAGATGGAGTTTTATGGTGGCATCTCCAACAGTCTGAAAAATATGCAAATCTTTTCCAAGGTCCTGGACAGGGTGGCTTAGCTAAATATTTCAAATTTTAGCTCTCTCAAAACAAAAACAGGACATAGCTGGAGGGGAAGGAATGATTAATGCATGATAGTGCTATATACAATATAGATAAATGTACATATTCTCTTCCCTCCCTCCCCACCTCTGCAAACATGAGCTTTTAGCATGAAAAAGCAAATCTAGAAGTGTTCTGGATTCTGGTCAGACTTCTTATTTTGTTAATTCAACTGTGGAGTAAGATATTAATGATCCCCAGATGTTGTTTATAATGATTGATTTTTCAGTTGTGATAAAATACTTGCAGTTTTTTTAAACAATTGATATTTCATAGTGTGCTCTGCAGCGTTTGAATAAAATGTCTGAAGGCAGAGCTGTTTATGTGCCCAACATAATTGCTTCTGTTAAGTGATTTCTTCATTCTTAACATTTTTAGCTCTTAATTGCTTTTTCCCCATACATCTAAAAATAAATATTTGCAAGTTTTGCATTCTGTCACTCATTGAAATGCATAAAATATTTGTATACTGAAAGCAAAAAGCACCGATAGGGGGTCACATTCTGTCTCACTTTGTGGAGTAAATTCAAAATAACTCGATCCACTTCAGTGACTGTTACTCAAGATTTTCACCAGATAACCAAGGGCAGAATGTCACCCAATGTTAACAGCAAGCTGTTAAGCGAACAGAAGTAATGTGTGGTAAAGTAAGATAAAATACCTTTCTGTCTGCGAGAACTTCAATAGAAACAAATGCAGTTAATTATTTTTATTTTTTTTTTTGGTACATTTTCAGGAGCAAACATAGTTGTAACCCAGATAAATATTAAGATAGATATTTTTTCCACTTTATAATCAAAACTCCTTTATGGAGAGCACTGATTTTATTCAGGTTGCACATTCCCACTGCCCTCAGGAAGGCAGCTGATGCTGAGTGGAGGGGCAGGTGCTGCCGGAAAAGCTGCTTCTGCTGATTTCCCCTGGCCCCTTGGCATCACTTCTCAGCCAGGGCTGGTGGTGACTGGCTGTCCTGCACAAAGTAGCTGCCCGAGAAGCCTGCAGCGGCTGCTTGGCACCACTGTGAGAGCACAGCTCCCAAGGCGAGGGCACTTGGGAAATTGGTATGGCTCCTTACCTCTTCAGGTGCCCTTGGGTAGCAGTCCGGGAGAGAGGGGGGCTTGCGCTGTGAGCACGCGGTGCCACGTGCCCAGCTGCTCAAGGAAGCACCAGGGCTGTGAACCGTGGGGTGGCTGGTATGGCCTCCCTGTGCTGGGGCAGGAGGGGAGGTGAGGTATCCTCCCTCCTGTGAGACCCCGTGGCAGAGCTGAGAGCTGTGCTTTTAGCTGCTTCTCCTTTTTCATTTTTAATTGAGTAGTGACTGTGTGATGGTATTTTGGGGTTTACATGTTTTGTTGGCTGGAGTTTGGCAGAGAATTAATGTGTAGTTTCAGCAAATGAAGGGTTAATATGTGAGCTGTTCTTCTGTGCCTGATAAATGTAACTTATCACATGGCATTTTGTCATCTATTACACAGGCGTCTGTTTTATTGGTGTCCATTCACTAAATGATTGTAGATATAAATTACTAATTCCTCCTATATAAGATTCCCACTCAATGGCTAGTTTTATGATTCAGCTATCAAAATGACTTTGTCATTATAGCAAAAAGTAAGCCCAGCTGCATTTATTGTGAGCGTGAGCCATGTCCATCATACATGTTCTCATTTCTGAAGCCATCTTTTGGTTTCCCCCCCCATATCCCTTCATTAGAGCATTCCCAGTTGACTGTCCCCCCTGGTTTCAGTGCCTCCCTTGGACCACCGGGCCTGCCCTGATGCTTGAGCTTTGTTTTGGGAGAGCTTTTGGTACCTTGGCATCCCGAGCCTTATGAGCAGCATCCCCGAGGTGGTGGGGCTCAGAGTGGCCAGGAGCAGGGGAGACCTTTGCTCCCAGGGAAGGGCCCGTGTTCCTGCGCCCATACAGTGGAAAAGAGAAGTGGTTTATGTCAGAATATGGTCACATTCTTCTGATTAAACCCACTCAAAAAAGACAACATTGTAATATTTTCCAGTGACTGTTTATCATGAATTACGTCAGCCTTCGTTTAAATTGCTATTATTTCTCCTTAATGCTTCTTGGTGCCTGCATAATTTACAGCATTGGCAGCTGCAGGACTATGAAATAACCTTTCACAACCACCGTACAGTAGTAAAGAACATGAAGTTTTTGTTGTTAATTATTATGGGACTCCTTTAAGTTTTTTTACAAAGTGACATAAAATATTGTTGAGGTATTTATGGTTAAAGCTACTTTTACATGGATCTATTTTGCTTCTGGCTAGTTCTTAACTAAAGCAGTCATTTGTGGTTATTATGCCTTGGGAGATATTATGTCAGAACTGGTTTAAGAGTATTATTATGTATCACATGTCATATATTACATGTCAGCACTTGAGGCTGTCTTTCAATAAAAACAAATGTAATTTTAGCTAATGGTCTTTTAGGTATAGGCCCTTTGTAAACTTACCTGAGTTCATTTGAAGGTATACTCAAAAGCTTTGTTCTCCCAGAGTGCACTTGAGTAATTTCATTCTTGCTTCGGATGGAATTTCCAAAATATTTATCATTATTTCAATCAGAGGGTGCTGCCTCTAAAAAGCAAATAGTTGCCCAATACTGAGGTTAATGTACACATTTTAAGGAGCTGTAACTGTTACTCATTACTTTGTTTACTTCCCCCCCCCGAGCTCACGCTTCCCAGGTTCCCTACTGGTCAGGCTGATAGTAGTAACCCAGGCAACTAAGCCACCTAATGACGATACTTCACTGCACTGTTTAAATTAATAGTTTATACCTTCTAGATAATCTGTGGGTGAAGGGGGTATAAATTAAAGCTTGCAGATGAGTTTTGGGTTCCCTTGAAGTTTCGTTTCAAATCTGGAAAATGCAAACTTACACAAAGCAAACTTCAGATTAATATGTCATTCCCCTTGGTTCCAAATACTATGCATATTTTCCAGTACTTACTTATTTAAAGCAAGAAATGAAGCATATAGGGTGTGCCAGAATGTTTGCAAAGAATGAAAACACATAAGTGACTCATGAACTTTTTCTGATTTTCTTCTTAATGTGTAATTAATTAATTACTGCCAGGCAAAGAAAAAAAAAAAGGCATGATTTCTTCCACCTCCTCCAATGTATGTTTGAGCACCATAACAATGATCAAAGCCCCTATTTGTCTGTAGTTACATTTTCCTCCATGGGGCTACTCATTTTGGTGACTCTATTGTAGGGAACGGAAACCCTGCTGGGCAAAAAATCAGTCTTTATCCACACACACCCCCCCAAATGCTCAGGCTGAAGATGTGAAGATGCAAACATGAAATTAAAAAAATAAGCAAAGAGCAGAGTGAGCATTTCATGTGTTGTTAAGGTGGAATTTAATAAAAGGAACATAAAATGGAGCTAAACTTGCCTGGATGCTGTGAGATTTTTTTAATATTAGGCAGCATGCTTGATTTCCCTGGAAATGAGCGAGCAATCTGAATTTAGAGTTGTTTGGCAGGGGGAGGGGATGTTTCGTTCTCTTTTTTAATCAAAGGCATTTCACAAGCCGATTGCAAATGAAAGGGGAATCTATCATTACGTAAGAATGTAGCAAACTTTTCCGTTTACTGAATGAATATTAGGTATTTCAGGAGCAGATAAAAGAGGGAGACAGAGCTGAAGTCTTAGAGATTTTAATAAAGATTGAAGTTAGTAGTGAAAAGGTCAAAGTGCCATTTGTTGAGCCCCTGCTTCTGGCATGGTTTCAAAGCTCACAGTGCTGACTGGGGGACTGTGATGTGTGTTAATGAACAGTTGTGGCACTTAACTGAGATCATGGGTTGGTCACATGAATATATATAAAAGATATGAGTGAAGATTTGCCCCCCTTTTTGCTGCAGTTTGGCTGTTGGAAGGACTAAACAATTAAAAGAAATGTTTTAAATATTTGAACACCACATTAAGTCTCCTAGTCTGTAAGGAAAATGAGCTATGAATAATAGAATACTGCTCTAGTTAAATATAGTTATTCAAAATTGTTTTTAGCTACAGATGTTATGCCATTTTAGAAACTTAGACTAAATAATGTCAGATCTTGTTTGCTTTTTTAGTATGTTGTTCATTTATTGGGAAATTCAAAATTTAAAACATCTGGAAAAGGGTTTGGTGTTCACTAAGTAATCTTTAAAATGTGTACATTTCAGCCTTACTCTTATAGAGCTGTTTAGAAATGACTGAATTGTATATTATAGTTATAAAGTTCTGTAAACATGCTCTACCATGTAGATGACAGGGAAACATGAAATGGGAAAATGGGATAATTCTGGAGCCAAATTTTGTATATTACAGACTTGATAAAACAGCAAATGGCTTTCTCAATTTAAATAATTTGTAACTTTCCAGGAACATGCATGGGTGTTATGAACAGTATGCGTAAAATAGCAGCAGAAGATAATGTTCATTCTCCTTTAATTCTCCCTTTGATGTTTATGTGTCAAAACGAAGGAGTTAATTTATCTAAGAGTTTCACTGCATGAGTTGGACTGTACAAAACCAATCATGTAGAAATAATAGACTACCATTGGAAGTGCTGTACTATTGCAGTTTTAATAGCTCTTCAGTTCTGCTCAACAATTAGTCCATACATTTTATAGCTGTGTCTTTAAGAAACTGGCACACTCAGCAAAATCACAGTAATTGGGAGATGATGCAATGCGGAGAGAAATCAGAGGAAGAAAATAATTGAAAAATAATGTTTTGTTCAGATTTGGGTTTGTTTTCTTTTAAAATTTTAAACACTGCAGTAGTAATTACTGATGGGTGAGACTTCAGCAGAATTTAAATTCCACGTGGCTGTGTTTTTGTGAACTTGTTTTTACATCAAATTGCAAAAGAGGCAAAATAGGGCATTAAAATTCTTGCTATGGTTTTCTCTCTCTGAAATCAAGTGAGAGCATAAAGAGTGATCCAGAGGAGGCTTTTTTCCCCCTCTATTGACGTTAGTGCTGTTTGAGTAAGTTCTCATTACCTGTCAGATTCTTCGTAAACCAGATCAGACAGATCACGGACAATACGTGAATTAGTTTATCATTCACTCTGAAGGCAGCTGAAGAGACCTAAGCAATTCCTTTTTGCTTGTGTCCAGTGAAGAAGGTACCAGTGTGTTATGGTGTGAGCATCCATCTTCCCAATGATGGCCAGTGGATGCTGGTAGTTTCTTTGTAGGACCTTGTTTTTATGCATAAGTACTACATGCATATGAAGGCAAATAAAAAAAAAAATTTGCTTTTTTTGTAGGTTTATCATTGGCAATTAGGACTTTGTAATGTCTTTTAATAGATTTGTTGTCCGTTATAGGTTAAAAGTCAGTGAAGCAGTGAGAGTTTGCATTTCAGTTGAAGTTTGGGCCTTGGTATTATATATAGCTGTGTCTTAGTCTTTTAGTGATCAGACAAGCATTTCTTGTGCCTCAGGGCTGCAGTGTTGGTCTTAATGCCATAAATTACTTGAGGGTAATGATAGATAACCAATTGACTGGAGTAAGAGAGGAAACCTCGTTCTTAGGTGAATAAGCAGAGGAATAGTGAGAAGAAATAGAGAGGTGTTACTACTACTGCATATAATGCTACAAGAAATCATTGTCAACCCTCCTAAGAGGTAACATTTTGGTAAGTCAGTCAAATGATGACAGCTTTCTGCAAAAGGGGGTGATACAATTTCATGGGATAACTGCACTACTAATACTTACATGGATTTTTCTGAACTATGAGCTGCAGAGGAACATGGAAGAACAGGAAGAGTTTGTTAGAGAGATTTTTCCCCGCTTTCAGCTTTGTGCCCAATTCTGACACCCATGCTTTGCACATTGTATTAAAATACTGGACAGGGTGAAGGAAGGACCCAAAAAACAGTTCATAGTACATAAAATTTGCCTTCAAGTGAATGACTGTCAATCTGCTTAGTGCATGAAGGAGAAGGCTTAAAAAGCCACCTGATCATAGTCTGTTAGTATGTCCATGAGGAGAAAAACTATGATGGCAGAGGCCTTTCTAATTCGCCAAACGGATACATAGCAGAACCCCATGCTTCAAAGTGGAAGCAGATAAATTAATGCTGAAACTAAGGCACAATTATCTAGCAGCAAGGGGTAATTAGCCATGTGAACAACTTAGCTAGGAGTAACATAGATTCTTTATTACTTGAATCTTTTAAATCAAGACCGATTTCGAAAAGACGTGATCCTTACTCAAGGAAGAGATACCGTTTCATCCAGTGGTTACTCTGACATTAGCGGTATTTACTGAAAGTAAACAGAGCACTAATATCCTACCAATTCCTTCTGGCCTTTAAAAATGTTACTGTATTAATATATGTAATTTGTAGGATCTGGCCAGTAAGGGCTAGATTGTGCTGGATCTTGTGTCCATTACACAATAAAACAAACCTTCCTAAAATTTGCTTCCACTCTTATGTAGACAAGGCAGAGCTTTGATTCTGCTTTGTGGACCAGAGGCTGAGGAACAGGGTTACAGAGGAAGCTGGTGCATTAGGAGCTAAATACCAGTGTCTTCACTAGTCCACCTCACTGGCTGCTGATACTCCATGTCCTCTTTGTTCTCCTTACCTGTCTCCATCCACCATGAGCAGTTGCCTGTCTCAGCACCAACTGGGCAGCGTGCTCCTCTGCTCTGGTTTCTGGAGGCTCATCAGTCCCTTGCCTGTTCTCTTTTGCGGAGATCAACTTAGGAAGAATTGGATCTGGTCCATTTTAGGCCACTTCGGTAACTTCTACAAAGGGCTGTCTTCTCAGTCGAAGTACAGAAAATGTACCTCAATAGCATCTTACTTAAATGGGCAGCCACACACTGTGAGGTCATCTGCAGACTTACTATACCAACTTCATGAGTCTTCACTGATGGGTCCTTCACAGACATTTCCAGTCACCTTACCTTTTTGCATAATAGCTTTGAAAAGCGTGTTAATTAAAAAGCAGGTGTTAGCAACAAGTAAGTAATAGAGGAGGAGGAATTTGTTTGAAATAAGCAGTTTCAGCCCCCAGGAAGGGTAAGACAATATATGAAAATGCTAATGGTGATCATCCTGTTAACATGGGTAACACTCACAGATGCTGCTGCTGCTTCAACAGGGAGGTACAGTGCAACCTTCCAGCTCTGTAATCACCCTGCAGTGTTTCACTCTGGATTTGCAACTGTAGTAGTAGAAGTTAAACTCCCAGTGAAAACAGCTCTTTGCTGTGGGGTGGCATGTTTACTTTAAGTAGGTGTTGATGATTCTACTTCTCACTTCATTGATTAAATAAGTCGCTTCATCTTCATCTTAGTCTTACAGACCTCAGCTGAACTTTGCTGAGATGAGCCTGTGTCCCATTACATACTTTCACAGAGGTAGAGCACAAGTTTGAAAAATGGAAAAGATTATTCCCAGGGTCTTTAGCAGCTCTTAGCTCAGAATACCATGTTCAAAATTAGCAGTATCGTTGCCCTCATTCTTTTATAGCATCCTGATTTTGCAATGAACCATAATCATTTGATTTGCCAAAAAAATAATGGTTCTTCAGGGGTTTTTTTTTTGGTGTTGCTTATTTTAAAAGGCAGCCTGTAATTAAGATGAATACACGTACATTGTGAGTGTTTAATTATGGTGGAGATGGGTTTGTTATAATACAACAACAAGAACAACAACAAAAAACACCACCAAAATTACCTAGCTGCAAATTCTTGCAATTGTTTAGTTTAAACGTTTAAGTCAAGTTATGGAAGTCTGTGTTTACTGTTTTTAGAGCTTGATCATGACATTGGAATGTATTTTGGAAAAAAAAGACCCCATAAAATGAAATCCACATTTACGGGTAAGGAGCACAGAGCACTTAGGATCAGCAGTGAGACTACAGTATCTCTTTGAAGTGTAGCAAGGAGGAGTACTTGCTGCTGCCATTTTGGGTTTAGAAGGTAGTGAATTGATACACTTGGTAAGTTCTAACACTAGCTGTAACAGCAGCTGACCCAACACCATTAATTTCATGATAATGTGGATCGTAATATCCCAATGTGACAGCAGTCAAAAGATAAAACTAGATCTGAAGCTCTTCATTTAAAATAAAACTTTATAATAGAGTCAGGTCTCCTAAGACACTTCTTTTGTGCTGACCTGCATGTGAGTAATCTTGGTGACTCATCTAGCCTCTGACATACTGCAGCCATCAACATTCCCAGCCGCGAGTGTTGCCCTGCATAAAGGAAATATCCTATTTTTGGTATGGCAATGTCCTCAGTTTTAAAGAATTTTCCTCTTTTAAAGTGCTCAGACAATTAATGCCTCATGCATGTATTCAACAATAGTTGCCTAGCAACCATCAGAAATATTCGGGAGAGCAAAGGAAGCCGAGATGAATGAGCAGAAACATCAGCTCCCATTTCAGGTGAGCTGGAGAAGGTGTCAGGGCAGTGCTGAATGTTTAGGTCTTAGCATGAATATCCATGAAAATCGGACAGTCCCAAAGTAGCAAATACAAGCTCCAACTTGCATGTCAGTCAGATACAGAGATGAGACGAGTCACGCAGCCAGAAGCAGTTGCAGGAGGTTGCAGTCAGTTGGGCTTTCGTAGTTTTAGAGCCTAGACCAAAACAATGTAACAATGATTGAAATAAATTATAGAAAGTCAACAAACACTCCTTAATAGCTGAGAAAAGTTTTGCTAGCTTATGTTGTATTCCACCTGCAGCTAGAGAATGTGTAAAGTTCCCGCTTCCTTTGGTGGAGGTTTTTGGGCATGGGTCTAAATATCAGGCAAACTCCTTGCATGGGGCTTGGCTCCAACCGTTCTCTTGCATTGCCACCTGGTTCCCATGTTCTCATTTTGCATTTTAGTTTTGGTATAACTTTTACATCACAGGAGGTTTTCTCACTCTTCCGAGTCAGGTCCTTTATGCCTTTTTTTTTTTTCATCAGAGAGGTTGAAATGAAATGCTTGGTCTAGGGTTGGAAGGACTGAACTTTCTCATGCTGGGTTGACATACTATTGGGGACAGCTCTGCCACAGCAATGTTAGTGTGGCCACATCTGGTGCCTCTCCCTTTACTGGATGAGATTTGGTGCTGCTCCACAGTCTCCCCAGTGGCTGCTCTATTGCAGTGGCTCAGGGCGCTTGGTGCTCAACATGGTGGAGTGTGGGAGCACAGGACCCTGGGACCCACGGTTTAGTGAGACAAAAGAGTTTTGATCTGTAGAAGTATTTTTAGTTGGTTTCTTTTCATTAAACACATTAAAGAGCCTCATCATTGCCCATTAGTGTTGCTCAGAACGTTTTTTACTGCCTGCCCAATTTGAAGAAAATGATGAAATTCTGACATTTTCCTGTTGGATAGAAAAATTGGATTTATGACCATCTCTACTTCAAAGGTAAAGGTTAAGAGCAAGATTATGATCTCCTTTCCACTCATGTAAATCCACAGGAGTCAATTACTTTGGGTTGACAGTGATGTGATTTAGATCAGAATCTGGCATTAAAGCTTTTGGGGGTTTGCTCCTATACCCATTGACTTCAGCGCCACTTGACTACCAACTCTTTGCTTTTGGTATGTGGTGGTGGTATTTGCATGTGGAAGCGCCTCAGGGGCCCCACATAAAACATTGGTTCACTAACTTTAGTGGGGTTTTTAGATTAGATGTTAAAATGTTGAAATCAAAATATGTAGGGGGTGGTTGGGAAGTAGCAGATGCACAATGGCGATCAGAATAATATAATTTTTTAGGTTGCTAACTCATGACTTAGAGCTGAAAAAAATCCTTTATGTATCTTGGAGGTTGGAGGCTTTTACTCTTTCTGATTATAAAAGGCATTTATTTCTGGCCTTAATGGTTGATGAGATATCAAATTTAAAATATGCCATGATCCTATAGTCTGGTAGTGCTTTCTGGCACTGGTCAGTGACTAAATATAGCCAGTTTTGAACCGCTGTGATAAACCTGGAAATAATGTTCAGCAGAAAATTCTCAGACAATTCCATAGACAAATGTGGTATATGAAATGACTTTTCTGGATCGCATCTGGTTCGTACTGTATATGCTTTTGTGCCCTGTCTCTCTCATGGCCATGTTTTCCAACTGCTATCCTAAAAATGTTTTGTGGTACAGATAAATCTTGACTGAAGCATCTCAGTGGTTCATGTTGCTTCATGCTAAAGCAACAAATAACATAAAGGGTTTTTAAACCCCAGCTATTTCACGCATTCCTTTTGGCTTTGTAAACCATGTTGCTTTGTTTTTATGAAAAGAAGGTGTATTGTTAAAAAAATAAAAAAAAAAAAAGAAATATAGCATGTGTTTCCAAAAATCAGTGATTCAAACGAGCATAGTCCAGGAACATGCAGATTCTTGCATTGTATTATGGAATTAGTGGTATTCATCTGTCATGCATAATGTGAAGGTGATATTCAGAGGAGGAAAAGAGCCTTTCTGAAAGGATTTTTTTCTTTTTTTTTTTTTTTAATGATACACTCACATTTGGGTTTTTTTTCTTTTTTAAGCTCATATATAGTTCTACTAGGCTATGTTTAATTTCAAGATGGTGTCTTTGCTAGAAAGATAATCAAATGTAATGTCTTCCACAACCTCTTCATATGCATGACTGCATAAAGCTTGTGTAACAGTTTATTATTATAAAATTAGTATAGCATAGCATAGAGCAAACTGGGCCCCTGGCCAGATGAACTAGACAATGAATAGTTATATAAGGTTTTGAAGCACATGTATTAGAACACAAGCGCCCTGTATTTTCTTCTCAATTGTCTGCTGTTTGTTAATGTTTCCCTTTCAACGTGATTGCATCTCAATTTAATAGCACTTGCCATTTCAGGGTTTACTGTGCCAGCGCTCACATAGTTACATCCCCTCTGTGCTGCAAAGCCTGCATGTATATTAAAACTGAACTAGGCATGGTTAGCTAATGGGTACTTCGAGAGATATGCACTTATAGAATTAAGTGATGTATGTAATTGTTAATTTTGTGTTAACAAGTTTGAAAAATGTGTTTCACCAATAATTGTAAAGCTTTGTTCTGTGCAAAGTGTGACATTTTAATTCTTGTTGAGCAGCTTCCTACCTCTGCTCTGTGTTTTCATGGCAGGGTATTATTTTGCAATCAAGGTAAAAGCATTATTTATTAAAGTTCTAAAATATTACATTACTGGGAGTTTTAAGCTGCAGATCAATCTCCTGTTTCATAAAAGCATTTCATTGATTTTATTTTTTTTTTTTAATTGGTCTTCGAATTTAAGTTCCGCATTATGGATTGCATATGATTCCAGAAACAGAGGGATGTTTTAGTGGAGACTCAATGCAGCTTTAAATGCAATGATGTACCTGTCACAGGATTGTGACAGAACTGTGGGAAAGGCTTGTATTTGGCATATGCAGCTTTGGGACTGTCAGATCCCAGCCTGCTGCATTTTTGGCACAGGGAGTCCATTGACTTGGGCTGTGGGAAACCTACATTCAGCACTATCAGTCCTTGTGTCTTTTTCTGCGCCTCCAAAGGAACTTTTGAAAGAGGCTTCATATCTTTGGGGGTCAAGTAACTCTTCCATGCTTTCGGTGGTGCAGGACAGCCTTTCCATGATGAGAGGGTGCTCAGTAGCCTCTGGCTGCAGTAGCCCAGGTGTCACCCAGTGGAAGAGTGACACTTGCACCTGCCTTCATGGTTTTATTTGCTTTCTGTGTGTAATTCAAACAGCGCAGGAGTCCGGGTTCCCCTGCTCCCCATTGCTTCAGTCCTCCTGTTCATCAGTTCCTTGTGCCAGGCATTCATCTTTTGCCCCCCTTCACCACATGGTCCCATCGCTGTCCTCATCCCCTCCCTGGTCCCTCTTTGTTATGCCAGAATAATGCCATGAATGTGGTGGTTCATTCATGCCATTGCAGATGTGGGACGAAAGCCTACCTGTTATTTCCTCTTGTAGAGAATAAACTAATTCTTCCATCACTAGTAGGCTAACTATGAAATTGCATAGAGCAAGGCTCACATATTTCTTCCAGCTAACAGAGACTTCATTTGCATATTCTGTGTCAACTCATCTGTGGAGTCTGACCTCATGCAGACTTACTGGTTGCCATTCAGCACGGGAAGGCAATTGAAAACGGGGGGACCACCACCATCCCCCACCGAGTTCAGGAGCAGCTGTGGCTAGGATTTGACTTCCCAGTAAAGTAAGATTTTCTCATTTGCGAGTAAAGATAAAGAAAGGGTGCAGTGGGAGAAGCATAATAGGCTCAAAACACAATAAAAATAGCAAAGGAAACAAACAGTTTGTGCCTAATTTGAAACCAACTGATCTCCATGGTGATTGCAACAAATCTGTGCTATGTTTGACTGTTCGGTGAAGACAAAGGTTAGAAATAGGAGTTCACCCACCATGCTAGACCATTTGAATGAGCAGAGGAGTAGGAGGGTTGGTACTTTCCTGATCATTGAGTGGCTGTGTGAAGGTGCCAAGGAGAATTCAGGGAATAACCTCATTGAAACTCCATAAGATTTGAGTGTCTTTCTTCCTCATGCATCTTCAGAACAATCAGCCTTTATAAATTTCCTGGAGTTTTTGTTTTCAACAGTGCTGTTTTGTGGAAAGAAGAGTCTGTAGCACTGTGGCTTCAGACAAAAGTAATATGGGAGAAGACCTTCAGAAACGAGGCAGTAAGCTTGAAAACTTAAAGAAATAATAGGACTAACATACTTGCCACAGTAAATAATTGGACTATAACTTCCCCAAAATTCTTGATTGGCATTTTCTCAAAGTAATTCCTTATGTGAAACAGAAGCCTCAGATAAAATTTCAGCCTTAATTTACAGATACTTGAGACTGAGGAGGGGGGGGGTGCATCAATCCTTACCAAAGAAGAAATTCCTGTTCATGGTAGTCTGAAATACTGTCATGTGATGAGTCAGAAAGTTTTTATTGTTCACATCTTCAGAGGTCAGGGCTACTGAGTTTTGGCGGGCAGACTGGGCAGGTAGCATTTGCAAATCAACACGTCTCCTTTTGCTGAAGTCATAGGCACAGAAACCTTCCTGTTTGCAGCAGGTGTGTGTAAGTTTCTGGGGGTTTTAAATATTAATTCTAGAGGGCAGAAGATTATACTTTTGAAATCCTTAGTCATAATGGAAAGATCTCCAGAGGCAGCTGATGAAGATATTCAGAGTGCATGTTACACTACATCAAGATCTAGATTTTCTTGAGTAAATATTGACCAATTTGACCTTTGCTTTTCCTCAGTCAATATTTATTTCTTGGGACAGTGAATCTTCATATTCACGTTAGTTGAAGTCCAAGTCTACTTAACAGTGTACTTGGAAATCCAGGAGTGGTGCTGATTTGCCTTGGTGCTACTTTTATCTGTTTAAAATTGGATATACAGAGTGTTTGGCCACTCATGTCGCTTTGTCAGATTTCCTAAACAAAGCAGCATCAAGTTCATGGCTGGTGGGGAGCCTTCTAGGAAAAACCTAGATCTGGCAGCAGGCAGAGTGGAGTGGAGCAATCCCTTTATTGGAAATGAGGATGAGGATTGCCATCCAATGTCAAAGCCCTTCCAGATGCTATAAGGAGAAGGGGACTGACTGGGATTAGTCAATGAAATTCTTGCTGTGTTTTTCTTGAGGCAGAAAGTAGATGGTTTTGAGCTTTTTGAACCTCCCACAGTCTTCCAGCAGCCTAATCCCACATTACCCTAATCAGGTATTGTGTAGAACTAAAGAAAGGCACAGCCCAGGAGACCAGTCTGCAGGCAAAGGGGACAGTGGGTTACCAGAGGTCCCACCCTCCCCTGAGATACAGATGTGCTCAGGTGACCCCCAACGCTGCTGGCTCAGCGGCCAGTTACTTCCTTATTTGAAATGGCCTTTTACAGGTCAGTATTGAAGTTACTCCCCAGCCCCTGCTCCCCGCTGCTGGGCTTGTTATGTCCCCCTGGTTTGAGAACTGGGCTTGGAAACCCTGCAAGCTTCCTGTGACTTGAGAGCCAGGGTTCGGTCACTAGGGGCGTAGAGCAAATAGAGTAGCCCTGATCATGCCCTGTCAAATAGGACGCTAATACCCCCCTTATTATTTCAGTAGCAGTTTTGGGGCCCTGGCTTATGTGAAACTGAGAGACAGCTTTCCCCTGGAAAGTGGGGATACTGGGGCAGCACATGTGGCTGGAGCCGTTAGGTCAGGGTCCCTGGACACAAGAGGTCCTGGAACCTCCCTGCTGCTTACTTTCTTGGTTGCTCTGTGTCTCCTCTTCACAGTGTCCCACAGCATTGCTGGGTTCTGCCAGCAAAAGCCTCCTGTCACCAACAGGGGCAACACATTGGGGTGGAAAGCACAATTCCTGTGCTTGTGAGCTACGCTGTGAGCGTGAGAACAACTGGAAAGTGCTATTCAGGCTGTGGAGAAAGGCAGTGCCTTACAAATATCTGCTTATGCAAATCAAATAATTTGTCTTTTCAAATGTTCATTTCGCCTTTTCCCTGATGATATTTTCTGAATTGCCATATGCACTTCTTGTGATATTTCAGTCTTGTCAAATTAAGAAGAGAAAGCCGTATAATTAGCTTAGGATATATACCAAATAAAGTAATGTTTGTCATTTTTCCTGTGTAATCAGTCAATAATATTACAGATGGCCTGTAAGTTTCAAAAAAAAAAAAAAAAAAAAAAAAGTCTAACTTGTGTTTGTAATCTTATAACTATCAAAGGTATTTGTTTGGGGAAAGGACATTGAGAAAGAAGGTAATTTTAAAATTGCACAATTACAGTTGAAAAAACAGAGCAGGCAACGTCATGCGTTTCTGAAGAGCACACTGTTAAATTTTAGAGTAACAGGATTTTAAAAATGCTGATGGTACATAGGAAAGAGGTGAATAATTCTTATTGCAAAACCCTGATGGTTTGATGTATTCAAAATGTTAAGACTTAATCAGCCCTGGATTTCTCTTAGGAAAAACAGGACATTTGGGGGAAAAAAAAAAAAAAAGCAGCCATCTGAAGCAGTAGTGATTTATCAAAGCAGCATTCGAATAAAATAAAGGTTTGGCATCCTTACTTAGGATAGGCTGGAAAATGCATTTATGTTTTCATGTATGGGGTTTTTTTTTCCTGATGTGCCTGATTGACTTGTTTTAATACCGGTGTTATTTACATTTCAGGGATGGGCCTCTATTATGCAGGAAATTGTCCAAACCCCTACAGCTGTATTTTAAATTGAAATGATTTTTTTTTTATGAAGTGATTGTGCAGACTTAATTTAGTAATCTATTATTAAATTTATAGTTTCAGGCTGTATAAAGTCTTTATATAGAATGAAAATGGGCACATACGAAGATCTAGGCTATATATACACCTGGTTTTGTATATTAAATCTTTTACATATGTTGTCCATTTTCAGAAACAAATAAACTGCTGCTTTTGAAAACTCAGCTTCTCTTCCATATTAGGGAATTTTGCAGACTCCCTATGTTCCTTAGCTTCAGTATAATGCTAAATCAGTTTGTACATTAGTCTATTTTTAGTTATGAATGAACTTTATGGAGTGCAGCGCACAGAGTGATTTCAGAGATTCTAGCTCATAAAACCCATGTGTCATGTGCTGCAATTACAGCGGTAAACATTATGCAAGCTCTGGGCTTGCAGGGGCCCAAGCCCTGAAATTTCCAGGAGGGGAAAAGCATCCCCTCTTGCTCTTTTATGTGAAACGTTACACATCTAGTAAATCTCATCGCATGAAATCAGGTTAAATTTTGTGACCTTGGCTTCAGCGAGCGGCGGGCAGGCTGCCTGGCATGGCAGCCGGGTGACACTAGAGGGCAACTGAGAGTTTTCTTTAAACCAGCCAAGCTGGAGATGGTTTTAATATCAACTAAGTGTTTAAACTTGGTAAGGATTTACTTTCCTGTCCGCAGATTTCATGTAAGTAACCTCCGAGTTTCCATTGACAGCAAGTAATAATCCAACTGAAGTTCTTCTGGGGGAAAATACAGCGGGAGCAGGTCCGAAGCCTGCTTTTGCCCAAATAAGGCTTTTTTTGCAGACCCCATGTGTTAGATAATGATCAACTGACAGTCGGTCATGAGTTAATAATGCTGGATGCTGAAATATGCATACCATGTGGTATACAACAGTTCTGCGGGGAGAGACAAACACAGCTATAATTAGACATCTGAAACACAAGGAAGTGTGTAAATTGTTTAATAGTCCTTCCACTTAATTCTTTCAGATAATTTCCTAAGAAACAGTATTGACTATGGAAGAATATTGCACAACCAACTTCATATTTAGTTTAAACCCTGACCTGCTCAGATAAATTAATAGACACAACTCAGTTTTATTTGGATTTTTCTGAGTGCTAGAGATTTACTGAGGCTGTAATGCAGAGATGGGCTCAGTTTGGTTTGTGTTGGTGTTTGGGGCTATTACACCGAGTTCACAGGCTTGCACTCATTTAAACTGGGCACATGATCTTACCATCAGGACTTTAAAACCATCATTTTTCACGTGTTTTGGCAGTTATATAGATTCTCTTTCTACTAGTACACAACCTGACAAAGTTACTGGAGTTCCACCACTGCGTTTTACCAGTGAAAAAGTGCAGATTCCTCCTCTGCTTAGCACTGCCAAGCAGTATCACCTCTGCTCCCCAGCATTATAGTGCTGTGTCAGGTGTATGCAGGTCCCAGGGCCCCAAAGGCTTTGTCCCAGACTCTCTGCCAAAGCAGAATTATTCCTGAACTTCTTTATAGCTGTGTGCACTGTGACGGGATGCCTGGCCAGGCAACTGCTGCTGTGAAGTTGGTGATGACCCAGAGATGTGAATGGGAGCAGGGCTTAGGCTACAGCAGCAGCTGCTCTTGTCTCCACCTAATGCATTGAGTAGTCCACGTTGCAGTGACAGCTGAATGTAGGCATTAAGGGGGAAGCTCTCTAGTTTCTGTGTGTCACTTCATTAATATCTTCATGCAGGTTGATTATGCCTAACAAATTTTGATTACTTCGTACTGCAATGATCAAGTGCAAAGAAAAAAAAAGAAAATTATAATATTCTTACACTAAAAAAAATATAATCTTTCTTACATAATCAGTTACAAATCAGAAATGCAAGAGATTTAAATAATGTATCTGTCATTTTCACGTTGTGTACAAGTAGATGATCATTGCTTCGTACCTGCAGTTGTCATTCCTGAAATCAAGGTCTCAGGAAACCATCCATTTTATGCTGCTTGCATTAATTTCTGCCTGTTTAGATTCATGCACAATGTCCAGTCTTTACCAGTCAATTAGCCCGTCTTATCTGTCTGTCTACATGGATACGACTGGCTATGTATCTATTGTATTTCTGAGGTATGTAGGTCACGTCTCCATTGGGTACTGCTGACTCCGCTAGACAGCAATTTCACAAATGCTGGCTTTTACTGGAGAGAAAAAGAAACATTGCTGGGAAAGCCGCCTTAAGATTTGTCTTTTATTTTCTAAAGCCTTCTAATGGAAAGTCTACCTTGGGAGTTCTGCTGAGTGTTGATGAGATAGGCTGACTTGCATGGGTTTGCTGAGCATTTTCACTTCTCACTGCTGTGTTTGCGCTGCTTTTGTCTTGGCTATTACATAATCTGTTTGTGCCTCCTCAGTCTTTTGCTCTCTTTTTTTCTTTTCTCTTTTCTTTTTTTTTTAACCCAGGCTGCTCTGAGAAGTCAGATGTGCGCTTTTTGAGTATTGCTATGACCCTCCTAAAGAAACTGGAGCCCCTGTCCACCGGGTGCAGGTTTCCATGACGTGACCTTTGGGGGCAGAGGGCTTCAAGGCTGGAGATTGACTGCAGATTTCTGAGGGCAGGGGAAACTTGATCAACCCGTCTCTGATTCTCTGATGCTGCCCAAGCATGTGGTGTTTCATGATAAGATATGATGATTTCTTTGTTCAGGGCTTGAATATTTCTTTCCCACTAGTGACAGAGCTAGTTGTGTTGGCTTGGTTGTTTTCGATGCTTAACACAGGCTCAGCCTCAAAGATGTAAATAGCTCCAGTGAGGTCATCAGAGGTCTTTGCATGCTCCAGGTCTTTACAAGTTAGGCATGCACTTTGCTGAATCAAGGCTACAGCTCTTCATGTTCCTTGTCCTGCATAGCACAGTACTTTACTGTATTTGATCCTATACTCATGCAGTTTCTCACCAGAAGAACCACTGAGTCATCTAATCTGGTATGAACCCCAAGTAGTGGCTCATCGGCCAAAATTACCGGCAAATGCTTTCATCCAGTTCACCACCTTTTTTCTGCAGGAGAAGGGAAACAGCTGTTTGAACAAGGCCCACAGCCAGACAGCTGGACGCCTCCTCCGTGCAGCCAGCCAGGCTGCTGCAGCCGCCTACAGCGACGAGGCTCTCCATCAGCAGCCTGGACCTGGCTCTCGCTGTGACTGAGGCAGGACGTCCAGCTTCGGTCAGATACCTTGACAAAGACCCTCAAATTGCATGCATTTCTTCCTGCACTGTGCACACCAGCTTGTGTCTGGCTCAGGCTTTTCCTGAAAGCTGGTCATACCCCTGCCTCTGTATGTTGGCATTAGGTCATATATACAGACTGCAGTGTCTAGGCATGCCTGGTTATGCCTCCTGACTTCTGAGTGCCAGCTTTTTGTCACCTTTGAGGCACTCAGATTACCTGGTGAAGTCACTTCTCAGTCATTTTTGCTCAAACCCAGAAGAGCTTAAGTTATTCAGACTTCCTCTTTGAAGGCAGACCTTCCTTTGGCCACAGCATCTTCCTGTCAGGTGTATGTTGAATTTCCAGTGGGGGGTGGCCTGTGAAATGTCACCCTGGGCTTGTTGAGTGGTACCTGTAGTCCTTGCTCACAGGTTTCATGATGGAGCTGTACTGAAGAGCATTGTGATTGCGTGGTCCATTTTTAGTTCTGATTACTCATTTGTATGACTCAGTGTTAGCATTGTGCCAGTCCTTTTGTCAGTGTGACTGTTACTGTCAGGGACCTTATATTTATTTCACTGACGAAAACGCTGAATACTAGCCAGACTAACAGCAACCCTTGTAGAATCCCACCAGAAATATTTTCATTTGATAGAAATTCCCTACTGATGCCTGCTTGTAGCTCTATCATTTAGCCAGTTCTTAATCCATTTAATATATGCTTCAATAAAATTATGTAGTGCTGGTTTTTAATCAAAGTGTTATCTAGTATTAAATCAGGTGTCTTACTGAAATGCAGGTAAGTTCCATGCATGCGGTTAGTTTCTCTAACCAAGCTTTTAGTTTCAAAGTATAAAATAAGGTGCTTTGTTTTTCTTTTCTGTTGTTTTAAGATCTGGTTTCTGTAAAACCAAGTCAATTGACTGGCTTTAATTATATTCTTTTGCAAGCATATCATCTGGCTTTTTTGCAAATATGGAACAAATATTTACCAAACACCTCTGCCTCTTCTTGAATCATTAATAACAATCCTGTCATCTGTAGCCAGAAATAGGCCTACACTGGATTTTTATTACTGTTATTATTGTTTTAATTTGCTCTAAGGTCTACTTGAATGTCACATATTTGTCAGCCATACATTTTTCTCTGAAGTCTTCAGCTTCCCTTTTCAATTTGCCACACTTCATAATTTCTAACACATGTATAGATTTGGGGGGGGGGGGAGCCAAACTTTTTCAGTTTTTTTAAAACCAAAATTAGTCAGCAGTACATAAAGAAGCCCAGATCAAGCAAAAGTCTTAACTTCCAACTGTGCTGAAATGAAGAAAACAAGACTCCAAGCCTCATCCTGAATCTTGTCCCCGTCTTCCCTGGAAATGAAAAACATTCAATTTTGGCATAATTGGCCAACCTGATATTTGTAATGCTTCTAACTTTTCTGTTAAAAGCAATGCTAGTCTGAACTGTAATCCATGAAAAATACTACCTTTTTGTTTTTTTCCAGAGATTGTCTGGTCAGGAGGGGGGTCATAACAACAGTCTGCAGCAAGTCATGTGTCTCCACATTAATCCACACAAGGAAGTGTCTGTTTCGCTTATTTCCAAATGAGGAATGTTTTCTTTAGAGAGGTAGCAAATTGATTTTCCCCACATGGAGCATGGGATATCTCATTTCCAAAACAAAACTTTAAGAAATGGCTTCACAAGTCCGCTCTTTCTCAGTGTGGGTTAGAAAGCAGTGTAGATCCTTAGTGTTCCCTGCAAGGCTGATGGCTGCAGCATTTCCAGGTCAGGTCTGGCATGTTCAGTTATAAAGAAAGGACTAAACAACAGCTTGCATTTAGAAAAAGTCTAGTGAAAATAATATTAATACTCAAATTGTTTTATGTGCAGCTTGAGTAAGCAAGAGGTGTGTGTTCGTACGTAGGCTGTGGGACCGTCAGAGCTCAGTGAGAGCCTCAGTTCTTGGTAGGTGCTCATCACTATCTTCCACAGGTGTACTTAGGATCCTTTAGAGAGTTTCCCAAAACCAGTTGACACTGTTGTTTCCTAAACAAAGGTCTGTTTTTTTTAGTGTACTCTGATCTTTTGCTTTATTTTCCTGCTACTTCAATTTCTGACCCTTTGATGTAATACTAGGTTGGTTGCAACTTGCTTCTCTTCACCAGATCTGCTCAGTGTGCCTGGGCGATAAACGCTCCAGGCCCTCCTTCTCTGACCCTGTTTCCGGGAGGCAGAAGCTTTTAAATAAACTTTGAGGGGTGCAAGGAAAATAAATGAAATGTAAGATCCGGAACTCAGGATGCAGAAAAGAGAATGTGGTGTAGGAGACAAAACAAAGAGACGGAGACGATGAGTAAATCAAGGAAGCAGCTGGGACTCCAGAACAGTACGCAAGATTAACTAACCTTTGAACAGTTTTTGAGACGGTGCTTAAATATAGCAATATGCTTTTCTTAGCTTTCAGATATTGCAGAATGCCAGAAGCCCCCTAGAGGGGTAAGTGTTAAAACCATTAAAACTGTTAACTTTCTATTCATTACGTTTTAAAAGGTGCAACATGTAAGCATGTTTTTCAGCCAAGAGCTAACTTTTTGCCAGGCTGCTTTAAGGGTGTCCTCAGCAACCAGCTATTTGCCACCTGCTAGCAGGCAGTGGTCACTTCATGGATTTTCTGGAGATCAGGGACCATTCTACTCACCTTGACTTTGATGGTCAGGCACCTTCATATGCCACCTCCAGCTTCTGTTTGGCACCTGAATCATGAATAACTCTGTGATCTGACACATCTTGCCATTTCCACCTGCCTAAGAGGGAAAGCCTCCTAGTCTGCTCTGTATCTGTTGGTGGTTTTAGAGCTTAGGGCCAAGCATTCTGATATCACAGCTTTTGTGCGTGTGTGTGAAAACCTGAAGGCATACGAAGGACTGGCACAGTGCAAAAGGATTCTGTGAGGAGATGTTCTGCGAGGTGTCCTACGGGGGGAGAGAGCGTTGATGTGTTTAGCAGGTGTGCTGCAGTTTGCCTCTTGCAAGCACACTTCTCTTCTGAATCCAACATCACAGTACATCCCTGTTTATTAACTTCTTGCACTTTTCCCGTGCTCCACCTTTGTGATTACCTCCCTCCGGTGCACTTGCACCTCTCATGTTTAGAGTTCACTTGACTGTGTAAGCCCACCCTAAATGGAGACTCACATCTTCCACTGTCCCTTCTTTGCTGATGGCCCTGGACATTCAACACAAACAAGGGGTTTTTTGTGTTGTCATACTCTTGCAGTTGGCAACAATGCTGTTGTTCCTTCCTTTTCCTTCATCTTTCCACAGGGCAGAAACATGGTCACAAAAACAACAGGCAGCCAAAATCTGATTGGCAGTGTAAGTTGTGAGTGCATTAGCAATGCCGAGCAGCTCTCTGGGTACATTCATCAGTGAAATATGACAATAGCTGTCCTTCCCTTTTCTTTTCCTTTTTACTTTTTTTGTCTCACTTTCCAAGTGTTTCTGAGAAACTGGAGTACCAGCAAGCCAGGACCAGAAGTCATATCAGGAAATAGTTATGCAGATCAGAGAGGCCTGGAAAAGGCAAGAAATTTGATCATGGGCATAACAGTTGCTTAGATGTTGTCTGAAGTAAGTAATGTGGAGTGAGCAAGAAAAAGGTACGTGTTTTAGGCATGAGTACAGTACTGTTTACTTACATGGTTTGTTGAGCAGCCACCAAGGTCCAAGGTTATTTTGGACTCAGCATGAGTAAGTGATCCAGGTACGACAAATGAGGTAATACATTCCAGGCTCATTAAAATCTCTTGGCTACAGCACTGATTTTGACAAAGTTCCAACATGGCTTGACCTCAGCTGTGTGAAGGCCACTACTTTTTTTAACAGCCTCCCTATAACAACACGTCTTTTACATCAGCCAAAATATGTGCATCTAGAGAACAGCGTTATGGGGACGGTTGAACTCATTGGACTTCCGGTGATAATCAGAGTCCTAAAAAAAAGTAATTCTACTGTAACTAACCTGCTGAAGTGAGGTACCCCAAAACCACAACCATTGTCTCTTGACTGATTTGTGCACGTAGGGGTGGCAGTGTGTACATAGTACATTGAATTCTTGGCACGGACATAGTTCAAGTGAGGCTGACTTGATCACAGGGAGATGGTAAGTCCAGCAATCACTTCCTCTTCCTGGGGATACCGGTAAAGAAGGTGGCTGGTGGAGGTGCTGTCTTCTTGTGGCAGCCTACACTTTTCCATCATACGTAGTGTTCAATCATGGCTGACCTCAGCAGCTCCCATTCTTTGGTATGTCTCTTTCCCCTGCATAGAACTTACATCGTTGGGTTTAACTCAGAGCTGTAAGTTGTCCTAGGAGGTGAGGCTTGGAAATGCTCCTGTTTCCCGTGTCTTGCTGAGCAGACAACATCCCTGAAAGTTGAGCAGCTGAGGGTGGTAGTGGCATTAGAGCAGTGGCCTTTAGAATTTTCTGAATAGCTGTCTCCTTCCTCACCTTCTGTCCCTTTCCCGATCACCTACAGTATCCTGATGCTTGCACAGGCTGATGACAGTGCTGGAGGGGAAGATGTAATTTTTGAGCAATAATACTGTTTCATGGCTTCATGAACAGAGAAGACCTCTAGCTTCAAGAAAACATCTAGCTGGTCTGAGCAGCATTAACCTTGAGCTCCTCTGTTTTCTGTGTGGCTCTCTTGCTTTGTGGGTCAGAGCCTGACACTGAGCTTATCTCCAGCACCTGGTCTGTAATTATCTGCTGCAAGTGCCTTTGGATTCTCATTGTTCGATTATGGTGGTCCATAGGCAACTCATAAGAACAGGCTCTGGGCTTCGGGATCACCAAGTCAGCTTCTTCCTGGGGCACATTTTAGTCAGCAAAGATTTGCCAGTCTAGATCTAGAGGCTCTGGGCTGCACATAACACAGGGTTTGCATTAACCTCTCAGGTATGATGGTTGGTAGTAAAAGCGTGTAGGGCATTGCTGGTGTTTTGGCACTGTAGAGCTTAGCCACAGTTTGGGGAGGAGGGTGCAAGATACAGGTTTCCATCTAGGAGGAAGAAAAGAGTGATTAAATCTGAATTTCAGATTTTTGAGGTTAGTTACGTTACATAAGGGGCTAAATGCTTTTGGTGTTATTAAATGCAGGTGTGCACGTGAGGATTTGCCCAGAAGAGGTGGCAGTGGCAGCTTCTGCACTTCTTCTGCACTTCACCTTCCCTTTCACTCCCTACTCATGAAGGCCATGGCTGAGTGCTCCTCCTTTTGCTCTCCTGCGGGCCAGTAAAAGTTGCTTCCCCTGCCTAAACAGAAAAAGCTGAGGGCAATACTCTTCCTCTCCCTTTCACCCCAGAGCCACATGCAAGGGAGGGAACAGCTCAGCAGGAGGATTATGGCTGCCTCCTTCTGCACCCTACTGACGTTACACACTGGAGACTGGCATAGCATGGGTGGCTGGCAGTGGCCTCTCCTACCATGTGGCACAGGAGGAGTGGGCTGGGGGCACATCTCCCACCTCTCCTGTCTCTGGCTCCCCATCTTCCTCTCTCATTTCGCTGGCACGGGCACAAGCTGTTCCCTCTTTTTAACTCCCCTCCTTGTATCCCACTCAGTCATGAGTTAACATTTCGTGATCTTCCAAGAAATACTGATCCCTCATGTCGAATGGCAAGCAGCAATCTCAGTGTGATTTTCAGTCAGTACCTATTTCCAGACAACATTTAGGGACCCTTTCAGACATGGAGAAAAAGAAAACTTTCTTGTCTTTGGACAGATTGCTATAAATAATTTTCTTTTCCTTGAGAATTTACAACCAAGATAGCAATAAGGTGTATTCCACAATGGGAAGAGTTGTTAAGATACAGTTGTTGTCATGGCTTGTATAACTCTTGATACTCATGACATACTCATTTCACATGCTTTCACTAATAGGGAGCGCAAGACTTTTCCCACCATGTAGTAGTCAGCTGAACGACAAAGTCCACACCACATGCATATTAGTTAATAATCACACCTTTTGATCTTTATGGTTACAAATGCTTGTGCTTGGATTAGATCTTTGTTCATCTTGGCTTCTTGCTTGATTCCTTGTGAAACCCCATGTTACAGCCTCAGCATCCTCTGCCATGCTGGGCAGCATTGCAAGCAGTGGTGGTTGCATGGTAGAGCTAGCCGGGTTGGTAGGCTCTGAGGGACAGGTTGGTTTAAATGATGCCAGTGGATCTGCTGCTCAGGGAAGCAAGGAGTCAACACTCCGATATAGAACTGGCATCCAAGGAGTGCTGAAATTGTCCCTTTGAACTTAAAGGTAGCAGGCACAACGATGATGTGTATGAGAAAGATAGCCAGCTGAAGGTGGGAAGTGTGCCCTCATGCTCCTCCAGCTCTCCAAACAGGAGTTTTAGCTTGTGCTGTGAGCGTTTTGCAGCAGGCTGTGTTTTACCTTGGTCATACCTGAAATGTTTGCCAGGACTCAGCAGGTAAAGTGGCTTTCCCTGCTGGGCTCTATAGCTATTGCACCTACAGATTTTGTAGGGAAGATAATTTCTTGTGTGTTGTTGCCATTTTCTAAATGAACTTGCCCTTTGTGGTGGCTAGCAAACTTGGGATGAGCTGTAATCTCGAGAAGAGGCTCCTTGAGTCAGCAAGGCACAGGCGTGAGTGGGCTTCAAGTGGATGAACACCCTTTTGCTTCTGGAAGTCTGAACTTGGAGATTTGGGACATTTTTATTGTACTAGGTGTAGATCTCTCTTGACAGCCCTTCCTGGCCCTCCTGCCTTGAAAAGCAGCAGCTCTGCTCTCCCAGGGCATTGTCACCAGCTGATTGCAGGCATGGGGGTGTTCTGGTTTGCATCCCAAACCTCGAGCATACAGAGCACCTATGCTATGCTAATACCAGTCCTTTGAACCACACGAAAGTAGAGGCAAAAAAAGTTCTCAGCAGCCAATCAAGCAACCAAATGTCCCAGTGGACATTTTAGTAGCTGTTTTTCCTCCTCTTTCAGATACATCAAGAAGCGAAGAGAAAGAAAGGAAGGGGAAAAACCCACACAAACTGGCAAAAGCAAACATCTTGTCAAATGCACAGGAAAGACAGTATTTAAACTGGTTCTATGTCCTATCTCTAATACTCCTGTTTCAGGCATTTAGACTAAAGAGGTGGCAAATGAATGTGAACTTTTTCCTGTATGTATTTGTTCCATTTTTACTTTAATTTGCATTGCTTATGTTCACACCTTCTGGGAATGTACAAGTTACCAGGTCGCACTGCCACAAATGCTTTCAGAAAATGAATTTGAAAGCCATATGCACAAATGTGAAGAAATTAAATTGTTTCAGATATTCTCAGGTAGTCATGCCAGAAGTTCTCCTCTACCAGAAAGCAGAAGAAAACATCAGGTATTCACTTAGCTGTCCAGTACATACTGAACATCCAGTATCATCAGGAAAACAGTCTGGGACTAAGCCACAACATGTTTAAATTGCTTTAAAATAATTATGAATAACGAATTCAAGAAATCTATGGTGCACTCATGAATATGTCATAAATGAACCAAAACCTGAAAAAAATTAAAACAAGTATGTGACTTGTAAATTATTTCTTCGGTCCTAGTCATACTTCGTAGCTCAAGAGAACAAAATGGATATAGCTGAAATACAAATAATCTTCAAATAATGCATTTATTTATAATGTTTAGGAAGCAGATATTAATGGCTGTGTTTCAAGTGTGACTGGAACTATTTCAAATGTTTTCTTTTACGGAGTAGATACTAGAGAGAAGGACCTTTTCTTCTGGTATTAATTCCTGTTGCTACTTTCTTGTTATGTGTCTGATCTGGAATGGCTTAAAGTGATTTAAAGTTATACCGTAGGGTGTGTAGGATGGTCTTCATGTGTGCTGCAGGCAGACCTTCCCTGCTGCAGCTCCTGAGCCATGGGGAGAATGCAAATACCCCATTTCATAGTGGGTTTGTGCCAGTTCTGCCATGGAACCCTCCAATTCAAACAATGTTTATATGCAAGTTCAATATACCTGGAATTTAGAAACAAATGCCTTCTCGCTTTTAAGCTTTTAAGCAAAATACTAGGAGTGCTTTATAGTATGATACAAAATACAGAGTACAGTGCCAAAACTAAGGATAACAAGTATGTTTGGAAAACATTAAGCCTTGAACTAGTTTATTTATTAAAAAGAAAGAAAAAGTAATTCACATGCAAGTATATTTGATCCTAGCTGAACCACATCCCCCTCCAGCCACTGGTTGGACCGGGCCGGGGGATCCATTCATTTGAAGGTTAACGTTTTAACGTGTGTGCCAGAGTGTAGTAAATTGGGGGAACATTGCTGTTTTCTTTTTTTTAAAGAAGGTGTGACTGTTGGGGCTAACCGTGATTTGGGATCTGTCTATCCTTTCCAGGTCGTGTGCAAAACAAAGTAGGCATCAGGAAGACATCAAAGACAGAGGGATGAGCCGGGTTTATAAATACAGGAGGGCGGCGCGGCTGGGGCTGGCAGTCTGGCAGCCAGCACTGGAGTCCTCGGAGTTCATCCCACGCTCCCGCCGAGTCGCTCATCTCTGTTTATATGAGTAATGGAGCGGCTGGGGGAGGGGATTTGTAAGCTCAGAGCAAATACTCTTAGTGTTCATTTTGTGTAAGACTGACATCCACGCCAAGTCGAGACTTCCAGCGACGTAGTGTGCAGTCACATGCTGTAGCATTCATGAGTACAGATATAAATCAGGCAGATGTTTGTCGACTGGAATGGGTAATAATTTCTTTCTCTCTTTGTTTGATTTTGCATGTTAGCCTCAGATGACAATTTCAGAATTGCTTTCTGCTGTACTTTTCAATAAGCAGAATGTGCTTCGCTGGAGATAGATGGAGATATTTCTATAGGGAGATAAACATATTTTTATATAGACATAAATATGGACTTACACACATATGCACATGCATATATATATATTTAATTTTTTTACTGTGTGCCAGTGCTGGGGGAAGAAAAAGGACATCTCTTTTGGACTTTTGGTTTTAAACCCATGGCTTTTCCTTTGAACAGACCAAATATGACACTGTTACTCAAACTATAAAATCAAATTAGCACCCTTTATTGTGTTTGCAAACTAATTAAAATGTAAAATGTCCTGAAACCACTGGCTTACTGTGTGACAAATGTAAGATTAGAAACAATTAGAAGGCACTCAAGAGGTTTGTGGTGTTTAGATTTCTGACATTGTTCTAATCATCCCTTTAAGTAATGAAAACAATGGTTACCTAGAAATTAAAGGTTTAAAGGAAATTATCTTCTTCCGTACCGTCATTAGTTAATGATTGTTTATCATTTTAAATGTTGCTGTAGTAGTCTGAGGCTGATTTTTAAATCTGAAAGCAGGCAGGACACGTAATAATGAGCAAACATCTGCTTCATCTATTATTTCTACATGTGAACATAATTTATATTGCAATATCACTATTGAAGGATGAGTCTGATATTTTTGATGATGATCCATATCCCATTTTATGTATGGCTCAGCGCTGTTAGGATTTAGTCACTGTGTTATTTCAGAACTGTTTTATCTTAAGAATTGGACAAAACTGAAAGTGATTCATGTTAATTTGTATGTGTCGTATGTAACCCTTATGAAACAATCAATCACTTATTTCAGTACTTGTCAACTTCCAGAACTGTTGTAAAGGGGGGGGGGGTTTGATCCATTTCAGGACTCAGGGGTAATTTTTAATTTTTTTTTTTTTTTTTTTTTTTTTTTTTTACTTTTTTAGAAGAACTTTGACAAGAATGACAGAATATATAAACATTTCTTGGAGCTGTAAGGAATTTCAACATTTTAGAATATTTCCAAAACCAGATGTTTCCCAAAGTTGGAAATTGTAGTTAGCACTCTTATTTGAAGTTAGAAATAATAAAATCAGCACGCTGATTAATGCAAAGTTACCTATTAATATTCTGGGTTATTCTTTTTTGTACCATGGAGAAATATTTGTGCTTTTTCTCTGAGCCCTTTGGAGACCAGTGTTTGACTTTATATTAATTAGCTATGTGAGAGTAGAATAGGTTAGCCTTGGGGGATGTTCTATAGAAACATACAGTGTGTCAAGGTGTAACCCATGGAGGATGGGCATCTTGTAATAAGCATTTACTGTAGACAGATGTGTACATTTCTGTGATGATTGTAGTGGAAGTATTTATTATGCTTTCAGCTGTTAAGATCCAGTATAAGACAATGTGCTCAAATTGTTCTCCATTAATTTTCAGCGCCAAATCTTAAAGGCAGACCACGCAAAAAGAAGCCTTGCCCACAGAGAAGAGATTCATTAAATGGCATTAAGGATTCCAACAATAATTCTGAAAGCAAAGCTGTTGCCAAGGTAAATCACTTAATAATACTCTTTTCAGTACACTCTCCTTTTTTAGGTACAGCCCTGCCTTTGTTTCCCAGCATGCTGTTTCAAATTTAGAATGTAACTTATTTTCTTAGGGGGAATAAATGTAATTTTTTTTCAATAGTTTTATTCTTTACTTTAAATCATGTCTGTGTTCAAAGTTACCAGCAACTATAATCACCTAACAACCTAATGCTATCAGCTTGTTGGTAACTGGTAGTGCTTAAGCTTTCTTGGCATCTAGTGTTAGTTTTCACATTCTGTGACACACAAACATAGTTTGTGACAGTATCTTCGAATTAAAAATAAACCTGGGAGCAGCTCACCCTCTTACAATGTACTTCTAAATATAAGTTTGACGATAAACAGACTATGAAACAAGAGCCACTTCAGTAATGGTTTCTAAGAAGCACACACAAACACCATTACCCTGATGTTAAGATCTCAACCTTTTTAAATTAGATTAAAAAAGAAAAAAAAAAGATAAAGAAATTTAGCACAAAAGGTTAAAAAAAAATAAAAATCTGGGCCATTTCTTTAATACTTAGTGCCGAGCTGTGTGTTCCAGGGTTTGCTGAATAGTGCATGTGTTTACAGAGTCTTCTGTATGTGCTGCAGTGCTTAGCCCATATTGAAAGTAAAAATTGGATCATTGATTTGTGTTTATAGGCTTAATCTTTTAGATATTTATGGGTTTGTATCTTTTCCTTAAAATATTTTAAAGTGGAGTTTCTGTAGTGTAATTTACATCCTATTTTCTATGTTGTCTAAGTGGCTTTAAATAGGAATTTGGTTTCCTCTTTAAAAAAAACCAGCAGCACAAATGGCTCCTTTCAAGATGATTTAATTTGAAACTCAAAGATGCAAAAATGGAAAATTACTTAGAGCACTACTTGTAGATTTTTATCTGAGGCACAACTTTGTCAGTGTGATACTTTTGAGCTAAACAGCTGAATAGGTTTGCATAGACTGAATTTTTAGGCAAACTCCTCCCAAATCCATTGTTTCAATAAATTAGATAGATGTGTATCTGAAAAACGCCTCCATTGTTGTGACCATCTCTTTAGGAAATACAGTGAATCTATAGATCCATTTGCCTTGGTATTGTTGCATGCAGTGAATGTCCTGGGAGATTAGTAGGTTAAAGAGGTCAAGTGGAAGTGTTCTGCTCTCCGTTTCTCATAGCAAGGCAAATTAAATTCCACCTCCACCTCCTCTCTAGGAGTTCAGTTAAAATTGTGCCTTCTGTTGATGACGATAAAAGAGGCTGAAGTTCATGTTGAAGCTCTGCCCTTAAGTCACTGTTTCTCTTCTTTTTGTGCCCTATTGTGCTCAGTTGGAGTCTGTGCTATCATATTAAACAGGCATGGTAAAAGGCGATGGAGCCTGGTGTGTTGA
This sequence comes from Strigops habroptila, assembly GCF_004027225.2. Lineage (NCBI taxonomy): Eukaryota > Metazoa > Chordata > Aves > Psittaciformes > Psittacidae > Strigops > Strigops habroptila. The sequence continues at coordinate 34,665,841 of NC_044281.2, forward strand.
GTTGCAGGCTTCTGCCAGATCCTATAGAGTTTGCCTGAATGTTGTTGCTCCGTGGAAGAACATGCAAAATCTGTGGTGTGAAAATGTCTCAATTTGCCTCAATTTCTCTTTCCCTCAAGCAGTTTTTCATGTTAAAATATTACCAGCAAACTGCAGCATGGACTGTGTTGTCAAAGCACCCCAGACTGTAGCACAAGTAGTTCTGCCTCTTCAGCACCTGATATATAGGTATTGGATAACTAAAAACAACAGTAACACTTCACACCAAATTGTTTATCCTTTCTGTTTATATTTGGGTTCACACTGCAAGTCAAATGGGAGGATATTTCAGATAAGAAGTAATTCTGCCTATTTATCTGATCGTACTGTGCTCATCATTATGCAGATATTAATAGCATTAATTATCTTGGCCAGCTTAATTTCATTATAAATAATAGACATGCTCATGGTATACTGTTCTTGCATGTAGTCACACTGACTTCACCATGGCTCTTCACATCAATCTCTGTCTCAGGGCTGTGGATATACTTTAATAAGAGGAGGAAAGTGAATCATAAACCCTCTACAACAGATGCACTGCACTTCATACAAAACCTGCCTGTGGGTTTCTGGGGAAGAAGTGTATTTGGGGAAGGGAAGGGAATGGAGATCCACCTACTGTCTTCTCACTGTTGGGATCTGTTGGGATGTTAAGTCATCATGTTGGGCTTCACCATCAGTTTTCCTCCTCTGACTATGCTGACAATGGGTCCATGGAGAGCATGGTTGAACATTGCTAGTGTAAACGGGACAAATCCACTTGTGTCAGATGCTGGAACACTTTGGCAGTGGTCCTCGCCATATTCCTGCTCCAGCTAAAATCCCTTTTGATGAGAAGCTGTGCCGCTTTCATCCTTAGATACTGACACCCAGTGTCTGACAGCAGCTTCATTTCTCATGTGGCAGGGCAACAGCTCTGATGGAGGTGCAGTGGCTGTACAGTTTGGGTTGGAAAATGGCAAAAAGGGCACTCTGAAGATAGTGGGTTTGAGCCTGTCAAGACCAACACAAGCGATATGACTATAACAACTTGCTGGATTTCACATTCTCAGCTGCCGATGACTAGAAAGCTTTGTATGTTTTTACAGCTTCATTCTCATTAGGCATGCTTACCTTGAAACATCAGCAGATCATTTTGTAGGCTTTTACCGTTACCTGACACAGAAGAGTGTTTGGTTGTGTAGGAACAGCTCGGAGTAAATTCCAGCATAGGTGGCTTGTTAAAAAGAGTGATAGCAGGACAGACAGTGTGGTTCTGGACATGCAGGTGCTGCCAGGGAAAGTGGATCTGTCATGTACCACTTACTGGTTTTTATGTCCTTGCTGGTCACTGCATCCATTTTAATGCCTCCTGGGGAAGATCCCTGAGGAGATCCCTCCCAGACTGGGAATGTAAAAGTCACAAGAATATGCGCCATCTACTGAGGCAGGATCAGCTCTCCTGGAGATGCACATATGAAGCTCTTCTCTTCAAACACTCCCAGGACTCTGAAGGCTTTCATGCTTCACGTGACGCCAGTGCTGGACAGGCTTTTGGGACTTGCAGGCTCCAGCATAACCCTTGTCATACCTGCTTCATGCTCCCAAACAGTGTTCTCAAAGTGTGCAGAAATGCACTGTAAGGCATTTTAAAATGGGGTGGTCTGACTGTTTTGAAGAGCTGAAAGGATTAACATGTTAAACATGGAAATTGTCCCCAAATAAATCTACTTATTACATCTCCTGGTGCAAATCTCTCACTTCATTTTTACAGCCAGATCTGGGAAATTCATTGCCAGGATACACTTTTCCTGTGGCCACAGGTGGCTTGGCATGCTCTCAGACCTGAAGATGTATTCCACGCACCTCAGTCATTATCCGATTGAAACTTTAAAATGCAAGTCTGTGGTGGTCTGTGTTGTGTGTGACCTCTGCCAGAAGACAAACACACAGGTGCATGCATGAGTGTTCACAGGCCATTTGTTCATGGATCATACCTCTGATGGAACACACAGTAGGAGGTGGTCAGATGTTCCCATATCAGTGCACCCTGGCATATCCATGCTGTGGTACTAGATTGCCTGTCAGGGCAACCTAGCCTTAGCCCTCAGTTTCATTTTGGAGATGTTACATGTGGAGGCTACAGTGAAAGAGCTTTAACTCCTCTTGAAGAAATTGAATGCTCCCTTTATAATGGAGTCATTCAGACTTTCTGAGCAGACAAGAAAATAGAGCAGAGCCAAGCAAAAGTCTGCATTTAGGACATTCCTCTAAATTTTTGTCCTCTAGGAAGATTCAAAATTGTGTTCTGAAAGAGAAGGGCATTGTGTGGTACCTGGTGCAAATCATGGAATCATAGAATCACAGAATGGTTTGGGTTGGAAAGGACCTTCAGATCATCTAGTTCCAATCCCCCTGCCATGGGCAGGGACGCCTCACACTAGACCATATTGCCCAAGGTTCTCTCCAACCTGGCCTTGAACACTGACAGGGATGGAGCATTTGCCACTTTTTTGGGCAACCTGTTCCAGTGCCTCACCACCCTCACTGTAAAGAACTTCTTCCTTATATCTAACCTGAACTTCCCCTGTGTAAGTTTAAACCCATTACCCCTTGTCCTACTGCTACAGTCCCTGATGAAGAGTTCCTCTCTGGCATCCTTGTAGGCCCCTTCAGATACTGGAAGGCTGCTATGAGGTCTCCACGCAGCCTTCTCTTCTCCGGGCTGAACAGCCCCAACTCTCTCAGCCTGTCTTCATACAGGAGGTGCTCCAGCCCTCTTATCATCCTTGTGGCCCTCCTCTGGACTCGCTCCAACAGCTCCATGCCCTTTTTATGTTGAGGACACCAGAACTGCACACAATACTCCAAGTGAGGTCTCACGAGAGCAGAGTAGAGGGGCAGGATCACCTCCTTTGACCTGCTGGTCACGCTTCTTTTGATGCAACCCAGGATACGGTTGGCTTTCTGGGCTGCAAGTGCACAATGCTGGCTCATGTTAAGCTTCTCATCAACCAACACCCCCAAGTCCTTCTCTGCAGGGCTGCTCTGAAACTCTTCTCTGCCCAACCTGTGCCTGGGATTGCCCTGGCCCAGGTGTAGGACCTTGCACTTGGCTTGATTGAACTTCATGAGGTTGGCATTGGGTCACCTCTCAAGCATGTCAATGTCCCTCTGGACAGCACCCCTTCCCTCCAGTGTATCAACCGAACCACACAGCTTGGTGTCGTCGGCAAACTTGCTGAGGGTGCACTCAATCTCACTGTCTGTGTCACCGACAAAGATGTTGAACAGGATCTGCAATCGCTGTTACTGGCTTTGAAACTTTTATGCTGGATTTACACCAGTGTTACCCAGAATGTCATTTAGGCCTTTTGGTTCTCGTTAATCATTGGTCATAGCATTCATCCATATCTCCTGTCAGACAGTGGGGAAGCTCCAAAAGTGAGGCTTGTGCCTCGAGCACCGAGTGGATGGAGCACTGCAGCCTTCATCAAAGCTTTGTTGAACCTGACACTGCTTGGAGTCCATCCATTGCATTTTGGCGCCTTTGAATTCCACAGGCACTTTGACCTCACTTCTCTGTACACTGGAGTGAAGGCAGTTGTGTGTGACACTGGGTTTTCTCACTCCTGGTGACTTTTTTAATCTTATTTCTTTGTTTCCTTTTTTCTCCTTGGAAGTAACATCCTTTACCATTAGTTTGCTTGCACAGCAGTGAGCTTTGATTTCATTTAGCATTCATGCTCTGCATGTCTTTGCACACATAGTTCTGAATTGTCCGGTTTGAAAAAGAAAACCCATTTAAAAGATTGATTGATTGATTGATTGATTGGTTGACTTTACCTAGGTTGACTTTACCTTTTCAGTGACAAAACTGAAAAATTGTTCCCAGGTCCCATGAATTTGTTCCAAGTTTTAGTTTGCAACAAATTTGCAGCTCAAATTAAAACCCTTAAATTTATTTAAATCATGGTTTCATATTGGGAGTACTGACCCAGTCTTTGGTATAGCACTGAAAACTATGACAATGTAATCTAAACTTTATAAGGGGAAGCTGTTAAATAATTTTGTGAGGAGCCAAAGTAAAAAAGTCAAGGGATTTTCTGAGCTGAAAAGTGGATGAGGAAATCCAAAGTTAATTTAATAGGAAAAAAATTGCATTAGCTCCATTGAGTTTTGGATGAAACCCAGGATCTTTATAGAAGTTTAATCAACAAAGATATCTATTACTAAAAGGCAGAGCATGGTGTCTTATGCTGTAAGAAGACAATATCTCTTGGAACCGTACAACCAGAGAATATTGAGCAGTAGAGCAGACATACTTCAGCAGCAAGTGATGAAGAAAAATCGTGCAGGAAGACCATTTCCCTGTCCCTGCTGCGTTGCCTGGGAGGCATGAGCCTGTACCCTGCAGTGTCTAACAGCGAGATTTTTCAGCAGCATTGACTACCTTGGAAGATTTTGGCCACTTCCTTTGGTTGGGAGTTGGTGTTGCTTTGTCTAACATTTGTGGAAAACTATGGAGGCAGCTATCCTTAAGTGAGTGCTTTCTGCGAAGTTAATACCATGGAGGAGTATAAAAGATTTTTCTTTCCCTGAGCCTGAAACACACAGTAGCTTTATTGAGATAAAATAAGCACATCACAGTCTTTGCAATTACATGTTTGTTGTTTGCTTGCAAGCACCCATGTAATGCTCTTCATAGCACTTACTTCCAAAATGCCAGTAAGTTCCCAGGAAGCATTTGGTTTAGAAGTGACAAGAGTGAAGGAGAGTCAATGGCTTACTTGACCAAGAGCTCCTGTCTTGTTCAGCAAGATACCCTGCTTTCCGATGCTGTCTTACTAAAATACCAAATACTGGCTCTTACAGTCTTCCTGCTCCCTCTGGGAGCACAAAGGACATGTCTTGGGTGGGGTATGGAGCTGCCAGAAGGCTCCTCACAGCACTCAAATGCATTGAAGGAACAGTGCAAATCCAAAATATGTGTAAGCATCTCCACTACTTTGTATTAGAAGACTTCCAATATTTCGCTGGAAATGTATCCGGTCTCGGTCATGGAGAGCTTTTAAATATCAGGTTGCAAAATTCTGCTCTTTTTTGTTGTTGTTGTATGCATAAATTATGGGAACGCTTGAGTTGTAATTTGCTTGATTCAGTGAGAGGATTATCTTCAGGAGGACTGAAGGATTAAGCCAGTCTTGCTGGATAGTTTTCCCCATGTTTGAATACTGATGAGGTAAAGTGGTTCCAATTTGTTGGCTTCCTGACTGGCATTCATCTGCTGGGGAGGCCAGTGGGAGACCTGAAGCTCTGGGACTTGTGTGCATTGGGGCCGCTGATGTCTACCAGTAAAGGCTTCGGCTACTAGCCTCTTCCTTCTGCTAAATACTTAGGGCTGTGCTTAAGTTTAAGCAGATGCTCAAACCCACTTGCCTTAAGTCTGTGCTACAGCAGAACCTCCACTTGTGTGTGCTGAGAGCTCTGCCTGGGTAAGGCCTGCCAAGGTTTGCATCTATTTTGATGGGCCAAAGGAGGGGAAAATGTGTCATTTCAGAGCTGGCTGCTGAGCATTCCTGGAAGGGGCTGAGCACCTTCAGCTCCAAGGGTTGTCTGTGGGAGCTGACAATGCTCAGTGTCAGTCCTGGAACGAAGGTTATTATTAGACTTGCTAATGGCAAGTGTATGTGAGAGATGGGAGCTGTCTGTGACATAGCGATGTATAGTCATAAAAATGCAGATCTGGAGAACATTACCAATGGGTTATAATGATTTAAAGATGCGGCTATTTAAAAATGTTGTGACTAAGATTCAGAACAAGACATTTAGCTCTATAAATAGCTTCCTTTGTTTCCCCTCAAACACAGTTGCATGGTTTGGCCTTCATTTTTTTTCAACAACACATTCTGCTAGGAGAAGATATTTATTCCTTAAGTGAAAACTAAAGGTTACCCAGATCTGACATGACATCTTTTCTTTTCCCAGGTAAAATGTGAGGCTAAGTCAGCTTTGCCCAAACCCAAGAGTAACAACAGCAACTGTAAAAAAGGCTCAAGTGAGGATAAATCAAAGATTGCCATAGGTGAAGAATGCAGAGCTGATGAGCAGGCTTTCCTTGTGGCTCTTTACAAATATATGAAAGAAAGGAAAACACCAATTGAACGAATACCCTATTTAGGTTTTAAGCAGAGTAAGTATCTTTTTTCTCACTTTCTTGTTGACATTTTAGAATGGTTTGGCTTCTCTGGAGAAAGCATTTGCACGCAAAACCTAATTTAAAGACTTATGGATGGGGGGGCCATGTTTATACCTACACATTTTCCAGTCCAGGCATTTCACTGTCTTATGCCTAGATTTTCATCTCTTCCTTCTTGGGGTAGTTGCTGCCAGATATTTATAGGTTTAAATCTGCTGATTATGACTAGAAATAGCATGGTGAAAACTCTGTAGTTTTCTGTTTTGTAAATCTGCAGCATCTGTAATGCCTTTCTTCTGAGTTAATAATATGACGTATCTTTATTGTGTCCAGATGTTCTTTATGAAAGGACAAATATTAAAGGAAGACATTTAAAGGTGGTCAAGAAAGGCACAAAAGGGGTCATATTTTTAAGCCCCAAAATGTGTTTATAGTTAATAAATTACTGACTTCGGAGAATATAAAACCAGACTGTATCTGTTTAATACAGAATGCAATGTTTAGAATTGATTTGGCATGTACAGTTTGTAGTGACACAATCTGTAAAGCAGTTGTAGGTGGAGAAGATGCAGTTGCAACTAAATTTTACATAAATATTGCAGTGCAGTGCAGATCTTTCAGAGTTTCCAACAAAAGCTGTAAATGGGGATATTTTTCCTCCTTGTCTATAGAGCGAATGATACTTTATTTCCTTAAAGGGAAACTCCACGGATTGAAATATTATTTACTCTAATTTATCTCCCAGATTAAAACCATGTGTTATTTTGATGAAGAATGTCAAACCTGTATGTTTTACATAACAATTTACATACCTAATAGCAATTGGCACTGATTGCAACAGGCCTCCAGCAGCCATTATAAACTTAAATAACTCCGAATGATTACAGTGTTTGTCTGAAAACTGGCTGCTTGAAATGGAAGTAAAATTAATGTACTATGAACAGCGTCGTTGCATTATGCATTGATTCAGATTAAATCAAGGCCTAAGCAAAGCTCTTGATAGCTTTGAAACAGTACAAGGTTCAATGAGGCTTTCAGAACATTTTGTGTTGAAGAGAGGATCTCTCTCTCCCCCCCCCCCCCCCCATTTTATTCTGCACTCCCGCAAGCATGGGGACAGGGTGGGCTTGAAAGACAAGCTGAAGTAGTATTTCTAAAATTCTCCACCAGGGGTGGGGCCCTCTGCTAATATTTCGCTGAAAAGCACTGGAAGTTGCCTGACATACGTTATAAATTAGGGGCCTGATCCGGCAAATACTTACATGCCAAGAGTAAGTATGCTGAGAAGAGTAGAAGTGTTTGCAGGACAGGGCTCTGTATTTGTCCAGCAAGACTTGTGCAAACATTGCCAGTATAAATAGGTTAGTGGGAAGAAGCAGTATGTACACACAGTTGCATCCCCCCATGGCGGAAGAGATCCTGTCCTCTGTGGTCCACAGCATTATTGCTGAGCTTAGCCTGAAGTATTTGTAGTCCATCTATGGGGAATCACTGTTAGTGAAATAGTGCATACACTTTTCATAAAGCACAAGATATTAATTTTTCTCATAGCAATTAAAATTAGAATAAAATAAAATAAAATAAAATAAAAAAATAAAAATAAAAATAAAATAAAAAAAAAAATGCCAGCAGCAAGCAGTGCCCCATGCGGCAGTGGGCCAGGATGAAAAGCACATTGGAGGGGAGGAGTTCTGCGGGAAGTAAGAAGAGTTAACACATCTTTTGGATTGAGTTGCCTTTGCTTCTCCGACCCCACAGCCATGGGCAAGGCACAACCACTCATACCATAACTATTATGGTAATTTTCATTTGTGCTCCCTATGGGTTCATTCATGCAGGACCTGTTAGAACACAGCTTATTGTTTATTGATTATGGAGGCCGTTATCTGAGCTACAGTAAATACTGGATATTGTTGTTTGATCAATAGGCTTTCTCTGTTATCCAATGCGTGGCTCATGCTTGCTTGCTGATGAAATCAGTATTAAACAAATAATTAAAAGCAACATTCTTCCCAATGAGTAATTTTTATTATCAAAGATATGGAAACATGCTACAGTCATTACATCGTGCCTTTTATCAGCAAAGTCAAATGAGCCCATTACCTTTGTCTCAGTGTATTTTTCCAATCCCGTTAAGGAATCTTAAGTGTGTTCTCTCATATGTAATTAAAATTATATATAGTATGGGCTAATATTTACTCTTCAGATTATGTAAATACCTCTTTGGAAAATGTTTCACAGATGCTTTTTCAAGGGCTGTGAGCTTTTTTTCTCTATTTTTCTTTAAAAAAAAAAAAAAAAAAAGTTTAATTTTCATTTCTTTGAAATATGTTGATTAATGCAATGCTTATCTAAATACTTATTGTCCCTCTAACAGTTAACCTTTGGACTATGTTTCAAGCTGCTCAAAAACTGGGAGGATATGAAACAGTAAGTGTTTAAGTAACTTAAATGAAATAATTGTGCAATCTAACTTTTCCCTGTTAGAAAAAAAAATGTGAAAGCAAACAGTCATTTGATGCATTTTAGGCTAGCTGTACACATTGTGGGTTTATTGGACCGTTTTTGGAAACAGTCCCAATTAGTTCCAGGTTTGGCAAAATTGTAAACTTGTCGTAAAAACTACAAGTGGAAAACATATGTAACTCTTCCCTGTCAAGGAAATTAGTTGGGTCTGTAATTTTTTCCCATGTTGAGAAAAGGCTATTATTGTACAACAAGCCAAGATTGCATAAAAGAAATTTCACTTGGCAACATCCCTGACATCTGTTCATGTCTAATATGGGAAATGTATTAAAGGCTTTCAAAAGTAATCAGCATTGTCCATTAAGGAATAGTATGCTGCAGTATCTTCTCTTATTCCAAGTGTAAGAGATCTTTATTATACAAGGGTCAATACCACATAAACAGGAAGTTATCAGAGTAATTCAGAAAAGTCTCTGACACTTTTTATCAGCTAACCATATCTGACAAGAGCAGTTTATTTTTAGCTCACAGGAAAATTTGATGGCTGTGGATTTTACAGCATGTATTTTGAACCAATAAAATATTAGAGCAACAAACTTAGATTAAAATCTTGAAATGGGAAGAAAGAGCTGCATTAATATGGCACATCGAGATGACATCTGTAATAAAAAACAATTGACATAGGAAGATGTCGTCATTGGAAATATTTTCTTTGCACACAATGATCAGATTAAGTTGTTCAGTTCCTGCCGCAGTTGGATGAAAGAAATTATTTTTGCTTTGTTTACGAAGTAATCTAGGACATATCTGTGCTGTAGAGAAATGACAAGAAGAAATGCGCTATCAAGAAACTGAAAGTCGTTTGAACCAAAATACAAAACTCACTGTTTTCCTTCCTTACAATAAAGCACGTTGTTCTGTAAATCAGCAGCCCAGGTTGATTAGCATGGGTGTGGCTGGGATTTTGTGAAACATAAAATCTAACATTCTCAACAAAAATCTGTGCTTGATTTGGCTTTTATTGTTCCTTTATCTTTCATTAATCAGCACATACCATGCTTATGTACAGGGGTGTGTGTAGGTGTGCTCTCGGGTATATATGAATGAATAGCTACTGTAGATAGATCGTTGCAGCAATTATGAGCCAACAGTAATTGCTGTGAGTTGTAAAGTGCAATGAAAATGAGGGCTAAAATCTTCAATTTGATTCAGAGCACAAGGGAAGGTTGGGAGGGAGATCGAGAGTGTCGTGTTTAGAGTGCACAGGGAGATGGGAGGTTTTCACAGCAATGTTTCAGATCTGCTTGAAGGGACCAAGTAGAAAAGCAGGGATGCCAAAGTGGTGACTTGCTGTAGAGAGCTGAATTTTAGTGCCAGAATGAGAGGGAGAGGTATGTATTTAGAAATGCTGGTGAAGGTGAATCTCTGTGCCTGGGGCAGAGCAGGAACAGGATTGTGAGTTTGTGAATACAAGGCCAGAGAGCCAAGTCGGATAGCAGAAACATGAGAGGTTTAGAGGGGAAGGATCACATATGTGAGAATGTCATCCAGAGTAGCATCAGTCCACGCTTGCCTCAAAGCTCATGTCCTTTTCTCAGTGACAGATGTTCTCTGTTGTTTAGGGGCATTTGTCACCTTTGATGAAATGTACCAGTGTTGCTTATTTCTTCATAGAGAAGAAACTAAGCAATTGATTGCTGGTCAGTAAATGGCAAGGCAAGCCTATCTGACACCCTCTGACACATCTGGGAGGCCAGCTTTCGTTTGAAACTGGCTGAAGTGATGGGCCTGATACTGTTTTTATGATGTGAATGGCATCTGTGCTCTCTGCAGAAGAGCTGAAGTTGGGAGGACCATTGTGATGTAATTCAAGTTGTACGTGGACCATGAGGTTTCCTGACCTCATTCTCTTCTGTTAACGGTCTCATCCTCAATTTTTATCTGCCTTTGCTTTACATTCCTGGAATGTTAAACCAGTAACTATTGCAATACTTTGACCCGTGCACACCCTGGATTTTATTATTTTATGGCCAGTTGATATTCATTGAGTTTGCCAAGCTGTATTTGTTCGTATATATTTTATCATGGCAAGCATTGCTAAGAGGCTTTTGTGTTTGATTCATGATTCATTTTTCAGCAAGACAGTGGATGACTGGGGTGACATGGACCTCAGTATCATTTCCAGAATCTTAGGCCGGTCTGCTTAGATATAGAAATTTTGAGTGAGTGCTGTAATTCGATAATGACCAGAATCCACCACTCAGACACACAGTGCCAATATCTATTGATGATGAGAAGTCATGTGCAGAGCAAAGGCTTTCTTGAACCTATTCTGAGTAATACATGTTTATCTATGGACCCTTTCATCTGACTTGAGCAAGTGATTTGTCCATTAGAAGAGCTTCATCATCTTTAACTTGTTTTAAAACTTCAGAAGTTTCCGGTTTGGGCATTGAGATAGAAATGGGTCTTTTCTCTTGGAAGTATTGTAAAGAAAATAATATTTGAAATTAGATATTTGGCTTCAGCGTGTGACAGCTGTTTTACGAACAGGAAACAAAAGACTGGTTAAAATCACATATGGGATCTTAGAGTGGCCAGATGACTAGTTTTTTACTAGTAAGTGTAGAAACCTTCCCAGTTAAAGTAGTTGCAAACTTTACAGCCTTGTGTTTGGTAGAACAATGATAGCCCATTTTCAATTTCATCTTGGCCCTGTCCACCTTGTCCATGTATAGATGCTTCAGTGGAGTTTTAAAAACATCTTTGAGAAATGAGCACAGATTATGTGCAGTGTTTTCCAGCTTCTGCCCAGATTACAGAACAGTGCAAGACCTCTGAGTCCAATCCTGTTGGTTAAGGATCTGAAAGTGAATGAAAACAGCCAGGAAGTGGATTTGAAATGCAGAGAACAACTTTCTTAGCCATCTCTCTGACTTTCCCTTATTATCATGTATCAGGGGCTGGAATGGATCCAGTGAGGCTTGACAGAGAGTATTACCTGTACGTATGGGATATACATACAGGATATCTAGTAGTGTCAAGTCATGATTGTGTGTCATGTTTAAAGGCTCTCCTGTTAGAGTACTTGTAAGGGTCATTTCGCATCTGTCTATTATCTGTTTGATTGCTGATTCTTAGTTAGCTGTCATCTGTAACTGTGTAATACCACACTCCTATGCGCTTCTTGTTGAACATAATACAGGCTTAATAAAAATAGCAATCCATACAAATTGGTTTAAGTCCTTAACAGATGAAGCTGTCTCTTTGGAATTGGTGGGATCATGTTTCTCTTAAACAAAAGATACATGAAATGAGCATCTTTGTTACTAATAATAGAGTGCATTGGAAAGCACTGTATAGCAGACCTTCACAGTATGAGTGATTTAAAATGTCCCCAAATCCCTGGATGAAATACAAAACAATGTCCCATTCTAGGGGGCTCAGCTGCAGTGGAATTTAACAGCCATTACCTGGAATTTTCTCAGTCAGCCTAAGTCAAGTGAGTATAAGGTTCATAGATGGGAAACTTCCAGGACTTACCTAAAGAGTTGTCCTTGGCAAGTCATGAAGTATTTTTTCTTTAGAACCAAGACAAAAGGAGTGCCTTGGCATGTTTGCAGAAGGCTGCGGTGCTGAGTGGACTCTACCTGGAGATATCTTAGAAAGATGAAGGGTAAAAATAAAATCAGGTGGAATTTAACCTTAGTGTGTAGCAGCTTAATTTTTTCAGAAGGTCAGTGGGATCCCATTTAGCTACTGCCTCCTGGAAGCAACAATAAAGGGCTTTAGTTTTTAAAAATTAATGATTGACATGTACAGCAGTCCTGCATCTGGGCAGGCCCAAAGAAACTGATACATCAGTGGAATGCAAAGCTACCTGGGTTTGTTTCATACAGAGCTAATACCCAGAGCTCTGTTTCAAAGTGTTGTGAACATCAGATACCATGACCAGAAAATCCCCCATTATATTTGCAGCAGGAAATAAGCAAGAAGCTTTTTCATGAGGAAGGGAGCTGGGAGCTGGGATTGCAGTATAGAAGACCTTAAGATTTCTCAAAGCAGAAGACATCATTGAAAGCATATGTGTAAACAGTCCTTTAATTGATAAGATCATTGCTTTTATTTGGTTGTTCTTGAGTACCAGTCGCTGCCTAATACTGTGCCTGTAGGAACCAGATCAGATCTGCTCTCAGGTCCCTGGGCAGACCAGTCTCTTGCTTAACTCCAAATTCTGCTGATTGAGAAAGATGTCATGGAGGTTTTCAAAGTTCCTGGCTTCCAATGGGCCCAGCTCTAGAACAGTGAGGTTATAGGTTGGAGCAAATTTTGGGAGGGATCTGCAAAACAGAAGACTACTTTAAAACTAAAGCCATCATCAGAACTGGAAGCTGTCAGAGATGAGACTGGCCTGTGCAATTGCCTTGATTAATGTGTGAGCCTGCACTTTCAGAAATGTGGCAGGCAACTGGAAGGGGTGTGTATACTGTATACTGGTAGGAGTAGGGAAAACAAATTGGAGAACTAAAGCAGCAAAGGTTCTTTGTGTTCTGTATGTTTTCTGCTGGAGCGGGTCAGCTTACATCAGAAAACTGAATTAATCAAAAGTGTGAAATGAAAGTGGTGAGGACATTTGTTAAAGCTTTTGCAAGATCTTGGTTGTCTTACACCACTACAGCTCCATGGCCTTAAAAAAACACCACTTTGCTCCTGAATGTTCAAGGGGAATTCCCTGCCAGACAGCTAAAATATATTACCATTTTCATACCCTTTGTTACCTGCCATTCTGTTCCTCATGTGGCCTGGTCATAAACATGTTACTAACCAGGAGCACATATGAGCTCTTTCAGTTACAACCGCTGTGTAAGAGAGCCAAGACTGACATTTTTGGTAGGAACACTAACCATAAGCAGAGTACTGCCAAGCACTGCCCTTTCTGGGGTCTTCAGAAAGTTCTTTGTCACTGCGGTGGCTGGGACAGACCTGTGCGAGAGAAGAAAGCAGTCCTCAATTTAGATGTGGCCAGCATGAGCATCCAGCTTGAGCAGCGCTGCTCTGCAGGACAACTGAGAAGTTTCCACAGTGCAACATTTTGCTTAGATTGTTTAAGGATGTAATTTACCAGTTACTTTAGTCCTTTGAAGTTTATTAAGCATAAAAAATAAACGTTCCAGAGCAGAGAAAATCTCAACCCCAGGCTTTGTTGAGTTGAAAATAACAATTATTTCAGGGAACGCCAAAATCAGGTCTGTTCGTGGGAGGGCACAGCTCTGCTAATTGCCAAGAAGTTCTGGTCTGTTGTAGAGGCATAATTAGATAAAACTTGTCAAATGTTTGTGCAAATACTATTATTCTAAGCAGCACAGAGGAAAGAAACACCAAAAATGATGCAGGCATTTCAAAGGCATTCACTTTTCCCATTAAAGTTGATTGTGTTTACTGATGTTCCAGCTTGAGTATCGACTCTTGAGTCAGCTCGTAGTTAGTGAGACCTGGGCTCTAAGGTTAACATTTTCCTGTTGAAAATAGAGACCATGCTTCTTAGTCACATTGGGATGTTTAAAAAGGGGACTTGCAGTAGTCCTCTTGCTGACTAATCCTTTGCTTTCATTTATAGCTTCTGCACAGCATCACTGTACTTATCCAAAGCATCAGATTCTGGCCCACAGCCTTGCAAGCCAGGCAGGCTGTGCTTGCCAGAGGGCTAGAGCACAGACCACAGATTGGCTTTGTGCATCTTTGTTCCCCTAGTCTGCAAAACTGCAAGAGACTTACTATAAAACCACTTGCAGCAGTCCTCAGGATATCTGTGATTTTTCGGAGCTACAAGAAAGCGAGGGCTGCCTGGCCATGCCTCTGCCCTTTGCCTGTCCCAATAGTTGTGGGAGGCAGGACCAGAAGTAGCTTCACATCCAGGCATTCCTCCACAGCAGGGTACTTGGTCCAGCCCTTTTTGTGACCTTTCAGGTTGCAGAAGGAGTGTCTGTTCATATTCTCAGAAGGTGATGTTCTTTACGGTTCATTAGGGCTCCAGTTCTTCAAGCCTTTTAGCAGTAATAATAGGTAGAAGTGTGGGTAGCCTGGAGAAGAGGCAGCATAAGAACTTAAACAAAATAGACTTAAAATTAACCTGATCCTCAGATGAGTGTTTGATTCATGCGTGAATAATTACTTTGTGCAGGATTTATCCTTGAATTGCGGTCCCTCTCTTGTGCCTGTTGTCTTTGGGTTGGTTACAGAAGACAGAAAATAAAATTAGTGAATGCAGTCAGTCCATTTTGCTTTAAATAAGGTTTAAGATAAAATACTTTTTTTTTTTTAATCCATAGGTGCTAACTACATACAGGTGCTAATAGTGAGTTGGAGATGCTGACGTTTTCTAAGGAAAACTGTATAAACAATAAACTTGAAGAAATCATAACGTTATCAAATGATAAGTCTCCAGCCATGCTTTTGGCTTTGGAGAGTAATTTCTGCAAAGGAAGGGTTTTCCTTTTATATTGAGTGAAAAAGAAATGCCTCTTACCCTGTAATATTTAGTGATGGTAGCTATCTCCTCTTGTTTAGATTAAAATTGCAGGCCTCAGATTGCAAGTTGTAATATTTGTTTTTTCCTGATTGCTGCCTTTAGCTCCTCAGTAAACGCCATTGACTGCTCTGTGGGTAACTCCAAAGAAGCCTCCGGGGCTGAATATATTAAAATCCACAGCATTCCACAGAAAATGACAAAATTCTCCCCAAATTGCCCCCACAATTTTCCACTGGCCTTCTTTATGAGCTGCAGGCAAAAGAGGGTGATCTGTTGTGCTTGTCTTATTCCTGTTTTTCTTCCTGTTTTAAATATAGCAGAATATATAAAATAATGAAGTGGTATTCAGAAACAATTCTTTTGCCAGGTCTTCCATCTGTTATTCTGTATAATCCTAATTTCTGTACAGAAAAAACAGAACCATGGTATGCAACTCAATATGTTACAAGATGTTTATTTTCATCAGCATGGTCCAATAAAGTACATAGCTCAAATATTAACATTGGAGTATGTTAAGATTTCATTACTATTTGATCTATATATTTTACTGACATAAATGGATAAAAATAAACAGCTTGTAACATATAGAGTTACGGACTATGCTTTTGTGGATTTACAGAATTCTGTGGTGGATTTGGGTTTTGCAGCAGATTTATTTTCTCTAATTCAGTTAAAATAACTATGTAATCATTATTTGTGCTGAGTATGGTTTGAGGTTCATTTTCATAATTCACCGTGGGATTTGTCTGCATAACTTCTGATGGTTAATGACCCTGTATTGATTGAGATTCCTTTTTGTGAGGCTGTATTGCTTGTGACTTGATAATGAATCAGTCAGAACACTCCATTTTGGAGAGAAAGAAAATAGACATAGTGCTAACTTACATTATTAAAAAAAAAAAAAAAAAGACACCCAAAGCTCTGTGTACGCTATATATTCTGTAGGGACTTTTATAGTGCTTGTAGTACATGCTGTTCTGAAAGTGTCACACATGCATTTGTTGTTGTGAACTCAAATGCTGTAGAATCTGTAAAGATGCAAGATTAAATTTTCCATTGCCATTTTTACAGATAACAGCCCGTCGACAATGGAAACATATTTATGATGAATTAGGTGGTAACCCTGGAAGCACAAGTGCTGCTACATGTACTCGCAGACATTATGAAAGGTAAGATAACAAATCTGAAATGCTTGTTTAATAATGAAAAAATTAATTTGGAGAGCCTTCAAAGCGTTTTATAAAGAATTAGAGAAAGAGAGAGAGAGAGAGAGAGGCTTCTTAAAGATACAGTTAATATTCTCCCAACAGTTTAGTCAGATAATCCATTGTAATTTAAACCAGAGTGTATGTCTCCAGCAACAAAATAAATAAAACAAGCATCTGATTTTTCTTTGGTACATATCTTAATTTTTATGACAGCTTTCTGGTTAAGCTGAAAAATTGAGCAAAACATACTCAAGGAAAAATAAGAAACAACAGCTAATTGATGCAAGCACTTGTCTTCTGTCGTTTTTGAGGAATACCAATTAAGCAAATTGTGGTTGTGATCAAAATAATGGGGTGGCCCACAATGCAGGGTGCTGTTAATGTTGTAGATCATGCAGAGCGTTGCATTCGTCTTCTTCATCGCATTCCTTCCCTCCTCCCTGCCTGCGAGCTGCTGCCAAACACTCTTTCTCTGCAGCCATTGTTGCTGGTCAGAACTGTTGATTTCTTATTCTTCCCATGTAGATAATAACTTCCAGGGCTTGTGAAGCCAGCACGCATTGAATAAAATACTGGAGCTGGAATGTTATTTTGGTTTGGTATGGTTTTTAGAAACAACTCTCCCCCTCTCTTTTTTTCCCTTTCTCTCTTTTTCTTTTTTTTTTTTTTTTTTTTAGTTTAGGCGAGCAGATGTTAGTAAAAGCTTTGCAATTTCAGGCTCAGATAAGGAAAGCCCAGTCTTTTGTTCGTTGATCATAAACAAGTTACTTTGCTGGGGTCAGGAAGAGATTGTATTTGCCTGTGCACAAGGTGGCACAGCAGAGCTGAGCTCAGTGGGCAGTTGTTCACCTTCTTTTAATGCCTTCTGTCCTGCTCATGGAGAGGAAGGTTGGTCACCCTCATTTACAGGAGATGTCTCCAACATAAGAGGTTGGGTGCACAAATAAGTTGCATGTAATGCCACTATAAAAGTTAGAGTTAGAAGCTTTCTGGAGGTCAAGCCAAGCAGCAGAGCAGATTGAGTGAGTTGGTGTGCATGTCAGAGGGGGCTTTTCCCCGCCTTTGTGTTGCAGAAAAATGTTATAGATTGTTTTAATTGGCTCATCAGATCGTGCATATTCGGCTCCTCCCCTCCATCATTACAGCCCTGAGAGTCTCAGGGCTTCCTCTTGCACCCAAGCCAGCTGATGGGTTTCCAACTGGCAGTCTGGGTCTTCCCTCACCAGATGCGCTTTGTAGGATGCTGTTTATTTGACGGAGGAGACTCGAGCATGCGTGAGAGTTAGGTCTCTGCAGGCTTAGGTTGCAGAGGGAGCAAGCACTGCTGGGCTCTGTGTTGAAATCCTAGAGTCACCGAGAGAGCTTATCTCTTGTAGTTTTGGAAAAATAAATAAGCCATTCACAAATACTCCGTGAACTCCTGTCTCTTTCTTCTGCTTTCATGATAGTGGTGTATTTTTTTACATGCAAAAACCTTGGATTGCACTCCTCTTTGATGCATAGAGACTTGTCCATGTGATTTACTCAGCAGTTACTCAGGGGTATGCTATGTGCTTGAAGTGCCGCAAAGCCCATTGTGCTCACTAGAAAACCTGAGCAGATTCATGATGCCTTCGAAATGGAAAAGCCTTTCCAGGCTACCCAAAAGCAATTCTGCTTGCCTTGAGCCAGTCTGAGGAAAGAGTCTTTTCGTTTATGGTTGGATGGGTCTTAGCACACCAGAGAGCTCAAATCTGAGTTCTTGGATGCCAGTCTATTTTGTAGTTCTAGGTTAGGTCTGATATGAGGCAGCACCTATTTTCCAGTTCTCTGGCAGGCTGTCAAAAGATGGCATTTGGAGAAAAAGCCTTGAAGGATTTCTAGGTTAGCCCTGAGCTTACCTAAAATATGCTTTACCAAATCTGGTCTGAAAACCAAGACAAGTATACAAAAAAAACCTCAGTGACTGGTCCAATCTCTAGATATCTAGTGTTAGATACTTCTTTTTTTCCACCACAGGAAAGCTGTATTAAGCCTCAGACTTGGGAAAAAGTAAATGAAATTGTCATGGTTTGTTTCAGCTGGTAATTCTAACTACAGCACCTGTAAATGTAAAGCTCATTTATAGCCAAAGTGCTCAGATGACATTTAATCTAAAACTAGAACTGCAGTGCAGGAATACACATTCATGATTCAGGACACGCATTTTCTAACTTGAAGGTGAGCTGTAAAGCTAAACTGGAAATTGAATTAAGCTGGGAAGTAAATGTTGAATAAACCTCATGATTTTTCCTTTCTGAATCCCACTGGCCTTTCCTTGCTTACTGGAGGCAGAACTGGCAGTTCCCTGACTTCACTGATCCTGTTGGTGTTTGACTTAGCTGTGCCATTCATCTCTACAACTAGATCTCAAGGGCATCCATGTTGTGTTAATTAGCTGTCTTCCAAGATGACAGAGAAGCTTCTAGCTGTTTGCACCAGCATTCACATATCAAGGCTGCTTCGGTGGCAGAGACCTTTCAGTGAGATACTTAAGGTGCTGAGGCGTGGAATGGCACATATGGCCCATTCAGGTACTGCATCCCACCTTCCTGCCCTCTCCATGTTCCCTTCTGCAAGGTGAAGTTTAACATACAACTTCTAAGGGCAAAAAGGAGGGGGAGAAAAAAAAAAGGGGGGGAGGAAGGGAAAAAAAGAAGAATAAATTGGGAGACAGAATTGGCTCTCTGTCTGACAAATCCCATGAAGAAATGTTGCTTTTCTCAAAAGGTGCTTATAACCCCTAAAAAGCCAGCATGTTGCTGCAGATCCATGGTACGAAGGATGGCACAAGCTGAAACAATGCCAAATTTAAAGGCTGTGGGGAATGCTTTGCTCCCCTCTCCACGACCCTCTGTCTGGCAGGGGTTGTGGTGGTCGCTGCTGCTGTGCTAGAGGTAGGCAGAGTCCTTCAGTCAGTGTGGTGTTGCTTTGTTTCCCTGGTAAAAGGGAAAAAAAGATTTTGTGTGCCCTATCAACTGATTTGTTTTTTATGTAGTATGGTTTGTGTTTCCAATAACTGGTTTCATTTTAAAACAAGGCGAGCCTGCCAGTGTTTCAGTAAGTGTTATTTGTATATTAGTTAGACAACTTTTGTTTTATTAATGAGTATAATAATGAAAGTGCAGGTTGCTGAGTAGAAGCAATGGGTGTTTTTATTTAAAGCATAGCAGGCATCGTATAATGCCAATGAATGCGTTATTGTCACTGTAGGCATGGCTGGTCTGAACCTGCCTCTGATTGGGTTATTCCAAATAAGCCCAAGCACTTCATAAAAATGTCTTTGTCAGCCTAGTTTTCCTTCCAAACCTATTCATCTCTGTCAGTTTTTAATATTAGTACCAGGCTCTTGGCTATAGTCCATTAGTACTGTACTTAATTGCTCATGTTACAGATGATTACCAATATAAAAAGCATTAATGTTTTCCCATTGTGGGGCTGTTGCTCTGTGCACAACTCAGACTATACAGAGCTTATGAGTTGTTGTTGTTGTTTTACTCGTTACTTTCTTCATTTGTGTTCCTTTAATGCACTTACCTTGTATGATCACAGACAACTAGAGTCTACCAGCTAGGTTGGTATTGGCTGATTCAGCCTGAACCTTTCCTGTGAAACTCTTACAGCCCTTGTCAGTACCCTACATCTCCCTCTCTCTTATCAAGAAACCCTCAGAAACGGCTACTTTTCTGCGAAGCACTCTTCTCCATGCTGCCTTCCCCTAATAATGCAGATGTGGTTTTCACATACAGCGTTTGAGGTTTCTTTTGCTTTTACACAAAACACATGATCACAGCTTTAATTTTCCAGCGTGAAAGATGATAGTCTATATTTCTTCAGTGCTCATGATGTTGTTGTTAGGGATTTTTCATAAATATTACACCACCACCACCCCCCCCAAAAAAAAACCCAAACCAAAAAAACCCCAACATGCTGTTTTGCAGGGTATATAAAGGTCCCAATAAAATGCATTGAACAAAACAAATATTACAAGCAATTGCCTTTTTCTGACTCCAAGTCTGGCTGTGATTCATTTTGGTTTCCTCCAAAGCAAGCCTTGGGCACAAGCTATGCACAGCCATACAGGGGATGGGGAACTGTGATGTGCAGTGGCATACAGTAACTCCTCAGCTTCTTTGCTGGACAGACATGTCGATGTTCAAAGACATCATGGCAGGCAGCTGGACCGTCCCATAGAGCAATAGCCCTCCTGGCCTCTTCAGGTGCAGCAGGAAACCTGGGTCCCTGAGGGTCTCCAGCATGGATGGACCCAGAGCATCCCACAGGCTGTCCTGCTCTTCAGCAGTGTATCTCATATCCTGGCCCTCAAGAGTCACTAATGCCTTGAAAACCAGACAGTCCTGGTCAAACTCATCTGGAGAGGTGTTTGCTAGGCTTTATACACTCATCAAATTCTGGCAGCTGAGTGCAAAATTGTTTTGCAGAGCTATGACCAGATGGGACTTGATGAGGAGCAGATAGGTGAGATGGGTGCCCAGAGTGGTGCCCAGAGTGGTTCTTCACAATCTAGCAGGTTGGCTGTGCCCTGGGTTTTGGACACAGACCTGCGGAGGGTTTTACTCTGGCTGTAAATGTGGCCTCTGGGCACTTGCAGAGCACCATGCACATCCCTCTGTTGCCAGGGGACTAAATGCTGGGAGATACAGTGTCTTGTACAGTTCACACCATTTTTCTGCCTAAAGCGCTTGCACAAATATTACATATTATCAGAAACACAAGGCAGGTCAAAAGAAGTCCCTTATATGGTTTCCCTTTAACAGCCGTAAAGTCTCTCTACCCTAAGGATATTGCACAGTAATTCAATATGCAAGAGAGCCCCATGTTCCATGCAAATGCTGTTTGGTTTTGTTAAAGCATTTGGATAACTTTGGTAACATGTAAGCATTTCAGTGGAGTTTTGTAGGAAATAGCAGCCAATCTTTTAGAGGGAAAAAAAATTAGGAGGCTTATATAGCATCTACATGAAAATGCTTATGATTATCTTTTAATACATATCATAATGTAAGGTTTTGATTTACACTGTTAAGTGTGAAAACATCCTCAGGCAAAAATTAATCAAATGTTATGTCATGCTGTAAACTACAGCTAGCTCTTTGTTTGACCCAAAAAAAAAAAAAACAACTTGCCAAGCAGCAGTTTTTTCTTGTCATACTAACTGGGTTGTTTTATTTTTGTCTTCACCCCACTTTCCTGCCTCCCTCCTACTTCAGCTAGTCCCAGACTCCCAGAAAACTTCGCAAGTTGCAAATTGTCTCAATAGTTTTCCATCAAGCACGAATTTAAGCCTGAAGATAGATGAGGTGTCTCAGTTCTCTCTTTCTTTTCCTGGGTTTTTGGTTGGGGAGGTTTTTTTTTCTTTTTGATAAATAACAAGAGGTTTCTACTTATGATTTTCTACCCTCAGGGCTTTATCATTAAGATTAAATAACTGTACTCTCAAGCATACCACTGAACAAACATCTTTTCAATTATGTGAGTAACAGATGCTTTAACAAAGGAACTATTGAAAATTCAGAAAGCTTCCCCCTTCCCCAAAATTTAAAAAGTATCAGATGACAGAGGAATGTAATTGTTTACCATTAAAACAGATCCTTAGCTGTCCATTCAAAACATACGAAAACACACAGGTTTTTTTCAAAATTACAGGGTTTTTAGTCTCAAGAGACTTACTGGCCAGCACTTGAGTCAGAGGGAGTCCTTGGCTGCAAAAGTGCTAGACAGTTGGGCACTGCCTTGGATCTCTCTCCTCACAGGGAGTTGTTTTCCCAGTCACATCTTTCTTTCCACCCAGCAGAATTGGGTGATGCTGTGTGTTACCCAGTGCTCCTGGATGGGTTGTCACCCAAGCAGAGAGAAACTTCCCAGACGTGCCTGCCGTACGCATGCGCATCTACATGTACTGGGTGCTGAGGCTCTGCAGTGTGCCCAGTGCTCTTGAGGTCCCAGCACTCCTATCAGCTGAGCTGAGTGCTTGTGGTTGGTCAACATGAGGTAAAGTGCATCTCACAGGGCAGCCGCATTTCTTGACATCCAGGGGTAGGGACAAGCCCATTTTCCTTGCTGGGAGTTGAGTTGCCCCAAGAGCAACTGTGGGTGATGGGAGATGTGCCATTCTCCTTAGCAGGAGCAGCACCAGAGGTGGAAAGTGAGATCCCCCTGACTCCCTTCAGATTCTCCAGGTCTGCTGGGAATCTCTACCTTATACTGTGCTTACACTGTTCTGTAGCAGAACTTTGCTAACATGGCAGGGGGTGTCCCTCGTTTGTTCAGCTTTGTGCAATGAAGATGTGGCCTAGAGCTCTTAGGAGAGGGTCAGCAGGATTTTGGAGTCCCTCCAGGAGACCTGCATCCCATAGGCTATGCAAAATGGCATCTGTAAGCTTTTCCTGATCATAGGGACCAACCATTTCGGGGACTGTATGGACTTACCAAACAAAATGTGTGTCTGCCTTTAGATGTAGAAATGGTGGCTGTGACCAAAACAGAGGCTTGTAGCAATTCTAGTAGAGTGACCTGCGGAAGCTGTTCTGCCCTTGTCACCCTTCCTTTGAATCTTTCCCATGCAGTAAATCTGCACCAAAGGCAAAAGACTGGGGTTGTTCATCTCCCCCTGCTGAGCTATAGGATTGAGAGTGCCTGAGCTTCCCTTGCCTGGCTGTGCAGCTACAGCTACAGCTGTGTTTATAATGTCACTCATTTCCAGTTTACTTAAAACAAAGTGTCTTTGAATTCTCTTACAGCAGTGCAGTTCCCACCTTTCAGCAGTGAGCCATTCTCATTACCCACCAGCACTCCCAGTGGGCTGTGAGGAAAGTTGTTGATGAAAGGATGAAAGAGCCATTTCTTTAAGGAAGGAAAGTTCTTTGGGAAGAAAATTGAACTCAAACATATTTTGTCTTTGCTGATAAAATACATGCCAGTTTTGTACTTCAGACAAATGCAAATAAACCCATTGCTATTGTGTTCTGCACAAAAGCACATGAGGCTTGCTTTCGTAACCCCTGGATTGTACAATGTGGTCTGGAGAAATCAGGCTTGAGGAACATACTGGTTGATTTCCTGAATGTATTTTATAATTTATAAGGCTGAGACCTTAGAGTTTGGGTTATTCCTCTGCCCTCTGCTCTGCTGAGAGTTTGTCACTGGTACCCATGAGAACTGCTTCCTGGTCCAGGCCATCCCTACTGGCTGATTGCTGTTGAAGGTGGCTTGCTTCCCTTGCTCACACTGAGAGCACTGCTCCAAGATATATGCCTTTTGAAGAGCATCAGGGTAAAAAAGACAAGACTTCTCTTGGGATCAGAGCTCAGGCATTCCTGCTGTTCCCTTAAAGCAACCGAATGCTTACCCACTGAGTTTCCAGGGGACAAGAATCAGGTTTCTCTCACTGAGGTTATCGATAGGGGCCCCTTTGCACTGCGGGGGCTGTTGCTGGAGCTGCCCCAGCTCGGCAGCCACTCATCCCAGCCCTGCACTCAGACCCTCTGGCTGCAGGGGTGCGGGCATTTCTGCCTGGCTACTGTGAGTACCTATTGAACCAGATGGTTGCCCTATTGAACCAGGCAGACCAGCTGTCTCGTCCTCCAGCTCCAGCAGTGCCTTCAGAGGAAGGAGCAAGAGCCACTGTGGCATAGTGTGCCCAGGAGGGAAGTGTTTTCCAAACTCCTACCAGTAAAGAGATTTATTGCCTGTCCGTTTTCAGTGGTTTTGAAACTCTAAGAGCTTAATGTTCTCATGATTTACATTAGCATCTAATCCTTGCATAATCTCACTAATCCCTTGGCCCCAAGATATCCATTGGCAGTGAGTTCCATGGGTTAACTGGTTTGCTGTATTCATTTGGTGGAGCAGATTTAAATCTTTTTTTCCATTCGCGTTGCAATCAACCTTCTTAACCTTCTGGCCAAGCATGGGAATGGGTCAGCATCTCCCAAGGAATGAGCTTCGGTATTTTAAGTCCTTCCAAGATTATTCTTGTGGCTGAGAGGCTCCATTGCACACTGTTTCGTGTTGGGCTTGGAGCCCTTGAGAAATCAAGATGATGTCAATGGGAGACGTACTGGAATATTTTATTCTGCCAGAAAGAAAACAAAAATAAACAAAAAGCAAGCGATATAAAGATTATTGTAGGGATTGTGCTGAACTGCCTCCTTCCCTCCTTTACCCTGTGTGTCCTGGGCATATGGTTCCTGCCCAGCCTGAAAGCCCCGTCATATCCATACACAGTGGGGAGAATTAAAGAGGAAACTGGCAGCCTTAACATTTAATTTCCTTCCTCTTTCTGGGCTGGTCAGATCCTTTGCATTATTGTAACTACTTTTTTATCATGTCTAAAAATAGATATGCTCTCATATGTCCCGTGAAGTAGAGTCTGGCCAAAAGAGTCATTCATTCTGCATAATCAATACATGAAAATGTAGTGGTTACTGGCTCAGATGAGATCTTGTATTGTTAGTTCTGTAGCTGGGAAAAAATGTTGACTAATAAAGATGAAGGGTGCTTTTTTTTTTCCTCTTTATGAAATGCTAATGATGAAGACATGTTTGATATACTGTGAAATACATTTCTCTAATGTGAAGTTTCTGCTTTTTGTTGGGAGAGAGATGCAGTCCTTGAAGGATTTTAGAATTTGTAAATATAAAATTATCTGCTTCAGTGTTTTTTAAAAAAAGGTTGGCAGAAAGCCAGATTACTTACATTACTGTAATAGATTTGCTGACCTCTGACATCTGCTGCAGAGAAGTACATTGAATTTTTCATAATATCAGATGATGCAGATCTAAAAACTCAGTACACTCTGCACCATTATTTAATTCAGGACTTAGTAAAGCTAAATCTTTTTTTGAGTAGCAGTTTATACGTGATTAAACTTAATATTGCCGATTGTAATAAATCAGGATTAGTATAGTACTGATTTGTTAATCTAACTTGTATTGATTTTAAGTTGTCTTTATTTAAAAAAAAAAAAAAAAGAAAAAACTGGCTTTTCACAGTGACTGAATTTAATAAGAAGCCCTGTGATAGCAAAGACTCCCCTACTGTTTCTGCTCTTGGCTGGAAAATGTTATTCTTGTATTATTCCAGGAAAAAAAAAAAAAAAACCCTCATGCTGCTAAAAATCTGCTGCCTGTGGAAAGATTTTTTAATACACTAGTGCTTACATATTCTATTTATGTTAATTGACTTATAAATAATACATTTTATTAATCTTAATATTGGAATCTTGATCATGATAAAGACCCTTTTATTTGGTCTCTTCGCAGGCTTTACAAGTAAATATTCTTTAGACCACAAAATATTCCCCCTCTTTTCCTTTTTTATGAACACTTTGATACTTCCCCCCTGCCGTGAAATACAGCCACAGTTCAAAGCCACTCAAAACATGGTTGTTGTTTCCAAAGTGTGATACAGTCAAGGTATCTGGCTCTGGTTTTTTGGACGTCGTCTTTACCTCTCCTTGCGCAAAGATTGATTAAATCTTACCTGTGCTGCAAATATTTGTCAAAAAAAAAATATTGCGTGCTGGTTTCAGACATGTCGCATTCTGTTAAACTATTTGGCTAACAGCAGATCACATTCTTCCGGTGTTGGGCAATATTGACCTTAAATTGGCTAAGCCAGCTGCTTTCATGGCATGTGAGCCGGCTGCTTACATGTTCTGAGAGCTGTATTAGCTTTATTACTCCTGCGCTATAAAAACTTCTAATAATCAAATGATAAGATCATATCCTGTGGGTAATTGTGTTGTACCATGACAGGATAACTGAAAAAACATTCAGTGAAAATTGCAACCGACGGAAATCTCTACGTGTAGCGGCAATTGTTGGCATTGCTCGACTTGGTGCTGCTCCCCGGGGTCTCGCAATCCGTGTTCCTGCCCAGCTTCTCTCCAGCTGCCCCCAAAGGCCACCTCGGCAGCAGCAGGGAACGGCAGCCTGCTGGCCCTCATTTCAGACGAGGAGGAGAAAATCCTAGAACAAGCCGTGCTTGTGTTTTGATTCAGTTTTACCTTAGTCATGCCGCCTCCCCGATACACGAAACATTTAATTCCAGATTTCCTGCCGCTGGCTCCGGGCCTTTGACCGGCTATGTGAAATGTATTTTTACTGCTGTCGGCCTGCCAACTGCTGAGCTCAGTGAAAAATAACTAAAATGAAAACCTTGTACTCCCACATGAACCCTTAAGATCAGAAAAGGAAATTTAAGCCACAGTTACTAATTAGCACCAAAACTAATGAGTTCTGGTGAGGTGCAGCAGGAGGAGGAGGAGTTTGTGTCCCATGTTACCCTACAAGGCTCGGTGGAGAGCGCACGAGCAGTGATTAATTGTGTCAGCCTGGGCCTTGCTCCCGTCCTGGCCATAGCCATGGGGTTAATCACACGGCATCATTGACGGAAAGGCCTGCTCGTGGTCTGGGAGCGTCTCCGTCTCCCATGGGGCACGGGACAGCATCTGAAACCTTTACGGATGGAATATGTAGATTTTTAATGGGCGACGTGTTCCCATGGAAACAAAACAAAGTCAAACACTCCCCTCACAGTGCTAACAATTATTGTAATAAAATGTGTTTTTATTAAAAGCAATTTTAGATACTTAACACATGGCAGAGCGGCCTCGACGTTGCCCTGTGTGAAACCCAACCCTGTCTCTAGTGAAGTCCAAAGCGCTTTGTGCAGTGCAGGGAGGAATTCAGTGTTTTCACCAATATTGCGAATGAAATGCAGCAGCCTCAAGTATGAACAAGATTATTTTTTTCCTTATTCTGCTTAGTTATGCTTTTTATTATATAAACATTAACTGTAATATTACAGTGGGAAGCAGGTATTTGGCAACTACGTATTATTTTGCTAAGTTTGCATAGAGGGAGCAGTTTCCAGTTTTAGCAGCTGTAACATGTTTAAACTCAGTTTGTAATGGGATCTGAAGATGAATATTCCCTGTGGGCTCTGCTTAGCTTCATTACTGGAGCCCTGCCAAATTCAGGGCTAGAAAGTATTATTCACGCCTCTTTGCACATACCATGTCAGAGCATGCTCAGTTAATGAATTTTGTTTCTAATATAGCATAAATTAGGTTTATATTTTAACATAATTTATGTTGTATTTTATTAAAATGTAAAATATTATGATCACGAGCAATCTAATTTCTGCTCTCCTTAGCCCAAACTGTGTTTGAACATCTAAGTATGTAAATCAAAATTGCATGCTTAGAAACTGATTCTAGGATAACAAACGAATATCTGAACCAAAGAGGTTTTTGCCTTGGAGTCTTAGATTAAAGATAATTAAGGATTCCTGGTATTTGAACAGATTTATGTTGTTTATAAGCAAAGTACATTTTCTTCATACAGTCATCTTGTCTTTTTTTTTTTAACAAATTATGTTTGTTGTATTAAAGTTTGTATTTTAAAAGTCTGAGTCTTGTATTAATCCCACAGTGAGTCATTAATCATACCAAACACATCATAAAAACTTTAATCACTGAAGTTGAAACTGAGATTGTAATGCGATCCATCCCTTTTAATTATATCCTTTTTTTTCCCTTTCAGATCAAGAATTGCAAAGGGAAAACATATAGATTAAAACTCAGTGTGTTTGATGCTTTCAGGCGAGGATATTTTTTTGTTTGTGTTTCTTACTTGCTTTTTAAAAGCAATTTCATGCACTTTGTGGAGGACAGTTATACAGTGAAAAAATCCTCTTTTAACTCTTTTCCTCTCCCCTTCTTCCTTAAAAATGACTCACTGGCGAAGGCAGGGAGCATGGTGACTGTCACCATATGGGTGTGTTGCAAGGGTGGCGACGGGCCGGTGCTGACTGCAACTTGCTGGGTGCTGTGCCCACCGCTGTAGGTTTCCTGCAGCCCTACTCTCATCTTCTGCCAAGTTCCTCACACTCGGCCTTGCGCTCAGGGGAACCACCAGCCTGGAAATTGTGTAGCTGTTATCAAGTTGGCTGTGGCTTTGTAGGTGTTTTCCTGGGGTTTATTGCATGCGTTTAAGGGTAAGGAGGGAAAATAAAAATAAATGGTGGAATTTATTTTTTAAATCAGTCTAAAGCATAGTGGTTCATATCTGGCACAAATTGGTGTAGCCACACAAACCACTGCAGCATTACTGACAGCCAGTCCACACCAACCCCACTGAATTTATGCCGCATGATAATCTTGCCAAATAAATTGATTTATCATACTTGGATTTATAAATGTAGAGTTTACACCATTGCTTTTATGGTATGGAAGAAAATGGATTTATTAAGTAAGCTGCTCGTAGTAGATACATTTTGTTCTTTGCTAGAATGACAAACCCTGATCAATTATTTGTTCCTTAATCCCCTAGATTAATCCTGCCATATGAAAGATTTATTAAAGGAGAGGAAGATAAGCCACTGCCTCCAGTGAAACCTCGAAAACAGGATAACAGTTCCCAGGAGAGTGAAGTGAAAACAAAAGTGTCTGGAACAAAACGCATCAAAAATGAAAACCAAAAGAGCAAGAAGGAAAAAGATAATGCGCAGAAACCCCAAGATGCAACTGAGGTTGGTTGCTTTCCTGCTTTTCAACTTTTCAATTAAAAACATACAGCTTTAATCACGTGAAATCCAATGATAAAATACATAATTTAAACTGGAGAATTCCAGCCAGTTGGCCTTTGAGTTTGTTCAGAAATTCAATTGTTGTGGTATTGTCTGTGTTGGGATTTTGCTGGCCTACAAACGGCAACTGGTTAGCTCCATACCACACAGCAGTGATGGCAGAATACCAAGCACTGGATGTAACAAGTACCGTTTCTGCTTATTGTGTTATACAGTGGTCACCACTAAAAGATCAGCAGCTGCCAAAAGGAAACCACACAACTACCACAATTATTTCCTAATCTAAGTATAGGGTGCGGGAACCTTTAATACTGTTGATAATACTGTGGTAACTGTTGGACACAGCTGATTTTTATAATGGTAACCTCTGGATCATCCCTTCTGTGCTCACAGATGTATGCATGTCTGTCAAAAAACATATGACTTCCCAGGATTTTTATCATGTTATGCTAAATTTCTCTTTAGACTAAAAGGTCAGAGTTTGAGGGAACCACCTTCCAAGCCTTAACTGAGACTGACTTCCCTCTCACATGCCACAGATGGTTTTCAGCTGAGGTAGGGTTTCTAGTCTGTCACCTCCTTCACCTGGGCAGGCCCTGGTTTCTGCATAAAGCCATGTTACCTGCAGACATAGGACAGCCCCTAATAGAAGAGATTTTATATTCACAGCCTGGGGTAAGACAGATCAGTAGAATTCATATTCACCTGCAAATAACGGTAAATTTCACATGTTGTTAAGTGATACAAATCAGTGGAGGTTTTGCTACGGTATTTATTACTTAAGCACTTTCTTTTGCACATCCTGCCCACTCTCTCCTGTGCCCTGCTTGCGCCCTGTGCGAACAAGGCAGTGAAGTTCCTCACACACAACCCCTACACAAGACATTGCTTTTCCTGTCTCAGTCTGCCAGATCACAGCTGCCTTCAAGGCGTTGCAATGAAAGTAAGTATTTAAAGAATGTCGAAACACATGACATGCCTGGCAGACTATGGCTGCTCCTTTGACTTCATTGCTGTCTGGCAGGTACGTAAGTCCTGTACCTAAACCAGTTTAGTATTGAGTCAGCCACCAGCAGTCCTCCTCCTCATTGTTTAAAAAAAAACAAACAGTGCAGGACCAATAAACATGGATGCCTCAGAGACACTGCATACCCAGTTTTGAGGAGATTTCTATTTTCAAGTTCCACTACCTCTTCAAGTTGTGCTTACAAGGACAATTTCAACTCCCATCCAAACCAGAATTTCTGTTTTAAATTGCCTTGATCAACAGTACCTTTAATATCTAGTGTAAGAACATTCCACAGAGAGGGGAGGTATTTTTGTTTTCTCTCCCACTGTAATTTTAAAGCAGGGAATCCTGTTGGGGGAAAACCTCTCAAATTCTGAAGAAAAATACATAGAGAGGAGAGTGTGCACAAACCTGCTTCAGTGACTGGAAGGTTGCAACACAAATTGCCCAAAGCAGGGAGATGTACAGTGAAGACTTGTGCTCCCTTCTCCTGTCATTCCTTCATGCCCAGTTACTTATTGAGGGGTCTTGGATCAGCAAGATACATTGCACACTATCCATACTGCTACTGCTAAGCACAACATAACGAATCAGCAACAGAGCATCAGCCTTAACTTTGAATTTCCTTGCTTTTGTTGTTCCCTATCTCAAACTTCCTGCTGCTTAAACTGCAGTTATTTTTGTGTGGTTTGCAGGAAGAGCTCTTAAGCTGTGCTTATCGGAAATGTAGGAAGCCTAGACGAGACAATAAAAATGTACAATTACAGCAGTTTCCTATTGTAAAATGGTACCTTTTATAGCAGAATTCACATCTCTTCCCTAACTGGGATGGAAGATGTGTCCTGCCCCTCTTTAATCAGGGTGGGCTATCAAGGACCTCAGTCTTCACACAGGTCACCACATAGGCAGTTGGTCACACGACATCCAAGCAGCAAAGGGGCCTGCAGGGGTGGCTGCTTCCACCCACGGTGGGTGCAGGGCTGCAGAGCTCATTCAAGCTGTGCCATAGGGAGGGCTCCCTGCCCAGAACATGACCCTCATGGGGACAGCAGAAAGGAGACATTCAGCTTCTTTGGGTGGAGCAAAATCCAAGTCTGCTGGAGCCAGGCAGAAAGTTATTTGTTCCTCTCACCCCAGCCGACCCCCAGCAGCGGAGTCACGTGCCAGGCTCCACACTTGGGTGCAGTCCTCATCCAGGCACAATAGTGGTGGTGTGCTGCTCACAGGGAGCCTCTGTAGCCGCACGTGTAGATGTGTGGCCCCAACCAAGCCACCACTTACACCATTTTTGCATGTGGCCTAGAAGCTGGCTGTAGCCATGATCTGTAAAAGACTAATCAAGTTACAAAAATGTACAGTCCTCTCAATTGCGTGCTCAATTTATACGCTGTTAAGAAGTCTGCAGAGAGAAAATAGAACTTTAATTTATTAGGGTTACATTTGCTTTTGTGCTCTTCACTGTTTTCCTGCCATCACAATGACATTGTCAATGTAACGAGATACCAGACAAAATGCTATTAGCCTTAGACTGCACGTTTCCTCACAATAGCTGAAACTTCAATCAAAATGTTGCTTAACAGAAACAAAGAGTAGAATGTATAGTTATTAAATATGATTACTCTTTTCCTTCTCCTTGCTTTGCTCATCTGTCTGGTATTTTCCTGTAATTTTATAAGCTCAAGAGACTAGTGATGGTACTTTGTAAAGGACCTAATGATGGTATTTGGCTGCAAAAGGCAGCTATGAGTTTAAAAAGAAATTAGGATGACTAACAGATACTGTAACTAATAGGCCAACCAAACAGACAGGAATATTTAAAAGCAGCTGTGAAGAAATAAATCTCTGAGAGGGTTAGATTTGTTAGGACCTTCTCCAATCCCCCGCTCCTATGGCAGACCATAAAGCAGCATTTAGATAATAGCTTTCTCGACGTATCTTATCTTTACAAGGAAGAAAGAAAGAAAACAATAATAATAAAGGACTCACACAATGCTGCTGTTTTATGACTGTCTTCTACCACGACCTGTCAGAGGAGAGTGACAGCAGTTTTGAAAAGGGCTGTCAGTCAGCTGGATCACAGATGGGACGCTCTGGTGACCTCTGTGGGTCACAGTTCAGCCAGCTACATAATGGGATGAATAGTGTGAATTGTGCACACAAGCTTTATTAATGGGGGAGCAGAAAGAGCTGCAGTCCCATTGACGATAATGTATAAAAGCCATGTTTGTAATAGCAGGCACACACACTTACTGAATGTTGACAACTTCATTTTAATCCTTTAATAAAAAAATGTGTGTCCTAGTTAAGCTGTGGCAGTTATTTGCTGCCTACAATAGGGATTCCTAGTATGCCATTTCTATCATTTTCACACTTTAATGCAGAGCTGGGTGTGAATGATCTCCTCTGTGATCACTGAATTTTAAGATAGCTATGCTGGAGAGACTTTGTGTAAGAAAAAACATGGGAATCGTGTCATTTTCATAGGTGAAGTTGACTAGCAGGATAAATTTCTACAGCTGTATCATTTGTATTATGAAATCTGCTCTCCTGCATTTCCTTAACTAATTTTAAAAGAATAGAACCTCGGTGTTTAGCTGTCTGCTTAAGCTCATCAGGTTACAAACATCTGCTGTTCTGAAATGCCTTATTGTGACCCTGGCAGGGGTGGTGTATTTCTTAATATTTCCAGGAGGTACATCTCTTTGTTTGAATCTGATACCTGGTGTTGGAGCCTTCACGTTGCAGCAGGGTGATTGACAAGTACTCCTCTAAAAGTAGCCGATGGTGTACTGTGTATAATCTTATGAACAGTCTGCCAAAATGCACCACATTCTTATTAGTGTCTGTTGAATCATTTTATTAGGTTTCATCAGAACAAGAGAAGGATCAAGAATCAGCAGACCAGAAAAATTTCCCTGAACACCCTACAGTGGGAGAGATGAGACAACCCGTGCAAGGCCCTCTGTCTCTTTTACCAGAGACAGCTCGGCCACTGCCCCTGGAAAAGACAGACCTGACAGAAAACAGCATGAACAGTGAGAAAGCTAAGGAGGAGGTTCAGCACTCATCCTCTTTCTCAAGTATATCCGTGCCCCCAGAAGAAGACACCTTGCTGGATGCCACCATCACAAAGCGATTACACCCCCCAGCAGATGCCCTGGAAGACAAAAAGCCTGAACAAAGACTACACAAAGCTTTTACTGACAGCTTAGAAAATGAACCTGCAGAAATGCCCTTCACACCTTTCCCAGTCCAGCTGCCCACTCAGAGCGACATGGAAGATGACAAATTGCCAGAGATGGCCGATTACATCGCAAACTGCACAGTGAAAGTGGACCAGCTGGGAAACGAAGATATCCATAACGCACTAAAGCAAACACCCAAAGTACTGGTGGTGCAGAACTTCGACATGTTCAAGGAAAAAGAGCTGCCCGGGTCAATGAACGATGACTCCACTTTTGGTTACACACCGCTGCTTTACTCAAAGGGTAATCCAGGCATCATGTCACCCCTGGCAAAGAAGAAGCTACTGTCTCAGGTCAGTGGGGCAGCCCTGTCGTGCAACTATCCTTATGGTTCTCCTCCTCCTTTGATCAGCAAAAAGAAACTGAACAGCAGAGATGAACTGTCCTCAAGCATGTTGCAAGGTCCCCATGCCCCTAATTCTGATCCTGTAGCAATTAATAGGCCCTCAGTCATACAGCATGTACAGAGTTTTAAAACTAAGGAAGAAAGGAAATCAATTAATGATGTTTTTAAACATGACATGCTCAGTAAACCGGATCCTCAGCGCTGTGATTTTTCAAAACATCACCTCAGTTCTCTTGCCGAGTCATACGTACCGAAGACAGACATCCAGGACTGCAAAGATAAAATGAGTGAGAAAAGGGGACTGCAGCACTCCCATGTGCCCACTTTCTTGGCAGATTTTTATTCATCACCTCATCTGCACAGCCTTTATAGGCACACAGAACACCACCTTAATAATGAACAGACATCAAAGTACCTCCCCCGGGACATGTTCAGAGAGTCTGAAAATATTTCTACTTTTACTCAACACAAACACCCAGAAAAACTAAATTTAAATTATCGCCCATCTTTGCATCAGCAAGAAAAAAAGGCGGCAGTGGAAGCCTGTTCAGATGATCAGCCAACAGATTTGAGTCTTCCAAAGAGCATACACAAACAGACTGCAAAGGCTCTGGGCTCCAGCCTCCCTCATTCGTCCATGGCCCAGCAAGAAAGCAAAGGTATCTCCCCGTTCCAGGCTGCGAGCAGCCAGGCGGTGAGCCTAGACTGTAACCCCAAAGCTTGCCGCGTGTCCCCCATGGCCATGACAGCCCCGAAAAAACACAGCGAGTTGCTCCACAGGTCTGGGAAGCAGCAGGCCCAGAGGCTGGAGAATCTGAGGAAGATAGAGGGGATGGTGCATCCTATCATCAGCCGCAGAACAAGCCCTCAAAGTGTGGGAGCTGCCCGGCCTTTGAAACGGAGCCTGGAGGATTTGGACAAAGTCATTTCTGAAAAAAAAATCCGAGCTGTCTCACCTCTGCACTTACCAAAGGAGACCCCGGCAAAAGACAAGGTTCCCGACCCAGAGGGGGAAAGCAGCAAGCCGGTGCATGGCCTCCATTCTGGCAGCATGCTGGAAAGCCACAAATATCCCCTTTCAGCCCCCATCTTCCCAGGCTTGTATCCGGGAAGCCTGTGCACAGGGCTGAACAATCGCCTCCCGCCTGGGTATTCTCATCCCCTGCAGTACTTGAAAAATCAGACCGTGCTCTCCCCACTAATGCAGCCTTTGGCTCTTCACTCCTTCATGGTGCAGAGACAATTCCTCACATCCCCTGCAAACTCTCAGCAACTGTACAGACACTTAGCTGCAGCAACACCTGTAGGAAGTTCCTACGGTGACCTTTTGCATAACAGCATTTATCCTTTAGCTGCTATAAACCCTCAAGCTGCGTTCCCACCTTCCCAGCTATCCTCTGTACATCCGAGCACAAAACTGTAAACCCCCTCGCTCACAAAAGGAGGTCTGAGGAGAAAAGTTATGTTAGCGACATTCCTCCCCCTGTGATGATGTCTCGCAGATTTAGTGATCTGTATTTTTGTCAAAAGGATGCAGTCGTGTCTTGCCTAGAGGAGCGCTTCAGAGTTTGGTGGAGACAGGACTGCTGCTTTAAATCTGGCTCCCACATCAATCCCCTCAGCCCTTATCCCTGCCCCAGAAAGAGAAAACCAACAAAAACAAAAACAAAAAAAAAAAAAAAAAAGAGGAAGAAAAAAAAACATTGGATCTTGCATATGTGTTTTCTGAAAGGACTTGTATATGGTAAGAGCAGATGTTCAAAGGGAGCCATGGAAATGCAGGCCCAGTCCTGAGCTCACTGAAATCCCATGGGAGGGCTGCATTTGCCTTTCACTGAGCCAGGGACCAGAGGCCGTGCGTTGTTGCCAGTGAGTCGAGGACTTGAGATGAACCTGGAAAGGAGAAGCGGGCCGAGAATCCGTACAATCAGTGGATGTGCTCTTTTGGGTAACTTTTCCTGACTTTTAAAGATTCAATCAATGCAATGTATAGTAAAACGGCAATAGATTTTTCATTTTAACACTATTAGAACAGAAGGGTAAGCACTGTTTAATTTGACTGTACATATCCACTTCGTAAACTACCAGTGTCACATTTGGTCACAATAATTTATATAGTTTTGTTTGTCCAGTATATTCTGTGCTCTTTATGTTTGGTTTTTGTTTTGGGTTTCTTTTTTTTTTTTTTTTTTTTTAATTAAACGGTATCATTTTATCTGCAACTTTTTTAAAGGCTGTGGCTGTCCTGTTTTTTTTTTTATGTGTTTGTAATTTTTCCAGTTTCTTTATACTTTTGAGCAGCATTTTTGTTTCGTTTTTGTGGTAACGTTTACTGTTTACAAACTGAAGCAACTGGTTCAGATTAATCTTCATGGTTATAAACATACTGTAGGTGATGTTATGGTGCAAGGGTGCCAACAAGGTTCCTTTCCCCACGGTCCGCCCCTGTGAGGTGCAGAGCACCTCTTGCCCTCCTCCCATAGTTGTGATGGCTCCGACGCCACTTCTCCCCTCCCACCTAGCTTTGCTTTCCCGTATCGTGGTCCGTGAATTTGTTGGGCGTTGTACTTAACCTTACCTAGGCTGTGAAACCCTCCTGCCTACCAGGGAAATGGTCTAGAAAACAAAACCTCCCTGGCATGAGCTGCTGGATGACAGAAGAGCCCAGAAAATGGATTTGTGGTTTGTGAGAATGTCAAGGATTTCAGAGATCAGGACGGGGACCGGTGTTGATTTGGGTCAGAAGCTTACAGGTCCTGTGCCTCACGAGTGGGCTGGGCTCGGTAGGATGGGTAGGGGATGCCGTGCAGTGGTTGGGATGGTCCTTCCACAGCCCCACGGGGATCTCAGCCTCTCTCTGGGCATCCTTTCACAGGGTGAAAGCTCGGGTGTGGAGGGGCTGGGTTTTCCTAAAGAAAGAGCTTCCCTATGGCTGTATATTCACTTTGCAGGACATCACCACCATGAAGCCGAGCATAGACATCGATAAAGCAAAGTGGGACCTGGAGGCTTTTTAGAATGTGAAAATTGGTTGTGATTCAAACCATCTCAGTTACTGTTCAAAGACAGCGTAATCGATACGAAAAGAAAAACGGAAACTACTAAGAAACACTTTGCATGCTAGGCATGTCATTAAACTTTCCCGTGATATGAAGCCAAATACAATATATAATGTATCATACTTAATATCCAGAGGTGGAAACCAGAATAATATACTTGTCTACTGTTAAAGATCCAGCTTCTTCAATTAAATAGTTTATATTCCTGTGGTAAAACTATATTTAAATGATCGATAAACAGACTAGTAGAACTTAGAACATGGATGTACCAGTGCAGAGCATCCTGCTGCTCCACAAATCGTACAGGAAACAGAACCACAGGCTCATCCAGGCAGAGGCCACAGTGTGGAGGACATCTCTAGTAAAGTTGCACTAGATCTGAATCACGTGAGAATCAGAGGTTTGGGGATAGGGAGGAAGGGGGGGGGGGAAGGGGAGAGAATATAAAGATCTACAGCAAATGCAAACAGAAGCTTGTGTGTTTGGTAAAGCAGATGCTTCTCTTCCGTCTTTTGGTTGTGTGTTCTGGAATCGTTCATTTGTTTATGCAAATTGTCCAATTTCCCCTTTGGTCGCATCCTGTTGGAGTTCCATGGTAGGCTTTTCGGAGCCATGCTGGGGCAGCGCAGGGCTGGGGGACAAGGAGGGGAAGAAAGGATCCTCGTTTGCCCCACGAGGAGACTGCCCACTGCTGGCTGGGGAAGCTCATCATATACTGGGCAAGTAGTAAGGGCAATGGAAAAGAAATGATAGCATAAACCCCAACAGAAGCATTATTTGTTTAAAAACTTTTACCAGAAATCTTGGAAATCTTTCAAAGGACTATTGAATTCTCTATTGGCTGAAAAGTCTTCTTTTTTTTTTTCTTTTTTAATGTCTTAAATGGGGCTTTGTTTGCATTGTTTGAGTTCAAGGGGCCTTATTATTGAATGAAATTGCACAAGCTTTTCTTTGTGCAATCAAACCATTGTTATTGGTAGGTTTGTAAAGGAAACTGTGGAATCTAATTGGCAATAGAGTCATAAATCTATTAACCGGGAGCCAGTTCCAAGAAATGTTGCAATTGAAACGCACTGTGTCCGGGATTCATTAGGGATGCTGAAGGTTGTGAGATTCAAAGGAAAAGGCCCGGCAGCAAACAGCTCGCGTGTAGCTTCTGGCCGCATGCTGAGCTGGACTTCGTGGACCGTGTGGGAAGTGGGGTCCGACTCCCAGTAAAATCCAACCCCGTTGCTGGGCTGGGCGGGAACAAGCTGCGTTTTGCAGCAGGTCTGGCCTGGCCGCGAGCTGGCCTGGCGCGAGGCGTCCCCCCGTGGCATCCGCTCTTAGGGAGCGGTTAGTCCGGGCTGCAGAGGTCATCTTGGCAGCGCCCAGAGCTGGTGCAGGGGCAAGTGCTGCGCCCACCTCCGCCGGCACCTCCGGCCTGCCCGGGGCAGCGGGGCTGCTGCCTCCGAGGGCACCGCTGGGAGCCCCCCAGCCCCTTCCTTTGCGGTGGCCAGCGAAGGAGGTCGCGGCTGGCCCGGCTGTGCAGTTGTCGTGGCTTTAATGATCAAGGGGACTTCTTGCTCTGGTGTGAGCGCGCCGTGGGTGTTTGCTGTACGCGTGGTGGATATTTCGCTCATTCTCTTCCTCCTCCTCCCCTCTCCCCCCAGCCTCACAGTTTTAAATATGTTCTAACAATGGCAGCATACTCTACTAGCTGTTTATACTTTTTTAATTTTCTTTTGTTGTAAATATTGTATACTTTTTGTGATTCAAGTTATGTAGCCTATATGCTCTGTAAGGTGATGATTTGTATATATAAAAATGGCCCAGTAATATTATATAGTTTCCCATTTAAAAGGTTATTGAGTAACCTTTGCATTAGTTTAAACACTACCAGAAATAAAGCTGAGCCAACTATAAACACTCAATTTTTGTATGTTTTCCAAATTGTACTTATTAATGCTTTTGATACTGTATTATGTGCCAATAGTTTCCCAATCACATAGCAGGCAAAAGATATTTTGTACTTTTTGATCCACTGTAATATTTAATAAAAAATGTTACTATCTGTTCCCTTTTGTGTTTGATTAATAATTCTGTAAACAGCCCTTATCGCAATGGATTACATATTATCCCATCCGACCTTTCAGCCCTCTTATATTGGCTTTTCTAGAGAAAGTATCTCCTCCTGCAAATGATTAGATTAAAGAAATGGAAGTCTGCAATTTCCTAAAGGAGGAAGAGAGAAGATCTTCAGTCAGTGCCCCTCTGTTTTTGCAGTGTGCTCACATTAAAGTGTGGCTGTGGTCAGGCTG
Organism: Strigops habroptila; assembly: GCF_004027225.2. Lineage (NCBI taxonomy): Eukaryota > Metazoa > Chordata > Aves > Psittaciformes > Psittacidae > Strigops > Strigops habroptila. The sequence continues at coordinate 34,704,850 of NC_044281.2, forward strand.
ACTGGAGGAATAGCTTTGGAGGGGATAACATCCATGCTTAGCCAGTGGCTTCAGCAGCAAATTTGCTCCATTTGCATCTCAGAGCAGCATTCTTTTTCTGCCAGTGCCGCAGGCTGGAGCTGGGATCTGAAAATTGCCCCATTCTTCCCAGTGCGACCATGAGTAAGATTTTGGAGTTGGATGCTAAGTAGTAATTTTGCAATCACCAAGTAAACTTCATGTGTACTTTGTTCCTTGATGGGTCCGAAAAGCCTCGCTAAACCTCGTGATACTTTGAGGAGCTGTTACCACAGCAAGCGCTGTCTGAGCACTCTTACAATCCTGATCTACATAGATGAGAGATCATCTGTTTGCGTGTAGGTCAGAACTGGTACTTGACCTCGCCCAGCACATCTCGGCTGTGGGGCCAGGGCCGCCTGGTCAATCCCACATCGTGGCCTAACTCTGTGGTCCTGGGGGAGTGTGTGCAGGGAGTCCTTCCTCATCCCTGGGGGTCCCAGCTGAGTGGCACCGGGTGCGTGGCTGAGGCTCTTTGCCACGCCAGACTTGGCTGGCACCCAAGGAGCTCCTTCCCGCTCGGTGCCTGTGAGGGCAGCCCGGGTCCCGGGAGCAGTCCCAGTACGCACCAGGGTCAGGGACCCACTCCCAGCCTGCAGGGAAGCACGGGGGCACTGCACACCACAGGGAAGTTTCCACCCAACGCTGCTGCAGCGGGGTGAGCACAGACCAGTTTGACGTCACCATTAGATGAGGCTTCCAGATACGTGCTGTGGTTGAGGGAAAGTCTCAAGAAAAACCTCATTTCTTGTGTGTGCCGGGAAATGAGGGGAAACACCAGTTTGGGGAAGAGCAGCCGTTGGGCGGGCGCGAAGCAGCACGGTGCAGCTGCGCACGTGGGGCGGTGTGGATGCCCCCGCTGGGTGTGCCCGAGGGAGGCAGGGTGACGCCTGCCCGCTCCCCGCACGCAGCTGGAGCCCCGCACTGCCGCTCCAGGGGAGGTGGTCCGGGAACAGGACAGGCACCGGGGTGTGGAGTAGCACAGCTCTCACCAGCACAGCTCCCAGCAAGGCACTTCCTGAGCCAGTGAGAGGGTCGTCACTGTGCTTTGTGTCTGAGTCCTCGTTCAATCCTTTGCTCCTCAGAGCGGGCTGTGCCAGGCCTGCCACGGTTTCAATACGCGCAGTGTGAGCAGACAGAATAAACCTTCCTCTGGTTTAACCTGCTGCCTGGTAACTTCCTTTGATGCTTGCATTGTGAGAAATGGTAAATGATTACGCCATACATGTTGTCCCCACAACAGCAGTGAAGCTGTGGGTGAAGATGGGACCCTCTAGCAAATGATTTCCTCCATCCACTTCTGTCTTTGCCAAGCTGAGGCATTTTCTTCTTCTCATATTGAAATGCTGCCTGCTGGTGAGCACCTGAAGGAGGTGGGGGTGAACACAGACACGTATGGGTGCTGGCCTTAGCAGTAGCTGCAGAGGTGGCCAACACAACTTGGTTTCCAGCACCATGCTTGCTTCCTTGCATTTTTTTTAGCCCTTCCTAGTTTGTGGATTAACGTGAGCCAATGCTGCGTGTTCCTGCTGCGCAGGGGGGTGTCTGTTGGGCTGCCCTGCCCACACTGCAGAGCATGGCTAGAGGAAGACCCCTGGGAGCAGCACACTGGAGCTTTTCACACCCAGATGAGCCTGGCCTGTGACAGCATCGAGGGGTCGCGGCACCCTCCCTTGGTGGGGCTGGGAACATCCCGGTGGGTCTGCTGGGTCACTTGGGTGTCGGTGAACCCACACATGTGCGAGCGATGGAGCCGAGGAGTCTGTGCTATCTCACCCCAAAGGGCTTGCAGGGGAATACAGGCACCCCCTTGGGGCTCGGTGGACCCCCCCGTGGGCTGGTGAGGTCTGCAGGAGGTCAAAGCCGCACTTCGGAAGAGTTTGTTACCATATTGGCGACTCGCAACCACTTCTGGTTTTCAAAGTGAAATGTCCCATGGTCTGAGTGAGGACAAGGGGTGCTGTGCCACTGGCTTGTCACCTTGTCACACCAGTTTTTAATTCAGCTGACAGCAGTGGGAAATGAACAGTTTTGGGAGCCTGAAGCAAAGCAGAGATGCAAAAGGTGGTGGCGCTGACTGCAGTTTAGTTCTGAGTTCTGGGTCTGCCTCTTGCTGGCTGCCGTCCTGCGATCGCACAGCGATGCCCCATGCCATGCTCCTTGCAGTCACAACCAACATATGAGAACGATCTAGAACAGTTCTTCTGGTTTTCCCTGGTTTCTGGGCCGCAGCAGCCTGCATGGGTGCGCCTGATGCACACCCCTCCTGGATACCCCGCAGGACCTTCATAACCCTTTCACCAGCAGGCAGGGCACGGAAGGCTGGAAGCAGACTGAGGTCCTGGGGCAGGATCCTCCTGCCCTGGATGGATCCCAGGGTGTGTGGCTGGTTGCAGATGCTCGGCCAGCAGCTGCATCTCCCAGCAGCCTCTTAGGGCGCACCCTAACCCCATGGTGATGCTGACCTGTTTAGAACGGGGACTTCTTCCCCCCCTGTGCTGCACCAGCAGTGCCTCTGCTCTGGATGTTTTGAGGAACAATTTTAGCGAAGTTTCTGGTGCTGCCAGGAGCAGATCGGACACAGACATCACTGGTGATCTTTGCTGGCACCGTAACTGCTCTGGGAAATGCAGTGCTTGCCTACAGGCTTTCCAGGAATATCAGACACCTTCGGCTCTTCCTGGAGCAAGAAAACCTGAGCCTGTATCTTTGCCTTTCCCAGGTGAGGCCGGCTCCCAGCTGAGGTGTTATCAGAGCATGCTGCCTCCCCAGCCGAAGGGAAACCTGGGAGTGGCCTCGAGGAAAGCAAAAGGAGCGGCCACCAGAGCATCCCCTGTCGCCCTCGTGTGCTCCGGGGCCTGTGGCTGCTGGAGCTCTGCGTTTCTGCAGGAGAAAGCTGTGGCTGAGGCCGGGGCCCAGGCATTGCCGCTCCCGCCCGCTGCTATTGAGGCAGCGCATGTCCAATGAGCAAGCACGGATGCAAAGGGCTGCTGGATACAACTTAATCTGTGTTTTCATTTAGCTTTTCAATTTATCCTTTATGGGATTAAAAAAACCCCAAGTATTCTCGATGTTAGATGCTCCATCTAGCGTCTCACCTGGGGAATGAGCCCCCAGTGCCACGGCGAAGCCTGGGATGGGACATCCATCCCCTGTCCTTGTGCTCGGCCTGGACCCTCCTTCCCTGCAGCGGTGAGGTGAGGTACGGTGAGGTGAGAGCGGGCAGGCTGGGGCGCTGGGGGCAAACGTGTTCGAAACTGGACCAGGCAAATGCATGAAGACTTTTGTGGCTGCTGAAAACCAATTGGTCAGGTACAAATGCTGCATTCCAGGGAACCAAAAGTCCTGAGTTGTGCAGCTGCGAAGACCTCTCTGTGCTCACCAGTGGGCAGGAGGTGCTGGGAGGGGTGGCCATGGGCCAGGACGCGTACCTTGTGCTTGGGTGCTGCACCCAGCTCTTTTGGGGGGTGGAAGGATGATGAGCCTAAAAGCATTTAACGAATTGCTGATTAGCCAATAGGCATCTCATGGCCATCACCGTGGCTTCCAGCCCAAGCCTGGCCCCACAGCCAGGGTGCAAACTTTGCCTGCACACATCTCGGGTGCCCCCCAGAGCCCACCCAGGGCAGGAGAGGGAAGGGGCTGCTCTTGGGGGAAAGGAGGTGGCTGAGGGTGCCCACCCCAAGGGCTCTTCTTTAGGAAAGGAAAAAAGGGAGGAAAAAAACCCCAAAACTTGTCGATTTTATTCAGTTTGCTCTGAAATTTACTCAGGAAAGAAAAAAAATCCCCCTAATGTCTGGGGCAGTCCCATCCCCCAGAGCACGTGTGGCCATGGGGCAGTGGTGGTGAGCTCCCTCCTCTGCCACAGGCCATGCCATGAGGCAACACTGCTTTGCGATGATACCATGAGGTGATGCCATGCCATGAGCTGATGACATGCCATTAGATGATGCCATGAATGAGGTGATGCTGTGAGGCTGTGCGATGCCATTAGGTGATGCCATGACATGAGGTGATGCCGTGAGGTGATGCCATGCTGTGAGCTGGTGCTGTGAGGCAATGTCATGCCATAAGGGTGATGCCAGGCTGTGATGCAGTGCTGTAAAACTTCATATCTTGTACAAGCTATGAGAGATGCTCTTTAGCCATTTTTGTGCCAAACCACTTGTTTGTTCAAACAGCCAGTTTGTCACCTCCAAGCACCTGTGCACTCAGCAAATGCCCCCTCATGCTGGGAGAAAACAGAATGATGAGCAATGGCACCTGTTTATTAGGGCCCCCCAGAGTGCAGGAGCTGCAGTGCCAGTGGGCAATGCCGTGCCCCCAGGGCCGGACACTGTGTCCCTCACATGAGGAAGCCACAAGTGGGGCCAAACCAAGCGGTACTTGGAATTTTTTCTGGTGGTTTTCTAGCCTGCAAGCTCCCTAAAAAACAGTCAGGCAAAGCAAACTCTCCCCCTCCTGCCCCCCCCGCCCCAATGTCTGTGGAGCTCTCAAATGAGGAATAAAGCCATTTGTTTCTAATTATATTTGGCAGCCACTCAGAGAATTTAGGACTAAAGCACGCAAATTTTTTTGCTCCTGATTAAAGCACTTGACCTCATAAGCAAAAAGCAAAGATTTCAACACACGCCCACAAGTAGGCTAGGAACAAACTGCAGAGAAGAGACCAGAAGGAAAAACTCCTTTGCTCAGATACACAAAATAATCCATTATGAAACAAAAGGCAGAATATTTAGTGCATAACTCCTCAAGCCTGCCCAGGGCTCGGTTAAACACCCAATTACTGCTTTTAAAGCAGAGAGCTCTTACTCTGAGCTAAGACTTGCGCAGCGTAGGCCCACATGCTCCATGGGCCCATGGCACGAACGTGACCGAGACCCATTTGCTGCCCATGGGGAGAAAAGCATCTTCCATGGGATGGCTCAGCTCGCTGGGCTGGCAGGACAGCGGGGCCGGGGACAGGGGGTGTGTGAGTTGTCATCAGCTTTTGGGTTTTCATTCCCATATTCCCAGGCTGAAATAGTTTCTGCCCATCAGAAGAAGGATGCAGTATCCTCAGTGCCTAATTTCAAGCTGTGGCTGCCCTGGGGTGCCCAGGACAGCAAGGCAGACGCTCCTTCCTTCCACCCATTGACTCGGGGTGACCAGTATCCAGCTCTCGTGCTTACTATTTTCTCCGGCTTTAATAACCATGCAAGGATGTGTCGCAACTGTAGAAGAGTCAGCTGGCTCCCAACCAAGAGAAATAGCAATGATCTTGATGGCACCCTTTAAAATAGCGGAGAAAATAGCTCAAACAGAAATTAACTACCCTGCGAGGTTCTGTGGTCTATAAAATGCTTCCCCTGGCTCCATGGTTTTAAAATAACATGAAAGAAATACTTTCCATAAAAAGTAGTTAACTAGCTTTTTTTTTTAGTCATAATTCTGAGAGTCATACCCAAACAAAATAGTTATACAAGCATTAAATTATACATTAAAGAAGGCTGATAAACGCAGTGAATTACAGAGCTACCATATAAGTTTTCAGCTATACAGATAGCAAGCATTATTAACATTTCTATTAAAGGTGACCTACAAAAGAGGGGCAAAAATAATCTGCACCACTTCTGATTTCTTGTGATGCAGGAGAAAGTGAATGTGAAACGTCTCCAGCCCAACTACCACCTAGTCCCCCTGTCACCATCCCTGTCCGCCTCCACTCTCCATCCTCTTCCCCAAAAACTAACGAAGGAGAGCAGAGGATTGCTTTCTGCTGGGACTGCAGATATGGAACTGCTGACGTTCTCTGTCTGCGCTGGGAAACTTGCTCAGAGAGCACAGAGTGGATGTTTTTCCTCGGCACTCACCTGGAACAGTGTGATGGTGGATTTTTAGCAGCGGGCAGAGCTGGTTGCAGGGCTGGGGAGGCTGCCTTCTCACGGGTAGCGCCTCGCAGAGGGCTCATTCTGCATGTACCCTCCAGTGGTTCTTCCCCTGGGGGTTCCCCAGAGCCTGTGAGGGTTGGTTCTCTGCTTCAGCTCTCCCTGGGGAGGGGGTACCAGCTGCCTCCCCATCCAGCCACCTGCAGGGTTTCATAATGGCTGTGGGCATTAGGAAATGTGTAATTATAAAAGTATATAATAAAATACCTTAAATATCTATCTAGACAGATAAAAGTATATATAATTTCTTTATATATAAATACATAATGAAATATATAACAACCTCCGAGACTGCTGCTCCTCCAGCCCTGCTGGGTGGAATTGTTTAACAGGTTATGTGGTTGCTGTTAGTTTCAAAATGTATTTGGAAGAAACCAAGGAACAAATTGAAATGCACAGGCACACACGGAAACACACCACAGCTGCATAAGCAGCATGTCTGTAGGTGATCAAGCTCACAAAATGAAGCTGCCCAATGTATTTGCTTTTCCCTGCAGCTGCTGGGCTTGGCTGTCGGGCTGCCGCTACCGTCCTGCCCAGGTCCCCCCCAAGCCACCCGTCACGTTTGAAGACCTGTGGATAGATGGGAGCTGAATTTCTGGTGGAGAAAACAGTCCATAAGGAGCAGAAAACATTGATTTTTGTATACAACACTAACATACAGAGTGTGTGTGCATGTGTGTGTGTTCAGTGCTGCTACTGCACGTCTGGAAAACTGTGTCCCTCTCAGGGTGGCAGGAGCTGCTGTCCTTGCCTCACGTCAGCTGGATGTGAGGGAAAAGTCATTTTCTAGATGTTTCAAGCAAGGAAGTGAAACTAATACAAAATACTGCAGAAAGGAGGATTTATTTCTGTTTACCTCTAAAGTTCCAAGGACTCAGCATTCTCCACCAGGGCAATGAGGTTAACAGGGTCACTGGTGGGTTCGCACCTGAATGGCTTTGTGCGAGGAGCTGGTGACGGTTTCTTGGGGTGACATTGCCCAGAAATCAATCATTCAGCTCTGGTTTTCCTGATCTTTCAGTACAGTTGGAGCAGGGCTGGGGCTGGGAAAAAGCCAGTGGGGAGAAGGGCTGGGAGAGGCAGCTCCCATGTGAGGCAGCCATCGGACACTGGTGGTCACACAACCATCTGTGAGCGGTGTCAGCCCTGCTCTGTCACTGCAAACTGAGCACCTTTGTCCCATCAGGGAAATGCTTGAAGCCGGTATCTCGCTCTGGTGCTTGGTCTTTGACAGCAAAGGATGGAGAAGAGTGGATTACATTTCCCACCTGGAGTTATATTGCAGCCCAGCCAAACATTAGCCAAAAATTACCCACATTACATTTTATATCAGTTAGATATAAAATAAACTTCAAATAAATGAAATAAAGCCTGACAACAACTCACTATACTATGAGTTTGCCTCACTGAGATCAGGCAAATCCATTTCGGTGTGGTCAGGTTTCCGATCTGAACCAGGTCTCCTGTAGGGCTGCTGCTGATGCTACTCTTCTCTAAACTAGTACAAAACATCTAAGAAGGGTAGAAGAGTCTGAACTGCAGCAAAGGGACTGGCCTCTGAAGCAAGACTGGGAAGACAAGGGTGTCAATCGTTAAAGCATTAAGTATGTCAATGGGACATCAATTTTTCTTGCAGTAACTTAAAACATGGATGAAAGGCATTTGTTCAGGTTCCACCCATCTGCACTTCTCGCAGAGGCAGACCCTGACCTCCCTTAGTCTCCATCGCCATGCCCTGAGCTGCTGGCTCTCCAGGGCCGCAGGCGAGCTCTGAGAAAGCAGCCATTACCCTGGCAGTCCCCCCGTCTTCCCCTGCACCTTCTGCTTTCAGCTGCTAATGGAGACTGAGGAACAACTCCAAGAGTGGAGCCACCAGTTGCATTTTCCACTGGCTGCAGTTGGTGTGTGTTTGTTTATTCCCTTCTCTCTCCACTGGTGCATGATAGCTCTGCTCAGAAGGAGCATCTGTTCTTCATTTACAGCCATCAGTAAGCTACTTTTGCCACAGGATTGATGGAGGCAGAAGGAGGTCAAATGATTTATCCAAGTTCAGAGGGAGTCACACTAAATAGCTCATCCATAGCACCTATCGATTATTGGTCCTCCTCTGTTCAGAGGAGTTGCATGGACCAAAGAACTGAAATGAGCATGGCATGGAACAGCAGTTCCCAGCTCTGTCCAGATCCAGCTTTTCAGACTGGCCCTTATGAGGTTATGTAATGAAAATCCCAGAGAAGGCAGAAGGAGCTATATCCTATTAGAATTAGGCTACATCTCCATATGGACCAGATGCAAAGGAAATACAGCTGCACGCTGCATACTTCAAACAAAGCAACAAGGTTATTACATGGCCGACAGGTTACAGTGGCGCCTCCATCTCCAGTGGGCTGGCTGGGGCTTTGTGTTTCGCTGCATCCTCCTGGTGCCACCCCTCACCTTGGTGCCATCCCTGCTCCTCAGCACTGCTCCCTTCTCTAACACAGCAGGGTTTGGATACATTTTTAATCCTCATACTTATTATACTTTCAAAAACAACTTTCTTTGAGAATTCCACTGTACTGCTATATGCATGGTTGCTTCACTGGCTCTCTACACAGTGACTCTGGGTTAGACAGGGTGGTATAGCTGTGCATCACTCTAGAAGCAGGTAGGATGACCAAAAACTTCCCCAAAGGTACCCATGTTCTAAGCAGGCACAACAAACCACCAGTAGCCTCTAAGTGGTGAGAAAGAAGAGAGGGACCAAGAGCACAGGCAGCAAGGTCAAAGCAATAAATTGTGGTGGAATACTTCAGCAATGGAAAATAACTTGGCCAAGCACCATGGGGCAGTGATGGTTTCCTTGTACGCCCCATGCCTGCCCCAGGCAGACACACACACCCAGGTTTAATGGGCAGTAGAAATGGGCACTGCTTGATGGTTTCGTAGCTGAAGCTGCTCTTCCCCTGGTCTTCTGTCCTGGCTGACCTTTCTGTCCACCAAAAAACGCATACTCCCCGGTTTTCCCCCTTCTGAGGGCTTCCTTTTTGTCTACTTTTTTTTTCCCTTGTGTGCCACATCACTTTTCATTTTAATCTCACTCTTATTCATTGTGAAAAGGACGTTTGTCATTTTCTGTGGACGAACGTCTCTCCTCAAAGCAGGCAGCCCGGTACCTCTTGCACTGAGAGCGCACAGAGCAGCTTTGCCGGGTGGGAGCAACATGGGCAGCAAGAGCTGCTTGCTGTTTGCTCTGCTGGTCAGGGGTGCACCCATAGCCAGGCCCCCACGCTGCCCAGCACTGAGCCTTCTCTGTCTGATCCGCTTGGGTAACCAAGCTATGCAGCACAACTCTGGATTAACAGCATTAACCAGGCAGTGGAGCTCCTGCTTGGGCTGATTCGGCCTCCTCAGAGCAGACTGTATTTGATAGAACAGAACAATATGTGATGCCGTGTTGGCTACGCTGCTGCTCCTGCCCAGGCTGGCTGCTCCTCATGGCCGTAGCTACTGTCGTGTGCAAGATCACTTGGAGCTGAACCGGGCACCGCCACCCAGTACCCTGCTGCAGCATGGGGACCTTGCCTCGCCTCCACCAGCATAGAAAAGGCAGCTGGCAAATTAGCAACAGTGCCCCATGGCTAAGTGAGAATTGCTTCATGGACACAGCTGTCTTCACCAGGTGAGCAGCCCGCAGTTTTGACATTGCTGTAACCTAAATAGATGGGCATAAGAATTGCAAAAATTCTGTTTGTGCCAGTTTAGTTTATTTTATATTCCTTACTCAAATGAAAAAGTAGGAAGAGGGAAAAGAACTAACGCCACTGCTTGGACTCATCTAGCTGAGAAGCAATGGGCAGATGCAGAGGTTGGGTGTTGCGTTTTACAAGCGCTAGGACTGCGATGCAGGGCAGCCTGAGCCCCACGAGCCCCAGCTGCCCAGGTTCCCACTGTGTGCATCTTAACAGGCTGCTGCCGGCATTAAAATTTACACATACACATGTGTGCACACAATAGACAGCACAAAGACTTTAAAATTTTAACCTCAAGTTAAGGGTATGATTATTATCTGGAATAAATACGGACGCAATCTGCAACCCCACACCTCCTGTTCACAGCCCCTGAATTACACTCTGTGTACTGAAGCGGCAGCTTCTTAAACACTCTGGTTTAGGTCGCAGTAACGCATAACATTTTGGTCTGGCTGCTGAACCTGTTCAGAAAGGTTTGCAGTCTTTGGATAGCTGTAATTCTAAGAAGATAGGTTTAGATTAGATATTAGGAAAAACTTCTTCACTGTGAGGGTGGTGAGGCACTAGCTCAGGTTGCTCAGAGAAGCTGTGGCTGCCCCATCCCTAGCAGTGTCAAGGCCAGGTTGGACGGGGCTTGGAGCAACCTGGTCTAGTGGAAGGTGTCCCTGCCCATGGCAGGGGCATGGAATTAGATGATCTTTAAGGTCCCTTCCAACCCAAACCACTCTGTGATTCTGTGCTGAGGAGGATGATCATGCTGCAAAACTCTGCTCTTCTGAGGAGTTCAGGTGTGATCTCTGCAAAAACTGAGGTATTTCTGTGCTTAGGTATTATCTGTACCAACTATAACCAACTCTTCTGTCAGTTATCCTGCAACTTGTGAGGTGGGAGAGCTTCTGTGATCCACCCTGAACAAACGTGACCTCATGCTGCCCACAAAGATAATCATGTATGAGCTGTGTTTCGTAATGACCTGGCTTCTCCCAGCTTGTACCATATCCAAATTACCCTGGTGTTAACCCTCTTACCCGCTCACAGTGATAGAGGGAGTTTGGTGGTGAAGGGACACTGAGAGGTGCAGAGCAAAGTTGAGCCCTTAGAAGAAAAATGCTCAAGCACTTACTACTACTGTCATGGAGAGTGGAGGGATATTATTCAAGTTCAGTATTTTATATGAAGACAATTCATTGCAAATGTCTCTCAGCTGAGCCAGGCTGGACTCTCTCCAGGAAAAAAGACCTGCTAGTGAACATGTGCTCCACTGATTTCTAATTTCAAGCAGCTTGGAGGCAGCCTTAATGCAGTTTGGCTGGTGCTTACTGCTGCAGGAGCATGGGAAGACTGCATGTCCACAGCCATGGTGAGAAACCTGACCGACAACATTTCACTGACTTCCATTAAACTGTGAAGGGAGTAGGAGGGAGACAAGTGCCTGGCAAGTCTCTCCAGGGCTTCACTGAATGCTGCTGAGTGCGAGCTGGGTATCCTTCCCAGGGAAACTTGAGTTTACCCAAATAACACACTTCGTGGAGTTGTGACAAACCAGATCTCACTGTGGTGCCCGGCTACATGTCCCTCCTCCCCGGCTGTCCCCATGCCGGGAGCTGTGTCCTGTGTGGCCCCTCCAAGCTGTGCTGCAGGCAGGAGCCACCCTTCACAGCCAAAAACCTCCCAGCTGGTCCTGAGCTACTTGGGCCTGGCTTTCTGTTTTCTCCTTACGTGTGTGAACAGGCCTCGCGCTTAGAGCCTCCGGGCATGAAAGCATAAACACGGCTATTCTCATTAATAGATGTGCCGAGGACCGTGTGCTGCAACTTATGCAATCCTGCTTCGAACAAGTGTGAGGAATTCATAGAATTCTCATAAATCTTGATCGCTTCACTTTCATTGAGGGGTTTTATTATTCCTTTTTTAATTTTGTTTGCTCTTTTTTCCTCCCCCCATTAATCATTCTCTTGTTCAGAAGTTTCCTCTCTCCAGCGACAGAGAATTAAAAAGCTCTGCTTGGCAGAGCTGGTGAACCACACCAGCTGCATACTAACGAGGATGAGGATGGCTCTTGAGCAACGTGTGGGCAAAGAAGGGATGCAGCCACTCAATCCAGCATGTAGCCTTCAAGGGAAACCTGGATGCTCTTTGTAAGCAGTGCAGCTCTCTGAAGGAGTAACCTGGTCCTAACCTTGGTCTCACTGGCTTGGGGGATACCACTGCAAGCATCATGACATTTGGCCATCTACATCATGCTCCAGCTTCTGGAGTTCTGCAGTTAACCATATTTTTACGTGTATGATGTACCCTTTGGCTAACCTGCTCACTTTTAAAAGGTTCAGTACCTTGAAACACTCTTCTAGATAACCACTGTCCTTAGATACCACACCAGGAAAAGCAGAGAATGGCACACAAATAAGTTGGAATCAGAGGATCCCACTGTGACACTGGGAGACAACCAGGAGGGAGATGAGTGGGACAGGCCCTGAAGTAAACTACAGAGGAGATGGGGCTAGAGGGATGCTGGAGCAAACCATGGGGTGAAGCTGTAAGTGTGCCAGCACTGAAGCATGGAGAGTTTTGCTTCAAACAGGCAACTTGTGGGGTTTTGTCTAAAAACACGACGTTCATGAGTCTCACCTTTCATTATGAAATAGCCTTGGAGGAGAAAAGTCCCTGAAGTGTGGCCTACTGGACTGAATAGCCAGAATGTCAGTACAAGTAATACTCTGTTACTTCTTTTAAAGATAGCTGCCTCAGTATTAGGATCTGAGGTTGGCCAAGACCTCGTTATTCTTAGCAAATAGTTGTACTTACAAATCTGCTTTACGAGCACATACCTGGTAGCCTATAGTACCGGTCAGACACTCGTCTTGAGAAAGACACTGAGAAAGGAGCATCAGACTTGAGTCCTGCAGAAACCCAGCAGCGCCATTGCCCCTTGTGCTGGCAGAGCAGCCCCAGAGGTGGGAGCAAGGCTGTGAGGGAGCCCACAGACTGCAGCTGCCCTCCATCCTCCAAAAAGCAAAGAAAGAAAGAGCATGTTTGAGCTATAAGCAGCAACAACCCCACGGCCTCTGACCACGCAGCGTATCACTAGTGACATGGCTTTGATGTGTCCCTTGCCCCAGCATTATGTGCCCTGATTATTTTATTTTTAATAGTAGTTGGGTGGTTAATTACCTGAAAGTTGCAAGTGAAGTCTTGTTTTTCATACGTGACTAGTAATTAAATTACCCCAGTTGCTATTACATAATGTAAGTAACAGCTACATGATTTTAAAAGAATAGTAAAATTTGGCAAACAGTTTAGAGTAATTTCATTTTATATTTGAGCCTAACGTGAAGAGATCGCACAGAAAGCAGAAGGCAGCTGCCTGGAATAGCTTGAAATTAGCGTGTGGTAACCAACAACTATTATTATTGCATTACTGCTTGTAATTCCCAAGTGGAAAATTAAATTTCTATAATACAAGATACTGTTTTTAACAAAAAAAAAAAAAAAAAAAAAAAAAAAAAACAAAAAACCCCCAAACAAACAAAAAAACAAAAATTTTATTTCTGGTAAGGAAAATTCTTTTAGGAAATGATACCATTGAATGCACCTTTCCCAAGTGGGAAATGAGGGGGGAAATACCCAACCTTGCCAGATTCCTCTGCACAGGGCTTTGGCTTTCCGCAGATGCCAATGCAGGATTGTCTCAGATTTCTTCTAAAGGGCTGGCAGAAAGGTAGATGCATTACTTTTAGAGAAGAAAACAAGTCACTTAGCTTTTTGAGCTGTAATACACATTCGCTGTTACTCCATTTAGCTTGGAATTTTGCATTCGCTTGCCAAAATATGAGATATTCCCTCTCCCCTACAAACTGACGAGCCTGTCAACATGCATCTGACCAAGAACAGTACAGGGAATTACAGGGCTGGTACTAGGAACACAGGATCACATTTCAGGCTCTTGGAGCTTCATATTGGCCAGTAAATTTTTGACCTTAGTTTTAATAGGCTTTTACTTCTGCATGTCAGTTTACATGGGAAGGCTGGCTCAGGCATGGGGACCTGGCCACCAACCTGGTCCCCAGTCAGACCAACAGTAACTCAAACAATCAATGCATCTTTAATTTGAAATGCTTGATGACTAATCTCTTGTTTTCTTTAATTAACGATCTACAGTTAATCATTATGAATGGTAAACAGTCTATTTCAGCATTGATAGCAAGATTTCCTATGGGAAAATCTTCCCCTATAGCTTTAATTTAAATATGCATTTTCACATCGCACTTACCAATTCCTTACCTTTATGCTATTGCATGATTACAAGTCCATTAACTAATCACATTTGACAACTTGTTTATTGAGGGGAGCAACTATTTTACATCTCTTGCCTGGGAAAGAAAACACTCTAACAAACAATTATTCAGCAGCTGCAATCATGGAGCACTGAATTAATCGGTTTGAAGATCTCAGTCAAGAAGATCTTGATAAAAATCAAACATGTTGTTTGACAGAATGCATGAATGGGAGTGCCAGGAGGGACTCTGGCTACAGAAGCTGCAGCCCTGCTCCAGGGAGTACTCAAGGATCGCACCTTGAAATGCCAGACTCCAACAGAGGAGAAGGCAATGGAAAAGCTCATTTGCTTGTTTGTTCTTTTATGATTTAGCTTATCAAAAACCAAAAGTCATACATATAATTTGGTTATAGGATCAGGATGGTGCTAAAAGGGCAAACAAATCTGAGCACGCTCAGGTTTATAAAGGCTGACACATGGATATTCCATGCATGCAACCTCTGTGGCTGACTTCTCTTACCATATAAGTAATCAACCCAAAGAGTATTGTGAGGCTTAACGATTATAAAGCACTTCAAGACTTTCTCCGGAAGGGAGCTGCTGTGATTGCACTGGCGTGGGATAAAAAGCAGAGCAAGGCATGAGGCTGTCTTGGCTCTGGACCTGGCTGGGCAAAAGTGTCTCAGTGCATACCAGTGCTTGGAGTCAGGTGCTGGGGAAAGGCAACAGTGCCAGTGCCATTTGCCCTCTGCCATATGTCCAGGGTGGTGTCAGGGGAGTTTGCATCTCAAGTGTGCGTACTGGAGCTTTGCTAGGACTAGAGCATTGTGGAAAACAGTGGGATCATTGCTGAATGAACATCACTCGGAAAGGAGTTTCTGATCTTTCTTCAGCTCCCTTGGCTGCTGGGCATTCACTGGTGTGACTGCCGCTCCTTCAACAGCACAAGGAGGATCACAGTGTCTCACAGGAGACAGTCCCAAACTGTTCTATGGACAAGCCACAGCCTGCAACACTGGCCAAACACAAGGCCTGCTTTCAGCTGCTGTACCTCATGTGCTTTGCATGCCAGCTGCGATGAAGTGTGTTCCTGCCAGATAAAACTAATTCCTATGGTAACACTGAAAGGGAAGGAGAGCTTAAAGGTTCAAAACCCTCTGTTTTAAGGGGCTTAAAAAGTGAAGTACAAGGACTAAACAATATCATTTCTGAATGTCACTATCAAAAACTCAAAAAGTTGCCCAGTAAGCTGAAGGACAGTCATAACGCCAGGCGGCTTTGCAGAAAACATCCTAATTGAGCTGTGGGTCACATGAAACTCCTAACAGTCAGCTTTTCAAAACTGCCCTGTTCTTACATTAAAAATATCTTTGTTAGTGTCATCTCTCCAGAAATGGGGAGAGCTTGAATTCTTTTCTCTTTCCTGCATGCTGCCAGTTTAGAAGAGTCTGTGAGGAGGACAGTATTTAGGTCACGGCCATGAAACATTGTACGGTTTTGCCAAATCCAGCACCACAAAGGACTAACGCCTCAAAGGTGTGATGGAAAATAGTCATGATTGTCCCTATTAATAGGTGAGGAGCTGAGAAGCTGTGGCCCTTGCATTGGCTCTTGTTCAATATAGGTGAAAGCCTATATTGAACAAGATTTATACAATGGGATTTATACATTTGCAATTATGTATTCCAATTCAAATAATTGTTTCTGCAGTAACCTCTTGGCTCTCTTTCATGCTTCAGTAAGAGACAGATGGAGCCTAACTAAATAATTGGCTCTATCTTTTGGGTTTTTTTGCAGGTATGGTTGACAGAACTTGCCCTGCTGAAGGAAATGCAGAAAAAGAAAAGTAAACAAATTGTTGCTAAAGTTTGCATTAATCACTCCAGCAAGCTGTAGAGTAGAAGACAACTGATACATTCTGGTTATCCTTATGAAAAATGTAAATAGTAGGTTACATATTAATGCTTGAAAATCACAAACTTTATTTGCCAAGGAATTATACAATTACTTTAAATGGATGGCTGGAAAAGTGTGCCTCAGTATGTAGGCTTAACTGGCTATTGCACGCGCTGGGATAGACCCGAATTAATCCCAAGACAGCAGACCTTTACTGAAGGATAATGATCAAGCAAATATTTAAGAAACTTTCTAATGAGGTCAGGAGTAAAATGTGATGTATTATTAGACACACAAATGAACTCTTATTAAAATAATAAAAATTGACATATTAAAAGCATGGTATAATAAATCTAATTTGACCTGCAGCTGCGTGTGAAATACCATCATTAGGATTTGTCCTTAATAACGAGCTTTCCATTTACTTAATAAAATTTAAGCGAGACTCTCCTAACTCTGAGCAAAGTTTCTTCCATGTTTGAAGAGCAAGACTGCCCCATGCCATTTCAAATGGCCTATGCAAGTGAGATAAAGCTATGCTGGTGAGCAGAGCAGCCTCGTCCTCTGCGTTCAGTCAGTAAGTCTAGATTCAGGAGAAAGAAAGGCAAAGTTGTCATAGGCCCTCAATTTTCCTACATCCTAAATACAGGGGCTAAGCATCTGGCAGCTCAGTACTTCGACAACTGTGGCTCCGGCTGATACATCCACTCATGAGAAGGTCAGTTAAAACGTGCTCAGTTTATTTTAAAAGCTCTCAACCCTTGCATACAGACATGAGGGACTACAGAGTAACGATCATTCAAAACCAAAGGAAGTAACGCAGCTGCTGCCACCTGAAAAACAAAAAAAAGTGGCTTCCTTGTGCCAGCTATGCCTCTCTAACATTTTTCCTGCTGTTGAGAAAGTCGTAAGTCACATGTTAATCTCACCATAACAGCGCTAGGATCTTTTCTTTCCTAAGGTGCACAGACCATTCTGTCCATAGAGTGATGGCTAACAAAGAATGAGCAGCTAAAATGGAGACAACACTAATGAACATATTATGTTCTTGTAAACCAAGGGTACCCTTGAGCTAGAAGTACATGTTCAGCTCCCAGCTCAAGAAAGATATCGTCAACATCCATGTGGGATTTCAAAATAGACAGTAATTAGAAAATGGAAAATATAACCTAAAGAAAGATGGAAAAGACTGGGACTGTTTGCCTTCAGAGTAAAAAAACATTAACAAAGATATTTGTATTTTGGTGCCACCTTTATAGCCAGTGACAAAAAAAAAGAAGATGATGGACCATTACTGACTCTTTCCATCTTAGCAAAAGAAAACATACAAATTTTAAAGTTTGGAAAGAAAACTCTTGTGGCATATCATCAAACTGCAAGTTCCATGAGGCAACAGTGATGCCAAGATTTAAGTATATTAAAAAAAAAATACGATTTTTTACTTTTAACTGCCACTATGAATTCATGTCCAGACACAGACATGCAGTGAAACTTTGACAGGATAAAAGGCTTCCCATGTCTGCATATAAAAGAGCCTGTAATTACTAAAGGGCTAGGAAGAAACTATTTGTGTGTGAAACACAACTCCACAACTTCCTTCTGCAGGTATTGCTGTATCACCTTCTGACACAGGTGACACTGGACAACACCAAAAAACCCCTCAGGTGAGACAATGTATATTACAAATTATGTTCTTTCAAAACTATTTTGGAAGAAGTTTATAGAAATGTGAAGAAAAGCCTTAACAGCATAAAAGAGGCTTCACTAGTTACTATAATTTTTCTCCCTTTGGGGAAGTACATAAAGAACATTTAGAAAGCTATCTTGAGATAACAATCTTGAAAGATTATTTTTTCCCCATGAAAAGCAATTTATTTTGATGTCTCGCAAACAGATTTTTTCTGTGGATATACAATATATATATGGAAAGATTACAGTTTAACCACTTGCTAATGGTTATACGAAGAGATCATCATATCTTACTTTACTATGATCCCTTAAAGCAAACTGCAGCATAATTTTCATTAAATCACTCAGCTGCATTGGCTTGCCTTGCAATTATCAATCACACTGTTTTTTTCATGGACTCTTAAATCAGTCACATAGTCTAAAATTAAAATGTCTAACAATTCCTTCTACTTTTATTACCGTTCTTTTACGATAATTGGGCCAAAAGAACACTTTACTTGAATGGCACAGTTGGTTTTAAATTAGCAACGCTACACCGAGCTCTAGCCAGTGAGGTGAACAGGAGTTCCTCTTCAGCACAAGGGTGCCTATGAAAGAAAAAAAAATTAATGGATGGTATTAGTAGTGTCAGTGACTCATTTATGAAGTCACCTTACAAAGCACATGGAATTATGTAAATCTGCTTCACACATTTTCTTGTAAGACTATGAGAGAAGTAAAAAAGCACCTAAACCAAAACGTTTAGGCACATTTGTGGAAACAAGGTGCAGCTCATGTAACATTTCTAACTTTACAGATTTACACAGAAATCTGTTGGATACATTGGACAATTCATTGAGCGATCACGCTAGCTGCCAGATGGGGTTTTTTTTCTCCCTTCCTCCAGTTTAGAAAACTGAGACAAATACTGTTTGCTACTGTCAGCACCAGCCTAGAGGGATACATTCAGCAGGCCCAGCAGAAAAGTATCTACCCATAAGTTCTTACTTTACAGCAGCCATCACCCATGGTTTATAAACCAGAGTAAAGCTTAATGCAGTTTTAGATTGAAGAAAATTACACCAAAAGCCTTTTACTCTAGGAACTTTAATTTCACTTGCATATTTTAACAGAAATACATTATGTTAGCAGCAAAAGATTTCTATTCTAACATTTCACAATATGTTAGCGCCCAAATCTGCGTTTTTCTACCAAGGCAATCTACATTAATTGTAAATCAACTCTGACAGTATTTCCAAATATGTGCACACCACTGAAAAATAACTATTAAATATAATTACCATAGAAAAACATAAAATCACAATACTAGTAAAAATGTAAACATTTTAAGCTAATGTCTTTAAAATTGCAAAAGGTACCATCTACCATTCCAAGATCAAGTGAACAGCTGAAGACATTAGGTGTAACATAAAAAGTTACTAAATTAAGTCTTCGTTCAGTCAATATTTCAAAAGCTGTTCCTGTTCCGTGAAATTTATATTCGTTTGGACTAGCAATTGCTTTCAAGTTGTACTTTCTAAAAGAAGAGTTCAGGTTGACTATTGTATCTACGTGACTTCAAGATGGCAATCCTACTACTTTTTAATTCATTCCAGCAGTGAACAAGCAGGTACAGTTTTCAGAGCAGGCCTGACATACTCCTCAAAAAAGTACCTAGTCACACATGTAGTTCAGCAGTAGCAGATGCTACCAATGTCTTCACCATGCTACACTGGGCAGTCTGAGCTGCTCATTCTGAGTGCAGTGACTCTGAACAAACGCTGTTTTTCCATGGACTCCACTGCCAGTCAGCAGCACACCAACTTGCCTGCACACATGTGAACATGAGGCAATGGGATGCAAGGTCTGTGAGAAGCCACAGGCCTCCTGCTGTCTTCCAAGCTTTGTCCCAGCAGGAGGCTGGCTAATATCACCTGCACCTGTGAAAAATATTTCCTGTTTCAGCACTTTTTATACACACTAATCAAGTAACTTCAGGGTTTTGATCACTGGTATTTTGACTCACACAATTAAAGCACCCTCATGACTGAATGCAACTGACGAGATGGCTTAATGGGTACATTCTCCTTCAGTGCCAAGAGGCAGCAGTTTAACAGTTTCCAACATGTCCCATAATGAACAGGCTGCCTTCTACTTCTCTGCTTCTTGACTCCCCTTCACCTCCACTCTGAAGGATGGAAGCTAACAGCTCCCCAGCCCCACGCACTACCAACAGATGGGCTTCAGTGGCTGTCTTGGGCCATGATCTTAAGACAGCACAGCCTGGGAAGCAAATCAGTGCAAAATCTAAAATGTCACTGTACCACACTGCAACATAGCTGCCTTCCTCATATTCATATAGTTCATATATTCCTCACATAGTGCTTGGATACAAGCAATGTATTGGTTTTAATTCCTGTTTTGAATATTCATCATTATAGTCAGGAAAACTTGGGGAAAAAAACCCCAAAAACAACCAAACCCAAACAAACCAAGAGTTCTCATTTCTGAGCAAGCCTATGCAATGATAAGGGACCAGTATCAGTAATAAAGTATTATAATTTGTCACTATATGAAAAAGCCAAAAAAAAAAGACCATTTTCCTCACAGATATATCTTCTAATTACACTCCTGAAATTGTGTTCTTTTTTTATTACTAATATTTATGTTCTCTTGCATAGACAAAAGCTGAGTACAAATATATTTCCTATAACTGACTTTATTGCATAGCTAAGATTTGCTGGTAGCCTGCAGTTTTTATCAGTTAAACCAACTTGCTTAACAGAAGATTCGAAGGCAATAATAAATGGCAACACGGAAGGAAAAAAAACCCCAAAAAAACAACCCAACTGAGTCAGTAACAATAAATACTAAAACCTGAAGTCAACTGATGCTTCATAATAGGGATTATATAGTGTTTTTTTAAAATAACAGAAACTACTTTCAGTAGCAGAAGCCTTTCCAGCTATAGGAGCTTAAATGTGCAATTAGTTAAACAAGTCTCAACATTGCCATGACATTTCACAGGACTGAAAGAACAGCACTGTTGTTCTGAAGCAGGATGATCCAGGTAATTAATGGTCTGGTTTGCTTAGTGGGGATCAGGGTGATATAGTGAACTGGCTCATATGAGTCTAGTCTAAGGATAGATATAAAATGTCAATCAATACAGCTTCCTGGAGAATAGGTCTTGAACAACAGGTTGCATTTTACTCTTTGCTATAGTAAGCTCGGCTTGCAAAGACACCTGCACTGAGGTGTTACCCATAAGAACCCTAAGTCACGTACTGAAAACAAGATGAACGTGACATTTTTTTTTTTAAATATCAGTACCAGATCAAATCAATATAGAATGTTATGCTGAAGACAGAAAACTAATTTCAAGATACAACATTAACAGGGAATCAGCAAGAACTACAGTTGTTTTCCATCTTGTTCAATTTTTTGAAGGTTCTGGGAAAAAAGGGACACAAACTCAATGGCTTGTCTGTTTGCTTTTCCCCAACCCCTACCCATGTCACTGATGTAATAAAAACTTATCACCTCTCTCTACAAACCTTGCCTTGCATTCAATTTTAAAAATCAATGATCTGGAAGAAACTATAAAAATCACTTGCAATAAATTTGCAAAGGACATGCAGACTGCTGGAGTAGTAAAGAATGAGGACAGGTCACTTACACAGAGCAATCTGGATCGCTTCATGAGCAGTATTTTAATGCTGGTAAAATACAGTGTAGATTTCTAAGAAAAAATAAGGTAGGATAATAAGAGGATGATGTACCGCATTCTTGAAAAAGACTCTGAAGAGGACTTTGGCCATAAAAGTCAGTATCCAAGGCAATGCTTCCATAAAAAAAGGATAATACCACTTTTGAGGGAAGAGGGGAAGGAGCTATTAATCAGAGTAAGAGGATCACATTATGTCACTATATAGTCCTGATGGATCACTATTGACATGTGGCATCTAATTCAGATGTCACACTCAAAAATATTTCAATACATGAGAAGTACAGAGAAGATTAATTAGTCTTGTATAACATCCATTGCCATAAGAAAGTTAAGGAATTCAGTGCATCTCATCAGAGAAAAGGTTAAAAGGGACATAATCATGATTTATAACTACACACAAGCAATTAGAAAAGCTGATACTACAGAGATCAATATAAGCAACCAAATGCATAAAAAGACCAAAATAACTTAAGGTGGAGCTACAAATGCAAATAGAAAATCAAGTGAAAAAATGTACCTGGGGTAATTAACTATTGCAACAGGAGGTATGAGTGAATTCTCATCACTTGAAGGCTTTAAATTAATATTAAATGCCTTCCTAAAATATGTATGTTCAGTTCAAAACAAAGCCACTGAATTTAAGAGAAACTGGTTGTTGAAATTCAATGGCCTGTCAAATTTAAAAATAAATCCTCATTACGGTGCCTTCTTGCCTTATATATTTATGAGATTTACTTTAAAATATAACAACTAAATGGAAGGGGATTACCAGGAAAAAGGTATTCGTTCTTTCCAGAGCACAGTAACATTTAAGGCTAGATTTAAAGCTAAGTAAACTGCAGCTGCATTTTGGAAAATATGGCTTTTCTTCCCCTCTTTATTTTTTCCTATTTCTTGTTCAGTCGCACAGTCCACTTAGTCGACTGTGTCTGATTTACATAATCATGTAGTTATTCTTCAGTTTTTCTGTTCCTATTTATAAACCATTCACAAACCATACACTTAAGCAACAGCATGATTTATTGTAAGAATGATTATGGTTATTTTAGAGGGGAAATGGAATGTGATTAAATGAAGAATGAACAAGGACATTCTAGAAACAAAGGGCTCTAATCCTGTGAAAGGATTTGTAAATGAAACCTGCCTCTCAAGCCCCATCCCAAATAGGCAATGAACTGCTGAGGGAATTCAGCAGACACCTTTACAGCTGTGCAGCCAAGAGCTTAGCAGAAGACAAAAATTAGATAAAACAAACCAACCATGCACACAATATCTTCTGGAGAAAGAGTAGAGGTCCCAAAGCCATCTGCACTTTAGAAAAAAAAAAAAAAATAATAATTAATGAACCGTATGTATACAGTTGCTCCTGGATAAGTTCCAGCATCTGACATAAATGCATCAACCAAGCAAAGGGTTGGATATTTAAGTTGTGGATCCAGGAGAACAGAATCTTTTCCTTTTGGAATAGATGTTTTGGAGGTGCCACAGGAACCCTAATAACCCATTCTTTCTACAAAAATGGTAAGTCTAGATGGAAGAATAAGGTGGAAGAATATCAGAGTTCAGTATTTTGACCTGAAGTACTTACTCACTGCTATTTCAGAAAAAAACAAGTGGTGAAAAGACCTTACCATTTACAAGTAACACGGCTGTGTTTACAAACCAGGAACAGCTGAGAGGCTCCACAAAGGAGAAGCTGTGCTACAGAGTCCAATTTGTAAAAAAAAAAAAAAAAAAAAAAAAAAAAAAAAAGGAAAAAATCCCAACCATAAAAATGAAAACCTGAATAGGTGTTAATATGCAGTACAGCTTTTAAGTGTTCACGTTAGTCTGAAATAAGTAGCAGTGAAGGATCACATTCTTGCTCATACACAGATAATCCTGGTCTACTTGGACAGCACATGCACCAGCAAGAATGCAGGCGATCCCACACTAAGTTGACAGAACTGTTTCAGAAATTCATGCAGAGTTACAGAGCTGTTCAGAAGAGTACAGTAACTTTTTGTAGAATATCACATTATAAGGAGTGGTTCCCAAACAGTGAGGGAGAGAGAAAAATATTTTAGGTGATGCCAAGCATGGAGCTCAGGAAAATCAATTTTGTGAGATCTGTACTGAATGTGTGTGAAATTCCCACTTGGACTAGCCTGAGGAGCTGCAGATGGGCTAAGCTAAGGGTCTGCTAGAAGGTAATGGTAACAACCCTGCTGCACGGATACTGAGTTACCCTGAACACTGCAGTTTTTTCAAGGGGAAGGTACTGAACCACTCCTCAGAAGTAGCATCATAATTTCAGGTAGAGATAACTCCCCCAGCTATTAGTGCAATTATTTAGACGTTAGTGATACTGAGTACAGCTGAGATTGCAGCTAGTAGTAATGCCCTGCCTAAAAGAAAGAAAAAAAAAAAAAAAAAAAAATCAAACTCAAAACCAAAACCATCTCAGCCTCAATACTTACAAGCTATATGCTAAAACCTATTTTCACTCAACAGATATAGAAGAAGGCTGAGAAACTTAAAATTCCAGGCACTTTTCTAAACTAATTATGACGTCTATGGCTGCAGCCAGGATCTAGGGTTTAGCATTTCTCTGATGCATTTTTGTCTAGGGGTTGGTACTGGTTTGGTTTCAGACTCAGTCTTGTTAACCAATGAAATGGGATTCCTATGGCCAGCTAAACTGCCCTTTCTACAGGGACCAATTTTGCGAGGAGCAGCAGTGGGTGTCTGCAACTGCTGCAGTTTTGCAGATAACTTTGGATCAAAGGAAGAACTATTAGCAGGCGTGTGGTGAGACTTCTCCCAGCTTTCCTTGCCCACTTGCTCTGTGTTCACCTGTGCTTTTGCACTGTAGGGTGACTTATCCGAGGGTGGAGGTGGAGCTCTCCTTTTCTTTCCTCTGCTGTCATTAGGACTTGTAGTATCTCTTTTTGGGCTCAGATGTATATTTTTCTGAACCACCATCTCATGAGATCCATCGAAGAATGAAGCCCATAGGGAAGATGCAGACTCTTTTTGCTGGCCAAGCAGGAACTCACCATCACTCTCCTCAATTTTTCTTTGTATGATATCAGCTAAGCCCTCATGTTTCACTGGAGAATCAATGCCTGTAATTTTAAGGGACAGCAATTAACTCAGATTAAAATGCTACCAATGATTTTACTGCTACCTATTTCGTCATTACTATTCAGAATACAAAACTGCATTAACTATGTCTTGTGAAGTCCTGACTACTATTGAGAGTATTAATGGATGAAATGGAAAAAATTACATATGCTCTAAGACTGCTCTGAGGTAACACGAGGGAACTGTTCTCATGACAGCTGGCATTCAGGCAACAGTGTAGGGCATTGGTATTTCTTTCCAAGTAAAAGTAGAAAAAATAATGTGCTATTAGAAAACCTGTATGTATTAGATATTAAACATATTTTGTTGTATAGTGCTTTGAAATTTTCATTTCACAGAAGGCCTATGAAAAAGTCTATGACTAAATATTTTTGTTCTTCCAACCTGCAAAAATTGGGATATCTTGACATACATAATTTTTCTTTATGTGCTTTAAGACTGTCTTCCCCCATTTCTTATCCATCATACTGAATTTTCTAGGTATACTGCAGTAATACTAGCCTCAAACAGCAGCAGTATTTTTTCTATTGCAGGCCACATGTTAACAATTTTCGGCACATTTTTAAACACAGGGTTTTACCTATAGAAGCATAGAATCGTTTAGATGGAAAAAGACCTTTAAGATAATCAAGTCCAACCGTTCATCTGCCACTGTCCAATCCACCACTAAACCATACCCATAAGTCCCATAACTACACGGGTTTTGAACATTTCCAGGGACGGTGACTCCACCACTTCCCTGGGCAGCCTGTGCCAATGCTTGACAGCCCTTTCAGTGAAGAAAATTTTCTTAATACTCAATCTAAACCCCCCCTGGCACAACTTGAGGCCATTTCCTCTTATCCTATCACTTCTTACTTGGCAGAAAAGACTGACCCTCACCTTCCTACAGCCTCCTTCCTGGTAGTTGTAGAGAGCAACAAGGTCTCTATTCAGCCTCCTTTCCTCCAGAATAAACAACCCCAGTTACCTTAGCCACTCCTCATAAGATGTGTGCTCCAGACCCTTCACCAGCTTTGTTGCCCTTCTTTGGGCCCACTCCAGCACCTCAATGTCTTTCTTGTAGTGATGGGCCCAAAGCCAAACGCAGTATTCGAGGCACACCCTCGAATGCCAAGTACAGGAGGACTTTGAGTACTATAAATATGTAGGAAAATTTGTATATTAAGAGTTAAACAGAGTATGCGTGCTGCTTCTCACTGATGTGCTTGAGTGTCAGTAGAATTATGCTACCGTGTTACCTTTCTAAAATTTCAATATAGGTGATTTACTGCTTTTCTGCTCTGCATTCATAGCTTTGATACGACTCTCTTGATTGTTCAGTGTTCTAGTGCACAGTAACTCGATGACCCACATGGCATTTTGAGCATCTTCACAGTTCCAATCTTTAGCAGCAAGCAGTCAGGCATTTATAGTTATACAGCGTTTCTCAGCCAATACTGTATCAGATCCATTAAAACAAAGTGACCTACTTTTTCTAGTCTGTAAATATTATTTCTGTAATGAAACTATTAAAATAATCCTGCTGCATACCATTTTGCTGTGTAAAAATACAAGTCTCAAATACATGCTAGCTAGATTTTCCAAGCGTATTTTCCAACATCATTATGAAAGACCAAAAAATTTGGTAAGTTCTGTTAAGTAAGCCTTTAAATAGCTTTAAGAACAGCAGGTTAATTTCATGCAACTAGTTAAAGACATTATTAGTTTGTAGACTGGACTATTTTACCTTTATGTTTCTTGAGCTTTATATTACTGTTACGATGAATGTTTACTTCTAGTGACACCTTTTTTTAAATATGTTCAGGGCTCCCTAGTTATAATTCAGATTACAGATTTTTCTGGCTCAAGGTATAAGAATGTATTCATTATTTGTGCTATTAGAAATTCAGATTTATTATGTACTCCTTGGTATGCAATTTTGTTGCTCTCTCATTGTCTGAACTGTCCTTGAAAAACTCAGTGTTTCAACATCAACACCAGAAGCCATCTGAATACAGACAACGTTGTTTCTGTTACCCTGCAACTTGAAAAGACAAATCCCACTTACTCATATCATGGTAGACGGAGGTCGCTGCTTTTGTCAAGAACAAAGGTGGTTTCCGTGGTGACATAATCTCAATTTTCATAAGTTCTTCACAACAATGTTTCCACTGGCCTGAGAAGGAAAAAAAGAACAATGACTGGAACTTAAACACTTCAGCTTGAAAAAAGTTGATGTTATTAGGTTGTGTTAGGAAACTGTCTCCAATGCAATGCTAATCAGTAGGCATTTACTTTTGTTTAGCAGAAACGCTCAGGATGCATTTTTATTTTCAATTCTGTACTCACTCTCTTAGCACAAAAGTCTACCTCTAATTTAAGCATTCTAGCAGTACTGTTATACTGTGGAGGTTAAATATCATAATTTGCTTTCAAATCCCCACACACGGTATAAATCACTGATAAAAAAAGGCTACATGAAGTTATAGGGGACATCTCCAATATACTGCAAGCCGGATGTTATACAACTATGTTACAATGTTCTAGCAAAGGAACGTTCTGTCTTTAATAGAGGATAACTTGCCTTTTATCCGTTAGTAGACAAGGAAACCTCTTTTTCTATTAATAGATTTTGACCTTAAGGAAAACAAGACACGGTAAAATAACTTTGTTCATACCAATCATTCCAAGTTTTCTGAGCACATTAATTTTAAGGGAATTTTAGAAGCAGGGAAGAAAAAAGGCATTTAAATGCCAAGTGACCCATTTTTTTCTGAACCTAAGGAAAATGTCTCAAAAAATCCATGGGTATTCTATCTATAATGAATAAGAAGTAGTTCTTTTACCCCACTCTATAGCTAATTTAAAGATGATGCCCTAGTTTTTGCTTGGTGTGTTTCTTTAATTGATAGAGCCTTTTCTCATCGTAAATCAGAGCTAAAAAGGACTAGAAATACAACTACAATACCAAGTTTTCACAAGCTCAATTCACTGATTTTATTGGTGTGGCCTCTGACTAATGAGTAATATTTCATTCATTGATCTGGTTCTGTTTTTTTGACCTGATAAAAATGACTATCAGGAACCAACTATACCTGTCAATGTCAGCACAATAACTGAAACTTGTTCTCTACTCTCAATAAACCTGCGAGTCAAACTACTAAAGCAGAGGAAAAGGAGAGGAATTAATCTATATAGTCGTTATAATAAATATTTGGTGTTAAACAAGCAACACAGTACACTACTTCTGTACCATTTCACTGTTTTACACCAATAAATGAGTTTCTTCTCTCATGAAAGAAGAGTGTTTCTCCAGAGGCTAGCCAAACAATCAGGGTATCAACTTTTCATCTCATTCATATCACTTATTACAAAGCCTCAGGTACAGATTTTAGCAGGTTCAAGAAGTATGTATTTGCATGACTGGACTGGTGTGTGGCTGGGTGAGTATATTCGTGTGTGACAAGGGGTACCAAAACCTTAGAATTACTAACAGAATCAAGTAATCCCTATTACAAAAATTGTGATTTAATTCAGCTATTAAATTTGCTGAGCAAGGAATTCCCCAATAGATGTGCATCCTTGCAAGGGCTGGCTGAATCTGCATCCTAGTCAAAGTCCAAAATGAATCCAGCATGTTCACCACTTCTCACTAAGGCTTCCATGCCCAAAGGTTTCATACTTGCAGAGTCTCACAAACCAACACAACACTGGTAGGATGCCCAGGCAGAGGAGGACTCTTCCTGCTACAGTGGAGGAAGAGATGGAGAGAATTTAGCAGTCCTTAAAACAAATTAACTAGAATACTGCTAAAAGACACCAAGTTCATTTGAGATTGATGGGCATATTCTGCCCGATTTCCTACAAAAACCCAGACCAAACACGTGGACTTTGGTTAGTCAAATATTTGCCTTCTAACACCTTAGACCACCACTCAATATTATCCCAGAGAACATTTTTCTTCTCATCACTGCAAACAAAGGCTTATGAGGCAGTTCCAATTCAAATTGTTCAAAGATCCCTTTGATGTTAGGTAACAGCCCACTTGGAGGGCACACTGCCAGCACTGCCTGCTTACTTACTTAGGTCATAGAAGTGCTGCCAGAAAGCCTCCATCCACTTATGAAGTTCATCCCTACTGTCAGGAGCAAAAAGTTGTGTCACAGCCTCTCCAGACACAGGGTTGATAACAGAGAAGTTATTAGTCCTTCTGTTGGAGTCCTTATCCACAGCTCGAATTCTGGTTTCCTAGGAACAACAAACTGTGATTAATGAGTTATTGCTTCAGCTCCACACTGGTATCACCTTATGGCCAATGACACTGTAAGGGATGCATAATTTGTCTTTTCATCTAATCCGTATTAATTTCCAAAATGACGAACAAAACAAACCACCCCCCAAAACTAATGTCAGGAACCACTTATGAAAATATTTTCCCATAAAACTATTAAAATGGCATAAAATATGAAAAATAAGGGAATGAAGCACAATTATTGCTGTTTAGTTTAGAATGTACATTTTATGTTTCCCCTCCCCCTGCCTTCGCCAGCTCATCTCAAACTGCTCATTCTTCTCCACAGTAGTGCAGTGAATCTAAAATAAAAGCAAGTAGCTGCTTTTCTCCAAACTCTTCAGCTAGACAGCCACTATTTAGGTCTCCTACTGTACTTCTGTGGGCCGCTGATTATGCGGTGTATTCTAAACTCTTATTATTTTCTGTTCATCTTGGTGAATCAGGACATTCAGGGCTCATACTATAATGACAGGGAAGTTAAAAATAAACTTATCTAGTCCACATTTAAAGAAGCATTTGTAGCAGTTACCCATGCAGTTCTGACAGAAGAAAATTCCAGCATGAACAACATTTTGCTATAATATAGAAAAATCCCATTTGTCATTTCAAAATAGACATTTTTGGTATGCCTTAATTAGGGAGAGCTACAGAGAAACAATAAAAAAAAAAGTATATATGTGAGGAGTATATCACAGGTCTATCAAATTTCTTCAGCTAATGTTAGAAAGACTTTCAGATTACACAGCAGCACTGTTACAGCCAAGGTTTCCCCTTCTGTTTGGGGATGTAGTTCGATTGATTTTTATCATCTAGACTAGATCCAGTGTTTTTTTCATAATACCTAGTTTCTTTGTTATGACATTGCTACAATATATAAGAGCATCCTTAAGTGGGGAAAAGAAAAAAAGAATTCATATGTAAAATACTGAAACATTTTGGTAAAAGTCTGATAAAACACAACTGAAAAAATTACCAGAACACAACCGGCCAACACTGTTGCTCATCACAATCTGATGGACAAATTAAAATAATTAATGTTACTTTATTTACAAAAGTAAATGCAGAAACCCTGGGAATATCTTTACATATACAATTCAACCTGACTGAACAAGCAATGGCCTATTACAACATGGCCCTTAAAAGGATTTTTGGCATACCCAGGAGAGCAGCATAATCCCAAATCCTGTTGGGATGATGAGTTTCGGCACCAAGGAGCCAACTAGCACCCTACATCTGGCCAGCCCTGGAGCTTGGCAGGACATGAGGCTGCCTAACACATGTTAAGGCCACACAGCACCCTCTTGACACACAAGGGTGTCCCCTGGCATGGGGAATGCCCCAAGTTTTGAAGGACATCTCCTGTCTGGAAGGACAGCGAATCTGACCACAAAGGTAGCTTCGGGCATTCCTCAAAATACAGTGGGGGCAGATCAACCATGTTCCTTTTTACACAATTCAACCGAATGTCAAACATCTGCTAAAGACGTTAAACATACACCTACAGAAATTAAGTTTACACATGGGATCCCATGGGGATAAGCCTAGTTCTGAAAAACCAAAAAATTATTCTACAGAACAATCCTCAGATTTTAAATGCATTACTGAAGTAACCATTTGAAATACCAACAGCTGCTTGTAGCATATCTGATGGATATGCTCATTTAAATTCTTCTGTCTAAAAATAGGAGATGAAGTAATTCATCCATAAGTGCTCTATATCCCATTAACTCAGGTAACCATAGATACCAGCAAAAAACTAAATCAAATAGATTAACATTTGACAGGTAAGAACTTCAAGCATACCATACACACAAGTTTATTTAATGATGTTTGCTGCAGGTTTTATCCCACAACTACGGTATTATTCAAAGGAGATAAATCCTCAAGCAACGATCTATATCTGATGCTTGAATATTTAAGGAGCGATACTAGATGCCATTACAGTAATGGGCTGATGAATTTACCAAGCTTGGATGAACTACACTACATGCCCAGTTCCACTTAACCACAAAACGAAAAAAACACCACACCCAAAACAAAACAAAACCAGAGAGAGAGAGAGAGAGAGGACACTTTTGTATTGCTGAGATGCAACACTTTCCTGCTAAGCCAATCCCGACACACTGAGAAGCAATGGTTATAAAGGTCATTTTAAGACATCAAAACAAACTACAGTTCTTGAGAAAAATACTAAATAACCTAAGATCCAGATCTGTGTATTTATTGTAAGATTAAACAAATCAAATCACATATAACAAGCTTCCTTCATGTTTTTAGTACCAAAAAATAAGTCAAGAAATAACAACACAACAGCGGAAACAAAATATAATCTGTTCATGTGTTGGTTTCTGCTGTAATGTTAATAATTTCCATGGGTTCTCTTTTAGGCAAGCAGGGAAATTCAGTTAGATTTAAAATTATTGGCTTTCAAACACATTAATGCACAAGAGTGGATTCACCCTATCAGCTATGAATATTTCCTCCTTTTACCTTCATTGTTTTGTGAACTTGTATTAACAGAACATCTTTGTGGCCACTGGATGGTAAGTATTATGTGTAAGTATAATAAGGAAAAGCAATATTAGGATTTCTATGTTATTTGAGCTATCTTGGGTACAACGCAGCAGCTAAAACCAGGAAGAGCTGGCATTATATGACCAACCAGCATTCTGTGGAGCACCTGGGAGCCATAACACATAGTTTCCAAACCACTCAGTTTGAGCATGTGTGTTATAAGGTCCACCGTGCGGGATGTGGTTATTATATCTGCTTCCCCTGTCCACATTCACAACCTTTTTCAAGCAACTGCAAGACTAAATTGAGCAATATGATGCGAGATACCAGACATTTGGAGGCACTTAACCAGGCTGTGCTTTTCCAAATTATTTTCACATGTATGAAGGCTTGTTCAAGCCAACCAGTGGGACAAAGTCTTTACTACAGAGAACATTGATATTCTCAGGGCTGCTCTCGTTTCACCATTGCTGGAGATCCCTGATGCACACAGGGAATATTGTTCACATTGCTGGTTCCCTAAATGTTCACATGGTCAAGAACTCAAATCAATATACTTCCACTCCAGTCCAAGATTGAACTCCCTGGTTGTCTAGAAGTTACACTGCTGCAGCCATCGCTACCCTTTCCAACAAACTTCTCTACCTGACCTAGCCCAGAACAGATGTTCCAACAAGAACTGTCGTTCCAGGTAACAGTTTGCTGGAATCATAGAATGGTTCGGGTTGGAAGGGACCTTAAAGACCATCTAGTTCTAACCCCCTACCATGGGCAGAGATGCCTTCCATTAGACCAGGTTGCTCCAAGCCCCATCCAGCCTGGCCTTGAACACTGCCAGGGATGGGGCAGTCACAGCTTCTCTGGGCAACCTGTGCCAGGGCCTCACCACCCTCACAGTAAAGAATTACTTCCTAATATCTAATCTCAATCTACTCTCTTTCGTCTTAAAGCCACTCCCCCTTGTCCAATCACTACATGTCCTTGTAAAAAGTCTCTCTCCAGATTCCTTGCAGGCCCCCTTAAGGTATTGAAAGGCTGCACTAAGGTATCCCCCAAGCCTTATATTCTCCAGGCTGAAATACCATCTTGATTTTGCCCTTTCACTCCTGCTACACTTGTTTATCAATCAGTCTATGAACCCTGAGCCCATGGCTGCAAACATTTGCTGTTTCTCATCCTGTCGACCTCAACAATTAGCATGAACACAGATAGCTCTGGGCCTGCTGCACTGCATGGCACCACAGCAAAGACTGCACTGACAAAATATGGCAGGAAGGAAATCACAAGCCTATGATAATTTGAAACGACATCCCAGAATTCCTCAAGCTTCAGGCATACATAGCACAAAAAAAAATTTTTATAATCTATGACCAGGATACAATAGAATATGTATTCCAAATACTGAGCCACTAACGTGAAATGCTGGCACTCACACCTATTTGCTAAGCTATCAGGTATAGGCAAGGCCTTTATTCTTCATTTCAAACTAAAGAAAACTTGAAAAAATATCAGGAACTGGCCCACAAGGAATATTTCTTGTTCAGATTGGATTCCAGCAAATTTTCTTTGCTACAGAAAAATATAATTTCTCTTTTCCTACTTAGTTGTGCAATATAATATGTTATAATCACATTTAGCTGGAACAATAATAGTAACACTTGAATAATAGGAACTGCAGAACCATTCTTGCTCAACAGCAGTAGCAGTGAAGTCATCTGAAGTTGAAGTAATGACTTTGCTGGTCTTAATGGCTTCTTCGAGTCTCAATTCAAAAGGAATGGGAAATAAGGCTATCAGTGTGAATATTTTCCCAAGAGTTTCTCATAAATCCAGATGATTTCATTACTTTTCAGAAAGTATCTTCCAATTACATGTAAAGGATCAGCTCCACATTACAAATGAAAATGCCACATATGCAAACGGAAGAGATTTTAGGTAGAATGTCTAGAGTTGATGTTCAAGCTCAACTTTAATTTTGAAATTGCTGTTTCTATAACACCACATCACAGACAAGCCCATATTACTAGTCTGCCTTCATTTAATCTGTAAGAGAAATTTCATAACAAAGGAGTCAAAAAATATCAGCAGGCGTTAAGTTATTTTCAAGAGAAACTGTTTAAGTAGTAAAGTATCCAAATACATTTAAATTGATTTTTTTCCCCCGGTTTTAATTTAAATTGAAGAAGGATTTGCAGTCATATTCTCCAGCAGTCTAACATTTCTGTAAAATGATATGATACATTATTTTTGTACCTTCTACATGTTAGCTTTAAGGATACTCTGCAAACATATGGACAGTTTCTAGGCAAAGGCTTATTAAGCTGGATTTTAAGTTCCGAGCATATTGGTAACTTGGAGGGAGCAAACTACCTCAGTAGAATATGGATGCTTTAAAAGGAAAAGCAAAACTAGGATATTGACCAAAACAGAAACAATACAAAGATAGATACGAGGCAGCCTGATAGATACTTTTTAAAAATAATTACTGTCACATTTTAGAATATGGATTTAATAAATCTATAATTTATTAAAGTTTACCATTTCTCAACTCATATTGTGAGCAGCTGGAAAACAGAATTATGGCAAAGGCTGAGTAGTGCAATTAAAAGTGACTGAAGATGTATGCAAGTAAACCTGCTTAAATAGTATCACTATAGTGACA
Source organism: Strigops habroptila (assembly GCF_004027225.2). Classification (NCBI taxonomy): domain Eukaryota; kingdom Metazoa; phylum Chordata; class Aves; order Psittaciformes; family Psittacidae; genus Strigops; species Strigops habroptila. The sequence continues at coordinate 34,738,716 of NC_044281.2, forward strand.
GACATTTATTTAATGTAAATGCATAAACAATTGGAAGAAAAAAATACTTTATTAATAGATACAGCACTAGCAGAATGGTGGTTTTATTTAAGGAATCAATTTGAACCTTAGCGCATTAAAAAAGAAGTCCTAACACAAACAGGTTACATTGTTATACCTAGTTTAAATGTTAGGTGTATATACAAGTCTTTGTCTAGGTAAGAATACAGTCATATTTTCCAGAAACTTTAAAGCCACCAAAAGCTGATATTGCTGTTGCACAAAGCAGTTCTTTATTATCTACATTCCTATGCATTCCCAACTGTAGCCTAGCCCCTTTCTTGTACCACAGAAACATTTGTGTAGGCATGTAGTGAACTGGCTAAGAGAATTTATCAAAATGAACCACAGTTGAAGTCAACCCTCCTCCTGCACCCAAAATGAGTGAATTTTAACCCACACCAGTTCCCTTGTCCAATTTGTCAGCCAGCTGCTCTAATGCCTGCCCTGGGTATAAAGCAGCGCAGTAGCGTTAACAAGTGACTGGACAAGAGGAATGTTTCTTTCAGAATTAGTGTTGGCATCAAGCATCCACAGTAGCACAGCAGCAGAATCCAGATCGACCTGTGCTTAACACAGTTTCCAAATGTGTCTGCCTACTTATGTAAGATGAATCCAGCTATGTCAATTGCAAATAACATTAAATCCCTCAGCTCATACTTATGTGATATTAACTCTTGATAACTGCACCAAAACCAGTTTTTGAAAGCATCTGTTCACTCTAATGCTTACCACTCTAAAAGGTCCTTCCAATAACATTCCTACCTTGAACACTTAAACATTACTTCTAATTAAATACTTAATGCTTCTTTAGCCAAATAGTAAGTAACATTTTAACTTTGCATTTTAAACTTAGCCTTTCTAACCAGGGCATGAAAAGGAGCAATAACGTCACCCTAGGGAGCAGAACTTCCAAAGTTATTGTGCCTTATAAAAAACACTATTAAGAAAAGCAGCTTATTTTAAGGCACTGAAATATTTTGAACAATTTTCCAGCTCTCCTTCTAATTAAGACTGTGGCCAAATAACACAAAAAAAGCTTTTGTTAAAATTCCAACTTGCTGAGGACAAAATTCTACCAGAGCTTTGGTAGGGGACTGTAAGCAATACATTTCCAAGGGATGTCTTATGGACTGTCATATAAGAAGTTGCCACTTTTCCTAAAGAAAAACATTCTCTTTTTTACCTTTATGTTAACCAGTCTAATGAAATAAAAGGAACTGAAGTGCTCAGATAAGAAATGTAATATAATCGCTAAAAAGTTCAGTGACTGCAAATTTCACTGAAGCATACCCCAACCCACTGAAGCATACCCCACCCCCACCCCCAATGCTACCTATAAAGCATTCTGCATACTAGCAGCTTAGAGCCCAAATGACAGTATGCCTTAAAATAAACACCACCCCACCCCAATAAACACCAACCAACCTCCCCCAAAATAAACAACACCCAAACAAAATAAAAACCCCCATACAAAAAATTTTACCTTGTTGATGGGAACTGTCAATGCTGGCTCCAGTTTAGCCTCAATTTCTTCTGGAGAGTTATAACAAAAGAGTTTGCCACCTCTTAGCACGCAATACAGCCTCCTCCAGCTAGTTAGACTTCCTATCATTTGCTAAGAGGAAGAAATAGTCAGAAATTGCCAAACATAAACTACAAATTAAAAACATATTATAAGGTTCAGATCAACCCTGTGTGAATAAAACTTAGCCACACCTAATTCTTTCCTAAAACAAAAACTTTCTGTTGCAGAACATTTCAGAGTCACTGATTTTTGAAATATTAGCAATGCTTTAAATGTCTTTTGGTGTTTTACAGTTTTTGCAGAATTATTGCCATGTGACACTAACAATACCGAATTTGCTGGTTCACATGGAATGAGATCTAGAACTGGTGTCTACTTTAAGACAGAAACCACCTTTTATTAGCTATAGCAATTACGCAGTAAGAGAAATAAAAGGAGTATCCCACTTTGGAAATACACAGTACATTCAACAAATGTCAAAGACATTTGTCTAGAATTTCCACTTTCTCAAATGAATTTTATGAACAGCTTTCACAAATGTATTATAGTTTCACAACAACCTTAAAGCCTGTGATTCAGCACTCCTAACAAATTACCCAGCCCCTCTGGCCCTCCACTATCACCTTCTCGTTTGCCTAGTTGTGCAATGAACCAAAATAGAGAAGTAAACTGAGTTCACATAAATAATTTTTGAAGGGATGAGTTTAAATATGGCTCAGTTCACCAGTCAGATTATCCCATGCTGTGATATGAACTCTTGTGCTAGCACAATGAGGGGTATATACAAGGATGAGAGCCATAGGTTTCTTAGGACTGTTGCCATCAACTACCAGCCTAAACCAATTCTGAAACAACTACTATACTTGATCTTTATGTAACAGCCTAAATAATTTTACTGATAAGCATGCCAAGGAAACCTCTATTTCTTCACACTTAGCCACTGAAGATACTGTTTGTGAACAGTGCTTTGAGATAGAGTTTTCCCCTTGATCTAGATAGAACACATGAAAAATAACAGTTCTCAAGAAACCACTTCAGATAAAAGCAAACATTTTAACAATTGACTCTTAGTAACAGCTATTAACAGAAGAGGATGTAAACACAAAGTCTTCTTACCTGTTGATTAAGAAAACCTGCCATCATATCCCTAGCCATGCAGGAAGGCTGAGCCACTAAACGGCAACACATGTTTCCGTACAGGGGCAGCCAAAAAGAGGATTCCTCTAGAGGAAAAGACCAGGCAAAAGAAATACAACACTTAGTTCCAAACATTTGTCTTGAGTATATAATTTGACTTTCTCTATCCATTTTTACATTAAGGTCATGAATGTAAAAAAGCATTTTTTATATTTAAAGAAAGAGTTTTCATCCTGTAACTGAAAACTAAAAATCAGGTTTAGTCTAATTCAATTTTTTTTTTATTAAAAAAACCAGTCATGTAAAAATGAGATATTATTCTACAAGAACAAGTTGTTCTTACATAAAATATAGCTCTAAATCTCATTTCACAGCTAGAAACATTTCGAAAGATAAGCACAATGGCCACCTCATCTAATTAGGATCCCTGAGCCCATCCCATCACAGTGCACAGCTACATTTAAACATGAGCACTTTGCTGCAGATTGTTTAATTAAGGCTTAGAATTTGTATCTACTTCTGTCTTAAGCACCAGAAGAGCATTTAGGATTCCAAGGACTTTCTAATGAATTACAACATCCCTCCTCACTCAGCTCTGCCATGCAGTAGGCTCTCTCTTCTGTAATTAGAAGTAGGTAATACAATGTTCCATTGATACTGCTGTCTTTGGCCGTGCTTTAGAAATGCTTGTAATGAACCAAAATTTCCAGGTATGTCATTTCTCACCAGACTAAGTTATGTAAATTAATGACAGAAAAAGGAATTTGAAGAAGGAATATAAAGTACTAATAAAGGGTTACAAAGATACTTGGAATTATTCCTCTAACCCTTCAAGAAACAAATGCCCTATAAATCTTCAAATCTGTACTTATTTAGAATTAGTGCAGTGTAAAGAATGAAATTCTCTTTGAGGTCAAGTTTACCCAAGTAAAAGATTAAGTTCCCAGAAGTTACAGTGAAATACAGTGAAAGTCCCATGTCTGAAGTTAACAGTTAGAGGGTGGCTTATGGGAGGGGCCATCCTTTCAGAAAATGGACGAAGTATCAAAAACTGTACTCTTGCTACTTAAATCATTAACTTCAGTTGCAGCATAAACATAGTCCCTGTGTTAGCACCTAGCTTGACTGCTGCCAACTTGTGCTGTTCCAGAGGTTAAGTACAGTGATCAGCACAAAATGAAAGCACGCATGCTTACATCCTGTGCTAAATTTGGGCCTGAAACAACTTAGCTGAACTGAAGCTATTCTTCTACTTTCTTCCTGACTACAGAGGAAAAAAGCTTTTTTTCATTCTGATACCCTTCCTTGGTTGTGAGGAAGGGGAAATAATTTGTATATAGCTACAACTCACATAAGACCAAGATGCAAATGACAGAAGAAACTCTCACAAGAATTAAATTTTCAGCTGGACATGAAATTTTATTCAACTTATAGTTTATTCAGCTGTGTACAAATGCCTGTTTTAGAGCTGTTAAATATTTTATTAAAGTTATTCTATATTAAGTATCAAGAAAAATAATCCCTTTAAGCCTTTAGTTTACAAGAGAGAGAAATGCAAAATGTTACTGTTTTTTTATTTCTTTAAATTGGTACCACATGTACTTACCATTTCCTGTAATGGTAAGGTTGTGGGTCCTAAAATTGTCCTCAGCACTCTCCAGCCCCAAAGTGGTATATGCTAGCATACTGTATTTTGCTCCACTAAATGTTAAAGAAAAGGCACATTTAAGACATTTCTGCTTCACGTTGCTTGGGCAGTAATTAAAGGGAGTCTAGACATTCCTGAGGTAACACATTTGGGTACTAGGGAATGCCAAAGGTGCAAGGCAGCACCTGTCACTGACCATAGAGTGCCAACCCCCCAAAACCTCTTCCCACAGAACTCCCATATCGCTGGTTTTCCTCGTAAACCAACACTGCCTCACAGTCTGTTCACTGCTTCCTATAAGCTTATCTCCTGCCTCCACTCAGTGCATACCTCTAGTTACCTCCCACTCCACAACTTCTAGCCCAATGCTACAAGGCTCCACCAGGTGGCTCTTTCCATAGCCTTCTCTTGGACCTGTCTGCCAGGAGACTTTGGACCTGGGCTGCCAAACCCGGGTGTAAAGGCTGTGCTATCCAACCTCTCTGCACCCCGAGGATGCTAAACGCATTTCTCTCCTCTAGTCAGACACCAAAAAACTTTTAATAACTTTACAGCTTTTATTCTTAGGCCTAAAGCAACTAGATTTGGTAATAGGTTCAAAAACTGCTATAGTGCATAGAACAATGGACGATGTAAACTTTATCTGAAAATACAGGTTAAAAATTAAAAGGCTTTATACTGCTCCTCCATGTTGCTCTGCTCTTCTACTTTGCCTGTGTAGACTATACTTTATAAAAGAGTTTGATTATATATGCATTTTCTAATAGTATCTAACAGCTTGATCCTTTGCATGCGGAAATCTGTGCAGAAAACCTAGTCAGTTTTGTAGCATAAAGGACTCTTTCACTTGTGCTTACAGGTTTCAGAATATTATATCTTTGGTTTGGATTTTGCTTAGGGGAAAAAAAAAAAAAAAAATCGCATTTACAATTCAGCACAGTGCATGTGGAATGTAACTCTTGGAATAAACTAGTATAAATTTGGTACATGTTTAACCTCTTCCCCCAAATACTCATCAGGCCAAGTAACAGATTTACAGTCCAGCAATGCAGTAAGAATTCCACCTGGCTAATGGCAGTTTAAACAAAATTCACAAGAAAACAAACCCCTCAAAGTTACTAACTACTCTCCCTAACAGCATCTAGCATAATACCCTCAAGATATCCTCAGTACACCATAAGACAGCTTAGTGGTATAAGCTGCACTAACATCACTAAAAAAATAGTTTTCTACTGCAATATTTTTCAAATGTTATTTTTCCTAGTAGCACAGCGGGAACATATGGTTTTAAAATCTTTGGCTCTTCAGAGGAACAAGGCAAATGCCTACCTAACCCTAATGAAAGAGGAGAAGGAAAGTAGCAAGTTTGTTAGCAGGCAGATCTGTTACACATCTATCTCAAGGGAAGAAAAAGAAAATTAAATATGATATAACATTCTGAGAGAAAAAACACTATTGTGAAACACTTCAAGAGGGCAATCCGAATGAAATCTCATCGGCATTTGTATATACTCCCTGCTAGACTGTTCACTAACAAAAGATTCTCCGCTGATTATGTTTTGCTATGCAGTTGAGCAATACATTGCTGTTCTATTTAAACTATATCAAAAAGTTCAGTTTCTTTTCACAGATGAAACTTGTGCTGACTTTAAACTTACTTTTTTCCTAAACCATGACTAATTACCACAACAACCTTGCCAAAAAAAAAAATAGCTACTTCACTTTTAAAATATGCTTCACACTAACATTTTCATTCTAAAATATAAGCCACTCCTTTCAGCCAGCTGCAATAGAATTTAGAAGTTTCATCTGCAAATATTTTTCAAATTTAACTGGCTACTCAGGATTGTTGACTACGTTTTGCCTCTACACTTCACAGTTTGTAAATGGCAGTATCTCTGTATAACAAAGAATAATCTGCCTGCTGCATCTTATTCAGTGCTTTGCAAATCTATAGTATTCTTCCATGTAATAACTTTGTTAAAGAAAAAAACCAGTTTATCTCTACAACATGCCTGTGGCAAAGGCACGTTGTTAAATCTTTTTACTGATCAAGAGACAGAGGCACCAAAGTTGCCCCACAGACACTGGCATGGGAAGGTGTAACTATATCACCCTTTCTATCAGTGTGCAGCAATACACCTCAGATCCCAGAATATTAACCCCAATATTAGAAATCCCAATGTTAGTTCACTCATCCAGATACAGAGTGGAGGATTTGAGTTTAAAGGAGAGAAAAAAAAAAAAAAGTCTAAAAAAAAAAAAAAAGTCTAATATGCTCACCTTTCAATCAGATCTTAAATAATATAAGGCAAAAACAAAGATAACCTTCAGGTACTAGAAAGAACCCAACTGTAAAAGTGAGGCCATTAGAATAGACTATGTACTTCTAGAAAAATATCACTATGAATTTGCCAATTCAAACAGACACCAAAATCATGCCTCCAGCCCAGTGGAGGACAATGCATTTAAGGCAGTAACAACAAGTCTATGCGGAGGCCCATTCTGGAAGTGAATAAACATGCACTTCATGGAGTTTTTCTAATGATTCATCCAAAGAGCCACCTAGTTAATCAGGAATTCAATAGTATAACTTCACTATGACAAATGTAAAAGAAAAAAAAAAAGGCTTGAATAGAAAAAATAAACAGGCAATAGACTGTTGAATCAGATAGAAATTAAAAGACAGATAATTAAGAGTAGAGAAAATATTAGTATAATGGAAGCTAACCAACCTAAGCAAGCATTCAAAACACTCTGTCACTAAGGTTTTACAAGAAATTACAAGGCTGACAGTTTCTTCACTAACCAGGGAGATCTCTCAGCTAAGTTTCACACAGAGGGATCGCAAAGTTTTTGGAAAATGGAGAACTTCACCCATGTGTGCTCTGAAAAGAAAAAAGCTTGTACAAATGAAATCTACTGAGAAAAAATGTTAATATAACACAGAAAGTTCTTTTTTGTCCCAGTTGAATTTCACCTGCTGGACTAGGAAAGCACTCTGGGAACACTTGAAAGATCTCCTGTAATCTTGCAATCTCTTCACTTTTATAAGGGCTACATACGAAGGTCTTACTAACACAAATCCTAAGGAAAGTCCTTAAAAAAATAAAAGTTAAAAAAAAAATTGACAACTTATTGTCTGCCTATAATAACATTTCAAGAATCTTTTTTAATCACTTAGCAAAGCCATCATTAGACACATCACTGTTCATTTAACTTTGTTAAACAAATAACAGCCACTGTGACATGATTATTTACAGTAGAAACAACAAAATTCAAGATGGAGGAAAGCAAAATGCAATTACAATCAAGAAACCAAAACCTAAACAAAAGGGAAGAGGCAACTATTTAGATTATCTACTGATACTTCTTCCTTAAAAGACGGGCAATCTATATTCTAGCAAGTATGGCCAGAAAAAAAGCTAGTGGTTATATCTGAAGCAAACTGTAATGATAGTGTGTCATCGCCCAACTGGAGCTTGCAGAAAGCACAGTGACCTGAGATGATGTAGATTGAAAGATACATCATCTTTCATAGATTGAAAGATTGTCATTAGGCGGAACACATTGGAAAGTTCGCAATGAAATTTGCTTTGCTCTGTGGAGCAGATCTCTTGGATGTGTATTTTTGATTGAAACAGTAGTATCAGTATACAGTAATATCAGTTTGACAAAGATAGAATATGCTTGAATGTTTCCTTTTAAAATCCAGGCAAACAGACATACGAAGGTAGACAAAAACTACATTCAATACCTGGCAAGAATTAAGCATTGATTCTTTATTGTTCAGCTGCCAAAAAAAAGTAATTCCTTGAAAACACTGCTTTCTTTAAAATAATAATAATAATTTAAAAAATAAGTATCATTAGTATTTACAATTTAAGTACTTGGCCGGCTTAAACCTTAATGAAATTAAGGTAGCTAGGAAATATTAGTGGGTAGTTAGCTTCTTTAAAAAAAAAATGCATGAAAGACTCAAGATCGTTTTTAAAAGGAAACAGGTAAATTACTGGGAACAGCACTTATTTCTACAAACACTGAAAACCAGTAAGCCATTTTAAAATGTTCCGTGCTAAAGTCAATTAAGAAAATTCCTGTTAAGCAGCTTGTAACTGTAAAGTGCCCTTGACAGTCCAGTTTTACTGAAAAGCCAGCAAGTGGAATGGCCCCCATGTGCACAGCATATACCCCAGGCACAACAAAAGAACTTGGTCAGCTTCATTAGGGGAGAGGGTATAAGAAAGGGTTCTCCTGCCTACAAACCACATTTCTTTCTTTGACACAACTTGTACACTCTAGACATGTCTACCTCTCTGCCAAGTATGAGTAAAATTGGCTAGGTGCAAAAATAATACTGGGGAGGGAGTAAATGGCAAAGGAAAAAGTAGAGGTAGATAGACAGAGGGACCCAGACAGACAGATTGTACAAGCTCGATTTCCTCCAGAGGTCAAACTAAAAATACCTTTTGTTTGCAAGTAACAGTGGATTTACCAGCTATTTAGCTGTATAGCAGAAAAATAAAACCTACTTCTGTGTTTCAAGATCAGAACCAGGTCCCAAGGCTGAGCAACGTGACTGGAATTCACACCCTCATTTCCTATTTAAAATGTAATTATTTTCTTTTTTTCACTTGGGTAAGTACAGAAATAAACAATTTATTGGCAATTCGCCAAATTATTACAATACATTTGGCTTATTTCTATTTTAAAAACAATAAGAACAGAATATCAATATATATGGCTTACTGGATTACAGGGTCAGGAGGCAAAAGGGATTCAGTGCCATCTTCTTCCAGTGAAGCTTTGAGTTTCTTCCCTGTAGCTTTGCTGAGGGATGTTTTAAGCTTCTTTGCTAGTTTCTTAGGTGTATTTGTTACATATAAAGACTCCTCTGTACAGCAACTATACACTTCAACCTTCATCTGGAAATCTGGTCTTGCTTCATCACTGAAGGAGAGGAGGAGAAAATTTCAGAGCATTTGTTAATAAACAGAGTATGCAGGCAAGGAATGCTGCTGCTACTATATATACTAAATAACATGTCTTTCTAATCAAGGGAAGGAATGCCATAAGATTCAGGAGAAGACATACATTAATATGGAATTAAAGACTAGAGTACACAGCAGTAATTCAGTGCTGAAGTCACGAGATGAATGTTATAATTAAACCATAAACAACTGCAAACAGGAAATTCCACGTTTAGGTTAAAAACTGAAAAAACCCTCCATGTTATGGAAATACACAGGCAAGACATTCAAACACACTTAAATCTGCCCTCTACTGTTACGCAAAAATCATGATTGAAAACCTACCCATGCCTATGGCCTTAAATCAGATTGAGCTGTTTTAAAGATATCTTAGTTGCACCCCATTCCCTTCACATTACTTCACATTTATAGGAAAAAAAAAAAAATCCTATCTCGCTTACAACCAGCAAAAATTGCCATTCATAACTTCTGTCCGCAGCTTATGCTTTCTCTTTTCATTTCTATTGATTGTCTTTTCTCAAGCTTAGTCATCAAACTGGAAGCCTAACCTCATCTTTCAGGTATAAATCATGTCATTACACAGATGCCCGTAATGAAATAATCCCAAAGGCTTTTATAAAAGGTCTGTCTTTATTTTGGGGATACAAGGCAAGTTAGAGTGCCTCTTCTGCTTTTGTTGCAGTATTTCACAGAAAATTCTAATGGTCAAGTTTCATATCTTTGAAGAAAATCTGATTTAAAGATCCACTTTCTCTCAACCACTCAGTTTTCAGGATCTTTCTTTAAAATTTTCAGTAGTTTTAGCTTTCCAGTCAATCATGTGTGGTCAAGAGACCACATTTAAATTGCTAATATAAAAAATAAAGGGGGGGGAGGGGAGAGAGGGCAGTTAAGTACCTCTCAGGACTCTATTAAAAATTCTAAAGCCACAAAGAATTACGAGAACACCTTTCTACTGTTTTCCAGGTTACTTTTAAAGATAAGTGAATAATTTCCTTCTAGTATTCTTCATATTCTTCAACTACAAGGACTGTGGCTGTAGCACATGTTCATATAGGTGTAACAGAACATGAAGTGTGGAAAGAGATCATAGCCTTCTGTACAGAATAATACTTAAAACACTGGGTGCAACATCCATGCCTATACTTTCATAACGCCTTCAGGTTCTAGTAGCAAATTAATTCTGTCCTTGAGATACAAGTTTGTTTATCTCTTCATATAAAGAAAAATGCTTCAGCATAGCAAAAATGAAAAGAAGTACAGTTCGAGTGGCACAATCAGCATCATTATGTACATGAAAACCAACCTTCCAAAGAAGGGGTTCCACCATCCACTGACACTAACGGGACCTCTACTGATTCCTTTGTCCACAGAAAAACTTAGTGGACCTCAGGCAATCTTACTCATGGTCATACCCACTTTCAAAAGAAACAGCAATATTCATACTTCATTCAACAGAAGTAAATTATACTTACAATATGGTTACATTTTCAAAACAGAGATCTGTTATTGCTTTATCCACAATAGCCACCTCTGTATCAAAAACCTCAGCTCCCATTCTGAACAAACAAAAAACTGCATAGCGCTGTGATTCTAGAGAAAGCCAAAGAAATGTTTTATTAGCCATATTACGCATTGGAATATTAAATACTTCCAGTAAACAAAAGTAGAAGAAATGGTAATTCTGACCTCTAAGGAATTGCCCTCCAATTCCCACCATAAATTTTCATCACTGGATTTTATGATAATTGAACTATCAAAGCTGCTGTGAAGGTAAAGCAATATTCACAGAGAAAAAAAAAGCCTACCTCTGCTCAACTTTTTCTGATAATCAGTTACAGTTTGTGGTAGCAACTTCAGAAATGTTAATGAAAATGTAATTTTGTTAAATAAAGCTAATATTAAGCAAAAAAGCTCTAACATTCGATCCAAAGCCTTTATCATTTTATGGATATACTATATAGGATTAGACTATTTTGCCATGCTTCGCCCCTCTGACCATATTGAAAAATCAAAGTGAAATCAATGCCAGGTGACAGCTGGAACAGATTTAAGGTTAATCTCCATGACACAGCAAAATGCATGTACTTGAAGACTATCCAATAGCATATTTAACACTAACAGACAACTTTCATTTAAACTTCTCACTGGAAACAGACTCAAATATACTCTCTGAAGTGTAAACAAGACATAGAACAACATGTTTAATCAGAAGTTTCTCAGCTATCCATTTAATAGCAACACTTGTCTGTTGCTTCCTCTGGAATTTCTCCTTAGGAGGACTTTTTAAAGACTAGGGTCTAAACATTCGAAACCACAGGACTTTGAACTAACTCAGCTTGCCACAAGCAACAACTTCAAGAGCAACTACACGGAGTAAAACATGGACCTACTGAAAGGTCAAAGAAGGGGTTAAAATGAGTATAGACTTCCCCATCAGTTTAAATTTACAGGCATAAGCAATTGTTTACCACAGTAGCTATTACATCTTACATACTTTCTTTATTGCTGAAGTGATCAGAGCCTTTCCACATTAATGGTATTCGAATATCTAAAGAGAAAAAAAAAGGTAGGGAAATTAAGTTATAGCGAATACTGTAGATCTGTGATCAAAACAAATTACAAAAAGTTTCTTGTTTCCTTTACTGATGTTCTGGAGGTAACAGGACCTTCTACCCAAAGAACAGCCTAACTATTTCAACTTTATTATCCATTTCAAAAGAAAATTCATCAATTAGTTCACCTCGAAATGTCATTTTCTTTTAGAAATGCTAGGATAAATAATATTTTAAATCTCATTTGAAAGTACCTGAAATGACATTTCATAGTGGCTGTGTAACAGTTCTGAGAAAAAACAGAAGTTCTGAGCCCATTATTATGCACAGATGTAAACTGAAACTCTGCTTGCCTTGTGCTGGAAATCATTCATCCAACTGCAAGAAGAAAAACTTCCTGTTTTAATGGAAAGACTGGAATACTTATACTGCAAACACTTAAGTCTTGTTTTGCTAACCACAGAGAAAATATCACTTATAATCACATTCCCCGTTAGAATTGTCTAAGTTGGCATAAAAAGTTTAGATTTTTTTTTTTCAATTCAAATATCCTTCTACTTCAGAACCAGACTAGAGAGGCAATTACAGACCATTATTTTAAGTCATGCTTGTCATTTTAATATTAAGAAAGTATTTTCTTCAACAAATTTTCCAATTTATCTATTCAATCCAGCAGAATAGAATGACATTTTCCTCCAGTTTCAAGCACTCAAGTTTAGCCATAATGTTTCTTATTAGTCCCTTGTTCAAAGACAAATGCAGTGGGGCCTTTATAAATCCAAAGTTGTTTTTTTAAGTACAACACAGTGCTGTTTAAAAGTATATGTAATATATTAAGTGACACATGATGGCAGCAGTGAACAGCGCTAGCTCAACTGTATTTCAGTAAAAATCTTTAATAATGTTATAAAGAAGCATTGCTGACTCCAGTGTTGATCTTCATATGAGACTGATGGAAAAATCCACATTATATGGGACTATATACAGCCCAATATATACATATAACTATATATATAGTCCAACATATATATAACTATATATAGTCCAATATATATGGACCTGCTATATGATAGTATGCTAAGATGCAAAATGGTATTTTGGCATGGTTGTCATGTATTCTGACAGGGTTTTAGCCACAGAAGTTATTGTTGATTTAAGTGAAACTGCATATAGTCAGTCTGTTTCAGAAGTTACATTAAATAAAAAAATTGAAATCAAAGCTAATTTTGGTTATGGGACATCTTCTTGTACACACTATTTCAATTTTGAAACTTGCAAATTCATCTGTTTTTAAGTGTTCATGAAAACTAACGAATTTTCAAGAATAAGTTGCCAGTATACAGCTTTAGACTGCCATAACTTCCTAAAAATCAATACATCGCCACATTCTCAAACTGCCGTTCAAAGACACATTTGCATAGTAAGAATTTCTAAAAATAGTTAGTTCTTTAGACTAAGGAAACAGAAATAGTTTCACAGAATCATAGAATGGTTTGGGTTGGAAAGGACCTTAAGATCACCTAGTTCCAACCCCCCTGCCATGGGCAGGGACACCTCACGCCAGACCATGTCACCCAAGGCTCTGTCCAACCTGGCCTTGAACACTGGCAGGGATGGAGCATTTACCACATCTTTGGGCAACCTGTTCCAGTGCCTCACCACCCTCACAGTAAAGAACTTCCTCCTTATACCCAAGCTGAATCTCCCCTGTTTAAGTTTAAACCCATTACCCCTTGCCCTATAGCTACATTTTTATGTTTTCATTAAAACAGTTACAGAAGTCTCTCTCAAAGTTTAAAAACATACATGTATTTATCTCTGCCAGCGACAAAGCACAGAATGTTTCTCTCCTGAAAGACAAAGATCTTAAATTTACATAAATGTGAAATAGAGTTACAACAAAAGCTTTTTTTCACCTTTAATCATAGCAAACTCTGAACAACAATTTTAATGTGCTCAATAGGTCTTGTTAACAATTAGAGTACTAAATTAAAGATTACTTCTGTATGCCATTTTCAATATCATGCGAGCTGAAAAATTTGTACCTTAGAAAATCATCAGGCTACAGATAGTCAATTGCTTGAATAAGTTTCCAACATGTTACTTGTAAATCAGTTTTCAATTCATTCTTGGATTGAAAGAGCTGCCATTTATCAAAAACAAAGATCCATTTTCACACACCTTTATTTCAGCTACCATTAGCTGTAAATCCATGTGGATTCAGATTGAACACATTCAAAACTACAACTAATCAGATTTCAAGCCAATGATTCCTTTTTAAAATTACTTTAAATTATGATTATGCTTTTTGATCAACATTTAATCTATTATCTTCTGACAAAATAATTGATAACATAAATATATAATTTATTCACACATGTGGGGGATAAATAAGTAAAAATAAAACAAGTGTGAAAATCTGCAGATTAAGGAATGTGCTCCCCACACAGTATCTGACATACAGTTGCTTTCTGTGGGAGTACATTCCTCAGTACTCCTGCATAGCTGTTCCTGAACTTTCGGTGTTGGCCACATGATCGTACTTTTTTTTGGTAATAGTTTAAGCTTCTGGCATGTACTAACCATATGATATGCTAATATATTTATAAGTAGATGGATTACTTTCCCCTAAAAAAAAAAATTCTGCATCTTCAGTTCTTAAATTACATGTCCTGTCGTATTACATGGACTACCACTCACTCCTTATTTCCAGCCTCTCCCAGACAATTCAGTCACGACATCTCCTGATTCACGCTGCTTGTATTTGCAACTGCATTCTCAACAAGGCAGGCACATGATGCACACACACGTGTGCCTTCCAAACATGCAGGGCAACTTCAGTTGCAAATACACTAAAGCTGCCAACAAGAGAGGAGAAATGCAACATGCCAGTTTGCTACACAAGGATTGGGAAAAACAGGGAAAGAATAATAATGGGACATTACAGTATGTGAAGATACTGCAGTTGTGGAAGCAGACGAGACCTGGTTTGGAATGCTAAATGGACACAGGGTAATGGGTCAGAGGACAACAAAAGGAGGCACCAAGGAGGCATTTTAGTAATGTCATCTCAGGATCTCCCAATCACCTATCTTGCCCAGAGGCTCCTCCCTTGCTAAGCACAAACAAGCCTGTCCCCACAATTACCTCTCATGTACCCCAGTTCTCCACTTCTTAGGCAAAAACCTTGGAAAATGAGTTAATTACAGATGATCTATAGAAAGCATAAATCTCTCAGCAGAGGTCAAGAACATAATTTAGGCTTTCCTGGTGTAAAACAGAGCTGGCTAGGCTTCCTGGCACAAGTATCTGAAGAGGATGAGGCATGGCAGCAACCCAGCACTCACAGATTTGAGTTCACAAGGTAGTTGGTCTCTCTCTCTGCTCTTCACCTCAATCTATGCCATACTTCTGAGGATTATAACCTCCAGCTTGAGAATCACTATGTTAGTAACTGGACAGAATCATTACCAGACGGCATATAATAGAAAGTGGTGTATTTCAACCTTCTGTTCTCTTGTCCCATCAAAAAAAACCTAGCTAAATGTTTCACATCTTAAACAAATTTTTCATACTAAAAACCACATTCCTTACACAATTCTGATTTTCTATAAATAACAAAAGTGTATTATATGATCCTAAAGACTTCACTGCAGATAACTATAAATCCAAAGAAAGGTGCAACCACAGCACAGACAGACAAACAGCTGCTTTCATTCAACTATGACAAGGAGGAAGGACAGACGCATTCTGCAAACAGCTGTGCTGGCAGAAAACATTATTGAACCATGTGCTCACCACTCTTCTACTAGAGGTTACCTTGCTTAAAGATATGCCAGAACATGCAGAATTAACCTAAACAGTTTAAGTAGTGAGCCCTCCAACACTATTTTATTTTTAACAAAGCAGGTCAGGAAGCACAAACAGATCTGTTCGCAGAGCTAGCATAACAGCTACAATGAACAACTACAGCAATGCTGAATGTAAAAACATCCACTATTGGCATAGGCAAACAAAATGATAAATTCATAGTGCTGAAGTTCGAGAACTGGCTAAGAAATAGTGTATCAGCCTACTGGAAATGACTGCTAAATATTCTTGTCACTAGTCTGCATGGAAGCCATACCACTATACCTTTGCTGTAGTAATGTAATCTGCAGTAATTAAATAACATTTGCATACTAGTTATAATTCTGCCCTCAACTGGTTAGGCACACCCTGTATGATCCCTTCAAAGTTTGTCTTTGTTAGGAGAAAAAAAAAAAATTATCAGCACATTCACACTTATTTAGCTTTGAAATGTATTCAGTATCTCATGACAAATAGAAAAAAAAGTATTTCCCACTGTGAAAGCCCCTGAACATAAAATGGAAATACTAGATAGGATCTTCAAAAGCAGGTGCGTGACTTAAAAGCACAAGTCCCCCTGAAGCACAAGATGATTTACGCCCCCCACATATACACTTTAAAAATACAATCTTGTTTGTACAGTTTGTATTACAAGTTACTGTCCAGCCAATTAGCTCCTATAATTAAGTAAATAGCCAGACACTTACCTGATATAGCAACCTTTGCTCTGCATGCCATCCGGTCTTTTCTCCCATTTTCTGAAAACCTGCCAAAAAGAAGAAAAGAAAAACGAGGTTTGAGATCTATGCATTTAGACTTCTAAAAGTCAACCCTTTAAACATCAAAAAGTGTCACGGTTTTCATATTATAGCTCATTTCACTGCTTTTCTTTAGAGTTAAATTTGGTATCTCTGGTTTAAGATATGAGTCATTAAGATTCTTGAGGATAATCTGGAAGGAAGGTACGTCAATTTTCTTAATTCCCTAGAAGATTTTACTCCAAAGCTTATTTAACCCAGGTATTAAAAGACAAGTAGATTCATCTTCCTTGTCTTTTCCAGCTCCAACAGAATTAAATACATTATCAACTTTTCTCCTGCTGCACACATCAATGAATAAGCAACTTAATTTATCAGTTCTATTATTGGTTAGAGAATTGCCACCTCCTCTATAAATACAGACTAATTATAAAATGTTGCATTGTTTCTACTGTGATTTTACATGAAGGCAGACAGTCTGCTAAGTAGCCGGAGTGTAGATCTCAAGGTCAACCTTAAATTGAATCAAAACAATCTGTAGATAATGAGTAACAATAGAACGCTCTCCTTATATCTGCTACTGCTCCTAACTCCTAACCAAATAAGGTGAAATGAAAATTTTTAGCCGCTACTAATATCCTGACTTCCAGAGGCAGTTCTAATATCTTCTGAACTCACAGATTATAGATGCACATAACAAGAAACAGGGGCAAAATTCACTTGAAAACCCTAGAATTTTCTCTCTCAGCCATCATCATCTTATCTGGATTAAGCTTTAGCCAAATTCCAGTCTTGAGCAAATGCTGAAAGAACTGCAAATGCATTATCAGCTATCAAAGCTACGATAGAAATGGCAGAGAAATAACTCTATAGCATGCACCTCTTCTTATGACCTCCACTGACAATTCAAAGTACCACTTACGACAGAACTCTAAGCAATGCATGACAGACACAAGTCAAGTAGAAAATACAGCTCAATATTACTGTGAGAAAACAATACAGCTGTTCAGATATATCTTCAAGTACCTCTGCCCTGTTCTAGATGTGTTCTAGCCATCAGCATTCTATGGTCACTAACATCAAAGACAGAGGGGTGAGTAAATACCTGATATTATTCCATCATTAAAAACATAAATTAAAGATGAATCGCTATAAAGATCTTCATCTTAGTAGAAAAAAGCAATATAGCTGTGATAATTACAGAACACCACACATTATAAGTGCTAGTTTTCAAAATCAGCTTTCATGGTAATGGTTGATGTAGACGGAAAATGCAGTTCTTTCCTTCAATAGTCTCCTATAAGACCACATTTGCGAAAGCAAAAGTAGCAGGACTGCTCCTATAGATACAATTAACTGGATCTAAGCACGTACTCAAGGAGTTTCTATGCTAAAGTGCAATGTAATATTTCATTAAAGCAGTAACATGAGAGCAGTAGTGTCTCTGCACCATGATTCCAACACTGTACCCAAAATATATTTCATTAGGCAAAAATAACATTATTCAAATAAACACTCTTCATTCAAGAATTATAATGTAAGAATCTTTTCAACTAAACTGATTTTTCTTCATATTTGTTGTTATTATTACTTCGCTGTAGTTAACAGAAGTGGCCAGCAGAGGGTAACAATAAACCATGATGCTTCCATCATTAAAGTAACCTTAACAACAAAGAGAATGAAAAATAGGTGTATTCTTGGACAGTTTTGTTCATTCAGATTTGGTTACGTTCCTTTTTGTATGCTAAAGGTAATCAAGAAAATCTGGCTGTTACCTGATATTCAGATGCTGAATTGTAGTTTAATTTCACTAATAAAATCTACCCAGAAAAACATGACTTGTATCTCATTTTCTAAAGTAAAAAGAAGATACTGCAACGGTCTTATGAAGTAACGTTTTAAGGCAACAGTAATGTATGCTTGTATGGGGGAAGACAGAAAGAAGGGTTTAAATCCAGCTTCCTAGACAGGCTGCTAAGAACCCACGTAAGCAAAAGCCTGCTTCATAATGTTTCATTTGAATTTGAGCTATTACTCACTGTTCTTTGGTTCTGCATGAGATCAGCTCTGCTTTCTGGTTCTGTAGCTCTGTCCTGTATGCAAGTATACGAGCATTGCAAACCATCAGGTTTTTAACCGCATGCAAGAGTTGGTCTTTTTGTGTGCTCACTGCAAGTAGTTTACAGATGCCTTCTCGCATGCGGATTTCAAAGTTAATTTTCTCTTGGATGTCGCACTCCTAGATATGCAAAAAAAACAACGGACCCAATAAAAAAAAAAAACCAAAACTAACAGTATCATGAATTTTTAAACAAGTTCTATTTATTTCACAGTTGGAATAGAAAACCCTATGTTTTAATTATATGCAGCCATTACAATGGTTACTAAACATGAAACAACGCTTCTCTCTTCAGGAACAGAAGAGTAAAACACAGGATGTAGCAGATTGACTATATCCATTATACGTGTAAATTCCAAAGCAGGTAGCTAACCATGGCATCTAAAAGTTACTAAAAATTTACATGCCTCAATGTGTCATTCATAGGATCATAACATATGGCTCCCTCATATGGTCACTGAGCAAAGCTTATAATTTAATAACCCCTTTTTTATAGTGATCCCTACAAAAATAAACCCTAAACTCCAGAAAAATATCAGAAACATTTTAAATTGGAAATTCAATCTCATTACTTCTCTGACCATCTTAAAAACGGTTAAAAAAACCATGGGGTTTATTCACTTCTGGTTGATAGAAAATTCAGGTAACACGGAAAGAAAAAGATTTAAAAAAAAAAAAAAAAAAAATCCCAATACTTGACTGTTTCAGGCTGAACTGAAAGCCAGACAGCTGTGGTAGCTTCAACACCACACAAGCATCTCGCCCTGCTTGGTGACACAGCCGTAGAATCATGGAATGGTTAATGTTGGAAAGGACCTTCAGATCATCTAGTTCCAACCCTCCTGCCGTAGGCAGGGATGCCTCACATTAGACCATGTAACCCAAGGCTCTGTCCAACCTGTCCATCCCTGGCCTTGAACACCGCCAGGGATGGAGAATTTACCACTTCTTTGGGCAACCCATTCCAGTGCCTCACCACCCTCACTGTAAAGAGCTTCTTCCTTATAGCTAACCTAAACTTCCCATTTAAGTTTGAACCCGTCACCCCTTGTTCTATCATTACAGTCCCTGATCAAGAGTCCCTCCCCAGCATCCTTGTGGGGGATTTAAATTTAAAAGCGCTTTTTCCACGTTCACACCAGTGCAGGATAAAGCAATGCACCAACACCTCCACATCACTCGCACCTGCTTCTCTGTCCATACTTTTTCTCAGCACTTGTCCCTGAAGGGAAGCAAATAGCTTCCATCAATCTTATTTTATTCCAAATCAAATCTTACACAGCTATGGAAAGCTAAGCAAGGATCACACCTGTCCCTAGAAATAATTACTCATTCTTTAAGCCTAAACTACTAATACCTCAGCTGTTACAAAGCTGAATTTCATTTCAGAAGAGTAAAACAGTACTTCCTCCCAACATTTCCCAGGGCAACAGGCCTCTGAACTGACCCAGTACAGGCCATGGCTCCCCTCCAGGTCTATCACCTGGTACATAATTATGGTGAGGAAATAAACTCTCACAGTTCAGGGCATCTCCACGTATCTGTACCAGGACTTTCAGAACTATGCAGAGAATTTAGTCCATGCTTCATCTCGGCCAGGCTTACATAAAAAATTCTGGACTAGCATTAAATGGTTGTTGGACCATAGCTTAATCACACGATATAAATCTCATCTGAAGGAATGACTTAGCAGCCTGATTTGGACAGTATGAAGTTCTTCATGTCTACCAAAAAAAAAAAAAAAAAAAAAAAAGGGAAGAAAATTGGTCAGCTTTTTTTTTGTTTTGTTTTCAGTTTCTTCTAAAAATACGAGCACACCATCTGGACTCAGAGGAATGACACAGCACTGTTTTGCCATATGCTGTCTGCTAAGGCACTGTTTCCCTTGTGGTCTCCATCCTTCCCCCACCAGTGGCAGCATAACCCAGACAAGACTACTAAGAGCTGTTGAGATTTCCAGCCCCACACTCAGGAACTGCCTAAGCAATGCTTTCAGGAAGAGTCTAGGTATTCCCCACCTAAGTGTACCTAGAATATAAGAAATTTTCAAGGATTGTTAGTTTTACACAGTGGTGGAGTCACAAAACAAACAAAAAAATCCAACAACAACTAAGAAAAACTATATGGCTACTACTGAAGGCAGGGCAGATTGAAATTTTACTTTATTTGATATCTTAAAAACAAGCTTTCAGAATCTTATTCCAAGGTACACTTCTGATTTATTAACACTGTCACGTACATCTAAACCCCATAGGTCTATTATATTTATTTAAAATAAGCAAGTCAGGCAGCAAGTATTCTTCTAAAACAGAGTGTGAAGGCAAGATACTAGCTCGGGGACTTTTCCAGCTAGACACAGGAACGAGTATTTGTCACAACTGACAGCAGTAGCTTTACAGATACAGTTGAGTACAACTAATTCAGGTTTTCAAGTGATTCGAGGTTTAAGAAAACCCTCGTGAAGAGGAAAATCAATGGCTAAAAGAGTTAGAAGGCATCAGCTTCACGCCCCGAGACCCTAAGCAGGGTGCGCAGGGAGCTCACCCCACAGGGCAGCACCACCGGCAGCTTCCACCTACCACCACCACCACAGACAACCGGCAGCTTCCCCGCGCACGCCGCGCCCTCACCGACCTGCACACCTCCGCTGGGGGACTGACGGACCGCGCCAGCCGGGCCCCGCCGGGGGTCAGCTGCCGCAGGGGCCGTGCTCCAGCCGCACGGGCAGGCCGCTACCGGAACGGACGCGCCGATGCCGGGGCCATCGCAGGCTCCTGCCCACCCAGGGCCGCCCTGAGCCGCGCAGCCCCTGGCAAACCGCCCCCAGAGCTGCTGCGGGCCGCCGGCCGCTTGCAGCAGGAGGGGGCGCTCGTCGGCCTGAGACGTTAGCGGACGGCACCGGCGCGGGGCCCCGCGGCGGAGCACCACCGGGCCGCGGGCGACCACTTTGTCCCGCACCGCCACCCCCGTCCCATTCGTCCGCCGCCGCCGCCGCCGCCGCCCGGGCACGGTACACCCGCGCTCACCGGCTCCTCGCCGCCCAGCACGCACCGCCACATCCTCCTCCGCGGCGCCGCCGCTGTTCAAAACTCCCGCCCCCCGCAACGGCCGCCGCGGCCCCGCCCACCGCCCGCCCACTCCCCTCCGGCTGCGCGGGGCCGGCCGCGTTTTGCGGCGCCTGCGGGCCGCGGCAGCCCACGCGCGACAGCAGCGCGACCCGTGGGCAGGGGCGCGGGCCGGCAGCGGGCGCGCAGCGGCGTGGTGCCGGGGGCATGCGGCGCTGGCTACTCGCTGTTAGTGGCGGTGTAACTGAGTGCCGGTTGTTTAGCTACAGTAGTGAATCATACCATAGATACACTGCCTTATCGCGGCAATACCTCTCTCGGCTCCCAGCTGCTTTGTTCTCCGTTGATTTACTTTCGTGAAAAAGGCCGATGACGCTTCTTTCTGATGAATGTTCTTCAAACGAGCGGGAAGGAGAGGCTGGGAGCCGCTTCCCCACCGGCTGCTCCGCACGCAGCCACCACTGCTCTGAAACCAGCCATGAATTTTTAACCATGTTCTCGGGTTTCTGCAGTTCACTTAATTATGCATCTTTAATATGATGGTACTTCAATAGCTGAGCTAATAGCACGGATTGTGGAAAGTATATTATACTATGATAGATTAAAATAAAAGCGCATTAATTATTCACTGGATTGACCGGAGAGGAATGGGAGCCATCTCTCTTGTCTGCTGTCAGTTCTGCAGCTCTGGTTGTCTTCAGCAAATACAGCAAATGAGCCAGAATCATGTCTTCCATCCATGCCTCATCCCTGATTTTGTGGCTTTCCTCCCTGAATTCCTCCTCGGCGGGTGATGGTCACAAATACGGATCCTTGTCACTTCACACATGGTTGTCAACATTTGCAAGAAGTGAATGTGCTGGAACAAGTGAGATACACAGTGTTGCTAACAGCTTTCCACAGAAGACAGAAGTCTCCTGGCTAGCATATGCTTATTTAAAATATAAGAAAATGCAGTTAGAAGGGAAAATTTGAAAAGCCTCTGCTTAATCAGGATTTCACATCCTGGCAGCTCTGCTTGCCCCCTGACATTCACAACCAGGGCACAAATGCAGGAGGCTTGCCTTCAAGGAAAATCATGAACTTCTGGACCAAAGGTATGTATTCCTTGGTGGAATGCAGAGAACAGGGAGCTATGCTTCCCTTCAAAGTGTTTGAGCCTCACCTCAAGGCAGAGATAGCAGCAGCAGCTGTTCAGCAGTTCCTGTTTCCATCTTGGGCCACGTTCCTGAGGGTAAGGAGGCATTCTGATATTTGTGAAATACCTTCATACCATGCTGAAGTCTTCTGCATACCACTGGCAGGACGCATGCTACAGCTGGGAAGCCCTACCCCAGGTTGTATATTTAGAGACACTACAGTTTTTCCCATTTTTAGATACTCCCCCCTGTTCTTTAGCTACTGCAACTTTCTCAAAAGAAGTCTTTCTGCGCTACATCCAGTGGAGAAATCCTGCCAGGAAGCCAAAAGGCTTTTGCTTATTCAAGGTATGACCCTTACAAACTGCGTATGGACAGCCAAGATACCAAAGAGTGGTTTTGAGGTAAATCGAATGTAATCCTGGTGCTTCATGCATCCGAGCAGAAGCCTCACGTTCTTGTCTCTGCTAGAGTTCAGGATTTCAGACACATCAAGGGAGACCCATCAAAAGAGAGGAGAACAGGAGATGCCAAAGCAGAGTACGCTTTTGCCTCGCAGTAAGGCATGCCTCTTAAGGTGAGGTCTGGCCTCTCCTGAATCAGTCAAGGATGGGATTTGAGCCTCAAAGACCTCCAAATAATTTTCTGGTCTACAGAGGAAAACTAGAAACAGGAACATGTCATGGAAAGACCGTTCCTGGAATTGAAACCAAACACGTGAATGTTTCAAGTTAGCTGAATTGCATTATCGCTGAATCAATGCTTGACAAAAGTAAAGGAGGAGCTCCAGTCTCAACAAATATCAATGGCTGAGTTTTACATAAACTATGTGGAGCAGCTGGAAATGATAGCATTAGCGTAGAGATAAACAAATAAGGAAAGAATCCCTGTAATTCTGCCAACCAACATTCATTCACCTACTCACAAGATAGTGCGCTACTGCAGAAAACTAATACAACATGTGAAAAACACACACTGAAACACTTTCCACCCAAGTGGTTCATCACTCCAGGTTAGACTAGAACAAACCACTGGTTCAAGTTTTCCAGAAGCACTCCTCCCTGTAAGAACAGCTGTCTCAGGTGTGCACCAAAAGGGCTTTGTTAAAAGCCAGCGCGGCTGCCATGGATGCAGTAAAAAATCACTGCAAAAGGACAAGTTATGCCCCAACCTATTCCAGGCAATCAGCATCTCTAAAGCCATCTTTGCTGGTGGTGTAGACAGCTCCCAGGAATCTGTGGCAGCTTTCCAAGAATTTTAGATGCTAATTAGCATGGTTTTGCAGTACAGTCTGTTCAGAAAATCCTAGTCTTAATAAGTCCCACAATGTGACTACTAACAGCGTAAAGAGCCCGTGCCTGCAGCCCTTACACATTCCTACTGACATTGACTTGAATTGGAACCCTTAAGAAATCAGTGGGAGTTAAATGTGTAGGACTCAGCCCTAATTAACTTGAATAGTATCTTCTCAAGCTCAGTAAATATCTGCTCTTTAGCTGGTTCAAATGCCCGGTTTTCCACTACATTAGAAACATGTTACTGCAAAATCTGCTTTTCACACTCTTGCACCTGCTTCTTCTTTGGTCCTTCTTTGCATTCACTTCCTAGAGACATTCAGTTTTTTCTCTGTAAAATCAAGCTTCATAATTCACTTGATCTGTCAAATGCTTAATTAAAAAATTAAACATTTCACCAAACTTCTAGTCCTTTCTCTTAAGGGAACATGAGGCTTAGGCTTTAAACAGCATTTCTGCAGGTGTTGTACCAGGCAAGATGTTCTCTCCACACACCAAGCCTAACTCCAGCTATACTGTGCTGCTGTTGCAGCGCACATTCAAACTAGAAATGAAGAAGGCTTTTATGCCATGTACATTATTCAGAGATTTGGGATTAAGCTAGCAACTATTCTGCTCCCTAATTTACGAGTAGTCCCATCAGACAGCAACAATAAAAAAGGAAGCATTGTAACTGTGTATTCTTCTCCAGACAAGCCTCCACCAAGGGGCAAAGAAACACAAGGCACAGCCTACAAAACAAGGAAAAACCTGCGCAGTCACTACTTCACTAGTGCAGAGAAGACAGAAGGGGGTAGGGTGAATTAAATAGGGGATCTATATCCTGCATTCTGGGATTTCTCAAGTGAAGAGTTTTTTTCAGATGAATCACACCTTCACACCATCCTTTTATTTGCCACTCTATTTGCATTGCAAACCATTTGGCTTCCTTCTAGTATTAGGGAAATTCAATAGCAGAGGAAAGATCATTGTCTATCTAAATCACTGTTCTGCTTGAGTGTTACATCAGCATATTATTTTAAATGTTAGGCCCATCATTTTGGTTTAGCAGGTACAAAATGTCTACACCTACTCTTGACAGCACTGCAGTATTTTTCTTAATTTTTTAGTTCCCACAGCTTGCTACACCTACTCCGTGAATATCATCGGAGTGTGCCAGTAGAAATCTATTCAGTTCCTATTCAGATTTATCCTAAGTGGAAATATATGAAGGTTTGTACTGGACACATGGAAAAGAATTTGAAAGGCTTTTTATAACTTACTTCTACTTATTTAATTTTAAACTGAAAACCAAATTGTTGCCATTGATTGCCACTGATTTTGATTACCATGACATATGACCATTATAGATTGGATAAATGAGAGAGATTGGGTAAATTCCAGAGACTCTGGAATTTAGGCTGTTTACCTGAATGCTTACTGAGGCTAGGGGTAAGTTAAAAGGCAAGATGATTAGCCTTGGTAACTTACTTCTTCATTTCAGCCTGCTGAGGTCAGTTGAAGTCTTTCCACTCACTTAGCTGGGGCAGAAGGTTAAGATGTAGTCCTACAAAACATTAAATATGGATAACTACCTTACTACCATGCGCTTCTGATTCAGTTTGGATAAGGTGAAAATTAATCATCTGTCCAACGACAGTAAGCTAAAACCTAACCCTATCAAGGCAAAAGCAATGGCAAGAGAAAAGTCTGTAGGCTCCATTTTACTTAACTGAGCAGTGTGAAGTAGCTGTCTTCTCTAAGGTAGTCATGGAGTCAGTCATTGAAGATGACAGCTTAAAACATGTGGGTGCCTAAATTAGCTAGGCTGCATCATCCTCATCTTTCTCTGATAATTAGACACAGAAGCCAGAATAGCTTAGAGTAAACTCTCATTATTTCAGGTGTTTTCAGATTCATTTTACCCTGAGAGTTTGCTCATCTTCTGCTCAAGGGTTTTTAATACTCTGCAGTCCTCCTTCAACTGCTCTGGTGCTCCAGATTGCACTGGGGCCATGTCTCTGTGTGATGCCATCAACAAAACATTGATACCAGGTGCTTCAATGAACTATTTTGTTGATCATTGTACATGTCTGTAGAATTTCTAAAAGAAACTGTAAAAGGCTGAAAAAGTGCAAGGAATTGTTTTTCCTTTTTTCCAGATAAGAGCCCAGAAACCAGCTCCTCCCAGTATTCCTGATGTCTATCCCTTCTTGAAATACCTCCATACTAAATTACTTTAGCCTCTTTAAATCACCATATATAAGGTAAATGCACTCAAAATACATTTCATAACAGAAATAGTAAGGTACAAAAAAATCGATCCCCTTTTGAATTTGGAAAACAATTTCTGAGATTAAACCTAAAACCTTAAAAGTCAAATTAAATACTGCATGACTTTAAACTGCAGTTTGATGATCCTCTATGTCTTAAAGTTGCTCAAGTACAAGACAAGTTATGAAGTGTGGTTAACTCAGGTAGGCCACTCACATGTATTCTTCTGTTTCTGCTTTGGAGACCAGGGGCATTGGTTTTGAAGCCAATTCACGTATGGTTCCTGCATAAATACAGAATCAACCCCATCAGAATTATCCTGAGGACAAGGATCCTCATAGGTGATTGACAGCTTCACTAGAAGCCTTCCTCCAGCTGACAAGACACTTAATGTGGACACACAGTGTCTAACAAAGCATGAGTTTTGCAGCCTTTCCCTAAGTTTAGAAATTTATATGGTCTCTCTTTTTTACGTGACTTCCTATCTCCACAGCAGTTGAAGGAACCAGATTTTCTCTACTTCCTCTCAACATCAAAGTTGGTTGAAATTGGCTACTTAGATCCATTGCTAATAGGGGACATTTGCACACACAGAGAAATCATGGTCATACAAAAATGATGCTGCTAGGTAAAACCAGAGAGGTCCTTTCAGCTCGGTATTAAAGGGATGTTCATTAAGAAACGGATTTCTTAGAAGTTCTACAGTATCATTCCGGTATCATACCTTTATACCAGGATTTCTCTGTTGGGTATACAGTCCTGCTTTGATTTCTTGTGCATTTACTGCAGGTGGTGTTTGGCGTGTAAAATACGAGATGGTTGCATCCAAATGTTGCATCCAAATGTTTGCTGGGGAGTCTGCTTGGGAGGCCACCATTTTGTATCATGGGAGAATCTAACTGAGAACCATAAGTTCTGGTTTTAGGGCCAGGTCTGTTATGAATTTTTCTAATTGATTTTGCACAGGCAAGTGAAATGTCACTGGATCATCTAATGGATTGTCATTTTGAATTTGAAACATGAAGTGCACTGAGAATATCACAAATCTAAAGATAAACTCCTATATGAGAAAGTAATGACACAAAATCACCTTCTTTTTGATTGCCAGAGGACTACCATCTATTGCTGGCAAAGCAGATGTAACCCTACTTCTGATAGCAGTCTCCCAGGAAAAAGGAGTGATTCTCCACTTAGCTCTCAGAATCGGCACTAGTTTTTTGTCTGAAGGTGGATACAGGATGAGTATTTGCAGATGGTCTCTTTATTTTTTAAACCCCATACAATTTAGAATATCTCTGCAGAACACAATACATGACAAATGGTCTCTGCCTGAAGTGAGTGTGTAGTCTGGTCTGATTTTCCAAGCTTATAAAAAGTGGAAGCGAGGACAGGTGGCCTGGGAAGAATACATGGATATTGTCCAGGAAGCTAGGGACCAGATCAGGAAAGCTAAGGCCCAGTTAGAATTAAATCTGGCAAGGGATTGAGTGCGCCCTCAGCAAGTTTGCTGTGACACCAAGCTGTGTGGTTCGGTTGATGCGCTGGAGGGAAGGGATGCCATCCAGAGGGACCCTGACACGCTTGTGAGGTGGGCCGATGCCAACCTCATGAAGTTCAACCAAGCCAAGTGCAAGGTCCTACACCTGGGTCAGGGCAATCCCAGGCACAGGCTGGGTGGAGAAGGACTTGGGGGTGTTGGTTGATGAGAAACTGAACATGAGCCAGCAGTGTGCGCTTGCAGCCCAGAAAGATACCGTATCCTGGGCTGCATCAAAAGAAGCGTGACCAGCAGGTCAAAGGAGGTGATCCTGCCCCTCTACTCTGCTCTTGTGAGACCTCACTTGGAGTACTGTGTACAGTTCTGGTGTCTTCAACAGAAAAAGGACACGGAGCTGTTGGAGCAAGTCCAGAGGAGGGCCATGAGGATGATAAGGCGGCTGGAGCACCTCCTGTATGAAGACAGGCTGAGAGAGTTGGGGTTGTTCAGCCTGGAAAAGAGAAGGCTGCATGGAGACCTCATAGCAGCCTTCCAGTATCTGAAGGGGCCTACAAGGATGCCAGAGAGGGACTCTTCATTAGGGACTGTAGTGGTAGGACAAGGGGTAATGGCTTCAAAATTAAACATGGGAAGTTTAGATTAGATATAAGGAAGAAGTTCTTTACAGTGAGGGTGGTGAGACACTGGAATGGGTTGCCCAAGGAAGTCATGAATGCTCCATCCCTGGCAGTGTTCAAGGCCAGGCTGGATGGAGTCTTGGGCGACATGGTTTAGTGCGAGGTATCCCTGCCCATGGCAGGGGCATTGGAACTAGATGATCTTAAGGTCCTTTCCAACCCAAACTATTCTTTGATTCTATCATACTAAGTACCAGAGTGTAGACATCTAGGGAGAGAAAAATGGCACAGCAATGTGGTCTTGAGGCCAAGCAGCATCAGCCGCCCTCCGGGCAGCCACAGGCATTCAAGTTCCTCCTGTACTGCAGCATTGCTAAGGAAGTAAATGGTGACTGTCCCTTACTGAGGCATTGTTTTGAGGTGACAGCTGTTGTCGTAAATAACTGAGGCACGATATCCCATGTCTGGTAGGACAAGTGAATAAAACACGATTTCTTTGCATTTAACACAGTTTCTGGACTGTTTTGATCCTGTCTCAAGGAGGATATTCAATGGGGCATGGGTAGGAATCTATAGTTTACTGCAAACTCTCACTTTGCCCTAAGAAATGTTTCTCATTGGTAAGCAATTGGTTTGTCTCTGTAGTTTTCCCAGTTACAGTTAGGGTTATGACTGTCTATAGCTCTGTAGTTCTCCCTGTCTTGTCACAAAGCTGTGGTTTTTCTGCATTTTTCTAGGTCCTTATTGGGTACCCGCTGCATAAATGAGCATTTGTCGTATGGATCAGGCCAAGAAAGAGAGCCAAAACAAGCAGGATTAAGGCAAATGTTATTTCATGAAAATAACACAGTAAAAACCAAAATAGTAACTCATTACTATTAATATACTTTTTTAAAGCAATATAATAACCATTTGCGGTTGGAAGTTTCTACCAAGAGGTTTTAAGCCTCTGGTCCTTAAAGAAAACCTGGCTTGTGATTATGTCCAGTTTCTCACAGAAATAGATACTGAAAAACTATTGAGCAGTTCATCCACTCAGGTGCTTAAAGAAATACGTCCATGGGGATAAAAGGATTTAAATTTTTAAAACCTTCAGTTAAATTTCCATTCTGAGCATCCCTAGTCCCTGTGTTTCCAACTGGCTTCCCCCTAAATCCAAACGTGGCTCTGCTTTTCTCCTGTCAGCAGTGACTAGAGGCAAGGCAGTGCCTGCCCTTCTCCTCCCAGAGTGCAATAGCACTGTGAAATAACTTGCCTCCACAAAGCCTCAAAAGAGCCATAATGTGACAAAATGCTTTTGCTATGGCACAGCTGATTCTGGGACCCTGGTCAGAGACTGTTCCTGGGAATAAGCCCAGTGTCAGAGACTATGTCCTTATACAGGTGACGATTTTTTGCTGAATCACTCCAGTGTGGTATCATAATTGTCCATTCATATGTAAGAGTGACTAAAATACCTTTTTTTCTTAAGGTAGAAAGATCTAAGGAGAGAAACTTGCAGCAAAGGACCCTATGCCCTGTGAACGCCCCACAGCTGAGATGACAGGCAGCATAACTTCTTCAAGCTCACCACAGTTTCACTGCAGGAAGCCAGTCCAGCTATTTTTTCCTGTTACTCCAGTTCCCCTTGAAGTCAAACCACGGGGAGGGGATGACATTGGGCTATACCTGTGTTCTCGTTAATTTGAGACAGAAACACTTCCTGCTAATGATAGTATTTTGGGGCTAATAAGATGACCCATTTTTACTCACCGTTACTCACCCTGAAAAAGCAGGGTTGAGTAGCAAATATAAATAACTACATTTTACCTGAGGTTGGTTTGTCAGAGATTTCTGTTATCCTTCTAACCATTTCACGGCCTGTTAAATGAGCTGAGACAACACTTCATGTTGCTGTTAGCATTTTAAATTATAAATAACAGTAACGATAAATAGCACCTCATGTTTTTACAGACAATTTCATTTGGATGAATAAAAATAACTAGTTCTGCCTGGATGCATGCATGACTTACATGCACATATTTACTTGCTTATTTTAAAAAACAATTTGAGCGCTAGGAAGCTATTTCTAGCACTTGATTCTAACCGTGTGTTTGTATAGTGTCATCAAATTGTAACTAGACTGTTTAAAGAAAACCCAACCAACAGCAAGGAAATTTTTCATAACAGGTTCTTTAAGGAGCTGACACAGACCCAGAGGGGAAGTTATCTGGGACACAGAGGATCACCTTTTTACAGAATTCCCAAATATGTGCAAACAGCTTTTGTGCACTAAAGCCTGCAACAGGCAGTTTTAACCAACAAGTTAAAATCTCTGCCTTCTCTTATTCTTTCCCAGTTGGAGAATGGCTTCCCTGACCCCATCCATCAACAGTCTCTGCAAAACTGAGTCATCCCACTTACATATACAGGCATTAGATTTGTGAGGGAAAACATAAAAGCAAGCCACTACCTAACATGAAGACCATTTTTCTTCATTTATTTCATACTACAGCCTTAATTTTTTAAAAATACCCCTGCTCTGTCATACAGTCTTTTCCAGAGCTGTATCAACTTCCATCTTTAAAACACCAACCCAGAAGGGAGCTTTGCAAAGCATGAGTGCGTTGCTGCTCCTCAGCTGCCCTTTGTGTCACTCAAAGTCTCTCCTCAAACGTACATCTCTCTCCATACTTCTGAACATGTACTTTCACACACATATGTGTGTTGCTACATCTGTCTGCTACACAGACAAGTACACGCTCTTGCTGAATTGATTTAAACAGGCGATTGGCACCAACAGGCACTAAAACACCCAGAACTTCGTTGGCAGCTTTCATGCAGGCACTGCACTCATTACTAATCTGAACAGGTTTTTCTCATCACCACCAGAGTCCCACAAATTTTTAGGCATTCCTTCTAAATTATCTTACTACATGGCATCGCCAAGTTGGTGGAGAACAACTACATCTTTGATATTTTAGGGGTAATAACTTTCATACATAATTGGCACCATATCGGTTTACATGCCGCCAACCAAATTTTACTGGCAGTCATCTCAATAGTTGTCTGGAGAGTCATCCATAGCATAAAGGCTTCTCCAAGCAATGCCTCTGAGGGCTCAGATTTTTGTAAGGGACAAATCATTCTCTTGTTGTTAATGGTTTTACCTCTGGGCATTTCTAAAATAAACTTACTGATCTAATCAAATACCCTGAGTTTAGGATAAAATTTTCAACAGAAAATGGTAAGCTGACAGTGTGCCGTAACTCGAATCCTGGGTGGCACAGTAGCTTTCACGTAAGCCTTGGAGAGAAACTGCAGGTAAAATTTCACAGGCTGGGAAGGCTCACCGAAGTTTAACACAGGAATTAGTCAGTCTGGAGATGGGAGCAAGTCCCATTTGCATGGGAGCAATCTGGGCTCTGTTCCTGCTCCCTGTGGGAGGATCTTTGGCTGCAAATTCTATAAAGTTAACAGCCATGTGGGGGCAAGAAATCTGAAGAAAAGAGAAAGCACCACCCCACAATACTTTTTTCCTTTGGTGAAGACATGTTCCAGTTTCCAGCCTCACATGGAGCTAGAAGTGTCTAGTCACATCTAACACACCTGTTTTCGAGAATCTTTTTACATATCAGCTGTTACTTATCTTTCAAATTATAAGTGTTCCTAGGTTTTCATTGCAGATGTGGTAGTGGCTGGAGCACAGTATTTCCTAAAGACTGTGCCTTTTACTTATTTATTTTTTCCAAGGATACATATCTGAATGAGAACGCCATTAACTTTAGCATAAAACTGTTAGCTAAACCTGCTCACATGCTCACAGTCAGTGCCTTCAAAGTGGTAAATATTAAAGATGATCCATCACCTTGCTCTGAGCACTGCAGATTTAGCAATTGCAAAGGGTAGCATTCATTACAACAAAAATAAAATTGTTCTTTGAGGGACAGTGAACTCATACCTCATTTTGCACCACACAAGACATTGTTTTAACATAGGCCATTTGGCACAAAATACCAGATATAAATAAAGGCCTATTTCTGCAGCAAGCTAGCGCCTAATACTCCCACGATGAGTACCATTTAGACAAGAGCAGGGCTGCAACAAGGGACAAACAATGCCTTGCTTTCATGCTGGCCCCATGTGCTCAGGTGAATTTCATCCTCTGTGTCTAACACTTCTGTCCTTGACAAATGCAACCTGTTGCAGAAGAGGCAAAGAACTTCAGAATGGCTGTGCAGCCATGTTGCTTTTATTGCCCAGTTTGAGCTGTTGCTTGACTGTGATATGAATACTGAACATTTGCCAACAAAGCTAAAACACCGGCAAGAACCATGCTGTTTCATCTCACTACCCTTAGGAACTAGTAAGTGCTCTGTACTTACAAGTTCGTCCCTTTATTGTAGATCGTGCCCTCCTTCTCTTCATCATACAGGAATCCTGTTGGTTTAAGTGAGCCCTTTTCCAGTTACTGTGAAATCCCCACTAGTTCTCCCCATTCAGTTCCTGCCCAGTTGCAGAAACCTCCAGCCTACCACTCATTCTCCCAGGACAGCAATAGCTGATCTCCCAGACACCTACATGTAAGGCAAGCTAGTAAATGTACTGCCCATGTGAATATCAGAAAAGAGGAAAGAGGAGAGAGCATGAAGGAATAGAAGCAAATTGTCTCTAAATATCCAGTAAAATCAATGTACTCTTCTGTGTTCCTATGTGATATCTGGCGATAGTAGGAGCAGGTGGAGGCTTTGCCTGTTTGGTTCAGTGTTGTTCGTTGGCTTGTTCTGCTTTGTTTTCAAGTTTTGTTGAGTTAGGCTATATTTTAAAGGCAGATTCCTGACAACTCTGATGTGAGCTACTATCGCATGGCCTTTAGGGCACCTTTTGTCCATAAAAGAGGTGAAACATAGTTCTGCCATGTTTTCTCCCTTCTGCAGAAATGCAATTCTCTCTTCCTCAGCATGTTCCTTATAACAAGGGTACATCCTTGATATAGATACACCAGCATAACATTCCCACCCATCAGGAGAATTCCCTACTTGGTATTTGCAGGCAGCTAAATACACCCTGATATTGTTTTCCATCACACATGGGATGTGAAAAATGATCCACCCCTGAACGTGGAACTTGCTGTGCTTTCCCTACAGTACTGATATGTCTATTCAAAGCCAAGTGCAAACTCCAGGAGAAGGGAATACTTGCTTTAAAGGCAACTGGCTCTCACCTTCTTGACAAAAGATATTGCCATAAAAAGCAGTCTCCTTTGTCTCTGGCATGGATATCAGGGATGCGGCAGACCAGAGGAAGGGGAAGCGCAGCCCCACTGCTTCCTGCAGGGCTTGGGACTGCTCTCTCCCATGATTGGATATGGCAGAGGACTGACTTGCCACCACAGCTTAACACTGTTCTTTTTATGTCTCTGCTTATGTAAATTAAAAACTTTTAAAACCCCAGTGCATAGGATTAGACACCAAAGCAGCAACTTAAGATGGAAATTCTCAGCCCTTTTATAACCTTTTTGGGCACTTTTTTCAGTTGGGAAATCAGTGTGATTTTTTTCACACGTAATTCCTCAAATATGAAAGTCATGAAGTATGAACTTTTAAAAGCAATGCTCCTTACCATCCACTGTCCATTGCAGAAAGAATGGTAGCAGAATGAAATAGCTTGACATTCTGCTTTCATGGTGTGCTTTGTACTTTTCTTTCCTTTGGAGAATGTGCCTATATTTTAATAAGTCCCAGTGAGGGAAAGGCTCTGCTGTAGGGAGAAACTTTCTCTAAAGACATTCTGACATGGTTTTTGCTGTCTTTCAGTCTCTTTTTTTGAGTGGGACAGCTTCCTCCAAAAAAAAAAAAACAAACCCCAAAAAGACCCCCTCTCTGCTGCAGAATGAGTCTCATTTGAAAGAGCTCTAGGAAGAGCAATTGCTGTACAACTCTGCTCTGTTCTGTTTTCTTTCAGTGCATAAATCTGGTAACTAATCTCACAATTACTACCTGGTCGGGAAGTCACATGCTGCACAGAACTGGCTTAAGCCAGGCCAGCTTTTTGCAGCCATGTAAAACATCCTGTCCCAGTTGGAAAGCTGTGCTAGGTTTGTCCCTCACTGCCACCACCAGTGATGCTCTGACCCTGAGCAGCTGCTGTCACTTGTCCCTGAGAGCCAGACCTCCAGGTCCCAGTGCTGTTGCCAGAGGCGCTGCTACACTGTGGAAGATTTCGAAAGGCCACCACTGTGAGGAGCAGGAGTGAGACAGCTTTGTTAGAAGGCTCCAGGTCATTCTCATGCATATTGCAATGTGGAGCTTAGACTCTCATCCTCTGAGGAAAAGGCTTTGGAAACTTGGTATGTTCCTCTTCCCCTTCAAAATAAGCACCATAAAGATTAGCTCAGTTGGAAGGCAAGTCGCCCCAGCATCTCCTCTTTCAAGAGGTGTTAGTTACATTTTGGTTATCCTCCTAACTGAAGTAACTTTTTTTTGAGGAAAAATCAAGATGGTTGAAGTGCAGGCCAGACCCACTGCTGACACTCCTCCTCACCTCTTCTTCTCCTGTCTTTTGGAAAATATGCCTGCAGCCATCTCACACCTGACAGCTCTCACCAGGTATGGGCTAAATGGTGAAAATCAACCCAGAAGAGAACACTTTCTTTTCTTTTTTACCCAGAAGAGCATGCAACAGTATGGGTAGAGAAGAGGAAAGCTAAACAATTCTCTGGAGTCAGCTCCCACCAGGGGTTACCTATGGGAACACTAATGAGTTTGGAGAGTTCACAGAAAAGCTGCAAGCCAATTGCAAACTGGGCAGGATAAGGTGCTGCAGGACCCAGAGCACTCTCACAGCATGCTGCCTCTCTTGTTGCTGTGACAACAAAACTCATTTGGAAACAAAGATTTGACTTTGTTTTTTATTTCAGAATTGACTTCCAGTGATAAGACTGAAGCCCCCTCGAAAGACAAGAAGGCAACAACTAAACAGCACCAGTTATACAAACCCAATCTGTATATTCATGTTCTCCTCCTTCCCCTTTACTCTCTTTGCAAGCAGAGCGCTACTCAACCAGTATGCTAAAAATGCACCACAGAAAGTCTCTTTCCTACTGGGTGGGTCTGACTGCCTGCGGCAGTAAAATAAACTCCATTGTATGTTTGATGTACCCTGAATATATCTGCATGCAAAGCTAGTATGAATCCCCGTCTAAGGCATTATTACCCTAAGAGTCACTAAAATACTTCTTTCAAGTTTCTAAGGCCTTTCCTTAGATTTTACTACTCGCTTGTTGCTCGCTTGTTACGTCCTCTCAATAAACAGAGAGCAGATGGTAAATATTAAATGCAGGTAAGTTTCAGCAACTCAAATTATCATATGCATTTGTGGTTCATGCTCAAACACTAAGAAAAACACGGCACTTCCCAGCATACAAATTATCTGAGCTGAACAGGCATACCTATTATGGGCACAGCTTTTACAGTGGAATGGGGGGGACTGTGCTACTTGCCAGAGCCAAACTCACAACCCCATCTGCATGCAGTGGTAGAAGATGTGCAGTTGTGTGCATCTATCTTTATATACCCATACATAATTTAGTAAAACTTCCCCAGCAGAACCTGTGCAGATTCACGTCTTCTATGAACTGGGTAGATCACACACTGAAGACCTGGGTGGGGAGCACTGGCATGAAGGGGAGAGACAAAAATTTCTGACATCCCTTTTCAAAGCAAACCAGTAAACAAATGAGGGAAAACAGAGGCTGCCAAATGCAGCCAAAGTGATCGTAGTGAATCCAGTTATATGCCACATGAAAAAGGCCCCCACAAACATGTCAGCATTGTGAGCCTGAAGGGGAAAGGGGCTGCAAGTAAAAACACAACTGACTCACCTATTTTCCTTGTTTAGGATGAGAAAAAACTACCGGAAGATAAACAGCTATGGTAATTCTTGAAAAGCAAAGGTGATTTTATAAACTTCCCTTTTCTAGTCACCTTCAATAAAGTGGAATTATCAGCCAAACAAAATTTACTTCACTTTTGAAGTATGATTTTTAAGCTTGTAGGAACCTTCAAAATAGGAAAATGCCACCCAAAATCAGCAACTAGGAGACACAAGACAGCAGATACAGATCACTACCTGAAAAAGAGCTGAATATTCTGAATATTCTACCTTGCTTGCAGCGCCAGGCAGGTTAGTACATGCTGGTTTCATTTAAGTAACTTTTATCCTTCTGGAAATCTTACTGCAAAGTGTTTAAAGCAAACTTGAAAGAGAGAGATGCATGCACATAAACTGGATAATGCCTCCCCAGCACTTGGCAGAATTTCAGAGTTGAGTCATACATTATGGCTCTGTAAATTTGGGCTTTGTGTAAGTGATAGTGTTAGATTCTACCCACTCCAGATTTTAAATCACAGGGGATGAAGCTCAGACATGTAATGGTTGATGTACATCCTCCACTGTAAAATGCACACTTACTGATATATCAAAGGGAGACTGTTCCTCTCAGAATGCTGAGAGAATGGCTGAACATCCAAATAGAAGCATCAGTAGCAGGTAACTGAAGAGATGAGGAGCTGGATCCCAATCCAGCAAAACAAATAGTGAAGAGTGCAAGTAAACCTTGAGAAACCTTGAAAGAATTGCTGGGGCTAGACGATTGCTGAATTTCAGATCTAACTGACCAAAACTACATAGCTTAGGTTGCAGATCAATGGGCTCCTTCAAAGCCATCAACATATTCTGTTCCCAAGACCATGAGGGCTCTTGTTACCATCAGCTGGAGGGGGTGGGCGTGTGTCAGCTCCTCTAAATGTGGATGGAGCCTGAGGTTGCATTCCACCATACTAAGTTCACCTCACTTGTATAGCATTCATCTGCACCTTTGATCATCAGCACCGAGTACCTTCCCTTAATGTGGACGGGAAGTTAGGAAGGCAGCAGGCACAAGAGAGAGAGATAATGGAAAACAGAGGACAACAGCCAAGAAAATGGGGACCAAAAATGGGTCACATCCATATACCCAGTCCTGTCAATGCTGGTCGCCTTCAAAGACCCCAAATATGGGGGCAAGCGTAGTTCAAAACTGTCCCCTCTTGACCTCCCTTCTATTTCTTTGGTACTGCTTGATAACAAAAGAAGAGAAAATCACCACATTTAGACAAGGTAATACAGGACAACTAACTCATGCAAAACAGTTGCATCCTGGATGGTAGCCCACACACTTCAGAGATTAGCTGAAGCTCTGAATTGCAATTTGAGTAACTTCCTTTGATGTGCCATCTGGTGAATCATTTACTGGGAATGTCTTAATCACATCAAAGGCATCCATCAGTGCACATGGATTTTTTCAGTGTTCAGGGCTCTGCCTATATATTGCACTCACGGAACAGATATATTAGTACAGAATTAAGCTTTACCGCAGTGCTTTCTCCCACAGTAATAAAAAAAATCTGCAGCGTATTACCACTATGGCCTCCAGCACTGGTTTTCGGAAGAGCAATATTTCACTATAACCTCAAAAAAGCTGCTAGTCTATGATCAGCCTTGCTCGTATTTCTGAAAATTTGGAAAAATAGACACACATCTGTGGTATAAAACAAAAGTTTAGAAGCATATTCCCCTATTGAGAGGACCCACTGACAGCATGCTCTAATGTCAATTACATTGATGTAGATCTAAGGTTGGTATAAGGAAGGAATTTTTAACAATGAGGGTGGTGAAATACTGGAGGTTGCCCAGGGAGCTGGTAGATGTGTCATCCCTGGAGACATTCAAGGTCAGGCTGGGCAGGGCTCTGAGGAGCCTGACCTAGTTGAAGATGTCCCTGCTCATTGCAGGGGGGTTGGACTGCATGACCTTTGAAGGTCCCTTCCAACCCAAACTATTCTATGGTTCTATGACATCCATTCCCCATACTCAAAATGAAAATCTCATTACTACTGACTCCCTAAATCCTGAGGCTAAATTAGGGTCATATTAAAAAAAAAGGAAAAATCTTCCTTGCTACTAAATACAGTTATAAAGAGCCACACACAATTATATTCCCAGAAAGTCAAGGCCAGGTTATACCTATTTGCATATGTAAGCCTTATCTTGCTGCATAAGCACTTCCAATTGTCTTATCCTTCAGCATCTCCCCAACATACCCGCCGCAGCTCACTGCTTTTCCACGGCCGATAACAGGACGCCCTCAAAGCCCCACAGACCCCAACCACCAGGTGCCCAAGCCAAGACAGCTGCCA
This sequence comes from Strigops habroptila, assembly GCF_004027225.2. Lineage (NCBI taxonomy): Eukaryota > Metazoa > Chordata > Aves > Psittaciformes > Psittacidae > Strigops > Strigops habroptila. The sequence goes on from NC_044281.2 coordinate 34,777,424, forward strand.
GGGAGGAGAACGGGAACGGGAACGGCCACGGCCCGCAGGCCTGCCGGCCTCACCCGGGCCCGGCCGCGACCCGCTGCCCCGGCCCGGCCCGGCCCGGCCCGGCCCGGCCCTGCAGCCGCACCAGCCCCAGCCCCAGCCCCAGCCCCGCCCCGCCCCGCCCCGCGGCGGCGGCAGCGTGTGTCGGCGGCGCCGCGCTCGGCCTGATTTACGGCTCTGCTGAAAACGGGTCCCCGCCGCCGCACCGCCACAGCAACAAGTCGCGTGAGTGCCGCGGCGCGGGGCGGCGACCTTGCGGCCGGCTGAGGCCCGCGCTCAGCCCGGGCCCCGTCCCGCTGCGGCTCCCAGTCCCGCTCCGCCGCGGCAAGGCCCGGGCGGCGGCCGAGGCGAGCGGAGCCGCGTTCTGTCGCCGGGGCCCTGCGGCTGGCCGTGCCTCCCCGGGCGGGCGCCTCCCCCAGCGGCGATGGCGCGATCCCCCTGAAATTCGCCGGGAAAGTTTCCTAAGTTTCCCGCGGGCCTGCCGGGCTGCCTCGGCCCCGGGCGGGCGTGGACCGCGCTGCTCCTCCCGCCCAGGGCCCGGCGAGGAATGCAACAGACGAGCCGGGATGAAGGCAGGCACCCCTGGCAGGAGCCGCTCGGCAGCGTCAGCCTCCCCTTCCGCTGCCCGCGATGCGGCGACCACACCAGGTTCAGGAGCCTCTCCTCTCTGCGGGTGCACCTGGAGTACAGCCACAGCTACGAGGAGAGAAGCCCCCTGGCCAAGAGCAGCCTCTTCTTACCCCTGAAAGACGCGGAGCTGATCTCCCCGCCGGACCCTGCGCCCCAGGGCAGCCTGGGGAGCCCCGGCAGCGCCATACAGCAAAAAGGGCCCTACCTGAATTTTTTAGGCGATGCGTCCTGCGAGAGCACGAAGCGCGGGCAGCCTCTGGAGGTGGAAGCCGAGCGGCCCGTGTCCTACGTTGCAAGCTATGTGTCGGCCGACTCTCCCAGCGAGCAGCTTTCTAAACCGGGCCTCCCGGCCACTGACTCCAAAGCCTCCTTCGAGGCACATGTCAGAGAAAAGTTTAACAGGATGGTAGAGGCCGTGGACAAAACAATTGAGAAGCGAATCGACAAGCTTACCAAGGAGCTGGCCCAGAAGACAGCGGAGCTGCTGGAGGTGCGGGCAGCTTTTGTGCAGCTCTCCCAGAAGAAGCAGGAGGTGCAGCGACGGGAGCGGGCCCTGAGCAGGCAGGTGGACGTGGCAGTGGAGATGATCGCAGCCTTGAAGCAGCGCCTCACCGAGTCCGAGGAGGAGCTTCACCGGAAAGAGGAGTAAGTGGAGAAGGGAGAGCTGATGGCTTTGCGCGGGCTGGCCAGCACCTGTGCGAGCAAAAGCCCTTGGGGAAGAACAGAGGGAATGGTTTGGTCGCTTGCTGATTATGAAAGGGCCTGGTGCTCTCCAGCTTCTGATCACTGTATTTCTAGAGCTGTAGCCCATGTGACCGTGTTCCCTGCAAGGCAGGGTGCCCTCAAAGCCTCACAGACCCCAACTACCAGGTGCCCCTGCAAGGCAGCGGACAGCTCCCTGAGCACGTGGCTTTCATGCTTGACTTCCCAGTGACTAACTTTTAGTGCCTCTGTTGTGTCCCAGGTTTCATGGGTGTAGGGACAAGTAGAAGCTATCATTGGCATGTAATCTGATTTACACTGACACCTCTAATCCATCTTCTTTTTAAGAAGAGGTGGGTAGATAGTGCTAGAGGAAGTATGTAAGAATACCAAATAGCACCTTCTCCCTGAAGTTGTCCCTCCATAGTCAGCAAGCTGCCTGTGGTGTGGGGTGGTCTCCCATGCAGCAGGAAAGCTGTACTGGAGTCAGTGCTAAAAAGGCCATGACCAAGCAGGTGTTCCAGATGGACACAGAACTGTGAAACTGGAATCACTTTTATGGGAATGGGAAGCAGATGTCAGAGTCATTCTGACTAACCTAGGCCATCTAAAAATATGTTTGTGATGCATCCATTAAAAATGTAGTGATAGCTGATATATTATTTATACATGAACTACTTAGTTTATTCAGCACTTGCTGAAACCTTTCAGGCTCTTTGAAGCAACACAGCTTATTTTAGAGGAATGCAAAGAAGAGCCTTGGTAATGGAGTGCCTCTAAATCAATTCATCAGCTTACCAAGGGAAGATGAGAAGTGCTAGTTGCCATGACGCTGATCTTGGAAGAAATAAGGAAGGTGGTGTAGGAGTTCAGTGTAGGAAGTTTGCAGGGCTTTCATAATTCCTTCCTGTAGTCTAAGGACTAGAAAGAAAAGATTACGATGGCTCATATATCAGTAGGAAAGCAGAAACCATTCAGTGGAGCAAAACCAGAGTTCTGCAGTGCTGCAGAAGAAGAAAAGGGCTCATGGAAATAGTGTAAGGGGGGAATAGAGTTTTCTGGGTAGAAAGAACGGGTATGGTACGGGGAGAACAACAAAGGACACTGAGAAAAGAACAAGACGGCAAAAGTTGTGATTTTTAACTGTATTAGGTAAAGGCACAAGGAAGAGGTTGCTTACTATCAGAAAAGACTGAACACAGAATGAAAGGAGAAGTGGGGAAACACTGTCCTTCACATTAGGACATTGCTAGGCTTGGGAAAGGCGCAGGAGCTCAGGTGATTGCTGTTAGAATTCTAGCCATCTCTTAAGGAGGAGTGTGAATGCATGAGCAGATGAGGAGGTAGCTCCAAAGTTGGCAATGCAGGGAAGACTGAAGGTTATTTGACTGGTAAGAAATGCTAACCAGAAGAGGCAGCTGCACGGGAGACTTCACCTGAGTACCCAGGATTACTGCTAGCTTGCTTCAGCTTTCAGTAAAGATCAAAAAAACATGACAGCAAAAGCATCAATACGTACACAGTAGTATGTTAATCTCTAAAGGTAAATGTGCCTAATGTATTCTAGTGCATAGGACAAAAGAACATCAGCCCAGAGTACTGAGGGGGAAAAACGGGAGTCATAGTGTGTTTTGCGTGTGCCTGTGCCTAGTCCCATAGTATTACCTCTTCTAGGAAGGTGATACGTGCCAGCAGCAGGGAGGCACTGGATGGTATGCTCTAGTAGAGGGCAGAAGAAAGGATGATCATGACTTTGGTAACAGTGGTGCACTTGTCTGGTTTTCTCATGGACTGTTGGTAAATACTGAGATCTGTCTATATATTCATTGCATTGTGTGTTCAAAAACTTGTTTGGTGTGCTGGAAAAACTTTCTCCTTCAAAAAAGGAGAATCCCAAATTTGGCTTTGATTTCTGGAAGAAGTCCAGATGATTAGAAAGCCGAACAAGACTGCTTAATGGAAATTGCAGAAGCAGGAGTTCTCACTGCAGATTGTGGAAAGTGAAAGGCAGCCCTTAGGGACTGCTTTGATACTTGCTGACCTTCAGAAATAAATGCTATCATCAGTTTCTTTGGATTTTTTTTTTTTCTTTTCATAAGCAATCTTGTGAATATGGGTAAGTTTTACCAAAGTTAGCATTGGTATTGAGCCACTGTAGCTGAAAATTGTTCTTTGGAAAAAGAAAATACCACTTTCTCAGAAATACCTCCTTATCCTATTTTTAAGGAAATAAAGGAAAACGGTCTTCTCTCGGTCTTTCAGTGGTTGTCCCTACTACCAGAGATTATGGAATATGGTGATGTGAAGGCAAGAAAGGGTTCTTAATCAATATGGATTTCTAGATCTCAAAGTGACTGAGGTATGGCTACTCTAGATCAGTCTGAGAGGGGAAAAAAAGCCAAACAAACAAACAAAAAAAAAAACCACCCCACAAACTATCCAAAAAAGGAGAACACTTCTAGTCCAAATCTTAGATAAGGTCACAAAAACTCTTCTTTGGAGGCTTTTCTAGAGAAGAAGCTGAAAACTCTTATGGGATCCCTTCAAATAACTCTTAAATAATAACAATATTCTGATAAAAAAGTTACAGGTGTTTGTACTGGGCTCATTTGCGTATTCCTCCATGTCCACCTGCTCTGTCAGTATCTTACAAGAATGGACAATCCCCATAAGTGATCAGATTACTCCATAATACTGAATTTAACAATTCAGTATATTTTCATCTTTATAAAATGTGCCCTGGGACCTATCTGGGCTGTTAAGCTAGGCCTGCTTCTACATGTAAGAATGAAAGAATTAACCAAATCTGGGAGGTAGAAGAGGACGTATTTGCAGGTGGAACCATCTCTCCTGACCTATAAATTGTTTGGGGGGTGGGGAGAGGGGAAGTTGGGATTTAAGAAACTTCCTCTTTAGAGGAATACCATACAAGAAGATGATGGCAGAAAATAATGGTACAATCGCATTTTGGGTAATGGCTCTGATTTTGGAGATGATTGTGAAGTCAAATAGGAAAGCTAAGGGAAAGGAAAAATGTGCATTAGCAAGAATAATTTGGTTAGGAAGCCCTAAGAAGGCTTAGGGAGGATAGATCTTAATTCTTTGTTTAAACATCTGGTTTCCTGAATATGGAGATGATGCTCTTCTAGGCCTCGCATGTTCCCTTTGTGCCCAGCTCAGTGAAGGCAGACTTGGCACTGCTGTCTGTGACTCTGGCAGTCCTCAGCAGAGGCAGTAGATCAGAGGTCACTTTGATGTGATAGAATTTCATTTTGACCTCTCTGTTCTACCTGTAAAAGCCCACATGTCCCGAGCCTTTGCCTGGACCAAGTGCCGAGGTAGATGCATAAAAACTGTGGTCCACCAAGCAGCCACATTGTCAGAAGCTGGTTTCTCTAGTGTGTTCTTCAAAGCAAGCAGCAAGCCTTTACACTTAGATACTCTATAGGGAGTAAATTCTTCTCAGAGTTACATTGTTGCTGCTAGTCAAAGCACTAGCTTCAAATGACAGCACTGTGAGGTTTTACTGTTGACCTCTCATTCCATGAGAGGGAGGAGTGTTGGTTTAGGCCACCAAGCAGGTTTGGGGCTGCCCATTTGAGGCATTTGTAGGGTCAGTAAGGTCACTTCTTTAGACTTGTCAGTTGATCTTTTTGTTTAAATGGAGCCTATAGCAGTCCAACAAAGGCAGTGCTAAGTGAACATATCTTTTTAGTTAAATTTTAATTTTGTTCCCTGACAAAAATGATTGTGCTAATATGCATGAAGCTACATGCTGTTATATTAGCATGATGCCCTCATGGGGATGAACTGTGTTGAAGAGTAGGACAGGTGGAGGTACAGCACTAACTATACCGATACATAGTTGAAGTGGTATTACTCTAAGCATAGAAAAGTTTTACAGCAGCCACTCTTATATTTAAAAGTCCAAAGGCTGAAGCTTTTTTTTTTTTATTTATTATTTGGGGGCAGGGAGGGGAACCAAACAACTGGATGTTCTAGAGAAGCAGGCACAGCTACCAAAGACAGGTGCAAGTTCCCCAACCTGCCTCAGTTGGGCCCTGGACAGTTTGACAAATGATGGCTACAGGGTCAAGCTTTCAGCAGAGCTGCTGAGCAAAGGAATGATTTAACTAGAAAGTGTGCCCCAAAAGGGATTATTCAATACTTGATGAAGGAGAATGCAACATGAGCGAGTACCGTGATGTTAAAGATAACACAAAAGCCTGCCTAAAGGGAATAAGACTGTGTTGAATAAGATATCAAGAAAACCATTGAAACTACAACCAGCTATGAACTCAACTTCTAGAGGACACTGAAAGGCTTGTTTCTGGGAGTTATATAAGAAAATGAAATCAGTAGAGTTTGATTTTCAGCAAGTCTGACCAGGATAAGCATTTGATGTTATGGTCCTCAACTGGAAGCTATCTTCGATGGTGACATAAACAATTTCACTTTGTTTCCTTATTATAGGGTAAGAGCATTAATGTAGTACATTGCTATATCCCTGACAGTAATTTCTTTAACCAGTGTAATGCATTTATATTGAGAATGGTCATGCCCGTGTTCTGGCATAGCCTGGAATGCAAAGGCTATTTCAGAATAGCTGTGGTGGGAAGTAGTTGTTCCTGCCACTGACTTCACCTTAAATTTGCAATTAATGGAATTATCTGTGCAAGTAACATCTCAACAATGGGATAAAAAGTTGGCTTTTAAAGATCACTGCAATTTATGCTTTAAAACAACAGCTTTCCTTAAAGTACAAATTTTAGCTGTACAACAAAACAGCTTAGATTTAGCTTACAACAAAATCTACTTAGATTTTGCTCTAAGTAGAATGCAACCACAACTATGCATGATTATTCCACCCTCGGTTTCAGGTGATCCCAATCCCTCTTCCCTGTTTCCTTTTATCTTCCCACTTCAGAGATCGCTTCCCTCCAGCAGCATTGGTTCAAGTGTTAGCATGACTACCCACAGAATGGCTATGTGAAATAAAGCATTTTAATCTTCACAGTGTCACCCCAGTAAGTTCAGGGCTCAGATCTAGAGTACAGCTCACTGAATGGGTGCAACTGTTAGGACAATAACTTTCTGAGGGGAGGAGGTGTGAACCTCTTAAACTGAATGTGCTGATAGTGGTGTAGGAATTTGAAACTTAATGAATAGCAGATAGCAGCCTTGAGGCAATAACAGGAATGGGATGATGGATGAGGTCAGTGGTGTTAATACTTAATGAATGTACATACTAAATATTTTCATTAGTAAATCACTTTAGTACTTACTGTAGTAGGAATTTTCCCATCTTCAGGTAAAGTAATAGAAGTGTTTGGTTTTCTATTTCAGGCAGAGTTATTCCAAATACAATTCTCTAAGACGATTTGATACTTACGTGCAGAATCTGCGCAGAGCCTCATGCTTGTCTCCGCCTACAGAATAGTTGCAGGTGTTGAAGTTGCTGTAAATAGTCCTGGGACCAGTGATATGCATCTGTAGGAGGGCTTGGTCGCAATATGAGAAATCGGTAGCCCTTCTTGTCAGTTGTTAAGGAGCTGGAGCTGTCCCAACCTCTACATCTACTCTGTGTATCACATGCCTAACTGCTGAAAGCCATACAAATATTACGAGTATTTTCAGGGTCCACATGCCAGCAACTGCTCCAGTAAAATAGAACTGCAGCTTACTAGTCCTATAAGGAGCACCGTATGTGGTAAAGGCAGAAGAATAAATGTCACCTACTCAGTCCTATGATTTATAACTTTAGTTATCACATCTCGTTCTGGTTTATGACACAGCCTCCGTAAAGAAGGTTTCAGGGTAAGTTTTAAGGCTATCTGCAGTTTTTCTGTGAGAGCAGCTAGGCTGCAGTTGGAATGCAAAACACCAAATTACTTAAGTCTGGTTAATTATAACAGGTTAACTCGCTGGCAGAGTCAGGTTAAAATAAACACTTTGATAGCAAGTCTTTCTTGCCTAAAGTGAGTCCTTCCCTCTGCACTTGTTTTTTCTGCTGAGCATCTCTGAGTTGCCTGCTGCGCTGCAATGTTTCCCCAGACTCCTCTGGCTCTGGGAAGGTCTCTTGTCCAGCAGTTTGGCAGTACAGGCACCTCCTGCTCCTCTTGGACACCTCCCAGGGTGTATCCTCCTTGTCTTTCCCGCTCGCTTGCCTCACCCCATCTCCACAAGCTCCTGGCAGTTTGATGTATCCTCTGCTTTCTGGGCAGCAGAAGTGATCCCTCTTCCTAAAAGGTTTTGTCTGTCAAGAGCACCCACGACAAAAAAAGAAACCCACCTTTTTCCCTGCTGCCCAGTCACAGCCCTTTAACAAAACATTTTGCTATAGTACATACCTTAATATTGGTATAGTAAGCTATGAGCAAACATGAGATCACTATTCATTACAGAGATGTACAGAGATCCAAGCCGCGCTAAGCATCATCTACTCCTCAGAAAATTTAGTGTCAGGATCTAGAGCTTACAGTGCTAAAGCAAGTGCCAGGGTGCAGCTGAGCGAAAAGGGGCAGGAGACTGCAGACTGGTGGACAGAGAGCAAATGGAGGAGCAGAGCAGAGCAGAGTGGGAAAGAGATGATGCTGAGAGCAGAGTAGTTCACAAGGGGAGTTAATAATGCTACATAACCTTTTCTGATAGATCAGCAGTGCTCCAGATGTAGAATAGTCGGCACAGGGTAGCAGAGGCCTCTCATTAGAAAGGGCAGTGCTTCAGGTCTGAGCCAGGCTTTAACAAATGATTCCTGTTTCAGGTAAGCGCTGCTGGCAGGGCTGTTCTGTCAAGACACAGAGCCCAGCGGGCCCATGCTGCTCTGTCTGGTTTGTGCCTCTACCAAGAGGGCCCCACAGTATTTATGGGCTCAGCTTTCCCCTGACTTCATGGGGAGCAGCATTTGACCTCTGTGAACATCCATCTTTCCACAAGCAGAAGGGCAGAGAGTAAAAGATAGAAATTGTATCACATAATCCCAAAAAACTTGGCAGAAGCCTGGAGAAATAAATTGCAAGTAAAATAAAGAATGCAAACAAAATATCATCACAGATATCTAGAAACAGAATTGAAGGGACAAGGTCATCAGTATGGCTAAGAAAAAGTCTGGGAAACTACAATAGACAAGAAAGGCAACTAAACAGATGAACAGCAGCTTCAGGAAACTACACAACTTCTTTGAAACATTTTCCTATTGTTCATGGTGGGAAGAGGGTAAAATTCTTAGAACTCCCTTCAGGTAACCAAGGCATAGCTGTGCACAGAGCAAGCTCTCTGAGGAAGAGGTGTTGGAGCAAATAGAGAGACTTATTAGCAGTCACTCTTCAGGGCTTGATGTTGTTGTTCTGAGAGATGAGAATGAAGTGGAAACAAAGGAGGTAACTGAACTGACAGAAGTGCTGCTTATCAGGACAAAGCATGTGACTGAGACCTAGTGGGTGGGTATATTTTAGCTCCTGTCTTTCTGAAGGGAATTTACAGAGTGCAGGTACCATTCCAGTCCAAAGGAAAATTTTTAGATAAAAGTTATTAAAAGCAGTTTTATAGACTGTACAGAGGCAGCTAAACAGAGAAAAATTATGGAAATGCTGCTATTGCTGCTAAAAACAGTTCCTACAAATAATGACATGTAGGATGCCAAGTTATCTTGAGTAGTCTAGAAAGCAAGGAAAATACTAGGGAATTTATTGACATTATGTGTCTGTTTTCCTCTTGATAGTCAGCTAAGTCTTCCAAAAAAAACCACATCTTCACCCTGTGCTCCTTATGGCACAGCTGACTGAGGAGATATTTGAAGGAAAGGAAAATTTGTGATTCATGCTGTGGAGCAGGCAATTAATGAATGCTTTTTTATTACCTTTGTTGAGATAATTACAAATGTTAGCATTCTTGAAACCATCACCCTTTAAAAAACAAATAGCAGGTACTGAATGTATGTGGCCTCCCTCTGCAGGAAAACACACAAGCTGATTGTGGCCCCAGGAGGGATGTCCTTGTGGTATCCCAGGCTAGCGGCTCCCAGCTCTGCCCAGCCTTCCCACGTGGAGGGCCAGCAGCCTGGCGGGCCACACGCAGTTCTCCTTCCTTACCCAAGGGGTAAGGGATTTGGAGCCAAACTGCTGAGTTCCTGTCCTTTGGAGCTTCCTGTCAACAGTAAAAGAGGAGCCTGACAGAGTGCCAAAGGCTTCAGGTTGCTCCTATGCTAACACAAAACCATAGTGGCATCATGAAATCAAAGAAGTTACAATGATTTAAGTGTGGTGAGAAGAAAGCCCCAAAATTGTCCTTAATGAGTTTAGATTGGCTTCTTCCTAAGGATTGCTCAGTGGCTTTTTATTGGCAGGTTGCTCTGGCAAGTTAATAATCACAGAAACTGTACAGAGCCTTGAAATGGAATTGATTAGCTAAGCTTAACAAGCAAGGTACCTGTCTGTTTCTTAAGATAGATTTTGTGGGTGAGTTAATATAAAGTAAGATTCATCGATTTGGACTTCATCCAAACAATACATGCTTGTTTTCACCTCATTCCTACCATTAGATCAGCCATGCAGACAGCCTCTTCCTGCACTATGCTGTGGTGTAGCTATTTCTGCGAAGCAGTCATGCCCTTCCTCATTTGGCAGGCATTGGTTCCCCCAGTTCCCACCCACTCAGTTTTGTACAAAGCAAAAATTAACATGGTTCCATTGGCAGAGCAAGAACTGTTTATCCAGGCATTCATTAACTGGGAAGTCTACATGCTCAGATTTGCCATTTTTCATAATACATGCTTCACTCTGTAACCAAACTTATCCCACCCAGAAACTCCTCTGATATCAGAGGGCCAAATGGTGACCCAGTTGCTGACAGAAAACTGACAGTATGCAGAGCACTTCACAATGAGCTGTGTCTCAGTACAGAGCTGGGAGCTTTCACAGTCAGTGGTGCTATCTGTTTCCTCCAGTTGTGTTACCAAACAAGGAACATTTATAAACTTCTGACCTAAAACTTGCTCTTCCCACGCACATACTCCTTGGTCTATAATCTGTAGATTATCTGTTAATCTCCCGTGTTCCCACTAGCTCCGGATCATAACACTGCACTTTGATGTACTTGCAGGATTGCAGCCAAAATTAAGTTTAATGGCCACAGTAGCTCTTTTAAGTTAGGAACTACCTCAGTAGCAACCTTAAACTACCACTGTAAGATTATGATAAACCGGGAAGATGAATTTGGGGGTTCATCCATTTCTCTTAATGTTTCAGGGCTGATATTCACATGGGCAAGTTAAAAAAAAAAAAACAAGAAAGAGAAAGTGGCTGTAGTTGTCTCCATATACCTCAAGAGGTGATGCTTAATGACATTTCTACCCTGTGGACCACTAAAGACTATTTCTAAGAGATGTAATAATGTGACAAAAAAACCCAAACCCATTGCCCATAAACTCACATTTAGTATTCAGGTTTCCACATAGTCATTGTGTCCACAAAAGGGTTGAAATCTTTTAATAGAGGTGAATGAAGGACAGTAATTAGCCACCATGAGCTATCGCTGTGAAAAAACGGAGAAACATCAGTAAGTTTTTGACAGTGGTGAGACAAGGGCCTTTCCCATTATTTTAATGCGGCCACATTGCAATGTTTCTGTCTTGCAGAGAAGTTGTTACTTTCAACCACTTCCTGGAAGAAGCAGCAGAAAAAGAAGTGCGGGGAAAGGCCAGGCTCCAGCACTTCATCGAGAATCTGTTGCAGCGTGTGGATCTGGCAGAAAGGCAGCTAGAATATTACCAAAATCAGCAGATGGTGTGCAACCACACCGATGTCAGCGAGCACGTGGTAAGCCAGTGAAGCCCTTCCCTTCATTGTCACCCTCCACCAGAAGGAAAGTACTTGAGTTTGAATACGGGTGGAATCAGTGGCTTAGGTTAATTGCCACTCCAGACAGATCTGGGTTTGTAAAATGTTTCTTTAGACATGTTTTACTGATGTTTTATAGTGCCACTTTACGTGAGTGAAGGGAGCAGGGACTGTAAGAGCAGCAATAGCCAAAGATGGCAAAGGCAGAGCAGAGAATCATGAAATATTTGCCAGGATTTTTTTTCCCTCCCAGCTTTGGCTACTGCTGCTGTTACCTTTGCAACAAACACTTTCCTTCATGTCACTGAGTGACTCAGCAGTTTTTTGGAGATGTCTGAAGATTTTCAGGAAAGATGTGGATCCCTACAGAGGACATGTCTGCCTGCTGGCAAATCGTCCTGCTTTCTGTAATTACCTATTGTGGGGCATTTAGAAATGGTGAATGGATTCCTACAGGCCTGTACCTCACTGATTAGTAACCAAAGCTGTCTGAACACTGGTTTTTAAACTACATAATTTCTTTAAATGCCCTCATTATTAATACTTACCCTAAATATTTTCCCTACAATGCATTACATTTATATGGCAAGTTTCAGCCACATGACTTCCAAAGAACATTTCAGTTTAAATGAATACCCCATGCTGCCTATGCTAAATAATTGCTCATCCTGGGATGTGAGAGGAAAGGCATTTGATCAGGCACTGCACTGAATAGGTATTCAATGGTGGAAAGAAAAGTTCCAAAAGAGCTTTAGATAAAGACCTGAATAAATGTAGATGTGCTGAAATCTAGCACAGGACAGCTCAAACAGCGTCTGTGAGAACATTGAGGGGGACTGTAAAGATGAGCCTCAGTATTAAGTCATCTCCTCTGCTCTTGATATGTTTACTGGGATCCCTGTCTCAGCAGTGTCCTTTGGAGAAGACACTAATTTTTGAGGCAGCTGCCCTGCTTTCTGAGTGACTTCAGCATTCCTCTAAGGTCACGCATCCAAATATTGACCAGCCTGACCTTCAGGAGGTAATTACAGAAAAGCACACTATGAGGTGGCTCCAGACTCTATCCAAGACCGATGACAAGCAGCGTTAGGCTGGGCAAAAATCCATCTGCAAAATGTGGACAATAGCAGGGACAGAGGGAACATTTAAAAGAACAGAATCATTTTCAGATGCCAGATCTGACTTGCTTGGCTCAGTGACTTCATTAAATGATATTCAAAGGCTCAGTCTAGTTGCACTGATGGGAGATCAGTACAAAGAGCTGATTTATTACCCAGACCGATGAGAGCTGAGCTGGCATTAAACACCTCCTTTCCTCACCCCCACTAAAAGAGGGACTAGACAAAGTGTTTCCACACTATGAACCAAACTGTTGTAAAAAATGAAGTCATGCAAAGTTTTGCTGGCACTGAGGCTATGCTGTCCTTAGCTGGTCTCAGGATTTGGGGTGGAAAGGGAGAGAAGTGCGTTCTTGCCCTCCACCCCCCAGTGCTGCTGTAAGCAGAGCCAAGGGTTCATAGCTGAAGTTTCCTAGCTGCTTGTGTGAAGGAAATGTATCATTGCAAAATTAAACACTCTGAGAGAAAGTTAATTTAATACAGCTTATTCAGGCAGTGTCCCTTATTAATTCTGTTGAACACAATAATTACTTCACATTGTATCCACACTGTTTAATCTAATGTGAAAGATCGCTGTTCAGCCCACACTTCTTTAGCAATTTACTTTGATTATAGTTATGATAAAAATAATGGGGAAAAAAATCCAACCACTAACAACTTATACATTACAAATTTTTAAAACAGATGTAATAAGATGGAGGAGTAATAATCTGTACAAGTTTGTGGGGTTTTTTTGAGTTTCATGAATATTCTACTAGTTTTAACAGCAGGTGAAAATGGAAATATGATTTTGAAGACTGCTCGTATTTTATCCCTGTGCTTTAATTACTTGATAATGTAATATTAGTATTAATAACCTGTTTCTGTTTTCTTTGCAGCTTGCAGACATTTCATTAAATAAGAAACCCAGATGCCTGTATGTATATCTTTTTATTTTTCTCTTACTTAAATACACTAACTTGACATACTTACATTCCTGCTTTTGCATTTCACCTTCTCCGAAAGCCTGAGTCAGGTTGGGTTTGGATCAGGTTCTTTATCTGAATATGATCTATATTATGTCATGTAATGGAATGAAAACAGACTTCTGCTAAATCAAAGCTAAAATCAGATATTCTTTGAAGGAAAAAAAAAGGAAAATAGTAATTTTCTGTTAAATGAATGACTCCTTCCTGCTGACTGTAATAGCCTATTGCAAAGCTGCGGTAGTTGAACCTTTTCAGCAAACACAAGCTAAGTTTCAGATTAAAATATCTTTATCATTCTGTAGGTAGGAGAGAGACAGTTGTCATTTCTTAACTGACAGTAATACTGTTGCCTTAAAAATCACATGTAAGCAAACAAGTGCCCCAACAAAGCATGAGCACCAACAACTTAATCTCAAGTTACTCAAACTCAAATTATTGAATCTCAAGTTACTCAAATAGCTGTCCTGGGAGCAGCAGAACTAATTGGGGCTGGTTTCCCATGTGTTTGTGACTTGGTCACGCGTCCCAGTGACTGGTTTGGAGCATCACGCGTGCTGATGGCAACCTTTCTTGGTGGGGACATGAGTTTGGGTCTTTTTCCCATTTCCATGAAACTTGTTGCATCACCACAGGTCTGGGACTTCTATGTCCCAGCCACATTTGTTTGTGTCTGACCAACAGGTTCAAGAATTAATGGAAGACTGAGACACACATGAACAGATGGATGAGCTGGAAAATAAACTAAATACAATGTATAGCTTACTGGGAGGGGGCTTTTTGCTCTTTGGCTGGTTTTTTTTTCTTTTTCGTGTATCTTAGTCCTAGCAGGCAACTGGCCAAGTACCCTTTTGCTCATAAGCACTGTTTGCATTAACAGCATGGGGCTTTAGCTTTGGGTTTTCTACTTTTTATTGCTTTTATAGCTTTTTTTTTTTTTTTCTTTTCTTACATACTGATTTGAGATTCTGAAAAAGTTGATTGTCCAAAGTAGACTTTGAGTTAGTTGACTGTGTATACACTGTTCAGGCTTCTAGATGCCTTAATATGATTGGAATCAAGGAAAATAGAACTGATATATAACTAGTGACTTGGTGAGATACTGACAAGTCTTTGGTCAAATATAATGCCGTTTGGTAAAACCCAGTAATTGCTGGCAAATAGTTCAAAGGCATATATGAAATTGTTTAGAGGTTTCTATTTAACTAATGATACACTTTTCCTTTGAAAAGACACTTTCAAAACTAGAATTCAGTAATAGCCTTTATTTGAAGTTACCAGATTAAAAATACCCCTGCTTGTCCTATGAAGCAAGGAGTATAGAGGAGAGGATGCTCAGAGGGGTAGGAAAGTTTTATTTTGCTCTGCCTGTTCTATGGATGAATCCAGCATTTGCATTCACCACATCAAATGAGGTTTTAACTAGTTAAAAAAATTGGGAAGTGTTATTACCCATCCAGAAAATTCAGTGTAATCTCAGGGGGTTTGAGGCCACTGATGGCTTACATTGTTTGGGATCAAGGCTGGACTTGCAATCCCTCTTGCTTCAAGGCCTCCACTTTGCTGCCCAATTCCTCTTCTGCACTTTCTCCTGGCTGTTTTCAGGAAATGCCCTACTGAGGGCATGGCAGTCCTTTGCTGTTGCTCACTAGCTGTTTCTCAAAGGCACTGAGACTTGCGACACATCTGTGCCTAAATCAACTGCAAACGCCAGCTCCCATTGTGAAGAAGCTAGGGACTGGGTCTCTTCAGAATCATGAGACTTGTCTTGAAAAATACTTAATGTTTGTGAAATGCAGCAAGAATAGGATTGTTCTTAAGTGCCTGTGGCAATAGGGTGCATTTAGTCACATCATTTCAGTCTTTTTCCATAATGTGACAGATTAGGAATATGTTTGAGTAGAAGTTCAGGCTCTCACAGTCACTTATATTGAGGAGCTGCCACTTTCAGGCAAAAACCACTTCCTACACCTGGAGCTAGCAGCATTGCATTTCCTGTGCATTACTTGCATCTTCATCCACCTTAGATACTTTCTTACCCTGATTGTGAATTAGAGACAGACATCCATCTTCTCTACCATAAACTCATTCCATTTAAATACAGTTTAGCTCTTTTAGACAATCCCCTCTGATCATACTAACCTTGACCTTCTTCTGGTTTTAATAGCATCACTCAGTGCAGCAGAAGAGTGACTAACACCATCTGCAATCACCTGCAAGAATGCCTGCATGTGCTTTGGGATGTAACTTTTTCACCATAACAAGATCTGAGAAAAACAGAGCAGTACACCTTTTAACAACTAACAACACTACTAGCAACTGTAACAAACAATGCCCAAGAAGTGATGATAAACCATAATGGCCAACCCTTGTGCATTTACACAGGTCATTTCTAACCCCCAGGAAGCAGTCAGAGCACAGGCCTGCACCAGGCCAGCATGGCACCGTGCCTGCAGACTCCAGCTAAGACCTGCATGACATTTCCCTCCACCCCCCGACTTTCCTATAGAGAAGTCTGGTTGTCAAAGCTGCCAGGCAGGTAAAACTGTTCCGTAGGTAAGGCTCGGTTCCTGTGCCGTTGACTGGCTCTCACTGCCTTCCACCAACAGACACTTTCATGACACCCCTCTGGTCTTTTTAAAGAGCAGGAATGCACTTGCGCTGCACAGACTTGAACAAAAGTGCTTTTCCCAAAACTGGCTCTGTCAAGTGATCAATATTGTTTCACTTCCAGAAGAAGTAATAGAACAGATACATGGTTTCCAGAAATAATGAGCTATGGAAAATAGCCCGGTGGGAACCCTTAAGAGATCAACTTGTACATCAGCACATCTGTTCTTCACTTCAGTCACAGTAGCTGGGCAGACATGAGCTGGTGCCTTACATTTGTAGTGCTGCTGTAACACTACATACATCTGCTGTAAAACATTTCAAGATTATGTTAAAAGAGACTGTAATGATCTTACTTAGCTGAACTGTGGAACTGCAGTTTCAACATAATATTTCAGAGTAAGAGGGCATGGTTCAGCCTTTGCAGCACCAGGCACTGTGCTGTCTCTGCCTGAGCTCACCAATTTCAGGAAATCCTGCTGGGCTTGAACCATCAGAGGAACAAAGAATTCAGCTTACTTTGGCCTTTAAGCTTTCATACCCCTCTTCCCACCAGTACTGCACTCTCCTCTTCTGTTTTAAATCAAAGCCTGAAAGCAAAGCTAAAGTTTCCCTAGGTGGGGGGCTAACATACAGGTAGACTGTGGTGTTTCCTGAGCTATTTGCCATTAGTAGCAGCAGTTCCTTGGGCCCTGGCCACACGCCAGGGCAGTTCTGAGATCCCACCTAGAAGTTCCTAGAGTTCCTGTACTTCGTACTGTTATTGGTACTCTGTGGTCTTCCAAAGACCATGGGATGTTCATTCTTTGCAGAAGGTTGCTGTGAACATGGGCATCTTTAAAAGCCCTTTAGATCACCAAATTATGAGACTATACACCGCAGTAGGGTCTCAGCACTCCAAGATCAGCAGAATTCTATCTGAATAAAAGTGTAGATGACCATGCATAAAGAGTCCACCAGTAACACGTGTAGGAGTTCTTGCAAATCTGTTTTTAACTTTCAGCCTGGTCCTGTAAAACAAGGCTATTTCTGTCTTTAAAAATGTATGGGTTTGGAACATTTTGGGGACCTACCACTTTGCAAGACTGAATAATAGTTAATAACTATTATTAATTTCAGGAGCCGAGGAAGTCAACACGCTTCATATAACATCCCTGACGCAAAGCCTCATTCCTTTCAAAAAGGAAGAATCTTGTTGAAAAAGACAAAAGATGAAAAAACCAGCTTGCAGCCAGTGAAGTGCTTCTATGAACCTATTGATTGCTCAAGAGAAATATGGAGAGCACAAAAGAAAGGTGAACCAGTCTGCTCTGCCAGGAAAGTGAGCACAAAATCGAAGATGGGTAAAAAGGCCAAACCGCTATAGGAATGGTTAGCAATATGTAGTAACACAGGAGCTTGGCTTCAACCAAACAAATACTGAATGAAGTTAGTCATCCTACTTTTTCCTATCTGGCCATGCCAAAACAGATCAGTTATAATATATAGAAATATATATAGTATGGAAGATTTATATTATTTAGTTATGCCATTCCCTCTTTGGGCACCATAAGAGAAGGGACATTTTATTCAGTTTACATGGAGGTTTTTCTATTTATTTATTCATTTATTTATTTATAGAGCTTGTTTTAAATGACTGCAGTTACCTTGCTGGGCAGTACTGTGGCTGGACATTTCAATTATTTTAGTGGCAGCATGTGGCTTGGTAATGTATTTCCATCTGTGCTGTTGCTGAAGTTCAGAAGAATCCGTTTAATCGGCACCTAAATATTCAGTCTTTCAGTTTAGGTAGGTATAAGATCAATGATTAACTGTTACCTGCACAGATATACTTAGATGCAAAGCGTCTACTTGAGTTGCTTGAAGGCTGTTTACAGCAGGTAGATTGCTATCCTTGATTTTCTGCCATAGGACCAGTTGGGCACATTTACATATTTTATTACATACATTAAACAGCTCAATCCTGCCAGCAGCTTCATTGTCTGTCGGTACAGGTTTGGGCTGCTTTGGTGTCTCAAGGATAGCTTTCAAATTCCAGAAGCTTTATGGCTTTGTCATATGCACCAGCCTCTGGTGTCACTTAGCGAGGAGATCAGAAGCTGGTACCGTGGCCCTGACAAGCATGGACTACATTGAGTCAGAGGAGAAGCTTCAGTACCAAGCGCCAGCAGCAGGTTATCATGTGGCACAGCAAGTGAACAGCTAAAGCAGTGTATTACATTGCATGGTACCACGTTCAATGCCTGTGCTTGGTTTTAGGCATGAGAGGCCTAAAATGGCTATGATCATAACTGAAGCCTTCCACGTTTTTATCTCTGAAGAATCTTTACAGGGCCAAGAGATCCCTGAATTTCAATTAAAACCCGAGAACAAGGAAATTAGAGATGACTGCAGGATGGGAATGCACATGTTTACATTGCTTTGTGCCAATTAAAAGGATCCTTATTTATCAGAGTATTTCAAGATTTTTTTTGTGTGCACAGTTTTTTGGTAACATGAATCCTCATGCCATGTTTACAGATATGAACATCCTGTCGATGTTACTGATGAGATTTGTTTTCTCAAGTAAAAGAAAGGATAGGTGAGACAAGTCTGTAATTTATTTTTTAAATGCTCATAACAGATGTAAATTGTTTATGTGGAAGGTGATTTTTACAGTATGTGTACAAAGATTTGTGAGAAATGTTTTTCATTTTTTATAACTATGACTGTAAGCAGAACTGAGTATTAGAAGACAGTGTATCACTATGATTACTGCTGCAATAAGCACCTGAGTTGCAGAAGATGACCAATCAGTCAGCTAGGATCAGGTAACTACAGATGTCACACATTTGTCAGTGTACAGGACTTCCAGAAAGTAGCAGAGTGAAGAGAGTAGTATTCCTCACTTTTATTTTAAATATTGTATATGGAACAGTCAGATAGATGTTTAAAGTTTCTCAACACTGTTTCAGTAGAAAGTCACAGTGTAAAACCAATTCAGGTATTTAGTTGTAACGACATTTTCATACTTATTTAACTATGTCACAAGGCCATGCTTGGCCTTACGCTAGGCATTGTGTGTGGTGCAAAGGAGTTGTTAATTGTGTTGCATGGGCTTGGGTCAGATCATGTGTTACAACTTTCTTAGGCAAGCCACAAACTAGAAACATCCTTGATTTTTTCTGTTGCTTCACACATCCTTTTACAAACCTGAAAAAAAATCACCCTTTTTGAAGATAATAAAGGTGAACTTTAGGAAGATAAAGTAAAATATTCATGTTCCTTTATCCACTTGACACTGAAAGAATATTTTTATTTTTAAATGCCTATCTACGCTGTTAGTCACCAAAGTTAAGTTCTGAACTACAAGTTCACAAACGAGATGTTTATTTTATTATTTATCGCGCCAAAATCTTGACTGTAAGTTGTCCTTTTGGGGGAGGAAGAGAAAAAGAGAGTAAAAGCAGTTGCATGTTCTTAAACTTTTCAAAGCCTAAATTACAGTTATTTGCTGAACAAATGCCAGGTTAGTTAATTGAGAGAAATTGGATTGTACTGTAACCCCAGATAAAAGTTTTTAGAATATAAACATTCTAATAATAAAGATATATTTCTCAATTACTGTGTCATTTAACTCTGTGAAATACAATGTTTCTTACAAAAGTCTATCAACAGCAGAGAAAAAGACAAGAAACAGCCGCCCTGCTTGGACTTCTGTATATTCCTCAGATAAAACACCATGTCAGTGAAGCTGGGCTGTGATCTATCAAAGCATTACAAATTAACCTGAAAGACAGCTACAGCACCTGGCCCACACAGCTTGCATGTCACCTGCCCCTCTCCTACTCTGATGATGCATGCAAATTGTCCTTGAGGTAACCCACACGGTCAGATAAGCTGCCCAAAGCAGAGGTGGTAGAGCGGAGGGAAGGGTGAGGCAAAGGGAATTAAGGGCAGAAGGGATCCTGGGAATGTAGGTGGTAAAGTGTCCCTCACACATTGCCAGTTGCTGAGTCATCATTCCATTGGGTGTCTCCCTGGTTAGACTTGGAAAGAGAGGTTTTCCCATGGGGGAACCAGGTTCCTGTTGAGATGATAACCCGTGGGAGAGGTGCTGTAGAAGGATGGATGAGGAGATGAGGTTCTTCTGACACCCAAAAGCCTGGATAATGTTCATCAGGAAAAAAAACCTCCTTCCCAGACATGTTTACACAATTTACTAGCTCATTTTTAAAGTTAATGTCTGGTCATCAGCAGAACTTGATTGCTGGATGTGTGTATCATGTCTGCACTACATGTCCCATTAATAAAAGTGGAATGCTTGAGAAGGATCAGTAGACACACTAAGCTGAATGTAACTGATGTTACCTTGGGCGTACTTTATGAGGAGGTAACACTGGAATCAGAAAAGGTCAATTTTTAAAAGATTTTTTAAATCTGAAAGTTGTGACAAAGTTGACCACTCATCTTTGAAAAAGAATTTGAATTGCAGTAACTACATTTTGCCCTTTGACACACTTAGAAGACATCTAGGTGGGTTGTCTGCCTGATTCAAAGCGAAAATCGGAAGGACATGGATGCCTCGTTACCACATACTTTTTTTAGATCACAGCTCATCTATAACTAAAATCTGCATCTCAGAGCAGTATGTATATTGTCTGGTTCCTTATAGGTGAGCTTTCTGCTTAAAACAAAATGTTCTGACCAACATGTAACATTATAAGCCAGGAAAACAAGAAACTAATTGAAACCTAGACATTTATGTATGTATATGTATATAGAGAAAGCAATCATTTTGAGATGCTCCTGCCATTCAAAGAGAGAGCATGTTTTTAAAGCACTTGATGGCATCTGACCCCCCTCTGCCTCAGTAGTAAAAAGCCTCCCCCTGCCCAGAGATGAGAACACGTTTGTTTTGTTTCCAGGAGAGTTACTGGAAATATTCAACAGGATATTCATATTCAAAGGGATGGCCACCAATTAGAGCAGTTAGTAGGTCAAACAAATTACCACTTCTATCATCCCTAATAACCCTTCCAATGCCACCGGCTCTTTCAATCTACTTGAGCAAAATCCTGCTCTTCTCTCTCTTCATTCTGCGTCACCAGATAGTTGCCTCTATTTGTTCTTACCTCAGACTAATGCTGATTGTTTCCATATATCCTGTCTGAAGTGGCTGGAGTGGACTATTTTAATGCTCTCTGCAGTGGGCATGGGCATTATTTTTTTATTTTTATCTTTCTTTTTTAGAAAAAATAATCTCACAAGTGATTTTATGACATGAAACATACAACAAGCTCTTAAAAATAGATCCTGTTGTGACACGAACAAAATGTCCTTTCCCGTTTTGTTGCTAATGCCACCCTCTATCTAGCCATGCTTTTTTTATTCTGGTCTCTTGAATTTTCATTTGTACATCTCTCCAAGGAGAGGGAGAAATAAACAACATAAGTTAAATGCAATCATTGGATTGACAAGCCTTTCCCCCCTTGCTGTCTCTGTCCTAGCATTGCACACTGCAGGCAGGTAAAAGTTGGCTTGAATTTTTAATAAAATCATGGAAAAAACATAAATGCAACAGATTTCGGGTTCATTATAATGTTATGAAAGACGAAGAGGCTCTTCTGAGCTGAGAGAGAGAAAGAGGAGGAGAGATCCTCTGCTTGCTTGAGAAGTCACTTTCAAAGGTAAATGTGGGGGGTCGGAGGAATTTACTGTGTGCTGGTGTGAGATGAAGGAAAAACAGAGTTACACATATGGCAGCAGTGAAAGGATGGGGGACTCATTACTCCCTGCTGTCTTAGAGGCTTTGACCTACAAACATCAGAATATACATGGCCTGACATATTCAGTCCTTAAATCACACGTTAGACACGCCTCTAAAGCCTAATTTCTAATTTCAAAGTAACAGACTTTAGGACCAAGCTTCCAAGAAATTCCCCCAAGCATTGTCGACGGTGTTTGTTCAGACCACAGTTTGTTGGCTTACGGTGGGTAACCTGTGCTAAAGGGGGGCTTGTCAGCAGTGGGGATTTCTGTGTGCTTTGGCTGCTTCCTCTCTCCCGTCTCTGCTCGGTGACCAGCAGCTCTGCCGGACTCTACCCTGGCTGACTGTCAGCTGGTTCCACGGCAATGCTTTCCTTTACTTTGCTGATTTTTCTATCTGCTTCCCAAAATCCCTCCCTCTTCTTTCTGCCAACTCAGTACGTTCAACAGCTTCTCTCATGCAGCAAGCACTTTTCCTGGGTCTCAGCCTGCTAATAAGTCTCTGCATCGCACCAGAGACACTTGCAAAATGCTTTCTTTGGCAGGCAGGGGCAACTGCTGCACTAAGATGGCAGATTATCCAGCTGTGCATAGCATGGCTGCTTTGCTTCACCTCACCAGGTGGCCAGAGGAGAAGGAGCATTACATATTACACCGCACATACAAGATACTGGCATTTATTCACACCTCATTACTCAACCTGTCTACTCCAGCCATGACTACACTTTCACATACTTTTAAGCCAATCCAGAGAGCAGAAGGGCAGGGAATAGTCTTGTGTTTAGGTTAAATGCACTTTTGGGCCATATAGACAAAAGGCATTGTGTGAATATACAGCTGTGTGCAGTGCAAGAGATCTCGACCTTACAGCATGCAGTTGTGTGGTCAGCTTCAACTACCAGAATGATAACTCGAAGCCTTGCATGCAGGCTGGATGTGTTGGAATAAAAGAGGCCCTGCCTTTTACCAATGTGCAGAGTTGGTGCTCTGGTGCTGTCTGCTGCAGCCACATCTCTGGACCAGATGGTTGCTCAGGTTTTTGCCCCTGACATAGAATCCCACTTGCTCTGCCAGCTTTAAGCCACCCAGGTGGTAAGACCGCCTGTTGCCATTCACGCTTCTCATGCCTGTTTGCAAACAGACAGTAGACCAACACAGGAAGGTCAAAGGTGTGTGTTTATGAGAAGACACATGCATCCCATTGCCCCTCAGCTGGAGAATGAGGGTAACCTTGACTGACCATCCTACACTTCAGAGGTATTTTCACAAGAATATTATACGTATGGTAATTGCCCTTCACTGAAGTACAGCTCAGGCAGGCATCACAGACCTCTGCTCCCAAAACGATTTCTGATCTCCCACCAGCCAGCACTGTTCGAGGTACTTTTATGAGAGAGGGGAGGCTGAACATTGGTCATTTGAACAACACGGCGTACATGCGCATACACATACATACAAACTACAGCTCAGTTACGTGCACTAGGAGAGAGTCAAGAAAACAACTTAAAGAGACTTGGTTTTGTTCTGATATTACAATCAATATTACAATCATTAAGATTGTATCACTATTAGATACCACAAATTAAACTTTTCAAAATAAAACTACCATTAAGCTAGTCCATGAATTGTATATACACCTTCCACTGAAAATCACTTTTGGCATCACAGAACATATTCATCTGAAGCAAATTTTCAGCAATTTCCCCCCCTTGCAGAAAATAGTAGGCTGAGAAGATATTTTTTAAATTTTTCTCATGGGGAAATAAAAAGAGCCAGAAAAACTGGAATAGTTTATCATGGACCAGCATCACCTCAAATCCATGAGGCTTGTGCTGAGAAACTCACCCACGGGTGAGATTATAATTGCTCCTGTGTCAGCCTGCTTGGCCTACCAACCATCCCAAGGTCCATCCAACCATCCAGAGGTGACCTCCTGAAAATGACATGATTTAATTATCCCACCCTCTGAAGCTTTGTGCAGGCACCTGTTAAGAGGAGCACGTGAAAGTCACTAGTTTTGCATGCCACCAGGGTATGCTGTGGTGTTTGTGCCAAGCTATGCCAGGGCCACCCCCGGGGAGAGGCCCGTCATGGGATTAGCCTGAGGAACCAAGAGATGGATCAGGCATCACTCAAAGCCTGGCAACAGCAGCCGAAGCAATTTAGATTTATAGGAACTGAAACCATTTCTGTGCCAAAAGCCATGACTCTCCAGCTCCTTGGCAAGCCTGTGGCTGCCAGCATGGCTGCGTACTTCCCAAGCCTGCCTAGGCTCCACACCAACCCTACAAAAGATTTGGGGTAATGTGAGACATGGGCATACGTTGAAAAACTCTGTTGCACACAGCAGCTTTGAAAACAGGGTTTAAAGGCATGGAGGGACCATCTCAAAGGGCACATGCAAGCTCATCCTGCCCTCCCTGGTCTCCCAGAGGAGTACTTCAGCCATGCTGGGAGCTGACTAGTTTGGAGAAAGGGGAGAGGGAGCCTGCTCTGCCAGCAAACAACCTGCTGACGTATTCTTAACAGCATGTCATTTTACCCATTTGTATAAGGGTGTCAAACATTTTATCCATATGCAAATCACAAAATTAAAAGGATAATCATAACTATAATGAAGGAGCCATAACTCCTTTCTCAGTTAACTTAATTGCCATGATGAGCACACGGAGCTTGTCAGGAGTAAGCTTTATTGTGGAGTCTTTCTCTAGCTGGAGCAAATGTGGTTACCAGACATTATCTGGATTTCACCTGCACTCTCCCCTCCAAGGGGGGCAGCTGAGGGCAACAGGCATAACAAAAAAACCTGAGTCCCAGTGAAGCAGGAAGAACATTTGCCAGGGGGCAGGCTGAAGTTTAAGCTTCCAGAAGCATGGTTGGGAAGAATGAGAAGGAGGATGCATCTGATGCAGTTGAAACAGATTAACACGGCACGTGCTAAAGAAGAGACCAGGACAGCAATATAGCTTCTATTCCCATCTGTTCTTTATGTGGGTTTCAGTAACTTCGGAGTTTTGTTTACCACTTGTTAACAAGGAAATAGAGGTACCTGTACCACCTCAATACTGTATAGTATTTCCACCCTTGTTTTCTAGGGTACACCATTAAAGGACTTGCAAGAATCAGATGATTTTTTTTACTTTACAGACAAGGGCTTCTGTTCCTTTTGTTGCAAGTAGATGAAAACCTACTTCACGGATCCCTCTCTCCTTGGATTTTGGTATTTGGGTTGTATTATGTGTGAATCTGGGTGGTGTAAAAGGTCTGTTCACCTCCCGGGCAAAAGCTGAAACACTCCCATTTTATTCATGTACACAGTCAAGGTGTCTAGGAGGCAACACACACGAGTCAGTTCAGATGCCAGTTTGCACAAAGCAGAAGCAGTTCCCTGCATAGAAGGAAATTTCACGTTGTCATAAAAGCCAGTGTGGGTCCAAAATCAGCCCAGTAAACGTGTGCTCTATCTGAAAATTCGCTTTCTAGGGTAAAATAAAAAAAAAAAAAAAAAAGCCTTTAAAGAGACTTTAAGTTGGCAGATGAACCCAGACGGAGCCTTTTTGCCACTAGGTGGTGATGGCTGACAATGAATTGGGGCAGCGTGTTATCCGTCCCTGTCCCGGCGCAGGGGAGCAGTTCACGGGAGCTCTCCTCACTGTTCACATCCCTCTCGGGAGTTGTGTGTGTGTGCCACCTAAGCACGCTCTGCTGTTATCAGAGACAGCCCACTTCATCTGACCTCAGCTTGAGTTATATATTAATTAGAGGACTTACCAAATACGTGGAAGTGTCATTTAATTAACTAGAGATGGTGAATGAAGAGGAGACCAACAAATGACGTGCTACTGGTGGTCAGTTGCAACAGGATGCTAGCAACAAAGGTAGTGCCAGTAGCTGAGCCAATCCCAAAGTCACACAAACTGAACATAAATGGTCAAAATTTCTTTTTCTGACAGAGCCAAATTTGGACAACATCCACCACAGTCCACTGGCCACAGAGTTTCCTGTAACAGTGGCTGAAAGCTGAGGTGCAGGGCAGGCTGGTTAGGCACAGGGATTTTGGCACATGGAGATAAAAGCATTTGTGCCAGAAGAGGCCAAGTACACCTTTCTGTGTCCTCAGCAGCAGTGGGCAGCGACTCTCTGGCCACAAACCCCTTGGGCTGCGAGGCACCCATGCAGCCATCATGGTGAAGGGCCATACTCTGCACCATGCTACGGCCAGCCCCAGTGCCCCTTCCCCATTCCATCCCCTTCTGTGAGCTTTATAGCTATGCCCTTCCTATTAAGGACATGATATTCTGCTTCTTCATAATTGTAATTAAGGAGTTTTATTCTTATTATAGAAATTAAGTCTACTTGGAACAAAATAGCAATTTTCTGTTATAAAATGATGACTTTCTGAAAGACATAAGAGGACTAATGCACTCAGCCGTGGCTAATGACTACATGCCAAATGGCCTTTTGCTTTTAGCGGGCACCTATCTGCTTCCTGATGCTGTGCCATGGCCTGTGTGTTGGAGCCTACTGAAAACCATGCAAGCCGGTAAGGGTACCTCTAAAACAGGGGCTGCAGGGGACTCATCCCCTCCACAAGGAGACACCTAAGACCCCCAGCCTGCCCCAGGGCAAAGGGTTTGCTGCCCCTTGCAGGGCAGTAAGGCATGGGAGAAAGGAGGGAGAGGGAGAGAGGATGGACCATGCATGGCTGGGAGCCATGGTGGGGGAACGTTCCCTGCAGTCCTGTGCCTGGCGGGCTCCTGCTCAAGTCACAGGCAATGCCAGGGATGCAAGATGACCCAAGCTATGGTGAGGTATTAAAAAATTCCATATACTCATTATGCCCATCATTATTACACTGATGAGTTCAACACGCATACAAGCCTGACAATCAGCTGTTTCCTACCCCAAGAAAGTTTCAAGGGGCTTAGTGGTTGCAAATATGTATTTAAAAGGTTAGGTTTTTTTCCCAAACAACATTAGATGACCTAAAAATGTTTTAAACTAGATGGCATAGCTCCTCCTTCGCTCCAGAAATGACTTCCACTCTCTCCTGGAGTGTTTCAAGAGCCACCCTACCTGTCCATGCCTCAACCACCAGCATCCAAGGAGGTTGCATGAGCAGCAACCTCATGCCTGGCTGAACCGACCAGTCACCCACAAGCAGTGCCAGAGAGTGACACTCTGGTTAAAATGCAGTGTTTGCCACTCTCGGAGCAATCCACAAGTAGAAATGTGGTTTTATGAAACATTAGTAATTTTAGATAACAACAAATCAGTACAAATCCCATATTCACATAAATTACCAGCTCTGAATAGCTGACCCACTTTATATATAATCTTGGCACAAAATCTTGACTATGAAATTTGAGGCAGATTGGTTTCACTTTGGTCAACTTGGGAAGAAAGAAATGAAAATCGTGTTAATATGGGCTCAGCATGAGGTCTTCTTTCCACTGTAACTCAGGCTGTCTTGTTCATCTTGCAGTGATATAGGGACAAAAATCTTCTGCATCCTGTTTAGATTATCTGCAGCTCAGTTTACCATGGAAGTAAATTCAGGTGACAGACACAGCTTGAACCTGTCCTTTGAGCACTGTACTAGGAGTGTGGCAAGTGCTGCTCTCCTTGCCACCATACTCCAAAACCTGCATCACAGGGCTCCACCAAGAGACCGTTCAACCCATCGCATTGTGCAGGTACTCATGAGGCAGTGCACAAATTTCTGAAGACTGCATTAAGGAGAGAGGTAACCACTCTGTGCTAGGATATACACATCTTATAGCAAAAGCTTCATAGCATTTCTAATCTGATTCAAACTACCCAATCTCTGGGACCACAAGTCCTTGCTGTTTAACAAGCCTTTGTGGCTGTTGCAGGGTTGTATGGGCTGTCCTACGTTTTCAAGGAGCCACAGCAAACCTGGCTATTGCCAGGTTGCTTCTTCTTGTAGAATTTGAAACCAGAGCCATAAGTTTTAAATATATGAGGTTTTTTAATGAAAGTACAGATAATGGGAAAATTAAGTTATATTCTAGTGATGTTACAGATGAATTGGAACAGTAGATCTACACCCCAAGTTGGCCAAAAATTCAGCTGAGCACCTGACACCTGGTCCAAGCCAACACCAGCTTGCATCAGCATATAAAACTCAGCCTTAAGGAAACCAGATGGAAACCAGACTCTAGTCCATCACCCAATCCTTTTCGAGATGGATACCAAGACACAGTGCCGTGTCCTCCTCTCCCACCTCCAGCTTCAAAGACACATACGGCGGAACCACAAGCCATCAGCAAACTTAACCTCCACCCTTTGTGCTGAGGATTCAATACAAAATCTACACAAACTTCTAATCAGCAACAGCAGTCATGCTGTATGTAGAAGAACTTTTGTTTTTAATAGCACACAAAAAGAGGACTGAGAGCAAAGCCATTGATTCACTGCAACAGAACAGCACGCCTGTTTTACAAGTGTATAATTTCTGGTTGGTAAAGATTGAGGTGAAGGAATACAAGAGACAACTCCCAGGTAACCAGAAGGGAGAACTGCACACAAGAGACAGGTCTAATATTCAGAACACCTGCAGACATTAACAATGTAATCCTGTCACTAATCATAGCTTGTAATGAGCAGTGGCAATGGGGTTCTTGGGAATTGGACAGACTCACATAGCTTGTTATTTTAAATAAATACCATAATGGGTATGAAATCCCAGCAACTGAAATATGAAAAACAGTATGAACTACCAGTCTTTATGGGACAGAAAGAATTATCCACAGCTATCCAAAGGCTAGTTTGGCTTTCATATACTTGTATATAAACCATGAGTCACTTTACATCATCTTGCTTCCAACTCTTTGCAAAACATAGAGGTTTTGTTAGTGGTGTTTAAGCTAACTGCAGGTATTCTAGGTTTAGTTTGTGTGGGATGGAAAGAAATACTAGCCTTTTGCTTAAAATGAGGGAAAATGTAGATTTATATTGATAGGAGAACAAGGCAAGGAAGAGTACATAAATAACTGCATTATGAAATTCTTAATATCAAATACTAGAGAGGAGGACTATGGGTATTTCTCTTCTTACAACAACAGACAGAACCAGCCCCAATCCCACAACGGGAATATGGTTGATCTTACCTGCAACCCCTACAAGAAGGCTCTGCAGGAGCCATCCCTGCACACGGGCAAGCCAATATTCTAAAGCTGTGTGCTGTGTACAGACCCATAGTATGTACACGAAGACTGTTCAGAATGCACACGAAGGCTCCTGCCTTAGTCAGTGTCCCTCCTGCTTGCCCAGGTTTTGTACCTGATGCCCCACAGGAGAGGCACGGAGAAGCTTGGCTCCTGCTGCTTACCCCCTCCGACAGGTCACCACAGTTCTGTTTCACTTTCCCCACTTACAAAATTAGAATAACAAATACTCCTTTGACCACTTCCAGCCCTTTTGATGGAGGTTGGTATAATCACAATCACAACATCACTGTTGCAGGATATTAGATAAGCCTCACTACTCTGTGGTGGAGTGTCCAGGTGAGTAATTTGTCCATTTTACAGACAAACTGAGATGCTGAGATGCTAATACAGTAAATTGGCACGAGAATGGAAAGAATAGGTGATTAATTTTCAGTTTCCTCCCTTAACAGCTACCAAATGCTCATGAGAGTACAGAGGGTCCATCTTAACAGCTAGCCTAAATTTTAAGTGCACTCACTCATTTCAAAGAAATTTGTAATACTTCTCTGCTAAACACTGTGCATTTTCAGCTCCTAAAACTGACACCAACTCCAGTGCTTCACAGCAACCTGCCAACAGCTGGCAGCGAGCTGGCTGCTGCCTCTGCCAAAGAGGATTAATGCCGAATAATGTTGACTGGAGGTGAAAAACCTAATTCTATTTCTAGCTGCACTGGTATAAAACAGGGGTGAGTAATGTTGTTTACAAAAGATGGATGCAATGGTGTAAAAGGATTGCAGCTGGAGAGCATCAGGCTCGGAGGAATTGTTGGTGTATTTTTTTCAAGGACATACCTGTTCGGAAATGCTAAATTCTATAAAGATTTCCAATGGAAAAGTAACATTACTACCAATATAATCTTAACTGCTGTGAATAAATGTAATTAGGACACATTTAAATTTGTTTAATAGTTACCAAAAAAGGTTGTTTGCAATCTGTAAAGTAATATGTCCCTAAGTGTTAATGGTAACATGATTTTGTTAGAAGCAAAACAGGCAAAATATATTGCAAGCTGAAATTCCTTCTTTCCCCCCCTCTAACAAAAGCACTCCTAACCCCTTATGCTAGAATTGTTGCGGTCAAAAAAGGCCTCTAAGCAGTTTCCTTGGATTTTGGTGGTTCTTTTTGTTCGTTTTTTTACAGAGCAGGAGACATTTCGCAGTCTACTGTGTATCATTTCTCTTTAGACAAAAGCACAAAAGGACATTCACAATTAGTGGAGTAATTACAAATGTTAACAAAAAAAAAAACAACCAAAAGGCTTGCAGTAGCTGTAAGTACTGCCCAGAGTCCCCCTGAGCCCCTGCTTGCTCTCCATTGGCAGAGCCCTTCTTCACACACTTTCTGAAGAAGTCAAAGGCGTGAGGAGGCCAACCATCCTGCAGCTTCCTCCGCCCGAAACCCAGGTGCACTTCCCATAAGTGAGGTAGGCAGGTAGGACATAGGCAGGCACAGGATTCTCAGGTGTCTGAGCAGGTCACTCTGGCTTCCCTGGCACATTCAGACCACAGAGCACGGTCTCACCGCACGTAAGCATCTCTGTTAGACAGAGGAGCTGTGCTGGGAGCAGGGACAGGGCCAAGCTGACCA
Source organism: Strigops habroptila (assembly GCF_004027225.2). NCBI lineage: Eukaryota > Metazoa > Chordata > Aves > Psittaciformes > Psittacidae > Strigops > Strigops habroptila. The sequence goes on from NC_044281.2 coordinate 34,807,891, forward strand.
GCTCAGAAGAGCAGCTGATTGGGCCAGCATCTGCAGTCATCTGGACCACCCTCTTCCTCAGCATGTTTCTGGAGCTTTTTAAGGAAAACACTGTTTTGTGAATTTACTGCGACCTAATTGCCTTTCCTTGAGCTGCTCCAAAGCAAGAACTTGTCTTCAACATGCCCTGGCCAGCTGGGAGAAGCCATAAGCCTGGCCAAGTGCTTCTCTGATTTTCGTCCTTCCTTACTAGGGCAGAACAAGGCTCCCATAGCAATGCTGTCTCTACGTGTGAAACTGGGACTGTATGTATGGCCACCAGATTACAAATTCAGGCTGTCTGTCAGACACATCGCTATGTATGGGCTGAGACTGCAGAAAAAGAGACTGCAGTTTTGCTCTCACCGTGCTTTCTGCTGAGAAAGTGGCCATCCTCTGGGAGCCCAGATTTTGGGCCGAACCAGAACCAGCTAAGTGTCAGTCTGGACATGAAAAGGCAGACTGACTTCCTTGTAGACAAATGATTTGGTGGTACTTCACAGTGACCCTTCCCTGCTGGTAAACTAAATGTAAATTATTTCTTCAGTTTCTTTTCACTGATCAGCATTGGGCTCAAGAATGTGACGGATCATGCAGAAGATCCGGACAGAACACCCAATGCCAGGATCTCATCCAAAGCCAACAGTGCAGCCTTACAGACCTGCCATGGATGTGACAACCCCAACACCCTGAGTGACTACCACAGAGTAGTAGTACAGAGTGTGGGATGTAAAGCCTTGTCTTCCCCACCCCAAATATTTTCAGTATCAGGAAATTAATAAAAATGAATACAATAAAGAAATACACAAAGGACTACAAATATCCCCTTTGTTGTATCTGATTTGGACCTGGAGTGTTTCCCAGCTTCAGTCTAGCCACTTGATAATCTGAAGTGGGGAATGCTACATAAATTACTCATTATTCCCACCAGATGAGCTGTCAAAGGCTGCGGAAACTAGTTCATGTTCACCTCACCTCTCTCTGCTTGCTCTTTGCTGTTACTTACTTTCCACTCTATTAAGGTCTGTTGTTAAACACTTTTGTCTCAAGATGCTAAGACAGAGAAAAAAAGGAAAGAAATAAAGAAACCTTCCGCCAGCATCCTGGAGTTTTACTTTTGAACAAAAATCCAGAAGGACACAACAAAAGAGAAAGCAATTGTTCTTTCTCCGTGAGCTCATCCTTACACCCCACAGCTGTCAAACAGCCTTCACAGCCTCACTGCCTGCCTGGGGTTACCACCAGTGCAGATACAGGTATTCAGCTCAAGAACTGGGGTAAAACGTAGATTAAACTCCCCTCTTGCTGGGGATGATTTGTAAGAAGAATAAGGCATCTCTGGAGCAGAGCTTGTGCATTTCTTGAGTTGCAGCTACTGCAAAGCAAATCACAAATGTTGGGATATTGCATAAATACCAAGTGCTACGGCTTCACTGCAGCTGCAATACCTGCTCAGCACACCTAGGAGCTCCAGCCTCCAGTCCAATCAGCTCAGAGCTTGACACGACAACTGAAGTAACACCTCACTTTGATTTTTCTAAATTAATTATTAATCTTTGATGTTTCCAGTTAGTCACTAGAACCTATATTTCTGTTTGAACCTCATCCTTAAGGTTTCCTGTTGTTGCTTCCATGCTACAGACAGCACAAGTGGCAGAGCGCTATTGTTCTTGAAAAGGATGTTTTACATATGGCTCTGCCCCAAACACCTGGAAGTACTTGCAGACCTGGAAAGGCAAGCCCAAATACTGGGTGGCCCTGGAAAGCAAAATGTCACTTCAAGTTTGCAAATGCTTCCTGTCATCACTTTCGGGCCAGACCAAAGCCCTGGAGCGAGCCGTCCCTAGGGTTGAGAGAGACAAAGGTTGAACCTAGGATGAAATCTGGCACCTCAAGTCCCTCTTGCATTATCCTGATGTTTCCGGCATGCCACTGGCTGGCACGCCCCAGCACAAGCTGCCTCTGGTTTTCTGTGCTGTGCAACATCAGGCAACACCTTCAACTTTTCTGCAATTGCAGCATGGTGCATTACTGTCAAATGCTGTACAACCCAGACCCACCAGCAAAGAGCGTTCGGCACAGTCAGACACCATGGCAGCCCCCTCCAGCCAGGAGGCATCCACAATCATAGGGCTCAACAAGAAGCCTGGAGGCTGGGGTACCAACCCAGTACTAAATTCCTTAGGGCAGCAGCAGTAACAAGAGGACAAGTGACCCAGGAGGGAGCCCTACATCTCCCTGTCTCCCCAGCAGAACAGTTACAAAAACACCAAGTGATGGCTGGGGCTGCGCTGCTACTTTCTTAGTACAGAAGCTTCAACCATTTGGGGACACCAGTTTGCTCTCAATCCACCATGAGCTGGCTGGATGCATGATAGCTCCAGGCCATGCAGGATCAAAGAAGAACAGGGTTGGAAAGACCTCACGGAAGTCATTTACTCCAGTCCCTCATCCCCAAGGCAGGATCGATTTTCCCATCATCATTCTTGGCAGATTAAAAAAAAAAAAAGAATAAGGAAACCAAATTTCAGGGAATTGGGGCAGGCTAAGTATAATTATGAAAGTGTAGTCTGAATAGGAATAAGGCTGAATGCACTTATTCTAGAAATCCATGCCACAAAAACAGTGTCAGGAACTTGAATTTAATTCTTATTTTTTAAAATAAACAAGCAAAACTGGAAGCTTTAAAATCCAGGGTATGGGTTGAGAACTATTTCACAATCCTTAGTCACCTACACAGTCAGCCAATGCGGAAACGCACCATATCACATCCTAATAAGCAGTATGCAAATATTTTTGTAATCTAGTGCTAATGACACCAAATATTATTAATATGTCATTTGGCACACTATTGTAAAAATAATATTTAACAATGTATTAACTGAAGTTGTAGCAAATGATGTATTTAGCTAATTGAATGCAATTAAATTAGAATTAAAAAGGGGATGTTTCATAATCTTCCTTGCTTTTCACTAAAAATCTAAGCAGGAAATTCAATAAATGAAAGCTGCTGGAAAATCATGTGAAGCATCAAGCGCTGGAAGATTAATATAGCACAAGGCATCATATGTTGTTCATCTAACTTTTTTAAAAACCCCACCAAGTTTATATCTTTGGACATTTCACTCTGAGCTGAACTTCACTCCCTTTTTTTTTCCCTGATTCCTCATCCTGTCTGTTGTATTACCCAGGCTTAGATCTGTTGCATCATTATATCCAGAAACGCAAATTAAAAGGAAAACAAAAGAAATCATATTTATGTGATGAAATGCCTGCATTTGGACTGTGGACGGAATGCAGATCCAGTACTGTACTTCATCTTGAATAACTTCTCTGTGTAGCATGCACATGTGCTCCTTGCACTTTTTTCAGTAACTGGTAATGCACGTGGGCAAAAATACAAGTGTTACGAACTGCAGCTTGGTTTCTGTTATGAGTCTGTTCATTGCTGAACCACTGCTGGTTAACAGTTTGTGTGAATACTAAATGCCTGGATGTGCTCATGCTTTTGGAGAGAAGGACTGGGAACTCATCCTGTGACTGATCGTTTTTGCAGCTAATTATTGCAAGGGTTACTCTGTGGGCACTGCTCCAACTTTGTACATGCAACCACTCCTGCAGTACTTGTAACTCATTAACAAGGACTTGTGCATACAAATTTGGCTGCTAAGGATACCAATGAACAACTTGTCTGCACATCTAAAATAGACAAAACCAGTTGCTTGTGCAGCACCAAATCCTCACTTTCTCCTTTGTTTTGGGAAACGCTCAAACCTCTCTGAATGCAGGGTCATATGCCTGACCCTACTTATGAGAGAAGGCTTTGCATTCGCCTTCTCTCTCTCACAAGGGCAGCCCTGCCCCGGCTCCTGCTGCAGTCACAAGTGGTATCAGCGCTGACTGCAAAGGAAGCTAGATCAACCCTACACGTCATGCATTTTAGCTTGCGTAGATTCAGCATAAAGCTTTGGCAACACATCAGGACTTTCTTCCTAATGACTCCAGCTGCTGTTTCTACAATTTCACGTAGGCATCCATATCCATGGAAAGCTTTGGAAACACATATTGACTTTTGTATGAACATCACTGATTCCATCTACAGAGATGGAAACATCTGCAAAGATCCACAGCCTTCCCTTACCCCTGTCTGATTCACTGAAGAAGACAAGTTTGCTGGTGTTTGGTAACCCACTGCCTGCACTCAGAGATTCCTTCTCAGACCTAAGGAGGAGCAGAAGTTTATGGCAAATGGGTTGTTTGTCTGCTCACAAATCCTTATTTCCAGTCCAAACTCACTGAACACTTTTTCCATGCCTGCGCTTACTACCTTCCAGAGGAATAAGGCATGATGGGGAGGTTGGAGGGACAGGCATTTACACAGCAGGAACCTACAGATGAGTCTTCTTGCAATCCCTACCTCCATCCATGTCTGCCGAGGTGGGAAACTCGAGCCTCTGCGTGTGGGACCCCAAAGTGCCGGGAAATGAACAAGCATGGGGACCACCTTTTTCTCAAGCTTTGTCCCACACTGCATGGAAAGCTTGAGGTTCCCTTGTTTTAATTCATTGTCTGTAAAACCTTTATTCAGATACCAGGGACCAGATCTGTTCTCAGATGCTCGTAGCCAAACTCAATTTTCATTTCTAGCCTAGTGGGCATATCGGAGAGTGAAAGTTAAAAACCGTATTTCCTATTTAAACAGAGAAACTTTGCTTTCATACAGTATTGTGGTTATCAACCGGGACCTGATGGAAACAGAGGGAAGTTTCCATTGCCTTGCCAGTGCTGGCCGGGGGTCCCAGCTCTCAGCACCTCCTGCCATCCCCCACCTCATGTTCTTCAACATCCTTCCATCCAACAGTAGAAACTCAATGAAGCACTGCCACAATTTAAATAGTTATTTGCATTTAATTAACAATGACAACATTTATTTTAATACAGTTAAATCAGAGTAGCATTTAATTTAATTTTAACAAGATAGTTATTAAGCTAACCAAATATCAATTGATTGCTGAAGAAACCACATTGTGAAACAAATAAGTTGAGAAATAAATCTTGTTGCCAGGCCATTAATGAAAAACCACATAAATAATAAATGTCTAATTAGGTTCTCTTTAATGAAGAGCTCCAACTCTTCATTGACATTCCTTGGGAGGGCTGGTGCCTTCCCAGGTTGGCTACTGGGAGAGAGAGGCCTGATCCAAGCACTCAGAAGGCTATACAGACTGACCCACGTTGGGCAGTTGGGTTTAAAGAGGAGCTCAGCCCCTCCACATGCTGCCTAGCTGGGACAGCCTTGCTCCGCACCCCTCAAGGAGCTGAGTCTCAGAGATCTGAAGCACCTCGCTCAGGTGTGGGTGGGATGCCAAAAGTCAGGGAGCAGGGATACACCACTGAGTTCTGCTCCTGCCAACACCATGGGACTGCAGGGTGTGGGGGTCATCCCCCCAAAATCACCACGTCTTTACCCTGTCCCTCTCAGCACGAGCAGTTTACCATGCTTTCCTGCAAATCGCCCTGTGTCTGGAGCACCAAAAGCTGTCAGTTACAGCAGACATAAACATTTCCTTTTCTACTATTGCTAAGGACTTGTAATTTTCATCCATTTGTACGGGTGCATATCATTTCCAGGAGGTTTGTTTGTTTGCTTATTTAAACACAGCACTCTTAGGGGGAGTTATTTTCATTGCTTTTCTGACCATCTGCTCTGTCCAGCTGCACAAAACAGACAAAAACAATCTCACTCAGGCAACTCCGAATCAAGTCTGCAAGCTCTGCTACAAGCCTACTACAGTACATGCAGGCTCAGTTTAAAGTCCTCAAGTGACAGAAAATCCACTGAATCCCTACACAAGTTGCTCCGATGGTTAACTATACCCACTGTGAAAAATGTGCACCTTTCTCTGAGCCTGAGTTTGTCTAGCTTTAATGCTTACTCACCAACTCTGCTCGTGCCGCCTTCTGCCGGATTTAAAAAAAAAATAATAAAAAATATCACTAACAATCAGAAATAAATTATTTCATCCTGAAAAGGATTAAAGTATAAACAAAGTGAAAGCAAACCAAAGAGGTTCATCTGGGTAGAGACAACTGCCACAGGTGGCCCTTCCATTGCCAGTCCCAGCACTCCCTCAGCCTCTGCCTGCCATGGGAGAGGGCAAAGGCTCTTCTCTCCGCCATCATGTCTATAGCAATTTCAAGGAAACAGGGTCAGAAAGCCAGTTTACTAAAATGCATATTAGTCCCACCAGTAGAAGCTTCCCTTTTTTAAAAAATAAGAATTAATCCACAGTCCTCGCCTGAAAAGGCGAAAAAATAATCATACAGTCCTCGCCTGAAAAGAAGACTACACACAGGCTATGCCCTCAGATAACCCCCTCAAAACTGTGCTTCCCCCAGAATTTCCTATATAGGCATATAACCTCTCTTGCAACTGGATCACTTGAGGAGAGGGTGTCGTTTTCTGTTCTGTTGTATATGTTTTTAATAGGCACTGGGCTGTGCATATTAAAATTTGTTAAGTGCCCACTGAAAAGCTGCTGTCTCCACTACGGTTGGGGAAGGCTCAAGAGAGCTCCTCTGCCTGAATTGCACTGGGGAGGTGCCACCAAAGGACCATCACCTCCCATGGATGGGCACTAGCAGTGGGGACAAGGGCTGGGAAGGGACGTGGGGAGGCTCAGACCACGCATGCATGGCCCCTTCTTCTCTACAACCCCTGAGGGAGCTTTACTGGGTAAACTGCAATCCAAAGTAAACCATGATGGATTGGTCATGCCCATTAGATAACTTGGACCTGCAGAATTGAATTCTTCCAGTAAATGTGGCTGTGGTTCACATCAAGGCACAAGGGCCCATATAGCTGAAAGCACACTTCTACTAAGGCAAGACCATCTGTCCAGAGGATCAAGAACTCATCCAGGCTAATTTTGCACAATTTTGCTGTACCATGCTAATGCAATGAAGCCACTGCAGCCTTTGACAGCAGTGTCCCATCTCCACACGACCCTGCTATGTGACATCCAGCACCAAACCCGACTCCCTCCACTGGCTCTCTCCACCCTGCTTGCTTGGACACCAGGAGTGGGCCTTAACCAGAGGCTGAAACAACACAGCGCATACATCCCTAATCATAATAAAAGCAGTGACCTGGATTTGTTGGTGTTATGTTACACAGATCAGAGGCTGTGATTTCTATGAGGGAAGCAGGTGTTTTGGAATATGATCTATTTTTCCAGGAGGATGCGATATAAATATTTTTCAGCTAATTATTTTGTGCCAAAGCATAAAGAAGTCATCTCCAAATAGGACTTGTCAGCTTGGAAGATGCTGAGGACTTTACACATCATTTTAGGCTTGACAGTGATCATAAGGCAGGTTGAGTTGCGGCAGCAAGGGATCCAGCCTGCCTCAGATGAATCCCTACACCAGCAATACAGCTTCACTTGTAGCCAATGTGCAGTAAACCACACTTACTTTTTTTCTTGCATCTCTCCATGGCTGTTTTCCAAACAAAGCAACTTAAACACATTCTGGGAAGAAAACTAAGCAATTAGACAGAAAATGTCAGGGACCTTGTATGGTATAGATGAAATAGCTGTTGAAGACTGGCAGAAATAGCCAGAGGATGCATGTGGGCATAGACAGTACTGCAGGCTGGGGAGAAAAGGTTGTCAGCCACAGAGCCAAAGACCATGTGACAATTCCTTCACAACCAAAAGATGTTCATTTTGTTAGGTCATGGACATCCATCACCCCTAAAATGACCAGCATGCAACAGGTTAAAGCGATTATGCTGAAAGGGGAGAGAGCCTGCAGTGCAAATACTGTTAGCACATCCGTCACAAAAGAGTAAATTATTAACTCCTCCTAATTAGGTGCCACTCCCATCCCACCTCTAGGTGTTACCGGGCTTTGAAAGGATGGAGACACCATGTGAGGAGGTTTAACAATGCAATCTCCTTGCCACATGACTAAGCGGGTCTGTACCAACACCACCCTTCCACCAGCTCTTTTGGCCATGGCAGATGAAAACTCACTTCCCCTGTTTACCATCTTGCGATAAACCTCCAACGGAAACATTTTTTCCTACAAGTGACAGAATTTTGAGAAAACACCCAAAAATCCTTCCCCAGGCTTTTGTGACAGGCCCGAGACACCCCTGCCAACGCCTGCCAGCACAGGGGGCATCTGTGAGGGCTCATGCCATCACTTGCGATTACATGGTGACCTGCATAAAGAGCCACCACCAGCACACAAGAGCCATTTTCTTTCTTGTAAGGAAACAACAAATAAGAAGCCTGAGTTGATGGTAACAGGACTCTTAGTGTAATACCCTCCTATCTCATCTTCTCCCCATCACTTGCATGTGATTCTCTGCCATCTGACCAGCACTGTTATCTATTTATTATCCAGGAGCAATGTGTCTCACGGAAGGGTCTCACGGAAAGCAGGAGGACCTGCCTGCTCTCTCCTGTCTCCGATGCAGGCCCACCTCTTCTCCCAGCCACAAGGGGCACATCAGCCACTGCAGCGGGGAAAGGCAAAGCAGGAGGAGTGAGGGAGACCCAGGCACCCCGCCCTGGTGCACGCAGGAAGGCAGGTCCGAGTGTTTAGGAGCAACCTTTGCTCACTTAGCTGCAACGAATGCTACCGAGAACCACGTTACCATTTAATAACTGATGATCGGTAACACAAGAAACTCTGCAAGCTGAGGGCGCAATATCATGACTTAGGAATGATCTTTCCCGAGGTTTCCCTTTACAGGGCTTATAAAACCTGCTTGGCACAGCACTTCAGTTTCCAGGTACAAACAGTTTAGAAAAAAGAGGGGAAAGCAAAGCAAAGCACAGCAAGTGTGCAACATTATTGTGAGCTCAGAAGATGTTAAATGAATTAATTCAATTCATTCTTAAATTTAACTGGCAAGATTTAATGGTTCACATTGAAAGCATGAATAACTATTCTGTTCCGTGAATGACTACAGTTTAGTGACTCTTGATGTCAGTGTATTTTGCCCAGGGTAAAACTTGCTATATGAATTATTCACTGCTGAGTGGATGGAATGAATGGGGTCATGCTCATAGACAGGATGCCAACTGTGGTTATTTGACATGACAGGGCAAACTCAATGCTGACAAAGGACAATAGTTAATTTACAGTGTGGTACTGGGGCTCAGTCATTCTCCTTAAGATCTCTATAGAAAGCAGGGCACTTTTTGTCATGTACTCCACATTAAGATGGATTCTGTGTGCCAAAAAACACTGAAGCATAGCTCACTTTTTAAAATGTTCACTAGTTTAAAGGCAAAAAAAAAAAAATAATCTACCTTCCTGTCTTCTTTGGCTGAAACATTGCTCCAAAGAAAATGTGTTTAAGAGCAACTTAAAAACAAATGGAGGAACGCACCTATATATCACCAGAACATCTTGTCATAGATGCAGTAGTTGATAGCTGCTACTACCTCTCCTTGATAGAAAAGGATCTGGCAGCCTCTGCCTGGGCAGGGTCTCGAACTGGAAATAATAGCGCTTTTACCTAAGCTTTTATTTCCAAAGCCAAGAGAGAAGAGACTGGGCAAAGTTTCCACACTAAGTATTTACAGCGAGCAATCAGAGCAAGGCATTTTACCAGCCTTCTTAAAAACCTGTTGCTTTAATGCAAGCCATTTGTAATCTGGAAAGACAGGATGCAATTCAGCTTGATCTGACAAATGGGCCACAAAAGTTTACTTACGCATAATAATGATACATTCATCTTCACTTTACACTTCCCAACTGCATGCTTATTGCAAACATCTGTGTTGCTGAAATGACTGGCATTACAACTCATTTATATGGTTTAAAAATAGTGATAAATGAAAACCAGGGGGTGGCAGGGTGGTGTGTGTGAGGTGCTTTTGCCTCCCAAATTTCATAAATTTACTTTCATCTTTGAGCAGTTTTCCGTGAATGGGCTGAGTCAGTGCCCTGGTGTGTACAGAAACAACTTCATGGGTAACTTCCAAACTATCAACACTGCACAAACTTTGTGTGCAGTAATACACCTAATACTTAGAAGAAAGGTTAAAGGAAGGATGACTAAAAGGCGGCTTTGAATTTCCCTCCATGTCACACACGCCCTACCATCCACTTGCAGGAGAGGCCACTGCCACGTAGGCCAGCAGCGCCCTTCAGACAGCAGCTACGTGGCCATGCTGAGATCACCAGTAAAGCAGCTCAATTCTTGATGCCATCCCCAAATTCAAGTGTTTTCTTGCCTTATGCTAAAATGGTACACTTTCTTTCAAACAGTGATGTGCTGGAGACCATGCCTACCTCTAAAATGAGCCTGCCTGCCTGCCTGAATTTGCTGGGTTTCATCCCTCCTGACGCTGGATGATTTGGCATAAATCCTGCCTGAGATACATTTTGCATGGTTAACAGTGAAATGGGATATTTCTCCTTGGCTCCCAGATCTGTTAGGTATTGTATGTATTTCTTTTTTGACCAGATGGCACTTCTGCTTTGTAGCTGCACATGAAGTATTGAATTTCTGTGCTTACATTTGGCAAGCATGTAACATCCCTGGGGATCACAGATACAGGTTAGTACACTAAAAAAGCTCCCAAGTAGTCTTAGGAGGCTTTCTCTCCTTGTCCATCCAGGTATTATTTGACTGCCTTTGTTTATGCCATGACATTGTGTACTCTTCATCGTCACGTGGAACATCTCAGTGACCCTCTAGCCAGGCTGATGGACAACTAGGTGTGAGCATTTCAAGCTGTTGCCGTAAATCACTTCATAGCAAAGCTCTTTAAACTGGTTCATGGCTGGCTTGGTTGATTGTTTTGGTGTATCTCAGTATTTACAGTAAAATTAACAGGTCTGTTGTACTCATGCCAAGCTAGTAGAAGGCAAGAAGTCAATTTTGAACATGATGTATGATGCATCTCCTTCTCTAATAGTGCTCACATGCCACTCTGGCACAGCGCTCATGCTAACATGCACTGGGGACACTGAGACCACAAGCTAAGCAGTGTAAAAAAATCTCCAACTGTTTACAAATGCTTTCCACTCACACGAATCCCTGTCTCAAAAACACTGGTCAAACTTTTCACGTGATTCCTTCTGCAAGGCATTTCATTTTATCACCTCTTTCCTTAATTGTTGCTAAAGATTTAACACCAAACTAAGGGCCAACTCTGCCTGGAGGAGCAATGCTTCGAGTCTCACAACATTGCTGCTCTGTGCAGAGGCTACCCACCAGCTAATATACCTGCTTTCTACCTGCCTCATGCTGACGTAGCCCCAGTCCTCTTTGCTGTTTCTCTACTAGCACTGCATGAATCACCAAGAAACTTGAATAAACTTGGCCAAGTGAATTTCAAATCCCAAGAGCTGCCAAACTGAGTTTGTCCTTTCACATGTGAGCACTTTTGAGATTGTTTTTGTGCATTGTGGGTCAGCTGATAGACAGGGGAAAGCTGCGTACATCACAGAAGCTACTGCAGCAATTTCCTCCCTGCACATTTTCTCTGAAGGCAGTGAGAACATTCTCGCAGGTGAGACCCATGGCCATCTCAATTACACACTTGCATTTGACATGACTGCGTTATACTCACACATATCATTGTTAAGTAAAACTACAAGAATAAAGAAATAGACGAATTAATAGAAAAGGTAAAAGCAAGAGCCTATTTTGCAGATACCCATTTCAGCAGCCCCCTCAGTCCAGCATGGCAGCCAGCATGTGGGGTTCATCAGCTCAGTCCTGAGTTGCAATATATCCCCTGCCATTTCCTTGCACACCCTTCTCCGGGGCAGGGGGGCTGAAAAAGAAGCAAGCAATTCTCACCCTCCTGGCTCCAGCTCTGGTAGTCATTGGAGTGGCAGGATGGGCGTCTGAGGTTGTTTGTACAACCCCACAGGGAGAGGATAGAAAGGGGCAGCATGCAGGGCACAGCAAGAACTGTGGGGTGTCTGCTGCAGCCATGGGGGAGGTTCTGATGCCTGGAGGGGCTGGCTCCAACCTGCAGCAGAGGGTACACCAGGCTTTCCCTCCAGCACTTTTTCACCTGCAGGTATGAGGAGGCCAAGGGGGAAGACAGGGAGAAGGAAAAAGAAAAGAGCTGACAAAGAATGAAAAGGAAAGTAACCAAAATGAATGCAAAGAAAATAAATAAATAAATAAATAAAAAGCCCACTTCCCTGATTAATTTTGGTCTCATCATTCACTGAAAAGGGCTGGATGGTGCAGCAAAAGCAGGGCACACGGCTGTGTTAGGAGGAACATCTGAATGAAATTCTGTCTCACCACCATCTTCTTATGAACATGCTCTACAAATATGGCCCACTTGTGGCACAGCTGAACATGTGCAGCAGGTCGCTGCACTTACACAACGGCACAACTGGATGGTGCACAGGGAGAATTGGCTGCTCTTTTGCCCTTTCAACAAGAAAAGCCTGCGCCACTATGAAGCCTACAGTTGAGAAGCTATTAACTTGAGGTATGTTTTCCAACCCCTGCTATGTGATTTTCAGGGCTGACTGCTGCAGACTGGAGAATACTTCCTCAATTTTTTCTCTTTCTGTATGTTCTGAATGTTTCCTTCGCGTAGACATTTGTCCAATTTCAGATAATTTCGTGTCTGGAATGTCTACGTAAGTCAGTATGTGGGACCATCACAAGGCAAAAATAAACATTGTTGCAGGAATTGCTTCTTAACACCAAAGACTTTTCATGGAGATTTGTGCCTTGGTGTACATGTGCTATTGGCAAAAGATTTAGTGCAAGCAATGGATCTGGATTTTGTTTGTTACAATTTCTATCTGTCATGCACAGAAAATCCCTTTTATTAGGAAAAATAAGAGCTACAGAGCCCTTCACTGCTTTCTTTGTTGTCCCTCTGATTTCAGGTGCATTACCGATGAATAATATCCTATAATAAAATACAAAGATTGCAGTAATTGGACATGTTAAATATCGGTGATGCAGTGGGCCTCTGGATTGCTAGGCAGTAATTCAACAGCATCCTCTTGAAGCAGAAGCATGCTGAACTATGCCATTCCCTGCTGCTTCCAACTCCTACTGATGCTGGTAACTATCTTTCTACAAAGCACAGTTGGATGAAACGTAAAGAAAAAGGTAAAAGAGTGTACCTTGCTGTCTATGCACACTCAAGTGCCAATCAGCTAAAGGCCATCTGGGAACAGAAAGACACTGCTATTATCTTCTTTCACAGTCCATACTGCCATTGCTGAGATAGGATTTTTGAAAACACACATGTAAAGTGCATCCTGTTATTTAATATGTTTCTTTTTTTCCACTGAATTACATAGGAACACTGCCCTTTCCATACATGGATTTATTAGGTCTGTGCAGGTAGAGAATCAAACCAGATTTGCTATTTTCTAGAATCTTCTGAATTGACAGACAGAGAAAGCTCAGAGCTGGTTACCACTGGCCTCACTGATAGCACTGATAGCACAATCGGGAAGTAACAGCACCGGATGCTCACCCCTCTGGCACAGCTACAGCAAGTCATTCCTGGCAGTCATTGCTGGTGCTTCCCTGACTCCAGTTCACAGTTTATCTATTTGTTGAAAATCTAGGTCCAGCTATAAACACTGCAATAGTACCAGGCTCCAATCTGGAGGTCAGACAAGATCTTCCGAAATTTCCAATGTGCTAGGAAGTTCCTCTAAGTAATAAAGAACTAAATACCTGACACATGCTGTTTTACTCAATGGAAAACTCACACGATTACTGAATTAAACAGTACTCTCAGAATTCCTCCTCTTTCAGCCCATGTGACATTCACCTGTTATCTGTACCATTGCCCACATGCTCAAGGGAAGGATCCCAGGCTAAGCAGGAGTCTTATATCTGGGCTTGGCCTGCGTGCTCCCCAGGCAACCCATCACATCCCCTTCTTGCTGCCATGCCCCATGGAGGAGTTTGGCTTTAGCTGTCAGCAAAGCACTCAGAGATGTGCCTCTGCACATCCTTAACCCAGCACTGGGATGTCTCTCTGGTTTGAACAAATGGCCCCCAGGGGACAGGGCTGCAATTTTGTGTGTCCTGGGCCTGCTTCTGGTCACTGTGAAAGTAATCATTCTGCTCAGCTGCTTAACAAGAGGGCAGAGAATCTTGTGGAGATGGCAAAGCAAAGGTCCTAGGGTTGAAGTTCTGTGTATGCACATATACAAATATTTCTATTCCCGTCACCCAAATCTCTTGATCCACTTATCTTTCTAAGAGGTAAAAGTGGGCTTTCTTCTCACAAATGTCTTGATCTTCCTTACTTGTCCCCAGGTGTCACAGGCCCCTTGGACAACCATCACCCACCTCCTGCCTTGGGTCCTTCTCTTGTACATCTGCCTGCACCACAAATGCCAGAGCAAACATGCTAGATACAGAGGCGTTTCTCAGATTATTACAGAACCTATTTTAACAGATGACTTATGTCTGTGGAGTAATGAATGTGGGAAACAGAGATACATTTCACACTTTTAGGAAGCTTAGAAAATTGCGATACTTCTAGGAATACAAATCACATAGATTTAGGTACATTGAAAAATCCCTATCACCACCCTGCTTAATTTCTTTGCGCCTGTACTTCAACTCAGTTTCTATGTTAACTACCATTTAAATGGCTAACTGAAAAAAATCTTCAACTATGCTCATGAATATGAATAGTCCCTGGTTTCTGTTGTACAGGATTTTGTTTACATAGGGAATGGAAAGTTTGTTGTGGTTCACATACACAGAAAGTATTTCAGCTGTAAACACCAGTTGGTGAAATTGTGCATCACTCATTCAGTATGGTCTTTGGGTGCAACGGTTATGTTTAAGCACCTGCAATCTCTCTCAGGCAAATCTACCATTTAGATTTCCATTTTTTTTATTTAACAGGAGGTAAGCAATCAGCTGTAGAAGGGACATTTGCAAGTGTGAAAGCAAATGAAACTGTGGGGGAGGAAGAAGGAGGGAGAATGACGAGTGCTTTACTGAAGATCTCAACAAAATATTGTTACTAGATAGAATTTCTCGCAACAAAATGAATCAAACAGAAGGGACACATCAGGGAGGACACACACAAAGCTGTGATCTACAGGAGTGGAGCTCAGAGATGTTGTGAATTTGGACTATTCAGAAATACCACACAATAGACTCCTATAAAGATCATGGTCTACTTTTCAACAGACACCCACACACCAAAATACTGCCCACATTTGGTGAAATCTAATAATCTAGTTCTTGTCACTGGTAACTATTGGAGTTCAGGAGCTGAAATAATATTTGGTTAAATAAGTGCTATTTATTTCCATAAAGGTCTTTCTCCACTCTTGCCATTTTGAAAGCAAAACTCAAGGTCTGCAAGTACAGACGTACGACACTAAATTACACTGTGCCTTATAGCCATAGGCAGAGAACACCTATACTGAAAAGCTACTCAAATAGAAAGAGCAAGTCTCTGGAGAAGCCTGAAAGAGAAAAAGCAGCCAGCGTTGTTCTTTCCTATAAGGCAGGGATGCAACATAAGAAAAAAGTTTGAATGTCACATGGATTGAGACTTGCAGAAGGTGGGGAAAAGTATTCTCCAAAGGACATATTTTTGGAGCTGCTGCGGGAAATCTCTCTACAGGCAGATCTTGCTGTGGGGGAAGCTCACACCCTGCCATGAGGGAGGGCTGGCCCATTTGGAGCTCAGGATAAACACTTGGCAGCAAAACAAGCTCCATCAAGGATCTGTATCAGGACTGGGCATGTCAGTCCTGCAAAGATTAACACATATGCTAAGCTTTCTGCACATGA
Source organism: Strigops habroptila (assembly GCF_004027225.2). Taxonomy (NCBI): domain Eukaryota; kingdom Metazoa; phylum Chordata; class Aves; order Psittaciformes; family Psittacidae; genus Strigops; species Strigops habroptila. Next base: position 34,823,708 of record NC_044281.2, read on the forward strand.
ATGTTCCCACTCTAATTCACGGGTGTAAACATATGCGTGTGTGTAGAACCAGGACCTCAGCGCCTTTCTTCTCTAGCTCACATGGAAGTTTTTCTGACTGTAAACGTGCAGGAAAGGTTTTGAACAGAGTTAACTGAACAGCTTCTGCTGCAGGTCAGAGTGTTTTGAGACCAGCAGATAGTCAGAAATATGACTGGTCCATATGGCTTATTGCTATGAGATTCCCTCAACAGAAATGCCCCTGATATCCAGGAACTATTGGTTTTATTTTTTAATCTTATTTTTTGATTGCTGCTAAACTTGTTTCTCATCTGCTTAAGTGTACCTTTATTTAATGGTTCATCTAGATTTAACTACAGGTCAGTTTGTGACATATGGGAGCCATGTAAAACTAATCTGAATAATTATTTATTTTATTGAAGTTTTGTCCAAATTACTTTAGATTGTTCACACTTTCAAGGGAGCTTTTGCCTCCATATTCCTTACTAAGGCTAGCTCACTCAAGATTTGATCAGATTTGTGTCATTATCAGCCGTCTTGACAAGGGGATTCAGGACATTTAAACTCAGTGGTTCATTACACGTATTATGGGCTTTTTATTAGTATTCTTCCAATTGTGACAGTAACTTGTCTAATCACATTTTGTTATACCCTGTCTGATCTGCTGCTGAGCTGCTGGAACTTGAATTTTGGAGCAAAATGATTGCATGAGATGTGGTCAGAGTGGTCAGCTCTTTGAGCAATGATGGTCTTGGTACTCAGATCAAATATTTGTTCGTAGTTCACCAACAAATTTCCTTTATAAAAGGGATAATTTGTATGCTATCTGACAAATGTGCTGTTTATAATCATGAACAGAAAAGCTGTTCAATGTATAGCAGGAATTTCTGGGTGTCAGCTGACCACCTTAACCAAGAGCATTTCTCCCGTGTTGGGAAACTGAGGTCTCTTCACCAATTACTGCTGCCTTTTTGTAATCAAAAGGGAGGGGGGAGAACTTTGAGGCTTGGATTCCACGATGATTTGATTGAACCATGAGTAAATCAAAGGGGAAGATGAAAAGAATTCCTGGGAAAGTATTTATAAACCCGCAGGACTGAATGACAAGCATCCAAGATTGCTAGCAGAATAGAGGGAAGTGCGATACCTTGAGCAGTGATTTTTGAAAGTTCATGGAGAACAGATGAGGTGCCAGAGGATTTCAGAGCCACAAAATACAGCACTCAACTGAGTTATAAAAAGGGGCATCCAGGAATTTACTAACCAATTCATTTAACTTCAATAGCAAGTAAACTATGTAAGGAGTCATAAAGGAGCCATTATGAGAACTTAGAGCAACCCAGAATCATAAATAATTGGGTGGGAAAGGGCTTTAAGAGGTCATCTAGTAATCTCGTCAGAAATCTTGTAAGAGTAAACATTCAGCAAAATATGGTACTCTGATATACACATTTCAGCTGGCCCTTTCTACACATCTGAGGAGAGTATTCAACCATTGTTTGGGGAGGGGGACCATTCCTTGAACAAAGCCCATTTAAAGCAAGGGACTTTCTTGCCTTTTCTGCACAATTTTGTCTCAGTATTGAGCGAAAATCTCCAGAGGTGACAGGCGAAATTACAGCAGCTGGCACAGGAAAGGAAAGCTGTTAAACTTGATGATCCTCTTTTTCAAATTAATACACCCTGGACAGAGACCTAAGTAACAGATCAACTGGGGGGCGAACTCTGGTAACATAAGCAGCTAATGCTGGGGCAAAGGGGCTGGGAGGGAAAGCACTCTGGCAAAGGGATTGTAAAAGAAAGCCTCTCCTGCCAAACAGTGTAGGGCAACCAAGAAGTCAGCCTGCCTTGCCAGAGAAGTAGGAGAGGCCACAGCCAGCACAGGGGCAAGAGGAGCCAGGGTGCCTCCTAAACTCCCACCTGAGCCCTGGGCAAGTGCGAGCTGGCCATAGAGGCGTGCTTTCAGGGGTCACCACTACTTTGCCTTAAGCTGGGCATTTCTTAAGCTTCCTGGAGCAACAGCTATATCTCCTCATGGTCAAAGCACAGCTCCCATGGTCAGGAGGGTGCCCTGAGGAGGGACAGGCATCACATGGGCAGCCAGCAACCGTACAAGGTCTAACACCACCTCGGGGTGGCGGCCAGCAAGAGGAGCTCTGCCATGAACAGGGACGAGGGCAAAAGTTACTTTTCTTTAGGGCTTGGAAGGCTCTTTATGCATTAATTGGAAACTTTAAAAAGCTTTACTTCAACTCATGCTTCTGCAAATTTTTATATCATTTAAATCCTTCACTGAAATGGTAAATGATAACTTTTAGGTCCCGAATACTGTATCGAGTTTAGTTGAGTAGTTCAGGAGATCCAAAGAATTACTGAGTGACGGAGGTTAGATTAGGAAACCAGGATGGGGCCTCTAGCTCTCACCCTAAAATGCTGAATTGCAACCTGACCTTGACAGAAAACCACTAACCCTGAAGCACTGAACTGCCAGTGCAATACAAGAGCTTTGCCTCCCAGGTACAATTTGGCATCTTTCCTTCTGCTCATACACAGCTGCTCACCAAAGCCAACCAGACAAACTGCCTGAGTTCTGAATAAAGTAACAATCTGTGACTGCAAAACTTATCTAGGACTGTGCGCAGCCAGATACATGTTGATTTCCCCCATAAATGCAAAATGACATGAGGCCATTTTGAAAAGAATGAGGAAAAAAGAATAGAAGTTTACTTGTCATTAGACATAGATAGTAATAACCAAAGGCAATAACCAAACCATGTGAGGAAATTGAATACAGACAAACCACTATGCTAAATGACAGAGGAGCACAAATTATGTGCAACAGAGCTCTTATTATATGGCATTCTGATTACCTTCAATTATATTTTTTAACAGACATCCATTTTTATTTTTGCTTCTAAAACAGGTGAAGTTCCTTTCAAGTATTGACGTCAGCTAGCCTCATCAATTGTTCCTGTAATATCTCAACTACCACTACAGCCACAAATGCTATGAAAGAGCTAAGCACTCCCTGCACAAAGGGGATTCGGTTTGGTCACTGCCGCAGCGAGTATGCATGGCCTAGTCTTTTACAGCATAGTAATTGATACCGATTTTGTGTGGTAGAGGTCCTTCCCTCCATGCACTGGTCGTCATTTAAAAAAAAACAAAAAACCAACCAAAAACAAAACCAAAAAAAACCACCAAAACAGAAAAGTAAGTTAAAGACATCATGATCCAACTTGAAAAAAGTCTGATTTTTTTTCCCCCTCTTTAAAAAATACAGTGAATTTAGTACTCATCAGACGTGCTGGACCAAGTCTATGGCAGACTTCCAGCACCGTCCGCAGGAGAGCAGATCTCCGTGCGGGCCTGCCTGTGCTGCTTGGCCATGCTTTTGGGGTGCTGCTAGCACAGCAGCACAGCATGGACTTCTCTTCAGTATAAAAGCCTCCACTACTCAGAGGCCATGCAACAAGAATACCATGACTCACTACAACCTGGATCAGAGGCCACGTGGTTGCCAGTTCAATGTTCCTGAGCACATCCAACTCCTGCTGTGTCCATTCTTCCCCTTCTCTCCATGCCCCCCCCCCACCCCCCTGCCTCCAGTATTTCCTGTTTGGTCTTTCCTTCATGTTTTGACCCTTAGTTATTACTAAAGCTGCATCCTTCTCTCTCACAGGAGTCCTGGATTGCACTATTTATTTATCATTGCTCTTATTTTGTTTTAAAAGACATCCACAACCTGGGGATGTGGGGTGGGGAGAATGGATGCTACCTGAAGGACAGTTCAATGGAAAACTTCAAGCTGTGCCAGGCTAAACAAGGAAGGCCACAAGAGCTGCAGAGGCCAGCTGAGTCCAAGGGAGCACCTGAACTTCCTGGTGAAGACAACAGAAACACCAAAGTGACACTTTTGCTTCCTTCCTATTTATCAGATGAACCCAACTGGGGGTTTACTTCCAGGTCTGAAGAAGGTTTGTACCAACAGGCGGTTTCACGTGGCCCCACAGAGGAAGAGCTGGAGGTTACCCATGAGATGGCCACCCTCTGGATCCCAAATGTCAGCAGCATGGGGCAGCCCAGCAGTTTACTAAAGCCATGCAGCCACATCTAAATGACCACACAAGGCTGCTGATGAAACCTGAATCCTTGGGTTCATTTACTGCTTCTCTGTATCTGGAGAAACTGAAACATCACGGTCACTGAAACATCTTCGCTGGCCACAGATTTCAAGTGCCCTCGAACGCAGTTTTTGTTTAGGTACTGTTTTCATTTATGTCAAGTACCTTTCACAAGCACAAGCATACCTGTTTCAGCTAACTGATTGACAAATACCAATGTCAGAGACTCAGATGGCAGCTGACTTCTACCCAAGCTTTACAGATAAAAACAATTGTTTTTGAAGGTCCGTTGGAACGTGCTCTCCCACAAGATGTCCAGCATCTCTTGCTGCAGCCTGAGCTAAAAATATTACAAGTATAGTTCAGGCTTTTGTCATTCCCACTGCCCACGGGAGCAGGATGTGCAGAGGCAGAGGATCAGAGGATATAAAAAGTTCATTCAGTAGTATGTGTTTTCTACATTCTTAAAGTGACCCCAAACACTGTAAGCTTCCCATTCAGTTTTGACCGGAAAGTTTGGCTTTTTCCTGACCCTCCTCTGGCCAGTGGGAAGCAGGAGTTGGGTCTCGAGCTGTCACTTTGATGCTGCTTTCCTGCAACTCTAATAGATCTTCTGGTTCCCATGCCCACAAATTGCCCATGACTCCCCATTCCTGCCCAGTGGATCCGAGCGTCCCTACAGCAGGGCCACTGCTGACTGAGACTCATGACAGCCCTAACCCACCTCTTGCTGGTCCCTTGTCCCCTACCAGACTCCCAGCTGCACCTGGTGACACCAACATAAACTGTGTCCCATGACATAATGAGTAAGACAAACTGGACCTGTTGCATCCTCACAGGATCTCTCAGATTTAGGTCAGGATATTAACTGAGCCTAGCTCCTCTGAAAAGGCTATAAAGCAAGATTTTACATTTCTTCTTTCTGCTCATTTTTTCAATCTAAGATTAAAAGCATTTCTTTCTGAAGCCTGAAGTCTTGCTGATAACCCTGAAGTCCTAACCCAGGTGGTGGTGTGATTTGGAATGAGGTGGTAACCATGTATATTAGATGGAGAAGATACAGAGGTTTCATTTCCTACAAATTAATTCTCTACAAGCTGTGTAAACTTTCCTTTGTATAAACAAAGTCTTTACAGACAAAGATGTTAGGGTTTTTTCCCCTTTCAATTATTTAGAGAAAAAATAGAAATGGGATTTTGCTGTCTAGGCACTTCAGCCAGTACCAGCAGATCGAAAGCTGCTCTTGTTGCCTTCCGCAGTGCACTTCCTCACACTTCTGACTATAAAACAAATGTAAATAAACTTGCAAAGAAAGAAACAACCTTGTGCAGCCGGATATTACTAAGCAGTTTCAAGTTGCTACACTAGATTGACACCAATGTGTAGTTATCCCCCAGTACAAACACCATGATCTCTTACTACAAATGGGCAACACACTGTAAAGCCAACACAACTGCCCATGGCAATACCATGGTGTCATCTTCTCTCCCATCACTTCTCCATGCTCTTACTTCAGGGAGGCTCAAAAACTCAGCTCTAAAAATGCATCAAACAGTAATTCTGGAAAAGAAGGAATAATCCACATAACCAGCTTGGTGGCCTGACTCTGGTTCATGTGTTTGCTCTCCATTACCTGCACATGTACAGTGTGTCCCAGCCTGCCGCAGAGGCAGGGAGGGGAGCTGCCCATTTCGCTTTGCTCTCATTGTTGCACTTTGAGTCTGATGGAGCCTCCTGCAAGGAGAGGGGAATTGTCCCTCCTCAGAAAGCTCAGGGCACCCTCAGTTTGGAGGGTGAGCGTGAGAGGGAACAGAGATGACTGCAATGCCTGGGGGGCTTGGCAAGTCCCCTGGGAGGAGTGGGGAGCAACCTGGAGTTGCCAGCCTCAGTGGCAATGGAGAGATGGTGGCTTGTCTGGGGACACAGGGGAGTGGGCTGGAGGGTGTTACATAGAAGGCACTGGGCTCAAAAACAAGACTAGAGGAAGGACCTGCCCTCCAAGGGCACAAAAAGACCCTTTTATTTTAACCTGAGGTTTTTTTCTGCTTCAAAAAGTTACGCTGTGGGAGCCTGTTTTCTGAAAACATGGCGACAGGGAGTCCCTGGGAGTCTCCTCACACGCACGCTTTCAGGAGGAACGTTTGGGTCTACCAAGGGGCCTGACTCATAGGCCCATTAGACGAGGCTTTGTCAGATAGGCAAGTCATTATGGACAAATATAAAAGTACCATTAGAAAGCAGCAGTATCATCCTTTAAAAATATTCCAGAGCACTTAATTCCCACTCATATTCAAATGTCTGTAGGATCAATTAGAAATGCTATGTGCTGTTGTTTTCCTTCATTGTATTATTTCATACCAGTACACTGCATATCATTTAAGAGGAAGAGCGCTTTCATACATCAGAAAGACATTTTTGTCGCATTAATGCTCTATGCCTAAAAATAAAACCAGATGATTTAAAATGAATGTTCATGGTATTTGCCTACCCTTAAAAAAAACCCCCCAAACACCTCCATGCCTAAAGACGTGATTTCCTAGAGGAGCAGCGGAGACCTCCTCACAATGATGCTATTTAGAGCAAAAAAACCCAAAGTCCCTGGTGCTCATGGCTCCTCATCTCGGTCTAACCTCTTCTACCTTCAAACATTTTGCACAACCCCTTGGGGCGCATTCATGGTGCGCTGCCCTCGGCTGACCACTGGGGCTCAGACACTGAGAGCAGCGGTGCTGCCCTGCTGCTGAGAGCCTCTGCTTTTGCCTGCAATACCAGCAAGTGAAGGTCTCTGGGAGATAGTGTCATGCCTTACTCTGGCTTGTTCTGGGGTACTTGGGGATTCATTCTGGAGGGTGAAATTTCAGAGTGGCAACTTCTAGAGAACATAGTGTGCATCAAAAATAAAGTAACTTGAAATATTTTGTCAGTACAACCATCTGTACTTACCTGAAACAACCTCATTGGAAAATACTACTGTTACCTAGTTCTCTCTCTGTTGATGATGTATATCTGCCATGCATGACAGCTTCATGCGAAGGCAGGGCTACCTCCTTCTGTGTCACTGCTGTCTGTAGCCACGGCTTCTCCAGACAGATACAACCAATCTGCAGCTGAGAACAGTTCACAACTCAGCTTGGGGTTTTTTTGCCTTGTCTCTTCCCACTGACTGTACTACCTGTTTCTGACAGTACCAGCGGTCTGACTTTTCAGCTTTCGCCAGGAAAAAAAGACCATTACCAGCAGTGAGAATAGATGCCTTAATACTGCTGTTCCTTTAGTTATTAAAGCCAAATATGCATTGGAATCTGATCTATCAATTTTTTTTATTAGGTACTTTATCATTTAGGCTCCATTTTCCAACCTGATTTGTTACTACAAGATAAAGCAATTATGTGTTCAAATATGATTGCACTGTAAAACTCCAGCACGTGAATTCATGGCCAAATGACAGACTCTGCTGGTGACAACTGTGGCTAGCAAAACCAGATCTGTTATGCGTGGCACTTGAGGAAAGCAGTGACTGAGCATCCAGGCTATCCCTCTGCTCTGCTGCTCCCCAAATCTCCCCAGAGTTGCACAGCACCCAACTGGGTCTGCCGCGAAGGGCAGGGAGGCAGACAGCATTATGGGGCCAAATGCAATCCACACCAAAGGGGAGCCACAGGCAAGAAAAGGAAGGGGATGGTAACCCGGGAGGAAACAAAGTGAGAAAAAGGAAAGCAAACCTTTCTCTCAGGAGCTGCGGAACACTTTTGCCCAACAAACGGAGAAGCCAGCATAGCTGCTCACCAAATCCCTACTCAGATGCTCCACTTGGTCCCAACTGGTAGCTGCCCCAGCGCTGGGGTGCAGCGCCCAGCTCGCTGGCCCCTCAGCCAGTCCAGCGTGCTTAGGCTGCTTTCAAGCAGGGTGGAGGCCTCCTCAGGACCCCACTGTCCCAGAGGGAGCCCTACCTGGCAGCTCTGCCCACAGGGGGTTACGTCAGAAACAGCACCCTGCCAGCCACTAGCTCCTCACCCTGAGTGCCCAGGCCAGCCAGGAGGAAAGGCGGCTGCTGGATGCTCGCCAGCACATCTTGCTTGCTTTAAATACTGTGTTCCAACTACATGTCCTGTTTGGTATGAAACAAACCTACCAGAGGAAATGAACAGGATTTTGCTTTTAAAATTATTGTGTCAGGTACATTAACAGTTCTACCATCCATGTTACTCAGCTCTTCAGAGAGTGCTTGGGTTTCATTTCTGCTGTAATTTTATCAGCATCTTGCTTCAAGCTTTTCCTTGGCTTTCCTGCTATTTAATTTATTTTCCTTTGCGCTCATATATTGAGCCATCTACAGTGCTCTGGTGGCTGCTGAACCTCTAGAAACACATCACACCAAAGTGTTTTAGTGAGTCACCTATTGCTCTTGTTTGTAGTTTTTACTTATGCAGCAAATACGAACTCTGTGTTTAGGACCTATTACTTCAATGATTGCTCTTTTTTAGCTTAGCAGTTGCTGAGCGCAGATAGTAAAATTGAAGATTTCTGTGCTGGAAAAGCAGTCATTTGTTAGGTTTTAACAAAATCTCTGACAGGGAGGTGGCTCACAGAAAGCAAGAACTATTGTCTAGTTATTAATACAATAAAGGTGAATATCAACCCAATTGACATCCAGGAAGCAGTGAGTCATTAAGCAGGCACTGCAGCAAGCCAGTGAGCGGTATCAGTTCAGCTCCCCTGGCATTGGCGCTGGGCTGAATGTTGTTCACCCTGTTTATCAGGGACATTATTTATTCTGTGTTATTTATTGGTGGAATATGTGAATTGACAGTGATGTGTGAATGACAAGGAGCTAAGAGGTATATCAAATGCAGGAGTCATACATCATAAATGTAGATGATTTTAAAAACTTGGAGATCTCTCAGAAAAATGAGATGTGAGTTTTAACGGGGGGGGAGGGAGGAGGAAAGATGTCAGACTATACCTGGGGCAGACATTTGCAAGGGTGGATAAGCCAGACTCACTTCTATGGAGCAGGAGTGAAAAGAGGAGGTTGACTACCTGTGAGTGCTGTCACAGCCATCAATGCTCTCACAGGTAAATCAACTTCAAGAGGATGATTCTTGACTGGAGCTGGAGGGTACGCAAAGTCAAGGAAAACTAAATTTTGCAGATTCAGGGAAGAGGGTGCCAAGGCCAGAGCCATGTAGCCTGGCTGGTACTGCTGCTGCTGCCAGGGAGGAAGGGGGCATGTATTTTGGGATGGTCTGTATGTTCCTGTACCCACTCTCTACAGCGCTAGCACTGGCAAAGTGGGCAGCTAAGCTATAGCTCTTTCTCTATATTTGCCAGTGTTTAAAACAAGGCAGAAAGAGACTCTGAAGAGTAATTATTGATCCCACAGGCTCATTACAGCTGCCTTTACTCCCCCTGCAGTGATTATGAGCAGATAGGGTGTTTTAAACAGCAGGGTTGTGTCTACATGTCTGCTAAGTGACATTTGAATGAGTTAACTAGTACCTGTGAGGAGATGTATTTTTCAACGATTGCCTTTTTTTTTTCCTATTTGGCACAGAGAAAGGCAGCAGGTAGAGAGAGTGCTTCCCTCCACCACAGGTGGGCTGGGAAATACCCCGTATCTCCCTGGTGGCCCTGCACCTCACTCCTCTTGCCACCTCCTCCTGCCCCCTCCAGTGTCTGCACACTTTACCTGGATGTAAGTCCATATGCAGCAGGAAGGGCTGCAAAGGGAAGGGAAAGCATTTTGTTTGCTTCAAGCCTTGAAACAGCTTTTTCTGGTCTGGGATAATGCCGGGATCACTGGAGGATGAACTCCTGCCATCGAATTCCAAAATTCAGAACAACTTTAAGATTGTTTAAGATAGCTCAAGTTTGGGGGCCAAAACTGGCTACCCCCAAAATTAATAATTTAAAATATGTAACTAAAAGGATTTTGGCCAAAGTTAGGGGGAGCTGTCACAAGCAGATCACAAGCAACCTCTGTTTAAATGCTTTGAGATTTCTGGGTGTCACAACTGAAAGAAAAAAGGCTCCCAGGAGCCAGAGCTGCGACACAAAACCAGCCATCTTACAGAAAATGGGGGAGATATTAAAAGTTAACCACTCCAGGGAGCCAGCAGATGTTAAGTAGAGTAATTAATTTAGCCTGAAATGGGAGAGCCCTGTCATTGGAGAACTCCTGTCCCATAAGTAGGAGACTGGCATCAGCCTGACGAGGTGTCCGAGAAAATGCTTTTCATCAGGAGAGGATGCATGAGAATTAAAGAACAGGTGAGAATATCACTCAGGAAAGAAGGTCATCTTTAACTGGACTCACAACCATTTACAGGCAAAAATCACTTCACTGGAAAGAAATAAATGTAGTCTCAGTTGAAGCAACTGCAAGAGGTTGCAGGTAACACTGAGGTAACACTGAGGTCTTACAAAAGATATGAACCCAAATAAAAGACAGGATGGCAGGGGCATATCTACAGCAATGATCCTTGAGGCCTGAGGGAGAAAGGTGAACAGCGCTGGCAGGCTGTGACAGCCAAGCATGCAGCCAGGGACTCCATGCACGAAGAGAGCCTCCGTGCAGCCCTGTCCACAGCTGCCAGTTGGCTGGTGCTGAAAAAGCTCTTGCTCCAACTCAGCCCCATCCATGAGATGGGATTCACACCCAATGGCAGGGACCATGGGGAAGGTGGGTGGAAAATCTCCCAGGGGTCTGTCACAAAAGGCGGGTGGGAAAACATCTGGGAATAGACCCTCTATGGGCTCTCAAGAGTGAATTCACAGTAACAAAAGATCTCAAGAGCATCTTGTGGGGGGGAAAAAAAAAAAAGAAAGAATAAAAGGAGCCCTTCCCCCTCAATTCTGGCAGTTTCCAGATGGGAAACTGAAATGAAACTTTTTTGAATGTTCAGAAACCTTTTGAACCTCATTAGTTTTCATTTCATATGGCTCTGCACAGAAAAAAGTATATAAACCTGCAGCTCTTTTAGATGAAATGAGGTAACGTTCAGATTATATCGATCGGAGAAGGGAGGGGAGCATTCATTTCAGTAATATTTAACAAAAGAAGTCATTTTATGCAGTCTTTACAATGCTTTCTTATTTCAGGGGTCATGGGAGCTACATAACACCAGGTCTTCACAGCCTCAGAAACCAAATTACTTAATTTTGAGGAAACAATACCTGCATGCAATTAAGCTCTTAACTTTACTCATGTGAGTAGTTTGAATTAGTGCATGGAGAATACTTGCAGGCTTTCAATTGCACATGTGTAAGTTTTGGCAGGGCTTGGTCCTTAACCATGTTAATCTTGAAGTTCTGCTTTCTTTGTTTTCAGCAGCAAACCTAGCAAAACTATAAATACACTATCCACTTTGAAAATCCTGTAAAATCAATTTCAGAGACTTCAAGGAAATCAAAGGAAATATTATAAAATTAAAATGCTCCCACTTAAATAAAATTTTATTTCCCTTCCAGTAACATACAATATTTAACTAAGAGTTTTAATACATTCAGTAAAATATGAGCGTATTATTAACCTCTTCAAAATGACACGATTTACTGTAAAGTCATTACCATTCTGTTCACTCATGTCTGGCCTCTTTGTTTCAAGTCTGTTTCCCCAGCTTACACTATCAGGTCAACAGACTCTAACATAAATGAGTCATGCGTCTGGAATTTTTCCTTGCAACACCAAACCTCAGACCAAGCGCAGGCAGAAGGGCCATGCTGTGAATAGGATGGGAAGTGGCTTCAGCTGTACCTCTTCTCTCCATTCTCCATCCTGTCCCACTTTTCCTTGCAAGGGACTCCTACATAGGCTGCTGTCTGTCCCTTACTTCATTTCCTCCTCTCACAGCTCTCAGAAACAGCATCTGGACTTCTGGAAGTCCAAACCCACCCTTTCTCAGGGTCTAGTAGACAAAAACATTGCCGTGCTTCCCACGTCCTCTTTCAAAATCTGCAACTGTGATCTTGGAAGTCTCGAGGCAAACTTGTTTCTGCAAGGTGGGATAGCTGGAGGGGATCTACTCAGATAAAAGTATTCGTGGTCGTTTCTGAGGTGCTGCCCAACATTAACTTGGTGAAGCAAGGGTGTGCCTGGCTTCTTGCTATCTGCCCAAGCTGGAAATGAGTACCCTGCAATCAGTAGAGCTTTATTGACAGTGCCGAAGGTGTCACAGCGCAGAAAAATGTCAGTCTCTTACCTTGTCACTTTACATTTCTATAGCCTTCGGGTTTGGGGGAAGCGGGTGTCCTTCTGAAACTTTCTGTCAGTAAATCTAGTGTTTTATACGGATATTAGCAAATAAAACCTAAGTTGTGTGAAAAATGTCAGTTCTATTTTTGCCAACTAAAATATAACAGGAAATTGTATGCTTAACATATGTGGAGAACTGCAAAACTGAACCACAGATACGTAACCACTATTATTAAGAATGGTAAATACGGCTGCGGAGGTGCAATGGATTGTGCCGCTGGATATTTCCTTTAATATGAATTCCAGCTACGGTGTCGCTTTGCATATAAAGGTGAATAGAAGATCTTTATGACAACTTCAGGAAGCAGAATTGCATTCTTACAAATCAGTCGTGTATTTATCTAGTCCCTTAATATACTGATGGGAAAACAAATGTATTATGCTACCCAAAATAAACAAATGGTTTCTGAATACATTAATTTCAGAAATGCACAAATAGGTTTGAAAGGAAGGACCTGAACATGAATGTTTTACAAACAAAAAAAAAAAAAAAAAGAAAAATCAATCTGAGCTGCTAAGCCATGAGCTATTTTAAATGATGCCTGGAATCCAATGAACCAAAGCCCCACACAGAAATCTCAGCTCTGCTAAAGGTGTGAGCCAGCAGAAGGCTCTGCAAAGGGTGCCCAGCTGCTGTTGTGCCAGGAAGGTGGTACACTGGTGACCCCGAGTGTGTCTGCCTGCTCCCTCCACTGTCATCAGAGTAACTACGCAAGCAAGGAGTCTTAAAAACACTGTCGCCAATATTTTTATTTATCAAAAGAGAAGGGGTTTGGAAGTTTTCTGTTTGTTCTTAGAAAGCACTCATTTTCCTAAAGAAACAGCCAGGCTTCCTTCCACAACTCCAAGGCTCAGGCTAAATATTTTTCACACTAACTTTTTCCCAGCAAATGGTGTAGTTACTCCAGTAGCTAAACCTTCACTTTCCAGTTGCCCCTCCTGCCAAAGCCAACAGAGGGGCTCCGGTGGAACAGATCATATGCCCAGGAGGGAGGCAGGTAGGTTGCTCAACAATTCCACTGTCCTTTTTTAATGAGGTGGAACAAATTAGAAGCAAATACTACTTGTACCTAACAGTTCAATCAACTCAGTGTCCCAAATGAAAGGAGTCCCACTCTCAGATCCTCTGCCAAAAAGACATGGTATAACATGGACTAACAGAAGTGAACTTCTTTAAAAGGTTCTAAGCAAAGGAACATTAACTCTCAGCAAAAGCAGGGTTTCAGGCAGCACCCTTAAGAGAGAAGGGAGAATGGGGACAATATATGCCAATAGTAATCTATAAGGATTTTTCCTCCAAATCCCTATTACTGTACCCATTGCGCAGGGATGAAGCGATGCTGAGTGTGATGGTACACAGGTGGGAACTACAAGCCAGAATTGGCTGCTCCTCATGGCCAGCCTCCAGTCTTTGCTATTTTGGCATTAAGCCCATACTCAAGGCAGCAATCACACAAAAGAACCTATCTGTGAGAAAACAGAGCACTCGGCAGCCCACTGGCCACCGCTGATGCCAGCACCACAGTGTTTCCAAGCCTGCAGGTACCCATGCATGGCTGGGATGGGGATCATCTCCCCAAAATACATGTTGGGGAAGGTTCCCAGCATACTCAGGGTTGAGGGCTACTAATCTAATTTCTTTTCAGACTGGTAATTTGTGACTCACAGACAGGCATCTATTTTTAGGCATGGCTTCATCCAGCTCCAGATGGAAGTGTAATAGACTGCAGCCGCCAGCAATTGCCACCGCTTTTACAGCCCAGCTCCTGACACACGTCCCCTCAAAGCTTTGGACAGTGCAACTCAGGCAAAGACTATTACCACGCAGTATTGTAATTGTGTATTACAACCTGTGGGCCCTCCATCACACAGGTTATTTTGAACTGTGCAAGAAATGCCTTGGCTTTGCACTGTTTTGCCTCTCCCTGCCCCCTCACAAACAAGCTGGGAGCCTTTTCCAAACCACCTCGTCACCAGCACAGTGTCTTCCAGCACGGACTGTCTGATACACTCTGAGTCAGCTACATCCGACGAGCCACAGCTGGCCTGGAGCTAGGCCAAAGACTTTTCACTTCAGTTCTGTTGCACAATGTGATCTAAATAACTGGTCCCATCTAATTTGTTTCCTTCATGGGTCTAAGGAAACTGTATTTCACTTCATGAGGTCTCAAGTTAGGGAAACATGGTAAGGTCAGCGTCCAAAACCAATTCAGACAGCAATACAAATAAACATTGATTGGAAAAAGAGACACGGTTGGGGGAAAAAAAAAAAAACCACAAAACCAACAAACTTTTGTGACTAGACTATCACTTTCATTAGCATCATGCTCTGGAATTTAAGTTTCATCTGTTTCTATGAAAAATATGAATGAAGAAATGTATAACCAAGGAATGAATTCTTACTTCACTGTGTAACCTCTTCCTTCTTGCAAATTTGTCAAGACAGTCTTTTACCAAAACTGGTTTATATAAAAAAAAAAAAAAAAAAAAATCTAAATTTTTGAGTGAAACTGAGTCACTAAAACACTTTAAGGTGAACATTGCTAAAATGCTTGGAGTCAGTTGTGGCAGAGATTGCATTAAGAAGCAGACCAAGATATCTTTTTTGTTATCCTTATTTTTCTCCTGATAGACAGCACTTATTTGGAAAAGCTAGTGTATTTCAAGCATTTCTATTTACAACTTTAAAAAGCTGTAATATGGTGTAAAAATGAAATGCGATTATCCAATGACACAGAATTTTGGAAAAAAAACCCCAAACAAACAAATGAATCAAAAACCCCCATCAGCTCTACCCAAGAGGTAGCAAAACTTTTAGCTGCTAGATCAATTTTCTTTTTGGCTCAAAATTTTGAGGCAAAAGGGTTGGGTTTTTTTAATGCATGCATGTATACATGTGTATGTTTATTTTCTAGTATTCTATTCATATTCTAGGAACATCTTGCACTTTGGGGAACCATACATCAATTATTTTTAGTGTAAATCATATTAGAAAGGGAGGTCTATGTTGTGATTCTGGTAATGGAACAAGCAATTCACGTTGTTTCAAACTCTTCCTATGCTTGCAAACATCCCTGAAATCACACCCAAATATGGGGTGGAAAACAAATGAAAGGTCTTGGCTGTGCCATGCACATCCCCTTAGAGATAAGTGAACCTGTCCTGAGTGGCAGAAACTTGTGTCCACCTAACAAAAAGGCAGAGAATCATCAGTTTGCTGCCAGCACACCTGGGAGCCCAAACACAAGCAGAGGCTGGAGGAATATCCAAAAGCATGCTGCATGACACCAGTGTTTCTCAAGATTTTCTGTAGTTTTCTCCGCTGGTGTTTGGCTCCTCAGTCTTGCCCAGCCTACTGCTGCTCCATGCTTTGGCGAGGGGAGCACATTATGGACCCACACACAGGGATCCAGAGCTGCTACTCACCAGAGACACTGTGCACACTGCCTTCTGTGCAGCATCCTGGGCCAGAGGGCATCTCCTCTGCTCTGCTGCAGAGGACCTAAACAATCACCATCTAAATTGCCTTTTTGTTGCATTTTACATCCCTTTTCAAGATGCCCTTTGGAAACTGCTAATCAATGGGCAGATTTTGGCCCTCAAACTGGTGTTACTGGTGTGAGGAGGATGGCACTACCAAGGAGAGATGCTCCATTGGCACAGAGCTGCACTAGCAGCCCCTGTAAAACCCTTCTGATGCAAGATGAAGGGCACAGCCAGAGCATACTTTCCCAATCTTGAAAAGCCTTGTGATGACTCACATAGAGTCAGTGAGAGCCACTGTGACTTTGCAGGCTTCAGACCACCTTATGTTACAAGCCAGAAGACAGTCCAGGCTAGTGCAACACAGAGGCTCCCTGCCTGTCCCCCTCTTCCTCTGCTACCTGACTTAGTAAGCTCTCATGTTTGCTGCCCTCAAAGCAGCAGGTATAATCCTCTTTCTCCAGGATTTCAGCTGCACCCCAACATCAGGGTAAGAGGTTTCCATCCAACACAGATCTTCCACTGGTGACCAAAAACGGAAGAAAGGCTAACAGCAAACCATCCTACCAGGAGTTTCAAAACCCAACAGATTCCACACCAGGGTGGAGAGCTAGTTTTCAGTCTGACTGGTCCTCTTATTTATTTGTTTAAGGGCTACCCCGGCAGTGAGCAGGGAAGAATTCCTTCCCCGTATAGAAGTGTGCTGCCAAGTTCCTCTGACTTGCAACAAGACTCACAAACATTTCCTGGTTCCCTCCATCCCCGAACACTACCAAGAAGCCTATTCAATACCTCACAGCAAACAGCAAGATCTTTCATACCTCAAAGGCATAATTTAACTACGGGAAACAAATTTACCTTTTCATTGAAAACCCTACTTTGAGTATAGCCAACTGAATGTATTTCCACATAAACTGGTGATAAATGGAGAGGAGGAACTCTCAGAGAAAGAGAAGTGCTAATTTGCCTGTGCCCAAATCAAAGCAGTTGCTAGCTGCTAGCATTGGGGCAGCAGCATGTGCGGAAGCACATTGTGCAAATGGAGTTCCTATCGCAAAAATAAAAGCTTGCACATGGTGAAAACAAGGTACAAAATCTTATGTTCTTTTCCTCATTAGCACAGTGGGACAATAGTATCAGAGGTGTTAACTGGCAGGTGTGTTTGTAGATAATCGCTTGTGCCTGTTTTACAGTGCAGCAGAGAGAACAGAAATCAAGTTTAAAAGCTATCATGCACCAGGTCGCTTTTCACTGAGGTTGGGTCCTATGGCCATAATGTATTAATGCAGATAATACATGTTGTTCAATAGCTCTGTAAAGCCTTTTCTCATGGATTTTAACTCTTGCAGAGGCACAATATGATTTCTAGAGGTCAAGGTCAGTCCTTAGAATAAGGGGCAGGGCTGGCAAACTCACCACAACTTGAAGCATCAAGTTCACTGTATGCAGTAGCAAGCAGTACATGCAGGCAGCAGGTCTGGCTCACGCCCTCGGGGCTTCCTAACACACTAACATCTGAAAGCACGGCTGTGTGCTGCCAGATCCTTGTGTCCCAACAACAGCAATCAGGTGAGAAACAGTTTCTGAGGAGTCATTTCCATGATTGCAGGCTTTTAAAACCCTAGCATCCAAAGGGTCCAAAAAATCTAGGAGGATCCACTGCAATCAATGGAGATGACCACAGCGATCTTGGTAACCTGTCTCAAGGACTGACCCATTTGTTTTCTTTCTAGACGAATCACTTTTCAGACAGCCCATCAAACACAAATCTGTCTTGTTTACACACATAAGCCTAGAATTTACCGATTCATAAAAACAACAAGAAATTAACAAGTTCAGTGATCAGCCCCAAACATAATCAACTACGCTGATTGTGGCTTTTCCTCTGTCACCCATTTGTGGCTAACACGTGACTAGTCTGAGTAGTAAACACCAACTTGATAGGTGCTGCCGTGGTCAGGCTCATTTCAAACTATTTTCTTCACAATAAACCCCCGTTACATTCCTTGTTAATTTTCTTTAAACAGGAAATAATCTACAATAATTTTTGAATCAATCAAAGGATATCGCTCCTAAAACCTATGTGTGCTCACCATGGTGTGATAGAGTGCTTCACCAAAGAGCCCTTCTGCTGGTTTTGTTTTGGGTTTCTTTGGTTTGGTTTGGTTGTTGTTTGTTTCTTTGTCTTGTTTTCTTTTGGTGGGGATTTCTTGTGTTTTGTTGTTGTTGGTTTTGGTTGTTTGGGGGTTTTGTTGTTGTTTAGTTGCAGACCTGTGAGATCTTCAGATAGTATAAAGGAAATTGTTGCCAATTTG
This sequence comes from Strigops habroptila, assembly GCF_004027225.2. NCBI lineage: Eukaryota > Metazoa > Chordata > Aves > Psittaciformes > Psittacidae > Strigops > Strigops habroptila. The sequence continues at coordinate 34,841,884 of NC_044281.2, forward strand.
GCAGGCCCCTATACCAGCACCAGAACCGAATCTGACTCTAGAGCTTTAAAGAAAATTGGGGGAGACAGGGACACTACCCTGGGTTTCTAAAAGCCAGAATCGTACTGATTTGATGCAGCAGGCTGCTGTCACCCAGCTCCTTTACTGGCTAAGGTTGGTCACTGCTCTCAGTGGGAGCTGAATTGGACCCTTTGCTCTCTTCACATTTTGGCTGGATGAGGAATGTTTTCAATCAGGGTGGGATGGGAAAAATTAAGAGCCTTTTAGGAATGGCATATCCTGAGTTTCCAGAAGCTGTCTAGGTCAGCCCAAAGTCTAGCCGGCCAATGCGCTCATCCCCAGTATTTACACTGACAGTGGAAACAGGCCTGGAACAGCTGCAAACAATTATGCCTCTGACCCTCTCACGGTGAAGCCCTGTAATGCAGGATACTTCCATTCACACTGCACGTTGCCACAGCTAATGCTCGCTTCCGTATGAAAACATCCACGCTAAACTTATTTCATTATGGCTAATTGGTACCCAACTGAATTCTTTTAAAAGGTGTGCTTTGCAATATCTGTCATCTGAAAGCTTCCCTTACCAGGAGGAAACATCTGTCGCCTTTGCAGTGGGTTGAATGTAAAGGTCTTCTGTTTCCATGTTATATATATATCCCAGAGAGTGTCAGAACAGAGTAAAATGAGGGTTCAAAACCATAGTGTGCTCTGCTACTGCCCACAGCTGAGGACTCACACCCACCTCCATGCTCTCTTCCCCACCATCACCCTCACAAGAGCGGCTCCTAAGCCTGTGTCCACTCTCACTACAGCAACTGCCCAAACCAGAACCCCAACCTCAAGTCATACCCCTACACCAGAATCTCTTTTTCCTTCCTTATTCCCACCCTGGCTCTGCTCCCACAAAACCTACCCCTGTGTTACCAACCCAGGACCCTTCACTCGCCCTCAGCACATCCTGACCAGTCAACTGCCCAGCCTTGCTCCTGACACCTGGGCCAGGAAGTTTACACCTTGCCACTGCCCACAAGCAGAGCTGCAGGCAGCAGCGATAGCTTCTCACAACCATACTACTTTGAAGAAGCCTGATGCTGCTACACATTGCATGATTTAGGCACCTGTGGAGTAAAACCTACTAAGAGCCAGGCCTGGCATCCACCCGTGATCTCTTTCTTTCTCCTTTACTACTCTAGCTGTGCAAAGCAAAGAAAGAATTACCATGAATTCCCCCAGTATGAGTAGATGTTGGGCTGACATGGAAAGGATTGCTAGCACCTCAAAATAATCCTGGCACAGGGAGCATGTAGCAAGGTGTTTTAAGAACAGAAACATTAAGAGGAAAACAGAAACCAGCAACCCCGCTGGCATGACAGAAGACACCAAATGCCAAGTCTTTTCATATTTACAGACTTATGCAGTTTATGAGCTTAAGCAAATGCTTCAGTGAGAGAAAAAGAATAAATAGTGGAGTCACCAATTTATAATCCTTGAGACTAACGGAAAGAATGTTTGGACCGTAACAGTGAAGCCATGCTATAGTCTCTTTGGCCTTATTTTAGGATCCTCCTTCTCTTGCTTACAGACTTTTTAAGCACAGAGAGAAAGCCTGACACACAAGCTGATAAAAATACATGGAGTTGAACAGCACAACATCCCTGGACTTTGGCTGAGCCAGCAATCAGGCAGCCTACATTTTGCAGTGTTCCTTGATGGGCTGAGAGTAGACACTCATACAAGTGTTACTCTTTGTCCTTCCTGATACTGGCTTGAGTAATGAAAATGGAAACAGCATATAAAGCAACTCTGGCTATTCTGATGAATGAATTGAAAAGTTTTCCTCCAAGGAATTTGATAATTGAGAAAGCAGATTAGAAAAAAAGTGGCATAAAATATTACTATAATCTCTCTGAGACTAGAAAATGTATTACATTGACTAATAAGCAACAGGAAGAGACTTTACATTTCCCTTTACACTTACATTTCCAGTTATATAGTTACAGAAGAAATGATTAGGAGGTTATTTTATTTGTGGACTCTCAATAGAGAGGACAAAAAAAATGAAGAATGTAGAGAATTTGAACATGAGGATAAAATACAGGCATTGTTCAGGTAAAGATGCCAGCTTGAAAATGGCAGGAGAGATCAAGGTCACAGCTCACTGCCCTCTGCCACCTGATGGAAGCTCATCATAAATTGTTACTCTCCTTTCAGGACACTGTTTGTGAGGTTAACAGCAGTCAGGCATGGCTGGTGAAACAGCAGTGAGCAAGAGAGCTGTGTAACACACAGGTCACACCTGCTGGAGTCACCCTTTGACCTTAGGTTTTCTGAAGTGACCCCTGAGTCTTTGCAAGGACCTGGACCACTGCTCGATATTATCCAGAAACACAAATCTCCTCTAAAAACAGCAAACGTCTTACCAAAGTGTGACTGGGACTACAAGGAATAAGTGCCCCAGCAAAGCAGTTCATTGTGGTACTAAAATAGCAAAATGCAAAACCACAAAAGCCAACAGAAGCACTCATTTAGCTGAGGAAAAATACTATCATGAGTGCCTGGGAGTTGGAGTTGCCCCCAGTGCTTATTGGAGCTACAGCTGCTCCCAGTGAATTATTCACCAGCAAACTTCAGTGGAAATGGTGTGAAGCCCTCAGTAGAGGGTAAGCAGTGTACGGTGTGTTGTAGGGGTGGAGTGCTGGACTGGATCCTTCCAGCCCAGCTTGTGCGTTCAGTGTGAATTCCTCACATGCATTATGTGGCAGGCTTTTCCTGAGCCTGGCAGGAGCAGGGAATAGAAGAAAAAGCTAGCCTGTGATTCATTTTTAAAAGAAATTGTATTAATTTCATGCAATAGATTGAAGATTTTAGATTCAAACTAGACTTCCTATTTGAATCAAAACACATATCTAGTTTCGGTATTAGTGCAAAGGACAACTGATATGTCACTCAGTAGATTATTTGGACGTTTTGCTACTGATAACTGAGATTTTACATGCCAGTGATCAACTGTTCAGGTCCTGCTGCTCAGGAGGTTTGAGCTTTTGGATGCATTAAGTGGAAGACTGCTGAGTCCTGATCATTTCCAGTCATTACTCACCAAAATAAACGGTAGCCAGATCAATATTACTTGGCTTGATGCTGTCATAAGCAAACTATGTTTGGGCTTAGTTTGCTGTTCCAGCATTGTGTTTGGATAGAAAAATACAAACAGACAGAAGAAAAGAGACCATGGCCTTTCAAGGCACCACAATCCAGGAGGCAAGACAGATGGGACTGTCAGTATCTTGGAGGATAGGTTTGGACTTAAAAAATTTTTGTCTGCTTGCAGAAATGCTCTCTGGGAAAAAAATTCAGTGGGGAAAACTGAAAGATGCTTCTGTCAGGCAGGAAGAATCAGCTTTACAACTACAGGAGGAAAATAACTTGCCCAGGCAGCAGCTCTGCAGAGAAGGACCTGGAGATGGACTGATCACAAGGAAAACCAGGAGTCAGTTGCACCATGGTATTGCAGAAAATCAGTGCAGCACTGACACAAATACACTGAGCTAGAAGTCTACACTGCTTATGAAGCCAACCATCCAGTGCCCACAGCCCTGCTCCCAGGTCCATCTTCTCCACGTCTGTTTCCAGGGCCGGGCACTGCACCTGATGAAACATGGGAATGACTGAAAAAGGGAACAGAAGAACAATTAAAAGGCCAGAAAGTAATACCAAAAGGGAAGAGGGATTATTTCATCTAGAGAAATGAAACAGGAGAACTCATGAAAGCAGTTTTTGGACATGTAAAGTCTGTCACTTGGGGGAAAGAAAGAATCTACCTTCTAATGTCCATAAGGTACAAAAGAGTGTAGAAAGTGATGAGTTTACTGCACAGCTGGGAAGATGCAGTTCAGACATGAGATAAAGCCTCTCAATGGTGAGAGAAGAACAGTTACAACTTGCATCGTGAAGTTGTAAAATTTCCAGCATTGAATAACACTTTGGCAAGCACCCTTCAGAAATGAGAGGTAGTACTGATCCTGCCTTTGGCTGAGAGCTTTTTGAGGTCCACCTACCTCTGCAACTACATAGAAATGGTCTTTCCAGACCTCTTGTGAGCCACGCTGCTCTGAACTTTAATACTCACAGAAACTAGGGAGTCAGCTGGAACACTGCAAACAACAGTTCCAGCACATGCTGGGAAGACTAAACTTTATTTTAGTCTTACTAGAATATTGTAGAACAAGGACATAATTTAAAACTAAAGAAAGGAAATAGTGCCTTTACTTGCCAAGTTGGCACTCACCTGCATGGTCAGCATACTACTTTTTACAGTGAATAATCATCTAAATCTACCCTAGATACTGTATGCTGGAGTTTCTTGCTTTGGTTTGATTTTCAATTACAACAGCCTATCTCATGCAAGAACCTAGTAATCATGGAGTTACACACACTAGCTGAAAACACAGAGCTTGACTTGTCCAGCCCTGAGGCAGATGGGCTGTGTCTGCCCCAGAGATACTCACCCCCTCCCCATGAACATGGACAATTAACAGAGACAGAACACTTATGGCTAGAGAGAAACTTATAAAAGTATCCTCTGCCAAGAGATTAACCATCCTTTTATGAATATTTTCTAGGCATAATGAAAATACACATGTATTACTTTTAAAAGTTGCCAGACCTCAGCTAGACATGTAAATAAAATGCCACTTGCCTTACACTGACACAGGGGCATAGTGCAAAGGTACCCAGGAACCCACAAAAAAAGTGAGAGGGGTCATCTGCTGCTGTTAGAGAAGGAACAAGAGGCTCAGTTTTAGAAACATTTTTCACTGGCATGTAAGTCATTTGAGACCTTTGTGAATCTTGGTCTTAAAATACCAAGCCACCTTCCACTTCTGGCAGGGTACATACACAAGCAGCAGAACACAACTGAGACTCTACACCAGCAGTAGCCCCAGGAGATACCATTTGGCTCTCAGAGCTGCCTTTTCTCTGTGTACCTGCCCAGCATGTGCAAGAGAGCCTCAGGCATTCCCACCAGACTTTTGCAGCAGTGCAAGGTTACTGGTTTGGTTTTGATCCAAAGGTGTTTATATTTTTCCCACGCAGTTCACTTTGATGTCTTTTAAATATACTCTGAGCTTGTACTTCCCCAAAGAATAAATACAGCCTTGTTTTCATTCATATTTTAGTTGTGAAGCATTTAGTTCAGAATCATTTGCATAATAATTTAGCAAGAGGTAAATGTAGGTAATAAGAAAAACACTGAACATGTTAAAGGCGCATATTATTGTCTTGCAAAGAGCTATTTACCTTAGTAAAATCCTATATTACATTGAAAGAAACAGAGCTGAATCACAACCTCTTACAGTGTTATCTTCTACACACTTATCACTTATGCCCCACTTAAGCACTTCATTTTCCTTCAGTATTGAGCCCAGAGAAAGCTAGAAATGACTGAATTACTATTCTGCTGTCAACTGGGCTGGAAGTAGGACACTGGCAATTGACAGCGGTCAACACAGCTGGATCCACTGCTGTGCATCAAGTTCAGGGACAATCTCCCCCTATGCGTTATACCAATACCTCTTATCACATTGGCAACCTGTTACACACTCTACAGACTAGAATATCCAGCGTGTAGGAATAAAATGTTTAGATGGTGCCACAAGACAGGGCTACCCACGGCACTTTGGCCACTTTGTGTCACTAGAATACAGATTTTTATTTTTAAAATAAGTCTTCTCAAGTGCATCACCAACACAGTAATGTGTAGCCAGCAGTAACAGGCAGGCCTAGTCCACTGGGTTCATTAATTCCATTTGGCCATTTAGAAATGGTTCCACCTGCAGTATGTATAGTCTTAGCTTTAAGCCTTTTTTTTTTTTTTCCCTAGCACAAATGCCTTGTATTTGAAAAATCAGAAATAAGTAACATAATGAAGCTGTGTTAATATTAGAAGGAGTTGTGCATCAGTGGTTCATATTGAATGGGTATGGGCATTATGTTCACTGGTGCTAGGATACCATGGTGATGGGCCCTGAAGAATTACCAAAAATAGATCAGATGCATGTGGCAAGTGATAATAAGCACAAAATGTTTTCCATACAGTAAAAATGCCGCAGGAAAGCAGAATAACATATTCTATAAATCAGCTCAACAGAACAACAACTTCCAGGCAGAATACTCGGGAATCTGAATGAGTAGTCAGATCTGAACTCCTAAGCCCACAATTGCCAAGAAACCAAATTTGGCAATAGTGTCTGCACCTAAAGAAATTCAGACCGAAGAGACTGGCACAGGATCTGCTGTTGCTAGCAAAAATGTATGAAAAGAGCTGAGAGGTTTGGATTTAAAGAAAGAGACGTTAATCACTGGGTAACACCTACCACAATAACTGTGTCTTTCCAAGCTGCTGGAGTATCATCCCTTTTTGTATTGAGTCAATCAAAATACTAAAAATGTCATTCTTTGAAGCTGTGCTGAGCCAGGCTGCTTGTTCACTGCTGTATAACACAAATCACTCGAAAGAGTCTCACTGAAGCTGCCCACTGATTCAGCAGGGTGCTCATACACAGAATTAAAGACACGTGCAAGCACCAGCAGCTCGCGTGCAGGAATGACAGGAGGCGACGCACCCCACTTTCTCATTAATAACCACTGTGCTGCCTTACCACAAAGCGCATGACATCAAAGGGACATGAAACATTTGACACGGCACCGCTACTTGCTCACGACTGTCAGCAGCACTTTGCTCAAGCCATCCCTTATGGAGAAACATGCACAGCAAATCCATTTGTTTATGAAAACAACAGCTACCTAATGCCACGTTGAAAATTCATTAACTGGGATGATTTACCACTATCGAGGCAACACACTGTGTGGAGACACATATATAATATTTAGGTTGCTGCTCCAGATGTTAAGCCACCAACAACCCAAAGTGATGAGAGTTTCTGAAGCAAAATTTGTGCTTCACAGCTTGCAAGAGCTCTCACTGAAGGGTGTGTCACCAGAAACAGGTACCAGACAGCTACTGGGAAGGGATATCCCATTGCATAGTAACATGCCAGAGGCATTCAGAGGAAAGCATGCGGCGCTGCCTGACAAATGCTGGAGGAAAAGACGATGAATGCGGCCATTTGGCAAAGATGTGTCCCAGATTTCCACAGCTTTGAAACACTGGTGTTACTGGGGTCAATGCGAAACAAAACGCTCTGTGCCAATCATCCAGGCAGCTCTTCTGAGGGAGACAAGAGCAGCAGAGCCCTCCCAAGGTCAGTAGGATTTCTTAATGTGCAGGAGAGACAGAGAGATCTAATTGCAAAGTCTGTTACTAGGTGACACGCCAAGTCCTGAAAAACTGTACTGGGTGGTATTTTGATACACTGGTCTATGCAGCAAACTGCACCAGAAATCCACCTTCTACCAGCTCCACCCTCTGCTTCCTTGGATGGCTGAGAAACAAGGCCTCCAGAGCCATATGCTGAGAGAAATCTTCCGGAGACCAGCAGGTTAAGGACTCAAAACATCCTGGCCCTCTCAGTCTTTTCTGTAGGAAATGAAGGAAAAAAACCTTAAAACTGCTAAGATAGAATCATAGAATCAATTAGGTTGAAAACACCGTTAAGGTCATCAATTCTAACCCTTAACCTAGCACTGCTAAGTCCACCACTAAACCATGTCCCTAAGCACGACATCTACACATCTTTACTTCGAGACAGTGGCTCCACCACTTCCCTGGGCAGCCTGTTTCAATGCTTGACAACCCTTTCTGAATCCAATCTAAACCTCCCCTGGTGCAACTTGAGGCCATTTCTTCTTGTCCTTGTTACTTAGGAGAAGAGACCAACACCCACTTCACTACAACCTCCTTTCAGATAGTTGTAGAAAATGGTAAGGTCTCCCCTCAGCCTCCTTTTCTCCAGACTAAATGACTGCAGTTCCCTCAGCCACTCCTCCTAAGACTTGTGTTCTAGGCTCCTCTTTGCACCTGCTCCAGCACCTCAATGTCTTTCTTGCAGTGAGGGGCCCAGAACTGAACACAGTATTTGAGGCGCAACCTCACCAGAGCTGAGTACAGGGGGACGATCACCTCCATGGTCCTCCTGGTCACCCTATTTCTGATACAGGCCAGGATGCCATTGGCCTTCTTGGCCACAAGCTGGCTCACGTTTAGCCGGCTGTCAGCCAACAATCCCAGGTCCTTTTCCATTGGGCAGCTTTCTAGCCACTCTTCCCCAAGCCTGTAACATTACATGAGGCTGTTGTGACTGAAGCGCAGGACCTGACACTGAGCCTTGTTGAACCCCACACAACTGGCCTCAGCCATTTTCCAATCTGTCCAGATCCTTCTGAAGAGCCTTCCTATCCTCGAGCAGATCAACACTCCCACCCAACTTGGTGTCATCTACAAACTTAGTGACAGTGCACTTGATAAGGATGTTTTCTCCAAAATTATTTCCACCTGCTAGCAAACAGGACAAGAGACTGAAGGATGTGCAGTGAAAACAAAGCCCCAAAAAATTCTCCCAAAAGCCATGGAATCACTTGGGAAATTAATTTGTCTTAGTAAAACGATGGTCCACAGCATTTCATATATCTTTGTGGAGCAGGGAAACACTGAGAGGATAAGCATCTCCATTCTCCACGAACTACAGTCCTTTGCTTAAGCACTTCAGCTCTTAGTCAAAGGAAACAGGTTTTACTTGCTTTTTAAGCAGCGTAAAACCAAACCCCACTTGGTCCTGAGGACACAGTGTCTTTCTCATCAGCCTTAATACCTCAGTGCAACCAGGTAAAAGGAAGAATATCTGCATGAGACCTCAGAGCTTGTGGCCACCAGAATGCTGCTGGGCTTGGTCTGGCTTCAGTAATGCTCAGAGGACCCCTACAACATCAAAGGCTCACTGCAACACTGTCCAGCCTCACTGGGGAGTAAGTGCAGTCCAAGTACCTGTGAACTTGGGCCACACTATAGAAATTCTCAGGTGACTCATTCAACCAATTTCACAGTCCCTTAATAACATAGGAACAGCAAAATGAATGCAGGATCTATTGCAACAAGAAAAACTATAGCAGAAATATATATACTGTACTAAAGATAAGAAATAAGCAGAGAGGAAGATTTGAGCTTACTGCTCACCTCCATCTTAGTTATGATAAAAAACACAGTATAAAGTACAAAATATTGTTAATTATTGCAATACTTCACATTTTAACCTGAAAGTGTGACGACAAACCAAACCCCTGATGTTTGCCAAACTTTCCCTCAAACAGCAAGGCAGAAGCTTACCACTGTGCCTCAGGGAATGCCCCCAGCCCTGCAGCATGCCCCTGCCAAGCGCTGGCAGACAGCTATCCTACTCAGAGCAAAATCCTCCACACCTTGTCTTTAAATGCTGTGTGTTGGCTGAAAGCTTGCACAAATACTGAAACATATCACAGTACCAGCAAACAAGACAGGACTGTACACAGCTCAGGGCTCCTAGCTATATCACCTGCCATTCAGGATCTCTTTTCTTCCCTCACGCCTGCTGACCCAGCAGTGCCACACTCAGACAGAGATGCTGTAGCAGGGTACGTTACCACAGTACTTTGGTGCAAAAGGAGGACTTCATACCACGGTTGATGTGGTACCCACTTATAGGACTTGTTTTGTACCTGCGGGTTACCTCTGTGTGCTGCCATACTAATGGTCTGTTCACAGGGTTGATGTTTTTGTAGTACAGCAGGTAATGTCAAGTGCAAGCGCCCAACACATCATGAGAATCACCCTCAGAACAGCTTACGGAGCTGTGACTCAAGGTGACCAGAAGGCAGGGCAAGATGTTGGACAGATGGTAACTGCAGTGCAGAGCTACAGAAACACACAGACACCTTTATTATAAGATCTGAAGGGGATGTCTGACTTCTGCTTTATAATTCCCCAGCAGTTAGGCCTAATATGCTCAACCTGGTGTTCAAGAAAGCAAAGGCCTGTTACTTTTGTTATCACAAAATACTGGTCTGAGATGATACGGCTCAGTTTCATTTTCTCACAATCTTCAGGAACATAAAAGGTTTCACATGCAAATTCTGGTATTCGACATAAAATTAAATTTGGAGACAGTAACATGAGGAAAAGATCTTCTGAAATTAGCACAGATAATACTCCCAACCACATGCTTCTTAAAAAATTAGCAAACCCAAAATTTCAGGCTAGGTAGAAAAGTGTTTTGCAGTAGAGAATTTAGATCGCTGGTTATTGTTGTTATTCAGACAGACCTGATCTTCTCACTTTCAGCATCTGATGTCTCCCGAGAGCTCCTGGCTTAATCGGGGCAGCCTCCTGAACCGGCAGCGGTCAAGAGCCCTTGACTCTATCCTTACGTGAATTTGAGAGGCTTCAGAATGTTGATGAATTGTTTTATTATTATTAGAAGAGGTCTCCACTGACAGGACTTGGTTTTGAGGAAGTAACTGGGGGAAAGCAGCTATCAAGCACAGGGTTTGAAAGGAAAATGCTGCTACTTACTTCCAAGCTGCAGCCTCTCTCTGTTGTCCAGAGCAACTTAACTGAGACCTAAAATTTCAGAAGGTTTCTCTTCCTTCTAGCATACCAGATCCCTCAACATTTAGGGATCCAAAAATAAGGAGTCTTCTCAGCAGAGCTACTGTACGTACAAGCGGGAGACAAGAGTTATCCTTTGGGCATTGCTGTGAATTTTGTGTTTGCCCTGATTCTTCTCCAGCTGAATCGAGCACGTACTGTGCACGCAGGTACGGGGAGCAGGCTCACGCCATAAGCCGCGAAGGCTAAGCGTCTCTCCAGAGGACTGCACCGCCACCGGGTTAAGGAGGCTGCCCGCTTAAGTCCGGAGCTGCCGCCGCCACCTCCCCGGGCTGCGGCCCCGCATTGCGCTCCCCGGCCCGGAGCGGCGGGCCCAGCGGCGCGGAGCCGAGAGAGGGCGCTGGCGCCTCGGCCAGAGGCGGAACGCGGGGCCCCGGGCCGGCGGGCGGGCGGCGGAGCGGCTGTGCTCCGGCCGGGCCCGGCGTTGCCCGCCACCCAGCCGCCGGGGACACCCGCCGCAACTGGCGGGGGCTGCAAGGCGCCGCACGGTGGGAGCATGTTGCCTACTCCCGGTCTAAAAGATGCCCGAGGTCAGGTGTGCTTACAGCTCCCGGGGCTCAGGTGGAGAGCGAGATTCTGGTGGAAATAGCTAGTGATGGGAAAGTGGAAGTCGGAGAAGTGGCTTTGCTTTTTTAAAAAACGTTTATATACAGAAGCGTCTTTCAGGGCTTTGAAGTGCTAAATTCTCATAGGAAATTGCACATATCGGGGAAAAAATTAAGTAAACATCCAAGATGTATAGGAAAAGACAACAAAAAAGCAATTTTCAAAGCACAGTAGTTCACCATGTGTTTACATTTAGTCTGAAGACACCAAAAGCAACTTCAAAAAATTCTTATTTTGCCTAATGTGCTCTCCTGCGACAGGAAAGTTGTCAGCCAGCTCTGCCTACCCAAAGCCTCTCCCTTCAGGCAAGAGGATATAAAGAAAGCAGTTACATTGGCAGCACATCCCACCTCCTGCCACCATGTCTCAGGGACATCGAGTCCCAAACCACACTCCTGTTGACATGGACATCAACACAGAAATGAGGAAGACTCCACAGAAGTAGAGATTTTGAAGCCTCATTGAGAAGTTTATGAAAGATTTGCCTTTTCTATTGGGCTGGTCTCTTCAGTTTCACATAAAGCAAATTCAACTAGTCTCTATTTCACATAGTCCTGAAAAGCATTCCTCCTCTCTCACCCAATTACTCTAGAGTTTCCTTGAGTATAGCTAAAACCCTGATTTTTATAAAAAAGTCCTGCAAGCTAAAGAGAAGTCTGGTCCCCATAAAATAACATTATTTCTTCTTAATATTTCATATGAAAATCCTTGGTTATTCTGCTCTGTTGTCTGTTTTGCAGTTAGAGGTTCTCCTGAATGTAAGTCACAGAGACAACACTCTTCCTGATATTAGCGAATGCTGCATAGGGGAACTGAGGGACCAAATTCAGTATTCTATAATAGTTCTTTCCAAATTTTTCCAACAAATACCTTTAGACCACAGCCTAAACAAAACATTATGGTGGCTTCCAAGTAATTTTGGCCTGAAGTACACTGCTGATGAGGTGTCCAGAGCAGGGTCAGGTTTATAACACAGTTTTAAAAATCAAGGTTAATTAAGGCTCCTGCCCCCAAATGAGAAGCTGCAGGACCAAAATCATTGAATGATGTCGAATATCCCCAGTGCAAGACTGAGTGTCTGCAGTCTCACTCATCTTGTGACTCTCCAGCCCAAGACATATTTCTAGGCTGATTCCAGATTAGGCATAGTGCATTCGTTGAGGAGAACCAGGACCGTTGCCAAATTTTATGTCCTGATGGAAAAGTGGAGGATTGGTGTCAGTAGACTTTCCCTCAAATTTTCAGCCTGAAACACATTTCTACTTCATTGCCTACATTAGCATGAGGGATCCCAGAAACAGGCTGCAAGAGCATGATCAGCAGGACAGTCATCAGTAGATTCAAACATCCTGTGCTTCATTTTGGCCTCAGGTCCAGAAAAGAAGCTGCAGAATCAGGATTACTACACAGTATTGGAAAACCTGGGAGAGTTAAATTGATATCGATACATGGAGACTCAACTCTTTGACAAGAAGGACGTTTTGCTGTATTGTCCAGACCAAAAGGCTAAGTAGGGTCAGAAGGCATACTGATGACTACAAGTAGGTTTTTACACCTTCTGTAGAGAGAGTGGAGGGCTGCCCCTCTGGATGTAATGAAACACTCTCCCTGTTCCAAGTTGCCCTAACCCTGCACCAGTGCTTTATGCTGGGTCTGCCACCTCTAGGCCGGAGGCTGCAGAATCAGGAGGGTTTCATTCTGGGCTCGTGGGAAGATCTCAGGGCTTGCTGACAATTGTCAGGAATAAACATCAATTGCCGCTGCTTAGTCTTGACTGCAAGGCCAGAGGGCAGAATTAAGACCATTTTACACAAGTGGGGCTTGCCACTGTCTTACTCCATTGTCACTCATTATCCCAGGTATGGAGGACCCAAAGATGAAGTAGCACCTTCAAGGCCAGGTTACCCCAGACTTTCAGCAAACTTTTAATCCAACCTTAACTATAGACCGTATCCAGCCCAGACTATACAAAACTCAATCAATCATCTCTGCTGGTAGCCAAGTTTATTATAGCAGTGCAGGCTCAGCAAGATAACTGCAGAGGAAGGGAGGATGTAAAGAGGTTTGATCTGGAGCGCAGAAAAGTACCAGTGAGGGGAAAAAGCCAGAGAGCGAATGAGCTCAGTATTTCCCAGACATTATCAGCAGGCCTAGACACCACCAGTAGGAACAAAAAGGAAAGTAAGATTTGGTCAAGGACATGTGTGAAAGGGAAGCCTGAGGGATAAGAGGACTAAAAGTAACTTACTAAAAGTAAGGGAGCAGGTTGATTTTATTTATTTATGTTTTGCTTTAAAGGAAGGGGACAAGAGGAAGGGCAAGAACCAGGACTCTATCTGTCACTCGTCTCTCCCCGCCCACTCTGAGAAGCTTCAAAAGAGATCTGGAAAGAGAGAGGGAAAAAACGACTGTCAGATATTACTGTTCCAGCCACTGAGTCATGGCAGGAAACTACTGATACTGTAAACTACTACTGTAAGGTCAGAGACTAGTTGAGTTTTACCAAGGCTCGCTGCAATAGGAACGAATATTCAGTGGTGAGGATTTGTTTCTTTCATAACTCCTGGTGTTACTGTAGAACCATTTCATCAAGCATGTTCAAAAAGCTGTCTTTATTTTAACATCTCACATGAGTGCAGACGATTCTCTCCCTCTCTTCCTGCATCTTTGTTTTTTATTGCAACAGATGCTTATTAAGAGAAGGACATGGTGAAAGAGTAGAAAAAGCCACCAGTCTTTGGGGTGCTACTGGATGCTTGGGCTACTCCAACTCTTATAATTGCCATGCCACAGAAAAACCATTTTATTACAATCTTCTTATCCCTCCATCAAATTAGTCACTGACCACTGTCACCATCTATGCAGCCCTTTCAGACACAATCACCACCACTCTTGTCAGCACAGTACATGTGCAATGGATGGAATTACTTCCATCAGGATAACACAGTCATCCTAATTCCCACAGGACCACAGCAAAGAAAAAAAGCAGGAACTTACTGTTGTGGGCAGGGCTCAGCAGCCTCCTGCCAGCCCCCTAGGAGAGCACCCTTACACTCCCTACACCGTCAAGACCCAGCAGCCCAGACAGAAAGGCTCAGCCATGTTTGTGGTTTTTTATTCCCCACCAAGAGCTGACCAGGCAGAGCATCACAGAATTCCCAGCTGCCAGGGCAGACACACATGCTGGCCATCCACGTGAATTACATTTTGCAATTCACTAGCCTGTTTGGAAAGGTAAGTTGCCACCTAGCCCTAAATTGCTAAAGAAAGTGAAACAGCAGACACTGGGGATTCAGAGACAACAGTGGAAGGAGCAATGCAGCATGAGACATGGATTCATGGAGACTGTTAGTTGTATGCTACTATTTGTTAATTAAAGTTTTTAATGACACACTCCAGTTTTGCTCCTGTTGCCTAGGCATACCCATTACAAATTTGCAGCCACCCATCACGGTGGATACAACACTGCAGGGGTTAAGGCATAATGGGATGATTGTGTGCATCTGCTACAGTAACCCACTATGCAACCGACTAAGCAACTTCCCAAGTTGGTCATCTTAAGCTAATTGCTTCCATAAGTCCTGAGGGTCTCAGTCCAGCTCATCTGAGTCACAGCACCAAGCCTCGACTAGCCATGCTCGAGTACAGTTCAGCAGAAGGACACATTCCCAAGAATAGCCCACTGCTTTTAACGTCTCCCAAATCAAGTCAGTTAGTCATACCAGGGAAAGACACTGGTGACCCTGGCAACCTGTCCCCTTCTTCCTCCACCAAGAAAACAAACCAGAACTTGACACATCAGGCAGGAGGCATTTAATCCAGTGATGCACGGAACAAGGAGACACAGGGAAGTTGTAGGGCAACATCCTGCACAATCCTGTAAATAAACTGGGAAGTCATGGCTGGAGGCAATGCATTTTATGGCAAGCTATGGGTAAACACAAACACAGGCACCTGCTGTTGACATAAGTGCTGAAGAACCTCAAGTGTGGAATCCCTCTGCCTTTTCCTGATGGTAGCTTTAAAGGCTGCTTAATAGCTTTGCTATTTTAACAAATAAAATAATTTGTGACATTACAGAAACTTGCCAGATGCTATATGCAGTGCATCACCATAACGTAGCATGGCTGAACTTCGTAACATTTCTGTCAAAGTTCACTGGCCAAAAAGAAACAAATCTATTCCCTTCTTGTCTGGACTTACAGGTGCTGATGAATTTGCTGACAGGACGATGATTTCCACCAGGGGAGCAATATTTGTTTCAGTTTCCACACCAAGAGCAGCCATGGAAAAGGGCAAAGAATATAGTGAGTCATTATCACAGGGCGGAGATTAATTAGCAGCAGATTAGGAGCAAGCAGTGGTCTCTGGAAGAAGATGCTTTCATGAGCAGAGCATGATCTTACTCATCGCCTGCCTTGATCAATCTTGATCAACTGCAGAGGTTTCCATGAAACAAATGCTAAGGCTGCCTCACCGTCACAAAGTAAAAAAAATAAAACCACAAACTTTGGTGCATATTTTTGTTTGCTTTAAAAGAAGTGCCTCTGTTTGGGGCCTTCCCTATTCTTCCAGCAACAAGTTTATCCTGGCAGGGAGGAAGCCCCCCATAGTAACCAAACTCTCGCTGTACAGCAGGACTGCTTATCAATCAGTGCTTCCATCAGGTCTCCTAGTTCACTGAGGGCAGATAACAAAATATTAAGTATATGAGAATAGCACAATCCTTTGACTCAATCGAGTCAAATGAGCTGTCAAATGAGGGTCATTTCAGCAATTGCTTCTTTCAAGACATGCTATTCCCCTCAGTGATTTCGGGCAACCAGCAAATTAATAGCAGCTACCTTTTCACTGGGTCAAAACCACTACAAAAACATTTTATCTAATTAGTTATCGCATTACCCCATCAACAAGGTGAATTTTATTCCTCATGTAACAAACCTGTCATTGCTCTGGGTTTATCAGGAAAGTATACCATAAATACACTGAAAGATAATTCTTGTCTTATAAATGATTTAGCTAATTTTTCTAGGAATATATTGGGAAATGCTGGCAAAACTAAGATTTGAATCTGGGTCTCCTAGTGCTCCTGCTTATTCTTAATGTCATTCACTGGATTGCCTCCTAGTAAATTTTTTTCTTCTAAAAAAATCTATTGCTTACTTAAGGAAGCTTAAATGCACAAAAGCCCAAGAATTGATTTGTTTATTTTTAACTAAAATAGCAAGTGCATTTTTTAGGACCTGATGTATCCCATTCATATTGAGAAAGGCTTCAGCAATTAGCATTCATCTTTAGTTTTGCAGGACTGATAGAAGGCATTGACTTTATAATGGGCCTCCATTCCTCAGGATAAAACCAGAAGTGAGGAGTGGAGCTCCTCCTGCCACACTCTGCTCTCAGCTCAGCTGGAACTGCAGGAGGTCAGTCAGGATGCCTTATGAACCAAGAGAAATTGGGCTATCTGTTGAGCACCAATCTCTCCGCTAGTACACATGCCTATGCACAGCTCCCTGATCTCACAAGGGCTGGGAGGAACTCCTTCCTGAGATACCAGACCCTGCTTGAGCACTACTGCTTTAAAAAAAGTACAATAAAGATGGCAAAAGGCATGGCCTGTAAAATATTTTTAAGTATTTTAACAATCACCTTGTTATTTGTTGACCAGGAGTTTGAAGCAAAGGAGACAGACACCACTCACTCACCCCAGCTGAGGACTGCCATCAACGTGACACAGTGACAAGGCCCTCTGGCTCTTTCTTGCCTTGCTGGCCTGTCATTACAGCATTTCCTCAAGGCAGCAAGGACTTTGGCATTCCCATAAATCCTCCTCTCCTAGGCAACAAGCTGATTGACTCTCCATTTCCTACATTTGTTTTTTCATTCATTATTAACTGCATAACTGGTAATTCCATCCACCAGGTTTTCTATCTCTGCAGATCACCATTTTTTTAAGCAGCCAAAGGGATTTAAGAACTTAAACCTCCCTGCAGCAGGGGTTGAGCAGGCTTTTGTCAAAAGCAGCCAGGCTAGGAGAGGCACAAAAAGCACTTGCTTTGACCCAGCACAGCCTGAATGACGCCTGTGAGTGCTCACACAAGATGAGAAGGTGTGTGGCAATCTGTGGCAGGATGGAAATAGCAATGAGTGGAGACAGATCCCTTACTTTATTTTGAAAATACCGTTTACAGTCGGTTAAACTTGTTTCCTCCATGCCTGAGAGCAGGGCCTCAGTTTTATACCGCTCCTCAGCCTGAAAGAATATGTCAGCAATAGCACTCGTCAGCAACAGCACAAGTGGGAGGCAGCAGTCCCATACGTAGGACATGCCTCACTGAGCATGCCCTTGTCCCTCTCCTCAGAAGGCACAGCTGGTGAGGAGTACCCAAGAGCTGACCCTGCTGCATCGTCAGACCTGCCTGCCTGTCTGAAGGCAGAATTTCACACCATGTCCAATGCTGTGTGATGACTGCACAAATGTCCCCACTGGTGTCCTCCACCTCATGTCCGGGCCATGAAATCTGCCAGCTAACGCCCAAACATCACCTCAGACAAAGGACACATCCCCACAATCTCAAAGCTCATTCCACTCTTGTGACAGCTGCAGAAATTACTATAGAGAAAACTAGTTCAGTACTGAGAAAGTACCACAATAAATGTGACAGACACTTTCTGCAGTTCATCATCAGAAACAAAGAGAGATGTAAGAAAGCAAGAGGCTTTCCTGGGTCTCACAGCGACCTCCACAGCCCACCACTGCTAGCCAAGCTGCAGCCCACACACCTCTGAACTACTTGCTGATCTTCTGCACAATAGCTCTATAAGCCTCAAACCAATGGATACGGTTGACATACATATATAAATTTCAATTATGTGTAAGAAACCAAATTCATTACACCTTAAAGCATGGCAGTGTTAAGGTTTTCAGGCTTTTCCCCATCTTTTGCTGGCAAGACCAGTGTATTTTCTCATACAAGTGAGGAAATTTTCCTAAATGGTATCACAGGGAAAAAGTGTGTGCATCTCTGTAGGCTGCCCAAATTGCCAAGCTTGCAGTGAGTGATGCAGTAGCTAGGGAGTAGCTAAGATGATTGAGCCTGTGCCTGCTTAGTGGGAGGCACGAGGATCTCCTCTCAAGGTGTCAGCAGATGGCTGTGTGCTGAAGGTATTTCTGTAGTGACACCCATGGAAAACAGCTGGCAGAAACCTAGGATAAGGGCCAGTTGCCTGTACAATTTGTACAACACAACTTAGCCACCTCTAGGCATCTGCAATGCCTGCATAAGGCTGAGACCGTGGCAAAGGACACTTGGGAGGACACTGCTCCTCTGCAGCAATAGCTGGAGTTCAGGCACCACATGTGTGAGCACCTCAAATGGCACTAGTCGTCTACATTTATGCACTTGAACCATTCCTCTGCAAACCGAGCTAAAAGCAACTAGGGAAAGCTGGTAACCGCAAGGACTCAAGTTCTCTCAAGTTCTCTCCTGTCTGCACTGTTACAATTTGAGTTTAGGGTCTGACGTGAATATCACAATCTGATAACAATTACCAAGAAAATACCAACCTAAAGGGCAGTGACACACCCTCCCTCTGTTTACAAATGTCATGGTCATATGAGATACTAGTCAAACACATCAGCAGACTAAAAATAAACCACAATAGGACATGTTAATAAATATTTATTTCAAAACACTATAGCCTTTTACATGACTAATATTAATGTGATTTCAGGCTGAGAAGAAAACAACCAGTGTTGATTGCATGCTAACTACATTCAGAGGAGCAAAACAGGTAACTACCATCCATCCTGGCATTTTATTCTCCTATTAGAAAATGTTACTAGGTATATCAAACAGTTAATGTCATTATTGTTTTTAATACACCAGTGACTACTACTGCAGGACACAACTATAAGGCCCACAGGTATCAGCCTGGAAGAAGAGCAGCCATCTACAAGCAACAGGGTCCATCCTTTTAGTACCGTGTGGGCTGGTTTCATGCACCAGCCAACAGAACCCATATCATACAGAGGTAAGAAAATGTCTGCCCAGACCTCTAAGAGGGTTTTATTCCCAGTTAGATCACCATCAAACCATTTTCACAATAGCATCTGCCACTGAAGTACTGCTACTTAGTCAGTCCCCCCTTCGGGAAGGGAGGAAGACGTGACAGCAAAGATGGAATTCTTTTACAAAATGGCCAAAAAGCCCCGATAAGGATTGCAGCACTTTGTGGCCTACACCATGCTTGTCACAGGGCAGGGAGAGGGGATCTACATATCACGGCATGTTGCAATCACTGCGGAAACGTCTTTCTCTTTTGCTTCCTCTCCACCCTTGTTCACAGAGTTAAGGTAATATGGGAAAGCAGCCGTAGCTTTTAGGACACCCCATCTGGGGAGCCGGGATAGCAGTGGCATTGTTCCTTCAGTGTGTTCTATAACCCCAGTTGCTCCTTGGTTGCTTTAATGTTTTCTCTGTAAGTATCGCTTCTCTAACCATTGTGAGTAGCATAAAGAAAATTCATGGAAGATCTTGAACACTTTGGATAGTATTGTAATAGGGGCCATGCAACAGACAATGCAGCCAAGGATCTACCGAAGCAAATGGTTCTGCCTTGAGAGAGAGGGAAGAATTGGGGGAAGTGACTTAACCTGGGGAGAGGGATTCACAGCTCTGTGAAAGTCTATGGAATGACTATTCCAACACTTCAATGAAGTTTTCCATTCTACGCACTGCAACCTTCAAGTGGAAAAGCAGGGCTCTTCCAGGGATGAGCTTAACAGGCTGAAATGTCCATAGGGAGAAACACAGCAGCCCCAGGAGTGTTGGAGTCTGCATTTGGTCTCACAGAGATGTCAGGACAGATAGAGGTTGATTACTAAGCATGTGACCAACTTTCTTGCAATTGTTTGTCTATCATTCTCCCAAGAATATGGAGAGGGAAAGGGAGTTTGCATGGTTGGGTATTTCTGCAGTTCCTCAATGAGGACACAAGCATGTGGTCCGGGAGGCTTGGAGAGAGTTCTTTGAAGAGAGAAAGCACTGTGTTTCAACTGAGACACCCACCTTCTGCTCTAGGATGATGTACTGACAATGCTAGAGTGCAACAGGCTGCTCTGCTGGTTCCGTGAAGACAGGAAAGCCTAGCTGTGGACAGCAGATGCTCCATCTCCTCTCTTCCACCTCCTTCCAAACAAAGTAGGGCCCACAGCACTGAAGGAGACTGCTGCTTGTAGCAATAACCCACACACTATGGTAGCCTCATCTATCTGAAGATCCATAGAGCATTACTTAGGCTACATGCCCACCACAGCATCTGCCCACCACAGCATCTGCCCACTCCTTATACTACAAGGGCCTCCTAGAAACACCAAGCATACTGATCCAAAAGCGATTTTCATTCTATCTCAGACTGCAACAATGCCAGCACCATGTCCACCCTCCTAAATGCACTCAGCTCATCAGTTAACCAAACACACTTGGAATCTGAAGGGCCAGCAAGGAAACAGGATATCAATTCTGACAGCCTGAATTTTAGCAGTCAAAGATAAAAGGAGGATTATAGAAAGAAAGTGAAACATTTCAACATACATACTTATTTTACAGGTCTGTAAATTGCATTAATCTGCAAATTTTCTCTACAATTGGCCGCTTCTATGAAATAAAACTTAGTTCTGGTGAAAAATAATATATATATAGTGCGACGCTCTGTGCATCATTCATGGAAAATGAGAAGGTATTCAGTGCAGTGGGAAAGGGTCATCTTCTGAATACTACAGAACCCATAAACACATAAAAGTTACATTCAGTTATAAGTATTAGGAAATACACATAAAAAGGAGACCTCCCACTGAGATGGCAGAAAGCTCAAATTAAAAGAAGAGGGAAAGGACAGTCATGGATATTCAGGCACACACTTCTTGTGAGCTCTTCCAAGAACAGGTCGTTTCAAACATACCTCCCCATGACAGGAATTTGCCAGGTCCACAGATAAATTTCTCACTCTTGGACAAAGCCATCCACGTTGGAGAGACTGTGTGGTGGGCAGCTGGCAACAGGAGCACCAAGACAGTATGTTATGCCCTTGTTGTGTCCTACTAATTTTTTATTATCAAGGAGTGCTCTCCTTACGCAGAGTACATGAAAAAACATGCCTGTACAGCAAGGTAGATTCAACCAAAACCAACAGCAGAATGCCTTTCCAAAAAATATGTTCTTTCCAAATATTTTTTACTCTCTTAGTAATTATACAAGTTCAGAAATTAACATAACATTGTGAGGTGTTACCTCAAGAAGTATATATACTTTGGCACTTGTGTTGTGTTTGTATAAAGCCTTGCTGAAAGTTTATGGGTTTTCTGAAATGTGCCATAGGGTAAATCTCTGCTTCAGTCGCATTCCGTTTCTCTGTATGGGAAACTAAACCAAAGTTAGCACTCTACAGATCCGAGTATGATAATCACCAAGTGGAAACTCATCATGTTTGGGAACCCTACACATCGCCCCTACTTTCCAAGACATGCTTTGCTTGGTCCTGGCCAGTCATGGGAAGACAGAAAAATATATATGGTCTGACTTGTCAGCCAGTCAGTAAACCATGTAAAAAAGTCAACCTCCTTTCCCCCCTCATTTATTTCCCACAAGCCTCTCCTATAACCTTTTCCCTCCACATACCCCAAATATTTGAAAGCCATGGTCTTCCCATGCTATTGGATTGCTTGTTTTTTGAAATGACCTCTAGTGTGAAAATGCTTCACAACATTATAACACAAATGAATAGTTTTAGCCAGTCCCCTTCAGTACATATGGCTATTTCCCTCATGTCAATGACATTAATTTAAATAGAAGTTGTTATAAAACAGGAAAAAGGTTTTCCTAGTAAGGTGTTAAAAAGCCAATACCACAGCATGTTCATTTTTAATTACATTCTGTATGTGGTCATTTCAGACATGCTGGAAACAGAGGAATTACTCAATTAACTTTGTTAAATATATTACAGCAGATATATTTACAAATATATTCATGAGACATTGCCACAAATTTATACAGCAGAATGGAAGCCATCAGTTAAAAGGAAGGAGTAGATACTAATCCTTGTGATGGAAAAGCTATTTCAAAATATGAACTCAACAACATCCTCTTCAGTATGTAGTTACCAACATTCAGTATAGCCTTCCTGAATCTGTAGCAAACCTAAGACAACAGCTCAGAGAAGCGTGTAATTATATATTTCATATCAAAAGAAAGGCTTACTCTGAAAAACAATTATAATAATTAGACATTAATACAGACAACTATGTCCATGTTCAGCCCTGGAACAGGTTTGTGCTTGCTCAGAGCTTTCAGATGTGGTGCAAAGGCTGGAGGAGGACCACCATCACTTTGGAACAACAAAAAGCAGGAATTAATAATCCAAGTCCCTAGACTTGAAGTCCTAGACGTGAAGTCCAACCTGACCAACAGCACAAGGGAAAAGGAAAGGGAAGATACAGTAAAAACGTCTTTCAGATCTAACATTTCACAACTGTAATCCAATTTCAGTGCTTTCCGGGGTGGCATATCCACCTAACCTCATCTACCACACCTGCCCATCCAGCCTCATCACATCTGCAAAACACAAAGTCAGCTCTGTCCACTGAACCTGCAGAACACTTAGCCTATGGGAAAGACTGTATCCGAGCACAAAATAAAACTGAATTTACGTTCAAGGAGTCAACACAAGGAGCAAGAACAAGAGGCTTCCAAGCTTTGTGCTTTCCATAGTAACAGCTTAATTTATGAGCTTACCTGTAGCTGCCATACAGTTTGGAGTTCGCTGAAGATTCATAGCTGACCACACATTTCCATCACAGAGGTTCTGTTCTCTTCTTTCTGGGAGCAACAAAAGACGGAGGCCATTTGGAGGACTTTATTGAGCACACATTTCAGTCCTTTAATAAAAGAACAGGGGGAGGGAGCAGAACAAGGGGAAACAAAGCCAGACTTAAATCAGCTTAATAATCTCCAAGCCCATGTGTCTACACCTTTGCATACATAAAAGCAGTATAAAGATGCCATACTAACTGTAAATGGTGGCCAAATCAATAGAGAGTATACGGATCTACATAGGCAAATTCTCAGGGAACTGGGCTTCTTGGCCCAAATATCTTGTTGTGCTGCTAAAACAGCTGATATTCAAGACCACAATGACATGAAAATATCCTGATTTAATTTGGATTTGGCCTTGGTAATCGGCCTTTATCACCAGCACAGCAGGACATAAGAAAACTTACTTAAACAATTAAGTGACCAATGAAACATATTCCGGTCTTACTTTTTTTTTTTAGTAGCCTCTTTATGAAGAAGCTTATAAGAAGCCCTGAAACAGGTGCTCTTAGCGTTTATTATACATGGTTTGTTTTAAGTTTAGGATTTTCCCGTGCTAAAAGTGATACATCTTGTCCACTGAGGCTGCTGCAGACCACTGAGGAGCTAGTGATAGCAGAGTTTTGCAAGGCACAGCACTGTGCTCCAAGGATGTAACTTACTGCCCAGTAGTCTCTCCAGAGACTACCAAGGTGTTTCCAAGGCAGAAATTACCACCTATTTTGCTTATGTGCAGGTTTGGAAGTCCTTTTCCCACCCTTCTGTAAGTGACTTACATTCAAAAACAGAGTCTACACTTCTATCTATATTCAACCCAGCAGCTCTCCAGCAAGGTCCCTGCTAACAGAAGCATTGGTGAGCACCACAAGCTCAGCCTCATCCCAGTGGTCTGCCTGAGGCAGCTGGGCAGGGAGCAGCACCTCCTCAGCTCCTCCACGGGGCAGATGGGGAAGGAGAACAGCCAAAAGCACATTAGGAGAATTGAATTTAGATCTCATTGAGACTTTAAAGCAAACATTTCCAGAAAGGAGAGCAGCGGAGAGTAACATCTACATACACTGCCTGGCCTCCAGCCGTGCCAGCACAGCCATGCCCACAAGGCAAAGGCTGCCCGACCATATCCACACCATGCTCTAAGCCATGACAGCAGCCTGGAACAGCCACAGCCCGGCTGCCGTCTCCTCAGCCCCTCAGGGTAGGAGTGCCCTGCCCACAGCCCGTTTATACCGACAGCCCTGCCTGCTGGGAGGACCCAGCCAATCCTGTCACAGAGCAGGGGAGGTGGTGCCCTATGGCTGCAGAGCAGGAGGCCCAGAGCCCACCCGCTGTGGGGCTGCCTTCCACTGCCTGCCAGCAGTGGGCATGTGAAAAGGCAGAAAATTCCCCCCAAAACAGAAATTAAGTTGTCTGCGTGCGCCCGAGGGAATAAAATAGTCCCTGTGGTTACTGGGAAAGGGGCGCTCTGCCCAAATACACAGGAGCCTGCTATACTCTCTCACTCTGCCCAAATACACAGGAGCCTGCTAGGAACATCTCAACTCCAACTGAACAGTGATGGAGGGGGGGAAATGTATAACAAATGGGACTTGCAAAACATGAAGGTCTGGTCTCCCATGGGTGGGCCCCTTCCCCTCCCAGCTGCTTGAGCCGTGGGGAGACCTCGGGGGAGAAAAAGAGCTCCACTTAAGATAAATGGCTTCACTCAAGCTGTGGTGTTGCTGGTAGAGCCTGTGTGGTCTTGCAGAGAACAGTGGCAAGAAAGGGGAATTGAAAGCCTTGGAGGGGCTCTGGAAAGCCACCTTCTCCGCAGGCTGGCAGCCAGCCAGCTGCTCACTCACTCTTGCACAATCACTCCCTGTGGCCAAAAGCACCCAGAAAGGGCAACAGGCAGCAGACGGGGGTTGTGTGGGCATGGAGGTGTGAGGTCACTGGGTCGAGGAGGGAACCAGGACACCTCCCCTTCTCCATAACCCCCTAGGACACCTCAGTCCATGGCTACACCCCATCCTCCCTGCTAGCACTGAGTCACCCCTCAGAGCATCCTCTCTGCAAGTTGACAGGGTCAGAGGCAATGGCCAGTCTTCTTTAGTGACATTCCATCCCTAAATAAGTTTTCACCACAGAGACTGCCTCTCTCTTTCATCTCTCATCCCAGGAGAAGCAACATGGTGGGGCTCCAATTCCTGCCTGTTAGCTCAAGCTAAAAGGAATAACTATAAACTAAGAATAAATACTAATTAACCTGAATCTTTTTTCATATCGTGATCTGAACCAGACGCTATATCTATCTTTAACTTAAGGCTGCTTTGAGATGCACCCTCTATCCGCAGCAGGCAAAAATAAGATTCCTGCTTTTGACAAAGTTAATTGTGGGCCTCAACAAGTCACATTTCTTGGCAATACTTACCTTTAAATGCTGTGAACTCATGAGGGTTTGAGAGGCCATGTATTTTGAGTGCCTCCAATACAGCAAGTTTTGTGATCAAGGAGCATTTAATCCAGCAACTTTCCCACATCCTGCTGGAAAAAGAGGTGAGTTACTTCTCACAGTGTGGACAGCTTTTGCGGTGCACACAAGCGTTGAATAGAGGCTGTCCCATAAAATCCAGCCAAAGGCTGCACAGGAGCACAGCTGAGATTTAGCCCCCAGTGCAGAGGAGAGTGGGGTGGAAGGCATACTCAATCTCCTGTTGAGCCTGTTAAAGTCTATATTTGGGCTTTATATGGGTTCTAGTATCAGAGAGAGAAAAATAGAACAGGGTTAAAAACAAAGATTTATTTCCCCAAGTATATCAACATTTTCAAAGCTGCTTTGTTTTGATTTTTTTTTTTTTTTTCCTGGGAATAAACAGTGTACAGCTGTGAAGAGCTGAGCCAACAATAATAGTTACCTTTGCTCTCCTAGAAAAAAGCCCACAAGTGTATGCTGAAGGAAAGAATGGCAGCACCATCCCCCAGGAGAGCCTGAACAGCCATTTGGTAGCCAAAACCACTGAGGATTAAGTACCATTCCACCTTCTTGGCAAGTCCAACCACCATCTACCTCCTCTCTGTGTCTCGCAAAGTGGTGGTGTTTCCTAAGGTAGTAAGGTACCAAGCATGCAGAGAAAACCATATAGGACAACCAGTTGTTACCTCATTCTTACCAAAACTGATAGGAATTATATACCAAAGTTTTTTGAGAACCCTGCTAAATTTAATGACTAAATTGTTCTTAAGTCCTTCTATTTAAGATGTTGGCTGGCTGTAAATGTCCAAAGGTACCTAGTCAGTAGGAAACACTGGCCAGAGTTTAAGCTATGTAAACAGAGTCCCAGGTGCTCATGGGTATTCTAGGCATGTAAACCAACCTTCAAAAGTCTGGTCAAGAGTCCTTTCCTTGAACTGAAGGCTTATATTCTTAGATGAGTCCCATAACCAAGACTCCCATTGTAACAAATGCACAGGCATCTCTTTTCCTGGATGTGGGTGGTTTTGATGCCTGCACTAGTTATAAGAAGCAATGTCCTGGAGAATGTGAAATTTAGGAAGATGAGTAATGTACGAAGTGTGGAGGCAGTGAGAGATGATCCACATATTATGTGCTTTTATTTAATAATTTATAAATAAATATGTGCTTTCCCAAACTGCCCCTCAGCTTAGCAATTATATGTTGCCTGTTTTCTTGTCAGTGCTGTTCTTTTAGAATAACAAACTGTTCCCAAAGCCTCACATACAGAGTTAGACAATCAAAGTACTGTGTGTGGTTTTCCACTTAATTCATTCAGTTAGCTGCAATTAAAACAATACAATTCAAAGCCTTGTATGTTTCTCTGAAAAAATACAAAACTTTAGTTGTTACTATTAATACATACAACCTACAAGAAAGAGTTAACAAAGCCCCTTTGTCTTCCCTGTTGTAGTCATTTTCTTATCCTTTTCTGTAGATGCCCTGGCAGTCATCAATATTTCTTTCAGTCACTGTTCTTCAAAAGACATACGCTTTTCATTCAACTGCACAGAAAGAAAAGGAATTCAGTAGGCCAGATTCCCTTGGTGATCAGATCCACCGCAGCCGCCCAGGGAGGAATCAAGGTGAAGGTGCAGCAGTCTCATCAAGAAGAGAATTGAACTTATTTAGAAGGGAAGAGGTCACCATTTTAGCAGGCAGAAATGAAATTTCTGTTCAGATTTTACCTAGATATTTTACCTAAATATTTCATATTTCTGGAAAAGCAGCATCTTCATGGCTACTGATCTCTACTCACCCACTTAATATAAATGACATACCAAGTTTTAGTGGAACTATAGAGCCATTCCTTTTATGGTTTATGGGGCTTCACTAATGAAACCTGATGACAATCTAATTAATATTACACCAGTTCCACCAGTGCCAAAGAGAACAGAGGCTGTATCTTGCCCCACAAGAAAGTGATAAGCCATCCTAATAGAGCAGCTGTGACTGTCTCCCATACCACCAAGCTCCTCCAGTAACTGGGCAGATTTCCATCAGCCAAGAACACACCCAGAGTGTGCAGTGCTCAGCAGCAACATCCCTGCAGTCTGAGGATGCACTGTGTTTGTCCAAGTCTTACAATGTTCCCAGAGCTTTTATGAGCAGGGTACGTGCCAACGCTGTCCCAAGTAGAAGACTACACTCCTGACATGCTACTATTTGGTATGTTAATTCTGTATTTCAGCTCTAACTGTTGACAGAGGCTTTGATTCAGCCTACTCCTGCAAGAGAATAACAAACTGCTGATTTGGATCTGTAGACTTAATTATTATCCCACCAACATAAATAAGAATTTCATGTAAGCTCAGTTCCTGAAGAAAGAACTATTGTGCCTACTTTGATAAGATGGTATGAAATCTATCCAAACATTTATCAAACTATGTGAAATCTTACTGGAAGAATATGTTCTGAGATTTTGTGAATAAAATCCCCCAGGAAGCAGTAACACCAAAATGTGTGTCAGAGCAGAGACTCAAAAAGTTTGGTCCAAGGGGAATTCATAGCTCATCTAGTGCTCACCTTTATTCCTTTATCCTAGTACACAACAGCACAAAAAGGGGATGGCAAAGTAAAGAACCAAAACCAGCATTTCCTTTCCAGAAAGGCAGAACTCTCTGCCAAACCCAGCTACAATTACAGAAACAATTTCCATTATTTTCCTTCCTTCCAGCTACTGTAGTTCTGCAAAGATGTTACACAGTGATGAATGGCAAGAAAGGCAATTCACCAAACAAGATACTTATTCCAAAGTTATTCTTACTAAAAGAAATGCTAATATCATTCTCCTGGCATATGACTTTATGCTTAAAGAATCTTGCAATTTGCATATAATCTGGGTGAAAGAAATCTAGTTGAAAGACCACACCTCCAACTATTGATGAATGTTTCCAGCAAATCTAACAAAAAAAAGCCCCCAACCATCTCTGCTTGGCACATGTTTTTTCCAAATGTGTTTTCTTAGCTTAGGTCACTATGACAGAGATAACACTAGGCAGATAGCAACTGTATGTGTTCTGTAATAAAAATACTTTTCATAAGGCATTTCAGAGAAATTGGATTACTAACAAACTTTTTATAAAGTTAAACTTATTATCAATGAATACCAAGGATCATGTTATTACAGTAAACTATATACAGTAAGGCACTGTCCATGAAATCAAAGAGATATTTCGTATCACTTTAATATACCAACATTATCAACCAACCTATAAATACCAACAACATTTTCATTATCATCTACATTTAACCTTCTTTATGCTTCCAAGTGCCCTTATGTCCTATACCTGAAAACATGCAATTTAGCTCCACAGAATAACTCCAAAAATCACATCAAGGAAGTTCTTTATTGGTTTCACTCAATGACTTCCAGACTAAATCTGCTCTTCTATATACACAGTAAAGGCTTTCTGTAAGTGTCTAGTCTAAAAACACACGGTTGAAGTTAGTAGATCTTTTCAATCCAGCAACAAAGGACCATGCAACTGGAACGCAGCTAATAACTCTGATGATGACATATATACTGGAACAAAAATCAGTGACAAGACCCTCAGTATGAGAAGAATAAAACCATATTTAAGAATTAAAAGAAGATTATGGAGCACACAAAAGCAATATGTTTGTATATGAAAGCACCTCACCTTTCAGACATTTGGCTTCACTAAACTCCCAAGTATCAATGCAAGAATAAGCATAAATGCCAGAATGCCAAGGTAAGGAAGAGGCAGACATTGTAAATCTGTTCACGCTAGTATTCCAGATTGGTGCTAAAATAAGAGTTATGAGCTACATTCATTTCAAGTAAATATAAGAATATCTATACTCAGTTCAGGCCTTCTTTAGACATCATCTACTTGGGAAGAAAGGAAGAAATTATGGCTTCTGTAGAACAGCAGTGAAAGTGACAGAAAGTGACAGAAAGTGAAAGCAAACAAACTCTGGCCCTTCTTCAGTTCAAGTAAAGGAGAGTTATGTGTGTGAATCCCTTAGGGTGACATTCTATCCAGCCTAACATGGCTGCACTTACCCACACTGCAAGCTCCCAGACCAAAACAGTTGCCTCAAGCCTCCAGAAGAAAAATGGTTTCACAACAATATACTGTTATAAATAGAGGTTGGGTGGACAAACTTGCCACCTCTCCTTGTAACAAAAGCTTTCTTACTTAAAAGTTTGCTGGCAGACATGATCTATACCAGTCACACCAGAAGAGCAATAGAAACTTAATAGTGACATTTCAGGCCCATGCATCTTGAATAGTTTCTGTTATGAATGGATAAATATTCTCCAGGCCTACTAGAACAGGGAAACAAAGAGGAGCAAAAGAAGCTCTGGAGTTCTTCAGGGTTTCTGAAGAATCTCAGCATTTCCATCTAGCTTTCCATTCAAGTATTTCTACCTTTGGTTATTGATATTAAATAAAACCATGGATGGACTGAATAGTAATAAATCAGCAGCAGCTAATAAAAGTAAGCTAGACAACATTGCTATATATGAAAAAGTAGATTCGTCCCTCAAGCACCAATGACAAGAGCAGAAAGAAAAGCAGCAGATGCGTGGTGATGCAGACCATCAACCGGGAAGGACTGGCAGTTGTGTAAATTCTGTGGTTTGGTCCTGCAGGTTGAGGCTTCAGCCTCAGGTCCCAATTCCTTACCACGAACCACCAGAGATCTTTCTGAGTAAATGCAAGACCAGCTCCTTCTCAGCAAGACTCCATCAAACTTAAATATCATCCATGCAAAAAGCCTCCAGCTTAAGCATCCAGCCATGGGCATGGTTGTTCAGCACAGCAATTTGTAGGCACGAATCAGCTGGAGCACGACATAGCTGAGACCGAGACCCATTCAGTCTGACAACCAGAGAAAATCCCCTGACCACCTCCCATCACCTCAGGCTGCCTGTCTTGTTGGACAGCCCATCGGGAACACAGCTCAGCTGCCTTCTCTGAATCAGACACAGAGGACTGCAGATTGCTTAATATTGCCTGTATTCCAGGAGCATCCTGGAGACCTTAATCATGCTAATCAGGTATTGGAAGAGGCTTACCAGGAGAGTGGTGGAATCACCATCCCTGGAAGTGTAGGTGAGGCCCTCAGTGATATGGTTTAGTGATGGACTTGGCAGTTCTGGGGTAATGGTTGGACTTGATGATCTTAAAGTCTTTTCCAACCTAGCTGATTCTATGATTCTATTATTCTATGATTCTGTGATCATGGCCCTTGGCCATGCTCTGTTACGCACTTTCCATACACTAGGCAAAACGCAGCCTCTGCATGTTAGGGCTACTCTAAGGAAGGCCCGTCCACTTCTAGCAGTACCTGAAGAGCAGCAGCTTTTCAACCACTCCATGCTCAAGGATGGCCTTCCCAACATGTGAACAAAGCTAACAGCCTCTGTTTCTGAACACTGGGAATAAGGCAAACCTTTATGAGCACCAGTGGCCAAAACCACTCAACCTGTTGACACTGGGAGCTAGGCAGATGAAAAGCCACATGTGGGGCAGCCTCTGCTTTGCATTTTGGTACAGATGTACACAAAAAAAAAAGAGTGAGGGCAGAGCTGAGACAGTGGGAACCTTGGAGAGTGCGTCTGTTACTTGAAATCACACTAAAGCACATTACAGATCTGTTAAATCATTGTGGCTTACCCTGTATTTCAGAGTAAATTAGTAACTTTTCAGAGGGAGTGAAGAAAATACCACTCCACTTTTAAATAATGAAAATGCTAAAAAACCTACACTTAACAGCTCTAAAACTGCAGCAAGTCACCCACCAACACCCACTCCTCTTGTCAGCAG
This sequence comes from Strigops habroptila, assembly GCF_004027225.2. NCBI lineage: Eukaryota > Metazoa > Chordata > Aves > Psittaciformes > Psittacidae > Strigops > Strigops habroptila. Next base: position 34,873,246 of record NC_044281.2, read on the forward strand.
GCTTTTTTCAGCTTTGCCTATTATTTGTGTCGAGCCAGAGATGTTTAATGTTTGCTGTGCTTATCTGCTCAACTTTCAGAAGCCACAGATGTTACAATATGTACCTGTGCCACTGACCTCTTTCCCCATAGCATTTTGATCTAAATAAATAACAAACACAGAGTTTCCAAAATCATTTGGATTCACTGGCTCTGAGTGCATAGCTGTAAAAAATCTGCTTTAAGATTAACATCCAATTTTATTCATGCCTCAGGCTTCACCACAGCATCTATTTTTGTAAGATTAACAGCAAGATCCCAGTTCTCCAGAAATGTAAAGAGTAACAGCCAATTGTAAAAGGAAGATGATGTTTCCTAACCTACCCTTGCTCACATCCAGGAAGGTACATTTTCCTCGCCTTTTCCATGGTGGGTGTAATTTCTATTTGCATTTTTGCACCCACAACATGCAGCATGTATATTAGTCCTTCTGCCTCCCATTAGCTGAAATGCATTTCTGATGAAACTGTGGGTGCCAAAAAATACTAACATGTGCAAAGTGTACCCTTGACAGACAGCTTTTACTCTGGAGGAGTTAAGAAACAGCCATCTTCCTCTACCTTGCACAACAGCATTTTGAATCATCTAACTTGATAATACAAGTATAGAAAATGAGCACTTGATATTTCAGCTAATCCATTTGAAATGAATATACATGAAAACACTTAATTTTGAACATGGCAATTGGAGGACAAATAGAGGGTCATTTTTAACCTAAACAGCAGAAGAAAAGTTGCTTTGGATAGTGCCTTTGTTCTATCTGTCAATTAGAGCTATTGCATCGCTGTCAACTTGCACTCCTTTAGTTCCAGCTTTGCTCCACCCAACACAGATCTGTACAAATCAATTGTCTCTCGCAACATGCACTAACCACTGGAAACTGAAATTAATAAACTGTGAGAAAAGCTGATTAATAAAGCTGACACTCCTCTGCCCAACAACTCCGGGTTTCTCCCCTCCAGCTAGCTGTTTGAGATAGGCAGGCAAAGTGGTAAAAGATTATCAAATTGCAACTGTCATTCCTGACAAAATGCATCTCAATGCTGGAAGGAATTTTAGGTTTTAAGCTAAAACACCACCCCAAAGGGTTCCTCAGAGCCTGTCAATATCTGTACCTTGGATGGAAAGCTACCACTGAGCGCAGTGTGTCCAACATATAGAACCTGCCACAAAATTAAGTTCTTCATAAGAAAGCTCATCTCAGTCTTGATTGGTAACAATAACAAGGAGACAAGATGAGACCATCAGTCTCAATTGTGAAGACAATGTTTTCCTCCCATATTATTCTGTCTGTCATGTTCCCTTCAGGTTCCAAAGGAATCCCTGTCTCATACATCATTATTTCCCACAAAGCTTGAAAGCCTTCGGGGGGGTTTCTTCCTGCCCACTGTACCAGCCTTGATGTCTGAGTACCTTCAGAACAGTGACAGAGGCCTCTGCCAGCAATAAAGGGGAACATCTGCATACCAATTACACTGCTGAGCGCTGAAGAGTTAAAAAAAAAAAAAAAAAGAGGGGGGAAAGCCTTGAAAGTAAATCTGAGCCAAGTTCTAATTAATGCCCTAGGCCCCGATTCACCACAGCACTTAGGCATGTAGTTAACTTTAAGCATGTATTTAGTTCCAGTGAAGTCAAAAGACAGCATCGAAGAGGCAAACTACATTAGCACAATTTAATACTCTTTGGGCTAATTAATCAACCATAAAAATTAACTATGAGAACTGTATTCCTTATTTCCCTTGTTGTGACATTTACAGATAAAAATACTTGGATGTGGCTGGAATAAACAAAAAGCACTACCTTGTTTGCCTGTCATGGGCTGCTCAGTCCCACAGCTGTGAAGGCCAGTCCCAAAGAGCAGCTAAAGGAACTGAGCTCTCTGCACGTCACAGCCGAATATCTATATCTTTTATGTGATGGCAGCATGCAGGCACAAAAAGCACAGCCCTTGTCCTGAGAAGCAGTAATCTAAGAAATTAAAAGTATTGATAACAGATGAGCAAAGCCATCAGGCAGTGGATGGCATATCAGAGACGTCTTTTCCTTTTCTCTGCAAAGAGGCATTTTTTCACTGCAGTGCATCAGCATCAGTTGTGATCAGAGGTGGCAAGGAAGGGCAGCAAACAGGGCTGGGTAACTGAGGAAGGCTGAGGGCAGATGCAAGTTTGGAGACAGAACTTGTGAGGTTACCAAGAGAGGAACTGTTAGGCAGAGCTGGCAGGAGAGGAGCAGTGCTGATGTCTAAAGCACAGGCAGACTGGAGTGTGGTCTAGCCCCAAATGTCGGCAAGGTCTAAACTCTCCTCGATTTCAGTGGAGCAGGACTGAGCCCTGTAAAAAAGAAGCCCAGAGTGCAATCTCCAAGTAGCTGAATAGTCCTGGAGACAACCAGACCTTTTCTCCACTTGGTAAGCACAGCATGGTGAATGCCTGCAAAAACTGCACCAACAATGTGCAGGCTAGATTTGGCCTGAACATGGTCTCCAAGGGCCAAATATGACCAATTTTCAAGCTCCTATTGACTTCACAAAGGCATGTGTACTACTAACCATTCTGTAAATTGGAATACAAAGAGAATAGCTGGCTGATAAGGGTCTTCTTGCTTGGATTTCTGCAAAAACGTAACTGTGGAAAGTTTGCCAAAATGTCATTAATGCTGTACATGGGCCTATAAAAGCTAGTAAATTGAAAGCAGGGGACATAAAACTCCTGGCTGACAACACCTCTTTATCTCATCCATTATGAAAACAAAAAAGAACAAAACCAATCCCCCAGCCAACTAAAACACAATGAGCATTAAAGAAAGTACCAGTGCAGTTTTTCAGATTAACTTTGGATTTCCTTGCTTTCATTGGTTTAAGAGGTCTATTGTTACTCTATTGGTTTTTTTAATTGCTGATACTAAAAATTCTTTTATCTTTCAAAGACCTTAAAGTCTGTTATATAAATACATAATTAAAGCCTCTTTCAACTGGGTATAATTTACTCTATAGTTTACAACAGCTGCACTAGAGCCATTACAGTTTATCATTTAAAAGCCTAATTAGGGGCTTCTTAATTAGTGGATCCTTCAGTCACTAGACTGTGACTGTGTAAAAGACGCTTGGCAGCTATCGCATGTTACAAATCTGCATGAAATGTTTGCGTGAAAACAGGGTGTGTACGAGCCCCAAAAGATATTCATTGTCCCCACAGGTCAGCCCATCTGAACATGCAAACCTCCATGCTACATCTATACCCTCCTCTCTAAGTGCACGGCTGGTCTGCACACAGCCTTTCCCTTGTGCACATATTGGAAATCACCAGCACATCCCGAGGCAAGCCCCCAGCCTAGCTGAGCTGACCTGATATGTAGTCTATTCCGATGTGACCATTCTCATGTTCAAACACAACTGAAAGAGAGGATGGAACTGTGCCCACTGACTACTCAGGCTGTCTTTCACATGGCTTGTCAAGTGCTTTCTCTAGCAAATGCAGCTCCTTGCTGCTGCCACTCTCTCAGCTCTGCACCATGCTGGATTCAGCGGGCAGTTCTTCTGTGGTGCCCAAAGCACTTGCATTACCAGAAGGAAGAAGAGGGGAGCCAGTTACTGCCTTTCATTTTTAGCCACCGACATGTATTTCTCGTTAATCACCACCAAATTAGCAGTAACTGAGATTCTAAGTGCAATATTTGCCCAGAGAAAGAACTCTTTCATCCTTCCCTGCATGTGGCATAGTGCAGGAGAGCAGCTGGTATAGTCTATAGCTACTCTTAACAGGAATCACTCACCAGAACGAGCCTCATATCAGCTTGGGGCTCACAGGACCCACTGCTCAGTGAGCAAAGAGCTTGTCCAGACCATACTCTGGAAGACTAGTGGGGTTTTGTTTTCACCTGCATGTAACACAGGAGCTGTGTCGTTACAGAGGGTCAGATTTGGGGCCTGCCAGCATTTGGGAGCATTGCTTTAAACAATACATGAGCTTTATTGACTGCAGGATAATATAAATCAGCTATTGAAAACCTGTATCATTAGTGCTATTGCTTTGCAGTGGTAGATAGCTGCAGTAATGGATAGGCCTCTCTATCTCATCCTCCCACTGGTAAGCAACATATACAGGACTGATCAATAACCTGCTCTAAGTTACTTGTAGACATGTCAGGTGCAAATATCTCCCTTTCTCAAAGGTATTAAAGACCAGATATTTTTGCAAAATTTAGGCCAGGCAAAAAATTGCTTTGGATGAATTTTTGTAATGGCGGAGAACAGCATAACCAGATCCACCCACCTTGTTACAAGGAAGTTTTAAATAGTAAGGAAATGACTATATGCATGTATTACTTTGCAGGGTCAATAGCTCAAGATGTTCCTTTGCAACAGGATAGATTTCTATTTGAAAAGCATTTTCTGTAACATCCATGTTGCTGAGGATCCTCTGTTTGACAGGAAATAACTAGATTATTTCCTCATGGTGTTGCCACTACCTTCTACAGCTGAAATCCTAAAATACCTTCAAAATCAATACCAAAATCCACTGCCATTAATAGGCCCAGTATTTAATCCTATTGTGTCACAGCATATTACCCACTTAATTTAGTGTTGCCAAATTTGAAGTCAATTGAAAACCTACAGGTCACAGCCTTGTTTGCCCATGGATCAGTGCAAAGGCTAGAGAGGTGTTTAAGGGCCTTCCCTGTGTAAAGATGGCGTCACTTTTTCTCCATCATCGTGATTTCTTTCCCCTATCCCACTCTCTGTGCCACTTGCATGCACACAGAGGGATTATATTCAAGATTATAAAGCAGGTCACAGAGGAGCTGAAGGTTTCACAGATATTATTATGTTACAGCTTCCAAGGATGTTCGTGGGCACACAAAGCTGCAGATGTACATTGTGTCCTGGCCTGCTGTGGTACTGACATCACAGCAAGACAGTCTTTTCAGGGGAGAACAGACAAACAGGAGCCAGGGCTTTCTGAAAGGCGAGTTGTCGCCTTTTGAAAATCCTTGTGGCAAGCTGCCTACGGACTCAACTGAGAACTTCACAGGGACGTCATATTTCTTTGAGCTGACCTTCCAGAAAACTTTGCACTCCAAATTCCTGGAAATCCCTGCACCCTTAACTAAGCACCCTTTTAAACAGGTCCTTGTTGTGCAACACTTACACTGTGTGGCCAGTAAGTTCAGTGGCATCCAAGTGATGCCATGGAAATGATTTTATCTGACTTCATTTTGCATTGACTTCTGTGACACAAGAGCAGGGATGGCCTTTCAGAAGAGTAACATAGTGGCTGGGTTCAGGTAGCCACAGTCATAAAGTGGAGGTGAAAACCAAAGCCAGAGGAGAAAATAACATCATGGCAATATGCTTTATTTTCAATTACTTCTACCCAATTTGCCCACTGGCCTCAAGCAAGTACCGTGAACCTCCTTGTCTCTGCAGCAGGGCAGACATGCTGCACCCCACCATGGAAAATGCTGGGAGAGCAGAGCAGCCAGCAGCTCAGTGAGGCCAAGGACCCTCTGGAGTGCAGGGCCTGCAGAAGCTGAGTAAGCATGGCACTGCCACAGCTCCCAGCAGTGCAGCTCACCACCTCAGCTCCCTCAGCACCTGGGCACCATGGCTGGAATCCGAGCGGCACTTAGCCCACCGCTGTCCTGGCTGACCCGCTCCAGCCCCAGGGCTGCTGCCTGGACCCTTGGGTTCAGAAGAAAGAAATGGATCCTTCTGGCAATCCCTTTTTATGGGGGCAGGATCACGGATTATCATTTTGTGTATTTCTCAGCTGCTCTCCCCCCCCCCCCCTTTTTTTTAATAAATGAAAACACACCAGAAGAGCTCAGCGTCTTCTTTCAGAACTTCTCTATTCCACTGACTTGTTCCAACCTCCATCACAGCTCTTCCCTTGTCAGCAGCTGTACCACTGCGCTATACCTCTGCCCACGCACAAATGCACTGGTTGAAGGTATGAACTGGAATCTCTCTGTTAAAGGAACAAGCAGGCATCCCAGAGACTGACACAGCTGCTATTTGCATGTAAAAGAGGAAAAGAAGGTGCATGACTGAGCCCAAATTAGCATGAGCAAAGCCTCCCAGCACATTTGCAAACTACAGCTTGCACAATGGTGCTAATAGAGGTGCACACTTTCCTCACAAAGATTTCTACCTCAACCATAAGGAAACTTGGCTAACAATGGTTCAAAAAATTTAGCATCACACGAGCTTGTAAGCCCCTGTTTTCCTAAAATTTAGAGAGTACTGGAAAAAGAGAAACTTGGTGGATGCAGGGTGAGCTGGATATGCCCAGGTTTAATTTCATGTCTACTTCCAGCTTGATTCATGAAGCTGGCTACCTCAGCGAGAACCATATTTTCTAAGGCCTCCATCACTTCTGTACCCCTAGATTTTTGAATGTCCAGGAATATTCACAGTTCTCGGTGCATCTAAAAATGACAACCAGATTAAGCAGGGCAAATGCAGATCTAATGCTTCATGTCTTATTTCCACCTTTCAAGAAATGAGTAGCATTAATCTCTTTTTCAACATCAGTTCTTTCAAAGGGATGCTGTGGAGATTCATTTATGCCTGCAAAGTCTTGCTGAAGATGCACATTTAATAAACTATAAAATTTCTGGATTTTAACACAATCTTTGACTCTTTGTCTGGCTATGTACACACATACTTAAGCATCCATGCCTGTGCGCACACCTACTGGGTCATAAAAAAGAGAATTAGATGTCTCAGTAGACTATCTAAGCAGTGTAATTTTAGTAAGAACTGTCCTCCAAACCAAACAGCATTTTTGAGGTCTTGTTGCAGAGAAGCTATAGACTCCTTTTACTTTATCATCATACTTTCATGGAAGCTGTTGTAACAACTCAGTGCCCCCACTATTTCCACAGTAGGTTTAGCTTATCTAAGAGGCTAGAAAACAGTAAATGCAGACATTAATGGTAATAAAAATCAAAGCTAAGCCCTACATGAAGAGAAACAAATTCCAAAATGAAAAATTCGATTACACAGTACCTGTCTCCTGTCTTGACTTCCTCATTATACGTAGAAATTAACCCTGTCATTAAGTACTTTGATCAGGCTGTAAATAAACAGCTTATAACGGCATGAAATCTACCACAGCAAGCAGGCAAATGAACAAGGGGAGAAATACTGACATTTGGGGCTGCTGTCAGAAATCAAGTGCTCCTACTCCCTTAGGGCCAAACTGCTAGAGTAAATGGGGTTACTCCAAGGATTAATTGCTCCCTTTTGGTTCTCACTACTTCCAGAAATTTTCAGTAATAATATCTAAGGGGCTATCATTTGGAGATCAGTAGCATCGTTTTAAAATCTTTGAGAGATTTGTAAGTTGGGCTGTTGTAACTGCTCTTAGGCTAAAACTTGGTACAGAAATTCCCAGCCCATGATGGAGCTGAAGCAGTATCCCCTCTTTAAACTGTTCTGATGTCAAAAGAAGAAAAGCATTATTTAAGTAGGAATAGTTATTATAATCTATCTACTCATAATTAAGACACCAGAGGAGAGACGCGCATGGTCAAATTGGTCCAGGTGTGCATTGCTCAGAAATGAGGAATAGCACCATTTCACATACTCTGGCGCCAAACATTTGTCACTTAAATTTGGAGAATTTCCATGCACTAATACATATTATAAGCAAGATTTCTGGGCAATTGAGGGGTTTGTTTATTTGTCAGGATTTTGGAGCAGAAGTTCCTTTCTTTTGGGATGCATTTAAAGCAATGTAACTTTACTTACTTATGATACTATCTAAATTCTTTGCACATATAGACTGCTACACAATCAGAGGTAGTCAGGCCAACAGGGTCTCCTCCCAGCTCTGCCCCTGGCCTGCCACGAGTTCCTTGCCATCTCTGAGCCCTGTTTTCAAGCAGCTATGCTTCCTGTTGGCTCTTCCCACCCCTTTGCTCAGGAGACCCTCAACACGGAGACGGACTGAGCATGGCCAGGTACAACATCCACCCCTGAGCACTGCCTGGGGAACACTCCATTTTGTCTGGAAAGCACAGCTCAGATGCTTGCTCCTCTCCTCTCTGCCTTCTTAAGTTAGCTGCGGTGGGGTTTCTGGTGAACTGCCAAGTACAGCAGGCACAGACATAAGGGAGAAATCCTGACCCAAAAGAGGCAAAGGCAGTTTCCCACCATCTTCAAGATGGCCAAGATTTTACTTTTAACATCCTAATAAAAGCTTGGAAAAACACTAAGCCACCCTACAGATTATTTGTTTCTGTATGCATTGCTGAACATATTGCAGAACAGACATTATTCCCAGGAGCACTAAAGTCCAGTATTTCCTCTGCTTCTCACAATCCATTCTTTTATCCCATTGCTAAAATCAGCTCCAGGATGTTATAGCAAGACATTGTTCAAAACAGCTATCACCACAATTCAGACAAACTCAGTCCTAGACAAAATATCTCAGGCCAACATATCAGCCAAAATATCACAGGCACCGTTGAGCCTCCCAGCATACTGCTCTCTATAAAACTGCATAACTCTTCTTACTCATGCCCCACATACCAGTTGTGTGCTCACAAAAATGGTCCTTTCCAGATCCACAAATAGTCAGACACTCCTTTCTGTACAGTCATGCCAAGAATGCAACCATGCCACACCAATATGGGTATACACAGGCAAATAATACTAGATAGACTTGGAGGCTTTGATCTCAGGTACAGAGGGGGTGGGCACTTTGAGGTAAAAGTGAGAGGATGAGCACTCACCAGCTGGGCAGAGATCAGAGGGCTCATAGGAGATGGGCAGCAGGGAGGAAAGGCACCCGCAGAAGGCAGTTGCAGAGGGTGGAGATAGCTGGAGCTAGCATTTTTACGTCTGGCTTTAATGAACCAGACCAGGTTCTTTCAGCACATGTGTAGTCCCTAGTAATAAAGCAAATCAGACATTTCTTTTGAATTTGCAATTCTTGTTCCAATTCATTTACGTAAGTTTTGTTGGGTATTTTGCCTACACTAAAAGTTGCAGAAGAGTGTGCCTGAAATTTCTAGCAAACCTAGAAGTGCCTAACAATCATCTGGGCTGCAACTGCACATTACATATACCAACTACCACATCATTATCATTTGACACTTTTATAATATGTCAGCTTCCCTTCTAAAAATAAATCGCTATTATTAGCAATTTTATGTAAGTAACAGCATGCCAGGGATTTCTCATAGGTCCCATCCCTGAAGAATCCCCAGATTCATCAAGGCAATCAAATCTCATCTGCGCAGTCTTCCAGTGATTACTCTTTCATTCACTTCTTCAGCAGTCTGGAGTTTGGTCTTGCTCCTGTTGAACCAAATTCAGCCTTCCTGGTGAACTGCAGCATGCAGAGCAGATTAAGGGCTCCAGTCCTCACTGAGCAAGAAATTTTTAAGCATGTCTTACCTGTAAGTGTATGTGTTGCTTCAGAAATCAATGACATCACCTAAATGTACAGTCAAGCAGGTTGTTAAAACAACTCTCTGTACAGCTGGTGCCATAAACTGGGAAAACTCCCTGGCACAGCTTTGGAGCTGCTCTAGAATAACTCACGAGTAATGTACATTGGCACTGAAACTTGTCAGTCAGAAAAAGCATAAACAAGAAGAGCAATAGCAGCTAGAGGGACACTGCTTTTCAAAACACACTGAATGGCTGTTGGGAGGCAAGACCTGAGCTTTGGTTTAGGTTTAAAACTGAACTTGGGAAGGAAGGTGGCTGCTCAGAGACCCAGCTGTGTCACAGAGGGTATGTGAAGAAGCTGGCCTACCTAAATGACTTTCAGGGGATGGTAAAAATTGTAGTTAAGATGAACCAAGTTTTATTAAAGGTTTGCTTTTACTAAATCTTTGTTCCTGCTGTTAAACTGGATTTAAAGCAGTGTGGTAACTTTATTCCACTAGTAACAAATCCCAGCCCAAGAGAACAGCATGTATCCAAATGCAGTTGGATCTGGCAGGTAGGAACGTCTGGCTGCAGAGTAAGGAACTATTAAGGAACAGTATGGCCCTTCCTCGCAGAAGGTGAGGCTTGGGGCCAGACTCTCGCAGATAAAACCAGGACAGTCAGCACCTGCAGCTGCCATTGAAGTTAATGGGAATTGCTGGTACTCAGCACCACAGAGGCTTTGTCTCTAGGAGAGAAATTTATGATTTATCAGAAGCTCATTGATTACAGCAGGAGTCTGCCACAAACTGTGGGAAAAGACACACCCTTGAAAGGAACCTAAGTTCTCAGTCCTCCCCTTGGAGTACATATATACCTAAGGGCTTCCCTGTATAAGATGATGTACGAACAGCAGCCACACATCTGAGAAGTTGGTGTCTCGGTACACCCCCAGCATTCCCACCAGGAAAACCTCTCCAGACAGTTGCAGATTAAACCCAGGCTATGCGTAAGGAGAACATTGTTCTGACAGGTCCAGGCCTTCCTGACAGCAGGCTGGGATTTCTGGCTAGAAGAACATAGGCTTGTTGAAAAGCATGCTAAATGCAATTACCTTCAGGAGGCAATAAAGCCATACACATACGTCAGGAAAGCCATACACAAAGCATTTCCAGACCAGAATCAGAGAATGAAAGCATGAAGTTCCTCAGTACAAGGTCTAACTCTCTTTCATATCTGCAGGCTTCAGAGGTGCTGACAGGTAAAGAGCATGGGTATCTATAACGTCCCTTCTCAGCAATGTTTATCCTATCACTCTGTCATTGCTCCTCTGCTAAACAGCCAGAAAGTCATGGAGAAATATTTCTTTCCCATTTCATCTGCACATGCTCTCCAGAGATTGAATAGTAAAGAAAGCAGAAAGGAAAATATAACCACTTTCAGAGGCCTGTCTCTGTGACAGAAGTTCCAATTTCTTCATGAAAAGCAATGTCATGCCTGCTTCCACTCAGAGACATCTCTGCTGAGATGCCTACTCAAAGATGCACGAATCCTTTGGGAAAAGGGCCTGGTTGCCCTCTCATTTTCCCTGCAGTCTGTATTTGCATTCTTCTGTTTGCTGGCTAGGATAATGTCATGCCACAGGTTTCTTAACAAAAGAAACATCATTGCTAGTAGCGTAGAGCAGATCTTCAGTGCCTGTAAATGGACAGCGCTCAGCTGAATTTCTTGGATTGCCAGTTACTTACACAACCCAAAGATCCTGCATAACTTCCAAGCCACTGCTTTGCATATTATGCACTCTCTTCCTCAATGAGATTAGGTGTCATGATTTAGAGAACAGAGTGAGTAAGAATTGATATGGTTTTAAACTGGACATCTTTGCTTCCAATGTATAAAAAATATTTTTTTAATTTGTGGCTTGGACACTTGTTCTCAAGTAAACGGCCTAACAGAAACTAAAGACTTCACTGATCTGAAATTGTTGGCAGCTGGTATTTAAAAAACTCTTCAGAGGGCACCTGACAAATTAATTCATCTTTGAAGAAAACTTCTTTTTGGGGGGAGTCAGAGAATGTTATTCAAGTAGTTGATAGAACAGACGTGTTCAGGATTTTCCCAGGAAATATGTGAAAATTCACCAAATAGCTCCAGAAGCAGCAGACTGCTGCAGCCAGGTTCCCTATTCATCTTTGCCCAAAGGCTGGATTCCTTGGTATGAAGAAGGCACAAGCCATGGCTGATATTGCCCTGTACCTGAGACTCTCACAACATCTCTCTTCCAAGTGCTTTTCTCCACAGCCTCTCCTCTCCTGGGCTTATCTCCATTTTCTTCCCTACCTTCACGTATGCATTGAATTTGGCCAAAAAAGTATTTCCAACCACCTGTCATATTTGGATTAAACTTGTTGGGATATCCAAAGCTTCATAGCAGGAAGGGCACACTTGCACTGGAGGCCAGATTTTAGTGGCATGATGAAAACTCCCCCAACTGTTCAGCACCTGCATGGCTGTAAGCCTGAAGAAGAGCTTCGTCACACCTCCACAGTACCAGGTGCTCCAAGGTGGGAACCCACAGTAAGGAGCACAGTGCTGGAAAATCCTGTGCTCTAGAGACCGCCTCAGCCCCAGCCCAGTGCTCCAGAGCAGCTGTATACTCCAGGGCAGCTACTCCAAGCAGTAGAGTAGGAACAACCATCCCCTGCAAACAAAGGCCCACTTCTTACAGCAGCAACAGGCTGAAGCGAAGCACAGGGCACTTTCATATGGACAAAGGTAGGGATGGCATTCCCATTCTTCCTTTTAATGCCAATATGCAAAACCCAGCTACCTATGAGAAGATTAGACCTTATCCAACAGGCGACTTACCTCCTCTTGACAGCTAAGCTTCCATGGTACAGGCAGCACATTAAATGAGATTTCAATGTGGGCAAGCAGGAGGCCAGACACAAGTTTAGAAGTAAGGGAGTTTATTTCTTACTGACCAGCTTGATAGCAGAAGTGCCATGGTCATTCTTTCTAATTTCAGGGACCTTTTAAATAAAGTTCCACTCCAGAAGCCAAGCATGAAAGGAGAGGAATGAAAACTCTTTGATAGATAAGATATTACAAGAGACTGTCAGAATCTTGGTAGGAGAATGAAGTAACGCTCTGGATACTGTCATTGAAAACAATAATGAAAGAGTACACCATTTTCTTAACTGAAGTACTATCAAATCTATGTTACTGCCACACAACATATTTTTCCTCCAAAGGTGCCAATTTCAAGCTATGACTATTGATCTCTATCTAACACTCAAAATTAACTGCGCTACTAAGGAAAAGTGGCACCAAATCGTTTGAGAACATCAAACAGTAAAAAGCCAATGGGGTCAAATCAAGGTCAGATTTTGATGAGTAAGGTGTCAGAAATTTAATCCATTTTGTCTAAGATAATGTATAGAGCCAGTATTGGGGGTTTTTTTTCCCTTTCTTTTCTGTAATTTTTTTTAAGCCAGCTTCTCTCAAAAATATCACAAAACCAGACCTCAACTTTTTTTATGAACTTTTTTCCATGACTGGAGAAAGAAAAGATTAAATGGACTGAAACACAGATGGCAATTATGTCTCTGTTTATTTCCTAATGAGTCACAAGATTATTTTTTGCCTTCTGCCACATCATTTCAGAATACAAGAAAACCTTACCTTGAAGGAGACTTGTGGAGACAAAATAACACTGTTAAAAGTCCCAGTCCAACAAGATACATATAGCATTTAAAAAAAAACAAACCCAAACCTTTAATCACAAGTGAAGTCTCATTCACCTAAACTCACATTCAGAAATGATGGGTAAATCTGTTCCACTAGCTGAGGAATATGGTGGCTATCAAATTCGATAGTGGTCTCATGACAAAATATTCAACAGTTCTCATAGTGACACGTTGCATTTACATCTCAGCATTTAGAGAAAATTAAGTCCAGAAATATGGCTAGAAAAGGCTCCCCCTCTGCCTTCCCACCAGAGCCTGTGATGCCCGTGCACTCTAACCACCTCCCATTTGAGTCCACACACCCCCTGCCTGCCCAGGATACCCTGCAGCCTCAGAGACTAGACTGAACTCGCATCCAAACTGAAACCCGCAGCCAGGAAGCCTGGCTGCTTCCCACACTAGAGGCAGTTCAACTACGAGCACAGTGACCCAGCGCTGGCTGGGCTCTCAAACTTGGCTGTGGCCACTTTCTTTTAAAACTCAGGATGAGTAACTGATTTGATAGTGGCAACACTGTCTGCTTCTCATATCACAGTCTCGTAATTAGCATGCTCTTGAAAGGAAGCAGAAGATACGTATTCATCAGTTCAAACCCATGTCTCTCACCTCCTCAGAAAGTGCCTTAACCACAGGGCTTTGGATAGGGGACTCCTCTCTTATCCTACTGAAATCATGCAACAAAAATTCAGGCTTAAAACCTAAGAGAGCTGAATCTTCAGCCCAGTGATTAGGACACATGGCTGAAAGAGATGAATCCTTTATCTGATGACTTTTCATATGTTTTAGGCAGTAACTGGGGGAGGATAATATGAATTTGGATCTTGTCAGGAAGAGTCTGAGTGTGACCTCCCACCTCCTACCAGAACACAAAATATGCAAAAGAGGATCCATTTTAAAGGGAGAGCAAGACACACGCTCCTCTCTAAAACAGTGCTACCTCCCTGCTGGAACACACTTGCTTTCCACGGTAGTAGGTAAAAAGATCCCTATTCAGGTGATGGCTGGTGCTTCAGAAACACCCATATCCTCAAGGTATTTCTGTTTCCTGGGTCTAGGGTTTCCCCCTTCAGCATCTGGGGATTCCTGCAGGAATAAGGGAGCCTCAGGCTCATCTGTCCCAAGGCTCTTTAAAGGCACGTACAACTGATGTGGCAAAGATAGGGCACAGTTAGGTTGAATAATTTGTTACCTAAAAATGCTTCTGACAGATGGCAAGGCTGTTCTGGAATACTGTGAACATAACAGATTTTGGGACAGGGTGCTGAAGAGAACTGATTTTAGTGAAAAGTTGGATTTTTATCAAAATGACCTTTTCACTCCAAATGCCTGCTTTGCATAGAAAATTGCAAAGAAATTTCCCAAATTCAATAAGAAATTGTTCATCCCAGCAGTTTACTGGAGTTACAGCTTGGATGTCATTTTGCTTCATAGACAATTTGCTGCCACTGAACTCCACGTCCAACATGCATCATTGCCAGATGTTCCCATGATGTATCACAACAGCACAGGACAACAGAAAACCCTCACTCACATTTAAAAGAGCCCTGAGTTTAAGGAAGAGAATGGGTCATTTGCCTAGAAGACCTCCAAGTTCCTTAATTTGACGTGGAAAACAGTTGCTTTTACCTTGTTCACTCCACCCCACCCTCCCTCAAAACCCCACAAGAAATAAAATATTCCAAATCCATTCTAATTACCAAGACATTTTCAGGCTACATTCCTAAAGAAATGAGGCTTAGTTGTTGGCACTATGTGTCCATTTATCTGCCCAAAGATCAGTTCTGCATCCCTTCCCTTCCTTTCTCCTCAATGCCTTTAGAAACTACCCGACAGACAGAGAAGGGGAAGGAACTGTGAGTGCTGGGTGGGAAGAGTAGATATAAAAATCTTTGGTTCTGTTTTGATATTTTGCAACAAAGTACAGATCTACATGGCAGATCAGCAAGTCTCTGAGATTTGAGAGGAAACACTGCCAAAAGATGGTGTTTCTTTTCCTTTAAAAAAGAAGTTGAAACAGTTTATTACTAGGTGTTGTATCGCATCTGAAACTTTCAGTTTCAGTACTTACTTGTGTGACGTATATACCAAGTGGAGAAGGATCTTACTAAAACCTTCCAGGATGAAAACCTTCATGCTAGCCAGTCTAGACATTTTCTAGCAAATACAAAAGTGGGATTAGATGGTGCTGCTATTCTGACTCAAATGAACAGGACAATTAATTGAAAGAAAAACAACCTCTTGAACAAAATCAAGCAAACATTAGCTAAACCCAAGCTTAGTTTGAGATGGTGAAATGCTACAATACAGATTATTGAGGTAAATCCATTAAAATTCCAAGAATTTTTAAAAGCATGTTTAAAGCATGTATTATAGTATATAGTCTTGTGATTATGTTGAAACTTTTTTTAAGTTTTAAGTAAGAACCTAATTTAGCTTTCTAAATTAGGGTGGAAACCAGTCCATTGGCTTCTCCATGGTACTTAGCTTTCTGTATATCTATCTAATAAGCTAAGAGCTTACTTAATTTTTAGTGTCTACTTAGTCCCTTAGCTTACTTTGGGCTCCTTTTCTAAAACGTTTTACTGGAGTGAGATGAAAATCACTGATTTCTGACACCATCGCATAGCTAAGAAGAAGAACCATAGGACATGTGGCACAGCCTTAGGGAGATACATCTGTCTGCCCAAGAAAAGGTTGTTTTGTTTCTTTTTTTTTTTTTAATGGGCTTTTAATATATATTTATTTTTTCCCAATTCCTGGTAATTCTCCTCGCTTAGTTTCTACATACATATTCCACAGAAGAGGTAAAGGTTACCGGTGTATTAATACTACTCCTGTACAATGCTCTATGTTTTCAATTAGGCTTACTCCCACAATGATTTCCATATCTAGCCACTTACTCTTCTTACTTCTTGATAAGTGATGGCCCCTATCAGGAAGTCGGGGGTGAGTCTGTTACTGCTTTGAGTAAACAGCTTAAAGGTCATTTGAGATGTTGGCTTTGACACTGTGGGTTCAATAGCCACCCACCATAGCTGTAACCAGTAAGCTGAGATTAACCTCAAGGAAAGGCCTTTCAGTGGGTCCTGTCATCTCTTCAACAGAACAACTCACCAGTGGGCACTTAATGGTGG
The DNA here is from genome assembly GCF_004027225.2 of Strigops habroptila. Taxonomy (NCBI): domain Eukaryota; kingdom Metazoa; phylum Chordata; class Aves; order Psittaciformes; family Psittacidae; genus Strigops; species Strigops habroptila. The sequence goes on from NC_044281.2 coordinate 34,889,552, forward strand.
AATGAGGAAAATCCTATGAAATTCCCCTCACAGACACCTGACAGAGGCATTTCATCTGACATGAGGATCTAAGTGCTAAGAACTGTGTTCGCACGGGTGCCATAGTTCTCCTAGCTAGTGCTCAAGGACCATTTAATGAGATTTTCCACAGCAGAAATGAAAGCAGCAGAAGACATTCCAACTACATGTACACAACTGACTTTTGCAGGCATGGCTATGTAAACTAGACTGTGAAGGGGTAAGACCCACAGCTAACATTGGACCCCCACTTTGGGTGTCCACCAGCATAGCTGTTACACACAGAACACCACCACCCAACTTAGACTTCTGCAAGTATTGTTTCTTTCCTTCTGCTCCCACAAGATTAATTAGTAGGAGGCATAGCTTTGCCAAAATAGATGCATCCATTGCTGGAGCCTGTTGCCAGTACACACCATCAGTGTGCTTCCATAAGTAAAAGGTCATTATACTACTGACATGCCTGGCCACCTTCTCCCACATGCCTCTTCATCATGAAAGCAGGAAGACAGACAGGTTCAAAGATTCTATCATCCTGCAAAAGGGGAAGAGCTGCATGACTAGATCTAAGATCCAGAGCAAAGGCCAAAGCGCCCACAGGGCTGATACAGCAAATATGCCTTGCATTGACCCCTCTACAGATTGAGCTGTGTGTATTCCATGAGGGGGACCACTGCCCAAGATAGAATCCAAAGTACATTACAAAATGACCACTAAAGACCTTTCAGAGAACTTTACACAAACAAAGGACATTTTCTTCTGAAAATTAGGTACTTCAGGGTCCTAGGCTCTTGTTTCAGGCATCTGAAGATGATCAAAGAGGGTGGAAGAGATGACTCTCACTGAAGTGGCATGTAAAAAGTTACTGTGGATTCAGGCCCGCAAGACTCTATTCTGATACTGCCTCGTGCCTCATCTCTCTTCCCTCGCACCAGTGTGCCACTAAGTGTAACAACTTAATGGCAAGGCATCTCACTCTTCACCCTCCCCAGCCTGAACACAGTACCTCCAGTAACTGAGGCACTGTTGGGTCTTGCAGTGTCAGATCATACACCCTGCTGGAAGACACTGTCTGTATCTACTTTACAAAAATGGATAAGGCATGGCACAACCCAACCCTCCTTGTTCAGCTAGAGAGATAGGTCTGAGTGTCGTCTATACAACAGTGGTGACTGTTGGTAAAAAAGAGATTTACCCAAGTGAGGGGACAGGTTGTGCTGATAAACTATCTCCACTTTCCAGTTAAGAGAGGTACATGCTAGTACATATGTTCTTAAATATCTACACAAAGTGCAGCTTGTGTCTTTTGTCTTTGTCTCTTTGCTGCGTAGGTAACAAAAATTAAAAAAAACAGGCCACTGAAGAACAGCTAAGGGAAGACAGCAAAAATATGCATATACTTCAGAGATGCTGCTGTCTTCTCAGAGCCAGACACCCAGGCCCTTTGCTTCAAGATACACACATGGCAGTAGCTACCAGAACATCCTGATCTTCCTTTCCACCACAATTTGTGGTATCCAGCTATATCTATTGTGACCTCAGGCATTTCTCTCAGATACTCATTCAGAGTGGCATTATCATGGAGGTGCTAATAGATAAAAACCACTTGAGACCACATCCCATTGCTTTTTCCTTCCCTCCCTCCACTCCACAGCAAACAGAGCTCAAGGCTTCAGAGACCTCCGCAAACGCAGTCAAGCCCAACTTCCACACAGCCCTATATGGTATTGTATAGGCACAGTCATAGCTATTTTCTCCAGACACGGGGCTTCATTTTCCAGTACATATTTTTCACTTTGCGCTAAACAGACAACAGAGTGCGAAAACTCCCTTTTTTGGGTTTGACATTATCGTACATACAAGAAAACCATCTGCAGTTTTCAGCTTCAGCTTTTGCTCCAAGTTGGGATCTTTCAGTTACTTTCCCCAATACATTTTCCAGCCCAGACACTAATTCAGTCTACTCCCTGCTCCAGCTGCTCTCCTGTTCTGTAAGTAACATCTGCTTTCTAGCATGGTGCAGGAGTCACTAAATAGCACCTGGGCAGAGTGCTTATAATCCCAGGATGCCATATTAAAAAGCAGGCTCCTAGAATCCAGTACTTACCCAAAAATGACAAGCGCATGACAGCTGCACAGCCCCAGCACTGCGCACTCCTGAAGAGTAGAACAGCACAGGTGGGGCTTTGCTGCAGTCCGATATCACAACCTGTCGTATCTTTCTAGTTAAAGGAATCTGGGTAAAGAAAACACAAGCTGTATTTAAGCAATAATACCTTCTGGGAATGTCTAGCAACAAGTGTTCTGAGGAAGGAGATGTGCCTCTGGCCCTTACCCTCACCAGTCTACAACTCCCAGGCTGACTAAGTTAAAATAGCTGGCTTGAAAGTCGTAATTGCTATTCTCAGCAGTACAATCCTTTTTTTTTTTTTTTTAATGTACTTTTTAACATGCTGCAAAGTTAAACATGGCTTGCATGTTACCATGGATATAATTTCATGTTTATAAGACTGGTCTTTCCTGGCAGTGAAATGCCTGCATGGGAACAAACAGCAAAGCAGAATTTTGTTTGGCATTTGCTCCGTTTATGGTAACAGCTAAATACTTTTTCTATTAACAAGGTTTTGATTTTACTGGAGCTTCTCTAGGAAGAGAGTTACTCTCATTGCCATTAACACATTACAACTCATCCTCCAGTTTGTGTGAGCAGAGCCCTGAACTCAGTGGCACTATTCATGAAATCAGGGCCACAGGATCAAGTCCCAGCATGTTTACGTATCTTCCATGGCTGATATTAGACAGCATACAGTACACGAAAACATGCTACATCTCTGCCTGATGAAGAGTCTACTCCAAACCCAGAGTGCAGGGGCTGAGCTAGAACTAACTTTTATTTAGAGTAAAACCATGATAAATTCTGACTAACCTCAGGCAGTGAAGTTAGGTTTTCATTTGAGGAGAGGTGCAGTTTTATTCCACAGGGTCCCAAGAAAAATCTCCTAAATTGAATTGCTAAATTCATTCATATCAATTTGAAATCAGCTACATTTAAGCAGAAAGGCTAACGGAATAAGAATAAAATCCAGACTGGCAGGAAGGTGTTACAAGTTTAGAACACCTAGTCTAAATGCCTCTGTCACATCCACACCTACTTATCCATGCCCACATCTATCTACAAAACTGTACATCCACTCCTAGCCCTACTGAATAACTTCTGTGGCAGAAGTCTTCAGTAGGACAACATTTCATCCCTCAGTGAATAAGCCCAGGAACAGCACTTGACTGCTCGTTGGTAATGTGTAGGATTGCAACAACTCAGCTGCTATTGCTAGAAGTTCTGAAAATAAGATGTAATTGCGCAGACTAACCTGGGGATTACAGCACATCATGCCCCTCCAAATCATGCAACCAGAGTGTTTACCTGTGTCTGCGTGTCACTGTCATGAAAAGTTCTATGTGTCTATTTTGGTATCAGAGATATGTATCAGTCAAACTTGACTTCAGCTTTTGAAGTGGGTGGAGAGCAACACCACCCCTTTCCTGTGCTGAAGTCTGCAGCAAAATTGCATTTTACTCACAAACATATCTGTAGTTCTGTTGTGTTCTGACTTTTTAGAAAAATAATCTCATTGGACAGACACCACCAGCAAGTTTCTCCACTCTGTGGAGTGTCTTCACAGCCCTCCCACATAGTGAAAATGACTCAGACAAAACTACTAAATTTAGGGCATTGGTATTCTATGTGTTACGCTGGTGTTCATACAAGTAATGCCTTAAACAGTAAATTTCTGAATTAAACATTCAGGCATCTCTTCTGTGCTGCATCTGCCACTGAAGCAGAACGGCAATGAAGGTGGGCTGAGGAGGAGGTTATTTGGATCGTGATTCGGGTTGTGTTTTGGCTAGAGCTAAATGTGAATTTGAATGAGGTTTTCATATACTTTTAGAGATATCTATTGACCCGATATCATGATGTTTGATCTCAAGTGATGAGATCGTGCAAGATTAGCTGCCCTTGGGAGATTCCCTTCATCTCAGGCAAGAGACTGCAGGCTTTGACTCACAAATGGGGATGATTTCTCTCAGGATGACTAGACCAATTCCCATCTCTCAGCATCTAACTCACCCATCTCTCTGAGGTTCCCCTCCTGCAAGGATGGCTCATGAAGCAGCTGCTGAATTGCTGGTTGCAATTCCATGCAATCAATTAAATTGGTACTTCTGTAATTCAATATAAAACTACATAGAGTTGTTGCAATTTTATAATTAGCAAATCACCCCGTGCTTCACAAGCAACCGCCATCCCTGCAGCAAGGGCAAGGCGCTCTGTAAGACAGCACTGGTGGCCTTTGTCTATCTGGACTTCTGCAAAGCTTTTGACAGAGTGTCCCACACATCCTTCTCTCTAAACTGGAGAGATATGGATTTGATGGGTGGACTGTTTGGTGGATGAGGAATTGGCTGGATGGTCACATCCAGAGGGTAGTGGTCAATGGCTCAGTGTCGGGATGGACATCAGCGACAAGTGGCGTCCCTTGGAAGTCCATATTGGGACCAGTACTGTTTAATACCTTCATCAATGACATAGTGGGATTGAATGTGCTGTCAGCAAGTTTGCAGATGACATGACGCTGAGTGGTGCGGTTGACACACCCAAGAGATGGGAAGCTATGCAGAGGGACTTGGACAGGCTCAAGAGGTCCATTGAGGCCAAGTGCAGGGTCCTGTGCCTGGATCAGGGCAACCCCCAGTATCAATACAGGCTGGGAGATGATGGGATTGAGAGTGCCCCAGAGGAGAAGGACTTGGGGGTACTGGTGAATGAAAGATTGGATGTGAACTGGCAATGTGCACTTGCGGCCTAAAAGGCAAATTGTATCTTGGGCTGCACCCAAAGGAGCATGATTCTGCCCCTCTACTCTGCTGTGGTGAGACCCCACCTGCACTGCTGTGTCCAGCTCTGGAGTCCTCAGTACAGGAAAGATATGGACCTGCTGGAGAGGGTCCAGAGAAGGGCCACAAAAATGATCAGAGCACCTCTCTTATGAGGAAAGGCTGAGTTGGGGTTGTTCAGCCTGGAGAAGACTTCAGGAGACCTTATTGTGGCCTGTCAGTTTCTAAAAGTGGCCTATAAGAAAGATAAGGAAAGACTTTTAGCAGGTCCTGTTGTGATAGGACGAGGGGTGATGGTTTTAAACTAAAGAGGGGAGACTCAGGCTGGATGTGAGGAAAAAATTCTTTACAATGAGGGTGGTAAAATACTGGAGCAGTATTTTACTGCAATATTACTGCCCAGAGAGGTGGTAGATGCACCATCCCTGGAGACATTCAAGGCCAGGCTGGATGCAGTTCTGGGCAACCTCATCTAGTTGAAGATGTCCCTGCTTATTGCAGGGGGTTTGGACTAGATGACCTTGAAAGTCCCTTCCAATCCAAACTATTCTATGGTTCTATGATTCTGTGATTAAAGGCAAGAAGTTTTACAGCTATCACGCACAAGCCAGGGCTTTGCAGAGACATGGGCCGTGTGTTCACCACCCAGAAAAATGGACAGCAAGCCCCTGGCTGTGCGGGGAGCAGGAGAAGCAATGAGAGGGATGGGACAAGAAGGGGAAAGGGTGAAAGAGGAGTGCTAAAGCACCTTCTCAGTTAAGGCAGTCTTTCCTCCCTGCTTGCCTAAAATTGCCAACAAATCAGTGTGAGATCAAAGTCAGGCCAGAACCAGGCCAAGAGACCATGCTCTCCTTCAGGCTGACAACACCACCTGCTGAAGCCAGCAAGAGTTTTGTGTGGGTATCTCAGGGCAGGACACAGAAGCAATGACTCATCTATGAAATGAACTTTGCCTCCTTATCTGTTTGCCAGATGTCTCCAGAAGGGCATGGTTTTCTTAAATATTTTTTGGGGTTTTTTTAACTGCTGAATAATCTTTACAAATATAGTTCATGATATGCTACCCAATTAAAACCATGCAATTGCTAGGAGCAGTATGAGCTGTTTACACTGCACATTTCCATCCCATGCTCTTCCTTTGTTCCTCATCGTTGAAGCATAACTTTCATAAAATTAGGTTCATGCAAAAACATTTTCAGATAATCTGCTGTAGCCTCCAGAAACGCTTATGCTGGTCTGATGTGCAGCATTTCAACCTGGGAAGCTGGGCATCCTTGTCTAAAGTTCTGCAGAGCAGATAAAGAATAATTCTTTTCAGTACAACACAGAAGTCATACACCTGCCCCGAGGAAAATTTCTACAGTACAGTGTTTATCCTTGTCCTGACTTCCACCTGAGAAGCAGGGATCTTAAAAATCCCCAAAGTGTCTTAAAAATTCATGCCTAGACCCGATCTGGAGGGATTATTTAATCTCTTCCCTTGCTCTAAGGCAGAATAAATAACTTTGATTATCTTTGAAAAGTACTTGTCACCCTTGTTCTTGCAAGATTCAGTCTAGAAGATTCTACTTTCTCCCTTAAACAATCTGTACTGTGATTTTACTTGTGCAATTAGAACACTTTTCTTAGTGCTTGAGCCTTGTCTCTTTACCTTATCACCTCATTAGGATATTTATCCAGCCAGGCAACTTGAGTGGGTCAAATTACCCAGTTTTATCACCCACATTTTGACTGGGCACCTAGTCAGAGGTTATAATGAAAGATGATGCTGAAAGCCAAGATCAAGAGAGATATCAAGATCAAAAGAATATCTGTATGATACCTACTGCATACTCTTTTTTTACTTAACTAGCTGCCCTATAAACTGGAAAATTACATTAGTTTAAAAGGTAGATGTCCCATCCCTGGAAACATTCACTGTGAGGTTAGATGGGGCTCTGGACACCCAGATCTAGTTGATGTCCCTGCTCATTGCAGGGGGTTTGGACTAGATGAGCTTTAAAGTTCCGTTCCAACCCAAACTATTCTATGATTCTATGCACTAAGTCCTCCTTAGTAAGACTCAGCTAAAATAACTTCATAATAACTTCTACCTTGTGAAACAGAGTTGCCTCAGTATATCCCAAGACGATGATACATTGAGGGGTTTTGCTATATTGCCTTTCCATGCAACACCCAGATAAAGTGTCCATTGCCACTGAGGCTTGGCTACTAAGTGCTTCAAAGAATCACTCAAAACATCTTTCCAGTCCTCCCAGAGCGGTGGCTTAAACTACACTCACCTGTCAAAGAGATTCTGTTCTTTTTCTAACTTGACCCAGACAAGTCTGTCCCTCCTTTTTTCCACACCTTCAGAACAAGCATAGATAATGCTTCTCCATTTCTCCAAGCCTGTCATTCCATAGTGAGCTGTACAAATACCACAGCCCTGTGACTTATCCCAGCAAATTTCTAATGTGCCTGTAAGTATATAATTTAATTCTATGCTACAACATCAGGTCCTTTCCATTTTTCCCACGTTTGTATTGACATTTTCCCACTTTACCTTCCAAAGGTGTTTCTGTAATATTCGCTCTTTTAAACTTTCCAAATTTTTTCTTCTGTGTTTCTTAATTTTTACTTACCTAGGTAACTTTTGCATTGGCCTCTTTCAAGCTGAACGTGAAGCCCTCTTTTCACTAGGCTGGTGTATGGTGCAATGTGATGGACTCCTATTTCTTCATCACCTAAGTGCCAACTCTTCCCAGCAGGCCTGCGTAAGTACATCCACTCATGTGGAAGGGAGGATGTCCTGCCAACCACACCTGAGAAATTCTTACCCTTACCTTCAAAATCTGACATTAGAAAGTGCCAAATATTTTATTTCTGCACTTTGGATGAAAAAAAAAATGTAAGTGGTTTTATATTCCTGAATTGAAATATTTCATTTCAATGAGTTGAACCAAAGCAAAATATTTTGGGTTGGCATCAGTCTGTCTCATCTGTCTAAAGCAAGACTCTCTGACCAAGCTCCTTCCCATGATCCAGCACTACTGCAGTAGATAAGAAGGGGGACTGCAACACACCCTTGGTTAGGTAATACAGAGGTGGGGATGGATGAAAGAAAAAATCAGGATGTAATGTTAACTGTCCCCAAAATACCATCTGCAGTTCAGACAGATGACTCGGACTTAATATTAAGTAACACACAGCAATCCAGCTCAACAAACTGGTTTGAAATGGATCAAACTGACTAAAAGCAAAATATTTCAGTTATAACTTCCTGGTGAGTCCTTGAATCTCAACTTCACAGAAACTTTGCATAAAAGTCACTTCAACACCAAGTATTTTTTAACAAAATATAATTAGCAACTGTGGAAATAGATCAGTCATCATGACTTGCTGCACAGGAAGATCAGAATACTGATTCATACATACTTCATATACATTGAGTTACTTCAGAAACCCAGTACTTTTACATCTTCTTCATACCATGACAGTTCGAAAGGAAGTCTTTGCTCTCCAATGGCTTGCACATGATGCGAAGTGATGCTGATCATGAGAACAACCAGAAAATTCTTTTGAGCCAATTAGATGGCACCAGTCACAATGCCATTAGTCATCCATTCCTCAATCTCAGGAGAAGGAACCAAAATTATCATTCATCTACTCCTGAAGCTGCAAAGACACAAGGGAAGTGTACTATTTCCCATTCTTATTGCAATCATCAGCACACAAAGTGACACAAGCTGCTATTTTCTGCTCTTGTTCTAGACGAACGGTGGTTACTCTCTGTGCAGGTTCCAAAAGAGAGACTTTGATCTCATTTAACTGCTTCATTCTCTTTCTGTTCTTGCCTGATCAATATGTGACCAAGAAAGGAAACGGGACCAGAAAATGCTATACAGTAAGAATATATACAGCCTGATGCCATTAGACTCTGCAGCTTGTAAAGTGACCACAATATGACTGCTGGTTAGCAATGACAGTGACAGAGGAGAGAGAAGTGGTAATCAATGGGTGGAAAAGTGCACACACAAGAAAAATCTCCCAAAAAAGTTGATAGTGAAGCATCAGGAGAGGTTAACTGCAGAGGGTTCAAAGTGGAGGACTTTAAGAACAGATCCAAGAGTAACACTGGAACAGAGAGACAAACTGCCCTGGAGTACCCGATCTAACAAATCACACATCAAAGTCTTCAGGCTGCTGAGCTCAATGAGATACATGCCACTTATCTCAGTAAACTGAGAGGCAGGTGAAGTCCAGGAGGAACAGATAGGCAGGAGATGATGACCAGACCCTATGTCTCCACAGCAGGATGATTTGGGCATTCCAGAGATGCTGGTGTAGCAATCTAGCTTGCTTCCACTCAAAGCAAAAGACCAGACTACCTAGCATGCCTGGTGAGCACAGAGACCTTTGCATATCATGTTGTCCCAGCATGAAAGGTACCCTTGAAACACTCAATAGCTACATACATCTCCAAGGCACAGGCTGGCCACCTCTTTAAGTCCCTCCAACACTTTGTCACTGGAAGACACAGGTAGTGAAAAAGAGGATGAAAAATCAGAAACATCAACCCTTCTGAGGGAGGTGTAAACAGAACAAGTTAATGGCAAAGTAATATTCTAAAGAAGCTGAGGAAATATCTGTGGCTTGGGAAGCCCAGACACCTCCAACATATCTCGGGAAACTCTGCCCAGGTTTTCATGGCAATTGCTCCTCTAGGAGCCATTTGGTTCACTGACCAATTGAAGGACTTTATGGGGTAGATCCTCAGCTAGAGCAAACAGTGCTGCTACTTTCTAGAAGCATAGTGATTTTGAGCAGGAGACAATTATGCTACAGATCTCAGAGTGGCAGGGAGGTTCCCTCAGGGGAACTACATCTGGCAGATTCACAGTGAAGGGCAATGTTATCCACAGCATGGAACTCCAGTTCAACAAACAAATTTGAAACTGACTATAAGTCATGTTAACAGATGGCACCAAATCCAAGTGGCAGAGATCACAACTACTTACATTTTGCATTTTGTCCTTTTTTTTGGTGTGTGTGTATGCTTCAGCCAGAGAGAAACAGATTATGACTCAAGATGTTAAGCTAATTAAACTATAATATACTAAAAGAAGATCTGGCTGTGTTGATAAATCTGGAGTGTGGTACAGCAGGATTCTCCTCTGTAAACACTGAGATACCTCCCCAGGATTTCTCATAATTATGAAATAATTCAGATTATCTCCAGAAGTAACTTTAGATTTGAATGCCAACACTAGAACTAAAGCATGCCTGAGACAGACAAATGAGATACTCTAAACCCATATTTATGTATGTATAAAAAGATGATGGAGAGGGACAACTGGAATAGTAATTGTGTACTGCAGTTGTTGCTAGACCTTACCTTTCTACAGACAGCTGTACTGAATCCAGCTTCATTCTCTTCAAAAGATGGTATCTAGAACTTCCTGATTTGTCTTTCACACTATGCACTAGAAATAACTTGACCACAATGGAACAAAACTCACGGCAGCCCTCTTCTTCCCAGAGAAAGAGAGATCTTCCATAAACTGTAAAGATACATTTTTAACTATGTTCCAGTGCTCATTTATAACAAATGTCTGTTTGCACCATGCTAGCAACATAAAAGGTCTCTAACTCTGAGGTGGCCCCTGCTTTGCCTGATATAGTAAAGCAACACTGATCTAAGAAGTATTGATGTGTTCCACAGGAAGGGGAACAAACTTTCAGTGCAGAGCATCTTCACACCAGTACACTTTTATCTTCCCAATAGGAGAAGCCCTTCAATAAAGAAAACTCCAGCCTCTAACTGACCTAGATACACTGCTGGCATGAGGAAACCAGGAGTGAGGTTTTTGACAGATGAACTTAGTCTGAACTCAGCCCACCTTTCATTAGACTTTAAGATATTTCCACTGTAGCTGTCTATGTACATCCTTCCAGAAGCTACAGCTGCCCTCGCACAGTCAGCAAAACAGAACCTCTATCCGTGTCCCATCATGCAAGAGATGCTCACTGAAGATGAGGCAAAGAGAAGCTTTAGGCATACACAGTATGCTCAAGCATCTGTAGCACATTGATCTGTCTGTGGGCAACAGCTGCCTTTGCAGACATGCAGCACTCCAGGCTCTTTTTATGCTAATTTGCATCTAACTACTGCTAATTGGAAATTAAACTCACACTTCCCTGGCTCTGAGCAAGAAAAGCATGCCTCTTTGGCCTAAAGTTAATGCCTAGTCTAGGCTAATCGTCCCAGCTCTCTCCATCGCCAGCAGAGACAGTATTGCTAGATGATTCACTCTTACATACCTGATGAATCACTCTGTCTACCTTCAGTGATGAGAGAGAAACAGAGCACCCATACACTTTGCTTAGACTAGATATCTAGCCTTCAGTCTGCTCAAGTAGGAGATTCCTACCTGGATGGTCTTTTCTTTTGAATGTGTCCAATGGACGAAACAAATGAAAAAGGAACTCAAACTGTGGCTTCTTAACACAATAACCATATAAAACTATCATGAAAGCAGTAATTAAAACCCACTAATATTAATGACAATAACATAAAAGGTAACTTCTGTAGAACTCAACTGCTGTTCCACATGAAACTCAAGTGTGCCACAACCTACCTGTGTGTAGATGTGTATCACACGTCAGTATGAAGGCCACTGCCCAGTCACATGTTGTACATGTTTTCAAACAGAGAAGAAAAGAAGCCATTAGCCCAAGGGTTTAGAAAAGAGATCCCTTCTGCGTGACCTTCGTACCTGCATGAAACTTTGTGTTGAGGTTAACACAAAAACCTGTAACCCTGCCCTTTTAACATAGCTTTGATTTATTTCCTTGGCTTGGATTCTGCAGTACTTATAACCCTCTGAGAGAGTCTGCTTGGGCCGAAGCTATATAGCTGAGAAAGTTGCAGGGAAGGACAAGGCTCTGTCAGTACGAAAGCAGCTATACTCTTTCCTGCTGGTTGCAAAGCTCTTGCAGGGGCATATCAGGCAGGGCAGCATTGCCTGGAAGCAGACGTAACCCAAGGGATCCACAACATTGTACAGAGGTACAAGATTTGCACGCAGTGACCTTGTGCTCCAGTGATCTTGGAGCAGCTGCCCATTTTGCAGGGGGGTTTCTGCCATGCTCATGAGAGAGGGCAGTTTGAGCTGCAGTGGAATAGGCCCAGGGACAGGATCTGAACACCCAGCTGTCTGGTATGACATGGCCCTTTATCTCCTGCAGGTGAATGGGATTTTGTGCATTTTCATTCTAAACACATAAAGCAGGTAGCTAGATGAAATATGGCACAGTCAGGCTCTGAAAAGGCTTCTTGTAGGTGTGGAGACTGGCAGAGACATACATCATTCTTCATTTAACACTTCATTGATCATTGATTTGTGGATTGTTCTCCCTCTGAAAAATTCTAACTATTCTTTTTAAATGGGAATTTTGACCAGAGTAATTGAGATGCCTTTAAACATAGATTTGGCATAGAGACTGCAATGGCAGTGAGATACCAATCTGGCTGGGCTTGTACCTACCTTGTGGCTGAAGCAGAACAGCAAATGCCTATGTCAGATACAGCTGGAAAGAAAAAGGGTTTTTATTTGAGTAAGCAGAGTCAGGCAGCCAGGCACTGACTGCTCCACTCAGGGTCCCCAGGCTTAGGAGAGCATCCCTCATCAACCAGCTTTTAAAAGATCAGTCACATTCAAGCATATGCCACCAACTGAAGTATGCTTATTATGCAAATAAGAAGGGAGCACTTGGAGAGCAATACTTACAGCAGTTTGTCCTGCACAACTCCTTATAGCATCCTATTTCCAAGGCTTACCAATTAGCCAGGCTGTCTAGACCAAGTTCTGTATGTGCTGCAGACAGATATACCACAAACCAAGAGAAGCAAGAGGACACTGTCTCTTCCCTTCAAGTATTATATAAGTACGAAAAATCAGTGTAGGAAAGATGGGATAATATTATCAAGTGTACATGACATTCGTGACTCACGCCTAGGACAAACATTGCAAACACATAAGTTGACTTTGTTTTCACTTGGTCCACATTTGACCTTGCAATGTCCATTCAAATAGTAGAACAGCTACAAAATGATCATTCGAATAACATTTTTCCATTGATAATATGCTCCCACACTTAAGTTAACCAAACTTTTAACTACCTTTTAATCTAATTTTTCATTCTGGTATAATACCAGAATGGTAGGGAAAAGAAAATATTATATATTTGATATAAACATGTATTTTAATAATTGACAGCACATGTCAAAGTCAACAAATCACAGAGCTTGGACAATGCAATATAATGCATGTTTTCATTCCATGTTATTGGTTTCTTAATTTAGCAAACAGGGGATATTTGACTGCATTTAAAAAAGGAAGTTAGCAAATCAATACTAAATTTTCTGTAGAAGGGAGAAGCATAAAATTACTCAAATTACCACTGAAGAAAATCTAAGCAAACTGGTGTCACAAATCAAGCAATTATACAGAAAGAAGAATTAAATCTCTTAAAAAAATATTGATTTATGATACTGTGTCAAGTTTGGGGCCTAAATATTTGCTATCTTGCAGCTTCTATTCCTTCAACACTTAGATTAATTTTATTCATGTCTTTCTAATAAAGGGCAACTCAGCTAAGTCCAAGTAGCAGACAGTAAGACAATAAATACTCTGTTACATTTGCCTCTCTCCTGAGAAGTAGAGAGCACATTTTATGTCAAATCATTCCACGCACAGAGAACACTGCAATAGTGGACACATACGACTTCACCACGGATTACAGGATTCTACTCATGTGTATACCCTGGAGCAGTCTAATAAATTTAAATTAAACTGCCATCAAGTAGACAGGGGCAGTGTTCTTAGTCCTGCCCTAGAGTACAGCAAGAAACATACTACTCTATGTATTGGCCTTATTACTGCACTCTTCCTGTCAAGAAGCAAGTTTTCCTAAATACCAGAAGCAGATAGAGAACTCTGAAGTTTTAAATCACTAATCCTTATGCTTTTTCAGCTGGACATCAGCAATGACCATTTCTTCAATAACGCACAGTGAAAAGGGTTGGTGTTTTCACTGCAGGACTCTAATCTGATAAGGAGCCAGGATTGAAGCCAAATCTCAGCAAAGAGAAAGAAGAAATAGTATGTCTTCCTCTTTTATTTTTTTCCTCCTTCCTCTGCACAGAGCAACGCAGAACATTACTAAACTGGCCTCTACTTTAAGTTCAGCTCACAGAAATAATTCTTGAAAGCCCATTGGTGGAGAATCTGTTTCCTTCTCCTTTCAGGTTGAAAAGGAAACTTTTTGTGAGTTTACTGTAATGGAGTGTTTGTCTGTATCAGAAACAGCCTGACCTCTCCAGCCACAAGATGAAATACCAGCAGCCCACTCTGTCACTAGTTCACTATTAGGAAATTACATGGGAGGAAAGACACAACATGAAATTCACAGGGAAAAAAAAAAAAAAAGAGAGAAGAAAGAAAGAAAAAAAAAAAAAAAGACATCAGCAGTGGTGGGAGTGAATGAACAAGCTTAATGACAAAGCCCGTAAAAAGGAAAATACCCTCTGGCCAATTGATAATAAAAGGTTATTTGAGGCAAAGGGCCAGATCCTGAGCAGTGTAAAGTGGCCCAGCTTCCCCAACCTCAGCTAAGCAACAGTGATTTATAGCAGCTGCAAAAAGCCCCAGGAGACAGAAAAACCCAGCTATAAAAATGGAATTGGGGGCCCACATTTTGAGAAGCTTCCACTCACTTTTAGCACCAGACTGAGGTACAGAGGTGACTCTGAGGGTTTGTTTCTGTGGGGGAGTTCCTGTGAAGTAAGCTAAAGTGTGAATTTACACTGCATTTACTGCTGGGTCTTTAAGTAGGCTGTAAATTCATACCCTAGCCTATTTTGCAGGGATTTCCCCAAGTAGATAAGCCCTAAATTTGCCTCCTAATCATGGAGGCAGACAAAATAAATAGATGTTTTCAAAACTGCAGACCCACACAAGAATCTCTCTATTGCTTGTAGGGGCAAGCAGGTACTGGATAGCATATATTGTTTTGTTGTCCTGCAAGTGCTTGGTGCCCTTCTTTCTTCTATTGACACCCAAAGCCCCCCTCCAATCATCTCTCAACATCCTTCCATTTCAAGAAACACCTTCGAAATCCTGGCCCTGTCCCAGCTTCATGGCAGATTTCCATATCTTGGCCCCTATTTCCTCCCTTCCCCATTCCAGTTCCACATTTGGAGGTCCATGTTCTCCTTACCTACTTTCCCCTGACCCTCTGGGGGAGCAGTAACACTGTCCTGGTGCAAAGCAGTCTCATTCTACCAGTTTCTTGCCTCTGAACCAACCTAACCATGTTCTGCCAATTCATGCCTCACCCATTCCCTAAAGCACTGGATCCTCAGGTTAACGGATGCCCTCTGAAACCTCCTTCAGAAACATAAGATTAACTCTATGCCAACAAATGCCAAGAACCTGGGCAAGATTGCTCACACTTTCTTGGCTGAAAGATGCTTTTATATGCAGCCAAATGGGAGGCCAAAGGCCTTCAGCAGGAGACAGAGGAGCAGAAATTGTGAAGGTACATAAATACCAGAGAACAGCAATTGCATCAGCAATGTGACACAAGTAGAAGAGAAGGTGGATACTCTGGAAAGATTCTTCTGTGTGAATTATTCATTGAGCGGAAATAATTTCTCTTTCTTTTTCATCTTGCCCCGTTCAGAAAGAAAACTGCATATCTGAATATGGGATATCATACAGTATTCTCCACATATGGTTCAGCACTTGCTTCCCACTCCCAAACAAGACCTTCAGACTGGGCCAGTCACATTAGAAGAAAGAGTACAAAAAGATGGGGTTTTTTTACATTCTGAAATGTGAAAATCTGAGGTTTCAGAGATGATTACGGATGTTATGTTGGTTTTACATCACTGACTTCAGCAGTGCAATCGACCATCGATTCCAAAGCCACAGCAGCAAGGAGGCTTACCTGCTCCCCTGTGGGCTGGCTCCAGACATCATATGTCCACTACAACTAGTCTCAATCTCATGCACAGCCAAGATGACACAGTATTAGTACCAGGTGGAGCTGGACAGAGAGTCACTCTTCAAGTCACAATACACATAGCAATGGCTGCACCAGGTCCCTCCTGATTGCTCATTCAAAGGCTGTGCTAGAAAGTAAAAAACACACCCTACGTGATCATGTTATGAAATGTTGTTTTATTGCACATATGCAAACTCAGGCTGAACTTCCGCTGCGAAGACAACCTTAGTTCAGACACTTCACAGTTTCTGAACGCTTGGTGACCTGAATATATGTTAATCAACCTGAATGTTATTAGCATACCCATACACTGTGTCCTGCATTTTGGATGCCCTGTACCATTTTAAAAGTACTGGTGTTTCAAATGAAGGATGGCCCCCCACAACTAGCTTTCGTCAGCCTACAGCCTCAGGCAACTCATGCAGAATCTGAGATAGACAACAAATGACTGGAGAACAGGGAGAAAATTATGAAGATATGGAAGAATAGTGTAAAAAAGAAAGCAGACAATGAGGGTCTCTGCATGAAGAGGGCTCTGAAACAAACCTGTACATACCAGTATTTCTCTCTGAGGAACAACAGGAAGACAGAGGGTGTGAAGGGAGTAACGCTGTGTTTTCATAGAGGTAAACTGTAATAGGTTTCCTTAGGTCTCAAACCTATTACAGCTATATTTTTTTACTCATATGATATA
The DNA here is from genome assembly GCF_004027225.2 of Strigops habroptila. Classification (NCBI taxonomy): domain Eukaryota; kingdom Metazoa; phylum Chordata; class Aves; order Psittaciformes; family Psittacidae; genus Strigops; species Strigops habroptila. The sequence continues at coordinate 34,906,209 of NC_044281.2, forward strand.
TCATTTGGGATAATGTATCTATAAATGTATGAACTTTTGAAAGAATATTTTATGGTTTTAATTTTCAGGGTATAATTTCTTTTGTTGTAGCTTCCACAGGCTATAGATTTCCTGTCTAACATTTCTCTCTTGGTTTTTAAAACTCCAGAGCCAAGCTTCTCTAAGTCCTTACTGAGTCTTCCACTTACACAATAACAGGGATAACCACCAGCATATTCCCTAAAAAAGAACATCTCAGAGAATTCAGTCATCAGAAAGCACCCAGCAAGGCAAAGGAACAAGGCCCTTCACATTAATTTAACAACCTACTATGCCTTGAAATCATTGCCAATACTAATCTGTTTATGTAGCAACTAAACAAATGTATATGAGTTTCCTATGCAATAACACACTGATTAAACCTTGGAACATTTTCATCAAGATATGTCTCAAACAAAAATAAGACCTTATTAAACCTCAAAGGAAAGTCTACACAAACACACAGCATCAAAAAGCCAGGAGCATGTAAGATTTTGGACAGTTTTAGTCAAAATTCAGTGTTTTCTTGTCAATTGTTTCAGTTGCAATGTTTTCAGAAGCATAGAGAACTGTCCTTTGAGAGCCAACCGGTAAAAAGAGCATAGCTGTCCTTCTCACACTGTCACATAGTAGGGAGGCCTCTATGCCCTGCTAAATGTAAGAGATTTTAGAAAAACAAAACCAGGAAACAAACTGGGATTTGGTCAAGAGTTCATGCTGGCTGAATCACTGTGGTATGGAAACCACCAGCTCCAGAGATGGAAAGTCCGGAGCCATTCATTCCTTCAAAGAAACTAAAAAGAAAAGAAAAAAAAGAAGAAAAGAAAAAGGCATTAAAGATCCATTTTGCTTGCTGGCAAGCTCCCTCAACACCTGAAACACAGGCAAGGCTACCTACAGATAGGTTCCTTGACCTTTTTCCTCCTCATCTCCCTTCAAGCACAGCCAGCAATTTGATCTGCACCACAGTTTTTCATGTTGGGTGTAGTGAGACTTGTTTAAATGTCACTCTCTGATTCAACATGTAGAAATGCCACAGGGTCATGGCACTGCTTCTTCCCTCCACATCCTGCACCTATTGCCCTCTTCTGCCTTTCCCCAGCAAAAGGAAAAAAAATTTACATACTTTACAGATTGAACATGGCCAGTTTCTAAGTAGAGATCCATTCAGTCTGCTCTGGGTTGCCTTTTGTTATGTGAGGGCTTCCAAGGAAATATTGCTCAGAAGCAATTAAGGCCAACTGTTCTTAGACAAAGACCCACAACAATCAGCATATTTAGTGAGGCAACAGAGTCAGTTTGAAAGAGGCCTGGAAAATCTTAACACTGTTAAAATTTATCCTCACAACTGCTAACGAGATCTAGTAAAGATGTTTGTGTTCTGCTCGTGCATTTTATTGTCTTTCATAAGGCAAAATCTTATTAGCAAATCATTTTAGCAAAGCTGAAAAGCCAAACTGTTGTTATGCCCATTGCTTGTAGCAAGGATAACAGTTCTGGACAATAACCCATTGTCCATACATTTTTTGCTTTCCTTGTTTTCAAAGTACTGGCATACATAAAGATGCTATACTTAGGTATTAATACATTTGTCTTGGCTAATCACGTTATTTGACATAATCCTACCACTAAAGCTAAGAATCCTATCAGCTTTCTGGTAATGTTCAGACTCACCAGATCGCTCTTTCTGCGGCAGCCTTTTTGGCTGTGCTGGGTGGGATGACCAAGACCCCTAGCAAGAAAAGAACAAGCTGTGCTGCAGAACAAGAGGAGAGCTAGTCCACTAAGTAAGCATCGTAAGCTGAGGAAACCCAAGATAGTTCTGCAACATATTTCCTTCCACAGACTTATCTACATCATTTATTCTCCCTGTGCCTCCGCTCTGTAAAATGGTACTTTTATATAACAGGCTCTGTGAGAATAAATACAGTATGAAGTGGCACACTGACAGGGAACATGGAAATACCTCTGAATCTATGATAACTCCTCATTACCCACCAGTCATATTTAACACTCAGAAATGAATGATTCCAGAGAATGTTACAGTGGAAGTGACTCACAAAAGACTGAAGAATCAACACTGCTTCCTGAACTGAATTCAGTTTTGTGAGTGTAAGTTTTAAAGGGTTCATTTACCATAGTGATTCCATTTGGAAAGCAGTCTTTGAAAATTATAAGCAGCTTTCTACAGTGCAAACCACCAGCTAGCAGCAATGTTATTTCACAGCACTGGTTGCAACGACCAAGGAAGCCTTTCAACACAGCAAAGCATGTTCCAGGATGTATGGAGAAAAAGATCTATAAAAACCATGCATGAAAACTTGGGATTCTTGTGCATTACTTTTGCCATTTCTTAATGGAGCTGGTGTTACAAAGTGCTTCTAGCCCTATCAAAATTTCACAGGCAACACGTCAGGAGGGAATCTACCCCGAAATACTAAATCACGATAACCTTTAAATAGGCACCAACTTTTCTGAGGATTTCTTTATCCTGAGGAGAAAACAGATAATGCAAAGCTTTAGCTAACTTCACTGTCACCTTGCATATGTCTACAAGGCATTTTTGTCCCCCCTGGAGGGAACTTACTCCGTGGGTAATGTTATTTCATTGGACGAAGCCATCCAACAATCCTTCTTTTAAGATGTATGTCAAGGGAATTGCGTCTTTTTTATTTTTTTAAACACACCTACACAGCCTTGCATCAGTCATTCTCCCTTTCTCTTTCCTGGAGGGCTTACCCTGCACTACAGCTCCTGGTGACCTCACCAGATGCTGCACCCCTTTGGGCTTTCACTGCCCTCATCCACACACTGTCATGAACTAGTGCACTCTGAGTATTCCCTCTGCCCTGTCCCACATCACTACTCCCACCCTAAAGCTTGGCAGGTTGCACTTACATTAATGTTCAAGTTTGGAGCAGCAGCGTGCTGTTGAAGCTAGCCCCTCCAACGCCCGCTTACCGTGCTTTGCTTTACATCACAGAGCAGTCCCTGAGCATGCAGATGAGATTCCTTTCAGATGCAACTAAGCTGGAAGAGGTACCCCGGCAGCACAGGCAAAGCACGCATCATGCGGTCCAGGGGACCTCGCTAGACCTGCAGCTCTCCAGGCTCACTCCTACTTGCTACTATACTTATTTGTGGAGAAACTGCCCTAGAGCATCAGAAGTTCATTTTCCTTCAGGGAATCTCAACAAACCCTTTCTACTCTGTACAACCACCCAAATCCCACATTGCCCATCTCCACCTTCCCCAAAAAGCTTGATGCTTGTCTTTTCAGATATTTACCCAACCAGCACCTCCAGTGGATCATATTTGAACTGTTACCATTTTGGACTAGTCTTTGTTAAAACTGTCATCATTTAGGCCCTTGGTCACCTGCCAGTATTCTGTCACCCCCTTCTTCATTTTTTCACCTACTTCTATTCTTTCTTTCTTTCTTTTGGACTTTCTTGTTCTGTTTTATTATTTTAGTTACAAATAAAGCTTGAACTCATCACTAACACCAAATTAATCTGAAATAATTCCTTCATCTTCTGTGACTTCTTTGTTTTCATGTGACTGAATTTCTATCTGAAGAAGTTCTGAACTTCTACCAGTGCAAACTGGAACGTCACGTTTTCTATAGAGAAATCACCTTCTCTTATTTCTCAGTTAGCTGCAGCATAGTCTTTTTATTTGTGGGCCAATCCAGGACCCGCTGAACTGAATGGAAGGACCTCAGCTAACTGGGAACAGGCAGTCCTCTACATGCATTAATGAAATCATTCAAACAACTGATACTGTTTATGATAAATTTCATGACTATATGACATTCAGAGATAACCATGTATGTTCTGTGTCTTTTGTGAATTCATTTTTCCTATTACACAATCTGAGAAAATACTGGTTTTGTTCTAATGTAATTTTAAGAATCAAATTTATATACAAGACCTTTAGAAAACAGAGACCCACCTCTAAATGCAAAGAACAAACATTTGCATTACCTATTCATATTAAAATATGCAGAAATTTCCAAAGTATTCAGTCAACTTATAAATTTTTATAACTTCTTCAAATTGTTAACATTTTTTTAACACACAGCATTATTTCAGCTTTGTGGAAGGCTCAATAACAATCTTTCTGGTCTGAAGAAAAGGAAAGAACATTATAATAAAGAATGCAGAATAAATAAAAACAAAACAGTACAAGCCGTACATCCACACATACAAAGACAACTTTCATGGTGAGCTATAAGGAATTATAATAACACAATGTGCTGCATGTTGATTTCACCAGTGAAAAGAATTTCTCCAGTTATTGAAGACTTTCCTGGCAGAATTTCAGAAAAAAAAAAAAATAAATCTGACATTCTCTCAATCTGACTTCTGTGCAATGCAAGTCATGCACATTTTAAACACCGTTGAATAATACCGCCTTTCTTCTGCAAACTGTTAACAGCTGTAGAAACTATTATAGCCTGCTTAAAATCATGTCTCTGTAGTCAATACTCTCCAGACACTTAGCAATACTAAAGCTATTCCTGGGGCTAAACTAGAATTGCTATGTGAATACGAAGTTTGATTTATGTTGAAATGAAATAACAAACATCTGATCTTTCCTTTTTAAAATAGCCATTCATATAAACACAAGTATCAGCTGCATAACTAGAAAGTGATGTACCGAATTTACAGAAATTAGACAAAGGGAGACCACCCACAGTCACCTTCAAGAAGAAAGGATTTGTCAGAGGGTGAAAGATTGCTGGTGAAGATACTTTGCCCAGTTGTGGCTACCCTAACGTCCTCATGGTGAGGCTATAGTTTAGGATAGTGATGTTTCGTTAATCTAGTTCTTAAGTCTTCTGAAAGACACAAAATTGATCAGCAGTCCAGTACCATATCTTGGCGATGCTCATCATCAGCTGCTCTCAGACTGATAACAGGCACGGTGGACTGCCCCATAAATTCATCCAGACGCACCCAAGAGGAAGTCCAGGTCTCTCTGTGCCAATGTTATTCTTTCACATCCCAAAGCACAGGTGGGAACAGGAGAAATGCTCAGTTGCTGTTCCTCTGACATTTTTGAAATGATGATTGCGAAAAGAGAGGAAAAGATGCAAGCGGAGCAAGAGCAAACCTTAAAATACATTTAAAATTTCAGATATGTTCTATGGATTCACGTACATTACTAAGATGTGCTGAAAATGCAGGTTTGACTCCTTGCTGCAACAAACTGCTAACAATGTTCCTTTATGTTTTTATCTATCTTCACCTTTCAAGAAATGAAAACACAAAAGTAAATACAATAAGACTTGTGGAGGGTTTGTGATCTCTGCTAAAGATAGCAATTAATTTGACCAGTAACAATAATAAAGTGAGGGTTAGGCTAACTTGAAGTTAAGACACTGTTCCTCCAGAAGAGTACCATAAAATGATCAGGAAGATTTTAACAGCCTCAAATTAATGCTCCAACATGTTTTTAGATTAATTTTAACTCTTCAGCTGTTAAGGTATCCGGAAAGCTGAAAGATGAGCTAATTGTTCATCTCATTACTAGTTTTTCTTCTGTCAGTAAATTACCTTTCTAAAGCATTACATTTGCATCTCCTAGTCAGAGCTCTTGGAGAAGTTTCAGGATCCCCACGTTGCACAGGAATGCCTCCACCTTCTCCAGCACACATGCAAGCACCAGAATAGCCTGTCTGCCCTTCAGCTGCCCCAGATTTCATAAAACAGAGCTTTCCACACACAGTCCCAGTGCTTGGCTGGGGAAAATGCTACCCAGTCATGCCTGTGGCAAATTCAGTGTTGCTTTCCAAAAAGCTGCTGTTACTAGTTCCACCAGCTAACCTTCACTCTAGGGACAGCTTTCACTGAAAATGCACATGGACCAGTGCAGCTGCCCAAGGACAGGAACTCACGCTCACTAAACCTTGCATTGCTACCACTGCTGTAATGGGACTGTGCAACACTGAGGACTCCAGAGGCAAAACAAAGCTTGAAATTCCAAATGCAGACCTAACACACAGCAGAACTGCTGTAATTCTCTCTGCTTTTGGGTCAAATTCAAGTCTTGAGACCACCATTATTTTTAGGAAAACTCCCCTGGACTTGGCTCAAGACCCCACTTCACATATACACAGGCCTATGCCAGGCTGCCCCCAACACCTCTGCTTTTCTTCCTCCCTACTCACTCTCTCACTCCCTCTGCTTTTCTTATTCCTTTTGTTCTTGTGTGTCTCCTTTTCTTCTCTGTGCTTTGAGCCTTATCCCATACTGCCCACTGGGCTAAGATCCCTCTCCCTGGGAGGGCTTTGGATGTCATGCCTCCATAAATCTGGGATAACACTCAGATTCAATGGGAGTAGAACTGATCCATATCATTGGGTCTCTCTTGCCAAGTGTCCTCTGCCATTCCTCCTGCCTCTCTGATCAGTCTCATCCTGTCTTTACCTAGTATTTGCAACTCCACTCCCTTCTTCTCCTTACCTGTTGGGCTACATTTCAAATTTGCTAGTTTTGCCATACCTAGACTGAGCACTCCTACAGGCAGAGTACAAAGTTACTGGATTTTTTTTTTCCTTTGTCTATAAAATGGTGTGCTATTTAAATGTTTTCCTATAACAAGGGAAAGAGGTGATCTGTTTAAAACACTAAAGCATGTGGAAGGAAAAGGTGTGCACATAACGGGGAAGAAGACCCACTATTTTCTTAAATTTTAATAGGTACCTAAGAAATAACTTTTTTTTCCTCAAAAACACTGACCATGTACAATGCAAAAAGATATTGTTTAGGGAAAAAAAAAAAAACAAACCAAACCAAAAAAACAAACAAAGAAAAAATAACCCAACATAAAAAGGCACTGAGGTTTCTAGCAGCCATCATATCCTCTGGCCTGGGAATTTCAGCAGCGATCTGACTCTTAATTAAGCACAGTCACAAGGCAATGCTGCAATGACTGTCCGCTGGGGACTGCAAATGAAGAAAAATTGATGTTCAAATCAACCAACTTCCAAAGTCCCACATGTCAGACGAGGGCAGCAGGCAACCAAACAGCCTTACAAAACTTAGACAGTAAGTACAAATCAGGCAACTAGGAAATTCTCACAGGTATCCTCTTAACCAACCTGATTTGCTAAACTCAATGGTCAGTAATTCCATTGAACAGAGTAAGAAAAATTAGGCTGTGGGTTACAAGGGCAGATAATTTACAATGGGAGGTTCACAGTGGACCACATGGAAAAATAAGCAGCTTGAACTACAGACAAGCTTAGAGAGAGGGTGAAGCAATGGCTATTTTGAGAATCCCTAATGGGCCCAAAACAGCATTCTGCTACAGAGTGCTAATAACATACATGAAATGCACTAACAGCTGCGACATAAGCAGAAAAAGTCAAATAACTTTTCAATAAAAAAACCAAATTTCAAGTGATTTCATCCACCACAGAAGAGAAATTAAACAGAAAAATCTCCAGCATGAAGGCACACTGTAAATGTGAGAACAGAGCTTCCCAGCGATGGATCAGGAAGATCTGATCCTTGGCACTAATTCTGGAACAAGAAATCTTTTAGACAGTTACCTCCTTACCTGCCTATGTGTAGAAAAGTCACTGATAACTGAAAAACTCTTAAGCAATTTTCTGTGATGCTTTTCTATTACAATAATTACACATTGGCTGCTGAGAACTGAACGGTATCTGGTGTCATTACCCTAATACTTGTAACTATCCATCCAGATCTTCACAGTGCGCCTCTCATAGTGGGGAGGGACGATGAATACAGGGCAAACAATACCATTAACACTTCCAATTTTGGCTGGTATCGCTGTGTTAGTACAGTCCACAGGCAGGTGCTATCATTTATGACAAGCCTGTTGGGTAACAGTGACAGGAATCTGTCAGATGCTGCCCACACGTGGGCCGTGTCCCGCACAGCATGCTGACCTCCTCCTGAGACGTTTCATTTTAAAATTCTGCTGAACATGTTACAAGTACCAGCTGGCAATGTGCGATGTATCGCAGAGAAAGGGAAAGGCATAGCGGTCAGGACAAACCAATAGGGAAATAACCTGCCAGGGCAGCAGTGGGCTTGCCGGCACACGTGCTTGTGCTTGGTTGGAGAAACAGTTGGATCTTTGTGACAGAGGGACGCTTGGCCCATCAAACAAGGCAGTGTGCAAAGGCACCTCTGCACTTCTTGTGCAACTCTCTGACTGCAGTTGCCAGAAGATTAGTGCTGTCGTAAAAATGACTTTAAAGCAGCCTCAGGCTTTGCAAAGAACAAATGACAAGTGCCTTTACTTTCACAAGATTGTATCCACACCATGTGCAATCCTTTTCCCCAGGAAAATGCCCTATGCCAATGCATAAGAAGATGCATGTTGAAGACCTTTGACATTGCCTCAATACAACCACACAGACTGCTGTCTGATCTCCCCTTGTACAAGGAAATTCTGAGGGACCTACGTATTTCTGCTTTCTGCCTTCTTTACACCACTTGAGGTGCAAAGCTGATGGACATGACCAACCAGTTAGACTTCCTAGGCAGGCAATAAAATATTGGAGACTCTCAACTAGCAGAAGAGTCTTTACACACACAGCCAGGACAGCTCAGAGCACTTCTGTTCCCATGCGAGAGGTTATCAGACCCACAGAAGAGCTTTAAACTTTAAGCTGTTATTGGACTACCCACCAAAGCCTGTGAGACAAATGCGTGTGCTCCCCCTCCCTGCCTTGCTGCAAGCAAGCTCTCCACTGCCAGGGAGGGATTGATTGGAAAGGTGGCGATACCTTCAGCTACCCAAATAGGTTTGGGTAGCTGGGAGCTTGGGTTCAGTACGGCATGCAGTGACATAATTCCAGTATTATCTCTTTAACAAAAAGCAAAAAGCCTCTGAAATTATTATTTTTGCCTTTGGAAATTATATTAAGACCAGTGCAGAAACTGGCAGCAAAGAGAATATTTATGAATATCAACAAAGTGATTCACCAGCCCCTCGCTAGCAAGTGATATCATTGCACCACATCTCCATGAGAATAGCAGAAGAGAAGCATTGTTTCACAGGACAAGAAAGTGATGTATTCTCCAAAAGAAAAGTATTAAATCTGCAGGTGTGTATGACAAAAAAGACAGGGGCAAATTGCCAATGCTCTGGGCAGTGAGTTAGGTGCCCAGCACCTCTCAGATGCTTGTAACACTACTGAAGAATACCAGACCATTTCCAATCTGGACAGGGATAAATTGCAAGCTCTGGATATATTGTATAATTACCTCACAGTCCAACCAGATTCTTCTCTACCTGTTCCATCACTCCTCGCTCCATCTCTCAAGTCACAAACAGTAAAATCCTTTCTTGCTCCCTGCTTAGCAGCCATATAGTGAGCGCGCTCTCACATTCTCTTACTTAACTCAGTCCCACACTCGCTGCCACACAATATTGCCTCCACATCCCAAAACGGGCTCTTGGTCTTGCAGGGATCTATGCACCTTAGCAGTTTGCCTGCTCCACCCCTTTACCCTGCCCAGCACCATTACCCAGGGGCTCTGGTGCTTCTCAGGTCAAAAAGCACAGTTCTGCTGCACATCCAGCTGGCCTAAGGAACACCAAAGCTCTTCTGGTACCTGTGCTACCCTGATTCTTACCTTGTGGCTCACACTGAAGAGAAGCTGAATGCATGTATGAAGCTGCTGGAGAGGCAGAAAGCGAAGGAGTTTTAGGTTTCAGCATGTATGCCGCATGTTATCTTAAGGAGTGACACGCTGGATAACAGGGGGTTTTGAGTTCTTAAAACCATACCTTGTGTTGGACATGACCATACTCTCTGCAGTTGCTCTGGGCAGTATCATCTTGTCAGCACCTCAAATCCCTAGGCATGCTGCATTCTGCCACAACCTGTAATTAATGTCCTGCCTCTTGCAAAGCAGGCAGCAGTAGGCTTGCAGCTATGTAAGAACTGAACTAATGATGACAAACCAACATCACCCAGATTAAGAGGATTTTCCTTCTGTTAATCTTACCCCTTCTCCTCAGCCTGCTCAGTATGTCAAGTGGTCAAAGTACTACCCCTCCAGTTCACCCAATAACAATGCTGCTTCCTCACCTACAACTCTCCTCTCAAAAAGCCTACACTTACAGCACCTAACATTAGCAGCCCAAGCATTTGAAAGGCAATAAAACCAGTGCTGCTTTCCTGCCCAGTCTGTTGCCCAGCTGTGCCAGAGACAAGGGACACCTCAAATTCAGGGAACTGCCAGAGAAAAGAGTGGCAAAGTTCTGAATCACTCAATTTCTCCAAAACTCCTCTAACTCTTTGCAGGAAGACTGATGGGCCTCCTGCTATACACATCTGCTGGCCCAGAGCACGCTGGAGGCTACTATCAAATCAAGGCTTTAGGAGCAATGACAGAACAGCAGGCACATCCAAGCAGCACTGGAGAAGTCATCTTCAAGGAAGAACAAGTCCCATGCCATGTAACATGAAAGCAAGGTGTAAGTATTTATTCTGCTATCACTCCTAAACACCCAGGGACTGGCCTTTCACTGCAACTCATATCCTCCAGTACAGTAACCTCAGTTCCCTGGAGTCTGGTGCTGTAGATGCATAGACAGGGCTTAGAAGCAGCTCTGGAATTCCTGATGTATCCAGCCACACCTGGTGCCAACCAGAGCAGCACAAGATTCCTCATGCAATCCATCTGCTTCACTGGGTTCCCCTAAAAAAGCAAGCCAGCCACCCAGCTCAGTCCTCAGTCACACCCAAACAGCAGCGCAGAAGGAAAGCTGCTCTCTATTCCAGCAATGCCCCCAGGCTCTGGTGCACTGACCAACAGTGCCTGTCCCAGAGAGCCTACATCTAAGAGGACAAAGGCAGGAGACACACACCCATGAGGAACTTGACGGCATGATTTATCTGTGAGGTAGGGCACAAGACAGATCATATTCTTGATACAGCTTCAGTGTTTCTGTGTATTAGACAACATCATAGGGGAATTCAATCAGCAACAGAAAATGGAAATGCCCCCTCCTTTGGCCAAACACACAAAGAAAGTACTGGGCCTGATTATCCACAGGTGACACTTACTTAACATCCATGTAAGCCAAACAATTTTCACAGTTACTCCTCATATACTTAAATAAGAAGAAAATCTAATTTTCCATTTGGCTTAGGAAAACATACTGCTTTTGAAGAAAACAATCATAAGTAACCTGTTAGCAATTATTTTAGAGAACATTTCACTTTGGTGAACGTATTCCCTCAAGTTACTTCTACGATCTAGATAAGTAGAACCTGTTGTACTAATCTCTTTAAAAATTATCAATTATCATCAGTTAATGAGTCCTGCGTTGCAGTGTTTCCATCCAAAGAGCCTCCTTGTTGTGCACACATGGCACTCTGTTGAAGTCATGGAGACATACCCCAGACAGAACAGACTGGAATAGATCACAGATACCCATTTGGTATCAACTACCCAGAAAAGTGAATGGTTCTTCTGTGTAGTATAAAACCTCATGTACCACAGGAACAGAAGCTTAAAGGCCACATAGTGCTTTCACTCTGTGTGTGCATCTTCCAGTGATGTCAACTGGATGCGAACTTCTGATTCTCAGCCACAACAACTTTTGCCAGGAAGTATTTTCAAACATACCCCACTAGCTCTGGGCTCGCATTTGTGTCCCAACAAAATCAGATGTCTCTCCACACCATCCACACTTCTACATGATAGAGGGGGGAAAAAACATAAATAAAAAGAGGAGATTGCATCAGCAAAATTTACTTTATCAAATAATTCTGGAGGACCTTTGAAAGGTGAAAGCATTTTTAAATCTTGGCCTCAGGAATAACATTTTCTGCCCTGAGGAGTTAGAATGGGATGGCCACACTTCTAGACATAAGGACAGCCGATAACTTGTGGTGAGATTACCACAGTTTAAGAATTTAACAACATGAAGATGGCTTAAGCCAACAGGTATCATTTCACCACAGGGCACAAGAGCAGGAAGGCTGAAGTTCAGCTGGAGTGACAGTGTGTTAAGCTACAGCAACATGATTGCTTCTGATTGTCTCTTTTATATTCTAAGAGCTAAACTATCCTTGTTCCGACACTTGGGTCAAAATATTGCAAGAAACGCAGGGCACAGAAGAAACGTTATTTTCAACTTGTTAGGCTTCCCACAGAGTTTTCAGATTCTGCACATAGATTTAACCAATTTTATCATTTTGGTTACATCAGAACATCTTTATATCAAAACAACCAACTTCTTACCAAACCCTTTTTTTTAATTCTACTTACATATCACACCTGTGAAGTAAAATAGCTCAGATTCACACGTAAATATTGTGATGAGATAATGGAAATAAAAGCTAATGAACCACCTGGGTTTGCACACAAAATAAGCATCTGTAATTACAAAACAGCCAACGTGCTGACTTTGCCTTGAGTTACATTACACACTGGCCCCTTCAATCCCAGGACTTAAAATCACCTTTGCTCTCTCTGTCACAGGTCAAGTACAGCTCAGCCAAACCAGGAGATTTGTGCCAAACAGTCTGTATTTCCAACAATTAAATATTGAATTCTCCTCTTATAAGTCACTTAGGAGTCATGCTTGCACAATTATTTGCATACACAGCCACTTTATTTCAGCCCTAAACACAAAAAGCTATTAACAGTTGGCCAGATTCTGCTCTCATTTGCCCCATTGCAAACCCCTGTTATTTCTACTAAGATCAGCGGAGCTGAGTTTCATACCACGCATGGGAGAGCAGAACTCCTTTTTCATTGAGGCAACTCACATCGCCACTGAGTTGCTATGCCTGTGGCACACATGGCCTGGAGGTTTCCATTCTGCTGCACATGCTGCCTCCTCCTCTGCTTACCATCCTTCTAACTCTTCTGCAGTCCCACCATATCCCTTGTGGGCCTTTATTTTAAATGGACCTTGTTTCACAGACAGACTGGAGCAGGCTACTTATACCCTGTAATTCATTGGATTGACAAGAAACACACCAGCTGAGTAACACTGAACAAAAGACAAAATTGTTTCTACAGTGTATTTACACACAATAAAATGAACCAATCAAGCAAACAAACTGTACACAACGTGCCCTATTATTAACTGAAACCAGAAGAAACTCTCTTCAGTACTTCCAGTGCTTATAAATGCATGCTTATGTCCTAAATAGCCCAGAGCTTCCAGCAATTACTTAGTCTTCAGAGCTTTAAGCCAAGTTTTTTCCACAGTGTTTACTCCCTGGGGCCCACAGGAGGTAACAGATAACTGGTCTCCTACCCTGTTTCTTCAGAGCCCTCCACGCTGAGGGCAGATTTTGCTCATTCTCCCTAACTGACAGATCATCTGGTTTAACTTCTCCTTGGCTCCTTTTATTTGCTATATGTGCCACAGCTACTGTCACACCCGTAGGCATGGTACCATTCCCAGTGCACCACCTTGCCAGCAAGGGACAGATGGCTAGGTGCCAGGAGACACCAGTAACTGTGACACTGGGAAGCAAGCACTCTGCTGCCAGTCAGGAGGCAATTACAAAGGCGCGTGAGCTTGCACAAGCAGCAGTCTAAGAGAAGAGAAAATTTAACCCCACTGTCCCTGCATGCCCACAACAGCCGGGTTAGGAGTTACTGTTCTGCTCTTCTACAGATACAGTGATTGGAAGTTTGCAACCATTGCTTTGTGCTCTTACTTCTTTCTGGTAATATAATAAAGCAATTCCCAGTTATGAAAAACGTGACTGTTTGTGACCACGATGAGGTATGCCAGGAGGTACAGCCCTCAGTACATATACAGAGAGCACTGGCCAGACAAGCTCTCGTTCCGCCCAGCAGGCAGTCTGACCTCAGATGAGATTCACACGCCACCCCATGCAGCAGCATCCTGCAGGATTATGTATCTTTCTGGAGATGCATTTTTCTGCCACCTCGAATGACCACATCAATAGCCACATAGCCTGAGAGGCAAACTCCCCCAAACAATTCCCTTTGCATAAAGGGAAAAGTAATTGATTACACAAATACAAGGCACAGTGAATCACCCCAGCGTGACTACTGATCCATGTCAAAAAAACAGTGCTAGTTTCAAAGGCCCTCTTCTGCCACCCTTCCACTGAATAATTTGATGGAAAAAACTTGACATGTCACAGCACAGTATTTCTGATGCTAATTCATGTGTCTTTTTCTCCCCCTACTAAAATTCACGGAAGCAGAAGATTGTCACATTTTTTTTAAGTGGGAGATGCTAAGAACTGGGTTGCAACTCTCTGGTAAACCTGGAAAACAAGGCAAGGGGCCAGCTCCTCTGTGTGCAAACCCCCAGTGACTCAACTGAAGCATGCATAGATGAGGTGAGAACCAAGAAGAGAATTGGATAAGCCCATTCCAGCTGTGTACAGCCAGATCTGTAAACAGATAAACTGGTCACTATTTTTGAAGCAGAACATTATCATCTCAGTAAAGCAGCAGTATGACTCTATGCATTCAATGTTTTAATTCTCAAAGCTAGGGTAAAAGCACATGAAATTTACAAAAATAGCTCTTAACTGCTTGGAAAGGACAACTCCAAGGCTGCCTGGGCAACCTTGCTTGTATAAAAAAATCAGTGGCTGGACACTGTAACATGCTATTTCCTTATAATGCAGTTTACTATCAGCTTCAGATCCTTCCATTCTGCCTCAAATACCCATATGCTGACACGGCATATATGTGGTTTACATGTACGTTTTATTTAGCACAGAACAAGGCACAGCACTGCATTTAACATTCAGTTTTAACATTGTATATACACAAACACAGATGCAGATAACTTTGAGAAATCAAGTACACACGTGAAAGGAGGTTTTTTTAATACTCTCACAAGCATTTCTCACCATTACAGGAATCCCTTCCCAAGACCCCCTAGTAGCATCAGCACAAGTCCAAAAGGCCAGACGAATGAGGCCCTCGCTCCCCCTGCACACCAGGAAGAACTTGCCCCAACACTCCATAATAAGGATAAGCTTTTGCCTTTAATTCAACAGTCACCAGGGCTACAGCTTACCACAGGAAGACAACAGAAGAGATCAAGGGCATCCCCAGAGACTTTGTTAGGCGAAAAAAGTGCACAAGGTTACTCAAACATTTTGTGGACTTAAGAGTTCTGTTGGCATCCTCATACAGTGTCATATATTTAAGTGTACACATAAAAATCCAAATACAGTGATAATCCTGCCAGGAGTTCCATGCAAACAGCTCTCTGAAAGCAATGTCAATTCCTCCTATGTGCAAGGCCTTGCCTATACAGGGCTCTCTGCAGGATTAGGACTGTACACTATGTACATATATGCTGTTAAAGTGTGTTTACATAATATGTAAATAGATAAAGAAAAGTACATTCACACCAACTACTGAGGAAAGAAAACAAATCATTTTTCTACTGCTAAAAGTACTGAATCACTTACCATCTGGTTTGGAAGGAAAGAAAAAAAAACCTCAGTCCAATTCAGCTATGAAGAAAATCCTGTCTAAAAAAAGTAATCACATGCTAGATCCCTCTAAGTTCAATTTCCAATCATTTTAACATGGAGAGTTCTGTTTTCTAGGACAAAAACAAAAAAATCCCACCAAAACCAAACCAAACCAAACAAACCCCACAAACAAAAAAATGACAAAACTAAAATACCCCACTACCCCCACCTCCACCCAAAAAAAAAAAAAAAACAGTAAGAAATAGGTGTGGCTTGTTAGGCCCTGATCCTGCAAGCTCTAAATGCTTAGCTACAGGGAATAGCGGAAGCTATTTTTCAGGAAAAAGCTGAGTCTCTGCATCAGTTTCTGCTGGAATGCATCCTAATTTTCCAAGACAAATCTGCCATGCTTGCCATCATGCTGCAAAATGCAGAATTTAAATCTAGATACTAAATATCTGAACTAATTTCCTTTTATGCCTTGGTAATTTGAGGGATTTTTCCTCACTCATCTGAAGATGCACCTATGCACACTGCAGCATAGTGCAGAAGCAGTGTTACTGACAACTGCATTATTGACTGATAAAGAACATGTGGTCATATAAATACTCCGAGTGCTAGAGCACAACCAGCAAAGGTCATGTTTATAGCTCTGGTAAGCATTGCCATTTCCAAACTTGTGACTTTTCATTTTGTCCTCAAACACACCATTAAAATTATTTCATTTTTAATCTACCCTTCAAAACCTAGCTTACACATAACACTGATCTTCCAAATGCGTTCGTATGTTCCCTTTAACAGTTGCTCATCCACAGCTGTACGTCGTGGAGTCAAACTGCCCTGTTCCTCCTTGTTTCATTCCCTGCACATTCAAACACCAATTCACCTCTGTGTGCTGCTTCTCTGGAACATCCCCCTGACCTCACCCACCAACATTTCACCCATACTGGCATCTCTTCCTTCCTTTTTTCCTCACCATTTTTCTCTACTGACTAATCGTCAACATTTTCTGATTTGATGTTCTTGTATTTAGTATGTTTGTCTCAGAAGTAGTCAAATCCTGGTTGATAACCACAACTCACAGAGAGATCAATACTGCTGTGTGTGTGGGCTGCTGTAACAGTCCTGCAGGTCCTGGCCTTTCTCTTCTGCTTCCCTCAGTCCACCTCCCTTGTTCAAACACTTGCCTAAAACTTCCTTCCTCCTCCTGGAGGCCTGGAGTTTAATACAGACCCTTTACCTAAGGGACAGAGGATTTTACTGGATTTACTGATTAACCTACAGACACCTGAACACACTGACATTTTCCTGTCCCACTAAATACCTTACCCACTAAATTTTACTGTTCATCTTTTTTTGCTGAACACCAAGACTTTCACATGAAAAAAATGTATCTATTATTTATTTGAAATAGAAAAATATTCCTTGACTATTCCTTCCTTCTTAAATTTAGCACTATTGATTAGCTCTGTACAGATTCCCACTGGGATAAATTTGATCCCAAATCATTAAAAAAGGAAGTAGTTCTCTCTCTTGCTGAAAAGAGATTCCTAAAATAATGTTACATGTATAACCAAAGGCAATCAAGTTACTATAGCTTCATGCGTTACTGCTTATCACCTGTATGACTACCATACCCAGTCCTCACTCGTGACTGCGAAAAAGAAAGGCTTAGCTTAAAGACAGTCAGTGCTAAAGCATTTTTGGCAGTGAGGGAAGGCTATGAGTGAGCACCAAGCAGGTTACAGTGACTCAGCTGCACAGCAGTAAGTCTTTAAGCCACAGACACAGAATTACTTTAGGCCTTGCTAGTAAGGTTGCCTAAAAATTGGTGTATGATCACTACTTAGCATAGCACAAGCAGTGGTAGATCCCACACCTCACGTTCTCTGGGACCCCATAGTTAGTCAACTATCTACTTGCAACTCTGAGTCCAACTGAGCAGAACTGCACACTACCCTAGTACAAAAGTACTTGTATACCACACCTATCTCAGAGCAGGCAAAAGTAAACATGGCACTGAAGTCAGCAGTAACAGACATGCACAGAGAAACATAAGGCTTTCCCCGCAAAGGAGCAGCTTTCCTCACCAGCGCCCAATGAGCACTCTGTAGAGTCTTCATACGCTAACCAGGTCCTTCCCCTGCATCATATCAGCAAAACCTTCCCTTGCCATTTGAAAGCCAGCTGCTAAGAGGAAGGCTGAATACTAAGGGAGCTGCTTCCAAACAGAGGTGACCTTGCAAGCTTTCTCCCACCCTCTGTTCTTTCACTGAGCAACCAAATGGGACCCTCGGGATTCTCTGATGGAAAAGTAACAGAAAATTAACAGAAAAGTAACAGAAATTAAAAAACCAAACAAGTGCAGTTTGGCACTGATGTAACCGAGGACAGCGGGGCCTTACGGGTCTGGCAGCCAGTGACAGAATCCAAAGGACCTACAGGGAAGTGGTTTCAAAACGTTGGAGAGGGCCATGCTCCGACTCCAGGAAGTTGCCCAGTGCCAGTGGCAGCACACTGCAGGCATCTCCTTCCCAGCATGCCTGGAGCCACAGCCAGGTGTGACCCAGCATCAATACCCAGGACTGCCGCCACAGCAGGACCGACTCCGGGTGCTCCACTTCACCACTAGCCAGGACCTGCCAGGGAGGAGACAAACCCCTCATGCTAATAAGGCATCAGGATTACAGCCAAGTACAACTTTCATTCTGTACTAACTATCCCAGGAAACAGATTTCAACTTTCCCCACAGGTAGGGTCAGCATTTAAATTAACATTTAAATTAATTAATTTATATCAATAACATGATGACTTTACGCATTTTAATGCTTTTGAATGCACTTACATGGACTATCAAATAGCAAATTATTTTAATAAAACTAGAGATAAAGATATGCAGGGAAGAAATTGCAAGTAAACTTTACCACATCTTTTCTGCTCTCAGCTGAAAAACTAAAAGTGATGGTCCAAACTGTAGTGTCCCATACATTGTAAGATTCCCTTTTATTGATGGATCAATGATTCCCATTTATTTCTAATCACATTCTTCATAACGTAGTATCCATACGCATTCCTGTTGATGTTTTATTTTGAAAATTATGCCAGTAACAAGGCAGAGCAATAATACAGCTTTTTGTGGACTCAGAATTACATTTGCAAATTGAACTGTACGTTTCTTTCATGTCAGTAATTACCAAAAATTTTTTTTTTTACCTTCCTGCCTGTATCTGAGCACCCAGGACTGTGGACACTTCAACAATATTCTTGAATATATTTTTAAGTTTTAGACACAAAGGTCATATTTTTTCCAAATTATACATGCAGATTATCTTTAGAAAGCATTAAATACACATGATAAACTTAGAAAAGTCAAGTAGTAACTCTTTCCACAACCATTAGGGGATTTCTCCTTCTCTATTTTCTGTCACCGCTTCATATAACTTCAAGAAAGTGTCTTGAAGCTCCACAGCTGCAACAGCTAAGAGTGACACCACACAAGCGGTTCCGGCCAGAGATGCCTTCTTGCAAACCACATGCTGAGAAGGAATTGTGTGAAGGGAGGGCAGTTTCTAACCATGCTGGTAAACATCTTCTTCCTCACATCCAGGATCAGGCCTAGACAGTCAAAGAGTTCAGAAGGAATAAGGCCATGATGAACTCACAGCACCCATCACCACAGTCTAACCTGGGTGGCATCACAGACATCAGCATGGATGTGATTTGCAGCAGTGGAAAACATGAAATCAGTGGAGCTAAACTCAAAAGATCAGAATGAGGTTCATTATCTCTGCAAATTCATGCACAGGGAATTGCATGCTGCACAGCCTCTCCTACTCTGAGTCACTCCAGCTCCTGCTCTAGGCTGTTCAGAAGCAAACTGTCAATAAAACTCATTAATGATGTGCTTTATATAGAAATAGTGCATTTAACTGAGAGGCAACAACAAATGAAGAGTGCAGCGAGGGGCAAATTACATTGTTAATGGAATACAGGATGTGTGTCAGTAAAGAAGTGGTAAAGGTGGGTGTGAGTCTTAATGTTACATAGATCTGCTTGAAGTTTGGTATATATATGAACCTAATTCCCCTTTTGATTTTAGTACAGTTAGATCTAGCACTCCTGTTTCTACTGATATATAAATTCTCTGATGAATAACTGATAACCAACTTTCTTTTACGTAAACCATTACTGGAGAGCCAGCAAATATTACAGACATGTTATTTGTCTTCTCTTTTTAGTCTTGTTCTCATCTGAATCATGTTTAGCTAGCATTCATATCTATCTTCTTGACTGGTGGTAGCTATAAATATATATATACACACACCCTTGCAGAACCAGTGGCAGGAACAGTGCAAAAGAGATGTTCTTTGCCAGTGTCTTTTTTTTTGTCTTATCTAAACACACATCTGCAGTTGTTGGCAACATTGTAACAGAGAATGGTTTCTGTACCCCCTGTCCAAGTTCTATACCTTGTAAAATATTCTACCATTGTAACTAACATTTAATTATAGCTAACAACTGACCTTCTAAGCAGACAGCTGTCATGTTTGTCCATTCAAGACTGCTGTTTACCTGATGCTTACAGGTAATTCTGACTTCTTAAACCAAATTAGGAGGATCTGGGAAGCAACCCCCAGAATAAAATGAAAATGAGCAAGGGATATTTCGCAAACCTGGGGGGAACTGTAATACATAACAGCAACAAAGACTTAAGAAGCTGAAAAACTGTCAAACCCACAGGAGAGTTCAGGTAGAAAGGAGAGAAGCCCTGAAGTGTGGGGTGGTGGGCAGGAGAAAATAGCTGTAACACTTCTCAACATATTTTCTTTCCGTGTTGTGGGGAAAACACACAGCAGGAGACCAAAACTATGACCTGAACCTGACCTCCCTCACACTGGTTGTATCATGAAACCACTGGGCTGAACCTTGGCCATTGCATCACTGACACAAAGCAGTCTCAAAGCCCAGCCAAGCAACTACACCATGGGTTGCTTTTTTTCTTCATGTGCACTCAAGATAGTAGAGGCCAGCTAAGAGTACGGCCTTTCAGAAATAAAAACATGTCAATTTAACTGTCAGTTGGCTGGACAGCTTGTTTTTCTGTTAGTGTTAGTTGTTCGGAGGGTGGGGGGGTAATTTTACTGCACTGAAAAATGTGGGTGTGATACGGCATTTAACTGGAACATTAAGTGCCTAAGACATATTTTTGTCTGTATCTGTCAGAAACGGAAATCAATACAGTAGCTGAAAACACTAAGGATCATAAGGTGATCGATTATGCAAAATATAAAACTGATCACCAGGAAAGATGTTCTTAAAATCTTAGTAAACATCCTTATGCATAGGACGCATGATTATAGTTTACAGAGTGATAAGCACTAAAAGGGTCGAGTAACTCACCTAATTATCACTCAGCGAGTCAGGATCAGGCTGAAATGAGAACTCAGGATCCTGGTTTTCCATGCTGATCTTTCTTACAACTGCATGCTATTCTAAGCGCTATGTCCTACCAATACTAAGCATCTCTGTTTCCAAAAACAGCTTATTTTTGTGCTGAATAGAAAAAGAACCAGTGTGTTCAAAGTGAAAATTCTAGTAATCACTTGCACACATGAAATGCAATTGCTGAGGCAGGACACAAACGGAGAGCTTAAGTCAATCAAGAGATAATTTATCATTATCACTGGTAACTTCCAAAAATTCCAGTCCATACCTCCATAATTAAATTGACTGTCCCTGCAGAAGCAGCCTCAATAGAAGAGCACACTGAACATGGAGCCTTCCAAAGCCCTTGGCTTCTGACAAAATTCAACTTGCCAATCAACGCAGCAGCGGTGAGACTGTTGGTGTCCTCAGCAGTTCACTCCAAAACAGAAAGGCTCACAGGCCATTAAAGACTGTACCTCTCACCTCAAGATGTCTGCTCCCTCATCCTAAGCATCCTACCAGGCAGACCTGATCCTGCAAGGTATAAAAGCACTCACCTGATCTTCACCCTGTGCTCCCAACATAGGCACTGGAGAGAGAAATTACATGAAACACTGGGGTGTGACTGTGAAACAGCTGAAGGCTACAATGCCTTGTAGCTTCAGGTGGAACTCAAAATCAGAACTCAAATGAACAACCTTCTCCACGAAGAGGAAGCAGTAACACCATGACCTAAATTTGCATTCTGTGCTCTAAACTCATTTATAGAGGGAGGGAAATAGGTTTAGGAAGAGAGTTTCAAGTCACCAATCTTTGTTTACAATATTCAGTATTTCATCGTCTACTGGGCCATCACATGCCCACATCATCGGTATTTCTGATTGCTGTACAGTATTTCTGATTCATGTGAGGGTGGTGAGGCACTGGAACAAGTTGCCCAGAGAAGTTGTGGCTGCTCCATCCCTGGCAGTGTTCAAGGCCAGGCTGGACGGGGCCTTCAGCAACCCGGTCTCGCAGAAGGTGTCCCTGCCCACGGCAGGGGGATTGGAACTAGATGAACTTTAAGGTCCCTTCCAACCCAAACTATTCTATGATTCTATAATGGTTCTATGATAATATGTAAGAATACTATAAGGCCACATATATCTTACTTAAGTTCAATGCATAATTTAAGACTGGAGTTTGCCTTTAACCAAGAAAATACATTGATTTACCTTGGTTTCTAAATTAAATTTTTTAACTTGGTGGGCTGCAGCCACTGGAGTACTACTTGATTATTATCATTCAGCTGTTTTTCAGAATCCTAACCAGCTGGGCCTACCAGGGTACTTAGGTGCTCTACACCTGCTTAAATAATTGAACTGAAGGTGGTATTTTTGTGATCAGAGCCTAACTTTGTTTAACAAATCCCAGCACTAACAGGTTAATTTCTGACTTCAAACCCAAGTATTTTATAGGCGTGATCTGCTTGCAGAGTCATGTGTGTAAGAAAGAAGGCAGTAAGATTGTTGCCACAGATATAAGTGGAATAAAACATTGCATGTAATGCCCTGGCAGAATAAATGCTATACCCTTTCTGTACATCAGCCTGAAAACAACCACATGCTGGCTCCACCAGGTTGGAACTGAGCCAAAAGATTATCCATCCTTTCTGTCACACGTGGATTCTCCGAGGATCAGCATCTGGAACTCCATGTGCTTGTTCTGTTCATCTGTGGTTAAAGGTAATAAATTCAGATACAATCACACTCAAAAGTGACGATAAGGAGACACACCAAGGACAGTGCATGCCATACAGCAAGACCTCAGTCTAATACTCCAGTGGGAGAGGCGGTGTCAGAAACTAAGTTGAAATTTGTACAATTTGCCAAAATAGCTTAGCTATAGCAAGCAATTCATGACAATAAACAAACTGGTTACGTAGCCCATTATACGTCCATGACACCGTACTTGGCGCTATCGTGCTCGGTTTTACGCGGCTGAACTACAAGCCAAGTAAAAAGCTCCTTGTACCCCTTCTCACCACCCCAGAGCTATACGGGACAAACATGCGGCACGGGAACTTGCTCACTACTGTGGCTTCCCGGTCCCCGGCAAGCAGGGCACCACGCAGACCCCCAGGCAGGCGAGACCGCCTGGCTGCCAGGAGCGGAGCGGGGCCGTGCTGCGCCTTGTGCCTGGGACCCCACAGCCAGCGGCCGCCGCCATCACTTAGGCCCCCACCACGACGCCGAGCTGCCGCGGGCACTTCCCGCACACCTTCCCCTGGCTCGCCCCCCGCGGCGCTAAGATGGCGGCCACAGGCGGCGCCGCCGCACCCCGCCGGCCCCACCGTCCCCCGCGCACCACCCCGCGGGGCGCAGCCCTCACCAGCCGCTCACCTCCGCCGGCCCTGCTGGGAGCCGTAGTTCTCGGCCCTCCACGGCCCCCGGCTCCACGGGATAGGGGAGCAGCGAGGGCTGTGGGGCCGCGGCCACGGGCAGGACTACGAGCCCCGAGCTGCCCGGTGGCGCGGGTGCGCCTGCGCGGCGGGACCAGGGGAGGAGTCGGAAGCGGGGAGGGGAGCGCCTGCGGCGGCCGGGCGCGGCGAGGCCGGGCCGGGTCGTGCGCCGCCATGCCCCGGGACAACATGGCCTCCCTGATCCAGCGGGTGGCGCGGCAGGCGCGGATCACCTTCCGCAGCCCGGCGGGGCCGACCTTCGGGGAGAACCTGCACCGGCTGCAGCAGCTGCTGGACGAGGTGCGCGCCGAGGACTTGCACTTGGCGCCGCGGGGGCCTTCGGCAGCGGCGGCGGCGGGCGGGGGGCTGCCGTGGTCCGGCGTGGTGCCGCCCGTTAGCTACATGCACATCTGCGAGACGGAGAGCTTCAGCATGGGCGTGTTCCTGCTGCGGAGCGGCGCCTGCATCCCGCTGCACGACCACCCGGGCATGAACGGCATGCTGAAGGTGCTCTACGGCACGCTGCGCATCGCCTGCTTGGACACGCTGCCCCCCGCCGCCGCCGCCCCGCCGCCCCCCGCCGCCGCCGCCGCCGCCGCCGCGGGGCCCTGCCACCGCGCCCTGTACCGCTCCCGCCAGCACTACACGCCGGCCTCCCCGCCCTGCCTGCTCTCGCCGCACACCGACAACCTCCACCAGATCGACGCCGTGGACGGGCCCGCCGCCTTCCTCGACATCCTGGCGCCGCCCTACGACCCCCAGCACGGCCGGGACTGCCACTACTACCGCCTGCTGGAGGGGCCGCTACCGCCGGCGGGCGCCGAGCCGCCCGGGCTGCCGCGGGAGGTGTGGCTGATGGAGACCCCGCAGGCCGCCGACTTCTGGTGCGGCGGCGAGCCCTACCCCGGGCCCCGCGTCTGCTTCTGAGGCGGCGGCGCGGGCCCGGCGGCGGCCGTTGGGACCGTTGGCTCTCGCCCCGCGCCCGCCGCACGGACCGGCCTGCCGGAGCGGCCCGGACCCGCGGCCGCGCCCCGCCTGGTGTGCCGGGACCGCGCTGGGGCTCCTCGGGAGCGCTGCGAGGCGGAGAATTCTTCCCATGGGCCTGGCGTGCTTCGCGAGTCGGGGAAATAAAGCGCGTGTTTGTGTCCTTCGGGCTCATGCGGAGAAGTAGCGGCACGGTTAAACTTGTGCTCAGCTGCGTGGCTGGGGAAACAGCATCCTGTGTACATAGTTAGGGCCGCGCATCAGTGAAGGGGGTTCGGGCTCTGGCAGGGAAAGTAAATGCAATAAGTATTGTTACGGGGCGCCCTGGCGTCCCAGGGGGAGTCCCCGCCACCAGAGCAAGCTGCACCGGTGTGGGATGGCCAGCCTGCGGAGCAGGGGCTGGCCGGGCTGCAGCCTTTGGGGACACCACCGCCAGAGCAGTTCTGGACAACAACTGTACCTGCCAGCAAAAAACAAACCCGGAACAACTCCTGAGCCAGGACCTGCTCCAGCCGGAATCCCCAGGGCTGGAGCTAAGGGAATTCCCACTCTGAAGGGACACTGTTAGGTCCAGAGTTACTTTCTAACAGGTCTTTCAAGCGTTGCGTACAAGATCTTGCTGTTGCAACTAAGAACTACAGGAGTACGTCTATGCATATTTCCTTCAGCTAGGAGGAGACTAGTCAGCTGCTAATTACCCTTGCTCGGAACCTCTCGCGCAGCAGTGGCGGAGGGTAGTGGAAACTGGGCATTTTGAGAGGAAAAACAATTCTCCACTGTTGCGTCGAGAAAGCTATTTTAGAAACACGACGTATCTATGAACCCTATATATACAGCGGTGCGCATACTCTAGGTACGCACAGATGAGGTTTGACCTGCTGTTTTCTCTTTAAAGCGTGGCCTGTGTTTTTATATGGACAAGTGAAGGCTTTGGGCTTTTGAAGCCTTGCGGTTTCCTTCTTTATACTATTTATAAAGACTACTTTTTCATAAGGCTTTTAAATAAACGTAGCATAGAAGAGACACCGTGAATTTTGCCTTGCTATGATGGAGCCAGTCCGGAGATGCAGTTTGCCCATGGCAAGGGATGCAATCTTTCTAACAAGGGAGAACCTTTCTCTGCAGGTGAAGTACTCCGTCTGTACTGCAAGGACTGGCCTCCTGTCAGCCTAACACACACTTAGCACCACAAACCCGTGCTGGGGCAGCCTTGGCCCTCTTGGGCACGTTGTGGGAATTTGAATAAGACAGCGACTTGCCAATCTCCTAAGTGATGGACCAGCCTGCTTCAGAAATCATTCCACAACTGGCTTTAATTTTCCTTTGTGTATTTATAAAGCAGACTTGTTTTTCCTGTACAGTGGCTTGTATGTGTGAATTTTTAAGTTATTCTGGTACGGCATTGCCTTTCTTTGTTTTCTTTTTCTTTTTTGGCCTGCGAAAGAACGAATGTAAAACACCGTCAGCATTATGCATGCACAGATTAATTCTTTTGCAAGGAAAAATTGGTGGAAATTATTTTTGGTGATTTCCATTTATTCTTACAGCACTTTAAAGTGTCTGATATTTCTGCAGCTGGCTTACCTGTTTTTCCTGGAATTCCCCTGCAGCTTAGCGTTAGTTAATATTTAACAATTCTCCATCGAATGTAGTCCTTAACTATAAGGCAATGCCTCCCTGTGTTACAGCCTGGTTCTAACCCTCACCGATGCTAATGAAGACCGTCATTCTTTTTCAGAAGTTCACAAAGATAGTGCGATGCATGCAAACAGCTGTACTGGAAAAACAGACTGCAAAAAGGAACATTTCTTATCTCCTCTGCTCTGTCCTCCCATTAGGTCTTTCTGCCTGGTTTTTAATTTTTCTCTCTGCGTATAAAACCTAGTCGAGATGTTTAATGGGATAGGACTTTAACGCATCTGTCCGTAGAGGACGGCATGGTCCCCGAGGCTGCGGAGTGCCACCAACCACTGTGGCAAAAACTTCTTTTTTAGTGAAGGTGTTAGCATCAAAGTATTAAAGCTGAGGAAAATGTCAAAGAAAACCTGAAATGCATTAAAGAAAAGCCTCTTTGTGTAACTTCTTGCTTACTCAGTAAGTGAAACTTCATATTTTCTGGATATCTGTAAGCGGAAGGTTTAATGTCGTTCATTCTCTCTGCAATCCAGTTACTGTGTTTTCACAACAGCAAAATTACTGTTATTGCTGAATTATAGAATAAATACAGGATATCTCACCACTGACCAGTCTTTGCTTTCCTTCACAAGTACAGCAGTCTTGAACCAAGCATGGCATAGAGTGCACATTTCTTTTGCCTAACGGTCCAAATGGCGCGACTGGCCTTCCTCAGAGAGACAATGCTTGACACTGGCTTCTCAGCCCAAGTCTTCCACCAGCACCCTGCAGACAAACCCAGGCACATGCTTTTGAAGCTTGCTGTTACTGCAAGGCAAAGGCACGGGTGTAAGGTTGCTGATGCTATTGCACAATGTAAGGTTCTCTTGTAGCTGCACACTAGTCACCGCAGTTTTTCAGTTCGGCTCATTTTCAATTTCTGTGCTGCTTATCTCACTTTGCTTTTGACTGGGGTTTTAATCTGGGAGTGTGGCTGTAGGCAGGAGTTCGAAGAGTGTGAGCAGAGCCTTGGACCATATGCCTGGGTAGCTGAGATCCCAGTTCTGCTCAAGACGGTCTGGCTGTGGCCAAGATGTGGTAATCTGTGGCTGTGGCAGTACCTCTGGAAGCCCAGCAGGCTGAGAGCAGTGAATCCCTGTCCACCTCCCTGTACCGCAGCCCACTGATGCCGATCAACCTGTGGGGTTGTGCTCCTGTGTGACATCCCTCCGGCAGCACACCATGGTCTCTTTTTGGGGGCCAGGAGCACATGGGATCAGGTAGCAAAGCTGCAATCCACCAAGAGAGGCAGCAGGAGAGGTGAAGGCTTACTTGCTCTGCTGAGGTGATGGCAGGGTGGTGAGCAGAGAGGCTCTGGCATCATTCTGTGACTTCTCCATCCAACACAGACTGGTCCATGCCTGGCTTTGAAAGCCTGCTTTCTGTCCGATTCAAAATCAGACACAGCGTTTCAGCCACTACTGACCACCTTTCCCAAGCAAAAAGCAGCTGTCCCAAAAGCCAGTGCCAGTTCCCATAGACAGCGACCAGGGTGTTTCAGACAGAAAAGCCTGGTGCCACTGGAGCTTTGTGCAGTGGGACCCGGCACCGGGGCAAGCAGAGGCTGGGAGCCACTGGGCAACAGCTTTTCCCCCATTCCCTTCGGTGTTGGGCTGTGGCGTTAGCGGCGAGGTCCATCCCACATGGCTCATCTGCGTGGTGCAGACCATACCAGGGATCTCTGCGGCAGCGGAGCGAGCCCGCCGGGCCCCGACAGCCCTGCACCGACGGCAGGGCCCAAGGGTGGGCCCTGGCAGGGAACGGCCAGGATGGCATCTTAAAAACCAATAATCAAAATAGGTTAAAAAAAGTAAAACCAGCGCGGTGTTGCGGCAGACGGGTGCAGCAGAAAAGCCCGGCTGTGCCGCGGGGTGAGGGCCGCCGCCTGGGACCCGCGCAGCCCCGAGGGCGGGCGCGGGCGGCGCCGCCGGGAGCCACTTTGCCCGCGGGGCGGCCGTCGGAGCGGCAGCGCTCACTGCTCCGCAGCCCGCTCGGGGAGGTTGCCCGGGGCGGATCGTAACCGCGGAACACAAAAGAAAGTGAGTCAAAAAAACCCACCCCGCTCCCCGGTTAAAATCGTCCCGTCTGGTCTCCGAGGGAAATCCCCGCGCCCGATTCGCGGGTGTCAGTACGCCGGGGCCGGGGCTGCTGGTTTTCCGCGCCGGGGCGGTGCGGATCGCCCAGCGGCACCCGGGGCCGGGAGGGGGGCATGCCCCCCCGGGGCGGGCCAGGGGACCTACGGAAACAAAGGTGTCAGTTTAGCATAATTAAGAGATTTATTTGTCGTCTTTTATAAACGTTGTAAGCACCTACCCTATTGTCGAAAAGTTTATTTACAGAGCGGCTGGAAAGAAATCCTCTCTCCTTCCAGCCTCCGTTAGTGGTTGTGCATTATTCGTGTTACCTGCTGCGCGCCGGGCCCCGGCGGACAACGGGCGTCGGTTCCAGCCAGAGTATTTACATCCCGTCCCAAGTCCTACTACAAACGTAACACTTTTAAGTCACCAAAAAGAAAACCAAAACCCCAAACCAGTGCGTACAAAAATATAGTCTCTAAAAAAAAAAAAAAAAAAAAAAAAAGAAAAAAAAGAATCCCAATATTAATAGGCAGAAATGTACAGCCATACTAAAACCAGGGAGGGCAAACTTTCCGGTCTCGGTGTCGCCGCTGTCGTCGGAGCGGATCGGTAAGGCACCCCCCACATGCAGACAGGGGACCGGGCTCTACACCACACAAGGCACCAAGGACACCTCACCACGACGGCACTGCATGCATCCATCCATCCTCCCGCCGCAGCCCCTATGTACACCCGCCGGCCGGCCGACCCGGCCCGGCCCGGCCCGGCCCGGGGAAGCCCGCGGCGCCGCCGGGTGCTAATCGCGCCCCGCCGGGCCCCGCTGCGCGCCCCGCCGCGCTCGGCTGTGGCTCCTCGGCTCGGCGGCTCAGCGCTGGGTCCTGCGCGCCCCGCGCCCTCAGGGCGTCCGCGTCCGCGCCGCGCAAGGGGCCAGGGTGGCGGCGCCGCTCCCGCCGCCGGGCTGCGGGCACCCGCCGGCGGCGGCGGCGGCGGCGGCTCCTTTCCGCTCCTTCTGGCGCAGGTGGATCTTGGTGTGCCGCTTCCTCTCGTCGGAGCGGGCGAACTTCCTGCCGCAGAAGTCGCAGGCGAAGGGCTTCTCGCCGGTGTGCGTGCGGATGTGGGTGGTGAGGTGGTCGCTGCGGCTGAAGTTCCGCATGCATATGCGGCACTGGAAGGGCTTATGGCCCGTGTGGATGCGGATGTGCCGAGTGAGCTCGTCGGAGCGGGAGAAGCGGCGGTCGCAGCCCTCGGCGGGGCAGGGGTAGGGCCGCTCGTGGACCGGTGTCTTGCTGGGCCGGTTGGGGTACTTGCGGGGCCGCAGGATGGGCCGCAGCGGCAGGTGGTGCGGGCTGTAGGCGCCGGCGGGCAGCCGGGCGCCCGCGCCCTCGCCCCCGCCGCCGCCGGGAGCACTGCCGGGGGCGGCGCCCGCCGGGGGCGCCCCCATCGTGAAGTTGCGGATGGTGGAGAGCGGCGTGAGCGGCGGCGGGACGCGGAGCGAGTCGAGGGGGCAGGGGAAGGGCTTGCGGTCGGGGCCGGCGTGCAGCTCCCGCTGGCACTGGGGCGGCGGGAAGAAACCGCCGTACTCGGGGATCATGGTGAAGAGCCCGCCGTCGGCAGCCGCCGCCTTCGGGGAGGGGTAGGAGGGCGGCGGGGGGAAAGGCAGCGCCCCGCCGCCGGCGGCGGGCAGGAAGGCTGAGGAGGGGTCTTGCGGGTACAGGTCGCCGCAACCCGAGTAGGGCGGCGGCGGCGGCGAGTAGAGGTGCTCCAGGTCGGCCGGCTGGCCCTGCGCCATGGTGCAGCCGAGGGCCCCGGCCAGCGGGTTGGGGGAGGCAGCGGAGGCGGCGGAGGCGGCGGAGGCAGCGGTGGCCGAGGAGGCGGCGGAGGAGGCGGCGGCGGAGGAGGCGGCGGAGGAGGAGGAGGGCGTGCTGACCCCCTGCAGGATCCCCGCGCTCACGATGTTGATGATGCCCTCGGGGTAACAGCCAGCGCCGGGGTACTGCGGGTCGATGGAGAATTTGCCCATGTAGGTGAATGTCTGGTTGCGGGAGGCCGGGGCGTTGGGCGCGAAGCTGCCTCCGTAGGGCAGGTCCAGGGTCCGCTTGTCGCCCATGTCCACGTTGATCATGCCGTCTGGGGGGGGGGCAAGGAGCCGGTCAGCCCACCGCGCCGCCACCCGCCGGACGGCCCGGCAGCGGTCCCGACCGCCGCCCGGCCCGGCCCGGCGCGGGGCTGCGGCGCGCACATGTTGCGCTCCGGCTGCGGAGGCTCCGCGCCGGCCTCAACTTTTCCCCCCGAGCCGGGCGCGGAGGCAGGGCTGCCGCGAGAGCCGGCGGGAACCCCCCAGGCAGGGCGGCGGGCGAGCCCCGGGGGGCCGCGACCCCCGTTCCAGTCCGCTCCCCACCCTCCCGCCCGCCTGCTGCCTCGGGACTCCGCCGCCCTCCGCGGCCCGGCCCGCACCTGTGCGGGCACCTCTTACCTCCTGCCACACCGCTCATCTGGTCAAACGGCCCTGCCAGGTCGGCATTGGGGAAGATCGCGACCGAAGTTGGCAGCGCGGCGGAGATATCATCCGCGGGGTAAATGCCCTCGGGGAGCTGGTGCACAAACCCGCCGAGGGTCACCGGGATCTTGTCCACCGCCTTGGCGGTCATCATGGGGGCGGCGGGGCTGCCGGGGGAGCGGCTGCTCCCGGCCGGCGGTGCGCGCTCGGGGCGGGGAGGGGAGAGAGAGGAGGGGGCGCTTCCCCCTGCCTCTCACTACCGGCGCGGGGGGACGGCGGGCAGCCGGCGCGGCGCGCAGGGGGGCATGTGCGGGCGGGCGGCCGCCCCGTCGCGGCGGTGCCGGTGCCCGCGGTGCCCCGGGAGAGCCGCGCTCCCGCCGCAGCTCGCGCTGGAGGACAAGTCTGGCGGTAAGTATTTATGGGGGCCCCCTGAATGCCCGGGACGTCACTGCCCATATAAGGACTGAGGAACGGGGCCCGGCGGTCACGTGGGCTCCCGCATGCGGGACCCGCCGCCCCGCGCCCGCCCCGACTCCCCCCCTTTCTCCCCCCCCACTCCCCGCGCTGCGCGCCCCGCGAGGGCGGCCGCGACCCGCCCCGGCCGCGCTCAGCCCCCGCCGCGCCGGCAGCGCCCCGCCGCCGCCCGCCGCGCCGCCCAGGGGGGTATTCCGGTGGCGGGGCCCTTGTCCTAAAAAGGCTCGGATCCGGCCCCGCCCCGCCTGCCCTTTTTAGGGCTCGTTCCGGAAAATGTTAAAAAGCTCGGAAAAGCAGAGGAGGTCCCGGGGCCGCCCCGCCGGACCCCGCTCACTTTCTCAAGCAGCCCGTAACCGCAGAGCGGCGGCGGGGCAGAAAACAGGCGCATTCACGGAACCCGGCTGCTCCCTTCTCAAACAAAACAAAACAAAAAAGATATTTTATTTTTTTTTTTTCTGCATTACGGGTGGAAAGAGCCGCCGAGCGCAGCGAGCGCGTCGTGCTTTTTTTGGAAAGTGTCTGATCTATATATACCCTCGCGAAAACGGCCCCGCCTGCTCCGCCGTCGGTGGGTTGTTATTGTTGCCGACGGGAGCGGCGGGGACGGGACGAGGCGGAGGGGGGGGGGAGGCTCCTCCGCTCCACCTCCCGCCGCCCCCCCCCTCCGCCTCGTCCCGTCCCCGCCGCTCCCCCTTGCTGGGACCGGTGCCATTTCCACTCCCATTTTTTTGCTTTTCTTTCCCTATGATCTCCTCCACCCCGAGGGTATCCAACTAAAGAGTGCTTAAATTCTAGCTTTTTCTTCTTTTTCCCCCTCCCCGAGTACTAAAAATAATCTCCCTTGTGCCTCCCTTCCCAGGAGAAGCCAATCTTTCATATGCTGTTCCCAAGCTCAGAGCTTGCAGCCCCTACATCTTCTTGCTGATGAGGGTGTCAGATATAATGATTTCTGAGAGCTGTATCCCATGCTATGCTCATGTCACTAATCTCGTTACTTAGGAATATTTCATCTCGTGGCTGTTTATTCCTGCCTTTAGGAAAGCAACTCTCACATATGGTCTGTAGCGTGCAAGGTCCCTTTTCGGTGGTCTGCAGAAGTAAAAATACCCCACTTGATGACCCAAGCAGCAGAAAGACATGGCAACATATGAGCGATGCTACAAAAACACACTCCTGCTCCAAAGCAACAAGCCAGAGGATACATGGGAAGGCTAAACTCTCTTCACTTCAATTTTTAACTGCAGATACCACTGTTTACAGAGGTTAGCACATTACAGCATATGCCACAGACATGCAGCATGCTCGGGTGTCCCTGTGACTCATGCACTTACCTCTGCCTTGGGTGCCAAATGCTGTCCCCAGGTGTCTGTCCCCCAGGCCCCGCCTTGTCCATGCAACACCTCACACCCCAGCTGAGAAAGGCACTTTCAGTTCTTCCGCTTTTGTTTCACTGCCATTAGTGATGCTCCAGATTTGCTACTTGTCTGGTTAACGTGAAGCCCAGGCTAGACAGGAGCATACCTGAAAAAGTAAAGGTTTTGGGGGCAGTTGTCACGCTTGTTAAGGAATAGTAGACATAAACCTACGTATTTTCCTTGATGGGTGATTGGGGAAGTGTGCCCAGTAATTAGTAAACATATAGTACTTGTTGTTTTTTAATGTAGATTTTGTTACCAGTCCCTTCTAGCACTTAATGTACAGCCAATACAGTTTGGCATCTGAGATTTAGTTGAAAGGAAGCTCATGTTCCATTTCAGTAGGATTCTAGATTATTTTCGTTTAAAAAACCCATCTCAATTTAAAAGTAAAATTGTGACAGAGAGACAGAGAGAGAGAGAGAGACAGGTTCTGGGAAATTTGACTGAGAAGTAGGAGCGGTTGTATTGTACCTTTCCATTACAGCCGAGCTATAATTGGGCTAATAGCTACTATGAAAGAACAAAATATTGGAATCTGTTGTGCGCTAGGGTGAGTTACTTTACATGAATTTGAGAAACAGGTAATTCTAAGTACAGTATTCTCCTTCCTGTAAAATGTTGCAGATGTATCAGATACAGGTTTTAGGGATACCCTACAACATCTTCCTGTGTTATTTGAAAACACTGCATGTCCGCTGATGCCACACTGGAGAAAGAAGAACCAAGGTTTCACATCCCACCTTAACCTCCCCACATCTCAATCCCACCTTTGAACTAATGTGGTAAATTTAATGTTCTTCCGCTACACAGAAGGATTAAATGAAAGATGGACATGAATAAAATTTAATGTACCTCCTGGCTAACTTCACCTAAGGAATACTACTACTAGTTGACTTTGTTGGTTAATTTTAAAAGGCTTCTCAAGAATGGGGTAAATTGTGCATGATTTCCAGTCTTTATAGGGACAATCAAGTCACTTGACTTCTCTCAATGAGAGCTTTGCCTTAATGGCAGCAGGATCTGGTGCAGAGCAATTTGGAAGCGTAGTTAGTGCTTGGTCTTCAGGAACATGTTGACAGATGAAATTCAAATGTTTCTGGTCCCCTTTCAGATACTCTTGCTGTAGTGTTTGCATGTGCTTAGAGCCTTTGATCCCCATTTGGCTCCTTATATAACAGACTCCAAGGCTTAGACCATCCAACTCGCACTGACGTCAATGAGCCTTAAACACAAAAAATCCTACTGATTCCTGTGGTTCCTATAAGCCACGTGGTTTCATATGATGGACAGATTGCTGGTGTAAATTGCCCAAGCCCTGCTCACACCAAGAAGAAGAGCTGCGCCTCATGCGAGTATGACTTGTCTGATTGGGTATAGCCTTGACTGAGGAGGCTTCAGAGCTGAAGGGCAGAACTTCTCTGTTATTCCCAATTTCTTTGAAACCAGCCACCTTCAGATTTATTGTGTTTACTCTTTTAACAAGGTGCTAGCTGACACTGCACTGGGTATATTTTCCTGCAGCCATTCTCTACCACAAGAACCTGAGACAGGAGCTGTAGAAATAAAATTATCCTTACCTCCATACCTCAGCTTGAGAATGGCTGGGGAAGAAAAGGCAGCTCATCATCTGTGGAGCTGGCAACACCATTTAACCAGCTTAACATCACATTTGAGCCATCTCTCCAGGGGGTTGCTATGCTTGTGTAGCAAAACTCAACCAATCTCACATGCTAACAGCAGCAATGCTAGTGGTCCTACTTGGGGAATGCACCCTGCCACTGCCACTGTGCCCCCTGCTGCTTTGGGGAACGTTAGGGTGGCCCCTGCTCAGCAGGTGCCCTCGGGAGCAGGACTTGTTCCTGGACAGGAGATGAGCGACCCTGTCCTCTCACAACAGCAAGGGATGTCTGTCCTAAGTCTGGGCTAGATTCAGGTTGGGGTTGGTGGGGTTTTTTAGTGTTCCACATAAAAGAGAAGTTCTCTCCAAAGCTGTATTTCACAGTTTCCTACATTTGCCTGTTTTCACTGGGGGGTACAGGGACTTGTCATGTTCTCACAGGAAGAAATGCTGATTTACTGTGCTGTGTTGACCCCGACTGGACACCAGGTGCCCACCAAAGCTGCTCTATCACTCCACTTCTCAACCAGACAGGGAGAAAAAACGTGACAAAAGGCTCATGGGTCGAGATAAGGACAGATCACTCACCAGTTACTGTCACAGGCAAGAGACTTGACTTGGGGTAATTATCTTATTACCAGATATCTTATTACCAAATCAGAGTAGGATAATGAGAAATAAAACCAAAACTTAAAAACACACTCTTCCAACCTCTCCCTTCTTCCCAGGGCCAACTTTCTTCCCACATTCTCTACTTTCTCCCCCACAGTGGCACAGGGGATGTAGAATGGGGTTGTGGTCAGTTCATCACGTCTCTGCCTCTCCTTTCTTCCCGGAGGAGGACTCTTCACACTCTTCCCCTCCTCCAGCATGGGGTCACTCCCATGGGAGACAGTCTTCCATGAACTTCCATGGATCCCTTCCACGAGGTTCAGTCCTTCATGAACAGACTGCTCCAGTGTGAATCCCCGCCAATGTCACAAGTCCTACCAGCAAACCTGCTCCAGCGTATGCTCCTCTCTCCACAGGTCCTGCCAGGAGCCTGCTCCAGCGCAGGCTTCCCACAAGGTCACAGCCTCCTTCAGGAATCCCCCTGCTCTGGGATGGGGTCCTCCCCGGCCTGCAGGTGGATCTGCTCCTCCATGGACCTCCATGGGCTTTAGGGGCACAGCCTGCCTCACCATGGGCTGCATGATGGGCTGCAGGGGAATTTCTGCTGTGGTGTCTGGAGCACCTTCTGCTCTCCTTCCTCATGGACCCTTGTGTCTGCAGAGCTGTTTCTATCACATATTCTTACTCCTTTTTACGGCTGCATTTGTGTGGGGTTTTTTCCCCCTTCTGAAATCTGTTATCCCAGAGGTGCTACCACTGTTGCTGATGGGCTTGGCTTTGGCCAGCAGTGCATCCATCTTGGAGCCGGCTGGCATTGGCTCAATTGGACATTGGGGAAGCTTTTAGCAGCTTCTCACAGAAGCCACCCCTGTAGCATCCCTGCTACCAAAACCTTGACATGCAAACCCAATACCTTTTGTTTTGCCAGGGGTGCCTGCCAGATTCCCAGGCTGCAGGCAAAAGCCACTTCCCTGAAATCTCCCATGCCTGCCCCTCACAGTCCTGATATAGGCTCTCAGCCTGTAAGGGCCAGTCACTGAAACCTGGTACCCAGCCAGGGAAACGTGCTATAAACATGAACCTACAGAAAACAGCTGCCTAACTGCTGGCGTGCTACGGAAGAGCATGGTTAAAGAGTAGAGGAGAAGGCATCCCAGTCTGCCCTTAATTACAGTACCTTAACCACACTCTGCAGTTTTCAGCCAAGGCTGCTTGTTGTCTTGGGATGAATGCCTGTAAATTTGAAGTAAGTAAACGACTTCATTGTGAGGATTTGGCTTGGGAGAGCCTTAACAGTATCCTGAAGAGTTATTTAAATGTCAATAACGTTTCTAATTTGGGATATAGGAATTAAACAAACCTCTGTGGAATCAGCAAGTTACTAGTTTAAGTTTGTGCGGCTGTGAACAAATATGTGTGACAGAGAAAACTTCTAGTCAAATAAAAGCAACAAACTCATTTGCCCAGAACCTATTCTCGTTATTAACTGCGCAGAACATTTCCCGTACATGGCTTCTAGCACATTTATTAAATCTGTAGCCTTACTTCTTCTCACCCCTTTCTTTCCTCACGTAGCACAGGGGAAAACGGACGCTGCCGCGGCCGGCGGGAGGGAGCCGGGAACGTGTGCGGGCTCCACTGCCCTCTCCTGGGGGAAGGCGCTCCCGGGAGCCGGCGAGGACACGGCCGCTCAGCAGAAAGCCGTGCGCTGACTGAGGGTGCTGCTGGTGTTTCACCAGGTAACAGCACCCCGAAAACTTCACATCACAAGCGTGCTACCTAGAGACACCAAAGCATAGTCCTGTAGAGTCGGGCATGCCAGCCAGGGCAGCAGGGTTGCCTGACGGCTGGCCCACAGGCTGTGATTCCTGTAGTCTCAGAAGTGCCAGGACAGAGACCACACACCTGAGAGAGGTGCTGGAAGCAAGCCACAGAGGGGGCATCCTTGCTAAAAGGCTGAAATATTGGCTCTGCATGATGCTTGCTGGAACAACAACAGCAACAAAAAAAGGTTGCTTCTTATAACAGGGAAAATAACTCCAATACGAATATCATTCATGAGACAGGACTCTCAAAATTATGATGTTTCTAAATAACAGCAGACTAACTGCTAAGCTCTACTTTCCAGTCCTTTCTTCCAAAACTAGTTTCACTTACCCTTGTATTTCCTGCTCTAATGCATCTCCTGTGCTTTGTGTAAATACTGCCTTGTCCCATGGCTGCCCTGGGCCTTCAGTCCAGAGAGAGACTAATGGAGCACACCCCTTAACAGTGCAGGTGGCCTTCTTCCTTGAAAGACTGAAATAAAACAGGCACAGAAACTGTCACAATTTCGGTTCTCCTGTCAGTCCCACTACCTAGTGTTTGAGGACTTTGAAAGCTTGTCAGAAGGCTTTCTGGACCTACTCAGTTTTATAGGGCTGGATACAGCTTTTCACCCTCAGCTGAGCAGTAAGGCCATGTATGGCATCTCTTTTCAGCAGACCAGAAGAGAAAGGAGAACTCAGGCAGTCTTTTGAGAAGCAGGAGAGCTCTGTGGGGTGTTTCTCAGAAACTTCCCACCCCTCCAGGGAAGCTGGAGCATTCACAGGATTTCTACATTGCCAAGGACTCATTTGCCTTTGCCCTGTCTATGCACCAGTCTCAGAACCTGTTTAAATTTAAGTCTTATTTCTCTGTGCTTTGGTCTTAAACCAGTCTGCCTTGACCCCTGAAAACCTCAGCACTTTGCGCTGGGTAAGTCAGTCTGAGCGTGATTCTGGCTTTTCCTTAGTTTTTATCATGATTTATTTTCTGCTCCTGAGGACATGTCTGCGTGCTCCAGTCTCACCAGAAGACCATCCTGACTGTGAACTCCTGAGGAGAAGGCTGTTCAGGTTCCTCTTCAGCGAAGTTACCCCATGGATGGCTTTCTGTCACGAACTGCCAACAAATTTTATTGGAGCAGATTTATTTTTTTTTTTAAATCCCACAAGAGATTTAAAATAAGCAACATGTTTTGCTTCAAAATTTGTAGGGCTACATCTTTGAGCAATTAGTGTAAGTTTTCTGATGCTATAACCCCTACAAGTCTGAGTGAAAGTCTTATTGGACATGATTTTATGTAAGGTTTGGTAACTTCTCAAGTCTAAAACTCAAACTTCTCCTGAGGGTGAGCATGGTCCTTTTCTTTCTGTATTTGGTCTGCTTCCACCTGATTTGCAGGAGTTTGTTTCAATCTTTGTTTTGTTTTCTCTGCTGCAATGTATCGTCTTTGTTCTTTCACCTCCTTTCTCATTCATGTCTCTCTACTCTCTACTGTCCAACTTTTTCAGCTCTCCTTTCTCTCTTCCCCCTCCTGCCTTTCCTCTTCCTTGGTAGTTCCTTTTCCTTCTCCCTTATCTCAGCAATTGCTGCCAACAGCTATATTTGGAATAGAGTGGGAACAAGCTATTCTTGTGACTTTACTTTGAAATAACTGAGAGGAGCAGATGATTTTCTTTGAACAAATAGAGGATACATTGAGGAGAAGGCAGGCTAGTGAAGTCAAAATGACACTGTTAGGGAATACCTGCCCAGCAGGTTTGTCTTTCCCAACTCTTGAGATGACTTAACCAGCTATTAGTTCTTGTCTGCTCTGTTTTACTTTTAAATCCTCCTTTTGTGCAAAATTCCTCTCTCCAGGTTAGTAACCTGAGGTTCTAACAAGGCCTAGCTCATCACCACAATGTCTGGGCACTCAATCATCAAGAGGAATGACTGCCACCTAAAATCTCAGATGCCAGAATTAGCTGACACAGGATATATACTAGTTTAACACTTGAACTCCATGCCTTTGTATCTTCTGGTGTAGTGACAGGATACTGTTATAGAGTCCCACTTGCATGGGATAGCACAGAAATACGCTGGGAGGAACAACTTCCTATCAAGGAACATGATTTCTCCATGTCCTCTTACGTTAACTCCTTCTCTTCACCTCCTATTCCTCACCACCCCTGCCATTTAAACTGCTGTAAGAAATACATTAACAAAACCAGTGAGAAGCAGAGCTATACAAACAGGAGAGCACAGAACGTATTTCTCCTTATCCCCCATATTTCTGTGTTTATACAATTAACTCCCACATTGGCAAACCAAACAAGAAATGAGGCCAAATGAGAAATTCAGCATCACAGCTTAGTATTTTGTGCCTGTGCCAGAAGAAGACCGAAGTCTATTTCTCTGCTCCCAAGTGAAGCCAGTTCTATTAAAACTGTACTGTTGTACACTTGTGTGTGACACTGCTTCATACAGGGAGATATATGAAATTGCACACAGAAAGATGCATGGACAAGATCTTTCCTTACAAATTAAATGATCAAAGGAGGGATGGCTGCTATAAGTTAGACAAGAAGCCAGAAGAAAATGATTCTTCTATCCATTGATGACTTCCTGGGATTTTATAAAGCAGCTAACACAAATGGTCATGATGACATAGGGCTTCCACTATTGTCTCTGCCATAACTGTTAATACATTCCGTTTGCCAGCAGAATACACATCAATACCAATATCTTAGGAGGGCAGGGCTGACACAGCTCTAATGTTTTTCTATCATCAGACCATCTAATAGAAAAACAAATCAGTCTTCAAGCAAACATTCTTTTCCGTGTCCACACTGCTACTACTGACACCACACAGCAGATCTTGAATGTGCCATGTCAAACAGAGGCTAAGCAAAGGAAAAAAGGAATGATCCAGGCTAAGAAGTGACATCTACTGACAGCACTACCACTAATCCCCAACAGAGACTGCCAAGTGTCTCTTTGGGCTTCTGTCCTTTAAAACTGAGCTCAAAGGGAATTTGGTGTATGCAAGCTCAATGGCTAAGCATATTTCGCCGGTATCAGATGAGTTTTTGCAATT
Organism: Strigops habroptila; assembly: GCF_004027225.2. NCBI lineage: Eukaryota > Metazoa > Chordata > Aves > Psittaciformes > Psittacidae > Strigops > Strigops habroptila. The sequence goes on from NC_044281.2 coordinate 34,945,767, forward strand.
CTGTGCTGCCATAGAAAGTGAATGTATTTTTTTTATATGTTTCCAACTTCAGGTCAACAGACAACTTGGATGTATTTGGAAACACTGCTAAATCCATGAACTCAGAGAGGATTTAGCCCTCCCCCGTTACCTCTCATGCCCTGTCCCATACTCACCATGCTGGCAACTTGCAGTTTTCCTCTCAGTCTCCTCATTTCCTCATGCTCAGCAGAGCTGAATGACACAGCTGCAAAGACCATCTGAAAAATAATCTTTAGGTTTAAGGTTCCCAGGGCAATACACGGGGGAGAGACCCAGGCCAGTTTGCTGAAGAGGGAGCTAGTCCACAGTTGTATGGCCACAAACAAGTCTGCACTCACTGGTCCAGGGACCACAAATTGCTTCCCGGGCTCTCAGGAGTGCCCATGTGCCTTTGCTTTTTATTATTGAGCAGATGCAGATGTGTCTAAGGCTCAGCTGCATCTGCATAACTAAACCCCACTGAGATTTGAAAAGTAGGCTTTCCACAACCTTCTTAGTCTGGACCAGCTAAGTTGAACATTGTGTGAGCCTTTTTTATCACCACCCAGAGGGAAGGGATTTTTATACCAGAGTTAGAGTCCTTGCCCACGGTGTATGATGTACTGGATTCAGCCCTCTTTTCTGCCTAAATGCAGCGGAGCACATTTCTTCCACCACCTTGTACGATGATGCCCAAAACCATGTTTTAGAGTCAGTCTGGGGCCTGCCTGTGTCTTTCTGATGCAGACTTTGAACTTTACATGAAGTAAGCCAGGTGGACTGGCTCCACAGCAGAGGTTAAGGTACCTGCCTGGAGAAGATCCAAAATCCAGTAGGAAGACACAGCTGGTGTCCCTATTTCCGCACTCCAGCTTCGAGCAGGTTGTGAGGAGCTGACAGGCTGTGCATCTAGAGGAGGGTTAATGAGAAAATTTTAAGTGTCTGGAGGAGGGTTAATGAGAAAACTTTAAGTGTTCTGTTGCAAGTATCAATTTGCAGTTACAACCACAACCTGCAAGTACTTCCCAGGCACCCAAGGAGGGACAATCACTGTTGCCATAACCCACAAAGGACAGGGGAAGAAAAGGTGTGAAGAAAGAGCAGCACCAAAGAGATGATGTTTTTCACTTTTATTCATACAAAATTATCAAGAACAGGAAATATTCACCCTGTGATGTAAAATGGACCTTCCTTAAAGTTAGGGTGAATAATCATCATACCATAAACCCCTTCCTGTGACCAGGCCCTGGTCCTCATGGGGGACTTCAACCATCCTGACATCTGTTGGAGGGACGGTACGGCCCGGCACAAGCAATCCAGGAGGTTCCTCGATTGTGTGGAAGACAACTTCCTCTTTCAAGCAGTAGAGGAGCCGACGAGGAGAGGTGCCATGCTGGACCTTGTGCTCACCAACAGGGAGGGACTGGTTGGAAATGTAACGCTCCAGGGCAGCCTTGGCTCTAGTGATCACGAGATGGTTGAGTTTGAGATCCTCAGGACGGTGAGAAGAGCGTGCAGCAAGCTCACTGCCCTGGACTTCAAGAAAGCAGACTTTGGCCTCTTCAGGAACCTCCTTAGTAAGGTTTCATGGGATACAGTCCTAGAGGGCAGGGGGGCCCAAGACTGCTGGTTGGTATTCAAGGATCACCTGCTACGTGCTCAAGAGTGTTGCATCCCGACTAGAAGAAAGTGCAGCAGGAGGGCCAGGAGACCTCCATGGATGGACAAGGAGCTGCTGAGGAAACTTAGAGGGAAAAAAGAAGCTTATAGAAGGTGGAAGCGAGGACAGGCGGCCTGGGAAGAATACAGGAACATTGCCCGAGAAGCTAGGGACCAGGTTAGGAAAGCTAAGGCCCAGCTAGAATTAAGTTTGGCAAGGGATGTAAAAGATAACAGGAAAGGATTCTATAGATATGTAGCAAATAAAAGACAGGCTAGGGACAATGTAGGCCCTCTCCAGAAGCTATCAGGAGAACTGGCTACCATGGATTTGGAGAAGGCTGAGGTTCTTAATGACTTCTTTGCCTCAGTCTTCACCAGCAAATGCTCTGACCACACAACCCAAGTCTTGGAAAGCAAATGCAGGGACTGTGAGAATGAAGACCTTAGGCCCACTGTAGGAGAGGATCAGGTTCGAGACCATCTTAAGAACCTGAACGTGCACAAGTCCATGGGACCTGATGAAATCCATCCACGGGTCCTGAAGGAGCTGGCGAATGAAGTTGCTAAGCCACTGTCCATCATATTCGAAAAATCCTGGCAGTCAGGTGAAGTTCCCGATGACTGGAAGAAGGGTAATATAACCCCCATTTTCAAGAAGGGGAAGGTGGAAGACCCGGGGAACTACAGACCAGTCAGCCTCACCTCTGTGCCTGGCAAAATCTTGGAACAGTTTCTCCTGGAAAACATGCTAAGGCACATGAAAAACAACGAGGTGGTTGGTGACAGCCAACATGGCTTCACTAAGGGGAAATCCTGCCTGACCAATTTGGTGGCCTTCTATGATGGAGCCACGGAACTGATGGACAGCGGCAGAGCAGTTGATGTCATCTACCTGGACTTGTGCAAAGCATTCGACACTGTCCCACATGACATCCTTGTCTCTAAATTGGAGAGACATCAATTTGATAGATGGACCACTCGGTGGATAAAAAACTGGCTCGATGGCCGCACGCAAAGAGTTGTGGTAAATGGCTCGATGTCCAGTTGGAAACCTGTAACGAGTGGTGTCCCTCAGGGATCGGTGTTGGGACCGGTCCTGTTCAACATCTTTGTCGGTGACATGGACAGTGGGATTGAGTGCGCCCTCAGCAAGTTTGCCGACGACACCAAGCTGTGTGGTTCGGTTGATACGCTGGAGGGAAGGGATGCCATCCAGAGGGACCTTGACACGCTTGTGAGGTGGGCCAATGCCAACCTTATGAAGTTTAACCAAGGCAAGTGCAAGGTCCTACATCTGGGTCGGGGCAACCCCAGGCACTGCTACAGGCTGGGCAGAGAAGAGATTCAGAGCAGCCCTGCAGAAAAGGACTTGGGGGTGTTGGTTGACGAGAAGCTTAACATGAGCCGGCAGTGTGCGCTTGCAGCCCAGAAAGCCAACCGTATCCTGGGCTGCATCAAAAGAAGCGTGGCCAGCAGGTCGAAGGAGGTGATCCTGCCCCTCTACTCTGCTCTTGTGAGACCCCACTTGGAGTACTGCGTACAGTTCTGGTGTCCTCAACATAAAAAGGACATGGAGCTGTTGGAGCGAGTCCAGAGGAGGGCCACGAGGATGATAAGAGGGCTGGAGCACCTCCCGTATGAAGACAGGCTGAGAAAGTTGGGGCTGTTCAGCCTGGAGAAGAGAAGGCTGCGTGGTGACCTCATAGCAGCCTTCCAGTATCTGAAGGGGGTCTACAAGGATGCTGGGGAGGGACTCTTCCTTAGGGACTGTAGTGGTAGGACAAGGGGTAATGGGTTCAAACTTAAACAGAGGAAGTTTAGATTAGATATAAGGAAGAAGTTCTTTACAGTGAGGGTGGTGAAGCACTGGAATGGGTTGCCCAGGGAGGTTGTGGATGCTCCATCCCTGGCGGTGTTCAAGGCCAGGTTGGACAGAGCCTTGAGCCACATGGTTTAGGGCAAGGTGTCCCTGCCCATGGCAGGGGGGTTGGAACTAGATGATCTTAAGGTCCTTTCCAACCCTTACGATTCTATGATTCTATGATTCTATGATTCTATGATTCAGAATAGTGCTTGTGCTGGATCACACCAAAAACACCAGGTCTGCAGCATGCCTGGACAGGCTGACCAGGGTTGACACGGACTTTTCAGGCCTTCTGATAAGCACACTTACTATAATATGATTTAAAGTTGACAACATGTCTAAAAACACACACAATGTCAGAGAAGGAATGAAATGTTGCTTCCCTTTCTCTCCCCCAACCTCATTACAGGCAAAGGAAAAATAATGTATGGAGAATAATACCTCACTATCTAAAGAGTTTTTCTGGTTTCTAAATCTAGTGAAGAGTCATTGTATATTTTGACAGAAAAATGAATCAAAATAATAAAGTGAATACAAAATTATATTGCTGTCAATAATTTAATTTACACAAAATAGCACTGTGACATGATAATTGTTATATATGATGCAGCATTCAATATAATATTTGGAGAATGCATTATAGAAAGTCAACATTTAACTACTAAAATCAACTTACATAATCAAAGCTGTCAGGGAATCTTTACAGTTTTATATTAATTTGAATGTAATTTACTATAGAGGTGTCATTCTTAGAGGTGCTTACAATAGTTAATGATCTCTGCATTTCCATTATAAAATCCTATTTTCAAAGGTTTATAACTTGGTCTTAAGAACTCTCAGCCCTCCGGCATATCTTCCCTTTCCTTACAAAAACTATGTTAGACATTTTAAACTTTTCTCTCAGAGCAGAAAGTGTGGTTACTTTCAAAATTAATTTTGAGGATTTGCTAATTTGCTGCTTGCTATCCAGGGAACTCAGAAAAAAAAGGGTTCTTCACAGCAGAAGACATTACAGTTACATTCTTTTCTTCCACTTTCCTGAGTGTATTATTACCCCTTAGACCATTTTTCTTGCTGAAGTATCTAAGTATCTTCCAGTATTACATCTAAACCTTCTCTGCATTGTTCCTTCTTTCCTTCCAATGTTGCTGCCATTAAGCTTTCTTCTAGGTCCTCCTCCTCTTCCCAGACTTTGACTCCTGGCTGTGTTCTGTGTCTTCTCACAGATGTCCACACTCACTTTGGCAATTGCAACTTCCACCACATCCATCAGATAATGGGTCCTCCTGGCTGCACATTTCCTCACCCTCACTCCCTTTTTCAAGCTGCAGTCTTAATTCACTTTTCCAACTCATTAGAAGTCCAACAATTCGTTTTGCTCTATCAATCAAGTACGTTTTTCCCCCTGATCTTACAGGCTTGATTCATACTAGACATCACCCATCAAACCACCTAGACTTGCTCTGTTGGCTGGTGATTTTCAGTTTAGCAGCCACGGGAACTACACAGCCCTGAGGCATTAAAGCTAGGCTTTCTGTCCAGGAGGTAGGACATTGCAAACCAATTGTCCACAAACACACAGTTACAGGTCATTTAAAAAACCAGAATTTGAAAGGCAAGTTGTCAGCACAAAGCTATGATCCATAATAAAAGCAAATCCAATAATTACCTTGTCTGCTTTGGTAGACCTGTTCCAGTTCATGGGTCTAGTTTTCACAAATCCTGCTCAGATTCACTTTTTTTCATCCATGTCAGTCAGCTGTCAATTTGGAGCCCCTAAACCCTAGCTTTTATGTAATCTCAAGTGTTTTAGACCAGACATGTTTGAGCCAATATGCACAACTGTATCCAAAATCTAAATCATCACTACCATGTAAACATCTAGATTTACACAGAAGTAGTTATGTCACTTGTCCAGGATCTCTTTATTTCCATGCAAGAAGAGGTTTTTAAAGTATTTGTGGTGCTGTATTCCAGCCATTCTGCCGTTATGTGGCCACTTTCGTCCAGTGTCAACACTTAGCCAAAACAGTCACTTCCCTTTTTCCATCATTGCCATTTTCCTTGTTGGAAAAAATGACTGTATTACTTTCTAATTGAAAAAATGACTGTATTACTTTCTAATCAGTCAACGACGTCACAAATAAGATGGGAATCGCCTTTCCCTTATGCATACTGAGAACAGATCTGTAGTTTTGGACAAAAAATATCTGTTGCTTACATATCACATTACTGGAGCTGGAAAGAAACACTATTTCATAGGCATAATGTTTTGATGATGGACTTGATTCAAGAAAAATGTGGTCATATTTAGACTGGATAGAACTGGTGGCTGACTCATGATGGCTTAACTCTGTAACTAGGGCAGATAACATGGAGAAATACAACACTGGGAGTATTCTTTTTGATCCTTCAGATTGATAATTTAGTAGTACAAAAGAACTCTAGAAATCACTTCTTTTTCCCCTAGTGGTTACTCAGCTGGACACAAGCCGGATGACTGTCTGGATAAATCATATTCTACACTTCAGATCTTTATTCTGGTTTGGGGGAAGAAAAAAAAACCAAACCAAAACGAAACAAAAAAAAAAGCTCCCGCTAGAAGATTGGCTGTAACAAGGACTACTGGATGAAAATTTCCGGATGTTATTTCGTCATTCTTTGTGCTGAGAAAAAAGAACTAGAAACTTTAAAGTTGTCAGAGAAGTCCAGGATTGTAGAGATCTCTTTTTCCTGCAGAATCAATACAACCTCATGAGCACAGGACCAGAGAGGACATTCTTCCAGACTGGATGATGATTCTTGCATCTTCACTGTTCCCCCCAGAAAAACGTACCAGACCAGTTTATCTCCATTCAATATTTTTACTCCTTGAATCTGAATGAAGAGGTTTTCCTCTGATGTAGGTAGTGCTGCCCGCTCTCCCGAGGTTGACGCCCACTTCATTCATGTATTCCTAGTGCAGCAGGGATGTTAGTGGCTACTGGCTTACAGCCAACATCCCACACATTTCCTCCACAACACAAATGCCTTAATTCTGACCCACTGCCTTTCAAGTAGATAGTGAAAAAATCAGTCACAAAGAGCTTTGCTTTTATCTGTATTTCTCCTTCAGAAAGATCTGGTGGGAAAAAAAAAAATTAAATAAAAAAAAAATCAGACATTGTTCTTTTCTTTTTCAAGGTCCATGGTCAGCAAGGGTGAGATTTGGTGCCTGAACCCAAAAAGAAGCTGAAGGCATTAGGACAGTGGTGATTATAGATTTGGGTAAAGGGAGTTTGTAAGCAGGGTAACTGCAGAGGGGGTAGACCACATTGCCTGAGGTTGTGCCAGCAGCCACACCCAGCACCTACTCAGCAGCTCTTCCGCACACCATTCCTTCTGAAGCAGTTCAACCATCACCTACTGTAGGACCCTGTGTTTTTCAGGAAGGGCACTGAAAAAAGATCAGAAGGGACAGTAACTTTTGGCTCCTTGATGAAGTTTTCCACTCTTCGCGCAGAAATTAAGAACACTGCTGATATTACCTGATAACTGTGGGGCAGTATGTTCCAAGCCCAGCATCTGAAGGGGCAAGAAGAAAATAAATGTACATGCTTACAAACTGGGCACGTTACAGGCCTGGCACAGCCACCACTGCTGAATTTGAGTTGTGACAAATTATGCAACACACATGCATTCTTAGACCCACAAAAGCCAAACACATACATGGTTTTAAGACCAGTGCATGCAAAAAAAGGACGTAGTGGAACAAAGCTCTCCATGTCATAACTCCATTGTACACAACCCTAAGGGAAAACAGCACAGACATTTATTAGAGGTCTTATGTTTATTAACCTAGCCAAGCAGAAGTGAGGAGAGGTACAGTGACATTCACAGAGGAACATGGAGCCCAGAATTACGATCTGATATAGTAGGAGGGCTGTAATCAGAAGCCAGGGAGAAGAAAAGCATTGGCAAACCATTCAGTTGATTTCCAAAGGTGCTGCTGGGATAAAATAAAGATAAACTATTCTCCAGGTTAACAAGTTATGTAGTCAGAAATATTTGAGGGAAGAGGTTATGAAACAAATATAAATCCAAAAGGTATAGGGAAAGAAAACCCCAAAGATGACGACAATCTGGAGAAAATCACCAGCAAGCGCAAGACAGATGGCCAAATCTCATTATACAGATAGATAGAAAGATGGTCTTCTTCATTCAGTAGAACAAGAAAGTCTGGAAGACTAGAAATAAGAAAGATACTGAAAGTGGAAAATAAGGAATTAAAGAAACCATTACACTGACCTTGAATAAATAAATTTTCAAGATGGCACATATGCTAATCTGAGGAGCAGGATGGCTAGAAGTTTGGAGAAAAATGAGAAATTTCACTCCTTGGTACCAGGGATAAAGGTAGAATATTAATGGAGGTTAAATGTATTTGGTACTGTTCTAGCTGATTACAATCTCAGAAAAATTACATGGAAACCGATGTTGCTTTATACTGAATTTAAGGAGAATTGCAAAATATACAGATGAACTTGAGGAACAAAACTAAAATAGCAAAAAGAACATAGGTTAAAATACAAGCTCCAGAAAACTGACAGCAGGAATGATTTCAGAAAAAAAGAGGATAGGTAAATTGGATAAAACAGAGGAAAGGGCTGGCACCCATCATTGTCATGACACTTGCATTACATCTCACTTCCAAGTGCAGAGTCCAATTTGAGAGAAGGCAAGAATCAGAATATTCTCTTTATGGAGAAAAAAAAGGCTTCTTTCTTTTGCAAGTTCTTGTGTCAGTAGCCATTTTATGGGACTGCCAATCATGGCAGATCAACTGAAAAGCCAGATCATTTTCTAAAGCATCTACCTTCCTAGAGAAAGATTTTAAAGCTGACTGTGTACAACCCAGCTGCTGCTTTTAATCTTTCCCTGACAACAGTAGTTGTTTTATTACTTTGACAGTCATTTTTAGCCCATGAATAGTACCACAGTCCTTGTCAGATAGGAAAATTCTTTTGATCTACAATTTCATAAGGTTTAGCAATGGACAAAAGGACTTTTCCGGTATACTTGACCACACACTTGCTGAAGTTTAGGCTTAGAGGCAATAAAAAGGCACTGAGCTACCCATTTTGAGAAACACAAAAATCCTTTTTGACAAGTAATGACTGCCAGAAAAAAAAAAAATGTAAAAATACTACCTATTAATAGAAAATTAAGAACAAGGTTACCCTCGAAATAACTTTGATGCATTGCCAAAATAAATTTTAAATTTCACACTGTTCTAATGTAGTGTGATCTAGAGGATAAAAAATATGGATGCAAGATAGGCATTGTATATGAGCACAAAAAAAGGAAGGCATTTCAAGTTGTCTGTAATAACTAAGAGAAACTGGGAGAAGACTCAGGCAGACACAGAGCAGTTTTCCAGCATAATGGCTTGTTCTATTTGCTCTACAAGTAAGAATTCTGTTTTGTGCAGTCTGAAAAATACTGTATAAACTCAAAAATAAAACATATTTCCAAACAAGAATAAAAAGCCATTCATCAACCATTTTGAGTGAAAAAAGTATTTGAAAATTACTAAACCTGTAATTTTTATTAGTACAGGCTGCAGTACTTTAAACACACATATGTTTAACTTCACACACATGTGCATCCCATTTTCTTCTCCTGTTTGCACTGGAACCCATTCTATTTTTCCTTATGTATAAGAAATTAAAACAGAAGGCCTTTGTGATATGAAAAGTGTAAGGGCAGTGTTTCTAGGGCAGCTATCTATTTAACAGCTAGTCAGCTGAGTACATATCTACCTATGGAGAATATTCAGATCAGGTGCTGAATTGAAATCTCACTTCAAGTTCTTTCTAAAATAAAAGTGCAGCAGAGTTTGTGCGCACACACACGTGTGTGCCTGTGTATTAGTAACTGAACTGATGAAGCTGGGGTTGAGTTTCCTTTGAAAACTCTAAGTCCATTGGCATTGCCAATTTCCATAAAAATATTCCTTCCTAAAAATCCACACCAAGCTTAAAATTTAAGCAGAGTGAAAAAAAAAAAACCAACAAACCAAACCACCCTTTTTCAGTTGGATGAAGTTAGAAATCGGTCATCTTAATACTTAAATGAGATTGGCTAGACGGAAACTAAAGGAGGATTAAAAAAAGATCCTCTCCCACCCCTGCACTGTTCAATTGTTCACATATTTATAGTATTTCTTAAATAAGGCCGTTCCAGGAGACAAAACCATTGGATTTCAAGCCTTTTGCTAGACAGCTTTTGTTTACAATCTCTTGAAATTTCCACAGAATTCCCCAAAATCACATTTTCTGGCAAAATACCAGCCTGACTCCTACAGTCTAACATTTACAACACAGTATTTTCAGATAAACCACTGTCCTTTGGTTTCATTACATTCTCTTGGCAAAATACTGAGATGTCTCTGTGCAATTATTAAAAAAAAACAAAAACAGAGGTCCTCTACAACCAGCCAAAACTGACCCCAGTATCACCGACCTTCAGAAATCAACTCTCAGTGCAAGCAGAGAACTTCACCTCTGTTTCTCCAGTTTTCTAGATCTCTAAATGAAAGATTTTTTAAAGGTTCATCTTTAGCTGCCCTAAACTCTTAAAGTTTAGGGCAGCTCCACCATTTTGGAAATAATGCACAACTGAGCTCTGCATATGCAAGACTCTTCTTTCCATTCTTTCTTCCAGATTAGGAAGACTCAGAGGAAATAATTTAGCCTCTGTTGTTTGCTAATTATGTTCAGAAGTTCCTACAGAATACCAGCTTCTTGCGACAGGCCATGCCTGGTCTTACAACCGGCCTAGCATTTGCCCACTCATCCCTCTTAACTGAGTTATTCCCTGCCCATATCAACTCTTGGACTTTCCCTTTGAGATCTCAGTCCACTAAAGAGGGAAAGACGGACTTGCTGCAGGAAATATGGCCCCATGTTTCTGCATTCTTTCTGCCACATCTTGCAAAGTGCTTAAGATAAATACACTGTGTAATAAAAATGAATGAAAATTTGAAAGCACAAGCAGAGCTGTGCTCTAATAATCCATGCAAACTGCAGTTAATGAAGATGTCTTCTCCAGTGACTGTAAATAATTCAAAAGAGGTCTGACTCCAAACCCTACTGAAGCCAGGAGCAATTGCCCCCCACAAAGTAAGATGAAGCTTTTGGACTGCTCCCAGCACAGCAATGTCTGGGGAGTTCCTGCCAACCCAGGCTGCCACTGTGCAGCTGACAAGCAGATCATTGCATGTACAAGGCAGCAGCTCTACAAGGCCAGCAGGAACTTTGTGCGAATGAGACTGGTAATGCTTTGGGGGGCAAAGACTACCCCACCATTCTGTTGTCTATAATAATGTTTATTTAGCTGATGATTTATGTCTGCAAAAGCATCAATTTCTACACCAAATATTCATTAAAAGACTAGATCCACTCTTCCTGATTTTCACCACTGACTTTAAGAATATTTCATGTAATAAATCTGAAGTAGGTATGAATAAACAAATATGGCATTATACTAAGCTTGTTAATTACCCACCAAGCTACACAGTGTTAGAAGTACACACAATACGGGGAGTTCATCGAAGATGAGTTTGCAAAAGAGAAAAATTATTATCTACATGATCAGAAACCTCATTTCACTTTAAGCTTCACATGCTTTGGATGCTTTGGCTAAAAATGTATGAATAATTTCCAAGTTGTGATTGTCTGATTTAGCATATGATATCTTTGTATGAGATTTTAATGTTCTACACACTGTAGCTAAGAACAATCAGACTAAATTCTTTCTTGTGCAGTGTTCTGTCTCTGTTAATTTGTAAAATACAGCTATTCCTCCATGTGTGGAACCAGAGAAACAATACAAAGCTTTTCACCTTGTAAGAGGAAGAAAGAAAGAAAAAAAAAAAAGAAAGTTCCCTTCTCAATCGGGAATAAAGGGTCCAATCTCTTGGCATGAGCACACTGACTCAGATCATCTCTTGTAGAAGGACACAAATGTTGTCCTCTGAATTACAGTTGCAGTTGAAGCTTTTCTGCATAGTGGAGCAAATCATAAATGTAAGGCCCTCATTAGCAGATAAAGGTTTCTCAGAGACAGAATAGTGGCCAGGAAATAATTTTATTCCTGGACACCCAGCATTTCAGCCATCAGCCCCAAGACAAAAGGAAAGGAAAGGCCAAAAGATCTGCCATTAGGCTGTGTTTGTAAGGGCACTCCTGCAAAACCTCTTCCATGCACTTAGAGAACAGTACCTGCTTTCATTCAGGCTCATCACCCTTACAACTCCTCATCTTCCTCCTTGATGTGACAGTCACTTCTGCAGCAAGCACATTCCCACACATTCTTCAGGAAGGAAGGATGCTCGTTTTCTCCTGTGTTCATTTACCTTGTGTGAAGTACCAGCCAATATTCAGTACTGCTGTACCAAGGAGGATGTTGCAAAACGCAGGTCAGTGTTCTCTCAGTTCCATGGTAATCTAAGAAATAAATTACACTGATGTAAAAAGAGTTTAAACAACCAAAGGACTCCCATAGCCTATACACTCTTGCACCCCATTTCTCTGTCATTCTCCCAGCAACTGGTCCTGGCCAGGATGTTGCAGCATCATTCTAACAGTTGGCATGAGCACCGCTGATTCACTTTCCTCCCAAGTTCCCATCTTCTCCCTTGTATCTGAAACTGCTTCATATTACTGGAGATAAGGAAGCATCCTCCCCTGGTAAGAGATGCTGTATATATAAGGAAAAGGATGAAAAATAAAAAATAAGTTCGTAGCATTTGTGTGGGTTATAATATATATACACACACATATACATCGCGTTTGTTTGGATCTACCTGTTATCCAAAATTTGTAACATGTAACTAAGAGAGCATTTGGCTTGCAGTTTGGGGTAGGTGGTTTCTCGTACAAACATATAAGGCTACATTTCAGCTATCAATAGTTTTGTTTGAACACATAGCACTGTAACAGTATGAAAATATGTGTGATAAGCTTTTACAGGTGATGTTCTTAAGCCTTGTGTTAGTGTATTAGTGTTGCTAAGCCCAACAGACTAGAGTAGTATCACCTTGGTTAAAACTCATCAATTTTCTATAAACAGAAAAAATGTCTGTATCCCTGATAAACTGAGTATTGATATGAGACAAAACCAAGTGTTCAGAAAATTTTCAAGAAATGAGGTAATATTGTGATACATATTAAGACCTTTCAGAAAGGAGAACATTTATTGCTAACAAGCTTCCAAAGCAAGCTGGATACATACGGCTGCTGGATTTTTATTTTTTTTTTTAATCAATAAATTGTGGAGGAAATTGCAGAGTTGATATTAATCTCGCCCCTTTACACTTCTTACTGTGAAATTTCCTCACGGTCTATTTAAATTTAATTTCACAAATATTCCTTGAAAGTAGAGGTTTTAGAAAACTGAAATGACCTGGGTGCCCTGTACTGAAAGGTGAAATGGGCTATATTTAGAATTACCTTTGCAGAAAGGGAACACCTCAATAAATGCTCTGCATGGCCATTTGTGACAGAGGGTTATATGTCTGCCAACGCAACCTACATTTTTTATGGTAATAGTACAAGCCAGAATAAATATTATCTCCACTCATGTGACAGACCTTTGATAAAGCAGAATTGGCCTGGTTGATTAGGAATACGTGTCAAACACAGATAATGGGGGAATCCCTTTCAGCAGCAGCACACCACCTTAGCAACCGTAATGAGACCAATTTAATGAGCCTTCTGGTTTACAAGAGATATTAATTGCAGTCCTGTCACATAAGGTACAATTCAGATAAAATACGTAAAAAGGAGGGAAATTGGATTTCATTCCATTTTTGTCATGATTATAAATTTTCTTGCAGGATCATGAATCTCCCCACTGATGATCTAAATACTCTGGGTGGCTGACAATGCTGCCGTAGAACAGTGTGCATTGTTATGAAGGATGTTGAACACTGGAAGAATGTCAGGCTTTCCATTGCATCTTTCTGCCATCATGATTTTTATTTTACTCTAGGCAACTTTCGTTTATTTGTTTTGTAAAAACAAAGAAAGGCGGCACCATTCCTCTGTATCCAGCCACAAGGATGTTTCCTCAACTCTCACTAGTATGATCATGATCTTATACATATTTCTGCAAGTGCTCCTTTTGATACTTACATACAAGTGTTGCGCTGGATTGGAGTACAAATTATCTGCATGCAAGTAAATCAGAACACCCAGTTCAGTGTTTCAATAATTGTATCTTCATCCAATTACTATTCATAATAGAATATGTGTTTGTGTATTGTATGAGCTTTGTATTGCCAAAGAGAATGCTCTCAGGCAGGGCTCCTTCAATTAAGGAGATGGTAGACCTGCCAGATGATAGATGCTCTTGGCTGCTGCACGGCAGCGAGGATGCTCTCCCACACTACATCTTCACCCATGAGCCAGAGCAGCTGCAGGCTGATCACCTGCATGTGGCAGATGTTAAACAGAGTGTGCTGCCCATGGCTGTGTTGCAGCACTGAACAAGTCTCAGCTACCAAGTTGCACATCTGCTTGTGTTGAGGATTTACGATTAAAATTAATTCTAAAAAATACATTGTTACTTCATTGGACATAATGTCCTTCTGAACATTGTCTTTTAACAATGAGTAAGTATACTTGCAATGAAACGCAGTGGCTGCAAAGCTCTGACTACAATATATTCAGCCTTAAATATTACCAAATCATATAAAAATTGGAGAGATATAAATTTAGTCCTTATTCCTAATCCAGCTGTCAGGTTCAAAGAGTTCCGTTTGCTTAAAGATATTGCAACAGCAGTTTTGCAGACAGCCTTGTTCCTGAAATGCTGAACCTTAAAGCTGTTCATAATCTTAAACCTCTTGTCCCCACAACGCCAAGAACTTCAAAACCATGACATGTACAACCTGTGAACCTTTGTCATCAAAAGCTTGATTTTTTTTCCCTCATTACTGAGAAGGAACTAAGTGAAAAAAAAGCACATATGGGGTATATATTCTACAAAATATGTTAATGGAAATTTTTCTTTTTCAGCAAGGAACGAGGACACCCACAAGGACAAATAGATTCAAGACAGTTTAGGACATCGTAACAACAGAGAGACTAATGCCGTTTGCTTATGAGAATTCAGGCAAGCCCAGGCTCACCAGCAGAGTGGTTACCTTAAGGGACTTCAGTGACATGTCAGGCAGCTTCTAAGAAAACTTTCCTTTCGCACATTGGTGCCAGCAATAAAGTCCATCATTTTGTGCACAAAGCCTGCATATTCAGGAAACTTGGTACTGAAATTCAGCCAGCCATACACATACTGCAGAAAACAAAGCATGGTGTACGTCTGTCAGCCCAATTAAATGAAACATTGAAGCACACTTTTTAAAGTCTGGTCTTATTCAGCAAAGTATTTGCATGTTTTGGACACATCTCTGAGTGATAGTGGTTCCTAAATTCCACCCTCAAGAAGTGACTCAGGGCCACATATGTCCCTGAGATGCAAATATGTACTAAACCTGGATTCTCAAAAGTATCTTGGAATCCTAATTCACATTTTGAAAGTCCCAGACAGAGTTTATCTGCATTTTAGGAACCTTCATAATTTTAGAAAATCTGTCCAAAGAGTTTAATTTGCTTCTGAAAAGAGGTGCTTTAAAAATTATAAATATGCTATTCACAGTAATAGAACCTCAGCATGTACTCCCATACCTGTTAGACTAGAAAGCAAGTCTGACACTGGAAAGAGCAGCTGTTTGCTGCTTGTATGGAAATACCGAGATCATTCCAGGTGACCCTGTGCAAAGATAAAAGGAACAACAGGGGTTTTGTACGCAGTATTTTCTGATTGTAAGAAAAAAAAAAAATCAAACAAAAAACAAATGTGAGAATATTCATTGGTAAAATTATTGAATAATCATTTCATTATTTTAGTTTTTTGGGTTTTTTTAGATTTTCATTAGGGGAAAATAATGATCAGGTAAGACAGTGCAATATATCATTTCATACCCTGCACCCTGACAATATCCTTTTTGATATTATTAATTTCATTTTTCTGAAAAGTACCAGTACATATAAGCTACTTAATTAAATACAGGAAGTTATAGTCTAGCAACCCCCTTCCGCATTCTGAACATGAAAGAGTACACTAGAATATTGATAGTCCAATGAAATATTTTAATGTTGGAAAATATATTAGTTTTCAGTAATTACAATGACTCAACAAGAAAGAGAAAGAAGAAAAGAATGAATATATTAACTCATTTTGGTTGTCTTTTGTTCTGTCACATCATGAGCAAATAAGAGCCTCATGTATGTAAAAGCAGCATTTGCTCTCTCCTGCAGGGAGATCACTTACCCACCGAGCTGGGACAGACTCTTTTCTGCGACCTTTGTGAAAGTCGCCCCCGCTCCCCTGCAGTTAACACGTTCTGAAGATTATCCTTTGTTTCAGTGCCTTTGGTCACATACTAGCAATGGACTCTGCTACACTGGAATTAATCAAACAAACTGCTCCAAGCTTTAATCTTTTATACAACAGCTAGCACAACAGAGAATGTCATCTCATGAGTTCTGCATTTGTATGCATTCAGCAGAAAAAAATGTGTGTGACATATTGCCTCTACTGTGATCAACATGCCTATTGATATTTTCGCGTTGTTCCATGATAGCTGCTTCCTTAAACAAGCACCTATAAGTAAATAATAGCAAGGACAAATCTGTCTTCTTATATTGAATTTCAATGACCATGATAAAACCTGGGAGTATCCAGAAAACAAGCCTTCCAGTATACAGGAAAACTAAGTTTTCAAACCACCACCAACTGACCTGCCAGACAAACACCTAGACTTCTCAGGATCAGTGTTCAAAGGCCACAAAGTGGTGCTCCCCCACTCCATAGCCTGGGCAAGGCATGTGTGAAGGTGTCAGATGCATCCTAGTGGTTCTGTATGGCTTTTCCAGGACAACAGGTGAGCACATATCTGAGACATCCTCTTGACCCTTCAGTTTGCTCTTCCTGTATGGCACCAGCTCTCTGGGGCTCTACAAAAAGCAAAAGCTCCCAGGAGCCCCTGATGCAAAGTGGCAGCTGCAACAGAGTAAGACATCTAGTTACTGGTTTATACAATCCAGCCTTCTAGCAAACATCCCAAATCCACAGTTCAGGCCAAACCCTTCCTTCCTTGCCAAAGTAAAGGGTTAAGGTCCAAGTCAGAAGTGCAGAACAGTTCTGGTACCCTGGGGTATGAGATTTCACATGAGTTGGGGAGTGTGTGTGAGAAGTGTTGTTAGCTAGTCTCCTCTTGGCTACTGTTAGAGGAAGGTGCTTGTTATTTCAGGGGAAATTAGAATACTTTAAGATCACAAAGTGCTTAAAATGCGACTACTTCAAAAAGACAGGCTACAACTGAAGTTTTCAGCAGGCTGTCAGAACCCCACCCTCAGCAAAGCAAAAAGAAAAGAAACGGGAGCTCAGCATTTCTCACAAAATAGGGCTGTGTAAAACCCCCAGGCCAAAAATACTCTTCAGAGATCCTTGGAGAGCATAAAAGATCAAAACTTCAACCTCAGCCCTGTGTATCTGAATTGCTAATAGACGTTCAGTACTGTCTCCATCTGCAGCATCACACAACAAGAATTAGAGGTAATAAAGTTTTTAAGGAAAGGGAGTGTTTCACATTGCCAGAAGCATCTTCAAGACTCAGAATTATGATATAGCATTTTCGATCTTACCCTGAACAAGGTTTTCCAATCACCAGTTTATGAACAGCTGCACCAATACTGAGCTGTTCTTATGTGCTAAATAACAATGGGACATTGCAAAACTACAAAGGCTCGTCCTGTCCATTTAACCAGCATGTCACATGGAGACAAAGCATAATGCAGCCCTGTGAAAAGTCCACCCACAAACTTCATTTCACACTATAGAACGAGGCACTTGGGTTCTCTGTCTTCCTTCTCTCACATGAGTTCACATGGCAGCAACTTAAACATTTTGGAGACTGCAGAATACAGCTTTCCACAAAGTCACCTGCTTAAAAAAAAAAAAAAAATAAAAAATTGCAGGCTAGCTTGCTATTTCTTTCTTGTTCAAAACTCTTGTGTTCAGTTTAAAATGTAAGTCAATACTGAACAATAAAACAAAACAGTTGCTGTTGAAAAGAAAAGCCCTGTCATCTTATTAAAACCTAACACTACCAAATTTGAATCCACAGCGCTTTGAAGTGAATATAAAATGCTATTACCAGAAATACAATTTTTTATTATCGAAACATACTGCCTTAAATTGTAAGATAAAATCTAAAAAACACCACCGTACTTGTTATCAAACAGGAGATATTTATTTTATCAATTTAACCAACAACGAAATGTCCATTATACTGACACAGTGGTACCAAAAAGGACAACCCCCTTCCCTGCTCACACACACATGCTGACATACAAACACACACTCTTCTTACCCAAAGCTGGCAGAACAGCCACACAGCTCCAAAAGGAGGGGCTAAAAGAGAAACAGACCCAAATATTAACTGTCAGAAAAAGACATTCCTCAGCAAAGCTATATTTGGAAGACAATATCATGTTGTTGCTGCAGTGTGTTGATGGGATTACACAACAAAGGCAGTATAACAGCAAACAGAAATTAAAAGGAAGGGATAGTGAAGTGGATTTAAAACTACTATTTTAGTTTATTTTTCCCAAGAAAAGTGGTAGGAATTAGTGAGGACTGTAGTTATATAATCAAATATTCCTGGAAGAAGTCCTTTATATAAAAAATTGAATCATTTCTATTTGGTTTTATTCAGATGTTATAAGCTCCATAACACTCCATTTAAATTTATGTTTAATTAATTCTCTGCACTGGAAATTACAACAAACTTAGAAAAAATTTCTTAAGGAGACTGCTGATGACTCAGGTTTCCCAACACCGCCCATCCTTAGCCTTTCTGAGAACTCATTGACAAACTTCTCCACCAACATCCCCCTGTAGCAGAGTCTCAGCACTATAAATTGCCAGCATTTACATTTGGTTTTAAGAGTCATAAAAAAAATTGAAAATATCCTTCTGCAAAGCCAAAGAAGGGTGACAGCTTTATGTTAAAATGGTATGCAAACAACCAATCAGATCCTGCAACGTACTCAACATTTTCACCTGCCATAAACTCAAGGTGCTGTCACGGTGGATCCAAGGACACAGTTTAGGGACTTTTGCCTGAATACACTTCTGGATATTACTCTAACAACAGTTACACCCAGAAACTTCTTTAGCTTAGAACAGTCAGTACAAAAAATAGTATTTCCCATAGCAGTCTGAAGAAGAATAACTTCAGTGAGCAGTCCTGCTAAGTCACTTGCCTTGGTGCTAAGGGCCCTGTTTTGGTCACTAAGTTTAAGCACTGGTGCTGCTTTTTTAATTTTGCCAGATTAAGGACTGCAGGAGTGAACAGACATGCCAGTCCTCACAATCAGGATAAAGAAGCCATTTAAACGTCATGGTTAAATGAGGCCTTTAAGACCCAACTTTCCGACATGCAGGTGAGCACAATGAAATTATGGTAACAAACCTTATGCAGGTACAACTGGAGCAGGATACAGTCACAGAGCCAGCTGGAAGCTGCAGAGAGCCAGATAGGAGATCCTCCAGATTGCATAATCACATTCTCAAGAAAAGAAAAAGAAAATTTTGCCAGGTGCCAGTCTTCCTGAGCTGAAGTCATTGAACAAAAAACCCTGCAGGAATGAAAAACAGCTTACCTAGCTGCTTCTGAAAAATTAAGCTAGAAGATTGTGATAGGAGCAGGATAAATGACATTTCTGCTGCCTTCTTAGGAATTCTTAAGCTAAAATAAAATAAAAACACAGCCAAAAAAACAACAACAAAAAAAAACCCCAAACAAAGAACAACCAAACAAAACAAAACAACACAAAAAACCCCCCCAAAAAAACCCCAAAACAAAAAAAAAACCACCAAAAAACCAACACCAAACCCCAAACCACAGTAGTAAAATAAATCAACAAATTAATCACCATTGACTGATTTTCCTCATGATTACATGGCCCACACAATTCGTGAAGAAAAACTGTTCCTCTGCAACCAGGCTGTTATGACACTACCTTGCAAATAAGAACTCTCTCTCTCTTTGTTGCAATGGGTCTTGACATTGACTTTGTCATGTTAATTTGCCAAATCAAATCCCAGTATTTGCTTGAATTGAAGCAGCAAAGAGATATGAACATCAACCACCAGCTAAGTCCATGAAAAACAAAAGCTGCCCTTTTATGGTCAGTGGTGGTATCTCTACTTTTCTTCCTTTTAACAAAATTAATGGTCAGATGTAAGAAAGATGCAGACTGTCTAAATTGTAAGTGATCTTCTTGTTTCTGGAATAAACAGGGAGCCTTTGGAAAAACAAAGAAAAAGGGAAAGTGAAAAAAAAGGGCGGAAGAGGGAACCCCACTGAATCATTTGACAGATATTGTTTCTTAAAGAAAGCAAGCTAAAATTTTATCACAGCTGAAGTAAATTTGAGACAGGGGAGCAGAAGAACTGAGAATAGCCTGTAAATGGGAGCCAGCATGAATGCAGGGACTATGTACTGCATACTGGTATCTGCAGAAGCTGCAGGAAGCAGACGGAATGGGTACAGGGGCACGTCTGCCAAGCAAAACACAGAAGAAACAGAAAAATATAAAAATCCGATATTATATTTTGTATGGGTTTTACAAGCATCTTGCTGATGCAGACCTCAAAGATAGAAAGAGGATGATTGCTGTCTCACTTTGTAAATGGGAATTTTGATATCTTTGGAAGACACAGGAGTGGTCCAAAAACTTTGGGGAGGGCTTTCACCTACCTTGCTTTACCTCCATCTGTCTCACATACACCCTCAGTCTCATGCTGGGTTACAGTCAGCTGTTTATGTTTCGTGCTTGATTAGATATGTAAGAGAACAGGATTTTGTTCCAAACACAGGAGGAGTCAGGCATGAAGCTGCAAGAGGAGGTTGCAGGGAATAAGAATGAAATACTCTGTGCTGGCTTGCTTCATTTCATGGGCTGCACTTTGTCTCAGAGGCTAGGGTCTTGCTTTGTATTTCTACAGCTCAGGGTGCTGATCTTCCAGCAGGAGTACGTCAAGCTGTTACTCTAAGCCACCAGCAATCCCAGTCTGCTGTTTTTAAGAACACCATTGCTGCCCCACCACCGTTCCTGGGGCAAGATACGCCTTTGCTACAGACAGATTGATTACTAAGAGCATGAGAGCTAAACAATATATACATTTACACAAATTACATATTGTGTGAACGCAAAGCTTTGGTTCAATCAAAGGCAGCAGCCTCAGAGGGAACCAGATAGGGACATGAATAGGTTGAAATTAATGACTCCCAGAGATACAGTAGAATTCAGCATCATGTTGCGTCGCTGGCTAAGTTCACGAGCAAGTGTCTCAAGAAGATAACAAGCATTTAAAAGTAAAATCAGCTGCAGCACAGCAATGGGCAAGAAATTTGATTGTAACCTGTAAATCAAACATCAAAGGTCTTACAAGGCCACTGATCGCAGGTGGACACTTAACAGAAATGTGATACTGTACACCTGATATAAAAAACCTCTCCTAATCTCTTCTTTCACATGCATAAGTGACTCATGATGCATGTAAATGTCATACCTAGTAAACAATTAATTTAAAATCGTTTATGTACAGCAGAAAATGTATTTTAATGGTATTTTTCTAAAGGTCAGATAATGTAAAGAAAAACAGATAAACAGGAGACAAAAACTTATCGAGGTAATAATTTGAGTGTCCTACTAATAGCTTATATAATATAGTGGTATTTAAAAAAATAAGCACTACAGAAGTGAGAAGGAATAAGTAGCATGGCAGGGTCAAGATCAAGACTCAGGAAATTTCCATTAAGGCAGTTCATCCCAAGTTTACTCCTGCATAAAACAGCATAAGAGAGCTTACTCCTGGGTAGAATATACAGTGTACAAGTATATCAAATGATTATAACATAAAATTGTAATATTCTTTTTCCAGTACAAACGTGCTAAACTGTAGAATCTGGCTCCAGATCTGATTTTCATTCCCACTAGACTCTGGGAAAGGCCACATCCTATGTTTTGACCGAGTCATTTCAAGACATAAAATGAGAAGTAGTTATGAAATTCACTTTCCAAAACCCTCAGTACCCAGAAGTCAGAGGAACTCTGAACTTAGAGGACTACTCTATTCTATAGCTTGCCAGACAAGCTTGACTTCGAAAGTTGCTATCAGGCCAGGACAAGTTGGGCTTTCTGATGTATATGGGACAGTGCCTGGTGTCACATGTGTACTTATACCTTAGACAGGCCACACTGTCAAAAAATGCACATGCATTTTCTCTCCATCCCTAGACAGCACAAGCAAATGCACACACATACACAAGGGCAAATTCAGCTTAGCAACAAAAGCTAACAGAGCATGTAAAGTAAAGTTATTATTTGCAAGCCTCTAACAGGAAAAATATCACTCCCCTGGCTTTCCTAATACCATGCTGGTGTATACACATGCACATACATGTCTGAGAGTTTAGAATAAATTCAAGGCATATTTTGCCCTTTTTATTTGTTAGTGTTTCTGACCTACACTACAGCGCTGTTAATTCTAACATTCCAAGATGTTCTCTCTTTCAGAAGGAAACAGCAAGACGTGTTAAATACAGTGTACGCTTACTAGCTGTGTAGTGGCTTCTCGAACAGCAACAACCATAATAAAGTTGTCAGATCTTCCTTCTCACTTCTCATTTAACACTATAACTTGTCTCTACCATCTCAAGTTATTGTACTTGGTAAGAGTCACAGCAAATAACTCCTGTAATTATCAGCATGTTTATGCATCCCCAGATACAGCTATCCCCCGGATTTCCAAGAATATTCCCAAAGAGTTCCATATGAAAAACAAAATGTTTTAAACCACAAAGAAGAATGCCAGTTGCCTCCTTGCAGCCTGGGCAGGCTTTAAACTGTAGGAGATTTTTTATTCTTGCCCAGCACTTCCTCTCCAGAGCAAAGAGCTTGGACACGCATCTGACAGTAGGAGTGGAAGGTTTCAATCCTCCAAGCTTTGAGGACACCTCAGCCTCCTGCAAGAATAGGCTCAATCTCACCTGGTAGATTCCTTCCCCTGGTGCCATGCACTTTATCTGACATTGTGCAGACACTGGTTGAGTCATCCAGCAGTCATGTGGCAAACATCTTGGAGATGTTTAGGGGAGGGCACTGATGCATCTTTATTGCACCACACTGCCTGAGCAGCCAGGACCTTGTGCTGCTGTCTGCACTGGATCTACTGAAGATGTTGATCAAGGCCTCTCACAGCCAGCTCAACTCTTTGCCATGTCAGGGTTGTACCTTTTTATAGACTAGCACACGTAGAGATCAGTCAAATTTTAAACTTCCTCACAACCTTCAGCAGGTTATCATTGCTGAGTCCTTCTCCAGTGAGCATCACTACGAATTCAGAAGCTGCTGAAATACCTATTTGCATCTATTATGCTGTTGGGGGGGTTTAAAGATGCATCATGGTCCACAGTTGCCATTCCCCTGGAGCATGTGCTGCAATGTTTTGAGAGTTTGCCAAGTGGGCCAAGCCCACAAGGTTCCTAAATTCCCATTAACATGTTCTGCCACATGAAACAGAACAGCTTTTCCTGGGGAGCTGCATGCAAGGCAGCACCTCAGTGGGCAGGTTTACCACACTCCCCCAAACCTTGCTACAAGCATCCAGATAACAGTGGTCTGAGACAGGCAATTGGGTTGTGTGGATGAGGCTTGAGTAGTCCACAGGATGCAGACTTGGGTGTAGGCCTGATGGTTGATGAAAATTTTTTCTCAATCTGGTGCATGGCCTCTAGCAGCCTGAGGAACAATTTGACAATGCCATTTTCCTGTCCAAAATGATGTCAGAGTTGGTGCAGATACTTTGTGCAGCAAAATAACATTGCGTTCTTCCCACCTTACAAACTGAGTAGATGAACTATTCAAGTTACCCCTTCCAGCCTTCAGAGTAATCCATCAAATAAGAGACTTGTAGATGGAAAGGTTGTCCAGGAAAGAGAACTGGAAAAGACTACTGAAGTCAGAAAGGCATTTGCCCCAGGCCAAACTGCTTTTTTACCTTTTTATTGCTATCTGCTGCCACCACAGCGACCTAGGGCATTCCTGTGGCACTTTCTAATCTTGTGGCTTTTGATCTTTTACATTAATGGTCTCAATTTTATTAGATGATGCTGGAAAGTTTCATAACTTGGGAAAAGAGGGAAGAAGCTGGATGGATGCTTTGTGGACCAGTCAGAACTACAAGAGCTTGCAAGTCTGTTGGCTTAAAATGACAAATGACACAAAAATATATGATTTTTATGGATTTTTCAAATGTTATGCTGAAGGAGAAAACGTACTTTCAAAGTATGGTCTCAGATACTACAGGGAGAGAAAGGCAAATGAGGTATACAGGCAAGGAGAAAAGCTCTGATCCTAGGAAGTCTGAGTAAAATTACTCACAAGGTCAGTCATACAAACCAGTTCCTGAACTGCATATATGTGGATCACAAGCATACAACTTGGAAAAGATACATAGCAGTTAAAATATTCTTCTCCAAAAGGTTCCTACACCAAAGCAGTCAAGGGTCTTTATTTGCTGGATAAGGCTTAAGCCTTATCCAGCAAATAAGTGGTGAGCTCTTAAAAATTATAGTAATTATTTTCAACAAAAGAATTATATTAAGAACAGAAATTAAAGGTAGAAGCAGGTTCCTAGATACCTATAATTCCAGCTGTAAAATCCTTTAATCATGTTACAAAATTAGTTTTATTTGCTATGCTATTACACAGGTTTATGCTGCTTAATTTCTCTGTTCACGCACCTTCTGGAGAAAGAAAAAGGAAATTAAAAACAAAAGCTGATAGTAAACGTACATTATGAAATATGAAGAATCATGGGACCAACTGACCACTCCAGTGATTATAAAAACTGTAAACTATTCAAAGAGAGCAGTTTTCAGTGCTCTTCATTAGTCTGATTACCTCAGCCATTAACATTTGGCTCTTATTATTATGATTGTGAAATACTATTCACACTAATGGACAAAAGAAGGTTGACATGGCTAGCTTGATTAACTCATCAATAATCATTTGGAATAATTTTTCTTCATTCACTGGATGAATCATTCACATGTCCTTTAATAATGCACATTGTTGTATAGTAAATTAGCATTAAGATTTCCCACTTCTGGGAGCTACACTCTACTTCAAAGCATTGCTCAAAAGAGATCTCAAATGTGAATTTCACATTAAAAAAAAACAAACCAAAAAACCAAACAACAAAGGAATATCAGAAAACAGTGACTTCTTTGTAATTGTTCAGTACACGAAGACACATAGCCCTCAGGTTATGCAACTGAGCTCAACCTTTACTCCACCAGATACTCAATATGTAAAAAATATACTCCGCATCTATTTGCATTCTTCTCTGGAGAGTAAAGCAAAACTCTCATTCCTCCTAAGGCAAATACAAATTTAGATAATAAACTGAATGAAGTTATCTTTACCTAAACAGGTAAGCATATAACCAAAGCCCACCAGGCTGTTTGTGCATCTAACCTTGCAAACCTCCACCCAAGCAAGGTTTCATAGTCAGCGTATCCACCTACTCCAACTCTACACATGGAATTATGTCCTGACAGCTCAGCCATATTTCCATGCAAAAATCCCTGACAAGTCAGCTTCTTGCTCAGGTTTGTCTGTGCGGGACAGGAGGAGGTGAGCCCCTCCCAGCGTTGAGCCATGCCATGGTCACCACAGCAGGTGATGATCTACCCTCAGCTCTTTTTTATTTCCTAGACACTATAGCATGAAACTGTTCTGTACATCTTTTAAAGCCTTCCCCCCACCCCTCACCCCCCCCCCCCAGTATTTTTCTTTATCTGTCCTTAATAGCATCACACCAGTGAACACACTCACTACACCATCACCAACTTCACAAGTTGGTTGATGTAGAACAGGCCAGGACCAGCACTAGCTCCCAAGGGACAATCCTGTGATGTTTCTTCATTGAGCAACCCAACCATTTATTCTTGATCCTTGTTTTCTACTTTTAAATAACTCATTTATCCATGTGAAGAACTTCCATCTTTCAAGTTCAGTTTCTTTAGGAAGCTTTGGGGAGAGGCCACACTAAAAGAAATCTAAAACTGGGGAAGAGGAGAAAGGAAAAATAACAAATCACTTCCATTTCTTTGTATGCCACTGTCCCTCATTCAGACACACATATCTCGGTTACAATCTGCCATGAAAATAATCTTTCTGAAGACTATTGCATTTTCTCTTTTTGTAAATGGTCTTTCTTAAATAGCATATTTCCCAGTTGCTGTTACACAATTATTCTTACAACAGCAACAAAATCACCAAGCATCATTTCATTAATTCACCCACTGAAAAACTGTTTCACAAGAAGAAAGTTACCATTGGGGATGGAGAAGGAGAATAACATTTGTTTGATAGTAAGAATTAATTGGAAAATAAACTGTGTAATGGATGCTTGTGGAGAAATAAATAACATAATGGAATATTTGGGGTATTTTCCTATCTTTATGTACAGCAAGTAATCTATATAAATCCTCCACTCAGAGATGAGAATGAATGCTACATAAATATTAAAATACTTTTTACAGGTACAATGGGAAACACATCTTCCTGTGCTTTACAGCTGAAATAGTGCTTATCTGCTCTTTTCTCCCTGTGCTTTATGTAGCAGCTATTTCAGCATGCCATATCTGCCTGCTGAGTGAGGAGGGCAGCTGTTCATCTGGTGCACATTTCCACCGCAACAGCTCCGGCAGGAACATTTGCACCTCCAGCCAACGCTATTGGCATCAATGTTGCCAGCGGGATCTGCAAGATTTCCGCTCTTTCATACACCTATCGTATGACAACACTTGAATTGTGTAGGTTTGTCATTTCAGGAGACACAATTCAAGATCTCTCAAGCATATTCTCAAAGCTCAAAATGAATATAAACAAAGGAAATGACGTGGTTTTATGATCATTGCTATAAAACATTTTATCAGCTGCAGGACAGTACCTCAAGCTGCAATATATAGTCATATGAATGATTCTTAGTTAACCAGGTAATTCTTTTAATTTTGCTAGTTTTTTATTTATTCTAGCTTCTTAGCCATCGTAGACCAATCTCTGTTTGCATCTGGTTTGGGGAGGGATCTGCCCTAGCGGGTGGATATTTAAGCCTACAGAAGAAAAATACTTTTTTGCCTCCATCAACTACCAAGATTTGCAGAATAAGAAATATTTTCATTTTCTCCTTTCTGCTGCCCTGTCATTTTTCTGAAATCTGAAAGATGTGTGACTTGAAAAGCCACCACAGAGGGGGAAAGCAAACAAAGTGAAATTAAGACTTAGACATGTAATCAGTGGTTCTGAATAAAAGATCCAAGGTACTGTATTTCATGCATTTAACAATAAGAACATTTTCCATCAAAATCTACACCCTTTACCCAAGGAAAAAGTAATTTTGTTTTCCAGTTGGATATGGTTTTGGCTGAGAAGCTTTCATCAGTTTCACTGGGCCAGTCAGTGTCTGTTTGCCTTTTCATCATTCATTATAGGAAGAAGTACTTACATAGAAATAGTCCTCATGCAGTTCAAAGTCTTTCATGTTTCAGCTAAATACACTTCCTTTTTTTTTTTTTTTTTTTTTTTTTTTTTTGCAATTGCACGTTTGCAAATCTTTTCTGGGGCATATTTTTGTACACAGATTTAAGTTTTGTTGTTCTCTTGTTCCCAGAAAACTGCTCCTTTAACTGCCCTTAATTAAAAAAGCCTTTGTACTTTTGATCTATATCATCTTTTCCTTAATAATTCAGGTATCATAAAGGTAACAGTGGTTCATGAACCAATTGTTTTTCTCAATTATTTTACTTGAGAAACCAAAAGTTGTCCTTTTACTCATTATCTTTGTCAAAACTGCATCAACAGGGGAGAACATGTAAGTAGAAACTTTTGGAGCAGTAAGAATTGAGAGTATGAGAATGAATAAAGACAACTGACATTACTTGCCTGTTCCAGCACACAAACATGATCTGTCTGCTACACACAGTGGAAGCTATTTATGTACTGATGAACCCGATACGCATTAATGAGTTCACTTGAGTTGTGCAGTACCATTATATGATCATAAAAGACATTTTTGGAAACAAACAAAATAACTGGGAAAAAAAAATCCTTGAAGTAAAATAATAACAGATATTTTTTTCATTGTATTAATTCAGATGTTCCCATCTGTGAAAAATCCAGTGCCATTAACATACAGTTTGTTAGAGTAACATACAGTAGGTTAGAGTAAGTGGTGAGAAGACTGGGTCATTAGGTACAAAGAGGAAGACCCGCAACTCTTCAATTACGTAGCTGTACTGCTGACCCACTGCCATATAAAGAAAACAGCCCATGAGGTCTAGGTGGACAAAACCAATCAAATCGTGTTTCCAAAAAACATCTAATTTACAAAAAGCACACCAGTATAGGAAGGGTGGGATATAGTTTGGATGTTACCTTTTGGCTCCCAAGATCTAAAAAAACCCCACCAAATTGACAAGAACACAGAAATATATCCCTCTATATTTTATACAGAAGTACATATATTTGGCTTAATCATGTTTAAAAATAGAGGAGATAAGGACCAGTGGCTTTTCTCCCATTTTGAAGCATGACACTACTTTACTATTCCAGCACCCTTCAGACATAGATCACATGTGACGAACAGTTCAGATTTCACTCATCTGAGTGAAGTCCTGAGCTCTGCTCTATAGGAACTACACAAATGCCAAAAATAGCTGCTTGAACTAGAATTAATCACAGCATCATGCCCCATTCCCAAAATGGCTCCTGTGACAGGAGGTCTGAGGAAAAGCATCTAAGGGTTTTGAAGGAGCTGGATCAGAGTGCATATTTGATTTATGTAAAAATAGGATGCCATGTCACCTGCAACTATATGTTAATTTATTGTCCTCTTTAGATTGATGTGGCTGTGCTATTAACAAGATAGAGCTCACTGTACAGTATCAAGCATACTATCAGCATTAATCAATTAACAAAACCGCTCACTTTCTGAAACCCCTCAGTATGTACAGATTCTTTGGCATAAGACAGAGCATGTGTACTTTATTTTGTGTATTTAATGTAATGATAATTGACTACTTCTTAAATTAGTATCTGCAGCTTCATTGATCTCCCTTTCTCTGTCACCTTTTTTCTTTTTTTGTAAGCATTCATCTTAAAAAATCAAACCTTCGAAAATTTCACAATAGCATCCTCAATTAAAAGGATAATGTTACTTTTCAAATAATATCTTGGCAAAGTAGGTGCCTTTTATGCACAACACACCAACCCAATTTCCATGCTTTAAAAATTAACCTACCTTTCACTGAGAAATGTAAAGCCTATGCTTACATACAAAGTCCACCTGATTTTGTAGCTTGGTTAAAAAAACAACGACAATAACAATAAGGTGGTGACATATTAATCCAGTTTTATGATGCACTACATAGAGCTTGAGTAAACAAAAATGATCATGAAGGGAAAAGTTTAATGCTAAAAAGTATCCAACACAAAAGCATTTTCCACTAACACAGTTCTCCCAGCTCCTGAGGCTGCAGGGACCACCTGGCCCCAAAGTACCACTCACGGCCCTGGGGAGCCACCACCACTCCACCAAACACTGGACTGGGTGCAGTAAATGAACACCACACCAACATCCCAATCATAGAATCATAGACTCAACTAGGTTGGAAAAGACCTTTAGGATCATCAAGTTCAACCTTTACTCCAGGACTGCCAAGACCACCACTAAACCATATCACTGAGGGCCTCATCTACACTGTTCCTGAACACTTCCAGGGATAATGATTCCACGACTTCCATGGGCAGCCTGTTCCAATACCTGACCACCCTCTCTGTGAAGAAATTTTTCCTAATATCCAACGTAAACCTCCCCTGGCACAGCTTGAGGCCGCTTCCTCTTGTCCTATCACTTGTTACTTGGGAAAAAAGACCAACCCCCGCCCCGCTACAACCTCCTTTCAGGTAGCTGTAGGGAGAAATAAGGTCCTCCTCCCAGACCCTTCTCTTCTCCAAACTAAACAACCCCAGTTCCCCTAGCCATTCCCTATAAGACCTTCTCCAGCTTTGTTGCCCTTCTCTGGACCCGCTCCAGCACCAGGTCCCTTGTATCCCCAGGAATCCCTGGCTCATGCCCTTTGCTGACTGCTGCTCCACCATGCTGGCCATGGGATGACAAGGGAAGGGAAGCACCAAGAGGGCAAGGGGTCTTCAGATAGCTATACCATGCCATTATCTTTGCCATTTTCTTAGGTTTCATAAAAAACAAACTGCAGCCAAACTGGTGAATTTTATCTGAAGCACCCACATGAGCCCTAAAAATGCAATTAAATTCTTTCCTATAGTACTTTGTTCTGAGTAAGTCTCTAAATCTCTGTTACTGTCTAGGATTTCATTGATTTTTAGAATTTATGTACACCAATAAACAAGTAGTTGCAAAAGACTGAAACAGCTGGGATATAACATGAGTCATATTAATTGGCAAAACATGAATACTATGAGTGACAAGTGTTTTACAGCCAGGTTTTTCTGACAATGCAGAGTAAGTGCAAAGAAGGGCCAAGACTAGAACTGCCAGAGAAGGCTTCCTCTTTGTGTGTCCCAGGCAACTCCTGGAAGAAAAGTCTTGCTGATTGGCAAGACCTGGCTCTCAAGGCTTCATCCTGCCAGCTTTTAGCCCAAGCCTCCCATTTTGGACTATATAATTATTCAGGTTTGCAAAAGGCAGAAGACTCCTCTTTGTGTATGCACACCCCCATCTATGGAGGTACACTGGGAGACAAAAATAAGAGGTGCTTCACAGCCACAAACTGTAATTGGGCTCTGCATATGCAACCAGGTAGGTGAGACTTCTCATATTTAGAGCAAGTGGTATTACCAGGTCTTGTGATGTTACTAAAAGCCACGTGTGGTTTGGTGCTTTTCCTCAGGGTGCTGCTCCCTGTTAGAGGTATGTTGTTCCGGAAAGATCCCTGCATTCATTTTTTTTAAATGCTGCCAGGCAGCAAATTTGGACTTGGTGCGAAATGTTAGAGACTTTTCAGAAGCAATGTGGAGCATGGGCAAATAAACCCTCAAACAACTCCATTTCAAAATCTTAATGATTTTTTAAGTTTGCTTTTTCTCCCCTGCCTCCCTCTCCCCCCGCCATTATTTAACTCATGATGTCAGCAGAATTGAAGACATGGTGGTGCAGAAGCTTAGAAGAGCAGTTGTTAGCACATCACCTACCACCCATGCCTGCATACTTGGTGTGGACATGGGCCTGTATACAGACTTATAGATGCTACTGCTGGCCTGTCTTATCTCTCTTCCCTCCCCCGAAATGTCCTAGCTCAGGCCCCAGGACAATAAAGGGCATGCAGGCTGCTTTTTTACTCTTTGAAACACCCCCAGAGAATCATTCCCAAGCAGAGGAATGCTCACTATGGCCATACCCAGTTGAGCTAGAATAGCAGGTCTGCATGACAAAACTCTTCTTAAAGCTACCCCATTCACCACTGCTACTTGCTTGCCTTAGGTTTCTTGCCTTTCACTTCCTGCATGTGGAGAAGGTGTGGAGCAGAGCACTTGCGAATCAGGGTGAAAAACACCAAAAGAAGGGCTTTTTGCACAAAGATTGAGAATGCTTCCCATTAAACATACAACCACCTAAGCCGCTGACTGCACCTTCTTCAGGTTTCAGTAAGCCTAGCTGTGCTGCTCTTCGAGCCATTTCCACCCACAGTTACCCACCCATCCACCCTTTCTTATGCATATAATAAACCAAACAGTAAGCATGCAAAAAAGTATCCTTTCACCGTGTCACTCATAGTTACCCTGTCACAATTGTGAGTCTGCCTGTCATAATACAGATGCTGCAAGTTTACCTGAGTGCTCAGAGTTAGTAATTTCATGACTGGAGGCTGTGAATTGCAAATAATGCAAGTACTAAAAATCATAGCCCAGTGCCAGCTGCCCTGTAGGAGGGACTATAAACTCTGCAGCCAGAGTAAACAGCAGGATACTTTGAGTGACCACTGCTTCATCCTCCCACGTATATCTTATTCATCTTGTCTCCTTTTGATGACATTAAAAGCTGCTGAAGCATAAAAAGAAATATTAATCTGCAAGAGAAATATGAAGAGCAATTTAATACTCAGGCAAGCTAACAGATCTCGAATGATGGCATAGCTGTTACTGTCATCAACCAGCTTTCTAACTGAACCAAAGTTTTGGTAAGTTACGATTGTCAAGGAATACAGAAGTAGAGGAATATATGGAACATTTATATGACTTTTCACATGACCCAAAGAGGTGCAAAATTAGCTGTGCTGTATTGGATAGTGAAATAGTTGCATTTAAGCCACTGTGCAGAAGACACGAGCAAAGCTTAGAAGAGCTCCCTTGTTTTCCACAGTTTTGAATATCATCATTCCCCCTTCTCAGAGGTTATTGAAAATTATTACTGCTTGACTTGAATTGTTGGTGCAAATACAAAGGAGAAATGAGATGCCGAACTGCCCCCATTTTTCAAGCAGCCAGGCAGGTGTTTCTGAACAAATAGCATAAAGTTCTGCTGCTAGACCTGTAACAGGGTTAGTGTGGACACGTAACAAGGGACTCCTTACAAAACCCCTCCACCAATCTTTGTCAAAGAGCCGATTCCTCTGTACTCCGGCACAAATCTACTGAGCTTAACAGGTCTAATTTTCAGGATACACCAGTAGGATACCCAAGGGAAGCCCACAGTTACCAGCTCAGTTAAATTCTGGTAAGGAAAAAGCCCATGCAATCTTCAGAAGAAACCGAAACAAAGGCTCAGCAGCCAGCCATTGTGGCTTTAACTAATCAGAGAGAAACCACCTGCAGGAATACCCCCTTTTCTGTTTACTCCCAGCAGAACCTTCCAAATGATGATTAATCACTGAATAAACTGAACAACTGACAATGACATAATGACAAAGGGAAGGCAGAGAGGGGCACCAGCACTGGTGGATGTGGCTCGAGCATGGGTGGGTGGAATGGCCAAAGAAGATGGATGGCCTGAAAATGCTTGACACTTCAGTATCTCCTATGTAGCAGGAGGACAGCTATGCTAAAGGGAGCTGCCAACTTCAAGCAAATAATGCTCTGCACAACAAGCTGACACACTTCCTTCAGCTGTCAGCAGCAATGCAGAGGGGCAGCTTCCTCAGGAACAAACTAATGAGGCTTTTAATTGGGATGTGAAGCCCTGATAATAACAGAAATAAGAGATACTGTAAATGACAGGATAATCCATTACAGTGGAAAGCATTGTGAATGTTTTACTGATTATATCCACAGATTATCCTACCTATGTCCCTACTAATTTGAAAAATGATGAATCATAGGGATCAAACAGGACTCAGATGAGTCAATTAGACTAAGTAGTGATATCAAAAGCTCATATTTTCTGCACTTAGGAATCAAGCATACTTTGCCTAACAACAAACAAAAATGAGCTGTGTTTTACACTCTCAGTTGACCATGTCATTAGCAACATGGAAGAATACTTCTTTAAATTTTCCATTTTTTTTTCCAATGTTCTTGCCCCCATAGAGTCTTTTCTGGCAGATGTTTATTAGCAGGAAAAACATTTGAAGGAAATGAATTATTGTCTTGCAACATTCTGCTGATTCCACCTCTAATTTTATCAGTTCAGGGTTAGTTTAGGCATTTCAGCAAATGTCAATGTAACGAGAAAACTTTGACTGCTATTAGCCAAACTCTGCACATTCAGTACTCAGACCAAAACTGAGTTCCAGTGTACAACTGGGGTATCACTTTTTCTCTCCTTACGCACAAAATGCTCTCTCTGAAGTTGAAATGCAACTGATATAGGATTGAACCTTCGGGATACATTCACCATACATTGCGGTTTGGGCAGTTTTTTTACACTAATGCAGAATAATTAGTTAAACCTTCAGGAGATACATCAGGAGATACATGGGCATTAAGCACCTTATTGCCTTTGAAAACATGGTTGATAGATCACCTGATTTGAAAGATGCTTTTTACTGAAGAAAGAAAGATTGTCTGGCTCAGTCTTGTGCCAGGTTTGCAGCAGATGAAGCAAGTAGCAAAATTCAAATAATGTCAATAGGAGCAAATCCTTTTCCACTTATCTTGTGATTGGCTTTGTTTGATCTTAGGAATGTAGCACAGGTACAAATGAGGATTTGAAATAACAACAACAACAAAAAAAAGTTTTAATTATTTGATTTTCTGCTTTTGAAATTCCGTCCCTCCCTCCCCCCCCCCCACCTCCATAAGGAAAAAGAGAGAAGAAAGGGAAGTACTGGGCTAAATCAAATCTCAGATGCTTTTATTTTAGATTCAGGTTCAGTTAGAGCATTTTCTATTTTGAAATACTTCACTGAAAGCAGGAGTATCTACAGGTATCTGAAAACTACTGCGAATATTTTTTTATATCTCAAAAAAAGGCATTTTTTTAAGAGGAAAACATTCACAAACCACTTCAGCTATGCAGAATATAAAGTAAGTCCGATCTCATTCCAATTACGGCAATTTGCATTTTCTCACTGATTTAACAGAAAACAGACAATTAAGTTGAGAGCTACTGCAATGGTGCATCTGCACTTCCAGACTTTAGCCTATGTCAGTATTTTTATACTGTACTTAGCCAATGGTTTAGTAAAATTTAGTTTTCCCTACCATTTTCCATAAAATGTCTCTGTAATCAGATGCAGCTTTAGAAATATCTTAGCTTTGAAAAAAGAAAAAAAGAAAAACAAACAGACATTTAAGGACAGAGACATTTATACAAACACAAAGTAATTTCTTGGGGGCTGAAACCATCATCCAGCAGCTTTTATCATTACAAAACTGGGATCTTGTCACAGTGCCCAGAGAAGGACTTGCTGAGTGTCTTTCTGTAACAAGCAAAGCAGAGACTATTTCTTCTGTACAATACTCTTTCTTAGCACCAGAGGTGGATTAATTACACGTAATAATGTGCATTTCTATGCAGTAAGCTTGCAGCTGCCAAATACATGAAACTGTACTGGGCTCCGTCTGAGAAGCCTCCACCACCCCACCTCCTCAGTAGTATGAGCATTTTCCAGCCTTCCTGTTAAAGCTGCTTTACAAGAGAGGGGCAGAGAAAAGTGAGAGTATAAATTGTAGTGTAGCATTTAAAGTACATCTTGGGGCGCAGTCATTGCTCAAGGACTAGTTGTGTATTCTGCATATGACATCCCAGGTTCAGCTCAGACACTCCTTCTTCTGTGGCCTAAACCCTTTTTGAAGACAGGGTTTGGTTCCCAGTCTCACTTATGGACTTTCAGAAATTTTATCTGCCTTTAATTACAGTGTCACAGGACTGCCAGTACTTCCCAGGAACACTGCTACATACCCTGGAAGAGCTCCTGAATCTAAGTGTGTACATCTTCAATTTTATATTTTCATGCTGCCATATTTGTTCCATTCCACCAGCATATCAAATGCTTCCACATGACAGCTGTCCTGCATGTTATCACCAGCCAACTGCACAAGCATCTTCATGTTTCACATTAACTGTTTTTATCAGTTAAAATTCACATCACTCACAATAACTGGTCAAACTTCTTCACTCAAAACCATTCCTTCTCTCTCACTGGTACAAACAGTCGGTGCTAATTCTCATCAAAGTTCTCCCACATCAACTGGATTCTCACCCCAAACCTTCCAAACTCTCCAGTAATTCTGAGGAGTCTTAACTCTTAACAAGAATTGAGTTTGTGAAATCATCTAGAAGTCTTGGACCCCAGCATTGTATCCCCCAACTGCTTTGCACAGTCCTTTATCCAAGGACAACACATTAATTTGAGATCATTCAATGTTAAAGGTACACCTTTTCCTACAGAAAGGAATACTTCATTTTCATCTCTGCCCAGACACTAGTAACTGTTGCCAGATTTGCTAAATATATTCTCTACACTGACATCTTTCTATTACAGCACAGACTTTTCCACAGATTTTTGGAATACCAGTCTATGATCTCTGCTGTCCTCTCTGAGAGATGATCATTACTCACAATCACACTAGCTGCACTAGCTTCTTGATGCTATTTTTCTTTACACTCATACTTCTACATCTGTATTTTTGATCAACACCCCCCCTGCGCCCCCCCCCTCCAGTTCTTTTTCAGTGTCTGTTTCCAACAAATATTTTGCTTATTTCCTTTAGATTTTGTATATGTACTTCTTTTGATCCAAACAGGATCAGGAGATGAAGATAAAATGCTTTGAGGAAAAACTTTCCCTCTGTATTTATTCTCGCTTGTTATTTTGCATAGCTCTCTTCACTTGGCTCTTCAGAAAGAAGTTCTGGTGACCTTTGAAATGTACAGATAATTTTAAAAGGCTCAGCCACAGACAAGGTTAGAAAATTCGTGAACAGGCAGAGAAGAGCAGATAACTTGCTTTGTTACTGTTCCTTCATTTTCTTTAGATACTTCTTCTCTAAATTCTTATAAAAACATACATCCCAGTGAGTGAGGAATTAGTAGAAGAGAAATAAGAAAGTACAGACAGTGCATTTTCCCTTCAAAATGTTTAAAACATCTTGTGCTGTTTCTTTGCAACAGTGAAGATTGATGTCTTTTTTAGGATAATGCTTCAAGGAACTACATTACAAAAAATACCAGCTTCCTCTCAGCTAGTTCTCTGCATGTGGCAGGATATTGGAGAAAATCAGCAAATTTGGGATGTTAATGTTCAACCAGGTACAGTGAAGGGTGCAAAGCACTTAAAGACAGATCAGCTTGACAAACTCTGCACTCCAGCCTATTTAGCCAGGCATGTACTTTAGTTGTAAGTTGCCTTGTTTAATTAGCTGCTGAGGTGTTCCATCTTCATCCCTAGTGCCTCATGCCTCATAGGATGCAGACGCAATCACTGCTTGGGACTATGACGGAGCAGGGGTTGATTGTTCTACAAGATGTCCCATGGATGGGGACCAGACACTGTTGATTAACCATTAACTTTGCAATTCTTAACATCAGGTTTTTTTTCTTTCAGTGATGCTAAGATAGACACTTCGGAAAGATCTGAAATGTTGTGTAGATGACAGATTGCTTTGTGTATTTTAAAAAGGGCTGATCACAGCAGGCTCTACCACCAGTTTGAGAATGAGAAAAACATAGAGATGGTGGAACTTCTATGAGACTTTTCAAAAAATACATACACACACACAAGCACATTTTAAATGAGTATAGAGATGTCTCCACTGAACGTACTTCTAATAAAATATGTATAGAGGTTTAAAGCATACCTTGCTGAAAAACTGCTGCAAAACCACTTCTTAGCAATCAGAAAAATTCATTAGTCCATAGGTTTATGTTGCTTTTACAGAGGGGAAAAAGAGAGACTTGTAGAAAAAAACGTAGACTGCTCCGAACTAGCTGCAGAAACCACGCTGAAGTAAGTGTGCTCCTTAAAATACGTATGTCCCATGTTCACTGCAAAACCACTTGGAATCTTTTGAACCATTGCCTCTTTCCATCTTGAAATACCACCACAATTTAATTCTCAGATGCTTTGAGAGGATTTCTAGGAGCTCTGCTGTATTTAGTTTTCTTTATGAGCTTAGGTTATGCATTTAGGTTATTTCGGTTATTAGTTAGTTAACAGTCTAGACTTTTATACCTATCCTTTGCTCCTGACTCCAAATAACTATATAAGTAACCAATTTTCATTAGCGCCTCTGAAAACAACTTTAGTCCAGTGCTGGCTATTACAGTATTCACAAAATGCGTCAGTTTTAACTGTTCAAATTAGTAAGCCCATTCTCCTGACCTCTGAGCTTTCTTTTTCCACCCTTAAAGAAAGCATTGCAGAGAAGGGCACAGGAATCAAGCCCTGATATTGCCACAAAGCCTTTAAATTTCTTCAACCATTTCAATTTGTGGTTGGGCTCACTGAGACCACAGAAGAGCACAGACCTCTGGTGGTGATTGGCACTTAGTGCTGGGCAGAGATCCACATTTTATGATCCTATTTACTTGGGTTTGGAGCATGGTGGAACTGACATCTTGATTTATAACAGCCCAAGGGAGATTAATTCATGTCAGAGCTCAGAGCTGACCATGAAAATGGCCAGTATGGTGTTTTAATCAGGCCATGTCAGGTAGAGTCTCCAGACATCTCACCCCTATTGACTAGAGAAATCAAATGACAGCACTGAAAAGGTACTCATTTGCCTAAAGGGAGTCAGCTTAATTTTCTCAACTTAGTATCTCCCTTCATTTGCTTAGGAAGATGAGGGTATTGCTCTGCTTCCT
Organism: Strigops habroptila; assembly: GCF_004027225.2. Taxonomy (NCBI): domain Eukaryota; kingdom Metazoa; phylum Chordata; class Aves; order Psittaciformes; family Psittacidae; genus Strigops; species Strigops habroptila. The sequence goes on from NC_044281.2 coordinate 34,983,766, forward strand.
CCCAGATGTGTCAATAATTCACCAGACAGCAGGGATGAAAACACTGCCATCTTCAGCTATCCATCGCACACCTCTGAGCAGCAGCAGCACCAGCCCTTCAGCTGTCGCAGCTCATACCCAGTGTGCCCACTGAAAGCAAACCTGCCAAAGAGCATTTCACCTATTCAATTTGTCCCACAAGCCATCAGTTTCACAAGCTTAGTGCTTAGTAACAGCTGTAGGACACTCCAGAAGCTACTGCCTTCTGGCATAGCACCTGCCATGCAAGCACTTCCTACTCATTACACAGCACACACAGCCCTGTAACTTCGTAAGGATCTAAGGTCACAGGCAGGCTATCCGTACAAGTGAGGAGACCCCATTCCCTGAACTCTTCCCTCTTGCCTCCCTAGTCAACAACAACTGGAGTGTACTGAATTTCAGGACACACTGAAGAATCCTGCCATTTACCAAGTCCACACAGAGGCAATTTTTAAGAAGATTCTTGAAAGTTTTTGCAAGGCACAGTTATTTTTTGCCTTTTTTCCCCCCCAGTCCTTTAACTGACACAGAATGAAAGTTGTGTGATTTACATGTGCCTGGAAAGGATGGAAGCAGCTATTTTTAACTGTATCACTTGCTTTTAATTCCATCATTCGATTAGACATATATTTTAGCTTCAGGAAACTTTCTTTTCAAGAGGTGAAATGCCAGCACAGTACACTAGCAGAATCATTAGCTGTCAAAATAAAACAGGCTTCATATTTACAGAACAACAAGATCAACTACGCGCCACAGAAATAAGATGGCAGTGCACTTTTACTTATCGGCAGCTAGTGCAGTGTTTTCTGTATTAAATTTAATAGGCATTTTACATGGGATGTCAGATATTTTTGTCTCTGCAAATAGGGTTCTTTCCTTAAAAAAAAAAAAATAATAAAATAAAACAAAATTTAGGTTTCCTGCTGCTTATATAGGGAAATCGTTGAGGAACAGCACAGAACTGCAGTCTTACACTAGCAATGACTAGGTAGTCATCATTTTTAAAAACAATGTCACAAAAGCTATTTCGACATTGTCACTCTTAAGAATAATTAGTTTCCATCAAAGCAACAGATTATCTGTTCATGTTGTCCACTGGGTCATTACAATGGGCAACCAATACAGATAAATGGTATCTAATCTTTTCTGCTCTTCTATTGGACTGATTGATGGTTATAACTTCTCCGATATTATAAGGCAGAAAAATTATGCTGACATTTAGAAGCAAAAGCGCAGAAAGATAAAACTAAGTACAAAGCACATCCAACACCATGGGGAAAAGAAAAAAAAAAAAAAAGAAAAGAAAAAAAAAGACAAATAGAACAGAAAAACAAATGACAATTAAGCCAAAAGAGAATTATAGAGGGGAACAGCTATACGTTGTGGGTGGCAAGGAGCTCAATTAATTATAGAACATGAAGGGAAATCCAGGCATTTCCATTAGATGTTATTAAAAGACATATTGACTGAGCTTTCTTTACATGTTATGCCTTAGAGAAGACAAAAGGATTTCCCTAGTATTGATTTGTTCCTGGAACTGGTTGACTTTAAGACATGAAGAATAACATAATGAGAGGTGGCTGGGTAGCAAACAAGAATGAACGAATTGCTGCCACTGACACTCACATTTGTGAGCTTCCATATATTATTGCCTTTTTCAATTTAGCATTTTTTCATATTGCTTGTCAGAAACCACTAAACTGCAAGACATGCTCTGAACTGAAAACTACAATCATAGAATCATAGAATACCAGGTTGCGAGGGGCCTCAAGGATCATACAGTCCAACCTTTCTTGGCAAAAGCATAGTCTAGACAAGATGGCCAGCACCCTGCCCAGCTGAATCTTACAGGTGTCCAGTGCTGGGGAATCCACCACTTCCCTGGGGAGATTATTCCAATGGCTCATTGTTCTCATTCTCAAAAATTTTCCTCTTGCGTCCAACCAGACTCTCCCCAGGAGTAACTTGTACCCATTACCCCTCATCTTTTCCATGTCAGTCCTTGTAAAAGGGGAATCTCCATCTTCTCTGTTGGCCCCCTTTAAATACAAGAATGTGGTGATAAGTTTGCCCCTGAACCTTCTTTTCTCAAGGCCGAACAAACCCAGTTCTCTCAGCCATTTCTCACAGGTCAGGCTTCCCAGTCCTTCAATCATCTTTGTGGCCCTTCTCAGGACCTTCTCCAGCCTGTCCACATCTTTTTTGTGGAGTGGGAACCAAACCTGAACACAGTATTCCAGGCATGGCCTGGCAAGCACCGAGAATAGTGGGATAATGACTTCTTTATCTCTGCTGGTAATGCCCTTATTGATGTAACCCAGCATCCTACTTGCTTTCTTTGCTGCAGTAGCACACTGCTCACTCATACCAAGCTTGTTGTCCATCAGGACCCGCAGGCCCCTTTGCACAGAGCTGCTCTGCAGCCAGGTAGATCCCAGCCTGTGCTACGGTCCTGGACTGTGCTTACCCAGGTGCAAGACCTTGCACTTGTCCTTGTGAAATTTCATAAGGTCCTTGTCTATCCAGGTCTTCCTGCAGGGTGGCTCTCCTTTCAGAAGCATCCACTTCCCCAGTGGTGTCACCCACCCACCCAGTTTGGTGTCATTGGCAAACTTGTTCAGGGTACAGCTGGGCCCATCTTCCAGATCACTTATGAAGATATTAAACAGCTTTGGGCCCAATATGGATGCCCAGGGGACCTCACTAGTGACAGGTCACCAGTTTGAAAAGGAGCTATTTACCACCATCCCTTGGGTGCAGCCTGTCAGCCAGTTCCCCCCCACACCACACAGACTACTTAATCTAGACCATAATATATCTATTTCTCTATGATGAGGCTGTGGGAAACCATATTGAAAGCCTTGTAGAAATCCAGGTAGACAATGTCCACTGCACTCCTCATATCAGCCAAGCAGGTTACTTCGACGTAGATGGGATCAGGTTTGTCAAGTATGATTTGCTCTTGGTCAATCCACGCTGGCTTTTCCCAGTCACATGCTTCATTTGACTTGTGATAGCTCCCAGGAGGAATCATTCCATAACTCTTCCAGGGACTGAAGACTGATGGGCCTATAAGTTCCCAGATCCTCCTTTAAGCCCTTCTTGTAGAAGGGGGAGACGTTAGCTGCCTTCTAGTCTTCTGGGACATCCCCAGTCTCCACAACTTCTCAAAGATTATGGAGAGTGGCCTTGCAATGACATCAGCCAGCTCTCTTAACACCCCCAGGCGGATATTGTCAAGGCCCATCGATGTGTAGGGGTCAAGCTCCTGTAATAGTTCATATACAGACTACTCCTTCACTAATGGTGGATCTCTGCTTGCATCAACCTGGATTTTTGTTCCCAAGGCCTGAGGCTCAAGATCTCTTTAAACAATTTTAACTGTTGCTCATATAGGCTATATCACTCCTGAGGGACAATTACAACACATAAAACAGCTGACGTAATGATATTTCAAATATTAACCCATGCATATCAGGTTAACACATGTTGTGGTTTAAAGCCAGATGGCAAAAAAGTACCACACAGCCACTCACTCACCCCCCTCCCTTTTGCCTCTCCCTGGGCAGGATGGCAAGAAGAATAGAAAGAATGTAAACCCCACGGGTTGAGATAAGAACAGTTTAATAGCTAAAGTACAATATAATACTACTAGTAATAGTAATAATGGAAATAACAAGGGAAGATAATATAAAATTAAAAGGAGAAAGGGAAAAAAACCCCAAACACAAGTGATGCACAATACCGCTCACCACCCGCTGATCGATACCCAGGCTGACCTGAGCAGCGATCTGGGCCTTCCGGGTAACTCCCCGCCACGTCTATATACTGGGCATGATGCGCTGTGGTATGGAATACCCTTTTGGCTAGTTTGGGTCAGGTGTCCTGTCTCTGCTCCCTCCCAGCTTCCTGTGCCCCTCCTCACCGGCAGGGCATGAGAGACTGAAAAGTCCTTGGTCAGGGTAAGCGCTGCTCAGCAACACCTAAAACATCGGTGTGTTATCAGCATTGTTCTTAGACTAAAGCCAAAACACAGCACTGCACCAGCTACTAGAAAGAAAATCAACTCTATCCCAGCTGAAACTAGGACAACACAGATACCTGCAGCTAAATAGCATGATAGAACATAAATCTTCAGAATAAATTGGAAAAGTATATGCTTAAGTTCCAAAGCCTGTTTCAAAATGACTAAATTATATCATGTGATAACTTGAAAAGAGAATTTCCTATTGCAAAGTTCTGCTTAAGTCAATGTAGTGCTATAGATTTTGACAGTGAGTCATTTTGTTTCTTTTCTTTTACTGTATCCCAAGGCATTAGGATATACTTGAGCCTGGTTTGTTTTATTTTAAATAGAAATTTTCCTACACAAGTCTCTGACATAGAGAAAAATACCATGTTATTTCTCCAGGTGCACAATAATTTGATAATAACCTTTTTAACTGTAAAAAATTTGCCACTAGTATTAATTTACAAAAGACAAGGATTGAAATCTGAAGCTCTAGTGCTTTTGTCACAGTTTAATAAATGTTACTCTCCAAAATTTTGATTCTTTGTTACGTTTTTTTCTTTTAGGCTGTCAAATAACTTCAGGGTTGGGCTAACTATGATTGAGATGGATAAAACAGATCAGTCTTTCACTTAACCAGTAGTAAATAACAAAGCTTATCCCACTTCTTCAAAGCAAAAGCAAATCCAAATCTGCTCTGAAATTTAGAGCTAATCTAGGCTGCTAATAGAAATGCCTTTGAAAAAAGCAGAAACTTTAATGTGGCACTGGCTGGAAGGGACTTGTGCCTCTGAAAAGTGCAATTATCTCCCCATTCTTTTCTGTTCTTTTCTCCATGAAACCCCCTATCTACATAACCTGAGGGTTTTTTACTCTTATCACCAAGCACTCCTATGAACTAGAAGTTGTGCAAAATCCTATTTTTTTTTGCTACCTGTTCAAGTAAATGGAATAATATAATTTCAAGTCTGAGTATCAGCTCTTCCTCTCAATGACTCAAATAATAATACGTAAGTTTCTTCAATAAGCCCTCTATTTTTAGGAAATAATGGAATCAGAATAAAAAGATGAAACTTTCCACAAATGGAGACCCAGATACAACACAGATTAAGTCAATCAAAATCCTTCAAGATTTTTTTAAACATTTCACTTTGATTTTTTAAAATCAATTTAAATTCCTACGTGAAAACACACTTGGACTAAAAATTTAACTTTTAATTTTAAAAATATCCAAAGAAATAATTCCAGAGTTTCAAAGCTCTTCTTCTGTATTTTTTAAACAAACACTGTGTTAATAATCATCCTTTCTTTTTAAAAAAAAAAAAAAAGGCAAGCAGCTTTCATGTCATACTCTCATTTTCTGAGGAAAAAAATGATGAAATAATATTGACTTCTACTAATAAACAATGGGACCTTTAAACCTGTAATGCTTTGCGCAATTGTGCAAATTAAGGGGGATCTATTTATCACTCTCCTTGTGATTAGTAAGTTTCAAGAGATGATAATGCTCTGATGTTACATGTGATATCGCTGAGTGAATGAATGTAAAGTAGGAGGATAAGAAACTGTTTTATCTAGTTTTTTCTTCCCTTCTGTTGTCTGTTTATGCTGTGACATTTTCTTGTTTTAGCTCTCTTCTGCTTCTTTGGAAATTAAATGAGATACAGTATCTCAGAGACTACTGGCACTTATGGATTAGTGAGACTAACGTAAAGCAATTAGCTAGGGGGAAAAAAAGAAACTAACTGCTTGAATTAAAAAAAAAAAAAAAAAAAAAAAAAGAATTATAAAATGTTGCAACAAAAATCACCAAAGGTGAGGTTTGATAAAGAATGCCGGGCCTCGGAAACTCAAGACATGAGAAGGTGCAGGCAAAGCTTCTCTCTTGAATTATGGGGACAAGAAGAATGGATCAAGGAACGGTGGGGCTGTAATGACACTGAAAGAACGGCAGCCTCATGTATTCATCCTCACCAGCAATCTGCCAGCTGGCACCAACATTTTCTAAACATATTCAGGATACTCAGAACAAGATGTTAAAAGCAATGTATTGTACTCAGTTTGTACCAGGGAACCACAGACGTATTCCACCTGGATGCCAGAACACTTAAGTCTCGTGTGTTGTACATGGAAAACTATATTTGGAAACCCATTCCGGCAACTACATTTCTTTTGAGTTGTTGGCTGCCTGAACTCAGCTTTTATCAGTTTGAAGAAGAATGAGTCTATCTAAAGCTCATAAAAAGGAAAAGGGTATTTGTGCTGTGATATCCCTTTGCCAGCATCTATTCATGTTTATCACACAGGTACATAGACTGTGAAATCGGAGATCCTATGAGAGAAAGAGCTACAAGTATAGGTACGTAGTTTCCTATGCAAGTTGTTAAACTAATCTGAAGCTCTAGCTTGTCATCTACTTTAGAAAGAGCTCTGTTTAAATCACTGATATACTATTTATTTTGATGAATTAATTTGGAGTTTAATCTTGTATTCAGAATGCACTACTCCACACTGTTCAAGTTTAAAAGGTAATTTTGCAGTTTTATCTAAAGAGGGACAAATAAGCAACTTGTAGAAGTGCACTAGGGAAAAAACACAAAAAGGTTTTCTTTTCTACAGATTTAGAGATCCAAATAAAAAGTCACCACTAAGTCATGTAAAATTGTCTAGGCTGATCACAGACTCCTGACTGTCAAGCAAAATATCATGTAGCAAATTATAGGCAAAACTTTTCTTCTGTGTCCTGTACAATGGTAAGCAAAACAGTACTATCTGAGCCATACTTTTGATGACTGCATGCCTGGGAAAGATAGAGATGCAGGGGCAGCAGACTTCACAAGTCTCCATCCTCTTGTTCCCTAGCAGAGCTGATGAAAGGCAACATAGTGCATTTGTATGAGTATCCATACAGTGGATCATCTAGCCAGTCTTGCCCACAGGCTCAGGAAGCATTAGATTCCTATCATCCAGGTTTTCAGGTTAGTATACAAAATACAGAGAGAAGAAGGCTACCAAGACGCATACAGACTGTTTAATTTTAAGCATCTGACTTAAATGCCGTAAATTATACTCCAAGGGCATCCTTCTTCAACTACACATGCAGAGAATTTGCCTGTCTAGGCTCAAATCTAAGACACAAGTGGCACATGCGTGTTTCCCAGAGCACCCCAAAAGAAAGACAAGGTCCTACTTACAGCTGCTAGCCACTTGCACAGACAAAGTCACACCATCTTTTTTTATTTTGAGACTCAGCCAGGACAATGGGTCACAGACAGCACTCCCAAACAGGCTGGTACAAGGACCACAGAGCATGGAGAGAAAGGGATTAGCAGTTCCTTCTCCTTAAAAGTACCAGCTCTAGATCCTTCATATAAAGACCTTTAATGGTCCAGATTTCTCTCTAACCCAAATTCTTAACAAGCACAGACAGCCAGAGAGCCCAGGTGAAAGTCAGGCTGGCCTAATGTGACTCCAGCTGTAAGTGCTCTGAAATATATACAAAGTGAATGCCTGCAGGAGATGGCATGTATATCAAAACCTGTAAGGACTTTTTCCACCTGTCAGAATAGTGCAAAACCTGCAAAGAGTATAACTTCACCAACTCCAGCACATCAGTTTACAGGGAGACGGCTTAGGCACAGAGTCCCCAGTACCTCACTGTTTCAGCTTTCTGCAGGCCAGGGTAAAGGGCATAAAGAGACAGTTCTGTGATTTCCTCCTAACTTTGTGAACAAATGGCTCTCTCAAGATCACCATTCCTGCCTTCAGCTAGCACTGGTTGTACTGTCATTTGCAAAAGGTCAAACTAGATTCACCTGTGACTAATTCAATGAGTAGTTTGATTTTTACATTTACTGCCACACTTCAAAGCAAGAATTAAGAACACACTGTAAACATAACTCTTCCCATCAAACTATTCCATAACTTCTGATTACAGAAAAAATTCAAGTTCCTTGTTTGAAACCAGATGCGTTTTCAAGAGCTCTCCTACCTGATTTTGTGCGCACACACTTCAGAGGTATCTGCGTGCTACATGCTGAGAACAGCTTACATGTTGCAGTCACAGGGGAAAGCGTTCCTCAGTTCCGAACTAACAGGCACCGAGCAAAACTTGACTTTTCAGGTATGAAGGATATAAATATTTCTGAGATAGGAAACGTAAGTGCTTGACTATAAGAGCAACATGAGACAAAAGGCTAATTCATTTGTAATCTAAATTTACATAAGACATGCTTAATCATATCTACATCTAGAAAATTTTGAGAAATACATACATTTTTATTTAAAGTGGCCCATTTGAAAGGAAAGATGGTTTTGATCAACCTTTTTAAGCTTAAGACAAAAGGACTTCTAAACAGAGAGAGTGGGTACTTGAACAGCTACAGAACTTTATCTTACCAACCAAAGCAATTCAGGGAAGCAAGTGTTCAAATCAGGATTGACATGAGAAAAAAAATTAATTGAAAACATTTATTACTTGTAGCTTCTACTGCTCCATGACAACTGTCTCCACTGAACCAAACTGCTCTCCTTGCAAACAGAAGTATCAGCCATGCAATACTTGTGTGTGTAAGAGGAACCATCCTGGTTGGACAGGGCCTTGAGCAACCTAGTCTAGTGGAAGGTGTCCCTGCCCACAGCTGGGGGGCTGGGGGGTTGGAACTAGATGATCTTAAAGTCTTTTCCAACCCAAACCATTCTATGATTCTATAGCGCTTCTTAAGTGCAATTCACAAACCAGTTAGACTCTGGGATGTTGAAAATATGGAAGACTGAGAAGAGTGGCAAGAGAAGACTGCAATGATTTTATGTTTTATTTTTTCACAGGAAAGTAAGATCCAGGTCTAATATTTTAATACTGTATTGGTAGTCCTTAGACCCCTTGCAGAAGTTTTGTTTTTCTATGATTGACAGACACAGAAAGCAACTGGAAGAACGTTGTGTACAGATGGAAAATGTATCACAAATTGCCACTTAGCCACAGACATGGTATTAAGCAGTATTCCAAAGTGAGATCTGTATCCTTGCATTTCGATAACTAAAATCCTACCTACTTAGTAAATCATAACATGACAGAAGTCATTAAGTTCCTCAGGAGTCATCAGTGTTCCTTGAGTAGATGCTGTAAGGGTTTTTTAGCAATTATTTTTGCAGTGCTATCACTGGAACTTCACAGACACTAACACAACCAACCTATGTAACATATTAGTTGAAACAAGCCATAACATGCTCAGGTGTAATCTACACAGAAAAGACAAAAGACTACATCAAACATTTCATCACTGTTCCCCCAAGTAACACTATAATTCAGAATGTCCCAGAGCATGTTTGCAACAATACATCTAAACAGAGAGCTTAGCCCACGCTCAATCTCAAACTTTTCTTCACACACCCTGCATAAAAGCCTTAAGTCTAAATTCACAGAGCTTGCTCTCTTGCCTGCTGGGAATATTGAACTAAAATTCAGGACTGGGGCTCCTTGGTGTTCTACATCATGGAAGGTGAATGCAAAAAGTAGCCAGACTTGAATTCTGAGCAGGAAATCTTGCCCATATTTGCACATTTGAAAATAAGTTCTAAAAGCAAAACCTACCTAAATGAACAATTCTACCTCCCATTCTCTTTCTGTAACTGACCCAAACTCCAGCCTTCCATTTGAGAGGTTCACTAGAGACTAGTGTATTGCCTCCTTCTTTACATCTGCTGAAAGTTACTTTTTTCTTTATCCACTTATTTCAAGTTGTGCAGAATGTCCAGTCAGACATATATTTATTGCGAGACAGGTAAAAGATAGCAGAATTACAGACTGACGCATTGCAGGTTATAATTGAAAGACTCAATGGAGAATCTCACAATTAAATAAAAGAAATACTTAGGATGAAGCAGAGTTTGACAACAGTCATTTTTGTCAAAGCATCATATTTGAAGCAGTGGAAAAGGCACTGTCCTTGGCACTGAGAAATTTTGTCCGGCAAGAGAGAATTGTAACTTTCTTACCCTACAACTGAAATTCTGCAGTTACCTCCGCAAAGCCATGCTGCTCTCAGAGCCTGGACAGTTTTCAGAATCATCCATTGGCACAGAATCAATTCCAGGACATTTTCATTACTAGAATAGCAATACAGACAGCTCCCTCCAAACACTGGGGTACGATCTATAGCCAAAAGCACATTGCTGGAATTTACCTGGACTAAGTAACTAACCTTTACAATGGAGAATAGGGAGGGCTCCATCCTAGAAAGCCACAAGACATCTCTCCTGTGACTGCGCTAGCCACTATGCTGCCTTGGTACATCTTGGTATCTATATACAGGGGCTGCAGTAGAAGCCCCGAGAAAGAGGGGGCTGCTGTGGCTACATGCAACACATCCTTTTACAACTGGGTATCCTCAAGCCCCAGGAAAGACATTTTGCAGTTCTGCAGTTGCTTCCCCTGTCCAGCAGCACCAACTTTCTCCCTACGCATGAAGGAAGAACAAGCAGCATGTCTCACATACTTTGAAGGAAACTCATTCAGTCTTGCAGAGAGGTAAGAGGACAGGCAGGTCTTAGGTATCTGCTAAAGTGGACCTTGTCCAGTTGCCCCATGTATAAGAAAGAAACAGTCAGAACCACAAATTTCCCTCTATATGATTTTGATTACATAGCCAAGAGATAGTTGATGTGACTTTCTGAACACGTAACATGAGCCAGAAGCAGCTTCAGATACATGTACACACATAGACCATAACAACTTCTTCGACCTCACCATTTTCTGTAAAGAGACAAGACCATTTGATTGCATAGGGTAAATGAAAGTCTGTGACTATAAATGAAGCCAACACCTAACTTGAGTTTGGAACAAGATGTTAAGCTTCAGTCAGAAGACCCCTGGTCTCTCAGGTCTTACATTCAATGCATATTTTAAAGGCGTATTTGCTCTTAGCCATCAGGCATGTACACATACAGCAACATCAGAAAAGATCTGATGCTTACAAATTAATAACAGCTTTAAAACCGTGCAGTTTTCCCTGATGGAAGCCTAGCATTCTGTAATGGGTTGCACTGCTGTTAGGGGAAAATATCTACTGTTTTATAGTAATTTAAGTTTCAATGAAGGGTATTTTTCACTCTAGTCTCTTTAACAGTCACTATATGAAGTGCCAGAGCTTGTCTTAAACCTGCTATTTACTGAAGTGAAAAGATTTCCAGGTATGAGGAAAATGCAATATTATCTGTTATAGATCAAAAAATAATAATGCTTGTGATAGGATATGATTTTTTATTTTTCACATATATAAGTCTATATATTGTCTAGTATTGTTTCACCATTGTCTCATCATCAAGATTAACATTAAATCAAACAATGAATTATTCATGAGGTGTGAATAAATGGAATTAGCCTTTCTAGCGTTCACTCTGTAAATCACATCTTCTGGATAAATGCTTCCACACACACACACCCCCTTTTTTTTTTTCTTTAATGTCTGAACACTAGAAATAATGACCTGGCTTGCAGCCTTGCCAGATTAGCTCTTGTTAGGGTGATATTTTTAGATGAATACAGGTCTCATCAACCAAGAAATGTCAGGTCTGCTATCATTCCTGTTAGCTTCCTAACTTGCAACAGTTTCCCTGTCCATCCCTAAACTCTACCTTCACCCCTAGTAGCCATGGTACCTGGAGCTCAGATGATTTGTTGAGCTTGACTCATTATCTACTGTGTTATAACAGCCGTTAGAAACTGAATGACATTCAATTAAAATGATATTAGCAGCTCAGGAGTGATTTTGTTTAATTTACTCCTACTCAGATGTAAAAACATTAGTGACTTTTTTAATTGGACCTCATAATGTCTAACTCCTACTCAAATGCAATGAAATTAAAGACTTTGGTGGCTAAATACCGCTTAATTTACTCCTACCCATCTATAATGACATTAAAGATGCTTTAGGGTAGATATTGTTTCCAATCATTTATATTCAAAAGAAATCTGAGCTTATAGGTACTATTATTGAGCATATAATAAAATCATACAAGAAATGTATCTATACGGTAGGGGATAGTTGGTTACAAGTAATATTAAAAAGTAATCATTCATTTTTAATGCAAGGATATTAAAAAGTAATGTTAAACACAAGAATTTGTGAAGTTTTCTGTTCTTCACAGCCTCTTCAAGGACACAATCCTTTCCTTTTTTAATTCAGAGTGTGGATTTACATGAAACATTTTTCTTAAATTGCACATGGTTTTAAAATCTTTCTTAAGCGGTATTTATACGATAAATCCAAGGCTGACTTGTGTCATTACAGGAATAGACAGCAAAGCATACTTTTCAGTAATGGGGTTCACTTTGCTCTGTAACTGTTTGTAATACAGCTTAATGGATTCTTCTAAAGTTCAAACATTTTAGAGGATCATGTGGTTCTCTATCACATTTACACTACATCACCTCCCTTTTAAGTATGACTTGTCCTATACTGAGTTGATGCTGTTTGCTTCTAATACAGGTACCTGCCCTGTATTTTGTAACATCGATGAGGCTGGACCATCAAATTCTTCACGCATCTTTTACACAAAAATTCCCTTAATTTGGCCTTTAGCATATCTCTCACTTCCCCTTCCCAGCTTTAAAAAGCAAAATCATTATTTAAAATGCCTGCCTTCACTTAGATAAACCCCTAATTATTAAAATGAAAAGAATTTAGAAAATTTCACTTATGCTTGTATTATGAAGACAAGCCGTGCAGACGACAGATTTGCTCTTCAGATGGCAGAACAAGATCTCTCCTTTAATCTTGTACTCTCACCTAGTGTGTGGCTATGGCAATGTTCAAATGCAAAGGCCTGTTCCAGGTAACGAGCATAAACCATTGCCAAGGGAGGCAGGAGATACATCTTCTCTCTTGGCAATACACAGCTAGCACCCTTGTCCTGCTGACTGGTGGGTGGTTCAATGACTGTCTTTCATTCTGTTCTTCAAGTGATGGTGCCTTATACCAGCCTCTTCCCATTCCAAATGGAACACGAAAAGCAAAGCCTGTTGGAAACCATGATCCCCGATTCATTTTCTGATTCTGAAGCAGGAGCCAATGCGCTACTTCTGGATTTCTCGTGTTGCAAACTATTTTAAAATAGTTTGCTAGTTTATAATGCTTACTTTGTAATAATTTTAAGGTTCTATCATAAAAAACTGTTTTAATCCTGGAAAACATTTGCATGCTATTTTGTAATTCATTCCACTTATATCTGCAATTTGGACATGGGAGGATTAAGAATAATTTTTCCCTGGCCAGAGGCTTGCAAGGGGTGAAGCATTGCAGGCTTGAAACACTAAGGAGCTTCAACACTAGCAACATTAGGAACTATATAAGCACTTTAAGTTAAGCACCAGCTAACACAGATCCTTCATGTGTCTTCTGCTCTGACCTGCAACAGGTCACGCAACAAAAGGGACCACTCTGCTCAGCTGGAGCTGGGAAGTGTATTCCCTCACGTGGTTCCTTTGGATACTGCACCCAGGTGAACAGTACTCTGGCCTCAGCCACAGCATCTTGCCACGCTCTCTGTCCTGCTCTGTAGCCTGATTTGCAAGATGGACCACTCTGGGAACTTATTCAGTATGAACCACAGACTTCAGGTGGTGAGTTTGAGAAATGAGTTCACTGTGGGGTCTTGGGCTCAGAGCATGAGATACAATGAGACTGGCATAGGTATTTTGCTATAGCAAAGCCAGAGCCTTCAATACTTTACACCCTACATGTTTATGCCACGCACACATGGAAGTGTGGTGTCATGACTAAACATTTCAGCAGGAGCTTGGAGAAACTCTCCACGATCCCTCTGGTGCCTCTCCTCACCTCCCAGACCAGAAGCTGCCAAGCTCCCACAGTGAAACACTGAATTTGTGCGTTGACCTGACGCAGACGTGAGTATTTGGGTCTGGAAAGGGTCTGCCACCATCCAGAGATCAGTGACTAGTAGGCTGTGTGTGCTACCATATCCCATGTTATAGCTGCGTATCTGCGTGCATGTGCACATTTATTTCAGGGCCATAGCTACTCCTATTTTACCCTTGCTGACAGGATTATCTAAAACTTGTCTGGGTTGACACGTTGGATGTATACTGTTCGCATTGTGGAGGAAAAAGGGGCACCCTAGGTGCAATAGAAGCTCTCGGAGTAACAAGGTTATTACTATAATTTGCACATGGCTCAGCTATCAACAGAATAATTACAATTTTATAATATTAACCTGCTACCGATATTTAGCATATTTACTGTAGGTATGATTAATGTAATTGTTTCCTCTTAAAAAGTGGTCAACAGGGACCACTGAGCATTTGAATTTCTGTTGTCACTACATCTTTCTCTCACTACTTTTTTTCTGGCATTTCCTCCCCTAAAGCAATCTCTGAATAACCTACTGCCAATGGGTACAACGCAAGGGAGGGGAAGGACAGTTACAATATGGTGAGTAAAATGAGCATTGATGGATAATGTCTGCAACAGGGAACACCAATAAAACACTGTAGAAAAGAAGGTGGATATTAAAAACAGTGATTAACTGATCAAATTATGACATTCCAGGAACACCAAAGTCTGAAACATGCAAAAATATAAAGGGACTTCTACTTGGCTTCTATGTCTCAGACATTAAAGGAATCATTAACAGAATACAGTTCTCAACACCTTGCACATATATTAAAAATTACTCAATATCATCAATTCAGGTGCAAAATGACAAATTTCAAGATATGTAGCCAAGAACATATTTGTCTGCATGGGAAGCCTCTCAGGGTGCAGCACAATAAAGCACAGACTCTGATTTAATTGCAGTTTTCTGTGTACTCCCCCTGAAGCCAGAAGCATTTTTGAAGTCAAGGATACTATGACCAACATGAAGTCCTTTAAAGGATTGAGACTTAAATGCCTACACTCTGCAGAGATGCTTTATATTAACAAGACATTTTATGTTAACAAAGAGCAAGAAAGAGCACATATCTTCAGCAGGGAAAAAAAAAAATCCATATAGCTGCCCTTTTCTAAGTGAGCATCTAAGACGGTCATATTTAAAATGCCCATTGACCTTCATTTAGTTCTCCGGCTCCAGTAACATGGGCTATAAGCAGATCACTTCCCATGGAAGGCAGCCTCACCAACCACAGGAAAGACCAGTCCAGAATGGGCTAAAGAACATCAACTCTTTGCCACCACACTGCTCTTCAGGCAATCCCATTTAATCTTGATAATGTGTCTGCAACACATTTACAAGGCACCCTAATTCTCATTCTTGACCCATTATATAGAGCACTCAAACAGCCTATATCCTCACCTATCCAACCTCATTTTATAAAGCCATTATTTAATACACGCACTAATAAACCTCATGCTTATATATTTTCTAGTTTTCCGGAAAAAAGAGAGCTTTCTTTATTTTCTATCTCTAACATCTATTTCTAACATCTCAAATAAATGAAATGTTTCTGGTGCAACTAGTTCAGAATTGTTTTGGGAAAGAGGAAGATAGCCTCTAATTTTCATGGTGGAAATTTTAATAAACAGCACCCTCAAGAGGATTAGAACTCACTTCCTTCACTATTTGAGAAAAAAAAATCAGTTGCTAGGCTACCACTTTTGAATACAGCCAGAATAATTTCCAAGGGTTATTTAAGGCGTTTAACTACAGAACAGATCCTGTGCGGGAATCCATGTATGCACTAATACTCCCAGTCACAAGTGCTACTGTGGTGGCCCTGAGGCACGTGGTTTAGTGTGAAACTGGGGCTCGCCAAGATCAAACAGGCAATCAGTCCCCATTGTGAAACCATCCTTTAAGGAGATGACTTTGGAAAGGGATGAGGAGACAGACTGCTCTCAGGCTTCCTGTTGCTCTGCACATTTGGGAAAGTCTTTGTGAGAAAAGCTAACGCAGAGAGAGGTCTCATATTTTGTTCTGAGGGTGACGAGTCCCATGGCCATCCCGGCTCGTGAGCTGAAGGCATGAGAGCACACCTAGACTGTTTTCTCACACTACACCAGGATAAGATGCAGACACATGCTGTAGACATTTGGGAAGGAAGCATAGCAGCTATACCCCATACTGGGTAATGGGAGGACTGACTGGAACTAAGGGCACACTGCCAGTGCCGTTCTTCCCCAGGACACTCAGGAGGTCATTAACTGGGGGCAGTGTGAGGAAGATTATAACCTCTGCCCCTATAAATCTCAGCCTGAGCCAAGTCGTCTTCAGAGTCTTGAAGGAACGCAACTTGTGTAGTTTGTCTGGATTTAACAGTGAAATCTTAAAAATCATGTCTCGGAACCAAAATTGGATGTGCTGAGGAACAACCACAATTTGCACAGCATCAGAAAAGTCACTCTAGTTCTTCATTCTACCATATGATAGAGTGTATATATTTTCTTTGCAGAAGTAACACCGTCCAGATGCCTCTTCCCTCTTCCACTCATTCTTTACAACTTAACACATACATCAATACCACTAAAACTGATTTGCTGGCTTCTTAGTGTTAACTTCACTGAAAAGCAAGATTTCCAAGAATACCAGAACACTCAATGTTAAATACAGCAGTAATTTACAGACTGAATAAATCTGATTCCCATTTGGATGTTTCTCTACATGTGTTGACAATGCTCAGGTACAGGGGATTAGATATTTGATATTAGGTTTAAAAAGAATCCTGCAAAAATAAAGTAAAACCTTAAGAATGAAAAGTTAATTAAATAATTCAGAATAATTATTTTACACTTAATTTAGTAAACTGATTTCCAAAGGAAGTATGTTGGGTTCTCTACTGCAAAATTGCACTCAGAGTTTGCTATATTGGCAAATGCTGTTATTTAGCATTTTTGGTTTAATTATGAGCACTTTCTCTGTGATTATAATTTTTTAGGATAATTTTTATGGATTAAAAAGATACCCTTACCATACAAAAAGTCACTGTGATCTAAGGAAGCCTAAGCAAGGGTAGCCTTCTGAAAAGTAGCCAGATTCATGCCTGATATTGTCTCAGAAAAGTGTGAATTCCTAGAGATGGAGTACCCAGCCAGATACAGATGTGACTGGGACTGTCAGAAAGCACATTTAATTCATCTGCTAAAAGGAAGCAGCTTTGTCAAATCAGACCTGACAATTCAGAGCTGTTTTCACAGTTACACTTTGGCATGAAGAACTATTTTTAAATTACTTTTTCAAAACATTTTTATAGCATTTTTATTACTTTTTTTTTTTAAATCTAGATGCTTTTATTAAAGCTAGAAATGAGATGGCACGTATATGCTGAAGAAAATTTGGACAGAAGTAACTCAGATCTGATCATTATTCCCTGGAACAACAATAAATAGCTGTTTATCTGTGATCATGCTACTTGGCTGTAGCATTAACTTAGATCAAAACTTTCAAGATTCACATTAATGTGAGCTCCACAAATTATCAGCTATACACGCATGAATGGCTCTGGTCCCATTATTCTGAGATAATTCATTTCCTCCCATTCTCCCAAGTTTTACCATCCTATCTTAGCATGTCTGGCCAATTTTCTGACATGAAAGCCTTACTCAAGCATACTGATTGCTTACTTTACTTTACTTGCCATGTACAGCAATTTTTGTTAACTATTTTAAAATCCATATATATAGATGTCTCTATATATAGGCTACATATGAATAAGAGAGGCTAATACATAGCAATTACCTCCATCTTCTAATTGCTTTACTAATTTTATTTGAGATAAAAATGGGCAGGAAATTTCTGTGTAATTCTTAATTAAGGTTTCTTTTTCACCCTTCCATAGTAGTATAATATACTGGGATAGAAATACAGCTTAACTTACATTTCACACTCAACCATATTCCTTTTTATGCTGTAGTTAACAAAGGTGTTCATGAATCAGCTGAAAATCTCTATTCATAGCTGGATGACACTTTTTCTTCAACTAACAACAATCCTCAGTTACAAATGCCAAACAGGAAGAGCACATCTGTGAAAAACAAGCCTCTTAAACTGAACGAATGAATAACAATGACGTGTGGGTTGTGCTTTCTATGCAGCAAACTCTGGGAAGACCTTTCTGTGAACAGCTATCTGATAACAATTGAAGACGCTTTGGTGTTCCTACTCGCCTCCCACAGCCCTTTGTATCAGCAGCTCAGCAGAGAGAGTCTGACAGCAAGATTCCTTTGTCATTTGAAATTGCAGGTACTGTAACTCGGCTCAGTGCTGCACAAAGGGACCTCTACTGAGTGTCTATGTGTTTGTACAGAAAAGCCAGAAATTTCTCAATGGATGGTTCTCAGTGTGCTGCACAAATGGTTATCTATGAGTTACCCCAACTAAATGGCCCTCTGCTAAGTAACCTCTCATTACCTTGGTCTCCCTGATTTACACACAGCAGCATCCCTATTTCCAAATAAACAAACTAAAGCCATACAGCACCTATCTAAAGCCCTAGCTATGCTGTACAGAAAACCTATGCTGCGTGTAGTTCCTCTCCCACTTAGCTGCAAAGGCGAGGAGAACAAACCACCTGTGCTTAAAGCATCATTAGGTTCTCAAATACCGTGCTGAAAACCATAATGTACAAGTCTATAAAAATGGAAATTACAAACAGAATAAAGTTCATCTTCACATCCAAAGCTTAGTGTAAGAGACATTTCTCCATCATTCTTACAGGCCCACTAGAGAGACATTGTATCTGAATATAAATATATAGAGGTATGTCTGAATATAAATATATAGAAGTATGAACATAAGGAAATCATTCTCAACTTGCAAGCTGCAGTCTGCCATGAACAATCCCCCCCTCCCTTTTTTGCATCCACAAAATTAAGGAATAACTAAAAGTATTTGCAACACTTCATTCATCGTATCAGAGACTGCTGCAGATAGAAAGGACAAGAATATTAGCACTGGCAAATTCACATTGCTCTTTTTCCTCAAGCCCCACACAAATTATTTATTTAATCCAGCAACATAAAAACAAGGAACTGTCAGAGTTCATCCCTAAAAGAAATCCCCTTTGACTCATAAAAGGCAGACCTCCCTAGCCCAGAAGAGCAGACTGAAGCCATGCAAAGCTTCTTAAAACAAGAAAAGGGACATGCATTTTAGATAGACGTAACATACACTTTAAATTTTGCAGAATCTTCCATCTCAGCAGAAGGCAAGATCTCAAACACTTCAATGACATGAGACACAGGATCTTATCTGCTCACTTTCCTTCTTGCCAAAACAGGCTACAATTTTCCAAATACATGAGACCATATTTTCCCAAACACTTAAAATCCTAATCACTGGAATCAGTCTGACAAGTTAATTTATTTGGACTTCTTCTACCTCATCAACATGCTAGAGCTCCAGGCTGTAGCATAATCTCAGCATTTTTCTCTCCTGAAAAACAGAAGTTACTAAGTGGAAACAACTTTAAGTGCTCTGCAGCAATTGCCACATTCCCAAAGATGACTTCTTCTCACTCCTTCCATCAAAAATTGAGCAAAATAGAATCTTTCTTGCCTCTTAGGGGTTCCCATCCATGGCTTTCCATGCCTACACTTGACGCCATTTGTCCAGCTATAATGAAGATGAAAAGATGAAACATTGTTTAAAGTCACCAAATCTCTGATTTGGGTTTTATCCTATCACAAATCTGTGAACGTGAAGGAAAAGAGCTTGCTTTACAGAAAAGACTGGAAATGCATGTTAGACGTAGCATGCTATTATAGCGATGAATTGCACTGTCTAAAAGTCAAAGCACAGGTCTCTGGGGTACAACCCACTGTTCTGTTCCTACTAGATGTAGAAGGGACACGTGTATCCAGTGCTTCTGATTTCCCCACCTGTAAAAATGTGAGTAAGTAACTGTTTAAAGCAGATGTTTCAACATCCATTGCCTTAGCATTTGCAAGCCTTTATATGTCCTAGGCTAGAGAGTACTCACAAAAGCTGAACGTAGTATTAGTTTAGATCATATTTTCTGCATTTTTGTCCTCTCGTTCTTAATTTTGAAGGACAACTGCAATTGCAGTTCATCCATTTAGGCTCATCCTAAAGTCATTATTTGTTATGATGCTGTTCCTGCCTTCAGCTACAAAGAAAATGACTATCCCTACCCCCTCAGAGGCAGGATTAACAGCCACAGAAAATGAGTTATGGCTAGTCTAACTGACAGGAGCTCAGAAGCAAATTCATTTTCAGAAGTCCACCTAAGCCCAGGAAAGAATTCTGCGTCCTGTGTCTTCTTAATTCTTTCTCACAGCTGTATAAAGAAAGTATACAATGCGTTTTATTTCATCACCAGTCTGCACATTCAAGACATGCTGAGAACTATTGGTGCTAAAGGTAGCGTGCGAACTAAGTGGTGTGAAGTAAGTCGTGCAACAATATATAGTGCTTGTGCACTCACATGTCTTTTTAATTTTTTTTTTTAACATAAGCAATGTATTAAAAGTATCGTTGGCACAGGTGGATCATTTTCTTTATAGGTGGAAATATCATTATTTTACTTATGTCTCTGTCAATCTCCAACTAAGCAGGCTAGAGGGGAAAATAGGCTAATGTTTAGTGAGATTCTTTACAAATACATTTGGACAAAACCAGCAGTAACAAGCCTCATCATTTTTTCTTCAATCCATAGTTTCACCTTTCTTAACAGAAGAGGTGCCAGATGGAGCTGCATGAGCTTATTTTGGCTGAATTTAGTCTAGAAGATTCATAGATCCTGACCTGAGTGTTTTTAATGCCTCAGTAGATTGATGGGTATGCTCATCCACCTTGCTCAGAACTAAGCTGTTATCCAAGTAGACTATGACCGCTATCAGCTTCTGCCCACTAGACACTACTGAAGAAATAACCCTTGAATCAGCTGAAGACAAGACATTTTGGAATAAAAATATAGACTGGATGCTGATATACTGCACAGTGCTTATACAGATTAACACCACACAACGATGATCTCCAAGCAGCCTTCCAAAGTGGTAATATTTCAGTTTAGAGATCAGTGTACAGCTTCCAACTAAATACACTTCGAAATCACAAGCCATGTTAAAAAAACACATGGCATTTTGAAGAGGTCTGGTTTTTGAAGTCGTTGTAGTGCAAAAATGTACTTATCTACCTGCAGCTGCAGCAAAAAATTATAGTATTCTCCATGGTTCAGAGTAATCAATAAAATGAAAACTAAACAAATTAAATTCTCACGAAAAGTGAGAGAAGATATGAAGTAAATAACAAACACACAACAGCTGCAGCTTCTCAACGTGGGACTCCAGAACACACTGTAAGTGTACTTCATGTCATATATAGTGAGTGACCTGTACAACAAGTCATTGGGAACATTCAGCTTGTTACAAATGAAGCACATGTGTTCTGATCTGTTTTGCATCCAGCTCTGAGTGTAACTACACACACGGCTGAAGATCCACATGTGGACTCCTGCCACTACCAACAGCTCCACTGAGATCCATCACACAATAAAGAATTTCCTGCACAGATCCAGGCTGTAAGATCCATGCCTTAGTTGTTCCTTGCCACAAATATAAACAAAACAATCAAACATCTCAAGGTCTACCTGGAGAACATGTCCTTATGTTACTTCAGGAGCTGAAGCCGAAGGATTTAAAGGGTTTTTTTGAATTCTGGAAAGTGTTTATATGTTTAATGAAATACTTACAAATATGAACTTGAGTCTTACTGTCTTCCATACCTCCTCTACCAAACTGGAGTAAATGCTTTGCTGGATTAGGTCATATAAAAATTTTGCATATTAAAAAAATAGATGGAAATACGTATTACATTTATTTTAACACAATTGTGTAATTTGAGGTTTATAGAGCCATGCATAAAGCATTTGTTATTCTACCTATAACAAAACT
Source organism: Strigops habroptila (assembly GCF_004027225.2). Lineage (NCBI taxonomy): Eukaryota > Metazoa > Chordata > Aves > Psittaciformes > Psittacidae > Strigops > Strigops habroptila. Next base: position 35,005,663 of record NC_044281.2, read on the forward strand.
GATCTATTAACTCTGACAATATTTTTAGTACATATTTTGTTACAAAAGCATTAAGACACGTTATGAATCATTCTGGCATTATGAGAGTTAATAGAATACTATATATTTTTCAGGATTATTAATATTTAGTGTCGTTCAGTAAATTAAAAAATCAAGTTTAACTAAGGTTAAAAATATCTGATGATACAGTACATAGATGATTGTAAATGTATATTAATGAAGCTTTACACAATTGACTGGGTATCTTTTCGTTAATCACTCACAAAACCATGCCAAACATATATCAAAGACTTCAGCTCCTTTTTCATCCAATCTTCCGACATTTCATTATTATGGTTACCTGATTAATGGATGCAATAATATATGTGGCATGATATGATATGTTCACATTAAATTTTAATCAAATATTACTAAATTCAGAAAACATTAAGTAAATCATGACTGATGAGGCAATATTGCTGTACTGTCATATTGATGGTTAGAGAAACTCACTATGGAGAGTTACAGATTAAGGAAGAGAAGTAAATCTTATGAGGAAATAGAAGTATCTCAAGTTTAACTAGTTGGTTCTTTTAAAATTGCCTTCCAGCCAAAGGCTGAATATTAGATCCATCAAAAGTATTCCAGTGTTTGTAACTGATATGGATGTTTTGTTTTCTTCTACTGCAAGTTGTCTCATTCTTTAAAAAGCATGGATTATCATATACTCTGCACAAGGGCCTTTTCCAACAGATGATGGCCTGTGTAGTGGAAAAAACCACATTATTCCTCACTGCAGTTGGGAAAATTAGCCCAATTTATCTAAAACCTTGCTATGATCTGAGAAGCAGGGTGTCACACACATGGGGTACACTTGGTCTGTTCGTTTTTACCTTAATTACACTACTGTCACTTTGCAGAAGATGGACAGGGAGACAGATGGGGGTTAGAGTTTGCAGCCTAGATCTGCAAATGGAAGATGGCTTCATCCTGAAAAACCAGATGATGGGCCTCCACTGCTGCAGACAGCAACTTTCTTTTCAGCTTTAAACCTGTCCATCTGAAAATTCGGAACTCATATTTGGCAATAATTCTATATTGCATTTTTAACTAGCAGCAAGGAAATAAAACACTGAACTGGCTTTTTACTGCTGTGTTTGAAACTGAGAGCTAATTGTATTTATCTACTTACATTTCCTATTCTAGTGAAAAGTCAGATGGTATTTGCTTATGTTGTCCTATCCTGCCTTGGACATTCAAATCCTCCTCTCCCTGCCCCCATAACTGAAAGATTCAACTTATAAATTCAAGCACTATTCTTTTGTTTATATCAAACAAGTTATTTACCCAGAGAATAAATTCCATCTTATGAGAGTTAGATGACCCTTCAGAAGCTAAAAGATGAACCCTGAATACCCATACAGGAGGGAGTACCCCCTAAAAGACTACAACAAAATAATATAAGTGATAACCTGCACTGAAAAAAACTTATTCCAATAAATTTAGAGCTCCTAGAAATAGATATTCTCAGGGGTTAATTCTAAACTTTCAGTGTTATAATCCATGACTATGCTTGCATAGAATTTCAGTCCCATGGTAAAGACCAAAGAACTCTCTTCTTCCAGTTGTTTGTACCTTAAAAACAGAAATGAAACCAGTCTTGTCACATGACCATCTTTTTGGTAGATTCCAACTCCAATATAACAGATGTCACTGGATCTTATTTTGAGTAGGTAAGTAGTGTACAAGTCCTGCTTAACTGCTTAATTAATTGTATTCAAAAATGTAGTTCATTGCATAGCACTTTCCATGAGACCTTTCCAGTCTGTTTGCCTCCTGGTTTCACTTTCAGTCCCTTTTCTTGTCTTGAAAGATTGTAAGGAGTGTAAGACTGCCTTGTATTATGTGGTCATGCTTACCAGCAAGGGAAATCTTCGTACTAGTGCACTTCACAAATAAATATGACTCAATTCTGCAGCTATATTCTGAATATTAAGAGCAATAAATATTTAACATGCTTAGCTGGAATTTATTTTTTTGGCCACTTGCTTTTTGCTAGAAGTCATTCCATGTTAAGTATCTTAAGGGAAAGCATACAGATAATAAAGGGGGAGAGAAAAGGAAATTAGAATGTTAAAGTGGGTACAATGAAGTTAATAACCAACTGGGATAAACTGGGAATGAGCTCTGAGTATTGATGCATCTTGTAGCTCAGCTGAGCTACGGGTTTCATATTGGTTAGATCTGTGGCACAAGGATTTCAGTTAAACACCTTCTTGCTGTAAAAATGTGTTTGAAATTTTTTGAGTGCGACTTGCTCATAATGTGAACAGTTATGAGAATAATTAAAGCAAATCACTAAGTTATCTTCCTCCATACCCAGATAAGTTTTGTACGGTTACAAGATTAAAAAGCACAAAATTCCTGTGAGTGTAAGACCTAATAAAAATGGAAGAATACATCCAAACCCACAGCTCTTACCTCAGGCAAACTCCCACTGGTGTTGGCACCTCATGCAATGCAGAGAAGAGTGCAGACACTTCAAACAAAATTGCCTGGAAAGGTTTGATTCACTCTCACTTGATTAATTGAATGAGCATATTATAAGTCAGTCTTGCAGCTCTTTCTTTTCTCAGGAATGGAAACATACCAGAAAAAAAAAGAGGCAACTCGAGGTGCCCAGTAAACTTTAGATCACAGACTGTGATGTTATGGCTCAGGCCTCCAAAAAAATGCTGGCTTCCACTAGAATCTTTTGTTAAAATCAAGGTCCAGCTTTTAAAGACCCAACATAGCCTTGTAGTCTACAGGGTTGTGCCAAATACCAGACCTCTCTCTTGTTAAAAGTCAACTTGAAATGGCCATATTTCTTTGCATTTCAGTCTAAGAGAGGAAATCCAAAACAAACCAGAATTTTTTTGCCTGAGCGGTTATAATGGGTGATGTTAATTGGATTTCAAAAAAGAGGCAATTTTTATGGGCAAGGAAGGGAATAATCTTCTGTCTAGATAGAGAAGCACTGCTGTAGAGTTAGTATCTGAGAGCCAATTTAGAAAAAGAGAAAGAAATCTGTGCTAGTGATGCAAGAACAGTACCTTCATATCTTTTAGGAAAGTAAAGCTGCTAAACAAACCTACTTTTGCCCAAGCTTTTTAAATCCTCAGAAACCAAAGCTGAAGAGTCTTTTATTTTTGTGGGCCAGCTGAGAGAAGCATTGTTCAGCTGCCTGTGGCAGCATTTAGGAAGGCAGTAACAGAAGCAATGATGCAGCACTGGCCCTTTCAAAGATGAGCATGAGTGGAGCAGCAGATCTGAGTTGGGGAAACAAGGGCAGGCCTGTGGGTTATAGGTGAGAGGGGATTTGTGGCAAGGGTGGGAAAGTGATGAAAGGGAGGGTGGTGGCTTTACAGGAGAGCTGTAGGAGAGAACATGTATTAAGAAATGTTAGGAAGAAGCTTGGGGCAATGGAGCATGAGCAAAAAACATGGACATCCTCACACTCCCAAGTTTGACTTCTTATCACCACTTTCAAATGGCCAGCTCCTTCTGACCCCCATTTTTGCTGTCAGAAATACGTCAGCCTTAGTCAATATAAAGGAAGAAGTTCATCATTATGCCTTCTCAAAATACCAAAAATAGGGAAGTTTCTGCTCAGCTTAATACTGAGAGCATATGAATACAATGACAAACGGTTTTCCTGGTATCTTGCACCTGGACAAAGTAATGCAAAGGAATACTACTCAGCCTTTCACTATTCCCCAATTCCTTTACCTAAGTTAGTTGTACTGACCAAAGAAATCACACTATAAATATAATTAGTTACTTGGAACCTGATCTAAAGCCTAATGAAATCAGCAGAAAGCTTACAGGGAGAACAAGCTATAAAGAAAATATTAGTTTGATTGCTGTGGGCAAAACTTTCAGATCTAAGCAGAGGATTTAGCTATTTTATTCTGCAAGCAATGAGAAAATATCTTCTTGAGTCTAAAACTAAAATGAGACCTAATTAATTCTAGAGCACCACAGTCATATACATTACTTCTTAGTATGCAGGAACCAAATAGTTTCTTTTTTAAACAGTAATATTTTAAAATGCATTTAATGTAAATGGTTGTGGTTCCTCTTTTCAGTAAACACATGTGAAGGCATACATTGTGTTTAAATATAATAAATACAGCTAAAATCATGCATCTGGGTCAATCCTCTGCATGTAATCAGGATTATGAAAATTTAGGTTTTCTTATCTTTCTCAATAAATGGTCTATGTACAGATGACTGGAAATTTTTTCAGACGTGGTCTTGGTTCTGTTCTTGTTTTTTAACCCACCAGCTCTTTCTTGCTTGCAAATCTGACTGTTTTCTAGTTCTATCAGTTGCTCTGGTAGCTACGGAAAGCGCCAAACTGTGGTTGCTGATTTCTAAGCTGTGCTGAGGTTCTTTTGGAAACAAAATTCTCATGCTAAGGCATTCTAATTGCAAGTTTTTCACCCATTTTAATGACTCTTTTGGGGTTTTGTTCTGTTTGCTGACCACGTGTAATTATACAGGAAAAGGTCACAGAGGACATTAAGAAGCCAAAATCTAAACAGACACAAAAGAAGGGGAAAAGGCAACAGGAAAAGGTTTTCATTTAATTTACACCTTCTCCAAGATTTCACTGTCCTGAACCTTTCAGCTCTCTGAATGAGGTTCCTTCAGCGCCAGTTGTCAAAGCCCTCCTTCATCCACTGCTTTGCCCACAGCCCTTCTCAGGCATTCCCCAGAGGCAACCCAAAGAGGCATGGCACATCTATGGGGAGATCCTGAAATCCAGTTATTCTGAAAAATCTGACAAATGGAAGGAGGCCCATCGGTCCAATAGCTCTGTACATGTGTGGTGGGAAATTGTCAGAGGCATAGGGGAATCCCTTTTGTTTCAAAAGTGCTTCTTCAAAGAAACAGACATCCCCATCTCTCTTTGAGGAAGGCACTGCGTGGGAGGCTCTGTGGGCCCTCCTACAATGCCATGACTGAGAAGCCTGTCTTTAACTGGAGCTTAACTGAAAATGCACAGTCCAGATAAAATGCAAAGGCACAAAGAGTAAATAAAGAAGTAGTCAATGCTAAGCAAAGTGTGGGCTGAGGAATTCTGCCTCCTAAGGAGGTGACAGTCAAATGAAGCTGGCTCATCATGTGTGTCAAAAGCAGCATCAGACAGGTAAATAGCAATTCTACACTTCCCTCCTACTCTAAAATTCCACTCTTAAAACACAGGGTATTTTAGGAAGCTTCCTGCTGACAGGCACATCCTGCCCAGAATTACATTTTAATAGTTCTTCTTTCAGATAAACATTTAATTTATACTTATACAGTCAACATGTTATTCCCATGCAGTCCCCAGGGAGGAGCAAAACATGCAAAACACAGAAAGGGTGGTAATGAAAAGAAATAATCATCCTGTTTTCATTGATGAATTTACAGATGATGTAGTATACTCTTTACTAGGGTTCTGTTTTCTCTGGAGGGCAAATTTAAATCTCTTAGATCAACTCCGTGAACACTGGTAGAAAATGGTAGCCACTTTCAGTCCAGTGCAATGGAGGTTATCGCGCCATCTGGAATGAATACGTAACATACAGCACTCCAGGATCTTGGAAGTTTGGACAAAAAACTACAAAGTGTCCCGAGACTATTCTCCAAGTAAAGGAGAACTTCTATACAAATTTAGATTTTGGACTAGCAGTAACATCACTATATCACATTGCAACTTACGTTACACAGTTACGGGTTTTACGCACTTTCCAGGGTTTTACTCACTTTCCACAGCTGCTTCAGAACTTGACAACATGGTGCTTCTTGAAGGGCCAGCACACAATGATATTTTCATTTTGCCACAGCCAGAAAGGACTACTGGGGGAGGGGGAAGGGAAGAAATCACATTAGAAACTAAATAACTTGAATACAGTGTTGCAAAAGGCAACACTGATGGTTCTGAAGCAAATCCTGCATATCACTAGCAGCCCTTAAAACATGAGGTTTTAAAAAGTAATCTTGTCATAGAATCATAGAATCATAGAATAGTCAGGGTTGGAAAGAACCTTAAGATCATCTAGTTCCAACCCCCCTGCCATAGGCAGGGACATCTCGCACTAACCCATGTCACCCAAGACTGTCCAACCTGACCTTGAACACCACCAGGGATGGAGCATTCACAACTTCTTTGAGCAACCTGTTCCAGTGCCTCACCACCCTCACAGTAAAGAACTTCTCCGTTATATCCAACCTGAACTTCCGTTGTTTAAGTTTAAAGCCATTACCCCTTGTCCCGTCATGTTTCTTTTTATTTGCCTTCAGTTTTTTAACAGATTTAGGTACAGGAAACAAAGCATCGACACAAGTCAAGGGAAATGTCTCATTTAAGCATCTGCTAACAGTCCCTGGATGAGAAGAGGCATCACAAGATCCCAGGGGGCTTACAGTTGATACCAGCCTTGCTGGAGGAACAGTAATGACCACTGCTGATCACAGGAACAACAGGCACCCTGTAACACATTGGCTTGACCCAGCAACATGGCTCCTAAAGCCTTTGTTCTGTTGGCACAATATTCCTCACTCATTTAGCTCCTATTCCACACCTGGTAAATTGGCCCAGAATCTTACTCCTTTTTCCACTGAAGATAATGTGTCTTGAAATAAACATTAAAGCCCCTCTTAAAACCCAATAAATTAAATTTGTCTTTCCTGAGCCTAAATACTCTTTCCAGGAGTAATGGAAAACATTTCTTAGAACTAGTTTGTCTTATTTCTACAAAAGTATTTGACCTAATGATCTATTTTAGCAAACTGGTATGATTTATGGAGAACTGATGAGCACATAGCACATGTCAGCTATGCAGCTATCTGTCACAAGTCAAATATTTTATGTAAAATTAAAAATTGGACACAAACAGATCAGCAATATAGTTTAAATAAATGAAGAATATGCAGTTCAGTCACCAATGATGAAAAAAAGTTAGTAAAGCAGCTAGAAATAACAGCATGACAGTATGCAATTTAACTGCCAGTGTAATGTAAAATCTCATCCTACATAATATTTAGCAAGATCACCAAAATTTGCCAGTGGCTAATGCAGTATGAAAAAGGATAATCAAGGAGTTAAGTGTGTAAGATCTCATGTACAGATGCAAGAGAATGAGTACATTGTGACACATTAACTCAGTGTAACTTCATTAATAATTGAACAACCAAGTTTTCTGCTCAGATGTAAACACCTTTGGCAGACTTTCTGCTATTGTAGCGTGTAGCGTTACCATAAGGAGAGAAAAAGACCAGGCAGCACAGGGCTAAAGGTTAGAGAAGGGCTTGTTGTGAAGAGGAACAGTGACCAAGTGGGATGGTCAAGATGGGAGCTGTACTACTACAGATGACAGATAAATGTTATCTTTTCATGAGTGTGTGTCCATGCACTAAAAGGAAGGAAAACACAATGGCTAGGTTCAGCAAAACAAGTAAATGTTATCATATGTCTGAGTGTAAGTACTGCCAGAGAAGCACCAAGTAGCCTTTCTTCTTCACCCTGGTTGGCCTATACCTTCAATGACTGATACAGGACAACTTCATCTATCTGCTATTCAATCAGCAGGCTCTAGATCAAAACCACTCTGAACTATATAGGATCTGACATGGTAATACATAATTAAACCAAGTGATAGATAAATTCTTGCAAATGAAAACAGGAACTAGCAAAGTATCTTTTGGAAGCTCCTTGCCTGAAGAGATTATCTTGTCTAACCACATATGTTGGAAGGAAAACTCCCCCCAGCACTCCTGTGTTGCAAAGCTAGTCCCCATAGCACAAGGATAGCTGAGAGCTACGTCAAGTCAGCCACACAGACTCCCTCAGAGACCCACAGACGCCACTCATGTCTGAGGATCGCATCTACAAAGGATACAAAAGGAATCCTGGAGTTTCTTTACTTGTTGCTAATTAGCTCTTTTATTTCTTGTTTTCTAGATGTCTCATCTTCCCCTCCCCCTGTCCCCTTCTATCCTCCTCTCTCCCCTTTTTTTTAATTGGACTTGTTCCCCTTTCAGTCTATTGCTGCCATGCTCCTATGAACTCATGCCATCCTTAGTTCCACCTAAGAAAGTTCTATACAACCCCTTTATGGCAGTTTTCTTCTCTGTAGTCTTCATAAGGCACAATATTGTATGGATAAGGACGATCATGACACTCAGTAAGTTAGCCCTGCTTGGCTGACCTTTCTCAATAAAGTTTATTTTGAATAATTAATACTGTTATATCGTTAGCACATACATGGTGATCAGCCATTTTGGTATCGCTGTCATTGTTACCTGTTTTCATATAGTGTATACAGCTCCTGCAGTGAAGAGCCTGCCCACGAAGGGCAATAGCTGTTTCTTCTCCCTCTCATGGAGGGAGCTGGGGCGGCCACCCACCTGACTAGCTTTATGCCTAGGGCTGAAATAACAGCCCGGACGCCATTACCTCTGCTCGTATGGGGTAGCGCGCCTCAGAGCAGCACTAAGCTCTCCGGGCCGGAGCTGGTTTCGCACCATTGCGCTGGAAGGGCGCTCCTCGCTGCCTGTGGCTGCCCTGCGTGACCCTCTGATAAGGGCACTGGCCTGGCTGCCTGCGGTGATGGGTGTTTTCACCGACACGCTTTATGACGGTGCCGGCTGCTTTTTTCCTCACAGAACCCCACGCACCTATAGGCCGACGACCTGTGCCTCGCGCAGCGACGAATAAAAGGGGGATAAACAAAAGGGGGAAAATCACGGATGCGTGCGGCGGCCGCGGGGCCCTGGTCCGGGCTGCGGCCGTGCCGGGCTGCGAGCGCTTCCTCTCCGCCTTTAGGAGGCCGCTCACTCGGTGCCTCACACCTCACCCCGCCACCGCCTTCCCTCAGCGGGGAACCGGCACCACCACCGCCGCCGCCGCCGCGCACCCTCCTGCCGACGGCCGGCCGTTGGAGGGGCGGGGCGAGGAGCGGCGCCCGTTGCCCTGGCAACGCTGCCCAGGTCTCGCGCGACCTGGAGGCTCTCGCGAGTCTCCGCCCGGTGCGGGCCGGGCGGAAGCGGCTGCCGTGTTTACAACCCGCCGGGGCGGGGACGCGGGAGCGGCGGCGACAGTAGCCGGACCGGGCGGTGGGGGCCGGCGGCACCGGGAGCGGCGAGGAGGCCGCCTCCGCGCCCATGTGCCCGCAGCCCCCGCCGTCCATGGAAGTAATGGAGGGGCCCCTCAACCTGGTGAGCGCGGGGGCAGGGGGGGCGACCTGTCAGCCGGTCCCGGCCCGCGGCGGCAGCGAACGCCCGCGGCGGGCAGAGGTTTACACCCCTGCCCTCCCACCGGTGGGTAACCGGAGGGAGAAGCGCGACTTGAGCAGTAAATAGAGCCCTCCCTGCCCCCCTCCACTCCCCGCAGCACCTGTTCAAGGCTTGTGCCAGGCCCTGCCACGGCGGCACCGGGCCCTGGCCTGCCTGGAGGCGAGCGCGGCCGAGCGGCTGTCCCGGACTTGAGCCGGCCTCGGGGGTCTGCGGAGTGCTGGGCTCGCCACAGCCCGGTCCGGTGGCTGAGAGGCGGGGGGAAGCGACGGCCAGGCCACGGAGCGCTGAACGGGTACTCCTGTGGGGCCCGCGGCTGGGGCCTGGCGGCTCCGTGCCCGGGAGAGCATGGGCACCGCGGGAGAGGAGGCAGCGCAGGGTGCATGTAGCGGCATGTTTGGATCGGAGGGGGAGTGGGGAGTGTATGTGTTAAGTCTGGGCCAAGTTGTAAGCACAAGGGCAAGGGCAGTTCTGGAAGGAAATATGTAGGTGACACAGGCCGTATCTATGTGAGCTTAAAAAATTTTAGAGACCTCCAGGGCCTGCTACTGACTAGGTGCCTCTTAATTTCAGAAGGTGAAATGCTTTAAAATCTTAAAGCTGCAATTACTCTGCTTAAACCGAATCTCTAAGGAACTTCAGCTGAAACACAGATATCTGAAAAATGCATCTTCACAGATTTTAAAGCAGTCTAAATCAGTAGGTTTCTGTCACATAAACAAGATCTAGGGTCAAGAACAGTTAATTCTCTGCTGGCTTGGGGGTTTTATCGAAGCTGTATCTTGACTATGCTTCAGACATGGTGACACACAGAGCATTCCCTTAGAAAACTAGCTTTGGTCCAGCAGTCCAATTAGCCAGGAGCAGCATACTAGGAATACAGCTGCCATGCTTCCAGGAATTAGTTTGATCCAGAAATTGTTTAGACATTGTCATATGAACCTCGGAGGCTTGAGTGAGTTTAGTTTTTAATCAAAGCTTGTTTGCTCCAGCCCTGATAAACTCTTACTTGCTCCAGGTATTCCTGGAGTCAGGTATTCCTGGATTGTACTCTTCAGTTTCAGAAAGGCTTGTAAATTTGGCATTGCAGAACACCCATGAAATTAGGCCTGAAAATGTAGCAGGAAGATTGTCTGTTTGGATCTGAACTGATGGTGCAGAACTACTCTGGGTATGTCTGTATAGTAAAAACCTTTTTAAAAGTAGATCTAGTGCATGAGCTTCTAAGGAGAAGGTGGTAACTGAATATTCACTAGCCAATGGCTGAAAGTAGCAACTTGGTGGCAGTGTAGTTATCACCAGTTAGTAGTGTTTCCTCCTGAGACCCCTTGCTAAGGAGTATAGGAGTGACAAAGAATATGACTAGAGCCTGGTTGATGATCCTCTGCCCATGATAGGAGTGTGCAGTTACTATACCTGTCTAGCACCAGGCTTACAATAAGATCAAAACACTTCTGCATAACGGATGATACAGGAAAAAGGTTGCTTTATATACTTTGGTACAGAAAATTATGGAGTTGCCTGTGCATATGTTCCTACTGCCTTTTAAGGAGTATCCTGAAATACAAAAACTTTCCTTGAAACTGCTGCACAACACAGTAGTGAATCATCTTATGTAGAAAAATTACCTATTTTTTCAGGTTGTGTCAAGCACCATGAAAACTCTTCATGAATGAGAGCTTGAATGGGTACAGTACTGTGGCTAGAACATGCCTACGTTTTTACAAGGACATGAACAAAAGTAACTAGAGTTTTGCAAAACTCTCCTATTCACAGCCTCTCTCTGCAGCTGAGTTTCAGATTTGCAGCAGCATTCAGGGAAGGTGCCAACCTCCAATATAAGAATGTTCATATAAGTTTTTGATACTATCCAGTGTCATGTATTTCATGTACTTGTCCTGTAAATCTCTTCTCTTGACCTAAGTGTAGTTCTTGTGGATTGAAAGAGCACAACTTTTTTCCAAAAATGCCAAACCATTATTCTGATGAGTCTTAGTTGCTGGAAAGCATGAATACTGTCCTGAATTTCTGGAAGCTGATCTGACCAAAAAAAAAAAAAAAAATCTTTAGCAGTTTTGCAGTATCCTGATGTCTCCATTTCTCTGTCAACATGTATCACACCAACTGCACTTAATGACTTGTACTGGTGGCTTTCAGGTTCAGTTGTTGCTTATACATTTAACTATTTGCTTAGCCTTCCTAATTACAGGTGGCATGCTGTACCTTGTTGTATTCTGTTATTTCAATTACATTCTTTTTCTACCTTCTGAAAGATAATGTTTCTAGCAAAATAATATTTTATCTTTCTGCATCTGGGTCTTAATTAGTGCCTTAAACTATGTATGATTTTTTTTTTCTTAAGCTTAGTTACATTTTGGTTTCCCTAATCCACTGATCTACTTCTGTAGATAGCACTAAACAAATACTGATTTGCTTTCCAGATCTCTTTAAAAATAATAATAATCTATCACTACAGTGGGGTTTTTTTACTGGAAGTTGAAATTACTGAGCTTCAGGTCTAGTGACTTCAATGAGAACAGACCTATCTTTTTAGAATTTGGGCTTAAGGGGTTTTTTTGTTTTGTGTTTTTTTTTTGTTGTTGTTGTTGTTGTTTTTTGGTGGTTTTTTTTTTGTTTGTTTTTTGTTTGGTTTTTTTTTTTAGCTATTATAATCATGCTGAGTCTAAACCCATCTTTCCTTCTTTTAACCTTTCTAGGGCTTATGCTACAATACTAAATGCTGATTTGATTTTTCTGCTGAACTCTCCTCGAGGTATTCATTGCATCCAGTGATACTTCATTTAGGAATAAATTGAAACAACTTTTCCCAAATCTGTTGCCATGGGCTGAGTTATTAGAGCCATGGGGAAGTGTTTTGTGGCAGCTCTGATACTTGAGCATTTATTTTGTCTCTTACCTTTGCCCTTTTCCTTCTTTCCCTCTCCCCCTTTAGGGTACTATATGCTTTGCAGATGAGAAACATCATCTAATCCTGAAAGAATGGTTTAAAGCCCTGATCCTTGTGCTTTTACTAATAAGGAAACCAGTTCTTCAACCTTACAAATAAAAATATTTAGGTTGTGCTGTGGAACTTAAACCAGGTATGGACTAAGTGCAGTCCCTGCACCTGCAGCAACCATGTAGTGGATATTTAGTCCAGCCAAACAATTGTTTCGCACAGTCCAGTGCCATAAACTATAATATCTCAACATTTTAACAGATTAAAATTTATACTGCAAAAACATGGAGGTAAATTTCGTAAGTCTTAGGTACAGGAGCAAAAGGTATCAGTTAAGAAGCACAACAGCACACTGCTGACCATCAGAATTTTGGAAGTAACACAGTGAAAATAGGAGGCAAATGGTGTCAGTCGCAAGAGTCTAGAAAGGAAACTTGCTTGTTGAACAGAGTCTGACATGCAGGACTTTGTAACTCCGCAGACTCTGCTTTAATACCTCAGTATCTTCCTACAGAGTATTTGCTAAGGAGCTATACTGCCTCTATGTTGTATTCTTACTATAAGGTAATAGCACTTTGTATGGTTTATAATAAAATGCAATCCAGAATCTGGTGAATATCTATTGCCTACAAGCTTCTTAAACTGTAAGGGAAACAGCTTGAAGAGCTGTTTTGTTGAAAAACAGAAAGCACGGCTCAGTGGCTGGAGTGAGAATAACACATCAAAATGTATATTGCAAGAATCTCATATAGTGGAAGCTTTTAAAATTAATGCTGTGAGACATTGGTAGCAACTGTTCCAGTGGAAGCCAATCAATGGTCTACTTTATGAAAAAGTTTAAAAGTTAGGTGAATAGTACATCCACATGAGGATAAAAAAACCAAGCAGAATAAATCTGCAATATGGGAGAGTAGGAAGAGAAAATAGAATCTATGTAAGCTTGCTGGACACTGAAGGATTTAATACATGGGCCAGTGTGTTTGAGACTTAATGACAGCCTGCACCTCTGTTATGTTCATTCAAAAAACAGGAATATTATGTTAATCTACAGAAACATCCACTGAATCCAGTTTGTTTTCTTTGATTTTTTTTTTTTTTTTTTTTTTAAATCTTAACCTGAAAGCTGCTCTACTTGCTCTTCCAAAATAAAATGGAAAAAAAGAGAGGCAGATGCACTCGATTCTGAACTCAAACTAGAAAAAACAAAATTGCAGGTAGTGAAAGTGGAAGTATGATTATATAGAAATGCCTAACACAAAGTCTGTTTTTACCACAGGAGTGGAAGCCTTGTCTTTTTTTTCCCAGTAACAACATCAACATGAGCTATATGGGGCCATTCATTTCAGCTAAGGGAAATGTAAGCTGTGAACCCACGGAGGCAGCAGCATGCCTGCTGAGTGAAGTGACCGGAGGTGCTGAGGTGATGCATCAAATAGTCAGCTGAGCAGCCAGATCAGTTATAGCCTCTTTGGAAAAGCTTTACAATGTTGTATTCAGTCATATAACTACTGCCGAAGCACAACACAAAACTGTTCCATGTTGCACATATAACAGCTTGCAATAGCTCCCAGTCAATAACATAATTAGCTAAGCTTTGGGTGGTTAACAGAAGCATTATTTCCTCACTGTTATCTGTGCTGTTTGGGTACCTACCAGCAGTGCCTTTCTGCTGCGTCACACTGGCATCACGTGCATATTGTCAAACCACGCAGTTCAGCTCTGAGTAAGCGTGCCTAACAATTTAAAGACCCAACTGAAGCCTTGGCTGAAGCCTTTCTGCCCCACTTGTTTGCAATTATCGCTCCTAGAATAGTTTGTTTACTGGACTATTTGATGTGATGATTCAATTGTCCCTACTGAGGTGTAGCTCAGTTGCTGGAAGAGCTTAAGCCATGTGATTTAGGGCTACATATAGGAGCCCAGATTGTTTTTGTTTACTATCAGGGCAGTGAAACTGTTCTCATTTAGCTTATAACCTCCATTTAGCAAGACTTGTGTAGTACCAGCTAAAGCACTATATGTGGGGACAAGAAAAGCATTACCAAAGCAGCTGAGAACTGTAGGTATACAAAATGGCTCTGGCAAGCAAGTTGAAGCATTTAGTGTTTTTATCATACTAAGTGGATGAAAAGGAAGAGAATGAGGTTGATTTGACTATGCAATAGGTAAAAGGATACCATACCTTAAAGAAGTTGCAGGTGATCAGGGAAAGAGCTGCAGCTATGCCTTTATGGGGTTTTGAAGACTCCACCTAACCTGAGCAGGGTGAATGCAAGTTGGTTTCATATCAGATCTCTTAATTGCATTTGCATGGTAAGGAACTCAGACTAACCATTTTGTCTGAAATTTGGAATAGGTTAGGAACACATGCATAGTCAAAGCTATTCAGTGAATTAATATTGGCTGGTGAAACAACTGTTTGCTTGTCTGGCCATATATTTAAATTCTGTTACTATTGCTTACAAGAGAGTTGAACTTCAGCATCTCTACACTTCAATACAAAGTGAGTGAGGAATCTGTTAATATTGAGAATACATTCTCATGAGAATTTCACATACTTGTTTTGCTTTATAGTCACACTAACCTGTAATTTACAGTTGAGTCATTATTCTGTCAGGCTTTCAAAGACAAAAAATTGAGCTAACATGTGGCTAGTGGTCTTGGTTGAGCAGCCACAACAGGTTCTGCCATTTTTTTGTTTCTTTTTCAGTCAGCTCTATCTTTCTCTACAGAATACAAAGAGTATTTTTAAGGAGGCTTGCTTCTGTTGATAAAACTATACATTACCATTTCTTTAGGCTTAGTGGCAAATATATTCCCATTATTTAGCATAAGTTACAGTACAACTCTGTATTATTTATGCTTTTACTGTAACTGCCTGTAAAGACACTGTTTTGCATAGTCACCCAGAGTTTTATTCATCATTATTGCTCTTTTTTTATTTAGTTAGTTATTTAAAAAATTACGGCCAAGTTTATCAGTTGTATTGTCTCCTAATCCAATTTTTCAATACATATGTAGACATACGCATGCAAACCTTTCTAAGTTCACTATTTCCTGCTAAGAATGGGCTTGGAAGAGTTTTCTGTAGGTGTAGCAGTGACAGAGTGGTTGTGGGGTGGAGGGAACAATGGTCCACCACCTCATCCTACCCTTTGTGGCCTGCTGCTGTAAACATCCATGAGGAATATACTTAGAACTCTTTTTTACAATATGGAACCAATGCATTGTGCACTTTCTGACTCTTCCTTTCTTGAAAATGCGTTCTTAGGAAAACAGCCCTGTGTCTTTAAGGAAATAAATCCCCAGATAGATCCCTCATCATTCAAAAAAACACCTTCATCTTTGCTTTCAGCAGTAGCAGAGCATAGGTATTGATCCTTTCTGAAGAGGATAACTGGTATACACAGTTCATAGCATAAAATAGATGATGTTAGCAGCAAACAGTAGTTTCATTTAAAACATTTACAAACTGTTCTAGTAGGCAGAACTTCCCTGTTAGTTTTCCTCAGGCCCCATCATGTAGCAGCTGGATTTTCCTGCCTTCATTTGTAACTTTTTTAGTAAGTAAGGCATTGTAATCTGTGCTTCATAATCATATTAAAATATATCATTTCCTAGAGAGTCTCTTGCAACGAACAGAAAGGCTGTAAGCTTAACATCTTTGCAAGGCTTTGTCCACTGAAGAGCTGTTCTCATTTGGGGAAGAAACTAAAACAGAACAAACACAAGACTGTCTGGCTCAGCTACAGGAGGACTGTTGCAAATTACTGCTCTTAAAAAAGGGTATTAGGTGTACCCTATTTGAAAATGAGTAGCACTACATTTACCTTTTAAAAATATTGTAGGATTGAGCGTGTTTTTTCCTGTTGCTCTCTTTTCTGTAATAGCTAGCCATCAACTGGGATCATACGGGAAAAGCAGCAGCTGCTTTCTTTTTTTTAGTCCCCCAACCTAAGATAGGATCATATGGTTGTAATGCTTTAAGTTGTAATGGCACACTGTCTCTAGAAAAAACCTAGCATTTTTGTTTTTGAGTTTGAGGGAGTGGTAAGAGATCTGGTAAGTGGGCCTTACAGCTTCATTTCTCATGGCTTGCAGTCATATCGTTGTCTAGTTTATGTTGGAAAAAAAAGAAGTTGAGTGTTAATTTTTGGGCTGCTAAAGAAAGCTTCAGGCAAAGAGGAGACCTGCATTGCTGTTTAGAGGATGGCTTGATTTTTTTTTTTTTTTACTCTGTTGCTCAGAGATTACACAGGCAATGATTTGGACTAGTTAGGTGGAAAAATCAAATAGGAGCATTTATCTGGAATGCAGGTACAAACTTAAAGATGCAGGTGTCATCTGTTAACATCTCAGCTACAGTTGGAAAGTTTGAGGAAAGCTGTCTAGCTTACCCGCTTTCTGTAGTTGATCCAGAGTGGTTCAAATAAGGCATGCACAAATTCCTTATGAACCAAATACACTGGAGCAAGGTGAGGAAGCTTTTTAGCTTGGTCATGCCTCACTCACATCTGCTTCCTCTTACTAGAGTCAAATTGTTATACCTGTCCATTTGCCTACTGGGAATTCCTGCTCATCCGGATTGGGAGGGACATCTGGAAGTAGTTGTTGACCTGCTTCCCCCCTTCAATTCCATAACTTGTTAATAAATTATAATTATTCTTACACCACATCCCACATTTATTTCCAGCACTGCAACCGGAAGAGGAAAGAGAAATCAGATATATAAACCCACTGCAGTTAGGCAACAGCTGTTTCTGTCATCATCACAGCAGCAGGGCCAAAGTCAAAGCAGCCCTGCTTGAGTCTATTGGGAACTAGCATAGCAGCTCCAGAACTGTTGGTGTAAACACCTTCCATGTCCATGACATCAGACCAGGGATAAACTTGACAGTCTTTTTCTTCACTTTATGATATAGGACCAATTCTTCCATTGCCAATTTTATAACGGGATGCAGGCCACTCTGAGTTCAAAATAGATTTACTAACAATGGTTGGATGCTGTGTTGCTAAGTGTAACTGAGCACTAAGAGTAAACCAGCAGACTAGACAAGATGTAGAAGCTTATCCATGATATATGGCTGTTAAGCACCCAGGTACTTCTGTTGCAGCTTCATCACTTGCTAGGAAACAGTACCACTAATTTCTTCAAAATGCTGGTGATGAATAATCTACCATGAAAATTGCAGAAATTCCTTGGTCTCTCCATAATTAACTAATTGGAACAAACACTCGCAGGGTAGAATAAATGAGCAAATATTTCCTTGTCAAGCTAGCAGGAAAACATACAAAATGAGGAATTCCTCCCTCATGACCGAGTGCAAAACACCTTTCTCACTCACAAGCTGCTTTCTCTCACGGGCTGTGCTGAAACTCATTTTTCTCAGCTGCGGTTCCTGTTGTTTCCACTGGGGAAGTCCGTCGTTCCGGATCAGAGTAAGATGGCCTGACATCTGTATATTTTGATGTAACAGCAAGAAAGGCATTTTGACCCTGTAAACAGAGGATCCTAGCTTTTTGTTTTGCTAGCATCTCTGGACTGTTGTTTTCCTAATTTTATTCACAGTCTAAGCCCAACTTCTTCAGACTCCCTTCATCTTCACTGGGAGTTAACTGAGAATGGAAATAATTTAATTGCTCAATCAACAACTGACTGTCCTCAAATGTTCTGCATGTGCTTAAGTGATTTGAGTAAGATCATGCTTCAGGAGTTTACAGAATATGAAAATAACCTTTGAAAACAATCATACTCAAATTCTTCTATGCAGAAGTTAATAAATGGAACCAGGCCACTGGCTTGTTGACTTGCTTTCTTAGCTCTTCTGTTTCTAGCTACCCTGTTTCCTCCTCTCCTGTTTTTCTAGACCTGCCCATGCAGTTTGCAGAAGTAGCTGTATCAATACTAATTTATTGAAAAATTGTTTTGCAAGGAGCTAGCTCAGGTGTTTTTATGTCTGTGACATAGCTAATTTGTAACTGGATGAGCTGCCAGGAATAACCAGGGAGATGGCTCTATATGAGTTGATACTGTTAGTTCATTCCTGTGGGAAAGAAGTTTATCTTTCTGGCATATGTCAATTGTAGGAGTCCATAGCAAAAGGCCATAAAATAGATGGTTTTCCAATAGAAAAACACTTCCTCTTCTGAGGTTATTAAGACTCAGAGCAGAACCAGCAGGGAATGCTGACAGTGCTCTGAGGATTAAATGAAGGTAAGGAAGAAGAATATAACCAGAATATTTGTTGTGAAGAACCAAGGAGTTGTGGGTTTTTTCAATAACACTTCGTATTAGCATATGAAATCAGTTTTAGAAAAGCCAAGGGTCTAAATGCAGTGATATAACTGTTAGAGATCGCTTAAGAACAGCTGTTCTAGAATGTTTGGATATGGACAAATGGGCTTATTTTTATGTTGATCCTGAAACATGCTTAATGTGAATCGGTGACTTATATTCACCAAACATCTAAAGTCTGATATGTTTTATGCCTTTATTAGGGTGAAGGGAGGGAACGGAGAATTTGTATGGGTCAGAGACAGAATTAGAGAGGCAAATTTCAGGCTTTCAGCTCTTGTTTCCCGTACAGGTTCCATCAGTGTGGATTTGGTAAAGGCTTTCTTGGGAAACAGTAATTTTAAAGAAACAGGCAAAGACTTTCTTCAGATTCAGAAGTGTCTTGTGTTGTTTCACAGAGTCAGTGCCTGGTACCTGATGTCTGTTTACTTCAAAGTGAATATGTAGTAAAGCACTCATGAATACTCTCTGTTACTGGCAGTCTTGCCAATTAGTGATTGTACCCTTTTGTATTACACAGGTTGTCTTGGAGGAAGTACCATAAAATTCATGTCTTTTAGTAATGACAAAAACACTCGCTTTCATGAATGTTGCAGTGCAGGTTATGCAATGCTGTTTCTCACTGCGCATATGCAAATACTTGCATCAATTGTTTGCTTTCAGCAACATCCTTAGTCTTCATAGTGGTTTACATTAGTGGCTTACAAATACTAGTATAGACTTAACTGTTGTATGACAACAGCATGACTTTGATATCTTTAACTATAGCTGTGCTGCTTCCGTTAATTGGTGTAAGCTGCAAACAAAAAACCAAAGATCTTTTGCAATTTCTTCACCCAAGAGGTAAAGCCTCTTGGGCCTCTGGGCAGGGGGCAGCAGAAAATGTCAAACCCAGCTGTAAGCTATAACATAAATCAAATATATTGCATTCTGACAGATAAATTGCTTCTAAATACTTACAGCTTCTCATAACTTCTTATGGCCTACTGGTCTTTTTACATGACTACAGTAAATGCCTGCCTACAAAGAAGAAGATGTGCTTTCTGAGGAACAGCTTCAAAAGGATATGGTTGTGTACACACCATCTTTGCTGCATTAACAAACTTCAGTTCTTGCCTGTGCAGTACAGATTCTCATAAGGTAGTATTAAAGAAGAAATCAAATTATAAAGCTTGGAAGGGAGTGGGAGATCTGAGCCTAAAAGCCTAAGAAATGGAATCAGTACAGGTTTCTTAGATATACTGATTATTTTTTAAAACAGGTATAACTATTTGTCAGTTAACCCTCGTTGGTGTAATGTTCTTTTTATTTTAAGGCTCACCAGCAGAGCAGAAAAGCAGACCGTTTGTTAGCAGCAGGGAAATATGAAGAAGCAATTTCGTGTCACAAAAAAGCTGCTGGTGAGTAGTAATTTCTTACATTCCATATCTTAAAATCAGTTTCTATATTTGCATGCTTCATGTAAGTAGAAGATCTAGTTACTTGCAAAATTTTTATTCTTAAAATGTTAATTTGTTTTTTAGTCCAGATCAAGCAGGCCTTTTGGAAACATTTTTTCTAATATGAGCAGCTGAAGTCACATGTTTCCAAAGTTGTTTTGATTGGTGTGGTGATCACTGTGAAGGCAGTTCTTGACCAAAGATGAAACCAACACGCAGTTGGGAACCTGGTGTAAGCCAGCTTCACTTTATACTTCGTATTTTCTTCACTGCTTTCATAGCCGAAGTCACCTGCTTTCTCTGTTGATAAAGGAAATACTTAGACAAATATTTGCTTGCAGAATACTTACTTCCCTTTCCTAATGTCTGAATCAAGACAGCTAAGAACAGGTGATGAGCTCAGCTTTCCCAGAACTTGGACAAAACAGCAAATTGCATTGCAGGCCTTGACACTGTGATTGACAGCCTCTCCTAAGTGAGACTTTGTGCATTTACCTGTCCATTTAATAGTCATACTTAATTATTTGTGTTGGAGTCTGTCAGCTGTGTGACAGTGCAGCTACTACTTGGCAGAAGAAGAAAGAGGAGGTCTTAATTGGTGCAACAAGTAGGACATTTCCAGTGGCAGGGCTTGTGTGGAGACAAAATAAGTGGCTGTTCTGAACATCGTAACCTAGATACCAGGCGTTCTTACTTTGCATTCGTAAACACTAGAAAACCCCATAAAATGAGAAACTGATAGTTTCTTTAGTATTTATGAATAATCAGAGCAATGAGGGATAGCACTTCTAATATGCAGACTTCTCTTCTTTGTTTCCTTCACTTCATATACCAGGACAAAACCCAGAAATGTATTGAATGTTTCTTGCTTTCTTTATCTGATGATTCTGTGCCATTATTTTACATCCTTCTGTATTTGGTTAAGAATTCCTTATACTTCATCATTTTCAGCACTAGCAAGGTAAGTGCTGCTCTGACTTAAAGCCAGCAACTTTCTGGAGGAGGTCGATGAAAGAAGGGGAGAACTACAGACTATATACCTCTTTGTCAAAAAGCATGACTTCATAATACTGGCATGCCATGGACGAGGGGATTTTACTTACCCCATTTTGTCTTTAAATGGTTGTATGTTTGAAGTCTGGTCCTTGGTTGTGTTTCTTCCATTCAGGGGAAAGTTGTTGTTCTGGGACTTTTTGGAAATGGCTGCTGTCCTCCCCTGAAAAACAAATTGAAACAACCTGAGCTAACAGGATGCCATGGGAAGGGTGTGGTGCTTATTACATGATCTTACAGTAATTTTTTTCAGACTTTTGAAAAACATCAGGTGTTTCCAGCCACTGTAACTTGGTAAATATTTTGCCTCTGGACTGCTGCTTTTATGTGGGGATTCAGAATACTGAAGGTCTGAAGCCTTTTCTTAGCTTTTATGGAAACGTTCAGGTTTTGTAACCCTCTCCTAAGTGTGTATCAATTTTCTCTTCTGCAGCATACCTTACAGATGCTATGAAGCTGACCCAGTCAGAGCAGGTGAGACCAAAATGCAGCAGATGCCAGATTGGCCATAGCTCTGTTGTATGCCTGTGTGTCATATTGTGCCATGACTGATCATACCCCTCTTGGGCATTAGCCTCTGCGTAGTTGCCTGAACTTGTGTCAACTGCACCAGGAGTTTTGGAAGTGCAGTGATGCTAGCCTTCCTTGAGAGTTTTTCCAAGTTTACTTGGAACAGGGACGAGAGAGAGAACTACTAACCCATCCAGGGGTTCTCCAACAATGGTTCCTAGTTTGCAAGGCATCTTCAAGAAGGTGATAAAACTAGTTTCATATTTAACATTTGCTGTAAGGTACTTAGGCTGTTCTGCTGAGGCACAAAGCTGAGCATCTCAGCTACAGTCTGTAATTTTCATTTTATTCATCCTGACTGGGGGATCCCCAGAGCAACAGCCCTGCACCTATCTATCTGTAAATTCAGCAGTGTAGTCTGCTCAGCACTTTCTTAGCAGCAGGCTTTGAGTTTAGCCAGTATTACCAAAGCAAATGACCCTTGAAGATCAGACACCTGTCTTTCATCCAAAAGGTCATTATTTTAGAAAAATGGAAGCGTCTTACCCAGGTGGTTCCTGTGAGTTATTAACCACCATGCCACCCCTTTCATTAACTATGGCTGAATCATTTGGGACCGTATCTGGTCTTGGAGCATTTTTCTGCTTAGTGTTGGCTGTTATTAATGTCTACACAGATACCATCACAGAAGCATACACATACTTTTTATTATTTAACTAAAGCGTGGCTGTGCATGCCAAGTGACTCCTTTCCTGTGTTGGTCATAGGTCAGTTAAACAACTAGGGTCTTCACTCAGAGGTAGTGTAGCCTGGTCAGTGACTTAAAAACAAAACCCAGGCAAACAAAAGACCATACGTTAACTCACTCCTTCACAATTCCAGGAGTTAAGCTAAATTTGGGGGGCATATCTGAATCTGTTGCATAGTACAAGCAGCAAGCACTTCTAGTTGGATTTAATATCTAAATAACAAAAGCTCCTCCCCTCCCTTGGGCATGCTGTGATGCTGTTTATGTAAATATTTACATGTGTGTAACTTTATGTTGTGAATGTTTGGGTGGGATTAGGGATCACCAATTAAGTTGTTTAATCTTGTTCTTACTCAGGCTCAGCTGTCACTGGAATTACAAAGGGATAGTCACATGAAACAGTTACTGCTCATCCAGGAGAGGTGGAAAAGGGCAAAGAGGGAGGAAAAGCTGAAAGCCCAGCAGAATGCTGACAAGGAAATAGCTGCACACCTTCAGACTTCTTATAAGCCACCTGCTGAAGACTCTGATGATCAAAACGTACTGGTTCCTGTTACTCAGAAATACAGTCCTTCCACAGAGAAACATCCACAGGATATTCAGGGTGTCTTTGACAGGGACCCGGATACACTCTTATTTCTGCTTCAGAAAAAAAAGGAGCCGGTGGAAGCATGTATTGGGAGCAAAGCTCCAAAAGACGACAAAACAGTAATAGAAGAGCAAGCAACCAAAATTGCAGATTTGAAGCGGCACATAGAATTTCTTGTAGCTGAAAATGAGAGATTAAGGAGAGAGAATAAGCAGTTAAGAGCAGAAAAAGCGAGACTTCAAAAATCTCCGGTAGACAAGGAGTTGGATGTAGATGCTGACTTTGTTGAGAAGTCAGAGTTGTGGGGTCTGCAGCAACAGCCAGAAACTGCTTCTTCAGCTGCAACTTGGCAAAAGTTTGCCACAACTGCTGGGAAGGCAAAGGACATTCCAATACCCAACCTTCCCCCCCTGGACATCCCGTCCCCTGAACTCCCTCTGCTGGAACTCTCCGAAGATATACTGAAAGGACTGATGAATAGTTAAAAACCAGGAAAAGTGCTCAATGTACTCACTCAAACTTCAGAAAAGGGAAAACCACCAGGACAGTGGTGATATCTGAGGGCAGAAACGTCTAACACAATCCTACTGTTGGAGAAAAGGCATTAAAGCAACCTTGTTACTGTGAAATACACATCATATCTGATCTACTTCATAAAAGTCAGAGGTACCATAATCGGTATAAGATGGCAAGCTCTTTAGTCCTTCTCCCAATGTTTCAAACCAAATGACTGCCTGGAGAATGTTTCAAGTAACAAAATCCTTTAGGGTTTTAAAGTATGCTATACGTAATAGTTATCTATAATGCCATAAATGATGGTGCAGAACCTAACTGTTATGGTTGCCAGTCGGCTGCCACATATTGAAAAAATGCTTTCTAGCATGAATTTAAACTGTGCATTTCATTATGCATAACTTTGTTAATTGAAATACAGTGCAATTTATACACCTCCTAGATGGATTTATGTGCCACGCTCTATACTCCTGACCATGTTAACCTCAAGTCAGGAGAGATGTTAATTTCCATTCTATGAAGGAACCAACTTATTAGTTCTGTTGACGAGTTTTTTTGGGGGTTATCTGTTTACATAACTAATCAGGGTGCATTGAATCTAGCTATTGGTTTCTGTATAAAGTGACATTGTTTAAAAAAAGAAAAATATACTTAAGGAAAAATACCCTTTTTGTTTTCAGCGATGCATGAATGGAAGTAATTCTAGCTGGCAGTATTTGATTGAAAAAGAAATTGTTTACAGCTTAACCTGATTCAAAAAGGATATGAAAATAAACACTAAGGTGTTTTGACACTAAATCTGTGTTAAATCTCTACAAATTGCAGAGTATAAGTAAGAAATGAAGATTTTATACTAACAGTGTTAGTACACATGTACTGATGAACTTCTTTGTTCATCATCCAGGAAAGCTGGGTTGAATTCAGAGGGCCTTGCCTCTATACATGCCATAACTTGGCCAATAGCTGGCTTCTAACACCTACAGAGGGCTGAAGTGGAGGAAGCAGCACTTGGTTTTGCTTGGGGACAGGCTCCCTGGAGCTGAATGAATGGTGCCACAAGAGCTGTGCACTCTCACTTGGCACTTTGGTTCCTGAGCCCTCCTCACACTCTGCCCCTCTCAGCGTGGGCAAGCCCATGCCTGCCCCTGAGCTTCACCAGCCCTAATCCTGTGGTGGAGTGTTACCTGAACCCAGGCTTTCTCAAGCGGACGCAGAGGGGCAATGTGTAGTGGAGGCATTAGTTAACTTTAGCAGTTACGGATTAATGAAAATCATTGAGTGTTGCAAACTAACCAATTTTAAGTTACTTGTGTGCTGTTACAAGGTAAGCTTGCTTTCCAAGAGTACCTTTTTCTTCCAGAGGAGACTTGGAAGTGCAGCAGTTTTCCTTACTGCTGTGCGAATTCTCCCCTTATCTCTCTATAGCTGGTGTCTCCTGTGCTTGCTTGAAGGAGAGTAGGGAGTGGAGGCTAGAAAAAAGCTCTGGAATCAAAGGTAAGACAAGTTCATTAGAGGAGGTCCCTTGTGCTGAATTGTATGAGGAAACTAATTTTGCTGGGGAAAAAGAAGTTATTTTTCAGTTGAAACAGTTCAGCACATGGCCCCACAGAACAGCTGTGATGAGGTGACCTGTGCGAGGTCAGCCCCAGCTTGCTGCTCCCACAAAAAGGCAAGTTACCTTCTGCACTGTCACGTGCCTGGCTGGCTGTTGCAGGTAACAAGGCAGCACTTAGTGAATAGTGCTCCTATTTGGGTAAGTAAAGCAAAGAAAATGGTATGTGCTTACACGAAAGAAAGAAAATTATTTAAGCACCTATCTCATGTCACTGCCCAGGGCTGTTAGCTACAAACAGACATTTCAGCTGTCTGCAAATAGCAGCCAGAGGAGAGGAATCCAGTTTTTAGCCTAGCTATCTCTGCTGAAGGGTCAGGATTCTTCAGAGGGCAGGTAGAGGAATTGTAAGCTCTACCTCCTGTTTAAGCCTGAACTATTTCTTCATATATAGCTGCATAAGCAGAACAGCAGATTGCAAGGAAGCTGCTTCCTTGTAGGAAGACAGCCAAGCAGGGGCAAAACTCCATACTGCCTCTTCTGAAAAATGTTGTTCAAACTTTTCTCTCTCCTGCAACACAAATGTTTGTTTGTTCTTGCAGTCCTGCCTACTCAACACAACTGCTGCTGAAAGCTACCTCTCAGCAGCGTGGCTTAGCTCGAGAGTTCCATTCCCATGAATGAGCCAGAAAGGAGAATGGCTGCAACATTCCCTTTGTTAGGACAGGAGCACTGAGCTGCAGCATGAGCCCTGCTGGGCATTACACGAGCCCCAAGAAGGTGAGGTGGAAAAATGGGTATTTCTGTGTAATACTGAAAGTGTCCCAGAGCTGGAGCAGGTGACACCAGTAAAGAGTCCAACTGGGACCTGGAGCACTGCACAGGTGCTGCTGCTGCTGAAAGGAGAGCCTGAGCACTGCCAGCCTCTTGTCTCCTTCCCTGCCATGCAGCAGCACCCAAGAGGCCTGCAGAGACATAGGCGGGTGGGAGCAGGTAGGGTCACCTCTTTCAGCAGCAACATCCTATAGCCGAGAATCCATTGAATAAAGTACGGAGTAACTTCCTGCTCCTTCCTGTCTCCAAGTGCTTTCCCTGAACATGTATAATAACATGAAGTTACTTACATCTTTCAAATATCCATGAAAAGAGAAGATCCTCGGAGTGCCGCAAGACTATTATATTTTTACAGAAAGCAAGATTTGAGATGTTTGAAACAAAAAATGCCAGACTGAAATTACTATCAGCGAGTGTTCCTGTGACTTGTGCCATCTGACCTGCACCCAATAGGGCAGGTGGGGAAGAAAGGGCAAGGGATGCAGCATCCATCTCTGTATTGAATAAAGTTACTTTTCCTTATAAAGTTCCTTACATTGCAAGGAAAAAGCGAAGTGTATGAAATAAATAAGAGGAAATAGTTTAGTTTTTCCAGGTAAGGAATTCTCCAGTCTGAATTCAGAGCTAAACGCTTACATGGTCTGAAGAATGAAAGGTTGTATAGAGAATCCTCGCCACTAGAGGGCAAGTTTTATTGATACATAGTGGCAAACCTAAGGAAACGTTTCTCCAGTGTCTGTTAGCGGTTAGTTTATGCCCCGACACTGTAGAACTGTTTTAAAGGATGGTCGCCGTTCAGCTCCTTCGAGTTTTGGCCCCGGAAAACGCTGCTGGCGCCCGGTTTAACCCCTGCTCCCTCCCGCCGGGCCGGCCTCGGGCGCCACCTAGCGGAGCGCGGGCGCCCCGCGCGGCTCCTGCTGGAGCGGGGTTCCGTCTCCTCCGGGAGCGAGCGAGCAGCGAGCGCCCCGCGGTGCGGCGTCCAGCGGGAAACCCGCCGCGACACAGCCGTGCGGCACCGGGCAACCGCAGCCGGCACGGGCGGGCAGCCTCAGCTGGGCCGGTTTGTACCCCACAGAGCTAAAAGGTTCTGAGGTTAGTTCAAAGTGTCTCACCAAGGGCCAGTTTTAAACATGTGCCCAGACACTGACTGCTATTCATAGTAGAGTTCACTTTACCACAGAAGCCACTCTTGTCCTGAACACAGAAATACTATCCCTGTCGAATATAGCCAACATACGCTTGGCAAAAAGAGCTTGTAATTACCCAGCCTCTGGCTGTGTTGCTGCAGAAGGAAAAAACCAAAGACAGGCAACAGAGAAGCAATGTGGAGAGTCTCTTGAGAGTAAAACCTGCAGACTGCACCACCCATGGCTGCTTACAATGGCAGCTAAACCCAAAATACACAAGTGTCGGGGTTTGCATTTTGGTTTCATATAAAGGGAAAGGGATCTTGTGACCTCATCCCCTGAGAGCATTTCCATTTTCAGGAACACTGGCCCTGAACTCCTTCCTAGTGTCCTGGCATCAGCAGCAGCTCTTCAGCCATCTGCAATTCCTGTTGACCTGCTTTCAGTGGTGGGGACTAAACCTCACCCAGGCCACCCTTCCCACCAAACATTTGGTGACCTTTCAAGGCCCCTTCCACACCCTGGGCTGTTCTGTGGTTCCACAAAAGCAGGCTCACTAGCAAAACAGATGGAGAAAAGCAAGTACAGTCACAACAGCTGACAAAATCCCTCACTGAACTGGACTAAAAATACAGCAAAAACCAAAATCAAGCAATCCAACTGTTCAAAAGTAACTAGAGTGGTAGCATAGCTGCTACAAATCAGATGTAAGCTGGGCACCATTTGCCAGACCTTTCTGCCTTGGGTATGTGGCCCACGGAGTTCAGCTGTATAAAAAGAAGTTCATTGCTCCCTCTGGACTCAGAGCTACAGCCGTCTTTTCCTCTACCTCCTTCTCTCCCATGTTTGTTTTACCAGAAGTAACCTAAACTTACCCAGGCTTTGTGCCTTGTAATCATCTGAAGTGCTCCCTCAGGCCCATTTGCTGCAGACGTTCAAGTACTATTGAGATCAAAAAACACAAAATCCCTAGAGCTGTGAAAATAACAGGATTTCCTGCCTCAGAGCTACTAAACCCCGCAATTCCACTAAGGAAGCACAGAGCTAGGATAAAACCACATGCTCAGGGACTGGAAAAAGAAACAGGCATCTGTGTCAAGACTACATCATATTGGTATGATTGGAAGACACCAGAAATGTTCACTTTGAAACATAACAGTAAAAATGCTGCAGTCTACCACTTAGCTTTAAAAAGGCCCATGTTTAAAATGCAACTGTTTGCATGCAACACACAGGTAAAACATGTCTTCAATTTGCTGTGAGGCAAGATTTTGCTACTTGCTATATATAGATGATAACTTCCTTTTCAAACCTATGAGAACAAACGCAAGACGTGCAGAGGTTGGTCTGTGTGCGTGGCTGAGGCTGCGGATCATTTGTTCCTTGGTCAGAGTTTCCTAGGCCGCCCTGCTGAGATGGAAAGAAAGGGACATGGCGGTGGAGGCCCCATCAGAGGAGCCCCCGCGCCACCGCGTGCTCCCCTGCCCTCCTGGGGCACACATATCATGGGAACACAAAGGCAGGGAAGAGAAAGCAGCACTCGGGCAACAAAGCTCAAGTCAGGCCGTGGAAAGCGGGAGCACTGCAGAGAGCTGACATTGTTTGAGACAGAGATGGGGGTTAGGAGGGGAGAGCACAGCAAAGCCTCCATCCGGGAGTCTCCACAGGGAGAGGCTGCTTGTCCAGTGCGGATGTGGGGAAAGCACAAACATCCTGCTCAGGAAAGCAGCAGAACAGGGTGATGGTGGCTGTGGAAGGACGACGGAAGGAAAATTCCCAGTGACGGGCCTGGGGTGGGGAAGGCTGTCAGCTGTGAGAGGGCTTGACACGATGTCACGGGAGAGGGTACAACAGAACTACCACCTACCGAAAAGGTCAGAGAGCATGAGAACGTAGTGCTGATCAGATGGGGTTCGGTTTACACACACAGATCTGAGCAACTTCCGTGAAGCTGGAAGAGTAAATAGATTTTAAAACCAAATTGTTATAAACCCCTGCACGCCTGACCTGCGTAACGGGGACTATGGTTTCACTGCTGGCAATTCCAGCAATCTGGCAACTTCTGTTTCAGCTAAACCATCCACACCACCACCCATCCATGCTGAAATTTTTCAGGTCGTAGCAGGCCTGCTTTATTCTTTGCCAATTACTTACTCTTCCTGAGTTACCTCTGCAGTTACAATAGGAAGAAAACTGTCAGGTCATTTACTGTATGACAGTGCAGTGGATGGAGATGATGAGCTGGAAAGGAGCAAGGGAAGTGGTGGTGAAGGGCAGGGCTTGCAGTTTTGGTGCCTTCGAGATGTGAGCTTTCAAAGGGTGGACAAAAAAAAAGCTTCATGGACAGCATAGCAGATGAGCACAGCCTGGTCTCCATAGGGAGGTGACACTGTATGTCTTAGTCTTGTTCTAAGAGTTGACAGTGTTCCTGCACTTCAAACAGCTTCAGCTGATCCCATCAAATCCTCTTGACTTCAATGAAATAGTTGAGATTGTAGACCAGAAAGCCTCCTACAGGGTCTTTAGGAAAAGAAAGATGGGAGAAACATGCCCAGTAACACCTCACAGGGCATGGAAATGGTTGAGGGGAAAACTAATCTGAAAACACCTCCCCACAAACTCCTCTTTAGTCTCAAGACGTGAGCAATGAAAATCTCAGTCATGCTGGCAGTGAGCACACCACCAGCCCCACTTCCTGCTCTGATTTCCTGTAGTGGAACACGGAGCTCTGCTTCATTGTGATGGAGCCAGAAGATACCAAGTAAGCTGAATTTGCTACACTATGTACTTAAACAGAATTTTTGTCCTCTCTGAGTGGTATTTGGGAGTAGCTGCTACCTTTAACAATTTGTGGGCTGCTAATGCACGCAGCACGCAGACTCCTTCCCACTTGATCCAATAACCGCTTTACAGCACTCCCCATCACGCTCAGCTTGTGCCACATTTTCCTTGTTCACTTGCTTTTGGCTTCTTCCCCTCCCGCCAGTTACTGGGAAACACCATCACTGCTGTGGGCAGCTTATGAGACTGCCCCATCCGCAAGCGTAGCAATTCCCAAAGCGATCTGCAGAATGCATCAGGTTTTGTTTTCATGTGTTGCAAATCCACTAGATATACCCATGAACCACAACACTTTAAAACTGTTCATCTGGTGGAACTACCTACCGTATTATTTACTATAAACTCTACTGGACAAATGGATAGTTAAACTCTATAGTGACTACAGTCAAATCCTATTCATGCAGTTTGAATTAACACATCAATTTATCTTTGCTGTGAAAGCAGTGAAAGATCTACTTACCCCAGTGTAGCACACAGAGCCATGCTGCTTGAGCCCACCAATTCTGCTTCTCCAAAATGAGATGTTTTGTCTTAAAATCCCAGCAATCTCTCAGGCTTTTCTTTGGGATGATTCTTGCTGCTTCACCATCCGTTTCATCCACATGCTTTTGCAATTAACAACTCTGACATACACTTAAGGATTCATCAGCAAAGGTGGCGGAAAAAAGGTCACAAAGGAACAACTTTAATATTCACACTTGGAAATATGAATTAGGCTCTGCTCAGCAGCTCCCTCAGCTACCACCTGAGCAGGGAAGAACCTCTTCAATCTCACTGGCAGACACAGGGGTTCCTCCCTGTGTCCACAAGTGCTGCAGGGTGACAGGCAGCTGCCTGTGGGGACCCCAGGGACGGTACCAAAGCTCAGCCCTGGAAGCACTGCATGCTGCCTGCTGTGCAGTCACTGACAGTGGAGCACCTGCACGCCTTTGATAAGAGGCAGAGCTTTGGCCAGGACAAGGCACTGCAACGTGGCACTCCCCAGAGTACCCCAGGGGAAACCAACCCATTCCCTTCAGCTACAAAGATGCCCCAGCACAAGGAGGCAGCTGTGATGACAGCCACGGCCCAGGCCTGAACAACTGCTCTTTGTGCAGAAGAACAAGGGGGGATACAACCATCTGCAGCAGGAATGCAAGTGTAGCAGCCTCAAGAAATTTCACAGATGTTAAAAGTACCTCACCAAAACTCAGTTCAGGGGGGAAGAGACAGCACTTGATAAAAATTCACTCATTTACATACCCTGAACTGTAAAACAAACAAACAGAAGGTATGTGCAACTGAAGCCCACTTGTTATTAAGCAAACATACACTGGCAGCTTTTGCATCTTCAGCCAATGCCCTGTGCCACACACAGCCTAAAGGAAGATACTGCATGCAACCAGTTACAAAGTTGAGAATCAACTGCCAAGCACAGCAACATTAACCCTAAAGTATTTCTTTACAACTTCAAATAAATTCCAAGTTTTCAAACCAACTAAATAAAAGGACTTCACATTTGGAACCAGAAATTGCTTTTGTGTTTCACTGTTTGTTAGGTAATTTATATGGGAGGTTTGTTGGGTTATTTTGGGTTTTTTGGTGACCCAAAACCCAGCCAAAGCAGGAACAGTAAACAGGCAACTACAGCCTTTTGGACACATCATGAGCTAATGGCTGCACCTAACAGTTGGTATCAAATCTAAACATTTGAGTAGTTCTAATAATTTAAATCCATGTATACTTCAAATTTTCAAACTGACTCCAAGAGCCGGAACTATGCGCTAACATTCAGCATTATTAGAACAGATACAATTAAAAAAACCCCATGTTCTTTTGTGGTACTACTTAAACTGTAAAAAGCCAAGATGCTGTAAAAAATTGTTCTATAGAAGCTCCTTTCCCCCTTCACTCAAAGTAAACGCTGGATTATTAAAGACCGAACGTAAGTGACGTTTGAATTGTCTTATCCTCACGGAGCAGCGCTCTGGCTCAGCGGCACGCGGTGCTCAGCACTTCCCCTCGCAGTTTTGCTTCAAACCCGGAGATGGCAGCGCGGTGCACAGAGCCAGGGCAGCACACTGTGACCGTTCCCATGGGAGATGCGGCACTGGGAGCGAGCGACGCGGCTGTCACACACAAACGTAAAGAACGAGTACCACGAGACAACGTTTGATAAAGTCATTTTAATGGAAAATGTAAAACCCCTTTCAACTTCAATGTACAAAGCATGTGTAACACTTGCACTTTTAACAAATTAAAGCAAGCCAATGTTTTAAAAAAATACATCATTGAATGTATATATGTATATATTTACATAGCATATTAAGTTTAATATTTAGCTTTAAAAGTTCACATAAATTTTACCAAAATGAGACAATTTTTTAAATAAATTACACCTTTTGAAAACGTTTAATTGTACACTGAATAGCTTCAATAAAATACTGAAGTGTCTGTATTTAATATCTACTTTATATACTTCATATTTTACAAAGTTTACAATTATTTGGCAGTAATTTTCAGATTATGACATGACTGCTGTGCGGACTCAGCAAGATCCCAAATGCAGGCAATAGCTGGTGTTTGTGTCCTACTCTCACAGTAACTGTCTCAATGTAGTGAAAAATATCTGAATTATTTTAGCAAACTGTACAAGTCACATTTACATTTGATCAACAATATAGCATAGAATTTTGTGGGTTTTTTTCCAAAAATAAATACATCATCTTAAATCTTTAACATTTCACAAACTTCATGTACATTATAATACAGGACAGCAGAACACTGCTGAATCGTTTGCAAGTCTAACATGTAATCACAGTGGCTGTGATATGAAGCTCTACCGTTGCAGTGTCAGTAACAAGTAAATATGATGACTATTTTTTCTTGGCACTGATGGTTTGTGAAGCTTAAATTAGTGTGCATACTGTTCACCTGTTAGAGAAAATAACCTCCAGCTGATGTTAACACAAAAAAGCAGAGCACGCTCAGTTTTCGTCCATGTCTTCCAGTTCACCTTCGTGAATCTTCAAAGCTCTCACCATTTCCTTCACTGCATGGTACAAGATATTTTTAACCTGCAAGAACATTGGACAGATTTTAGTAAGGCCTTCCATGAAGGAACTCTGCAAAGTGACTGCATTTAGGACTGAGCCATAAGCCTAGCGGATGAAAAAAACAGGAAGGCTACATCAAGCCAGTGCTAAAGGAAACACGTTCTTACACACCTCAAAACGTAACACAGA
Source organism: Strigops habroptila (assembly GCF_004027225.2). Taxonomy (NCBI): domain Eukaryota; kingdom Metazoa; phylum Chordata; class Aves; order Psittaciformes; family Psittacidae; genus Strigops; species Strigops habroptila. Next base: position 35,038,650 of record NC_044281.2, read on the forward strand.
ATAAATAAAACCAGCAACTCAACAGAGAGTCATTTACACCCCTGGCATTCATGTTGCTGCTCATTGTTATTCTGTGTGAACGGCAGCAAGGAAGTAGCTCCACACACTGCTCCGCATTTCAATGAGCCTGAGCATGCCCTGCCTTCCCAACAGCTTCCAGAGCAGAATTCATTTCCTACCTGCAGTTTATCATCGTAATTGATTTCTTCCTTTGACAGCCTCAGCTCCTGTGTTAAGTGAAATGACTGTACAAGATGTTCTGGAGATACAAAGTCTTCAGTTACTTGAACGCAGCTGTGAAAATTTTGCACCTATCCAAAATAACAAGAGGAGACAACTGATAATTAGTACTTTGGAGTTATTCTTTGGCAGAGATACCCGAGAAAAGAGTGGGCCTTGAGATCTCTTAAACCACAGGCTTATCAGACTGAAGGGCGTCTCTATACGTTTTATGTAAAGAGCAATTAAGTGTATTCATCTTAGATAAGTTAGTTTCTGGCAAAAGGTACACTTTGAACAATGCAGATGTGCCCGTGCTTTGGCACTTCTTCCTGTACTCAGCTCCGACATTCATTCGGCATACTCTGATGTGTTATATTCCACCCTTTGACCAGCTGCACAGGCACTGCTGCTGTGTACTACTGCTGCACAGCCATGCCCGAAACACTGCACAGATCAACTCCACAGCAGCCTTGCGCTGTAGGACCCAGCTCCTTGGGCGACGGACGCATGCTGGAAGCCTGCAGTCTGCCAGGCACGACTGCCATGTCTGCTGAGAAGGGATTGCCACTGGAAATTAAAAATAAAGTATTTGAACAAAGGGCAGGTTCAGAAGAGGGGGGGGTTAGGTTCTGTTTTCTATAAACACACCTTCTTCCTGGTAAGAGGCAACTACTGAGAGAAATGGACACCGCCTCCTGCCACACAGGTCGTACCTGGAGGACAGGGGAAAGAAAAAGCCACTTCCTGGTTGTGACCTCACTACCAACTCCTGTTTGTCCTCTTCAGTAATGTACTGCATCAGGTTTTCATCCCTAAACACTTATGAATTACACATGTCAAAAACCTTATTTCCCCAAATTCTAACAACTGCTCATGAAGTTGTGCAACATTGATTCTGCAAACTTACAGAGGCTGAGGGGTGGGGAGGGAGAGCCCCTGTCATCCCAGCAAACACACAGTCCCACCTTGCTCAGCACTCATGAAGATCTGCCTATTTTAAGCTCGAGCCTAGCAAATGCTAGATTTTTTTAGTACAATACTCTAGAATTTCTGCTGTGATACCCGACCTTCAGAAAACCTTTGGGGCCTACACAGCTGAGGACGCAGCACTTCATTTGAAATACATTTTCCTCTTCAAAAATACTGCTTGAGTCTGCATTTACAAGGCAGCCTGCCCCATTACAGGTGAAATCCCAGAGGCAATCCCTAGCTCAACACTAGTGTTGCACACGGAGTTTCTGCAGCCTTGTAGTCATCAAGGACAAAGCAGTGCCATTCCCTCTCGCAAATCAATCACAAAAGAAATGCTTCCGGAGACGAAGAGGGTTTGTTGGTGCCACACAACCCGCAAAGGGCAGGAGGCCAGGAGCAAGGGAATAGCTGCACAAGTGCCAGAACCTGGCTCCCACCAGCACTCGGGGGATTTCCTAGAGCTTGGCTGAGACATCCCTGCCCTGCGCAGCTGGCTCCAGCCCCCTCCTCCCTCTCAGGCTTCTTGCCTGCTTCAAGTCTCCACCTGCCCTAGTTTTCCTTTCCACTCCATGCAAATCCCACACCGCTCTTTCACTTTCTCCTTACTGAAATAAGGTCTTACTGATTCCCTCCCCCTCCACTGCAGAGTGGGCAATATTTGTTGCCCTCTTTCATTCTGCCGTGCCTTAAACCTTCTTCCCTTCCAGGGCCTGTCTTATCAGTGTGCAAGTCTTTGCAGGGAAGACAGATTTTACCCAGCCAGTCTGGTACTTAACATGGGAATGCCCAGCTGACAGCCCACAGGCAGTTCTATTTATAATAGTTATAATACAAGCTGATACAATGACACACACAAATAAGTATGTTTAGCAACGATTCCCCTGAGATTTGCAGGGTGAGGATTACAGCACTCCCACGACTGCGCCAGTTCCAGCTGAACCGAGGAACAGCTTTGCCCCAGCCCAAGCCACGCAGAGATTTTCCAGCAGGGCCCAGGGACGGGTAGAACGTTGGAGCAGCCTCAGACCTGGGCCAGGACAGGGAAAGGTGAGCGGGCAGGGTGGCAAGGGACATCCATCCTCGTGGCTGCAGCTCCTCACCACACAGCCATCTCCCTCCTGCCCTTACACACTGAGATCAGCCATTTCCCGCATGGCTTAGCTCCAGGGCCATGCTCAGCCCAGCAGCTCTGCATACGCAACTCCCAGACCTTTATCCTACATCCTTACCGCAACATCACCAGGATGTTGCATTACCTCCAGCATGTTATTTTACAATACATAATCCTGCTGTTAAGTCAAGATAATACCACTACAAAAACAACATTGTAATAACCTGTTCTACTACGAACAAGTTTTGCATGTAGCCTGAACAACACATTTCAATCACCAACTCAATTATTTCTAGCTTCTAATTTATCACTAAAATACTTTGCAAATTTGGAGTCACCAAATTAAAACCACAGAGGGCATCCCTAGAGGACAACTGTGATACAGGATGACCCAGAGTGGAGCAGGAGAAAGAAAAATAATTCAGAGTAACAGTAAAAAACCCCTTTTTTTAGCTGGGTAAGTTCCCAAGCAGAGCTAAGGGTTTGCTGTTACAAGCGCCAGAGAGAGAACAAGGCCCACAAGCAAAGCTGAGATCCCCTACTTCTACAGACAACTAGAAAGGAGATACAATCCTACAGCGCACCACGCACGGTACATTCAGGGAAGCATGTGCAGAGGAGACCAGTCCAATGCTGTATCTATTTCTGGTTTCCCACTAAGAGAGCAATTCCTTCCACAAGAGGTGCTGACAAGGCTACCCTGAGGGTCACAGCTCACAGGAGATGCCCTCCTCCCACCCCACCACTGGAACAATTTGCCTGTTGAAATGATCAGAAGGGAGATGTGACTGCTGTCTGGAAGTACACAGGGAAGAAGGGGAAACCTGGGAAGCAAGACAAATGCTTTATGCTACCATAAAATACTAAGAACAAGTTACTTTAAAAGGCACAAATCCATAGAAGCTGGGGGGAGGGGGGGGAGGAGGAATATATATACATATATATGTGTGTATATATATATACACATATATAAAAGAAATCTCCTCCATGTGAGAACAATAAAATTCTAGACCAGTGTATCAGAAGCAGCAGTGTGACAACAATCCTAACTGGCTCTAGGATGGAAGTGTCTGAGCTCCAGTATGCAGTGACCACATGCTGCCAGGCTCCCTAACTCCATCCCTCAGCCTGATTTTCTCTGCTCCACATTAACGATGAGCAAGTAAAAATAAAAATGTTAATTTACCACTAAATTTAGTATCAACTCTCATCCAATTTTAATTATTAAAGATTCATGACGTGCATGTAAATCTGAAACACTTAACATGTAAACTTAACCTGGAATGTATTCTTGTGCAGACTTATTTTTAAGCATTTAATGTGCTTTGTATATATGAAGTGTTGGTGCTGATCCTTAAGGTCACTATTTATGCATCTCTATATAGAGAATACTATACACGTACATGAAAGAACACGATGCTTTCATTTCCTCCTACGTGGCAGATTCACAGGAACTTCTTACTGAAGATGAAAAGGTTCTCAGCTTCACCCACTAAAGTTTAAAAACACCATGTTATTATCTCCTTGGTGCCAGAAGCTAGAACATTACCACTTCAAAAGCAATCTGGAGTTTAAAGCCAAAGAGATAAAGAGTGGTCTTATTTTTCGTCCTTAAACCTATGAACTGCAGGGAAGCCTGGAACAGTCTTCCTACTTCATGTTTTACCTTCTTTATACCTTTATATGCCACATGCTATACGAAACAAATTTCCCAGTATGTTTATTATTTTCTGTGGGCTCCTTTTTCACTCTTGTATCTGGGATATCTCCCTTGTTTCAAGAGATCAGAGTAAGGTTGCTGGAGGATGCAACACATGACTGGGAGTCCTAACTGATTTAGCCTAAAAAGAGCTAAGAATAACATCAACGCCGGATGTTCCTTCACCTTTGTGAAGCCACGTCAAGCCGTGGAGACATGGGACAGGGAAAGGCAATCTACAACAAACCAAGACCTGGTCACCTGGGTTGTTCTGGGGTTTTTGGGGATTTTATTTTGGTTTTTTTTTTTCTTTCTTTTGCCAGAAAACAACTCCACACAGATTGCCCAGGGTTAACATACCATCATGTGAAACCATCTAAAGACGCGCTGCAATGACAAAGAAGTCTAGTCTGGGAAAGGTACCTGTTGCTTTCAGTGCCCCAGCAACTGACACAGCCAGCAGACAGACAGGGACATGACACCTGTGATCACTACAACCCTGTCATTTTTTTCCCAGAGAAAACCCTACTGCCCTGGTCATGGTGACATGGTAAGCCATTGCTTCCTCTCTGCCCAGAAGAGGCGGCTGGTTGAAAGCTGATCTGCAGATTAGAAACCAAACAGCATCTTCTTCAGAAAGGCCTGGCCTCCCTTGAACCTGGATGGAGATCAATGATAGATCTTTAACAGCAAGATGGTTTACAACTCCTACTGCAGGGTGGGGATGCTCCTCATTCCTTGACAGTCAGCTACCTAATTAGTGGTGCTTGACAGCTGGCCAGACAGCAAGAAAGCAGGCTGTATTTTCTGTTGAAACAGGGAAAGGTTCATGGAGTGAAGAAATAAATCTAGAACTGACCAAAAATCATGTCTGAACAATCGTGCTTTCTTCCTCTTTTCACCAAGCAGCTTGCAGACTATGAGTAAAAGATAGATTAAAAAAAACCCCAACACCAAACAAAATGAAGTAAACAAACCGTATGTGCTAGGAGAGGATGAAGCCTGCCACATATTCATACTGTTTCTCGCCAACTGCCCTACTGGCAGTACTTCTTCTTACATAATTAAGAATTAAACCCTCCCAGCTGCTGCAAAGGTGACAACACACTTTCTGACGGTGAGGAAAGCTGCTGAAGGGTCAATGATGACTCCTGGTGATTGATACCTTTTGTGTAAAAAGTAACTTAACGTGGAGTGGGAAAACAACCTGCAAATCTTGTCACAGAAACATCTCGTTACACTCAAACTGTCTCTACAATTCTCCTATGGATGAGGACAGAAACACCACCACCTGACATCCAGGTATTTTTATCTGCTTGGGTTGCTCTCCCTGCCTCTCCTGGGTTAGGTTAACTTTCAGTTTAGAATTAAAAAAAAAAAAAAAAAAGTATTAACCTGACTTTGCCATAACTAACACCAGTTTATTTAGAAATCTGCTAATGAAATGTGGAAAAAAGTGGTGAATAATCATGTGCTCATTTTTCATTTTAAAGGAAAAAAGGAACAATATTATTTCAAGCGTTCAAGTTGCTCTATGTTAGTACTGGCTGGTCATCTACGCAAGCAGATGTACCTTACTATAAATACCTATACACTAATAGCTACCAGTAAGAAAATAAAACCAATTTCACTACAGATGTAGTTACGTCCTTGAAAAAAGTTATTTTATTGTGTTTATGGTTATTTAATCCTGTGTGTCTTTCTTTAAACAGATGTACTTACCTGATGCAGTGCTCCTGCTGGCAGAATAATAGCATCACCCAGAAACTGAATAACCGTACATGTTTTCACTCCGTATTCTTCAAGAAGTCTTTGGCGAAGTTTTTTGTTCACATACCAACTCTGATCACGTATTGGATCATGCTCTGGTAAAAGGTCTAGGCCTTGCTCTTTTGCTACCTGTAAGTAGAGAAAAGATCCCAAGTCAAAAGAAGCTGAACCTTTTGCTGATGAGTTGTAAGCATACCTAATTTAACGAACAACATTACTGTGTTCCCAATATCCAAATGAGACTTTTAGTTAGGGATTCAAAGGAACCTCAAAAAGAACTGGGAAGTCCCACTGAGCTGAAGACATCTACAGGACTCCCATTCCAAAACATAAAACTTTGAAGAACTCTGCACAATAATCTATTAATAAGCAACATGCTTTGTGTGACTTCTTTGATAAAGAAAATAAAATCTGACCTCAAGAGCTCCTATGCTGCCAATTCCTCAAGCTCACAACCTTCAGTTTTGACAGAGACACGCAACACCAACTTCAGCTCAGGAAAAAAAAAAAACCCAGCAGATACAACTAAGGGTCATATGGTCCTGGGCAACTCTGCTTGAGCACAGGGCTGGACAAAAGGACTTCAAGAGATCCCCTTCCAATCTCAACCACTCTGTGACAAGAAGTTATTTTCTTACCATCCCATCAAGGAATCCAGAAAAAAACGATGGGCATAAAAAAAAATATTCGCTGACAGCAGTAGACTTAACTGCAACAACCATTTGTCATCAAGTTAACCACAGGGGAACAAATATTACCCTTAATCTATTGCTAATTACTCACTCATAGTGACTGAAGATAAAAAACACATCGCTAATCCACTTTTCATGACTCAGGAGCCAATTACCTTATATTTTTATTTGTATTTATATTAATTATACTCAATATGATGCAGAGCTTGAAACTGCTCTTGTGTGTTATCGCCTTCCTACTGGACTAATAAGATACTGAGATTTTCTCTTATCAGCAGGCAAAGTGGTCCAAAGGTCTAGTCATCAATTAATCTCCAATTCACTATTTCAAAACTACCACACCACAAACACAAAGCAGTGGCAGCAAATGACAAACTTTGCATTACATAGCATCTGAAGTGCTTCTGCTTTGAACCTGCTGCTCTCAGAGTTTCACAGTATCCCTTAACTGCTCTGAAAGAAGAAACTCCGAATAATACCCATTTGTCCACCTATTCCTTTGCATTCGTGATTTTGTTCAAAACTCTTTCCCAAAGGAAAAAAAAAAAAAAAAAAAAAAAAAAAAAAAAGAAGAGCCACAATCTACTTTGTGAATGAACAGAAAAGCCTCGCTGTGTAATTCATCATCTCCTAGAATTAGCTGTATTTTATTTACTAATGCTCTATTTTCCCCATGGTTCAGCTTGCCAAAGAGCAAATGTTTGAGTCACCAGAGGACAGCTGCCTTGGGACTGAAACACTGCCTCATTGTCCAAGAGAATTTTTAGTGCTAAATTTCTTGGGCTCTTCCTACTCACAGTAGAGACCTTTGGCCTCTGGCTTGTTTATGGACCCCTTTAAGTTTAGCCCATTAAAACACATCCAATCTTTTTTCCCCATAGCAGAAGACAGTGAAGATTTCTTTTCCTTGAGCAACCACTTGGTATTTCTATCTCATCCAACAGAACTGCCTTCCAGAACATGAAAGCATGCTGAAGACAAGCCACAGAAAACAGCTTCCATGATGGTATCTCTAAATTTAATGCCATCAATGGATATTCATCGTACATGGTAACGACCTGAAAGGTTCTGCTGTGGCTCTAACTTGTTCCTCACTTGCTGCCAAAGGAAGATCTGCACTGTAGCTAATGTTGAAGAAGTCTGCTGCCCTTGGGTGCATAAATGCCCCACCGTTTCCATCTCCACTAAGAGCCAAGGCATGTTCTTTGAGCTGAGTGACATGACACACAGTTCTTACAAAGATTGGTGGCTGCTGAGTTGCAAGGTCAGGGTTTTTTGCATGGGACAATTCCCAAAAATGTTCAGCATCTGATAATCAAGAACACGACGACAGAAAAACATTAATATAAAGGATAATTTGTAGGAAAGGGACAAGAGTAGACCTCCATGCCCTCCTGAGCCTCCAGAGTTTGCAGGCTCCCTGTAACTCTTGAGAAGTATGTATCATGTTACATATTTTATTTGTTGATGATGTAGCAGGTCAATTATAATTTATTTTATGTGCTAGAAAGAATTTTGCTTCCTTTCCTCCTTTCACTAAGCACAGGGGTTTGTAGTTTTTGCCAGCCCTCTTTGATTTACCGGTTACTTAGATTATACTTAGAAAATACATATTATGAATCTAACCTTTTGCAGGAACTCCCTTATCTTGTCAGCATCTTTGCCAGCATAAATGTGCCATAAAGCACCAGGTAATTCACTTGAATCTTTCAACCGCTTCCTTAAAAGGTCATCCAAATCTTCCTCTTCCAACTTCTTCAAAACTCCTAAGATTCAACAAAAATGTTTTGGTTTGGTTTTGGGGGTTTTTTGGGGTTTGTTTTTGTTTTTGTTTCTTAAGCGAGACAGCGCAAAAACTTTAACTAAACACCTTCTTTTCAAACTTCTTATGTGAGATTGAGCAGATCAAAGTTTGCTGAATACAACAGAAGCCCCCAGGTTATCTTTCTGTTCAGTGTTTGTACAGAACATGAATGCTAAAAAGTAAAAAAAAAATAAATGTTTTTAAGGTAACTTTTTTACATTTTTTTAATTTGACAGAACACATTCTCCCCACCTGAAATAAACAAGCAGGGCTGACACAAAAAAATTACAGATGAAAAAGGCATTTTCCTACAGTCAGCAAAAGCAGCGTTTTACGTGCTGCTCTGCAGCAGCTAGTCAAGAAGCTAGAGCTCTCCCAGTATGCTCAAGTTTGGCTGCTATTAACTCAGTGCACACACAAGTGAAAACAAAGCAAATTAAAGACAGCAAACCTTACTGCAGCTCTATTAGTCACACCCAAAATCTACATTTGCTGATTACAGAATAAGAGGATGAAAGAATAAGGGGAGAGAAACAAAACTATTTCAGTGATTTAAAGACTGTTTCACATAAGCAATAAACCTCTTACAGACAAGCAACATATACCAATTTCAGCTCTCTGGTGCTGAAAAATTACATTACAGTCCAAATCCAATAGAGCAAACACAGTGCGTCCAGAGGGAGCAGAGTAAACAGAAGCTTTGGCAAATACATCATCCTGACATAACTGTTAGAACTACCACAGCTTCCAGAGAAAATCCTTCATTTTGCACTTTCATTAGCTCTGCCAGTCCTAGCACAGGAATGGTACATCAATTATAGGTAATAGCAAAAAAAAGTGAAAGGAGTTTGAAATACCATATCATAATTCATGAACTGCAGTGTATTTTATGCAGAATTAATGTATGTGCAAATTCTTGAAAGAAGGAAACTTCCAGGTTTAAGCAAGTACTTATGGATATATCTTTCATCTGCTTCAGAAGAACAGTGTCAATTTTAAAACTGGCAGATCATTCAGTCCACCTACACCTCCTACAAACTGTGTGTTTACCTGATTTGGAAAGTACTCCATTTCCTTTTGCTATGCCAACATAAACAAGGATGTTCACGACATCAGAAACTTCAATATGGAGATTTGTGGTTCCTATATCATGGTCTTTAGTAGCAGCCACACCTATGTAACAGGGTAAAATTAAGATTTGTTATATTGTATATTCACCTTCAAATAGAAATATGCAACAGCTAACTGAGAAAAGATTTCTGAAAGTACACTAAACATCACAGAAAAGCATTTCATGTACAGGCAGGCTTTAATGTGAAAATACTGAAATATACAAACTACAAACATGCTTTTGTTTCACTTGCTAAACAAGAAAATGTTACTTTTTAGCAGAGACCTTGAGATATCTCTTAGCCCAGGTTAACTGTCCCTACATAGCAATTGTGTCAGAACAAAGCACATTTCAGCAGAACAGTCAATGACATTCTCTGACGACTCATGTTCCTTCCCAACCTTTCAAGTTGTTTGGAGCAGAATATAAGTACAGTGAATACACACTGTTATCAAATCAAATCAAATGTGTCACATTTATGCCTGGCTGCAAACGAAAGAAATCCCCAAGCAAAGAGGAAAATTAATTTCAGTTCTAAGAGGCGAAAACATACACACTTAAGTCAAAAGGACATTTCAGAACCCTGAGTCTTGCAGCAGTATTACATGAAAGCGTCATCAGTGAGTTAGTTCTTCAGACCCATGCCTTGATCACTATTGTTAATATGTTTATTTCAAAGACATCTGGAGAACTTTTTAAATCAAAGCCATCATATCACAAATTACAACTGATTTCTCATCTGATTGCAACAATTTGTGAAACAGAACCGAACAAATGTGTTTGGAAAAGAAGGAGCAGCTGGAAAATATCTGAGAGAAACAATCTTTTCTAAACAGGTTTTTGAGTGTATGGCACACGATACAAATTATGAAAAATACACTGAGAATTATGTATGACCAGAATTTTGAGTACAGTAGCACTTCAGGGAGTATTTTGGCATAAGGCATTATTAAAGACAGGATTTGTCTTGTGTAAAAGTAGCTAACAATTCATATGCTTCAGAAGATGGTAAAAGCACAAGAAAAGATAGAAACAAAAGTAGAAACAAACAAAACTCAAGTATTTCTCCTACAGTCAGTGAATTATTATCTCCAAGTAAGTTCAGCTTTCTATCAAGCATAGTAATATATGATATTCTACACTTTTAAGGGAAGAGGTAACTGGTACAAATCTAGGGCACACTCACCATATGCACTGCACAGTCTGGGTCCCAAATCTGGACGGACAAAAAATCCTGGCAGATGAGAAGCCAAGTTCAGTTTTCCTTCTGGACTACAATATTCAGGCAAGGGTAAACTTTTTAGTAAGTCCTCATATCTGGAGGAGAAAAGAAAGAAGAATGTAACTGAATTTGTGTTATTACATAGAGGAAAAAAAACAACATGGATTGATTTAAGAGTATCTAATATTAAACTCAAATACCTTGCTGGCATCATAGCCTTGAAATCTTCACCAGAAGGCCAATCTTTCAGTTTTAGTAGAGCTGTCTCCCCATTTTTTATTTTCTGCCGTTCTGCAAGTAACGTAGAAATTACTCAAAACTAAGACACTTGTAGGTGTTTCACTTTAAAATATGTAACAGATTTCTGAACCTGTCTATAAAGTTCTCCATAAAATGTGAGATAATTGATTTTGAGACTTGAGAATGATACAAAACAAACTCAACTACTCGAGGAACAATGACATTTTAGTCGGACCTAACTAGTATATTAATCCATCTTCCAATTCTGCAAAGGAACAAAATCCAAGTTTCCATCACGTTCTCTGGAAACAGATTACCTAGATCCTTCTCTTTAAATCTTCTTTAAAACTTCAAAACTTTAAAAAAGTTTCTTCAAAGCCTCCAGATCCACAAAGAATGTTTTTAACTGCTGTTTCTAACACTGTGTTCAGAATCAATGGAATAATACATTTAAAGTAACGTACTTGAAACGTCTTCAAAACCATCCCAGAACTCCTTGACATTGGTGTTTGAAATAATACTGTCTTTGCAATTCAAGATATCAGCTTGCTGGTTTCCAAAATCTAGACTAATGGACTCAGCTTTCCACAGGCTGAAGTTCATTTTCTTATGCATACCGGACACTAAAACAGGCTGTAAAAAATGAAATAAAATTTAAAAATCAATACTTATCCTTCAATTAACCTGGAATACAAATACAGCTGAAATACACGCTGAAGACCTTGACCCTTCTGAGCTGTTAACACGTCCTCCCAACCGCAACTATACCCAAGATGTCATACGCACATTTTTGCATTCTGAATCTCCATAACAGTAATTTCTTACTCATTATTAGCAGGTTACTGGAGTTTAAACTACACAGGGTCCATATACAGGCTATTCCTGATAAGCCTTTGCCCAATGCTAACAATACATTTTCAAACACGGAGTTAGGCAAATTTGTCCTTTAACACAGCTCTCCCAGAGTTTATACTGAGGCCACTTTACAGACCGAACGGCTCAATACCTACCCTTCCTTGTTTCCAGCACTCTTTGAAGAGCTTCCAGTTGTTGCTGTTTTTATGGTCTCTGAGCCACAAAACATGCTTATCACAGATCCAGGAATACTGAATATCACTGTACCGTTTACTGCAGTCATCCTGAATACACTTTTTATCATCCTTTGGCTCATCTTTTATTTCAGATTTTACATTTATCTTTGGTGCTCTATTTGGTGGAATCTTGTTTTCTACTACTGAAGCAATTATGTCATCAAGAATGTTTGGCATAGTCCTTCCACTCTTGCCACTCTATTATAGCAAACAAGCGTATGATTAAACTATGTAGAAACAAATAAAGTTAATGCAATTCTCTTTGGCAACAGAATGACATTCATTACCAATTAGAAACTTGCAGTTATCTACTTCCTTTGTAGAAAACTGCATGCGTTCTTACACACAAAAAGTTAGAAATATACAGTTATTACAATGCTCAATATATAGGAATCCTCTTTACTTTTCAGGTTAAGGTTTTACCTAACTTCATGGACATTGTATGAATCCATTATCACTATATATAAAAAATATTAATGCAAGTGTGTGTGCACGCACATATAAAGTTTTAATTATAAATGAGCTTTTAAAGCTACACAGCTATCAGACTATTTTAACTACAATGTACCAAAATTAATGATAGAGACTTGCAAATCCAGATATAAAAACTGTGCATCTTGTCAACACTTACTGCTGTTCCTGTAGAGTAAACTGGAGCAAAAGCAATACCAGCATCTGTAGAACCTAGACGCAGTTTGCCTGCTGTTGTAGTTAATAAATCTCGTAAGGTTGAGCCCTGCTCGTTGTTCTGGGATGCAGGAGGAGAGCTTTTACAGTTTTGGGACTCCAAATTATCCTGGTCTTTCTCTTCCTTTGAATGTTTTCCAGAAGGACATTCTTTGTTCTCTAAAACAAAAATAATCATTTGACGTTTACACTGTTGTATGACCATGCAGACATAGGAACACCACCAGTATCCTGTATATTATAGTAGTGGTAATATACTGTAGCACTTCATTCACCTGAAAACACACCAGAGGATTAACTAGACCCTTCAACATGCAGTAAAACAGTGTGACCCTGAAAACGCCACCCTCAGCATTTCAGACATGCAGCTGAGTGAATATCTGTCAAAAATGAGAGATGCTGTAGCTGGAAATACTGCCGCATTACACATGCATTCCAACAGTGGTTCTTGTGGTAAGAAGATTCTGATGCCACCAGGAGAAGGCATTGCAGTTTCGAGATTAAAATTCAGGCGGAAAAGAACATCATCTTTTCTTTTTGTTGGACAGAAAATTGTGTGAATTTTTCCTAATTGATTCAATTACCTACCACTGGTGCCCCCAAAGTCACGGATATACGACATGACAGTTTCAAACATATACCTTTCTTTTCTTCTCTGGCTTTCTGCTCTGCAAGATCAGCTAACCAATGCAGTGGTGACTGCGACTCAGGTGGTGTTAACTTGCTGTCTGTGCTTACATCACTCCTTGGACTTGTATTACCATTTGTCTCAGACTTTTGAGGAGTATTCTGCTGTTGAGACTCAGGCATGCACAGAGAAATTTTATTACTGTGGTTAAGGACGTTCTGCAAAACCTGTAAGGAACAGATTTATTTTTAAATAGGTAACTTTCATTTAACAGATTTCAAAGACAAGGTGCTTGTATTTAACCATAATATATGCAAATCAAAATACAACTTGTATCACTCAAATACAAAAATCCACAAGAATCAGAACACCTGAACAAACTGCAATGTACACACGTATTTTAGACTCACCTGAGACACACCATTCATTGCAGGGAGCTTGCCAGCTTGTGTGCTCTGCTTGCTGGTACACTGACAATGGGATTTGATTTCAAATTTTTCTCTAATATTGTGCATAGCATCTAAAAGATCTGTCAAAACTAGAAGATAAGAAGAAAACCATCAGCAGCTCTCAGTCGTTTTGTATGTGTATATTTCACAGTATACACACCCTGATACCAAAACGCCATCTCTAAACCTTTTTTAAAATATAAACTGGTGGAACTGCTAAATTTTACAAACTGCAAAAATATTACAAAGGGATTGTCCAGTTTACCTTAACGCTTGTGTAGAAAGAGACAAGGTCTTTCATTAAATAATTGCACACCACTCTTCTGAATAATCTAACCTTCACTCTGCATTCCTATTGCATGGTGCACACCAGGCAAGCCAGTCATTCATTATTTACTCCTCATTGTTCAATGGGTGCATCATTGCTTCATTTAATGAAACCGTCAAACTACAGACTGAAGTGAGCCACGTCTTGACAAAGAAATTAGTATGTGATTATGTAATTTAAGGCTGTTTGGTAATGGGTATGTACAGAAGAAGAAAACTGAGGTTACGTAGGCAGTCTTCACTATGCTGTTTCCAGATAAGTGGTTCACATCACAATTTAAAATTAAAACAGTTTCAGTCTGGAACCTGTTCTGGGGAATGTCACAATTTGAATTTATTATGGAATCTAACCAACCTTCACTTCTACCTGAACTAACATGCAGCAACCCATAAAAAAACCCCACGACTGGGTCTGTATTTCCAGCTTAAAATAACTTGGGAATTTACTTAAGTTTAAGGGCACATTTGAATTTTCTATTCTCTGCATCAGTGCTGCCAGAGATCACAAGCGAAGTTGCACTAACAACAACTACACCTACCTGCAGTTCTTCATAAAACTTACTTGGCTGTAAGAAAAATTCTGAATTTAGCTGCGTTTAGTTTCTATTTTTTTTGGCTTAGTTTCTCATTTATCATAAGCTTTTTCACTGCATTTTGTTTTAAGATGCTCAATCAGATGTCCGATAAAAACCACACATAAAATTTTACTTTTCTTCTGGGTGGGTGGGTGAGTGGGACAGAAAACAGTGAAAAGCAGATCCCCAGAAATCTGTTGCCACATAATGCTCCTTGGCAATACTATTCTAAGATTTTCATTTAACAGCCAAGGTCCGACTTATTAAGTGCATTCTTGGTGTGTTTATTCTGCTCTGAAAAAGTACAAAACAGTCCCAACAAAGACCCTGCATCTCTTCACTGCTTGTTTCCAAAACCCCTTCAGATATATGTCAGCAAACTCCTCTCTCTCCTCACAATCAGTGCCCCCTGGCTGACAACTGCTCAGAGTCACCTGCCTTCCTGCAATGATTTCACAGAACTTGCAGGTTTTTAGATGGAAAATGGGAAGTTTCAAGAAACAACTCTGGCCTTTCTTCATAGAAAAGGTCTGGGAAAAACCACATCCTGCTTGTTTGCAGGTGGTCTTACCAGAGCCTGGAATAATCTGCGTTGGCATCAGGTGTTTGTGATCATGAGGCTGTCCCTTCACACACTTCATCCAGGCATATAACTCTTTATCTGCAAAATAGCATTGCCAGTTGTTTTACTTCAGTGTTACAGAGACAGCGCTAACTAACATTTTTCAGTTTTTAGTTAGAAACAGCTTTCTATACATACTGTAAGTCTTCTGTCCTTACATCCTGCATAACAAAAGATTTGCATACAACAGCTACTTTTCACAACCAGGAAAAAAATAGAGTTTTAACAATACTGAAATCTGAAACAGCCGCATCTGTAACACAGACCCTTGCAAATAACCTCAAAGTATATTCCACACATTACATTTAATGCATTGCCAACTTAGCGTAAGCTGAAATCCTTTACAGTTGCTACCGAGGCAGTGAGACTCCCTTGATGAATTCTAACACAGGAAAGAGACACAATTAGGCTGCTATTGTATAGTTCATTTAATTTAACAGAATCCATGCTACAACTGAAAGTGGATGTCTTCAACCAGAGGGCCGAAGAAGCAAAAAAGATGAGTTTTTAAACTGAATCAATTCTCTGATTTGGCCTACCATGCGTTAATGCACGGCATTAATGCAGCTGCATTAACACTGCCACCACTGTTAATGGTGGCACAAAGGAGACAGAAGTTGCATCACAGATTTATGCCAGATTAAAGCAACCAGGAAATCGCAAGTCTCTATGTTAAAAAATTGTTTGTGGCAGCAGAGAGGGCCTAACTGGTGGGAGAGAGAGGCTTCCTATGAAGTTTCAGGAAAATGGCCATACTAGAAAAATATGCAGTGTAAAGACAAGACAGAGGAAGAATGACAGAAAAAAATGTCTGGCCAAGCAACTGCTCACCAATCTGCTATGTGATTTTGGGGCAGAGATTGGAAGACAATTTCTCTCTCAATCTCCAGTCTTGTAATCTTATCCACTGAACTGCTAGTTTTTTAAGAGACTCTTCAAATCTTTTTACTAGTTTGCTCAGCTGTAGCAATGTAAACTAAGGAGTACACCACAGGAAGCATTTAGCACATTTAATGCATTATTTTCTTCCACTGTAATAGACACACAACGTACCAAATGTTCTTTTCAGATAAGTATTATATTTGTCAGCTATTTTGTAGTTTTTGTAACTCTTAAAACATTGAAACATATGACTGGTCACAAACATAAATCACATAAAAAACCAAAATAGCATATTAACATATTTTACTACTGAAATGCCATAACATGGCTTTCCACTTGATGGTGCCATGAACTGTCTGAAGATAACAATGGATGCATATTCATCCATGTAGTAATGAGAGAAATCATGGATAAGTATCTGAATATGAAATATTCAAACCTCTAACATTCCTGCTGAAGCAGGGAAAAACCAGTGTATCCTCTGTTACATTTAGCAACTCTAAAAACAACTACGGGTTCCAGGAAAAATGGTGTAATGTAAGGTGCTATTATACAGAGATGGGTGGGTGGTTCTGAACTTTGTAAGAGACTGCCAAAAGAGCGAGACAGTTCACATGAATCCTACAGCATCGTTAGAAATATAGCCACAGAGAGGGAAGCTATCATACTTCTGCTTTTGCATGTAACGTGATGAACAGTAGGGCGACAGTCTTCCCTGTTAGAGAATCAAAAAGAAGCCTGCTTTTTTTAAGCTTTTAAGACATTTTACTAAGATTTTCCTGGCTGGTTAACATGCACGCTATAAAAAGCCTCTGACTGCATATTCCCACTAGGGTAAATAATGTTCGGCATATATCCCAAGCCACGTCAGATGGATGCACACACACACGCACTCACAGACTTAAGCCAGTTAAGAGTTGCTGAAGCAGCCTCCAGCCTTAAAGCATTAACAACTGTTCTTGGCTTTGGAAAACACTGACATTACTTCCCTAGAAGCTTCAGGCTTTGATGGAAGTCTCTGGGAACATCCTATAACTGCAGTGCAGGAAGCCTCTCACTGCCAGTCAAGGACAAAATGGATGAGTTTATTTATCAAAGATTTGCCACCTAACTGTTAAACTTTATTTTACTAACATTTCACATCTGTGACATTATGCTGCTATGACAAACATGGAAACGCATTTCAAAACAGCATTATACTTGAATTGGTTCCTGGCGCAGTGTTTGACCACAGGACTGTGCAAGGGCACAATGCCTGCCACCCAGGGGAAGGCAGTCCTTTCCAACAAGCAGCCTGAGTACCAATGTCACAGTCAAGGGTTGAATGATCAGATCAATCTTCCAACCCATTCCTCCTTTCAACTGCAAAAAGGCTGGGTCACTGAGAAGTCATAGGTTTGCAAGTTAACCTTGTTCTACTTCACTACAGTCTAAACTAGACATTTCCATTTAAGCACAGGATAAGCAGAATATGTGTGTAGGTTGTTGTACTGTGAAGCCTCCATTAACACTCATTTTAAATACTATCTGAAGTATTTTTCTTTCTCTCTTTTTTTATAATAAAAAGCAGGCTGTTAAGCCAATATGACAAACCATGTACTTCTGAAGGGAGGACTCCAAAAAAGCACTCAAATCAGGGCAAGTCTTAACAGCAGTGAGTTACTATAAAGCAGGTAGGAGTAATGGAGTGCCAGTCTCACAGCTGAAGAACAAGATCTAACCTTGAGGGGCAAGGCATAAGCAATCTAAGACAATCCACACAAAAAGGCTGAAAAGCAGACAAAGACCTAAAACAGTCCCCACAGCAGTTGCTTTCGGAATGACTGATCGTACATTGACCCGCAAAAAAAGAGGTGAAGAGATCTAAGAGGAACCAAAACACACAAGCAGTAATTTAACACTTTACAGAAAGGCAGTTACACTAGTGGATCAGCAGCTCTACAACAAATGAGAATAAACAGGCTATACAATACTCTAGTTCATAAAGAACTGACCTCTAGAACTTTTTCTTTCCTTTGCCTTGTAACAATCTAGGCAGACCACAAATCCACATTTCTGGCAGACCCAATGAATGTTAAATAATGTGGCTTCACATGCATCGCACATCTCACGGACTCCTCTCACTGCTCTCTTCCATGCAATTTTGGCTGAAATACAAAATAAGCAGAATAAAAGGACTGAAATTTAAATGCAAAGCACAGTATGAATAGTCTTTATAGATGAAACATTCGTCATTTTCCCCTCAGATGCAACTGGGTGTGGGGGGAGGAAAGCGATCCTTCATAAACAGACCATCAACATCTACCCCCTTAGTCGCATTACACAACATCCCCATCAATTCTACTATCAACACACTGTAAAGTAACTAAAGCATCCAAAAAAACCAGACTGAAGGAATACAGAAAGAATATTCCTGCTTAACATGAGTGGGCTGCAAGTATGAAGAACTTCTTTAACATATACTTTTACCCCATGCAATGAGGAGAGCTGGGGTTTTCATCTGGTTGCCTATGGGACATGTTTCATCTCAAGGGCAGCCAAACTGGTGAGTTTGGACAGTTAAAAGTCAGCAGGAGGGGACAGAGTGCCTATCCTGGAGACCTGGCTAGTACTTCTGCTTTTCTGCTCCACCTCCTCCTCCTATTGCCTGGAGTTAGTGGAGCCATCAGCCCGTTTCCAACCTGTGCCCATCTGCTATGGACCAGAAGGACGGACTAACTGTGGATTTGGTGAGGAGGAGGTGACGGTGTTAGCACATGTTCTGTGGGCACATGCTGTCACATTATTCTCCTTTGTTTTGGGAAGGAGACACGTCAGAAACACATTGTCTGTTGGCAGCAGTCGGTACCTGGCTCACTGCGGACCTTGGCTTGCAGCTTGCTGCTCTGGCTGGAGAGCTGGAGGCCATGCTGGGAACCAAGGCTGCTCCAAACCCAACAACAGCCTGGCCCCAGCCCTGGACCAGCACAGCAGGGGGAAATGGGCTGGCCCATTGAGGACAATCCCTGCCCCTTCCCAACATATCCTCTTACAAAATAGCCTAGGAAAATCCCATATGACATTCCAGTGAAGTGAGCTACTCAAAAGGAAGCAGTGGGTCACGATGAATGCAAACAGCTGAGTAGAACTCCAAAACATTTAAGAACATTTGAGACTTACTTACCGTCTTTTTTCACCCAGGACATGGCTGTTTTCTCAGATGTTACTAACTGACAAAATTTATCACCTATGATATCTAGAATGTATTTACAAGTTTCTAGGTCCAGTTCATCATCTTCATAGTTTTCATGTGTCCATAAACTCAGTGCTTCATCATCATATTGATCAGGAGAGGAGAAACCATCTATCCTAACCACTCCGTTCTTACTAAAAGATAACCTAAAAATGAAAACAGATAGTTTAACTGCACGTATCGTTACATTCTGTGACTTACAGTTTACTTGCTAATTTACCTTACTGCTCATGTCTTACAACAACTAAGTTTACCTTTTTTAGCATCCTGCCGTATTTTTTAATTTAAAAATAAATCCTATTGCCAAAAATGGTTTAAAGTTAACAGTAAGGAAGTATGAAAACTAACTTCTTAGACATCCTGCATTCAGTTTGCTTATAATTCTCTCTCTGTAACATTTACTACTGCTTTAAAATTGCAAACAGGAAAATTACCCGATTTCTCTTTTTTTTTTTCTGAATTTTGGTTCTACCTATTCCCTACCTTTAATTTTTAGAGTGTTTGTGACAGCAATCACTCTGTTTGACTCGTATTTTCTAGCTCTTTTGTCCTACTGCTCTCATGCTCAGAAAACAGGAGTTCAACACTCTAAGTCTTCCTAAGCAGAACAAATCACTAATACAAGACAATGTTTTTTTGTATCCACTAGTTCCTGATCTTTAAAACAACTGAAGGCTTTCCTTTATCCTACCTGATACCATTCCACTACCCCTGGCTATATTTAGCCTACTTTTAAGCAGTGACAATTAATTATTCCGTCTTGCATGATACAGGACAATTCATTATTCATACGTGATTATTACAACAGTTAAGGAATTTTAAAGCCATGACAGTAAAATAGTCCTGAATTCAGAACTAAGTACCAAAAATGATATTTAGATATTTAATGAACAAGAAGAAATGAGAAATTTTCTAATACAACTTCCAACTGCTGTGCAAATTTTGTTTACAATTCAAGCCATGTTGTCTAAATACAATGGAAATCATTAAACTGCTACAAAATTTACCACAATAGGTTCAAAACATTGAAATTTTTAAATTCCATAACTGTGTTTTAAAATGTTGGCAAAACTTTTATCACTCGTATTCTCTCCTTTACACAGCGTGGAAAACCCCAAAATTCCAATATTGCCACATTAGGAAGCAAATATTCTTACACAGAAGGTATTCAGAGTCCAACCTTGAAATGATTCCTGGACTGCCATACCAAGTCTTGTAACTAAAGTTTCATTATAAAATATTAACCCAAATCTTGGGAACAACTGCCTGTCCAAAATGAGATGGATATATAGTGATAACACAGCCCATGTGCAAATCAAAGCTGTTTTGTTCTGTCCTGACAGCTGTGCTGCGTGCACCATGTACGTGATGCTGCATCCCGGGAAATTTTCTTCCTGACTTGCGAGTTTTCTTTGATTAGCCATTAATGTTGAAAAAAGGAGGTCACAACTCCTCTGTCCTCAGAAAACTCCCAGAAAACCTCGAGCAGCATTCCCACCATATACTGGCATCAGAACAACTATGGGTAAGTGCAACTCTGTGGTTGTACAGCTTGTCCAGAATAACTGAAGCATGCCTTTTGAAAATCCCACTTCAAATGTCAGACACCTGTGTAATGATGATGTGCTGTATTTTCTGCTTGCCTAAGGTACACTGGGCAGATGTTCTGATGTCTTTGCTATAAAGCTTAAACTGCAATGAATTCAATCCGCAAAAAGAAGTAAGAAATACAGATGTAAATACTGTTGAAGTAGACAGTGTCTTTTATCAGGCAGACTGAGCCAGAAAAATCAGACAAGCTTTCAAGCATGCAAGTCCTTTGCCAGTATTATTTTTAATAGTTAAAACACCACATTATCAGGAAAATAGCCGTACTTACCGCCGAAAGTAGTAAAATCTACAAAATACTGGTGAGTGAGATGGTTCTTCTCCTTTCTTACTTCTTATTAACCTACATTCTCTGCACTTTTGCAAATTTGGTCCTATTTCAGAACAAGAATCATCCTGCAAAAAGGACTCTCCTGTTTGCTTCAGCTTCTTTACTTTGCGCCAATCTTTTAACACTGAGCGAGGTATACCAGCTGCAAAAGGAAGGAGAGTTTCATGTGAGATACTGGCAGCCCTTATTCGCAGAACCAAGTCAGATCAGTCAGCATTCAATACTTCTGAAAGTACACTTGTTACCTGCATAACATATTCCATTATTACTTCCATTTGTCCGTTTGTCAGCACTGAAGTTTAAAAAGCATAGCTACCGACTAGACTTAGACAGGCAGGAGCACAGTTAACTACCTGCTGAGCTACCAGAAATACCTAGGACACTGTATTTTCTCTTATATTAGTGCATTGTTCATCACATACTCCACTAAAACCATCTTCAGAATTTCCTTCTTACAAAATAAATGAAGAAATACAACAGCTCAAGACAAGAAAGGTTTGAATTCTGTTTCAAGTGAGGATGTATGCAAAAAAGGCAACAATTCAACGAATGAAAGCTTAAAAAAAATTCCCACTTCTTCAAGATTTATTTTTGCTGAGAATTACGGGTATGATTACAGATGAACACTCTATTCACACGTAACTCATCTGAACTTAACGTAAAGTATCTGGCATAAGGAATAACAGAATCCATTTACTGTCAAGTTTGTTAGCTTTGCAAGGCTAAGCAGTACAATTCCATTTTCAATATGAAAGTCAGCAGATCTGACACTGAGTTAACACAAGGAGCAAATCTATTGAGTAATATGTGCAGTTTTCACTACACACTTTGAAACTGAACCCTGTTGTTTTTTGAACCAGGCTTTCATTTTAATGACTTTAAAAAATGGCACCAGTTTTATCTGCAGATAGACAAAGTATCTGTCATTTCATTTACCACTACTCTTGAAAGTTCATGTCCTGTAAACAGGGATCTGATGTAGGATGATAGAGAGGTCAGGGTGCTAACTCTGGACTTGGTACCTGGGTCCAGATCTGTATTTTTCCAGAGACGACTTGTGCAAACTTTGCAAAGTGACAGTGTGCCTATGCCTCAGTTCATGGCCTACAAAATGCACTCCAAACTCATCCAAGGAACATCACTGTAACTGGATTAAAACTTCAGAGTAGAAAAGGCCAAAGTACAGGCTTGCTAGTCCAAAACCAAGTTTTCTGCCTTGGAACCAGAGATTCCGGGTGTCATCTGGAAGCTGCTAGACTTCAAGCTCTGTGGGCAGGAACTTGGAAGATCCCCAGCACTTGCAGGACTGTAAAATGCCTTGCTTTGCAGGAGGGAGCCTTGCAGCCTGGAGCTCTGAGCACTCTGGCTAACACACAGGCTCCCAGGGCTTTCCGAAACAGCATCAGGACAAAGCAGTTCTCAACCCTGGCAGTACCCAGATACCACCCACATTGTGAAACTGCCTCCAAGCCCCAGATCCTGAAGCACAGTTATCTTCAGCCACCTATGCGGAGCCCAGGCAGCCATCCAGTGAGGACCCATCTTTCCTGAAAGCTCCCCAAGGATGACTACGTTTTATATAGACCTTTGTGGAAAGTCTTTTTAGTAAGAAAATCTCTGACCAGCTCTCAGAAATTACAGCAAAGCTCCCCTGAGATAAACTGACAGGAGTATCAATGTTCAACTATTTAATGGGTCAAGCAGGAAAGACAGAAAGACCCCCTGTCTGTTAAGATTTCAAAAGGATGGCAAGCATACGCTTTCTGCTACCACGGCCCAAACAGTTAATGTGCAGGACACCGGCTGTGTGACTAGCAACAGAACATACGAATTCCCACCCATTTCCCAACCTAAGTTCCATGAAATAGTTCCATCATGTTTTATCATATAGCACTTCTATAGTCAGGTACTGCTAGCCAAAACAAGAAGTTATTGCCTTACCTTAACTTAGTTAAGCAATCCTTCTACAATAAACTCACAAAAAAAATCTCTTGCAACAATGCACAGGTCAAAGACCTAACATGTTACATGTCTGTATTTAGTTTACTTTTAGAACTGAAACTGAGAAAGACTTTATAGGCATGTTCTCCTTGATCTTCCCTTTAGCTGGGAGGAGGGAGGGGAAAAAAAAAAAGTAATAGTACTATCACTGGACCCAAGCCAGAATAAGTCAGACAGACTGCAACACTTCCAGCACCCAGTACAACTTAGGGATCAAGTACTCTCAAATACCAGAAAAGTAACTATACACTAGGCAGTGAAAAGCCAGAGAATGTAATAATAGGGAGCAGTACTCCCTTTTCTTACTACTTGTACTTAAAAATTCTTGTGAAAAGTAATTTAATGGTAGACATTCTCATACTCAACCAGAACAAAGGCAAGAGAATAGTCCCTGGAGAAGAATAAATTGGGATAAAAAATAATCTAAGTTCTTAAAATAAAATCTCATGCTGGCAGACCAGTTTCTCTGTTCAGACAAATCTAGTTACCATCTGTTACATGCTACAGTATTACACTTAAATTGAAAGTTGCATTTCCCTAAACTTATTCATTCCTTAAACAAGAGGGATGTTAACACAATGTAATACACATACTAGTTAGGACTGTGAAATGGCTCTCCCTCAAATCTTTCATTCAATTAACCGAATCATAACAGAGTGGCATCAGGCTCTCAAGGAACTGCCTCTGGCTTCCTGATCAAAGGATGAATTAAAGTTCAACAATAGAGAATCTTTCCCTCCAGTAGTGCTCCAAAAATAAATGCATTATATCTTAAAAAAACCTCAACAAACCACCACATATATGTATCTCAATGGTAGTGGCACAACTATACTCACCAGTCTGTTCAATTCTGATGGACAGCATAAACCAGTGTACTGCTTAATTTTAGGCCAAGAACCAGTTTGTTAACATATATATACAAAATGCTGAATTTCTTAGACCAGGATATTTCAAATGGCCTCAAGACAGACAAATCTGGACCTACTCATTCACACAAGCATGCTTTTTAACTCTTTTCCCAACTATAATGTATGACAAGCCCTCCAGGATTAACACTGTTAAGACTTCACATTAGCATGTCTCTTCCAAATCAGATTAATATACTCACTGCTGTTACTGCTGCTCTGTAACTTCAGCTTGCTTTTTTCTTTGGCGCTCCTGCTAAGAACACCATTCGGTTTTACTTCTTCCTCTGTATCACCCTTTTTTTTCTGCAAATCATTTTGTTTCTTTTTGTAAGTTGGCTTGGGCTGCCGTTTAGTCCTTTGCTCTGACTTGCTCTCACTTTCATCAGAGTCTCCGCTTTCAGAGCCAGACTCGTAAGTTCGTTTTGCTTTTCTCCTAGGGTGCTTATCTTCCTTCGCAAACTTATCTGACAAGATTTTGCTATCTATGTTATTTTGCAAATCATTTGATGTAGAAGCTATTAAATTGACGGTACATGGCTTAATAATTTCTGAAACACTGTTCCCTGAATTCTCTTTTTTATTAGTGTTTTTATCTTCCTCAGAATGCCTTGTTAGCCAAGCCTTTTTCAGTTTAGTGTGGTAGTTTGGCTGACTCGCCTGGGAAGTCTGCCCACTGCCTACAGAGTTCGCTTTGTTTATTGTATTACAGACGATAGCACTGTCTAGGGAGAGAGAGGTTGAAAATGTCTGATTTTTCACAGAGTTGGACTCAGTCTCACTGGTGTTACTACTTTTAAACTGAGCTGCAGCCAACGCTGCCTTGTGCTTTTTCAAATGAACAAAGTCGGTAGAGGTGGAGAATCCCGAGCTGGGTTGAGCAGCGCTGCCTGTCTTGCCAGCAGCGGGTGTAACCAGAGCTGGAGTGCTGACCTTGCATTCCTGGGTCTGTGCCACTGCCTGACTTGCTGTTCTCGAGGCAGTACACTCCAGCGGTGCACACGCCAAAACCGTGTTCGATAAGGAGTATGTCACTTCTGAACTACCCCAGCTTGACGCACTGGTAGTTGTTGCTGCTGATGTGGTGACATCCGTTTTGGTACTGCAGATCATAGCTGTGGTAGGGGTGACAGCATGAGGAATGCTGCCTTGCGAGACAGCTGGAAATTTCTTTTCATACTGTGTGCGAGCACTGTCTGAGTTCATATTTGGCAGAATTATTCTTCCAGTCTCCCTGGCTTCCGCTGTTTTCAGGCAATCTGCTTGATTTGTCACAGCTGAAGATCTCTCACTAACTCGATCTTTGGAAGCAGACTGCATTACTGGTATGCTCTCGTATTTCGTGCTAGAAGGAGGACGCACAATAACAGATGCTGTAGCGGACTGTGACTTTCCACTCATTCTTTCAACATGCCAATCCACTTTTTCATTCTTTGGGGCATTATTTGACTTCCATATTTCTGACAAATTCTGTTCAGAAGTGCCCTTGTAAACAGCCTGAGCTTCCTTAGGCTCAGGTACTAAAGTTGGTGGTTTCTGCAACTCCTGTATTTTGCTACCACCAGCATTAACGGGTTGAACAGGGGTTAGAGTTGGAGGTGAAAGACTGCTATAGCTGCTTTCCTTCTTCTCCAGGTTCTGATGCACAGGTGGGTGAAACACAGGGGCTCTATGCAAGGCAGGCATACTCCGGAGTGTATTTGCAGAAGAGACTGACAACTGAGTAGGGCTCCTGCTGTCACTTCTAAAAGAATTTACAGAGTGAGACTGCACTGACTGTGAAAGCTGCTCAGGTATCTTGCTCACAGAGCCTTCACTCTCTGGTTGGTGCTTAATTAAAGGTGGGGGTTTTGAAAGAGAAGAAATGTAAGAGGGGAGAGTCTGGGGACTAGCTGCAGTTGAAAGACAATTACTTTGCTTATCAACATACGTACTTGAAGTTTCCTTTGATGGATACGATCTTGGCGGTTCATTTACAACACTGTTAGACAAGGTGGTGAAATAGTTACTCTGTGGCACCGAATGCTTCATTTTATACAGTTCTGACACAGAGCGTTCAGCATCTTTATCATATTTTACTGAATGGCTTTTGGGACTTGAAGATAAGGACGTTACCCTGGAGTAGTTCTCTCTCTCTCCCTCGAGTGCTTTTATTTTAGCTGTAAAAGGAGCAACTTCAATACTTTCTTGAAGTATCCGTCTGTGTTCTTCTTTGTATTTGCTCAGTCGCTCTCCAGTCTCCTGTGGTGGCCTTGGCAGCTGGTTCAACATTGGATCTGCAAAATGCCTGTGCATATGGCTCTCTTTTGCTGTCTGTGTTCTGCTTTGCTCTAGCTCTGTTTTTACTGGTGCAGTTGTAACAGAACGTAAAGGTTCAATAAACGCTTTCCTCTCCAGTTCTCTGTTTTAAAAGGTTAAGCAGACACAGGTTAGTCTGAATGCAGTGCAACGTGCTAAACGAAGACCTTTTCTTCCCATGCTCTGAACAAAGTTATCCATTAACACAAAATAAACTTTTCTTTATACCAGGTACAATTTTCAAAAGTCTTCAGATGACTCATGAACTCAAGTACCATCCCAAGCCAACAGGGCACAGTCTGTTTTGCAGCACACTGAGGAGCTATCACAGTCACCCACATTTACAAATAAACTAAAGGGAAGCTGGAAGACAACATCAGCTGCTGAAATGTACCCTCTCACACAGAATTCAACAGCAAACTTACTCTTTGTGATGCTCTACGATACTTTTGGACAATGGTGGGCTGGAATGCGTTGTCAGTTTGAGAGGCCGAAGGGGATCTGCACTGGATGGTCGCACAGGAATGTGACTCAGTAAACCAAGGCTGTCAGCTGAGGTCACCGGGGTGGGCTGGTGCAACCACGGGCTGGGAGAATTCTGTTAACACCAACCAAATCAAAAAAACTAAAATCAGATTTCAAAATAATCATGGGACCACAAGAGTTACTGTACTAAGTCCTACCAATGATCAGAGGGAGTAAAGTATTTCAGCATCAAATCATACACAAGAAATAAAATTTAACATTTTAAGTCACTTTTTTATCAACTGGAACATCTGACTGTACTTCCCCTGGACTTGCAGCATACAAAATAGTTTACAGATTTCAGAAGTATTCTTAGAACTGTTCCAGTATTCAGCATGAATAGTTAATTCTCAAATGGCATCTCAAGCCCATCAAAATTAAGAAACCAATGATAGTCTGATGGCACTTGACTTCAGTTACTAGCAAACAGACCATTAGCTCTTCAGTGAATTGGAAGAAATATTTCTTTCAAAAGACAAACATGGTTTAGTAATATTTCTGGAAAACAATTTCACCTCCAGCTTTACAACAAATCTCAATGTTAAGGGACAGAACTACCTCTTCCCTGGATGATTCCTCTCCTCTCCCCAACCAAATGATTTAAGTATAATAATCCTAATTAATCTGCTTTCTTTTGCCAGGCATTTTTATTTGGCATAATTTCAGTAGCAGCACACTATTAAAACCATAAATGTACATGCCTGCCATACTTTGCAGCACGGCAAACACACAGGACACATAATTTTCTGCTGTGTACCTAAATACTCAAAAGGTGGGCAATACCAACCTTATTGTTTACACACACTGTGATAGTTTTAATTTATGATACCGTTTTGTAATTGACTACTTGGGTAAGTTTCTATTTTTCCGTCTTCTCTGAAACTTGTGTAACTCTGCAGAAAAGAGCAGCTTTCTCTATCTCCCCCCCTTCCCTCTCCCCTCTTGAGACCTGCTCACAAGAAACATGCACAGAGGAGTGGAGAGGCAGGGCACCCTGCTGGAGTGGTGCTCAAGAGCTAGGGACAAGCCAAGAAGGGGCTGGGACAAGAGTGAGTGGAGCTCTCATGCACCACAATATGCTGTTCCACCCCTAACTCCTGGCACTGCCCAGAACTTCTTCCCCTCCTCTGCTCCCCACCAGTCCATCCCTCTCCTCCCCAGTCTTGATAACTCCCAGTTGAGAGCTGCTGCAGCAGAAGGGGAGCCAAGAGCTCTCATGACACACACACACACACACACCACAGAATAGATATGCAGGTGCTACAACTTTGAAGTTCCGGTTCCTACACTTTTGAATATTCAAAGCAACCGCCTGGGTTTGCACTGGCAGTTTTAGTGCACACGTTTCCTAGGCCAAGAGTTCCCACGCTGTGGTGAGTTCCCACGAATAGCCTATAAGCTGTATTAAAGTATTATGCAAAAAAGGCCCGTCACCTTCTCCCTAGAGGAGCTGAGGAACATCTGCTTGAGCTCCAAGCATTGCCCAAACAGCTTGCGACTCCACCTGCAACCATCTACGGCCCAGCCCAAAGACTGGAGCTCCACAGCCACCTGTGGATGGGAGGAAAAGGTGGGCTTGGGGGCATGCTTCCTTCAGCACACAGACATGGCTCAGCCCTGAGCCGAGGGTGGCTGCTACTGCTGTTGCAGCTGAAGCACATATCCCTTTCTGCAGTTGTGGCATTCATGCAAACCAACTTTGGAAACGCCCATTCTGGGTTTCTAAGATGTATTTAAAAAAGGCCTTCAGTGTGAGAGCCAGAAGACAAGTCACCACAAGACAATTGCCACATATCAACATAATTAAAAAGCTACGTGCCTTGGTATGCAGGGCTGCATACTTCAGGCAGCCAAAGTGAAAACAGTCTATCCTAAGTTCCTTAAAATGGACTTTAGCATGGGGTAGAGCAGGCAGCAACATGAAAAGATCAATCCATCTCTAGTTTTCTCTTAGGCTTTTCTTCTCTGCTGCATTTGACTTTATCACATTTTAGATCAAACTGACTTCACATTACAAGGCCAACTCAAACTGACTGTTTGGGAAAGACTTAGCCACAATGGTTTGGCTTTTCTCAAGAATGAGGCTGGGGAAGAATAGCTTTCCCCATGATGAAAAAGAAAAAAAATCTTTATAACCATTCAGGAACTCCAAGCTTTGACACGAAGCCTTACAATTTGGCAGAAGGACCACTGTCAGCGACATGCCTTTTGTGGTCCCTGTGAAAATCTGCCCAAATTAGGCCAAGCTGTAAGTCTCTGAAGCATGCACATGCTCAGTGGAGGTTTGGTTGAAGCTGGCAGTAAAGCCCTCCAAAGTTTTTGTCCGCACTACAGATGCTTCATCTTGTACTGTTTCTCTAAGGTGCCTGCAACAATCATGCCATATCTCAAGCCTCCAAGAGCTAGAGAAAAGTTTTTTCTGTAAATGCCATGTCTGCCTGACAAACACCGCTCCGCTGCCACAATGGGCACTAGGCTGAAAAACACAAACCATTTCTTCTGAGACTTCAGTTAAGTGTATACCCAGCACACAGACAGAGGAATCACCCTGACTTGAATACAGAAGAGTAGAAAGCAGATGACAACGTAGAAATGTGTGTCAACAAGAACAGAAGGGGAGAAAAAGATATGCTAAGAGAGGGTACACAGATAAGTGTAGAGACAAGAGAAATGGGTGTAACAGTGCAAGAAAGATTTATAAATGCTAGTATTTCTCTTCAGAACTCCCCACTGGGTTTAGTACTCTTTCCATCTCAGCTCTTCTCCATTATTTAGTGAGCATACACAAAACTTCACTATGAAAATGACTGTCCTACCCCTCCTAGTATTTAACTTACACAATGACTTTCATAGTTTGATGTAGCAAATATTTACCCTGTGGACTTGAGGTCCCAAACCAGCTGGCTGACCTCGCCTGGTCATAAACTAAAACCAAATATTTTGTCTTTCTTTAAAACACTTAGGAAATTAATGTCTGGAAGAACTCCCTACTCACGTCCACTGTGAGAGAGTAGTTACTAGTGGATTTCTATTCCTAGTTCTCTGCCTACTTGAAAAACCCACCATTGCCATGCACTCAGTGTGACACGAACTACTGAACCTGTACCTAGAAAACCACTGTTGGGAGACATTAGCCCCAGCAAATTATGTCATTAAGAAATGAGCTCAACTTACCCTTCTCAAGGAAGCCTCTGCGTTAACAGGAGTTTCTGGGTGGACCCATTTGGATGAGGGCAGACCAAGTCCTGAGTAAGCATGTGTTCCGTTTGGATACTGCCAAATAATTGGATAAAGCCCTAGCTGATTATAGGAAGCAGAAGGATGAGCTTGTCCAAGAAGATGTGGAGACTGGTGTTGTAACATCTGTTGCTGCTGCTGGTGTGCTAATGCCAAATGGCTTAAGCTGCTAGCATGAGCAGTCTCTAGTCGTGGATGGCCACCCAGCAATGAGGCAGCAGGCACTCCGGGTAACACTGCAGGAAGTAGATGAGGGTGATGAACAGAATGGTGAGATGCAGTACTAAGGGGGTGAGTGTTAATAGCGGACAAGGGAGCCTGAGCTGAAGACCCAGCTAGCAGATGGGATGAACCGGTTAATGCAGGATGATGAGCATTTGGATTTAAACAGGTTCGGTGGGATGAGGAATGCAGAGGATAATTATGCTGATGCAAATAAGGTGAAATGTGATTAGTTCCTGTTTCTTGTCCAATCAGAGTGGGGTCCCTGTACACTGTGAAATGTTCATTCTTGTCAATGATAAGAGGACTTTTAGTAGCTTCTAGAGCACTAACTCTAGCTGGAACCGGATGAAAACTAGACCTAGGCAAATCATGATCAGTTTTATTGGCTGACCTTGTTAATCCAGTAGCATGGCTGCTTTGGGAACTAACCTTAGACTTCACAGTATCAGAAGATTGGGTGAATTTAGGCTTAACATCAGGTGACTTTGTTTTAGGATGATCAACTGAAGCACTGGGTTTTGACTTCACAGAATCAGAGACTGGACTGTGTTTATGCAGTCTACTCTCTTCTGCTAGAGAAGCTACATTTAATGAAGACATAAACGAGCCATACTGCGCTTTTTCTTTTTCAGGATTTAAGTGTTCGTTTACTGATAACGTTTTTACAACTCCAGGTTGTATCAAATCCGTTTTAACAACGCTGCTAACCCAACTTTGATCAGCTTCCTGTTTACTTGCTTCAAGGAAATTTGCATTTGCAAACTGTTGTTTTAAATCGCTGCTGTGAGATTCTATTTTCTGAACCGTTTGCACACCAAAGGTACTTGCAGCATCATCCTGGTTCTCCTTTTCAGAGCTGTTTTTATTAGTAACGTCAACAACACATTTTGGAGTAGGAGGCCTGGGTAAAAACTGCTCATTCTTAAACTCTGCTGCGTGATGTTTTTCAGCACTGCACTCTTGAACACGTGGATCCTTGGCATTCTGCTCATAAGGTGTTGGCTGCTCTGCTGCATGGAGTGAAGATTTTTCTTGCTGATCTAAGACGGATGACTTCAGTCTTTCTGTCTCTTCATGGCTTTTATCCTCCTGTATTTCATCCCATGGAGACCGCCTATCCGTTAGTGTCTGTTCTACCCCCTCAATAGTTTGGGATTTTCCTTCTTCTCCATTTATCTGTGAAGTGTTCTTGCTTTTTAACTCATTTTCTGAATTTTGCTCTGAGGATGAATCTGTTAATCTTTTATTTGAAATTTCTGAGTCACTGCTCTCAGAGTAATCCGAGATATTGTCTGTTCGCAGTCTCTTCATATTTAGTTTTTTTTCATCCTCTTCAGGTTTTCTTCTTTTACTAAGGAAGTGTTTACTTTTGGTTTTGGGGTTTTCTGTAAAAGATAAAAACATATCTATCACATTTTCAGTTTAATATGGTTTTAAGAAGCTCTCCCTCCCTTTCCAATAACTGCTTTTACCTCCTCGACCTATATAATCGTATCTATCTTCTTTCATCTTCTCTTCATCAGGCATGCTGCTGTCAGAGCCTTTCCTCTTATTTGGCCGAGTATTCCTCTGTTGCTGGTGCTGGTGAGAATTCTGTTTTGGTGCTGCAGTTTGGGAATTCATTGCTGGTCTGGGACTATTTGCTTGTGCACGTGTATAATGACCCTAAAAATAATTCTGTGATTAATGGACTTAATGCAATTTTAATTAGCAACTTTTAACATGTATTTTTAGTATTTTCAATACACAAAAATACTTAGGTAAAAAGATAAATGTATCTACGTGGACTGTGTTGCTGTTCTGGTTGGAACGAGACCGTCGGCGTGAAGTGATGCCAATATTTTCACCTTTCAACAAAGAGTGAACAACATCATCTAGAAAGGTCATCTGAACCATAGAAGGATCAACATTCTGAGGTTCTAACACCTGGTTTAATTAAAAAAACAAAACAAAACAAAAAAACCACAACAAACAGTGATCAGCAGATGTTCAGACACTGCCCTATCTGTATTTTCTATATCAGTGTTCACCAGTCTATTCCGTGTGCTAAAGACTGATCAGAGAAAAGCCCACTTAATCCTGACAAGCAGAACTGACATATGATTCTCAACAAAGGCTGGGAACAGAGTAAAACCAAAGCAAACATATCATTGCAAAAATTCTTCCGCCTCTCCACCCCCCCCCCCCCCCGAAAAAGTACACCACCACCACTTCTTCCCCAGCTTCACTGACCTGCAGATTTGAAATTAAGACACTGAGCTCAAGTAACCCTTAAGCAGCAATTATAATGTGCAAATATTTTATAAAATTTATTTACTATAAAATATACTGCAGAAGCACGTTACAATAATGCTTCCAACAGAAGCAAAAATGCTGAAAGGAACAAAAACAAACAAAGAAAAGAACTCTAACTCCAGCAGAGTGTTAACTAGAGAGAAATTTTCAGAAAAAAGGAAATGCCAACAGGAACTTCGATCAATGCGTCACTAAGTGAAAAAAATAGTATTTGGGGAAAATTAATTCGAGCAAATTAAGGGAAAGAATGTATCAGCATTAGACTAGTCTTAAATTTTTATTGTCACATGTGATTTTGCCAGTTACTTTAAGGCAGATGGGTCATTTGCTATATTAACATTGAGTCATTACTTTGGTCCTCTGAAACAGAATTCATTTCTGCCACTAAAAATACCACCATTAATTCATTTTGGAACAGCAACTTCAGACATACAACTAAAACCCACTACAGTAAAAGTAAATTAGGGCTACAATAAATGCTTAATTCAATGAACTGCAGACAGTAGGTATTTCAGTTGCTTGAAAGAAGTAATCACTACTGCAGCACTAAAAGACTTCAGCATTGAGAAAAGAAATTCTCAACAGAGCTGACAGGGAACACCAGTTCTTAAATCTAGATCGCTTCACTTCAAAGACTTCACTAGCCTAATAGCAACAACAGAGAAAAGCAACACTGTAGGACTGGTATTAATCACATCATTGCACAAACATTCAGCTTCAGGATGGTTTTAACTGCTAGCCCAATGCAACGTCATGCTGTAGTTTCAGCTCAGTAATAGACTCACCCTGCTGGAACTGAACAACTCAGTGGATTTCAGAGTACCACAAAACAATACTGAGAACTCACAACATGTAGTTTACTTGAAGCTTGTTTTCCAAGTTATCACATACCAAACTCACCTGGTCATTCATAACAACCATAGTGCGGGTGAAGAGATCATGATGAGTAATGATACCAGTAAACCACTGGGTGGCAGAATCCTGTCTGTACACTCTCACCCTATAACCATTTAAGGAGTACGGACCTTTAAAAGGGGAAGAAATAAAAAAAGCCATTGAGGAATTCAGGAAAAAAAAAAAGGTATAAATGGGTTTTCCTGAGTTTAGGTTCATAGCAAACATAGCATGCATGGCATGGGCAGCAAACTACAGGTAATTCTGGCACAGCACTTGCTGTGGATTTTACTTTTGTTCAGGAAGACATTTTGAAATGCAAATGGTACATTTAAGTATGCTTTAAGGTCAATTCTGCTAACATTTTCAACATGCAGTTTTCTTATCTAGCTAAATCTTTCTGCAACCATGATGACAAATGATGGGAAAATTCCTACCTACAAACAGCAACCATAGAAAAGTAATCTGAAAGGCTAGAAAGTGGCAGTAGCAGGTTATACAGAGGCTATTTAACAGGCTAGTCACATGCCCAGATGCTTTGCTGGCGAAAAGATTTATATCTTGGTGGTTAGGCTCTGCATCTGCCAAGTCTTTCCCATAAGTGACCACAGAGTTTCTCTCCATTACAGCAGTCAGAAAGGCAGTGGAGTGATCCCATCCCTGCTATGGCCACACAGAACACTCAAAACCACACACACTATGAAGACTTCAGCTCCTGTTTTCACATACATCAACTCCGAAGAAACCCCCCACAATGTCCCTTTGCAAAGATCAGTTTCATTCACCTCTAAAAGTCCATGAAGGTGGGGAGATAAGTACATACTGTATAATAAAGAAGTTATGTGATAGCTCGTTTCAAGACCCAGAAATTGAGATCCAACAATTTTATTCATGTTCAGTGTCTCACTTGATCACCAGAGCCCTATGTTTCATCACACTTAAGTGTTTGTGTAGCATGTGGTATGACCAAGCAACAATGCCACCAAGATCAGTTCCAACCGTGTGGGTTTCACTACTTATGCAATCAAACCCCAGGTCAGGCACGCAGGAACGGAAGCAAAACCAATCAGTGACAACCTACAAAAAGCCTAACCTAAATGATTTAAGAGGGCTTAGCTGCTCAACTGCATAGACATGGACAGAATTCCCCTGTCTTTCCTAAAGACCATTTTTCCCAACCCCTCTGCCCAGTACATAGAGCAAGCTCAAACACCTGCAGCAAACAAGCCAGGGACCTCACAGGTGACAGCTTCCTCTAGTAAAATATTCATATTCACATGACTGGGTCCATTACACTGCCTGCATGAGAAAGAGTGTGATCATAACGCCTGTTATTAATGTCAATATTTGAGAGATCAAGACAAGTGTAAAAGTGGTAATAATTCAGCTGTTTCCAAGTGGTCTTAGGGTTTAATTCTGGAACCTTAGTATGGCCTTTTGAAATACCTTTTGCATGTGATTATCTAGGTTTTGGAACAGCTGGGCACAGAAACAACATGCAGTGGCACTCTTCTTCTACCCACATCCACATCATTCACTACAGAACTGAAACCTTGAGACCTGCTGAACTGTGTGAGCTACTGGCATTAACTCATCCCCAGAGCATGTTTCCAGCTGCACAGACAAGGGTCAGAAACGTGCCAGCACAGGCACTGCCAATCACCAATACGTACAGGCAGAAAAAGAGGAAGAATCTACAAGCTTATGTCTCACATTCCTCATCTTGGACCAGACGGGGCTCCCGTGGGGACACATTTCCTGATGGCTTCTCTCCAACCCTTACTGCATATCCCCCTCCGCCCTCCAAACACCTCCAGCTCAGCTCCCACACTTCTGGCTGCTTGACCCAACCGCGTTCTCCATGTCTCGAACTTTTTATGGCTGTCCCAAAGCTCTACCTTATTCAGACAGCCTCACTAAATTCTACCTATGTCTCTTTGTGCAAATTTCCCATTCCTACTTTCCTATCCCAGCTCCTCCTCTCTTGCACCCTACTGTTAACTACACAATGATTTTCAGTCTCTTGCATAACCAGAACCAGTCTCTCCCCAGCTTCTTGTCTCATTTTAGCATTTACAATTGCAGGCCGCTGGCTTCCAAGTCCTTTCCCAGTCTTCTCAGCTTACAAGTTCCATCCTTCCTTCTCCATGAGCTTCCAGCTTCTCTTACTCTTCTGCACTGACCCAGTGCCAATTTCTTTCCTCTTACTCCTTGTTCTAATCTGTGTCTGCCCTTCATCCCAGATGTTATCCTACCTATTTTCATAAGAGACTTTATCTACCTTTAAAAACAGTGGTTTTTTTTTTCTTACATGCTGCTGGGGTGTCAGAAAGAAGGGGAAAGATTAAACTGCGGTCATACGACACAGGACAGCTCAGGTCCAGCCCAGCCCAGCCCAGCCCAGCCACAAGCAGCCATTACAGGAAAAGCCTGGCTTTGTCTCCAGTCCCTGGCTGAATCACACTCAGCTACACATTGTTGAAACAGCCTGTGCAGTACTATCAGGAAATATCTTCAGGGCTAAAGCACACTCAATGTTTCAAGAGGATTATTACACACACAGCCTCAGAGATCGTAGTGATAATAAATCTAACAGGAAGAAAAAAAGTCAAAGATTTTAATTGTTAAAAATCAAAGACACTTCACTATGTTCCTTGAACTGGTTTTATTTGTCCCAAAAGCTTTCAACTTGCCCAAGTTTCGGAGGCGTTTGGTTTTTTTTTTTAAAACAAGGAATAAACTACTTCCCTGCCAAACCTACAATCTCTACTGCAAACATGCTGCTGTGACTGCCGCCTGAAGAAAAGGTCACAAGGGCCAAGTTTTTTCTTTAGTCTCATTCTTGTAAATTGGATGAGTTCTGACTGAAATTCCCCCTCCTCAAATTCTTTTCAAACATTTGGAACTCAGTGTTAATGCTTGTATCCAACCCTCCTCTTTCTTTTGATAAACTGCTTTTTAACTTCTTGCACATAGTAGAAAATAATAAGATATGAGATGAAGGCTGCAGCAATCACAGACAAAAAGGAAAAGGCTGGATCCTAAAAATGCTGTAAAGGATGAAGTAAGAGAATATAGCAACAACCTTAATAGATGCGTCTAGACATGGTACAACTCAAAATGTTGCTTTATTTGCAGGGAACAGGAAAATGGTAATAACGGAGAAGGTGAAGAAAACCAGAGAAGGGAAGGGAGAAGGATAACATCACTAGATTACGGCAGCTCGCACTGCTAGAAGGCTGGCTGTAAGCCACTGAAGGGTTTGTGCCATACACAAAGTCTCCGTGCTGAAGGGCAGATTATGCCCCAGGAAAACATGACAGCAGCCTCTGCTGGCTGACCACAATCCTGTGGGGCTGAGGTGGTGGCACTGAAAAGGCCCTTGTGGTGAAAGATGCATCACTGCCCGAGGAAGCACTCTCCTCAGACCACGATGTGTCACACAGGTGAGCAAATGGATTTGACCTACAGCTTCTTCTTAGACAAGACAGCTGGTCTGCAAAGGATGTTTGGATTAGATTCATTTTGTCATCTAAAATACTCCTAATTTGTGCACTTTTCAGCATCCAAACATCTGATTGAGAAATGATCTAGAACCATCTATATAAAGACAAAAATACAGTTCCTGGAATGACAGGATGTGAATGAGTTGTGTGGATGATGGGCTGGCAGTTTCACTTAAATGACTCTGGGGCTTTGCTCAAGTATTGATTCTGCAACCAGCATACACAGAGGCTTTTATAATTGTCTTATTATTGTTACTATAATGAAATACAATAAGCAAGCTGAATTTCAGTTTCCTTTTCATACAGCCCTAATCTGATTTCACACCACCTCTCAGTCCTGTTGATGTGAATTTCATCAACAGACTATTAACTCATGTTGTATCTGAGGATATTAAGATAAAATATAAAATTACTAACACCAACACACCAACTTACACAATTCCACACATTGCTTTTTTTCAGCTTCCTTTCTCTGTGGCCCTTAAGAATAATCACATCTAGTCAAATTAGAAACTCCACAGAAGACAAGTTTTTTTACTGTAACTTCAGTATTATACTTACCATATTCCTTTGGTCTTCTAATCTTAGTTTCATCAAAGAAACCAGACAGCAAGCAAACCTCAGCACCATCCTTAGAATACCACATTATTTACTGCTCCTCTCCCAATCTTAATTTACGGAATGCCTGCTTAAGCATTTTTGTCCTAAAATTGCGTCATTGTTTGCCTGGGGATTTTAACCCAGACCCACAGAGGATAGTTTCTGCCTCCCTTTGCTAGGAATGCCTCTGCAGAGCTGCCTGTCAGTTCTGCAGGAAGTTAATGAATATACTGTAAATGCATACAGTATTTCTAGTATCAGCAAGGTTGAGCCAAAATAATTTATTCTGATTCACACTACTTTTCATGTAACTTGTATCTACAGTGTAAAAATGAAGTCTGCATTTGCTGCCACCCTCCAGCATTAGAATCAAGTTACAAAATTGCAACTGATTTGAAAGGCATTTTTCAATCAGGGGGTGAGGGTGTGGGGTGGGGATCTGCAAGTATTCTTCATCTGTGACAGAACAAGCACAGACAGGTATCTGAGAAGTTATCTCACATGATAGTAATGCTAACAGAGAGCAGAGCAGTTTTAAACATGCTAAAAGGCGTGTGGTTGCCATTCATACATTTTCACAACAAACTTTATAAAATACCTACTTTCAGACTAATGATATTCAGCTTTTGCTGTAATCACTGAAACATCAAACAAGTTAAGAACAGTGAAGAAGTCACGCACAGCTTCTTACATAATCTTGTTTTCTTGTATTAACAAATACTTCAAAAAAATAACTTCCAAGTAAGAAATATATTCTCCATTATATCACAAATGCTATGGGATGAATCCCACAGAACTAATGGCCTTAAACTAACTAACACAGTATAAAAATAAGACAATTTCCCACATAATTACCTTGCATAAAAATCTCCTGAACCTTTTGTTCCTTTACCCAGGCTTTTACCTCCTCATGTAACTGCGGGTTATCCCTGAGAACTGGGTTTAGACTGTCTACGTCGTCCTAAAGTAGAGATTAAAAAAAGAACCATATGTTATGTTTACTTGTAACATTTCTGTTTATTTTCCTAGATGTATTTTAGAGTACAATATTAAGTAGTTTGGTGCTAATTTTACTGATTGCCTACAAATCCCTGTGTTATTTTTAGAAAAAACTTTGAAGTGTAACATAGTGCTAGAAGTTATTTCATGGGAACATGGTATGTTAGATCCCGCATGTGGCCAGACTTGTAAGCTATTAATAGGATCACATTTTCATAAATACTGTCTTACTAGAAGCTAAAATTGTCTTCTAAAGACTTCGATGTTTACAGATATGCAGAAAGAATTGTTTAAATAATGATTAATCTTAAAAACAAAACCAAAAACCCAAACGAACAAAACCAAAAACCCAAACAAAATCCTGTTTTTCATATCTGTAAAACTTAGTACGGACATATTGTGCATAAACATAGATATAAACCCCACAAAGATAACACGTAAGAGAGAGCTGTATTTTAAAAGAAACAAATATTCTGAAACACCATTATTGATCTTCAAAAATGTAGGCCTTTATTAATTAGGCAATTTCAAATGAGACACACACTTTTTTTTTCCCAGTTCTCCCGGAAAAGATTCTTTTTCACTATTCAAGTAGGACATCATCTGGGAAATTAAGACATATTTGGTGGCACTGTCCTTCTAACGAGGAAAAACTAGGCACAAAATCCGGTTCGTATCCTTGAAAGCATGGCTTAAATCATCATTCAGCTCTAGACTCTTATAATACCTATTTCTCTATTTCAGAGCAAACTTGCTATTGCTGCTTTTGAGGCTGTAACAGAGAAATAAAGCTGCACCACAGCCTGGCAACAACTTGTGCAGAAGACGGCCTTGGAAATCCATGATCTGCAGGAACATTCATTTGTACCAAGAGAACTTCAGACAGCTAAAATAATCAGAGCAGTTCTCCTCATACAAAATGTAAAATGTTTTATCAGTACTGCAGCTGAGATCAAGCAATTTCTTTCCTTGATCTCCACCAAGTTCCTTGATGTTTCACAATTATTATGAAGAGCTCCAGCCACAGAATACAAAGACACAAGCAACACAGGGAATGGTGCATTGCTGGCAGGCTCTCAAATGACATGAGCAATTTCTCTACTCCTCTGGACGAGATTATTCCTGCTAACCCACTGATCACAGGACATCTATTTCAAATTCAAAATTCACTTCCTGACACTTGAATATTTGCTGTGCTCCATTATGGAGAATGCATCAATGCTTCGGTTATTAGAGAAAATTGCTCTCTTACCTTATACTTTTGAAAATGATATGGCCTTGGAATCAAAAGGAATGGTCAACATTTTCTTTTTAATACATGTAAAGTACAACAAAGTAGAAGTAACAGGAAAGATCAACAAGACCTCTACCACCAGGTTACAAACAACAACCATGTAAGTATGTTGCTAGCATTATCAGAGGCACATGAGGGTCAACACTACAATTTATTCCAAGATGGCAGACTAGCAATGAGGCAATCTAAAAAGCGTATTAGCTCTTCTATTTTCCTGTGCAAATCTATTTTTGCATTGATCCTACATACAGAACCAACATCACCAGTGGAGAGAGAATGATTTGCCAAGGGAACCCAACAGACCCAGGAACTGGAGCTGTGTAATGTTCATTCGTCTGTCCTTCTTTTGCACCCTCTTTCACAGCAGCTGTATGAGATTTCTGTACCAAAAATTTCCCCTCTCAGATTCACAAGCATTAGAGCTAAGCAATAGACTGAAGCCCTGCAACACTGGTAGTCTGGCTGACTTAAAAATGCAGTTAACATGCAGATCTTGTACATTTCGAGTAATTTCTTCAGTCCCATGTAAGAAAATTTGTATTTTAATTTTAAGACTATACATATCGATTAGGTACCACAGAGTGAGACCTATCACTCTTTATGTTACTCAGAGATGAGCTACAAAAGGCACAAGTGAAGTCAAAGATCCAACACACAAAGTGGATGCAGGTATGACTGCGATTATGTAGAGGATTCAAAGATATTATGGTTTTCTAAATAAACACATGAAATACAACATTTACTATCAATCATTGTAAAAAAAAACAAAAAAGTATTCTGCTTCTAGACATGAACATGCAATACATGGCTCAATAGAAACCAGTACAGCAAAGCAAAATGTAACTGACATCTGAAGCTCAGTATCAAGATACCAAAAACACCCACAGGTTCCTGAACTCTCAGAAACTCCGTTCTTTTGTGTACACATTACATATATCTATGAAAAAATGTGTGTGCCATGACTGCCCCTTTTCCACTATTTATCTTAAATTTGAACATCTAAAATCCAGGAAATAACTGCATAATGTGTTAAACTATAAAGGTAATGGCCTTAAGCATACTGGTTTAGCACACACCACAAACTCTGGCAAAACCAGGGAGATGAGGTAACAAGCAAGGGTGATGACTCGTGGTCTCTCCCCTGTCTTAGCACTGAAGACAAACAGATGACTCTGCAATGCCCAGGCCTTTCCCTTACCCTGTGTTTATATTGCTCAAGAAACAACTCTGTCCACCGATTTGAACCCTGGCAATTAGGCTTTCTCCTTCTTGATCAAAGTAGCAAGATTGGCAGACTAACACAGAAGAATTAAATGCCCTGGAGGATTTTCCTCTAGTCTTTTCCTCATTTGAAAGTAGTTTTACTCACAAAAGTAGAGTATGGTACCCTCTCCTAGACTAGCTTTTCTGCAAGTCCTGGAATACCTCTTCCAGGAGGATGTTAATGCTGGTTTGAAATCCTTATGAAATGCAAATCAGAATGCAAATAAATGGGACTGCAATCTTCTTCTTTGAATCTACTGTAGGAAGCTCTTTACATACTTCATATGGCAGTGCCCCTTGCTCCACCAATGACTATATGCAACAGTGGGAAAAAGACAAAAGGAATATGGGCTAGAAAGATATGGTCAAGATAATCCTTCCTGTCCTTCTGGAAGACAATCACATGAAATAATGTGACTATCAAAAGCTTACCAATCAATGTCAAGTTTTTTAGATCTCTGCTTTACTCTTCCTTCTTTACAGACCAAAAGAGGAATTGGAGTAGATTTTCTGTTTAATTACCAAAACAATACTTGAGTCAGCTGCATGTCTCTCTAGGTGGTAATTCCACCTGCTGGGGACTTACTCAACACCTAGGAATTCCTAAAAAGGATAAAGAATGAATTTTTTTCCAAATAATTAAGTGATCCGGTGTTTTTATACCTGTTCCTTCTTCTGATGCAAAATGACAGAGCAGGTCAGAAAGTGCAGACCATACCATTAGGTTAAGATACCAAGCTTCTCTAACAAGAAAGTGGAAATCTTTGTTCAGAAGTGTTTTCAGAGAGCTTCTTAGGACAAACATAATTTATCATTCAAAGCCACAGGTGAACAAGTACAGATCACTTATAATACTTTGAAATTCCCTGGAATTTTAAAGACAGTACCCACAGAAAAACAAGTCAAAATCCAAATACATACAGAATTCTCCTAGTCAAGCCCCATCCACAAACAAAATACTGTCCAAGATACTAAGAGGCATCCTTGGATGAGCCAAACCTGCATGTTGCTCAAAGACCATACAAAGAGCCTTCTGAAAGGCTGAAATGACCACAAGCTCCTTTTCCATTTTTGGCAGCTGGGCATGCCTGTGGAGGGAATGCCTGCGGAGGGAATGCCTGCAGATTTCCACAGCTCTCTACCTTCCTAACAACACTTGAACTAATGAAAGAAGTTGTTTCCTCAGCATTTAAAAATACTTCTCCAAGTCATTCTTCACAAACTTGAGAGGCAGCGAGTTCATTAAATCAAGAGATGAAACCCTGGAGCACAGAACTACAACTAAGAAGTGGATTCAGGTAGCCGCCCCTACACCCCATCACCCAGCCTGCATGCTGGAGATGCATTCTACATGCTTATAGGAGGGTGTAGAAACTCCAGTCAGCTGTCGACTCTCCATTTTCAGTGAAGGAGAAGAGAATCGACAACATGCATTCCAGGAAAACCAGCCCTGGAAAAAGAGTGGCTTTTGGCACTAACAAGGCTTAAATCAGAGCCTGAAGACCAAGCTTCCACATACGACACACCATACATTAGGAACCTGCAAGCATTTACTTGGGAAAGTGCCTGCCTTGGCCATGGTGTCTCTGCATTTGGCTTCAATGCATCAAGGACATCTTTTTAATATCAGTAGGAACTCATTTCAGCTAGTGTTTTACAGGGAAAGACTAAGCAGATTTTGCAGTCCTCACAAAGGTCAACACCACATTAGTCCTCACCATCTGTGGCTTAATTAACTATAGCTTCCTCTGGCTGCTTAGAGGTTTTCTGATAATTTAGGACACAAATTAAATGAAAACTAGTACATAACTGACTTGAGAGTCTTGTTTACAGTATTTACATAGCATGTGCTGCACAGAGAAATAAGCATTTTATTAGTACTTTAATGGTAGAGGGACCACATTTAAATTCAAACAGTGCAAATGAAAAATTCAGAGATCAATGTATCAAAAGCTTGAACCTTCAGTTTTTTTCTTGTTTCATGAGTATTTTGAAACCAGTTTCTGTAAAAAACTAAGAGAGTCCCCTTTTCCTGTTCTTTTTCCAGTAATTTTTTTGGAAATTATTTTACCAAATAATTTTTACAACTGCATGGAACTTCAGCTGCATGGAAATTAAATTTCAAATTCCACTCTGAAAAACAAGGCACAAGGTAAGTCAACACATGCCAACTGATTGTCACAACAGTCTTCAGAGAACAGTGGCAGCAGAAAGTATTGGTTTTGAAATGTAGACTGCTCAGAATTTATACTAGACTTCTAATGCCATCATTTACAAGACTACTTGCTCCCGTAAAAGAAGAAAAATTAAGTACCTTACCTGCACCCAG
Organism: Strigops habroptila; assembly: GCF_004027225.2. NCBI lineage: Eukaryota > Metazoa > Chordata > Aves > Psittaciformes > Psittacidae > Strigops > Strigops habroptila. The sequence continues at coordinate 35,082,296 of NC_044281.2, forward strand.
CCTCAAACACGTAAATTATTATTTTTACCCCTCATTTAAAAGGTCAGTATAATTTTCTCCTTATTTTCATTCCTCGATAACTAACCATTTCTTTTTTCTTCTTCTTTTCTCTTTCACTGATTGTGTTACCTGACATATCTGATTGTATCACTGATCTGTCATCTCTTTCACTGATTACACCTTTTCAACAAACCTTCAATCTTAATATCGGCCTGCCTGACATCAGAATGAGCAAGGGAAAAAAAACCAAAACAACGCATGAAACAGAACACTGACATAAGATCTGGATAGGCAGAATACCAAAGATCTTAACAAGAACATGAACTACTAATTGGTAGTGTATCTCTACCATGCTACAACACTTTTTTCCAGTGGCAAAAGATAAGAATCTAACTAAAACACAGAAAAATTGTCAGCAACTGACACCCCCAAAAGTATTAACGTGCAGGTACTGCCAATGCCACACAGACCACACCAAAACCCTACAGGCAAATCACCAGATTTAGCCAAGACTAAAATATACAGATCTTCTATTGCTTCATAGACATATACACATGCACAAACCACTGATAAACAGCATATTCCTTACTCCTTTCTGACAAGTGAAAGGCTACCCCAGCTGCCACACCACTGCAGCTGGTGGGGCAGGAGGTCAGCGAGGCACCGAAGGCTGCGGGGCTGTGCAACTCCACAGAAGACAGCAGAGAAACGCTCTTCCAGAGGGGACTGCTCCAGGCCGAACAGTGACGCGACCCACGGTGTGCCCCTGCAACTGTGCAACCTCTCTCCCGCTCCAGGCTTCTCATGAAAGGCAACGCCAGCCAGAAACACTGAGGTTACAGAAGGCTAGAAAGTTTTTTGGGAGATCGTAACTTCCCAGGTTACCTTAAACAGCTTTGTCTGAGCTGAGAGAAGAGGCTTAGGCTTACCAGGCGACGCTAGCGCTTTCTGTGTAAACCCAACCCACACTTGACCTATTTTCTGCTGTTCTGAGCGCACAGTCACAATTTACCTCATTCAAACCCGGCAGCTGCTGGGCTACATCTGAACCAGTTAAGTCAAGCTTGAAGGCACAACCCTGACCCCTAAACCAGAAACAAAGTCGAGCTGAGGTCAGCCCTGCTCACACGTGCGCAGAGGCACGTCACACAGGGAAAAGCAGGGACGGGCAGGGACGCTCTCCCTAGGCGCAGGGGCCAAGCAAGATAACAGGGATAATGAATCCCTTCCCAACAAGGGGTCTGAATGCATTGTTCTGACAAGGACAAATGTTTATAGATATTTCGAACCACAAATACTTAAGATTAAGGGTTATTTTCAGTGTATGACAGCACCAACTGTTTCTGTAAGTGGAAAGGTATAACTACAGGGAAAAAAAGATGAAGACTAAAAATTTAGTCATTTTCCAACTGTCAGTAAGCTTAACATCTCTCGGGAAAAACTATCAACAATTTGTATTTTGTTCCCCACTCTTCCCTATGCCTAATACTTCTCACACACTCCTATTTCCTTCCTTATTTCGCCTGTTCAACAGTTAAGGAGTTGATACTGATTTTAAAGTTTTAATTATCATGTTTGAGAATGAGGGGAGCAGGGCTGCATACGCCTCTCCCAGTCATGATGTGGGGGCTTGAAGAAGCATCACTGCACCAGTTAGTTCAGTTCTGGAAGAATAACTCACAGTCCTAAGAACAGGGCTGTAACTTATTTCAATTTAAAATACTAAAGGTTATCCTATGGAAAATATATTAAAGTTAGGACATAAATATATGGGGGGAAAAAAACCCTGACTTGTAGTATAATATTCTCCCTGATTTCAACTCACAAACACAAAAACAGAGCCCTTTGCCTTCCTGTAAGACTAGCAATGTCTCAGGTGAAATTGGCATGCTGGAAAACTTGCTTTTCACAAGTCACCTCACTATTCCTGTATCTGTAAATGAGGATCTAGTATGGAAAGACAGAAGGGAAAGAACAGCTGCATACAGAATGAGCATGCAGCAGGGAAGCAAGCAGCCACAAATGGACAAGCAAAACCAAACCTGGGCCAGGCAGACATTGTCACAAAACAATCTAAAACCTGCTCTACTGACTTCTACAATAGTTTTGCATTTGAAAATAGAGATAAAGGGGGAAAAAGAAAAAATATGACCCTTACGCTCATGGGTTATGTCACCCTCTCTTCGAGCAGCTGGAACAATCTGGGTGAGAAAAGCAAAATCTCTTGGAGTGCCAAACATACCTTTTAGCATCTGATCTAAAGACTTCTCCAAACAAGCAGCTCCTACGGACAAACCTAGTGGGCTGTTAGTTTCCACTTAAGAGCACTGTGGTGACCATTTGTACTACTTACATTCTCCACATGCAAATGAATGAAAGTCAAGTGAATAGCACTGCTCCATGTCCACCTCCCTCATTTTGATGACACAGCCATACATTTGCTTTTCTTTTGTTTTCCACTGAATCACATTTCCTTCCCCTTCCTCACTGCAGGCTCCTTACATTTATCACCACCATCTCAGCAATATGCAACTTTGTCCTAATTTTGCATTTTGTTTTATCTAGTCCTAAGAGAAACAGGAAGGAGTAGAGGCCCTACCCCACTCAGTCAGTAACTTCCAAGTCATGTGGTGATACTGGAAAAAGCCTTTGAGTCACTTAGCAAGCAACTCAATGCCACTATGGGAAAAAGAAACCTCAAAGTGCAGACATTTCCCTGAAGCAAGCAATTAGCAGAGTGAAGTTGATGCTAACAAGGAGAGTAGTAGCTCAGCAGATTGCAGAAAAATCTTTTAAGCTGAGACTCAGACACCCTGTGAATTGTGAACAGCTTTCAGAAGGTATCTAACAACTCCCCAGACCACAGCAGCTGAAGGACATGCTGAATGGATGGAGGTGTCTTTAAGCAAAAAAAAGAAAGTACATTCTGTTGATTACCAGTTGTCTGTACTAGTGTGCGGCTAGAAAGGCAGACAAGTGCCCCCAGAGATCAAGCCAAGAAATTAGTTCTTGCTCAAAGACTGATCATTTTACAGAAGACCCGTCCTCCTTTCATCAGGGACAGCAGAAATTACTTGCAGCAGCTTCAACTAGCAGAGCTGGAAGGCTATTCACCGCCACCACAAAAAAACGATGTATCAGTTCATCTCTTACCTCATTGTAGTTACCTCCATCAACTCTTTCATCAGGTGCATTACTCAGCAACAGTGTTCTTTGACAAGGCTACTGATAACTAAGAGCTTACTGTATTAAAGAGCAAAGGTCTCTCAATTCAAATCTGCAGGAGAAAATGGTAAACCACTATCCAATACATGGCAGACTGACAACAGCTCCTAGAATCAACACCACCTCTTAGAAATGTGCATCACAGTACCTCACTCTTGTGAATGACTCTCTGCTCTGTAATCTGAACTACCACCAACTCAGATTACCAGCAGCCACAGACCTACCCAGTCCCTTCTGCAAATATCCTCAACCCTATTTACCAAATAGGAACTCTGGGAACATAAAACTTTCCAGCTCTTTTGCCCCTGTAACTCATGAGGATTACAGGCAGAACACAAATCCTTCCCAACAATAAAAATATCTTAACCAGTTCTTTTGTCAAGAGGAAAGAATACATCACATATCTTCAAAACATTCTTGAAAGCCAGCTTCAATGGAGTTTGGTCCACTTAATTGCTATTACATTAATGTTTTATTTTCAAGTGGTTTTCCAGGGTTTGTTTGAAAACATGTTTCTTAGACTGCTGGCCCACATGCCAATAATATGAAAGTAGTTCAGAATAAACTATGCTTCTCTCATGGTTTAAACAAGTACCACTGTTTTTGCACAGAACTTTTCGAAGTTAATTTCTAAATGGGATTTAAGGCAGCACTGCACAGAAGCAACACATTTAGGTTGGAAAAACAATTAGCACACTTTTCTTGCAGAATTTACTTCGGAAGAATAAACTTCTCTGCCTTGGGGATACAGTGAAGAGCCTCTCCAACTGTCTGACTAGGCATATGACAGTGAGCCCATCACTGTGCAAACGTGGAAATGCTGTCTCTGCTCCAAGACAGTATCAGAAGCAATGCAGCCATCATTGTGTGCCTTTTTTTCTTTTTTTTTTTCTGTTAAGAGTGCTGTTCTGACCTGCTGGAGCCATTTTAGGAATTTTCCCTATAAATAACAAGAGGTCTGACCAGCTGGCATGTATATCATATTTGGATTAACACCACAGTTCTCAACAACTCCAGAGAAAGCAGCGGCTGTGCCTTTTACAGAACAGATGAATAATGGTCTTGCGAAGAGGAAAGATTCATTTGCTCATCAGGAAACAGGGACATTTCAGTCGTTGCTGCAATAAGCTCCTTGGGGTAAACTTAGGAAAGTCATTCAGTGTTTAAAATTGACACTATGCTCATCTATTTCGCAGTATTTTTCAATCGATAAATCTACTAGCACACAGAAACAAAAAATTCCTACTGAAAACACAACTCAAGACTGAACTACACCACTTGGGGGTGGGGGGAGAAGCCTCAGCCTGTCAAGCACCATACGTTAGCCACCAAGTCTTATGCATCCTGAAATCTGCTTTTGTTGTATACCAAAGTGGCACAGAGAGGTGAAAAGAAGATAGCAAAAAGGAAGAAAACATTCACACTGGGTAAAAACCCCAGCCTCTATGGCTGAAACAATTTTTAAACTGTATTCTTAAAATTCACAACTAAAATCATAAAATATAGAATAATTTGTGAGATGAACAGAAATTACTGTGCATCAAACTCACTTGCTCAGTAAAAACACCCTAAAATACTACTCCCTGTAATGCTGGCAGACACACACAAGAAGAGGGGGATACAGGGGAAAAACAGGAATAGTTTATTTTAATTCCATTCAAAAGACAGGAAATGTTTGCTAGATTGAAGGGGGAGGATCAGTATTTACAAACAATGGTAGTGAAAAAAACTTGAAGTATATTTAATTACATAGTATACTGCTAAAAAGAAATTAAGATTGATCAGGAAATGCACTGCACACCAAGATCTCTATATCAAAACATATACTGCAATTTTTATCAGTAGTGTTATTCCAACGTCTAAGAAAACAGCAAGATTTGTACTTTTTTCTAATTCTAAAAAATTCAAGTTTGCATAAAATTACTTGAGTTTCTCCCCAGATGTTTGGCCTGGAAAAGGAATGTCATATACACACCTGGAACTGCTACAGCTCTCAACCTGTAGCTTGCTCGAAGCTGTGGAGCAGTTCGCACAAAACACTAGACTACAAATTAGTACTCTACTAGGTGTAATTTCAAAAACATATTTTGTAGGAATAAGTTATAGAGTAGCAGCCCTGAACAAAGCAATATTGTATCACAGGAAGGAACAAAAGCAAACAAACCCATGAGCACTTCATCAAACGAGCTATTGTGTTTATCACGTCAAGCTAAAGTTTACTTCTGTTAAGAACACATTTCAATGAAACTCAGTTTCCCCCCCTACCTGAAATGCAGGAAGGCCTACTCTTTTCCTGGATAAGCACTCCCATACAATGACTGTGGCGTTCTACCCTGAATGAATGTCAGTTCAGTAATCCCAAGACTGCTTTTGAGAACTACTAAGATACTTCAGTGAAAACAATTCAATCTTCACCTTCAAAGAAGAAACAAGTTTTGTTCTGTCTGTTCTGTTTTGAATGCCTGACTTTTAAATTATTTATTTTAACACTACCTCCTACAGTAGAACTGTGGTCAAACCATTTAAATGACCATGATTTGCAAAAAGTTGTAGGAAGAGTAAAGCAAGTTCCTCTACAACAGTGGAAGGAAACCTGTTGTCCCACGGATTTGACCTACCTCCACTGGACCTCACAACTCTTTCCCCTTCCTCCTCATCTGCTTTCCCACAGCCCTCAGCAGTTCCACATGAACTACCTCCTACTACCTGGAAGAGCCACACTACTTATGGCAGCTATGCCACCCGCCTGCTGACCGATGGCCTCCCCCTCCATGCTGCTGATTTGCCTAAGGCTTGCCAGATCTGGAAGAACTCCACTCCTGCATCAAACCTTGTTGAGAGATTCAAAAAAGTAACTAAAGCCTTTATTTCTTACAAAAATCAAGGTAGAACAGAAAGGTACAATTTTATTCCACTTATTTTGAGAGTAAAACCAGACAAAGCCCTCAGGGAAGCAGCTCTTTCTCAAAGGGAGACACAAATAGAGGCTTGGGAGAGATGATGTACATCTCCCTCTGACTTTACAAAAGGAGCGTGCCAATCCCTCCTCCCTCTCCATGAGCACTCCAATGAAGCTCTTTCTGTCCCACACGTGTAGCTGTGAGCGAGGATTGGTATGAGTCATCTGACCCACTTCTAGCTGGATGCAGCCTTTTGCTTCCCCTCATGCTGGAACCATACACGTAAACATAGATGTGTCAGTAACAAGCTGTTTAGACCATCACTCTTTACAACACTGCCAGAGAAGCCAGCTGGGCCGCTTATGGGTGGTCCAGACACCAGAGACATGGGAAAGAACAGGCGGCTCTTAAATATGATTCTGAGAAGAGTTAAAGATGCAGAAAGTTGTGTGCATTTCTGTCGCCCGTGGAGGAAATGAAAGCGGGAGGGGAGCACAAGACGGCCACGGCCGCCAGCTGGCCCTCACCAGGAGTTCCCGAGCTGCTTCTGTCAACCTCAAAGGGTGGGACCAACCCAAAAGCTCCTGCCCACCCGATCACTGGAGGTACAAGTTTACGGGAAAAGCAATTTTCAGCTGCAGTCGCTATTTTTAAGCCTTAAGTTTAAAGTGAGAGAAGTCTGAACGATGAGTGCACATATGATTATGCGGTGCTTAGAGTACAGACAGAAAAATATTATTTATCCCTGTTTCAAGATATTTATAAATATTTTTTATGGGCACATGTCACTGCTACACAAGCCCTGCTACATGATCAGCTTGCTCTTCATGAGCAAACAAGTCATGAAACCCAAAAGCATCCTGGCCTGAAATACCCAATGTCTGCCCACAACAAACAGAAAATGAGAGTATTAGAGTTGCACAAGGCTCTTTTCTCAAGCCTTACTTCATGGCATATAGAACTTGCACTTCTAACAGATCAAGTAAGATTAGCGCGGTATTAGATCGTTAATCCGAGGTACCTATTTCATGATTAGTGAGAAAGTTTATTATTATTACTTTGACAATCTTAAGGTGTGTTAGACATTTGACCTGTCAGATCTCAGACATGCAATGCACGTTTAGAAAGAGAGCAAAGTACACATGCTGCATCTAACACCTCCCACGGAGGATTTCTCAGTGCCCTATCTTTGCAAATATCTTTGAAATCTGCAACCTTCAGCAAAGAGGTAGACAGACAGACCTTACCATTCTGAAACACTAAGGCAGTCAGCCTTGTCTTAAAAAAGTTGTTCCAAAAGAGAATGTGAATAGAGAAGAACTGAAATGTGGTTTTGATTCATTCCTAGCGGGATTTTTATTTTTATTTTTTTAAACCCAATATGCAGGAGGACTTTTTGAAGACTACAGACACCCTTCCACTTCCTTCCTCGAGTGGTCAAATACCCTCTTTGCAGGAAATTTCATGATTGTGAAGGAAAATTTGAATTCTTTGCCCTGTCTCAGCTGTGCACATTTGTTCCAGTGCTGTATGCTCACAAATCCTTTGGAAATATATTATCACAGACACATGAAATAATATGCGTGCTATGTATTGTGTATATATTTCCAAATATATAATCTATCACACACTCTGTTCTGCCCGACCCAGACACACAGCTGAAATTCACTGACTGTTTGGGGAAAGCAGAGTCTTTCTGGGTCTTTCCATAAAGTGGAAATAAATACACTTTTCGTAAGTATATTTTATAATGGAAAAACACAACATAAAACACTTTGTTATTCTTTATTTGCTTGTCTAAAATATAATGCAGTTGACTCCAGCTGCTTCAGCCAGTAACAGCAGAATCACACACTTCAGCCCAATAGTGCCCGTGACCGGTACTGACAACCACCACCCAGACAAAAACATCCCACTGATGAGGTCACATGTCCTATATGCTGAGCCTTAACACTTCACATCCCTATCTATAGTCCTTCAAGTAAACTACAATGCTTTATCAAATTAAAGCATGATCAGCTTTGCTGCTGCTTAACTTACTACATGTATCATAACAGACACAGAGCTGTCATAATAGTACAAGTAACTTGTTATTACAGAAACCATTTCAGTTCTAATTATTTGATTTAGGTCACAGTTGTATTTGTGTAGGCTTACTGTAGTTTTGCTTAAAATATTTTATTAACAGATGCATTTGAAAGTGTGTTCATTTTCAGTCTATAACAAGAGCCACAATAAACCCCATTACATTTGTCAATTTTTACTTACGAAATATGCGTAATATATTGTGAATGCAAAGTAGAAAAATTTTAAGGATTTGACTTACATATCCAATTTCAAGACTACCTTTTCTACAGATACTAATCTGATACAGAAAATGCATGTTGTAAATTTTATGTCTATCATTTCCTGCAAAGGAACAGAATTTTCATTTCACTGCAAAGCAAACTACCATGGCAAACGTTCCTATCTCCTTTACCCTCAAGATCCCCTTGTCACCACCATAAAAAGAACTACATGACTAAACGGTCTGACCATCCCAGATTAATGAATGAGTCACTCTCAGTCACACACAAGTTCCATGGTGAGAATAACACTGTGTGTATCCTCTATGAAGCAAGAGAGATAAAAGCCACCAGAAACAAGTTGTAGGTGGGTGTTTCAGGTACCACACATACAGGATCCAAGGAATTTTTACAGAGAAGGGCAGGATTCAAAGCAGTACACATGTAAGGGAAAAGTAAAATCAGGTAACATTTATCTGTAAAGAATAAACTTACTGACAAGTGTAATACTTGCTCTAGAAGACCTTGTGATGAAAAATGGGAAAAGGCTCATACAGTGCAGCTCCATATCATACTTTTAATAATGATATTCATCTAGCTCTTGTGAAGGTTGATGAATCTCTTAACGATTGAAACATGTCTGTTTATGCAAAGAGCAGATACGGCATGGGAACCCACGGTTCACGATTCTCCAGCGAGTCCTGCCAAAGTCTCTTTACTCTTGTTCTAGAAGAACCACTTCTGGTAACAACAGTAATTTAGTTCTTTGCCTATTCAAACTTTGTTTTTCCTGCCAAGACTAAAAGGATGCCAAGTGTGCTCTTTTCTTTGCCTTGAGCAGCTGTCACCTTTAAACGACAGCACCACCTAATTCATGAAGCCCTTTAGCCCAATAGTTATGTTAAACAGCACTGCGTTTTTGATGAGAACTGATCTGAGCAGAATTCATACCAAATGCTCGTCTGCTGCCCATTACTTGTATTACAAGTATACGTAACAATGGAAAAATTACTCAGCAGTTAAGAATTGTATCTGAAGTGAAATGGAGTCTTCCCACAGAGATTCAATCTTTCTTTGTTTTGGCAGAAAGGTACTGGACTTTTAGGCACTAACAAAATGCAGTTAAAAAAGTGTTTAGATCACGATGGTCTCTAAGGACTTCATACTGAAAATGTGCAGCCACAAGAGCTTACACCAAAAACTAAACACATTTAGAAACACTCAAAGTTAACTCATCTCTGCAAAGAACGGTTCCTTAGTTCTGTCTTCTGCTTTAGAGCAGGTTAGCTGTATTCCAGACCAAACAAGGGAGCAAAAAGAACATTTTTTTTTTTGTTCTTTTTAGAAAAGCAGATTTTGATTTTCATAGGAAGTTTATAAAAAATTTATCTAGGACCTGTTTTGTTGGCAAAGAAAAGAAGGCTTTCAAGAAAAAAAGGTACATGTAAAAACTACCTTACATTAAGTGAGCGAAGGCTAGGAATGTGATTTCCAGCGTTAACAAAAAATAACAAGCAAAACGAATGGAGACGATCCTCCCACTTCAGGTATCTTTCACGAGAAAACAGTCTTAAACTGATCAAGTTAGTACTTCCATTTAACACACTGCTGGTACATAATTCAGTTAGCATGTTTAAGAAATCATCCCTGTTCTCTTAAGGACATTATCACTCAGTAAAGCTCTTATCTGTACAATTAACTTGTAAAACTTTGCAATGAGACGCTGCTAGCCCTGCTAAGACATGTCTACATAAGCTATTTCTAAAACTTCTTATAACCTTTCAAATAAAGAAATCTTGGCACTATTTGTCAGTGAGCTCAATTTTATTATGTTTCTACATTCAGTATGTGAGCAGTATCCAGTTAAGATGCAAATTTTGGATGCCTTAGTACTTTAAAGGAATCTCTGTCAGCAGCCTTCTAATGTTAAAACGAACAGACAATTTAGGTCTCTCTTGTCACCAAACTACTTATGATCGATACAGAACAGTAGCCTCCGTCTCAGGCTTTAGTAGGTACTTGTTTGGTCCATGAGAGGGGGAAACAACCTGATCTCACACAAAGTTGCTCTCGACATCTCAAAAATGGAGGCCAAGAGTTAGACAGACCAAACTTACATCTGGAACTATTTTTCTTAAGCTACTGCTTTGTAGCTTTTTGACCAGATTTTGGTCAACACCTCCTTTAAAACTGAAGTGCTAATGCTGTTAATTAAAGTATTATCTACCAGGATATTATAAGGCCAGCTGTTCACATGACACATTTTCAAAAATGACACCTTCAATTTGTAGGCACCTCCCATATTAAGGTGCTTCTATGTCTAATACTAGATCAGTAAATACTTGAAGTGAAGGACCTAAAATGCATATAGCACAGCTACGTTACTGCCAGCCAGGTCTGGCAACAGGACTGTTTTACAAAAGGCAGTCCTTCTCATATATTCAATTTGTTTTACTCAGCTCATCTTGCAAGGAGCCAAAAGGAGATTGCCAAAAAGAGACTGATTACTGTTACTGGAATGAAATGTTATCAGAGACATGATCTTGATAAATTTCAGGCAAAGGACAGACGCTAGCACAAGTATTTGCTTTGTAAAATGAATCTGGAAGATTGCGGCTGGACTCCGAGGGTGAATTTACACTTCACAGCTCAGCTGATTTAAGAGGTCGCTGCTGCCAAAGGAGGATATCCCACTCTGCGTTGCGTCATCCTAACCCCCTCCCTAGAGGAAGCCACAGCACTTGCTGCACCCTGGGCTAATCCAGCTCAGCTCACTAACATCACAAGCCTTCTCCCACCTCCGTTTTTAAAAATCAAGGTTGTGCTGGTTTAAAAGGCTGAAGGCACTTAGCCTGGGGTCCGATAGCGGGAATTGTCCTTTTGCAGCAGAGCCAAGCTGTTCGAGCACCTCGAGTCACAACATGTAACCTCACCCTGACAAAAAGCGTTGAACTCATTTGGCCTCCCCACCACAGACACACAAGAGCATCAGCCCTTCCACAAACTGAACCTCCCTCTCCTTTCCCCAGGATTCTCTCTCAGTTGCTTCTCTTTTTCTAGCTCTATATTTGGTATTGAGTAAAAAAAAAAAAAAACAACATCTTCGTGAAGCAGAAGGGAAGAAGGGGTGTCAGGACAAAATTACATAGCATTTATTCAGGGCCATCTGTTATTCCAAGTCTCAAAGTACTATTTCTGTATCACCGCAGCACACCATCCAAGCCATAAGAAAGAATTTATGGCTATTCAAGTTGCAGTCGGTTTCAGCACAAGTTGAAATGTATCAAATGCTTTTCTATCTGTCAGAGAAAAGATTTTTAAACCTCCTTCTGAAGAGAGGTGGGGGAAAGGGGGAATAATCTCTTGTTCTTTAAATACACACACTAATATATTAACATGTTTCTAATTAATGAAAAAGGCGTTAAAATCAAGGCTACCAGAAATTTTAGCACGCTTAGAAATAACAGCAAAAGAAGGTCTTTTTTTCTTTGTAAAAATTTACATTTTCTGCTATTCATTCTCAAAAAAACTATGTCAGATACCACAGTATTACCGCAAAGACCTAGAAATGAAAGCCCAGCTTCAGAAGGGTGGACACTATCTTTCATCCGCTCTCCAATTAATGGTACTGCTTAACCTTTAAAGGGGTCAGGTATTTTACTTAAAGGTGGCTCAATAACAACAGTCGCACAGTACTCCTTGACATGATCAGATTCACTAGAATCAGACATAGCATGGGGTATCATCTTTCGCAAAATGAGCAATAATCTCTGCTAATAATCAATAGGAAATTGTTCCCGTAACAGAACTTGACTGTAAAATGCACTTTAAACAATAAACACATGGATTTTAACTAAGCTAAACGTAAAGTACTTATACAGTAATACATTTCTTACCTGATAGGGCTGAAAGGCACTATCTTCAGTTATAAAATCCAGCTGTTTGTCCACAAGGAATTCTACTGCAGTAACTGAATTGTACACACTTTTTCCAACCAAGGGCTTGAATGTCTATTGGGAAAAAAAAATAAAAATTAACTGATTAAAAAAAAAAAAAGCTCAGCACATCAAACCCTCAGGAGTGTATAAACACTGACATAATTATTCCATCAAAACAAGTTAAAACAGAATAACAAATACTAATTATATAAGAAAGGAGGATTTGGGGTTTTGTCGTTTTTCCTTTGTGCCGTTGGTGGAAAACCAACTAGAAAAGGGAACTACACCATAGGTTTTCCTTTCTCTCATTGTGCTTGAGCAAGAGCATTTACCACAGAAGCTCCAAGTACAGGAGCACGATTAGATCTTAAACATACAGCTTAGCACAGAGATCCTCTCTGCCTGCCTGCAGCACTAGCTAGCGCAGTGGTAATTACAGTAAGGACGCTGAAGTGGAAGCAGACTGCAGATGTGAAAACGCTCCCCCCCTTCCTGTTCTGAAATCGTTCACCTTGCCTGGAGTCACCCATCTCATTTCCCTGCTCCCACTGCTGCTGCCGCCCCCGCTGCCGCGCCTCCCTGCAGCAACCAGCTGCTCCGGCGCAACCGCTCTGGAGGCGACAGCGCCCCGTCCAGGGGCTTTTGCAGCGGGGCCGGGAGGTTTCCTGCCCACATTCCAGTTGGCCAACTGGCCCCTCGCCGCCTCCCCAGCACGTGGGAGGAAGCAGGAAACCTCCCGGCCCCGCTGCAAAAGCCGGGCAGGGAGAAAGGGAAGCAGGGAATAACGGGCTCCTCGACGCCCCCATGCAGGCAGTCTTTGCCCAAACCCTCCCCCCACTCCCCGCGCCTCGCCCAGGCGCTGTGGGAGGCGGTAGGAGAGTGGGAAGGGAGCCACGACTTCAGCGGGTCTGCCCCGAGAGGGGACGAGCAGGCGGTCCCCTCCCCTGCTGGCTGGGTTCCTGGAACAGAAGCGCAAGGAGAACGTGACTGAGTGTGGATGTACCGAGGGTATGAGTCAGGTGAAAAGGAAATCCCAGCGGATGGAGAGGAGAGAAAATGCCGCTCTGAAGACAGACGAGAACAGCAAGAGGAAGGCACGGGTGAACAAAAGAAATGACCAGCAGAAAGAATATGCAGGATATAAGAGAAAAACAAACATGGAGGGACAGAAGAAATAGAGGAAAGTTATTCTAGAGGACAAAACAAAAAAATAGTAATGAGGGAAAACAGGAAAGGAAAAAAGCCCTTTGAGATCGATTCTAAATTTAAAATGCAGCAGGAAAAGACAAAGAGGAGAAATAAAGGGCAGGTCAAACCACATGAAGCACTGTGCAAATGCTGCACTAACCCATGTAAGATGCTGCCATCGTCAAAAGGACATCACTAGCTCACATGCAACACCCCATAGCAACAGACCCCAAGGACATACAAGGAGAGGGCAGGATTACCGCTGCCTGTTTACAGGTGGGGAAACCGAGACACAAAGCAATCCCATAACTTGACAAAAGCCACCTAAGCAGGGCGGCAGCAGCAGTGACCTGCCCCCAGCCAGCCTGCAGGCAGCTTGTCAGAAATGCACTCAAGGTTTTATCAGACTTCATTACCTATTTTACAAAGGTGTTGCCTTGCAATTAGGCTAAATATAACCCAAGTCTCTCTGGAGCTTCAGCTGTGGCACTTACTAAACAAGTGAGAGAATACTTCATTGGAGATGCACAATACTTTAACAAACCTATCCAACTCTACGAATGCCCAGATCTAATGTGCTGCATTCTTGTTTCCATTTGATTTAAAGTTTCACTTCAGCTGTTACCTTTTCTCACATAAGCAAGGAAAAAACAACCCCACTTTATCAGCCAGCCAGGCATCTCAACAACAGGGTAACTGGATGAAAGGGCTGGAGGGGGCAGGAGAATATGATAGTATGCTAACTACAGAGTCTGAAGAGTAAATAATTATTTAACCTCTAATAGTTAAGAAAGGGCCTTTGGTCTTGCATCACTTTTCTATAATGGATCTTGTATTGCTAATGGTTTGAGTTAAGAAAGGGTGGAGTTCACATCATGAAATTGCCAAGCATTGGGTGTATGAATTCAAAAGCAGACAACCTTTCCTTTAAAGAAGTCGATGTAGCATCTTTTGGTTCTTAACTCGCCCCCACATCTTCACAAGCACTGTTCTACTTTTTCTCTTTCTAACTTTCTGGGCTATTATTCAGGTCAAGAAACATGTTTCTGACTACAAACAACAGGATGTACCACATCATTAGCTGAAATGAAACCATGTGGAATGTGGCTTGCAGTTATCATTCAGGATTCAGACAGCACTACAGATTAAGGCACATATGAGCCACTGGTTTATCTTACTGCTGGTATTAAAAGAACTAGTTCCAAATATAGATCTGTGAGGGTGATTATTCTGAGAAGAGGAACGTAATGCCTTCTCACTTGCTTTCATAGATCTAAGCCTCTAGACAGGCCAACGCCCCCAAAATACGCATCTGGAGGATGCGGGCTATCCCCCACGCACAGAGGAAAAATATGTAAATAAATAAAGCAAAACTGCCGTGTCACACACCTCCTCGTCTGTGGATGGCTGCTTAACTGCACCCAAGTTCAGATTTTTCAGGCACTATTAGAAAATATTTCCACTATCAAAGAACAACAAAACCCCACCCTTTAATAAAAGCAGGCCTTCCTGGGAAAGCAAAGTCCAGACTCCATCAGCTCTGGGAGATAGGCAGGCCACCAAGGACAGGAGAGGGATTTGAAAAATCTTAAGATGGAAGACATGACCAAACTTCACACCACACATCACATATGCACAAAGAAAAACAGACTTAGAGCACAGCAGGCAGGAGTCAGCTACTAAAGGCAAGCATGTAAGGCATGTAACAACATGAAAATAGATGTAAGAAGGTCCAACAAGCTCCTTACAGACTTTCGGAGGAAGACGCTCCCTCTTTCCGTTCCAAAAGTGGAAGACAACTCCTGGGAGAATAAAGCTTACTGGCTGAAACCAGGAAAAACTGAACCTCTTCAAACAAAAATCTCCCTTTCAAACTTGCATAAAGCTTCCTTTTACCATCCACATTAACCCAACTCCCTGAAGGCCACAATTAAGCAAAGGACCCAATTTTAGGTGACATCTGACTTAAGCACTCTCCTAAGCAGCTGCTTGGAAAAAATCCCACTTTTTTTCCACCAGATTTCCCTGCTTGGCCAAGGGCAGCTCTGTGAACACACACATACACACACTTTAGTTGCTTTGCCTCTACGTTCCCTGATGCTGAATAAACCATATTTCTTACTTTGACCCGCCCCTCCCTCCCCCGCCATCCATATCCCCACGATACTACTACCGCAGCTCATGCAAGAAACAACCTGCCTATGACAGGCATCTGGCACTGAGACCAAGAAGAAGAGTTGGTTTTCGGCCTTCTGAAAAAATTAAACAAATTTTTAGAAAATATTAAGTACCATCATGTCACAGCAAACAATCTCAAAGGTATTCAATGGCATTCACCGTACACCCGCAAATAGAGCAGATTACTCACGGACTGCTTTTCCTAACGCCCAGTAACACAACTCATCTATTTATTTATTGTTTCAAAACCCCCATGGCAACCACAGGCCCCGCTTACCCGAGGAAGCAGTACTGAGCAAGCACACTGCGTTTTTTACCTCTGCCTAACGCGATGAAGCAGCTGGGGACGTGGTGAGCCGTCCGCGCCGTGTGAGCCTGAGCAGGCAGTTCCCTGGCACCAGCCCGGGCTCCGGGAGCCACCGCACCCCGGCTGCTGCAGGCTGGCGCTGCCAGGCCGTGACACCCCAGAGGTTCACTGCAGCAAGCGCTCGAGTTACAGCTGAGCCCGCAGCTGCTGCCCGGCTCACCCTGCACGTACCACTGCCTCCCAGGAGGGAGCCTGCAGCCTGCTCGGCTGCGCACCCCGCACCCCAGCCCCGCATTTCCCTATGCACAGCCACTGCGTTTGCTTCTTAAAAAAAACCCCAAACCTGTAGCGAAATTTATGCCGTAAAATGAACTAAAAATATAAAGATCTATTCAAGAAAGCTATTCTTACACTAAACCCCGTAACATTTTATAGGTTTTCCTCTTTAAACCGAAAAAGAAATCGACAAGATCGTGTAAATATCGGTTCTACCTGCTATTCAGCAAGCTTTTCCACACATTGTTCTTTAGCCTCGCTGGCTAGTCTGCAATAGCACCAAAACTGGCACCTTTTCATTATGACACTTAATCATTCAAAATAGGAAATAGCTGGCGCTCTCTTCCAAGGCCTGTTTGTTGCCATGGTTTGTACTCAAAGGCTGAATTAACGAGTGGAAAAGAGCGGAAGACAAATAAAGCAGATTTGACATAAAAATCGAGCGTCGAGTTTTCTCACTTCACAGACTACTGTGCCTGCACTCTCTACGAAAGAGCTCGTTCCCAGTCCAGGCGTTACTCCAGGCGGGACTCTCCCAGGCCTTCCTCAGAAGGGGTGGCAGAGGCCGCACGCAGCGACCGGCGGAACGGGGAGGGGGGGAGCGGCCCAGCAGGAAGGCGGCGCGGCCCGGCCACGCCAGGCGGGCCCCCCCACACCCGGCGGAGACGCCGCACGGCACCGCGCTCCGCCTCACCGCTAACGGCTGGACAACGAGCCCCTGAAGATGAGCAGCCACTGCTCACGGCAGAAATGTACCCTCGCCAGGCAACGGGAGCGGGGAATCGATTCCTCCGGCTCCGCTCCCCCCGCTGGTTTTCCGCGAGGGCGCGGGCCGCCCCCGCCCGGCTCCCGGTGGGGGCAGGGACGTGTCCGGTAGTCACGGTGCCTCCGGCCCGCGTTCACCCGCCTCCAGGCCGCGCACAAAGCCGCGGCCAGCCGCGTGCGCGCCCGCGGAAGCCCGCCCGTCACGTGCACCCCTCCGCACATCGCGGGGAAGGGAGGGGGGAAAAAGGACCCGACAGCCCCGCAAGCCTCGGGCGCACCCCGCTCCGCCCCGGCAGCCCTGGAGGAAAAACAAAGACCTGCGGGCGTCCCTCAAAAAGTTAAACATGTCCGCTGGGGGGTGGGCCGCGGAGGTGCCCCCCGCCCCCGCGTCACGGCGGCGGATTCACCGACCCCAGCCGACTCCCGCCCCCCCCTCCGTCGGTACGCACCTCGCTCGGCGGCCCGGCCCGGCCCGGCCCGCAGGACCTCCGCGCCCGCCTCCGCCTTTGAACTCACAAGGAAAATGGTTCTCGCCGCGCCGCTTCCGGGTCGGACCGGGCGGCCGCGCCGGGGGCGGGGACGGCGGGGCCGGGGGAGGAGGAGAAGGAGGAAGGCTCGCCGCCCGCCCTTTGTGGGGCCGACGCGGGCTAGCGCGCAGCTGAGCCCGCCGCGGAGGCCCTGACGCGTCCCCGCTGCTGGGTCATGGCGCGCTGCCGCCGCTTACATAAGGGCCATCGCGCGGTGCGCAGGGCCGGCCATGGCAACGCTCGGCCGCGGCGGGAGGAGCTGGAACGCACCGCGCCGAGCCGCCGAGAGCGGAGCAAGGAGAGCACGCCGCGGGAAGGGGCGGCGCTCGGCAGGCGTGGGGGCGGGCGGGCGGCCACGTCCTGCGGGGCGGAGCCGCGGGCCACGTGTGGCGGTGGCCCGGGCGCGGGGCCGGGACGCCCGGGGGCCAAAAGGCTCCCGCCTCCAGCGGGGCGGCCAGTGCGCGGCCCCTGCAGAACCTGCAGCCTAGTTCATGGCCCGAAGAGCCCCCAGCTGGGCAGGCTGTCCCTTGAAAACCTTTCCCCATCCCTCCCTCGGGTGGGCTTTTTGAAGTCAGCAAACGACGGCTAGGAGTCTGTCCACATTCATGTATCACACACACCACCACCTCCAAAAAAAAAAAAAACAAAAACAGAACGGAGGGTCAGGGCTGACCGCAGTGCCCGATGTCGGTCTCGCAGCAGCCAGAGAGAGGGCGGTGAGGGGCCGAGCTGCACCCCGGGCTTCCCCACTGCTCCCTGCGCCGGCAGACACGGTTAAAAGCCCGCACGGGTTGTAAGGCTGAAAGCCTTTCACGAGCAGCACAGCAGGCCTCGCCCTGATCAGCAAGTATTAGAGCCTGTCAACTGATGCAAAACGTTCTCAAGCACAATTTTTTAGTTTTCAGCGTACTATCCGTTTTATCCTTGATGACCAAAAAATACCCCATGAAACATGTTTTCCCATCGTTGACCAGAAGTTAATGTGGCAACAAGTAGTTTTTTACATCAAAAACATCAATTCACCTGAATTGTCCGGGGCAGGGAGGGAGGGGTTAGGGTTAGGGAAGTGCATGGTGCACCATTTAGTGAGCAAATGGTTTCCAAATAGAAATATAGCAAGAACACCTGTAAGGCATTCCTTGAGTTTAGCTCGCATACACAAGCATGGATAGAAGAAGAAAAAAAAAACACCCCGAGGTTCTCAAGGGGGGGTTGCAATAGAGGCATTTATTTCCTCCGAAGCCTTTAAACATAAACAGCTGTACATTTTTTACTTCATGGAAAAAAAAAACCCGAAGTGTGTAGTTTGCCAAGAAAGTATGAGAATAATGGGAAATCAATGCATGACTACCCCTCTGTTCTCATCTTGAATTATTCCAAATGATGTAAGCTTAAAGGTGTACTGGAATGCTATAAAATACTGAGCCCTGAAATAATAAAATACTTAAATACAGTTAAAAATTGAACTGGAAGGTTCTCTACCCACCATGGACATGTCTCCAGCAACTGGATTTCTTTCACAACAGTTCATGACACTGCAGACACACAGCAAGTCACGAACCAGGCTACCTGTACATGGGTTTTGTATGCTTCTCAGCCTATGCTCAAGCCACGGAACTGCAGAACTGGGTTTTGTTCTGAAGGGACAGTGGCAGAGGCTGTTTATTGTATTGATTTTCCCTTTTAAGTGGTCTCCCAGCCTGGCGAGCTGAGGCAGCTGAGCAGCCTTATATGGCTGCAAGGCTGTGGGGAGGCAGCAGAGCCCTCAGCAGCCTCCATCTATTCCTGACCACCCAAGCCGGACAGTTGCTACTCTTGTCTTCAACACCCCTGCACAGCCCCTCACCAGATCCTCTTGCCCTCAGGGCTAGCCAGAGAAAGGCTGCCTTCTACTGCCAGCAGAGCACAGGCCTCACTAACCCCCTCTGCTCCCCTCAAAACACAGCCTCTGCCCCCACCAGGCCACGGTTGGGCTGCACTTCCTCATCTTCAGAGAAAAAATGAAACATCTAGTGACACCATTTTGACCTGACTTCTTTCCAATTCCTTCTTCTCTGGGGTAGAGGGGGAATAACGACTTGGCCACTTTCACCAGTACCAAGACAGGTCAAGCAGCAGCAGCAGAGACTAAAACGCATCCTTATCCCATGCCTGGGCCGCAGTCTGCATTGCCTTTACCCCTTTGGTGCCTAAGCGCTGCCCATTGTCTGCCACCAAACAGCAACAGGGCAGCCTGTCATGTGAGAAGGGGGGTCCTTCACAGACTCGGTTCTTCAGAGATCTCAGCACCTCCAAGAAATAAAACTTGACCTACCAGTAAGAACTGACACAAAGAAATATCCTGAAGTCAGACTTTGCCAAGTAGTCAAGAAATAAAGTTTTTTTCCAAACTTAATTCTGTACTTGTGTGATCTTCTTATTTAAATAAATAACTAAATTTAACTTCTAAATCACATTTTAGATTACCTCCAAGAAGTACTGAACATCCCAAAGACATCCTTACTACTACCACCACCAAACTCATACCCCTCTCATGCGGTTTCAGGGGTTTTGTTTTTTGTTTTACCATTTCTCTGAAGTAAGAGTCCAAATACTAATAGTTATTTCAGGAAGGGTAAACAGATAAATTACGCCTATGACAGAGCACAGCATACACTATTAAACGAATGGTGCTGTGACAGCTGTGCGGAATGTAGTGCAACTGTCAAAGCAGGCAACCCTTAATAATACTCAAGACAGACACTGTTAAAATACAAATCACAAGACTGTCTGGAGGACAGGCAAGTTTGCCCGTTTGGACAAAGCTTTATTAATAGACTGCAACTTAGTAACAAAGAATATTAATACCCACTGCAGCACCACCTATTCATTACCACAGAGGGATTTTGCTAAAAATTCTCAAGTAGCACCAGCTATGTGTGGAATACTAACCCAGCAACTCTGTTTCCAAGGGTTTCACTTATAGTCAATCTCAGCAAAAGTCCGCTAAGTGGGAAACACCTTTGAGAGTATAAAAAAAAATAACGAAGTTGCTACTGGTGCAACTGCTAATGTCAATATGCTAAGGTAACATAGGAGGAAGTTTACATCATTATGGCTTGCTAAATTTATCGTAATATATATGTGTGCATTCTTAAAAAAAACCATAATTTGCCATGTAAAGGCACTAACACTCAATTTAGAATTAGAATTTTAAAAATTAGAATCTTAAGAGTCCCAAAGCCTGTGTAAAATATTCCTACCAAAGCCTGGTTATGACATTTGCAAAATACTACACTTTAAAGCGGCTTATTTAATAGTCGCATTATTTTAGCACTGTTTCCAACTACTGTTTGGTTCGTCTCATAATCAGGCCTGAACTCTGTCAAACCAGCCATACTATAAGCTTGCAGAACAGAGCTGCCTTTGTTCTTTGGCACTGCCAGTCCCCTATGGAATCAGCCAGCACACTGAATTGCACTCGGCAAACAATCCCTGACCTTCAATTACTGTCTTGGCTCGCTGCCACAGGATACATGTATTGCTGGTAACACAGTGTGCCCTATTTTGCAGATAATCGCGAGAACTACAGATAATCATGAAAATCGACAGGAAAATGCAAACATTCCCTTCCTAAAATCGCAATTGTAACTTCAACTACAGCAAAGCATTCCTCTGGTGTGCCGCAGCAGCACACCCAGCCCAGGCTCAGGCCATGCATGTGAGGATGGCAATACTGCGGGTTTTATATTTTTAGAGACCGCATGAAGAATTCCAGGTGGCGTATGGCTTCGCCTTCCTCTGCTGGAGGTTTTCGGTTTGGGGTCTGTTTGCTTTGTGGTGGAAGGCACGCCGGGTTGTGCTGGCACGGTTCTGCAAGAGCTGCTCTTTTTTCCTCTTCTTTTTCCTTTTTAAAACACTGGCAGGTTTTTCACCCGAGCGCCCCGACACAGAGGCGTTTGCTGGTGCCCAGCAGGGCTGGCTGGGGCCGGGGCCGGGGCCAGCTGCAGCCCTTGTGCCTGCGGGCTGGCTGCCTGCCAGCACCCAGGCCCTGAGTCACTGCCCTTCGGGGAGTCTACTGGCAGGGTGCTGCTGCCAGAAACACCACAAGGACATCAAGAAACTAAAGCACACACGGCCGGGAAGGGGGTGGGGGTGAAAGTTCTGCTGTAACCCTCCTTTCATTTCTTGATGGCAGTAAACCCGTGTAACTGCAAACCACGCTCCTTCCCCACACCTCGCCCGAGGAACCCATCTGTGTGATGCTGCTGGCAAGGAAAGAGCACATGTAAATATTGCGAATGAGTAAATATTTTAACTTCAAAACAAATGAAAGTTATTTAAATCGGTCTTCATCATTTAAATTAGCGTTTTTCTACTAATCTTCTTCCTGTGTGTGCCACCCTACATTTGCTTAGCAAGCAGAACTGTTTCATAGCGATACTCCTGCAGAAATAATACAGTGTAAGAGCAGAGCTACACCAGTCTCACATTAGTGGAGAAATAAACTTTCTGATTACGTATTTGTGCAAACCAACTGAGTTCAAATGGTGTACTTAAGTGCAGAAGCCAAAGTCCAAAGGAGGAATTAATGTGTGTGAAACAATCATTACTACTAAGGCTGCAACACGTAAAATAAACTGTCATTTAGGTGTCAGTTCAGTTGGCAAATTCTTCATTTAAACTCCGCATTTTGGTTATGGTGGTGGATAAATCTCACTTGGATACATTCAGATGTGTAAAAACCTCACCAGGCTATCTTTAGTAATTTTTCCAAGTTGAGAAGCTGAGGACAACAGTGTATATGGAGGAACATAAGCAACAGTACAATTAGTACAGTTGCATATCAGTGTTAACTGATGTTACAGTATATTTCAAATTAATCCAATTTAAAATATAGTTTCTATCTTTGCAGTATTTTCAATCAAGTTTTGGAATAACTTTTGTCCTTCCCTGGGCAGGCACCACGGGGTTTAATGCTGCATGCATCAACATGACTGTGCAATTTTCTCCATTACTTCATCCCCATCTACTTCATCATACCAGTACTGTAATTCGCAGCTCTGGGAATAAGCTCTGATAGTAAACTTGCACTACTTTTGTGGCTGCATTGGTGTCCCTGCTGCAACTGGAGACCAATAATCATGGTAAAAGAATGAACAGAAGCAAGCATTAAAAATAAAAAATAATGCATCATTGTAGGCAATAGTATTGCATGAATTTTCTTATTCTGCATGAGTTTTCTGCTACTGCTTAAATGATCTGCAGACTTCAGAAACTATCAATTTTGAATGCTGACAAATTATTTCATAGTAAGTTGCTTTCAATTCTCCTGTTTAAAAAAGAAAAAAAAAAAAAACCAAAACCAAAAACAAACCAAAACCCAACCCATCCTTTGAACAAATTCAAGTTATTCTTTCAGGTCTCAGCTGCCTAAATAGTATATCTTACAATTGCTGCCCCTAGTTTCTTTTCTTCCTAGCCCAGTCTACATCTTCCCCTAATTCAGCTTCTGTTAGCAGCCTGCCACTGACATTTTTCTCTGTACTTAGCCTCTGCAGCATGCCATTTACAGGTACAAATCCCTGTACTTAGAACCTAGGGAACAGTGCTCTAACTCCAGATTTATGTTCAAACACAAAATATTGAGCAGCCTCTCAGGCATCCCTTTGTGGATATCTGTCATCTCAAGCCTAACATCACTATAACAGATGCATTTTCCTATACCCTCTCCTTTCATTAGCTGGGCAAAAATGATGTGACCCTCCCACTTACTCAAGTCCAGTAATACCAATGTCATGTTTAAGTGTGACCTGCTCTCTCTCTCACTTCTGGGTCCATGTTACATGAAATTCTTGCAGATCTTTCTTATAAAGCTTATGAAGCACATGGGTTTGTATCCATCCCCACAGTTCAGAGCACCAGACTACACTCATCCTGCATTTTAATTACCTAAGCCTACTTTACTCTGGCCTTAATAAATGCATACATGATCGGATCCACTCAAAATGCTGCCACAAACATCACTAGCCCACAGTGTCCACTCTTTGCACTCTGTCCCCCAGCAGTCCCATCACATCAAACTGCACTTTTGGAAACAGCAGCACCCAATCCTGCCATCGCTCATTTATCAATTCCAGGAAGAGTTTGCTGGCAACACTTGCAAAGCTGATCCATTGACATTTTTCCATTTTCTCCTTAAAACTCTGCTCTGCTGTACTGACCTCTGAAACCTTGACAATGGCTTGGCCAATGCTTTATGGAAGCCTCATCTTCCCTCATAAGCAATGCCTCCTATTTCCCATCTGCCTGTCTCTGTGTGTCATCTGCCCTTGACTTACTCTCAAATTTTACCTCAGTGGAGAAAGGAACCCTTTTCATTCTGTGTTTGTTCTACAGTTCACTGCACAATGAAATTCTGGACTTTCGTATGAGTTTCCAAGTGTCGCAGCAATGTACTACAACAGTCATTAACCTTAGGACTGGATTCTGTCTTCCACAAAGCAAGCACAACAGCTTCAAGATCATAATGTTCTTACCCACACTCCTTCTGCAATATTCATCAAACCCTTTTTTACTTGGGTGCCATCCATGTTTTTCAGTATTCACACTTCTTCAGCCTTCTTAGTTTCCATCACAATAATGCCAAACTTCCTCCAACTCGCTTCTTGGCTTTATTCTTTTCTTCCAACCCTATTGCCAACATTCACAATACTCTTGCATTCTTTTCCCCAAACTGACTGGATATAAAATTCATTTACCTAGCCTCCTTCCAGCCTCACCTCCAGAAAAACAACCTGATTGAGAACATCAGCTTTGGGCTTCTTACATCCACCAAATTGCTGCTCTTCTGATTCAGCACCCGACACTGCCTCCCTCTCATACTTCCAACTAACTGAAGTCCATTACAGAACAGGACTCCACCTTTCAACCTCCCACTACTTCCTGCCCCTCTCATACTACATTCCCAATTGCCTCACTGAAGCACATCTCACTTCCCGAGAGTCACCCAGATCTAGCTTTCGCAAGATCCCTTTCTGCTTGTATTCCCCAGAGCTTTAATACCTGCCTCACTTTTTTCCATCTCACCCCCTACATCCTTGTTAACTTTCATTTCCAAAACACTATTTTTCCCCCCCAATTCTCCTGTTTGTTTTTCAGTTCTTCACTGCCACTCCCTCTTCTCTTTCCTTTGTCTAAGGCATTTTATTCACCAGCTTAGTCAGCCTCCTGTCTCTTAAATGGACTGCATTTTATTTTGCACTTTTCTATTTGCTCTTCTCCAAAACAACTTGGGTGCCTCCTCACCACAGAAAGCTTGGCTTCCCACCGCAGTTCAGGCTCCCTGATTGCTCAGGCTGCTGGCAGGCCCTTCAGTCCAGGGCTGCCTCCTGGAAAAAAGCCACTGGCTCCATCTGAGGCGAAACGGGGTGCGGTTCCAAGGGAGCCTCACACCAGGCATCACTTCCTCCGTTACGGCAGCGGTGAGAATGCACCCGTGCCGATATTTTCCATTCCCACAGCCCTACGACAGTATCCAAGCGACTCCTGTAATATCAAATGCTCCCCATATGTCTGACACCACACCCAAGGCAAGCAACATATTCTTAACATCATGCTATAAAATGGTCACTTGAGTAGGCTGTAACAACTCAGTCAAGTAGAAAGTCTCTACAGGGAGTGGAATTGGCTCTTGAAACAGAGCTGGGATCAGGAGAAAAAGGTATGTTAAATAGGAGCTCCTGTTTGGAGCTACCTGGCATAAAAAGCCTCAAAACCATACAAAAAGTGAAGTACAAAAATCTTGGGGGGGTGAGGGGGTGGGGGGACCAACCCAAGAACAGAGAGCAGTATTTTAGAACACCACCTTCTGTGGAAGCTGAAAGAGGGAAATACCTGCTTCAATTATCACATGAATGAAGTTGTTACACATAAATGTGGATTCCATTTCTGAGAAGCAAAAGACTCCTCAAGGCCTTCCTCCAGTCTTCACATTTACTGCCTTTTACTGACAGCAGTGTGTTTTACTTTTTGTCAGGTGGAATAAGAGCTGTGGAATAAGCACATTCAATTTGCAACATATTCAGAATGGAAGTTTTTTTGGTGAATAGTTAAAGGCTACAACTTCTATTCCTTTCTCCTTCTCTGAGTTCATTGTCTCCAAAAGATTAGGAACCCCATTTGCCAGTTCTGCAGGCTTTCTATCTGGCTATCTCTGGATTCCCTTAATAGGGAAAGGCTATTCAGGGAGGGAAAGGATTACTCATTTTGGATTCAGTGCTTGTGTGCTCTCCTAGTCCCAGCTTGTTGGGAGTAAGGACATACTTGGACATTTCTCTGTGTTTTGGGATATATCCTGCTCATATCCTGAACATGTACACTTTAAGCATAAGATATCTTACCTTAAAAGTAGTATTTTCATATTTCCAAACACTAAAACTTAAATATAAAGTAACATCACTGCATTGTGTTTTAATGATCTTTGTAAAAACCTCCACCTTACTGAGACAACATGTTAGTGTATACTTCTCAGGTAAAAATACCAGACTGTTCACCACACCTTCGTGTGTCGTGCAAATAGGGAGAGATACAATCTAGTTTCAGACTATATACAGAAATACCTTTTAACCTTCTTGAGCAGTCTATTTTCCTGCTATGATTGTTTTAAAATCACACTGTGATCGTCAAGACATCCCACACTGAGATACGGCTACTAATACACTGGTTTGATTCCTGACTCTGTAGTACAAAAGGTTTGGGAAAACTTCTCAAAGACAAAAACCTCATAGGCATAAACCACTAAGAAGTCAAGGTTAAAAGTTTATGCTTGATAATAAAAAGTCTGATGGAACAGACGGGGTTTTAGTCAATATATCCCAGCATCAGCATAATGCTGAAATGATGTTGAAACACCATCAGTCTATCTAGTAAACGAATTAGAAAATAACCTAGATATCGTAATGGATTCCCCCTGCAGTGTTATTTTTAGATTCTCACATCTGCTTTCCTACACGCTTGTCCAGTAGCAACCTTGGTGGACAAACACGTTTTTTCCTTTCAGGAAAACACAGGACAGATGGTGTTGAAAGTACTTCTCTCTGAGATAAGTTTTCTGCTTTTTATAAATTCACTCATCTTCAAACCGTGACAGCTGTGAGTTTAAAGATAAAAACCAAAATTATTCCGATCTTGTTCATCTTCTTTCTCTAGGGTTCCTGAAAGGTCACACAAATATGCCCCACTTAGAAGTTTCCTACTAAATGTGAAATGCACTTCTTTTCCAAGTTCAGACTTACTGTTACGTTAGAAAGAAGAAATGCATCCCTGCGCTTTCAAACTTGTGTCCTAGGCCTGTATTGTGAATTCAGGATCTTCTGGATCCATTTGGATAGTATATCAGACAGTATTTACCTCCAAGAGCTATTTATAGCACTGATTACACATTCCCTCATTTTTCCCATACTAGCGTACAAGACAATCTTACTAGCCTATATTATCTACTCCCACTTAGTCTCTCATGTTGGATTGTACTTCTGCACTGTGGTTATCCTCATCACCATTCCCTGTATCCTGTTCAGTCTGAATTTATCTTTCTTCAGCATGGCTGACCAGAATTATGTGTGTCAGTTTAAAAGCACTCTTGGGGGCAGCTGTACGGGGCCTAGCATGCCTCCTCTATTCCACGAAGATACATTTCACATGTCCCAGAGTCACACCTGTGATCATCTCGACATAAACCAGCAGGTTCACAATCCTCTTTCCGACTTGCCAGAAGGCCCAAACCTTCTCCATGCCAGTGCTTCCACTGTAAACTGAGGTGGTTTAGTCTGGAGAGGAGAAGGCTCAGGGGGAATCTTATCACTCTCTACAACTGCCTGAAATGAGGAATGGAGCAAGGAGGTGGTTGGTCTCTTCTCCCAAGTAACAAGTGATAGGACAAGAGGAAACGGCCTCAAGCTGTGCCAGGGGAGGTTTAGGTTGGATATTACGAAAAATTTCTTCACAGAAAGGGTGGCCAGGTATTGGAACAGGCTGCCCATGGAAGTGGTGGAATCACCATCCCTGGAAGTGTCCAGAAACAGTGTAGATGAAGCCTTTAGTGACATGGCCTAGTGACTTGGCTAGACACTTTATTGTCCAACCTTTACATGTGTCCAACTCACTAAAGTAGTCCTGGGGTAAAGGTTGGACTTGATGATCTTAAAGGTCTTTTCCAACCTACCTGATTCTATGAGCTCGTCTACATTTGCCATCTGCTCCTAAATCCACCACTTCGTGTTTATGGAATAAAGATTTGTTCTAGTTTTATTACATACTTTTTCAGGGGCATTTGAATTGCATAAAACCCCCTCACCTTCTGTACTAAGGGCTCCTCCTATTCTGTACCATCTACAGATCTAATCAAATTTAACCAATTAGTCCACACATTTTAGTGAAAGCGCTAAGCAAGTCATTCTCAGAATGCATGAACAACTATGGGTAGACAGACATATTTCACCACTACACTGCTCCACTTATTTTACCACCACATAGCTAACATAAGATAGTTCCTACCTAATTTACTGCTCACGCCACTAATCCCTGTCTTCCTCTGACTGTTCATCACTTGACATACTGTGGAATGCATTACAAAAGTAATTGTAATTTTTAATTGCATTTTCTTGCCTCAGAACAAAGCCGACCAGCCTTTTTGTTCACCTGGGTCCATGATGTAGATTTCAAAGTGCTGATGGATGAATAGGATAGCCCATGATTAAGGGGAAAGGGAAGAAACACACAGTAGATATAACCAGTCTATTTGTAAAAGCTTAAAAGAAAATAAGGTGATGAGTAAAAGCCAGAATGAATTTGAAAATAATACATTATGTCAAAGCAAATTTCCTTTATAAATAGAAGAGCAGACTTGAGAAGCAGATCTATATATCCTGACTTAGTAAGTTTTTTGGCACTGCCTCTTACAATACTCATGTACACGAGTTAAATAGATTAGACTTAAATGAAACTAATGTGAATGCATTTCAAGAAAAAAAGGACTATACAAAACAAAAAAGCCCTAAGACATTCAGAAATCATCACCAGCTCACTGTCAAAATACATATCTAAAACGCAGTTCCAAAGCCATCCTGCAGTGGGTCTGCTCTTACTCTCTATTTTCATTAGTGACCCAGATGACAGAACAGAGATTACATTTATTAAATTGACAAACAACCAGCTTGGTGAGACTGCATATTGTATTGGAGGACAAAAAGACAAACTGGGTAAGTGGTCTGAAAAAAAAAGATGACATGCAAAACACTGCACATAGGCAGGAGAAGTCAACAGCAGAAATACTGAATGGTGAATAACTGGCCAAGGAGAAAGTCCACAGAAAAAGACAGAAGTTAGGTTCAATTTATAAACTGCTATGAGTTAACGGTATCATGCCATAAAAATGCAAACACAATACTGGGAAGTATGAATGTTACTGCAACCTGTGTTCAGTATTCAAAAGCCTTATTTGGAGTAGTCTAAAGTGAGCAGAATTTTGGACATTGTTCTTCAAGACAAGTACATGCTCAAAAGAGAGCAATAAAATGAGCAGTTTTGGAAAATACCATGGATGAATACAGACTGAAGAGACTGGGAGGGGAAAACAGCTGGGTGTGTCTGCAGCTATGAAAACAGGATGCTGCGAGGAATAATTTCTTCATCTCTACAGCAGACACAACGACAAGTTTGAACGGCCTCAATTTAGATTAGATGATCTCAAGGTCTTTTTCAGTCTTAGGATTCTAGAGTATCTACAGGGTCACTTGCCTCTCACAAATAAAACAGCAGTTAGAAACACATGCCCAAATTAATGTTATATTTAAGTCTTCTTTTATTATGCCATCTGCCTCTCTGCCCAGCTTCTCCGCCCAACATCACCTCCTTGATGGCTTCTCTCAACAGTTACAAACCATTGGTCCTTTGGGTACCATACTGCAAAAAGAAGAGCCTCAAGACCTTATTCCCTGGCAGCAATACTATGGCAGTCTTGAGACCTGTGAGGTACCAGCATCCCCCACCCACACTAATCCCAGCCTGCAGGTTTCCTCTGATGTAGCTGAATGGGAAGAACTGCAGACCTTGGGAAAGGTTCTGACAGATCATGCCTGACCTGAAAGCCACAGGTTGGCCTGCCTTGTCTAGAAAAAGAATTATTTTCAAATACAGGTATTAGGTCATGAAAATTTGCTCTTTGAAGTAGGTATATTGTGTTTTACTGCACTGTCTTTAATCTCTCACATCCTTGAATTTTTATTTTTTTTTTAATGCCTCCCAAAATTTTACATATTTTGAGGGCAGACTGACAGTCTTTAATTGGTTGCATAATTCTTCCTTTCCCCCTCTTTATGTTGGCAATGCTTTCTCCAATCATAGGTAC
This sequence comes from Strigops habroptila, assembly GCF_004027225.2. NCBI lineage: Eukaryota > Metazoa > Chordata > Aves > Psittaciformes > Psittacidae > Strigops > Strigops habroptila. The sequence goes on from NC_044281.2 coordinate 35,112,270, forward strand.
CACCCTGAAGGAAAGATTAGCTAAAATAGTTACAATCAGCACTAATTCTTTCCTAATTTTGAGATGGAAATTTCTCTTGGTCTGAATATTTTACAATCCTTAAGCTCCTTCTGGTTGTAGTAATTTCCATTCTCTTATTATACATCTTACCTTATCCTTTGTAGTTTATTATCATCCTGACTGAAAATAAAGTAAAAAATATTTAATGTTTCAGTTGTGTATTATTTTCTCTACCTTTCTCACCATACGAAAGCTTCTTTTTATTAGTTTTCACATCATTTGCAAGATCAAATTCAACATTTAGAAACAAATCAGAATTAAGTCTTCTCACATGTACACATACACACTCTGCTCACAGGACTCCTGCATTAATCTTACTATCTTCAGGCTGGCTATTTATACATTTTGGTCTGCAGACCAGGAGAACTCATCCTTACTTTGGGATTCAGTTTCCAGACAAGTTTTACATATCTGTGACTTTAAGAATTTGAGTCCTCTGGCTCCTTATACCTGTGATCAGCTTCCTTATTTAAATTTGCCACTAAGATTCAAAACCTAAATTCTCTACCAACTTTCCTATACTTTTTTTTCAGATATTTCAAACTGAACCAACTCAGGATAACTGAGGGTGCAATTTTAAGTTCCACTTCACGTGATTGATTAACTGCAAACTGTCACTGAATGGGGAGGTCTTGAATGCCTCACCAGCCCCAAGCACTCATTCTTCCTCCTCTGGCAGCCTAATGCATCAGAGCTCACCCGCCCACCCCGACTGACTCATCTTCTCTAGAGTCACCTTGCTGATGTAACTCACGCCTTGGCTGTGCAACTGCTAGGATCAGCTAGACAGGGGCAGAAAGAGCGAAGCCAGCTCTTTCAGCAGCTGATTAAGCATAAAGTGAAACTGAATCCTCAATCCAAAATTATTTTCTAGAGTATCCTCACTGCTTTTCAAAATGAAGTATGAAGCAACACTGATTTCCTGTTGGTTCAGAGAATAGCTTAAGGAAGAAATTTGCCAGCAATCACATCCAGGAATACCTTGGCTCTATCATTTCTTCTCTAATCTCTACCTGGGAAAGTAAACCACCTCGTAACAAGCAGCATCTATCTAATAACACTATAGAGATCCCTATCCCTATTCAAGTCTAACCCTGAAGTTAACAAAGGATTCTTTACTCCTTCTCTCATCTTCCTCCAAACTGATTTTGAGCCAACTGATTTTGGTTTGTCATTTTTACACCAAGGTATTCTTTTCTAGTCTACCATATAATTACTACTGCACAACTTTTGCTTTTGTTTGGTTATTTCTGAACAGCACAAAATGCTTTAAATACATCTAGTCCAGTTATTAAGAGCATTCTACTGTGCTTCTGATACTCAGATGTTTTATATCCCAGCCTCTATCAGAAGCTTGGATTTCTCCATTTTGTTGTCCAGGCTTTCAATATGTATATACAACATTTCAGTTGTTTCTTAGTAACCACATCCCATTATCCAGTGAAACCTTTTCCCTAGCTGCAATGCTTGACAATCATTTTCCTTAATCTTGGAGCTCTTTTTCTTTTCAATTAGTACTAGGCTTCTACACACTGGCACTGCTTCATATGCTGAGACAGAAACAAAGATTTACACGACAACTCTCAGCTGAGAGCTAAAGCTTGAATGGAAGATGCAAAGGTTGGTCAAAGCTTTTTCCCTTACACTCAAGTTCCCAGCCATTACATGAGCCTTCTTCTCTAAAGGCTGTTTTCCACAGGTACTTGGGGGCAGAGCTTAGCTGTAAGAGTGAGCTCCTTAGGGCTCTCTGCCCCAGGGAACGTAATTCCACTGAAGATCATCAGAACATCTATTCTGTGTCTATTCCTGTATGGTATGCACATGTGTAATCCACCACAGTAGAGAATTTGCTGTCATTTATCCTATCATGAAGGCTAATGATGGAGTCTTTCCTTCCCACTCCCACTCAAATCCCTTCAGGATCTTTCTCAGCTTTCTCATTCTTCCTTATCTTCCCATTCAGCAACATCAAAAGTCCCACCAAGAAACCTGCAATTCCAAAGCCACATGAGCCTTCTCTTAATTCTTGGATCTGATTTAAGTTCCAGCCACATCACCAGTTGCATCTTGAGCCTCCCCCCTTTTCTATTTTTTTTTCTCTTTACTTTTGAACTGTATTAGTGATTTCATGCATATTATATTTAGTAATCTTTATGAAATCTGTCATTTTCAGGTTTCCTCCACTGCTCCCTTGATTACTAACTCTCATCTCTTTCAAGTCCTTCCCTTCAAAAAGGGTGCACACTAAACTCCCTTGATATACTCACCAGTTACATAACAACTACTTATCAACTGCTTGACTTTTGAAAGTTCAGCTCTACTTAGCAGCAAGATTCGGTCTCACACTGAAGTTCGAATGCTGTCTATAAATTATATTCAAATCAAACACTAGTCACTGATCCTCAAGAAACAAGATTTACTTCCCAACCTTCTGGAAAGGGTCCTGTGCTGGCTTTGTTGACCTCTACTAAAAGCTCAGTGCTTTTATAACAAACTGGATGTGTCAAAGATGTCTGCTTTGGCTGTTCCCATGGAAATCTATCCAAATTTGGCACAGTTAAAAGCTTCAAATAAATAATAATAATAATAAAAAAAAGGATAAAAAAAGAGTTCACAGATGTTTAAGTGCAAAGTGTTTGCAAGCAACGGGCTGTTTACTTTCTGCTCTTGACAAGTGAGGGCCATGGCCTCGATGAGACCAGAAAGTGTCCTCCATTGCTGGCACCCTGCACTAAAGGAAAAAGAAGACGTAAACCGAGGAGAAGGCACAGGGGGCAGGAAAAAAAAACACCAGAAGGGTAGGAAAGAGCCAACAGGCACAACAGCTGGCAATGGATAAACAAGAATAGAAAGCTCTGTGTACTACCACTACATATCCCCCTTGGAAGCTGGAAATACACCCAGAAACCCCATGCAACATTCCTGTTTTCCTACCAAGATGACTTACTGCTTTGTTTGTAATTGGGCCAGAAAACCAACCACCCAACTGGTGTGAAAACAACAGCTCTACCCTGTGAAGTGCTTGAGCACTAAGTGATAAACTGAGGAGTTAGGCTTCTCTGCACCTCACTACCTTTTCTCCATCACTGAAAACAAGCCTCCTTTGGGATCCTCCTCTCCCTCTCCAAATTAACTGGAAGAAGCAGTTATTTCTAAAAGTACTACCTGTTCTCAACAGCATCAAAGCAGAAATCACCCATGCACCCTCAGCATTCTCCCCATATACCATTCGGTTTGACACGTTCCTCTCTCTCCTGGCCTGTACCACTACTAAGTATTTTTGCCATTTGCAAGATGCTGCATGCTTATGTGAGGATGAGGAACATTGATTTTGGGTGGGGTTTTTTTACCTTTCAACTTAGTATAGCTCCTGTAATATGTTTTTCTTTTAATTCTCCTAATCATGTTCAATTTTTTGGAACATAATTTAATTTACTTTTAAAATTAAATTATTATTTTTTGGCCCAACAAGCCAGGGGTAACTGATACAAAACTATCACTAAATCAGATAACAGCATCCAAACTAGGACTATTCATAAGTTTGGGGGGGGGGTTTTACCCCTATTTAAGATACCCTCAAGCTGTGCTCATTCAAGATATAAAGCAAGCAATGAATGGAAGTTTAAAAATTAAGCCTCCCCTTGGTCTTTATATTCTCATACCTGTAAAATTATTTTAAGAACTTTACTCCCTTCCCCACCCCCAAAGTAACAAGAAAAAGCTTTACATTAGCTATGTACTGAGGGAACAAAAAGTAAGTCTCACTGACAGGTTTTTGTTTTCCTTTGAAAGATAGCTCTTTCAGACCAAGACCCACAAATGGAGCTAGACAACAGAGCAAGCACTAAATCTCTAGGATGCTTCCCCCCCCCCATTTCATAGTGCTGTAACATCATACATTGAACTACTCCAGGAGAATCTATAAAATGAATGACCCATTTCTGGTCAAAAATCCCAGCTATGAATCATAGACTATAAAAAGCAAAAAACATAACCTCCCCACCCCCAGTCTGTTCTCAACAGTACAAAAAAAGAAGTAGGGATGTTTTCCAATTAATATAAAAGATAAGGACTTTTTGAGAAAGAAGCATAGCTCCTTTCAGAACTACCCGTCCTTATGAAAAAAATCACTCTGGTATACCTGTATAGAGCTGTTTCATTTCCCTCTCCCAGACACTCTTCAGTCTCTGAAACAGCTTCTCTGTTAAGTTTCTCTATATCTGAGTTATACCTGACTTTCTCTGTAAATGGGCTAATCTTGAAAAAAAAGGGGATAAAGAAAAATATATCACCAATTTTGAGCTTATTTCAGCAGAAGACGCTTTGTATTAGGTGGCTTTAAGAGTGGTTTTAATGATAGAAGAGAATACATATCCAGCACAGGGAGATGGAACAGAGATAGTCTAGCTATGGAAGATCTCTTAAACTCAAGTACCTTTACAAGAATTGTGCCTTCCCCCCTACTAGCAACTTTTTCTGTGCCTTCAGGCTAAAAGATCACTTAAGTAAAGTATCAGTGGACTTCAGAAATAAATACCTCATCACTGTAATGAAAAAGAAATGGACCACTAGTTGTCACCGCAGAATCTAAATTAGGTTTCTATACTTAGAAATACCACCTTTCTTTTGAGGATAGTAACGTGCTTCAGTTGAAGGGCAAAAGAACTCATATGAAGCTGGTGCAGAAGAGCCTGAACACAAGGATGGGTGGCAAAAGATAATGAAGTGTAAGAAATTTTTATGTAATGATGATGAGTATTGAATGTAATTATAACATCAAAATTAAAACTACTCTTGTAGAAGACGGCAGGCATATTAAACTGGAAAGTGAAGTTTAACTAGTTAAGTTCTAGCTCTTTAAAGAAATTAAAAGGACAAAGCTAGTAATTCCATTATCAGCTTTTTACTTATGACCTTTCAAACGCAAATTAAAATATTATAATAACACCAGGTATTTGTTACAGTAGTAGTCTTGTAGTTATTAAGGTCTAAGGATTAAGATCACCACTTCTATTTCAGAACTGAAGAAGAATTTGCATTATTAAAGCTTAGCAGTTTAATTCCTTCTGTATCTGTCAACCAATAAAATATGTTAGCTCTTCCACAAGCCTTACTCCATCCATTATTTCACAAAAAATGTTGAGGATTTTTCTTCCACTGCATTCCCCCACCCCCCACTCCGTTATATTTCAGTTACTCCTTCACTTTTGGTCACTGACAGAGACTGTAGAAGGCTGATCCTCTGTAAGTGAAACATAGTATTTTAAAGTTTAAAGTGGACTCTATGAGGGAAAATTACTCCTACTTCATTTTTGCCTTTCATTCTGTCTCATTTTCTTGGTCACTGAAATGTTCCCAGTCTGCATTTATTAAAAATAGTCAAAGTGACCCTAACTCATTTAGTATCTAAAATATCCAGCAACTCCAGATGTTCCATTCCAAATATATCCAAATTTATTTTCATTTCAATTTAACCAGACAGAAGATCCTCTAGGACAGATAATAAGAAAAAAGTGCAACTTGCTGAGCAAAACTGCACTATGCAAAGTGTGATGGACTTCATATTAGAAACTACTCTGATTCATACATATGCAGCCGGAGGAGAAAAAAGGATTAATATAAAACATACTGTATTAGCCACAAGCCTGGAACGTAACAATTAATTAGGCTGGAAAAACATAATTCCCAATAGTATGCAACACGCATGTAATCTTAACATTCAGACATATAGCCATGAAAAGGAACTGACCGGCTAACTAGATGTTTAAACATTTAACAGAAGATTGGCAAGTTACTGAAATACTTGTCTGCCTTCTTGCTAAATCCTCCTGCCAACTCTAATTTCAGTATACATTCTCTCAGACATGATAATTTTAGAGAAAAAGTGAAACCTATCCTTTTTGTTCTCCAGTCTGGTAATACCTTGCAGCTCTACTTCTCACATGTAAAAACTTGCATGTTTTTCAAAAGTGTTTTCTCTATGATGCACAGACACATCCCACTGAACTCCAGATTATAAATAGTTTTAATAATATAAAATGCATTCTTTATTGGAGTTTGCATTCTGCTGCATGATCTAGCTTTTCCAAACAGAGGACTAACATTGAGCTAAAAGTTATGCTTCAAGGACAGAAGCAGATTGATGAGGACGGGAAAGAGCAAAACATATACTCGTGCAAACTGCTGGGGAGGTATTGTGCCAGGTAGACCAGAACCTGACTTTCAGCTGGAGTGCAGCAGGAAGCAGAGAGCAGAGGCACAGCCACTCTTCCACATATTGTTTGTAGCAACATGGCTGGAAAGCAGAATCTGCCAGGCCACAGCAACTGTGGTGCACGGGCACCCCTTTCACCACTGCTCCTCACCAGAGCACAGTGCGCGTACTCCCAGGCCACATTCAGTGCAGCTGTGAAAGTGCAGTGAATTAGCTTTTTTTTTTCTTTTTCATCAGCAACATTTTTGAAACCAAACTCTCATTTGAGAGGACACTTCATATAGAAGCTCGATGTCTATGAATGCTTCTTAAGGTATGCACCTCAGATAAACATGTTTGAATATATTTTGCCTATCATTTTAGGAATTAAAGCATGGGCAAGAATTGAATTTCAGCTTGAACATGAGCTCAATTAGGTCAAGATTATTATTAACATATTATTAGGAGCACTCAACCCAGATTTTGCATTAGGTGCAATCTAGCCATTTAAGCGTTTACACTAGAGCGTCCCTCCATGTCCCCTGGGAGGGACTGGGGTGAAGGGGAATTCTTGAACATTTAGACAGTCTGAATTCCATCAGGTTTTATATATTAGCAAAAGACATCCACTAACATATTAAACAATTTGTCTGAAACTCAGTACTGTTTTGTTCTTTGGGTTTCTAACATTTACTGAATCACTTGTTAATTTTTTTGCCTGCTGCAGAAGCAAGCAGTGGAGCAGAGGAATGCAAACATTTGAAAAGAGACGCCCAGTTTCAAGATCCTCTTCCGCTTGCTTCAGAGCAGTTTTCATTACTCCTCACCCTGAACCAGGAACCTCTCTCTCCTACCTCTTGCGTCAGCAGGGAAAGGAACCAGTTGACCAAACAACCCCCTGTGAAGGTTTCCATGAGACTTACTCTAAGTTTTAGGAACAGTTTATTTTGCCAAAAACTGCATTTCCATGGGTACCTCAACCATGTAACAATGACTGATGGTCTAATCCAGTTGGTTTACTAAAAATGAACTTCTCAGCTGGAAAGAAAAGTTACTTCTACCTCTACCATGTTATTACAGCTGAACGGGGGGAGAACCCCTTGCATTAGAACAATTAATACTATTCTCCACAGCACAAAGTACTGAATTCTAGAGGGTATCAGCCATCAACTCTGAAGTCTGTAGAGTCTTCAGTGAAGGGCAGCATTTAATGCAGAGAAAACAGGATTTTTATACAAGTTTCGCAAAAGGATTTCCCATGGGTAGTCTGCTTTGACAACAGTTACCACATTGGGACATATGAAATTACTGTAGTTTTTCCCACACTAAAAGTGGAACCTACATGACCATCAATTTCAGAAACATTTGTGTTTGTTAATTAAATGCTCAAGTTATCATGCTTACAAAGAAAAGGGGTAAAATGGGACCAATCAAAACTTACTAAACTAAGCATTAGGTTTATTCTTTAAAGCAGTATTATACCATAGTACGTTTTCTTCTAGGCACCACCAAGTTAAATAAATGTTAACTTTTTAATGGTTAAAGTAATAAAAAATTAAGCAGAAGATCCTTACAATCATTAAAATAAAATATTGTGTCATGGTGTCAATTTAGCTAGCTAAAACTCATGTATGTGAAAGACTTCCTCCTCCCCCTCCCCTAATAGATGAAGAAAAAATAAGATGGGTTATGTTGTTGAAAGCATTAAGTATGGTTAGATGCTTCTCAGAAAAGCATGCCTGGAAAAAAGATCCATTCCTATACTACGAATTGAGCTAATAAAGCTCTGGGAAGAAGTAACCACATTATTTGGTTTTGCAAATACTGTATAAATAAACTTACCATGTAAATATATTTGTATGATAAGCAATTGGAAAAAACCTAACTTTTCCATCAGATTATTTTCCTTAAGTTATCTACCTTCTTACTCTTAACAGAAATTATTTAAAACAATAGTGGTACATTGTCGAGAGTCTATGAAATTAATCTATTTACATTAGAGTTGCTCATAACTTAAAGGCAGCAGAAGCAGCTGACTGATGTAGTAGCCCATGTATTTACATTTCCTCACAGCTAGACTGAAGAACTGCAGTCATGCCTATGTAAGCCAGCTAGCTTGCTGCTGGAGCGTAATAAGGAACAGAACCCTGCACTCGGTCGTGCACAGCGCTGGGAACGCAAACCACATGCTCACAAGAGATCTGCGCCAGGCATGCTCTCGAGGAGCTCCCACTGAGCTCCCATCGCCACTGGGAGCTCCCGCCTGGAAGATGAGGCAACAGCAGTGAAGATCAATGACCAGAGTGGGCACAGTGAGGCACTGCACCATGCCCATCTGCCACACTGCTCCACACCATTTGCTCCAGTAGCCATAGCCTGTGTTACAGCCAGGCTCTAACGCTGTTGCTTGTCACTGCAGGGTCAGAAGCTGCTCTAGGTTCCTAAAACTGCCTTAGCAGGGGCCCTCATGTTAAACGTATCAGCAGCCACCCTCTGTCTGCAAGTAACAAAAACTCACATTCTTTTTAGCAGCACACTTTTCATGAGCAGAAATCTTTAACCTTATCAGAAAGGCCAGGAAGTCCTGGGCTAGGCTGGTAAGCAACTGCACACTTCTTTCTCCTGCAAAAAGTCTTCTATTGGACTGGTGCTGGCAAGGCCCCCTGAGAAGTCATGTGCTCTGGCATTTACTCTTTTATTGCAGTATATGGTTCCTCTTAACTTCCCAATGTACTGCTTCTGCTTCTCTGAGGAAGCAAGCAGATGTCCCTGTTATTTATTATATTCACACCACATTTCAGGATTTCATTTCCAAACATGAATGGGTTTTGGTGTTTGGTTTGTTTTTTTTTTTTTTTTTTTTTTTTTTTTTTTGGTTGGTTTTTTTTTTTTTCTTTTTTAAATAATAAAAAAAAATTTGGTCTTCCTCAAAATTGCAGGTGTGATGTACCAGACAAAAGCCCTATCTGCATTGCCCCTTCACATTTCTTTAAATTCAGATAAACCTCTTCCAACTCCGCAAAGATAATCACCCTGAGAAACCTCAGACATGAGAAACGCTCTGACTGACAAAAGCTACCCAGGGTGCGGCTGAAAAAAAGCAGCTTTTAATCACAGGTCTCAACATGCAGAGCTGCTATCAAAACAGCCACGCTACTATCACAAAACACAAAGCACGCCAGGTGGATGTTTACTTATCATACATGTGAAACTTCAAGTGCATGATACACTTTACCCAGTGCTGATGACCTCAAGTGCAGACGCTGCAGTAGCCCACTGATGCTCACATGAATTGCACAGTCTGGCTTCTGGCACAGAAGACAGCTTGAGGCTCACCTGAAGAGCTCTACCTAAACATCTCTGGATTTGCACTGGAGATGATAAAAATTTATTTCCCTCCACTATTACGTACGTAAAAGCCTAACCAGTGAAAACACGGTATGTCTGAACATTTAAATAAAGAGCGTTTAAATGTAGAGGCAGGATTCGGGTGCTGTGTACTGCATAGTACACCTACTGTGTTCCTTCAACACAGGTGCTCAAATTTATGTGGGGATTTTGATGTATGTGTTAACAGAGGACTGCCCATGTCATGTCTCAATTTGTATTTTATAGCTAAGACTTCAAAGTATTGACCTACAACATAAAAGCTTAATCCGTATTCCTGTTATTTGAGAACATTCAGTTCTGAAGAAGACTGCCAGCCAGTGCATATGGGAAGATCACAGACTATCATTCCTTGACAACAACATAGAAAAGACTTTACTCAGGAAGTTTTGTGGCAGTATCATGTACTATCCTCATGATTTTTTACAAAAGTAAAAATTCCTTCTTCACATCAATTCTCTCAGTACCTGAGATTTCAAGCCCTCTTTTTGTCAAGGGTTTGTTGCAGCTAATGCAATGATCAGGTTTACTGGTACCTTCTTCGTCTGGCATTCCCAGTAATTCCAATTCTTTTGCCTTTTCTGATGGTTGCAAAGCAGCTGATTGCATACATTTCTTACCAGGGACTGATAGCAGGAAGTTGTCTTCATGCAGCTTCATTTTTCTCTTTAAGGCACACACAGTAGCACTGGATAACAGTATATTCAAACTGAAGACTTTCTCATACGGTTGATGAGGCTGTGTGTGTACAAGGATATCAGGGAGCTGATGAAACACTGGATTTATCTCTGTGCCTCACAGACATGTAAGTGGTAGCCCTCAACACTGGCTGAGATATGATGACTTTTGAAGCTAAACCTCAGTTAACGGCTTGATTTTGGGGGGGTTGTCTTTTTTTGGTTGCTTGCTTGGTTTATTCCTTGCATTAACATTCAGGCTAGACAAGAAAAGCTACCTTGCATTTCCAAAGCCCAAAATAAACCACATCCAAACGTAGGGATTACGTGGATTTCCTGCCAAAACCATGAAAATCACAAACTGAAAACTATGGATTATTTTGTCTTGCTGTGTGAATTTGTGGTTTGCCCCTTTTTTTTTTTTTCTTTCCTGGAATACTTCTAAGTGGTCACAGAAGATTTGGATGAAACTTTTGTCAGAAAGCCACTCTCAGATACATGCCATGCTTTGAAGTCTTACATAAAAAGTACTTTAAGCTGACAAATACCCATGGCCATGCATGGCAGCTAATGCTAAGGAATTAAAGCTGGGATAGTCACGAGGGGACTGGGGAGAGTAATGGGAGTTTACAACCCAGGCAGCTGCTGAAGCAATGCTAATCAAATTCTGATGCTAGTAAGGGAAAGGAAAGAAAACTGGGAAGACTCAGAAATTTAATTTCTTTGTGATCATCTATCCCGTGCTCCTCATGCACTGAGGATGACATCACTACAGGGAGAGTTGTTCATTTTAATGCAAGGGCTCAAGAGGGCATAAAGAGAAACTTTCACGAGGGCAGAAAGAGGGCATGTCAAAATGGAAGAGCATAATTCCCTCTCTGACCACACATATAGCTCCCTAAACCACATCAAAGGATGTTACAAGAAGGAAAAAAAAACCCCAGAAACCTAAAAGGGAAAAAATAGCTTCCTAAAGAAGCTAGCTAACAAAATCTTGTCTAAGTGGTGTATAATAGCAGAAGGAACTGCTCACTACTGTTATTCCCATCCTTCATAAGAATATGAGCAGCAATACTAGTCCAGACTAAGTCGCTACCTGGTTTCAGCAGTTCCCACACACAAACACACTTTCCCCTCCTCAAGCACGTTAAGGGGCACACAGAACAATCTAGCAGCTACTGGTGGTTTACGGACTGACTTCCTGAGCGAGAGTCCGCATCCTATTTCATCTTCCTCTCCCTGAGTCAGCATAACCGCTTGCCATATCCATGCACGTTTTTTACCACCACAGCACAGCATTCTGCAGGAAAGGCAATGTGGTAGTAACTTTATTATTCCCTTTGTGAATAAAGTACTTCCTTTTGCTTGTTGTGAACCTGCAGTTCTGATGTTTCACTGGGTGTCCATTGGTACTTCAAGGCAATTAGTTTTGACATGCCACCTCAACAGAATTCATTGCCCCCCACCATCAGCCCTCTTCTAAGTTGGAGAACACAAGCCTACTTAAGACTCTGAGAAGTTACTACCCACTCAAAATTTTCTTTTGACCCTCTTTACTTTTACAGTTCTACTATACAATCCTTGAGGTAACCAGACTGCATTTACTACGCCAGGTAGACATGCACTGTTAGTTTATACACCTTTATAATTTTTTGCTTTTGCTTCATCCTTATACTTACTCTTTTTCTATTGCTTGCTGCTACTCAGCTGATCACTACAGCTAAAATCAAGACAGAAACAACAAGCCATAGTTAAGGTCAGTTAAGGGCATAAGATCACTACCTGCTATTTAGACTGATGCTAAAATGCTTGGTAAACAATCGAGTGTGCATTTAGACTCAAACATTTTAGAGGGCTAGTGGTTCTCCAGTACCAAAATATGGGTGTTCTTTCAAATGCCATCAATGCATTTCTGAATGAAAGAGCTACACAGAGAGGCTTACAAAGTGGAGAGTTTGTTAGGGGAATTTCTTCATTTTATGGGACTCCAAGTTCATAAAAATTTTAAATTAGAAGTAGTTATTTTAGATTAACAGCTGATCTACCAGAACACTGTGTTTCCATTAGTACTTGACACTGTCAACACTTGTATGAAACCAATGTACGCCTCATGTGGGAGATGGGTACAAGCCAAAATAACAATACATTTTAAGTTGACAGTATTACTGCACGGTCCTGAAGCAAGCTTGCATTTGTAAAGATCTATTATTTGAGAAAGAAGGCTGTACTAATGCTTTTATTTCTTTTGTTACTGTCAGTAGTTAAAAAGATGGCTTAGGTGAACACTTTGAATGCATTTATTTCATGCATTTTATAAAACCTGAAGTAATTTTTGCCATACAAAAGGCTTTATTTAAATTTACTGTAAAATCTTCATAGTCTTACAGACAAAATATTAGAAGAAAGCATTAACAAGGCAAGGTTTATAGGGAGAGTATCAAAAGATATAACTATAAAAAGATAGTAGACCACTTGATGACTTACAACAAGGAAATCTGCAAGCAAGAGTATCTTTAGACCATCAGAAAACTGTACCCCTTACCAGAGAAAAAGATGTACTTTCTCCAGTTTCATTATGTTATTTCACAAAGTCTTTTGTGTGTTGATAAATCTGACCTTGCTGTCCTGCACAAACACCAACCGGAATTTTGAATCATTGCCTTGGGTGAACTTCACATGAAAATACTTCCTGAGGCTGTTCAAAAGGATGTTTGCCAACAAAGCAGCTTGTTAAAATGCAGACTGAGCACGAAAAAGATATACTGATATTATTTTCAAGATCATACAAAAGACCTATACACTTCAGCCAAGAAAAAAATTTCCTTTATGTTTCCTGAACATTTAAAGACAGCATTTATAAGGTTCTATATTGTAAGAGTGCATTCTTAATGGCAACGACATCCTATCAAACCTCTATCAACAAATCCATTTTGGATAGAAAGGGAGACAAAGGTATGGTAGTTTCTTCTCCAACAATGGCTTTTAGTATAAATAAGAATATTTTTTCTTTTGGGAGTTCAAAAGTATGCTTGAATTCTGTGCTACATTGGCATAAAACAATCAACTGACCTGACCTCAACTTCAGGTGAACTCACAGCATTGTTGATATAATTTTTTATAAAGGAGGAAAACAAGGTATAGCTGTCTTCATAATTAATGCTTTTTAACTGGAAAACTATTTTGGGCATTAGGAAGTAGAGCAGAAATTACATTTTAGCAGTACTAGGAATAAGCCTTATGTAACTCCTGACCTAAAGTAAACATTTAAAAAAAGTGATGTTTATATTAAAAAGATACCTATCATTTCTATTTTTATAGCATTAGTGATGGAAAGGAAGAATTCAATTCCTGATTAACATTTAATATACCATGTATCAAGATACCATCTGCTCAGTTTTGGTTTGGTTTTTTTTTTTATGGATGAGTACAACAAAAATATAGTAAAAATCCATACTCTGAATACTTTATTGAAGTATTTAAAGTACTTTTCTGTAGAACAACTAAAAGACACTTCAAAGTATTTCACATAACACAGATTTTCATCAACTAAGCCTCTGCTATAGTTATTAAATTAGACCTCATATAATGTTCTCTGCCATATTCCACCATGGTATTTCGTAGAACTTCACAGAAATTTTCTATATTCATCTGTCTTTTACCCATCCTAGCTATCAAGCAAACTTTTCAGTTTTTAGGAATAAGCATGTTCTGGACAATTCCCAGCACTAGGTGCAGGGTAATGAGCAGAAGGGAGAATAAAGATACATCATCTGCATTATTTAAAATTTAAAAATATTCAAGAGTGTGAGAATGATGGGAAATGCACAGTGAATCACTGGGCTCCAGATAAGGACCATCTAACACTGTTGATAAAAAAACCCACAACCTAGTGGATCATCTATCTGCTGGATTTTGAGAGATGAGCAAAAAAGAATATTAGGCATAGATACTGTCATATTTTCATTACATATGCAACTTTAATCACAATTTTATTCAGTTCCTCTCAGGAGGAGAGGATTGAAAATTTAATCCTCCAGCCTCATCCACACATGAGAAAGCAAAATGTTTTCCAATTTGTCAATGGATGTCTTTGCAGCCTGAATAATGGCTTTAAAAGTATGAGTTGTTTCATGTGTGATCTCCTAAACTCAAAATTGAAACCAATATTACAGAAACTACATCATGTGGAAGTATACCAACCCACAGAGATCACAAGTGGTAATTTGAACTTTTATATTTCACTAACCAACTGAAGGGCATGAAAAAGCAGCAGGCGTGGGGGTCCCTGTCTGGAACTATGTGTATTCTCTTACTCTAAAATATTCTCTCTCCTAAATCAAAATGATAGCCTGAGATGAGGATCTTCCTGAGCTTCCAAAATTGAATACCAAGTGTTTCACTGCTCAGAAGCCAAGCAGCTATATTCCTCCCAGCAACTGATGAACCAGAAACTCTGGCAGGCTGCCACAGAACACAAACCCAGAAGACCTTGCTCAAAACCAGCCTACCTCGCCAGATGCCTTTTGAGCTAAGGAGCCTAAAAACCTGTGCTGCAAGGCAACCACAGCAGCTGCAACAGTTTTTAACAGAAGACTGTTCAGACCAGTCCCTAGCAGGAGATGAAAGACTGTGTAAATGAGCATCATAATTATTTGGTAGACAAGTTTTGATACTCAGGATTCACAGGTTTTATTTTTAGTTCTGAAAGGAAGCATGCTTTTTTAATGGTCAATCCCAGTTGGCCTCTTTCTGCTTTCACCACTCTTACCACTTTAGCAAGAACAATTACAGTACTTCAGCTGCTTATCAGTTTTCCCATAATAGTCATATGAAACTGGGATGAATTGATACTCACATTGTTACTCTCAGAACTTTACCAGAGAGATGGCTGCAACCAGAATTAATGCATAATTAATTTCATACTTACGCTTCATAGAAAATTCTTGTATGAATGCCTTACATTTAAAGAACTACTTACTCAGCTCAAGCAGTAAGCTCACATACAGTATTAGGGATATATCAAGCAAATTTGTTTTTATATAAAGAAAGTGCCAGCCCTATAGAAATGGAATGGTTAGACCTTGAGCACATTAAAGAAATCTTTCCACCTGCACATGAGACTCTCACTACCTAGAAATATGACATACTTATACTATTGGGGTTCCCCCCCAACCAGAAATATTTTTCTTTTGGAGTAACCACGCTTTCTTTTTTATTTTAAATAATTTTCTTATAATCAAACAAATAGAGGTTTGTGCTAGAGACACATGTCACCCTGTAGACTCATGATCAGTGAAGAAGGCAGCGCTGTGACTCACTACCCTCAAATAACCTCCAGACTGTTCCGACAAGAGCTGCAGCAGAACACGCTGGCTGCTGACTCAAACAGATGCAACACGCATGGCCTCATTCCCTCACAGAGCGCAGTGCCTTCTCTGTGCCATTAAATATGATTCATACACAGGACATTGCCAAAATCAAAAGAACAGATCAACATTAGCAGACAGTAAATTCTAAGTCTGCTCCTCTTTGAATATGACACGCAAATAATCTCTAGTATAATTCTGCATATAGCAACTTGCCTTTCAACCTCAGCAAGGATGTTACAAATATACCATCTTCAGTAAAAACACACATCCGTCTTGACCATGTAAGAACCCAAAAGAAACATCAGAGATGCCCGACACCCAATTAAAGTAAATAGATGCCAGTGTTTTGCATCAACTGTTTGCTACTAGCAGACTGTGGTGAAAGCACTGACATCAAAGTCATGAAAACCATGTCCAAAAAACACCTTCAGATTTCACAGAATCTAACACTCATATTGACCCCTCAGAAAATGAGCCAGGGCCTTTGGCAGAAAGGAGGACACGTGATGGAAGAGCTTTTGAGAAATACTGTCAGACAGCATGGCATGAAGAAGTTCCTGTCTTGACAAGAAAGTCAGAGAAAGACAGGTTTGGTTTATAATCCCATCCTTTTCAACCAGGCAGGATGTGGTTCTACAACAGAAAGTCACTATTGATTCCATTATCCTACAGTGCTGGAAACAAGTAATGAAAAATGTATTAATTTCCCTGCTCATTACCACCTTCAAAATAGCTACTACATGCTTACCTACCGCTTGCAGTATTTTTCAAGACAAGACTGTCATCCAGAGAGAGCAGCATTTCCTATCTCTAATACTTACTTTCTTAAAGAAAGAACAAATCCATGAGTTAAACCAAGTCTTTTTATCTGCTTATATTTTTATATATGATTAACTAGTCCCTTCCTATGCTATGGCAGACTTTCAAACTAGAAGAATCGACCTTGCTGCCTAGAATGTAAAGGTTTCACTAGCAAGAAGTTTAACTTTCAGTTTACAGTAATGTAAGTGGTGGGGTGTTTTTTCTGGTAAAGGAATAAATAACTGGGACAGAAAATATATTTTGAGACTGGTACTAATATGGAGATCAGCAAATAACTGTGTGAACATTTTACGCAACTAAGTTTTCACCAGTGATACTTGAGATCTGCACCATAAGCCACAAATATAAAATTAGAAATCATTTTTCCCCAAAAAGTTATCATAAAGGATGATGTCAACTTCATGACCAATACATACAGGTCTTTAGCATGCCATGGCTTGATAAACAGAAATATCCATTTAGTTACATAGCTATCTGTAGATCTCTTTTTTTTTTTTTTTTTTTTTTTTTTAAATCTCTTTCTCCAGCTTGTCCTCCATAAATCCAAGATGTGTAAGTCATCATGCTGTTTTGGTATTTAGCTTACTAAGCCTTTTCCTGCCTCTTTCTGTTTTTACAATAAGAACTTTGACAAATTAATACAGTCTGAGTCTGCACACTCTAACAAATACCAATTTGCAATGGCCTTGCCAATGAAACCACGCAGAGAAACTGTCAATATGCAGGAAAAATCCCTTCGAAAAAACTATTAACCTTTACAATGTATTTCTGAGACTGGGTTATACTCATTGAGTAACTTATTCCCCTCTCATGCAAATAATGGTTCTCCCTCTGTGGAACTTAGGATGAACAAGAGGCTTAAACATCACGCTCAGCGTCACAGGAGCATGATGGCCTTTGTGGTAATATTCAAGCTCTTGGAAGCTCCAGTGAATGCTCCTCCCAGTGATGTAATTCATTCCTGTGACGTGTCAGAGCACAGCACGTTCGGAATTGCACCACCAGCCCCAAATGGGATTTTGTGAGGAGTCAGCTCGCATCCCGAGATACCCAAGAGCATTGCAGAATAGTCACCTGTGACTCACAGCAAGCAAGAGCCTCTGCCAGCCTCTCCAGCTGCGTAGGGACAGGGCTATAGATAGGAAGGCTGTTCAAGCAGCCACAACCCACTTCCTTTCACTAAAGGCCCTCCAGCAGCTTGGTTACCAGCCAGACAGCAAAGCTGCAACAAAGGCACATCAGTAGACATGGGAAATGCCTGCATTTTAGCCATGGAGCCTGCACCCTTGTCAGGTGACTGAACACAAGCTGTATCCTGTGTGAGCTTCATCCCTTTAAAGAAGCATGTTCAGCTGCATACTGTGTGTCCTGTGAACTGCTGTGACTGACAACATACAGGCAATGCTGGAACACAGCATTCAACTTCGAAGTGGGCGCTGAGGAGAGTGACTGAACAACTGAAACATCCTGTGCTCTGAGAATTAATAATGAAGACTACTTACAGGAGATATTTGTTGTTAACAATCCTATACTCCACAGAAAATGCAAAGCTCTCTGAACTGACTCATGTGGAAAGCACAACTATAGAGGAGTATATGCACCCTACACATGAGGCAGGTACCAGCACCACAAAAACACAGCTGAATAACACAAAAGGGGACTGAGGATACATGACACAGAATAAATACCAAATGGCACTCAGGAACTGTAAAGTGAACAAGAGAGAAGGAACAAATGGCACAGTGACATGTTGCTTCTACATTTGCAATGCCTTTTTTTTTTTTGTTCCTTGTCTAAACTATTATGGCTTTGAGTTTCTTTACAAAATTAAGGTTACTGAAGCTGAATTCTCAGCAGACTGTGGAACCAGAGTTCCCACGAGGGGAGTGCTTTGAGAAAAGAGATTTGAAGCTAGTAAGAAACCTTTAAGAAAAGGTTTTAAGCAGCACTGTTTTTAAGACAAAGCTTTAGCAATCAGGAGGTGGCAGAGGACAAGCTGTCTGCACTCTAAGCCCTGTACCTGACTTCAAAGTGCATGTTCTACACACTGTTTTGACACAGGATTCAAAAGTGTGGTCTAGAGGACCTTTTATCTATTATGCCCCCAGGAAGAAACTCATCAGAGATTGTTACATACATCTGTGACCTTCCTCAGAAATCCAGTTAGCCTCTTCTAAAACCACTTAAGAAGAGGTTATGTGGCTCACTGCTCAGTTCCTAAAGGTTTGGTAAATACTGGTATTGAAAAGCTTTCTTTGTATTACACGGAGAACTTCTCCAGTCTGGCCAAGACAACCTCCCTACAGTCATCAATCTTGTGAAATGGATCCTTGCACAACACCCGCAAAATGAGGAAAAGGACTGGGGATGAAGAGGAGAATGGAGCTGAATAGTGTATCCCTTCGACATCCTATGTGTCCGAAGTGAGGAATTTGTAGCCATTACAGAAAAAGCATCAGTGATTCCTCAAACCTAGATTATATTGTGAATTCGTGAAACGAAAACAGAGCTCTCTGTGGGGTGACCACCACTGCAGTTCCTTCATCTTTGTTATGCAGAAGTAACATAGGGGGTTTCCTGCTTTCAGTTTTCCTTCCGAGAGTTCTGATGAAATCTGTACCTCACTGGTAATTTGGGACTCTACAAACATGCATACTCCTTTCACCAGCCACTCTTCTATGCAACACTCCACCTGCAATCAGGACAAGGGATTCTCTCTCATTCTCTCTGCCATCCAAGAATGGCAAAAATGACAGCATGAAAACATTACCACAAGGAACAAGAGGAAAAACTCACTGGAATCCATCTTATTCTGATCTGCAGACTTCTGTGGCAGCAGTAATCCTCCTTTCAAAGGCAAAACAGAGACAACAGCTACTACCAGGTATTCTATGATTCTGTTCATCTCAACAAGCAGGATCTATGCGCTCTGGTGAAAGAGCAGAATCATGTGAACCACCTTCAGCCTCTTCTTGCAGAGAACAGGGAGAACAAAGACTCCCCCTTTTGACACCAGTGAGCTCCTGCAACAGTTCTCTCAATTCAGAAGATGACGACCTTACATACTGGTAGTCACTTGCCTGCAGCAGCTATGGTTTAGTATATACCTCATTCTTACTACAGGTAGGAAGAGACTGAACCAGCGAGTGCTGGAAACTGAGTCTTACATGCCAACAAATTCAATCTAGACAAACAACAGCTGATGCTGAAACAGGAGAAAAACAATCAAAACCACCAGAAGAAATGGTAAACAGCACAACTACACTTTCCTCAGTCCCCCTCACACTGAAGTCTTTTGTTCTTTGCTCATGAATTCCCAATTCCCTTTTTGACCCTGTCAGCAGCCTCTGTCTCAACACAAGCTCTAAAAGCACCAACATTGCTTGCACTGTTATCAAACAGCAGCAGAGAATTAAACCAGGCACCGGTCACAGCTTGGAAACCAATATGAGCAGTTTAAGTAGACAACTCTACTGCTTTCACACCTATCCCATTACTGATGGTATCTCCTTTCAAACAGTGAGATATGACCTCCTATCTCAAAAACAAGCAGCACATCCTGGAGGCAAAGGAAGAACTGAATCCTTCTTTGTCAGCTAAGCAGCCATCCCAGTAGACAGAAGAGGAATTACAGAATAACGTATAGCTAATTCTTGCATGACTGCTAAAATCTTATCAAAATTGGAAACCAGACAAAAGGAGGGAGGGAAAAAGTCCTCTTTACTATTCTTGTGATCCCTACAAGTACAAAATCACAAGTGAACTCACCTCCTGCCACAAAACTACTCAAGAGAATGGCCACAAAACTACCCAAGAGAATGATCTTCTCAGTAATCAAACTGTATTTCCAGCCTCCATGGTTGCAAGCTGAGCCTAGAAATATTAACAGGCTGCAAGTCATTGCTTGCATGAGTCTGGAGAAATGACTCAGATCTGCAAACTGTCCCCTTAATCTCAAAGCAGAGCACCACTGAGTCAATGTCCATGTGGTAGAAACTCTGCCCTTTCTCCACATACAGCATAAACATGAATTTTTTGCTAATGAATTTCATGACTTGGTTGCAGTCAGGAACTACATTATTTCCCCCACTCTATAATGGTTCCCACTTGCAAGCTCATCCCTCAGAGGGTGACTAAGCCGCAAGACAGTTCAATAAGCAGTAAAATGTAAGGAACGAAGAGAACACAGGTTTTGTCTGCATGACAGAAAAGAAAAATATGGTCTGGTGAACGATCAAAGCCACTGAGGAAGTAGGAGGGTGGGGGGAGATTCAGCAAAGGTGGATCCAAGCTACAATCTCTGACACAGAACACCCAAAACACTATTAAAAAAAAAAAAAATCTATGCAGAAGAAACTACTTGAAGAGCATGATAAAAATCACTGGCCAAGAATTACAATAGTTGAAAACATCCAGGATTGAAAATCATTTACATATGGATTGTTTAAAACTTATTTCCACTACTCTAATGGGAAGGTTGCTTGAAGACTACATTACTTTAAAGGAGGAGGAAAAAAAGAAAACTGATTAGCCTTACTTATTACAGTTGATTTGTGAGTAGTTCATACCCACATTCTCATGTCTACCTTGGAAATAGAAAATAAGCCTCAGTTCCTGATAAATTAGCATGGCTGGTTTTACATGCATACATGGTTACCAATATTCCTTGGCTCCAAACAGTTTTGGATCATGGTTGAAAACAGAATTTAAATAAAGAAGCAAATCTGCTTTGTCCTAATGGCTTATTTTCCATAAGAAATTCGATATAAACAATTACAGGGTTTTCTCAATTTACTTTTTATAGTCAAAATGTTATTGCTGGCCAACATAACAACAGTATTCAGAATTTACTGCGTTTTAAAGATCTTGCAATGACTTTCCTGTTATCTCCCATCTTCATCTCTCTCTCAATTAATTTCAAAGATAAACTCTAATGGCAACTAGCACTAATCTAGATCACATTAATTGAAAGAACTCTACTGAAACTGTACTGAGAACGCAAATTGTAGCTAGTGCTTTAAACTCTCAATATATAAGCTAAAATATACCTGGTTAAACCCAGTTAAAAAGGTCCATGTGTGTTGAAGAAAAACATTTCTCGAATAGAAAGTAACTAGCTATTGACTCTCTTTCATAGTCTTACTGTGCCAAAAACACCCATATATAAGTAATAGATCCATACTTTCTTTAAACAATTAAATTACTTAACCCAAAACATCAGTGCCACGGTTTAAATACATATACTAAAGCTTATGTTAAAATATCATTAATATACAAAAGGAAGTATTTAGAGTTAGAACAAGGGGTAATGAGTTTATCTTAAAAGGGGGAGATTCAGGTTAGATATACAGAAGAAGCTCTTTACTGTGAGAGTGGTGAGGCACTGGAACAGGCTGCCCAGAGAAGCTGTGGCTGCCCCATCCCTGGCAGTGTTCAAGGCCAGGCTGGACAGAGCCTTGGGATATATGGTCTAGGGTAAGACATCCCTGCCTGTGGGAGGGGGATTGGAACTAGACGATCTTAAAGTTCTTTCCAACCCTAACCATTCTATGATCCTATGAATCCTGGAAAAGTGGGTGAAAAGTCAGTCTTTCTCCACTACTATCCAAAATTTGCTTAAAATATCACAAAGAAAGACCTGGGGCAGGCAGTTTTCTAATTCTCTTGCTAGGTAAGATGTCATACACTATATTGCCAAAAGGCAGGCAGATACAGAACCAGTCAAATGACATCCAGTAGCATTGATCTCCCCTGTCTGGACATGTAGAACAGTTGCCTTTCCTGCTTTCATTTGTACTTTGTACATGTACTTGTAATGTTTAAGGAATTGACATGGGTCATTTTGCCACTTTGAAAGGAAGCTTAGGTTAGATATTTTGAGGAGAATTTGTAAAGCCCAATAAAAGGTATAGTGGTTATTCTAATAAATAATCTAGCATACTATCTTATGTGTGCCAATAATGTAATTTGTATTGAAGGAACTCCAAGTACGTCTATCATTAACAGATTGTGCAATTGCAGCAGCCAAAGATGTTGAAATCGACATTCTACAGCAGTGGCAGTAATTTCAGAGCCATGTGCCAAAACATGATTAATAACAGTTCACTGGGTAATTTGATAGTAACACAGGAAAATAGCTTGTCACAGAAAAACCATATGATCAATTAAGAATGCCTTCAAGCCCCCCATAAGCATAACCTTCTAGTAGTATGAATACCACAGTGCTTATATATGCAGATTAACTGCCAAGTATAGGTTACATACACTTATACATAAGACAGAAGATTAAAACTACTAATAAGGGAGCATATGGAAAACTGCATAAATTCTTCCCTAAGAAAAGCTCATCTGAGATTATGCATATGTAAAGGAAACACAAATTGCTGCGCATTCAGACAGACAGCAGAGCTGCATTCCCACCCTACCACATTTTGGAGGGGGAGGAAAAGAAGCAAAAAGTCACAGCAAGTGATTCTATATACTAACACATACTGGCTAGGTTTATAAAAATCGTCTGCAATCCCTTCACCTGCAAATCAAGTCAAACACATTATTCTGCTAGGACTGCACCAGTTTTGACTAATCAGATACTGCTCCCGTCTGCAGCTACCTTCACCAGCAAACTTGATGGCACTCAGTGGAGGTTCATAGAATTCTGTCTGTCTAGGTGATGCCTAACAGAAGTCAGCCTGCCACAAAAGTTCTGATGCATTCTCAAACCCACAATTGCTTTTTTACAATAGGACAGAAGCTAGTATCTTACTATGAAGTAAGAAAACACCCATAAAGCCCTAAGGACTTAATAAATACACTCATTCTGTAATTCTGTTTTAGTTTTACATTATTTCCACTACGACAAAGTTCCAAAAGACATCTCTGGCAATTTAATTCCTCCGCAATCATCAATAAACTGTCCCAAACATTTCTGATCTTATCCATATAAATTACACCCTGATCCTAGAAGATGACTGCACACAAATACCTATCACTACTTTCCAATAAAGGATCAATAGTGAGTTCAAACTACCTCGTAAATGCTTCCTAACCAGAAAGTAAACCAGTATCGATTACGTCTGTCCTGAGTAATCTACAGAAGGAGACACTCTGAAAGCTGGAGGTACTGCCCAGTCTTCAGGATTAAAACAATCAGCATCTTGCCTCAAACTTCAGTAAGGATCTGATCCTGGCAAACTTACAGCAGTAATTTACAGAGGTGTCAAGTCCTCTTCATGTACTATCCACTACTAATATGATGCCTGAAAGGGAAAGTGGTTTTAGTTAATCTTCAAACTATCCTTTCTGCAAGCTACAAAGACACACCGTAGCATTTCTGTAGTACTTTAGATAACCAAGCTACAAAGACATACCCTAGCATTTCTGTAGTTCTTGAGATAACCATGATATGAAAAAAGAAGTTGGCTTTAAATTCAAAAGCAACAAATAAAAAAAGTTTTATGAATCATTTAGAGTACCTAAAGTACTATGAGTACTAAAAGCACTGTAATTTAGAATAGTAAAAGTACTATAAGCAAAATCCTATCCGGACATATAGAAATACTGGAACAAAACACCAACAGGCTTTAGCTTGGTAATAGAGTGTCACTAGAACACTGCTTAGAATACTGCCTATTCCAGACAAATACACCAAAACACTTAGGAACATTGTTCTCTAAAGAGCCAGCTATACTCTTAAATGCAAAATAAATGTAAAAAAATAAATCTGTAAAGGACATAAATCGATTCTGGTTGTATTCATACTAATATATAGCTTTATTATTATACTTTCAAAATGGCTAAATTCATCAATGAATGATATGAAGTGCTATTCAGCTCATTTCAGGACTCAGCTAAACGTTTCAGTGATTCCAAAAGCAGTGATAGAGTCAGCCCTACAAATCAGAATTTATTCTTATTGTGATGGTACTAATATAGTTTGTAGCTATTCAGTATATGCATCTAAAATCCCAGCAAAGTCCTGCAATGAGATATGTAAGAATTTTTCAAAGCCATCTGAAATTAAAGCCATGAACAGAATCGTATTTCTGCATCACTTATTAAAAGAAATTATGTACTTACCCAATGTCTTAAGATTCAAACTGATGAGAAATTTTAAATTAAACCACTTTTAAAGTCAAGAGTTTTTCAGAATGATGCATTACACATGAGTAATTTTTTTTGCTTAAACAGTTCTATTCAAAAATTGAATATTGAGAGGCTTCGTGTAAATTTCTAAAAGTTGCTTAATTAACAGACCAAGTATTTTCCATAAAGGCATCAAAACGGAACACAAAAGCAGCTAATAAAAGACCAAAAAGCTTAATATTTTTTTCTACCCATGACTGGTATAAACCCTAAGACAGTCAGTAGACAAAAAATTAACACCGTATCATTGATTGTGTTAATAATTCACCTATCTGTAAATAAGAAGTCAGACTTACTCAGGGTTAGATGAGGTCAGCCATGTTTCTCTAGTAAAATATTAATTACTGCTAAAGGATATTATTTTCAAACAAGGATCCATTTCCTAATCAATAGTAAACCATTCTGATAGCTTATGAAGTCAGACTAATGAATATTTTTCTGACATTGTTTTTGTTTCCGAACACTTTGTATAGCCCTAAACTTACAATTCTTAACATTAATTCACTTTCTGGTACTAAAGATATTCTATGTAATAATGGTTTAGACACGCAATGCACACTAAATAAAATATCTTAAAGAATTATCAATAACTATTGTTCAAGTAACTTCAAGCTTTACTGCAAAGAAAAGCAAAGATAAAATCCCCAAACATAAAACCAAGTTTCACTGTATGTCCTTTCCCCAATTATGTGAATGTCCCATGCATCAGAGGATAGAAAAACAGAAGTGTTGTAAAAGCACAGATATGACAAAGTGGCTGTTTCTCAATACTTGATGAATTTCAAAAAATTAAATGGTTTCAGTGTTGTTCATCATTTGGTTAAGAATGACACCATCCTAACAGGACACACACTGCAAAGAGAAACACAAATGTCTTCAGCTTCAGTTTTTGCTTTTTCTTTTAAGTCATACGAAGTATATTTGTCATTTCTAGCCCTTGACTCTATTTCCTGGTTTGGTCAGCAGCTGGAAGGATGTTAACCCAAGGGTACAAGAAAGGAAGCGATAAAACAATATGCTCCCAGCCCTGGCCTCTGCATGCTCACAGAGAGAATGGATTTTGAACCCACTGCAGACAACTGGATGTGGCATTTAAAATTTAAAAAATGCCTTTTTTTTTTTTCCCTTCCAATAAAAAAAAAAAAAAGGACAAGAAAACTGCTGAGCAGAATAGACAAACCTGTTCCTTCAGCAGCTTCCTCCTCTATACTTCTCTTCCCATCAATGCTCCCGAAATACACAGGCTTCCAATTAGCCTGTGGTTACTATCTAATCACATCTTAATTCTCGTCATGAGTGGCACAACCTGCAGCCAACCAACGTTTCTGTTCTTTGGGTGCAGCTGAGGCACACGCAGAGCCACCAAATCTAAGAAGGCTTCAGAAATGCTGATGAAACCCATGTCGGCATAAATGCTGCAACATGAAGTTCAGGAAGTAACACATGTTCCCATGCAAACACGCACCTGAAAGGAAATATCAAGTACTTCAGGAGACTGCTGTTACAACAGTGAAGCCAGGAATAGAGGACAGAGGACACAGTGGTTTTACTAAAGAGTCTGGTTTTCAGAAAATAAGCAAGTTTTTGTTTTTCAATTCAACATTCCTGTTCTCCCAATATTAACACCCTTTTCCACACCACAAGGGCTCAAAGGACTAAAAAGGCTTCCTCTGTGTCTTCTCCATGGTGTCAATTCTCTTTTTGAATGTAGCAACACAAGATCCCCCACCATCACTTATTCTACTTATTCAAAATTGTGAAAGATCATACCCAATGACAAGACCTGCTGCTACTGCTCTAAGTAGTAGTGAAGTGCTACAAGAAATTCCCAGAAGTCAAGAGAATATTATTTCATGGGCACCAGTTCTTGTGGTAGACCAAGAAGCAGCTAAAATACCACAACACAATCACGACATGACAAAAATGCTCTGTGGAGTCACTCCACCAAAAAGGAGACCTAAGAAGCAACAGCTGCCTTGTTTATACGCCAGTAACAAAAATTCAGGTGGAGCTGAGGTATACACTTTTTTGATACTATCAAAAAAGCTTTCTTCAGATTCTCAGTACTTTGCAAAATGCACAACTACCCTAACCTAGCAAAACAGTGTTTGGCCCTGACTGCAACATTTTGACTTCATCCAGACATTCATTTCACCTGAAGCTCCTATGTCTTAGCTGTTGAACAGACTCTAATCACACGAGGCCATGTATATCCAAACAGTAATGTGTGAACTACTGGAATACTTTTTCAGAAAAGGTGCTTCACATTTTGGGGGTTCTCCATACTGCTACACGTTCAAGGTGGACACTGAGACTTCATATGGCACATCATAGGATTCCCGATGAAACCCAGAAGAAGCTGCTGGAATTCTGGGAAAGGAGAACAAGAAACTGATAAAACTCTAATTATGCCTTCCATAACTCATTCAAGTAAGCACGAAGAGAGTAGTGCTTCAGTACTGCACAGCTGACAAGTCATTAATGCACAGAAGCAGCAGTGGAGATTTTAACAGTGGGTGGCTTTCAAAATTAGCTGCCAAGTAGATGTGACAGGCGTAAAGCCCAGCTGCTCCTCCCCACCACAAGAAAAGTACCAACCAGTTGCTCCTGGATAGAAGTTTTCTGGCACAGCTTTCCTCATTCTGGACTGCTACCATTCAGATGGAGGACAAGTACCATGCTGACATCCTTCCCTCATTGTACAGACTCTCAACAGGTATAGGCCAAGAGATTTTGGGGTTTTTAGTATTATTAATAGAGAAAGAAAAATGTATTATATATAATATATACCTTATATATATTATATAAAATATATATACTGTACACAATATATATAGTGTGTGTATATGTCTATATACACACACCCCCCCCATAAATACATACCTCCACAAATACAGAATGTATATATAAGTAATAATTTATATAAACAACAAATAGACTGCAAGTGACCAGACTGATGGAGATATACACAAGACACTGCAGGCACTCAGTCATTCTTCCCCTCTGGAAGCTGAATTTCCAAACTACTGTGCTGAAACAACCATCTGCATCCACACACCCATATTCTGCTCACCACTGTATCTCCGAAGTTGAGGTTATCCTTCTAGTTCACTGAAAAAGTTCAGACGATCTAAAGAGCTACAAAGCAATTTTTCATCAGCCCAAATGGAAAATTTATTCTCTAAATACTGAGGGAGGGGGTGGTGCAGTACCAAAAACTTAGGACTTCCTAGTCAATTCCAGAGGACCCAGCATAGCTCTTTGCTTTAACACCCAATGAAAGCACGGAGTAGGTCAATGGGGAAGTGTGAATGCAGTTCAGATACACCTACATTAACTTCGATCTAGCTGACTAGCATATCAACAGGAGTATAACCATATACTGAACCAATACAGGTTTAAGCACCAGTTATAAAATCAATATGCAAGCAGTTATCCTGCACTGAGCTCTCTGCAACTGTGGCTGCTCTTCTTCAACTGCCTAGCCTGAATATGGAAGTTTCAGAAGCTTTAAATCTATCTTTTACAGAAATACATACAAATTATTATCATCATTTCACTGCTATCAGTCTTCAGACCAGGTGCAAGTGCCAGAGGCACACTCAACTGAAAGTACTTAGTGTTGCAGCCAATGGATGCTAAACAATATCTATTTAATCTGCATAACCCTTGGAGAACAAAGATAAATGCTTTACCAGCAGAAAAAACCCTGAAGTACAGAGACCTCCAGGATGCTATGACACACTAAACCAGCTTTCTCTAGAGGAGCTGCCAAAATAGCAACTCCAAGCCTGTATGATCAAAATGACTTGTGCTTACTGTTACTTTAAGGCTAAAGTCTAGAAAATACTCTGTTTTGTCTGGAATCCTTGTACTCCTGTAAATGAATTTGACATTAAAAACAATTTTTAGCATAGCACTTAACTACAAAAAATATTTTATGTGTTTTTCATATGGAAGCATGCATCTACAAAACTAAATCCTTTCTAACAAAAAGGGTCTCCATTCCTTTGAGGTGCAAGTTTAACACGAAGAAAGTAAAAAACAAAAATAAGTGCAAGCTTGCCATTAGCCAACACCCTGAGACAAGAAACTTTGGAACAAACAATGCAGTAGTGTAAAGTGCACAGAAAGTACCAGGGCCACATACAAGTCAGCATCGCAGTGAGACTTTCCACTTCGTCACTCGTTTCTAGAGTGGGAAGCCACAGGACAACACCCATATTTCACAACGGAGCATCTGGGGAGGCAGATTTCAGTTTATTGCTCTTCATGTGGGGCATGTCCTGGGAAGGTAATGGCCTCTGCTTAGAAGGCTGTGTGGAGAGCAGTGGCTCCCAGTAAGCAGTAGTACAAAAAAAGCAAGTGCCAAAGTACACAGGCGGGACGTGGTACTGCTTGAGACGTTTATGTTCTGTGGGAATATTACAGTAACATACTCTCCAGCAAAGTAATCTTTGAACCACCTCCAAGTGCTGTTTCTGCATGTTACAGTCTTTCACAATGCAACAAAAATCAGGTCATTTATGCTCTGCTGAGTCAGTTATTTAAATTTTCTCTTTCAAAGCTCTCAAGTGTCTTAAATCTCTTCCAAGAAGCTGATAGTTTCCAAGCATTTTCTCCTGTTGTATGGATTTCATCTTTACCCCATACTAGCAAGGTATACAAGCACTAGAATTCCGATTCAGGGAATGGAGAAGCTGGGGGGGGGGGGGAAATCCACTATTCGTTTTTGATTGTTTTCCCTGGAAGCTACAGCACTTCCTCCCCTCAAATTTGAAATATCCTCGAAGTTTTTACTTATTTTTAGGACTTGGGAGACTGAGTTTTCTCTCTGCGTTGCTTTCCATATACACAGTAATCCTTTGTGAACTTATTTCTTTTTACTGCTGGAGTATTTTGAGTGTCTGCTGAGAATTTAATCACAGTATCTGGCAGAGTATACCTCTATTTTTCATTGTGCAGAGAGAGGAGATCAGGCTGCAGTAAAGTAACTGAATACGCACAGGGAACATTAGCAGTATCTACAGAAACACCTGACTTTGAAGGGGATCAATCTGATCCATGGGACCAACATATAAAAGAGAAACTTACTCAGAATAACTAAAATTAGACATCGAGACAAGAAACCCAGGACAAAAACAAATCCTTGACAAGAGTGAAAGAGTAGTAGTATGTGATGATATAAACAGGAATGAACAAGGGACCTGTTCTACTTTCCATCATCATGCCAAAAATAAAGGACTTGATTTGTCTCAAGAATCTCTGGAAGCTCTATAGAAGCTTGTTGTTCAATCTGTACACTTTCTTCTTTAATCGTGACACAAATGCCAATTAACTGGCACTTTATAAGTATTTGCTTTATAATCCAACACAAGCAAGCCAGCTGAAGCAGAATGCAGTCAAGCAAAAGGATTCTGCAATTGACAGCTGGGACAGAGGGGCAGGGATGGAGGGGGTAAGAGGCTACATTAGGTCAGAGGACAAGTCTATCCTCCAAGTGTCCATGAACACTTCTACTCTTATACTTCACCTCCAAGTACCCTAACAAGCTGTCAGCACATGAACATACGGCCTCATTCACATCTAACCAGAACAAACGTGTCCACTACCACCCAGAACAAACCTCATCTCATTCTTCTCCAAGACGACCCCCTCTTTAGCATGATGGTCAGACTGAAGGCCCACAGTCCCACAGGTGCCACTGGCACTGTCCACCATAAATCAGCTCCAGATTCTCAGTGGAAAAGAGTTAGCCACTGCCAACAAATACCCCCTCTTTGTCCCTGGTTTTGTTATAAGCCTGGCTAAAGCTCTATATTGTTGCACAGCCCTGGACAGAGTCCCAGGAAAGATTGTTCTCAAGCCACTGGTTTAGCAATGACTTCACTTGTTCCCAGAGAGACAGGCAAACAGGCACTTTTTTTTTTTACTGGGAGGAGAAGATGGAGTAGCTCCTGCAACTACCCTACCTTAGGAGACAAGCATATTCAGGATCTCCTCATTAAACGTATTTTAGTTTTTATACATACACTCTTCAGAAACACACAATTGCAGGAGAACCAGCTCTTGCTGTATGACAGCATCAAAACTGGAAACGATGCAGTAATTGCAGAACTTTGTATTAGATGAGACATTATGGCAAATTTGTTTGCTAGCTTTGTGGTACCCACCCTTGTCAAGCCAAGCACTGTCTCCATATTCAAACCAACAGAGACTTAGTATAGATTCTTTTGATTTATTATATATGAATGCATACTGAATTCACAAGCAGCACTGTTTTATTTATAGGTATAACAAAACAAACCATACCCAGTAGAACACATGAAACCCCTGACCTATCACCCATGCCTGTATGTAATCTTCCTAGGCACCCAGCTCTGCCCTGCCAGCTAAATTCCCCAAGCCCTGGCTTTCATCGTATCAGACCAAGTCAAACTGTTTCCTCCTTTAACATCTATCGTGCACAAGACTGTCAGTTTCTTCCAAAAGGAAAAGGCCAAAATAAGGTAATACTTTTCCTTCCCCTGTTCTATAATATTCCTTTCTTATTGCAAGTGCAGAAGTTTCTCATGTACACTCCCATCCAATGCATTCGCTTTTCCTTATCTCCAATCCCAATCCTTTTCTTCCCAGTCTCTCATATTCTCCTAGGTTCTTTTCCTGAATACACTAAATTGCCATAATCTATCCATTTTAAACACCTTTAATCTTAATTGCATTTTCAGTTACCCTTCTTGCCTTATTTTCCTTCCAAGATGATGGAACATGCCCTTAAATGCCTCTCTTAAATGTATGCTTTTCATTTCTATCTGTAGACCTTGAATGATTAATTTTAATTTCAGCACATCACTGAAGTTTCCAAAATCCTCCTTCTTAAACAAAATTATTAAGAAAAGGCACTCATTCCACACCTTCCTATGTCTTAAACATAGTTGATGCTGTTAAAAAAGTGAACTGCTACGTCAGTTTCTACCATGGTGCCCTCACCTATTTAGTCTATCACCTTAGATTTTTCTTCCACACTATTCTATTATTCTCTAAATTGTCTCTAGCAGCTTCTGTCCTTAGTCGTCTCTTTTTCTCCCTCTACACTTTACTTTTAGATACTTTAATATGCAACTAGAGAGTAATTAAATTCAAACCGACAGCTCACAGAAGCATTCTATTCTGTCCACGTTAAAACCTAGCCTCCAGCTTGTCACCCTGCCCACATACTTATTTCTATCCCTTGGCTGCTGAGGGGATACCATTACACTCCTAAGGCTTCAGACTGAATTGTATGTATCACAGGCATGACTTTATCACTGATCTCTAACATCCTAGTACCCACACTATTTCTACATCAGGGAGATTTACTCCCCCTAAAATACCCCCACCCCATCATCTCAATTACTTCAAAGTTGTTTCCTGAGGAATTAACAAATCAATTTTGCCTCATTTTTGAGGTACTGGTAATTCTCCTATGCATTCACTTTGAGCCATTCACTCCCCTCTTTTTGTATCTTTGTGACACACACCCACCCCATGTTTACCAAACTAAGATAGCACCTTCAATTTCAACACCTTATCTAGGCTACTTTTCTTAATCCCTTAACATGGAAAGACACCACTCACTTTCACTACCTGCACTTTTTAAGTTTTCAAAATACACAGATTTTTTTTCCTATGCCTACCTCTTTTGGCCGATAAGTTTTCTTCCATATTGACATCTGTAAAGCATCTCCATTACACCACTAGCACTGTTTACCAAACACTCTCTTCCCTAATGTCTAGGCTACATTTATGCTGGCACCACTTCCCACCACTGCCATTTCTTTATGCTTCTAGATAGTCTTCTCTTCTATGTTTGTAAATATCCCACATGCAGGGTGATTTCCAATTATTCCAGTCAGCTGGGCAGCCAAGAAGTCATCTCAGAAGAAGGAAAAGTATTTGATTACAGCTTGATAAGCTGAGGCAGTGCACTGCCTCTCTTTCACAGACTTGCACAGTGGCCCAGAACAAGTACCTAGTCAATACCATCAGAGTGACCCTAATACGATGAAGCACGTTGCTGCCAGTAAGACTCCAGGCTCATTTACAGTCAACTTTTCACCTTTGGCATGAATGAGGCAGGAACGCTACTAAAAGAAAATTTCATCATGAGAGAAACTGGATTCAGGGGATAATCTATGCCTGCTCTGTTACCAAGTTTCTAAACAAGGAGAAAGAGTTGGTACTTCTCATTTCTTCACCTTCTCAGCACCTGACATAAGAGCCTAAAAACTTAAAGCACAGCTACACGAGGTCGATGGACCCTGAGCTTTCAGTAACAGCTATACCTAGGCATTTAAAACCAGCAAACTTTTGTGACCAACTTGCATTCTATCAATTTCACCTATAAAGTGGAAATTACATTGTATCACACAATTGAGTAATAAAAGACATCATTAATTGTGAAGTACACAGATACTAAACTGATGTTTCCCAATAGAAAGCCCCAGAGGAAATAACAAACCTTCTTTGTTTGAACACCATACAGTAAATACAGAATATGTTGATCAAAGAAGAGAAGGTGATAACCATCTCAATAAATAAGCACTTTCCATTCACCCCAATAAAGGCAAAGATCCTGTAGAACCACTACATAAAATATACTTTAATATTGCTTTGTTGCGCATATGTTAGCATCCAAAAGAAAGCTGTACCAGAAACTTTTATTTTGGTATTTAATATGAAGACAAGATAGCCAAGTACATGAATAACTTTCTTCAAAATAGTTCACATGCATGGGAAAGATTGAGACTTTTCCTTTAATAACTACAGCACGACTCAACTTTTCCAAAAAGTATGCATTATTACATCCACACTTGGGGTTTCACATAAAAGTGCAGATATTCCTATTTGCTGTTTGGCAAATGAATTTTTTTTAAACCACCTTTTCCATTGCTTTCCCGTTTTTAGGAAGTCTTGTTTTAGGGAATTAAAAACAAAACCAGAAAACAAACACACCACCACCTAAATTTTCCTACTCTCATAGAGGTCATCTACTACATCAGAGTGTTCAGGCAGGCTGGAAATAAAACCCAAAAGTATTATGGCAATTTGAGCACCATCCCTGTTACTCAAGGCCTGGTGTGCTCAGTGCAGCTATTGATACAGAGCAGAAGTTTGGGAGGTCTCTGTGGAAGGAATCTGCCCTAACTACAGTTAACATCCTGTATCCACACTTTCCCTTGAATATGGGTTTTCTGGAATGGATGACTAGAGGGTTTGACTCAGAAAACAATTGCTAGAACATTTGTAGGCAGGCCAAGTACAAATGCTGAGAACTTGTAATCTTTAACATCTGGAAACTGTGACCCAACAAGCCATTTAAGCCCCACTTTGGACTACATGATTTCAATT
Organism: Strigops habroptila; assembly: GCF_004027225.2. Lineage (NCBI taxonomy): Eukaryota > Metazoa > Chordata > Aves > Psittaciformes > Psittacidae > Strigops > Strigops habroptila. The sequence goes on from NC_044281.2 coordinate 35,146,310, forward strand.
TTTTAACTGTAAAAGCAGGAGGCAGATCTTTTGCAACCCTCCCTTCTCACATCCATCAGCTGCCTCAAGAACATAAACATTAAAACAAGAATAACAAATAATTTATAAGATGGAGATGGAAGAAAAAAATAAATGTTTCTGCATTCTGTTGGACCAACACAAGTTTGGAGAAGTCTCTACTGAGGGAGAGGTTTGATTAAAACATTTTCAGACATTAGCAAAGACATAATTTTAACCTGGGGACAGGATCAGCAGCCAGCCTAGAATTCTTCATAGAAATACACCCCTTCTAAACCCAAGACGGGTTTCTACCCTAGAGGGTGAGATTAAAAGCATATAAAATAGCAGAGTACTATGACACTAAGTTCTAAGTTGCAAATAGATTCTCAATCAAGGAGAGATAGGTAACTTCAAGAACACATTACATGACTCTCTAAACCTAAAAATTCTTGCTCAAGGAAATACTAACATGAAGCAGAAAATTTGCCTGTACAGGTAAATATATGAAACGGCCTTGTACATCCAGAAAGTTAGCTTGTTTTACTCATGCACATTAGCACAAACATATAAGGTGAGTCAAGTAAGAATACTAACTGAAGACGGGCTAAGCCCATCTAAACCATCTATGCATCTCTTTCCCTGCTAGGCTTTCCTGGACAGCCCGCTTTGTGACTTCCAGCACGACTGTTTCAAACACAGCTCCAGCAAAATAATCTTGTGACAACATTGTAGAAAGTCTGTTAAGTGCTCAGAGATGAGAATACAAAGAGAATATTTAAATGAAACACAGACACAGTTAAAGTCCAGAGGGAAAAAAAATACCATCATCTAAATTTATTACAACTGCAAATTTCTAAAAACCCAAGACTGAAGTTTCAGATACTAAGCTTAATATCAAATATAACCAAGAATTTCCTTCACCATTTTGACAAATTTGTTGGAGCTCCCTTTTACCTGCCACTCTGTGAGAAACCTTCCCCAAGTCTCTACAAAGCACAATCATCCAATCTAGTAGGTTCCTGAAATCTCATAATCTATTTGGCTCTTCTGAAGACTTCGACAGCACTACTAGTTTCTTTGGATAAAAAAGGAATACGCGCTTATTGCTTATTAGATTATCTCATCAGCTCCTCAGTATTCATCAGGTCTACCTAAAGGCATGTCAAACCCAGACATAACCTCCTAGCAGTTCTCTCAGCAGCTTTAATGTTTGGGCATTAATCCAGAAAGAATGAGAACCACAAATAGTCTCATATACCAGGCAAGCAATTATCACTTTATCGATCTTTGCTCACTTTTCCCATCTTTCTGAACTCTGACCTGACTTGTATATATGCTCAACTCCCACACTGAAGGTATCACAAGCTTAAGGGTTTATTTTTCACCTTAGCTTCAATTCTCCACAGAGCAGTACGATATGTTGCTGATAAGTTTATATTTGTAAGATGCTTTGACTATGTAAAGTGTCATTAGCTCCATTATGTCACTCAGAGACTAGGTTTGCAGTGCTTGAAGTTGATTCAAAAGAGAAGATGAGTGACTGACTATTATCACATCACTCCCATCGCAAACATGCTTCATTAGTATTTTGTTATTCTTTCCTTACCCATGCCTACCACTTTCCACCACCACTTAAGTAACCTAGACAGTTTCCTAAGGACAGAATGAAAGAGATCAAAATATTTAGTAAATGCAATTGCTCAAGTATCTTACCAATGCAGGCCATTGAATTTGTTTGATCTTTGATCCCTGAGTCTGGCTTGGGTCCTTTCTTTTCGCCCAGACCAGCTGGTACTCCACCAAGAAGGTTGCAAAATCTTCATAAACTTTAACCCATTCTCGCTTTTCCCATTCAAGGTCATCAAATTCCACATATACCTGGGGAAATTTAAGAACAGGAAAGGACATACATTATTACATACACACACAGCATGTGTGCATCTACATGCACTTTTGAAAGCATGTTTTAAAATTGATGCAAGAGTTTAGTATTACCCATTTTACTATTATGGTACTGAAATTATATAATCAGTTCCTGCATTACAGAAGTAATTTGTGCTGAAGAGTGCATTTGCGCTGAAGAGGAGGGTTACGTTTGCTAAAATATTGCCATTAACATTGGGTATCTTATCTCATGAAGTATTTAGTAGTATCATTCAAGTAATACATAAAGTTATTTACATATTAATAAATAAGTTTTAAGAATACTCATTCTCAGTTGAAATACTTGTCATGTAATACAAACCAAACAAATAGACACTGTTTCAAGGGGAAAAAAAAAAAAAAAGCCATTTGGAACAGAACCAGAAAGGACACCCTGAGCCTGTAGACCCTGCTACTAGAAGCAAGCACAACAGGAAGCACCTAACAGAAGCAGCTGAGGTTTTTGCCATTTCTGTCCTTCTGGAATACCGCTCCTTTTGAGAGAGAGGGGAAAAAAACCCAAACAAAAAACAAAAACAACAAACAAAAAAATAATAAAAAAAACCAACCCCACAAACCACCAAAAAAAAAAACCAAACCAAAAAATGAAGAAAAAACACCACCAAAAAAAACCCCAAAGAACCCACCCAAACCCACCACCCACACCAAACAAAAAACAACAAACAAACCAACCACCTGCACTTTGTTTCCAGCTAACTTAATTTGAAGCCAGTTTGCAACTACCTGATCTTGTGCCATCTCTGTCTTGTAGGTTATACAGTTCTACCCAACACATTCTAAGAGAACAACTATACCCTCACTCAGCTGCATTCACAAAGCTAAATATGCCAAACCTTTTGTCTCCTCTTGTGCAGAAAAGAGTGAACCCGAGCCAAAATCCAAAAGCTATTTGCATTAGCAAACACAAAACTTTTCTAAAACCATCACATTTCACTATCATAATTTAAAATAAAGAAGTCAACATGATCGATTGGGTTTTTTTCTGAAAGATGAGAAAATTCATAAGAAAAAAACCAGCTACCATTATGTAAAAAAAAAAGAAAAAAAAAAAAGAAAAAGTAAAAAAAGTCACTGCTTGTCACACAAGCTGGAGAAGAAGGGAAGATGCTTTGTTACCCTTCTGAATTTCAGCTCCCAGCCACACCCAAGGCAACTTCTGAAACTGGAGTTTTTTCCTCTATCTGCTTCTGTGACAGCGACTTAAGTTGATCACTGTCACAGAAATATTCTTCTAGCTTTGGTTAATTTTAGTCCTGCAACATACTTCCTTGTCCAGACTTTGTCTCACACTTTCCAAACGTGTACTATAGAGTGCTTTATAGAATCATAGAATGCTTTGGGTTGGAAAGGACCTTAAGATCATCTAGTTCCAACCCCCCTGCCATGGGCAGGGACACCTCGCACTAAACCATGTCACCCAAGGCTCTGTCCAACCTGGCCTTGAACACCGCCAGGAATGGAGCATTCACAACTTCCTTGGGCAACCCTCTGCAGTGCCTCACCACCCTCACTGTAAAGAACTTCTTCCTTATATCTAACCTGAACTTCATCTGTTTAAGTTTGAAGCCGTTACCCCTTGTCCTGTCACTACAGTCCCTAATGAAGAGTCCCTCCCCAGCACCCTTGCAGGCCTCCTTCTCCTGTGTACACAACTTAAATCTGGACCAAGCCTCTCAATTCCTGTATCAAAATTCATCATCCCAGTTTTCACCCTATACTCTTTTTAACCCATATTACTTCCATTCTGTTCCTACACACTCCCTTCCTTTTCTTACCCTATTTAAAGCATCAGATTAAGAAGATAACTTACTGCAGGTACTTTCTTTTACGACAACCCATTATTGCATCTCCATTTACAATTCATCCAAATAAAAAGGAAGAAAGCACTTTCTTCCCCTGTCAAGCTACTCTCAGTCTATCCACTTACTTCACTGTTTCCCCCCTCCAATCTCCACAAACTGCTCACTACTCTGACTAACCGCAGCTATCGCTCACTGCACACCTGACTTCTTTTCAGCCACGCCTCTACCAACTACTGACACCCAACCTGTTATCACGCACATTTATTGTCACCAATATCATATTCACAGCCAACCGGCCTTTCTGCCTCTTATCTCACAACTCAATATGCATTTTCTTTCTTCCTGGTCCTCATCACTGGGTCAAGATAGAGCATGCGCAGGGCAGTTGTCTGCATTAAATACTGTTCCTTCTTTATTTCCCAAGGGCAGAGCTTTTCCTCTGGATTCACCATGTCGACACCTGGAATTTCTGCCATTTGCCTGCTGCCAGTCCTCTGACATTTCAATTACCCTGGCTGATTCCAGTCATCCTCGCTGCTGCACCACCTTGCTCATCAATGCAACTACTTTTTTACCTTTTCCCTTTGCCCATTTCACTCAATGGAACTATCAGGAAACTACTGCTAGTCTTTGCGGTGGCATTAGAATCTGCCCTATAGGAACAGTTTGTATACAAAATTATCCTCTCACCTCAATAGTTCATTATTACAGCTATTGCCTATTATTTTAACAAAGCAAGTAGAAAACAGCAGCAAAAACTCAAAACTAAAAATGGTAAATTCACACATCTCACTAAAAAGCACTTTTTAATAATTTCTATAAATTAATTTTAAAATACAAAATGAAGTTACAGAATAATAATTTCTCAGTGAAAACAGAGTTAACAGTAAATATAATAATGCTTTAAAGCACTTACAGGAAAGCATAACTCCAAGTGATAAAGGAGCCAATGAGGAGAGGGGGGCTATGCTAGACCCTGTCCTCACCAACAAGAAGAGGCTGGTGGGGAAAGGTCCAGGGCAGCCTTGACTGAAGCGACTATGAAATGGTGGAGTTCGAAATCCTTAGGGCAGCAAGGACGGAGTGCAGCAAGCTCACTGCTCTGGACTTCAGGAGAGCAGACTTTGGCCTCTTCATGTATTTGCTTGGCAGAGTACCATGGGATAAAGCCCTTGAGGGAAGAGGCATACAAGGAAGCTGGATAACATTAAAGGATCACCTCCTCCAGGCTCATGAGTGATGCATCCCAACGAAGAGGAAGACATACAAAAATGCCAGGAGGCAAGGAGCTCCCGGACAAACTCCAACACAAAAAGGAAGCCTACGGATGGTGGAAGCAAGGACAGGTAGCTTGCGAGGAATACAGAGAAACTGTCTGAGCAGCCAGGGATCAGGTTAGGAAAACGCAATATAATTAAATCTGACCAGGGATGTCAAGGGAAACAAAAAAAAGCTTCTATAGGTATGTTGGTGATAAAAGGAGGACAAGGAAAAATGTGGGCTCTCTCTGGAAGGAAACAGGACACCATCTACTTAGACTTGTAAAAACACCTGATACTGTCCCACACAATGGGACCCTTCTCCTGCAAATTCCACTCAATTATTCTGGACTGGTCAAACAATTTCATGTTACTACCTGGAAGGACATCTTATTTGGGTAGTCTATAACAGGGTGTAAGACCTCACACAGCAGCAAATTAAAAAAAAAAAATAAACAAAATAAAAGAAAGAAAAGGAGGCAGCAAAGGGAATCAGTGAATAAACATTTTGAAAAACACGGATAAACCTAAACTGGAGTTGGCAGTTTAGAAACCGCAACACTAAAACATACTGTATCTTCTGGGCACTAGCCAAAACTTGTGGTTATCTGTGATACAATCTAGTGTTTGTGTGCAAGTTTTGCACCCCAAATAAACCGAAATCCGGTGCAATGACAGTGGGAGTTATTGCTGAGCTATCTGCAGTCTCCTGGCACCGTATAATTAGATCTTCAAAGGAGCAGTTCCAAGAAAAGTGGAGAATGGAGCATGGCGCAGAGCCAGCCTGCCATTGCCCAGGGCACCATATTCTTCCTCAAGTATGATACACACACAACCTTACTTGGGAATTACTTCTGCCAGCTTCCACCACATTTAGGTTTCAATGCCAAGTCTATTAACTATCTGCTGGCTTTCCAAAGTTCATTTTTGAAAGGCAGAAACAACACAGACAAAACAGAGCCCAATCCTTCAACCATTCACTTTTTTTTTTTTTTTTTTTTTTGGTAAGGAAATACTTAAACCAGGAAAATCCATGATGAATTTTTCTAAGGCAACAGTAAAGCCTCTGAAGAACACAGGCTTCCCCTTTCTCTGCACACTGACCTACCGCACAGAGAAGAGCAGTATCCCAAGCAGCACAGTTTATGAAAGGGAGTAAAAAGGGGAGAGGAGAAGGAAAGAAAGCAATCCAGCAACCTACGCCAACAAAATAAAATATAGAGCCAAAGTCCGACCCCCCTAAGGAGTGCAAAGGCTGAAAATATTTAATCTTTCTTGCTTCACTGATGAAACTCTGTACAGCAAGAAACTCGACAACATTTGCCTCCCTAAGAATGAATGTTGATTTTGAGTTTTCAGCCAAATTTTGCTTCCTTGCCTTGTCAGCTATACAGAAGTTTGTGTTCCCAGTGTGGCTGAAATCTTCTCACCACGTATGCATTCACTTGCATAAAAAGGAGAATTCCCACTGAGATTATATTATATTTATAATTGGCATTAATGTGCTAATTCTGTAACTCTATTTTCCAACAGGAAGCAGCATAAGCTTTAGCATGTTTTTCCAAGTAAAGCAAGACAACAAATTTATTTCCAATGGAGTCTGCCAAACAATTGCAACAAAATATTGCTGTTTCAAAGCCAAAACAGAACAATCATGGTGCAATTCTCTACATGCAGCACTGTGATCCAGAGTTTTCCAGACACTTCTGCTCCAAATAAATATGCCTGACCGAACAAATTCTGAAACCCTTTAAACTATCACGAAAGCAATGCTGACTTCCAGCAAATTTGACTCAGTGCTAAAAAGCATAGTCCATGCACCATCCACTTTCTTGAAACCACCTGAATGGGTGGATGCTGTTTGTAACTCTCCCAGCACTATAGTAGGGCATGTGTTGCCTGTGGGCTGGTTAGCAGTGAAGACAACTGCAGCACTAACAATCCAAAGGCTGACTTCAGGTTAGGTTTGCCCTGGCAAGAGCTCCAGGCAATACAGCTACAGGAAAAAACTTGCATCATTTTAAGGCAAAGTGATCTCTAGTAACAGGGAAATAGAGTGCTGTATAGCATTTATTTACCAAGTTTTTAACCCAGTGTCCAAAAATGATCCATAGACCTAAATTGTATTTAAGAGAATACAAGTTCTCTCTCCTACGGGAGACGTATACGGTTTCCTCCTTATCACCTAAAGATTGTTAGTAAGATACTTATTTCTACAAAGAAAAAAATCAAGCAATCTTCCTTAAGATGTTCTTAATAAGGCAAAGAAAAAACACTTCTATTTTTGTACCATATCGACTAGTTTTGCATCAATACAAATCTGGTTACTGACTTCAGGGTAATTCTCAGAGCTCATCCCATTGGGTTTCATACATAGCATTTTTAAATTAAAAGAAAGATACAGAATATTACAACATGTGCAATTATAACGCATATATACTTTATACGCCATTTGTAATAGAGTTGAGAACTCAAAACTCCAGCACTAAAAATCATCTGTGGAATTCAAAAGTCTTTTAAGTTGTGTAACTAAAGATACACCTAAAACTCCTAGCATGTAATCAAGCATCAAAAACCAGTTGTCAGAGACAATTTTCCAACCTTGTAATGGATGGTCAGGTAAATACAAGAATGTAAACCTTGCACATAATTTAGCAGAAATTTACTTGAAAATACACAAGTATAAAAAGGTGTGTTTCAGTAGCAATAAATAAAATCTTTCACCTCCCTTTCACAGAGGGAGGGGAGTTGAAGGGGTGTATTTTGTTTGGGTTTTAAAACCCACGGTACCATGATCAGAGGGAAGAAAAAAAATCCTATCTGATACCTCTAACTTACACATAATAAATAAGAGAAACAGAAACTACATTACAAGATGTCAGGACAAAATTCTCAAATTAGCAAACTAAAATGCAAGTCCAAGTTAGTTCTTCCCTCCTCATATTCTCCAGTGTTAAGTGCAGCTTACACACTTTAATTCTGGGGCACATACATTTTATGGGATACTTAAGAATGGTTTACTCTTGGCCCAGTAAAAAGGGCGTTGGGAGTTTCCTAGTTTTGAGAGAAAATCTACCTGCAGGAAAGAAAATCAAAGGAGCCAAGCAAGCAGCCAGTGCCTCCCCCTGCTGCCCACAGGGGTGGATGGAGGCAGCAAGACTGGGGATCCCAAACCAAACCACCACCAGCAGCGATGGCAGTTTGAAATTGGCAGGAATGTTTCCAGAGTTCTGAACACCACACAACTCCAGCAGCTTGCTTTGCTTCGGTGGGCTGTTTTTAGCATTGTATATAGCTGAAAATTAACACAAGGTACATTAGGCTCCGAAAATCTTCTCCATCTACTTATTGAGATGGATGCTATCGCCAACTACCTAACTGGTATAAAATAAAGCTAGTTGTAAGTACACAGGGAATGGATCCAATAAGAGTGTTTTTATAAAACTTAATCTTCCCATCATGTTCCAAATATCCTTGCCTTCTCAGGTTTTTACAGATTGTTTCTTTGATGGAACAGGCATTACCCAGCAGTCAAGTCTTTCTAAATATATCTTTAACTAATCAAATGCAATCAAAGCACAAATTATTATAAAGCAAAACAGCTTAACACAGTAAAATTATTACTATGTTATACAAGTGCTACCCATTTCCACGTGGAAAAGTGGTGAAATAGCAACCAAAGACAGCAGTACTGTTTTCTGTTTAATAAAGGACTTGCAACGTTGTTCTATGCTACCAAAATTTTCCCAATCTTTCACATTAGCATTTCATAGTCACTCTACATTAAAAAGAACTCATAAAAGAATCATTGTATCCTTTCCTTTATATATTGAAATGCTACACACATTTGCATTTTACAAACTCTTCAAGGAAAACAGGAAAACAGAAAAAAAAAAAAAAGAGTATTTGAAAATACATTGACACCGGTTCATACAGACTAAAACCACCCAGGACAGCTGAAACAATGGCAATATAGTACTCTTAAACTATCAAATTCTTTACAATTAAAAGATGAGGTTTATTGCCTCTACGTGTTCTCAAAAATCACCAGCATTTTTAATGCAAATTGGACATATTCATTCCTAAGTACAAAAATTTCACTTAGGATTTGTAGACAAGAGTATTTACTCTTGACAAAGAAATATAAATGTACTGCATAGTTTTTAGCAGGGGCAAGTGGACTCCCACAATGCCAAAGGAAGTCTTTAGAAGCCCTGAAAGTGTTCTTGACAAAACTGATATATGTTTATGAATCAGACTTTTACAATTCTTCCACCATTTAAATAACATAATAGCCTGCCTCAAAGATCCAAGAGCTCTGCATCTAACCCTGGAGCACTACAAAAAAAAGCTCTAGAATCAGATGTTTTACATGAAAGACCACTGAAAGCTCTTTAGAAGATGGGACAAATTAGTAGTGTTCGTTATTTTAAGCTATTTTAACACTTAAAACGTACAGTTGTTTGGACAAGTGTTCAAATCTGCACATCTGTTTTTATTACTTGTGGAGCTTGCAAGTAATAAAAAAAAAATTTAATAGCAGGAAATTTAATCTTCTCTTAAATGGAAAGAGAAAGTCCTGCTACTTTCAGATGAGCTGTGGAAGTCAAAAGGACAACTCCTCAAAGATTAAGACCTCTTTGACATACTCCACTACCATGAAACATCATACTCATTATTCTTAAATTCTCTCTTTATTCAAAGGAAAATGGAATAGGCATATTATCCCAGAAGCACTCCTCAGTTATAACCTGGGAAGTTGAAGTGCATGAAAAAAAAAGTGGCAGGCTATTAAGTCTCTGTTGTTATAAAACTGCCTGGAAATCTCCTTTTTTCAGCACAATGGTTCTGGGTCTGTCCAGCAGGAATGAACCAACGCTTATTTCCTGTAAACCACTGGAAGACCCTGCGAAACAGCATCCAGCTATAATTCCTCTGAAATACAAAGAGAGAAGCCCTACAAAACCACTACTCTCATTACTGAGGAAAAAAACCCTGCAGACTCAGGATCACCTGTTCTACATTTAAAAAACTATATAAAGGAGTCTGTATCCTTGCTCAAGACACACAGTGACAGACACACTCAAGCTGAGCCCATACTTTAACTGCCAACATTGCTCAATACACTTCATACATGGAAGAATAAGGAAGACAACCATGCCCTCTCAACAGGCTTTTGAATAAGCCAGAGAGACACACGTGCTGGAAGACATGTGAAACACATGCCAGGTGCAGGAGGGAACACGACCAGATGTAGTAAATACATGCTTCAATAAACATGAATTAGCAATGTAGCTTCCTTACATCAAGCTTTAAAACACTGAAATCCTAAAAACACAGGGAGTTACTAAATAAAAATAATTTACTTCAAGCGAAGAGTAGTCTCAAGATACATTACAGGGGAATAAACACAGAAATTATGAACATGTACAGTTTATGTTTAATTTTCAAACCCTAATTCTGCATTCCCTGAAATGCATGTTTGAACATTAACAATAAAGCAGCTTTTGCAGAAAAAAGTACAGACAAAAATGGTTGCAAAACTGAAGAAAAATACCAGTACTATCGCAACAGCCTGCTGCAGTCTGTAGCTTGGATTGCTAAGCAACCAGCACATCATGTAGAGTACAAAGTAAAATTGCAGGGAAGATGACAAAATAAAAAAGCCTCCTACTTACATGCCCCAATACCATCTTTGAAAAAAAAAAAAAAAAAAAAAAACCCAAAAAAACCCATTTAAAACATGCATGTGTTTCATCCCTCAATTTAAAATGCGTATTCTAAAGACAAAGCTGAAGGGAGAAATATGAATGACACTGAAATGCAAGGGAAAAAGAGACATTCTTCTTGTATGCATTTCTGAGTTTTAAATGAGTTTCTCAAAAAAATCACAGAATCACAGAATGGTTTGGGTTGGAAAGGACCTGAAGATCATCTAGTTCCAACCCCCCTACCATGGGCAGGGACACCTCACACTAGACCATGTCACCCAAGGCTGTGTCCAATCTGGCCTTGAACACTGCCAGGGATGGAGCATTTGCCACTTCTTTGGGCAACCTGTTCCAGTGCCTCACCACCCTCACAGTAAAGAACTTGTCCCTGATAAAAAGGTATCCACAGGAGTGACAAATCTTACTTTAAAACCTATTTCAATAACATACACATTTAAAATATTTGACATACCTATTTTGCTATTTTTTTTCTCTCACAAACTCAGATCCTACCAGCAAAAGGAAGTGACATGCAAACCAGAAATTAAATCATGACTGTACTGGACTTAAAGAAACAGAAGTGAAGCAGCCCCATTTTAAAAATGTTTTAGATGGCAAAAATACACGAAATTACTCATCCAAAATGAGAAATAGAAGTAACTTACTATTTTAGGAAAGCACAAACTATTAAATCATAGCAACAACTAGCTAAAATATACACATACTCAAAAACTTCCCAGTCCTTCAAGACTTGGAAAAAAACATCTTTTGAATTCTCTTTGCCATCACACAACACAGGAAACTTTTCTTATTTTACCTGAATTTCTAAAAACAACTGTTAAGAAGCATATATACTATAGAAAGCCTACACATTCAATTTAAAAATAGAGGGAATTTTGTATTTGAACCAGATATTTGTGATTTTAGACAAGGTGAACAACAGCAACAAAAAGTTTTTAAAAAATAACCATTTAGCTATTCAGACGGCTAGTTAAAAGCAATTCCCATGTGCATGTATGTACTTTTTTAATGTCACACTGAAAAGACCAACATATGTCATTTAATAAGGAATCGTTATTGCTAAGTTTCAATTCAAAAAAGATTATGCTGGTTTTAATCTGTATATATCTCATATTTGAAAATCTGACTAAAACAACTGAATGGAGATAAGACCATTTAAAATACTAATTATTAGTTGTTACATGTTAATGGCTTTCAGTCAATTTTTACAGTGCAATGGCTTGTTAATGAAGATAAAGTTTGTCTAGCAGGTTGTCAGCAGACACACAGCACCACAGGAAGCTGAATTAAAGTGCATACTGAAAGGAGTAGATTACTTCCTAGTTTGAATTCATGATTTGCTATTGTTCCTTATCCCCAGGGCAGGAAACTTCACCAAATCATTTGACAAGGTATGGCTGTAAAGCCACTCACGGGAAAACAGGGCAACTTCAGTTCTCCTGGGACGGTCTGAACTTAAGGAGATAACCATGACATAAGCAGGAAGCTATGATGATTACCTGAGTTTTTCTGATGTCTCACTGCAGCTGAATAGCCCTAACCCGAACCATTGCTTGAAGGAACCAACAGAAGTGCTAAAAGCACAGGACTTTGTCCATTTCTACCAAGACAGCCCACTTAGCTATCTTCAACAGGTGAGGAGACAAAACAGTCATCTTTCCAAGGTTCAAAGGACTAACCAGCCTCCCAGTGTCTGAAGGTGGCCTACAAGGATACTGGACAAGGACTCCTCATCAGAGACCGTAGCAATATGACAAGGGGAGATTTAGGTTAGATATATGGAAGAAATTCATTACAGTGAGGGTGGCAAGGCACTGAAACAGGCTGCCCAAGGAAGTTGTGAATGCTCCATCCCTGGCAGTGTTCAAGGCCAGGTTGGACAGAGCCTTGAGCAACCTGGTCTAGGGGAAGGTGGCCCTGCCTACAGCAGCAGGGCTAGAACTAGATAATCTTACGGTCCTTTCCAACCCTAACTATTCTGTGATTCCATTACACCTGGACCTAGATGTATTTATCAGTATCTACCGAGACTGAGGTTCAGTCTGTTTTGTATGCTGGTATGAAAAGTGATGTACTTCCAAAACTACAGCATAGAGCCTGAATAAACACTGTACTTTTCAACAGCAGATCTTTCTCTGAAGTCAAATAAAAAAGAGATCATAAAAGAAAAGCAAGGTTTTGAGCTGAACTTTTGATACCTGTACCTTGAAATCCAGACTAGGAAAAAAGACCAAGTGCCTCTCAGCTGCTCTGTGTATCCACGTTGTTCTCTGGACAACAGGCTAAACAAACCAGGAGCAGGCTTACAAACAATTTCCTTTTTGTCAGATAAAGCCAGGGATAACAAAAAGGCATCAGAAAAGCTTTAGCATAGCAACAGACAACACCAGAAGAAGCTGGTCAGCAGATTTTGTTTGTACCAGAGACATTTTCTCAAGGCCTAGTTCATACCAACAGTAAGAATACAATCAGACAATCTTTCACAATTCATTGCTGTTCTTTGATCAGCTTATAGGAATCAAGAGAACTATGGAGAAATATTAAAAGAGTAATCAGGAAACCAAGAGAAAAGTTCATCTACCAAAAAGAGACAGTACATCGTATTTTTTATAAATAATCAACTACGAAATGGTAATTTTCTGTGTTCTGACAGAAATGCAACATTTGCTCTTATAACCAAGATTATCAACCTTAAGCAACAAATCAAGAACATGAGAAAATTGTAAAAATTATTTAAAAAAATTAAAAAAAAAAATCTTCAAAAGCATCAAAACAAGAATCCTGAAAGGTAAGAAATTTAGTGAAATATTTATCTACTTCATTGATTATCCACTAAAATGTTCGAAAGTATTTTCCAGTTGTTTTTCCCTGTGAGAGGACTAGAATATTTGAGATGGGAAGTTGTTTTACCATATCAATTACTTTAAAGCTTTAGCTCTCTTCAGAGAAGAACATTTCACTGCCTTAACAATAACTTGCTGTCCTCTTTCCTTCACTTAACATGCTATCTATGATCAGTCTGCAAACTATTTCTCCCAGTCCTGCCTAAATCAACTCTAAACAGTATAATAAAAGCAAACAGTTCTTCCCAGCTAAGACGTAGAGGTATTTCACTTTTGCTGTTGTGTTCAATTTTTATTTTTGGAAATCTGAATACTTAAAGTCTTCTCCTTTAGTGTTGTGATTGTACTCAGTGCCATCTTGCAAGCTGAATCATTCCTTTGTTGTTTTAGTCAGAGACCACTTCTTACCATTCCAGCTTTTGGGTTTCTACCTCCTCCTTTGAAACTAAATCTCTATTTCCTTCACATTGTTGATCTTTGCCTACTCCTTCATACTGGAGAGTCATCACTCAAAACAGATTCTCATATACTCTGATGTATATGAGAAGCTTGAAGACACCTGCTTACAGAAGTCTACTCCTTTCCTATGGATCAACTGCAGCACTAGAGAATAAAAGTAAAATCTGTGCTCACAGGCTGAAGCTTCAAAGGATTAAAACTTTTAGGTATACGTGATCTTCCTTTATTATTCTGTTTGATCCAAATTGCAAGGCTAGACTTTATAGAGAAGAACTGGGTCATTACAGTTCATAGTACACCAGTGCATAAATATCCACAAACCAGGATCAAGGTTCATTCTAATACTGAACTGAGGTATCTCCAAGTATTACTGAAGGCCAGAGAAGATTATGACCAGGGTGGTGGCACATATGAGCAAACAAGACATCACGAAACATCCTGCCAGGTTCTCAACCTCTTTCCTTTGCCATAATGGCCACTTTTTTTTTTTTTTGCATTGGAATGAAGACTCAGTAGTAACACGCACGATTTGGTCCCAACTTAGCCAAATACTTATCTTTTGTCAATGCATTCCAAAGGTCTTCTAATAGTTGTTCTTTGTGTTAAAAAATGAAACACAAACACCACCCCCCCCCCAAAAAAAAACCCCTCAAAACACCCCCCTGCTAAACTTTAGACATTGATATTGGGAGTTTCTGCACTCTGTTCACAACAGCAGACAAGTCCCAATCTCTAGGTGCTTTAGCACCCATACTCTAGAATACTCTAGAAAAGGAACACAATCATTTCAACCCAGTGTTGCCTGTTTTGACCACAAACTCTTTGGGAACTGAGATTATATGTTTACATGATACTAAATGTAATGGACATCTAATGACAGTGGTTTTTCACTGAGGTGTTGCAATACAAACCAGCTGCTCTGAACAACTACCCACTTTGTTGCTGCTGCTGGTGCTAAGGATACAGCACAGAAAGGACTGCTTCAAATAAACAGAACCATTGGTGTGTAAAAGTTTCAGGAACACGGGTGGAAAGCACTTCAGGTTACAGAAATCATTCATGATACATACATGAAAACTCTCAACATGTTTGTCTACTAGCGTTTTTCAGAAGATACACTTTTTCTCTCTCATCTAACATTATTTTTCATCCCACAGCAAAATTTCTGAAGTATGTGATAAAGGTCATTCAACTTTTGATATTTTAACTAATTTATTTCAGTACCACAACTCTCCAAACTACAGAGAAATGTTTATGATTTGTACCTTAACTGAATTAAAAAAAAAAAAAAAACCTTACAGCATACCTCTCTTTTTTCCCTGCTTTTTTCTTTTTAATTAAAAATTGTTGTACAAGTCTCAAATGTACTACAACTCCAACAAAGAAATGAAGGCAGCGTAATGTTATGCATTTTCTGCTCTCCTAGTAATTTCTTGCAAAGCTCTTTTTAAGGAAGAACAATAGATCCATTGATAACACCAAGAGAACAATAGATTCAACATATAACACAATCAAACCCTTAACGCTTAAGCCCAGAAGACAGAACAAAACAGTGGCAATGAGTATACATCAAAAGCTGCCTAATGAACCACGTGAATAACCTTAATTACTGCATCAGCTATCTCTGGGTAACTTACTAGTGAAAAACTCAGACAGACATTCCCTGTCACAACAGCAAGAATAATATTTTTGAATGGCATTTTAAAGATTATAATAAATTAAAAGAATTTATGCACAATGATTTTATAGGCTGTAACTATAAAGGACTGTGTCCGGGATTAAGAAAAAAAAGTTCTCCTGCAATTCAGAATGAATGCTACAGACAATAATAAAGCATTAATTCAGAACTGTAGATAATTTGCTCACCATCTGTGCAAGTTTGAGACACAAAAAAAGTTTGCTGGACATCCTAGGCAGCTTTTCGTTCTAGAAACGATACATATGATAAATGCTTTTAATGTGTTGACTTTGATATTTATAAAAGTTACTTAAATCCTTTATGGAATTGGACAAATAAAATACTAAACCTAAAGCACAAATGCAAGGACTGGTAGTCTTCATCTCCTCTTTTCCCCCCTTTATTTCCCCATTATCATCTTGCTGATTAAGGTACAGTTTCACGTATACCCCAATTCAATCTCTGCTAGAGAAAAAAAAATGCAGAATAACTTCCCCCAATTTGTTTTGCACTCATTCTGTATTTGCAAGTTTATTTTCTAAGGAGTTCCTTGTAATTGTGATTATCACTTAAATTTAGATGAGGTGCGTTAATATTTGCTACAGAAACCCACTTGATTACGATCATACATTTTAAAGATCCTGATTAAAATCCACCTCAAGTTTTGTGAATGAGGAAACATCTTGAAAACAAACAAAATGCCCCATGAACTGCAATAGATTGTGCACTTACAGGAAGACTTCCAGAAAAAATTCAAGTAACTAAGTAGGGCCTTTATGACCTCCAGAGGTAACTCAAGCAACCACAGCCTTCCTTGAGTGAAAGAGCATTTGACAATTCTACTGTATTACAATATATCAGTGCAAGAGAAGATATAGCATATTCACAACATAGTTGTTCCTATTCCCCTTGGGAATCAGCAACAAAATTACTATTTAGGTTAAGGGACACAAGCGTTCCCTTCAGGAAAATGAACACACTGTAAGAAGATATTTTTGACTGGAGGAGTCACCAGCTGCAGAACTCTTAGTGGTGTAAGATAACTGAAGTACTCAATGATAAAGAAGGGAATCGGTTTTGAAAGCATATCTGGGGATGACAACTAAAGTTTCTACCTTGCTTTACCAAATGCCTTCTGCTTCACTGTATGGACGGACTACTTAAGATCTGGATGTTATTTCTAACAACGTCTCACTTCCTTGTGAATTGTATGCATAATATACCTTGTGCTAATGTAAACTTACTGTGAATAAGAAAGGAACAATTCATATTCATATTCATATGAAACTTCACTTAGCACCCAAGACAAAAATGCAAGACAGAAATGTCTGTCTTCTACTGTCAACAAACATTAATACTGCAATAAATTATAAGAATACACAACAAACACCTTTGAAAGTAATGTTCATTATTGGCATTCTCACAGCTTTTGGTACATTTATTTCACTGTGATACAAATACCTCACACATTGTAATCTATTAAAAGTACTAAGCATAGCCAAGGCCTGCAATAATGCAACTGCGATATACTTTGAACAGATAATAGTTTGCAACATTGCAAACAAATACATATACCCGTATTTTTGTTCAGTGTATGTATGAAAACTAACTGCATGGAGGGAAAAAAGAAAAAAAAAACAGTCATGTTTTTCTCCCATGCATTTCACTTCCCACAAAACCAGAGAGACCAAGATGTTTAATTCCCCAATCACTGCATGGAAAAAAACCATGAGGTCTGAATGCCACAGCTAAAACCCATTCTTAAGTCTCTCTCTTTGGATGGGACAAATTCATGGGAATCATAAAAATAAAGAAACATACCTGACAAGTTCCATAGCACTGGAAAAATTAAGTGTTCTTGAGCACTCAGAGCAAAGGGCAAAGATTTCCAGGCTTTCTAATGTGTGTGGCTTCTCTTAACACCACATCCCTTCCTTCCTTCCTAATCTTGATTAAAAAACCCTATGTATTCACAGGATACATTCTGCCCGGGAGTCCTCAACAGCAGGACCAGTTGTTCACTTAAGACTACCCCGTGCTTTTGGTACACGCTGGTTTCTTAACATGTTTTCTGCACCCAAGATGTTAATTAAAAAAAAAAAAGGAAAAACCCCATCCCTCCCCCAAAAAAGCATGCAAGTATGCAAGACATCTAATGCCAAGACAAGATTAACCCTTCTGCAATTATTTGATTTTTAAATTTAAAACCAGAAACAGGCAACTTAGTTGTAGTATTTTTTAATATTAAACCTATGTATGTATCTTTACATACTTTTTCTGCCCACATGCAACACACTGAAAAACAATTGTAGAGCTCTGAGGAAAGCCAGCACCTGCAGGAAAGGGTTTAATCTGGCAACTGCTGGTGTTGTTGAGTTATTCATCACATAAATCTCTTATTAAGTCCCACCTCTTTCCT
The DNA here is from genome assembly GCF_004027225.2 of Strigops habroptila. Taxonomy (NCBI): domain Eukaryota; kingdom Metazoa; phylum Chordata; class Aves; order Psittaciformes; family Psittacidae; genus Strigops; species Strigops habroptila. Next base: position 35,164,446 of record NC_044281.2, read on the forward strand.
GTAGTTCTAACCGTTGGAGTTTGAGAAAAACAGACCTCATTTCATGCTAAACTCCCACCACTAAGCAGCTGAATCTCCTATATTACTTAGGATACTGTTCGTGAGAGCAGACTTCACATGGAGTCATGCAACATCCTGTTCCAAGCCAAACGCTCCAGATGGGATATGTTTCACTGCTGCCTCCCCCTCCCCAGCCCATTTAAGTTTGTTCTTTTTTTCTTTGAAAGCATTTATCCCAAATTGATGCTATAACAGCATGCTAAAACTGACCTTTTAAGAAAAATACAGACAAATCAAAACTTACTTTAAATCTGTCTTTACTACAAAAAAAAAAAAAAAACACACCAAAAAATCCACACCACTTACATTATCAAAATATTTGTATTAGCTAACCAATTATCAAAACTATATATGTAAGAAAATAAATGACTTGATGCAGCTCTGCACTGCAGGAAAATCTGCCTTGTTTCAGAAAGTTTACTAATAATTTAAAAGCTTAACATTGTCACGCACGTTACTAATCTAATGGAAGTTCTCATCGACATAACAAGGAAAAAACTGTCTAGTCTGCTGATCATTCTGAATGCTGGCAATTTCTCAAACATCTGCTAAAGGTCAGATTTCCACTGCATGGAACCAATCAATGAAGCTACACAACACTCCCAGCACCATTGGAAGTGCCAAACAAAGACCACTGTTTTACATAAGCAAAGAAACTCAGTCTGAAATCTTTCAAAACGCTACCAAAGTCTTCACTCTGTCTCCACATAGTACTTGTCTACCTGGCAATGGTTGTTACGATTTATTCTAGTTTTGCTTTTTATAGAAGAAAGAGTTTCTTAATGCCAACCCATTTTTCTGCATTGTTAAATAGTATGCAGCCAATGCCACATACAGACAAACATTACAGAGGGGAAAATGAATATAATATTTATTTAAACAAAAGGGGGTTATATTTATATGTTAATCATCACAAGTTTCAGAAAACTGAATATTCACAAATTTGGTGCCTTTGTTTCAGTTACTTCAAAAAAACCTCACCCCTACTGAGTTCTAAAACCCAAGATCTTAGTGTTAAAAAACAGCCTGAAATCATAAAATTCTGCCCTAAAATCCTTACTAAGCATTCTCAGAAATATAATCGCAATAAGCCTAACAGATTAAGGAATTGGTGGCTCCTGCTAAAAACAACATGCTCTGTATTTCAACAGCTTATCACATGCCATAAAACCAAACGCTTTAGCAAGAGCCTACACAGAAGAAATAAAAGATCGATTCTGATGCTGCTGAAAAGCTGAGCTTGTTCTATTTTTACAGATAAAAAATTATTTTATATATGCACAATCTGATATTGATTTACAAGAAAAGCCTTCTGCACACAGGAGACAAGGGCCAGTAACAAAGCAATCCGATGGAATTTCAGGGACCTTTTTTTTGTGTATGTCACTAAGTGATTTGCAAACTACACCTTTACGCTGGTTTTATAATTTGTTGATGTTGTTAAAGAAAATCCATTTTAACTTCAGAGCCAACACGGATAAGAGAAGCAGAAGCCAGTAGACATTCCAGTAAGTTCAGCAGAAATATTCTGCTATCCTTCTAACTCAACAGCTAATACAGTAACGGTGTGCTTGTGGGGCAGTCCTGAATAAGGCAATATCCAATTAAAAATCCATAGCTATTGCTAGGTAATCACACCACCACACAGTCGACAGCCTTTGGCTGTAGCCCCCGCTGCACAATGCTGCAGTGCTCGAAGCTTTGCCCCTGACCCCGCGCTCTCCTTGCAAGTTGGGACACAGCTACCAAATGGCCTTTCAGCTCTACTGCCCGAGGTGAAGCTCAGTCCTTCTTGCAGGGGGACCACTCCCCCACACAGCAGAGCAGAACTACCACACCAGGAACCTGCAGTACCCGTGGCTCAGAGAAGGTACTATCCTGTGCGAAAGGACAGGACTGTACAGCAGTCTCCCACATGGGAGAAGGGACCAGCACCCCCTCAGCAAGACCAGACTCACTAGAAAGTGGTGTTTCATGACAGCAATGGCAAAACAACACAAGCATAAGCTGTTTCTACAAATATCCACCCAAAAGTTTTAACAGCATGATAAAACTTCATATTATCTGAGACACAAAACCGAAGTTACTAAAATGGAATTTAAATTTGTCTCTCAAAGAAAAGACTCTTCGATTTTTTTTATTTATTTTATTAAAGCTGAATAACAATAGGACTATACGGTATTTCAAGGAGACAGTTATTTCTCCATACTAGTTCTACTTAGTCTTTGAAAAATGTCTTTGGCTCCTTTAAGCAATGTTTTTTCATTATAGTTTCTTGCCACATCTAGCTGTCAGTGTTTGGGCTGATCCCAGTTTTGTGGGACACTTAGGGGTATGGAGTTTTGTCATACATAAAAAACAGAAAGCAGCCCCAGAAAGGCCCATAAGTACCCACCTGTCTCCTAATTTTCAGTTATTCAACCATCTCTACATTCAAGAGAAGCGAAAAAAAATGAACAAACATCTGTACGAGATTCTTTAGGGAAGAGTGCAATGACCAATAAAAGTATCTACCACACTATGTTTCTTCCAGCAGGTCTGTAAAACTTGCCATTACAAAAAGGTTTCTTCGAAGCATGTTTAGAAGCAGCTTATTTCCCATAAGAGAAGAAGCGTAACAACATACGCTTCAATGGCAATTCAGTACAAAGATCATAGATCAATAACATCCTATACCCATGACAGCTTGCAGAATTTGGGTGCTTTTATATGCAAACATTACCAATTGCATTACTGTATCTGAGCAGGTTTTATTTAAAACAAATATCGTACTCAAGCAGCAGCCTGGCAAGACAGGAATTCAGAATATATACGAATCAAAATTTCTTACATTAGTACACATCTACATACACAAGTGCAGGAGAGTATTGGCCTGGCATTCCTATTACTTACACTTTTACAGAAGGGAGGACAAAGGCATGCTTAACTCTCAGTACTGAAATGGAACTGTATTATGAACAGTCAGCAGAATTTACTTTTGGAAAAGATACCAAACAGGGTTAATTTTTCCAGCTTTCCAGTACATGTAGATCCACCTCTACCTTTGAGAGGTTTTAAGCCATTAATGCCAGTTTCCAAAGGTTTTTTTGATTACATAGTATTAACCCCACAAAACAGTAAGATACCAAGTGCCTGATAAATGTAAACTGCACATGCAGGGTGCACCTACATTACCTTTAACTCATTTAGCGTACAGCTTGGATGCTAGCCAACAAATGATGAAGAGAGATGTTAGAAGTGAACTAGAAGATCTGTAAAGACCAGGTTTATGAGTGCAGGCCAACTGCCAAAGCATTTACTTTGAACTCCATGTTACCATGGGTACGAGCACTTAAACCCAGCTCAAGAACATCTGCTCTGCACTGCAGCGCACATCCAGAACCTTGTCAGCTTGCTCTGCTTTACCCTGTGACATGGGTCACATGCTGCTCTTAGGGAATACACCGAGAAGCAAATTATTGAAGTCCTGGGTAACAACCTTCAGAAACACACCTGAGTCACAATGTCACCTTCTACTTGAGAATGAACTGTACTATGGAAGTCACAAATTTAGTCATTAAGCAGAGAGAAGAAAGGAAAAAAACCTGCCTAAATGCTGCCTCCAGAAGAGCTGTACAATGAAGAACCCAAGAAAACCACAAGTAGGTCACCTTTAGATAGACACTATCCTAGCTTCAAAAGGTCAGGAAGAAGTTCAGTACTTCAACCTAAGATTTAAAGCTTCTCATCCTGCGTAACTACAGTTATCCCCTAGAGAATTACAGCACTTACTCATTCAGTACTGAATGGACTTTATTTCTTTTTTTCAGAGAATTCTCAAAAGTTCACTAGTTCACAGTATGTAAAATGTTCTTTAAATATGCACTACCAGAATTGCTCCCCAAATCATCTCCATGTATGTATAGTTAAGATATCTCACAGTTTTTTTAGTGAAATGGAGAGGCTGTAAGAGGAAATTTAGATTTAGCAGCAATTTTCCCCCATGGCTCTTCAGAGAATGAAGAGTAATGTTCTCCAGAGAAGCTCTCAAAACAATTGCCCTTTTTCCACAACAGCTGCCATTTACTTACACTCTCGGAAGGACGGATGCCATAGGCTGCCTTTCAGCAAAAAATAACTGTTACCTTGCTTTCATCCTTTCTCAAAGTCATCATCTATATCCCTACAGATAGGAAGCCACTTTCTCCCCCGGGGACAGTTGGCTTCATTCCCAGTAGTGAAAACAGAAGGCAAGTAGTGGCCATCTTTGTTCAGGCAGTTGTGGCTTCAATCAAACTGAAAAATGAGAAGTTGCAGGCACAATGGAGGGAAACATGCTTTTAGGATCTCTTCCCTAAAAATTTACCTCTGTTCTAAACATCCTAAAAACTGCTGCCACTGAATTAGCCAGCAAAACGGATGCATGGAAGGAGGAAATAGGTATGTATGTGAAGCATGAAATGAAAAGGAAATGAGAAAATTCAGGAGTTCACAAAACATCAAGAATGAAAACAAACGGCGGGTCCTGTTGCCCTGAGTCAGTGAGGTGAAGCAGCTGTAAATCTGTCTAAACCAGCTCTGCATTCTCCAGTTGCTTTGTGGCTCCAGAATGCGTAAAACAGCTACCACATGCCAGTCACTCTGACCCTCCAAATTGTTAGAAGTCTACTTTATTTAACACAGATTCACTCTTTAGGGATTTTCTTTTGTACGAACTGTAAGAACACTGCCTACATGAAGTGTGAAAGATGGGTCAAGCCAAAGAAATTGCCAGAAGAGAACTACATAAAGGCTGAGTCAAGTCACTAATTTAGAATCAAAAGAAGCATTTTACTGGGCAAGAGGGGGGAGGGGGAAGAGACACACAAACAACATCACAGACAAAACAACCTTTCAAAGTTTAAAATATGTTATTAATTATGCTTATCATAATTAACTGCAAAGTGAGGTAAACGCAGGCTTTTGCAAGACACAGGCAATGCCATTTTTCTTAAAATTTTCTGTTAAAAATTACTATGCAATTGTCTGTTTAAAATGCTAATCTGAAGTTTATGGTTTTACTACTCCAGTTGTTTTGGTGATGATTACATTCTTCCCCTATCCTAAATTACCAATCAAATTCTCTACCTTAACTTAGTAGTCCTTAAGACTTTGCTGCAATGTATTAAAACTACAAAGTGTGGCAGGTAGGATTATTCAGCTGAATTGACAACATTACCATTTCCTGACATTTTAGCGCTTCACTTAGAAGCCTTTAATTACATTTTGCACTGGATTAACAAAGAATACAAAACAATATGAATCAACATAAATGATACTCTTAACTAAGGCTGCCAAGATGGTTTTATCTGAGAGATATCAGCAGGTTGCTTCTCAAAATGTTGAAAAAGGTATGAATCTAAAGTGCAAAAAATGTTTCATACCTTTTTCAACATTTTGAGAAGCATGCTCGGCAGCCAGGTAATTCAATGGGGTTAGTTTCATTAAATAATCTTGCATGTAGAATTTGCAACATTCATCCCCCTTCCCGCATGCAAGGATGCGAATACTCCATTATAAGAAAGTTTAATAGAAGTATCAAAAATAAATCAATTTAGAAAGCATACTTGCTTTCCAGTCCAAGAACATACAAATACCTAGATCTCTAGTTAAACTGTCGGCAGAGACAGCAGTGTATAAAGTTAATTAAGCATGCCATATAACATAAGACCAATTTAATTCCTTCACAAGATAAAAAAGCAGAATGGGAAAGACGGGGGGGGGGGGGGGTGGAACCCAAACCACCGAAGTTCCCATTGCATGTCCAACAGCCAGGCAGGATCCAGAAAGCAGAATATGCATTAGCACTGTTAATGCCAACAGGTACAGCTGAAATTGCCATCATACACACAGTGCCTATTATTTCGCTAGAGATTAAATGGGCTTCATGTAACATCTTCTGTTTATGCAGGTCAGGAAATTAAATTATCACTGTGTATGGTTCAGACAGTACTAAGAATACACTCTTGTAACAGATTCACAAATGCAATAAAGCCATGAAACATAAGGAAAAGGCTTTACTCTGTCCAAGCTTGCAAATGCCAGATCTCACTACTGCTCTGACACCACTGTCCAACCAATAATTCACAGACTTTGCAGGACCAATTAATAATAACTCATGCATACAACAAGTTACCAACATCCAAGAGATTAAATACAGTTGACATACACTCTAGCAATGGCTACAGTATAACTGAAGAACATTAATACCTATGACATATCTTGAATTACTGTACTTCTTATAATCATTATACCCAATTATACTCACAACCTATTAGTGATCAACTCTAAGAATTAAGAGATCTACCCCTTGCAATGCAATGGCTGAAGGGACTTAGCAATAATCAAACCCAGATTCTTGTAGACTTCTAGATGCAAACTTCCAGATGGCAACAAGTACTTATTTTCAGTTACATAGGTCCATCCACTCAAGTACTTCATCACCAGAAAATGGAAAGGAAGCACTCAAAAAGTCCCAAGATAGCCACTTTCGTATTTTTTTAATATGTAAAAGTTCTTGATTCACTGCTGTTCATCCCATATCTGAGAGGTATCTCACTGCTTTTATGTCATGACAATTCCCTTATTCTAGAAAGGCAAACATATTCAGGAATGCTTGATAAATAGACGAGAGTATCGCAATTATTCAATGTGACAAGAACACTTGCTTTATTCTTACCTCCCAGAATTAGCACCTTTCCATATTTCATTAAGGAACCAGGCAGCACACAATTATTTCTCAGAGTAGCATCACATTAACTTACAAATCATTGATGACTTAATTCATCTATCAGCTGGCCTGTTGAAATTGGCCAGTACAATTTCACAGAAGAAATGAGCTGAGACAAAACAGCATCATATGGTCAGCTAAATCTGAACGTGTAGAGGGGAAAAAAAGAAAAGAAGAAATCCTAAGAATTAGTACCTCAAGGCTTTTTCTAGGGAGCTTGACTCTGATGTTTCAAAGTCTACATTCCCAAAATTTTAGCATTCAACACCTAAGAGAAATAAAGGCATGTATGCAAATAAGGTATACCATAGACAACGATGAATGCTACCTTAGCGCGTTTGAGTGGCTTGCATTTGTGCACGGCTCAAGCCCAACAGGCAGTATGGACATATTCCAAGTCATTAAGTCTTACAGAAATCCAATGCAACATTTAAATTTTCCTTCCACCTGCAAGAGAAAGCATCAGAGACCTAACAAAACTAATACGCTATTAGAGGGGACTGTAATAACTTAATAAATGTTCAGTCTCTTATTTCAGTTTATGCTGCTATCATTTCAAAGGTGATTTATTCATAACCTGACAGCTGAGACTTTGTGAAGGATGAACAGATTTCACAGTCTGCAGTTCTGATTTGTTATTACATATCCTGAAGCCTCCCTGACATTTCAATAGTAAAACCTGAGTTTCTATGACATTTTCATGCCTATATAGCGGAAACCCGTGGCAGTGCAATTTTGAACCATGTTACATGGAGTGCAGGTATTAAAAAAAACAAGCAAACCCCCCCCACACACTTTAATTTCATTCTCCACATCACATACATAAACTGCTTTAAAGATTAGCTCTTGCTTCAATGTTTATACTAATTAACAGTGGCTTTATATAGGACATCTGCCACATCACACACTGCTATCTCCCCCCCCCCCGGAACTAACTTTTTTCCCAGGAGCAGATGACAAGTGTGTGGTTTTCTACATTCCCAAGTAACATACTCCCATCATAATACTCTGAATTCCCTATGGAGCTGCAAAATTGAGTTCCCTCCCAAAACATGCTCCAATCTCTTACTACATCCTGAAGTTTCTTCCCCTATCACCCTGTGAGCTTACCTTCACAAGACTATCCCATAGCTTTATTCAGCCTGGTCTGCTGGGGATATGACAGCACATGCTTGCGGCTTATGCACATGCATGACTCCTGCACAACTGATATGCGACCAAATTAAATCATCGCTTGCTGAGTTTCCTGTGCTTTTGTACGCAAAGTGTCAATTTGGGCTCCTGTCTACCACCCCAACCATTAGTTTTCATTGAATTCTCTATGAAAAAAACTCTTTAGTTATCGTAGTTTCATGCACTATATATTCACTGAAAACGGCCAAGAGATTCCAGTATCAGTGAGAGGAGACAGACAGACAAGACAAAAACATGGAAATATTTAAGCTTCCCTACCACTGTCCCAATTTTCTTTGCATCTGTCCTAACACCAGGCTGGAAGAAAAAAAGAACACAAACTTGAAATAAAGCTAATGAGACAAATTGTTGGAGACCTTTGCCTTTGAAGGACATGGGGAGATGTGCCCACCAGTACAGTCCTCCAAAACTGCCAGTAGGAGAAGCTGGTAGAGCTGAAGGAGAAGAGGCACAGAAAGTGAGCCTACATGGTACAGAAAAGAGGAAATTCTTATCTAGCAAGACAAAAGCAAATGAGGTTCTTCAAGAACGCGTGGCAGGGTTTTACCTTCCAACATAGTCTAGAAACTTCCCCAATTCTCTAGTTTAATCACGGAGAGAAGAACCAGTTGTTTAATTAAAGCTAGTACACTTAAAGCAGCAACTCCAGACTAAGCACTTTTAGACATTATTTACTACACCATGTAGTCTCCACTTCAAACCATGCTACAAGTTGAAATGCCTGTAAAAATGGGCAAAGTTAAAAAACTCAGCATAATACCTCTAAATCCTTTCTTTTACTATTTAACCATTTTCCAGAACAGCATATCCACTACCTAGTAACTGCCTCCCACCTATGTTAACATTTATAGTGCAGGAAAGAGCAGTGCTTCTCTGCATTCTTGACTAACTCTTGGCCAGACACCCAAATACTTTTAGAGAGCAGACCTTTAAAATTATGTTTCTGCCTACTGAAAGAGGGGATGGGGAAAACCCACCATGTTTTCTTCTGAAGAGTGTGGATATGGTTCATATAAATAATCATTTTAAGGGGGATGTTTAAGCAGCAGTAACACAAGAAAACACATTGGAAAAATAGAATCAGAAACTCCTGGATGGGTGATTGTACTTGGCAGGAGAGGCACAAATTCCCTTGAAATACTCTCCTTCAAGACATAATCAAACCACTGTAAAATATCAAAACCTATACAAAGGCATATTCATAAGCAGTATTTAAGAGCATCTTCTCCAATCTCTCACAGGCTCCCCTAACCAATAAAATTCAAGTATGACCTTTCAAGCAGGCAAAAGGGCTTGTCAACCAACAGCAACAGTGATCCCACAAAGCAAGCGATACATTAAGGTGAGGATGAAATGTTGAGTCAACAGCACTTGCTGGAATCAACAGCCCCCCTGTGCTGCACCATCACCAATGTAGTAATAGAGGGATCCAGGCATTTTTAAGCGATCACATCAGTTCTGACATACTGCCAAGAAAAAATATGGGGCACAATGAAAGTAGTCATTTAAACACTTTCTCAGGAGGGGCGAAAAGAGAAAAAAAACCAAAAGTAAACCAAAACTTGAATGTCTGCAGCTACAGTGTCTTTTACAGCCGTTTGGGGGGGGAAGACATCTTCTATCATCTAAAGCATATTGCCTCTTGTCAAAAATATCAAATAGCTAGCTGCTACCAGGTCACCTCATATATACACACACACACAAAACAAGTCACTCACTTCCCTGTTCAGACACAGCTGCTTAAAACATTTTGAAATGGGTTAGGAGATTGTCTGAGAAAGCCAGAAACTCAGGAGGTAAGGAAAAACAACCTGGCAAGTTTCCTTCTGAAAAGACTAGAGGTTGTTTACCCAGGAATACTGTACCTACCCAGCAGTACTAGATCCAAAAATACTGCAGTAGCTTGTTGATTTATCTGTGCAGAGATATTTTCATACATTTGGCAAGTCATGACTTGCAGAATAATTTAGCCCTTTTGTGAGACTGCCAAAATGGCAAGAGCCAGGCATCAGATTTCTTCCAACAATTAAATGGGTCAGACAGAAACTACCAATCAACTTTCTTCCACAGAATAAAAATATCCATAATAGCAATAAGTTTATATGAAGAAATGGAATTTATTATTAGGTAAAGCTAGCATTTTAGATATCACTGAATTAGGCCGCAAGCTACCTGAGAGCTGAAAGCAAAGTCTACGAAGAGAGTCCCCTGATAGTCTGATTGCTCTGCAGCTAGGAATGAACACAGGTATGCAATCCTACTCAACAGGAACAAATGCCTGCAGGACTAGGAAAATATCTATGAATTCTTCTTTTAAGTGGAAAGAATTATACATGTTTTGGAAGGCCCATGATGGAAGACAGAACAAGCAAGCAGTAAACACACTCAGGTGTTGCATATGAAAAACAACAACCATTTTACATCAGTGAAACAAGTTAAATCCACTACACTTGAACAATGTATTTCTGTAACACCATGTATCAGTGCAACTGGAAAGGACTGGATAATGCAGACTTCTTCAAAAAAGGACTCTCGATATAGCAACACTTTTTTTTAATGCTTGCTAAGATTGAGAACATGAGAAAATGGGCATCTAGAAGTGGACAGCAAAAAAAGCAACTATAGTTTGAGGTTCATTTGGTTTTGGGTTTTTTTTAGTTCCCTAACAATAGAAATTTGTGAATGTTTGCTATACAAACTTGTAAACAGAATGGTCTACCACATTTACTAAATAACCTCCAGGGACCTGACTGTATTTCCTTGCCAGTGAGTTTAAATTTCTTATATAACGTAACTTAAAGCAAGCAACATAATTATTTTATTGGAGTAAAGAATATCAATTTCAAGTTCTTCAGGTATGCTTGTATTGAATTCACATTCTATGAATGTGCATGACAGCGTAACAATGATTCTGCAGTTTCAGTGTATCTGTTGAAATACTGGAAAAAAAAAAAAAACCCAAATGTTTTTATCTGCTTCATCTCCAACAAAAACATTTACACGACAGTGTAATTACTTCAAAGTTATGCTAAAGCAGTAACCATGATTCAGATTATTTTATAGATATGGATCCTACTCATGAATGTACACATTCAACATAAGTTCAGAAAATTCTCTTCAGCAGTCTCCATTAGGGGTCCCACAAGCTCTTTCCCTGATCTCACACTCCCAGGCTGAAGCACATAAGGGTCAAGGCAACCCACGCTGCCACATGGGCCCCAGTGCAAACAAAAATAAGCTGCAGGAGCAGAGGGCAACTTGCTGCATCGACAAATACAGAACATTTCTAGGCACTATAGTTATATTAAGTAACAGCTTTTTGCTCATGCATGTGACTCTCACTTAGCAGCTTGGTTGTGTAGGAGATGGAAGTTAGAAATTCAGCTGAAAGATCGGAGAGCTAACTCTCACTGCATCTGTTCTCAGGGCTTCCATCAGCACATTGTTCAGTTAGTGCATACACGAAGACCACGTAGCTTCCCTCCAACCCCTCACCACAGGGACCTCACTGAAATGAGCTATGGAGACAGTCAGAGACTTAGCTGAACAACTTCCAATATACAGTGGAGCGTTTGTTAATATCATTCATTGTTATGCCTCAATTTGTAATCCACTTCAGTAGTACGTGCCAGAAACTACTGGTCCTACAGTCAAAAGAAACAAAACAATCTAGGCATTAAACAAACAGATCTTATTTTACACAAATACAGTATTTCAAATCATCAGACTCTATCATTTTGCTTCAGTCTGACAAGCAAGAGTCAGGCACTCTAGACTGAAGAAAGGTTCTCAGTTTGCGAAATCTTAAGTGTGATTGTTACTCTGTCAAAAAATAACGCTGTAACCATAAATATCTTGCTGTACAAGGTCTGATTAAAAACAAACAGTGAGGCTGTTCCAGAACTGGTGAGATTACCTGGGCCTTTAACAGTCCCAGAAGAGAAATAAGACACCAGTTAAGCCAAGATCCACAAGCAACACTGGGCCTTTTCTCTTGCCAGAATACATATCTCTGTGGAAGCAGCAAGTCTACTTGAAGGATTACTCATTTGAGGGGCACCAGGCTCAGAACAGACTGTCTTAGAGACTATTTTATGAACCAGAGGTTCTACCACAAAGAAGGTTGGCTAATTTGTCAATCTCTCCACAGCCATGAAATGTTTCATATTTACTACCAATCATACTCACACTTGGACTGCCCTTAGACAAGTTATTTACCTCCCCATTGATGCAACACTGACCTACCCAGCCATTCCTCAGAACATCTCAATTTTCTGCACAAAATCAGACGGAAGGATCTTCATGCTTGTGAGAGGTTGGTTGTTTTCACAAAACTTCATGTGAAATTTAATAATCATTGATCAAGTGATTGGCAGGCAATCAAAGAGTGAATACAGTCCAGTAAATTTTTTCTTTGTTCACCGTTAAAAAGTCTTACATTTATGTTTAAAAAAAAAAAGGCTGATGCACCAATGCAACCCTTGACAGTAGTATCACATATGTACAGATTTGAATGCATGCAATGACATCTATTTATTGCTGGTCGTGGGTGGCTTGTAAGCTTAGCAACAAATAGCTTTACATTTGAAATGCATCTTTATGGAAATCTTTCACAGTCTTGAAACCCCAAGACCACTGTAGAAAACGACACAGACCGGGACTGCCAGATTTCATCTTTTAACACTGACCCAGCAGGTCTTTGGGGAAAACAAATCACAAATTACTCTGTTTTCTGATGAGGGATGATTCGCGCATCTTCGTGTCAATGGATAACTACACCTACAGACTTTGCTACCAACAGATACACAGCTTACAAAATTGTGAGCTGCTTAATCGCAAAGACCTACAATGAGTAAAGTACTTGAATCTTTAAACCATACCAAAGTTTTACATAAAATTTGTTCAAAGTAGAGTTATTATATTATCAGCTAGTGTCTCCTGGGGAATACCAAAATACTGCTAATCAGGAATCTATCTTTGTACTAATACTAGCATCTGCTACACCAAGATACTAAAGCACTGCTCTGACAATTAACCGTTACCCAGAACAATCTGGCAAAGTTTGCTATCGAGCTCCCTGTTTGACAGAGGAATCAGTGATTGTTTTCCCAGCAAAATTTGATAGCACAGCTTAATAACAACCTGTTCTGCCTGGAAAATAAGGAGGAGGGGAAGGGGACAGGGACAATGAGAGGAAAAAAAAAAAAAACCAAACAACTTACTGACATCCGTATGCCTAAGAGATCAAATGTCTTTTATGCACTGTTGTTTTAATTACTAACTGCCGTGACTGCTAGGAAGAATTGAAGAGTACTGTAAAGATACTCAAACCCATTGGAAGGTATCCAATTTATGTGGTTAGAATGGTGTGATGATGTGGAAACAGAAGATAATGTGGCCCACAGATCTTTGGCAGGCTTTAAAATATCGTCTTTCATGGTAAAACTATTTTAAGCAGCTGACTGAAAGGTACTAATAAGGCATTTGGGTTGATGTCTTCTGCTGTGAGGACTGCACCATTTCTAAAAGAATTTAAAGCCTCTTGGCTCTTTTAAACAGCTCTTGAAAGTCCTCTATTTAAAGTTACCTACCTGGCACATCGGTCATCTGCATATTGAGATCTCTGTCAGATCTCAGTCAGGACAGGGCTAAGAAACAACTCTGATTAACCACCTGGTTTACATCACCAATATGACTCCTCTTGTTGGGGCCATAGCTGAGAACAGACAACTAAAGTCTTGATTTACCAGTCAACTTTGAGGGAACCATAAAAAAGCCTGCTTTGATAGCTAAAGCCAGAAATGTGGTTTAAGATCCATAAAAAAGAGAGGCATTTAAAGATCCACCTCTCCTGAAAGAGCTCAAGGAAAAGAAAGATCTCAAGCAAGGTATATTCGAAATTGAGTCACTTCACTGCACAGTTCTTACTCAAGTACTGGACTAAGGCACAGGACTGCACCCTTAAAAGTTAGCAGCTTTTTCTTCCTTTTTTATTAATCTGTCTTCGCTGCATAGATACAAAGCTTCTTTCTCATCTCATCCCTCTTACATCCTAACTGCATGAATATTAAATTTCCCAGACTTTCTACTGCTGCACATTCCCCCAAGTTACAAACCCTCAGTCAGCAAATACACCACTGGCCTCACACTCTGCTGTGTCTGAAAACTAACAAAAGCACTACTAAATGTAGAGTCGAAGCCAGAAAAGCAGACTTTTTTGTCACGCGTTGAAATACAATGTATTGAGAGCTGTGATACCAATTAAAGCTGCTCAAAGTAAAAAGAAGCTGCATGTTCTGTTGCTGAAAGAAGCTGGTTTAGATTAGGGCATGTCACAAGTTAATGCACTGCAAACACACAAAAGTAGCAAGCACTCTCTTGCTGACAATTTCAAATACAATGTGACTGTAATACTGATGTCTGCTACATCAAAGCACATGCAAACACTCATGAGGATCACATTTTCTTTATCTCAGCCAATGCAAGATGCAACTTGCAATTAATAGCTCTTTTCTTCCTTTTTCCTTGAGATAAAATTTACAACATTAAAGGCTGACTGTCTCTCCTTAAAGCAAACAGAATCATTGATTACCAAAAAATGATCATAAATAGCATCCATTTAAGCCATCAAATCACCAGTCACAGCATCCTTTCTACACAACATCTTGAAGCTTCTCAAAGTCCCTCTGATCCACTGAACTGGAATAGACATGCTGGTTATAGATATTTGGGTTCAAGCTAAACAGGCTTTCTATGACTCTCTGAATGAGAATTCTTTAATTTCTATTCCCCTTAGAGGTACCTTTCTACACAATGCTCCCCTGCCTTCTGCATTTGTTCCCATAGAAATCCACCTCTAAGCTCCAAGTGTCCCAACACAGAAATGGAATCGTCCTCAGTAAGAGGATCAGTCTATAAAATCTCACTGAGGGAACTGGCTATGCCTAATTATTTATTACCTATTTTAAGCAGCTCCCAAATGTTCTGGACCACTGGCAGCATTCAGTATGCCTTCCACTGAGCACCTTAATCAAATTTAGATTATTTTTCAAATATAGAGGCAATGAAGTTTTGCAGACATCTTGCTGCTTTCTTGAGGCCCATCAGCGACACACAGATCTCTCTCTCTTCTCAACAGAGCACACTGTCACAGACTAGGCGGCTATTTCTTTCTAGTTGTTCATACAAAACTGCATGAAAAAAACAACAGTCACTGTAGCCACAGTTTACAGGAACAAACCTTCCCAATACAAAGCACGAGTCCATTCCAACTCTCTGCCCAAGCACTGTAGAACACACTGATAGTTTAAAAATGCCCTTTATGCCCTTGTGAACAGCATGATGACATAGACTTCACATACAAACTTTTATGTGTATTGTTGGTGAAAACTTGACAAACTTCCCATGCAAAGCGTATCTGCAACAGTCACTCTTAATTTAGCCTAACTAACTGCATGGTTAATTCAGTAATAGCAAAGGCAATAACTTAACTTTTGAAAATTCTAAATTTTACATTGCTTCTAGGTATAAGAATTATTTTTTTATTTATTTTAAATCAAAGCATCAAACATCTTCCCACTTGAATTAGTTTTCAAAATGCAAATAAGGAACTACACCAGTCACCCAACTACTAACGTGCAAGTTATAACCAACTGGTTCCAAACAACGTTTTGGAAAGTCCTCCTCTTGACATGTTGCTTTGTAAGTTTTTAGTAGGAAAATCTTCTACCTGAAAATACAAATTAAACTTATAAGACTGTTTGCTGTAACTGAAAACACAGTACCTTTTTTTCTTTAATATCTCTATACAGGACAACCTATCAATAGCCAATTCCAAAGTCTTATTGATGGCTCAATTATAGTTTATGTTGTCATGCATCTGGCATGACAATATCACCCATTCACTGCTATGTGAAGAGTTCACGTCTTCTCTGCCCCCAGGCCTTGAAAGAGATGGCTTACCACTACAAGCAGAAGCAAAGCTGAAGTAAATTGAAACTGAAGAGATAACAGGCAAGCACAGAGGCAAAGAAAAAGAATGTACTGGCCAAGCGGTTTTGGGGACACTATTCAATCAGCAAAAAAATAAAAACCTATGGCAAATTAAAGCATTTTCCACTGCTCCTGTTCAGGGTTTCGTTATCTTGTCTGTGTGTTTCTGAAGTACAAGACGTTACAATTGTCCTTTTTCAGGGATGTAAACCTCTCCTTAAATTATCTTTAAAACAAAACCAGATCACTTCTGCACTGTTACTTTTGTAAGAAAAATAAATAAATAAGAGGTAATCTCAAAGGTTGTATTTATTTGTAATTGTGATTTACAAGTCTGAGATACGGATTATGCTAGAAATTCAGATTTCTTCCCCAAAACAGTGTTTCCAAAGACTTTTCTAAGTTACACAAATGATTTCTCTTCTTCCCTCCTCTCTCCTCTCCCCACCATCTCTTGAGAACCGCCTGAAGGCAAATATAATTGGAACCTTGCACTCACTGCAGACATGTCATGAACAAGAACATAATCCAGGGTCAGCAGCAGGCTAAAGCTAGCGCACTGCACTGCCATGCAAGATGATCAGTGTTTGGATGATAAGCATGCCTACAGGCCAGCACTGCAGCCAAGGCAAGCCTAACAGACCTCAGAGAGGGCAGCTCGCATTGTTCTCAAGCAAAATCTGTTCAGACCATCTACAAAACACCTCTGAGAACTCTGAAAGCAATTGCACCTATTCCCCCCTTCTCAGCTAAGAGGACAAAACATCAGGTCCTAAGGATTGGGGGGAAGGGAGAGGAAAAGTTGAAAGCAAGGATCCGCTTACAGCCAGAGAAGAATATCATTAACTATTAATAACAAAAAGGCTGCAATGCAGGCACTTGAAATCTGGTACAGCTTACTAAATCACAACTGCATATGAGACCATTATACTACGGTATACCAGTAACAGCTCCACAGTTCAGAATCCTTACCTTGAAATCTCAGTTTCAGCGAGAAATTCATACATTTATATGAAAACCACACTACATATTTCCAGCAATACAGCACTTATTATGATGAGAGCTATTTGAAAATGGGAGAAAAAAAAAAATCTTCTCGTTAAACATTCATTTTAAAAGTAGGTCCTTCTGAAACAGGATGCTTTATGCCAAACGATTTGCAGACAATATTCAATAAAGCCTAAGTGCAGATCTTACTCAGTCTGCAGTAACATCAGGGAAGGAGAGGAAATGCAAGTCATGCATACCTAACAAAGTTTCTTTATTAGGAAGAAATAATGAGTAAGTTTCCTCTGGAAAGAGTCCTGTGAAAGCCAGCTCCTTATGCCAAGATAGGGGTTCCAACTTCTTTCCACCTCACTTCAGAAAACTGGCAATCAGTAAGCAGTTAATACTGTATTAATAAGCAAGGCATGGAAGAGAATTTTGCTGAGTGCCAAATGGGGGGAGGGTGGCTTGGTTTGTTTTTTTGTTTGGGGTTTTGATGTTCAGTATGCTAGTGGCCTAGGTGGAGCCCTCTATTCACATGTAAGCAAATCAATTTAGCTGTTCCCACTTTCTTCCCATTCCCTGGACAGACGTTTCATAGAGTATTGATCTGCCCTTTCAGGTACAGTCTTCCTTGGTGAAATACAGAGTAACCGCTATCTGTTTTCCAGAATGACAGGAGGACAAAGGGCTAAAGAAAAGCAGGAGAGAAAGTCTGGAGGGAGAAGGGCTGAATCACACTGGTGCTATTGTTGTAATATACAATGGGCAATGCCAGGCATCTCAGAGCTGTGAGGTGACTAAAGAGCAAACCAAATTGGGATGAGAATGCCAGTGCTGAGGCACAGAGGAGAGCTGCAGCTGTTTCAGTGCTGCAGTTACCCACTCGTCCTTGCTGCACTTGGCTCACAGAGCTGGAGTTGCGTGGTCATGTTCCCCTGCTGTCACCCCACACCACACAAGCTCCACAGTGCAAAAAGGAGCTAAAGAGTCCAGCCCTAGTGCTCGGCCTCACTACTTACGTGCTGTCTTGTCTCAAGCCAGGTGGGTCTCATCATTTGGAATGTATTTTGTAAGAAGGGCGTATTTGATCACAGCTGGCTCTGTCCTGTTAAGCTTCTCAAAGAGTGGAAAAAGTTGTCCATACAAATGGATGTTGCATAAAGACAGGAAATAACAAGGGAAAGAACCATTAACAGAAAATCCTTGGTTGCATTCTTAAGTTTGCAAATAATAACATGGTTTCAAAGTAACCCATACAAGAAATATGTTTGAGATACAAAAATAAAACACACTTAGAAAACTATCTGTAAGCGTCCAGAGCCACACCAAGAAATGTCAGAGTGGAAAGCCAAGTGGGACAGTTCTACAACAAAAACTGCAGATAGTAGGAGGGTGGTCCACACACTAAAACAGAAATGGAACAAGAAAGATAATAAATCTGGAGTCACAACCACATTAAAAAAAAAATACTGCCTGTGTTTAAGTGTTAAGTTGCTTCTTTCTGGTGATTAATTTTATTTGGGATTTGAATGTAGCAATTCACTACCTCTGGGAGTAAAAGTAAAAACCCTGGAAAAACTTTAAATACTAACAAATCTAAAAAAACTCAAACCTAACCCCCTTCTTTCTCAGGCCTGAAAAACCAGCACAGCTCATTTTTTCATTTCTTTTTCTAGAACAAAAGTTGCCAACTTCTCAAAGTGGGATAGCATTATTTTTTTCCCCTTACACTTGAAGTTAAGCATGCTGGTAAGTTTTCCTCCCACCTTCCCACTCCCACTGAGTTTGGAACTTGCCAGGAGCCAAAGCCCAACTTTCACAGACACACGACACCAAAAGACATCAGTGATTTACAGCATCTTACCATAGTGAGAGACAGCAGATATCTACTCTCTGTGGGTCTGGAGTTCAGCAGAGCAGCTTTCTGCCCTTATGGCTGACCTAACAGTGGACCACAGCCACGTTGAGAGAGGCTCAGTCCAAATCGGGACCCAAGAGCTCTTTCCACTAAAAGATATGACCATCTGCTCACAAGCCAGTGTTCTCCAAAACACTGAATTTGCCATGTCAGAGCTTGCAGGATCCCTCCAGGAGGATCAAATTCGATGTTTCGCCCTGACATTCAGCGACTGTTTGTCAAAATTTTAACATACCCGCAGCAGAGAAATGCAGTCATGCATCCAAACACAAGATAAAGATGAACAAGAAAAATTAATGTTTGGCATGGATAAAGAGTTCATGTTCATGAACTACACTGATCACGAGCTATACAGTCAATTGTAGCAGGGCAGCACTCCCTTCAATAATGCAGTGCCAAATTAATGAAGCTTTGGGGTACATGAGAAACAGCAAATAAAAAAATTATTTTACCCAATATATGGTTGCATTCAAAGAGTTGCGGTCAACAGCTCAATAGCCAAGTGGAAAACAGTGACAAGTGGCAATCCTCTGCAGTCAGTATTGGAACCAGCACTGTTAAACGTCTTTGTCAGCAATATAAACAACCTCAGCAAGTTTGCCAGCTACCCCAAGCTCTGTGGTATAGTTGACACACTGGAGGGTAGGGATGCCATTCAGAAGGAGCCTGATAGGATTGAGTGGTGGGCCTGTGTAAACCTCATGAAGTTCAACAAGGCCAAGTGCGCAAGGTCCTGCACCTGGGTCATGGCAATCCCAAGCACAGCTAGAGGCTGGGTCGAAAATGGATTGAGAGCAGCCATGAGAAGGACCTGGGGGTGTTGACTGACAGGAAACTGAACACGACCCAGCAGTGTGCACTCGCAGCCCAGAAAGCCAACCGTATCCTGGGCTGCATCAAAAGGAGCGTGACCAGCAGGTCAAAGGAGGTGATCCTGCCCCTCTACTCTGCTCGTGAGACCTCACTTGGAGTATTGTGTGCAGTTCTGGTGTCCTCAACATAATAAGGACATGGAGCTGCTGGAGCAAGTCCAGAGGAGGGCCACGAGGATGATAAGAGGGCTGGAGCACCTCTCATATGAAGACAAGATGAGAGATGGGGTTGGTCAGCCCAGAGAAGGCTCCAGGGAGAATGTGCAAATATTACCAGGAAATACTTGACAGGAAAACACCAGACAGTAACAAGCCACTATGACAAAGTCATGACTGGGGCTCCTTAAAAATTTTTCTTTTTTTAGCTGCCTAAAACCACAAATATACTTTATTTCTCACCAACATTAAAAAAAATCTGCAGTCAGCAGCCCCCAACTTACATAAATATATAGAGATATCTAAGTCTCATAGAAAACTGGTATGTCATTCTCCTCCTCTTTGCTATTCATGAAGGCAAGGTGTGTTTGCATGATCCAAGCAAATCATCTGCTGAGAAGACAAGCAATAATGCTGTCTGAGCCACCAGGATCTGAGACTTTTTGAAAAAACAGTTTTGCATAACAAAATAATACTCCATCAGACAGCTTTTCATTTGCAGAATGCTAATAAATTAATATCCTCGAGTAATTAATTATGAAGACACTGGGCCAACAGGAAGTCTCACAGCAAACATGTACATTCAATTTTCATAGTTGTTTTCAAAGCTGTTTTGCCCCAGTTTGAGCTTCAGTTTGGGGAAGACACATGCCAGATGAACCGAGGAACTGAGTTTCTTTCTAACAGGTTGCAAATCTGTTCCACAAGTTCTCAGCTGCACTCAGCACCGTTGACTTTGAAAACCAAGCCAAGCACTAGCAATGGTCACTGATGCTTTGTTTCTTTCAAAAATTTCTGTACTTTAACAAAATATTCGCTTTAAACTTCAGCTACGTATCTTTTGTACTGAAAGCCTGTCTGTGGACAGCACTGGAGGATTCCAAGACCTCGTGTACTTCTCAACCTGTAAATCACAAGGCTTTTGCTGAAGTACTAAGAGAGCAAGACTCACAGTAACATTAGTCAGAGACTTGGTAGAAGGCAGCAGAGCAGCAAGATGGGAATCACAGGACTTCACATTCACTCTGTTGTGCTTCTCAACAGGAAATACAATGCTATTTTAACAACAATTAATCACTAACAAACGAAGATGGATTCACTACCCAGAACCTTCAAATCAAACCTGAATGCCTCTTCTGGTAAATATGCTTGCATTAAATGTACGCTGAAAACCAAGCAAGACTATCTACAAAGCTTCGTAGCCTCAATTATTCAAGAGATCGTTATTACTAGATCATCTAAATGGATTACTTTTATTGCCAACAGTGCTGAACACTGTGCCATATACTGCACTGATAAGTAAACAGACATTTCGAATACAAGAAACCCAGATTCTTCTTTTTATGTTTAGTTTTATCAATAAACTAAAACAGAATATACCACCAAGTGCCAGTGACATGGGATCTGCAGTTGCCCTGCCTCTGCAGTGCAGCAGTTCATCCGCCCAAGTAAACTCAAGAGTTTTGGTACTTAACTGGCAACAGATTTATTAGCCTAGAGTGCCACATTAGCAAAAGCAACCCTGGAAGAAGGGTAGACAAAGACCAGCTGAGAAAACATGAGACACGAGATAGATAGTGATCTGTGAACATGAATATGAGCACCACCTAAGCATTCAAACCCACAAGTAAACCTACAGTTTGTCAAAACTCTCAGTCAATACATGACAACTGGTTAAATCATGAGCAGGATTGATGGTGAATAAACAGATTAGTACTTAGCACAAAAGATCACAAACCAGTTTATGGTTTTGTTTTACAGAGTTCTTTTGCACAAAATACTAAGCTGGCTCCTGTCCCAACACTTAGCAGCTACATTAGCACCAGACAATGACCTGCCAGCACATCTAATGCCACCACAGTAAACACATTCTGCAACAGACATTGAAATCCTGGGATCTTGCACCTGCACTTTTCAGAACGCAACATTCCTCATCCAATGCACTACGTGCCTAACAGAAGCTAAGCAGTCACTGCAATAGTGGAGCTCATTAAAGAGACATTTATAAAGGACAGAAATATTCAGCTGCCAGAGCAGGACATCACTCAGAAAATAACCACTCTGTGCTCTCTGCCCTGATCCACAAGGGAAACCTACAAAATGTATTGCAAAAAATGAGCCTGGGAACAAACTTCACTGAATATCAAATAACATTAATTCAGCAAACTGCCATAAACCCAGTAATTTTACTCCCCTCCATTCACCTCTTCATGTTCCACACAAACTACGTTAATTTCCTTGCCTTAGAAAACATCTTATTTTAGCACTTCTTTCACTCCCTCTTCCCATGGCTTCCATTTCAAAGATTTGGGTGCTGAAAACCACCACCTACACCAAAACATTTAATAGTAAGTTCCTCTGCCTTTAAAACCTGGTTTGGTACACCCTCATACAGTCACGCAGTAATGTCCATCTTTCAAGGGATCTTGTGTTTTCTTCACATTTGCCAATGTAGATGTCCTCTTTTCTCAGGCTTTTGACAGCCTACTATATATACACGCACCATAAAGAGGATATAAAAACTGCCATCAATTCAGTTCATAAAAGCTTTTTCTTACAAAGGCGGATTTCTTCCCATCATAGCAGGGTAAGGCAGGAAAACGTAACTGATTCTTCTGAGGAGTGAACTGAATAAAAGTAGAATTTAGGTTTAGTTACTGAACTAGCTTTCACTCACCCACCTCCAGGGACACAGATGCTGCAACAGAACCTATCCATACAACCAATTCCTCCAACTGTGCTCTTTGACAAAACCTTGTAATAACCATTATTAGTACCCTTCATCACCTAGTGGGTCTACCTTGTTTACCAACTTTGATACTTTAGATTATCTTTCTAGGATGCAAACAGATTTCCTATTTTTATTTGAGCACAGAGGAGAAAGATTGAGAACTAAGTCTACAGAATGCCTATTTTAACATCTTGTTATGATACTTAAGGCTATCCTGATTTTTTTTCCACGCACACCCATTTTCAGGACTCCTACATCTCAGTCTGCATCCTTGAATTATTACAACCCACTCTTGCGAGTAGGAGTAGAAAATGCGTGAAAAAAATACCTTCTTTTACACATCCAACTTTGGCTCTTCTAAACACCACCATTCCTGTCGGCTGAATTAAAAACAAAGAAGCTAAAAAAAAAAAAAAAAAAAAAAAAAAGGAAAAAAAAAAAGAAAAAAGCCAACGAGGGATGTCAGAGTCACTGGCTTAACAGCACTCAAATTCTCTGCCAAGACACAAAATTCTTTCTGTTCCTGCATATTTTCCCCCAGACACCTCCACCTCCTCTTCCCCGCTAAACTAAACCAATATGTTCACACAGTTAAGCATTCCAGTAATTTGGTCAATATAAAATATTCATAGAGGCTCCAAATCTATCAAATTAGGATAATTATTCCCTCCCAACTCAAGAGGCATAAAACCTCAGAAGGCTGGTAAGCACACCAATGCTCTTGCCTCCTCTGGCAACTTTAAAAGGTTATCCTCCTGTGGAAGTATTAAAAACTTGGGTTTTAATGCATGGGTGCATTTAATAATAGCATGGTCCAGACTTTATCATGTTTCAGCACTTTCACAGGTTGGAGATGTTAAAACAAGAGGGTGTCGCAAACCCTACTTAACACCTAAAATTTTGTTAGGCAAAACTGAATGAATACAAATCAGAACATATGGAGTATTTCTTCTGTCTTTCTTGATGCAACCCACAGAAGTGATTAGCTTGGCTTGTGACCAATTTGACATCTTGACAAATTAGTCAGTTCCTCGCAGAAAAAGGATCTCAACTATTACATGTTTACGCAATCCAGGTTAATTTGATTATTACTCAAATCCTCTGTCACTCCCGATTATTCAAACCTCTACAGTAAAGTGAAAATCAAGAGGTCTTTGCCACATCTGTAACAAAACACAACTCACACCACAATGATGTATGAAAAAGCCTGCTGGCAACTCAAGTTGCCACCAACCCTTGTCATCAAGATGTCAATGACTGTGGGCCTACTAAATCATCAGAAACATTCAAATAAAAGTGATTCCAAAGCCTTTAGGACTAAAAAGCTACTGTTAGTATTCAAACCTTTTGAGATCAGTATTCATTTAAACTTTCATTAGAAATACCTGGTTCCACTTACCACTTAGTCTCCTAGACCACAAATGGTCTGCACACAGTTCACAAGTCACTCATGTAATCTATCTCAGAAGTTATTTCCCAAGTTCATACCACAGAAACAGCAAATGTGTGATGAAAATGAAATATACATTCTCTATACTGGGGGAGGAGGAATCCAGAATGTATTTAAATAGGAGGTGAATCAGACTACTTAGCACAACTCTATGGTTAGGGTCACAAAAATCGTTTAAACTCACTCCTTGACACTAGCTTTCATACTCTCCACCCTCAAGGACAATGTAGCTAAGCTGAGAGTTTTCAGTATTCATCCCAGTATCAACTCCTCCAACACCTTCACCCTCAGACCTATATTTACATCTTACCTAGGTTCCTACCTTCACTTATTACACCATTTTTTCCCCCTTCGGACTTCACAGAATTCTGTTCCACTTATCCTCTCACAATACTGATACACAATAACTGTTCTACTACATCACAATGACAGCATCTCTTTTTTACATAATTTTGCCTCCTTTCTCTATCCACACACCTTACTACAGTTTTGTTTTAAAAATCTTCAGACTCAGCTACAAAATGCTAAGTCCTGCTTCTGATGCATATTTAAACAAAATCTCTGTCACTGGCTGCTAAAAAGAAAAACAACCCAAAACAAAACCACCAAACAAACCACCAAACAAAACCAAAGCAGTTTCAGCCTGCCACCTTTGAGTTTTATCCCCGGCTACCCTTCCCGTTTGACAGACATAACCAATAAACACCAGTAGAGCTACTTTGTTATACGCCTCAAAAACCTCTCCTATCTCTCCTGTCACAAGCTTTCCCAAAGGTTAGGTTGCTGTACACAAACAGCACATCATTATAACCTCATTTCAGCTCCTTGTCCTTCCAGATTTCACGAACTCTGAGGCACAGACAATTTTAGCTCTGTGTTTGCACAGCACCTACCACAGAGAGGTCTTGGTCAAAGATTGTCCTACAAAGTAAACAGAATTGCATGGACACAGAAATGGTAATCTCAGTAACTCCAGCACTGAGACTTGGCAGAAGTTTATCATGCGATTCACAGTCTATTTACCCTAGAACACCTCAGTCTTACCTTCAAACAAACAAAATCACACACACACAGATCCATTTTCTAAATTAATCCCCCCCAATCTTTCGGATCACCTTCAGCAAAAACACACCACTACTTAATCTTTGCTCCATTTATTACCTACAGAAACATACAGCCAACAAAATTGTGTAACCACCTACTGCTAACAGAGACAGCCTTGATGTCTTTTTTAAGATGAGCAATCAACAGATTCAGTAGGTTTGAGCCTCACATAAAAAAATGGAATTTATGTTAGCTTCTCTGAGAGAAGGGAGGTTTACTGGAAGTCTTCCAACTGTGAGGACAGGACAAGATGCTTATGAGAAGCCTGAAGTACTCTGACCATAGAAAGATGCAATAGAGAGATGTGATCTAAGGAGAAATTAAAATACAGCTTATCAGTGGGGTAGGTAGGAAACAGGAGATGCTAAACAGGACTAGGACAACATCAGATTGAGTGTTTTGCACAGGATGAGGTAAGATTAAAGCACTGTCAATAATTTTGACTCACGCATCCAGAAAGAACAGTCTAATCTTCTATTTATACTTACATAACAGTAAGATGACATCTCCCTGCATAACACTTATTATTGCCAATTTTCTCATGCTGGCTACCTTGGTGGTTTGATATTTCTAACATTAGAAGGTAAGAAAAAACACAGGAGGCAGCAAGGTGCATGGAGATGTTATTTTACAGCACTCATTTGAAAGCTCCTCCACAATGCCTTTTAATTGGAAGGACCATGATATTAACTGCTCTGTGAAAATGTTTAAGGATTTCTTTGTCACTTATTTTTATACATTACAACCTGTAGAAATTTTTTTGTTGTATCTTCTTCCCCAGATGTGCATTTTCCATAACGCACACATACTTTAAGTTGTAAACTGCTGCACGTTTGATACAATGTCACAGGCTGACCACCCTTCAAACTCTCAAACCATTTGGCATGATTCTGCTAAAAGCAGACTTCATTTTCTTCCAGATTGATAGTAACATCTTTCATTAGAGTATCTGAACAAGCATCTTCCATTTTAAATAATGTTAATAAACTGTTGGGAAACAGTTAAAAGGACTATACAGAAACAGCCACTAGGGAAATAGAAACTTAACAACATATACTGCCCTAGTCCATCATCAGTGCTCACCGGAACAGCCTTCAGCACTACTACAAATGCCATACACCACAGGACCCACAACCCTAACTGTCTTCTCCTAACCAACAATAAAAACAAAGCAGAGCAAAGGTAAAGTCCTGCATGCGCCACAGCTCCACTCTGAAGGAAAAGGTTAATCCTGTAGCTCCACTTGTTCAGACAATAAAAATCCCACTGCAGAGAGTCTGAATAGCCTAAGAGTGGATAAAGCTGCAGTGGGAGTTTGCAACTCAGTAGACGTCTGATAAACTAATCTCCATCAAGGCTACCTGCCTGTTTAAGTGCTCATGACTAACACAATTCAACAGCAGCCTTAGTTAAAAATCAGCCAAAAGGTCAGCCAGCCAAGCGGCACAAACTCAGAGACAACTTGACTGCACTAGCACAGACACCCTCAGAACCACTTTTCTGTGATCCACAGGTAGTTGAAACCTAACACAGTATCAGGCAACACCTCCCTCCACGACAGTATGCATTAGGAAAGCAGTTTGTAAGACCTAACTTTCCAACTCCCATATTCTGCTGCTATATTATTCTCCATGGTACTTAGATTGCCAGCCTACAGTTATCTATCCAAGGTACCTTGCTATAAAGTAAGGTTTGAGTTCATGCTTTCTGTCCTATATGTGCAATGCCATGGAAGAGCCACAAAAAACTTCAGTTCAGCAACTGCCCTGAGAAATGCCAAACTTACAGCCTTAGGAACAAGAACTACGCGTGGCCCAAGCTATAATCTAACAGCAATACCAGCTTCATGTCTGCTCTCTGACTTTAAACAGTCAATGCTTTTTGAGTTGTTTTTTTTTCCCCCTGAGTTTTAGGAACCATTAGCTTTCAGTAAAACTGTGAATGTAGGTATTGAACTTCAACATTTAGATTTTTTTCTTTACAAATTTCTTACTATTTCCCTGTGCTTGAGAACGGACCCACTGCTTCAGGAGGCAGAAGCCTCCCAGGAAGGGATGCTGCACAAAGACAGACAAAGAGTCTTCCCACTTATATCACACGATGTATGGGTTCCCAAATCTAAACCACTATGGTCCTCTCTTCTTTCCTTCCTCCTCTGCTAATTGACCCATACACTCTAGTTCCTATATATGCCTGCCCAGTCTTACCACTGATCAAAAAAACCTCAAGAACTGATCAAAAGGTGTTCAGAGGGGGGGAAAAAAAAAAAATGAAAAAGAATTCCATTCTTTCCCACCTCCAAAAACCAGCCAACTCAGCCCTAATATCCCTAAGGACCATTCTACATGTCCTTACATTGTCCTCTTCTCAACTGAAGACATACTATTTAAAGCATGGAAGGTGGGGGAGAAGAAGGTATTGAATGATACAAATGATACAGACTTCATCAATTTCAAAGGTACCAACTGAAGAGTCCTATTAAGTTCTGCCATTACTTGGGTCTTTATTGCTCATTATTTTAGCAGTAAAGTAACATATCAGCAAACTTAAGACTTAACTTGTATACTGTTTATCACATTTGCAACCAGCCAGTGAACAGTGATCACCTTTGCAATATTACTGAAACATAAGCCATGCTCAAAGCTGTCTGAAAACCACTGGTTTTTTATCATCAAAATTAGACAATGGAAAACCCATTTAATGTCTAAAAAAAGACAGAGGAAAAAATGTGCCAAAGTGTACACACACCTCTCACTTTACCTGGACAAGACATTATTACAGAAATAAAACTTAAAAAATTCAGTAGTGTCAGCAAAGCATTTTTCCAAGTGTCAACAGAAAACCAAATCTTTCCATTTTAAAATATAAAAATCTTTACAATGTTTTATGAAATACTATCAGGTTAAAAAAAAAAAGCAAAAAATACAAACCACACAAACCACATCTGATGGAATTAGTAAGCAAATTAGTGAATAATTTAGCAAATGAGATTTTTCATTTTATATTTTATGTAGTCTTAGGCCCCACATTAAGTTGAAATATTGTCAAAAGCTATAGATAACAAAAGGAACAGATTAATCTAGATGACAAATTTCTAAAGGAAAAATATGGTAAAAAGTAACAAAGCACTTGAAGTATTTTCTATTTATACAAAGATAGACATTTCTTTCAATGAGTCAAAATTTATTATTTCTGTTAAATATCATGTAGAAGGAGATAAGTAATCCATTCATTATAAAAGTTACTCATCAAATTAAGAAGTGGTCATGACATTGTCTAAAAATATTCACGTCACATTCTGGCCTATATACAAATGTTAAAATATGACAGTATATAGAAGGATCAGGCATATTTAGGACAACCCACCTGGATTAACAGTTAGCAAGCCAGAAGTATTTCACAACCACCCTCTGTCTTTTTTGGTTACCATAACTGGAGGAAAAAAATCATCAATTTACCCTAGTGGAGAAAAAAATTTTTACAGTTTAAAACTCGTTTAAAATGTTAGGTTTTTTTCCAGGGGGGGAAGGGACACCAGAAGAAAACACCCCAACAGTGTTAAATTAAATCTATTCAGAAAAATCTGCAGAAAGGAAATAATGTGAAGATACGCATCTCCATGCTGACAGCCATTTAAGATATGCAAACAAACTGCATGCTCTTTGAAATAATCTGGTTCAAACAGACATTTATTTGGACAGTGTTGGGAAGGACTGACACGCAGAACAGGTATTTCCAAGTCTCTTGGGTTAAGAAACGTTAAAGGAAAATTGCCAGATTTATACGCTCCAATAGAGGAGTATGAAGTAGTACAGCAGAGCTAATAAAATCACAAGTGGCATGCAAATGTTAAACAAGGGTTAACTGTTGACTTTTATCTCACAACACAGAAACAAAGTGTGTCTGAAACAACAGCAAGCAATCCCCGAGTACAATGCACAGCTAAAGGCTGACCCTTTTTTGCCACAGGATGTTGAAGAGTCCACAGGGATTCAAAAAGGTTTCCTACAAACTCACTTAGGAAAAACCCAGCAAGGGCTACAAAACCCGAAGACCTCTGCTGCAAAGACTCCCTGAGCTCCAAATCAGCTTAAAGCAAGAGTGAGGAAGTGCAGCTATGTACCAGAACTGCAGATGTATGATAGCTAAGTGTCACGACTGCTCTTAAGATCACAGTACCTGATTCACATTCAGCCTTCAACTACATCAGCCTCTCTATTTTTGACTGAAATATTGTCACTACACCACTCTTAGCTCCTAATTCTTTAAATATCACTATAGGTCTATAGCCCAAAAGTCATTAACATCTCCCATAAAAGCAGCTCGCACCATGCCTTGCTTGCATGTACTTGCTTCTGCCTTTGATGAAGACCAAGGCTGCGAAATGAAATCTTTGAGTTTTGCCTTAGGAAAAATAGGGAAGCAAGAAAAGCTACAGATTAATGACAAACTCCAGTCTAAGACTTCACTACTAATTTCCTGTCACTCTTTCTCCAAGATTTTTTATACTAATTGAACAGTTTAAATCACTTATTTCCTATTACCCCAAGTTTGTTTGTCTGTTTGGTATTGGCTTTTTGGGACATTTTGGTTTTGGGAATGAATGACTGACTGAATAAATAAATAAATAAATAAGAAAGAAACAGCAAGCTGGTGGCCTTTAAAAACAAACCATCTTTGCTACTGCTCCTCAAAAACACAGCTTTCCAGACCAAAGAGATTTGACTTGGGCCACCTGGGAATGACTCAGCAAGTGCTCTCTCTTTCACACAGCAATCACACTCCAGATTTTAGATAATCATTTTATTAAAGAGCCCTGTTCTCTTACCAAAAAAGTAAACCCATGGTGAGTCAACCTAACTACTAAGTCAGCAGTGTCTACTTCAGTTGTCATACATAGCAGGAAGCTACTTGCAGTGCAGCCTAGCTGCAATCATTTCAACATCTACATTAATTACAGTGCCGATCATTACAATCAAAAAGATCATATTTTTGCAGAAATATCATATGCAATATTTCACTGAGGCATCAGAGGTATATGCATTTCACCATATAAATGCTTGTCTCCCTCAAAGCATTTAATTTCACATCTATTCTCCCAAAACTTGCCTTTGCAAAGAAGTATAGCATCAACAGATTTCAAATGATGTTATGTGTTTTAAACATATATTTCCTTATGCAAGTGAAAGAATAGGTTATTTATACTGAATTAATAGGTATCAATAATTCAACTGCAATACAAAATTCCTGCATTACAGCTGAACAAGTTAAGACACATTTACTAGTTACAGTGAATGAAACTCTAAGATATTTAAGTTAGTTTTCAACTACTTCATGTAGGCCACGGTCCAGAGACATTTCTCCCGGAAACAGTGACAGCTTAAGCTGCACCTACCCTCTGCCATTTGCCTCTGATTGATCCCATACCACCTCCTAAGCCTCAGTACAACTGCTTGAAGTGCCATAGCAGGATCAGGAAGCTGCTCAAGGTTAAAAAAAAAAATTAAGCCAGCAGTGCCACCAAGAGAAATGTCTGTGGAACCACAGCCTCCAAAACCTCTAAAAATGCTGCCATGGGAGGGCCAAGCTAAAAGCCTTGATGCTTACCCTGCATCTTCTGTGCCCATGAAGCTCTGAATAGAGTACATGAATTAGGTCAAATCCAGTTTATCTATGTAAATGGAGGCAATTTCCTCATGAGCAGATTAAGTTGCTCCATTCCACTCAATTCTGAAAGGCAGTAACGGCTATTTAAAGTAAAAATAAAATAATATTTTAAAGAAAATTAACAGAAAGCAAAACACAGCAAAATCCACAAGGTCCTTCTAGTTTCCCCTGCTCTCACTCTGTCTTATAACATGAAAGTTAGCTGATGTTAATCCCACGTACCACTAAAACCAGTAGCTTTCTTGATGAGTCAATATAATGCAATATAGCATTAGTCTAGCTTAGAATTCTCCACCACCTTCAAAGAACAAGCTGGTTACAAGCAGATCAGACTTCAGACCCTCTCTAGTAGGGATAGGAGGGAAACCATCCTTTCAGCAACACTGAATGTCCGTGCCCAAAGCACAAAAGTGGGCAATAACTGCACCTCGTAGCAGTGTCTCTTTTGAGACAAACACCCTGTTGCCAACTTGAGGTAAACTTCTCATATGATCAATACTTACTTTGTTCCATCAAAAGCAGAAGCAGCTTATCAAGTCCTACCGAAAGGGAAGGTCAAGCCTGATCCCAGCAGAGAGACTCAAGATCACCAGTGAAACTAAGCATCTCTACAAATCACTGACAGTAGGATCAGAAGAAGGTTGAGCTTTTTTTTTGGCCAAATTTTAAAAGGAGCACATTTAAAATTCACTCAATTTGACATTAAAGAACAGTTCTGCTGTTCTCAAGCAGGTTTTGAGATGTTGGTATGTGCACAGAAATAATGGCTTCTTCTAAAATGACTACTCATTCTTTAAAACCCTTTACAATGGCTATGCCCTGTTGTGCGTTGGTTTTTTGTTGGTCTGGTTTTTGGGGTTTGGGTTTTGGTTGGGTTTTTTTTGGTGTTTTTTTTTTTTTTTTTTGAAACACCTCCAAAGATTCACTCAAAGTTCTGGACCAAGAGAAGTCTGATATAATGCAAATCTGGAATAATACATTGTTTGCATGCATGGCATATAAAAGGCAAAAGCAAATACTTTTTTGATTAAGAAAATACTTGATATTTCTTTCTTAAAGCCTCCTGAAAGATCTAAGCACAGGATCAAACTTCTCCTTTTTCCGTATTTCATTTCCTGCTGCATACTTTGCAACTATGCAGCAAATTAATAAACTGATTAATGCCTAGCTCAGGACACCTAAATTCTGTTTGCAATCTTGACATTCAAATAAACTTTCCTCAAAATCCATCAGTCTAAGTATGTATTTACTTGTTGATCTACATCATATCCAGGATTCTATTAGTATAAAAGTAAAGAAGAGGGAAGGGCAGAGAATAAACCATTGAATCGTTGCAGCCAATTACATCAGAACACTTATCTGTTTGATCTTCTTGTCAATTACTATGAAAAAGATGCTCTTTCCTGAACACTAACTTCACGTGGCAACTCTGGAAGACAGATGAGGTGACATTCACAGGCACAGGATGACAAGCTCAATCTTATTAGAAACACAGAAAGGAAACAGGAAGTTTTCTTTACTCCTGAGCCAAGAGAAGATTGCTTAGCTGACATGTACCAAAACTTACAAGATTCTTTTTGGCTTCAATAATGGTATAGAATGGTAGAAACAACTGAAAATTGTCTAAATCCCTGTTGCATTTTGAGCTTCTCCCAGTCCTTTCAAACCAAATTCAAAACACATACAAAACGCATCCTACAACAACATCCCTTCTCTGGATCCAGAGGCAATAGTGATGTGATAAACTCTTGCATGTTTTCAGCATCATCTCAAATAGCTGAAGTAAATAACATGACAAGCTCGTCACCAACAACTTGCTCTTCATGTTTCACCCAGATGCTGATACAGAAACATGTAGCATTTTAAAATTCCATTATCCACCACCAAGCTATGCACAACTAGTTTAAAGCATATTTCTATATTTACTTTAACAATATTTTTACTGGATAGTTTTCTGCATCTTCCAGTTTATTTTAAGGATAACAAGTCAAAGCTGCAGAGCATGTACTTCTAAAATAAGTAATGAAAAAAAACAATTTAATTTTTAATCAGATTAGCTCAAATATATTAAGAACATTCAGTTTCTCCTTATGTACTATCTTAGTGAAAGGAAAAAACACATTGCACTAGAAATTAATATATGGCAGACAACAAATGTTACCCACAGAAGTGCAATTCTGTGCCTGTATGATAAAG
This sequence comes from Strigops habroptila, assembly GCF_004027225.2. Lineage (NCBI taxonomy): Eukaryota > Metazoa > Chordata > Aves > Psittaciformes > Psittacidae > Strigops > Strigops habroptila. The sequence continues at coordinate 35,197,524 of NC_044281.2, forward strand.
CCATATGCCATCCAGAAAGTTTGGGAATGCAGAAGCAGGAAGGTTACAACAATTACAAGTCATAAAAAGACTGCACAAGAGCAGTTCCACACACAGTGAAGGCAAGTTTAACTTCATCTTTTAGTGAAAAGCTATCAGCGCATTAACTACTTCTTTAAAATATCTCATTTCCAAATTATCAGTAATTATTTCAAATTATTTTCATGTTATCTAGAATGCAATACTGATTAAGTTTCCATTACATTTTGTGACCTTCCATTTTACTGTTAAGTGAGGGCAAATTCAGTTAAAATAGACACACAAAGTCTGCAGCTATTCTCTTTAAATGTTTTTAACAGAAATACTGAATTTTTAACAATTCCTTATTTGCAAATTAGTAAAGATGAGGTATTTAAAAAATACAATTTACCAAAACTATTAATGTACTGTTTTCCCTATCTTAATAATTTTACTGCAAATAAAAATCAAACAACTGCTTCAAACTATCACTAACATTTAGTGGTTTATGAAGAATATCTAACATGGTGATTTATTGCCATAATATATTTCCCTATGCACAATTACTAAGTTTTACATAAAATATTAAGGACTACCAAACTACTCAATTCTTAATTCTGTCTTCCAATCCATGAACATCATGGCAGCAAAGTTCCTGCATCAATAAATACACAGTTACAGATCACTGCAACTTATAGCTATACTTTTTATTCAGGGTTGCACATTATGTGTTTAGAAGCTTATTTCCATTTTGAATTTCACGTGGAGAAAATATACAGCTGACTATAGGATTATATTCAATGTACAACCGCAGGACCATGAAAAGTCACACAACTATGAAGCATTTCTGGTAAGCAAAATCATTTTAATAATTTGGTTTATATTTAAAAAAAAAATTACTCCTCTAAATAATCACTTCTTAAGCACAGTATAAGAGAACACCTCTGCCATTACCATATCAAATCTCATCAGTAGTGATTAAACACACATTTTGCAATGTGTGGCCCAGAAAGCAATTCTTTTGGGACAGCAAGCCCAGGGAGATCATATGGCATTGACTCCACCTCTTTCCTCCTGGCCACTTCTTTATTTGACCAGAGTTATCACTGCAATCAGAGCAGCACACAGGCTTTTCCAAACAGTTAGCAGAAGCAAGGAAAAACAGGGTTGCCATCTTCTTCTAACAACACCCACTGTTACTTAAGCAGAAAAAATAGTTACGAATTCTCTCAATGACTAGTGAAACACACACACGCACATATACACACACAAATACATGTACGTATGTTAAACTTTTTTTGCTTGTATTTTTATTTATAGATAAATAAATGCTTTTCATGAAACAGGAATGCTCAAGAATGGAAGATCAAAAGGTCTATCAAGTTGTGACTCAGACTGTGAAAATCATCAAGAAAACTCCAGGATTAAATTTTATACATTCTACATATTGTATATGTAGAGCAGGTTTTTTAAAACATCTGTAAACATTACACAGTGACTAAGAACGAGGCAAGGGTTCCAAATCCTGCCAAGAAGGATCCGTAAGTAATGGCAGGAGCATTCATCTTCCAGAAGACCAACAGCACTCACACCCAGTGACAGTTGTTCTCACCATATTCCCCACTAGTGGTATATTAACAGGAAAGCTGAGGAAGGCAAAATCTCAATAAAATAGTGGAAAACACTTTGACACTGTTCTTCATTTTAAAAAAACAAACAAAAAAATCAATAAATCCATTTTACAATAAAACAGAGACCATATATCAGCTACGTTGCAATCATAAAAAGTGCTAAGTAAGGAGTCATTCAACATACTCTCCTGGAGTAGGAGAGACCTATCAGGAAGATACTGGATAACTGAATTCCTTTCTACATTTTCTTAGCACAACAGTAATTTCAACAATCAAAAGATTCCTTACTTTAGTTATGAAAATCACAAAGCACACTTAGGAGCATATGAAAACTGGAGTCTTCATTTGCCTGCTCACCAGCAGAAAGCAGCTAGTCCAGCCTTCAAGTCTGTAGTTCCTGATTTAATGAGTAGTTCTATTTACAGCAGAACTAATGAAGCTCCGTTTCCTGCAGATTTGCTCTTACAAGCCCTGTGGCCACTTAACATTAATTACGTCAGTTGCTTCTAACCTTGCCCATGTCTCCATAAGATCCTGCACCTCATAAAACTCTCTATTCATCCATATATTCCCATATCCACACTCACGCTTGCACTCATGCTTTTGTTAACACTCAGCTCTTTCTCATGCCTTTAAACCCACCTTCACATACCATCAGCTCCATCACCTACATATCTGGCTAAGCAAGAGGCAGCATATGCTGTGGCTGGTTTGAAGCTTGATACATGCTGGTTGGCCAGCTGGAGACCACCTCTTTGCTTCCAGGAAGAGCACACAAAATACCATGACCTCCTCACCTTTACGGGTTTTTCTGGGAGGAGAGCTCTCATGTCCCCTCAGATGTCAGCTTTCAGAGACTGGGGGAAGATAATCTTTCTCAGACCTCTCCCCACTCTTATATTGATTGAAACTGACTGGGGGGTTCATACTTATTAAGCAGTAAAAGACACAAAGACAGTGTACTGATACTTCCTTCCAAAGCCAGGATTAAAAGATAACTCAGTTTTGGTTGGTTGCAAAGCATCTTGAAAATGCCCACTGCTGCCCTCCTCCCTTCCAGCAGCTGAAGGCATCTTCTGCATTTCTGCCAGGTGCATCCCACTCAGAGGGACGAGGTATACACGAAATTGACAAAAAGTCAATTTCAAAATTTTTATGCTGCACCCTATGGGCAGCAATGAAACTGTCAACAAGAATTACCATTTCACTCCACTGATGAGTAGCAGAAGGGTCTGGAGCTATTCATAGGGATGGCCACCTAAAACCAAAAGCCATGGAAGTATAAGAGCAGCACTCATCCAGCTAAGACAGTTCACATGGAGCCAAGGCTAGCTGAAAAAAATAACCTTGTCCTGCACTGGGAGCAGGGGAAGAGGGTACTCATGTTAACCAATATCAACTAACAAATGCAAAAGGAGAGCCTAACCCACAGAAACTACCTGTTGCTAGCAGAAGTGTTATCATTTCTTCCTCTATCCACTCCCTCTGTGATTTATGCTTGTTTGTGCCTTGGGGACAGAAAACAGATAACACGAAAACCAAATATTGCACTCTAGAGGGGCAATGACACTCCAGTAGCTAAGTAATAGTCTGGGACACATTAGACCTAGACAGCATTTCCAAAACCTTCCCAGGCTTACAGCACTCCTAGGTGACTAGAAATGTATCTACACAGCATAATGCAGCACTGTGTTGCCAGCTTGAATACCAGAATGAATACGGCCACAATAGTACTGCACTGCACCCAGGCTGAAATGCAGACTGGAGCATCCATCCTGCTTCTCAGGTAGTTTGTACCTATGCAAATAGCACTCTACTAAAACATGTAAGAATATCCTTAGTCATCCTGCCTTAGAAACCAGCCATAACGCTACAGTTCTTCTTTAAATTACTAAGAATTGTAATGAAAGAGTATTTGAAGATAAAAACACTCAGCGAAGTTAGGAAAAGGAGCAAGTACTTATGATAGGCAGCATACATTATCCATTTAACATAAGAGATATAACCCCTGAAACACTTTGGTTTTAATGCCCTTTCTCTTTTTGTCAGCTCTGCCCCTAGAGTTTACAAATTATGGCTCTGACTTGTAAATGTTAGTAAATATCTCCTTAAACCTTACTCAGTGTTTCCATAATTGTATATAGATTCTAGAGAATACTACCCTGCAAGAATAACATCCAAAATAGGTTCTAAAAATAAAACATTCTAGACTATTCTCACATATAACTAAAGGTTGAAAATACAGGCCATTTTATAAAGAAGGGCATGAACAGCATGCTACTTCAATTATAGCTGGATGGGGGGGAACAAACAGCCCACAATACAGTAGAAAAAGTAGCACTTCAAGTGTCACATAGGTTCTGGTTCTAAAACAAGGCTTAAAGCCTGTGATGTATGAAAACAAGAATTCTTCATTTTTGTGAATCGCACTTCCCGCACCAAGCAATCAATAAGCTCTAAAACCAGGCAATTGTTTGCTTGATGAGTTTGTAAAAAAGGCAACATTCCACCCCGAACCGTGTTCGGCTGTGAACGCCTCCCCCGCACCAGTAGCAATACGGATTGCCCAGCGCAATTTGGTGATTCCTTTTTTCAGCCTACGTAATGCCCATTTACATAGTCGTGATATTTTTAAATGTGTGTTCAGAAGCACCAAATAATATAAAAATCAGAAGGAGACAGCCACAGCAGTAGCGTAGCACTCACTTGACCACAGAATTCACAAATGAAATAACGACCAAGTCCACGGAGCACAATAAAACTCCATTTTACAGATTATGCATTCGGAACACTAACCCAAGGAAATCCTGGTCGTGTTTCCCCCCCAGCGAGAGTGTGTCTGAGCACAACAGAACATATCCTGGCTCCTTCGCGAGCCTCCACGCACATTCCTACACCCCTTAGGAAAACAGTGACAGCGAATATAAAAGGAAGGGAAACAATGACATTCTTTTAATAACAGCGATCACTACCGCGTCCAGCACGTTAGCCCCCATCGGTCAGTGCTACACGACGACGCTTTCTGCATTCCCCTGGAACAGGCGCATTCGCCCCCAGCCCGAGCCCTGCTGCTCCAGGGGCAGGCTGATTTTCTCTCGGCGGCCAGGCCAGGTATTCTCCCTGTCTTAAGGCCACCGCAGCCGGAGGCAGCTGCACGGCCAGGGGCCGCATCCGCACGAGGGGCACGGAGGGGACCGGGTCCGCCGCCGCCGTCCCCCCCACGCCGCGGCCGCACATGCCGCGGGTAAACTCGCCTCGCCCCGGCCTCGACCCCCGGCGGCGGCGCGGGCTCCACGTCAGCCGTCCCCGCCGCCAAGAGCGCTGACACGCACTCTCCCCCTGCACTGCCGCCCCCCGGGCGAAGGGCTATGTCACGCCGGACCCGCCCGGGGCGTCCCGCCGCCCCTCGCCGCCACAGGCCCCGCGCCGCCGCCTCGGCCCCACCGCAGCCCCCCGGCACGGGACGGGACGCGGCTCTTACCGCCAGGTCGGGGCTATGGGAGTCCCGCTGGGACACGGCACGAATGACCCCGGCCCGCCAGCGCCCGCTCTCCAGCGGCTCCTCGCCGCCGCCGCCGACGCACAGGAACCGCTTCCCCACCAGCTCCGGCCGCGTCTCCACCGCCACCGCCATGGCCGCCGCCGCGCAGGCACCGCAACCAGCCACCGAGCCCGCTGCTCTACGGGCCGCCCATGGCGGGAGCGGCGCGGAGCGAGGGCAGGCGCGGGGCTCTTCGCCTCAGCGGCGGGCTGGGTGGGCGCCCCTCGGCCGGGCCGGCGCCGCGGGGCCCCTCCGCCGCCGCCTGCAGCCTGACACAAACACCGAGGGGCGGGAGAGGGTCGGGGGCGCGCGCTCCCTCCCTCCCTTACTCGCTCGCTCGCTCCCTCCCTCGCGCGCTCGTTCACCGCCGCGCTGCGGCCCCGACCACTCCGCCCACGCAGCCCACTGCCATGGAGACCGGCACCACGCGCCGTCTCCCTCCGCCAGGCAGCGCGCGGGGAGGGGGCGAGCAGTCGCCGCTGCCGCGCGGCAAAGAGTCCGGCCGCGGCGGCACCGGCACCCGGGTCGGGCTGGCACCGGGACCCCGCGGCGGCGCCTCCCGCCACCGGCAGGGCGGGCCGGGGGCCCCGGGCGTGCGCGAGGGTTCTGGTGCCGCAGAGCGACTGCCCCCGCGGAGGTCGCCTCTCGCCAGGGCAGCTCCGAGCCCCCGCCCCCTGCCCAGCCCCGCGGCGGGGGAGCACGGCCCTCACCTGCACACCTCGGCGGCCGCGGGCGCCCGCTCCTACCGCCACGTCTCGCCGTCTGCGGGTACCGGCAACTGCACATCGTCCTCCCGGCTCCGGTCCCGCGGCGGGGCTGCAGGCACAGCTTCTGCTGGGCACGTCTCCCCGGGTGGCCCGGGGCTGTCCCGCGCCCTGCTCTAGGCGCATCGCTCCGAGAGCTCGGGCTTGGGGGGACCGCTGCAGGAGCCGGGCACCAGGACGCCCATGATTCCGGCCTTCCACGGGTCCGGAGAGTTCGGAGAGGCGCTGCCCTCATCTGCAGCGCCTTCTTCTCCCAGTTTAGCTTGTTAATTAGCTAAACAAAGACAACCATCCAGCTTTTCCTACTGCAAATAAGGCCATGCAACAAGGCTTGAACATGATATTATGATGGACCAAACCATAAATATTATGATGGACCAAACAAACACTGTGTTCTCATAACACACAGTGTTTGTTTGGCCCATCATAATATTTATGGTTTGGTCCATCATAATATCATGTTCAAGCCTTTACAGGCATGAACAACACTTCAGATCCAGTAGACATTGTTTGACACTGAGTGCAAGTGAACAGAGGACATCAGAGCAGCCAGCTCAGGCTCGCATGTACTTCAACCGGGAGAGCTTGGGTTATAACACATAACAAAGCTATGTTCTGTAGCAGTTGCTATCAGCTTATTGTTTTCTCCACGAATCCTGGAGTCATGCTGTAGTAATGCAGTAATGCCATATTTGAGTTCTAAGAGTTTTTCCTTCATGCTATCTAGAGGTGTAGCTTTCGTGAACTTCTTTCTTCACTCATATGCTTGCTCTCAGGAGAGCAGGTTACTGATCTCTCATCTAGTACTAGAAGGCAAATTTGAATAGTGCATTTTTGAAAAATAGGTTATGAGGCTAAAGCAATAAATCAAGACTGCCAACTTAGCTCATTCCCATATATTTCAGTGAAACAACTTCTGGTACAAGAGGAGTTAATTAACAGGAGAAAAGAATCATTCACCATGACAGGTTTGTTCACAGTATTCTAACAATTTATAAAACATAATATTTATACACAAATCTACATCTGCCTGTCATCCCATTGGCAGTAGACTAGGGATGCACAGAGGTGTGCTCTTTAGCTGTAGAAGACACCACAGCACATTTGAGCTATATAAGATCTTCATCAACACTTCCAAGGTAATGCTACAATCAACCCAAGTCCTGCATCTTGCAGAACAAGCAAAAATTAGCTAAGTACAGAGCCATTATTCATAAAGGGTATAAAAAGAAGTTAAGAACAACTAAATAAATATAAAGCTCTTTCAAACTAGAAAGATTAGATCCCCTCTTTTTTAGCCAAAGAGTAATTTGAGTCAGGTGAAGTTCCCGATGACTGGAAGAAGGGTAATATAACCCCCATTTTCAAGAAGGGAAATATGGAAGTCCCAGAGAACAACAGACCAGTCAGTCTCACCTCTGTGCCTGGCAAAATCTTGGAGCAGATTCTCCTGGAAAGCATGCTAAGGCACATGAAAAACAACGAGGTGGTTGGTGACAGCCAACATGGCTTCACTAAGGGGAAATCCTGCCTGACCAATTTGGTGGCCTTCTATAATGGGGCTATGGAACTGATGGACAGGGGCAGAGCAGTTGACGTCATCTACCTGGACTTGTGCAAAGCGTTCGACACTGTCCCGCAAGACATCCTTGTCTCTAAATTGGAGAGACATCAATCTGATAGATGGACCACTCGGTGGATAAAAAACGGGCTCGATGGCCACACGCAAAGAGTTGTGGTAAATGGCTCGATGTCCAGTTGGAAACCTGTAACGAGTGGTGTCCCTCAGGGATCGGTGTTGGGACCGGTCCTGTTCAACATCTTTGTCGGCGACATGGACAGTGAGATTGAGTGCGCCCTCAGCAAGTTTGCCGACGACACCAAGCTGTGTGGTTCGGTTGATATGCTGGAGGGAAGGGATGCCATCCAGAGGGACCTTGACACGCTTGTGAGGTGGGCCAATGCCAACCTTATGAAGTTTAACCAAGCCAAGTGCAAGGTCCTACACCTGGGTCGGGGCAGTCCCAGGCACTGCTACAGGTTGGGCAGAGAAGAGATTCAGAGCAGCCCTGCAGAGAAGGACTTGGGGGTGTTAGTTGATGAGAAGCTTAACATGAGCCAGCAGTGTGCGCTTGCAGCCCAGAAAGCCAACCGTATCCTGGGCTGCATCAAAAGAAGCGTGACCAGCAGGTTGAAGGAGGTGATCCTGCCCCTCTACTCTGCTCTCGTGAGACCTCACTTGGAGTACTGTGTACAGTTCTGGTGTCCTCAACATAAAAAGGACATGATGCTGTTGGAGCGAGTCCAGAGGAGGGCCACGAGGATGATAAGAGGGCTGGAGCACCTCCCGTATGAAGACAGGCTGAGAGGGTTGAGGCTGTTCAGCCTGGAGAAGAGAAGGCTGCGTGGAGACCTCATAGCAGCCTTCCAGTATCTGAAGGGGGTCTATAAGGATGCTGGGGAAGGACTCTTCCTTAGGGGCTGTAGTGGTAGGACAAGGGGTAATTGGTTCAAACTTAAACAGGGGAAGTTTAGATTAGATATAAGGAAGAAGTTCTTTACAGTGAGGGTGGTGAAGCACTGGAATGGGTTGCCCAGGGAAGTTGTGGATGCTCCATCCCTGGTGGTGTTCAAGGCCAGGCTGGACAGAGCCTTGGACCACGTGGTTTAGGGCAAGGTGTCCCTGCCCATGGCAGGGGGGTTGGAACTAGATGATCTTAAGGTCCTTTCCAACCCTTACTATTCTATGATTCTATGATTCTATGATTACTGAATTAGACACTTAAATAGTGTGCAACAACCCATAATGAAAAAAAAGTTACCTGATTCTAGACTGAACTTGTAAATTTGTTACAGAACACTAACATGTTAAGAATAAAATATTTTTAATTTGTTCCAAAAATTCCTGTCACAAAGTGATGACACCAGAATCATGTTTTACAGAATCATGTTTTAGTACAGATTAGAATTCACTAAAGGTTATTGTTCAATGCTGTAGCATTTTGTAGTTGTTACCATACTTCCTGAAAATACCAGCAAGATCAAGTAACATCAACCTGGAGGTGTAAACTCCCATGGCAGGCTGTCAGTTCACAGACATCCAGCGAGAAGGGCAGGACCTTTGCTCAGGTCCCTGCCACACCACTGAGCACAGGGCTCCTCAAACAGCTTTTCAGGTACACCAGGAGAAGACAGCTTAAGAGCAAGCCTTGGCATACTGTCAGGGCAGCTGCACTCCCTGGTCACTCTGCAACTCAGCTTTAGTCTTTCAGTTATTAAGCTTTGAAGAGCTTTTGTTACCTGTATGTGCTTTAGGAAGGTCAAAATTACTATTTTCAGGTGGATCAGCACACAAGAGACCCATGGGTTGCTGAATACATTTCCCACTTAAGCAATTTACTTTCTTAGCCTCTGTTCACCATTTCTTCTTTGCTTCCCCTTTTCTCCTCGTTTCTCTGCAAAGTGCTGGAAACTGGGATAGTGCTAAGAGTTCAGGATGTGGGTAAGCCAACTCAGAGCCTCTGGCTGCAACAGAACATAAAGTAATGGTACTGTGGCCCAAGGCCTGAAGATAACCTAGAGACTAACTTTTTGATAGTCTGTGCTCTATAACATTTCAGGAGGACTTCTTCCTTTCTCAGAAGTCTTTGCAGATGTCAAACCAACACATTAGTGCCCCTTTCCTTCCTCCTCTATTTCCTTGATAAATATTATGCAATACTTCAACTGAAACTTCCAAACACCAAAATTCATGGGATTGAAAGGATTAGGGATGGTATGAATTGATGCATCTTTTGAAGAAAGTGGCATAAGGAAGTCTCTTCTCACAGATTACTCTGAGAAGGCCAGAGGAATCATCCTCTTGGAGCTCAGGGGCAATACCCAGAGGCAAGTACCCATGGACAACAAAACAGAGCTGACATTTTCAGGCTGAAAAAGTCCAGAAAACACCAAAGCAAAATGCCTCAAGGCTGAGCCCCAGGGAAGGAGAGCTCTTCTTTGGAAACAGACTGTGAGGAACTCCCCCACTGCATTCCTATGTCGCCCCAGTGCAGCTCTGGCAGTAAATATGGTGACTGTTCAATTCAGTCACCAAGATTTACAGGTAAAGTAAAAAAGTTCAGCCATCCAAACAAAGGAAAAACAACAGATACTAGATATGACCTGCTGGGTCCATCCTCTCACCCAAATTGCACATCAAACCGATGCTAACCACCTGAGCCCACCTGAAAGAGGCAACCAGATCCTGCCACAAAGGCATGGCAGTAGGAAGATGGCTGAAACAAGACTCCATGTTCTATACTTTCAAGTGTCAAGAAGAGATTCACATTATTTCAAGAATCACTGCATCTTCCATTATTTTTAATATAACTGGAAAAAATATTGATGGTGCTGTTTATATTTTGAACAAATGGCTTCTATGGCTATAGACCCCACTTCAGCTGGGCATTTAATCATCTGAAAAAGCTGTCATGCATATACTGTATTGACAGCATCCTTTAAATCACAGAGATTGCTAAATAAAGGGTGGTTTTTTTGCAGATATTTTCGGTCCCACTTCCCCAAAAGCATACACATTGGTCAGATGCAAAATTAAGGTCTTTACTGAGAGCTATTTCTAACTTTCAGATTAAAATCCAACGCAGCCTGTATTGACAGTAATTGCATCTTATCCATACAGATAAATACTGCATTTAGAAATGGTTATTTCCACTTTGACAGAGGAAGGCAAAATGAATTGTCACTGTCACAACTCTTAAGCAGAATGAATATTGAACCAGCTCTTCCTAAAATTCTATGCTATATACTTTTAGATCTGTTTTACCTTGCCTTGGGAGATAGCAAACATCAGTTTCCTCTAAAGTCGTAATTCCTCAGAAATTTGGACAGTCACACTTAATACTTTCCAGAGCTCAGTATCAGAAATTAAGAACCTATATTTAATAGAAATTTGCATCATTTGGTTCAAGAAGTTTCCTAATGTGAAAATTCATAGCCAAGAGAAAACCAGTTTCTCTCAAACATCAGTTATTTCTACTGCAAAGATAAGGTAAGACAGTTGGAAATCAAAACTTATCTTCTACATAGAGTCCAAGGGCTTTTCTTAATGCATCCTATCAAAACCATCTTTCTTGAAAAGAAAATTACTTGAATGGTGAGGCAGTCCTTGAGAACTGAATGGGACTCAAGGGCCAGTGGGAAAATATGATTAAAGGCAGCTATTTAATGCAGGTGCAAAGTCTCCATTAAACACCTGGGTGTACAAAGGTACACAACTGTAAGAGTTGGGGTTCATGGGATTATTTCCCCAGCTCTACCACTAACATCCCCTATGGTGATTTACTATTACTTGCATCACTGTCTAACAGCCACAACTCCATCTGGGGGTGTCAACTGGCCACTAACTGATCTTTTCCTGTGTTTTGGCTTTCTCACTTGTAAAAAGGCTGTAAATTTACTGCTATATTTACACCACAGGTGATTAGAGCACCCCACCATGCCTGGTATTGCCTTCAGGACTTCCTTGATACCATCCTGGCTGTTGCTGCAGGCACACAAAGGAGGAAGATTTAAGTTTATTGCATTTGCAAATCACTCCAGTCATACCTGCACTAGAAAACACTGTAGTTCACAGGTTGCTACTTCATTCAGTGCTTACAATAGTAAGGAGCACTACTGAACCTCCATGTGATGTTTTGCAGTCAGTTTATAGCCTAAACCAGATAAGCACTCACAGCACACTCAAATCCCAACATTTCTTTCTGTTCCTGTTAATGAAGTATCACCTAAAAATGGCTGAACAAATTAAATAAATACGGCCTTCAATACATCCCCTTCCTCAGAAGCTTGCTGACATCTTAAGATATTAACCCATCCATATTTCGTCTCCCTTCACACACACTCCCCCCCACCCCTCAGTCCCTTATCATCGTCAATCACTTAGCATTGCTTCATACTTGAGCTGATAAAACAGAGCTCACAAACATCCCACATCTGGTTTAAACATGCAGTCACCCAGCTCAGCCCAATGAAGCTGCAAGGGCAGATTTTCCTGAGCCTTGGGACTTCTGCCCTGGAGCTGCTGAGAGGCACGCATCCCTTGTCCTTTACTGTGGAGCTGGCCACCTTCCTCCAGCTGGGGATGGTGCCACCTTTAACAGCTGCCACTCCTTCCTGCAGGTAAGTATTTAACTGCAGCCTGAAGACAGACTGTTACTAGGCCTATGCTACATTTTGGTACCAAACAGCCTATTGTACTCCTGATGAGATTATACTCTATGGAGGTGAAAAGTAGAGGGTGGGGGAACAGCAACAACAAAGCTGTTAGTCTCCACCTTTCCCTGAACATCTGCATGCTTAATTTGTCAGGTGAAACTTTAGGGTCCTACTTTGGCCTTATGTCTCCTTCTAAAACAACCTCTTTGAATTTGCTTGGAGAAAAATGTTCTTAGTTTCTTCCAGCCACAGATGGAAGATGCCATTTCCTAGTTGGCTAATGGTCGCTCAGCACAGGTGCAAGTACTGAGAGCAAGGATGATGCACAGGCTGCATGTTTTTGTGGCTATTTTGTGGCCACCGAAGTAATGTTAGATATCCATTCAAGTTTCTTCCCTACCTTTCAGCAAGCTGTTGATGCTAGCTTGAGGCTTTGGTATTTCTTGGGAATCAGACTGAGCTTTAGGTATGTCTGTCAGCCCCTAACAGAGCTCTCCTGGGATAACACACACTCTAACACCCACAACAAAGAGCCAGAACTGAGAACAAATTCTTATGTAGCTGAGGGAATCTGGCTACATAACAGAACTCTAGAAGAGATCGGGCATCTTCAGAGCCTGAGCAGCCTCAGCAATGCTGATGTTCTTCCTGAAAAGGCCTGCCTTTCAGTGGACTGCTCCCAGCATTGGTGCTCCTTTCTCCTGTCAATCTGAAACTGCCATCCTTAAAAATGAATTAATCACTTTTCCAGGAACCTTTGCCTCCAATACTGCTTCCTCTCACTTGCACCTAAGCTGTATAAAGGCCAGTAAGTGCTTGGTACTGCTGACAGGATATTAGGTAGCAGTACTGCTTGGTATATAGAAATGACTGCTTCTCTCACAGAGGCCTCTAGAGCACAAACTTTGTGTTCAAAAAGTTTCCTAACGTGAAAATTCATAGCCAAGAGAAAACTAGTTTCTCTCAAACATCAGTTATTTCTACTGCAAAGATAAGGTAAGACAGTTGGAAATCAAAACTTATCTTCTACATAGAGTCCAAGGGCTTTTCTTAATGCATCTTATCAAAACCATCTTTCTTGAAAAGAGAATTACTTGAATGGTGAGGCAGTCCTTGAGAACTGAATTTTGTGGGTTATCCAGTGTGTATTTTTACCTAATGTTAAATGTTTGGTTATTGTTATCTCTTATGTTTTTGCAATTAGTAGGTTTAGAAGGTTAGCAGATGGGCAACAGTAAAAACAACAAAAAAACAACTCTGAAAATATAAGTAACTATGTGAAGGCAATTATTACTTCTATGCTGAAGTCTCCTAGAATCTCGTAGTAGAGCTTCTTACTGTGTTGGATGAAAGGTGTTGAAGTAGATCACTTTATGAGCAGATACTGTTGCTGATGGAAAAAAATAGCACATATTCAGCACTGAAATAAATGTATAGATCTGCTCTGAATTAACTGGGAGCTGGATCATGACTCTTATCTTTATTAGAGATCACTGGTGTATTGTGTAGTAAAGATAAAAAAGGGAAAATGAGCAACTATATCTGACTGCAATCTGCTACTCCAAGTGCTTCAATCCACCACGTGGGCTACCATAAGAACCTTTAACCAACTCTAATTTAGGAGGCAGAAGTGTTATAATCTAATTAGTACTCTGTATGTAACTTTCTCAATGTTTATATCAAAGCTTCTTACTCATCTTTAAAAAAAAAATCACTACTAAAAGCTGCATTGGTGCTGCCATCCAGGTGATTTCTTACCTACTAAACTCTAGTTTCTATATGAATTGTGTTGGGGTTATGACCCCCTTCAGAAGCAGGGGCTCTTGCAAACAGCAGCTTGTCCTGGGTTCAGCTATAGCAGTCATTTTTCTCCTGCTTAGTAGCTGGTGCAGTGCTGTGTTTTTTAACTTTCAGCCTGGGAACAACGCTGATAACACCGATGTTTTTAGTTGTTGCTAAGTAATGTTTATTCCAACCAAGGACTTTCTCAGTCTCATGCTTTGCCAGGGAGGAGGGGAAGCCGGGAGGAAGCACAGACAGGACACCTGACCCAAACTAGCCAAAGGGGTATTCCATACCACAGCACGTCATGCCCAGTATATAAACCGGAGGGAGTTACCCGGAAGGCCCTGATCACTGCTCGGGTCGGGCTGGGTATCGGTCGGCGGGTGGTGAGCAATTGTATCCTCTCCCCTTGTTATTTCACTAATCGTTATTATCATTGGTGGTAGCAGTAGTGGTTTTGTGTTATACCTTAGTTGCGGGACTGCTCTTATCTCAACCCGTGGGAGTTACATTCTTCCCATTCTCCTCCCCATCCCTCCGGGAGCGGGGGGAGGAAGAAAGGGGGGGGGGGGGAGTGAGCAAGCGGCTGTGTGGTTCTGAGTTACTGGCTGGGCTCAAACCACTACAGTTCTTTTTGGCGCCCAACGTGGGGCACGAAAGGTTGAGATAACGACAGATCTGACCAGAGTGTGTTTAATCATATTTGTGATAAGCATTCATTGTTACTACTCGTCACAATGGTGATTATTTGGCTCTCAGACTTGTTGCGCTTGATCTCAGAATTTCAGCATGTTGTACCTTACTTACAGCCACTATTTGCTGTTTTAGCGTTTATCGGCTGGGGGGCCTGGGCTAAGGTTCTTGTTTCACTGTACTTCATGGTAATGACTTGTAATACAATAGACTCATTGATCATGAAACTGGTCTGGTTTGTGCTTCCAGCGTGGCCATCACCACTATACATTGGGAGGTATATAATGAAATATTTTAGCAATTGCATATCTTTTTTTTTCTCCTCGGGGGGTAAACTTACGAAGGAAGCATTCTCTTTCACCCCCCGTTCCCCCACCAGCCTATTTGCAACAGCAGTTGAGAGTTCTGAAGGTTTTAGATGGCCTTTGAGTACCCTTGAAACCTGCCTGCTGATTGTGCTGGGGATCAGCATGTTGGCAAACATACGGAGTGTGTTTTACCCACGGCCATCCCGTCGTAGGAACATCCTATTTCGTTTAATGTCAAAAAATTCAGCAGTATCAGGTTCGAATCTGG
Organism: Strigops habroptila; assembly: GCF_004027225.2. Classification (NCBI taxonomy): domain Eukaryota; kingdom Metazoa; phylum Chordata; class Aves; order Psittaciformes; family Psittacidae; genus Strigops; species Strigops habroptila. Next base: position 35,212,727 of record NC_044281.2, read on the forward strand.
TCTAGGGTTAGACGACGATATAGGAGGACCACCAGGAGATTTTCCCTGAGGCTGGACAGTTATGAGTGGCAGGGTGTGTGGGATAGTATGGGCAAGTACCTAGGCCAGTGGGCCCCTCCAGTGCTTTGGAACTTCACCACTGAACAAGTGCAACATCCGGAAAAACTAGTAAAACACTTAAACGAGGTGTGCTGTCGTCCTGGTTATACCAGAGAGGGACAAATTTTGGCAACGTGCTGGGGCTTGGCCTATGCCTACAGAGCCCTGCTCAACACTATCCAGCACCTTCAAAGGGAAAAAAATGTCTCTGGATCTGATGGCAAAGCAACAGACAACGCAGCTATGCCAACTACAAGCACAGCAGCTACTCAGACCCTGACCACAACAGTCAACACAGCTACTCCAAGTACAGCAGCTACATCAACCCCAGTGACAAGCACAACAGCTACTCAAACCCTGACCACAACAGACAACGCAACTACTCCAACTTCAAATACAGCAGTTACACCAACCCCAGTGACAAGCACAACAGCTACTCAAACCCCGACAGCAACAGACAATGTGGCTACTCCAAGCACTGCAGCCACACCAACCCCAGTGACAAGCACAGTAGCTACTCAAACCCCGACAGCAACAGACAATACAGCTACTCCAAGCACCACAGCTACACCAACCCCAGTGACATGCACAGTAGCTATTCAAACCCCGACAGCAACAGACAATATGGCTACTCCAAGCACCGCAGCTACACCAACCCCAGTGACAAGCACAGTAGCTACTCAAACCCCGACAGCAACAGATAATGCAGCTGTTGGTGTTACTCAACTCCCAAGCACAACAGCTGCACCAACCCCAGCAATAGACATTGCAACCACTCCAATCCTAGTGGCAGACACTGCAGCCACTCCAACCACAGTGACAAACACTGCAGCTAAACCAAATGTCCAGTTTGTGACAATGTCTGTTGCCCCTGTAAGCAAAAGCAGACGAAAGGCACAAAGAGCAACCCGCGAAGCGAAGAAAGATGAAGACCCAGTGCCATTACTATATGCAACAGCACCTGAACAAGAGTTACTACTACGTGGGTCAGAGGAAGAGGAAGAAGAAGAAGAGGTCACTTCTCGACCCCGGACCTCAACCGAACTACGGAATATGCGAAAAGATTTCACCCGTCTTCCAGGGGAGCACATTGTCACCTGGTTGCTCCGGTGCTGGGACAATGGGGCCGACGGTCACGAACTAGAAGGTAGGGAAGCCAAGCAGCTGGGATCACTTGCTAAGGAAGGAGGAATTGACAAAGCGATTGCAAGAGAGAAGCGAGCCCTCAGTCTTTGGAGGCGGCTCCTGGCAGCTGTGAAGGAAAGGTTTCCCTACAAAGACGATATTACGAATCGCTCAGCCAACTGGACCACGATAGAGAAAGGCATCCAGTCCCTGAGGGAATCAGCCATTATAGAGATGATCTATCGTAGGCCGGATTCCAGGAACACATCCGTAGACCCAGATGAAGTCGAATGTACATGACCCATGTGGCGGAAACTTACACGGAGTGCGCCATCATCATATGCCCACACATTGGCATCAATGACCTGGAATGACGGAATATCACCAACAGTGGATTGCCTGATTCGTCAACTCCGAGAGTTCGAAGACAATCTCACCCCTTTCATCATTTCAGCTGTGGAAAAACTGTCCCAGGAGTTCAAACAATTGAGAGACGATTTATCCGATCTATCCAGCTCTCCACACGTACCAACCCATGTCTCAGCTATTAACAGAAGGCGCCCTACTGCTCGAGAAAGAAAATATAGGAGGTACACGCCACGGGCCACCCTATGGTTTTACCTGCGGGATCATGGAGAAGACATGAGAAAGTGGGATGGAAAACCTACTTCAGCTCTGGAGCAACGGGTGCGTGAACTGAAGAGGAGAACAATGGTCAAGGATGATCCTCCCAGGAAAGCTGCTGCTCCAGTCTCTGGCGAGCAGTTTCCCAGATGGAGCGAAAGAGCTGATTTTACTCCAGCTCCTGTGATAAGGAATACTAATCCCTTTCTACAAGACAGAAGTGGAGAATTTTGTGATCACTATTAGAGGGGCCCTGCCTCCAGCCAGGTGGAGGAGAGGGATAATCGGGTTTACTGGACTGTGTGGATCAGATGGCCTGGCACATCAGTCCCACAGAAGTATAAGGCTCTAGTAGATACCGGTGCACAGTGTACTCTGATGCCATCAAGGTATCAAGGGGTGAAACCCATTTCTATTTCTGGAGTGACAGGAGGATCCCAAGCATTAACTATGCTGGAAGCTGAAATCAGCCTGACTGGGAGGAAGTGGCAAAAGCACCCCATGGTAACTGGTCCAGGGGCTCCATGCATCCTTGGCATAGACTATCTCAGGAGAGGGTATTTCAAAGACCCAAAAGGGTATAGATGGGCTTTTGGTATCGCTGCCTTGGAGACAGAGGAAATTAAGCAGCTGTCCACCTTACCCGGTCTCTCAGAGGATCCTTCTGTTGTGGGGTTGCTGAAGGTCGAAGAACAACAAGTGCCAATTGCGACCACAACAGTGCACCGGCGGCAATATCGCACCAACCGAGACTCCTTGATTCCCATCCATAAGCTGATCCGCAGACTGGAGAGCCAAGGAGTGATCAGCAGGACCCGCTCACCCTTTAATAGCCCCATATGGCCAGTGCAAAAGTCTAATGGAGAGTGGAGATTAACAGTAGACTATCGTGGCCTGAACGAAGTCACACCACCATTGAGTGCTGCCGTACCGGACATGTTAGAACTTCAGTATGAACTGGAGTCAAAGGCAGCCAAGTGGTATGCCACAATTGACATTGCCAATGCATTTTTCTCAATCCCTTTGGCAGCAGAATGCAGGCCACAGTTTGCTTTCACTTGGAGGGGCGTCCAGTATGCTTGGAACCGACTGCCCCAGGGGTGGAAACACAGCCCTACCATCTGCCATGGATTGATCCAGACTGCACTGGAACAGGGGCAAGCTCCAGAACACCTGCAATACATTGATGACATCATCGTGTGGGGTGATACAGCGGAAGAAGTTTTTGAGAAAGGGAGGAAGATAATCCAAATCCTGCTGAAGGCCGGTTTTGCCATAAAACGGAATAAGGTCAAGGGACCTGCACAGGAGATTCAATTTTTGGGAATAAAATGGCAAGATGGACGCCGCCAGATCCCCACAGACGTGATCAACAAGATAACAGCAATGTCTCCACCAACTAACAAGAAGGAAACACAAGCTTTCTTAGGTGTTGTGGGGTTCTGGAGAATGCACATCCCAAATTACAGTCTGATTGTAAGCCCTCTCTACCACGTGACCCGGAAGAAGAATGAATTTTGAGGAAACCAGACGAGCTCAGCAGTGACCAGATGAGTTTGGCGGTATCATCAGCAGGCAGCAAGCAACACTACGTACCGTCCCTCCTGCCCTGAAAGACTATTACAAGAGATGGAGCCTGACATCATGGACTGGATGAGTTCAGCAATTTTACAGGGATTGGTCCATGGACTAGGGAATGATATCTTTCTCTGTGTGTGGGTGTGGGTGTATATATATGTGTATATATGGGACAGGGGTGATGGTGTGCTGAGAGATGTGGGATCTGAGCATGACGTGAATGGTATGGAATAAGGGGTGGATACTGTCCTGGGTTCAGCTATAGCAGTCATTTTTCTCCTGCTTAGTAGCTGGTGCAGTGCTGTGTTTTTTAACTTTCAGCCTGGGAACAACGCTGATAACACCGATGTTTTTAGTTGTTGCTAAGTAATGTTTATTCCAACCAAGGACTTTCTCAGTCTCATGCTTTGCCAGGGAGGAGGGGAAGCCGGGAGGAAGCACAGACAGGACACCTGACCCAAACTAGCCAAAGGGGTATTCCATACCACAGCACGTCATGCCCAGTATATAAACCGGGGGGAGTTACCCGGAAGGCCCTGATCACTGCTCGGGTCGGGCTGGGTATCGGTCGGCGGGTGGTGAGCAATTGTATCCTCTCCCCTTGTTATTTCACTAATCGTTATTATCATTGGTGGTAGCAGTAGTGGTTTTGTGTTATACCTTAGTTGCGGGACTGCTCTTATCTCAACCCGTGGGAGTTACATTCTTCCCATTCTCCTCCCCATCCCTCCGGGAGTGGGGGGAGGAAGAAAGGGGGGGGGGGGGAGTGAGCGAGCGGCTGTGTGGTTCTGAGTTACCGGCTGGGCTCAAACCACGACACAGCTTTAGACTGAAGTCACTTTGATGTTGATGTTACTTACCCTGACATAACTAATACAGGTGGTGGTTATGGTAAGGAAATCGCTTAGCATGCTGCTACACAATACACACAATAAAAAGCCAATGGGAACTTTTAGGCTCTAGAAAAGCTCTAAAGCCCAGGTGAGAAACAGCTGAATTTAGCTATTATTAGACTATGCATTGCTAAGGGACAAAGACTTGACAATATCACTTATGGCTACTTCCTTGTTTGGAAAAAACAAAACCAGGTGATTGGGTCTTTCTGAAACTGAAGTAGAAAGAAAAGCTCATAATCACCTAAAAAAAAAAAAAAAAACAAACTTTTTGCCAGCTCTTCTTTTTGTAAGGTTCTATAATAACCATTCTTCTCAGTTTCTGTCTGTCTTAGCCTCACTCTTACTACTCTGCTATCCAAATTCCTTTGCATTTTCCTAATGCAACTGTAGTACTTTCCGTATATGTTTATATCATTAGGCAGAATTGTTTAATATCAGCTTTGTCTAAACCAGTAACGATCACATGTGGTAACTACCCTTGAACAAACTTTTCTGATGGCTATTTTTGTGTGATGCTAGTTCTTCTTTCCTCCTGCCAGCATACTGGCTCCAAATTGGATTAAAACCAATACACGGGCTTCTTTCTTGTATTCCAGCTGCCCGTCTTGTTGAGTTTCTGTGTCAGGACGGGTTAACAAATTAGTGTTAATTGTGTCCTGCAATTCAGCAATAGCTACTATCTAACAATTTTTAACTCTTTCGTAAATATTGTCTTAATATTTCATAGTGTTGTATAGCACAGGATGTAAACAAATTATGTTACAGATTCCGTGCTGATCTTATTTTTCCTGGCACTGTTATCCCAATTAAAACTCACAAATTTTCTATTGAGCCAGTAACAACTTTGATTAATTTACTGTTCTCATTAGGAGTGTTCCAGGGCCTATCTCACATTTGTTAAGGCTATACTCAAAATTGGCCTTGGAAAGGGAATTAAGTCTGCCCTTACTGCAAGAACTGTAATGAAACATTACATCTTATAATGACAGTCTGAAAAGGCATAGACCTACATCAGCAGAGACATGAGAAGGGACTTGCTCAGATGTGCTTAGTCCTCAGTAGTTGCAGGTATCTGAATTGCTGCTGTTCCCAATGTAACTAATGCTCAATCACATTTCTTTATATCATTATTTTCCTATTGCATATGGCTTCTGGACCTGAAGTTTCTATTAATTCTAAGAAATTAGTCTCTTCAAATTTTTATCTATACAGGGACTTATCTGGTCCTGTCCCATGCTATTTTGTAGTATGATGTAGCAGGAATCCTAAGAAAAAATATCTGCATATTTATAATATTCCAAAATGCTCTTAATACAACACCTGAAGAAATTTTAGTGAGGTATGTGTAGATGGTTGCATGCAGGACACAGACCTGAACGCAAATTGCACACGTCTCCAGGAGACCAAGCTCCTTTCAATGAGTGGTCTGAAAGTGGGCTTGCTCTCACTGTCGAGTCCTAAATCCAAGAAACTAATGGATGCCAGTTACTGCACTCCCTTTCTACATTTAGATACCGATCATGCTTTAAGAGTAATAGGCCAAAATACTTGTTAGCTCTAATATTAGAAGTACATGAAGGGAGACAAAAGGAAAAATAGTATCTGAAGATAAATCTCTGCATTTCGGTCTTCTATTTTTTCCCCTCCCTGTCATCTTTTCCCTTTCAATCAAAATGCTGTTTCAAGGTAACTTCGATATTACTGAGTTGCAGCAGTAATTATATGGGAATATTCATTATTTGACCACATCTAAAGAAAGATGACCCCAAATTATAAAACATTGAGTTGCAATTGTAACTGCAATAAGAGAATACAGTGTGCAGAAAATTCCCCAGCGCAAGCTGATTTGTATCTAAAAGCACTAGGTGTAACCTGGACTTCAGAAAAGGCCAGCAAGTAATTTTTGCTGGCCCTGTAATCCCAGTGATGTTATTTACCTGAAGCAGACTTTAGATGACTGCACAGAGATCTGAGATGATTCAGAAAGGTGAAGGTCCAAGGCAGGTGGTGAGCCAGCCTGTGTGTCTGTGCTGATGTCCTAGACTGGGGAGTGATGTTCCCTTTACAGGAAGAGGAGTCAAATGGCTCTTATTAAACCCATAATTTGCGACTCTTGTATGCCCAAATGTAATGCAAATCTGCTGTCCTTCTTGTTTGAAATTACTGACAACAGAAGGATGAAATGGAAGTTCAAGGAAATGGTTATAATAAGCACCACCTCAGAGCCTCATGCTGACTCCAGTTTTCTTATGTCTTTCCCTGCTTTGAACTCTCTAAGTTATGTCCCAGCAATTTTACGCTTGTGTTTTGTGTTAGGTGAACCCTTTTAATATAAAAAAGGTCTGAAAGTGCATGTCTGGTGATAACTGCTAATTCAGTTAAGACCAAAGTCATCAATACAAGAGATTTTAGTAGTGCTTACAGTTGTGATGCAACTCATTGAAAGAGAAATAAAGTAAGGGTAGATAACTAATGTCTTCCTTCCAGCATTTGCATTAGCTACAAGACTTGTTCTATGCCAAGGATGATAGAGCTTGAATAGTTGATTTGTACCCAAGAGCCCAGTGGGTCAACCACTCAAAACAATAAAGGTGACTTTAATTCAGCTGATCAACACAATTAATTGTTAAGTATGCATCATTTGTGGAGTTAGTGGTCCTAAGTACTTCAGAGATCACCTGCTGAGGTTCCTGAGTTTTAGGTTGCGCTTTAGGGATGGTGCTGGTGGGGTTTCTTTTTGTTGGTGATGGGTTTTGGTGTGGGTTTTTTGCGGTGGGGGTGTATGTGTGTTTGGTATTTTTGTTGTTTTGTTTTTAACTCTATGTGTTACTTTGGGTTTCATGCATCTTGGTGGATTGTTTTCTAAAATGTGGGAGAGAAAAAAAAGAGCATGTGGAAGAACTGTGCCATACAGGAATATGGTGGGAAAGGAAGTTATAACAAACCAGCTCCTGATTCCTGTCTTTGACTTGTTGGATGGTGCCTTTTGGTGTCAATTTTTGATGGCTAACAGTTCTTTCTAGCAACTTCTGGGAGACAAGAGGTATGCAAAAAAGGGAAAATCTCGGCAGGAAGAAGTTTTGATTTGTCTAGACAGAGCTTCCTTGACATAGTGTAGATAATTGCTCCCTAGCCTCCTGCAGACTACCAGCTCCGAGCAGCTACAGCAGCAGTGTATTTATGCCTGTTAACCAGAAGTTCTGCCTGTTGTTTTTCCTGCCTTCATCACTTTCCACTGCTATAGTCCAGCTATGTTATACCAGGACAAACATTCAGCAAACAGAATGTCTAGACAGGCTGAAGACTGTCTGTGCTCCATTCTTCAGAGTCAACTTTCCTAATAATTAAAAGGCTATTTGGAAAGAGAAGATGGCAGAGTTCCTACTATGAGACATCTTCAGGCTGCCTTCTGAAGCGAATATGGAGTAACAGACTCTGGTAGGGATTTCTAGCAGTGCACAAAATTCCTGTGCAAACCTCCCCCTTTTCCCCAGAGAGGCTTCAAGCATTTGACAGTTATTGCTAATGTCTTAAACAGCTTGCACTTGTATTCTAAGGATACAATACTACACAGAAATGTACCCTGTTAGCTGGTAATGTCCTGTTTAAATAACAGAGGAAAGGGCTAAAAGGTGACTTCCTTGCCACAGAAGACATGAAGGATCTTTTTGAGGTAGAAACAAATGGTTTCCATTTAAAGCATGGGACCTGCGGACCAACAGAAATATTTTGCTTTGCATATATGCTAGTTTTAGAAATGCTAAGCAAGTAAGCAAAGTAACTTTTTTCCATATAACCTTTGCTTTCTTCAGAGCTGACCTTTATGACTCTGTATAGTAAAAAGCAAGTACTTGTTTCCTGCAGGGTGGAAATTAATGTTGTCTCTAGAAGCTTTGTAAACTGAAAGTTTGATTAAAAAATAAGGGCTGATGATCCTGTCATTGTTAATCTACCTGCACACTCTGTATGATTGTGCCATAATGTCATAGAAAACTCAAGCTTTGATTTCAGATCCCAGAACAAGCCTGGGAGGCTTTGCAAGAGGATGGAGGATGGGAGGGCAGGCACCCTCTGCAGCATTGCAGCACTGGCTGTTGAATCCTTGTGCTGCTTGCACGAGCGAGGACGCAAGGGTGCTCCTATCCAGCCATGCCTTTGGGGTCCACTCCAGCTCCCCTTTCCCTGGGTGTCTGAAGATTCCTGGGAAGCTTTTTGATAACCTTCTTAACTTCCAGTGAGGTTAGAACAGCATCCTTGTGTAGGTGCTTAGTACCCTGCACTCTTTAAAGCAAAGCAAATTTTGCTGTGTTAAAGAAAGATGAGCCCTTCAAGAACAGAGAATATCAACAAAGCCTTCAGACCAGTGGCCAGGGTATTGAAAAGCAGCACACAAGATGCCCAGATCAAAAAGGACAAACAACTGAATGAGAGCACCCACTAGATGGAGTGGCTAAAAGGGGATAATGTTTTTACCTGTATTGATGACAATAAAAGGTAGGTGGCAGGTTTACTAATTTATGCCATTCAAAGTCGTATAGAGTTAACAAAAATCTGGTTACAATGTTCAGTACACTAAAGTAGTGGAAAAAATTTGGGTTAGAGCTAGAAATTTCCCATAAAGCATTTAGGGACTAGAAAAAAAGTAATTTAAAGAAGGTTGCAATTTAATTTGTCAAGAGATTGAAAGGTGATTTAAGCATGCGTAAATCCTTGTAGAGAGAAAATGAGTACAAGAGAGCTCTTTAATCTATCACTTAAGAGTATAGCAAGAACCAATAACTGGAAACTAAAGACAAATGCAAAGTTTAAAAGCATGTGTCCTTTTTCCTATAGGGAAAAACAATTCACTTACGAAAATTAAAAAAACCCAAAACAAATAACGAAACCCCTAAAGGTCTGATGCCTTCAAATTAATGTCCTTTGTCGGCAGCACTGCTCCTAGAAAACAAAGGTTATCTAACGCAAAACACGAATTAATGATTTCTGGATTTCTGTGTCTTGGGTTTAAGTCAGATGAAATGATTTGATACTCCCTTACAGTTTTAAAATCTGTAAAATGAGACTTCTTCCCCAATTCAGGGGAGAATGCAGAGAGAGGACAATTCTTGGGAGAAAAGGAACCCAAGCAATGAAGAGACAGAAAGCATTGCTCCAACGGGGGGAAAAGAAATAAAAAAGATACTGTATTATAAAACAGATTCCTTAAATGCATGTTTTGGTCAGTAGTTTTGACTACACCTGTCATTCATAGGACGAACAAGGAAGGCATAGTGAAATCAGCTGGCTGAAGACTAACTTTCAGTTGTACGTAGGAATTGCTATCCAGGCTCACTGCAATGGTCCCCCCTGAGTAGCTCTCCCAGCTAATCATGCAGTTATGCCCTGGAAGGATGGGAGAGGGAGAAAAGGAAAGGGAAACGTGACAGTTCAGTGTCCTTTGCTGGCAGCCTTTTGACTTGCTGGATAATGTATGATGTAGTCCTTCACCTCTTGGTATTGATTAGGCTCTTCTGTAACTGTGTGTGGGAGTTTGGGCTCCGCATTTCAACAGAGATGGATGTAATAGAATCTAAGTGTCTAGAAAACGTGCCATAAGGAACTTGGCTTGTTTCTTCAAGGGAATATGTAATAGCTTAAGTACTGGTTTCAGTTTTTAAAGTTGCTGCAAAAGGAAATTAACACTTTTCCTTCCACACTTGAAGGAGACAGGATCAAAGGCTTCTGAATACCCCTTGACTCAGCTAACTTTTTGATAAAAGGCAAAGCTTCCCAGTAAGGTAATGAAGGACTAGTAAACATAGCTAAGAAAAGGCATGTAATCTCTGTTGAAAGGCTTCAGGAACAGGTAGGACAAAACATCTGTCCAAATGACATGGGGTGATCCTCGTTTTCTTATGCAGCAGATAAACTTGGGGCCCTTTCTGGCTGTAAGTTTTTTTGGGTTTTTTCCTGCTTCTTCTGGGCTGATGGCCATGAGCTTGTGCACTGTTTAGCTGGAGGCTAGGACTTTCTGCAAATGGATATTATGCTGAACAAGGTTCTAAGTGTTGCCAAAGAATGTATATCTCCTCTTGATTCTAAGTAAAATCTATCAACCAGTTCAAAAGGCAAACATTGTTCCCTGATAAAATGCATCTGGTGTGCATATGAGCTTAGTCAGCAGACTATAAAATAGCATAAGCTTTCCACAGTGATCAGAAACATCAAAAGCAGAAAGTGTATTTAAAAAAAAAAAACAACCCTCCAACAGATTGTTATAATTATTAAATGTGATGCATCACAAATAGTGATAGAATATAGCTGACATGATATTACGCAGACAGGAAGAAATAATATGGCTTTGGTCTGCGTCTCTGTATACAGATTTCAAAACCCTGAGAGAGGGTGGATCATTAGACACCAGAGTATGTGTAGCCCATCATTTAAAATGGGTTTGCTCTCATGAGAGGGGCATATATTTACTGGAACATACAGGTGCAGCTTTTGAACAAGTTAAGAGCTTTAATGCCACTCTACCTGGGAACACAGGAAGATTAAACTATGCAAATCTGTTCAGTGGACTGCCCTACTGAGATGCATTGGTGTATAACCCTGGTGTGTGGTTAAACTTTTCTACAGAGTAATGCTTGCAGGTTCACGTGCAATACCTGTCAAAAACCTTCCTGTTTAAAACTTATCAAAACAGAAGTAGGGGAGCGACAGAAACAACACTGCTGCTTTATGGGAGTCTCTCAGGTACTCTCAATGATCTGGAAATTAGCTTCTCTGTTGCCTCTGCTTGCCCTTGCATGGCTGCATCCTGTATGTTTTCAACTCCAAATGGAAGCAATAAGGTAGGATGGACATATGACTGCTGCCAGGAGAGCAAGTCTCAGATGGAGCTGTTCTGAACTTTCCCCTTCCTCTTTAGATCACATTTCCTTAAGAAAAAACCTAGGGGGGTGCTCTTACATTTCTGCTGAGGAAAAAAAGGAAACCAGAGGCATTTAACCCATTGCAACCAGTCTTTAAAAACTGATACAACCAATCAACAGTTGCATGGTAAGCCTTTTCATAGCATGGTGAATTTTCTGGAAAAAAAAAAAGGGGGGGGGGGGCAGAAGTACCTTTTTATTATTTGCACTTTTAATCAGATTCATTGGGTGCTGTCTGAATTTCTGATTGCCTGGCTCTATTCTATTATGCTGCAGTCAAAACAGGCTAGAGGTGGAGTGATGAAAATGCTTCGACTTTTTATTGACAGGGCTGTTCTGGATTTCTTTCAGTGCTCTGTCTTGGCCTTATCTAGTTTCCCTGACCTATAACTTGCTGAAGTAACACCTAGACCTGTCTTTTGTAGTCTTTATCTCCAAATTCTGTATTGCTTAAGATTCAGTACTAACTGAGATTGTCAGGGCCCCACAAGTCAGGAAACTGACTTCAATAAACCCTCCCCCAAACCATTAATTTTATGTTCCTGTTGCTTTTCGAGTTTTTGCAGGTATATCTGGTAACGTGAGGGGAAGAAACTATTCAAAACCTAAGGATTTTGCCTATTGATATAGCAAGAAGTAATAATATTAATGTAAAGAAGCAAGAGCTTAAAAAGGAACATGAGACTGCATAATAAAACTGTGAGAACAACAGTGGTTAAACCTACCACGTTAAAAAAATATGCAGAAACACCCATTTTAAACTGTTTCTTTTTTTTTTTCATTAATTTAGATGCTTCACATTCCTAATTGCACACAAACATATTTCTGAAAAACAAGGCAACTTACAGCCTCTTGGTATACTGTCCGTAAAAAAATCACTTACGACACAGTTGTGTTGGACACCAACCGGCTTTGCCAGGTTTCCCGGTGAGATGCTGCATTGGGAGGCTGGAACACACACAACAGCAAGAAGTGGCATCTCCAGAATTTTGCACAAAAGGTTTAGCGGCTTGATTTTAATAAAACGTCCTGAGTATTGCCCAATGATCACTCTCAGATGAAATCTCATCAAGGCAGTAGGTTACCAGGCTGTTTATCTTGTGATCAGAGCCTACCTTTGCTGTCACTTCATGCATAGGAAAGATACATGAAGAGTTAAATAGTGGAAGTTAAATAATAAATTTCAACCATATTCATTAATAACCAGTTATGAGAATAGCACCAGCTTAGAGTATTCTAAGGAACAGTCATCTTCACCTGCTCTGTATTCTGGTGTCTCAACAAATAAACTGGTATTGTCTGTTCCATATTCTGGCTCCGAAAATGTCTCTGGTATGATTCAGTAACTGACAGAATTCGTTTTTTGTTTTTTTCCAAATTGTTCTATATTTGAGACTAATTTAGAACATTCATACAAAACAGCAAAGTTAAGAAAAACCCAGCACTGACTAAAATACATGAATTTCCAGGAGCAGCATGAAAGTGGTGCTGTCTCTGGGGAACTCATCCTCCTAGCGCAGGGGGCCCACAGTCACCATTGAAAGCTGTCAAAAACTGGCTAGTGTCTTCCTAAATGTTGCCCAATTGCTGTTTTTGCAGCTGCAAAGTAGGAAAAATGTTTGTTTACCTGTAAAGGTGAAAGTTAAACATCAATGCTTGTATGCATACATTGAATTATACCAAAGTTAAAAGAAAACTGAAGATGGGTGACCTTTACAAGTGATTTTCCAAACACTGTTACAACTATTTAAAGCAACTTTTAACTATAGTAAGTGGCTTTGGAGAGGGGGGGCTTAAAAAATATCCTATAATGAGAGAGCCGTGTCTTCCTTATATAAAAATAGACAGACATATGAGTAAGACACCCCAGGTTTGAATAAGTACACGGCATGGATTTAATTGTCATGCCACTCCCTGTGTTTCTACTATGCAGGAGCATGGATTATCAGTCTGTGTGAACTGGAATACAAGGAAGTCCATGAGGCACCATTCTGCCTGTCTGCTGGGGGCCCAGCAAACACCACCCAGCTTCTTCAGCTGAATTAAGTCTCAAAACATTCTATGAAATAAAGCGTTATCTTCTTAGCAAGATAAGATACTCTTAGGAGCCATCTGCCTTTACCTTTTAAAAAATGCCTCTTTAAATGTAAATTTAGTTTTCCACCAGAGACAGTATTGCCATGGCAACAAATGCAAGAAAAATAAATGTCTTTATACAAAATAGAGTGTGGGTTTTTTTCCCCTCTTAAACATACTTTATATGAAATAAAGTATGCAGCTATGGAATTAATGTATACACTATCTCCGACAGTAAAAAAGAGTATCAGTCTTTTCCTGGAATGGTTCTCTGAGATAGTATCAAACGCACAATTGCTTGCAGTAAAGAAACACATTGTGTACTTATTTAACATGCTATAAACTAGAGCTCTCATCTTGCAGTTACTCTACATGGACTGGAATGCTACAACCTTCAGTGGCGTGCTATGCATGCAGCAGGATCTGCCTCTGCACGAGTTTACAGAACTAGAGTCTAAAATGTAATCTCTCCTAAGTAATTTATATTTCAGATGCCTTGGTGTGTAAGTTTGCTTTGGACAGTCTACCACTGGAGAGGTTTGTTATTCAAGGAGCATATAAGTACTAGTTCAAATTTCTCCCTTCACTGAATGCAATGAAGAATGCATTCAGGTTAGGTTTAAAAAATAAGATTAATGAGTGGTGTACTTTAAATTGCCCACAAACAAATTCCTCCATCTCTTTCTGCATCTGTTACCCCCTACAGAGGTTGAAGTAAGGAGAGACCCAAGATGGACAATATCATTATTTTTAAGATGTGAATCCCTGCATGGTAAAAACAAACTTCATTTTTATATTATTGTATACTTTTCCATGTCAAGCTTCGAATGTCACAGTATACAACTATAGTGACAGTTTTCAAACACTGTCATTGTTGAAATGTTCCATGTTTGTTTATTTACCCTCTTCTTTCTTTCCCAAGTCACTTTTAGCCTTTTGACTGCACGTGTTGTGTTTCAAGGCTGCAGAGGAGTTAAAATGCCTGTGCTTGGATTTTACCTGTTTGAGGAGGTGAGGAATTCTGCTGCTTGCCTGTGGAACAGAAACCATACTGCACTCACCTTGCACCTCTCATCTGAATAAGACAATGGGTTACAAAGATTAAGCCATTTCTTCTCACTGTATGGTAGGCAGGAAAACTACATATTATCCTCACATAAGTATATGTTGAAGAACTGATTTCTGCTATAGATTGTGATGCTGACCTTGGTATGTCATTCACTGTGAGAGAGTCAGCAGGAATGGTGTTGAAAACAGCAACCTCTTTGCCCGAACTGCTGATTGGCATGTTCAGTAGCATTGGCAGCTATTGCTTTGGGTACCACTTTGTTAGATTTGTTGGTATGAAAAGAGTAAAGTTGAATGTTTCCAGCAATGGTATGGGCAGAACTTTCTACAACCTCCTCTTCAGAGAAAAGAGAAAGCAGTCTGTTTTGGAAAAATATTCTCCTTTTACGTGTACGAACAGTTATGCATTACATGTAAAGCTGGTATGCAAAGTTGGATTGCAATGGATTAGCTAAGGCATCAGGGAGTAGTCAGCTTCCCCTGCATGTCTTGACCTGCCAGACCATGAGCTTGACAAGAGTATCTAGGCTGGGTCATGCTGTGCACGGTCTTACCCAGTGTCCTGCCTTGGGCAGTGGCTGCTAAGGAAGGAACAAATGTAATAAGGCACACTGGCACTGATCCTTCCCACACATGCTCTCCTGCCCTCACAGTTACCTGAAGTTTTGGATCAACTACACGTAGCAGTCTGCACGGCCTGTATAAGGATGTGTCCTTAGACAGCCGTGGGGACTGAGTGCTTGTAAACAAGTATGGAGGAGAAGCACCTACCTGCAGCAGTTCATACAGGTGCTGGAGCCCTGGGGAGTCAGCCGGCTTCACAGCTCTGCTCTCAAAGTGAGGACTTCAACTGGGTAAAGTGCTGCACCCTCATCCAACCCCTCCAGCACACGCACAAGGGGCTGGGCACGCTGTGTCCCACAGCAAGAGAGACTTGAACACGTGAAATGAAGGTTTTGGGACATCCTACAGCACATAGGATATGAGCACATGGGGGATGCAAGCAACAGGTAAAGGCAACGGGTCCCAACCTGCCTTTCTTCTAGAGTTGGTCGCTGTGCTTCGAAGGGAAGTGATGAGGGGAGAAAGGGTGCCTTATTGCACTCTTTATTCATTCTATCTGCTCCTTTCTCCTTCGTGCACAGGCTCCGTTGGTGCTGTGCAAAAGCTGTGTTCCTGTGGCAGTCTAAAACCAGACGGCAGTGCTGCAGGACACCCGAGGACGAACCCACCGCGCAGGCAGGCCCTGCCCGCCACCGGAGCGGGCCAAGGCAGAGCCGGGCCGTGCCCGAGGATGAACACGCACCCATCTGCTCCTCCCGCCGCTGGCAGGGTCGCGCCCCACACCTCCCGCCACGCCCGGGCCCGCGCCGCCGCCAGGGCGCATGCGCGCGGCCGCTGAGCCAATGGGGCGGACAGGGGCGTGGCCGCGCCATTCGGGCACGGCCGGCGGAGGGGACGCGCGGCCGCCGCCGTGATGGTCTCTTGGATGATCTCCCGGGCTGTGGTGTGAGTGCCGGCCGGGGGGGAGCGGGCAGCGGGCAGCGGGCAGCGGCTTGTCGCCCGGGCGTGGATGGGCCCGGGGCTTCCCCCGGCGGGGCCGGGCCGGGCCGGACCGGACCGAGCCGAGCCGAGGGAGGCGGTGCCCCTACCCCTTTCCCCCCACCCCTTTCCCCCCTTTCTCCCGTTCCCTCCTTCCACCCTGTCCCCCTTAGCTGGGCGCCCTGCGCCCGTTGGGCGACCTTCGAGCCGCCGTTGGACCGCGGGCGGCAGAACGGCCGGCTTCGCCACTCCCGGCGCAGGTGGGGCGGCTTCCTCCGGTGCGGCGGGGGCCGCGTCGTGCGGGGCCGGCTGGGCTGCGGTGAGGGGAGTGGGCGCCTGGGCCGAAGTGTCGCGGTGCTGCATCATCCGACGGCTTAGAAGTGCTGTGTTTAAATAAACTATTCCGCTGCTAGGAGTTTAATCAGTAGCACCCTACTCTCTCGCTCTCTATCTCTCTTCCCCTCTACACCCCCCCCCCCCCCCCGAAAGGAGTGAGGTAGTGGGCGCTATGGTTCTGCCCAAGAGTGGCAATTAGACTTGCTTGGCAGCAGTTGAGCCGTCTGGTGCCTCAGAGGGTCGTTTTGCTCCCAGAAGTGCCCGCAAAACCAGCACCGGTCTCCTGGGGAGCACAGGTTGTCTGTCCTGCTCACACTGTGTGTCTCTTGCTGTAAGGGCATGTTTCCTAGGGCTGTAGAGGCAAGAAGCTCAGGCCGCTGATGCCTGTCACATAAAGTGTGAGCATTGCTTGTAAATTGATTCAGGTGAAGCTATAAAATCTGTTTGGTAACTGTTCTTCTCTTTAATTTCTGCCAGAGCTTGAAAGGGCTAGGAGAATGCTGGGGAGCGGGAAATGGGGGTCTGTGGTGGGTATAGGTCATCAGCTGATGAAGAGGTAGACTGGCAATGTTATTGTGTACTAGTCTTTGTAAAGCTGAGTTTTTGGCACCCAAAGGGGCAAACTTCCTTAGGTGAGAAGTACCATCTTGCGTATTGTCCAAGTTCTATTTGAGAAAAGGTAAACTCCGGTGCAGCCTCTAGTCTTCTTCTTGTGGATTGTACTATTTGTTCATGAAACTGATGGGTTATTTTGCTCATTTGAATAATATTCTCTAACAAATGTTGAGTAATATTTGAGCAACTGAGTCTGCCTCGTGCTCCTTGCTGAGTGGCTCTGTGACTGAGGGGGGGCCCAGTGCTTATTGGGTTGCTTGAGCTGAATTTTGCTGTGTGTGACTTTTTGCCAGGCAAATGAAGTGAATCTGCTCACAAAGCAGTCCAGCAAATGTCTGAATTAGTGCAAAGTATGGAGCAGAACTGTATGACCCAAAGCAGGGTATAATAGGATTTCCCTGTTCTGTTGGTGACAAACATCCCTTTTAAGCTATCTGGTGTAATTTCATCTGAAAACTTTGTTGTCACGAAGTCTTCTCATACTGCCACATACATTTTCCTGCTGTAAACTAGCTACCTAGAGAAGTAGCAGTCCTCCTCCCTCTCCCTGCTTTCCCTGAGACTTGTCAGATAATTGAAACTTGTGAATAGACCATCATGTTCCAGGATTGGCAAAGGATGACATTGGGTTGGAAGAGAGAAGCTATGGGAAGAATTGCTGTTGGTGCACTTTGTCAATGTGGTCTTCCCATGGGCAACACACAAGCACTAGAGGCAAGAGGCATACGCTGACTTTCTGTACATCAAATGTGGCTGCTGAACCTGTTTCTACTTTGTTATGTAAAAGCACCAATGAGAAAGTTTTCGTTTTAACAACTGAGACTGTGTTGATTCTAAGGGTAACACCAGCGATGGTGAGGACCCCAGTTTCTAATGACTGGATTCTGGTGAAGTTAGTTGGTTTTCCCCTGAAATGAATTGCTAAGGGTTGTGTTTGCATTTTGAGGATTAAGTCCTCCATGGGCCTAAACCAGTAGTACAGGGAATGAAGAGAATAGCTACTGCTATCCATAGGTTCATTGCAAGAGGCGATAAAGGACAATGTATCGTGCAGTTCTGTGTAGTTTGGTTTTCTGGTTGCTCTTGGTCAGTCATTTATGTGCCCTAATTATTTTTGCTAAAAAGGGAATCCCTAATTTTATATATAAATCCTCTCCACCTTTTTGTGTCCTTGTTTCTTAGCTGTGGGACTTAACTAGCTTGCCAATGTTCAGCTTCCCAGGAAGGGGAAAGTGTTCAGTGAGAACTTGGACAGCTTCAAGACTATTGTTTAACTTTGCTTCGTAGAGCAAAATTCATGTGGAAAAGGAAGGTGGGAAGTAGCACAGAAGTAGATGTGGTGTGATAAAGAGGTCTTAATTTCAGTGGTTTTGAGACTGTCCTCCTTGACCTTTTTCTCAGTGTCCCTTATGTTATCTTCCTCAATGTGGTCTGTTTTTCTTCCTGGTCTCTTTCTAGACATACCTGTTCCAGTGGCTTTGTTTCTCTGACTTGTGTCATGTGTTCAGAAGGCATATACTACCTTTTCCTTAAAGGCCATAAGAAAGATAGAAGTATTTTTAATCACGATGTAGCTGCTGAGACCTGGCGTTCTCTCTTATGTGATGGTGTAGTTTTGGTGTGGTGACTTTCTGTTGTATGGGAGAGCGATGAATATCCTACATTGTCCGTAGCAAGTCCAAGAAGCCCTGTTGGGCAGCCATCAGGAATACCTATTGTCTAGACTAGTGATTAGAAGGAGAGCAATTGTTCAGGCTGCAGCAGAATTCTCTCCTGACTGACCTACTATTTTTCAGGGAGAAAAGAGCAGCAAAATATTAATTTGTAGGTGTGTCACAGTGCCCTCTGCTGACTTTTGACTTGGGGGATTTGTTCTGACATGCATGTCCCAAACAAACTTGACTTCTAATTCAATTTGAGAGCTTGCAATTTGGGGTTAATCAACTCCACTACAACAGTTTGGTTAAAGCTCTAAGGAACTAGGGAATGGAACTAGTAAAGAATTAAATTTTTTAATTGCATTGAATTGTCTCAGAGTCATGCACAGGAAATGGGGAGTGGTTCAAATTCACTGCTCCACATAATAATCTTGGGCAAAACTTCATTTTAATGATTCCCCCCCCCCCCTTTGGTTTATAGATGCTATTATACTTAGGCATCTAAACATGTGAAATACCTTTTACTAATTGCATGTCATCTTTCGGTCAAGAAGCAGAAGACTTGAAGCACATAATTAAAATATCTTTTCATTTTAAAGCTTCATGTGTATGGGATGCTGTTGCAGTAAGTACAGGTTGTTATTAATTCGAAAACACACTGGCTATTGCAGTAGTTTTCAGAATGATTACTGCAAGGTTTTTCCTTTTCTCGCTTCCAAAACCAACAAGCAGATAGTAATTTCTCTCAGAGGCTCAGAAAACTTCTCAAAGTGGTACAGCTTCTCAAGTTCTTAGTCTTTAACAGTGGGAATAGCTTTTTAAAAACTTGTGCTGCCCATCTTGTTAACTTCTAATAGAGCCTATGCCTGACTTTTAGTCTGCTTTGATTACTTGTTCTTATCATTTGTAAGGTCTGAGCAATTGTGTACATGTCAGTTGCTGAGACGGTATTTAATAGTAAACACACTGAGTACTTGTCAGTCACAGCCTGGTATGGATGAAATCAGACTATCCTCTCGTGCCAAGCAAAGATGTGAAGCATCCTAAATACAAAGTAGATGGCCATTTTGTTCTTGCAATCTGTTAAAGCAGACTGTCTGCTGTAATCTGTTAGCGTTTTTTCCTGTCCTCACTTAAAAACGAAAGTTCCCCCATCTGTGTTGGTTTGTAATGCTCTCTCTACCCCCATGTTTAAATACATGGGTTTTTTTTCCAGTAAAGTTGGTCAGTGGTCATGACTGGTGGGAGAGTTGTAATAGTCCACAGGAGGATGTATTTGTCTCATGTACTAGTAGTTACTTTTCTGTCTGCTTGTACCTATAGTGCCTGCCTTCCCCACCATCATTTTAGAGCCTTGCAAGGAGCAAAAGATGTACAAGTGAAAGGTTCAGCAAGCGTTGCTTGGTTCTAATATTGATTTATAACTGTAACTACATTTAGCTAGACAAAGACTGTTTGAGGCACACAGGAGGTGACCTGAAGGTAGGTAGTAGTGTTAGGCTCTTCACCACTTTAAAGATTGGAGCTGTTGCTTTCATGGGAGTTTCCAAGGCATCCTCTTACTCTACTTTTAATGCTTCTATTGTTGTTGTTTGACCATTTCCAGATGTCCAGCTACCCCTAGAATTACTTGAAATCTGAGAATACGTGGCTGAAGCCATAGCTTCAGTTCTGATTGGATTGTCATCAGGAGTATTTGGCTTAGTGTGGTGATGATGTTTTATGTAACTGTCTGTGCTTTGATTGTAAACCTGGATGGGTCTTGCTCTTGGAACACAAATATTTTAGTTAAAACCAGTAAATACAAAAATACTTACCACCTTGTTTGTTAACCAACATGCTGTCAAACATTTTGTCTTGAAACACACATAATTCATCAAATGGAATTAAAAAACAATACCACCACATGCTGCGTGGATGGAGTAGCTGTATACAGGCTAATCTTTGAGTCAGCAGGGCTATCTGTGGGAGAGTTTGACTGTTTGTAGCCTACTCTTCTGGCAGGGTGGTTCCAGCTGAAGTACGAAGGATGCTGGGTGCTGAATGCCTTCTGGTATGCTTCTAATTTAAAGGCCTATAAATTGCTGCTGCACCTGTGGAGGAAAAAGGAGTTGCTGTCATAGTGTGAGTGACTGAAATGGAGAGATGTGCTGAAATGTCTGTCTTGCCACAGAACTGCAAAGATACGGTCACCATGTATCAGTTATCCTTGGCACTTTGTGCTATGCTTAAACAGATCTGTCTGGCCTCTTGCTGGGAGTGGCCATCCTGCCCTTCATGCCTCTGCTCACTCTTCATTTTCCACAGGGTCCAAAAGTTGTGTGGCCAGAGGGTAAGTCTGGTTGTTTTGTCAACCCGAATGAAAATTAGTGTGCTTGAAAGAGGTCAGTCTTATTGCACTGAACTGTGTCAGCTCGTGTAGTTGCTAGGTAAGTGCGTGTTGAGAATGAAAAGTTGCAGGACAAAACCAGCACTGTTTCTGGCATCAGCATGTTATCAGACTGGTTAAAGTGTGCTCTGAAACTACATATTTCACTTGCACATTGCTGCTTATTCTTTCTTGTGGTGAAACTAGTTCCAGTAAGAACAGTGCAGCTGTTCTAACCAAACAAGGTGTCAGATTTTTTTAAAGGGTCTTAAATTTTACAGGCTGAAATCTGTAAGCATATGTAAATCTAGGGATTAAGTGTATTGTCTGTGTGAAAGTTTAAAATCATTTACATAATTGAGCAGTGAAATCATCAGAGCACTTCTATCCAATAGTTTAGCTTCACAGTTAGGCAATCCTAATATGTACAGCAAAAAGGGTCTGCTCACTAAACTTGACTGGTAATACCTAATCTGTAAATTAGCGCAGTGCAAAATGACTGGCTCTGACAAATTTTTCGAAGTAAGTGTCTCCACTGCCTGCCTGGCACACCTTTTTTTACATGAATGTTTGCTACGCAGTCTAGCTGCTCTTTTCTCTCCCGTGTTTTGGGATAGTATAGATGCAGAGCATGCGTGGTCAGTGTTCACAGCCCATGGCAAGCGGGTGGACTAAAGCTTGCTCAAAACAGATGGAGCACAACTAGAGGCATACTGTGGAGTCTGACATTCTTTCTTAATGATCTTGGCGTGTACTCTGTTACAAAACGTGCTGAAATCCACATCTGTGTCCTATGTATTGTAGACAAAGAAATACCAAGAACTGCATGGTCTGGCACAAAAGGACCTTTCTAATTAAAATAAACAGCCTCCACTCCTGCATGTCCAACAAACCAATGTCTGCTTCGACTGAGCATATTTTAAGCTTTTGAGCCTTTCTGCAACTTAAATGGAACGGCTTGTCTTCCCTGATTATTTTGTATATAGAGCCAACTCCTGATATGCTCATGTAAGGCTGAGGAAGATCCTAAGCCAAATTCTGATATATATAAAAAAAAAAAAAAAAAGAAAAAGTTGTTTTGGCTCAATAACTTTTAATTCTTGCTAAGAAATTGTTGAAAAATGTATGTAAAAACATATCTGGCAGAAACCTTTGTTCTGGTGCTTCACATGTAAAGAAGTTTTCTCTAACCTTTTTGATCCCTTTTATTCTGCTTTTGAAATTTTGGAATTTCAAATCGTATACTATTACATAAAAGAATTAGGCTTTTAGAGAAGAAAATATTACAGCTGAAAACAATATGATCTCTATTGTGAATCTTTCAAATTTTAAAGACCCACCGAAATAGATTCTCACAATTTAGTGCTGAACAGATGAGATGAGGTATATAGAGTCTAGATAGGAACGATTATTGAAGGGTTTTTGGTGACCAGTCTGACTTTAAACATGACTGGTCTCGATGGCACTGAAGGACCAATCTGATAAGATGCTTTTGGACATACAGGAAAATAAAACACTCCATTGTGGCTAATGCTGTATTGAGCCTTGCCAGCCATCACTGTCACTTTCTCGTTCCATGTTTCACTGGCAAAATAATAGGGCATTACTTCTGTTTCTGTTGTGTCTTACAGCTAGTCTGCAAGCATTGACATGGAAGTGGGTTTAACTAGATGAATGTTTTACCTGTGTTTATCATCTTTGAAATGTTGCTCACATATCCTGAAGACAGTTGGAACTTGCGTTTGGTGTTGAAAGCTAAGTGCAATTTCTTGCAAAAGCCTTTAACCCAGCATTTAAATGCAAGGATTCACAAAACAGTATTTTTGCTGAAGTGTGAAGTCTGGTATAATGCTTTACTCTTTTCTGCTAACAAAACTGTTGGAACTTGCAGTGCTCGAAGGGGAGGATCAGAGAACAGTTTGTGCTTGTGCCTTCCTCCCACTTTCTGGTTATGTTATTTCCTCCCCCCACCCCGTTTTGGAACTCACTGATCAAAACCATGGGAAGGAGAGTGAGAAAAGTGCTCACTACGCTAGAGATACCTGATTAGTTTTGATAGTATAGTAACATTACGTTAAACTGTAACAGTAAAAAAAAAAAAAAGTAAGTTATTTCTTTGGCTTTGTGCTCTTGTTCACTTTTGTCTGCTAATCTTTTTCCCCAGACTAGGACTTTGTTCTAGAACGCATGGTTTCCTTTATGTCTAAAAGCATGTCTAGTTGAAGTGTATTTACTATTAGACTTTTAGAAGCCAGAGAAGAAGCTGACCTATTCACGTTTTCCAACAGCCAACAGCTGAAAGTTTACTTGAAGACAATATACACACAAAAACATAAAATACACATTTTTAAATGACTGCTTTGTTAGTTATTAGTTTGCCGTATATGCAATATAAGCAGTGTTGGTTTTACTATTCTACATATAGAACTTTGTTAGTTCTTCTTGAATTAAAGTTAACCTTGAATGCTTGAAACAAAATGGAATTTACATTTGTATAAAGAGGGTAATGCGAATCAGGCAGATTACCTTTCAGCTTTCTGGAAAAGCACACTTACATTTGCTCTGTATTTTCTGGTTTCTTAGCCTGTTTACATATTACCAATAAAACGTATTTGTGTTAACAGAATTATCTCAAAAACGAACTTTTGGCTAGTTAGCATGGTGTGCATTGTTTGTTTTTTAAGAGCCAAACCTACCTCTCAAACTAATGCTAAATAAAAACCAGTAAATGATTTGGGTTCAGAAGGGAGGAAGTGGCGGTATCTTTTAACATGGTATTTTTGACATTAAAGTTAAGTTACTAGTACAACTATATGAATAAGTTTGGTAGAGATTTAGCATGTTGTCAGTTCTTAACTTGGTGTCTAACAGCATATTCACAGAGTTCTCTAAGTACCGGTTATAATTGAGGAAACATGTATACTTTGGAATGACAAGTCCAGATGTTATCTCAATGGTATCTGCTAAATACAAATTTCATAGAAGCAGCCTTTTCCTTTGTACAAGTTTGGTTTCTGAATGCTCAAAGAGGCTTCAGAAATACTTTGCTGGGTCGTAAGAGTAACAGAATTGTTTGGAAATCAGGATCCTTAAGGCAAAACCTGGGATGCAAATAACTTGTGATGGTCAAAACAAAAAACCCCCGCTGTCTAAGGAAGAGATAATACAGGCTAATTTTTACTTCAAGGGTTTTGGTGTTGTGTGGTTGTACTTTTTTTCTTTGCTCAAATTCATGTCAATTTGTAGCATTTTTTTGGGAGTGGCAAGACCTTGAGGCTGGTCTGCAGCAACACCCTTAAGTTCTAGGGTTTGCAGCCATTAAGTAGGAGCTTTCCAGGCCTTCAACTTAAGACCTTTGCTTTTTTCTTTAAACCCAGCCAGCCAGAGTAGTATTCCACAGTGTGGCCTTTAGCAGTGTTGTATGCTTTTTTTATTTAAAAATAAAATGCAACCCATATGACGAATGTATGGTTTCATGCAGTGTGGTTTGTCTTTCCCCTACAAATGACTCAAAAATAAAATGTGGTTTTCCTTGGAACAAGCAGAAGCAATTCTTAGTTGGGACCACTCCTATTTAAATGTTAGCTTCCTATAGCCAATTATTTTGATGTTGACGATGCTCCAAGAATGTTGAGAGAAGGTGCTCTCTTAGAGCAGCAAACAATGGCATGATTGTGGGTTTTAACTTGTGAGATTCTCCAAAGTCTCTAGGAGATCCATGTAAAGTGAAAAAGCAAACTTGACAAAGTAAAAATACAAGTGGAAATCTATTTTGGTTAACTATATGGTATTCTGAGGTATTAGAGGGAATGAGTCTAGTCTATAAGTGATGGCTGAGGCCAGGATGGGGAAGCTCCAGTGCAGTGGCTAGATTTAAAGCCACTTTGCAAAGCTGAATAAAGCTTTGAGTTCCAAAAATGGTTGAGAATGAGCACAACTTTATAGTCTGATTAAAAAATTGTTTTGAAGATGCTAGACTCAAAGCTAAGATTACTAAGTAAGTAAATAAGAAGGCTGGTAATCTTTTACTTCAGTTTCTTAAAGCCAGGAAACTAAGGATCAAATATGTTATATGACTTTAAACCTCATGGTAAAATTAAACACCTCATTCTTGTATTTGTAATGTTCATGTTGCTCTTGTTCAGCACTTCATCTGCATTAAATTATTGATGTCTTAGGAGCTCATCAGAAGTATCCTAAATTGAGAGGATCCTGTTGCTCATGGAAACTGTATGTGTAAAGGCTGTAGTACCTCTAAGAATAGTACGCATAAAGAACTTTTTCAAATCCAAGGAAGCTCATAAATATGTTTCTCTGTCAATTACCTTTATTAAGTAAACTTTTTTAAAGCATAATCTTCTAAAATAGAGTTTATGCTATGTGATAGTTTCTTTAAACATCCATGGTAGGTTTAGGCTTTCATCTTTAAACTGAAAAAATAGTTGTGGTTCTAATTGTGTTCTTGTTCACCTGCTTCATGGAGTAAGCTTATTCATGCATGTACTAAATACAAATAGGAAATATCTGCTGAAACCTAGAGTTGATTTGATTTTTGTTCCCCCCCCCAAATGAAAAGTAACAATTTAGTCACTTTGTCTCCAGCTGTTAGTCCTTGGTGATCATGAAAAGAAAAGCATGTATCATTTTCGTTGAACAGAGTCAGGCCAGGTTCTTTCAAGAGCTGTGTGAGAAGTAGATGCAGTCTTTCCTAATTGTTGGCCAGTTCTCAGTGTTTAGTTGTGGTCCTGCCTGATGCCACAAGTGTCTGCTGTGAGGCCACAAATACCTTGTTTCCAGTGGTAAATGATCACAGCAATGAGTGCAATCAGGGACTGTTTAAGGTAAATGTGAAGGAAGATAACTTATTTGTGGTTTAGGTAGGCAGCTTACTTTTGGAAATACTTCTCCAGCAGGGATGAATATCTGTGATTGAGCTTGAGGTAAGAGCTAGGTAAAAGATTTAAGTTCCCTAGTAAGGGTTACTCTGTACTGAAAGCCTTCAGTGTTTGCTTTATGTCACATGGAAGTGTTATAAATGCATTCTGTTTCAGTTCCTCAGTGTGGGTGCTGGAAGTTATAAGCTCACCTGCTGACTGTTCTGCACACATGGTTGAGCTTAGTAAGTCTGTAAACAGGAAATAGTACAGGGATAGTCAGGGTGCTATTATAGTAGTCATCAAACATGTATGTTAAAATAAATTAATAGATAGGCATGCAGAGAAGTGACTAAGAGTTTTATAACAATTTTTATTGTGCTAGGTTTTCTATTTTGCTTTCTAGTACTGGCTTTTTGGGTTTTTCTGTATTACTGGGTTTGTTGGGCCTTTTGATTGTACATTTTTAACAGGATTTAAGAGCTAGTGTGGTTTTTTTATGTTTTTGTGGTTTTTTGTTTTTTGTTGTTTTTCAATGAATTGGTGATGGCTTATACCTTTCTGTTAAAATATGTAGCCAATCCAGCAGAGCAAGAAAAGTTGGTCAGTCCTGAACATGAGGTTTGTACACCATCTCTAGACATAGGCATAGATTTTTCTAGCACAGAAAATGCTATGAAAGTTTCCAATGCTTTCAACTCTTTTTTAGCATATGGAGAAAACAAACGGGAATTCTTAGGGGGATGCACTTATAGGTGAATTTTGCTTAAGGTAATGACAGGAAATGAAAATCTTAATTTTGAACTCAAAGAAATCTCTCTGTAGAGGAAATGGGTTAAAGGTTTAAATGTTCCCTTGGCAACTATGTCTTGTTTTCTCTGAGAGAAACTTGGTGAGCCTATGTGAATAAGCGATCAATCTTACTGATGTATCTTGCCTGTAAGTACGTCAGTACTTCCGCACAGATTCCAGTACACAACATCCCTTACAGAAGATAATTTTTTTCTAATTGTTTTGGTGTGCTCTTTTTAGGCTTCTTTGTAGGTTTAGGCAGGGCTGTTCCTGGATTGAGAGAACTTGAAGAGTATCTGTCAACAGGTTCCCTATTTT
Source organism: Strigops habroptila (assembly GCF_004027225.2). Lineage (NCBI taxonomy): Eukaryota > Metazoa > Chordata > Aves > Psittaciformes > Psittacidae > Strigops > Strigops habroptila. Next base: position 35,239,610 of record NC_044281.2, read on the forward strand.
GGGAGTAAAGTAGTATTCCATAAATGTGAGTGGATAGGATACACATAATGGAGCCTGAAGCTCTGCATTGGAAAAAAGGATTAATTGTCTCTGATCAGACTGCTTGCAATTGTTATACTTAGGAATTATTAAATGTTCCTGACAGAGGAAAGTCCAACTTTCTAGTGGGATTTGTAGGAAGGTTACTTTTCCCCTTAAAACTTTAAGGTGATTTTCATGAGTAATTACTTTTGGTTATATTGTGCTTTGGAAGAATCTGGCAGTTGCTTTGGAGAATTCCAGCTTCCTAAGATGGAAAGTTGATAGCCTTCTTGCTGTGTTCAAGAATGTGCTTTATTCAGATCTATCAGTACTTCTGGATATATTCTTTAACTGTTAAAACTTTTTTTTCTATGGCTTTTTGGGATATTTTCTATATAAGAATGCTGTGAAGATTTGAACAGACTTGTTTCTGATGGCATTCCTGCCTTTTGGTAACTGTGATCTGCTAAAGGAGTTGCTGAGTTTAAGCTTTGCTACTATTAGCAGATATGTTCTTTTAATGGGATTTATGTGATGTCCCCTGCTCCTTGCCCAAGGTGAGGGGTGGAAGAAAAAGTAGGATACAGTTTGGTGTGAGGTTCAGGATCTTATCTTCAGGCTCCCCTGTCCCTGTAACAGACTAGCATTTTGTTCTGAGTGTATTTTTAAATGCTTGAATAAATAGTCTTTTAGTGTAGATTATGGTTAGTGTTGTATAGTTGTATGGTAGCAAAAGGGAACTTAATTCTGTCAAGTGCTGGAGAGAAAGACTTCAGTTTTGTGTAGTGCCTTTCAAAAACATTCAGGACAAAAATGCCAGGGTGAGCTTTTGTTTGTCTGGATGTGTAAAAACCAAGATAGCTGGCTTAGTCTAGAACTTACTGCCCAGTGGTAACTCTTGGGGGGTGTTCGTGGGCATGACTGAGGGTCTTGCTTTTTCTGTTTAATTGAAGTATCTTGGGTTTGGATGTCAAGGTTTTGGTAGTGGAGGAGCTACAGGGGTGGCTTCTGTGAGAAGCTGTTAGGAGCTTCCCCCATGTCCAATAGAGCCAATGCCAGCCAGCTCCAAGGCAGACTCAGGTTCAAGAAGTTTACGAAAAACTGCCTCCCATGGAGCAGGGTAAGAGTGTGAAGAGAGGAGGGAGTGACAAAAATAATGTGTGATGAAATGACCACAACCACCACTCCCTGTTCCCCTGTGCCCAGGAAGAAGCGAGGGGTGGGGGCAGAGTGTTTTAAGATTTGGTTTTATTTCTCAATGTCCCACTCTGATTTGATTGGTGATAAATTAAATTTTTTTCCCCAGAGCTTGTTTTGCCTGTGGCAGTAATTGCTGAGTGATCTTGTGTCCTTATCTCAAATCCTGAGCCTTTTGTTACATTTTCTCTCCCTGTCCAGCTGAGGAGGGGAGTGATAGAGTGACTTTGATGGGCACCTGATGCCCAGCCTGAGTCAACACACCACATGCAGGGCTTTTTTTCCCCTGTTCCCCCATTAGGATTCTTACAGATACTCCTTATGCCTTATTTGGAGGATGAGGGTACCACAGAGAGATGCATAGCAGCTATAACTTGGTATATAATTGGTGAGCCTTACAGCTCTATAGCCAGAAAAAAAAAAAGAGAGAGAGAAGAAAAATCCAAACTATTATTCTTTTATGGGAGTTAGGGGAGTGGCTTACAAGTATATGAGTAACATACAGTCTTAAACAAAAATGTTTATGCTTTTCTAGTATGTGCTGATTGAAACCTCAGCGGACACATTGTTAAGGAGTATGGCCTTTTTAAAGCCAAAGAACAGCCAGCCAAAGACTTGAGCATTGTTCTTCAGACTAGATTTCTAGTTTCCATTAACAAACTTCCCTTCAAAAGAAATCTTGCTTAAACTAAACCAGCTAACCATAACATGAAATAGTAATTATAGTTCATAGAGAAGCAAAGTAATACTATGTTGTGGTTTATACTCAGTAGGTAAGTACTACACAGCTGTTCCTCACCCACCACCACCCCCCCACCACCCCCTGTGATAGGGAGGAGAATAGAAAGACTGTAAACCCCATGGGTTGAGATAAGAGCAGATGAATAACTAAAGTACAATATAATGCTAGTAATGATAAAGGAAATAACAAGAGGGAAAAAAAAAAAAAAAAACCCAAAACAAAACCAAAAGAGGAAAAAGGAAAAAACCAACAATAAACACAAGTGATGCACAACACAATTGCTCACCACCTGCTGACCGATACCCAGCCTGACCCAAGCAGCAATCAGTCCCTTCTGGGTAACTCCCCCCAGTTTATGTACTGGGCATGATGTGCTGTGGTATGGAATACCCCTTTGGCTAGTTTGGGTCGGGTGTCCTGTCTTTGGTCTTGTGCCCCTCCTCACTGGCAGAGCATGAGAGACTGAAAAGTCCTTGGTCAGCGTAAGAGCTACTGAGCAACAACTAAAACGTCAGTGTGTTATCAGCATTGTTCTCAGACTAAAGCCAAACTACAGCACTGCACCAGCTACTAGGAAGAAAAATAACTCTATCACAGCTGAAACCAGGGTATACTGACAACATCAGGCTTAATTTCTGCATAGGTGCTGCAGTACAGTTAAGGCTTTTATACCACAAACAGCTGTGAGTCATCTATGTTACTTCGGGTATTTTCATGGTGGCTGACCAGCTTTTAGAAAAGCTTCTGTGTGTATATGGCAAGAATTGAAGGTGCTCCTATCCTAACTTACAGTAAAGACTAGTATTGGGAGGGGGAACTGGGCATGGTCAGCGAAGTAAGGAAGTGTATCAGGTGTTGGTATTTATATTCGTTTTGTGGAGTTGGGGAGGATTCTTTTATTCTCCACCGTGTCAAATGCTGTCAAGTGGTACTTAAGGATGTAGGTGCATATTTCCACTACAGATGCACACATTAGCAGATGTCTGGTGCTCTACCAGTCTGTGCCAAAATGGTCTGTCTGTTAGTGGGTGGACAAATCGGTGTCATCTCTGTTGCCGAATCTGTTAAGGAAAGGGAACTTAGCAGGGAGATGCTTGTCTCCAGACTACTTCTTACTGAACAGAGTTTCCTGAGTGGCTTTTACTATTAGGGAACACTTGTGGCCCTTGCCTTTCTGCATTTCAGAGGAACAAAAGAATAAAGTGCCAAACCCTACTCCTTACTTCGGGCAATTCTTTGGCAATGCCAAGGGACTGTAGTCTTAAATGCACTGTTACTTTAATGGCTTAGTGTTTTGGGAGTCTGGATGCAAGTAGTCCTTTTGAACGACTTGGTGGCTTTCATTTGTCTTGGTTTTTTTTCCCTTTATTTTTATTTTATTTTATTTTTTGTGTGTGGTGGGTTTTTTTGTGGTTTTTTTTTTTTTAATTTTTTTTTTTTTTTTTTTCATTTTACATTAGCTTTAGATATGTTTGCTGTCCAGGTTAGTTGCTATAGTTGTTGCTATCCAGTTGTTTGCTATTCAGTGCCAGAGCAGGGTGTGTACACGTGACTGTTCTGGGTTTTTTTTTCAGTTGTCAGTCAAATACAAACTCAGTTGCTTTGCTTCAAAAATGAGTTCTTCAAATAGTTGTACACTTTAAAGCTGTTTAAACTGTAAGACTGTGGATTATGTGATAATACAGGCAGTAGGCTATGTGTGTTTTAATACACAAATACATTGTTTTATTCAGATTTCAAAGCTTTTTGATTTTTTTTTCTTTCTTTGCATTTTTATTTTAATCTTCTAGTATATTTGAGAGACATTTCTCTTTAAAGGAGCAAAATGTCTGTAGAGGAGGGGGCTGTACCACAGCTGGAATGCTACATTGGTTGCTGAGTACAGCTGAAAAAGTGAAATAGCTAAGCCTACAACTGGCAGTAAAATTACATTGGTAAGCAGGATTATCCATATATCTACTAGTAGAATAAAGTCAGTGACATCACACTCAGATGAAATCTGTTTCATCTGTGGAAACTGGCCTTGGTTTTGTTTGCTACGTTAGTGCAGTGTGCAGATATCCAGTGTGAAATACAAAGTGCACTTTTAAAAATAACACTTTAAGCTTTTAAATTTGGCAGTCCTTGGAATAATGGGGGATGTTGTACAGTTACTGTAGAAATACCAGATGAGGGATGCACTTAGAATGCGTAGCAGTAGGTGTTGCTAACAACATTGAGATTTTTGAGCGTATTGATGCAAACAGGAAAACTACTAGAAAATGCTTCACTGTTGTAGCTCTGTCAATGATACTGACTGTGCCTAGGCTGCCTGCTGCTGTTCTATGTGTTTCTGCTTCAGGCAGCTGCAGTGATCTCTCTTTTGCCTTTATGCTAATCTGTCCTGTATAGATTGAGCTTAAAAGTGAATTTGCTGACCTTCAGCTAAACTCACTGGCTTTTCTACTGTTAAATTTCCTGGTAGCTTTAACTAAGGTTAGATGATTTTGCCTGTGTGAAGAAGGTAGTAATGCCAGAGCTGGCGACAGCATCATGCCACACTTCAAATGTCAGCTCTGGTGGTTAGGAAGTAAAAACTTCTGGATACTGGTTCCTATTATTGCTGGTGAAATGTGCTGATGTTTTTCATTTTAGTCCTGTCTACACACTTCTAGTGAACAAGTGACAGTTTTCCCAATACTTCCATGTTACAGCAGTATTGAACACTAACAAGTCATGATATATTGTGATGTTAAGTTTCTTTTTTTTTTCTTTTTTGTTAAAAAGTGATTTCTAGAAGAAATTTTTAAAAGAAAAAATTAAGTGAGTGCTAAAATAGGGATCTTACTAATTCCTGATTTGACCAGTATTGAGTAACATAAAGATTAAACTACTTGTGGAGAATTAGCTACTTTATTGTGTTTAACTTCTGCTAGTGTTCTCATTTAACTTGAAGTCATCTTAGCTTAGCCTTATGATTTTTTTACTGTTACTGTAATATTCTTTCTGCTTGAGGATGCATTGTTTCCAAAGCGGTGTTCTCAAAATTCTGTTCTGTCCCATTTCTTGTTTCTACCAGATTTTAGAGGGCGACACATTCAGAGGATAAATTGCAGTTTAAATTTAAAAATACGACTTTTTTTTTTTCTTCCTGCTTAGTAGAAGTAATGCTACTAGACCATAAAGTGAGTGAAAAGTATAGACAAAAAATCATTAAGTGAAAGATTCAAACTGTTTCTATTTTGTATGCTTCATAGCAAGAAACTTACATGTGCAGGCTGCTGGTAGCTATTTAAATAATTTAGGACTATTTTTTGAGTATTTGGGGATGTGCATAGATGACCAGTAACTGCTGGCATGTAATTATGCAGCCATCTGACAGTTGGTAGTGTTTATGGTGTTCAGGAACTTATTCGGTATCTTTTTGTTGAACAAATAAATTTGTGCCCTTTATGAAGTTTGTGTTATGTTAGGATTATCAAGGCTTTCCTTATCTCTGATAATGATTATAATTTCAGCCAGGAGAACAGGGAAAGGTGAGAGCTGTTAGAGCTGATGGATTGCTGTACAGGATATTCCACAGGGACAAAAAAAAAAAAGAGCTATTGACTAAAGAATTTTATTAAAATAAAGGGTGTTTGGTCTAATATTCCTTCTGCTTCTAGATCTCTGCTTAGTTGGGTGAAGTGAGGTTTCTAACCTGTGTTGTTAGGCTTTTCTCATAGTTGGGAATAAATCCATTTGGGGTTTTCTGAGTATTGTTTTTCTTGGCCTAAGGATGAAAGGTCTTTGGATTGTAGTACAGCTGTATTTGGATAGGCTTCTACAGATGAGCTGAACTGGAATTCAAGTAGTCTGGACTCTTTCAGAAGGCATTTCAACATCTGAAACATGTAGGTAAACTCTGCTGCAGTGGATAGCAGCTTGCCTATACACGAGAGCTTCAGGATCCATCTTCTGTAAACTCCAGTTTAGTGTGATTTGTGAAATTCTGAGCTTCCAGATCCAGGTTTTAAACTGCTGCTATGGTACACCAGTTATGCTTTTTCGTATCAGTATTGTTTCAAGTAATCTGCAGTGCATTGTCCCTTCTCACTACAGAGGAATCTCACCTCGTGGAGACCTGCTTGAAGTGCCCTTTAGCTCCTCTGCTGCTATCAGCTATTAAAACTCTGTTGTATGGGTAAAGGCTCAATGTATGCAGAAATTACAGATGTGCCCCAGAAGATTTGTTCACATCTAGTCTTGTGTTGTAGAAGTGAATGCATCCTAGAAAAGAGTTGTACATGGTTAACTAGCTTTGACTCTTACTTATAATCAGGAACTAATTTTTTTTATTGTCCTAAAATCCAATTTTTTTTTTTTTTTACAGTCTTCTTTATTCTTTAAAGGTAAGAAATATATGCTTCAGTGTTTGGGGATTTTTCTTAAGTTGAATTTTATAATTAGATAATGAGGAAAATATGAGGAAAACATACATATATTACACATTCAGGAGAAAATGTAGATGTGAGGTTTATGCATTTGACTGTGTTAGGCTTTGAGCTTCTTAGTGCAAGAAAGCTATTAATTTGTTTGAGGAAGTTCAGTGGAGGCCACCAAGGTAGTCATAACAGATAGCTTCTGAGGAGAGTCTGAATGAACTGGGCTTGTTCAGTCAGAAGAGAGAAGGGGGACTTGGTAACAATCTTACGTAACTTTTTGGAGTTTATGAGAGCCAAGCCCGTTTTGTTGCTGTGCTACTCAATCAGGAGAGACAATGGTCATAAACTTCTGGTTCTGACAGGATATAACTGAAACTTTGCATTAAGAGGCTCATTAAGCATTGGAACAGATTGCCTGGAGAGGATGTGTAATATCTCTTTGGAAATCTCCAAGACCTGACTGGCTGAAGCCTTAAATAGCCTGGTCCAACTCTGATGTCGACTTTTGCTTGAGCAGGAGATAGGACTAGATGACTTCACAAGGCCCTTTCAAACATAGAGGGCTCTGCAATTATGCCTCCATAATTTCATCCTTCTCCCTCACTTGTGGCATTTATAGCTTAACATTAGTACCTCTGCCAGTATTCTCGTGCCCCTGCAACAGGCTTCCTCCCATGTGTTTGTCTTGCACTCAAGATGGAGAAATGTTCTCTGTGGTATCTGTGATGTTGAAGAAAGTATCTCACCTTTGCTGTTAACAATTCCCTGGGTTTTTTTTCTCACATATGTATATGAGTAGAGGGAGATTACTTTAGTACTCTAAATTGGTTTCCTACGAAGCAGAAGACTTCTGCCTACATAGCAGAGTAGTGCTTGGAAGATGGTGTATATCAAACTGACTGAATTAAAACTCACATTGATGTTTTGTATACTAGGAAAGTTCTGTGGTAGTCTTTACAAATAACATCTTGCAGAAGATGAAGGCTCTTGCAGTCATTGCTTTTAAAAAAACCAACAACAACCAAACAGTAGAGTAGGCTACAAGTTCTTAGAATTCTTTTCTGGGTTTGACAGTAAAGTAAAGCTTGGTAGAGTCGTGCAGTGTTCTGCAGTGGCTCTGTAGGTAGAACCATTTGTTTAAAGCTACCTGACACAACTATAAAAGCTTAAAATTTAGTTGATTATTTACTTTAGTAAACTTCAACCATTTGAGTTGAGATCTCACATCTCATATCTGTCCCAGGTGGACTCTTATTAAAACAAAGCAAAACCAACAAACAAACAAAACCCCAAACCCAGAACCCACATGATGCACCTTCATTTGCCAAACGGTGAGAAGTTAAATTACTTAAGAGTTACGAATTTTCTTAGCTCACTGGATATCCCTACAAATATAAATTTCTTCTACATAACTATCCTGAGCAAGTGGTAAGTGATGCTGCAGAGATGCAGACAGACTTTTCCGTGATTGCTGCTTGCTGGAACTAAGGGCAGGCAATTGCTTGACTTTACAAAATGTAACAACCTGGTGAAATAAAAGTGCAGAGCTCTTGCATTTGTCAAGGATATGGCAACTACTGCTGTTCAATTTCTCAGAAAGAACTGTTCCACTAGTGTGTATCCAAGATTCTTACTAGAAAATTCTGTGCTGTAACAAATTTGTGTTAGAGCAGATCTTTTTTTCTGATCCTTTCCTCAGTATGGATTGCTTGGCATCCTCTCCCCCTGCTCTGCACCTTACTTCTGATGAATTTTAGCAGAAACTTGCTGTCTGAGCAAAACTGAATTAATTCCTACTTGCTTCCATTTCCATGTGTTTTTGCTGCAGAGTTCTAGCAAAAGGAGGTTAAATTATGTAATTAATCTTGTCTTAAAATTGCTTTTGAAGAGTCTTTTGATAAAAGTAGGTGATTCTGGTTACCTACTGTAGTTGTTAGAGGCTCTTTAAGTCTGAGAACACTTCCAGTGTGTAAACAGTCTTCTGGTATGGAGATTGCCAGACTAGTTTTACTTGTAGCTGAACCAGAAATGCTACTAGTTTTACATTATCTACTAGAGGCAATCTTACGAAACCATTTGTTGTCTTCAGGGCACACAGCCTTTTCAGTTCATGTTGCTCTATTTTGTGTATTGCTAAACTTCCTCCAAGCAACCTATAACATTGTGATTTCCTCCCCCTACCCCCCCCCCCCCACTAGAGAATGGGATTCCTTTTTATTAAGTTGGCTGCATCACTCTAATAATGTTTTGTCGTCGTTCTGTCGTATACAGTATAACAGATTCTGAATGCTCTTTTTATTTTTCCAATAGGCTGGTGTTTGGGATGTTGTATCCTGCATATTACTCATACAAAGCTGTGAAGACAAAAAATGTGAAGGAATATGTAAGTCACATTCCTTTTAATTGCTTAAATACATGCTTCTGCTGACATAGAACAATGAAATTTTCATTACACAATGCAATAAATCACATGAAATCTTTATGTGACTATCTTAGTATTAGATACAACAGTTGTGTGAACCTAGTGGTAATCCTGGGATTTTGTCTGAAGGGCTAAATTTAAGGTTTCTCAGACTTTTTTCACAGACTTTGCTGAAATGTGTCCAACACACTATGCTGTATATGAATGTTCTTAGGATTTTTAAACCTAATCCTTAAAGTGTTGACTGCATTTCAGTGAAGTGCCCAAAATAATGCGCTCTTGGGTGGGGGTAGAATAAAGGTTCCCTAATTCTGCCAACACCTATAGTATAAGCAATGACAAATTGTTTCTCAGTGGCCACTTAAAGAGTAGCAGCAGTATAATTGTAATTTTATAGAGCTCAGTAGGGGATTCAAATCTACCCAAGAAAAGGGTAGCTGTGGTTAATCTATTTTTCCTCAAAGAGGAGGAAAAAATGTAACTGGAGAAGGAAAAGATTTGGTTAAAGTGATGTGGAAGAAAGAAGAACAGACAGAAAAGTAACGTGGAGAAAAACACAATTACTGTAGTTACTGCAGTTTAGAATTAATCTGTTAAATTATTTACTTTTCAGTGTAAGCAATGATGATTACCACAAGAATGTTACCCAGTTGCAGTCACAAGGAGCTTTTGGTCATTGAGTTACTTCCCTGTTTTAAGAGGCAGCCTTTTGGCAACTAACCTGTATTCTCTCGTGAACCTTGTTCTTAACTTGGCTGCCTGACTCAGGATGGAGTCAGTGCCATCACTTTAACTTGGCAGCTGTAGCTGTGACCTAATGCTGCTGTTTGGATGTGTGATGTCTCTGCTTTGTATGTGGCTGTAGTAGTAGAATGCAGTAGCTGTTGTTGTTCCCCTTGTATGTCTTACATTTAGTCTGATTGCTCCATCAGGGCTCCAAAGTGTACATCATATTCATACTTCTGGTTTCTGGGTACAAGCTGATTAGAGCTTACTTGTGCACATAGAGCCAGTGTGTGCCAGACCTAAGCTTCGGGGAAAGAAAAAAAAAAAGAGAAGAATTTTCTGTCTCATGCTTACTTTACCCTGTCAGGAAAGTATATAATGCAAAGAATTTATAATCTGCTTTTCCTCCCCACTCCCTCAAAAGAGATCCATAGGCTAAGTAGAGGATAGCAGTTTCAAACTCTTAATAGAAGAAATCACTTTAAGAGGTTACCATTACCTCTTATAATGTGTTTTCTAGGAAAAAAAGTAATGTTTGTAGAATGCTCAGATTTTTTTATTCTTTCTTACCTCTTGTCCAGTTAGCTATGACTTAGCTGTCTTTCTTGGGCATTCTTTTTTAGATATGCCTGTCATTTGCACAAGAGCTTTAGTCAGGGCCTGGAGACATATTTTTCCAGCTGTATTTTCATTCAGTGTGAAACACTGCTTTTCAGTCATATGTGGTCTTTGAGGAGTCCCTGAACTTGCAGTTGCATCAAAATGTTCATGGGTCTGAGATGAATGACACCCATCACAGTGACTTCCGCAGGCGGGGAATGGCACTGATTCATCAGTGAATTACCACTCTGTTGCTGGTTGGGTTGAATGTCCAAATAGATCTTGGGGACAATCCTTGGCTTTAATCTTCCTAGCTGGGTCAATTTTCTTTCACGGAGGTTTAACTGCAGCCTTCCAAATGGCACAGCTCTGCTGCCAGCCATATTATGGGCCAAGCACAACTTCCTTTCCAGGGTTATGTGTGGCTCAGGAGCCATCTGTTTTTGTTTACTGGATTGCAAGAGCTTTGTAACAGTGAAATTATTTACTTATTCACTGCTTCCACCAGTAAAAAAACAAACAAGAAGTGCAGATATCTTGATTTGCTGTGTAGGTCATGATGCAGCAGATTGTTCAAAGATTATTTCAGGGGGTGGGAAGAGTTACTTCTGGGTTTGGTAATTTAAAAGACTTACAGACTTTAGTTCTAGAAATTAGGATCTGTGCCTTTGAAAAGATGTATTTGTTCTTGTGATTACCCTGGTTTAATGGTGTTGACTAAGATCTTTTGAGGATTTTTTTTCACTGTGTTATACCAAAGTGCTTCTAATAAGCCTCTGAAATGTAGTTTAGAAGTCTGAACCACCAGTTTTCTCAAATCCTGGCTTCAAAATCCTGACTTGAAAAGATGTGCTTCAGCCAAAGCCAACAAAGATGAGCTTAACACTTGGATGGTAGAAAAAAAAGCTCAACAAAACAAATTGTAATTGCTCTTTCATCATAAAAAGCAAAACTCCATCAAAGCTTCTGTAACTTCATCTTTAAGAGTTAAGTAGATGATAGTCTTCTGGGCAGTGTCAAATAGGACCTTCTGTTTTATTTGTGGTTTTCCCCACGCTGTATGAAAACCCTGTAACTCACTCAGGTTGTTGTCAAGGATACTTTGGTACCTAATGCATTAGTTGTACTAGAATATGATCTGATTTGTATTTTTGAGAATCTTTGCCCAGACCTCAGCAGGACTCATGATCTCATCTGCCCTTCTGCAGAGCATTTCTTACTGTTCCTAGCAGCCCAAAAGAAACTTCACTTCTAGTGTTTCTAACTGGATGAATAGATGTTGATGAAAGAATGAATAGCCTGGATAAAATATATTGGGGGAGGAGGGAAAATCAGTCTTGCATGGCATCCTAAAAATTGCATTGCATTATGCTTAGGTTGATGGAGCAAGGGTGGATGTTAATTTTATCTTTGTTCAGGTGTTGACTCTGGTTCATGGAAAGGTCACCAGTCTAAATGTCACATGTCCCATCAGAGATGACTTCAGCTGTTGCGTGTGTTTGTCTTAGTTTATTCAAGCCTGAAATAGCTAAATCCTTTGAGAGATTGAAGTGAAGAATGTCATCACATGACTGAGTTTCTTTTCAAATTGAAATGCAGAAAAGCATTTAAGATAAATGGGTCTCAAGTTGTGACAAAGGAAGTGATTTTTAAAGCATAATGTACGGCTAGGAAACAGGCAGCAGTGTAGCATTAGGTTTTGAGTACTTAAGTCCACTTCAAAAAAAGATTGCTTTAAAAGTGAAGATTATGTCTAAACAACATCCTCTGTATAGTATATATGTTCTGTCTTTTAAAAGAGGGTACCATGAATTCAACAAATATGGAGTTTAATGCTTTGTGGGTATACCAAAGAGTTAGTAGTCTGTATATTACAGATGAAATGACGTTAACTGCGTCTGGTTGTGGGTGATGCTTTTCTCCTCTTTTTTTTTTTTTTCCTCCCCCCTCCCCCCCCCCCGTTTTGGTTTTATTGTAGTGTAGATAGTGTTGGAATTTAAAGAACAAGTGGGCGTTCAGTTAGTATGAATAACCAGTGGTGGTTTGCACTGGCCTGTTTTGGAAATACATTGCACTTGGCCACTGTTGTCGTAGAGAAGACAAATGCGTGGAACTGCTACTATAATATTTATTCTGGAAGATGTAATCAGTTTAGACAACCAGGTTTGAACAAATGTTCAAGGAAAATGAATGATTTAGTTAACTGCTAGAAAACAAAACTAGAACCTGTATTTTAAGAGCATTGTCTGATCTCAAAACAATGATGTATAGTGTAAATCTTAAAACCAAAAAGCGTATAAATGTAACCCCCTGAAGCATTAAGATGCTTACATGTGAGCTCTCCTAGTAACAAGAATTTTGTGGTTCTTGGCATATACATAGAATTAAATCTCCATGAAAATGCCTTTTTCCTGTCTTGCCTCATGTTAATACCATAATGCTAAGCACACACGTAGAGCTCAACTGCAGAGTGTAGCTGAATAATGTGTATTGTGAAATGAATGCAAGGGCTACCTCACATACTAATGCTGACTTGTGTGTGTATAGTATGAACATGGATGAGTGTGGAAGAGAATGAAATATCCTTTAGTGCTATAGTGGGAATTGCACTGCATACTTGTGATAATATACTGACTCTTTGCATTGGTTTTTTTTCTTATCACTGAAACTTTCTAAAGGCAGAATAAAATATGTGAAGCCAGCCTAGGTGAGGTTGTGACCTAGCCATTTCACTTAGCTTGTTGCAGCTGCTGCCAGTTCTACTTAAGACCAGAAAACCCTTAGGACCTTCATAAGATTTCACTTCAAACCCAGTTGATGCAGGCTGAGATTCTGTTGAATGTCTTGCTCTGACAGGTCTGAACTGATTGTGCAGTGTGTAGCGTATTCTGTATGAATGTGAAATTAAAATTCTTACTGAAGATGGTGTTCTAATTTTCAGGTCCGCTGGATGATGTATTGGATTGTGTTTGCTCTTTATACAGTTACTGAAACAATAACTGACCTAACAGTCTCTTGGTAAGAGCCTTATTTTTATGAACTCTGGATGAAACTATACTTGCTTCTGATGTTTTTTAATTTGTAATGACTTAATTTTTATAAAGAAATTGTGCTTGTTGGTAGCCCTTTTTTTTTTCCCGGGAGAAGATCTTGGTGTTTGTGAAGAGTAGCATGTTTCCAAGCTTGCCATACACTGTCACTGGAAGTAGGGACTATAAAACTTCCACCTTTCTATAGAAACTGAATAGCAGAATGAAACTCTTATAAGGATGGACTGTAATTTCTCTATGCAGGAATGTATAATGCAAAGCAAGTATATTAACTGTTCCCATTTATTAAATGACATTACAGTCAATTAAAACAAATACATCAATATTTAATTTTTGTCTAATATAACTTCTTGTATGTGAAGAAGCCTATATGCTAGTATGTAATTGTGTTTTTTGAAGAGATCTCTTAATGGTAATTAATTACCATGCATTTTCTTACTGCAGTTGTTGATTTCATGCAACCTTTAACTTGTCTGTAGGTTTCCACTGTACTATGAACTGAAGATAGCTTTTGTTATTTGGCTCCTTTCCCCATATACTAGAGGGGCAAGTTTAATCTACAGAAAATTTCTCCACCCACTTCTTTCTTCTAAAGAAAGGGTAAGAAATAACTTCTCACATTTTTAATGCCTTATATGGAAATACCATATGCTGAAGTACTAACTGTTGCTAGATACATGATAAAAGCAGATCAGGATGTTACTGGTTGGCCAGGCACCATGAACTTGGACTAGCAGAGACAACTGCATGTGACTATCCATATGCATGCTTCAGTTTGACTTGCAAGAGCAGACAATGTACTACTTTCTATTGACATGAGATAGCTTGGTGTTCTCTCGTCTACTTACGTAGTGTGCTTTGGGAAGTCCAGTTGAGTGGAAATGATTTAGTTTGACTTTCTACTGGAATAATGTGCAGTACTCTCTGTGCAGAAGCATGAATGCGGTTTTAGCAACAACTCTTCGTGTTACTATTTTTCCTAGCACAACCTAGTAATAACGCTTCTCAAGACAAATGACATTGACTTTTCTGGTGTGTGAACTGACAGGATAAGAGGAGAGACTTTCTACTGAGGTTTAAGGGAACACCATTCAGGAACAGAAAATGCACAAACAGAAAATAGCTAAAAGATACTTAGCTTTAGCCAAAGTAGGACAGGGCCATAGATCTGCTTAGCTCTTTTTCCATGTCCTGTTTGGATGCGTGGAAAGAGTGATTAGCAAAAGTGGTAAGACTACCACTGGAAGACCTCACAGGACAGAAAATAGCATTCATAAATGTCAGTGCTGGGCTTGGCCTTTGTTAGGCAAAACAGGTAGTTGACATGATTGCCACTGATAAGAACAGTAAGGTCATCTTGACCTTCTGAAGGTTGAACTGTAAACCATTTGCAACTTCATAAACTAAAGGGATTTTTCCCTGTAGTCTGCAGGCTGTGGTGAACTACCTTTAAGCCTTTAGCTCTAGCTCTAGGCATTACCATAGCTTGGGATAAATGTCATGACCGTATTGTCCTTGGTGCTTAACTATGTCAGAACTCTGGCTTCAGATGTTCTTTCTGAGTCAACTCTACCTTTCTAAGGAGCTCTCTCATTTCATCTTAAGCATGTTATTTCTTGAAGAACTTTTGCCTGACAAGTTAAGCTTACTCTCTGTAAGGAAGTTGCTATGTAGCTGCAAGGTTTCTGTGCTGTCCAGAAGTGATCCATTTTATCTTCTTTGACCACACATTCTCTTTTAAATGAGAGAGTATAAGTGAACAAAACATCAGTATACAAAGGCAAGAGTAATTGTCCTATTAAATATTTTCTTAAAGATATCTTCTGTTCTTTGTTGATGGGAAAAATAATACTGTGGGGTAATGTGACTTTCTTATGCATAGCCCTCTAAAATTTAAGTATGTTTTCCTTTTAGGAGATTGACGAGTACATCGTACAAGCCAAAGAAAGAGGCTATGAGACCATGGTGAATTTTGGAAGGCAAGGGTTGAATTTGGCAGCAACTGCTGCAGTGACAGCAGCTGTAAAGGTAACTTTCTGCTTGCATTAATTGCTTTTCTCCTTGATCTAAACCAGTGTAATTGTACTGAGGATTTGCCATTTCTAAACAAAAATATTAATTCTGCAAATGTATTGAAAACTTGGAGCACAACTTAAGGGTTGCAGTCCTCTACTCCTCATCCTATATTTGTTGTTTAAGGTGGCTTATAGTTTGTTCTTGGATAATGGGGATCAGTTTACTGTAATTCAAAAGATACCATGCAGATTTCTATGCAGGCTTTTGGTAAAGATGACTTGTTTCTTTTCTGTCTCTATTATGCTTTCTTGTTTGTAAACAAACTGTTTAAAGGATTTCTGGCTTTTCTGCTGGTTTTCTCCAATCAACTAGAGGTAACTCCACATATGAAGTAAGGCATGAAAGATTGCTACCACAGATAAAAGTTATCTTGACACAATTAACTTGTTTGCAACTTGTTGGCTGAGTTATTAAATTAATACACTAAGCATTAGCTTGCATATTGCTCTTTAGCATACTCTTGCTTTGTCCAATTTCCATTAAATCATGAATTAACCTGTGATTGTTCCTACAAAACTCATGACCTTCAGTTGAATCTCAGAGAAAAACAAAATGCAAGCTTACAAGTAAGATTCTAAGCCTGCTGTGGCCCACAAAAGGAGTATAACTTCAGGCAGTGTGTATCCTACCTATTATTTATTTAAACCAAAACACAAAAAATAAGTATGGAAAGAAAGATTTGTATAATTAGTTAAACGATAGTTTTAAGGTGATCAGGATAAATTTCTTTCTGGGAATAAATGAAACTGCTGTGTTCATAGTAACAGGACTGAAAACCTGAACCCTGTTAGTAGATAACAGAAAGCAGGTCTGTGTAGAGGTCCCTGGATGTCAAAGTTAAGTGGGTACAGCTAGCATTTAACTTGTGTTTCTGTGTTTGTATGTGAACTACTTACTTTATGAATCAGATATGTCTAAAAACCTACATTTTCAAATGCTGTCTCAAAAATGCTTGGAAAAATACTCATGCATTTCTTGTTTGTCCATTTTCTCTCTTTTTAAAGATATATGTGGGTGGTAACATAAAATAGCAATTTCGATTCAAAACATGAACATAATGAGCCTAAAATACTAAGAATGTGATTAAATTTGATCACTGGTTCTTTTTTGTTATTCAAACTCTCAGTATTGCCTCAAGGCATGAAATAATTTAGACTGAAATAGAGTACACCTCTAAAGGAATGACAGTATTAATAGTGAAAATAGGTTAATTTAAAAAAAAAAAAAAAAAGACACCCACCCACCCCAACCCAAACAAACCAACCAAACAAAATCTTCAAGTACTCTACTGGGAAAAAGTTTAAGAACTAGGCTAACTGCTAAAATGCAAACTCTTTGCCAAACAGCAAATCATAATTTCTTACAATGTGCACCTGTAACGATCCTTACATGTTTTCCTTGTGTCTGGCTGTCTGGCTAAGATTTTTTTTCTATTTCCTTGTTAATCCTTATGGTGCTACAGAAATATTGTAAAATAAATAACACAAATGTCTCCTCCCACTTTCTACTGAAATAATGAATAACTTTTTCCTAAATGTCTGTGTTTAGATTTCATTGCCATTCAGCTGTGACTGGCAAGATGCCTGCTCTATTTGTTAAAACTTGTTAAACATGCTTATGAATATTTGTACAGAATTAGTTCAGTGCAGATGAGATGCTTGGGCAAAACGACCACCACAATACCGAAGACCTAAAAAAGACATAATTTTTAAACAGTATGAAAGAGGAGACTCTCTCAAAATCTTTATTTTGGCATGTTAAACTTCTCTTTAGTTTGTCATTCAAAAAATCTGAGCGTGACTGTTCCATGCAAGCAAATGGAGACAATGCATGTGTTCCTGATTTTGTTCCCTGTTTTTCAAGAGTTGACTGCTGCCTCCAGCAGGTGAAAAGATTATCCCTTCAGACTGAGCTGGTGGAGCATGCTATAGGATTTCAGGAATGGAATCCTACTAGCGGGATCAGTTTTGATGGGAAGGAGACACACTTTCATCACTTTTGAGGAGCAGGCATGCTTATTCTGACATATCAGATCTTAAATTAGGAGCAGAGAATGTGGGAGGTTAAACACAAGAGGTCCAAGATAGCTTCTGTTCACTAAAGTGTCTAAGCAAGATACGCTACCATGTCTGCTTATGCTGACTTGGAGGGTGATAAAATTGTTTGAAATTTTCTGGAATATTTTCAAGATCAAGTGTGGGAAAGAGTGGTTTACTCCAAGGACTGACAAAGAAATTAAAAGGCTAGTTGGCTCTGTAGGGGAGGCTGGAGCAGCCAGCCAGGTCAGTCTACTGAAATTTGACATACATTTAAACCTGCTCCACTGTAGTTAAGTTGAAATATAATTGGCAGGAGTCATGGCTTATAACTTACATTCCTATACTGATATTTTTAGCTGGCATTAGTTAGCCACTGTTCACATAAAATTTAGTGTTTCAAAACCTGCTAAATAGCATACATTAACAAAATAAATTTTGTTACTTAATTTAATGTGGCAGAAATATTTGTAAAATCCCACTTTCAGAAGTTTGAGATGAAGTATAGTCTGGGCTGACTTTTCCAGTTTATTAATAAAAATATTCTTTGGGATATAAAATAATCAACAATAAGATGCCTCTAATGACAGGAAAGTTGTTGGAGCTCTTTCAACTCAATAGAATATGGATTTGTGGAAATTATATCTACAACACTAAGTTCCACTGATATATCTTGTATTTTCCTGCATCTGCTTTACAGATCTTCTGAGATCCTAGTTACCTGTACATTCCAATTTTTGCCGACACAAATTCTGACTTTTCAAGTTACTAGCGAAAACTGGCTTCTGTATCACCAGATGTGGGACAGCTGCTGATTAAGCTGTGACACACACGGTCCTTCTTAATGAGGTCACACAATTATTGTTCATTTGTAAAGTAGTATTTCATGGTGGTGATCATAATGTATTTTGAGGGCTGTGTTTCTGCCTGTCTTTGAGTCATCCTGGGTCTGCTGCCTCTTTGCTGGTTGAACATTAGTCTAAAGGCCTTGTACAGACTTCCTCTTCTTCCCACTCAGGGCATGGCAGAGGAAGGAGGTATCTTGCAGCCAGCTGTGGCATACAGCCAGTATCAGTATGAACAGCTCAGCTCACTAGCAATATTGCTTTCATTCTTCCTCCCTGCTGGGACTGCCTGGCATGCTGCAGAGGTCATTCACAGGACAGCAGTCCCTCTCCAGGTTGAGAGGGAACAGAAGTCATTCCCTGTCAACCTTGATTGGATCAGGGAGAGAACAGCTGGGAATGTGGGTGCTGCACGCTGCAGGTCTGCAGCCACAAAGCTCCAAGCATTTCTGTGGATGCAGAGTCCATTGAGAACTTGTCCAATGAAGGCAAGCAGCATTATTCAGTGATCCTGACCACTGAGGGGATGCAAGTTCAATTTAAGCAACAACAACAAAAGAGAGTCCCTGCAGCAGACACTGTGTGGTGTCTGTTTAGAGCAACTTCCCTGGGTTAAGCACATAGACTATAAAAATACATGCTCAGTAACAAAATAGAGAATGGCATTTCATGTATGAGGGTCAGCTGATGAGACTGCATACTAACAGCTTACTAGAGTCTGAGTAATCTCAAAAGGAGTCCCTTAAGTAGGCTATATTTATAAAAAAAATGGATTTAGAAACCTATTACAACTTTAATTAGTGTTTCAGATTGGTCACTGGTAATGAATGTGGTCTCTCAAAAGCATTTTGTATGTTTTAGGAAATACTGTTGAATAAATAAACTCGATCTTTAAGACTTGCTTTTTGTTTAAGACAACACAAACTTCGTGGTTCATCTCTTCAGCATTCACTTGCATAGATACTTGAGCACTGAAGTTGTTCTGTGCTTTTTTTGCCTGCATTGTAATTGTAAATGTATGTGTCTCAATCTTTTGTGGTGTAATTTAGTTGGCAGCCTCTGGGCTGGATGCAGCCTGCTGTATTTCTTCCTTACTGGTAGGAACTGTTGCAATAATGGGACACCAGTGCAGGTGTGGCAACTGCTCTGTCATCTTCTTGCGAGCAGTATACTGGGACTCTGTGTATGACTGGGGAGAGGTGATGGCTGCTGTCATACCCATGGCATGAGTGTGGAAGCGGGAGATCCCCTTTCAGGTCCATCTGCAATTGGATTGCTCTACTTTCTGTTTTGTGGCAAACATCTTCCAAGCTGTGGCTAGTAACTCTCTCAGCTTTGAAACAAGATACCAAATTTCTTAATGCATTAATATTCTAAATGTGAATGTTACTTTCATGTTTCCTGCTGTAGAGAGTATTTAATCTCACATTTCCTGCAATAAGAGGGTATATAACATTTTTCAGCCAGACTTGCATTCTGAGCTGATGGTAATCCAGATCCGGAATGCTTTGTTGCAGCATAAAGCAATTATCTGCTGCTTCAGGGTATGGAGCATGGAAGAATCTTTATAAATCTTAAGTGCTGTATGAGCATAGTGATGGGTTGGTTTTTGTTGCAGCTTTTTTTTTTTTTTTTCTTTTAATAATTAAAACACACACAAAACACCTTGAAATGTGGCCTTCAATTAATCTGTGCAGTGGTGTGGAGTAGAAATCAATCTTGATTTGGCTAGACTGGATCTTTATAGGGTTGGGATGGAGACTGCATTCAGGCAGGAGACTGCGGAAGACTGTACGGAGTACTTGCATAGGATTAGTATAATGTGTGACCATGACTGTGCAGTACAGCAGTGGTTGTGCAGTCCCCATTCCTACTGTGACTCTCGGTGTGTGTGTGTGCTGCATCTCTTATTTGTATATGTATCCTTTCAAACTTCTTAACTTTTGCTGTGTATAACTTGAGTAAAACTTTCTATCCTGGTAAATAGTTTCGGAGCGAAGGGCCCATTGTATGAATCCGTTTGTCCTCCCTGAATGAGGCAGTGCACCACAGGAGCTCTAGCTTCAGCAAGAGTGCAGTGTGGTTAAGGAAACAATGTTATTTTATGGCACAGTTGACTTTTTCCCCCCTCTTGGAAGAACAAAATCCTGTATCCAAAAGATGCACTGAAAAATAAGGCTGAACGTTTCCAGCTTGGACCTAGCCACTATATTTATAGTGGAATAGGAAATACAGGCTTGTAATGTGACTTCTTAGCATGTTATTATAATTTTAATTTCATTATCTGGTACAATTTCCACTTTTTTTTTTTTTTTTTTTTTTGTAGTATATAACATGATGAATGAACTCGCTGTGCAACTGTTAGGCAGGTGTGTCTTTCTATACTCTAGCTTCTGGAAGAATCCAGCTTCTGTCACTGGATTATGTCCACACTTAGTGAGTGGGGTTGTGCTGAATTATTTCTATGGACTCTGCTGAGAACCAACTGCATCTATTTTATGCATTCATAAGTGTTCAGTGATGGAAACCTGAGTCCAGTTGCATATCTTCAAGCAGTGGATACAGACTGATCAACAGTCTTATGTGTTATAGCAGATACTGTAAGCTGTTACTTGTTGTCAAAAGAAGCAGTGATGTCTCTCCAGTTCTCTGCTATAGTGTCCTAGCGTCTGACTGTAAGTTCTCAGGCATAGCTAGTTCCTGATTTGGTTTACCGTGCAAATGCTTTTCAATGCAAGAGGTGCAGTAGTGGAAGGGCAGGATTCCTGGCTTAAGGCAGGGCAGGCCTGCCTTAAATAAGCCATCTTACGGAATAAAGTTAACTTAAGAATTTCTACAGTAGTTTATACACAGACTGTATGTTGTCCATAGTGCATTTTAACTCAAGGGCAAGCTGTAGGTTGTGTTCTTGAGACCCATCAGTCATCCAACAGGTATGTAGGAAGAACTAGAAAAGTAAAGGCTTCCACTTCTCTCATACAGAAACCTTCCTTTGTTAATGTTTAGTGGCAATGTATGAATGGTGTTGCAAGAATTAAAGTTCTTATGGCCTGTGTAGCACACCTAGTTTTACATGCTATACTAATTACTAGTCATTAGAAAATTAATATTAAGTTCCCTTTCCCCCCGTCCCCCTTTTGGTAGCCATGCAGTCTTAAGGAGTATCACTACTGTTTCTTCGCTTCACATGGCTATTTTTAACATGGAATAATTTAGTGTGCTGGTCTACCATCTGCAAACAGTTGTTGCCATGAGGGTGGGAACAAACGGTTGTGGCCAGTGGTGCAAGAACAGCCTTATGCTTGTACTGTTGCAGAGAAAGGTGTGTGGATTTCTGCTACTGCTAGCTAACACATTGCTCAAATGAGGATTTTCACTTAAAAGCTTCATTTGTAAGAATGAATGTTGTTTCATTTGTAAGAATGAAATTTTGAACCGTTGCTCAAAGTAGAATTAATGCATACGCATATTAACCTTCTTCTGAAACGGTTATTTTTTGACTAGTATGTCAGAGAGGAAAGAACTAAATGTTATTTTAACATGACATTGAGTGATGTGCTTGTACTTTTAGTTGCTTATACAAATAATTAATCTTCAGTGCTTCAATAACAACATCATCTGATGTTAAGATGAAAAGCTGCTTGATGACCATTCTTTCCAAAGAGGAACTTTCTGTATGTCCCAGGTAGAACAGATGTAAAGCCAATCAGAGACTGAATACAATATTAACGTTCAAATGTGGTCAACTATTCTTACCTGTAGCATTAGATTTTGGGTTGGTATTATGTCAGTAAAGCTAGTTAGTCTGAGAATCTGCTAGCCTTTAGTCCAGGCAGGACCCCTTTGGTTCGTGGTTTCAAGTTTCTGACAACTAGAGCTGTTGTAGTGCTGCCAGTTTCTCAGTTACTTGAGTTAATGTTGCAGAGTGTATTTTTAACACTTATGCATATTCGGATTTGTGGAGTGTAAAATATGAAATAGTGGATATCCTTATCTTCAACCACACTTTTAAAACCGGAAGTGCTAAACTTCACAGTACGTAGCGCTGCTGGAGAAATACCATGTTTGTAGTGAATCTGGTGTTTCTGATGTGTGTTGTGTCCTGCCCCCTTGCCCCCCCACTGAAACACTTCCCCTCACCAAAAAAGCCTTTAGTTGCTCAGATTAAAGGAGTGAAATGAGACATTTGTAATGAAACTGCTAGTTTCTGTAACCTTTTCATCTAGGAGCAATATACAGTTAAGCCTGAGTTAAAGCAGTGAAGCAAAGGCAAATCTGTCGCATGCTTATGTTAAATGAATTTTGTAGTGCAACAGGAAGCATGGGCTTAAACATCTTAACACAAGTTGACAGCAAAGTTAAACCTCTGCTTTGTTTTCAAAGATACTGTTGCTGTATTTCAGAGTCAAGGTGCCATAACTGAGAAACTGAGAAGCTTCAGTATGCATGATTTGACTAGTATACAAGGAGATGAGCCAGTAGGGCAGAGACCATATCAGACATTACCAGAAGCAAAAAAGAAAACCAGAGCCTCTGCAAGTGAATCTTCAGGTAAGTATCTATCTTTTTTTTCCTAGCTAAAAGAACAATTTACTGAAGATAGAAGTGGGAAAGCAGAAATACATTTAGCCTTTATAGAAATGGAAGAGGCCTCTAAGAATTCCAGTATACCTAAACAGAGTTGACTTGAGCAAGAGATATTATGACAGTTGAGGAAATCCTCCCTGAATTATTTTTGTATTGCAGCCACTAAAAGTGTAGTCATACTGTACTCGTTACTCCTAACTTTGCCAATTAGCGGTGAATTCCTTGCCAAAGTAAAGCTTAATTGGAAGTAAAATAAAATGTGATTAAGTGGTATTTCTGTGACAAATGTACAAAAAGTTAAACATGGTAACTTACGGAAGCGCAAGAAATTTTGAAGAGAAAATTAATGGAAATGAATTCAGTAGGTCTTAATGGTAGTTCAAAATGTGAAATGGCTTGTGGTGATAGGAATAATGAAGGCATTAAGTTGTCATAATGGACCAATGCACATCAGTGTTCAAAAGCTGATGGTGCATTGTGTGGTGACCAATATTTTTTCGGAGATATTTCATTATTAGTCTTACTTTATTTTTACATTCGTTGTTATCATCATCACGTTGCTCTTGAGTCTGTGATCTTTGAAGGAAGGTTTCAGTGGAAGGCTGTCAATTGCACCTTTTTAAATGGTGAAGCTACACTGTAAAGTAGTTATTTCCCACAAAAGAAGTAGTTCTGTTCTATTTCTTTTCTTTTCACCCGAGTCCATCATTTCTTCTCATTCCTCTGTTTTGGGAACGGGTGATGCTTGTGGAGTACAAGGAATTCCAGGAATTGAATGGTAGCCGATGGTGTTTCTGAGGAATAAATGGCCACCTTGAATGGCCCTAAGCTGCATTGTTAGTTGAGCTCAGAAGGTATTCTGTGCAGGTCAGTGTAAAGACAGGGGGCACTGGCCATGGTACAGCCCATGAATTCATCTAGTTGCGTTAGAGATGATGTCGCTGCAGCTGTTTTGCAGGGGCTATTCCTTAGTAAGAGACCATTAGTTATCTACCCGAAATAGCTTGGAAATGCTCAAAACTCCATTTAAAAAAAAAAAAAAGGTACAGTTGATACTGTGTAAATAGCCACTGCTTGTAAGATTCAATCTCATGTCAAAATGTGAGCTTTCTTAGAGCTAGTTTAACTTGTTTCTACTCCTGGACTAAGCCTTGTGTACGCCTCTTCTGATTTCTTAGAATTTTCTTCAGCATTAGAGATTAAAAAAAAAGAACAAACCACGGGTAGAGTTAGGAGCGCTATGTAGCAGTATTTTGTTGCACTTAGCAGAATGTTGGGTGTTTTTGTCTGAGCTGGGAGGTCCTTCGCAAATTAGTTCAAAAGACTTGGTTGTAGGACATTGATCATAGGATGATTGAGCTGCCAGTATGCTAGCTGTGAAAAAGGCAAATACGATTTTGATGCATCAGAAGAGGTGTTACAAATAGAGATGATGAAGTACTGGTTTCACTGCAAACATCCCTAGTTAGGATGCGATTTAAATCTTTCATATTGAAAAAGATGAATTGAAACTGTATTGGAGGCAGGGAAATGCTGCCTCTAGAATGGCGGAAGATGCAAGTCTGCGTGAAGTAGCTGCGAAGTGGGCGATTGTGATTCTAATTTCAGGGAAAAAAAAGAAATGACCAAAGGAAAAGAATCTAAATAAGCCTAAGGGAAATACTGGCTTAAGATGAAATGTACATGAATAAAGTTGGGTTTGGAGTCTAAAAGGTGTCTCTGAATGTTACATCTTGTACCTTCTGGTATGGCCTTATAAAAGGAGAGCTTGGCGAGGGTGAAAGAACGAGACTACATTTGGGGGCTTTACGATACGTCTATGTTGGGGATTCAGGACTTTTGGACCCCAAGGATCTTTTCAGGACATGTTTTTAAGCAGTTTGCGCCCTCTAGTGAGAAGCTTTGGTAATAATGTTGGTCCTATTTTCGCAGGATGTAAACAACCCTTACTAGTAAGTACTTTGACGTTGTATTCGTCTGAAAAGAACTTTAGTATTAAATAACCAGTGCCATGCAAGTGGAAGAAAGATACTATGAATCGAGAACGCTTTGGACTGGAAGGGACCTTTAAGGATCATCCTGTCAAACCCTCCTCCCATGGGGACTGTGGCCAAAAACCTTAAGTACTTCTCAAGGTGACCACTGAGGTTTTTGCAGTTCAGTGTAAAGCAGAAGATGGTAGCATGCTGATGGTTAAAATTTTGACAGTTGGGGAACCACTGCATCACATACATATGGCACAAAGTGGCTTGTTACTTACAAATGGCAGAATTGTAAGTAACAAGTTCCTGGCAGACAAGGTGTTTCACTGTTTTGAAACAGCTGGCAGACTGACCATACTGTTTAATAGAATAAAGGGTGTGTGCTAAAGATGAAACTCCTGGCTTTCTTAGAAATCTAACAATTACAGTTCTTATAAAACTTTTTTACAAAACTGTTTTTTAAAGGTTACAAAACTCCACTGGAAAAAAACCCTGGAGATGATAAAACAGATGAAGAGGTGGAGGGGACACATTCAGAGGATGAAATGTTTGCTCAGAGAGGCCTTCGAAGAACTCAGAGCATGAAATCTGTGAAAAGTATTAAAGGCCGTAAAGAGGCAAGTATAATCTCGGCTAAGTATTGAGTTTGGTTTTAGCAATGTGCCTTGGCTTTCTATTTTTTTCCCCCCCCCCCTAAATCTTAGAGGGTTTATCAATGATAACTGGGTTGTAGAATGCTAAATGGAGAAGGAAATATGTGGTAACAATTTCTGAGCTTGGAGCTTTTCTACTTTGGGATGTTTAAGGGAAAAACATGAACAAGTTGAACTAAGCAAGGAAAAAGGGTGAGGAGATGAAACAGACTCTGTGCTCGTAATGCTAATTCTGGCACCACCAAGCCCAGACTCTAGGAACTGCTTACCTTGAAAGGGATATAGATAGTGATATTGTCATCTGCATTTGTGTGTCTTGGTTGTGCACACTTAAATGTTAATTCAATTGGATTACAGAAGACTCAGAATTTTTTAGTTCCCATAGACATATAGCCTGCTTTGATTTTAACTCACAAAGAGAAGATTCTATGTAGGATTCAAACTGTTTCATATTGGCACGTGTCACGCAATTTAAGGATACTTCAGGATAAATCTCAATGGAATCTTATAAAAGCTTTTGGATAATTCTGGGAAAACAGTTGAGACTTACCTGTCTTGCCCAATTCTTTTGAAACTGTATCTTGTTCAGTCGTAGGTAGATTCTTTTACTGAAACCGTGGAGCGTCCAAAGCACCTTTAAAAATGCTTACTAGATTGGATTAGCAGGAAGTTAAACAATATTTCTGCCTGAAGTGATCTCAACTCTTTGTTATAATTTTTATTTTCCCTCAGATACGGTATGGATCACTGAAATACAGAGTAAAGAAGAGACCCACTGTATACTTCTAAGTGTATTGCACAATGCCTGCAAGACAAACTGCTGTATTATAATAACTTGAATTCAGTGTGTCAAGTGATAAAGATCTTTGTATGATTCATATAATGAGTATATATTAATAGAAATGGTAGGACTTGGTTTTATGAACCTAAATGGTCAGATAAAGTATTGCTCTGCTTTTCTGTAACTGCTTATGGTTTAGACTTAAATCTGGACAAGCTGTAATATGGATTTCAGCACTCCTTAAACGGGAGTTAAATGAGTAATAGGAAACAGTCTTTTTCCAGAGGTACTGAACAGACGAAAATAGTTACGACTCCAAATGAATTAGCAGAAGTATTTGCAACTTGTGAAAATTGAACCCAAAGTGTCCCCAAGTTTACATAGAAAGATAGGTATACTTGAAATATTTTTCTGAACTACAATTCCTGAAAAGGCCTTTGTGTAATTTAAAAATGTTCAGTTTAAAGGATGGTCAGTGATGGTAGGGAAGGGAGAGGAAAGACAAGGTAGGTATGGTACGTCTTTAAGATTATCATCTTTTTGCATCATATTGCCAAGCTTAACAAACTTATATAACACTAATAGGTGCAAACTGAGGGTACGTTTAGCACTTTATGCAAAACTGTATAGTTTTGCACACTTACTGATTTACAGCTGCACATGTAATTTTAATGACTTCTTAGGTAGGTCAGACTTATCTTCTGAATGCCAGCAATTCTTGTATTTCATGATCTTATTTTAATTTATCCTGATTGCTTAAGTACACTTAGGATGCTGTAGATAATTGCTACTAACACTTAACAATATTATCAGGTGCCTTTCTATATATTACAAGGCTGTGTGGGTTTTTTGTCTGTGTGGGGTTTTTTTGTTTTGTTTGTGTCTTTCTTCCTCCTTTACCTTGAGGTGTGTTACATGATTTAAGTCAGTTTTTGGTTAAAATTGTGGTAAGTAAAACTAGTAGCAATTCCAGTGATAGACCTCAGGGATCTGATCAGCCCATCAGCTGTGTGTTAGAAGTCATACTGACATGAAGGCATATATGATAAATTATTCAGGCCCTGGTTTGGTTTTACTCTGCATTGCTTTAAGAATGAATATATGTATATATTAGAACATGTATGTGTGTGTATATTTCATATATATGTGGAGTCTAAAATTGGCTGTGTAGTACTTTTATTGCTAAAGTTATTTCTAAAATATTTACATACAAATAGTTCTTTCTAAAAGGCTAGCTAATTTAGACAGCCGTTTTATAACCTAGAGTCCTATGGCAAAACCGTTTGCACAGAGATTAATTTTGGAATGTCATTCAAGGCAGGGACTTATCAAAATGACTTTCTGAGGTCCCCTTTGGTTCTATTTTCTGCAATTCTGAGAATTAGGCTGACTTTAGTTTTCTGTTTGACTATATTTCTACTGTGGATTCAGGAGAAAACACCCACTTTTCATAGACAGCATTTTATTACTTGGCATGGGGAGAGATGATGTTACTGTTCTTGAAGAGAAAATGGTGTGTGTGATCCTTCTTATCCTTGGATCTTGGACTACAGTCCTTAAGCCTTCCCCCAGGTATGACAGTCATTTGCAAGTCTACTGCAGCGCTTTTAAACATACGCCTAAGGCTTGGGCCTGCCGCTGTTCTTGTTCTTTATATTACAGCTATCGCGGGTTCACTGTTGGTAGGCACTTAATGGCCTGTTAATGTATACTGGCCTTTGACGTAGTCTTCTAAGAACTTTGGGCCAGGGTTTGAATTGTATGGCTAAAAATGCAGCTGGTCTGTATTGGCATTGTGTTACTCACTTGCTATTGTAGGCATCTGTAAGCCAAGTGCAAAGCCTTGGTCAAATATAACAATAATGATGGTGCAGTGCTTTTAGCATCTCCAAGGAAGTTAAATGCTTTATTAAGAAGTTGCAACGGTCCATGTCTGATTAAAGGCCAAAGCTTGTATTACTTACTCGAAGACGCAGTTTCATACCAGAATACAGGAAGGCTGCTCTCTGCAAAATGAATATAGTGCAAAAATTCTATTCTCTAGCCAAAACTGCAATTTGTGCAAAACTGCAAGCTTTTATAAAGAGATGTTGTCTGTGGGGAAGGCAGTGATGAGATAAAGTGGTTTATCACTTGTGTCCCAGGAACGTTTGTGCTTCTCATCTGTTTCCCTGAATGCAGGGAAGGGCTGTCTGTGTGTTGAGGTATGTAAGACCTTAAAGGAAACTGAGGCTTTTGTATTTGCATCTCACCCTGCTCTGAGAATTAGACTAACCTGGGCCTTGTGTGGTATCTCTTAACCGTTACTCTCTAGTTGAGCGTCCCCCTTGGGCACTTGTTGCCACATCTTGCTTTAATTCATTGTTTGTTTTATTGGCAAGCGTGGCAGTGCAATTGTCATCTTTCTACAAATCTGAATCCTGCATGAAGGAGCAGGGTAAGCTCTTCTTTCAGAATTACAGTTCCTGTTACAGGTTTGTGTAGATCCTGTTACAGGGCTTGTGTTCTTCTGACATTTCTAGATGTCTAGACTAGAGATCATTTGAGTAGTTTAGGCTCTACCACACTCATGGTCAGTTAGTTGCTCTGTGTGTCACAATGTACTTCTGGCAAACTTAACTTGCTAATTAAATAATGACAAAAGCTAAATAAACTCTCTTTTCTGAACTATGCATGGAACTAGGAAAGCTGGCAGTATTACTCATATTCATTACTGTTTGCATATAAATGTACATGTGTTCTCTCAGATACTATCTTTAAGTGATAAAACTTCCAGTGTTTTCCTGCTGTTTTTTTCAGTCTAATACCCTACTGTAAAATTCTCTTGATGGCTTGATTTTGTTCTTTGAACTCATACTGAAACTGGTTCACTGTATTATCTTAAGGTTTGGTTTTGTTTGTGTTTTCCCTTGTTGTTCATTGTCAGCTGATGCTTGGCAGGGCGCAATGGCATGATCAGCTTTCATCCCAATGATACTGTATTTCTCTCTGCTTGTTGAATTTAGTTTAGTTTGGTTTTGAAATACTACACAATCTTTTAAACTTTGTGTAAGGAATTTTCAAACTTTTTTGCTTTAGCAGCTGCAAAAGTCTAGCTCTTGCCAGTAAACTTCTTGGAAAAATGTTATACTAAAAATCAAAATCTAATATAACATTCTTTTTGGTTTTCAAGTGTAAAATGTAGTTCATGTCAAATTATGTAATCCTATGAACAGAGCGTTTCCCAAGAATTAACTGACTGCCACTAACAGGACTGCTAACATAGTGAAAGAAGAATTTAGAGGTCAAAGGTGCTTTAAAAGAGAATGTGTATTTCTTGTTAAACCATGTGAAGGTTTCGAGCCTTTCCGAAATATATCTGAACTAGCTCAGATTTCTTAGCAAGAGCCTACTGTACCTGATAAAATACACATCTTGTGATGATGATTAAATCAATGGCCTTAGTTGCAAATAAGCTTTGGCCAGACTCTGATTACAAGGTAATTGCCAATATTAGCTACTTGATGCTAATTGCTTTGTTATGTGAAAGTAACTGAATATCCAAGATACTTTTTTGCAAACTATGATGAATTTTAAAATGAACAGAAGATAATTTGGTTAAACAGAATGGTGGAGTAAATGCTAGATGCATTTAACATGCTGTCCATGACAAAAGATGTGTTTTATTTTTGGTGTGGCTTTTATTAATGGGAAGTTGGTCTTTTTAAGTATTTTTCTACAAAAACGTGTATGTGCAAAGGCAATACTTCAACATTTTTCAAGAACTCCTATTTTTAGATGCTACAGACCAGAGACTGTCTACATTAAGGCTAAAGTTAGTAGCTTTACAAAAATACAATGTAAGCTTTAATTTTTATATTGTAATAATAACTTGCTGTCAACTTGTTTACATATTTGTAGGAGGGAAAGCTTCATTATGCATTGACTTATCTTGATACTATCTTTAATAAATGCTGCTTTGAGCAGGATGCAGTGGATATTTTATTACCTGAAATACAACTAACAAAGCAATCACTGTAATCTGTATTCTGTTACCTATTATAATTTTTCCAGTACTGACACAACCAGTCTGAACTTTGAAGAGACTTTCAAACTGTTTGAAGTACAACTAAGCTGTCACAGAGGTTTTGTTTTGGAGCCTGATGCTAATTTAGACTTAAATGAAACTTGGTGTGCTAAAGGCAACTTGAAAATGCTGTAGTGTTGCCTATTTTGATTAGATGTTCAATTCAGAGTAAACTCAAAATAAGATGCTTAGTCTCCCAAGAGTGTGTAGCTTCCTGGGGAGCTGCTGGATTTTCTTTTCTTAAAATTAAGCTATTTCTAATGCTAGCCTCTTCTATTGATGTAGCTTTACTGTTGTTTGTGCCAACAAGCAGATTTTGTTTTGTATTTCCTAGTCAAACAGAGTTCTCCTGGCATCCCGAAGGAGGAAGTGTGTAGATGAACTTGGGCCTTTCCTTTTTCAAACCTCCCTTCAAGTAAGCTGTTAACACCTCTAGCAAAACCCAAGCAAAAAACCTCTGTTACCACATTTTCCAGACTTTATTTGCAAGGATTCCTGACATATTTTCTCAAAGGAAAGAATTTCCTGATACGATTAATTGAGGAGGAAGACTTTAAAACTACAGTTTATTGCTACTGTCTCCTAAGCATTACGGAAATACATCCCAGGAACAAATACTGTAGGGGACCTTGCAGTGGTTCAATTCCTAATGTCAGAACGGTTCATACAGTACGAAGCCGTTGCCTACTGAAGAAATTGTGGATGTCAGAAAACAATGCTGTTCTGTTTTTTTGGTGTTTTCTTTTTTCCCTTTATTTGTTCAAATAATGTTTAGGAGGTAGCAGGAACAGTCGTGAATGTGGGATAAAAACTGTCTTCCTGCTGTTTAACATGGTGCTGATGAGACCTGCTCAGGGAATGGTTATCTAGTCGTTTTAAAATAGTGCTGGTACATATGTCCTAGGCTAAAGTGTTCAAGACTAAGCAAATGCAGCAATAGTGACAGTTTTTTGGGGCACTTTTTTTTAAAGAGACCTCAAGTGTTGTTTATTTTCCACACCAATACAGGAAAACAGGCGATTGAACATGAGGCGGAACCTAATAGGTCTCGTAAAATCAGTATACTTCCAAAATTATTTTCATCCTTCCCGTAGATCTATTTAGGAACAGAATGGGAGCCTGTCTTGTTCATGTTTGCCAAGGTTCAGCAACAGATTGCTCTGTTTGAATTAGGGTAGGAATCATGAAAGCAGCTGGAGCAGAGACTATAAGGACTTCAGATAAAGCCTAGGATGTCACTACTGTCTGCTAATGTGCAGTGACTACATGGATGTGGAAGCTCAGAAATGATTAGGAAGTCTTTTATCCACACTGTCAGTTCCAAGGTAAGCAGCACTTTGACCCTCACTTAGCTCTTCCTGGGCAACATCCTGTATGTTGCATGGCACTCGCTGCTTTCTCAGTGAGCTGTGCTGTCCCATCCAGTCTTTCTAGTAATTTCAGTTCTCCTTGGTAAGAATACTAAGGGGAGGTCATCCTAACTTACTGCCTCGAAGGAAAGAATTTCTTGATATGGTTAACTGGGAAGAAAGACTTAGACCCCAAACCAAAACAAAAGCCCTGTGTAAAGCTAGTGTAATAGGAAAGTTGCATCTTCAAATGTAATGCTAGGAGAAACACTTACATAACCATATGTATTACTGTCTTTAAGGAATTATACCAAAGAAGACATTACCAAAGAAGGCATTACCAAAGACGGCTACTCGGCATGCTTTTGTCAACCCTCTTTCCCCCAGGTCCAATTAATAATTGTTAATGTCTATCCTTAATACTAGAATCGCCAACTTCACTGGAGTTTCTCCTGTTGTCCGTAGGATGTGGAGCATTGAGGTGGCGCTCTGCAAACTGAATGGAAGCCGCAGGGTGAGCAGAGCATTTATGGCAGTTTAATTTGTTTTATTGAATCAGCAAGCAGCACTGCCTTGGTCTGTAGGTGTCCAATTACCAGACCGAGCCAGAGACAGCAGCCTGGGCAGAAGGCTACAGGGCAAAATTAACTTTTGGTAGCAGGCTGTAATTATCTAGGCTAATTAAATCCTGATGAAAAATCCTGCTTCTCTTAAAGTCGAGGTCATGGAAGAGGGAGAGTTGCTCCCATTTCAAAACAGCTCTGGAGCAGCTGCTGAGCTATTCTGCCCTTCACAGGGGCATCTCCTGCAGCTTCGCTTTGAGTGCCTTTTTGCTGGAGAGATTTGGCCATATCCCCTTGCATCCTACCTTGAGCAACTCGGTGTATTGGTAGCCTTTTCTTCCTGGAGTAGCGGTGAGGCTGTTCACCACCACCACCACCACCTGCTGCTGCTGTCCACTCTGCTCAGCCTACACAGTGATTCTCCCGGATCGCTTTTTAACTAATCGAATACTTCACCCCGTGAAGCGGCTGCTTTGATATTTGTGCCGAGAGCGGCGCGGCTGCTCTAGAAATGTCGTCTTTAAGCAGGTCCCTGCCCTCAGCTCGGCACTTGCCGCTCAGCCGGCGGGCGCCTTGGGGCGCAGACCCCGCAGGTGAGCTGAGGGCGGGCGGCGGCGGGGCCGGCGGGCGGGGCGGGGGCGCCAGCTCAGCGCGGCGGCGGGCGGGCCATGGCGGTGGGGCTGGAGGAGGCCTTCGGGGCGGCGGGCGAGTTCGGCGGCGGGCAGCGGCGCCTCACCGCCTTCCTGGTGCTGCTGCAGGTGAGGCGGCGGGGGGCGCCGCGGGCCGGAGCCGGGGCAGCGGAGCCGGCCGGGGCGGGGCGCGCCCGCTGGTCCCCGTGCGGCGGTGTCGCTCTTCCGTGTTTTCTGGGTTTTAAGTTTGTTCGGCGTTGGTTTGGTTTCTTTTTCGTTCCCCGAACAGCAGCATTCCGGGGAGGGCGGCCAGCGCGGCGGCGGGACGGGTGGAGGAAAAGCCGGGGCCCGCGTGTGTGCCACGGCGCGGGGTGCTGCGGGGCACCCGCTCGGACGTGCGCAGCCGCCTCTCCCGTGCTCGCCAGGATGCCCGTGCCCATTCGGGACCGCTTCCTGACCCGCCCGGCGGGCTCGGATGGCCTTCTGGGGAACGGTGTCACAGCGAGAGCCGGGCTGCAGGCCGGGGGTCCGGGGTCCTGCCCCCATCGCAGCTTCTCGTCTCTGAGCAGCTTCCCTCTCGCTGGTCGTGGCACCGGCGTCTTGGCCATGTGCTCCTCTGCTGGCGCTCTGGATGGCGGTAACTCTTGGGCAGGAGGGTGGCGAAGTGACCCTCCGCTGGCATCTCTGCGGCAAACAGCCCCGCGGACCCCCCTGAGGCTTGTGGGCGTTTCAGAAAGGATTTGGTGGGGTTTGTTCCGTTTGAGAGTTGCTTTTCAAGCCCCTTTCTCGTCCAAGTGCTGTCTTACATCTCAACTTGGCAAAGTTTATGATGCTTTCCTTGTTTCTATGCCCATCATTTTCACTTCTTCACTTTAAGAGTGCCTTTTAAGCGTGTGCGAAGTAGAAGGAAATGGAGTCTAACAGCAGCAACTGTGTGGTTTTTTTTTTTGGTTGTTTTTGTCATCTCTTGTGACATGCGGTGTTCAGGGTCTGCCTTTAAATCGTGTCCACACCCCACGTGCAAACACTTTCACTTGCTTAGTTTCTTCCTAACAGCTTCCTGCTGCATTTTGAATCAATCTGCTGTTGTGAGGGAGGGAGACTGTGCTGGTTGCAGGTTTTTGTTATAACTTGTTTCTGGAAGAGTGTCCAGAGTGAGCACAGGATAAAATGGCACATTAAACCGATATCTAACCAAATGCACCACCCAAAGACTTGTGGCCCAACGTAGAGAGCCATTCAAGATTCAAAACTTTTCCATCAATGGTAACATGCTGAAAATCACCAATATGTGGGTATGCTTAGGGTTAGTGTTATTTTAAGTTAGAAAAAATAAAATTAGATGTAAAGCCTGGAAGACATTCAGACCACCTTGACACCCATATTAATGAATAAATATTCTCATAAGGGTTTCTTCACAAAAATATTTTTTTGTTCCTGCATATTCTAGTTTTTATAATGACCAGGTTAAGGTTTCAGTCTCTGCAATGAAAAGAGCAAGCAGAGGCTTTTAGAAATATAATCTTAGATTTCTTTTATAGTTTGGGTTTTTTGTGGGTTTTGTTTATTTTTTCTTAATAATAATCTTGGTCTAACTGTTAGATCTCAGCTATGAAACTATGATGAAGTTCTTAATACCTTCCTTTCCTGTGCCTGCCTACAAAACTGCAAGAACAAATGGGACAACTTTGCCACAGGAAGGAGGGCGTCAAGATGGAGCTTCACTGGAATGTGCCAGTATCTCTGGAGTGGTACCCGCTGCTCCCAGCAGCCTCAGTGACCACATCTGGGAATTTAAACACAGTAGACTGACTGCATTTTGTTTGTGGTGCTGGGTAAAGGGAAATTGTTAATTGTTTAATGAAAAGCATACAGTATTCCATCGGGTCTCTTGGGATTGTTTTGGGGTAAATGATTGTGTCTAATTTTAAGGTATATGTGGCTTGTCAGTCAATGCTTATTGTGCTTGTGGGAGCTGTGCCTGAGTATCACATACACCAAGAAGAAATTCCAGCGAACAGAGCTGAGCTTGCCAAGCGTATCCGTTTTGTGGACAACTTCACCTCTATAGTAACTGAGGCAAGTAATTCCATGCATCTAACCATTTCTTCTTGGGATTTATGTCACGGGTGCAGGACGTGCTGCTTGTAAAAGCTGAGCAGGGCTTAGTGTAATGTTTTGCTTATGCTGTTAAGAATTATTGGGAACCTTCCTTCTGACTCTTTTATTTCATCATTAATAATATACTTTCAGATTTAAAATAAAGTATTAGTTCAGCTTTCGTAGCCTAAATCTAATAATAATTTATGTTAAACTTTATGTGTATTATTTATTTTGTTTTCGGTTTTCTTTAATTACTAATCAACAAAATCATTACTAAAGAAGAAAGATTATTTAACTACAGTTTACAACTCTGGAATTTAGTATGAGCTCCTCCCAGTGTCTGTTTTCTACCAGGAAAAGGTTCAATTTGGCATGTCTCCACAATCTGCTGTGGGTGTAACTTTATCATGTTGTGTTAGTTTCCCACAGAAGATACATCTTAAAGATTAGAACTTGCATGAAAGTGAAACTCATGTACCACATGTCTGGGTATTTTCATGTGTGGTGAGAGCAGGAGATGGAACAGATTGGAGTTTGCTCAGTGGGACAGAAGCTTGACCCTTTATCCTCACGCCTTATGAATTCCACACAGGAGGCTGCATTTGTGTTTTGCTAGTCCCTGGGCTATAGTCACTCAGGCAAGCAGGAGTGACCTAAGCATCACTGCCAGCGCCAGAAGAAAGACTGTGTGGGTGGCTTGGCTTGTAGCATGAACTGTCAGAGTCCTGCTGGTTGAATTCTTGGAGCGGTTGCCAGTAAACTTGGACAAGACAGGTTAGCACTTGCTGTAGCTGGTGCCAGATTCTTGCTTCCTTCCCATTATCCCAAATGTGAGTGTATAATGTTTATCTTGGAAAAATGTAGTGACCTGACATAAGAAGGAATGATGCAATATTGGATCATATCCTCTGTCAGAAACAGCCTGTTTTCCAAGATCACCCCTCAGTTTCAGACTCTCAGCAGGATGAGTGACATGGGGTAATGCTTAATTTATAATCAGAAATCAGCAAATTTTAACTAATACTGTGTTTTTAAAGTCAGTGTCCCCATTTCCAAAATGCAGGAATTCTCAAGAGTTGTCAAAACAAATTTATGTTGCCCTTAATTTCCGTAACTTATCATAAGTTTTTAAAAATATATTGCTAATAGTCTTTTCATGGAGTCTTTAGATGCTGGCCAACGTTTTGCTGTGTGCTAGTGGTCTAGCAACTAAATCAAACTCCATGTGGATTTAAAGTGCTGAGAGGATGTCTGTTTTGGTGATAGCAAAATTGGCAACATCTTTGTTGGCAGGCTACAGTTAATTTTGACAAATACTTAACAAGTTCCTTTTGTGCAAATAAAGTAGATAGACACATGCTTTTAAAAGTTATATTCTTCACATATTATTATACCAGACTTGCTAAAATCTGAGCATTTTCCAGCAACGTGCTAAGCAGCACGAGTAACAGCTTGCAAAAGCAATCTTTTCTCTTGTTCTTGTCTTGAGAGAGGAAGCTGCTTTTGCAAAGTTTATTTCCCTTATTTGGGTGATGGAGCTTAATCTGTAAATATTTTCAGTTCTGTTCTGGTTTGGCAGGGGCACTGTTGTGCTCTGGAGCTCAGCAATGCTCCAGAGCAGGTCTTCACTTCTGCTTCAAGATCTAATTGTAATTAATTTTGGCATAACTAAGACTTCATAAGTAACAGCTTGGGCTTGGTTCATGGAAAATACAGTTGTTAGAATTCTTGATCTGGCATCAACTCAGCCCCCTGACAAGTGATGGTGCTTAGGAAGGCGAGTTCAGGAATGTTTTACATTTGCTGTAGAAATAGTCCTTTACTTCTGAGAAGCTGATTTTTACAACCACATCCAGGAGCCTGAAGTTGTTTTGTTTCTTTGTATCAGCCTGAAGCACTCTGCAGACAAGAACTAGGAGTTCAAAGTTTGCGTGCTGTGGAGTGCTAGCACAAGCCAGCAGTGCTCTGTGCCTTGGAGAGCACATGCTGTGGTATTTTTATACTTGAAGTTTCCTGAGGATTCATGCCCAGAAATAGTTAATTACTAAAGTCTCCTCAGAAAGTTAAGAGACTGTAAGTTTTGGGGCTACATCTTTATCCAGTGAGATAGAGTAGAATCTACTACCCAGTGGGGTATAGTAGAAACCAGCTGCAAATGCTGCTGCACAGGAATTTTACCATCCGAGAGTATCCAAAAGTTCCCCAGAACTCTGAAGTGCTGGAACACTGGGTGCATCAGGCTAAAGAAAGGGTCCTGTAAACATGTTAAATCTGCTCCTGCAACCTATGTCTTGCAGGGTGCTGGATGGGTAGAGCATAGCTAGCTGGTGGGTTACTGCATGGATGGAGCCATGTCTTCTCTGTACTTTGCCACTATGTGAGTTCCAATTGAGTAAAAGCATATGTTTCATGAGGTTGCTATAAGTAAATTTTGCAGTAAATACACTAGGAATTATTTGGAATACTTAATGATTAAATATTGGTTTGGATGACATTTTGCATTAAATAGTTAAATTCTTTTCCTGGAAAATTGCTTAGGATTTTCTGCTTGCCATTCTTTCCCAAGTTAATGTCAGGCATGTTTGTAGTCTCAAAACCACATTTTTGAATGTTGATTCTCCTTGTTTGTAGCAGAGGGGCTGCACAAGCTGCCTGTGTGCCTTGCCCCATCAGGAAAAGGTGTAAGTTTAATTCCAGCTGTCAGTTAATTTTCTTTTCTTCTCACAGTTTTTGACTATGCTGCATAGGTTTAGCTTTTGTATGAGGTAAAAGTACATTTTATAAAGAAACTCATCATTTGTTTCTAACTTTTGTTTGATTGCAAATGCATGTGCACAATAAGATACTAAAGTACCAATGAGTAGTTGATAACTATAAAACAAAGACATCTTTCCATAATCCCTTCCTGCCTCTCTTCAACAATTCAACATGTGTATGATGAGGAAGGGCACCAGGGATTACTCGTGGTTCAGGAAGCAGAGCTGCGCAGCACTAACTCTCTAAGTACTGAAGTAGTGAACATGCATTTTTCTTGTTAATGAATAATTTTTATTACCTGCTTATTGAAATAGTTAAGCTTGTTCAATGTTGAAATGGCTAAGCTATTACCAGTTCAGGCTTACATTGTTTTAATAACTTGAAATAGTTTGCCTTGCCAAAGCTTGGGAATTCGGGTACAACTGATTACACTTATTAAGTTGAAAGTTTATATTGTGATGAAATTTCTTGGGGAAGAGAAAACAGAAAGAGATGTGAGAGTCTGTTAGGAAAAAACCAGGACTACTGTTGGCTTACTTTGAACAAAATTTGAATTGGATATAAAGTGAGTGGGAAATGGCAAGAGAAGAATTTTGATAGTTTTTGATAGGTTTTTTTGTTTGTTTGAGGAATTCAACTTGGTGCTAATATTTTTAACAATAAGGACATTCTTTTTTTTGACAGTGGTACCTAATCGAACAAGAAGCCTACAAAGTAAGCCTTGCATCATCCCTATATTTTGCCGGATTGCTTATTGGAAATGCCACGTTTGGCCCTTTGTCAGATAAACTGGGCAGGAAACCAGTGTATATCTCAGGTAAGATTGTTGAAAGGCTTTTCTTCAGCATTCTGCATAGATAACATCATCTCTTTCTTTGATGCCCGTGGGCCTCTACCTGGAGGCTGACCATGCATGGGTCACCTGCTCTGTCAGTGATACAGAGTCAATGATCTGTATAAGCTTTTCACTTGAAGTAGAGCAGCGCTAAAATTGGTTTCTATGACTGTGCTAAGTAGCATAGTGCTCACTGGAGTATCAGTGGGAGATGAAAAGTAATGTGGTTTTGCTATGCCTGTCACTTTTGGAGCACATTATTCCACGCACTGCCTAGCCATATTGTTCTCAATAAAAAAAAAATTAGCTTTTTTTTAGAGGGGGTGGAGGAAAATTAATTACCTGAATACTGAACACCTTTAGAGTGTGTTACTCATGTCCTGGGTTCTGTTTCCCAGCTGTGTTTGCAGCTGAAAGGGTGTTTTTGTTTAATGGTAACATTGTCTCAAGAGAATATAATCTTTGGCATGGTAGACCTCAAGTGTGTGATGTGAAAATGGTTGTAATTTTCATATGGTGTGATTTCAGAAAGCCAAATGTGAGAGATGAGAGACAAGAGTACTGTAGACCACTCATTACCATCAGTAACTGACTGTGGTCCCTGCCTTTCTTCTGAGTTCAAGCTGCGCAGCATAAGTACTAATTACTAATTTTATTCTCTCTCTACAGGTCTATTTTTTGATGTCGTTTTTGGGTATGTCACAGCATTAGCTCCAAATTATGACATATTTGCAGTTTCACGGTTTTTTGTTGGAATTGTGAACGGTGGAATGGCTCTCGTGTCTTTTGTCCTAACACAAGAATATGTAGGAAAATCATTTTGGTCATTTACAGGTGGGATTTGGGAATATTTAATCTTTTTATTACTGTGCCATGTTATTGTTCTGACTATCAATACCTTACATTTTATATTTGTACCAAGGTTGTCAGGTTGTAGCATAAGTCAAGCAAGTGTGATGTGATTCATCCAAGTTCTTCTTTGTGTGGGAAAGGTGCACCTGACTAAGGAAGATGGGATTGAGTTTGATAAATAGCAAAACTGAGGGTTTAAAAAATTGGTACATTGATTCCTAAAATTTCTCAATTTCTCCAGTGTATTACATTAAAAAAAGAATATATGCTTTGGGAGATTCTGCCAACTTCCAAACAATGCTGTATGGTATCTTGGGAAGGTATTCTTCAAAGTGTTCTTCGAAACTTCCCTGGACCACAAAATGACTTAGTGCCTGGATAGTGTTTTTTCCGCTGCTGAATGTGCTGACCATCCAGTATTTTTAAATGTCCTTTTTCATATGCCGCTGCCAAGACTTAAAATAAATTTAACACTTGCACGTCAGAGTGCTGTAAAGCTGGAGTGGCTCAGAGTGTAACACCTTTTTGGCTAGCACAACATGGGGAAAAACATGGTCCAAATGCCTACTTGCTGTGGCTATAAGCGTATTTCTTTCTCTCCCATTTCTTCAGTTACCTCATTCTACTATTTTTCTTATTTCTTCCCTGGGCTCCTGGGGAGTTATGAGACAGTTGTGGTTCAGCTACCGCTTCCCACTTAAAGTACTGAATTTTCTTCTCCCGGGTTCACTTTTTTGACTCATGCCTTCTCTCTCCCCAGCCCTGTTGTTTCTCTGTGCTCTTCCCAGCCTTTCTCCCTGCAGGTCCAGCCTCCAGATGGACTGAAGAGACACTCCTGCTGCTTATCACTCTAGGTGCTTCATTCTAGTTTTGCTAGGCTATTGAGAAAGAGGAGCTGAACATCTGATCAGGGGCTGAAGGAGGGGGAGCTGCTGAGTGAGCTCAGCAGTGTTAAAGAAGCTCTCCTAGATGTTGGCTGTGAGCTAGTCATTGTGGGTGATAGCTGAGAGTTTCTGGGTTAGTACAAGATCTCTTGTTAGTCTGCAAAGAGTTTGTTTTTAGGCTTTTGGAGTTCAGATTGATCCCATATTTTTAACACATTTGTGCTTGTTCATCAGAATTCTGCAATAAACCTCTGGCTTGCAGCTGGTTTTGCACTGAACTCTGTCCTTGAACTTTTATAACTTCCAATTTCTGTTCCAGCTTGCCACCTCTATTGAAGATTAACTTAATAGGCCAAAATAAATCATTCACTCTCAATACTTCCCTTTGATGTCCTCAGGTTTTCTCTTTAGTCCGTAGGTTTCTGTTCGTCCCTTGCACTCTCCTATGTACCACCCTATATTTTTGAAAGGGGGAACCTCCCATACATTATATGAAGCTATTCTTTACTGGGATTACATATTATACTTAATTATAGTATTATACATGGGCTAGAAAATTTTTTTGTTTGTTTTTTGTTTTGTTTTCTTTTGCCAATGGTTTCTGTAGTCACCGTTTTGGTCTTGTGTTTTCAGGTTCATTAACTAATTTGACATTTGCAATTGGCATTGCTGTTTATGCTTTGCTGGGTTACTGTGTAAGAGAATGGCGCTACCTTGCCTTGGTATCCAATACTCCAGGAGTCATCTTCCTTCTTCTTTCTTTGTAAGTGGTTCATGTGAATTATAATGGTAAGAAAAAATATGCAGGAATTTAACAGTTACTTTTTCTTGTCATTATTCAAGAGAGTGGTGGATGACATTTTTCTATATGGCTTTATGAACCAAGCAAGAGCAAAATCATATTGTGGAGGAAGAAGTGGTTTTAAATGAAGCAGAATGTCA
The DNA here is from genome assembly GCF_004027225.2 of Strigops habroptila. Lineage (NCBI taxonomy): Eukaryota > Metazoa > Chordata > Aves > Psittaciformes > Psittacidae > Strigops > Strigops habroptila. The sequence continues at coordinate 35,280,711 of NC_044281.2, forward strand.
GGGTTACTCAGAAGACAAGCTTGTGTTTCTGCATGCTGTTACAGTTGTGATGGCCAGCATTGCAAAGAGCAGCTGTGTGCCAGCTGTCCAATAAAACTCGATTACAAATCTTTTTGGGGAAGGGAAGGCCTGCCAGAGGCTGTGAGCTGGAGGATCAGCCAGGAACACTGCCTTCTGCCAAGGAAGGGCTTCAGCGCTTAAGAAGTTTTGGAAGTGATCCTAGAGAGATTATAAAGTTTCTTTTCATGAGACGCATGCAAAGGGAAGTAAATGAGAGCACTTGGAATTGCCTTTTTAGCATGATATGCTATGTATCTGCTTGCTTTTGAGGTCCCTTGTGTGCATTCCCAGCATTGTTGTGCTTGGGTGCTCCTATTCAGAATTCCTAAATAGACATGATCATAAAAATGATTATGAAATGCATCAGTATTTAAGGAATTGAAAGTGCTTAGCTTTGTCTGGCCTGTGTTGTTACAAAATATTCTTCTACTATATCAAGTAATATACCTGGTATGCTTCTGACACTAGTGAAAGCTGTAGAAGAAATGAAGGAATTAGTTTCATAGGTTGTCTATGCATCAATACAGGGAATGTCTAGCATACAGCACAGAAAAAAAACTCCTCTGATTTTTATTTCATTTCTTAAAATTTCAATTTTAACATCTGATTTTGAAATTAGATCTGTTCTTGAAATAAGTGACATTAAAGAATACACAAAAAAACCCCCAAACCCCTGCTTCCTGTAGTGAAGGAAAACAAAGCGTCTGGGCTGAGGAAGGAAGTTCTGCATAATGTATCTTCCTTTATGGTGTTCTGTTTCTGGTGAAGTAGAATTACTTGTCCCAAATACTAAAAATATTGGGATCCTCTGAAGTAATGAAAGCTTAGTTTGGTTGTAGGATGTATATTTGTTAAGAGTACCAGAGAAAATAAAAGTTCAGTTAAAAATATTCCAGTATTTATTTTATGGTTCATATAAAAGTAGCAGCACACTCTATGGCCTAAAAAACAAAACAAAACAACCCAAAATAAACCAGGAATCATGAACTGAAGTTGTGGTAAGTAAGGATATTCTGATTATACTTGGGAATAAGACATTTACAATTTAATGTGGGCAGCGATGAGCTGGTACTGGAGCCTGATAAGTAATTCCCCAGTAAGGTTTCTTTTTTTCTTCACTCCACCTTGAAGCCCTCCCATAATGGAGAAGCTTGAAATTTACTTCGTGAAAATAAAGTTTTGCCTAGGCTGTTCGGACAGATGTGAGATGCTTCCTGGATAATGCTAGCGTAGCATTTCCTAAGAAGTCAGTTCAGCAGAAGTCAACATTTACATTTAAACTCCTCTAGCATGACTGGGTACTTTGTGAAGTATCTCCAACAATCCTTCTGTAAGATGACTGTATAATTATCAAGTATGTGGAATTTGATAGGCAAAACAATGTAAGTGGAATGATTTCTCAGAATTTTGTATGGATACTTTAAACATTGATTTGAAAAGTGGAAAGATTGACTTCAGTGAGTGCTGTGTTACTAGGAATGAACTTGTCATTGTTGATTTTCTGTTCTTTCCTGTTAGTACGCTCCCAGAATCACCACGATGGCTGTATTCCCAAGGGAAAATGGCAGAAGCCGAAGATGTATTGCAATATATTGCCCTTGGTAATGGAAAAGAGAGGTTAAACCTAAAGTTAAAACCAAGTGCAGGAACTTTGAGAAAGGATGAACCAGCACCTGGTATCCTAAACTTAGTAAAACACCCTGTCCTTCGGTGGCGAACTGTTGTACTGATGTACATCTGGTATGTAATAACAAGACGCTGAGATGCTGTGACTGGGTCAGGCACAAGGAAGCAATTAAAGTTTTCATCCTTTTTTTTTAAAAATCCTGTCCTCGAAACTAAATCAAATTTGTCAGTTGGTGGCAGACAATAATAATCTAAAATGATGTGTTGTAAAGTTGATGTTTCATTATTATAGCTGTTGCGTTTTATTTTCAGTGTGTCACTTAGAAACTGCTTCAAAACCTACTAAGAAGTAATCCGATGAGAACATAATATTTACATTGAGTGAAATGAGGAGCTGAAGCAGAAATTACTGAGAGAATGTGGATTTGAATCAGTCTTAGGAAGAAAAGGACTATGTGGATTAGACAACAGTAGAGAGCTGCAGCAAGAATAAGCATTAAGAGCCCAAAAGCACATTACACAGGTTCACTGGAGGAAAACTGGGGGCAAATAAAATACAGATTGCATAGATTTATATTAGGTGCTGTCTTGAAAAGCCAGTATTGTGTTTGGTGGGGTGGAAATGTGCAGGCTTAGTTCTTTCCAAGGCAAATGACAATAGGTTTGCTGTGGAAGCCTTTTCTAGGTTTGGAGAATCCACTTGATGTTAATCAATGGTTGTACATATAATTTTCTTTCCTAGGATTGCTTTGCAACAGTTAAGCATCAGCTGCTTACAGTTAAGCTTATTAGCTTTGCTGAATAACCTCGGGGAAAAAAGGCAAGCTAATAGAAAATTCTGAAAGTTGTGCTGTGCATATATATGCATGCCTCTTTTTTTCTTTCAAGAAGTTACTTTGTATAAGTAAATAGCAACTATTCTCTTTTTTGGGGGGAACTAAGAGCTCTCTTCCTAGCACTTAACTCGAGATAGCTAATCCATAACTCCACGTAATTTCCCTTTTAAACACTTTTTTAGTCCTAAAGACAACTTAGGTTAGTAATATAACTTTTATGGGGTTTTTTTAGGTATGTCTGCAGCTTTGTGTATTACGGACTAACTTTAAATGCTGGTGAATTAAGAGGAAATCTGTATTTAAATGTGGCTCTTTCTGGTCTTGTAGAAGTTCCAGCATTTCCTCTCTGCATGTTTTTTATTGAGAAATCCTGGTAAGAAAAACTTATTTCCTAGTTTTCTACATATGTATGTTTGATAGCTTAGAAAAATATTAACATTTTTCTCAGTAAGATACTTCCCTGTTTTTCTAAACAGTGTTGGTTTTTTTGGGCATTTACTCTGCTGCAGGGGTTTCTGCAGTTGATACAGAAATGGGACTCTGAGTTTTCTACCTCTTTTTTCAGTTTTGTTCATCTTTGAAACGCTTATCTCTTGAGTAATTCAAATTATTAATGTTATTAAAAAAGGCTTGATCTTTATGGAAAAAAATGTGAGTAGCCTAGTTATTTCAGTATCTATAGCTTAGATATCTCTCTTACGTATTTTATTCAGAATGACTTGTTTTTGTACTGCCTACCAACTGCAGTTGAAAGCAGTTTTCAGCATTGATCGTTTTTACTTAAACTTTTCAAAGAGAACTTTGAAGTGAGAGCCATTCAGTTTTTGTTAATGTATGAATGATCAATGTCCATGTTATTTTCATACATTCTGGTGCTATTCGGAGGCCATCCTTTATGTGGGTATTTATTTCCAAAGGCCAAACAGTCTGGCAACCCAGAGCTACTCAGGGTTTTACCTAACCTTCAGTTTGAGTATCTTTGTAATGATACTTCAGTCTCACTGAGATCAGTGGCAAAAATCCCATTTTCTTCAGTCAGGTGAGTATGTCACGTTTTCGGGGTTTTTGGGCAGTAAAAAGCTGTCATCTCAGTGAAGCTAAAAAGCAAAACAACCAGCCATCCTTCACCTCAAGCCCAAGAAGCCTGAGGCAAGGACATGCATTTAAACCGCAAACTGCACAAGTTCTTTTCTATGTCTTTTATTTCCATTGTAATTTATCAGGTTAATTGTAAAATGAAAGCTTTTGGTTTCCTGAAGTAAGGATGTGTGTAGTTCTAGGTGCTTAGCGCAAAACAATGTGGCAAGCCAGCTGCACTGTTCTCATTCAGTTTTAGTGGGCAGTATTGTTAAAGTACAGCTTTTCTGTTGCAAAAATAGAAGTATTATGTTTTTCATAGATAAACTGTAGTTCTGCTACTGTAGGGCAGTAGTTAGAAATAGCTGTGAGAGTTCACAAAGTGACAAGCATTTGTACTATTTCTACATGCCTGCACACTGTTACTGTGAATATCTTTTTGTGGTTCTTTGCAAATAATGATGAAATAAATTGTAATATGGCAGATGTGGAGATGGACTGGTGGTTTTCTATCCCATTGTTGTCTTCTCTTTTAAAGTAGTAGGCAGTAGAAATAGACTTTGCTTATTTCTGCGTGTATACTACTAGACAAATGCATACAAAACAGCTTTACTGTGTGTCATGACTGCATACATTTATGCAAAGTTGTAAAAGAGAAACACAGGTTAGGAAGCATTAGAATTGCATTTTCTTGACCAACATGAAATTTGATCTTTGTGTGTATGCACTGTAATACTGTTTTGGTGACAGGGTCCATTGTCTTGCTCATATAGAGAAGAAGAAAAGTCAGAGCTCTTGTTGCTGAAGTAGATGGGGTTTAGATTAGATATAAGGAAGAAGTTCTTTACAGTGAGGGTGGTGAGGCACCGGAATGGGTTGCCCAAGGAAGTTGTGGATGCTCCATCCCCGGCAGTGTTCAAGGCCAGGTTGGACAGAGCCTTGGGCAACACGGTTTAGTGTGAGGTGTCCCTGCCCATGGCAGGGGGTTGGAACTAGATGATCTTAAGGTCCTTTCCAACCCAAACCATTCTATGATTCTCAAGGCTACATATTCAAAAGCTTGAAAATTAGAACTTGGCTAGAAATAAGAAAACTTTTTGGGGAGGACCTCAGTACACAGAACTAGGAAAATAATGCAAGATTTGAAGCACTTACCAAGGTACAATAGGTTTAGTTGGTATCTTGCAGACAAATTAAAAAAATACTGAAGGACTTTGTTTCCATCTTTATCTGGATGCTCTTTTGCTTCTAGGTCTGGAAGACGTAAAACTATGACATGTTTTCTGATATTTGCAGGATTTGCCTGTATATTTACCATGTTTTTACCAACAAATGCAGGTAAGTATGTAATGCTGCTAAAGTAGATGTTTGTTAATTTGGACAAAAGCTAACAAAACAAATTAATGAGTATTTTGTGACCAAGTATATGAGGGCCTAAAGGCCTGTCCATTTATACCTCTTTCTCCTTCCGGGGCTGGTCAGGGAGCGAGAGTCTTGTCTATATTGCTTTTAACTTGTTGCGGGCATAATTTGACCCTGTTAGCTGACTAAGGTTGTCTGACTGCAAGCCCTTGGCTCTTTGAAGGTCAGACCAAGCTATCACATTCTGTCTCAGATATTGACAGCTGCCTTAATGTATCACTACTAAGCAGTTTACCTTAAAATACTGGATTTAATAGCCAGACTGCAGTGCATTGTAATGTTAGTTTGACTGGACTTTGATGTTGTGGGATGCTGAGTAATTTTACATTTGTTTTGGTGGGCTGTAATATTTATAAAAATAGGAATGGAGGTTTTCCTGCATTAGAAGGTTAATTCATCATTAAAAAAATCCAAACCACTAAAAAGCTTTAAAAAAATAATTTGGTACTTGAAAATCAGAAATTCAACTCAGACTTGCAATATGGAAACCATAGGGATGGCAAGAAGCTCACTGCCTTTCTTGGTCTTATAATGCATATTGCTGTGCTATCCGGTTGTGAGGACACATCATGGTAACATGGAGTATCATCAAGTATATTTTGCATCTCAAAAGATGTGTGTTTTCTAACATTGTCAGTGACACTCACATATGTTCGGTTTTGTATTTTCACTTCCTATTTCAAGTACAGTTTTTCTTTACTAATACTTAGCTACTGAAAAGTCATATCTATATGACACTAACAGAAGTGGCTTCTTGTATGTTGTTTTAATGCTGCTTCAGTAGAAATTCTTTAGCCTTAAAAGTGTTTTGGCTGAGAAGCACCAGGGATGCGATTACAAGGTAGCCTTCTGTAGGTTGTGTTTATCCCTAACAGTTATAAATGCTGTCTGGCATCCAATTCAAATTGATCTTAGAGAAGTCTCAGGAAGAAAAACAGAGAGAGATAAAAAAATCCTGTAATCCTGTTTGCTATGCTGGTGTTAATTCAAGTCCTCAGATGTTTTGTTGCTCCTTTTATTGAGTTTTTTTCCTTTGTTCTAATGAGTTTGCTCTTTGAGCTTCTTTTTATATATTTTAAAACAAAATGAAAGAGGAGCAGTAGTGACTAGTCAGGATAGGGTAATAATTCCTGAAGAGTTGCTAAATTTCAGGAAATCTGTCGTTTCCAGTTGACTTGACTATAACCCCATTAAAACATCTTATTTTCCACTGCAGTAAGAGTAAAGCTGGTTCTTGGCTCAGAGTGATCTGTGTCAGTTAAGTAGAAAGAAATTCAGCTCCACGCATGATGAAGATGAGTCATTTTGGATGAAATTAGGATTGTTGCATCTCTAGTCTGATGCTCCCGTCAATAAGGAGAACACTTCTTAGATTTGTCTAAGTCTGCATTCTTCTGAATGATAAGATCCTTGATTTTATTACAAGGGATTTAAGATTTTAATGAGAGATTTGGCACTTGCCTCTCACATCTTCACTCCCTTTGATAATCTGATCAAAGTAATCTCCCCTGTGGAATAAACCAAGAACACTTCTGTTAGTAAAGATCTGTACTGAGGTTGAGACTAAAAATCTCTTCAATGGTTAAGTTAAAACTGATATATCCCTCTGCTCCCTCTTACCTTACCACATAGAATGCATCAATTAATTAGTGTATCAGGTTGGAAGATAGTGAGGGAGAGTGGCAGTGGAGGGGGAATGGAGCTGTAACATTCTTTTCTTTCAAAAGCTGCTGTAAAGCATGAAGACATTGCTTTTTGTGCCTGTGTTATGCTATAGCAAGCAAAGAAGACTTCGAGTCTAGGGGTAACTAGATTTTAACTTTCATTTAGATTTATCATCTTATGCTGAAGACAACAACTTTTTTGTGACTTTCATTGATATGCTTTTCACTGAAGAAGGAAAGAAAATGAGCAATTCATTAACAAGTATTTCCTATTGCATTGAGCACTACCCTTTCTTGGTGGATATTTTTTCTGAAGTAAATTTAAAGACTCTCTTATTTTTAAAAGTACTGCTTAAGTTAGTTAAAAGAACTTTTACTCATGAAGATGACAGCCAGAGGGTGAATCTACATAATGGCACTGCAAATGAGACTAGTAATGATGTAACTCCTGTTCTAAAAGGTCTTAAACATCAGCACCTTTGTGACCATTTGTTTTCTCTGCAAGAATTGCAAAAAATACGTTCCAAGGCTCTAAGGAAAATGTAATGTCAATGTCTCGGCTTATCCAGGGAAGCTGATGTGCAGAGGCTTTCCAGTGTAATTCTAATCCTGCAATAATTCCCCATGTGGCCAGCCTTCAGCCTCCTCTGAGGGAGGGAATCTGGAGAAGACAGTGCATTTTAAATTCGCTGCTGAGTTTGAGTGCTAATTTCTCTGTCTAGACAAACTCTTCTGTTTTGACAGTAAGACCAAAACTTCCCAAGTGCACTAATGCTACGCTTCTGAGATATAGATATGCAGTGTTCAATTTAAGTCTCCCTGGGAGAGGAACAGCAAGTTTTAAAACACATTTGAGAATTACAAATCTCTTCATTTCATCTTTGGTTGATGGAAGAAAAGGGATGTCCCAGCTTCCTGACAGCACCCAGTGAGGCTCTGAGGACCAGGTTCACACCTCTCCATCTGGTGATTGTATCCAGCATTTAACTGAGCAAAAGGAGAACTTGGATGAAAATGTTGCATCTGTTTTGCTTGAATTATAGAAACAACTGCAGAAATGCATCATGCTTAAAGAAATTAAATTAAGTTTCTGGATTTCAGCTTATGTACAAATGAATTTCTGCTTCAGTTGAAATAGAATCTGACTTGATCAGATGAATAAAAGGGCAAAAATTAAAAGAAAATCAATCGAGAAACAATCAGATTTTCCATTATTAATCAACATAATTTGATCCAAACCAAAACATGCTGAACTTGGTGCTGAGGAAGAGAACCTGAAACGCAGCTAATTGGAGCATTTATTCTTTCTTATGATTAAAAAATAAATAAATTAAATTATCTTTTTTTTTTTTTTAATGGATTATGCAGACACAACCAAATTAGGATAATGAAAGACAGATTTTGTTTGGCCTTTAAATGATGCACACTTCAGTTTAGCCAGTGTAGCTCTGTCTATTAGTAAACTGGGCTGCATTAGCACTTGTTATTTCCAATTACAAAGCTGTTGCATTTTAAGTCCCAACAGGATGTCCTTGGGGAGCCAATAAACTGTTGAGGTGAATCAAGTTTTATGGTTTTAATCTAATAAATTAGTCAAGGAGGCAATGATGTCTGTTTGTACTTGTCAAAAGATGCTGTTACCTGGTAAGGTATTCTGACTGCAGAGCGGGAAGTCTTAGCCCTTCCATTCAGAGCTGTGATAGTTTTATACTTCCCCCACCAAAATGGGTCCAGTTTTCTTGATGGTAAATATAATTTTATTTATCTGTTCTTATTCTAGCTCTTAAAATGATTGGAACTGAAATACTGCTTTTCAACGTTGTTATTTAAAAAAAAAGAAAAAGAAAGAAAACAGACTATTTATGCTTACAGCTTGGTTTTTTGTTTTTTTGTTTTTTTGTTTTTCCCTGAAAGGTCTGCTCTTCAGTCCCACTTTGTTAGCTTTATGTGGAAAAATGATGGTCAGTGCTGCTTTCAACATCGTGTATATTTATACATCTGAACTGTACCCAACAGTACTGAGGTAATTACCAGAGCTTCTGGGTAAATGAAAGTACTCTTCATGCATGGCAATACTGATTTCTGGTGTGCTTTAATATTTATCTGTAATGACTTTTACCTGAAATATCAATATGAGTTCTTTCTGTAATTAAGGCAGCTTGACAGGGCTTGAAAGGGCTTTTTATATTAGTCACGCGTTTTGCACCCTTGCAGTTTCCTGGGCTGTTTGTGGCAACTTCCTCTAGCTTTGAATCTGGAATAAAAATAGGAAAACCAACTTCTTATACTGCAGTGCTAGGTGCTGTATTTCTCATTTCTACTATTGATTTTTGGGGATAAAATTACAGGGTGCAAACCCAAACATAATTATGTGATGGAAGTATATGCTGACTTAAGCATAAACATAGGCTACGCAGTAAGGACTATTTACAGTCCCTCTGTATACTTATGTCTCCGATACAATTATGCTTGTTTCCCTGCTGGAAAGAACAAGTGCTGGTCTATATCTTTGTTATTTAATTAAATATTCATAATGCAACTCATTTTAATAGTTTATGTATGACACTAATCTGCTTTATACCATGTAATTCATGAACAAGTGGGCTAAAACCTTATTTTTCATAGTTCTTATGGACTCTTCTTATGACTCTCTCTCCTGTTGTCTCAAGATAAACCTGAGATAGGAAAATAAAATATCACAGGGTCTTGTTCTTCTCACTCCCATCTCAGTTCCACAGGATTCTCTGAACTGTACTCTAAGTACATGTTCAGAATTTTGCACAAGTTGCTCAAGAACCATATTGCACAAGTTGTTCAAGAACAGCAACTACAAAACTACTGCAAAAATTGAGCCCTTCTTTAAAGAGAGCAGGAAAGTTGAAAGCTGATGTGGAGTAGGAAAGCGTTTCTGGCTGGTAGATGTGTCCTGTCGCACTGCAGAGGCAATTAAAACGATGACATAAATCACTTGATTCTAGGACACTGAGGTCTTGATGGGGGAGCGTTTGGGGGTGGGGATGTGTGTACATAAAAATGTGGGTGACTCTTTGGATTGGCTTTTTTTCTCTTTTGAGGTTCACAAATTGCCATATGTTCTGGAGGCATAAAAGCTAGACTGTGAATGCAGGTTTTGTGTTTTGCAATCAAACTTGTGAGGGTGGAGGTGGATTGTCTGTTTTCAGATACTGAGCTTGTGGTTCTTGGCACAGATTTAGGTTTAATATGCAAGTCCCAAATGCACTGATGGAATTTGGGTGTGGGGGTTTGTTTACATTCTCCCAGTCCAAACTTTTGTACTTTTTTTTTGAAGCAGGCAGTTTTTGACTTTTCCTGTCCCCTCCGCTTTTCTGGAGTTGAGAATCAAGAGAATTAAATCCGAGAATATTTTAATTCCTCAACTTTTGCTTGTTTCACTGTGTTTCCATATGATGCTGTCTTCCTAAGTCTCACTGATGTTCAGTGCCAAGCATGTGACAGCTCATACCTAGCAGGAATTACAGAAGTGTGTCTGTGCATTTGAAACTAAGAGTTTGTGATTAGGAAAATTTAAAAAAAAAATTAATCAAGTAAAGGGCTGTTTCGCTTGAGAATCCACACTAATATTGTGGTAAAAAAAGTAACTTTGTGTGTCAAATACACAGCCTGCCAGTGGAGAAAATGCAAGAATAAGGGCAGTTTAAAAAGCTGCAACTTCATTAGACCACTCATGTTTAATACTGTGGCAAACCGTTAAGTTAAACCGTAGGAAAATTCCTCACATGGCAACTTATGTGTTTAAAAATGTTTGATATCTCTCTGGTACTGTCATTGCAAGTGTGAGAGTTTATGCAAGAAAAGCAGTGATGGGCGAGTGTTCAATTTAAAGCAAACCACCAGCACCATCTGGTGGTCTTTGCAAAGCTTCGTTCTGGTCCTGGCGTGGCTCTGAGCGGAGCTTAGGCAGGCCGTGTGCTGAGACATGGACCATACAAGGCCAGCGGAGAGCAGGTGGAACACACTTTTTTTTTTTTTTTTTTTTTTTTTTTTTTTCTCCCCTCCAGTTGGATGTTTTACAAAAAAAATTAAATGTCTCTAGTATTACTGCTCTTTATTTAAACCTACTTACTGCTTTAAGCATGAAAGCTGTTAGGCATATCTTTTTAAGTTAACTGATACATGGAGTAATGACAACTACAACTCATGTTAGAAACGGGGAGGTGCTGCAAGCTGGAAAGTGTGTACGTGCTTTGGCCTTTTGTCCTTTTTGATGTGTCTTTAAAATACCTTCTGGGAACAAAAAAGTTAAAGTTAAAAACAAGTTAAAAATACCATTGCATTTTGGACAAAAGGGAAGGCTGTCTTTTGGAGCAAAATTTAATCGTAGCTCTAATAATATAGATGTAAGGCCAAACTCGTGGGGTTTTTTTTGTTGTTTGTTTGTTTGGGATTTTCTTTTGGGGGGGGGGACGTGTTTCATTGTTTTTTGAGGGTTTTTATTTTTCTGTGAGAAAATGCTTGTGAAATGATGACATCCTTGTATGTGATGAGTGAATTTGGAGTGGGGCCACTGGACTGTCTAGGATAGTTTTGGAAAGCTCATTTGCTTATTTTCACAGTGGGGAAACTATTGTATTTTCACTTAATGTCAGTGGTGGTAGGTGAAGTTTGTACTCCCTTAAAATACTTGTCCTTTGGATCTCTGGCTTTTTTTACAAGAAACAATCCACAATTCTTTCTGCTGAATTGCCACACGAGGAGTGCCACATGGCATGTGTTCCTTGGCAGGCACCTGCAGCAGGACTAACTGGCTTGAGCAGAGCTGTGATTACTCTAGTTGTAGAGCTGTTTTGGCTAACATTAGCTCAGTGGGTGCTCTGTGGGATCGCAAGAGCACATGCAATCAGTTGGGTTTAGTAGGTGCTCTACTAAGAGTGGTGAAACCAGGGCAGTAAGGCAAGACAGGTGGCAGGTGGTCAGATATTGGCAGTGCAGCATCTCAAGAATACTTGCTAATAGTGCTTGGGCAATAATGCATTTTTCCTCTTGGATACCATGACGTTCTTCTACCTAACCCAAATTGTGGAATTCTCCATCTCTGGATATGGACAGGCTTAGGGTCTGTGGGAAGGATGCTTCTAAGTGAATGGTTCACGCACAGACTGGTGTGTCTCATCTGTTCAGGGATTTTGTTGACAGGGAAGGTGCTTGACCTTGTCTTGTGGGGTTTGGGTTAATGTTGCCTTAATGTGAGGAAGTGTGGGTTGCTAATTTCCTTTTCCCAAGAGGACCTGATAAGAGAGAAAGTTGCTTTGTCTGTTTATTTTTATAGCAAAGTCACTGGCTCCTCATCATCATCTGTTTCCTTTAACCTGTGCAAAGGGCCATTAGGAAGGGATATGCAGGTGGGCGGTTTTGGTATACTAGTGACCCATGTCACCTCTCTGCTTGTCATCTTTAATCCTGTCACTGTCTTCCTGTCTTTGGAGGAGGAAAAGGAAACAGGGTAAGCCAAAACCACTCAGCTCAGTGGTGTGACTGAGGAGGATGATGATGAATGAGAGGAAGCAACCGAGAGATGTAGGGAGAACAACAGCCACTGTGAGCTGGTTCTTGCTGTCTCAGTGATGACTGGTGCCAGTATCAGTCTCTGAATGGGCTGTTAAATACCATATTTAGGAGTGAAACAGAGATGGAAGATTTCTGTATTTGATCAGCAAAAGACTTTTAACTTTCTTTGAAGAGGCTCCTGCTGTTCTAACCTGTGCTTTGATTATCACAGTCTAGGTGGGATTGTTTTAAATTTGGCTGAAAATTGAAGGGAGCGCAGAATTCAGCAGCCCTTCTAGTGACACATCTGGCCAGATGTTTGCAAGCTTCACACTGGCAAATAGTTAATTTCTGTTTGGAGGTAAGCACTGGTGTTTCACCTCTGCATCCTGAGGTGGCAGAAGAGAGGCTGCTACCGACAGCCTGAGCTAGAGGTAGCATTCAGGATCTTCTGTCTGAAGATCCTGCCAAGTTTTGAAATCACACCCCAACCAGCACAGGGATTTCCAATTAAATTGCCCTATGTGGCAGGCTGGAAAACCTCTCTCTTTGTTCAAACTTTTGTGAAGGATTGCACAACAGGGTGGCTTTGTAAGGGCTTTAAAGGATGTGATTTACCTTGCTCGCAGATACTTGTAGAAAATCTTCAGCATAACTGCTTGAGACTATTGATAACTTAAAAAATAAAGTGTAAGTTGGTTCTGGAAGTTCCACCACATGTTCCTGCATGATTCAGTTGTGTATTCTGAAACTACAAATCTTTCATTCTTTGTTTGAAATAGAAACGCTGGCTTGGGTGTCTGTTCCATGTCTTGCAGATTTGGAGGCATATTGGCTCCATTTGTGCCATCTATGGTAAGATTATTTTCTACTTATAATGTAACTCAGATTTATTAAATTGTCTCAAAAGCACTTTGCTATTTTTTTTTTTTTGCTTGAAAGATTTGTTTTATGAAAAATTAAAGAACATTCACTCGATTTCAAGAATTAATGCACAAGATGTTTAAAAGTACCTGGAATTTTATTCTTTTTACAAATTAGATAATGTTCTGTGTTTAATATTTCATCTGTTAGTGAAATGATTATCATAATGCATTCAATACTGCTAAAGCTCGCTCAGTATCTGAGTTCTTTTAGTAAACAAAGTTTTGGTATGGGGCTGTTTCTGTGAAGTGACATTTACTGGGTTTCTTTGTTCTACTAGTATATGAATAATTGCACAGATTGCTGGAGTGAAAACTTGTAGTCTTCTGGTTTTGAGTGCAGCTCATATGAATCATACATTTTAAAAGCAGGAAACAATGCTGGCTTTTTACTGTGAATTTTTAATTTTTAGAGGTCTCTTAGTCCTTCTGTACCGTTTGTGGTGTTTGGAATCACTGGGCTGTCAGCAGGATTCCTGACTCTCCTTCTGCCGGAAACACTGAATAAGCCAATTGCTGAAAGCATTGAAGATCTCCAGAGTCCCAAATACCAAGTGCTTAAAAGAGAAAAGGTAGAGTAATTTTTCTTTTTTTTAACTGTAGTTTTACATTATTTTCCCCTCAATCTTATGTGAGCCATGATCTAGTGCATACTGGTTAGATTATGCATGACTGAATGTGTGCATGAAGTTTTGTAAAGCTGTTTCTCTTGCGTTCAGTGGAGATTGAATTTATTCTTATTTTACTCTTAAAGATGAAAAGGCTGACAGCTTTCACCTGCTATTAAATTAGATGTAAATTAATACTATTTTGTTTCCTTAAAGGAAAACAAATTGTAGAAAGGCAGTCTAAAATAGTCAGGAACAATACATTTGGCAACATTCCTGGGTTTTACAGTAAAACAATGAGGCATATTTTTCATATATTGGATTATGCCTTTTTGTTCTGTTTTGTAGTGGAACATAATCTTATATATCTGAGGAAGTGTTTTATCCTTCATTAGTCTCCTGGGTTAGAGACATTTAAAGTGTTTTCCTGTTACTGATATGCACTAAATAAAACTTACACCGTGGGAAATGAAAGTTTTCTTTGTTTCAACAGGTAATAGAAAATGTGAAGCACAACCCCTAAGTTTGGGAATGGCTTCCCAGAATAATTAGTTTTAAAAGGGGGGGGTGGGGAAATTCCCATAAGAAAGGAACTGTTTGCTTAGACCTAAGTAGGCTTAGTGCAGATATAAATGTTTTTCTTATGTTTTTTCTTGATATGCTAGCTTAGTTGTCTGGTAATTATTGTACTTAATAATTTTAATCATATTACACACACTATTATGCTTGCTTTCCTAGTAATCTACATTCAGTTGGAGTGGGAAAAAAATTGAGCTTTTAACCTCTAATTTTTAAAAAACCAACAAATTCTCATTTTCATATTTAATATTAATCTATAAAATAGGACAAGAAAAATCAGACATGCAAACTGTTTTTCAATAATTATTTTTCTTCTGTCTGACAGGCAGTGTTAGAAGAAAACACTTAAGTTTCAGAAGGCTTGTCTGTGGTGGAAAATGAAGCTTCCATTGAGAAGATGCTCCAACAGTTGAAGAGCAGAGTCTTGCTCTATGTATGTGACAGGAAATGTTGGAGCACTCGTGTGTAATGCTGTTTGTAGCATGTTAAACAGTTTTATGTGGAAGCAAATTGAGAAGATGGAAGAAGTTGATCAAAGCTTGTGAGAAAAGAGATGACAAATTGGTGCATTAATGACTTGGCATACTTTAAATGTTTGGCCTTCTCTACAGCTTCTTAAAATGAAGTATTAATTTATTTTACAAAATGCAATTGCTTGCTTCAGATGAAGCTATAATGTTGTAATTGAAGTTATGTGTATAATTTAAAATTTAGATGGCCTTACATATTCAGGCAAGCTGTAATCATGAAAAGTAACAGCATCCTGTATATACTAATTTTCTCTACAGAAATTTTTTCTTTTTTTTTTTTTTTTTTTTTGCCTCTAAATTACAGCGTACCTCACAATGTGAAGAGACCAAGGATTTCTGTGGGTTATTTGCCTTAGTATATCTAGCATAAGAAACCTGAACAGGAGATCTGAAAGGAGTATAAACAGATTTTATTGTGGGAGTAAATAATTTTTTTAATACAGTTGTACATGAAAAGATATGTAAAGTTAAAAGTAATACTATTTTGGAAAAATTATGTCAGATCTTTAAGAGGGACATCTAAGGGAGAGGATTGTCTAAATAACCTTAGACAAAGGTTATTTAATTCGAGTTGTACATGTAGAACTAGAAATTACTGAACAAGTCATATATTGTATAATATATGTAATAATATATAATCCAATACGTTTCACAGGTGAGTTAGAAATTCTTCCTGTGAGAGGGATGTGTGTGTTTGGTTAACAGTTAATATGTTAAAATAAATGCATCACATGTTACAGTTTTCTGACAGCCAACACAGTTCTGTTATTAAAAAAGAAAATTATTTAACACATGTACTATGAGTGCTGCTTTTTCCAGGATGTTTACCCAGGCTTTTTGAAGACTACTTGTATCATTTTGATTTTGGCCCTCTATCTAATGTATCTGATAGGAAAAGGTTAATTAAAGTCCTCTGGATTTTGAGCAAGTTCCATAGTTAAATAATAGTTCCGCAAATGAATGCGCACCCATGCAAGTGTATGTGCACTTATGCATACATATATGCACGCATAAGCAGGTTGCTCTGCCGGGATGTCTCAATGAAATCTGTGATGTGTTCATGCATGCTGTACAAATGGCCTGATAGGTCCCCAAGAGGTGAAAATCAATTGGCAATCAGAACAACATTTAGATAATGCTGATATACAGGTGGATTGCATGTGCATTTACTTAACCTCCGGGGCTGAAGCTTGATGACAAACAACTTTATAGAATATGCTGCAAACTTTTATCTTCTGATCATTTATTTATTCATCATTTCTGTAATTTTTCACTTTCATGAGGATTAGAATTGAGTTTGTGAATTTCCTTTTTCTGAGTAATATTAATGCGTTCCATTGCATGAATATTTATAACCATAGTAACTGATTGTACCTCTTCAGAGGATAATTGGGTCAGCAGGGATATGGAAAGAGCAAGTTTTGTTATTGTTGCCTTCAAATTTTATTACAAGAAATAAAATTTAATAAGAAATAGAATGCTATAAAGTTCTATTCCCAAAGCAGAGATAAGACTGGAACAGGAAGATTGTAAAGGTACCATTATGTGTGAGTGACATAAAGGTACCATTTGCGGTGTGAGTCTGTCTCCCTTCTGCCACGTTATCAGACCGTATCACGACATTTTCCTTCTGCATTTTATTTGACGTCATGTGAAAAACAGGTAACGAAGATCATTTACATTTTGAACATCCTTATTTCTGCTTTATTTGACCTGGAATTTTGCCTGGGCTGACTTGTGTGAATTTTGTGGATTGATGATCAGAAAACTCTGTCCCCTGAAAAGAAGTTAATGACCTTTTCATCAGCTCTGGCATTACTCATGGTGGAAGCTGGTGCTGGAAGCTAGTTTGGTACTTTGTCTCCAAGATCACAAAAAAAGGATATGGATAGAAATATTGACTTCCATTTTTTCCATTTTTCAATTCAACACCTTGTTTGACTTTTAACTTTAAATGTCCTTGCTGCATTTTGCTATTGCTGGATAAAAAGATGCAATTAAGAGGGAAAAAAAAAAAGGGGTTTTTTGGTTTTTGGTTTTTTCCCAGTTACGTGTTTAGAAAAAAAGGAAACTATTTGTAGCTATATTATAAATCTTTTCAGTTGGACTAATGTAATCAGTGCGTTACATCTTACAAGGTCCTAAAGTTAAGAAACCAACTGTGTCATCCATTACTGTGTATATCACAGCAAATCAGAAAAGGCAGTGGTTTTTTTTTGCCAAATAACTGCTTTTTGGAGTGGGTATCTTAAAGCTTTTGACTTTGTAGAGTTAGAAAGTCTTCACTTAGAACAACTCTTTTTCCTATTATTTTTTTAATGAAGACAAAGCAATTTTGGGGAGGGATGTCCTAATAAATTCTTTACTCAGCGTGGGACTATTATCTATTGCTTTCCATTTCTCTGTAAAAAGAACAAAGGCAGCTGAGTTAATTTAAGTGGTTTAATTATACCCATTAGGTCACAATCACCATCCTTAAGTACCACTTCTAGCTCTTCCCCTGTGCTTTATTTGTGTGTAGAAACTTGATTATAATTTTGCATCTGCACTGTTCATCTGTTTGTGTTAGAATGTCTTCAGTGCTTAAGTACTTAGTTGTGAAATTGACTATATTTCTTTATCTGTTTTTAAACTGATTTGAAGACTTTTTACTTCAGCATTTGAGAAAATCCTGCTGCTTTCTGGCTTTTATGTTTCAGCTGCAAATCTCAAGGTTAAAAAAAGAAAAAAGGAAGATAAATAAGAGTTGGCTGCTTTGCACTGTCCTTAAATACATCTGTGATACAGGTTGTCGAGAAGGGAAGTTCGAACTAATTTCAGGTTTTTTCACTCCTTTCTGTGTTTCTCTTTTCATCTTACTGTATTTTTCCTGAAGGAGTGCTGGGGTTGTTTTTTTGTCTTAGGTGCTAAGAGTGCTGAGCAGAGGCAAAGCTTGAACATTCATTTATGCCACCTGCATTTTAATGCCATTTTCCTGTCACTATGCAATATTTATCCTTTAATTCTTGGTTAGGTTTGCTTAAGCCCCACTTTTCCCCTTATCAGAGGAAGAATATAAATTTTAAATATTCAAAAATATTTTTCCATTGCTCCTCCAGTTCATGCTATCTTTTGCATTCTATTTCACATTTTGTGGTTCCACGGCCCTCCCTGTGACCGACTCAGCACAGAGATTCAGCGGGGGATCAGCCGAATATACATTTTCCTGGCTGGCAAATATTCTCTGCTTTATTTTGTCATCAGCCGGTGATATACACCCACACGCCATATTAAAAAGCAGGTCAGGTATAAAGGCAGGGCTGGAGTTCCTTTTCCTGGAAAGTAAACTTTGCCCAATATTCATGTCAAGCTAATCTCAGATATTTTTCATTACCCCATTTGATGTTTCATCAAAGCTGTTTCCTCTGTTGTTGGAGCACTGTATGTTGTTGCTTGAAGTGAAGTCTAGGGATTCATTTTTAGAATTTATCCTTTTTAATCTGAGCAGAGTGAAGTACAAATAATCATTTGCTTTGTTGACTAATACTCTTGCAGCTAAGCAGCCGAGAAAGGAGGAGGTGAACTTTTCACACTACCATCTGTAACCAGCTGGTTCTGCCATTTAATTTTTAGTTTGCTTGAGGCAAATAACTGTATCGTGTATTACAGCATGCAAGAGATCTAATTTTTTCCTTGCAGTGAGTTATCAGCAGTTCATTGCAAAGGTCATCTTTTGTCCTGTCACTTGCTACAGGAGATGTGAAATTTCCCAGAGATGACTTCTGATAAATGCAATCTTTCCATTAGAGTTACATTTGTGAAAATAGTGGACAGATGTACAGCCATAGGCAAACTATATGTAAATCTGGGATGATCTTTTCTTGTAGTAGCACGATTTCTTTGTACCAAGACTTCTGAATCTGTGAAGAAAGGTTTGGGCTGTAAGGTGCAGTGGGAGTGCTGTCTGTGCCCACCTGAGGAGAGCAATAGACCAGAGTAGCTGGAGATGTTTGTGAGGGAAAGGGAATGTGGCTGAAAAGTAGCAGAGATTTGGGAATCAAAGTGTTCCCAACTCCTGTGTACTTGTGACATGATCCTGAATTATGCCTTATTTTAACTTGGTATTAAATAGTTATAGTACTTTCTATACTAGATACAATCCTGTTCCTCTGATTAGTCTTCCAGTTTAGGAAACAAGCTAGGATTGGGAAGAATAAACCAGAAAACAAACATGCTGCAGCAATTTTGACAGCTTACGAAAACACAGTACAGCTCTGCCTGGACTGGTTTGACAGCATGCATTCCTGCAGTGGTCCAAAGATATTTGAAGCTGTGCAGGCTGATGGCTTTCACCAAAGGAAGGAGTGTGTGAAACAGTGCTTTAGTGACATCTTCCCAGGTAATAGCAACCTAGTCATGCTAATGACAGGTAAGGCTGAATAGACTGGCCACCTCTAAGTTTTTCAACAAGTTCAGTCACTTGTTCTGAAAATTTCTATATTGGGCTTTTGTCTGCCAGGTAACAGTACTGCCAACATTCTGTTGGCTGTATTTAAGTATCTTTGTCATGACAGGCTCCAGGAAAAACTGGTCATTGCATGTTAACTCTTTTTCAAAGAGATTATGCATCTGCAAATTTCTTGTTTGCCACAGCCTCACCTGCATAATTTTCTACCTTCCACTGTACTTTTTCCCCCTTACTATCCCATTCGCAGTGATGCAGGGCAAGATTGAATTTTCATCTCTATGTACCAGTGTGCAAAGGAAAAGAAAGAGGCTGCTGTATATTGCTGGCACACCTAAGGAAACTAGAATCTCTACACGAAATGGAGTTACTCCAGATGTGTCCAGGTTGAAAGAAATTGCTATTTCTTTTCACTATCCCATGTCTCATGGTTGGTCAGGTTTATAAATGTTGGTGTCAGTATTCAGTGACAGCTGGCTCTGAACATTGCTGCAAGAAGCCCAGCAGCGGCAATGTTACACTCTGCTCTCTCCACTAGTTTCTGTTGTGGCTCTGGAGGTATTTCATCTCTTTCAAACCATTATTAAAACCTTATGATAATGTATGCTATTGCTCATACAAATGCGTGATCCTTTTTTAAGGCCACCTGATCTCTTGATTTCAAGAATATAATATGACAGTTCAGCAGTCTGTCATTGCATTATGTTTGTTTCCCTTTATTGTTTTAGATTGGCTGCCTTTTGGTTCCACTGGAGACACCAATGACAGGGATAATGACAGCAAATAGGGATGCTTGACTTAAAGATACACCCTGCAGTTTAATGCTGTGTATTTTATATTGTCTGTTTTTTCTTGGTTTGAGAATGTTCCAGTTATTTCTCTGAATGGACACTTTTCCAGAGTGTCTCCTTTTTATATCGGCCTGTGTGCCTTGAAATGAGTAAGCAAATGGCTCAAAGTGCTTGTGTAAAGAAACTCCCTCATCATGAGCCCAGTTTTACTTGTGTTAAGACGTGCTGATAACCCAGCAGCATGGCCCCTGTGGGGGGTCAGAGTGGCTACTCTGACTTGCAGGAGCATGTCTGAATTATTGCCCAACCTTCCTTTTAACAAGAGGGGAGCTCTTCAGTGTTGAATTCCTAAGATGCTTTGATGGGATTTAAGGGATGTTTTCAAAGCTGAGATTGTCCTGACCGATTACCCCATGGGTATAGTGACCCAGATGGTTGGGGTCAGAGCTTGAAAGCAGCTCCACCTCCTGCTCTGCTTGCCATGGTCCCACTCCCCGGGGCAGCAGGCTGGGGTCAGCTGTCAGCCAGGCTGGCCTGATTATGCATCTTTTATCACTGCTGGCCTGCTCTGCTGTGCCAAATTCCCTGGGAGCTTTCCTGGGGATTGAGCTTTTACAGAACTTATTTCTTGATATTTAGCTCCAGAGAAAGTTCCTTCTGCTGTGGTTTGCAGAGTTTGTCCCAGCTGTTGTAGCATCCTTTGGGTGTAGAAATGGAAATAGTCTTGCTGGAGCAATGTGTGCTTGTGCACTGTACTGTGCTGCTGCAGGGGCCTTCTGGCTACAAGTAGGTGCAGGGTCAGTTCAATAAAAATCTTGTAACCAGCAGCTTCTGTCTCTGAACAGTTGACTGCTTGAGGGGGTGATCGCTTCTCCTCAACTGAAGGTAACTTTTTACATTTGACCTGGTAGTTCTTAAAAACAAACAAACCAACCCAAAACCAACAGAGGTAAAAATGAATTTTTGAAATGAAAAAGCAAGGAAGAACAATGATTTATGCGGCATTTAGTCCCTCTTTGAAGAATGTATCACAGAAAAGTAAAATTGGCAGCAGGAGGGCTCCAGCAGTCACGGTCTTAAATTGCTATGGATCTGATTTGGCTATTTATTATCTTTAATCCTAGTGGTCTACCAGGAAGGAAGGAAAGTAATTACTAATGACAGATTTTAGTTAATTTATTGGTGGTGGAACTAATTGTGTGTTCCAGGTGTTCATCAGCTTAGCAAGACAACATTTAACTATCAAATGTTCCAATTACAATGTGGTTAATTAAACATGATTAAACTGTTGGGTTTACAGACATGCAACTAATTATACATAATTACACTTCTAGTGGGTTTATGGTATGCATCATGCAAGATGTATGTAATTTTTAAAAGTTGCTTCTTTTAAGACACAACCTTATGTTTAAATGTTACTATATAGGTATTGACAGCTTGCTGTGTTTTTAAGCTAGAAATATACTGTGGAAAAGTAGTGAGATACTGAATTAACAGATCAGTTAAGAACCATAAAAATGGCAGGAGGTGGAAAGGACGGGGACTTGCTCAGAATTTGCATCTGAACATGTAAGTCTTGTATGAATTAGTAAAAGCTACTAATTCTTTACTATTTAAATTCTCCTACTATTAAAGCAGAAGCAGAGTTTTTTGATACAGTAGGATCACTGTTCACTGGGTGCTCCAGGTTGCTGGTTAGCACCTGCTTCAGAGAGATTTGATGAGAGGATGGGGCGTGTACTGGTGGACTGAAAGCCCCTGAGGTGGGTTTCTGGGGTTCTCCTGAGGGTCCTGGCTCCTGTGTTGGGTTTGCTGGAGATGGGAGATGGCCCCAATATAACAAGGACGTGGAGCTGTTAGAGCGAGTCCAGAAAAGGGCCATAGAGATGACCAGAGTGCTGGAGCACCTCTCCTATGAAGACAGGTTGAGGGAGTTGGGCTTGTTCAGCCTGGAAAAGAGGAGGGTCCGGGGAGACCTTAGAGCAGCCTTCCAGTGCCTAGAGACCTACAAGAAACCTGGAGAGGGACCTTTTACAAGGGCATGAAGTGACAGGACAAGGGGGCTTTAAACTGAAAGAGGGTAGATTTAGATTAGATATTAGGCAGAAGTTCTTCCCTGTGAGGGTGTTGAGGCACTTGGCACAGGTTGCCCAGAGAAGCTGTGGCTGCCCCATCCCTGGCAGTGTTCAACCAGGTTGGATGGGGCTTTTGAGCAACCTGGTCTAGTGGAAGGTGTCCTTGCCCATGGCAGGGGGGTTGGAACTGGGTGATCTTTAAGGTCCCTTCCAACCCAAACCACTCTGTGATTGTCTCCTGAGAAGTGTGTGTGAAGCACAGAGCACTGACGGTTATCAGCCGGACTCATGGGCAGGGCACAGGAAGAGATCTTATCCCGTCGACATCTCGCCTGGATCAATGCATGCACCAGTGTTGTACCTGAAGCCAGCTCTAAAGTGAACCGAAACTGCCGAACTCGGTAACTGCGGTGTGCGATTTTCAGCACGTCCCGAAACTCCCCTCACGCTGCCGGCCCGTGCCTGCTCCGCCCCGCAGGGGTACGTGACCCGGGGGCCGCGGCGCATGGCCGCCTGCCCGCAAGATGGCGCTGCGCGGAACGGGTCGGGGCAGCGTCAGAGGAGGCGCGCTGCGAGAGTAAAGGCGGTTAATCAAGCCTTCTGTCACGGCGAGGGTGTCCCGCCGCTCTCCCTTGCTAAAGTGTTCTGCTCTTCGTTGTCCCATGGTAGTATAAACGCTTGTGTTTTCTTCAAACTTAATGCGACGGGGATTAAGTCTTTCATGCTTTGGGTTTGGCTTTGCTGTCAGTTATTGTCCTTTGGATTAGTACTTCGTAGCTTTGTCATGTATGAGGTCTCTGTGGTAGTCTTTTATTTTAGGTTTAATTTCTGTCCTGATGGACACATGTCCCACTAAATTATGGAGAGTGCTTTTGTTAGGAAAGCTATGCACTGTGCTTGTAATAGGGGTTATTTTAATCTTTAGTTTGTATTAAGACTCGATTTAATTTGAACTGTGGAGAAAGGGGCACCAACGAAAATGGGTGTTAGTGCGTGAAGGGGTTGCGATGGCTTAACGTGGGAGATGTGAAGTGGTTGCCTTTCCTGGGGCCATTGGTCACTTCTGGTGGGGAGGCAGCCGTGTCCCTGGGACAGGGAGGAGCACAGACACTGGTGTGAGCACACCCAGGCTGTGAACAGGCATCTCATCCGCAAGCACCAATTCTCACCTTTGCTTAGGACCTAGTGTAACAACAAATGGAGTCAATCTTGCAGGATTTCCCAAGATGTTACCGATATCATACAGTAGTCTTATTTTCTGAGCTCTAGAATAGAAATCCTTCACGCTGACTGTAGATGAGTGTTATGGAGATAGCTACATCAAGGTTGCTTTCTAATTTGGCATGACCAGGTGGTTTGCGTACTGGAGAAAGGAGATATTTCCTGCTTAAACATCTTTATTTGCAGTGATAATGTACACACTGTTGAGCATCAGTTCTGTCCTAATGAATTTGCTTATCACTGTCTGTATGAGATTTGCAGAGCACAGAGTTTTTGCTAAACTTTGAGTTCATTATTGCATGAACACTGAGTGTTCATGGGAACGTAGTGCTTGCTTTTCAGTAGATGTGTTTTGCATATGTCACTGGTACCCATATGAATATACTGGAGTATGCTGAGTCCTTCTTCACTTTGCACACAATTTCACAGCCATGCAATTGGAAATACACAATAGTGTCGGGCAACAACTGGAAATCCGCAGGAATATCGAGCAACTCAAGAAATCATGCCCTTTCCTCCACAGACATCAGTGTGTTAGCCTAATCGTTAGTAATAAAATCAAATGAATGTCAATAAACACTTCTAAATAACTTGATGCTTTTTTATTTCAAGTTTTGTTCTCTCTTTTTGTGTGCACAAGTATATACCAGAAAGTGAGAACAGTTCTTTCTCCAATTGGAATTTATCTCTGTGCAGACATCTAGTGCCAGTAGGATATAGTGTAAATACTAAAACTGCAATGGATTTATAACTGTTCTGGCTTTTCCTAAACCAGGAGAGCACTATGTGAAATGAACCTTCCTTAATTTTCATGTCCTGTACTGAAATGGGATTTTGTATTGAATTTTCCTGTCTTGCTTAAGACAATCATCTGGGCTGTCAAATACAGCATTGAGGACCAGTGTGGCTGTGCCAGGTGCGTGTCCAGCCTGGCAAGGTCTCTCATTTGAGGAGAAAAGACCTTTCCTCCCGTATTGCAGATAATTCAGAGCTGGCCTTTGGGTGGAGCAGGCTTTGCTCGTGCCCCCAGGCCTTGTATTTCCCTTCCAGTTGCTAGAAAAATAATTTTTGTTTAAATGACTTATTCCAGAGACAGTTAGTTGCTCAAAGAAGCTAATGATGTGGCAATGGCTGGGAGATCGAAGTGTCAGGATGGATACTGTGCCAGCCTTGAATCAGTGCTGTTATGGGAGGAAATGGGAAAATTGGGAGAGGATAGTTAGTGCTCCCCTTGTACCTTTATATTACTGTTGGCAAAAAACCTTAAACAAAAAATAAAACAAAAACCAAACCAGCCTTGGGGACAGCCACATACTCAGATTTCCCTGCAGCCTGTTCCCTAATGTTTGTCTGTCTCTTCAGGCTGGCAGGCCATCCTGTGATGAGCTCTGCTTAGTGCCAGCAGGCTTTGTCAGCCTGGATGCAGGACCAGTGTTTGGGTAGCTGCCTGTGACACCTGCAGTATCTGCAGTGGTGATCATAGGAATGCACTGTGCACAAAGCACAGGGACTTTTCTGGTGCCTGCTGATGTGCTCCTGAATCAATACCTTGTTCATCAGGGCTCCTGGTAGCCCCATGTGTGTTGCTATGCTAGCCATGAAGGTCTGGAAATGGCATTAAAAAGCTTAATTTTTTTTTTTTTTATTATTATAATTTTTTATTTTGTCTTTTTCACGAGCAACAAATTACAATGAAATAAAAGAGGATGAAAATAAAATTTTATGCTGTGCCTTTTAAGCAGTTTTATACTTGTTCCTGACAAGAAGGCTAAAAGAGCAAAATAAATATTGATTAAGTGTCTGGTCTTTACTTAAATGCTCTTGAAAGTTAATCAATCCACTTGTGCCCTAAACATTGTTAGCTTTTCAGTTCAAAGGGGCTGGGGGAAAATTCACCTGGCTTTTCTGGCTTTAAGAGGGTGTCAGAGCTGGAAGCAAACTATGATGAGCTTGTTTGCCTATGCCTTGATGAGATTAAGATAAGATGGTGTACTGTCCCTCAGATCATGTTTTCTGTATATTTAATTGCCATTGCAGCTTGTGAACAGCCCTTTACCTAGTGTATTTATGCTTCAGGAGGTTAATGCTGGGTGGTGATAGTCTCTTCATCTTGCATTTGTTATATAAAAACTTCAGGTAATTTGAGTTTGGGGAAAAACAACAACAGAAAGGCGGGTTTTCTCTTTGTGCTTATTAATAGGGCTCTATACTTCCGAGGCTTTGTTGAAGAACATTAAAATGCATAGACTTCTAATGGAACTGCAAGGGAAACCAAAATGAATCCTTACGACTTAATCTATCACTGAAACTTTGTTCTCAAAAAATGAAAAGGGATGTAAATGTCCTCCTGACCTTCAGACCACCCCTGGTGCTGTAGCCTACCTCTGACCACATCAGAGCAGGGCTAGGCAGGGAGAAGAAGGGTGGCCTTTGAGACAGTTGTGACAGCTGTGAGAAAATTTGCCTGGCTTTGAAAAAAGAGCATGATGGCTTCTGCTTCTCTGTCAGTAACGCGGATGAGGGCTCCATCTCTGGTGGGCCGTCAGCCTGGATGTGAGCCATGACCTTTGTATTACCACACTGAGATGTTTTCATCTAGGTAATTTGTTAGCTGTTGATGTCAGCAATATTAAGATTCTCCATTTATGTTAATATGCATATATTGGTGTGTATATGTTTTCATTTGGAGGGTTTTTCTGTGCTACAAACCCCACAGACAAATATGCTACCCCAGACAGCCACATTTTTCTGCACGAATTTTTAAAATCCATCCAGGGAGACTGTTTATCCAGTCTGGAATAAATCAGCTGGTCTGGGTAGAGGGGACCTTCCTATCTGGGTTCTGATCCCTCTGAGCTGCTGGACCTGTCTGATCACAGCAGCAGCCTGGCTATGCCAATAGCTGTGCCTCACCTCTGCTCCATAGGGAACATAGCTGCTGCCTTCACAGGTGGGCTGCAGTTATTTGGGCTTATAATTAATAAGTCTCCCTGGCAGTTTTGTCTGTGCTTCCCAATATACCAAAATGTGGCTTTTGAAAAGACTCCTGTTGACACAGGCTTGATCTTTGAGCTTTGTCGTACTGCTTTCAAAATGAAATCCCTGCTCTTGCCTCACTATGGTTTCCTCCCTGTTCCTGGCTTGTGGCTTCGCCTGATCAGTGGCGTGCAGTAACGATTGTTTGTATGTGCCTTTGTGTCTGACAGCTGGATTAGTGTTTTTAGTCTTGCTCATTGGCGGTGTGCAATCCCCTTTCCTTCCCCTCTTCCAGGAAAGGTGCCTCCTTGTTTTGGTGAGCTTTGGTGGTGAAGTGTGGATGCTGGTGCTTGCTGCTGTCTTCTGGGCAAGATCTTTGCCTTCAGGTTTCTGGGACCAGCTTAGAGGTGGAGCAACCACAAGGTTCTGCTTGCCCAAAGCCTGCTAGAATAGTTTGGGAAAGAAAGAAAAAAAAAAAAAAAGGCACAATAAATCACATGAAAACCTTGAAGAAACTGCAGTGAAGCCACTTAATGACTGAGGAAAGGGCTAAGTAAAAGATGAAAGAAAATGACTTGAAAACACAAAATAAATTACCATAAAACAGGTGTTCATCCACAGGCAGGTTTGTGAAGCCTTGCTCTCTGCTTCCAGTTAATGAGCAAAACCTTGAGACAGTTCTTGTTCAGATGTGATTATTGCCAGATTTGTTCATGCAGAGAAAGGAGACATGGAAAAAAAATAAAGGCAGCTGATTCTAGCAGGGGGTGAAGGTGAGCAGGAGTGGGTGCGTGGTAGTTTGGCCTCATCCTCTTCTGCTCTAAGCCAGAGGGTAGTTTTTGCCCTCGATGTCTGAAAGGGGATTGTGGCATCTATGCATGCAAGCAACGCTGCTTTCTTATTGCTCCTGAAATAATGAGATGTGTTCATGCACCCGGGAGAGAATCTAAGGTCTGTATGCCTGTGCTTTACTCCCTATTTTTGTCTCTGGGAATGTGTGGGGTGCCTGCACCTGAGGCAGCTTCAGGGCTGAGGTTGTCTGTGAGAAGAGGCTGGGGCTGCCCTGGGCCTGGCATAGCCGGATCTGGTGGTCCCATGGCTATAGGCCCTGCTGAGCCCCTCAGAGCCGCAAGTGGCACCATGGGGGGATGGACGTGAGAGTGGGAGAAAATGCTGCCAGGAGCATGGACAGACAGAGGAGTTGGGAGTTGAGGAGGGAGAATGAGGTGGGGTAAAAGGGGCAAGGGGGAGTAGTTTATCTTTGTTTCTCATCATCCAAACATAGTTTAATTGGTAAGAAATTAATTTTCTTCAAGTCGAATCTGTTTCACCTATGACAGTAATTGGTAAGGGATCTCCCTGTCTATATCTGTCTTTGTCTGTATCTTGACCCATGAGCTTTTTCACTGTGTTTTCTCCCTTGCCTTGCTGAGGAGGGGGAGTGAGAGAGTGGCCGAGCAGGCATCTGACCACCAGCTGTGGTCAACCTGTCACAGAGAAAAATACTTAATTGACTTCTAAAGCATAACTGCAGTGGGGTTTAGAAGAAGAGGTTCTGGTAGTGACTGCTGCTGGGACTTCTTGTGCTTTCCAGTATGTGTATGGTCATGGGGAGCTGCCCGCTGAGGCACTGTTCTCCAAGTGTGCTAAGAATCAAAGTGCAAATTGTACCATACAGGAACCCATATAAATACTTAGATATTAAATTGTGTCCCCTGAAGCAATGCCTGGATCACTTACATATATTAATGACTTTTAAAAAGTATTTTAGGTCCTTTTTAAATTTTATTTTTTTTTCTTTGCAACAGGTGGTTTTGGTCCAGCATTTTCTTGGCTGTGGCAGTGAACTGGAGCTGCGAGGAACACGGTGCAGCTCCCAGGAGTGCAGCAGGAGAGAATGGCCTTGCCAAAATTCATGCCAGACTGGTAAGGCCAGAGAAAGAAACTGAGAAGTGAACAGATGCTGTTTGTCATCAGGGTTTGCATATTTGAATATGCGCAATTCACTTACACAAGGGACAGCAAACACTGCAAGGGCAGAGCTCTAACCTAGCACGTCTCTAGGCTGCATCCCCCCTGAGTTTGGGAGTGATTTCTTAGGTTTTGGGCGAGGGAGGTTGTGTGAGTAAGAATAGGATGCAGCCCGCTCTCATACAACAAGTACAAAGCAATTAAGTATTAATTGTGGAAAGGACGAGCTTTACTGTTGCCTGGTTTGAGATGGCATCCCGGTTTTGTACCCAGGGGTGTGCAACAGCTTCTGCTCAGAAGTGGAAACACTTAATCAGAGAATGCATTTATGGGAACTGCAGGTGGCAGTAGGGGCTAAGTTTTACGGAAAAAAAATGTATTACATTTCCTTTCTCCACAGTAGCTTGGCATATGGCAAAAATTTGAATCTCTGCAAGAAGCCTTCTTTTAGAGCCAAACCTCCATATTTTTAAGGACTTGTCAGCTCCTTTTAGGTGTAATGTTTTCAATAACTGTAATGACACTTCCCGCTCCCTTTGGAATGCCCTGCACTGCCTTCCCCCAGTGTGGGTTTCTGGTGGTTGTTTTGCAGCATTGGCACTGATCTATGAATGATCATTGAATTCTGCTTTTATTTGCCTTGTTCCAACTGGGTAAGTAACTTAAGTAGTGTATTACTTACGTTTACCGCAAGCAAAATCACATCCATTGAATTTTAGAAGCAGGTGAATTGTTGTACTTTAACCATAGGACTTTGAAGTCCTGTGTGTTACACAGAAAAACCTTGAATAGGTCTGAATAAACTTAAATACAGATTTTATCAAGCTCAGTTTGGTTTCTAGTCACTGAGAAGACCTTAATTCAAGGATTAGGAAAGAAATAACAAGCAGACTGTTGTCCTCCATGCTCTGTGTATTTTTGGCAAAGGAGTTATCTGTCATCTAGTGCTTTCTCCTTTAGGATACACACATTTATTTGTCTGGTTCAGTTGGAATAAATAATGCGCTTAAACTTACTGCATGCCATGGGGAACTTGAGAGAGACAATCCACTGAAATAAAGGTGGACTTGCATGGTTCATACAGCTCATTGTATAAACAGATGCATGCCCATGTGCTGTATATATATTGGGATCAGCTGGTAGGGGGTGTGTATGTGGTTTTTAAGTTACAGTGCACTGGATGATGATTGTACTGGTAAAACTTTTCAAAAAAGCTGCTATTTCTGAGCTCCAAGGTGAGAGAATGGGTTTTTTCATGCAGAAGAATGGGTTTTTAAAGGTACTAATTGTTGTTACTGACAAAATTGTACCATAGCAAGTGAAAATCCCAGAGGGACTCATTCTGATACTGGCAGGGTCAGTTCCAAATCTGCAGTAAACGTTCTTGGTAGCATGTTTTCCAATTAAAGAGCAATAGCGAAGTACTTAAATGTATTGCTGGGAATTAAATACTTCTCTAGGGCTAATTGCTTTTGTTGGTAGTTTTTCAGATGTACATGAGAAAGATGACAGCTAGTTTGGACTGTGGAGGACTCCTCCGTGTTTTGAAAGCCTTCCCTGGCACAAAACTCTCTGATGTTGTTTCCCCCCTTATGCTTTCTCCTTAGTGCTAAATGCTGATTATAAGCCATACATCTTATAATGTATCACCTTATAAGTACTCATACATCTGTGTGCTTGCGCCTGGTCAGAGCAGGAGCATCGGTGAATCTCTGTACAGGAGCCAACACTGTTAGAGAGCACGTTGTGGCCTCCCAGTGGGAAATACTAACATAGAGCATGATGTCAAACTGTATAACCTATTAAAAAGCAATTATTTAGGGCATGTAAAAAAGAGAGCACATAATAAATTAAACAAAGAACAAGAAGCGTTTTAATAACGGTTCCTGACTAATGGGAAATCTCAGACTGTGCATATAGGGTTTTACTGTCAGTATGCTGCTGTCGAGGAGGGGGCTCAGGAGGGAGAGAGGTGTTCCGTGCACGTATTCAAACACAGTTTAAAGATAATTAGTGCAAGCTGCACTTATGGACCCTTCCTATTCCCTTATCACAAACATCCGTCTGAATTTATTTGGCTGAATGGCTGGTGAAAGCAAATGTTAAGATTGTGTTGCCTGCCCTGAGTGCCAAATTTGGCTTGTTTGCAGGAGTGTGCCTGTACTTGTCCAATCCAGGGAGAACTGGAGCACCCTGTGATTTACCTTAACAATTATAATCAAAGCCACACAGCTCAAATTATGAATGTTTGATCTTCAGAGCTTATAATCAACCCAGAGAAGAAACATCCCAGAAGCTATTTTATTGAATTAATTTAAATAATGCATTAATTTTAGAAAATAATCGCATGTGAGCAAACGGCTAAGTTAATCAAAGTATTAATTTGTTCAGCTCTTAGGGATATGTAAAAAATTAAATAATGTGTAAATAATAATATTTGGCATGTGCATACTTACTACAAAATATGAGTAAGATGTAGCACACATAGCTGAATAGAGACTACGTAAATGTGTTTTAATGATGCTTAAGGTGGGACTGACATACATCAGGTTTGGAGACGGTATAGGAAATTGCACAATTCCAGTTTTGGTGCACAGGTTAATGTATATTTCCCTTCTCACCAAGCTCTTGGTAAAGAATCCCAGTCAGTGTCATATATGGAGCCATGCTGGTAATACAGCCTTTTGGCAAAACTTCTTGCATATAAGAAAATTAAATGCAAAGCATACCTGTATTTCTGAAGTATCCCAAACTGTGCAACTCAGCTGGAAAAAGAGAGAAACAGGAGAGGTGCCATTGCCATGTGAAATGCCACCACAGCTGGTGCTGCAATCAGTAAGAGGGGAGTGAGGCATGCAGTGGGTCGCGGTTTGTTCCTCTGCTACCTCCAGCCTCAGCAGCAGTGAGCAGGACGCATGCAGCCCAAGCAGTTTGGGGTGGAACTTTCCAGAGGCTCCCTTAGGAGCTGCAATCTTCTTTTTGAAAGTGATGTATGAAGTTATGAACCTAACTTTTGGTGGCTCCATGACACATATAGGTCTGTTGGCAGATGTTGAGGGCTGGCGGCAAACTCTGGCAGCCTTCACTGCAGTTTGGCCACCCTGTACTACAGCCCATCAGGGATTGCACCGTTTCTGCATCTGTACTGAGCGAACGGCAGCTGTGGCAGGGAGAATGGTGATACCATGCCAATGCAAACGATAGCACAGAAAGCAGAGATTTAATGTTGAAATTAATGTGCCTCTGGTCCTACTGTGCCTGCTTTGTGTATCTGATATAGTCATGGGGGAAAGTACTGTGTTATTTCCTAGATTGACAGGAGATTTTAATTTCTTACAATGTACCAGTCTTGATCTGATTTAGCTATTTCTATCCTGGCATGTGGTAGTGATGCAGTATATTAACACTCTCACAGCAGTCTTTAGTGGGCTAAATAAAATTAATGTATTAGTCAAATACTGGCTGACAATTTTCTTAGGCTGGGCTCTGACTAGAGTTGTGGTTCGGAAATTATTATTTTCTTTTGTTATTTCATTTCACTTAATATTGATGTGTGGGATGATATATATGGTGGTTATTTTTTTAAGTAGGCTCTTTATCCTGACTCAGTCAGGGACTGGAGTCTGGTATTTGTATTAAATATTGTATCAAGTGATTTGCAGTAGCTGTGGGTTTAGTGGGATGAGAGCTATTTGTTTTTACACAGAAACCTGTGGTTCCTTTTGTTAAGGCTTTGGATTGCTTTTATGTTCCATTCTCATAGGAGAAATGCAAGTGCTACTGAAAAATTATATTTTGATTACAGACACAGATAGTGAAGAGGCATTACAGAAGAAGTTAGGTTTGTCTGCTTTTTGCCTCATTTTTTTTTAAAGTATGGAAATTATATTCTGCTGTCCTCCAGCAGAGAAAATAGCACACACAAGCTTGAATGAGAAATGCAATCTTGCAGCTGCTGTTGGACTGGGCTTTAGTGGTCCTGCCCTGTAAAGTTACAGGGGAAGACACTCCAGGGACAGCAGGCCCTTATGGGTAT
This sequence comes from Strigops habroptila, assembly GCF_004027225.2. Taxonomy (NCBI): domain Eukaryota; kingdom Metazoa; phylum Chordata; class Aves; order Psittaciformes; family Psittacidae; genus Strigops; species Strigops habroptila. The sequence goes on from NC_044281.2 coordinate 35,313,076, forward strand.
TTCAGGGATCATCTGGGAAAAACTGGCTGAGAATGGGGTGAACGTGGAGAAACCAATATGTGATTTTTTTGAACCCAGGCTAGCAGAGATGCTGCTGCAGCTCACTCAACAGGAGGGCTGTGTCTAGGCAGGATGAGATGGGAAGCGTCTGAGATGGTCACTTTATGCTTTTCCTATAAGCAGAAGCCATCAGGGACTTGTCATGCTGGCAGCCTCCAAACTGGAGTTCCCTGTGGCTTTCCCTTCGTTTTGGTGATGGCTATCACTTCTTGCACAGCCCTACAATTGGTGCTGGGGAAAGCTCCCTATGGCCTTATTGTGTTCCCTACACACATGCTTTTCTGTTCCTCCTTGATTTATTCATCTTAACTCACTAAAGTAAATTTACAGATTTATTGGTGTTCTCCCCTAGAATGAGGTGACCCGGTCCTTGGGCAAGGCTATGCCCTCTGGTGGCACATGACACTGTCTGGATGTGATGCTAGTTACTTCACTAGCTTGCTTGGCTTTCTTTATCCATGAAGCTTCTGAAATATGCATCTTTTGGATTTTACTGTCACCAGGTAATGTGATCAATATAATGGATGACTGCTAAAATTCAAGTGGGCCACTGAAGCTGATACACGAGATTTACTACATTTTGAGCTGACCTGTTGTGCCTTAGGTTATTTCCTTGTTCATGCAGAACAGCTATTTTATTTTGTCCTTCTGTAGCTCCTGAAGAAGAGTAGGCAGGAGTAACCGGAGTGTTCTGTGGAGGAAAAAGGGTGTTTCTAGCCAGTTGAAGGACCCTCAAACTCCATTTCATCCTGGCTTATAAATCAGCACTAGAAAAGTGCTATAGTTCTGCTTTTCTTATTACCTAGTACATTTGGAACAGAAAGTAGTGCATTTAATCTTATGTACTTAAATGTGTTGGCATTTATCTATTCAGTCATGCTTATTAGAGTAATTACAAGTCAGATGAGGTGTGATTATGCTTGCTGACCTTTATGCAAGGGACCAAAACAAAAGGCAAACCAAGTTTTACAAACGCCTCAACTACTTGCCACAATCTCACTACGTATGCATATAAGTGAGCACATGTAAAAAGTAAAAGGCTTGGTGCAGACAGAAAACATTCTGATAGGTCTCATAAAAATTTCAGATAAAAGAAAAAAAGACTTTAAAAGAAACAAACCCAGCACAATTTTCTTCTGTGATAGCTAGGGGGGAAAAAGGTTTCAATCCTCCAGTTACAATTTTTGAAAATACAGGGTAATCAGTGCTAGCAGCAAAAATAGGATTCTCCTGATATTTTTCAATTGTGACTCAACTGTTCAGCCTTGATTAGCTTAAATACAAGTCTGTTATTTAAATGTGAAAATAATTTATAGTAGCACAAGACAGAAATTGGAGCTCAAACTATTAATGCTGGCTATTTACTAGTTGCCTCCCATGATAAGCAGTTCGTTTGAGCACTCGGGTCTTTTCATGCATTCTGTGGGATGATTTTATGCAATTTACATAGAGAAATTGCTTATTTACAAATTACATCTCATACACTACAGGAATTTCCCCAAAGTGGCATTGCTGGCGTTGCCTGTTGAAGTAGCCCATGGAGAGCCAGTGTTCCCATCCTGCCTGGCAGCTGCCCTGGCCCCTTCCTGGCATGAGCAAAAATCCTCTTCCCACCACCTGGTTCTGCAAAGCATAAGGAAAGCAGCTTGGGGCCCCTTTGGTCCCAGTTTGCAGCAGGTTGTGCTCCAAAGGTGATATGCTTTGCCTGTGGGTGAGTGTGAAACCTGGGCAACTCCAGCAGCTGAAGAAAACCACTGCTGCTTCTCAGTGGGGCTGAGGCCAGGTGCTGCCACAATGGGGTGGCAATGCCCTTCTGAGGATGGATGTTTGCAAACTTTGGTGACTTCGGGACAACTCTCTTTTGGAATGGAAAAATTTGCCCAGGTGCCAGCGTTGCCATGAGGGGTCCTCTGAGTTTTTCTTGGTAGCTGATTTGGTTATGGAGATTTAGTTTTGTCTTCTCTAAGCATCCATATGTATGAGAGAGAAAGATATTTTATTAATTTCCCTCTATCAATTGCAGAGTCCTCTCAGAACAGATCCTGTGTATGTGTGACCCATTGGAATTGCTTTAGTAACAGTGACAATAGCAAAAACTTTGCCTAGGCAACAGAACTATCATAGAGATTTTAACTTTAATATTACATTTAGAATATTTCCCCCACACCACCTGTCGTGGGCTGTAATTTCTTCTTCCCTTTTACTGAGAGCACCTGGAACTGCTGTGTCACTAATTCTGCTGGCGTCTTTTCTCTCCCAAAGGAAAATCTAAGGCTGATTCTCTGTTAAATGACAGTTGAATTCTGTCATGCCCCTGGCTATGCAATACTATGTAGGCTTACCCCAGGATTTTGCAGACTCTCATCTGTGACCTGCTGTATTTCTGTGGCAGTATCAGTTATCTTCGCAGACCACTGCCTGGTTTGCTTTTCTAGGGAACAAAACAACCACTCACCCGCTGATGTTCCCATTGAAGCTTAGTTGAGGAAGGACAGTGTGCTGTGGGACAGCATGCTGACCGGCGGTAGTCCAATCAGTATCTGTGTTACAGGTCTTAGGGTCTCATTTCTTTTTTTGTCAAGCAGGTTCCTCTGGTTTGTCAAAAATACTTCATAATAAAAAATTACTTTGGGTTGCTTGAGCGTTTTCTGAAATACTGTTTGACAAAAAAGTGGGTTCAGTGATGCCCACTGTTAGCAGCTTACAATACATTTTGAAAACTGGCTCTGTAATACCCCTCTTGCTTGCAATTTTTGTTTTGCTGCTTAGTCTGGGTATGCTGATTTGTCCAAACACCCACAGCTGAAGATTATGGGCATTGCAGGAGCAAAGCCTAGCAATTATATCCCCTTTTCTGTGCCAGCCTGGAGGCTAATCCCCATGTCCCTTTGTTTCCTTTCCTTTGTTCCCTGGTAGACAGAAAAATGCTCCTGGCCTGTCGCATTGGCTTTACATTTAAAAAGTTTTGCGTGTTTTTTTATAGATGGATAGAATTTTCCGTAGGGGACAGGCACCGCATCATGTCTTGCAGGACCTCTGTCCTGAGGCAGATGCCTAATTAATGTATTTCACATGAATGAGAGGCACATGCAGAGAGGGAGAGCAGATCAATGTTTAATTATGCAAATAGTCTTCTAGGCTTTAATATTAAACTGGAATAAACCTGTCATAACAGCACGCTGGGGATAGGCAGCAAGTGAACTGGTGTGCCTGGGTGCTGCACTAGTGGAGGGGGCGCAGTGGGTGCAAGGGGTCAGGGTCCAGCTGGCAGCTCCCACCATCGCTGGAGAGCTGCACCCAGGGGCTGAGCTGCACCCGGCTCCTGCTCACAAAAGGAGAGATGAAGTGTGTATACATATATATATATATATGTAGCTATAGTATAGCTTGGTACAGTGTTTTTTGAAGTTCTTTCAGTATTGACTGAGGCTTTGCTTGAGTCACCTACTGTAGACATACGAAGACACTTGTCTCTTGTGTTCTGCCAGCTGTGGTAGCAGTGACTTGCATGGTGAGGACTATCAAGTCAGAAGTACTGTACTCTGATAAGCCTATGTTCAGTAGAGCTTTTGTAATGAGGAGGCTATTTAATTGTGCTGGACTTGATGAGCTTGTGTAGGAATCCAGGTGATCCTGGAAAGCCCTAGGAGGAAGCAGACACAGCCCGCAGGCAGTGTGTGCCTCCTGGCAGGCATGAGGCCATTTGACCGTTTGAGTGTGTTCAGATCCAGAGGAAAATTAAAAGCTGTGCACTGCAAAAAAGTTTTAAGGGAACATGTATGTATGTGTGTATAGATATATTTTTTTTTTATTTTTACTCTTTCCTCTCTCTCTTTAATCTCTCTTTTCCCTTTTTCCCAGCAGGGAGTCCCCCCACACCCTGGTGCTTGCATCCAGTGCAGTGGCAAGGCGTATGGTTAGTATAGCTGGTACGCTTCTGTAATGAGGGTGATGTTGAAGCCATGTGGGTCTCCCTTTCCTCTGCCAATTTTTGGGATATATTCTGCTTTTGTCATTTTCCCTGTTTCTTTTTTATACCCTGATGGATCCTTGTGTGGGTGAGCAGAAGTGCTCTTCTGAGAGATGCTCCAGGGGACATGGTAGGGAGGGCACATTTCTTCTGATACCCTGCTTGCCTGCTGGTTGTGTTCAAGCATGACTCTTACCTTGCATAGTTAAGATAATGGCGGAGGAGGAGGAATATTGCGTGCTGTTGTGTTAGATTAGGTAATGATTTTCTAGCTCTTACAAGCTATATCAGGTTTGTTTCAGTGCCCACACGGTGCCTTGATTCGCTATCAAAAGTAGGTCTTGAATTATGCAAACAGTAAGGTATGAGGAGCAGAGCTACTGCTGAGCATTGTTGTACATTGCCTCTGTTGAATATTCATAGTAATCAAAGATCACACAACTTTGTTTTTGAGTGTTACAATTTGATAGCCTCGACAATTCCAACCTGCGCAATAGGTGTTGATACAAATACCAAATAACTCTGTTACCTCCTCAAAAAAAAAAAGCAGTTTTAGGCAGTGGACAGAGGGACCGAAAACATAAGTCATGATAATATTTTGGGTATATCTGACAAAACCAAGCACTTCAAAATGTTGAATTTTATTCTTTGACAATTCTGTATTCGGAAGTCTCTGCGCTAATAGAGTTCAAAGCCAGAAGATGAGCAAAGGCAAACTGAAATAATGGAGTTTAATTGCCATCTACCATGTTTCTGAGTTACTTATTATGAGAAGACCTGTCATGAGATGCATGGTATGGTGGGGAGGCAGAAAATGAGAGTATTTGTCACTGCAGGTTTGTAGAACTGTCTCACGCTTTAACACTTGCTCAGGGAGAGGGAGGCTTGTTGCATAATGAACACACAAAAAATGCATCTGGTTGTGAAGGAGGATGGTTAGAAGTGGAATCGGGCCAGTATTTGCCTGTTTGCTTTTATGATATGCTAAGGGGTCTGCTTTTCCCTTTGAGGTCTGCATGTTTCATTAGGTTTTGCGGTTAGGGAGAGAAGGTAATTGAATACATTTTGGGCTGCAACAACGAGCACTTCCCTCTAACAGAATCATGTTTTGCTGTTTTCGCTCTCAGCTTGCTGACAAGATGATAAAAGGTAGTGTGGTGTGTGTGCCTTGTTAAGTAGGAGCTTTACTTCCAAAGGTAGGTAGATAATTTAAAAAGTGCTCTGCTTGAGAAAGGCAATGAGAGGACATTCTGTTACAGAGGAAGGGGTTGATCTTTAATGAAGGAGTAGTTTAGGGGTAGGCAGGATCTGAGCTGGATTTCTGGGTGTCCCTTCCTGTTTGGCCTCAGGTATGGGACAGTCTCAGAGGCTTTTGAGGCTTCCAGTGACTAGTCCTAACCCTGCTTGGTGTGCCAACACTAGGAAACAGCTAAATGATGGTGCTTGAACGGGACTCTAAATACTGAGAAAGGGAGGGAATTGCCTGTTAATTTTAGGGGCTTTTGATCTTTCCTGGTGGTTTTGTGCTAAGTAGTGGTGTCCCAGTGAAGTATTAAGAGGGCAGCACTGGTGTCTGGTTTCCTTGGTGTTGTTGAGGGTAGGTGAGAGCAAAAGAAAGGATGCGGGATTACATTTCTTTCTGATGCTTGGTGTAGCTGAAAGCTTAGACTGCAATTCCATCGCATCAGCACACAGACATATGTGAAAGTGAGAAAGAATAGAGATGTTAGCGGTACAAGCATATGGAGAAAGCAGAGAGGCCAGGAAAAGGAAAGGGATGAACAGATGGGAGGTAGAAAAGTAGTGAGGAAAGTGGAAGGGGAAGAAAAGCTTTTCTGCCAGACACATACCTGTTTCCATGCCTGGCAGAGGCCTTTGCCTAGCAAGGAGCGTGGGTACCTGCAGATGGCAGCTGCGACACAGGAAATGGAGTTTGCGAGGTCTCCAGCAGCAAAATAAAGACCAGTATGAATCAAAGGTGAGAAAACAACCACATTTCTCAGTCTGCAGTCTGTGTCTGTCTGTACTGCTGGCTCCCAGTTGCAAAAGGGCTTCCAGACAGAAGACCTTACGGGTAGAGCAGAGGCTATGTGGCTGCGAGGACTTTGCGATGCTCCTCTGTTAGTATTTAATAGGGGCCGGGAAGGAACCATCACTACATCCTCATAATCCACTTAGTTAAAACAGCTGAGAAGGCAGAGTGGGGGAGTATCAGACACTGCTTCACAGCTGGTTGGTGGCTATAGCATGGAGAATGAGACCTTGAGAACTACAGATGCTTATAGGAAAGCCCCTGCAGGGTTTTGCCATTCAACACTAAATCCTTCCAGCTTGCCACTGGGTACAGTGCAACCCTATTGTTAATGGTGCACTGCTGGGCCCAGGCAATGAAACATCCATGGCTGCTTGAAACAGCCAAAGGGAAAAAAAGGTTAAAAACTTGAATAGGAAAGTGGCAAGAGCCATTAACTGAAAAATCAGTAAATGGTATGACGAGTGAAGGACGACCTGGAAAACCCCCTCTCATCCCACCTGCATCTATCTCTCTCTCCATTCCTCTTTACTGCTCTGCTTTTATGTTCCCTTTGGGATCATGCAGACAACAGGAGATTAGGAATAAGTGTTGGAGGTTTTTTTACTGATTATTTTTTAATGATTATTTTCTGTAGCATAACAGAACAATGCCAATGCATTTTTTTCAAAAGCACTTCAGTCCTTTTGCTCTTTTTGTGGATCACAGAGGATAAAAGTGGTCTGATTGCTGCACTCTATATATGATGCATTTGAATATATTTAAACATATTCTGATATTGCAAACTCATGACAAAACCAGCTAGGAAATGCTAAAAGAAGGCTGTTGGGGGAAACATTTTGGATTTCGCAGGCTGTTTGCAGGTAAAGCAAGGTGCTTGGTTAGCCAGCCAAAATTGTCAGCAAGCCAATCAGTATCAGGCTTGCTAAAACTGTGGACTAATATAAGCTTGATAGCATGGAGAGAGGATTGCCTGCTATGCTCTTCTCACATGCATGTCTGTGTTAGACTCTACACTTGGGCTTGTGGTGAAGTGGCTGTTGTGTTTCCTTGATTTATGTGATAATCTGGTGTCCGTGCTTAGGTCTAAGCAAGCCCGTACTGTGTGTGGCTACTCTTCCCCCATGTTGTGTGTGATGTGCATGCTCAGTGCTGGTATCACAGAAGGGTTTTGAGTAACATGTGAGGTATCTCCACCAACCACAAAATCCTCTTCATGGCCTAGACTGAGTATCGGTGAATTGCATCTGTAACAGATGAACAGATCCCTGTGCCATCTCTACACCATAAAGCTGAGTGCTCATGAACTCTGCTGCTGTTTCTGTTGCTCATGTAACAACTTTGTTTAAAGCACGGGTAAGAGCCAAACACTGCTCTCCAGTCATCCCTTCCATTTCAAAAAGCAGTAAGTTAGGCAGGCTACTGTTGCTTTTCCAACTTCTGGTGATTAGAAACACCATGTGCATTTTTGTATCATGAGGAAGTTAACAGTAAAAGTTGCTCTGCTGCTTCCTGGTTTCATTCTGGTACCTGGCAAAGTGAGTTTGGGAAGACCTGCTGTAAGCTGCCTACATGTTCCTGTATGGCCTTTAGGGTGAATGTCAGAGAGGAGCATAACTCAGCTTTGCTACTTGAAAGCTTTAAGTGTCTTACAATAACCTGAATTTATAGCTATTTGGAAAGGATGCAACAGAGCAAGTTGGGGAAACCCTGCTGGAGGCAGAAATTTGTCTTCAAGTATTAGGCACAGCTCTCACTGCGGTTGCTAGCAAGGAGCTCACAGCCTCTATTATTTGATGGCTAAAAGCATCTTTACAGCTGTTTAAACTTACAGCAGTTTTGAGAAGGATGCAACAGAGTGGAACAAATTGTTTTTACGGGTAGTATGAGCCCATGCAAACCTGGGATGTGTGTCCTGGATGAGCAGGTGTGCCCCTGTGGGGTTTGTCATCTCCAGGGCCTCCCACTAGCAGCTGAGCTGCAGGACTGGGATTTGGGCAATGAACAACGTAATCATAAAAACCCCCAGCTTTAAGCAGAGAACACTAGCATTTGGAAAACGAGGAAGCAGAAACCCAACCAAAAATGCTTTCCCCAGAGGAAAGACATACCAAGAAATTGTTCTTGCCTGAAATATTAGCCCAGAGGAGCTCTTACCTAAGGCTGAAGATGTAGCTGTCAAGTTAAATGAGTGTGGCTCGATCATAGACAGTCTCCTTGCTGCAGGTGTGTGTGTGCACAAATCTCTTACGAGTCAGGACGTGTCCATTGGACACGACAGGTAACAGCCAATGGCTTATGTAAGTATGGCGTGGTCCCTAGGATGAGCTTAGCTAGGGCATCTTGGAAGTGAAAGCATGCCCTAAGAACAGATCCTAACTGAGATTTTAATTCCCTGGACTGACCATAGTGGAAGTGGTTTTAAAGATAGGACATAGGGATTGATTTTCTGTTGGGAACATAGTTCTCTGCCAGCACACCCAGAAAAATGTGGGGTCTTGGCTTTCCTTCCTGTTCTTTTTACTGGTCTGCTGCTTCAGAATGAAATTGTGGTGCTCTGTACAGTGCTTTGGCCTTAAACCTTTGCAAACATACAGCAGTGCTTCAAAAAAACACACACACACAAAAAAAAAATCAAACAAGAAAAAACACAGCAACATGTATTTTTTTCCAATGTACTTTGAGAACCTGCAAGTGTATATTTGCAGTGGTTTCAAGCTCTTTATGGATCAGAGGTTCCAGAGATGTATGTAGTTTCAAATGAGGCTGAGATTCTTTTACACATGTGGCCTAAGAAACCTGAATTTAAAGCACGTACAGCACTGCAGCACCACAGTGAATTCGGGAGACCTAGAAACACCTCCCAGGAGCATTGTTCTCCCACCGCTCCCCTGTACAACATGGCTCCTATTAATAGGAGAGAAGTATAAGAGCTTCTGCAGTAACCCTGGTTTATTCTCTGCATGGAAAGGGAGTTCAGGGTGCTAGGAAAAGGCAATTTAAGGGAACTCCACTGACTGTCGGTTCTGCTGGCTCTCATGACTTTACTGGCATCATGGCATTTGGTGCTAATGCCGCAGCTCCTGGGGAAATCCAAGTGTGTCAGAGTATTGGTATCTTTTAGGCTTGTGATCCTGTGGTAAAGGGGAAAGCTAAAAATAAGACACAGCTGCAAGTTAAAGAAGCAACATTTGGGGGGTGGGGAGGGAATACAATTCCCCAAAACATTTTTGAGGTTTAGGGTCTTGGTTTGAGAAGTGTGTTTTGATGACACACTTGATGATATGTCCAAAAAGAGATTTATCTTTGTTTTCATTGAGATTTTGACTTGGGTGCAGTCAGTGATCTGCTGTAACCCTAAATCAATCCTGTCATCTGACCAATTATTATCTGTTTTGTCTCTACTACTGAGCTCACTTTCTCTTCTCAAATGTGGTGTAAGATTTGTATGTACTTCCTGAAAATTTAAAGGTTTAACAGTGCTTTGTGGAGTGCTCTTCAGTAGATGTGCACATGGCTCCCAGGAATTTAGGGGTAAAAGTTCTTTCAGAGGTGTTGAAGGTTACGGTCCTGTTCAAAGATGAGTGGGAAATTCAGCTACATGTTTGTCAGAACCCATAAAACTTGCCAAGACTGCAAATAATGTGATGTCTGGAATTTGGTTGTTGACTAAGCACAGTGCAAATACAGGCAGGTACAAAAGCTGGAAACGAGGTTGGTTATAAAAAACATAAAACCTAAGGTGATGGAAGAGAGAAAAATGTCCTGCTAAAAATACACCTTTAATTGTTCACTGGCAGAAAAGACAATTTCCAGAAGAGATTGTCTTCCCAGATATAATTGTGGGAAGAAATGTAATTACTGAACCAAAATCATGCACATATTGTAGGCTGATAATAACGTATTAAGTATAAAATATAGAAAAAGTCAGAAGAAGCTATGCTGTATTTCCTTCAGATTGCAGATTACCTCTCTTCCAAAGATACTGGATGTTTACCTTCCCAGTACTGACAGCACTTAAATATATTTGCTGTTTGTAAATGAAATATTTTAATTGGAGTTGAAGGCTCAGGATTATGAAGATTTTGACTGCCAACAAAGTGCCCAGGTGCTGAAGGACCTGACTGACTGTTGGTCGGAAGGTGGAGGTAAAGCTTTCTGATTATCAAAGATGATTCAGACTCTCAGACATTGCCTGACTTCATCATCTTGACATCATGTTGAATATCGGGCAGGGAAGAGGGTTCTTGTGTTGCTGTCTGAGGTGCAGAGTTGTGATTTCTGCTCTCTGTCCCAGGTACATGCCTGTGCAGGCGGCTAGGCAGGAGCTTTCCCCCTGCAGAGAATGGCTCTCTGGGGCTTGCAGAGAGTAACATTTTCACAGCTTTGTTTTCAGCTTTAGGCAGGTCTGGCTTGATTTTTCTGGAGACGCAAGAAGGCTTTCCTGCAATGAGAGTGTTGCACTGCTGTGCTGTGTCACTGATGTCCTGAGCTCAGTGAGTGTCCCTAGTTGTGAGTAAAGGACCTTCAGTGGGACTGGGCTGGAGATGTGCTGCGTTTTGCCCCTTCTGCCCCTCCACTGAACATCTTGTAGAAGAAATGCCTTTGAGAAAGGGTTTTCGATCTGTTTCAACGCAGTAATGGAACACTGCGAGGCAGCAGTACCAAGGAGTATGAATGCAATTTTCTCTTGCATGATTTGGCTGAAGATCAGAAATGTGCTTCCATGAATAGGAATATCGTTGATTAAAATGGCATGACTGTTGATGCTGTGTTACTGCAGTATCTTGCAGTGTTGGTAGCTCCAATCTATCTTTCTTCTTAACTTAAAGTTTAAACTCTGAGAAAAGTGTAGGATTTTAAAAATTACCCCCTGCAACCGATGCAGACCTTGAGGTATGAGCCAGACTGAGAGATAAGCAAAGAAAATGCATATTTGCTTTTCATTCACACTTTTTTATCTATCTGAAAGAGCTCTATACGGCTTTAAATGATGTTGCATCTCATTTTTAGTTGAATATAAGCTGATGGTAATAGATTAGGTGTCACATAGCTTGTGAGGGCAAGTACCTGGCAATGACATATTATTAATAGTAGCTTAAATGATTGCACTTGTTTCAGAACAAAAACTGGAGTTCTGTCTATTTTTAACAAGAGTTCCTGAACGATCTGATTGGAACTTAATACTGGGGAGGCCTTAAAATAAATTCAGTTTTTCTTCATGATGATCATTAGGGTATGGTGGTTGTGGGTTATTTTTAGGTGGTATCGTCAAATCAGAGGGGTCGAAAGCTCACCCCTCAGCTAAATGTTCTGGGTGGTGGTGTGTGCTTTGGTTTTTTTTTTTTATCTGCAGACTAAAATTTCTGTATATACTTATGCACCCCTTCTCCATGGTTGATGGTATTTACATAAATGTTTAGGCCATTTTCTAGGCTGTTTCCTTCATGCAAGACTGTCTGGAACCACCTTAAAATACCATTTTACCCGGCACCTGAGAGGGAGCACCACAGCATTTGGGGACCTTGATGGCTCCCGTCCCTGAGGATAGCCTGTGTGCACGCACATTTACTTGGTGTGTTCCTGCAACTCCCCGGGACAGGTCTGTGGCCAGGGCCAGGGTTTGTGAGGCCCGTTGTCTGAATGTTGCCTGGGACCACAGCACCCATGAGGGCATGAGCAGAGGTATAAGGAGGAGAAGCATTCAGCAATATTCAGCAGGGTCTTTCACCAAACGACGCTGATCCACTCCCCAGCTTCTCTGTTAACTTGGGGGACATCTGCTACTGCAGGTATTTCTGGTGTGTGTCACGCCAGCTGATTGTCAGTGGGTCACGCTGGGAGCACATGGTGGGAAATAAGAGCCCCGTAATGGTCAGACTTCAATGGAATGAGATTTTTACAGTAATACTTGTGGTGCACAAATCTAAAGGTCAGAGAGGAAAATTGCAATACAAACTTCAATTAGTAACTGAGAAAGGGAATTACTGTCATTATGTGTCAGAATGTACCTCCAAGCCTTACAAGAGCCTGCCGCTTTCTCTGATGACAGGTAAGAGGTGCAGTAGCGGTACCAAGCAGGAGCAGCAGGCGATGCTGCGCAATAAAATGAGAGCAGAGAGCAGGCAGGCTTCATTCGTGAAGGATCTGCCATCCCATAATCCATTCCCTGCCCTTATTCACCAGAGACTGAATGTGAGGATCTTTGTTCATTGTTTTTTTGGTTGGTTGGTTGGTTTTGTTTTGTGTTGTTTTTAAGGTAGTTCTAGGAGAATTGACTGAGGGAGGCAGAGATCATCTGGTGATTTAAAGCCAGTCCTACAAGAGCTGGGGAGCTTGGCTGGGAGGAGGCCCTGGAAGGGTGTAAACAGCTGCTGTAGAAATCCAGATGAGCAGTTCAGGTACATAGGAGGGAACAGGGGTACCGTTTAAAGGATCCTTAGAGGGATGGACTTGGCTGATGATTGTTCTCTCCCACCCCAGTGCTATGAAGGATATTTGTGCCCAGGGCTTGTACCAAGGGGTTGTCATCCCCTTGTGTATGGTGACCATCGCACAATTAACTTTGCAGTTTTGAACCGCTTCTCTGTCTTCAAAGGGACCCTAAATAGTAAAATGTTTTAGGCTTGTTTTTCTTCCTTGCGTGGTGAGGTCGGGCCGTGGCAGCATGTCCTTACAGTGTCTCTTGGTGGGGAGGCTTGGACTTGTCCTCTACAGGACATGAACCGTGCTGCCAAATGACTTCCTAGAGCTGGCTGCCACAAAGAAATGCAGTGTCATGCTAAGGAGGAAATGACAGAGCTACAGCAGGATGCCTCCCTCCCAGAAGCAAAAGAGAAGAACAAGAAAAATGAGGGATAATTACAGACTGTTTTGTAGTTATGACAGGCAGTTTAATTTGCCTGGTATAAAAGGAGTGATTAGACGATGTTAATTGCTCCCAATAATGGTGCCTATTAAAATCAAAATAGGGTTTTTTTTTTTTTTTTTTTTTTTCTTTTTGTCTTCAAAATTTCTCAGGAAGTTTTTGGTGATGTTGGACTCTCCAGTGCAGACTGACCTGACAACTGCTGGAGTGTCCTGATGACAGGACTTTTCCAAGCACTCAGCTTTAGAAATAGTCTATGGAAAGATGTCCATGTCCTGGGTACCACATACTAAAAAACCCAAACCAAACCAAAACTTGAGGCGAAAGTCAAGTCCTCTCTCCTCAGAGCAATAATTATTCATGGCACTTGGAATCATGCTCAGAAATGTTGAATCTCTTTCCCTTAAGCTTGAAAGATGGAAGAAAGGTTTGAAAATAAACATGGAAGAACACCTGGTTTGCAGGAGAATCTATGGGAAAAAGTTACCAAAAGCAGCTTGGTGATCCCATTTTGTTTCAGGGTTTTGTTGGCTTGTTTGGTTTTTTTATTGCTGTTTAGATCAGAGGAACAAATTTGTAGGATTTTCTTAAAAATGTTTTCGTGTGTAAAATTTAGATCTTTTAAATCAAGACTCAAAAGGGACAATATTAAGGATGAAAATGTTTTATTTAGTAGTATAACAAGTTTGGAACAATGTCATCCAGTTCTGGGTTCGGCAGAGAGGAATGAAACACCACTGGAGTCAGAGTGCTACTTACTTTGATTAAACATTTTGTTGTAATAGTTTTCACTTGAATCTTTCTTTTTTTACTGTAGTTTTGTACAAGAATTCATCTGCCTCTTCCAGTGTTTAATATTCACATGCTGGAAGAGTAATTTAAATAGGTAATAGATACAGAGTGTGACCATTAAATCGCGTTCGTAACAATGCAGACTATTGGATGGCAACAACTGCAAATATATGCCTGGCTTTGCAGGATGCCAACGCGTTGGCTTGGGACATAGAGCTCACCTTAAGTGACAATAAACATTTTATATTTAGATGTTCATTGCTGAGCCAGATGAACACAAAGAGCTGCAGCATTTCTTTCTTTTTTTTTTTTTTTCCCTTTTTTTTATGTAGAGGCCTTATGCAGACTGATGGCAGTCCTGGGGAGAGATCCAGCCTTGCTTGAGTGGGATGGATACACATGCAGATTTTAATCAGAAACGACAGCTATAAAGCAGTGCTATGTGCAATACCTCTGAGACCTCTACCCTTGCTGGTGCTCACACTTGCATGGAGAAGGAGGTGAGCAGGATGCCTAGCAATAAGAGAATGATAACATTTGAAATTTCTGGAAGAAATGCAGGCATTCGTTTTTAAGAAGAGTTATTTCTGCCTCTGTTTTAATTCATTCCTGTCTTTTCTGCTCCTTTTGATAAGCAGTGTGGCTGTCTGGTCAGAAGGATAAGCTATGAAGTGGGATAAACGACAAGGCTTTCCTCTGAGGGGGGAAAAAACTGGAAGTGGCTTGGACTCATATTTTGTAGGTAAATGGATTATAGCTGTCAAAATGTGCTGTAGCTAGATGATGAGTAAGGCTGGGTCACAAACTGGAGAAACTGTAGGTGATTCAGGACATCTGAAGGGGGTTTTGTTTGTTTGTGGTGCATCTGTTTTTTAAGAGCTTCTGGAGAGCTGGGTACCTTCAAGAGTAACGTCAGGTTGTTTTGGGGTCAAAAAGAAATGCTGAATTGCTTCAGGAGGAGTGTGTGGGGTTTGCTGTGTCTGGAATAGCTTTGTGGGCACCCCTGGAGGTGCAGTGTTGTGGGCAGTGTGTGGTGACACCTCCAGAGGTGCAGAGTTTTGGGCAGGGGGTGAGGGTGTGCTCATGTGGCTGTCACCCCCGCCTGTTTGTGTGTAATTCTGTGCTTGCGTGGGAGCTGCTGGTGTCTAGGTGAACAGGACCTCAATAACACCTTTCTTCTCATGTTGTTTTAACGTTGCCAGATTTTAGTTTGTCTCCCATTACTAATTAATGGATTGACTCCCCTTCAAAGCAAGTCACTACTTTTTCCAAGTACTAAACTGAAAATCGTGACCATCTTGTATACAACAATACTTTGTGCTGGAAAGTCATTGAAATTATTCAGGCACCCACTTTTGTGCTTATCCATTAGGGGAGGACTTCATGCATGCTGTACTTTGGGAAATGAATGTGCATTTGTTTATCTGTTTAATTGGATTCTTCTGTGAGAGAACTCTGTTAAAATCATTCTATCACAAACTTTGCTGGCTTGCCGTAAAATCTTCCCCAAAATAGTTAACAGCTATTTCTAAACAAGATCCTCCACACATCGTGACAGACACATCTTGAACAGTTGAGATGACCTGGGAAGTGGTTGTAGCCTCAGATAGAGTTGCTGTTACAATAACTCAGCTGTCATATTGTCAAATTCTCCAGCTCCCTGAATTGCTGATCTTGCTTCTACACTTTCTCTTAAGTGGAACTTCTGAGTCCCTCGTGTAAGAAAAGCCTCAGCAGCTTTTAGTTATCTTTTTGGCAACTTCCATCAAAATTTCTGACTAAACTTCACAGCTTCCAGCTGCCTATTTGGCACTAGCTTTAGGGAGCTGAGCCAGCACTAATGCTAGCCCCACTGGGGTCTGTGCCTGCCCTCAGGATATGGTGGCTGGTGTGATGCTGGTGGTGCTTCTGGTGAGAAAAAGCGCCTTCCCTCAAACACAAAAACAAGGCACAAGTCAGCTGGCATGCTCAGTTCATGCTGCTGTAAATAAGCTCAAGTTTTCTGAAGGCTGGCCCCAAAGTAGCAGCCTTTTCATCACCACATGGAACATGAAAGTCAGTAGTAAAGATTGTAAAGTAACAAAAGTCCATAGTAAAGATTTTATCCTTGTGAAGCTCCCAGACAGTGACCTATGTAAGGAGTACTGCTCTAGCCTGAAGTTATTGAAGAGAGTGTGTTAGTTAGCATTTAGAGGGTAACAATTTTCTGATACATGTTGATTGCATGAGCTAAAACCAAGAAGTACTGAATACTTATCTGGGAAGTACAGCAGAAAATTAAAGGGGATTTGGAGAATGTCTGTGGGAAGAAAAAAGTTCTGTTTTCTGAAAATAAACACATTCACACTTATATCTGTCGTGGTTTGAGCCCAGCCGGTAACTCGGAACCACGCAGCCGCTCACTCACTCTCCCCTTTCTTTCTCCCCCCAGCTCCCGGAAGGATGGGGAGGAAAATTGAAAGAATGTAACTCCCGTGGATTGAGATAAGAACAGCCCAGTAACTAAGGTATAATACAAAACCACTAGTGCTACCACCAATGATAATAATGTTAAGGGAAATAGCAAGGGGAGAGAATACAATTGCTCACCACCCACCGACCGATACCCAGCCCGACCCGAGCAGTGATCTGGGCCTTCCGGGTAACTGCCCCCAGTTTATATACTGGGCATGACATGCTGTGGTATGGAATACCCCTTTGGCTAGTTTGGGTCAGGTGTCCTGTCTCTGCTTCCTCCTGGCTTCCCCTCCTCCGTGGCAGAGCATGAGACTGAGAAAGTCCTTGATCGGAGTAAGCATTACTTAGCAACAACTAAAAACATCAGTGTTATCAGAGTTGTTCCCAGGCTGAAAGTCAAAAACGCAGCACTGCACCAGCTACTAAGAAGGATTAAAAATGACTGCTACAGCTGAACCCAGGACAATATCCTTAATCTTTTATTCTCTTTTTCATTTCTACTAGTTGAGAAAACTGAAAATGAAACTCATTTGTTACCTTTGCTTAGCCAAAAGCCCTTCCTGGAGGAAAGAAATGTTAAGAAATGTTTAATATGCAAAACTAGCAGAATTTCTTGCAAACTAGGACAGGGTTTATCAGGCATAGCGTAGGCCTGGCCATTTCACCCTCTCAGGGTTTAACAGAGGGCTGGGATTTACCTGAAGTCAAAGTTTAATCAGGAGAATCAGATTTGCCCGCACCAGGAAACAAAACACACAGTTGTCTCACTAGATACAGTGTGACATAGCACAGGGGAAATGGAAAACACAGCAATGGTTTGTGCTAATGTTATGTGGAAAGAAGAAGAAAAGCAACCTGAGAGAAAACCTATCAGATAATGGAAGTATCCAGTCACGATCTTACTGTTTGCAGTAGGGCAAACTGGAGCTGCTCAGAACAAACATAAATGTCAGAAACCTATGGGAAAGATGGGATCGCCCAAAGGTTAGGTACAAACCCAAAGCAACTTCAGTGTATTGAAATAAGCGAAACTCATATTGAACGCCAAAACATTCCTCTTCTATCAGTTCAGTGCTAAACGGAAACTGTAAAACCAAGTGATAAAGTGAATCAGAGCAATATATGTTTGGCTGCTTATTGCTGACAGCTGGCCCCGGCAAAGGCTGAAATGGTTTTGTGGGTATCAGCAGGCTGCTGCATTCCTACGGTATTTGCAGTTAATGAGATTATGGGATTGCTGTGTGATCTATAAAAAAAGCTAATATTGTATGTACAGTACCAAGATGTCTGGGCAAGTCAGAGATGTGGAAAGATAAGATCAGAGTAAAGGTACGGGACTGGTACATGGGGATGTATGTATGAGATTTTGTACGTTTACTCTACTACTTGCAGAGAATAGAGATGATTTATTACCAAGTCCAAAAATGCCATTAGTATGCTACATTTGAAATGCATACCCTAATCTTGTTTACCATTGTCCTGTGCAAGGAATTTTAATTATTCTCTAAGGCTTGAGGGAAAAAAACTGCCCTTATTCTCTAAGGCTTGAGGGAAAATAAAAGAAGGAATAATGCTGCAGTAAACTGGCTTTCTCACTTGTAAGCTTTCAGCACTAACAAAAGAGAAAATGTGGAAATGTGTAAGCAACACTCATTTTTTACTACATTACCTTGTGGAAGCAGTATACAAGAGCTATTAATATTTTATTACAGAGATCTGTAACTGTGTTTGCAGTTGACTGATACGACTGTATGATAAGAATTAAGTTGACAAACAGGCATTTCTCAAGCACAGTCCTGGCTTTTTTGTTTGTTTGTTTTCATGGACAACTGCTAAGCTGTATCAGCCAAGCCACTATGTTGTTATGCAGGGTTTCCCTTTTCACACCATGCGTTTTTCTGCACACGTTGCATGTGATGAGGTGCTTGGAACAGAGAGAAACCCACAGCCAAACACAGATGATCTTTTCTGCTCCTTTGCTGGCACCCCTCTCAAAAATGATGGCAGTACTGTTACATGCAGTACTGTTACATGCAGTACTGTTACTGAACACATAGTGGCTCGTTTCGTGGGGTTTTGCTTGTTTGTTTAGTTTGGTTGGTTTTCCCCTTGTTTTCTTGGCTCCCCCCTCCCCCCCCCCCCCATACTTTGTAGGCCTGATCTAGCTGGAAATTCCTCACAACAAAAAACCTGCTTTATATAATGATTTTATAGACGATGAGCTGAAACCAAAAAATAGTGAGTGCTTGGGTCGTGTTCAATGCTTGCTCAAGGTGGGCATGCTGCCACAGAGCACGGCATGGCTGGGAAGTGGAGCTGGCATGGGGGCAGAGATGCACTGCTGTGTGAGACACCCTGTGGCTCTGATCTGGCTCTGTGATCCTGCAGCTGGAGGGTGGGTTTCTGTGGGGTTTTGTTTGTTTGTTCGTTTTTCCAAAATCTTAGTATCTTAGGACAGATAGATTGATAAATTCATGTGAGTGCCATGTTCGAGTCATTGGAAGCCAGAGCAGCTCTTTTGGTGAGACTAGTGGTGATATTTGCTAAAAGCAGCTATGGTAGTATATTTTGAAATTTTATTGCTAACTGAGTGCACCACATAAACATTTTCATTTTTATTATGTTAGTAATTTTCACTGGTTTGAGCTGTCTTCTATGCACTTGCCTGGTTGCAAAAATTTCTCTGAACAAGCCTCTAATAATTTTCACTGCTGCCTTCTTGATTTTTTTATGTAGGAAGAACTACGGTAATTTCTTTTTAAAGGTGGGGGTTTTTGTTTTTTTTTTTTAGCATTCAATCCCAAGCCCTTGGGATACAGTTAATTTCTCTGGCTCTGTTCTCTGCTTTTCCAAGGATGAGAGTACTGGATGGCTCATTTGAAAAACAGCAGCTGACAACTGCTCTTAGTTTCAGACGGTGTTAAACTTCTGTACCTCATTTACTTGAGTCTCTTGAAGATGCATTTGATATGGAAGACCTAATTCTGGTATAATCCTGTTTCTATAAGGTTTAGACTGTGCTGACGCAGAGACTTTGTTACATACATAACAAGTTATTCTGATAATAATAGAAGAAAATTACTCTGAAAGAAATGGCACATGTATGTGCTTAGAAATACTTGTATTAAATTGAGTCCAATTGTTACAAGTTTAAAATGTCAAAATACCACAAACTTAGCCAAACCAGATATATGCATATTTTCCACAGGGCTGAATGAGACCATCGTAGAAACTTTGAAACAGAGGTTTGTGTTTGGACACCTTTCTACTGTACTGCCTTCTCTCTGTCAATGTTGGGCCACTCTTCTCTCATAGCTGAAGTTCATTGAGATGAGACGTTTGAGAGCATTCTGCTCTTGTATAACTCCTTTTATTTTTTTTGTCAATATGTGTAATGATCCTAAAAGGAATCCTAGGTAATATGGCTCTGAGCTCAGAGGTGGATTTTGATCTTAAGTTGGATTCACCTAGCTGTTTTAGAATACTCATGATATGGAAATAAATGCCTATTACAAGGTGAGAAACACCATATTAAGGGACCTTCAACCTGCACTTAATAGCCAGATAAATTCCTTCTAACTTCTGTTTCACAGATGCCAGTACGTATCATTGGTTAAAGTTACTGTGATATGATGTAGAACAGCCAAGTACCACTACTATACTGAGACCAAACAGAGGCAACTGCTGTTGACACAGCAAGTGCATCTTGTCACTGAAATGTAATCTCATGCTGTGACACTGCTTCCCTTTAGGCTGTATTAAATGATGGGAGACAACAGTGTTTAGCTGTCCACTTTTTCACCATTACAGAAATACTATTTTCTTTAATTTCATCTTCACATTTTGCGGTGTATGTTCTACTGTTCACTGCAGAAAGTTATCAAAGGTGTGTACAAGAGTGTCTGTATTAATATCTGGGCAGGAGGTGGGGTTTTGTGAGCTTTTGGACCTCTCTAGGAGTAACGTAGAACATCCAGAGCAGGTAAGGAGATGGGTTTATATTTTCAATGTGTGCATCTGTTTGCGTAGAGAGGAAGTTCCCCAGGTGCAATTTTGATGTTGGGCAGAGGCAGGGGGAGCCCAGGGCCTGTCCTGGGAGCTGGACTTCTAGGGCCAGCCCTGGGCCACTGCCAGCATGGTTTTGGCACTGGAGAGATGAGCACGGGCACCTGAGTGAGGCTGTGGGTGCACAGGGCCTTAGCGGTGTCCCCCTTGGTTTTGCGCTGGTGAGGAATGGTGGCACCTCTCAGTGCTGCTGCAATGGGGGTTGCACATGGCGGAGCTTCAGGGCATGCTGCCTGCCGCGCCACAGGGTGTCAGCCTGCTGCTGGTTGCAGGATGGGGCACTCCTGCTCGCTCACTGCGCACCACCCAGGGGAACACTGCGGCCAACATGTGTGACTCAGTTTACATAAGGTTAAAACCATGGTGTCTGCAGTACTCTGGTGTCATTTCTTTTTTGCACATTGTAGCAGTATATTGTGCAAGTGAGTTACCAGAATATCCTGGAGCCCACCCACAACTTCAGCGGGGAATGGATGGTTTTCATCAATTTTTCTTTTTCTTTTTTTTTTTTTTTCTATCCCACTGTGTTTACTCCCCCACAGTTTAGTGAAGCAGGGATGTACCTTGCTCCCCTGGCATAACGCAGCATGGCTCAGGAATATAGAACCTATTTGTCTGACAATATGAAAAACTTGATAGAATCACAAAAATAGATTTTTTATTTTTTTGTTTTTATGCAAGCATGTATTATAATCTTCTCATCTGGATAAATACACACAACGCATGTAAAAAGTGAAAGTGAGAGCTCGTTCCTTTAGGCATAGAATTAGTCATTCTTAACTTGATACTGGTGTATCAAATTGCATGCAATTTGAGGGTTGATAAGGTATTTATGTTTTTCCTTTAGACTGTAAATGAAGCAGGTTTCAGACACTATTAACTCCTTTAAAAAACAATTCTCTGTGAATTTTGTGCTTTTTAAGCATGCCAAAAAATTCTTCGAAAACAGATACCACATAATACTTGCTTATGGGAATCAAACGACATACTGGGAAGCGATAATAACAATTGCAACGCACAAAGGCAGGACTTAATGGGGTTTTTTTTGTTTTTTTTTTTAGTCTCTCCTCACCTACCAGTGATGATGACAACACTTTTTTTACCTTTGGAAGTACAGCTCATGATGAACTTGTGACCCACCATTATCTTTCTGGGCTGCCACAGAAAAAGAAATAGTTTCACCTGATAAAGCTGCTTCATAACTTCTCCAAATCCAGATGCTGTCTAGGCACAGTTTTTGTCCTGTTATCTAGCTTTCTCCTCAGCCACCCTCAGTCCATATTGTACTCATGCATGAATTACATCCAGTTTGCAAAAGTATTGACTGCTACAGAATAGCCCTAGTTAGTAAGCAGAACCACCAGGCCAGAGAGAACTGGGATTTTTCCCCTTCTTTTCTGTAGTGTTGATAAGTTATCGATTCCAGCTCCAGCTGTTTAAGATGATTTTCTGTGGGTGTTTTTCATGCATCAGTCTGAGCTCAGGTCCTGAGGCCAATAATTTCCTGCTTTGCCATCTGTCAGTGTCTGTAAGATACATTTTTGGGGGCAGCTAATTCACCAGGGCTATGGTGGCAGATGTTAGGAGCTGTGCTGCATTCCCCCAAGGTGGTTCCTTCCCTCTGCTTGAATGGTTACAGCTGCAGAAGCTGTTCTTCCCTGCTGCCTGCAAATGCCGTCTGACCTTGCCTGCAGGATGTCTGCAAATAGTTTGGGTTTGGGTCTTTTTAAATGGTCCTTTGGTTTGCTCAGCATGTAATTTCCTTTATTGGCAGGCTACTGCATTCCCCTGTACCGCTCCTAGTACGGTGACTTTTCAGGATTTGACCCAGAGCATGTGTATTTATTATCTCAGATTCTCCTGTTGAAATTTTATGAAGCAGAGCTTAGTGCTCATGGTCAGAGCAGCGCAGGGAAAGACTTGCCACGAAAAGCCTTTGTGGTGCAAAGCTGCCAGACTGTAGTGTCCTTTCCTGCCACCTCTCAGCTTGCTACTGCTTCTGGCATTGCAAAAGGTCAAATTCCCTTAAATGTGCTCCCACATTTACGACCTGTGACCTGTGCCATGGAGAACCCCACAAAGAAATAACCTGGACATTGACCCACTTCCCAAAAGTCAGCTTCTCTCCAGAGAGAGGTTTCCACAGCCTTCCACTTGCCTCACTGCTGTGAGTGTATGTTCATTGCCAGGTAAAAACTCTTTTGCCATTTTGCAGTTATGGAGTCCGTCTGAAAGACCTGGATTCAGGAGGACTCCACACATGGCATGTGAAGGCAGGAGAGACCTTCCTATAGCCTCCTAAAGATGCAACAACAAAATACCCCAAACAGCAGAGATGCACTTTTGCATCCCCGGTTGGGAAAGCTGTTACCTGCAAAGGCTGGAACTCCTCACAGCCCCAATGTGTATTACGTGGTGTATAGGTAACACCAGGGAAGTATCACTGCAGTGAACATGCAAGTGCAGCATAGTCCTTGGCCTCTCAGCTGAGCTGCTGAATTTTTAGTCCCACAGCTGGCAGCAATAGTAAAAATGGTGGGTTTGTGCCATTGACAGCAGCAGTAATTTCTCATGCCTTAAATTCAATAAAATCCTGACACTTCCTTCGCTGATGTAGTTAATATTTTCTCAGTCGCACGTCGGCATGCATGTGATCAGCATCTGGCTTCTCTGAATTAGAAACTGGACTGTTTCAGCAGCAAAGTTTGCTAGGCAGCCACCCAGTTGACCTAACCCATTTTTAACGTGGTAATTTAGAGGCAAAAGGCACCTCTATATACTTTGCTGTATCCTGCATCATCTGTGTTTGTTCTCCTTGTAGTTGTGCTATGTCATTTTAGTAGAATTACTATAGCTGAAGCATTTTCACTCGGCTCCAAAAGCTCTTCAAATATTCTTATCAGAAAATGTTGCTTTAGAAGAAAATAGAGCACAAATTATTACCAGTCTGGAGCTGACGTGGAGATTTGGCACTCCATCTGGAGTGCTTCCTTTCAAGAGGTATTTCTATAAATTCTGTCCTGTTCCTGATGAACAGACAGTCTCTGTTGTCAGTCTCAAGCCGTACGCTTGTCAGACGTGATAAAGGCAAAGGAATATATACAGTGTGCGTTGGCTGATTGCACATTGTCTGGAGCTGTATAATTTTCCTACACTGTTATTGCTTTCAGGTGATTTATTTGTGCAATTTCTTGGGGAAAATCATCTGCAGGTTTCAAAATGCATAGTGTTATGATCTTAGGGATTTATTCTCACTGTGTAAATGAGAACTATCAGTGTCATCTGTGAAACTACGCTAAGACTGTATGGAAGAGTAATCAAGACCACTTTTAGAACATGGACCTCAGCAGAATGACTGCAAGTTTATATTAACATGCCTGCTGTATAATAATGTGACTGGAGAGCAGTTGATAGTCTATCTAAGAAGAAGTACTACTTTTAGATAAAAATTATTGAACATTAGGGGCAATGAACAGAGGGTTTTAGAGGTGTAACATGTAGAATTTCCCATATCTCTTGAAAATAAATGTCTTATTTTCTTGCTAAGTACTCTCTTTTTCATCCTCTACAGGAAATACTTCAACTCTCATGGAAATAAGGAGGGAAGATCATTACAGTTTTTTACTCATTTTTGCCCCCTGAAGAAGGAGACCAACTTTTCTTTTAAGACTGTTCTTACTGTGATTGAACCAGGGTAATTACTATGCAAACAATACCTACTTTTCTCATAGCTTCAGGAAAGTTGTGATCTTATTATTTGTTTGCTTGTTTGTTTTCCACTGCCTGCAAATCACTGGCTAGATAAAGACTGGCCTGGGGAATGCTTCCATAGCTTGGACAATGCATCACATATGCAGAGCGGTGAGGTCCTGGCTGCAGGAAAGGCTGGGCATTTCAAGATGCCAGCTTGTTCCTCTCTGATAATTTGTTATTTCTTGGCTGTGAGAAATAAGTACATTTCTGGCTGATGTGGTGGTACAGGTCATGTGGCTTAGGCTCTCTTCTGTTGGCTGGAGGAAACCATAAGGTATTTGCTGTATTAATTCGATTTTAATTTATGCTGAAATTCTGTGCACTGGTGTTGAAATCTTTCGTTAAACAAAACCGATAGTGACGACTTGTCCAGCTTTTGTATACTGGTGAAACTCCTTAAAATCAATAGACTTCCCTCTGGGCTGTGAGATGGAAAGCATTTCTAGATATAAAAACAACAATGCTTAGTGTGGGGAAAAAAAATTTCTTACCTTTGTAGGGCATGTGTATAGCTGAAGATAGTGGAATCACCAGGGTAACGTGGACACATTAGAAGAAGTTAATTCTTTTCTTTTCCAGTGCTGTGCTAAGAGGATGCAACTTCTTGTAGTTTTCTGGAATAGTGGTTTGGATTTTTTCTCACATGTCCAGCTGCAAGCTCTGCCCTTGAACTGCCCTCAAGGCTGCTGTGAGGAACAGCTCCTGTGGCTAGCCAGACCCTGGCTGTCTTAGTACTGGTTCCTTCTGAGGAACAAACTCCACATTAAACATGCTGCAGCCGTGGTAGATGACCTTCCCTCACTGCTAGCTTTCTTTTAAGATGGACAGCATTGCTGGAGTGCTTTTTTTCCAGCTGACACAGCATGTTTTATTTACTGCGGGAAGCAGAAATATCTGTGTCACTTTTGGTCTGACTACCTCAAATCACATTCCCCCCCTTCTTTTGTTTTATTGGCTTGCTGGTCATGAAAGTACAACCTCCTACTGTTTTGTCTTTGTTGCTCTATAAATTACTGAATATTGCCATGTTTCATCAGTTCAGAGTGAGGCAGTTTTTGTGGTTGTAGCAAGCAGGTGTTCCGCACTTTTATATCCTTTACTTTCAATGTAGTTGTGTTGCGTTTTCTGCTGATTGTAAAAAATGACAGTGGCACATGGGATTCTTTGGATGCTGAATTGAATACAATAATACATGACTTATGGTCTAGGTAGTGAATTCAAATGGAAATATTCTATTTATAAAAGAATTAAATGCCAAAGTACCAGCACTGCAGCCCAGTTTGGTGTTGTGGTAAAACTGCAGAAACAAAGACCCCAGGAGAGCTCTGTAATTTACTGTCAAGTACCTGAAACTAAATGAAGTCCAAACAACTAGCATTTAGGGTTACCTGATATTTCTCTTTATCAGATCTGGTAGTATCTTTTTCAGTCCCACAGGCTTCTGAAATGCTATAAAGAAATTAAGCAAGCAGAAGAAATAATTTTATAAAAATTGAAGGTATGAAGATCCTTTAGTTTTGCACTACTATATGCACAAGATCTTTCTGCTCCTTAGTGTCTCCTCAGATACTTTCTCAGCTGAAGCCCTCTCATTAACCCCCTAGGAAAGGATGAAGCCTTGAACTCCTACTTACTGAACAGAGCAGCCAGAAGTCTTTAAAATGATGGGGAAAATGCATTGTGTCCTCTATAAGTATCTGCTAGTGTTGAGCACATGCTTGTGAGTTCAGCTTGGATATGAGATGTCTTCCAGCTCCATATCTCCGTGTTCTCTGTAACTGTATGTTTTCTGTGCCTAATACCCCCTCTATTTCCCCAAGGCGAGACATCGATTTGCCTCAGACATTCCAAATGTGCTGATCCCTGACTCAGCTTGTATGTAGTGAATCAATATTTGTGACATACAAAGCAAATCTCATCCTCTATTACGTGTGTACTAAGAAGGGAGAGAAAGAACTAATATCTCCATATCTGTATTACTCTTTATTAACTCAAGCCACAGTCTTCTTGACCAGTTCAAGTCCCATCTCAAATGAGGAATGAACAGCTTATAAATTGTCTACATCAAACTTATTTGCTGGTGACTTGGTCGTTCCACAGGGACCTAGTTTGGTCCTTCCTGACAGCAGAGTTGCAGAGAACTGAGCATTTCCCTTGACTAAGTTGTTTATTTTAGCAACTCTAAGCTTACTTTCTGAGTGACTGAAAAAAACCCTTTAGCACATCTTATATGCTCCCTAGTACTTCAGGCCTCTCAGTTAGCAATTCCTTCCATACCCTTTTTCTTAACCAGTATAATTTTGCAGGCCCTTCCACAGAAAGTAT
The DNA here is from genome assembly GCF_004027225.2 of Strigops habroptila. Taxonomy (NCBI): domain Eukaryota; kingdom Metazoa; phylum Chordata; class Aves; order Psittaciformes; family Psittacidae; genus Strigops; species Strigops habroptila. Next base: position 35,339,398 of record NC_044281.2, read on the forward strand.
GATCTCACCATAATCTCCTATACCTTAAAATAAACCAGCCATCCTTCAGTCCATTTCCCTCTCTCCATCCCATCTTCTTTCACCCTAAAGCTTAATGAACTGCTTTCTAGTGTCTTATTGTAGATACTTTCCAGTTTATCCATATTTCTAAATTGAAACACCTTCAGCAGTGGCAAATCTTTGGTGGAGATCTAACTACATTTTCCTGTTTTCCTATAATGTTCTATCTCTGGAAATCTCACAAACGGACTCAGGTTCAAGGATCTATGCACACTTAGCAAATGCAAGCAAAGGCTGTAGCATTTTGGGCAACATTTTTAGTTAACAACATTTAGTCTTTTGCCCTTTTCTTGTTAAAGGTCACACTCTTTCTCATTTTTTTTCCTCTCCAGGCACTGAAGACAAGACTATCCAGTGTCTTTGTGGCCCAGCCTGCAACAAGAGTGTTGTTTCCCTCACCCTTGCATCCTAATTCCAAATCATCTGTAATTTGCTGTTCCATTCCGTTCTGCGGCATCATCTCTGTATGTGTGCAACTAAAATTCTGACTTGGGTTTCACGCTCACACTCCATTTATATTTGTGTAAAATGCTGCTGCTGAGATTGATTTCTTGCCTTGTTAATTTAAGCATTTCATCACTACTCTTGCATCTCTCCAGAGGCTTGCTTTCCTTCCCTCTATATACACTGTCATTCTTTGCTTTTTAAGACCGTTCCAGCCCTGCCCCATGAGGCTATGAAGCTGTTAACTCTTGTTTCTGCCCTGAAGATGGTGCCAGTCTTTCTTACCCTCCTGCTTCACCTTTTCATATGTTTCTCGCCAGGGTGGGCAAGGTTTCTTGTAACCTCAGCCAGGCAGCTCTTTTGGGTGCCTCCTTGGCTAGCCTTGAAATTCCCCGTAGCAGTAATGCCTGTGTGACAGCAGACACCCCAGTGCGCTGCCTCTTCTGGCTTATGTCTATGCCTCAGTGCCGATATCTTCTAGGAAGGTATTTGAGGGGACAGAGCCACCTTGCTTTTATCACCCAAAAATGAAACCTTGGTAGTAATGCACTGCTATAATATGAACAATGCTACTTACTTCCTAGGAAGATTCTGGGTTATCTATATGCATGAACTCCTCCTATACAAATTGTTTAGCCTGAAAGTATCTACATTTTATAAATGTAATTCTATATATCAAATTGTTTTCACAGATCACACTTACCTTTTATTGCTCTTTGTTATTTGAGGGCATATGGTAGCTTTCTGTAAAATGTCACCTTAATTGCCTTCTGGATATACCCTATAAATCCTGACAAATGCTTTTAAAAGTGAAAACCAAGGCATATTTTTCTTCTATCAGAGCTTGCTCAACAAAACACCTGTACCTTTTCTGTGGGACCTTGCAAAATGGTGTTATGTCAAGAAGAATAATGCTATTTAATTTATGAACCATTAATATTTATTGCACATGCCATCGCTGGCATTTCTGTGAGAGAGCTGGGCAGCAGTTAATAAAATTGGGAAGAGGTTATATACTTACCAGGGCTACTCAGATAATTCATATGGGATAATTTTTGATGAATTTATTTCTTTTTGTTCACAAATTTCCTGGTAGTCACCAATGAGGTGGTGATTTTAAACTTACTTGCTAGCTCATAATTAATTGCTTAGTAATTACTACAGATAAGTCAACTCCTTTATTATTAAGGATTCAGAAGTGTCTCAAGGAAGACTTGCTTATACCACTATGCAATTAAGCAATAGGAACTCAGCCATATTTCTGAGTTGAGATCTGCTTATTTTTCACAAAGACCAGGACTGGGGACTCCTTATAACATATTTTGAATAAGGGCATCGAGAGATCCTGGTGTATAATGATGCTGCCCAGTGTGAGGAATTGATTTTGCAAAACTTGTATCAGTACTTAACTTTACAGTGAGTCCCCCTGCAAAAACCGTGTGTGGAATACTCGCCCAAGAGAGGGCTCTAGTGCCAGAATATCATATTTTGAAAATTAATGGCAAGAATTAATCTTGGGGCATAAATTAAATGTATCTGCAAGTCTTTGTAGAACAGGTTGCCTGAAAATAGCTTGTAACAAGGTTTTAAAATTCAAGTTGTGTTCATTTCTACTGGTATGTGTCTGCTCTTTTCAGTTCCTGACGGGGAATAATGTTTTCTTGAATCGGGTTCTGGTTGCAGTGTAAGTTTTATTTCCCTAAGTATTATACGTGCCTTACTTTAGAATTACCTGCTTCTAAGAAAGTTCCAGCCAATAGATTACTCTGGGAGATGCTCAGAGAAACATGTGAGTACAGGTGATAGCCATGTATGTAGAACAGGTGGGAATTCCAACCAGTTTTCATTAATGTTTGGGTGGGGTTTTTTGTTTTGTTTGTTTTTAAAATATTGCGATGCTTGCAGCTGTAACACAATGGAGTCTGTGACTGTGTCACTGAAGAGACAGAGAGAGGAATATTATGCCTAATGCACAGATAGAAATACAAATTTTATTCCCATACAAATTGGAAACCAGGAAAGCAGCAATATTGCAGCCAATTAAAAGGCACAGTTAGTGGTGTGCTAGTCAGAACTGAAGTGCTACAGTGATCAGTTTTGGCTGATAATGATGTAAGAACACAGAGATAATGAAAGCTTTCACTACGTGCCTGTGTTATACAAAGGGATTAACTGTGATTGGATCTAGCTATTATTTGACAAATTATTCCCAGTAAGATAGTCACAGAACAGGAGGGACTTCAAGACTGGTGAAGCACAGCAATCCTATTAGCTGTTTTGAGAAGATCTGATTTAGCTTTGTCTTCTAAATTCAGTCATTGGAGTCTGGAAGAGTGGAAATGGCTGCTCAGGCCATGGCCCAGATGACAAGGTAGCAAGCAGTCCTTTTAGGAAGAGGGTGGGCTACTCAAAGGACTACTGCCATACAGCCCCCTGGATCCTCAGTGCTGGTGTCCCATTAGACTAAGTTCTTCCGCATAGAAACTAGGCACAAATGTCTGAATGTGTGTAGGGGAAGCTAGTAAGTACAAGCAAGGGAGAAGATTTTAACCACTTTTTGGACTCCAAATAGGCAGTCTTGGCGAAAGTTCTTCTTAAACATGTTGGGAATTTTGCCTGAATAAGGACAGCCAGAAAGTATCTTTAGTAGTTTTTCTTTCAGCATACTGGTGCTGGTAGAGACTCAGGGAAAACCTGGTATTGCTACCAACTGTAAACTTCCAGCATGTGTGGCAGGCCAGGGTCCCTCACTCAAATTTTGAAGTCGAAATGTAATGACAGTGGTTATGAACTCTTGCATAGTGTCCCTGTCCATGACAGAAGTTAGAGCTTCTAAACAGAAAATTAAGAAATATTAGAAGTATGTTCTTTGTTAACTCCTGGAAGATGTCGGTTCTTCTGCGGAGCAATGCAATGTAGTTACTGGCAACTTCTATACTAACATTTTAATGAGCTGATTTTTCTAATGTGGACAAGCAGAAGCAGCAGCAGCATTTTATTTGATTCCATAAGTCTGTAATAGAAGCACAAAGCAGTGCTTTTGAGTTATGAGGAAAGATGAACATTGATAAACAGGCAGGTCAAGAAACCCCACAATACAAAGGATTTTGTTATTACTTCAACATCTGTCACCAGATGCTAGCACTCCAATAAATCTTGCTTTGAGAAATAGTTTTAAAGTCTTGCTTAGATCCGACAGCAGTAAAAGTCCCTTGTGAACTCTGAAAAGGCAATCTCAATCTGGCTGCTGGTGTTTAGGGCTACACAAGATGAAAAGTGTTGTAAATGACAGAATCTATCTTCTAATAGATTTGACAAAGGCAAGGGCTGAACCTTTGAATGATGGGAGATTTTTTATTGACTTGCCAAAAGCAATGGCTTTTTTAAATGGCACAACTGAAATAAACAGTAAAAACATGCAGTGATTCAGGTTGCTGAGTAATCATGTATCCTTCCAGTGAGCAGTAAATACCTTTTTGCTAACTAAATGCTACGTTCAAGAAGAAAACATAGAGAAGACACAATAAACTTCAGAGTAAATCTGCTGCCTGGGTATTCAGCACCAGGCTGCAGTTACTGTGTGACTTTGGGTAGACGAGTAGACTGCCAGACTGCCTAGCTCAGGCTCCTCGGTTGCTTCCTCTAACCCAGTGGTTCATAAGATTTGTCAGGTCGCTGGCTGGATTATTACTCATATTGGAGTATTTTTAGGAACTTGCTAATTATTGCTGTTTTGGTAGAGTGATGTCTCTCACTTGCTTCCTAAAAATGTTTGTCCATTTTTCCCACAAAGCCTAAATAGAAGATAGGTGCTTATTGTCCAACACCAGTAGTTTCACTGTAGTATGTGCGTATATATATTTATTTACTTTTCCAAAATAAACAGCCCTTTTAATTAATGTTTTAAAAACAGTATTATCCAAGTAACATGATTTACCACTATAGTCACCTCCAGGTCAGCTTCTTGGAGACTGGGTTTATCAGTCTGAGATCTGTTGAAAACAGGGAAATTCTAATACCAGCTGAGTTTCATCAGATACCAGAGAGGAATACTGCAGGGCTGTAGTGCACACCTTGGCTCCTAGGCAGGTTGCATCACTCAGCGGTGTCTGGATGCTCATGATCTTGATGGAGACTGGGATCCTGTGCAACTGCTGGGAGCGTGGGGGTACCGGCTGTACTACATGCTGTGTACTGCAAGCCCCTGAGCTGACTGCGGCGCGTGAACTTCAGAAGCAGTGGTGTGACAGCAAAGCCTCCAGCTGGGGAGTGTAAAGATTCCTCAGGCAAACATTAATCTTTCAAGGGCACGCGCTCTGTTGGTAGTCAAGTAGAGAATTCCACCTTTCTCTAGCGAAATAAATCCACTTCCAATAACTAAGGTCTGTACTTACTAATACAATCCATGGTATTTTTTAAAAAAGCCAGTTGCTCCCACACATGCCTTTCTAGCTAGAATTGGGGCACTGAAAAGATTAAATCTCATCATTCTGCAAATCTCGAAATATGTTAACTGTCTGCAGAACAGTAACCTTAGGTCAATGTACCGAAAACAACACAGCAAACACAAACTGCAGTGTCTCTCTTCTGCAGATACCATGGCTGCTTATTGGATAAAATGATCTGAATCACTGATTGCCGATGGGTGCGTTTCACTGCAAGCAAAGCCCAGACTGGCTATCGCATTCCCCCACAAATGTCCCAGCAATATACAATCTTAGTAATGAGTCTTTGCCCTTGATGCAGTGCAAATTTTTGTTTGTTGGGTTTTGTTTTGGTTTTTTTTTTTTGGTTGGTTTTGGGTTAGTTTCTTTTTCTTTTCCCCCCACTAAAAGCTTGGGTGTAAAACCAGAAGTTTAATTCTTGTTCATTGCCCCTACGCTTTTTCTCTTTTCTTCACCTTTTTAAAAATTCCCCTTTATTCTTTCTCCCTACTGATTTAGGATTTTGCAGCAGCAGAGAAGAAGAGATTTTGTTGTTTTTCCATACAGGTATCGCTGAACATAATGGCACTATATAAGTGGCACTTTATTTTCTACATCACCTAGATGTTTTCTGGTCTTTTCACTCAATAGCAGGTTTGGGAATCTGCAGCAGTGAGCTGGAGTAAATGGACGGCATGATATATTCAGCAGAGGAGGAAATTTTGGGGTAGAATGCTGTAGTTTCTCTGTCCTGGGGAGATGTAAGTTGTTACCCAGTTGCAGTAGGGCACAGATGGCTGATGTCACCATCCCTCAGGCAAGAGCATGAACCTTTCAACACATGGCCATCCTCACATGTTCAGCTGTAGCAGTGAATTTTGGTCCTAGGACCAGGACTTCTGCTTGACTGGTGGAGCTGTCCCAGTTGGTTGTGGGATCCTGGCACCAGGCTGAGCCTTACAAGCAGGGCTGAAATTGGTGTGCAAACCACTTGCACTGGCTTGGGCTGCAGTCTTCATGTATGTCTTGTTTTTCCTAATCCTGAGGGAGAAGGAAAGAATTACTGCTGCTGAGCATGGAAAGAGGAGTGTGGGGCTAAGTATCTGAATGTTGGTCCCAACCACAGAGGCCATGCCACTCTGTAGCAGTCCTGTGCTCTGCCTGCTTTTTCTCAGGTTGCAACTCACATAGCCTAGGGGTGTGCACATGCACAGAAAAAGGTGAGAGAGGGAGCACTTGGATATGTGGTGTTCTTCCCATAGTTCTTATAAGGCACTAACTAGAAAAGTGAAAAGCATGGTTGTTTGTTAATTCTGCTGTAGTATAGGCATATGTGACCACAGACTTGCAAAAGACATTAAATTTGAAAAGCCAAGCTCTTACAGTAACTTGTGCAACCTTGACACAGCCATCTGAAATGGCCTTTAAATATAAAACTGCAAACTGGATGGAAGCATCAGCGTGGGAAGAATGAATAATGGATGTGAGTTGCAAGCTGTTTCTTCGGGCGGATAATGAAAAAAAAAAAGATGAGGAATGAGGGGGCAGTCAAAAGAATGAAGCGAGGGCATGTTGAGTGGACCAGTCGTCTACGTTGTGTATAGCTGGAGATTGCAGGGCACAAGACAGTGCCTTCCCAATGAAGGCTCACCTGAATGGTGTGTTGGAGAGCTGGCTTTGCTCAGTGCCTTTGTCAGTGTATTCTTATGGAACAAGTTCTGTGAACTAAGCACTTGTGATTGCCTGTGTGATCTTTTCTGTGACGCATCATTATAGACCCTGAAGTCTGATTTGCAGAAGTGCTGACTTGCAGCTGCAGATCAGGTCAGTGGTAGATGTACTTTGAACTGATAACCACGATGTTGCATTAGCTGGTTCAAAAAGTCAGGCGTGAGGTGTCTCAGTTGGGCACACAGATGTCCTTGTAATATTGGCATCAGTTTTTAGTCAGTTCTTTGCCTAGAAGTGTCTGTAGGGCAAGACCCCCATGCCCCTCCCTTCAAACTAATGGCATTTATTTCACAACACCTCTAACATTTATGAAATGCTAATATTATCAGGTGCTATAAAAAGCCCTGAGGAAATTTGTAGCTCTGTCTTTGGAGCAAGCTTCGAACAGTGTGAAGTAAATATGTCTTGGTGGGCAAGGCGTATAGGGCTAAAGTGAGAATACAAATAGAAGCTGGGCTGAGGTGGACTTTGCAAAGATATTAAAATAAAAGGCTTTTAAGTTGTTTAGTTTAGTCATACAAAGAAGTGGGCTGCTATGGAGATAGAGGGGCATGAGCAGTATGGTAGCTGATGTCGTGGTCCCAGGCTAAATGAATCCTTCACTTCAGTTTTTCAGTTAAGGGGGTGATTTTTGACGGAGGAGAAAAGGCCAAGTGGGTTGCGGAAGTGAATGCATGGAAATGCGAATAATAGTCCAGATGCAGAAGCTGTAAGCAAGGGAAAATTTGGCAAGTTTTAACCACAGCACTCTGTGGGCTAGTCATGTAGCTTAAATTTCTGGTCCTAGAGCAAGTACTTACTGCAGAGTGATTGTGGCTGATCAGGTGCTATATGGCTGCAAAACGGTGAAAACACTACAGGAAAGCAGGGGGAGAGGGGAAGAAGTATGTAGCTAGCAATCATTGGCAGAAGCACAAGTGTAGGAACATGCTGGGAGAGCAAGCCAGTGGTGGGCATAATCAGCACTTGGGCATCAAGGGCAGTGCTGAGACCCTGAAGTTAATCGCTGTAGCAATTCCCTATGGCTGTGCTCTTGGTTTAGATTCAAAACGGCAAACTGGTGCTTTGCGAATCCTCTGTGGATGGGGTGGCATTGCTTCTAGCTCTTACCTACAGAAATGTCTAATCCTCTCTGGTAGGCATTTCCTCTCTCTGTTGACTGTTGGCAACACTTTGCAAGAGTCTGTACACTGTCCTTTTAAAAAAGAGAATGTGGGGCTTTCTATCATTTAAAAGTGTGCCTTTCAGTTTTATTGGTGGCTTGCTTCTTTTGCATCACAGGAGGATTAACTGGAGCATTTGGCTTAACTTCTTTATGCTGTGCACTCCTTTGTATCCTTCCAGCATGTCCCCTCTGATTCATATTCTTACTAAAATAAGCAGTCCCAGTTGTTCCTGGTTTCTGGAAATTTAACAGGATGAGCCATGGTCCTGTGTGATACACCTGGGATTGTTCAGATAAGTAGTATTTTTCTTTATATGTAGATCTCTTTCTAGGACATTAGTTATATTTATCTTTTTTGTATAATAGGTTTTATTAATAGGTTGAGTTTCATAAATTTCTCACTTGAAGAGTTCAGGTGTAAAAAAAAGGAGGAAAAATGGGCTAATCTGGAGAAATTCAGGAGCAGTTAGCACAGCTTCTGTGCCAGGAAAGGTTCTGGGACAAATAATGAAACAGTCAATTTATCAGCTGCTGAAGATGATGAACCCTCTGCGTTTGTGAAGAACAAATCACGTCAAACTAATCTGATTTCTTTCTTGGTCAGGATAATAGACATAGTACATAAGGGGATATATAATTTGACTTCTCTTAAGCTTTTGACTTTTTTCTCATGATATCTTTATATATTACGCAAGGAAGTATATCCAATATAAAAACACTGCATAAAATGGAGTGGAAACCACTCAAAACTAGTAGTTCACTTTCAGAGTGTGAGGGCATTTAAAGAGGGCATTAAATAAAAACTAGCCCATTTCTGTTCAGTATTTTCATGAAGGACTCAGGTAACGAAATGGAGGTTATATTGGTCAGATGCATAGAGGACACCAAGCTGTTATGCTGTTAGGATGGAGGAAGACAAAACTGGAATTCAAAAAGGCCTTGTTAGTTTGAAAGAAAGTACTAAATCAACAAGACCTGGTTCAGCTGTTCAAAGGCCTATACCTAGGGAAAATAAGGGTCAAGCTGGAGTGGAAAATGGAGAATAGTATCTGCCCAGGCAGTGTGAATGGCAGGAAAAGATTTTGGAGTAGACAATAGCTGAGGATAGATCAGCAATGTGATATTCTTGCAAAAAACCATATTTCATTGCATAATAAAGATGTGGACAAATTGGAGGTACCTCAAGGGAGAGTTTTGAAAGTGTAGAATGTAACTTGAAAGAAGTGGTCATGTTTAATATAAAGAAAATAGACAAGATAACAGTATCCCAATTTGCAACAGGTTTCGTACGGGGGTGGCACCTGATTGTTCTCCTTTTATACTTGGGACAGAACAGTAAAACATCAGTTTCATGTGGAAGAAAGCAATTCAGGTTGGAGTTTAGGAAAATGTGATGGAAAATAGGAAAAGATCCCTTGGAAGGGCTCTCTGGATTCCTCTTCTGGAGGTGCTGTGGAGAAGGCTGGCCAGACATTTGTTAGGAATGGGAGTTGAGATGTACCCAACCTCTCCATTGGCAAGTAGGGTGCCAATTTGACCTACTTTTCTATGACTGTTCTTCTCCCCAACCCCAAGGAAATTAGTCTTTTTTAATTATCATTTATTATTTTTTACCTTTTGAATAAAATTGCTTAACAGACTGAACTTCCTATCTGGATTTGTTAACTCCATGTTAGTGTCTTTCTTTCCAGAACTGTTATTCTTGTTGTGCTCTGATAGCTTCTTCTATATTTTGTCTGAAATCTTGCTCACATAAGGTCTTTTATCTGTGAGATGGCTGTTCCAGCTAGAACACTGAAAACATGCTCTGCGAGAAGATTTGAACTATTTGATCCCATATAATACCTGTTACAATTTTAAACTTCTGAGCTAGGGCAAACCTAAAAAAAGCTGGAGTGAGCAACTGGTGTAAAATATAGGCATGGGAGATGCTTTGTAAGTGAGTGACAAGAAGCCTCATCAGACTTCACCCTTTTGGGTGAAGGTGTAAGGTGGAAGGATGTGCAAGGCTTTAGTTACACAGTCCAAAGGAGCTTTTGTTTTCATATTAGCAAGTTTAAGAGGAAGGGAGGGGTTTTGCTAAAAAATGTCAGAAAAGCAAGGTACATCGCACATTACAGAACTGGAGTGTTGTAGGGAGCAAAAAACTAGTGGGATGTGTCATTGAGTTTGTGGCACTGAAGAAGAAGTCTGCTTTGTCTGTGGTGAGGCTTCAAGCTGTAAGTAATGACAGGCTCTAGTGTCTGATCCTGTGATCACGGAAACAGAACTTCGTACATCCTATGTAAGTAAACATGATTTCAATGGAAAATTATTTGGCTCCATCACCATATCCTCCTAATAAAAATAACTGTAATGATCCTGAATTTTGGTAAATTGTTTGAGTAAAAAATGAATGAATGTTACAAAACCTCAGTTTAAAAGAAATACTGCTCGCAGAAATAGGAAGTTAGCTGATACGATTATTCTTTGTTCATAGTGATTACAGATGCTGCCTCTCTCTTAAACAGCATGCTCCAAACAAATAAGCAACCCACTGTCCTTTTCTCACTCTAATTTCCATGATCTTACACAGGTAAGGTAGAGGAGAGATGCAAACTTTCGCTTGAGGATCTAAATACTTCTATTTCACTTCTACTCTCAACCAACAAAGAACTAAAAAACTGAAATTCTTTCAATCTTGTAAAGGACTGTAATGGAGGCGCACAAAGCTCAGGCAATAGAAGTTATTTAAATCTTGGATGTTCGTTAGAAGCCATTTGCTGTCAAGCTGGGTTTTTTTCTTTTTTTTTTTTTTTAATTTGTAATGGGAAGAAACATATTCTTATAATGGAAGAAAACGAAAGATTTCTCTCAGTGATCAGGGTGCATATTCACTGTCTCTGATATCACAATTAAAAGCATATTTTAGGTATGTTTAGTTAGAGCTCAGGTTCTACTGCTCAGTCTTTTACAACAGCTTTCTTGCGGGCAGATCAGTTTGTAACATGAACCAACCCCTTTTCTTCTACCATGAACTATAATGGTTTTGTTGTTCAGTGAGCAATCAGATGTTGTTGGATTTTCTAATACTGGATATGTCTTGTTTTGTACATTGCATGACAGATTCAAAGCTGATATGGTGTTTTATGAAGGTGATTTTAGAACCGCTGTTGTGTTTGAAGGACAGAGCCATCTGAAGACTGTCCCCCATGTAATCTGAGCATTTCTTGAGAGTGCAAAATATCTTTCTTTGTAACCAAGGGTAAAGAAATAAATATGCTTTCTTTGATAGAAACACCTAGATGTAGAACAAGTCCTGACATTAGTGAAGTGGTTGTTCTGCTCTTTCAGAAATAGCATAGGGAATAAAAAGAAGTAAAAGCTGACCTTTTGCCAATGATAATGAATTCATGGGTCTGTACAGCTCAATATGCAATGCCTGTGTGAAATTCTTTTGCATGAGCGACACATGTCAGATTAAGCTTTTAAGGGATATTTGGCATCATAGATACTACAATTACATGTTTGATTGCACAGAATATAGTATCAAATGATGCCAACAGCTCCTATTAATGTCAAAAGATAAAATCAATTCCAACTCCAGGGATTATTTTACAGACTTTTTAGAGGTGTCATTCTGTGATATCCTGTCTTTGTCTTTGATTCCTTTTCCCTCTAACATAAATGTTTCTTCTAACTTCAGTCCTTGGATGTGTGTTTTCATGTTGTATAGTCAATGTAATATTAATTTGTAAAGCTCTGTATATGGATTCTACATGGTCAGTAAAATCTCAGGCTGTTGTGTGTGACCTACAGTCACATTCAGAGCTGACTTTTGGGGTTCTGTTCCAGCTACCAATCACAGGCAAGAGGTACCTGGGGTGGCATAAGGGCGCTATTGATGTGATAGTATTCACATTCATGTTCTTGTCTGTGCCAAAAGTAGGTATCAACATGTGCATTTGTGTGATCTGTCAGCAACTTCTCTCTGATGATATGTTTTACTTTGCAGCAAAGAATCTATAAAGTTGCTTAAAAATATTGGAGGGGCCAGACCGATTTACTGCTGTGTCATATAATGATAATTATTGGTATACAAGAAATGACCTTGGAACTAGAATCAAATGAAAGAACACACATGAGGGAAAGATATGTGCATGAATTTTTTGGATCTCCAATTGTTGCTTTTTCCAACAGTGAAGTTTCGTTCAGTCCTCATTCATGGCAAGCACCCAGGCAGCCGGTCTTCTGTCCTTTTTGTTTTGTAGCAGTCTGACAGCAGTATCCATTTCCAAGACTTCAGTTAGATTGACATTCATGAGCAGAAGGTATGCATTTCACCTTCATGATGCCCTCCCCAAAATCAGCATGATGTTGTGCCATATACATAATTTATCACTTATCCCACGACAGTAAAACTGCACAAGGATGTCTCTAACATTATCCAGAGTGACAAGAGAACGATTTTTTTTCTATGTCACTATTTCTGTCACACTGCTTATCAACATGCAGACCATGAATATCACCTGACCTGTTTGATAACCTTTGTCAGAACATTGACCAAACACCAAATTAAAGGGTATTTTAGGGCCCACTTTTCCGCCATCCCTCATCTCAACTTGCTAACAACTTTAGTGTAACAAATGGCAGACAACCATGCAGACAAAGGTGTAGAGATGGCATTGCTCACTGGTAGCACATTGATTTTTAAAAGCTGAGCAGGGGAGCTTAATCTTTGTGCCTGTTTATTCATTCATTGGCACTTCTACTGTGATTGCTAACAGGCCTGGGTACATTCTTCATTTTTAATCCCCAGAACCTGATCTTGAGAAGCAGGACATGATCCTACTTCCTCTGAAGTCAAAGTGAAAATGTTTCATTTGCTGCTTGGGAGGCTGGCCTTCTCCCGAAAGCATAAATGGAGTGGGCTTGTACACTTTGAACTGTTCTTCTGATACATATCATGATTTTGGTACCTGTCTCTCCTTTCTGCCACACCACAGCACCTATGTAGGGCTTTGCAATTCAGTTTTTCAGACAAAGGGAAAGCAGTGATGCAAGTATGGTAGGTAAGGGTAATTTGTTTTATTTAAACATATATACCAGTCCTCAAAGAGATAGGGATGTAAACAGCAGGTCTGTCTTCCGTGCTTTCTTAATTGGCGCTCCCAAACCAATTCCTGTTTCTTAGGAAACTACTGGGTCACAATAATTGATTAATTATTTCTAGATAGAGATAGTAGATAGGAGTGTGAAACTCCTGAGGTCTGCCTCAGTCCTTTCAAAGGGCTCTCATATGAAAAGCAGAAAAAAATGTTAAGATTTTCTTTAAAGATGAGAAACACATCTTTTAAACACAGGTTTTGAATAAGATTTTTTTTTTCCTATATCAGGTAGCAAACACTCTGAAAAGAGTTCATTCTGAAATAGTTTTTTGGTTTTTCTACCAAAATGAGATTGGAGAAAATATATCATTTTTAGATAAAGTGGTTTTTATTTAAGTAAGCTTTTAGTAGTTAGGAAACATAACCACATGATAAGTTTATATAAAACATAATTTGAAATGTGTGTTTCTGAAATTACTGTTTCTGAAATTATTAATACTTTCTACGTTCCTTTTTTCCTCCATTTTTTTCCTATGATGAGTGAAATAGCTTGACAAATCATGTGTTCTTTTGTATGACTGAAATGTGTAATTTTAATTGAAAGAAAGCATACCTGTGTTTGTTTCTGTATGTTGCTCTGCATAATTGACTATAACATTGCTTTTCAATGGCAGTTGTTTGAAGAAAATTTTAAAACTACTTCCCATTGACAGTGTCTCACATTTGGATGCCTATTAGGTGTCTTTGTTATTATGTCACGTTGGAAATTGCTATGTTTCACTGTAAAAGAAAGAAAAGCTAACATGTTGCTTTCGTAACTGGCAAAGGTGATCATTATTATGTAAGTTCAAGTAGAGCTGTTCAGAGGTAAGAAATTTGCACTTAACTACGAAGTAATTGAAAAAAGTTGTAATACAGTGATTATTGAGAGTGCTTTGCTCAGATTGAGTCAGTTATTATTAGCCAATTGCCAGAGAGGGTTCTGCAAATTGAACTACATTAAATAATTGTACTATGATTTTATAAACCACAGTTGCAGCACCAATCACAGCCTAGCAAATTACACCGCCGGGAAAATAAATACATAGTTATGCCTCAGTGGCTGTAAAGTGTCTCTGTGCTCTGGTGGAGACAGTCCCATTTAAGAGCAACAATTTTCATTGTTCACGTAGTTTGCCTGTGTTGTCTGTAGTGGAGAGTAGAAAATGTCCCTAAGGTCACTTTCATTTTGTTGCATTAAGGTAAAGGCCTGTGAAAATGGATGAAGAATGGTACTTAAATTGCAAAAGCATCGCTGTAAAGTGTATTGGAAGTGAAAATGACTTTTTGTTCATATTCCGTTTATCGTGCCCATTAGACACTATATTGGTTAAAAAAAAGTAGTGCCTATCAGTGAATTCTGGTGGATACATATGGAACACTTCTTATTGTCTTTCCTATCGCATTATGTATCATTCCACTTGGAGATAGCATTAGCATCATTTTATTGAAAATAACATTTCCTTCAATTCTATGACATTTTAATCAAGAAATGAAAAAATATTATTTGTACTTTTGCTGAAAAATATAGCTTTATTCCTTCATATTAACTTCTTTAACCTGATTTAAGTACAAATACTTTTTACAAAATTCACCAACAGCAATATCAAATGTGTACAAAGCCAAAATAAAGATTTGTGGGGAAGATTTTCAGTGGCATATGTCAGTTAGCATTTCCTTTTCCTTTTGGAAATCTCTTCTACTTTACTGTGGTAAAATTACCTATTTTAAGTTAATTCATAGTTATTGTATTAGGTAGTGCACTCTGAATATTACTAGATGAGCCCTGTCAAACTGAAGAACCAGAGCATTTCTGTTTTGTTTTGTATGTTTTTTTTTTTTTTTTTTTTTTTTAACTGATACATCCAACACTTTTAACTAATTTCAGCTATGCTGTAAGCGTAAATTACAAGCTATTTGTTACGGTGTGCAGTGACAGCCTGTGATGTGGGGTGGGGTTCACCTTGAAGCAGTACTGGGACTGACTCAAGTGTAGCTTGAACCCAGAGGGCTGCTCTGCAGGAGAGGCAGCAAGTTCCCCCTTCACGGGAACCAAGCCGTCTGGGGACACCAACCCAAGAGAGGCTGCTGCTAGCAGAAGAAAGAAACTTCCAGGGGCTGGTTCCTGGAGCTCAGAGAGGCCAAGGAGGGTTCGTAATTGGGGATTTCCATGGCAACAGCCTCGGGGAGCTGCCGAAGTAAAAAGGGAAGGTAAAGGACAGAAAATGCCTGGGAGAGGCAGCAGGAGGAGCTGACGAACTGTCCCAAGGGTTGGTGCAGGGTCTCAGAGGAGCACATGGCCTTGGGGCCATGACCTGACACCGTACTGGGGGCATGCAGAAAGCTGGGGTGGGCTTGCTGGTGGTGCCTGAGAGGAGGGAGATGGCTGGATGTGAATATGCCGAGCTACAAAAGGTGTGAAAGTGCTAATGGCTGAAGACTTAGGAGACAGCCATGCCCAGAACAGAGGGCTGAGGGCAGCTGTGGTGCACATCTCTTTCCAGGTGTTGGTCCTCAGGGTGGCAAGTCTCTTGAAAGCATGCTCAGGTGGAAAGTTTCAGTTGTACCCATGGGAAAAGTATTGCCCTTTACGTAAAAACTTGAATGTAAAGGGTAAATCAGCACTGTGCATCACTTGGTCCTAAGTGGTAGACATCCGATGGAGCTGCTTTTTTAACAGTAGTAGGAATTAATGTAAAACATATTTTTTACCTGTTATTAATTATTCAATAAGGAGTGATAGAATGAACAAAAAAGATTGAGTGCTGTAAGTACAGAACTTAGAGATTTCCATGGAAATACTTTAATATTTGATGCAGAGATTGTTTTTACGAGCGAACATATGGTCACAGCAGGTATTAACTAAAATGGCCTGAGAAAGGAATGCGATTTCCCCTTCCTCTCCCTGTTTTCCAGCCCAGTGGATATGCTGCTCATGGTGAGTTATATTGAGTGGCTGTGAAAATCTACAGCACAGCTCTCCCTCCTCCTTTCAGACGTGGGTTGCGTTTCTCTGCGATCACTGCGGCAAAGGGTTTAGCCTCTGGGAGCAGGGCATACCTCCACAATTTATTTCTCTATTTCTAATTTCACACTGCAAACTTCCCAAGTGCAGTTCCCAGGCAGGGGTGGCTTGCTGCTTGCTCACTGGTGATAGATGCCTTAGGGCAGTCAGGAGGAAGAAGGAGATGAAACATGCTGTGCTTCTGCAGCTGAAAATGTGATGAAAAGCCTGTGTGCAGGGCAGCCCTGACACTCTTTTGCCCCAAATAAACCTCAGCCCACAAACCAGCTGTGGAGCGGTCATGCTAGTCATTCGTGGATAGCATGTCTGCAGAGCAGAGCTAGGGTAGTGAGCCCAGAGCTGGCCTGGTGACAGTGGTGGCCCTGTGGCAGGGGAGAGGTGGCTAGCATGGTCAGCAGTTCCCTGAGTACAGCTGCTTCAGTGCAGAGCTCCAAGTCCTGCTTTGGGGATGTGAAAGGTAGAAAAGGAAAACTTCTCTCTTTGGGCTGGCTGATTTCAGTGTGTCCTGCAGCTCTCAGCACTGCAGGGTACATAGGCAAAGGTAGGAGTGCGTGTTGCCGCCATTTGTCTGAGGTGGGCATTTGCCAGTGTTGCCCCACATATGATGGCCATTTCCCAAAGGCAGCCATTTGCTTGCAGAGCCTCATATGTGGTGGCCATTTATCTGAGGCAGATATTTGCCTGAGGTTCTCCATGTGTCATGGCGATTTGACCCAGGTGGCTGTTTGCCTGAGGCTCCTTATGTGTGGTGGGCATGAGGTGGCTGTTTGCCTGAGGCAGTGGCCATTTTCCTGAGGTGGCTGGTATGCTGGTTTTAATCTCTCAGGGGACAGTGTGTCCTGAAGGCTGTAATTTGGGACTAGTGAGAGGGGAACATTGCTGCTAACATCTAAGAGCAGGACTTGGTGACAGCCAAGAGATGAGCGGGCCAAGAAGGGGTTGCTCTGTGCTACTCTCTATTCCATTGTACATGCAAATACAAGGCAGCCCTTGGAGAATAGCCATGGAAGTGCAAGCCCAGAGTGACCAATCCTGTGTCTTCCTGGGGAAAGCATAAAGCTTCATGAAGGAGGGCTGGTTTGTCAGCTCTTCTGCTTGGACCTTGAGGTCGGTTTTGTAAAAAGCCTAATGTTGTGTTGTTCCAGTCCTGTTCCACTGCAGACAGGAGTCATCTGAGCTACTGATGCTGCATAGAGAAGTAATGCTGTTTGCTGAGATGATATTAGAAAACAGTGTTTTTCCCTCAGGACTTCCTGGCTGGGCTGCCTTTCCACTGGTAACAGTCTTCTCCATGTAAAGAGAAGCACAGTTTTGCTCAATTACTGAACAGGAATGCAGTGTGGAGACAAGGAAGTCTGGAGAGGCAGCTGGTAAAGTCTGGGGGAGAGAAATAATGCATGGGAGGAATGCAGGAAAAAGTATTTTCCTATAAAATGTATATTTCTTTTATTTCAGGGCATGATTTAACTAGGCACCCAAAAGGTAGAGGATTTCTCTTCCCCCACTCTCCTTCCCTGTAAAGGAAAGAAATGAAATTGCTGTAAAGCAATTTTGTGGGGAGTTGGTTTCTAACAGGCTTGTGCTTAATTTGGCAAGTTAGTCTTGAGTCAAGATGATTCCCAAAGTGAGAAAGGAGTGAGGATTACCTCCTAGTAGTAAACTAATGGCAACGTCTAAAAAGGAAAGGAAAATAATTTAGAATAAAAGACATCAAGTACACACAATTTAAGAAAAACCACTGAACTATGCTTTGAAAGTACTGCTTTTTAGAAATAAATCTTGCGTTTCTTGGTATATGAGGATAAACAGGCATTTTGTGGAATGGAGATGCTGTTACTTGTGTCATTTCTCTGTAGTTTAATCTAGATTTCAATCACACACATACAAAAAGTTGTAAATAACTGTTCATCCTTATTTTTGATCTTTTTAAGAACTCAGATCAGGCAGTGTGAAAACCCTTTGAATGCACAAGGAGGGAAGAAATCTCTGAGGAGAGCAGAGAGAATAAAGTATGAGGCTTTAGTAACTAAGACAGCAAAGAGTGGAAGAGGAAAGGCACATGTCCAGAAGGCCCTTGCAAGTCTGGAAACTGGTGATCAAGAAGGATATGGGAATGGATAGCAGTATAAGAAGAGAGATGATGACCGGAGAAGAAATCAGTGAAGAAAAGGTCAGCTGAGGAATGGTGCCCATCGTAGCAGTGTCAGAGGAGAGTCAAACTCTCTCATGGTGTGTGGGAGAGGTGAATGTGGGTGCACCATGCTTGTGGCTTCTTGAATACTACCAAAAAGTCAGGTGTAATGTCAACCATAATGCCTTCACTTCTTTGCTTGGCACCATATTTATAATTGATTTCTCGTAGAGTTTGTTCTCTAAGATTGCTCCCTCCTGTGACTGGTCTGGATTTCATTGTATGTGGGTATGCCCTTCAAGACTTTTCCCAAACAAGTGCAAAACATAACGGTGCCTGGCTGCTTGGTTGTCCTGCCTCGTGGGTATTGAGAACACCAGCTTTCCACCACTGGCTTTGCTATGTTTTAGCTATGCTTACTACTGTAAGCAGCATGAAAGAATAACCAATCTCTTTGGACAATGTAACATTCTTATCCTTGCCTGGCAATGAGTTGCAAACATCAGTGAAAACTGAGAGCTATTCGCAGTGCAAGGGCTGCCTTGCTACCATTTTCCAAGAGAGAGATAGCAAGACTCACACTGCAGTGGGGGAAGATAGTACCCAGCTGCTCCCTGGGGAATACTTTAATGCTCTCAGCTAGCAGTGCACTTTCATTTGCTGTGGGTAGGACCTGCCTCCTCCAGCTTCCAGGGAGAAGTCTGAAATGCAGTTACTGCATGCAGAATCTCAGTAAGTATGAGATGAAAAACCGGCAGGAAGTAAACTCTACTTTAAGACACATGGTCTTGTCTAATACCTGGGCAGTTTCATCTGAGTTTGGGTGAGATATTCAGAAGACTCCTCTGTGTCTACATAATTTCTCTCTCTGGATTTACCTAACCTTGTGATGCCTCCAGAAGGGAAAAGAAATCCTTTAAAGTCATGATAGCCACAATCATACAATTGAACTTTTTTTTTTAATACAGTAGTTGTCACAAATGCTGTGTTGAAAAGTAGCATTTCTTTCACTAAAATAAGCTCTCAAGTCAAGTTCTGTTATCCAAGTTCATAACAGTATTAGTTCTATTTATGTGCATTTGTGGGGAAAAAGTTAAGGCAGAACAATAAGAATTCTGTGATGATTGACTGGTTTGAGACAGTTTTGGTCTTGGCCATCATAAAACAGAATATTCAGGTAGGAATATGCAAAATTACATTTACTTATGATTAAAGAAAATTGAGGGTAGGGAGACACATTTGCGATATAAACCAGAGTATGTTGTAATAGTATGATTATTATTTTTAAAAAACCCCTCATAAACCTGTGATTCTCATTTTGAAGAAGCTTAATGTATACCTATTGCTCAGAGTTGTCTGAGCAAAGCTGTGGGGAGTAGATCTAGATGGTTTGGAGAGGACACTGAGAAACTCTGTGGCAGTGGAGTTAAGGAAAAGAGGAGAGAGAAGATTTTTGTTTAGTTCAAACCCCAGTTCAGGTGGCACTTTTTCTGACTGCCCACAGGATCAGTTGTAGAGATGACATAAATGAGGAAGCTCACATTGCTGGCTGCGAATTGCTGAAATCACCTCTTATGTCAGGGTCTATAGTTAGATCAATTTTCCAACCGCCTGGGAATACAGGCCATGTTTCAGCTAGTGATCATCATGTTTGAGAAAAGCAGCATTAACAGAAAGACATTCAAACATTTGAAGATATCAGGAACAGGGAACTTGCCATTTCTTCTCTTATTTCAGTAGTTTATTATTCTTACTATTAAAAGCTTTATCTATTTTCAATGTGCCTCACTTTTTTTTTTTTGTTGTTGGTGTCATTGGGTCTTGTTAGACTTATTTTGCAGAATTTAAGAGCCACGATAACAGGTATTTTCTCTCCCCCCCCCCTTTTTTTTTAAAAATGTGTATTTAAGGCAGTTTTTTAATATTTTATTCTTTGTCCCTTAGTTTGATTCCTAAAACCTCTTCTATGCATCCTTCTGAATTTTGCAATGTCCTTAAAATATAAGAAGTCCATGTGCAGTATTTTGTTATGGATCTCAACAGTGCTTCAGAGATGAGAATGACTTCCAGATCTCTTGTTACTTCTCTTTCATTCAACCAAAGATCATACTGGAACTTGGCACTTACTTTAGAGTTGCTGTTGTTCAAGGCTGGGTTCTCTACTCTGTGGATATGGATTACAGTCTTCATTCATAGCTTTATAACTTTAAATTAGGGTTCATTACAACTTCATGTCATGGGGGTTTTGTGTAAATTCAGCTTAAAAAGCATCTGTGTCCATTTTGAATGAGTACCCTCTCCTTCTCATTATCAATCAGTCTGATTTTTGTCTGCTGCTAGTTGTATTTGCAGAGATGTGGTATTCACCTCCAGAGTATAAATACTCTGTTGTCAATGGAATTGACTTCGGTTGAGTCATGACTACCTCTAATAATTTTTTCTTTTTACATTTCTTTTCTTGTTTTCAACACTTATGTCATTTAGTCAGTTTTTAATCCATTAACTACATACTTTAGAACTTTAAAAACCTTACAGAATTCAGAGTATATTGCATTTCTGCTCTTGTCTTTATCAGCAAAACTTGTAATCTCATCAAAGAATGAGGCATCTTTGACTCTGTGGGAACTGCTTGTGGAAAATAGGCTATGAAGATATTGAAACACCTGTTTTGCTTGGGAATTAAAACATTGTGGAATAATGTAAGTAAAAAAGACTATAACTTTTTCAGACCTTTAGTGTTTTCAGATGTCCATGCAGGTTGACTTTGGCATCTTCTCTAAGTGTACTGTGCATGTAGCTTATGGAATTTTGCATGGCATTTTTGCCAACTTCACAGGTCCAGGCCTTTAGTTGAATTTTTATTCAAATCTTGGGGTAACAGCAGTGTGTCGCACCAGCCATACATTCAGTAATTTATTCAACCTGCAAAATGTGGCAAGTTTGCATTTTTAGCAAAGTGGGCACTGTTTGACTGCATTTCTATTTCATTCCTCGTAACGCTGAAAAATTAGAATGTAAATTTGGTTTTCTTCGCAAATATTCTTTTCATATCCGTTAAGCACCTGAAGGCTCAAACTGACCCAATTTGCATTTTACTTTCTCACTCTTTTCATTCTTATAAGCCTTTTCTGTACAGGTATTGAGAACCTTTTTAATGAAGTAAGTTAACTAGTTGCAGGTTTGTTATAAGTCTGCATATATAAAAAAACCCAACCAAACAAAAATACGCAACCTGCTATATTCTGCTACAATAAAGGAATTCAAGTATGGGAGGCTGATAGCATGGTTGTAAGGTAGCTTTCCTCTTGCCTGCAAATTTGTGTGATATTAAGGTAAAATAGTATGAGTTCTTTCTAAGTCTTCTTTCCCTTTTCTTCCCTCAGCCACCAGTGAAGACTTAAGGCTTCAGAAAGAAACTGTGTGTTAAAACCGAATATATACAGACAATACAAGGGTAATGTCAGAGTAGTAATGACATTATTGTTGCCTTTGCATATCTTTGTTCATGTGATTTATCAACTGTGATTGGTTTATCAGTTGTTTTTCCCTGCTTGTATTTGGCTTATTTTTCTGTGCAGTAGTAAGTAGCTAGGATACTACCATTGGTAGTTCCGTTTGCTGCTGAATACTTTCTTCTGAGAGGAAAGTGTGCTTCAGCTGTGTAGCTATCAATGAACCATGTGATCCCATCCTCATTGTGCAGAGGAAAACATCTATTTCAGTTCCTTTTTACGTGTCTATCCAGGACATGGGTAACTTCTATGGAAATTAGATGGTTCGTGGTCACACTACAGCTTCAGCATCAGTTTAGTGCAAACCAAAATGAAAGTGGGAAAAGGAATTAGCATGCAAGTTGGCTATCTCTAATGTGTAGAAACAGAATAATTTTTCCTCTTTTATAAAAGTCTTTTGCTAGAAAACCAAATTTATACAGAGAATGTGCACTAATTCTGTCAGTGGCAAAAAGTTTTCAGCTTATAATACTAGAAATAAGGTCAAGAAGTGAGCACTTTCAAGCCTTATAAAAGCCTCTGTCTCCTTTATTATGAAGACTCTAATTGTGGTACATAGGAGCATATATTTAGTCTTCAATATAACGATATGCATTTCTAATGTATCAGAAATGAATGAAACAATAAGAAGACATTCAGGTAAGCACTAGCGTTTACTAGCACAAAATCAGCCACAGAAGATTTAAACATAATCCTTGATTCTGCAAAGCTCAAACTGCTGTTTCTCACCCAGCACAGCACTTAAGCACATACTTACCTCTAAGCTGAGTTCCGTGAGGAATATTCATGAACTTAAAGACAGAGCAAAGACAAAACCGCTTTGTTAATTCAAGAATAGAATGCTTTTAGCCTGGCAAGTTCAAACCTTTCTCCCTTTTTATGCCTTTTAAAAATTATTATTATTCTTATTATTATTATTGTTATTAAGTTATTGTAATGTAGACCTTCCTGGTCTCTCATGGGACTCTATTTTTATGTGTATGTTTCATGGATTAAAACCAAAAAAGATGGTGATTTTCCTGTAAGTAGAAGTAATGCTTTCCCATGTGTATTGTTACACTGACTTTGCAGGCAGAGAGGAGCGCCAGGGGAATTGTTAGTGTGCACATTAACTCTAAAACCTGTTTGCAACTATTGATTTTTTTTTTAATGCATTTTAGTGTAATCCTGCTGTGCACTTTTTGGCAACACTGTAGGTACAGTTGCGTCTCAGTGACTGCCTGACGTTGCAGATTCAAAACACTTTTGTACACACCAGCCAAACTGTATTTTCCTTTCAGTAGCGGTGTTGTAGCAATTATAGACATATTGTACTAAATGTGATAGGATTATTGTTTGCACTAACTATGGTGGGCAGCAGACTGATGGTGTTCCAAGTGATATCTCACTATGGCAAAATATGGTGTTAGCAAGAGGTATCTTAACTTCTCACACTGTATTAATACACTCGTGTTGCTTCTGGTGGCCAAGCAAGCTCACTCAGAGCCCTCTTAACTTGATGTACATATACACCAAGACAAAAGGGAATCCTAAGGAGTGTAACATGTTAGCCAGAAGCTACGTATCATTACCTCAGTGAGGTATTTCTTTATGTAGTGGGGTTTCTTCAACTGTGCAGTGTCACAATGCAAAAAGGGAGTGGAAGCGGCAGGAAGGAAGGGCTGGTCTTCCCATTTCACAGAATGAGGCATGGAAAAATTAGCCCAGGGCTACAAATAATGTCTATTGTAGATCTGACAATTGAAGACTTGACTCACAAATTGTCATCTTGGCCACAGCCTTGACTGTTGTGTTGGAGAGTATGTGCCTCTGCTGTCACACAGCTGGAAGAAGATTAACTGGAACCAATTGCATGCATAGGTCTGCATCTTCCTCGGCTCTTATGAGGCACTGCATTTAACTGCTACTTCGTGGAGCCCTGCCAAGTTAGACTGAGGAAGTCCTGCAGCTGATAAGTGGTGTAGAAGTGACTCTTAGTTTACAGAATGGTACCGAAGGCAAGTGTTTTCCACACAGAATTTCTATGGTAAAGTTGTAAAAGAATGTAGCTTCCTCTAGTGTTTTGGAATAGTCTAAAAATCTGCGCTTCCTTTTAATCCCTGTGGGTTTTTCCATAAAGATTTGATTTCTTAACTGCTTATAGGTATTAGTGGTAGTAATACCTATACTACCACTGCAATCTAAAAATTGGAGACTGGGCAGCTGTGAGAATATACTGTCTTAAACAGATGGTAGCTATTGAAATCTATGGGAACAACATCTCAGAGGAGACTGTATCTCAGAATGGATAAGGAAGTACATTCACGATTTTCACTGGTTTAGAGTCCAGTGCTGACCCTGGAGATGGTTTGATACTCCTGCTTTCAGTCCTGTTTAGTAACAAATGGGCATGAAGAAGAGCTGCTGACATAAGTAACAAACAGCTATGTTAATAGTGTGCCACTGAGTTTGATAAATGTATTCAGGAAGCAAAGCAATAAAAGAGTTCAAGGTTTGGGCCAAGCAATTACTTTGGGACTTGCAGCAAGGACTTTAAGAGTGGTTGTCTGTGTGCTATGTCAATTTCAGAGATTACAATGTCAGTGTTTTATAATGCTGATTCTTATCAGTGTAAGAGACCCATAAGCATAGGTGATTCTTGTATTGCTTTATGTAAGAGGTTTCGGAAGGCTTATGAAATGTTATAGGCTGAAATTTGGAAAACATTTTGAGTCTAAAGTTCAAAGCCTTGGTTTGACCCCTGTAATACACATATTATTTCAGGTAAGATGAATTAAGCTGGAGAAAAGGGAGCAAAAAGATCGGAACCCACTGTGAGCTATCTTATACTGGTGCTTGTTCAGCGTAACTCTATTTCAGCCAATGCAGGTGCACCAGCCTAAGACCACTGGAGCTAGCAGAGGAATACAGACCCCTGTGGACCCAGACTTATACTTGGAAATGGGGAATTTATTCTTCAGGATCACTTGTTTTTCCTTTCAACTTCTTTAAAATTCAGGATGTTTTATGATTATCTGACATGAATATTTTAAAGCAATTCTAAGAAGAAACACAAAGTCATGACTAATATCCCAGCATGCACTTATCTTAGCATATGGTTTATGTTTCCTTGAGGTTTCTTTATTAGCTCATGAAGGAAGGTAGTGGTACTTCTGTGCATATACAATTCAGAGGGGTTTTTTAAGTCCAAGTATAGAATAGTATGCTTAGTAGTCTCTTTCTGTATACTTGGCAGGCCAGATTTTTTTGGGTTTTGGTTGTTTTGGTTTTTATTCTTCAACGAGTCAGTGAAAATTGAAATAGGCTGTAGTGAGCCAAACAATAAAACATACATGGACATTTATTGATAGCACTCCTTGTGCTCTACTCAATCACAAAGATAATAGAAATGCTTTACAATATAACCTGAGGATTTTTTTCTAACCCTTTGCCATTTAGGAATTGTCCAGCCTCTGTGGTAGATGTTCATCTATCTTTTCCATTTGTCTCTAGGTTTTCTATTACTTTTTTTTTTTTGGTACATAACAGTACTATTTATGTGTATAATGGACATTTTTGACAGTTTCGTATATATTGAAATCTTTCCATGGGGAATGATTTAGTATAATGGGTTTCATGTTGTTGGGATCAAAACTAAGCATATACTTTTGATCTACCTTCTAGCCAGCCCCATGAAAAGAATTCTCTCCAGAACGTCAAAACTCTTTGTTGCAGGTGCTGTATTTTCTTAGTTCCACTTTCACCACAGATTTTTCACTGGAAGGGGAAGCTAAAGAATTCTATTTCTCACAGCTACATTTAGCTTTGTCTAAAGGAGTTGTGCAAGATGTACAAAATAGGGAGTAAATAGAGGAAGGAAACTCCAGGTGGGTGAATGTGTTGTTACTCAAATCTGTGCCGGGGTGGGCTGACTTTACAACTCTGGTAGTCTGGGTTGTGCAGTGATAACACCGTGAGCATAGTATTGTGTCTGTGCAGGGTCAGACGGACCTCACTGGTGCCACATGTAGCTGATAAGGTTCTGCTGCTTTTCAGGCAAGATTAGAGCATAGCGTCAAAAAACCTAACTTTTTTCTGCTAACTACTATCACAAGTGCTTTTGCTTTGTGCTCTTACTTTCTGCTATATTGCCTGCATTCTGGTAAGGATCCAGAAGGAAAAGGAAGATCTTCCCTGAGGATGTCTAGGGTAGTACAAAGTACCACTCTAGTGGAAGAAAAAAAAAGCAAAAAAATGGCTTGATTTTTGCTACTGTGGTTTTACTGCTTGTTGGATTTGAAGTCTGCAAAAGGTGTAGCTGTTTGGCTCCTTCTTGTGCATGACTTGAATAAACGTAAGTTCTTGTACTTCACATAGCAACCCTAAAAGCATCAAGAAAAAGGGACCAATTTAGCAAGTAAATGACAGAATAAATTGGATGAAAAATGGGGCTCTGGGAATTTGTTTCCCCCCCATTTTTTTCCAATGGTCTTTAGGGGGTGAAGCAGTTGCTGAGGACTGGCCTCACTGAAACACGGGGAGTTTCTGGTCGTTGTCCCCCCCCCCACCTGCCTCTGCAAATGTAGATGTTACTTCTCCACTTGAGGTCTTCCAGCTTCCTTTTAGCAGTGGGGAGTGCTTGTGCTTGTTATTTTTACCACTTAGCTGCTTTATTCCATGTTAAAAAAAAAAAAAAAAAAGGCGCTTTAGTCCTTTCCAGGCAACTGTTGCTGAAGAATAATAATAATTTACTACTATTGCTGGAGCATAGAGTAAAGGAGAATTACACCAGGATTTGTGCATAATTAGAGATTTGCGAAGGGACAGGGCCTTGAGGAACCTGGGGACAGTCATGCCTTGTTGACCTAATGGAGAGAGTTAGCTCGGTCCTTGTACTTGAGACAGTCAAGCAGAAAGACAGCTGAAGCATGTTCTTAGTGGCAGCATGAAACAAATGCTGCAGTAAAATATACTTGAAACAGGGACAAATGGGCAGACAGCAATGTGCAAGTCTGCTGTGACTTTTAAAATGTGCATATAACACTTGAAACTAGTTGATTGTAAATGCAGGAGTATACTTTGGGGTTTAAATCGTGATGTGCCTCCCCCTCCCCAGCATGCCAGTTCTCGTTCTGCAGCCATGTACCTTTGCTGAGCCCTGCACTGGAAGCAGTGTCTCCCTCTGTCAGCTGAGGACTGGGGGCTAACAGAAGGTAGGAGGCTAACGGAGCAAACAGCAGAGTGTAGGAACGAGTAGCAGAGATTCAGCAAAGGGCTGTAAGCCCCTGGCAGTGGGGTTCCTGCCTATAAGCATCATCAAGGTTTTTGTAACAGTCCTGAGTTTAAAACTGAGTCATCTTGCCTCCATCTGACTCTCCTCTTTGTCTTTTAAACTGTATTCACAATATCTGACTGTGAATAGTCAAAACATAGTCGTTAGAGGTGAGTGTTTTTAGCCGGGAGAAAGAACTGGTTATTTTAGGATCGTTTGAGAACAAATTCTGCCATTTAAATTTAGCAGCCTTAAGAACTGATAAATAGCTTCTTTAGAAGAGTGGTGATTTTTGGAAATTATATCAGCTAATCCTTATGGACCATGGCACACAAACTCTACTATCAATGGCATTGGTGTAAGCACCTTGAACACCTAGGAGCTGATTTGAGTAAACACACACATAAAAAAGCCCAAACAACCAAACTAAAAAAACAACCCCCAAGCCAGAAGCATGAACAAACCTG
Source organism: Strigops habroptila (assembly GCF_004027225.2). Lineage (NCBI taxonomy): Eukaryota > Metazoa > Chordata > Aves > Psittaciformes > Psittacidae > Strigops > Strigops habroptila. The sequence goes on from NC_044281.2 coordinate 35,366,734, forward strand.
GTGATGGAGTAATATGGTACTAAGTTATTCTTGGCCCCAGGGTGTCCTGAAACTTTTCCTTGTTTTAATGCTTTGTGGTTAGCAATGTGGATATGCCAGAAAAATATTTCTAAGTCATGCTATATTGCCATGTTGACTTTTTGTACTTTGCACTTGTAGTTATTTCCCCCCCTCCCCAAGGTGAGATAGCCGAACTCCCCAATCTTTTCAGTGCTCAAATATCTATTTAATTCTGTGCAAAGATATAATCACATGCCTGTTTGCAGTACCAGAGCTTTAATACCTGTCAACTTTCTTAGGCACTAACTCTACCCCCAGTGCTTCACAGAGTAAAACACATCCCATGGTGAGTTAATCCCTTTCTGCTTTGGCTCTTAGTTACTAGAAGTAAAAGGCAAAAGAGATTTGTTCAAGCGAGATTAAAAGAGAGAGGGAGAACATGAGAGAGAGAAAAAAGAGAGAAAAACAAGAAAGGCATTTCAGGCAGTAGAAATACTGTACATACGGTCACACTTGCCATCATAAAAAAGATACTTGTGAAAGAGTCAGTATTTCGTGGTCAGGCAGAGAATTGGAAGAGGCGAGATACAATGTGATAAAGGAAGAAAGGAACATCCAGCACTGGAGATACGGTGGTGAATTATGAATTACGAATCTGCTCATAAGCTGATGTGTGAATCTGATCTAATTTTTTGTCCTTACGATAAAGTGGTTTTAGTGCCGGCTATTTTGGTATGATAAAGGAGTAAGGTTGAAGGAGAGAGGGAAGTCTCCCGCTTTTCCTCCTGAAATACTGATATATCAATATGATCTCACTGTGCTTTTGGGTTTCCCTCAGGGGTCCTTTGCTTTATATACGATAACCTAATGAATTGTTTACTTACCATGTGTGCCATATAGTAATATGTGATGCTGTGTAAACATTTAGATCTTGAATTTTATTGCAGTACATTAACAACTTAGAAATTATACAGTGGAAAACAGTGGGTGGGGTTGGGCTTAGAGATATCGCCAAAGAATTCCTGACCATCATATTGGTTGTTTCTGCTAGGAAACTTGTTTGAAGATGAGGTATACCCTTTCTTTCTCAGTGACAAGGATTTAGGCTTTTGCCTGTAAAAGTCAATCTAGATCAGAGGATTTGACCCAAAAACTTGTCAGACTTGGTTGTAATAGTAAAAGAATTCCATTTCGTGGTGTTGACTTTTCATTACTCTTTGCGTCACAAAAATTGTTCACTTCAAATCTCCCGTGTTCCTGAGCTGAATTAAATTGGCTGAGTTCTGGATTGACATAGTATTTGTTCTCAGTTTGCTAGATGGACACAAACTGTTGTCATCTTTTATGCTCTGAAGGAAATTAAAGCAGAATAATAAGTGAATGTGCTTTTGGATAATGAGAGGGAGGGAAGTGTGCATGACATGACAACAGAAAGCAGTAACAGGAGAGAGTGATTTCTCCCCATTTCAAGAAAGAAACCTCAAAAAAATAAGAGGAATGTTTTCATTAAAGAGGGAATCATCTCTAATCATACTTTGTCTGTCATCTTCCACTGCACAGCTTTCATTAGTAGTCTTCCAAATCCTATCTTATTTTAAAAATAAAAATTAACATATAATAAACTAATAACGTATTATTATATGTTGAAATGAATTGTTGGGTCAGCCTCTTGGATATAAACACTGCCTGGCTTTGAGGAAAATGTTGTTCAGTTGCTTCTCTTAAAAGATCAATGGCCAAAGAAGCAATCTGTTGGTCAGCACGTTCATGCCTCAGTAGGACATTCTTGCTTCACTAAGGCTGACAAATTGATCTTGACATATTGAAAGATGGTTCAAATGCCATGACAGCTGGGAAATAAGTTTAGAGAACATGACCTATGAAGGAAGGCATAAGGAATGGGGTTTGTTTCTGCTAAAGAGGACTGGCAGATAAGGGGGATTGAGGGGGCAGGGGTTATGTTTAATGATATATAAGCAGTTGCTGGAAATGGAATAATTTCTGTCACTGCTAGGCGAAGGAGCAATGCATTGAACTGGTGATGCTGTTTAATTTGTTTCAATTATAAAGCAGGTAAAATGCCCTAATTTTAATGGTAGATTTGAAAGGGTTAAAGGTATCTGTAGAAGTTGTATGAGCCCTTAGGGGTTTTAGGAGCACATCAGATGAGCATCTGCTGATGTCAACTTACTTGATCCTGCATCAGTGATGGAGTATCCAGAAATCATTTTCAATCCATGTTTCTGATTCAGATTATATGTATAACACAAAGGGTGGAAAAGTATGATTTTTGTCAAAAATAATTCAGAGTCTTGGGGAGGGAGAGGGGGGGAGGGAAGCTGTGATTTAATGCCCTCCTCCTTTCCCTCCCTTATATGAGAGCCCCTGCCTGTCTTTAATGGGAGCCTTTCTACTAATCCTGTAGAAGAAACCCACCTGAATTAAAGTTGCAGGTGAGGATGTTCTGTTTCCCCCTTCTTTTAGCCCTTCATGCGTTTAGACAGGAGAACTGTTTAAATATAGCTAGATTTTGAGTTATCTCAAGCCTCACTTCTTCACTTCTCAAGGTGATAAGGGAGCAAAAGAAGACCTTATGCAGGCACCACACCCAAAAGAAACTTGACATACTCTGGCTGACAAGTATATACCAAAACTGCCTTTTTCTTCTCTTCATTCTGAAGTTGCTTGCCCCTCAGTGTTTCAATGACTAGCTGTGAAGAGTCATGAAATCCTTTTTTTTTTTTTTTTCCTGATTAAAAAAAAAAGATGCTTTCACCAAGCCTGTCACCTGAAGGCTTGTGGAAAGCTGAAGTCTAAGGGGGTAGCTGAGATTACCAAATAAGTGTGGCAAGGAATAAAAAGTTCCCTGCTTCTCGGAGAAGTTAGTTCTCTGTAAAGTTCTCTGACTTTACCTATTTAAGTCCACCTTTATTCTCATGACTTTGGTCTTAAATTTGTCCTTCTAGTCTTTAGAAGAACATTCTCACATTGCTCTGAAAGACAGAACCTGTCTTGTGAGATTTCCATGCATAACTTCAAGCAATTTACATAGAAATGTCAAAGCAAAGCTTGCAATTGCTTTACCTTGGGGGCTCACATATGGTAAACAAAATACAATAGGAGCTGGGTAGTAAAATATGAGTGTTCATAAGCTCAAATAAAGATTTTCTATCTCACTAGTAAAAGTAAAAAGCTTTGTTTAAATTAATAATTTTATTAATTATTACCTGGTATGAAAAGACAGCTGTAGAATGCGCTGAGAATTGAAGATAACTTAGTTGGCCTGTTGTAAAGCAATTTAATATTAACAATCTGTCTATTTTTCCATGTAATTAAGCAATAATGATCAAAGCTCAATCCTTTTCTTGGAGATTACTGATAACTTTGAAAATTAATGGTGTGAGGCGAAAGCAAAGGCCATTAGAAGGAGCAAATTGTTAAGAATCCAGAAAACACACTGGGCAGAGTTATTCAATTTGTTTTATGATTATTTAAATACTGCTTTTTCCTCTGTTTTTTAGAAAATGAATTGATAGTCATACATGTAAATAGTGCAAGATTTAACATTTTCATAGTAAGCAGCCACATAAAGAGCAGGCACAGGTTCCAGTCAGGAACAAACTCTTGAGAACAACCATAATGACTGTTTCTGGCACTGTTACCTGAAGTCTCTACTTCTCACTCTTCTCACCACATGGATTCCGGGATTTGTTACTGGTACTTAGTTGCATTCCTCTCACTCATGAAATTACTTTCCTACTGGGTCATTAAAGCAAAACTAGCATGTGATGTTTGCAGGATCAAGTTCCATACATTACTGCCTGAGTGCCTGCTAAAAGAAACACGTGAGCACTTTCACTCTGCTGTGCATTGTGGGAGAGATGTTTCTTAGGTAATTTTTTTCTTTTTAAGAGTTGCCTTTTGATATTAGTGTTTTCAGGTCAAATAGTGGACAGCAAAAAAGAAAAAAAAAAGGGGGGGGGGCAGAAACTGGCCATCTAGGGGTCTTTGCTCCCAGGGAACTGCAATAGAATTTACTAGATCTTGTAAAATTGGGTTCCTCAGGCTCTGGGTTGAATCTGGCACTCACTGCAGTCAACAAAATAACTGCTATTGACTTCTCTGGTACAAAATCAAGATGAAAGCTCGTCCTTTCCCTCTTTTTTCTTTCTTACAATAGCACAAATCATAAGTAATTTAGTTGAAATCAATGAAATTACATCTCTGAGAGGTGACTCAAATCTGAGCTATTGCCAATTCATGCTATACTCATCTTACCCTACTTCATCATGGGAATACTGTTTCAATTAGACATGTTATGAGGGAAATCTTTTTCACTAAGGCTTCTAAAATGGGGATAGTTATTGAGATTTTAAAACTGTTTCCAAAATGTTTCGTGTTAAGGTGGGAAGTAGGCAAACACCTTTTGCTCCTTAGTTTGTTGTCTGGGCAGTAATTGTACACCAGTATTTTGCAACATTTGCACTAACCTCCTCTTTTAGACATTCCTTTGCGCTGACTGCAAGAGACAGCTCTAATAACTCAGTGATAGCCAGAAATGAGCAATGTCTGCAGATAGTTGTAGTGTGAAAGATGCAAGTACCTCTAATACTAAAAGGTCTGTTTTTCACCTAAAAATGATGAACTCTTATATGCCCTGCATATTTCTCCTGTGCATAGACAGATTTGTTTGTAAATGTTTGAGAAATTAAAGAGAAGCCTGCTTATCCATTTATTTCTTTAAAACTGTAATTCTATTTGAAGACCAGAATAAATCAATAAACTCATTCAGAATGGCTTCCTGCATAACACAATGAAGCATGTTACAAAGCCAGATGGGTGGATTAGAGGGTGGGAGGCTTCGTTTTGTTCTTCTTTCTTCCTGACTGAATTCTTCATTGTAATTTCTGTTTCTTTATATTTTGGTTGGAGATTGAAACAATGGAAACAATGGATAACTTATTGAAAACCAGCCAACAAACCAATCCCTCCATTATTTTGATCAATGTTACCTTTGTTCTGATCTTCAAACATATTAGTGGAAAAGAACACAGGTTTTGGCAATACGAAAAGCAAGATAGAACAAAAGCCATGTTTGCCTGCAGCAGATTGTATAGTATACAGTGGAACCCTGCAGACATTTAGGAATAAAATAGTTGTATGTGAAAATGTTAGAAGCCTTGAAACAAAGGCCAGTCTTCTCTTTGATCACGGTGTGGATAGCAAGTCTCATTAATAATCACATAAAATTATATGATGTGTGGTTTTGTTTTATTGTACAGCTTTCCAATATGTTGATTTTTGCATATGCTCTTTTGTGGCAATCAATCCTGACCATTTCCTTTTAAGATCTGATGTTATGTTCCTTGTGCCTTTTTAAGGCAGCGTACAGCAATTGCTGAGAGGTTTAACAAGTGTGGGCTGGAATCTTCTGGAATCACAGAAATAAGCAGTAGCATTTTACTTCAGGTTCATAATCCATTTGTAAAAGCCTACACACTGTCATCCTGCATTTTTTGACAGGAATGAAAAGCTAAGCAGAATTGGTAGGTGCTTTGTGGTACTGATAAGGCAGAAGTGAAAACGTCAGGGAATTCTGCATGGGTGCCTTATTGGTGTGAACTGGGTAGTGTCTGTCTCCCAGTATAGTGATGCGCAGTCTAATTGCTTTATTTGCTGTAGGCATTGCTAAAACTGTAAAAGTACACGGAAACAACATGTGGCAAAACAAATTGTAGAAAAGTAAACCTCAGTCTCACGAGTGTGGAACCCCAGTGTGGCATGCTTTCTTGCAAAATGTTGATCTAAAAATGGGATTGTGTGGCAGGCAGCTATATCTGCATGGCAAGTATCCTATGTTCTGCTGTGTTGTCCTGGGGCATGAGAGTGTCTAACCAATGTGCAAGCGCCGGCCCAAGCATAGTACTATGAGAATAGAAGAGTTTGATGAGCACAAGAAGCTTTTATCTCTCTATCCCAGAATAACACTGGGAGAGCCTGCATAGTGCTGAATTCAGAGTTCTCTGACAAGAAAATCTGTCATCCTTCTACTTTTTTTCTTCGTCTTAGCTGCTGTACTATGTAAATTCTGCCAGGTATGGTGGCTGTGGTGATGATGCAAAGTTGTTACACAGCTTCACAAAAAGGCAGCTGGTTTATGCTCACTCTTCACTCTGGGTTACCCCACATACATTCTGTGTGTAACGTGGCTCAGAAAAGGCATAGTCTCTGAACAAAAGAGAATGTGCAGACTTCTTTGTATTGTCTGTGAGTCACTGAATTCAGTCGGATTATTAAAAGGGAATGTTCATGCAACTGCTTTTGCATGCAACACATGTACAGAAATTCCAGCTGTCTACCTACAGCATCCCGTGTGATGTGGAGGCAAAATGCAGCAGAATCAGAGCAGTGCCACTATCAGCTTTATAAAAATACTAATAGCCGTAGCTGCTCCCATATGTCCTCAGGCAAAGGGGTGCCCCTGCCACTGTTTGGGTGGTGGAGAAACATGTTTAGAGAGAATACTGCAGAGACTGCAGTGACTGCCTTGTAAAGAGGCATAAAATCTGTTCTTGTGCTAGAGAAGCAAGCTGTGGAAGACAGGCCTGAGCAGCACTGGTGCAGCTGCTTCTTAACCTGGTGGAAAAATGTGAAGGTTATTTAGTGAATCCTGGCACAGGCCTTCCTTCTGGGCCCTGTGAGATTTAACTTGACTTTTCAAACCCCTAGACTGGCTACATTTTAAATATAGTTAATTAGGCTGTTGTGTTACTCTCAGACAACTGCTACGTCCAAAGCAACTTTGCATTTTATGTCACTTTCTGTAGTAACAGCTTCAGAGAACATCATGGCACAGAAATGCTTATCTGTACGTCCCTTCACCACTGCAACTGTCATCTCTCAGCTCTCCTTGAAGTCAAATCAGAGATTCCTGCTCATCCGGTAAAACACCATAATATGTTCCCTTCTAGACTCTTCTCAGCTCGGTGGAAAAGCCATACAAGTACGACTGTGCCCCTAAACTACTAGCTTGCAGTTGCTGAACAGTGAGGCAAGAGGAGGAATTGGTGTTTGTCAGAAATTTTGGTATGTGTGCAGCTCATTGCTGAGAATGAATAGGATATCAGTGAAATTTGTGATTTAAATACAGCTAGTATCTTCACTGCTATAATATCCACTCTGTTATGTGATGATGGTAAGACACATTTCATTCTGAAATTTGTAATTTTCTAGTGCTCTTGGTAATACAACTGCTCACTGAGACACTTGCTATGTCGGGAAGCAGAGAGACAAATGTGCTTCGTTCCTCATTCATTATCTTGCTATGAAATACAAAGATGAATTTATACAGCTACTTCAGACAAAATAGTTCACTCTTTTTGAGTCTCGCAGAATTCTTCTCCCACCGTTAAGTTTTACTGCAGCAGTTTCCACACCAGGAACTTAATACAAGTTATTAAGCAGTTCTGGTTTTCCAAATTAACAAAAAAAATAACGGGGGGGAAGGGAGGGGAGAAGAAAAAAGTGGCTAATCTTTCTCTTGTTACTCACAGTAAGTGAAATGAATGTTAGATGACAGTATTATGAGTGGTGTGAGGGTCTAGGCTGCTGGAAAGCTATGCTGTTATTTTAACACCTACTAAAGCTATAGAAACACCTATTAAAACTATAAAAGAGAAATATTAGAATGTGAACAGCATATCCATGCCAAGTGTAGCAGTTGTTCTTCATTTGAGCCCTCTACATTTTGTGCATTGAAGCACAAATTTGCCAGAAAAAACAGCTTTCAGACCCTGTCTGTGATTACTGCTCATACTAAACTGCTGTAGAGATGTTGGCAAATACAGCACTGGGATCAGACTGCATGGATTATGTTAGGTAAAGGACTGTTCAGCATTTACTTTTATTTCTATTGATGATGAGCCTTTTAGACTTCCTTCTCAGGACTAAGGGATGAATAAAATTGAAATTATTTTAATTACTTTTTGAATGAGGAATGGTAAAGCTCTTTACAAAAGCTTCATTAAGTTCAAAGCAAATGCTTGAACGTTCTGTAGATGAATGTTGCAGAAATTGATATTTTTGGATGAGTTTGAAAATCAAGGCAATGTTTTTTTTCATTTATTTTGCTTTTTGCCAGTTGTGCCTTGTTGCTGTTAAATCAATGACTACAGCAAAAACTCTTTCAACTCAGATCAAGATCAGCTTCCTGACTAGGAATGTCAGGCTCTCAAACTTTAGGAGAAAAGCCATTTATACCAGTTGCTCCTTTGTGTTGTTACAGCAAATACTAGCACACACTCTGATTTGACAAATTTAGGAGTTTGGGTTTGTTTGGGGATTTTTTTTTAATTCATTTGATCCTTACAAGTGATTATATTAGGAATCAGTTTTCCTTTACATTTCATGGGGAGTTGTACACAGCCTACACATACGGAGTCATCTGGGGTATTCTAGAGTTAATGATCTGCCAGGACCTCATTTGTCAGCATTTGACTCCAGCTTCCCTGGCTGGAACCCGAACAACTTTAAAAGAAAAATGTACATGCCAGAAAAATATATGCCGTTTGTGAGCATTTGTTTCAGATGGGTCTGTGCTGGGGAGAGGCTCCTGCTGGTGGCCAACTCACAGCAGATGGGGATGCAGCCTGGGGAGGAAGAGGATGATGCCCAGAGTCCCTGAACTGGCTGCCTGGGTCTGATGCCATGTCCTGGGGTTTGCATCATCTGATTATTGCAGATAATTATGGAGAATAACTCTCAGCTTTGCTATCTGGAATAACACTTCAGCCTAGCTGTTATCTTTGACTTATTTCAGAATTTTAAACCTGACTTCTGAATGTTGTTTTTAAATGTTATTGTTTGTAATTGAGAGGTGCCTTGCCATCCCTCTTGACCCCTTTTTCCCCAGCAGTAAAATACAATATTGCTGAATGTATTTGCCTCACTGGAGTTATTAGCTAAGAGTTGCATGTTTATAATTTGGTCTGTATGCTACAGTGAAGTTGAAGATGAATTTGCTGTGTAGTCAATGGCCGCAAACTCAAAGAAACAAGTTCGAGTCTGGGAGAATGCCATGGCAATTGACATGTTACCCAGGGAGGAATATCAGAGAGATTTATGACTGCACTGGAGGAAAAACCTGCAGGAGTGCTATAGACAAGGCAGAAGACATTTTACAAGTGGTCCTGCATGACAGAAAACCTGCTTTGGGCAGAAATGGCCTCAGTGGAATACTGCTGGAGAGCTGTCAGAGCCAAGATAGGGCTGATTCCTTTTCCCTCGATGTTCAAGATCATCACCCAGTACACAACCTTTTGAGAGAGTAAAAGTAGCTGATGTCATCAGTGCTGTTGGCTGTGGAAGTATCCCAGCTCTGCTCTGTCTGAGCAGGTTGCTCACTTCTTGGGCCTGCTGTGCATATGTGGCCACCAGGCTGCTAAGGCATTTGAAGAAATGGTTATAACATGGGATGTTTACGTAAGAGTTGATGGCAAGGGAAAGGATGGTTTTGCAAAGGCCCTGAAAGTGAAAACAAGTAGCACACATTTTTGCTAGAGAAGTGGGAACAAGCAGAGAAAATGTGTGATGTGAGTCTATGGCAGGTGAGGAAAAGAGTCTTTGCATGTATCAAAAAAGGAAGAGAATGTCTGTAATACACAGATGACTGTTGAGCGAGGGCTTGGTTGAGGATTTTGTCTATGTGATCTTGCAAGTTGCTATCTTAGAGATGTTACACAGGAAGAATTTGCAGTGTCTGGGTGTAGTCCAAGCATAGCGATGAAGAGGGTTATTTAACTTTTTCTGCAAGCTCTTGATCAGAGCTCTACATTTAAAGCCTCTTTAAATAACACCTCACAGAGCTGGCCTGGTGTGGCTTTTGCTGAAAGGTGAATTACCGTTGCCGTGCCTGGTTCCTTTGACACTGCTGCCGGGTGTTATGGTATCAACATAGCATGCTCTCAGGGCTCCACTAGAAAGAAATAAATCAACTCTGAATGAGTTACCCTTACACTTAAGGAGAATCAAGGTTCATAGCAGGGAACTGCAGCTAGATGAGTAATTTTTAAATGACTCATGTAAAACAGGCCAGCACATTTTGGCTATCTGGTGGTAAAAGGGTGTATGTGGCATTGGTCGGAGTATTCAGGACTCTTTGCAAATGCCCTGAGAGAGGAGACCACCATGCAGCATTTTTTCTGCTGAAATCCATCCTCTTGTTTTCATCTTAAAAAACAGGATATGCTTTGCATATGTGATTTGTTCCTTTTTCCCGGAGAGAAGGGGAAGGAGTATGGGTTGATTGATCATGTGCAGACCATAACATCTTTCCTAAGTTTGAAAGGCCACCGCATGTCCTAATGGTCTGTCACATACCACGCTTGGATTAAGCTTTTACCTCAAGCTAAGTGTTTAGTCCATCATCCACCCCTTCCGAACAGCAGAAGGCAAAAGGGAGAAACTGAAGTACAGATGCAGTGTTCACAGAACTATTAAAGATTTTGTCAGGGGTGATGGCCAGCTTTTAAGTTTCACTGACTGGCAACAGCATAATGATGTTCATTTACTGCAGTGAGGAAGTCACATCCAGGAGGACATAAGCTTTGCTTCCTGCATGACTATAGGGGAGAATGTCTGTCTTGGTCCCAGCATCAAGAACAACTGTGATTTCTACACTCCAGAGAGCAGAAGTCCTCCTTTCAATAATAAACTTTTGGCAGAGCCGCAAGACTGCGGTCTTTTTTCTGATCCCTCCATGTAAACCAGCAAACCATATGTGTTAGGGAAGGAGCATGTGGGAAGATGCATATTGATGCTATTCTTAATGGCCATCTTACTGGTGCAGCAATTTAAATCAGCTGAGAATCCAGTACAGTAGGCTGGCGAGATGGAGTTTCAGGAAAATACTGCCCATTTAGGCACTTTCTAGCATGGATTCTTATTACACAAATTCTGCATTTGCAGATCTTGTGTTCTTGCTTAAGAGCAACTGAAATAAATGACTGTTGGTTTTTTGAATGCAGGAGGAAGCTGCACATGTAACTGTTTGCTTTATTAGCTAAATTAAACTTCTTTCCTGGCTACCTGGTTGTGCCTGCAGTAGAGTTTGCTAACTGTGTTTTCACTAGTTACTCAGTATCTGCTTTTGTCTAAAAGAAACATGCTCTATAGGAAGGGGAAGAATTTATTTCTGAGGCTGTTTGAATTCTGATTCAATTTCTCTGCCAGATTTTGCTTTGGGATCTGCACAAACAAGTTCTTGATGGCAGAGAAGATGAATGGGAAATAGCTCTCCTGATATAAGCAGTCTTTGGTAATTCCATGCTTCAGTGTCAGTTGTTGATAGTATCCAGAAGTCAGAGATGGGCAACTCTTGGTTTTTCATTGAATGGGATAGTTACGGATAAGCTACAGTTCTACAGATGATATCAGCACCTGGTGGTCTTTCTACTTGAACATATTCCTTTTTGTGCTGTGAAGTGTGAGTGCCTGTAACTGCTGATCTTTCCTTGAACTTCTACTTTCCTTTTTTTAAGTTGACTTTTCTTCTGTTTGCTTTGTTTTCAAGGCCATATGCTTTCCAAAAGTTTTCCTCAATGAATTAAATTTTGTGAGCTGCAGGAATTGTTGACATAAAAGTCTACTATGTGTGAAATTTGTTGTGGTCTCTGATTGTGAAATTTCTTTGAATAGTGCTCATCAGGTGAGAAATCTATCTTAAGGAAACAAAGACTCTTAAGTAGAAACCTTTCTTAATAATCAAGAGGTACAACCATCTTACCTAGCCTTTTCTTTGTGGCCATGAATCTAAGCTGATCAGCAGCTGAAATGAGACCCTTGTTCCCTTATATTGAAAGCTTCAATCAATTCTGTACACTGGGCTTTTTACTGCGCAAGCCAGCTTTGTAATTTCCCCAGTTACTTAGCTCTCTTTTCAGGTGATTCTTTTATTTTTCCTTCTTTTTTCATTCTCTCCCCCACCATGTCCACATCTCACAACACTGGAGGCTACAAGCTGAAGGGAGACATTGAGGCAAATATTGATGTGCATCTAGAAGTGCAAGATGCAGTCCTGAAGCTTTTCACCCTCTTCTCGCTTGGGTGGCTCTTCAATTAATTTTCTGAAGTTATTAAACTCAAGGTGTAGTCCTGAAGCATTACAGCATGAAGTCATTAGTCATGAGCAGAATCCTGACATCTTTCTCTCATGCTGCAGATGATAAGGCTGCTTCTTGCTTAGAGAGCTGGAAGCTGCACTGACACTGTCGAAAACTGACTGGTGTTTTTACAACAAGAGCAATGTAGCATTTCTTTATTCCTGACAAGTGCCCAAGAAAACTGGTAAAACCCTTCTTTGGTGCTTATCGCTGCTTTCTCAGGAGTGAAAACTGAGAGATTGGGTAGTTTCTGTTGCTCTGGAATGCTGTCAAAGCATATTGCAGGTGCTCATCTGATCAAAACTTGTATAGAAGTGTCTTAATGTTGCCTTTGAAAGGAGTGTTGCAGGGGTCACCCTAGCCCTGGTGACATGTTGGTGCAGTCCATCTTTCAGGAACACTGTTAACCCATGTCATGGAGGAGACAGCTGAAATGAATGCAGAGATGCCACACTGGAACTGGTGCTGTTTAAACACTGGGCTGCAGTGCACAGGCCAAGTGTTGAGGAGTGCACTCTTACTGCCTATTGTGTGCCTGAGAGCTTTCCTTGAGTCTTCCTGCGCCTTCTTGGTCCCAGAACTCTGCTTTTTTTTACATTTTTATTTTCTTTCATTCCCTGTGTGGATCTTGGAAATGCTTCTACCACATAGGTCTATAAACCCACTTGTGGTTTGTAAGTGCTTTGACTTTCTGTCATTGCCCAGTTCCCAAGGCTGGCTTCTGCAGCCACTGGCTGTTCTATGTCACAAGACGGGTGTTTTTTGAGAAAGTTTGCAGAACTGAAGCTCCTTTTCCTATGCAGATAAATCAATATATTTGCCTTTTTTGGGAAGTGGGTTAGAAGTGTATTACCCTTAGGTGTGCTATGCTTATTACTATATTTCCTGCTGAAGTACTGTAATGAATAGAGTTGTTATCATGCTTATTTTGAGGAACTAAGAAATTGGTAGCTCTCAATTAATGATGTCTGGTACTGATTCCTTTTCTCCCCAGAGCCTTTATAATGGCCTAATAGCATAGAGTAACTTTAAAGAGGGTGGAATCTGCTTGGGGCTGCCAGAGCAGCATAAAAGAGATGTGAAAAGACTTAAGAATTAGTTTACTATATGCTTTTCTTATATAATCCCATCTTGATCCTTTTTCCTTACACCATTTTAGTCCATATCCAGACAAGTGCAGTGCTTCTGAAGTGCAAGCTTCAGTTGCTAAATAAGGTAAAAATCACAGAGACTGTAGGCATCCAGGCTGAAAGCCTGAAAGTATTGCTTTTATCATGTTACTAATAAAAAACATATGAGAGGGAGACTGAGAGACAGGAAGAGTTTATGTTGAACACCGAATTCTCACCTGAAGCTGATGCTCCCTTGGGCTAAGTTAAAGGCTACTTTTTTTTTTTTTTTTTTTTTGGTTAAAGTCAGAGGTTGCTGCTCGTCCAACAGGTTTTCTGATCTTTAATATTTGTCTTAAAGGCAAGATAAGCAGTTAAAACTATAAACTGATAATCTTCCCTTAAAATAGTGTTGTATACTTCCTTTTCCAGTAGCAGCAAAATAAATGCTTAGGAAGAGGCATGGGCCACATACAGGACCTTTCAGAGTAAGAAGGTGCTGAATGCCAGAAATCACACAGCTGATGGCTTTGTCATTGCTTCAGGTCACAATCTGCAGTCATCAAACAGCCATTTGGAACTCAGTGGTGGAATCATTGGTAAATCCACAAAAGCCTTTTTTTTTTTTTTTTTTTTTTTAATACTCTAAAGGTAGAAATTAGGCACCTAAAGTCAGTTTGCCATAGCATGGTGGTGGTAATTCCATCACTGCTGTCCCTGTCTTCTGTTAGTTTTGCCTAAAATTCCATGGCTGAGAAAAGAAATACACAAGCATTTTGTTATGATACCTTTCCAGCTTTGCCCTGGGCTCACAGTTCACTGATACTTTGTAATTAATTACTAATACATAGACTGATTCTTGTATGTTCCTCTGGAATTTAAACATGTGCTAAGTACATCACAGGTATCATATAAAATCTGGTCATGTGGGTCTTTTTAGAAATTCAAGAACCTAACACTCCAGATAGATGCCAAGTGAGATTTTCAAAATCATATTGGCTGTTACTCCTGTTTAAAAACAATTCTGAAAATCCCATTAGCACATTAGACATTACCTGTTTCACGCTTACTGTTTAAAATGTGCCCTGTGGGCTGTCATTTATACTTGGAAATTACCTGGCTATATATCTGCAGGGTTAGCTGTAGATGAGAGCAGATGAATAAGGAGTGCAAATATTCAATAATTTTTAGTTACAGGTGATACATAGATTATCAGAGGCTTTTTGAAATCATGTTATATTGGACGACTTAATTTTTCATTGTTTTCTTACTCCATTAGTTAAGAATCTCTGGAAGAAAAATTACTCCTGATGTAAGATGAATTGCTATGGTGCTTCATTCTTTCACCTACTTCTGAACTGCACCTTTAGAAGCATGCAGGGAAAAACCCTTGTGCCGCTGACTTCAGTGGGGCCAGAGTTTAAGCCTTGCTACAGGGAACAACTTTATGATTGAGCCCAGTAAGAATATCCTTGTAACTAGTGTATGCTGTTGCAGTCTCTGACATTTACTCATCCAAAAATATCATAATTCTGATAATAGAAAACTAAACTTTAATTTTCAATTCTGATCCTTTAAATTATGCTGATACATCATCTTCTGGGAGTGTTTATAGGGTGTAATTTAATCATGATATTTTTTCCACCTACAGATTATACAATAGGTAAATTAAAATTGAAGCATTGAGGTGAAGTTGTTCTTTTGCTATAATTAACTGAAATGATTGTGCAGTGTTTAACAATTACTTTATTTTGTTTCACATAATGCTGGTGGTATCTAGAGCTTTGTTTATAAATTTCAGTTCTGTCTTATTCATATGCTGAAATACGTAATTTAATAATATATTCTCTCATGCTCAGTTTTCCAATATCCTGACTTAATCCCTATGAAACCCTATTAGCTGTGTTCTCAATGAATATTTATCTCACATTCACTTTATTTTAGCCTTAGTCCTAGTGACAAAGGTTCCTGTAGTAGTATGTGTAAAACCAGGCTATGACAAATGGGATGCCATATCTTTTGCTTAGATACCTGGAGTTAAAATACCAACTCCATAGCTGGTGTAGTAAGATTAGATCTGCATTCTGTAACAGTGCAAAAATACTCCTGAGGTCAAAAGTGATCAGATCTTCCAAAAAGACTTTAGCAATCTCCAGTCAAGAGTTCCGCTGAGTGTGGAATTAGTGTTGATCACCAAATCCTGAATTTCACCACTTGTTAAAATCAAGCCATCTCTTGCTCCTGCTTTCTGTATGTATGGGACCACAGGATTGTGGTTTTAAGATGTCAAGAGATATGAAGTCACAATAATTGTGCCAGGCTAGGTTTAGATTGGATATTATGAAAAACTTCTTCACCAAAAGGGTTGTCAAGCATTGGGACAGGCTGCTCAGGGAAGTGGTGGAGCCACCATTCCTGGAGGTATTTAAAAGACGTGTAGGTGTGGTGCCTGGGGACATGGTTTGGTGGTGGACTTGGCAGTGCCAGATTAATGGTTAGACTCAATGATCTTAAGGGTCTTTTCCAACCTAAATAATTCTATGAGTCTATGAAAAGAAACCTGAAATAATGTAACGTGTAGTTTTTTCTTGGTCATGTTTCGTGGTGTCCCATGTCATGTGTACTCTTCCTATGCGTGCTTTTTGGGAGACTCTGAGTGTGACAGAGGTACATTAATGGAGAAAGTATTCTGAAGGTGTGTGGCATTCTGAGGATCTGTGGGTGCTTTTGAATAGAACCTGGAATTCCTGTTGTCAAAAATAAGTGCTGGTTTTTCCAGGAAACTCCGGCCTTTCGTAAGCCTTCACCATACACCAGCAAAGATTGTGAGGAATGACTTCTGTTGCTTCTGTTGTTGTTAACACACTCATCCATTATTTTGTGATGCAAAGTGGAAATGGAAAACATTTACATTACAAAACATTACACATGAAGTCTAAAAGGTCTTCGGCGTTGATTTCTGAATTACGCATACACGACATCTCTCTAATACTATTATTGCACGTAATTATATTTAAAAATGCTTCAGTGCTCTCTCTGAATCAGTAATATGAAAGAAATAAAGTACAAAACTGTCATTTTCTGACCAGACAGAGACAGTCACAAGCTGTGAGCTCACTTGCGTTGTCTCATAGAGATGGATGGATATGACAAAGCGACATGTTTCCATTTTAGTCTTACCAACCCTGAAATATAGCCCGATGGCCATTGTGTGTTTTCCATTACAGTGTGTTTTCCATTACAGTGTGTTTCCCTCTTATTAGACTTTGATTTCTTTCTTTAATGGCTGTACCATTTACCTCAGGGTAAATGAGGTAAAAAGGGCAAGGTTACTTTACAGACTTTGCATTTTTAGTTTGTTTTCATTGTTTGATTTTACGCAGTGCACAGATGTAAAACATCAATATACAAATTATGCATAATAGTTTGAAGAAAGCTTGGTCTAAGAACTCACACTCTTTGTCCTCTGGTCTCTTTCTCTTCTCCACCAATATGCACCTAGGCTAGAATGCTAACCCCACTCTTTGAAAAGGAGAGAAGGAAAAAGCTGCGCTGAGATGCTGCATAGAGCAGTTACGGAGTCAGTGGCATACAAAAATCCCTCCCTGGATTTTAAGTGTGACAGTTCTCTTCTTTTGCTCAAGCAGGAGCTCTGTGGCCTTTCTCTCACCCAACATTGAGGGAATAGGTTTTCAAACAAGATTCAGGGAGTCCATTGACTTTCAGCTGAGAATGAAGGTGATAAATGCCTTCCTTACTTATTTCAATTTTATTGCACAGAAAAACATTTTAT
This sequence comes from Strigops habroptila, assembly GCF_004027225.2. Classification (NCBI taxonomy): domain Eukaryota; kingdom Metazoa; phylum Chordata; class Aves; order Psittaciformes; family Psittacidae; genus Strigops; species Strigops habroptila. The sequence goes on from NC_044281.2 coordinate 35,383,794, forward strand.
GCTTGAGTTTTCTAGCACCAGTTCCTGCGGCTTTTGAGAAAAGGTAATAATTCATTCCAGAGCTTATTTAATGCTGATGAAACTGCTGGATTTTAAAGAAATTTCTCATTGTCAGGTTTTTCCACGGTTGTTTATTGTAGAGCTGTGCATTGATCTGAAGGACAATGGCTGCTCTTGGCTACAGGTGTTTGAATTAAATTCTGCATTGTTCTGGAGTAATAGTAGCTGAAAAGTTGGTTATCCATTTTAGAATAATAAACTGGGGCTGAGATCTTGGATTTCTTGAAATGAATGTGTGACTTGTTATTAACTTCACTGGGGACTTCATTTCCTCATTTTACTCAGTGTTATTTGGCATAGTCACATTGTTAAAATGAAAAACAAAGTTTGTAATTAAAGTAGCTTCGAGTGCTAACATCTATAGAAATTCCTTCTCCTGTCATAGGGTGATACAAGGTGGATTTCTATTGTTTCAAGCTAAGAAAGTGCCTTTTTGACTAAGTCCCGTAAGTACTTTCATGGGACTTGCTCTGAGTTTGCTGTGACTAGTGATTCTTCTTATCTTCAGTGCTAACTGGTGTAAAAATTGGTATTATTTTACTGTGCCTATTTACATCATCTAAGGAAATAGCTGACAACATTTGACAAAGTTATGTAGATTTTTTTCTCTTTATGAATAATTTAGATTCCTTAATTGAAGCACTGGATTTTTTTCTGGAGGCAGGTAGATCAGCTCCTCTAGGAAGAAGGGTACCGCTGGTGTACTGTGCCATCATTAAAGTGTTCTTCAGCCCTACCATTTAAATTTGGAAGGAAATATATTCCCTAAAGGAATAAAAAGGGCAGGATTGGTGGCCAAAAAGTCAGCATGAATTAGTCACCAGAAAAATCTTTTATTCATGGAATTAATAAATAAGGGAGAACTGCAAAAGACGTGCTGCTGGGTTTTGTCACAAAAATGAAATAAAAGGAATTGCAAAGCTGGCCTCCTGACAAAACGTCATTTCCAGTTTAAACAATGCATATTTTAAAACTGAATGCAAAAACTGCTAGTAAGTTTTGTTCTCTTTTGATTTTGTTTGTATCTTCTGTGGATGTTTTTAGACCTGAAGGCTTCCTTTGTCAGAATATCCGTGAAGGGCTGTGCTTTGTGCAGAAAGTTTGTCCTATAGAAACCTTTCCATTTTCAGCTGGTCTTGTGCCACCTTCCCTGTACTGGGAAGGCTCCAAACTGTACCAAAGCAGCTGCTGTACTGGTAGGCTCCAAACAAATAGGAATTCGGGCAGGAGTGATCTTTAGGGGCTCAGGCAGCCCTACTTCTCCCTCTCCCTTATTAAATACTACTACTAAGTGATGAAATTTGTGCCTTTTGGCTTTGGAAGCTGGACTGTCAGAAGAGAAGTCTGTGGTTTGAAACAAACCTCAGCCTTGAATGTGACAGTTCAGTTTTTGCTTTTTCTTTTTTGTCTTTGCATAAAAAGCCCCTCTCTAGATACTGCACAGTTTTAATCTCTGTGGCCTGATCAAGCTTGTTCTGAGAGATAGTTGAAGGGAAAAGAACAAAATGGTCTTTTCTTTCTTCACATAAACCTATAGAAAACCACTCATTTTTTCCTATTTAAAAAACCCTCAAACTTCAACCATTAAAATCAGTAAATGTTTTGTTTTAAGAGTGCTTTAAAAGCAGTTCACTAGGGTGGGAGACTTCTAGGAGGCTGCAAAGTGTCACTTTGGGGCTGAGATACACAGGGGCAGGCTCAAGCAGTAAGAATGAACACTTGCACTTGCAGGTAGTGTGGAAATGGAAACAATTTGTTCCCCTGCCACTTCAGGAGAACTCTTTTGAGAGGATCAGAGGATTTGGTAGCATTCACTCAAGTGTCCAAATTCTTGACTTACCTTTCACGTGAGACAGGAGTAACTGTTACCTAATTCCTGTCACATAAGGTCATTTTCAGAAAGAGAAGAATCAGACCTAGAGTCTGTAAAACATGAGAATTTTGTAGGTTCAAAGACTTGTACTTGGAAGGAAGCTCTAATACTTTTCAGTAACAAACCTGACCCTCTATATTTTTCATTATGCCACAGTAAATGGATTTTTTTCTTGTATTTTTTTTTAGCATAAAAAAGTTTTTTAGCATAAAAGTAGTTTTGAAATGTCATACATGGTGCATAACAATAAATTAATGTTCATTCTGTACTTTAATGATTTGAAATGAGAAAAATTAAATTTTACAATTACAGTTTTATCCACTAGACAATGGCACCAGCATAGTGTATGACCTCCTAACTCTATTACTCTGAATCAGCTTCAATTGAATTTAACAATATAATCTCTGCTGTTTTTTTGTAAATACAGCAGGCAGTGAATCTGCTCTGGTCTGTGCTGCTGAGCATCTACCTGTGCTCCAGCCCATACTCATAATGGTTTGATTTTCTTCTTGTATCAGTTTGGCCTGATGTAATTACAGTGCCTTCAAAAGACTGTCTCCTCATTTTATGTGAACAGGATGTGAATTAAACCTAAAAATGTAATTTAGAATAGATATAATCCAAATTCACTACCGCTGTGTAATTAACATATCTTTATATTCCGGCAGAAAGGATTCTGTTCAGAATGAATTTCTATCACGTTACTGTTATCGCAACAGTCAAGGTGAAATGCCACCTATGTTATCCATTACAGTCACAGAATAGACAAGCTGCATTTTAGTGTCAAAACCTGAATCAGTTTTGGTCTGAAAAGGTACCAGTCTGTTATAACAAGATTCTGTCAGTCGTATCTTGCTCAGGTAAGTACCACTGATCTGGTAGGGACTGATCGGATGGCCAAGCTCATGCATCTGACTGCTTTTCAGCTGTGAGATCTGGGACTATGGATTCTTTGACTATAGGACCAGCAGCTTAGATTTATTTACCACCAGGCTGCAAGAGGTCTAATTGTTTTCGCTTCATTCAACATGTGCTTCTCACTCACTTTTCCCCTCACAGAGTCCAGGAAGTTTCAGGTTCGTGGGAAGGAGCAGCATAGTCCTTCATCTGATTGCCCTCTCTTCTTAAACCTCTTGTGCAATGGCTTTCAAGTCAAGACCTTCCCTTACAAGGATGGAATGGCTGACTTTGGCTTGGAAAAACACTGCTTGGTTGGTTGAGGTCCTGGAACTCTTCTGCTCAAGATGACATGACTAGAATAGGCATATGTAGCTCTATCTTCCCCATGCTCCCCATGTAAGTTTCTGTGGAAATAAGAGTTTATTCAAAGGCAAGGGGGCTTTCTGGCAGAAATCTCCTTGTTCGTTTTGGGCCAGTGCCCCCCTCAGTTCCTTTCTTGCAAAAAGGCGCAGCTTTTTGCATGTTTGTAATGGTTACTGCCACATAACGGGTGATCCAGTCCTTTCAACATAAGTTACAGAGTTGATAATTGGACTGTTATGTACTCCTTGAGCTTTCAGATATTATGTGGAATATGAGACAAAAGGTAGGTAAACAGAACTTGGTTTTTCTTCCTTTTGCTTGGCTTTACTGGAGCAGCTCACTTCCCCTACTATTAAATTGATGACTAATTATGTGCTCCTCTTGTTATATCTTATGAGACTGATAAATAGCAAACACCACAGGAGCAACAAGTACCTCCACTGTTTATCCTATCCACAGGCTACATCCCGGATTTGGTCTTTCTTTCTCCACTGGAGCTGGAAGACATGAAAAGATACGGAAGTACAGGGAAGGTGCAGGTAGTGACGGTGTTGCTGTATGTGCTGATATTAATCAGCATTTCCTTCTATTTACTCCAGCTGCAATGAGATGAAAAGCCAAGAGGATTTGTACACCACTGGAGCCTTTGGCCCCTCCATTGTGCTTTTCTCTTGGCAGTTTCAGAGAAATGGTGGTTAAAGAGAGAGACTCATGGGAAAGAGCTCTGAGTTGGAGGGGCTGTTGACCTGTTTGCCAGCTTTTGTTCTGGCTTCCCTGACGTGGTGACAGAAAAGGCTGGTGAACGTTCGTGCATTCAAAATTTAAGACTTAAGATGACAGTGAACAGGTGGTAGCATTTCGCTCTATTGTATTCTGAGATCTGGCTTTTGAGCAAAAGATTCACTACAAAGTGCCTCAAATGTCTTAATTTCCAGTATTCTCAGGCTTATGTTACCCCCCCCCAAAAAAAAAAAAAAAAAAGAGGGGCAAACATGTTTTGTTAATGCTGCAAATGTTTTCCAACTACTAACCAAGCCAATTTCTTCTTAGAGGTCAAACCTGTGTTTATACTGCAAAGGTGTGAAATAGAGGCAGAACATGGCTGGCAAGTCTATATGCTTGTGTCTCACAGAAAATGTTTATGATTGAAGTACAGATATTACAAAAATGATAGATTTTTCATAGGAAGGCATCTACAACTTCATTAGCAGTGGGAGAAATGTTATGGCTGACCATAAACATGGAATGAGATTCATTTTGAAAGATACTCTTCCAGTCAACCTCCACTGCTATTGGTTTTCTACAGATCTGTGCTTCCAAAGTGGAGAAACAGAGCTCATGATTCCTCCACTGTAAATCACCTTATCCGTGTATAAGTAAGGTGAAAGATCGGTTTAATAAAATGAATATAATGACTGAGTTTGAGTTCTGTGTTAGCTGGAATGTTACTGAGGTTCTTTTCTCTGGACTTGCATATAAGAGTCATTGTCTGAAGAACATACTTAGAAGTCCTAATTTGATTAAACTGGGCTTCATGCCATATTTTTCCTATTATTATTTCATCCAGGAGATCAAACTCAAGAAATATTCGTACCGAAATTTTTAAGTTTCTCCCTTTAAATTCTGGGAATGATATATTTCATTGAATTTTTTTTTTTTTTCCAAAATTTTAGGTTAGCATATTCATTACTTTCATAAGCAGTTGAACTTAGTTAACTTTCTGGTTGGTATATATCTCTCACTTGGAATGTTCTCTTGAGTGTTTGGCCTGCTGATATGGTCTCAGCTGAGTAAAGAAGAATCATTGTAATTAATTTTCCTTGAGGGTGTGGCTTTGTGTTTGCTTATTGCTAATTTATTAGTACTGTTAATGATTTGTTGCAGCAGCTGCAAGTAGGGTGCATGGAAGGTGATTGTTCCTGCTTCATCCCTCTGGGTTCTATTTTTCACAGTAGAGGACAAGTGGGAGCAGGGAAATAGTGTTAAAGAGGACAGAGAGTTTTCCAGGCATCCAAGTCTGCCACTGTGCCTGACCTGCTGTGGACAGAGTCTCTTAATTAGTTTGTATGTATAAGAGATATTAGAATCATAGAATCACAGAATAGTTAGGGTTGGAAAGGACCTTAAGATCATCTAGTTCCAACCCCCCTGCCATGGGCAGGGACACATCGCTTTAAACCGTGTCACCCAAGACTCCATCCAAGCTGGCCTTGAACACTGCCAGGGATGGAGCATTCACAGCTTCCTTGGGCAACCCATTCCGGTGCCTCACCACCCTCACAGTAAAGAACTTCTTCCTTATATCTAACCTAAACTTCCCCTGTTTAAGTTTGAACCTGTTACCCCTTGTCCTGTCACTACAGTCCCTAGTGAAGAGTCCCTCCCCAGCATCCTTGTAGGCCCCCTTCAGACACTGGAAGGCTGCTATGAGGTCTCCAGGCTGAAGAGCCCCAACTCTCTCAGCCTGTCTTCATACGGGAGGTGCTCCAGCCCCCTTATCATCCTCCCGGCCCTCCTCTGGACTTGCTCCAACAGCTCCATGTCCTTTTTCTGTTGAGGACACCAGAACTGTACACAGTACTCCAAGTGGGGTCTCAGGAGAGCAGAGTAGAGGGGCAGGATCACCTCCTTCAACCTGCTGGTCACGCTTTTTTTGATGCAGCCCAGGATACGGTTGGCTTTCTGGGCTGCAAGCGCACACTGCCGGCTCGTGTTCAGTTTCTCATTGATCAACACCCCTAAGTCCTTCTCCACAGGGCTGCTCTGAATCTCTTCTCCGTCCAACCTGTAGCTGTGCCTGGGATTGCCCTAACCCAGGTGTGGCACGTTGCACTTGGCTTGGTTGAACTTCATGAGGTTGCCATTAGCCCACCTCACAAGTGTGTCAAGGTCCCTCTGGATGGCATCGCTTCCCTCCACCGCATCAACTGAACCACACAGCTTGGTGTCGTCGGCAAACTTGCTGAGGGCGCACTCAATCCCACTGTCCATGTCGCCGACAAAGATTTGAACAAGATCGACCCCAACACTGACCCCTGAGGGACACCACTCGTTACTGGTCTCCACCTGGACATTGAGCCGGTTGACCACAACTCTCTGCATGCGGCCATCGAGCCAGTTCTTTATCCACCGAGTGGTCCATCCATCAAATTGATGTCTCTCCAATTTAGATACAAGGATGTTGTGCAGGACAGTGTCAAATGCTTTGCACAAGTCCAGGTAGATGATGTCAACAGCTGCTCTAGAAAGCCATTTTCTGTATGCAAACCAGAATAACAAAAACAACTCATCCTGTACTTCCATATAAAATTTCCAATAGAAAAAATGTTGAAATGTTGTGTTAGAAATGCAGTTTCAAATGCTGATTCCTGAAATTTCTTTCTAATGTGAATGCCAACTCATTTAAAATATTCAGGAAAAAATCAGCCATTGCATTTTGTGTATTGGTTTAATCTAGATCTAGTAATTTTTTAACCCTTTAAGTAGCACAACAGCATATAAAATATTCAGCAACTAAAATAGATGTGATAGTTCATCTGAAATTATCCCTTAAGAATGTTCTTAAGTTTAATCAGTCTGCTATTTTACCGGTTCACATTGTGAGCATTTTTGGAAATGCCAATGAATTATTAGCCTGTTATGGAAGTGTTCATGGACATTCAAGTTAGTCAAGAAGGCAAAAAAAAATTCTAAGCATTGGCTCAGGAAACCATAAAACCACATGTACATTTACTTCTGCAGAACTGCCCTCTTCTGCTATTAAATGTCCCATTTTCAAATCCAAGTAGAATGGGAAGTGCAAGGATTAGATAAGCACAAGATGTCTTTTGTTTTCATGTAACTGCATCTTCTGGTGCAGATTGTAAAAGTCCAGCATCATCGTTGCTTGCAATGCGGCCTTTCAGCAGCAAAAGAAATGTTATCATATGGCATCCACAAAGCTCACAGAAGTGTAAAAGCATTTTAACAAAGGCAAATACTTTGCATGTGCCATTCGCTTTTTGCCCAAACATAAATTAAGTGTGCATTTCAGGTTGTTGGTACTTTATGCATCTCACATGATTGTTTAGAAGTGGAAGCTAAGTTAGTCCATTACAATGATTCATATTCTGTCAGAGGAATACAAACATTTTCTGATGAGACTGGGGACTGGAGCATATTAATGCAGTTGAAATTTTCCAGCTCCCAAAATAGACAGAAAAATTGTTACAAGGAATAAAACTAGAATAGCTAATATTACTATCTGTACAAGTACAGTGAAAAGGCAAGTAGTCTGGATCTATATTGCCTAGCACTGTGTTCTGTCTGCTTTTTATCAGCTGAGCTGTGCAAGACATCTGAGCAGAAGGTGCTGGCTTTTGGTGATGTGCTCTTTCAGCTGATCTGGTTCCTGGTGGGAGGAAGGGGGTATTGTGCCAATTGTGCTGTCCACTGAACACAAAGTAGAAGTGAGATTTTTAATTACTTTGGTCATTAGAAGGATCCTCTTGCATCTCTGTGAGAATTAATAGAATGATGATGGCATTTGAGGTGAGTTTCAGGAATATATTCAGCTGGTAAAGAGGAGTGGGTAGGGTAAATTCAGTTCTATCAAACAGCTTGTGAGCAAACATGTACTTTCTCATACCACACTCGGCTGCTGCAGCCACACAACTCTCATCCCATCAGATCAGGGCTCTGTCCACCCCAAGTGGTTTAATTACATTTCCTCTCTAAATAGCAGTAATTATTTAAGGTTTCTTGGGAGGCTTAGAGGAACACGATCAAGCATTTTTTCTGTGTGTTGTTGCTTAGTTTTTCTCCGAGTCTGCTGCAGTGTGTAGATGTGCCTAGTGAAAAGGCTCTTGCAATGCATCAGGGAGACAGATGTATTTGATTTGTGATTTCAATGATTTCCATCTATGAGAGGATCCTTAGAGATGTCTGTGCATTAAATGAATGCAGCTGCTCAGGTTGTTGCCTAGAAGAACAAGCATATGGAAATTAAATATGCCACTAAGATGCTCTCATTTTCTGCCTATTCTCACTGATGTAAGCCTCCATCTGTCTGCCCAACCCTGAACCTTCACTGTCATTTACCACAAATACGTCTCCTCCACCTTATGCCAGATACTTGCTCTTGCCACATTCTGACAGATCGCTACGAACTGCAGGCTTCTTTAAGGAAATCCCAAACCATTGCTCCCTCCCATGCCAGCCTGTAGCTTAGTTTGCTCTGCAAGACAGCTGGGTGAGGGTGAAGAACTGAATCCAAACAGAGAAAGTAAGTCACTTTGGGCAAAATTCTGGTTTCTGCTTCTCCCCACTGCATGGGCTGTCCCAGATCAAAGCTTAAGATATCAAGCAGTTGTATAAATATACCCCAAGATTTTTCCATATCCTTTATGGTGAGGTGTTGAAATTCTAAGACTGGCTAATATGAATCCCTTGAAAAAACCCTCCTCCTCTTTTGCCACATTCCTGGCGTATCTTACAGTGCCACTGCCTGAAAGGTCTAGAAAAGCATAGAAGTGGACCAGTGAAGGAAGTGTGAGTATCCAGGTGGTTTGAACCGCAGCCTTTTTCTGAAGTGACATGAGAATCTGGCCTGTCATCTTTTGTAAAGTACTTCAGAGTTAGAAAGTACCCTGTACTTTTTTGTAAAGTAGTCTGCCTTGCATCCTCAAAGGGTGTCTGAAACTGCCCCAGACACACCATGAGCTCAGACAATGACTTTCATCTGTGTGCTCCTGTTTGCTATGATCTGTTCTTAGGTCAGACTGTGCCTTATCCACACAGGTACAATATGCATCACTACATATGTGATGAAAGGGTTTAAAGATTATCTTTGTGCTGCTGTGCCCCGCATGTTGCTGCTAACATGTCAACATATCTGAATTTGCTAATCTGACAAAAAGGGCGCAGCGGTGGAAGGATGTAGCAAGGATCCTGTTGTTCCTCTGTCTGTTTCTCCCTCCCTTATTGCATGCTCTGTCAGATTTGCTTGGGTGCAGGGTGGGACAACCCAAGGTTGCTCTGTCAAAAAGCCAGGCAAATGCTTCTCCAGTGCAGCCAGCAGCGCCAGGTGGGACTGAGTGCCATTGTTATACGCAGTCAGTATAATAACCAAAGTCATAATACAGGTGTGTGTTGCAGCAAGTGCTGTCACTGAGATTTTGTGCCAGTGGTATTCAGCTGGGAACATGTAAAATTTTTGTGTCTGTGGGGAATTTTGTGCCGCCTTTTCATACATCTGGCTGCTGGAGAGTGGATGGCAGCTCATCATGGGCTTTGGTGTGTCTCAGAGAGGGAGTTCCTTTGATCTTTTGCAGAGGCAGCTCCAGTGGTGCTAAAGCATCATGTTTGGATTCCTGTGCTAGATTTTGCCAGTGTCCCTTCTCATCCAGCTAGGAATTCACTATGATTTAACCTTGAACCTGAAAACTTTTTTCTAGCTCAAAGGCTCAAATATTTCTAACTTAAAAAAATCTGTCACTTTAATTCATCTGAGAAAGAACTAAAGCAATCCCACAAGTTCACTTTTGTTTGCTTAATACTAAGTCAGTTAACGCAGACGCAGAGGGGTTTCTCTCAACAAGGGACAGTAATGCTCTAGAGGGCAGGCTTAGCCTGTGTTGGAAAGAAGCATTTCCAGCTTAAGCCCAAATTCAGTCAGCTCAAATAACATTTAAGCTACGTAGCTTGCTTTTTATTCATAAATCAGACAAATCAATAATTGTTCAGAATGTGAAGGTTTTAATTTGCTGGCATTATATGATCGGTAAAGGCAGCATTAAATTAAAGATGATATTGTGATGAGGTCATGATGTCTCTGTGAGTATGCAAGTCACCTTTTCAGTGGTGTGGGCTTTTCTTTCTCTCTGGTATTATGTAGGGTTTGTATTGAAAATTAGAAAAGGTCAGCAGCATGTTATTTTAAGGTTTTTTAAAATAAGAAGGTTGCGGTTTCAGAGAATACAACATTTTAAGAGCACATGTTGCTCTTTCATAAAAACACTTGTAAAGAATTTACTGGGGAGGTCTTTGATCATCCCCTTAGCAGTGATATTCGTCACCTGATCTTGTCTTAATTGGTGGTGAAAAATTCTGAGGTGAAATACATTGTCTTATCCCACAAGCTCTAGTGTTTGTATGGCTGCGCGCTTACAGATGGCTGGGAGGATTAAAAAAATCTTTGATTATTGATGTTTTTAATGAAAATATCAATGTGGTTTGAAATGGTATAACTATACTGTGATCAGTGGAGTTGGTACAATATACCTTTCCTGAGGATCTACTCAGACCTGCTGTGGGCATAAGGCTGGTGTCACATCATAAGATGCAGATGGACTCACCAAAAACAGATTAGCAGCACTTTGGCATGGTGCAGAATGGCATTTCTCCTCCTGGCTTGTGAAGCTGCTCATCCACTTTTGGTCAGCTGAGATGCACTCAGCTGAGATGTACCAACAGGCACTCAGTTGCCAAAATGATTATCTTGACTTGAGTGATCCTGGAGAAAGGAGTCTGAAAGAAGGTGAAAGGAAGCTGACTTTATTCGGTGTTTTATGATTCTGTTTATTTTTATTCCCTATATATAAAAGCTAAGGGAAAAAACCTAAGATAAAAAGGATAAAGAAGAGCCCTAGACTGTTGAATAAAATCTTATCTTCCTTTTCTTTGCTTCTGGGCTGGTCAGTAAGGGTAGAGAAATAATCATCCTTGTTTATGAGTGAGGGGGTTGAGATCTGTAACAAGATGATGAGAGACAGTGTATAATTTAAATATCAGTTTGAAATGTCTGTCTTCTAATTATGGAGTGTTTATACAGCAATTTTGCTTTTTACTTTCTCTGGCTTTTTTTTTTTTTTCCCTCAGGGCTTTACAGCTCACCTTTTAAGGCATTCACAGTGTTTGGACATGGGGTGAAATGATTACTAGCCTGTATTGATCATTTTGTTTTAAATGAGGAGATACAGTTGCATGAAGCAAGGAACAGCAGACTTAAATTTTCCATTATGTTTTCACTCCTGGAGATAGTGCTTGGAAATGACTGTTTCTGTTGGAATGTCAGTGAGTTTCTGAATACTAATGGTCTTTTCTTGCGTTTCTTTTAAGGCTGACAAATGCTTCCATTTACATTTTTTTCTCCTGCAAAATTCTTGGTTCTCTTAGGAAGTAATCGTACTAAATGGGATTTTAAAACAAAGTGTCAGAAGAAATAGATTAGTTGTCTGTCTGTCTGTACATGATTACCAAATGAATTGTATATTAAAATGGTGGAGCAATGGGGCATGCAGATAGAAAAGATAATTTTTAAGGGATCTGTGAAAATTAGAAAGCCAATTACTATTCTGGCAATGGAGAATTTTTCACTAAACATGTCCCAGTAAAAGTTTAAATGCCTATTAGTTAATGTTTAACTGATTCTTAATAGCAGTGAAATCTAGTGACGGTGTGACTTCCACATGAAAATTAGTCTTACATTGGCTCTGTGAAACGGGGAGATACATCACTGTTAATATGGTAGCCCATTTATTACCCTGGTGTCTTAATTCAGCTGCATTCAAGGGCACTGAAGTGAGAATACCATAATCAGTTTGGGTAGGAATTTAAATTAGAGGTATGTCAACATGGTGGCTGTGCACTCGTCTGAAGGTCAGGAGAAAGGCAAGGGGAGCTTCAGGGAATGGGAGCTGTGTGAAATTGCTGACCCCAGCTGCTCTCAGCCACAAGCTGCTGTGAGCAAACCCTGACCCTGGGCTATGGAGATGCCTCTCACTTCAAGGGGTGCCATTGTCACTGAGGGCTTAAAGGCACGTGCTGCAAGGTGCCTAAAAGACCTTCCACTGAAATCTCTTTTACAGCTCTGCATGGAGCAAAACTGTATTCTAGATTTTTCTCCACCTGATCGGTCTTTGTTGCAATCAAGGTTGCCAGTGATCCACTAAGTATGTTTAATGGCATTTTGTCTCAGAGGGGCCTGAGTATTGCCAACAGGAATGGGGGAACACAGTAGCAATGTCTCTTCTGTTGCCTGGATTCAAATAGACCGTCTTGCCACAAGACTACAGGAGCAAACATAAGCCAAAGCTGACCTCCAGCAGCCATGTGTCTTTTTAAAGCACAGGATGCACACTCAGTGGGCCAAGCAGTGAACTCAGATGTGTGTAAAGATGGTATGTTGTATTAATATGAACTGACTTCTTTGATGCTGCAGTAATTTATAGGACAGTTTCTGCCCTCTGTGTGATTCAAGAAGGAATTTAGTCAGTACAGTGTTTTAAAAATAAACTCTGAGATAAGCTGAGCTGTTGGTTTGTTTTTTTCTTGTCTCAGGTATTTTAATTAATAAACTCTAGTATGTTATTTCAGAGGTACTGATGGCCTGGCATTCTGGCCTAGTCAGAATGATCTTCCACTTCTGACCTGACATTTGTAATTTCCAGTTATTTTTATTTCTAATCTGCTGAGATAAAAGAAGGACCAGAAAGAACCAAACTGCTCCTCTCCTCAGGTACGAGTAGAGGGAGAGTACTAAAACCTCCAAATAATGATCTCCTTGCAAAACCCTATCCTGTTCTGCCATAGCCTTGAAATTCCTACAAAGTTAAGGATCTTAAAGGGAATTGAGTTTTTCTCCCATGAACCACTATCACTGTAGCTGCCAGTGAGCCCGTTCCCTCTTGTCCGTGGGGGACAAGACATCTCCACCTTCCTTTTGCAGCAGGCCACCTGCCATGGACACACATGCATAAGGCTCGGGAATGGAGCAGAAGCCACAGCAGGAGGGGAGACTTGCAAATGCCCATCCATGTTCATTTCTGCCAGGAAGTCACTGAAGAGAATGCAGAAATATAAATACGGCTTTTCCTTTCTTGACTTAGAACTGCTCCTTTATCCACAGTGAGTTCTGAGCTAAAGGCTCTGAAACTCTGGGAAGGGTATGCAAGGTCCCAGGGGGGCTCAGTACTATGCCTGCATGTTCCACCTGGTCTTTTTCTTTTGCTGACCCATTGGTATCTGAGTACTATAGTTAGAGTTGCCTACTAGGGTGTTAGTGACTTGCAGTTCGAGACGTAAAGCCTGGGTTTTGCATGGAACTTTATTCCTTAGCAGAAACTAGGACTTTGCGTGTTTCAGGTTTCCAGTTTTGATTCTAGTCTTTTCTCCATTTCTTTTGATCATCCTCTATTCCTGTGTTATGAAAAGGAAACCCCACACCAAGACCATTGGTGCATCATCTTGCTACAATTTTCCCAGTTTAGAAATATACATGGTAACTGCATCTGTAGATCGGCTGTTAAGAAGAGTCAACAATAAGACTAGTTTTTCAGGTTTCATCTGCTTTTTTCATGTGGGCTCTGATTGTGTCCACATGTAAGTGTAAGAATGAGTACCCCTGTATAAAATTGAATTTGTCTGCAAAAGATGAATTGTTCATTTAAATGATTGTAGAACCGTATTGAGCACCTTTGAATCAAAGTATTATGCATGAGTGCTTGAAATATGACCAGTAATTAATAAAGTGAAAAAGTTGAGGCTTTCAGTATTACTAGTGTGGTGTTCTGGAAAAGATGTTCGGAAGATGAAGCTTAACAGTCTGTGAAATCTTTTTCTTTAAACTTTTAGAAAGGTTGCCCTTAAACCTTTACTTCTGATATAGGCAAAATGGTTTAGATTGAATTAAGATGGACCTGATTTTTCCATCCAAACATGAAATAAACACAATCTAACTTTTTCCTTGACGTTATAGCCCCCCCCATTATAGTATGTGTGTTTAGTCTTGTTCTCATGTGAGATATTTCTTCAGCTTGATTAATTTACCTTTGTTCAGTATTGCCAGAGAGAAAATGTTCAGAATCCAAAAGCCAGTCCTGAAGAACTGTAACAGGCCCTACAAATTGAAAATTTAAGTACAATAAATAGTAAGTTTGTGTTCCCTGCCATTTTACTTGTGATATTTTAGAGTATGTTTCTTCTGGCATGTACAGGTTCCACACATGTAAATTTTATTAAAAGCTTAAATCATCATGCACTCTCTTCATTCTAGTACTGGGGCTTTACATGGACTTCATTATTCTTAATATTCTTTTAAAGTTGCAAAAATCTACAATGTTGCCAATAGCCTACAAAACGTCATGGCTGTCTGGGTCTACATACATGCGAGAAGTGCGTTCTCATTAGAGAACTGCAGTTTGTCTTGTTCTGGAAAATGAAAAGAAGAAATTACAGGAAATGATGGAGAGAAAGTATTGGTTTTCACGTGAAGGAAATGGAGAGACACAGTGGTAAGTGCTGGGGAAGAAACAATTTTTCAAACATTTCTTGGCACAGATATCTCACAACTCAATAGTTGGGAAAGAGAATTAATGGGCAGATTCTGATCCAGATGCTTTGGGCTTTTTTTGGAAGGCAAATAATGTGCATAGTGCTGTAACTGATTGGCCTAAATGATAAGGTGTCTCCTTTGCTCTGCTTGAACTATGTTGTGCATTTATGTCTTCAGAGAAGTAAATAGTAACATTAAAAGGTGATTTAATCTTGTGAGAAAGGTGTAATAAGGAGCAATGACTGGATGTTGAAGTCAAATTCAGAGAAGAAACTAGACAAACATGATACAATATGTTTACAGCAGTGGGGCTGGACTAAGCACTGAGAGAAACGAGCAGTTATAGTGGTAGTTGCTCTGTCCACTGGAGTTTCAAGCTGAAGCACAAGTGGCGAGCTCAGCACAGGGTGGCTACTTGACTTCTGCACAAGTGCTGTCCACTGAGCTGAGAGGGCAGTGGGGTGCAGGTGTGCCTGTACACTCACTGCTCAGCCAAAACCAACAGGGTTGTTCTCGTCAGTTGTCAGACACAGGCTCTCATCTTGGTCAACTGAAGAATGGTCTGTATTTAATTGCAATAAAGATGTGTGGACCACTTTAGAAAGAAGGGCAGAATTATTGGAAATCTCATCTAATTGTACTATGTCTTGCCATTTAAGGCTCTTAAGAGATATTATGCTATGCTGCTGAAATTAAGCTCTTTTTTAGTCCTGTCATGGACTGCATTAATATAATACTATAAATATGCTGGAGCTGAGCAGTAGGGTATCCAATCTCACTGTACTGTAAAGCCATCACTGCCGTGCTTATAGAAATGGTAAGTCTCTGATATTTTGTCAGTTATTATTAACAAATACCAGAATGGAAATTGATGATCAGTCTTAATAAAAGAACTGATTGTGCAATTTACATCAAGGCAGTTTTAATAAAACACCTAATCCTTAAATGTGTGTAATTAGATTTACATATTCATATCACTGCAATTAGAAGTTGGTATTTAAAGGGCACACTTCCTGTTTCACATGCTTTTAATCTCTCTTCTCAAGATTGCTTTTCAAATTGCAAAGTTAAGGTAAACACACTTGTTTCATTTTTCCCCCCCAGGCAAGTAATATTTTTTCCTCTGGAATGAAATGTATGTATTTAGTTTGGTTTCTGCTAATCTGTAAAATAGATAAATAAGTAAAAAGATAATCTCATTCAGCATTGAAGACTTTCAAACCTTTAAAACAGTGTGGGGGTAAACAATTCTTTTTCCAAGTGTTGAAATGTTCTGGCATACAGCTTAAGCTTCCTTGCTTCCCAGCCATGTGTCTTTGCTATCTAAAGCAAAGACATTAGTACAATCTTTAACAGATAAAGGTCATGTACTGCAAACTGCCTCGTTAGTTTCAGACCCTGCACAGACTTCCCCAGCCCCTTTGGTCAAATTTACGATAGTTCTGTGAAAGGCATTTGCAAAGTCAGTGGGGATTACTTCCAAAATCAGAGAGAAGCATCCCTGTGATTTTTATAAAACTAAAGTCTTGCAGTGGAAGATGCAGTTGGAATCTATCCAGCCCAAGTCACAGAAGGCAAAGGCGAGGACTGGGGGAATGAAGAACTGCCTGCTGTAAGAGATCAGGTTTGAGACCACCCAAAGAACCCGAAGGTGCGTGAATGTATGAGGCCTGATGAGATGCAGCCATGGGTCCTGAAGGGCACTGGCAGATGAAGTGGGCACTATTTGAGAAGTTGTGGCAGTCCAGTGAAGTTCCCACTAACTGGAAAAAATTAAACATAACTCCCATTTTTAAAAAGGGAAAAAAGGAGGATCCGGGGGCCTACAGGCCAGTCAGTCTCCTCTCAGTGCCTGGCAAGATCATGGAGCAAATCCTCCTGGAAACTATGCTAAGACACGTGAAAAAGAAGGAGGTGACTGGTGACAGCCAGCAGGGCTTCAGTGAGGGCAAATTGTGCTAGGCAAATTTGGAGGCCTTTTATGACAGGGTTAGTATTGGTGGACAGGGGAAGAACAACTTGGACTTGTGCTAAACATTTGACATGGCCTCACACAAGATCCTTGTCTTTAAACTGGAGAGACATGGATTTGATGGATGGACCACTCTGTGGATAAGGCATTGGCTGGATAGTCACACTCAGGGTTGCAGTTAACAGCTCAATGTCAGAGTGGAGGCTGGAGACGAGTGGTGTTCCTGAGAGGTCGATGTTGGGACCAGCACTGTTGAACATCTTTTTGAGCAACATGGACAGTGCGATTGACTGTGCCCTGTGCAAGTTTGCTGATGGCACTAAGCTGTCTGATGTGGTCGACACACTGGAGGGAAGGGATGCCATCCAGAGGGACCTTGACAAGCCTGAGAGGTGGGCCCATCCAAACCTCATGAAGTTCAACAAGGCCAGTGCAAGGTCCTGCACCAAGGTCGGGGCAATCCCAGGTACACCTACAGGCTGGGCAGAGAATGGATTGAGAGCAGCCATGAAGAAAAGGACTTGGGGATGTTGGTTGATGATAAGTTCAACATGAGTCGACTGTGCTTGCAGCCCAGAAAGCCAACCGTGTGCTGGGCTGCGTCAAAAGATGCATGACCAGCAGGTTGAGGGAGGTGATTCTGCTCTTGTGAGATCCAACCTGCAGTACTGTATTCAGCTCTGGGGCCCCCAAAACAAGAAGGACATGGACCTGCTTGAGCAAGTCCAGAGGAGGGCCACAGAGATGATCAGAGGGCTGGAGCACCTCTCCTATGAAGACAGGCTGAGAGAGAGGCTTGTGGAGAAGAGAAGGCCTGGGGAGACCTTAGATCAGCCTTCCAATAGCTAAAAGGACTTACAAGAGATCTGGAGAGGGGATTTTTACAAAGTCATGTAGTGATTGGACAAGAGGGAATGGCTTTAAACTGAAAGAGGGTAGATTTAGATTAGAGATAAGGAAGTAATTCTTTACTGTGAGGGTGGTGAGGCACTGGAACAGGTTGCCCACAGAGGTTGTGGAGGTCCCATCCCTGGCAGTGTTCAAGGCCAGGTTGGACGGGGCTTTTGAGCACCCTGGTCTAGTGGAAGGTGTCCCTGCCCATGGCAGGGGGATGGGAACTAAATGATCTGCAAGTTCCCTTCCAACCCAAACTATTCTATGATAATGAGCTGTGCTGAGCACGCTGTGGTGCTGCACATCTCTAGGTGGCGTGGCTGTCACAGCAGTCTTGGCCTGGCTTTGATGCTCGAACCCCTAGGTTTGAAGGAAGTTTCCCCTGAGCAGGCAGCTGCCTCTATCTGCATCTCAGCCGTCTGCAAGGAGACTGAAGCCACCCACTGCTCTTTATGTGTTACACTTCCCTCTGCCTCTCCAGAACACTCTCTCATCCCGAAGGCACCACAGAGCCTACCCTGTATGCCTTCCTGCAGGAATGTATCTGCAGCGCTGCTGGTGCTGAATGGTAACTGCATTTGGTAAAAGTTTATTTTGCACTTCAAGTAGCCTATGTTGATAGATATGCTTTGGAGGATTGCTGCTTCAGAGCCCTGAACTTTCTTAGATCATATAAAGACTTAACATTATATAAAGACCTAAAAAAAAAAAAAAAAAAAAAAGTTAAACGTGACCAGGATGACTAATTCAGAACATTGAAATGAAAGATGAAAATAAGACAGGGAATGAGTTAATGCTTATGTTCTGCTGACCATACATGTTTCAGTATGAAATGCTTTCTCATCAACTGGCATAAATTCCAATGGCTGTAGTAACCCTGTGGTACAACTGCCTTTCTTTTACTCAGGCAACCACTGAGGATAGTTTTACCTGTCTTTTTAGGAGCATATAGAAGATGCTATTTGTTTTGCGTATGCTGGGAGAAATAAACTGCCTTTTTTTTTTTTTTTAATTTCTTTTTCATTATGATCTTGCTTTCTGATCTCCTTAGTTAACCTCTGGTTTCCTGTGTTTGAAAGGATGTTGGTCTTTTTTTGTTGCTATCTCCCCCTGCCCCTTTTTTACTTTCTTCTTTTTTCCCTATCCATTTATTTTCCCCCCTCCCCAGGTTTGTTTTTCCTTTTTTCCCCCGTTTTTCCTTTTTTATTTTTCTCTTCTATCTTTTTGCCTTTTTCTATTTTTATTTCTTATTTTCCCTTTTCGTTTTTCCTTTCCTCCTTTTTATATTTTTCCTCTTTCTGCCCTCCTCTTTTTTTCCTTTTTCTTTTCCCTTTTTCCTCTCTGGTAAGTGGTGCACAGTCTTTGGCCAGGTGGGGTCCAGGTAGTCTATGATGGAGACACTGAAATGCTCTGCATCTTGGCATGCATCTGGAACCAGAGCCCATGGCCAATGGATGGAGAACGAGAGGCTGCAAGGGTTCTGCTGGTGAGCTGAGTCCTGCAGAGAGCTATAGGGTGGGCTGCCCAGTTAAAGTCACCCTACAGACGCTAGCTCAGAGCTCTGCTCTCCTGTGTGATAGGGATAATGATTTTCTTGTTGCCATCTTGAAGGCAGGTTGGAGCAATGTAGGTCCAACTTCTCCCACCCCAGACCTGAAGCAACGTGTGTACTTTCTCTGGTTAAAATTATCCAGAACTGTTGGTTTCATCTGTGTGGCATGTGTAAAGATAAACAGAAAGAGAGCGGTTCAGAAGACTTTTTTCCCCTGTTGTCACATACATAGCTAGGGAGTCACCTTTTCCTATTTTGGAATCTTGTTTTGCTGCTGTGCACAGAGTGAGAAGCTCTTCTCACTGAAGAAAAGGTGACTGTAGGAAAGTGAGAAAACAAGTTTAGGAAGAACTAGTTCTGATGTAGGAAAACTATGATGTACCTTAATTGCATTTATTTGTGGCGACAGAGAAAAGGCATGCCTATAGCATCTCTTACGGATATCAGTGCTCCTGCAAACCCAGTCTTGCCCCAAACCAGAGTAGAAATTGAGGTAATGGACATCCCTACAAGATGGGAAGGGAGTGCTGCAAATGTGAATGTAGAGGGAACAGCTCTGATTTATTCATTCCCATGAATGAATAATGAATGAATAAATTCTTTGCCCATAGGATGCAGCC
This sequence comes from Strigops habroptila, assembly GCF_004027225.2. Lineage (NCBI taxonomy): Eukaryota > Metazoa > Chordata > Aves > Psittaciformes > Psittacidae > Strigops > Strigops habroptila. The sequence continues at coordinate 35,403,339 of NC_044281.2, forward strand.
TAAATGCTGCATCCTATGGGCAAAGCAGAGACCAGAATCTGGGATGTTTTTACATCATTGACTTGGCAAAGGGGAAAGGCCAGGACTTGTTGCTTTTGGACACATTTTTGCAAAGCTCCACAGGCAAAATTGTCAGGGTTGGAGTGGTAGGGGAGAAGAGGACAATGTGGTCTAAACTGCAGTTTACAGCAACTTCATGAAGTTATAATCCTTGGGGGGCAGCTTGGCTGGCACTCCTGGAAGAACATGGGGATGAGTTACTTCCTACCAAACTAAGCATCCATTGTGCTTCTTCCATGGCTTTGTCTCTTTTCCTTATAAGCAGTGAAGAGAAAACGGATTTCATAGTTGACTAAGCACAAGTTTTTCTTTAGTTTGAGTATGCACTGCTACAGCAAGCTTAGTTTTTCATACATGCTCAGTTCTAAATATGATATTCTGAAGAATTGACTAACATCAAAGATGTATTCAAAATCAATATTTGTGTAACATATTAATGGAATTCTGCTGAAATGGTACTGGTTATATAGGTGCTTTAGTTTCGAACAGTTTAGAAGCATGAAATAGCATGTGAGGTAGAGAATTGCAATTGAAAATGAAACATACTGTGGGAAGTGTTACATTTAATAGAAATGTGACTGTTTCAATACCTCTGTTATATTTCATAAGTCTGAAGTAAAATGAAAAAGAGAGAGATCAATATGTTATTGGTGTCTTCAGTATCACATTTTATAAATTGCCTTTCTTGACCTTGGCAACGTATGATGAGCCTGATTAGATTAAACACAATGAATTCGATGTGCCTAATTCAAATCATAATGAACTTCGTTCTACATTACAGTGATATGAAAAGTTTGATACATTTGGCAGCCATCTATTTACAAAAGGTTTCCACAGTGGAACAAGCAGAGCACAGTGTCAGAAACACAAACACCCTAAGAAGCAGCTGGCTCTTCCACTGATGAGAAATAACTGCACACTTTTGGACCAGTAAGCTAGCAAGGAGTTAACGCCAATGTTAACTCCTGAACGCCTGGACTTACTTGTAGTGGCTGACATATGGCTTGCTATTTTTTTCCTACTGATTTTTGTTACTGCAAAGCATCTTTTACATGTAGCTTTACCGGCCTGCTTTTGCTGCTGATGGTGGAACTCTGTATTTTCCTTATTTCTCACCATTGGCTCGGTGTCAGACTGATCAGGACCATGTAAGTGGTTATCACCACTTCAAGGAATGCCAAGGTGCAAGGACAGGAGATATCAGTCATCATCACAAGTCAATTCGTTAAAGAGGAGGAACTGTTTTAAGTAGAAACTTCCATGCCGAAAGGGCAATAACAGGTAAAAGTGTTCATGTAATTTATTCAAAGAATTTTGTGATAACTGTCAAGTTATTCAACAGTTTTCTCTTATTATCATTTACTTCATGTATCTTGACTTGGCAAAGCCTTTAGGAAGACATTTAATCAGAAGTATGCAAATGGTCCTGCTAGCTTCAACAGGAAATTGGCACTTAGGAATAGCAAATCTTAAATATTTTCAGAAATGTTGAGACATATTGGTACTAGTTACATACGATGAGTTATGCAGTCGTCGTCATCATCTTTTTTCTTTCTTTTCTCTTCAGTGCAGTTGGAGAAATTTCCCTAAGCAGAGCTGAGCAAATTGTTCTAGATGCTACTGGGTGACCTGAACCAAAAATGTTTCTGGTTCCATGGAAAACAGAAATCCTAGGAAGTGAGGAAAGAAAGATTTTTTGATCAAATAAAACTTTTTATTCATCACTAATTTTTTTTTTTTAATTGGATGTGCTAAGTAACACTGGTCCCAAAATAACACTTCAAATTAAAAATCCAATGTGCTTTACTTTGAAAATGTTATCTTTCTTTCTGACGTACGTATTGCACAATGCCATTTTGCAAAGGTGCTGGTTCCTCCGAACTGCCTTCCACAGAGAATGAACCATTTATAAGAAAAATTAATTTGGCTTTCCTTCTCTCACGATTTCTTGAATAGAGTTAGTCAAGTGTTTCAAATACTTAGCAAGTGCTACATATTGTCTTTGTTTCCTATCCATCATGATAGAAACAGGTAAGTAGGGCATACGAGGTTGACACCCTAACTCTGGTTATATGTACTTATATGTGATTCATACTGTGTCTTTCCTTTCTTCATGAATTGAAGACTTTGCAAAAGAGGCTAAAGGCTTAAATTCAGGCAGCCTAATTTCTGCCTCAGTTTTTGTACATGTTTTCTACTGCTTGGCCGTAGATCTTCAGAAATGTTTACCGGAAAAAATATTTTGCAAAGGAATTTAGGGGAAAATTAGTCTGAATCTGGGCTTAGAGTGTCTATCTCCATGTTACAAACAGGTTAGCTAAAGCACATGCAATGAAACAACTCTCCCAAAGTCACCCTATAAGAGAGGTGGAGAAGTGAGAGCCAGAAGCTGGTGGTCCAGCTCCTCCCTGTTTCCCGTGTGCAGGGTTATACCTGTATACCTGTATACCTGTATACATGTATACCTGTATACCTGTATACCTGATTCACCAGCACGCTGGTGAAGTACGATGAGTTCTCTATGTTTGGTTGTGCATGTTTCATTGTCTTTATCATAGGGCAGCAAGGGGACCTTCAGAGCTGCAAATGCTTCAGTCATTCCATTTTGGATATTACAGTGATCGTATTTTTGATTGTGGAACTGTGGCAATATTTTGAAATCATATGTGTGCCTTCTGTTTCCTTATAACCACCTAGGTTCAGGATGCCTAGAGACAAATGATATGGAAAAAGGCCTCCGTGACATAGGTCCCTATTGGCACTGACTGTACAAGTAGAAAGACACCTAGACAGAAGGTAAGAAAAGCCTCTTTAAATTTTTTAACTTCACTGATGTAAAGCCTAATGAGGTGATTTTAATTTATTTGGCTACCAGCAACGGTATTTAAATGAAGCACATAATTTGTTAAATACTAACAAATATGCTTCGGGCTGTAAAGCTAATGTAATTTTTTGCTTCACTGGTAGCCTTGGAGGCATTTGATTTCCCCTTGCCCAAACTTCAGCTTCATCTGTAAGCAGGCCATACCAGCAGATTTGATCAAGCCTTTTTGTTTGTCACATTTTAAAATGTGGCATTTTAATTTCTTCCTTAGCCTGTTGGACCCTTCCAAAGCCATTGCTGCCTGTTCATCTGACATTTCAAATGTGTGTCTGTGCAGGAACACCAAGTGAGCCATGCTGTCTGCTCAGCTTTTGTTCCACCAAACATGTTATCACTTGCATATACATAATTCTGCTGCTTGGTTTGTTTCTCACATTGTGTTCAGCTTAGGCAGTGAAGGAGTTTCTGACAATTGGACACTGAAACCTCCTCCAATCATTTTGTCAAACGGAAGGCTATAGATTTTAGGACCTTGTCACAGCTTTAATTGCAAGTACTTACATGCATCCTGAATCTAAATTTTCTTTATCTTTTATTGGCCTTGACCCTGTACTTGTGAGACAGAGCAGGCAGCATGGAGTCCTCTGGAACCATCATAAGCTAAATGCTCACACAATGTCACGCTTACTACCTTGCTCAAGGAAGAACATGGGATATTTGAATACCTAATAGGTTCTATGTATAATTTATTATTTCAGAGTATTTTATGAAGGTTATGTGGTTATTTTGGGAGAGAGAGGAAAGGGAGTATTGTTTGATTATTTTCCAGACAGAATGATGTATGAAGCTCCAGAGAGCTATTTTAACCATGTGACACACATAAAACTGGACTAAGAGGTAGTTTGCATGAGAGATTTTTTTTTTTTTGGTGAGAATTCTTTCAAAATGAAGCCACATAAATATTGGGGTTTTTTATAATGACTGTAGTTGCAGAGAGTTTGATGGACATTTTTAATACATCAAAGTAAATTGCTATTAGAGGGAAAAATGAAATGCTTTCCAGTTATAGAATATTGAAATGAATGTGCATCTGTGGAGATACTGGAAGTGCTTTTAGGGGCCAAGACCAGTCTTAAAAGACGAAAGAAATGTTGATTGTAATAACTGTGTTCGGTAAAAACAAAAGAACAACACTGAAAATTTTCAAGTAATATACAGAGTTAATACAATGTTCTTGCAGGAACATTTTGCTGGGAAAAAGGGGAAATATTCTTTTGTTCCAGATAGGGGGAGGAAAAGCATTATTTGACTCACAAATCTTCTGAAAGAACATTTACGTTCTCTGTCAAATATATGCAAATTAAACCATATTTTAGATCTTTTCACTGGGTCCTGCTGGATGGAACATGTCTCAAGGGCAATCCAAGGAAGGGGAACATTTGATAAACACACGTGGCTCTGGGCAAAGCTCTGTGCATCCCCAGGCAGCCATGATGGCAGTGAGCTTTCTGCTGTACCGCACGTTTTTTCCTCCTCCTTCAGGCTCTGAATCAAATCGATTTGAAATCATTGGAGCTCTCTCTGTAGACTTCAAAAAGCTCTGGATCAAGCACTGTGGAGGAAGTGCAGGTCAGGAAGTACTGATCTGAGCTTCATTTCCTTTTGCTTTTCTTTTCCCTTACTTGCCCTAATTTCAGAAAGGAACATGCTATATTCCATCTGTTCTCAAACAGTCCTGGGCCATGAGCCACCAGAGCCTGGCACCGTGTTACTGGGCTGTCAGAAAAGGAAGGAGCACAGTTTTTCTGTTCTCCTGACTCCCTTAATGGCTGGCTCCTTCCACCAGATCGTCTCTTCCTTTCTTATTATATGGTGCAGTGGAAGAAAATATCTGGCATCTTAATATCAGTTTTTGGTAATCTGGTTTTCAGCTGTGAGATGAACATCAGATGCTTACATGGTTTCTCTACCCACACACAATGTGTGTTTGTGTGCATATAAATTTATACTATACCATTGCTGTTATAAAACTTTTCAGAATTTAAAAATTACTATGAGTGGGTATTATGTGAGAGAGGCAGAAATAAATGATGTCCCCATCCTGCTACAGGGATAACTGCTATTGCTTAGCTCTTTTTGCATCTAATGGAAGGACAAAAGACTGCCTGGAATCATGATGGTGAAAACGGATTCAATTTAGGAGGCAAAATAATCCACTTAAAATTCTTCCATCTGCATGCAAATAGGTGTTTTTTCAGGCAGGCCCAGACAGGCCTATGGCCATTTGAAAACCAGGGACCAAATATTCTACCTTCTTCCCTCCCTGCCTCTGTCCTTCCTGGTGTTCAGCTTCATGTCCTTTCCCCTCCCTTCCCTTCCCTTAAAACTTTCTGATAACTGAGCATAACAGTGCTTGCAAAGGGTCAGGGCAGGCCAGAGTTGTTGTGATTTAGGGGTTAGATACTCTGGCGAGGGAAAACTTGAGGCATAGCCAACCTCTTCCAAAGGGCAATACTGCAAGGTTGGATTTCACTTGTCAAAATAAGCAACAGTGCTATTCTGGAAACAGCATCTTCTCTTCCAGCAAAACCTCTCTTTTGATCACATTCAACGTCTACATTTGTGATGACCTTCCTGTAGCACAGGAATTCTGCTTCAGGCAGATTTTTGCACAACAAGATTCTTGTAATCCCCTCCTCTGGTAGAGGAAAATACATTTTGTAGTGAAACATTTTCTGGAGATGCAATCTTAGGCACCCTTCCCACCTCTTCTTCTTTCCTTCATACCAAAGGGTGATTCCTAAGTGACACAAGAAGATGCATTTTGCAAAGCAAGTTTATAGTTAGTAGTTTAATGTATTTGTGAGATAAGCAGTATCACTGAAAATATAACTCTCCCTCCCATTCCTTACCCCAAAGAAAACGGAGCAAAACCCCAGCTTTTACAAAGTACTGAAAGCTTCTAACATGGTATACAGGGGATGTAGTACGAAGTTTGAAAGAAGATTAGCCAGGGAAATTTCATGTTAATATGTCAAACACCATTGCTTGTGGGTGATCTCCCCTGCTTGCTGCTGCTTTCTGTGCTGCTTCCTAACATTTGAGCCCTTCCTGTTTGTCAGAGGGGAGCTGTGGGTTCATGTGGAGACCAGCATTAGCATTGACAGCCCATGCAAGTGCCCACACAGACACTGCATGTTGTTGGAGTGGGTTGCTGAGGTCCCTCAGCAAAAAGTGTGAGTCTAGTGTTTAGCTGAACAGTGAAAGAAACTGAACTGGGGGGAAAAAAACCCAAAAACCTACCTGGCTTTTCTGGAAGTTTACCCAACAGTTAGCTGGTGACTTACTTGGTAACTCTAGGGTGTTACAGGTTTCCATGGTGGCAGACTATCAAGAAAAAATGTGAACTGGCATTTTCCACCCCTGCAGTTCTGTAGCACCTTGAAATAGAGGAGTTTGCTCACAAATTGCATCTCGAGCTAGAGGGTGAAAAAGCTGGAAAATAGACCATCCACCCAAGGAACTTGCTGTTCCTGCCCAGAAATCTGGAAGGGGTAGAAAGTAATGCAGGTCTGCTATACTAGCTTTCTGCCAAAGGAGTTTTACTCTGAGGACAGATCTACCAGGAACATCCATTTTTGTGCACCAAATTCTTTGCAATTTACCTGTATTCATTGTGGTTTCTCCCTTACATGTCTACAGACAAGAGTCTGGAAACGCTAGCAGATGTAATATTTTTACAATAGAACCATTTTAACATGAAAAACACTCTTTAGGAAAGAGGACACAACAAAAATCATACAGACAGATGCATTAATTTTTTTTGTCTGGTATGAGCAGACCAAAAATATCATTTTCAAAAATGAAGTATGGAAATCTCAGGGGGAAAACAACAGAAGGAGTCAGTGATTAATCATGCAATAGCAAGGAAGAAAGCAAGTATACAGAATCCCTAGGTATATTTGGACAACAAGCTTGGTATGAGTGAGCAGTGCGCTGCTACAGCAAAGAAAGCCAACAGGATGCTGGGTTACATCAACATCTTTATCACCTGCAGAGATAAAGATGTCATTATCCCACTATTCTCGGTGCTTGCCAGGCCATGCCTGGAATACTGTGTTCAGGTTTGGTCCCCACTCTACAGAAAAGATGTGGACAGGCTGGAGAAGGTCCTGAGAAGGGCCACAAAGATGATTGAAGGACTGGGAAGCCTGACCTGTGAGAAATGGCTGAGAGAACTGGGTTTGTTCGGCTTTGAGAAAAGAAGGTTCAGGGGCAAACTTATCACCACATTCTTGTATTTAAAGGGGGCCAACAGAGAAGATGGAGATTCCCCTTTTACAAGGACTGACATGGAAAAGATGAGGGGTAATGGGTACAAGTTACTCCTGGGGAGAGTCTGGTTGGACGCAAGAGGAAAATTTTTGAGAATGAGAACAATGAGCCATTGGAATAATCTCCCCAGGGAAGTGGTGGATTCCCCAGCACTGGACACCTGTAAGATTCAGCTGGGCAGGGTGCTGGCCATCTTGTCTAGACTATGCTTTTGCCAAGAAAGGTTGGACCAGATGATCCTTGAGGCCCCTCGCAACCTGGTATTCTATGATTCAATTTCATACACAGGGTTATATTTTTCTTTGGAACTCTAATTCAAATGGTTTTTAAGCAGTCATGTAAGAAGACACTGGCCTAGAGTCAGGATGTAATTAATAAGATGAAATAAAACTCTGAAAGAACTGTTATTCTCTCTTTTCTGAAAAGAATCATAGAATCATAGAATAGTCAGGGTTGGAAAGGACCTTAAGATCATCTAGTTCCAACCTCTCTGCCATGGGCAGGGACGCCTCACCCTAAACATTATGTTAGTGTTCTTAACAGGATTACAAACCAGAAATAGGTACAAAAAGCATATGGGCCTGATTCTGCTGCCTGCCTCTGGTGTTCTTACTTGTACCTGCTTGGAGCAGGTTCAAATGAGGAACTCCCTTGCCATCACGTTTTACTCTGATGCTAAGAGTCTGTCCTAATTAAAATGTGGGTAAAGCTTATAAAGCAATGTGCTGCAAGGAGAAGGAAATACAGTGGGTTTATGACTTAATGCAAATATCCTAATTCAGAATTTCAGTGTTATAGCCACAGTGGGATTGAAGTCTACATGACGAGTGGCAGGGTCCTCAGCTCTTACTTGTATAAACTGTTTATTAAAGGCTGTGCTCTGCCAAGCTTCCTTAACCATTTCAGTGCAGCTGCATCTGTTGTCATTCCCAGAAAAGAGGGGCGATGTAGATCTATCATTCAGGTCCCTGGGGAGCTCAGTCAGACCCTTCAGAAGAAGAAAATCTTTGTAGAATTATGAAAAACTATTCCCAACCTCCATGAGGTAGTGAAGGCAGAAACACACCTGTCCCTTAGCATCCCCTCCCTTGACAGGGATGTTTAACATAACTGCATATTGCCTCATTGCTGTGTGCACAGACAACCCTCTCTGAATGACAACTCACACCAGACATCTGACATCTTACTGGGATGAAAACGTTTCAAGAATTGTTATTAATTTGGAGGTGGAATTTTATGTTTGAACCACATATATAGCTACATATATATTAAATTTGGCTTAGCTTTTTTCACATCCTTTTAAACAATCTGCCAATAGGTAGTTTAGGACATGGATATGACAAAATAAAGAAAAGTGTAGCATGCTGAATTTAAATAGAATCTTCTGCATAATTGTATAGAATTTGCATTATGAGTTACATGTAGAACTGCATGTCATTTAGTAAAGAGAATGGTATATTTTTAATGTGGATTTTCACAGTTGGTCCATTGATGGCAAGAGGAACAGCAGTGTAAAAGACTTTAATAACAATATAGGCTTACTTTTTTCCCTAGCCAATGGAGTCTGTTATCCTCTAAGTGCATTCCCTTATTCTGGCTTTCCTGATTTCCCCTTACATGTGTGTCACTGCTGCAACAAGACCCAAAATGCTATGGAGATTAATTGAACAAATGCTTTTTTTAATCTATTTTTTAAAAGAGCCATCATGTAAAAATGTTTTTACCTCTGTCAGCTCTCTTCACAAGCAGTATAATACAACTTATTTTCATTTTCTTAGCTGATTTGTGCTGTCATATACTTTAAGCCTTTCAGTAAATCAACTTAAATATTTTACCTTACTATCTGTAACCAAAAGGCCTTGCTTTTATTTTAATGTCAATATATTTGGCTTATATGGGCCTTTTAAATGGTTCACAGTATATATTAACAAACCTGTTGAACAGAAAATAATAATAGTAATAATAAAGCAAACCAGTTTTCATTGATGGAAGTTACCAGCTGTTTTCAATGAAAATGAAACAAGGGCTATGAAAGATTTAAAACAAACGCATATGAAATTATGCCATCAGGTTTGCAGATGAAGCAAACAAAACTGCCATTTTCTGCTCATGTGGAATTATGTGGGTATTGCAATTTACCTTCTATTATTTTAGCAGGGGCTGAATTGGAGCCATCTGCAGTTCTACTATATAAGCATGAGAGAGATTGTGAGAGCTCTATGTTCACATCCCTTTGATACTATAATGGATTTCTGTGATAGAAGAAAATAAGAAATAAGGAATGATTCTGAGAAGAAAGAGAAGATCGATTGGAGAATTTGGTTAACACTTGGATAAGCAATTCTAAATTCTGGATTTTCAGTAATAGGCAGAACTGCTCAGAACTTGAGAAAACCCATCTGAGCTGAGGCTTTTGTTCAAAAGGTTTGAGAAAACAAAATGAAACAAAGCAAACTCTGAGTAGGTATCTGCAATAGAAGGAGAGGAAATGGAAGAGCCAGTTACCTCAACTGAAAGAAAGATTATGCATCAGCATTGATTAGTTCCCTAAAGAAGCCCTGCCATTATTTAACTTGCACTTGGCATTTAAACTGGGTGAAGGAACATGAATGAAGTTAGGTTTTATATCTCCGTGTGTGCACTTTCAATGCAGTTGTACCATTCAGTTAAGCCTGATGGTTTGATTTACATTCCCAGATTGTGGCATTTTATGTTTGGGAAAGAGAATATAATTCTGAGGACAAGAATGAGATGGCTCTGATGCAAATAGCTTTTTTGAAACAACTTTCTTTGGCTTTCTTTTTTAATTGTTATTTTTAAAGATAAAAATAAGGAATTTGCTGTACTTGTAAGACGTAAGGAAGAAATCCCCTATAGTGGAGGTGTTAGCCATTACAAAACATCCATGTTCAGTCCCTGCCTTATTAGTCCCTCAGGCAGAGTGGAGATAAGATCCTGCAAGCAGTTCTTACTTTGAGAGGGTGTATCAAATCCTACATCTCCCTAGCAATGAAAATGTATTTATGAGTGTAAAACTCCATATTCCTTGGGGCTGGGGAAGGGATGCATTACACCCATTTAAATCTAATGTAATTTTATTTGTATATCTAAATCGCAGCAATTATTTGGTGTGCATAAAAGTCGCAGACTCGCAGTCTGAGAGGAAGAGTGGAGATGGTATTGGTTTAGGGCAGCTACAAGCCATTTCTGTATCCTCCTGGGCCTTTGGCACCTGGTGAAACCAAATGGCCATAGAGGTCTTCTAAAGTTACTGCAACTCAGACAATGGACCAGCACGGCTTCCTGCTCAGGCCCTCAAATGGCAGCCTGGGAGTGATCTTCCTCACCAGCCTTGCTGGAGTGGAGAGTGGTGATGGGGGGCAGCTCAGGCTACCCAGCTCAGGGACTTCAGGCTGAATTGAAGCTTTCCTGAAATTCTGATGCTGTTACATGGTAGAAAAGTGCCCTTATGAAACAATTACTTCATTTGGGATTTAAATCTAGAGGTATCCTTTTTACATGGATGCTTTGCTCCACCTGCCTAGAATAAATGGAAGACAGAAGGGATTAATGTCCTATTTACCATAGCTGGTTCTCACAGCAACAGGCAGCATAGCTACAGCATGGTGACAACATTTCTCAAGACCAAGTTGAGGGTTAGAACGAAAGGCAAAATAAGAAACCTGCATAATCAGAGGTATTGATAGAAGCTAGCAAGATTAACTGGTAGGCTTCCTTCTGTGTAGGATGTGATAAAACTGCACTTTTAAATCAGTAAGATATTCTCATGTAATAAATGTCCAAATTTTTTTCTTCTCCTGTAGTTTAGCTCTGGTATTCAGGATGATCTCAAACAACATTCCTCCCAAAATTTATTTTAGAATATAGGGGTTTGTCATGAGACACACCTAGTTTAACTGGGAATAATTCAGAAGAGAAGATGTCCCAGCGCATTCCCATGTGTGGTGAGCTGTTTGTCATTTTCTGTTTTAATGCAGATACTAGCAGAACACAGACCTGGAGATAAGTGTTTTAAACAGGGCATCCAATAGGTCTGAACCAAAGAGTTTCATGAATATTCAAGCAAACACTGCTTCCCTTGAAGCCTGCGGTTAAATCTGCCAAGCCCTGCAGCTTCAACAAAATTGTACAGTTGTGCTCAGTACGAACCTTACAATCTTAATCTTCAGATCATCTATTGCCATTTTATAAAATCTGCAAATTATTTAAAGGACTGTTTTCATAAAACATAGTTATGTGTGAAGAAAATGTGATTGAATTTGCAATATGAGTCCATATTTAGCTACGCCAAAGGTAAAAAAAAATAAGGTGGGGATTAATAGAGAAAGAGAAGGAGAATAGAGAAAGACTGAACAAAGGGGGCACACCAGAACTGCAAATATTTAAATGGCTACAGGAAAAGGAATTACTTGTTGTCCATTTTTGAGATGAAGGTAGGAAGAAATTATATCCTTAGGTTAAAGCAAAGATGCTATTAGGAAGAATTTTTGAACTTTGGGTTTCTAAAGCATCTAAAATCCACAACTGTTTAATTCCTATCCCACCCCAGAGAGGAATAGTGGGGAGAAATGTCTGCTAAGGGTGATCTCTGTGTTTGTATGATCTTCTTGTGTGGTGTTCTAATATGGGATCTTCCTTGGAAGTGATTCATCAGGTGAATATTCAGTTACAATGAAGCAGTTCACCTGGTCTTTTAATTCACCTGTGATCTATATTTATATTCTTGCTATTATTTAGTTTACTCAGTTGAAGAGCTACACCATTATTTTCTGTTGTTCTATAAATATAGATGAGAAACAGATTTGTTGATACATTTAAATAAGGTAAGCAGCAGAACAAATTCAACTCAGAGCACATTGCCACACTGAATGGCTAAATTAGACTTTTGTAAGGAAATATGACTGAACTGATGTGGTTCTTGCTGTTTTTTCTGGAAATGTACAAACACAGAAGTGGGGGAGGAAGGGAGAAGAGAAACAAAATATATGGAGTATTCAGACTGGAAAACTGTTTCCAGTATGTGAGCTCAAATTCTCTTACAGCACAGACTATTGAGCCTACATCTGTGGATTTTTTAACTTTAGTAATAAATTATCTCTGTATGTGCCAGTCAAGACAAGGACTTGTAAGAGTTGCAATGTTAACATGAGCTATCATCTTGCAAAGAATTGTGTGTTCTGAACTTCAATTCTATGTAAACATCACCTGGGCATTTGCACATGGTAGATCTCAGGCCAGGTCCGAACAGCATTTGTTAGCTGCATAGCATTTGTTATAGAGCATAGCATTTATTACTGGGGATGATAGTGAAATGGGGAGATGATGTCCAGTCTCGATTCACAGATTTTGTGAGACTGTCATATGTGGAAGTGTTCATCAAGCCAAGTAAAAACCTGAGCACAGTCTCTATTCAAAAAAAAAAAAAAAAAAAAGGCAAATCTGCGAGAATAATGGTTTCTATCATGAGTGTTTTATTCTCAATGTACTGATGTAAAGGACTCTCTAGATTAGTTTGACTTAAGCATTTTTAAAAAATAATTTTAAAAATGCTTTTTCATTTTGACAATTAACATGTGAGAGCAAGTCTGTACACTGTGAATGCTTGAGTCAGTGGAAATGAAATGTGATACAGATACTTCTTTCTTTGAAAAGAATAATATCATCTTTTTGGTAAGGGAAGCTCTTTCCTGGCTTCCTCTGTTAGCAGTATCTAGGCCCTTCCTGGCAATGTATCCATCAACAGGAGTTCTCAAGGAGACCTGGACTGGTGCCAGCAGCGCAGTGTGTTCTGTGTTACACTAATGCTGCCATCACAAGTAATATGTGTCACCACATTTGGAAGTCAGACCTGTCTACATGTAAACCCCAGTTTCCTTAACTGACTTAAGAAAATGGGACAGCTCTGTTTTCAGGTTTCCTTTTGAAGGAGGTTGAATTACAGGCTTTTGGATGTCTAGTTCTTTTTAAAATTTTATTTCTTTTCTATTTTTTTACCTCTACCTTTTAAAGTTATGCTGCAGGAATGATTGGCAACTGAACTTGCTTCCTTTATTTGAGGAGTATTGTGTTTGCTAATTCATAAGCATTCACAGAAATTTCTGAGAAATACTTTAATGTTTGGATGTAATAACACTGTACAAATACTAATTGTTTTCACAAAACTATAGTGTCTGACAGGCATCATTGTTAAATATATTCAGGGCTGACAGATCTGTAAAACATTAATGGTTTGCAGTTACAACAGCTACCTACACCGGAATTTCTTTTTTGTACATTATTGTAAACCTAAACTATTGAAAGTTTAAGGCTTGTTCTAGCAGGGAGACAGCAAGGAAGTGGAAATGTTCACCTCTGTAATAACAGATTGACTAGAGTAAATAAATTTTGAAAACAGACTCTAAAGTAACTCATGAAAAATATCAACCAAGAAAAACCCAATCTAGTAAAATCACCCTTTCCAGCAGTCATAGCACAAGCATTGCTTTTATGTCCTTCTGCCATAAGTAGTATTTATTTTGTGCCATTTACATTGCTCATTGCTCTCATCCCTTTCCAGGGTAAAATCTCTCTGAGACTGGAAGACTAATTATAAATTACCAAATCACTCAAATCAAACAACAACAAACAGTAAAAAAGCACTAGGCACCACAAAATATTCTTAGTTAATTTTTTACTATAGTAATGTGGCTAAAATTATTTTTGATGCTATAATACCATCATTGTCCATGGTGTACACTAACAGTCAATTCCAGTCCCTTCTTAGGCTCTGAACTCCAGGGCCTGGAGCTCTTTATTACTCTAAGACATTCAACACAAGATTTTCTCACATACGTGTTGCCTTACAGAGCTTAGGATGACTAAGGGATTGGTTCAGATGGTTCTGTAAATAGCTAGGATACAAAAGGGATTCTCTGCTCTTATATAAAAGCAGATCCTCTCCTTGGTGATGAGCAACACTGATGGAAGGAAATTAGGGTAATTAGTACAACACAAGCTGAAGAGTATCCCTTAACCCACAGCTTATCCCCCATTTGTGTTGTGGCAGTGCAACTCCTCCAGCCTCCATCTGATCCCCAGCTCATCCCTTCCTGAGCACCTGCAGCTACAGTTCCCCCATGTAGCTCCTGATGACACCTATGGCCTCCCAGCGGATGGATTTTGCTTGGCTGTTCAGGTCAGTCAGTGCTGGGTTTTGTCAAGCTCTCAGCCCCAGCAGCAGTGGAACAGTGTGGGTGAATGGTAAAGTCCTGCCTTTCTAGCAGCTGTATGTCTCTCTCAACAAAACCATGTGAACCAGCAGGGCTTTCCCTTCTTAGTCATGTTGGCTAGCTGTGCTGCACTTCCGCTGTGTTGCCAGTTTATCCCTTGGGCTAACTAAGCACCACCTGTGGGCCTGAACTCAGGTTTTCCTGAGGTGATTCCAGCTTGCTTCTGAGGCAAAAAGTTATTTTTTGCAGCCAAATAATAATTTACATGTGGATAGAATACATTGATCTTGCTGGCTTTAGGATTGTGTGGGTAGGAAGATAATTCCTGAGAATTTTAGAAGGAAGTGATAGTTATAACATCAATGCCTAGTTATTTTTGTCCTAGTTAGATCTCTTCCAAGTGTTTTTGTGAAAGAGCCAGATTGTTTGAGGGTGCTTGAGCATTTTGTGTGGGGGTGTGTGTTTGGTTTTTTGTGTAATGCCTGGATTCCAGATCCTGAAAAAAGATCCATGCTGAGCGTTCTACCATGTGATTAGGCCATTTAAGTTCTGTTAGGCCAGCTAGAAGATAAACTGAAGCATTTTTAAAGATCTTTTTTAAACATTTAGACCTGAGAAATTATTGTGGTGTGTATTGAGAGTAAATTACCAAATAGATACCTTCATATGATATACTTCAGAATGGGCAAGGTAGTCTCAATAAGGGCAGTCAGTTAAATCTGAAGTTGGTCTTGGGTTTGGTCTGCTGAAGACTTTAGGGCTGGCTTTCAGTAACAGTTCAGACCATGGCAGCACTCTCTTAAATTATATGTCCATAACTCATGTTTATTAAATGAAATGTGAAAGGTACTTAGATGCCACACCAAACTTAATTGCTTCTTATACAATAGCAACACTTCTACAATACTAAAACAATTGATTCTCTTGTCTGGGTTAATATTGTTCTAGTTTACAGAATAACAGAATAAATTGTCTATTAAAAAACCAAAGAGCATTTGAAGAAAATTCACTTTCAGATAAATAAATACATAATCTGTGAAAACTATTTAAACTGCTCAAGTAGAAGAAAAATACCTAATCCACAAGAAAACAAAAACTGTGGAAAACATTTGAAGGTAGAGAGAACATTAAAGTAGCAAATGGAAATGTTGGTTTTGTATGATACAAATTCAACTATAAATGCAAAGGCGGATCAACCTAGGCTAATAATAACAGCCATTTCCACATAATTATTTAGGGAGTGCAACTGGAGAGTAGACACTGCTTAAGGCAAAGGCTGCTGGGGCTATTATTAAATCATTTTTCTCCAGTTAAAGAACATGATTATTTTCTTGTGGGATGGGAAAAAAAGTGCATTTTCCATTTCTGAATGACAACGTATATGCTCTTTGACATATTTGAGCCTGCACTTTTAAACACCTTAAAGAGAAATTGGGTTATTTAGAAGGTTTTAGAAAAGTGAATGCATACACCAATATCTAGCTAAATTCTAGCTGCTTATAAAAGGAGTTAAAAATATAGTCTAAAAATATGATTTATTTTATAGTGACATCAGGATATTTCTGGCAGATAAAATGGCTATTTCAGATAATAAGAAAGGGCCAGACAAAATGTGTTGAAACTCATGCTGATAGCATAAGCTTTCAATTCGCGATATTTTTTTGAGAACTTTTAAAAGTCTTTGTGATAGGGTAAAAGAAATATGAAAAGAAATTATCTACTTTAAGTCTACAACTGCATGAAAAAGAATAAATTTTAGCAGACACAAAGGAGTCTTTAAGCGTGAAATACCTAAATGAAACAGTCAAATGCAGGATCACTGTGTGCTTTTGCAAACCTCTGCAAGGAGGATCACTTGTATAATATAGCACAAAAAGACTAAAGCAAAACAGAGCAATGAGTGTGGAGAATCTGTAAACATAGTGCGTAATTATTTAACAAGTTAAGATGTTTTAGAAATCCCTCACAGAAAATAAAGCTATTTGTTTCCCTGAAGCATTTTTTATTAGATGCTTTAAAATCCAACAGACCTTCCAAAATATGAAAGAACAAGTAGGAAAAAATAAAGATCCATTGAAAACTTTAGGGGAGTTAAGAATTGAAGTCACAAACTTGCAAAGTGCTGTTATAATTCATGGATGATAACTCAACTGCTTGTAGATGATTATGATCAACTCCTGATAAATATCACAGTTATCCAGATGTGTAAATGAAGAAGATGATTTGGGGAGGATGACTGTCCTTTCTGTTGAGTAGGTCAGTGAACAACTGGGTTTAGAGTGGTGGCTTGCTTAGTTTTGTGCATAGTGAAATGCCAAGCAGTAATGTGATGGATAGAGTCCAAAGGTGCTTTATGGTACTTTGTCCACAGGTCATCTAGCCTTTCCATGCAGAGATAAGTATACTCAGAATAACTTACCCATTTACAATATTACTTTGTTTCTATTGCTTCTGAAGATGAACTGTGAAACATAATCAAATAGACTTATATTTTTTTATATAGCCTGACTTTACTATCTAGACTAGATTTAGACAACATTGAAAGGAAAACTTCCATGTATTTTAGCAATGCCAAAGCAGCAAGTTTAGCTACACCAGCTCTTTTCAGCCTTTCTCGAGAATATCTTTGCAAGGAGGGCCTCTGCTCCCACAGGTTTCAAAATATCATTTGCAGTTCAGTGATTCTCAGATAGGAAGTTTACTGATATATTTTTCTCAAGAAAAACTTCTGTGTTGTGGACTCCTGTGAGAGATTTTGCTCTAGAAGCTGTGTCCAGGCAAGTGACATAATTGTTTTCAAATGGTATCCTCATAACTCGTAAATAATAAGTGTATTATTTACTTATTTGTGTAATGGTAGCATGCAGGGAAGAGAGCTAAAAGGAACCAAGGGTGTACCTTCATCTAAGCCTTGGGCTTTTTATTTCCCTCACAGCTGTGTCAGGCCTAACTGATTAAAAATACTCTCACTTCTTGCTAAGCCAGGATTCACCTTGGTTCCCCACACAGCCAAACAAACAAAGATACACAGAGCTTCCTACCAGGAAGCTGTCTTCTCCACTACCAAGGGCTTTGAATACCTTGGGCAGAGAAACAACTTCAAAGGTTTTGGTAGTTGGATGGGGCATTTAGTTTGAAAGGCATTGCCTGCCTTTCTGTGGGTTTTCAGTGAGCTAGTGAAGATGCATAAGTTCTTTTGAACTCTCTAAGCAAAAATCTATCATAATCAAATAAAAAGAAATAGATTCTACTTGTGAAGTATAATGGGCATTTCCTATGGTCCTAGCACAAACAGGTTAAAAGTACAAAGAATATTGTTTCTTTTTTTTAATGCTACTTTCTTCTCTTTCCTTGCTGGCAGTGTACATCTTTTGATAAACCTGTAGAGCCCAGCACAGAGGCTAGCAGATTTTCATGTGCTTTCTCTTCCATCTTGATGGAAAAGTCCTGTATTGATTTTAAGATCTGTCAGTGGAAGGAAACAGACTCCTATCTTAAGAAAGAACCAACTAAAACATACATCATTGCCGTGCACCCTGTGCTCAGTCATGCCAAAACACTGAGTGGGACTTAAAAACGCATCAAATAACGTTCAGAGTATTCTAAAATAAAACCAGAAAAGGATCTGCCAACAATGTTGTCATGTTTAGACACTCACTTTGGGTATTTCTGAAAGCTTGTTCTAAAACTAGTTGTCGGGCAGTAGCTTCTAAAAAATAATGTGTATATTTGTAAAACCAATTAGCTAAGTTGAGGTTTTAAGCTTTTAAAAAACCCATTATCCCTTGAGTCAGATAAGCCATGAAATCATGTGTAAGTCACCAATTAAGCTCATCTGTTGTTTCTTTCTTTCATTCTTTCTCTGTGTCTTTCTCTTTCTCTCTTTCTGTATTTCCCTTCCTTCCTTCCTTCCTCCCTCCCTCCTTCCCTCCCTCCCTCCCTCTCTTTCTCTCTCTTTCTCTCTCTTTCTCTCTCTTTCTCTCTCTTTCTCTCTCTTTCTCTCTCTTTCTCTCTCTTTCTCTCTCTTTCTCTCTCTTTCTCTCTCTTTCTCTCTCTTTCTCTCTCTTTCTCTTTCTCTTTCTCTCTCTTTCTCTCTCTTTCTCTCTCTTTCTCTCTCTTTCTCTCTCTTTCTCTCTCTTTCTCTCTCTTTCTCTCTCTTTCTCTCTCTTTCTCTCTCTTTCTCTCTCTTTCTCTCTCTTTCTCTTTGTTCTCTCTTCTCTCTTTCTTTCTCTCTCTCTCTTTCTTTCTCGCTTGCTTTCATGGGTAAAAGATCAGATATATTTGAATCTTGTTCAAGCCAAGCAGTTCTTTCCAAACAAATGAAATGGATCTGACTTTGCCCTAGGCTTTTAGCTACCAAATCCACCTTCCTTCGGTTGTTTCTCTACAACATATCAAATATATAGTGTTTCCTTGTTACCATTACCACATTTTCATTTGCCTTGTGCCACACAGAAAAGATTACATAGTTCTATATCAATTTATATAATCTTAATGAGAGGGTTGTAATAAATAGGAAATCTTTTGTGGAGTCTTTTGAGGTTTTAGTGTAATCATTACACTAAATACTAGATAGAGATACTCGGTAAATAGCATAAAATTGCAAAAGGTGCCTTTTTCAGGCTATATCTGTTTTCAAAACTGCTGGGTCTCGTTCCATGAGTGTTAACTTGAATAGATGAAGGATTTTATAAACTGTATAAGAAGAGGTTGACATCTATGCTGGTTTTTAGTGAATCAAGTTGTTACTATTGCCCGATTTGACACAAGGACCAAAGGTATATGAGGAAGGTAGTAACCGCAGAACTTCCTTCTCCCTCACAAAGCCTGGAATTGGTTCAGTGTGATGTGGCGTTTCAGTTGAATTGGCAGCAGTGTGTTTCCCATTCCTCATTCAGAGAGGAATTGTAGACATTTACATTACAGAACATTACAGACTATTAGATCTTGATTTTCAGTTCTTTGTGGCTGATTGAAAGCTCTCACATGCATAGTAACGCTGCCTTAACTCCAGGAGAACAGACAACTCCACAATCATCTCTTCAGAGGGGCATGTGTGATTCTAAAATATATTTTTGCATATTTTGAAAAAATTCTTTGGAGGCAGATTTTCAAATTAATCTGTCATAAATGCCATTTATTTATAAATCGTATAACTGAAAATGTAAGCCAATTATGGTATTTGATATAGTATTATTGAAAGATTGCACTGTTCTGTACTAGAAGCAGCGCATTATATCTATTAAGTAGGTTATTCCTTGATGATTATTTCAAGTTAATTAATCTGACGAACTATCAACAAATTAACTTCTCTTTTGTCCTGTCTTTTTACATGAGACAGACACATATCTTCCTGAAATAAAAACTCTGCTTACCAAGAGTATGACTTGAAGGTAGATTAATGGAAACAATGCATAAAGCATTTGCTGATGTTAAATATATGTATTCAAATGAAAAAAAAATAATTAATGCACTGTTGAATCTTGGAATATTAAAATATTTAAGTGAAACATGTTTAATCTTTGTCCAAACAATCCAATATTCAATGCAGGGTCAAATTCTGTCCTTGGATTTTCACATTAGCAAATTTTGACAGTTTCTCATGGACAAAGTAGCTTGGAGACTAAATAAAGGAATGCAGCTGGACAAACCCAGAAGCAACTGTTGCCAGACTTACATGGCACGTAGGAAAAGAAACAATAATTACAAGCTAGTCTTTTCAAAAAGGCACCTGGTCTCTGCCTCAGTGTTTTACTGTACTGGAATATTTGCTTTGGATAGTTTAACACAAGCAGTATCTTCTGCTTTCTGCTGTCAAATACCAATTCATTTATTTCAGCAAGAGCTTCAGCCACTGTGTTCCACGTGTTTGTCATCTCCACGGTTCACTTTTGTAATTCATTCACCCTGCCCAGGCTTACTTAAGCTCAGAATGCAAGCCATAATTCACATATAGTATGGTAAACCACATCCTCAAGCAGTGACAGCATAGAAAGCCTATTATACAGGTGCTTCATCACATCTGCTATACTGGGTTCTGGGAGGAGAAAAAAACAATTCCTGTGATAGATTAAGCCTATCCCAATAAGGGCATCATAAATCAGTGCTACCAAAAGCAGGAGTGGCTCTGAATGTCTGCTGAGATCCAGGAGTGGCTGTAGTCCGGGAGATAATTTAAAAAGAAGGAAAAATGCCATTAATGGAACTGAGAGAAAAGACCAATCAAGTGTAGGGAAATGCTTTAGTAACCTCTCATTGCTGTAGGATTCACTCACTCATTCCTTCATCATACCATTCCTCCAACAGCAAAATCAAAAGGAAACTCACAGCATGCTCAGAGGAGGAGTTTGAGATTCAACTGGGAGAACTCACTGACTTTGGGGAGAAATCTCAAATCATTGTGAACCACTTAAAGGCACTTAGGAGGAGGGACATGCTAAATTTTGTTAGAGAATTATCAGAGTATTTTGGACCTTGGGGTCAAGGTTTTGATGAAGGTTTGGCAGTATTATTCCTTTATTGGAATTGTTTTGCCCAGTTTTATGAGTAAGTAAGTGTACCAGTCAACTCACACCTGCAGCAGGAAGGATGTAGCTCCCTACTCTTTATTAGTTTAATGCAAAAAGTGTAACTGAGTGTGATAATGACAATAACTTTTCAGACAAGGTTAGTGGCAGATTATCTGCCAAGATCCTGGCAAGTAAGCAGCTTCCAGTAGGACAGATAAATCAGTCTTCCAGAAGGTTATGATGATATAAGACCTATGCATGAGTGAAAACAGGAACATTAGAGAGCAGTGAGGGTGTGCTGAGTTCTTGTGTGGGGGGTGCCACTCATATCATTCTGAGTATCCCCTTCTCCTAGACCTGGCCCACTTTTTTGGATGCCCTGGCTGTGTTCAGAGTTAAAAGGTAAAGAGGATTTTGAGTAATACTCAGTCCTCTGGGACAGGTTATGCAACTGGATGCTATTTTAACTCTACTGACCAATTTCATTTCAGTAGGAAATATATGCTGCACTGTCAACACATATTTTCATCTAAGCCATGTACATGTTAGATAATACTGTAGGAATAACCCTTTGGATTTTCCCTGCATTAATCAGTAATGGATAGATGAAGTTTTCTTGGCTCTATTTAGCAGAATAAACATAAAGCTAGCAAGTAACTTAAAGATAAGAAAATTAGACAATACTGGATTGTGTGAGCTCAAATCTATTCCAAAGAAGTTTCTATGCCCTGTTGGCAGTCACAGTTCTAATCCCAGATGGCTGCTGCTTTGAAGTGGCAATTTATTTCCTCTGTTTCTTTCTGGCCTGAGAGATGGCAGTGAGTTCATCTCCGTCACAAGTGCTATGTTGGTGTTTTGTTCCTCAGTTACCTGTTTGTGTAGAACGGAGTTCAGTTTTACCTGACACACCTCATTACACATTGGTAATCTGTGAAGAAGTAATGTGTAAATGGAATCATTCAAAATCAGTGGCACAAAGTCCATGTGGAGGCTGGTCATGAGTGGTGTATCCCAAGGGTTGATATTGGTGCCAATATTGTTTAATGTCTTTATTAATAGCATAGATGGTGGAATGGAGTGCACACTCAGCAAGTTTGCAGACAACAACTGGGAGGAGTGCCTAATGCACCAGCTGCTTGTGCCGCTGTTCAGAGGGACGTGGGTAGACTGGAGAAATGGGCTGACACGAACCTCCTGAAGTTCAGCAAAGGGAAAAGTAAAGCCCTGCACCTGGGGAGAAATAATCCCAAGACTCAGGACAACCTGCGGTTCAAATGGCAGGGAAATGGCTTTGCAGGAAAGGACTTGTAGGTCATGGTGGGCACCAGGCTGACCTTGATCCAGGATTGGGCCCTTGCCTCCTGTACTTCGTTAGGAAGAGAGTCATCAGCAGCTTGAGGGAGGTGATCCTTCCCCTCTACTTAGCCTTTGTGAGATCAAATCTGGACTGCTGCATTCTGTGCTAGACTTCCCTATACAAGAGGCATACTGGAAGGAGTCCAACAAAGGGGCACAAAGATGACTAAGAAATTGGAGCATTGATGACATGTGGAGAGGCTGAGAGATCTGGGATTGTTCAGCCTGGAGAGGAGAAGGCTCAGGTGGATCTTATTAATGTGTACAAATACCTGATAGGAGGGTGAAAAGAAGATGGAGCCAGATTGTTTTCAGTGATGCCCAGTGATGGGGCAAGAGGCAGTGGGCACAAACCAAACCAGGAAAATCCATTTAAACATAAGAAAAATTCTCTTACTGTGAGGGTGCTCAAATGTTGTAACAGGTTGCCCAAAGAAGCTGTGGGGTCTCCTGTCTTGGAGATAGTAGAAATCCAAGTTCGTAGCCCTGAGCAACTTGCTAAGTCACCTGTCTTTCTGGGGGAAAGGGAGTGGGGTGGGTGTCAAACTCGATAACTCAGAGAAGTCTCTTCCAGCCTCGGTGATTTTGTGACCTAGATAGAATCAGAAAAATCCTCAATGTGTGCACCACCCCATAAAACTTGTGCTTTTATAATAAGAATAATGCCACAGCAGAGTCCTGCTTTTCTGGAATATCCCAGTAGTCAGTTGCTTCCTCTCAAAAAGAATCCCTGATGAAATTTGGTGCATACCGTTACAGAAGCAGCTGTTTTATCTGTGAGTAGTCCTTTTGCTCTCATGATTATGCTATTAGCCAAGATAGCTCTAACTTAGTTTCTTGAGGCATATTACTCCCACTGCTAGATAGCCGTGGACAGGCTATTCATAATTCATGGAATGTCTTGAATACCTGTTAGATTTGCCCCCTGAGGTGGTAGATATCTAACATTCTCTGTCTCTCCTAAAAATAAATTAGTTGTAAATTTTCTTCTTTTGGAAAGGAGTGATAATGCACCTTCACATAATTCTGAGATCTAGAGATTTACCAGAATCACTGGGGATGATGAGTGAAACTTAAATCTAGCATTTGTTTCTTGCTGCACAGTTGCACACTTAACACCATCGTTCTTACAAACCACCCCCCCCGCCTCAGTTCTTCACCGGTGATGTTTATTGCCATTTACCCAGAAGTATTTTTTTTTTTTTTTTAATGAGAATCTATTCAAGGGTCTTCCCTTCTTCCTGACTTAACTTAGTATTTGCCACCTGTCTACTCCTTGGGTGTCCCTCTGTATTCTGTGTTAATATAGTCAAACACACACAAATGTTCCTTCTTTTCTCCAGGATACGTGTCTATTGGATGATGCAGTGAATTCACTGGTGAATAGCTTACAAATCTGTGTTCATACCGAGGTCTCCTGTTGTTTATCTTGAATATGATTTATATAAAGCTGCAGATGAGAACTTGGCTGGATTTTCAAAAGCAGGACTGTGAATCCTGAGGTGCAGAAAGCTTTAGAGGATGTTGTCCAAAATTGCTTGCTCATAGTTGCCCAGGACGTGTGGGAGCATTCCAAGCTCTAGCACGCTCTGCCTGTTCATTTAACTACTCTTCCATTTCCAAGGCCAGTTTTTGAGGAAATTGCAATATAAAATACTGTTGGCACAAACTAATTTGAAGTCATTCGGTTTCTATTTCCAGTGAAGCGAGCAGACTATAATTAATGGCAAGTATATGTCTTTAAAAATAATAATTGACTTTATAACTATGGTGGAAGGCTGGCATGGATATTATTCATATATACAAATTATTCAGATTGGGCCTTCAAATATAAAAACATATTTGATACGACAAGTTATGGAGATCTCCCCTATTAAGAACGAGCTTTAGTTGGTGAGAAATTCTGCCTGAAACAAATGAAAGAATCCAGTGGTACAGACTGGGTGAGGACCTGCACCATTTCATCTCCTAGCCTCTGGTCTGGACCAGGAGAAGTGGGCGTCTTTTAACCAGTTCCAGTAATGTTTTTGCTGCGCAGGCATTTGTCTGTATTTACTGTGAATTCAGAGCATGCTTCCACTGCCAGCCCAAACAAATGGCTCTCCTGAGAGCTGACACTAGGCAGAAGTACTGGACGCAACCCTGCAAGCTGGCCTCATCTTCCATCCCTAAAGCAATACAGAGGAGGGGAAAAACAACCCTACAGCTTTCAGGCCCTCTGTGCTGGGCCAGGTGGCCTTCCTGGCTCATGTATTCTTGGGGCCTTCTGCCCATGCTGCAGGTGTGTTGCAGATATGCCATCGGGCAGCCTGCTCACTGCAGTTGGGTCATGTAGCAGTGCCATGTGGTGAGAAATGCTTGTCCCTCCAGCATGGCCTGGGCTTGGCGGGAATTCATGGTTGCTGTTTGGTTCCTCTTTGACGTATGCAAACTGCAAATGACCCTGAAGCAATTACCCTTACTTTATTACACAAAATATCCACTACCAAAGTAATGCTTTTTGGTAGTAGTTTATAATAATTTGTCAAAGGCATTTCTATTCCCTCTGCTTTATGTTGAAATTGCTGATACTTCGTGTGTGTAGTTGCTTTCACCATACCCAAAATGCTTAAAAAGTTGAAGAAGAATCCAGGAAGCCTTTCAAATTGGTTTATGTCTTTAGTTTTAAAGTTACCACTTACGAATATTTCTGTTTGTTTTCAGAGAGTAGTCCTATGGACTGTCACTGTGTTACCACTCTTCTAGATAATTACTTGCCTTAAGATATTCCTTTCAGAGGGAGGGAGGTATTTCTAATATCCTATTTTTAAAGACCTGCAAAATTAACTCTTAGATTTCTGCTGAGCCTCACACATTTCAAATATAGAACTGTGAGAAAATGCTGCAAATTTGATCTGAGTTACTCCCACTCTCTGCACTGCAATTACTGTTGTCTGCCTGTAGGAAGAGAACTAACTCTGTTGGAACAAGATCTGCATTGCTAGTGTTTCTGTAATATCCATCTTGTATGCTGATGGCATGCTAGAATAAATCGATCTGGTTCATGCACAGATTTAATTCTTAATGAAAAAAGTTTAATTAAGAAGATCAGTGTTAATTTAAAGTCATTTAAAAACCTTTAACATATTGTCGTAAATTTATTAGTGCTAAAAAGCTTGTTATGTGTTCAAGCCTGCTAACATGAATAGTGATGTATGATATTGTTATCGTTGCTTATAGTATTCTTTGCTGACATCAAAAATGTGCAATATGTATGAAACCTGACCAGTTTTTATTTTGATGGAGTTGGCCTCTATCTTTGTCATTTCTCTGCTGTTATATTGACTGCAAGTTTTAGCCAAAATGGAGAGAGGGTGAAAGGCTGAGAAAGTCAGCATTTTTGGAGCCCAGTGGGACCGTATTCACTTCGAATGCAAAAGCAGGGAAAACCATGCCTCTCTGGCTCATATTGCCTAGTTTCTCCCCCATATACAACGCAGCTTCAGTCTTCATTTCAGTTCATATTATTTCTAGTGGGTGCCTTCCAATTTTTTACCTCTTAAACAGGACACTGCTACATTATGAGTTGGGGATTTCTTAGTTATGGGTAGTACTTTCAGGCTCTGATACATCATATAGAGGAAAAAAAAAGTTTATAAAGTAGACATTTGGAAAAATCTGTGGGAACTGGTTAGACAAGCATCTGAATTGGGTACATTTCCATGTCATCACTCCTGAGCAGGGTGGTTTCAGGTACTGCATGACCTAATGCTCCCTCCCAGCCCTTCTTTCCTCTCATTCTCATTGTTCGTACTAATGAGCAATACATTTCGTCTAGAAGTTCATCCTTCTGGCAGCGGAGATTTGTGGTTTGTTTTTTCAACAGTGTGGCTGTTACTTCACTTGAGATTAAAATGTTATTCATGTTTTCAATGGAGGGGGATAACTAAACAAAAAATTAACCAGATTCATAATTGCTGTAAATTTGCTTTGTTCCACTGAATTCTAGGCAGTAATGCCAATTTCACACCGTGTAAGAATGCGAACCAGTATTTCATGTGCACAAAAACATTCATTAAAGATAGGGCTTTCAAGTGAGTACGTAATGGAGGTGGGCATTTCTGGAGGCTGAGACTGCTACACACACAAAACCATTTGCTTATAATTTTTAATATGATATCAGATGGGATGTGCATATATATTTGAACTTTTTGAAGTGACAAATTATAACATCCTTAGAAATTAAATGTGATGCTTAAGAAAGTTACTGAGTGTTAATGGATTTCTTCATTTGTTTTTTATATACTGGGTTTCATTCTAAAGCAATTCAGGAAAACCACAGAGGAAGCTACAAATGTTTTGTGAATATTAAGATGAAGTTCCAGAAGAACTAATGAGTATGTAATTGGAAACACAAATTTGCATACAAATTCGAACATGATATTTCAAAGCTTGCAAACATCAAAGTGTATTAAAATGACAAGCTACCCATGCCAATGTACAGTTTTTATTTTAAATGGATGAAAGAATAAAATATAAAGGTTTTACTTGTGAGATGGCTAATTATATCAAATTGCTTTAGGCAAAAGGCAACGTCAAGTCATCATGACAGCATTTACTTTGCTTTTTTTCCTGTTATTGTATGCAATTTCTGTGTACCTTGGGGGTCAGAGAAGTGAAACGTGTCAGACATATTAAGATAATAGAGAGTCACAGCTTTCCATTTAGCAAATAATAGAGGCATGCTTTACTCCTACTTTGAACTCTAGGCAAATGCACACATAGGAATCATCTTAATTTCATTTATGGGGCATAGTAGAAACTACCTCGTCTCTGCTTTACTAACCTGAAACTCCAAGAAGCTGCCCTGGCTGTGAGTGATAAAGTCTGCAAGTCCCTGAGCAGAGAAGTGCTCTGCTGAAGGGAAGCCAGGGGTAGGTATCACCTCTCTAACCACCACAGTGCACACTGATGCTGCTGCACCACATGGCTTCACTGTGACCAAGACTTCACCTGCTGACCTCTCTGACTCTTACATTTGCCTACTCAAGTGGAGAAATGGGAAGCCAGAATGGATTCAGGGTTATACTGTTCCATTCATATGTTCTCATGCTGAGCTGATGCCGCTGCAGTTGGCTGTTTGAGCATCCTGGCTCATCTCACACTAACTCAGGGTTTTCTGCACCATATTTCATTACTACTTGCCACTTTTTTGGTATGTTCTGCTTTGCATCAGGACTGTTACTTTCACTCAGGAGCTAGAAAGGCTGTTACATCTGGCTAAGTAAAACATGCAAGTGATATATGAAATGAGTAAGTGGTAATATCTAGTTTTTAACTGTCACTTGGATGTGCAAAGTAATTGTCTGTGTACTCGGGGAGAAGTTAAAAAAAAAGGCTTGTGCAGAAAAGTGAAGAATGAATAGTGATGGGCTTTTAAAGGCAGTGAAGAATGTCAGTCACATTCCTCACATCTGCAGAGGACACTAGTTCATGACAAAGATTCTTATTAATGTGTGTATTTTCTGTAGTTTTCAAATGCAACTGCACCTGAGAGTTCAGAAGGTCTAGTAGTATAATGCATGGCAGCAATTTAGCAGCTCTGTAAGAAAAGCGTGGATCAGTGCTCCTCTCTTGTATTCCAAACAGAAATGTATCAGAGAAATTCAATACTAATACAGAAGAATTCTTACATATTGACTTTGTCTATTTACTCACCTTTGGCAGTGAGTCTTTGTGAGAAAGTCTGTATATATATATATTTATATCTATATGAGATGGCACTTAGTGCCGAGAAAAAGCCTGACAGTCAAGGTTACACAAGGCCAGCTCTTTTCTGCACCTATCTAGTAAGAGGCAACAGGATGAAAGTGAAGATATTAGCATAAAGACCTGCCACAAAAAAGTCTGTTTCAGCAAAATTGTAGTGATAGGGCAAGGGGTAATGGGTTTAAACTAAAACGGGAAGTTCAGGTTAGGTATAAGGAAGAAGTTCTTTCCTGTGAGGCTGGTGAAGCACTGAAACAGGTTGCCTGTGAGTGATAAATGCTCCATCCTTGGCAGTGTTCAGAGCCAGGTTGGACAGAGTCTTGGGCGACATGGTGCAGTGTGAGGTGTCCCTGCCCATGGCAGGGGGGTTGCAACTAGATGATCTTAAGGTTCTTTCCAACCCTAACTATTCTATGATGCTATGGTTCTAAAATGCACTAAGTGTACATCGGATAAAGTGAGTATTGGCTCTAATTATATGGGACATTGCCTGTATAGAAAGGTTGTTGGTTTTGAACTGCCTGCATTCCTATCAGTGACATGTGGGGTTTAGCTAGAGTAGAAGGTTCCTGGGTTTTTGCTCTGGTAGTCTTGTACAGGGCTTTAAAACCCTGTAGGATTTCAGGAAGCAAAATGCTAAGCACAGGGTTAGTTAAGCTAGTATGTTAAGATAATAGATCTGATTTCATTGCAGAACTAGAGTGAATCTAAGTATGTGTTTAAAGTTCAGGGCAGGTGAGGATGGGTACTCAAGTCAAATCATGTTGCTTGTCCTTGAATTATATGAATCCAGTAGCAGGAATTACGTAAAGGAGTGCTTGCAGGGTAGGACTTAATATCCTTCAAAGCTCTTCACAGGGTTATGCATAAACTAGCAATTTTGTATTCTTTTTATTAATGCTTAATTTTCAAACAAAAGACATTAAAAAAATCAAAATTAATTTATGATTTATTGAGTTAAAAAACGAGATGCCATTAGGTATAAGAAGACAGCAATGTAGGAAGTGCTGTCTTATAATCTTCATGGAACTATGTCCATCAGGGCTCTCCAGCACAGCGCTGGAGTAATTTATAGAGAGAAGAAGTAACTACATGAGACTAAATCCTCTATTACTATTAAAAAAAAAAAAAAAAGCCGTTTAGCATGCAGAGCAGGAAGCTTTGCCAGATTTATCTCCATAAGTTTCCTTAGCATGTTGGTCTCAGGAACAAGAAGTCACTGGAGGAGTCAGAGGTTCCTTCAGGATGCTGCATCCTCTGTGGAAGAGCAGTTCCCCCTATAAAAGTGGGTATTTGCCACATGACTACAAAGGTCTTCAAGATGCCATAATCCATGTCCTGCACCAGTGCCCATAGAGCTGAAATAAATGTTTTTCTGCCATGAGCTGTAGCTCAAAATGGCTGAGATAGAGCAAAGTGTACATTTAAGCTGAACATCACCAAGCAATCTCTGCCAGTGAAGTATGCTGAGGAAACTGTTCAAAGGGTATGGAACTACCAATCTTCAGGAATTTTAAAAAGACTAGATAAAATACTGCAGAATATATGGGAGAGAGAAATGTTGTCCTGTCAAGGTGACACAGATAACCAAATGTATTTCTTTCATCTCTAAACTTGTGAGACATACTCTGTTATTTTCCATATTTAGTATATTGTAGGCTATCAAAGCCATGCAGAATCAGTGTTATCAGAGTGAGTGCTTCTCAGAGCTTGCCCTGAACCTAAAATAGTTGTGGTAGAGAGTATTTTTCAGTAGTTGCTGCTGAACATTTCGACTGAATTGTTCCATGGGATCAATGTGGATGTCTTCTTTTGCTTGAATTGTGCACATAAATTGACCACTGTTTTTCCTAATCTTTTAGCAAAGGTCCTCCTGGAACTTTTAAGCAGAAGGAAAATGGGAGTTTGAATGTTGTTTTGTTGTTTTCTGTATGTTCTTTTTTTCCTCCAAAGTAGGAAACATGGTCCTTGTAAGCTAGGTGTGATTTGGGGAATGGCCAGTTGGCTGGAACACATCTGATCTACTGCTTTTCCCTGGGGCTTTTTTCACAGGACTGAATCCATGTGCGAAGGGAAAGGATCTGATGGGTGAATGCTGTACCCAGATGTGGCCAGACTCAGGAGCTGCTAACTTGCCTTTGTATGACTGGCGGAGGCATCCTGGTATTCTGTGCCCACCTAGAAAAATACTAGACTATGCTGGTCTAACCCTGCTGGAAGGCAGAAGACAGAAAATAGATTCTTTACTCAAATTTTGTTTCCTAATATAAAAAGGGTAGTACTTAGTATCATAATATCTAGTATCAATATTCAGTATCATAAATCTAATCTTCCACAGGAGAAATACCTAAAATGGGTTTGATGATGAATATTTTGATAACTGCCTGAGCTGAAAGGTTGGATTGCTGTATTGCTTCTTATTGCTTTATACAACAGTCATCAACAAGTGCATTAATCACCTGCAGTCATTACATTGTCAGTGACCCTGCACCTTACTCCCAGAGCAGGGAACCTAGGAGGGTTTGTATTATAAGAAATTGTACCTCTCTTCAGTGACACAAAGCAGATTTTCCTAGCAAGAAACTTGCACATTTAGCAAGGTGCTGTAGCCAAACTAGATATGCTTTCCTTCCAGTTTTACAAGTTTCCTTTGCTGTAATCTCCGAACTTTAGAATGACACAGCTGCGAGTGCCCCATGTGCATGCTGAGGCTAAGATACTCCTTGCCATTGTTAATAAGTGCTCAAAACTCCAACTCCTCTCACAAGGAGTCACAAAATATGTGTACTTGTTGGATCACATCTTCCCATCATTTTGTGGACTTCTTTGGCAGGTTGTTATAAACAAAAAAGCTATCTGGGCCCTGCCAGTTTGTATACCTAGGTCTCAGTGCATCACAAATTACATGGGTGTTGAAAATTTCTCTTGCATCTAGGTTAATATTGATACTAAACATTACCTACAACCTGTTTTCAATTTTTGTTATGAAACTGTTGATAGGATGGCTGATGAAAATTATTAGCCTCCTTTTCTGTGGATAGCTACCATCACATACTTTAAAAAAAAAGTAAGATAATACCTTCAAAGTATAACACCTATTACGAAATGCAAGAGATGTCTGTCAGTAAGCCAGCCACCTGTGAGGATCATTTTAAAACAGATGGTGAAGAAACAATTTAGCCAAAAAGTCAAAATCATGGCATAATCCTGGAAAATATCACCTGATGTTTATTGTTACAGTAGTTATGACCCCCAATCATTTGTGCATTCATAGTTATTTGTGCTCACTCTTTTGAATGAAATATTCATTATGGAAAGGTGCTTTCTGGCATGTGCAAGTGTCAAAGAAAGTTGCTGCAACATGAGTTAGTCCATTGTGATCCAAATAAACCACTGACTTTCACTGTTACTGTGTTTGCCATCTTGTATATTCTGCATATAGAGTGATCTGCTATAGGGGAACAGATGTTGTCTGTTGGAAATGAATATGCAGAAAGGCATAACTTCTTCAGGGTACAGCTTCAGGTGTTGAATTGGAGATACTTGCCTATACAAATCAATCAATTTGCAGTGTTTGCTTTAAAATCTGCTCAGTCTGTTTTGCCTAGGTCAATTGAGAGGACTGATGTGAGAAGTCTCAGTTTTCTCTCAGTATTTGCCCTGGGAAATCTAGTGAAGGGTAAGTAGTGGTATTGTTTCCTAGTCTAAAGCTAATGGTAACCATCTTGGTTTGGGTTTTCATATTTCTTATACTTGGTACTTGTACATTTTAGGGAGCACAATTCTTGCTTGCCAGACTGAACAAGTATTATGGGGAATGATGAGCAACCTGTTCAGCATGAACAAGGTCCTTGTTGGATCTGGTCTTTATCTCCATTCAGAGCTTGATTTTTAACAGGTTTCCCCTACTACCACCTCACCTCCAGGGAAAAGTTTGTTTTCTTTTAAGAAGTTATTTTCCAATCGTGTAAAAAAAATGCTTCAGAAAGTTAATTCTTGATCATTTTGCCAGTGATCTTCACAATGAATGTGAGTTGAAGGGATTTGGCACCTTGATGAAATAACTCTTGTAAGCCTTTTCCTGTTTATAGACTATCACATTAACGTAATTTATATATTATCTCATTAACATAATTTTGAAATTTCAGAGGAAAAATGGACATTCCATGCATTTTTATTTAATATTAGAGCAAATGATGATTGATAAAAAAATAATTGTTTGCAAGAGGTGCTGCTTTTCAGGTTATTTTTGGCATACCTGATAAAATATTGTGAGGTTCAAGGTATTTAATTGACGTTATTTATCCCTGTTCTGAAGCTTTTGTCCAGAGCAAGAGAACTACTGTTCTTATGAATCTGAAATTTGTGAGCTAACTGAATTTTGAAAAATCTATTAGATTTTTTCTGTCTTGTATTTGCTATGTCTACCCCACCTATGAATCTGGAAACAGTGATAAGCATGAATATACGTTAGTAGTATTAAAGTATATGGTAGAATTAAAATTTACTTTTGAATTCTGCCAAATAGGGGGTTTTTTTGCAATATCTTGCTTTCTAACAATCCATTTATTTTACATGACAGAAAGCTATTCCAGTGATTTTTATACTTCAAAGGACTTTCTGGGCTGTATTTTAGAAAGCTCTACAGGATGCATATTTAGCTGTGTATATGAATTTTTACAGCTCCATGTAAGGTTAGGGTTTTTTTGATACATGAAATATACAAAACGGAAACAGCCTTTAAGGCCTAAATTAAATCCCGCCAGCTTTCAAAGCAGAGCTCCTAATCACTGTCAACCCCTGCCTACAGGTAAATTAGAATAGAATAGACTCTTTCAGTTGGATTGGACCTACAATGATCATCTGGTCCAACTGCCTGACCAATTCAGTGCTGACCAAATTAAAGCATATTGTTAATGGCATTGCCCAATTGCCTCTTTAACACTGACAGGCTTGGGGCATTGACTGCCTCTCTAGGAAGCCTGTTCCATTGTTTGACCACTCTTCTGGTAAAGAAAGATCCAGTCTAAACCTCCCCTGGCCCAGTTTTGAACCATTCCCACATGTCCTATCACCAGGGAGAAGAGATCAGCACCTCCCTCTCCACATCCCCTCCTCAGGAAGCTGCAGAGAGCAATGAGGTCACCCCTCAGCCTCCTTTTCTTCAAACTAGATGAGCCCAAAGTCCTTAGCCACTCCTATAAAATAAAACAAAATTTGAACTTGTATTTCCATTGGACTATTAATCAGCTATTAAGGAAATAACTATGAAAATAAAAGTGAACATGAGGAAGATAAAACTCTGGATGAGAAAATAATAATATTTAATGTGTAGTGAATTACATATGCAGTTAAGTCCTTTGCTATACTGAGGCCAGAATGCCTAGGCCTAAAGAAGAAACTCACAGGGATAAAAAGGTTGAGAGGGGGAGGAAAGCAGGAAACAATGGTGAAATGGCCTGCGTGCTAACAACCATGCTTGTTTTCCTCTTTCCAGTTTTAGAACTAGTGTCTAGAATCAGCAGGTAAGTAGTTGAGCAATGTCTTGCCTGCAACAAAGGCAAGACAAAACAGCTCTTTGTGAGATGGTATCAATCATACACTTGCCAGATCATAGTGCTGAACTAAGAATGCTAAAATCTCCATTGAGAAATTAATGGTCAACGAATGCTACCTACTAGCTAATCAGGTAGTGTTGTTCACATAAAAATAGCACTAACTCATTTCATTACTATCATTCCTTCAGTACAAGCACTGCAACCAAAACAGAGGATGCAGCTCAGACCTGCAGTCTAGAGATAATAACGTGTAGCTGATTTGGCTGTTACAAGTGGAAATAAATGTTCCATTAGGTATTGAGAGTACAGAATTGGGGAAGAATAAATATGCCAAAAGGTTATTTATAGATGGTAAGACAAAAGTTGCAATAGTAAAACTTAATACCGAAGTTATCCCTCCTAGCCATTTTTTCAGCTCCTGCTCAGTGGTTTGAACAGTACTTAGACACTCGTATTACATAGAAAAAGCTATTTCTTTTTAGAGGAAGAAGTCTCACCCACCTTTTTTCTGTTACCTTTCTGTCAAGCAACTAAGAGGTCTAGACTATTGATCCACATGGGTAACTGGTCTCTTCCAGTATGGGAATTTACAGTGATGAATGCATTTAGGTGCCCATGGCTCCCTACATCAGGCCCTGAACCATGATTAGAGATCAGAAAATATCCACGGTACCTTTCAGCTACTGTTTTCACATCCTGCTTTTTCATACATCTTTTTAAAGGCAACATAAGAACAACTTTGAGGCCTGTGAATCCACTGGAGAAAAGCAACTTCCTCATTTGGATCTCAATTACTTGTCTCTTGGACTCCACATGATTTGAGA
Source organism: Strigops habroptila (assembly GCF_004027225.2). Taxonomy (NCBI): domain Eukaryota; kingdom Metazoa; phylum Chordata; class Aves; order Psittaciformes; family Psittacidae; genus Strigops; species Strigops habroptila. The sequence goes on from NC_044281.2 coordinate 35,437,782, forward strand.
CAAAGAGGTCTGAGTTCATGCCTGACTTGTGTGATGGCCAAATCCTTAGAGGAACAATCCAGGTCTTTCTTACTTTACCATTTTTAAATACGTACTGTGACAAGTCTCCATTCATTTTCCAGGAACATACTTGTCTATGGAGAATGAAGCTGGGAATTTAATTTTCAGTTGCAACTCTGGAAGGTGAAAAGAATGAGGTGTTTTAAAAATGACATCTTCCAAGTGACAGCCCTTTCTGAGCCCATGACTGTGTGCTAACGTGAATATTTGTTACTAGGAAAGTGAAAGCTTTTCCCTGGCTTTTTGTTTTGAAAAGTGCTATGAATTCATCACTCACATTTCAGGAGGAAATAGAAATCTGTTTATAGGCCTATTAAAATATTATTTTTCCTCAATTGCCATTTATTCCCAAAAACATTATTTTGAAAAGCAGCTTGAAATAATTTCTGTTAATCCTGGGCTCCTCCTGATTATCTAAGCCTTCTTCACATGCTATTTACAATATCTGGTTTAAAAAAACCAGTTTCAGCCCAAATCGGTATGCTTGTTTCTGCAGGGAGACATTGCTTCTTGGGTGTAAAAGCTGAGTGTTTTGCCTCTGTGAGGACTGCAGATTTAGCCCTAGATCTGATTATTAAAGACAATCCTGTCTTAGTGTACCATGGTTTTTACTTGCAGTGAAAACTTAGGGCTGTAAAAGTAATATTTTTTTGAATTAATTAAAAAAGTAAAACATCACCTAGTTTAAATGACTCACAGTAGCTTACTTAGGGTGGATTATCATGTTACATTTCACCTTTATATCATTTTAATGTTATTTCTGTCCTAGGCAGTGTAATAAGCTACTTAATTTAAATAAGCTCATTGCTTGAATATTGGAAAGAAAATTGAGTAAAAAGTCATTTAAAAAGTCAAGTTCAGAGCAGCTCACACTTTCCCTTATATGTATCTGTCCTGACATAATGAAACTGGAATCTCAGAAATTACATGCTAGTAAGAAAAGGCAAAGCCACTTGTTTCCAAAAGATTTTTACAAATGAGGTAGGTATGGCACTCGTATTCCATGAGCTGTCTTGAGTCAGCAGTCCCAAGCAGTTAAGAAGCCCTGGATGAAAATTTTCCATCCATATTGGAAAATGGTCATTTGACTAAATTGAACTGTGTGAATCCTTTTGACACTTTTGATTCAGCACAGATAAAATGCAGGTTTGCCTAACAGGGTTCTTGCCATACAGCAGCCTGGAAGGTGAGCAGGCTGTCTGGGACCTCTGTTAGCAGCTCTGTGCTTTTCCAGTGTCCTCAGGGGTATTTTAAGCTACTTGTAGTCCGTAGGTAAGTACGCAAATCCCACTCTGGCTGATTTGCTTTCTGGTTCCTTGCCTGGCCTCTTTCAGTACCCCTTGTCTCCCTGTATAGTGAAGATGATTTCCATGCTGCACAAAATTTTATGTTTACATCTTCAGTATTAAAAATAGTTTTCATAATGAGAATTCTCCCGTAGAATGGAAATTCCAGTTCCTACCAGTAAAAGACAGGACAAGTGTTCCAGCAACCTTGTGGCCTTTTTGGTACTGTGCAATATGTTTATACCCCCCCTATATTTACTGAATTAGGAAAGCTGTTAAGTGCTTAAGCAAACCTCTCTTTAGGAAAGCATTCAATCAATAGGGAACAAATAGTTGACTGCCAAGACCAAATAAACACTCAAATAAAAGGATATTTTCCCTCTAGATTGTTTTTGGGGGTAACTTGTGACAAAAGGAAAATGGAAATGTTCTTCCTGAGCTGGATGTGTGACTGGAATTTTCTATATATACCTGGGGGGGAGGGGGGGATGTCTGTCAATGCAGAGGGCTGTGAGGGAGCTGTGGAAATGTAATCCTGTAAACCTCGGGAGGTTTTTCCCTTCAACATCTGAGCCCTTCAACCAGGAATACCCAGTTGGTGTTTTGCACTGGGAGTATTAAGGAGGAATAAATACTTCCTATTGTGTGCTTATAAAGGACAAAAATTAAATCTAAATGAAGGAGGAAAAAACCCAGATCATGGTGAAGCACGCTCCACTAGAATCTCCTCATGCACTGTCCCCCCACCTGCTCCGTGGGAAGCGTGGCTTGCCTCCACTTTCCACTTGCATGAGCGTCACATCCAAATGCTGAACTAGCTCACCAGCTCTAAACCGCCACAGCTCTCCCACAGGAGATAATCAATGGTCATGCCATGAGAACATCTGCTAGCCACCCTCAATCATATGCTTTTTAATAAATGAAGTTCCAGCTCTTAAAGAAATTCTGCACCTTGTATCTTCAGCTTGCTTACAGTCATGCTTAATTCTCAGCCTATAAGTAGAATACCCAAATGCATCATGTTGTTCTTGTGTATATACGATTGGAGTTGTTCAGGTTCCAGGACACAACAGTGGTAAACTCCAGGGCAGCCCTTTCCAAACAAGGCTCAGCCATGTCTACCCAGACAAGTACACTCATGCCTTTTCTCTTCATGCAAATATAGGTGATGCAAATGCTACACGCATAGCATGAAACACTCCTTCTCTTCCTGCATGTCTTAGTCCTCATCCAATGAACCTGTGTCATGCATACCTTGTGTATTGGCTTGTGTTATACACAGACTGGTATGTCTCAAGAGTAGACAAGTAGTTCACCTAGCAATTCATGTTCTGGAATTTGGTGTGATTTGGTGACCAACAAGTTTGAAAATGTTTTCCTTCTTAATGAACCATTGGAGCTATTGCTGGTTTTCTTCATTGCTGAAACAAATACAAGAAAATTCATTAGCTCTGGAAATTATGAGAAAAAATAGAGTTGCTGATGGATATTTTGATAGCGCATTCTAGAATAATTGGTTTTGAAAGATGATAACACAACAAGGTAGCACGAGTTTTGTAGTTACAGTACTGTGTTCGGCTCTGGGGTCCCCAACATAACGACATGGACCTGCTAGTCCAGAGGAGGGCAAGAGATGATCAGAGGGCTGGAGAACCTCTCCTATGGAGACAGGCTGGGAAAGTTGGGCTTATTCTGCCTGGAGAATTCTCTGGGAACACCTTATAGCAGCCATCCAGTGCCTAAAGAGGCTGACGAGAAAGCCAGACTGGTGCCTCAGCTTTTGAGGTTGACCTTTGCTCTGCAGTGTAGTTTGATGGAGCAGAGACTCTAATCTGGACCTCCTGCCTCTAATTCACACTAATTTATACAAAGAGCTAGGTTGAAAATTAAGTGCTTTGTCCCATTTAAACTGTTCCTTGTAAAAAGGATTTAGAAGAAATACGACTCAGATTGACTATTTTCCATTCTACTAGGAAGAAAAATGGGACCAAGGAAGTGTTTGTGACTCAGAGAACATTTTGTTCCTCAGCATGATCTCAGCTCTTTGGTCAAAACCTTCCCAGTTTGACATAAACATAAGTGTGACCTGTTAGAAGTTGTTCTGCCAGAGAAGGGTATAACAGTGGCTGTAGGGAAAACGAGAAAAGCAGGAAGAGAAAGAAGAGGAGCCAGTGAGATGTAGCTATAGCTACTGCTATTTTTATAGGAAAATGAATGGGATTGTGATGTTGAAGTGATAAAAGACATTAGCAGCATTCAAGCACATACAATCAGTGTAAGGAGATAATAAGCCACCCAGGAAAATACAGCTGTTAAAGTTATAGAATAATTTGTGTTGGAAGTGACATCATCTGGTCCAACCGTCTGATCAAAGCAGGGCCAACTTCAAAGCAGGGTCCATCTGTCTTGTACTTGGGTGCCCAAACTGGATGTGGTACGGCAGCTATCGTCTCACAGGTATCAAACAGGGGGAATAACCGCTTCCCTTGATCAGCTAAATATGCTCCAGATAATGCAGCCCAGGATCTTAACTTGGCTCCTGCAGCTCCCAGCATCTCCAAAGACCCAGGAGGACCTGGAGCAGTGGCACAGCCTCTGGAAAAAGAGCTTTGTTGTAACTCAGGTTCTGCTTATGATGAGAGCTTGCCTGGAATGGCAGGTGGCCTAAGTTGCCCAGAGAAGTTGTGGATGCCCCATCCCTGTCAGTGTTCAAGGACAGGTTCGATGGGGCTTTGAGCAACCTGGTCTAGTGGATGGTGTCCCTGCACGTGGCAGGGGGGTTGGACTAGATGAGCTTTAAGGTCTCTTCCAGCTGTAACTGTTCTATGATTCTATGACATCATTAGGATCTACAAGTTACCTTCTCGCTCTTACGCCCCAAGCTCCTCCTGACATGATTTCTCTCCCTTTTCTCTCTTTCCTTCTTTCCTTCCCACCCCCCCCTTTTTTTTTCCCTCCTCAAAAATGCTGGGGGGACTGTTGTGTTGCACCGCTTTGGTCTTTGCACCTTTTCATGTCACACATAGGGACAACACATTGACCAATATACATTGTGGCTCCTTACTCAACCTCTGGCAATGCAAAGCAACCATAAGCCATCCTAACTCATTAGTTCCGATAGGTTCATGACTGCTTTAGTCAATGATGTGCTGCAGAGGGCATAGAGCATTGCAGTGACTCCTGTTCTTAATCTTTCAGCGGCTGAGAGTTCACCCTGAGGCAGATGCTCAGAGATTCATCCTTATCTTGTTTGCACCTCGGTAAGTCAGGAGTAACTTTGAGGCAGTAAATTCAATTATGTTCTGGGAGGGGGCATGAGGCCAGAACAGACTACATTTCCCTTTTTTATTTTTTACTTTTTTAGGCATTTGTTTTTAAAAATTATTTAATTTAGAAGGGGATCAAAATTCTACTTTGAGCTGCTTTTCTACCCGTCTTTATTATTTGCTTTTCATTTGTTTGAGGCTGATACATGATGTTTTCTTTCTTAATCATTTGCTAGCATGGTAGTTTTTCTTAAAATGTATTCAGATCACAACTATTTTCTGGCAAAGAAAAGCATGAAATTCACTGCCCTTGAAAGTCTCATCTGTATGGAGGAAAATAAACCCTTTCATATTTCACTGTCAGAAAAGAATAGTAGCCATGGAGTTATACTTAGGTATTGAACCTTGCAATACTCAAAGGAGGAGCCAAATAATCTATAAAGGATGCTGATTTTTCTCTCACTTACACAGCATGTATATTGTTTAACTGACAATGCTCAGATAATAATTATAAAAACCTGCATGTGTTTCAGAATAATACAGGAGGATGACGCTGAACAGACTGTCATTACTGTCCATATGGCTGTGGTCTCAGACTCCCTAACAGAGTCTTCTAGCCAGTTAGAAGGCTGGAGAAAAAGCTGGTCAGATTTGCAGGTCTGCCTCACTTTCTTTGCCCTGAATGCTAATCCTGGTGTAAGGTGGAAAACTTAAATTTGAAATACTTCTTGAAATACTGCATAAATATAAATGCTTAGCACATACTTTGTACTTCTGTTCTTTGAGCTGTTCTTCTATAATTTTCATACAATATACACAGGGTTGCTGAAATTCAGAAATCATGTGGCATCAGACTTGTGAAGGGAATCTATAGGTCCTGTGGGGAATACAATTATTATTTAATTTACCTGTCTGGGAACAGCAGGATAGAGCTCAGAACTTGTTGATTTGTGTGAACAGGACCTACAGGTCTTCTCAGTTGTCTCTTGATTTTGGGAATGTAAACTTCAGATGAGGTGGGGAACAACTGTTCCTGAATAGAAAACTGACTGGAAAATCTGTTGATTTCTAAAAATGAGCTTACTGAATATTGAATCTTTCTCATCTTATTTAGTGTTATGAAATTGGGTATGCTAGTGTATTATTTATTAGCAGAGTTATAAAGTCAAGAAGAAATATTGCAGCCAATTTCCTCATTCATAAATGACAGAATTTGGAAAATTACCTTGTCTGTTTTGTAACCAGTGGATTTTTTCAGTGCCTTCCCAAAACTGAAATTGCACCAATCACTGTTTTTATTTCTCTTTACCTAGCAAGGCTACTTGCATACAGTAACATCCTTGTTTCTTTTTTAACTTGGTTTTAGTTTGCCATCCACATTCTTTATGGTAAGATTGTAACTGAGATGTTTTGCTTCCATACTTCCTCATTCAAAAGCGGTTCCCTGAGAGATGTACCAGTGTATACTGAGGCTCCCTGGGTCCAGTGAACATGTGGAGGACAGAGGAAAGACAAGACTATATCAGATATTTGCTATTTCCCTTTCACCATAGTGGCACACAAGTTCCTTCTGTGTCCTTTTTCAGAATTCAGCATTACCAGAGTAGCCTTTTAGCTACCTCTGAAAACCAACAGGTTCCAAGTTCTTCTCCTTCACCCAAATGTGAGCAATCTAGAGGAAAATCCCTTCAGCCTAAGTAGTTCATGCAATGTGAGAATTGAATCGAGTTGAATGCAGATGGACTCCAGCAGCACAGTGTAGCTCCTTGAGTGGAAAGGTGTACAGATTTTCCTTTGTATAAAATTAAAAATATACATTGTCCAGTTAAGCAAGATATGGAAACCTTATAATCCACTGTTGGACAACTACTAAGTGTATATTTTCCTCACTTGTTTTCCTTTAAATATTTAACTAGACGATTGGCTGATTAGTATTAACCTGTCATAGGGCAGCTGTTCTCAGTGTATTATCTCACTGCCGATATCTTTGAGGAAACTGAACATTCTTAGAGAGCATGTGCGTGATGTTTGTGTCTTCTCTACTAACTCGGTTTTGTTCTATTTCAGATGAATCTCTGTTCTTTTTCCAAATACATACAATTTCTTTCATTTGTAATAACCCAGACCTGCTTTGTACCAGTGATAGAAGGGATGGTGGTGCCAGCCTTCTTTTGCTCTTCATTTCACAGGGATTATGTAGACCCTAGGGTGACCGTACCGCTGTATTACATGTCTCTGAAGCAAAAAAATGTGTTTCTATTGACATTGCCAGTGCTCTGCCTGTTTTCCTGTCACCTATCACTGGTTGATATCTATACTTCTATGGTATCCTGCTATCACAGTGAAGATGTAGGACTGCTTCCTGGTGTGGATAGCTTCTGTTAGGCTACTTTTCACTTTGTGTCTACATTTTAGCACATACCTTTAGTAAGAGCCCTCAGGCATGCCTGTTTGGCTCTTCCCCTTTGCCATTACATCTGAGCGCCTGATCGATGTAAGTAGCATGTTAACAGATGGCAGATATTCTTTTCCAGTCAAATAGATAACCTGAAAAAATTGTCAGCTTCTATGAAAAAGGGCTGCAAACCTCATTCCTTGGCTATAATTTATCCAAGTGTATCTCATTTCTGTTTATACCAGGTACTCACATGGACCTCAGTCTTTAATGGTTGTGCTCTGCACATTCACTATGTTATTTCAAAGTAAAGTGACAACATGACAGTTTCTTGGGCTTTCTTATTTTTCTTTGAAGAAAAAGATAATCACCATTTATCTAAAGAAAGTCTGAGAGCCAGTGATGTGTCCACTGAATGTGTAAACAGCTGCCCAGATAGCCTGCTTTTCCCTCACTCTGATATAAAGCAGTCCAAGTATGATAAGGGAAAAGAACTGAGAAGCATAAGAAAGGTCAATACAGATTTTGCTTTGAATGTGGTATTTGTTCTATTGCACTTGGACATTGCACACTGGAGAAATGCTCAGAAGATAAGTGGAAAGAACTTGGTTAGTTATGATGTTTCAGACAGACAAGTAAATCCTGCTTTAGATAAGCAGCAAATCTAATTGGCTGCATTCACTGAAACTGGAACTGTATTACAGAAATATAATATGTACATTTGATTCTTTTTTCTTTTTTTTTTTAAAGAGGTTTCAATATTTCACTCATAAATGCATAGATTTCAATAGTGTTCTTTTGAATTTTGTTAATTTAGATAAATGTGCCTAGAAAGTACAATAAATACAGCATTTTGCTGGAGGTATTTGTACAGGGAGTTCCATTAAATGTGTACAGCCAGAGGGTAAAATTAATCTGAAATTAATAATGTAGAGCACTGCAAGAGGACTAGCAAGTGTGCTACAAAAATGGGATCTAAAAATCTCACCCAACTAAATTTTTAACATTGTACTCAGAGGAGTGAGCAAACATTATATATTCAAGAAATGTTTGCCAAGTCTGCTGCAAGAAGTGTAGACATCTAAAAGATGTCAACAGGGAATATTGTCATAACACTAAGAATAATATGTTATCTAGTGCTTAACGCTGAACACCATGTAAACAATCACAGAATAGAAACTACTGAAAACAAGCAGTAGCATGAGACTTGTATTCACAGCCTTGCACTAATCAAGGAAGTTTATTGCTTCTAATGGATAAATCTTTTCAACTTTTTTTGGCATGATGCACCAGCATCTTAAACACCTGCATCATTGTGGTGTTTCTGAGATCCTCTTTCTAGAGGGAGAGTGAATACAAATGTTTATTTTTCTGCAGTGGAATGAACCTTGTAAAAAGACAAGACCAATGAGAAATATGATTGCTAAACCTTAGGGTGCAGTGCTGTTGTTCATAATATATGGTCTCATATACACACATGTATAAAATAGCCATGATGCGAAGGCATCCATTTTGCTTGACAAGTTTATCACCATCTACTAAACTCAGTCACTGAGTGACACACACTGAAGTTTCAGGTATTTCATAAAATGCTAAGGCTGTATTGGTTTAGTTATACTGCAAAAAGTGGTAGTGGGGGGTTTCAGTGTCCCAGTGTTGTGAAAAGAACTCTTTGTGCGTGAAACAGGTTTCACAGTATTTAATCTTACAAACCTTGTGTATTTTACAACATACCTATACTTTGCAAGTTAGGAAGAATATTCTTTCTTGATGGGAAAGGACAGTATTTTGTTACACGAGGCTGGTCTTGAAGTAAGTGGAGAGAGTCTCTGGCCTGAGATCTCACAAGAGGTGGCCAGCTGGTGTCTCTGGAGCTAAAAGACTATGAGCAGTATGGGCAAAGCCCTCGCCTAGACTGGGCTGTGCACCGTCAGCAGGGCTGTGCCCCACAGGGGCTGACAGGTCACTGGCACCTGAGCTGGTGAGAAGCAGTGAGTTATTGGAGGCCAGAGCTCCAGTATCTCAGAGCTGAGGTTATCAGTTATCACTCCTGGTTTTCACCCTATGCACAAGCTGTCAGCCTTCTAAAAAGTGGCCTCTTTCTCCATCCATGGAAATGAAGTGTTTCATTACCTAATTTAATGAAAGCAGGGAATCTCATTGCCATAAATGAATCAAAAGTGGCCTGTTTTGCTTGCAAAGAATTTTCCTCTAAGTTTCTAAGACCAAAGGAGGTTTCAGACTGAGAAGAAGGTCTGAGCGTTCTCTGAAAGTTCCACCTGAAGAGAAAATTATTATAAGCTTTGTTACTGAAACTTTCTCTTGCTACTGGTGTTAAATGGCTTAACAATAAGGTATTATCTTTTTGCTCTCAGCAAAAGTTGTTTCCATTTGAAATGATGTCTCATCACAAAAGTTAGTATGTAAACCAGTTGATCTCATTCACATTTGGAACTCAAGGGAAAGGTGAATGTATCTTCATTTTGTCTAAAAGGTTCTCAAAGGTATGAAAGATTAATCTCTTATTAACATTTGCCTGCAGCTATTTCTAAAATGCTTTAGTTGGTTTCTGGGAAATTAATTAATCCTAAAGGAATGATCAAGTGTTCTTAGCTTTGTGGGTTTTATGCAGGACTAGGTCTTTACCAAAAGAAACACTGTTTCAACAGAAGAGCATTAAAGGTGCAAGTTCAGAGCAATGCAACTTGACCTTTTCAGCTTCCCAGCTCTTGTAGAACTCCTATAAGGCTCATTTTCATAAGTCACAAAGTGACTATTGCACCATAAAGAGCAGCAGAAAATGTGTTAATATTTCTGGTATTTAAACTGGTTTCTCATATTAAAAAGATTGTCTTAGACACTGAAGTCCATATAATAATTGAATATCAAGGGAGAGTCTGGCCAATCTGCAGGACCCTTTTGTGCCTATGCTATTTCTATATTCTCTAGCCAGGCATGTCTATCACTGACTTCCCTGCCAAAGACAAGGGGCTGAGGTTTTAATGCATTTCTGTTGAGACCTCACCCTTCAGATCTCTTTAGAATTACAAACTGCAGCTTTAGAGACACTGAAGTCTCCACCCCAACTTGTATTGTAAATTCCTTCTTATGGTGTTAAAGTCGTTATAAATTGCTGTCTGTAGCATTCATATTATGCTTACTAGGACAACTTCACTAATGCTGCTGCTGCTCCAAAATAGGTATCATTAGCAAAGCCTCCAGGGAAAACAGGGATGGAGCATTACTGGCTGTGCTGTGATGCCCTTCATAGACACTAGACTCTCTCAGATAAGTGTGAATTCAAGACCTATAATAATGGACTTAAGTGCTAACACTAAGGGTATGAATGTCATCACTTCCTACATAGGGATGTGACATGAAGTATGAAACATAAGTGAGGAATCAAGGAAGCTTGTGAATTAAAACTGAGAACTCACAAAATAGGTGTGAAAGATGGGATATGCTATAATAGGGTACACACAAACAAGTGTCAGTATTAAACAGGAATAATTCATTGCACAGCTACCATTACTGCAACAATCTGAAGATGCTAATGGCTCACAAACTGAATGTGAGTCAGCAATGTCATGTTGTGAAGAAAAAGGCAAGCATCCCAGTGGGGATGTCATAAGCAAGATGAGAGTCTGCAAAACAAGATAAGGCAGTCTTCTGCTTTACTTCACGCTGCCAAGGCCTCAATCATAGTACAGTGTCCGGCTGTGGGCATGCATCTTAAGAAAGATGTGGGATAGTTTTCAGAGATTCTAGTACACAGCAACAAGACCTATTAAGAGTACCAAAGACATGGCCTATGAGGACAAAGCTGAGGAATAGGGTTTTAGCTAAAGAAGGGGAAAATGGAGGGAGATATTAAATAATTTTTCAGCTCTCTATGAGATAGCTGGAAAAAGAAAGTGAATCTTCTCCATCTCTGCTTACTGTTGGAATAAAACTTAACAGGTTTAACAGGTGAGATGTGAGATTAGAAGACAGGAAAACCTGCTAATGACTGGAGTGATTAAATTCTGGAACAGATCACGGGATTTGGTGGATATTATGGAGTTGCCGCTGGTTGTCTTTGAGCCAGTAGGACAGATCGTCAGAAATTGCTTCAGGAGTAGTTGATCCTTAGTGGAAAAGATAGATTTGGGTTTTCTCAGTCATTAGAGCTGCCCAAGGGCAGATTAATTCACTTTTCCCATTGATTGCTGCCTGCCTTGCTGCCAGAGAGATCCCTTGGTCACCCACGGAAGGCTGTATCAGGATTTCTGTAGAGTTAGCCTCTGACCCGGGTTTTACATTAAAAAACATGGACTTTACCTGACAAGAGGCCAATCCTGAGTAGCAAGACAGGCTTTACAGCTTTCTCCCACGTCTGCTAATATATTTCCTGTGCTCTTCCAGGACCTGTGGTGTGAAGTTAATTTCCTGGTTTACACTGTATAGGCTCTGCAGCAGAACAAACTTTTGTTCTGAGTTTGCACAGCATCTAGTACAATGGAGCTTCACAGTAACACAACAAGAAACAACAGTAATAATGGCATGGAGGGAGTTGTTCCATCACTAAGGAGTATTTTTTTTAGCTTTCTTGTGGCTCTGTACATCTTACATACAATGACAGCACAGAGAAAGAGCAATCTGTAAGCAAGCCTATTAAACTGACAGCTTCTTACTCCTATTCACTGCAGGGCAGTCACATGCCAGATATTAAAAAGAGTGTTTTTAAAATACCAAAATGAACAATAACATCTATATGGTACCAACAGCAAAGGCAGTAAACAAAACGAAATGAAACAGAACACACCAAGGGTGGTAGGTTTTTTGTGTTTGTCCCCCTTAAGGTATAAGTAATTTCTTAGATGATTGACACATAGGATTGAGTTAATCTGAAAAGTTTACTAATTTGCATCCTTTGACAACTGTTGGCCATACATGAGCCTGGGGAAGTTACATAACTGTCATCCAGAGTTGTGCATTCAATTATTTGTCAAATAGGTTGAGCAAAATTATATTTCTTAATGCTTCTGTAAGAAGGACTTCATAATTCTACAAGAAGCTAACAAGCCTGTTATTCTTCTTCATAGTTTGGGAACATAGATGTTTACCTTTAAATACAGCAACCTGACTACCCAAAGAACAACCGTCACAATTAATTTTCTTACAGTTCATTTGTGCTTTCATTTTTAAACAGTCTTGTCTTTTTTTTGTCTACTGCCTTCTATTTCATTTTTAATACCAGCTTGATTCAATTTCTTCATGCATCTGTTTCTTAATTTCAGTTCATTTGAACTTCTTCCCCTGTTGTAGGTTACTCATCTACGTAGATACTAGGCATGTAAGACTGAATTCTTTTAACGAGCGTTTGGCTTCTCTTTGATAGAACATCAGAACATCTGTGTCCATGTTACCCATGTCTCCTTAGTCTGCACCTCAGTGACACAGAAAGTGTAGGCTCTAAGAGGCCAAGACCATGTCCAGCCAAGTCTAGGGTTTCAGAAATCCATCACCCCTTCACCTGCTCCCTCTGCAATCTCATGTATTTTTTTGCTCTTTTCGGTTGTTAGATTACTCAATTCAGCAATAACCCTTTAATTGAAAAAAATAACAGATTTGACAGCTCACACATGCTTTACACATGTATTCTTCTTCACAAAGTATGCTATGTTTTCTAAGAAGATGGGGTGACATGGGACCCCCTGGGGCAATCCTGGGACCCCTTGAGATAGTGGAGAGCCACTGAGCACGGTGTGGGGAACAGGCTTGTGGAACAGCAAGGTTTGGCAAACAGTTGAGTTATAGCAGGAAGCCAAGAGCCTGTATCTCCTGCATAAAGGCTGCAGGACTGCCAGGAGAGGCAGTGAACATGTAGGCAGACCTCCTCATGGCTGAAGGGGTCTGGTGACAGAGTGTGCTGCTACTCAGGAAAGGTTCTGAGTTGATTAAAAGCAAAGACACACAGTGCTTTGAGCTCTCTCCATTTTAAAGGAAACATTTCAGGCTTTATTCAGACTAAATCAGGCTTTTTTGCATTTAAAAGTCTTTCAGTCTTTTTGGTAGAGTATCCTCTGGAGGAGGTCTAGATATACCTACCTTAGAACACTGGCCAGCTTTTACTCTTTCTTTCTGTCATCTCTCACGCGAATTATGATGCACAAGCAGATGTTTGTTCAGATGTGTCACATAGGCCTCTGTGGTTTTCCCCACAGATAAAGTCCCTTTTCATTTTATTGCCTCAGTGAATTTCCCCACTATGCTAGCAGTCTGTAAGCCATCTTCTGTCTCCTCCTGTCTGGAACCTCTATAGGAGATGAACTGTTGGATTTTGATATGGGTCTCTGTAGTCCTTAATCTCTTGATGTCTTGATCAAGCCTTCATAAGTGATATACATTCTCATTGCTTCTAGGTATACCATATCCATATACCTATATACCATGGGTTTGTTAAAAACCCCATGTTGTCTGCATATGTTGTGTCTTACACATAAAAATGTATAGCAGAACTCCTTCTACACTGCAAACACTACGGGCAGTTGAGAGCATAATGATGTGTTACGGACGCTTCCCCTCAGACAACATATATATGTATTTTGCATCAATAGAAAGCCCTAAATCCAGGATTACACTAAGCAACAAGTTGCTAATATTTATTAGAGTTGCTTTCACTGGTTTAGGTGGTTTGGAAAGGAAATTAAATACTCATAACACTAAAGTGTGGCTGAAGATTGAGAATTTACATATTTAAGTCTGGATGTTGGTTTGGGCATTGTTTTATTTTCAGGAATTGTTTACATCTACAAGGTGAACGCTGGATTAATTTTCTGATGGAGAAAACTGTACTGTTTCAAGTAAACAAAAAAAGAGAAGAAACATACTTTCAAGCTAGCTCATCAAGCTTGCGCTGAACAGTTTAACATTTCTTGAATCTAACAACTTTACATTGTATAAGCAGTGTTCCTGAAGAGCAAAGACAGGCAATTTAGTAATCTATTGTCTGCAAAATACAACTTGCATGACTAAGGCAAGAAATATTCTTTAATATAATAATGAATTTATTTCTATATAAAGACCATTCTCAAACTTTCATTTTCAAAACTTTGTAGTTATTTATATCAAATTCTAGAAAAACTTTTATTTAAACTTCATCTATTTTCTCATTATCTTGTGTCTACTCTGGTATAATTAAAATACAAATGAAATAAGTTTTAAGTGCAGGGAGTAATTTTAATAGCAATTGAGTTTAAAAAGTAGTGGAAAGAAACTAAGTTGTATGTCAAATCTCTTAGATCTCAAGTTAATAATACTGAAAATCCTGTAGGCCACATTTACTTTCCTAAAATTACCATGCAAAAACATCAGCAGGCAAAATACAATATGCATAATTGAAGCAAGTTAAATGATATGAAGAATGTCTTGAACAAATAGCTGTGAGGGACATGTACTTATACATAACCATTAGTGTAACTCCATAAGTCTACTTAATTAGACTTAATTACAGTTCTGCAGAAGTCAACACAGAAGCTGTGAGATGTGAAAAGAGACATTTTGCATATTGCTGTAGGGATCATTGTATTTATGCAAGACATTGACATGGCTTTACTCTGAAGGGCTAATTGAAACAATTGGTTTTGACTACGCTAGCAATATGGAAACAGAGCAACTAAAACAATGGCAAGTGCCGCAGGACTGCTCAGGAGTCAGAGCTGTCATATGTTCTGATTTGCACATGTCATATCAAAAGCATTCTAATGCCTTGCTCCAAACTTTTTATTCAAAGAAATGCACATACACCGAACCCCAAATCTCATCAGAATATTTTAATTTCACCACAAATGAAACATTGCACAATACTGACAACATGTCTGGAAAAAAGCAATGATAAATTAGTGCTACCCTGAGTCACCTAGCTTGGAGAGAGTTAGAGTTTGACATTGATTACACTTACATTGATGTAAATCAAGAGATTTTATGACAGTGTTACTCCAGCGAAGAGCTGGTCTGATATACCAAAATTAGGTCTACAGTGTACCAAAACTACTAAAGGCAGGGCAGGATACTGGAGTGAAAAGAACACTTTGTAAAGTTAACTGTGAAACATAAAAAGTTCTCTCCATGCTGTATTTTTCCAAATGCAATAATCGCTCAATACAATCATTTTCTGAAGACAGTAGCAAGGCTTTCAACACTCTTCCACAGTCTTGCTCTGTCCGGGTCAGAACGTTGCAGTCAGAGCGGGTGGAGAACTGTCTGGATGGACGGAAGGTTCATGGGAAGTTCTCTACTCAGAGACCCATGACAAGTGCACCACGGCACCACAGGGGTACCTACTGAACCTATCCTTTTCAGCATCTTTGTCAATGGGCTGGAGGAGGCGATAAGAGTATAGGCTCATCAAGTTTCCAAATGAGAAGCACAAAGGCACGCGAGAATAAGAACAAATGCAAAGTCCTGCGGCTGGGAAGGAAGAACCTGGAGCTATGATGCAGACTGGGGGCCGCCTGACTGGGGAGAAGCTCTGCTGAAAGAGACGTGGGAGTCCTGGCAGGAGCAAGCTGGGCATGAACCTGCAGTGCGCCCTGGCAGCAAAGGCAGCCAGCAGCATCCTGGCTGCACAAACCATGGCAGAGTCAGCAGATTGAAGGGAGAGTGAGACCACATCTGGATGCTCTGTCCAGTTTTTGGGCTATCAATACAGAAAAGATGCTGGTAAACCAAAGCAATTCAACAAAGGGCCACCAACATGCTTGGGGGGCTGGAGCATTTGTCCAGTAAGGTGAGGCTAAGGAAATGAGGCTTGTTGCCTAGAGTTGGGAAGGTTTTCAAGGCACCTAACAGCAGCCCACTGGAACCCAGAAAGATATTCTGAAGATAGAGCCTCTTTCATAGTGGTGCATAGTGGGAGGACAAGAGGCAATGGGCATAAACTGGAACAAGAGAGTTTCAGCCTGGCTAAAAGAAAAAGCAGTCTAACAGTGAAGGTTGCCCAGAGACATTGTGCAGTCTCTGTCCTTGAATGTTTCTGTGATGCAACTAGATAAAGCTCTGAGCAACCTGGTCTGACCCCACAGCTGACCCTTCTTTGAGCAGGAGGCTGGACTAAAGCCCTCTGAGGTCCCTTCCAAACTCAGTTATTTTGTGGTTCTGTGATTTCATGATCATCCTAAAAATCACTCGATTTTCAGAGTGTTCCCATAGTTCTCACTTTCAGGAGTTTATTCAGGGAATTAATGCAGAGGATAACAGTGGAGCACATAAAAATTTTAAGTAAAATTTTGAGAATAACTTTTCTGAGAAGCAACCAGACTTTCTGGAACACTTTTTTTTGTGGTGATTTTTGTTTGTTTGTGGTGTTTTCCCCCCTCCCCCGCCGTCTTTTTTTTAATCATTGCCAAGTTTGGGGAGGCACAAGACAGGGATCTTAGAATCATATAATGACATAATCAGATAATGACCCAGGAAAGTCATGCAGGGATGCAGAAGGAAACAGTGCTGGCTCTGAGCTGTAAAATCACTACTTTTCCCTCCTTCTGTTTACACCACTCTTCGCAGCCCTGGACATGAACCTTCTTCATGGGAAGAGTTATGAGGCATGATGAATCTGAGGAAAGGGTAGGATTAGGGGGATCCTGATCTACTAAAACAAAGAATACTTTACACATCCAATACTGCATACTGCTGATTAATGCAGTTAAGGGGAAAGAAGACATAAATTTCACTATAATTGCTATTCTTGGGAAGGATGACTTTTAACCACCACCACCCCCCCCCAAAAAAAAAAGATGTTTTATCTGTGCTGAAAGCTTTGAGTGAATAATTTTAAAAGCATCTTTAATTTAAAGTAACCACAGATTTAAGACTCTGGGCCAGTTCCTCAGGTTTTGTGAAGCAGCATGGATCTACTGACTTGTGTGGGATAAATGTGAATCATACTGATGGAGCATAAAGACCTAAACCCCCTTCTAGGCAGAAGAAGCAAGCAAATATTCCTATATGCGAAAAAAACTTAGAAAGAGCCTGTCTCAGAGTAGACCATTACCAAAGACCTTTCTCCAAAAAAAGGCAATAGATTAAGAAGTCACTTTCAGGGCTGAGGAAAAGAAAAAGAATGTTTTTTTTCTCAGATCAGAAAGAAACACATCAATGAGATAAAGAGACCATCTGGCTCCTGGACTCCCAAAATATGAGAGCTCCTGAGGCTGAAATGTGTTCTTTAGGAAACAGTGTTCAACCTACCTGTCACTCAGTGATAGAAAAATATGTTAAAAATAAAATTTATTAGGGCGGAAGAAGAAGCTGGAATTGTGAAGTCCAGAGAGGTGAAATAAATTCACTTTGGACAAAATGATAAAGCACCTCAAGAAGATGAAGAGCATATTTCATGGAAAAAAAATACCTGCCAGCAATTATCACTACACTGAGCTGAAAATTTACATCAGAGTAGATACCTGTTCTTAGGGAGAGAGGGGGAAAAAAGGTTCAGAATCCCCCCCCATGCATTGCCATAGTAATTCTGACTTATCAGTCTGAAGGAGTATTAGTGATTTGGAAGGAAACCATTTTGGGAGAGCACTAGGAATGTGCTGATGTGTCTAAAAGCTAAGATCAAGTTTTCTTACTCTCAAAAGTATCAGCAAACAGACAAAGAAGAAAATAAAGCCTGTTGTAATGGACAACCACATCTGAAATGTTTTAAAAGATATCTTAAACCAGTGTTCTCCACTGCCTGCTATAAATCCTCTGTCTGGGTGGACTGTAAAGTCTTCCTGTGACTGCTAGACTGGAAAATAATATGAATAATGCCAAGGCATTGAGTGATGTTAAATTTTAATCATAAAACAATATCAGTGCTCTAACAAATTTTAGAATGGTATTAGATTTCTATATCTTATTTCATTGGACTAGTATAAGAAATTATGTTATTTAAGGATAACTTTATGAAGAGTATGAATTCAGCTATGTTAAGTCCTGTAGTACTAGTACTGGATTAACATTCATCACGAAATCAGATAGATGTCCTTTCTGCAGTTTTTATGGAGGGCTTCTCCTGAGCATAGTGAGAGAGAGTCCATGCCCCAGCGAACTCTGTCTAAGAGAGTAAAGCTGAGGTAGTGAAGTGTATGCTAATAAATGATAGTGTCAAGTATAATTTTATTTGCGTGTACATGTGCACAGTTTACTAATATCCTGGTGACCAGAAAATTTTAAATGCTCCTGATTTTTGGCAGTACTTAGGTTCTCAAGGTGGAATCCTTAATCTTTTCAGGTATTTTCAAGACCTTCCATTCATGTTATTATTCCACTAGAGGAATTTTTGGGAAGTGTGCATGGTGACTGCATATTTTTTTTAAAAGTTTTCCAAAGAATATTTATGCCATGAAGTGCAGGTTTCATAGGCTCCTTAATTAGATCTCCTACATATGTTTGCAATTTGAGAGGCTGCAAGTGGCTAGTGGGAAGTCTTGGCTGCTATCTGTTTCTTTCTGGCTAGAGGAACCATACTCACTCAGGAATAAGTTCCATGGGTTTTAGGAGACTTAGAAAAGCAGTTAATGTGGTCTGGTTTATTTATTATGCTTGTCAGGCACTTATGCAATGTGAAATCAGATCAGTGTGGCATACATCAGATCTGGTTTGCACGCTCTAGTTACACAATTTATTTGCTCCACGCATATACCCGAAGCATACAGAATGCACTGTAATGTAGGGGAAGGCAAAACTAAGCAATCTTGATTTTATCTGTGGCTCTGCTAAAAAAAGGTATTTTCAAGCTGCATCTCTGCAAATAAAATCATATTTCAAGTTAAGATATGCATCCAGCTTTTTATGGTAACTTTAAATTTTGCACCTCCACTCTGGTCATTGCACTGATCTGCAGAGGCTTACCCAGTGGTACTCAGTGTATGAGACTCTGCCCATCAGAACTGACTGGAACTGGAAACTTGCTGTCTTACAGGGCTGCTTCAGCCCCAGTAAGGGTTTTGTTTGAAGCAATTGAGCCTTTCCCATTGTTCAGAGTGAAGTAATGTATGGGCATATGGAACAAGGGCAAACTAGGGCTCTTTTTCAATCTTCCTTGATTCTGACTAGAATAAGTTGTTTTCTGAAATGCTGAAAGTCAAGTTCTTCTATTTTAATGGGAATCATTTATGTATATACTTATGCTTGTTTTTCAGAAAGTTTGGATTTATTTCTCCAAATACAGCTTAATAGAGATTTTCATCAGAATGTTGTCTGTACAGACTCAAAGCATTTATCTGTAAATCACTCCTCCCAAAAATATGTAATTGGTCTTTTATATGAAGATAAAATATGTTATTTGCTCACAGCTATGCTAAAGATCATCAGTAACTGATGCCATAGAGGTTCAATTAAGATGTAAGTGTAAAGTGTCCATAGTAAACTTCAGAAATTAGTCTTCTGTGAGACACATCAACATTTCAAAGTTTTAAAGCAATACTTGAGCATACGAGTCACTGAGCTTATCCTGAAGCCTCATCCTGCTTAGTAAACTAAGATATTTAAAAACCCGACTGGTCATGGCCCTGAGCAACCTGCTGAAGTTGACCCTGTTTTGAGCAGTCTCCCGAGGTGCCTTCCAATGTCAACTATTCTTTAATTCAGAAAATTCTTGAAACTCTCCCTTCTGGTGCTATTCTCTCCTTACAGAGAAGCTCTTGTGGCAAGTTATTATATAAATTTGATTTACAGGAAAGCCTTTGCTTAACCTATTTTCAGCAAATGACTTTAACTGAATTTTAAGCTTGTCTTTGAGGATATGCTATAGCTACCTATGTAGTGTTTTTGTTAATTAAAGCAAATAATCTTTCATGAAGGTTCTTGAACTGTAGTCATCTTAAAGAGAATATTATACATGCAGTAGCATCTGAGTGTTCTTGCCAAAGCTAGGCAGCAATTTCTCTTGCTGATTGAGCACTCCATCATGAGAACAAGGAGACAACTTTTGCACTGTTTTGTACCTGGCAGAACTCCATTGACTTCATTAGGTGGATTTTCCTGAGCATTGTAGATTTCTGAATGTTACAGGAATAGGACATAAAAAGACATCTAGATTTGAAAAGTTAAAACATAAAAAGTTACTAGCTCTGGCACCCTAAAAACAAAGTGATAATGCTGGGGATATATGTTCCAAATGCAGGAGGCTGAATTTACTAAATTAACCCCAAGCTTGGATTGGGATGGTTAGAATTTCAGAACTGTTTTGGACTGACAATAGTTTTGAAATGACTTGCAAGACAGAATTTTTAATGGCATTTTGAGCAAGTATAGTATTCCTCTGATCAAAACGAAAACGAATTTATTGTAGTTTTTTCAATTTCCCAATAGAGACAAAAATAAGCCTAATAAAAGACAGGACAGAAAGTTCTTTCTTGACTTTTTCAGAATGGAACTCTGGACTGGCAAAATCTGTATTGCCTCAGTGTCACATGTATGCTGGTGAGCACTCTGCTTGACAGGTTGTCAGCATCTTCAGCAGGAAACTGTTCTTCTGAAAATTCCAGCACTTGTCTGCTAGGTGCCAGTGCCAGCAGTGGTCCTGGGGATTAGCTGAAGTGCTTGGGTTTTTGTGACGTCTCTCACAATGTGATATATGCCTGTAGGTCCACCAGCTAATGATGCTCAAATATTCTTCCCTCCACTTCAATCCAAAGAGACAAAGAGTGGAAATGAAAAAGAGGGAAGAACAGACAGAGACGAAAAATATAGCAGATACCAAAAAAAAGGTCAAATGGTCATCCAAAGAGTGAAAGAGAAAGTTATGAAGAGCCTGAGGAAAAGGGATCTGCAAAATTTTTCTTCAGGATATTTTTACAGGTTTATTGTTAGTCTGCTTTTCCCATGGAGAAGCAGCATACCTTTTCACACTGTGTGTATGCATCCTCTATTCCCATACAAATTGTTGAACTACTTGAGCAGTTTAAATAGAAGCATGATCCCTGTAAGTTTCATCAGCATGAATGACAGTGCAGGAAAAGAGGAAAATCTCTTCCTCTTTGGGAGTGGAGGGGAAGATGTAGCACAAACACATACTATGTTACCTGGATAATCCACACTGGAAAGAAAGGTCGTGAGTACGTAAACTTTGGAAAAGCTTCAGGAAGAGCTTATACACCAGCCTATCAACTATGAAACCCAAGTAAGTAGGAAATGAGGTTTTGTTAGTTATGAAACTTTTGGATTTCCCTAGGTGTTTTATTTTAGAGAAAAATTTACCAGAGAATGAGAAAGATGAGTGAGCCTTAGTTCCACTAGCTCCCACTATTTTCTAGAAAGATTTTCTTCCATTTAACATAATTTTGATTGCCATATTTCTTCTAATGCCAAAGCTCATATAATCATGTGTTCCTTATACTTGAATGGAAGTAGGCATAGAGAGATAACATCCAGACTAAAAACAATTTCTTAGATATTTTTGTTACAGGGTCTAATTGTCAATTTGTTTATATTGGCATAGACGCACTGACTTCAGGGGAACAGAGTATATTCAGGCAAAGTGAAAATCTAGTCCATGAAGTCAAGTCCTCTCTTTCTCTCTCTGTGTAGCTACACAAACTATGTTTTTTATTACAGCACACTTGTTTTTCTTATGTGGAATTCAAAAGGCCTTTTCACTTTGTCGTCAAGCATCCCATTCTAAGATTTTTAACATCAAACAGACTTTTTAGAATAATACATTCAACACTAAAACCTTTCACCTTGTTAGATAAAGACAAGGAATAAATATCATTATCCAGCTGCCCCCTTTATTGTTGTATCAAACACATTCTACTTTCCTAGGCTGTTTAAATCACTTCACAAAGTGCAGTTAACCAGTGTGGATGGCCACCATAATTTTATGGACTGTATTGTGTGAAAAATACATTCTTGTTTAGACTTGATTATGTGATGGCAAACATGACTGCTGTGGAATTTACAATATATAACATAGCTATTTAAAATAGAAAAACAGTGGGAAATATTTTATTTCCTGTTATGCAGGGTTTTGTGTAGAAAGCTTGACTAAATAAAAATAATTTGGAATTCACTGTTAAAATGAAAATATTTTTTTCAGAGTAGTCAGCATTCCAAACCCAAATATATTGCAGTTATAGAAAATTACAATATATTTTATTCTACTTCATGCATCATTAGCAAAATTGCCCGTTCACTTCTTCTACTAGAATCCACATTGTGGGTGCTAACAGTAATAATAATAAAAGAAGCACAGAAAGTTTTAGACATTATGTGGCGAGTGCAAGCCCAAAGGTTAGAAAAATTGTGTTTTGACTGGTATGCAGAGTATTGTTGATATCTAGTCCATTAAGAAAATAATTGGAACAATTTTTTTTTTTTTGCTGAGGTATTTTGCCAAGGCAGCAACAACTTAAAAAGAGATTAATATAAATTATCATAAACTCTGCCCGTGTTTCTCCCTCAGCATTCTTAAATTCTGACCCTGTGCATGATTTAAGTCAAATGGTGTCAAAGAGGATGATGTAGGGTAGGGACTGTAAACTTTATTTTATAACTATTGCAGTGGAAAAAAGTAGATATAATCACTGTGCTCTACAGCAGATCCTCAGAACATCACAGTACTTTGACTCTATGCTTTAAAATAATGCCTGTAAAAGAAGACCAATTACAAAGCAGAACATTTCACAAGTCATAAAGAACAGTTGAAAGAATATTTTTTCACTTAATATGAGTATGTCTGGCATTTCAAGTGACTGGAAAAATTGAGTGTAATTTGTTATCTTTACACACTTGCTTTAAACCACAGCTACAGTGCTTTATTTTGGAAACTGGGAATAATATCAGCACTAAAGGCATGCTCTCACTTTGATTAAACTATATTTTTATTAATGCAAACTTCAGATATATGATTGTTAAGGCTGAACTGATTTCAGTTTACTTGCACAGTTTATGTTGCTGTTCACTGTTGCATTTTGGGGACTTTCAAATCGACCTAAAGGAGTTAGGTGGCTAAATCTGACTGAAATTTAGTGGCAAATGGATATTTAGTTACCTTGGGCCCCTTAGAAATTCCTATCAAGAAACTTATCAGCTTCTTCAGTTTTTATTACACATAAATACAGGTGATATTTGTCAGTTTTTAAGGCAGAAAAAGGATGGTTCACTGCTCTCCCCACACACAGAAGCATAAAACAGCCTGGTCAAATCAGGCATAGAGTGGCTGTAACTCTCAATGGGGAGCATGCAGGCAGAGGGCTCTGCCTGTGCTAAGCCCACCTGTTTAATTGCCCTCCCTGGTGTAACAAAGGTCAGTACATACTCTGAGATATTATGACTATACCTAATCATTCTTGCAAGCTCATGCAAACCAGTTTGTTGCTGGCTCCCTCTGGTAAAGCCTTGGCCAAGTAGAGCAGCTGAAGCAAAGCATCTGCTAGATGTTGGATGATCTGCAGCCTTGTGCAAGGATAGCTGTAAAGCAGGTGGGCAGCAGCCCCTCCTGCCCCATCCTGATGTGCTGTGGGAGGTAAAAATGCTGCTGGTAGCTAAGGGAGACAAGTGGTGCACCCCACAGAGGGTTGCAGTGAGTTATGGGGTAGCAGTGAGTGGAGCAGATGCATGGGACATGGGATAAGTGTTTGAAAGGCATGTGTGCCTTGCCACAAGTGTTTGGGGGATGCTGTCATTCCCAAACGTGTCACCAGCTGCCTGCAGTCAAAGGGGTCCTGTTACTAAAGAACAAAGCTGTGAATGCGTGCCCTCTGGAGCTAACTGTGCTTAAGGCACTTGAGGACCAGGCCCTCAGGAGAATGTGCTGACATCATTATTTGTGGGCTTTTGTAGTGGTGTTTTCTCATGTTTACGATGTGTTTGTATTAGTCTTCTCTCCAAGGGTGCTTGTTTGCTAGTTTTCAAATGAGAATCATATAAAAATTAAAATCATGTCAGAGGCTGAGCCACCCACTATAGAAACAAAGCCACCCTGATCATTCACCCTGATTTCTTTGTCTTTGAAATAAATTTGAACATATGAATGGTTGATAAGCTCTGTTTCATTTTAAGTGTTCTATAGACTGAACTTGTTAACGTTTAAGAGTACCTTGTTAATTAGCTTGTACAAATCTGAAGTCTCAGGCTGCATGCTGGTAAATTAACTCTCGATGAAACCTGAAGTATTGTCATGGCTTTCAAGTGATAACCTAGATGTTTTCATGTGGTTTTTCTGACTACGTGAGAGCCTTTTCTTCCCCAGGTACCCCACTGTCCCAATCCTCAGATTAGGTAGTTTATTTTCTTGCTATTTTCTGAGATATAATTGAAGGTGTGGGTTATGTGAGGATTTATTTTCTTATTCTGGTAGTTTTTCATGGTCTGTGTTGGAGGTGTGGCGTCATCAGATTAAAAGATGGTGGCTTCCATGCTGCTGCCCAACTTTGTAATTATTGGCTCATAAGTTAAAAAAAAAAAATGTTCTTCTGACTATTAAAACTTTGTTTTTTCCAAAGGATCGTGACATTTCAAAGTAACATGATCTTGTCACATTTTTAGTGAGAAAAAAACTCCAGTGTTTCAATTTTTTTGGCATTTTGATATGTTCTGTCAGGGTATATCAGTCGCGTCCTGACCACATGCAGCAGTGTGATTGACAGGGTGTAGGAGCACATGGCAGTCCCAGCCTTTCTTTTTCTCAGTAAGACGTATTCAAAGAGATTACAAACACTCCCGCTACTCATATTTTTAAATGAGGTTTACCACCCCAAGCATACCCTACACATCTTCCTCAGCTCCTTAGCTGTCACTAAAGCCACTCAGCCACGTCCATTCTCTGGTCATAATATGGCCAGCGGCTGCCTGAGGTACAGGAGCTAATGACTTGGAATCTCATTGTCCTTGGGTGGAGTGCTTTCCACTAACCAAAGAGCACAGCTGCCTCCTGCTTCAGAAGTGATCCCTGCTGCTGAAAACACCAGCCCTTGTGTGGGAGTATCAGGTTGAAATATCCCAGGCCACCCAGCAGTGAGGGCTGTAGTGAAGAACAAGCCAGCCGAAACTTTCATTGCTGCTTCAGCGTTACAAACGAGATGGTTTTGCTTTCTACTTCAGTGGCACTTGCAACTTGCAATGTGATACTTTCAAAATCAGTTGTGCTTCTCTGTGTTGCGATGTGCCTGGAGGAGAAGCGCTCCCCTCACTTAACTTGCCGGTGTTGGCTGCTCCTTACTCTTCCTTGAACTGTGAGCTGGAGAGGAGGGGCCTTGTAAAACATTAAGGAGTAGCCTCATGGGACTAACTTCTTCAAATTCAAAAGGCATCTAGACTCCCCTCCCTGTGTTGCCCTTTTCCTCTCATACCCAGAAAAATGTGCCCCTGGCAGTTGCGGTTTCAGTTGTTTCTACAGTTGTTGGTTTTTAAGATCCAATTCACCTCACTTTGCGCCTCGCTTAACGAGGCTCAAACTGCCTATCAGCAGAGGGCGGCCTCCTGGGGGGGAGCGCGGCTGTGAGCCTGCTCCGCCCGCCTGCCCGGGGCCCCCCCGCCCGCGGGACTCTGCTTCAGGTGAACGGCAGAGGGGAAGCGGCTCAGCTTTCGGGGTGAGTGGTGGCCTCGCGGGTTTCTCCATGAGGGAAGATGGTGGCTGCCGGCAGGTGGGGCTGGGCTTTGCTTTGCTTTGCTTTGCTTTGCTGCCGGGTTCCTCATGCAGCTCGGCCTCTTGATAATGCTTCAAAGCCAGACAAAGAAATGGCGGGAGATTGTGTTGTTGGTTTGGGTGTTTTGGTGTTGGGTTTGGGGGAGGGTTTCTTGTGTGTTTGGTTTGGTTTTTTGTTTTGTTTTATTTTTTTGTTTGGTTAGCAAGAAATAAGAGAGTTCGGAAAGGCTGAATGTGGTGCTGATTATTCAGACAAGAGGGGGAACGACTCCATGCCTCCGTGCTGGTCCTCGCCCCCGGGTGAGCGGTGTGAGGGAAGGGGGTGGGGCTGCCCCCGGGCTGCCGAGGGGGCTTCCTGAGGCTTCGTGTTCTAGAACCTGCGCCGCAAGGAGCGAGCTGCCTCTCTAACGCATGAATGGCTGCCAAGTGCACAGGCAATAATAAGCGAAAGAGAGGTGCAGCTGGGCCCGGCTTCAGTGCCTGCAGAACCTGCATAGGGCTAGTCGGTGTTGGAAGAAAATACCTGGGTTGTACGTCTGGTTTATGTTTAAAAAGGGTATTTGGTGTGTTTGAAAACAGGTTGTATGGAAAACTTACTATGTGTCAAGATTTTGTGCTTATTCCTTTGACTTCTACGTTTTTATAAAAGGAGCTTTTTTTTTTTTTTTTTTTTTGCCTTTTTTAGTTCTCCCCACCCCCACCCCCTGGAGCTTTAAAGGTTGGTATTCTGCAAGCAAATGCAAATCCACTAAAATACCCCAAGTCTGAGCTATATTCAAATGGATTCTCTGAGCTTTTTCTGAAGGCTGAATTTGAAGAAGGGGATCTGAAAAAAGCAAACGTATATACCGAGGCTTTCGGCGGGATTTGGAAAGAAAGAAAAAGGCTGATTTCTCAACTGGCTTTGTTGATTGAAATAAAGCTCCAGTGATTTGTATCCACTAAGGACTTGGCCTGATACGGTGAAAAATTAAACACAGGCTTAACCTCTTGAAATCCTGCAGAAATATTTTGCCTTCTCTATTCAAATTGCTCGCAGCAAGCTTCTTCCCATGAATATCTACTAAGTTGTGAAAAGCTCTCTTCTTCTAACACACCCTTGTCTATGGCATAATATTAAGTAATGTCCTGACAATTTGATATTGTATAGTATATTGAAGACCAAATGAACAGCAGCCAAAAAGAAAAAATGTGAATTAATGTATTATTTGCAACTGATTAAACTTCTTTGGAGTGTGTGATCAGTGGCAATATTAGCAGAAGTCGTTGAGAGAGCAGAAGTGGGATTCAGATTTTGTGCTTCACTGGAATGGGAAGGAAAACCACTTTAAATTCCATTTTGCTTTACTATCTTGTCATTTGCTTAACAGTGTGGAAGATATTCGGTTGGGATGAATGGCACTTGTCAGTTGAATTTTTCATCTAGACACTTTAAGTTGCTGTTCAGGGTTTTGAGTCATAATATGCACATTTTATGAAATACTGTCACTCATACCACCTACAATGAAAAAAATCTCAGATTCAGTGGTATAATTGTTCTCTGCTTAATCTGACTATTAACCTTTTATGCTCTTTACAAAACGATGTTGAAATGCTAGTGTTTCTTCTTGATAATAGGTGAGAATAAGTGAGTGCTGTGCATCAGTCATGGGAGGTACTGAGATTTGGATTATGTTGACATCCCCATGATGGTGACTTTCCAGAGCCTGTCCTGGATTCTTCCACTAAAACCCTGGGGTGCATATAAAACATAAATCTAGGGCTAGTCTAGAGAGCTGGCAAGTAAATGTGCTGTTTTAGGCACTCTGTAAGGCACAGAGAGTCATAAGACCCACTTCCATCAAATTGCTTTGGCGTTTGGTTAAGTAAGTTGGAACTCTATCTGGAATGGTTCAGAACTAGGTTAAAGCCAATAGTGCTGTTAAGTGCTGATTCAATGGAACTTCAGAATGTCCTTAAACTTGCGTAGATGTCATTGTGAACAGAGCAGCTTTTTTAAATTCTAAGTGAATTAAGATGCAACAGGTAAAAACGTCTGTTGTGAGTGATGACCCAAAATTCAGGGTCTGTGTATGTGATACAAACCAAGTGTTTACTTTGTGAAATCTTCCTTGTTTGCAAAGGAGTAAGTACAGAGTAAAAGCAACAGTAAGAAATCTAAATTCTTAAATTGTGGCCATTGTCTTTGCGGTGTGACTGTGGCCTCAGTGAAGCTCCATCCCTCTTCTTTCTACTAGAATAATAGCGTGACTGACTTTCACTGTCCTTCAGGTGCTTTTTTATCTCTGGTGTACACATGACTGTACTTAGTCCCCTTGCTCAGGAAATGCTGGTTACTTGACTGTATTCTGCTCACAATTTACTTCCTTTTCAGGTGAGGAGAGAGCTCTGTTCTCCCTGCACTTCCAGTGTGCGCCCTGTCCTGTGATCTGCAGAGGTGCGATGAGCATAGCTACCAGCTTCTAAAGGTACTTTGCAATTAGTTGTATAGGTAACCTACTTAATGACAAGTGCTAAGAGGCTAGGAAATCTGCCTGTGCATGTTGACATGTAACACATAGAGCCATTTTGTCCTTAAATGGTCAGCAAATACCAGCCGATTTTCCTTTCTTGCAAAGAACAGTAGGGGTCAGATCACAATGTGCTGTCTGGCTAGGTATAGGCTCTAGCTTACCAGAGCTTGAGGAAAATCAGCGAACTAAGTCAAAAATAGTGAGGGAAGTCTGTATGTACTGTACAGAGCTAGAATCTTGCCCATTAACAAATCTGACACATACAATTCTTCTGTAGAGGTCAGGAACCATTTATCTCTTTTGTGAAGAATAATGGTTTCCATTTCTCAAATTCAATCTGTGTATGAGCTTTCACAGCAAAGATGAGTGAATTTTCTTCGTTCTTCTTCCTCCTCTTTAAAAAAAAAAACCAACAAAACAAACAACAAAACAAACCCTGTGAAATATGTAGCGTGCGTATAGAATCCCAGTGAAGGTGAAGCACGAGCTCTTAACTTCATGAGGTTAAATCCCACGTAGGAAATATAAGCAATGATCTGACAAAATATAAGCAAGTCTCTGACAAAGCTTTCACTGGGAATTAGCTTTATCCTTATAGGATCGACTGGTGAATGTGAAAGCTGTACTTCTGAGACTAGATTTTTGTCCATGCCTTGTGGGGATGTGATTGCTTGTGCAGCGGCAGCTCAGGGAGCACAAACAAAAACCCAGTCCCAGAAGCAGAGGAGCTTCCACATTCAGAATCCATATCTGCATTACTGTCAACACCATTGTGCTTTAGGTGTTCTCCAAGTTGTCATTATCTGCTTAAAACTCCCACTGCATTACAAGGGTATAATGTATTATGAGCAGGGATGTTGGATTTCTGTCATCAAAAGCAAAAATGAAATGAGATAATGTAGGCGGAGGTTGTCATGATTTATTGTACGTGGTACAAAAACATCAACATGCTTGAGAAAACACCAAATGAAGTTTTTGGGGTTTTTTTTCCTCATATCTGCAGTGAATTTCTAAAGGATGCTTTGTGTATATAATTTGTTGTTGTTGTTGTTGGGTTTTTCTGGTTGGGTGGGTGGTTGGTTTTTGGTTCAGGGCTTGACCCTGCAAGTATTTTGCGTGTTGAGTAACTGCTTATACAGGCAATTGCAATGGAAAAAATGCCCTGAGTACTCTTTTAGAAAGCAATCTCTTGTGTACTTCACAGATTAAGGCTTTGTGATGCAAAAAAAGACCATTTAGTGTTGTAAGCTTTATTTCAGAAATTATTAACTGTAGATAATTCGGTTCTATATTTATCCCTAAAGTAAATGATCATTTTCTGTATGAAAGAAAAAAACCTTCAAACCTAACTTTTACTTCAGGAAATAGAGAACTTTTTAAATAATAGTTTTGAATTTTCTGGGTTTGTTTCCCTCCTTCTACCCGCATTTTTACTGGCTTGAAGCTTTTTTTTTTTTTTTTAATTGGTTTGTTTGAAAAATAAAAGATCTGTATCTAGGAAGAACAAGGTGATGTTATTTGAAAGGGAGAAAGGAAATAGAAATATGAATTATTTTGATGTTTCTCTACTTGAGAGATTTAAGGTAAAAGAAAACCAGTTGAAGAGGATTCATAGTTGAATACTTAAGATCAGAAATTATAAACCAAAAATGAAGTCGACTGAGATCATGGCTTAGCTAGCAAGGGGTTCCTTAGCTCTTATTACTTGAAGACTTTGAAATTGAGGAACTAAGAATTTCATAAGGGAATAAGTTTTGGTGATGATTCCCCCTCCCACCCCCCCGACTGCAATTGCAAATCTAACCTCTTGTCAGTTTTTTAAAACACTTTTTGTTGCTTTTCTTTTAAAAGTTTTGGAGGCCAGAGCCTTCACTGGGCAATTCTTGCACAACTTTGGTTACAGCATTTTCTAGGTCTGCCTGTAGAATAGTCTGATTAAAGTGTCAGTGGTGTATGAAAAATTATCGAGTGCTTGCAACCCTAACTTACATCCTCCCCCTTTCACACTGGGACTAATTGTAGGTAAGAGCAAGAAAAAAAACTTAAGCTACTGAGGCATTTCATACAGTCTGTCCTCAGTCACTGCTACTTAAATTGACAAACTATTTTCTCTTTCACCTGGCCGGCTTTGTCTGTGTCTCTACAGGTAACTTAATCCACGCTTGGCTGTCAAAATACAGTTTCATGTGTCCTGTACCCACTTGGACCAGTATGTAAGTCACTTAGAAACTGAACAGTTGAGGTTGAGCTCCTTCAGGAGCTTAGGGTAGTAAGACAAGAATCCTGGTGCAGTTTTTTATGTCCATGCAGCACAGAGTATGACCAGCACTGAACAGAAATGTCTGTCATTTCACATTCATATGAAAACTAGTCACGGAGGTGAAACTCTGGTGATGAACAGCATCTTGTTGGTCGTTTGTAATAAAGTATATAAATATACTTGGTGTCACTGGGGAAACATACAGCTCACTGTCCTTATAAACTTCCTAGACTGATCAAGTAATGCCTCAGCTGTCGGCAAGGTGCCAGTCGTCTGTAAGAATGCAGTAGAAAACTGTCACACGTAGCAAGGCATGGGAAAGCAACATGGATTTGTTAAACGTAAATCCTGAAAATCAGATTTTTGAAGAGGTTGGGGAAGCTGATATCACAGAGTAGTTGCAAGAACCTATTCATGCTTGTTGCATGACAACACTAGTTTAAGCTGGGCTCAGGCCAGCAGTGTTCGTGCTAGTAAGATTTAAACTTGTCGCTATTAGAAAATCGCCTGTTGTATCAGTGTATCAGGCTTTGTACCTGGCAAATTGTGTGCAGATCTGCCATGCGTCGGAAACAAAAGCAAGCTCCTGAGCTGGGGGAGAGGGGAGGACCTGAGAGAGGATTGTCAGGCTGTATGGCTATAAATTGTCTAGAACAAAGGGATGCTATCACATGCTGCTCTCATCTATTTGAATAGACAGAGGAGACGGCATTCCAGGCATACCCTTTGCCATTTACTATTCTAACATTACTTGATGCATCAGAGACATGGTTTATTTACAGCTAAATTCTTACAATGTTAGTATTTTTCCAGTATTGGAAGGCTTATCTACTTTCTTTTGTTCATTAAAACCCCACCTCAGGCAGGTTCTGTATGTCGAAGGAATGGTGTAAATTATCTTCATATTACTTAGTAACTTCATGGAAGGGATCTAGCTGCCAAACAGCTTCCTGAGCTGGCAAACTGAAGGGAGCTTCGTTTGTGCGGGAGGGCTAACTGGCTGCTTTCAGCTGAGGAGGCTGTTCATGCCTCCTGCCCAGCCAGTCCTCTTTGGAAGGCAGTCAGGACATCTGCATGTCTGTAGGTATTTGTGTGCATGTGCATCCTCTGCAGCTGTCCCTGTACTAGTTTTGCAGGAGGAATCTGCTTAAAATACGTGCTCTCTCTTGCTAGAGGAAAGGTAAACAGGAAAATCCCAACCTGCCCAAAAGATAGACAGATGTGAATTAGGGTCTGGTTTTGAGTGGTAGGGACAGGTGGCTGCCTGGAGAAAAGTGGGACATAGTCCAGAACCTCTGCATCTGGAGAAAAAGATAAAAATCCCATGCCTCAAGTGAGAGGGGAAGAAGCTATAAAAGAAATGGAAGGAGGTAATGTTGCCACCTTTTAAAAATCACCATTGGTTTCTCATAGAGTCCCTTTCTCATCAAATTTATGGGTTTGCTCTCTTGCAAATCCGATGAAGTGGTGCAGGTTTCTTTCCTTCCTTTCAGCCTTCTTCCTCGCTCCCAAAAGTTACTCTCCATTCACCTCTGCCTACATTTCTGAAAGGTGTTGCTCAGGATCTGTCATTTCTTTTCCAAATAGTCCAGGAATATGAGGACAACAGCAAGAATTCCCAATAAATAAGAAATGAATGATTGTGATTAATACAAATGTATTCTTCTATAAAATGGTGCAGATTAACTCACTTGATCACAATGTGCATTGGCAAAGTGTTTGGGAGATTAAACCCAGAAAAGCTATTAAAAAGCTCACTTTCTTTTCCAGTCCCTTTATAGTTAAGAAAACAAAAAGTATACCAGCTCAATCAATTGAAGAATTTGTTTTTAATGGGTCTAAAAAGTTAGCCAGCTATTTTTTTTTAGCTTCGTGAATTCTATCTGTATGTTCTAAGACAAACATAAAAGTTTCACAAAACCTTCAGAATGAGTTTGTCTTCTAATTTCAAATGTGGTTTCTCTCTTATTGACTAGAGAGAGTACCATGACTTGGAGTGGCTGATAATTCTTCTCAAGGAACTTACCAGAGACAGCAGTTGTGTTGCTCCTGACTTGACCTTGCTCGGGGCAGAGTCCTGGTAACTGAACTCTGCAGACAGTCCTTCTATGAGTGTGACAGGAAAGATCACCTTGATGGGTCCAATCCTAGCTGTCAGTGGTATGCTTATGTAGAAGCTTTCTGACTAGCCAAACTAGCACTTTGCAATAGGAAAACAGTTTCTTCCAAAGACAGTGTCTGCCTCTAAGTATCTTGGAAATATCTCTTACCCAGAATCTCAGAAGACATGTATGGTCGTCTCTATTGGGTTTGCATGGCAAGGTTTTGGTACTGGGAGGGTCTACAGAGGTGGCTTCTGTGAGAAGTTGCTAGAAGCTTCCCTTATGTTTGATAGAGCCGATGCCAGCTGGCTCCAAGGCACACCTGCTGCTGGCCAAGGCCAGGCCTGTCAGTGATGGTGGCAGCGCCTCTGGGATAAAATATTTAAGGGAAAAAGTTACTGTGCAGGGACAATTGCACCCAGAGAGAGGAGGGAGAATATGTGAAACAGATCTGCAGACAGCAAGGTCAGTGCAGAAGCAGGGCAAGAGGTCTTACAGGCACTGGAGCAGTTTCCCCAGCAGCCCAGGGTGAAGGCCATGGTGAGGCAGGCTGTGCCTCTGCAGCCCATGGAGATTAAAGGGGTAACAGATATCCACCTGCAGCCCATGGTGGAAGGATGAGCCCATGCTGGAGCAGGTTTGCTGGCAGGACTTGTGACCCTGTGGGGAGAGATCCACGCTGGAGCAGTCTGTTCCCAAAGGACTGCACCCTGTGGAAGGGACCCTCACTGGAGCAGTTCTTGAAGAACTCCAGCCCAGGGAAAAGACTCATGGAGAGGTAGAGAATTCCATGGAGGACCATCTACCATGGGCGGGACCCCACACAGGAGCAGGGGAAGAGTTTGAGGAGTCCTCCCCAGAGGAGGAAGGAGCATCAGAAACAATGCATGATGAACTGATCACAAGCCCCATTCCACGACCCCCTGCACTGCTGCAAGGGAGAAAATAGAGAATTTGGGAGGAAAGTTGAGCCTGGGGAAAAGGGAGGAGTGGGAGGGAGGTGTTTTTAAGATTTGGTTTTATTTCTCATTATTCTACTCTGATTTGACTGGTATTAAACTAATTTCCCCAACTGAAGTCTGTTTTGCCTGTGACGATAATTGGTGAGTGGTCTCTCCTTGCCCTTATCTTGACCCATGAGGCCTTTACATTTTCTCTCCCTGTACAGCTGAGAAGGACAGTCATAGAGTGGCATTGGTGGGCACCTAGTGTCCAGCCAGGGCCAACCCGTCACATCATCCTAGGTCTGCTAACCCGTAGGAGGTCAGGGAATGCTTTTTAAACGGTACCTACAGGTACGTGGGAGAATGTGGTTGCTGGGAAGCATAGAAATAGCTGCTGTGGGATTTCTTTCTGAGCGCTAGCAAAACCTGCCAAGAAATATTCTGTGTTCGGTATGTTGTTAAATGATAGACCTGAGTTAATGGGTGGGGTTAGTAAATGTCTTATTATGCTGCATTTGCTACTAAAGGGAAGGATTACAGCTAATGCAGTCATCAGCCTTCCCTGTGCCCAGGGAAGAAGCAGCAGCATTAAGAAGACTGGGGGGATTTAATATTTGTAGGATGTGATATTTGTTCAAGGTCTTCAGAATGCTGTAAGAGAAGAAAGTGGTTTGAGGTCAGGGATGTGTTAAGGAAGGTATACAACAGAACAATGTTAGTAAAGGACGGTGGGGAGAGGGAGAATAGAAGGCTCCATTGCCTGCAGTCACAGGAAACAAAGGAGTGAAGCCTTCCGAAACAAGCCAGGGCAGTCCCACTTGAGAGGGTACTAAAAGGGGTCATATCCTTGGCTTTTTGTCTTTTTTGCTTTTGGAAAGAAGATGACAGCATGAATGGCCAGATGATGGCAAGAATGACCGTCATCTTGGATAACAGAAGCACAGGAGGTTTCTTTAATGTAATCCGACTGCTCAGCTTTTAAGCAGTTGTAATAAACACAGTTTCAAAAGGAATATGGCAGATCTGTGTTGACCCCTGTTGTGCAGTAATGCTGGCTGGGGGGGATCTGACATGCAGCAGTGAATTCTGCACCGCTGGGTCTGGCAGACTTTAGAGTCCAGCATCTGCGAGGCCTTAGCAAGCATCCAGGTATCTAACCTGTCAGTCCCACAATGCCAAGAAGTAACAGGGTTTCACTGGGCTATTTAGATGTGCTGTTTTCAAAGCCAGTGTCGCTGAGATTCACCACAGGCAAAAAAATATTGCAGTGATGTGCAATAATCCAAGTAGTTAATTGCCACATATCAATGAATGGGAGGGTCAGTGGAAATAAATACTTTATTTCATTGTTTAATCCCCAGTTCCACCTCCTTACCAGTACTGGAGGCAATCGACAAAGCTGTTTTGCTAGTAGAACTCCTTTTGTCAGAGCCAAAATGATTTGTCATAGATTACTCTTCCCTCGCTCTTAGTGGAAATTATTAGGTCTTAAATATTTTTGTGTGAAACATTTAAGTAATGCTTAGAGCACTTTTATTCAATACTTTCATTTTGAGAAGTCATTTGAAATAATATGATCAAACATAACTGTCCGATATTTACTCTCCCCCCCCCAAAGAGTTGATACAGTATTTCATTTTGAATTTTGAAAAAAGTTGTTGTTTCATTTAAAATTCCAACTTTTCCTGCCCCTCCTCACTCCCCTGCAATTTCCCTAGTTGCATCTGGTAATGCTAAGTGAATCTTGTTATTTCTGGATTTAAACAAGAAGATTTGTTTTCTGCTTCAGGTATCACTAGATACCAAGCTCTTTCTGCTCATCTATAGGGAAAAACAGAATGTTACAATGAAGAAGCTGTTAACTGCTTTGTTCCAAACAGAACTTCCCCTCCCAAGAATATTACTCAATTTGCAAGCAGATTTTTTACTAGCTTCTGTATAAATTAGACCTCATATTGCTGGGACCAGTTTGGTTCCCCTTAATTTGATTTATTCCTTTGAATTAGAGACAGACTGAAGCAGTGGCAACATAGTGGTTAACTAACATGGAAAAGACTATGCTTGGAGAACTCTGTTGTATTAGTAGAGTTGCTGTTACTTGAACTATACTCTGCCCTTTAGAATAAGCTAGTTTAGTTAGACAAACACTATTATTAATACTTCGGATAAGCATGGTCGTGAAAATACAAGAAATCGCCGTTGCCACTCAATTAAATTTTGGTAAAATTGATTATATTTGAAGGTTCTTTAGTGTTGGAAACTGTTTTCTTGTGCTATGTTCTCTCAAATGGTAAACAGCACCCTTTTGGCCTGTTGCTGATTTATGAAGTTTTATATGATAATTTCATTGACACTGAAATTGGCGTGTTCTGTTAATTTTGGCAGGATCGGAGCTGATGAATACTTGCAATTCACTGTGCAGGCTATGGCAGCACTGTTCAATATAGCAGAAGACTTACTGTGGTGGTGCCTCATAAAAAGTACATATAAGTGCTCAGCAAGTAGGTGGTTTTTTTTACCTGAAAGAATTTTCATTGCCACATGTCTGTGAATAGAAAACTTCTGGTTTTTTCGTTTTTTCTTTTTTCTTTTTTTTTTTAACCTTGATTCCAAGTGTAAGTGCTTAAAAAAAGGGAGGTGGAGGGGAAGTGAGGTTTGAAAGGCTGTATCCAAAGTCCAGAAAGGTCCTCCATTGTTAAGATCTCTTGAAAAGAATTGATGGTAACAAGTGGCAAAATATTTCTTGTTTTCTTTAAACATTTTGAGGGTGTTATGCTCATACCTTTCTGTTACCCAGTATTTGTTTAGATCAAAATTAGAATTGCTAAAATACCATGAAGTATCTTACAGTATAAATATTTTTAACTGGACAAAAAATATATTCCAGTCACAGTTGCAGAAATATTTTCCAGAGTTGGATGATAAAATCCTGGCCTTGCTCTGGATGTTCGGAGAGTTCAGCCATGCTTCACATCTTTTGTTCCACAGAATCATTACCTACTGTATTTCTGATTTTAGGAAGTTCTGTTATTGTGCTGATTCTGTACATTGCATTATCTTCTACACAAAGGAAAAATGGACTTTTTTTTTTTTTTTTAAAGAAATATGCTTAGCTTTTTGTGCACACAATAATCACCAAAGTATTCATTCTGCTCATGGTAAAATAACGTCAAGCCCTGAAAATGGGGTTTAGTTCACTCAGAGAGAGCTACTGAAGACTTAAACGTTCTCCGTTGTGGTGTTTTGTTAGCCTTGTTTCTAAAGTTCTGAATAGATCACCACAGACAATTGGTGATGGTGTTGTTAAATAAACTTCCAAAGTTGTTCGCTAGTGATTTTGCTCATTAAATATGGATTAGATTCTGAATAAGCTGATAGAAAGTTATTTTCTGACATGCTTAAGTTTATGAAGATGTTATGTCACATTGTATCTTATCACATTATGTTAATTTAGCACTGTGTAGGCTTTTGATGTGATGTGCTTTAGCTCATTATAATATTTTCCAACTTTAGAAAAGTTTGTTACCAAGAGGCAGAAGATTTGGCTCATTTGACAAAGCTATTATAGCCTTATGGAGTGGCAAAATTTTAAAAGCTACCCAGATAAAATAGGAAGTGTGTGTGTGTATACACTTATAGGTGTGCCTTAGTTTTAAAACTGATTGCAGGAGTGGGCTTTTCACTTACCAGTAGGAAAGGTCAGTGACTATTTCGCTTCCCAGACTGGGCCTTAGAAAGGCAAGTCAGTCTTGCCAGGCTTCCACAGAGGTCAGGTAAGGTGTCTGAAGCAGAAAAGTCAGTTGATTCTTTTTTCAATTCTAAGGTAATTTGTTCTATTCTCATGTCCTCAGTGTGCATGTTTTTTGTTTGCATCATTGGAACCAGAATTGTTTGACATGAAATTGACAGACATCTTGCAGGAATGGCCTTTCGAGCCAGTCCTTATTTATTTAGATTTAAATAATACCTGTGTATATGCAAAATAAAAAAAAAACCCAACAAAAACTTAAGTGACAAGGGGAATTAATTCACAGCCTGAAGCAAGAACAATCCTTCCTTTTGACTACAATTTTAGTGTCTAAATCTGAATCCAGCATGGCCTGGATCTTTGTCTTTTAGTGTGCTGTCAGACATCTCAAGGTGAAATTCATCTCCCTTCTTGTTACAGTACTGGCAAAAAGCAGAGATAGGAGAAAGGTATTGCATAAAACATGAATGATTCTATCTTGAGTCTTCCTTTGTTGTGTAAACCCACCCCTCTCCACCCCTTCTTCCTCCAAAAAATCCCCCCTCTCCGCCTGTGTTTTCTGTTACCATGTTCTTGCTACCTGTAATCCCTGCTGAGGCATGACCAGGTCTTTTGCAGTTGTGTTCCCCTACATAACAGGCAGTTTAGAGGTGCATGGCTTAGATACATACTGTAAAAAAGAACAAAATCTTGCAATAAAAGAGCAGGTTTTGGGAGGTAGTGCTCAGAAGTAAGCTTATTTGATCATGTGCTGGTGGGATGGGCAACACTGCTGCATGAACCAAAATAAGTTTAAGTCGTGCCCTGAGGGGCAGATGCTCTGAAGCTGCAGTGTTGTAGCACAGAGCCAGTGTGCTGCCTCCTGAGCTCACTCGCATCCATGCAGGAATCCCCTGCTTTATGTTTCTCTTCAGGACCCTGAAAAGGCATTTCATAGCACTTAACTAAAAAGTAGAATTGTTTTTAAATCAATTAACACCATAGACACAGATCACTTGAACACTGAGAATGAAATCAGTTCTAGACATCTTCCCTCCTTCTCCCTCCATGTTTGCTTCATGTCCATCCTTTTGCTAATCCCAGGTATTTTCCATCACCTTGGAGAAAAGGACAGTGGAGACTATTTTGCTAGCTTTTTTATTCTGTTCTGCTGTCCTTTTCAGTATGTTCATGTCATTAAATTCTTAACTTGATCTCTGTGAGACAGCTGAACTCAGAGAATACTCAAGGTACATGATTAATGGCAAATTATCTGTTAACGTAAGTGAGACTGGAGTCAGTAGTAACCAGGGAGAAAAGAAACTGAAAATTTACAGGTAAACAGAAGTTATTTAGTGCTCAATTGCTGGTGAATGCCAGGAGCAGCCACTAAAAAGTGACATGAAAATGGTTGACATAAAAAAGGACTAAAATAAAATCTCCTAAATGAATTCATAGCATTTATAGGGGAAAATAAGGAAGACTTAACAATAGTTTTCAGTGTTAATTAGTAATTATTCTTTCTCTCAGTATATATAGGGTTGAACCTTGAAAACTTTGTGCATATGTTTTGAGACAGCAATAAGTGATAAAAATAAAATTTGAGGCAGATTTATAGTTCCTCATGAAACATACCATTTGATGAACATAACTCTAATGGTGTAAGTTTGGCTTCCTGTTTTATGATCTTGCCTTCTACCATGATCCTTATAATATCTTACACTTGATGCCTCCAGTGTGAGCCAGGAATCTGCTACAGAGGGAGGAATGCTGAGACTGTGAGAGATTTATTTTCTTTTACAGGATGCTTTGTATGGTTTCTTTCTCCGCTTTTGTCACAATACATTTACTCCTATAAGTTTTATGCCAAATAGCATGACTAAGTCGTTTCACCTATATTCTAACTAATTCCCATCCTGTCAGATTTTGCTTGTTAGTGCTTCATATTTCTTGTCTTTTTAAGTGAATGTATTTTCAGCCTTTTTGAAAACCGCAGGGCTGGTCTTCTAGTTTGGGACTGACCTCTAAGGAAACTCTGCCCTGTATAGATGTTCTTTCTACTATCCATACTTTGAAGTCTTTCATGGCTGAGGAGCTAATTTCTAAGATGTTTTGAAGCCGGAAACCAGGCCACCGATTAAAGATAAAAATTGAGCCTACTGTAATGTTCTATAGGAAGCCAAAGTAGGGAGCAGGAATGTTGTTCCTTCTGGAGTTTTCAAAGGGCTGAAGGATGCATGCCAGAAATGTTTGATTCCTGAATAAAATAAACCAGAAGGTCATAGCTGAGGCTACATTGTTGTTCACCAAGAGGATGTTGCCCGTTAGTGCAGGCAGCGCTGTCAATATTGTTTTCAAGTGTTACTGTTTTGCAAGAGCTTAATTTCAACAGGAAGTCCAAGAGCTCCTTTTCTAACGAATTTGTGTAATTTAAACAAAATGTATTATTGATGTGATTTTTTTTCTTCTGTTCTCCATCACAGCATTCTTTTTTCACTTGTATTCAGCTTCTGTTAGGTAATCTTGCCCAGACTGTTAGGTGTCTTGTTAATGTATGGTCATATAGGGCATTTCTCACTGATGGACTTACAGCCGTTCTAGCAAATCACCCCTGACTTTTGTGAACCTTTTAGATTGGGTAACAGCATTGCTTGATTAACAGTGTCAAAAGGTTTAGAGAGGTCTGGAAGGGTGAAAGTGGTGCTTGCTTATCATCTGTTGACATTAGGAGACCATCTGCTAATACTGTGGCTGCTCAGAGCCTGGCCTGAATCCAGGCTACAGTGAGTACGGTATGCTGGATTCAGCTGTGAGCCCTTCATTAGTTCTTACCTAGTTTTCCTATGACCTTTAATCAAAATGATATTACATAACAGTTTGGCTGTGATCCATGTATTCTTTTTCCCTTTTATAAAAGAAAAAAACTTTTTTTTCCACTTTTTGGAAATGCATGTTTTGAAGCATGAAAGGATAATGTTTTCTTCAAGTCAGACTTGGGCAGTTGTGACCCACTAGAAGTGGAAAGGCAGGTGGTACCTTTCTTAGGCACACGCTCTGAGCACCCAGGGCTGTGGGCTTAGGACCTGTCTGAGACGAAGGTGCCATATTTGAATTTTTTCCACTGTGCATTTTTCCAGTTCCTTTTTGAACCACTGTACATCCACAAACACTTCCCCAGTAGAACTATGTATTCTGGAAATAACTTTGTTCCTGCTAATTTTACGTGACTCTCTGTTCTTGTTTTGGAACAGTGTGTACAATTATTTCCTTTCATGTTCTGCACATTACTCACCATTTCGGTCTGGGAACTGAAGATGTGTTTACTGTTGTGTCTGAAGTTTTCTATTAGAGAAGAATTAATGTCTCACATAAGGCACACTATTTGCATTTCATATTTTAAGAGAAAGGCAGTAGTACATCTTAATTTTGGTGTCTCCTTGGGCCCATGATGGGTGAAAAACTCCACCCATAAATAATAAATAGAATTTATTATTCTGTTATAATAGAATAATTCTGCTAAGCTGCAGAATAAAGCAGCTTAGCAGAAGTTCTGGTGTTAGATCTTAAACATGTCTTTGACTGCTGTTTCTGGCTTTGTTAGATTCCATACACTGCTTGTTTTAGCCATTGGGAGCTGTTGTTTTTTCTGAGTTTCAAAACTGCATAGCCCCACATGCATAGCTGTTTACCCAGCTGCCTAACAGTGGGAGCAGCTCTCGCAAAACTTCCACATAGAATTGGGAAGGCATCTGAATTTCTGCATGTCCAAAATTTCAGAAATGTGGACGGTTTGGATGTTCTCTATCAGAAATGAGAGGGGGAGCACTGGAATTTTCTAAAGAGAGAAAATAAAAAAAAAAAAAAGAAATGCTGATATTTAAAGTGTGCAGTCTTTAACCCAACTTCTTCATTATGTCCCACCTGCTGACTTTTTTTCAAGTGTACACATGCATAGGCAATGAATTTTCCTGAAGACCCCCCAAAGGCAAACCCTAAACCCAAACTCTTGTTGGTGTTTTTTTTGGGGTTTGTTTTTTTTTTTCCCCCCATACAGACTGGAGAGATTGCTACAGTTCTGAGATTAACTCATCTTTTTATATACAGGACTCAAAAAATTCCTGTCCTGATAAGAAACACCCATCCCTTGCTCAATAGTTATCGTGTGAACTTAGATCAAGAGGCTAGCTTTTGTAATTGGGATGGGACTTAAAATAAAGACTCTTGGACAAGAAACCTAGAGCCTCAGAAGTCTGCAGTGCCCTTGCTCCTGTTAAAAAGGGTTGGGGAGGTAGATGAAAATTACAGTGTGAGAGAAAATAATGAAATAGGAACCTTACCTTTGCTTTCCTTAAGTACGTGGCTGTGAGGGGGTGGAATTGAGGTTGCTGTGAGCAATAGTGGAGTACTTACAGTCTGCTTATTTTAATTTTTTAAGTGACTATTCCAGTACCTTTCAAATGCCTTTCATCTTACTACGAAAATGGTTTGCTATGCTGTTTCAATACACTGCTTTAAAGTAGCAGAACTGTATCTCTGAAGCTGTTTTGGGCAGTGTTTTCTTCTGTTCCATGCTTGTGGCACCATTAAGAGGTTGAAACTGTCATTGTGAACCATGGCAAATGAGATACATATCAACTGGCAGTCAAATCAGCTTGTACACAAATGCAAAGTGACAGCAGGGTAGAGTTTAGTCAACAACCTTAATCATGACAAGTAATTTATAATTTATAGATACGTGAAATCCCACTAAATTTCCTACTTTGGTTTCAGGTAATAGAGATATTCCTTTATAGTATTCAAATCCATTCATAAAGAGTGAGTGGGTGAAACTAATTGTTGTGGTAATATAGAGCAGTTACTTATTTATTTAGCTCAAGATATTGAGGACTTCCTTTGTAAAAGAACAATTGTTCTACATGCTATCATAGAGCTCCCTGTATTATTTTTTAACAAAGATCTTGTAGTACAAGAGGAATTCCCGGAAATTTGAAAAGGAGCAACGTAGTTCACTTATTCCCCTTAGAGCTGTAGTTTCTGAACACCTTTGAAGTTTATAAACAGTTAATTGTGGCAAGTCCTTGTATTTTGCATTCTTCTTCGTCTTCCCTCCCCCCTGCTCTCCCCAGGGGAAACACCAAGGGAAGAACTGAAGTAAAATTGAAGTAAAGCAATTGAGGATGACCACTTTTAACTTTTTCCAGGGTTCAAGTTGTGAAAACATCAGTTAGCATGACAAAATATGATTTTTCCTTTCCCTTTCTCCACACACTGGGAAAAAAAAGTAAAGTGGAAAAAAGGAACAATATCAGGGAGATAATATTTTCTTTCTTTTCCAAAGCTTCAGAAGGAGAAGGAAATTTAGTACATGGGAAACATTTTGCAAGTTGTGTTTTCACTTCAAACTCTCCAGTGGGAGTAGAGTTGGTAACGGAAATGATTTTTTAATTGGGTTTTTTTTTTTTAATTTTTTTTATTCTGATATTTCTGTTAGAGTTGTATTTATTACAATTTCTGAAAATCTTAAATGAATATACTGTGATGAAGAACCTTATTTAAGAGACTCAGAATTTTTCAAGCAAGTTTTTATTTCAAATTTAAAACCATTAGTGGCTCTCTCGAAAATTGATTTAGATGGCATAAAATTGGGTTTAACAAAAGCATATCAGATTTCTAAAACCCATTGGAAATCTGAGTGCTCAAACCCCCTCTGAATTAGTTAAATCACTTCATTGCAGATTTTGAGTTTAAATTAAATTTCTACGTTCTGTTTTGTCTTACTAACTCCATTTAACAGTACCTTTTAAAAAATTAATTTTTATATAAATACAGCAAAAAGAATATAAAATGCAATATGAAACCCTTTATCACCATCTTTGCGAACAAGAAAACCTGAACCAACCTGATTGGTCCAGGACTGCTTTCCATAGAGCTGAAGTCTCCCATAGGAAGAAGGTAGTGTTTCACAGCTGGGAATAAACTGTAGCGATTGCATATACTCCAGATATGCACATTGTCTGTGTGGCCTTGTGCCCTCCAGCAATAATTAACATCTGGCTGGGATCTGTCTCAGAGAGCCTGGTGCAAGTTGGGTATGGTAGGTCTGAGACCTGAGCACAGCCTCCCAGAGAGGGAAAGAAGAGCTTTGTGTCAGCAGGCAGAGAGAAGCATGCTCTTGCATTCATCCTGTTGGGGGGGAGTGTTGGGATGGTGAGAGCTTGGGAGCTTGTTGGAGGTTGTATAAACCATGTCTCTGTGGTCCAAAGCACTTCCTCTTGCCCTGATTACTCTGTGAGGGCTTATTGCCTTTGGCACAAGCATGCGCAAGCAGCCCAGCTCCAGCTCTGTGCCCTTCAATAGCTCTGTACAAATCCGCCTGTCTCTGGCAGGTCTGATGAGTTGTGGCTCAGGGCTGTGCCTGCCAAATCCAGGTTGGTGATCCATCTGCCCTGCTGATCCTGGGATATATACCATCTGCCTTTTCCTATATTCACAGTGTTTCAGCTCCCATCATCTTGGGTAATGGCTTTATGATTCTGCTGGAGAGTATTGGCTATTACAGATACAAGAATATAGGTTATACTTTTGCAGATCTGATAATTTTTACTGATAATAGCATTGCTTTGTATAATTTCCATGAATGCGTGGAAATTATGAGCACATGAGAATATGTGATGCATGTATTCCAGATTTAAGATTTCAGCTGGAACAAAATTTCATGTGAAAAGGAGAATTTGTTTTGCAGTATAAAGTCAAGTGGTCACTGTGGTGTCAGGTACAAGAGTGCTGTGCACTGCCCAAAGTGTGGGATCAGTCTGTGCTTCATGTACTCAAAGTGTTTCTGACAAAACTATAGGGACGATGGGAAATCTTATTTGAAATCATGTTGACTCATCTGCCTTCCAGCTCTCATCTTACGTGGCCTGGGTTTTTTTTTCCTTCCCTTTTTTTGCTGCTGCCTCCCTCCCCTTCCCACTCTCTTCTTGTAACATTTCGTACTTTTAAAAGTTTCGTTATTCACTTAAGGCCTTGGGAAAAAAGAAAAAAAAAAAAGGGCAAAATACAGTTTGAAAAGCCAGGGAAGGTTAGATCATGTTGTTGTGGTTTAAGCCCAGCCAGTAACTCAGAACCACGCAGCTGCTCACTCACTCCCCACCTTTCTTCCCTCCCCCCAGCTCCTGGAGGGATGGGAAGAAGAATCGAAAGAATGTAACTCCCACAGGTTGGGATAGAAACAGTCCAATCACTAAGGTATAATACAAAACTACTACTGCTACCACCAATAATAATAATGATAAGGGAAATAACAAGGGGAGAGAATATAAACTAAAAGGAGAAAAGGAAAAGAAAACAATAAACACAAGCAATGCACACCAACACACACAAGCTCAC
Source organism: Strigops habroptila (assembly GCF_004027225.2). Lineage (NCBI taxonomy): Eukaryota > Metazoa > Chordata > Aves > Psittaciformes > Psittacidae > Strigops > Strigops habroptila. The sequence continues at coordinate 35,482,340 of NC_044281.2, forward strand.
CAACTGCTAACCGATACCCAGCGGGACCCAAGCAGCAATCTGGGCCTTTTGGCTAACTCCCCCCAGTTTATATACTGGGCATGACGTGCTGTGGTATGGAATACCCCTTTGGCTAGTTTGGGTCAGGTGTCCTGTCTCTGCTCCCTCCTGACTTTTTGTACCCCTGCTGGCAGAGCATGAGAGACTGGAAAGTCCTTGATCGGAGTAAGCATTGCTTAGCAACAACTAAAACCATCAGTGTGTTATCAGCATTGTTCTGAGACTAAAGTCGAAAACACAGCACTGCACCAGCTACTAGGAAGGAGAAACGTAACTGTTACAGCTGAACCCAGGATGCATGTTTAATTCATTTTAAACAATAGACCAAAGAAGAAAAAGTCCCCTTTTCATACATTAGAGTTATTCTGTGTCCCTGTGGTTTCTACCTCATTACGCAAGCTACCATCGTTTTCGGTGGTTTGATTTGTTTGGATTTGTTTGTCTGGTTGGTTTTTGTTTGATTTTATTTTTGTTGGGATTTTTTGTTTATTTTGTTTTGGTTGTTTGGTTTTTTTCTTTTTAATGGGAAAAAGTATTCTTTCTGTGTGACAGTGGTGTCTAGACATATTAAAAAGCAAGCATAAAACTTTTTGTCAGGGCAGGCTGCTTTTAATGCTGGCTGAAGTTTTGTTTGTTGCACTCCAGAGAGATTTGTAAATTACTACTTTTTTATATGGACAAGTGGTTTTAGGAAGATGAACATTACATTTCAGTCAAAGAAAGCAGGTATTTTGCACAGCGTTATCAGCAAGTGTGTTGTGTTTTGCCAAAGTCTAAATGTACCCAGCCTCACAGCCCTCCCTATTAATGTTTAATAGGAAAAGCAGCAGGCCACCCGCATTAGTGCTCCAGCATGGCAAAATAAGTTTGGAAACTGCACTATAGTCGCTATCAAGTTTTTTTCCAAATACCTGGCTAACTAGTTTTAATAAATCAGTACTGAGAAGGCACCTGACAGTTGAATCAAACAAGCGCTTGGCAGCGATAGGGTAACAAAGTAGTATTTGGCTATAGATGTTTATGTAAGGAACAATTGTGCAGTCCTAGTCAAACTCTTATTTGGCAAAACAGAAGAAAATGAAATCCTGTTTCTGCAGAAAAAGATCCTTTATATAGTTCTTATCTGTCTTAGGAGGTGTGTGAAAAGTTGCATGCTTAAGTGCTGCTAATTTGGCTCAAGTTGTGGTACCCCTAGAGATTTCATTTATAGTATCTGTATTGTTCCCCAACTTAATGCTGTAACTTTGAATTCTCTTCCGTGTCCCTGATCATCCAAACCTGACAGTAATGATGAGAATAGTGTAGTATGGGCAAAGTAGGGAGAGCTGCTTTTCGCAGGTTTGTCTCCAGCAACTGCAGACACATGCTGTTTAGAGTAGTCCATGAGCTGGTAAGTTAGCTGCTGTTACTCAGGGCAGCAAAACTTGAGTCAGGCTATTTCATCAGTATAGTGTAGTAAAGACTTTTAATATATAACAGTCTTTCCACGGGAATGGATTTTTCCCAAGATGGTCACTGAAATATACATCCAATGCCATAATTTCAGTTTGCTTGTTTTTCTGCTATCACTGTTTTTAATGATGTGAGGAGGGGATTGTTGTGCAGCTTACAATACCTAATTTTTTTTTTTTTGGTAGGCCGAGCCTGTTTTATTGACTTGAATTCTCTCCCTTCTCAGTTACTGCTGTTCTGCCTTTTAAAGTATAAAACCTTCCAAATGTTTTGGGATTTTTTGTTTGTGGTGGTTGGTTTGGTTTGTTTGGGTTTTTTGTGTGGTCAGTGCATCATTTTCAATGAAATTGAATTGGTGGTACTGCATTCAACTTTTTGACAGCATGTGAAAATGCAATAGGACTGCTGAACTGCGGAACTCTTAATGTTGTAACCCATTGATTTTGTGTCCTGAAGCGAGACTAGATTTGTGCCTGAATCTTCTGAAGGTTGAATTATTCATGTTTGTAGGCTTGTTTAGGTGGTAGCCTGCTGGCTTCGTAGGTCACATATTGTCCTCTGGCAATAATAAAATGTAAACAGGATCTCTCTAGGTAGAGCAAGTGTGGGCGCGGACTTGGCACCACTGAAACCATCCCAAAACCTGTCTGTGGTGTAAATTAAATGAATCATGTGCAGAAATTCATGTCAGCAAAACATTTGAAAGGTTAGCGAAATGAATGTGGTCTTCTGTGCTACATGAAGATTCAGAGATCTGTAGAATTGATGGTGCAATTGAATTTGCCAGGTCTCAGTAAAACACACTGAGATGCAATGGGTGTATCCAACAAAAGCATTCATTTAAAAAATACACCTGTGAATCACCACTTCCAATAGCAATAGGGGATCATATCTGGCAACAAATCAAGCCTCATCAATTCTCAGCCCAAGAAGGGAGAGAAATACAGAAAGCAAGTTAATAATCTGCACGATTAAATTTCTATACAATTTTTGATGCATTTTTGCGGACCACTATGGGGAAGTACTGTATCTCAAATTATCTTGTAAAGAAGCAGATGTGTTGTTATGGATCTACCACATGCATCATAGAGTAGTGTAAACTGCTAGCAATCATTGCTAAAGGTATGGGTATTCTTGTACTTTGACTTGAGCTTAATAATTTTGGGTTTTGTCTAGTCTGTTAAATGGGAGCCGACACCTATACAAGGGCTGTTATATCAATAAATAAAAAGTTTCTACAAGCCTAGGAACTCCATACAATTTCTAAAATTTAGTGTCTTTTCAGATTGTAAAAAACCAAGAGCTATCTTTACGCCCCTGACTGTACTACAGCTGAAGGTGACAAATGTCATCAGCTCCTCTGCTAGAATTGGTAGCATTGACTCAGCCTGTTTCCATCATCCAATATGTATTCAGCATGTGCCATGTGCAGATAATCAAACATGAGCTGGGAGACTGTCCCCACAAAGTATACCTTGGAGTTTGTAAAATGCAACTGGCAGTTTTTGCTAAATCAGAGATTCTGTGTGCTTTAATGATGGCTACAAGTGCACAGATACGTATATGTAAACTGCCATCTTATACCAGTCAAAAGATTCTCCAGAAAAGGTAGGCTGGTTTTCAAGGTCATTGCAGGAAAATCCTGAGGGAGAGAAACTGTACATTTTAGATGTCATTACATTTTACTGCTTTACCATTATCCTACAACACAACTAATTATTCTTGAAAGATATTGTTTATTTAAACAATAATTCTGTAGTCCCCTATGCTCAGAATATTCTCAATGGGGCCAAATAATTCTTTGTAATATTAATCAGTAAGTAGAAAGAAATCATCCTTAAGAACATAATTATTGGTACTGCAACTATCATGCAGCAGAATTTATTGTAAAGTCTACAGATACCAACAGATATGGATGTCTTCATCAGATATGGATGTTCCTATCAACTGAACCACACAGCTTGGTGTCGTCGGCAAACTTGCTGAGGGCGCACTCAATCCCACTGTCCATGTCGCCGACAAAGATGTTGAACAGGACCGGTCCCAACACCGATCCCTGTAACGAGTGGTGTCCCAACACCGATCCCTGTAACGAGTGGTGTCCCAACACCGATCCCTGTAACGAGTGGTGTCCCTCAGGGATCGGTGTTGGGACCGGTCCTGTTCAACATCTTTGTCGGCGACATGGACAGTGAGATTGAGTGCGCCCTCAGCAAGTTTGCCGACGACACCAAGCTGTGTGGTTCGGTTGATATGCTGGAGGGAAGGGATGCCATCTAGAGGGACCTTGACACGCTTGTGAGGTGGGCCGATGCCAACCTTCTGAAGTTTAACCAAGCCAAGTGTAAGGTCCTACACCTGGGTCGGCGCAATCCCAGGCACTGCTACAGGCTGGGCAGAGAAGAGATTCAGAGCAGCCCTGCAGAAAAGGACTTGGGGGTGTTGGTTGACGAGAAGCTTAACATGAGCCAGCAGTGTGCGCTTGCAGCCCAGAAAGCCAACCGTATCCTGGGCTGCATCAAAAGAAGCGTGACCAGCAGGTCGAAGGAGGTGATCCTGCCCCTCTACTCTGCTCTCGTGAGACCTCACTTGGAGTACTGCGTACAGTTCTGGTGTCCTCAACAGAAAAAGGACATGGAGCTGTTGGAGCGAGTCCAGAGGAGGGCCACAAGGATGATAAGAGGGCTGGAGCACCTCCCGTATGAAGACAGGCTGAGAGAGTTGGGGCTGTTCAGCCTGGAGAAGAGAAGGCTGCGTGGAGACCTCATAGCAGCCTTCCAGTATCTGAAGGGGGTCTACAAGGATGCTGGGGAGGGACTCTTCGTTAGGGACTGTAGTGACAGGACAAGGGGTAATGGGTTCAAACTTAAACAGGGGAGGTTTAGACTAGATATAAGGAAGAAGTTCTTCACTGTGAGGGTGGTGAAGCACTGGAATGGGTTGCCCAGGGAGGTTGTGGATGCTCCATCCCTGGCAGTGTTCAAGGCCAGGTTGGACAGAGCCTTGAGCCACGTGGTTTAGGGCAAGGTGTCCCTGGCCATGGCAGGGGGGTTGGAACTAGATAATCTTAAGGTCCTTTCCAACCCTTACGATTCTATGATTCTATGATTCTATAACATGTCTTCAAAGGGCATCACTGAAATCAGCCATTTCAGCATATGAAATTGAAATTTATGATCTTGGTGTAGTGACTTTGAACTGAAGGCAGTGAAGTCACTGAGCAACTTCTGTATCATCCATGAATTTATGAATCGTAGCTCTCTGGCTCACGAAAGTCTAATTGCATGAAAAAGCCTCAAATATTGTCTGTTTTTCTGTTCAGCCGAAAAAGCAACTCGCTAATCAAGTCTATTCACCATCCAGAGAGAAATTCTTTTGGCTTCAGTCAGTTCTGCCCCATACATGAGAGATGAAGATTTGGAGGGAGGGAAAATCCTGCTCAGGCCCTCTGTATGAGCAGGGAAGACGGATGTTTTCTGCTTTCTTACTCCAGTCATCACCTTAAGTGCTAATAATTTTGCTTTTCAGACCAGTGACTAGAGCAGTTTCTTCCCTCCCTATTTTAATAAATTTAGTAAATCATATGCAGCACGATCTTTAGTGGAAAGTTTCACAATTTATACCTGTACTTACAAGCCCAGCGAGCTCTGGGATGTCTGCTCTCTAATTATAGCATGAGTGAAGCTTTTCTTGGCAGTATGAAAAGTGGTCCAGACAAAATAACAGCTGTGTTTTGGTTTTGTAACACCTTGGCATGTATCACTTCACAGTGGCAAAAATGAATCCCAGTTCTAATTTTGGCTTCCTACCCAAAAGCTGAAGTTTTGTTCTCTTGTATAATTTGGTATGTCTCTTTTGAGATGCATTTTCCAGTAAGAAGCCAGATGCCTTGTGTGTGAGGCAAGCTTTAGAGGCACTTCTGCTCTATGGGCACTTCAGCACAGCACTAAAAGCCCTAACAACTGATGGGTCCTTATTTGCAGTTCATTTTCTGTTTTCACTGTGGCATCGTGCTCTCCAGTGCTTTATTTGTTGCTTTTTCCTTTTCAGCCACCATGGAAAGGGTGATTTTTCATTGTTTGCCTTTGATGCTAAAACTTGGGAAAGGACCTTGTTTCTTCTGAGGAAAAGCATTTATGTTGAGCTTTCGAAGTTGTTCGCTAAGCAGTACAGTTATTTTGTCCAGTTTGCTCATCAACCTTAATCTTTAAGACTGTATATAAAGACAGTAGTTTCTGAACTGCTTTGATGCTGATAATCCATTGGTTGATGACGATAATCCATTGGTTGGGTGCTGAAACGGCTGATATTTTCACGTAGTGGGGTATGAATTTTTCCAATTAAGGCAAAAGGCAATTTTTAAGGATGTGTTGAATTGTTCTTTGCTCAGTATTAAACTGTTAATAGGCAGACAAGGCTCTAGCTGCACCAAGCTTGATGTAGAAATTATTGTATGGTTTTATGACCTGTATTATTCAGCAAGCCAGACAAGATGATACTAATACTCTCTTCTGGTCATAAATTCTGTAAGAAGCTTAGATACCACATGGTTACAGTGTTGGCATAAATATGCTGATGGATACAGATGTAATTAATTTTTAGATGTTTCTTGTAATTATTTCAGTGATAGATGTCTGAATTTGTCCATAACATATTAGGGAGAATGTCCTTCTGTATTACTGCTACGTGTAAAATTTAATGGCTGCAGGGCCTGAGGTTGTGGTTCTGCTGTTGCCTTTTTGTTCTACAAGTCTACTTGTGGTTACACTAAAATTATGACCTGAACTGCCCACTAAAGCATGTAGTTAGCTCCTAGTAATCACAGCCCATAAGTGCTTGAGAAGGACTCTGGCTAAGAGGAAGAGCTGGTTACTGGGGTGGATAGAACCGTGGAGCATGAGTCTGAAGCACCCCAGTTGGGAACAGTGGAAGAGTGAAGATGCTGACCTCAGTTTTGAGGCTGAGCAATATTTCCTAAAGGACAGTTTCTGAATTTTGGGATGGTACAGAACTTCTCTTGTACTCACAGAGAAGTTGTTTGTGCTACTGTTCTACAGTAGGTTGTAACTTCCAAAGTATCACAGTGGTTTGTAATGGAAGGAAAGGTGATATGACAAGTGTTAGCCTACTTTTTTAGTTGCAAGAAAATATGACATTTATCTTTTATTAAACTTCCTGTGTTGTCAGAAAATGTCCCTGGAGGTGCAAGAAATAAATCAGTATATGGTCAACTTGTTTATACTTTTTTATTTTGCTGTAGCTTTTGACAAAAGCAGAGATCTCATCAAGGCAACACCACTGTACTTTGATGTACTTTGTTAGTGCCAACAGCTTTTAAAAAGTAGTACTGTTTCAGCTAGGGTATTTGAAGAGGACAGACCTGTATGTGTAGCCTATGGATTACTATCAGGTACTGCTATGGTATCTGGGTGCCTTTGGCCTGCTAGACTAAATCGATGAAGTTCAGAGAATAAATGAGGACACTGTCCTATTACTTGTTTTCCCTGTTAAGAGAATAACAGGAAAGACAGCTATGAAAAGGGATCAGCCTCCTGTCAGCCTTTGACCTATGGTGGGCTTTTTATCTTGTATATTTTGGCAGTCTGACACTCATTCAGGCTATCTAATTGCTGCATGGTAAAGATGAATTAAATATTTCCATTTTTTAAAGTGTGGTAAAGATCTGAATATTCTGTGAAGGAGCTTTGTGTAATTATTACTGTCTCTTTCACAAAGAATGCATCAGTCACATTTATGGTCATAAAAGAGTAACTATATTTGGAGTAAATAATTTATTGTTATTTCGAATAATTTTTTAATAGTCTAATATTTCAAATTACTAGTCTAGTTACAATATACACTCATTGTCCAAGTTAACATAGGAAAGCTTCAATAATCATATTTAGTTTCCTGCATCTAGTAGGGATCTCTATACTGAAAGTGATTTGGAGTTTGGGGGCTGAGTGCTAGCACGTACTAAAACTCCTTGGCCGGGATATGTGCAAGTGCTTCTCAGTTATGCTGTTTGCTAGCAGTGCCCTCTGAAATGGTGAGGCCTCGCTACAATCATAAAGCCTTTTGAGCTTCAAAGGCAGGTGAGTATTCACCGTGCAGTACAAATGAGGAAGGGAAAGGGGCTACCTTAGACGTGAAAGAGGTTGCACAAGAAAACTGAGAATGATGGAGGCTGATTCACGCAGTCTTGAGTTTTGCAAAGCTGGCAAGTATGTGCTTTTAGGGAGGATGCAAGGCTGCTAGACCCTCTCCACCTTGGTCAGTGAAAAGGTCATGTCTCATTCCCAAGTACCATCTCTGCTGAAGCCCAGTGCCTTGGGACCAGGCTGGGGAGGCGTTGGCTTCACCCTCTCCATTAGCTCATGGGCTGCTGCTGGGGAACAGACAGCAATTAGTGGGTAGGCTAAAGCCCCACTTGTGTTCCTCAAAAATGCATGCAGATATATTTTCTTCCCCCCCCCCCCCCCCTTTTCCTTTTCTTTTTGGTGTGTTTTTTGGGTTTTTTTTGGTTGGTTTTGAGGTTTTTTTTTCCCCTTTAATAGCTGCAAAAACAGGTTCTTCTATTTCCTTCTTCCCCTTATCCCCCAGTCTCAAATGCTTCCTTCTCCTGGAGAAGAGACAGGAAAACTTCAGGCCTTCAAGCTTTCCCTTTAATGTTAATGTGGTAACCTGGTTTTGTGTCAATAGGAACCTCAAACTATGTGCTCTTGTACACGTTGTTTTAATACATTGACTTGAGTCACTTTAAGTAGTCTCACTGTGAGCAGCTTCTCATGAAAAAAACATGTGAATTTGCAAGGAATTTTTCCTTAGGGTGATGATAACCCGTATAGAAAGTCTTCAGTTAGTAAAAGAAGGAAACAGTCTGTGTAAACTCAACAGCCTAAATTGTGGAGGCGAGAGATTTTAATTATGGTGCCTCTGTGAGGATGCAGGTGGTGAGCAGCTGTCTGCAGTACGCAGCCTTGCTCTGCGATGGCTCAGTGCACCTTACTGGTGTACCATGGCAAGTGCCTTTGGTTTGCTGCTGAAACAGACACTGATATATAGTTAATGTGACTTGGGATCTGTTTGTTCTGTTCTTTTGAACCAGAAGGACTCGAAATCTGCCACTTTTAATGGAAACTTGAATACTGAAGCATCAAGTAGCTGGTGATTAGCAAAACAGTAAGTGTTAGGAAATTATGTACTCTTTAGTGTGCAGTCTTTTTGTCAAAGCTTTTTGTTCGTCAGTAAAATGCTCTGTCCAAAAATGCACTTGCTGTGGAATTTGGAAAGGAAATACTGATTTGTGTGATTAAGCAAGTGGTAAGCCTTAGGAAAAAAACACTTGTCCATCTTTCTTGCTGATACTTAGCTTCCTAGGGTGTATATTTATAGCCTTACTGTTCTAATAATCTTAAACAAGTAGCCCTCAAGATAACTGAAGTGTGAAATTTATCCATCTTGCTGAAAGAGATTAAATAATATAAATAGAGGGTTAGTGGAAGCATTGCCTTGAAATTTGGATGCTTTTCAGTGCATCTTTTAGAAGGCTCTTTTTCAATTTATTTGTTCAAAATGCTTCTGTAGGAGGGAAAGCATCACTTGGGATCTATGTGTTATTCAGTGAATGTTGTGCTGATTACCATAGGATACAATGGGTGTCAAAAGACCCAGGTGCAACAATTGCTTTCTAGAAGCATAGCAATACTCTGCAAGCTCAGGTCCACGTGCTATATATTACTTTGGGAGACTGGTGGCAGCCAAAGTTTTATATGACTTGAGGGCTGGAGAGGAAGCCTATGCTCATTTACAATCAAAAACTGTTTCTTTAACTGCTTTGGACAAGGGAATGTTCAGCAAATTGTAGGTTTTCTTGGAAAAGACCGTAATTTATAGCCTGCTCTTTTTTGTTATCTGTTGACTCCACTGGGGCTGGCTGTGCTCTCTGTTCAGTGCAGCTGTGCTGAAGGTGACCCAGAGTGTTGATTGAAAAAGGCTACTCCATTGTTTCTCTAACGTTTTGGTGGGCAGCAAACTTTGTTCTGTCAGGGTTGTCCGTGCCGCTGTCTCCTGGAACTGCAGCTGGTACTCTCCTCCCTTTTAAACCATTCCTAAAGCTGATAACAGAACCCCTCTGGTGGAGATCAGGTCAGGAATCTGGTCACTCTCTCTTCAGAGCCATTGCTTCATTCATAGGTGGAAGGCTTAGCAAGCTTAGGAGGGCTCTCTGTATGTAATTATTTGTAACAAGTAAATAAAATTTAACCAAAGTTTGTTTTTTTATATTTTGTTTTGTTGTTTGTTTTGTTGATTTTTTTTCTTAGTTGCTGACCTTAAAATAGATACCAGAGTACTGATGGAGATGAGATTGAATGTAAACCATCTTACAAAGACAGATACCTTTGGAACCTTAAAATCTGTCTTAATCAAATTTTCATCATCTATTTGAAGGATTCTCTATTACTGCAGAATAAACTTTAAAGGGTATTCATGAATCTCCTGATAAAGATAAATGCAGTAGTACTATTGGAGAGCTTAATCCATAGCACAGATTGGTGGTGCCTGATCTTTCTGACTGGCTGACCACTTAGTTTCTTCTTGTGCCAGAGGAGCACCATTCCTGCCTCCCCCCTTACGTGGAGTGGCAGTGTGATGGAGAGGCCCTCTATGGATGCGATGCTTTGGAGGAGACTGCTGCTGCTGCCATTTATTTGGCTGCTGCCTGCTCCCTCCTTCATCACCTGAAGAAGACATACCAGGAGTGGCTGCTGGTGCAGCATGCTGGGCTCTGGGGTGAGGGTCTGACAGCAGCTCACCGGCAGCTCCCCTGTCCCTGGTTGCAGGACCGTCATCACAAGTGCTGTTTCTACCACCAGGACAGATGGGTCTTACCAGAGCTGAGGGTTTACCTGTGCCTTTGGCCTTTTCAGGCTCACCCTGCCCCCTCTCAGCCCCCAAAGGAGAAGCATCTACCTATTGCATTTTATTTGCCCAAACCACCACATTTTTCTCAGATCAGGATCTTGAGGATATAGCTCTTCTCACTTGCTATAACAATACTCCAAAAGCCTGACTTAAGGCCAGAATCTAGAATTCTCGTTAGGCACAGTGGCAGACATATGCTGCAGCAAGGTCTCACATCACAGTCCTACTTGTTTTAAAACAGAACACAAGAGCAGAGAAGATGATATAAACCAGTAATTCTGGTGTGGCCTGGATATGCCCCATACAGAAAGAGGTTCAGGCTTCTGCCCTCTAAGTTGTGCTCTCATGTTTCATGGTCGTGTTTATGTAAGAGAAGCAGTAGTTCAAAGGAAGGGGGATTGCCTGACAAAGGAACAGTCAGTTGCTGTGTAGAGAAGATTTAGGATTTTTGTGTCACGATTTGACCAGAGTAAAGGCAGAAAATCGTAGAAGAATCATAGAATGGTTTGGGTTGGAAAGGACCTTAAGATCATCTAGTTCCAACCTCCCTGCCATGGCCAGGGACGCCTCACACTAAACCATGTCACCCAAGACACCATCCAGCCTGGCCTTGAACACTGCCAGGGATGGAGCATTCACAACTTCCTTGGGCAACCCATTCCAGTGCCTCACCACCCTCACAGTGAAGAACTTCTTCCTTATATCTAATCTAAACCTCCCCTGTTTAAGTTTGAACCCATTACCCCTTGTCCTGTCACTATAGTCCCTAAGGAAGAGTCCCTCCCCAGCATCCTTGTAGACCCCCTTCAGATACTGGAAGGCTGCTATGAGGTCTCCACGCAGCCTTCTCTTCTCCAGACTGAACAGCCTCAACTCTCTCAGCCTGTCTTTGTATGGGAGGTGCTGCAGCCCCCTTATCATCCTCGTGGCCCTCCTCTGGACTCGCTCCAACAGCTCCATGTCCTTTTTCTGTTGAGGACACCAGAACTGTACACAATACTCCAAGTGAGATCTCAGGAGAGCAGAGTAGAGGGGCAGGATCACCTCCTTCAACCTGCTGGTCACACTTCTTTTGATGCAGCCCAGGATATGGTTGGCTTTCTGGGCTGCAAGCGCACACTGCTTGTGCACTGCTGGGTCGTGTTCAGTTTCTCCTCCACCAGCACCCCCAAGTCCTTCTCCACAGGGCTGCTCTGAATCTCTTCTCTGTCCAGCCTGTAGCTGTGCCTGGGATTGCCTGGACCCAGGTGTAGGACCTTGCACTTGGCTTGGTTGAACTTCATGAGGTTGGCATTGGCCCACCTCACAAGCGTGTCAGGGTCCCTCTGGATGGCATCCCTTCCCTCCAGCGTATCAACCGAACCACACAGCTTGGTGTCACAGCAAACTTGCTGAGGGTGCGCTCAATCCCACTGTCCATGTCGCCAACAAAGATGTTGAACAAGATTGGTCCCAACACCGATCCCTGAGGGACACCACTCGTTACTGTTTTCCAACTGGACATTGAGTCGTTGACCACAACTCTCTGCATGTGGCCATCAAGCCAGTTCTTTATCCACTGAGTGGTCCATCTATCAAATTGATGTCTCTCCAATTTAGAGACAAGGATGTCGTGCGGGACAGTGTCGAACGCTTTGCACAAGTCCACGTAGATGACGTCAACTGCTCTGCCCCTGTCCGTCAGTTCCGTAGCCCCATCATAGAAGGCCACCAAATTCGTCAGACAGGATGTCCCCTTAGCGAAGCCATGTTGGCTGTCACCAGCCACCTCGTTGTTTTTCATGTGCCTTAGCATGCTTTCCACGAGAATCTGCTCCAAGATTTTGCCAGGCACAGAGGTGAAAGTGACTGGTCTGTTGTTCCCTGGGTCTTCCACCTTCCCCTTCTTGAAAATGGGGGTTATATTTCCCTTTTTCCAGTCGTTGGGAACTTCACGTGACTGCCATGATTTTTCAAGTACGATGGACAACTTGTTTTTCATGCAACAATCTCCTTGCTTGAGCTGCAGGGATTAAAGCTGTGGCTCTTCAACTTGGGATGGAAAGAAAAGGGATGTTAAGTAGTCAAGTTGCCAATCCTGGGTATGTTTGTGAAGTCTCACAAATCACAGGGCTTGAAAAAAAAACAACAAGCAATGCTTTTTAGTGCTATACAGCAAATTTTTATGTGCACAGTTGTGGATAGGCTTTCCTTTTTTTAAAAAAAAAGTTTTCAAAGTAAGATTTTATGAACAGTGGGTAAAAAAAAAAAAAACCACCCAAAAAACCAGATGTAGATGCTTATAGTACAGCTTCTTTTACCAGGAACAATTTTCAGTGCTCAGTCAGAAAAGTTAGTTCTGTCTTTGCTGTTTCCTTTTTATTTATTCTCTATGGTCTCTATTAAGCTTGCTCAGATCCTGCGGAAGTTGATGGATCCTGTGCTGGCAAAGCCCTCAGCATCGCTCTCTGGTGGCTGAGGGGGTGGCAGTGGTGGAGCTGCTCCCAGGCTGTGTCAGAGTACTCTGTGCTGCAGCCACTACCTGCTCATCCATGGTTGCAGGTATCAGACACTGGCTCTGTGCTTCCAAGTCAGGATATCTGTGCATGTAATATATCAGATTAACCCCATATGACCTCAGTATTATGTTTTCAAAATTTGCAAGAATTCTATGTAGCAGAAAATGAGTAAAGATGTCTGCAAGTAGAGCTTTAGAAAATAGTCTGTGGTCATTTATCATCTTAGTCTCTAAACAAGAAACAGAAAAATTCTCAAGAGTCTTTTCAAAACTATTTTCAAAGAAAATTTTCTTTCATATGATGTCAGAGTGCTCTGAGTTCGTATGCTCAGAGTTGACTACAGAAGTAGTCGACATGTGGAAACCAAACTTGTATGAAAATAGCGGCATGTAAACAGCAGCTGAGAAGCTTGATATTTTCTTAGGCAACTGAAGTGCCGTTAAGACTATTTATTTGGAATATTTAGCTGTGTTAAAGGTTAAATGTAGATCAGATGGATGTACAATGCCTTTTCAGTTTGTTATGAAAGACAGACTTTTTCCCACCATTTGGCTTCTTTCGGCTATGGGCATTGTTACACTAATTTGCATATGACACAGTAATTCCAGTCTGTTGTCAGTAAAGAATGAATTCTGTTTATCTGAAAGCAAAAGAATGAGATTTTTCTTTATGAAGCATAAAGTTGAAATAGCATGCTTTCTAATTTTTGCAAAGAAAAACTCTGGAAGAGTGTTCATATAATTATGAAATTGATCAGCACATATTTTTGGAGAACATACTCTGTATGCACATGCACAGCTGTTCTTAAATATGGAACAAGTGGGAGTTTACAAGCCGTGGGCTTACACTGTTCCAAAAATTACTTCAATGCTTCCAGTGCCTGAATCTCATTGATTAACTATTGGTTTGGGATTTCTTTTGTTTTGTTTAGAAGGTGTAACTTGGGAAGCAATTACATGGTTCTTTCCTTCCATGCCTACTCTTCATTGGCCAGTGAATAATTCCCTACATTTGTGAATCAGCAATGTAGCTTTTCCTGCCTCTCAGCTTAAACATTTCATTTGCATATGCAGATGGTGTTTTGAAAAAGGTAATATGCATAATGCTAGATTAAAGAACAAATACCTAATAGGTTGTCAAGTGGTAATTTTTCAGATAATATGCTAAAGCCAGTGATTTTGTCTACTCCTTAGGTATCAGCACCATAGGCTCCTAAACCGTTTTAACTCAAAGATCTGTATTTTGATAGTGTTTATATTTACTTCATGTGCTTTCTGTGATTTATTTGCTTTTTGAAGAGGCAGAAAACAAATCTGCCATGTATATCCATACTAATTATCCATTGCTGAAAATTTAGACTGAATAATGTAGTTTTTGCAAGTGTCTTTTTAACTCTTTAATACTTTCCTGTAGCTTAAAAAATTGTGTTTCCATTAAAAAATAAACTTGTTATTTTTCAGTAAAAAATAAATGAAGTGCGCATCCTGACTTGCAAGTAAGGAGATAGGGAAGGGAAACAAATGTCCAAAGCAATAAAATCTGTTCCTCATTAAGACCATTATCTGCTTTAGTGTAATCATGTTCAAGTCCAGACATCCCTTAATCAATGCAGTCTGGACAGATGATATCACAACAGCTCTTCCAGAAGTACAGATAACACCAGTGTCAGTAGTCTAACTCAGGGACAGGCTTAAATGTGCATCCAGAAAGCAATGAAACGAGGTGGAGATAAAAGAGCCTGTGTCTCTGGTGGCACAAATAGTATACTTTGGGTAGTAATTTTTTGATAGTTGACTGTACATTTGTCATCAATAAAGGCAGAATAACCAGAATAAAAAGTATTTGCTGCGAGGGCAAAAGCTGAAATCTGTTTTCAGGGACTTGACATTCAGTAGTTTTAATATTTCTGAGTAGCTTCAATTAGAAGCAAACGCTTCGAACAGTCCAGCTAAAGAAAGTTAATGTTCTTTTTTCTGTTTTTCTTTTTCTTTCTCTCTCTCTCTTTTTTTTTTTTTTTTTTTCTTTTTTTTCTTTTTTCCCTCTCCAGCTTTCAGTATTTATTTATCGTGGTATTCTTGGGGACCTAGGCTTCTGGCCAACCAGGTTGCTGTCTGATCTGAAGTGTGATCCCTGGCCCCATCAATAAACCAAGGAAAGCAGTGGTGGTGGGAGCTACAAGGTATGACAAGGGAGTCAAGATTTGCTCAGGCAGAATAAAGTTTTCTTAGTGCCTCTGGTCATTATACAATCTTCTTGTAGAAGGCAAACAATCAAGAGCATTTAGGCACTGGTAAATATTTTCCACCTTTGTACAGCCACTTAAAGAAACCAAAGGAGTTCTGTTGTCAATATTGAGGGATCAGGAGGCTGGGATTTAAGTGCATATGTATTTTAAAATAAATGAAAAAGCTTACAAAGGACCAAGAAATGTTGACTGTTATAAATGGTGTTGTAACCAACAGATGGCTTGTAACTTCGGCATTGCCCACCTGACTTGCACCCCAATATTATGCGGCACATGAGGAAAATGAAGGAGCTTGTCCAGTATATGACTAAATGACTGCCTCCCAGGAGATGCTGCAATGTTTGGGCTTAGGTGTTAAGTTGTTGGATTTTTCTGAAGTCAGGAATTAGGCCACTTGCACTCAAGAGACAAGTAGGCTTCTGCAAGCACAAGAAATCTCATTTGTGTGCAACTCTGAGGTTAATGACCTGCAAGGGGAATCCTTAAAGGATAGGACAGACCCCTGGGAGAGCTGCAGGTGTTCAGGAAAGGATCTCATTAACACGGTCCCAAAATTAAATAGTTTAATTGGAAGAAGTAGAACTAAAATGATGCAGAGAGGGGTTAGAATGGGAGAGTCTCTCCTAGTGTGCAGAACAGCTAGCCAGCTGTTGGCCTGTGACTCCTCCCTGCCAGGTCCCAAAGGGAAGAATGGGACTCCCATCCTTGCACTGCTCATGTTGGATGTGCTCTGAAAAGCCAGATGAAGCCTTTATTATCACTTCTCTTGGTGGATGTCAGGAGCTTTTAACATAATGAATATGAAATTAAAATTGTTAATACAGGCACTGTCTTGTGTGTCCAGTTGTCTTAACACTAATCCTGCAAATTTCTGTTCCTGTAGAGTAGGACCAGTACCTAGGCATGCATTTCTAATCACAGTAATAAGACTAGTCACATGAAAAACCTGCAGTGTTACAATCAAAGCTCTGAATATGTTGCATCTGAAATGCTGGTGAGACTGCCTTCTGCAATTACTTATACTTGGTTTTCCAAGGCTCGCCTAGCCATAGAGCAGCTATTACTTCAGCCTTTCCCTTTCTTCTTACTGTCCCTTGTGTTAGATCTCTTCCTTTATCAGCAGGATTGATTGAGAGCCTGTTGTGGTATAGAGGATATTTCCAGGAGGCTTGCTGTGATTCCTACTACAGTTTGTGCTGCTGGAGCCTTCCAGAAGATTAACTTATTGAAGCAGAATTCTTAGAATAAAAGAAGATTTTAGGTTTCTTGAAAAGGAGGAGTTTCATGTGTTCTGATAGACTCAAGGGAGTAGACAAATACTTTTCCCCCTTTATGGCTGAAAAATATGAAAACTCCTATGCAACAGATATGCTTAATGTTTGTGCAAGACTTGCCTCTTGTCCTGACATCAGTGGTGAAAAGAGGAAAAACTTTTTGACCTGAATCTTACTGTATTCTGTACATTGATAATGGTTCTACCGGAATGATAATAATTCTGTCTTGCCACACTCTGTGAAAGTGTGGCAAGAGAGAACAACTTGTCATTTCACTCTACTTGAGTTTTTCTGCCTTGCTCTTTGAATCTCTTTTTTTCCTCTCTATTTTACTGATAAAATTCCTGATAACACTGTTTCTTTCTCTCATTTAAACTGAAGAAAGCATTGAACATGACCATGGTAGTCACGTCATGGAAAGACACTTTTAACTACACGCTTTGTGCTCTGATATTTGAATGATCTCTCAGTGCTGTTGCTGCTGTGCAGGTTTAATGCCCGCCTTGTGAAAAATCACTCCTGCATGGTTCTTCGCTGATTTCCAACTCCAGTAGAATTGAGACTGTAGGGCTTGATCCTTTGGATCCATTTTCGTTCCTGACATGATGTGTTCAGGAAAGAAACTGACTTCATGAAGTAGGAGTTGCACTGTGAATTTCAATAGCTTATCTTCTGGCACTTTCTGGCTGCAAAAAAATGATAAAAACATTGCCCTAAGAAGTCTCCACTACTGACTCCTGTGGGTGTCTTCTGGAAGAAGTTCAGGCTTTTCACCCTTTTTCCCTGTGGAAAGACAGGAGGCTTGACCAAGGTTAAAAGTACAGTACTGCTAGATCAGTAAGGGCAGAAAGGTTAATGTAGGTTTTCTGTTATTACCATTTCCAACCACTGCTTAATCAGAAGAATGTAGGTAGTACACTGTATTTTACGAATTTACTGAAGTGCACAGGGGCGATGTTTAATTAATCCTTTGTGATTATAGGCACTGGCCTCCAGCACAAACAAAGCTGCAGCTGTTTGGGATGATGCAGGTTGTGCAAACTCTATTGCATAGATCATACTCACTGCCGCAGGGGAATGAAAGGGAGAAAACAAATCACTGCCAGAGCATGATGCACCTTGCATGGATCTAGAAACGAAAGTGGTTCACTTGTATACCTTTCAATTTAGTGCTTTGTAACATTCAAATTTGGAAGGGTGCTTATAGGAAATTGAGATGTAGCCAGTGAACCAGGCTATTTACTTTTTGCTATTTGGATGTTGTTTTGTATATTCTTCTGCTTTTGTAGTTGCTTTTTCTTCTTGTGTGCTAAGTTATTTAGGAAGCAGCCTACTTGTTAGATGTATCCCAGAAAAGGTTTAAATTGTGTTTAGCTCTCTCTCTAGACAGATCAGTGTGAGCATGTGGCTGGATTTCAAGAGATTAAGATTGGAGGAAATAAATCAGAAGAGATCAATGACATCTTGTGACAGAGGGGAAGCAGACTAGACAAAGGAATATAAAATACCAACCCAGTGCAAGCATTAAAACCTGGGATTAACAAATGGAATTTGATAAGGATTTGATAAGAAAAGTAGATTAATGGGGTAAGCTGAACTAGCTGTTATATTGATAATACGAAGGCACTGATGTATTTGCATATAGCAATCTCTTTGTAAGCAGTAATTTTTGCTTTGAAATAAATGTTGTCTGTTACTATGTAAATACAAGATGTACATGACAAGTTGGAAAAGAAAATTATCTTGATCAAGTTCTTCATCTTCTGAATTTGAAAAAGGCTTAGTATCACTTGTATACACCAGTCAAAATAAATCTGGTTGGTAAGCTGGAGGAAGGCTAGGGGTTGGATTGTTGGTTAGTGTGTGTGGCTAAGAACTGGGACTTTGGTGCTTTTTCTGTTGTCTTATTTACTTCACTGTGAGATTGATAACTTGCTTAGTCTCCCTGTGACTTTGTTAACCCACCTTTACTTGATGAAAGGAAGATTCATGCTTTAAAACAAATAAACAAACAAATGAATATTGTGAAATTCATGGGTGTGTATTTTAACTTCTAATGTTTTAATTGGAGATACATCTCATTAAGATATTTTTTCATTAAGAAAATTGATTATCACCTATCAAGATTCTTAAAACCATAACACTTGAAATCTTAGGATTTATGTCTCATGATGTTTCAGGGTTGCCTACTTTCCTCTTAAATCTCTAAGCAAGCAGTGGTATACTTCTGTGCGTTAGTTATAAAATAGTGCTCCAGAGATTAGCATTCTCTTACTGCTTTGTCAATGAGATTGTGTTTACTTCCAGCAAGTTACTCCTGCCTCTGTCTTCCCTCTGCAATATGGGTTGGAGTATTTTTCTTCAGGGCAATGCTGTCTTCAAACCTTCTGTCCTAGTGAGAGATGTTCAAGTATGGAAAGATAGAATATGGGATAGAATATGGAAAGACCGATAGGTAATGCCATGTGTTAATGTTTTGGTTCCCATTTCCCATAGACAACCAGCCAATAATTATGCATGAGGCAGTAAGTTGGTATCGGAGACTTCTTTAAAGACGTGTTCAGAAATGCTTTGCTTGAAATTTTGTTCAGGTACATGTTGTTTGTAGTAACAGCAGCTGAATGGGGATTGACCGAGGACTCGTGAATGTGAAAGCCTCTGGGAAGGGCTAGCAAGATGTAGACCGTAGGATTCAGAGCTGCTTCTGAGGAGAGCAGTAACTATTCAGCTCAAAACCTGAACTGATCAAAAAATAGCCTTTTCCATTCTCTTACTTTCTCCCTCTTCACTAGGATTTTGGTTAAAGGGAGGGATCATCAAAACCTGTGGCAATATTTTTTTGAAAGTGTTAATTTGCTTTGGATGCTTTACAAATTTTTTTTTTTTTTAAGCAATGACCTTTCCCCCATATATGTGCAAAGAAGATTGTCCTCCTCTCTTCTTTGCTTGTTTGACAAGTGGGATAACTGAACAAGTGTGGAGATAGCCTCTCCTGAGGACAGTGTAACAGCAGAAATAAGGAAAATGTTTTTCCCAAACATCTGATCTTTACCCAGCCAGTGATAGGAAATGAAATTTTGAGAGGTAATTTAAGAAAAAAGTAACAAGGAAAGACTTTATTTCCCTTCTGATTTGTCTTTGACAGTCAAAAATTGTGGGGAAATAAACATATTAGGTGAGGGATGACCTAAGGAAACTCAGAAAGGATGCACAGAATGCAAGGAATAAATTGTGTGTGTGAGGTTTTTTGGATGTGTTTTGTGCTTTTTTTGTTTTGTTTTGTTTTGTTTTTTTTGTTTGTTTGGTTGGTTTGGTTTTGAGTTTTTTTGTTTGTGTGGTTTTTTGTGGTGGTGGTGGTGTTTTTTTCAAATTTTCAAACAAACTGAAGTATTTGTTTGAAGTGCTCTGTGATGAAGCACCTGGTAAATGCTTTTAAATGAACAAGTCAATACCACGTGCTGCTACAACTTAACAAGCAAACTGAGAATATGCTAAGTCTGCATTCGTTTGTGCCTAAATATGAAAGCTTATATTGTTTTAGTAGTGCATCTTTTAATTCTTACATACGTTACTCAGCACTCGGATCATGTCTTTTGTTACAATAAAACATTAAAATGTGACTTGTAACTATGCTTAAGCAGTAAATCTCCACATAAACCAAAACCCAATACATCTTTAGTGTGGTTTCATCATTCCTTATTAATACTGTAAATGGGGACTATAAATTTCCCTCTTCTACAATACATGTAATAAAATACTTAATGGATTGTGAATGACATGTTATAAAGCTTGGCATTAGGTACTGCAATTTATATTGAAATGCATCTCAGACATAAATAAATGATCTATAAATAGAAATCTATCTGAATTCAGAATACATATAACCTCTTATTTAGGTGTAACAGTTTGGATGATGAAGTCATTAGTTAGTAATTTTTTTCTGCAGAAACATGCATTTCTTGTATTCTGAAGGGAACTCCTCCAATCACGTTGAATAAACGCTTAAATAGAGAAGAATTTTTACAAAAAACTGAGAGGTTTTGTGTATATTCCTGGTAGGATTTTGCTAATCTCTAAACAGAATCCATAATTTCAAAAGCACCAAACTAGAGTAACTGCTGCAAGTTAAAACAATATTCATGGGGAACAGGACTGGGGGCCTGAGGCAGACGAATGTGACATGCTCACCTACACCACCATTTATATTAAGATTCCAGCCCCTCAGTGCATTTCTTTTTGTGGTAACAACTTAATTTTAGATTAAAACTGATACAGCACCGATTGCCTGAACTGCCACAGTTAGCCATGACACTTCCTTATTATAGAAAGCAGGTGGTGTTCAGTGATGGAGCAAGAGGGAAGTATGAGGCTTTAATGAAGAGGTTAAAAAAAGAAAAAGGTCTTCCGGAAGGAACAAGAAGAATCAGAGTGAAAGCAGTTTCGCAAATCTTAGGGCTGATGATCAATATGTTAAACTGTGCATTCAGTCATGATATAAGAGCCAAAGGATCTGAAGGACAAGTTTGGATGAAAGTGGTTCATTTCCAACATGCAGAGGAATGAGGCAGGACTTGGAAAAAGGCCACTGAGTCCATTCCAGATTGTTCCCTTCAGAATTTTCAAGTGAAGACAGCTTAGGTATTTGGATAGGTTCAGAGCTGAGCACTTTTTTCTTCCTCTTATGAGAGAGGTTAGTAGCCATGCCCCCAAGGCAAACCATGCAGAGTATCTGCAGCACAGCTCAGACCTGAAAAAATGAAGTAATTTACCTGCCTTTCTGCCCTCACTCTGTCTGCCTATCTATACCAACTATGATCTGGGGCTGCATCCTACTACCTTTTCCACAAAGGGTAGAAACCAGGGCTTTTTAAAATTGATGTTGCTTTGGGCCAGCTATCAGAAAAGAAATACAGAACAGGTCTACATCAAAAAAATCAAATTCTTTGAATTTTTGCATACCTGCAGTCTTGCTGCTGCTCAAGATACGTAATTTAGGAAGTAGCTCTTTCAGTAGCTTGGGGTATAGAGTCTACTAAACAATAGTTCTCATTTTCCTGTGTGTTTTGGTGATGTTTTCTCTGGGTGTGTGCACATGTGCTTACTGCGTGATGCAGAACAGGGGGAACAGCTGGGTCACAAAAGATTCCTAGTGCTTAAAGCTTCTGTGACATGTTTTCTGGTGGGCTGAACTTGCTCCTTGGGCAGACAAGATTTAGTAAAGAAAATATAGACTCAAAAAAAGGGGCAGGGAGGCGGGGAAGACAGAAGGGCTGATTTCAGTTGTCTGACTGGCTCTGCCCTGCAGAGTGAAGGGGAGGCTGCAGTAGGCAGAGATACAGTGTTAGCTCTTGGGCATCTGGAAGACTTTACTTTTGTGAAATCATTATAAGGGGTTTTCTCCCTTGCTTTACTTGTCTTCAGTGAAACTGGACAGAGATTAATGCGTTGCCATTGTAGATGGATTTGGGTTTAATCACCCAGATACTCCTACCAGCAGCAGCAGTATAAAGAAACATGAGGAGACTATTGGGTGATTTCCTGGAGGGGAAAAAAGCCCGAACCAGAAAAACCCAAATCCAACAAAACCCAGGTGGTGCTGGGGGTTAATCCGTGCAAACTTCCATCTGTATCTCAAATTGGATTGAAATTGATTGAAATTGTAGGGGGGAAGGGGCAGCGATACGATGGAGTGATTCCATACTTTTATTTCCTTAAGAAAGATGTTTGAAAATTGTTATTAAGGTTGGTAATTGATAGTTGTTAAGTTTGGCTCTAAAATGGGTTACTCTCCAACAGAAATCACAAAGTAAATTACTAGCCTGGTGCTGTTGTCAGTAAAGTTGTACTAAGCAGAATTAAGTTGAGAGGAGGCAAAGACTGGGCTAGTACCAGTATGTACAGAAGGGGTGGGGTTTTTTTCATCCTGTTTATTTTTCACTCTTTAATTTTTTTGTGATGCTGGTGGAAAGTGGAGAATCACGAAGGAGCTGCTGTGGAGTCTGGGGCTGAAATTGAGCTATTGTCTCTGCGTGTAACAGGACATCACTGTTTCATAATACCCCTCTGTGATTCTGTCTCTTTATCGCTGCAGCATGCTTACTGAGATGGCAAACCCAAAAAGGCAATTTTGCTTCTGTCTCTGTCTTGGGAGAGAAAGTTAGAGGAGAGGTAATTTATCTGGGCCGTGGCTCTAACTCTTTGTTATATAAACCCGCTATATAATTTTAGCTGGCAGTACCGCTAAACACTAAATCTGTGGGTATTGGCTGTCACTGCAAAGATGTTGAAAGAAGGTGTGAAGGGTTTGCATACTTTCATTTCCATCAGGTTACAAGTACTTCTCAAGCGTCAGTAATAACTAAAAAAGTGCTCTCAAGAGGGAGAAAGTTAGTCTTCTTGAATTTTCACTTTATTATAGAGCTCTTTTTCCTTGTTACAATTACTTCAACTTGAATAAATTGAGGATTTCTTTTTGAGATGAAGGTCTCTCTTGACCACAGAGATTAATTTTAAGGCTTTGATCATGTGGGTCACCTGATGTCTGAGGCGTTCCCAGTAAAAGTTACGTCCATTTACATTACTAGATAGAAACCTCTGGATTTCTACACAGAAGGCAGAACCTATATGGCACCTAGTACTGTAAATTCTTTTGGTACCACTGAGGTAACACTTCTTTGGTATATCCCATAGTCCTTTGTTTTTCAGACCTTCATTATCAGGAGTATCATGACATGATGTTCAGTACCCAGCAATATGTAGGGTGCATCAGAACCCGCATACTCAAATGGAAGACTGCAGCCCAGAGCATGAGTAGTCTGATGTAGGTCTATTAATGTTTCACATGTTTCATAACAGGACTCGGGGAAAATTCAGTCTATACTTACAGAAGGACTTCAGCTGGTTGGACTTGGTCCAAAGCTGTCATACTGCCTCCCTCTAAGAGGGCAAGGTTGAAACCGGCTGTGTGGTTTCAGTGTAACGTTAGGTATTGGTAGCACCTTGAGAGAATTTCTGGAACATTTCCTTCCCTGGAGAAAGCTGTGACAGAGCAGATGCTGTTTATCTGGTGTAGGTATACTTGAAGAGGAATGGTTGCTATCCTTTCTGTTTGCTCCTTTTCTCAGATGCTCTTTTGTGTTCTCCCCAATTCTGTTAGTCTGTAGGGCTAATAGTTGGAGTTATTTATTAAATAGTCTTACTGGCTGCAAGGTAACCGAATCGGTTGGTTTCCCTTTTCTTTAGGGGAAAGGAGTGCACCCAAGTAGGCACTCCTAGTAGCACCATTCCACAGCTCAAGAGGCATGCAACCACCAGAACTGAATTAACTTGAAACAACTCATCTTAAGGCCAAAACAAAAACTTGCTAAAACAAAACAAAAAGCAAGTAAATTTCCTTTCATTAATGCTGCATTTCCTCTGCTTGGAGTTGGTTCATTAAACTGAAAATTGTTCAAAACAGGCATCTCTGTAAAGAACGCTTGGAGCAAAATTAATTAGTTTTGCAAGGTTAGTAATGCACCTTGCTTGGACTGAAATTGAAATTATTTTTTGCAATAAAGCCATGCCACTTTTTATCAGAATTGTCATTAATTGTAGGAAACAAGAATGTGATAGAAGAATTTGTCAATTCTAATTTATTCATACAGTAACCCTTAAAAATTATTGATTTGCCTCATGAGAAGCAGGATTTAAAGTTGCATCTGAACATCACTTAGCCAGTGCTGATGTCTCTATCTAGTTTGAGGACTTTCCAAGCCATCTTTTCATATTGTTGAGGAATAGATGAGTAAATCATGCTTAAGGATATTTGTAAGATGTTGAAAAAGAATTACTTAATCTGACCATGTTCATGTTTGCTGTTCCTATTTTTCAATCACTCATGGTCATTTTAAGTTGTGGTACAGGTTGAAGAAGAGTTTTGTTTTGTATTAGCAATGTTTGTGTGTGGTGATCCGCTGAAAAATTAGCACGGGCTTGTAAAGCTTTACCTTAATTCTGCAGCTGTTTCTTTGATACTTTGGCTGGTTTTGAAACTTTTCAGTGACTAAGGCAAAACACAACTGAAAAGTCAGATGAGTAAATCTTGCTAACAATATATTTGTTGTTGTTTCTACAATGAACTTCCTCAGAAAACTGTGACTGCCACAGAGTTGCCCATCACTGAAACTGGGTTAAAGGTGAGCTCATGGAGATAACACCCCCATGCTAGGTATTTAAAGCAGCTCAGGAGTTTCCGACTGATGCACTGGGAATTTTGGCTGGAAATTCCAAATAGGTTCATTTAATCATCATCAGTGCTCCCTTCTGGTAGCTTCCATAAGTATTTTTTCAAATGAAGAATGAGAATATATCATGTGTGGTAACATTACTTTAATCTCACCCCATGAGAATGTTGTCATACTTCTAAGGCTGACTACAGTTTGGCCTTATCCTGATATTCTGGTTCCCTCTGAGAATAATTGAAATGTTGTTGCAGTTTCAGCAGAAGCAGCATGGTTTGTTTTCTGTAGGGAGGGGTTATTTTTGTTTTTCTCAAAGACAACTTGGAAAGATTTCTTGTCTCCAGCAGTTCTTTTGTCTCTCACAGTATCCTTACTGTGTCTTTTTGGTTTGGTGTGTCCCCCCTCCCCTTTTTTTTCCCCCTCCTTATATGTGGATATTGGTACTTAATACGCTTTTCTTCCATGGCATTCTGCCAAAAACATAAATACAGGAATAATAGGGACAATAAGTATCAGAAATATTCATCGCTTTGGACATTTTAATTCCTGCTGGAGTCCCTAATTTCCTCCCCTCCTCCTTCTCCGCACTAATCTCTTCTGTATTGATTGATACATTCATTCATTATACTGCAGTGAGGCTTTACTCTCCTTTTTTCCTCTTGTGTAGAGAACATTGCTGCTGCAGTATCTTATTTTTATGCCACCGATAAGCTCATTATCTTTCTCTCAGTAACTAATGTATTGTTAATATATTTAACTTTCTCTCATGATACCAAATCTGTGGAATGAATAGACACCACTTCCCAAGCCCCATTTTATTATCATACCTTTGAAATGATTCACCAAAATCTATTGCAAGTATCAAATTCCTTAACTTAAAAATCATGTTCTGTATGTATCTTTTCATTAGGGACTGTAGTGATAGGACAAGAGGTAATGACTTCAAACTTAAACAGGGGAAGTTCAGGTTGGATATAAGGAAGAAGTTCTTTACTGTGAGGGTGGTGAGGCGCTGGAACAGATTGCCTAAAGAAGTGATAAATGCTCCATCCCTGGCAGTGTTCAAGGCCAGGTTGGATGGAATCTTGGGTGACATGGTTTAGTGTGTGGTGTCCCTGCCCATGGCAGGGGGTTGGAACTAGATGATCTTAAGGTCCTTTCCAACCCAAACCATTCTATGATTCTGTGTAGGTTTAGATGTAACATCAGTCTGACAGGATTTTTCATTTTGTGGGCTACTTGATGAGACCAAATACACAGCCTGAGCCATATCTGCACAACATGCACTTTGTGGGGAAAGTGTTGTCCCTGTTTCCCTTCCACAGAGGTGGAAGCATTAGCATCCAGAATTCTCTACATACCTTTCTGATTGCACAGTAACTAATGCGGTTACAAGTGGTATGATAACAGTCAATATGGAAATATTCAGAGGGGTTTTGCTGCTGATTGCTGTTCCCTTCACCTCCTCTGGCTTGCCAGAACTGCAAGCATGAAATTCATCACTTGTTTTTGCATGATAGGACACCTATCACAGGATTTTATTTTCTACATTTAAAGCAAATATGTCAAGCCTGCCATCTGAGGTTAGGGTATGACTAATCAAAATAAGTGAACAGTTTGTTCTGGGTTAGAGGCCTGGCTTTGGAGGAAAGAGCAGAACTGTTGATTTGGGAGAGGGCATACTTTGGATGAGCTGAGTAATTTCCGGTTTAAAGATTTTGAAATGTCTATTTTCTCATTTAAATTAAAACAAAGTAATAGGTTGCAACACTTTTGCTCTTTTTGTTTTTGCTGGAAGAAGTATTTGCTACTTCTGAGATTAATTTCGAATATTATTTTTGCTGAAATGGAATGTAATTCAGTGGTTGTGAGGGTAAGACTCTGCTCCATCTCTATCAAGTTACTTCTAATTTTCTCTAAACATTTTACAACCGTATTCTCACCCAATCTGTGCAGTTGCTGTAGTGCCAGTCCCTTGCCTCATGGTGTTTCATAAGGCAAACAGTGGTTTCAACTTGCTCCCATTTTGTACTACAGATTGTTTCAGCCCTACTTCTGCTTTGTCACTGCAGGCACCCTTCTTGTCTCCATATTGATTTACCCATTTAATTAGTTTGGAGTCCACAGATATGATAGGAAATAGGAGTTCAAGGGGGGGATACTGTGTGAGCATTCCTCTGTTCTTGTCCCACTTGCTGTTTGTTGCATAGCAATTGTAACTGATACTAACTTAAGGCACTTGGCACAGGATTTGGAAAGAGAGTATGTCCACTTGGCAAACTCTAGTTCTTGGAAATCTTGTTGCAGTGTAACACAAACAGTAACTCTGAGATGAATCTCTCTATTTACTTGACTCAAACTGCGTGAGAATTTCCTTAATGTGTTCTCTTCAGCAAATGATTTTTTGTTTTGTTTTGTTGTTTGGTTTGTTGATTTTTATTTATAGTATTTTGTCTTTGAATGGCTTACTGTTGTTTGTAGAAGTGTATTATGTTTAGAACTGCTTGATAGAGGTTAATCCTGGAAGGTGATGTCAGGTCTAGCTTGCCTGTTGACTGGGGAGGTGATAGAAATGAGAAAGGAATTAAAGGCCTTTAAAAACAAGGCATAAACTAAAAGAGAATAGTCTCAAATAAGCAGTTGTGTTAACTAGGAAAACTGTCTGAGAAACCTGTTGGAGACTATGATCCCTTTTATTATATGGGTCAGAAATGCAGGACATTTTTGTCAAATCAAGTGTAACAATATTAGAATTTCCAGTGTTACTTTGATAATGAAGGTTAATAAATTGCTTATGACTTATTACTCACTTGCTAGGAAATTTACTGAGCGTGGAGAAAAATCTTAGGTGGCGAGTTGAGGGGATTGTTGAAAATTCATCATGTTGGAGGTGACTGACGCCCTTCAGAAACTGAGACTTTTAAAATAGATTTTTTTAAAATACACTGGGAGTATTACCTGGATAACTCACACTTCTAATAAATTGTAATTAATGTGTAACATATAAAGTCTGTGTTCCGAATATCACACAAGGATAATAGCAAAAGAAAAGTTATTCCAACTAACTAGCCAAGATCTGTATTTGAGAGAGGTGTGGTAAAAAGATTAACAAACAACTCTAAACACAGTTTTGCTTTCACAGTGGGAACTGAGCAGCATTACTTGGCAACTGGTGAGATTCCAGGTGTTCCTATTGGGAAAAGATGTGTGTGTAAACTAGCAGAAAATTTCCTAGGTGTCAGTAGGTGATGCTGAATTTCTGGTCTGACTTGCACCACTGCCAATTACTGTAGCCAGGGTATATCATTCATTCAGGATTAGTTGCTCACAAATTGTATTTAGGCCCCTCAAAGTGATAATGAGACTGAGTGGCATATTAAAATGTATTCAAGAGCATGGAAAAGGGGTGGTGGTGGTGATACAGAAGTGTAAAACGTGAATGAAGTAAATACAGGAGACTGGCAGTTCTATTGCATCCAGAAAAGCACATTTGTGTGATCTACCAATGCATTGCTGAATGTGAGCAGCTTTGAGATTCTGTTGGGGAGTTTGTCTAGAAAATTAAGTACGTCTGTGTTACATTTAACCTTGACAGGTATTGTTTTAAGCATGTGCTAACTTATATATTACTTGTCAGATATCATCTTAGAAGCTCAGCAGAAAAGCTCAGCATTTCTCAGGAAGGAAAGTGGAAAGTACACAGAAACATCTGAGCTGTAGCAGGTGTCACTTGCTCTTTGTTCTAGGCATCCTTCTCACAAAATCTCCTCCGCATTGTGTTTTCATTATGCTTCCCATGCAGAGAGGTTTCTGTGTAGCAGCACACACAGGACTAGTAAATATTTTTCCTTACAATACTGAGCAAATGTGCCAGGTACTGTCAAATCGCAATAAACTAATTAGCTTGGTTTTTCACTCTGTTTTGGCATAAAGAGGACTATTACACTAGTGTTCTTCACATAGATTGTTGTTGCAGCTGAAGTACTGTGGAAAATGACTATTTACGCTGTTGTCTGTCAAATAGGAGGTAGGAAAAAGAAAATACAGACCAATGATACTATGCTATTCAGCATTCCTCTGTTGTGTTTCCCTGTAATCTCTGAAGAGATAGAGGTAGGGATGTCATTTTACTCTTGTGTGCTGATGGCGGTTAAAGTCAAGAACCAGGTATTTAATAAGGCTTTAATTATCGTAGTTAGTTATTTAAACATTTTTGGGAAGCAATATTATAATTAATTACAGTTATTAATTGTAGGTCTCAATGCTTGTCTTTGGAAGCTCTGTGCTGCTAAGTTCTCCAGACCTTTTCTATCAGCCTGTGAGTCAAGTTTGAGAGATGATGGACTCTCCTGCGGAAAGCACCATCTCTGTACTGCCCTTGATGATAACTTTCTGCCATGTCTTGCAATCCCCAGGGTGGTGTGGGCAACTTGTGGGGAAAGGAGAGTGAGTGGGGCAGGAAGCTTGCCCTCCAAGAAGAGTTAAATGCCCAGGGTAAGTCAGAAGTATTGACTTACCCTGTCAATACTTCTGAATTATTCTGAAGACCTGAAGTCTGTCAAATTTAGATGGCTGTTCCAGCATTAGGAAGCTCTTGGGAGGCTTCAATGAGGAGTAGTAAGACCACCAAGCAAACTCCTTTTCACTCTGTTCTTACTGTGCACAAGACTTCTTGACATTACCTTTGGAGCACAGCTATAATGTAACTGTAAGCTGTAACGTAAAGAGTATTAAATATGCCAGAATTTCTTTTTAAACTATCTTGGTTACTGTATTTCACAATTTAGATCTGTTACATTCTTGATAAATCTTTACGGAATCCATGTGTGGGTTGTGAGGATATTCTGCATCCTGTTATATATTTGAAAGTGTTTGTTAGCTTACCATCAAGTACTTGTTTCTGTGGAGTAAAATCAACTCTTTGAAACTTCGTCATAACCCTGGTACCATTTCTCGAAATAAGAAAGTTTTCAAGATCAGTGTTCAGAACTGTTTTTTTGTCTTTTGTAACTTGTTTATGTGTCTTCTAAAAAAAGGATTGAGTTACTTTGACAGAAGTATGGTTATTACTTCATCCGATCCCTACAGCTTTTGATAAAGAATTTCTTTGATGAAGAATTTTTTCTAGACAAGAATAGTTTTCAGACAGGCATGCTGTATACAGGTCCTCCAACTCTTGTCTCCCAAGATTTTAAACTTTTCTTTAAACAGAGAGTCAGTATGCCTTCTTGCACAATCAGTATTTTTAAGACCAGTCAAAGTTATAAATATGAATGTTTGGGGTGAGTTTGAGCAGGAGATCAGAGTATGTCTGTGTCTGTGGAGCTGGAATCCGTGGCTCGAATTGAGGATTTTTACCATCTCTCTGAAGGACACTGCACATAAATAGCACACTCAAATAAAACCAGCAGGGGTGTGCCAGCTGTTACACAGAGATGGTTTTAAAGCACACCTTTGTGTACAACAGCTTTCTGTGCAGACACTGGCACAGCAGCCGCCTGCATGGAAAAATAACAAGCTGCGTAGGAAGAAGTGACGCATTCCTCACTTAAAAGCTTGTTGTGAGGCAAGTGCTTCAAGCAGACACTTTTGCAGGGATGTATAAAGAATGAAGGAGGTAACTTGTATAAAGCAGGCCTGTGCTCCAAGCAAGGTTTTTGTGCTTTACTTTAAAGTCTGAGTGTCCTGTTTCTGCTGAGCAGGTAGAAGTTCACCTTATGTTTTGTATCTCTAACACATGAAGGGGTTTGAGGCAATGTCTCCCTTTAAGCTACATTGCTAGTGCTGTATCTGAGGAAAGTATCCCTACAGTGGGACTGAAAGGTACCCAAGAGTCTTCTGGAAGTTCAAGAGCCTCACTGCTGCCAGGGCAGCCTCCACTGGGAAGGCTTGGTTGCTCTCATGTTGGGCACAAATGCAGTAATACGTTGTGGAAGCTTGATGCTAGTCCTGTTGTGGTTTCATAGCTGTTTTCTAACAGCAAGTGACGTATTGTCATGTCACAAACTTGGGATTTATTTATTTACTAGCAGAGGTCCATAATACTGTGCTGTGATCCCTACAAACACGTAAAGCACCAGTGAAATTTCAAAAAAGACATTTCTGTTGTGTTTAATAAGAAATTGATTTTGACTGACAATTTTAAGAAGGTCACATTCATTTAATTAGGAATTATATTCAGGCCTTCTACTGTTGTTTTATAAAGATTATTCACATTTTTTGTGCAGTTTAAATCTGTTTTCTCTAGTCAGAAAACTTAAGATGCGGCAAAAAGACAGAACCAATTATCTATCAAGCACTTGCATAATCCTAAAATATACCTCTCTCTAAGTATATAATGACAGTGTGCACTTTTAAATCAATTCTTCTAGCAATAACAAAGCTGGGGATTTGAGAAGTCTCACAGGCCAATTTGAAGTGAGCAGAAAGAGACAATTTGTCACAGTCAAGTGATCTTAGGACCTGCTGTCTTTACCTTTTTTTTTTTTAACTATGAAGTATAAAACCTTAATGCTGTAATTTTATAGAGGTGTTCCTAACTCAATTCATAGGGATTTGAATACAATAAAGTAGCAGTATGTAATAGTTTTTGTGAAAAAAAGTTCTTGAAGTCAACCCACTTACATCGGAATAACCACCAGTCCTTAGAAGTTAGGGGGAAATGTAGAGATAACTGCAGGAAAATACCTTCAGTTATTCTGTACTTCTGAGCTCAAAATTCTTTTTTGTTTTTGTTTTGTTTTTTCTCCTTTGGAAGATAGACTCTGGATCGCAACTGATTGTATTAAACATACGAGAATCTGGATTGCAGAGGATGGTTTTGGCTCACTATTACACTTGCTTTACTTTCTCCTTTTTACTTCCTTTGTTTTTTCCAGTCTCATACCCTCATTTGTGTGCTTTATACAGGGACACCAAGCATGGTCTGAGTGGTTTTTTTGTCAGAATTAATGAACATTGTTATACTGCTCTTTGTGCCTCTTAGGCAGTGGAAACTCTCTCAAATGCTAAACCAGTATAAGTTACGAAAGTGGTAAATAAATGGAAAATAAAGATTTTGAAGTAAATATTGTAGTATGAGCAACCTTTTGGTTTTGCTGATACAGAATGTGAAAGTGGGCAAATTGAATTTGAAGCAAACCTGTGCTCCCCTGTCAGATCCCTGATCCTCCCTTCCCAAGGCTGCGATGTGGAGACACACCTGCCCCACTCATCTCCTGGCACCTGCAGAAATCCCTTGGTCTGCAACCTACAGAAGCCTTTGTGACAGTCATATATTTATGTAACTCATTTCAGTGGCCCTGGGATGAGTCATAGGCTGTAAAACCCAAGTGGTGTTGGGGAAGGGGGGCTGTGTCTGAAACCCTGTTCATATCTGCTCATTTTCACAGGTAAAGTGTGTTCTGTAGAAGTGATTTGACCTGAGTAGGAAAACACAAAGTTTCTACTTGGATGTGATTTACTTTTCCTGCTGTTGATGTACTGAAGATAGTATTTTGTCCTAAACTTTTAACTCTAGTTTATAATAAGAAAAGTGACTTCTCATGTTCCTGTAGTTATTCAAGTCTGTCTTACATGCCGGCAAGTGAGCCATGACATCCATATATTATAATCAATTAGGTTTCATTTTTCAGTGTAGAATTCCTAGTAAATGACCTCTACAAAAACTGGATGATGGTCGTAACATCCACTACTTTACTCTTTATTTCCTGTGTCTAAGTAAATATTCAGATGTTGTCTTACTAAGTGGTTCTTTAATTGTAGTGGTTGGTGTAGAAAACACTGTTAGAACCTAGCTGTGTTGCTTTGCCTGCAGCTTGTTATCACCTATCTTAGTAGGAATATATAGACTAGTGAGCATAGGTGTGCAAATTTGTGTTTATTTTGGAATCATATAGCATTACTGTGTAATACTGTGCAATATCTTTGCTTTGAGTAAGTGAACAGTAGCTTGAGTGAAGCTTCTGGATTTAATATTGTAGAAAACGTTAACAATTTAAGTGTAGTGTGGCCAGATGTCATTTGTTTGACATAATGGTACTGAACTGATGACTCACTTATTACCTGCAGCTACTTACAGCTGAAAGGACTTATAATGTCTTTTCATTATATAATGAGAGAAAAGGTGAGTCTTGTGTCAGGCTGTTGGCTTCCCTCAAAGAAATTAAAATTAGGAGAACAGAAATCCAGCACAAACTGATGAAGGGCATAATAGTCTGTAGGAGAAAAAAAGTTAAAAGTAATCTGACAGAAATACCTAACTGTCCTTAAATTGGGTAAAATTGAAGAAAATAGTTTCATGTGGATTTATTTACCTTTTATTAAAAAACACCAAACCTTTCTCTCTAATCCCTACAGCAGCACAGCAGTAATGTTGCAGTGAGTAGTCCGTTTGCTATTTATAGCTTTTTTGGTGGATAAACTGTGTGTGTGTTCTACTGCTTTTGTGTAGTTTCTGCTATCAAAGTTTATAAAGAAAAGAAATCAGAAAGGGGTAATTAGTATCAACAATCAAATGGAGTTATACTTGCAAAAATAACCTGTTTGATAAAGATTGGGCTTTTTAAAGTGTTGCAGTAATTTCAGCCAGAAGAGGGCTACAAAATGTGGATGCCAAATTCATGTTAGCAATCCTTTTCCTTACTTCCTGGAACAATTGATGCTAGCTGCAAACTTTAGATAGACTTTGAATTCTTGCCAGGCTGAGCCAGGTCTGCATCTAGAAATTAAGTGAGGCTCCATTTCTGTGTTAAAATATTGACTAAACATGGAAATGAATGTCTTTAATTCATGCTGAGCTTTTGGTTTAGTTCTTCTTATCTGTTTTCCAGTTCTGTTATTCTTAAAATATTTTTCTATCCTTTTTATTACTACGTTGTTTTTAGATATAGAAAGATTTCTAATCATATATTGCACTTTCAAGAGGAAGTAGGAATTCGAGTGGGAAAACAAGGAAAACAATCCAGAATATCTTTACATGTTTTTGAGAAACTGCTGGAATATCTCAATCCTATATGCTGCTGGAGGTGCTGAATGTTGGGGTTTTCTTCTGCTTTGCTCTGGGATGTCCCACACAAGAGTGTATTACTGTCCAAGAGCTGGAGTCAATGTAACTTCTTCTGAGTGCAGCATTAACGATAAAGATGTGACTTAACCTGTCCAGTTGGTTGTGCAGCTGTATTCTCATGGTGACACTGATTATCCTCGTCGTTTATGAGAATATCATGTTGGGATAGCTTTGAGGAGCAGGGGAGTTGGGAGTGTCCTGCAGGCCAGTTGCCATGAAACTGAGAGCTCCTCCCTGGAAAGAAATAAGATTGATTTGATGTTATTTGACTGCTTATTTGTAGTCACCTAAAAGCAGTGTGCAAATGCCTGCAACTTCTTAGTCAAGACTTGGAAATATTCTGGAATAAACTTAAGCTAACTTATTTTATTTTACTTGGGGGGGGGGGTGGTGGGGATGGGGCGGGGCAGAGTTAGGACATTAAAGATGCAGAGTTTCATCTAACATTTTATGTAATGTACAGTGATTTATATCAGGACCATCAGGTGACTTGGACAAAACCAACTTACCTAAATATTCTTCCGTTGGTTCTCCCTGTGCAGGTGAGTAAAGCAGAATAATCAAGCCCTGTCCTTCTATGACTGAGTGTCTTTATCCATAATCCAGCATTGCATTTGGACTATCCCTGCTGAATATCACTCTGAAGTTAGGGGAGTTTGAGGAGCTGTGTGTGTTAGAGGAGCTAGAGGTGACCATATGGCTGAATACAGTTCTTGAACACCACTGCCAGAGTTGTAGGATCGTGGAGGGTGTTAGTTCTAAAACAAAAATCCTTGCTTTAGATACTGTAGAGGTGGCTGTGCCCTAAGGGTGAATCACTCATTCTTTTGGAAGGCCAGGCAATGTTTGTTCTATGATTTCCTCAGGAGTTACCTGGGAGTGTCCCTTCAATCTATATCAGTGGTTTCAGAGGAGCTCTGTTACTAGATAGTGCCTGAGAATGTGCCCTGCAGGCTGATATGGATGCTGCTGCTTGGGAAAGCTGCCGGATTCTTGTAAATATTTAAAGCAGAAATAATGAAACTCTTTGGAATGTCTCATGTATTTTAAATATCATTAAATAATTTGAGTTGCAAAACTGGAAGAGGAAAACAGAAGGGGTTTTAAACTCAGTTGGGTAACTTGCTGAAGACATTGTGAGGTCTAAGAGGAATAGTCCTGTATGAAATGATCATTCAGCTTATATAGAAGCCTGTTGCATAGCAACTACATGAGTAAACTTTCTCTTCGAACTGTGTTTTCCAGATCTCATTAGATTCAACAAATAAAATGAACTTTATCTTCAAAATATAGAACAAAAACTTGCAGTGTAGGAAATGTTGTCTTCCTGTCACGTTACATGTTTAAACTTACATATTAGAAGCAATATGTGTAGCGGAAATTAATTTGTAATCTTACTACAACTTGCTAGGGTGATAGATTTAGAAGATTTGTCTTGCCTTCTGATAGCTGTAAGTTTACAGGCCTTTGAATACAGCCATTTTGCCAGCTGGTGAAAGTCCATTGTATGGTTCTGAGACGTTAAAAATAGTTTAGCTGTAGACCATCTTTACCCTTCTAACTGACTGTGCTGTTTGGCAGGGCTGAAGATACTTCCCATCTTCATGTTACAACTTGCTGAAAAATGAAAGCCTCAAATGTGCTCTGCTTTTTTTTTTTTTTCCCCCTGTGTGTTAAAGAGAGGTTGTAAGAAATCCGCTGTAGCTGAATGTTAAATGGGATAATGGTGATGTGGAAGGCCCAGTGAAGGATTCTTTTTTCAGCATCAATTCTGGATGAGGACTGCATTAGAGACACTTTGTTATGCATCTGTTAGTTTGCATCTGTGCCAGACCAGTGCTGGGACTCTTTCAGTGTCTGTATGGTATAATAAGTTTTAAGCTTTTTAAGAGGACTTCTCTTTCTGTCCAGAAAAAGAAGAATGTTAGGTGAATTAATGCATGAAACTGCATTTAAAAAGAAAGGTGGACAGGAGGGAGGAACAGGAGAGTCCTGCTGTGGATATGCAGCTCTATCACAGAAAACTGCTGTCCTTTGCTGAAGTCCAATGAAAATACTAAAAGTTGAAAACTGTGTTCAGGATCATGAGTTAAAAAAATGGCATAAAGCAAGGTGAATCAAAAGCCTAGTTTCATTCTCGATGTCACCTTCAACTATCTTGGAAAAAAGTAAATCTTGCTACACAAAACCATGTGAAAACTAAGAAATACTCAGCTTAGTAAACTTACGTGCGAAGTATATATACTGCTATGAATGCAGTGTGCTTTTCATTTATATTGTGGTGAAACGGTGCTATAGGGTTCAGTCAGCAGGCCACATGTATGAATTTAAGACAGTATTGGATTATCCCTTCATATGATTAAAAGCCCCATGTCTCTTGGAACAGTTAGGCCCAAGTTCTTTAAAAACCACTCTTTGATTCTTGCTGAAGATACACTTTTGGTATATACAGTTTTCTATCCTATTTTACCCTATTTCAAGAGCTGTTGGAGAACACTTAATGGCTAAGCTATAGAGATTTCTCTAGGTGCTGGCATGAGTATTTCTAAATAGGATTTTCCAAACCTAGATATATACAATGAAGATTGCACTGCAACCTGAAGATTTTTCTTGCACTTGCAGAACAAATCTTTGGATGCTCTAGAAATGTCTGTTTCATACAGAAGTGTTTCATACAGAAGTGTTCAGAAAGTATCTAGAGGTATATGAAATTGTTAGCGTTCTACTCTGAAAGGTTTTAACATTTTAAAAAAACAAAATACTGTGCACTGATGCCACAGCAGTTCTTTCCAGCACAGGTAAGACTTAGCTCACAGGAACTGATCCGAGATTTAGAATTAAAATCAGAATACTGTAAGTGGAAAATACAATGTGCGTGTGATTAACTCTTGCTTGAATGGGCCACTTCTGTCCTAAATTAAGTGTATTGTGTGGCCAGGTTGAGAGTTGGGTATGTAGTTGGAAGCTGAGTTTGTAGGTTTAGGTATGTAGTTTGAAGCAAAGTTCCTGCGAGGTGCTGGGTACCTCTGAAACTTGCTAAGGTCAGGAATTACGGCCTAAGGACAGTAAGTATTCTGAATCCTGATGTGCTTCAGCAGTTACTAACCTGTGTTGAAAAAGACATAATGCATGTGTAAGTATGTATAAAACAAGAAGTGAAAGCTGCATTATGTGTTTAGTCTGAGGCCAGAGTGAAAGGAGGAGCACAGATTTTCTACAGTAAGAGTTTCCCATGAAGCACTTAACTCTTGGGCACATTGAAGTGCTTGTAATCATCTCTGATCGCTCCATTTCTTGCATTGGTGAAAACAAATGATGCTGACTTAGTTCAGTGGTCAAATACCTGTTAATAAGCACTCAGCCTGGCAAGTATGTCTGTAGTTATAAAGTGAAAAAATGTCACTGAATGGGAACTCTCAGTTTTAAAAGGATGGTGATAGTATTGGCTGGCATTACAATCAGGGACTGAATCTCTGCACATTGTATTGATGTGTATTTATGAAAACAGTGTCTGTGATGTAAAGGCTGACAAGTGAGTTCTTGTCCGAGGATCAAAAGAACTGCCTGCCAAAGAAACAGTGAGGCCTGACACACCATAAGAGGTGATGTCCAAAATAAAACAGGTTTTGCAAACCAGCAGCACTGATTTCAGTTAAGGTTAATATTATGTGTCTGTGTAGACAGCTATTAAATTGGTTGAATTTGTCTGGTCAAAGTTAATCTGTTTCAGTTAAGAATTACATCAGGGACAAATATGGTCCATGTTTGGAAAGCTTAGGCTGTAATATCAGAGATCTTCTCAGAACAAAGATCCATTGCGATTTAACGCCTGGTACAACTAGAGAAATTTAAGGTATGTGTACTAGGCTTTTGATCTGTTGCAGACAGAGGCTGGTGCCCCTGAGAGGTCCTCAGTGGTACCCTTGATGATTTTTTTTTTTTCCTTCTTAATAGGGCTATTCCCTTTCTCTTCTTTGGGAAGGTGGAGCCACTGTGGATGTTTGTGCGTCTCTTCCATGGTGAAGATGCTATGAAGCTACGGTACTTATGCTAGATTTACAGTTCCTGCAGTTCACACTTCAGTGACTTGAATTTAATCTTAAAATTAAGCAACTCTTTAGAGAACAATTAAAATTTTTGTAATACTCATTTGCTAAAACATTTACCAACATTTGCACAGGGTGCAGTTTACAAACAGTTCCTTGAGGAACTGTTTTTAGGCTGACTATTTTTCAAGTCAATTTCATGTTGTGTGCTTAAAGGGAATGATTTCCTTATTTATTTTCCTTTATTTATTTATTTCCTTTTTAATGATCCTGAGATGCTGCAATGCAAACATCACAAGGGAAAGTGGCTCAAATTGCTCAGACTTAAAAGTCTCGGATAAGGCTGCACTAACTTGCTAGCTTTTCCACCTTTTTTTTCACCTTTGTTTGTTACCATTATCCCAGACAGATGGAATCCTGGTGTGACTGGGAGCAGCTGATGAGTTTCTCTGTTGCCTAATGTGACTGAATAATGCTGTGAGAGGTGCTGTGAGAGGTGCATGTGCATATAAGGAACTTAGCTGACCTGAGCCTGAAACTCTGTGCATATTTGAATATGTGCATGGAGAAATGTGCTCTGCTTGTCTGTCCTCTGGCATCTGGGACTCTGAGACGTCAGACATGGGTTTAATCAACAGGGGATATGGGTGATGTGGTTGGCTGCTATCCCCTATCAACCAGTAGTGGGCTGATGTAGTGATTCTGTCTTGACTGACTGTGGTTTGAGCCACTGTCTAACTATTCTCCATCCCTGTGTGGATGTGTTTAATGAGTCGTCAGTGAATCTAGTGGCGACGTGTGATGGAAAGACTGTTCCTCTTTGCTCAAAACTAATCGTGCGCACAGTAGAGATGTCTGTTTTGTTTACATGGAATGTGTTTGTGGCTGTTACTTCTCAGGTTATTCACAGCTTTTTACAATTAATATCGGAAAACACAATAGGTGTTTCTTAGAGGCAGACCTGATGGGGTGTTAGTATTTATACTGAGACTTTGGTTTGTGAGTGGGAGTACTGAGAAGACTCAAGGGAGCCAAAATAATCATCTCCTAATAACAGCTCTGACTCATAGGAACAGAGTCCTAAAAGATCATCCTTGCTTGCAGTTTCTGCATCTTCCTCTTGTTAGCAATCAAATCAGACTATCAATATTTGGTGCTCTCATGTTTCTACAGATAATTACATTTAACAACTTTTATTTATTTTCTTAAGGAAGAACTGCATTGTATTTGAGTAATTTTTTTCTTCTGTTTGGCTGAGACCAATCAGGCAGGCAGAACTGTGCTTTCGTTCTTTCCCTTCCTAATTTATCTTCTCTATTTTTATATTTTCTCCAGTTTAAATTAGTTTCTTTCTTGGCTACAGAGGACTGTGATGAGCTTTTAGTGAAAAATCTAAAACCAAAGACAGCATTTAATCAAAACATCTGTATATTGAACTTAATTTCCCTGAGTTTATTTATTTCTTTAGATACCTGATACAGGAGTTAAAGTGATGGGGCTTAATAGTAAAAGCAAATGCTCACAGGGAGAGTCTGCTGTTTCCCGTAGCTCTTGTCTTGAGTTAATAGTATTTCATTAATTTAATTTGAGATCCTATGTGACAGCGTAATTGCAATATAATAAGACTTAGCTAGGTGGCATAAAATTATCTGCCAGTAAAACCTCAAAGACAAGGTTACGTAGAGTACAAGTCTTCAAAATTATGTTTCTAGAACTAAATGTTGCAGCTACAGAAAAAATAAAAGTAATGTTTTAATTTTTGACACTACTTCTAGTGGCTGCAGAGCAGTTCACCAAAATGATTTCTCTAAAGCATTTTAAAAAGCCATTGATGTTAATTTAAAGTTCATTTGTTGTTTATGCAGGGCTATATTAAAAATCAGTTTTGAGGATATGTAGCTGGGAGGTAAGAAAGAAGTAAACAGTTCGTCAGTCATCTACTACATTTTGTAGGGCAGCTTTAAATTTGCTGTTTCTGATAAACAAAACAATGCTTTAATCCTTTTTATGGGATCGATACACAAAGCTGCGTAACGCAGGTGCCTTTAGATAATAACATACCTTATGTAGGCTTTGCTGTTTCTAGATTGTTCCTCAAAATATTTTCTTAACTTATTTAGTCCTGTTAGTAACCATTTTTCATAGCTGCTTCTGTGTAGGGCCACCCCGTCATTCCCTATATTAAGAGAACTTCTAATATAAAGACAAGGTTTTTATTCATCCCCATTATACAGAAAAGAAAAAAGTTCCCCTTAAGACTTAATGACTATCAACGCATTTGGCAAGACAGCCAGTAAAACCATTAGGATATTTGATATGTATTTCATTTATATTCCAAGTAGTGTAGCAAGATGTGTCTGGTGACTAAAGCAGACCTGGAAGCCGGATTTATGTAACCTTGAAGAGGTCACTTAAACCATAGCCTCCCTCATGAATGCACTGTGGCCAGCCTCGATGTACATGGGCTCCACAGAGGTCCTGTGCAACCATTGCTGGCAGTGATGCGAGTCACTGGGGTTAATGATATATACAGTCACTTAGGTATTCAAACATAAAGTCTGCCCCATGCCTTCCTTTGTATCGATTTCCTTGCCTATTAAACAAGAGCCTGCTTTACTGCCTGTATCGAGGGGTTAATCAACCAGGCATTTTTATGAAGTGCCTGGAGATCCCAGGATGTACTCAGTGGCATTGCAAGGGATTTGCTGTTGGTGCTTCTAGAAAATAAAACCAGTTTTCAAAAAAAATCTTTTTATAATTTCAACTTCAAGAGTTTTTAAATTAAAAGGAGTATTTGTGCCCATTTGCTGACACTGAGATGTGTGTTATTGGATCTACTGCCTTCCTGCAGGAGATAATATGTTCTTATTTTGATCCAGAATAATTCTGATAAGTTTTTGCTTGATTGCCTTGTATATATGTTTGTGGTTATAACTCTGTGTGTGTGTGTGCATATAGGTTTATTTTATGGTTTATACCATCAATGGAGCTAACTCTGGAGCTAAGTGATTTCTGAGTTTTTTTGTTTGTTACTGCTTTAAAATCAGTTCTAGTCACTGTTGTATGGCAGTAATGTGTTCTGCTTTCCTTTGCTGTTTTTTGCCTCTTCTTTCAAAATTTGACTCACTTTAAATTCTATATAACTTCTTCCTCCTTTGGATTCAGTATTTAGTCTTTGCACTTTGCTACTTGCCATGTGAAATTACACTTTCTGTTTCTGCCTTATTTGAATTGAAAGGTAAAGAAATGTAGCAGAGGTAACTTAAAAGTACTTTGCTGATGGGGAAAGACTAACTTTGACAATTATTTTTTAATTGAAAGCTTTAAATTGCTCTATATCATCAAGTTGTTCACCACAATCAACAGTGATTATTTCTCGGGTGTGATGCAGCCATTTGTCTTTACTATCCAATCTGTTTTCACATGATCATGTACGTGGCCTGGGAGAAAGCCACTCGAGCACAAGTGGAGTATGTGAATGTTTACTAACTAAA
This sequence comes from Strigops habroptila, assembly GCF_004027225.2. NCBI lineage: Eukaryota > Metazoa > Chordata > Aves > Psittaciformes > Psittacidae > Strigops > Strigops habroptila. The sequence goes on from NC_044281.2 coordinate 35,523,602, forward strand.
AGGAGGTAATTGTTTCTCCTTTTGAGTTTTCTAGTTTTATATTATTTTTTTTGGCCTTTATCTTGAGTCTGCACTTCACCAAGAAACTTTAAAAAGATAATTTTTTGTGATTCATAATGTAAATCATTGTGTAATATTTGATTAGTTCAGTTAATATCTTTGAAATAGAGAAAGCCTGCCTCTGTAAATAATTAAGAATTCAAGATGAGGAGGCAGCTTCCTTTCTGTTCTGCACCACAGTGATGAATAATGCTTATCCCTTACCTTGTAATTTCTCTTTCCTGATCCTGGCCTATCAGTAATTTTGTCTAGGAATGGAAAATGCTAGATGGTGGGGATCGTTCAGTACAATCATAGTTGGTAATGTCACCCTGAAAATAGCAAAGACATTCCATAATATGGGGCCTGGATTACCTTGATTCTTTTATTCTTGCTATGATTTAGTAAGAATCAATTTTAAAATATGCTGATTGCCTAGAGTTAACATAGAAAAGTGGAACAATTCCGTTACACACACCCCCCCCGCCCTACTCCCTTCTATGCCCCCACAAACACCCCCCCCCCACAAACCACCTCCCTCAGCTGTCCAGGCAGTGTAAGACCTGGTATGTTGAAAGAGAGAGGGTGTAATTTCTCATTAACATCTGAGCTGATTTCTTCATCTAAGTTTGTTTCCACGCTTTATGGCAACTCTGTCCAATTATTATTTGCTTCTGTTTTTATTAATACAGACTTCCTAAATAACTAGGAAAGACTAGTAATATAGAGAAATGGTTTATTAGTGCTCGAAATCTTTGTATTTTAATTGGAATTATGTTGACCTTCCTAACTCAAATTGCGAATACTAGTTTAAGTATCTTGTATCTCTTTTCCTTATTTGCATACAAATTGCATTCTAACAAGTAGCCAGGTTTCCACACTCTGCATTTTTAAATGAAAGTCAATTTTTAAAATGTAATGCCAGTCAGTGCACTTCCCCCCCCCTCTCCCAGGTTCTGGTTCAGTATGCTAAGGTTATGGGGTCTGCTCTCTGAGGGACTCCAAAGCATTTTTACAGGTCATCTTTCAAAAGGAGCAAAGCAAGAAACAAACTTGGAGCTTCATTTGTGTTAGATGTCAGGGCTGTGATATTTTTATGCCTTCTCAGGCTAAACTTAGACCAGTGTGATTTAGGGCGAATGAAGTTTAGGGCCAGTGCTGGCAAGACAACTAGCTGTTAATTCAGTCGCGCTGCTGAAGCATGATAGCTTAGCACAGCATTGAGAACTCAGGAGTAAGTATTGCCAAAGGAAGCTCTGCGTGTCTGGTGTGCTTCCTGGATATGACTTGTACATCTTATTGCCAGCTCAGTTCTTTTAATGCCAGAAGAAAAGCTTGTCCCTAATGGGTCAAAAAAAAGATTTGTTTTGCTCAGTGTCCCATCTGCAGCAGTGGCCATATGCAAGGTAATTAAAGCAAGTGGGCTACCTACTTAGCAAATCAGATTTTTCTGCTTCACCTGAATACTCAGTGAATACGTTTTGGTGCCTAGTGGTTTTGTTGTTCGTTTTGCCCACTTACTCTACATCTGATCCTGGAGTTACTTCAATTCCAGACAGATCTCTCCTGCTTCTTCCACAGTGAACATTAATACAAAGCTTCCCTGTGACAGCCCTGTCCTTTGAGTGCTCTTTGTGTCCTGGCTGTTAGTTGCCCTTAATGAGACTTTGGTGCCTCTGCTTAAGAAAGATTAATGTGCTAGTTTTGTCTGGGATAGAGATTATTTTCTTCATAGCTAGTATGGGCTTACGTTGTGGGTTTGTGCTGGAAACTGTTGATAATGCAGAAATGTTTTTGTTATTGCTGAGCAGTGCTTACAGAGATCCAAGGCCTTTTCTGCCTCTCACACCACCCCACCAGCGAGTAGACTGGGGGTGCACAAGGACTTGGGAGAGACACAGCCAGGATAGCTGATCCCAACTCACCAAAGGGATATCCTATAACATGTGGCGTAGTGCTCAGCAATAAAAGCTGGGGAAGAAGAAGGAAGGGGGATGTTTGTCTTCCTAAGTAACTGTCACATGTGATGGAATCCTGCTTTCCTGGAGATGGCTGAACACCTGCCTGCTGATGGGCAGTAGTGAATGAATTCCTGTTCTGCTTTGCTTGTGTGTGCAGCTTTTGCTTTACCTATTAAACTGTCTTGATCTCACTTTTACTCTTCCCCATCCCACCAGGGGAGGGAGTGAGCGAGTGGCTGAGTGGTGCTTAGTTGCCAGCTGGGGTTAACCCAGGACAGTCCTTTTGGTGCCCAGTGTGGGGCTCAAAGGGTTCAAGATGACAGGTTTGATTGCGATGTGCTAGATCAAATTTATAGCCGTTATTGCTGGTTAGCTATTAATTGGCAGGCTCCTGTGCTTGCCATGGGGCCTGTTTAGTTTTGATTTCTTTATGCCTGGCTGAGTTTTGCCTGTCTCACTGTGGTTTTGCATTTAATGTACCATTAAATGGTACATAGTACCATTTAATGTTTTCTTCATTTCAACACAATTTCAGCTTTTTAAGTCTGTCGTCTTGCTTCTAATAACCCCTCACTGGGCTGTTCAGCTACTCCAGCTCCTCTCAATGGGCAGACTTGCACTGTCCCAGTGACTCCAGCATGCTGCCCTTCAGCAGTCTTCACCTCTGTCAGCATTCGAATCTCTAAAATGTCATTTTTAGCTGCTTCTTATTAAGTTTCCTAATTTTTTTCTTTTTTTTTGCATCTGCTGTCCTGAAGTTAAGTGTCACTAAAGGATTATCCTTTTTTTTTTTTTTTTTTTTTTTTTTTAATTTTTTCAATCCATTATTTATTACTCCTGCAGGAGATTGCCTCTAACTACTTTGTGGTCACTTCTGCAGAGATCGCTTCTAGTTGTGTGGTCCTGATTGACCTGTACCTACTTAGGACCAAGTAGGCTTTTGCTGCTTGCTTGTGAGCTCGCAGCAAGCTGCTTCTCACAGTTACTGGCAGCATCTGAGCAAATGTCCTCTCTGCTTCCTGTCACAGTGTGATGCCTAGGCTGTGACAGTAACTGAAGCCTCTCTATTGCCAATTTGTTTATTACTCTTTCTGATCTCTCCTGGCATGCTGTGGTTAATGTAGTCACCCTGTTCAGCTGAGAGGTAATATAGACCCCATCCTGTATTGCTCTGTTTTAGGCAAGACATTTCAAAGTATATGGGTTCTGTGTTACTTGCTGAGATGATTAGTGTGTTACTTTGATTCAACCTTTATCTCTCCCTAGCATACAATACTTCAGTACAGGTAGCTCATTTCCCTGTCTTTCCTGGTTTTGGGTGTTTGGTGGGGATTTTTGCTCCCCCCCCCCCCCCTTTTTTTAATCCTACTATTAAAATGTCTCTCTTACTGTCTTCCTCCCACAAGTTTTTTGTATGCTTTGTGTGTCAGTGCCTTCACTTAGTAGTAGGCATTGCAGTTCCTCAGTCATGTATTGTTAGAGTTTAGGATAGGAGAAACTTTATTAAATTGGACATCCTGTTAAGCAACTGGAAGTGAGTGCATTTGCTATTAGTTGCTTCCATTGTGCATTGAAAAAATTTGTGCTGCTTCTGAATAGACTCAGAAGCTGAGTCTATACCCTCCATAATGCCAAAGCACTCCACAGCACTGTGTTCTGTCTGACACTTGGCCTCAATTCCACACCCCCCTGCAACTTCGCATACAGGCTTTCAAAAGTGTGCAGAGTTTTTTTTTTTTAATTATTTTTTTGGACTCCTATAAATTTTCAGAATACTGCATTTGATTCTAATTGATCTATGGAAATTTAAAACCTTTGACTAGACCCAAGGTATTTCAAGCATGACTCTAAAATCTATAGACATGTTGAAAATATTGGCAGTTACCCATTAATGACTAGCTCTCAGCAGTCAGTGCACCACTTCTGGGAAGAAAGGCCAGGCAAATAATGATACAACTGATCTCTGTATAGTTTCTTCCCATACCCTGCCCTCTTTTTTCCCCAAGAAGTATGTTTATTTCTAATGTCAAAAGGTGCAAAAGTGGTAGATTAATGGTGGTGGTAATTTAGTGAAATCTCAAGCACACACTTTCATATATTGTATCTGCTACCTTTTAATTCCAGTGAAGGATATATACAGAGAAAACCTCTTATGCTAATCTGGTTTCTGCAGTACTTCGTTTCTTGGTACAAATATATTTTAAATTACAAAACATAACAGTATTTGCCATTAGTAAAATTCCAAAGACCATATACATAGGTACCACTGGTTGTCTGCAGAAAAGTTTGTCAAGTTGACTCCTTTAAGCACTATCAATGCTACTATTTTAATGGGGTATCTTCCAAATATATTCCCATTTTAAAGCTTAACTGTTTTCTTTCAATTCTTTATAACTGAATGGGAGGTCATTCTGTATCAAGAGATTTAGGTTATGGGCTGTAGTAATGGAACTGTCTTTTTTTCAATTTAGCAAAATACCATTAAGAATTAATTTATGGCCCAGTTACATTACTGAATCATAGAGGTATGTAGGAACGTTACAGTCCAGTTATCCTTTCCAACAAAGTTCTAAAGATAATTTTTAAAGTACAGACACTTTACTCCTTCATTGCACTGTAAGTCATATATAGAAATATGATTTAGAGAGCATGTTTTTACTGGAGATGCTAAGATAGCAAAATGTACAATTGCAGGTAACACTCAACAGTGTGACACTGTGTGTACTGGATGCGATTTTGCATTGCATAAGCAGCAAATGGAACAAAGGATGATTACTTTAAAGTGAAATAAGATCCCATCTCTGTTAGTACAAATGTCAAAACCTGGGAGGTAGTTCTGCTTGACTAAAGATGAAAAATAAGGAAAAGGAGCCCAAACAAATACGTGAGATCCACATTGTACACTGATGGACTATGATGAAGAGGTTTCATTTGAGAAGGAGGTTTCCGGCAGGTCTAGGGGATGTGGCAACACAAACCGCAACAATAAAAACCCGATGCTAGACAACCTACCAACAAAACGCCATAAAACACAAAAGAACTCTTTCCACCCCCCTGCCCTCAGGCCACCCAACCACCCGAGAAAACACCTCAGAATGGAGAGAATAAGGAATGCCTTTTGATGTCGCAGTATTTGTGACATCATTTTAGTGGCGTAATGTGCTAACCTAACTCCACTAGCATGAAGTGACAGCGTGGATAGTTGAGAAAAGTGAAAACCATGTCACTTTCCAACCATTCATCAATAAAGGATTTCAGTCACCTTATTCATATTAGCTGATACCATGCTGTAGATGTTTTTATGTAGGATGCTATCTAAGGGACGTGATCATGGTCAGTCAGCCTAGGAGGATGGTATACGTTAGGACCAGCTGTGGTCAGGTTCAGTCATTGTTTTTTGATTGGAGAAATATATTATTTTATGACCTCAAAAAAAAAAAAAAAAAAGAAATTAGCACATGATAGGGATGTGTGGCATGCAGAAGGGACAGAATCATAAAGGTAGAAACATTAGAAGTGACCTGAAAATGAAAGAATGAAAAATACATGCTCTTACTAAGCTTTGTTCCAGGCTGAAGTGTTGGGGGTAAAGGAGGAGGAAATTACTGCAGAACTTCCTTATTCAGCTCCTTCCACTTACTCATTTTATGTTATAAATGTGAACTGGAGCTCCCTGCTCATGACAGGGGGGTTGGAACTAGATGATCTTAAGGTTCTTTCCAACCCTAACTATTCTGTGATTCTATGATTCAGGAGTTCCAGCAGATACCTTGGAAGCCAAGGCTGCAGTGAGGCAGAGGCAGTGACTCCCTCTTCTGCACTGCACTGCTGTGCTGCTTTTGAAAAAGGAAGGACTCAGAGCCCTTCTGTCTTCACATTCTCTGTTATGTGTGAAATTACCTTGCTCTTGTACTGGGGAGGAAATATTCCCTGGACTGCTTTGTCCATACTAAAAGATAATTCCGTAATTTGTAAATCTCTGTTTTCTTCTTCATCTGTCCTGCGACTTTTGTAATTTCATGCATGCAAGGTGTCTGTAAAGTGCTGCATGGTGGAAATAGTAGTGCCTTACCTAAGCATGTGAACAGCTCTTTGGGTTTCAGGCAATGACATATCCTATATTTAGCTCGAGTAATTTCCTAATGGCAGGATTTCTGCCTAGTGTGTATTGGCTCCTGAAGCCCAAGAAGCTGGGCTGATTTATGTTCGGGACCTGGCCTCTTGCTGCTGATTCAAATCCTTTTTGCTGTGGATTGTGATCTGGGTGTTAATTTATCAAAGTTGGGATTCACAGGTTGCAGTCTTACAGCCAAGCTAAAAGAGTCTCATAAAGAAGGGTGCATTCATCTTGTGACTGCATGTAAATATTCTAAGCTCCTGTAGCTTTAGCTAGATGACTGTATTATCTCATTAATCATTTTGTGAGGATTTCTGTGGTGGTGTTCTCTCTTCTCAAGGATAGACAGACATTTAACACTTCTGTGATCAATAACTGAGTTATTGAAAACTGTAGTGCTTATAAACTGAAGTAGAAGCATTGCTGTCTGCTGCTTTTGTTGGCTGGCTTCTGTAAGATAGTCTACAGGTGAAAGAAAAGGCCAGGGTGTAAGAGCTGGCAAAAATGCAGACTTGCAGGATTTGAGAAATCTAATTTCAAGAAGAAATTGAGTTTGGACCTAACGTCTTACTGGCTCTAAGCGGTGATTTTTCTATCCTTTATTTTAACCTCTCAGGGTATCGATTGTTTGCAGTAACATATTTAACATCTGCTGTATAGGAGCATCCAGCTCCTTCAGCTGTGGAGAGCTGCCCAAGCAATCCTGCCAGGGTGTGCAAGAGCAAGGCTGAAGGATGGGAAGGGTGGATGCTCCCTGCAGCGCCTTTTCTCATGGTCTTACTGTGCTGCTCCTGCCTTTTCTTGCATTGGGTAGTAGGAAAAAATATTAGATTTGATATTAGGAAAAACTTCTTCACCAAGAGGGTTGTCAGGTATAGGAAGAGGCTTCCCAGGAAAGTGGTGGAATCACCGTCCCTGGAAGTGTTCAAAAACTGTGTAGATGAGGCCGTCGGTGCAATGGTTTAGTGGTGGACTTGGCAGTCCTAGGGTAATGGTTGGACTTGATGATCTTAAAGGTCTTTTCCAACCTAGCTGATTCTATGATTGGAGGCGTGCTGAGAGAGCTGGCGGGGGTCAGAGGCTGCGTACTCTGGTATTATCCATATGGAAAGAAGCTGAGCAAAATATTTCTCCACTGACTAGTGGGCAGTTTTACTGGAGCTGATAACTTACGGTACTCTTAAATCACAGGTTAGCTGCTGCTTCTTCCCTGCATATGAGGAGGCTGTCCAAATAGATTAAAACCAGCACTGTTGCAGCTGTGTGAATAGTGCATGCTGACAGTATATATCTGTGTCTATATACATATGTTTTATATATTTTTTTATTTTAAATAAAGCTGGTTGTGCTGCTGAGAGCTACCAAGATGTGAACAGGACAGCTACCATCATGCCTACTTTCTCACACATCCACAACAGTCCTGAGTAACAGTCCCGAGTTTAATCTTTTCTTATAGCCTCTCTGCATGCTAGGAAGAAGGACTGCAACTGTTTTTTCCCCCGAAGTAATTTGTTTCTTAGTCTTAATTTTGTTTTTTAATTCCTAAAGGAAGCCCTGTTTAGCAACCTTACCCATGCCTTATAATTAACCAAGTTAACTGAAAGTTATATATGGCAATTTTATTTTCCTCAGGCGAGATCTTCTTTTGCTTATACTGCTGCATGGTTGATTTTAACCAGATGTCTTGCACATATCTCATCTCTCCTTACAATTGTTAAAGAAAACACAAACTATCAAAATGACCTTATAATTCTCAGAAAATTCTAATTAAATTTTTCTCATAAAAACAACAGAGGAAATTATAGTTTTAAAATAAATGACCAGCCAGAGATCATCAATATCCTCAAAAGAAAAAGAACACTTACACTGACAAAGGAAAAATACTACAGTCAAGTTTGAAAAAACTGATACATAATGAATACGGACAAAAACCTTGGTAAATATCTGAGAAATAATTGACAACATGTAGTAGCTTCTGTTCTCTAATGTAGGCTTAAAATGTTTCTGATATAGATGGTTTTTCTACCAAAAATTTAGTGTTCTGGGATAATGATTTTTGGTAATGCTAGTTTGGTTCACTGCAGCCTTTCAAAATGTACAGTATTTTGCTTTTCTTGTTGAGCTGAAGAGATATGCTTTAGTTTTTATGGTGTCTTTTTGTTTGTTTCATTTTGATTGTATCGAGGGAAGCCTATATTATATGTTGAATTTAACAAAGATAGTAGTCTATATTCTTTATGCTGAGAGGTTTTGGTGGGTTTGATGATTACGTTTTTGTTGTGGGTTGGGGTTTTTTTTTGTTTTTCTTCACAGCAGTTTATATAAATCAGTTTGGAAGAGTAAGGTGCTGGAGAAGATGCTTCACTTGGCTATCCCAGCAAGAGGTTGATTATGTCCACACAAAATAAGACTTGAAGGATACCTGTATTGTGTTTGTAGGGCACACATTTATGGCCACTAAAGTATTTTTACTCTGAAATCAGATCACTGGCGTATAACCAAAGCTGAATAAGAAGGAGAGTATTTATCTTGTCAGTCATTTCTGGCCACTGAGATGACTACAGCTGCTCAGGTGCAAACGGTGTAACAAGTAGCTTTTTACCTAAACAGCTGTGATAATCAAGGGCCTGTGTTACACCATGTATGTTGATGGAGAGACTCTACGTTTTCTCATCCAGCTCACTACTGCTGAACAATGTGAACTTTGCTTATAATCCCTAGGTCCAAGAGCATGTGCAACATCTGAATTAAATTTGGAGAACAGCAGTAAAGAATACAGCCAGCTCTTGCATGTAGCTGTACTACAGGGCAAACTCTCACTTGGCCCAATTCATCAGCCAAGTGATTAATCCTAATCATCATGTATATCAGAGCTCAGAATACCTGATGATGCACATGAAAACTATCAATTTGAAAGAAATAATTATAAAATTTGAAGTGCATTATCACTGGCTGGCTGTCTCCTCTTTCCAATCAGGAAGGAGCCACCCTGCCATGTGTTGGTGGATTCCTAAGTTAGGAGAGGGATGCGTGCCTCTGGGGCTGGCACCTGCTGTGCCAGGAAATCCCATGTAGCTGTAGAGGCAGAGGGATAAAGCTCTGATGAAGCAACAGCCCACTGCAGCCCCAAAAGGGGGCTGCAGTTCCTTTTCTTTATTTTGGAAGCCCCTTTTGATGTATCTTTCATAGGTCATTTTATCTTGAAAAATGTGTATCTAGAATGTGGGTGGTGATGGCTTGTTGCCTGCAGTGAAGGGGGAGGAGGGTAATTTGGTGGGTCGGTCACTTTCTGCTGAGTGTTTTTTATGGATAGCTTTCATATTTAGCAAATGCTTTTTTTTCCCCATGTACTTGTGATTTGACATTTAAAGGCCATATTGTGTGAATTAGGGAAATCACTGGGTATTAGAATGAGAAATGGGCTGAAAGAAAAATTGATCAGTAATTAGGAAAGTTAATCCACTCATGGCAGTGAGCCTGAGATTTATGCTTATGTTCTGCCATTCAGCTAGTGTAGATATAAATAAAGCAAGTTGGAAAAAAGTCTCAGAAGTCCTAGTAACAATGACATGGGTTAGGATCATTAGGTTTCTCAACAGGGAAGAGATATTTTGCAGAGTACAGGTTTTATTAATTACATCAATTCTCTATTTTTCGTTCATTCGTATGTTTCAGCTTCTGAATATCTACCATTTGAGTTGTACTTGCATCTTTCCAACCATAACCCAAGATAACATTAAAAAAAACTAAAAATAGGAGAGCAAACAGTATCGAAGACATCCACCTTCTCTTTGCCTTGTCAAGGAACTATTTCCATTGCAGAAATAGGATTTCAAGCAAAAATGCAGGCTTAACATTTTTTCTATAATTATGTATTTATAATTATTATTATATTTATTATATAATATATAAAATACATAATATAATTATTATATGTATTTATAATAATTATAATTTCTACAGTTTGTCGTGCTAAATATAATCATAGAGATGCATTATGACAAGAGTACTACTTACAAATATGGCGGAAATATATGGTTCTGTATTTGAAATTAAGACAGCCTGTGGCAAACTGTCGGCACAGTTGTGATAAGGAAACATGTTGAAGTCTCAGCTGGGTTTACAGTATGGTCAGCCATACAAAAAGTCTCTACTGTCTACAGATTGTTATCTTACCATATTTTCTCACTCTCTTATGGTTGGTCATTTATTGTAAAGTTAAAACCAAAATCAGACATTTAATCTGAACATGAAAAATGGATGAGAAAGCCACTGCAGATAGTTGATTTTATCACGTTAGGTGAGCATGTCATTAGCAGGATACATATGCCACAAATCCAAGCCACAGGTGCTGCCTCTGGCTGTTCCCCTGGTCACCACCATCCCCACTGTCCTCTTGGGGTTCACTCCCTGGCATGAGCTTGCTGACAGTGCTTGGGGCACCTTGTGGGCTACAGGCTGCTGCCATAGATGTTTGTCATTTGGTGCTCTGTAGAGCGAGATGGGAGGCTAATGTTCTTCTTTATTCCCTGCCAGCTGCTTTGCCAGGGTATAGAAGATTTCTTTAGGTCGTCTGTTTATTCTCATCCAGAAATGCCTTCTGTGTTCAGGACCATCAACCGTTATGAGATTTCTGTCCCATTTTTCCACTTTCTTTGTTCCATATTTTATCTCCAGCTACATTTGAGCAAACTTGAGGTTTAGTTGGTAACTGAGCAGTAAATGTAAGTTGGAAAATGCTGATAAACTTAAGTTGAAAATTATTATAAGCTTCAGTATTTATTTGAGCAAAATGGTATCTTGGCATTGCCAAACCTTGTACATGGAGGGAAGCTAAAAAGGGGAGAAGAAAAAAAAATCTTAAACACAAATACTTGGCCTGAAAATTTCTAAGTGCAGAAGGGTTTTACTGCCTCATACATGCTTTACTAAGTAACTATAATTCCTCTTTTCAGATACTTAAAAAAATATTCTTGTTTTTTCTTTCTCTAATGATCATCTTGTTTTTTGTTGCACTGGACAGTTAGACATTAGCCATGATTTGGTATTTATAATTTTTTAATAGTGATCCTTTTACAACTCCTAAAGGATATGATAGAAAGAAATACCCTGATTGAAAGCCAGAATAACGCATCCTCAACAATTTAATTTTACTTTTGTGTAAACTAAACTGTAACACAGAGTCAGAACAGTGGGATATGGAAGAGAATCAGAAGAGTAAAAGTGAGAAAACTCGTGGGTCAAGACAGCTTAATATCTAAAGGAAAACAGGAATTCATTCACTACTGCCCATCAGCAGGCAGGTGTTCAGCCATCTCTAGGAAAGCAGGACTCCATTGCACCTAATGGTTGCTGGGCAGTACAAACACCATCAGTCCAAATGCCCTCTCTTCCTTCTTCTTCCCCCAGCTTTACATTCTGAGCATGACATCATGGTATGGGGATATCCCTTTGGCCAGTTGAGGTCAGCTGTCCCGGCTGTGTCACCTCCCAGCTTGTGCACCCCCAGTCTACTTGCTGATGGGGTGATGTGAGAGGCAGAAAAGACTTTGGCTCGGTGTTAGCAGTGCTCAGCGATAACGAAAACATCTCTGCATTATCAACACTGTTTCCAGCACAAACCTACAACATAGCCCCATGCTAGCTACTATGAAGAAAATAAATTCTATCCCAGCCAAAACCAGTACACATGCTTATGTACAGAATGCTTTTTCTGTAATGATCTAGGCAGGGAAGAGAGCTAGGAGTATCAAGAAAATCTGCATAGACACAATGATTAGCAGACCAGCAAGTGGGGAGTAAAGGAGGTAGAAAGAGATATATCTGTACTTGGAAAAAAAAACAACCCCACTGCAGAAACAGTAGATATTCTTAAAGTTGGTAGATCAGCACCTACAGGGAATAACATGTTTGCCAAATAATGTGGAGGGATGGCTCACCAGGGACCAGCTTGATAAAGTAAACTGCGACTGTGTAAAGTGACAAATGTAAACTGTCAGTCACATCTGTAGCTGATTCCAGGGATGTGAGTAACTGTGATCCTGGTCCCTTTGAAGGGAGCTCTTCAACACAAGATCTTTCTACTGCAGGCTGAATTACTCCTCTCAGCCACATCTCCATGGTTCTGAACTGGCTGAAGTTAAAATAGAAAGATTACATGCAGAAGGATATAAAGATTTCACATGGAGACAGAGCAAAGGACAGACCTTCAAGTGGAGTTGACTGCATGGGAAATACTAGGAGCATCAAAGGGGAGGCTGCCAAAGCTCCACAGGCTTCAGGAGGCAGGAGGATATTCTGTACAAGGATAGTGCTGGCAAAGCACCGTGGTAGGCATGCAAACCTTTTGAGCATAAGTGTAAAAGAAAAACAAGAAAACAATCCTCAGTGATGTCATTTTAGTGACTCTACACACTTAAGGTAAGCCTGGAATGCCTTCTCTCATCTTTGTCAGAAGTCCTTAAACTTTAATGGGATGGCATTGTTGCTCTCTATTAGAAGTGTTATTTGTGCTCTGCACAATCTGCAAGTGATGTCTCCCTGATGGAAGAAACAGACTAAAACTGGAGTAAAGAGGGACAAGCCTGCAATTTTCTATCACTTAGGAATCCTCAAAGGAGAAAGACGAAAAGCAAGGCAACAGCAATGAGAAATCTTCAGACAAGAAGTTTACACCAAAGTGAAGAAATCTGCATGAATGATTCTATTCATTTCTGCACAGATGCCAAAACAAGACAGAAAATACAAGACTAAAGAATTGTCCTAGCAGCAAAACTTGACTATTTGTGGAAACCTTCGACCTATCATCAATATCTCTTTACAGACATGAAACCTGCAGTAGAAGCCATGGAGTGAGAATGAATTCAAGCCCTTAATTTCAAAATGTCTTCAAATGACTTTGCATAGACTGTTCTGACAGCCGAAAACTAGTAATTCCATTAGAAAGAAGCGTAATCATTTGTTCTGGTGGATATGTGCTGGTAGAGCTAAGAAGGTGGAAACTGAACCAGTTTTGCCATGGGATCAGAGTAACATGTCAAGCAGATACTCATCTGTAGGGAATAATCAAAGAGGAAAGGGTTTCCCAAGGTTAGAAATAAATGCATCAATCAGACATTGAGTATAAGGGGAAAACCAAGCTAAATATCACTAAGTACTTATAAGTCACTATCTGTGCTTCTAAATGCCACCTTAAGCTGAGTCAAGAGCAGGAAGATGAAGAAAGGTCTCAAAAATTCTCTCCCCAACTAGCTCAAAAGACTTCTGTTTACAGGGCATGCATTAATCTTGCGCAGTAGGTAAGCTGATTTGATTTGCATTAAAGTCTGGTGTACATACAGCATAAGACAAATGTGAATTCTAAATTAAGTGAAGAAAAAGAGAAGCTCATGGCAGTTGAAATGCTAGAGGAATATTACAGCAGACTAATACTTTTTTTGAAGCTTAAGGAAAAGAAAAACTTGGATTGGTTTTGAGTCTTTATTAACTTCACCCTCGCTCACTGCTGGAGTTTGTGGTGCAGGAATTGATTCAGCTCAGGCAAGTCCTGTGCAAGGATGTATGAATAGCATGGCTTTGATCTTAGTCTCTGTCTGTAACCTAGGAGTGGGGAGGGAGTGTGTATGGGTACACTGGCAGCTTCTCCAAAATTCAGTGCTTAGGCTAAAGTGACAGGTTGCCTAGTTGCCTAGCAGAGGAAATTACTGCTTGTGAAGCAGACATCATATGAAAACTGGTGAAACATAGAGAATTTAGTTGGGATGGATATATAAATATATATGCATAAAAATATGGTTTGCTACTTTGTAGCTGGACCATTGCCAGAAAGTTTCTCTACTTCTTGAGGGCAGGGGAAGTAAAAAGCATTTTACAAATCATGAAACCCAGGGTTTTCAAGTAAAATATTTCCCCAGGACCTGCTACTTGGTGGAATTGATGCTGTCTGTCTTTTGGGAACACAAGTTTGTGGAACACAGAACGTTTCAGAATAAATCCTTCAGCCTAGGAAAAACAGCATTTTGGACCTGCTTGGCTTTGCCTGTCTCCCTGCGAGAGTGCGGGGTGCTCCTCTGCATCCTCTGGGAAGTACCGCTTCACCCCTATGCTGGGAATTTGTTTCACTTGCCGCTAGCTGGCCTTTATCCTGCAAAGGTAAATGCAGGTTATTTATAATGAATTCTGCATAGTTGAATGATAATGAACCTGGTTACTGAATAATTGGCATTTTTGATGCAGTGTACAGTAGAAAACAATGGGAAAGCTGGAACTACAGTGAGCTCACTGTCACAGAATTGGGTTATAACAGTAGCTGGGTATAACTGAAAATGGGTTTTTTCTTTAACTGCTCCCTTTCAAAGAACATTATAAATTTTTTTTTCTGTCAGAAATGTGCTAGCATGCTATAAAGTTGAATGCAAGAATGACTGGAGCAGTTATGACAAATGCAGTTTACTTGATAATAACCCCAGTTGTTAAGAGTCACAAAGGACACCATTGGCTTAGAAAACTGCCGTTATGATATCGTTAATCCTGCACTTGTACACAGGACAGCCTAACAGAAAACACACTTGAGAAATCCGGTCTCATTTTTGGCTCTGCCCATGGCCTACTGATTGTCTCATTCCTGCCTTCTTTAGTCAAATAATGATTCCTGTTTGCTTTGATGTACACAGAATTAAAGTGCTATGTCTTTAAAAAACCAGAGGTCTGCAACACAATATAGATGTTATTAAAGTATGCTTATTTTAATCAGGCTCTGATGCAATAATGTTTAGCTTATCTGAAATAACCCCCTGGCCTCAGCCCACGAGAAGCGGTTGGGTGCTTATAATGCAAAAGATTTTGGGCACTATTAGTGATTGCATGGTCTTCTCTTCCTGTGGTGGGAAGTTAGTGAATTTGGGGACAGAAAAGGAGCAGCCCCTGATGTTTCTCTTGCAGTTTAGCATTGTTGCAGACACTGCTCTGGCCTGGCAATCCTCCTAGTACCGATGTGTCTCCTTAACATTTCTGGCTTGTTTTGGATTTAGTCTGCATCTTCAAAAAGTGTCACGCAAAGTAAGGAAAGCATATACCCTGAGTTATTTGGAGAATAACTGCACCAGTTTAAGGACTATTGACAAGGAAGTTGGTATTTTCAAATGTTGTTTCAGCCAACTTAGGAGCACTGCGGATCAAACTTCAGAGGTTGTGTTAGCATGTCTCTGTGACTCTACAGACTGGACATAATGTCTTGACCTTGTTCTAGGGCAGCCAGTCGAAAGTAGTGTATTGCAGTCCTGCATGGGGAGTGGTACGTTGGCAGTGGTCTGACAACCAGCTCTTGTCTGTGGCTGCTGGCCTAGAGCTTGCCTCTGTCTCAAGCGAGTCCTTGTGGTGGTGGCCCAGCAGCTGCATGGTAATCTTTGGAGGGAAGAGTGGTGAAACTGGGCAATTTCCATAGCCTTTCAGGAGTTGGTGTTAGACCCATCTTAGCACATTTAGAAATATGGCCGATATCCTCCTATGAGCATGCTGTTTCTGTTATGTACATTTTAAAGAAGTATTTTTATTCTGTTCAGATTTTCTTCATGAGAGAAATTCTGGAGAAGATTTTTGTTCATTAATTTCAAGTTAGTAGCTCATGCATGTGTAACTAAGCCAGAATCTCCTGCATCTTTTCTCATTTGAGATTCCTTTCAACTTTTAAGAAATTCACTCTCTAATTTCAGCATGTGTGCGAGGCTGTCCTTGAAATAACTGTTATCCAATGATTTTAGCTTCTGTGTTAGTTGGCTGCAGCACAGTATACTTGATACTTTATCATCTATTATTAATAGTACACCGTGAGCAAAGAGGTATGTTTCGTAGGTCTGTTTTACAAAAAGTAGGTAAGTGACAGGAAACCCCTGAGAAGTCTTAAGTTAGAAAAGGTGAATGAAAAAAACCCAGCAATTTTTGGTGCAACTTTTATCTACTAACCATATGGATAGGATTGCATCAGAAATTACAGCAGTGCTGTTCTCTCTATTACATTTATGATTGTGTTAGCTTTTATGCAATAAACCCGTATTATCTGGGCGTGCTGTAAAAATTCAGATGGAGCTGGAAATTGTTGTGCATGTACTACATCTCTGCATACTAAAAGTCATATTAAAACTGAAAGAAAATTGTCCATTAATCTCTTTAAGAAATATTAGAGAAGAATGAAGAGTTTGTGCATGTTGTCGTGCTTACTATCAGACAAAATCCACTGAGTTATCCATTGCAGGCTTGTCTTTGTTCACTAACTCAGAACCACTACTTACTCATCTGCATGCTTGCTGTGAGCTGTACATCAGAGCATCTATGTAGTAGCTTACTTACTGCAATCTCCATGAAAGGAAATGATTAAAAGCACAGAGTATTTTTTGGGAAAAAACTGATTCGTATTCCCCCTCTCCCTCCTCCCTTCCCTTTAAGTGGAATGGGTTTTGTTTTCTTTTGTGTATTTATAAGAATCTCATTTGTGGCCTACATATAGGCAGGCAGCTGCAGCAAAGGCCTGATGGAGCGCTGGTGGGAGCGGCTCAGTCTCTGTGTTGGCTTTCATGACCTCGGTGCTGGGTCCAGTAAATGGTCACTTACTGGAGGCGTAAGGCATTCTGGGGAATGGGGTTTAAGCATGTAGGTATTGTGGTCCTGGCCCCAGAATAAGATCCCTGAAAAGCTGAATGATAGAAAGTGTGGCAAACCAAAGCTCTTAAGAAAGAATTTGTTGAACTAGCCTTCATGACAATAGTTTGAAAAGATTTGTCTCTCTAGTGCTCGAAATGTATGGAAAAACGGAGGAAAAAGGAGGAAATACTTTTTGGTGTTTGTTTTTTTTTTTTTTACCATTAAGCATACATTTACAGATAAGTACTTTGGAAGATTCTAGATTGCAACAAGTAACACTAACAAGATTAAAAATAACAGATCAATATATCAGATCAAGTGTGTACTGATTGATTTGGATGAAGATGATAACCATGCCCTGTTTTGTAATTCAAACCACACAGGGAAGTGCAGAGCTGTGTAAAAGCTAGAATTTCCATTCTACGGAAAACTGAGATATTTCAGCATTTTTTTCTTCCTAATTCTTATCAAATAGTTGAAACATTTAAAAGCTTGGTTTGGGAAAAGTTACAGTATTTATTTCTTTGGCTTTGCTTATGGCTAAATTAGAGCTAGATCAGCCAAGCTGCTGTCTCTGGTAGCAGCAGTGTGGGTGGACTTGATCACTGCTTGCCATCAAATCCTATCTCCCATAGAATCATAGAGTCAACTAGGCTGGAAAAGACCTTTAAGATCATTATGTCCTACTGTTACCCCAGGAGTGCCAAGTCCACTGTTAAACCATGTCACTAAGGGCCTCATCTACATGGTTTTCGAATGCTTCAAAACTTAGGAACGGTGATTCCACCACTTCCCTTGGCAGCCTGTTCCAATGCCTGATCACCCTCTCTGTGAAGAAATTTTTCCTGGTATCCAGCTTAAATCTCCCCTGGTGCAGCTTGAGGCCGTTATCCTGTTACTTTGGGAGAAGAGACCAGCCACCTCTCTCCATCCTCCTTTCAGGTAGTTGTAGAGAGCAATAAGGTCCCCCCTGAGTCTTCTCTTCTCCAAACTAAACAACCCCAGTTCCCTCAGTCGCTCCTCATAAGACTTACTCTCCAGACCCTTCACCAGCTTTGTTGCCCTTTTCTGGACCTGCTCCAGTAACTCAGTGCCTGTCTTGTAGTGAGGGGTCCATGATGCAGACTTACAGATAGGCAAGGAAAAAAAATAGTGTAAAGTTTTTGGTCAACTCTAGGAATATCTTGACCATGAGAAAACTTACTAGAGGGGTAAGGAAGAGGAGAGAGAAAAAGTGCTGAAGTTTACTCAGGAGGTCATCTTTCGGATGCGATAAGAGAATGTTTTCCTGAAAGTGTATTTTACCTGTAGGAATGGATTCTGTAGTTGCAAAAAAAATTTGCCTAACACAGTCTTGGTACAGGCTTGCTATTCTCCTGTCTACTCTTGTGTGTTAGTTCTCTAAATGTTTTAGACTTACTTCTAAATGTTTGAAGATAATTCAGTTAGCAGCAAGGGCTTCTCCTGTCTAGGAAAATCCTGTGCAATTTTGTTAAGGGAAAAAATAGAAAAAGATAAAGATCAGGACTATCGTTTTTAATTCAGTATCACTCTCTCCAGTGTCTCATTATCCTCGTTGTAAATGATTCATGGCCAGTAATTGTCTGCGAAGAACAAACAACTCCCCTATTCCCAAATCTCCCACACTCATCCTTGAGCTACCTTATTTTGAAGTAAGACTTTCCCCTACAAAGCCTGCACACATGTCTCTTTCTGCATGGCCGTTACCAGTCAGAAGAGGAGGGCCGGCTTGGAAATGGTTAGCAGGCAGGGATGTCTGCAATGTCTGGAATGGCTGCACTCATCTGGCTCTGTCAGCAGGTTGCTTTGTGGTCCTGGATAAATCCTCTTGTGCCTCAGACCTTATTGGCAAAGTGTCATGCAGGAGCTTGTTACCCAGAAAATGCCCTACCTGGGAGGTTGTCATTGGTGGGGTTGCAAACAGGGAAGGTTGCCCTTGCTCCAGGAACAGTATTTGTAAGTTGAAGCAGCTGAGGATGTCACCTCTGCTCCTTTCCTCGGTATCGTGTGTGTCAAGGTTCGTGCTCAGCAAGACATTGATAAGCCACAGAGATCAACCTGGGAGCAGATGCCAAAGTTCAGTGACCATCATGGTTAGTTGTAATCCAGCCAACTCTCTTGGAGAGAGACACACTGTACCATAACACTGCAATGTAACCCAGCCACCTTGAGGTCTGCTATGTGAATGAAATTTGGCAGTGGTTGCACTGCTGCCCTTTAAATCTGTGGTGAAGCCAACAGTTATCATTTCGTGATGGCTGTGATGCAAAAAAATCACCTATTTTCTTTTCTTACTAGAGGATAGGAGAGGGATGTATAAAGGCTCTGTGTTCAGAGGTACACCAGGAATGGGTTTGACTTGATCTCCGTAGCTGAGAAGGAAACTGCTGTGATAAGGAAGCTGCTCTGGTGTCTCAACAGTCTGCCGGACATCAAAACAAACATCTTCAGCGTGATCCATGCATTGTCTTGGCTGTTTCTAATCCTCTAATCACAGCTAGTCTTTGCCTTGATGCCATACTGCCCCCTGGACAGTATTGCCTGTTGACTAATAGCTCGTCGGTACTCTTCATTTAGCTCTGTTAGCATGCCACTCAAAACATTCAGTGAAGATGAGGTCCAGAAGCAGAATTACCTCAATTATCAGATGAAAGATACAGCAGTGCTAAGGCCATGGCAAGTGAAATGATCTTAAAAGCAAAAATTCACAGAATCATGGAATAATTTGGGTTGGAAGGGTCCTTCAAAGGTCATCTAGTCCAACCCCTCTGCAGTGAGCAGGGACATCTTCAACTACATCAGGTTGCCCAGAACCATATCCAGCCTGGACTTGAATGTTTCTAGGGATGGTGCATCTGCCATCTCTCTGGGCAACCTATTCCCGTATTTTACCACTCTCATTGTAAGTTTTTCCCTTGTGTCCAGCCTGAATCTCCCTGCTTTTGGTTTAAAACCATCACCCCTTGTCCTGTCGCAGCAGGCATTGCTGAAAAGTCTTTCCCCATCTTTCTTACAGGCCCTTTTTAAGAACTAAAAGGCCACAATAAGGTCTCCTTGGAGTCTTCTCCAGGCTGAACAACCCCAACTCTCTCAGCCTTTCCTCACAGCAGAGGTGCTCCATCCCTCTGATTATTTTTTGTGACCCTTCTCTGGACCCTCTCTAGCAGGTCCATATCTTTCCTGTACTGAGGACTCCAGAGATGACCACAGTACTCCGGGTGGGGTCTCACCAGAGTAGAGCGGCAAATCCCATAATTACTGACTCAAAACGTAATTCCCTAATTAGGGATGCAGCTCACTCTTCAAAATTACTTCTGCCAGCTGCCTCTCTCTCAGCACTCATTCATGTCACCTCCTGCCCTCCTGTACCAGCTTTGGTATGCCAGGAGCTCCTGCAACGTGTCCCTGCAGCTCTAGAACACTCATTTAAAAAGCAGCTCAAAAAAAGCAGTGTCACAGTAGCCTTGGGTTTGTGCTCACTGACACACCTTTTCTTTCTGCCCAGTGTCTGGTTTCCAATTTCAAATGTCTCAGATCCATTTCAAAATTAAGTAGTAACCTTCCTGTTTTAAAAAGACATGCTAACTTCTCTAGACAACAATAAAAAGCTGTTGCAAACTGATTTATTAGAAAGCATTAAAAGTATCAGATCTCAATTTTGTATGTCAATATTTCTGTATTTCTATATAATCAGGTTGTGATTACAGAACAATCACGTTTGTCAAATGGGGTGAGTTTTAATTGTGCCTCGCAAAATATTATTTTGTTTTATTATGAGAGTTGGCCTGAAAATATGAGTTGTAACTTGTAGACATTTGGAGATAGATGTATTATTAGCAACATCCTAACAGGAATGTTTTATGTGTGTCGTTGTAAGTGGTCATAACCTAAAAAAAGGTGTATATAAAGAATTATTTTCTTCACCTGTGACATCGTGAAGTCAAGCAGCTAAAAATCTGAAAATGCTGCAGCTAAACCATTTGTATAAATTACCTTTTCCCTTTTTAGGCAGGTGGGAGGGAGCAGATAGATAGGAGGAAACTATCTGAGACAGTGTTTAAGGTTGTCACAGTTTCCACAATTGCCAAAGAATCCATGGTTTATTTGATGTATATTCGCTGACCAGTTAACAAAGGAATGAAGAATGTGTGTTAAATAAGGCAGTCATTTAATTTTGAAATAAGGTGTTTGCCTTGTTTACTGCACAAAGTGGAAGGCAGATACTGAGTAAGAAGGGGTGGGAAGAGGCAGGTGTGAACACTCAGCCACTTGGATGCTGCACAAGGAAATGGCCTCCTTGCCTGGCCTTGGCCACTGAGTTCTGCAGTGATGGTGTTTGGTCACTTAACCCAGATTTCTATAAACCTGTTGCTAAACCAGTCTCACTTTCTGGACTCTTGTAGTTGTGGCATAAATCGGGCCATGTTTGCTTTAAAATTACGAAGGTTTTAATGCTGGGTTCTCTAGGGAGAGATAGGGGGAATGATTGTAGGAGCCCCAGTTTATCCCCATTCTTGAGACTGTTGGTGTGAAGGTAGAATAAATTTAAAGAGTAACTGGAATAGAAAGCTGGAGTGCAATTGACATGGAATATATTTGTCCAGTTTAGGAATAGCTGCAGTACTTAAAGACACTGCCGCCTTTTTCCTCATTTCCTTATCAGCTTCTTATTTTCCATATGCTGAAAGCTGTATCATACTATCCTAGTGGAATGGATCATGCAGTGATCTTTTCTGCTTCATTGCAAAGTCAGCCAAGTCAAATTAAACAACCTTCAGGTTTAACAGCCACAGTTTAACCCAGGTGACTTTGTAATGAAGCTGGTGAAGAGTACTTTCTGCAAAAAATTATATTGGATGGTTGTATGAAGCACCAGAAGCAGCGAAGACTTCCAGAGCAGGATGTAAATAGTTCAGAATTAAAAACAAAATTAAACAGAAAATTGGCTAGGTGCTCATTAGTTGACTCCAGTTTAACCTATGTAAAGGATGAAATAGACTTTCACGAACATCAGTGTGGCAAAACTGTGTCTGTGAAGACTATATCATAAATCACCTGTTAGTATTACATTGCGTAATCTTGATCCTGGTCTTTTGTAAAGCGTTTTGCTTTGAACCTTTGTGTTCTTTTAAAACAGCTGATAACCTGCATCAAAAAGTTGCTAGTTTTTATGAAAGAGGCATTAACATTTCAGGCTTTCAGTCTTCAAAAAATCTCACTTATGGAGGGCAGGTGGAGAGCAGGTTGTCCCTTACCTTCATGGTTAATACATGGTATCCAAACGCATCTGGTACCAAGTATTGCTGGGGATGTGATTTTAGGCTTGGGTCTAGCCAAGGCTAGAAAACTGTTGAAGCTCTGTTTCATGTGGGGCTCTGAGGTTAAAGCCTATTCTTTTCCAGTGGAAACACACTGGTGCCTTGGCTTCCACCAGCCAGGTGCATTTGGAAATCTTTCTTGTTGCTTAAGTTGCACAAACTAGCAGAGTTCACAGATACCCATAAAAGCAGTCAGGCAGTAGTCAACTCTCCTGTTACCAAATTTGGGAGGAGGATTGAAGCTTAAACCGGTATAGGCATTCACTGCTTCTGCAGAATACTGGTGTCTAGACTCGGCTTGAACTGCGTTGGAAGCTTGCAAAACTGCTGGAAGCCCTGCACAAAAAGGCAGATTTTAATTCTGCTATCCTCTGTTTCAAACAGCCATTTCTTACGTTGCACCACGGGAAGGAGACCTCTGTGCAACAATCATTTCAGTGCATTGGAAAACGGATCAAAGCACATTTCTGTTGCCATGAAAAATCAAAACACGCATTTTATAAGCTTTTTTTGTTGGGCAGCACTGTCCACAATGCCCCATTACAATATTAGAGGGACAGTTCTGTTTACAGTTCCTAAACTGGGTTTTGGCAACTTGCAAACAGTGGCACTTCAGTGGTGAGTTTTTAATCATGTGCTGGAGCTTAAAGCTTATTTCCTTTCCCTATTCTCCTCTTTCTTCCCTTCCCGTCCTTTGCTCAACCACCTACTGCCAATTTTTTTTTGTTATTTTAAAATTTAAATCTCAGCTGTCCTGTGGGTGTTAAAGTACAAATACATATTCTGCTCATGTTTTTTAGCAAGAAAATCTCCCTCAAACTCAGCTAAATTTAAGCCAAGTTCAAGTACAAATAGGCATAATGCACAGATTTCAATCATTTTGTGGTGGGTGCATAAAGGCATGGCACAGTGGCTGGCAGCTTGGTTCATTTTTACTTGCTGTCACACAGTGAACTAGATACTCAGTAAAATGCATTTGTTGCCCCGTTAAACAATAGTAATGTGCTCAAGTATGAAAATCACTTTTAAGCCAGTAACAAGAAAACCCTTTTAGCCTTTCAGATGCTTTTGCATATTGAAAAATATTTATTCTGATAAAGCATTGTGAAACTGTTTTGGAGGTTTTTTATATCCATTTAAAATGGGTATACGTTGAATACATCAAAATGGAAAAAAAAAAAGGATGTATGGTTTCTTGTCTTTACAGTTTTCAGTCATTTAGCTCTTTCTTTTTTCGCCAGGATGGTGCATGTGAAGTATGCGGCCATTTTATATTTTAGGTTTGGAAAGATTTTATTGTGGAGATGAGATTCCTGCTGTGGTTACTGCTATATGCACAAAGTTGTGTGAATTTATAGTTGCCTCCATTCCTGTGGCTACAATAAATTGAAATGGGGAACTCTCACTGTGCCAGTCAAGCAATAGAAGGATGTGAGGAGGGAAAATGAAGTTTAAGCAGGTTAGAGAACGTAAGGCAAAGGAAGTTCCCTCCACTTATTGCGGAGGACAAGGAGCTTTCCTTGGATCTCTGCTTAACTGCGGTGGTGTTCTGCAATAGCACTGTGCTTATCCTAATCAAATGGCATTCACACACAGCCCCCCTCTGTCACTATGCATTTTTAAAGATTGTCTGATCAAAGCAACTGTTGTGAATAAGTTAGATGTGTTAGAAATTTATTTACATCTTCTTGGTTCAGTTGAGTTCAGTGTGCTGGAAAAAAAACACCCTACTTTATATTTTCAGACACCAGGTTTTTTTGAAGTATTTCTTTTCAACCTCAGCTGTGAGTGTTGTTCAGTTTACCTTAAGGACCGTGTCACCTTGTAGGATTTGTGCTGAAGTAAACCTACTGAAATCAAAACTCTCTATACTCTAATTGGAGGTGGGTCCTTTGTGGGCAGTATTGGGGAACCTGACTCCATGGGTTGTATCCGGGATTGGGTGGGAGGTTCAGAGAGCATTGTCATGAGCTGAAGTAAAACAGCCCGGAAGACCATGCCATATCTAATTGTAAGAGCCCCCAGTAGAAATGCAATGCATGCTCACTCTCTCCCTTGTGATCTTTTTCTTTAGTGTCACGACAGGTAAGCTTAACCAACATCAAAGGCTCATTCCAGTTGCGCTCTAATGTATATTTTTCATTAACCACCTCTTAGGAATATTACACCTGCTACAAAGGTCTCTTTTATGTATGAAATAATTGGGTCAGAAAAGAAAGGTTTTTTGAATGATATGTTTTCTGTTCAAGATAAATAAGTGAAATGAAAGCTAGCTAATTAAACTTGAGGCTGTTCACAGCTTTTCTGTTCAAAGAGAGTAACCCTAGCTAACTTTGGAATAGCCAGCGATGCAGTGCAGAGTGACCTGTGGGAAGGTAAGACACCAGTGAGTCAAAATCCTGCTGCTTCTTGGAGTGTGGTCTTGAATCTGCTTTCCTCTGTTTCATAAAACAGACCCAGCCTCCAGGCTACTTCTCTCTTTCTCTGCAAAGGTATGTGTATAAACAAATATGTAGGTATTTTTACATAATGGAACAGTTCCAGTGGGAAAGATGGATGAATCAGTACATCCGAATTTTTGCAAATAAATGTCCTGACAGAGATTTGTTGGAGGTAGTTAATCTGCCTGTTAAAACCAGCCTCTGTTATATAAATCTCCTCCTTTGAAGTTGGAAGATGGAGTGTCCTTCCCCTACCCCCTCTGATTTGGACTCAGTAAGACCTGCCCTCACACATCATGGCTCCTGTATCCAGGCAAAGGGCAGTTTGCTCATTCGTGGCTGGATGAGGATAGTTCCAAAATGTTGCCTGGGTGATACGTGGCATGCTAGAAATAACTAATGGTCGCTATGCTCTAATGTTCTGCGTGCATCACCCAAATACCACTTCTTCCAGGGGAGGAAGTAATTTGTGGCCTGTATGCCACTCTAACTTCAATTCATGCCTGGACTGTTTCAGGGCTATGAATGTAATGAAAATGGGTGAAATGTTCAGAAGTACCTCAGTTCCTAAGCTTAGGTGGTGAGGAGTGGTTTACTTTTCCAATTGTTTGCTTTACAGCTGGATCTAAAGTAACTAAGGGAGACACTGGTGTGTGAAGAGCCAGTGGTGGCATAGGGTATATAGGTCTGGGGGATTGCAAGTGTTTCACTTGTAAGAATTGTGACAGCAGATATCTAGAGAGACTGTGGAAGGCTTTGCTTCTGATGCCAAGCAGTGACCATGCAGCAATTTCTGGAGTGAAGGGTTAACTCAGCCTGGGGTTAGCTCCCAAGCTCTTCTGCCCTCTCTCAAACCGGCTGCAGATGATGGACTTTCAAACTTGATGTTTACCTCCCCTTTTCTCTTGGCTTGTTGCAAAGAGAACTTCTTCAAGCTTGGATTCTCCTAAAAACCATTCAGCATGTTTTTCCACCTTTATTAGTCTCATATTAATATTAATAATAAAAATAAAAAAGATTACTCACAGCAGTGAGCACAGCTTACAGTAAACAGCTTTTGTTTAAAATCTTTGTTGAACAAGAAATGATGCAGTTATTTTCTTAGAGAGAAACATGCATATGTGCTCTATTGAATCACTCCTTGTGCTGGTGATGGGTGCATGTTCATGCCCTTAGTTGTTTCTCTGAATACTGATAACCTAAGAAAGTATGTGCCAGAAACAAAATTCCTACCTGGTTTTTGAAAATCTGTTGTATAAAAGGATGACTGGAAAAAAATAAAAGCAAAAGGCTTTTTAAGAATTACTTCTTTATCTTTTTTATTAAAAGATGGATTAAAGCATTCAAATTAAAAATCATTAAAGATTAATAGAGAAGAGAGGCAACAGGAATCATTTTAATTTCCTTCGTTACCATATGTAATGATAGCCTTGGGGTAGCATGAGAAAAATGTAGAATGTATGAATAGAAATATATCCATTAGAATTATACTATTTTTGCTTCCCTCAACATGAATACATAGCTAACAAAAATACTGTTACAGTGCAAGTGCTCACACTGTAAAAAAATCAACTATTAGCTATGATAATGTACAAACCGTAAAATGGCTTTTGGAGGAGTTCTCTTTCCTCAACATGCAGAAGAGTTCTAGCTACTTAAACATCGTATTAATTTTAATCTTAAGCACTGGCACCAAATTCATCCCTGTAATGATTTCAGGAATAGATTTGGCTCCCTGACCTGATGCTGACATTGCACAACACTTCTGTATCTGCAGAAGCAAAGGTGAAGCTGACTGGAGTTCAGCAGAGTATGGTTTGGAGCAAGAGTAGGCTTTGCAGCAGAGAAGCTCCTGTTAAGAGGATCCTGTACCAAGGCAGAGTAAGAGCATGCTTTACAATCCCTTTGTATTGCTACATTTTGCTGCACAGAGAAAAGTGCATTTAAGACCTGGTGAAGGAAGGAGAAGCAGTGCCAAATAGCTGGTATCTCTATTTTTAATGAAATCCACTGGACAAGTGGAAAGTAATGCTATAGTGGCAGTGGTGATGAATAGTTACTATGCTGAGCTCTCTCTTCACTGATGGTCCTCTCTGTTTTTGAACATTAAAGTCCCTTTGCTTTTGTGCATATTTACGGTGAAAGTTTCTTTTTTTCTTGATGTACATCTTGTATTCTGTTTGCTCTAAAGGTGCTTACTTCTAGTTGGCTAATTGTATGATTCAAAGTTCCTAGAATTTATGATGCTGAGTAGCTGTTATGCTCCCAGGTCCATGTTCATGACTCTTTGTGCATGTATTTCCTAGCCTGTGTCATAATACATCCAGGTTTATGATTGCTAATGAACAGAGAAGGCCAGTTGGCAAAGCAGAGCAGATGGACACATAATCAGTCTAATGACTTAATGTCACAAATGAGATGACGTTGCAATTAACTGTTGTTCATTTCTGCCAAGACTGTTTCTGAAACCTTAATACAGACTCTTAAGGCTGCTGCTTCCCTACTTGTAGCAAATGATACACCCTTAGCACCCTGGTCATATCCGTACATGCTGAAGTCCCTAGCTGTACCAACAGGATGATGAATTTTACCTAAGAAAGCTACTGCTGCATTATGCTTGCCCGTTGCTTTGTATTACTAAAATGCCGCACAGATGATCACTTTTTTTCTTGAAATTTAAAAATCTTTCCTGAACATCTTGCTCTCATGTAGTCTCTTTGACATGTGTGCTGTGTGTTCTTGCATTTGTTCTTTAGTTCAGTACCGTACCTGTGCTGCTCTTCTTCCTCTACAAATACTTGTCACACCCTGTTGTGTGACCTAATTCATAAAAATCATCCTTGTCTTTCCCTATGCCTTTTAATATAGAAAAACACTTAGACCTTTGACTGAGTCCTCATTAAATCAGTAAGATTTGGAGAGATGTTTAGTTTTTATGTTGTGCTGGAATAATTTGAATAGTTGGGGGCCAGAAACCACCATGCCATTGCTCATTCCTTCTGAGCTACACATTCGGTGAATTTTTGTCCCCAAAGTATCTCATTAAAAAAAAGAAAAAAAAGGGTGGTGATGTAGTGTAGCATCCTCCATACTTAATATTGTATAACATTTCAGAAATAGCATACTCAGATGTGCCTATAGGTTTGTGCGGAGAAGACAGGTCTCAGTTCCTACTGTGCTTTCCAGCGGATTTGTAAGCATGCACTGAAGTGCCTCTCTTGTTTTGGCCTGAGTAGTTTGTTGATGTTTTTAAAAATGAATAGGTTTTTCAGCTGATAATCTCAGACCTATGAGCTTCTGCCATTTCTGTACTGCAAAATTTTTCCTGTTTTCCCTGTTGAAAAGAGTCAATCATCACAAGAAGTAATTGCTCATTAGCAAGGAAGGGAAGGGGGTAGTAATGTGGCATCAATTATTTAATGTGCTGCTGGTCTATTAATATTGTCCTTAGTAGGTGCATTACTGAAAGAAGACACAAGGCACTTAAATTCCTTTCTAGGTCTCTATTTTATCTTTACAGTTTTTCAGAAAGTTATAAATGAGGTTGTTAACTAACTGATTTATGGGATATGCTTATTGTGCCAGTAATTTTCTGCTTCAGTTGTAAATTACCTTCTTTTATTTTGCCATCTGCATAATTATATTTTACCCTTTTGCCTGTGTACATAATTTGTTACCCTGACAACCTTTATCATTGTAATGGTTTTGGGGGTTTTGTCATTTTTTTCTCATGTGAATGTGATACTGAAAAAATAGATATACACCTCAGTGATATGAAATTTTAAGTGACAGCACTGTCTAAGGCTAAAATTAACTAACATGCCTGAATAAAATAAATGAAGAAAAAATGTTTTGTAACCGCACAAAACTGCATGTAAAGTAGCCTGTTTATAAACTGGATATATGGAAGAATCAGCACTAGTTGGTTTTGTTTATTTGTTTAATAGATTTACCTAGTTGAATTAGTTTGACTTATGGTAGTGTGAAATGTGGGCACCTGTAGTCATTGTTGCATTGGCTAGTTGAGTAATAATATCCCCGTTGATCATCTCTTTTGAATATAAAAATATCCATCGGAATGCCTGTGGTACAGGTTTGTTTTTCATAATAATTTAAAGGACATTAATTCACATTTACTTTAAGAAGCTATTTCCTGTACAACTACTCTATGGTCTACTGCAGGGATGGAAAAACAGAAATTTGTCTCTTGTGTATCTACAGATAATCTCTCTCACTCTTTAGATATATATCTCTCTATATAGTGGGAAAATGATCCAAAACAAAAGCAAAACCAAAAGGGTGTCCATTTTTCTGTATTAGGTCATATAATTTTACTGGTATTAACCTTGAATTACATGTTAAGGGGCTTTTTTTGTATTTTTTACCTGATAATGGTGTTCCACATCAGGCTTTGCTACATAGAAACTCTGTTGATATCACATAATGAAATAGGCAACAATAATATTGTAGGACAAAAATGAAAAGATGCTCTAAAACCTGAAGTAGTATGTAGATTCCCCCCCTCCCCAAAAAGAAAGCATGCAAAAGAACGGAGACCTTAAATTCTGCTTATGATTTTTATTTCCTAAATTTGCTGCAGCTAAAGGAATTATTTTAAAATAACTTATCCTTAATTTCATCTTGTCAAAAAGAATGATTTGTAACTCAGCTCCTAAATATAAATACAGTCTGTCTTTTTGTAGAGGTTGTGCTGGTATGTAGTCATAACGTGATTGGTTTTGTGGGGTGTTCTGCGTTCTTTCTGATGGATGGTTATTGAATGGCTGGCTATTGCTAGTTCTTTCTCAGTTATTTTAATAGGATTTTGGCTCAAACTTTCCGTAAACGGGAGACAGTGTCATTTAATGATCTTTCACGGAGACAAAGTTATACCAGCACCTTCAGAAGCAATCACATGATTTCAACTTTCTGACATACTGAAGAGCCTGCAAGCTTACAGCCTCTGAGCTTTACAAAATGCTGAACTTTTGTTGGTGTCTTAATTTGGAAGCTCAGATATCCTTTTTCAAGCCGACACTTGCTAAGGATGAGCTCACTTTTTCAATCTGGTTCGAGTCAAATTCTGGTACCTCCCGGTGGGCTTCACCAAGCCAAGGTGATCATGGCACCAAGCAACTGCCGCAAAGTAGCTGTTCCTTACTTTCCCCTGTCTCCTGGGGGTCTGCTGGGCCTGGGGTGGTAGCTGGTAGCCATTACCTACTCAACAGACCTTCATGCTGGAGTACTGGGAAGGGTGGAGACCACCAGCACCTGCCTGTTCCCTCTTGCGGGCTGTTAGCTGAGGAAGAATCAAGTCCTCCTTGGTTTGTATTAGCAGGTGTAGGTATGTATTCCTGTCCTAGTATGTGCATATGAAGCAGCTGCTGGAGAAAAAGGACCTAGTCAAGTTTACAAAGCTCTAAATATGGTCTCATAGAAGAGAAGTATTAACATGTGTTTTGAAGTATGGTAGGAGGCATATTTGTATATATAACAGACATATTAAATGCTTCTGCTACTCTGGCTAAATTTGCTGCATACTATCTTTTCCTGCACTTAGAAAGAAAGGCTCACACACCAGGCTATGATAAGAATGTGTAAGCCATATTTGACTCCAGAGTTGTGATTTGTTCATTAGGTAATAACTTATTTTACAAATATCTAGCTGTTGTCACAGTAAAGATTAAATTTGTTGAATTTTCTAAATTGGGATTTATAACTAAACACATTGAAATTTCTCAAGATTCAGTCTTGTAAATTCAGTAGATCAGTGATTTTGTTATGTTAATTCCAATGGTTTAATTTGTTTTGAGAACAAACTTCAGCTTAGACTAACTTCTAGATTTCACTTAGATATTATTTTGGTTCAGCATGTGTATGGTGCTCTTCTATTAAGTAGCGGTTTATGTTTAAGGGCACATCTCTGTTTTGTTGCTTGTTTGGGTTTGGTTTTGTTTGTGTAGCAACTGTAATAACAGGCCACCTTATGGCAGCTTGTTTTCTTTTCATCATCAGTGTGGATCCCAAATGTCTAATCTGGATGGAAACCAGCTGGTCCATCTAAAACATTGGCTAGTTACCTGTAATTATCTTCACAGCAAGTTGTTCTTTATTACTCTAAACCTTCCTTGGCCTTGGGCTATTTATCACTTTAAAATACTAAACCTGTTGTTGTTACACTCTCTCTTCTCTGAATGTGTCTCATTCAAAGTTTTAAAATGTTGCAATTCCCAGTTTAACATCATTTTAAGCAAGTGTCAACAGTGCATTTTGGAACCAACTTAATGCATTAGCAATTTGAAAAGTTGGCAGGAAGTACCGGGTTGGGAAATACACAGGTTGAGGGTATTTACTTTGCTGGAAGGAAGGACAGGATGAATTTTACCAGTGTTCCATAAACAATGTATAGCAGATCTATTTTTTTTTTTCTTGGAGACCAGAACTCTATGAGCCTGGAGTTTGCAATCTATTAATTGGATGTAAGAAAAAAACCTTTCAGCCTCTTAGTTTTAATCTTTGTATTGATTTAATAATGAAATAGGAACCCATATTTTAAAGAGTACAGTATTAGGTTTTTAGATCTTGTTTAATAATGCTTCAGAGATGGGATAGGAAATGAAGACGTGAAGTTCGCTTAAGAAAATCACCTTTGGAAAGCAGAACCTTAGAAATCCTGTCTGCTAGTGATTTTGGCAGGTAGTTGCAGCAACATTGACAGGACATGAGAATTCACTTGCTAAAGCTGAAGATGAAACAGTTGTGAAATATCAAGAAAAAAACAGTGAGAAAAATTAACATGAAACACTCTCGTGCATTTCGTTTGCCTCCTGAAAGATTACTATGAGTTGTCTTTCCTTGCATTTATCTGGTTGGGTTTTATTTAATAATTTCACTGATCTGTGAGCTTGACTGTTTTAGTGTTTGTCTTATTAAATAAGAGTATATATGTGGGTAAAATGAACAGCAAACATGAAGATTCAAAAGCCGTATAATTTTATTTATCTGCCCAAGAAGAAGAAATAAACCCTTTCAGTTTAGAAAGTGTTTGAATTCGTTACGGTGACTGTTTGCGGTAAATCTGATATATTTTTGTAACACTGAGTTCTAGAAAAGGTTTTTCCTAGGAAGATGGTAACTTCATTTCTGAGGAGATGAAAAACGTGGTCTTCCTTACAGGGACCATGTGATTTCAACTTTAATTTCTTTGTTCTGTAAAAGACTGCATAGTGTATCTTATAGTGATTTTACTTATTCCACTGAACAATCTCTTTAAAGAACATACACTATATAGAGAAAGTAGTGCAGCTCTCCCAAAAATAAGGTGGGAAATTTTCTATTACTGTTGTATCTGCAATTATAAAATATAACGGAATGTGGATGATCCTAAGAGCTTAGCTGTACAAAATTATTTTATCACAAAGCTATGAAAAATGCCTGTTGCTTAATGGAAAGATGATGTATGACTACTGGATTTTCAAAATAAATATTAAAGTGGTAGGGGCTGGCAAACTTACACAATGGAAAGATTTAAATCTATCTTGGTTTTAAACATTGTGGTAATTATTACTAATGTGGATAAATGCTAGATGAATATGTGTGGTGTGTGGTTTGAGGTGTACTTGCATTTGCTAGGCACAAAACCAACTGGAACTGACTGAGTTTATAACTGCATTTTGGGTAGAACACGTAAATATAAAGTAAAGCAAATAATTCCTCAGAGAGCTGTTTATCAAATTATCAATATTTTTTTCATCGTAGTAGTTTCATGAGCTTCCTTTCATCTGTACGGTTTAATATAATCTCGATAGAGGTGGCAGGGTCCTCTGAGTGAAGGTTTTATTCTCTTCACAGAGCTTTCAAATACACTGCTTAACACTTCCATTTAATGCCACGGCTTGTAGATTTTAAGATCAGTAAATTATTTTAAAAGAATACATGTTGCTTCACCACAAAATAATTACTAATGACAATAGGTTAAAGAACCAGACCTTCAATTAAAAAAAAAAAGTACCGATGGCGAGCTAACTGGAAGTAATTTCAGAAGCTGGTGAAGTTCTCATGAAAATGGACACCTCTTGGGCAAACATGCTTGTTTGCTTGTAGATAATATGGAAAGGACTCCTGCACCATGTTGCTCTCCAGCATTAGAGTAAAACTTTTCTTTAAATGTTTGCAATTTAGATACAGATAAATGGACTTGGAGGTTTATGCAGATAAGTAGAATCTGCTATTAGTTGAGTGTGCTGTAGCACAGGACAAAGGAGAAATAACAGCTACCAGAGACTTGGCATTTGGGTAATGCAAAGCCAATTGGCAGCTACCAAACCTAAAACATTATAAAGAAGCAATCCTCCTCTTCCTAACTAATCTGTTGACATCCAATTAGCACATATGGTTTGATGACTACAGCATAACACTTCTTGCTTATGTTAGGCATATTTGTTATTTGCTTCTCTGTTCTGTATGCAGTAAAATAATGTAAAGCAGTTCAATTACAGCACTTGGATGAGGTGCTCACCCTAGCTCCAAGGGGAGAGTGTCAGATATATTATGGTAATTTGGATCAGTGAGCATACCTACACTGCCCAGATCTTCTCTGGCATGAAGTGTCAATGTCTTTGTAGCACCGTGCTTTGTGCCACTAAGTTTTAGCATGTTTTCTTGCCTGCACATTACATGCCTACTGAGAAGTTACCTATAAAAGCGCTGACAGCATGGTCATCCCTGCTGCCAATTTTTAGGGATGGCCAAAGAGAATTTGGTGAGTGTGTTTACATGAACTTTTCAAGATCTGTCTGATGAGAGCTGAAATTGCTTCCCGATTTATTTGAGCTGATGGCCCTTAAGCAAAGTCCGTTATTCTCCTGATAGACTCCCATTTGATCTTAGTAGGCTCTAGATCAGGCTTCGCATCATTAAACAGCTATATTTCCTGGTTCTTGGAGATGAATGCACTGGATTCTTGCAATGATATCTGAATTAAGCTTTATAAGCCTGATGTACAGTGATATGTAATGTAAATTATAAAGGAAATTAGAATAGAAAATGATAATGGTTCCAGAGGGCCTCAGTGGTTATTAGTCTTGTTATCCCTCTTCCCTCTGTCACCTCCCAGAGTCAGAAAGTGGTGTGGAGGCAGAGACCACAATACTGGGGACAAATATCAATATCTTTGCAACCAGGTTGGTGAATTGAAGCATGCTGTGGCTTTGTGAAAGTTAGCTACCTGTTCCTGTCAGCAACATGCAGTTAAAAGTATATTTATGGGGAAAACCAGCTATAGCTTTACAAATATAAGAGTTTTCTCATAAAACTGAGATGATAGTGAGGAAGTCTTTATATATAAAAATTTCTTTTTTTTCTCAGAGGTTGAGGCAGATTGTGTGAATTTCATAGTTCTAAATATTAAATTTGAAGAAAAGAAAAAATACAGTTTCAGGTTAACACTTGAAGTTCATAGAATTACTTGGGAAGATGCCTGGGTTTACTTCTCCTTCTTGTTTCTAAAAAAAGGGCCAAACATCTGATGACCCAAGTGGCTGAAGTCTAGAATTGTGGTAAGTGATACTGCGCTAGGTTTTCAGTGACTGTTTTCTGCCCAGCTGAAGGTTGAAGCTGCTCAGTTTGCTTGTCAGATTTATGAGTGGTAGCAAAGTGAATGGCCAGGAGATCTCAGCTGTCCACAGTTACGGATGGGTGCATTATATAATTTCTCCTTAGCATTTATAAAATGTGTAAAGTATATAAAATTATGTTTCTTTAACATATTTATGTCTCCTGAGCATTCTTGGGAGCATTCCCACTGTTGTGTGCGACTGCTTTCCCACAGTGCCTACCTAAGCAGTGACATGGCTGCACTGTCACTTTGTAGATTAATTTCTCTGAGTGGAGAGAAGAGGTTTTGGGGATTTTGTGGTTTTTGTTTCTTGGAGAGAGGAAGAAGAGAATTGAGAATAGAGTGTATTAAATCCAAATAGTTGCCTTTTCCATGTCATGTCTCATTCAATTTTTTCCTCTGCACATTTATGGTGTGCATCTATTCAATAGCAGAGAACAGGCAGAAGCCAGAGAGGAATCTGACTGATTTGCAAAACAGGAGTGCAGGCAATGTGTTTTTCAGATCTGAGCTATTTTTTATGTCCTTCCTTGTTTTTCACAGTCTTAGCTTTAAAACAAGTACATCTCAAAAAAGGTTAATCTCGTCAGTTAACTTGATGGTACGAATTCTAATCTTGCATTCTAAGCATGAATAACAAAGGCTGTAGTACAAAGAAAATAAGAGGTGAACTCGTTTTTCTTTATCCTTGATTATAGAGTTCAGTGCTTGCACTGCTCCCTTCAATGACAGAGCCCTGTAATCACCTTCTGCACTTCCTTTTTATGCTCTCCCACTACTCAATTAAGAACTCATTAAACTGCACACCTGCAGTGTCTTTCCCTGAACTGTAGTTTTTAACCCCCTACTTCTGTATAATTATAATACAGCCTGTGGATTGCTTGGCTTCAGCCAAGTAAAAATCGTAGTAAAACTTACGAAAATAAAACTTCTGTATTGTTTACACCCAGTTCATAAACAGGAAGTGAAACGGTTTTTTGGTGAGCACTGGGGACTAGAAATTATATTTACCATGACTTTCTGAGTAGCTAGTGCAGCGTACAGTGCTAACTGGTGAATGACTGTCATGAGGTGATGCTCCCATTTGAGTGGATTTGATGGAGCGGAGGCTTGGGGACCTGCAGTAATACTTATGTTGGATGTAACTCATGAGACGGTACTGTTTCATGACTTTTTTTTTGAGTGTCCCTTCTTCACCTATGAGCGTTAAGTCTTGGAGGAAATGTTTTGATTCTGGTTCCTTTTGGAGGATCTGTTGAAAGTAGCATGAGTTTAGGGCTTTTTCATGATTTTTGGCACAGGTTCCCTGAAGAGGCCACTGCCTGTATGCTGTTAGCGCTCACCTGTGTTCAAGGAGTAGTGTAAATATATAGGATTCATTGGAAAACACATGTACTTCGTGTCCCTGGTTTTTTTCTCCAGCCATAAGGTTCCATAATTTGCTAATAATCACTGATGATTTGCTAGTACTGCAAGAGAGGCAGCAAGAATAGTGAACAGTATAATCTGAACAATAAGATTTGAACAATATAACCCTCAGTATATGCTGAGTGATGTTTGCATATGAGCTCTGGGACTTCAGGTATTTTTTTCTTACATACTTTCCTGAATTAATTTCCTTCCAAGTCTATCATTTAGCACCACTGTAGCAAGGTTTTATAACGCTTCTTTTTTTAAACTCTTTGCTTACTGTCACTGTAAGATACCAATGGTAAAGAAGCTGCAAGAAATACCTGCTTTGCTTTAATAATGGTTTAGCATCCTAAGAGTGATTTTTACGGAGTGCATCGCTACAATGTACTTTATGCACTTTTTCTGCCTACACTGAATAAGTTTTATGTGCCACTGCCAGAGAGACATTTGAGTGGTTCCTCCTCTAAAGTTTTAAATGACAGCAAAATGAGAGATGGCAGGAGGGCAGACAGGAAGAGGAGGTGATTGCAGGTTCTCATTATTTAGAAGAGACAACTCAGAAGCAGTCGTCTGCTCAGAAGCAGGGGAAAGATGAGGAGTTCTAGGAGGGCAGGCATAGGTGCTTTAGAAACAAGGAGAAAATAAAGGGTAAAGGAAGAGACGATAGCAGCAGAAAAGTAAGTGGGGAAGTTCAATCCCATGAGACACAGTTTTCTTATGGGATACTTGGCTACAAACAGGCTGACACCCTCGGAGCAAATGAGGTGTGGAAACTCATGAGGATGCCAAATGTCTGCCAAATGTCCTAGTAGCATTCCTTCAAAAATAATGTGCGTGTTCAAAAAAACAAAGGGACAAGTGTCTTTCCTGGCCAGTTCTGGTGGGGCATTTTGCTGCATGTGGGAGGAGCCCGCGGGAAGCATGCTGGAGCTGGGCCTTGTTCAGGGGTAGCTGCTGTTTCTGGGGAGGCTGCAAAGCCAGGCACAGGCAGTAGTCCTGTGAATGCACATGTGCTGCCAGCGCTGTGCCTGCTGATAGGTAAATACTTCCTGCTGTTGCAGGGCAGTGATGCCTGATTCTGTGCCTTAGGTGGTTCCCCTACAGATCATAGAATCATAGAATAGTTAGGGTTGGAAAGGACCTTAAGATTATCTAGTTCCACCCCCCCTGCCATGGGCAGGGACACCTCGCACTAAACCATGTCACCCAAGACCCTGTCCAACTTGGCCTTGAACACTGCCAGGGATGGAGCATTCACAACTTCCTGGGGCAACCCATTCCAGTGCCTCACCACCCTCACAGTGAAGAACTTCTTCCTTATATCTAATCTAAACCTCCCCTGTTTAAGTTTGAAACCATTACCCCTTGTCCTGTCACTACAGTCCCTAATGAAGAGTCCCTCCCCAGCATCCTTATAATCCCCCTTCAGATACTGGAAGGCTGCTGTGAGGTCTCCACGCAGCCTTCTCTTCTCCAGACTGAACAGCCTCAACTCTCTCAGCCTGTCTTCGTATGGGAGGTGCTGCAGCCCCCTTATCATCTTCGTGGCTCTCCTCTGGACTTGCCCCAACAGCTCCATGTCCTTTTTCTGTTGAGGACACCAGAACTGTACACAATACTCCAAGTGGGGTCTCAGGAGAGCAGAGTAGAGGGGCAGGATCACCTCCTTTGACCTGCTGGTCACGCTTCTTTTGATGCAGCCCAGGACACAGTTGGCTTTCTGGGCTGTGAGCACACACTGCCGGCTAATGTTCAGTTTCTCCTCAACCAACACCCCAAGTCCTTCTCCACAGGGCTGCTCTGAATCTCTTATCCGTCCAACCTGTAGCAGTGCCTGGGATTGTCCTGACCCAGGTGTAGGACCCTGCACTTGGCTTGACTGAACTTCATGAGGTTGGCATTGGCCCACCTCACAAGCATGTCAAGGTCCCTCTGGATGGCATCCCTTCCCTCCACCGCATCAACCAAACCACACAACTTGGTGTCGTCGGCAAACTTGCCGAGGGCGCACTCAATCCCACTGTCCCTGTTGCTGACAAAGATGTTGAACAAGACAGGTCCCAACACCAGTCCCTGAGGGACACCACTCATTACTGGTCTCCAGTTGGACATTGAGTCATTTACCACAACTCTCTTCATGCGGCCATTGAGCTAGTTCTTTATCCACCGAGTGGTCCATCTATCAAATTGATGTCTCTCCAATTTAGAGACAAGGATGTCTTGCGGGAGAGCGTCGAACGCTTTGCACAAGTCCACGTAGATGACGTCAACTGCTCTGCCCCTGTCCATCAGTTCCGTAACTGATGGATGATATGTAGATGATATCTATACTGCAGATACATGCGGTGTAGAATAATAATCACCTCTCCCACTACATAACCCTATCTGGACTCTATAACCTTCAGTGGTGGGTATAGTGAATAACAAGTAGATCCTCTCTAAGAACTGGTGTTTCACTAGCGTATCAAACTTACCAGGAGCTCTGAAACCTGGTTCTTTCAGGTATTTTGTTGGGCGGGGAAGTCTCAATGTGTAACTTAAAACTATATGTAAGAAGGCAGCAGGAAAAAAACCAATCAGCCTAATGTTGCAGCTAAATGAGCTTTTATCAAGGACGTGAGCAAACGCATAACAGTCAGTTTGATTGCAGTTCACAGCCAGAAAACTTGTATGCTTGCTGGGCTCCATCAGGAACACCTGTTAGCGGTAGGGATTCCTCTCTGACGAAGCCTGAAAACTCCTTCCCAAAAGGGAGATTTTTTCAAATGCTATTAAGTGTTTCCACAGACTATTGCTGGAGCTTGCAAACTCCAAAGCACCAAAGGGAATCCTAACAGATCAGAGCAATGACGCCAAGTGTAGCACTTCAGCGCAGCACTGAGCAGCAAGGGAATGCAGACGGGCAGCAGGAGGCCATGCAGCCCGATACATGAGATGGGAGAAAGGAGATTGTACTGGACCAAAACGGGAATAGAAATCTAGTCTTCTGCATTGTATAGCCCAGGTAGTGATTTGGGGTCTTGATCACAGAGTGTAAAAGCAGATGTAGCTGACGTGTGTTCTCCATATATGTATAGTGTGTTTACACATGTGTGTTATCGTTACACACATTGCAGGGTAGGCATTATTAAAGGCATGAATTTGGAAAGGGCCACAGGGCATGAGGCTGTTATGCACATCCTCTCAAATGAAGGGCTATAACTCTTGTTGAATTTTCCAACCATGTAAAATTTACCAACAGTTGATACAACTGCTTGAATATTACTTTTCTCCTGTTAACAATTTATGCGAAATTGTTCTCTCTTGTCTCTTTGGCTATTCATTCCGCTGGCTCAATCAAATATTTGTTAAAATATAGCTCTACTGGGGTAGCAGAGTTGGTTTGTAGCATCGACAACATGGAGCAGAATGGATGTAACTTACGCAAATATCACAGACTTTAAAAGGTGACTTGCACAGAAATTTGAAAGCATTTGAGAGTTGCCTAGGCCAGTTTTCTCTGCTTTCTCAAAATGCCAAGGCTTTTAATGATGCTATCTTTGGATCATTTTAATGCTAATTCTGTATTTCCAGTTTCTTTGGCTTTGTGGAGAAGTTGCTAATGCTAGCTCAGGCTCTGGGATATAGAGTAAGAGAGAGAAGGAAGATGAAGATGGCATGACTAAACCATGTGATTGCACAATAGTTTAGCAGACAGGAGTTTATGAACGCTTCCTCAGTTTCATAATGCTTTTTCTTTGCAAATCTGTCACTTTAAGAAATTATACAAGCTCATGGAAGATTTTACTGAGAATGTGTCGTTCTTGTTTTTCTTTCACAATCAGTAATGAAGAGACTGTCTTCTCTTGGAAACCTAAGAGTAGTTTTTTATACCAATATTTAAGATGTTTTTATTTGTCAGAACATTTGTGATACTGTAAACCTAGGCTCACTTGCAACATGCAAAGTTTCATCAGAAGCTCTAAGATGCTGGCGTTCGGGAGGGATTTTTATTGTGCAACAAAAGTAACAATTGAAATACATTTTCTTAATAGTGTCTGAATTATGACTCATCAGATCTACATCTTTATGTAAGTATTTTGATCAAATCAAGCAGTATTTATGCCATGGTGTGGCAGCTGTGTTCGTTGGCATGCTCTGACTGTAGGCTTTGGTGATTTATTCTTCTTTGCTCAGCTTTCTTCCTAGTGGATGATGCTATTTATCCTCATACTAAAAATCCAAGTTGGCTTTGTATTACTCAGTGTGACGTTTTGATTATTTTCTCCTGAGAAAATGAGATTATTCAGGAAAAGTGAAATCCAGGATTTTGCTTGGTGAACAGGATGCACTTGGAAACGCTACGTGAAGGCTGCCTATGATTTCTTTATTGGGCCCCTCTGTGTGGCACAGTCCTGCATATTGCTCCTGCAAAACTGGTGCCCTGTTCACTGCTGATACTAAGCAGCAGTTAGAGTAATTCTTCAGCATTTTCATTCAGTCAGAAAGGAGTTCTTGTCCTATTCGCGTTATATCAGTGCTGAGAAATTAAGCAGGTATTGTCCTCCATAAATTACTGCCAACTTTAATTGTCTGTTTGATGACAGACAAATTCAGCAGGCACAGATGTTTACACTGGTCTCAGCTGAACCTGTTCAGAATTGGTTCATTGCGTAAATCTGTAATCAATGCAAAAAATAAAAAAGAGAAACTGTTTTATGAAGACTGAATGCATATTCAATTTATGCATAGTGTACAATTATAACACATACGTCTGACAATGTAAAAAAGAAATACCAATGTTACAGTTCTAAATTCTGTGTTCTTTGTCCTTGAGAAGCTTGCGAAGGGCTGTCTCCCACAGAGACTGAGTAATAACTAGCTTTAAAAAAGGATTAGCACATGTGGTGTTTCATGGAATGGGGCCTAATCCTGACTATGACTTTTAAGTTCCGCCAAAGTACAAATGCTAAATAAGATGGGAAGTAAATACAAAATCTCCTGAGGTAACATCAAAATTTCTGTAGTAAGTGGAATATTTTGAAAAGACAAATAAAGCTGGAAAATACGAAAATAACTTTTCATAGTAAGTTGACATAACTTTTTAATTGTGCTCCTAAAAGGTGCAGCATAACAAATTAGTTGTTAAGCCCCAGAAGCAGCTGTTGACTGTGAACAATCAGTTTGTAACTGCTAGTTATGGTTTTGCTTTCAGGACTAACTTGTGGCTTTTGCAACCCGAGGCAACATGAAACTGCGTGCTCCTCTGTTTTTCAGTTCCTGTATGTAATTTCTCCACATGAGCTTACCTTAAGATGGACCCCACAACTTTTTATCTCATCTCCATCAGGCAGAGCTGGAGATAAAATCCCACTGTAGAACAAGTGCCCCTGGAATGGGGACCCCTGAAGTCAGTGCACCCATTAGCCATGCAGATGTGAGCTCCTGCAGAGGGCTGAGCAGTGCTTTGCCAGTGGCTGCTGTTTCAAGGTCTGTAGGGAAGTTGAGGGTACCTGCTGCTTGCCTTGGCGTCTCTGCCTTGTGTGAATCTTGTATTGATAGCTCCAGCTAGGACTCATCGGTGTCAATCCAGCTATAATTTCCCAGTGCAATTTAAAGAATAGTGGGCTAATGCTGCTACTGTTATGCTGGCATGGAAAGTAGTTATTTCTACTGAGCAATACCATCTGTAAGGCAACTAAGCTGAGATATGTTCACTGTTCATCACCCCGCTGTGCTTTTAGGTTGTCCAGGTGTTCAACTTGGTAGGGCTAACACCCATCTTTTTCCTGTTTTTCTGTGAAATTCATGAATCCAGCCAGCCACTTCATGGGATCACTGCAGGAATGCATTCAATAAAGAAAATGTTAGTGTTAAAAGAAGTTGGGGTTTTCTTTGTTTTTCTTTTTATTTATGTATTTATTATTTACATTATCCTGGATAGGGTTCCACACTCAAACATGCCTTTACTCTAAGTTGTTGGAGTTTACCTATCACTGGTACGGCATTTTCTGAGGTTATTCTCGTATCCTTTGAGTAGCAATTGTCTCTCTGCTACCTTCTTAGAAATATCACAAAAATTTGCAAGGCCAGCATGTAATCCCAGCAAGTGCTGCTGGATGAAGCATTCTTGCAGCTTTTACATGGGGCTCTGGAGGGACTGGGTCAAAGAAAAAACAACTGCAGTATTCAACTTCTTTAAAAGCAAAAATTCTTCCTCTGTCAAAATTCTGAAAAATGATGGACCAAACCCCAAATTCACCACTGGTGTAACCAGCAGGATGAGTAAAGGCTGGTGGGCAATTTAATTCCATGTATTTGCACACACAGAACATACACTTTAACAGGAAACACATATGTAATAGAGCAGGATTTATGGTTATATTTGTTTGTGCTGACAGAAGAGTTACAGGATCAGTGTGTACAGTGTTTGATCATCTAAGTCATTGATTTTGTTTCTCACTTTTAACTGCCTTTGTGTTGAATGCAGAGTACTTCACATGAATTCCATCATTACCTTTTGTATTTCAAAATATGGCAGAAATCTCTGAACAATGAGATCAAAGGTAAAATTCAGCTGATTTGCATCTGTGCAGTCTTCAGAAGGGCTGCATGTGTATAGTCAAGAGCCAAACTTAATCCCCATATTTTTACATTTTAATCTAATATCTATATGGAAAATATTTTTCTGTAGTGCAATAGATTATTTTTGCATTTCACCTCAGAAAATTATCATAATACTGCAAAAACGATTGACGCTTTTGAGTTTCAGCCCTTGCTTATGAAAAGCTTTTGCAGCTTATTGAAGTTCAAATGCTACTTTGATCTGAATGCCTGTTTTTGTATTTGTATAAACAGAGGTAAATAGAGAACCTTTTTCCTTAAATCAGAATGTGTTTTTTCATCTGAGAACATTCTTCTTTCAAGGAAGCCTTTAGAAAGCTTGCATCAACATTCTTGTTTTGATTGTATATAAAAAATCTTTCTGAGACCATTACAATGGAATCAAATTAAGTTAAATTCAATGTTTAGTGATTATTTTTCTTCTCCTCTTGTGGATTTCCAATGATTTCCCATATGATTAATTGCTAAATCTTTAAGAAACCAGATCCATATGCTTTTACATGCCCTAAGAAACTTATCTTGCCTTAAGCAAGAAGGGATGGCCAAGCAGAAATGATTGTGCACAGGCAATATGCTGTCCTTAACCTTACAGCACAGACCTGCTTCTGGAAGGAGAGCATATCTCATTTAATTCCTAAACTTTAAGATTCTTGTGTTTGTCCTTGTTCAGTTGTTTCCCAACACTTACTAGCCAGCTCACTTTTATTTTAAATAATGATTGCTTAGCTATACCCCCTCAGTGTGGAGAAGGTCTAACTATGCCAGGCTCTTTGATGATCTGTGTTTAGCAATGACATAATTCTCTTTTTTTTGAACACAGATTCATGACCATATCTCTTCTGCCTACCCGTAGCTACTTGGCCAAGTTATAAAATTAGCAA
Organism: Strigops habroptila; assembly: GCF_004027225.2. Lineage (NCBI taxonomy): Eukaryota > Metazoa > Chordata > Aves > Psittaciformes > Psittacidae > Strigops > Strigops habroptila. The sequence goes on from NC_044281.2 coordinate 35,566,647, forward strand.
CTATTAAAGGCCAGCCTCTTAAGCAAGAGGCAAGAAAGCCTAAGCAAACACTAGACTTGACTAGTCAGAGTGCAGCTTGCCTGCATGATACCTGTTACTAAGTTTCTGAGCCTTATGATGCTGACCAATATTTGGGATGTAACCCAGAACCGTAAGCTGTAGTGTTTTCTCTGAACAAGCTAAGTAGCAGACCCTGTAGTCATCGTGTCAGAAGCCTAAGATGATGATTGCAGAGTTGCCTGTGAATGAAAATTAGCAGTCTTGGGAAATGCATTTAGCATATTGTGCTCTCTGCACATACTATAATAACTAGGTAGCATGCTGAGCAAATGGGAGGCATTGCAGGGAAGAAGGGCAACATCACAGAAATTGAAGATGCTGTTAAGCTGCTTTCCAACAGTCTCTTCAAAAAGGAACAGTCCAGTAATCAAGGGTTATTGGGATTATTGGTCATGAATGCCCAGCCTAGTTTGTCTCATCAGCAAGTTCTGGGCAGGCATACAGGTGCCTCTGGCATGGTTTGTATGTTCTTAGTAAGAAACCAGTTTCTCTCCTGTGTCCTGGCTGATACAAGCTAGAGAGCTGAACTAACAGTGGGACAGGAGGACCACGTCTCCCCTTCAAGCTAGAAGTGAACAGCTCCTTTGTGCATGAGCTCATCTGCCCCAGCAGAATGTGAGCGGCTCATTTTTTTTAAAAATAAAATGCATTGTTGGGTGTCACAGACAATAAACTCCCAAGCACGGCCTTCACTTCACACTGAAAATTATGGGGGGAAATTACTACATACATTCAAAATTTTATTTGAATGCTGTTATCACAGGTATGCCTTATGGTGTATTTCTGTGTGTGTGTTTGCTACCTGACTGTGACCTAAACTGACTCTCCCACTTTCCACATTATTAATGAAGTTGAAATGACTTAAGTACAAAGTCAAGTCATATTACTGAAATGGTATGTGTTGTTATTAACATGTTATCTCATTTGCATAATGAAATCAGATGGCTTTAGAATGTTTAAGCTTTTTTTATTTTAGATGTAATTGTCATTGTGTCTTCCATTATTAACTAAAAAGAGTTACAAGAATAATGTGTATGAACTTTTGGAATGATTGATTTAAAACTAAAAGCCAGAGCAAATTAATTGCCTTGTACTGATGTGATCTGGCATCAGTGAAGGACAGTAATGGTTTTAAGACTCATCTGTTTAGCCTTAAGCTTATTTCTAGATCTGATGTTAAAGTAAGACTAACAGCTTAAGCTGTAAGACAGACGTGCCTTATGGAAGACTCGCAGAAGTTTCCTGCATACAGACATCTGAGTTATCCTGGAAGCAACATAGGAAGCAGATAAGTTTTGCTTAAACTTACCGTAACACTGCAGTTGAGGGTAAGAATTGGACTTGTTCTGAAAATCTGTATGTTCAAATCCTGACTTTTAAAGTTAAAATCAGGGAGCACTCAGCTGTTTGTGTAAATGTGGTAACTGAAGAAGCAGGTAGTTGACAATGTATAGCTATTTGTATTCAGTCTCCAGGTGAGGTGCGTGCGTATATTTGGACATGTAACTCCTGAGGTCTGTTATAGTGTCCCTTCCTGAGTGTTACATCTTTCAAAAATGTCTCCTAGTGTTAAATAGGCTGCAGCAGATGTATGCTGGCTCCTTGGTAAGCTGCTTATAATTCAGAATTAAAATTGTCCTGCCTTTTTCTGAGGCATTTTCTAAAAGGCACTGAAAGAACACAGTTAAAAACTTACTCATTGCAGTGGAGCTGGAGAAAAGCATCTTTTTACTTAGCCTTTTGTAGGGTCAGCTCCTCAGGCAGCAGTGGCCAATGCAAATGCAAAAGTTTGACCAATCTTCTTACAATACTGTGAAAACTGCTTTAAGTAAACCTGGAAAACAAGGACTTCCCAGGAAGTTGTTTGAAACAAATAGCATTGACATGAAAGGAACATGACACGAGACCTATTCTCAAAAATTCCTTGAAAAAGTCCTTGAATTGGCTGTAGTTGTAATTTTGCAGTGTGTATATCTGGGATTGCTAAGAGCCTGACATAACATGGTAACCAAATAAAATAAATAGTATAGAACAAAAAAAGATGTACTAAGTGTTGAGCTGAAGAATGCCTGCAGGCATGTGAAAAGCTTCATGTGGTTGAGGTGAGTCTCAGATCCAGCTTCCTCAGGGAGAGTAGTAGAAGTCAAAGCCTTTCTTGTCACTCATTCTTATCTGAAGGCTAAACAGGGCTATAATGAGTAGATATTAATTAGCACCTATTTACTATTTTTCTCAGAATAAACTGACAGCTTGTAAGGAAATTATTGTGTTAGAGTTTAGCACCTCATTTGCCTTTAGCAGTCTGGGTATCTGCTTTCGTCTCCTAATGGAAGTTACATTTTTTACAGTTAATCTCAAAGTTTGAAAGTTACAGATGAAAGAAATTGCTTACATATCTCCAGTCTAGTTTATGGGCTGAAGAAAGCAGCAATACAAATTCAATCAAGAGACTTCTTTAAAATTAGCTTATATGGAAAAAGATGTTGCCAACTAATTCAAACTCAACTGTGTGAGCGTACCTTGTATTTGGTGAACAAAGGCTTTAGTTCTGATGGGGTATTATAATTCCATTTTCAAGAGCAGACAGGTTTTCAAGTTAGAACGAAAGGTGTTTAAACAGATATTACTGTTATGAAGATAAAGAAAATACTACAGTATCAGACAGAAGTAACTTTTCTTCCACTGATAATTTCTGTAAAATTGTTAAAAGCTGCACAAGCGTATTGACATGTAGATATTGCTAAACAAAAATCCCAGTTCCACAAATTCTCCATGACTTTGAAGTTCAGACAGTAATCCAAAACACTGATTGTAGCATGAAAGAGGAAAACTTAAGATCTCAGACAACTCCTGAACTCTAGGAGATACTAAATCTCTAAAAAAAGAATGAAACTTCTTATGTCAGTGTGACTCTAGTAGGTGCGTAATACACATTGCATGGGAAATGCTGCCAGATTTTATTTCCCTTGCTTTGCTAGGTAGTGTCGTGGTACTTCTTACATGCTCCAGTGCTTAAAATTGCATAGAACCACATATTCCTCTTTTCCTTCATGTGAATATTGGACTGCCCCTAGAGAAGTTTTGGGATGCAGCCTCTAATTAATAATAATTAGCCTCTTGCTAACGGACAGAAGCTTTCAGGGTGCATTGAGCAGGAGGCAGACAAGGTTCAGGAAGGAAGGACTCGAAGCAACTTTCTGAGGTTTGCAGCTCATGCATAGAAACTGAGAAGCTGCGGAGGTGATCAGGGAGCAGACCCAGCCAAGCCTCAGAGGTGCTAAAGAGAAAAACTTCCTAAAGACCGCAAGGAAAAAAAATGCATGGTTTGGTGCAAGCCAGAAAGCCAAAGCTCATTAAACATCCACCTGGAAGCATAAGCCCATCCTGCAAAAAACTTAAAGCTCTGTTCCAGTCAGATCATCATCACACCCAGTGTAGGGTGTAGCTCTCACTTCCCTGAACCAGTTATGTAATGGGGAGTCAGTGTGTGCTCTGAATTGGTGCAACCAAATTTTTTATCTGGTTTGGACTGAAAACTCGATCTGGAGCTGAGAAAGTTTTTTTATTGACTTTCCTAAAAGGTCAGGCGTCAGCAGAAAATGCTTAGATAAATCAGTGAATTTGCAAAGAAAAATGTTTCAAGAAAAGTTCTCATTCAGAGGTACTTATGTTCATATAGTGTAGGAGGATGTTTCTTTAAGAGAAGCTGGTGAAATTAATAGTCCTTTGACTCTTGTATCTTAAGGTTTCTTCTATTTTTACAGGTAAGTATTTTAAAAGCTTGAAATCCATTAAATATGGAAGGAACAGCTGCTATGGCAAATGTACCCCTTGATGCAAGCAGCATAAAACATGAGGAGGTCTGGAAACTGAAAAGTTACTTTACTTTGAGGTGTTGCAGACCCAGTAGGAAAACCCCAAACAAGTCCCATTAACAACCTGTTCAGAAAAAAACAGGCTGTAAAGAGTATGCTTTTGAAAAGGTTCAGGCATATGTTTTCCAATAAATTAGAAAGAGACGTTGAATGTTGAGTTCACTTTTGGTGAAGGAGAGAAAGAAAAGCTATTATTAGCAAAGGTCTGGGCTGGAACTGGAACTTAATCCTCTCAGATGTGTTTTCCTACTCGGCTGAATTTTGAAAGCCAGTAGTTACGGTGTGTAAAATGCAGAGTGTCAGGAATAGTCCCTTTCACCACTCAAAATCTATTAGCGGAATTGAAGAAAATTAAGTACAAACACTGTGCAGAAACAATTGGGACACAAACTGCTAATCTTTATTATTTATTTATATGAATTGGAACATTACTTTTAAATCTAGTAGCTCTTGCAATAAAGTTTAACTGCAGTTTTGTTATCTGTTGACCTCAGAAAACATTGCATGTCTGGACTTCATTTGTGTTTTGCTTGAAGGAAAAACATAAACCCTTACCCCTCTGTACTAGCTTATAAAGTACAACAGCTCCTAAACAGACTTCACTTTGACTTCATTGGGTATCTCAGATGGGGAAAAGGTCTATTTTCATGCCTTCTGAAAGCAGTTGCACAAAACCTGATATTGTTTTTCCGTTATATTTTAAAGGAGAGATTTCATTTTTTTGATGCACTTATGACAGTTATAGCATATAGACATCTAAGAATATATGCATGGATGTATAAAGTAATTTTTAGTGCATTTTATAAAACATACTGGAAGCAAAAACAAGGAAAGGGGATGGCAGTAACAGCACAAAGGGACCCAGCCCATCACTTTAGTCTTTTTTTTTTTTCCTTTGCAATAGTATCTCCTACAACCTGGATGTGGGTTAGCCATCTTTATGTGGATTACCATCAAAATTTTCAACTACGATGCCTCAGTGTTTCTCCCTAGGTGCAAACTGGGTTGTATTAATCACTGGAGACTGCTATTAGCTCTATTTAGCATTTATTAAAAACTCTTAAAGGGGATGGTTGCCTTGCTTCACTACTGTTAGTTAACAGGTGCTCCTGTATGAAGTATTTAAATAGGTTCCAGAGAAGATGCCTTCCCCACCTTGGACTGTAATATGCTTGTGATGTTGGGGAACTTGGCGAAGGGAGAGACTAACAGAACTGCTGATTTAAATGAAATTTTGCAGAATCATCGAAGTGCTGCAAGAGAGATGGTGATGCCTGTTGTCCCAGAATCCTTGTTTTGTTTTAGAAGATGTATGTGTAATTATCTCTGCATTTCTTAAAAAAACCCAAAAAAACAAAAAACCAAAAAAAACCCATCCCAACAAACATACAACAAAAACAACCAAAGAAAAACACCCCCCCCCCCCAAGTCACTATTTGCATATAGAATTATAAGAAAACAGGAAAAAGCTTAATGAGATTCATGAAAAGGTTGCTGTGGAAACAAGAAAAGGAAAAATGAAAAATGTCTTTGAGGATGCAGGTCAAGAAACTCAGGTCAAAAATGAGATATGTTTAATTATAACCAAAGAAATCTTAGGGGAGAATTTTTATCTTGATTTTCTGTTGAAAAGTTCAAGAACAAATAAAGTATTTGCTGTATTAAATGCATAAATCTGTAGATGAGTTTATGCCATGGAAGCAAAATTGATAAACAGTAATTCTGTAATAGGGAAAAAATAATGGAATGAAGTTGCAGTTGCAAGGATGTGCTGGGCTAAAGAAAATGGTCTGTTTTCTTACTGCCCACAGCATGTGCTCTGTAAAGAGATACTGGTTTGCGTGGTAAGTACACCGGTGAATGTGTGAGGAGTACCTCATGAAAAAATGCTTTCCGTGTCAGTTAATCTGCTCTTTGCAGTTTGTTGGATGGGAAGTCAGGTAGCAGAAAATGGCGTTGTGGCTCCCAAAAATGAGATGCTGTATAACAAAGATATGTATTAGCAAAGCTGAAATCCGTATCAGGATTTTCATCAGGATATATCATGTGCTCATTTTTTTTATACCCTGGTTGATGTGCCATAACAAGAACACCAATAAGAATGGTAGAAGAAACAAATCAGGCTATTCATAATGCCGCTGCTCAAGCAGTGCCATCTGAGACCTGCAGGCACAAGTGCTAGCATGGCGGGATTTATGAGCTCTTATGCACTCTGTTATTGTTTTGTGCCTTTTTTTTTTTTTTTTCTCCTTGCAAAGCACAGTGGCCATAAATCGTCTCAAAGCATCCAGAGCTTATTGCTGAATCTGCTGTCAAGTTTTAATTTTGGATCTTGGTCATGTTGTATTTTCCAGTGTTTTCAGATACTTGCTGGGGATGTAATACAAACGTCCTGTGGGAAGATGGGTCTCAGTAAAGGGCAACAGGGTGGCATAAAGGAAGGAGACCACTTATTTTACCTACAGACCATCTCACAGACTATCTTTGTTATTCAGTTGTATTGTTACTGTGTCTGTGGACAGAGATGCCTGACATATAATTAACCTGTTTTGAGGTGCCTGGGATTGGAAAAAAAAGGGGAGGGGAGTGGGGACAAAAAGTGAAGTAGATAGAATAGTTGATACGATTCTTTGAAGTGGCAGTATTCTTGCTACTGCTCCCAGGGGCATGTTGGTAACCAACTAAGAATAAATGATGGCTCCAGGCAGGCAGCTTTCCTCAAATCTAAAGGGCAAAATACAAGTGAAACTCAGAAGAATTTATTTCACAAGATTTCACTTCCTGTTTCACAATCAGGAAGACTTATGCTTAGAAAGAAGTATTAAATAGCATTCAGAATTCAGATGTGGACTTTTCTTAAGCAGTTGTTAAATGTCTGCATCCCAAAATCCTCTACCAGCAGTACTTTGCACAAGGCTCTGTTGCAGAACAGACATCGTTTTGGTAATGAGATGAGACTTATTATGAGACTGAAATTAATTTCTTTGTAAAATTTATCTGTGTAGAGCAGTTATAAAATTGCTTACAGCAATCAAGATCCTGGTAGCTTGCCAGCTTTTTAACAGATAAGCAGTTTTGAAATCATTATTTTCCAATAGTGTCATTGAAGTTGAGAAGATTTTTGTTCCTCCTACTCTTTCAGCTTTCTTTTTAATTAAGGGGGGAAGGGGGATACATTTCTAGAAATGTGTAATGAACAGGCTGTGAACACCAAGCGTGAATATTGCACTTATTTCTCCTTTCAAGTGTTCCCATGGGACACTGCAACACTTGAGCAGTACAGCTTCTGTACTGTAATATTCTATTTCTAGTAAAATTTAAGGTATGTCATAACCCATATCTGTAGTGCTATTAAGGAAATCTATCTGTGTTATATGAAAATACTTATATGTGTCTTTGTATTTAGCTGGGAGAGAACATCTATGCTCTAAAGTTATGTAAAAACTAGAATTATAGAAAACTGATTAATACACATGCTGAAATACGTTTCATATCACAAATCAAGGTGGTTGCCCCTAAATGCGAATGTAGAACGAGAAGGCAATATAAGGAACAGATTTACATCTCTGTGAGGTTATCCTGTGTTTTTTAAACCAACATCCTATCCCAGTTGCTGTGTGGGGCATATCGTCCCTCTGAGAAGCTCAAAGGGCTGCTGGCCTGCTTCTGTTAGAGACTTGCTACGGGTGCTAGAGAGGAGAAGGAGGACTTGCTTTCCTCTTGGCAGGCTTTCTCAAGTCCAGAAAGTGTCACACACGGTCTCCCTGCAGGTGAGATAACAATGTGGACAGGGGAAAGAAAGAGGGGAGATACTTTAGAAAGGAAAGACAGGAGCATTTTTCCAGTGGAGAAAGCTGTTCCTCAAAGATGAGGAACATGTCTCATCCTTCCTGTCATGGCTATGTGCATGGCAGGAGGGAGGGCAGAGCTCACTGCTGCTGTTGGCTGGGCAGAGAGCACTTGTTACTGTGTGGGGAAAGAAGAGGGGGTGGGGTGGGTGGGAAGACTGATAAGGACGTTTAAGACATTGTATGCCGGAATATCTGTGGTACATGTTGTCCAGGCCAGCAGGAGGTGTGATTGGGCTGCAAATTACTTGTTTATAATGATGAGTGTAGTCACTGCGAATTAAAACATTGCTCGACCTGCAGCCTATTACTTCTTGAGTTCAGTTACACATCTGCTGTATTTTTTTACTTCTTTTCCTCTGTGTGAACAAAAGAGAATTACTGATAAGTTAGAAAATTATATGGACAGGCTGTCATTTTCTAAACTTATTTTCTAAAATACATCCCCAAAGTATTGAAGAAAAGGTTTTTATGAGAGCAGCGGAATTGCAGGAAATATGTAGTATTGATTGATGAAACTGAGTGGGAAACAAAGCAGACGAAATGAATTTGCTATCTGTGTCTCTTTTTCTCTTATTTAGTTAATAACCAGATAAGAATGGTTTGAATTATTTGCAGTGCAGTAGCTTTCAGAAGCAATGACAACATGTGGTAGCTAACAACATATTAATAGAAAGAAAAATAATTTAGAAATTTCATTATTGATGGAAGGGCATGGAAGCACCTGTTTGTTGGGTTTTGCATTTTATTGGCAGAGACAGCAAGGACAGGCTTCTTTGCCTAATGGCCCTAGAATTGTTTTGGGCTTATTTCACACAAAGTTTTCCAGGACAAAGATTTCTGTGTGAATCTTTTACCATACAATCAAAAATCAGTCTTACTTTTCTAATGAGAAATCTGTGAAGACATAGATGGGCCACAAATATGAAATGGAGCAGAGGAGAAGTCAGAGCAGGCATCAGCCAATGTGATGTCGTTTTGACCACCCTAAATAGGTTGGTAAATTTCTTGGTATTTTCCATTTTTGGACTAAGTCCAGAAGCACCCATGGGTCCCTAAGATACATGAATGTGCATCTTCTGTCTCAATGCTCCCTCGACTAAGGAATCAGATCTACACTGTGTCCTTTTAAAAACACCCGGAACCAAATTAGAAACACCAGAGCACTGGATTAGAAACTTTGAAGTAGTCCCAGATTTCATTTTTTTTTTGGTGCATTCCGATGTGCCTTTGAGGTTTAGTTGTCATTTCCTTCATGCATACCTGTCATTCCAAAACTGGGATATGTCCTTTCTTTCCAGAGGAATTACCTGTACTAGAATGATCTTGCCAGTTCCTAACAGCTATGTGGCCAGATGACAAACACATAGTTTAGAGAAATGCTTTTTTTTTTTTTTTTTTCCAGAGGATGAAGTTGCAGCCTCCTTGATATGGCAAAGGATAAGAAAGAGGACAGAGGAGATAGAGGCAAGAGATGAGAAGAAAGTAAGTGAACTGTTCAGAGGGTAGCCACTGGCTTTGTGTTCTGCAGAGCTGCTCAAATATTGAGAGGGTTCTCAATCACAGGAAGAGTGCAGTGGTGGCACCTAGTAGGATGCCTTTCTCCTGAAAGGGAGACAGGAAAGAAAAGCAGCACTGGGAAGATGCAAAGCCTGAATAACAGGCAGAGGAGTGTCATGAAGTGGCTTTGAGGGAAGGCTGACAGACGTTACGACCATTCATGAGAGGTGGGTGCTGGTGGAAAGATTGCTGTGTGCTCACTAGGGCTTGGGGCTTCATGGTAGAAATCGAGGCATGAAAAAGGGCAGTTCAGGGAAACAGAGCAGGCTCAGGTAGACACGAGCAGGTAACTGCAGTGATGATACTATGTTTTCTAAGTAAGTTGGGCTGCAAAAATTGACTGTTGAAAGACAAATTTCCAGGCATGTGAGAGAGCTTTTAAGGTAAAAATTGCAACAGAGTAGGGCTACATCTAAAAATTCCTTTTGGCTCCAGTACTGTTTGTGAACTAGTGATGTACAATATGAGAGAAACTGCATATGGGCCACCCTGGTGGCTTGCAGGTGCATCTGGTCCCTATGTGTGCTCCTTGTTGCCCTGGTTTGGACAGTCAGCAGGAGTGCTAAGACTACAGCTATCCTGTTTCTGGCAGGCTAGATCTCCTTCTTGATCACTTCCTTAGCCAGAGCAATAAAAACAAGCAGGAACTCAGATGTACGCGGTTAGGCTACCGGCCTATAAGCTTTGGCCTGATCATAAGACTTTCTCAGCTATTTCAGAATAATTTCAGAAGAGCGGACTAAGGGAAGTATTTTTTTGCTTAATAAGTTACAGTATCTCATCAGTCACATACCACACAACACACAATTTTATAAACTGTTGCACTTTGCCTGGATGTAAATGGATTGTAACTGATAACCCATAAAAAATTAATAGTTAGTTGTAAGAGTTTTAATGGAATAAAAAATATCACAGTGATGAAAAAGCTGTTGTTTTAAGGGCTGATAAAGCAACAGATTCATCAGAAGAATGTGTTAGCAGAAAAGCTATGAGTACTCTTTGCTATGTGTAGCAGACCTATCATCACAAGATAGCAAAAGTTACAGGATCAAGATAACCAAAAATTGGGGGTAACTAAAAATCCAGGAAATTGAAGTTGGGGTATGTGAATTTGTAAGAAATTGAGATTGGAGGATAAAAGTATCTAAAAAATGCTTGAAAGCTAGTACTTTGGCAGAGTTGCATTCCTGGATGGTCTTAATCTGGTCATTATCTTGTATGATAGTATGCAAAATCATCTCACGACAGGGTTGCATGGTCAGAGCAAAGATCTGAGCCTGTGCTGTTTTATTGGGTTTGCTCTTCAATGTATTTAGTTGGACATTTTCCAGTCAAGTTAGATAGGATTTTTATAAACCTCCGTCATTTTGTTTTCATGAATTCCATTTTCCTCTGTCCTACAGGAGACATGTAACATTTGATTCCTCATGGCAGAAGGAATTGAATGGGAAGTGAAACAACACATGACCTAATCAATATTGGTAAATGAATGTCATTGAGTAATTGGTCTGTGTTCTCTATGGGTTTTATAATAGTGGCCTGTTACCATAATGAGTGGTCAGCAGGGCAGAACTGGTCTAGACAGAGGATAAAGGCCTCTGGTGAAAATGAGCCTTTTTCAAATGTAAATTAAGAAAATACTGGAACAGAGGGCAATTTATTTATTTATTTTTATTAGATACAACTTTCTTTCTAAATCAGCACCAGTACTTCCCTAAATTAAGAAACGCAGTAAACACTGGAATTATTAATGACATTGTGTAACTGTACCTTGGGTAGTTATCTCTATCCTCCTTTTGTTATTTTTAAGGATGTGTTTACTGAATTCAACAGTAAAGTCCCATTAATAATTAAATACTTAATTTTCTTTAGAGAGAAAAAATAAGATAAACACTATCTTCTTAGGTAATTCATGATTATGAATTGAATGACTTGTTTAAAATCAATGTTAATAAATAATGTATAGCATTCTTTTTCGGCCACCCCATAAATACTAAGCTGATTGAAGAAAACAGAGAACATACTAATGGAAATATATCTTTAGGCAGTGATAAGATTTTTGTGTGTATGTTCCAATTTTTATGAAATTGATTTCACGCTTCCACTGGCAAATGAAGCCTTGTATCAATCAACCAAACACACACATGAGCAGGTGAGCACTTAAACGTAACTTTCCTCTTGCTCAGTTGCTGCTCAAGGCCTCCATTTTAAGAGTCTGTCTAACACTCCTTTGCCATGTGTACAGTCCTGCACATCTTTGTAGGATTAAGAACCACATTTTGCAACTGTTACTTCAGGTGGCTCCTCCTACTTTGTGTATGTCCCATTGAGTACTCTTCCCTTCTGCTGAATCTGGTCTACATGTATGCCCTACATAAGGATGGCACCTTGCCTAACTGAGGCAGAAAAGGCACTACTGTTGGCAGGCAATGACAGAGTTGGAAGCAACTTATTTTATAAGGGCAGGACAAAGGAGGAGAGCTGCTGTATTTTGGCTGCAGTGATCCTGAAGCTCCAAGAAAATGAAGTGTTAAAATGAGGCCTGAAACCAGCAATAGTACTGAGAACTGCTAAACAATGCAGTATTCAAAGGTGGAAATACATTGTATAAAGTAGTGAACAGATTCACAGACTTGTAAAACGGAGAAGAATAAAAATACATTTAGATTAAAAACAAGCAGTTTCTGGACAGGTGCGGACATACATTGTGAACAAGAGAGAATGAGGTTGGGAACACTCTGTGAGTGCCTGCTGTAAAAGCAATCTCTCTGACTTGGAAACCTTGTGGAAGTGACATCAGGCTTAATTATGTGAATACTGACTCTTGTATAAAAAAGTTTCAGCACAATTCATGAAACACTCCAGAAATCACTTCAGGCAAGAAATATCCCAAACTCTCACCAGCTTGTGAATTTTCGATGTACCCAGGCAGAGCTGTGTGTGTCACTTGGGTGAGCACATGAGCCTTGGCCTGCAGAATGTGTTACCTGAAAAGAGGGCTACACAGGCAAAAACTTTGTAGAGAAAGTGCACCAAAAACCAGTGGGCTTGATAGCCTGTGCTTTCACAATATGCTTATAAAATAAAATAGGGTGGGTTCACACCGCTGTCAGTGCTAATGATGAATTCCATTTTTGCACTGCTCTATTTTTTGCCTTATAGTTTTGTATTAAAAGGCATCTTGAGAAAGTGGGCATATGATGATAGACAGCCTTACGCCTTTATTAGCTGCTCAGAAGATATTTTTGTAAGGAGTAACAGCATATGGTATAAAGCCATAAAAGAGCAGTTCCAGAAAGGCTTGAGATTCACTGAAATTAAGTAGAGCTACAGAGAAATTGCAGATAGGAGTAACTCAAGCTATAAGAAGTCAGTATAAGGACCAGAGGAGAGAGATTAGAGTTCTGAAAAACAGAGGTTAAGATCACTGTTGGAGATGGTGTTTAGTGAGCGGGAGTTGTAGCAGTGCCTGCAAGCACAAGAGTCAAACAAGTAAGTGAGGCTTTTGGGTATGAGAATTCTCATGGGAAAATGAGATAGCCTGTTTTCAGCTGCGATCATAGTAATAAGATGTAGTATCATAAGAATAAGATGGTATCTCACTCGAATAACCTTGCAGTGGCAAGTTTTTTTAGAACTAACAGTATATTGTATCTTGTTTCCAAATACTATACATACGTTTTCTCCTCAAAAAGTTGCATATCAATTGATACTTGCTCATTTATTTTTTGGTCCAGAATATTCTCCAGTGTTACTCTTAACTTTTGCTTTTGTCTTTTCCAACAGTGGAATTACAGTTAAAGCCTAGCACGTGCCTGACTCTTTCCATATGTAAAGCAGATCCTATTTCTGTTCCAAAGTATCATATTACTGATTTGGATCATTTATACTCTATTTTCGTTCTAGTCTTTAACTGAAAGCTCTCAAGGACAAGTGGTTTTCTTAAGTACTAATTATTGTATGATTTTTAATCATTTTTACTAATTACATCCTTTTCTAGCATGGAATTTCTCAGCACCTCCATGCAGAGGTCAGTAGGAGGGTTACAGCATGATTGCTCTCTCAGAGCACTTCTGTGGTTTCCATTTTCTAAGCATAAATTGAAGTGAAAACGAAAGTTAGGTCTTTATTTTCTGGCATTGCACTTCCTTTCACTTCAGTGTTCCCCTTTGCATGTGACAACCATGGCCCTAAACTTTGAGGACTGTGAGCACACATCTTCGTGACTCAACTTTTTATTTTATTTGCCTTTCTTACATCGTTTTGATGAACTGCATTTCTTTCAAGGGGGGGGGGGGGGGGGGGAAAAAAATGTTACCAAAAACAGCAGAGACAGAAAGTAACAGAGGAATGACGTTTTCAGAGAAGCAGAGGGCAGGCATCCCCATCCTTTAGATTGTTGAAAGATAAATTTTATTACTTTGTAAAGGGTTATATCAGCAGCTACCTCTTGATAACAAGGTTATTCCAATGAGATAATGTTATGCTGTGAGTCACCTCCTCCCAGGAAGAGAGATGGGGAGGAAGGATATTTTCACAACAGCTTTTCTGTAGATAAAACAGAAAATAAGCTGTCATGAAATTTGTCTCCTATTGAAATAGGAGGCAGAATACATATATGCTTATTACATCATGACAGTGGCTCATTGCAGAACAGTATTTTTGTGTATGGGGTAATGCAGTTCTGTGGGACTTTTTGAGCATAGTTGACAAATCACTGAAGGTATAAATATCTCTTCTTTAAGGATGCTCTAGAGGAAAGACATTTTTCTGGGGAGAATGAAGCTTCAGCCTTTATCTCCTTGTGCATGCTTTTACTAACATTTTTGTTTCCCTCTGGTTTCAAACAAGGCTGTATGTGCCCACGTAAGGGAACCATCAGATGATTCCAACCATCTCTCCTTAACTACACTGTACATTGTATTTTCCAAATGCTCTTCTGCAGTAGTATAGTATCATAGTAGGCCGACAGAGGGGAAGGATGAGTAAGAGCTTAGTGTGATCTGTGCAACATGGTCAGCCCCATATCTGACCTGAGATAGGACCAGAGTTCTCCTGATGTCCCTTTCCAGTCTGAGTTACCCTGTGGTGCTGTGGATACTTGCATTAACATTAACATGCAGCAGTTATGTTCAAATACTCTGAAGATGCTGAGCAAGGAAAGCAAACTGCTAGCAGCCTCCTGGCCAGGCGTGCTGTAATGCACTTTTTTAATCAAAGCCTTGGTTCAGGCAAATCCCAAACAGTGTCTCTTTTGAAGTAATAAGCAACATGCCATAGCATAAGTGGCCGATACTGAGGCACGCTAACAAACTTGCAGCATGTATTGTCCATGGAATGTGGAGTTTTCGTTTTCACCCTGTCATCTATATGTCATAATTTAAATTGTTTACATTTTCTTCTGTCTCAATACCGGAGTCAGTAGTTAGGTGCTTGTGTTAATCAGCAAGGAATACATTCAAGTAAAAATTCCTGAAGTTAAGACAGTTTTGCTCACAACAGTGGTGTCAGTCCAAGGCTCTGTATCAGGACCTTCATGTGGAGAAATTTTCTGCTGGTATCTACCTTTGAAATGCTCAATGAGCCTTTCATTTTGAGATCTAAAAAGCTTGCGCATTTGAAACAAAGGTAGTGTAACAGGTAATGCATTAAGATCGGATTCCTTTTGCAGTGTCTCCTATTATATGACGTTAAAATCCCACAGGAAATAGCCTTATCTGAAAATTTTAGTAGAACTTATTCCTAAATTTCAGTTAATAGTACTTCCATGTAATACTTTTGAATTGGAAAAACATCATCGGCTATTGGTATTCAAGTGCATGCACTGAGTGTGCCATCCTTACTTTAAATTAATACCTGATAAAGTCTTGAGAAGTGGTTCTTAAATTGGGCTTGCCTTGTGTATTAATTACGATTTGCTCTCAACTGTTCTCATGATGCTTGTGATGAAACAAATCATTCCTCTAGGCCAGATGGTGCCTTTTGTCAGGTTAACTGAAATACCATGCCTGCTATATGGGAATAGTTATGCAAATACTTATTCTGTCACTTCTTTGACCAAGCTAAGAAAAGCAAACAAAAATCCATCTACCAAAGCTCTGCCCCAGACTTTGACAATGGTTTGTGGAGCTGTTGGATTAGTTTCAAATCCTTTTGCTTTTGTCGATTCATACCTTTATTGTCGAGTCTTCTCTGGCTTCAATGGCATCATTTGGGGAGCAGAATGACATTCCAAAGTCCAGGAAGAGTGAGAGTAAAATGTAATCACAGGTGGAACATTGGCATTGGCCAGCCTTATGGCAGCCAGCAGTGGTTTCAGCTTTTATTTGTTTATTTGGAGAGCAATATAGTATCAGTGTGCCTTTGCTTCTCCCTTGCTAGTAGAGACCTCAGCAGTTCACAGCATGAGAGCCTTTGACTGGAAACATTTTTAAAAGCAAATACAAGGAGACAAATTTGCTTTCCAAGAATGATATGCACAGCACTTGCACAGAGCAACAGATACTTCTGCATGGTGGGACTTCACTGAAGTTGATCTGATCCTGCAGATGTATTACTATGTCTCTGTAAGATGATGCTCGAAAAAAGGCAAATGATGCATTACAATTTACTTTACATTTCATCCTGGAAGTCTCGAGTACCGTAATTTATTATCAGCATTTTAAGGAAGAAGTTAGGAGGCTAATGCAGAAAAATATGGTAGAAGTTTGAAATTCTTTCATCTCTATGAAGATTTAAAAAAACTCTAGCCCTCCTTCCACCAAGACAATTAGCTTGTGTTTGCTTAAGTTGTTTTAACCTTTGAAATGCTGAAGAACATTGTTCTATTAATCAAAAGTCTTTCAGGACAGCTGGGTATGGCTTTTGTAACTGTTCAGGAAATATGTTAATCTTTATAATCATAGGTTTTTATCAATGTTATGATGGTGTTAGAACATGAGCCAAACTTGTTTGGGGATGACTGTTCTAGCACATTTCCCTTGCATTTATGTTCAAACCACCTCCTTCACTTTCTCTTATTTGCTGTGCAAATACTGTACCCATGGTACTAAACATAATGGAGGAAAGGTGTTTCATTTCACTGCTGCAATAGAAAACTTTCTTAGGAGTTTGAAGTGGCAAACTTTTGAGGGACTTAGTTTCTTCATTAAACTGCAAGTTAATCATGCATCCCAGTGCTTTGTTAGAGGTATTACCTTGTCATTTTGTTACCTACACATTATTTCTAGTAAGACTTCCTAGAGAGGTACCTCTCTCCTAATTTCCACTCCTACAGGGTAAGAATAAGATCTCTACACACTCCGTGGATCTTAAGTACAAAGAACAAAAGCAGTGCTTTGGGGCTAACACCTGCATAACAAAGTTGAGTTGTGTTAACTCTCCTGTGTTTTCAGGGTAAAATACAGCCTAGGTGTGGCATGGGAGATGGGTGGACGAGCGATCTGAGCCATTGTATGAAGAGTCTTTTAGCCTTTTGAATAAATTTCTATCTATCCCCAAGACTGAGTAGAAAGTAGCATAAAACAATCAAGTTCTGAATTTGAAGAAGCTTGAAATACTGCTTATGGAAAATAGGGCTCTCGTCCAAGACGTTGGTGTACAGTCAGGAACGACATTTTGTTGTGATTTAACCCCAGCCGGCACCTATGTATCATGCAGCTGCTCACTCACCTCCTCCCCCCTGGTAGGATAGAGAGGAGAATCTGAAAAAAGCAAAAAACCCATGGGCTGAGATAAGAACAGTTTAATAATTGAAATAATATATCATATAATAATAATATAGTTTTATTGAAAAAGGAGATAAGAAAAAGAGAGGGAGGAATGAAACCCAAGGAAAAAACAAGTGATGCACAATTCAGTTGCTCACCACCTGCTGAATGATACCCAGCCTATCCCCAGATGGTGATCAGTGGCTCCTGGCCCTCTCCCTGCTAGTTTATACACCGAGGATGATGTGCTGTGGATAGAATACCCATTTGGGTAGTTTGGGTCAGGTGTCCTGTCTGTGCTCCCTCCTGGCTACTTCACTGGTAACACATGAGAGACTGAAAGTCCTTGGTCAGGGTTTGTGCTACTTAGCCACAACTAAAACATTGGTGTGTTATCAGCACTGTTCTTAGACTAAAGCCAAAACAAAGCACCATACCAGCTACTAGGAAGAAAATTAATTCTATCCCAGCTGAAAGCAGCACACATTTGTTACCTGAAGGTCTGATAAACAACCACCTGTTAGTGGAAAGACCTGCTTAACTGAGAGTAGCTTGATAACTCCCTGTACCAGAGATTAGCACAAGATGGTATTTTTCATGATCTCCGCTCCTCTTTTTACATCTAATGAATAATGTAAGCAGTGTTTTTTATTGCTGCTTACTTTTCAATGAATGGCAGAATGATGTGTGACCTGAATAAATATTTAAGTATATTAGCGTCTGTGAAATTTTCCTTTTGCTATAAAATGCATCCAAGAACATGTTAGGCAATTCAGAAAGGTAAAAGCAGTGAACTGGAATTGTCCCAGATGATATGATAGAAAACAGATTTGTAGTTTACTCAGCTGCCTCTTTAATGTAAAGGCTAAACAAGTTTCTGATGAATAATGACATCTTTATACATTTTAAATTGCAGCTGACTGTTATATGTCAGCTAGGTCGTATAAAACAATACTGAAATTGGTAAAATAACGTGCAGTTATGTATGGTGATTTGGATGGGCAGGATTAAAGGAAGCTGCAATGGGAATAGGTTTAACATGACAGACCATAAATTTACTCATTTAATGCCAAGAGAAAGATGGGGAATGGGCACTTTTCAAAACAGGAAATGGGATAAAACTATCTCACCTAGTTGTGGAAGTGGAGTAATGGCAGCTCTCGTACCTGTTCAAACCCTTAACTATGAATTTTGTTCAAGAAGGGATATTTCTTACAGTGATTCAATCCATGCTAAGCCTAAAGCCTCATTTATTTTAGACGCAGTGAGCTTTGGTGCTGGTACTTGTTTGGCTTTGGCACTTCCACCACAAGAATTGTTTGCCTCTGTGTTTTATACATTGTGCAAGACACTGCTGATCAATTGACCTAAAGGCTGTTGCTCTGGGTATTCTATCTCCAGATGGTTGATGCATCATCTTCCAGAACCCTCTTTCCCCATGCTCATTCTTCGTACAGGAAGGCAGAAAGTGAAAGATGACTGTAGTAAGCTTTTTCCCTATATTGCTTTACCTGATTATTTTTTCCAGTGCATCACATTGAGTTTGTTGAAACCTCTGCTTTTCTGAATACTACTCAAAATAGCACACCTGCTTTGGTCTAAAGGGATTCTTTGCCTCCTGCAGTTCTTAATGTTGTTTTTACTTGTCGTCTTAGTGCCCATTTTTGGATGGATTTTATGGGTTTGAGATGCACAGTGAAAGTGCAGCTGCTAATTTGTTCTGGCAATTTGGCTGGAAATTGCCAGGTACTGAGCATTCCCAGATGTTTTAATGGAAAGTTTCAGCTGGACTGTCTTAAGGGTGTTTTTCGTTTAAAGTGGTTCAGTAATTTCTCATAATTCCAGAAGCTGTTGGCCTGGTACCTTTTCAAGTGTAGATTCAAAACCTTGTCTATCTCATGTTAGTATTTCTATTAATAAATACTAAATAAATTGACCGTTTCTAAAGTACATTAAGATTATTTACAATTGATGAGATCTTTTAGAAGCAGGAAAATCAAGTTGAGATTTGTTTTGTTGTTGTGCTAAATTTCAGTTTGTGGTTTTGTCTCCTAGTTCATTAGAGGGAAAAAAAACGCAGCTTGGTAGTAACCATAAGGAAGAGATCCAGTGAGTTGTCTTCTGCTGTTGTTCTCAATTAACAGTGCTCTCCATGCAAAATTGTGAATTGTCAGATTGTCTGTCTAGAACACCAACAGGCAGCGTGTGAAACCCTGTCTGGTCAGGGTGGCCAGAAGTCATCCTGTCACTTGGTAGTTAGGTCTGAAGATTGAATTATCCCACAACAAGCTATGTTTCAATTTCTCTTTTGTGAAGGAGCACTCGTGCTATGAAGTGTGTTGGCCAGCCTGTCTACGCTGGATGTCCAAGTCTGACCACATTATATCATTATGGTTGCAGGGGGTAATTCGGAGTCCATATATGGATTATCATCTTTTCTAACCAAGGTTTTAGGGCAGAAAGTATCTGCCAGCTTAGGGATGAAGAGCAAATGTACAGGGTGCCTGATCTTCAAGAACATCTCCTGCCGTTGACCAGCAGTCACAGTCACTCCCAGTCATTGAGGGCACATGCGCAGCAGAGCACACAGCGCTTCTGACTCTAGCATGGATGTGTATTAGTGGTGGCAGCACGTTTTAAGCACTTAGCAACCAAATAAACAGGGTTTTGCCAAAAGTTTTGCAGTTCAGAGTTTGTCACAATGAACTGCATAATTCTAAGGCTTTATAAAGCATAATGAGTGATTTTAACATTTGCAGTGTTTTCTGTATTTAATATCTCTTAAAAATATATGCATGAAGACATGTATGCAAAGATTTGCAAATTTTGCTGCATGCCATAGATTGCACAGGGCAGGGGAAATCTGCAGAGGGGTTTCAGAACAAGCAACACTGAAAACAAAGTAATCTGGGCTTAAGTAATAGGCAGACTGGACAATGTATTAGTCCATTTCCACATCTGTGGAAAGTATCTCTGTCCATGTGACATGCTCAATTCAGAACCCTGTCTGGAAAGCAGATAAAGATGGTCTTGAGCATGGCATAAGCACTCAGACAACAAGGGCAGCTGTCACAGTACAACACAAAGAACAACCCCCTGACAAAGGCATTACTGCCTTGAGTGGCTTGTGCCTCTGTAGAAGATGCAGCACCACAGTTAGAAACCTGTGGTCAAAGTCATCCAGCGTTTTATTAAACTCATCTGTTGAATTTCTTGAGTGAAATCTTGATGCCTCTGAAATCAGTAGCAAAACTTCCACTGACTTTTTACTCAGAGCAAGATTTTCTCTCATTTGTGTTAAGTACAGAGAAACTGTCAGTACAAAGGCCAAGGTTTTCAAAGCTACCAGAAGGATATAAAGTGCCCTGAAAACATGAATCGTGGGTGTTTGTTTCCCTTGGGCAGCTCTTGCGGTCTGAATTCTATGCTAATGGAAAACTATGATGAAATATTAAAGACCCTCAGAGTCAGGACACATGAAGTTCGCTGTATGTGGATTGCTGAACTGACTATTCATCAAGGGCCAACCCCCATCTGTCAGTGCACGTAGGTACAATTCCAGGGCATGAGGTTTGCAGCGTGCCTTGGATTTTCATTGCAAAAAGAAAATTTGAATTCCAGAATTACCAGACATAAACAAAAATATGTAAAGGAGAAATGCACACAGATATACTTGGGGTTGCTGGCGCTGAGTCAGGCTGCCAAGGAACAGAGCTGAATAAGAGTACAAATAAACTATGTAGAATAATGACATTCTTTTTTTTCACACAAGAATGCATTTTGATCTTTCCAGTAGAAAACCAGGTAACATTCTTAGTTAATGAAGTATCAGACTAGAACCATGACACAACCTAATTAAACGTTGGTCATGTTAACGTGCTGGTAGTAACTGCTGAAAATAGCGCTTTTTTTCCCCTCTTCCTTCATTATAATCCATATATTGGTGTTACAGGGCAACACTTCTTTTGAAGCAACGCAACTTTTGTTTAAAAATTGGGTGGGTATTTAGTTCTTTAGGACTGAGTTCAGCTGAAAACTGTAAGAAGTGTATATATCTGCTTGAGATTATAGAATACCTTAATGCCTCCTCTGTTCTTTAGGTTGATAGCGCAGGGTCTTAATTTCACCAGTTCACAAAAAATTACTTCCATCATAACAGAAAGCAGCAAGGGACCCCAAGAGTGGAGTGTGGTGTCTGTGTCTGTTTCCTCATTAGAAGGTTCATTAAAATGTTCTTGTCTTACTACAACAGAGAAAAGCCAAGATTTTAATGTTTTGTGAATGATCTAAATCAGTCCTTGTTCTGAGCTGCTCTCAAGGATGTCAGTGTTGTTTGGTAAGGTTTTTTTCAAACAAAGATGTTTCTTGTTAAGGAGAGAGAAGTGGAATATTCCCTACAGTCCCCGAGGGAGTTAGCCTTTTTGCACATGTTTTGTGCTTGGGTATTAGAAATGGGTGTTGAAACTCTAAAATACCTCCAACTTTACTTTCTTGAACAGCAGCGAACATCATGATCAATATGGTCCAGAATAATTCTTTGTCCCAGTCTTGAGCAATGTATTCCAGCTTGAGTTTGATTAGGACATCATTTTCCTGTTATGATCTGGTTGCCTCATCTGTCACAGGGGTACGGTATTTTCTTAGTCATTCATTTGCTGAATCACAAGCTGATTTTGTGTTCCTTCTTCTTCCCTCTTCACTCTCAGTTTCAAAAACTGAACAAAGCTAATAATTTCAGCTCCCAAACTTCCAAGAGAATAAAATGAAGAGAGTTCTGTAACTGGGAAAATTTACTAAAAAGCCACTTTCATTCTATTCTCCCGTTTATGCCAGAGGATCTGTGTGGTCTTTGAGTTTCAGACCCCAAGGCATACATTTCAGAAAGACTGCCTGTCCTTTATATGTTGCTCTGCAGCACAGAACAGTAATGCTAACTGTACAGTCTTGCATTCTTCAGCCAGTTCATTGAGATCAAGGAGTTAAGCAGTATGTGTCTGTAAATCTCATCCATGTCTTTTTATAAGGGGACATTTTTACTGTTCCCTACTTACGTACCTAGAAAAAAATTGAGAAATAATCCTATTTGAAGTACCGAAATGATAGAAAATGGTTTATATTTTTGTGTGCTTGAGTTGCATTTAGTGGTTTTTCATATATTATTGTGCTAACAATACAGTTCTTTTCATTAAGGAATATACATTACCAAGAAACAGAAGCTGTCTAAAAGGTCATGTTGTTCCCTGGCTAACTGAAGTAGATACTCCCACAGACACTAAACAATGCTAAACTAAACCATTTGTGTCAGTATTCCCCATATACAGCAAATTCATAGGCCTGATCCAGTGAAAATGGGTATGAGTTAGGCCTTTAAATACTGATGGTTCTGTATTTACAAAATGAACATAAAAACGATCTGAACAAAGACATGTCCTAGAAGATTTTTATTGGAATCTGTATGTTGTGTTAAATGGAACCAGTTAGAATTACAAAAGCTGATAAAACTGTGAAATCTGAAGTGTTCTTGCTAACAAACCTTGTACTTGCTGACTTCTTTCACATCTTAAATGTCACCAGCCTGGCAGAGTGTAGTAGATCAACTTTAATCACTGGAATGTCCCACAGCTTGTATCCTTTCAATCCGTAATACAAAGAGAGAATAACTACTTTCTATGTATCTTGAAAATAGGTTAAAAAAACCCCAAAACAATTAACATGGAGGCCAGCTACTGGACAGGGACATTTTATCCTTAAGGATAAGTACACAGAAGCACTGCCAATGCTTCCCCTGATTTTTGGACTTGTTATTGTTTTCCTCTTTGTTTTCAGGTGTTGATAACATAAGACCTGTAATTAAGAGAGCAAAGGGAAGGAGAGAATAAGTTAATGAGAGTAATGGTTAAATTAACATAACCAGAGACACTGAATGAAGCCACTTGAAAATCCACAACTGCCAGAAAACTTCCTGCTGCCAGAGGGAAACAGTCATTTCAACAGTTAGTTTCTGGCTGATGTTCTGGGGTTTGGGTAAGTAAATATTTTATTGAGTCATGGTTGTGAGGCTGGGTCACTGAACTTGATGAAAGCTATGTGCCCCGTGCAGGTGGGAGAACTCAACAGATGCAGCAAAAGCTAAATACTCCTGTTCAGTTAACAAAAGTCGTGATGGTTTTAAAATATCAAGGCCTATCCCCACTTTGGCAATTCTTAACAGTGGCGTTACTGATAACGAACTTACTTTGGTAGCAAAATGATGATGTGATCAGGAGAAAGGGATTTCTGTCATGCAGGCTGTCCTAACAGTGAGGAGTGGGGGATGTCTAGAACTTTTACTGGAAGACTAATATTACACTTAAAGGTGTGATATCAGGTCTGTACATTGTTAATATGTAATCTGTAGAGGTTTTATATTAACTTTTCAAATTAGACAGTTTTGTCCCATAGTGAACTATACAATGCAGGATGGCATGGCACATTCTCAGAAGATTCACGAGAACATCAATTTGCTTTGACAGCAGTTGTGTTTCTCTACCAGAAAAACTCTCTGCTTTGCTTAAATACATCCAACAAACTGCATGGCATTTATTTTTCTGCCAAATTAATTATGCAGCTTCTCTTTTCACCCTGCCATCACTAACATTATGTTATCCAGGGATGAACCTCAAGCTGGCCCAGCTGGGCTGGCTGGGCCCAGGCAAGCCATGCCAGGGGTCAGGCTGTCCCCAGGGGATTCTTCTCCAAGCCAGGGCAGTTCTGCTCCACACCACAGTTCCAGGTCTTCTGTTTTCTGAGGTGTGTTTTCTGGGGTGTTTGGCATGTCCATTAAACTTACGTGGCAGATCTGCTTATGTGGAGATGGCAGAACAGTCCTCTTTATAGATAGGGAAAGAACGTTCTGTTTTATGTAACAGACTGCCACCAAAGCCATGGCTGTACTTCATTTGGTATCCAGTGTGCGCTCTCGAGAAGTACAAAGGCAGCATTCCAAAGCCAAGGAAACAATGCTGTACACTTATTACCTGTATCTTGTTCAAGTTTTTTGTAATACATTCTTGGATCTAGAAGCAGGTCAGGTAAAATACTCTCATATCCGTACTTGCGTAGAGACCTACCTGTGATTCTATATATGTAATGTTAATCACAGGTAATGTAATTTCTTTAATGAGTTTACAACACTCTAGAGAAATTTAATTATTATGATTTTGTTCTTACGAAGTTTTTTTCTGCCTAGCTTCCTGTGCAATACTGTTTAACTTTTTGCTAGTCTGTCAAAGAAACATTCTCAAGGGAAAGTGGCACATTTTTCTGAGGCCAGCTGTATTTTAAAAACAAAACAAAAAAAACCACTTTATGAGTTTTTAAACTGATTTAAAGGTGAGTTTGGGGGGAATTTGGGTCTTTGTTTCTTTTGTAACTATAATGAACTTCTGTTGAATGCATGTCCCATTATTTTCTTCAACACCACTTGCTATGGTACGATAACTCAAAATAATTTAGTTAGACCTGCATGTCTCAGTGTTTTCTTGATGATTATATTGTCTCTCTAACACATTGTTTAAAGTAGCCCAGGGTTCAATCTCTTTCTGCCTATGAATTATCTCTTGGTGATGTTTATTATTGGATACACTAATGGAGATAGGTGTTCAAGGAAAAAGTTTGGTGATTTTCCCACCAAAACCCATTTCCTGCATACTGATTTCTAATAATCTGAACAGAAAGACTGGTTGTATAGTTTATTGTAATGTTTTAATTACAAGTGACTCTATAAAACATTTCAGATATTTAGAAGAAATAATACTTTGAAAATTATTCATAACCTTGCAGAGCCAGTTCGGTAAGCAGACAGGTTGTTTTGTTTGACCATCCAGCAGAGACATTAGATTACTTATCATCAGCTTTTATTCAGCTGGGTTTTTTCCTTTGAGAGGAGAAGCTGCTGTCAACAAGGGCATTCTGCAAAGCACAGTGGAGAGTTCACTTCCTATGCACAACATTTAACGTAACATGTTACCTGATACTGCCAAGATTCTAGATATCAACAACACACTGCACATTTCCCACTGTCGTCCTGTGACAGGTAATAATTTTTGAGAGGCCTTCTCAAATAATGAGTTAGGACCCTTCAGACTGTATAACTACGTGGTCATCCTGGCTATGCCAGATATGACCTTAGATTTTGGAGAAGCCCATTTGTTTATGAAACATGCTGTCCCTACAAGGCTTTGCATATGAGCATATCGCCATGACAATATATTTTTTTTAACTTGTCTGAAGATTTGCTGGAGATGGAATTGATTGGAGCCTTACCTTCTGTCTTTAAGTCCAGCAATTCTGCTTTATCATTACATACTGCCTTCCAGCAATTAATTAGTTAATTAGTTTTGCTAGTCAGCAGTCTTGAATTGCATCAGTGAGGTTTTATGGAACACTTTTATCACTCTTTTGAAGATTTCTGGAGGTACATAGTCTGAATGAAAAATAAATAAATAAAGTAGCCCAACTTTGTTCAACATGCATATCTGAAACACTATTAAGGAATCAAAGCCCTGTCTATCTTCGCTCTTTAAGATCTTTTTGTTCTTTTAAGATCAAATGTTCTCAAATACCTATGCTAATAAGAGCTTGCTACTGAGGCCGAAGTTTTGTATTAATTACAGTACAAGTGGTATTGAGAAACATGAACTTAAGTAATTGGAAAACTTGTAAAACAACTTCAACATTGTTTTAAAATTAAATTTTAAATGAATGCTGTTTCTAACAGTTTATTTTACACATATAGAAGAAATATAATAATAAAAAATGTGTATAGGGAGAAATTCTGTATAGCAAAAACATTGTTTGCTTCATGGGTGTAGAATTAATGGAGATTATATTAAATCTGTGTTTTTTTTGGTTTTTTTACAAATATATTTGATTTGGAGTAGGTTTCAGAAATACTATTTCTTCATAAACTATTAGCCCTTTTTCATAGGAATGAGGATTTTATTCCTCGTTTTCTTTGCTTTTTTTATCTCTTCCCCAAATACACTCCCATTTATTACTGCTTCATTAATCAGTGAATGGGAAGTTGCCTGAATAAATAGTGCAGGATTTTGCTTTAAGATCAAAACAGAAAATTAAAAAAAACATTGGAACAATTAATGAAAGAAAACCCCATCAATAGCTGTTGAAGCATAGACATCTCCTTTCAGCCAGGAGGGCCCTGAGCTTATTAGGTTTTGAAGTCCGGCAGAGGTTTGGGGGGGGGGGGGTAGGTTTGTGTCTCCATCTTTTAATCTTTCCTGGCCAATCGCTGTTGGCCACTGCTAGAGAGAAGATGCTTGACTGAACTTGGTTCTACTTGGTGCAGGTGGGTCATATGTCTATTTTAATGTCAGTTGGTTCATAAGATTTCTGAGATACCAGATCTGGAGTGACACTGTTAATCAAGGTTTTAGTCTTTTTTTTATGGCCAGTATTACGCTTCCTCCACACCTCCTTCTTTCCTGCTCTGTCTTTCCCCTGCCATCTGCATTATTGCTCGTTGCTGAATAAGGAAGTAGGAAAGTAAAGGTAAATTCACTTAATCAGCGTTGCATTTACTGTTTTAGAGTATGTTAAAGTGTGTTAACAAGATCTTTTGGTTTGCAGATTTTATACACAGGGATAAGAAAACAGAAAATTGGGAAAATTCTGTTGAGCAGAATCTTTTGATGAGTTTTCAGTTTCTCTGGGGTTTTTTTTTTGTGTGTGTGTGAGTTTGATTTTTTTGTTTGTTTGTTTGGGGTTTTTTTTGTTTTGTTTGGTTTGTTTTTTGGTTTTGGTTTTTTTCTTTTTTGTTTGTTTGTTCGTGGTTTTTTTTTTTTTTAATAGAAATGAGTTATTCCTTAGTATACTGCCTAGTGAATTTGGACAGCGGCTGCAGTGACAGCAGGGATATGAGCAGGCAGCAGGGGCAGTCTACCAGAGTCTACAGGCAGCCATAGAACAGAAAACATTCTTTTCATTATTTCTGCTGTTTCTCTTCTCAGGTTTTTACTCACTCTAGTTAATGGGAGATATATCTGAAACACACAAGGGAAATAAAAAGGACGATGATAGAAATATCAGACAATTCTTGATAATAATGGGACACTGAAGATACAGCAGTGTGATTCATTGTGGTGTCTTGTAGTAAACACAGAAACAAAAGACTGTTCTTGAGGATTTTTTGCTATCTTAATTTAAAACTTGAATGAAGGCTAATGGGCAGCAAGAAAATTCTGCTATCTGCAACGTTATCCCCATATTTTAACATCCTAGGTGATGGAATTAGGAACCTGACTACATAATTCTTTGCTTGTAGTGCCACTTTGACCTTTATAAACATTTTCATTTTGTAAAGAAACAGTTCTCTCATTTTCAGTGGTAGAAGTGTTCCCTTTTTCTTTTGTTTGATTTTTTGTTGTTTTTTTTTTTTTCTTAAATACTATAAAATGCTCCTAGGTGTGCTCTCCCCCATCACCACACTCCAAATCTCTTATTAACAATTACTGATGTTTAGTATATGCAAGGAATTCAGGCGGAGACGTGATTTACGTGATTTACATGCCAGCTTATGGGGTTGTGTAAATGACCACACTTACAAGTGGTTACAGTGGCAATGAGTGGGAGCGTTTGTGTCAGCAAGATCCTGCTTATGGGTATGGCAGCTGAGGCAGAAAAAGGTTGAAAGAGGCAAGATGACGAATAGGTTAATAGTCAACAAGTGATTTACTGTCTGGTTTTATTTGCCTGATATCTGCTTAATACCACCATTTATTTTTAAGCATATAACAGAGAATTTTTCCTACCTTCACTTTAGCACCTTGTTAAGTTTGCCTTTTGTCCTCATTACTGGCAAGCTAAGGAAAAATCTATCACTTCCTTTGTGTCAAGTGATGAGGTAATACACAATCAAAGCAGAACTCAGTACATTTGAATTATGCATTTTAAGATTTCCAGTAGAATATTTTCTATAAATTAAGTTCTACTATCTCTAAACTGTTTTCATTTGTCCTTGCATGTGAAATTGATGTTTACATGCGTTGGCTCTCCACTGAACCCATCCACCACTTTTCTGATTTGTTTTGGGATATATTGTACTGCTTACCATCATTATTTGTTGACTTGTGACTATTCTAAAATATATAAGGGACTAATTTTATAAGATGCTGAGGGGCCACATGCACTATCTCCAAATGGTACTATGGCATAACAACATAGATTTGGATCAGTAATTTAACCTATACTTTCCCCCCTACCCCCAGCCCGGGCTTCTCTCCAAAATGACTTGAAGGTAACCAGATGAGAGCCACTCTGTGGATGCAAGTCTACATTAGTATGGAGGTGGCACGCTTATAATTTGTGGTTAGACACAGTACAAGAGTGTGTTATCATTATCAAAAAGCCAATGATCTTTTAAACCAGTATTTTCAGAATTGATTACTATTATCTATAACTATTCAGAGTAATTAAAAAACATCTGAATGAGCATAGTTTGGGCACTCAAACTGCAATAACAATAACCTGCAGTGATTCCATACACTAGCCATATGGCTCTAATTAAGGCATCTTAGTATTTGTGTTTACACACTAGAGAAAAAGAAACAGATACATCTTGGATGATAATTTAATCTTCCTCATCATTGTGCCACTATATTCCATAATTAAGGATATATGCACATCCTAACTGTGCTTTTCCACTGCTAATATCTACCATTTTCTTTTTAGTATGACAAATATTTGAATTTGATATAATTGCAACAGTTGGGCAAGGAGCTTTGTGGCACACTGACGCTGCAATTCCAAACCAGACCCCTGTCGTCAGCCAGCTTCTGCCAGGAAGCTTCCGTGATCTGGCTTTGTTTAGTGTCAGATAAGAATATTCTAATGAAAAATAAGCAAGCATTAGCACATAGTGTTATCAAATAATAGTTGTTTTTTCCTTTGACTTTCCTGGTCCTCATCAGTCTATTCTGGCTGCTGTGTTTATTTTGGAGAACTATAAAATCTCTTTATCATGTTTAAAATGGCTTAAATAATGTTTGAAATATCCAGAACTGCAAAAAGAACTTGAGGGTTTTTTCTCTCCATTTCCCTTCCTACTGTCTTTACATTTCCCATCTTTCCGTGTTTCCCTATTCCTTCATCCTTTGTGTTTGCCTCCCACAAATACAAATGATGTTCTTCACGTCTTCATGCAGCTCATATTCCTTTCATCACAGCTGTGCTATTTTCACTGCCAGGCTTGTTTTCAGAGCCCTACTTTTTACTTACTGTCTTTACTGAGATGTAAAGGAATAAGTAAGTTTTGAAAATTAATATGTTCAACTAATATGCATGGTTTTGTCCTTCTGTGGTGAGATTGCAGTGTTGTCTGTTTGCAGGAGTCAATTCATATAGATGTCAGCTTTACAGAATTCTGTACATTTTCTTTGTTCAAAATGGCTGCTGGTTTCCATTTTATGATGACTGCCTGTGCTGAACTTAAGTTCTTCCTGCTCTTTATTGACTTAATAATTATGGCAATTAACACACAGTTTTCATTAATAACTTTATTAATTGCAATGTAAGCATTTAATTAAATACATGATTAGGAATAATGCTAGCTATTTTTAAAAGGTCTTACCTACATTGTTAAGACTCTTCAGATAAAGACAAGACTAATGTCTTTGAAGAACATTAGTTTTGGTCAATTTTAATCCCTATTTTTTAGAAGATACTGTTTCATCAACCACTGTGTGGTAGCTAAAGGTAGATTATTAAAATGTTTTTCAAACCAAAGTTTTTCCTCAAAACTTTTGAGGGAAGTTTCCTATTTAGCATACTTTCAATGAAGTTCATACAGTCTTTCAATTAATTCAGCTTTGCTTTAAAAACTTTAGAAACTTTAAAGCTCAGACAGTTTAAAACATGCGTTTTTAAGAAATGTAAATCATTTGTTCAAGTCACTGGACTCTTTTTAGAACCAGTGTCCTTAGAACCAACATCTTTATCTCACTGGATGGACCGTCAGTTTTACTGATTTTGAAATATTTCTGATTAACTGTCTTCTTGTCTGGGTGGTAACTCCAGCCATTGTCTACTCCTTATTACATTTATGAATAAAGTTAAATATTTTCAAGTCTACTACTCAGTTAATACATGGAAAGAAACTTCTATGAAATAGGTGCACATTATTTTGGAAGACTTCCTGCCTTTAAAAGGAGGTAGTGTTTAAAAACGTAATTTCACAAGTTCCTCATGATCCTTAGATTTTCTGTGTATTGGATTTTAACATAAATGGTAAGTTTACTATTATACTAATGAAAATATCTTCTTGTTATATGAAGTTCTGTGTTAAAGTTTCTTCCCTAGAGCTTCATAGACTTGTCTTAATATTCAGTACTCCCATTTACCAGAGATTGGTGCACACAGCTCTGACATGAATATGCTTTGTAAGAATATATATTAATTGTTAGTGCATACTTGAAAATAATATTTGAAGACAGGAACTGAGGAAGTTTTATCTACCCGAAACTGCTGGGGAAACTTTAAAAAGAAAAAAACAATTGGTAATTTGCGTTAAATAGTCAAATTGAATTTTTGTTAGGACTAAAATATAAACCTGTATTCTAAAACTATAATAGGCTCCTATTAAAGATAGTGACCAAAATTTATTTTCCACAGCCCTTTTTCTTAAATACTTTTGATTAGAAGAAGTTCTGCAGCAATGCCAAGCTTTGTACCGGGAGGAAACATTGGGGCCAAAGTCCCAGGACTGGGATGTACCTCTGCATGACTTGCTGCCAAATCGCACAGTGGCTCAAATGGTGTTAGAGTTTTGCTCTCACCAACGCTCAGCTGCAGGTGCTTGGATTCAAGCAGGACCAGTGAAATTTGCAGGGTATTTGCTGTCTTCTGCAGTAGAGCCGAGTGCAGACATGAACTCCAGCCCTGATTCTGCCTCATACTTGAAGCTATGCTAGATCAACCTTTTGGTTTTCTTAAACTATCTTGGTGGTGGTATTTGAAGAAAGCAGGCTGTGTTGTACAGAAGCTCAGACAAGCTGTATTCTCACGTAAGCCATGTCCTCGTACATTGAGTTAGAAAAGTTTGCCTTCCCCGTAGCTTTTTTGCTCACTCTTGTTCAAATTTGGAGTTTTCCTTTCTGCATCTGGAAGAGCAACTTCTGAGTCGAAGTGCCAGCATAGTATCCTTACTACTAAACCTAAATTAGACAAATCTTCTATTTAAGCAGGTAAATGTATGGCTGTGGCTTCTGTATTTTTAATTGCACGGAATGTCCCAAAACATTAAAATGCCCTCGTGGAACCAGCTTTCAAAGCATTGTTGCTGCTGCTCGTGAATTATTACTACTAAGAACATCAATACTGGCGTATGATTTTCCAGCATGCAGGTGTCTGGCTGATCCATTGCTTAAATAAAGACATAGATCTAAACTAAAGTCAGTAATAGCAAGAAATGTCAGCCACTGTATTTCAGGACAACAGAAGAAAATGAGATTCCTTTGAAATTCGGGGGCAACGTGCCACATGTATAACTACTTATAAGGAAGGATTCAGGCTTTTTTCTTCCTCTTCTCCCATTCCCCAAAACGCTGCTGTGAGTGAATAAATGCCTTGCTCTGTTTAAATGTTGTATAATGCCTTGCCTTAAAGAACTTGCCTCCTGTTGCACTCACTAAAAAACCCAGACCCTAACTTGATGACTGAGGATCACTAAGAAAAGCAATAATGCAGTGTGGAGGTGAAGATGTTTGTCCTTGGTCTCAAGACTGTTGTTTATGTTAGAGGGGACATCAAATAAGATATTTCTAGGAAGGACCCAGAGCACCTTGTTTCCTCCTTTTTTTCTTTGAGATGGCTTTCCTGGTGCAGCCTCTGCAATAGGAGAAGGGCTTGTGTCCTTCCCCTGGAGCCCTGCCCCTCCTTTTAAAGGCTGAAATGTGGGAGTGGGTTGGGGGCTTATCCAAACTCCTTCAGTTTTAGTCCACTTCAAGACTCTATATAAATGAGCCTCTATTTTGAGCAGGAAAGGTGATGGGGACAGAAAAAAAACTCTGCCAAATGGCAGGGGCTGGAGGCAGGAGGAGAAGCTGGAAAGGGAAAGAGACTGGGGGAGAAGGGAACAATCTGGACTGAAACTGAACCTACCAATCGAGCCTGCCTCAAGCCTGTTGCTGAAACAAGCAATAGAGAAGTCACTATTAGCCTTATTGTCAGACAGGGGCTGGTTCCCAGGCTTCTGGGGTTGGTGAAGCCATCTGGGGATATTTCATAGCAGTGGGACCGTATGTGAAGGGATATTAAGCTGTTATCAGACACCTTTTCTGTCTGCTAGCTCTTTCTGCTGCAAAAGTATTGCTATGGAGGTAAGCCACAGAGTACCCTAGAGCAACAGTGGCAGGAACTTCTCTTTGTATTAGGCTTTCTATAGCCCAAAAAGAATAAAAAGAGCTGTATGAATGGGGAAGAGTCTGTTCAGTTAGCGTATTCCTCTTACCGTGACTGGAGTCATCCAGAATGAAAGTAAAAATTATCAAAGGTTTTAAAGGTGGTTATAATTTTAGTGATGCATTCTGCTCAATACTGTAAATAATGCTAGTACAGTTATTTTGCTACTATGACAGTAATATTTAACATGCTGGGTGAAAAGAGGAGAGTACTGCAATGCAGTCTTGCAGCTGATCTTTTTTCCTCAGATTATTCTGTGTAAAAAAGAGCTCTTTTTGTGAAATTATGATGGTAAGAATGTTGATGAGAGGTTGATTAAGCTATGGCGTATGATAGCTCCTAATTAGATAACTGTCCTCAGGCAGAAACTGAAAACCCAAGAATTTTACTGCAGCAATAAATGCTTATCATTCAACCAACAGTAACCAGCAAAAACTGCCAGACTGGAGAAGAAAAGATTACTTTGCACTTTAAAGGGTTCAGAATGTGGCAGTCAACGTAAAAAAGGTAAATACACGGTAGCAGAAATCTGAATACTTGCTAATGAAGCAATGTAATTGGGCACATTCTGTAAATATATGTTAATGGTGCAAGCTACATGTACCGTAAAGTGGCCTGCAGGCTATAAAAATATTTAATTTCTGATTGAATGTATTATAATTTATTGGTGGTGAGCTAAATTTGATATCCATAAGGCTTCTGGTGATAGACCTCCTTGTTATCCAGTGACTCTTGAACAGCTGTTAAATACATATTTCAATATATTTGCAGAGTGCAGATGCAAAGTTTGCAATCATGACTCTCACCTGGGGAATTAAACAAGTTAGAAAAAACACAACTTAGAAGTGGTCAGAATAATAATTCTGAATAATGAATTAATTTTTTGAATATGTTAAAAATAACAATCTGTAAATAGAGCAAGATATTAAATTTGTCCTAGAAAACACATTACTTCTGATTGTTCTGGCCTCTAGGAGTAGATTTTGGCAGTACCAGCCATATGATACTCTTCTGGCATGTTTCCAATGGGAGAATCCAATGTTAGCTGACAAGAAAATCCTGGAAGCTCCTGGTTGGGCCCTGGTTGCACTTAATTGCCCTGATGAGCCTCACCTGGGCCTTCACCTGCCCCTGACCTGGGGCCAGGAGACCCATGTAAATTTGGGCAGGACTCTGTCTGTTTACCCTGACCTGCCTGGTGGTTCAGTTAGTCCCACACTGTCATGTGTCCTAGGCTATAAGGTTAGAGGAAGGTTTAAAAAGGGACTTTATTTTTCTCTTCATATTTTTGGGTTTTTTTGGCTCATGCTGGTAGGATCATTGTGGAATAGCAATAGACAGATATTTTTGTTGGGAGAGAAAAGCTAGTATGGAAATAAAGCAAAACCTTGGCTCTGTTTAAGCAAGTGAGTTGTATAAATCCCGACTAAGGTACCCAGGCTGCTGCTTCTGGCCTTGTGACCATTGGGTAGTTGCAGAGGCTTCTGTTTGCTCCAGGGTGCAGCGCAGCTCTGTTGAGAACTTCTGGTTTCTTGCACCCACTGTGGGGGGTCGGATGGAGAAACCATTTGTCCTGGGATGTTTGGCACTATGCACTAGCCGTCTCATGCTGAAATAGTGTTGGAGCTCCTGGTGGTGTACTTTGAGGACTCTGCCCTCAGGAGCTGGGGGCAAGAGCTTGAATTGTTCACTGCCACATCAGCTGGGGTCATCTCTAATATGCTGCTCCGTGTACTGGGGGAAGGGAAAATTTGGGTATTGTCTTGTAAGACAAAAATTCTGTACGTTCCTTGACTCCAGTGACTTATTTAAACTGGCTGAGGACTTGCAAAAGCAAACAGGCTGGCTTGGAGGTCTGTAGTGGAAAGCCTCTCTTTTATGTGACTTTTATCTGCTCCTTTGTCCATTGGCTTTTCTTTTTTTTTTTTTTTTATTTCCTCTGAGGCTGGTAAAAGAATATTGGACTACTTTTTATTTTGTGACTGAGATTTTGCATGCATTTCAGCTGGCTATTTCTATGCAATTTATTCATGAAATTACACTATGGGCATGCCTGGGTTTCTGAAATGCCATTGTCCAAACCAGTAATTTATTTAGGATGGGAATGCTGTGCTTGTGTACTTAAGAACTATGCTACTGTAAATAATAACTAAATTTCATTGTTTTTATCATTTATGCAGAGCAGTGAGCAAACATTAAAGAAATAAGTAGCAGCAGGGTAAGAAAAAGGGAAGGACTGAATGTAGAGGAGATTGCTTTAATTAAAATCTGTGAGAGCCTCTGATTTTTTTGATGTTTTAAATTGCATTGAGCTGCAATGTAATTTAATTTTGAAGGCATCTTAGTAGTCCATTCTTGCGTATTGACTGATTATCTTTTGCTCCATATACAAAATTGGAATAACCATTTACCTTACTGTTGGAAAAGTGAGTTCTGCAGCATAGCTTCTGCTTTTCAAAAATATTTTCAATCAGTAATCAAGACAACATCAGTTACCATGAATTAATGGAATAAAACTCTAGTGGCTGCAGTGGGTTAATAGAAGTGCAGTTAAATCTTGCACCAGAAATAAGTCTTAAGTGAGCTATTACTGCACATCAGGAAAATGTTCAGCAGCCCCAAATTAACTTTACATTTTCTTGCTCATTTAATTTGGATTTTTCTTGCTGCTTTGCACCTAGATAAGTATGTGTAGTACTTCGAAATCCAGTTGTGTTGGCATGGTTTTGACCCACCATTGACTGATTTCAAGGAATCTTGTTTTGCTCGATTCTTTTCATTATGACCTCCGATGTTTCATCCTATCAGAAAACTCACTGATCATCCTTCTGTAAGTGAGTTATGATAGCTTGGCCTGAGTTTGCAAATGATGTTTGGACTTCTCCTTTTGTCAGCTAATGTTTGTCATCACTGAGTCCCCATGATCTGCTGTTGAGGAGCCTCAAGGCTGGGTTATGCCAGGTAGCTGGTGGTGATGGAGGTATCCTTTAGGAGGAAGGGGGGAGTACCTTAGTGACAACAAGGAGCACTGAGGAGTGTGCTTGGGCCACCTGATTTCAGCGCCTCTGCCCATTGTATGGTCTCACCATAGGTGGATGCAACCTCTTCTTTTTGTGGTGGGAATTTCCTGGGGCATGTGGCTTGCCAAACTGTGCTGGGAAAGCATACCACACTTTTGGGGCATAGATCAAAGTATTTACATTAGTGTGCAATTTTATGTATACACACATGCATAAGGGAGCAAACCAGGTCAGTAAAAACATAGGAGTACAGCATTAGCTTCTGAGAAAATACATTACTTCAACATAGCTAATTTGCCATCTTTATAACTGAAATTTGGAGCTCTGAAACATTTTTATGTAGAAAGTAATGACTGTTCTTTCACTTTCAAGACTTATCTATTGGAATTAATAATTGTCCTGGGAAATTTTGTGTTTCTTGAATACGAAAAAATGTTGTAAAAGCAAGCTTGTTCTCAGGCTGTTAATCATTCAGATCAGGTACTGCAGCATTACAGCTACTGGTTCTTGTTATTTGTGGGCCAGCTGTGTGTTTTTCTGTCTGAATTAGACTTACCTTCTGTGATTTCAAAGTTAATCATAGAATGGTTTGCGTTGGAAGGGACCTTTAAAGGTCACCTAGTCCAAGCCTGCTGCAATGGGATCTTCAACTAGATCGTGTTGCTCAGAGCCCCATCCAGCCTGGCCCTGAATGTTTCTAGGGATGTGGGGCATATACCACCTCTCTAAGCAACATGCTCCAGTGTTTCCTCACCTTCTTTTTAAAAAAAAATTCTTCCTTATCTAGTCTAAATCTATACCTTTTGGTTTAAAACCATTCCCCCTTGTCCTATCACCATATGCTCTTGTAAAAAGTCCCAGATTTCTTATAGCCCCCTTTAGGTACTGGAAGCTGCTCTAAGGTCTCCCCAGAGCCTTCTCTTCTCCAGGCTGAACAACCCCAACTCTCTCAGCCTTTCCTCATAGGAGAGGTACTCCAGGCCTCTGACCATTTTGTGGCCCTCTAGACCTACTCCAACAGGTCCATGTCTTTACCATGCTGCGGACTCAAGAGCTGGATGCAGTACTCCAGGTGGGCTCTCACCAGAGCAGAGTAGAGGGGAAGAATCTCCTCTCTTGATCTGCTGGTCACACTTCTTTTGATGCAGCCCATCAAGCCCATCAAACAGTTGGCGTTTTGGGCTGCATTCCCAGGTCACGTCCAGCTTTTCATCACTAGTATCCCCAAGTCTGGAGGTAGCAGCAGGGCTGCTCTCAATCCCTTTGTCCCACAGCCTGTATTGGTACCTTGGGTTGCCCTGACCCAGGTGCAGGACCTTGCACTTGGCCTTGTTGAACCTCATGAGATTCACATGGACACACTTCTTGAGTTTGCCCAGGACCCTTTGGGTTGCATCCTGTCCTTCAGGCATGTCAGTTGCACTACTCAGTTTGGTTGTCTCTGAACTTGCTGAGGGTGTGCTTGATCTCACCATCGATATTGCTGATGAAGATATTATACAGTACTTGTCCCAGCAGGGCTCCTGAGGGAAACCACTTTTCACTGATCTGCATCTGGATTCAATAAATTTTGACTTTTTCCGATTTGTACCTCTTGTAAATATTCACCTTTTTGTTTTGTTTTGTTTTGTTTGTCCCCTTTCACACTAAACTATTTTAATTTTCTTTGGTGCTAAGATTTCCCATTATTTAAATGTTTGCACAGCTGTATTATGGCTGTTAGCCCTTTACTGCGTGTTTTGTAGATTATCTACCACAGCTATGTTATTTAAATAAAATTATTTTACAGCTGGAGCTGTTGCTCAATAAATATGGTTCTCATGTTTTTTCATGCGATTCCAAATTAATTGGATCTGCAATCTAACTTCTTCAATGCTTAAAAGTCTTATTGGGCAATGTCTTAGGGACTTTCCTGTTTATTTGGAGCTAATTAGACTTGTGAATTAATTGCAAGTGTGAATTCTGGCATGTTCAGAATATTTTTGTATACTCTAGAAATGAAAATGCTAGAAAAGCACGTAGTATTTTGAACATATTAATCTTAATGGATGATACCCAATCTATAGAAGCGTAAGAGGAAATTGTTTTAAGCGTTAAAAAAGCCATGCAGTATATACCTGTGGTAATAATTTTTGGAAGCTTTCAACATTGATCATTTTACTATATGCAGCAGCTTGAGCTGATACAAAGTGTGTTTAGTTTCATGAAGCTACTGTGCTTGGAAAGTCTTAGAAATTTTTTGTCTTGCTTGCAAGAAAAAATAGATCCAATGCATACATTTTCTCCTAAGTGGTTTTTTAGAAGATTCAGTAACAAGAAATAATCTTGAAGATTCTTATAGAAGGATTAATCTGCAGCAGTTCTGTAAAAACTGAAGCACCTTAATTTCTTGTAATTTTCTTTTAGATAGACACAGTTGCTATATATTGTGGGGTTTTTGCAAGGAGTATCTGTAGTGTTACTCCATCAGGCATCTAATGTATCCTGGCCTTTGATCCATGAGATGAATGTTGAAGTGCAAAGCTCACATGGAAGAGGATCCTGGAAATATCCTTAAATCTATTCCTAACCTTCAAATTGATTTTTTGGTTGAAATAGGTTAAAACAAACATGGCAGCAGATTGCTTGGGTGTTGTGGTTCATGCAGCTGCACCTCTTGTTGCTCCAAAGTAAGCAGGCCAAGGGACTTTGACATAAAAGGGGAGGGTTCCTGGCAGTTTCTGTAAAGTGGAAGGGGAGCAGGTCCAGCGTGAGG
The DNA here is from genome assembly GCF_004027225.2 of Strigops habroptila. Taxonomy (NCBI): domain Eukaryota; kingdom Metazoa; phylum Chordata; class Aves; order Psittaciformes; family Psittacidae; genus Strigops; species Strigops habroptila. Next base: position 35,604,927 of record NC_044281.2, read on the forward strand.
AGATGGTCTTTTCTGGCGGATGTACTTTATGTTGATGTAGAACTTGTATTCTGAAGAAACTCAGAACTAATTACTGTGCTGTGTTAATGTGAACTAGGGTAAGATGAGCATCACAGGAAAATAAATCCATGGGCACTCTGACCTCTGAAGGAAGTCTGTTTGGACTAGTTTTTGACATAAGTGCGTGCTGGGGAGACAAAAGGGGTGAGTGAGAAGTCTTGTGCAAGGCCAAGATGACAATCTGGGCAGTGGCTGCCACATGCATGATGCAGGTCAGGAGTGGGGCATGTGTGACCTTTCACAAGGTGCAGCAGGGCTCGGCCTTCCATGCCAAGGAGGAGGGGTATGGATATGGGCAGGCTAATGACCATTGTCAGTTGGGCACATGAGCAGCCCCATCTTCACCCTTTGGGAGCCTTAGTTTCTAGCTGAGGTTCCAGAATTGCAGTGGCTTGTGCCACGCTTGTGTCTCTCCTGGCATTTCTCACAGGTTTATTTTTAAAAGTGATAATAGAGCTTGTCCAGGTGATACCCTGCTGTACTGCTATCAGTCAGTGTCTTAACTACCTTGCAGTCACTGATCTGTCCATCCAGTTTCTCTCTGTCAGCTCCATGACTCCCCCATGCTTTCTGTTTCCAGGATAAAATCTATCTGGAAGAAAGAATCAATCATTTACCCAGTATTTATGATCCTGCCGCTGTCCCTTTACAGCTCTTCACCATCAGCAGCAGAAAGTATAGATAGTCTAGCTTGTGTCAGTTGTTTCTCCTACATTTCCCTGCCTTGAAGCGTTGCGTGTCTGCCCTTTTGAGTGGTGAGCAAAGGCATCCTTCAGCTTCTTTCTGCTAGTATCTTTGTGATTCCCAATGTTCAGGGCCTCTGGTTTCCTCTTTAACAGACTCCCTAAGTACCTACTCACTGCTCTCCAGTACTGATGTTTTATGACTGTGTACTTTTGCTTCCTAGGGCAGCATTGTGGTACTGGCAGCTCTGCTTCTTCTCAGGCTTTTGGGGCACCCAGGCAGACTCTCCATGGGGTCCTCTCAAGCTGTGTAGCTACGCTCCATGGTGTTCAACCTTCCTACCTGCCTGCTCCTTTGCTCTGTTCCCGAGCTTATTCCTGTCCCCTCTACCACTTTGGTTCCTAATAACTAGAAGTTCTTACTTAAAACTGCTGTGGTTACAGCTGTTAACTTAAATTTTGCAGGTAAATGGAGCTATTACTTTCATGCATCCAGAAATCATGAGTCGTGCCTTCAGAACTCTCTTTATGTTTGTTGTTCTTTATTGATTCATGCTTTTTGGGTTTTTTTTGCTCTCCCTTATTTTAACATAGAATTGACATAATTGTCTATAAATAGGAAGAGACCTAATCCAATTCTGAATTGCTTTAAACTCAGGGAAGCAAATGGATGAAAGCTTGTCCATCTCTTTTTAATCTCTATTTAAAGTTTTGCTGAAGGCAGAAAGAGGCTTTTTTGGGGAGGGGGGAGCCTTAAAAAATTGAGGTTTTTCTCCAGTTCCAACTCCAGCAGGTTAAAATTTGTTTCTATCACCTAAGACTTCTAGTACTGAGATGCTTTAAATAAACCCTAGGGCTTTAGATGCTTAAAGAAGCCTTTAATTGTTTGAGGTTTGCTTTTTTTCTCTAATTGTAGCTGTTCTATAAGAACATATGCTTGTACTCTAGATGCTTTTAAATTCAGCAGTTTTCCTTTATCTGAACTACTTCAACTATATTTGTGTATTTTCTGTTTTGCTTTTATGAGTCGCAGTATCCAATTCTCTGAAGCGTTATCCTGGTCTTTTATCTCTCTGTAAAGTGCTAGGTGATACCTTGTATGCAGGATGTTTTATTAAATTGAATTTGTTTGCTTTGTATTATACCACAGATCCTTTAGTCTCTGTAAATCTTATCCTAGACAGGTCTGTCCCTCCCTCCCTCCTTCCTTCCTGTCCCCTTGCTCCCCTTTTTAATCCAGATATCTCTTGGATGAAAGGCATTGCTCTTACACAGCTATTGTAAGTGGAGATCAGACATCCATGAATTTGTGGTATTTCCCTAGTGAACACAGTTGTGCCTTTTTGTAGCTTTCATCAGAGATACTTTACAGAGTGGAAAATTCTTGAGCTTAGGTTAGAGATAGTGGTGGAAGCAGCAGCAGCAAAGAGCAAAGTTGTATGCATGAAAAGAAATGAGATCTTCCTAAGAAGAATGGAGGGGCCAGAAAAGATCGCTAATTGTTAACCTCTATCCTGGAAGGGGCCTTTGGAAGAAATGGCCACTGCAGCCTTCCTGTGGCAGGCAGAATCTGAAGGCAGGTGGTTTGTTTACCAATAAAACTTTTTCTTCAAAATGTAAACTTTTTAAACTTTTTTCTTATTATTCTTCCAGGGTGGAACAAGATAGACTAAATCCTTTTTCATTCTTCCATTTTTTAAGCCTTTTCATTCTCAGCAGCATTAAATGTAAGATGCTTTAAAATTTCTTCAGGATTTTCAGGAACTACTTGAGATTGAAAATAAAAGAAACCCAGTGTGATTCTTGTGCTGAGTTTGTGCATCTAAAATGTTCTTTATTTGGAAACAGAGCAATTGTGCTCTGGTTTTCTCTTTAACAGGCTCCCTGAGTATCTGTCACTGCTCTCTAGTACTGATGTTTTATGACTCTGTATTTTTGCTTCCTAAGCAAATTTATGCAAGTAGAAATCGTTAAAAGGGAGACTGCCCTGCCTAATGACAACAGCCTTCAAAGGAAACCAGCATCTTACATTATTTTGGAGAAACATTATTTCTCAATCTCTTAATTATTACAATATGTTGCAATTGCAGAACCCCACCTTATGATCTTTATTTCGCAACTTACAACTTTTCAAATTTTTAGACTAGAACTTGAGGTTATAAAATAAGAAGTGTCAGAGCTAAATAAAAAAAGCAGAAAATCAAACTCCATCCAATCAAACTTCAGTTCACAATAGCCAAAGAAATAGGAAGTGGATATTACAATTATCAGTTGAAGAAAAATGACCTGAGGTCTTATTCCAGTATCCTGCAGAAAAGCACTAGTAGTCCTTAGTAAAATGAGTGCTTTGGCGTGGTTTCGTGGTTTTTTTATAGACCAGTATTCCTTTTGTGGATGCAGCTATGATGAATTCATATAGCAGAGCTGTTAAAATGTCCATCTACTCTTTTCTCTTAAATTAAGTGGACAATAAGAGAATGAAAAATATTTTCATATATGTAATTCTGCTAAATATCAACCACCCGATCAAACAGTTTGCATTCCCATCTTCTGTGTTCCTTTTTGAAAACAGCTCTTTATTTCACTTGTTAAATTTTAAAACCACTTTTGAAATGGAAATCAATCCCTAACTTAATTTAAATCTAAAATTGCTTGCATATCAGGTCAGTCTGCTCTCCTTCAGGCATTTTATTGTGAAGTACCAATTAGGGACATAATTAACTTGTGAATTCTATGTGGTTTTTATATTTCACATGTACTATATATAGAAAAACATGTATGAATATCGTATGATTTATGCATTTCAGAAGTTAAATTGCCTGTCATCATATTCCAGCCCCCCTGTGCACTTGCTTCATTCTCATTGGCTTGTTAAGAATACAAAAAGGAATTAATAATGTAGACATCATTTGTATTAAAAAGGGAAAATGAATCTATTGGGCATTTGTTCATGTTATGCTGCAAAGATCTTCACATAATTATACCTAGGAGATAAATAGGTGCAGATTTTCAAAGTAAGATGTAGGCTATTGGGTTCCAGACCAAATTTAAGCTGTTATTAAGACCTGATGCCTCAAACATAAGACATGCAGGAAATTTTGGGTCATGGTAATCCTACCAAGGTTTCTATCCTCACTCCCTGAACCAATCTCTTTTGTTTATTAAACTTGTTTGTGTGTCACAGTGAGGTTAAAAGAGGCTAAAGGATTTTCTCTGCCTTCATGTGATAGGCATCACCTTGGGGATTTAGTCAGGGAGGTGAGTGCTCACAGCTTCAGTTTGGGTTGAAAAACTGACATTTCTGAATGAGTCTTTAACAGACTTGTACTTCTGTAGAGGCTTTTGTAATTACGTAAGCATCATGTAGTACTTCAATGGGTACTAAAATCTGAATAACACATATGGGGTTTTTTTTGGTAACAGCTAATCTCTGTCCTAGTGTGCTGCTTGTACAGGTGAGATATTCCATCTATTAATTCCATACAAGCTACTACATACTACTTCCTCTCTACCCTCTAATTCGTATTACCTTTAAAAACACAGATTTAATTATAACAATTTTACTCTCAAGATTAAATATATACTTGCCCAGAGAAGAAAAGATAATAGAATAAAAATCAGTTAAGCAAAATCTAAATTAAATTCGAGCTATATTGAAACTGAATGTGGTTCAAATAATGATCACAAAGAAAAGAGGGTAGGTGCTTTGCTTATTGGGTTGGAGGAGAAATAAATACAATCAGTGACAGTTAAACAGCTTTTATGTACAGTAAGTTTTTTAGCTAGATGAACATTTTAGTTATTCTGTGAAGAAAATATATCCAAAGAAGTTGCCTGCCTGAAGCAAAACCGAGTCATGCAGAATGGCAGAAAGGAGGGTTCCTGCAGCGCCTTGCAGGGTGCTGGCACCTCCAGCCCTGGTGCAGGGAAGTGCTACAGGGTGGCTGTGTCAGACCTGGTGTGGGAGTGACTGGGCTTGAGCATGGCAAAATCATGAAGGTGACAGTTTTGCGTCAAAGTCCTGAGAACAAATGAGCCCACTGAAGGCTTTGCCTGAAGAGACGGGGTTCACTGTAGTTTTATGACAGACCCTGTGTGTCTGCTTGAAGGAAAAAATGCTCAACTTTGGTAATTAAATTGAGGTTCCTGTTCCCTTTCTAAACTGAAGGTCCTTGAGGATTAAGGTGAAAGTTGCTGCTTTTTTAGTTAAATAGGGACATGTCTCTGGGTCAGTGTTTTCCCAGGTGTGCAAAGGATAGATTGTTGGTGTCAAGATGCATTTTATTTAGCAGTGGCTGCACCCCTCTCAAATAGTATCATCCCCCATGCACAGTAGGAGTGCTTCTTGACCTGCCTCTGGGCCATGCTGGGCAGCTGGACTTGCCTGGCACCTCTACTGCTTAACTGGCTGTGCCCTTTGAAGCTGCTTGTGGTTGTGGTTTCCCCTTGCTAGCAGCAGGATGGTGTGGGGCAGCTACCTCTGGTGGGAGGGCATCTGCTGCCACTGAGCCATCTCGCCTTGTTGTGGCCCTTACCTAGGGGTAGACATGCAGATCCTCATACCTTGGAGTGTAATGAAGGCTCCTTAATGTAAATGAGAAACCCATTTGTGTTTCAAGGCCTTAAGGAAAAGGGAGATCTTGGTACTGTGGTATAGGAAGAGGGAAGGGGGGAAATAATTCCCATTTTAGTGTGAAAAGAGAATACCCTAACAGAAAGGAGGAATCTTTCTGGTATATGGATCGCAAGGCTCATGGGCATCAGTGCCATTGCATCAGCACTCTCTTCAGGTTTGGTTACATACTGTTTTAAGAACATCTGTCCCAAGACTGAAAAGTGGTTGTGTCTGGCAGTGGCTGCTAGCAGGTGCCTGGGAAACAGAGCAAATGAGTAGAAATGATGCTCCTGAAAACTGCCAGGTTCCTGGAATGGATCAGAGGTGTCTTCAGGCAGAGGTGATGGCACCTTTGCACTTAGGGCTAAACGGGTTTTTTTTTTTAATTTATTAACTGATTGCTTGCTGGCTCTATTTAAATGTAGCATCTGCAGAAACCAGGGCAATTAAGCCAGTCCAGTCATTTTTGTGAAATCTTTCAGTTTCTTTGGTTTGACTCTACCATCAGATAACTTCACTTAGTGTCCCCTATTTCTTATATGTGAGACAGTTAATACTCATTCCTTATTAATTTTCTCATGTCACTACTGAGTTGACAGACCTTGTTACAGTGCTGCTTTGTCCTGATTCTTCCAGATGACAGCCTTAATCTGCCTAACTGTTCCTTGCACTGAAGTGCTTCCAATCACACACTCTACCTTTCTACTTTCCTAAACACACAGTACAGAAAGAGAGGCTGGATCTATGCATGGTGTTTGAGAGGAGGGTTGAGCTGAGTGCTGACTTGCTGATTTGTTTTCTATTTCTCTTCTAACTCACAGGCTTTACCCCCCCCCCCCCCTTTTTTTTTTTTCCTTCTTTTAATTGTTCTTTTGGCCAAAAGTGAGAGTTGAACTGGTGTTGGCAGCTATTGAGCATGCATGGTAGTGACTCGGTGGATTATATACCTAGTTAGAGTGACTTCTTTCATCAGAGCATGACGTGGGATTCAATATTGCTGATCAGTGATAGTTCCATAACAGAAGCAAGGCTAATGGAATTGTATTTGGTTTTGTTAGAAACACCAAATTTGCTGAAGGTCACCATAGCTCTCAAAATTCAGAGGGTGAGGGTTCACATCTCAAACTTCTTTCCTTCAGGATAAAGGTTTGTGGGTAATGGGGTATTACAAAGAGATTCATATTACATAATACCTAACCTGGAGTGCAGCAAAACTGATTTCATTAATTCAAAACAAAACAAAATCCAAAAAAACTTTGTCTTCAGTAGTACTTTTCTGCTACTAATTTTCACACTTTGCAAAGGTACCAGTAGGATACACAGTTAATTCAGTCCTGCCCATCTGCTGGTTCCTGTTTTGGCTAATGCATTAAAAATTTACTTCTCTAAGATTCCTTCTAGGCTGCTATTTATTAATGGATTAAGAATGGTCTTTTGAAGTGAACAGCATGTATGCAGCAAACCATTTTGTTCAATTTAAATGAAAAAGAATGAAAGAAGTGCTGTTAGCCTACTTCTTTGAAGATGTTTTGGATTCAAACATTCAGTTTGAGGTATTGCTGTACTTTTTTTTTTTTCCTTTTTTTTAATATCATGCCCTCAAAACAAAGCAAATTTTAAGGGTTTTATTTTACCTTTTTATGTGAAGGTTCTCTTCTTCAAAGACAAAACTATCTGAGGGACAGGTAATGCTTGTTGTGCACAGCCTCATGGTCCTGCTACATGAGCACAGTCTCTGCTGCTCTCTGCTGTAGCAGCAATACTGCCATGGGAGCCTGCTCTGCTCCTTCGCCCAGAGGGCACAGGTGGCGCTGTCTATATCCACTCTATGACCACCAGGATGGATGTGCAGCTGTAACAGCTGCCTCTCTAGTTTGTGCTGGTAGGGAGGTTTCTGGGCAAGTTTGCAGACAGGTGTTCCTGGAAGGAAACCTCGTTATTTCCTGCTGCTGGAAATCCTCTGAAGACAGGAGAGATGTATACTGGGCTCCCATCTGCCCCTGTGGCAGGGAAGATGGTGCTAGAGCTTGCCTGGAAGTGTTGGCACACACCTTGGGAGGTGTCTGTCCCTGCAGCATGTGAAAGGTGGCAACATCTGTAGTTTTGGATGGGTAGGTTTGTAGGTAACTGTTACTTGCCTTCAACGTATCGTGGGAATGTTCAGTGGTCATTGTGAGAGGACAAGTAATGTGTCAGAGGACCAGTAGTGTCCTAGGCTTATTTGGCTGCCACACTTTTTGTATAAATCCAGTAGGTCCAAATAAAAAATTAGAACAGAAGTAGTAAACCCTCATGTATGCACCAGGACCAAGAATACCTTCTGATCTTCTGTAAGGATCACCAGTCCCAAATGATATTTAGTACTCCTCTTAGTTCCCACTAGGTGATTGTGGCAACTGGAACCATGACAAAGGAATGAGAATAGAAGCGACAGTGTGAGGAAGAACAGTTCAGCGGAGCTTTGTTTAGCCTCAGGTTTTCTATTAACAAGGTATATTGTGTACTTGGCAGAGGCACTCAGAGTGCAATGAAAAGCATCAAAAAACAAGTTGGTGTAAGTAGAACAATAACAATAGATTTCATATGAGTGGAACCTTCCTTTTCATAATGAAATACTACCTGTGGGATTTGTGTGCACTGGCTTGAAGAAAGCATGAGAAATCTATGGGAAAGGACTGAGGGGAGGCTGTCCTCCCCCCTAGGCTTGTATTTGCTTCAGTGCCTAAATCAATCCTTTCGGGAAGAGCATGGAGGCTGGGGATGACTTCTGTAATGTGCTTTACTTTCTGCATGTGTCTCCCAGCTACATGGCATAGTGATTGTTCGAAAGCATAACGGTTATTACAGCTATGCATTATTCACAAAGAGAAAAAAAGTGTTAATTATTTCTGCTTGATACATTCAGTGTTAACCCGCTGTTGTAATAATTCCCTCCCCTTCTCTTCCCCCCCAGATTTCTGGAAGGTTTTTATTTCTTTTTCCTAGGAAATAGATCATTTCTAGTGATGAAATTGCAGTTCTTTACTGCATTCCTTTTTAAAAACAGTGGGTCCAAATGCTACAGCTGAAAAAATTCTGTGGCAAAGAACTATTCATTTATCTGTATAAAATTAGAGATGAAACCAGTATGTTTAGCCTGCCAGGTAAAGAAATAATTGATAAGATTCAATCACTAAAGAAAAAGAGTGCTGTGAGTATAACCCCCCCCAACCTTAAATAAGATCATTCAGAGTGAAAATACAGGACAATTTGATGGATGCTCAATACTATTTTCGCTGCAATACTCCATCAGTATAAATAAGCTAAAAATGAAGATTTAAGATGGAAATTTTCATCAGTCCTTAGAAATACAAGGCAAAGGGTGTAGAGCCAGCATCTGACAACAAAGTGGAAAGAATAGAAATGAACCGATTCTGAATGGACTGGGTACTTAACAATTTTTTCTTGATTCCTATTTTGCCTTGCTGTACCAGGAAATATCTATGTGGAAAGCTTCATTAAAAGTGTTTAATTCTTCCTTACCAGAACTGCTTTCTATATCATCTGCTCCAAAGTGGAAAATTCATTTCATGTTCACCAAAAGATGGTTATGAATGGAATGGCATTGCTGAGCATAGTCGACTTCGGGGGGGCACAGTGTTGATGACCAAGTGAGGGATGAGCTTGAGGGCTGCTGGAGCAGCTGTGGCTTGAGTAGACCCTCTATGTTTGCATCTCCTTGCTTTCTGTGAGCAAAGAAGTCTGCACACATCTTTGTGCAACTTCCCCTGCTTTGTGCAAATCTGCAGTCCTGCTTGTAGCTGAAGCATTCACCCAGTAAGTGAAGCTTTTGCATTGGTGATAGTTTGCCATTAGCTGTCAGAACAGATACAAGACCATTTACACCAGCACTTCAAAGCTACGATGAAGGAGCTCTGTTTGCAATTCAGACATGAGGCACACGGGCTTCTTATATTTGCTCAGTATTCCCAATTCACCATTACACTGTGGCTGCTCTGTGCAGTCTGTTTTGATCTGCTCCCATCTGCTTCAATCTGATGTTTTTTTCTGAAAAATGAAGCTGGCGGTGTGTGATTGTTGCAAAGGCGATCAGTTACTGAAGCTCTAAAAGTGTTCTGTCGTGTAGAGATGGAGTGTGCTTCTACCACTCTGCTGCATTTCTTCCACGCCTTAACATTGTACAGGTAAACTACACCACGGGCTATTGGCACAGACTTAAACTGGCACTAATAAAGCAGCTCCAGCAGATCTGCTGTTGTACATAAGGACAAATCAGTCTCCCTACTATATTTCTTGTTTTGTGAGGGGACTTTGTTAGTAAGAACGGGTAACTGGTGATGCGTGAGTGGCTGGAAAATGGTATTGGGTAAATAGTCGTAAATGGTCAAGTGTGAAGGAGGACAGATACTGACTTGGAGTTCCTCAGCAGTCTGTCCTGAGCCTGGTACTGCTCAGTGCTTTGGAGTTTTTTGTTTTGTTTTTTCTTACGGGTTTGTTTATTTGTTGGGTTTTTTTTGGTGTTTTTTTCTTCTGGGGGCGGGTATGTGTGTGTGAATGACCTGAATGAAGGAATAGAGAGTATATTTAAATTAGCACATAATACCAAACTTGAGGAAATAGAATTCCAAATGAACTGGATGAATTGCAGAAAGCTTCCCCCTGCACCCCTCCCAAGCATCCAGTTTTACTGGTACAGCAGATTTAACAGATAGAAGTGTAAGAACAGCATTTATGCAGACATGGGGTACAGAGTAGCTCTTCAGAAGACAATGCTAGGAGTTACTATGCTCTGTTCACTTGAACCTCAGTGCGAGCCACATTAAGCTTTTGTGAAAAATATTAACTCTGCTAGGATATACAAGGGAGATGTATTTGTCTGCAAGACAGGAGGAGTCATCCCCCCACTGTGCTTGTTATGCTGCCAGATGCAGCCTGGAGTATTGCAGCTAGTTCAGGCTTCAGTCTTGCAGCAGGTTGCAAACTAGGCAAAAGTAGCCTGGAGAAAAGCAATGAGTGATCAGAGGTAGATGATACATGGTCTTAGAGGGCCTGAAAGAACTGTGTTCTCATAGGCCTGCAAATATAAAATTAAAGGGGGAGGTTTGGAGATGACATCAACTTTCAGATGCAAGAGAGACCTGTGGAGTGCCAGATAATGACCTGCTCTGTCCCCCTTCTCTAGGAACAAGAAGCAATGCACTAGAGTTACTGCAAGAAAGACATGGCTAGACACCGGAGGAAACATCCTGGTGATAAAATAATTGATTTAAGGGGGGAAAAAAAAAAAAAAAAGGCTTTTGGTTCTTGGTTCACGCTATAGGCACTGGGCCAGAAATCACAGGATCGTCCCAGAACAGCCCAAGTTGGAAGGGAGCTAGAAAGGTAATTTGTTCCAAGCTTTTACCGGAAAGGGAGCCTAGATGAGATTTTCTAGCTCCCTGTCTAGTTGTGTCTTGAAACTGCCGGTGGTGGTGTCTCTGCCACATCCCTGGGGAGATTGTTCCAGTGAATGATTGTAATGAATGTAAAAAAAAAAAAAAAAAAAAAAAAAAGTGATGAAAATCATAACGTAGGTTTATAATGTTACAAACCTGTGACTTGCTGTTTCAGAGGTAGGGTTGAAAACACCTTAACGTCTTCATTTATAAAAAGAAGATGGTATTTTCTGCATTTGGGGGAGATAGGATGTTTATAAAACATTTTGTGTAGTAGAGACTTAGAATTGCTTGCCTTTCGCTGCTGTCTTCAGGAACAAAATTTTCTGCCAGCTAATACATGACAAAACCCTTACATGGCATTGGGAGGGAAAGTATCCATCTGTTGCTGCATTAGGCTTCAGATCTAACTGTGGTAGACCCTGAATATTTCCATGTACTTTAGCAGTAGTTTAGGCCTTCAGCAGGTATATTTTGACAATACCAGTATCGGCTACCAGATGTAAATAAATACTGCTTACTTCTACCTTTCAAATCTCCATATTAATAAATACTGTATTCCCCTGAATTAAAATTATACTTTGTTCCTCTGACATAGCAATTACAGCATGTACATGTGACTCTTCGTTTATTATTGTCCAACTTCAGGCTTTGTAAAAAATTAATGTTTTAGAAAGCTGCTTACGTAAACCATTCTTTTAATGAAGCTGGCCCAATGAGAAGCTAGTGGTGAAAAGCAGTTAAATGATACTGTTAGGTGGAGGTGACAAAGATGTATCAAACTGTTCTAATAAGAATATTAATTGTGCTATGTAGCTATAAACTAACCAAAGTTTAGATGTTGCTCTTGTAATCTTTATGGGACCAGTGCCTTAACTTTCAAGAAGTGGTTAAGTGCCACAGCATGCAGGCTGCTGTGTGAACTGTAATCTTCAGACTAACGTTTACCTGAGTAATTTCCCAAGTTATGAATATGGGAAATATTTTTGCCTAGATTATGAATAATTAATGCAAATCTGTACTGGCAATGTCCACCCAGTGATTCATCCTTATTTGTGACAGAATGTTTCAGGCTGCCTCTGGGAGGGAATTTGAAGAGTAGAGTCAGAATGAAACCCATGACCATAAGGAGGTCCTATGGATTGACGGGCTTACAAACAAGCTGTTGGTTAATTGGACAGTGGATGGATCTGTGGAAGCTGGAGGCCGTTTTATACAGGAACTTGAGTAGTTATCACTTCAAGGGAAGATGGAAAAGTGAATGTGTCTGTGCTTTGAAAGTTAAGGTGCCTGAAGTTCGATTCTAACCTTTGTCAAATGTAACTGGCCATGTATATGTATCTTCAGTTTTTCCTCATTGCTGCATCATCAGTGTCTAATATTCAGGTTCACAACTTCCATTAACCATTTGCAAAGCATTAGGCTGTTCTTCTGCTGTTAACTGGGCAAAACCTCAGGTACTTGCTGTATTCTTTACAGAATGTGGCAGGGTGAGCCACTGAAGGCAAAAGAGGGGAAGGGCAAGTTGAAGATGGAAGTGAGGGATCTGTATTAGGAGGGAGTTGGGACATCTCTGCGTTATTTCAAGGAGTGTGTCTTGGGGGCTGGTCTGCTCTAGGCAGTGAGAGTCAGGCTGGGAACAGTGAGAGTCTGAAATGCCCCGGTGTGTCTCTGCACTGGGAGTAGTGGCGCTTTGTGTGCTGCTGCAGCATGACTGTGCTGTTGCTGAACCAGAGCTCAGGGCTGCACTGAGCCACACAGCACACTGCTCCCTGCACGCTGCTGTCTTGGAGAGCTTTATTGTTTGCCTTTGTTTCTATTGCTGGATTTTTGTTATGTCCACATGTTATGAACCAGACTAGCACTTTAATAAAAAGAGGTAAGTTTTGGAGTGTGGTGTCAGACCTTGATGAAGCAGAGGCCAGGACCGAGTCCAGCAGGCCCTCACTGTACACTTCCCTTGCTTTCCAGGCACTTCACACCCAGGCGCTACATTGGTTACACTGCACACAGGTCAGTGCTGTGGTGCTGACTGTTTTCCTCTCCTTTTTGCTTTTTAGTTTCCCATTTGTCACAAACTGCTTCTTGTCCCTGTGTATGGGTAGGTCACAGAGTGTTCTTGATGTGTTCACGTCAGCAGAGCTCCCTCATAGAGGTGCACAGGGGAGAATTTTCTTCCAGTGCCAGGCTGTTGTGCACTTTTACTGCCAATGTCATTAAGAATGCTAACCTGACCTCCATAAAAGCACAGAAATTAAGTAGCTCCCATTTTAAGAATCTTCTCATAGTGAGGGAGGAAATACTAATGAATGTTGCTGCCATATTCCCTGGCCTCAAGAATGGTACAGGTGAGATTGTCCCAGAGGGTTCCCACACACCCCTAAAAACAAGGTAAAATCAATTAAAAGACATAGAAGTAGGTGTTTAAGTCAAGATGCTTGTCTGAGTTTTAGGAATAATTCTAAAGTGGAGTTGGTACTAGGAACTGACTTTCTTAGTGTAATAACTGAAGAAAAATAAGAAATTTTGAATTGTGGTCCCCTCCCTCCACCTCCCCCGTGTGAAGCCTGTAGAAATAGTTAATGTTTTGCTTGGATGATTCCCAACTTCCTTGTGAGCAATACTTGAAAAATACTTTTAAACATTCATAACTCATGAAGGCTGTGTTGACAGGTATGATTTGAATTGGTCTGTGTTTTTTCTAAGACGTACCCATTCTTTTTTTCTTTGAGAAGTTCTTACTTGCTTATTTTACCTAATACCTCTCAGCTTCCAATATTTGTGTTTTGCTAGGTCTAACATATTGGACTCCTTTTGCAACAGCTGCGTTGAGGGTTTTTTTAAGCTTTCTGCTCTACTGTTCAGACCTGCTTCTCTTCCTCTCTCCCTTTTTTAAGTATTGAATTAGACAAACTATGAATTCCTTTCTGATTAAAAGAAAGATCCAAGAGTTAGAAGGCACCAGATGGTGGCACTGGTCTTTCACATCTGACAAGTCTGGATCATGCAGTGAAACATAAGTTTTATGCAAGTTGTGCTGCATGCCATCCTAATTTTTTCTGTTCTAAGCTGCACAGCTGGAATGAGGAAGGTGACATATTTTTATGCTTCTCTTTACAGAGTGCCTAGAGAAGGTGAGATGTGTATCTAAGGGAGTAGAAAGGATAAGCCATGGCAATCTCTGAGCATCAGTAATACTGTTATTTTCTGTGTTTGTATCATGCCATTACATTTCATTACATTTCAGTTGAAATGTAGTTTGGATGCCAGCTGAGCTGTGCCAGCTTTATAAGCTAGAAGAAGCTGTACTTGTGATTCTTAAAATCAGACAGGTACCTTAGATACCGAGTCTCAAAATACCACCTGTTACAGCCGTGAGGCTCACACAGCATTGTCCTGTGCTACATGCGAACAGGACAACAGAAAATTTGCTGACCATCTGTGCTCCTCTGCAATCTGCAGAGCAAACCTTCACACTGGGAAATGTCCCAACACTACAAAAGAGACAGGAGATGGGACCTGCAGCCTTGGGTTTCATCCACAAAGGGAAGAGGACTCTGAACCTCTAAGGTGTGTTTCTCAATGATACTGCCAACGCATTAGTCTTGAGGCAGTTAAAATCCTGATGACCTTAGTAAAAGCAAGGTGAATTGGAGAGGTTCAGGCATAGTGCCCTGGTTGACTTGACGAGAGGTTAACTGCCTTCCAAAGCCACCTGTGACCATTGTTTCTGTGTGTTGCTTTATTTTAATTATGTCTTGAATAAAGTGATGGTGAATGTTTTCAAGTCACCACAGTGTCTGTACGTAGTGTATTCCATGGTTACTGAAAGGGAAAAAAAAAGTTGAAAGGCAGTTAACTTCACATAGCATGCCCTCTCTCTTCACATATCTTCAGGGAATTTCGGGTTCCTACCTGTGCAAGGTTTTGTCCACATCTGTTCTGTCATAGCTCTAGTGCATAGTTCAGTTTTATAACAAAGCTTTGACCCTCACTCTGAAATCAGAAATTTTTCTTTGAATTACTGAGCTGAGATTTTGCCTTTTCTTTGGTATTAAGTCAAGCTACATTTTCTAGTCTTGAAAAAGTGAGAAAAGCTTCCATTTGTCCCGTAAGGCACAGTTGTTACTTATGTATTGATGACTGTGAGAGAAACCAGCAAAAAGTAAATTGATGTAATGACCAATGAGTATGTTGTTATTCAGTTGGAAAGTTGGCTGTTGAGTATGTGCTAAGAAAGGTTGGTCCCTTTTTGATTAAATATGTTTCAAAGTTTCGGTCTGAAGAAACTATAAACCATGGATCGAAATAGATCCTGAAAGTTTCAATGTGAGATTGTAGGATATCTGTGTAAACAGTGTGTGCTTTTCAAGTGACAGAATTTAATAGCAGCTATTATACATTTTCTGCTTTTTTAGCAGCACCTGGCATTCTGTAGTGTCAGGCCTTTATCAAACACTTGAAAAATAGTTTTTCCACTTTTACCATATTCTCACAATTTACTTTCCTTTTGTCCCTTAACATGACCTCAGCTGTGAGAAGTTGGGAGAAGGAACATTATATGGCCTGTTGCAAGCTGGGGTCCTGACAAATGGCACTGGTTTGCAGTGTAAATTGTGTTAATAGTGAATTGAACTCTTTGGCCTGAAGTAATATTTATGGCTTCTAATTGTTTAGTTGTTTGGTTTTGTTTTTTCTTGCAGGGAAGTGCAGCCATCCTAAGCTGATCATGTGCTAGGAGATCCCTTCTGGTTTCAGTTAAAGCGCTTTTATAACCGGAAACTTGAAAAAGTAAGAGCTGTGGTTACTGTTTTCCGTCTTAGTTGAGGTCTTTGAACTGTTTTGTCAATGCACAGGTATTGCATCGTCTTATTGCTCTTCTGTTGAGTAGGATACGTAAGGATCAAAGTGAGTATAAATGAAACCAAGGAACTTAGGTTGTGGCTTATTACTTCAATAAAATTATTCTTAGAGTTACTGCTTTCATTCTCCATTGTTGATTGAGACTGTTAGCTGTTACTTTGGTTACAGGTGGTCAGGTGTGGTGCAGGGAAGAGCAAGCATAACATCATTCTTTCAAAATGTGGGGGGAGAACCCTGGAATGTTGAATGTTAACCTGGAAGAATTTCTCTTTGTCAGTACTGATAAAATGAGGAGATACGTTGTAGCCCACGCTGACACAATTTGTGGTTGGTAAACTCATCTGACTTTCTCCTAAGCAGTAAAAATAGGACTTCATTACAGGAGAAGCAGGGGCGGTAAGCTTTTGACATCCTATGTAAGATTCTCTAAAACCAGCAGTGGTAAATTGGAAATACTCATGAAGTAACTACAGCTAGATACAGCTTTAGCTGAAGATTACTAAATGTTTTGGTATATGACCCAGCTGGCAAGTCTATAGAGTAGTAGAATAGATGGATTAAGAATGTGACTGATGAGAAGAACTGTCCAGAGACATAAAGACAGAAGGTGATAGAGTGGTTGGGTGGGGAGAGGATGCCCAAAATGGATTTTGAAAGCAGAACAGTCTTATTTGTTCCAACTATCTGTAGTGGTAACAAAAAGCTAAAAAGCCAGATTTCAGCAAGAAAGGTGCAAGGTAGGAGTTGAGAACTTCCTTAGCAGAAAGACAGCACAAGGAACAGTGCCTGCAAAGGTTTAGGCTCCCCACTGTCAGAAATCATCAAGGCTAGATAAAACCTGTCAGGAAACAGAGGCTATAATACTGCCTTCTAGGGAAATCACTAGTGCAGCAAAAAGCAGAGGTTTAGGATCCTCTATCTCTCTCTCTCTCTCTCTTTTTTTTTTTTTTTTTTTTTTTTTTTTAAGGAAAATTCTGTAGTTATTTAAATAATAGGGAATAAGATGCCTGTGAAAGAGGTATCAAAACAGCCCACAAATTAGTCTATGAACCTGCTCTGCTTTAAACAAATCCTTGAAGCAAACTGATGTTTCAAAGTGGTCTTTGCTTAGATACAGGAGATCACAAAATAGTTCTGCCACAGTATTCTGTCATTACCTGTGTGGGTTTGGTTTTTTTTTTTTTCTTTTTTTACAAGAACAAAATAATTTGCAGGTAAAAGGATTCCTCAAATAAGATACTTTTCTAGGTTTTATTCATGCAGGAAAGACAGTAGTTATATTCCCTTTAAGGTGCTTGTGGTTCTATTTGCTCTCTTAGCTGCCCTGAATATTACCAGTATGTTGCCCTTAATCAAAATTTAGTCCAAGGAAAGGCATGTAGTACTTGAGCTTGTAATGTGTCCTAGTTTTGAAATGCTTGCATATATGGTGATTTACTTGTGTGAGTTCTAGGCATGATCAGTTTTGCATCAGGTTGTAAGTAGATCAGAAAGCCAGCATTTCTTACACAGTTACTGATTTTTGGCTGCCCAGTTTATGTAATGAGTTACTCAAGTGAGAGGGCAGTAGTAAAAATAGTAGTTTTTAATGCCTACAGTCCGAACAACCTCAGCTCTTGGATTTTCACTGGTGAATGCTTGTTTATCCTGCACAGATATGCTTCATTACTTTAGTTATAGTTTAAAAAGGGCAAGCAAGTCAGCGTGTCATTGTGATTCAGACTGACAGAAAATACTGGAAGGCCAATAGGGAGGGGAGAGTGTTTCTACCTCTTCTAATAGGGGCAAATATAATTTCTAATATTACCACTGTGGGCACTGTGACCTGAAACTTCTTAGGAGAAGATGTCAGGGAAATAAGCTGTGCTTTGACCTCCAGACCATCCATAAGAGTCGGGTTATAATCAGTTGTTGTGTAAGCTTTTAAACAGAGGCAGCATGGTGTTTCTGTTTTCTCTGGTGCTTGTGCTCTAACTTGTTTTTTAACTCAAATGTTGAACTGTAGCTCAGCTATTTCATTAATTACTGCCTAAAAGTATTGCGGTTGGGGCCTGTTGTCAGTACCAGGAGGTGAGCAGTCTTGCAGACACCCCAGGGGACAAGGGCTTAGGTCTATGGGAAGTATTTCTCTGCAGGGCCAGTGGGTATGTCCCGTGAGTTTCAGTCTCATTTATTATTGCAAGAAGTGTCAACTGGGGCCATTTTGATTGACACATACTTAATTTGGACTAAAAAGCTGTTGCTCTGTCATATGACAAGAAGGCAAGTGGATATAGGATGATGTGTTTTAGTTTCCAGGGGGTAAGCTTGAGTTTGCATTAAGTTGAACTTATTTGCTTAGTTTACCTCCCACTTGGCAAATGGGTTGTGCTGTCTGCTAGACATGACCACATTAAGTCTATTTGTTTTATGAACACTTGATGTAATTTTAAGATTCTAAGAAAATGTCTCCGAAAAGATAGCGTATGAAAATCGATAGTTCTTTTCGATGTCATTTTGTTTATGAGCTAGAAGCAGAAAGAGGGTTTGCTGGAGCAGGGCTAAGATCAATAGCTCTGTGAATTTTAATTGGACCTTCTTTTACTACTAGCTGAGTGCTGTCTGCTTTTAACCCTGTAAGAGTAAAATACAAGACCCTTTGGCGACTAGTGACTTCTTCATCCTTCAGTCCTATCAGAGCCATTTGTGGACTATCTCAAATGGAAGGGAACTGAAAAGTGATGTGATTCTTACTACTGTCATATAATTTCATTTAAAATAAACAGGAAACCAAAATAATGAAAAGTTAAGCTTGGTTAATATATTCCTTTTTTTACTGTCATTTTATCTTTTCACATTGTCCTTGTTTCCAGTCCAAGTGAGTTTTCCTACACACACACACCCCCACACACTCCCCCCGCCCTTTACACAGGTATACTTGGTGTCACCTTACTTTACAGTGTGTGCATGCAGCATGTTAATAAAACCACAATCTGCATGGACTCTATGGAATGTGGAGATGATGATAAAAAAAATTACATCCATATTTCCTCAGAAAGAAACAAGTCTTTTCTCAGTTTCATTAACCCTTCTCTTACTCTGTGATTGCAAATGATGGTGGCCAAAATGAGTTTGTTTATGCTTCCTTTTTCAGCCACTCATATAAAAAACCTCTTTTGAAATGCTCTTCGTAACATTCGTGTGTCCTTTTGGTTTCATCCTCTATAAACGTGCAGAGCCAGATAAGTCTCTCTTTCCTCCAGAAGTTTCAGTGGGATCACTGCTACTGTGGTTTCTCCTTCACAATCCCTATGTGTCAAGTCCGGTGTAATATAATTTGTATATTGCCCTACACTTTACCCACATCATCTTGGTGAAACAGTTCTGTCTTCTGGCAGCATGTGAGTGTGAATGGGAGGAAGACTTTTGACAGCATATAAAACTTCACGAGGACCACTTACTCCCTCCTGCCAAAGGTCCCAACCTCCACTTTAACTGTTCTTAGATTTTTATCAACTGTGAACTGGTAGTGAGGGGTATGTTTATTCTTTCCTCTGCCTGCACATGTGGAATCAGATCTCATCTGAGATGACCACTCCCCAAAAGTTTACCGCAAGAAGGACAATGTGGTGTTACTGCTCTGTCTATATCCTGCAGGTTTCCACTGAGGATGAAGTTTTACCCACTGACATGATTTTTATGAACAAGGCCAATGCCAGGTTGCATTTTTACAGTGTCTGCTAAATAACAAACAGGTCGCTACTTCTTCAAGGATGTCTGGCTGTGAAGTGGTGATGGGATTTATTAGAAGTGACTTTTCATTTTGTTTTATGGAGTAGGTTGGGATGTAGGGTTCTTTTTGCTGTTTGTGATGACTTTTAAGTAGCAATGTTAAGTGCTGTGGTGTTCTCTAATCTTTAAAATTCTGCAATAACATTATTTTACTGACTCAAGTAGTATTTTTCCCAGCGTATGAGAGACTCCTCTGAAAAGGAGAGGATCTGTTTTGTATCTAGCGAGGACAGATTCTAGTCAAAGACTGTGTTTTATGACTATATGAAATTCCTCTCATTTTATTTGAAAATACAGCTGCTGACATTTTATGCTGTTCTTGTAAAAGGTACAATACAGAAATTACTGCCTGGGAAGGAAGAAGGGTTGTCATGGCTCCTGTTTCTGGTCCTGCTCCAGAGGGTGCTGTAGAATTGGTAGAGGCTTGATGGTAAAACAGATGGATTTGGGGACTTCAAAAATGTAGTGCAGCCCATTGTGACAGTTTTGTAAGTCATGACCAGAAATGTCCAATGCCTTTGTTGAGACCTGTTATGGCTCAAGTAGTCTCTTTTTTCCCTAGCAATGTCCTGACCAGTGCCAGCCATCGCACTTCCCTTTCTTTAATGGAAGCTGAAGCGTATCAGCATCTTTACACTGGTTAAGCTGCTTAAGCAGATGAGTTGGAGGCAGGCAAAGTTCTGATTCAGGATGTTTACATTCAGCTACTTGGGCTTGTTTATGGGAATCCTTTGGCTTTGGCAACTGCAGGAAACTATGACTTCACTTACTGTGGTATTTTTCTTTCCCCTCTGAGGTTTTTCACTAGTGAGATGCTGCGTCATCACCCAACTGATGTGTCTGTACGACTCCTGAACTAAAGCTGGCTTGAGGCTAGTACTGCATACAGGGCCAGAGGGGCTCGAGTCTTTATTCATGTAGCTATACCCAACTGTACAAATATGCTTTGAGTATGATCTGTAAAGTGGAGTTGTGATTTCAGGGTGTATGTACAGGTTTTTTTCATGGAAAAATTAGAGTTGTACAATTATAAATCACTTGAATGGTGGAAGCACAATAGCACACTCAATTGCAGAACTACCTTAGGGAAGGGACATATTTTGTTGGATTTGGTAGATACTGCTCATCAGTTGCTGAGTTCTGGAATATGTGTTCAGTCATACTTTTCATTCATAATTTTAATTTTACCAAGAAACTTGCTGCTTACATTCTAAAAACTTTGTCCATTGTCAGTTCTTCAAAATATATGAGTAGAAGTGATTTTTTATATTTGTTTCCATCAGATCTCTTTGAAACTGATATCTAATCTTCCATTCACTGTCACTCCAAGACTGCTTTTGGCACTACTGCTTTTCAATTCAAGGCATCTCGTTGACTTCACACTTTAGATTCATTTCAGATTATTTTTCACTGAATGATTTTATCAAGTTTCAGGCCAGAGGCTCTCATAGAGTTATAAGCCTCTTAAAGGAGGGAAAGTGCTGACATAGCCTTAAATTTGTAGTAAGGCAAATGCTACACTATAATTACCTTTATCTATCACCAAACTCCCTTTCAGAGGTCTGGCTGTGTGCCATGTGCCTTCTGATGGAATGCTCCATTACACGGAGATTTTTCATGGGGGGAAAAAAGCTCTAAAGCAAACATGATAAAGTACTTCTATAAGAGTAGTCTCAGTGTTGGTGACAGGCCGTTGAGAAGAAGAGAAATGGTGGTGAGTTGCAGGAGGAAATACTCTGTAGCATTAGCGGTAGATCTGTACAAATTATTTCTTCCTACCACTGTGTCTCAACCACATTACTACTTGTCTTCCAGATGCTTTGACAAGTCAACGTCTAGCATGAACTGTGAAATTCAAGCAAATATTATGTGTATTTTTATTATGCACAGAAGTATTGGACAAAGACATAAAAGTTGGCAGACACCAGGCGATCTGCAAAGTGGAAAGCAATATAATAATGTCAGTGTGCTATTGCTCTTGAGCTAATGCACCTGGCAAAGTAGGGCTCTGTAGTTTTGACACGAGTCTGTGCTGAAGCTGGTCTGCTGATTTCATGACTGATCTGGAGTGCATGGACTGTATCTTGTCCTTGGGTACATGCTCATTTGGTTGCCCTGTCATCTGGCCCACACTGTGAATTGTGGGTTTGGTTTGTCAGCTTCATGTCCTTATAACAAAGGTAAAAGAAAGGAAGCCCTGAACTGAAAAAGATTGGGCAAGGGTGAAACTCCCACCAAGGGTGAAGGGGTAGATGCTTCCATAATGCAAAGATTTCAGGTGCAGGAAGAGAGGCACAGTACTAAAGGAGTTCTTCTATGGCAACACAGACAGTATTATCATCTCAATATTGCAATATGACAACACCCTCTCCTTTGTCTTTTTTTTATATTAATCATGTAGAACTGTTGGTCATGTAAAGCACAAATAAAAGGAACACTTAAGGACAATACTGAAAACCTGTCTGGGAGCTCTGTGTGCGTGTTATATATGCACAGACACACTTTTTTGGATTAAGTAAAATATGTATATTTACTTGTTTTCATTGGCTTAAGTGTCTCTTGTATGGTTGCTGTCTGCTGTTAAACTGGTAAGGACATGGTGTATCCATTACTGAACTGTAGCCATGATTAATGCTGTCTAAAGTGTATGGGAGCATTTCATATGCAGATGCTATGTAAATAGATGGAGAAGGAAAAAAAGAGAAAATATATTAGGGAATATTAACATTTTGGGTGCAGATGGCTGCTAAGGTAAATTAAATTCCCGTAGAAAGCTAAAGGGAAATTGTTTTTTATACCTGGCTCACTAGAACTAGTTTAGAGTATGAGATTGCTGTTTGAGTATCTTTACATTCCTGCTTAGTACTTTGTTTTGGTGGCTAATGAAAATCTCTCTTCTAATACAGTTCTGATTTCTGCTTAGTGTTTACCACAGGAGATAAATTTTTAAAAAAAGAAAAAAAAAGTGAACTAAGCATGTTATAATTGCATGTCTTTTGCTTTGCATATTTAGTTATTTGTCTCACTACAATGCGAAATATTCCAAACATGATGTGTTTGGTTTATTCTTCAGTAGAAATGAATAAAGACCAGTGTGTTGAGAATTGAGGAAATGGTTTCTAGCCAATTACACCATTACAAAATAGGGAAGGTACTAAAGATTGTTAAAGATACACAAGATAAACTGACATGTTAGGCAGGAGTGAAACAAACTAAACTACTTTGTAACAGACTAATAGAGTCAACTGAGGGGAGTAGTTGATGTATTCAAGTGGGGGCCCTCTTTCAGTGCAGAGCTGCTGTATGTAAGAGCAGCTATGCAGTTCCACAGCTTAGATGGCTGAAATGTGCGCACCAAAATATGAAGAGATGCATCTAGGGGGGAGGGTAGGCACGGGAGATTTTGCCATTGAATTTTTTGCCGGAAAAGAGTCAAAATGACTTGAAATATGACATGAAGTACTTGTTCTGGCTTAGGATGTCCTTCTGTGAGTTCCAACAGGTCACCTTGAGGAGAGGTGGCAGGGAGTGTTGGGAACTGAGTGGGTAGGTTTGCTCTTATATGCCCTGTACCTTTCTGCCTCCTGAAAAAATAG
The DNA here is from genome assembly GCF_004027225.2 of Strigops habroptila. Classification (NCBI taxonomy): domain Eukaryota; kingdom Metazoa; phylum Chordata; class Aves; order Psittaciformes; family Psittacidae; genus Strigops; species Strigops habroptila. Next base: position 35,627,950 of record NC_044281.2, read on the forward strand.
GCAGTTTGTCTACAGTAGGACACAGTATGTTATTAAAAAAACAAAAAAAAACAAAAAACAAAAAAAAAAAACCAAAGAAAAAAGCCCGAACTCTTTAGTTTTAACATACAAAATGAGCTGCAGCTGGAATTTGAAATGGTGGTGACATCTTGAACTGCCTTCATCTGGATTGAACATGTGCACTCTGGCCTTTCTCCTGGAAGAAGGGGGAACTGAAGGATAATAGCTTGTGATTAGCTCATCATGTAGTGTGGTTGGTTTGAAAGATAAGAGCCTTATCAAATTTCTGCAGCAATCAGGTGGTAGTTATGTGCTAAAATTTGCAAAATATAATTCTGTTGGTTTAACCTTCAAGCATGTATAGCAATTCTACTAAAACTTAACTATTGCAGCTCAAATTAAGTCAAGTTTAACAGTCTACAGACCTAGGCTTGAACATGTGTGTTGTAAAGTGTATTCTGGTTCTATGAATATTAATAGAGTGTTGGGTTTTTTTTTACCTTAGGTGCTTTAAGTCACTTTTTGGTGTACAGCTGCTATTCCACAGGGTGGGTTTGCTGGGAAAGGGTGTAGAAAGATGGCTTTCGCTATCATGTCATTAATGGGTGAGTGCATGGCCCTTTGCTATGGAACATGATCATGGCTGGAAGCCATCTATTCAGGCTGAACCTGGGTCATCAGTGCTGGGTTGCTCAGAGGATCATGTCTACATACTGTTTTTAAAAACTATTTTCAAAGACAACTTTGCATTGGCATTGATTTGACCATAGTTCTTGCCTTCTGCTCTTCAGATTGAATCTGGAATAGTATTTTCCCTGAAATGAGAAAGAAATGTCAATATGAGCAGATATAATTCACATTTTATCATACTTTTATAGTCTTTAGAAGAAACAATAGGATCCAGTGAGCTCTTGGGTGTTTATGTAAGACCTGCTTGGGAGTTTCAGTAGACCTTACTCTGCTGGTTTTGGCTCTTCTGTTATTAAAATGAGAAGTTAACTTCCATTTCAGGTCATCAAATGATGCCTACAAAACTGATTTCTCATCTGTAGATCTTGTTTAAACTTGAAAAGACTTTTTTCCTCAAAGCACTTGGCTCTGTTTTAATATATCTTTATTGGTCATTTGAAACACTGTATATTTCTAAACATGAATACACTGTGCAAACATAAGAAACATTCAGTATGTTTTAAGTGCAAGAATTTTCTTCTGACTGATACTTATCTAATGTGAAATACCAAAGCAATGAGACCTTTTGGGCACATTTGTCACTTTTAAAAACGGAAGTCCTGGGAACGGCATCTGTGGTCTTGGAGTGCTCTGGAAAATGCTGGTGTGCTTGAGCATAATGTGTTTGAATGCATTAAGAATGTTTGTCCTAGAGTAGCTAGTTCAAATGTATGGAGACTCAAATGATGTTTTCCTGCAGTAGAAGACTCGCTAGGCTGTAGGCTGTGACTGAGGGTGGCAGAAGACCCAGAGCTGAACTACAGTTCTTCCATTGAAAAATCATCAGCCAAAAAAGCCAAATAGGTTTCTCACATTTCTTACCTAATAAGATAACACAGATGTTCAAATATGATTTCCCCTGCTCTTCCGAGGATGTAGACTTGTATATTTTTAATTTCAGGTCACTTTCTAAAAAGGATGGGATAATATGATGCAGTGAGCATCTCATTTTCCCTTTTTAGTGGGAGAAAATGCAAGGAATCCATGGGATTTGCATCTTTCAGCCTTAAACAGTTTCTTCTGTGGAGCTCTGGGAGTTGATGTGGAGATTAGAGCTTGCAAGGAATTAACCAATTAACTATTTGTTGAGGGAATATAGTTGTTTTCCTTTGCACTCCAACTCCAAATCCATTTATAATAAGGATGAGTATATATTTAGCTTTGTTTACGTGTATTAGCTGGTCTACTCTCAATAGGCATTAAAAAAAAAATAACATCACTGTCATCATTCTAACCACACTTTAATGTCTCAAAAAAGAGGAACTTGAAACAAAAGGCATGATAATACGGGCTAAATTTTGGCAACCTTCCACGAACATTTATATTTAAAATATTTGTGGCAAGATGGAGACACTTGGAGCGACCAAAAATGGTATTTTTTACTTCAAACCTCAGATAAGTTCTTGTGGATCTGTATCTCCATTGCCTGCTTTCATATGAATTTTTGCTGAATTTTGTTACTGGCATTTTAATTTTGTGCTCATTCATGATGACGTGATGAGAATAGAGTCCCGAAGGATTAGTCAGATGATACTACGGCTTTTCAAAATACATGATACCGTCTCTGGGTAGCAGTACAGTTTCCACAACTGGACTTACTGATGTGAAAGCTGACTGATGAGTGTTGCTGTGTTTATGGAACTGAATGTGTAGGAAATAGAGCAGCCAGAAAGCAAATAACACAGCATTGTTACCAGCAAATATGAACAACATGGGATGAGATGTGCTCCCTTGACCTTCCTAGCTGCTAGTGCAGAGGTGGAGACAAGGGAAAAACATCACCTACATCTTGTGTGTCCCGAACAGCAGTGCAGCATACACAGTAAAAGCACCTTAGTTGTGGTATAGATGCTCAGCAGTGGTTCCTCCTTATGCACAGAGCAGCATCGCAAATACAAGGTCTGTGCTTCTTGTGTAGCTGTATGATCTGCTGGGACAGTGTGAGCCAAGGAAAGAAGAGCTGCAGGTCTTTGACAGGGAAATGGCCTTTGTATTCTCTGGGGGGGGAGCATTCTGTGCTCAATGCAGTCAGACTGGCTGCGTTTTCCAGTTTGACTTTGGCAAATCATCAGCCACTAATTCTGTGACTTTCAGCCTCAAAATAAATAGAACTAGCCTTTAAAAAGCAGTTGTGTTAATCAAATGGGGGTGATCTGTAGCATAATTATACTAATATGGGTTCCTTCCAGAAGGCTGGGATAGCTTAAACTGAAATGTTTATATACTTAATAAAGTGCTTTTCTATTACTCAAGTGTTGCACATCCTTGGTTTAGAGGTGAAGATTACAACACTTACTGTGCTGGGTGCAGGTTGGTTGGTTTGTTTGGGGAGTTTGTTTTATTTTAAGACAGACAGTCAAAAAAGGTAGTGACTTTCTGAGAAATAGATGGTGGCAGTACAGCTAAAATAAGTGAATCCAAAAGACTTTTTTCGGTAAAACTAGAGGGGAGAAGGCAGAAGAACAGCAGCTGTGAAATGCTCTGGTCACTGAGGGCTAAATAAGTGAACTTCAGCAGACAGGGTTTTGAAAGCCATATCTGAAATTCAGCTGTTGGGGTCAGAGAGGGACTGCTCTGCAAGCAAAGCTGGTGGGGAACGTGACAGGGTTTGGGCAGGGTGTTGGCTTCCATATCTGCAAGTGGTAGTGCAGGAGTTTATTACTCCCACCCTTGGAATCCCCACCTTTATGGCAGTTTCACCTCTGGGGCTTATTGAAGAGAGGGTTGTCTGCTCTGCTAGGAATGTTGCTGTCTTGGGACTTCACATAAAACTATGGGGTTTTATGCTTTGAGGTTGGTCTCTTTTTCACAATTCTGTTGAGTTTCTATGTGTTATTTTAGTTTGTTTTTTTGTCTCTTGTTACTTTGGGGTCTGCTGGGATGGAGCAGGGGATGTGTTTCATTTTAGCTGTGGGCAAGTGCCTGGTGCAGCTCCTTGCTTCACGAGGAGGCCCATGTTTCTGTTAAACTTGTTCTCCTGCAATGGTTTTGCCTAAAGATGTAATAGGGGAGAGAAGTTCAGGGCTTCCTCTCTCTGGTCCCGCCAAGAGACTATATGGTGCAGATGGGACCGACATACGCCGGAGTCCCAGGAGGTAGGTGACTTGCAGTAGCAGTGACTGGCACTAACCTAAAGGAAACGATAACCAAGGGGTCCTGGCATGTTCATTAACTCCTCCTGCACTGCTTCCTAGGGATTATTTATTATGCTGCTGTAATGAAATATGTGGCAAAATATCCACTGAAACTTGCGCTGTCCGTGGATGAAATCTGGAATGAAGAAGCTGCACTTTGAAGGTTGACATAAAGTACTGAACAAGAATTTGAAAGGCCTGAAGTAAGGTTGTTTATTGTGGGCTTTGCAGGTGTGAGGTTTGGTGTATTTTGGTTTTTGTTTTATTTTGTTTTTCAAGTGCTAATTTGAAATTGTGTCTTGCACTAGAGCTACAAGAAAGGCTGAGGCGTGAAGCTCCACACTTCTCAGATTCTTGATATCCTTAGGCTGTATGCAGTTCAAATCCTGTCTTACAGGAGAGGTGTACAGATTCAGACAAAGAAAAAGTGAACTCGGAATATATCATTGAGTGCAGTAACATTATGAGAACACTTTAAATAGTGAGTAAATGTGCTCTTACAAAATCAATCATAAGTTTTAGAGTGATGTCAATCATCTTAGCAGTACAGCAAATGCTAAAGGAGTTTCATACTTTATGTCTAAGTAAAATGGAGACAGTCAGTGGCATGGAGTAGTTCTTAGATGCAGCAGGCAGTAAATACATGGAAGCATGGGCTTTATCACTGTGTTAATGCCTTTCGTGCATGTAAATTAAGTCTTCTGCCTTAAAAAAAAAAAAAAGTAGAGGCAGCGGATGGACACTGCCTGTACTGCTAAATGAAATGCAGTTCATAGTGTTTAGTTTCTTCTGTTGATGGGAGTCTTCGTTTGACTTACTGCTTTAAGAAAACCACTTGCAGAGTAATCCCTATATTCTTTTAGGCTTTGTTACCCATTTAGCCTGGCTGTGCTGATTTGTTTTACTAACATGTTGAGCAGCTGTTGTTCCAATCATACAGAAACATAAATAAATAAAATGAGAAAGAGAGGCTACCATCAAAAAAAAGTGCCCAGCTGTAAGGCTAAAACTAGCTCTTGAGGCTGCATCACTTGTAGAGCTGTAAGAATGACTGTTAAATGCTAACATTCAGAAACTAGAGGGAGGGAGCGGAAGCAACAGAAAGGGATGGGAAGAAAAAGGGAAACAATTTAGTACAGTACTGAATTTCTTCCCTTGCCAAAGCATCACATTGTGTGCTTCCTTAACACCAGGCTGATAAGATAGGATGCACCTTATACTTAGCATGGCAACTTGTGCTGGATTTGGCTGGGATAGAGTTAATTTTCTTCCTAGTAGCTGGTACAGTGCTGTGCTTTGGCTTTAGTCTGAGAGTAATGCTGATAACACACCTATGTTTTAGTTGTTGCTAAACCTTCAGTGCTTACCCTAATGAAGGACTTTTCAGTCTCTCAGGCTCTGCCAGTGAGGAGGGGCACAAGAAGCCGGGAGGGAGCAGAGACAGGACACCTGACCCAAACTAGCCAAAAGGGTATTCCACACCACAGCACGTCATGCCTGGTGTACGAACTATGGGGGAGTTACCAGGAAGGGACTGATTGCTGCTGATCAGCTGGGTGGTGGTCGGTGGGTGGTAATTCTATTGTGAGTCACTTGTCTGTCTTAGGTTTTATTCCTTCCTCTCTTAGTATTTCCCATAATTATATTTTAATTCATTTCAGTTATGAAGCTCTTCTTATTTCAAACCACTGGTTTTACCTTTTTTTCCTATTCTCCTCCCCATCGTTGCGAGGTGGGGGGAGCGAGTAAGTGGCTGCATGGTACTTAGTTGCTGGCTACCTTAAACTGCAGCACGACTGTACAGCCTTCCCTGTGCATCATCTCATTTGCACATGTTTGTATTATTAAAAAGAACAAATTCTGAAATAGCCTTTCAGTTCTGTCAGCAAATAAGTGAGCGTAGAAGTACTGTGTGAAATTTCAATGCCTTGAATTAGTCTTCAAGTTGGAGAGCTTTGAGGAGAGATGAATGAAAGCAGCAGAGAACAGATGGATTACCAGAATTCAGAAAGGCAGAAAATAAAAGCGGGATCAGAGGTGTTTACAGGAAAAGAACTTCAGAGATCACAATATAGAAATGTTAAATGTGCTCTCTGGAAGGCCTAGGGGATGCAGCTGATAGTTTCATAATGCAGTCTGTAATGGAGAAGCAGGGCTGTGCTTAATAAGACTGACTTGCCATTCCAAATGCGAAGGAAGGATCTTCTTAAATCTGGTCTCAACCCTAAACAAAGCCATTGGGAATGACTTCTGTTGACCTCTGACTGTAGCTGTAGACTTAGCATTATATGTGTACTTGCTGACAGGGACTCTGCTACTTGGAGGAGAGGAGTTTATAAAGCCTTGCGCAAATACGTTTCAAGGTACAGACGTTCTTACTATCATTTAACAAAATGGTTTGTCAGCAAATAAACTTCCAACTGAAAATTGTACAAACAGGCCTGTGGATGAACATAGAAGTTAAAATTTTGCTTGTTCCTGTGAACTTTAATACCGGTAGTAATTGTGATGTGTCGGCTTAGATTTTTTTAAAAGTAAACCATCTTGACTAATATTAATCTTGTACATCAAGTCAGTCGTGCAGTAATATTTAGAACATTAATAACTTTTCCAAAGCTTTTTAGTTCCGTGGTCTAAGGTTTTTTTGCTCTACTCCGCTCCCCACAACATGGACACCTGTCAAATGCTTGGTCAGCTGCCTCTGTCACTATGTACTGTTATGCCAGTGACAGGAAAGCAGTGTCAGCAGGGAGAACTAATTGCTTTTCTTATTCACTCAGATCTAAGGTTTAGTATCCCAAGTGTATTTTTAGCATTCTTCTGTCTTTTAATGCCTTAAAATACTTGGCTGTCTCTAAATCTATTCTGTGGTCTCAATATTGTCTTCTAACATCAGGTTTTTTTTTTTCTTTTTTCTTTGTGTACACCCGTGGAAACTTAATTTGGAGCCCAACAATTGCAAATGTATGTCATACCCAGGGGATTCCTCTTACAGGACATGCTTTTCTCACACCCTTTTTGTAGGTGCAATTATTTGATGAAACATCAAGCAACAAAAAACAATTAGGTTAACAAGGCTTCTGTGTTTCATAGTATATTTATCAGAGTTACAGCAAATACTTTATAAATTGCTTCAAAATTAGGAGTTTCCTGAGTTCATTGGATCTTTGTTCCTGCTTTCATTCTTGCATTGGTGTTTAAAGGAGGCTTCTGAGGCACAGAGAGCAGTTAGTTCTCAATTACAATACCTTTTTAGTATGAGAAGTTTTTATTTTTTTTAGTAACTGCAGTGGAGAGATAACTTATTTATATTGTATGTATTTTGTATTTAATATTGTTAAAGAGATTTATTTAAAAGTAAGAATAAACATTCTACTGAACTGTGAAGAGGCTTACAGAAGTGGTTTTGTTTATATACTGTCTCCAGCTGGAACTGCAAACATAAGCAATAGTTTAATATCTCACAGGCCATCTGGGAATGGGTTTTGTTCAAGGGGAAAGCATAGCACCATAGATGACACATTATGTATTTCTCTCCATATTGAACATCTTTGCCAAATACTCTTCTGGTATCTTGTCTGTGCCTCCTGCAGAGAGAAGCATCTTCAGTCCTGAAGTGACCGTTTGCTCACCATTTTAGAGGCTACATCTCTTCTTTCTGTCTCTTTTTATCTTATTTTTCTTCTGAGAAGCTGAAGCCTAATGGAGGCTTTTAGGAAACCTGACAGACAGCTTCTTGCGGTCCTTTCTATTGATAGTTTTGTCAGTCTTTCTTCCCATCCCCCAGCAGAAAAATACCCCAGTTCAGTTGTGAAGTATCATAACATTACTGGTATAGATATTGCATGTATTTCCATATAGGCATAAGAATACACAATATAATTCATTATTCTGTTCTTGGTCTATTACAGAATTATAAGTGCTGAGTAAATGCAATCACTACCTCTCAAATGCTCTAACATGGCTGGATTTTACTTGGTTGTCTTGATGTAGTGCTTTACAGTGAGCTGACATTTGCAAAACTGATTTAAAAATTCTTCTTCCTGGATGTTAAACCAACTGATGAAATATACTGTGAAATGGGTTAACTTGCTGTTTTGGTATATATCTACTGAGGGGAAAAAAGGTAATTTCTGATCTGGATCTGTTTAGGATTTAAAAAAAAAAAATAAAATGAAAACTGAGTTTTTGACTTAAAGTAGTACAAAATTACCAGAATTGGATTCAATGAGGTAGTGCACTGGAGGGTGAATGTGGGTGGAAAAGGGAGATCTAAAATAATACTGATGGACAGTAGATAATTGCTTCCCACCCTCCAATGTAGATCATACTTTCTGACAGATGGAAAAACTGAAATTAAGTCTGCTTGTCTGCACAGGTTGCAGACCTGTAAATCTACCTGTTGCTTGATCTTTTTAGCAGGTATTGGATGGGATAGTACCCATAAGCTGACTCTTATGTGGAGCTTCTCAACAAATGATCTAACATGTCAGCAGGCGAAAGCTGTAACAGGATTTATCAGTGCAATAACCGAGCCACGGTCAGTGATGTGACTGTGAACGTTTGACAAGCTATGGCATAGGTGTGTGTATCAACCATTCTGAACCTGCCCTGCTATATTCAGTTGTGACATAAGAAAAGCTGTATATGCAAAAAAGGAGGCTTTGTTAAGAAACCTTGGGTGGTGGAGGCCAGGGGGAGAGGGAGTAAAATCCAAGTGCAACATTAAACCTCGCAATTAGACCAGAAATTTGTGTTAAAATCCATTCTCATTCTGCTTTCTCCAAACAAAAGAAAATTCGGCTAATGCATTTCATATCCTATTTTTAAGAGCAACAGCTGTTTTACATTGATCAAGTGCTGTATCTGTGAAATTGTTGGGAGTTTTGTTGTTGTGTTTTGTGTTTTTTTTTTTTTCTTCTTCAGCATTTATGGAGAAATGATGCTCTGTATTTGAAATAATTAGCAGCACACAGCATTCTGCAATGTTGGTGAAATTCTGTCCTGTCTTGAGTAAAGTAAAACATGTATCTTCTTAGTTTTTATTCTACCCGTTGAAGATAGGCAGTTTCATTCTAATTAGCTTCCAGACAGCTCTAGTTTATTTAAACTCTAAAATCACATTTTGGTGGTGTTTGTTTGTTTGTTTGTGTCTGCCCCCTTCCCCGAGAAGTATTTCCTATGTATAAATAGACTGCAGTACTTGCTATGTCATCTAATGATACTGGTTTGATTCAATTCACTGTTTTCGTTAAGCTTTGTTTCTGGAAATAATATCCCAGCTCAAACAGAATCCACTTGTGATATCAGTTGTTGTGGTTTATGTTGTCAAGCACGAAAATGAAAAGGTAGGCCTGCTTTACAAAGGGATTTTTCTGAAAACACGTTCCTTGTGGGAAATGTATTACGTACCTCTGAAAGAGGGGTACACACAGCCTTCTCTGAGGGAGTGAATGGTTTTCCTGCCTCATTGAAGTTTGTTTATGAGTGTCTTTTTCATTAGTATATAGCTGACTTACTCGTAGGAGTGGATTCATAAATCTCTGTGTTTCCTCTCAGCACTACAGCAGATGAGTATATTTTGGGACTCATGTTTGTTAAATAGTTAATTTAGCCATCTGTGAAGAACATGGATCTATGCGCAAGCTATTCCTTTTGGTGCATGTTCAAAATCTTTTCTTGTTTGATCTCAAAGTTGTAAGAATTGGTGACCTCAAAATATCCTTCACAAACAGGGTTTAGAAACAGTTGTAGATAAATGAGGAAAAGCAAAACCAAAATAACAGGTAATTTTGATAAAGTAAAAGTAGAATTTAGGACTGCTATAGCTTTTACATTGCTGTAGGACCTAATTAATTTTCCAAAAATATGGTCATTATCACTTTTATTGTTTGCAGTCTTTTAAAATAATATCATTATGTATCACTGAGTAAAATTAACGCTTGATTAAAAAGCTCTCTAAGCTGAAACCATGAGCAGTTCGTTGTAACTGCAATGATCCAATCTCTGGATCACTACCATCTTTTTTCACATTGTGTGGAGAGAATGCTTCTATTTTAAAATGATGAAACTGGGCAAAAGGAAATTTATGATCCGAACTTGCTGCAAATCATTTGTATTGATCTGTTTTGTTTCCATTCTGCTGAAGCTAATGGAAATCATTTGTCACTTGACTTGTCCCAGTTGATTTGGAAAACCACCATACCATTTATCAGGCCAGTTGAAGGTCTGAGCAAGTGTGCTTATGTCTGCAATCACAAAGATCTATTTAACTTCTGGCAAAGAATAAAGCATCAAGTGAGAGCGTTCTTATTCTAATATTGGCTTGAATACACTGTCTGTATATTCATGTGAGTATCTTACTGGTACTGATCCCTGACAAGGAGATCATCGCGGGTTCTGTCTTGTTTGTGGTTTTTTCTGTTACAAGGTCAATAAGAGGTCATTGGTTCCTGTAAATCAACATCTTGCTACCCAATTTAAAGAAGTAGGTAACCATTAGGAACAGGACTGATACTAGCCCTGTGTTATCATCTAAATGATATCCTGGTCTACATTAAGTGCATCATTTGTCCTGAAGAGAAGGGATAACTGCAGTCTCTTAATATTCCCTGCACGTATATTTTCATCATGTGTCCTCTCTCTTCTGGTGGAGAGTGGGTGTGGGAGAGCATTGTGTCGCTGCATGGTGTGGGTGCAGGCGCTGGCTGTAGCTTCTCATCTGCCCCAGTCTGTACTCCTATTTATTATTCATATAGATGTGATGGGGTTGGGAGGAAGAGGCCTTTATTTACTTCACTACACATCTAAATTAAGCCTTCTTTTTGCATCTCTATGATTTTTTTTTTTTTTTTTTTTTTCAAATTTCTTCCAGCTGGCTGCTCTTCTAGCTGTAGCAATCCCTTGCTATTCCCCCAGACTCTTAAAACTGATTCTTTGATTTTCGTCTGAAGAAATGGTTGTAAAAACTGTGCCTTTCTCAACTCAACTTACAAATGTAGACTTTTGATGACCCAGAGCTCTAGCTCTAGAGGATACACATCACTGTACACCAGTAGTGCCTTAGAGCTGGACAAGATTCCACATGCACCCAAGACTCCATTTGCATGGATGAGATTGAGGGCGCAGGCCCTAAAAGCTGGTTTGTTTGGGGTTTTGAGTCTGCCAATGCTTCATGGTCAATGTCACTTTGAAAATGGAAGCTAGGTTTTGCTATTCTCCACCATAACAGCCCTAAATTCTAGTTCTGCTGTATTCCCCATTGCAGAGTCATTAATGGTGATATGGCAGCAAGAAGGAACATTATCTAGCTTTCATAAAGCTGTTGGTTAGAATAGTCTGAACATACTATGATTAAAGAGTATTGAAACAAATGGTGAACCCTACAAAATAATTAGATTCACATTTTATAACACAAGTTAAACCATAGTTCAGTTACCTTTAAGGCAAGGCCTGAAACATTTTGGTTTTAAATCTGTCTCCTGCACTTCATTACAGGCAAAAGCCTTAGACATCCCGCTGTCTGATCTGTGAGGTCAGGAACTGACAGCTTTTCACGATGTATGAAATATGACTATATGCAATGTGTTAAGAGAAACTGTTCTATAGGTGCTAATTGTTCTCTTTGAAAATAAGAAAGATGTTTGAAATGCCTGATACTCAGTTTGAAACTCCTACACATCTTCCAAGTTTTAAAATGTCCTAAACTTTTATTATTTTTAAAATAATAAAACAGTTTAAAAATGTAGCCTTGTTGCCTAAAGCCACATAAACTGACTCATCCTGAGTCTGAATGTTTGTAGATATGGTATGGGTTTTTTTAAACAGACGAAGTTTTAGATTGTCTCATCTGCTGTGCAAACATTCAGCATAGTTTACGTTCAGTGGCAAAGTTGATGAATGGGAGTGAGAATTTAATTTGGGTGTCTAAATACAGAAGCTGACTTACCCTCTGACTCTCAGCTCTTCCTCTGAGGTTCTATCTCATGTTTTGTTCATTTTTAGAATTCTTCAGGAAATCAGCAATAAGTCTAGCAAAGCTTTATTAGGAAAAAGTATGCTGCCAAAGATGAAGTATCTTATACAACTAAAGAAGAAGTGTAAGATAACTTTAAAGGTATTTGTTTTGTTTTCTCAGCTTCAGTAATCAGAGCTCTCTTTAGTATGTTCCATTTGCAGTTTAGGGATGTATAGAATTTCTTTTGCAACCCAATCTTTTCTGGCTTTTGTCTATACGTAGTTTCTCATGATTGTCTCTGGAATAGTTATAAGTTACAGTGTAGGCTTTTAGTGTTCATTAATACATGACACACACATTGCATGAATTGTTTTTAATGTGTACTTATAGCACAGTTGGGGCTTTCTGATCAGCTGTCAGCTATATGGAGCCACTCTTCCTAAAGAGCAGCAAAACTGAGTAATTCTCTTTCACTTCCCATGCGTGAGATGCTCTTTTCTATCATCAAATACTTCCAACAATTTAAGATTCCCTCTGCCCCCCTCCCAGTGTAGTTGTAGTCACTCTGCTGTGATTTATCAACCAGGTCATCACAGATGGTTTGTGCTGCTTAATTAAGGATAACTACTGCCTATGGGATTTGATGTGCTGCCTTACTTGAATTTCAACACCAAACAGTACAATCTTTCTATTCTTGTGTGGGAAAAGTTCTCCAAAATGCAGTGTTTGACTGGCAACTTGACAGTGTAACTCTACATTTCCTACCCTGAATCTTTTTCTTTTTTTTTTTAATTTTTTTTTTTTTTTTTTTTTTTTTAAATATGTGGGAGCGTGGGACTGACAGCATAGATCTGATGTAAGAGACATTTTTAAGTAAATGAGCTCTGCTCCTGAATTGTGTTCTTTGTTTCAATCTGGACCCAGTATTTACCATTGAGAAACTTCCTCCAGAGTCCCTTTCAGCATAAGCATTTTTCAAATTGGGTGACTAAATCTATATTTGGGTACTCTAAGAAGCTGTCTCTGACTTTCTTGGAAGTTGTAGATCACTCTGAAGTTGGTATGAGCTGCAGTTTATAGAAAATTTGAAATAATCAAGTGAGATTGAAGAGACAATGTTTAATTAGCATTGTCTAATATGTATAATTTTCACAGCTCGCTTTGTCTCTCCACCAGCCTTTCTAAAGCCAAGTAAGGCAGTCTAGCACTCATTTGCTGTATCTATATTTACTTCAGTCTTTTACATTCTCTGCTTCACTGACTTCAAAACAGTATCAGTCTGCAAGCACCGAAGGGAAAACTCAGATATGGAAAGACTCATTATGGAGGGCTGAAGAAGAGAATATGCCTCTTTAAGGGATTATGTGGAGCTCTGAGTAAGGAGATGAAAGCAAACATCTCTGAATTCTTGCTAACATCAGCAGTGACTATGTACAGTCACAAGAGTCAGGCTTAACAACATGCATTGACTGTGTTTTGAGATGTATGGTATGTTCACCTCGTACGTTGGCCCTAGCTGCTAGATTTTCTGAGGAATGTGGACTATTTCTTAGTTTTTCAGATCTGCTCAGCCACACTCTGCCTGTTCAGCTTGCATGGGGAGGTACCTGTGCAAGCTGGAACAGCTATAGTTTAGACAAATGGAACTATGCAAATTATCGACCTGATTGATATTGGCTAAATATCTGCCCTAGAAAAGACAAAACCAGTTAGAAATGCAAATACTTGCTTCCAAGAGGAAGCTTCTGTCAATAAACAAGACAGACATGTAATTCAGTGGCAAAAAGCTGAGATGAGAGGACTTTTTTTTTTTCTTTTCTTTTTTTTAAGGGAATTCATAGTATGAGAATTGGAATTTCACATGTGCTGTGGTGAGTAAGACCCTAAGATACAACTGCCTCCTATTTTTAAATTTTCACGGTGGATGCACTGTGCTTTTCCCTGACTTGATATACTGCGTCATTCCAGCATAGGCAATTGATTTGGCTATTCCCCGTAACACTATTTCTGAGTGGTATAGGCAGGTTCCTTGTATTTGGTTGACAGCCTCCATTAATGTGATAGTTAGTTCTTCATATTCGTTAATATACTTGGAATCTCCATAGCTCTGGTATTTAACTCACCCTCTCATCATCTTATTGGTATATATGTCTTGAAGTAGTATTTCTGCTGTCTTTAGGAAAGCTAGGCAATTTCCATGTCTCTTTTGTATCAAGCTTTTTAACAGAAGACTTAGCCAAAAATTCACTTAGTAGGAAAAGAAACTATTTGGTTACAAACCAAAACTGTTTGGTTGAAAATATGATTGTCGGAGAGATGAGTTATTTAAAAACTTGGTGGATTTTCCTGCATTCAACTGGGTATGTTTCTCTGTGGGCAGCTTAAGGGTTTGAAAATATCAAGAAGAGTAAAGGAAAAATGGCATATAGCTGAGGAATGAAAAATTGTCTTGTGAATCAGGAATGAGCTCAAGACGGAGCAGAGGTATCCCATGGTTACTTCTGCTGTTAGACATGAGAAGCTTTTACTTTTATGTTTGTAAAAACTACTGTTTGTAGAGAAATGTTCAGGAACATTGTATAAAAAGAGAAGGTGAGAGCTCAGTGGGTATGTGAGTGTATTGCTACCTTCTCCTGATAAATTACAATTTCACAGAATAATCTAGAAAACATTGATTAAAATACATTAATAGTTAATACTACAGTGCTCGCTCCCTGTCAGGTTTATCTTTGTTAGATGTCTGAGCTGGCTTTGGGAACAATCCAACTGGTTCCTGCTCTCATACCCTTCAGGTTACTGTTTATAATTATCTCATAGTATATAAATACCTCTGCTGGTATTTCGTTAAACAGAAGACGTTCAAGAACTGTGATAAAAGCCTATGGCTCTGCATTTTTTTAAAAGCTTTGTTACATTTGTACCTTTAGAGTAGCAAGAGTTAATCAGTCCACCTATGAAATGGTGCTTTCAGTTTGGTCTTTGCTTGTGGGTTGTGTTTGTGGGGTTTGGTTTGTTCACAAAATAATCTGTAAATGTTAATGTGCGGGAGAGCAGACTGCCACCCTGGGAAGCATAGCAGTGGCTCAAACACTGGCAGCAGGTACTTCTTTCTGCTACTCTCCTAATGAGCCACTGCTCCCTTCAAAGTGCTTCAGCCCTAAATACGGGATAGGAGCAGAATCTCTTCACTTTGTAGAATAAGTAAAGTGCTGCTTGCAAGGAGGGCTATGTTTCAGTGGTTTTTTGTTCGTTTTATTTTAAAACAAATGAATCTTCGCAACAAACCAAGCAGCAAAACAAAGCTTCATGTGTTCCCAGTTCTCTGTAACAGTTTATGTTGGATTAAAAACATATTCACCATTAATTCAAGATTACATATGTAGCTACATTTTTAATAATCAGGCACACTTAAACATATACATACACCTGATTTTTTGAAGTTTCTATGTTGATACTTATCCAGTTTCTGTTACATGAGATAATTTACTCTTCATCTAGTTCGGTAGATGTGCCATTTTACATCCATTTGCAGGAAGATTTAATTCCAAGTACAGATTTGTAATTATTTGTAATAATAATAATACATAAATTCAAATAATCCCCTTTATAGTATTTAGTTAAAAGTATAATCTGTAATTTCAAGGAAATGCTTCAGTAAGATGAAAGTAAATGTATTACTATATTTTTCAGTCATAAGTTGGAGTACTGCAGTGCTGTGGTTTTTTTCTTGTTAGTATTTTAGCTGGTAGACCAAACAGATGCTTTGACTGACACTGCATGAACATTTCAGTTTTATTACCAGTTTATGTTGTCGGTATATTTTTTTGTACAATGCTGCCTTTTGATCTGACTTCCTGCTTATATTGTCTACTGTAAAATAGGGGTTAAGGGCATATGAGGAGTTTTTCAGTACCTTTTTAGCTATGTACTAGAGCTGGTAGTATTTTACTGAAGGCACCACGGCTTTCTTTTTATCTCCTTGCTAGAGCGACACACTGTTGATCTTGTAATTCCTACTGGCTTCCCTGCTAGCTTCTCTAGTTCTGTCTCTATGGAGTATGGTATCTTTTAGGATGCTGGTAGGTGTACATGCCTGATTTGAGAGAGAATCAAAATTATGGTTTTGGGTTGGCTTTCGTCCCCACCACGCTTTTCCCCTTCAAACTATAGCATTCCCCTTCCTCTTCTGTGGATGTGCTGGAAGTCCTCACACTGCCCAGTATATGGAGCTAGACTGGCAGACTGTAAAATAGTAAACTAGAAAAACATCACAGTGTAATCTTGGAGAATTCCTATTATCTTGAAGAGCAAGGTGTTTAAAAAGTTGTGGAAATAAATGTCTATTCCTGTTATGTCTTTATAGTGTGGGTCCTTCGCATTTTAATCTCTGGTTGCTGTATCTCAAGAGACAGTGCAAACATATGTAGCCTCCACAAAAACGGCAGCTGTCTCCTTCCTTCCCCTGTACTCCTTGCCACAGGTCACTGCTAATTCCATTGTCTTAGTGCTCATGTTCCTGTGCAATAAATTGATTTATTGAAAAACTAATCCTTTGAAGAAGAAAAGGGGAACTAAGCCACTTTCAGTGTGCTTAGTTCCTGGACAATACAGTCATGTGAAAGCAAAAAAAGTCTGTAGGTGTGTTAAGTTTAACAGTTTCACCATCTGATTCTTGAAATCACTAGATGTCCCTGTTTCCTATGCAGGTACATACAAGAAGCTGCCTCCCTGCCTTTCCCAAACTTTGTCAATGGTCTGTTCTTTGTGATTCCTAAATAGCAGAATGAACAGATAGAACTTTACTTGAGCAACTGATGAGGTCATGTTTATTTTGTATTGTGTTTTGAGTTTGTTTTGGTTGGTTTTGGTTGGTTTTGGTTTATTTAATCCTAAATCTCTTTTTTTTTTTTTTTTTTAATATATATTATTATTGGATAAATGTTTGCAGTTGGAAATGTGGTTGGGCTAAGAAAATATTTTCATGTAGAAGAGTTTGCTGTTCATAATTAAAAGATCTGTCCTACTATACAAGTAAATCTGATACTGCTGGTTACCGATGGACTACAGAGTAGAAGATTGACATTTCTTATTAGTGGTGTGGACTAAGTGTATGGTGTTTATGCAAATCAGACTTGCCAAGGAATAAAAATAGTGATTGGGCAGTAATTGAACTGCAAGCCAATATTCCATTTTAGCGTTTCACATCCTTTATGTGGAGTAAATTGTGTTGCTGAAGACGAAGTCTGAAAAGCAATGGCTGCCTCAGTCTGAGATGTCACTTGAAAGTAGGTGCAGATTACGATTCAAAATAGTGTTCTGTGATCATGGGATTATTATTCATTGTGTTTTCTTACTCTGAACTCAATGGGGGAATGTCAAGCATCTATGAATAAAACATGGAAAAGTTCCATAACATCTCCTACTAATTTCTGCCAGTTGAAAGTGGTAATTATGATGAATATTTTTGTTGATAATGCTGATACATTGGCCTAAATAAATTCACTTCCAGACTGTGAATATCTACCTGAAAATCCTGATCATATCACCCAATGGATGGCTTAGTGCTTGCTTAAATTTTTAATTGTTTTAATTTACTGAGGGTTTATGGTTTACTATTTTAGAGAAAAAATGAAATAATCCAATGAAATCAGGCATTGTTAATGCATTAAAATGAAGAGAATGGTTAGAGATTACCTATTTGCAAGGTTAGATTTTAAGATGGGGTTATATTGCTCAACTGTTCTTGAGTGCTAAAAAAGCTGTGTCTTTCAAACATAACAGACTTTACTGATGCTTTGACCATGTCTGATGTTGCCATTGAAACGCCTGCTGTTCTTAGTGCTCTTCTCTCTTGCTGTTTCTTGCACTGTTGTGGAGTGCTTATGATGTGTAAAGGAAGAATGATGACAGTAGCCATTGAATGCTGGGTGATGGTTTTTGTCAGGCAAAGGACTTCTCTGGAGAGACCAGGAGTGTGCACACAGAATATCTTGATTCTCTACATTTTTGAGAATCCACCACAATTGCTGTTTCATAGCATGCTAGGATAAGAGACTAAAACATTTAAAACTATGTATGGCTAAAGGGCACTTCATCTTGGTGTCAGACAAGTGCTTGTTCAGTCCTCATTTTCTTCGATATGGGTGATTCTTCATAAAGTGTTTCTGGTATTGAGTTCTCCTGCTTGTGCCTCTTGTGGTCCCAGTGAAAATCTGGTTTTGCAAGTTGACAGTGAGATGGGCAAGACTTGGCTGGTCTTGGATATGATGCTGAATCATATAGGTAATCTCTAACCATTCTCTTCATTTTAATGCATTAACAATGCCTGATTTCATTGGATTATTTCATTTTTTCTCTAGAATAGTAAACCATAAACCCTCAGTAAATTAAAACAATTAAAAATTTAAGCAAGCACTAAGCCATCCATTGGGTGATATGATCAGGATATTCAGGTAGATATTCACAGTCTGGAAGTGAATTTATTTAGGCCAATGTATCAGCATTATCAACAAAAATATTCATCATAATTGCCACTTTGAACTGGCAGAAATTAGTAGGAGGAGGATATGATGCTGAAGAGGGTTTGTATTGGTTCCCTTCTGTCAGGGTACCTCACTAACGGATCCGATAGCTGGGCAGAAACTGGCTTGTGATAAGCTTCAGCAGCTATATGAGGCAACACAGTCCCTAGCTAGGCTGATTTGGGCCAAATGAAATCTGCATGCTTTGGTAGCAAAGGTTTGTGAGGCAATTGATACCATAGTTCACTCTCAGCTGCCAAACTGCTAATAGGCCAAAATGATAATAGGCTTTAAGGGAGTCAGTTTTTCAAATTCTTCTGGGACCAACTTCAGGCACTTGCATGGTAGCCAGAAGGAGAATAAAAATGTATCAGCAGCAAGAGATGCTCTTCAGTTTCTGTGTGAACTTGGGCCAAAGGGAAAGACAAGTTCCTGAACAAGAGTTCTTGACAACCTGGTAATGATTTGCCTGTTAGAATAAGTAGAGTGCTTCTTCTCCCCAGATAGCATGATTTTCAAAGTGTTTTGAATACACTAATCCATTGTTATTTTAATAGCTCAATCTGCCACTGTTGCAGCTTATTGTACAGTGATATTGAAGTTGACAGGAGGTTGTTGCAATGACACTGACAGACGTACTTGTGGAAACATGGTGACGCATTTGTTAGGTATACAGCAAAGTGTCTTTGCTTGCAAACTGAAGATGTCCAAATCCATCTGCTTGTCTCTGTCATTGCTGTGCCCTGCACAGCAGCATGAGGATAGGGGTGAAAACATTCTGTTAGTCACTGTAGGAAGTTGCTGGTTTACAGCAGGAGATGCAGTTGTCATCAGACAGTCCAAATCCGAGAGAGCAAGCAAGTAAATGGATGTTACATGTTTATGTATCCTAATCTTGCTTTGTTAGGTTTATGAGGAAAGGTGTGGCTGTGTTCTGTTATACACTTTTGCCAACACTTCAATGTAATAAGAATTTTGAACTCATGAGTACCTGAGATTTTTAGAAAAGAAGTGCAGAACTCTCGGAGAAAGTAAATGACATGGGTACAGTTTCACTGATGACAACTTTCCGAATTGGTCTCTTTTTTATATCATGGTGGCAAACAGGGTACAGACCAGCTGTCTGTTCCATGTTTTAGCCTAATTTTGGGTCCTATCCAAGTGATCTTATGGCTTCTAACAGTAACTGTGGTGTAATACAAAGATACCCCAGGTGGAACTGGTTGAAATCTCTCTAGAGCAACATGAAGCACAGCATGAGCTGACTTGCCAAAAGTGTCATGCACCATGACATAAGCATCTCTTCTGGCAGAATGTATCCAGGTGTTGATGATGCTAGGGGCATAGAGTCAGCTGCTTGGAAGAGCTCTCCTTTGGCTCCATATGTATGAAAGAGTAGCTGAGGAAGGAAAATAGATTTTTCTCTTATGCAGCAGGCTGAAAAGATGCTCCTGGTGTTTGAAGGAGCTAACATCAGGGACTCAAGGTTTAGGGGGAACTAGGTAGGGTGAGGGCTTATCAACCGCAATATGTAGAAATTGAATTGGTCAGAAACAGCTGGAAAGAAGAAATGTAATCTGGAAAGAAGGCAGTAATCTGAGTCTCACCACCTTTGTGCAACTACTCATCACTCCTGGAATACCATTCCAGAACTGTAAATGTAAACTGGCTCCTGTTTTGATAGTATATCTGAGGATACTGATGTAGATCATTACCCGTGACATCATCTTGTGGTATTTGTATTGGTGTGAACATGTGAATGTTTTGAAGCAGGTGTATGAATTTTCACAGTAACCTGATTAGTCTTGAATATTTTTATTTAACAAAATATCTTAAATATGCAGCAATATTACCTCTTCAAGTAATTCTAATGTTGTTAATGGGTACTTCTAAATAGTATTATTAAAAACACGCATTTTCAGGAGAAAATTGATTGTATCAGAACAATAAGAGTGTGACATGAAGAAACATTTTGCTGTCTAGTGGCCACCAGTATTAGAATTTTCATGAAGCAGCTTGTATATAGTGAAGTTGGTAGAGGCAGTTTGTACTTGGAGAATTATTCACATGATGTGCTTAGAGAAGGTAGGCAGGAAAAGAGAAGGGCAAACATGCCAGCACCTTGGTAAAATTCTCTGTAATGGCTCCTTCATCCTATTTTTCAAATGGATGTTAAACTAGCCTTAGTAGAAAACATCCTGTGTGGAGCCTTCTGTATGTAGAATGGATCTGGTTGTCCTGGGTTAAGCTGTAACAGTTATTTTCTCCTTCCTAGTAGCTGGTGCAGTGCTGTCTTTCGGCTTTAGACTCAGAACAATGCTGATAACACACTGATGTTTTAGGTGTTGCTAAGTGATGCTTACCCCGATCAAGGACTTTTCAGTCTCTCATGCTCTGCCAGTGAGGAAGGGCACCAAGAAGCCAGGAGGAAGCAGAGACAGGACACCTGACCCAAACTAGCCAAAGGGGTGTTCCATACCACAGTACGTCATGTTCAGTATATAAACTAGGGAGAGTTACTCAGAAGGGATCGATCACTGCTCGGGTCCGGCTGGGTATCGGTCAGTGGGTGGTGAGCAATTATATTGTGCATCACTTGTGTTTATTGGTGGGGTATTTTTCCTTTTCTTTTTTAGCTTTATATTCTCCCCCCTTGTTATTTCCCTTATTATTAGTAGTAGTAGCAGTTTTGTATTATACTTTAGTTACTGGACTGTTTTTATCTCAACCCATGGGGTTTATGTTCTTTCAATTCTCCTCCCCATCCCGCCTGGAGCAGAGGGAATGGGAGGTGTGTGTGAGCGAATGGCTATGTGGTGCTGTGTTACCAGCTGGGCTTAATCCACGACAATGGTCTAAACCAAAGACTTGCCTTTTTTTTTTCCTTTTTTTTTTTTTTCTTTCTTTTGTATTTTTTTTTTACATAATACCCAAAATAATTGGCAATTTTAGAGCTGTATTTTTGACAGAGCTTTAAATAAAATGTCAATGCATTTTTCTCGTTTGAAATGTCATGCACTTTTACTTCCCATTTTTCCCATGTTATTTAGGGGCAATTCCTTGGGTGATCTTGTATCTTTATTAAAATGTATGAAATAGTTGTTTATGCCAAGGACTAGAAATGTTTCATATTTCATCTAGTCTAGTTTGCAAATATAAACAGATATATTGCAGCTTGCTTTTTTCATATTTCATTGTTTTCTTATTGTGGCATCTTAGTTTGAAATCCAAGTAAAATACCTTTATGGAAATACCTATGAGCTCCTGCTGCTAGCTGTAAGATAACTACTTTCAAAAGCAGCTCAGCCAGATTTAGACTTGATGGGAGCAGTATTAAAGCAAAATGATTTAACACACGAGATTCACTAAAGTACTTGCGTCTGAGTGGCATCTAAACCTTTATGCATTGTAGCCTTTTCACACATTGGTTAATGTAGCCAAGAGATGTGTTACGGTCTAGATAAGTGGTCTGCGTGGTGGTGGGGGGAACTGGCTGACAGGCTGCACCCAGAGGGTGGTGGTAAATAGCTCCTTTTCAAACTGGCAGCCTGTCACTAGTGCGGGCTCTGAGGATCCATATTGGGCTCAAAGCTGTTTAATATCTTCATAAGTGATCTGGAAGATGACACCAGCTGTACCCTGATGGAGTTTGCCAATGACACCAAACTGAGTGGGGATGTGGACACTTTGGAAAGGAGAGCTACTCTGAAGGAAGACCTGGATGGGCTGAAAGAGTGGGCTAACAAGAACCTTATGAAGATCAACAAGGACGAGTGCAAGGTCTTGCACCTGAGTAAGCACAATTCAGGACCGCAGCACAGGCTGGGATCTACCTGGCTGCGGAGCAGCTCTGTACAAAGGGACCTGATGGACAGCAAGCTCAGTATGAGTGAGCAGTGTGCTACTGCAGCAAAGAAAGCAAATAGGATGCTGGGTTACATCAGCAAGGGCATCACCAGCAGAGATAAAGATGACATTACCCCGTTATACTTGGCCCTTGTCAGGCCACACCTGGAATACTATGTTCAGGCTTGGGTCCCACTACATAAAAAAAACATGGACAGGCTGGAGAAGGTCTGAGAAGCGTATGTATGTGTGGAGCTCTGGTGGGTATGAAAGCCCAACTCCTTGTGAGCTGTTCCCTGCCTTGGACAGAGCTGGGTCTTGCTGCTGGTTGTGCTACCCGAGTACAGCTAGACTTGGAACCCTTGCATTAGATACTACTTCATAAGCACTGAGTTGTGCAGTTAAGTACTATGGTCCCTGTTTTATATGTGACAGTCTGGGCATCATGGTATTAAGGGATATATCATGGTATTAAAGGATACATCTCTTCACATAGATGGTACAAGCAAGCAGACTATTTTATGGCTGTCTTAGATATTATCTTAGTATTTAAGCCACTGGATTACAAGATCCTTGAATAAATCTTTTGTACTTTTTGCTGCTTTATATCTGGTACCTGACACAGTAAGCTTGATGGTGATGAAAACTGAAAATTATCAAAGAGAATTTAAGATACCTGAAGCTACTACTACACCACTTTCCTGGGGAGGTGTGAGAAATAGAGGAGGCATTATCATTTAGCTGTAACTCTACAGCCAAAATCACATAAACTTTCTGAAGCTCAGTGTGCATTCAGGTTTGAGCAAGGCACTTAAATGCTCTGCTTTCATTAGCCTTATTTTGCACAGGAGGAAGCTGATGATGATTTGCTTCTCACTCCTGCCAGCCCACAAAGCAGGGACTGAGGCATGGTATGGAAATCAAAATGCTTTCGGCCACTGTAGAGGCATCCCTGCTCTTGTGCAAAGGCCTCTGAAGAGTACCTGTAAATCTGCTCCCTTCAGACTTCCTCACAGAGACCTGGAGAGGGAATGATGTCCCAGGCACTCAGATGACAAATGAGTCTGGTCAGGCTGTGTCCTGCAAGCAGCCCAGATAAGCTAGTGCAATTTAGACTTCCATTGTTCATGGAAGTCTAAATATGAATTTCATATTTCTTAAGGAGTGTTCATGGGTGACTTAATGCCTCTTCTAGCATCTGTCTGCAGGCCCTTTACTGTCATTAACCCTACATTTGTTGAAATAGATAGCAGTGAAAATAGTTAAAGCTTTATGAGAGCAGAAATGCAGACTTCACTGTATTTCAGTATCGTGAAAAGTGAAGTCCTTTGTATAATGTAAAGGATTTTGGAATTGGGCATAGCACAAATGTTGCTTACCAGGAGAAATACTGAAGAATTCCACAGGATAGGTTTCTGACAGAAGACCATGCAAGAACTGTGTTTTTTTGACAGTGAGAACTGACAGATATGCAGTAGGGAGTCATTTTTCATCAGTAAGAGTAAGCATAATTTAAAAATTGTATTAAATTTCATAGTTCCGATCTTACAGACTGCCTGTCAAAATGTATAGCACAGTTAATTATAAGGAAATCACTGTAGTACAATTTACAGTGTCTGTTATTAAATTCCTAAATAATTCTGGGTTGCATCCAGGAAAATGAGAACCAAACTAGATTGTTGTAAGAAAATTTATGAAGAAAAAATGTCAAAGGTTGACGTTAAGTACTTTCAAGTGAATATAAGATAAAATGGCGCAGCATAAAGTAACATGTAGTCAGTGACACTGTGTATATATCATGCTATAAAGTTATCTTCAGTTTTGTCTGAAGTTCATTCTTTCCCATTCTTTCAATCATTTGTAAGAACAGGATTTTTCATTGTCATGGTAGTAAGAGCGAGTCTCTTTTCATTTGTAGTATTTTCTGAGATATACAGAAGGTATCATAGTAGCAGTCAGTGTAAAACTGAGCTTTAAGCAGTGACTATGGGTTCCTTGGTAACTTCTGGATGAATTTATTGATATTTCTGTAAGAGTAGTTCATCTGTAGTAAACCTCATGAAATACTGAGAGGGGAAATAAGCATATTCTCCTGATCTTCACTGTGTCAAAGAGTAAATATCTGATTTTTGGTAAAATTCAGAGGATCTTCAGACACTGCTAAGTGGAGTAGTATTAAATTGCTCCTGGTAGTAGAAGTTAAGGATATAAGTCAGTGGGTTGACTGGTAGTTTTGAGACAGAGTTCCTGTCTCAAAACTGACAAGCAATTTAGAGGTAAGTTTTGTTTGAAGCAGTAGGGCAGTGGTTATTAAATGCTTATTGCTTTTTTTGAAACGGTAACTTTGGCTCTGGAATTGCTTTTTGTAATTTTGTTCTCTCAGCATTAAAAGCTTTTTATTCTTATCTTAGTTCAGAAACATAATCTTTAATTTTAAAGCTGTTTGTACATTATGTTCTTCAATATACTTAGAAAAATAACTTTATAACAATATTCTGAGGCATTGTAAAACCTTAGGTCTGTAATGGCACTTGCAGAATGCTGTATGACACCAGTAAAACGTTTACAGTTACATTTTTAGTCCTTGTGTAGTGGTATATTGATTATATACAACTACAAAGCAGTAAGAAAGGATCAAGATATTGTGAAGTACTTTGTTTACACTGCCTTCATAGAATTCTCCCGTCACTCAAGAGCCCTATTCAGTCAGTTATATGGCTTTCCTGTACATGTAATTTCCAGCAGGTTATGTAAGCTGGCTTCATGCCATGCCAGCCTATTCAGGGAAAACTTAATCAGTGCTGCTGTGCTGGAGGGGGAAGAAAAACAATCCTACCTGACAGCTGATTTTTTGGGCTTTTTTTTGTTTTTTTTAAATTGTTATTTTCTTGTTTGCTTGGAGCTGAGTAGCGTGTGGCTGACAGAACTTGGGCCAGAGGTACAGGCAGTTTGGTGTGTTTTGTGCAGAGGACTTCACCTTCAGAGAAACCAACATCATTAAATGGAGAATTATGGAAAACCTTTGCAAAGGAGAGCTTTCATCCTGACTCTTGTTAAACTGAGGCTGCCTTAAAACCTAGAATATTTGAAATTGTATCTTTTCCACAGTAAATGATTTAAAAGTTGTTTCCTGTTGCAACTTTGGGTGTTTTTCTCTGCCTTATGAAAGATCTCTTCTTTTGTGGAACCTTACAAAGGTCTGATAGCTTGAGTGACCCAGCTGAATTTTTGGCTGGACTGATGAGCACCTTTAAGGTGATATGCTGGTGTCTGAAGTAGAAGCATAATAAAGGAAATAGCCATAATAGGAGTAACATCTAATGTTTCCCACTCTGTTTGTCCTAGTGAATTGCAAAAGAAAAAGAGTATGTAATAAAATAAGAGACAAAATTGGTAGTTATAAACTCGGAGTTTGAGAAGGCATTTAAAAAAAAACCAGGGTGTAATGAATACACCTGGACACTTACCAAGGAGATGAAAACCATGGAAAACAGGTATATTACAAAAGTGGTAACAGCAATTATAGTGCTTTTGAAGAGGTTCTTGGAGAACTGAATTCTTAGCCAGATGTAGGAGATACAGTTTTGGGAGACAACAGCATATGCATAGGGCGTCCACTGATACCAGAAGCCTTCAGCATTGCTAAGAAATTTGCCTTGTCATTTCAGCTTTCCCACAAACCCTTAATTTCATTGGCAAACTCATGCAAATGGATGACTTTGCCAGGAAAAAAAGATGGCATGCACAGACTCATTGAGTAGAATTACCTCGTGGTTTCTGGGGAGACTACTGACACAATTCTTCTGTTTCCCTGCTGCCTGCTGGGCTCCAAACAGGACCTGATTACTGCTGCCAATTCCATTCTGCCGCTGCTCAGCAAATCTTTAAAAGGCTGCAGAAACAGAAGCCATTGTGTTAGTATGTGCTGGATGTTTGGTTTTGCCAGAGATTCTGTACTGTATTTTCGGGAGATTTTATTCAGAGCTAGAAGGAATGGCATAAGCTTTAAGAAACGTTTGGAATTTGTGCTGTGGAAGTTGGTGTCTTCTGCTTTCCATCTGTTGGTGGAAAGCAGGAGGATGGGTTCCCCTCTACCCCCTGCTTTCCTGCAGTTTGAAAATACAAACTTAAGAGATAAGGAGAATAACTTAATTTAGTTTAATATTTTATGTTTTCAGGTAACATACATGCATGGTATTCCTACAATATGATGGGTTAACTGAGGCTCCTTAGTGAAGCTGGAGAGGTAATATTCCAGTGTTGAGTGTTGGATTTCAAGTTCAAAAGTGCTGGATATTTTATAGGAGGCATTCTTGTGGGTGGAGGTGGAGTGGGGGATATTAGGAACATAGAAATTTAGGAAAAACTAAACATCTGTTATTAAAAACCAGGTTGGAACAAAACTACAGCAGTGAATATACTTATGTGTTAATTTTCCTAGGAAAAAAAATTGCTTCATTCTCTGGTTTATAAAATGTTCTTTGAAACTTTCTTCACACTGAAAAATTGCATTGATCTCAAAATAGTTATTCATTTGTGTAGATCTATTCGTGTGTTTGAGTTGTTGCAGCCAGGGGATCTTAACTAGTTTGGGTTGCACTGAAATTTATAATGAACTTTGAAAGAATCATAGTGACTATTGATTTTTAGCCATTACATTTACAGACAACTGTAACTAGGGGAATTAGGATGCTTGCAAATAGGCAGAAAGACATGTTTGCTCAAACAAGTAAAAGGCAGATAAAAGGGATGGTGATGACCTGTAACTTTGTAAGGTAAAGCGTAAAGTAGTTCCAGGAGATCTAATTACTAGGTGAGCTCTCAGTTTTATCTTGTGATCTGCCCAATTCTCACTATTATTCCATTAAGTATGATCGGTAGGGGAAGAGATACAACGGAGCTCACTGTCGTTGGCGTTTCAGACAGGAGTTACTCGGATCATGCTGAAAATCAGATCCCACCGTAATAGTATAAATGTAGTAAGCCATGTCTTATGTTGTATACTGTTACATTCATCTTTAAAACGTTCAGCTTTCACATGCTTTCAAAGATGCAGGATAACAAAGTGATATTTAACCACAGATTTTGGGTATCGTTTGCCAGATGGGGCAAATTGCTGCTTTTTGCTGCACTTCCTCCCTTTTTCACAGACCAGATAAATATTTTTGCTTGGTTTCTGGAAAATGACATATTTAATTCCATAGGGCAGCAAAACTGGGAGAAGTTCTGTTCACAGTGATACTTATGTCAGTAATGGAGTATAGATATACTGCCATACATGTATTGATTTTACTAGCATGTGATTGATAATTTCAAATAATTAGGGCGAAAAAGTTCACTGAACAATTTTCTTGTGTAATTTTTGGCTGATATTACTGGTAATATATGCCTTAGAGGGGAGAATCTTAAGGGAGAAAAATCTGTTTTTAAAGATTCCTGCAGTTTTGTTTCATAATTGAAATTTCTTACGTAAGAGAGAAATCACTTTGTAAAACCCCAAAGAAATAGAATATATTCCAGGAATATATCTGGTTCATTACAATGAGCTTCTCCATGGTGATTAAAGAGATCTAGAAAGATGCAGAAGTTGTATTTGACTCTGTCCAATAGTCCTTCCTCCAGTATTGGAAAGCTGACCTGATAATTTGTACAAATGTGAAAGCTCATTCTTTTGGAGGTTCTTGTGTCTTGGTCCTGCTGCGAGCAAGGGATGAGGTAAAAGTCTCAAGTAGAATATGTGATTCAGTTTAATGTTAAGTGTCCAAATTGCATTGTTATGCTCAAAATCTTCTTGTCAGCAAAAAGGAAATACACCTTATATAAAGCCAAGAATTTATTGCTAGTGTGATAGAAACCTTCACAGTCTAATTGGAGAATCATTATTAGTCCACATCCATTTACTACAAGAAAAGTAAAACAAATGAATGCTCCATACAGAAGTATATCCCAGTAATAAATAATACAGGTAAAACTGTTATACTCGCTACCTAGTTTCAGTCCCTTTTCCTGGTGTTATGCTCACCATTCCTTGCTCTTCTGAGTAATCAAGAGCTTCAGTCAGGTGTTTGGGGTTAGGGGTGATGCACTTATGGCTGGGCTTAGGGTCTGGCTTTCTGTTTCTGCTGTTGAGAGCAAAATCTTGTGAAAATATCCATGTCCAGGAAGGAGATCTCTAAAGGAAAAAAGTTTCAGGAAAGGCTGGAGAGGCCCTGTTTAAAAAAATAGCTGCCAGCAAAGGGAAAACCTGAAAAAGAGAACTTACATTAAGAAGCAAACCACTTTTCTTTAGTGTATTGTACATTTGATATTTAATAGCTCCTTTTTGTCAGGCATGGTGAGTCTTCAGGGCCAAGCCAAAATGAAGCTCCCTTTCCTGTTAAGATTGAGATTGTCAAGCGAGGATTTTCCTGGTGTGCATGTGGTTCTGAACCAAGGGTGGGTTATGGAGCTTCCTGTGGTACTGGCAGGTTATTTATAGTAGTCCACCTGGTCCATGCACAGTCTTGTTTGGTTGTTTTTGTCCTGTTACCCCCCATCCTTCTGTGTCCTGTCTGTCCCATTACCCCCTCAAACTTCAGAGATGACTTTATGTGAAAGTTGTGTGGTTTTGTAAACTTAGAGTTGTTTCCTGGGGTTGCAGTGTGCCAAAGGGCTTCTTTAGTGCGTGGGGAAGAAGGGGGAGGCTTGCATGGTGGTTTGCAAAATTACGATTTTGGGAATGAGCTAGTCCCTTCAACTTCATTGTCATGTCTTTATCATCATCCCCCAGACTTCTCCCTGCACACACCTCCTGCCTTGCCTCTTATGTGAGCCCAGAGAGTGGCGGGGCCCGGAAGCTTCTGGGGGCGGGGCTCCCTGCAGTGGAGGGGTGCTCTGGAGGGACACCTCAGGGCAGAGTGTTCCTTGGTGAGGGGCTGGGAGTGCCTTTGGGCCAGTTTTGGCCAGAACATCTGATTCACCTCGGGTACTGAACTGACCAGTACTGAAATAGAGGGCAGGGTGCTGTTAAGACATGCTCTGTGGAAAGGCATTGTGGCATGGCTGAAACAGAGGAGGTGAGAGGAGGGGTGAGTGGGCTGTGCTGAGGCAGCAAGGAGAGCAGCATTTTTGGCAGGAAGCACCAGAGCAGGAGGAAGAAGGGTCTTGGCAGAAAAAAGGTTGGCCTGGGCAAGGAGGAGGCTGTGGGAGTGATGGTGCATGGAAGGTGAATGAGAGCCTGAGGCGGCAGCCCCTCCCTGAGCTTGCTGTGGTCTCAGACCTGACTCTCTCGTTAGCAAAATTGATTTTGATGAAAATCTAAATTCTTCCCGTTTTTCACCAAACAAGGTGGATGTCCCATGGAAAACATGGTCCCCTGGTAAGTAATTCTGTCTGCTTGTTCTTCTTTACAATGTAACAACACATACAGTACCCTATAGCTTTAGATCTGCTTCAGTAATTAATTACTTACTGCATGTATATTTTGAATGTTTTTCTTCATGTTAGGTGTTGGTGCACTGGAACCATCCCTCAAAAGCATGTGACAGCTACTAGACTAATTTAAAGTTCAAAATCTGAAACTGGGTAGGCAGTTGTGGGTTACTGAAATAAATATGGGAAGCAGTAACTGTGTCTCAGCAAAGAAATTCTTTAAAACTTCAGAACTAAAATCTCATATTATTGTCTTGCATTGCTAAGGTTGTCTTCTGTCAGTGAAAAGACCGGCTGTTATACACACAAAACTGACATGTTGGGTAGTGTAAGTTTACAGCAGACCGCACAGAAATCAGCTCAGCAGAGTGGAAGCAAAATCATCTAGTCAACTTCCTTTAAAACAATTATCAGAGTTTTTCTTTACTTTTCTGAAACTTTTTCATTCCGGTAACTGAGGAATTTACATTGAACAGTTGTGTGCAATTATGCTGTGGCACTATCCAATTAACCACCCAAGGTAGCACAGCTTAAAAAGATAGCTAAATGGTACCTCTCAGCAGTAGTACACATTTGTAAGCCAGGGGGCTGTAGCAGTACTCTTTTGGAGTGGTGAATCCATTTCATGGTGCTTGCATGCTGTTTTAAGGAGTACAATTTTTCTTTGTGTTTGCGTGTTCATTCTAATGATGAATATATTTGTGTCTAATTACTCTCCCCTTCCCCTTTTTGTGTGGGTGTGTTGTGTCCCATCCTTTCCCTGCACTGGTGTGTCTTTGTTCCCTTCTTTCTGCCTGGTGCATATACATGTAAGATGTGGAGGATGTGATTTCAATGTCTTTCTGCTGCCCATCTGAAATGGAATGCATTGCTTCTGAAACACCTTTCCAGTAGAGCAGCAAATGTTTTGTGCTGTTTGCCGTATACCTGCCTTGACCCAAGGCTTCCTCTTGATTGTCTGCTGCTTGCAGTGGTTCTACTTGGTCATCTGCATTCCCCCAATCTGTAATACCTTGTCCATAAGAAAAATGATATGCGTGTAAGCCATTCAGGTCTCAGATAAAGTGTGTGTAGAGCTCAGACTCCACAACTGCCCCTTCAGGAATGCGATGTGTCCAGTTTTGACCATTCAGTCTCATCTCTGGCAGCCCCAGAAACTTCTAGCGCAAATCTTTTGAGTCAGGCAAGGAGACCACTGTCCCTTTTTGTCATCTTGCAGGTGTGTTGTACCTAAGCTTCCTTATGACTGTGGTGAAGATCTGATAGCGACTGGAGTTACTAGGGGGTCTTCTCAGGTAAGTGACATTCTTCTTGCCAAAGCAGTCATCTATGGCTGTGGGCTGCTGTTGGCAAACACTGCAAGTTTGGTTTTCTGTGGGGCTGAGCAGCATCAGCTGGCTTTTGTCATTATTCCTGGAACCATTTGAAGGCTTCAGGGATGGTAGAGGCTGCATTCCAGTGCTGGCACTGGAACAAGTCCCTGCCATTACACTTTTTCAGTCATTCATTCTCACAAATGTGCTTTTCCAGCACAGATATTTCAGCAGCAAAAGCATGAAGCAACATTCTCTCGCAACACTGCAGTTTCTCTTGTGCAGCAGTATGGTGAGCAGCCCTTTCATACCTGTTGCAGAAAGAGATCTTGCTGCAGAAACATAAAGGACATGCCATCCTTTCAGCTGGTGCACCTCTACATGGCCAAAGGGAATAGCACGTTACCGAGACCTATTTTTAGTCTTTCCTACCTGTGACTGGCACTGGAGCTCAGACCCTATCTTTCAGAGTCTCTGCAGTAGCACAGTGTTCCTTAATCCTTAAACCCTGGCTCCTTTCCTGTGACCTGGAAGAACACAGAACTGATTTTCTAGGAAAACCAGGGGCCTTTCTTCAGCTTCTCTGGAGCATACGAGAATACATGCATGTTTCCCTCTGAAGAAGCTGAGTCCTGATATCTCACACACTCTTTTTTTACCCCTTGGATTTTGCCGCATCCCATGCTGGAGCTGGTTCAGGTAGTAGGCACATGTTTAGTTTTGTACTATTTTGTGTCCAATAGACTTGGTCTCAATTTTCAAGGAGCAGAACACCTGCCGCTGTGCAGCATACTTTTCTGTGATGGTGGCAGGTGCACTAGGGAAGGCTAAAACTGCCTAAGAGATGTGGTTATGAAGAGAACAGGTGATCTTGAGAAACTGGCTTACCACTCGTGTTCATTTCAGTTTTGCCTGGCAGACTGTTGCAACTTGTTTGCCTAGCAAGGCTTCAAATTACTGGGCAAACTGACTTCTTTTGTGATCTTTATTCCATGTTTATTGTGACAGATACACAGATGACTTCCTGCACTATCTTCCAGTCTTTCTTTAAATTGGAGGACATACTTGATGACTTGGTGTTGTTAAGAGTCGTGTACCTTAAAAAGTTAGTACAGCTTACATAAAAAAATAGGATTGCTATAAATACACTGGAGAAAATAATTTTGATCGATTGATTTCCCTTCCCATATCTCTCTTATTTACAGACATGACCTTAGAGGTCATCTATTTCAGTTTTATAATTTCGCAGCCAGCATCTATAAAGCTACTTAGGAACAAACATTATGGTTGGGTATCAGTTTGTTACACCTGAAATACTGAAATTTTAGGGGTCAGTGCCAAAAAGGTTGATTTGTAGCTGGTTGGGGTCTCCTCCCAGTTATGGTTCATTTTGCCTGCAAAAGGTCATCTTTTTTTTTTTTTTTTTTTTTTTATAGTGAGCAATTATAAAACTCTGTGTGAGATACAATCCAGCAAATCTCATTAGCCCCAAATCTGCAGAATCCTCTTCTCGGCTTTTTGCCATCCTATTGGAAGAACTCTAAACTCTTATTCTCTGTAATCTTCAACTTCAAGTAATAAGACATATTCTACACACACACCATCACCAAAAGCAACCAGAAAACCCCAAAACAAACCCAGAACCATAAACCCAAACTTGAAACCCTAAACTAAATGTGGAACAGAATCAGAATATGATTGTGTATAATGTGAATACTCTGTCTGCATTGACATGAACTTCAACTTCAGGTAGTAAATAAATACAATCCCTCATGATACGCAGCTGAGGATTAGGCTGCATGGTGAGAGTGGTGTAAAGTAAGGCAGCGGGCTTGGAGTCCTTTGTGCATGTGTTCACTAGCTCCTCATTTTGAGGAGGGTGAAATGGGTTTGAGAGGGTGACATTCCTGGGTTTGAAATGGAATAACCTCCATCTTCCAGCCTTTGGTGCCAAGATACTCTACTTCTATATAGGTGGAGATGAAATCTTTTTTTGAAGTAGTTTTCCCATGTGCTCCTGAAGCTGTTCAGTTCATTGTGTTTGTGTCGTCTTTTGCATCAGATATCTTGGGTTCTTGTGTTTTTTGTCATTTGGGGTTTTTTTAACAGTTATCTGTGCAGAAAGCAATATAATTTGGTTAAATGAGAATTAAAGCATCTACACTGAATGACTGAATCTACAGTCAGCTGTAGATTATAACCACCACTCTTTCTAGTATTGGTCAAGAAAACTAAGCATTCCCTCTCTCATAATTTTGTTGGCTAGTTAGGAGCTTTGACTAACACAAGAGTTGCATAACAGTCAAATTTGAATATCAATTTTCAGACGTATTCTGTTCACATACCTACACTTTAATGAATTTCAGAAAGTAATATTTGATCTTACAGGTTGGCATGCAATAAAAATATTTTTATTATAAACTAAGGTATGCTATAATGAAAAATACATTAAGTAATTTTTTGGCTTTATTTTGACATTTAAAGGTGTAGTCTTAAAACCAATAATTGATGCAATACATGTCATAGAAAGCAAGCAATAGGAAAAGAAAGCCCTGAATAAAAT
Organism: Strigops habroptila; assembly: GCF_004027225.2. Lineage (NCBI taxonomy): Eukaryota > Metazoa > Chordata > Aves > Psittaciformes > Psittacidae > Strigops > Strigops habroptila. The sequence continues at coordinate 35,661,423 of NC_044281.2, forward strand.
TACGTGGTTAATTTATTAAAGCTCAGGAAACCACCAGTTGCATTTCTCAAGAGTGTCATAACACATCTTTAATTAGCTTGGAAGGAGTTACAGCACTGAGTCAGGCAGTCAGACTTCATAGGAGTTGTAACTGGTAAAATATTCCTGTTATGATGCTGATCATGTTTCCTTGCAAAAGCAAAATAAGCTGGGATTGTAAACTCACTTCACTGTGTATGCAAAGCATTTATTTACAAGCACGCTTAAGTACCTTGAGATGAAAATCTGTTCTAAATGCTTCTGAAACAGGGTCAATGTGATGTCAGCCATACAAAATCATTGTTTCCTCTTTCTCTCCATTTCAGGTTTTCTTGGATACCTGATCAGTCTCTTAAAAGAATTCAAAGTGTGAATCAGTATACTATTATCTCTCATTAATTATCTCATTAATAAAGTACTTTCTTTAGCAAAATAACACTTAGCAAACCGCATCTGTAATACAGATCGCAATCCTATGTGGTTTTGCCAACAATATTTTTATTGTTTTTTGACATAGTAAACTTAAGTGCTGCTTTTGACTTCAAAACCTAAATTATTGTATACGGAAAGGGAAGATGTACTGATTTCTAGCCATGTGTTCAGGATGACAACCCTCTTAAAAAACTGTTCCAGTTTCCAGCCCATCTTATTACTGATTATTTCTTGTATCGCAGTGTATCATGTTCAGTTACGTACTGATCAGCACTTAATTCTGCTTTTGCCCAGCAGTCAAGCTTCATACTGTCACCTGTTCGTAGCTCAAACTTTGGGATGTTGGTGTTAGTTTTAAATCTAAGTCCTTCTCTTAGAACTGCTTTCTGCCATGAATATTTTATTTTGTCCCTCTTCATTGCATTCAACCAACAGCTTCCTTCATTAATAAAATGAATTCAGAGGTACTTCATATTGGATCTTGTGTAAGGTCTAAACAATCACAGTCTGGAGGGATGGTGCACAATTCCAACAGTCAACCAAATGCTGGTTTTTTGAAGTTCACAACATACCACATACAAAAACAGATAATTTTTGAGCATCAGTCAGACTAGACTAAAACCAGAGTGCCAAATTTTCTTTGCCTTTTGATGATTTTGCTTCTGACGTGTCATCATAAAATTGTTAGAGAAATCCAGAGGTTCACTTCAGCAGAAGCTTATCACTTGCTGGTTGTAACAGAAGATTGGCGCAGGGAGGCAGGAACAAACTAGGGAATCTCTCCTTCCTCTAAGCATTCTTGAGGCACTGTATTTTATATACTATATCTATGAACATTTTAAAGCTTCATGTAGCAATAGAAGAGCTTTTTTGCTTGGAATACTTTTGTTAGATATTTGTCTAAATATGTTCTGCTCAAACTTTCATTGGTTAGCTCTTTGTATCCAAAGTACACTTCAACAGTCCAGGTGGTCTGTCTTACAGAAAAGCATATATTGATTTTTAACCAAAAAGGCTACTGTAACCTTTTGGGGGCAATAGATTCAATATGTCAACAGACTTGGAATGCAGCTTGTTTCTTAGGCTTAGCTTTTTTTCTTTCCAGAACTGAAAAACGTCAGTGGGGTCAGCAGTGTGTCTTCTTTATTAGGGTGTGTGTAATAAATGGAAGTTGGGAGGCTGAAGAATATAGAAATTAATAACTAATCATTCATTTTAGATTTTTTTACACTGTTACCTCTTCTTTAATTGCTTGGTTTTTTTGTTGTTTTGTTTTTTTTTTTTGTTGAATAGTATAAATGCTAGGTATAAACTCTTCTTATAAGTACTGTATCTTATTTAATAGAATAGTTAAAATACTGCTGTATCTGGAAGTATTTCATTGAGCTTCCAGATGAGATTTATGATTGTTTTGTTGTATCTAAAACAGGTGCTCATAGCTTCTATGGACCTTTCGTCAATTCCAGAGTAATTTCTAAATGATTTAAACTGTGGCAATTTAAAATAATATATTAAAACGTGTTGATTTTTGATCACAGACTTTAAAAATGCACTTCTTAAATATAAACCAAGTGTAAAAAATATAAATGGTGTCTGCAGACACTGAAGACATATTTGTAGGAATACATCATATCTACTTAGAGTAATCTGCTGAGATTATTAATGTATTAAAATTATAGTTTCAAATCATTAGATGTTTATCTGGAAGGCACTGGGGAGTGGGGAGGAGAGCACTTCTATAAGCCTGAGGTTTTTACAGCATTTGCAGTCGATTAGTTAGAAGATGCGTTACTCACTTTTTTCAGTAGTGGAAGATTTATATCCTGCAGTTAATTGCTTGTATTTATGATTTTAAAGGTATATAGAGTATTCACTTGAGAGAGTATTGTTTTATATATATAAAAATGAATAAATGTGAAGCTATACAGAAACTCCAGTATGTGTACTATGAGGTACAACTAACATGCAAATGTCGGTTGGAGTGGGGAGTTCAGCAGAAGGCTCTTAGTCGTGTGATGGTATACTATCAAAACCCCTAAAATCTATACAATTTTTATCTTGAACAGTAAGCCTTAAGACCAAAAAGAGCTGAGAAGTTTGGTTGGTTTGTTTTTTTCTTTCTGCTAGAAGAGTTACAGGGAGCTGCAAAACACAGGTCCTATGTCTGTATTGTGGCTGTCAGCATTATTATAAATCTGCTAATTAGTAAGAAGACAAGAGTTAAAAGTAGTCTTAAACCATGCAAGATCTAATTTCAAAATAGGAAGGAAGACAAATGCAATGGTAGTAGTTACTAAATCAAAGAGAGAACAAAGAAAGGACTTCTAAACAACTTCTGCATTTGTAGGGACAGATATAGTCAGTCATCCCTTTTTTGTGTAAGGTACAAGATAGCACAGCTGTATACTGCTTTTAGAGTTTCAAAATACATGAAAAATATGAAATCTGAGGAGAAAAACCCATATTTTGAAGAGTGATTAAAGCTGGAGTAATTCCTGTTTGTGCTTTTGGAAATTCTTCTTCAAAGAGAAAATACAAAAATTATTAATAGTTACTTTGGAAGTAATAATGTCAGTATGGGAAGGCATGTATTTCCTCTGGTTTGCTTTATTTTCTTTCCAGAGATAGTTGTAGCAATTTTTTTTTTCTTCCACCTTATTGTTTCTCCTTCATAGTAAGGTTTTGAAAAGGTTCTAATGTAGTGTACTTTATGTTTTGAGAGCCGAGAGATTTGTGGTTCTTGTGAGTCTCCATCAAGAGCTGAGTTCTATAGGCTTCAAGGGGCTGGGCCTAGTAGGTCTTCCTCTGGGCTTTCATGCATTTTATCGAGGTTTAACACTTCAGATTTTCTAAGAAGGTAGCCAAACCTGCATTATTTTGTGTCAGAAAGTTAAGGGTGGTTTTGGTTGGCACAAGCAAATTACTTAGAAATACTTGAGCTGGCACTTAGTGACGTAAAAGCCATGCGCTAGTCTGGGCAATGCCAGTGTTACACAGTAGATATCCAGCACTGCATGTTTCTTCATAGTGATTTGAGCAGCTTCTTAACTGTCAATTTTGTGAAAACTCCTTTGAATTTGCAATGGAGCTCTATTATAACAGTATAACTAGTTGTGGGGCACCTTCCCACTGGGGCTTACAGAGAGGAATTCATGTACAAAGAGAAGCAGGAAAATAGAAACAGTAGAAATTAACATCTTCTACAGTGTGGTGATAACTTCCCTTGTGCCTTCACTTCTGGAAGCATCTGGAAAACAGCATTTGGTCAACACGCCTTTTGTCATCATCCAGCCCCCTTTTCTCCAAACTAGGCAAGTCCGAAGTTCTTAACAGTTCCTCATAAGGCATTCCTTCCAGCCGTTTCACCAGCTGTATTGCCCTCCTCTGGATGTGTTCAAGGCCTCCACACCCTTCTTAAATTGTGGGGCCCAGAACTGTACACAGTATTCAAGGTGAGGCCGCACCAAGAGTGAACATAGTGGCTTTTGACTGGTGGTTATGCTGTGTCTGATGCACTCCAGGATGTGGTTTGCATCTTATCATGATTCATGCACACACGAGGGGGGCAAGGGGGTAGGGGGTAATAGAAAGTAAATAAAACCTTTTCCTGAAATGATTATCAACTGTTTTCTTGCTCAGAAACTTCTGGGCCTCTCAGCTGTGTGCTATAAAAATCTAATACTAGTTTCCTGTCAAGACCATATTCTTAACGCTGGCAGCATTCTTCTTCCAACAAATACCCCTTGCATTGTATTTGCAGAGATTTACTTCTGCCCTAGCTGAGGGACTTTGTTATTCTTGGTGAGGCGAAAGAAGACTAATTGGCACAAGCACGGGCTTTATTGAAGCCTCAGGATTGCCTTTGGATACTGGGCTCCCTTGATGGCAGACATTAACACCTTCCAATCATTAGACTACTAATAATGATTGTAATCCCTTGTTGAACTTTACAGAACCTGTTTTACTTAAGATGTCATGGGAAATCACATGCAAACTGTAGGTTAGAGTTTCTACTGTCACTATTGTAGTTTGCTGCAGCATTCTTTAGATATACTAGGGGATTGGTTAGTATGAGGCATGCATTCCAACAGGAAATTTCATGTACATATTTACATTATAAATGTAACGAATTGATGGATGGCCCAATAGCACGTACCAGAGAGTTAGACTGGAGTCTGGTCAAGAGTGTTTATTGCTAGGTAAGCCTGAATTTAGCACAGGAATAAGGAAATATGCTAGGCAGAGTGATTAATTCTATCTGATAATAATAATCCCCAGTCGGTTTCTCCATTGATCCTCTTTGAAATGATGGATCTACAGTATCCACAGTATTTTACAGTGGTCATTGGTTTATGTGTGGAAGTGGAAAGGGGTATGTGAATGTGGTGTGAAAAACTTGCTAAGTGATGTGATTGTATAACTAAGAATTACTTAATCATGCTGGTGAAAGTTAATTGCATCATTCTCCATGAAATAAATAACTGTATTCTCAAAAGACATTCATTAAGTTTAAAGTAGCAAGAAAATAACAGCAGGAGCATAATCTATGACTCTATTGGGGTTTTGGGTTTTTGGTTTTGTTTTTTTGTTTTTTTGTTTTTTGTTTTTTTTTGGATAATTTTTGTTGGGGTTTTTTTTTTTTAGTAACATGGTTAACTAACCATGAGATTTTTTTTTTTTTTTTTTTTTTTTTTTGACTAACAGACAACTGATTAAAACAGAGGGAGGTATCTCTAATGATAACTAGTTAGTTTCAAATCATGGCCTTTTTAAGTCAAAACTACGTTTTCACTGAATTTTGTTTGTTACTTCAGTGGGGTTAGTGAATATGGTGGAGTTTAGGATGGATGTATCTTTATATTTGTTCAACTGAGTTTCAAAGGTAGAAATATTATTTTAGTATTCTAGGAAGGAGAAAGAAGAATATAATTTTATAAGACGGATCTTGGGTAGATTTGTATAAAAGTAGCAACTTTGAATAAATGCATTAACAATACTAGATGTTCAGGGCTCTCATTTTCAAAAGGTTACTCAACAAAGCTCTTACATTATTTCAAAATGACAGCTTGTTGAAGACAAGAATGCCGTAATAAGTCTACCTAGCTTAATAGGTTTGGATGGGAGGTGTGCTAAAATAAGACTAATGGTATGCTTGCATTTCCTTTCGTCTGTTTTTCTGAACTTCCAGATGGATTCAGAAATGAGAGAGAAATGAATGGGAAAAAATAATTGTGCTAAAAAGCAGAAGTTGAACAATCAGAAAAAAATGGATTGATTGGGCTGTTACTTCATCAAGAAGAAAATACCAGTCAAAGAAAAAAAGAAAATAATTTGGGTTTGGTCCAAGCGTAGAAAGCATACAAAGCAAAACTGCAGGATAAGAAACACATTTTGTACTTCAGGAGAAATATGGTACAGTTTGGGGTAAGTGAAGCATGGCTAGATAAAAAGGCAGAGTAAGGTCTTGAAACACCGAAGCGCAAGGTATTGTAAAAGTAAGTTTTCAGAGGCTAGGTGGCAAAATGTCTGCCCTAGGTCTCATACTGCTGCTGAGCCAAAAAGTGACTCTGCAGATACTTTGTGGCTTCTGTGATATGTCTTTAGCAGCACAGGAGGGCAGTATGTTAAGCTGAACTGCAACTTTAATTACATTATAAAAGTGGCAGGAGGTCAATAATATTTGTAATATGAGCATTTGTGACAAATCAATTGTATAATGAAAGTGATGATAACATCATTAGAAGTCTGATAACCCAATAACTTTGTGGTAATTACTTCTCAGTTACAGGGAGTAATTTATCACAGGCATTGCTGGAATATTAGATACAAATGCTGATAGCTGTAGTCATATATGAGGCATATGTGCCATTTAATAGCAAGTTTGAATCTCATCATTCATTTGAACACTGTAGATTCTTGACAAGCGAGAGGTGGGTTTGGAAAGATAGTTACACACATATGTCTTTGGGTCCCTAAACTTGAGAAATATCACTTTAAACCTTAAATAGGAAGATGATAGGGGTTGTTTTGATATTTGGGTTTGCTTGCATGCTTGCTAGGCCCAAGGCAAGGGGAGGGCTGTAAACAAGTGGTGGATGGCAGAAGTTGAGAATGAGAGTCTGCTTTTTGATAGCAATTAGCAAAGGCAGTGGTTTATATCCCACATGAAATTGTACCACACTTATGAAAATTAATTTATACTTCTTAGACACTACCCTTACCCCCATGCCTGTTTTTTTAACCTATATAGAGGATTAAACTGATTGCTGGGAATTGTGCTTGTGAAGCAAATAGTAGGTTGTGCTCTAAGACTAATACGATAATATGATTTATTTTTTATGAAACTATCCTGTTTGAATAAAGGACAGTCATTCCCTTTCAGAAAGGTTCTTATGCCAGACTACTGACTAACAAGCAAAAATTATTTTTTAGTTTTATATTTTTAGTACTTCCTCTGCTAACAAGTGTTTTCTATCCTGTATATCATATGACATGGCTGAAACTTAAAAAAAATAGGTATGATGCTGAAAACAAAGTATGTGAAGAACAAGTTGCTTGTGTTATTCCTGAACCTGATGAAGGAAATTGGTGTACGTTCACATGGCTTCTTATTCAGTCTAATCATTCAGCTGGCAGTTGGTCTCAGAGTTGCACATAGGTTGTGTTTTTGCTTGGTAGTTGTTAGTCGGTTTTGTAGATGATTGTTTTGGAGATGCTTAAAATGCTGACTCTTCAAGATATTTTAAAGAAAAGTGTCATAGTAAGAGAGAAGAAATAATATTGAAATTACAGTAGTAGCTTGGGAATTAAGTAAGAGAATTTTGACTTATGGGGGATTTTAGTTATCTTCAACTGATTTTATGTTGTATCTTTTTGTAAATAAAATTTCCATTCCTCTGGAACATATTTGTTGAAGAGAACGAATTGCTGATTGTCACTGATTCTAGCACATCGTTTGGCGTGTCACGACACAGAGGTGTTACATTTCATTCCTCACTAAGGTGAGAAACTCTGTTCCGTAAAAAAAAAAAAAAAAAAAAAATCAAATCTCCATGGCAATGTATTAATCCTTTTGTGTAAACAGCACGCTTTCTCCTTTCATATTTGTTACGCTGAGGAAGCACATCCTTTTCTATATATGCATATGTGCATTTAGATGAGCGCACACATATATAGTAACCATTTAAAATTAAATGTGTTAAAGAACTGAAGTTGGTTTTCTGTAAGAAGACAAAATACAGCAAACACATAAGACCTAAACATGTCAGAGCTCCCATTGCTGTCCTGTGATGCAGTAATTAAAAAAAAATCCTTTTCTTTGCATTCTGTGTGCCAGAGTGTTTGCCTGTGGTTACATTTGGTGGTGTTAAAGTGCGTTTTACACTGGATTCCCCTAGTATTTGTCCCTGTGCATCCATGGCACATCCTGTTTCTTGCTCACTGTTTTCCTGGTCTCATCTTCATATTTTACTAGTCATTTCTTCCCATCAGGTGGCTAATTGTGAAAAATTAATTATTAAAAGCCTGTAGAGCCTGCAGGAACCCATTAAAAACTCTGCTCTCCTGATGAGAGTTTTCTGCTTAGACTTTCAACTGAGATTTGTCAGTTAATCAGCTTTTAATTTGATTAGCGTATGACATATATTCACTTTTTTTCATTCGTGGTTTTCAGTCAACAATTCAGGAAGTAACAGGTGTAATTTATCCACAAAAAATTCTGACTACATCAAGCAATTTTCTTTTTAATTCAAACTTTTAATCTCATCAGGTTAGTTGAGACGCATTTTCTGTAAACATATCCTGGTTGGCATTAATTAGATTATCATCCTTTAATTCTTTGTTTATGAAGGTATAACTAGATTGTAGTTTATTTGTGTAAACTATTATAGACTGGAGAAATATTAAAAAAGGTGAGGTTTCTGGAGATAAATCAGTTTCACTCTGTTTTCAAAGTGAATCAGATTTGGGGTAGGTTTGAGGGTTTTTTTTAGCATCTTTTGTCACTGAATCAAATGAACTGATGCTAAAGGGTACTAGTGATGTTGCACTTGGAAGTATTTGGTTTTAATTAGGGTTGGTGATGGGCAGGAATGTGAGGGGTTTCTTTTGGTGAATGCCCTTAGTAAACAGTGTAAAATTAGTCTCTTGCTACCTCAGTAAATATTTTTATTGTTTTTACAGGTGGTAGAAATATGTTCACAGGAATTGAAGGCCACTGCCAGAACTTCCAGCACCTAAGCTGAGGTAAGAGGCTTTCTTTCCATCTGTTTTATTATTCTAGATGTGAAATGTTTGTTTAGACAAAAATTAATGTGTGGTTTCCTTATGGTAGTACTAAACTGAGAGATGTTTATGGTTTCTTTTTTCCCAAGTTCTGTGACAGGAGGTTTGAAACAGATAAACTGCATTCCTCAATATTTATCCTTGTCTATAGCACTGAATAAATTAAAATAAGAACTTGAAAATAGCCTCTGGTTATCCAAAATTTGTCATGTGTCTGTTGTCATGTCGTGCGCCCCCCGCCCTCTCCCTTCTAAGTAAGAAATTGTTTTATGTACGTCTCTGGTATAATTATTTTTTACATTAATCAGTGTGTTAAGGCTGTACTGAGGTTTTTATTAGTGTAAGCACTACTTGGATCAAAAAGTAATTAGAGAATCGGAGAGAAAAGTAATTGACTACTTAAAGGGGTAAGCAGATTTTGAAGGTACTTAAGCAAACAGAAGTCTCAAGTCTTCTTGACTGGCATAAAGGAAGTTGGTGGAAAAAGACTCTGGCTGCTTTTTAACACACTTTCAGGAAACACTGCATTTTAGAGGCTCCTGGGTCTGTTTCATATTAGATCATTTTCACATTAGTTTCTTGCTAAAATTTTTAACGTAAAGATATGATGTTACTGTGCATTTATGTCCATTAAAATGGAAGGCGAATCCTGTCCATTTTAGGTATGTGATTAGTACTTTGTCAGCAAAGTGATGTGAACATCTTGCTTTCAATAGGAAATTCGGTATATGTACTTAATTTTGTAATTTTATATGTCCTTAATATTGTACTTAAATAGTCCTTTCTGTGTGTCATGGTTGTTTCTCTTCACCTCTGTGGAGTTAATTGGCAGGAAGTGTTGCTTGTAACTTCGACCACTCAGACTAATGTCCAGTAGCGGTAGGGGACATTCTGATATCTCTCCTCCCCACCTCTAGCTGGAGAGGATCTGTTTCACTTAGGATACATTTGTTAAACTTCCCTTAAAACTAAGGAACGCCTCACAGCAAAGGGCTGTTGCATATCCTACCATGTATTACAGCACAGTGCTGACACTGGTGAGGGACAAGTTGTAGTACAGTGTGTTACATGCAGTTTCTACCTGTAGGGAGATTTTTGCACAACCTCTATCTCCAAGAGGTTAAAAGTCACATGTAGCACCTATTCTTTGTTATCTAATTCCTGATGTTTCTTGTTTTATAATGTTAACACTAGGCACACGAGATTCTATAAGCTTAAACTGGCATTAGCAGTTCAATTATATATAGTATCAGACAGCTCAAATACTTCTCTTATAGTAATATAGTTCTATATTTTGATTTTATTGCTAGTCCATCTTTCAGCCTGTCTTTTTAATGACTACAGACTAATTTACTGTCTGCTTGCACTGCTATTGGATTTCAAAAGACAATGCAATGGGGAAAATTATTACAAAAATAAAGTATTTATATTTTGAATTAAATGAATATGGTAGAAAATGTGAGGCTTTTAGATTAAGGGTAAGTAATTAAGGCTGCTTGGATCTTTTTATTTTTTATTTTCCTCTCATTTTAAATTCCAAATCCAATATCTGTGGATTGAATTTGAATATTGAATCCAAACAGTGACTAAGTTAACCACATGCCTTCCTCCCCTCGCCCCCCTGTAGGAGCGCCTTCTTTTTAGTGCTTCTAATACTGAGGTGTCAACCCTGTATTTGCTTGGAACTGAAACAGCCATTATGAAGTTACAATTGTTTTCAAAAAAGGTGGCAGAAACTTTTCTACAAATAGACTTTTTTAAAGTCTGTTGCATTCTATTTCTACTTCCTATTCTAAAATTCACTTAGTTTAAACATGAGAAAACAGTGAGAGTGTTCTGCCTTTAAAATCTTCTTGGTATTGTGAGCCTGAATGAGGGCATAGAAGCTTTGAAATAAGAGGCCAAACATACAGCTTATATAGAACTATGGAATGATATAGACTCTAAAATATCTCTAGAAGTCATTGTGTCCAATTCTGCGCTCAGGTGCAAGCCAATTGGTAACATGTTGCTCAGTAAAGTCACTTTTCAGCTTGAAGATTCATGATTCTTTGGTTTTATGGCCTTGTTGTTTCTGTATTTCTCTTTACTTTTTGTCATGGGATTTGTTGTAAGCGAAACTGTTTGGGAGAAAGAATTACGCTTAGTCAGAGAAACCTGCTGGCTTTTTGGAACCCATGAATTTATTCATCACTCAGCTAGTCACAATACTTAATGGCAACTTAACAGGACTGTGCCATCTCATCTGCCATACTGACCAAGGTATAGCCACCCTTTGTTTGGTGTTTGTCTTCTCTTTCATGAGCCATAGAGTCCTAAGGTTGATGAGCAATCTTGAAGTTGGTGCATTGCAATCGGACATCAGCGTCCAAAGTTCTCACTAAGAGATGTCCCTGATGCCTTATCTCCTCCTCTCCCCCGCTCATTTAGGCTCACTTGGAGCTGTTTCATACAATTGCTCTAGCAGTCCACGTATTTGTTCGTCACTGGTCTGCAGCCTTATGCTGCACTGAAATTTTATATAATAAAGTATACTATTAAGAAATACTTGATATGGTGTATTGCAGCATCTAAAGTTAGGTCATGTAATTTACATGTGTGTTAGAGAGTAGCTATATATTATCTTCTTTACTCTGGCTATCCTCTATTCAAACAATACATCGTGATGTTTAAGCAAAGGAGTCTGTCCGTAAATTCCAAGGGATACAGTTCTGCTGTGTAAGATGTGTGCCATCAGTTTGGACAACTGAAGGAAATCTACTGTTGCTGTTTATCCCTCCTCACTGTGTAATGCACCCTTCTCATTTCTCATTACATAGGCTTAATTTTTTTTTAAATGGGTGATTTAAAATTCTATAGCAGTTTGCTGTGCAGTGTATTGTACTCCTCAAGCTAAGAAAATGTAACCAGAAAATTACAGAATCTAGGTGTGGAGTTCATGGAGATAATGGCAGAAGATGATGTGGTCAGCATTTCTAATAAAGGCTTAAGATATGTTATTTACAACTACTTTGGATGTTATTCTGTAATTAATAGAAGGTAGCCAATGGACACTCTCTTTGACAAACTGATTTAGGGTAGGTGAGCAGTGGTCAACCTCTATTTAAAAAATGTCAATTTATTAACACAGTTATGGTCAATAGGAGCTGTATCTAGCACTTTCAGAAATCAGGTCAGTGAACTTTATTCAATGCAGTAACTTAGTCTAGTTAGTATCAAGACAACAATTTAGTTTATCTAGAGCAAGTCAATACTTAGAATTTCTTTCAGGCTCCAAGTCATTTGGATGGGTGGTCAGTCTTACGTGTAAAAGTAATGAACTTTTATTAGTAACACAATTCACAGTTCTTTACGCTACTGAATTTTGTCACCACATTTGCAGTAATCTCTATGAAATTAAAATACTTACGGGACAAAGTAAATGTTGCAGCTAATTTGAATCGTGGAATCGTAGAATGATTTACTCTAGAAGGGAGCTTAAAGATCATCTAGTTCCAGCCCACCTGCCATGGCCAGGGACACCTTCCACTAGACCAGGTTGCTCAAAACTCCATCCAGCCTAGCCTTAATCAGCCCCTGCTATGGGGCATCAATAACTTCTCTGGGCGCCTCACCCTCGCAAGCCAGTGCCTCACCACCCTCACAATGAACTACTCCCTAATGTCTAAACTAAACGTACCTTTAAAAAGGGTTAAAATGGGTTTAAAGCCATTCCCCGTTATCCTGTCGCTACATGCGCTTGCAGAAGTCTCTCTCCATCTTTCTTGTAGGCTCCCTTTAGGTACTGAAAGGCTGCTGTAATGTCTCCCCTGAGCCTTCTCTTCATGTTTCAAACTATAAATTGTAGAAATTTAGTCATTGCCATGGGCAGGCAGGCAGAGACAGAATTAATTACACCAGTATCAGTAAAAAAGAAACAATTCTAAATGCATATGGGCAAGGAAACCACATTCTTGGATGAAAAGTATTCATTTTACGACACTTAGTATTTTTAACATGATAGCATAAGACTTAATATCTCTTTAACGTTATGATCTGTGAACAGCAATCTTAACTTCAGAGCTGGAGAATGAATTATTCATAATTGAGGAGAAAAGGCAAAGAATAAAGTTCAGCCAAAGGTGAGATGAAATGTGATTGATGTATTAGGAAGGGAAGAGGAGATAGGGGTTCTGTTCCTGGCCTGCTCTGTGACCTTGAGCAAGTAACTATCTCCAGTTTTCTCCATTATTTCCCCTATCATTTTCCTGTCGTGGCTGTTTAACTTGTGAACTCTCTGAGGCAAGGATTGTGTCTTGCTACTGATCTACAGCACACGGGGGCCCTAATCTTAGTTGAGGCTTCTGCATGTGGCTGCAAAACAGGGAATAACTAGCACATTTTGTGTGAATCTCATTGGGAGGAAGTTTGGAAGATGGGACGAGTAAAGTAGAATGGTTACAGCAGTGACTTATCCTTCATCCCTGGAGTATGTGTGCATTACCCAACACCGACAGAGGAAAATGAGTGCCCATTGTACTTGCTTTAGACTGTGACATTAATGGACTTGCTGAAATTGTAGTAACATATTTCTTTTAAAGAGTCATTCTGGCAGTCTGACAAACCACCATTTAGCTCTAACAGTCAGTTTGATCTTCATCCTGAGCAATAGACTTGTTGATTGCGTTGAGAAGACTGAAGTTGCAAATGTGTCAGACTAGAATAAATCAAGGAATTGAACTTGCAGAGAGACAGAACAGGGCAGTGAGAGGTTACTGTTTCCAAGCTTGTTGTTGAATTTGAAGGTTTGCACCATTCTCTTTTTGCTAGGTAGATTTTTATATCTTATTTTCGCACGTCCTCTCTTTTGTCCTATTAAAACTTTGAGCTTTGTCTTCCCACTTGCCCAGCTCCCACACGCAGATGCCTTGTTCTTCTCCATTGACTGCTTTGCATAGGGCAGCTCTCCTAAACTAATTTCTACCAGGTTTCTGCATATTGCAGTGTCTCACAGGAGTGCAGCTGTTGAACACTTGTTGGGAATAAACTTTCATATATACAAACTTAGACTTCCACTCAGGAAAACAGCTAAAACTCTTACGTATGTTACGTTCTTACAGAATAGGGACTCTTTTTCCAGCAAGAGCCCTTTAGAAGCAATTACAATCTGTGTCATATATTAAAAACCCCAGCTAAACAAAACTGAACAAAACTAACCAAAATACTCTAACCATCTCTGTCTTCTGTGTGGAAAATTGCTTTTTAACAGATACTATAACCTTTACTCTTTGTCTATAAGCAATTTGAATGTAGACCTTTTCTCGCCTTCTGTTAGAAGGGTTACAAAGCACAGCAAGCATGTGTTTGTCCTATACTCCTTTACTCTTATTGTGTTTCTATTATTGCTTTTATGTGTGCAAATTTTAATATACAAGAACTTGTAAGAATTGCTTTTTCCAAACTTTCTTCATGGGAAAAGATGGAATGAATAATCATCACTTCAGGATAGAGATTGTGTGCATGAAAACATACTTTTCTTAGAGCTGGAGTCAGTAAGAAAACCAGCAAGCTGGAAATCTAGTTTGTATGTTTTTGTGAGGAATCTCAGCAATTTTGCTAAAAAGAAAATCCTCGCTTTCAGTCAAAGCAATTAGTTTAAGTCTTTTAATGGAGTAGCTATGTGTGTGTGGAGGTAGGAACATACTGGGGAGAAGGCTAACTTTTTATCTACAGATATATTTGAATATATAGCATTCAAATTAGATACACGGATTAATTCAAGAGTCTACAGTACACTAGTCCACTTTTTTCCATATCTGCCAGAGAAAGGAATTTCTTCCACAGAAGTTTTCTGCCATTTCTACAGAACTACTAGGTTACTGTATCTCTTGAGTGAAGAAAAATCACTGACGCAGTTCCTTCATATACAGTTCATACCAATTCCTACTGCAGAATGAACTCTTACTACATTCTTTTCTTACATTGCTCCTTGCCATCTGTGCCAGAAGATAGGCTTATCTTAACTGTCTGCCCATACAGCTGATGTTATTTTTAATGTTTGGAAAATATAACTAGGGAAGCAAAAAGAGCAGGTAGAAAAGGGGTGATTTATATAATTTTTATGATGGGATGCAACTGACCTGAAGTCTCATTTGCTTAAATATGTTTATTCAAATCAATCTTCATACTTAAAAAAAAAAAAAAAAAAAAAAATGTGGGAGAGAAGAAGAATTAGAACCTGTAAGAAATATAATATATTGTCAAAAACCTTATTTGAGCTTTAGTTAGTCTTTTACGGATGGAACATGGGCTGAAAGTGATTTTAAAAAGACAGCTCAATTGCAATATGAGGATGCAATAGGGTATGTTTTTGTGTTGAGCCACCACACTGCATGCCTTTGCCAAATCAAAGTAATTTTTCAGGATCAAAACTGTTAAACTACTTTTAGAAACTTTTTATAAAAAACAGTTAAAGTTATATCACTCAGGTTGTCACTCATGTTGCCCAGGGAGAACTGTTTTCAGTTATTCTGATAAAGGACTTCATGTTTCTGTCTGTTGGACTTGACTGGAATGTGAAGATTAGGACTTTGCATTGAATTTGAAGTAGGAATTTAAAACTTGTTTGTCCTCATATACATGAGAAAGATGCAGCCATGGTGGTGTTCTGCCTTTGTTCTTCTTAGCGTATGCTAATGCATTCTTCTCAATGTAATCTTTTACCTTGCCTAAATAAACTTTTAAATGCATATTTCTCTCAAGGTGCTTATAGAAGTTTATGTTAGTCTGCAGTGTGAAGCAATTCCCAGAAAAATAATACCAGGAGAAGTCACTGTGAATTGTGTTATCATAAAAGCTAGAATCACTTATTTCCCTTTACAATTTAAAACATTGCACAAGATTCTCCAGGGTAGAAATAACATCTCCAGCTGGCCTGATCTGTGTTTCTAAAAGTAAAAACACCAATGAAGTATTGCTTTTTATAATTTAAAATCAAACTTGTACCTTATTACTAGAGTACGAAGAATGCATTTCACTGTAGTTCTCATGGCAATGTCCATCAGCAAGAAAAGAAGAAGAAGAAGAAAAAAGCAAAACAACCCTCACCTAATTACAGAAGATCCTGTATCATAAACATTTGGTAATGAAAATTAGAATTCAGTGAAAATCCACTTGAAACGTTTCAATGAAAAGCAGTTTTTGTGGTGGCTCAGTGTATAATGCAGCTTCTCAAAATTAGTCTTTTAAGGTTGTGCCCATTTTGACATCCTGAATTCACTTTGTGGCTTCTTGTCCCCCTGAACAGCTTTAATTGTCTCTTGCTGAAAGACATGAAAATATAAATCAGCCAAAATGTACATGAATTAAGAAGTGTTCTGCAGGTCATGGTGTCTAGATTGGTGGGTTTGTGCCAGTGCAGAGGCAGTGATGCTTCACATCAATGTGTGAAGGGTATTTTAAGTAGAGCAGACATTACAGGACTGTGGCCACCACGTTGCATATCTCTTTATAAATATGGAGTGCAAGGAAGACCAAACACTGCAGGGGAATACACCCTGCAATGCTCCAGGTTCTAGACAGTAGGGTAGCACCTCTAATGAATTATATAAAATCCTGGATGTTGTTATGGGTAATAGGGTAAAAGTCCATCAGCATTTGTCAAAAGTCTTGTTGACTTCAATGAGATGAGAGTTAGCTCAGCCGGGTAAAAGCTAATGTTAAAAGGATCAGAAAGGAATGCATGGTGTTAGATGGCAGCTCTCTGAACAATACTGTTGAGGCCACACCTTGAATACTGAGTTCACTTCTGGGCCCCTCACTACAAGAGAGTTATTGAGTTGCTGGAGCAGGTCCAGAGAAGGACAACAAAGCTGGCGAAGGGTCTGGAGCACAAGTCTTATGAGGAGCAGCTGAAGGAACTGGAGTTGTTTAGTCTGGAGAAGAGGAGGCTCAGGGAGGACCTTATTGCTCTCTACAACTACCTGAAAGGAGGAACGGAGAGAGGAGGTGGCTGGTCTCTTTTCCCTAGTAACAAGTGATACGACAAGGGGAAACGGCCTCAAGCTGCGCCAAGGGAAGTTCAGTTTGGGTATTAGGAAAAACTTCTTCACAGAGAGGGTGATCACGCATTGGAACAGGCTTCCCAGGAAAGTGGTAGAATCACGGTCCCTGGAAGTGTTCAAAAACTATGTAGATGAGGCCCTTAGGGACATGGATTAGTGGTGGGATTGGCAGCCCTGGAATAAAGCTTGGACTTGATGATCTTAAAGATCTTTTCTAACCTGGTTGAACCTAATTGATTCTATGATCTGTGTATATAATTTCTGTGACCCTTCTGGGGTTGTCAACAGGTAGGCCTAATGGATTTAGTGATTATGTCTTAGACTATTACCTCCGATAATGACTGTGCTATTGCATCCTTTCATTTAGGGTTGCTGGTCTCCCTGCAGTGACTGGAGATCTGAGTTGCATTCCAACCTGAATTATCTTAGGATCTCATAAACAATCTTAGCCGCTTCAGCAGTAACTCAGGCACATGCATGTGTTTTCTTCAACCAGCACTGCTATGGGGCTACAGTTTCTGATAGAGGTGAAGCAGACAGCAGTTGAAGCTTCCACAAGTTGTTTGGTTTTGTGTGTGCAAGAGTGGGAAGCCTTCAATTAATTTGATGCCTTGATTAGTCTGAATTAATCTATGGTGCAACTCTGTTAACTTCAACTGACCCTGCAACATCATTAAAATGATAGAGAAGTACTGATATTTCCCTGGTGCAGCCAAGAAGTCACCCTAATTTTTATATAACGGAACTCAAAATCTGCATATATCTTTCTTTGTGTTCTGTAAATATATTCTCTCATATAAAGCAGTGATATTTTAGTTTGCAGCAATGAGTTTCTGTTTGTAACAAACTCATTGAATCCTTTGTAAAAGGATGTGTCTGTTAAGACTCGAAGGTTTACTTGCAGTTTATGTAGGTGAGGAGAAAAGAAAGAGGAATTGGAGGGGACAGTATATGCTCTGAGACATAGCTCATAAACCAGTAATGGTACTGGTGTTATTTTTCTCTTAAAAAAAAAAACCTTATTCAGCATGATTAGACTTAGGTTTTCAATGGTCTTATGTTACATTGTTGCTAGGATTTTTTTTTTGTTTTAAATTCTCCCTTCTTTAGAAGATGGTCTACTTGATCTATACTTAAACTTTGATCAGTTCTGCTAAATGCATGTGTACCTTTGGAACTGTTGCTTCTGTTTCTGGTGTGAAGAAGGGCTTTTTATCTGGAAGGTTGTCTGGCTTTTCCAGGAATACCAGTTGGTCTAATGAAAGATACTACTTCTACCCAAGATGCCTTTTCTGCCTGTGTGTTTACTCTGTTACTGCTGATGTAAAATACGTTGCAGCAAAATGTTTTGCTGTTGCTACTGGAATCAGTTTACAAACCAGCTGCATAATTGGTCATTGCTTTTTGCAGTGAATCTCTGTTTTGCTAAAATGATCTGCCACTTGATAAAGCTGAATCAGGATCATGAATGATGAAGCTATGTTAGATTTACCGAGTCACTGAAAAAATATTTGAGAGTGCCCCGGGGAGTATTTTGAGCCACATTCGTTTATTGAGCATCCTTTTGGTTTGGTGGTAGTTTCCTGACATCATCCTTCAGGTCTGTCTTTCCTTGTGAGCATCTGCCTGACTCTGTGACTGCTCACAACCCTGGAGCAAAGTAGATTCTTTGAAATAAATGTAAGAAACAACTCTTGAAGTGGGTATTTCCGGAATAATAGCACAGTTAGTTATTTTTTCTCTTGACCCTGTAGACCTTGGTGCTAGCTTAGCTGTGTAGGGTTGAATGCAGCAAAAGCAGGAGAAACAACAAATGGGTTTCTGCCTGAGGCTAGCAGTCTTTTTAAAGGGGATCTGGGGGCATGCTCAGCTACTTTAGGTGGTGATACTAGTGAAATGAAGAGGTTAGTGGGTCTCCACTAAGTGTTATGTGAAGATGTTTCTTCTGAGCTGTCACAGCCTCAGACAGTTCCTGTCCAGAATATGCAAGTTAGCTGTAAAAATGTGCCTGACTTCTCAAATTCCAAGACGGATATCATTTTTTTTCCTATTCCCTTCTCCCTTCCCTTCCCCCCCTAGCTTTTAAAGTGAGAGATCTAGATGAGGGAAATACCTCATCTTAATCATAAAATTGAGGGAAAACTATCAAGGAACAAGACAGTATTCCCACTGTGTGTTTAATTTTAGACAAGCAATGTCCCTCTGTGACAAAAGTAATTAAGTAAACTGCTGGTTTAGGACCTCAGATGTCAAGGATATGCCACAACCATTTGCTTGAAATGCTGATTCATTTTTGCCTCTTTCCATCCTGAGATAGTAGAACCAGCTATGTTTGTAGAGCACTCAGTAGCAAAGGGTGCATCTAAAGTAAGACTTAATACTAGTTCTTTTTCTTCCTGGTATCTGAAAGGAGATGTTATGTTGTGTCTGATGCTTGTCACACCCTGGCTTTGCTGAAAATGTACTCATGGTGCTTCTTCAGGATAGCTGGTTCCATAGTTTAAGATTTGTCCATGTCCAGTCAGTGAACACGGTGAGGCTTTTATTCAGCTGAGTAAGCAATGGTTTCTTGCAGAACATGCCCTGAAAATGGCAAGGGCAGCATACCAGTCTGTAGAAAGACCTTTAAACTCTGAGTAGTGTACTGAGGAGGGAAAACAGGAGGCTGCTGGGAGGGTTGTAATTCATTAATTCCACTTGCAATTGAGAGAGGAAATATTGAGTAAAGACCTGTCTCCCTTTCTTCGCTCTCTTAACCGCTTCAGTCTAAATAATAATGATAACCAGCTATTCTCTTGCTCTTTTCTTCACTTTTACATATGTTGTTTGCAGAAAAAAATATTACTCAGTTCAGTATGAAGTCTGCACATTTATTTCCATCAGATTTCTCTGAGATCTTCTTTCTTTCTCTCTTCCCTCACCCCACCCCCGCTTAACTGGCAATGTAGGAAATGCTTTGGTGGAAAACCAAGACTGCTGTTGTTCCTGCCAGTATGTAAACGATGCGTGACAAGTGGGCATAGATATTTAAGTTTCTAACACATTTCTTTGAATACATTGCTAGTCCAGACTTTGCTTCTCATTTTCTTCCTCCTTATTATAGATGACATATTTGTCCCCAGAAGCTGTATACCAACCATTCTGTGAATTCATCGGGTTTTCCGCAAATACTTGTTTTAATTATATCAACAGAATCAAAGCATCAATGATTAAGACTGAATAAAAGGGTGTGTTGTACGTACAAGAATAGAGAGCAAACATTCCATAAAAAGAAATACATTTGGTTTTGTTGCATCATAAGATCGTAGGATAACGCTGTTTGGAAGGGACTTCCAGAGGGCTCTAGTTCAACCTAGTGCTAAAAGTACGATGCAGACTGTAGAACTTCTCTGGGTAACCTATTGCAGTGCCTGACTGTCCTCGGGAGGGTGCAGAGTGTGAACCTCTTTTGTTCCAACCTTATTGCACTGTATTAGGTAATAAATTACCTGTTTCTTAAACTTGATGCTTACTTTTGAAAGTAAAAAAATGGTGGGGATATGTAATGGAAATTTAATGCTATATTTGTTACTGCTGCATGGGTCTGGAGGTATTCACAGTATAAGGTGGGTTCACTTCCAGTTTGCAGTTGGTTCTTACTGTGATGAAGTGGAAGGCTATTGAAAAGGTTTTGGTGTTATGGTGGTTGTCCTTCCTTGCTTGTGTAAATATCACATAATTTATGAGTGTGCCTGATAAACTGTATCAGTGAATTGATCCAGTTCAAAAATAGGCAAGTGTTTCACTATGATCAGTTTGTTCTGTGGCTAACAGCATGAGGATGCAGGCACAGAGAAGAGGAGCTCTGAATTGGCTTTTCTTCTCGTAAAGGGATAGAAGAAACTCTAGCTTCAGGCTGCAGATCTGGAAAGAGTCTAAAGAAAGCAAAAACTTTTACGGAAGTGTAATGCACAAGATAAAAGTATGAGTGCAGTGATTCTCTTAGAACAGCTCAGGCTGTCTGGCTGACCAGTTTTGACCGACAGACATTTTAGGAATAACTGCATTTTTTGAAATAGAAAGTGACACTGGGGTTTTCGTGACCACACTGAGCAGTTTATTCTCCAAGATTGTTGTGGAGACAGCACCAACATAAACCTCAGTTTTGTTTGCAGATATTTACCTGTTACCATGGAACAAATTTAATTCTTAGATCAACTTCCATTTATGGATCCTGATGAAAAAGAAGAACAAATAAACCGGAGATAGTCCTGTGAAGCTGAGTTAATTATCTCTGTCTACTCTCTCGGTATTTCTGTATGAGACCTACCAATGTTTAAGTCAGGGTTCTCATAAATGAGGCCCAAAGCATGAAAAGCTTCAGACTAGGTTCAAACTTCATTCTGTTACTACTGACCTGAATTCCTCTTGAAAGAGTTTGGTACCTTTCTGACTAGAAGTGAATCATTACTGATACAATGGTCTGAGATATGCAGTATGTAAAACTAGTAGGAATGTGTTTCACTTTCTGATTGGTAGTTATATGAAGATGACATGTTGATCCTACAAATCATTCAATAGGTCCCAGTGCATTACTACAATAGAATACTCTCTGTTCACTTCACCTGAAATGCAAGAGGAAGAATGGCATGGAAATAGTTTTACTAGAATAGAGCAACAGATGCTCTAATCCTAGTGTTGTTTTTCTGAACAGTATAGGATCATCTCCCTGTTACTCATTACTTTTATTTTGTTTTCCTCTTTAGATATCTGATACCCTAAGAAGTCATAAACACTTTTCATTTTGGCTTGAGAGTCAAAGTTCTCCTTAGTTACCTACATCAGCTGTGCTGTTCTCTTGTTACTCCTGTGCAGAAAATGGAGCACATGAACTGCTTTTCATTACAATTCTCAAAGACAGTGCAATCTTGTCATGATTTAAATTAGAATTAGCTTCTGAAAAAGCCACGTATTGTGGGTAGGAAATCAGTGCAGTGCAACATGTGAGTTTTTCCATGGCTAATTGCTCCATGACTGATTTACAATGACCATTTTTAGGTTAAACTAATAGCTGCATCAGATAGTGAGAACAATGTACTAGATGGGCATCTAGAAGACAGTCATGTGTTACACTTGCTTAATGACATAAATTTGACAGATTAAGTGTAATAATCAAAAAGAATCCTTTTTTAATGTCCCATGGTATCAGATGTGTCAGTATTTCTGCCTTAGCTGACCATATGAGAACTAGGGACTTGCCAACAGGATGAGCAAATTTACTGTAATTTATATAGGATTATACTTCGGGTCATGTTCATATAATTATAAAAATGAATCTGATGGCTCTGGGGAATAGTTGGAGACAGAGGCTGCTGTGACATGAATGAGGGGATGCTGTCTGTCTGTGTTGCATGATGGGGTGTGTTGGGCTCATGCAGGCTGATGTGATAAGGGCAGATCCACAGTTTAGTGTTCTGCTGAGGAGAGGTGCACATTTTTCAGGTACAAGCAGTGCTTCAGCTTCTCATCTGCTGTAGAACCTGATGTGCAAGACTAACATCTGCATCCCATATATTGTCTTACAGAGTTGGAGGAAAGCTGCCTTTAGGAATGTATGAGTTAGTGCTGAGGCACAGCGGGTGATGCAGGCTAATGATCCTAATCCCTTGTGCCTCCCACTTTTAATCTGCATCTAATTTTGCTTGGTTACACCAGCAGCACTAGCAGGATATTTGGAAGCTTCTGATTTACAAATAAGATGTATCTTCCCTAATGCTTTAAAGCCATCAGGAATTATAGTATGACATACAAAACCAAATGAAACACTAAAACATACTGAGCCCACTCTGAATCTAGAGCAGCTGTGGGACAGCCATTCCCTGGGTGAAACAAACAGTGTGGCTCTAGAATGGGACATTAAGAAGCAGCAAAGGGATAATACTACAAAGAGTTGAATACAGATGAGCAAATATCTTGAATATCATGTGACCACATCAAGCAGAGGTATATCAGGATGCTCATCATTTACAGAGCGCTTTGTGTTCTGAGGACTTGCAATCTTACTTCTGGCTGCAAAGGATGATATCAGTTACAGTAACCCAGAACATCTTTTATTTGACTATTTACCAGGTTGTGAAAGACTTAATGAAAGAAATTTGTAATGCAGTAAAATTCAGGAGTTCCTTTTCCTTTTATCTGAGAAAGCAGCAGAGCAGAGTCTGAAATTCCATTCTCTTCAACTTTCGCTTATTCCTTGTTCCTGACGTTAAATAATCTCTTCAGAATAGATCTTAAAGGAAGCATTAGAGATGCAAGCTGATAAAGGCCTTCTGACATCTTTCCTTTTGGTTTGGTTTGCAGTATTAGAATGCTTTAACCTCTTGGTTCTTTTTTCAAGTGGCTGTAGCATGTATACATGAGTAGGTTTGGGAATGTAATGTGCACTTGTATCACATGCGTGTTGAGCTGTAACAATCATACCGCTGCTGAATAGTGGGAATGTCTTTTGTAATGGAGGGATCAGGTCATAGAAAGACACAAGAAAAACAAACATGTGGGTTATGTATTTGCTGGACATGGTCCTTATCCTTTCCTGCCACCATGACAATGTTGGATATGTAGTTTTATAAATTCTGATGTCAGCAGGAGTGAATCAAGCGTAGAATATAGCCATGTATATTCATTTAAAGAGAACAAAAGTGCATTTTTTTTTTCCTGCTGAATCCCTGGAACGCATTACATCAGCGTATTATCTGCCTCATCAAAGAGCCTGTATATTGTGACATACATCACCAAAACACTCTTGCTCTAATGATTCATAATGGAACATGCAGTATTAGAGGTAATCCATTTTAAAATTGCCAGGAGTCACCAGAATAATTTATACTAGTTTTTCTTACAGAAAGAAGAACAAACCTGCATACATCTTCTAATGTATTGAATTTATACTAAAGTTCACAATGTTAATGTATTTTTTTTTTTTTATATTGCAAAATCTATCCATCTGTTAAGTACACATTGTACAAGCAGTGAGTAGACTAAAGCTGCCTTTGCTGCAGAACTGTTAAAACCATTGCATTCATAATTACATAGATGCTGCATGGGAACTAAACCAAACATTATACCTGTGGTTATTCGATTTATATGATAGGGAGGAAAATAAACACATTTTGGTTAACACCGTTACTAATTTGTTCAGGCTAAGCCATCACAGAATATTTGAGAGAGAAACCAAAATATTTCCCTGTCCCCCACTTTTACCTTGTGTTTTGCAGTGGTGACATTGTTTGCTGAAAATCCCTGTCCCGTGACCAGTTCATTATCTTGCAAGGAGAAAGCTGCATACATTCTGCTGACTTGTGGAGACAGACATTTCTGTATCTATCCAGGCACAGACTAGCAAGGAAGTTTAAAGCATCTTTCTTAGTTGCTTCTGTTAATAGTCATGCTCTGGGAAAATAGAGTAAGAATGTTTGCTCTTACATTTGGACAGCTTTGTTCTGAAATGTTATGGGAAAGGTAGATCTTTCCCCACAAATAAAGCAAATTCTTTTGCATACATGAAAAAAGGTGAAGGAAGTTAAAAAAAAAAGGGGAAAAAGAGAAAAAGAAAAACTTAGAAGATCCTTTTTCTTTTACTGCAATTTACTGTTTGTGGCGGTTTGGGTTTTGGTTTTGGTTTGGTTTTTTTTTTTCCTTATAACTACTTACAAATGGAAACTGGTTATCTAGTTATGAAAATGGCTCCTTCTAGTTTTCTTCCTACTAAGGCAACTTACTTTGGAAGATTGTGTCAATTGAGTCTTTAACTATGTGCTTGCTGACTCCTTCAGAGAATTCCCATAGATTTGTGGGGTGTCACTTCCTTTTACACAATCCATGTTGGCCCTTTCTCAGTATATCACACTCATCCACGTGATCACAAATTCTCTTTACTATAGTTTCTACCAGTTCTTCATCTGCAGACATCAGATCTACTGGTCTATACTTCCCGCTTTTTGTCCTGGAGCAGTTTTTCAAAATAGGTTTCTATGTGTCACCTTCTAGACTTCTGGTAGTCAAGAGATTTCACAGTACAGTTAACTGCTCAGTTATTTCATTGTAGGTTTTGTCCAGAAGATCATAGGTGAACGCAGTCGGACCCAGTGACTTGTTACTGTTTAGAGTGTTCTGAGTAGAAGTTATTTTGTCTTATTACAGTGTCTTCCAGCAGCCTTTTAATTTTGGGTGGTGTTAGAGTAGAGGGGGGAAACCCTCTCATATGCCTTACAGTACGAGGGGATAGAGTAATGGAATCCCTTAAGCTGCCCTACAGTAAAAATTAATAATTAAAAAAAGGTAATGAAGTAATGCAGTAACTTTATCTTCCTTGAGCACTCCTTTTATACCTTGAACAGTAATTGCTTCTGCAGATTCCTAGACAGGTATTTTGTCCTGATCTGTGAAAAAAGATACATTACTAGGTTTTATGACTCTTATAAGCTGATCCTAAAACAATTCCTGTGCCCTTTTTCCTTGCCCGTGTTCTTACATCTAGTTTGCCAGAATTTATGATCCTTTCTTTTTCCTTTGGACAAACCTTCGGTTTTCTGAAGGACGTCGTCTTGCTTTTGAGCCACTGTTAAGCCATGTCTGCTTTTGCGTGATGCTTCTAACACCTTTTTGACTTTGAAGGCAAGCACTTGCATTGAGCCTCCAAAACAGTATCTTTCCTTGTTATCCGTGTGGAGAAAAGTGCTTTGCGGTTTTGTGTGTGTGTGCGTGAGAATTTAACTAAAATTAAGTTACAACCAAACCCAAAAGCCTTGATGTTGTGATAATGACGCTCTAATGCAATGTAATGTTTAGAATATATTTTAAAAAAGGGTTGGGGGGGGGGGGGGGGGGAGAAAATAAATAAAAGGTTTAAATCCAGGATGGTATTTACTTCAATAAAGAAAATCTACATCATTCAAGCCCCACACAATTAATGTAACACTGCATTCCATGGCAGTTGAAAGAAATGAAGAATGAAACTTCTTGATCCACATCCATTCTTGATCTCCTTAGCAGGCCTGCTGAAAATTATAGGACTAATTCTCAAGTAAGATAAAATTAATGTTGTGTGAAACTATTAACATTTCAGTGTAAAAGCATTGAGCGTAACAGGGTTATGAAACAATGGCTGTGGTCATAGGAAGATATCTCCTATTTTTTTTTTTTTTTTTTTTTTTTTAATGTTTGAGTTAGTCCTGTAGTAAATACTGAAAAAGGTAGAGGTGACATTCGGGGGGATTTTAATGAAAGATGTCTGAAAAAAAAAATAAAAATCTCACCAGATCAGCTTGGAAAAGAATATTCTTGTATACAGTAACTAATTGAAAGATTAAAAGCACAAGGTTATGGTGTCAATGGAGAGAACCTTGGATGTTTTAATGACTTGGCAGGAAAGTCAACTAGCACAGGTGCATGATTTGAACATATTTTTGAAAAGTGTTTGTTTTTTAAGTGAATGTTTTTTCGCTATCTGAAATGGGACAATGAGCTAAAAGTTCAGTGGCTGAAAATGCATGCAAATGCTCTGTCCATGTAATTTGAATTAATGCATTACAACATTAATACATTAATTCATTTCACTGAATTTCTCTAATGTTCTGGGCTGGATTTTAGTATGTGAACTATTTGAAATTGGAAAGGGGAAGCTTTCCTTGGTTTCTCATATTCATTAAATTTGCAAAGATCTTTCCAGTTTTGTCACTGCTGTACTACCTTTGCTTCATTCAGTCTTTTGGGTCTTTACGTTATTCTGTAAGAAACATCTTCATGAAGTTCTTTGGCAAATGTCTTAAGAGGAAACCCCTCACTCCAGACTACTTGAAGCTGATAGGTGTCTAGAAAATGCATGTTCCTTCTGTTTGTTTCTCTGTAGGTGAGGATCTTGCTCATTTTGCTTTTCCTGTATCAGGAAGTTTGGCAGCAGAGCACGTAAAAGCACATACTGAACAAAGCTGACCAAGAACACTATGGGATAGTCTTTACACTGTAAATTTTATTTTTTTTATTTTTTTGATAAATTGTGGCTAATGACAATCGTATTCTGCATCTTTAGAGTTCAATATCATGAGTTGCAGGTAATGTTACTTGTCATCTTATATTTACTGATCAGGAATAGGTCTAATTGAGAACAGATCCTCAGGTTACCTAGTGCTCTCAAACAATGTGAAGGTAATGCGGTAGTTTAGGAATTTGCTATTCAAGTACTTCTCAATCACCTGAATTAGATTTTCTTACTCTCATAAAGTATATTTTTGAACTAGCAATGCTGTTTTCCAAATCGGTCATGTCACTTGACAGATGCATTTTAAACTTTTATTTAATTATTGAATATTAGAGAATTGTCTGGAAAATCAGTGTAAAACCAGTTTGCTACATTATATTTTAAAGTTATTACAGAAATCTCCTATTTTTATGCTTTTTAGCATTAGATGGCACTGTTTTCCAAGCTTACTTTTCATGAGTCTGAGAATTTAAAAGCTAAAATTGAAATGCCATCAAGTAATGGAGGTTTTAGTATATTTACCATAAGATAATTTAATTAAAATGTGGTAGTGTGAGTTGGCAATGTGTTGACCATTATCAGATGAAAGCATAGAGATTTTTCTGAGTTAGTGCTGTTACAGTTTCAAATTAATAAGGCATCCCATCAATACCCTGGGCTTCTTGAATACATTTAATACAGCCTATTCATTGGACCTTTGGATTTACCTGTGCTTATGGCTGGTAGAGCTGTGACTGACACAAAACCAGTGATTAGTTCACCTGATTTTTATCTAGTCCATCTGTTTATTTTGTTTGGGTGTGGGTTTGGGTGTTTTGTGTGTGTGTGTGTGGTGTTTGGGTGTGTTTTTTTTTTTTTTTCCTAGTTTCCTGTCTTTGCAGGGTCCTTAGGGTTCTCATAGCAGCTTTACTTTTTTCAAGTGAAGCTCACCTGTGCTGTCTTAAAATAATTTGCCTGACAACCACTGCATGAGTTGAAATAGAGTTCAGAGTGCTTTTATTAGTCAGCACAACAACAGGAGGAAGAAATATGTCTGCAACTCTTGCTGGGAAGGCAGTGTGCCTCTGAAGGTACATACCCAGTGAATGTCTCAGCTTGCCCTTTGAGGGTTTCCCCACTCCTTTCTCTTTCCTTTCTGACTGGGCAAAGCAGGGATGTTCAGCCACGGGAGGAGCTGGCAAGTGCATGTTACTGCCAGTCTGGAATTGGGCTACAAGTACGGAAGGGTAGAAGGGTTGTTAGGGTAAATACAGGCTGTTCCCAAAGCTCTTGTGATGATTCAAGGAGTAGAGTTGGCAAAGTATTTCTGAGCTTTCCAACACTGGAATCTGCTCTGAAGGCTTTCTAGGTCGAAATTCGATGTGCTGTCTGTGCTTAGAAAGGCACAATCAAACATGAACATGAATACGAATAGTGGTTTTGCATTGCTGTCTCCAGCAGAAGGGAGCTATTAGCATCAGGAATATACATTCTGCTGTTCAGAACTGGGATTTGCTGCCTCCAGACTGGTCATTTTCTGAGCTCCCTAGGATTAGGATTTGGATGCATCCTCACATATTGTCCATGCTGTCGGTATCTTGTCGGTATCTTGTCAAACAGAACTTTTTTGTGGATATTTAAATATATCATTAAGGATAATATCAGTGTGTGGCTGAAGTATTTAATAAGAATAATGTGAGTGCTAATGCAAATTCAAGTACTACTGTTTTAAGAACGTATTAATTCAATAGCATGAGTTAAAAAGATCAGTGATTACTTTCATTTTATTATCAAAAAAATCTAAAATCAGAACAGAAAAAAGAACTTTGTAACTGAAAACTTCAGGTTTACCTTTGGGATTATTAATTTATATAATTTTCCTCCTCTTTTGGGGTATCTTTTATTTTCTGATTGAACTTGTGAGAAAATAGTATTTTTATAGTGACATTTATTGCAGATGTCTAGTGAAGAAAGACCAGAATGGTTGTTTTGAGACCTGGGTTGTCAAGAAGTGATCTTGCTGCAGGCACATCACTCCTTTACTTCTCAAGTGTCAACAATTTAATTTTAAATTAGTTTCAATTAATCAATGGAAGTTAAGTTTAAATTAATCAATGGAACTACATGGGAGTATGAATGGCCTCTTTACTGTGAACAGCATTGTTATGGTGCCACACTTAGGAGCTGGCTGGAGGTTTAAGGGACTTTCTTCTCCTGGGGCAATAGCCTATATCCATCTGCTTTCCCACTGAGATTGTTTATGTCCTTTTGCAGTCAAGTAAAAGCTTTAGTTAGTATCTTAAGTACTGGTATGCTTGAACATTGAGTCAATAAGCAGTTCATGCGTGCTGGCTATTCCCCACTACCTGCCCAGTTCTGTCACGTGTGTATGTGTAGGTAGTACACCGTGGACAAATAAAAGCTTATTCTTCACCTGGTCCGAGTTGAAAAAGAGTTGTTTGTGACTGTAACTGGTTGAATATACCCAGCACAGGGTGGGAGGCAGGATTATGAGATGAGGTCCATTGGGCTAGACTCATACCCTTGCTTGGTCATGTATGGCTTTCTCCTGTCCTGGAGTGTTGACAAGGTTTACTTGTGTTTGCTTGCAGAACACAAACCAAAGGCATCCCTCAATAATTAAGTTTGTCAGGTTGTCCTTTTTTTTTTTTTTTTTTTTGACTCAGCATTTGTGTCAGGGGAATCTATTAATTCAGGTTGTCTTTCATGTTTAATTGACTTTGGTTCAGGATGTCTGTTTCACCTTGCAGGGGTAAGAATCCAACAGTACTGTCACTTGCTTCTGTAATTTATATTAATTAGCTTCTCCTTTTCCCTTCAGACTCCAGTTCCACAGAGAATTAACTTTGAGCACAAGTACAGAAGATTGTAGTCCTTGCTATGCTCAATATTGCAAAAAGTGATCACTGCCTATGGTATCAGAGGCCTCTCAGTGTGTTTGTCATGTGAATGCTCTGAAGACTCTAATTTCTCTAATACAATAGTTATCTTAGGGTAATAACGCAGTGTTAAACTTTTTTAAAGACATGCATGTTTATTCACTGGGGTATTTTTCAGTTACTGGAATGTTTCTGTGGTACACCAACCTAATCTGTTGTCCTGGGTTCAGCTGTAACAGGTTTTTTTTCTCCTTCTTAGTAGGCGGTGTAGTGCTGTGGTTTTGACTTTAGTCCGACAGCAATGCGTATAACACACCAATGTTTTAGTTGTTTCTAAGTAATGCTTACGCCGATCAAGGACTTTTCAGTCTCTCATGCTCTGCCAGTGATGAGGGCCACAAGAAGCCGGGAGGAAGCAGAGACAGGACACCTGACCAAAACTAGTCAAAGGGGTATTCCATACCACAGCACATCATGCCCAGTATACAAACTGGGAGAAGTCACCCTGAAGGCCCAGATCACTCCTCGGGTTGGGCTGGGTATCAGTCAGCAGGTGGTGAGCAATTGTATTGTGCATCATTTGTGTTTATTGTTTTTCTTCCCTTTCCCCTTTTAGTTTCATATTCTTTCCCCTTTTAGTTTCATATTCCTTCCCCTTGTTATTTCCCTTATCATTATTACTACTAGTAGTAGTTTTGTATTATACTTAAGTTATTGGACTGTTCTTATCTCAACCCGTGGGATTTAAGTTCTTTTGATTCTCCTTCCCATCCCTTTGGGAGTGGGAGGGGAATAAGGGGAGAGTGGGCGAGCGGCTGCATGGTTCTGAGTTACCGGCTGGGCTTAAACCGCTACATCTGTGTATGCATATGTTTCTTATTGAATACCCTGCTCAGTAGAAGATCTCAAAATATACTGAAGTATTGGGAACTATTTTGTAATCTGAGAAAATTCTGTACTGTTCTAGTTTACTTAACAAGTATTAGTTTTACTAGTTGGCAGTTAGGTACCAAATAAGGTGGGAGGAAATAATGTTCAGTGTAAGCTGCTGTCTAGTAAATACTTGAGTATTGTTAATAGACAATGCCAATTCAAGAAAATGCCCAAAGATATGGCAAACCAAAAAGCTTTGGGGAGTTTCTCCTAGATGTGTAAATTACAGCAGACTACAGGCATTTTCTGACATGTCTGTGGTATCCTGAGGAAATAAGACATCTGCAGCCAATCGTTTACCTAAAAGAAAACAGTCTGTAGTCATGTGAGAAGGCTTTGTTTCCACTACAAAATTAATATTTCTGGTTATGCCTATATGTAAAGAAGCCATATTTCAGTGAGTGTGTCTGTAGACGTCTCAGTCTGTGTCTTTCAAGCAATGTCCTTAAGGGAGTGAACAGAACATGACCACTGCCTTCTGTCACAGTAGTTGAAGGCAGAGGAGATGTTAAGTGATTTTTCTTGATTAGTCAAAAAGGCAGCAAGTACAATTTCCATAAAAATTCTAGGTGAGCTCACACAATAGTCAGGTATACTTACTGCTTTTTCCAGGAAAGGCATATGGATAAATAGTTATAGGCTGGGGGAGTGGAGAAACAGAAGAGAATTGGCTGCATCAACTATATGCTTATTATATATATATATATATATATGGTACTTTCCAAATAGGAACCATGAACATGTTTTCAAAAACTTTTGTAGAAGAACAAAAGAAAATAAAAATATAAGTATTAGAAAAAATTGAATATGTAGCAAAAAAGAACTGCCTCATGGGATCTTGTAATAAAGAATCTTGTATGAGAATATAGAGGTTCACTGAAGACCACAGAGAAAATGGAAATGTCTGAGTCTATTTCCAATAGTTTGGTTCAACATAAGAGTGATATATACCAGTCTGTTTTGGAGAAGGAAGGCTATTGAACTGAAATTAAAAGAGCTCTGTTTTTCATTTTGTTTTTTAGTTGAATTATTTGCCTGTCCTGTCAGGTATCCTACCTGTCTGTACTGTAAGGAAATCTGTTGAAGCACTGTGATATATGCAAGTGTTGCATGCTGGAGAAAACCTGCTGTGTTAGTGTGTTTAGAGATGTTGATATTCAAACTTCTACCTCTCAAAATATTACAGTATACTTACCTTAAATTTCGAGTATAAACCAATATGCATCTTTCCAAGTCATCTTTGGAAAAATCTAGTAGTACTGGGAATCATAGGATCTTGTACCTCTGGTTTCTGAGTGCCATGCCTCTGGCAGTGCTGTCTATGTGATCTAATTGTTGCTGAAACTGAACCGGCATTGCAGGAATCTGGTGTAGTTTAATTGTCAAAAGGTTTTAAAAATAGTTGTTTGAAATATTAAATAATATGGTTCAGGATAAACGTTTGTAATTGCCACTAGAAAGTTTTGATACTGTTCTACCTTAAGGGGAACAAATTCAAAGCTTAACAGCTTGATTCATATTTGTTTTTCTCTGTTCCTCCTGTATGTGAGCTCAGTCTCCTGAATATCAAGTGGTTACGTTACCAAATGCTTTTAGCTGCAAAGCATTCCAGCATACTGCATTGATGTTTCTGTCCAATAGCTTAACCTGCTTCTTTCCACACACTCCAAAGACAGCCAGATGGTTCCATAATGTACGTCAATACTCAGGCATAAAACTCACTTCAGCAGCCCTCTATAGTTTCACACTGGCGGATCCCAGTGCAGTGTTTTCAGAATAGTGATTACTTCAGAGGAAGCCAGTTTGACAGAATGTGTTTCATGAAGGTGGTTATAGCTTTGTTGATGGATATACATAAAATTGTAAGGCTGTTTTTCCTCTACTTTTTGTATGAGAAATGAGGTCAGTTAACCTGCTCTCTCAAAAAAAATCCCACTCCAAAAGTTCCCTTTTCCTCTAGAGCTTTAGCTGTGATGGTTATAGTGCTCTGGTTTAACCATCTATTGTAGCAATACGCACACATACACATATATATTTGGAGGGATGGATAGTGCGAACACAGGGTAAAGGTTCCAAATAAATGGTCTTATTGTAAAGTTGATACATAGCCTCATACTTGGGGTAAGGAAGATGAGAAAAGGGTGGTTATAATTATTGAGTCATTCAGTTCAGTGGCTTGTGTGTTACATATCAAGCATGTACAATGTTTTTCATCTTGGGAGCTAAGATTTTTGAAAGGAACTCTGCTCCAAGATCATAGTGGAAATAGTACACACTGCAATATTGTTTGTGAGGTACAATGTTAATATTCTTCCTAATGAAAATATTTCTTCTCCTCCCTCTTTCATAAAAACTTAAAAAAGTTGAAATTTGAAGTACATTGAACACCTTTGTAGGCAGCTAAAAATAGATGATCTTGAAGTAAAATGGATATAGGTTAGATTTATTGAGTAATAGCCATTGAAGTAGGAATATGTGTGCAACTTGGCTTCTCTAAGTTACTGAACATCCATCTGCCTAAGAAATGGTGAAGATGGCATTTGTAACATACATCAAAAAAGTAAGAAAGCTGATTTAACAAAATTATCCAATGTATTTTTATTAAATCTATGGAAAGGTGGTTTTTTGTTGTTGTGCGGTGTTTAGCTGTAAAGCTTAATAAAGAAAAACCAGAAAACAACTCTTAAATTATGATGGGGCCTTGCCGATCTGGTAACAAAGGCAAGCAAACAGATTGAAATGGAGCGAGTATGTTGGCTAGCTCCTTGTCTTTAGTATTGCTCATATCATCACTATGCCTGCCCAATAACCTGCTTTTCTCTTCCATCCCCCCAAGCATGAAGGAAATATGAAAATATTTCCATGAAGCTTAGTTATCTTTAACTGAGTGAATGTCTGAAAAGCGCTGTCAGTCCAGTAATGCAGTGCTCCTGAGAGCTGGGTGAGTCAATAATAATAAAATACTTCTTTAAATGATAGTGATAGGACAAGGGGTGACAGGTTCAAACTTAAACAGGGGAAGTTTAGGTTACATACAAGGAAGAAGTTCTTTACTGTGAGGGTGGTGAGGCACTGGAGTGGGTTGCCCAAGGAAGTTGTGAATGCTCCATCCCTGGCAGTGTTCAAGGCCAGGTTGGATGGAGTCTTGGGTGACATGGTTTAGTGCGAGGTGTCCCTGCCCATGGCAGGGGGTTGGAACTAGATGATCTTAAGGTCCTTTCCACCCCAAACCATTCTATGATTCTATGATAATGTAACTTTTTAGGCAGTTCCAAATATACTGTGCCTTTTTTATGTATACAGACAGAATAATGGTTCTAAATTAAATGTCAGAATGCCCCGTACTGTTAAACCCTACTCATCATGGATGTTTTGAATCTGACCTTATATTGCCGGGTTTTGTACTGGGAGTTGGGCCTGGAAAAATGTTTAGGTCTGGAGTTTTTTGTTGTGATCATCTACTAATGACTTCTGATAAGTTACCTGAATGAATAAAGGAGCAGAAATAGGCCATTTTAACTTGAACTTGGAAATTTCAATAGCTTGGATTCTCATCACAAATTGCTTTAGTTTATGCTAGTGCTTTAGGGCTTAGGAGGGGAGAAATGAAATTTTTACAGGGCAAACATCTTACAGCAGGTTGGAGGGAGATGGCAGACTCCTATTATTGGAATGGAGTGAGAGAAGAAAGTACCTGTGGAAACTCTACTGTGGTTATATTGTAAAGCAGCTAATGTGGAAGTGAGAAAAGGTGCACGTTTTGAAATGCGTCTGAAAGGCCTTATCTCTAGGAGCTTCCTTAGATACCCCACATAAGTGTTTTGAGAAATAGCGTTGCCACTGACAGCACCAAGTAGCACTCCTTCCAAATTAAAAGTCAGGGTATGTTCTCCTCTGAGAGCTGTCTATGGATTTGCTAGCTTAATTTTAGTTGTAACTTATTTTTTTAACGGATTAGATTACATGGAACTAAGTGTTTTACTTTGTGAATTTAGAATTATAAGGCCATTTATTGACTTAGCATAAGATGTGAGCAATGAAATAAATGGTCAATTAAAAAATTTATGTTTCTAGTGTAGAACGTAACATAAAACCATAGCAGTGATGTGAATGAAGCAGTCTCAAAGCAGAGGTGCAGCATGAGCTTCTAATAGATTTTCACAAGCCTGTTGCTTTAGGGCTTTGTCCTATTTTCCCTTAGCCTTGCTACACCTTTGTTGTTGCTTCAAAGCTTTGGTGATTGCGTTCTGAAGCTGCCCCACATGAGGACTCTGAAATACTGGTCCCTTTGTGGGATTTAAACCAAGTTTTTCATCTTTCGCAGGTTCTTCATAGGAGCTTCTAGCATTCTGCACATTTCTGTGTCCTTCACAAGCTGGAGTACATTTCTGGCATTAGTACAAAATGGGAAAAAAAAATCTCCAAATGATAGAAAGGTCTTGGTATATGAGATTCCACTAAAATACATTTTTCCTGAGGCAGGCTCCTAAGTTTGCACCTCAAACAACATTGTGTTCTTTTCCAGTAAATTTTTCCTGTGTAGTTTTTGAAGTAGCTCACTCATTAAGGTATGCTTGTCTGGATGTTTGCACAGCTCTGTCCGTCTTAATGAGATGAAATAGGTTGGAGCTTCAGCTGGCTACCTCACACCTCAACAGAGGTCAAAAGACCAGACAGAGCACAAGAAATATGTAGCTGTAGTATATTTTTTTCATTTTTTCCCTAAATATTTATTGTAATTTTCACTTGGCAAAAATGTACTTTAGTTAATGAATATCTTTGCTTTGGGAAGTATTCTGTGTTCTGCTGGAACATAAGCCCTTTTAGCATCTCTGTAGCACTACAGATTACAGTGCAGTAATGCTTCCATGTTATCCTTGCTATATACTGTGGAATACTACAGCTTGTGCCTCTTACCTGAATAGAGTGGTATACAGTATCCAGATGAGGATACTAACTATACATAATAATTCCTGTATTTTTGTGAATAAATAAATCCCTAAGTAAATAAAAAAATTTTTTGCTAAATGAGAGAGAGCAGTTACTCTTTTATCCCTGAACTGAAGATAAAGTTTCAACTTTGTGCAGTGCATATCTTCTAGTATCTTCTATACCCAATGCAGACATAAGGCTGGACTCCTCTGTTGCAGTTTCCGATATAGGAAATTCCATAGAGACCCTAAAACACTACAGAAAGTCTAGTATAAAGTATAAACATTTTTTTGCTTACATTATTTTTGAAATGTTTCTGTCTCCTTTCTACTAACAGCACAAATCATAACTCATTACCAAGTAGGGAGTTCCAGACTGAATCCACATCATTTTAGTCAACTAGTGGAGCTGCTTAATTTAGGAGTGGTATTGATAGTTTCCTATTCAAGTCAGGAGAAATAAAAAAGCAAATGTTTTAGTTCAGAACATTGGTTCAACTTCAAACCCATTTGGACCTGATTTGGTTTTAATCAATGTTTTAATCTTAACTTCCCTTCCTCTTGAAATATGACTTATTTTTAATAACAAGATGAGGAATCTTGGTTGAAACTTTTCTCTCAACAGTATTGTGTTCTGCTGCTAACACTTGGTGAAGACAAGTTCAGGAAGATCTACAAAGAGCAATAGGTTGAAGTACAGAGGATAGATGTTAGTATCATCATCTTTGTATTGCCAGAGCATTGCATAGCGGTCATAAAAGAAAAATTTTAGTATCTCCCTATGCAATATAACTCCTCTCAAAGCTGTACTGTTCAAACACAGGCTGAAGACTGTGTTTCTCTTACATATGCATTTAGCGAAATAGGATGTAAAAGTAGTAGAACAGAGTAAGGATTCTGATTTCTTTCTGCTCCTTGATTTTACATGCTAAGAAGCAGTGCGTTGGGAGATTGGTTCTCATTCTGAAACCAAGAAAGTGTGGTATGAAAATCAAGATTAAATCTCAAATCTCATCATTGACAGCATTGTTTCTACTAATACACAATTAGTTTCAAAGGCTCTACTATTTCTTTTAATATTTTAGGAAGTATTAAATAAAGGTAATGCTTGGTGCATTTAATGACACTTAAGTGATTTTATTCACCTTTCATGGTCCTTGCCTCGCAATAAGCAGACTAGTTCTTGCAACACTTAAGGTAGCTGATGAGGGATGAGGAGTAAATTCTTACTGCTGTTGATAATGGAAGTTTCTGGACAGTTATAATGATGACTTCTATCTTATCATGAGGCAATCAAGAATATGGTATTCAGTAATACATTTAATGGCTTATGAATACGGAAATCTGTATGAGTTTCTTGTTAGACAGATGAGGGCAAAATTATTTATCATTTGTGTTCCTAAAACTACCCTTGAGATACCTTTTGTATCAGATGCAGATATACAATACTAGCAATATCAGTAATGAGGTATTAAAAAGAAAAGTAATTTCTGTGTTACTGTGCTATTGCATTATCTTTAATGTTGCACAGAAATTTTTGGAGATGACAACCAAATACAATTTTAGGGATAAAGATGAATGACTTCCTACAAGCAGGCCTATTTTCAGCTTAACAAAATGGTAGGCATGATGATGCTAGATGTGTGGCTACATAAAATTGTGACTAATACATTATGAGAAGCTAAGAAACAAGATTTTACCGTGCACAAAATTAACTTAAAATATAAATGAAAGGTACTGCAATTAAGGTAAACAGATGAGTAAGTTTTAGGGGGAAGTTGCATTGCCCTTCTATATTGTTTACAAATACTGAGAAAAAATGTTTTACTATTGCAAGCCTCAGTTTCTTTTTTTTTTTTCTTTGAGTTTCCCCCATTCTTAAAGGTAGGTATTACTTTTGTGTGTTGATTTAGAGTAAGAATCAGTTCTACGGCGTTGGAGATTGAAATGTGTCACAACCTAGACATTATTTCTAGACATGAATTGTCCAGCTCTTTTGGTGTACATGTGAAAAGACATTGTCAGGTTGTACTACAGTGTATTTTGTGACTTTATATGGTATACCACTTTGGACATTTGATCTCCAGTATGACATGTAGGACTTGTGTAACAAATGTTTTTAAAGTTGGTAACATGAGAAAGGAGACTTTATTTTCCCTGGTATAACAGCGTGT
This sequence comes from Strigops habroptila, assembly GCF_004027225.2. Classification (NCBI taxonomy): domain Eukaryota; kingdom Metazoa; phylum Chordata; class Aves; order Psittaciformes; family Psittacidae; genus Strigops; species Strigops habroptila. The sequence goes on from NC_044281.2 coordinate 35,699,130, forward strand.
CAAGCAAGAATACACACTACCTCATGCTCCAGTTACGTATGTCAGAATATTGCCCTCATTCTCTATACAGAGCTTTGTCATGTGATTATCTCTGCTCCCCTCCACCCCCACTTGCTTTGTCTGATTGTATCTCTGTGCGAATGTTCCTTTATGTAGACTATTTAGAACTAAATTTGCGTTGCTGAAAAATAATCCACATGCAAAACGGTAGATTATGTCCACGGGTTGAACCCTCCAGCCTTTCCAGAAGACCACATTTATCAGTGACATTGAATAGGCTTTTTACTGAATTAAACAGAGATAAATCCTCTCTTGAAAACTGAGTAGGTCACCAATGAAGCTTTATTTCATGGTTCTTTTAAACTTCTCCTAAGCATAGAAATAAAATGTGATCCTTGTCTTTATTCTGGTACATCCCATTCATTCAAACAAAATGTTTTAAAATACTTCATAAACTGCTTTTTGATATGTAGCTTGTCTTTTCCATGTCAAGTGGCTAATTATTTCCTCTAATGGTATGATTTATGGTTAAATACTTCAATATTAATCTCTTACCATAAAAAGATTTCTCACCCCTGCTGAGGGCTCTCGGTTGACTTTTATGAACTAAAATAAAAAATCATTTGCAAGGGATATCAACAGAAGCAGCAGTCACTGACTTCTCATTTGCATCTTTTAATGACTAAGCTGATTTCCTTATCAGACATAATTTTTCATGTCTATAAAATCCTGAAATTTACAGTTCTTAAGTAGTTCTAGAATCAAACAAGATTTTTAGCAGCTATGAAGTGTTTGAGGGCTGAGGCAGGTAATTAAGGCGTCTTGATTCTGAGAACTTTCTCTGCAGCTCAGCTCTAGTTGGACAGACCAGAGGAGCTAATGGAGATTGTGTTTCCTAGCTGTGTAGCAAATAGCTAGTAAAATTTCTGTTACAAAAAGGCAACTTCTCTAAGTGTCCTGTGCCATCAGTTTGAGCAGAAAAGGTAAAAACTGAATGAAAATACAGGCTGCATTTTTATTTTGGATGAGTTTTTTCTGATTTTCTGATCACCGAAGCATACTGAGGTGACAGAGGGCAAATAGCAAGCATATGTGGATATCTGGCACTTGAAAGCTGCTTGTTTAGGAATCTTGCACCTTCCTAAGCACTCCAATTAATTGTGTAATGAATAAACGTATGTTTCCAAAGAAATGCAATGAAATGAACTGGATTAGTTTCTCTGATGGAACCTGCAAGGAATATTTGACACTGAAAGGATTATTCAGAGCTGTCAGGTGTGTATATACATACATATATTTGTGTATATACTCACAATCTCTCCTTCCCCAGCAGTTTCTCAAATCTGTACATACAATTTTGTGAATATGACAGGAAGCTCACAGCTAACGTTTCCAAAAAGTAATGTATAAAATTCACCTATTACTAAAATACTTATTGCCACCTCTTTCTGGAGCCAGACTTTTCTAACATGTTCTATATTTCAAACTTTTTTTTATTCCTTAGCGTAGAGTTGGTACGCAGGGCTAGCATAAGAGTACAGCCTGAAAGTGTGTTTGTTTGAATAACCTCTTAACAAGACTGTGCATGAAGATTCCAAAGTACTTAGTTGTTCAGCTTGAATAGGTTGATAGGAAACCAAGTGTTAATCAACTTTCAAACCTAGTTTTGTAAATCTTTGTGAACGAATAAGAAACTATATCATTATAAAAGGCTGTTGGATTTTGGAGGATTTTGAGAAATTTAGTTCTCTTCCCTTTTGTGTCCCTTCTGTGAATCCCAGCTTCTAGTATGGAGGGCAGCTGCAGATGTAACAGTCTGTCCTAAGACAGTTATGAGCCTTATTAATTAATAAGAGTAACAATTAAAAACTGCTGATGAATTTTCTGTGAGCAGCATTCATGTTTTGATCTGAGTGTACTTTACAGGTGACACAGCAAAGGACCACTGGTAGGGATTTTTCTCTGGTGGGGTTAGCTGCTTTTTGCTTATTCACAGGTTATTTGAAACTTATTTCTCTGTCAGGAAGAGAGGTATCATGTTGTTAAGAGGACTTCAGAAATCTTTGTTCACAGGATCCTGGCAATTTGATTGTCCTGTGCTGAGCTGCAGCATGGTTGGGGAAAGAAAAGCATGTAGCTGTATATGTAGTATTGTGGTTTATGACATCCCTGTCTTAGAGCCATCAAAGAGCTACTGTAAACTTCGGCTAGGTTGGTTAAAAAATTAACCAGTTACTCATTTCTTATTAATGCTTTGCATATCCAAAATATAACAGTTCACTATTATTCAGCAGGCAAAGTAACCAGTCCCATCTTTCTCTCCCATATGAATTCTATGTGATTTTCAAATACAGAAATACATTTTGTTGCCATATATGCTTGATTATTCAGGCTCTTTTGCAAAGAAGCATTTCAGTATCTGTTATGTTTTAATTACATACTACCTTTCTATCTTTCAAAGACTGTTCAACATCATATATTCTAGAAAAATATTTTTGTGTGGACAGCTAGAGTTCCTGAACACAGCTAAATTAAAGTTTTGAAGCAAAAGTTCTCAAACTGCCGAATAGCACTGCAGATCAGGTTTTAGCTGGTGGTACTAGCAGCTTCTGGGTGTTAACAGACTCAAGGAAAAGATTTGTTGCTTACTTGAATTATTGGTACACATAGTTTCTTTTATTATCCCTCAGGCTATAAGTGACATGTTTGGCCTGCTATGCAAACAGTTCAACTTTCCTTCCAGTCTAATGCCCCCCTAAAATAGTATTTCATGTTCGTAATGGAAACCAAGTATGTCTTGGTTTGGAGTTTGGGGTTTGTTTGGGGTTTTTTTTAATAATTCTTGTTTCACAGTGTTTTTTATTTTACTTTGCTGATATATCTGCTGAGTCTTCATTTATATTACTTCAAATATGAAAATGAACTTTAGCTTTCAAACAGCACTTTGTTGGAAACTTTGGTGGTTGAAGTATGTGGACAGAACTCATAACCCAATAGAAAGGTTACTGCTTTCTAAAACCCCATATGATTAACCCAGTTTTGTGGTTGGGAAGGTTCCTAATGGCCTACATTTCAGTGTTCTATCTTGTCTAATGCGTCAGCTCCCTCTTGTAGAGAATCTGCCTTGTATATTGAAGGTTTCATGTAGATAGTCAGGCTGTTAAAAAAACCAACCAAAATAAACAAAACAACAACAAACCTCAAACCAACCAACAAAACAAAAAAGACCATCCAAACCCCAAACCCCAAAATAAACAGCCCATCCAAAACCCAACAAAACTCCAAAAGTTTATCTTAATACATAACAGAGCTAGTGGTGTGCTCGGTATACTAGTTCAGTAGTTTTAACAATACTCTTGGGTTTATTTATTGCAGTTCAGGAATTATAAAACTAATGTAATACATTGCCTATAAATACTTGTGCAATACAGAAAAATATTAAAAATTAACTCACTGACTTCAGTTTTTAAACATTGGAAGCTTGTCAGACTGTAATACAACCTCTAGATTCCTCAAACACTCGCTTTGTGTGCCTTATATTAGTGGCTTAGGCTTCACTCTGCAATGTATTGCACTTTAGCAGCACCTATTACACATAGCTATCATCCTTTGGCACTCATTTAATTAAACAAGGACTCCAATTGGGCTGATGGAGTTTGCTAAACCAAAATCTTAGTAATTTGGTTCCATGCCCATCCTGATTGGAATCGGCAATGTTGCAGTAGGGAATGTTTGAATAAAAAGACAATATGGATAGTTATCTCTAAATTAGGCCTGTTTGCAGGTTTTTACTTACAGCTGGCTTGTGGCAGCTTAGCAGTATTTATAGACAGCAATACCTAAGTAAAAAGGTCCCTTAAAAAAAAAAAAAAAAAAATCCTTTACAGTTCTCTAAGCAGTATCTGTGTTCCACACAGTAATAATGGTGATTGACTTTCCGTGAAATAGAAAGAAGGATAAGCCAAACTTTGGTATAATAAATGGTTAATACCTCTTCACTACATACAGATATTTCTTGCATATTTTTGTCAGTAATGCACCATATTGTTTAGTGAACATTCTTTTCATTTCATGGAAGTTCTGGTGTGTGTATCATTAAGTATATTGGCACAGTTCCAATAAAGCATTTTAAGAATTAGGAAGTGTAAGAGACAATTTTTTTTTTTTCTTTGAAGACAGTTGGTTTTAATTTTTGTTAAACTAACAACAGGTACTGAAATAATGCTGTGTATTTTTATGAAGTAGTCCTGTTGCTGCAGCATTAAAGGATACTGTTTAGACATGAAGCAGTACACAAGTGGAAGGAGATAGTTGACAACTAAGTTTTCAGCTTAGTGAAGAGGGAGCTGGGAACACTCTATTACTTCTGTCCATCTTCCCTTTCAGCTGGGTCTCTTTACTGTAAACAGTTGCACTTGGTCAGCCTTTTTGAACTGAGTTAAACACCATAGGTGAGAGATCCATCGTACCTGTCTTTAGACATTCAGAATATGAGTATGTGAGCATAGAAGCTAATCATCTCATGCTTCTTTTCTGGTCAATGAAGAGACATAAGCATTTCCTGAGGGCTGTGTATTTGACCAAAACAGTATGAATCACAATCCTGACAGGGCGTTTCCTTCTGTCAGACTATTTTGAATAGCTAAAAAGGTCTTTAGGAATTGTCAGCTTCCTTCTGAAATTCTCTGAGTGGGTCTTTGGAAGTGCTTATTTGTTTTTACTACGTAGGGAATCTCTGCACTTGTTTTCACATCAACTATAGCCTGACTTAGGGCTGTTGCAGGAATATGTAGTCCTAACCCTGTGCTTGGTCTTCTCACCAATGCATAGTGAGATTTTGAGTCAGATCACTTCACTGATCAAGCCCTTATCCCCTCAAAAAACCCAAAAATTTTCTGGCAGATCATCTGGGTAATTCAACTTGCCTTGCAGCCGCCTGATCTTTAGGTTGGATGGCAAGTAGGGAGCAGGGCAGCCCCCAGCTGGAGGTGGGTGAGGTTGCGTAAGGAAGAAGGACTGTTCTGTTCAGCAGACTGATGTAGTTGGATGAGGTGATCATGGGAAAAATGTATCCTTACGCTGCTGTCTTCGGTCCTCTCCATCGCACCCGAAGTACATGTGCAACAGATGGTAGGCTAACTGAATTTATATGCAAGTTTAATATTCAAGTGCTATTTTTTTGTGTGCTTTAAGTAAGAGATTGAGTGCGTGAGCACCAGAAGGGAAGGTTCCTTTTTGCCTGACCTTGGTTCTTGTGTTCTGGGTTTTGAAGCCTCTGCATGTGTCTACGAGGTGGAATGCACAAGCTGAAAGGAAGCTTGCAGCTCGACTTAGCACTATGGCTTTTCTGACCTACAGTAATTCAAAGAAGGGATAGATTATTTGCAGAGGTTAGCTTGGTCTTGAATCAATTATCTGCAAATAGACTGACCCTGAAAACTTACTGTTAAGATGCATGTACTCCTATGGCTGGTGTTTTTAACAAAGAGCTGGGTTTACATAACAAACATGTTGTCTCCCTTTTGGCTTCTGCTTTCCCAGCAGATTGATTATACAATTACAAGCTCACTAATAATCATACAAAATCACACACATAATCCCTGATGAGGGATTTGTTCTTGTTCTGTGAAAATAACGAGTGACCTCTCAAATATCAATACTGCAGTGTTTTCAAACATGGAATGGGAAATAATTGAGAACTTGAAACATTTTTGCACTTCTAGTGAAAAGAACCATTTCATTAGAGAGCTAATTGCATCTTTTCTGTTAATTTTGGGATTTTTTTTAAAAAACAGACTTGAGGGAGAAGGAGGCAATAAATTTTGTCCACAATCTGTTGGTTTCAACACAAATGAAACAATAGTTTACCAGGTCCAGGATAGGTTGTAGCCAGAGGGAGAAAGAAGTGCCAGCATGCTCAGTACTGCTGATATTAAGTACTAGCATTAACCTTGTCCAAGAGGCTAAAAAGGTACACATACCTGGTGTTACTTACTCTGGGAATAAGGTTTTTTCTGCTCTGTTACTCATGTTTACTTTTTAAAAAAAATACAAGTATGTGTTAGTTTAGGGATTCAGTCCTCATCATCTGTTTCATAGATTCATGCCTTTTCCGTTGGAATCCTGGAAGGTGAAGTGAAAAGTGGGCTACAGAAGTCTGTTACAGTTCTGGCTTTACCTTAGTGATGAAAAGGAATCTTCTAAAAACAGCACATTTTTGGGAGTGTATTTAGGGATTCACTTCAAGCAGATTTCAGATATATTCTCTAAGTAGATAGTAAGTGAAGAATGCTTCAGGGAAAAAAGGTACACAAATCCCAAGAGGAAGACACTGCTGACAGAGGTAACTTTAGGTCCCTTAATTAGAAAAGACATTTAATGTGAAATATTGGTGATCAGGGCTGAATATAATAAATGATAAATAATCAAGTTATGAGTTAGCTATATCTAGACCAAGCAGGGTGGGGTGATGCACATAGAAATTTTGCTGACGTAAATTGCTACAACCTGCATGACACTCTCAGCCACTGGCAGACCCGTCAGTGTAGGTGTGAAGACTGTATGTACACACTAGGTAGCAGCCCACCTGTGCTGTCTGAAGCTCTACTGATGGCTTGGTCCTGGCTTCATAGGTATGGTTCCATCTCGAATATATACTGACCTTCTCTTTTATGTTGGAACTGAGATCTTTTGTGTCTTAAGTAATTGGTTTTTGCGTTTTATGCCTCAAGGTAAGCATAACCTCTTATTACATAATGATGCAACAAGAAATGGTTCAGTAAGTAAAAATATCTGAGATAGGGTGTACTTCAAACTTGCTGTGGAGGGGCTGTGAAAGATTAAAACATTGATAGGCTAGAGGTGGATGAGTAAAACAAATAAAATACAGGCATGAACCAGCATCATTAGTCTTTTCTTTCCACAAGGGAAAAAAATCCAGGAAGCATCATAAACTCTTTTGGCCAAGGGCCCTGTCTTTATTGTGAGTAGCACAACATTCACAGTTTAAATAAAGGTGAAAAAAAATGAGAGGGACTCATATTGGTCTCCCTGGAACACATTAATTTATCACTTGAGATTATTGTGTTTATGACTTAAAGTAAACCAAACATATTTAAGAAATCACAGCAACTTAAAATTAATATTTGACTACACTGTACTCCCAATTAAAAATACAATTAAACCACCTGAAAACAAAACACTTGCTGTATAGGAAAACGCTCATATTTCAATATTGCTCTGTAAATGTAGACTGAGCAATCATTTTGTCCTTTTAGTCAGGGAGGAGATGAAGGCAGATATTAGGATTTTTAAATAAGTATTGGGAATGGTATGTATGGTCCCACTTGACAATGGATTTTCTAATATTGTACTTAAAGAATCCCCAGACAAAACAGTATTGTATTTTGCATTGATAATTTGAAATCAACAATACAACATAGTAAATAAAATTTAAAAATTAGTCCTGAATTTAATTTTTAATTGATAAAACCTGAATTTTATTAGTCACCTATTTTTCAGTTACATGCATTTGTCTACCTCCCTCGGACCTAGTCTGTGGGCACTGCAGCACTCAGCCTTCAGGCTCCTGGCTTGCACAGCCCTGACTCAGGTGGGTGAGGCCTCAGAGGTTTAAGTGGACTGAGTGTTTTAGAAACAGCTGACTTCCCCCTGACCCCCCTTCAGCGAAATGGCATCCTCATTTAAATGATCAGGAACTTATTAGAGTTATATAGAGTATTCAGATCAGGAATTGTGTCTACATATGGCTAAAATACTAGATGCTTCAAAATTGCTTGTGGTAGAAATATTTGAAATGTGCCTATATTTGAATTTTTATTTTTATTTTTAATTTATTTTATTTTCTTCCTGTAAAACTTATAATGTATTGTGACCTTCCAAAAATACATTCAAAGCCATGACAGAATCTTCGGACTTTGAGTAGAAACCTTGATGACATGTGGTGCTGGGTTTCCTCTTTATCCTTCAGGCCAAAGCAGGCAAGTTGTGATGCATGAAAGCATTTCTGTCTGTGTCAAATCATTGCATCCCTGTGCAGTACCATTGTGTCTTTATGTTCTGGTATCATGATCATCATGACTGTCATCATGTATCATCACAATATGTTAGGTTATGTTATCAGAGTAATATCTAGGAGGCTCTTACTGTCTCTTTCTATACTGTGTTCTGTACTTATTCAGCACAGACACATAAAAGTAATGAAATATATCTATATGCACGAGGTTTCTAATCTAAAATAATAAGCCCAAGTTATTTTTCTGAATTTCGTATGCAGGTACACTGTTAGATTTAAAGACTGATGCTGGAAGCCTGCATATAACTGGATGAAGAGATAAACTCGTAACATATACTCATCATGTTTAGACATTTATTTTATTTTTTGAAAATTAATCAAATATCAACTTTTCATACTAGAAAACTTCCAGGAGGTATTGGTTGTAAAGGTCGAATCATATTCAAAATTGCTGTAAAAGTATAATCTTATGAAATGTTATGAAGTGTGTGCTTAGTGCATGTGACTATAACTGATATAATAGAACTGAATTCAGTTACACCCACTGAAAACTGTAGTTTAAGATGGTATAAAGTGTTCACTTCTGCACTTCAAAACCTGATGACCATAGTAAAATTTATTTCTCTCTTTCAGGTACTCTTGATGTAAGTGAAATCAATTAGTGCATCTGCCTTGAGATACTGATTTGCAAAATTCTGTCAATTATTTTATATCTGATTGATATACATAATATTGTATCTATTTGTGAGCAATAGTAAAATAGATCTGATTGGACTCTGCAGATTGTTAATAAAGATCTCAAATGGAACACCTTGAATAATCAGAGAGAACCACTGCCTATGACTTTTGGTTTAGAGGCCAATTAATATCCTGGTCTATTTGACTGCAATTGTCAGTGTCAGTAAACACTTAAGAATCAATCCAGATCATATTTCTTCATTGCTAGTAAAGCCCCAAAATCATGATGCTCTGTTTTACTGAAAACCCTGCATAGTATCTCTGTAATTTACGGATAATGTCATAGACTATCAGCAGAGGTTTTGGAAGAAAACTTAGAGTTTACCCCTTGTTTGAGCTGAAGTGCATTTCAGCATTTTGCTCTAGGTTTATGAGCATCAAGTGCATTTGGACACAAAGAAGGCATTCTAATCTATATTCAGAGTGTGTGGGAGTGAACCTAGAAAAAAAAAAATAAGAAAGTGGTCAGGTTAATATATTTAATGCATAATGCTAATCTCTTGGATGAAAAAGGTAACATGCAGATTGAATTCCCTTCTACTTTTATTTCCCTTTAAAGAACAGATGTGGATTCTGACTCCTGTCACCACATTTTATTGTTCTTCAAGTATGAGGGACAAGAGATGATACTCATTTTTTCGAAGAGACCAGGGAGATAGAGTGGCTAGCTTGGTGTTATTTGCTGATTCCTGTACCATGATATATCAGAGTTACAAGTAGGATATCTTTGCTAATTAATTAGTTACTCTAGCCCTTGTCCTTTGTCTCTTCTGTAGCTTTTGTAAGAATGAGAAAAACCTCTTTTTCTTGCTACTCTGGAAATTGTCTATTCCTATTGGTGGCATATACATATAACCTCACAGTTCTGAAGTAAGTGTGCTGTGGCAGCCAGCAAGCAGCCCTGACTACTTAGCAGCAGAGTATATGATTTTGAAGAACCTCTCCTCAGCTAATGGAGTTTCCTGCAGAGCCAGTCTTCATTGTCTTGTTGGCTCCACTGGAAAGCTTCAGCTCCTCCATGCTCTGGCAGATTGAAACTTTGGGGTCAGCCCCATTGTGGAACCACTGACCCTGTTCATTAGGAAGGCCAAGAAACAGTGGGAGTGACTTTATAACCATGTTTTGTAATGCTAGTTGGAGTTTAAATGTAAGAAGGAGAGTCATTATTCATGAGAACATAGGAAGAATCTGATAAGCAGGTCAGGAAGAAGTCAGAGTTTTAAAGATTTATAGTTTTGCTGTCCAGACAGAAGCCTGCTTTCATGTAAGCCTTTTGAAACAGAATTAAGAAATCTCATGGGACATTTAAATTCTGTTCAGTTGGATAATTGTTTGGTACATTTTTATTTCTATAAATTTACAAATGCAAGTCATTAAATATGAGATCTTGAAGAAAAAAACCTGCTTATATATTTGATGGCACAAGTGCTCTTACCCTCTCAGCACTCCCAAACATTCTAGACAACATAGAATTTTATGAAAAAAGCCCACCCAAACATATGGACACCACAGAATGACAGGCAAAATTTTGATCTCAGGAAGAATGCTAATTAATTATGTGTTAACATTACAGATACAACTAAAAATCACACTTTGGATCACACTGTTGCCAGTCTGAAGTGTTAAAAATCATTACTGGCTTGAAGTGATAAGGTTTTTCTATTTTTAAACTAGCATCTGTTTTGTTTGCTGTATGTAGGTAGGCATTTTAGAGTTCACTCAAGTTTTACTGTCTAGCCTCATAGTGTCTATGCTAATTGAGTATTGATCTCATGAATATGAGGATCAGAAATTTTAAAAGAAAAATTTGAACTGCTGTGCAATTCTGTAGTTATAGACAGTGCTGAGAGAAGAAAGTAATAGCATAGGAAAGGAGAGGAAACCTCAGATCTGTGTGTCTCTCTTTTGAGAAATATGTTGTATTTCTGTAGTGATACATTATGGTATGCTATTCTCTGTATTGTAGTGCTTTGCAAACAAGGTATTATTTTTCATGTAATGAAATATTAGCATCTGAATTCAATTTCACTGTTCGTTTCTATGTGGCTTCATGCTACAGTTACTAAAGGGCATTAAACTAGGGATAGTGAGAAAATATGCTGGTGAAAATTCAATGCAGATCACTTTTTTCCAGTATTTCTCCAGTGACTAAATACTGAACAGAAAACACAAATATAGGTTTCCAGATATTAACCTTATTTTTGTTTGTTTAACCCTGGAAAGGAACCATTATTATATCTGCTGAGACCACCAACAGTGGGACTCAGCCCAATATGCTGGCACTTTGTTATTTTAAGTGTGCTAAGAAGCATAGTTACTATAGATTCAGATCTCTGTGTGAGATTAATCTTTTAATGATAAATCTTGTGGAAATGATCCTTTCCCCTGTTGAAGGTTTTAGTAGCTTAGTGTCGTTTACGTGTTTGAACAAACATATTTCTTATTTCTTTATATTTAGTCTGTTAGTGAATGCTAATTTTTACACTTTTTTATAACAAGCTATTTATATATCTTTATAACCACTTGCTATTTCTTTCATATGTGGCGAGGAGTATTTTCAGTGTAGTGTATTGACACTTCTTCTTCTCAAGTCCAAAAGAATTGCCTTGAGAGGCATCTTTCATAAGATTAAGCAAATTAAAAGATTGAGCACAAGCAAAGAAATGTATTAAGCTCCTTACTTTAATCCATCCTAAATCATTTAAATGTGTGTATATTTGCATGTGAAAGCTGCTGAATTGTCATTCCAGTAGAATTGTTGATATAAATAATGCCAATCACTGTCTAACTTCTATTTTATTTGTAGCTAGAGAAGCCTCTTTGGAGAAACACCAGTTCCTATTGCCATAGAATTTTACAGGCAGAGATGAACCCATTAATGAATCATGCATTGCTGTGAACTGATAGGATTGCTGAAATGTCATATAATCTAAAATTGCCATCTTGAAAAACAAAAGATAAAAGAAGTTTCTTGTGTTCAGAATAATGACTATATATAAAAAAGAAATTCCTTGTTTGTGTTGTTAAAACCTCTGTTTGTTGGAGAGTAATGATGCCACTTATTATGTTTACATGTGTGGTTATGGACTGAAACACTTTTGCCAGTTATAGGCTGCATTGATGGGAAAGCTGGTCATCTTTTCAGACATGTTAGAGGCGGTGGGACAGCCTTGCACTGAGAGAGACTGAGTTGTGGGTTTGCCACATTGAGCAAAGGGGGTATCAAAATGTCAAGTAGATACCAAGGAGATGCAGTGAAGCTTCAATTTGGACAGAAGGATGGGAGGCTGCCAAAGGACAGATTCCAGCTCAGCACCTCTGAGCTGTTCCCAGAGGTGCTGTAGCTGAATAAGTGTTTAGAGATGGGTATAAAGAGAGGAGAAAGGGAGGAGCAAAAGGCAGCACCTAGTTGGAGGGGGAATGAGAAAAAAAATCTTCAAAGAACAATTTAAATAGGGAAACATTTGAAAGCTTGAGAGCATCCCAGTTTTACAGTATCCTATTCCCAAATATAGGAAACTGAGAGAATCCCATCTAACTTTCAGATAAATCTTCATTTTAAATGTGCAGACCAGAAAATTAAAATCTCCTGCCTGATAGTTATATAAATGCCTCTGTAAGATACATAGATATGCTTTTATTTATTTTGTAATGTTAGAACTTGCAAAAAATTACCGCTGATAAAGAACTGGTTCTAATTATTCATCTTCTTTTCTGTAATGCATTTTGATTTCTTGACTTGCACATGTAAGCAGAAATTTAACTCACCAACTCAGAGATAGTGGAACTCTGGATTTAGTGGCTTTTCTTTTTTCAGGAAAATGTCAGGGAGAGGACAAGGATTTGCAGCTAATGACAGAATAGCACTAGGCCTTTAGTTAGCATGCTCTCTTCACGGACACTAATACTTCGCATGCATTTCAGACTTCTATGCTGATGCCCTTAAGTACATCACAGAGGACAAAATCCATCAGGTTTTGAGTTTTGAGGAACTCCTGCATGGAAATCTTAGTCAGATGACCAGGTTGCCAGTTCAAAAGCTGGCATCTCCACAGCAGGCAAACGCATCAGAGGCCTAACAGTGAGAGGGGCAGCTGTACAAGTGCAGGCTGTTCTGTTGAAGACTCTAAATCTGACCTAATATATTAAAAAGAGAAAGGAAAGTCAAGAGGAGGAAGGGAACTCTTTAAAATCATTAGCCCAGAGCAGCTCTCCAAATAGTGGTGTTCTGCTTTCCTGGAACATATTTTGCTCAGCTTTGTGCTGAATGAAAATGGGAGGACCCTTGGTAAAGTTACTCATCTTTTCCCGTTTCTAGTGGATTTGGAGAAGTCCTAGAGTAGGAGTCCAAAATTGCTCAAAAAACCCCCTGCATTCAAACTGAAACCTACCACATAGCAAGTGACAAAAAGCCCCATTAAATAAGATATAAAATGTAAAGATTCCCTGTTGTAATGATATTAAATGACTGTGTAAGAGAAAGAGAGAATAAGAGGGTAGTCCTTGGTCCAGGAAGAAATTAGGGAGTGTATTAATACCTCATTAGTGTGTGTTTGTGTCTGCTGCCAGCTTGAATTAGTGAAGGACAGAGAAGCTTAGTTATTTGACTTTTGCAGCTTACCAAAACTGCAGTTACTATTTGATTGTTCTTACCTGTTCTACATACAGGCATAGCCAAGATAAAGTTTCCCTTTCCCCATGTCTTCAGGTTGTATTATAGCAGAAAGACTACAGTGCAAGGAACTGCATTTTGAAAGAACTCCAGTTTGGTGAGGTTTGGTTGTGATGGCCAGGTTGTAATAATCCTGGACTCTGAAAATTTGATTGTCAATGTCATGTATTAAATGAGAAGGACACACAATTCTACAGGTAAAGCCAAGGTTTTACCAACACTGTTACCCTCCACTATCGCCCAGTGAACAAAATAGCTTGGCAGCTCTGTAACTGATGGTCTGGTGTGAGAATATTTTGTACCATATTGTTCTTACAAATACCTCAAATCTTTGATAGTAAACTATGGACCATATTAACTACTGAGTGTTGAGACATCCCTGGAAACTTAATTAAATTTCTCAGAGGCCAAAGTTTCTAGTATTACAGTGATTTCTGAAAGCCTAGTCAAATGCAGATGTTGTGTATACATTAACTAATCAATTACACTGGCTTTATTGATGACTATAATTGGGAGAAACAGTTGTTTTGTCTGGATTTTTTTTCATGAGTATCTTACACTGAAGAAAGGATATAAGACTCTACAGCTAGTAAAGTCACATCTTAAATCCACGTGGGCTACTTGAGGATTTTTTTTTTTTTTTTAATTTGAAGAAATGAGTTTTAGAAAAGGCATTGAAAATAAAAGAACTACATTGATTTCCAGACTGTCTGTGTATGCTTACATTCCATCTTCTCTACTTCTGTATTTTTGTCTGTGTGCTCTTTAATTGTTTTTTCTTTTTCATCTGGGAGTTTATTTTTTTTTTTCCAACATTTGTGCAGTTTTGTATTTATCAAAGAATTACAAGTATCTACTGGCAAAACCCCCTTTCTTTAGAATTATGTCAGCAAATCCTTTTCATAGAAACCTGTACAAAGCCAAGAAGCCCCCAAAGCTGTTCAGAAATCATAATTTCTCAGTCTCTTATTTTGCTATACCTGATTGGTTCTAACATGCTTTTAGAAAAAAAATTAGTGTTCCTTTTAGGTCCTGTTTTGACTTGAAAATAAAAGTATTTGTATTTTTCTAATCTAAAATTGTTGGATTGTTTTTGGTCACAAACTGTTTATGCAGGGAGTTGTTATAATAGATGACGTTTCAGATAGGTTTACCTGCTTTATTGCACGTTCTTTAGATGTTTGTGGGTTTATTTGCCAGTAATATACATATTCTGTCAGAGTAGGGTAAGTTTAGAGAAAACTTCCTGTTAATAAGTATATCTGCCTTGTGAGTATTTCTCTAATATCATCAGTCAGAAACTCAGTGTGATTATGGTCAAGGTTATTGGTGTCTTAAGATTTGTCCACCTTATCTAAAATACGTGATTGAAATGTTGAGAGAGTAGTGATATAGCAACTTGGCAAAAAAACCAAAATAAAACCAATCCTTAAACTACTGCAAATCAGTGGTTATGATAGTTCCCCATGAATTTTTTTTTTTATTCTTTCTTTCAGGCTCCATTGTATACAGTGAGAGGAAAAAAACCTCAACTGATGACACCCGAGAAAAAGGTAAGGGTTTATTTGAGTGGGGTTTTGGGTGTTTTTTTGTTTGTTTTTGTTTGTTTTGGGGTTTTGGGGGGGTTGGGAGTGTGGCTTTCTTGTTTGTTTGGGAGGGGGTGTTTGTGGGTTTGGTCTCTGGTTGGTTGGTTGGGGTTTTTTTGTTTTGTTTGGTTTGGTTTTTTTTAAATCTTGGTTTTTTTTTTTTTTTCTTGGCCATTTATATTCTCCCGGATTGGATGCTATACACAGATACGCAGAATGTTTCAGGGTAGTATGCTTTTTCTGTCCAAATTTCTGTCAGTACGGTTCATTTTGGTGTGCAATTGTTTGTACTTTCTACAGAGACAATAAATATCAGGGCCTACTGTTAACTTGTGCATATTGTGTTTCCTTTTGGCTGAAGTGTTGCTTTTTCAAGAGCAGTCTTTCTAGATGGAACTAAATACCATGGAATTTGAAACACTTTCTTAAATATTCATTATTTATTTAAATAAGCATGTAATTTTTACAAATTATATTTTGTATTTCCAGCCTATGCCTATTCATTTCTTTGGTGATGGTTGAATTAGTTTAGTAATTACTTCCCTTTCTATTGAGTAGTTGAGCAATTAGTAGAATAATCATTAAAGCAATTACTTCTTTGTTGATTAAGAGCAATCTTGATAATGAAAATCCATACATGTTAGCAAATCAAAATGTGAGAGCTTTTCTGGTACAGAACTCATTCAGCAGATATAGGGTTATATGATGTGGTGGATTGAATCTGTGTTATAAATATATTGGGTGTGTCCCCAAATGCATTTTGAAGCTATGTTTCAAACTGCATATTGTGTTATTTATTTGTATTGAGGTTAAGGATGAGAAATTAAGCATCTGTTTATTCTTTTTAAAGACAAACATTGGTGAATACTGCAACAATTAAGCTGCTCTTCACATTTGGTAGAATCTCATCTCTCCCTACATTTCTTGAAAATTAAATGTATGTGAAAATTAAAAGTATTTTCATATTTTCATATTTCATATTTTCATATTTGCATATATTAGATGTATAGGTATTATGTGCATCTGAAGTATTATAGGCTAAAGAAGGTCTAATTCATCAGTGCAACAGACTGCACACAAATATCTGAGTGCTGCATGTACCACCTGGAATTTGTAGAGCTCTATCAGCCTTGCTTGTGCCTTGTGGACCACAAAAGTGGATTCTGCAATTTGCCTTCCTTAGTCCCCCGCAACAGGTGCGGTGCCACTGCTTTATTTACTTCTCAGAATATTCTTTGACTCAGGTCAGTTGTAAAGAAAAGGCAAACTTGAGCAGGGCAGCCTAGTAATTTACCATAATTAGAAGCTCTTACACCATAGTTATTGGATTATTCTTCAGAATGAGACAACCCAAGTGCTGAAAATGTTGAGTCATGAAACTATATACATATATATATATTTTCACATGAGACACGTGAAATTATATATATAGCCCAGTGGGTTTCTGCAAAAGAATTGCTTGTAAATTAGTGTATGAGAACTACTGATACTCAAAAACCACATGCTTGATTCAGCAGAGGTCTTTAGAACAAACTTGAGTCAGTGAACAGGGCCTTCAGTTCAGAAAGGCGCACTGTGTTAGCAGTGGAGTACAGCATTCACATTGCCATGATAGTACCTTTTTGTCTATATGCTTGAAATGTGATTGTAGGGAAATCAAAGCTCTATTTCTGGCATTCAGGTGTACCTAAACCCCAGCAAAATTTAGCTACTGACTTTCCCCACCCTCACACCTTACATGCTAGATCCAATTGAGGTTATGGTCCCCATTGTGATGTAATAGACTTATCTTTGTGAAGTCTTCAGATGATCAAGTAGTGTATATGCTGTCTCTAGGTTTCCCCATAACTTTTTTGGAGAAACTTGAGTTTATTCTGCTAAATATTTTAAGAATCACCCAGCTTGCCTCCTTAGGCATCTTAGATATCATGTATTTGAAAGCTTGCCCATGGGAAGGCTTTAAAAATGCTATAGCTAACATAAGACAGATGGACTTGTGGCTCACATTGCAAAGCATATTACAAGAGCCATGCTCATGGTAATATGAGAAGTTCCCTGCACTTAAATAATTCTTGGAAAGTGATTCTTTCTTTTGAATGTTCTTTTGTGATTTACAGTCTAACTCTTGACAATCTTTGCATTGACTGTCTGCCATTAGCGTATTATCAGTTATAATGTCCTCACAGTTTACATTTGCTCTTTAAACCTTTAAGGTATTTAAAAATCCAAAATAACATTTCATTCAGGAGCACATATGTTTTGGGATTGTCACATGTAATGCGAAGGACTGCAACCTCTCTGATAATGATTTACATGGGCAAAGTAAGCATGTTATCTTACTAGCTGACAGTGTCTGCTGCATAGAATACAGAAATCCTCCCAGATGATGGTTGGAGTTCTTTCTGGATGTCAAGGATTTGTGTTGGTGTTTGCATTTACAGTAAGGCTGGCTAATAAGATCCTATATCTGAGTTATCGGTGGGTTGCTGATAAGTTTGGTCTTCATATAGACATTTAAAAAGGATTTTAGTGCTACAGACAGTATCCAAAAAACATACCTGGAAAAATCAGGTTGTTCAACATTGGCTTTTTACTGGTGCGAACTGTACTCAGCCTTTTGTGATCCTTTCAGGTTTCCTGAAACAACTCTTTGGCTCTATTTCCTTGCAGTATTTTCCTAGAGTATAGCCCTACTCTGTTTCACTTTTACAGTTAATTGAAGTGGTTGGAGGCCAGCCAGTTTGACCAGAGAGCTACAGCCAGTCCCTTTTATGATCCTGAGGTACTTAGCACTGAAGATTCTCTGTAGAGTTCATAGTATTAAACTGGAATTATGCTCCATATATCCAAAGTATATTAAACATTTGTGCTTGAAAGGGGCAACTGGTAGGGCAGGAAGTATTTTATCTGCATTGAATTGGGATAGGAACTAGATCATCTTTAAGGTCCCTTTCAACCTAAACCATTCAATGAATTAAGATTGTTCTAATCGCCCACACTGACAATCGGGGAAAGGAACATGCAGTCTAGGGGAATTGAGAGTGAAGCAAAGGAAGTATTTTTCACTCCAACAGGAGTGTTGCTTTCAAGAATTCTAGCTCTGCAGCTAGCCTTGCCTTTGAATTAGGGGGGTGTCCTTCATTGGCTTAGGCTGGAGGGAGAAAGGGGCCCAAGGTTTCAAAACAGCATAGCTGTTGTTGGCTGTATAGCTTCACAGTACTATAGAGTATTTGAATGAAAGGCTCAGAATTTTGCCTTAGCATTGAATTTATAGTAAAGCTTAATCTGTAAATGTTGCCCTTTTAGAACATGAAGCTACTAATTGCAACTATTATTTTTGACCTGATTCCATTTTTAGAAAATACTGTGGGGGGGGGGGAGAAGGAAGGAGAGGAAAAGGAGAAAATCAGTAAAGGTTAAAAAGGCATTTCTGGATACAGTGTATTTTAAATATTCCTGTGGCAAAGAAGATCATATCATTCTTTTGAGTTTCAGCTCTAAAAGTTGGTTTTATAGTTGTTCTATCACATATTTTCTCTGGCTCATTTATACCAATCTCGTAACTTTTGTTATATCAATGTTTAAAAATAGTAATGACTTGGAAATGGCTTTAAAGAGAAATCACAGTATATCATCTAAATAGGGTTATTCATAGAAATAATGCTATAATCAGAGCACTTACTGATTTTCCTATGTTTGTGATGAACAGCAATATACAACTGCAACAAAAAGACAGATTTTTTTTTTCTAAAGTATGAAATAACTTTCTATATAATTTTTTTTTCCAAGGCCTGTAACTGTTACCATGACAAGAAGGCCCCACCCAAAATATCAATTTTCTGCATAAATAATTGCAATATTTTTCTCAGAAACCTTGTGTTTTTCTAACAGAAAACTATGAAATGCACAGTAATGTGAACTGGGTTACCTTCTTGCCCATGGCAATAAATGCTATTCTAGAAAACCTAATGAAGTTGATGATAGTGGGAATGTAGACAATAAAAATCACAGTAAAATTTTCTTTTTGTTTAAAGTACGCCTTTCGGGGGCAGGGAAATTGGCTACACAAGGGGAGTTTGTGAACATGCAGCAGAGTCTTTTCAACAAATTGTTGTCATCTGTGTAAAGAAGATAGATGTTTTCTGCCCGATCAGGCTATTATTGCTGACTTGAAAGCACTTCTGCCTGTATAATTCCAAATAGGTATTTCTGGAGTAAAGCCGGTACCAGATCTCTTGAAGCCAAACAAAACAATGAAATGGGATTTCCTGAGGTGGCTGCATTCTAGAGTCACTTCTTATGCTCTCTGGGGTCTCAAGTCTTTTGTCTGATTCAGTCAGCCCCAAATTATCTCCGTTACCTCTTATTCAGGATATCCAGGTTCTCTTATTCAACATACACTGCATCAAAATATGATAGTTATTTGCCTTTGGAAATCTGCATGTGATAAGCATGAGGCTAATGCCTGGAACCTAAACAAACCCTTTCTTATGCGTAAGTCTGGTCCCTGTTCGGCAATGAGTCAAGATCTCAGCTAATTTCCTTGTTCTCCCAAGGGAGACCATTCTCAGATGTGTGAGCCCCTTCCTGTTCTCTTTATGCAGTTGGTGAGATTAGCAGCTGTTCATTATAACAACTCATCTATTTGAGGAGATAACCCACATTTAAACCATTCAACCAGGAAAATAAGGGTGAGGTATGTATCAAAGTTGTTTTAGGATGCAGAAAGTAAAGGGGGTTGGGGAGAGGAGCAAAAAGATCAGCTGCTTGATCAAAGCAGAGGCGAGATTTGCAGTATGTGGATCCTAGTTTGTTGCATAGGCGTGGCATGTGTGCCACTGGAGGTAAGGTAAGCTCCAAATAATTAAAATGCATATGTTTTAGAAGATGACCTGTTGTCATATCTATATTTCACATCCAAATTTCCTGGCTCAAATTTAACTAAGTTTAGAATATTTGTTATATTTTGGTTTACTTATAAGAAGATCAGCACATTACACATGAATTGTGTTTTTAATGGACTCATGACTGATAGGATGGCACAGCTACTGAGGATGGCTGAGCGTGATGTCTTTTTGCTTTTGAGTAGGCTCAAGATCAACACAATGTTTGAAGTCCTCCGTTAAGCTTGAGCTCAATTTTATTGTATGGTTTGTTGAAGATGGGTAGATTTTTATTTCTTTCTTAGAGAGGTTATAGAAGCCAGGAGTATTAACTATACTGTATTCTCCAGCAGTTCACGGAAATTGCATCCCAGGATTGACAGCTTTTTGGTTTGCAAGGCACCTATCTTAGCTGGGGAGTTTCTGAAACTTTTCTATCACTTATGTTATGAGGAGCAAAAATTAGCCTTGTGATGGCGTGTTTGAATTCCACAGACCTACTTCTTGCCCCTTTCACCCTCCCCCTTCATGTGTCAGTATTGGCTTTTGCAGTCTCTAGTTTGAGCCTGATAGATACTTTCTTTTTCTTTAATAGTGCTAGAAAATTAACAACGTTTTTAAGAATTATTAATCTACTGGAAAGGTTTTTAGTGATTTTTCTTTACTAGAGATCATTGAAGTGGTAATTCAGTCTTCAAATTTAATGAAGCATAAGGCAGCAGGCCTCCTGATGTAAATAATGAACTCCGTATCCCATTTTTGTCAAGCTGTTCAGGAAAGAAGGATTCATGTATGCTTCACTGGGTAGACAATGAGAATCTTCTCTACTGAAACATTTTTTGTAGGTTAAACAACTGTCAAAATACCAAAATCTGATTTTTTTTTTTTTCCTGGGGTTTTATGACTTTTTTTTTTTTTTAACATTTCTTATATTTGTTACCTAATAAATAGCCTCAAGCAAATGTCTGTTTACACTTATTAATGCAAATCCTAAATACAGCTGTTTGACAGAAGTTTAGGTGGTTTTCCTGTGTTAAATTCAGTTAACTCTGATGGAAGACAACCACTCTTAGAATAACAGCACTAGCGCTACTGAGGCATGCTGAAGCTCATGAACAGTAGGTATGGAAGGAGCCAGTAGTGTGTGCAAAACATTAACTTACTATGCTTGTCACTTTGTCTGTAATTGTATGGTCTGGAGGGAGCAAGAAGAGTAAAAGAGTGGGCAGGCAAAGACAACATAATGAGGTATGTAAGTTTGTGTATCATTTTATTTGCAAGTGTGCATTTCCGTAGCTTTAGCGCAGTCCTACATTGCATATGTAGAAGGCTTGTGACACTTTCACAGTATTCAGGAGTGACAGCAAAGTTGCATTCTGAGTGGAACAGGTCTTACAGTTGAGAAATTGCACAGGTGTTCCTAGATTGTACTGCAGAAAACCAGGAAACTTCCCTTGTCAGGATGCAGCTGGGACACCACAAAAGTCTCCACATATTCACCATGGTGATGTACCCCATACTTTTAGACAGTGTAATCAACATTCAGTTATCCATGAACAGTCTGTGCATTATCCATGAATGGACTGTGCATTTTCCATCCTGTAGGTGCAGGATTTGGGTAGCTCCCTGCAGTGCCAAGTTCGGTGTGGTGGGTACTGGTGACCTGAATGCACTGCAACATGGGAACGAACAGCGGCCCCCAGCGTGAAAGCAATTAACTTATTTTAGCATGGATTGCAGCCTGTTGTAGTAAGTCTGCCAGAATTACATTTCTAGCAGAGCTATCCAGTGTCATTACTATACTCCAGGAACGGAAAGAGCTATACCATGTTAGTCTAACATGTTTACAATGTTAGTCAAAGTCCAGGTGAATTTGTCAGGTCTAGCTTGGCATTGATTGCATGGGAAATCAGGCATTTGTGCAGAGCTCTGTGTGTCGTAGCACAAATTCACCTTGTCCTCTGGGTTTTAGAGATGTTCTATTGTGTGACTGTGGGGAGATGTGGAAATTTTAATGGTGAGCCCGAATAGAAATGGCCCAAAATAGTACATGGTTTCCAAATATTTGTTCGTAGGTCATATAAGTTCTTATTGCCAAGGGCACTCCCTACCCCAACATATGGGTGCACTGTCCTCTGCAAAATGTCCTGTCATTCTTATAGCTTCTGGGTTCTCAGGCTGTGCCTGTCCATACCACCAAATAACAGAGTTTGCTGACATTATATGAGAATCTGGTGTCTGTGAATAAGCAGTGCTTTTTTCCACTAAGGAGTCAGGAGTAACTAGGAGAGAGTAGGGCGTATAACAGTGTGTGAAACATTGCTTCAGAGTCCTCTCTGGAGCAGACTTAAGGTCGGAGAACATGCTGTGTCTCATCCACCAAGCTTTTGGTATGCAATGCTGCATACCTCCATCAGGCTCTTGAAACCTCTCTGCGCTTGTGGATTGGATGTGTTCCCCCCACTGCAGTCAACCATTGCAGATGGGTATGCTAACTTTTTGTCTCCAAATACATCATGAGTTTTATGCCAACATACTGCCAATTGGCATAATCAATCTGCATAATAGATTCTGTAATTTACTCTTACCTTTTGGAATTAATCTCCGTATGTAGATAGGCCTACCCATTTTATTGACATGCTAACAATGTGTTCAAACACAGGTCAAGATTAAGTTAGGGCCAGTAGAAAATTTAGCGGATTCCTATGATGACTTCTGAAAAGATGCCTGTTTCATTAAAGGCTGTCCACCCAAACTGATTTTTGTGGGAAAGGACAGTATCCAAATAATCTACAGCATAAGCTCAGATTTATAGTTCTAGTATGCTGATACTTGTTTCAAAGTTTTGTGTGTGTTTTTTTTTATTTGTGTGTGGTTTTTTGTTTTGGGGTTGTTTTTGTTGGTGTTTTGGGTTTTTTTTTTGGAGTTTTTTTGTTTTGGTTTTTAGGGAATTCAAAACTGGTGTGTTGAAGTAGAGAAAGAATTGGTGCTTAGGATGAGATGTGCCTCTGGAGAGATGTAGAGAAATGCAGTGGTAGGCAGGGAAGAAAAGGATAGAATTGCTGTACAAGATCGGCCCTATCTTGCAGCTGTCATTACTACCTCTCTGCTCCCAGCATACCAGAATTAACTGCTACAGGTGAAAAGTAGTCTCTGCCCTCTCAGATCCTCAGTTGACAATATTTCACTTCTTTAAGTCCAGCTGCGTCATCCAGCTGAAATTCAACGTATTGCATAGTTTAAAGTTAGAATTTTACACCATATCTGTATCTAGTTTAGCTGTTGTAAGTTGATTTCAGGTGATGGAAGATGTTTAAGAATATTTTTTTCCATATCATTAGTTTTATGGATTTATCTAGAGCTATACCTGTAAGCAAAATATGAAGGAAGGTCTAAATACCACAAAGCAAGGGATATTAAAATCTATCTGTGGAATTTAGGAGCACAATCTCATTGAAGGATAGTTTCCCAAATTGCATGATATGTAATTCACAGTAATTATGGCTGTCTACTACTCCATAATTTTTTTAGTAAAATTTATGTGTATATATATACACATGCATATATATATGTAAAATCTGGAGATTTCAAAATTACATACGTACATACCTATATCTACATCTATTATTTCGCAATAATTTGTCTCCACCTAAAGAAACAGGTTACTATTTTAAAAGTAGTGAATTAAAAAAAACCAAACAAACATCCCCCACAACAATAAAAAATTCAACAACTAAACAACAGAATAAGTTAACTTAATAGAAATCATAAGAAAAAAAATTCGGACGTATTTCTATTATTTCTTCAATTTCTTTGCTCCTTATGTTGTTCTTTTTCTCCTAACAGGAGAAAAAGCCTCCTGGCAGGCTTTTAGCTGATCTGTAAAATAGAAGAAAAATCTCAACTTCTTCAAATTCAGATCGAGATGACAAAACTTTTTTTTTTTTTTAATACCACTCTCATCCTTTTTGTGTAATAGTGCAGAGTACTATTCAGTTGAGTATTTGAGGTTACATCCTGTGGTAACACTTCTGATTTTAGACAGTTTTAACATTTGAAAGGAAAATTTAAAATGTTGCTTTGAACTTTTCCCTGTCTGTAACCCCTGTTCAGGGCTCTAAATTGTGCTCTTGGTAGTGCATTCTGAGAAGGATCAGACCACTTGCTCCTCTGGAGTAGATTTTTAGCTGCAGTTTGTGGCAGGGCAGTTGTGTTTATTTCTCATGAACACATGTATTCAAAAATTAAAGGAACAGTTGAATCAGTATGATCCTTTCAGTAAATAGCACTAGAGATTACATATGGTATCAGACTTCAACTACTGTTCAGTTGACCATGAAGACACAATGGAAGTTTTGTGCCAGAGGCTGGGTTTTGTTGGGGTTTTTTTATGGTTTAGGATGCCTCTGAGGAAAAGGATGACAACTAAAATATAAATATTTTAAAAATCCTTGTTTGTTGGGGATTTCACTAAAATCTGATTGAGACTTTTGATAGAGGTACAATATTCATTTGGCACTTCTTTGTCTGTACAGCAGCCTTCCTTGTTTGGAAGGGAAGAACTTCAGTTCACTGATGGATTTTCAGTCAGTTGGAAGCTCTTCTGCTTTTGACGGAATGGCTGGAAAGAGATGAAGGTTCAGCTGGTGTTTGTACTGTCAGGCTGCAGTACAGCTATGCCAGGCTTAAAGTGTCAGCCAGAACAAATATTTTGTAAATTACTTTCCTGTTGGTGTGTTCAGGTCTATATCTTTTACCAGACATTCTCTGACTGGACAGAGCTGAATGGGCTATCCCATTACCTTGTTTTTCACAGAATCACTGTGGGGCTGGAAGGGACCTTTGGAGATCTAGCAGGGTCAATTACAGCACGTTGCTCAGGGCTGTGTCCACTCACATTTTGATTATCTCGAAGGATAGAGACCCTACAACTATCTCTGGGCAACCTGTTCTAGTGTCCAATCAACCTCACAATAAAACAGCTCTTTCCTATGTTTTAAATGAAAATTCAAATGGAAATTGCCTGTTGATCAATCTATTGATTGATCTGTCCATCTTCTTTCTCATCCCTCAGGTGTTGATAAGATTCCCCTCGAGCCTTCTCTTCTCAGGACTGAACGATCCCAGCTCTCATAGCCTCTCTTCATATGATCGATGCTCCAAATCTTTAATTATCTTCATGGCGTTTTGCTGGATAGTCCCCACTATGCCCGTGTTTCTACAAAGCTGCTTTCCAGCTGTTGGGACCCCAGCTTGTACTAGTGCTTGAGCTTATTTCTCCTCAGGTACAGGGAACCTTGTTGAACTTCATGGTGTTCCCATCAGCTCATTTCTCCATTGTGTCAAGGTCTCTCTGAAAGGCAGCACAACCATCCGGTGTATCAGCTATTCCTTCCCGCTCTGTATCATCTGCAGGCTTGCTGAGGGTGCCCTCTGTCCCAGGGCATTAAATTGAATTGGTCTCAATATCAACCCCTGGGGTACTCTGCTAGTGACTTGTCTCCAGCTAGACTTTCTGTCACTAATCACAACCCTGTGAGCCTGACACTTCAGCCAGTGTGACACACTCTCCACTTACCTAGTCCATAGTTCATCAGTTTGCCAATGAGGATGTTATGGGAGACAGTGCTGCAAGCCTTACCAGCATCAAAATAGACATTATCTGCTGTTTTCCTCCGAGCCACTCTTCTCATCACAGAAAGCCATCATGTTGTTCAAGCATAATTTCACCTTTGTAAATCCATGTGAACTACTGCAAAACTCTGCCTTGTCCTCCTGATGTTTGGGAATGGCTTCCAGGATTGTTTGCTGCACCAGCATCTCTGGGATTGAGGTGAGGCTGGCCAGCCTGTAGTTCCCAGATCTTCCTCTTTGCCGTTCTTGCAGAAAGGAGTGACATTTATCTTCTTCCAGGGCTTTCCCAGTGACCACGACCTTTCTTAAAGGTAATGAAGATGCCTTACAATGGTATTAGCTAGTTCCCACAGCACTATTGAATAAGGGAGATAGAGGAAACAGTGGTAAAGTGAATGCACTGGGGTTTCTGATAGTGAGATAGCAAATAAATGTTCTAAAAGTAAATTTTGTTTTTTAAGCACAATAAATAGCATTTTATGCTGAAGGTGTTCAGGGAAATACCTGGTATCTGATTGGCTGGGTAAAAATTCTTCCTGACTGTAATCTGTATGTAGGAAAAAGTTACATTAATGTTGTTTTACCAAGAGAAGGGCTGAACATATGCAAACTTATTGAGACAGATTATTCTCAGGCTTAATTGAGATACATCAGTTTGCACTAGCTTTCTCTCTTGCAATTTTCTGCCTGATTTCCAGTACAAGATGGTCAAATGCATGCACCTTTATTCAGTGCAGTTTCTCTAAGGTTAGAAATCCTGAGAGAGATAGGTTTAGGAGGTTTGGTTCAAGGCTGAGGTAATGAATAAAACTGTAGAACAAGTTGTTTATAGGGTTATGGAAACCTAACTGGGGAGGAGCATTCAGCGTGGCTCCCTGCAGTCCTGGCACCTTGATTGTCCTTGATATGTAAGCACTTCTGATGTGGCTTTCACCATTTGCACAAACCAGGTTTTGTTTGGGAAGGAATCTAGAATCTGAACTGTAGATTGTTCCTGTCTGTGGCATTATGGTTCAGTCTTAGGAAAATAAACGATTATTTTCTCTGCAACTCATTCTGGAACTGCTACATCTTAACATATTAACCAGAGAAGATTACACATGGGAGCTCCTGTTCTGTATTTGCTTGATGCTTTTTGTAAGTTACCTAATTTCAGGCATAAAGGCTTGAACGTGGTGAGCCAAGCATCTCTTTCTCAATAAAAGTGCATCTTTCCACTTGAATGGGAATTTCATGTTCACAGCAGGCTCAAACATAACTTCTAATGTACATCATTGCATATTTGGTGTGGATAGGAACACTAGAGATCCTTAAAGTAATTAAGGACCTTTTCAAAGAAGTGCCCAGAAGAAGACGTGATACTTAAGAGTATTTATCATTTATTTGAAAGACACAGTTTCAGCAGGTAGACTGTTTGTCAGCTGCATTTTTTGTATTTGTACAGTTGCCCATAAAGGTCTGTACTCTGGGATTAACAGAATGGAAGATGCAGGATAATGAATAGCAGATAACGACCAGTATAGTTTTAGTTGGTGTGTGTTTTTACCAATCTGTAATACAAATATTTATAAATAATTAGTGTTATTAGGATGTTTATATATGACCTCAGACCAAACTTGGCATTTTTAGATGTGGAAATGTGACTTACAGATTGTTGTTTGTTCAGTGAGTTCTGACAGTGAAGCAGAATGATGGAAAAACGCACGGTAGCCTGGCAAAAGACAGACTCCACTAGCAAATAAATGCTGAACAGAGAAATTAGGCAGGAAATCAAAATGGGGATTCACTCTTAACACAACACATGGCACATGATATGGAGCAGGTCTGGAAACAACTGTAGAAACTGGCAGAGCATTGTCAGCACCTGGTAGTATCATCTATAGCCACCATCCTGCTCAGGGGACTCTAGAATGACACAGACATTTATCTTGTCTCTTTTGAAATATTCTGAGAGCACCAGCTTGCTCAGATTTAGTTATTTATTTATTTATTTATTGGGGTGGGGGAGAAGGAAATTCCAACTGGAAGAAAAAGTGAAGGGTTTGGCTCTTTTAAGTTCAGTGTCTGAAAAGACATTCCCTTTCATTTCAGTAAGTCTCTGTTATGGAAAATAGGTGCCATGTAGTGAAGGAAATATCTGAACATTAAATATTTAATGCGAAATACTTTCCTAAGTATTATGTGTTATTACCGGCCAAACCACTGCAATTATGAGCCCATATGAGTTTGTGTTTTCAGCGATAATCACAGCCTGATACTTGCAACTAAATAGATCTTGTGTACAAAGTTAGTGGAACAAATGGATGTATACAAAAAACTCTTTTTCTGCCTAACTCTGAATTTGGCTTTCTATAGAGACCCCAGGTACTGGTGATACTTTTCTGGGCCCTCTCTGCATTCTCTAATCCAGATGATCTTTACTTCAATGTCATGGTAGAAATTCAGTGGCACAGAGAACCTGTTCCTGGTATTCTGCACAGTGTTTAATTTCCACAGAGTGGTACTGTATAATGCCAAAGCTTAAATAGCTTGTGCTTGTACGGTGTTGTTAATACTCATCTGTCAAAAGCAGCAACATTCACCCAGAAAAAATATTGAAAGTGTAGGGTGGGGGTGATCATTCTCTTGCCAGCATAATGAACAATTTAAAACTTCGTTAAAGAGTTTTCTGCATTATTTTGCAAATATTTTCTGTATCAGAAAATCCACATAGAAACTTCAGTCAGATTTTTACTGTCTTGAAAACTACTTGTATAACTTTTCCATACCAAGCAACTAAATTTCAGTGTTTTTAGCACACCTTGTGGTATGAACAATGTTTGTGGGAGGGATGAGAGTAAAGTGGTGTGTGTGTCACCCGCGTAACACAAGCTGGCTTTGCTCTCAGGTAGCTCCTGTTTCAGCTGTTTCCCAGACAGTTCCTGGGCAAGGAGGAGGGCAGAGACTGGAAGGTATTTGTGTGTGGAGTGCTTCATGTCTTAGTGTCAAGAACAGAATCTTGGCCTCTAGTTGCAGTATTTCTGGTATTTCTAGTGATATGCGTATCCTGAGAGAGTGTTAAAAGCTGCCATTTTAGTGAAAAATGCGACTTCTTGCGTAATATCATCAGTGTCACAGAAAAATAAAACTTGTGGAAATCCAAAGGGCTCCTGTATCTCTTTTCATATCATCTGCTTTCATGTGGTTCTTTCCTCATTGCTGCGAAAAGTGAACCCCTTTGTTTCAGCAGAACCCAATCACAGGTTCATGTTCGTTAACTGAAGCAAGTTCAGTATGGGCTGTGAGAGTTAAGTGTTTTCTCACTTCTGGTTGAGATGTAATTTGTATAATCAAAATGAAAATGAAGAAATATTTTCATGAAAAATGAAAGGCAAGGGTTTGCATAGTATCTAATACCATGCTGTTCCAGTGTGGATTGCTAAATCATGGCCATCTGGGACAAATTCCCATTTGATAATCAAGCTCAGCTGTGCTCTCTGGTGAACTGCCCTGTGCCTAATAACTGTTGTTCTTGCCCAGTTCTGTTGCAATAGGAAGTGATACCTAATCCATGTTGCTGGAATGTGGTAAGGACCTGAGCCTCAGTGAACCATTTACATTCAGGAGAAAGATTGATTCAGAATGTAGTTGAGAGGATTACAAAGCACTGAGACTGAGAGATGAGTAAAACCAAATACAATTCAGAACATCATCATTCAGTGATTGTTGCCAGCTAATACTATCTGAGCCTTCCTATTGTGGAATGTAGCCTTTTCATGGAATGTAAGTCAGTAAGTGTATGAAGTCAGAGGCCGCATCTCAAAGTGCGTTAAAAACATGTGGTTTGAAAACAGGGCACTTCAAGGGTAGGTTAATTGGCATTAACTTCCTTTACTCACTCATATTAGTGAACTTTTCATAAAAAGAATGAAGTCTTAATTATTCAGATTAGTGAGAATAATTAGGAAATATTACCTGCATTAAGAGAACATGGGACAGATCTTAACTACTGCAAGATTGATTCAGGTTGTCTAAATGGGAAGAGTTGCCCATGCATTTTTGATTGGCCAGGTTCCCTAATTTTTAAGGGAACTGTTAAGGTTTGGAGGTCTTGGCAACACAGAATGTTATTAAACTTCTTAATGCATACTCTACACTTTAGCTTTCAACGTTGACTTCGGAAGGGAACAAACCCTTCACAAAAGTATGCTGGTACAGTTACTTCATGCAACCTATAAGAAAGGTTCCATGTCCCACCATTTCGTAAATGTAAGTGAGAAGACAGTTCTGTGGCTCTCCCAGCTACCTTCTGGTGGTGCTTCACCTTTAAGTTCATCACTCACTGCCAAGGCTCGCTGCCTCATTGTGTCAGTACTATTACAAGAGAATAATGTTTACACAGCGCTCTGTATCTCCTAGTCACTTACCCACATGCTGCACAGCTCAGTGTAGTTTTGGAAATGTTTATGATACAGGATCAACTTAGATATTTTTTTGTTTTTTTTTTAAATGTTGACAAACTAAATTCCCTTAGAATACAGTTTGTGTAAGACAATAATAATGACACCCTCCTAAGTAGAGGCAGAGCAACTGAAAACAGATGGAACTGCATTATTAATGGCAACTGAGGATATTCAGAATAAGGAAACAAAAGGATAGAATAATACAGGGCATCTACTTGATTGTTTGCTAAGGCTGGAGCTATAGACAGTTTCTTAACTAGCACAACTGAAACCAGTGCAATCAAAACTGAAAGTTACAGGAAGAGATTTTCAGATGAAAATAACTATATAATATTTCTGTGTGAGTGGTTGCTTATGGTGTCCTCTTGGGTGGGTTTGTGTTCAGGAACAGGATCAAGACCAAATATTTTGTTTCCCCACAGGTGCTAACTTTAAGTTAGAAGCGGAAAACTTGACATCGTAGTGTAATCAATTACTTAATTTCTTTATTTTTAATGCCTTTGAGACTCATTTTCACAGATGGTAAAGAAAAGATAGTGAAGTGAAATTTTCTTGGCCTTTTTTTTTTTTTTCCCCCTAATTGATATCAGCCTTTTTTATTATATTCTAGGCCAAATTATTCTGGTAATATTAAGAGTATTCACTTGACTGTTGTTGATCTTCTCAGTAACATGGGCTTTGCTCAGCTATCTAACCAAAGGAACCTGAAGAACACTCGGGAAAATGGAATTTAAACACCTGTTCTTCTCAGGTAAGGAATAATAAGGGTTCACCAACTCCCAACAGATGGAAGGCTTTTCTTGTGTGTCAGTACAAATTTATTTCAGTAAGAGAGGAGAAATGCCTACAAGCTATTTGTGTAGAATCTTGAATTTGGTAGCTAGATAGAAATTGACTTGAATGGTATATTTTCATTGGATAATAATAGTTGGTTACCTGCGATCACACAAGAGTAGTTTCAAAGATACAGCTGGCTAAGCCTGCTTTAGATGTTCCAGTAAAACTGTCCTATCCTTCAGCCTTATTTTTGAGCACAATATATATATATAGCTTATGAAAAGCTTGATTTAGATGAGAATGAAAAGGAAAGCACTGCCCAATTCACCTAAATACAATTGTTTTAAGGGCTGATGAAAGCCTGTGAAGGTTGGCAAGGGTCTTTCCTTTGAGATTAGTGGAATTAGTTCCATTTCTTGTTTCAGTACATCTGGCCTATAGGCATCAAAGCCAGCTGTAGACTGAAACAATTGGTTTGCACAATCCTCATTTATAGTTAGAAGATGAAAATTCAATTGGAAATAGAATGGATCAAAATCTTTATATTTTTAGTAGTTACAGTCCCTGCTAACCAACCAACCTCAAAGTTGTGCTACCTGGATAGCTTTGAGGTAGATAAAGAAATTAATTAAAATTAACCTACAGATCAAAATCTTACAAAACACTTAGTCTGCAAACACCAATAACGTGTATTTTGTTCCTGCTCTTCGAACAATAGGTGTAAGTCTTTCAGGGATTTTTGTGTTTGCCAACCAGAACAAGGAGTAAAATTTTTCCCTCCCTGACAAAATAACTCAATGCCAGGAAAGCTAAAGCAGTGAAGTTCTCTCCCTTTCAGTGAACGGACAAATCAAAGGCAGTTCAATGACATGTGGATAATGTCTAACTGAGGGTGATAATAGTTTTCTAAATTTGTCTGTCTTGTTACGTATGTCTCTGCTCAGCAGCATTGTGCAAAAGTAGCACTGCTCTGTCGTGTCACTACAGCTTCCTTCTGGCAAGTGTGCTTTTGCCTGCACCACTTCCTCAAGCGCAGTGTATTAGTACCTGGTTTATCATTGACTATACAACATACTTCTGCTCCTTCAGAAAACCCACACTAGCAGAATTTTTAGAAGTGCTTCTCATTTTGAAGAAAATAACTTAGGAGGAGAGCCAAGGTCAGTTTCCATGTCCCAGGTTGCCTTGGAGGTCACAGAAGCAGAGTTTGTCTTTCTGTTTGAAACTGTAAAAGTGGTTCAAAGAATCATTCCGCCTTTTTAGAGGAAACAAAAGAAAATGCAAGGCTCCAGTTCCAAACTACATCTTAGCTTCTTAGGACAAGGTGTGAGGCCATTTATAACTGTTGAGACTGTTTCTGAATAGATGATAATAAAGGACAATTCAGTGATAAAAGGCAGAGTCTGACCAAAGAGATTTTCGTACTTGGCAAGGAGGGGGTGTAGGAAGAAAGGTTGGCACAGAAGGATAAAGTGTACTGGGAAAGAATTAGTGAAGTTAACCTTAAAATGTCAGTCTCCCTTCTGACTGGCTTTTAATTTGCCTTGGTATAAATTAAATTGCATGCTATTGTGAGGGCTCTTTGTAGCCTGTTTAAAATATATCTGTGTTAACAACTGGGGTGATACAGATGAGTATATAAAGAAGTGCCATTAGAGAAGGAACTAGAGAGGAAAGATACTGGTGACGTCAAGAAAGGTCTTGTTTTGGATCACCTATGTGATTTTGTCAGGCAATCAGTTTAGAGTAGTCAGACTGACATTGACAACAGTAACTGGTGTACTGGTGACCTATAAAGCACAGGAAGAATCAAGAAACAGATGGTAGAGAAAGGTTAGTGGAAAAAAAAAGTGAAATTTCAGTTTTCTGTAACTTGAATAATTTCCCATGTACTTGGAGCAAAAGAGTACAAGTTATACTTTAATGCTGCTTCTATCCCAAACACTTTGGGTTTTTTCCATCTCTTCAGTTTTGTTCCTGTTTGCATTGAAGATTTGCTGTTCTTACAGTTTGAGTTGCTTTTGCCAGAACCTGAAGGGACTATGCACATAGGTCGTGTTTCTTGGAAAATGTACCTAAAACTAGGGAGAAAAGATGAGTTCTGTAATTTTGATGAGACAGCCCTGAAGCCAAGCAGTTGACAGCTGAGTGATCCATGCTGCTTCTACAGAGACATCTGCGGCTTAATATGGTAAAAACTAGGAGAAGAGATGGAGAAATTAGTGCTATTTCTACCGCTCCATTCTGTTGTAGTAATTTTCAGCAGTCTACCTCAATTGTGGTTCTACCATCTATTCTCAGAATCATTTTACAAGCACTGAGGATCAGCAAAGAGCTTAGTCTCAGCAATGAGCACCAACAAGACTTAAACATTCGTTTGCTGTTATAACTAGGAAACAGAAATACAAGTTTTATCAGCAGATCTGGTAGGGTGTGCTGGCTTCCAGTGCCTCCTATTGAGCTGTGCTGCTCTTCCCAAGAAGGAAAGTTTATCTTCTCTTGCTGAACCTTGGCAGTTTTACTCTGGAAATTAAAGATTCCAACAAAGAAAGAGGGAAATGCATGTAGGTTGTCACTGAAACCTGACCAGACAATGCTGTTTTCATGTAGCTTATTGAGTCAGTATTAACAGTAAGAGCATAGCCACCCTTGGGTTGTTTCTTCCAGCGCTTAACAGCTGAAGCCAGAAAAGAGGAGGAAGTGGGTTGTTTCCCTCCATGATACAATCATGTTAACAGAAGCAGCTGTGAAGTTGCTGTTTGGATAAAATATTTTGTTTCTCTTATTTTCTTTTTTCCTGAAGATAATGCAGGTAACTTAGATCCAAGCTTTGAAAATCTGTAGTCAAATTCCTGTTCTTCTAAAGCTCTTTTCTCTTTGGCTTTTACTCTTTCATGGTGTGAGGAGCAACTGCATAGAAGCTTGCCAGTTTCCCGTACTATCACAAAGATGTAATAGGGATGCAGTGATTTCCTCTCAGAGTGCCTCCACAGTAAAGTCTTCATCATCTGACAGCCTGGTTGCCTTCTCAGGATTTCACATTCACAGAGGATATGCGTTATAAAAATATTACCTTATTAAACTAGAACATCCCCAGAATATCAATTGCTTATCAAAGCTGTGGGATCCTTTGTTCAGGCTTTGCCCACAGTCAAATCTATACAATACATGGACTGATAGAATGGTTTGGGTTGGAAGGGACCTTAAAGATCATCTAGTTCCAACCCACCTGCTATGGGCAGGGACACCTTCCACTAGACCAGGTTGCTCAAAGCTCCAGTTATCAGTTTTCTCCAAGAGCAATGCTATCCTGCCTGACAGTACTGCTGAACAGGTTCTTGTGTATTATTACTTGAGCTAAGAACCAAAACTGGGCCTCTCTTAAAAGGCAAAACAATATATCAATGCTAAAAGGCCTCACAAACTATTTTAGAATGTGTGACTAATACTCTGTATTAGTCAAAAGAACAGTAAAACAAAACAACAGATTTTAGGGATGAATGAGCATTAGAAAGATGTCTATGCCTCCATATGATTCAGTGGGGGATGAAAAGGACTCGAACAACCCACAAGCTGCCTGGCTGTCAATAAAGACTAAGATTTCTATCAAATTATTTTTCACTTAACATTTTGCTTATTATTAAATATAGTATATTCACTGTAGTGAAGAAAGGAGTAATTTAATTGGCAGTTACTTTACGTTTTAACAGCTACTTTCATTTCCCAGAAACATTTTCATGTTACATGTAAATATACAGATGTGTATTTATGTAAGACCTTTGGTAGATTTCATTTGCTGTTGCAACACTTATTTCTCATAAATTGCATTTCTAAGAAACTTGAAAGGGAAAATGATTCATTTGTTTTGAATGTGACTGGAAAGCAGTTTTCTTCCCTTAGTTTTACAGTGAAAGAGTTAAGACTTCGCCTGCAGTAGATTTATGAATGTTGCTGCAGGCAAAAATTAGCTTAGCAGTTTTTGCTAACAACTCCATTCTTTTTCTTCTAAACTCCACTTTCATCTAGAAGAACTGTAAATTGTGTCCCAGTAGAGTAAGTAAACCGAAGGTCAAAGAGAAATGTAACATTCTGAATCACATGGCTTTGCTTTCATGAAGGTAGGAAGAACTCTGTAAGAGCAGATTATAACCAAGCTGAAAATAGTGGGGGTCAAAACCCTATAGAAAAAGTAAACATCCTTTTTCCCAGCATCATTTTTATAGAGGGGGGGTGTGGGGGGGCTGATTTTTATTTTTTTTTTCTTTTTTAAGAAAGAAGCAAAAGTAATATACTTTGTTAACCTTGTGCCTTCCTGCATTCAAATCACTACTTACGAAACTGACGAGTACAGTTACCTAGTGTAGATTTTATCCATGGTGCATGATACCTGTGGGAAAACCCTGGATGCTTTCTTTGCCTTTGTAGATGCTTCTCTGAGGTCAGGTGGAAGAGCATTATAATTTTTGTTGTCCTGCACAAAGATGTTTTGTTTTTTAACTCTGCATTGAGGTCTAATGCAGGAAAAAATGGGTAAGGCTTGGACTTAGAATCATTAAGGTTGGAAAAGACCTTTAAGATCATTAAGTCCAACCATTAACCTAGCACTGCCCAGTTCATCACTAAACCATGTCCGTAAGTAATCTGCACATCTTTTAAATACCTCCAGGGATGGTGGCTCACCACTTCCTGAGCAGCCTGA
The DNA here is from genome assembly GCF_004027225.2 of Strigops habroptila. Lineage (NCBI taxonomy): Eukaryota > Metazoa > Chordata > Aves > Psittaciformes > Psittacidae > Strigops > Strigops habroptila. The sequence goes on from NC_044281.2 coordinate 35,734,596, forward strand.
CCCAATGCTTGATAATCCTTTAAGAAGTTTTTACTAAACCTCCCCTGGCACAATTTGAGGCTGTTCCCTCTCATCCTTTTAGTGGTTATATGGGAAAAGAGGCCAACACCCACCTCGCTACAACATCCTTTCAGGAGGCATTCAGTAAACTGCACCATGAAGGGAATTATATTTCTGCTTCTGCAGGCCACAGACATCAGGAGAAGGTTGGTGATTACAGTGCAACATGCCCTGGTACTGGCAGGCAGTAAGTAGATTTAACTCTCCACAAGTATACCTGCAGAGAGTTTGAATACTTGTACTTTAGATGTGATCGTTTCTATTTCAATGTAAATGTAGAATGATTAAAGACTTAGGATGGGGATTTATGTCTTCAGCTTTGCCATTTGCTCTGTCAGTGACTAGGAACAAGACACTCTGTATCTCTCGTTTGTCACAAGCTATCTCTAGTTTTGTATTCAGAGCAATTTTCTAAGTTTATTCTTTCCAAGTCTGTTCTCTCCCATCTGACATTAAACAAAATTCATCTGCTCTGCTTAAAAAAAATGCCTTTCCTGTTCCTAGGAGTGACCTTCTGTCATTTCTTATACAGAATAGATGTGATCCCTACTGCCTAACTGCTCATTATGATACTGTTTGTCCACAATAATATCTTTGTATTTCTTCCGCTGTAGCTAATGCCAGTATGACCAGGTAGAGTTCCAAAAGTTATTACTAAAGCTTCCCTCTGTTCTTCCTATTATTTGTGAAAATGCTCCTCTACCATAATGCTTATGTAAAGCTTGAGGGAAGTTACTTGGCTGGTGTAATGAGTTCAGTGGTCTTCACTGGGATCCAGAATTTACTGCCTCATTTGTCTTTCTTTTTATCTTTTTTTCAGTAACAGGGCAAAAGTGAGTACTTTTTTTTTTTCTATTTTTATAGCAGTCACAGAGTCTAAGTAACCTTTGTATAGATGCTGAATGACTTGGGCAGCTGGTGGCAGTGCCAAATCTGTGATGATTTTTGCAGGTGTTCCGTGCTCTTTTGGTTTGAAAAAAGAGTTTAATTTTATCTCCAGTACAGATACTTGTGTGTTTCTATGTTGTCAGAGGCTCACCATTTATGTGCTGGTTCTACTCATTTTTACAGTATTAACAACAGAGGTGCAGGGCTAGGACTCTTAATGTGCTGTGAAAAAAAACAGTATCAGGAACACCGGCTCTTAATGTGACATCAATACTGATGGGGATTGCTTCTCTTTGCAATATATGATTGTTTGCTATTCTTGGACTTGTTGGATTTGGTTGCAAATTGAATTTTTTAGTTGTCAAGTCTTTATCTCAGTTGGGCTACTTCATCATTTGCTGCTTACTCTGGGTGAACTAGCATGATTGCTGACTGACTTGAGCTCTTTTGTCAGTGGGAGTCTTTCATCTGATGTTAGTGGGTTTTGAAAAGGGTTGCATTATGGGGAACCTAAATTCCAGTGTTGGCTGCCTTTTAAACAGCTGATTTATTTAAATATCCTTATTGTCTTTTAAGGGCCTTAATTCTGTTATCTCTATTTGTTTTCAGTGTCTTGATCTTTGTTTTCGTTAGTATCTGAACTCAAATATCTAATTCTGTCAAAAGCCGATTTGTCAAAAAGAAAAAAGAGCTTTTTTCTCTCTGTAAAAATGCTATTAAAACTGCCTTCCTAATCTGCGTAAGTATTTTTAAAACACTACTTCCAACATACAATATAGTGAGTTTATTATTTTAAATTAGAGCAGTTTTCTCCTCTTTTTTGAAGACAGAGAATTTCCAGGTGAAGTATTCAAATACTGTAAACTGTAAGTATTCATAGCAAAAAAAATTCTTAATCACTTCTGTTTCTCTAGTCCCTGTATACTTTTAAAGCAAAGTCCATTAAATGTCCACTCACATTGTTTCAAAACAATAAATTGAAATATCTCCTGGGCCTACATTTTAGTAGTGAGGTCTGTACACCAGTTGCTTTCTCTGGGTGCTGCTTCTCATGAACACCTTAGAGGAGGTTTAGAGATCACAGGGGACCTTTAGTTAGAGCTGCACATAATGATTCTCAATTAGGTCAGGTAATGGTGGGTATCAGCATTCTGCAGCAAATGGAGCTTGAAATGTTTTGGGAATGGAAGGTGGGTTGAATTTCTCCCTAAGATGCTTTTGCTGAAGTTCAGGAAGGACTAGAGATGTTACTTTACTCTTGTTTATGTAATCAGCCCCATAAAAGATATATTTTTGGGGGGGGGGGGGGGAAGGGAGAACAACAAAACAACCCCAAACTCAACCCCCCTCCCAAACCCTTACCCCCAAAAAACAACAAAACACAAATCAGACAATCAAGAAAACACCCCGCTTTGTTTTGCATTACAAAAATACAAACATGTCCACACAACATGATGACCAAGAGGTCATCATAATGCTTTCAGTTGTATTGAAGTTGTATGCCATGTGCAGCTGTGTAAATGTAGTATAAAATATTTGATGGCATATTTTACTAAGCATTTTGCTGCCTTCTCCTAATCTTATGTTTTCTTAAAAATTAATCATTTCTATGCTATTTATGCACATTTTAAGGATTATCATAAGTACTGCAAAACTAATTATATTTTCTATTCATATGACAAATGGATTAAGAATCTTTGTTATGAAAAATAGTTGTTAGAGTCAAATTATCATCTGTTCGTTAGCATTCTCAAATAATAGGATGCTTTTGTGGTAAAGGAAGATGCATTCCATCTGCAGGAGCTGCATCATTTTTCAGACTTCTTAAGTGGAGGTTTAGAAGTTTTCCCATAGAAAAGACTAATTTCTTGTAATAGATTACATCAATGTAGTGCATTTCATCTGAAAGCCTCATTGCTTTTATAAGCATCATTATTATTCTTTATCTATGCTACAGGAACATCTAGAAACCCCTGCTGAGATCAGTTCCCCTTGGTGCTAAGCGCTGTGCAAAATACTGAGTGAAAGAAATTCTCCCCAAACATGCTAATGTTTGAGCACACATTCTCTGTACATGCTCTGCCAAAGAATTACACAAACATGAGATGACTTCTCGTAGCTGGAGGGACTCATTGGACTGAAGAGCTGCAGAATCGTGTGAGAGAGGCATTCCTACAGAGACCCAAAACAGAAAGTGTAAGTCTTAAATATAGTTGCCATAGGGCAATATACTTGGGAAATACAGATTTAGAACTTTCTCCACATAATTCTGAGTGAACCATTACAGGCAGACGTAATAAAATGAATTATTCTCATATAAAATGAGATGGTTAGAAGTGGAATATTTGCATTAATTTTTGAATTAATTATTTTTCTAGGGAAAAAAAAAATCTGAAATTAATTGATACTTCATGGTGCCTGAATATTACATCTGCACCTATTCTTCTCTTAAAATTACTTGTTTCTCCTTCAAAGTTGTCAGTGTACAGTTTTTACTCTGCATGCTAGGCAGAGAATACAGCAGTTAAGGAGAAAACTGAACAACATGTAACTGCAACACCACAGACTGACTTTCAGCATTACTCTCCCTGCAGGAGCAGCTGATTTGGCCATCAGCAGGGATAAGTGTAAAGATACTGGTTTTCTTCATTTTTCTGTCAGATACTTGCATACTAAGTATCTTATTTTATAGGAAACCTTAAGTTTTATTATAAGCAGTTATGTCCTTGTTTTCTTATTTAGCATAGATGTCTAGATGATAATTATGGCCAGTTAGTCATGTGGCAGAACTTGAGAAAAGAGGTTTACAGGGAAGTGCCTTCTATGTTTCAGGATTTTTCTCCTGCAGACTTAGCCTTTCCTAGCTTTTTAACTTTACTGTGCAAACCTCATTACATGGTTTCTGAGGTTTTCCAAGTATCACGTTCTCAGTTTCTTAATTTCCAGCCTGTAGGAAAAAACAACCTTGCTTGATTTATGTAGAGTTTTGCTCCTCTATGTTGCTGAGGGCATATATGTCTGAGGCAATTACAGTGGTTGTTAAAATAAAGAATCTCAGTTGTGTTGATCAAAGAGTAGGAGCAGCTTATGTCTATTAAAAGATTTCCATGACTGTAGCTTAATTATCTTTGTGAACAGTTAAGTGGTTAAAGTTTGGCAAAGACAGGATCTGTCACTCAGTTCCAGTGTACTAAACGGGGCTCTGAAGCTTCCTTCTGCCTGATCTTTGTGTGTTTTAAGTAAGCTGTGAGAGGCTGGGGGTGTCTTGCCTGTTTTTACATGCTTACCAAACGTAAAGCATGATGAGACCTTTTATCAGATGCTTCATACAGACCAATAATACCGTAACAATACCATAAAAATAAAAAAACCCCAGTCTCATCTCCTGAATCCACTTCTTTATTTGTCCTTCTAGAAAATGAAAGCCTTAAAAATCATTCACCTAGAGAAATGAGAACATAATGCTAATCACATTAAAAAAATCTGAAATCCGGTGTTGCTTTCATTATCTGAAAGTCAGCAATATGCTATCCTCATTGTTCCTTTGTATAATGGAATTTATTGAGGCTATTCATCCTTCACACATGCTGCAGTAGTGCACTTTGTAAAGCTGAGAAAGCTGTAGAGTTAAGTGTGTCATAATTCAGCAAGAAAAACTGATTTGCAAATGACCTGTGTAGCAGGCTGTCAATGGTGCTTAAAGGTAGTTCATAAATTCTTGACAACGAAAGGTTTGGGCTTTGGGGACCACCCTTTTTTTATAAATAAAATAGCCTTGTAAGAGTCGGTCACAGGAGCTTAATGCAGAATGTTATTCTTGCGTGTAATTTACATATCACCAGAGGAAGGAAGGAAAACATTTTGAGATCAAGAGCTAACACAAAAACACTACATCTCTAAGGACCAAGCAGTTTTACTTGAATCTAGACTGTGTTAGAGATGCTGTAATATTCCTCTACCCCCTAGCAGTTTCCAGGGGATCTTAAGCAATTACTTTTTCAGGGTCATCGTTCTTTAGGTCATACTCAGGCATATAACTGCCATCTGGATGTGATATGAGGCCATCATTTTTCCGTTTTTAAAGGCCTTAGGTTAGGTCAGTAGTGCTAAGAAAAAGGTCACACTCTGTGGGCTAATAACATGGGGCTTTGAGCAACTCTGGTCTAGTGGAGGGTGTCCCTGCTCATGGCAGGTGGATTAAAACTAGATGATCTGTAAGGTCCCTTCCAACCCCAACAATTCTGTGATTCTATGTTCAAATTAAAAATGATCCAGAAACTAGAATTCACCTGAATGGAAATTATCTATAAATGCTTATGTTGCTGTGCAATATCTAGGTGCTTCCTGAAAAGCAGGTTACCCTCTAGCACTCGGTTTGCTGGATGAGAAATAAAGGACAGCTTTATTCTTACTGGCCAGTCGTTGAATGGTGAAAGGATTGTTTTGCTGCCTTATCTTTCTTCAGAAGGGTCTGGCAGCAACTGCTGCCCTTGTTTCCCTTACTGGGAGGGGTTGGGGGGGCATTGTCTGTGAGTGTCGTGTGCCACGGACAGTGATCAAGTTACACAGAAATGGGCATAGCTAAAAACCTGAGATACTGGTTACTCTGCAGGGGTGAATAGCATTTATTTTGCACCAGCTGTATATGTGCAACCAGGTGCATCATGTTAAAAGCAGTTCTTACTGTTTCTGTACAAATTGAAGATAGAAGTAGGCTCAATTATTTAAGGATTATTTGACAGAAACATGTTTCTGTGGGTTTATAGCCCTCCTATGTATAGAATGGATACAGCAGCTCCATAATTGGTGAAGTTATTGATTGCTGTAATAGTCCATTAGTCTAGAATGTCCCATCAAGTCAGTTGGTACCTCATGTGATTTCAGACGAAAATGCAGTGTGGTAGGTTTAGGTTTATACACACTTTAGCACATCTGAGATGTGTGGATAGAAGCTTTTTAATTTAAAAGCTGATTTCTATATAATGAAAACATAAGCTAGAGGTATGCGCTCTAGCAATCTATTCAGATTACTCAAATGAATTTCTGCATGGGGCACTGAATGATTACAAATACATTTCATAATGCTTCCTACTAGGCTTTTATATAAAATAGGAGTTAATGATCAAGGTATAAATATATGAATTAGACCTTGAAGGCATCCCCAAGACATTTATTGAAGGGCCTAATGGAGGAAATTAGACCTTGTGACACAGAAAAAATAAATCACATCAGATGTCAGGAGAAGTCATATGGGAGTCCAAGAAATTGGTTTTCTTTAAGAGAATTTTTATAATTGCCCTTTAGAAAATGAGTGTAATGACAGTGTACATAAAATATATGTCTAAAACAAGGCAATAGGAGAAGGGCTCTGGTTTATAATCTTTTTTTGTCATCTCTTTTTTTATCCTCCACACCACTGGGAAGTTAAGGTTCAAAAATGATTCAACGAGATTGGTTGACAGTACAGTATTAGCTACCAAAACTTCCTTGTGGGTGCTTTCAAGCATAAGGTATGTTTTGGCTTTTTTAAAAGATGACATTAAGTTGCTATGATAAACAGCTAAGCTGCTGCGCTCAGCAGTGTAACTCAAAGTGGCTGTACATGACCCATGTACTTGAGAAGAAACTGAAATTTGTATTACCCCCATTAGAAATGCTAAAATTCTGTCTTTCCTTTGTTCCTTGCTGGCCATACTACTGTTCCTAGGAAGAAAGGCCTGTGTTCTCACTACTGACCTTCCAAGTTTACTGAAAGAATGATTATGGAGCCAGTGAATATGAAAAGTTTTTGTATTAATAGAAAGTCAGAATCATAGGTCTTAATCAAATTTACTTTAAATGATGGAATTTCTTTTGTCTTCATAAAAAGCTGAGTAAAAATGGAATATAGATAGATTACAGAAGTTAAGAGCAAGGCAGTCATCGTCGGATTTACATTTGTGCTCTGTGGAACAGATACTGTAAGTGTTACTCTTTAGCCATGCTCATTCAATTCAGAGCTTCAATAAATCTTGGAGCAATTTATTAAGGTAGCCAGTGGGGAAGAAAGAAGTTACCATTCTTGATGTTTAAAGAAGTCAAATTAAAGCACATCAAGTAGTTGCTGAGTGAAAAATGCCTGTAATGGAAGAAAGTTCTCAATTTCCTGCATTTTGTAACAGATGTTTTCTATAGGTCTAGTGCTAGCACATATGTGATCCTGTATTTGCTAATGTAGATACAGTCTTCCCTTTGTGACAAAATTATTCTGCTGTGTGTGTATATATATATATGTATGCACACATACATATGTATACACACACACTCACCGAACAGCTAATAGTTTTTCCATTTTCATATATGGTGACCTCCAGGTCTTGATTCATTTGTTATATTCTGAAAGAGTTGTGTAATGCTGGAGGCAATTGTTACAATGAGATCAGATGTATCAATTTAACTTCATGTTTATATCAGTGGTCTCCAAACTTTTTTGATTGCATTCCCCTATTAATTAAAAAAATCTTTGAGTACACACCCTCAATAATTTTATATTTATTTATTAGTACTGCTGTACTGATGTATTATGAGTCTTATAAAACATATGCAAAAATAGAAATTGAAAAAGGATGAAATAAGCTGAAAATAAACACAACTTTAAAAATTATTTCTTATTTTATTAATGGTACCAAAAAAAAAAAAATTCCTATACCCCAGTGGATCACTTTGCCCATCTCTTGGGGTGTGCACACCCCATTTTGGAGACCACCCCAGTTTGGCACACTCACTTTGGCTTCCCTGTACAGGAAATCATATTCCTAACTCCCGCTGTCCTCCCACTGTGTCCTTAAAAGCTCCCACATCTTCCTAACTTCTGAATAAACCTCATGTCTTTCATGTTCATCTAGTAACAAAGAAAAGGCATATGCCAGGAAATGTTTGAGAATCTCTTCTTATTTGATGTGCGGGGGATTTTTCCATGTTTAATTATGAGCGTAAAATGCATAATTGGGCACTTCAAAATATGTATTTGCTGTTTACTTTGTGGAGAGTTTCTAAATAAATGTTCTCCAGTTTTAAAGTGTTTATTTTGAATATTATGAAAATCTATTCAAAGCTACTTAAAAGCCTTAGTAATTTTCAAACTAAATGAAACAACTAGTTTTAGGTCAAATTACGTATTTTATATGGAAATATGTTCCCAGTCCTTATGGTTTGCTGAGAAGATTACAAAGAAGTCTTTTTCCAGTCATCATGAAATACTGTTTGGGTTGTGGAGCAGTTTAACAATTGAGTTGGGAAGACTAATCATTTACACAGCTCCGTGTAGGTAGCATGCTTTTCACCAGCAACCTTCAAGAAAACCTTTGTTTTGCAAGAGAGAACAGCAGGGGAGTGTGGATTGCCTGGGTGGGGTGAGGCTGGGAGCCCTGGGCTATGCCTGGCCCTGCATGCCTCACCTCTTTGGACTGTGGGCAACTGCTTAAAGAGCCAGGAGGTTACAAGAACAGCATAGCTGTAATTTTTCTGTTCTTTTGTTTTGTTTTGTTTTCTTTTCTTTTTAAGAGGCGTTTCTAAGGTTCTAAGATTTGTGCTTATGTAGGAATTGTTTGGGGTTTTTTTGTTACCCGTTTGCATTGATATTTTCAGTGGATTTCAGTGATTGCTGTTAGACTAAAAATGGCAAAGCAAAAAAAACCCCTAAATCCTGTAGGTTTGATGAACAGCTGCTTGTCACACTATTCCTCCTGGCACAGGACCTCCTCTGATATTTCTGGGTTGGAGAAGGGACTTGTCCCTGCTTTTGCGTGGAGGAGAATGTCTTTACCATACTGTTTTGCAAACACTTTTAAAAAATTTAAATGCACACATTTGTTTATGTGTGTGTGCATGTTTCTGTGTGTGAGCCCCATGTGCCTTGTAACCTCTCTGGAGTGTGACTCTCATGCTGTGTTCAATCTACATGTGGCTAGCTTGCCATCTTTTTAAACGCTTGTCTGAGATTCTCAAGATTGCTTTCTTGGTTATTTTGTGGTTTCTGGGGATTCTGGCCTGGTTCTCAGGGAGATGTAGGTGCTCCTTTGAGGGGATCCCTGAGCAAGCAGAGTCCGGTCTCTGCTACAGAGGGAGGCCATCCAAAAGACATACTGGTGCTGCTGTGTGCTAGAGAGTAGGCACAGCCAGGGAGAAATTCCTGTATTCCCTGACATACTGAGTGACCCAGTGCCAGATCTCAAGTTTGAGGTTGGACTCATCAGACCTGCATGTTACCTTCCTTGTGAAGATGTGGAATTTTAGAGTTTTTCTGACGCTAAAAGAAGCTTTTGCAGAGGATTTCCTTTCCTATCCCATTACCACATGCCTGCTGTGCTGCATAGGTAGGGCTTTACAGAGAAGCTCAAAGCGCCTGCTCAACAGGGACCTGCTGAGTACGTGGGTGGAAGGGAAAGCTGAGAGTGCCGTCAGGTCTGAAATGGGACTTAGTGTTGTAGTAAGATAAAATTACAATATATTGTGAATTGTAGTCTGCTGAACTAACAGACGTGTGAGGCATACTGAACTAACATGGTAGGGGTATTTGTAACCACAAGTGAAAAACAACACCATAGAAGATGCCAAAGGAGGACAGGCACATATCTTCCAGTTACTACAGGGATGCAGGACATAACCTTGGAACTATATCCATTTACTCACATCACTAAAGGCCGTAAAGTCTTTGCAAGGACTTCTATTGGCAAATGCAGTATCACAATAAAGTTTTTCATGAAGTTAGGGTTGGATTTTTTGTGTTGTTGTTTGTTTGTGTTTTGTTGTTTTGGTTTTGTTTTTTGGTTTTTTTTTTTTTTTTTGGTGGTGGTTTGGGTGTATTTTGGGGTTTTTTTGGGAAGGCAGTGCTGTAACACCCATGAGTACACTTTAATGCAGAAACTTCCTTTCTTCACCAAGAAACATTGCCAGTAGAAGTACATCTCTAAGAGGCAAAAAAGCATGTCTGCAAAAGGAAATTATGCATAATAAGCAAGTTTGCTGTTTGGTTGAATGAAACAAAACACCGTTTGTGAGCTTTGAGATGATTCATAGAGTAAAATCCCCAAATGAAATTAAATTGCATTTGGCTTGCTGGTTGTACTCTGTAATTTCTTTAAAAACATAATCGATTAAAAAAGATTGAATGGAAAGGTAGTGACTTGGTGGGATTCTCTCTCTCAGGCTGGCTGAATAATGGGTATTTTGCCTCATTGGAAAGCCCTGTAATTACAAGTATATATGAGAAGGAAGGGTACAAATTCTTCATAATGCTGTGGTATAAGGAAATGTATATCACAAGCCAGGTACCCACTTACAAAAGTTGTGCAATGTATGTATGATGGTATTCTGTTTAAAAGAAAACCAACCAAAAAACGTTTGCATTGGAGTATGGATGATATATGGTTTCAGTTCTTACACCAAGGTAATTATCATCAAACTGAAATATTTAGGCAGGCCATCATAGTGGCATTGCCATAGCCTGCTCACAGGTACGTTATAAACTAACTTAAAAGGTTACAGCCTCTAGTAAAAGCTAAGCACTGATATCCTGACCTACTTGAAGTTTGTCTTGTACTAGTTTCAAGGATTTATTCCATGTCTCTGACTATTGAGGATACCCTTGCTTGAAACACAGGACAGATGCTAAGCTGAGTAGAAATACAGCCGTCCTCCAAGAAAAGAGTTACTTTTTCAGTAGCAAATTGACTCGAAAATTGATTATAAATCCAGAAGAAATTACTTAGTTATGAACTTGAGTTAAAGCCGATTGCAATGTAGTTTGGCTTTAAATAGGTGGCAATACGTATCCATTACTCTGTTCAATATGTTAATTGAAAACGAGGTCAGAATAATAAAGCATCTAATGAACAAAAACCCTTGAGAAACAGTATCTGATCTATGTTTAATTTTCTTAATTACAGGATAGCAGCAGTGAAACACAGGCTTTTATCAGATAAATTTCATTTAGCAGGAAACTGAGAACTGGAACACCTATAGCTCTAGAAATCTATGCAGGAGTTCTGCAGAAGTAAAATGGCTGTACAAAACAGAATGTTGCATATGAGACTTGAGGTCACAGGAGTTGTATTGTCTGCCTGTATGATTATTGCTGCAAAATTCAATATCGGGTCCCCATAAATGGCCCTGCAGGTTTACAAAGTTGACTTACCAGATGAACACAGAGTAACAAAGACTAATAATATCACCATTTTCTAAAAAGGACTCATCAGAGATATGTAGTATGTGGAGTTCCACCAAGAAAAATCACAGGAGTGACTGCAATAGATTGAGACAGATGGTCTTCATGACAGATGCTGTCAGAATGAGCTGATATATCATGTATGTTGTCTCTTGTAGTCATCATATGGGTGGCTCACAGCAAATGTCTATCACCAATCAAAAAAGACTTCAGGAAAATCCAACGAAAATCAGCCCAGTCATGTGACAGGGTGAGTGAGGATGTTAGAAATAAAAACTGTTAAAAAATAAAACTTTTTAAAAAACTGAAGTACCAGAAACCAGAAAGGATGATAAATTAACCTAAGGTCCTGCTTTGAGAGAAGGTTGAACTAGCTGATCTGCAGTGTTCACTCACTTCCTATCCAGTTTTCTTCATTTCTGTGACACATAAGTACAATGTAGCAGGGCAAAAACCCAACCAACCAATACCACCAATGCAATAAAAAAAACACCCCAAAACTTGAACATGGCATTAAAAAAAAAAAAAAAAAAAAAAAAAAAAAAAATCTGTGATTTGTTTTTGTTTAAGCACAACAGGAATATGAAGCATAATGTAAAGACATGGGAGAGAAACTTTTTTAATACATCATCTCTTTGGGGGAAGACTGGGGGAGATACCTATGCTGGAAATATATTTAAAGGGATCATGTGAGTTGATAGTCCTTAAAGAGAAATTCTGGTCAATGAGGTTGCTGAACAAATGATGGAGTTATATGGTAAGAAATTACTAGGAGCAGATGTAGGAACTTCTGAAGGATTTCTCCGGTGAAATTGCTGCCTCTGGACCTGACAATGAGAAGAGTTGTGTTTCCTTTTTAAAAGGGTTCCAGAGGAAAGCCAAAGCCAGAGCACTAATGGCATGAGGTTTAATGTCTGTTGGGGGAGGGGCGTGGATAGAAGCAGTTCTAAGAAATAGAATGAACAGACACATGGATGAATAAGATATTTTGAGAAGAAGTCAGCACAGCCCTACAAATCTGTTACAGTTCTCTGAAGGAGTAGCTAAGCAGGTGGATAAGATAAAGACTACTGATATGTAATCAATTTGGACTTTCAGAAAGGCATTTGACAAGGTCCCTTACCAATATTTTAAGCTTTAAGAAATTTAGCTATTGTGTATTCATTGAAGGAATAAATAAACAGTCAAGTATCAAAAGAAATGGTTGGGAAAAAAACAGTGCGATGGCTGCTGGCAAAGTTTGCTTATGAGATCAAGTTATTCAATATAATAATGAGGAGGACCAGAACCTGAATGTATGATGAAGTATCTCATGATACTGAGTGACTGGGTGATAAAATGCCAAATAATACCTTATTAGTGCTTGTTTCCAATTTGAACATAAGCACTAATAAGTAAGTTTATAATGGATAGTTCAGAGAAAATGCCAGAGTTGTGCTCAGTAATGGTCACAATAAATAGGAATATGAAAGACTATTATGGGGCGAATAGAAAAAGGAATGAAAAAATGTCATCATGTTGCTACATTTACCCATGATACACATCCATTGATTAACATGCACAGTTCTGGTGAAACTACATCAGAAAGATGTAGTAAAACTAGAAGTGGTACAGATGGAGGTAGCAAACATGATCACAGATGGAGTATACTCCATATGGATAATAACTAAATTGACTCTTAAGCCTAGAAAAGAGTTTTATGTTCTGTAGCTGAGAGGTGGTTTGAGACAAGGTAGAGAAAACCTGACCCTCAGGTGATTCCTGAACCTATGCAAGATGGTGTACCCATAAAACCAGACTGAGGGAAAAAGGGGATAGTAGGAAACCTGCACACCTTGATGAGTATTACCCCAGTCAGCACTTTACAAAGTGATGTTATAGGCTGAGGGGATGTAGATAATTGTTAGGAGTGGGAAGAAGGGAGTAGTAGTGTAAGAGGATTGAATGAATGAAAAATGTCTCCAGACTTTCATGGCCAACTTCTTTTGTTGTTTGAAATGATCAGCAGGGAGGAATGTGCCACATCTGTATGCCTGGAGCACTTGCAAAATCTGCTCATCTTTAGAAATGAAAAAAAGATTAAATTGGTCTGCTTTGGGTTCTTGGGAGTAGTTCTTTGTTTCCTCATGCTACCCCAGGTGAATGCCACAGGGTGCTAGGTAGCAATGTGGGTTTAAGGAAGTGGCAGCCTGGGGCAGCGATGCGTATTCTTCTCAAAATAAACTGTTCCAGGAATTATAATTAGTTAGAGGGCTCTGAAATATGTTAAATTTGATTTGCACAAGCAAAGCCACATCTGCTTCCCCAGGAGTATTTCTGATTACATGCAGTCTCATTTTGAAATCCTCATAGTGGGAAGAGGCAGGTTTCCTTTTTGGAGCACAATCTCTGATTCTGCTGCTTTTTTACTTAGTGGAAAGAAAGGTTCAACCCATGAGCATCAGAGCTAAGTAGATGGTTTTGTGCTGTACTTTCCTGTGTCTGTGAAAGCTGCAGATGGTGCTTAGGGAGAAAAGGTATTACTTTTCCTTCCTCAGCATGAAGATTTTTTTTTTTTCCCCTTGCATAATAGTGGTGCAAGCCTGACTTTAAAATAGGCAATGGCTTTTTGCTGTGCTTTGGGGGCACAGGTACCTCTTGTGTTGTTTGATTTCTCCTTGAAGAGGAACAGTGAAGAACGTGGCTGCAAGCTGAGATGTACTGAACCTGCGAGTTTATGATTCCGTCATGGGAAAGAAACAGAGGTATCTGTTTGTCATTCTTTTTATGTCCTTGAACCAAAGCACAGTCTCAGCATGTAGAAATGGTACCTGAGAGTGTATATAGATGCAAAGTTTTCACAGCTGAATTCTTGTTACTGTAAGTGAAAGAATTTTTTAGACTGTGTAAATTTTTAACAAATTTGGGTTTGTCTTTCTAAGGCCCATGTAGGTTACTGCTGCTTAGCTTGTTTTTTGTTCTATTTCAGTGCTTTGGTCAAACCACTTTTCTTGGTGTTCTTATTGTGTCAGCATGAGTTATGTTTTTTGCCTCACTAAAATGACACCATTCTTTGACATATAAAATGGTGATTCCTAAGTGGGATAAACCTTTCGTACCAGGCCCCCACCTACATGTTCTGTTTTGTCCCTTCTGACCTGTAACTCCTCACTCCCAGGAGGAGCTGTTCTTTATGCTTCTCTCCTTGTTAATGGCCATAAAACAACTTGACCATGATAAGGTTGCTGAACCTCTGGGGGTGTTGTCTGCAGCACTGAGCATCAGTAGAGTGTTGCATAGTACTTCCCTGTTGGTCTGTTTCTATCTGTTGTCTCATACCTTATACCTTTTCTTGAGCAAAGATTGGATTTTCAAAGGGCTCTTTAGTCTTTCTTTGCATAGCACCTGATGCTACAGTGCAGGGTGCTAATTAGAATGGTATTGTAATGGTCATAGCAGAGCCAAAGTCCCATGGACCTCACTGGGAATGTTGCATGGAGTTTTAGGCATGTAACTGACAGTGCTTTCCTAACTGTTTTTAATTGTGCTTAGTTACATTTAATTTGTTAAAAGAAGTAGTGAGGTAAATGCTTAAATAAGATTGAAATGGTTAATAAACTGTTCCCAAAAAAGAACTTAAAAAGGGTTGACGAAAAATGACCCTCCAGCCTGCATGAAAGGCTGCATCAGGCAGTCTGACATACACTCAGCACAGACATCTGATCTTTCACAAACACAAATGTAGAAATGCATCAAAACTATGTAATAGCAAATAGTGAAACCTCATGCAACTCAAACATACTGTCACTATTTTTATGAATCAGGAACTGTTGTCTCCTGCAATGTTCTATCACTGTATGAAACAGGCATCTGCCACTGGGTGAAGTGTAGCGTGGGGTTTTTTTGGCTAGTGAGATGCTATGAAAATGCCATCTGGGAAGCATGACTTTAGATGTCTTTGCCAAGTTGTTATTAGGGAAACCATATTAAAATGGTGTTGGGTTTTGCCTTTTGGTATTATTTACATTGAGGTAGCCTTGTTACTCCCATAAATCTTGTTATACTTTTTTGAATACAGAAAATGCTAGGAGGATTGGGTATGATCTGTGCTATTTACCAAGATGTTTATTTTCAAAATCTGGCACGATGTAATGATCTGGGATACATTCTGACAGACTTATGCCCATGTCAGTCTGGACATACTAATGTTTGAAGAAGGGGATGGACAGTAGGACGCAGAGCATCTGACATTCTGTGCATAGATGTGATCCTGTTTGCTCTTCTGCAGCATCAGATGGTTTCCTGAGATCAGCAAAGGCTGATAATTATACTAGATACTATTTGTAAACTACCTGATGAAATGTTGAATGGGATAAAATTATTAATTCTAGCTGAACTTTGATAATTTTGGAGTAAAGAAAGTGTGTGTGTGCACGCACATGTGTGTGTGTGAAGACTGTTAGTACTAAGCAGTGCATGGTTGAGTCATCATTTAAGATAGCAGTTGCTGTGTCATTGTGGTTTGTAGCCAGTGAAACAGTTCAACCTGGAGATAGGGGAATAACTTTTCATCTTCATTGTCCAGAAGATAACCATGTGTAAAATGGGAGTGCTTTTTCAAATGCTGGTTGTTAGAAGGTTTTAAAATCTCCGGTATGGATTTTTCCTGATCTCTTATGGAATGGCTTTCTTGTGAACTGTATTGACTATCCCAAGAAGCTCATGACTGGCCTAACAATGAAATATCTGAACAAAAATAGAGCATTATTGTGTCATAACCCCCATGGATGTGCAGGGAGCATCGGGAGCTTCTCTGCTTGAGCTGGACTTTCGAATTTTCTGAGAGACAACTAGATATGCTGTGGAGTCCTTACTACCAAGCAGCAGAGTCCCTGCTCTAAAGAGAGCAAGGCCTTTCTTCAGCTCACATGTTCTCAAGAAAGCCTATAAATGATTCACAACTGCAGGTTTCTATTTCAACAGTGCATCAAACTAAGTCATTCTTTAGTCTGAAGTGTCTCTGCTTTTGGTGGAATGTACACGTTGCATTTAATCCACTTAAATCAGTTAAATAAATCCAGTTGGTTTGGTGACTTCTGTCCCCTCCCACCCTCCTAGTTTTATTGTTGCCTTCTACCATATCGTTTAGAACAGTGAGACATAAAGGTTTGTTCTCAAAATAGTTATTCCTGGTACAAAACAAAAATTCTCTAAAGAAAGACAAGCCGATTATTAAAATTGTTTTGATAAAGGCAACTAGATTAAAGTATTTTTCAATTGTTAACCAAATGACTAATTCAGAGAAATACAAATCTCAAATTTCATTAAATTTTAAAACAAATCAAAAATTCATTTTAGATTTAGAAATTTGATGTTATGATAATTCTCTGTAATGATTTACAACAGGGGTTCAGAGCAGCATTCTGGCTCTCACCAGTGCAAGTTCTTCATATGTTGGAAGGTTCACTATCAAAATTTGCAATTGAAATTGATTTTGAAATAAAGAGAATGTTTTTTATTAGTAGTGTATCCCCTATAAAGGAAATCAAGTAAACAAGTAATGAAATGTGTTAATATTTGAAGAACATCGCACTGATGTGCCAAGGCTTATAAAATTATAACATGGTTAGATTAAATACCTTGAAAGGACGTGTATCATGGAAGTTTCTTCACAAGCAATGAAAAGAGAGCGGCAATTTAAAATTCTAGAATGTCCAAGAGTGGTTGTGTTGAACTGAGGTTGGTTAATAAGATCATTGGCAACATTTAGTAATCATATTTAGGGAAATAGTATTGTATAAATTAATGCAAATTCAGTGGAAATAAGCTTACTTATTAATATCAGAATTCAGCTTAATCTAGAGATACTAAAGAAAATAATCGGAATAAAAAATAAAAACCCCAAAATACTACACTTGAAATTAGTTAACCACGGTTAAGGAGAGAAAAAACCCAACCAAACAAAAAAATAACAACAAATCCTTTAAAGCTCCTCTTCATAATACTTATAGAGACATGCAAGGCATGCGTATCTATAAGCATATGTCTCAATGACTATTTCAAGACTGATAGTTACAGACCAAGGTTATTCATGTACATGTGCTTAGCTGAGGGTTGTTGCAGTAACTATATGAATAAAAGTTGAGAGTATAATAATCATGTTATGATTTTCTAAGTACCACTGTGTCATCTGGTTTGATAGAACTTCAAGAAAATAAATTGTTGAAAAGTAAGAAAAGAGTTTAACAGAGTAGTGAATATGATTTTCAGATTGAAAAAAAAAACCAGAAAGGAACAATCAGAACATTGAAAAAGACTTTATTAGGATACATGGAAGCATTTATGTTATTGAGTTAGTCTCAACAGCTATATTTTCATTTCTGGTTAAACTCAATGGTGCCTGAGCCGAGTTGTGAACCATCCATGTGAACATCCTTGTTTATAATAACATGTAACTAATATTGCAAGTTTTCCTTAGAATTTATTGTGAAACTGAGCTCTTGAACAGTTTACTTCTTGAATTTCCTTCTGCAATTGTCTGTTTTTATGGCCAGTAGAAAAACAAATTAAAAGACAGAAATTGAACTTTAATGATTGCTTCTCTCAGATCTATTGCAAAAAAAATCCGAGGCTGTGGGGCGAGAGGAAGGAAGTTGGGAAGAATAGTTTTGAATTCCTGTGTATAAGCGCAGCAAGTTTAGAGGCTTAGAATAACCTTAGAATCCTCTCCAAAAGGCTTCGAAGTGGGGATGGTTGGTCTGTTGGGACTTGAGGAAGATTTCAAAGTTAACTGTCTTTATCGCTGTAGATACAGATCACAGAAAGGTTGTCAAAGGTAAGTCACATATAACAATCCAGTATAAGCCTATGCAGAGAGAATACACAAGAAAATACAATATCCGCAGGAGAGTGTTAAGACTAATTGTAGTTTTATTGGTTTGCTATGACCAATGCTAAGTTACCACTCCAAAATAAAAATTTTAATGATGGTGTTTGAATATATGTGACATTCACTCAGAGATGGAATATTTCTGTAAGCAAAAATTTGCAGCACATCCAAAATTGGTGAGGCAAAGTATTCTGAAGTTTTTAGGAAGCATGTTGGATAGTATAGAACAAATTAAGGCAGGGAATTATTATCAACTTTAATACTCATCCATGAGTAGGGAACATTTTTATAAGTCTTAAACTGTCTTTCTCCTTTTCTGAGATGTACACAAATATTCAAAAGTATATGCTGATACACTATATATTTGTAGCTTCATATGCCATGCTCAGCAAGACAGTTACAATCTCTGTTGATTTTATGTGAAGACTAAATGCAATGTGAAGTATTCCACTATTCAACCGTAGGCATCTTGCTCGATGTCTAAATCAGCTGAATAGCTGCAAAACTAACTTGAGTCTAGAGTAGTGAAACATCAAAGTATCTCTCGGTGTCACCTGGGGATGTTGGTCTCTTCAGAAAAGAGCATAGTCCCACTAGATGGCAATTCAGGAAGGCATGGGTAAATTTCTAGGTACTGCAGGTGCAATTAAACTTTGCTACCTTGTGAATGATGAGCTAGAGCCAGGCTGTGACTGCCGTGGGCGGCACTGAATCAACAGTTAATATGCCAGGAAGAATTTTAGAATTCAATCCATTTCTTGTTTTTAGGAAGAATCTTAAAAATCTTAAGCTTGCTTTGCATAGGTAGCTCCTGCATTAATGAACAGTAATAATATTTTTAGTAATCGACATCTCCGTGATACTTAGAATAGGTTAACTTACCAGGTTGTCTGTTTCCAATGATTAAACACTATTGCACAGAAATCTGAAGTTATGAGATCTTAATGTTTTCAATATTTTAGCAAACTCATAACTTGAAGACCAAATTCTGAATTATATTTTAAATAAGAAGATTTTTCTGTGGAATCTTTCAATGCTAAGTACTGATTTTTTTCCATTTCACTAGGTGCTTCTGGAGATTTGAATAATACTAGCTTTTACAGCAGGTAGTTAGGGGCAGTTCTTTTAATGATAAGCATCTTGCTCTCAGTGACGGACAAGTGTTACTTTTGCTTTCCTAAATTGTCCTAGAGTTGAATATCTATCCTGAAGGTTTGACATTAAGTTGGGGTTTTGGTTTTTTTTTTTTTGGGTATATAAAAGGCTCTGAATTGGACTATTTCCCTCAGACTGATGAAATAACTCACTTGTAAGAAGTAAGTAAGCATGTCTGAATCAATGAGGAAAGGCAAATGTGCTCATTAGCTGCTAATATTTTGATGAAAATACAAATCTAGAAGTACCGCAGATCTAAGC
This sequence comes from Strigops habroptila, assembly GCF_004027225.2. NCBI lineage: Eukaryota > Metazoa > Chordata > Aves > Psittaciformes > Psittacidae > Strigops > Strigops habroptila. Next base: position 35,754,032 of record NC_044281.2, read on the forward strand.
AAGTAGGGAATTTCATAGTCTTAAACAGTTCAATGGATCCTTAGGCCCAGGCATTCCTTTTGGTATGTTTTTGTTACAGTGAACTGTACCAAGGAGATATTCCAGTCCCAGATGTAATCAGTATCTTTACAGACCTTTTTATTGGACAGTCCAATGCTGCTGGTGATGACTTTAATAATTGCATGATTCAGTTGTCTCTGCTAATTTTCTGTCTGTCACATAAGTTGCATTCAACTTCAGAGAGATTTCAATTTTCCTTCACGTAATTCGTGTTCATTTAAATCAGTTCTAATATAGTAGAAATATATAAGGTGTCAAAATAGGAACTTCACACAGCAAAAAGGAGAGAATGAGATGAATTCCTTCATCAAAAATTGGAGTTTTATAGGGCAAGAATAAGATCATTTTCTCATTCTTCCAAACAACATGTAGGAATTTGGGGTTTTGTTGTTGTTACTGGTTTTGTGAGGGGTTTTTTTGTGTTTTGGGTTTTTTTTTGTTGTTGTTTTGTTGTTTTTTTGGGTTTTGGTTTGGTTTTTTTTTTCTTTTTATTCTTGGGTTTTGGTGGGTTTTTTTGAGGGGAGTGTTTTTGGTTTGGGATTTTTTTTAATTATTAATGATGATTCATATAGTTGATAAAAATCCATCATGCTGAGTGCAGAAAAAATTACACTAAATTGGGATTATAATACTTAGAGCACATTCCATAGCAGATCAAACCTAAATTATAAAGAAGTGTTTAAAATGGAATTAGAAATTATAAAATACCTACTTTATATTTTCTTTATTCAGATACTTATGTCTATATAAAAGACTTTAAAATACAGTAAGGCTCAAAAGTAGGCTTGTTATTAAGAAGTCATAATTCAAATCAAATCTTACTGTCTTTCCTATCCGTTTTGGAACTAAATGGTTCCAGTTCTTTAATCTTTTTTCGTTTGCCCTTTCCTAGACAGCCTTAGCTCCCCCTGGCATTAGTTAATTCACATTTTTCAATGCAGTATTCCTGTAAAGGAATTCACAGTGAGAGAACAAATAATTTACCTGTACAAGAGCATAGGCTGCCCCCCTTTCAGTGCTTTCCGGGTGAGTTTTACTTTTGAAAATGTACAGCCTTGCTCGTTTATTACTGGCTTCCAAACCTGTTGAACAAACACCTAAACAACCAGCTAATCCATTGCTAAATTTTCTTCTGATTAATTTGATACTTGCTGGTTTGTAATATAAAGTCAGAGATGTTGATGCTGCATGTTTCTAATGTAAAGCTCAATATCCAGGGATGGAGCAGAAAAGCTATCAGTCAAAAAATAGCATATAATTATTACAGTCTAACTTCTGGTTTTTCATTTAAACTGGCAACAGGTGATTCAGTAGTAATCTTGGTTTGGTTTTTATTTTCAACTCAAAGTTAAGTATGTTCTTAAACGCTTTGCTGATTTGGGACCTATAAGGCAATTAGATTCCGGATGTTATATTGCTGGCTGTGTTGTTAACAGTAGTTCAAAAAAACTTATCAAATCAGTAAAATGAATGATACTTCAAAATTTTAATTCAGAAATCTTTCCGATATTTTAAGGACTGGCTAAAATAGTGCTGAGGCATTGTTAAACATTGAGCATAGTAAATTTCCTTTTATTCAGTCTCTGAGTATGTAGGCCTGCAGGCAATACATAAAGAACAAGTGACTGGTAATCAGCAGTAGTTGATTCATCTTAACCAGGCCAGAAGAAAGATTAAAATTAGGGCTGAAAACTATCCACATGAACACAAAGCTCTTGGTGCCAGAGACTCTGTTGCTATCATTAATACTAAGAGCCAGAATTCCTCAAGCCACAGTCACCCTTCAGCAGGAAGTTGCATTCGTAGCCTTGCAGGGAACCCTTTGGATGATGATAAAGGAGTAAATTATAATAGTGGACTCAGAAGACTTAATTATGGTAAAATATTTTAAATATTCAAATTGCTTGCAACTGAACATTTGCTGTTCAGACAACTGGCTTTATTTCTGGCTGGATTTGGAAATGAGATAGAAATATGGAATTACTTGTTTGCAGTTTGCATAAAATTTTCATGTTGCTGTAATTTTCTCAATTTTAGAATTGCTTAATTTTAATTTTGATGCTCTCTTTTCAAACATAAATAAGCATGATTCTTGGGTAGACAGTTTCAGTTGACTAAGTAATTTGTAGGTAGTTATATCACAGCCCATAAATCTGTAGTTATCAGCATTTTTCTGATTTTATTCAAAGTAGTATTTAAATTCAGGCAAAAACCCTCAAAAATCAACATTGATTTTTTTTTTTCTTGGCTGACCTGTTTTTACTAAAAATGCTTATTTTCTCTTTGTAACATTTTCCCTCATGTCCTAAGTACTAGAAAATAAATTTAATTCTTAGAAAAAATTTACAAGTTTATATTACATATTCTTAATTTACCAGAAAATTATTGAAGGGCCGCAGTTATTTTAAGATCAGTTTGATTGCCATATACTTAAATTTTCAGTGTCACTTGTTAGATGTGACTGTCAATTTACTGTCTTCTTTCCCACAAGGAATAACAAAGATATATTGAGAGCTCTTTTTACTTGTCAGATGAAAAGGCAAGAGTCAATTCTTTTTAGCACCAAAAAAAAAAAAAAAAAAATTTTGAGCGTTTTTTTCCCACCCCATGTAAGGTATTTGGTTTTTTTTCCTTCCATCTTATATAACTATGATAAATCCAAAGAGACTTGGACCAAACTTTCAGCTAATATTTTTCTACACAGGAAATGTCAACGTGGAGAGAGGAGGATGTAGAACATTATAGTCATGTGACAGCTGCCTGACATTAAGACTCTCTTGGCACGTTGTACCATTAAAAAAATAGAAAAGAGAGTTTGGCAGGAATAGATTTCTTCTCATGTACAGTAAAAGGTTTGAGGAAGGGGAGTGAAACAGGAGATCAAGAGTGGAGAAAGAAGACTATCAGAGTAGAGGAAGATTAGGTAAAAGAGAATACTGCCATGGAGTAAGAGAAGCAAAAAGTGTTTGCTTTTTATTTGTTGAACTTCCACTGTGTGACTCTATAGACTCTTTTTAATGGATGTAAATTTAATGAATGAGGTGATAACTGGGAGACAAACAACATTTGCACGGGAGGAAAAAGGTATTTATTATGACAGTTTAAGAAGATGCCAGTTCCCAATTCCATATAGCTCTCATTTAAATAGTGTTTTGTTTAGGGGTTGTTTGTTTATTTTCCTAGACTAAAGCTCTATTACAGTATAAAGAGGTGTTTTTTGACACCTATGTACAGGGATATTCATTGTTACTGTATTTAGAATTGTGGTAAACACTAAGTTGCTTGTTGATACCACATGGTTTTGATTTGAGTTTTTGTTGTTGGGTTTTTTTCTAAAGCAAATTGTGCCTGTTTGAGACTTCTCCAGAGAACAGTTTTTCTGGGTGGCAGATAAAGCTGTGGACGTGGGCCAAAGACAAGTGCCTGGTGCAGTTGTCTACCAAATCCCAAACATTTGACAGGAGTACAGGAAGGTAGAAGTGTCTTGGACACCTTTAATTTTGGCATTTAGAGCCATTATCAGAAACAAAGCCAGGCCAGCCCTTCTTCCTCAAAATCTAGCTTGAAGTTTTCTTCTCTGTGTGTGGAGGCAGCTGAATATGATTTTGTTGTCATGACCTCAACCACCTAGTAAAATACTTTTACCATGTCAGTTTGCAAGAGGTTGCAGGCAGGATAGGATCACAGCATAGCTCAGGTTTGAAGGAACCTCAGGAGGGCTCTAGCCTAACCTCCTGCTTAAAGAAGACAGCACTGGGGTCAGTCCAGGTTGCTCAAGGCTTTCTGTGTTCAGTGACATCAGTTTATTCATTCAGTGACAGAAATCTCCAAGGATGGATATAGCACCACCTCTCTGGGCAACCTGGTGCGCTGCTGGGCTTTCTTCTTGGAGGAAGAAAGGTCTTGTCAGCCTATATCTCCGGCTTATATTCTTCTAGATTCTTCTTGATGGCAGCCTTGCCCCTAAGGGTATTGACAGTTGCCCTCATTTTGGTGTTATCTGCAAATTTGATAAGTCTGCATTCTATCATCTCTTCCATGGCTTTGATAAAGATTTTAAACAGGACACGTCTCAGGATTTTGATCCCTGCAGTGCTTCACTTGGCACAGGCTTCCAGATGGAGTGCAACCTATTTACCACCACCCTCTGAAACTGATCATCCAGCCATTTTTTACAATCCGTCTTTCCAGACTGTAATGACCTAACAAGAATAATATGGATGATGGTGTTGAAAGCCTTGTCAAAGTAAATTATATCTATTGCTGGTTCCTCATCCAAAAATGTGGTGATTTTATCCCAACCTGAAGGTAATCAGGTTGGTCAGGCATGATTTATCCTCAATAAATCTATCCTGACTGTTCCAAATCCCCTTATTCTCCTTTATGTGCCCAAAAATGTGTTCAAAGGACTCACTCCATGGTTTTCTGAGTGACTTAGGGAGGTTGTCTGTCCTGTAGTTCCCCACATTGACCTTTTCTTTTTTTTTGAAGATGCTTTCTCCAGTTGTTGGGTATCTCTTCTGGTCTCCATGAAGTTTTCTAATCATGACAGAGAATGGCCTTTCAAGGGCACACCCAATTTTCTCAACACCCTCAGATGCAGTTTGTTGGATCCCAGTGACTTGTAAAGATCAATCTATCCCAAGTAATTTCTGCTTCAATCCTCAGATGCTACTTATAATTCATCTTTTCTTTGAACTCTTGGACCAAATACAGAGGCCTTTTTTGGAGAAGACTACAGCAAAGGTGGTGTTGAATAGCTCAGCTCCATCTGTGTCTGCTAAGTCACCATCCTCATTCACCAGCAGGCCCACATTTGCCTTGTTCAGCCTTTTGTTGCTAATGGAGCAGTAGGACATGTGTGGCTCAGCTGAGCCTATGCATGAAAATTCTGTGTTTTTATCTTCTAGCACGCAGTCAACATTGAAGGCTGGTAGAGCCTGTATAGACCTTAGATCTGATCTAGTCTACTCATGTCAAGCAGTCATGGCCTCCTATAAATGCCCAGACATTTGGATATTATTCTGGTTTTTGCTTAAAGAACTTGGTGTGCAAGAAGCACTGTGTGGTGATTAGAGAAGTGAGACTGAAGGCCAGAGCTTGTAAACTTAGTGCCTTTTTTCCTTCCTTAGATGACCAATAAGTAGCTTTGTGTGGTGTCAAAATAGGTTTTGGTATTTTGCCTTCCTCTCTAACCTGAAGAGGGTTTAGCGTATCCTGAGAAATTTCTGTATCACTTGGTTATTCCCTTCACTATTCAGGTTATGAATAGTGAAGATAAAGTGCAGCCTGGTTTCTGGCCTGCCTCCCAGGGGGATGCCATTTGCTTTCTGATGAACAATGGACTTACTGGGAGTTTGAACATCTTCAGTATATGTACTGGGTGATATGTACTGGGTGGAGGTGAGGTACTTGTCTTATGAGAAATAGATCTGTGTAGAATTAACCCTTTTAGTTGATTGAATCCAGTTTTGTTAACTGTATCAGGTCAACTTTTAACTGTATAGGCCAACAGTTTCCTGACTTCAGAAAAAAAGTTATATTTTACATATATTACAATTTTATCCATCAATACAAAGACTGGAAAACTTGAGAGCTTTACAAATATGAAAAATAATGTGCCTCTATAGTGAATTAGAATTGTGTTAGTTAATAATGTACTGTAACCACATTAGTATCTATGAACTATGGGACCAGTTCAGCATCTAGCTGTGTCTAGCGAAGCTCTCATGAATGTTAAGAGTGTGACCTAATGCTGTATGGATCTGGACAGTGCTTGTCTTGCATAACTGAATGGCATTCCTCTTGCAAAACATGAGAGAACAGACTATTTAGCCCTGCAGCAGAAATGGTGTTGTAGCCCCAGGCGTTTTTCTGAGAGAATACATGTGTTTACTGAAGCAATAATTTAACGAATGAAATGGGCAAGAAACAAGTTTCAAGGTGGGGATGGCAAGGATGCTGTTGTGAGAGATAGCGTGGTCCTGTGGCTGCCATTTCCTTGCCCTCATACACCGGCACAACCAGCCCATGCCCCAAGGCAGGGCAGCCAGGAATTTGAAGGCTTCTGGGCAGCAAAGGACTCCTAAGCTCTGTAAACTGTTTCTTGGGTGCATGCCTTGAAACCATAGCATTGCCTCCAGCCAAGGTTAGGCTTCTAATTCCAGTCTCTTTTTATTAAAGATGGTTTATATGACTCAGGAGGAGTAAAATAGTCAGGAGGAGTATAATAGTTTTTGTTTTTCTCAGTAGAACAGATAACAAAAGCTTTTACTTTATTGTAAACTTTTATTTTTATTTTGGACAAAGCCCTAAAGCATCTATTACTTGCATGGATATATTATTTGCATAGTTAGTTTGATGTTTGGTTGCAAATTTTACTTTGTTTCCTGACACTGATTTATTTAGTTCAATAACATTAACAGTTCATTGGTATAGTTTTGGGGGTTTTAATAGATTTATGCCAAGCATTGTGAAAGCAGAAGAAAAATTACATTCCTTATGCTAGTTACAGTTTTAATAAGGTTCTTTCCATGGTTTTTAAGATTAATTCTGTATGTAATGAAAATAGTTGTTCCAGTTTCTTTTTCACCATTTTTTCTCACTTTTTATACAGTTCAGTTCAATTCTTTCCTAACATGCTGTAGGAAGTAACAAATACCTGTATGAAAACCTAGTATCTATGGCTGTAATTCCGTGGATTTAAGAAAAAAAAAAAAAGGAGCAGGGAGAGAAGAATAGCTTTTTGTGTTTGAAGGGGACTAAAGCTTGGCACAGTGAGTTTGGGAAAATGTCTTAGTCATTGCATTTTAAAATCTGCGTTCATCATCTCTAGCAGAAGTGATGACAATGATATATTCTCTGTATTGGAAGACTGATTTCACCCAGTTGTATATGTGTCCCCAAACCGATGTAGTAAAGCACTCTGTCCTATCATGCAAGGACATTATTTTTGAGCTATGCAAGGGGCAAGAAGATATTTTTGCTGCATAAAACTTTGAAGTGAATTATGAGCTGTGTGATTGTGAAAGAGTTAAATTATTAAACAGCTATTCAAAGATAAGCCAGTTACACAAGCAGTTGCTTACTGTATATGTGAACCCATCTTGCTAAAGTTAATCTCGTGCATAATGAACATTTTTGAGGGAATAATCAAAGCAAAATGAGTATCTCTAGGTATCTAAACAGAATAAGAACATTGCAAAGTAACATTGCTTTGTATAGGGAAAGATTTTGCTATTTGAAATTTTTTGCCGTGTATTTGTGATTCTCATTTGAAATTTGCTTTCCTAAGAGTGAAAAATCTGTCCCTACAGTTTTTAGAGTATACTTTGTGTAAAGTTTTACTTTGGATAATTGGAAATTTGAGAGTATGTTTCTGTGTAACCTATCTTATGTGCTTATCTAATTTTTCATAACCATATGTAATTTCGAATAAGACAATGCAGTATTAAATGAATCCAGTTGATGAGAAATAGAAAATAGATTCTATACTACATGAATTCAGAATAAGTGAATAAATAGAAAAAATTGCATATGTCCTGCTAAATTCTAAGCTTTCCAATGGCATAAAATAGAGATTCTGCTCGGCAGTTCCATTCCATTGTAGCTTATTTTTTCAGCCTCTGGTAAGCATAGAAATACCAATAATTATGGTGAGTTTGTGGATCTTGGCGAATCAGCCATGTATTATTGAGGTTGTCCTTGGAGGAGGCGAAATCCATGAGGAGACAATTATGAGAATTTCTTATAGCTGAGAGGTATACCATCATGTTGGTGAGAAGCAATGCTGAATCCCAACAAACTCAGTGCATCTCAGGTCCTCTCAGGGACACTGGTCATCTGAAATTTCCAGAACTGAAATTTTTGTACCAAGTAGAGGCATTTTAATAGGGTTGCTTGTTACACCTGCCTGTGTATCCTCTGGGTATCGATGAGTACTTTATCAGCCCTGGATGTGAGACTGTGAGACTTCAGAAAGGGAGGGGGGAAAAAATAAAGCTTAGCACAAAACACAATTATTGTCAAAAAAGTTGAAGACAAATTAAGGTGCTTTCCAAGCCTATAAAAAACAGATTACTTTTATAGGCAAGACAGAACCACAAATTATTACAAAAAAAAAAAAAAAAGCCTTGTACAAACAAACTTAAAACACTAATACAGACTGAACAGATAAATTCTTTCCTTTCCCTTTGAGATCAGTGTTACCCTGATTCCCAATCAGTGAAGTATGTGAGTGTGTGTTTCTTATGCATGTTTAAGTTAAGATCACTTGGGGGTGCTTACAGGAGGATATATGCTTTATTGCCTTTCTGAGACAGACCCAAGCATTTTAAAAATGATCATGCTGTTACATTTGGTTTAAATATGCATGTTGATTTGAAAAATCTTTGGTTTTCCCAAATATTCTTGTGAATAAAATACTTAAAAAACCATCAAAGTTAGTAAATGCTCAACAAAAAATAACTACTTGAATTTCTGCTTTTTTTAGTTACAGTACTGTTTGAAAGCATTTTACTTGTACTTCTACAGCCTGTTTTATTACTATGGTAACAAATATTTGCAATAAGTAATGTACATGGTAGGAGTAAAAGAATTATGAAGAAAATCTGCTTAGCTTAAATATTGTAGATAGACTAGTTTAAGATGAAGCCGTAGCACTATCGTTGTTCATCTGTTTTCTGTATGTAGACTATGGATATAATGTCTTTTGCGTATGTCTTCAGACTTATTTTTGGTGCTGAGAAAGGTACTATACCCAGAGACTTTTCCTGTACTTTCAGAAGAATGGAATGCCTCTGTTATCTCTCTCCAGAATTCTCCAGCTTCATGTGTCATTTTTCTTTTTTTTCCTTTTTTTTTTTTTTTTTTTTTTAAGAATAGCTGTGTCAGATTTCCTCTCTCCTGCACCTTAGTGCAAAAATTTTTTCCTCGTGCTGAATGTAATTGATAGCATATATAGAATTTATGGTATTGGATTCTGAAAAATATTCTCCAGTAGGTAAAGGGAAGTTTCCACAACATTCACCTGGTGTGAGCTTCATTGTGAGGATTATGATGAATGTGAACTTTCAGCCTGGTAACACCCTTCCTTTCTTTGAAAAAATGAGAGGTCAGTTAGGGATTTCACAGACCTGCAATTACAGGATATGACGATTCAGTCACTGGCGATGACAAGCTGTTCCACTGCTGGCTTTTCCCCGTCAGAAGAGTTCTGCCTTACATACCAGAAACAACTCATCTGGTGACCGGTGGTGTGCTAGTCCTCATAGCATTTAAGTTTGGTGGAAAACATCCAAATTCCCACGGCTAGTTAGCCTGCCCAAAGCAGCATGTCATTGAAGAGTATGTGTACATTCTCTTTTTTTTTCTCGGTTGGTTTATTTACTCCTGTGTTTTATGGCTCCTCAAAGTCACCTGAGAGCACTGTCAAAGATGAGAACAGATATTCCAGCAAAGCGATGAGTTAGGTTCTATATTAGGAAAAAGAAGAGTAAACCAAGTTCTATTTAGCACAAAATTTCTCTTTAGTTACCTCATCTGTTTTTCAGTGCACTTGGGAAACTGATGATAGTAGTCTTGCCTTTTCCTTCCACTGTTTCTTCCCACCAGGCTCCTCTGAGTCATATTTTGTTCCTTAACTAATACTTTTCTTCTTCCTTAAGTGTTCTCACTTCAAATCACAATGTTTTCGAGAGTATTTATCCCATTTTATGAGTCATATGTTATAAAAATATGTTTGTACTTCTCCATTGAAACATTTGTTCCGTTTCTCCACTTCATAGTTCTGATAAGAAATTATTAATATAGATAGCAGACTTGATATTTATAGTGTTTTTGCAAACCATCCTCTTTTGAATCTATCATCTACCATTTCAGATGCTTATGTTGTCCAGCAGGATGCTCTCCAGAATACATGGGTGTATCTTGGATGTGGAGACATGTATTCTTTGTGTGGTCTTTGTTCCACATACCAAATGGCTAGACTCTCAGCAGGTATATTGAAAAAGTAGTAGTAAAAACAGTACTACAGAAAAAGAGTTGAAAAAACAGTAGATTTCAACTGAACAGAAGTTCAGTTGAAATCAGTGGGATTACAGGTGTCATTAGTTGTAGCTTTGGCCCAAAACACAAGCAGAGTAAACACACCTGTCTGCTTCAAAGACATGAAAGCCATTATTGTAAAAGATCTCTAGGGATTTAATGGATTTATATTACCGAAGTGCGTATTTTCTCCATTTAGAAGGAAGATAACAGAGTTTTGAAAGCCTCATTTGATACTATCAGTGTAAATACAAACTTTCTTTTATCATGTTCTAAATTCTTATAGCAACTCTTGCCTCTTTTTGATGGCCCAAAACAGCTTCAGTCCTCAGACTAAGATCCTTTTTGCAAGACACTCTGCAAGCCTATCAGAAAGAGAGTCTTGGCCCCACAGAGCTTCCAAAATTAGGGGTTACCCCACAGCTCACTTCATGCTAAATGTTGTTATTTGTGGCACAGTTTTGTTTGTAGATTTTATGTTTCTAATCATGGGAATCTTTGCCTTTTTGTTTCCCCAAATGTTTCTTGCCACTTTTGTTCCTCCAGGTTGTGTGTGAAAAACCAGCATTGGCAGAATTTTGTGATCCAGGATTTTAATTAGAGCCATAAACATCAGCTGCAAAGTGCATGTAGCTTTCTGAATCGTTTTCACAGATTGTGCTGAGAAGGAAGATGCTTGGCAAATTTGTCACTGGCACCTAACCTTCTGGCCTCATTTGTAAATGGCAACTATTTGTAATGCATATTTATTTTTTAATATCTCTCTTTTTATATATGCAAAACAAGTAAACAAGAAGGAAATGAGGGAAGTAAACAGTAGCATTCATGAAAAACACAAGTGGTAACCGTGGAGACAGAAAACCAAGGGTACAGAGCCATTAATTTATTTTCGAGCCAAAGTGCTATAACAGTCTATTCATACTTTCTCTATCATGCAGACTTATGCATTTCGGGAACAATAAAAACAATAAGTGTGCATGTTACCCATATAGTTTTAAATACGTCTCTATGAGAGGAGAGACTACATGTGGTTGTGAAAGATCGGCTAGGTTTCTGTCTTCATTGCACCCATCTGGTTATGACTCAGGCTGTTGTTTATTCTTTCCCTTTATATGTGGATTTAACTTGGCAGATGCAGACTGGCACCCCATAGTCAAAGACATGTTTTCAGTTCTGAATACAAAAGAGGCTGTGTGCTGTAGGGAAGATACATGCATGCTATCCTGCTGCTTTCTAAAAACAAGGAACTACTGCCAGTCATTTTTGCATGGTAATACAGATTTGTATTTCTGATAGTATCCACTAGAAAACAGTTATGCTTTTTTATGCTTATTTCATAATTAAATACTAATTGCATTTAGTTGCTTCTTATCATGTGTGGATATTTAGAGCTGGAAGTAGTATTTCTGATATTTCCACAATAACAAAGGAGGTTTAGACTCTGTACTCTTCTACTATCTATAGCCAGTCGTGACTTATTAATGGCAGTAGTGTCATAGCTAATCTGTAATAAGATGAATTGAAGTTCTTGAGATCTGCAGCAGATAAATACTGTGCAGCTCTTCAACTGAAATGAAAAGGCATGTCTGTCTCTAATGTGTTGGTTATGATATGGAGGCATGTCCTTGCTACTTCCATCCAATGTTTTTTTCTCACTATATTCCATATATTTACATTTGCTCCCCCAGTTTCAGCTTTTGATACAGAACAGATCTTTGTGAGTACAATGCATGGACTGCCAGGGATGAAGAGAGAGACTTGATAGCGAGATTGGCAGATCATAGAATCATAGAAACACAGAATAGTTAGGGTTGGAAAGGACTTTAGGTCATCTAGTCATCTAGATCATCTAGTTCCAATCCCTCTGCCATTGGCAGGATGCCTCACAGTAGACCATGTCGCCCAAGTCTCTGTCCAGCCTGGCCTTGAGCACTGCTAGGGATGGAGCATTTGCCACTTCTTTGGGCAGCCTGTTCTAATGCCTCATCAATCCCACAGTAAAGAACTTCTTCCTTATATCTAACCTGAACTTCCCCTATTTAAGTTTAAACCCGTTACTCCTTGTCCTACCACTACAGTCCCTGATGAAGAGTCCCTCTCCAGCATCCGTGTAGGCCCCCTTCAGGTACTGGAAGGCTGCTGTGAGGTCTCCACGCAGCCTTCTGTTCTCCAGGCTGAACAGTGTTTTTTAATGTTTTTTCTGTGGTTATAATTTTTTTTTTTTTTTTTTTTTTTTTTTTTGTGGTGGTGGTGGGGGGTGGTGTTTGTTTTTTGGGATGGTTTTTTTTGGGTTTTTTGTTTTTTGGTTTTTTTTTGGTTTCTTTTTTTTTTTTTGAGCAAGAAAAAAAGAAAAGAAAGCCAAGACCCATTTGCAGTTGAGATCGAGCTAACTTAACTAGCCAGGATTTTACAGATTTTGTCGATGAAAATTTACACTCAAGTGGAAGTAAAAAGCTTTTGACTGTGAACCTGTAAATGTTGTTGAAAATGGGAGTTGAGGAGACTTCTATGCATGTTTTAAGAAACACACACTAGGGACAGTAATTGTTACCATGGATGTGTGATATGATCCACTTTTATGCTTCTGTATTGAAGAAAGAACACTGCAGAGTGTTACCTATGCTTTCAAGTACTCATAAGCAGAAATCCTTCTCCCTGGAGCCTCACATTTTGCTGAGTAAAGTCAACAGCAATGTGGTAGTTATAGAAGTGCAAGATCAAATTTATATAGCATTTAACTGCATGTTAAAGGATATGACTTTTAAATCATAACTTAAAAAGATAGTTCGAAATCATAAAATATTGTATATAACCAGTCATCCCCATACATACCTTCCAAGTAATGACAATTAGAGAGCTGTTGATAAATGTGCAGAATAACCTACTGAATCTCTGCACAGTAATACAAACGCACCAAGAGTTGTAGCACCAAGATCATCTTCCCCTGTATGTAATAGCCTATGTTTACGTTTTACTAGTGTGTTACTGAGAAACAACAGCAAAAAGGCTAAAAATAGGTATAAAGGTGTTAGAAGAACCAGCTATTGCAGCATGAGAAGGCTGTGTTATATGTAAATGTTAATCACATAAAAACATACAAAAATTCAGAGGTAGAACAAAATATAAGAATTGTTAAATGCAGAAGTTTTATAGTACTGTAAATTGTTTTCAGAGATAATGGAATCACTTAAGACATAGAGATATACATAGTAATTGTCAAATAACTATTGAGATAAAGGGTTTTTTGCCAAATAAAGCTCCATGACATCAAAATATGAGATAATAAAATAACAAACACAGATCATAAAGTATATAAAACTCTGAGCCCATGATGAAGCTGAAAAGGTTGTAAAGTTTGAATTTAAAGCATTTTGGATATGCAGGGTGAAAAACATATGAGGAGGAACAGAATGTCAGAAGGGGACCATGAGATGGTGTAGAGGTGACCAAGTGCAGGTCATTACTGCAAGCGTTTGAATGCTAAATGAAATATACTTAAAGGGAATCCTTGCACAATAATAAGAGAGAATTTAAAAAAAAAACAAAACACTGAAGGCTGTTTTGGTCAGGGATAGGTTCAGTAAAAAAGAAAAAAAAAACCCAACAAAACCAAGCAAGTCTGAAAAATTAATGTGCTATTAAAGAGCTTCTCAAACTTCGGGGAAATATTACTTTTAAACAGTCTCTACTTCTGATGTAAAACTCTTCTGTACACTATGTTGATAAGCTCAAAATTATCACAGACAAGTGAAAAACCTGCAACTCTGTCCAGCTTATCAAAACAAAAAAAAAAAAAAAGGAAATTATGAGAGTCTTGGATTCCTATATGCAAATTGGTGTCCTAAAGTTTTGGAGAAAATATGCCCATCAATTATAAGGCTATTAGATTGACCTGAGTAGATCTAGTATTCCAGACAAACTGTGCAGAACTCACAAATGAGCATGCACTTACTGTTGATACGCAATTTGGAAGAGAGGTTTACTGAAATAACTCATGTATATTTCTGAATAGCGCAAATGATAGGAAAAGAAGAAACTTTCTAATGACACTCTTCTTGCGGTTATTTGGCACTCCAAAGTGCAGAAGCATTTGATTTAGTTTAAAATGCCTTTAGATAGAAATTACTTTAATAGCCTACTTATTTTGTCAGGCTTTGATTGTGGATCTATCCCTTAAGTGGATTTGCAGAGAGGTATCAATGTATAATCGTACTTGTAACAATAATATTCTGAGCTCTTGTTGCCAGTAGTTTGAAAGTTGCTTTACTTGCATGAACAGATTCTGAATTGGTTGTTGCAAAGCTCTGGGTCTCTGGCAGAACCAAACTCTCATGTACATGCGTTTCCATGATAAGATGCAAAATGGGTTGTGTGGGTAGTCAGTCTCCTGGCAGTCCGAAATAACTCTTAGGAGCGTAAATGGTTTCCTTCAGCAATATAGAGATTCTAATGGAGACTGAGAAGCTGGTTTATAAAATAGTGCTTAGTCTGCTATTTCACTTCATCATGCTGTTCCTGCAGAGCATGAATCCTGAGGCACTATCTGGAAAGCCCAGGAAAAAGCTTCCAACTGAGCCTTTTTTCTGGAATTGTATCCCCAAAAATGAGAATGACTAATGTTTACATATATTTCCAGCTATCTCCATATGTAGAGTATGTTGGGGGGGGCGGGGGAGATAAAAGGAAATTCGAGGAATTAAAATTTAGGGAAATCAAGGCAAACTCTTAAGCCTCATCTTGATGAAGACTATAAAATCTTTAGGTATTTAGTTTAAAAACCAAAAGGAGGTTCATGGCTGTTGTGTAAACAAAACTATATAAAAAGAAATACTGTAGTGCTGTTGAAGGTCTATCTTCCTATTTGTAGTTAGCTTTTCTAGATAGACTAATGATAGAGCATCTAAAAAGCTTTCTATCTTCAGTAAAAACAAGTAATTGGGGTATTTATGATGCCAACATCACCTGTTCTCCCAAAAGCAATTTGAAGTTGCCCTTATTTCCCCAGATAAACTACACCCAAAAAGAAAAGTATATCATCTCTGTCTGCCTTCAGCAAATTTCTTTGAAATATGCTTAACTGGTTTAGCAATACTGTGACTTTATCTCTTAAGTATTTTTTTTTATCTCAGATTCTTTTGATACATTTGTTATGATATGCAGTATATAATTGCTATTTTAAAGAGTCACACAGATCTCTTTGCAGTGGTTGTAAGAAATTTTAACCCCCTAAAGACACTCTGATCAAATAAGGTCACACCAGCAGTTACAGTGCTGATCAAATGCACTTTTTACATGCTCATCCACATCTCAAGTATTGTATCAGAGGCTGCTTCAAAAGAGCAGGAGGATGGAAGTTCTTTTGGAAACTTTTGCACTGCTTGACTACAGGAAAAAAAAAATCTTTGTAAAGCAACAGCAGAAATAAAAAATCATAGAATCATAGAATCATAGAATAGAAGAGTTGGGAAGGACCTTAAGATCATCTAGTTCCAACCCCCCGGCCATGGGCAGGGACACCTCACCCTAAACCATGTGGCCCAAAGCTCTGTCCAACCTGGCCTCGAACACTGCCAGGGATGGAACATCTTTGCTTTGAATTTTCTATTTTATTATTTTCTCCAGTGAAAACTTTCAACTGATGCTTTCACTGACCTCTTTTAAGATCTTATTTCTGCTGAAGATGCTGATGTATAAGAAGAAAAAGGAACTATTGAATGACTGCAGTTCTTAAGTCAGTATGCTCCGTTCAGTTTCACTAAATGTGCAGAACCTTAAATATGCTATCCCTTCTGCACCCTTTTTGATCATAGTATCAGGATGGGCCTGAAATCCAGGCAGCTTTCCTCTCTTTTGAGGTACAAATCAAAATGAAAACCCACTGAGAAATCTTGTCCTGTAGGAAGTGCTTGCGTATTTGCTGTCAGAAAATGGAGGTTAGTATTATTGTTACCTTACTCTTCAGGCTTCTGATCAGACTGCTGTTGTAGATGCCATCCAGGTCCAGAAGAAAAATTAATTTTCAGACCTTAAGACTACAAAAGTTCTATGCAAATTACAAAACAGTAGTTTAAAACAGAAAGAAGTGCAACATGTCCAATAGAATAAAACTTCAAGCCAAACTGCTGCCAGATAATCCCTGTAATTTATAAATATGTATTCTACAGGTAGAGGCACCAAGTCACTGTGTTGAATAGATACTGCACAAAGCATGATTTATTCTGGTCCCACCATTGGTCTTTGGCAGTCGGACAAGAGGTACAAGAGGTTGGAAGATTCATAGACAACTGAAACAATTTTAGATCAACTAAGCATCATTCTCCTTCTTCACAAGTGCTGTGCTAGATGCAATACCTTTGTGTTTAAGTGTTGGAGTTGCAGCTTGTAGGAACCCTAGGAATTCCCAGGTGAACCATCCCATGTGTTCTTGCTTACACTGAGGAATGGCAAAGCTTCTGTAGAAATCTTGGGTCCGGAAATGTTTGACCATTGCCATCAGCATCCCACCACCCTTCTACGGGTATAAAATGGTACCACTTGCTTTCTTCATTGGAGTTATAAAGAATAAAGGAAGAGCACTTACGGGACTTCTTGAATTGTTGAACATACTGCCAGTGAGTAGCTTGTCTCTAAACCAATGGAAAATATCCAGTACAAACAGATGGCCAATTTTCATTCAGCTCTATGCTGTATAGCACACAAGTTTTCTCTCTTCCTTTTCACAGCATTCTCATTTCAGTCAGATTACTGATGGGGATATTCATAGCAGTCTCTGACTGCCTGGGCGCTGCATGGCTGTCTTTGTCAGAAGTACCTGTCCTGTTGTTTTGGATGCAGAGATCAATTATTCTCCTTCTCCTTTGCTAGACTGCACAAGACCTAAGAATCATATTCTGCCAATGTTATTATGTTGGGATTCAGCTTGTGAGGGCACTTCTGAGGAGTAAAGGAAGGAGGATGGACTGTTAGGATGTAGCTATTTCCATTTTTATTCCTGAGGTCCATCCTCAGGCCAGAGTTTGCCTTCCTGATTGCCTTGCAAGAGGATATAAATGGTTTTGTTCTGATACACAGGGCTTAACCCCAGCTATACATTCATAAGCAAGTGTTAAATGCAGCAGTTCATTGTGACTACAAACCTGTGTGTACTACTAAGATTTCCCCTACTTCCCCCTCACTAAAGAGCATTGAAAACACTTGTTTATTTCTTCCCTTCCCATCCTTCCCTTTCTGGGACCAGTGCTGTGGCATAATTAGGTTCAGGTTTTAGAAGTTTGCTCTGGTGTATCATACAGTATTTACTTACGTAGTAGAGTGGACAATGTCTGTTCATGCAATTGAAAACCTATGCCAGCTGGTTAACCGTAAAGGCTACAGGATTCTCTTAGGAAAAAGAGAGGCAAAATCAAGTTCCTGTTAGGCTGTTCTCTCAGATGCAGTGTTAGTGCCCTTGTTATAACACCCTACCAGCTGGGTGGTAGTATCTCTTTTTCAAAGCAATTTTCAGATGCTTCCATTCCAAGAAAAAATAAATTCTTGAAAACCCGTTTACCAAGATGAGCAAAGGAAAGATGATTTCAGCTGGCTGTAGTCATTTATTTGTTGTAAATAAATCAGACGTTGGCTACATGAACATCTTGTTTCGTTCTTGTTATTTGCAACCTGAGCTGACAATTAACCTTTTAAAAACTTTCAGTTAAAATCCAGCTACAGCAGTCTGCTTACACCAGACTCTGAAAATGTCCAAGGTTTTTTGTTTGATGGGTTTGGCTTTGTTTTGGTTTTGTTTGTGTTTTCTTTATTTTGCGTGATGTGTTGTATCCCTCCCTGTGGTCTTTAAATTACGCAGTCATCAAAAAGGCATTTACATTCCTGTTAAAGTAAGTGCACTCAGATGTGCCAACAGAAAGTTATGCTTAAGGATATAGTTTATGTATGCAGGTCTCAATCTAATAAAAAATCAGTCACTTCATATTCCTAGGTTTGTGAGTATTTATCATCATAAGCAAGTAGCAGATAGAGGCTGGGTTGAGTGAGAGGGTAGGGGAAGATATCATTGGAACCAATAGAAGACAAATCTCCTGAGGTTGGAAGTAGGTTCTTGCAAAATCCCAGGTAAAAGCTGTTGACAGTTTCCTTTGTGTCTCTAAGTGGCACTGACCTAAACAGCCCCATAAATTAAGCTGCTCAAGAGCAGTGTGTAACAGAACAGACATTCTGCCAGCTCCTCACTGGTACCCAGCAGGATCCTATCATTTTCTGTAAAAGCAGCTGGGTGAGCTAATTGTGTCGCTAAAGAAGCATCAGCAGGCTGCAAGAAATCATTAGTCACTTCTGCAATACACCTAATGCATTATTAGTACATCTAAGCAAAGCTGTCTTGGAACACTGGTGTGGTCTATAGACAGATTCAAGGCTCTGTACATAATCAGCAGATGTGTGTCTGTAATTAGAAAGCAACCATCTCTTCCAGAACCAAGCCAATGCAGAAGAGTTGCAAGAGTGCCTGGAAGCAGGCTCAGCTTCCGTTATGTTACTAGGCACCCACAGCGTAACAGACCAAACTGATCTGGTGTGCAACACATGATCCAGTTCTTTCAAATCACCCACTATCTGCTGTATGAAGTGTGAACAGGTTTTAAGTTTTCACATCAACAGAAGATGATAGCAGGTGAAGCATAATGATACGATGGCAAGGTTGGATGAGGCACTATCCGGGAGAAATCCTATGGTACAAAGCTAAATCTTCAGGGGAGGGGAGAAAAAAAAAAAAGAACCTGTGTTGGGTTTGTGTGGCAAGGTTTTGTTAGCAGGGGTGGCTTCTGTGAGAATCTACTAGGAGCTTCCCCTGTGTCCGATAGAACCAATGCCAGCTGGCTCCAAGATGGACCTGCACTGGCTGAGGCCAAGCCAGTTGGTGACAGTAGTGGTGTCTCTGGGATAACATGTTTAAGAAGGGGAAGAAATTACTGTGCAGGAACAATTGCAGCCAGAGAGATTAGTGAGAATATCAGAGAAACAGCTCTGCAGACACCATGGTCAGTGAAGAAGGAGGGCAGGAGGTGCTCCAGGCGCTGGAGCAGAGATTCCCTTACAGCCCATGGTGAAGACCATGGTGAGGCAGGCTGTGCCCCTGAAGCCCATGGAGGTCCATGGAGGAGCAGATCCACCTGCAGCCCAGGGAGGACCCCATGCTGGAACAGGAGGATGCCCGAAGGAGGCTGTGACCCCATGGGAAGCCTGCACTGGAGCAGGTTTGCTGGCAGGACTTGTGACTGATGCTGGAGCAGTCTGTTCCCAAAGGACTGCACTCTCTGGAAGGGACCTGCACTGGAGCAGTTCATGAAGAACTGCAGCCTGTGGGAAAGACTCCTGTTGGAGAAGTTCATGGAGGATCATCTCCCATGGGAGGGACCCCACGCTGGAGCAGGGCAGGAGTGTGAGGAGTCCTCCTCTGAGGAGTAAGGAGCATCAGAAACAACATGTGATGAACTGACCACAACCCCCATTCCACATCCCCCTGCACTCCTGTGGGGGAGGAGGTAGAGAATTCAGGAGGAAAGTTGAGTTCGGGAAGAAGGGAGGGGCTGGAGGAAGGGAGGAGTTGTTTCTAAGATTTTATTTTATTTCTCATTATTTTACTCTGATTTGATTAGTAATAAATTACACTAATTTCCCCAAGTCAAGTCTGTTTTGCCTGTGACAGTAATTGGAGAATGCCCCTATCCCTGTCTCTCTCTCAACCCACAAACCGTTTGTTAGTTTTCTCTCCCTGTCCAGCTGAGGAGGAGGAGTGATAGAGTGGCTTTGGTGGGCACCTGGTGTCCAGCCAGGGTCAACACACCGCATAACCACAGTGTGAATTTACATTTCGTCAGTATTTTGACTTAGGCATTGGATTGCATATTTTTCACAATGTAGGATAATCTAAAGCTGGTTCATTTATACTTTGAGTTGTTGCTTGGGTAAAGTAGATTGAAAAAGTGCTGCTGTGTCAAGTGGAAAGTATTCTGAATTAGTCTTGACCATTGTATGCTAGATAAACCTTCTATTCTAGATAAACCTTCTACTCTTTTCAGCTCAATAAGCAATCAACGAATCCCTACAGAGATAGAAATAACACTTCTGTCACCTCTGTTCACGCCGAGCTGTGCCTGACTCTGCATGGATTTCCCTGGAAATCTGAATCTGTCCTGAAGGGTAAGGCAGTAATTTCTGGCAGACTTCATCCAGAGTGAAGAAATCTGCTGATTATCTTTGGACAGGCAGTAGATGAATATCTGCACTGTTCTGCTATTGATGTTCAAGCCGTGTCTCTGTGCTGGTTTTGGCTGGGATAGAGTTAATTTTCATCGTAGTAGCTACGTGGGGGCAGAGGGGGGGCTATGTTGTCTGTGCTGAAAACAGCATTGGTAGCACAGGGATATTTTCCTTCTTTCTAAGGGGTCCTTACACAAAGTCAAGGCCTTTTCTGCTTCTCACCCCACCAGCAAGGAGACTGGGGATGCACAAGAGTGTGGGAGGGGACACAGCTGGGACAGCTGACCCCAACTGACCAAAGGGATATCCCATATCATATGACATTATGCTCAGCATATAAAGCTGGGGGAAGAAGAAGGAAACAGTGGGTCATTCGGAGTTATGATGTTTTGTCTTCCCAAGACAAAATTATGCATCTTTTCATTACACGTGATGGAGCCCTACTTTCCTGGAGATGGCTGAACACCTGCCTGATGGGAAGTAGTGAATGAATTCCTTGTTTTGCTTTGCTGGCATACATGGCTTTTGCTTTACCTACTAAACTGCCTATCCCACCGGGGAGGAGTGAGCAATCAGCTATGGGGTGCTTAGTTGCCAGCTGGGGTTAAACTGTGAGTCTCTGACGGGCAGCCTCAGTGTATCTCACTGCCATGTTTCATGCAGGGGGGGTGGGGGAGAAGTTTTTTACATGTACAAGCAATATTTTGTTCTTTGTTGTGAGTTACCAAGATCTGACTGAAGCCTGACAGTCGAGTTTTAATCTTATCATAGAACCATAGAATGATTTGGGTTGGAAGGCATCAAGGAAGATCATCTAGTTTCAACCCACTGCCACAGGCAGGGACACCTTCCACTAGACCAGGTTGCTCAAAGCTCCATCCAGCCTGGCTTTGAGAACTACCAAGGATGTACTGTAATTTTGTCCTGCAATTGCTTGAAGAATGGAAAGGGGATATGACTTTAGTCAGTAGAAGGGACCAGAGTGGATGATGTTAGTTCTGGTTTCGTCATCATGCCCTGCATGTGGTATAGTAGGAAAGGAGAATTTGCCAAAGATGACATATTGAGAGCAGTAGCACTCACCAACGATCAGCAAAAGGAGATGCTCTCAGAGATGCTTGTATAGCCAGTAATATGTCATCTCAGGCATGCGTTTAAGTTGTCAGACAAGAATCCAGGAATAGCTGTCCATTTTCAGAGCAATTTTCAAGGCATGTTACATCCTGTGGAATCTGTCTGGTCCATCAGTCAGGCTATGGGCAAGAGAATAGCATTATGGAAAGTAAGCATATCAGTTGTTGTCTGTGTCAGTCCACCTGGTGAAGCATCAAATGCATAGGAGCACTTGGTCCAGGTAGAGTAGTTGGGACAGTGTGCTGGTGAAATTTAGAGAATCTGGGTAGTAAGTATGTACTCTTCTCATTTGACAGCCTGATGAAAACACATTTTTACTACTGGCTGGACTGTGCACATGTCCTTTTTTATGAGACCTGTTACTGTTTTCCATGCTGTGTGGTGTAACTTCCAGTGTGCCTTTGCAGAACCTCCTGTGACAGCTACTACTTGTCACAGCTCAGTAATAGCTCTTGAAAACTCCACCAGCTGGCACTCCTCTCTAGAAATCCAGTGCCATTTATACTGCTTTACAGCACTTTAGCCAAATTTAGGAGGTACCAGACCAGAACAGTCTTGAAACTTGGTGAAGGCAGAAATTGGACTTTTCAAAGCTAAGAGGTTCCCTCAGTATTAAGATGTTTTTATGTGGGACTGGTCTGCTTCTTTCTTATTAGATACTAGAAATGTAGTAAGCATTCAAGTCATACAAATTTTTTTGACTGCCTTAGTGAGAATGTTATCAGCATTCTGTTTTATTATATGGAAGCTACATAACAGAAATACTGGCAGTACTCTGCATTTGCACTTAGAATGCAAGTTTTATATGGATGAGGTTGTAAGTAGTATTAAATATTGTCTTGTAGAATTTGTAGAATCCAAACTTAGTTATTGGGATAATATTCTAAAAGGCAACTTTCACTTTCACTCTAATTATCCAGTAGTTCTGTGCTCGTCAGCTATGGTGTCACAGCCAAAACAAAATTAATGAAATATAGGTAATGTTAAAATATGTATATGCGCACACAGAGAGTAAGTTGACAAATGAAAAAAATGTGACAATGTAAAAGAACTTTAACAAATCTTGTTATTTAATATTCAGTTTAACAATTGAGTGGTCATACATATGTATATATGTGCTGCCACAGTAAATACTGTTTAATTTTAGTCTCTTAATCCTTTGGCTTCTTATGCAAAAGTTTGCATTACATTTGCATTACATCTGTTAATGGTAGTATTGCAAATACTAAACTTGCATGGTGCCTCCTTCTGGGAGTGCTTGGGAGTGCACCAGCGGGTGCAGGGAGATGATTGTTATATGATGCCAGTTTTTTCTCTTAGCTGTATGGTGAAGCTACAGTTCTCAAGATGCAGGCTGGCTGCTTGATGATGGTGACATGCTGTGAGGAATTGTTTTTTGGGAGCAGTCAGCCAGTGGAGAGTACAGGGCTGAATCTACCTGTAATCCACATTAAGTGTATAAAAGAACATATGCTCTTATATTCAGGCCTTAAGCAGAAGTAACATGGAGAGTACACTTGCTCCCAGTCTTCCTGAAATACCCTGTTCTGTGCAGCCAGCACGGTTCTGAAACAGCCTGCCAGTTGCTTTTGCTGCCTTTGCCTGCTGCATCTAGAGTGCAACATCGATTTGCAATTACTCTCTCTTCTGCTTCTCCCATGTCCTTTATTACAAAGCATAGGCACTAGCTATAGTTGCATACATGTGGGTCTCCAGTACACAAAAACAGAATTAACAGTTTTTTGTTCCTTTACAGAGCAGGGAGGTTCATTATAGAAGAATCAGCTTGATTAGCTCACAAGTTTTCATGTGCTTGTTTGTTTGCATGATATGAAGGCTTTTTTTGTGAATGGGAGGAATGTTTAGCATCTGATTTTACTGAACGGAAAAGATTTCCCATCTGTATAATTAGCCTTATTTATATGATTAGAGTTTATCCACTAATTGCTTGGGGTGTTTTTAGTTTGCCTTCCCTGTATGTAGAATATTCATGTCAGGAAGTCAGAGATTGAACAAGGTTGTTGTTTCTCTGTTTTTCATGTCTCTACAAGGAATACATTTGCTGCTGAAGCACTGAATTGTTGAACGTTATCTAAAGGCCACTTAACGTCAGCATATTTTCCTGAGTGACATGATGATGAATTCTGGAGAAAAAAATGTCTTAGTGAAATTTCGTGAAATAATCTAGTTGTGCCAAGAAATCCCACAATGACCTCAAGACATAACAGCTGCCAAGTATACTGCTTAGTATTAGCCACTCTTCTTGAGGTATCAAAATAGTGTACAGGGAACTCTACAAAGCCTGCTTTCTCTAGCACTTTTAATGTATCTTTTCTAAACCTAATTCTTTGTGTGCAAATGACTCTGTCTTTTACAAAGTAGCATGTGTTACGCTCAACATTGTTCTTTGTGCGTCTTTCTGGCATGATAAGGACAGTGGTGCATCCCATATGTGTTAGAGCTTAATCATTCAATTATCCAGTAAAATTAAATTTATGTGAACATGCAGGTGAGTGAGAGCATCAGACTCGGTTAAAAAAACAGACAGTCCGAACTTGAATGTCATCTAGATAGTTTACCAGGCTCAAATGTGAAGAAATTAATAATGAACTGTGTCTTTTTTTTATAGAGATTTTAAAGATTGTCTAGGTTATCTAAGAATAGCAATGGAATTATGATTATTAGAAAGAGCAGTGTAGGGTAAGCAGTCCTGTCAAGTTAAAATACTCAAAGATTAGCACAATGGAATCTACCAGGCTGATGGTTGCTTTCTTCTCTCAGAGGAGCTAGTTCTCTAAGGCTTCACCATATGCTAACCTTCATCCTTTATAATGCTTTGTTATAAACCCTGTAAAATAGAAATTACACAGGAGTGGTAAAAACTTTGGGTGAAAAAGTTCTGCTCAGTGATGTTATTCCTGATGCTGTAACACAGCAGTGAAAGCAGGATTAATGGTCAAGTATTTACAGGGTTTTCCTGAGGAGTGATGGAAGTAGTTTTGATGAAGTAACTGAAAATCAGTCATTGATACAGCTGTATAGCAATGGTAATAAATAATGTTGTTATAGAGTGCATATATCATATTGCTTCTGTGTTGTAGTTTGATTTACATAGCTATAAACTCCCTCCCTTACTCTTCAAATAAAAGCACACCTGCTTTGCACACGTCCCTCTTGTTGTTTAAGATGATGTAGTACTGATCTATTAATATCATGACTTGTTTGCCACGTAGGTGGATATGATCACTACCATCCATTACCAGTTTTTAAATGCCTCTTGATTTGGATTTTCCACTACTTTTTATAGCCTCACATGTCAAAAGTATTTCTTCATATTCATTTTTTTCATTCTGGAAAAGCCCAGGTTGAGGTGCTATCCCAGTTGTCATTATTTCTTGGTAATTCTTTAGAGAAATTCTTGAGCTTTAGTAAATTCATCCAGTAGGATATGGTTGGCCACAGAGAACTATATGAGAAAATTCTAATATTTCAGGCATTCTCATAGAAACTGTCAGAACTGTCATTAAATCGTAACTCTCTCTGGAGTGTGTCTCTATTTCTTTTAGGGCCTCTGAGATGAGCCTTTCTGTTTTACTAGACTGAAACTTTTCTTTTACAGCAGACAGCTCCCGAGTGGCATATCCAGCTGCAGTGATGTATTTTTCTTCATTAATGCCAGTAGTGTTAACAGCATTGGATTGAATTAAGCTTTACTAAGACTGTAGCAGTTAGGGAGGATCTTCAGATGCTTTCCTCCAAAATACTACAGAAGATAATAATTTGATTTTTTTTTTTAAAGTCTAATGCTTAAGAACTCGCACAGAGAATTTCATTGCTGTCACTGAATTAACCATCCACACATATCACACAGAACTATGAAATAAAAAGGCATTATTTTTTCCTCCAAACTCTTCAAAAGCATGAGTGCCTTGAATAGATGCTCCAGGTTTGTCCAAACTTAAGAGATAAAGTCCTACAATGGGGGCTCAAATTACCCCCTCCAGTCAGACTGGGTTGTCATATGAAATATTTTAAACTAAATGGAACGCAGTATTTCAGTGAGAAGTGATTGGCCTTACAATTCTATCACTCTCAGTATAAGTAGTGCTGTGGATAGTATATTGCGAGAAAAGACTGTTTTCCCCATGATAAAACAACATTGGAAGGGATTATGGCAGCCAGGCTCCTGAACAGGTGATATGCGGCTAGAGATGTGTTCCTCCAGGTACCTATTACAAGAATACATTGAAGACAATGTATTGTGAGGCTGATGTGTAAGCTAGTAGAGCAGATGGATCTGTTTCCACGGCTGTAGTAACTAGCCTAGTAGTAGTGTTGTCATCCTTGCTACTGTAACTACAGGAGTGGTTTGAATAGTTTTGTCATGTTGGAGAACTTACTATCTGTATAAATCGCATGTGAATTAAACCTATGGCCAGCTTTAATTTATACAGACTTTTACAAAACTGTAGGAATTCCACAGCAGGGCATATTCCACTCCAAACTCCAGTTTCCAAATGGGATATCACAGAAATAAGGATTATTTGAAAACCAAAACATTTCAAAAATCAGTGATAACTTGAGCACAAATGATGCTGAGTTAAATCTTTTAAAAAGACAGTGATGTAAGTACAGGTTCTGTAAATGGCACATACCCAATTGCCTTAGGGCTGAAATTAGATTCTTATGTTATCACTAAACAGCAGCTGCAGTCAGTTAAATAGGTGAAAGCCTAGTAGGACCATTCGTTCATACCCTTTCCAAGGCAGTGTCTTTAGACTTTCTCATTGCCAAGACTAGAGAATTCTTCATTTCTTCCCAGTAGATGTACACTGAAGTGCTTCATCTCCCTTCTGCCCATTAATGATTTCCATGACTTTATAAAAGCACTGTTCAGGGTGCAAGTATAGCTTGTTAAAGCAACTCTCTCTTCCTGTCACTACTGTGTTCAGGATGCCTTGAATCTGCTGGTGTATGGTCAACACACTGCTAGCTTTCTAGTAGTGAAGAGTATTGATTTACATACCCAGTAAATACCTTGTAGGCATTTTTCCTTTTTCAGTCATTGTTCAATAAAACACAGCTGAACGCAAATAAATTGACATCATAGTTAAGGCCTCCTTACAGCTCCACTCACATCTCCTGGGGCCTTTCTGTAGCCTCCAAGATTTTTGTAAAGATTTGTTTCCCTAAAAATAATTACATGATAATGCAATTATTATAATAATTCTCATAATTAATTTTGCTATGTTTAAAACTTAAATGAGATAGAACTTACCACTATGTTAATCTGAGGAGCATATTTTGTGTTTCTTCAAATTATTTCTGATTTTTATTTTATTGGTCTTGTTGATATGATCGGTAAACTTCTCAGCCACTTCCAAACTAAAATATTTATTGTACATCAGTAAAAACGTAGATGACAGATGAATAGCAAGAAGCAGCAGACACATGGTTTTATGCTATTTTAAATGTGAATGTGTTACATCTAGTTTGCTAATGTGAAACAATATTGGTAGGCCTGAAGTATATAGAGGAAAAAATGCATATTGTAAATGCAGTTTCTTGTCTTAGTGTGTAGGCTAGACACTTACCTATTTCCCTTATACTAATACAGAAGTTCTTTATTTCTGTTTTTACTTCTATTTTCCTTTTTTAATTTCATTGTCATTTCATGCAGATACTGAACTGGTTTGTACTGGCAGAACTGCATGAAAATCTCTTAGGAATAGATGTAATTTAATTTTTTTATCAGTATTTTCTGCATAGTCTTAGAAAGAAAATTTCTTGGTAACAGTTCACAAGCACTTCTGTTTGTCTTTCTACAGCTTCTTGTTTGATGAGTGGAATGGGCCAACCGATGGGCTTATATGAGTAAAGTTTCAGACAAGCAAATTCTGTAAGGTATGTGAAATATTGACTAAAACACATCTGGTTTTATTTCTCAGAAAGCATGTTTTCTTAATAGCATTTTGAGGATCAAAGAACATTGTAAAAATAAATTATGTGATTACTGAAGAATACTTTCAGAAATAGCATTGGAGAGATTCCACTGTACTGATTCTCAGTATGTATGAAAATAATTTATTTTTTTAAGTTCTTGCATATAGAGAGTGTTTCAAGGAAAAGTCAGAGGGGGTTTTGTCTTTTTGAAGCAGGATGAGTAGTTTTTCTGACAAAGAACAGAACTCAATTTTGATACTCCATATTCAGTATTGCAAATCTTCCAATGTTTTTATGTAAGCTAGACATTTCAGGGGTTTCTCCTGCTACTTTCATAATAGGAAATCTGTTATTTTATGTGAGGAACCCACCCTGTTGTTTCAGATAATTTCTCATGAAATTTCAGTGGAAAAAAACAAGCATTCTGCCCCAGTTCTTAATGCTCTTCTCCATTGTGGGTACTGTGCATAGTAGGAGCAGTTAAATACTTACTTAAGCCAGGGTAATACTGATCTGCAGGAGAAGGTGGAATCAGTCACTGTTTTTACAGCAGTAGCACTAGGAAGCACCATTCTTCCACTACATTCTTCTCCGTTCTTCGCACTACATTTGACCCTATGGCAACCTAAAAATTTTTCAGAAAAGGCAGCTTGAGACTTTTCAGCAACAGGGGTTAAACTGAATTTTGCCATTTTGAGAGTGGGGCAGGGAGAATATAATCTTGTTCTCTCATCTTGATTTTAATCAAAGTGCATAGGATAAAATTAAGATCACAGTGGAACTGAAATATAAACCCACTCTTTCTTTTGTATTTCAGGTTTCTTAAACCAAATCTTTTAAACAGAAAATATCTGACCAGTTTTTATGGCAGAAAAATACATTTCCAAAGTTTGTTTTGTCACCAGTCATAAGGTATTTAAATCTTTACCTTTAGTCAAAAAAATCATTTTATAAATTCCAACTCCATATACATAGATTCTGCCTTTGGAGATGAAAGGGAACTATCTGTACAGATGTATCTATTCCCTCCTGAGAGCGCGCCCTATGCACAGGCACTGGGCAGCTAAGTACAGAGGTCGGTCTGTCTGGGACCCTGAGGGTGATAAAAATGAACCATGTCACCTCTGTCTCAGTTTCCCTGCTAATCTGTTTTGCCTATTAAATCACATCTGTCACCTTATCACCTCCTTGTGCTCTAAAAATTTACTTCTCTTTACTGCTTTTTAACCATTTGTTTATCCATTTGAAGAATTTCTTACTCTATGCCAGCTATTTTTTTAACATCTTTTGGCTAAGGACTTGACAAATGCCTCTCAGTATATAAATATAGCCTGGATTTCTGTTGTCAGTAGCCTACTGATGCCTTTAGAAAGTATTTTGATAGATAATGAGGCATAACTTCCTTCACAAAAATCTGTTTCTCTCATTGCCAATAAATATATTTGTCTGTAAGGCACTCCTTATATTTTTATAACAGTTTCCACCAATTTGCCTGGCTCTACTGGTCTATGATTCCCTAGTTCTCCTTTGGTATCAAAGCAAATTTAAGCCAGAAGTTGAATAGCATTTTGGTGGTTAAGTCTTGAGTTTCTTTATTCTATTGGCAGTTATCATGTGATTCTGGTGTTTTGTTACTGCTAATAAAACTGTTTTGAATGTCTTCTGTCATTAAATTTGATTTGAGATAGGCTCTCTAATACACCACTGTAAAGAGATATTCCAGCATAGGAGTCTTTCCAATCTCCTTCACCAAAAACACGTGCAAGAAATACATTTATTTTTTTCTGCAATGGCTTTATCTTCTGTAAGCACTTATTCTATATCCTCATAATTTTTTGACCCTACAGATTCTCAACAGGATTTGTTCTTCTGTGTTTTTGATGTCTTTTTAAAATTGTTCCTCAAACAGTTTTTGGGTGTGTCATATATATTACACCTGTCAGAGTTTATGATCCTCTCTGGTTCCTTCATCTGGACATGAAACCTCCTACTCTGCGGTTTAGCAGCATCAAGTTCTTTTGGTTTCTAAGTTTTTAGTAGGCACATTTTATTTGTCTTTGAATACT
The DNA here is from genome assembly GCF_004027225.2 of Strigops habroptila. Taxonomy (NCBI): domain Eukaryota; kingdom Metazoa; phylum Chordata; class Aves; order Psittaciformes; family Psittacidae; genus Strigops; species Strigops habroptila. The sequence goes on from NC_044281.2 coordinate 35,783,536, forward strand.
CTTTATACTGTCTTTAAGAATTTTAGTTGTCATTTTAAAGAAAAAGCAGCACTGGTCCAGTACAGTGCTTCCAGCAAAAACAAGAGCTGCTTCCTCTTCTCTGAGTTTCCTGACTGGCCATGAAATAATGATTCCTGGCAACATGTCCCTGTATGTTTACCACTGTCCACTGGGTGTAACTGAAGTTTTCTGCTTACCATCTTGTTGCATAGTTGAGAATGTGATGCTAACAGTGTATTTCTCTTCTTTGCCCAGAATACCAGTTCTGTAGGCTCACATCATGTTAACCTGGCTAGAGGGCTTAGCTGATTCTTAAACTATTCTTTAACATATGATGCTACTTGCTGCTTGATGCAGCTTACTCCATCTTTTATATATGCTCTGACTTTTTTTCAGTGGCTCTGATTATTTTCTTTCCACTAGGTGTCCTGTATGCTTATTATGTCCATATTTGATATTGATACCGTCAGTGAAAAGTGTGTAGGCAAGCTAGTCTGGGAGGCAGTCTAGTTCCCCATTGTATTGTTTAGATGGCTGCAGAAGAACATGTATAAGTTGTTTTTATTACATTTCTCTATAGAACTATTTTTTTAAATGTAGAACTGTTGCTGTTCTTTGCTATTTCCTAGTTGATTATTTCTAGCTTCCATCCTTTATATAAATTATTTTAACTTTCCCAGTGAGTTTTTCTGTACCCATCATCGTTCTTCTACTTTTCAGTTTCAGCAGCTTTACACAAACCTGGCTCTGTTCCTGGGAGGTGAATTAGCCAACATTGTAGCCTGCAACTTTTAATTAAGGTTCATGACCCAAGAGTGTATTTACCTCTTGTGAGGATGATTTGTCATGAGCATCATTTCTAACTGGGGTTCAGGTCACTCCTTCCACACATTGGGGGCTGCTAGCCTGCAAATGTTCACTGCTGGGAACATACACACAACCCTCCTGAGGAGCTCCTGATTGCTATGTCTGTTGTGCAGTGCAGCCTGTTCTTTGGACCTTCAGAGTCTTTAGCTTTCTAGTTGGATGGGCTGCCTTTCTCAGTTCATCCTGTCAGTGCTAGCTAATTGGCTGCCCCTTGTTTCGTTGTAGCTCAGATATACCATGACAGCAATACTTTTTTTTTTTCCTAGCAGGTGTTTCGCAGGCAAAAAAATCTGTATCTGGTAGTTTCGGTTTCCACAAAACATTGAACTTCTCATGGCAGAATCTGGGCTGAACAATCTCAAGCAGAACCTGATGTGTTTGATACATTCTTGGCATTGATAGTGTCTCCAGTAATCTGCCCTTTATCTAGAAGGACACCTCAGCCAGTGGCTCTCCTGTGTCTTCAGTATGTTGTGGTGCTAATCACCTTATTTCTGAAACTTCTGATTGTGTAAGCCATGTGGTTCTGGGTATAACTACCTGATGGGAGGGAACAGCACCTGGGTGTGTTGAATAATGGTTATTGCTTGCATTTGAGTACATTTGTATTGAGGGTCATTCTACTGGCAGCAAACTAAGCATGGAAGAGGGATTAATTCCAGAATCTCAACATGCTACTTAATGACATAGATTAATTTACTGTGGCCTCAGTAGCAAAGAGTTCTCACTGTGGTCAACAGCAGTGTATTGGGGAAACTGATCATGTTGTTGCAATAAAAGAATAAATATCCTGCCATGTTGCATGGGCTAAGGTAGGCTGTTTCTGCCCCATGTATCGGAGTATATCAAGGAGCTAGTCAAGGCAAAATGAACTCTGCTGCTAAAACTCTAGTTACAGTGGGCAGCTCTGCGTGTGTAAATTAGCTGTGATTGCAATTTAAAGGATGTTGCCAATTATGAGAGATGAATGCTGGCTAAAGTGTATTAGAAAGACTGAACAGAGCCTTGTGTCCTTTCAGAATGAAATATTTGTAATCCACCTGTTTAATGAGAACAGTTACCTCAAAATCAAAGTCAAATGCAGCAATATGAACAAATCCAGCAAACAACTTAAAAAGTAAAGTCCAACTAAATGAGTAGATGGGCAGTGTTCATGATTTATTTAATTTAATAGATTTGCAAAGCTAAGTCTTGTGCAGCTGTTTGAAAATTTATGGAATTCATTTCTAAAACAAACCACTTGGGTGATAGACATGGCTGCGATTTCTGTTGTGTCTGTCCCAGGAAAGCCTTTGGTTTTGCACTGCAAACACTCTTTAATAACAGATCTTGTGTTTAGCCTTTTGGCTTTTGAAAACAAATTATTCCTGTTTTGATATCCAGCTGATTGTGATGCAACCTCATGATTTAGCTTTAAGTTCATATTTATTACTTGATATCTATTCCTTTCATAACTAAACAGCTAGGACTGGCAGTGAAATTGTACAGCTGAACCATATATTGTTAATGCCACATAATGCTCACCAACTGCACCTCTGGTGCATTAGCCAATGTGCCTGTATGATGATACTGTTGATTTTGATTGCTTCTTGTACACAGATGTCCTTTTAAAATGTGCTTGAACTCCTGATAGGTTTCCAAGTATTTCCAATTGACACCCTCTCTACAAATACCCATATCAGGGAATATGAGCCAACATTTCCATAATTATATTTGGTCATTCACACAGCCATCACATTTGAATATAATGAGGAAAACTGATTGTGCTAAAGCATAAGCATTAATTGAAGCAAATGGCAAAAAGATGTTTTCATAGTGAATGCATTGATATCTAAGTAGTTTCCCAGCATTTTAATCTCAAAAATATGTTGGGATCTGCCAGCTCACTTACCAGGGAAGCTGCACATGTTCATAGGCTTTAAGTAGTCTTTGCATATTCAAAGGCTTTAAGTAGCAGTGTTACTCAGCACACTTCTTGGGTTTCTTTGCATTTTAGAAGCAGTTACTTCGTGCCTTTCACAACCTTAGCAACAAGTGTCAGAGCAACTGTGATTTTTGTCAAGAGAAAGTACTGTCCTGTAATTCCAAGGAACACATGGGGACACCACTCATGATAACAGTGTTTTACTGGGCCTGGAGTATGAACCCATTTACAGCTCAGCTTAATAAAATCTGCCTGCCCTATAGGATCGCTGTGTAGACTAGGATGTGTATTCAGACTGTCTTCGGCATTTACACAGTTAAAAGCCGAAGGTGGACTTTATTTCATGGGGTTTTCGCTGATTTGTTTGCAGTCCCCTAGATACACATTGTGCCATGGCGCAGCAGTGTCTGAAACACAAAACTGCAAAAAAGCAAAGCAGGGCTATAAAATCCACTTCCATTTGCACATTACAATTCTGAATTGGTTAAAAATAGAACACTAACTAGTTACAAAGAAGAGCAAGTGAGAATCCATTCAAGATTCTGTAAGTAACACAGTTCATATCTTATGGCAAGTCACGTGCAGTTCAATCAATCAGTGTTTCATTTTCCATTATACTGTTGGCATGACAAAGCAGGGAAGTGTTGCCAGAGTTAATACTCCAGCTCTCTTATCTGTGTCTAGAAGCTGGTTCATATTGGCCATGGGAGTGTTTTAGATAGTATTTCCATCATGTTATTGCCCAGTCCTGATTCCTTGGCAGATTGCCAAATCTTATATATTTTTGCTCCTGCAGGTTTTTGGTTTCTCCCAGGGCTGTGCACAGTTTGTTTTCTTGGCTTTTTAAGTGGAAAATACTTTGTTGGGTTTGTTGGGTTTTTTTTCCAGAGAGCTTGAGGATATTTCTTTCTCACATTTTTCTGTATTAGTCTGTAATTTTCCTTCCTTGTGAAAGGAGGTATTGCTCGGAGAGTTCCCAGAAGCTATGGCTACTATTTAAATTCTGTATTGTTGTCTTTCATGTTGTGGGAGGTTTCAAAGGGTATTTACTGGGAGGAAGGGAAAAGAATGAAGGAAACCTGATCTTATTTGGGGGAGTGTTTCTCCATGAGCATTCAAGGAAATAAATTGTTCTCTGCTCAAGCATCCCACCAGGTCCTAATTGACACTATGGGTAATTACATGTCATGCTAAGGAAGCTTAATCATGCTCTTCTTTGAAAAACTGTTTCTAATCCATGACAGTATTAAGGTGCAACATTATTTTTCAATACAAATAGCTGTTTTTTCTCTAAGGTGACCAAATGAGTAACTTTTCATGTTTCTGTCTGCCTTGTGTAGATGTGTCATGATACTATAGTGTTGTAGTAGATGAAAATTAGGTACAGTACCTCTTCTTTCCTTAAAATATGTCCCCAGTTGGAGTTTTCAGACTTCAGCTTATACGTCTTATGTGTGATTATTAAGAGAAAATTTGGCGGCTAACTGCACAAATAGTTAGAAAATGCCTCAAGATATAGAATTATATTTGGATTTCCAAAACGTTCAAATGAGGTCTCTCTCTGAAAGCTTTTAGAAGAGCTAAAAAGTCAAAGGATGGAAAGAAAATATAACTTGTAGATTGATAAAAGACAAAACCAAAAAAGGAATAAAGAGTTAATTTTCACTGAGCAGGGAGACTTAATAGCATGTCCCAAAGAAATCTCATCACTTACTCAGGAAAGGGTAGCAGTAGAGAGGAAGCATTTGCTGAATATGACATTATTTGCAGTAGGAAAAATGAAGCAACTGTGAGGAGGTGTACTGGGATCTCAAAATAACAAGTGACTGAGGGATCAAATGATAAATTAAGCCCAGGGTTGATAATTGCAAAGCACTGGATATTTGGAGAAACCAGTCCTCATCTGTACAAAATAGCTCAGCACTGAGCTAGTGGTTATTGCTTTGGATAATTCTGTGACTTTATCAGTGTGGTGCTCAGTGTTTACATCTTGACTGTTAGATACAGTTCTGCCACCTCTCCCCTCTTAGAAAGGTAAATGAGGAGCCCAACAAAGCTTACTGCATTTTTGAAGCTGTTTCATACAAGGACAAGGTAGACAAGAAGTCTTCCTCTGGGAGGAAAGATAACTGAACTGGTGAAGTCTGTAAAACAGTAAGTAGAAAACAGACAGTGAGTAGGGAAGGATTAGTAAATGTTTCTCCCAGTGGGAAGAATATTTGGGAGTGGACTTAAAACAAAAAGGAATAGTCTTTTTCTTCAGTCCTATAATTAATCTCTGTGACTTGCTGCTCAAAAATGTTGTGGATACCAAAATTTTAGCTGGATTAAATACAGTATTATAAAGGCAGGTTCATGAAAGAAAATACTGGAAGAGGCTGTAAAATATGAAGATACAACATTTGGCTCAGGTAGTTTGAAGGGTTTGCGAGATGAAAGATGAAATAGGCTTGCTGTGGTTTTATATTCTTCCCCTAAACTGTCGCTGTCAGAGATAATGTGCTGTATGGACCTTTGGTCTGACCAAGGACAACAGAGTCATGTCATCAGTAAAACATCAATATGTTACAGCAGTGGCTGAAAACCCCCAAACTCTACTACTGTATACAGATTAAAATAGGAATTACAAGTGTGCTGTAGCCATTCATATAACTGTAGAATTTGGCTAAGTAGCCCACAAGAGAAGTAGTGCTGTTCTAGATTTCTCTGACTCTTTTTACAGTCATATTTTTTCTTTAATTTTAAGGTGTAAAATTATTGCATCCCCTTTCTGTGAAGACCAGTGGCCTGTGAACCTGGTTACAGTTTAGGTTCCCCAGGAGACCTGGAGTCTGAAGGCCTTCTCTATAGAATAACTATATTCTTTCTGCCTTGCATCTAGAAAGTATTCTGGCTATGGAAAGCTGGATGACCTGTATTTGGCATTCTGTACAATATGGTTAAACAGCTAATGCCCTCACTCAAGCTCCTCCACCTCTGTTTGGAACTGTGGTGCTCAAGCAGAGATACTGCTGTCTATAATGGAAATGGAATGATTGTCCTTCTCCATGGAGCATGTTTTAGTTTTGTGGAAATACTGCAACGAGCTTCTGCTATTGCTTACGGTCTTTTCTTTCATAAACACAGTAGCAGATTGCAGTGCTCTGACTGTTAGGACAGAGATACTGATTTCCCAGGAAGGCAGTGAGGTATGCAAAAACGATGTGTTTCCATGGCCTCTGTTAGTGAGCAGATGGGCTGCTGCTTCTCATACTAATTGGACTACTTCAGTCAACTGTGGCTTTGTTCCCAAGTATTAATCCATCGACTTTGAGGCTGGAACTCTCAAAGACAGAGTTTACCATGACCAGGTGTTGAGTGGATTTTTTGTTTGTACATACCTTCCTGTTTGGACATACAGTAGCCTCAAAGACTCCAGCTGGAATCCAAAACTACAACTCATCCTGATCATCTTGCAGGTGTCCTAGACAGATGGAGGTGTCGTGGAAGTGCTTTTGAAGTACTCCTCCATATCTAACTACCATCATTTCTACCTTTTCAATGTTATAATACAGTAGCTGGGCTCCTGCCAGCACAGCCAGCCAGAGAGGTCTCAGGGAAAGCCAGGAGAGAGCATAGGCTATAATGGAGAGAGAACAAACACCAAAGTTTTGAGCAAATGCTTTCTGTATGCCTGGAAGTCTGCTATCATGCCCCTCCCACCCAATAAGGAAACAAATATTCCAATTTTGTAGAAAAAATTACTAAAAGACAAATGAGTAAGTTTAAGCCATTGACCAGGTATTGCTGCGTATCAAACCATCACTGTTAGACACTGATCTGTCTTGGAAGGAATATGAAGAATTCTGTTACACCGTATACAAAAATGCCCTAACTCTAATAAGAGCTTAGCTAATAGGCAAGGGGCTGCCCTTCTAACTCTGTTTTAAAACACGTCATCTGTAATGCCTTCTGGTATGTAATGATTTCCATGCCATCAGTCTGTTAAACTTCAGAAATAGTCTGCAGTTTGGGAATTTTTCCAAATCTGTTTTTAGCACAAAAAATATCATCCAACCTGTTGAAACTATTTTTTTTTTTTCCCCAGGATCAAGTATTTCTTTAAGATTTTGCAGGGAACAAAGCTTCTGACATGGAATTTAAGGGCAATATGAGAGTTGGATGCAGATGACCTTTCCGTGCACTCCTTAAGAAGAGAGGAGTTAGTTGGTGTGAGAGCATCCTCCAAGGAAGCAGAGGTTTGAAATCTGTCATCTGAATTAGTCAGAAGAATGTCCTTGGTCCTTGTCTCCCACATCCCAGCTACTGCCCTAGGTGTTATATATTATTCTTTGTTGTTGTGGCTTTTGCACAGACACTGAAATCTTCATGGAGAAAGCAAATGAGATAGTTGTGTGCTAGTGGAGACACAGGAAAGTGGGAGAGTCCCCTGTTAATACCTAGCTACTAATGAAGTGTAGGACTACACTAGCAGAAGGTGGCTGATACCTGCTCTGGGATGAAGAGTTATTTCACAAATAGGGCATCACATAAATGCAAAATAGAGAAGTGGTGATGCTAGGACTTGAACTGCTGCCACCTTCACCATGCGAGCCACTCAGGTGTTCACAGTTATGAAACTGCTGCATTTATATATATACTTCTTCATCTTATTGTCTTCCAGAGTGAGACTTTTTAAAAACCTACTTTTTACAGGACAGGAAAAAAGCTCTAGCAATTGTTCTGCCTCACATGTGAAGTTATATTCCAGTGGAGAAATCACATCATCAACCTATGTTTAAAATTCTGGTTCTGCCTTGTATTGAGTATGGCTATTATAATGCCATACTTTCTTTCCTCTTTCTTTCCTTTCTTTCCTCTTTCACAGGCAGCAGGAGCTTTTTATATTCCATTTCACTACAGCATGCTGGAGAAAACTGACCTCCTGACCTTATTTGAACTATGTTGGTCAGTAATACTATATAGTCATTTTGCTGTTAGATGAAATGAGCAGCAAGCTGCATACACGGCCCATATCCTTAGGGAAGAATTAGGATTGTGCCATATCTATGCATAGTCCTGGCAACGTCTGCCAATCAATGTGCAATGACAGAACCATTTTAGGAACCTTTATTCCCAAAAGATATTACAGCCATAAGAATCTGATGAGGAATCCTAATCAAACTGCCTGTGATGTGAATAACTTTGGACAGCATCCTGCCTGTCAGAACCCTGGTAATGTGTCACCAAAGGAAGTTGTGCAAACCAACACTACCAGCAGTGCTAGAACAATTGCAGTAGATCATTTGACCAGAAATGCATTTTTATCTTTCATCTGTCAGTAAGTTCCATTAACATAAATGAGCTCACATCTCACTACAAATAGGTGAATGAAATATAGAACATTGAATAAAATGTTGCTCTCAGAGAAATAGATCAGTGGAATTATAGTTTAGAGGAATGCAATGAACTTTACTTGTCCTGAAATAATTTCGTTTGGATCACGGGAGGAAGGCTGGATACTTCAGCAGACAATGCGGTTTTGGTTCAAATGTGCAGGTAGTGATGAACACAAACAGGGATGTTGCCTCATGGTTACAACAGGATCAGATTTTTCTGTGCTTCCAACACTCCAAATATGCTTAGGAAGCTTTTTATTTTTTATTTTTCTCCAAAATCAGGAAAAAGTAAATATGCTACCCCTCTTTGCTTTTTTCCCTTTCTCCTCTTTTCTGTTTCGTAATCTTTACTGCAATTTTAATTGTTCTGCTCAGACAGAAAAATTAGAGTTTTCGTATAGACAGCAGATCTTTACTCTTTCTGAAGACAGTTATTTAAAGCAGAGTGTTAGGACAACATTAATCAATGTTATTTGCACTACACACCCTGTCTAGGCACAATCAAAACTCTGTTTCTCACCCTTCACTAAGAACCATGAGCACTCACAGTCTGATTTAAAATGTTGTTCACGGTAATGTTGTAAAATGCATCTTTCTCCCTACAGCCTTAGGCTGCTGCCACTGTGCATAGACATGTCTTCAAAAGGCTCCTGATTTAAATTCTCCCCAGTGCCTGCAAGTTGAGAACTGTGGCTTGGATGCATGGAAAACCACACTGATACAGTGAATGCCACTCTGACTCTGATCACTCTCTCATGGTTAACTCATGCAAATACTTCAAACACAACCATTGCAACATTATATTTTGTGACTGGTTTATAAAATAGGTCTATCTTTTTGGAACATCTGCAGTATATGGATGATTTTGGTTCAAGGAAGCTAAGTGAGATGGATGGATATAGTCAGATGAGAGTCTGTTGAATTTTATAGTGTTGAATTTTTCTGTTTACTTGAAAACAAACAAACTGCTCTTAATTATTGTTTTCTTAATGAGGGTAATGCAAGCAAAGTGGTTTAGATGTACAGCATATCAAAGCAGCTGTTGAGAAAGCTCTAATGTGTAATAGCATGAGAAGACAGGATGGCAAACAAAGCTGTTAGTTTTTCAATAGCATGAAAGTTACTATGGAGATAAGGGGAAAGAAGTGGAGAGGGGTGTTGGGAAACAGTGAATTGCAGCATCGCTGTAAAGAATAGGAAGGTGTATTTTCAGAGGAAAAATACTAAGGAGCTAGGAGAACTGAACATCTGAGGAATATTCTTCAAGACAGATAGTATCAGAGGGAGAGAGTTGCAGCATTTAGTTAATGGGGAAAAGCCAGCTATATTGGCATGTAATGAGAATCTTGCTTGTAAGCTACACTATGGGTTGTTTTACGTGCTGTGCAACTTAATGAAGTCACTAGGATTTCATGGGATGTAAATTAGATCAAATACCATCTCCTGATCTTACTGAGACAGGTTAGTTTGGTTAGAGATTTGAAGGCCTTTTACTGTACTTGGTGAGAAGAGCAATAGGAAAAAGGGGCCTGATAGCCGCAAGTGGAGATACAGATGATTTGAAGGTGCAAAGAGATGCTGAGTTAGTAGGACAGAAATACTACAGTACAAAAAGCTCAGTGTTGAGACTCTCTTCTAGTGGCTGGAGGAAGGCAAATGAGGCATTCCTAAAGTCAAGACTCATTAGCATAGTAGCCAGAAACATAAGATGAGGTTAGAATTTGCTGATGGTTAATTTGCTAATGTTATTTGGAGTAATAAAGTGTCTACTGATACACCAGAAAATATTTGAGCATTTTTTTATAGGTGTGTGCTGAAGGCAAGTAAAAGGGTTAACACATTTAGGCCAAATCATCACCTATTGGAGATTTAATTGAGATCAACAGAATGTCACTGCTTCCAAGTAAGTTGTGCAGATTTATGTGCAGGTTTGGGACTTGCCTTTTCTCTGTATATTTTTCTCAAATAAATAGCATGTAGTGAAAACGGACATGAAAGGTAAATCAGAAAAACAGACCAGAATATTAATGCCCTTGTAAGAATGATTTCTATTTTGCCTCTCGGAGAAATTTTGGAGGAAAATGCAGCACATTACAAAAGTAGAGTAATTACTATATCAATAAAAAACAACCACCCCAAAACCTGGAGTTAGATACCTATTGAAAATCAAAAATGTTGTGGAGCTGTATCTGAAGCACTGAAAACTACTATGTAAACATAAGTGTAAATCTTAAGGCCAGTATAGGATGACAGTTTAGTCAATAGGAGGTGAAAAATCAAAATGCAAGTGCTGCGAACATCACAGTGAGGCAAAATAATAATATACATTTATCTAGCACTTAACATTTCCCAATTGTATGACCATTAAATAATGTGGAAGGTTGCATTGATCTTAGATGCATGGAAAGAAATAAAGGACATGCCGTATTTCTAGAAACTCAATAGCTACGAGCAAGCTGATATTAGGCTGGAGGGCTACATTAGAGAGACACTGTGACTAAGGAATTATGGGTAATTTAAAATAAGAGGGAATGAGTGCTCTCTATCTGGATTTAATAAAAGATAAGATATACATGGAGGTTAGATTAAGCAGCCCTTGGAAAACAAAGTAATTGGTCTTTGAGGCTGAAACGGTGTAAACTGGAGTGTTTAAGAGAACAAATTGGCAAACAACAGATTATGTCTTTCTGAAGAAAAAAATTAACTGTGCTATTAAAAAGCGTTTTAAGGAAATGCACTGGTAGAGAGCAACCATCACTTTAAGATGCCCAATCTGTATTTACATACCAGCTCCTTCCTGCCAGGGACCCCCATGACAGCCCCAGCACCCTCTTGCCCCGTGGCAGGGTGGGAGAGCTGTGCGCCCCGGAGCAGGCTGGCCAGCAGACACGGGGCAGGCAGAGGTGGGGTGAAGCTTAGACTTATCCTCAGCAATTATGTAAGAGCAGCTGAAAGCCATGGGTCAAAAAGGCCACCTTCTGCAGACCATATTATGCCTTATGTGCTCACATACTGACTTGATTGTGGAGAAAAAAGAAAGAAAAATCTGAAAAAAAAGGTGATGGTCTGTCCAGGTAACTAGAGATTGACTGATCTCCCTAGGGGCTAATTCTTTATATAAAAGTTAAACATATATCTAGAGGGTTTCCTGCATACACTCAAAAAGTTCATTCACTCTCAAACTTGAGAAATAAATCAGGGTAAAATCACAGTAATTGACAGCTCTTAGGTGCAACTTACTTTTTGACATTGCCTGTTGACTTCACTACAGGAGCAGGGACTAAGCAGGCAGCATGCATGACCCAAGCTCTTAGAAAAGGAGTTTGGGGATGAATTTGTCTGTTCACACCCTTAGACAAATTTATTTTCTTAGTTGCCATAAGTGAGGGCTTTTCATAATTGCCATCTGTGAAATGACAGGCAATTCAGGCAAAAATGTGCACAGTTGCAAATATTAGAAAATATGGCTATTATAAAAAGTCATAAGAACTTTATGCAAATGTTTCATCTACAATGGAAGGGCCAGATTCTAATATCATGCATGATGCACAGTAACAGATTTTTCTTAGGTATGCTGGGATGCCCACACTGCATCTGAGATTAGAATCTGTCCTAGAAATGGATTATTGGGCTGTGAAAGAGCCAATGATGAGGAAAATCAAATTTTACTGAGCTTTTTTTTCTCACCCTTTCTACTTGAGTTTTGGCTTTCAGCATAGTTCTTGATCTTTGTAACTTATTAGAAAAATTGGCAATAAAAATAGTGACAAAATGTAAAAAATCTTTACCCTCCTTAAGAAATCCGCATCATCAAATTAGGACAAAGAAGTGAACTCTCTATGACCAGTTGCTCTGAGCAACTATCGAATTATGTCAATGTGAAACATTACCTGAAGCAAACAACAGAGACTCCATTACCGGGGGATTCCCCAGATTCTGTTGGTAGCAGTATAGTTCTGGTGTCGTGGCGGTTGCATGCAGGTTAATGTACTCTGCAAATCTTCCAGTCAGCAGCAGTATCTTAATTTATTTAAATCCCAAACTTATTCTCTTTATTTTCCCCTATATCCAGATACTGTCATTTGTTCTTGTCTCTTAGAGGAGGGGGTAAATGAGGTTTGGATAAAAGCCATAATTATTCAGGGAAAATCACCCTGCGACATTGATTTATATGCAAAATCTTGCCCTGCAGCAGCTTGACAGCTACACAAGGCTAGAAAGGCAAAGGCTACAGACCTTCTTTCCTTAAATGATGTATTTATGGCCCCTGTCTCTTGTCTTCAATTCAGTGACCCAGGTTTAGTGAAAGAAGTTGGCATGGCTATCCCATTCTCATCTCCAGAGCAACCCAGCACTGGCCAGGTAACAAACTCTCCTTGGATATGGGAGATTTGATTTTCTAATGTCACGGAAAGATGAGTGGTGCAGTGAACCCAGCTCCCGTGCACTGCCAGGGGCAGAGCTGAAGAAGTCCTGGCAATTAGAAAGCCCCTTGTAACTTTAGACTTCTTCAGTATCAAATACAGCTGCAGCAGGGTTTCCATGATTTTGGATTAAGAGAAGTTTCTTGGAATGCTATTTAGAGTGCAAAAGCTATTTTGAAGTGCAGAGTGTTACTAATGACTTCCATGGAAATCACAATATCGATTGGTTCTGAAAATGAGGCCCCTTGTCTAAATGGCCAGATATGAAGGAGCAAACCCTTCAAAGTGAAGTGTTTTTTTGGATCATTATTATATACCCATTTAGCATTCAACACACAGGATTCTTACTTTATTGCAAACAAAGGGCTACTTAATGCAGACAAAATTCCAATAGCAGATTCAATGTTTTTAGCAAAGGCTAAAACCACAGAAATGGTCATTGCAAATGTTTTTCTAAGCTACAGCTTCTCAGTTTTTTCTGAGAGCAATACCCTTGTGTCAGTGATGCTTCTGAGACCAACTGAGAGAAGCTTTAAATCTCTGTAACTCACAACTGAAGCGATGAAATTTCCATGGCAAAATGCTTTTGTCTTCTGGAAAATGTGAAAAATATGCCACTGTGTAGAGACAGAGACCTGCGGGAAATTTTTGTTAAGACTGGCTGTGCATATTGTCTAAACATTTGAAAGCCCACATTGTTTTAAGATGTTATCTTTGATCAAGATTTTGCTTTTCAAATATTGTTTTAACTAGCCATCTATCTTCAAATGTTCTGAAAATAGAAGAGTTTCATTCATCTTACATAAATGCTAGCTAGATGCTGTAGAATCAGCTACTTTTTTAAGGCATATGTATTTAAGGTATTCCTTTTCAAAAAGGTTCAAGTATAAAAATTATATATCTGCTCATCTTTCTATAATAATGTTAATTCCAAAATGTCTTTTTCTTTTAAAACCATAGTAGTTTTTATCAGAAACATCATGGAATGTATCTGTGGTTGCAGATTTTTAATCAAGTTATACAGGTTACTGCATCAAATGAAACTTGAATGCTGTGCATCATGAAAAAGTATGTGTCATATCTCCTTTCCATTTGCGTTCTGGTTTCACACAGGGACACTAAGGCCTTTATAAAGACTTAGACTTACAGAGAATTAATATGCTGCCTTGTAACAAATGCTGAGCGCACAAAGGGGTCAGTCTGTACTGATAAATTTGTTTTCATTCTTTGGCAGTTTCAAATTAGCTGAAGATTATTGATGTCAAGTCTCTAGTTCAAAATCTTTTATTATCTAGGCAGTTTTAGGAAGGTTTTGAGACTGTGTTATAGTGTTGCTGATACAGCAAATTATTAGAACGGAATGGAAGATTTTGTTTGTATGATATTGTGAACAATTGGACTTCGGTGGTGAACATGAGGATCTCTGTATCTTTGCTTTTTTATGACCCCTCTGACCCTTATATCCTGTTTAGTCACACAAATCTCCATGTATACAGGATAAATAAATTCCTTCATTGTCATAAAAGAAAGTAAGAACAAGTTATTGGAAAATACTGTGTCATTAATTATGGTCCCCTGCTTCATTATGACAACGTCATGCAGTCACTTTTAATGGAACTTATTATACATGACTCTTCTAAATTTCTTGTTCCACCTCTCACTTGATAACATGCCCCAGGAATGTGATGGTGGAATAGCTATAATCATTTTTCCTTATATAGCCTTAATACATGCATGATCAGTTCACACATATTTGTCCTTGGAATTATTTGTTCTCTGGTCCTGAAAAAGCAGTGCTTCTCCCTCCCTCAAGTTTATTGTAGTGTATTTACGGGCAGCAATATTTTCCTCTCCTAACTTTGTAAATCTAGTAAAACTGGTAATGTGCAATAGCTAGACTCCACTGTTACCACTGTCTTCCTCTTCCCCAGCTGTCTTCCACAGCACATTAATGCTTAAATCTATTTACCTTGAATGTGAGGACCAGAACTCTGCATATTCTTGCAGAATGTAGTTGGCAATCTCAATTTTGGACCTTCCCAACTGCTAGTTTTCATTTCTTAGCCCCCCCACCCCCTGAGTTAATCCAAGATTGACTTGAATTTGTTTGTATTCTATTAATGTATTATTTTGCTACATTTATTTTAGTCAAAATAAGGGCAAACTTTTCAAGAAAAACTGATCTGTATTTAGTCAAAATTCTTACGGAAAACTAGTATTGAACATAAATTTAACATAGAACATGTTTTGATTTTCAAATTTTCATTACATCAAATGGCATAATTACTAATTTCACATCAGTATTAATTTCTCTTACATAGCAGATGTGCAAGTGTTTTCTAAAAATAAGGCAATACATGAAAAAACAAAACAACAGAGCCTTATCAGAAGTTTCAGCAATTTTGAAAGACATCTGTGGGGGTTTTTTTCCTATTTTTATTTCTTTTCTACTTTATTTAGTGTGTGTTTCATTGGTGTCCATGTGTGCAAAGCATAGCTTAGCTTAGTGTAGAGCGCGATAGTAGCTACAATTGCTGTGTAAAGTCGTAGAATATAGTTGAGGTCTTCTCTAGACTGAAGGGAAAAGAATGCTGAAGTGTAAAGATATGCCCATTGCTGTTGAGAGTTTCACTGCACAGGTGGTCTGTTGTCCATTTCTGTCTTGGTCTGAAAGTGTCTACCTGATACAGTACCAGCCACTACATGTGGAAAATAGACTTGAATGAGAGGCGAATTAAATCTCTCTGTTTTCTTTTCTTTCTGTAGCAGATGTGTTAAATCATGCAAATGTTATTCTTTTGTCTGAGTTACTCCTTTAAAATTTCATAAGTTCCTGTGGAAGTGATTTTACTTCAGAGCTGCAGAAGGTGTTCTGGGGCCCTGTTCTAATGTGCACCAATTTCTGCTTTCATATTGGAGCCACTTCAGAGAAACTTAAATGAAACTAAATCATGAGCTTCCTCTGAGGTGAGAACAAAGTAAGTTTTCTTTTAATGTTGGTTTTGTGCCAAATGTTGTGCACCAAATTTATGGTATAAAATCCAGGGGAAATTGGGAAGTAAAAGGTTGATGTTAGATGGTACTTTTCTTAAGTTTACCAGGGGTAGAAAACATTTATATGGGAGAATATTTACACTGGATTTTTGTGTCTGACAGTGGAGCAAGCACCCATGCCTTTTCTCTCCTGGCATTCTGCTTGTTGTAAAGTTAGGTGTATGCGTAATTTAGTGGGCTACAGCTGGAATTCTGTCTATTACTCATTCCAAAACAGGCAACAGCTTTAGCTGAGTCAGAATTTCATCTTTATTTTCACCTCACTAATCTCACATTTTTATGTGGTCATCCAATTTCAAGCTAGGATCACAGCCTAACAGTAAGGAACACTCCTTACCCCTATCATTGTCCTCTCAGTGGGGACTTGCAGTGCCTAGACAGCTTCAAGCAGACCTTCCTGTGCAATATAGAAAAATGGATAGTTACTGAAGCAGCCCAAAGGTAAGGCCTTCCATGCTCCACTAAAGGTAGAAACTGCTTTTCTGTGGCGGTATTGTGGCTACGTGATTCTCCTATCAATTTGGAAATGCTTTCCTTTAGCATTTCTCTACTTTCCTATGCCATTCAAGCCTGGTATGTTGTGATAAATAATTGATATCTACTTTTGCCTATACAAGGCTGGAGCCACACTTCCTCTTAGGGTGACTCAAGCTGAAAACAATCAAGCTCCCTCTGGCAGTAGCCTCCAAGAAGCAGCAGTTCAGTAATCCTTAAGTAATGGCTTTGCCATTGCAAAAATTTTTGAAGCCAGAGTGGCAACTTCTGTAGCTGATAGGGGAACAAGGACTGGAGCAGTCACTACTTCACTCACCTTATCCGATTGCCAGCAGCAGGATCTTTTCCAGGGCTAAGTTCCTCTTCTGTTCCATCTGCTCCCCTTTGGGGCCCTGATTTGCCTCTTAGCTTCAGAACAGCCACACCTGGTTTTCTCTGCACCAACGGGAGGCATCGTGCTGGCTCTCAGCCCTCTCTCAGCAGTCTGGCCCATTCAGCAGCAGCCTTAAGCGTTCAGACTCTGCCTCTCTAGTCATGTGTGGTGCTCTCCTGGTATACGGAAACATTCCTCATTAGGTCTTGTAGCTTGATGCTGAAGCATGTTCATGGCAGATGGAATCTGTAGGGAGTTTGGATAACAAATTTCACAAAAAAAAAAAAAGTATGTGGCCTGCCATATTTCAAGCGTTCTTTTTTTCCTAGATTAGAGTGATATTTGAGTGTCGCATGATTATATCAGTAATTACAGAGATTACATTTTAAAAAAAATATTTTTTTCTTGATTTTATACTTGAAACTAACTAAAACTTTTTTTTAAATCTCCCATGAAATTCAGGTGAGGGATGTACTTGCGGTAATAATTAGCTAGATGCAAGAGTTCATAACAGGGAGCATTAGACCAGACTTACTTTATCTAGGGAAGGAAGTACTCTTTCACTTTAAAAGAAAAAATAAAATAGCATAAAGTAAATCTTGAGGACACTAAGTCATTAGTCATGAAAAAGAGCCTATAGAAATCAAACTCTTATGGATTGGCCAAACAACAAAGTGAATATTCATATCTGTAAAAAAATTATTTCAGGCCAGTACAAATTTATTGAAAACATCTGCTACCCTAATTAGCATACTGAGTACTTATCATCTTTGCTTGTTCAGAATGCCAGACTGTTTCATTACAACAGGAGGTATTGTGATGAAGAGAAGTTCAGCCAGGACTAAAAAGTGGCTATCGCTATGAGTTCTTTTAAAAACAAAACATTAAATATAAATGTGATTTTTTTGCATTTTGTTGTAACAATAAAAAATTGTAGTACTAGTAGTCATATATCATTAAACCTCTGCCAAAACATGAAGTACAAATCTGCCACAAAATTTTCCACTAATAATAAAATTTCAAACTCTTTCCTAATTGTAAATATCCAAAAAGTATCCATTAAGCCCTCCAGTTGCTCTTTTAGTGGGATATTTTGAAAATGTTTTGTTTCATCCTGACAATGTTTGGGTTTTTTTACACTGCCTGCAAGATACAAATTCCAGAGCTCAGTCTGTTAATCAGCACAATCTGTTAACCATGAAATAATGGCCTGGTTATCTCTGATTGCAGATAAACGCCTTGTCTTGGAGAATTATTATTAATAGCAGGTTCAACTAACATTTGTGGCAGCCACAGCAAGAGTATAGCTGGCTCAATCTCTCTTTTTCTTGCATTTTCATATTATTCTTTGTAATTGTCTTAAACCCTAGACTCTGGCTTTTCAGCATTTCAGCTGTTTTCTGCTCTTAAATGTTACAAAGTACTGGGTACTTTCGGCTGAAGTCAAAAGCAACTTTGTTAAAGAGAGCTATGATGTGCTACCATTTAGGCCTGCACACCACTTTCTCACTTAAGACAATGAGGAATGAAACAATGGCTACAAATAGAAGAAAATTTTGTCTCTGCTGAACCCAAACTTCTGCCAGCGTGCTCACCAAAACCTCACCATGGAGTAAGCGGGATCAGCCAGGCAGTTGCTGAGATCTATATCATCTCCACCGATGACTCATTTTATACCTGTAGGCAAATCATTTAACTGTCTCTGAATCAAATTCTCCTTTGTTGCAAATCCATGAGGCTTTGTGGGTTTCACTGTACATGTGCCAGCTGAGGATTTTACCCAAATTCTTTCTCTGGAATATGTCAAGCTGGTGAATGGACTCGGCATTACCCCTGTAATATTAAAGGTTCATAAGATATTTTGGGCTTTAAAAATTAAAGGTAGTTACCAGGCTGATAAAAAGTGATCTTTGACTCCCATGCTACTGCTTTTAAGAATAACACAATTTAATTTTGAGTAGGGGTATGTCAAGCTGACCCTAAATGAGTGCAAATGAATATGCAAAAATATTTTGTTACCAGCAAGCACAAAGGTAAGTTCTGCCGTTGTTTGACAGAAAGACAAGGTTGTGCTACATTTCTGACTGTTTCCGTTCATAGGTCTGTCAGTCAGGGACATTTTAGAAACTTTCCATATTCTAGATTCGGTTGGGTTTTTTCTTTCTCTTTAGGCTTGCAATATTTTATACTACTTTACTGAAGAAAAGCCCAAACTCTTCAAAGTGAAATATTGTTAGATTCAGTCACATCAAGAAAATTTGTACAAAATAGCTGCTCTTGTTATTATCACTTCTTTCAGCAGAACTTTCAGAAGAACTTTCTTGACCTTCAGTAATTTTGCTTATTGCAAATTATGTTATTTTAAAGTAGTGTTCTGTCAGCCAGGGGAAGGACTACAAAAAAACTGTCAGTAAAAGAGAGATGGACTGTGATTCTCAGGTGTTATGTTGGTGTTGAATATACAAAATCACTTTTGCTAGAGCCATGGGTGACACCATACAACTCTGAACGTTCTTGAACTATTGCTGTTGTGGTAGGTAATTAGGTTAGATATAAGGCTATTCTGTGGTGAGAGAAATTTATTTGATTGCTTTTCCCAAAAGTTACTGCTTTTAGAAGTGAAGCTTGGGGTATGGTGGAGCCAGAAGATTGCTTTATTCTTCGATGACAGTATCAATTTTTTTAAAAGTCACATCCAGGCATAAAAAGTGCCTTGTGATCAATATATTACTTTAGTTCTTGGACAGTGTAACTGATAGTGGAAGCTCATTGCTAGGATTCCTTCTCTATCTAATGGTTATGGATATATGAGGAATCCTCTCCTCATATGGGATTCAAATACAGTATTTCAGCTGTAGCTTCTGTCAGCATTAGGTCTAACATTAGCCTCCTCAGATTTTGCTTAGAAGTAGAACAGGCATTCTCTGCAGAATTAACAGTAAAACATTTTATGTGCAGCTGCATGGAGGCCTTAAGGGAGTTGATTGGCTGCTCAGACTCACTTCTGTCTGCTGTAGCTACTTCTTCTGTTGGGGGAAGTGAAGGTTCGCGGATCATATGCTATAGCTCTGCAATGGAGATGGGCTTTTGAAAGCAGGAACGTTTGCCTTTCAGGAAGAACAAGATTTGTAATAAGAGAAGGTCCTGAGTGGAAGTTCAGGGAAACAAATTCTGGATAGTTTGACATCATTTAGGGGAGGTTTCTCAAATTTTATGGGACTGATTCCAGCCCAAAAGAGATGGTAGTAAGATGGCTGCACGCTCTTGAGATACAAGCAATACCTTGAAGAGGTGCAACTCCTAGCAAGTTGCAGTACCTGGATTTGAGTATAATTCCAGGAGGCAGAGATTGTGATTCTTTAATGGATAGTAGACAGTTCACTGAAAAAGTCAGACAGGAGATAATAGCATGCTGCAGAGGTGGGAAGGGGGGAATAAATGAGGCCGTATACTGCATAGGTCTTGGTTAAAGTGCTTCCACTGTATGAAGGGAAAATTGAAGTGGTGATTAACTTAATTACTAAAATGTGTCATTCATATTTTCATACATTGCTTGCTTGTTCTCAACCTAGAATCATAGAATAGTTAGGGTGGGAAAGGACCTTAAGATCATGTAGTTCCAACCCCCCTTCCATGGGCAGGGATGCCTCACACTAGACCATGTAACCCAAGGCTCTGTCCAGCCTGGCCTTGAACACTGCCAGGGATGGAGCATTCACCAGTTCTCTGGGCAACCTGTTCCAGTGCCTCACCACCCTCACAGTAAAGAATTTCTTCCTTATATCTAGCTTAAATCTCCCCTGTTTAAGTTTAAACCCTTTACCCCTTGTCCTATTGCCGCAGTCCGTCATGAAGAGTCCCTCTAGATTGAGAGGGATAACTTCTTATTTTGAGACCTCTTATTGTAACATTACATCTTTTCTTACTGATGCCTAAATGTTTGGATCAGTTCTTTGCTGGCTATGTAGCAGTATAATCTTTACAGGCTGTCGGGGTGGTTTTGTTGTGTTGCATAAGGGTTTTTTGATGAAAAAGAAAACCACATGTTTTAGGAAGGCATTCTGCTGCCCCTGCCTTGAAGAACATTTACGAATACCAGAGAATTGATATGTTAAATGTTGCAGTGCTAAAAGCTTCTCACTGTTACCGTTTAAACTGTTACTTGTAATTAATTAAAGAGCTTAATTAAAGAGCCAAAGCTAAAAGTTCCACAGTCTAATACTGCTGTAATTGATGTGCTTGAGTCTGAACTGAAGCTCTGCTGCTTCAGTAACTACAGAGGTATTTCTTAGACTAAAAATACTGTGTTGAACATCAGGAAGTCAAGTTGTATCAGCTTAATATTAACTTAATATTCTTTCATATACATCATTATCTCCTACCATAAGCTATGCAGCTGTTCATGAAATCTGCACCCAGTTTTGACCTATCTTTAACAGATATTTTATCAAAAACCCCGCAATGTCTAACCTTAGAATTTCTTACATTTACCTCTTAGTAAATGTATACCATCTTTTATATATGTATTCCAGCAGTGTCATGTACATGATCTGACAATTACCTGCATTTAATGCTCCTTCATGACCTTTATGCATGTAAGGAGCAATAAAAATGCACTTGTGACTTGTATGTGTCATGGTCAAGCTTAAGCTTTCATGACTGAAAGAAGCTGAGCTTGTAATATAGAAAATAGTGCAATAACTGCTTCTTATTCTGTAAAATACTGTTGAGGTTGGTTATATATGCTAGAAATATCATTAGATAGTGCTCTGTAGAGGACTGTCTTCAGCCACATCCTTGGAGGTATTGAGGTTCTTTCGTCACTGGAAGATGAGCACATTCCTAGAATTAGTAGCAAACCTATTTAGGTTAGAAAAGTGATGGCATCATAGAACTGATAGCTTTTCAGAAACAAATATTTGAGAGATCTTTAAAAGTACATTTTACTGTATTTCTTAAGTCTCCAAATATTTCTTAGTACCCTCTTACCTACTATAATTGCTTAGTTGCACTGAAATTGTTGCAAGGTTGGCAAGTTTAGCATCAGCCTGGTTCCCAAGAGTGACGCAAACACCTTAATATTGTTGAGACTTCGGCATTTCAATGCAACCTGTGAGGAAGGCTAATAACTAGTAAGAATAAGGATGGTGGAATTTGGACCTACATTAATGCCTGCAGTAGCCTTGAGGGTTTGTGTTTATTGCCAGCTTAAGCTATTGCTTCTAAGGGCTGGCTTTGCGTATTGATTACAAGGATTTATTTTAAACAAATCTCCTCTGATAGCCATTGTAAATCACTGTTTTAACTTTTAATTATTATCTGGGCAGCTGGTTTTCTGAATTATATTCAACGTCACAAGGTTGGTTTTCATTGGTTTAAATACAGGCTGTTAAATGCAAAATGTCTCAGGTTCACCTGATCTAAGGAATAAGAAATATGAGAGGATGTAAGATAATTTAGCTGATGTTTTAGTGAGAGGATGTTAGAGATTAGAATAAGTGAATGAAATAATTCTAGTAATGTATGGACTGACACATTGACTTCAGATCATGAATCACAATTTTTTCTTCATATAATTTTTTCAACTCATGTTTTTTCTTCTGAAAGGACACATTTTTGCAGGCAAAGAAAGGGAATGCTGTAGTGCTTTCACTCTGTAATATTTATCTTGTTCAATTAGTATGAATTTTGAGTATATAAATTTGCATATTAAAAAAGTCGAAAGGTTGGGGTTTATTTTTTTTTAACTTAATAAATCCTTTAAATTCTGCTTTAGTTACTACAAAGTAGCCTTGCATCTAATGTTTAAATGTTAGCTAACAGCTTTTTTTAGAAGATGGGGAGGGCTTGACGTCTAACACAGACATTAGTGAAAATACAAATAAATTATTGAAAGTGTATGTTTACTGATCTAGTATACTTTTTTCCCCCTTTTCTCTTTGCTTTTTAAAAATTGAACTAGGCTAAGGTAATAGAAACTGTTAAAGTACAAAATTTAACATAAGAGAAACATTCTTTCTGGGGATGAAATTGAGGATTATGATTTATAGCTTTTAGCATATTGTAATAGTGTCTTGAAACAATCTGTATTTTGAGAGTTATGTGAGATAATATTACAAGCATTCTGAAATTACACACTCTGTGGCAGTCCAGTGAACACAAATGGTCATTGCAGGCAAAATCACAGACTGAATGCAATGAATGAGATTGTGTATTTGATACATTTTATATTCAAAAGCTTCGTGCACACTCTTGCATACAAAACTTTGTTATGGATAAATAGGGAACATACTTTATATACATAGCAAAGAATTTATTGTTAATCTAATAAAAGAATGGTTACTAGTCCAGGTCTACTTATTATAGAAAACAAATAAAGAAAATAAAAGAATGCAATTTCAGGAAAATACGCTTATCATGAAACAGTTGCAACTGTTACATGTTCCTTAGTAGCCATCCTCTTCTCTTTCGTGTGTTATGGTTGCCCTTTCACATGCAGCTCCCAGTTCTTCATTATGAGGAGAATTTTGACTTTGGGGGTTTCACCTACCTTTCTCCTGTACCCACAGAGTTAACTAATCAGGGTTATTAGCTTTTTCGTTCTTTGTGGGTTCCCAATTTCACTTATGCACAATTCCTTATATATGTATACGTGCTCTTTGTTCACATTATTATCTGTAAGCCAGTTCTATGGTCTCCTTCCTTTTGTGACAGTAATTAACTAGCTTTCCAGTATCTGCAGGGGGCCTACAAGGATGCCGGGGGGGGACTGTTCATCAGGGAATGTAGTGATAGGACAAGGGGTAATGGTTTCAAACATGGGAGATTTAGGCTAGATATAAGGAAGAAATTCTTTACTGTGAGGGTGGTGAGGCACTGGAACAGGTTGCCCAGAGAAATGGTGAATGCTCCATCCCTGGCAGTGTTCAAGGCCAGGTTGGACAGAGCCTTGGGTTACATGGTCTAGTGTGAGGCATCCCTGCCCATGGAAGGGGGGTTGGAACTACATGATCTTAAGGTCCTTTCCAACCCTAGCTACTCTGTCATTCTGTGACTCTATGATATCCCTGGGGCCTCTAGTATCATCCTCTGCCTTTATTTTAAGGCCACTACCACCATCTCATGACTGACAGTAATTTTGAGAGCAATTTTGGATACCTTATGAGTGACCTGGGGATACTTAATCTTAGCTTGATGTTAAATTTAGGGAATGGCCATAGCATTTAGCATATGTTTCTTTCTTGTTCAGTTTGGTACTAATCCTGCCTTCTAGAGGCTATTTAATTTCTAACTCTGTCTTTCTCTACTGAAATGAAATAAATAATTCACCTCCAAACCCAGGCAAAACAATAAATCTAAAATTAATGGTGTAATACTTCAATCAAATAGTGCAGAACAGCTGCAAAACTCCCTTATAATTGGTCCCGGTGATTCTCTTTCCTGGAGATTATCTACTTCGTATATATATACAACATGCATGCATGTATCTCTATTGCTACAGCAGGTTCTTGGCAGGTTTGTTTTTCTGTATATCAGATTAATGGCCTGAAATTTCTTTCATAATGGTTATTTCAGTAATTTCCTCTTACCTGTAATTTTCGTTCCCAATAATTTATTGAACTGATGTTCATATTCAAAACTCTGGATACAGTAGAGGCAAATTATTGAGCAGCTCATGTTACCTTCAGTTGAATTCCATGTTTACGCAGTAACTCAACAGCTTTAGGCAAAATAACGCAACAGAAACTTGTAATAGTTATCAGTAATCAGTTGTCTACAACACAATGAGAATTTTCTAATAGATGGAATCTTTACTTAATTCAAGATAGCAAATCAATTCTTAAGGCTTGTTCCTTTTAAGCTAACATGTGGTTGACAGTTTTTAGCTGGTGTCTTTTTTACACCATGGGGAAAAAGTCTGAGAAAAGGCCTGAGAAAATATTTATAAACTTCCATATAAAAAAGGAGCTCTCATATATAAAATGCCTCATGTTTTTATAAAATGACATGTCTACTTGGAAAAACAGTAATTTAGGAAACGAAGTAGAGTATTGAAAAAACTTAACATTGGGGGTTGCATTTAGAAAACACTTATGTGCCTGTCACACAGCAGACACTATTACAGAACTGTACTCTCAGGATTCTCTGAACTGCTGAGAGAATCATACTCATTTTAAGTCCAGCTTGAAAAAAGCTTATTTCAATAAGATACTGAGTTGTGTCAGTCACTGATGAAACTTCAAACAAGATAGTCTGGAATGGTATGATATGATCTAATCTCAAATCTGTCCCTGTAAATTTTTTTTTTTTTTATTGCATCTGTGTAGAGGGGAGACAATAGTTAGATCAGTGGATCCACTTTACCCCTGCCTGGGTACATATTTTTATTTTAAATGTGTTTGAAGATTTTTCAGTAGCTGTAATGAAGATCCCACATGACTTACACAAGACTTCTGAAATGGATGCCATGGAAACTTTGGCCTTTCTGGTGAGTATATTCTAGTGAGTATTGAAGAGAAATTCATTTCGGTAAGGTAATCAAATTCATGCTGATCATGATATGATCAGAGACATATTTTCCAGATGAAAACAGAAATCTAATTCTGCATGGCTCTAAGATGAATCATATCTATTGATGTAATTATGTCTTGCATAAAAAGATTCCTTGTGAGAAGCAGTAAGCAATTATAGTAGTGGTTTTACTGGAAGATAAAAGAATATAACAAGTACAGCAACACTTTAGAAAATTGGTGAGTTGTGTGTAAGTAAGAATATTTATCCCTCCTCCCAGTAGTGCTTTCCTTTAAGAAATCAGATACCAGAATTCTCCTTTCCAAGCCCAGTTAACTTTGCGTTTCTTTTGGTTGGATCTCTGCAACTATACAGTTTCTATAGCAGTAGGAAAGCCATTAGAATGGCTGGTTGGTTTCTCACTGTTTGGTGATCCTGTTCCTTCTTTTCCTGAAAAGGCATTTTTAAATCCCTACATGTTCTTATTCTTCAAATCTGTGTTTCTGGCCTGCTGAATGGCAATCACAGCTAATAGCTCCCTTCAGCAAACCGTACCTCCTGCTTTAACTCTGTCTCTGGAACAAATAGTCAATTTAAGCTTGTATTAAATGTGAGTTTTGAATTGGATTGTGCGGTGCTCTCCTGTTGTGAAAGCTATGACTTTATAGCACTCTTCATAAAGCCTTCATAATTCCTCACATGTTCTCATTTCTCTACGTTCTGGATATATGTATTCTATAAATCACTTTACCTTTTATAGTCTCTTTACATCTCAAAATAAATTGAAACCTAAAATTGAAGTGCAAAAGTAATTTATTCCTGAAAAATCCAATTGATATTTATGATGTTAGCCATTTGGTACTTCCTCTTTTTTCACAGCACTTACTGTTTACACTGCCATCCTACTTGGTCAGTTCTTACAGCTTAATGTTTATGTGTCATTATTAAAGAGAACAGTAGTCTTCGAGACACTTTCCATAGCACCATCTGTGGTCAGAATTTAGAGGAAAACTTGAAGGAGTATTATAGGTAGTGCAGTATACCTACTGCTTACTCACAGTATCATAAGTTGTGATTTGACAGACTTGATCAGCTGGATTCTATTTAACCACTTGCAGAAGACTGCTGTTCTCAGTTGCGTAGAGGGAACCATATAAGAGGCAGACCATAGAAAGGCTCCCACTTTTACATGGTTACATTTTGTGATTACCTCATTCTTAATATGGTTATGCCAGTTTACCACAAGGAGCTTGTTTCCAAGACTTGCAGATTTTTGCCAGAGACCTTCTTTTGAGAATCAAGGTTGATGTTATGTATATCATGATCAAAACCCTGAGTGTTTTGTGTCCCATAAGAGTTCATACGAGTGTCAGCTCATTCAAACTAATTTGCATTCCATTCCAGCTGTGTTTCTCATGGTCTGTTTGGGAGCATTTTGCTGCCCCAAATAGATGCAAACTCTTACTTTATGTGTTCAGATCAGTGTGTCAGTGAGTATTAGGGGCCCCCATGCAGTGTGCACTTACTGCAGGACTGTTGGGCCTTGGGACTTTGTATTCCTCACTCTGGAGATTGATGAGGGGGGTGTTGAGTAACATTGACTCTCCCTCATTGCTGGTAGTTGTTGTTTTGCAGTACCTATTAGCTCACTGTTGACTGGGATTTTACGTCTTTGTTATTGCTTTTCAGTAGTGTTAGTCATCTTCAAAGCCTCTGGTGCATCACAGCCCAGTACCTTTCTGAATTGAGCTCATCCTAGGGCACCAGTTGCAGAAGTCATCAGAAAACTTTGTCAACCTTGGCGTTGTCTGCGGGTAGCCTCAGGCACAGGATTTATTACAAGGTCTGTCTCTTCAGAAAGCAGAATAGACGTTTTCTCTTTCTGCCTTTTGAATCTTACCAAGAAAACCAACATTTCGGCTCAGTCAACATATTTCTGAAGTCTTCATAATACCTTTTGGGATATTATCAGAACCAGCTTCCTCACTCGCTTGTGATCTTTATAGACATCACTGCATAGCATATGTTTATATCAGTCTGTTCCCATCACTACATTCTATAATAGACCCTGCTGATACATACATTAGCTTCCAGGCTTACTTTCTTCAGTATCTGATTGAAGGCAGTCTGCCTTTTCCACTGAGATTTCACCAATGTTGCCATCTGTCTAAGCTAGTCTGTAGTTTGCTGGGTTTATATTACTTCTTCGGTTTTCGGTCCACCATCCAGCTTTGCCATAGTTATTCCCTACTTCGCAAGATTCTCCCTCTCTTCTGAAAGCATCGAGATGTATTTTTCTTCTAGTACAGCTTCTCAGGTAGTCCTTCCCACTGATCTCCCCTTTTAATCTGAATGTGTTTCTCAGTTTGGAGGCTTCCAGGAATTGTCTGGTGCTGCAGGGGTCTTCTGTCAGCTACTTCATAGCTGCTGGTCCATCTCCATGTGACTGGCTGAAAATGTCCTCTTTCCATTGGCTTTCTGCTTTGCACTAACCAGCAGAATAGGTCTTCTGCCGTCTGTGCTTCCTAGCTGCCTTCTTGCTTCCCAGCACAAATGAAACAACCCATTTTTAAAGCTCATGTAATCTACTATTTCAGGAGAACATACTTACCTTTCTCACTGTACTACTATTTTTTTTTTTTACTTCAGGCTAATCTAGGGCATTGGTTCTGGCTGGACTTCTCAGCAGCTCAAGTAGAGTTGCTTAAATGAAGCCTGGCTATTGCAGGTGACAAGTTTGTGTAAGAAAGATGAACTATGTGCTTTGCAAAGACTCTGGTACTGAAGTGCTGCAATTCCAGCTAGTCTAATATGACATTTATTGTGTTTTTACGGATATGACAGAGAATTTGAGGGTGTTCCTAGGTCTTTTGATTTGGGCTGGAATTTCATGCTGTGTATCTGGAGAATTTGGCATCCTGCAAATCGTACCATTCATGTGTCACATAGATTTCCAGTGCTGTATGTGAATGTGATGAACTTTGTTTCAGATTTTTTAGCAACCATTGGACCTCTGAAAATTTCAGCAGCTGCTTACCTTTAGCTGGAGATGAAGCACATCTTTTTTCAGTAGTTTCCCATTAGAGCCGTGAATGCTAGTCACTAATAAGTAAAGAGAACTGAAACAGATGCCAGAAAATAAAAATAAATTGATTTTATGCATAACATTAACAAGGCATTTTATCTTGGTGACAAACAGTGCTATCTTAAGTAAGCATTCATTCGACCTAGTGGCTTTGATATCAGTTGCTATTAATATCCATGTAGCACTCATTAACAAGTCTGCAGCTTTCAGGGGTTTAGCTGAATAGTAAATAAAACTAGGTGTGAAAATAAACTGACCTGTAAGCAATAATTCTCTGGGGGAGGAAACAAACAAACAAACAAAGTAACTCCACAGAAACCCTGCAGGAAAATATATTAAAGCTAGTCCAATATAATACAGGAGATTAATAACCTAAGGGGTTTAGTGAATACTGTCTAATAAATAGAAAATAGATATTAATGATGAAGAGTTTCTAAAAGTCTAATCGTCTCAGATGGGATATTTAGAATAAGTTTATGGAAGTCCTGTTATGTGGCCATAGGAACAAATCAAACAATAAATGGATGACCAGCATAAATGCATAATTAATGCTGTGCACTGAAATGAACTGTACCAAAGCAACTTTCATGTTCCCAGAAAATTGAAGGAATTTGCAATACAGAGCTGACAAAATAGCATTTGCAAATGTTTCTACTGTGTTGGAAGGCTGAAAAGATACTATGCAATTCCCCTCGATTACAAAGTAGGAATTGAAATAATTTCAGTGCCTTCCCTCATTTCACCAGCTGTGTACCTAACCTGGCATAAGCCCATAAGCTATCTTTGAACTTCTTCCTCTGAAAGTTACTCCAAAATTCTTGTTTGGTCTGTATTATCAGATTCCCAGCTGTATCAGAAGCCTTGAGTCAGTTTTTATTTACATAACAGGACAGTTTTTTCTTCTTCTTGCGATATTTCTATTTGAAGCTGTATATGTTTGGTTTTTTGTTTGTTTTTTTTTTATTAACTACAGTAAAATTCAATAGCTGGATCAATGCCATTTCATGTCAGGTAAACCGACAGTTCAACACGTTTTTTCATTTCCATTCTTTAGCTTACTATTGTGATGGTACTAGTTGGAGAAGGAACATTTTAATTATTGAAGCTGTGATCAGTTCTGATGGTGCTAGGAAAAGCTAGAGCTTTACTTCTGTTTGTGGCATTCTACATGTAACTCAGCTATCAGACAAGGAATCTGCATTAGAGCTCATTGGAGAGATCTCTAAGTAAACAGAAGCATTGATTTTTTTTTTCGTGTTGGTTGGTTGGTTGGGGTTTTTTTGATGCAATAACATTAGGATGGTTGAGATCTAACTATTGATTCACAGCCTAATCCTTTTAAGTAACAGTCTGTGGAGAACTTGAAATTAAACAAAGCTGTTCAAATTTTTATTTAATGAACAGTAAAACAGTATTGCATAAGAAAGGTGATTAACCTGATGCCTGTTAATGTTGATGGCATGGTCCTTTCAAAGTAAGTGTCAGACTCACTGTGGTCCAACCAGAGCAGGATTTTTCTGTTTGAAACAGAAAAAATATTCAGTGTTCTTACAAGCAGATCTGATCCAGCTCCATCAAAAGTCAACATTTTTCGAATTCTGTTTAATCTGATTCCTATTCTGTAGCCAGTATTACACTAAAATGGCAATTCTAGTGCTCCTTTAGAGTATAACATAAATGGTCATTGGCATCGATGGACTGAGATTTCTCCTCTGAGGTTTCTCACCAGATAGTACCTCTATGAACAAACTCTCTGTTATGATATGAAACATCAAACATCAGAGAGGCAGGATTGCTGACAGCACTGCAGTATTGAAGACATCTGTCTGATTCATAGATACATTATATTTGGTTTCACAAAAGCCAGGGAATGTCAGATCATACAAGAATCAGTTCAGACTGCAGAAGTTCAGCATGGTTATAACTCCAGGGCATCATTTACATCCCTCAGTGACATAAACATGATCTCTGATCACATGTTTGCTTTGAAGAAGCAGCATATATTTGTTGCTTCTTCTTCGCTGAGTACATCTCCAAAGACATACAAACTGAACCCTGCAGAGTTTGTTAAATTACCAGTTCCTCATTATTTTTATATTATAATAATACTCAGGGTATTTCTGTGGTCTCTGCTTGTTTCTGTGGAATTCATCTATGCACATCAGTTATAGCGGAAGTTTGCCAGTTTCCGACAGTTGAAAAAATATCTGTATCTCTTTTCATACCTTAATCTGACAGGTGTTTGTGCCTTCATTTGAAAGAAGCAGCAGAACCGTAAGACAAATTAGTGTCTGTTTAACTCATTGCTGAGTGTGCTGGGCTTCCTTGCAGTAGCAACAGTGTAATAAATCTTTGGACCTCATCTTCTGTAAAAGCAATGCTATTTTCCTTTTCAGTGACCATCATCATCTCATTGTGTTGCATCTCATCAAGCAACTGCCTCAAAACAACAGAAGAATATTTTTAAAGGCCTGCTGAGTGAAAGTAGTTTTAAGTACTTGTGTGGTCTTTTATAGGCAGTGCTACATACTTGGAAAGTGATGATTTTAGACAAACTTACGTATGTTTTTTTTTTAAAGGACATAGTAAACAATTGTAGAGCTCATAGAATAGATGACCAAAGATAATAGTGAAAGTGCAGAGTATAGATATTAAAATTACTGGATAATTATAGGCTATTTCCAAAATACTACTTTTTTTTTTTTTTTATGACACATTGGTATTAGTTGGGTTTTCCTATTTTTCTGTGAGCAGTGGAGAAAAAAGAGGAAGGGGAAGAGGCATGGAGAATTCCTATATTCTAATGCAATGATTTGGGCTCTTAACAGTGCTTTTATGCCATGCTAACACTTCCACCTTGAGAAAAAAGACAGGGAAACCACCTTTTAACAGAGAAATGGAGGCCTTCAATCTCATAATTTCAGAGAAAGCTTTCTAAAAGCTCTTTCTAGACAGGATGGAAGAATTTTAAAATTACCATAAGGTGGATCTGTCATCCTTCAATCTGATTTAGAAGTCACTTTGAGAAAGTAAAGTACTCCATGAGATTTGTTACCTTACATTCTAGCAGATATCCTGAGAAAATTCATCTAGTAACACAGGACTTGGAAGAAAGCTTGTACAGCTAATTTGTAACCACTCCAAATACCCCCGGGTGAAACAGTGCTCTGGTTTGGGAAGACGACTGGTTGACAGTCCCTTTTGAGTAATCATTCACTAGCTGGGTAGCCACATTTCTTTTCAATGGCTTACTTCCTACACCTGGAAGTAGCTTCTCTTTCGCAGCAGTTTGTTGTTTAACAAGATATAAATACTACTCTGAAATGCTTTCATTATGATAAAATTCTTTTAAATTGCGTGATTTTTCTTTGTTTTACATTAGGTTTGTGTGTCCTATAGAGCACTGGGGCTGAATCAATGTCATGTGATAAGACAGATGTTATCACTGCTCCTGCCTACACTACTGCAGAATCTGCACAGTGAGCGGAAGAGGAATGTCAGGAAGATAACTAGTTTCATGGTTAAGGCAGTAAAAAGCTGCTTCAGAGAAACAGACTCTCCCTATATCCCATATCAGCCTATGTCACAGCATTCATATGTAAGCTAAGCAAGTAATCTGAGCTGTAATTTTCATTTTCTTGACTGCATACTGTTGACCTCTCAGGTGGCAACCTTTAAAGTCAGGGTTATACTTTTGGGAAGCACCAAATAGAAAATGCATCAGATGAACAGTACACCCTAGATACCGGGGCCAGTACCGTAAAATATCTTCATTAATGATGAATGCCCGCTTGGCAAGCTTGCAGAAGGCATACAGAACTGGGAGGACAGGGTGTGCTGCCATTCTGAGCGACCACAACAGGGTGGAGAGATGGGTTGACAGAAACCTCATAAAGTTCTACAAAAATGAAATGTATTTACAAGCAAGTGAAATCTTGTGAAGTTGAGGAAACAAATCAATATAGGGCAGTATGAAAAACGCTGTCAGTAGTGGGCAACCATTTTTTTGGAAGGGAAATTCACTGCAAAACTGGTGATTTCTTGAGACCTATTTGAAACTCATACTGCAGTATGTATGCTTGCTTTTGATACCCTAGATTTTAGATCGTAGAATCACAGAATAGTTAGGGTTGGAAAGGACCTTAAGATCACCTAGTTCCAACCCCCCTGCCATGGGCAAGGACACCTCACACTAAACCATGTCGCCCAAGGCTCTGTCCAGCCTGGCCTTGAACACTGCCAGGGACGGAGCATTCACAACTTCCTTGGGCAACCTGTTCCAGTGCCTCACCACCCTCACAGTAAAGAACTTCTTCCTTATATCTAACCTAAACTTCCCCTGTTTAAGCTTGAACCCGTTACCCCTTGTCCTACCACTACAGTCCCTAAGGAAGAGTCTCTCCCCAGCGTCCTTGTAGGCCCCCTTCAGATACTGGAAGGCTGCTACGAGATCTCCACGCAGCCTTCTCTTCTCCAGGCTGAGCAGCCCCAACTCTCTCAGCCTGTCTTCATACGGGAGGTGCTCCAGCCCTCTTATGATCCTCGTGGCCCTCCTCTGGACTTGCTCCAACAGCTCCATGTCCTTTTTCTGTTGAGGACACCAGAACTGTACACAGTACTCCAAGTGGGGTCTCACGAGAGCAGAGTAGAGGGGCAGGATCACCTCCTTCGACCTGCTGGTCACGCTTCTTTTGATGCAGCCCCGGATGTGATTGGCTTTCTGGGCTGCAAGCGCACACTGCTGGCTCATGTTAAGCTTCTCGTCAACCAACACCCCCAAGTCCTTCTCCACAGGGCTGCTCTGAATCTCTTCTCCATCCAACCTGTAGCAGTGCCTGGGATTGCCCGGACCCAGGTGTAGGACCTTGCACTTGGCTTGGCTGAACTTCATGAGGTTGCCATTAGCCCACCTCACAAGCATGTCACGGTCCCTCTGGATGGCATCCCTTCCCTCCAGCGTATCAACCGAACCACACAGCTTGGTGTCGTCGGCAAACCTGCTGAGGGCGCACTCAATCCCACTGTCCATGTCGCTGACAAAGATGTTGAACAAGACAGGTCCCAACACCGATCCCACCACTCTTTACTGTTTTCCAACTGGACATTGAGCCATTTACCACAACTCTCTGCATGCGGCCATCGAGCCAGTTCTTTATCCACTGAGTGGTCCATCTATCAAATTGATGTCTCTCCAATTTAGATACAAGGATGTCGTGCGGGACAGTGTCGGAACGCTTTGCACAAGTCCAGGTAGATGACATCACCTGCTCTGCCCCTGTCCATGAGTTCCGTAGCCCCATCATAGAAGGCCACCAAACTGGTCAGGCAGGATTTCCCCTAAGTAAAACCATGTTGGCTGTCACCAACCACCTCATTTTTCATGTGCTTTAGCATGCTTTCCAGGAGAATCTGCTCCAAGATTTTGCCAGGCACAGAGGTGAGACTGACTGGTCTGTTGTTCCCTGGGACTTCCATATTCCCCTTCTTGAAAGTGGGGGTTATATTACCCTTCTTCCAGTCATCAGGAACTTCACGTGACTGCCATGATTTTTCAAATCTGTTGGACAGTGGCTTAGCAACTTCATTCACCAGCTCCTTCAGGACCCGTGGATGGATTTCATCAGGTCCCATGGACTTGTGCGCATTCAGGTTCTTAAGATGATCTCAAACCTGATCCTCTCCTACAGTGGGCCTAAGGTCTTCATTCGCAGAGTCCCTGCATCTGCCTTCCAATGATGTGGTCAGAGCACTTGCCAGTGAAGACTGAGGCAAAGATGTCGTTAAGAACCTCAGCCTTCTCCAAATCCAGGGTAGCCAGTTCTCATCACACCTTATCATCCAATACCGATAGGCTTTTTGTCCCATCTTTTCAGGTGCATGCATTTCATTATTTTGTCAGGATGTACTGGAAAGTTTCCCTTTTCAGATTTTCAATACTAGTAGCAATAATCACATGTGAAATACTTGAAAAGGGGTTGTACTGATAACAAGAGGCCTTTGCAGTTCCCCTCCCTCATAAGACTCTTGAAATCTATAGTAGTGACTTCCAGGAGAGGCAGACCACAGAGAGGTTGCAAGGACTTCTTCCCTTGAGTAGTTTTAAAGAACTAATCAAAAAGAACTCCTTGAATATGAGCTGTTTCTAGATTATTTTCATCTAGAAGTAGAATACTGGTGAGTCAGCAAGAAAAAAAGTCTACGTAATCTAAAATCTTTACAGTATTTTTCAGATCTGCTCCTGGGCAAATAGTCCCACTGTACTGGAGGAAAATTAATAGAAAATGGCCTATTAGTGTCTTTATTTATAGTTCGAGACTCAACAACTCAGTGATTTATATTTTCAATTTAATCACACCAACTGATGTAAGAAATAACTGGAATGCAGGTATGACCTTGCTCAAGCAGACTGTATAAAATTCAATGTAGCAAAGCTTGTATATTGAAAATTGTGCTGTAATAAAATGTTTTTCGCATTGTGAAGCTTGCCAACTATGTCAATACAATCTAATAGTTTAGGCAAATTACACAACTAAGGAATTAGAAATGTAACTGGAAAAAGGAAACATAATACTGGGTTTGTGGCAAGAACTCATTTTCTACGATAAAACTAATTTGTAGTTTGATCTTTAAAGCAGAACACAAAAAGAGTACTGAAGCACTTGAAAAGCAAGGCCTATTATAGAATAAAGGAAGTGTGAAGACAAATAGTCTGACAGCAGCCTAGACAAGGGCAAAGGAACTCTTTATTGGTCATAGTTAAACACTGTATTCTTGAGAAAATAATTTAATCACTTGAAATAAGGAGCTGATGAAGTTCTTGGAAGAGAGAACAAGAAATAGTTTAATACAAAGTTCAGGTTTAGAACTTTCTTTTAATTGACTGTATTTTTATCTTCACTTAAATCTTCCTTAATGTATTCAGGCAAGAGAGGAGAGGTACTGAACTAGTGGAAGGACAGAAATTCAGCTTAAAAAATACAGTTTGTTATTAAAGAGTTTCCTAGGCTCCATGTGCTTATACTGAAAAGAGAAACGAGTGTGAGCAACTTCGTGCTGTAAGCACAGGAAAGTGGGCCCAGTGAATACCCTCCTTGGAACAAACTTCCTGTCTCATGTGGAACATGTGCATGGTCTTCTGTAGGGAAATGAGGCTTTCTTCTGCCTGTGCCCTCCACCAGTGCAAGCCAACTCTTAGCTGGAAGTCATGCAAGTAAGTGCTTTAGCTACAACCTTATGATAACCA
Source organism: Strigops habroptila (assembly GCF_004027225.2). Taxonomy (NCBI): domain Eukaryota; kingdom Metazoa; phylum Chordata; class Aves; order Psittaciformes; family Psittacidae; genus Strigops; species Strigops habroptila. Next base: position 35,818,890 of record NC_044281.2, read on the forward strand.
AGATTCAGAGCAGGCTTATGTCGAGCAGGCTTGGAGCCCAGGAAAGTTGTTCTTGTGGTACTGCATGGACATACCTCTGTACTGCAAGGATGTTATGTGTTCCCATTACAATTTCCTTCATTTCTCTTTTTCCATCCAAGAGTGTTTAGCAGAACAGCTTGGAGTGATGTTGTAGCTCATTCTAATGATTGTGAAGACTGATGAAGTAGGTGGGGAGCAGTTTCTGATATACTAGTCTGCTGCATTATGTTCCCTGTCAGTGAAAGTGTAACTGCTTTTCAGAACCAGCTTTTTGGCCCAGGATGTCTATATGAGGCTTTTGTCTTTCACTCTTGATGAAAGGACTTCTGGCAGGACATTAAGCATTTTCCATTGAGTAGAACCGAGTAAAACCTACTCATTCCCTAGAACAAGTGAAGGTCATATCGAAATAACTAACTGAAAGTCTCTGAGTAACCAAATGTTTCCACTGGTGTTGGGTACTCTATTAGTAAAAAGTAGCTTCAGGAATCAAAGAAAGGATGATTGCAATGGTTTGAGGTATTTCTTACTAGCAACAGTGACTTTTTTGGCAATCTCCTCATTTACACCTCCATGTTGGGAAGAAGAGGACCTAAGCCATTCAGTACAATCATCTTTCATACAAGTTAGATGTGTTTTTTCCAAAGGATAACTCCTCTCCTGGTACATCTCCTCATAAAAATGTAAGCTCATTAATTTGTTAAAACACCCTAGTGGCCTAGCGCAAGTGCAAGAGGGTATGATTATTCCTGAGTTATTAAGGGAAGGATCATTTAGATGCAGAAGTTCACATTGCTTCATTGAAAGTGATTGTTGAAATAGGTTTTTGGTCTATTAGGCTCCTCACTAATCTTTTGGGGGACCTCATTAATGTGCTTGAATGATAAAAGACATAAGGATAGCTTTCATCAAGTGACATTGTTAGTGGTGCATATCATGCATGAGATGCATTATAAGTTATGTTTATGATATGAGAAACCTTGTAATAGCATCTGATGTACTGCATAAATCATTACATTTTTGAGACATGATAAATGCAGAGAAATTTAATTCTGGGACAGTTCTTAACAAAAGAAATCAGTGGATTGTATGCTTTTTTTTTTTTTTTTTTTTCTTTCCACTTATAAAGTATGAGTGATGTACTCCCTTCCCTTTTCCCACACTACAGATCTTGAAGTACAGGGCTTGAGTGAAGAGCAGCAATGCTGAAGTGCTTTGGCCTATGTTCTTTGAGTCAGGTAGAGATAGTTAATCACATGTTAGAAGTGAGTTTTAGGCTATGGTTGATGCCACATGTTGAGAATTAGCTTTCAAAAAATTGTTTAAGAGAGGGCACAAGTCTTTTGAAAAAATAAAACAAAAAACCACAACAGAGACAGCATGCCAGAGAAGTGTATTTTAAACATCCTGTTTGTTCAACAGGTAACTGGTGAGAGAACTCAGCTGAATATATTTGAAAGAATTATTATTCAGCACGTGAAACCCTTTCATATGGACTGTTTTCCCAGTTTGAAATCCGATTATGTATCTTGGAAAGATGAAGAACACTTGGGAGTGCTAAAGGTGGCAGGGAATATAGGACATCACAAATTTCTGTTCAAGCATATTTTTCTCTATTTACTGTATTTCACTTGTGCTTTTATAATGAACTGACAATTTTAAAAAATTTTTGCTTGTCACTATTTATTTGGAACTAAATTGCTAAGGAGAAACCTCTAACAGCAGAGTCCTCAAATCGATTTTTTTTTTTTTTTTTTAATCCAGGCAAGTATGCTTACAAACCCAGGGTCTGCTCTAACAGCCCGTATTTACAGTTCTTACCCATCTAATGAGTAGTCCGTCTGTAAGCTCAGCCGTTAAATGTCTGTAAAAGACATGTAGAAAGAGGTCTACACAAGCTGCAGAAAAATATTTTAAAAGAATCCATGAAATACATATCTCTGATAAAACAGTCCAATGTACTGGGCTCATCTGCTTGAACTCCATGTGTTTATTCAAGGACTTGCAATTGCTTAAACCTCTTTCATCTCAAAGATAAAACTGCTAATAAGTTTTATTAGCAGCATCCCCTGCAACTGGATGTTCAACCCATAATTCTCATCTAATCTTGTATGTTCATTGATACAGAGAGATTATGTTACAGTGTTGCAAGAGGCAGCATGTAAAAGCTCTGCTGCTGAAGTAAGGAAGGCATTCTTTCTAAGCTAGAGTCTAAATTGAATATTGGCCTTAAATATAAATCTATAAAAAAATATAAATTTAAATTAAATTTAAATAGAAATTTAAATATAAATTTATAAAAAAATATGAATTTCCCCTATGTCAGGAAGTTTGGTTTTTGGTTTTTTTTTTTCATATGAAGAATAATTTTGGTGATTCTCACACTGTTCTGAGGAATGAATGAGTGAAAGCGGGGAGGTAGGTTGTATTATCTGTTTGGGGATGATATTACAAACAGGCACAAAGGTCTTCATCCTTAGTGAAAAGGCCATAGAGAAAATAGTAGGATAGTCCAGGAGGAAAGAAGTTTGGGCAAAGTTTCCAATGGTTTCAGTAGTTCTGAAGCTTTTTCTCATGGGCAAGGCTCACTGAGTAGTTTATTTGAAAGTGTTTGTTATGCTTACAGATTGTACTATTCTGTTTAACACACGTTTTTCCCACTTTTTCCTGGAATAGTTTTGTTTATTGTGCCATTCAGTGAACGGGACAAGATGTTTCTTAACTGCTTGTGATGCCATCAACAGGCATCTATTGTTTATGTCATGGTTAAAACTTAAGAAATAAAAATCTACTTATTTTTTTCAGTGTGGCAATTACTGAAATTCTTCTGAGCTTATTTTATAAATGGTGCTGGTCATTTTTTAAAACTACTTTAGAATTCTTTTTTTCTTTGTCCACTTTTTCTTTGCCCACCAGAGTGTGTTTGAAACCAGTGTGTAAATAAGGTAAAGTAGTTATTAATAAAACTTATGCAGCTTTTACTACTGATATTATAAAACTTGCACAGGGGAAACATGGCAGATGTTGCCTTCTTCTTTTAGCAATAGGAAGATTGAAACTACGCTATAGCCTTTGAACTCTTGAAGTCCGTCAAACTGTTTATGGTTTTACATTCCCAAAATAGAAAAGAGGCAAGCAGCAGAGAAGTGCAAAACTACCTCCATCTTCAGTTCAGCACAAATGTAATTTATAGTCTCCTTTAGCAACTATTTCAAAAACAGCAAACCACGTGCGTAATTTATGTCAAAACAAAGCTAAGTAGCCTTGGTTCAGCATTTCATTTTGTAGATGGAAAAAGATAGGTATTGAAATACCGTATCTGAGAGTATGAGATCTTTAAAATGTCTATTTACAGTACCTTTTTTTGACAACTCTTATCACTTTTACCCCTGTTCGTTGTACATTTGCTATATCAGCTCACATCTTCTTGTTGATTTTCCCTTTATCATGTTGCTCTAAAAGCTCCCTAGCTTTATGTTTCTCAATAGTTTGAAACAGAAGGAGGAAACATGCTAAATTGAGGGACAATTGCAGGTAACATATTGCAGATCGGAAATATGAGACTAAAGCCCTAATTTCATCAGTCTCTTATATTATTAACATTAACTCTCAGAAATATTTTAATAGCCAAAGGGACCAAGTCTTTTGATCTCAAATTCATAAAGCTCCATTTATTCCAAGAATGGCAAATAGAACAAGAAAGATTGTAAATGGTCATATGACTGTTACAGAAGGTGAAATGCAAATTCCAATCCATGGATAAAATACAGCAAGCAAATTGATATGAACATTAAAAGAAATTATAGACATATTGGTAATAACAGCTGCACTATTAAAATCAATTTACAAAACTGTAAAGATTGGTACCTGCTTCATATTGATCACTTGTAATGATTCCATTACAACGTACAAAACTAGGAGGATTTATACCCGCCAGTGTAATAAGTTAGAGTCTTAACATCTGAGTGCAGTGAATAAATGCTTTAATGAAAATGAATGAGAAGCAAGTCTTTCTTGGTATGCTGCATATTTTATATTGTCAGAGTTTTAGGTGTACTTAAGATACTCAGATATTTGTTCAAAGAGAGACAGTCTGTGCCCAAAGAGCATATTTGACTGGGTAGAGGAGGCAAATGATGCTTTTGTTGTGTAATGTCACTGGTGAAAGGTATGTCCTGGTTCTGACAGAACTGGTACGTTTCAGAACCCTGTAACATTAAACATCCTTTTTTTTAAATATAAAATTTACACTAGGAGCCAGAAGAATGGAAATGTTCTAAAAGAACCCAGATGCTCAAAACAAAGCAAGATCTGTGTTATTAAAAATAAAGAAATTGTCTTTTATTAGTGTTGAATTCAGTTTAATTTATGTGTGTTTATATTATTTTGTCTGACTGAAAAGCGTTACCTCAGAAGAGGCTGAGAGCTGGAAGCAAAGCCAAGAGCAAGCAATGTATCGAAGCAGTGGGTCCAACACAGAAAATGCTAAATCCTGGAGTTGAACAATGGGGAGGCTGTTAGATGGCACTGTCTTTTCTTAGGGCAAGATGTATATTCTCATGTGAAAAACAAAAATTCAGAGGTAATACTTAAGGAGTCCAAGTTAAAAAGGGCCACCAAAAAAAAAGAAAAAAAAAAAAAGAGATATAGGGGCAGTTTCTGGCTGTAGCTTTTGACAGAGAAGCTGTAGCAAGGTAGTTTCTCTGTCAGTTTCACTGTTCTGATGCCTCATCTTGTGTGTACTGAAAGTGGTGGGAAAGATTACAATTTAAGTGAGGTAATTATTTTTTTTTTTCTTTAATCATTTTTCTGTGTGCTCTGTATTGTTTGAGTAATAAGTAATGCTTTGCTGTTCACTGGTTTTGGGATGCAGTGATCCAGCATTGTGACAGAATCCTGGGGAAAAGCTCTGGTAGAATCAAGTGCCTCGGTGTTAACCACTCAGGATTTTAGGGATGCAGAGTCCCTGTTGAAGAGCAGTGACAGTGAACAGTTCCAAGTAGGGGGAGAGAGAGAGGAAAAAAAGACAAATCTGTTTCCAGAAACATGTATCTAAGTGGTTAAAAAAAAAAAATATAAAAAAAAAATTATACCACAGTGGTAGCGGAAATTCAAAGAACACAGCTACAGATTTGGTGTTCTGTACCATAACGTGTGCCATCAATGGCATTATTGCTGGGCTGGAATGTGTATAGTCAAACCCGAGAAGCTTATAAGTTACTACAGGTTAGGAAATATCTTAGTATAGTGCAGTACTTAGGTTTTCTGTGGAATATATGATGATGAAAAGGGATGTATGTGACAGAGTGTTCTAGGAAGGGCCTCTTTCATGTTTTATAGCTCTGTGGAACAACAGTAATTTTGTTTTCTGAGTTTGAGGTGTTAATAAGACATAAATATTTTGTGCTACATGCCAATGATCTTGCCTTTGTTCTATTTCCTTTAAGCAAAAAAAAATCACTGTAGACTGAAGATGGTTTCCCATTGCTTATGGCAGTCACAGCTTGAAGAGAAACTTAATATGTTGTTGTTAATGTTTCTGTTCAGAGTACTTAGCAGGGAAAATAATATATACAAAAAACCAATTATAACCTCAAAAATGCTTATGAAGATTTGCAGAGAGAACAATCATCTATCTGGGTGTTTTCCTCTTGGTCTGAATTTTAGGTGTGAGTATGGTTGGCTGGAGTAAGGTTCCTGCGTATATTAGCTTTTCTTAACTTGTCAGATTGGGAAGATCAAGTCCCGTTAGAGCCAGACACTTCCACTTGACTTGTGTTCGTTTCAGCTGAGCTCTGAGAGGCATTTGGAAGAATCTAGGTTCAGTTTGAAAAAGCAGCAGCTTCTATCTTTTGTATAGAGCTCCATCTGACAAGCAGTGGCACTGTACGTTTCTTACCTTCAAAAATCCATTGGGAACACTATCATTTTAGTTTTAAATTTGTCTTGACATAGGTATCTCTCAGTTTTGCCAGGGGAAATACATTTATTTCATGATTGATATCAAAATTTCCTCATGTGTTATCTGCCTGAGGCTGACATGATATTATTCTTGGGTAGAGGCCTACATGCTAAGGCTTGTAGGACTACTCTCTGGTTTCTTGACGTAGTGCCTGAAAATTGATTTATCCTGTGGTATTAGGTTCTCATAGCATGTCAGCTTTGTCTTAGAAAACAGAAAAGATCAGACCCAGGAGCAATAGCAGAACTAAAAGCATTGCTTGTTACTGTTATCTAGGGGCAGACAGAGGGTCAAGACAGTGTCCTGTAACTAACTTTCTTACTGCAATGAACTATTAAAACCAGCTACTCATAAAACTTTAATTGACTTTGCAGACTGAACAAACTAGTCCCAACCTTCAGTGATTTCAGGTAGATCCCTCTCAAAGTCGTTGGAGCTGTTCAAGATCTTGTTGAATATCTAGTATTTGCTGAAAGAGTAAACATAAATGCCTGTGGTGTTTGGGAAGTCACCTAGAAGAAGCACAACCCAAGCAGTTCAGGTCAGGATTTTTGTCAGTACTCACAAAGAATAGAAGTGAACCCTTTTCTGACAGACTGGAGCTGGTAAATTCCTGGCCCATGGCAGCATTCACCTGTCTAAAATCCAGCTCAGATTCCAGCTGGACAATTTTCCATATGCATTTGCCACTATTCCAGAGCTGGTCCAGCGGCCAAAGTACTTTCTTAGCTTATCTCTGAGCACACTGTTACCATCATGTTAATATGTGTCAGGCAAGCAGGATTAATTTTTTTTTAATGTTTACACATTTTGACTGTTCAAAAATATATCCATTTTAACAGTTCCCTGTAGTCATTATTCAGTTATCATCATTCCCCTTCCTCCTGAAAGAGCAATTAAGCTAAGCCTAACTGCTTTGGATTTGATGTGTCTAAAGAGCAGACACACGGCCAGCTATTACAGCTCACTTGACACAGAGTAACTTTTTTGCAGTATGGTGTGCTGGCCATTTTGTTGAGTTTCCCCTGCCAATAGGACTGTTCTAGGTGTTACTGCTCCCCGGGCAATGAACAGCTCGGAGGAAGAAGAAAAATCCCCATTTGTGTTAAGCAGTCGCTGACTGCTTCCTCAAACACGAGATCACACGTATTTTGTGTGAGTGAAATCACTGAAATGTATAATCCATTTTTAATCTCTTACTCTTCTACTGCAGTGAATTGTCCTGGTTAATTTTCTGTTGTATTAAAATACCCTGTTAATCGGTTTTTAATGTGTTTAAATGTAGCCTTCTGATTTCATTAACTATATCTTCATCTTTGTATTATGAGAGAGCACTTGATCTACCCTGCCTATACACTTCATTGTTTTGGGTTCTTCAGGCATATCCTAAATTAGTTAATTACTAATGTGGACTGCATCAGTCTTTCTAATTTTTGTTCATACGGGACTCTCCATTTCCCTAACAATGCTCATTGAATTCCTTTTAGGCTCCTGCTGCTTCTCTGCTCTTAGAGTTTTGGAAGAATACTTCTGGTTTTATAACATCATTATAATTATCTCTGTATTCTCTTCTAGTCTTCAGCATTTTTTCACTTTCTGAACAGCTTTGCAAATGCATAGTTGTTTTTGTATGATTCTGTTACATTAATACAGTACCGCAAGGAAACTATTTTGCTTCAGTTTAGCAGGTGGGTGTAGATCTGAATGCTGTCACAACACTAGTGATTGACTTCTATATTTAGTCTCTGATTTCGTCTCTTAGTTTCCATAGTCACTTCATACATTATTTCTTTGACTGGAAATGAAAGCTGAACTGAGCCTTTTAATGCAATTATTAGTAAGGATAAAGTAGTTCATACAAGCAGCCTTGTAGAATTCATATTGTCTTGATTTATGATTAATAATCTAGGCTCAGTCATTTAAATGGATGTTTAAAAATATTTGGAGTATTGATAAAATTCTGAAAAACAGTTCTCTGCACTGATAGACACTTCTGAAAATAATGAAATACAATTGGTTTAAAAATATGATAGTTTTTAAACTACTGAGTAAGTAAATAATAATAAGAGGATCAGTAGAAATTGCAGCAAGTACTCTGTATTTCTTCTTTTGTTTGTAAAGTGTGTGGTGGTTCAGGCCCAAATACTACTATTTTTTTAAAGATTCATGGATTTTAAAAACCACTGACCATGTGACATTATATGATAAATTCAGTCTAAATCATCTAAATTCTGCATATGTTAGAACTGTGACAGTCCTATGCCAATCTAATGAAAGACATGAAACAAGCACAGTCAAAAATTGGTTTTTAGAAAACTTAAAATATGAAAATCTCTTCCACTGTGCTGAGGAGAATTGGGGAAGGCAGTATTTTGTTATAATACGTAAATAAATTGGCAATATGTTAAATCTGTAAACTATAGTCATTTTGCTGATGGATACTGCTTGTTTTGAATGTTGGTTGAACTAACACATTTTGAAGTCAGTTAATGCACATTTAGAATCAGTTCTCTGTTTAAGGGCTGAGTAACATGGTCATGCAGAAAAGAGATGATGCTGTGGAGGTTGAGAAGGGCATATAATGCTGGTGTATCTTTTGTTTGAACTCTTGACAGCTGAGAGAGAAACTGATTGCACTTCAGACCAGTTGACTAGTATTTGTGTGGAACTGTGGTATTTCACAGCTTCACCTGTGAGCCCCAAATTGATTGTTTTGCAGTCCTTTGGAGGAGGACATCCTCACAGAAGAAGAACAGCTGTGAAGCGTCTCTGTGTCTCTGGCAAACTACACCACTGCAGTTGTGTTTGCATGTCTGCAGCTGGATGCTATGCTGCAAATTTTCATCTTTCTTTCACAGTATTTATGGTAGCTAACAGTAGCGTGGGGAAATGGGATGTCCTCTGTATAAATGCCTGGAACACAATAACAGGGGAAACAGATTAAGGTCCAAGACTTCTTTACCAATGCATACTCAGTTTGGGGATCCTGATTTCATTGGACTGCAGTGGTTTTGTCTGCAACTGGAAACACTATTATAATACTCCAGTAACACTGGATAAAATGGGCTTTACTGGCAGTGTTTCCAAAACTCTTTGACTGTTTTCTCCTTCTTGTTACCTGTTTCTGTCTTTCCCTTGAGAGCACGTTATGCCCTGTTTTTCAAACAACACTCTCTCCATCTTTCTTTTCAGTCATTAGTGCTAACTCTTGGTTTTTGTCTTACAGCTTTGCTACACCATGTTCTGTACCACTTCATCAGCTGAATCTCTTGGACAGAGAAAGAATATGTTCCTGTACCCCTTATAATGTGGCCTCAGGCAGCAGAAAGTTTCATACATTCCATATGGAGCTTTATGACTTCAGGTGAGAAAGAAGTAATTGAAGCAGATGAATTTTAAGAGAACTGTTTATATGCAAATGTACTAGTGGAAGTCTGTGATTCAAATGTCTCTGGGCTAAATTATGGAAAGAGCATTTCTCAGTTAAAAATTTATCATAAAGAACTTTGAAATACATTATGAAATAACTTGTAAAATATATCTCAAACTACTGTAAAGCAATTTGAGATATCTCTATTTTGTCATTACAATTATTGTTTTTAATTTTTATCAGTTATTGATTTATATGATGAATTATGTTTTTGTCTTCAGGGCAGTTGGTTTCAGTATCTCCTGGTTTAGCTTTTGCACCAGGTCTTCCAAGGTTTTGGTTTGTTGGTTGGTTGGATATTTAAATATCCTAAACCTCATAGGGTATTGCCATGTTTAATTACCAGGAATTTATACTGGATTGGCAATGGATGGAGTGTTTTGACTGCTATGGCAGAGGAGGTTACTTTTCCAATTCCCTCTTCTGGTTGGATGATTCAGACTGGACATTATCGACAAGATGAGATTAATATATTGCTGTAATGACATATGTGGGATCACTATTAAATAAAGCCAAATTGAGCTTCTTTTACACAGTGGATATAATAATCATCAAAGATATCTATCTGTTTTTTAAATTAGAAAGAATTATAAATTAGTACAGCCCAGCCAATGTGCTTGTACACTCTTCTTAAAGACTTTCCTTTAAAGGAAAATGTACTCAGCTAATGAGCTCCAGTAATGATTCCTGACCTCCCTGGTTTGTTTTGGCTTTTTTCGTTTTGTTTTTAGTTTAATTTTTTTAACCATGGAGCTTCATATCTTGAATATTGCACTGATATTTTCCACAGTGGTTTTGAAAATTATGTTAAATTTTCAGCTGATTACATTGCAATGCTTTTTTTAGATTTTTTTTTTATCACTGCTGGAGAATTACCACCAAAAAAAAAAAAAATTAAACAAGTTGACATCTTTGTTTTTTTCTTTATATGTTGTAACACTTGGAAATACTATTGCACATGGGGAGTCAGAATACTAACAAGAGCATAGTGTAAAAATGTTGATGGACAGCTTTTCCTTTAAGATTTTCGTGAATCAGCATGTAGTGTACAAATTACATCATTTCCAAAGTAGTTCCTGTTCTGAGCAGTCCATGTTACCCTTTTCCAGGGGTCTTGTTGTTGCTTTTAAAAGATGGGAGTCTATATCTGCTCAGGTATTTCTCTCTCTCCCTCTGTATGTGTATGTAGATATCTGTTTACCTGCTTTAGTTAAACTCGCACCATTTCATTTTCACTATACTGAAATCTGCTTCACAGCTTTGCCCAAAGTCATGTCTGTATAGATTAGCTGTAGAGTTGTTTCATCCACAGATGTCAGTCAGAAGATTCCCCAGTACTGAAGAGCTCTCAGCTGATCTGTGGTTAGCAGATATTTTGCAAAATGCATTTACTTCATCAGCTGTTGTCTATAAGCCTTTCTTTGAGGGGATATCATGATATCATATGAATTTGGGGGCAAAGGCTGCACCAGGGAAGCTCTTGACTAACATTCAAGAAGACACTGATAAAACTACTTGGTAAAAGACTACTTTAAGAAAAGAAGCATAAAATGTGTATGTTTCATTTGTAGATATCACAGTGGATTGGTTTTGGTCCTTTCTGCATTCTGATTCAGTTCAAATAGAACCTGGTAGACTGGTAAACTGTAAATGCTTATAAGGAAGCTGGAAATTGATAGAAATAGAGAGTAATGACTTCAAATACTCAATTAGAAAGCAGAAGGCATTGAATCTTATCTGGTTACTTTCAGTAAAAGTCCAGTCAGAACAACAAGGTCACTTACTTAGTATTTACTACTGACATTCTACTTTTCCAGTAACCAAGGCCTGAAAGTACAACTCACTGAAATCAATGAAAATATATCCATTAACTTTGAGGTTACAGATCAGTCTCTGAAACAGTTTTAACATGATTCATAACATATTTCTAAATCCATTTTAGAAAATGATTGATGTAATTTCTTAGAGGAGATAATATACCCCCTTAAGCTGCCGCTAATCTTTCAAAACTTATTAAGACCTTTTCTCTATGCTTAACCAGGAAAGCATAAAATGTGAGGGTAAATTTACCTGTTAAATCTGAGAAAGAATATGGGGTGCACAATCCTAATAGATAAAGCGCAGTTCTCAGTAGGCTTTAAAATAGACTTCAAAGGTCAGTCACCAAATCCGTTCTCATTGTTAAGCCAGCTTTTGCTGTTCTAAGCCTGAATCAGCCTGAGTAGTATACATTAAACTGAACACAATGGCTTCATTTGACTTTTCTCGTCTATAATTTGGGTAGCAGAATCATCAGTCAACTGCTGTCTGGGGCTAGTTCCCGGCAAACCAGGAGAGCATTTGAGACTGCAGTCTGAGTTACAATATAACTGCATGCCCTTTCAGCAGTGCTTAGGGGAACAAATTGTGTGTAAAGAAATTACTATAAAAATGCTCCTAAGTTACATAATTCCATAAGTCATGGATGGAATCTTGAGATCCAGAGTTGGTATGACACCACTGAACTCTTGATTGGAAGATTTTTAGAAGTGTGACAAGAACTTCACATTTTATCCTGATGGTCAGGGTGGCTCCAGTTCCTTGTTCTATTCATTTCAGTTAAATTAACCCTGTAGCCTGTCCAGAATGAAGTAGTTTATTTGCTGCAAGGTATGTCATGCTTAAAGCATGTGGTAACACTGTAAAGCCTACCACAAAAAAGTGCTTTGTAGAGGAGCTGGACATTTTTAAAATGTCAAAATTCAGTTTCATGGCAGTTTAGGGTAAAAACTTTGAAACTCTTCTGTAAGAGTGAAGCTTCAGCACAGGCTTTGCTGCAGCAAATGAAACTAAAAATATGAAAAAGAGAATGAGTGCTGGGAAGAAATCCCAGCAAGGTGGATTGTATCTGGAAGATGCTTGTTTCCAGAGAATTAGGTTGTTGACTCTGTTAAGGTGTGGAGCCACAATCTTGAAGGACTTCTAAGAAGGGTAGTGCTCTTCACAGGGGGGTAGGCTGATAAGAAGATAATTCATAAACTGTTCCCTGAAGGCATGGGGAGTAGGATGGTGGCTTGTGAGCTGTTAGAAGTCTCTAAAGGCCAAGAAGTTCAGTTCTCTGTTTTGCACAATAGCTACCAGGTCATAAGGAGAATTTTTCAACAATTTGGTAAGGAGAAAAATTCTTAAGAAGCAGCTTTTTCTTGATTTTTACTTTGCTCTGAAAACAGCTTATTTTTATTTGTTCCTTGCCTTACACTTGTGACTCTTCCATAGTTTCATTAACAAGAATCCGTTTTCCCTTGAGAAATAAAACCCACAGAGGGATGCTCTTTTTTTTTCCCCTCCCGGAGCAAATCTCTGTTTATGCCTCATGTCTCAATTGCTACAAAAAATTTCAAAGATCAGCATCTCCAGTCATTTAGCATACTTTTTCATTTTAAAAAATAAACATCTTGAAAAACAAAACTCTTGTGCACTATTTTGTTGTCAAAAAATGGGAAAATGTAGTTAGTTATTCTGATCTAGGTTTTTCGTTGCAAAATTCAATACAGAAGTTCAAGCTAGAAATTGATATATATTGCATCTTATTATAGATCCTTAGTTCACCTACTACAAAAATTCTTTCAATTGATGTTATTATTCAAAGAAAGATAACAGTTTAGAACAAAATATGGCCTAATTGTATCTCTTTGCTACAAAGCTTCTCCAATAACACTGGCATTGCAATGCAATTTCTCATGTTGGTGGTAGACAGGACACCAGTATGCACAGTGTAGGGAAAATTGTGCATCAGTGGGACAGTGTCTGAAAGGTAGTGGTCAAGCACATGCAGAGTGCTTGACCACTGAACAGCTACATGAACAGCTACACTACAGAGAGCATAACACTTCCTCTAATCTATTTGTAACCAACTTAGTTTCTTTTCTCTGCCTCATATATCTCTGACTTTCCTGCAATCTATCTTTGTTGTTACAATTTAGGTAGTTTATCTCTTACTACTATGTCTTCTTTAATGAGCATTCTTTCTTTGTCAGCTTCCTTTCATTGATACCATCTAGAGCCTTGCTCTACACCAGATGTGTATGTTATACCTGACCAAATTTCTCTATTTCCAATCTTCTCTAAATTTCACAGAAAAGTGAAAAAGAATGAGTTTTCCACGCTTTAAATAAACATCCTGAGTTCTTGTAAAGAAATATCTGCCTTCTACTGAAGCTGCATTGCTTGCAAGTGCACTTGGCATATATGTGCTGCTTTGGTGTAGGGACAACTGCAAATCTCTGCTCCTACTGTGGGAGTTTGTTTTATAGGTTTTTGTTTACCATCTATTTACAGGCACAGATTCGGGTTTGGATTTCTTACAAATACCTAACTTCTGGCAAAACCAGAGCTATTCTGCTTAGATAGTTGACTCCAGCATAAACAGACAGTGGTGCAAGATGAGGTCCAAATCCTTCAGAGGTTTATTGGTAATGTTATGAATCTCAAAATAAAAATAATGAGCTAAGCCCCGTAAATCAAGGACCTTTCTGAGAATGTTAAAATAGTGAATGTTGTGCTCTTTAAACATCTCTTCTAGTCCTGTTACAAATTCATTTCTTAACAAGATTTGATAGGTAGGTTTAGCAAGATCATCTTGGATGAAAAATGTGCATGAAATCCAACTGGACCAGCCACGTGACCACAAAAAGCAAGAAATACAAGATTTCCCACAGCAATGTCAGATATATAATCCAGTGTTAGATCTTGAGAAAATAAGTGCTTAGTCTTAAGCCATTTTGGTAACTCTGCCTTACAGTATGCTTTGGATAGTGTTTTCCAAGCATCCTTTTTCTTCCATCTTCCTACTTCTGTATTTTGAAAAATTATGTTCTGACTCTCAACCAGACTACAGTCTCCAACAACTATATCTCTAAAAGCAGAATATGTTTTATTAAGCTTGTAGCATTGAACACTGAGATTTTACTATTGTTACATTAATACATGCATACAGGTATGATCTTTTGAAAGGTTAAGGCCAACAAGCATATTACATGCTTGTGGATGCTAAAATTTTATGTAGATTAAAACCAGTATATGGATAAGTTAATGGAAGAAAAAAATCACTGATAGCAGTTAAAAAAAAAAAAAAAAAAGTTTAAATAAATTACCTTGTCTCTGAAAGCCTCTAACTGAAATCCACCAGAGGAGTCAGAGAGTAGTAAGTTTGTCAGTGCCAAAGCATCCCTACAGTTCATAGCCCACATCCCCACTGTACTGTCCCAGCATGCCTTTTAGACTTGCGTCTGTAACAAAGTCTGCATACAAGTGCTACCAGTCTCCTGCACCCTACATGTACTGACCATTACTGCCTTAGTTTACTGAGAGCACAGTTGTGGGAGAGGATAGAAACTATTTCGTTATTGCCAAAGAGAAGTAACTGCTTGGCTGGAGAAGAAAGAGTTGAAGAAGAAGCAAAGTACGCTGTGTGATTAAGCAGAGCAACCCAGCTGGCCAGGAGCAGGAGAACAAAAAGATAAGGAACTGGTTATTCTGGGATTGTTTGTGAAACGACGAAGAATGTTGAAAAAACCAAAACTGTAAACCAGGAACTAAACATGATGTGATAAAATAGTCTGGCATAAGAGTTAGACCAATAGGCTAAAGATAGCTTTGCTAGAATGGTATGAAAGCTAGAGCAATAGGCAATAAAATGATTCACTGCATGAAGATGCTCTGAGTCTGTGCCTTACATACGCCACACACAGTTCCCAGTGCAGTGTTTTAAGCTGGTAACAGCAGACTGCCTACACTGTTTTTGTTTCTCACGTTGAACTAGGTACTTGCTATGAAGATATTTGAAGAGAGAGTTCTTTAATAGTAGTCATTAAAAATATCTCAACATCAAAAAAGTTGTAATTGCTACCATGAAAATAAATACTAAATTGCTTGTAAATGTAAAAAGAATTTCATGCAACACTGTGATCAAAACCCCATCAATGGATATTAGAAATAAAATGTAATGAAAATGGTAAAGAACTATGTTTCTAAAAATCAAGATAAAAATGCACAGTTAATATAAACTGCAATGTGTGAAGAATGACTCTGAAGATGATTTCAGTAGCTCTGTTTCATATTTTGAAGTAATAACATCTTGGGTAGTACATTACTGCTGTTCATTAAAAAAAAAAAATACAGCACAAAATTGTTAGCAACCCCCTACTCGCTTGAAAACAAAAAACCCCCAAACATTCAAAATACATTTCAGAATTAGTACAGTATATCTCTGGTCAAATTCTATCAGCAAAGTAGCACGTAAATTTCTAGGCCAACCTTGAACATTGCCAGCACCAAAACCACTGTCCTTGAGGCTGACTAGCTGCTAATGTAAAAATCTGGCAGCACTTCCCAAATGAACTGTTGAATTTGTACATGTTTGCAGCTACAAAAGCCTAAGAAAAATTAAAGCTTTATGTGTGGACACATTTGCATCCCTGTATGCCTATATCTGTAATGTATGTTTTATTCTGATAGCTTTCAAGTAAAAGAGCAATAAAAATTTTAAGCAGCTTCACTTTCTGATAGCTGCTGCCTTGGGGCTCATTCCAATGCTCATTGAAAGTAAATAACAAAGAGCCTGTTACCTTTAATCATGCAGGATCAGGGCCTTATATGACATGGTCAATCCTGCTGAGCATTTTTTCAATAAATACTCACTTGAATTAGACCGCAATTATGCTTTTGGCTGCACTAACTCATTTCTGGTCTAGTTCTTCATAAATATTCCGGTTCAGGCATGTCAGTAACCAGGGATGTCTGTGGAAAGAAAAGTAGTTGAGTGAATGTTAGAACTGAGTCTTGAAAACAGGTTTTTAATTTATAACTGTTCATGCAAAAAAATCTGTTGCAAAAAAATCACTACCTTCTGAATCAAAAGCCATAAGTGGGTCATGCAATTAATGGGTTCAGTGATAACCAGAAAAGTCTGAAGTTTAAACCCCAAATACTTCTAAATAATGAACTGCTCGCATGCAGGCCACAGGCAGGGAATGATCTACTGATATTGTTTGGAACAAAATTAATTGTCAGGCTCTTTGCTTACTTGTACTGTCCTGCCATTTACAACAAACAGAAAAAATAAATCTAACTTTCTAAAAGATAACATCTTCACTTTCTAACTGTAAACATGTATTTTTGGGGTACAGCCTTTGTTGATGGAGGTGGCAGATCATGCCATCTTATAGGGCCTGCTATATTTTACTCATTTTGATGTTAGCCTTCTTAAAACAGCTAAATTATTCAGTCCAAAATGCCTTTACAAGAAATCTGCATGTCACATACATTGTTTCAGAAGGAAATAGGAAAGAAAAGAAAATCCTCAGCAGAATTGCTGCAAAACCCATTTTTGTTCTTGCCTTTGTTGTTTTATTTCCTCTTCTGCATTGTGGCAGTAGAACTGAATGCAAATGAGAAAAACAGCCCAATCCCAGACACCAGTTTTGTGGGATTTAATTTAGGAATTGAATCTCCAGCTTGAATTTTTTCTAGGCAATTTGCAAGTCAGATTATTTGAAAAATCCAGATAGTCTTTTTTGGTGGTGGTGGGGTTTTGTTTGTTTTTCCTAGGCAGAGGGGCATTTCAGCTTTATCTGCTCTATATTTTTTGCAGAAGCTGGTGATAAAAGGCCTCTTGCTTTGGGACTGTTTGTGTAGATGTGACATTATCTCCATTTCTGCCTCTTCTGTGGCGCTGTCTCTCTAGGTTCTAGCAAAGTGCTTTAGAGGTCCGGGGACATCTTGTCCTTTTGATAACATAGGTTTTCTCTTGTTTTCCTTCTCTTCCTTCTCTGCCTTGGCAGAATCTGTGATACAAATACATTACTGCACAAATCTTTGGAAAGGCATCTTTGGAAATCTGTGCCAGTATTTGTACCTTTCATAATTAACTTAAGGAAATAATGCTTTCTTGAGGAGAACATCTTTTCACCCCACATTGCTAACATTTTACGCTTTAATCAAAAACAACAAAACCTTATATGGGGAATTATTCTATACCATTACCAGTGTTTGATCATTTCTTCAGGGTGATTCTCTACATGAATGTGCATATGCAGCTGTTTCATCCGAAGGGCCCATTAAAATCTTTGCTCATTTTCCAGCTCTGGGACTGTATGAATTTTTATTCAGGTCTGCTAAGCTGGGAAGGCTGGGAGGAAGGTGTGCATTTTAAGTAACTTTCACCAGTGACAGTACTGAGCTCTGAAACTATAGGAAAGACATTATCTTAATTTTGTCTAAGTCATCTCCATCATGCAAGTTGATAGCCACTTTGTAGCTGTTTATTTGTACTCGACACTATTTCTTGGGGTGTGAAAAACCAGGCTTTCTCATCTGCTGTTTGGCAGTAGGCCTGCTCCCACTTCCCTTTGCCCTGCTCATTTATTTCTCTGTTTTAATGTAAGATCATAACGTTTCCCTCTACCAATAATACGGAAACTTCTGTCTGATCCACACGCACTATTTTTGTAATTTTGTCACAGCACCCTCCAGCCAGTAATTCATGCAAACATATAATGTGCAAACTGGTTTGGTTTTTATAGAATAAAACCCAATTCTACTCTCTATTAAGGGTAAGATTAGGATTATTATAAGGTTCCATGCTAGGAAAAGGCGTTAAGCTTTTCAGCAGGGATGAACAAGCACTGAAAAAATCTACCTCAGTTGGCTGGGTCCCGTGGAAGCCTGTAAGATAGAGGTGAGACAAATCCCTCTCGGGAGCAGTTGTTCCCACCATTCTGCACAGGGATGGACCAAATGACCTCTAAAGGTTCCTGACAGCTCTAGGCTCTGTTTATTTGATGATGACGACTGTATTTTCATTCATCAGCTTGTGGTCTTGTTTATAGGTAAAAGCAACACACACTGAGGTAACACAAGCCTAGACTTCAGAGCTTCCCCTTTTGAATCAGAGCTAAGATTGGGGATAAACTTCCTTCCCTTTTTAGCTTCTTGGGGTGACCTTTCTTTTCCACATCCACACCTACTACCTGTACTAGCTATGCACAGGATAGGACACCCTTTTTCCCTCCTTCTTATGCACTTGCTTCTTCATGGGCTACCGGCACGTGTGAGCTTGTCCAATTCTGGCCTAAGAGTAAATAGTTTACTGATGCACCTGTCCTGCTCATTCCAGCCTCCTTTGCAGCCCTCAGCTTCAGAGGCTTTTGATCTACTTCTGAAGAGGGAGTGGGTTCTACCTGGACTGATGCTTCATGTGGCTTCTGTGCTCCCCTCAGCTGGTTTATATAAAAATCCCATTTGAAAGGTTGCTTATTCTACCCAGAGTACCTATGAGAAAACAGTCATCTTAGTATAAAAACATCATTAATAGGTTGGCAAGTATCCTAAAATTACAGACGCATTATTAAAACATTGTCTTGCTCAGTCACTAAATGTATGAAATATGTCCTATGAAATATGTCCTTATGAAACAGTCTTATGAAACTAGTCTGGAGAAAGGAAGTCTCCTAAATTGTATTCTCTTTTGGGTTCTTCATGACGTAGTACGTCCATCTTTTAAGGCAATTTAGTGGTAGTATGTTAGATTTTAGTGTTTAAATTAATCCATTGAGGAAATCCAGAGCCAAATTGTTAATATAATAAATGCTGAAAGCAGATGATTTTACTCTCTGAATCTCTTCCTACAGTGCTATACAAAGAGTCCTCCTTTGGTTATTAAAGAATTTAGGACATTGATGAATGTCAGCAGGAGTCCATTGAAATAATTCCATTCACTTCAATTGGATTAGTATCAGTTTCTTATGAAATAATTGTAGGAAATCACTGTGTAGGAACTGCTGCTGAAATGTGCAACTTATAGAAATATCACACTGAAAGGAATAAATATCAAGGCTGGTTCCTTCTTGTCAGAAACAGACAAGTTAGGTACCTTCCACAAGCTAATCAAGAAATACCTTTTTTTTTTTTTTTTTTAATACATTCATTAAATGTTTCACACATGCATTGTAAATAAAATTAATTTGGAGCTTAGCTGTACTGAATCAGCATTTGGTAAATTTCTTCTGAATTGATGGTGGTAGTAAGCAAAAGAATACGTGTCAAAATTCAAACCATTTTAGTTTAATGTACCTTTTAAACTATACTTACATTTTAATTGTATTTGAAAATATTTTTATGCAGCTTTTTTGCTATTTTGAAAGTCATAATGAAAGCAGTGATGATTCTTCCTTCACATAAATGGCAATTTCTCTGGCCACAGAGAAAAAAATGTGTGGTTTTCGGCCAACTCCTATTTTCTCAATGTAAAAAGCAGCTACTATATTGTTAGCATAATTTCAGATGTGGTGGCTTGGGGAAGAGGAAGTCATCAAAAGTCTCGAGAAACAAGTCATCACATTTCTTCTCTCTGCTGTTCCTTGATGTTTGCCTGCCTCTGGACAGGTTTTTCCATCTCCATGGAGGATCTGGTGGAAAAAGGCCTCCAAGGAGAGGCCTTTCCCCAGTTTCCCAGAACCAATGCTCTCATGCTACAGTATCTTTACTGGCTTAGACAAAATAGTGTCTGTATGCTGAAGCATCACTTCAGTTAAAAGTCTTCTCTCCTTATAGTCTGCTGAATCAATATAGAAATTTTCAAGTTTCCTGTAAAGCTCCTTCTTGGAAATACCTAGACCTTTCGGAAGTTTTTGGTTTTGGTTTGGTTTGGGTTTTTTTCTCAGATGTCTCAAAGAACTGCTGTGGTCACAGTACTTGCTGAACTTTTGCAGTGGCCTTCAGTGTCAGCTGCCCATGTGGCAAAATTTTCCTGATTGAAAAACTGTTAGTGAACCTTGCACAGCATTTCCCTCTTGTGGTAAAGATCATCTACTTCTAAACCCCTGCCATGGGCAGGAATAACTTCCACTAGACCAGGTTGCTCAAAGCCCCATCCAGCCTGGCCTTGAACACTTCCAGGGATGGTGCCTCCACAACTTCTCTGGGCAACCTGTTCCAGTGCCTCACCACCCTCTCAGTAAAGGATTTCTTCCTTGTATCTAGTCTAAATCTACTCTCAGTTTAAAGCCATTCCCCCTTGTCTTATCACTACATGCCCTCGCATGGAGCCTTGGGCAGGCACAGGTTCTGCCTAAAGATGTTGCTAATATTCTTGAAGTAAAACATTTATTCAAAATGTCTTCATGGAGGTGAGAAATAAGAGTTTCTTTTGGAAAGGTAAGCTTATTTTCTAACCATTTGCTGAGGTATCACTGCTTACCAAATATCTCTTGTTAGTTGACAAAGCTGGATTTGAGGACAAAAGTTAGTGTTTTAAGTCATCTTATTCCTGACTATTCATAAAACCTGCAGACATTTTTTTCATACACAAAAATTACTCTTTAATAATTTTCTCCTGTATGATACTTTTCTGCAATTTCAAATGACAGCTATGGATCATCAGATTCATTTCTAAATTGAATTTTAATGTCTAACTGTTCCTTCTCTTTCTATTTATAGTCTGCTATCTCCAGCACAGAGCCTACAGATACAAGGTATCATACAAATCCTACTTTTTGATCTGTTTGTGTTCATAGTGTCCAATAACATTAAGAAACTCCACATGACTTTAAAAGTACACTTTACATAATCACGGAGTATGTTAAGTTGTTTCTGGGACATTGTTAAACCTTTATTTTTTAGAAGCAAATACCATACCCCCCCTAAAAGAATATAGAGGTTGATTATTTCAAATTAAGATATAGACAACACTGTGTACATGTGTATACATACATATATACACACACACTTCCTCTTGTTGTAGTGTATTCAGAACCCTCTCAGTTTCTCCTAACTTTGTGCAAATTTACTTGGTGGGTTGGCATTTTCTTTGTTGGTTGCTAGATAGTACTTTTATATATATAGATGTATTTCAGCCAATTTCACATTTTTTTCATAAATTAGATGAATGAAAAATAACTCTTTAGGATAAAAAAAAAAGCTAGAAATAGGTTCAAGATAATTTACTAACTTTTAACCTTTTCATGTTTTCAATAAGACAGACATACGAAATGTAAGGAGGTGTTAGTTTCCCATATTCATGAAAGTATCTGCTCCAGTATGGCCAAATTACATTTATAAAGCCTGGAGTTTTGCATACATGTCAGAGCAGATTGAAAGCTCTGAGGACTGCCTTGGCTTATCATGCTCCATCCTTCTGTACTTGCAGTGCTGACCAGTTTGTGTGCACTTAAGCCACTGAGCAGCACAGCAAGCACTGTCTTCTCGTAGCTCCTGGGTCTGACTAGATAGCAGATAGGCCATCCCCATGTAGTAAATCAAACTTTTCTTGTAATTGCTGTCCCCAGCTGCTTTTGAATATGCCTTATATGCTTTTAGCGACACCCATGCTGGTAATCAAGCTGTGTGGATTTGAGGTTGGCATGTCTAATTTGAATGTAGAGTGGACTGGAGCCAGACCAAGGACAAAGAAGGAATATTTTGGAATAATATTGGTGACACTTGACCTGAGGGGCAGGCAGGGGGGAGAAGAAATAGTAATTAGTTTGGCAAGTGAGTTTGACAACTTTGAGCTGAAGTTACAGGAGTGACAGGCAAGGAAGTGGAGCTTTTTGTGTGTTACAGGAGCTTAGGATGTGGTATGCAGTAGACCATGGCTAACGACAAAAACTAGGAGCCAGTGACACGTAGCGGGAACACACACATTGAACATGATAGTGAGAGACAACTTTAACTTGGTAAGTGCTGTGTAAAGGCTACAGATGAAAGTAATAAACAAATTAAAGCAGACATGAGCTTGAGAGAAAGACTGTGATAAGGAGTTGTTAAAAAAAAAAAACCAAAACAGACTGGGAGAAGGAGCCAGAGTAGAACAAATGAGGCTGGCATTTTACAGGAGCCCAGAATGAGGAGTGGAGACAGGCAGCCTTACTTGTCCTCTGCTCTCAGCAGCTTTGCAGCTCACCAGTAATGGCAGCTGCCCTGGCATCTCTCTGTGAAATGAACAAAGAAGTTTATCACTCTTTAGCCGGCCAGTCTTAATGCTGCTCAGTATTGTGGGCTTGTATTTAATGTTTTTAATATCACATTCTGAAGAACAGAAAGCCAAAATTAGTTCAAGGAAGAGGTGAATCTGTTGAGTAGAAAACAATGTTAGATATTTAATATAAAAAGTTTGGTGTGTTTGGGTGGTAGCAAAAGATAGACATTCAATGTATAATAATTATATTTTCCTGTTTGTATTAGCACAGCCTTGTACTGTCACAGTTGTAATTAATGTCACTGTTGAGTTGGAATTGTGAAAAGGCTGTGCCAGCCAATTAAAATGGTAATACGGCTTCCGGATCTATTTGTGATCGTATTGATTTCTTTAATGGAAAGCTTCTCTGTGACCTTTTCAAAGCACATACTGTACTTTTACACTTTTATAGATTAATCTTGTAAACAGTATTTCAAATTGTCACACGCTAGGCTTGTAGGATTTTATAAATTGCCTAAAGGATGATAAAAACTACTGTGATTTTGTAATAGAGCATTAGAGCACTGCTAGCAGATCATGAAAAGTGGCTCTGAAAGTCTTCTGGGAACCCCTATGGCAGAATGAAAATTGCAGTAGAGCAATTAGTAAAAGGAAGATATCTCTTATTAAGACGCAGGTATTTGTTGTGGTGGAAACTGGTTTTTAAAATGCAAAATAGCTATAGCTATCAAAGAAAATTTAGGATGTGACCAGAAGTTCATAATGTTTATACTTTTGTAAGTGTGAGTAAAAAGATCTTTCTGAGATTTGGAAGAAAGCAAGCACTACCGCTGAGTCTGTTACATCATAAAACATCAGGCATGGACTTCATTCCTCAGGTATTCAGATGTGAGGGATGAACCTAAAGCAAAATTCCAAAGTGGAGTCCAACTCCTCTCAAGCTTTACAAATCTGAGCCTTCAGACAGAAACCAATCAGTAAGGTGTAATGGGATTTGAATTTTCTGGAGAGAAGAATAATATTTGGGGAGGGGATTGTGTAAGTGGATTTTAATTGTAATGAAAAAAGGCTATTAAGTCTCATAAGGGCAGGAAATTAATGTGCTGCTAATTTTACTGAATTGTAAGAGATTCCTTGTCACTTAATGGGAAAATATTAAATCATAGTGGACAATTGTTGATGATTTAAAAATTATACTTGATTCAGCCTATTTCAAGAGATAGTTTCCAAACACGTCTATGTTAGTCTTTATATTACATGCCAAAATACATGTGTTGGGTTAGTGTTGTGCTGAACCTTGTCAGCTTATAAAAATGAGGAGAAAGCAAAAATAGGCATTGATCTCACAATTCATTATTAGGGCAAGCACTGAATTGTATAAAATTTCTCAACTTAGTATGTTTAGACTGCATATCTGTGTAATCCTTTTGCAGTTTGCTCAAAATCTGTGCTGCTGTCATGTACTCTGATTATGTAGGTGTGGTCTCTCATAAAATTTACAGGTGAGGTCAGCAGTTTTGATGTGGTCTCTGCCAGCTGCCAAGACCCTTTTTACTGGCTCTGAGAAGCAAAAGGAAGCCTAGGAATGGTGCTAACCTCTGTTTATAGACATAGAAGAGAGGTAAACAGAAATGCAGTCTTTACTGACTATTTGCTTATTTGAGACAGCTCTACCCTTTTTGCAGAAAATGAAAGGAATGTGCACTAATTCCTTAAGTCTTCCTTAATAGGTGATGGGGTTTGCCTTATGCTACCAAAATGGTATCTAGGTCTCTTGGCCTTTAGACTACTCACACTGCTACGCATGCTCTTTAACTTTGTGATTCTCAGTCAGATCCTGGATACTACTCAAAACCAAATCAAGGTCACATCTTCTCTTCAGAGCTCCCTTAGCAGCTGTTTCTTGAAGCAGTTTTCGCTAGTACCTAGCCACTGAGTCTCTTCTTCCCATCCCAGTGACATGATCCATGACCCATCCTGGATGGTGAATGGGCAATATAAACCCAAAGTGAAATTCTTCTGACTAAGGCCTTTGGTTTTATATGGGTTTTATCTTACTTGTTCACTGGGATATTTGCTAAATTGATAAAATTCCAAGCTCTCTTAATCATCCCAGCCTGCTCACGCTTTTCTTTGTAATGCCTTGTATCCCTGAATATTTGCCTGTCATCAAATTTCTTCATGTGAAATACATTGATACTCTATCTACTAAAGCTAGACCTTCCAGTTCACCACCTTACTGAGTTTTATTATGCTTTGAGTGTTTCTTTAATGCTGGAAATGTTGTTCCTGCATGCAGGGGAATGAATGGATACCTTACTGGGCAGTATCTACTGTGAGATTTGTTTGCCCTAGTGTTTCTGCATGCAGGTGCATGCCAACAGAAGTGGCTCTTCCTTTTGCAGTGCAGCTTTCTGTCATGTCTGATGGGTTGCACAGACATCAGGCATGTTTTCATACACATTTCTTTTGCAGCAAGGGGACAAAAACCTAACAAGAAGGCCTAAATTTTGTCTTGTTCCCCACGGTGAGTGTTTTCTGGGAGAGACTTCACTGGAGGCAACCATTTCCTATACTTTCCTCTTCCCATACCAGGCAGAGGCAGATGAAGAAGCTGTGGTAGATGCCAGCCTGCTTTTCCCAAGTGGTAGTACACCTGTCTGGTGCAGCATGGCTTTGTGGAAGCACATTTTCTGTGTGAGTGAATGCTTGAAGATGCACTTTTTGAGTGGCCCACAGAGGCCATTACACTTCTGGACCAGCTCGTAAGACATGGAGGTAGAACTGCTCTTCTCTGATGTTACTGTAAGATCATATGGGCCTGTGTCAGTGCTCTGAGAAAGGTCAATTTAATTTGCTTTTTGGTGTTGTAGTCCATCATGTAAAATAATGAGCATGCTGCTGTGCATCAGCGAAAGTGGTCTTATAGCTTTGTCAGTGTATGTTTCGTTTGCTGGTGCGGGAAGGTGTGTGTCGACATACAGAAATGTAGGGATTATCAGGATAGGGTTGCGGAGCTGTTCAGCATGGCAGACACAGAGGCTTATCCCTACCACCCCTGCATAAACTGCTGTGTGGGTTTTGTCACAAAAGGGACTGCGGGGCTTGTGGATTATGATAAAACCAGAGCCTGGGAGCAAAGAGTAAATCTGAATTAAGCTGGTATGGTAAGCACAACCAGATTTTGAAGAATTTCAGAAATATTGGTTCAGTCCAATGTAAATAAAACTTTTAATTGAATATTCTGCTGGGCTACACATCTTGCATTTTACTTAGCTTTAAGTCTGGATTTTTGCTGAGAAGTTCGAGATTTCCTGGCTGGATCAATTTCCCCTGATAAATTGTCTGATTTACATACATATGTGCTAAAATTCTGGGGTTTGCAACCTTCATCTGTGTAAATCTTGGATCTGATGACTCTGCCCTATTCAAGGTAATACCAGTGGTTCCTTTCAAAGATGCCCTGAGATCCACGACTGAAGACTTTCTTCTTCTACTGCTTTCCACCTACCGATTGATTCCAACTGATTTAAATACATGGTAACATGCCGTGGAAACAGACAGTACTTCCACACCTTTGCTTTGCATCCAAATGGGAGGCAGGGGAAAGCTAATGAACTGCACATTATTCTGTAGCAGCTCTCCACCTGTCTGTATGCCCTCTTTATAGTTCTTTCTACATCAGTGGTCATTGATGATGGACAGTTTACAGCAGAACTAAAGTACTCCAGAGTATCCTGAGTGGACAACTGGTGTACTTCCTGTGAGAGATGTGTTGTGTGGTCTTTGGTTTGATGATATCATTTCCAGAGTTACGTGCCGATGCTTAGCTCAAAAGATCTATTTGAGGCTATCTGAAAGAATCTCTAGGTCCACACTGCTGTTTTCTTGTGTATGCAACTCCTCACTGAAAATTTATGGTAACTTTGCGTGATAACTGAAGCATGAGTTGGCCAGACACCAGTCTGGTGAGCCACACTGTCAGTCAAGTAGAACTCCATTAAACTATCAGCTTCTGTTTTGAGTATTCCTATATGAAAACAGATTTTCTCTCCAATATTCACAGGTTTGACAGAGAGCAAAATATTTCTATTTCCCCCAGCAAACAGCTTGTCCTCATGTAATGACAGTTTTCCATCTGCAAGAACTGCCTTTTTGATACCACAAACCACCTGAGGTGAAAATATAACTGACTTGCTTTTTTGTAACCCTGCCAAAACTAAAATTATTTTGCCTGTAGCAAGAACTGTTTTCATGCCAGTGTATTCTCCAAGTTTGCTAAAAGTTACATACTCCTGATTTTCTCAGAGCAGAAGAATAGCTGTAGTGTATCTCTTGGCAAATTAACCTATTTATTGTGAATTGAGACAGCAGTTTTATTTGTGAGTTTAGGTTTCATATTCACTGAAGAAAGCTGTGGTGTGTCAAATTATGCCTTGTCAGTACCTAAATCACAGGTATGTGTCTGACTGAAAAGCAGACCCATTTCTGGAAATAAAGGGAACTGCAAATACATATTTCCAGCTCCTTTTGAAGTCAAGGTATTTTGGTTTAGATTTATAAATATAGATTTAAGTGCCTAACTTTATGCATTAATTTTGAAAATATTTTGACCTGAAGAATCACATATTAATTACAAATGTTCCAATTAGAGAGAGGGATATTTCCAGAGGAAGGAAAGGCAACAGGGGAGAAAAAAAGATTTAAAAATATGTTTTCTTGAAAGAAAAACAAAAAAAATCTGCATCTTAATGTTGTTGTGGTTTAAGCCCAGCTGGTAACTTGGAACCACGCAGCTGCTTGCTCACCCCCTCCTTCTTCCCCCGCCTCCCCAGGCAGGATGGGGAGGAGAATCGAAAGAATGTAAAACCCACAGGTTGAGATAAGAACAGTTTAATAACTAATATTAAGTACAATATAGTGACAATAGAAAGAATACCAACAATAAGAATAATGATAAGAAACGAGAAGAAATGAAAGATCAGAAAACACAAGTGATGCACAATACAATTGCTTACCACCCACCAACCAATACTCAGCCCAATCCGAGCAGCGATTGATCCGGGTAACTCCTCCCAGTTTATATACTGGGCATGATGTGCTGTGGTATGGAATACCCTTTTGGCTAGTTTGGGTCAGGTGCCCTGTCTCTGCTTCCTCCTGGCTTCTTGTGTCCCTCCTTACTGGCAGAGCATGAGAGACTGAAAAGCCCTCGATCAGAGTACGCATTACTTAACAACAACTAAAACATAGGTGTGTGATCAGCATTGTTCTCAGACTAAAGCCAAAACACAGCGCTGTACCAGTTACTAGGAAGAAAAATAACTGTTACAGCTGAACCCAGGACAAATGTTTTTACCAACATCATCTTCTGACAGACTCTGAAGCCAATCTCAAGTATAATTATTTATTTTTAAATAATACAGTTTCATAATGTAGTTAAAATTGACTTCTAACAGTTACTTACTTTTTCCACGCACTGTGATTGTCCTTATATTGGCAGATATTTAATAAAAAAAACATTACTTGCCCCCATCTTGCCAGCATCCCAAAGGATTTGACATGTTGCATCATGTTACCTAGTTATCCTTTGTGCGTCTATGCTGACTTTGGATAACAAGGAACTTACAGAGTAGAGTACAAGCCACAGAAACCTGCAAGCTCCTTCATACTGTGTGACCTAAACTGATGGCACTGCTAGAGAGTTTTCCTTCAATACAACCTGCAGATTTTGGAACATGTTGATGTTAGGCATAGCTTCTTCATTACTGTGCATCCTGTTTATGCAAAGACACTTCTGCTATGATTCCTTTATGCTGAACAACCCCGCCTTTTTCTCCTGTTACCCATGACAGCATCTCAAAGGCTTCTGCTTAGTTCCGTTATTCCCCAGGAAGGTTATTATCCCTCAGAAGACAAAGAGCAATGACTCTGTCCTTTCTGCTGCTGCCAAGCTGCCTGTGTGCTTCTTAAGCATACTGAATCCAGTTGCATTTATGATGGGGAAGGTGAGAAGTGCATTATGTAGTCCTGCCTTTTTGGATAGTCCCCAACCTTCTTCAGGAGCATGGAGGCATTGATAGGAAGAATGGATGTCAAGGAGTATTTTATCTAATTCTTTACTGTTGGAAGGATGGAGATTTCTATAATGAAGTTTTATGCAGTGTGAAATATAAAGTGAGAAAAAGATGAATAGAAGATACTCAAGTATCACAGTTGCTTCCTAGGAGAAAAATTTTATCTTAGTGAAATCAATATCAATAGCAGTATGTCTGCTGATTTTTGCAGAGCTGAGAAGAATTTCAACATGAAATAATAAGCCTTGGATGCCTATTTTGCTGGTTCTGTTTGCATTCCATCAAGTAATGGAGTATCACCTACAGCATATTAGAAAAGCCAATCTATATGCTGACCAGGTATGGACTCAGTAATTTGACAGCTCTTTAAGTCAACATTAGTTTAAAATATTTTTAATCACAACAACATAAAAAATAGCATGGATTATTACTCCCCTAGCAAATTAATGTAAGAATGTATAGAAGTGGGAGACAGTTAAAAAAAAAAATGCTGCTGGAAGACTGCAGCATTTAACAATATGCAATAAAGCTTAACACTTTGACAGTTTAAAAATTGACAGTTGAATAATCTTAAAATAATACAGTAAGAGCTGCCCAAATATAGTCCATCAACAACTGTTTGATACCAGTAGCCCTAGAAAAAGCATTGCAATAACTCAAGTTATAACAGGCATTCAGAGTTTCAAGGTAAATCAGTGCAGTAGTTTTTACATGATAAACATAGACCAGTGTCAAACTGTGTCTTGACTTCTACTGAACCAACTAAAATGTTCCAAAAATTAAAATATTTAGAAGAGAATATTGTTTCACAAATTAGAGAGACATATGCCACATAGTGATGTGTATTATGTACATAGATCATCTTGAAAGTATTTTGAGTGCCACATTTTATATAAGCAAAGAGACATTACATTTGCAGTGTGAAAGAATTATTAGACTGCAGCTGCAGATTGGGGCTGTGAATTTTTTGATTCTGGCAGTAAATCATTTCAATAGAGATGGAATACAAAATGTTTCAAGCCAAACCTTTAGGGAAATGTATAGGCACTGTCATCATACCCTTAAATATTGTTGGAACAAAAAACCCAAAGGAGAAAATTAAAAAAGAAAAGGTCCATCATGACAAGAAGGACAATCTCAATCTAGAATTTCTGCTGGAAATAAAATTGCTAAGGTATTATTACCAAATTTTAAAGTTCATAAGGTTTCTTCATTAGAGCTGTAGGTCTGAATGACAGAACAATGATGCTGCATTTGCCTTGGAAGCTAGTAATACATAGCAGAAGTTAAATGAAATAAATCTAGTATGATGATCCTTAAAAATTCAATTGTTTTAAACCAAATAAATTGGCGCAGTTCAAACCTCAGTATACAGCATTTGTATCTCTTGCAGCAGTTGCTTCTCTGCTTCCTCAGTGTTACCTTAAAAAGCATGTGTATCTCTTGCAGCAGTTGCTTCTCTGCTTCCTCAGTGTTACCTTAAAAAGACTATGCTTGTTCCAGAATCAGAATTCAGAGGAAGATCAGTGTAGCTGTGAGTCGGAAGTGCATGTGTCTTTCATAAAGGGCACTATCAAAGTGGCACCTTTTTACCATCGCAGAGTCTTGCTCTGCCAAGCTGTAATACTTGCTAGCAACAGAAATTTAATGTATTTATCACTGTTCCATCCCAGTGAATAAAAAATCTTCACAAATTGTTATAACATGCAGTTCCAGATACATGTAGCCGATCTAGTGAGTAGCTTTCCAGCAATACTCAGTTTTGGAAGTGCCTTGTAGAGACGTTCTAATTTGTAAATCCTTCAAAGCGTCAGCACTGCAGTTGCATAGTGAAGGTCCACTTGCTCAGTCTGTTTTCATTTTGGGCAAAAAGACAAAATCATCCCTTATCTCTCTCCCTCTGGAAGCAGAAAAAATATGGTTTAAGCATTCATAAATGCACATCCTTCCAGGGGACAATCCCCAGCCCCTAGGGAGAGATTTGGATGAAGTTGCTGTTTGGAACTATGGATCGTGTTCAAAGACTCATGGCATCTTTTGAAACTCTCAATCCTGTTGCTTTCTCCTTTACCATTCTGTATCCATATATGCTGTTGCAGATCTTTAGTTTCTTCAGCCACAGATTACATCAATACAGACTTTGTAACTCTGAGGTTTACTTGCACATAATACCTGAAAATCACACAGCATTTTTGTTTTCTTATTACTATCCTGCAATTTGCAGGGTAAAGTATGAAGGATCAGAATCACTATTCTTCTTTCGTTAAGGACTTTCATATTTCAATTCTTTCTTAACTAAAAGTGGTAGATTAGAAATACTGAAAACTATGTGCTACTACATCTAAACCCAGGCTTTACTGCAGGCAGCCTGTGCCTCACTCTCTAGGCTCCACATGATGTAATGTCAGTTGTATCATGCCTTGCAAAAATCAATTTGATCTTCGTAATCTTCTGTTCAGCAGGGTATCCTGTCAGGGTCAATAACTTGAGAACTGAAGTCTGTTATGGGTATTTACAGCCATTTCAAATAAATCAATGCCATGTTAGCTCCAGGGGATCTTTTTTGATCATTAGCACATGATCATTTCATATAATCTCACTTTTTTGGCATATACCATAAACTCGAAGAAATTTTTAGGATTGTCTCTCAAGGATTTTTCAGTATTAATTTATGGTATTAATTTTTCTGGTTTATTCTCTCTCTATCCACCCCCACACTCCCTTACGATCTTAAAAGCTTTATTTTACTATAGCTAAATAAAACCAAAACTGGAACTGAATGCTTACTCCCAGACTGTTGAAAAAACCCTATGAAATTGCCATTAGAAATTTTACCTCTTTTGTGTTTTTCAGATCTAGTTTTACAGTACTGGCAGTCACAGTTTACACTGTGAAAGCCTATCAGTGGCCTAAGAAATGTATTAAAGGTTATCTGATGGCTTTTACTGTCTCATTCTCATGTCAATTACAGTTTGGGAGTTTTTCAGATACTGGAGAAATATTTCAGTCTTGCTGGTTTTCTTGTAATTAGCAGATTGGTGTGGGAAGATGTCATTGGGATATAGTGGTACTTCCTGCATCCTATATATGCAGGAGGTAATGTTTCTGAGTGTAATCAGCAGCTTTTTGAAATGGATTTTGCTGTTTGAGGTGACAAGGTATCAAAATAAAGCACTTCAGGTAATTTCACGTTGTTTAATTCATGTAGGTTTCACATATTACGGAAGGTTTATCCATTAACTGGATAGTCATTACAAGAGTTTAAAACAAAACTCTGTACATAGTCAACAAAGTATGTATTCTTTTTACCTACCATTGAAGAGCAGGTAAAGATTTTCCTACATGCAAATTAGCTTAATATCCAAATAAGTAAATTAATTTTTTCTTAGTGAGTACACACGTCACAATTTCTGTTTTGGACAAACTGCAAATACATAGGGCCATCCTCTCAAGTGGTGAAAAAAGTATAAGTTGCAAGGAATTCACATCCACGAATTAGCATATCTTAGCTGACTGTTTGCCCATCCTCCTGTTAGAAATCATAACGTTTGATTAACAGAAGTTTGATCAAGTTTTAATCAATATATATATATATAGTATTTAGTCTCACTGATTTGGTTGATTTGTGTTTTGTTAAGTTTGTTACTAGGTCAGAAAGGCCTAGTATCTAGGATGTGGACATGGATTTATGAGACTATTCAAGCGATATCCTTATGGGGTGGTGGTTTGGTAGGAACAGTACTTTAAAGATTATTCAAGTAGAACTTTTAATTGTGTTGAGAAACAGAGTTGTATACTAAGAACCAGTCAAGGAGAGAGAGAAGAATATTGCCGCAAGCACAATCGTTGGGATTTATCCAGGACTCTAAAAGGTAAAAAGGACATAGCGAGGAAGACGTCTTACTTCATCTGAGGAAGACTACTTACTTCATCCTGACGACCACCAGAAGGGGGCTGCGCAAGCGCAGAAACAACTGATGATGTAATCAGGAGATGATGCAATTTATAAATACATGTGTATGAGAGGAGGATGTAACCTGTTGAATATACATTAGATTGTGAAATCTCAGTAGGATAAATTGCGGGCGCGTTGTGACGGTCTTTGGAACCAGATTTGGGTGGGTACCCCTGGTTCCCGGGGCCTCGAAATAAAGCACCACATATAACCTCCTTAGAGTGGTTATGTGTTCTTCTCTCGGCTAACACTCCCAGAAATCTCAATATCCAGATAAAAATACTTTCACTGATACCAATTTGTGTACCTAACAGGAGACTAAAAAATGGAGTTATCTGCAAAAAGGATGCCTAAATGTTCCAGGGCCAGAATGAGGAATAATAATAGGGAATGCGAGTTCTCAGGCATGTTAAATATGAGCATCTATTTTCATCCTAATAAAACGTAAGCTCCAGAAGAAGCAAAACCTGAGTGCTCCAGTATACTCTGTGTTTCCAGTTCAGTTCTGGATATTGGATACATTAATTTACCTATTAATACAATAGAAATTGCCTAGGAGATGTCTGAGTATTAGAGTGATAGATACATTAGTATACAAGGGTTGAGTGTCTGCCCTCAGATCAAGGTGGAGAGGCCTCACAAGTAAGAGAGAGTTTTGCTTTTTTTATAGAATGTCTGAAGATTTATGGTTAACAACATCCAACTGTGCTCCTGGTGGCATTCCTTCTTTGAAGGCTCTTCCTTATTAGATCATAATCAAATAATTAGTTTTCTCCAGTGGCTTCTTCTGATTTTAAGCTGTGTAGCTGAGGTCCATGTAGGTGGGAAGAGGATGGAGACGGGTTATTCTCCAAGAACAGGCAGCTTGCCACAGCGAGAGCTGCCTGCAAAAGGGAGCACCTCCCAGAGGAGCTAAAATCAAGAGGTTGTTGGGGACTGTGGCAGCAAGAGGAGATATGGCTGTGAGGCCTTGCCAGCAGACAAATATGGGTAGCTTTAGACATCCCAGACAAGAAGCAGTAGGGGACTAATTAAAAAATGACCTCAGGAACCACAGAAAGTCTAAAAATCCATAGGCATGACTAGAGACCCTCATTCCCATACTAACCCTCAAGAAGGATGTCCTAAGTGACAGACTGGTTGGTGCCGTGCTGAGAGGGAAGATGCTGCTAAAATGCCATTTCCTGAGCTGGGTTCAGTAACCAAATTAGCAGATGGGACCTAGAAGGCAGCTGCCAGCTGTTCCTTACATATGCCAGCATACACATCCTTATTTCCATATGATCCAAAAGGTATTTTTCTTCCGTTTAACACCTCTGTACCTTTAATGAACAGTAATACATTAATGGACATTAAGGATAGGTAACAAGCCCCAAAACCATAAATTTAGTCATATTTGTATCCATGCAGAAGCAGAGGAAAACCCTACATCTTACAGGAATTTTTCCTGAATTTTGGCAGTTCACAAAACCAGCCTTTTTGGCATTTTAACATGCGGTTGTGTAGGTGCCCTGCAAAAGAATTGAGGCAATAGAGAAAATAGCTGTGCTGCAATTCACATTGGGTCTTCAGTGTGCTTTCAGCCTGCTCTTACTGGTCTCTTACTGAAAGGGACCACAGGAATGTTCAGAGTATGATCCCTAATGCTATGAGATAATTTACATTTCTTCGTTAATGTAAGTGAAAATATTTTTCTATAGCAGTAGGAGTGATATATTTATGACCATAACAGTTCATATTTCACGGTGAACATATTTGGGGTTATGGCAAGTTCTACTAAATACAGATATCCTGTAAAAAGGTTCAGCCTTGACTCTAGTCTGTTAAAAAAGTATGTTACAGGAACAGATGGTGTAACTTTTTATTTTGCTTTTGCTGCTTGAGTGGAAGGATCAGAAACTCTTTATTTTTTGAAGAACTGTACTTTTTGGTGGGAGTGCTAGGTAAGCTTGTACTCTGTGCTTGACTTTTTAATACATGAAATGGTATGGAAAAGATGGAAAAGATGGTAAAATACTGAGTCCTTCAGGAGTCTGTCTTTTTATCTCCTCTTTGTTCTTTTTCTACAAAAAGAGTAAGAGACAACTACTTATGATTGTTTTGCTAAATATTTAACCGTTTCTCTCAAGTATACTTAGTATAATTTAATATGAATGTCAACATCCTGGCCTATTTTTAGTATAGGTTGAATTACTGCTTGTTACTTATGTCTTCTGGAAGGTATGGTGTCACATTGTGGATTAAATCAATAAGGTGCTGTTATAGGACTTGGAAGAACCTACTCAAAGTACTAAAAATCTGTATTATCAGGAGAAACAGCAGCATCTTCAAACAGAAAAGAAATTGTACTTCTAAGAAGTAAATATGAAATACCTTAAATGACTCTCTGTGAAAAACACTGGGTGCATGGTTCCCTGCAGGACTTAACTTCAGAGAAAGAGAAGGGTGATGGGACCCCTGTAGGGCTGAAGTATGCAGTGAGCACAGGTACCTTTCCGAATTAGCAGATCTGTGTGAATATTTGAGTCACAGGGCTGACATTAAGCTGTGTTCCTGGGCTGTTTAGCCTGCCTACTTGTTGGACTCAGCATACAGTTTGAATTGCAGTGTGCTCCAGTTTAGGAAAGTTTTTATGCATGTTTTAAATCAGTCTTTATTTAGGAGGTTTAAATCCCATTCATTTCTGTGAGAATAAAGTCTGTGTTTTAGTATTCTTAAAGCCTACAGTTCTAATTATTGGAAATAGTTATTAAAGGAGGTTGCATTCCTTATGTTAACATTATCATGTGATAAAATACAATTAAAATCAAGAATTATTAGGAGAAATTATTACACTTCAGTACTACAAGTGAAAGACATGGTAATGAGGAGGTGTATTAGCTGAAATTACAAGAGAAAAAGGATAAGTGGAAACAGCAAAGTATTTTCATTTCGAAATAGAATTATTCAGAGCAAAGTATGTTTCTCTTATACTTGCTAGATACCTGCTTTTGAGGGTGTATATATTTTTTTTTTAAATCATTTCATAGAGACAGCTAGGCAACTAATTTTTTCTTATGTTAGCTATATAGTGTTTTAAGTAGGAAAGCGTGCTTTCCATCTCAGTTTTCATTTTTTTCCTGTTGAGATGAAACTGCTTCAGAACAAGGTAATATTCTAAGCCAAGAAGCAAAAGTTTTTTTGGCTTGTTTTTTGTTGTTGTTGTTGTTGGTTTTTGTTTTTTGGGGGGGGGAGGGTGTTTGGTTGGTGGTTTGGTTTTTTTTTAGTTAGTATTAATAACATATAAAAATATGGGTGAAATGAAATAGATAATATGTGATATTTGCAAAATGCAATGTTCTGTAGTAATTTGAATTTCCAGAAAAGCATTTCAATCTAAGAAGAAATTTTTCATAGGAGAAGGGTAGGAGAACTAACGTGCTGTTTCCTATTATTAATTGAGCAGCAGGGTGCATTTAAACATGCAGTGCTGTTATTTTTCATGTCTAGATATTAAATCAAATTGAAAATAAGTATATTTAAAAAAATGCATGTATTAGAAAAGTTTTCCCCTATACACATGCATCCCGTTTTAGGTTATACTATCTTTGTTGCTTTCAGTGAGTGCTATTCCATGAAAGAAATTCCAAGCACATTGTAATTCAGTTATAATTTTTTAATTTGATTTCAAGGCTCAAATGTTTCTATACATAGTATGACAAAAAAGCTTTGTTCTTCTACCCTAACTGCATGACTTCCATGACAGCAAAGCAGCTCTCAGAATGGATGGTGTTACCCTGCTCTTTCAGTGGAAGAGGTACTTTATTGCAAACTGAGTGTAATGAAGTATTTTTTACTGAAGTTTCAGTTAAATGGTAAAATATGGGATGTTTCATTCTATTATTCTACTGATTTGATCCCTGTGTGTGAATATCGTGTACACGTACAGTACAGGTACAGAACAGAAGTAATGTGCTATTTTTTCGCAACAGTCTTCAGCTTTATATGCTAATGAACTATTAAAATTGTCGCTTAACTGTACATACAAAATGAGGGGAAACTGTATTTTTTATGGCATTTTGTACAAGAAATGTATTTTACAGTCCGTCCATCTTTTGCACACATCCTGGTATTCATGAAAAATGACACTCCATATTTGAGGGGAAAAAAAAAAAAATCCCTTCTCACATTACTTCCTATGCAGCCACCTTTCATGACATGTAGTGAACTAACACTAGGGTTTCATGGAAATTTGTGTGCAGGCTTGATTTGGGTCCCTCTGTATTTACATATATGGTGAAGTTTTCTCCCATTTTCCCTAGGTAAAGCACAATTCTGAATCAAAGCTTTTCTGCTGTAAAGAAGGTAGCCAAGTCCATTATAGATTGAAAATTTCAAAATGGAAAAAAAATTGTTGATTAATGTTTTTTGGATGCTTGACCAGTTGTCTTGAAACTTTACAGGAAATTTGTCCTTCTTCAAAGAGAAGCTAGGGCTTTACAAATACAAAACCAGTCTAAAGGTAATGCAGGGAGAGGTATGGAAATTAAACTGTCAGATGCATTTAGCAATGTCTCTATAAGAAGTCCATTCTTTGATTAAATTCTGAGCAGTCAGAGCTTTGTGTGTTCAACATGCTTTTAGGCCAGATTTATGACACTATGAGAAAAGAACCAGCTAAAGAGCCAAACTTAAGATTGTTAGCTGTACTTTAATTAGTATTTCTTTCTTGAAAGCCCTAAGATATTGGTAAGTGCTTAAATACTCTCAAGCCACTCTAGATCTGTAAAACTCTGGCACTGAAGAAAAAAACTAGGAACCTTTAACGGTATTTTAAAACTTTTATCTAAATCACCAAGCTCTTAACTGAGTGTAAAATATATTTAAGATCCTTGGAGTCTGATCCTGATATTTTAATAACAGAAGTGATTGGCAATAACTATTTCAGGACTGCTTTGGGGACTCAGCAATCTGCAGTCACTTTGCTGATGTATAGGGTTGACTGACCTGCAGGTGAAGTTAGGAAATTCTCATTTTCTCTTGATCGCTCAGTATTTACAACCTGGCTTAGGTTTTCCTAGTGATCTTTAATGTTGATCAAAGGATAAGAAATGTGAATCATGATGATAAACTGGCTATATCTGAATGAAGTCTTATTTCGTGAATGCCAGGTAAAATCTTGTTCTGTGGTGGCTCCTTAGTTCACTGACTTCATTGAAGTGAATGGTGGATATTGCAACATTGGCAGTTTTCAAACACAAGTGATTGATAGAAAATCATCAAGAAAAATCCTAACAAGACTTAAAGTTGAGGAAAATCAGTAAGATTTTTTTTTTCTCTTTTCCTTTTGATTTGTGAAAGGAAAGATGAATAGATTACATTCTTTTTTCAGTTAACATCCATATCACTGAATTGTGGTTTTTCTTTTGCTTAGTTTTTCTTGTATATGTGCTACAGTTAAAAGCTTGTATTTCTAGCTGTGAGAAGAAAAAACAAAATAGGCATTCTAATGGTATTTTTTCCCACCTGTTCTGCAAAAATACTATTTTTGCATGTATACATCTTTGCTTTTTCCACACTGCTGTACTTGTAAGTTATGATCACAAAAAAAATATTTCCATTGCTAATAAGTTTAGAAGTACCTTTGCTGTCGGACATAAATTATTCATTGCTTTTCATGTCATCTGCTCTTAAGGAGAGAAACTAGTGCCTTTTAATTCTTGTAATAGCTAACAAAATTCACTAAATGTGAACTGCTTTTCTTTATAATGTTTTCGTCCACCCTTTTTACTTTTCCTAATTTTCGAACTGCAGTTATTTTGGGGTTTAGGGTGTTGTTGGGTTTTGGGAGGGGTTTTGTGGATTTACTCTTGTTGGTTGGTTTTGCTTGGTTTTGTTTTTTTTTTTTTTATTTTTAAAGCATCTGAACTCAGTATATGGTATTATATGTTATACTCCATAGCATCTGATTTGCTACAGTATGTGTAGTGAAGACTACCTTTCCACTACATGCTTCTGCTGCCTAATGTAACAAGGCCCTGAGACATCCAGAGCTTACACATATGATGGTAATAAAGTATAAATAATAATAATAATAACTTATAAGAGAAAAATTACAGTGGATCAAATATAAAATTGACGTAAGATCACTAGTGTTAAATAACAATGCCTGTTGCTCTAAAATACTACTCAGAGCTTTTCTAACCATCCATTTAGTAAGCATATAAGAATAGAAACCATTAATCCACTGAAAACCAGTGATGGAGTTGACAAAGGCAAATGGCAAAGGCTGGGTTGCACCTGCCCTATAATGAAATTATACTGCTTCTGCAGATGGGAAGAAGCATGTAATCAGTACTTTAGGACGTATGTAATGTAACATGGTATTACAAAGTCATAATGAGAGGGGTTGTATTTTCAGCATCAGATGTTTGCCACAGTTCTTAGTAAATTTTTTTTATTTTTGCTACTTCTCTCCTTCCCCATAAAATGCCTTTCCCTTTTTTTTCCTTTTTCACAGACTTGATTTTCAGTGTTTTCTTGATGATGTACTTTCTGATGTTCTTACTGGGAACTTCCACATTCTTTATAATTCTTTTCAGAGTTGCAAGACTTGAATTGTATTAGTTCTGTTTTCTTTCCTCTGTATGCTGTAAAATACCTGGGCATCAGTTTCTAAGTACTCTCTGTTTTACAGTCACCGGATAACTAATGACTGTTTTGGCAGGCCATTAGGATATTGTGGTTCTTTAAGCATAGACACAACCTGTTCTCCAAATAAATAGCCACCTATGTAGAAACTGTTGGACAAGTACTTACTGGAATTGTTTAGATTTAGGCTGTCACTTCTTAGGAAAAACAAAAAGAGAAAGAAAAAGAAAAAAAAAGCTATTGACTGCACAAACAATAAGACTAATCTTAAAAATCATACTAGTTTTGATAAACTAAAATCCTCTGAGGTCTGATTTCAGAGCCTTTATTTTTGTTAAAACCAAAACAAAACAGAGACGTATTGATCTGAATCGCTTAGAATAGAGCATAAATACATTGTATAGCATTCTCCTGTGAGTCAGGGTAGAACAAATCTTTTGTGGATTATAACCTAATTTCAAGACTTTATTCCTATAACATGAATAGTAGGCTGAATTATGTTTGCTTCCTTATGTTGAAGCTTATGATTTATTTCAGTTTTAACTTTGTGGAATAATAGAATTTCACACTGGTACTGTTGTGTATAAATCTTTACGACCCAAAAGCTGTAATGGATAGAGCTACTGTTCATACTCATTTTTGCAAATAACAAGACGATATCAGACAGCTTATGCAAAACTAGTACAGAGGAGGGGATTAAGTGATTACTTGGCTTTGGAAAATTAGAAATGTATGATTTAAAGAATCACTAGTATTTAAGGGAATGTGTTTTGACTGCAGAATACTTTGCTTCCAACTGTTCCTGCTGAGCATCCCATAAAATTAAAATATAAGAGCAATAAAGTGTATTGCAGTAAAACCACTTCATACTTTCCCCTTTCTGTACAGTGGACATGGATCACATTGACTGGACAATTGCTTGCAGTGAGTAAAAGCTTATCTGTAAAGTCCAAGGAAATAAATTCGAAACAGTCATTCATTCTGTCCAGCAGTTCCAAGCTTGATTTCAGTAATGCTACTTGCATGTGGCTGGTAATTAATATTCTAAGAATCAAAAGAGATAAGCTTGTAGCGTGAAGACACCGCAGAGAATCCTTTAAATCAGTTTATTAGAATCTTCAAGGAAATGAACATAAAACATTTTGGTGTGAAATATAGCTGAAACAATATCCTGTTAAAGTAAACATTGGTCAAATCAACCTTCTGTTGCAGCTGTTTGATCACTGGTATTAAAACTGATAGCCATGAAAGGGGCTCTTGGAACACATTGGGCTTTGCGGACTTTGCGTGTTTTTTTCTCTTTCCTTCCAGTTACCTTTCTCTGCTTCATACACCACTTCTGTCAATTGTCTCCATTTGTGGCACTTAAATGGCTGTTGCACCTATCCCTGTACTGGCTAGATCTTCCCAAAATACTCTTTGCAAGTGAATCTCCAAAGGTAATCCTCTTCCCTGTAAGTCAATTGTTTGTAAACAGATTCTGAATGCTGCGAAGTGTCAGCTGTTAATGAATACTTGTCACGTAGTTTGCACAACCAAAACAGAGGTTGAAGTGCACTGCATAGTATGCATCTTATGTCTTGTTTGTGAGAAGTCATTTAAGTCAGGGAAGATGTTGAAAAAGCTTTGCTATGACTTACCCATTTTTTT
Source organism: Strigops habroptila (assembly GCF_004027225.2). NCBI lineage: Eukaryota > Metazoa > Chordata > Aves > Psittaciformes > Psittacidae > Strigops > Strigops habroptila. The sequence continues at coordinate 35,859,570 of NC_044281.2, forward strand.
TACATGATACAAACAGAATTTCAGAAAAAAGTATTTAAAATACCAAGTTACTTGGTAGAAAATACTTGTAGCAGAAAGCATGAGAATAGGTTGCCTGGAAAAGTTGTACAATCTCTAGTATTGGAGATACTTAAGAACACATTAGATACAGATGTGCCAGAATGACTTAAATAGATTTAGACAGCTGGCAAGGGAATAGGTTAAATAACCCCTGTAATATTTGTAGTTTCACATACAGAAATACAAGCAAAGATTTATACAAGAGATGATTGGGAATTTCTGTGCAGTTCCAACAAGATTTTTACTGAGCTGATTCCTCAGTAGTACAAGTTTACAGATTAACTGGAGAGGGAGGGGGGTGAGGGTGGGGGCTCGGTAATGAACAAGAATTGAGATAAATGAAAAAAAAATAATAATTATGGGCTTTGTTGAAATTCAAAATCCACTTTTTACTTAACTCAGCTAAACTCCATCGAAAATCTCAGTTCCTGGCACTGTTCCATAACTGGCTTATATAACCTGTCTGACTACAGGGAAAAAAAAAAAAATCACACACAATGGGTTTTCTTTTCTACTATTCTCCACTTTAAAGGGTAATTAATTTGTTAAGAAGGCATTAGGGTGACTGGTAGACTTCCAGTCTGGTTAAATACGTTCCTTGTGGTACCTAGCCTATAAGCATCTATCTGCTGAAATCACAGTCCTTAATGGCAGAAGTTTGAAAACTGGGGATAGATAGAAATGAGCTGAGAATTATTAAAGACATAACTTTTTACAACTGTGAGAACTGTGAAAGTGTGTTAAGGGACACAGGCATCCATTTCCTGTTCAAATACTGTCTATAGATGGAAATGCCTAACCCAGAGGTTTACCACTGCTCAGTAGTGGAGTGGAAAAGGAATGTGTCCTATTCTCATACAGTTCCTGTAAGTTTAAATATGCCAAAAGCAAGTTAAACTGTAATTTTCTTTGCTAGAGAGGGTCACAGTGCAGTTCAGATTCACAGGCTGCCCTCATTCAAACCTTTTCACCACCTTATTTCTGACAATGCCTCATAATGCCTTAAAACGTAAAGCTCCATCTCAACAGTTCTGAGAGATTTGTTTATTAAAAGCACATGTTCATAACTCTATATTGGAATACATTTTTCCCTTAGGGATAGAAATGAAAGGGCTCTGAAATAAGTGTGAATGTGACTAATTAGCCTCTTGATAGCAATCCATTTTCTTACCTTACTGTCTCCCTAGCAACTGTTTGTGGCTTTGTCCCCAAAAAGCATGCTTTAAATAACTCAAAGAATGTTATTTCATTTTTAAAGACAAATTGCTGCTGGTGTCAACCTGAGAAAAGTAGAACTTCTAATGAATGTTGTTTGAAATAGAAATATTACCATTTATTGATGCTCATGCCTCAAACCAGTTAATATGGGGCTTCTGGTATGGGTTTCCTGAAAACAAGCTGCTACCAACTGAAAATTATCTGCTAGTTAATTTTTCCCCTCTCAAAACTGAAGCATTTTCCATACCAAGTAATGTGGTAAAGAAACTACTATATAACTGAAATATATGGTGTTTGGAGTCTGCTAATTACATTTCACTGGCTGCAGCAACCGCAGGGGTTGCTATTTTGATGTTCTGCTGAGATTATCATCAGCATTTCAGCTCTTTCAAGATAAATCTTTAGATGATGCAGCCACATCCATATATTTTTATTCTTACATTTGGCAAAGGCCTTTATGACATTAGTGAAAGTGGTGTTTGTTCATGAAAATGTTTGTCAGGCCCATCATGCTCATGAGAACTTAAGGGATCTTCTTTACCTGGAAAGAAACTGAACTTTCCTGTTCTGTACTTCCCACTTTCATAATGTCCTTGAAGGACCTCTGGAAACAATGTCACCTATTTAAGAGTGTGGTTCTGTGGCAGTTTTGGCCTGTAGATGCAGGTTAATTTAAGACACCATTTTCTTTGTGCAAAAATTTGTGTCTATTGCAAAGGCAGAAGTGATGACATGGCTTTTAAGCAAGGCTAAAATAGCCTGCAGTATGCCTTGGCTTTTGTTACATGATCATCTAGCTAGCTGGTGGTCAGAACTCACATACAGAACATTTTGATGGAAAGAAACAGGTCTATCCAGAGGACTGGGTTTTTTTTATTACAGATGAATGAAAGGCAGTTTTTCCTTCAATACAAATTAAATTCTTAGTTGTTATCATATTGATTTCAACCGGGCTAGTAGCAACAAGCAATTATAGTAAGTGGGAATTTAAAAGATGTACTACTTGCCATTTTAATTTACAAAAGGCCTGCTTAAGAACTTATTACACAGGAAAAGCTCCTGTTAGGCTTCTGAGGAAACTGTTCCTGAGCACCAGCACTTCAGCATATAGCCAGAAGTTATGAAGCTTGGCAAACAGATTCATATCCTATATTTTGGGGAAATGACAAACCTAAATGGAGATGTTTTGGGTAGGAGGTCTGTTATATGGCACATCAATGCAATGTCTACAGATATTTTAAAAACATTAGCATTTAAGATGACAGGACAAATTACAGAAAATTATTCCAGGAGGTATAAGTAATCATAATGGGAAGAAGTTAACTGAAATAAAATAGACTCTTGAGGGGGGAGAGTTACTTGCATCATGACTGGGACACAGCAGTAGGTTTTTCAGCCTGGTGGTTAGCAGACATGGTCATAGTGAACATAAAATTCCTTCAAGCAAAGTCCAAAGCAGAAAAGAAAAAATCCATAGGATAAACGTTCCTATAGAGTTCATTCCAGAACTTTTAGGTATCTGATCTTCCCCGTGTATTCAGAGCCCTGTCACCTCACCGTTCCTTGCAAATCCAAATCTCGCACCCTCTACTGCCAGTTTACCTAATTGTTCAATCAAGCTGGTATTTCTGCTGTCAGTTAGCTTGGATAAAACAGCAAGAGTTGGCTGCGAAAATATTAACGAACAGTGGTTTCTCACTGCAAAGGCAAATGCATGAACTGCGAACTTGGTGGCAAGGTAGGTGCCATGCAGAGTTAGTTTGTATACATTTCCAAAAAAGGAGCATTTAGTGTTTTAAAAAAGAAAACACTGGAAAAGGGTGAGGAAAGAGTTGTACAATAGCATATAAACAGATGTAAATATGTAAATAGTTTTGTTAAAATTAAAAGACATGTTAGTTTATTCCAGCTAAGGATCTAACCCTGTCTCTGGAGCAGTTTCCTGACATCAACATCCATTTCATTTCAAGGGTGTTAAAAAACCGGTTTAGATCCCTAAGAGAGATTCAGAACTATAAAGCAATAGTAAAGGATGAGTAAGAAATTACTAATAAAATAATCCATGAATAAGAAGGGTCTTTAAATTATATTTGTGCAAGTTATGCTTGTGTAATTCCTTCGGCATGTTGCAGGTTTTGGGTCTGTCTCCTCACGTTGTTAACCAGGAGAACAGCATATGAACACTGCAGCCAAAACTAGGCTGAAAAGCCTGCCTTTCTCCTTTCTGTTCTCTGTGCTGGGGTGATGTTCCTGGGGCTGGTAGTGAAGGATAGGCAGGCTACTTTGCACAGCAGCAAAACAGAGTCCCTCTATTTGGAGATTTTGCAGAACTGCTTGTGTTCGAGATTTTCTTTTTCGTGTGTTGAAAATTTAAATCACAAAAAGTTTGCGTAAGTTATAAATTGTAACGCATTATGTTTAGATGTATCTTGTGATTCATCTCATGTAATCGGAGATGATGATTCACTGAGCGCTTTTAAAATATATTCTCACATCCTTTAAAAACTATCCCAAGAATTCAAGAAGTTGTCATTGCTCAGTTCTACTGAGGAGATAGCACATTGGCTATCAGTTTATGCACTTGTTTTGTAGAGCATACTTGGAAATGATATCCTTTTCCATCTCCCTCTAAACCACCCAAATATCTAAACTTTGTGAACAGCTGAAATTATTGCTCTAACGAGAGAAGGAAAACAGAACTTGGCATGTGTAAAAGCACTCTGAAGTGATCCTCAGCAGTTGGTTATTTGATAGATTTTTAATAATATCTAACAGTTTAGTTTGATAGAAAATTTCAAGAGAGGTGGATTTTTTTTTAATTACCTCACAAAGGTTCTGTAATAGAAAAAATAAGCAAGAAATTTCAATTGAAGTAAGATGTAGTTGTCTTTTGGATTGATTTTTCTTACAGGTATAAAATGATATCACTTTGTGTATGTGCTTGAGTTTGTTCTAAAGAGCACTATGAATGTGTGTTCAGAGGCCAGGAGTTGAACATACATATGTCCTGGTTTCAGCTGGGATAGAGTTAATTTTCTTACTAGTAGCTAGTACAGTGCTGTGTTTTGGCTTTAGTCTGAAAACCATGCTGATAACACACCAATGTTTTAGTTGCTAAGTAATGCTTACTCTGATCAAGGACTTTTCAGTCTCATGCTCTGCCAGTGAGGGAGGGGCACAGGAAGCCGGGAGAAAGCAGAGACAGGACACCTGACCCAAACTAGCCAAAGGGATATTCCATACCACAGCACATCATGCCCACCCAGTATATAAACTGGAGGGAATCATGTAGAAGGGATTGATTGCTGCTTGGATTGGGCTGGGTATTGGTCGGTGGGTGGTGAGCAATTGTACTGTGCATCACTTGTGTTTATTGTTTTTTTTTTTTTACTTTTCCCTTTTAGTTTTATATTCTCTCACTCATTATCTCCCTTATCATTATTATTTTTAGTAGTAGTATACTGTACTTTAGTTATTAAACTGTTCTTGTCTTAACCTGTAGCATTTACATTCTTTTGATTCTCCTCCCCATCCTGCCTGGAGAGGGTGGGAGAAAGACGGGGAGGGGGAGCGAGCAGCTGCATGGTACTGAGTTACCGGCTGGGTTTAAACCACAACAACATAAAATCATTTGGTCTGATTTTTCCAAAGTAACCTTAATTTGTGCTTGCATTAATTTCTGCTCTTATGGAATTTTTCCATGTTTTTGTGCTTGTAGTTAGAAAGGAAATTCCCCTGATGTGTGGAGTAGATAGTTTTATTTCCTGAAATGATAAAGCTTCTGAAAAAGACATTTGCCTGCTTTAGTACAAGAGTTTTGCCAAGGAAGATAGGATGGATAGGAGATTAGGCTTAATTAACCAATACAGAGAATAATAAAGATACCACTAAGTGATGTTCTCAATTGACGAGGAAAAGACATGAAACGTTCTCCCCTTTAGTTGTTTAGACAGTACATGTCTGCAAGACAATACTTCATCAGAAATGAAAGAAAGGAAAATGGAACTGCATCTTGAAATGAAACGGGTACTGCAGTGCCAAAGTTAGGCTCCTCGTCCTTGGAATATAAATTACAGGATCCATACCACACATTTCAATTTCCTGCGAAGAGGGCTACAGTCTAGAATGATTCAGGAACTGCACAGAAAGCTGTGTAGGGCAAGTGGGCTCAACAGAGAGCTGTTTAGGCCTAGCCAAAATGGAAGTAGCTGTGGCTCAGGGGTGGTTTTAGCCCTCCTTGTTAATTGCAGTAATTCAGTCCACAAAACCAGATGCGGTTGTGAATCTTCTAGGGCAAAAGAGATGTGCAAACACAATGCCCTTCCCCACATTTTTCAAAGAGTAGAACAATGCAAATGATGAAGAAATTGTGATCATTGAACTCCCTTTTATATAGCTTTGTAAGTAGTAAATCATTTAGCAAGGCTAAAAACTGAGATTTGCATTTCCTTTCTCTGTGGGACAGTATATCAAGCCACCTACTGGGGGAAGCCTGAACCATTAAGATGGAAACTGGTTTGGAATAAGAAGCCTCTACACGCTTTGCTGGAGGCAAAGACAGTTAATTTGTGTTTGGGTAGGGTAAAAGCCTGAGACCATGAAGGATTTCTCTCAGCTCATTAGAAAAGAAAATGAATTGGGGGGGGGGGGGGGGGTGTGTCAGTTCCTTGCTATAGGGACTGCTAAGCATAAACTCTCTGACCTCTATTAGTTATCCATAAAATCAATGATGGACTGCTCAGCTTTTAAGATGTAGAAACTTCTGCACATGGGTGGGAGCAGAACTGTCTGAAAAGCTTTTAATGCATGTGCAAAGCCTCTAAAGTAAGACAGGAACATTTGAATTTAGGCATCCTGAAGTCATGAGGCTTATCATTTGGATTCAAGGGGAGGGGGAAGAGGCAGTTAATGATTTCCTCTTTTGATGAGGAGAACCTTTGTAGTCCCTAAATCCTTGTAGGGATCTGGACCATTCTCTTGTTTTATTGTGTGATTGTCATGAATTATTGGAAGGAAATTGGATGTGATCATGTTATAAAGAGTCTATATATAGCATTACAGTCTTCATTATGATTCCAGTTGTGCTGTAATTATCTGTGCTCCATGTTAAGCAGACCATGAGTGAGATGAATGAGCTGCTGGGAGAGGAATTCAGGCAGAGGGATGATGCAATCAGTGGCTACCTAGCTATCATGTAATGTGAAACAAGCGTATGGGGCATCCATACACCATAGAATCAACTAGGTTGGAAAAGACTTTTAAGATCAAGTCCAGCTATCATCCCTGTGGTCTTTACAGGTGCATTTCCAGATGCACCCAGCTAAAGCCCCATTATATAAAAATGCATGAGGGGTGTTCCTCACTGTACATTAGTATTCCTGTCTGCAAACAGGAAGAGAGAACTGCCAGTACTTCACAGACGAAACTGTGTTCCTGTTGCAAGCCAGCAGATACTTGGCCAGTGAGTTTCAGTGAGGCCACTGAATCTCACTGCGTATCTAGGTTGGTAGGGTAATTTGGGTCTTGTATTCTCTAACTCCACTATCCTGTCCATTTAGGGATTTTCTCCCCTCCCCCCCCCCCCCCCCATCTAATATTTGCTCAAACATTATCTTAATTTACCATCTTGGTGTAATTACATGTTCTACACAGTAAGATGGATGCTGGAATATTCCTGCTTGCTTCTCCTAAGATGCAGGGAAAGCCCTTGTTGTGAGCTGTATAGCTAGACTGGCCATATGTTCTGTACATTATGTATAGCTAAATATAATAGCCTACACCTCTGGCTGTAAGACATACAAAAAGGGTGAGAAGTACTAAAGAAATCATAAGCTATTTAAATCCCACATTCTTGGGGGGGTTTTAGGCTAAAATTTCAAATGGGATAGGTTAAAAAGTCAAATGGGAATGTAGTAGGTCAAAAAACCCCCCTACAAATGCTAACAGATAGCATTTTGAATACCTGGACAGTTTTATACCAACACTTTACATAAATAACTATAGGTATATGTATATGTAATTCTTTTAAAATAGTATTCTAGGTCTTGCAAACTCCCCATATTTTGACTCTGGAAGGTCAGTTAATATCTTAACCCATACGATGATGGTTTAACTGTATATTAATTTTAGTCTACATTTCAGTTATAACAACCGATGTGTAGGAAGCACTGAATTAGATGCAATGAGAAAAACAAGCCAACATGTGAAAGTGGTTGTATCATTCCTATCATGTATTTAAAAAAAAAAACAAACCTGAATGAAGACTATTGGTTTTTCTCCATGGTCTGGTTATCTGTCTAGCCTTTGAAGCTACAAAGGACATGAAAAACACTGGAAATGGCTGTGTTCCACGGAGTATCTATGGCTGCTTCAAGCACGTGGGTGCCACCTCTGTTTTCTGTAGGTAGTCTTCCCCCATTGCCCGTGCAGGGTTCCTCTGGTGCTGGTACTGTGAGCACCCCTGAGCACACACGTTTTCCCTGCCAAATCAGATAGTAAATTTGAACAGGCCGGTGTGTCCCCACGCCTGACCTCCCACAGACAGCCCCTCTGTCAGCCGAGGGCGTACAGCTTAACCCTGTCTCTGTGCTCACCGCCAGAACACCGGCTTCTATCGCTCTGGCGCCAGCGGAAGCAGGTGGCAAACCACAGCGAGGGCTTGGCCGGGCACGTGACCCGCTGCCTGTGCGCCCGCTTCCCCCGCCCGCACTGCAGGTCGCGAGGCCAGCGGTCGGGCCTCTTCGGAGCGGGCGTTAACGGCTGTTTGTCACGCGCGGCTGCAGGGGGCCGCTCCTCAGGCAGTGCACGGGAGGGCTCTGAGCTGCCCCGAGGCCGTGAGGAGACGCCGGCGCCTCCCAGTAGCTCCTGCTGAGCTCTCGTCAGTGAAAAGTGAGGAGGAGGGGCAGAGTTCTCTTTCTTTGTTATCTTTGGGTTTTGACTAAATAGAACGTGAATCCGCATACTCTTGGGAGATGGTGGCTAATGGAGGTAATAAGTCTCATTTAAAGGGTAGCTATCTATCTTCCTATTTTCCTTTTTGTTCTAACGTCCTGGAAAATACCTGAGACAGAACATCTCTGGTGTTGCAGAGGGGGTAACATACATTATTATTTGTCTGTTTATCACAGATGATATAATTTCCAAATTGGGGCTAATATTACTTGGTATAGCTCAGTGTGTAAAGTGTTTGGAAAGTGTTTCAGAAGGCTAGGGTGATGTCTAAGGTAGCATAGCTGTTAAAGGAAGCAGTCCTCCTCCTTAGCAGCTCTACTTCGTGTGGGGTGGAAAGATTTTTTAAATGTTTGGAGGCGATGAAAATAAATTGAAAGGGACTTAATTAATATGGAGAAAAATATTTAACTTCATGTTCCTACAAGGACATCATTAACAACAAGGAATAAATCATTTAAGATTTTAATAACATTTTCAATGATTGTTATGCCTTAGTCTTGCATAAAATTGTTTCTTAGTATACAGTATTACATGGCAGTGCTACAGGTTCCCTGAATACTAGAACTCTGTCAAATTCCTCATAATTTAGACTTAAAAATAAAGATATTGTATAGCATAATTCTAAATTCGGAAAAATTGTGCTTTACATGAATTGTGTCACATGGTACTCCTGAACAGAATTGCACTTCATGGTTTAGTTTGAAAGATACCTTTCCATTTTGTGTACATTTAAGCACTTCAGGTATTTCTGTTGTTTTCCCCCAGCTTCAAAGCTGGTTGTGTTATCAGCTGAATATAATATTGAAAAACACCTCTAAAGGCTTTCCGTTGTCAGGGCATGTAAGCTGTTGTTATAAAACAAATAGGATCAGATTGCTTATATGAGCTGTTATACAATCATGATATTAGGGTATTTTGAAAAGTAAATATGAGGAGAAAGTAATTTTTCAGTTATGCAGAAGTATTTTTTTGTGGTTTTGAGACATTTTTGAGTTAGAGCATATAAGGGTTGCATGAGCAGGTTCCATTTGTATGTCCAACAGGCTTGATGTGGTTGCCTGTTAGTTTTCACACCAGGTGCAGTTAATGATCTAGGGTATACAAGTTCTTGCTTTCATCACTATTCTCTCACTAGTAATGTTTAACTAATGCTCTTCCACTGTTGCCTGGCTGGTATCAGAAACTAAGACTTTTTCAATGTTTTTCAAAATGCAGCGGTTTTTAAAACTGCATTTCACCCAAGGAGTAGACAATTATCTTAGGATAATTAGAATGATAAGTAGTAATTGCTATAGTTCAGGTTATGTGTCCTTAACATTAAGTGTGTTTTTATGGTGATAAGAATATATTCTCAAACAGAAAAACGCTTCAAGACTGGGAGCTAAAACAGCTTATTGCATCAATAGCTCCAATACTAACAGTGTTTTACTGCTTTGGCAATCCTATTCAAGGTTTACTTAATGGAACTGCTATTGGAGTACTTAAGAAGTAATGCTGATTAATCTGGTTGTATTTTCTGCTGTACTTCCTATAATTTTTTTTTAGGTGAAATATTAGAAGAATCATCCTCTTATGACTTCTTTTCCTGTGTAGAGGTTCCTCAATGTCTCAATACATGGAGTCATTCTTAAAAATCTATATAAAGGCCTTCAACCTTTGAAGCAGGAGGTAGGAGCTGAGGAAAAGAAAAAATACATTCCATACTTAGAATTTCTGATTAACTACAGGATGCCTATACCACTGAAATCCCTTGTTGCTTATGGGGAAATGTTTTAGGTTAGATTTCTTTACTTAAACTCAATATGTGCTTAATACTCAGCATAGTGATGGGCTCTTGGTTGTGCTATGTTATATTATATTGTATTCAGAAAAGCACATCACTGCTGTATCTGCAGAATTTGGGACTTTATAATAAAGATGATTTATACTATCTTTAACAACAACGGAATGCATTTGACAAGTACTGTAGGAATAATACCTCAGATATTGGTTTCTTAATATACTCTGAAATTTTGGATTCTCTTTAGTAGATTATTTTATCCTATTAGATTAATATAAGTATCATTCATTTGATTTTTAAACTATTTTTCACAAAACTTTTATTTTAGAATAAAGGAAATATTTAAATATATTTGTGAGGAAAGAATTCAGTATTTCTGCTTTCTTCTCTTTTTCCCTGTCTTGGAGCATTTAAGCTTTCATTTTTTCTCCCGTCTGAAATAGAAGTCAGCAGAACTGCTTCTATGGCTGAATTAAAAAAAAAAAAAAAAAAAAAAATTGTTGCTGTTTGGAATGATTGGATACAACTGATTTGATATGATGTGGGATAATTTTATATCACACTCGGGGAAAATAATAAAGTAATAGTTACAAGTTCATTGGCTATACATAACTGCCCTTTTATTGATGGTGGGCTTACATATTCTAGTTTCTTCAGAAGTTCACAGTCAGTAGTTCACTCTGGAATGAAATTAGTATGAAGTTACCTAGAGTTATCCAGGAGATAGCCATTTTGAGTCCTTTAAAAATAAAAGCAGAGGAAGGAAGTTACTCATATATTAGAACATATTTAAGCACCTCTCATTCATTTTCCTGTACACTCTGATCCACTACTGGAAAGTGTTTGAAGAATTCAATGTTTCACAAAGACAGATTTCCCGATAAGCACAAGACTCAAACCATCTTGGAGAAACTGTAATCTTCAAAATGTATCATGTCATTGAATAATTTCCACTGGAATACTGGAAATGTCATTAATGGAGGACGTGCTTCCGCTGCCTCTGGGCACTCCAAAAGTATTACACCTTTATTAGCATGGTTCAAAAAGTCATGCATTAACCAAGTCAGGAAGAAGGTTTTGATAACCATGTGTTCTCTTTTGGTTTTATAATGTTACTCTGCTATACTCAACTTCTCTTAGATGTTTCGTAAAGCAAGTACTTCATTAACTGCAATTAGTGTGACAGCACCCAAAATAATAATGATAATTTTTGTCTCACTAGAATTCTTAGTGCTCCAAAAGGATAGTTTTGTCTGGAAGTTTTGTAACAGTGGCTTTAGGAGTGTTTGGATATTTTCTGTATTAGATAATTTCATTAATTATTTAAAATTCTTTGGATTCGGATTCTGTTGAATATATAGATTGCTATGTGCCAAATGGTGATCATGGCTTTCTCAATTTTCTGAAAGAGAAGAAAATGTAAGTAAATTCTGTAATGAGTATGACACAGTATGGAAGCATTAGATTTTCAGTAGAAAATTTTCATGTATCAGAAGTTCACAGGTACTACCTTTTTTTTTTTTTTTCCCCCTTTTGAAGGTGTTTCTTTGTAGGATGCGTTTTCCTGTTGCATTTTCCTCTTGCTTTTTTGGAAGCAAGATTGTCTGTTTATTGACAATCTCCTGCAGTTTTGCAAATATGTACAGCTTTAATACTTGCAAATAAGATTCTAATGTCATCCACTGTAATTTCCAACAAAACCGAATAGGAACACATGTGTGGCTTTACATGATTTATGTATCTCTCACTTGTCCGTAACCTTAGGCACACTGCTTGTATATACTCTGGCCTCAGCACTGGTTTGAATTGGGCTCTACAACCTATTCAGTGGAGCAGAAGGAAAGTCTGCTTTTGTCCCTACTATATGATGAATTACCTGATCACATAAATCAGAGGCAGATATAACTAAAGATATTTTATACCTAATCCATTTGCCCTATGAGGCACACTTGGATTAAAATGCCAGTGTTGCAGAGTGTTGTTGTGTAAGTTGCCAGGCATCTTATCTTCTGCAGGGAGCCCTTAGACTGCCCAAGCAGTTCTATTAGCATGGGTATATTCTGCAAGTGCTGGATCATTTCTAAGTCAGCGTTGCTGGAAATGGCAAAGGAACTGAAGGCCTTTTAACTCTTTAACTCTCTCCTTTCAAAGGGCTCTTGAAAACATGAGTGTCTTAAAATGTCTTGAGATGTGAGAGTCCTTGATAGTCTTAAAAGTGCCACTAACTCTTCCCCAGCTTCTTGAACAAGCAAAAAATCCCAAGTGTCACAGGAGCTCTAGAAGAGGCTGGCAGAAACACATGCTGTCTGAAAGCAGATGTGTAATCTGGATTAGCGTTGTTCAAATGTTCTTGTAAACATCATTAACCTGTTCTCAGTGATGAGTGCTACAGAGTTCTGCCACTTTCAGAAAGCCTTAAACTGACTCTGTTGTCTCAATAAATTTATTGAAAGGAAACATCTGTAATAAAGTACATGCATATATATGAATAATTTTAAGATGTGTATCATAATACATAGTTACATAGTAACTACAGACCAGTCAGTTTCACCTGTGTGCCTGGCAAGATCATGGAGCAGATTCTCCTGGAAACTACACTAAGGCACATGAAAAGCAATGAGGTGATTGGTGACAGCCAACATGACTTCACTAAGGGCAAATCATGCCTGACCAGTTTGGTGGCCTTCTATGATGGGGCTATGGAACTCATGGACAGGAGCAGAGCAGGTGATGTCATCTACCTGGACCTGTGCAAAAAGTTTGATACTGTCCCACAATGTCCGTGTCTCTAAACTGGGGAGGCATGGATTTGATGGATGGGCCACTCAGTGGATAAAGAATTGGCGGGATGGCCGCATGCAGAGAGTTGTGGTCAACGGCTCAATGTCCACATGGATACCAGTGACGGGTGGTGTCCCTCAGGGGATGGTGTTGGGACTGATCTTGTTCATCATCTTTGTTGGCGACATGGACAGTGGGATTGAGTGCGCCCTCAGCAAGTTTGCCGATGACACTAAGTTATGTGGTTCGGTTGATAACGCTGAAGGGAAGGGATGCCATCCAGAGGGACCTTGACATGCTTGTGAGGTGGGCCAATGCCAACCTCATGAAGTTCAACCAATTCAAGTGCAAGGTCCTACACCTGGGTTGGGGCAATCCCAGGCAAAGCTACAGGCTGGGTGAAGATGAGAGTCAGAGCAGCCCTGTGGAGAAGGATTTGGGGGTGTTGGTTGAGGAGAAACTGAACATTAGCCGGCAGTGTGTGCTCGCAGCCCAGAAAGCCAGCTGTGTCCTGGGCTGCATCAAAAGAAGCATGACCAGCGGGTTGAAGGAAGTGATTCTGCCACTCTGCTCTTCTGAGACCCCACTTGGACTACTGTGTGCAGTTCTGGTGTCCCCAGCATAAGAAGGACATGAAGCTTTTGGAGCAAGTCCAGAGGAGGGCCATGAGTATGATAAGGAGGCTTGAGCACCTCCCATACGAACACAGGCTAAGAAAATTGGGGCTGTTCAGCCTGGAGAATAGAAGGCTGTATGGAGACCTCATAGGAGCCTTCCAGTATCTGAAGAGGGCCTGCAAGGATTCTGGAGGGGAACAAGGGATAATGAGTTCTAACTTAAACAGGGAAAATTTAGGTTGAATATAAGGAAGAAATTCTTTACTGTGAGAGGGGTGAGGCACTGGAAAAGGCTGCCCAAGAAGTTGTGAATGCTCCATCCCTGGCAGTGTTCAAGGCCAGGTTGGACAGGGCCATGGGTGACATGGTCTAGTGTGAGGCATCCCTGCCCATGGCAGGGATATTTATGATATTTATGAATAAGAAGAACTCAGCAAAAAAAACTGCAATACATACAATCATAGAATAGTTTGGGTTGGAAGGGACCTTCAAAGGCCATCTAGTCCAACTCTGCAGCAGTGAGCAGGGACATCTTCAAGTAGATCAGGTTGTCCAGAACCATATCCAGCCTCGTCTTGAGTGTCTTTAGGGATGGCACATCTACCACTTCTCTGAGCAGCCTATTCTGGTATTTTACCACGCTTACTCAAAAAAAAATTTCTTCATGTCTAGCCTGAATCTCCCCTTTTGTAGTTTAAAACCATTAGTCCTCCTTGTATAGATGCTTGAGGCACCTAGGGAAGGAATGGTAATCCAATCAGTAGTTCAGAAGTGATAATCTAGATAACAGATAACATAAAAAAGACTTCTTTAAGCAAAGGGCGTCCATTCTGCTTCTCTGGGTGATGACTCAGAACTGATAATGAGGAACATCAGGCCCCCTTGGATGACTGCCCAGAAGAAAATCGGCAGCAATTAGGTAAAAGGTAATTTTGGCAGGGGGCTGCATGACCACCCACTCATGGCCCACTGACTCAAGAGAAAGACAGCATGTGTGCCTGATTAGCATGAGAGGGACTTTTAAACAATAAGAGGTGGAATACTAATTAATGAACAAATTGTGTAACTCTCAACCAGTGGTCACGGATTTGTTTGTTTCTCAAAATGTATAAATAGCTTAAAGTTATGATCATCAGTATGCTTGATTTGTGGAGACTTTCGTTGAGCACCCTGCCCAAAATGAACAATGTCTCCTTTCTAAACTAGGCTGTGTCTTTGTTTAGAAAGCCCCAAAACAGCAACGCTGTCACAACAGGCCCAAACATGATTTGCATCTTTACGACTCAAGCAGTCTCAATGAAACTTTTCTGTGTAAAGCACTAGAAGAATGCAAGTTCCTATCATGAATTTTAAGGAAATGGGAAGAATGCAACTTTTGAGCTGTCCTAAAAGTCTGTCGTAAACTGTAAAGAGACTTTTTAACGTTCCTAAGTTGTTTTCCTAAAATAAGTTCTTGCAGTAATGCTATGGTTAAATGGTACAGATTTGCTGAAATACTGTACATGGAGCACAATTGTCTGCCATGGGTATTCAGCTGTTTTAGTTTTTCCACAGGAAAGCCTTGACACATGTGTGCATATTTACTAAATGAGAATCAGAGGAGACATGCTTTATACAATTGGGATTTTGTTTATCTTTGTGAGAAGGCTGTTTCAGATGTATCAGGGAAACTACATATGCACCTATTGTTGCAGGCAAGCTTCTGGGCACCTAGGTGCACCCACCTGAAGAAGTGGTTTGTATGAGAGTGGTGTGTACAAGGACTGAAAAGAGAAAATGCAGTCTAATTCCAGCCTGCTGTAGGGGTGAGGCTAAAATCTAATTGATTTTGCACTAATAAGAAATTGCAGAATATTTTAGTAGAATTGGGCTGGGAAGTTCACAGACCTTCCATGCACTTTGCTCAGGATCCACCAGTGATTTTTCCAGGATGAATGTGATGGAGTGCATGCTTTCCACAGCAGTAGCTGAAGAGGCTTAATGTGGAAACTAATTATCTTCTCCAGCTGTGACCAAGTAGCCAGTTAGAAACAGTGTGGGCAGCAGGTGGAGTAGTGCTTTGAGAGACAGTGTGGGCAGCAGGTGGAGTAGTTGTGTGATGCAGATGAGAGAAGCTTCAAAAAGAGGAAATATCTAGAGGAGAAATAGCCATGTAGCAATGGGTAGGAACTGTATGGGCAAATGGCAAAGGAAGGAATGTGGTTATTGAACCTCAAATGGCTTGTGGCTATTGAACAAGAACAGAGGGGAGTCTAGAATTAAAGGCTTGCTTTTTCTTTCTCATACGGAAGGGGAAGTGGGAGCTGCAGAGCTGAGGGTCGAAAGATTCCTGTGTCTTAAGACTGAAGAGAGACACTGTGCAGTGCATACGACCCCTCTGGTTTTTGGATTATGATTTTAAGCACCACTTTTTTCCCCTCTGCTCTCAGGCCTAGCCCCTCTGGATGGGAAGACAGGTGATCAAGGGAGATCTGCAGCAAGTCCAGCAGCTCTCACACCAAGGATTCTGCTGTGCTTGATGCCTTACCCTTTCTCAGTGATGTAAATACAGAATGCACCAAGAAGAACTTCATACAGGTAAGTGATTCTGAGAACGTGGGTCTGCCAATAGAAATATTGCTATTTTGACAGTTATATGGGGAGGTCATTGAACTAAGTCTGTTAGTCTGACTCAGACTTCAGAATTTTGGAGAAGAGCTGAGGAGAAGCTACCAAACTTGCAATTTTACAGATTTCATTTACTTACCCCACCAAATAATAAGCATTTGATGCATACTTCCTACAGTCTCTGTTTCCCTATGACATTTACTTTTTTGGTAAGCTTTGTTAGGCTTGTCTTTTGCTGTTAAAAGTTCCTCTTTCTTGAAAAAAAAAAAAAAATCTGTTATTTATTCAAAACAAGATCTTGCTAATTTCCAAGGCTGCAGGTGCAATATCATGGGGGCAAGATTGACAGTAAAGTTATGCAGACTATAGTATCATAAGGTCACCACTTTTATTAAAGACTGGGGTGGAGGGAAAAGGTGGCAGTTCTCTTCAGTTTTTATTCCCAAACCTCCTGGTGGCTGGGAATGTAGTTTGTACTGAGTATGCTTTCTGAAAGGATAGATGTGCTGGAGTCATCCTTCACTTTGGAAGAAGCGGTAGCAGTTTCTATGACTTCAGTAAAGAATATGAGGGGGATGGTATTTAACTCATAGAAAAGATGTGTAAGGAACTACTGTGCTAGAAGATTGGGTTTATGTTTATTGTCTGCTCAGCATTTTGCTACTTGCTTTGTGACTATATTAGTGTTTATTAAGTGTCTTAGTTTAATATTATACACACTGTCTTTATAATGAATGTTTGGATTTCATGTGTTAGCTATGCAGTGGACAATAAGTATGCATAATCACCTAATCATTTCTATGTAAATGATAAATCACAAGATTAATGACTTTTAAGAGTTTGAAAGACAATGAAAAATACATAATATATAAAGGACATTCTTTGGCTACAGGATATTATGGAGAGGCATAATACAAAATAAAAAGTTTTCTAGTTCCCGAGTATGAGGTTTTTAAACAGCCTCTTCCATGATAACTAGATTTTCATGTTCCTTAAGGGCGCAGTAGTATGCAGGTACCTGCATTCACATTTCTTTCCCCTCTATATCAGCAAGAGTGAGTGGAGGCATTTTTGAGAAAACGGGACAAAAGGATCCTAAAGAGATTTATGTATGTTACCTTTCATAGGTACATAGACACATTCTTTTAAAGCTCAGAAGTATAACTTAGATGAATACAAGTAGATTTTTCAGCCTCTGTAGAGCCCCATTGCCTTCAGCTTGGGCACAGCAGTGTGACCCTAAAGTGGACTTCTGAGCACAGGCATGGAAATATCACCATCTTTATCCCATTGTTTTGGTTCTAAGCGTGTAATTGTGAGAATGAGAAAAGCCAGTGTAAATTAAAGCAATCGAAACAACCACACCAGCAAACTTTCACTTTATTTAAAACACTATTCTTCTACTGTATTTATCAGTTCTTTTTTACTCTTTGTGTCTTACTAAACCTAAACTGAAAGATCAGAGAGGAAAAAAATGGAGGGAAGGATTAAGTAAGTTATTTCACTGAAAGGAATGGCAAAGCTTCCATTTACTTCAATGGGTGCATCTCCTTTTGTGCTTTACTTCGAATCAGGAGCATGCTTTTGAAGCAAATTTGATTGTCACCACTTACTGTGCTTTGGTTCACATCATGGAGTGATCATAGAGACACAAACTGAGTTCCTTTTGAATACACTGAACTTAAGGATTCATTCTAGAAGTACAGTTCATCAAATGAACATTCAGACCATGGGATGAGAAAAGGCCTAATCTGAAATAAAAATGCTGTCAAATGGATATAATGTGGACATGAAGTTCTATAGAATCATAGAATCGTAAGAGTTGGAAAGGACCTTAAGATCATCTAGTTCCAACCCCCCTGCCATGGGCAGGGAGACCTTGCCCTAAACCACGTGGCTCAAGGCTCTGTCCAACCTGGCCTTGAACACCGCCAGGGATGGAGCATCCACAACCTCCCTGGGCAACCCATTCCATGCACCACTGTTTCCTTTTGCAACTCTTCTCCTGCTAGTTCACATTATTTGCAAATATAGACATGACCAGTGAATCCGGGATTGGTCTATGTATTCTTTGTTTTGAAAGGCACTGTGCTCTTTGGTGCTTTAACAACTTCCTTAAAAATGTTGACTGTTGTGATGGCTTAAAGAAATGCAGAACAATTTGGTTGAGATTTAATAGGAAATTATGAGAAGGAAATACCTGAAATTCATTTGAAGCTGTAATTCATCTTCGGAGTTTAAAAATACTGTGGATTGTAATTTAAAGGGCTCATGTATGGAGTTGTTATTACCAAGTACTGTCAATGTGCTTGACTGGTTTAAAACATAAATGTCTTAGAGATGACATTTTCAGGATGCATGTCTGCAGAACCAACTTATCACCATAAATTAAATGCTCTGCTTGGAGTTAAATAGCTAGGCTGTATTTGCATTCTTTCTCGTACTGCAATAATATCTAGTCAAGCATCATTATTTAGTTTTTGAGGGGTTTTCTAAATGAAAATTTGAAAGAAAAAATTGGACAGTTCTTTTGTGACAGGCAACAGGAACAGATACATGTTACATGGTTTTCTGCATTATGTGCTGTAAGACTGCACAAAGTTAATATGACTTTTTAATTGTGACCACTTTAAAAAATATATGAAATTGGTGATCTGAATTAATTAGAGATAATGTAAAAATCAAGGACATAGAAAGACGTCATATAGCACGTGTTTGCTCATTAGATATGACAGTAAGTCTGCAGGGGAAATTGATACGTATATTGAAACAGAAATACACAGGCGAGAGAGAGGCTGAGCACTGTTCATTGCCACCATTAATAATGGGAAAATAAACCAGAAATTAATATTGACTACAACTTCTCACACGCTAAGCATTCTGTGGCTCAGTAGGTTTCTCCCAGTACCGTTTGATTTCCCTAAGACAAATGGTGATTCTATTAATATTGATATGCTTCAGGCAAGGAAGACTTCATAACCGAGTCATTTTTCCTAGCTACCATTATACTACAAAATTGGTGTGAGAACTTAGTGCTTACAACCTACACAGGCTTTGCAGTGCTTCTGAAAGCAGCATACATATTAAGCATTATGTGAGTTTCTCCATTCAGTTTCTGGTTCTATTTATGGGGTAAGCAGATCTGTGTCACTGTTGCTGTTTCTGTGATATTTGTTCTCTCTGGTAGCAAGCCAGCAGTAAGAACTGGGAGGAGGGCAGTGGGCTGTTGTGTCAAGTGTATGCTTTGTTGTCATTTAGTTTTTAACCCACTGAATTTAAAGCTGCACCAGGATGTGTATTTAAATTGAATTTCAGAAGTATTTGCAAGTATTTTGACTAGCAAAAGTTTGTCTTTTATCACTATAGTTGGGTAAAGCCTCTTTTCCTTAAATGTAAAATAAATGTTCAGTAGCAGTTAAATAGTTAAGAACATGAACCATATTGTAAATCGGTGATGTGATGCTAACCTTGTTTGGTTACTGCCTGTAGGAAGTGCCTCGTCTCCACCATTGGGACTCTCCAGTAGGACAGTAAATGGGACACAATGTGCTGATATGGTTTCGTATCATTCTCCTCAGTTTCTTTCCTTTGTTCCTACTCCTGTCTTTCTGAAACTTGGATCAGAGATAAGGAACTCTCACTACAAAAGTTCCCATAGTAACGTCACTGGGGAATTGTGAACAAACTGCATGCCATCAGCAGACTCCTAGTTTAGATGCAGCTGTGCTGACTAGTGCCTTTGCTGGCTTAGCTTATGGTAGCTGGGAATTCATGATCTTCTGCTATATATACCACAGAAAAGGTCTTATGTATGTTTTATCTTCAGCAGAAGAGCCTGTTGCTTTAGCTATGCTACAGTCACTGTTAGGGATTAAAACTTGATCAGTGGGTGAAATCTTTAGGATCTTAAGTGCCTAGAAATAAGGAAGATTCCCCCCCCCCGCTTTCTTTGTGTTTATGTAGCATCCTCCATGCTAATACCGTGGAGGACTTGGCTTCTAGGCTTTCCAGTGATGTTCCTAACACATGCTGATTACATGCAAAAGGACTTTTTTAGTAGTGAATAGAAAAATAACCTTCTGACATTTTTTGCATGTCAGATAATGGCCCATAACCCAAAATGACAGGGCAGTTGGTCAGAGCCCCTACCAATTTCCTGGATATGAGAATCTAAATAAAAACTTGCAAATATCTTTATTCTCTCAGTGTAGCCCAAAATTCTTTACCAACAGGCTTGTTTTCATTTTTGCCTTTCAGGTTTGTTCCAAAGGATTGTAGAGAAACTGAATATTTCGTCTAATGTTCATTCTTGCATTCTTCTTGTTTGTTTGTTTGTTTTAATTAAAAACAGAACCTGCATTCTTCACCAGTCACTAGGAAGCAGAGAGCCTTATTTATGTTAAGCGTAGATAAGACTATTTGAATATTGAATTGAACTCTGATTTATCTTAATCTGCTGTTTTGATTTATCTTAATCTGCTGTTTGAGCTTCTGAATGCTGTGACCAGGATGTTTTTATTTCTGTTCAAGACAAGAAAGTGAAATTAAGTGAACAGCTGAAAATTTCTACAGTGCATGTGAGATACTTTAGCAGTATAAACTCTGTTACCTGTATCCTCTTTCTAGCAGGTTTGAAGGGGCATGCCTAGCACTAATAGCAAACACATGCATCATGGCCACAGTCCAATTCAACAAGTTCCTAATCTGTTGTAATTTATGCTGCTGGAATAATAATGGAGTATGTCCTTTGTGATCAAAGGGGTACAGATCATTGAACTGGCTCAAAATTAGTTTCACAGAAGTAGCAGGAGTGCTTAGTGTGTGAAAATTTCTATTGTTCTTGTGAGGTGGAATACTGACTCATTGCCATAACTGGCTTACTAATGGTAAGTTTGAGACCCCTTTGATAATGCAGTTGAATACTTTTTAGCAGGGATTGCTTTTGTGTCTTATGGGTAAAGTCATGAGATAATACTCAGATTCATTAATTATGTGAAATTGGCCTGTAAGCTCAGAAAGGTCAGCAGGGTCCTTATGAGTGCTGTTTGAGGACAGGCTGTACATTTTGTACACTTAGAGAGGGAGAAAATTATTCAGTGTTTCTTCCTGTTCGTGTCTTTCTACGAACAGCTCTAATGATCCAACTTACGTGTCTGTCAATATACTAATAAACTGGAGGAGTTGAAACTTTGCAAAACAGACTCTGTTATCTTTTTAAGATGATGGAGGGAAATTAAAGTAAATTTTGTTGTTGTTTATACCAGAGTAGTTTTCTGTTTGAGGGTTGCCATTGCTGGCTCACATTTTCAGTGTTAGCTGAAGACAAAATGAGTAGTTCTGTCATTCTCAAGAGAAGCCTGGGAACTCTAAGTCACTATGGTCATTCTCTTGGCAACCAGAGAAGAAGCTATTGCTCAGCTGTGGAGAGCTGGCTTAGGTCCGAATAGAGGGAAAGATGTAGAGCCTTTTAGGTGTCACAAATTTTTGTATTCTGTCATTCAGCATCCCAACATGTAATAAATCTGTAGAAATTTCTCTTTGGTGATTACTGTAAGGTAGCTAGCACCTGTAAAAACAAGTAAAATCAAAAAGGCAAAAAAAGGGAGCTCTAATAGGGAAAATATGTGTGCATGTGTGTACATACAAGTGGGTATGCATGCTCTCTTTACCTCAAAAATACGCTGCGTATGTAGTGTCTGTCAGCTTTAGTGTAGCTGCAGGGACTATTTTTTTATTCTATTGATTGCCAGTGTAGAGAGGCCTGTGTAGCACTGCCAAAAGTTATTTCAAAGCAAGCAGTATGCACTCTACTTAGATGCTAGTAATCACTCCTTTGCTAGTGTTTAACCTCTCCAAATGAGCCTGGAACTAACAGAAATATAGAAAATATTTTTTTGAGACAACTTGAATTCAGAAGCACATACTGGTATACAGGTACTGACCTTGAAGTTAAGGAAAACACGATTTTATTAGAGGTAAAAACTGGATGCAATTTCCACATTTTCTAATGAATGAAATCATAAACCTGGCTTTCTCCTTCTATTCAGAAAGATAATGCATAATTCATTTTGGGCAGTGCTCTTAAAATGAACAGTAGAGTCTGCAACATTTTATGAAGGCAGTAAAAATTAAGGAGGCATTATAAGTGATGCATATGAATTCATCAGTGTCTAGCTGTGATACGATTGTGTGCTTTTGACAACAATCTTTCCTACTGGGTTGCACTGATCAAGACAATGATTTGGAGCCTGATGGCAGAGGATACATTTGTGCTGCATGAACATTATACTAGTTATACAAATTATGTGGGGAATTTAATTGTAAAAATGTGGACTTTCAGAAAATAATGCATTTACAAATCTTTCTAACAAGGGAGAGAAATTGGTTTTACTTGCTGTGCTGAAATTTTCAAATGTTAAAAGTTGGTAAATGCAAATTGAGCTCTATTTTCCATTTTATTCCAATACATGCTTATTATTTAATAGAATTTTCTTTAAAGCCATGCTGTGTATTTTATTCCTAGAGAGTGGAAGCATATACTATGTTTTGTAGTTCAAGTATCGTAGACACTTAATTTTAGAATAAGCAAGTAAATCCAAAAGTAAATATGGTCATACAATTTTTGTTGTGTGGTACCTTACCAAAGCATTTTTTCTTAACCCTTAAAAATGGTCTATGATTTGATATATTGGTCTGTGGTACCTGGTGCTATTAATTCAAAAGAAATGACAGCAAATGGAGAGGGAAACATGCCAGCATGCTGCAGTGCAGTTGCTACCTAATGTGTATTCATAGAGGTATATAGCACTAATGCAGGTAAATAAAAACTGTAAGATAGCTAATGAGCAGTAGGTGGATGACAGCCAAATGATAAAATTGAGCAAGAAAGACTTATCTGTCCAGGAATGTTCTTTAAGACAGTTTAGCGGTCAGGGTGGGGGAGACATCAGAGCAATACTGGACAAGGGCAGTTAAGAATCTTGATGGGAACTGTAATAAAGACTTTATGAAATTTCCTCAAAAGAACTTTAGGTGAAGTCCTAAGGACCTCATCCAATTATTATGCACAAAAAGTCTCTTTTAGCCAAATATCAAAGTCTTTGGATAATTTTACTTCTGAGAATGGAGGAGCTTATGCTTAGGGTTAGGATGCCAGTCCTTTGCCCTTGAACCCTGAGGCTCTAGCTCTGCATCATTGATCATGTGGACTTTAGATGGACAAAAGCATGGTTGGATCTATCTGGCTGAGTTTTGTTAATTTTCCGTAATTTTATTAATTTGAGTGAAGTACAGAAGAGAACAACTTACGACAGAATAATTGTGCAAACATAGAAAACATTTTGCTCTAATTTGAAACATCCTTTTAAAAAAGGGACGGTGAGTAGTGAACTTGCTGGCTACAGGGTACATCCTTCTAGGCACAAGCAATACCATCACAGGTACAAGACTGCTCAACACAGGTAGTAGGAAGTATTTATTGCATAAAGTAAGTAGTCTTGACTGTGTGGAAAGTGTGAAAGCCTGCACAGTAGCAGAATGCCAGAGGAAGGACTACTTGAGCGTGCTGTATTCCCTCCAAATTTCGTGCTTCCTGATTGCTACCTGGAGCTTCTTGAATCAAAACATAGATCAAAGCAGCCCAAGGTTGCTCTAAGTTCCCATGTGACCCAAAGAAGCATTCAGACTGTACTGTAATATATGGATCCATGATTGCTTTCTACTTTGTTTCAGTCAAGCACAGCTCTCGAGAAATAAAGCACCTACAACATAATAACTTGTAATGGCATTCTGCCTGGGGATTTACCTCAGCTCTCAGTTATTCAGCTTGAGAAATGTGTTCTGGCTGTATATGTTTATATAACATGCTTTGTAAAAGAAAATCTCTGAAGAGGAGTTATCAAGGTATAAGTAGACTGCTACTGTGTTAGAAACAATTTTCTACATTCTGCTGTGTACCAGTGGAGGGCCATCATGAAGTATCAAGTGGAGTGTTTTGTCTCTAAAATATACGCCAAAGCAGAAGCTGCCCTTTTGAAAATGTGCCAAAAGTACCCTTTAAAGCTGAATTTTTGAAAGCACTTGACCTCACCTCAATGCTAATGCTATTTATGTTCATGGGAACAGGTCCAGGCCAACAGTGAACTCTTCAGAAGGGTTATTCACCTCCACATCCCTACTTTCTAGTATTGTGCTGTACAGAGAAGTCTTAAGAGGAGTGTTAGGCAGCTCTTAGTTCTGATATATCCTGAGTTCTTTTTAGAACTTTAATAATAGATAACTATCTCACGCTCTGTCACACATGCTTTCCCCCCTCTGTCTTTCTAAATTCTGTCTGCCACAGAGCTGTATAAAATCGTAAATGCAGTGCGAAGAGTTTTGATACCTAATTAAGATTCTCTTCCTTTGCACATGCATCTTCTAAGACTCACTGCTTTTCTTTCTCCTTTGGCCTAGGTGCCGTTTTTAAAACACTCAAAGCTTCCCAATGAGTTTTATGGAAATTTCCTTATATAAGGCCTAGTTTATTGTCTCTGTCAATTTAAATAAATTAGACTTCTAAATTTACAATATTGCCATTTATTTTTAATATTTAAGATAGTGTGGTTTGTGAAGGAGAAAATGCAGCTTTTAATTACTTAGTATTTGTTTAATTTTCTGGTAATCACTACAGCAAATTCTGATGGATCATAGCGTATTTACTTTCATTTTTACTTTATTTCCTGTGTTTGAGTTAGAAATACGTTGTTATGCATTTTGCGCTGTCATTCTGGAGTCCTCAACCATGTGGTGATCTTGGCAGGATTTTGAATAAAGAGCATTGTCTCTTCAGGAAAATAGACTTGTATTGTGTTCTGAAACATTATCATCGCTTTTTAGGAAATATGTAAAATAATGACGTGAAATAAAGTTCTTTGGCAGGACCCTGTTGCACAACTGTTGCAAAGGTGAACAGTGTGACAAGGTGAACAAATTTGAAATGAGGACCTGGTATTATCAGGAGAATACATAAACTCAGTGCAAAGGGCAGAGTCTGGGAGCCAGTTTATAAAATTCAGTCAGCCACCGAGTGTGTTTAAAATAAGGAAAAGGCATAAAACTCTAAAAACTAAAACCCAACAACAACAACAAATAAACCACCTTGAAGGTGAGTGAGAATTTTTCATTATCTACTGTCAGATCTTTCTACAGGAAAGCTTTGGAAGCTTGCATATAGCTTGGACTGTTATAGTCTCATTAAAGGTACCATGAATGGTGCATTTCAAGGAGAGCCTCAAATTAGTGTTGCCTTAGCTGCTTATGGAGCGCTATGATGGAGTTAAAAGTTGAGCTCCAGGGGGATGCATGACTCAATTCAGGAGTACTCAAAATTTATATAATCCAGAAAAAACCTTCAACCTACATAGCAACACTTGCAGGTTATGTTTCTCTGATAAATTTAGGAAGAATAATGTACAATTTTACATACTAGTAGAGAAGATTTTATTCTTCTTGTGACTCTTTTGGCTGCAATACTATAGAGGCTGACAAGTGTAGGGAGCTATAATTTAAAAAACACATTGTTGGAGGCAGTAATATGAAAGCCTGGAGCAAACAGACTTGTGCTGCAACTCAGTGAAGCTCATAGTACTGTGTGGTGAGTACTGAATAGAACATTGACAATAGGAAAATCGAAGAGGTTAGTTTAGCAGTGCATACAACTTAAGTACTGTGAAATGACATCAAATAACAAGAGCCAAAACATATTTTCAGCGAGGACATCGGTACACTCCTCATGCAATAGTACAATCAAGATTGTGACTAAATAACCTGAGAAGTGCATTGCATGAAGGCTCACTTTTTAGCCCAGTATTTAAATGGGGACATAGAGCCAAGTCCAGGGCTATACACAGTCTTCTGATTTGAATTGTTTTAAATACCTCTCTCAGACTGAACACCTATAGCAATGCCCAAACTTACGGTAGAGATAAATTGGTGTTAAAAAAAAGAAAGGAAGCTATTTCGGCCTGATACGTAGAGAGTTGCGGTTGTTTTATGCAAATCATAGAGTTGTTTGAAGAAATATCTTTAGGATTATGGTAAAATATGTGAAGGAAGGTAAGAAAAAAGAATTAAAAAGCTTACTTTGGTCATAGAGGTAAAATCTGGTTAAGAAAAAAATTACTTGAGAGAGCAAAGCAAACCAGGACCACAATTTTCAAATTATGTAGTTGTTTTGGAATATTAATCTGACCTTCGTGAGATTTTGAGATCTTTACTGGAAGGTGCTTCCATTAAGCAGGAATCATGCGTGCCAAGTCAGTATTTGTGAGCTATGAGACAGGGAGGTCTGAAAATGGCATCTGTCAATATGTTTTCTAAAAATTCCATAGAATCAAACCAAAAGTTGTAATTAGC
The DNA here is from genome assembly GCF_004027225.2 of Strigops habroptila. Lineage (NCBI taxonomy): Eukaryota > Metazoa > Chordata > Aves > Psittaciformes > Psittacidae > Strigops > Strigops habroptila. Next base: position 35,885,979 of record NC_044281.2, read on the forward strand.
ACAAGTCAGAGTCCATCACTGTTAAAGAAGATGTCAAAAGGGAACCATAGTATCTACCATGGCAGTGGCTGACATTATCAGAGGAACCAGCAATTATTGAAAATATAAATATGTAAATAAGATCAAGAAAACAAATTGATATGATGTCCAGAGAATTGACATCTCTTAAAAAAAAAAAAAAAATTACTGCTTTCCCAGTCATAATTAGTGACTATAAACAACAGTGGTTTTCTGAGAAGCTGCACTTCCCAGAATATATTCCCAACATAACCTGGAGAAGAGTAAGTAAGATTTAGTCCAAACCATAGAATATTGTCCTGAGGATGAGATACTGCTCAGAAAGGTCTTTGGCAATCAACAACCATATAGTACATGAATCTTGGGGTATATCAGGGTAAAGTAAAAAAATCGTAGACCATTAAAAAGTGGTTTGTTTGGTAATGACTGCTTGGAGAAAATACATCTTATTTGGCAAGTAGGACGTTGTTCTTAACTTCTATTTTATGTTATGACAATACCTTGAAACTTTACAATGGTTGGTGTATCATACTTGTTTGGTGTCAGCTTATCCAGGGATTTGGCAAGGCAAAATCTCAGTTTTAAGAAGTTAACTTGTAAATAAACATGGAACTGTTACCATTTTAATGTAGGGGTTTTGAGATATTGCAGCAATAGGGATCTGAAATAGAGATCTGAAAGTCCCCTGTAATACTGATAGAAAAAAATACATTAATTCAGGTTTCTTCCTAACAGAAGAACACTTCAGAAGCCATTACAGATTACTTAGGAGGAAATGGATGTGTCTGATTACTTAGGATTGAGAAGAAATTATGTTAACTTGAAAACACTATTAATGATAAGTAAATAACTGAAATTTAAGATAATCTGAGTTGGAGAAATTGAAGTGATTATAGAAGCAACATTAGAATGTCAAAATAATTACAGCTTTCAAAAGCTGTACAGGAAGGCTACTTTGTTTTATTTGTTGGTAAAATGATACTTGCGAATTGAGACTTAATAATAGCAAACAGGAACAACTAACTTCTTTGTTACTACCTATCCCTAATAATTCTTACTAGAATCAGGTTGTTTTAAAATTAATATCATACTCTCAGATCTTAATAGCTGCCTCTCTAAGTTTAGCTGAGAGATAAGAATATGGCTCAGAAATAACTACACTAATATTTGCTGTTAAATGTTCATTTACTGAGAACAGCCTCCTTCAAAATTGCCTTGTGTGCCCTTTTTAATTCTTCCTTATTTCTAAGGGGGCGTTGTATTTTCAGAAACTTATTGTTTCATTTAATTTTCTAACTTAGAAAACTTAAGGTACTTTTATGAAATAAATGATGGTTGTGGTGGCAGGTATGATAAGTGAAACAACTTTTGGCAGTTGTAGTAACAAAGCTAGTTAGTCATGTGGAGTTATTAATGCTGTATGTGTATTAGCCCCTCACATGCAGCTGTAAAGGGGTAATATATAGCAAGTGCCATTAAATATTTGAGTTATGGAGGATGTAGCTATTGTGATAATCCACATTTCACAACTTTGGGATTTTGCCACAGATATTAAGGCTGATCTCATAAAAGTGTGTGATGATAGAACTGCTAATATAGTTGTTTGTCTTAGATGATTATTACAATAGTGATTAAAATTACTTGTATTAAAAGTGTGTATTAAAAACAACTAGTAAATTTGATTATTACAGTAGTGATAAAAATTATTTATATTGAACATATGGACTGAATTTCAGGACATTGAGGTTTACTGGAAGTAAAAAATTAAATGCTCAGTTGAAGGTTTATTTGCTGTGAAGAATAAAATTACTTGGAAGAAACAGTACTTTGGAAATCATATCTCTGTTCTTTGAGGAAACAGGGCTAAAGCTTTAGTCTTTATTTTGCTCCTCCTTGATTGTGAGCTAAAAGGTGTCCAACACAGTTTATGTGCCGGTGACACCAGCTGTGGTAACTGAAAGGTTCATGTTGTGAGGACTGCTTTGCAGGCTTGCATTTCATGCTCAGTATGAAATCTGCAGTATGCAACTTGGGCTGGAATCTGAACTTGAGATGAGTTAAATGAAACCAAATAAAAAGTTTGAGAATAAAAAACTTAAGCTATAGGATTATTTTTTCTAAATAGTTTGCATTAGGTCTTAATTATATAATTGCTTATTTATGACTCACTCCTTTAATCCCTTTTAAATAAAAGATCTATTTTTCTTTCATCTTGTTGGAGTTAACTCTGAAATCATGCACAAAAATACAGCTGTGTCTAATTCTCTGCTGATTTCTTAGAAAGTGTGTGATTCTTGTTCTTGCATTTTTTTGCAAAGAAATAGGCTTAAGGCAACCAACTGCATTGAGGTAATGAATAACTATGCTATGAGTTCATAAGTTTCATGTTAGTAAGTGGGAGCTCATTCCCAAAGTACAGTTTCATGTTAATGTTGAGAAGAGGGACGGCGTAGAAGTGTGGGGTTTTAACTCCCTCTTTCCCAAAGTCACATGTTTCTTTTGGTCCCTTCTAACCCTAGTGATTCTGCGATTCTAATCCAGTTGTGTGTGATAGTAGATGGCTAATTACATAGATGCTTTATTTTTATATGAAATACTATATAAGCAACCAGGTTGAAGTGGCTGCAGTGTAGAAATTGTGAACAGAGTATTTACAGGAAGCAGCAATAGGGGTGGATATGGAAATCTGGAAACATCATACAGGATTAAATTTATTATCTTTATCTAAGAATTACAGATTGCTATTTGAGCATAAAGACATGATTCTAAAATGTGGATGATAACGTAAAGACTACTGATGCTTGTTATTGCGAATAACACAGTCTCCCTGAACTGCTTATAAGAAACTTCCACATGTATTATTTTGAGTGGCTGGATAAAATAAATTAATGTTTGCTCTATGAATTAGCATATTGTTTCCCATAAGAAAAAAAATGAGCTATTGTGTAATTTACTTCCCTCTGATTTTTTTTGCATGTGTGTGTGTTTCAGCAGCTTTCCTGTCTCCAAGTACAAAAGCAGATATAATCAGATCTGCTTGTTATATGTCCAGTTCCTTGAGCCCTGTCCTTTGCAGAAAATTCTCAGTTCAGAATGTCTGTAGCTATTATGTTTATTTGTGGTGCAAAATCCTGTAGCTTTCTGTCACAGAGGTGTCCTATTTGTCCAGTGGCTTCAGTCTTTAGGTTAAACAATATTTTTAAACTGTTTATATCATGCGCCGAAGCAAGCAGTAATTGGGTATTTGACCACTTAGTGATACCAGCAGTTTTGAATCCACCTAAACTACTTAGTCATCTGCAGTAAGATCTTCTTTCCTTCATCCCACTTATGAATTTAAGTGTTCGCTGTCATGGCCAGTCTGCTTCAGTTTTGTAAGAATATGTGGAGATGGTCAAGCTGGGAAAATCACAGATCTAATAAAAGTAAGAGGCTCAGATGCATGGGACTTAATGTGTGTGCCGCAGTCCTGCTGAGCCAGTGTAGTACTGTTGATTTGTGTGTACCCAGCAAATTCATAATCTGAGCACGTCAAGAGTCCTATATTACTTGCAATTTCCATCCAGTCTGTCCAGGCACCTATTACACACACACTGCCTGAATGTTCCTCCTGAGTTTCATTTGTACCATTAAAAATAAATAGTACAAAGTTTCAATACCATGCTATAACTGGAACTTTTTGTATTTCAAATTTTTCCTACTGTGAATGTAGGGATTGCACTTGTTTCTGACTTTGATTTGGATTCTGAACTCCTCCCAAACAACAAGTCCTTTGTCCAGGACCATGTGTCCAAATCATAAGTCTCTATTTTAAAATTCAAAAAATTGTGATTTTAATTGATCTTTACTTTTGAAGGTGGGATACTATGCTGGTTTTAGCTAGGGTAGAGAGATTTTTCTTCATAGTATCTAGTGTGGGGCTATGTTGTGGATTTGTCTGTGGCTGTTCTTCATAATACTTATGTATTATGAAAATATCTGTAAATATCCGAAGTGTTTGTTGATCACCACTGGTGAACTATTCTAATTAACAGTGAAATTCATTAAATAAGTACATTAACTCCATCAGGCTGTAGGAAATTAAATGAATATTTGGTAGTTTGTGAATTTGTGAATGCAGTGTAAAACCCACATGAATAGAAAGTGTTTTTAGAAGCATCTGAATCTTATTACCAGAGTGTAGCATTTTTACATATTAAGGTTATCAAAATTTATCTTGAGGAAAATGAATCTTAAAAGTACTTTTTCAGTTCGAAAGGAAAATTAATGTAGAATTACATTGTTCTATAGTCAACAGCAAGTAAGTTTACTAGGAAGTAGATTCAGGCCTAGGAAGGTGAAGGGACAGGAAAACAGATTAGTAATTGAAAACCCCATACATATTATGGTCCTTGCAGAATCACGTAATGTACAGTGAAGAAGTGTATACGTAGAGCAGAGGAGGCTGATGAGCATACAAAGGGGCAGAAATCTAGGAAGATGAAAGTTCTTAGAGGAGAGGCAAGGCTGCTGACAGAGAGGAATGAAAGCCAGAGCAAGTGCAATGGTAGAAATTAAAATTCTGCTTCAAAGTCCTAAAAATACTACTTCTGATAATGTTACATTTCTATTAAAAGCACATTAGGCTTCAGCCTTTAAAACTCATATTTTAGGAGAGGTGCCCTATTTCACAGTACAGACAGTACCCAGAAATACAAACTTTGAAGGCAGCAAGGTATCTGTAGTTAGCAGAACCTGTGCTTGGTATGCAGTTTGAATTCTCAAATGGGTAGTTGGAACATAACGCATTTTGTACTGCAAATCAGTAATTGAAATTATCTCTTGCTTTAATTTGTTTAGGTTTGATTCAAAGGTTCAGTGATAACCTATACTGGAGAGAGAAAGAGATCTTGTATTCTCTAGTTGTGCCACATGTAATTAAAACAGGATCTGTACCAGGCTTGTGTGCCTACCATTCCACATTTCAGTGCAACTTTCGGAATTCCAAGAAACTGAGAAAAATCATGTCTAGGCAATATAGAAATACAGCAGCTACTAACAGACACGCAATGGTTTAAATCCAGTGCAATCAGTGATTGCCACAGAGCTTTTATCTGGTTTAGGTTTATGTAAATATTCTCATTTTTGTCTAAGTTGAATTTCGTTAGAAGATGGTGTGCCGTGATAAGTGAACAAGGCAGACTGTCAGTAGTCAGTTACTTTAAAATTGCAGTTTTAACATACCTCATTCTTGCTGCAGTATAATTAAATTTAGCAGTGTAAGATTTAGAAGGGAGAGAATTCCTTTAATCTGGTAAAATGCTCATGATCTGATAAGGCCTCTAGTCAAATGCAGCATGTTTCAAAAATCCTACATAAAGAATGCTAACAAGAGATTAAAACAGGCAATAGTAAAACATTTGTAAGATTTCTTTGGTGAGTTACTTTCTCTTTATACAGTTCTGCTACTGGAAAGAGTGGTAAGGAAATATAGTTGAAATGGAAAATGTTTATTAAGAACAACAACTGAAAGGAAATTGGAGTAAGCCATGTGCCACATTAGCTTGCGTATATCTATTTTGTTAGGATAGCTTTTGTATTTTAAAGCTGCATTAACACTAGTCATTGAGTTAAAGGTTCAAGCATAGCCTAGCAGAGGCTGATAAAGTGCTTTTAATGTTGCCCAGTGGTTAGTTCAGTATCTAGAAGGGTTCCTCATTCTGAAGCAATGTTTCCATGATTCTAATCAGTGTTAATAATTGTTTGGACAGCTCTGTTAATTGACACTAGCATTAGTTTCTTCTGTTCTTGACATGCTTATAAGTTTTGTCCTATTTAGTATTTCTTACTAGAGTTCTCAGTTCCAATATTAGTCTTTATCTTTTCGCCAGTGTTGACTCATTCCTTTGTTTCAACTTTCTGTGTTCTTCCAGTCTTTCTTTACTCTTACTCATAATCATAACTCATTTTTCTGTATCCATAAATGGCTCCAAGGGACAGGGATTTCTAATCAAGGATGGTTCAGAAGTTCACATTAATGATTTGTAAGTGCCCAGATGAATGCCAAATTTCCAGGTTGCTGCTCCAGCATTTCACTGCTCAGATGGAATAGATTTCAAACACATGGGCCCAAAACTTCCAGCAAGATGACTTCATAAGGCCATTTTATTACTTTATCCATTCCTATTTCTGCAGTGGCAAAAGCAGTATTATTTTTTCAAATTATTTCTGGTTTTGATGGGGGGGGGGAAGGGTTGGTTTGGTTTTTTGTTGGTTTTTTGTTTGGGGTTTTTTTTACTGAGTAATCATTACTGATTATCAGTTAATTTAGAAATAATTGTTTTTAAGAGAGGTCTACTTGCACAGTATCACTAGTAAATGCTATAAACCTATAATGAAATACAAATACTGGTGGATACAAGGCATTAATGAAAAATATAGAACTCATGGATTTCAAACAAATGTCTGCTAACTGAGATTTATAGCATGGGTGTGTACAGATTTATGCAATTCTTTCTGAAAACCATTAACTCTGTGGTAACTCTTTGTCATGGAATTAGATAACAGCGAGAAAGAACTGAAGAGAAAGTCTTGCCTTTCAGTAACTCAGTGTTAGAGGTTCTTATTGAATGTTGCCACAGAACGACAGTACCCATTGTCTCTCCCTTAGAATTTACATCTTTATATTAGGAGAAAACCCACACAGGAACTGACAGAATATATGTTACATAGAGCATATGCTAAAGCAATTCTCAGAAGCATATCTTCAACATTCTGTAATGTTCACTAGATGAAAGAGTATTTAATTAAATTTTTTCTTCTTATTATTTATTTACATCTTTCAAAATAAAGCATCCCTGCCTTTTAATAACCAAAGGGCAGATTCCCATTAGCAGAAACTGTGCTAGTGGTGTGAACACACAGAGAACATTATCTCTTATAGTAATGTATCAGAATTTTTAAAGGTAATTATTTGTCTAGAGTTGTAACCAAGTGCATTAGAAATCCTAGTAAGGCACCTGGCTGTATATTTAGGTGTCTAAATACCTTCAGGTTGTAGCATAGCAGACAGTTATTCTGTGTGGATCATATCTGGTGACAAAGTGAATGGTAAACAATATACTGTAACAATACAATAAATTGTACACAAATGCAGTTATCAAAACTGTACTTTTCATAAGGTTCTTTGTTGAAAAGTAGGGCAATGAAGTTAGGATTTCATACCTGTCCTGGGTTCAGCTGTAGCAGTCATTTTTCTCCTTCTCAGTAGCTGGTGCAGTGCTATGTTTTTGGCTTTTAGCCTGGGAACAATACTGATAACACATCAATGTTTTTAGTTGTTGCTAAATAATGTTTACTCTGATCAAGGGCTTTCTCAGTCTCATGCTCTGCCACAGAGGAGGGGGAGCCGGGAGAAAGCAGAGACAGGACACCTGACCCAAACTAGCCAAAGGGGTATTCCATGCCACAGCACATCATGCCTAGTACATAAACTGGGGGGAGTTACCCAGAAGGCCTAGATCACTGCTGGGGTCGGGCTGGGTATCGGTAGGCAGGTGGTGAGCAATTGTATTCTCTCCTCTTGTTATATTCCTTATCATTATTATTATTGGTGGTAGTAGTAGTGTTTTTGTATTATGCCTTAGTTACTGGGCTGTTCTTATCTCAACTCGTGGGAGTTACATTCTTTCGATTCTCCTCTCCATCCCTCCGGGAGCGGGGGGAGGAAGAAGAGGGGGAAGTAAGCGAACGGCTGCATGGTTCAGAGTTACCAGCTGGGCTTAAACCATGACAATGCCTTATGAAGACACATTTTTTGCAAAACTGGTCAAAAATAAAGCAATTTTTATTATGCTGAATTTGGACCAAACTACACCAAGAGAAAGTAGTACCACCTGAATTCTCTTGTGGTTTACTCACTAATCAAAAGCTTCGCAAATACTGCTCCTATTATAGATATTTACTGTTCTGTATCACGCTCTGAATTTACATTGTGAAAACCAAGTCTTAAACATTGTTGAGAGAATCCAGTTAAAGTTATAGGTCAGCAGTGACCTGGCAACAGTGAAGATAATTTTCTGTGACATTCTGATACATGCACATACCTTGAACATTTCCATAGCTACTTCTTAATTCAGTTGCATTTTTTATGTTAAAGCTTTGTACAGGAGTCATGCTTGTAAAGTTAATTCTTACACACCTTAGTTCTCGAAGATGAATTTGGCAATTAGATGGTCAGATAAATTTCTAATGTTGAACGGAAAGTTGTCAAACCTGTGATTTGAGAAATTTCAGGCCGTGTTATCATGCATATTTATAAGGCTGCAAACTGTTTTCAGTGGGGCATTTCCTTATCTGCGAATCATTAATATTAGTTATGCTCCAGTTTAGTGATACAACAGGTCCTGAATTTTCAGATTTCATTTAAGTGCTTGTGTGATGAATAAGAAGAGAATGGATGAAGGCTCTCTTTGATATACATTTTCTTCAAACTCAAATCCCTTAAACAAGAAGGTATACTCCTGACTTCGCATAGCTGATTGATAAGTGAATATATTCAAATGGGTGGACTCTACATGTAAGAATAGGCTCACCCGAGACTGAAGTACTACCGTTGGTGGTCTGGAAGTTAAAAAAGAATATTAACTGGTCTGCTACATATTAAGAGGATCTTGATTTCGTATGCAAACTTATATTTTTCCTGCTTTGTGTTTCACATTTTCTTACATTTTTCTCTGAGGGTGTACTGCTTTGTGCACCCAGGCTTTCTTCACAGCTGTCTGGCCTAATTAGCTTACTTAATACTTTGGAAGATTCCACCTTTGTGTAAAATGTTAACAAAGTTGAGAAATGGAAATGTTTATTTTTATCTTGATTGATAAAATGTCAATTGTTGTGCCCATTCCATTAGAATTTGTTGACAAATTTAATTGTTAAAGTAAATTTCTAGAACCTGGATAACTTTTGTATCTTTCCCCTCTCACGTGCAATACCATGGTGTGTTGTTATGCTTGATGCCTTTTGTTAACACACTGTGAAATAAAACTCTTCTGTTCTCTGTAAATTTCTTCTTTCAGGAATGTGTATGAGCAGATGTCATCATTTAAGCTTCCCATCAGTCAGCCTTTTTAAAACTGTTACTTATCTGTTCTTATTTATTTGGCACGGGCATGCATCCAGCAACTGTTTTAGAAGCAGTCACTGGGTAAAACTGTTGTGATGTTAGAAAATTCTTAAAAATCTTAGTCAACCCTAGTTGGTTTATACTTTCTGAGTAGCTTAACAAGATGTCTTTTAAGAGATAATAGTCATTTCCTTACTGAATGGTGTTTCAAAATATTTGAAAGTAGAAACAAGTCTACATAGCCATGGCAGTCATATCTCAAGCTCACTTCTTTAAGCAAAATAAGTTTGCATTCAGACTATTCTCATTAAGCCATGAACATTTTTTTAAAAAATATTTTTAAATAAATGTAGGCTTTCACTGATATCCACAATCCTGTTTAAGCTGAATCAATCAATGCCATTTCCACCAAGGAACAGACTTTTTTCAGCAGCCATAGGTTGTCATGGCTACTTCAAGTTAATAGTTTTGAAAACTTTTGACTAAACAATTCTAGGATGCATATTTCCTACTTATTGTTGCACAATTGTTTTTTTAATGAATTTTGTGGTGGGATTTTTTTGTTTGTTTGTGTTTGGGGTTTTCTGTTTGGTTTTTTTGGGGGGGGGGGAGATTTTTTATATGGAATTATTACAACGTTTGGGTTTTGGAGGCCACTAACCAGACTAAGGAAGGAATGTCTTGCTGAGAATTCCATCTGTAGATCATCTGTTCTTCCTCATCTTGTAGTGAGCTGCAGCCAATGTTCCGAAGAGGGTGAAAATAAAGGTCCAAATCTTAAATTTCAAGTTACGTAGAGCCTGGGTGTTTTGTAAAGTATGAGAAATTGTGGCTGCAGAAAGTGGGTTAACCAGTCTGTATACACATACCTTAAACTCTCTCTCTCTCTCGACTGAAATAAGAACTTTTCCCATAAAAATTTCCCTGTTTTAAATACCACTTTAAAGGAAAACATATTATGTGTTCCTGAAAGTGTTTAATCTTTCTGAGGGTCCAGAATCGTCCTTGTTTGGAGGTTGGTGCTTTATGTAATAATGAAGTGTTTCTCTATGAACTATACTTTCAATTTTTTTTCTCGTTGCCTTTTGTTCTTTTGTTCTGATAGTCTATCTATCCTTGTATACTAAGGAGGAAGAGAGGACAGCACTGAGTTATGCTTTGATAAGCTATTTTTGTAATGACTCGATTCAGCTTCTCATTCTGAAACATCTCACTGTCATCAGTTTCAAAGGCATTTAATGGCTCTACTAGATCTAAATCAAAGGTGATGTTCATATCTTTACTTGGTAGTTGAACAAGTCTTGAGTCAGCATTGTTTGTGGATGAATGCACATATTATATACAGTGGCTTGAACCTACCTAGGAAATGGTTAACTGCTTTCACTTATGACAAAGAAGAGCAGCTTTATTTTCCTCTGCCTGCTAGAGGCCAGTGAGGTGTCAGCATTTAACTGTTAAGAGTCTCAATTTTGGAATGTAGTATAGCACTTAGTAATCAGTAAGAGCACTCAGCAAAGCATTTAAACATGTGCCTCTGTGAAAATATATAATGCTATGCATGTTGCCTGTATTATTCAGTGATACTAGACTGTGGTCATTAACTTCGGGGAAAAAAGGGTAAGATTCTGAAAGAAGGCAGTGATGCAAAAGGTGAGGAAGTAAATAAGGGAAGAAGAAAGAACAGCATAGCAGCTAGAGTAACAGGCAAGTAACCAAGTAACTTGGGCAAGTTATGCTTCAAGGGAGGAGGTGAGCACAGCAATATAATGAAATAAGAGGTGGTGCGGGATTATGAAACTGGGAATGGAAAGAAGGTAGTAAAGGAAAAGCTTGATCATCAACAAAACCTGAAAAGACGAAATCAGAGCGAAATGCCAAATCAAACTAAGTAAAAGCATTTTTTTTCTATTTTATGTGAAAAGAGTGGTGGGCTTGTGCAAGCTGAGTGCTCCTTCTCTGCAATAATTTATATTAAGACACTTCTTGCACTGATTTGGTTGCAGAAGCTGATAAATCAGACAGAATACAGAAAGCAGGCCATTAGCAAGAAAAGCAGTGGCTTTTTTGCTGTGTTTGGAGGCACGTAGTATTCCTGCTTAGCACTTCAGGAGGACTCAGGAATTTCTCTTTTTCTGCTTTCTCCTTTTCCCCTGTTTCCCTCCCCTCTATAGTTTTGGATTTTATTTTTTTTTTTCCTTTGTGTGGGGCACAGTTTAGCTTCAGGTCAAGTTGCAGCCTGAAATGAGTTTATTAGCTGGTCCTGGACCCCTCTTTTTCCTGTCTAATTTTGCTAAGTCCAATCAGTAAGTCTATTCTTACACTTAAGTTTGCTGTATTTGTTTCTATCCTTTCTCTTCCCCTCTTACAGAGATATTGAAGGCTTACCCTTAGATCTGTTTTCTGACATTATGTATAGTTTATTGAAGATCAATGCTGAGGTGATCTTATCTAAAAAACATATAAGAATGAAAAAAGAACAAATTGTTTAGATTTGCACATAATGAAAAGAGGAGGTGGAACGGGACCCAGAGCCATCCAGAGGCTTAGGAATGTAATTTTTATTTCTTTGGTGTCTGAAATGGGAAGTGTCCTGGTTTCAGCTGGGATAGAGTTAATTTTCTTTCTAGTAGCTGGTACAGTCCTGTGTTTTGGCTTTAGTCTGAGAATAATGTTGATCACACACGTTTTAGTTGTTGCTCTCTAGTGCTTACCCTAAGTCAAGGATTTTTCAGTTTCTCATGCTCAGCCGGTGACCAGATGCACAAGAAGTCAGGAGGGAGCACAGCCAGGACAGCTGACCCAAACTATGGAAAGGGATATTCCATACCAGAGAACATGATGCTCAGTATATAAACTGGGGGTAGTTGTGCAGGAGCCACTAATTGCTGCTGAAGGACTGGCTGAGCATTGGTCAGTGGGTGGTGAACAACTGTATTGTGCATCACTTGTGTTTCTTGAGTTTTATTCCCCTCTTTTTCCTATTAGTATTATCTTTTCTCCTCCTCCTCCTTATTATTATATTTTGCATTATTTGAATTATTAAACTGTTCTTTCTCAACCCATGGGTTTTACCTTCTTCCAATTCTCCTCATCCCACTGGGGTGGGGTAGGGAGGAGTGAGTGAGCAGCTGCATGGTACTTAGTTGCCAGTTAGTGTTAAACCACAAAAGGAAGTAATAAGTCCGGTAGAGGATAATCATCTTTATTATTGCTTTTTATTGGGTCTGGCTGAGATGGAGTTAATTAACCCCGTAACAGCCCTCATAGTGCTGTGCTTTGTATTGGTAGCAAGAAAGGTGTTGGTAACAGTCAAGTGTTTTGGCTACTGCTGAGCAGTACTTAGCATCAAGGCAGTCTCTTCAACATTCCCCCCTCACCAGTAGGCTGGGGGTGGGCAAGGTCTTGGGAGGGTATAGCCAGGACAGCTGACCCAAACTGTGACCAAAGGGATATTCCATACCATATGATATCTGTTCAGCAATACAAGCTAAGAGAAAGGAGGAGGAAGGGGGGCCATTCATTATTTGCTATATTGTCTTACAAAGTAACTGCTACATATAATGAAGCCTTGCTTCCTGGGAAGTGGCCAGACATTGCTTGCTTATGGGAAGTAGAGAATAAAATCTTTATTTTCCTTTGCTTCTGCATGTAACCTTTGCTTTTGGTTTATTAAACTGCTTTTGTATTGACCCACAAGTTTTGTTTAGTTTTGGAATCATAGAATGCTTAAGGTTGGAAAGGACCTTAAGATCATGTAGTTCCAACCCCCCTGCCATGGGCAGGGACATATCCCATTAGATCAGGTTGCTCAAAGCCCTGTCCAACCTGTCCTTGAACACTGCCAGGGATGGATCATTCACAACTTCCTTGGGCAGCTTGTTGCAGTGCCTCACCACTCTGAGTAAAGAATTTCTTCCTTATATCTAACCTAAATCTCCCCTGTTTAAACCCATTGTCTCTTGTCCTATTACTACAGTCCCTGATGAAGTGTCTCTTGTTGTAGGCCCCTTTCAGATACTGGAAGGCTGCTATGAGGTCTCCACGCAGCCTTCTCTTCTCTAGGCTGAATGGTCCCAATTTTGTTAGACTGTCTTCCTACAGGAGGTGCTCAAGCCGCCTTATTCTTGTGGCCCTCCTCTGGGCTTGCTCCAACAGCTCTACGTCCTTCTTATGTTGAGGACACCGGAACTGCACACAATACTCCAAGTGGGGTCTCATGAGAGCAGAGTAGAAGGGCAGGATCACCTCTTTCGACCTGGTTACGCTTCTTTTGATGCTTCTTTTGATGATTGATTAGTAAGGGAAGACAAGAGAAAAGTTTTGATCAAGAACCTACCACAACTTTGTAAGCATTCACGACTGCATCACTCTGCTCCACGGCTAGATTGTAGTGGATAATCTAACCCTAAATAAAAGCACACAGGATTAAGTTAGAGTAGAGCACATGAAGTGTTGCACACATCAGGAGGACAGTTAAAATGCTGAGAAGACTACTCCCAGACTTTTATTACATTGTCCGTTGAGAAATAAGGTAACAGTCTAGAAAGAGGAATAAAGTTGCTAAATCCTAAATCTATTTCAGTGGAAAAACAAGTTATGGGTAAGAGAAAGAATATTTGTGCTTCTGTGAATGTACAGATGTGTTTCAGTTTCATTTAAAATAGTCATAACGGGGACAGACTGGGAGAAAAGATATACTTCAGGTTTCGAGAATTTGAATATAAACATTACCGATTTTTGTGCTGAACAGGGCTTAGTGGCACATGTGGTCCTTGACATAATTATGAGAATTTTGGTTTAATGACTGACCTTGAGCAGCTGCTAAACCTTTGTTTTATCTTCAGTTCGTCTTAAAAGCACTATAGTCTAGACTGATCTTGTAGCTCTCACTGGAACACCCTGGAGAGAAAGGTAGTGGGGAGTTACGGGAAGAATAAATAGTCAAGTCACCTAGGATTTCAATCTTTTACACATGTACTGTCTTTATCTTCTTAATAATGTGAAACCACTTCTTTATTTTAGATTGATATTATAAGGAGTATTTATTAATACTGACAGGATTTATAGTTCCATAGATACTGTTACCAGGCAAAAGTAGAATAATTGGGGGTTTTGCAATTACTTGAACGATATATTATATCACAGTTCAGCTTGAGTTTTACTTCAGTGAATTTTTTTCTTGATTCATATTTGTATTTTTTTTTTAATAGACAGTACTTTTCATCTTCATCACTTATCTCTTGAGAGTGTACTTCTCATCTTTTCACTTGTGAGCTCTGCAGTAACTTTTCTAGATTAGGTAATGCAACATAAATCTCTTGCAAATGCAAGCAGATTAGACAATTCATTAATAACTTGGAAGGTAAAGAAAGAGGGAAAAATGTTGGGGGCTTTTTTTTTTGTTTCTATGACATGGCACTTTGTTTTGAGTAATATTTTACAGTATATTCTTATTTAGGAAAAAAATTGCTAAACCAAAGCCAAATAAAGTGTCTTATGTTTTGGTGTGGTTGAGGTGCTGTGATCACTTGAAATAAATATACAGTGGGGTTACTACCAAAGACGATTGTCCTGGCCTTTTTGCTACCGGTCTCATGTTGACACTTTTGTGGTTGTGCAGTCAGACTGTTCCATTTTGGCTTTAAATCATCATGCACCACAGATCCAACCAAGGAAATATCTAGAGTACAAACAGAGTGGGAAGCTGAGAACAGGACTGGCTCATTTGGCAACAGTCCAAATTTATGTTGGTTTAACAATATCATGAATCAGCCATCTGAGTTATTTATTTAAGCCTGCAAATAATGTTTCATATAGTTTAGATATATTTATAATACTATTAAAAATTATGAGCTTGTTTACATCTTGAGTTTACACATAAATGTAAGAATTTGCAGCATGGCGGCTTTATTTTGATACCTTTGGGAATTCTAGCAAAGCTTACTGTTTTTCAATTCCATTCAAAACTGGGTGGGTATCATGCTTTGAAAGGTAACAGAGGTCACTCAGAAGATAAGATCTTGTTTTGATCCTGTTAGGTTGCTGGTTTATAGGTATTCGTGTGTGCCAAAAGCAGTTTTCCACAAGTGAAAGTGCTCTTTACACATAAAGCAAGACCAGTTGAATGTACATTTTAAAAAATAATTTCCTGTTATGCTGTAGTCCCATGTAAGCTGTTAAAATTTTCCCTGAAAATACTGTGTTGTTTGCACAGTAGAAATGATAAGATGTAGATTTGGCAATCTTTAATAACAGTGAGTAAGGACAAAGCAAAAGTCGTGTCGTCCCCCCCCCCCCCTTTTTTTTTTCCTACTATCTACTACTTTTTCTGAGCAAGAATAAGGCAAATAACATCACAAGGTCTGAAGCTGTAGAAACAGCCCTTTTTCTTAAACAGATACACCTTCAGACATGACTCCTGTCTTAAGATTGCCCAACTGGCATACAGGTTTATAAGTGTCACACATCTGTCGGGTGCACAACAATATATGTGGAATATCTTATCAATTTTGCACCTTGCTGCCTTTTATATTATTTTGAATTTAAGTATTTGATATAATTGGATTTTTCTTTCTCATAATAGTCTTGTAAAACTCCTGCAGAATTTGTGCAAACCTGGCTGGATTCTCTGGTCACAGAGTAGTTCTCAGTGATCCACTACTGAATTGGAATTAGTCAGATTTTCCAGGGTGACTGTCCAGAGACTTGTACAGCCTTGTGTCTTCATTAGTGGTTCAAATAATGGAGTAGAAAGTATGCTTATTACACTTGACAGTAGCACGCAGCTGGGAAGAACAGGGCAGGTTGGAAGGCAGGTTTGTAACTGAAAAGAAGTAATGAAAGTAATGAAAAATGAAAGAAATGGACTAAAAATCCAAGCCATGGTTTAGTCAGAAGTATACATTTCAGTTGGAATTTATCAAACACAGAAACGAAGGTACAGGTAGGATTAAGTAGGAAATATTTTTTTTTTTTTTTTTTTTTTCTTCAAAGGATCTGATCCAGTATCTAGTGATTCTGAAAGATACTTATGAAGACAGGATGAGTATTTTAGATAACTTGCAAAGTTAATGTTTGGCCATTATTGACAGACATTGTCTTCACTGTTTAAAACTCTCCTATTATGGATAATCTGTCTCCCCCACAGTGCACAGCAGCACAGTATTTTTGACTCCTCTTCAGTTTGGGAGCTGTCAGTAATGACTGGGAACTGCTAAACCTATCTTTGATGTCAGGAGATGGCCTAGCCAATAGGATTCCTTCCTGCTGTATGACCCATATTAATTTAATGTCAAATTAGTTAGTGTTTTTCCAAACATTAACTTTGCAAGTTATCTAAAATACTCATCCTGTCTTCATAAGTATCTTTTAGAATCACTAGATACTGGATCATGCAAATATTTCAGACCAACAGATAAATAAGGGTGACTTGTCATTCCAGTGAAGCTTAGATGTTATCCCTGTGAATCATGGATAGATTTTGGTGTCCTAGTAAATTTTTCAGGACAGTGCTTTCACCTGAATGGGATTGTCTCTTTATCCTTTTGAACTGTGAACCTAGGAATGGACAGATTGTCATCCTGTATTAGAATATTAATTGCTCTTGTTCCTGTAGTAATAAAAACAATAAATCATGATTCTGTTTCAGTTAATGTTCCGTGCTTTTTTTTACATATCCACTCCTAGTTCTGTAACATATCCTAGCTATGGTTAGATAGGCATCTTAAAAGTATAAGTGCCCATCTGTTTGTTTACATCCCTAACCTTTTCTGTTTAAAATCCCCCATTTGAGTTATGAGCTCAAATACCACCTATCAAATATAATTTTGGTTAGATTTCCACACAACATGGTCCAAGAACCTACTTTTCAACAGCATGTAATGTAAAGGAATCAAAAAGCCACAGCAGTGATGGTGTGTTACAGGAATAGGGCCAAAAAGACCAAGGGTATTGTTGATAGGCTAAATCCTGTTCTTCTAGTAGGGAATATGTGCTTTTACTGTTAGGGCAACAAATTGAATAAACTGTTTTACACAAATACAAATTGTAACAAAAGCTACTAAAAAGCCTGCCTAAGTCAGATGGTGTCAATAAACATGAAATGAAATTTTATGCTGTTAATAAATGCAGAGCTGCATAATCTCATCTCATTAGCTTTGAAAGCAGACTTTATAGGGATGTCAGTTCAGGAGACTGCACTGTAGTGTGGTAGATTAGTTCACTACTGTGCAGACAGGCTGCTTTCTCACAGCAAAAGTCTTCACGAACCTCTGTGGCTTATTCACCTGGAAATAAGTTGATTTCTCAAAAAAGCAAAAAGCCTGTGACTCCGGGAGGAATATGATTCATTCCCAGAGAAAGTGTAGGAAATAGAATATTCCCATCAGAAGAGAGAAATGACAGCTGAGGATCACTTTGTGCAAAATCTCAGGGAAATACTTTTCAGGGAGCCATTTTAAATTCTGTTAAAAACAAAACAAAAAAAAGCCTACATTACCTAGCCTCTTCTTCCAAGTATAAAATGTTTGAAAAAGCAAAGACAGTCCCTAAGTTAACCTGGTTAGAAAATTTTTGGCTGCTTGCTTGTTTTCATAAAACATCTTTATATATAAGAGTGAATTTTAAGATTGTGCTTATGTAATGAGAAGCCTTTAGATCACAATTCTTGATAACATATATATATACAGGATTATGTCAGTTTTGCATAAATGCTTACTTTTAAATTCTTAGGTTGATTTCAGTGGAGTTGGTGAAGCATGTGTTTGCTTTCTTTCCTCTGTGGGAACTGCTTTACAAATTCAGAAGCAGAGCTATTATGCCACTTACGATGGGCAATGTCCACTTAATAAGCAGCAAGGTGTTTGCAAAGCAAATTCTGACAGGCAGAAAGGACAAAATTATTATTTTCAAATACCGTTCTGAAATAATTTTCAGGAAGGATAAAGCAGGAAGTTGGTTTCCCATGATACGTTCTGGAGGCAAACAGTTCATTGCAAACCATTTGCTACACTGGTTTAGCCTTTTATTTTGTTTGCAAACAAACAAAATTTTATTTTGTTTTACAACAAACTTCAAATTTTACAGTTTTCTTATCCTGAGTTACTTATCAGATGTTTAATGAGGACAAACTTAATCTTGTGGATTGTTTGAAAATTGTGTTTTCCATATATTAATATGTTCAGCTTTCCTGTTGAAGGATTTAATCACGTACTTGAGAACTGTTTTTTCTGGAAATTAGTATATATAGCATAGTGCTGAAAAAAAATATGGAAGCACTAAAATCTTTACTTTCTCTGGGATGGAATCTTTGAGAGCATGCTTGCTAAGGATACTTTAGAATTTTGTTTCAGATACATTTTGAAAAATACGTCTGTCTGCAGCTCTTCACTCTAAAAACTGTTGTTACTAAAACCAGTGTGATGATGTTGTTGGCAGCTTTCATCTGTATGTGGAGCTTATACTTTGTCAGATATAAGCATTCATTTTCATGAAATGATAGCCAACGACTGTCTCCACACACCAGGCACTCTGTTTTATGGTTTGGTCTTGGAGCATACTTAGAGTCTTCAGATAATAAATATATAATCTTTTCCTTCTTACCTCGTGATTTCAATTCTCTTCCATTGCTTTTTTGCATACTGAGATTTGCATTTTTCCTACTTTCCTGCTGACGTACATTCTCCGAGACCCTCTCAGCTTTTGGTCACCCTTATTCCAGTATTCACATAGCCAGGGGTGGTCTGCCAGGGTTCAAGTGTTGTAGATTTTGTTGTTGATTTTGCTCCCTGCACCCTCCCCCACCCTCAAGCTCTCTGTTACATTGTTTGTTTATATATTAAATCACCTGCTTGTGACTAGAAAATCTCATCTCCAGTCACTACTTGGCTCTTGGAAAATTAATTGTAGAGGGGTGGATGATTAGACTGACTCAGCATTTCAAGTAGGCAACATGTTGGTGAATACAGGTATCTTCTAGGAGGCAGAGAAAAGATTGAATTATGCCTATCATTGAAAAGAAATAGGAGTTTGAAACTACTAATGGTTTTGGAAGCATTACAATTTCTGCACTGATGAAATCCACAATTTCTTTATGAAACCAGTCTTACACAATGCACCTAAGCAGTGTGAATGTTTAAAAGTGTGATGCTTATTGATTTCAAAACACAGCATGCTCTACATCATCTGACTTCCACTCTGTATTTATTTCTTTGTAATTGAGAAAAAAGAGGAACAGCAAAGCAGGACATGGGTCTGCAAGTCTGTCTGTCACACAACATATGAGCTGTTCTTTCCCAAATAAAGTCACTTGCAAAAATCCATTCTTTTCCATATGTATAGAAATCTGCCTTTATGGAAAAAGATGTTAAGGGAGGTCTGTCTCAAAGAATTCACCAAAATTTTCAACATGCATCTTTTACGTATCGAGTGTACTTCTAAATTTATATTGCCTGGTCCTCTCTTGTAGTACAAAGAATATCCAAACATATAGACATGGGTTATATTATAACAGGAACAACTATAGGAAATGATTATTTTTTGTAGAATGGAAAAAGTATGATTACTTGAACCCATCAGGTTCCATTTACTCAAGACACGCTTATATAGCTGTGGGTGATAATAGTAGGAGGACATCATGTCAGCCTAGAATCTTTCTGTACAGGTGAAACTAAAATTTATCTTAGATTTCTGCACAGAAAAACTAAGGACTGAGAGAACTGACTTATAAATTACAAAGGGCAGAAAAGAAGCTGTTTTGGTCTATTATCAGTACCTTTTTCAGAAGAGGCAGATTTTACTTATGTAACTGTGTTACATATATGAAAATAAAGGTTGGATGTCACCCTGGTTTTAATCTAAGCCTAGGAAAAAGCCTGTTGTTTAGTTAAAGAACTAGAATCTGCTCAGAGTGCTATCTAAATGTCTGCCCAAATTTGATCCCCGTAAGTCAATAGAATGCAGCAGAACTTTGTTAAGGCCCATAATAGCTCAAGGAGCTGAAGACTGACTATGTATGTTTCACTAGTGTCCATTGGTAAAATGTCTGACAGAAATAACAGCTTCTGGAGTGAAGTCATTGATGAGATTGCATCCTTTTCTTGCTCTTCTTAATGACAGCCACCCATGCTAAGCTTATAGGAGCATGATAAAATTTTAAGAAAGCGTTTTGTTAGAAATGTTGTTTAAGATCAGTTATTAACTCCTGGAATATTTCAAAATTTTGTGGAGTTTTTTGCCCCAGTTTTTAGCACGTGGTATTTTTAACACATTGATTAATTTTCCAGGGTGGTAAATTTGACTTTCAGCTCTTCTTCCTTGCCTTGGCTATGTATAACCCAAACAGTTCTTTTTTTCTTTTTTTCCCCCTTTGTATTTTCTGTTCTAAATGAAAACTCAAAACTATGCTCCTTAATCATGGATTTCTATAAGCAAGTGTTTAGAACTCTTACCAGAAACTGCTTATTTGCAGGACCCACATTCTTTGTAGTCAGTAGAATTAAGAATGACTTCCGTGGCAAAGCAAATGCAAAGAAAAGCAATTGTATAGCAAATGAATGTAAAAATGAAAGCAGAAGGATTTTTTAAATTGACCTATATTAAGAAAACAAAGATACAAACAGAATATAATCTTTACGTAACTTTTTACATTACTATGTTCAGTTTAGTTTATGTTAGTGCTTCAGTGTTTGTAGCTGACAGTTATCGCTTTCATACAGAGACTACCTAGTGAGATCTGAGGTTTGGGAATTTGTTGAAAGAATAGTTTTGAGATTCACCAACTCATCTCTCAGAGCATTTGGGATTGTTGGAAGATACAACTGAAGGTTAAATATTAAAACTCTCATGGGTCTGAGTTAGATGGCAAAAAAGCAAGCTCTCTGTATGGATCTAAGTTGCTGTACCGTACTTTATTCATGTTCTGGAAGATAATAATTTACATGTAATCTATCAGAATGCTTTCAACCATTTCACTTAATTGGAAGCCTTATAAATTTCTTCTGTGTATTTATAAATATACATACATGCAAACATAAATGCAAAAAACCATGAATGCACTCACACATGGACAGTCATGTTGAACTTTATACTTAAATACTAAATTCTGTGGTTAGAGAATCAAAAAATATGTGTGCTTCTTATGTATATGCAGCTAAATTGTTCCTAAGTCCTGTGAGAGAGTCTAGTTTCAATATTAATAGCAAGCATTCACAAACTGCTGTTTATCACTACTTCTTCTTTTTCCTTATGTATTTATTTCTTTAAAAATCTACACTATGCTAGTCCAGATTTTATGATGTCAAGATTATAGGGAATGTTACTTTGGCACCAGGGTGCCCAAGACATGGTTATATTACCATTTGATGACTGGCTCAAGTGGAGCAATTGGCGTTGGTTCAGCAAGATACCTAAAATAAGTTGTCACCACATTTTATATAACTTAGCTCTTTTCAGTGCAGTAAATTGCATTGTCCCTCAGGTCCCAAGCAGTGGCTCAAATGAATCAATTTTGTTCCTCTTTAACTGCTGCTGTTGTAACTGCTTTAGGACAGCATCTACTAGGTGTCATACCTCAGTGAGGAATTTAGCCACTGTCTCTGTGGAAATACTGGATCTCTTGGCAATGAGGAAGTGACATCCTCCTCATTGACTATATTATGTTTGCTATGATTAATAGAGGCCTGACAGTAATCTGTTTCCTGTTCAGGGAAAATGGTTTTGGGGGTCTTTTTTGAGGTTGGTTTTCTTCCCTCTTTTTTTTTTTTGTTTTTTGTTTTTTGTTGCATCTTGGAAGGGCTAAGCCCAGCCATACAACCAATCATTTTCTTAGTAAAGCATCAATGCAAGTCATAGATTAGGCTGTTAATCACAGTCATAACCCCTTTAAGATTAAAGGGCAGAAAAAAACCAGGCATTAATTTCCCTATCACTTCAGCTGTCATGACCGATGATGTGCTGGTTGTAAGCAGTTACAACTAAGGTTATTTTTAGGGAAAATATGGCAAGGAAGTAAAGCAACAGAGTTTATAGCTGGTAAAAACTGAAAACAAAGTTGTCTAGCATAATTTGTCAAACATTAGATCAAGAGCTATCAAAAAAACCTCCAGAACCAAAACTGTGGCAAAGGGAGGGATTAAGACAACTAGCCTTAAAAGTACATCTAAAACCACATAGTATCCACAAAAAGCTGCAATAGAGCACCAGGTCATAAGAAGACCTAAATATGTAAAGGTAGGCTTACACTGATAGCATCATCAGTTTGCTCACTTTATCGGTCACATAATTATACTATAGCCAAATGAACACATAAAAAAAATGGAGAGAATGTATAGTGAGAAAGACTTCTTGGCATTTTTCTAAATACAGTCCACCTCAGAATTGAACTTCCATCACCACTGAGGGATGGCCATGCCAAAAAGCCAATTTCAGTGATTTCCATTTAGATCAACAAAGAGAGAAGAAGCAAGGTCTGTGCAGTACAACACAGAGTAACGGAATTTATCTTTACTGGACGCTTTGTCGTAGTTCAGATGAAACAGCTTGATACTATTAAGGAAAAACAGGTGAAGTATCTCAAGCCATACTGCAGTGTGGCTTTTCAACTGGCATCATTTGACTTAGACAACTAAGAGAAACATGTCAGTCAGTGAATTATTTTGTACCTACTTTTCACAATCTAATCTAACAATGTCACAAGTACGGGAGCTAAGGACCTGACTTAGCCCAATGACTTCATTTAAGACTGAATGACAAAATGCCAGCTATCAGGCAAAAATAATAATGACGTTTGTCTTCCAAGACATTAGGTAAGAATGAAAGAATTTTTTTCAGGAATGATTTGCAGGAAGAACACTCTATCAGAATTTATTAATCAGGATATATAGAGAAATATAATATATAATTATTATCAATCAGGATATATAGAGGAAAATACTAGGTGAGTGATACCCATAGGGGAAAAAACACTCCTCACACACCAACCAAAGAAAAAATCAAAAAGATAACACAAAAACCAAACCTCAAGACATAAGAAAGACAGCTTTGTGAATATGGAGTAAGTCACTACAACTGTCATGGTAAACCATTCCTCACAAAATTAAAAAAAACCAACCCTGCTTATCAGAAGATGCTTCCTGTATAATCATTCAGAGAAAATATTTACCATGATATCTGTTAGTTGTGTTGGTGTTCCTGAGATATTTCTTGTCTGTCTTGTGATTAAGCCATAGATCAGGTTCAAATCTCAGGTCAAGGAGAGATTTCTGAAGGGTTGGTGGGTTTGGGTTGATTTGTTTGGATTTTTTAGGAAAAAAAAGAAGACTAAACCATGACGTTTAATGAAACTTGATTGTGTCTATCATTTAGATGCTTAAAATTTAGAAAATTTCCCTCATTTTTTCTGCACACATAAACATCCGGGGGGGGAAAAGATGGAAATTGTAGGAGGAGCAATCTAAATATTCACATCGTGTTCTCAAAAACAAATAACACGATTCAAGCGTGCTTATAACTCCGCTTTATTCTTAGTCTGTGTAAAATGGATAGCTTCACAAAACAAATGTGTCCCATCCTGGCTTTGGTAATGTCTTCCTGCTGAAAAATCTGGCAACTTTTATCAGTCAGTGTTGTCTTTGATTTGATTATGTTAGATAATTTGGTGAATCCATCCAGAAGTAAATGTTGACATTTGTAGAGTTTTCTGGGGGAAGTTCTGCCAAATTTACGGGAGCTATAGTTTTGGATTAGTTAATTTTCTTTTTTACTGTTTTGGACAAAGTGAAGAAAGTGAGCTTAGTACTGAACTAGATTGTCTTTTGAGGATTTAGACTTGTTTATAGTCAGGTCACTGGTAGGGTTAGGGTCAGACAAGAACTAGAGCTAGTGCAAGAAATTCAGAAGAAGAATTAGGTATGTTCCCGGACACATGGACTCATCCTAGAAGTTTTTCTGTCTATTTTTCCATAAAAGCATTCAGAGATATAAGATCCAAGAACTCTTCAAGCAGTGGAGTTTCATAGACTTTCTGAGATAGCTGTGGTCGCAGACTCCTAGCAGCACTACTAAGTTCAGAAAATGTTAAATTAAAATATAGAACATATATTTCAATTGTATTTCAATTTCTGGGGGTTTTTAACCTTGGAAGAACCTTATCATAGCTGAAAGACTTTATGGAGCACTGCAAACCTATTAAGATTAAATAAGCAGAATTGCTCATAAAATCTGTTGTAGATGTGGTAATTTTTCCCATCAGAGAAAAATGCTGGAAAGAACTTCAAAGAAACAAGCAAACAAAAATATAGAGAAAAGATGAGCAAGATGAACAGAGAAGGGGAATGTGGGATGGGGTGGAAGTGTGGGGAGGGGAGCAGATGTGATTTTGAACTATATCATAACTAATTGCAGACTAAATTTTACAAAAGAGACAGAATACAACTTCACTTTATGGTTGCAGATCTGATGGCAAGGTAGCATAGAGATGTCTCCAGTGTCTGTAACTGAGGTCAGCCTGGTATTAATTGTCCAGGCAATTATTGATATGCCCACTGTGTACCTTCAGTGGCAAACAGGAGCAAAACCAGGACTCCTGCCATCACAAGATTACCTGGTTCCTACAGCAATAGTCCAGCACTATTCCGATACCCTTCCAGCACTGAAATGTGGTTTCCTCACACATTACAGCCTTGACGTGTTTCTATACAGAAGAACCAAGGTTCATGAAAACGGTTGAGCTCTTCTCCCACTCAGAAAAGCAAGATCAGTATGGACATGCCCTTCCATAAAGAGTTATGCTTGCTCTCTGCTGAAGATGATAAGGGAAAGACAGACTCAAGGGTTCCTTAGAAAGTGTGTTAGATCTAATAATTTAATTATATCAGATGATTCACAGCCAAATGTCTTCAAAGCAGAGACTAAATCACTAGTATGAAGCTTTTTCTGCCTTCTGTCCTCTAGAGAGCTTTATGGGCATGTTTTGTTTTCAGTCTTTTTATTTTCATTATTTGGTGTTTAGGAAAGACATAAACTTAGCAATTTATCACAGTCGTTTTTTTATCAAGCAGGATTTAGTCTTATCTGTGAATACTTAGAGCTATTGTCCAGGGTGTTTAATTAGTTCTAATTAACAACTCTAAACATATGGAGGTGTTTAAATCTCATAAACTTAGACACAGTACATATCAATTACCACTAATTGAATATTTCATATTCATAAAACATTATTATAATGTTATGAAATTAGATTATAAAATTCTATATCTATAAAATTAGATAAATATCTCTCAACATCCAGAGAGATATTCAGAGGTTAGAATCTGTGCAAAGGGGAAAAAAAAAATCCATTTGCATTGACCCTAGAAACAGTGGGTTTCAATCTGTACGTTCTCTACTTTCGTATAGAAATATCTACTAAAAGCTCATCATAATTCTTCAGTAGAGAACAAGTTTTCAGCAATTTTAAGATCCCCTTACATGATTATGGGTTCCCTAAGTTTTCTCTTGTAGTAAGTTGGTTCCTTTACTAAATAATGTATGCATTTGCCTATTAAAAACAAGCTCTCTCTGAGTTCCTCCTCAGAACCCTGTATTTTTTAAATAATTTATTCAGTGGAAATTAATTAGCTTGTTAAAATAGAATTGTATGAGATCTCACTGAAAGGTAGTCTGTAAACTCTAAATCAGAGCCATGTATCCAGTTTTTGCCGCATTTAATCAGACTCTTTGAAATTGCAACAGAAAATTGCTACTGGATGTTTCAGGTCCCTAGACAAATGTAGGTTGTGTGTCAGATCTGGTCAGGAATTCTGGTTTAACGGGCTTTATCAGAAATTCTGTTTCATTAAGCCTCAAGCATTGTATAACAATACAGCTATTACAGATGAATGGTTTCTCAGCTGTTGAGGAGAGAGATGGACTCAGAAGATGGTTTTGATGCTCGCCTGCCTGCAAACCATTGTTCAAATTCATGCTTTAATTAATATTCAGCTTACACAGTGGAACAGCTCCAACAGGAAAAATTGGGATAAGCCTATCTCAAACTAATTCATAGACTGATTGTGTGGTGGCATTTATTAATATTGTGGGAGAGCCAAATTTGAATCACTGTTCTGCCAATAAATTATGTGGCTATAGAATTGCTGTGTGTTACTTCTTAGCAGTTAGAATTTTTTCCTCCTATTCTCAAGAGCCAACTTTAAGGATTACATTAAAACATAGTGCAGATTGAACGATGTAATTTGCACAGTCAATAACTGGAAGAGAAGGAAATTGCTCATTGAGATAAAGGACCAGAAAAGCGTATGTTGAAAGACAGAGCTTCGAAGGCCTCTTCCTATATTCTGTCATGTACTATCTATAATACTTTGTAACTGCTTCAGGCCAAATGTCCTGCCTGCTCTAAGAAATTCCTGCTCCACTTGCTTTGCAGTGACACTCCTGGTTGTGCTGAAAAAAATCTGTTTCTGGGACCTGTACAGGTTACGTGGGTCAGAGAAGTTAAAGATCTATAGGAAACTATATCATATGTAATATATATTTGGTTCAGCCTGATCAGTCCTTAGTCAGCACTTAAGAATTGGCAGGAGTGAGCATAAGAGACTGAGAACACTTTATGCCAGTAGTGAATGGCCATTGATATACAGTTCAACTAAGGCAATCTTATAATGCAAATAGATGCTCATTTGGGCACAGTAACTTCATGGTCTCACCAAATTTTGCTGTGTATGGCCAGGGACCAGTTATCATTGTCTTCTTAATTATACAGTGCATTATACATATGGTAGCCGCTCTTGCTCTCTGCCAGATAGCAGTCTTCATCAATATTCAAAACTGATAAAGCTTTTTTAAGGAACTGCAAGCAGTTGAATGCTGAGGTAGCTTTTGCATCTTAACTTTCTCATTTAATCTAACCACTACTTTATTCAGCATTTGGGAAAAATAGGTGTGCTGTGTCTTTCTGACATTGAATTACATAGGAACAGAGAGAGAAGGAAAAGATATTCAAGCAAACGATGAAATGAGTACTGTGTCAGGAGTATAGTTTCATAACATTTTAAGCCTTTATCATAATCTGGATTATGAATTCTCCCTCATTAACACTGTTAAATCCTTACCCTTGGCTATAGCGATCCCTAACCCACATTTTGAGGTATTTTCAGGTCCTTGGGTTAGAGGTGAGCCCCTCCTGCAGTTTGAACAGCAAGCTCAGCAGGCCAAATTCTAGGGCTAAAACCATATGGTGGGTATATAGCCTTTACTATATACAGGCAAAGATAGTTCAGATACATGTTATCCATAGACGGAATACTGTCAAAGGATAAATGTCACTTGCCTAAATCTGAAGTGATTCCATGGTCCCTCACAGAGAATTCAGTGATCACTGAAAGCTTTATACAGTCATAAATGAGTAAAAAAAATGGTTTAAAACATGGAGGAGAATTGCCCACTGCTGGAAGAAATGTTTTCACTAGTTTTTTTATTTTTTTTTATTTAGAGCACTTAATTAGTACTGTTTTCTTCTAAATAACTTTCTGTCATGAAGACAGTTGGTTATTCATATTTTGCTAAAAGCAAGAGTAAAAAATATTTACCTCTAGCACTGCTTTTGAGTGCAGGTAATACTTGACATTGTCAGTGCCTGAAACAATATCCCATGAGCATGCTTGCCTTTCACTTTTCTATGTTGTTACATTTCAATTAAAGTTTATTAGGCAAGTGTTGTTTTAGTTTGAATACTAATTGTTAATAATTACTATTTTTTTCCCACATATTACAAAAAGTGCTGTCATTCTGTTGGGTTATTTGATTTAGAAAACCAGGACTGATCGTGAGTGTTGGAGTGTAAAATACGCACCCTTCTGGAGAGTTTGTTCTTACTTTCCCAGTTGTATTTGTTCTTCTACGACAGACACCTCTATCTTTGCCCCAGGCATATGCTTCAAGCAATTTATCTCAATGTAGTCATATATCCTAGCAAAGCAGAAGTCCCTGGAAAGCAAAGAAGTTTCCTTTTCTGGCCAAGACTGATAATTATCATTCTCCCTTTCCTAGTTCCCTAGGAAGTTCATCATGGAAATCCCCCCGATCTTCTTTCCCACTCCAGCCAGTGTTACAAAGGTACAAACTAGAACAGAGCTCATCTGTTGACATCGCTGTTGAATTGTCATTTATGCATTAAACTCTTGTAGTATTTTGGATTATACTGTAATTTATTCCAAAGTGTTTGCCAAGAAGAATGGCCAGTAACACACAAAGAATTCATGACATCCGTGATGCCTTTCATGTTACTCTCTGTCTGGGACAGACTAACCGGCATGCAAACCTTTTATCTCATTATACATTTCTTAGTTCCCTTTGGTCTCACTATTCTGGGTTTTCCAAGGATTAATTTTCAGGACTCAAAGTTGAGCAGGAACAGAATTTTACAGACCTCTTCAGAAAGAATGCAGAGGAAGAATTAAAGCGAATGGAACAAGAAGGTCTCAGGAAAGGAGAAATATATCAGAAGAAAGCAGGAGAGGAAGGGGATGCATGGGATATGGAATATCCAATGTAGTTCTACAGAAGCTAAGAGTAGAGAGAATTTTGATACAGATCTATCTGAACAGAGCATTAGGATAATTCCAGTAAAGCAGACTGTTGGCATTAACTTTATTTCAGAGTGCCTACTGGTACTGCTTATCTATCATCTGTGGTGTGGGGACACAAGTTCTTTTCTGCTTCTTTTCTGTTTTAGCCTCACACACCTATGTAGGACTATAATAATTCTTGGTGTGACCTTGTACAATTCCTACTAAAAGCTTATGCCAGGGAGAAGTAATTGATATTGCAGGCTTTCACTGATTTTTAAAGAAAAAATTAACCTAAATATTGATTTCAGTCCTCCATTAACTGTTGGAGTAAGTATTTCTTCGTAGGGCATTGGTGCTTCAAGTTGCTTAAACAGTTTGAGAAAATCCAAAGACTTATTTCAGTTGATACTATTTTGTGTTTATCTACTGTAAACCTATATGAAATTCAGTTCATCAGTGAATGGGTAAAAGCTATAGTCAAAGCAAGATAAATGAGTTCTATCTTTGTGTTAAAATGTATGAGCTGTCCATGGGAAAATCATGGCACAAATTAAATGCAAGTCAGATACTCTGTAAAAGCTATATACCTTGTGTGGTTTGAAATTTCATTGTACCTTAAATACTTTTTAATTTGGTGACAGAGCCCAGTCACAAAAGTGTATGCCTTCAAGGACACATTTTTGATGTGCTTGTCAATAGTAGCTAATAAAAGGATCCAGTCAGTCCCAGTTAATATTCTTCATTTTGCATTCTTGTCTGAAAAGAAAAAAAATTGCGAGCATTCAACATGAGTGGCTAAAGATTTTCCTTTCCACATCTGACCAAGCCGTTGCTTTCTAGAGTTCTTAACTGTAGCAGGAGACTTTAATAGCAAAATAGCCAAAAACCAGTGGCTCAAACTGGAAACATTAAGTGCATTGAAACATTTGTATATAGGTTTGTAAATTAATTTACAGGAATTTCAGAGGTGATTATTCACACACAAGTACTACTTGTGTTAACAGGAATTTCTAGACCCCAGCAACTGCAGCATGCTCCTAACTTTCTGAATTTCTATTTTATTGCTTCTGTGAGGAGCTACTTGTATAAAATTAAAATTTTAACTGTCACAATTCATGGAAGAGAAAGGATGAACTAGATTGGAACTTGAATGTTCAGACACACCTGGAGGACTCCAGAAAAGACGTTAAATTTTGCTATGCTTGACTTGCCTGAAGCCGTTCCTCTGGTGTGGTGAGAGCTTTTACAAATGTGCAGCCGGTGCCTGGGGCCCTAAAAGGCAGCTCTTCATTATCTGTGCAGGTTTACGTGCTAATTCATCCAGTATCTATCCACTGCACCACTGCATTTCATAGCAGCTATTCAAATCACAGGCACTAGCATTATTTTGCTCGCAGTGGCCTTATTACGAGCAAACTGATTCTGGGCCCACAGGCACAGCTGTCTGTCCTGAGACATTTACCATCCCAGAAGAGGTGGCCAGTGCTTCTTCAACAGAAATTTATTCACATGTTAAGGAATTCTGTAGACAGGCTGATAAAAAGAGGATGCTAAGGATCACAGAGTGCAATGGATATGGCTTTTTGTGTAACATTTGATGGCCTTCATTTTTCTGCACCTTCATGAGGCTTACAAACTTGCATAATTTGACTTCTCTTTCTTTTTCAAAATAATTGGATAATTATTAATAGAGTCATGATTTGGCTTTCCACTTTGCACTAGGTTCTTTTATAAAATGACTTAGTCTCTGAAACCATTGAAGTATAAAATAATATGGGAAATCAGTTTGTCCGGAGGCAGCCTTTGTTAAATGACAGAGAAGTTCAATCTGATTGTTAATTCAATCTCACTATTTTATATGAAGGGTTTTGGATACATCATTACAGCACTCAAATGTCTAAACAAAATATTACAAATTGATAACCTGAAAGTTGCTTTTTCTGATTACAACTTAGGTTAATTAAAAACTCAAGTCAGTTATTACTTGCAGGAGGTAAAATAATTTTTCAGCATAAGTGTAACTATAACTGTATCTGTTAATGAGATGCAGCTGAGAAAGAGGAAATTCTGGCTAAGCAGCAGGAAAGTCTATCCAATAGGCATAGGTTTAGAACATTTCAGTAGTCTCCCAGAAGAAAATGGCTGAATCCCTTTACATCTCTGTCGTGATCAAAAATACATTAAAGGGAATTATTCTGTGGTAGAGGACAGTGAATTTGATAATTGATATATATTCATGAGCTCTGGCTCCTAAAATTTCATCAGTGACTTTTTCATAATGTTTATGTTAGGAGCCCATACTGAAGCTTGTACAAAGTCAGAAGTGCACTCTGAAGTCCAGGGAGCATACTGGAGGCTCTGGCTTGTTTAAGTAGCAAATGAATGGCATGAGAGTAGCCATTCTTCCCAAGTCTTTCTTTGGTATGGCTTTCATTAGTTTTATTTTAAACCGTTCTTCTTATCCCCCTGAGCACTGCAGAGTTTTACTTTCTGACCAATTACATCAATATGATTTTTCAATACTGTCCTGGCCGAGGATAAGATGAGAAATCTCCAAAACCCACTGGCTCAGTGCCCTTATACACCTACAAGTGTGAGCAGCGCTAAATGCATTTGATTATGAGTGTCATGAACGCTTAAATAATGCTAATGTCTTCAGGTTAAATACTGGACTCTTTTACTAAAATTGTATTTTGCAACATTTAGTATTTACTACTTAGTGGCATAAGAGAACTTCTTAATCAGAAAATGAAAGGCAAGGAAAGTTTCGGATCACTGTGAAGGACCTAACAACAGCTGAGAATAGCAAGAAATAGAACAACATCATCTGACTAAAACAAGAGTTAGCCCAGTATTGCACTCTAACTGAACTCAATTTTTACATTACAAAAAACCTTAAGGTTTGTTTGGGTTTTTTTAGCTGTGCCAAGCCTTTCTACATAAGTCTGTATCAACTTTTTTTCCTGAATCTGAAATTTTGTAAGGAATGATATTTAAATTAAGTGGGGGAAAAAACCCAACACAGTAATTCAGCATTACTTTTGTACACTGCAGTATGTAAGTAGTGGAAAGTAAGTAAGTATGGAATTCTGAAAGTTAAGGCTGGATGCATGACTTTATCTATAGAATCATAGAATCATTTAGGTTGGAAAAGACCTTTAGGATCTCTGTGTTGAACCATTAACTTCGCACTGCCAGGCCCACCACTAAACCATGTCCTTAAGCATCACATCTACAGGTCTGTTAAATACCCCTATGGGCAGTGACTCTACCACTCCCCTGGGCAGCCTGTCCCAGTGCTTGACAACCCTTTTGGTGAAGAAATTCTTCCTAATATCCAATCTAAACCTCCCATGGTGCAACTTGAGGCTGTTTCTGCTTGTCCTATCGCTTCTTACTTGGGAGAAGAGACTGACACCCATCCTGCTTTACCTTCTACCAGATAGCTGTAGAAAGCAATAAGGTCTCCACTCAACCTCTCTTTCTACAGGCTGAGCAACCCCAGTTCCTTCAGCCTCTCCACATAGGACTTGTGCTCTAGACCCTTCTTTGGACATACTCCACCACCTCAATGTCATTCTCGTAGTGCTCTTAATGTAAGCATATATGCTTTTATTGATACACATTATAATCAAGCATGCAGCTATGTGACTGCCTCCTGTTCCTGATACATAATATAATAATAATTCAACCTGTAAGGATTATCCCACAATTCTTCCTCCTAAAAGTAGTCCTTACTCTTGTAACTAGTCTTATCAGAGACAATGGGAAAACAGTTGTGAATAAGATTTGTTAGGTTTGGTTGCTAAGGAAGAATATTTAGTGTTCTGCAATAGGGAGAGCAATGCAACAGATTTTCCTGATGCTAGTCAGTGTTTGGGAACCTTTTGCAAGACATGAATTTGCATGGAAGAGATTATGATGACTAGTAGTCTTTCCTGATATGAACTAATGTGTCATAATTTGTCAGAAGATTTTTGTCATTTTCTGGTTTCGTAGGTTACCTTTTTTTTTGCTTGTTTCTCTTCAGACAAATTTAATATCTGTTAATTTACCCTTTTCAGTTCAGTCAGGACTCATTTTACCTGTTTTTCCTCTGGCCTAGCAACTTCAGATGCTAATCACTTCTTGTAGGATTATATTCTGCAGACCATTGGCCTGAGAATGACATGTAAATTAGGTTCTTTCCTACCACCAGGATGCTCCTGTGGTGCATCCAGGATGCCTACCCTTTCTCTACAGCTTAGCTAAAACATCTTCCTTTTTTTTTTTTTTTCGTGAGAGCTAGATGGCTGCCAGGTTGTCTCTCACATTGCTCTACCGAGAGACAGTTGGTCAGTTACCAGTGGAGTGTTAAGGTTCAACCAAAAGGATTAAACAGGTCTGGCTAGCCCAGAATCCTCTATCCAAGGGCATTAACCATGAAGAAAAAGAAAGAGCTTCACTAAGAAATATTTACAGTTGGATTAGAACTGAATGTTGTTATGTAGCATTCTGAAAGTGAGAAGACTGTTTTCTTCTGAACTGGATAGATGAGATGTTATGAGAACAATTAGATTATCAATTCTTAACGTGCTAGAAATCCTGTAAAATTGCCCAACCATGCATATAACCTAATATGAATAAGAGCAATGTTGGGAATTTCAGTCTACAAACACCGATTTGTTGAGTTTGTCCCGAAAATTGTCATTCAAAATGTGTGGTTAAACATTAAATTTTTGAACCATATGTGAACATCAACACTTGGGCTCCACATCTCTAATGTTAAACTAGTTTGTGAAGGGGTACAAAGCTTCTTTGATACAAAAGTGTTGTGGTGTAAACCCAGCTGGTAGCTCAGCACCTTGCAGCCATTCTCTCCCTCTCTTCCCTCCCTTGTCCTCCTCCGCCCCTGGCAGGATGGGGAGGTGAATTAAAAGAAGGTAAACCACACAGGTTGAAATAAGAACAGTTTTATAACTAAAATAAAGTAAAAAATAGTGATAATAGAATACCAATAATTATAATAATAGGAAACAACAACAACAACAAAGAAATGAAAACTCAGAAAACACAAGTGAGGCACTGTACACCACCCGCTGACCTATACCCAGCCTGTCCCCAAACAGTGATAGGTCCCTTCCGGGTAACTCCCCCCAGTTTATATACTGGGCATGACGTGCTGTGGTATGGAATACCCCTTTGGCTAGTTTGGATCACATGTACTGTCTCTGCTCCCTCTTGGCTTCTTGTGTCCCTCCTCACTGGCAGAGCATGAGACTGAAAAGTTCTTGATCAGGGTAAGCATTTCTTAGCAATAACTAAAACACTGGTGTGTTACCAGAATTACTCTCAGACTAAAGCCAAACCACAGCACTGCGTCAGCTACTGGGAAGAAAAATAACTGTTACAACTGAAAGCAGGACAAAAAGGCATTGAGATTTTAAAATTTCTTTTAAAATAGAATGCTGTGTCCTAGTCAGATTCATGTCATTTTCCTAACATTAAAAATTTGGTGCTCAATTTAGGATGAACTTCTTTGTGGGGAAAAAAAACCAAAACAAAACAAAACCCACCCAAAAACCACTAGTTATGATGAATTGTCATGAAACAGTGCAAATTGTGTTGTTTAAATATATACCCAGCAAGGAAGTTAGCATGGAGACAGTAATGAATCTTCACATTTTAACCCATATTTTTGCTGTGATTGGTTTGGGAGGCTGCTTAACAGTCTTGAACACTAGGAATAAATCCTCTCAGGCAATTTGCAGTAGGAGTAAAGAACATCCCCTTAACTTCTGATCTATGCGTGTATTCATTCACGAGAGAACAGAATATGGCTCTACGAGAATATTGCTATACTGTAGTAGTTGCTACAGTGAATTGAGATATTTTCAGTCCAACTGCTTTATATAGCCCAGTCTGCAGTTTTACAGATCCTCGTCCTGAAACCAGCAGGTAGCTGTCAAATACACACTTTTTGTGCTTCACTTTATTAAGAGGAAAGCACAGTTCATTAAGGAGATACAAGGCAATAAAAATTTCTAAAGCTTAAATTCAGTCCTTAAAATCAGTAGCTTCTTTTTACTATAACTTATTTCTCTTGTATATAGTAATTTTACAGCATACCAAAGAGTAGCATAGTTAATCCTTTCTTTCCTGGATTTCCAGTAATTCACTTTCCTACATGAAGGTACCACTTCTCTTTCCTCAAGAAGCCTACAGAATTTTTTGTGTTTTAAAGCATTTTTTAAAAAAATTGCCTGCATGAAGACAATGTTTGGAGGGAGTTTGAAAAAGAGACTTCTTGCGTTAGGTAAGAACCTTTTCCAAAATACTGGCTAAACATTCAGAAGTAAAAGTTCTGAAGTTAAAAGGGCAAAACTTCATTTGCCTTCATTCAAGGCAAAACCTGCTTAATTTCTCTTATCTCTTAACAGAAGACCCTTTTGGTCACTGATGTCTCTTCTTCCTTTTGACTGCATTCTGAAATGTGCAGGAATGGGAGAGTGAGCCTGGATGGTCGGTTACTTGCATTTGGCAGATGTGACTTCGTAGTTTCACTGCCTTTTTGTAATTTCAGTGTGTAAAGGCAGCAGTACTAGATAGCAAAATTCATAAAGAACTGGCAAAAGAGGTTTCAGAATTATTGGCAGTCATTCTCTGGGGACTCATTAAGAACAGGAAGAGGTAGAGAAGAATGGAAGAGGGCCCATGTCCAACAGATCAGTTTGGTGATCTGTGGCATACATGCAGGACTGCAGTCATAACTGTGTACAGATCATAAAAAGCAGTAACCCCCCCCCCCCCCTTTTTCAAGGTGGGGAAAAAAAAGGCCTCACAAATTACTGATATACTGAAAATAAAATTATATTTGAGAAAGTGCTAGGTAGCATTTACATCCCTCGGTGTTTGAGTATACACTGATTGTGATACAACTCACTTGATGAAGTCTGCTTTTATGCACCCCTGCTTATCTGAATGTTTTCATGTAACAAATTCAGTGAAAATAGGAAATCTAATAGATACACATCTAATGAGTTATGTGACTTTCATGAGATACTAAAGCAATGTGTGCATTAGTTAAAAGACTTGGCAAGAAGATTGCTATGAGAAAGTAAAGTAAATGAAGGAAAGAATGAAGATTGCACCAATCATATTTGCTGACAAAAATTAATCTAGGAGGGCTTGCTAACATTTGCAAAGTTGGAAATAAAAGGCTGTAGGAAGTAGAGCAGCTAACAGAGAGGCAGATGTTAGCAGAGTAAAATGTAATCAAGATGAATACAAAGAGGTTCTCAGTGTAAAAACTAACAATGAAAAACATAAAATGTGGAAATGCTGACTAAGAAACAGTATTAGAGAAAGAGGATCTTGGGACTGCTAAATTGAACATAAGCATGTAGTATTGTGCTTCCGCAAAAATGCGTATATGGGGATATAAGAGAAAGGGACCTTTTCTCTTTCTTTGGACTTAAAATAAATGATAGTTTTCTTGGAGAACATTCTCTGACTGAAGTAGTATCACCAGAATTGTTATATAAACTGTTGTGCTGGGTCACTGTTTCAGACTGACCCTAACCAATTCCATTAAATAACCTTAGTAGCACTCACTATTCCTCTCTTCAGATCTGACTTTTCAAAAGGATTGCATTTGTAATTGCTACTCTGAATTTTTAAACAAAATACTACCATATTTCCCTATGCTTGGCATTAGAGAAGTTGTCTCTTATAGCCTTTGTTTCTTTGTTCTGTTTGCAGAACTTTTGATTTACAGTACTCCTCTTCTGCAACCCAGTGATGAAAAATTGCTACTGTGTTGTTTGTTCTGTGTAACCTGTTTATCATTGTGCCTCTTCATTGAGTTTTCAACCTCCTTCTCTTTCAGAACATCCAAGAGCAAGTATTTCTTTGGACAGCTGTTTTTCCAATTTTTCCCTGTGCTGCTACCATCTTCATCTGACCTTTTGCGCATAGACTTTGCTACTGAGCACTAAATATGTTACAAGGAATAGAGATAAGAACTTTTTTTAAGACGAAGGTTTTTGTTCTCTCCTGAGGTTAATCATCACCTTTTCAATTACCACCAAGTTAAAATAAGGCCAGTTATGGAGAGCTGTATAAATTGGAATTCAAAGGAGAAGGAAGTTGGATGTTTCTGTTTCTATTACAGAGATTTCTACTTTCAACAACTTTCATCTGACTTACGCTTTCTGAATGGTCCTTGCAGAGATCTTTCGGTGGCTTCTTTGCTTAATTTCTGTGTTAGCATTTTGTTGATTTATTTCTTCTGTTGCCATCTGAATCTTACTTTATATGGCTTTTGACAGATGCTTCTGGGTTTAACTTGCTGCAGGCTGTGGCTGTTAGTTCCATGTTTCATTTGCATTGGCATTCTCTACTCCGGATTGCACTTTCGTATTATTCCTTTTTGGTCTAATACTGCTGAGACATACATCATTTTAGCTTCAGTGTTATTAACTAGATGCATAAAACTCTTTACACATGTAAACAATTGCTCTATTTGAAGTAGTAGCTGTTCTTCCTTTAAAGTTGTCTGAATGATAGCATATCTTTTTATGCTTCCAGACTGAATAGCATGTATTTCATAGAACAAACTTCTTACAACTCTTAATACAGGTGATATGACTGTTACCTAGGCCTGGTGTTCTTATTGTTCTAAAGAAACAAAATTATTCTTTCACTGTCAGTGCCTTTCTAATTATTTTTAAAATTATATCTGTATGCAACGCCATGCATAATTTTATTTTAATGTTGTCTAGACTGTAGTAAGGTAAGATTTGTTTAGTTACCTGAAAAAGAATTTGGAAGGTCTTGGTTCTTCTGAAATAATGAAAAATAGTTAGGGTTTTTTTTTCTCTTCAAATCCTTCAGACCTGTGTAAGTTCCTGGGATTACAGCTGACGTTAGATATAACTGCTGAGAAAAAAAAGATAAATCAAAAGTAACTGCCCTTACTGATAATAGCTGTTGGTGATACAAATTAAGAAAGCTTTTTTCAAAATGCTGGATTCAGAGACAAAAGGATCAAGGACAGTGACAAGAGATATTTCTTGAACAGCTGACAAAGACAGCAACATTCCTGTCAGATCACAATTCAGATCAAATGTGTTTTCCAGGAATTGTGCAAGTAAATTTCCTGCTGTGGTGCATCTAGTTCTTGATGCTTAACTTGAGCAAAAGAAAATGAATGAGAGAGACATTGACAGGTTTGTCAAAAGGATGGGACAAGATTTCTACTCATGCAACAATTTAATTTCTTTTTTTCTACATCAAAGCTATAATGAACTGATCTCACTGGTCTTTACAAATCATGTAATTACACAGAGATGACACAAGACAAAACGAAAAAGACTTAAGCATGCAATACATGCTTAAGTTGTGGACTTGCATGCAGTGGTGGACTTGCCAGTAACTTCCGGGGAAGTCAAATCTGCACTTCTTTAGTGAAATGCTATGAATAGATGTCACAGTAATGGTAATAGAATATTAATAAGGGCCTTGTTTATGTTTTGTTGTGGCAGCACTCTGGTCTGTCGTATTGGAGATTTACTTCATGTACTTTAACCTTTATTTTAGGTTTAGGCTGTAAAGTGCTTGGGGCAGGGCTGTCTCCTACTGTGTATACCTACAGAATCTTTAAAATGGAGCTTTGATTATAAAAAAGCCACCAGGTACCAATTCACATTGTTACTGGATGCATAAACACTGGATAGAAATCAATGGTATCAGTGCCCTCCTATAGTGAATCATGACTGACTCTTGCTCTCAGCAGTTGAAGAACAGAATACGTCATTTGCAAGAATGTTTTACAAAAATTCCTAAATTAGTTGGATTTAATAATTTGTAGTCTTCCTATTCAGTTCATTGTTCTTTAAACATGTGTTTCCATACTTGCATATCTTAGCAAAAATTCAGTTTATCTAGAAGCAGCAATCTAAGAAGGTCATGCTGCCAATTAACAGTTATTTTCAGCCTAAATTCCATCTATAATATGCTTTTAGTGGATTTTACTGAAAAATCATTTACTCTCAATAACTAATGCAAAAATATATATGTATTTTGCAATCCGATGTAGTCTTTTATTCGTTTATTGGGGTTTTTTAATCCATTCTAATACAGTAGGCTGCAAAAGTCTTGGAGAGAATAAAAATGTGCATAGTATATAATAATTCCATTCTATAATCTTATAAATTGCTATACCCTGTTATTTTAAGAGGATTATTAGACAGGAGTCTTCATTAAAACTGAATCCTGAAGAAGGAGACATTGGTGCTTGTTTAATCATTGCCAAAAAGGGCTAATGGAAAGAGAACAGTGGTAGTTGATGGAATATGATTCTAGTAAGTACTCTATGATAATAAATAATTGCATATATAAGTAATCACTCTCAAAAGTAAGAGCTGGAGCAAATTTCAAGAAGGTTGATATGATGCACTAGTGTATTTGAGCATAAACTAGTAGAAAGACTATAAGATTTAGGCCACAAATCAGAACTATAAAAAATGTCAAGGTTTCATCCATAATTGAAAATTAAAACATGGCAAGAGGTAATGAGGAATTACATATAGGACATCACTTTGCAAGTTACCATTGTACTAGCTTGATCCAGCTCTTAGCAACAAATAGTTGTAGTAGGAAGTAACTTTAAAAAATTAATTTATCTGCTAGTCCTTTGATGACTTTGATTATTCTAACTGAAAATGCATTTCGGAGTATGGTTTTGTGGTGTTGATTTGCATTTTTTAAAGTTTAAAATTTGCAGGTTATCCTTAGAATTTCAGTTTGTGTGTGGAGATAGTATTTTATATTAGGCCAACAAACAGCTGAGAAAAGAGGCATGCTTTCATCAATACAGGGTCATCTTTGAATCTGAAGAACCTGTATGTTTATAGATGACATTGTTATCCTAGTTTGCATTTTGATAAGTATAATGAAACAGTTCGTTGAGTGCAGAAACTTTCTTGCTTCTTAATGACAATAAGCATATTAAAAATTCTTGCCCAAAGAGCTCATAATTGTATCACATTTTCTTAAGATTAAATTGACACCATCTAGCAAGATCTGCACAAGCAAGAACTTTCCAGCTCATCGCACTATCCTCTTGCTGCATCCAGAGTTCCCTCTGCTTCTTTGAGCCCTCATTTTGAGCTGTTCCTTTTGTGTTCTGTGTAACTGTATTCTCCGTTCTCTCTCATTTATGATGATCTGCTCTGTAATCTTCCTTCTTGCTCAGAAGCTCTCTTCTAAAGTCTGTCCTTTGTGTTTTCTCTCACCAAGACTTTTTTTTTTTTTTTATCTCCTCTGGGTTTGTTTTTATTCTTTCTGGTCTAAACAAACTGTCCTAAAGGCAAATTTTCCTCCTGCTCTGCACGATACTTTTCCTGACTGGGACACCTCCTTCTTTTTTGCCTTTTTACAGGTATTGCCCTGTTACCTCTCCAGCTATTTTTCTTCTATGCCACAGGTTTAATATATTTGAAATAGAATTGTGTGTTACGATATTTTTGAAAATAACATGGTCCAAACCAATCTGGAAAGCTTCATTCTCAGCTGTCTTCTCTTCCTCCTTAGGTGCCATGTGTTTTCTGTTTCTCAGCTTATTATTCTTGGGAGGGTGAACACTGCTAAAAGCAAAGCCCTTTTACTGCCTCACTGTGGTCTTACCTGTGGCATAATAGCTTAACATTAACGCTGTGAAAGTTACAGTCCAAATTTCAGGTAATTGATTAGTATTTCCTTACAATTAGCAAGGGAAACTGACTTTTCTGTTGGCTGATGAGTCTCACCTCAGTGCCTAGCAAAATCATGGAGCAGATCCTTCTGGAAACTGTGCTGAGGCACATGGAAAATAAAGAGGTGGTTGGTGACAGCTAACATGCCTTCACTAAGGACAAATTGTGCCTGGCAAATTTGGTGGCCTTCTATGGTGTGATTCCGGTGTTGGTAGACAAGGAAGAGCAGCTGACTTCATCTACTTGGACTTGTGCAAAGCTTTCGACATTGTCCCACACAACATCCTTGTGTCTGTACTGGAGAGGCGTGGATTTGACAAGTAGACCACTCAGTGGATAAGGAATTGGCTGGATGGTTGCACGCAGAGAGTTGTGGTCAATGGCTCAATGTCCAAATGGAGACCAGTGATGAGGGGTGTCCCTCAGAGGTTGGTATTGGAAACAGTGCAGTTTAATATGTTTGCCAGTAGCATGGACAGTGGGATAGAGTGCACTCTCAGCAGGTCTGCCAATGTCAGAGCCGTGTTGTGTGGTTGACATGTTAGAGGGAAGGGATGCCATCCAGAGGGACCTTGACAGGCCTGAGAGGTTGGACAGGGCTTTGAGCAACCTGGTCTAGTGGGAAGTGTCCCTGCCCATGGAAGGGGAGTTGGAACTAGATGATCTTTAAGGTCTCCCAACCCAAATCGTTTGATGATTCTATGATGCAGTACATATTTAAATGCATACAAATAGTTTAAGCAGGAGAGGCTAATCTCTCACTGCAGGTGTGTGTGTGACTGTTGACTGTAGAGGGACTCTAGCACACTGTGTCTGCTTGTTCTGAATTCATGATCTACATTTGTTAACAGAAGTGAATAGTCC
Organism: Strigops habroptila; assembly: GCF_004027225.2. Taxonomy (NCBI): domain Eukaryota; kingdom Metazoa; phylum Chordata; class Aves; order Psittaciformes; family Psittacidae; genus Strigops; species Strigops habroptila. The sequence goes on from NC_044281.2 coordinate 35,927,261, forward strand.
TCATAATCTGCAGCCTGTGTATGTGCAGCATAACTTCCACTTATTGTAGTCTTCTTAGAAGGTGTAAGGGAAGATGGAATTAAGGGTATCAGAATCCACATATGCGTAAATTTTCTGTCTTGTGTTGCTTCATGGAGGTCTTGTGGATGAGTCCTAATTATGTAGATGAATATGATTTGTACTCTGAAACTATAAACTTGTCTCACTTGCCCTACTGGAATATGTCTGAAATTGATTCCCTGTTTCTTTAATTTTTTATATTTGAGCAAAATTTCTCAAAGAAGGCATAAGACTTGCAATATAAAGACCTTGGTTATCTCGGGGTCATGAACCTAACACCAAATGTAAGCAGGAATCCATCTTTATGTGAACAGTAAATGTTTCTTAATTTACCCATTCTTCTTTTAAGGGAGGAGGAAAGCAAAAGGAAGGGGGGTATAGGGCAAAATACTAGTAAATGAAGGACACTTCGTATTGAAGAATGCCTTTTCAAGTTAAATGCACAGAGATATACTTCCGTGGCATGTTTACATGCTTAATATACTGTGAGCGACTATCAAAATACTGTAACTTTTGTAAGATAAAGCTTTCTGTTATTACCAGTACTCTGTGATTTGGTGGTTGTGTTATTTTGTTTTGTTTTGTTGTTTTTTGGGGTTTTTTTAATAAAAAATGCTGCCATAAATCTCACAAAGCATTTATTTGTAGCTAGAGAATAACATTAAAAGGGCAGTCTCCTTTCTGCTAAGAAAAACACACACACAAAAAAATTAAAGCACAGCCTAACAGATCTAGTTGCCACAAAATTCTTAGATTCTGGAAGAATTGGGTTTTTTTTTTACCTTTAGCTTGCAGAGATCACACTAGGGAGGAGAATCTTAGTCTTGTGAAATGGAGAAGGGGGATGGGAATTAAGTGAACAGATTTCTTTGCTGCTTAATTCATTCTGGTGTTTGCTTTAAAACATTATTATAGTCTTCTTAAAAGGAGCTGCTTTCACATCAGGTGCAGAGATGATGCAGTAATTGTGTATGCCGGCAAGACACAACACTTGCAGAATAATGGAGATTGCCAGGGGAGAAAGCAGCACTGTGACACCCTCCTACTGAATTCTCTTTTGAACAATCATTTCCTATATCCAAATACGTCATTGCAGGGACCAAAAACTAGGCCTGGACAAGGTGTCAACTATGTTTTATGGGAAAATTGCATTTATTTCAGAACCTGCAAATGGGGTGAAACAGAATTTTTTGTTGGGAAATAGCTGAATTTTGGGTTCTTCTTTCAGTCTCCATTTTGTAAATGCTCACCAACAGCAGGTTTTGTTTGTTTAGGGCTAAAATCAGTGATGCTTGAGTTTAACCATCAGTGAAGTGGTAGGGAGAAGAAGGAGTTATGCACTGAATGAGGTTATGTTTTTTGTGGAACACAGTTAGTCTATATGATACATCCTTGTTGCCTGGCATTTCCTATTAAATTCGTTATCACAACACTGAGTTACTGTTGCAGCCGTTTGGCCAGAGGTGTGTCATTTAGCAGTTGGATTGATAAAGATACGGTCAGATTCAAAGCAAGACAAGACTGCACATGTTGAAACACACTGTGTGTGAATAGAAAACAATAGGTGTTTAAGAACATTGTAAGCAGATCAGAAGCTTTACCACCTGAGATCAGTCTTTCTCTTCATCAGCTGGGAAGGACCTAAAATTTAGCCAAAAGAATAAAAGAAAAACTTCCAGATTCCCAGGGGGGAAAAAAAAAAAAAAAAAAATCCCACATAAATAATTTATTATTTTGACTTCATTTTTCCTGACACAACCAGGGCTTCAGGATAAGAGATATGGAAAAGTTCATCCAGCAATAGTCATTCTGTCTTTAAACTAAGGGTTGAATAGCATGCAATAAATACTCTGATATGTTAACATTCCTTATAAAGAACAATAAGGATTAAAGGAAATAATACCTGCTGGGTGCTTAATTGGCCAGCATTCACTCTGAGCAATAACTGAGGCTGGAGTTTTTTGGAAAAAACAGTTGTGATCATGTAATGAAAGATAATTAGAACTCATGCACAAGGGAGTGGATTATGTTTGCAGAGATACCAAATGCCAGAACTAAGATTATTTTTGCACCCGCAGCATCTGGTCCTATGAGAAAGCAAATTAGACTAAATAGACTCTTGATCCTGTACAGTGATTTTCCTATATTCTAACGAAATATTTTCAATTGTCACACATGGAATTCTTTCTCCTGTGTGAAAAGAGATGATTTTTACATGGAGCATATGCTAGTCATTTAAACATCCAGGCCCACAGAATGTACATGAAAAGAAAGTCTCAGGATATTTCAGTCGTAGAATTGTAACGATAGATCTTAGACTCATCCTTGAAGATATCTTCTCAAGATCAGGATCATCCTGAAATTCTTTCAATGCCTAGGAGGATTTATATCAGACATCTCATTTTCTTAGGGTCAAGGTAATTTACAAGTTGTCTTGCATCTGTCTACAAATTTACAGTGTTGCATGTGATGAGGTAGTATTTTTCAAAGTTGATTCCATTGCCCTCAGGCCAAAATACTGTTGGATTAAGACTTTTTCGATGTCAGCAAGAACTCATAGGACAGCCATCTTTGCTCTTGGTCTTATTTTCTCATACCAGGGGAATATGCAGACCCTTCTTATCCCAGCTCTGCAGGATGATTAGCTGCACAGTAAACAAAGGATTTGCAACCAGGCATTATTTTCTATTCCATTTTAATGTGCCTGTGTCCTTAGAGTATACCATTTAAGCTTTAATTAGTTATTAACAGTAGCCATTGCAGTTAAATAATTCCATGAAGAGAAGGGAAAACAAATTACTTGCAACTAATCTGTGTTCCATTTCAGTGCCCTGAAAATGAAGAGTTGCCAGGAGAGCAGGAGGGAAGAGGAGAGAGAAACACTAGTTGAATACACACCATTTTTTCCCCCAAATGTCAATAACAGCTTATTTGAATTTATTGACTAGATTTCCAGGGCATTAAAACTTCGCACCAGCAGAAAGTAGTGTGGCTGTTAGTGAAATATTTCCCAGAAAAGGTTCATGTATATACAGCTACATGTGGAAAATTATAATAGAAGGAGATGGAAGTTATAGGCTGCAATTATGTAGTAGAAAAACACTCAGTCCAGAAGTTTGGTAAAACCTCCTTTTTTTTCCCCCAGGAGTAATATAATAATGAAAGTCTTATTGTAGCATTGATGTGAAATTGCTGTCTTACAAAACATGGGTTTATTTTTAGCACTTTCTGAGAGATTGAGAAGCTAACTTTCTGATCCTCACTATAAAAAGTTACAGATTGTCTTAAATTTCTTTCCATAAGCATGCTATGCGAAATAAACTACTGAAGCCAGCTGGTATTATATGTACTGACAAAGGAGTTTTAGTCAGTACTTCCATAAAACTTTGTGATAGGTACTGCCCTTTCACTGCCTTTGTAAAGAAAGGCAGATACAAAATAAAGTAGACACCTGTAACATTAATTAAAACCCGAGAAAGAATAATGTGCAATATTTTTTGGTTTATTGTTTTGGTTATTTTTTAGATGTTTAGATATTTTAGATCTAGCTGTAGCAAATAGGAGACAATGGACACAGGACAGCAGGTGAAATTTAAGCCATCTAAAAATCCAAATGATGAGTACATTTGTCCTGATCATATAGAGTTATTTGCTGGAATGTCTTAAAGTATTTATTTCTAGTGGCTTAGTGTTCAAATTTTAGAGATACGTTATGTGACCTGCAAGCATTAACTCTGGACTGCACTGATGTTCCATGCCTCAGTTCTCCGTCATTAAAGTAGGGGTAACAACTTCTTCCTTTTGCCCTTTTGTTTGGTGGGGGTTTTTTTCTTTTTGGATTTTTTTAATAAAACTTAAATTTGGTGGTCTGGGTCTGTCTGAGCTGTGCATGCTTCGTCAGCCGTGTGGAATCCTTGAGTGCTACTGTTACTCTAATCACAACAAATAATAGCTGTTACTTCATCAGTTACCAGGTTTTCTATTCAATGTTCAGACACCGAGTGTCTTCAGTGCATTTTTAATAAAACTCCATAGACATCTTTTCAATACTATTCTGCTCATTCTGAAAATCCATTTCCTATACCTACTATTTTGGGGTTTTATTTGAGTTAAAGCTTACATTAGCTGACAAGACTTAGTAATTTCTTATGTAAATCAACCTGCCATTAGTCACCCAGGTTTATTTTCTCCCGAGTTATTCTAACCCTCTCACCTCCCCCAGAATACAAACGGTAGCATGTTTACGCACTGGCAAATGTATGACACTTTCTCAGCGAAATATTCAAAGGTGTTAATTTTCAGAACCATAGAAACGAAAGATGTTTAGATCTCCCATCATAGAGAGTATACAAAGATGGGCTTGTCAGCAGCATGCATGCAGTCCTTGGACTGTCAATTATGAAAGTTCAGAGATAGATAGTAATTTCTGAGCTAACTTACTAGTCATTCATGATTTCTAGCAGGCAGATAATCAGTGAACTATTTAAGGGTACAGAAAAAGTACCTGCATAAAAAATAAAATGAATGCTAATAGTGTGAAAGGAAAATGATTTGTTTATGCTCTTTCACAGTAAAATATGTTTTAATTTTTTTCAACTGCATTGCTGCAGTGATTTGAAAGCCAGATCACGTTTACCAGGGGCATTATTACAAAACTGGAATTAAAGCTCAGCCTACTCAATCTATCGATATCATAAAGCAGTCAAAAAATGCTGATGGCGGTTGAACTATTGATAGTTTATCCAGTTTTATGGACTAATGGGATGTAGATCATCAGTATTTGTGCTAATAGTGATTTCATAGTACTGTTTTTAAACAAGGACATAGATTAAAGAACAGTCATTGAAGAATATGTCTGATAGTTCTCTAGAAAACATTCTTTCCTTTTTTTTCCTTTGGTTTTTTTTTTTTTACATTGAATTCAGGAGCTCTAAGAGGCGGTTTACTTAGGAATAATGTGTTAGTAAGTGTAAATTGGCGAATAGCTAATACACATGCATGCTTCCTTTTAATTCCTTCTTGATAGCACAATTTCAGAGTAACAGTGCGTGTTGTCACTCCCTTTCCCTCCTTTTGTATTCATACATGTGCATGTACCTATCCAGAAAGGTACATTTTGTATAGTATAGCTATGTCCTAATAACTTCATCTAAATTGTAAAGCTAATTGTTTTGCATTTAAATCTCACTGATTTGTCATTTTTGAGAATTTGCAGGCATATTAAGAGCTATTTACATGACAGCCATAACTAGAAGCTAAATGGTGATCATAGGTGATAGACTCATAGAATATCAGGTTGGCAGGGACTTCAAGGATCATCTGGTCCAACCTTTCTAGGCAAAGCATAACCTAGACTAGATGTCCCAGCATGCTGTCAAGCTGAATCTTAAAAGTGTCCAGTGTTGGGGAATCCACCACTTCCCCGTGGAGATTATTCCAGGGATGTAGAAGACCACAACACTACCCTAGAAATTTTTAATTCCAAGTTTACTGTTATCCCTTTTCTACAAAGGTATAATAAAAAGACAAAGTAAATTTTTATTTCTTTTGAATATTTTAATTGAACTGTAGAAAGGAACTCTGAAATACATAGATGACATGTTAAGGAATGTATCTAAATGTGATACACAGTAGGATTTATTTGCTGCTTGGTTTCAGTCTTGTTTAAATTTTAGAGGTAAATGTTGAAGCTCTATGTCATATTTTGAAAAGTATCCGGTGGTAGCAGTTTTCTAACTTGTTTTTTTTCCTTTGCCATCTTTGTAACTGTGCTTGCAAGCAAACTGGAGTCATAGAATCATAAAATGGTTGGGGTTGGAAAGGACCTTAAGACCACCTAGTTCCAACTCCCCTGCCATGGGCAGGGGTACCTTCCACTAGACCAGGTTGCTCCAGGCCCTGTCCAGCCTGGCCTTGAACGCTGCCAGGGATGGAGCATTCATAACTCAGAATCATCAGATGATTTTCATGATTAGCTGATGTGACACTGTCATCCTACTGAAACAAACCGTCTATATTCCAGGGCAGATTGCTGTGCTTTCTGCACTATGTGGTGCTCAAAGGTGCTCTGTAGCTTTAGGGAAGACAGTGAATGAACGAAGAACCATGTGTGGAAGCCAAATGATGGTCTGTAAAGCACAAGTAGCTTAAAAGGTGTCATATTCTTCAGAAGTGGCTCAAGTGGGAGATCTGCATTATGAATTTATTGTAAACAGGTATAGCTATTTGGTGTTGTAGAAAAAAAAGAAAAAAAAGGTTCTCTCATAGCTGTCCTGATAACTACCTTCATGCACGTACAGCTAAATATGGTAGTTTTGTCAACCAACTTTTAGGACGGGTTCCCAGAGAGGCTATGGGATCATTCCCTGTGGACAAAGCATTGGCCTGGTCTGACCCCACAGCTGACCCTGCTCTAAGTAGGATGTTGGACTAGAGCCATCCTGAGGTCCCTTACAACCTGAATTATTTGGTATGGTATAGGAGTTATTTTTGGCAAAAAAGCTCAAAACCACGCATTTGTGGGCGTATTCATGCATTTCCACTGGAGGTGTCTTGACATAGCCATAGTAGAGAAATAGGAAATGCCTATGCAGTTCTTGCCCTATTGCAGTAAATGCAAGGATGTCTGAGTGTTTTGTCAAATCGTTCTTGAAATGACGAGCATTTGGGACAACGAGCACTGCGAGCAAAGATTAAAACCCCGCTCTTTCCTCTACAGGGGAATTCTGAAGACTGACAACGTTTTATTGATATGGGATACGTGGGATAAATTGCTTAGAAGATTTCTTCTGGTGATGGTTAGGAAGTCAGGTCTCCATCACTTCCCCATGCTGAACTGTGAGATTAGTCACTTTTATGCCTTTGTTCTCTTTCTGGTATAACTAAATCTTGCAAAATGAGCAAGTTTCATTGGAGAGTTTGCCATCCACCTGAGAATTGTCTGTAACATGAATATTCTCAGATAACAGATGGAATAGAACCATGTTTATTTCACACTGTATAAGCTTAATTTATTAGAAGATGGTGATGCTACTACTTCAGGGACTGTGTGTGAATTGAGGCCTGTTCTGGTCATGTCTAACAGATCATGTAATAGTAGTCAGAGGACTGCCAAGTTTTTTGATCCTGACAGAACTGAGGACAGAAATGATCAGCAATATCATGTCAGGCAGTTTGGAGCCTATTTGAAAACCAAATTTCGTTACTAAATCTGTAGTATCTAGAATTTTCAGAAACCATCAGAATGGTTTCTAAACATGAGACACATGTCTTGGTTGACATCCAAAGTGAGCAGTATATAGGGCTGGATCATTTAAATCCTTTCTTCTGTCTGTCACTTTAAGTTTGACAGCTCTGAGCAGAGCATTGCTGATAAACATATAGGTCTGGGCTTATTAATAGTTCACAGGAATCAGTTCTTGTGATATTACTGACACAAGGGAATTTGTTAATACTTTCAGAACTTACAGCTGTGCTTTCTGATATAGCTACTACCCTTTCTTTTTTTTCTTTTTGGCTAGGGAGGAAATGGTTTGTCATTTTGGTAAACAAACTTTCAGTAACACAGAGTTAAAATAACCTTAAGTACAAACATTTTGCTTCATATATAATTTTGCTTTCTTCACTGGAAAGCAGTTTTTCACTCTCAAATTTTACTTTATATTAGTTTTCCTGTGTCCACCTTAGATACAACTTTATTGTGAAGTTTTTAGTATAATGTGATTTTTTTTTTCTGTTAATAATCATTTATTAGTGGATGCAGCTTCAAAGCATGTTAACCATGCACTTCAAGAAAATAGCTTTGGTACTTCAGAGGAAATAATAATACTAATGACAGTAGTATTAGTACTGTCTAGTTAATTCATATGCAGTCAAGCACATAGTTTTTATCATTTGGAAAGTCATTATCAGTTTGTATAGTCTTGTATAGAGTTGGCATGGGTTAATTTTACTCCTGTAGTGAAACATGCACGCACCTTGGTGTTAAGAAAAAGTACTTTTATGCAGAAGTAGGCTTTTAAAATTAATCTCAATTTAATGTAAAGCTAAGTATATAATTCATCAAATCATAGCATATTTGTCATGGGCAGGCAAAGCTGGCTTGACTTAGTGAATTTTACTTAGTTTATTGCCAATTAACACAAACTTAATTACTGACTCATATATGGAGAAAAAAGAAAATACAGTTTAACCCTCAGAGAAATACCCTTCCTTGCCCTTCTCCAAGCTCGGCTTCAACCTAACACTTTCACCCCCCTTCCTGCCCTTGTGTTTACTATGTATTTTACATCATCCCTCCCAGTTGGAGGGCCTGCTGTTAGATGTTAGATTAGATCAGTCAAAGAGTGTTGCTATGGCAGAAAGAGCTTTGCATTCCATTCATTGTTCTAACTTCTGGTGCTGTAAGGATAGAAGTACTATAGAAGCAAAAAGATGAGAGAGAAAGAAAGATGTTTTAAGTGAAATTAACTGTTATTTACTGAAATAGCTCAGCGTTACGGAAATCGCCCTGTCTACTTCCCTCTAGTAATAGATATATCTTCTCTCTGTAACTTCACAAGCTGTGGAATAGCTTCCCCCCCTCCCCACAATATTTTAAATCCTTGGAGAAAGATAATAAAAGGGGTCAACTTGTAACTATAAATTACATAAATAACAGGCTATTAATTTAAAGCTACATTAAAAGGCAGTTTCAGGTAAAAGATTCCCTCTTTTCATAGCGTATGCATTTTGGATGTTTTCTTCATTCTACATTTGTGTTTAGATTCCTATTCATCATCTCCTGCATAAGTCACATGTCTGAGAGCTGAACCCACGTGGCAGAAAATGTCTTAATATTTTTATTTCTTCTGTGTCGTTCATATCTACAGGAAGGAAATGTAAAATTGAGTAGAAAACTCAATGCAGCCACAAGTAACCAAAAATCCTGATCCTTCAGAGTTAGAGGGTTTTTTAATGACTTCTGAGGATGCTTTGTGAGGCCGATGTACAGCATGAGACCGAATTCTCACAATTGTTGTTGATATTCCCTAGAAGATTACCTTGTGCAAATATCTGAAAATGAAGCCTGAAGTAACTTACTTATGTGATATTTTGTCATTAGTTTAACTTGAAATAAGTAAGTGAAGGGTTAGTCCTGCAAAAGTCATTAAGTGCTTAAGCCTATCAGGCAAGACCTCCAGACACCACGTTTTGGTGATGCATAATCTAGGGAGTCTTTAACTTTCTCTCTACAAGCTCCCTGGATGGTTTGGTGCCTGATCACTGTCAGAAACAGTGGTGTGTAAATCAATGTTGCCAATTCAGTTGGTACTTGCTAGGATATTTTAATCAGGCTTTTGTCTTTCTCGTTGACTTTCTTAGACCCAGCAGTAGCAATTCTCATGGAACAGTTGACAGTTAGATGGTTTACTACTTCTATAATAGCCATTCTACTCTACCTGGTATCATAAAATGTTGAGAAAGGCATCTGGGAGAATAGAGGCTGCTACTTGTAGAAACAGGTGCAGATGGAAGACAAAGGGGTCATCTAGGCTGATGGAGGTCCAGATAGAAGGTTGTAAGGGGGTGGGAGTCTAGTACTAGGAAGACATTTTCTCTTTTTGTTTATATTTTTAATTGGTTTTTCTAGGTTAAGAATATGTTCTCAGCCTGTTTGCATATGAAACCTGCAAGAGTCATCTTTGTTTCGTTTTATGTAGAGTAAGAGTTGTAAGGACTAGTTGTGAAAGAGCATTAGAAACCAGGAGTTGGATGAATTTTCTCAAGGATTGATAGATGGGTTGAGAAGAATCTAAGGATTTCTGGCCTTTAAAGGAGTGCCTTCCAGACATTACTGAGTTGTTAGAAGCAGGGGAATGCTGCCTGTTTGGATTCTAAGTTGCACAGCTCAAACTGTTTGACTACAATAACTCAATGATGTTCCCTCACCTTTTGTTCCCACCACAAGCATTCTGTGTTTGTTTATATTATGCAGAAAAGTGACTGCACAAGTATTTTCATTTTAGAAATTTAGGGGTTTCATTCTGTACTGCATTTTTATGCTTTTATGAATTTTTTGCCTTTAGTGTGGTCTATGGACATGAAGCAATGAAATGTAGATAACTCAGGTTTGTATATGACTTTCAAGTTAACAGAACATGCTTGTGGTTTATTGATGTAGTTCATGTAAGGTACTGAAGATCAATTTGTTATGGATTTATTTATGTTGGCTTAAGTATTTATCCAGCAGTTTATCTCAAGTTCAGTTCTACCTTTGCACCTGTTTAACGATAAGTACTTGCTTAAGATACTTAGCAGTAAACATCTGCTAAGCAGTAGTACTGTTAAGCAATGGCTTAAGTTGATATATTAAAAGCAACATAAAAAAACATGAACCAAGGAAAAAAGATAGAACAAGATATGAAAAAACAACCTAGAAGTGATGGAAGTATATTTAATGGAATTTAACTGACATGATATTTCTACATTGATTAAGCTAAAATGTCTCGTGGATCAGGCACATCTCAGGAAACATACATGTCAATGCCAAGGATTTGCAGGTTGTTGCTAATCATAGAATCACAGAATCATAGAATAGTTAGGGTTGGAAAGGACCTTAAGATCATCTAGTTCCAACCTCCCTGCCATGGCCAGGGACATCTTGCAATAAACCATGTCACCCAAGACTCCATCCAACCTGGCCTTGAACACCTCCAGGGATGGAGCATTCACAGCTTCCTTGGGCAACCCGTTCCAGTGCCTCACCACCCTCACAGTAAAGAACTTCTTCCTTATATCTAACCTAAACTTCCCCTGTTTAAGCTTGAACCTGTTACCCGTTGTCCTACCACTACAGTCCCTAATGAAGAGTCCCTCCCCAGCATCCTTATAGACCCCCTTCAGATACTGGAAGGCTGCTGTGAGGTCTCCACGCAGCCTTCTCTTCTCCAGGCTGAGCAGCCCCAACTTTCTCAGCCTGTCTTTATATGGGCGGTGCTCCAGCGCCCTTATCATCCTCAGGGGCCTCCTCTGGACTCGTTCCAACAGCTCCATGTCCTTTTTATGTTGAAGACACGAAAACTGCACACAGTACTCCCAAGTGGGGTCTCGAGAGCAGAGTAGAGGGGCAGGATCACCCCCTTCAACCTGCTGGTCATGCTTCTTTTGATGCAGCCCAGGACACAGCTGGCTTTCTGGGCTGCAAGCACACACTGCTGGTTAATGTTCAGTTTCTCCTCAGCCAACATCCCCAAGTCCTTCTCCACAGGGCTGCTCTGAATCTCTTCTCCGTCCAACCTGTAGCTGTGCCTGGGATTGCCCCAACCCAGGTGTAGGACCTTGCACTTGGCTTGGTTGAACTTCATAAGATTGACATCAGCCCACCTCACAAGTGTGTCAAGGTCCCTCTGGATGGCATCCCTTCCCTCGAGCGCATCAACCAGACCACATAGCTTAGTGTCATCGGCAAACTTGCTGAGGGCGCACTCAATCCCACTGTCCATGTCGCCAACAAAGATGTTGAACAAGATTGGTCCCAGCACCGACCCCTGAGGGACACCACTCATTACTGGTTTACAACTGAACAGTGAGCCATTTACCGCAACTCTTTGCGTGTGGCCATCCAGCCAGTTCTTTATCCACTGAGTGGTCCATCCGTCAAATTGATGTCTCTCCAATTTAGAGGCAAGGATGTTGGGCAGGACAGCGTCAAACACTTTGCACAAGTCCAGGTAGATGACGTCAACTGCTCTGCCCCTGTCCATGAGTTCTGTAGCCGCATCATAGAAGGCCACCAAATCGATCAGACAGGATTTCCCCTTAGTGAAGTCATGTTGGCTGTCACCAGCCACCTCGTTGTTTTTCATGTGCCTTAGCATGCTTTCCACGAGAATCTGCTCCATGATCTTGCCAGGCACACAGGTGAAACTGACTGGTCTGTTGTTCCTTGGGTCTTCCATATTCCCCTTCTTGAAAATGGGGGTTACATTACCCTTTTTCCAGTCGTTGGGAACTTCACCTGACTGCCATGATTTTTCAAATCTGTTGGGCAGTGGCTAAGCAACTTTGTTCACCAGCTCCTTCAGGACCCGTGGATGGATTTCATCAGGTCCCATGGACTTGTGCACATTCAGGTTCTTAAGAGGATCTCAAACCTGATCCTCTCCTACAGTGGGCCTAAGGTCTTCATTCTCAGAGTCCCTGCATCTGCCTTCCAGTACTTGGGTGATGTGGTCAGAGCACTTGCCAGTGAAGACTGAGGCAAAGATGTCATTAAGAACCTCAGCCTTCTCCAAATCCAGGGTGGCCAGTTCTCCTGAGAGCTTCCGGAGCGGGTGCACATTGTGCCTAGTCTGTCTTTTATTTGCTGTATACCTATAGAAGCCCCTCCTTTATCTTTCACATCTCTTGCCAGATTTGATTCTGACTGGGCCTTACCTTTCCTAACCTGGTCCCTAGCTTCCTGGACAATGTCCCAGGCCGCCTGTCCTCACTTCCACCTTCTATAAGCTTCTTTTTTTTTTCCTCCAAGTTTTCTCAGCAGCTCCTTATCCATCCATGAAAGCTCCTGGCCCTCCTGCCGCACTTCTAGTTGGGATGCAACACTCCTGAGCTTGTAGCAGGTGATGCTTGAATATCAACCATCAGTCTTGGGCCCCACTGCCCTTGAGGGCTTTATCCCATGGAACCTTACTAAGCAGATTCCTTGAGAGGCCAGAGTCTGCTCTCTTGAAGTCCAGGGCAGTGAGCTTGCTGCATGCTCTTCTCACTGTCCTGAGGATCTCGAACTCGACTATCTCATGATCGCTACAGCCAAAGCTGCCCTGGAGCATCATGTTCCCAACCAGTCCCTCCCTGCTGGTGAGCACGAGGTCAAGCATGGCACCTCTCCTTGTCGGCTGCTCTATTACTTGCAAGAGGAAGTTGTCTTCCACACAATCGAGGCACCTCCTGAATTGCTTGTGCCAGGCCGTACCGTCCCTCCAACAGATATCAGGATGGTTGAAGTCCCCCATGAGGACAAGGGCCTGCGAGCATGAGGCTGCTCCTGTCTGTCTATAGAGCGCTTCATCCACAGAGTCCTCCTGATCAGGCAGCCTGTAACAGATGCCCACAGTGATGTCCCCCATCGCTGTTCTCCCTTTGACCCTGACCCACAAACTCTCTGTTGACTGATCACCTGTCCCCAGATAGAGTTCCATACACTCCAGCCTATCACTGACATAAATAGCAGCTCCCCCTCCCCATCTGCCGCGCCTGTCTTTTCTGAATTCCAACACTCCAGTCACAGGAGCCATCCCACCCTGTTTCTGTGATGGCAGTGATATCATATCCCTGTAGCCATGCACACATCTCTAATTCCTCTTGTATATTCCCCACGCTGTGGGTGTTCATATAGAGCCATCTGAGTTGAGCTCCAGATGAAGCTGACTCATTGGCTGGAGCAGCTGAAATGCCTCTGCATCGCTCCAAGCACTTAGTACAGGTGCTGGCCACTGACTGGGAGTGTTGGGATGGATCGATGCTCCCCTCCCCCAACACATCTATTTTAAAGCTGCGTTGACCAGCCTGGCAAGTCTCCTACCAAAGCAGCTCTTCCCCTTCTTTGTCAGACCAGATCCACCAGCCTCCAGTAGACATGGCCTCCCACATCGAGTCCCATGTTCTAAATAACCAAACTCCTGACTATGGCACCACTGTTCTAACCATTTAATAACCTGCCAAATCCACCTGGCCTTTTTAAGGTCCTCTTCTCTGACCTGGAGGACAGATGAAAAAACTACCTGAGCTCCAGAGCCCCCAACCATTTTTCTGAGGGCTCTGTAGTCCTTCTTAATGTTCTGCAGGCTACTGCTGTCTATATCGCTAGCACCCACATGGACCACTAGAAGTGGGTAAGAGTCAGTGGGACTTACAGCCTCTCAGCAACATCCCTGATCCGAGCCCCTGGTAGGCAGCACACCTCCCTCAAGGCTGGGTCAGGACAACAGATGGGTGCCTCTGTGCCCTTCAAAGTAGAGTCACCTGCTACTATGAACCGCCACTTTTTCCTGGAGGCACCAGTAGTGATGCTCTTTACTGGTGCATCAGCAGGATGTTCATTTGGTGTGGTGCAAGTTTCCTCATTGGCGCCCTGCAGAACTGCGAAGCGGTTCTGGGTGGGAACATCAGATTTTGGAGGAAGCCCCTTTTAATTGTCCTCTTCCTCCTTTTTTTGTTGTTATTTGTGAGGAGAAGGGAAGGCACAGGGAGTTATTTTTGTTTAATCCCCTCAAAATCAGAATCTTATAATTTAGCAGTCATAGTAAAATAAAGGAAGAGAAAATCCATGGAGCTCTCTGACAGCACTTTTACGAGTGAGACTCTCATGACAATAAAACAGAGGAGAGCTAGAACTTTAGAGAAAAGAAGGGGCTGTTTGAAAGCCAATCACTGACATTCTAGGGGAAAAAGGCTAGTGACTTTACAATATCTGAGAAAAGCCAATATAAACAAAAATGGGGAAAAGGAGAAGAGAATGGTAGGTGGATGCCTGCTCCTACAATTAATAGACCTTGAGAAATACACCTAGCTCTTCTAGTACAGCAGAGAGAATTCATTCATTCACCTTTTAGCTCTGCAAGTTCCTTTAGGGTAATGTGAATAGAAGTGATAGCCCAATTTTAATAGAACAGAAAAGACCAATGGGTGACATTTTTAGGACGATAATATAGATAAAGACCAATGTTTATTTAATATTAATTAAATTTTACTACACCGTTGCACAGGCAATGCAGTAGTTTCCCTAGTATGTTCCTTACACAGCACTCATGTTTCAACTTTAACTCCTCCTGGGGGAATGGAGCTTATTGGTGGCAAGCTTCCAATGGTATAAACAGATCACACAGAAACAGCATTTGTTACACATCCAGGAAATATGGCACGTGGTATTACAGCATAATTTAAAAGAAGATAATGATAACTGAAAACTGCCCATCAGAATTTACTCCAGAGGCCTAATTGACGATAAATGTTTTTTGTCACAGAGATATGACTCCTATTTTGCTGTCAGTTTATGTATGCAGCAATTCAGCTATGCGTGAGACTGAGTTTGTTGGGGTAGAGAAGGGGAGAGTAATTTGAGTTTTAAAAAATGTTTAAGATATTTTGTTAGAGCAAACTAACTTCAAATAAATTTACAATCTGAAAACAATCTCTCACAGCAGGAACCTAATTTCAGTAATATGTTGGAGAATTGTTATTGTGCTCCTTGAGGTGAATTAAACACACATTTGTGCTGAAATACATTTTTAAAAAAAGTATTGGATAGAGTCCTACCACCATAATTGGTTTTGCAAGGAGTCTGCAAAGTTGCATCACAAGCTGATTCGTTATTTACACTTGCAGAGGCACCAATTCTATGAGCAATGCCTTGGGGTGCCTTAGCCCAGTGTTGGGTCCATACTCCCCCTTCCCCCATCCCCAGCTCTGCTGCCCAAAGGTGGGCCCTAAGCACTGGCATTCCAGGATTTCTACAAGACAGTTCTGTGGCTATTTATCTAATCTGCAGGGGAAACTTCACTCCCTTACAGGGAGTCCTTCTGGTTTTGGTAGTGGTCCAGCTTCCAGCCAGTTCAACCGCTTCTGCAGTTGAGTCATTTTGCCCTCCATGCCAGATCATTTCTTTGGTCACAAATTACCATTGCTGAGCAGTTACAATTTGAATTTCCCCTTCAAATACTTCAGCAGTGACACTAAGCCTGGATCTATTCAAAGTCTCTTTAAATAAGTGAAAAAGGAAAAAGAAACAAAGCTGTTAAGTTAAACCCAAAGATAACCATCCAGCTTAGGATTTGGGGCTTATGGATGTATACCCTTTCTATAATTGGTAACATTACGCTTTTGTTAATGTTAATTTAATTTTTATTGTGATGTTTAAGTTACATCTGGACACATGCATCCATGGTCACTTGGGGAGGAAGGAAATTAGTTCAATTTTACTTCTAGTGTCTTTCATCAGGCTACTTTTATTTCAATCTGCCTTTGCTCTGTATATTATGCTTATAGCACGACAGTTGTGAATCTTCATATTTCTAGAGAAGACCTTTTTTGCCTCCGCAGCAGTGGGTTGTGACCTAGTTGTGTGTAAAAATCGTAAGTCTGTCTACTGGAAGCCTGTTCGCAGAAGTTAGGTGTTATGGAGTTGTCATTCTGAGAAGCTCATGGCGATACATATGGGATCTCCAAAGTCAGAATGACACCACTGATTGTTCCTGAAAACTAGTCCAGTTTCCTAGAAATCAGGACAACAGGGCTACAGGGGTCAATGAAAAGGAGAAACAGGGATTATCAGTTGCATATCTGAAAATTAAAACATCTGTCTTCCTTGTGAGCCATCTCCTCAAATCTTGGAAACTACTTGGGTATTTTATCCTTTTCTTTCTTCTCATTTCCAATGAGCAGATTAAGTCATGGCTCCCAGAGCTGCTTTTAAATCAATACGGAGCTGACAGTAACACCTGGAATATGAGGAGGAAAAAAAATGGCAGCACTGTTGAGACCTCTGCCATACCACCCTCTGTAAGTGTATGTGGTACCAGTAGTGACAAAGAGTACATTTTTGAGCTGCCAAGTCAGTTGCAGCTTTTAAGAACTAAATATTTAACTACTAATAGCAATACAACACTGCAGGTTTCCATTCAGTAGTGTGAGATGCACAAATGCGTAGTGGCCAAAAGCCAGTATGAAGCTCCTTTGCCAGGAGGTTTACAGGTTGAATACTGAAGCTTTCCAAGTGTCATGGGCCAACCCTGTTGGACAGCTAAATGCCACACAGCCACTCACTCACCCCCATTGGGATGGAGGAAAGAACTGGAAGGACAGAAGTTAGAAAACTTGTGGGTTGAGATACAGACAGTTTAATAGATAAAGCAAAAGTTGCACACCAAAGCAAAGCTAAACAAGGATTCCACTCACTACTTCTTATCAGCAGGCAGGTATTCAACCATCTCCAGGAAAGCAGGGCTCCATCATGCATAATGGTTACTTGGGAAGACAAACATCATAATTCCAAATGTATCCCCTTCCTTCTTCTTCCCCACCTTTTATTGCTGAGCACTTTGTCATATGTTACAGGATATCCCTTTGGTAAGCTGGGATAAGCTGTCCCATCTGTGTCCCCTCCCAGCTTCTTGTGTACCCCCAGCCTACTCACTGGTGGGGTGGAGTGAGAAGCAGAAAAGGTCTTCATTCTGTGTAAGCCCTGCTCGGCAATAACTAAAACATGGTTGTTTCACCAACTCTGTTTTCACCACAGATCCAAAACATCATACAAGCTGCTATGAAGAAAATTAACTCCGTGCCAGCCAAAACCAGTAGACCAGGAAAGAAGGGACAGGAGCTAGTAGAGCCAGTCTGAGTTCCCTATTCAGAGGAAATGTGCTGCAGGAAATTTTACTCACCAAATACATGATCTGCATGTTGAAAATAGCAGTACAATGCATTCTCAATGTGCAGCTCTCAAATCCGTGCAGAAGACACATGTATCTGGCATTGCTTGCAGTTTCAAGCCATTTTCATCTTTTCCTACATCTTCTTTCTCCTCATACATCCCCAACTCTTTGTTAAAAGGGCATTCCTTCAGACTGTTCTGTTCTAGTACTGCCACACCATGTGCTGTCATGGCTGCAGGAGGGTGTTGTCAGAAAATTCTTCCTGTAATTATCAGAAAAACTAGCAGCCTCAGAGGGTCTGCTCTGAAATATTTTCATTTTTAATGAACATTACATATTACCAGCCTGTGCCTGCTTGTGTTCTGATAAAACATGGCATCCTGAGGCACTGTCAAAGTTTCGATAGGAATTAGTTGCTCTGAGGGTATTCAGGTTTTTTCTTCAGCTGTCCTAACTTCTTTATTATTGTCAGCTTTTGACATACAAAGAAGACAAGCAGCGTAGACCTGTTCTCATCTACTGACTAAGCTCTTTACCATCTCCTACAACTTCCCACTTCCTCACTAACATTCATGTTGGCCACCAATTTATTTTTTTTTAACTAGTAGGGACCCCTTCAAGTCTCATTACAGTGTTAGTAAGAAAGGCCCCAGCATCAGACAACTCAACATACAGATTTCATGGTTACTCTTCAAAGTAGGCATGGCTCTTTACTCACAGCAAGATCTAGATCTCCAGCTTTGAGAGGATGCTTTTACCTTCAAATTGCAGGCCTCATTTCACATGGAGCACTGCTTCCCTTGAGAAGAACAATCCGATTTGTTTTCATTGCTTTGAAGCACTGCACTTTGCAGTGCACCCTGTACCTGAGACAATTAGGAATATTCCAAGACACTTCCAGGGTAGAATCCTCCCTACAGCAATCCGCCCTACAGCCTTGCTTTCTTGCAGACTGTTCTGTTTCTCTGCCCTAGCCCCTTCTTGGCATATTCTCCAGAAGTTTTCCAGGAGTAAATAATAGTCTGCTGTCTATAGGTTCTCAGCATCAAATACCTCAGCAGTGAGCCAGCTCTGCCAGATAGCTGAAAGCTGTTAATCCTACACACAGAGATCCACCACCCATAATTCCAGTCAAATGTCTTTTAAAGGATAGACTGACAGATTTAAATCCAAATGGCAGTCCATAAATTCTGCAAGACAGGCTTTTAATATCTAGTCTATGGCTATACTTTCTAATTCTTGGGAATACTTCAATCTATTCCTTCTTCCCCATCCCTTTTGTAAGACACCATCACAGGATCTTGAAATCCTCTTATCATTTTTTCCAGGTGCTATAAAATTGATTCCCTATACAGTTTGATGCAGATGAGTTTTCAGAAACTTCTCCCCAGTTAAAAGAATGAAGACTAGAAAATGTTTTGAATTTTTTGGTCAAAACCTTCTCATTTGGAATAGTGCCTCTGTGGTCAGTAATTCTGTGGAATAACAAAGTAATTTTCATTTCTCAGGCAGTAGGACATATACATCTGTATCTGCATGAGATCATTGTTAGTTCTCAACAGGTCAGAACTAGTGTCAGTCATTTCAAAGCTCTGCTTAGCATTTTTCCTGTAGCCTGTTTATAAAGATTTTTGCTTCCTGTTGGCAGACACCTTGGATATGAAGTTGTATAGGACCTTCTTTATGCGGTCAATTGCTTTATAATAAAGCATTGTTTCTACCTTAGTGATGAACTCAGTAAAATGTTAGGTGAAGTAAGATCGTTGGACCTCTGCATAAATACACTAAAATTACACTGTGCTCTAAGGTGCTTTTGTAACTTTTATAGGAGTATTCACCTTTTGGTCTTATTTCCAGGCCTTCTCAAAACTCATCAAGTAATTTTACCACCAAGCACAAATTCAAACTTCTGGATTTGCTCAGAAGTAGCATTCAACACGCAGATGCTGGAAGAGACGCTTACTAGCATCCCCAGTTGATCTGCTGGTAGAATATTTGTACTCTCATTTCCAGCACATGTCCTGCATTATGCTTTCAAGGGTGAAAAATTCCAGACATTGTCTATAAAGGATGTCTTTTCTTTTTCTTCTATCCAAACTGAAATTTCAGACATATTGCCTGTAGGATAGAACACATTGGGTGTAGGCTAGAATACCTTGTGCAGAGCCCAGCAGCATTTTTGGAAGATGTCATCAAAGATTTTGGAGGGGTTGCTTTTGGGTGCCTCTGCAGCCACCTTTTTTCCAGGCAGAACAAGTTTGCTTCTCTCAGACTTTTCTCACAGGGCAAGTGCTCCAGCCACTGGCTGTCTTGGTGGGCATCCACTGAACTCACCTCACTGATCTAGTCTTCCATTTACGGTGGAGCCCATAACTGGACACAGTATCTAGATGTCATCTACTGGGTGCAAATAAAGGGGGATAATTACAATGTCCTGGCTCTGCTGCAATTCATACAGTCCAGGAAACTTTTGACCTTTGCTGCCAGGGCATACTGCTGGCTCATGGGCTTTCTCTCTGTCAGAATACTTAGGTCCTTTTCAGGCAGAGCTCTTTCCCAGCCAGGCAGCCCCTGGCTTGTGTCATTGCTGGACATTGTTCCTTCCCATTGTTCCCTTGGAGGACTTTACATAAGTTCTTCCTGAATTCTGTAAGGTTCCTCTCAGCCTATTGCAGTATTTACTACAAATGTATGAGCCTCCTATAATTTCTATTAAAAAAATCTTACCTTTATTTAGTGAGTTCTGAAGAACTCAGACACAGCTCAGGAGTATTCCAGTATAAACATCTAAATACTGTTATTCTACTGTCCCACCTTGCTGCTCTTGAGTATATAGCTGTAAAATAAAATAAAAGGAAGCAAAAAAAAAAAAAAAAAAAAAAAGTAAAATGGGCTTGCATTTTGGCTCAATCACAATCCTAACCTGAGCAAGGGCTGAGCTTTAAGCAAGTGTATCTCCCCTGTCCCTGCCAGCCACTCATCAGTACACATAAAAAAAACTCTAACAGCCAAGTTCTTTTTGCAGTCTACCCTTTCCTTTGGCAGCTTCTTTCCAGCCCCATTCTCAATGAAGTTGTAAGGTTTCTCTTAAGTCCAAATCTAATCCTAACTCTGACCTTCATCCCAGTCCTGAGTGGTAGGCTCATCTTTTGACTTTTTGCTGTGTAAAGAGGGAACCTAGGCAAGAAACTATGGCTGAAAATCTTCTGCAGTTAAGATGTTTTGCTCTGGATCCTTCAAAATGAAAGATTCCTCAATCAAGATTATATCTCCAGAAGCTGAATAAGATGGAAACATACGACATAGCCTGCTGTGCTGACACAGCCCTTGCACAAAAGCACTGATTTCATCCTCCTGTCAAAACACAGAGGTATTAGTTGGAATTTTCTGTGTGAAACGTCTTAGGAAACAAAGTCTTGGGCAAATAATTCAATTTATTTCTGTGAATATTCATTTGGATTTTTAAACTAATGAATGTTGAGTGCTTTGAAATAATTCTGCATTTACTATTCATGTCTATCTGGGGAATCTATTTCTCTGATGCGAATTTGCACAAGTAGTCTGAGCAGGATCCAACTGTGAACTACAAAATGTATATCAAAATTCCTACTGCTCTTGTTATCTGAACTATTCAGTAAGGAACAGAATACCATTTAATTTCACAAATGATTGTAAAGAAACTGTTTTTCAAGATAATTTCTGAGTTTCTTAAGCAAATTAATCTTGATTAATAAATTTGTTCAATATTTTTTCACTATATATGAATTTCATCACATTTATTAAATTGTTCCTTTCAAATTCTAACATTTCCAGTAAGAATTTTGAATATGCTGAGAAAATCTTGCTGCTAAAGCCATGGGCTAGAACTTTGACCTCCATCTTCTCTGTGTAAAACTGGTCTTATCACAACAAGCTTTGTCATGGCTTTGGGTCAGAGCCAGTCTTTTATTCTGTGTTCATAAAGTGCATAGCACAACACCTCTGTCATCCACATAATTCTTGTTACAACTTAAGAAAAAAAAATACTAAACTACAACATACTAAAAGTTTAATAAGTTATTTTTCCGGAACTAGTAAAAACAATGTAGTTTATAGTAGCTGCTTTTCCAAAGCATCTTCACATTGAAAAATGACAAATCCTATTTAAAAGTCAGTAGGAATTTAGAGTATAAAGCCTCTCAAAGAATTTTTAAAAATCCTTTAATATATAGAGTTGTTACATTATTTTAATGAAATAATAATTTTATAGTTACTGTGTATTTGAGCAGTGTTATGCCAAACCACTTTCATTAGCAAGTACTTTGCTTAGTAAAGAAAACTTCTGATCTGTTCCATTGCAATATTCTTTATCTTCTATTCAAAAGAGGAGGCTGTTTGGTATATTACGCACAGAAGTTCAGCAAGAAATTAGATATTTATGAGGTGCCATGAGGAATGCAGGTTTTTATAAATCATTATATAAAATAGGATTAATAATTTTAAGGAAATTACCTACAGTTATAAAAAAAAAAAGCATGCTCAAGGTCAGTCGTTGAAGAAAACGGCCTCAACAAAAAGATTATTTTCTTTGTTTCGGAAACTGCTACTTAAAGTAAAACACTGTGCTTCTAAAATTCGGAATTAAGTGAATGCTTTCTGCGTGTTCACTGTAGCAGTAAATTACAAAATTCATTGTAATTTATAGTTAAGAAAACAATTTGCTTTTGAAGTATGTGAGAAAAGAGGTAGTGATAATGAAAATCGTGTTCATATAACTGTATATGCATAACATAGGGATAACATTTTAATGCATATCCATCTGTACAGAGCAAGACTTTTAAGTGGTAAAACCCAGCGTTTTAAGGCCAGATGTTATAGTTGTTCTCTGTAGGACTGTCATGGTTTAACCCCAGCTGTCAACTAAGCAGTGTCACAGAAATTCTAAACTTTTTTTGAACTTTCTACTCTACTACTGTCTCATCTCATCCTACCAACTTTGGTTGCATACAACTTGCTACAGTCATCTCATAGAGCAATATTTTGTGATAAACAATTAATGTAACTTTTTTTTGGTATTTCATGCCTATATAGAATTTAGGAACAGTAGCTCGAACAGTGCTGAAGCAAGGAATGGGCTGATAGAAACCTCATGAAATTCAACATGGGCAAATGCAGAGACCTGATAAACTGAAGCAAGTTCAGCAGAGGGCCGTCAGGAGGATCAAGGGTTGAATCACTTGCTCTGTGAAAGGAAACACTGAGGGAAGTGGGCTTGTTCTGCCTGGAGAAGACAGACGCTAACAGCAGCTCCTCCAATCTGAGGTAATGAAAAAGATGGAGCCAGGCTCTGCACAGCAGCATGTGATGGGAGAGCAAGAGACAAAAGGAGTAAGCTGGAACAGAAGAGGTTCAGCCTGACTACAGGGAAAACCTGTATCCCCTGGAGGACAGCCCAGCACTGGATCAGGTTGCCCAGAGAAATTGTGCAGTCTTCCTTCTGGGTGGTTTCCAATACATGACTGGATACTGCCCTGAGCAACCTGACCTGACCTCACAGCTGACCCTGGTTTGAGCAGAAGATTGGACTGGAGCCCTCTTGAGGTCCTTTCCAATCTGGGGGATCCTATGATTCTAAGTCATCTGTAGTTTCTGAACTCAAGACTTGTTATGGTTTTGCTGAAGTGTAATTAATTTTCGAACTTCCAGTGCACCAGAGTCTCTGTAAATCACTGCTGATTGATTGATATTGATACCAGTATCAAATTAGATTATTTAGCTGAGAGTTTTTCCTCTTCTATCCCTTTCTAAATGTCTCTTTTGCATTTTTTACACAAACCTGTTTATTCCATAGGTTTACTCTGTTGAGTTTAATGCCTCTTACTTTATGTCAGCATCTAAAGATTATTTTTCATATGCAGAAGCTAGGACATGTAAAAAAAGAACAACAAAAACTAAGCCTCCAGATTTATTCCATTATTTTTCTGGTTGGTTAAAAGCACAGCACTAGAAGTTAGTTGGCTGATAAGAAGAGCATCTGGCAATCATTAAGGAGTTTATCTATCTTAAGGGTTTCAAAACATTAAAGGCTTTTTTTTTTTTTTTTTTTTTAGGTTAGAGCTTTCAGAAGTCTGTAATTTACCTCTTCAAAATGAAATCAAAATTCAAAGGGAAATAAATAAACAGTTAAAAACATGCTCTTAAATCCTGGTTTTTTAGAAGTTGAGTTTTGGTACAGGTGCACCTACAAATGAAAAAAAAAAATTTCTAAAGACTTGTGTTTAAATGTAAGTAGACTTGTGGAGGCAGTGTGATAAATAGGCTTGTCTTCTGTGTGTCAGACTGCCTTATATTGTATACTATAGAAAGTACCTCATACAGCCTTACTCTTTTTTTGCTGGAACAGCTTGTTTCTCTGTTGTGCTGTTTTGTGTGCTTATTTATGTATTTGTCAGTACTTTTCTGTTCATCATAGACTTGCTATTTGGCTTTCAGTTTGGTACTTGAATATTCATACAGCTCTTGGTATTTGGGATTACAGGTAGAGTATTATGGTAATGCTAAGTATGCATTTTTGCTTGTATTCATTGCTTTTTTGAAAATTATATACTTACTCAGCAAACTTCTAAATTTGAGGGTGCCTCAGCTAGATCTTTTATGAAGAATTGTCACCTATTTTATTATTTTTAACTTGTTTTCTTGTGATAATTACTGTTCTCATTCTTTAAATTTGAGACTAATCTGGAAAATTTAGTAGCCATTTCCTGATCATGTTTTTCAACCCACACATAGCAATTCCAACTTGATTCCATGAAATTTTAGTTGTTTGTCTGTTTGTCCTGTGGGAAATCACTGTGTGTGACATATTACACATATACTCACCAGCTCTGTGATGTCACTATTAATATAGGTTCTGCATATGCTTTCTCTGGTTCTCTTGTTTTGTTTGACTGTTCCAAGGTGCTCCTTGTCTATTTGTTTCAGTATTTTCCTATCATTATTACACCTACAATTTGTGCTCTCTTCAAGAGCACTGCTGAGATCCCTGAAAGCTCATTTTTACTAGAAATATGAGTAGAGCGCATTGATCTTTCCCCTCCATTTTGTAATATCATTACTTGTTAGTTTTCATCTTCAGTGGTTCTTGTCTACAGATCACCCTAGATACTTAAAGCTATTCTGTATAATGCTTTTGTCAGGGTCATGTACATTTATTGCTTGTTTGAGGTTAGTGGACTTGAATACTGCAAGTTTGATAACATACCCTTGAGAATGTGCTTCCCATTACCAAATTGTGATCTGCTTTCTTCAACTTGTAGTCCATATTGAGCAAAGGACTACAAAGGTAAATAATAGCACAGCATCTGTTATCTAGGAAGTGTAGTCTAGATTGACATGACAAAAAGTGACTTGACTGAGGATATGGAATATATCTGTGGCAGAGCAAGGCTTTCGTCTGCGTCACTGCCTTGGTGACAGCATTATCTTCTTTTGTCCCAATAGTCTGTGAGATTGTAATCTTAGATTCTTCGTATCAACTGAACTATTTCATGAATCCCACCTCTACTAACAGCCCATTGTAAATCAGAGGAGGGGATGAAGGACGTTTAGGACAGAGATAGATGGATAGACTTGTATATAAATTGCTTTTTTATGTGTCTGAGCAAACATATAGCATAGTCATCTCGTCATAAATGAAGCAAATACAAAGATAATTTGATTAAACTGTTAAACCTCAGGTGCTCCTAATATGACCTCAAACCAGTATGGAATCATGTTTTGTGAGATACTTGCCTATGAAAAAGGTTAGAATTACTGTTCCATTGTCAGTGTTTCTATTTAACTACTAACCGTTTTTTGAAATACATGCTTACATCTGCCAAACAAACACTGCTGTCAACATCTGGGATTATTTCTTCACATTGACTTGAGGATTATAACTTTCCATTGCAAAGAAGCAACTCCGTTTTTGCTTGTGATTTTTTAGAAATGCTGTCAGCAATTGCATTTTCTTAAGCTCTGAGATACTATGACAGTATTCCTCTCTCTTTTCAAGCGGTGACTAAAATACTGTTAAAAACTGTAAATTTTTGAAAAAACACGCATTATGCTCAGTAGCATTGCAGAAAACTGGCAATTTGGAACACCCTTTCCTCTGAAGACTCAGTATTGTGAGACTACGGTATAAAGTATCAAGGCACTCAGGGCTCCTCTGGTCAAACAGAAGTAGCCTTCATTCCTATTCAGTAGTCATGAGTGAAAAGCAAAGTCTTGCAGAAGAATCATCAGCATCTGCTCAACACAGCTAAAGAGTTTCCTGAGACAAGTGAATTGAGAACAGACACAGAAGTCAAAAATAATTTATTAAATTATCTTGGTATTGACTAAAATACTGAGCAGCTTGTCACTGGAAAAGATACTTGAAGAGGGTTTAAACTACTACAGGTTAAGAAGAAAACAGAATGATTGTAACAGGTATAGGTATTCTGTGATTTAAAGGAATTTTTTTAAGTAATCTGGATACCAAATCAGTTACTTTATTTTTATATTATTACTTTTAATATATTTAACAGCAGCATGAAGGAGAAGCAGTGTTACCTTTATAGGAATGGTGGAGATGCCACACTTCCAGCATGCTCTCTCCCTTTCTGCGTAACAATAACTTACACAGAACTGTACCACAGGTAAGACTAAAAAACATAGTTAAGACATAGCTAAAGTTTTTATGGTTCCCCAAAGTAGAACTTTTAAAAGTCTTTCAGGACTCCCATAAGGTGGAAGGTGAAAAATCATACACCTGTAAGTACCTTTACAGGGAAATGTAAAGCATTGGAGCTGCTCCTTCATGAGCAGTCCTTTAAACTGGTGCAACTAAACCAGGCATTCTGTCATGCCTGTGTGTCGATATTTGTTAGGCATTGTATTAGGAGTTTCAAGTGGAATATTTTAGGTACTTGTGATAAGATGCATATTCCCACCAAAGCTGAACTAGATGCTGGTGTGGGGATGTCCTCCCACACAGATTATGTATGTAATACACAGACACACACATATTCCCATCTGTCACTCAGTATTCCAGTTTCCGTTTCTTCTTCAGCAGTCTCTGAGGATTTAGCCTGTGGCAGTGTGTGGCTGGCAGATTGAGATATTGAAGTAGAGGATACAGACAGGGATATGTGCTTCATGAGAGACAGACAGACATATTTAAGAGTTATCCTTTGGTCACAGATGAGTTTGAAGTCTTCTGGAAAAACCTGAGTTCAAGCATCCAAATGATTATTCATAGTGTTTTGCCTAAGGATTGTCCAACCTTATCATCTGTGGTGGTTACATACAACAAAGGCAAAGGGGAAAAACGTGACTGCTGTTTGCAGGAGATGGTACTCATACAATGACTAGTACGATGTGGTATGGTCTCAGTGCTAACATCCTAATAGAAAGCAAGTTTTATGTAAAGTTGGCTGCATGTAAGAATCTGGAAACAGCACAGAGAACCCTATGGCTATTGTGGCAGCCAGGCACCAGTCCCGTTTCTCCTGTAGGTAACTTTGTGGGTCAGTTCTCACTTTTTGTGTGAGTCTAGGTTGTATCAGGTGCTATTAGGTCTCAGGAATGGAGGTAAAAGTCCTTAAGGATTTAAAAGCTTTCTATTGTAAATAGAAGCATTTTGGCTTAGGCATGTGTTAAGTGTCACTGCAGGTAAATTACCCTGAATTAGCCACAGATATTGTCAGACGACATCTGGCAAATTTGATCTAAAACCATGCCAGAGCATACTGATTACGTAAATACCTATAACTGATTTTTTTTTTTTTTTTTTTTTTGTCAGACTGACTCCAAAAAACATGCTGAGGAAATTATTACAAGAAAATGTACGACATGTAGAAGTTGAGTTTGCCTTCAGTGTTAATTACCAATAAAGAACTGTACTTTGATTAGGAAGATTTAATAAATCATTATTAATGTTACATCTGGAAGGTTCTATTGATAGTTAGTTTGATAAATAGGACATTTCTTGCCACTTGTTTGGAATGTGTTATCAGTAAGCTTAATTTTTAATTCCAAACCAACTGAAAATATTTTTCTGACCCTATAAAACACTAACTGCACTTTTCTCTAATGATATTCTCTCTTTAACAATGTCTTTTATGGAAGGATACATTTGTCATCTGGCTATTGGCTCTAAGTACAGTTTCCTTCTTTTCTTGAATCAGGCTTTTCTTTAACCAGCAAAGGATTAAAAAAATTGGGTTTTTACTTCTGGAGAGTTTTTCATATCATATGAATTTATTGCAGCAATACATTAACCTTTCCTTCATCCAGAATGTAGTAAATCAGCATATCCAATTTTTTGCAGTTGTAGCAATTTATCCAAACTTTGTTAGATCTGAATATTCAGCAGTGAAAGATAGATGACATTGCATATCTGACTACTTTGGGAATCTTTTATGTGCATTCTGTCCAAGCTGTTTATATTATCTAAAAGGTTTTTTCTTTCCATTCTAGTAGATAATTCTTAGATCTCTCATGCATCAAAGTAAAATGGTCAATTATTATAAAAAAATGGAGGATAAAGAGTAAGCAAGGATTATAAAAAGTCTTCAATGTCAAATATTTGATAACATTTTAGTTATTGGGAGTTCTCTTTTTTTCTGGGTCTTGTTCAGTGTTTTTCAAGACCATTCATATTTTACGTAAGAAAAAGAAAATAATCTTGAATTTCAAGTCTTTTTGATTTTAGTATGGATTGTGACCTGTCTTAATGTGATAATATTTCCAGTGAAGCAAGCAGATTTCATGTAATAACTTCAACCTCATAAAAAGCAATTTTATTAAGTGTGATGCTAGGGAACGTGCAAATTTGAGCTTGAGACAAACAAGGATTTGATTCGATTGGCATTCGGGATCACTGTGGTACATGCTGTAAAGAAGCTGGAGTTGACTGTGTCAAGCTAGCATTGCACTACAGTTAATAAGCCCTCATGAGAGGTGGGAGTTGTGAGCGCAGACACAGCATGTCACTAATATGTTAACACTGTTCCGTGCAGATGTGCCAGTCAGCGCTAGCCTGACCTCTTTGCGCTACCATGTGCACTGCAGATATACAATTAGTTTTGATTTGTTTTTTCAAAGTGAATTCCTAGTGGCTTCGGGAGACTTCAAATAATTGTGACTGAGGCAGACATCTAAACCTGGAATAACAGCTTGAAGAGCTGTTACCTGCTTGTCCTTTCCGAGTGCTGCTACCTCAGCTCCAGTGACACAGTACAATATAGTATCCTTCCTTACAAAAGAAAATGATGTATGAAAGAATTACATGCTTGCATGATGTTTGAATCTGGAACAATAGATGCCTCACAATAGCCTTACCACTGACCCAGCTCAGACAAATCCTGACTATGAGGTAAGGTTAGGTGGAACAGAGCTGATTTAACACCCCTGTTCAGTCTAGTATTGGTGACGCTCCTGTATCAAGACATATCCCTGAAATATTTCACATTTAAAATACTCTGTACAAGCATTCAGGAGAACTAACAAAACTAACCAGACAGACAATGAGCAGCTATTATACAAGATAATTGTCCAGATAACACTCAATTGTAGTAGTGTAAATGCCTGAGCTATGTAATAAAAGTTTGGCAGAAAAGGTGATGAGTGTAGCACTTTGAGAGAAGTACTAACAGTACAAGCAGGTTATATTTCAAAAGATTAGAAATAAGTGGGCAGGACAGGAATTAGCAAGAATCTTTAGACTTTGGTGATTAAGACAGCTTTCTCAAGAGATCCTTTCAGCCCCTCCAGAAGACTTCCTCACCAAAGGATGTGTCTTATGAATTAGCTCAACCAGAAGTTATGATTTTGATGCAGGAAATTCAGTAATGAAATTCTGTAGATAACTTGTGAAGAAGGTTAGGCTAAATATCTAGCCATCCATTTTTGGCATTCAAACGTCCTATGTGAAACTATACATAGCTGTTAAGGTTTGGTTACAGACTGGATCATATCTGGTGAAATTTCAGTAAGCTAAGTAGAATATGGTTATAAATTGTGTTGTAGAAGCCATAGCAATGCAGTAGCTCTCAGGACTGAGAGCTGTAGAGCTTGATCACTGTAATATAGCTTCTTAGTCATAAATACTGTGGGGGTTTTATCAAGTTAGTAGAAACAACAATCAAAAGCCAAGCTGTTTTAATAGATATGTATCGTATAAACCGTGAAATTGAGACAGTTATTACTCACTTGCTATAGTTAGAATAAATCATGTTGTGATTAGGTTAGCAAACTGCTATAACTACAATTCTGCAATCTTCTCTTAAGTAAGGACTATGCAGTTAAAAAAAACCTCAAAGTAAGATAACATCACTTAGGGTTCTTTAGATCCTAGCTGATGGGGTTTTTGTTTGTTTGTTTTTCCTAGGAAAACTTGTTGGATTGAAATTTCTCAGCAACTTGCTGACTGTTTTCAATGTTCATCCATAACTCAACAATGAGAAGACTTTTTAGTACATGAAAATGTGTTCTATCAAAGAGCTATCAATAAACAAACTCTAGATAGTTAAAAGCTTTTTCAGAGAATCCTGAGCCGTGTCCTCTACCTGTAAAAATAGCCTGGCTCCACTGATGTTGCTCCTGTTTACCTCAGCACCTGACTGTCTCTTGAGTCTCACTTAGCTGCAAGAGAAGGGAAGCTACTTTTTCCAGACCTGATGCTAGCCCACCTGCAGTAAACAAAAGTTTCTCCACTTCATATACAGACACAAATAAGCACCCTTTCAGTTGTTTCACGCCAAATTTCTGAATGTTAGAAACAAATATTTAAACAAACCAACACTATTATTTATTGTAGTACTGACTTTTTGAAAGCAAATGGCTATATAGAAGTATTTGAAGATATTATCAGCACCGGAGATACCATCATGGGTAGCAGCCAATCCTGAGATACCTGTGAAAGGACCAGCAGCCTCCCTCCCCCAAAGCCTAATATGGCCACATCAACTCTTCCACCTGTGCCTGAGTAGCAAATGGGAACCAGCTGTGTAACAGGCGCAGCCCACCCAGCAGCAGGTGAGAGGCTGTCCTGGAGGACTTCTAGAGAAATTGTGATAGAAACGAAGAATGAACAAAGCACAGTAAACAGAGAGCAGGAGGAGGACCAGGGAAAGCATTGAAGTGGGCTCTGCCTTTGAAAGGCTGGTTTAGAGCAGGATGGGGAGCCGTGGGCACAGTGCTTCGAAGTGCTGCTTGGATGTTCTGTAGAAGTCACAGTAAGGAAAAGGAAACAGTACGCTGTTGCAAATACAGGTATTCTGGACTTGGACCTGGAAGAGCCTATGGAAAAAAAGGTAAGAGAACCAGAAATAAAATGACACAAACTTAGGGACGCAAGCACATGGCACAGCATAAAACTTTTTTTGAACTTTTGTAAAGACATGTTTGAAAGTTCCAGTAAAATGTGGGAGATGCACCTTTACTGGTTTAGGATTACTCAGGATCATTCAGGATCAGAGAGAAGTCAGAGCAGTAGAAACAGTTTTGTCACTATTTACAGTAGGGGGTTTTGCTGTTACTGCTATGGCAGGCACATATCATGTGTCGTTACATGCCTGACCTGACAGGGCTAGTGAAAACTGAAAATATTTTTCTAGCTTTAGTAACCGTTGCTATCTGGCAAAGCATGTCCAACAACCCTGGCATCTTTCTAGGGTAAGATTCAGTGTGAGTCATGGAAATCTGTCATCTCTGTTGCACTGAGCAGAAATACCCCACAACAGGGACTTAGAGATGTGTGTCTACACAGAACACTTGTATTTTGAACCAAATGAATATGGCCATAGTTCCCTGCATGTGGTTTCTTCTGTTCCCTCCAGCTGGGGCTATTAATCTTACCTCTTGAAAACATCTTCTGTGCAAGTGCTCCTAACATTAGTGCAGCACCAATCACTTCTGTACAGCTGACTGTAGAAAAATACCTCCATTAAACTATCTTGCATTTGCTCCTTGAAAGCCATATTCTATTGGAGAAAGATTGGAGCTTGCTTTTTTTTTTTCTTTTTTTTTAAGACAGACTTTGATGGCAATAACTATGCCTTTATCAAGGATTTCTGCTGGCACAAAGTGTACCTTTATTACAAACTTCTGCCGCTGCACCAAAATGCAAATCTGTGTAAGAGAAGAGGGGAATGAAGCCAGAAAGTTATGTAACATACAGCAATACTAAGTATCACCTCATGGTCTACTGTCTGCTTATGTCTGTATGTCCAACACATACATGTGTGAAGGGAAAGGCAGGTGGTAAGATGGACAACTGAGACACTCAGAAGAATGGATTAAAACTATGAAAAAAGATTAATTCCAAAGGAATTAGACTTCATAAGTCTAGTGTGTGGATCAAAATAGTAAGTAATAGAGTATTTGTTTTTTTGATGTTTTTAGGTGTGGAATCATAGAATGGGTTGGGTTGGGGGCGACCTTAGAGATCATCTAGTTCCAACCCCCCTGGCATGGGCAGGGACAACTTGCACTAGACCAGGTTGCTCAAAATGTAGGTAGTTTAAAATTTTTATGTTTCTAAAACTGCCACTTAATGTAGAGCTGAAAGGCTAACCAGAATTATCTTGGACTATATTATGGGCACAATACACTTGAAAGTAATTTTCATATAGGCTGTCTCAATAAAAATGAATCTTATACTTTAAAAAGAAATGTGTGTTCCACAATAGCTCCTTATTTCTGTCAGGATTGAGTTAAATCAGCCAGATAAGGTAAATCAAGTACTTTTGGAGACTGGAATTTATCATATGGCTTTGTTGCCTATGACAATTACTAAACTTCCCTGGCTCCTTAGTTAATAATGCTGGCACTGAGAAAGAGGGGGAAAGAAGTGATCAGGAGATGTAGCAATTTACTGTATTGAAACCAAGTAAGATTGGTAAGGAGAAAGGCTACTTGAGAAAGAGTCAAAAAATGAGGCAGCACAGAGACATTTCATACTTTCTTAAAAATAAAACTAGAACATGACAAGAGAATTGACCATTAGAGCTAAGGAAATGTCTTGACCCAGTAATGACTAAGGAAAAAAAAAAAGGGGTGGTGGTGGTTAAAAGTCTTAATAGCTTAGAATCAGTGAGTTAATATTTTATACAAACATTTTCATAGCCTCAGTTGCTATTGCATAATTAAATCAAGACTTCTTGCCACAAATAGTGTTTTGTAGTTTTATTTATGATACCCTCAGCCTCTTTTTCACCCTCTGTATAACATACATGAGAGGTTTTACTGTTTAGTGTATGTTTAAGAGACAACAGGACATCATCATTTTGTAACTTGGTAATAATGGGAGGGTGTCCTTCATTGTAGAGAAAAGGATTATTGGCATACCTTTTTTTTTTTTTTTAAAGAAACATTTGTTTCATAAGCATTCTGCCTTCATAGATGTATTTCACCTAATTTTCTAGAACAGCGTTGAGAAAACTTAGTTCTGTGGAAAGCTAGAATTTCTAAAATACTGATTTAGCAATATGACCGTGCTGGATTTCAGACGTATTTTGTTCTTCAAGGTAACATAAAAGTTGTCTACAGCTACTTGAGTAGTTAGGGTGAAACAGAAATAATTTGAAACATGATACCATTAACAGGATACCATTTATCAGCATGCTGTATCACAGTTCTTACTTTCTTTTGTACTTGGCAGAACTTCTAGAAGGCTTCTTTTATTGTCTTTAGTTAGTAGATTACCAGTATACAATAAACATTGTTTAATCCCTATCTAGAAATATCCTTGTGTTGGGGAAGGTTGCATTTCTTTTCAAACTACTTTACTGTAGAGGGAGAGATGCCTGTGATCAAACATATTTTATATAGCAACAGTGTTATTCCTTTTACTCCTTCTACTGTGATTGAATACAAGAAACCAAATTGTGGTTTCTTTTGTGCCAAGAGTGAAAGGCAAATGTCACATCAGGGTAGTAAGGAAGGATATATAATACCTAGAAGTAGAACAGAAGCTTCCCTGATTTTTCAGATTTTTGCTTTGTTTTCATAAGTAGAATAGGAAGATATACTCTTCTTCTTAGCATTTCTATCAGAACTAACGTACTCCAGTTGGTTCCTGGTTCATAGAAAAAACTTCAGCTTAATCAGCCAATTATGAAGAGGAAAAGTGGCGAAAGAAGGGCAAAATCTCTTTAAAGTGTTATATTGAAGTTACCTTGCTTTTGAACTCACTCTGTTGGGATGGGAGAAGAGGCAGTAGATGCTAAGACTGGGTTCTGCA
Organism: Strigops habroptila; assembly: GCF_004027225.2. NCBI lineage: Eukaryota > Metazoa > Chordata > Aves > Psittaciformes > Psittacidae > Strigops > Strigops habroptila. The sequence continues at coordinate 35,960,981 of NC_044281.2, forward strand.
AATGATGTTGGCAGTAGCTGGGCAAGGAAAGTCAACATTACAGCTAAATACTTTCTTCCTAATAGGTGAAAGTGTTCAGCTGGTGAATAGTACAAACCTTCATGCTTCTACAGAATTAATAATTAAATCCCCACCACACCCATAATTAATACAAAATTACAGTCCAGAATCAGATGGATTCTATTAGTGCCTTCTAAGTTACATCTAACAAAGAAAATACCCCGTGTATTAAAACATCATTTTATTCTTAGTCTTTTCTGCTGTCATCTGTTTTCTTATGTATTCCTAAAACCCTGTTGGTTAAAGGTGAACTTTGAAAGCTTGAATGTATTTATTTTATTCTATAACTTCAGCCACATGGCAATTTTAATTTCAGCTCATAATACTGAAGACAAGCAAATTATAATTTGAAGGAGCAAATGTGTTCAGTGTTTCAGTTATTTTTAATCTGTCAGACTCAGGGACTTTCTCATGGTTCCTGAATCAGAGAAATTTGAAGATCCTATGGTTCCTGCCAAAAGAGCAGATGGAAAACTGATGAGCAGAGGCATTGAGAAAAGCAGGGAACCTTGGAGCAAATTGTTTACGAAACATACCTTTTTTAGACACCCGTACTTCTTTCTTATTTACAGATAAAAATAATTGTATCTGCTGTGATAGTATTTTCTCCTCAGACAAAAATTATAGTCGCTCTTGTCTGTATAGTTTATTGCTAAAGTGCTTAACACCAAACAAGGCACTGGAGTTACAAGTGGAAGACAGTGAAGAGTCTCCCCTTGAAAAGCATAAGGCTAGCTGTGAATTACAGACTCATAGAATTATTTGGGTTGGAAGAGACCTTTAAAGGTCATCTGGTACAACCTCCCTGCAATGAGCAGGGACATGAACTAGATCAGGTTGTTCAGATGCTCATCCAGCATGACCTTGAATGTTTCTGGGAGTGGGGCATCAACCTCTTAGCAACCTGTTCCAGTGTTTTAGGTATCAGTACAGGCTGGGGGATAAAGGGATTGAGAGCAGCCCTGTGGAGAAGCATGTGGGGGTATTGGTGATGAAAAGCTGGACATGACCTGGCAGTGTGTGCCCAGAAAGCCATATGCTGGGCTGCATCTAAAGAAGCATGACCAGCAGGTTGAGGGAGGTGGTTCACCTCTAATCTCCTCTGGTGAGACTCTACCTGGGGTACTGCATCCAGCTCTGGAGCCCTGTACTTCTATCAGTACAGGAAAGATATGGGTCTGTTGGAGTGAGTCCAGAGGAGGGCCACAAAAATGATCAGAGGCATGGAACACCTCTCCTATGAAGAAAGACTGAGAGAGTTGGAGTTCGGGCTGGAGAAGGCTCCAGTGAGACTTTATTATGTGGATCACTACATTTTTATCTGCTTTTACGTGCCACACTAAAGTCAGTGTAGTTACTGATACAGTTTTAGAACTAGTGTCTTTTTCGGGGTTTGTTTTTTTTTTTTTTGTTTGTTTCTCTTCCTATTTAATTTTGATTTTGAAAATTGTATTGACAGTTATTGAAAACTGACAATGCCAGGCTTTATTGAGGCCTTTTGAAATGTTTTTTGTTAATCTCTATTTTCAGTTAAGGCATGTGTTACTCTGTAAAACTGGCAAATTCCCTATTGTTGAAGCTTGACAAATATTTTAAACGTGGCTAGGAACAGTATCCTTTACTGATGTGCATTGTTAAAGAACTGCTCATTACACAGGAATATTTCTGACATTATGAATTCAAGGAAGTTGCCCTTCCAGCAAAGCGTTTACCACACTATCAACACAGTCTCTGTGATACTGCATATTACAGATAGCTACTGACATAGATGAGAACTTTGCTGTAAACAGCCTAAAAAGCGGTTTTCTGTTTTGTACTTGAGGAACTGGCTAGTATGCTCGTCTTATTTGTGTTTTATAAAATTGCCATATAAATTCAATGCAGTTTGTTATTTTGCAGGGTCACTCAAAGTTTTCACACTAAAGGATAAAAGAATCACTGTGGGACTTGAATCCTGTGTTTGGTCTGAATCTCTCTTTAAATCAAAGCTCCCAAATACACTAAGGAATGCAAATAGGCAGCTAAATCACATAAATCATTAACAGCTGTCCTATAATTAAAAATTGTGTGTATTCTGTGATAAGCAAGTCAGATTTTTTCATATTTCATCTGTCAGAAAGCAATCTGAAGAACAGAATCACCACAGTAATGAGCCAAAAGTTAGTTGTGAATGCATCAAGTATTCGGGGCTTCTAATGAAGGAAGGGTTGCTCCAAAGCAACGCGCTAGGGTTATAGCGTGTGACCACCAGTGGTCTCTGCTGGTACTGGGCGCTGTGGGGTAGTTTAGATCACCGATATAGCGATGGCTTATTTCCTTGAAGCACTAGAAAGTGAATTCCATATTCCGTTCTTTGGCTTCCTGAGTTACATAGTTGAGGGGCATATACTAAGATCTCTCAGTGGTGATTTGATGGAGATGCATGAAACGAAGTGGATGAGTAAACTGGGATCAGTTGTTCACATTCTTATTTCAGTACAAGAATGAGGTGGATCAAATGAAGGTGTTAAGAGCCAGTTTCAAAACAAAGAGAAGGCCAGGGTTCTGTATACTAGTAATTGAACTGTGGAACTCCCCAGCAAAGAAGTTATAAACGCTAAAATTTTGGATGAATTCAAGAAATGAATCAATGGCAGAGATGTCTGTGAAGTGATGCTAAATGTATAGAAACATCATCCCAGTCAGGCAGTCTCTAGGCCAAAAAATAGTTGACACTCAGAAGAGTTCTACTTAAAAAGTTAAACAAATTAGAAGTGTTTTACCTTAGAAGTGCCATTGCCACTTCTAGAGGCAGGATATTGGTTCTCATGTCCTTTGTCTCATATAATACTGCTTTTCTGATGTTAAAATTCTATTTTCAGTTTGCAGCCTGTGCTGTCAGAGGAGTTTGGGTCACTTCTGTAGCCCAGCTTGTATAAGATTTATTTTAAAAGCTTTGGGCCCCAAGGTTTGAATTACCTGCCCAAGAAGAAGGAGGAAACTCAGTATGATGGTTCTTTTAAAACAGATTATGTTCTGGTTTGGTTTATTTTCTAACCATGATTTGTTGGCATCTTGCAAGCCTCACCCACTCCACTGACCTTGCTAAATACATACTGAATTTCTGTCGAACTGTATGAACCTGAATATTTTGTCAGCAGTTCTGGAATTTACAGCATCTTTACACAATTAAGTGGAAATTAGAAGCTGGTTGTGTGGTTTTGTTTAGGTGTTGCTTTCATTGCTTTATTTTCTTCCCTCTCTCCTTTTTTTAAGAGAGTAAAATAATTTATGGGACCATCATGATATTCACAGGTGCTGTGATACTCAAGAGATCTGAGTTTTCTTTGTTTCAAGAGTCAGCTTGCTTTAGCTTGTATCATAATAAAAACTTGCTTTAGAAGTTGGAGGGCTTTGGTGGTATAAGTGTGCACACTTTCCTGGTGCATACTTATTTTAGAGGGTAAGCACTCAGATCAGGGGCTTTGTTTTACATGCTTATACAGACTATTTCTGGCTTTTACATTGGGGGTTGTATAAATATTCAAAAATATATCTTGTTCTCTTTGTTTTATGCAAAGGTTAATGAAGTCCTTCTCCCAGCACAGCCGAGAGTTGCCATTAGCCCTATTTTTAAGTTCTGAACCAGAGGACTTACAGGTTAAATAGCTCTCACAAAGTCACATGTTAGTTCTATGGCAAATCTAGGAGGTTTTGGCTCCCAAGATAACTACAAGGCTTTACTTTCAGTGCTGAACAACTTGTACATAAATGTTAGTGAATACAGTTAATACTTAACCTAAAACTGTTTTGGTTAAAACAGATTTCCCAGTTAAATACAGCAAATGAGCCTGTAGGGATAAGGTTTCTTAAGCTCGAGAATAAAAAAGATTTATTTGTCTACCTATTTTTATTTTAATGCTGTGAAGGAGAAAACAGAGATACCTTCCATCCACTCTATTTATCATCACTGGACATTGTAGATACGGGGTGCTGAAGGGCTTAAAGTCCTGTAAAGTTCAGTTGTTCAATGGCCTAATAATCCTGAGAAGCCAGGGCTTAGATTCTGCTTCTGTTTGAAGAAGCAAATTTAATTTTCGGAGCAAACTGAGGCAAGTAGATTATTTACATAAGCTCTATGCCTGTTGCAGGCAACTCTGCACATCTGGTTGAATGAGTCCAAGATTTATGGTAATGTATGGATGTCTAGACATGGGAAGAGAAAGGTTTGGAAATCTGCACTTTTCCATAATAACTGCAGTCGGTAAATACACATTGTGTATGCGTATGAATGCATGTGGGTGTGTGGATAAATGGATGAGCATAGGTCATTTTCCTCACTGAGGAACAAATGTTCTCCTACTTTTTGTTCCCATGTAAATGAGCAGGAACAGATGGATTCATCCTAAGCATACCCTACATTCAAGCATGAAGAGCCACAAGATCCAGAGCATACGAATAATATGTCTGCTATCCCTAGATGTTCAAAATCATAATCCTCAGGGCAAAAGACTGGATGTTCTGTAACTTTCCCTAGTAACTAAAAAATCATTGAAGTAAGAGCTTTTGGGAATCGAGTTTTGGTCATTTTGTTATTGTTGTTTATACTGCAAAAATATGCCTGTGTTTGTAGAGATGGATTTGCATGGGACTTCATAATGATTTTGCACCATATGATCAGCTGAAATAAGTGCATTGGCTTATTCCTGGCCCACTGTTTCAGAATGTGGTATTCTTGTACCTCGAGAACCTGTACCAGTGCAAATTTGTAAGGACTTTAGGTAGCAACACTCTAAGTGTTAGCTATGCAAGTGTTCTAGGGATTTACATTTGGATTTAAGAATTAAGCCATATTTTTATGCTGAAATTCTCAACGAGATGGACAATTTATGTGAAATGGCTAAGACTAGCTTAATGTTGAGGAGTAGCAAAGAAAAAGAATCCAAATACAACCACAGAATAGATGATTTGTGGACTTGTTTTAATCAACTGCTGAGAGTAAAGTGAAAGCCCAAGCCATCAGAAATACTGAACTGCTCCAGGTGGACGTGAGAAAGATGAACATTTTCATGGGTAAGGTTTGAATTTTTGCTGATACGTGATAAGTCAGTAAGAGGAGATGCAACTTCTGCTTGTTTCATGGGAAGATGTGCTTCCTGATTTTCTTTGCTGTTTTGTTAACAGCTACACTCTTAGAGATGCCAGTGAAGCATTCCAGCCCTAATGGAATTGCAGTTTGGTGCTGAAATCTCTCATGAGAAACTCTTTAAGAGTTTCATGGTCCCCTTTGTCTTTGTGGTGAAATGAAGGTGGCTTCTTTGGTGGCTGTTGACTCTGCTAGATGAGCTAGAGATGCGTTGTAACAACTCACCGTCTTTACCTGTTCCTTTTCTAGTGTCCCCAGTTCATTTCTCAAACTATCACCCAATTGAATAAGTAAAAAAAAAACCAAAACAAAACTCTTCAGCTTACCATATCTCTAAACTTTATGCTGTCTGGGTTTCAAAAAAATCAATTCACATAATATGTTTGGTGGTGCTTTCCATTTCCATCTCTAGAGAATAAAGCCATTTTGGGAGAGGCTTAACCTCTTTGTTTACATGGCAGAAAGGCCATTAAGGTAACTAGACTGTTGCACTGAATGGGAGGTCTATATTAAGTCTTTTCTGCAAAGGTCAAACTGCATCCATGACCTGAACATTCTTCAAGAGAATACAGGCAACCTTGGAGCATCTCTGCTGAATGGCTTAGTTCCCAAGACTTGCCTGAAGTTTTGTACACACCTTTGCTAAATACTATGCTTTGTGGAAACTACCAGGCCTGAACAGCTCTCTGTAGGTGACTTTCCAGTTATCCTTCTTCTAGGAAATCTTCATGTTTGCAACCTATGCAGGTTGGGTTTATATGCCTAACACTCATTCACAATCACTGTGAAAAAAGCGATAGGTTACTTTGATTAACCCTGACATTTTTTTTTTAATAAATCCTGTCTCTACATGCGTTTTTTTAATCCTGGTGTCTGTCTTTGCACTGCAGTTCTACCAGGATATAATCTGAGGTCTGGGACTGAGCTTCGCTTGGACAAGAGTGCACTTGTGATAATAAGATATGCACACTGTTCAGACACTGCTAGGGCTAAAATATCTCTAGATTGTTTTTGTTTGTGCCCACCTATGGCATGAATGTATTGACAAACTATGAGTCTGTCCTAGGTTCAGCTGTAACAGTTATTTTTTTCCTTCTTAGTAGCTGGTGCAGTGCTGTGTTTTTAACTTTCAGCTGAGAACAACGCTGATAACACACCAATGTTTTCAGTTGTTGCTAGGTAATGCTTACCCTGATCAAGGACTTTTCAGTCTCATGCTCTGCCAGTGAGGAGGGGCATGGGAAGCTGTGAGGAAGCAGAAGCAGGACACCTGACCCAAACTAGCCAAAGGGGTATTCCATACCACAGCACGTCATACCCAGTATATAAACTGGGGGCAGTTACCTGGAAGGCCCAGATCGCTGCTCGGGTCAGTCTGGGTATCAGTAGGCAGGTGGTGAGCAATTGTATTGTGCGTCACTTGTGTTTATTGTTTTCCTTTTCCCTTTTTAGTTTTATATTCTCTCCCCTTTCTATTTCTCTTATCATTATTATTATTGGTGGTGTATTATACCTTAGTTACTGGACTGTTCTTATCTCAACCTGCGGGACTTACATTCTTTCAGTTCTTCTCCCCATCCCTCCGGGGGAAAAAGAGGAGTGAGTGAATGGCTTATACCTTAGTTACTGGATTATACCTTAGTTACTGGACTGTTCTTATCTCAACCTGCGGGACTTACATTCTTTCAGTTCTTCTCCCCATCCCTCCGGGGGAAAAAGAGGAGGAGTGAGTGAATGGCTGCGTGGTTCTGAGTTACCGGCTGGCCTTAAACCACGACAGATTCCCAAAGAATCTCTTGATATTTTTGATTGCTATGAAACCGGCATTTTCTATCAACTGAAACTTTGAAGGTGTATCATGTCTACTGTATCCTTTGGGGATTGTTACATGAAAATATATAAATATGAAGATAAAGGTCATTAGTCTTGTTAGAATATTTTTTCTTTAAATGTATAAAATTTCCGAATTATCAGAAGCTGGAATATTTTGGTAAAAGACATGAAGATAATATAGAAAGTAGGTAAAAAAAATATAAACAATTCATATAGTTTGTTCCTACCACACATTTCTCCCTCATTCATTCTAAAAATGTAGTAAAGTCAATCTTCTCTCTTTACTCAGTTCTGTCGTTTTTTCGTTCATACAACTTTTTTTTTTTTTTTTTTTTTAATCCCCCTGATGTTTGCTCATTTGTCTCACACCTGCCTTGTCACATTTGCTCATTTGAATTTTAGGGGATGAAGAAGCTCTTTTTATTGTCCGCTTTCTTATCAGATTAGCTTCTTAGATTGTTGCTGCAGGATAGTTAAGGGATGTGGCCTTGATCTGAAATAGTTGACAGATTGCATCTATTCCTGGTTGAGGGAGAAAGGAAGTAGCATGTGCATATTGCACATAGATTTCTTGTAGTGTAAAATCTCTTTGCCCGTATATTTCTTGTTTTAGATATTTTCTGTGTTACTGCTTTGATACAGCTGTACTTCTAGAATGTAATCAGGATCCACTAGATCTTCACTGCTGATCCATGATTCACTTAGGTTGTTGATTGTCTTGCATTCAAAAGATAACAAAGGCATTCCTAAAAAGTGTTGCAATTTCATAACCTTTTCTGTGCTGACTTCACTTATCTACTTGCCTCTGGTCCCAAATCAAGAATATGTTTAAAAATACTAGTATGAGAGGAGGTCCACAGAATTTAATGAGGCTATTGATAAACTTGAATCTAGGTAATAGCTTAAATACTGTCATACATTCCTGAATGCAGAACTAACAAAATAAAAGGACTGTATTAATAGATCATGAAGAAACAACTAATTTATTTGTCGGGTTTTTTTTTTTCCTTCTCACCTTGAGACCTGTGATTGTGCTAGCATGTTATTAATTCCTTATAGCTTAGCTCAAGACTCTTGTTTTACGTGCTCTTTTAATGATTCCAGTCAAACATGAAATTGAAGGTTATGTTTTCATGATAGACATACTATAATTCATAAGAAACTGTAATGCTAAGAGAGGTGACTAACTTTGGCATAGTTTATGAGCAAATTCCTGGCATACATTCTAGTTTGTTATACTGGTATATAAAAAAGAGTAACTAATTTTGCTTCACTGGAGCTGTTCCAGATACTGATGGAAATAAGTTTAGAACTTATTTGCCCAGTTATAAATAAATTGAATAGCCATGCTAAGTGCGAAGAATGGCTAAAACTCAGCCAAATTAGTACTCTAATAGAAAGTTGTCTACCAACAACACAAAATCTTTCAATATCTCCATTGTACAGTTGGGAAAGTGCTCCAAATGCCGGACACAATTCTGGTATAGCTGAATGTAATGAAGGAAAAACAACCTTGGAAATACCACTTGTAATGGAGAAAATATGAACTGCTTTAGACCCACTTACGATTACTATGCGCCACTATTGATTTAATTGAATTCAATGTTATTCAAGACTTTAAGTATGGAAACAGATTTCCTATAATGCAGTCATAAATTTTTGTATGTAGTGTATATATATAATTTTTAAATATACGGGTGCATATAGAATGTATACATGCATTAATGAATATTTTTATATCGAATATATACAAAGTAACAGGGAAAAATACTCTGTTCTGTGGGCCTGAAAGAAAATGCAATGCAAGTGCATTAACTGAGATAGTTAAACCGCAAGACTAACTTTGTTGTCTTCTATATATATTCATGTGGAAAGTGATTGTTTTATTATGTTGATATGTTCAAATTCAAGTGTGAGACAGAATGGCTGTCTAGTGCTGTCACTGAAAAGAATGAAACTTTCATTAAATAATTAAACTTTACAGTTAAAGGCGAAGTATAGTATGTGAAACGTCATAAAATTAGTTTTTACAATGAAATAATAGTGTTCAACTAATTATTCTTTGACAACTTGTTGGATACTTAAAAATTTCAAGAATCATAAAATGTTGAAATCTAAAATTCAAATGATACTCAGTCCTAGCTGTCAGAGCGAGATTAGTTGCGGCTGAATGGCAGGCTTTAGGATTTAACTATACTCAGAAAACTTCCAGTATGATTACACTGTTTCATTGCATATGCTGTTTTCTGTATTAAATCTGATATTTGTCAATGTAAAATTCACCAATATGATGAAGAACCAACAAGGAAAAAGCTAGCTAAAAGATAAAGCTAAAAGCAGTGCCTGTAAAAGAATGCATCAACAAAAAATTGGCAGAGTTTTCCTGTCCACACTGGTTCACTGTGTCTGCTAAGAAACAAACTGCATTAGCTCAAATAGGCCTCCATCATGGCATAGCTTTCCTGCTGAGAGAAAACACAGATACCTCTGCACAGCACTGAAGCTGTGTAATCAGATCAACTGGATTGTCCAGGTAGTGTTGGTTTTTATATCTGATAAAGAGAGTGAAAGAAAAAATGGTACTTCTTGTTTAAGAACTTAGAATTTTTGAGGGCTTCTAAGTACACTTCTGTTTGAGGAATTTTCTTATACATGTGAGTTCTTCTGAGGTTTATGTCATGATAAAACAGGAGTTTCCACACTTGTTTCTCTTTGCCAGTCTTTTTGCTTGCTTGATTTGCAGCTAAATCCAGCACTTTATATTTTTTTATCCATGCTCATCTTGGACTTTCTTCTTCCTCTTTTCAGTATACTCTTTATTGTCCAAGAGCCACTCTTACATTATTCTCACTTTTCATAGAGCAAATTCATGATTGTGGCAAGTTTTACACAGTAGCTCACCTGAGTGTGGTAGAAAACCTATTTCAAGCAGCATCAGCCATAACCAATCATTTTCCACTAAGTCAAATGCTTTAGTGAAGTCAACAAACAGAACATGGCTGATCGTGGTCTTGAGGTTTGTTCCTGTGGCTCTTCAAAGTGTGTATCATACCAATTCACATTGATATTGAGTTGTTTTTTTGGTTTGGTTTTTTTTTTTTTTTACCTTTGAATCCTTTCCGGAATGAAAGTGACCTTGTTTCCATGCAATATCAGTTGATTTGTAGTTGTATGTTTCCTCCAGTACTCTTCCTAAGGTCCTGGAATGTACACTGATCTTTTCCAAGAATCTGGCTGCCCTCCAGTTTCCCATAGCTTCATGAATATAGAAAGCAACTTTTCTACTGCTGCTGTTCAAGAAGCTTTATTGGTGCATCATCCTGTCTTTGGAGTTTTCCATTCTTCAATTCTTTTAGCAGCATGTGCTGCTTTAGACTATAATGGTGGTGGCTCTGTTTTACCTGCTCAGTTGGTGTCATTCATCTGTTCCTTATCCTTATATAGTTTGATGGCATTCTTTCTGTCTGTGATTACTTGCTTTTCTTCTACCCGGATTCTGTCACCTTTGACTGAATATGTGTGATGGGAGCTTTTAAGCAACACTGTAGTGACAGTACTACAAATATTTTGAGTCCACTGTTATACCATCTTCTGAATTCTGGTACACAGTTCGATCTTCTTATTGCAGTTTTCAAAATTATTATTGATTTTGCATATATTATTCTCTGCCTTTTTTTTTTTTTTTTTTAATTTTTTATTTTTCTGTCCTAAATAACCCTCAGTAGTTTATCTAGGAACCATCTTTCTTAGTAATGTTCTATTCTCATGTATTTCAAGAACATCAGTAATATTTGTTTTACTAAAATTTGGTCTGTTTCTTTTCTTGCTCTTCTCTTGGTTTCAACCGTGCTTTAAACCAGGTTTTAGTATCTCCAGTACATGTTCTGTTACATACACAAAGTTGAAACTCAGCAAACCAAGCCCTTCTCTTCCTTCTACCTTCCACCTTTCAAGTAGAGTTAATGAATTACAGACTGTACCAGGATAAATTCTCCTTTGGTGCTGTAATGGTCTCCATCCTGACTGACTACGTGCAGGTATCCTTCTGATTTCCTGACTGTATACTTGGCAATGTCAGGGTGTAAACATTTTACTTGAACAGACTTTCAGTACAGAATTCCACTAGCTGTTAGCACTTCCTTCTGCTTTTCTTACATTCTTGTCTATTTTTTTCTTCATTTTTCCTAACTTTGGCATTCACCACTATAAAATCTCTCCTTTTATAAATAAAAACTGCTTAACTCTTGATTTCATTCATAGTGCAGAAGTAGACATGGAGGTTATGATTCCCCACCAGTGGTATAAAATATGATTGTTTACTCATGTGTTTAAATTATTTTGACCCAACTCATGGCCACAATTCCGAGCATATTTGCTGTCTGTTATTGTAATTCCTCTATAATTAATGCAATTACTACAGGCAATATGAAGTTCCAACCATGAATTTGTTTTCTTAAATTTGTTTGATTTGACTTTTTTGCTCAATAGCCGCAACAACTGAATTTGGCCAGGTTACATCATAAAAGTGCTTTCTCAAAGTCTAACCCTTCTCATGTCACTAACCTGCTGATTTCATACTTTAATGAGAAAAGGAAAGGAATGAGAGGAATCTCAGTGATTTCTGCTCTGAGTCTATCAGATAAAGTACTTCAATCTGCCCCAACAGAATATTAATTTCCTTGACATAGAAAAACTGACTGGAAAAGGCTAATAAGCTGATCCTGCTTGCATTATGAAATCAGTAATTATTTCTTCTGTTCATAGGTCTGGTTTGTTTACAAGATTTCTCCTCCATTAAGAGAATATACTCAGCATTGTTCTACTTCAGAACAGGGATGATTTTAGATAATCTTGGTACAGAAGAGATGGTGGAAAGTATTTTAAAGCTGTACTGATAGCTTTGCTGGAATTAGTATATGTGTACAAATAGGTGTATATAAATGTTGACTTCAAAATGTTTTCTAGACATCGTTCCGCGGTCTTACAGTCATGGTAGTCCTGTTTTTCTTAAAGAAAATATTACTCAACAAATATGATTATTTTTTCTTGAAACATACTTATTTATCCTCTGAATGTGGAGGTGAAAGGTTTTAAGTACAAGAAATCATCCAGTCTTGTTTTCATAGGTTTTATATTTCTGAATTACCACTCCTCTACATTAGAATTTATCAGCCTCCTGAGCAACAGACTAGTGTAGGAGGCAGAGAACCAACATACAGTTTAGTTTTCTCCAGATACATAAAGGACATATCTGAAGAGAACTGAAGTAGCACAGAAAAACAGAGCATCCCCTATCACTGGGGTTAGCATCACAGATAACAGCAGGTCAAATGAAAAGTGAAATTGTATGTCCTCAATGAGTAGCTGCCATCTGGCTGACTTTGTATCCAGATGTCACACTTCTTTTTAGCCTGAGAATACAACAACTGTTTCAAGGTTTACTTGGGGTGGAATGCAGCCTGTATGGAGGAGGCAGATGTGAAGTAGACATAAAGATTTTGGAAAGTAATTAGGAAAGATTGGCTATTCTGTTCTATATTATTCAGAGATTTGTTCACCTGGTTTACTGTTACTACAAATGTTGGGAATATCCTTGAAATGTCACATAAGAATGCACGTACTATATGTGCAAACTGTTTGGATTAAAGGTCTTGAAAACTTTTTTTTTAACCCAGCAGTCTTCTATAGAATTGAAAAAACAATAGTTACTAAACCACTTATTCCAACAGGATACTTTAATTTTAAATAGTATTTACAACATAAATATTCAGTAAACCATTGATATCAATACAATAAATAATGTGATCAAGATCTAAAGACTAAAACTGGTATTACTCAAAGTTAAGAAGATTCTTCCCAGTAGGGGACAAAGCTTCCAGGAAACTGTGCGATTATGCTGAATTCATTGCCCATCAGAACATACTCTGCCTACAGCAGAAATTGCCACTACAGTGGTTTGAAGTGTGGTTTATACTAATTTTTTCCCTGCTTACTTGTAGGAGTGTGTCATGGTTTAAGCCCAGCCGGTAACTCAGAACCACGCAGCCGCTCGCTCACTCCCCCCCTTCTTTCTCCCCCTGCTCCTGGAGGGATGGGGAGGAGAATCGAAAGAATGTAACTCCCATGGGTTGAGATAAGAGCAGTCCCGCAACTAAGGTATAATACAAAACCACTACTGCTACCACCAGTGATAATAATGATTAGTGAAATAACAAGGGGAGAGGATACAATTGCTCACCACCCACCGACCGATACCCAGCCCGACCCGAGCAGTGATCTGGGGCTTCCGGGTAACTCCCCCTGGTTTATATACTGGGCATGACGTGCTGTGGTATGGAATACCCCTTTGGCTAGTTTGGGTCAGGTGTCCTGTCTCTGCTTCCTCTTGGCTTCCCCTCCTCCGTGGCAGAGCATGAGACTGAGAAAGTCCTTGGTTGGAATAAACATTACTTAGCAACAACTAAAAACATCAGTGTTATCAGCGTTGTTCCCAGGCTGAAAGTTAAAAACACAGCACTGCACCAGCTACTAAGAAGGAGAAAAATGACTGCTATAGCTGAAGCCAGGACAGAGTGGCACTAGTGTTGATGATATATAAATGGATAACACGACCTTTAAAAAATAATGCTATCTAGCATGATACCTTCTTCTCTTCCAAGTATACATACGGTGCATGTGATCTCTCTTACACTGAGAGCTTTATGCTAACAAGACTAGTGGCAGCAGCTGTCTGAAAGAACAGAGACTTCCTTCAAAAGAAGGGACACAGACTCTGAGACATGCAGACTAGATCACTGATTCCAGATAGAATTTAACTTGGAAGGTTTTGACATTTAGACCTGAATCCAACTTCTGACTTCCTAAGTCAGTTTGAGTCTGTATTCAATTAGAAAGATGAAGAAATGCTAGTTAAATATTTATGCATTGAATATTTAAGTATCACTAATTGATGCTTTGTATCTACTCCATCGTTCTGCTTCTCTTACAGAAAAAAAAATTGGTACAGGATTCATACCAGGTTTTGAAGTCTAGATTAAATTAATTCCAGCAACAGAGGTATCATAATGGCAACTCTGTAGCAACGTTGCAGTCTAGAGGGAAAGACATGTGTTCTCCTCCAGTCAGCCTGGAGCTAAACCTGGAGGTATCCCACCATCACTGATTATTTTCATAAATTCTCTTTCAAGTTCTTGTTTGTATGCACACTACGCTTTGGGAACATCTATGCAAGAACTATTGATTGTATAATTTTTACTTCACCTGGATGCACAGAACTGCTTACCAAGCCTCCTCCCATGTGCAGCACTTGGTCATTAAACTGGGAGAAAACATCACACACTTTCAGCTGTTGTCTTAGCTGAAGGTTCTTTTTTTGATCATTGTAGTTGAGTCTAATTGCTGAATTTTGCTTTCAAGATTTATTGGTTTTAGGTCATCGTTCAGTCCTTTCAAGAGCCTGTATTTAGAGGACTCTATTCCTTTACGGGGTTTAGGCGTTGGTTTCTATTAGCATGTGTGCTCTCATATATGAATGTAACCTTTCTCACTAGTTCCAAGAGCTGTATTTTGAAAGCATCTGACGGGCATATGTTCTGCCTCTGCTCTCTAGAAGAAAACACTGTAGCTGTTTGATTTATCTCCTTAGGCTTCAAATCTATGGCACCTCAGCACCATGAAAAAATCTTGAGATAAATTACAGAGCTAAATCAAAAATCTAATTCCTGTTTGTATTTATTGCTGTTTAGAACACATTTTCAGGAATGGGCTGCTAATTTTTTTTATTTGGATTTGGCAGCCTAAAGTTTAGAAAAAATTTTGAATTTTGCACACTTATCCCATAATTTTGCACACATATCCCTTTTTAAACTTCTATTATTAAAAATACAGTGCTCCCAGCCCTCTTTTTAATTGCCTTTGAGCCTTCCCTTCTCTCTTTTAGGGAATGCTTTTGTGAGAGCCTCCTATAGGAGGCTCATTGCTAAAATACAAACCAATCCTTGCAATGAAGATAACCTTTAATGAAAAAAAAATAAATAAAAGCAATGTACTTACTCTGTAGGGCAACTTTGGATATATGACACATGCCCATTGAATTGTTTGCTTACATTAATTTTGTGTGTAGTGAAGAGACCCAAGTAAAATTACTTGGAGCACTTGACATGCAGAAGATAGCAGATGCACAAAACCAGCTTGTTGGAAGGTTACCGTATGGTCTCGATGTTCTTTGGCACATTTTGTAGACAGTTCAAAACCAGATCACATCGACAAACTAATAAAACATACATTTCAAATAAATGCTTTCCTATTTTATAAATCTATGATTGCTTTGATAGAGCAGTCAGTAAAATATGGATAGCTCCAGGAGGTCTTTCTGTATAGAACTGCTAAAAAGAAGGGGGTTTGTGTTTATAATGGTATTATTTTTATGTTCTCATATTTTTAAACTGACCTAAACCCCCCAGACATCTAGTGTCTTTGATTTGCTTGACCAGTCACTCATATTTAACTCCTCACTGTCCTGTATCCATCCACAGTTTTACTTACTATTATCACTTCCACATGTGGCTGTGTATTAGATTTCATTTTTCAGTTCTAGCACCTATTTATATTAAGATCATGGAAACACACCATGTTTTTACTTCCCCCTCACCCCCCCACCCCTGTAAAAGTTTTTCATATAATTTTGTCTTTTGAAACTTACCAATCATTGATCTATGGGATGGTAACAACAGTCACACATCTGTCGGGAGAACATTTGCTAGAACAGAAAACCTGAATGGCTAAGCTTCAGAATCCAGTTCTGTTTTGTGAGTCTTGAAGTGCCCTCTTGGAATCCACCAATAAATCAGTGAGTTTGAGTGTTATACTTCATGTAATCAATACAATAAGAGATATCAGATTAAACAATTTTTTTCATGGCCTGTATCTGCTATTGGATGTTAATTCCAGTATTTCTGTTTTTTTTTTGCTTCCTTGTTGGTATGTCTGATTTATATAAAAGACAGGCAAAGCCACAGGATTGTACTTTTGGTTCAGCTGAGCCTCAGTTGCACTTCTATAAAGTTAATGTTGAAGCTCCCACTTCCGCTCTGGGTAGCTGGGAAGGTAGATAATTATTCAAATATTGTTCCATTGTTAGTGGTTTTGTTTACATAAAACCTACAAACAAGCCATGCACACTGCAAACAGTATTTTAGTCCTACAGAAAATAATAGTGTTTTTTCTATTCACACAGCTGCCGATTTCATATCACTAGCGAGTACTGCTTTAATTACTTGGTATTTTTTTCTTCTCTTGAAGTGACATAGAGCAAAATAGCTCCAATTACATAAATATATGGTTAGGAAATTTTTTAAAAGCTCATTATGTACCATACATATATATATATTTTGCTACAACTGAATGCTGTCATGCCTTCAAAGCAGTAAGTCAATCCTTTCATAATTTCATTGATGAATCTTCAGAAAGTCTTGAATATGTAGTCTGCACATGAGTGATATGCTGTAAAACAAAATTACTTTTTTCTAACAATGATTGCCTACAATGGAAGTATTTATAACCTAGGTGGACTTATGTTTGTGGATTTTCTTACTGCTGTGAATTTTTCTGCCAAACTGTAAACCAGTGGAAACAACTCCAAACTGTAGCAGCACTATTACAATATACACCACTGCCACAAAATTATTCTTATGAATGTCTCAAGTGTAATGTAAAGTGAATAATACTAATGTTAAGTATTTGACTTTGAAATACTGTGACCCAAAGTCTACTCCTTATAGTTTGCGCTGAACAGAGCTTTTAGGAAGCTAATTGATTTTTTTTTTTTTTTTTTTAAATAATTTTTTCATTAAAATGGCAGTGACTGAAAGAAGTAATTCTTATGGAAGTCTCTAATGGCTGGAGGTTCTAAGACAGAACTTGCACCTGAGTTTCCATGATTCGAACCATTAAAATGTCATGTTATTCCTTTTATTTATTCTACCCCCCCTCCCCCTTTGATTATTATTTTTGTGTCAGCAATCAAACAGTTTTAGGGAAATTGAAATCTACTGTCAAGACTTAGAAGTGAAAGAAGAAATGAGGTAGTTTGGTCTGTATTTTCCATGTTATGTTCATTTTAATAGTTTGTTTTTTCAGCAAATAGTTGAACAAACACATGAAGTATCCACCCTCCTATGTGTGAATCTGCCAAAGATACATCTGTAAGAAAGAAGGAGACACTTGTCCATCTATTTTGTCTGAAGACAGCTCAGAAATACAGCAGACAATCCCTACACTAAGAAATGTTTGCTGTGTTAAGACTTAATTGTACCAAGTTCCATGGCTCCAGAGTAGCATTTTATCAGATTTCCCTGAGGCCCTTGGCATCATTGAGAGCAAACTAAACTTTGACAGCAGAAGAATTCCTTTATTGCCTTCTGCAGTAGTGAAAAATCTTAAGGGAAACTGGTAAACTTCATAATCTCTCAAAATACAGCTGCCCGATGTGCAAGTAGTTGTGACATTAAGAAATTTTCTGCATATCTGACCTGTGTCCCTCTTTCTGGGAAAAAAACTTTGGAAAGCTCTGTGCTAGGAGAACATGTTTTGTAGCCATAGTTTGTGCTCCCAGGCGAGAAGCCTGTGAGAGGTCAGTGGTTCAGGAAGAAGTTTCATGCCATTTCCATTTCATGGCTATTTTAGTTAACTTCTTTAAAAATATAAACAGTAAGGGAGAGTCCAGCCTTTTTCTAGTCTTCAGCTTTACTGTATGAATCCATAGCTTTGTGCATATGAGCACTAGTACTTGAATATGGGGAAAATAGGAAAAAGTTTCCACTGAGTATGCATCATAAAACTTCTCATTAGGGCATGTCCTGCCATTAAAAGTCACAAAGGTTATCACGTTTTTGCTTTTTAGGGATTACTTTTAATACCTTTGCTCCTGCTGGGGAGGAAGAATGTGAGGCCAGAGAGAAAAGTCTTAGTTCCATGAGAGGAGATGCTGTTGACATTGTAACTTAGACTTTGCTTTCAGTTTTATGATATGTAATAAGCCCCTAACCTGAGTTATGATCAACACAAATGAAATTCCTTAGCTGTGTTTACAACTGACCAACTAGGCTAGCTTATTGTCACCTTTAGTGTTTACAAAGATTGATTAGTCATGGTATTAATCTCTTGATCTAATTAATTTAATTCAACAAACGTTGAGGCTAACCTATTGGTGTATTAATTTGACCTATGTTTGATTTAGATTTAAATGTTAAATTGTGTTATTTTTCATTATAGCGTGTTAATATTTCATAGGTGACTCTGTTTGGATGATACATTTTCGTTTGTTAAATTTTTTGTTTAAATTAAAAACCAAAAAAACCCCAAGAGCCAAACCCCCAACCTGCTGCTCTCTTTTATAAACTTCAGTGGGTCTAGACCATTTGAAAACATGCATTCATATGCATTTACCTAAGAATAACTATGGTAGTACTGTGTGTAACAATAAATCCCTCTCTTTCTTCTTCCCTAGGAAAAAAAGATGACAAAGGATTCATTGTAACTGCATAGAAAAATGTCTGTTACTTGACTAATTATTGAACATAATTTCACAGCTGTGATTTTTGACACCTAGCATTAGCCCTTATGGAATCCTTGAGCAAGATAGTGTTATGCAGTGCCTCTGAAACAAGTTACCATTTTCTGCTTTATATAGGTTCAATATGAAGGTAACCCTTCTATGTGACTGGGAACAAAGCACAGGTAAATGTGAATAGCCGTGTTACTTTTAAGAACATGAAACATTACTCTTGATTATCAGAACTTTTTCAGCCGTTGCAATTCCTTGTAGCTATGCCTTCTGCAGGACAGCTTAGCCTTACTGTAGTTGCTAGCTGTTACTGTTTCATCATAAAAACTTCTGTATTTAGTCAGACATAAAGGGTTACTTGGCTTATAGCTTGTGAAACTGTGCAGTAGCAGATTCAAAGAGAATTTGTGTAGGAGCATAACACGTAAATGAGATTCTTTGCTGGAAAGTGGGAAGGTATCCCTGAAAGAAGTTAATTCTGAACCAGGGGTTTGCCCACCTATTCTGTTAACATCTATAAGGCAATCCATCTCCATTAATATTTCTCCTTTTTAACCCACTTATATTTTTAGTTTTGACAACATTTTGTGGCAGTAAATTCCAACTTTACCTGCTGAATAAAAAACCTTTTTTTTCTTTTTGTTTGAACCTGTTACTTGCTGAGCTTATAATAAAATATTTTTATAAATATTGTATAATTTATAATATATGCTATAATAGAAAGTGCAAGCAGAGATTTTCAACAAGAGATACCCAAAGTCTAAAGACATAGGTTTATATATTAATTTAGACATCTAAGTTTTAGATGTCTAAATTAATTTTTGAAACCATATATCATCTTATCATTCCTTTTCGAAGTGCCTATATTTATTTTGAAAACTAGTAGGTCAAGTGTTCATTTCCATTTCTAAAATTACATGTAACAAGACTAATGTGATTGAGTTTTATTCAGTGGAAAATTCTTCATTTTCGCTTTCTTCCTCACCAAAAAGAAATGTTATTTTTCAAGTTGGGTATGCCCATTTCCTATGTATTAACGTGATAGGAAAAAATAAAACTGAAGCATTTAATTTAAATGATGCTTCATCTGTTTATGGTCTTCTGCCAATTTTGAGTATCTAATGCTAGTGTTAATGAAACCTGATTTCTGAACAGTTAAGCAATGTATCTCATATTGTCAAAATGAATTATTGGGATCTTTTTTAGGAAAGCCAAAATAATTGCTAACTCTGTGTGTGTGTGTGTGTGTGTGTGTAAAATTCACATGCAATTCTGTAGTTTTATTAAATTCTCGGGCAATCGATAATGAAATACAGTGCCTTTCACCTTTGGGTGAAAGATATCATCGTAGTCATTGCTAAAAGCAGTGATGGTGATCACTAGGGAGAGAGCCCAAGAAGCTTACTGGCTGTGAAGGTGAATGAACAGTTCTGTCATTCAGCTGTGATGGTTGCAGGCAGAGCAGCAGCACGCTGGAGGGGAGGAACATGGATGCTTTTATTCGTATTGTTTGTGATTAAGCAAGCTCCAACCTTTTAAAGGAACTTTGAATTCACCATGAAGTGGAACTATAAAATTATTGCTCACTTGAAACCCCGTGGCTCCAAATCTGCAGCCTTTTTGTGTTAAATAACATTGGCATAGGTAATTAGTCTCCTTTTGAAGGCAGAAGTCCATCTGATTTAAATGTGGTTAGATAAGACAAGTATGCTTAGGAGCTATTTGTCAAGGCCTTGATGAATTATTTGTCAAGGTCTATCTATGGTGAATTATTTTCACTGTCCTAGGTACAAAGGAGAAAGAAAGAGATTGACCAGCTGTTGACCCTGGAATTTACTAAATTAGTCTCGATTTCAAGCTTACCACCATGAGATTTGAAGCTTGTAGAGTATGTGGTGGGGGTAACATTTGAAAACGTTAGCTTGCAGGATTGTCTTACTGGATAGAGGAGCAAGAGAGAATCCAAGTAATCTGTGAGAATTCATCTGGGAAGGGAACATCTCAGGTCATCTGAATAACATCTGAGAAAAATAAATACAGGAAACAACATGTTACTAATCAGGGGAGGTTTAGAAAGGGAAAGTAAAGCAAGGGAAAAGGACGGAGGGAATGGCGAAACACAGAATCATTGAAAGCAAAGGTGGGTATGGGTGAGATCTATATTATCAACTGAAAGATGAGCATGTACAAAGAACATTTCTCAAAAATTACATCTGCCACTATCTCTTACTGCAAATCTTCTTTGGGATGCTGCTTTTCAGCTGAAATCCTCTGCACCACTGCATTGTTGCTGATAGAAATCTGTGTCCTGTGACAGCAGGAAAGGGCCATCACTTTCTGTGAGCTGTAAAAAGAAAAGAGCTGGGGCAGGTTTCCTTTGTATATCTTCTGTGCTTCAGAGATGCTTTGGTCAATGTCTTGTACACACAGAAATCCATGCTGGATTCCATGCTTGACTGTAGTAAGTTTTAAGTTTTGTGAGGACTCTTAACACATAGATTGCTCTTGGAGTTTTGAGAGTTGTGTTTTTCACTTCATACCTTTGATTTCCATTTTTCTTTCCAGTTAAAGTATTTGAGGTACAGTGAATGTACTATGTTTAGTGGGTAGTGTTTCCAGAATCTGTTGAACCTTAAAAATGCACAGCAGTACACATGTATGCATTATTTCTAGCTTTCTGAAATACATTTGTACATTTCTGCTTTGCTCTATGGAACCAATTATTTAATACACCATGAAATGTTTCAGGAAAACCTGATGAAAGCATTCTGTGACTTTGTCGTTAATGGATTAATTCTGAGATATATTAATCTGTTCTTCTACGAGCGGTACAGGCTTTCAGAGGTAATTTGGCTTTTAGATTTCTTTAAGTTTAAACATTTAAAAAAAAAAGTTTTCCCAATTGAGCTGATCTGAATATACAATAAGAGGTTCTGATTCATGTGCTGTTTTACTGTCTTAAAAGAAATTTAAGTTACACCTATGGTTATGAAATGTTATTCTTTACTAAGGATAATACTAAGGTCAACAAGATCTTGGGTATCTGCTTTTGCGTATTATAAAGAACCTAGAAATCTTTCTTGGTTTGATGTCATTGAGTAGCTGGCCATTCCAATTTATAATTACGTGGGGTCATGGTAGAATATCAACAGTGCTGAAATATTCCACTCTGTGTACTGGTGAAGAAGTTACTCTGCTAAGACTTGCTTTATAAAGTGAATAAGTAGTATAGATAAGGATCTATATTAATGGAAGTATATAACCAGAGGAAAAGTACTTCAGTTTCCATTCTTTAACAAAAACTCGGTCAAAGAGGTGAAGTTGAAACTTGGCATTTCATCTGCTGAATTTCTTTAAAGGGTAATTGATCAGGAAGATATAAAAAAATCTGAATTTATTTGGGCTATTTCTGAAGAGATGCTGATGAGTTAGGAGTCAACTCAGCAAGCCATCTTAAATACTCGGCCACAGGGAACATGCAGGGCTAGATTAGGGTTATGTTTTCCACTGGGTGCCAGGATGCTTGAGAGTTAAGCCTTCTCCCCTTCCCCCCCCCCAGAAAAAAATCTGAAGTTACCATCTTGTATCGATCACCTTCAATTTTGGCAAACTCTGCTTGTGCTGCTATTTTCTATGTTCAGTCTTTATTTCAATTCAATAAATAGTATAAAAAAGTTTTGGGTAGGGCATACTTTTTAGCAGAGGGCTACTTATAGAATAGTAATACCTTACTCCTTTCAAAATCTCCTAAGTGCATTTATAAGCCTTGCAAAAATCACTGTTTTATAATCTATGCAATTTATGCTTTCTTCATCTGAGCTTTCCATCTGTTGCGCTTATCTGTTGAAGCTGTTCCACTTACCAGAGTAAAATGTATATATTTGCTGGCCCACAGAGGAAAAGAATTTGAATAAAAGCACACCCCAGAGATCTAAAGAATCAAAGTCATGCCTCTATTATAGTGCTCTGATTTGCTTATTTTAACACAATATGGAACAGTTTGAGAAAACGGAGTAATGTGGTTATTGGTCCAAATCAAGCAGAAAAAAGAGTTGTGTCCTATATTTTGGAGCAGTGTTTGAATAGATTGAGTTGCTTAGCTTACTATGTGACACTGTCTTTTTCCTTTGTCCATCAAAAAAAGTCTTGAAGCTGAAGGAAAAACAGAAACAAGCCTCGATACTGTAACAGCAGCAAAAGCCCCCAAGAAGTATCATTCTGAATCTTCTTATGGATGAAGTATCTTATACTTTAATGAAGTTATGTTTCAAGTGACAACATGTTCCTCAGAACGCATACTTAGTCATCTAGAGAATTCCTCCTGGTGTAAAATGAGGCTTTTAGGAAATGTATGTGTCTGTGCAGTGGAGGCAACAGCAACATGCAAGTTCAGAGTATCTCAAGTATGGGATTATTAGATGTGTCAAAGCTTTTATGTGTCCAGCACTAAACTATTTTAAGTAATGTGACTAATTAATAGCATGGGCGTAAGCAGAAATTGTTCTATTGCTTTGATAATAGGAGGGATGCTCTCACCATTGATATAGGTTATGCTGGGTTACAAAGAGCTTAAATTTTTTGCATAGTCAAGGAGAGAAGATACACACTTCCAAAGGATGATTCGTAACCCCTAAGATGGATGATTTCAGTTAGCTGTTGTGAAGACTTCTAGTGTTATAGTGTTACCCATGGGCAATTCTTTGCTGAAAATAGGGAACTAGATAAATCCTGGAGAAGATCAGCCTGGTGTGATTCATACCCATCCCTTACAATTCACATTGAGATAAAGAGAACAGATTATTCTTTTTTGTAAGACGTGAACAGAATTTGTAGTGTTGATTTCTATACTTGTTTAAATAACTGGTTTACATTAGATTTCTCATTAAAATTCTATGTTTATAAAGACAGTTTGTAGTTAATTGTCTTACTCCCTTCAATGTGTGAGATAGCGTAAGTAAAAGATTTCTGTTTCGTAATAATTCAGTACATTCATACAAAGTTGGAATAGTCTGTTTTCCTTCATAACTTCAACATACAAATTGCTGTATTAAATATTTCTTATAGAAGAGTTCTCAGCTGCAATTACTGTATCAGTGCGGGACAGAATAAATACATAAATATTTCTGCAAAAAAGTAACAGTAGTCTTTTGCAGACTTACAAATCTGCCTTCTGTACTTTTTCCATCTTCCCTCATACACACTATCAAAAGTCAGCTTGTTAAGATGTAATGGCATATGTGAGTGTTCCTTTACAAGACTCCCTTTCAGTGTCCTCTCTCCATAGAGGAGACTGGTATTTGATGACCTTCTGAACCAGCAATTCTGTTTTCTGAAGCAGAAAATTAAGTTTTCTCTTCTTTGCTGTGAAGAAGCCAATGTGTGTCTCATATTCACACTAGACCGTCCTGACATAAAAGCAGCAGAAAATGTGAAAATAGCGTGCCCAAGCAGCTAGGACAGCAGAATGCAGTTTTCCAGCAGAGTCTATATCAGAAATGTCTCACAGGTTCTGATTCTTATTCATACTAAGACACCTTTAAATTGCTCTGGGAATGCAAACAGTTTTCCCATGGATGAAGGTGTAATTTATGTGCTTTGCACTGCCAAGAGACCATACTGTAAAGAATCAAATCCTGTATCTGTTCTCTCAAAACAATATGGTATCCAGATTTGAGCAAGGCATCTTAATTTTCAAGTGAGAACAAAGAAATGTCTAAGATGTTTCAGGTAACAAAATTAAAATTAAAAAATTGGATCTTGGATATTATATGCACAGATGCTTTAGGAAAAGCTGAAAAGGGGAGCAGTGACAAAATTTGTCCCAAAATGTCAGGTTGTATGTGATCATTAAAGTTGGTGAACAGATGTCTTCACTTGCATGGAGTTCAGATGTTTACCAGGGCAGCAAGTATCCCGCAGAAGCACCTGGCCCCTTGCACTGGGATTTCCATCTTCAGAGTCCTGACAATTGGGTTTTTGAGGTTATGCTGCTCTGGATGACCAGCCTAACGTTTTGTCTTAGTGCTATTGTTAGTGCTTCTCTAGATCCTGAATCTGCTCATAGAGATACAGGATCCTTTATTAAAATAGGGTAAAATACTGGATCAACCCACAGTGGGGATTGTGTGGAATAGTTTTTCCTGGGGGCTTTCCATTGGCTCTACTGTAAACCTGCTCAATAACGTCATTGATTCTTTCTGCTGAACATTATTCAGCTCCTCCTATAATTTAGGTTGGAATAACGAGCAGAGAATAGTGTATTGGGCCCTGGAATATGGGCTTGCTGAGTACAGTCAGTACACCAGCTGTGTGTCTCACATGAAAGACATAGGGTTACCCATAAAAGTTAATCAAATCAATGTGTCCCAGTTCACTTCTCAGTAGGTGGTACAGCGTTTCTTGTGCCTTACTTATCTGAAGTAAATAAAACAGATTATTCTTAGATCAGGCTGAATTTTGAAATAATATATATGTTTGTATTTGCAGAAAATAGGAAAGTGAAAACATTTTTTCCCGTCCTGAACAGAAATGGAAGGGAAGCTAATCAAATGAGTGGAAACGGCACAGAAGAGCACTACACTCATATTAGAGATGGACTGAATCTTGTTATTCATGCTCTGTTGTTGGCATATGGCTTAATGTATTGAAACGGACAAGAAAGCATTACAGACAGCATGGCATCATAGCTGTACAAATGGAGACAGTTCAGGCAGTAGCTTATTGCAGTTTGGGGAGTGACTGAGAAAAGAAAATGACTCTGTCACACTTAATTAGAGAAGTAGAACTACAGTACAGCGTCAAAGCCCAGTGCCAAGTATTGTCCCTGAAGATCAAGCATTAG
This sequence comes from Strigops habroptila, assembly GCF_004027225.2. Taxonomy (NCBI): domain Eukaryota; kingdom Metazoa; phylum Chordata; class Aves; order Psittaciformes; family Psittacidae; genus Strigops; species Strigops habroptila. The sequence continues at coordinate 35,986,403 of NC_044281.2, forward strand.
ATACCTTGTACAGTCTATACAGTATCTTTCAGCTTCTTAGCGTACTCACTGCATAGGTGATATGACTTTTCACTAATCTGACAGTCATAAAGAGAAAAGCAAGCAAAGATCAGCCAAAGGGAGGAAGACCCTGAAACTGGATGATTCCTTCACCTCCTTTCTTCTTAGATAAGTATGGGTCTGACTGCTGCTCTTGCCTCCTGGATTTCTGTTTCAGTGCTTAAATACGATTAATTTCTGTGCATAACTGATTATCGGAAGCCCCTTCTGAGTCCTTTCAGCAGATTTTTACTTATTTTTGATGCAAGCAGCATTTTTGAAATCTTATAGCTGCTAGGAAAAACAAGGAACAACTTCCTTTTTTATTTTTTTTTTGGTCCCTAACTTCCAGAAAATAATTTCTTCTTCCTGGCAGTAAGCTTTAATCGTATTCAGCAGTGATTTCCCCCTCCTTATAGTTCAAGTAATGTAATAGGTTTGAGATGTCAGGGACATTCTTTCGGGTATCTAAGGTACAGAGGTTTTATTAATGGATTTTCAGTGTGCTGTGGTCAGTTTTTGGTTCGCACTCAGCATGAAGTGGCTTTGGGCCAGCCAGTGATTCCCAGCAGATAAAGTCCCTTGTGCAGCATCATTGTTGCATGCATAGCACTAGCGAGCATGGCATGGCCCCCTCCCACACTGTTTGCCCACCCATACCCTGTTGCAGGCAGGTTACAAGATGCACGCAAGGGCAACATTAGCGCAAGATGGACAAGCATTGCTGAGCTCTGCTGCAGTCACCAACAGCTCCCTTTCCAGCAACATGTGTGCATTGAACCCAGGGAGACAAACCTGTCCCAAGTTTGGGACCTTAGCTGTTTGGCTACCTGTTTAATCTCCCTAGGCCAGCTCTATGGTCAGTGGAAAGCGATGAGACACAGCATAATTCAAAGCATGTCACTGTGCAGGTGTTCTGAATTTCCCACAGGAGTTTAAAACATAAGTGGAGATTTGGTTAGTTTGTGTAGTTAGCTAGTTTAGGTACCTAAAGTTGAAACAATATGAATACTTCCAAAGTTTCCATGTGCTCTCCAAGACTTACCAAATCTTGAGGGATCATTCACAGATGTAATCTTGGTGACTGATGGATTCTGCAAGCTGTTGCTCTCGTTGGCCTACAGCATTTATGGTGACAGTGCATTATCTTGTGCCCAACACCCTACCTAAAATGGAAGCTTTCCAGGCTACATGTTGTCTTACAACAGTGTGTCATGTGTCCTACAGCAAAGGACCTACACAGGCATGAAACTTGGAGTTTTATCTTGAAGGGTTTATTGACTAATTAGTTTTATGATTTGAAAACTTTTTTAATCCCAGAAAACTTTGACCACAATTACAGTTATCCAAACTTCTCAGAAATTTTCCTGTATTTGTCAGAAGTGGATCAGTGTTAATTGTTCATTCCCCCTCTGCCATCTGCCCATTTTCTTCCTCTTCAAGCATTCTACCTGCTGTTCCAGTTCATGATCATCCAAGAGGTTCCAGGCAGGCTCTCTACTGTTTTATCATATAAATAAATAAGAAACAAAAAGCATGTTGTTTGATGATCTTTGTATACCTGCTATCAAGTCATAAAGTCAGAGTTGCTTTAGGATTAGTATAAAAGTCCTAGTTAGTCTTTTACTTCTTCTATATTTTTTTACCAACTTTTATAAATGAGAATGTGAAGGATCCTAAAGGAGGATCCAGGCTTTAACTAGAAGACCTCTTCCAGAAGTATATTTCTAGAGGTGTGAAGAGACACATTGTCTCTTCAACACCAGAGGAACAGGACTTCCTTAACAGTCCTTCTAAGCAGTTGGACAAGCTCAGAATGAGCAAGATTTTCATGGGGTACAATGATTTTTTTTCAAGGCGACTGAATTTTTTCTGGTTTGTTTTCTGGTTGTCATGCAATTGGTTATCCTTCAGTATATCCCCTTCATTCACAAAAATACCAAAGGTTTCACTCCTGGCATGTAAACAAGATCTTAGATATCCCTAGCACCTAAGAAAACTGGTCTTATCTTTACTGGCTTAACTTAACAGCCTTCACATCCTATCCTGTGTATTTTACCTTTCTTTATTGTAGAGAATCCAACTGTTCCATTATAAATCATCTTACACATTTTTTAATTACCAGAGATAAATCATGTAGCATTTCTGCACTTCATACTCCAGCAAAACTCCAGGTGCTTTCAGTGGGAACTTTACTTGAATGAAGCAAATCACCAGTGGCCCAAAGACATTTAAGACTGCAACTTCTAGGGAAGTTTCTTACATGTATTTACCTCTGCGTAACTTGCCAAGCCTGCCTGCCTGCCGCCTTTCCTTCTTCCTTCCTTCCTTCCTTTCTCTTCATTCCTTTTTCTTTCTTCCTTCCTTTCTTCTTCCTTCCTTTCATGTGCTCTCTCCCTCGCTCTCTTCTTTGTGATAATTAAGAAACCTGCTTTTACTAATACCAGTTCACTTCCTCCACACACCCCCCCCCCCCACCCCATGTTGCAGTACCTTTTCAATTCTAGCTTTGGTGTTCCTGAATGTTTTGTTAGATGACTACAGTGGTGAAGGTATGGGATCTTTCGCAAGTAGAGCATTTCCTTAGTATATTTAACAAGCAAATTCCAATCTCTTTCTAAACACCAGTTCCTTTTAATTCCTGCTACCTCCATCCTCAAAACAGGTCAGATTTTCATTTTTCTGTTGCAGTCTATTGTTCTGAATTTACTCTTACTTCACGAGCATTTCACTTGTTCTCTAGTCATTGGTGAATCATGAGAGTATGCAAGGCCTTTCACATCGCATTAAGCTTGTCAATTGTTGTTTACGTCTTACTTCTGTCATCCTATGAGGGGCTTTCATCTAAAAGTCTTGGTTTATATGTTGCTGTTCTTAAGCTGAAATAAGTTCTGTGTGACTGGTTGCAATATCAGAAATCAATTACTAATCTCCTTTGTCCTTTACCTTTGATTTGAAGTGCTTAACAGAACTCAACTACACGCATTTTATAATTACATCACCCGTGTTACTTTGTAATAACTCTTGGAAAGGCCAAATGACTTTCCTAAGGTTATATGTAAGAAATCGAGACAAAGCTCTCAAATTATATATTTTATTCTGGACAGGAAATAAGGAGCTCCAGTGCAAGACCTTGCTAAAGAATAAAATGTATCCAAAATATGTGCATATTAAAAATTACCACTAGAATGTACCATAGGTCCAGTTATTCTTTGTTCAGCCCAATTAACTTGAAAATATGTGGAAGTGGACAGAACACAGACACCCCTGCATAAAGACACATTCATTGAAATGTCTTCCTCCTCCAACAGTATGAAACAGAATAAGGTGAATAAAAATTGCAGTTTTGCTACTGTACTGCCATGCTAGTACAAATATAAATTTCTTTTGCTTTGAAGATGCCAGGTGCTTTCTGACTATGGTACTTGGTGATCCCACTAAGACAGCAAAAAAAGTGAGAGACATTGTGAGAAAATGCTTCGTTAGAAGAAAAAGCAATGTTTTTAATTCAATTCCTCATTTTATGAATTTGATTGCATACAATTCTATTATAAAAATCCACTCAATATGGCAAATAATTGGAAGAAAAAAGTTCAACTGGGTTTAACAATTAATTTATCAGAGTCTTCAAATGTTTTCGTTTTCTTCAATAAAATACAACAAAATTATGGAAGATGATGATATCAGTCAAGATAAAGTCTTGTGCACAAAAGATTTATCCAAATAATACATTCTTACCTGTGCTTTGTATAAATTCATACTAAACTAATTCATGACCACCCAAAATCCTGTTTGTAGGAATTTATAAAGTTATAATATATAGCTGTTCCTCCATTTTAATAATCCATGCTATGCTACAGAAAGTTATCACTACCCAGGAAGCAAAACATGGCCTGCTGCTTAGGTGGCGCAGCAAAATATGAAGTAAAATTGTCTTGATTTTGAAAGAGTGTATGAATACTGGACTTGTTTTGTTGCTGTGCACTTAATGTGAATCCTTGTTTTCTGGTCTGTATCTTACTCTCCTGCAGTAAAACGTCCACACTTGTCCTATTCACATTCAATTATTGTATTCCTGGGAAATGATACCATCTTATCTTGGAGTGCATGCTGCCCTGAAAGCTGGGGACCCAGCCCCCTCGGGTTCGCCACCTCATGCTGGCCCATACAGTGCCTTCCTGCTTCTGGAAATCAGACCAGCCTGGGGTCAATTGTGCAGATGTGGGAGGCTGGAGGGAAGCTCCTCTCTGTAAATTCTGCATCTCTGACACACAGAACACTCCCACACTGCAGGAGAAGGCATTCTTTCACTCATCTGTGTTCCTTCTGCTCACTTCAGACAGTCAGTAATATTTTGAAAGCTCCTTTCAGGTGAAATAATCTTCTTAAACGTGTTAGAGAGACATGATGAGATTATGATGTATCTGAGTCTACCAGAGGATCAGCTTTCTTCTCATAAAATAAACTGGGTGTGCTCACAGTTGGTTGCTTGGGACAAGAGATCTTGGGAAGATTGCCTACAACCTACTATCGTTTTGATGGAGGGCAATATGCAATGGCTCTTTTTTCCATGACAGATGTATCTTAGAATTGCCCTGCAGCTTTGCGTATCTGTTATATTCCTTACCTGTGTGGCTAAGGTAGAGAAAAATAAAATGCAGAGAGAAATAAAAAGTAAGAGAGAAATAAAATGGCTCCGAGATTCAAAACAAATTGGGGGAAAAAAAGAAAAATAAAAAAAATTGATGGTCACTGTGCTTCTGGGAAGAGCTAGACATCAGCGATCACAGAATATTGAAACCAGTGTCCCTAAAACTCAGAGGCAGCTACAGAAGTGAGCAGTGACAGAGAGGTGGCTGAGGTCTTTTAGATACTTCATATTATATCCTTTTTTAATGTAATTCTCAGGACATAGCTGATTTATTTGAGACCCTGTTGGACTAGCTTATGTAACAAGTAATTGCAATGCAGTGGCTTCAGGAGTCCAGTGAAGAATTCCTGTTTTTGAAGTAGTAAACTTGTCTTTCATCTCTCTTCTGTCTAAAGTTCTTGTTTTGTTTTATACGTGGTTTGCCATCTGTTCCCAGAGCACACATGTTTAAGGATGCGAGTTTTAAAAAAGTAAGGTAACCTTTTGCTAAACGAGTAAATATTACTGCTGTTGACAAATAGCACTGTGTTTTGCAAAATCAGAGGGAGAAGCCTTTGGCTACTGCAATTATTTTATTGACTTTGCAAGTATAGCTTGCTCTGTTTGCAGTCTAAGGATTTGAGGTTTTTGTAAGCTCTTCTCTGTGTGCTGCATTGATTCTTTAGTATTTTGCTACTAGTCCCTCTTTTTTCCTCCCTTTAGATATCAGAATCGTTGGGCATTACAATGGGCAGTTAACACATCTTGCTAAAACAGACTGCCATTGCCAAAAAAAGGAAGTTGGGAGTCTTATTGCCAGGGAGGTGGTGGTGTGAATGATTACAGTTAGGCTGAGCCTGTGGTGGAAGCTGGTCAATGGATCTTTTTTTTAATTTATATATAGAGATCTGTCTCTAAGGGAAAAAAGATGCATTGAAAAAATATAGGGAGTTTATATCTATCTGCTGCCAGGTTAGAAAAGTGGGAGAGCATGAGCAGGGCACGATCATACAGATTTGACAGGAAGAAGAAAGACCTTTCACTCCAGAGGCAGGGACAGGGTTCAGGTAAATGTTTTACTTTTATAAATAATAGCAGTATTAAAACCACTGCAAAGTGATCTGACTGCTGTCCCAGCAGCACAGCTTTGATTCAGCAAAGCACTTGCATATAATCCTAAAACCAGGCCTGCTGAACAGATCATTTAAGCATGTGCTTAATTATATTGTCTGCAATACTGGCAGATCCATGAGACTTCTTTTCAGTGGGACTCATTGCTTGTACTCACTGTGATAAAATGTGATGAGGTATGTTATATCAGTATGTGTTGGAAGGTAAAGCACCTTACCATTATTCTGACCAAATACTAGCAGCTGCCAATTCAGTGTCTCTACCAAAGGCTACATTAACTGTTAAAAAAAGATAATTCAGCCAAGGTTTCCCCACACACATTTACTATCTTACCTGACATTTGCATGGTACAGGGAATATGACATCTGAAATGAGTAATTCCATTTTTCATTATAACAAACTATATCAATCTGTAAAAATACCAAACCAACAAAGAAGTGAGAAGTATACCATATGCTAATAACTTGGCATGATTCCTGGTTTAAATAAGTCTGCATCCCTTGTCTAGGTAGCATATTATATGTTCCTTTTGAGTTTTTAAGTCTGTTTATATAAAAGTCAAATAATAAGATATAATTTATTTTCAAAATAAACACTAAATTGTAGTCTTTAAGTTTCTAGTAGCTTTTCCAGTTCTCCTGCATTGGTAATAAACTTTGGAACCTTCAAATACTTGATGGCAAATTCTGTGCCAAAGTGTGGGTCTCACAGCTAGATGTAGTTGGATAACCATTCTTCTTCAGATGATGCCTTTTTTAAGGAAAAAGAGATTGCAGTATCAGGGTGCAAAGTTTCTGGATGAAGAATTAAGATTTGGCCAGAAAAGGGGCTTTTTAAAAAAATGTCTTGCAAATTGCTCCATTTAAAATATGGCTGACCATGCTTTTCTTAACAAAAAAAAAAAAAAAAAAAAAAAAAGGGCAAGGGCATAATGTTTTTATCTGATGAGTAGCCAACCCAGATTAATTCACAGAAATCCCTTTCTCGAATGACACACGTCTCTTAATGCGTAAGCCACTGGTGGGGGATGCATTCTATGAAGTATGTACCTTAACCAAACGGGCCTCATCTTCACTATTTTTGAACACTTCTAGGGACAGTGATTCCACCACTGCCCTGGGCAGCCTGTTCCAATGCCTGATCGCCCTGTTGGTGAAGAAATTTTTCCTAATATTCAGTCTAAACCTCTCCTGGTGCAGCTTGAGGCCGTTTCCTCTTGTCCTATCACTTGCTATTTCAGAGAAGAGATCCACCCCCACCTCTCTGCATCCTCCTTTCAGGTAGTTGTAGAGAGCGGTAAGGTCCCCCCCTTGAGCCTTCTCTTCTCCAGACTAAACACCCCCAGTTCCCTCAGTCGCTCCTCCTAAGACTTGTGCTCCAGACCCTTTACCAGCTCTGTTGCCCTTCTCTGGACCCACTCCAGCACCTCAGTGTCTTTCTTGCAGTGAGGGGCCCAGAACGGAACACAGTATTTGAGGTGGGGCCTCACCAGTGCTGAGTACAGGGGGATGATCACTACCCTGGCCCTGGTGGCCACACTATTTCTGATACAGACCAGGATGCTATTGGCCTTCTTGGCTGCCTGGGCACAATCTGGCTCACGTTCAGCCGTCTTGTCAGCACCTCCAAATCCTTTTTTGCCAAGCAGCTTTCCAGCCACTCTTCCCCAAGCCTGTGGTGTTGCATGGGGTTGTTGTGGCCCAAATGCAGGACCTGGCACGTTGCCTTGTTGAACCTCATACCACTGGCCACAGCTTGTGGCCACAGGCCAATCCACCCTGTCCAGATCCCTCTGCAAAGTCTTCCTATCCTTCAGCAGATCAACACTCCCAGCCAACTTGGCCGCAAATTTACTGAGAGTGCACTTGACCCCCTCATCCAGATCATCAGTGAAGATACTAAACAACGCTGGCCCTAACACTGAGCCACTAGTGACCAGTTGCCAACTAGATGTGATACTATTTACCACCACTCTTTGAGCTCGGCCATCCAGTCAGTTTCCTACCCTTGTGAAGAATGTATCTATCCAGGCCATGAGCAGCCAGTTTCTCTAGGAGAACGCTGTCGGAGGCAGCGTCAAATGCTCTACTTAAGTCCAGAAAAGTACGGCTACTTGGGAGCTGAAGTATGTGTTTCTGAAAACCAATATTCTGAAAACCAATAGGCTCGTATACCTGGGAACAACTTCCTTTGTAGTCCTTCTTTTGCCGCATTCTGTTATATTCTACTGTTAATATTTTAGGAGGTGATGGGAAGGTTTGTTTGTGCATGTATTTTGCTTACACTGGACTCATGTATCATCAGCTGTCAGCTTTGGTCCTCAGCTGTTGGTGATGCAGAAAATTAATGGAGTCTTCAGCCCAGGCATTATGGTAATAGAGTGCTTGAGGATGTGCCATCACCACCCACATGATTCAATAGCTCATTCTACCAATAAGCTCTTTGCCCTTTGGATTGAGTATTAATAACCTTCATATTTTGTATTTTGGTATTTTAAAGTTGGCCCCGGCATGCCTAAATAAAGACAAGTTGTTTGAAATGCAGCAAGAGGAAAGGGCAAGGAAGACATATTTTCTTTCGGGGAGCATATCTCTTCACTGGTGGCGTGCTTTATACCTGTTCAAAAGCAAACTTCAAGGTGACTGATCAGTCTTAACCAGCCTGAATGAGGGATAACATTTTTAGGGAACTGCTACAGAGGAAGCACTACGGTAACTACTGTCACGGGGATATTTTACCACTGACCTCAAAATAGCTTTGCTGATATAGCCTGGCTGCTGAGCTGGCCACACAGCCTATCTCCTTATTCTTTTGTTGTAATGTTTTGAGAAGATGATGAAATGAAGCAAGATCTTGGGAAATGGGGATGGATGTGCTGATAGCCTGTATGGTCTCCTTTCATTTAAAGAAGTTGCAGTGTCCAGGACAGAAGACAGGAGGCTAATGCTGAGGGAGAGATATCAAAATGATAGTAAAATAAGATAGATGGAAACTAAAATATGGCTTAGAAGGGAATAGGACAATTGGGTTACTTGGTCACTGCATACAAGTAATGCTAGGAAGTTGTGGGGAAGGGTTAGGGTTCCTCTCCTGGTTTCTTGGCTAACCTTGCAGACAGACAGGCCAAGCACCTCTGTGAAGCCATTGAAGATCCACTCCCAATTAAATTCCTGATCATCATATGAGCTGTGGCTCCTCTGAATGACACAGAGTGGGCCCAGTGTGGTTATGGTATGTCAGATGACGAACAATAGTAAAAGATGTTAATCCCAGCAAGCCTGTTCCTACACCTGACAGTAAAGGGCAAAATCCAGAAAGCTGTGAAAACAGCCACATCCCAAATGTGAAGGACCTTAGCCGCTGGTGCTTAAATAGGTAGCCTGCCATGACTGCTTGAATCTTAATGTGTGACTAGGTACCATCTACATACAACGTGACAGCTGTAGTGCTGTTCTTCTTCCTCTGGAAGAGGGCTTAGCTGTGACTGTTACACAGTCATGACTGAGCAGAAGAATATGGTACAAACCACACAAGATATTTGCACACAAAATATTTACACAAATAGCAGTAGGAATGGTTTAATGCCTGCTTCTCTTGATTGCTGCCTATCCAAGCTCTGAGAGACATCACTGAGGCTTTGGGCTTTGCAGCTTGCTAGGTGAGTCCTTAGTACCTCAAATAAAAATAAGAAACAATCAGTGCAACTTACTGTTAGGGTGGCTTCCAGTATGTGCATCAGTTGCTGTAAAGTAACAGCTGGGTGAATAATGCAAAATTTATACTTAGATAATCTGTGCTTAGGAGCAAGTTTAAGACCAAGAAAACAGAGGACTAGAGTGGGTTCATAGAGGGATAGGAAAGCAGAAAAGAGCCTCTTGCTGTTTTTTCCTTGGTCCTTGTAAAACCGTGACTCCAGGGAAATTCTGCTTTCCTGGAGAAATCATTCCTTTGAATGATGATTGTTCTCCACCAGGGAAACTGAAAAAACCAGGATAGTTTTCTTCCTTTTTTCCATCCCTTCAGCCATGCTGGGTAGTTGGGCAAACAGAGCATGGTGCTCTTTTCTGTATTTTGAAAGCGTGGGATCAATTTCGTATCGTGTTTCCATCTAATAAGGGAGCTCTGAGAACTAAGCAGACAAAACGCCTAGCAGCAGGCTTGCTAGAGCAGTTAGCACCAGCTCCCTTAACATCCTGCCTTCCTGAAAGAGCAGTGCCGAAAAGGCAGTCTGCCCCACAGCTAATGCGCTACATGATTATTTTCAGCTGCTGTTAAATCACTTTCTGTCTTCTATAAAAATAATTGAGAACTACAGCAGAAAAGTCAATGGCTCTAAAATGGCCGGGCTGATAGAAGACTGAGTCCAGAGGAAACATCATCCTGCATGACAAGGCATCTCTGTAGTCTCTGGCCTGCTTAAATGCAGTCATTTTCACCATCAGGAAGTAGAACGTGTGTGTTTCCTATCCTGTAAAAAGTGCCTTAAAAATAAAATCACTAGCTCCATCTCTTGCATTGCAAGCTTAAATCTTAACTCTTTCTAGTTTTTGGCTTAACTATTTCTAGTATGCTGGATTCAAAAATTAGACCCTCAGCTTTCAATTCCTTTGACCACAGCAGCAAGTTTCTTGTGTTGATAGTAAACAACAGGGGCTTTGAAGCATTTTCCTGCTTTGTCTCTTAAGCCATTTCTGCCTTGGATATATTTTGCTTCTCTTTATTGCAAGAAAGTTTCCACAGAGTTGCAGTTTATTAATTGAAAGGTGGTATTTTTCATTGCAGCAATACTACTTCCGGTGTGCAACACAAAACCCCTAAGATATTTCATCAACAGTGCTAGTGCATTTTTGTCAGTTCAAGAAGTAGTTCTGAAAACAAAACAAACTCACCATCTTAGGAGAAAGAGTAAGCCAGTTCTAATGGCCTCTGAGGGAAAACAAAAATGAAGTGTATAGCATCACATGCTTGATCTTGAATTATTATTTAACTAACTACTCTGCTGGTATGCTTTATATTTTCATGGTTTTGGACAATTTCTGATGACTGCTTCTGTTACATTAACTTTCTCTTCCCAGCAGTCCCATGGTTTTAGTGGGCTATTTGACGGGAAGCAGTTATCTTAACAGTTGTGTATAACCAGAGCTGTCGAATAAGAATGCAGGTGGGAGCCCAGAAGAGGGTAGGGGAAGAGTCACTTGTGCCTCAAGTGTCCACCAAGAGCTGCTGGCAAGGACCAGGAGGATGAGGGAGGTGAATTGTGTTTTTCAAGACTCTTGGGGTTCACAGGGTTGCAGGACTGTGAGGCAGAGGACAGGCAGCATTCATGTGCTGAATCCCAAGTGCTGGTCCTAGTCTCAGGTGTAAGATCAAGATGTCCAGCACCATTTTATCAAACCTTTCTGTCTCTGGAGTTTCAACAACTTCCACATCCTCTGCCAAAGTACCACCCCTGCTTACCAACCTCACTTACTCCTCACACCAGGGCTCAAGGTCTAAGTGCAGAGAGGGTTAGCACAACCTGTTCCCACCTTTCCCTCCAGAAGAAAGGCCAATCGGTTATGTCAGAACCATGCAAAAGAGCAGGGCTCCACGAGTGGGCAGAGGTAGAGGGACGGGTGCGTTCACATTTTCTGGAGAGCCCAAGAGATGAGAGGACTTTCATTACTTACTGGGAGCAGCTCACTAAGTCAGGGCAATAAGGAAGGAATTGGGACAAACTGCAAACTATGCTCAACCCAATCTGCAGTGACAGAATCATAGAATAGTTTGGGTTGGAAAGGACCTTAAGATCATCTAGTTCCAAACCCCCCTGCCACAGGCAGGGACACCTTGCACTAAACCATGTAACCCAAGACTGTCCAACCTGGCCTTGAACACTGCCAGGGATGGAGCATTCACAACCTCCCTGGGCAACCTGTTTACAGCTCAGAATCACTAAGTACTAAAGCAGTGACAGCAGAGTGACACAATGAAGTTGCTTGTTAAAAAAATAAAAATTTAACAGTTTTAGGATTCGTGGAAATGGCACGGATGTGGCCTCTTGTACCGCTGTGCTTCAACAATGAAAAATTCTTTAGTGTTTCACAGATTTTTTTATTTTTTTTAATAAAATTGCCTTCAGTTGTCCATCATACTTTGCTCTGTAATGGGGAGAGGACAAGGCAAGCTAGTGAAATAATCTGAGCTGCTGAGGTGAGAAAGTCTTGCAAAGCTGCAGCTAACAGCATAGTTTCAAGGGACATGCTGATATGCTATGGACATCATGCAAACACAGAGGCAAGCAAAAGCAGAGGAAAAAATTATACTCTGAAAACTGGGGCTAGGAAGGAATGAGAGTAGACTGCAAGATGAATTAAGTAGCTGCTTTTGAATAAAACTTACTGAGCAGCACATCCTCCTTCAGCATTACTGATAGTGGCATAGAAGTGGTAGTTCCCTACTTTGCAGGCCTACAGAGGGGGTAATGAGCTATTACGGTGGGCTTTTTACACTTCAAGGACTTGTTTCTTACCCTTCTGCCTCTTGAGACAGGAATACACTTTACCTTGTAATGTTTTCACTTGCGTTTGAAATTTAGCCAAGAAAAAGCAGTCTAAATATAATTACTCATCATTCTTTTGGCTATTTTCAAAAAACAGCAGTGTGTATTTTCTTGTTCATTTAGAAGGTTGTTTTTTGCCCAATAAATTCAATGTAATAGGAATAGTATTGAAAGTTGAGATCAGACTGGCTATTGAGTATGGCCACGATAAGAGAGTAGTAAGTAGCACTGCAGGAAGGAGCATTAAATTAAGCAATAAACTGTGCTTTAATGATACTAATGCTAGGAAAACTCTCAATTAGACCGGACTAATAGTGTACACTTAGTGAGCTGGAAGGCTGGCACTCCTATGAGCAAACCTGACAGGCTTTTGAACTGGGTGTTCACTGGTTTTAGAGACCAATAAGGAGACACATCAAAGAAAAATAAAAATCCCACAACACTAGAAGACATCTTCTCAGTGGTGTAAATGCTTTTTATTAATCATGTGAAAACAAGCTATTAGTTACAAACATTTGAGGTCACGGTGACCTATATCAAAGGTGTAACCCAGAGACATGAGGATTTATTAAGAGAGTAAGACCCTTCCAAACCAAGGAACTCTTCTACTGGCTTCTGGACCTGAACATTGCTGGGGACATAGGTAGCCTAAGGGAGAGGGCCAGAACCTGGCCTGGAGGTTTTGGCTTTGAAGTGTGACAACAGTGTATGCTCTCCTGATCTCTCTACCAAATCTCTGGTATTTGAATCTACAGAATCTTTATCTTGGCTCTGTGAGTCTGCCAACAGACCTACTGAAAGTAGGTGATACAACCTGCTCTGTATTAGCTCTGCCTGCTCCAGCTGAATGTTAGCTGGCTCCCCCTTTTTAGTCCCAAGAGGACTAGCAAAGACCTACACATGGTACAAAGATCTTGATGCAAACAAGCTTGAGGAAATCTTAGTTTGAAAAAAGTACTTTTTGTTCCAAAAAGTATGTTCCAAATGATACTTCTACTTTTGTATCATTTAACAGACAGTAAAATTAGGGAAGGTGAAGTAGTGATCCGTAAAATTTCTAATTCATGATTGCTATACATTCCCTGAGGTTTCTTAACCAACAGCCTAGAAATTATACTGCTCTTCCGTCCTGAGCTTAAAAACAGAGTGGCACCTGAAAGAGGGAAAATGGAGTTAATGGTTATTTTTGCTACCCACATTGTGCTAGGTGGGTCCACTGCTGTGCCAAACAAGGTAATAAATGACATAGAGCAGCAGCCTCTAGTCTGGAGCCACCTCATAGTGGCAGCCAATGACCATCATGAAGTTCTGGCATTTGAGCGCTTTCACCTTAGCAAATAATACAAAAAGGATCTACTTAACTGCTAAGTAAGACATCCTGAGTAACAAGTGTAGTCTGGGAAAACTTAGCGACATGGCAGGGAAGACAGGTTAGATTCTTCAAAAAAAAAAAAAACCCAAAAAACAAGTGTCAAAGCGGATTTGATTCTAACAGCTTCAGAAAAATTTTCTTTAATTATCTTACAAAAGCCTGGTGTTGATCACAGACTAACAGCACTTACCTTCATTACATGTGCTGAGATACAGCACAGCCATTTAGCAGACTGCTTACTGGCACAGTCATGCATTTAGGACTCTACTGTCATAAGAAAAATAATCACTACAGTTACCTTGCAAAAATCTCATAATTCCTAAGATTCAGGATAGGTGTATGTGTATTTCACACACTTAGAATAATGATTTATTTCATATTTTCTTTTGTGCAGTGATTAGGTAAGTTTTTTTATTGTTAACATCTGATTTATCTGAACTCGTAAATGTAACAGTAACTGTAAAATGTAACAGATTTATTAGTGCTCACAGAATAGAGCAGGAAGTGGAACACAGATTAATTTTAACGTTTCAAAAGGCCTTTTAAAGAGCTATTATTACTGCTATGTTGCAGTCAGTTCTTTTTTTTATTATTACATTGTTACATCCATGTTGTTAGAACATTCCTTCTGTTTCATAAAACATTTTCAAACTTAAATTTCCAAGACTGGGCCTTGGATGAGGGGAGATCTTTAGATCTTTCAATGTAGATACAAGTTGATGGCCTAGACTCAGCTAGCATCAAGCAGTCCAGCTGATTTGATCATGGTGTAATGATGCTGATAAAAGATCTGGCCCAAGAGCACAATGTATGAAAAGCTGTATGTCATAAAACACATGGAGTTTAACAGTGGCCACATTCATCCCTGGTAAAAGAACGCTGAAGCCTAGTGAATGCGGTACAACTTTGGGCAGGTTGGCAGATCACATCCTCCTTTCCAATGACAGCACCATCCCATAATGTATCTCTCAAAGTGCTCTTCTGAAAACATGCCAGTATAAAGCCATGATAAGTTTGTCAGTGCAAGAGAATGGGTATTTTTTTTTCTACTATGTGTTTCTAATTAATCTAAAAGCGTTTTCAAATAATTTAAGTGTTACCTTACATATTTAGAGAAAAGCAAAACATTATCATAGTGCAATTATTAAATAAGTGGGGGAAAAGATGAAAATTCAAAGATGAGAAATTCAAGATAGAAACCAAAAAGTGGCAGAATATTAGACTACCTCTCTGCCTCTAAATTCACTCATGACTTGAACAGGATGGATTCTCTTCTTTGCAGAACCTTTTCTGACAGCCGCATAGATTTCTTCTGGCTTCTCTCTTTTAATTAGGGGCTTCTTCTCTGGAGCCTTCATTCTCCACATGACAACAGGATGTCGTGGGCCAGTAGGACTCTGAATCTTGATAATCTTTGTGGATGCAATATAAGACATCTTCACTGTCTGTACCACAGCATTCATTAAATTTTTGGCTGCCTGAATTAGTGAAGTGACGCTATCCAACTGTAAGAAGAAACAGAAACATTAGCCTAGGAAGCTGGTCTGCTTTTATATTCAAGATGCTCAGGAATAAACAACAGTTAGAAAGTAAGACTACCATACCAAACTCTAACTTCTTTGTTTCCCTTGGTGTTCCCTTCATGTTTCACAGCTCAGACTTAAAGTGACATACAGAAATTTGTGGTGGTGGAATATAAATACTTACGTAGATAATGTTTGTTGTTTTCTTGTTTTAAATGTGAATTCATGGTGCTTGTCTGGAGGGTCTCATTGCTATTGCTACTGGTGGGTAATGAAACCAGCTCAAAGAGCTATGAAAATGTGACCAATTACTTCTTTTGTATCAGCACTAGGCAAAGTCTCCAGCTGCTCCTGTCACATTCCAGGCTCCCACACATGCTCCTGAGCAATGCTGGGATACTGTGAAGTGGCTGGTTTTGTCAGAGCTGTTGAACCTAGTCTTAGCTGCCAAGAATTTTAAGGGTCATTAAGAGCCAGGTAGCACACAGAAATCGCAGTAACTGTGTGGCCTCTCAAACTGTTTAAGGAGTGCCAACCTAAGAGGCAGAATGCGTAACAAACTAATCCCTATCACCTCCTACCATCTTCAACAGCATAATACATATGCATACAAGTGCTAAAGCAAAGGCATTTTCCCATCAATACTCATGGAAACAGTGCATTTAATTAGATCTGAAAACCTGCTAAGTGCAACAAAAATGACAGCTTTAAAAAGAAATTTGGCTTTGCCATACTGCACTGTAGTGTAATAAAAGCAAACTCACCAAAAGCACTGCTGCCTTCATAGATTTGAGGCCTGCAGGTTGCAGCATCTATGGATGAGAGCAGAGTGCTGGGGATATTTCACTGTCCTAGTCACCTCCTCACATGTGACTGGCATCACAGCTAGAGGCTAGTTGCACAGTGCAGATGCTACGATCTTGGGGAACTTTGGCTTATCACAAACCAAGGACAAGCACAAGTATATGACAAAAGGCCAGCACTGGCTGAAGAACTGTTGCCTGTAACTGGCCATCAGTATTGTTCCAGGACTTGGAAATGAGAGAAAGCCGCCTTCTCATTTCTCCTGTTCCCAAAACACAGACTGATAAGACTTAGGCTCATCCCTTCAGAAGTAAAACAGAGACAATAAACATACAGAAGGTGAGAAACTGGGTGGGCAGGGAGGGCGAGAGAGGAAGAGATCACTATGGTTTGGATGTAAAAGTAGTAGGATTACTCTATGTATTACTCTAGGAAATGTAGGAGAACCTACATTTCAACTTCTAAACAACATCCTCTTTGTTGAAACATTTGCCTGTAAAAGCAATGAAGCTCGTGCTCTAAAAGGGCCATCCATTTTAGTGGGAGAATGATCTTGCACTGTCATCCAGCCTGTCTTTTGCAATATGCAGGTTTGCAAACTGAGTTTGTATGAAAGGTTTAAGGTCTTCTCCCCTTTGCCAGGTCACATGAATTGATCAGGTGAGAAGAGCGTGTTATTGTCTGTCATGCTGATTGTGTAAGACATACACACAAATTCAAATAAGGCATTAACAAAAATGCAAGGGATGGGATTTAGTTGCATTCTGGAAACACCTCTGAACTGGCAGAAAAACCCTCCAGTTATTATTATGTTTACTGCTGCTCTCTGGAAGTGCAGAAAACCCCTAATACCCTCCAGAAGCTAAAATAATGCACACATATGTGTGATGACAAACTGAAATTATCTCTGTACTCTGAGAAAAGGTGTAAAATTTACCAGATGGCCACTAAAGTTTATTCCTTTCTGCAGCATGTGAGCTTTTTAGAAGGGATTTGCAGTATATAATAGTCATGTAATCTTTGCATGGTAGTATTTTAATGTAAGCTGGTACATGTATTTGGGGCCTGTGATGTATACACTTTACTTTGGGGAGCAGGCTGTCCAGCCACTCCTCTGCTAAGTTTAGCAGTACAATGCAGTTATTGTCGTATGTTTTGACATGAAGTTCAAAGCACATGGTGACCTCCAACCTAAAGCTTATTTCAAATGCTGCTTTTAAACTAAACGTTAAAAACCTTCAGGCTGTCAGTAAGGTGTTCTGCTCAGAGGCCTTGTCATTACCCTCCTGATACATCAAGTCTCCAGCATACCCCTTTTTCTAGGGAGGCTGCCTCGTGGTGTAGCATTAGCACACTGGCACATGAACTAATGTCCAGTTTTCAAGCTGCTGCATGTTCACTCTTGTAATATTATTTATTTGGTTGGTTAGAAGGAATCGGAAGGGGCCACAGACCAAGTTTCATGTGAACCACCTTCTTTCATGCTAACTGGAGGATTATACAGACACACATGCACATGTATGTGTACATAGTCCCAAAATTTCAATTATCTGTTGTCTTCTACAACAGCTGATGCCACCATGATCCTGACAGCTTCTTAAAGAGCTTTGAATAATCTTTTTTCTCCCTCAAGGATCAATACTGGTGGCATCATACACACTTTTCTAGCATTGGCTGTGTAGTAATACCACTATGAAGCTGCTGTATACCAGAGGGGGCAAGAGAAAACATAGTCTTGGTTCTGTGGCAGAAGGTGCATGGGCTTAAGGGGCAGGCTTTTTCGTGAAGTTTCTCAGTGACTTCATTTCTGTAATCCTTCCACTTTTTTAAAGTTGCCTGGAGTGTTAAGAGTTACGCTAGGAGAAAATACATTTGCAGCTTCTACATGAAACTGGTAGCAGCCTCGAGGCAGGATAAAGGTTGTCCCAAAACTTCATCAAGTTCTTCTTGTGACTCTAGTTTATACTGTGAAATATGGCTAATGGAGTGGAATCTTTTCAGGAGACCGTTAAAACTTGCCTTTCCTCTCCTGTGGAAACTGAACAGTTATCACCTCATTCTGGCATCTGTAGCTCCTTTCACAAGATAGCCGTGGCTGTGGAGCAGTCCATAGCTCCTTCACACCACTGTGATACTGTATTTTTATTTATTAAACTATAATCATATAGCTCTACTATAAATGAATGATAAATAAACTTAATGGGTCTCCAGTTTTGCTGAGGTTGGCATTACAAGGCTATTTAAATTAGGGGTTTGGCTGTGGTTACCATAGCAACAGGGGTGGATGGGAGGTAGCTGGTGTATGTCAGGACAGACAGCAATTGCCATTAATTTTACTTTGCTCTTAGCATCTCTGCATAGGCAATGAAATATAGGGAGACTTACTTAATGCTGCCCTTTAGGCTGTCCATGTTATTTGCGGTTCCTTAGTGTCCAGGTTCCCCCTCAGTTTTCTGGTGCTCACACTAGTCTCACTTCTATACAGAAAATATGGCTATTACGGGGAGGGAGAGTAAAGCTATTTTTTAAACTGCATTCAAAATTTCAGAACTTTCAGAAGATGTTATTAGACATACGCCACAGATGGTAAGAGTCAGGCAATACATGTCAGCAATATATGTCATCTTTTTTGTCTCTAGAGAGCAGCTCTTTTTGTACTTCAGTGCCACTAACATTATAGAGTTTGCTGTAAATCTATTGTTCTATAAATTTAATGTACTCAAGGACTGTCTTCACTTGGTTGCTTTTATCTCAGATATTCAGCAGGCTTTCAAGGTCTCATAACATATCTAGGAAAACTGATGAAATGAAACTTGGCATAAATGAAAGATTGATAAAATATTCATTGAGCATTTAAGTTAATTTCATGTAGCTGCGCATTCTTCAATGTGTAGCAAGTGGTGCATAAAGATTCACCAGCAAAACAAACAAACCAATCAACCCCAAACTAAAAGCTGTTTTATTTTTGTGTGACTCCCACTTTTGCTCTTTTGGCACTTTACATGGAGACACAGCATTCCAGCCTTCACATTTCACAGGTCTGGCTGTGTCAGTCAAGACGGTAATTCATTAAAGGATTTAGGAAAAGCATCTTTTGCCGTTATCTTTCCATACTTAAAATGTCATCTGTACTGTGTTAGTACTTCGTTTCCATTGCAAAAGAAACACACAACAATTCTGTAACCGCTGTGGTGAAACATGGACGATAGAGATCTAAAGACAGTGGGGTTTTTTTAAAAAAACAAAAAAAACCCTGCCCACTCCCCTTCCCTCCCCCCACCAAAAATCAGACTGGCAGCGCTCATGCTGAAATCGACTCCCTCCTCTCCAGCATTTGCATTCCTCTTCTGTAATGAGTCCTGTGTGCAAGTAAACTAACTCCACTGAAGAACAAAACCGAAGGGAGTTCAGAAAAAAATGAATTCTGAAACTTTATTTCCAATTTGTTCACATGTACTGTATTTTTCACATTTTTGTAGAATAATTTTATGTCTTGGCAGCAGTAGCAATCCATTACTATAATAAGTA
Source organism: Strigops habroptila (assembly GCF_004027225.2). Lineage (NCBI taxonomy): Eukaryota > Metazoa > Chordata > Aves > Psittaciformes > Psittacidae > Strigops > Strigops habroptila. The sequence continues at coordinate 36,005,971 of NC_044281.2, forward strand.
AGTTTAACAATATGGTCAGTAATTTTTGTTTAATATTCAGAATGATTAAGAGAATCATGATTTAGAATTTAAAGAAACTCTTCTGCTGTCAAAGTATTTTCTGTTCAGTGTACCAAGAAATGCTTGCCTTGTCAGGTGTCAGTAGGAGTTGTTTCCATAGCAAACAAACAGAGAATTTCTTTATTACTGTCAAAGCCTGTAAGTAAGCCAGTCTCCCGCTCACATTCTTTGCACAGATTTGCAGATGCTGTCTCTCTGACATAAACAAGTGGCAGACAATTGCCTCCTGCAATAAAGCTTCGAGAGACTATGCAAAACAATACTCGCAAATCATTTCTTGATACATAAGGCACCAGTCTGCTTGAACCCCAGTTGGGATACTCTTGATTGATCTGCTGTGAGCATTCATTTTTTTTGCAGGGAACTGGGATTTTACTATTTGAGCACAGATTTATCAATTGGCTCTTTACAATCTCCCAAGTCCTATTTACAGTTCAGCCGGACTTTAATTTTTCATACAGGTGAAAACTAAGAACTGACTATCACACAATACTTCAATTAGTGTTTGAAGTCTGAACTTAAAATTCTACTGGAAACAAGGCCAGTTACTAAAAATTAATCCTAATTTAACTGCTAGGTTTAAATACATTCCTAGAAGCAAATTTCCTTGTTACACTATACTGTGAGACTAGATTGAATCTTGATTTCTTTGACAACTACTTTTGAAAATAAAATGAATTCTACATTACTATGAAGAATAGCAGTGCTGCATTTAAGGTAAGGAGAACTTACTACAATGTCCTTTTCATTTTCTTCCCACTTTTTTACTATGCGTAACAATTTGCTGTTGTAAAATATTGTGTGGTTCTTTCGCTAAGGTTGCTATACAAAATAAAGTTATTTAATCTCTTAAAAAGTAGCAGAACAATGCAAAACAGGTACATTATTAAGAGTGAAATCCTGACAGTTGAAAACATGGGGAGTTTTCCTTGGGCTGGGCCAGAATTATAACGTTACTTGCCTTGTTTTCTGAGCTGAGGACATTCCTATTTCCACAGTTGTTTCTCCACCCAGAATTGTGATAATTTCATTGTAACGAAAACTCAGATCTTTTAGTATAGGAGATGGGTGTTCAAGAAAGCACAGGAAAAAGTTCCAGAGTTGGAAGCACTACCATGTTTCTTCATGTAACTGCCAGGTAATGAATAAAACCTATCATGGATTCAGTCCCATACAGGTTATATATACAGTAAGCCAAAAGGAGACTTGCCATTGCAATTCTTTTTTCCCATTACTGGAAACTGTTCCCTCAGCGTTTTGCTCACCTCTGCTTTGCCATGCTCTCCCTTTGGGATATTAGAGATGTATTTATTTTATATATCCAATTTATGCAACTGGCCTCAGGAAAATCTGCCTCAACATTTGGGTGGGTAATCTGGGGGTGTTAATTTTCAATGAGCTGAGTTTTCCTAAAAATGTGGTTATGCTGTTGGTCATCTATGTCTGTCTGTTTATCTAGTAATTATGTTATACACCTCAAAGGTATCTGGGGTTTGTTCTCTTTGGTTTACCTATTTTTCAGGCAAGGAAATTGAATCTAATGAACTAAATAAGTAACCATTACCAGAATCTGCTTCAGGCTATGCAGGATTCACAGGACTGAAACCAAGTCCTATAATTAGACCAGGCCCTGTGTCCAAGTTAAGTGATAAGTACTCTAAAACTGTTTCCCTGAAACACTGTAATGGAATATATGCTTAGGCAAGCGGTTAGCCCAGTCCCTCCCAAGTACTGCTGCTTTCACTGGCAGGAAGGTTTTAAAAAAAGGAAACTATTTTTTAAAAAACGGGTCCTTGAAAAATGGTCTAATAGAAATCCTTTCCTTGCTGTTTCCATCAGTTGCTTTAGTTTGTGAAGAAATGGAGTGCTTGTTGCAATAATCTTACATGCACTGAGGCCAAGAACTATAAAATACAATCCGATTTTGCTAATTAGCAAAGTAATTACTATTAGGAAAAGTTAACTATCTTGTAGTATAAATTACCAGTAACACTTCTTACTGCTTTAATTTAGTTGTTCTCAGTAGAAACCAACTGAGCTTTCTGTGAGTGCTTAACAGGAAAAAATAGATCCCTTGCTTTGCTTCCAAAGGCCGGGAGTTCCACATACACACATACCAGCATAGACTAGGTAAAACCAGTGAAAGATGTAGTAGTATTACATAAAAAAACCTAAAACAATAACGAAACAAACAGTGAAACATTCCTGTCAACTCTCAGTAAAAGAAAATTTTAATATACCAGCTCTTGGGGGTTAACATCAACTTTAAGAAAATTAGCATTTTAGTATTTCCAGAATCAAATACCAATGTAAGAAATAATTCTGTGCGTAGTGTAAGGCCCTACAAATAGCCTTCCACCATTAGTTCAAACAAACTGAACAGCAAGTCTCCAATGACACAGAGAAATACCAGCAAGGAGAAGCAAACGGCCTGAACAAGGAGCAACAGCTGTGCCTCTGGCACGCAGGCATCAGCTTTGTCAGAAGAGCAACTATGACATTAAAGCAAGGCAAAATAGAAATTTTTCACTGAAGGTTGCACAGCAGTAAAAGCAGGACAGTGGTACTGAAGTTGGTGGAACAAACTGTCTACCTGTAATACAGCGAGAGCCGTTGCAGAAGCCAGTCGGTATGACTGCCAGCTTGCTGCCCAGCTCTTGTTCCTATTCTTCAGTCCTGCAGGAGCTTAAGCTAGGAAGCCATTCTACCCATCTTGACTTCTCTTTTAGAAGGAAAAAGCAAGCTCAAACAGAAACCCTAAAAGGAACTGAAAGGCACTACTTTCCATCTCCTCCCCTGCCAGAAGAGCAGCTCTTCAAGAGTTCAGCAAAATGCCAGGTCTTGCTGCATGGCTCCACTCTAACAGTAATTGAAACTCCCCCAACTGTAACGAAGGTGTTGAGCAGCTTGCCAGCTGCTTACATGCTGTCTGAGATGGGATTTTTCTGGGATATGGTTATCCAAGGATTGGCACTGTGTCAGCCAAAGGCTTGGTAGCAGCTACAGATAGCCTACCTTGTATTTTTCTGCCTGCTAGCTTATAGCTTTGACTCCATCTGTTTTTATCTGCAGTATAGCCTTCAAAGCTGAAACATGTTCGCAGCAATAGCGTGCAGACAACTTTTAACTGGCATGGGAACTCAGTGGTAACTCGCTAAGTGAAACAGACATTTAAATACAGCCTTCAAGCATGACGTTAGAAGTACTAAAGCACCTACATTTGGCACGAAAGTGGACTTATGTCACTGTTTAAGTAAGTCTGGCTCTTGAGATACTAACAGGAAGAATCAAAGATGAATCAAATGACACATTTGATTTATCCCATTTTTTTGCTGTGGCGAAGAAAGCCAGCAGGATGCAGGGTTACATCAACAAGGGCATCACCAGCAGAGACAAAGATGTCATTATCCTACTATACTTGGTGCTTGTATGGCCACACCTGGAATACTGTGTTCAGGTTTGGTCCCTGCTCTACAAAAAAAGATGTGGACAGGCTGGAGAGGGTCCTCAGAAGGGCCACGAAGATGATCAAAGGACTGGGAAGCCTGATGTATGAGGAAAGACTGAGAGAACTGTGTTTGTTCAACTTGAGAAAAGAAGGCTTAAGGGAGACCTTATCACCACGTTCCAGTATTTAAAGGGTGGCTACAGAGAAGACGGATACTCTTTTTTCCAAGGAGTCACATGGGAAAAACCAGAGGTAATGGGTACAGGCTACTCCTGGGGAGATTCCGACTGGACACAAGAGGAAGATTTTTCACAATGAAAACAATCAACCATCGGAATTTCCACAGGGATGTGGTGGATTCCCCAGCATTGGACACTTTTAAAACTCAGCTGGACAATGTGCTGGGACATCTAGTCTAGGTCACACTTGCTTAGAAAGGTTGGACCAGATGATCCCTGAGGTCCATTCCAACCTGACAGTCTGTGATTCTATGATTTCCAGGAAAAATAGAGCGAAACAGCCTTCAGTGCACAGGTAGGGCTGGCTAACCTGAGAGATCTCTTCTATGCCATTTATCAATTTCTGTGATACTGTAACTCTGAGAACTCTTTCTTCCAGACTTCCATTTCTTTTTTAAGTTCAGAAACCTTTAATAACCACCGTAACTGGGGCTCTGAGCATTACTGTGCCACTGGCTAGAATGAAGGTACTGGATGGAGCTCAGGGAACGGCAGTGAGACAGGTGAGTGTCCACATAACTATACTAAGAGACTACAAGATTCTATGGCATGAAGTCTAAAAGCCATTAATTGAGGAGAACGGTTAGGAGGACTATCAGCTGGATACTCCCACAGCATTCCAGCTGCGCAGGCACACTGGCCTATTTAACCTACACTGATGATACGGCAGGGGTATTAATTTAAGTAAGAAACATTCTAAGCGAGGTTGTCAGAGGAGTGTTACAGGGAAGACACAATGGGGACACTAGAAAAACAACTAAAGATAATGTGATCTAGAGAACAAATGACTATGAGCTGTGTTTGTAGATTACAATGTACTTTTTCATATGCATAATGCTCTTTGTTGTCACGGCAGTAAGTCCCAAACTCAACTATGCTGGCAGTCACCAGCACTGTCTTAGGTACAGTGCTTCTATCAATGACAATACATTTTCCTATTGACACATATATGGGTGGCCTTACACTGTGGCACTGCTGACCAATGGTACATAGTAGTATATCAGGTTAATGTGTAATGCCATTTTATGTCTACTTTACTTTCTCCTCCATAGCTTCATCCAGAAGACAACACTCGTAAAAGAGGTGTTAGGATTTAGCTCTATTTCAAGATGACAGTTCTTTCTTTTAAAGATCAACAAATATGTGGCAGAACTATAGACTATATCCTCTACTCTTCATCCCCCTATTCTTTGCTCTGACTTGGTCCTTAGGCTTCAACAGGGCATTTTTTTCATGAACTGCTACTCTTCTTGTAAGAAAAAAACCCCCCGAACAATTCAAAATTCCTCGAGACCGATTTAAATCCGAGATCCTTGTGCACAGTTGGAGAAAGGGAAGTGGAGGATGGATATAAGTGCCATCTTACATCCGTATAACAATGCTTTTATGTGTGGATTTGTGGTCTATTGCCGGCTTTTGCTCAATCATTTTCACTTTGTACAGCGAAGCTGACCTGCCAGCTTGGAAGCTGATATTAACTATCTGAATGGAGCTGTCCTCCTTAGCTCTTCTGTTTGCATACAGCTATCACAGTTTGTGAAGGAGAAGAGATAACAAAAGTGAACTTTGAAGAGCCAATGATAGACATCTGAGAGATGACCAAGAATCAGGTGGTTCAATCTGAAGCATGGGCACAGAAGAGAGAAATCACAGGGAAACAGTGAAAGCAAAATGATTATTTCCTAATGGCCTTTCTAATACACTTTTTCTTCACTAGATAGATCTTCACTTTCCAGAGGACTGATAGAGTTTCAGGTATCTTGAGTTTTTTAGTTAATATTTAATACATGATGACAGCTTTACTATCTGCAAGGGCATGCCCTCTTTTTTCCTTATACACGCTTGATGTCTCTTTTTCTGATTCTCATTCTTTATTACCTTAACCAGGAATGAGAGAAGAGAAGGACTGGGGAGAATATAATCCTATTCCAGCTGCAGTTCTGACTCCTTAAAAAATAGAGCTTTGCTGTTGATTTTGTGTGAACAAAACTGGAAGATTTACTAGTGTTGCATAAACTGCAAAAACCCCTTTTGGCTCAAAGAGTAAAACTCAGCTGCCTGAGCAGATACCTGACAGATAATCAGGACGCAATGGTCTGTCCACATATTTTCTATAGAGTTATTTTCCTTACTATGCTCCCAGATCTTGGAGTAGGGAAGGAGAACCTCTGTGCTTTCTGAGGCAGAACTCTGTCACTTTTCCCAAGGCCAGCTAACCTACCTGATCAAATTCTAAAGCCCTAAGAGAAACTTTCAAAGCCAGAATTTGCTCCAGGTTTTTAAAAAAATAATTCAATCAGCCATTTTGTATTAGTAGTGAATTTCTCTCCCTCTCTGCTTATCACTGTATACATACATTTTTAATTCCCATATTCTCCTAAAATAGAAGCAAGTACAATACAAATAGTTCATTTGCATATAGGTTAGGTTAGATTAACCTAATCCTCCTTCCCTGAAACAGGATTAAGCTCTATAGTCATCCTTCTAGAATTATGAATGAAGTTAAGTTTGGGTTTTTATTTTTAACATTGAAATATTTGCACCAGGATTATGTACTTCCCACTGTTGAAATATGGGTGACACAATAAAATAGTGAAGAAACAAATGCGACTATCACTACAGTGGGAGAAAAAAAGAGGAAGAATCAAAGTAGGCTTTCAAAATTTCTTGCAGTAAGTAAGTCCACCAATCCGCTGCACTCAATAACGGAGACAGGACCAGGAAAATTATAGCTGGTGTGTACCAGGCGGTACGCAGATTTTTGTAGCTCAAGGATCCATGTGAATCCAAATTTGCCAAAGTAGTGGACAGTTCAAATCAGATATACACTGTGATGTGCAAAAATATGTATCCTTTTAACTAGGTTTGTAAGTGAATAAAGTTTATCTGTGTTGTCCATTTATTTTTCAGTCCTCCCGTAGCCTTCCTATTTACTAGTTAGCTAATCTCAGATTTCCAAATTCCATGGAGACACAAAAATGCCAAAGACAAATATTAAATCTCTACCAGGTCACAAACCCACGGACTGCATAGAGGAAAAAGAGTCACAAATGAGAGATCCCAGAGAGAAAAAGAGAGACAGCCCAATTCTTGTTGGCTCTCCAGTGGATGACCAACAGCCTGTCAGCATGGACTGAGCAGTCAGTATCTGCACCATTGTTTCTTGCTGCACAGCTGTTGTGGACTTTGGGGGAGGTTCACTCCATCTGTGTATGTATCTGTCTGTCTATCGTGATCAGGGGGAACATGTTAGAAACACAGCAGTTGACGTAAAAAGCATTAGTACTCTAAGAAACACATGAACAGTTTATATGCAGGTGAGGGGGAGAACGAAGTACTGAAACAAAGCCTTTAAGCACAGAGAGAATCGTGGATTTCTGTTGTGTAGGACTATTGGAAGTAGGTTTGAAAACAACATGGGCAAGTTCAGAGCACTGACAGCAGAGGATGTATGCACAAGAGGGCACGAAACAATGAGATTTGGCTTTATTAACCCACTCTGCTCATTCAGCTGTTGGTAAAAAGGAAGAAACAACAGATAATGAAAGTAAGCTTGATTAATTTACAACCCAAGTGAAAACATGTATTTGCTTCAGAAAGTATACATTCAATTCAAAATTACTTATCTGTAAGTTCCAGAAGTTTAAATATGACCTCTGAATTTTCATTTGAACATATCAACAAAAATAGCCTACAAAAATTAATGTTTCGAATCTTACATCAGCAGTAGAGGCTTAATTTCTGATTAGTTTATAAACCATATAAAATATACTAATAGTTTTAGTGATACGTCTATTCCAGACTATGTGAATGTGAAGTCATCATAAAAAGCGAAGTATTTAAATAGTAAGAATGTGGGGTGGGAAGATTTTGTTATCTGGTTTATGTACCATTTAGCAGGTTTTATGTCTTGAAATCATCATCCCATATGCTACAAGTAATAACCCTAATAAATAATATATGAATGCCTGGGATCAGATTTGTGCTGAGGACAAGTAGAGAAAAGCTCCACAAAGTCATAAACAATATCTTTTCTGCTGCTAATGATACTTAGCTGTAATGGAGCTAATGACTCTTAAATTAATGCAAAATCAAGAAACCTACACAGACTATTTGCTCTTAATTTTAATTTTCTTTATTTCTATAGAGATGTAGAGTGTCTTTTATCACCTCCTTCTGAACTGAAAGTGCATCTCTGGGGATTTATTTTTTGGGTACAGACACACACACATGCATGCTCCATATATGTAAATAAATGACCTACAATCTTAAAATGGGTTACAGTTCTTATAACCAAATTACTCCAGAGTAACAGTGAAGAATAATATGTTTTGAGAATTTAAAAGAAAAAAACCTGCAAGTGATTACTACTCCTTTTACGCCACCAATGTTATGTTTCAGTGCCTCAGATGCTCTGTGTTAAGTCAGTGTGAAAAACAGGAATAAAGCAAGAGATGCAGGGCTACACTGGAACATCTCACAAGCATAGGAAAGCACAACTGAAATTTAAGATGTATTTTGATTAACAGAGTAATTTACGCCAGTTTTCTACTTACAGCAGACATGATGAGCTCTCCACCTAGATTCTGGATTTCTGCTTTAACTTGGCTGCAGATTTTGAGCTGATGGGAGTACAGCTTGATCTGTTCCAGGTAAGCCAACAAATCCTGTTTGCATGATTGGTCTGGACACTGAAGATTAAGAAAAGAACAATTAATAAAGCATTTCAGAAATTGCTGATTCAAAATTTCGTCTCAAACATTATGTTAGTATTTCACTGAGGAGTGTTCAAATTGTATACCAATCTAGCCTTGCTTTTCACTGCAGCTGTGTCAGATCATATAGTTCATTCCTCCTGTGAATCTTCTAAACAAAATAATTGGAGAAGTTCAGAATAATCCTACACTTTATCATATTAACTTTTTTTCTTTAAACAGTGCTGGGCTTGCCTTAGGAATATTTCTAAACAAATTCTTTAATGTATGGAATAGTTACTTTTCCTTCAATTCCTAAGAGGTTATGCTTTCTTTTTAAGATGATGACTACAAGAGCAATGTTAACATTCATAGGAAATTATGCTTAACTTTATAGTACAATTTATTTTTTTTGTGTTCCATCCAGAATTTATTCAAGTCAATCCACAGATCTTGTGTGTCAGTAGGAACAGGACAATAAAAATGTCTTACAGAAAACATCAATTTCAATATTTTTAATAGCACAAGATTTTTAATAAAAATAGCGTCTTTCCACCCTCACTGCTGTGAATTCGCAAAATACCTGGAGTACTGGGAGAGGAAATACTGTTCTGTGAGTATCAGGCTAGACACCTAAGGCCTGCTATGCATTTGTTCTAAAGCTGCTTGCTCTGGCACAGTAAAGGGATCTTAAGGTGAATTGTAAGTCTCTGTTGTGCTACCACAGCTGTAAAAAGTGAGCATGATAAATAATAAATAGATCCCTATAAGTTTTTCAGAGACGTATTTTTAGCCTGTGTGCGTATTTACATTAGAAATATGGTTACTTCCTTTTGATAGAAAATTGTGTTCAGCTTTGTATGTTAAGAAAGAGATGTTCCCACCAACTGCAGTGGCAACAGTCATATATGGGTTTGTATAGTTATTTAAACTCTTGAGTCTTATGGAATTGTGGTCAATGGATTTAAATCCAAAACCTACCAGAAGTCGGAAAAAGCACTAATTCTATTTAATTCATGAAATACTGTACCTAAACTACTGGCATTGCTGAAGAAACTTGATACTTGTTTAAAATGGGGGTGTGACAATTCTACTCTTCATGCAGTATGTCTGGTTAAGCAAAGCAGTCCATGTTTTAGACTTAGGAAAAGGTAACAATAAATAACGAAGAGTAGGATGAACAATTTTGAATTACTCAATATGAATTAATGTCAGTCCCTACCTCGTGTTCTACTAGATCCATTACTGAAATGTTTTCTGTACTTCGGCATAATTTAGAAGAAAAATAGAAAAGTTTCTTGACATAGTCTCTTTCTTAGGTATGATGTTTTCAAAGTGTTAGCATATTACAGAACATTATACTAAAATATGCCTTTGCTTCTTCCTTACTCAACACTGCTTTAAGAACTGCACAAACCAGTATTTAAATATTGGTATATCAGTTTAGAGAGTTTAGACTGTTTAGAAAACTGGAACAGTCATTGTTTATTTAATTAATAAAAAAAATCTGTCCTATCAGTCAAATGCAACTGTAATCCCTTTAAACATCAGAACTAATTATATAAAGACAGAGTGTATTTCTTGGAATGAGAGATCCTTGCTCCTCTTTTTTCTTTTTTTTCTTAAATATAGCATGATCTCTCCCCCTCCCCCCAAAAAACCCAAGAGATGGGCAGACAGGGTGGTGATATAGTGTCTCATCCACTTCAAACAGTGACAATGTCAATTACAAAATGTCAGAGACATGAATAATTTAACCTTATTGCAATAGTACTCTTTCATATCATAATATTGGCAGGCCAGTCACATTTACTATCTTACTTGTATACCATATAGAGAAGAATGTGTAACATTTTAGGAATGCTAAAGATAATGTGCATCAAAGACCAAGAAACTGCCACTCAAAACCAAAATATGAAAACACTGTTCAGTGCTCAGTAGCTTCAAAAAAGGCAAATGCTAGGCATTATTAGGAAAAGACTTCTGAAATGTAAATATGCAACTGTACAACTCTGTGATACACCCACAACTTTTCTACCCAGTGTAGGTATGATGCATCTTTCCTCTCCCTTGCCCACTCCAAGGCATGTAGGAAAATAGTGAAAGGACAACAAAGATGACAGGTATTCTTTCCTCCACTACAAGAGGTCATTAAAAGTAACTAGCCTGAGTTCAAAACAAAAGGAGATGGCTTTTAACACTGTTGTTAAGTTGCAGAAATCTTTGTTGCAGGTTGGTTATACTAGAAGCTTACATAGGTTAAAAAAGTTGCTGGAGAAATTAATGAAAAAAAAAATACCAAGGACTATTTAATGTATAAAAAATATGTTAAGTAAACTCTTGAATGGCTGCTGGAGATTGGGAAACCATATTGTGGAAGAATTATGAAATGCATGCCATTATCTCACCAAATTCTGAAGATATTCACTATTGATTATTGTCAGCAACAGGACATTGGCCTAAGTGAATCTACAGGGTCTGACCAAGTGTGCTCGTTTTCATGTACTTTACCCGTAAAACTTCACATGAGCGTATGATCAAGACAGGGACCAACACAATAGAAAGAAGAGGCATTTACAGAGGTAAAGATAAGAATTCTACACATTTTAAGAAGGATAACGTACTAAAAAACACTTACAGCATATCCAAATCAACCTTAAGCAGATGTTAGAAAGAAATGTACTGTGTAGAGAGGATATTCCGTAAGGAATCCTCTATATATTGCTCAGAAGCATCTGGTACAAGTTGATGACTAGTGAAACCGAACACTAGGCTGCAACAGAAGGACGATTAATAAATTCTGAGTTTAATCATCCCAAAGGCAATTGATGGTTACCAGTTTAATGCCTCACATTCTTAGCTAGAGATCCTGGCAAATTCTGAGGTTCTTTCCCATACATATTGAAGACAGTGGGGTATTAACAAGGGCTCTCCGTAACAACAGGATCAGAACTGACTTGCCTCCAAAATATGCAGCAAAGTTTTACCTCATAGAGATAATATCCGCAGAAACCTCCAGATGATTTGATAAATCATGCAGTGATTAAAATCACAGTGAAACCAACATTCGACAATCCAAATGAAAAAGCCACTGGCACAGCAGTGCCAAGACAAACAATTCTGCAGGAAAGTCTGACTAGAGCAGTGCTGTTCTTGCTTCACTTTAATTTCACCCCTTTGCTAACAAAGTCAGTAGCATTTCTCTAGAATCTGAAGCTGTCTTTATGGTGATTAATACTGGGTATAATCACATACAGGCCCACTACTATAAATCTGTAATTTATTGCAGTTATTTGTTAACTGCAAGCTTTTAGGTAAGATGATCCTGTAATCAAAACATCTTTCTGGCACATGTGCTTGCACTGTATTTATCAGCTTATCATTTTAGATGCCTTTTTCATTTTACTTTCAGGAAAACATTTTTGAAGTACATGAAATCAGCTAAGTCAGGAGGCTATCTGGTTCTATAGATGTTTCATATTGATCCCTACACTTCCAGATTGTAAAAGTCTTCAACATTTTATTGCCTCGATGTATTGATCCTGACCAAGAGACCACCCTACACTGAGGAGTTGGTATAACCCACACAGCAGCTGACCTGTGAACTAGGGCCGGACCTCGGCTGTGCTGCAGTGCACAAATCTCTTGGCCACAGCGTACACTTAGCTAATGTAATGTATGGCAGCAGACAAGGCTGCAGGAAGCTCCAGCTTGGTAATGGGTTTGGGACACCTGCATAGCCTTGCCTTTATCTGGGATTGCAGCAAAAAGTTCTGTTGTCAACATCCCGTTTGACAGTGGAAATTACTGAGTTGTTAAATTTATGATCAATTTATTTGAGATTAATTTGCCTGGTTTTATGCTAATGCTGTACTGTGATTATTTTCACAGTCGTTAACACTGAGTCATCTTAAAAATGCTGTGAGTATGGACTGAAATTTAACATTCTGCTAATTGTACCACACTGTGTCTCTTTCCTTCACACACAGGAAGAGGGGGTTATAAAAACCTGTCCTGTTAACTGCAAAGGCAGACTAATAGTTGAGTCATGGGATGACTGTGAACAGTAACATGATGTGGCCTAATTAAATGACAGTATCAGACTTACAGGGTAGCCTAAGCTCGATAGCAAGTGGTGAAAAAGTGGTGAAAACTATGTGCAGGAAGTTACTTGAAACTGGTACAATGTAGAGCTCTTTTCACTTTTGAAACAAAGCACACAAATTCATTTTTACACGGAATAAAAATTCCACATAATTTAGATGTTATTAAAAGGCAACAGGTGAAATACTCCACTAAAAAGTATTAATGCTGCTGAGAAAGGCACTCATAAAGCCTCCTTGGAATTCATGTTCCAGTTTGGGCACCAAATTCTTGAAGAGTTCCTTCAGTTTGGACCATATTCAGAGAACAGCTATTAGGTAGCCCAGAAGAACGTAGTTTCTTTTATTTTAGGACCCCAAGAAAGCAGGACATAGGAAATCTAGCAAAATAATAGCTGAGAAAAGGAATTACTGGTCTTTACAAATACCTTGGAGATTAAAAAAACACAATGAGGAAAGAGCTTTATAAGTTAAAGGATGACCTGGCACAGGCAAAACAGGCAAGAGAAGTTAAAAGGATTTCTAGCCATCAGAGGAATGAGAGGATCATATTAAACATCTCTGTAATACGAGGAATAAAGGCAAGATTCTCTTTTATACTGTGTTTGACACACGGCTAGCTATGCTTGTAGTTGTGTTCACCACAGATGGACTGGAAGGGCTGCTTTGGTTCAGCTTTTGGTGTTTTGGTTTGGTTGGTTTTTGCATTGTATATGCTCATTTGCTTCCAATACTTCTAGCATGAAATAACATCTAAAATACAAGCAACACCTGTAACAGTCTATTTCTGATGCATACAAGATGCCACAGGGAATAAATACCAGGGGTCAGGTGGCTCAAAGTCATCAACTGTATGCAAGGTTCTGAGCTACGTCAAATGGAAATAATTTGAGTGAATTCAGTAAAAGGGTTACAGTAACGTGAATGATGTCACATCATTCCAGCAGCTGCTGGGAAATGTGTCACACAAATTATTAGTACTAATGATTCATGGCTACTTTTTGCTCATACCAATTTGTTCGTGTTTCTGGTCTGCAGTCATTGTAGTAATACAGAAAAAGGAAAATTTTAGGAAAGAAGTGACTCAGTGAGACAGGATTCCCTATTCTAAGAGCGAGAGATTATGACCCTTGCCCATCTTCAGCTTTGATACCACAGTGTTGTCTGCAATGGATCAGTGATGGGTTAGAATTTTAATTTGTAACTGTTAAAAGCTCGAAAGGAGCCATTCTCCAGTGCTCTTGAAAACAGGGAAGTGCTGGAAGAATATCTGTGAAAATCACAAATGGGGACTTAACAACATTTTACCTTGTTTTTCCACAAATCAGATCACAACTGTATAAATGGAAAATATAAATTCTTTGTCTTGTTATCTGGAATTGAGAGACACATATGGTAGAAAACACTAACAGATTGTTGCTGCTTCATAGATACTAGAAAAGCAAGTGGTGTATACGGAAATCAGAAGTGAGTGGAAGAGAAACAGTATGCAAGGGTATGGAAGGCAGTGACTATACCATGCTGCCCTGGACCTAAAAGGCAGTTACAAAGACTAGGAATGTACATGCTTTAGATTTGATAGTTGCACACTTATATTTCACTACACTCTTCTTCTGGCATTGTCTGGCCCTAAAACCACCAACCTTACTTAGCAAAGCAGGCTGCATGTGACAAGTTGCTTGGTATATTAATTTCCTAAGCTACTACAGAGTTGTCCTAGCCAGGAACATCAGCATGCTTATCATTTACATACATCTGGTTTGGGTATTTTGGTGGGGATTTCTGAGCTGTCTGATGTATTAAAAATTCAATGGAAATAAAGTAGACCTTATAGTTCTAACACTCTGCATTTGATGATGATACATATTTCTTTTAAATGTTAAAAAATCACCTCAAGACTGCAGGTATGCAGAGGCCAAAACTCTGACTATCCAGAAGGGTATTTACATAGAAAACCATTTGACATCAATACTCCAAAGAAACTGCCAGTGCTGGGGGGCAGAAATGGAAGACAGATAAACTAGGTACACCAGAAGCACAGATTCTGTAATTAGGGAGGGAGATCAGGGTGAAAAACAAGAAATATCAAAGAAAAAAGCAGCAAAGTCGGTAACCTTACTAAGTGTGGTGCTGAGACCTAGCACATGTCTAAGCCTGCTCAGCAGAATTCTATGGCAGTGCAACACTCCACATCTAAGCTGACTCACCTGGAACAATTCCAGTTGTTTCTAGGTAATTTACCCAAGGAAAAATGGACGATACATCTAAAATGTTGCATTCATAGCTCTAAGTAAGTATGAATATATGTATATATTTATACATATATATTCATGTATATGTCTAAAATGTTGCATTCATAGCTTAAAGGAGCTCACAAATACACCCATATGTACAAATATATGTGTAGATAAATACATGCACATACACATCTGTGATATATGTACACAGACATTTATGTGTGTTCGTAAGTGTAGTTAAACAGACACATTGATATGTATGAAGAGAATCCACACATACAATTAAGACACGATCAATGTATTCAGAAATTGAGAAGAAAAAGAAGATCAGACAGTAAAAACATCACGAGCACTTTTCTAAGTGACTTTCTTAAGTGTTGGAGGTTCTGTGGATGGATTCATCTGTGACACAGTTTAATGCACTGCTGCATCAATAACCTACCTGATTGGCAATCAGCCGTGCTAGGACATCCATCCTTGATCCCGACTCTGAAATCATTTTTGCTGCATTAATTACATCAGATGTGTTCTTCAGTGGTCCTCTACCCCTTCATATGAAACAAAGAACCCTCTTACATTATTCAAAAAATTGGGAATAAATCATATCCATGCAATTTAGGCACAGAAGAACTCAACTAAATAAAATAACTAAACCATACAGAAGAACATTAACAACATTAATTAAATCCCCACTGCCACAACTGTTTTGTTCTCGTGTCCCACAATTTGTATTGTTTGGCATCAAGTGGATGCAGAAGTACCAGAAATATGTCACTGTGCTTTCATACTGGAAGCACAACACATGTCAAATCCTAAGGACAGGGATTTTGGAAGACTACTTGTGGCATTTGCTTTTCTCGTGGTTATATGAATTTTATGGTCCTTTCCCCTCCAGAAAAATTTCTAGTAAATATGTTCACACAAAGTTCAGCACAGGGATGTATTCGGAGACTCATTATGGGTATCTGCTCAGAAAAATAGTTGTTTGATAGTTTGATTTTTGGTTGTGGGTTTTTTTGAGTTTTCTCTCCCCTCCCCCCCCAAAAAACTATGAAGTTCTTGTGAACAGTTTGTCAAGAAGCCAACTTCTTTTTTTTTTTGTACACCCCCGCAACCCAAAACGCTTGTTTAATTACATGAGACTTGTTTCTAGAAGCCCGGACATAAAATGTGAATACCTTAAGTAGGCAATTATCTTCACATTCTCCTGTGCTTCAGCTTCTTCAACGCTGAAATACTTCAGCTAAACTAACAATTTTATTTCATACATGTATAAAGTGAGCAATCCTGCTAAGTTTAACTTTGCATTTCAACATCTTTGACAGCAATACTTTCAGTTTTATTATGCAGACATTTAATTCCCGAAGGCCTCAGATAAATTTACAAGTTCTGCTCTACAAACTATAAGCAGTCCTGTACCCTCCTGCAAAATTACAACCCAGTCTTCCAGTGAAGTAACACGAAAGATGAACACAACCCAGAATTAAAGAAGCAGGGAAAGGCGACGGGGCATAACAGTGCAAGTAACTTATGCTTACGAAATTCTTGTTAATATCAGCCAGCAGCTTTTTTTGATATGTGAAGATACACTGGCTGAGTATTTTGAGGGTCGAGTTAGTTGGTCAATTAAACTAGCAATTTTCTTGTAACTGTGCAAGTCCCTCAGAGGATCTGGCTAATGAAAATGAAGCAATTCTAACCCTAGAAAGGTATTTCAAACAAATTAAAAGAAAAGCATTTCTTCCCACCACAAAAACGGCCACTGCGAGAGCCATTAGAAGAACACTCAGGAATGAGGACTAAGACTTCCGCTCCACTTGCCACCTAACTGCACCAATGATTCAAGGTCTTCTCTGCTACATTCTCTAAGAAACGTCGGGCAGCATGCTTATGAGCTATAAACCACAGCCAGGTCTTGAAACAAATGCTTAGAAATAGTGTTTAAGAATGCCTCAGCCTTATATTAGAGCATTGAAAAACCAGCATGTTAAGTTATACATACAAAGAGGTCTCCTTTGCTACACAACCAAGAATAACTATCTGTGCTCCTTTTTTTTACCTTCACATAAAATCCAGATCTTTTTACATGAAGTACAGGTTTAATTGCCTTGGGGTACGGCATAATGAGCTGTTAGTCCCAATTTATGATGTTGTGCAATTATACCCACTGAATACTTTAAAAAGAACACTTGGGAGAGTACATCAGATCTGCTGAATCACCAGACAAACAGAAGGAAAAGACAGGGAAAAAAAACCAACCCGGGATGAAATTTCTAAGGGGACAACTGCACACTCTCGATTTTGACAAAAATAATCAACTGCATAGAAAGAGCGAGCAAGCGCCTATGTAGTAGTTTTAAAAAAAGATACAGGAATTATCACATGGGTCAGTCTGAACACCAGTCCATGAGGTAGTGCTGTTAGGAAAGTAGCAGGTGCCACACCGTGGTACACAGATAGATATCCAAACCAAAGTTTTCCTTTTGCTTTCTCAGTTTTATTAAGACTGCAGCTCAGTTAAGTGTGGGTTTCCATGAAGAAAGTTTTGACACAATTGGAAATTGTGCAAATAGGATGATTAGATGTGTCATAAACATAACTAATAAGGAATGACTGAAGCATTTAAACCCTAAATTAGATATATAAATTTGAAAATTAACAGTGGGGCAAAGGAGGAAGCATGAGCAAGAGAGCTTGTACGACAGACATGGTTAACAGTCCTCAAATGGGCTTCATGGTTGTATTGCATAGGTAGTACTGAGCTCATATTCAGGAAAAGTTGTTTAAGGTGAGGTGCTGAAATGGTGAGAAACTGGAACAGAGCAGCCAGGAGGTTGTGGTGTCTCCAACACTGGACGAGACTAGACAGACATTTGTTATGAAGGATGGGATGATTTAAAAGTCCCCTCTTGAGATCTCTTCCAGTCCAACAATTTTACTATTTTAAATTTACCAAAGAAGTTTCATGTTGTTCGGTGAATGAGTACCACTTTAAATGCATGTTGCCTTCCAATGTTATCAATGCAGCTGTGCATTTTGTGAATTCCCAGTTTTTCTGATTTAGCACCCGATCAGCAGATTCAGAATGCCACTAGCTCAGATTAACTCCCTGAATCCAGATGCCAGAGACACATAACGTCCATTAAATTTATCCCCAACCATCATATGGCTTCCTACCAGTTTTACATTTACTTGTGTTTTGTCTGGCAAGGTTGAAGTATGAAAAAACACTTTGCAGGGGAGGCTGTTTCCCTGAGCTACTCGTCTCACTGCCTGGATTTTTTTTTCAGATACTTCACTTAGTTCTCTCTCCATATCACTGTACTGACATCCCTTTACTTCTACAGATGTAGTCGATGATCCTCCTCCGCCAAGTGCTGAAGAATCCCTGCCTTACCTGAGAGACTCTTGTGGTACTTTTTTTTTGTGATATTATTTGTTAAAAATAACCGAATTACTACAGATAATGCAGATCTGCATGAAGAAGCTTAAGATTAGCTTAACTCATGCACCTACAGCAGATGCTTCCATAAAAAAAATCCTTCCCACCAAGTACCATCTGCTGGTCAACAGCACCACAAAATTTCTCCTTCATGGAGTTCTCCACCTTTCCTCTCTTCTACAACATAAATTCCAATTTCTTAGAATGGATGTTCATGATGCTATGGCATCCATGTAACGTGTTGGATTATTTTTCAGTCACTGTTCTCTGGCTATTATTACTCCCTGTTTCCAGTCTCTAATTTTTAAATTAGAGTCTCGCACACTCAGTTACTGCATTTACTGAAATTCTTTCCCAGTAATTTCACTGGGTTCACAGCCTACAGAAGACTCAGATTTGGATTCACTGCATGGGAAGTCTAATTTTTCTCACACTTCACTATTTCTAAGCATAAAGCCTTACTAGCTATGTAAGCTGGTACCACATTCAAGGCTATGAAAATAAAGATGAAACAGAAAGTACTGTATTTCTGAGCAATTATATGCCTCCATGATAGTGACGGATTGTTCTCTTAAATCACCTGCTTTATCCAATAAGGAAACTGGGAACAGACCACGAATAACTGGAGAATCATCCATCTAAGTCTAACTAGAAGGAATGTAGTTGGATTGGGTACAACAAAATCAGTTCAGATTATCTCCACAAAGCTGTAGGAGAAAAACAGGCTTCACATAAATGTTTCTTGAAAGATACAATCATAAGAAGATAAAAGCTGGACTGCATTTAACTGGTGGGACACCAAGGGTTTTGTAGAATTGTGAAAGAGAGAGCTAACCCTCTCAATCTAATTATTCTTACTTCAAGCCATGATAAACAATGTTGCAGAGTAACTCCATCCCTGTCTGCCTAAAGTTAACTATAATAATTAGCAGGCATCAGAATCAGGCATTCTCATCTGTTTCCCTTCATACTGGAATTTCACTCTGAAAAGTAATGATCAAAAATATTCTCCTAATTTTACATGAACAGAAACTTGTACTCTGACTTCAAATCCAAAAGGCCTTTGGAATTATGTTTTCCAGGAATAGAGAGTCTTTTGTCTCTGAGCAAAGCTGAGTGGCTTACCTCTCTACTCACTGTACTCACGTCAGTACTCAGATGTTTTGTACTTCTTCCCATGTCAGAAACAACAGGGAGCTCTACTGACTAGTCACTCTCAAAAAATAAACTTCTACCTAACATACATCTAACATCATAAACTACCACCAAACATAAGCATTTCATAGCACTGCAAGCATTTCAAGATGTGCACTGAATCTTCACAACTACTGTTCTCTCCAACCCAAAAGCCGAGTGGTCTTTGTCACATTAAAGTCTTGAGTTTCAGACATCATCAGTGTGAATTTCTAGCTCAGCAAATCCTGACAGCTCCCACTGTAATTACAGGTCTTCCGAGCACACTGCAGAAGAGGCACTAACTCCAAACCAGTATGGACCCAGCAACACATCTCTTTGTTCCTTGGTGTTCCCATCAAAGCTCAGTGATGGATCCAGTCTGGCAATCCCAGCCAACCCCAGACCAATGATCACCAGAATCAACTCGAACATTTCTTGCCTTTGTAAGGAAGGTCCAGTCCTTCTTTACAAGCACTCATTCAGGTGACTGTCATGTTACTTAAGATACACTGGCAGAAAGTGCATTAATTACATTGCTATCATCTGTTTTGTTTTATAAGGCACATTCATTATCTTATCCACAGAGACAGAAAGATATTCCCAAACAAAATAACTATTTTATATACACTATGGTATTTAGTTAATTCAGTTGTCACTGCATTCCATAGTTCCACTTCTGCCTCCTGCAGTTCTTTGTTAAATACTTAGCATTTCTCCATTCTTCCACCATCTCACTGCTGCTCTGCAAAATGCTTCTAATACTGGCATGGTTAAGAAATTTGGATTCCCACCACACATTCTGAGCTCTATCTCAGGAGCTGTTTCTTAAGTTTGGGTATTTTTGTTACTGGGATTTTTGTTTGTTTTTTAACCTAGTGATTGTATGAAATCCTGAGAGCATGGATAAGGAAGCAGGATCCACATCTCAGTCATTACAAGTGCTCTATTAACTTAGCAATTTTTTTCTGTAGCTTGTTTGTTTTCTGTGCCCCTCCCAGCTCGATGTGCACAGTTTTAGATGAAATACGTGAAGTGCTTGGTGTTCAAGGATGGAAAATGATCCTTTTTAGAATCAAGGCTATAAACAAAAAACCCTGTTATTACACCTCTCTGCATGTCTCTGTCAGTTATACCTAGACAAACAGGAGGCAGAGTTCCTCAGGGAATTCAGTTAGGGAGAACATAATTATAGATTGTACAGGAGGATCCCAGAGTTGACCTTTGCCATTTCATTACTGCTGTAGACACAGAAACAAGAGAGATTCTAGTTTCACTCACTTTCTACCCCCGTCTGAGTTTACAAGTTTGAAAACTGCTGGCATAGCTGACTAAGTAAGTCCAAACCCACACTCAACATTTCAAGATGCATTGGCTGAAGCAGTTCCACTCATTAACAAAATAAATATAATTATAGCCAGATCAGAAAAGAACTGTGTAAAGAAACACTAAAAGGCATGAGCTAAATGACCATAGAAACTCTGTATTAAATAGTATTTTGTACCTAGAAACACCTTCTGTGAGAAAAGGAAATTAAGAATTATGAAAATATCTGGATTATATGAACCCAGGAATGAGTCAGTGAAGTTGCAGGCAATGTGAACACAGCATATATATTACTATCAATTCTTTAATTCTGGAAATGAAAATCAGTTTAAGACAAGTTTCTCTTCCTTCTTCTTTTCTGCCCTCCTGCACTGGCAACATATCAGGTCTGCAACTCCTCTGAAGTGGAATAAGAGAGAGGATGCATAGTCTCTTTTACAACAAGAATGGGGTGATACAGATGAAACAAATACACTTTGTAAATGAGTATTACGTGGGCTGATCTAGCTAAGACTGTTACTGGATTGGTACCTTTGAGTGTGCCGAAGTCAGCCACAGACCCTGCTGAAGTTCAGAATCTCTTGGTATAAATGTTGGCAGAGAAATCAATCTTATTTTGTCTACCAGTTCCAAATGGTGTCTTCTGAGAGCCAACAGATCCTATCATTTCATAATCAAACAAACAAGTTGGAAACATGCAGAATATAACAAAGAGATGAGTAACAGCCAACCTGATTTTTCAAGGATAAGTATTGTCAGACCAATGTAAAATAAGCTTTTATGGCTTTTGAAAGATTAGAATCTCTGGATGAACCTGCAATAATTAGCTCAATGAATTCTACAGCACTAGCTTTAAAGAAACCAAAGATGTGCGAAAAATACTGAACACAGAAACAGTTCGAAAGTCCACACTTCTTTAAGTTATAGTGGCAGGAGGCAAACTATACTTCCCCCTTCTCCTGGACTTTTACAGAGTGATAGTGCATCTATGGCTAAAAAAGTACTGAAAATGAAGGGCAGTGCAATAATCCACGTGAGTAGTTAAATCATTTACACCAGTGTGGTTGTTAAATGGGAACTGGAAAGTACTGTTATTTACAGCAATTTTTTTTACATCAATACAAGTCTGTATCAGTCTTACGATTTCTTTCTTTTTCTGCTCTGGGGCAGATTCTACTATCTAGATACTTCAATACTGATCTCATGTTGGTGATTTTCTTATCTAGGTCATCCTCCTCTCCCCAAATCCCTTGTGCTTTTGCCAGCTTTACAAAACAAAGCCAGCTATTATTTTGAAGGCTTTGCTCTAAGAGGAACCCATTAATTTATTCTTTTTGTTGCTCTTACTTCCTGTATTTTGCCGCCTAAAACCAAAATAGAGCAATCAAGGATTTTCTCAGCACTTAGTAGACAATACAGAAGCAGATTTTTCAAAGGCCTTTAGTGTCTACCAATTTCAGTTCTGATAGTTATGTCCAAAACTCTCTGAATTTCACTAAAAGCATGATCACTTCTTGTGGCCTCTGAAGAAAATCTTAGTGTTCTGGTAATTTCACAATACATCATGAAGACTTCATGGTATATTTGTACTTCATCTCTGGTGCCATGCCTGTGCAACTGTGATTCTCATTCGTGGGTCACCGCTGCCTCTCAGGCACTGCGATGCAGACAGTATGGCCCTGCCTCCCTCTTCACCCCCAGCTCTTGTCAGGTGCCATGGTCCCTGCAGGCTACCATGTCCATCCTTGACAGTGTCTGTTCCTGACCTCTTCATACTTTTCCCAAAGCAGGCCACTTGTGACCCTGTAAAATAAAATGTAACTAACTGCTTTTCAACAAACAAAATGACCTTCATTTGTGTTACTGTTTGGACAAACTATTTGATAATATTAAAACACAGAAGAGACCTTTTCCTACTGATCCACTGTGTTATTTTCTTCTCTGTGCTTTGATTAATGAAGTAGGAATACAGCTATTTAAATGAGAAAAATGACATAACACTGTTTGTTTCTAAGCTGATATATCCTATTCTGTCAGTTGTATAAACTTTGTTAGAAAAATCCAGGCACTGAAAACTTGGCTGAAGGGTCAAAGGTGAATATGACAGTGTTTCAAAATAACTGTCACTAGAAGTGCTGTTTCTGGTCTTTAAAAAGTATATGGGTTAACACCAAGGAGTTCTTTCTTCTGAATGTAGTCCTATATAGCAGAGTGCTGCCCCATCATCCTAATCATAACACTTCTAAAACGGAGAAATCCTGAAATAGTAGGGAAGAAATGCTCATATTACCTGAATAGTTACTGAACATCATTATGTTACCCATCAACGATGCTTCCTAATTTGGAACTACATCTTAAAATAGTATAGAAGCAAAGTGAAGCAAGGAGACACTGAGGCAGAAGTGGAAACAGAAATGAATGTAATGTCAAGAGAGAAGCTGTACATGTAGTCTGGGAGGTGGAAGAGCAGCTGAAAGCCTGACTACACGTTGTTAGATCAGAAATCTGACAAAACTAATCATAGCAACAACAGAATATGGAAAGCAAAGCAGCAAAGGGGTATGTTTGTACATGTCTGTGATGCTTATGTATATGCATTGAATATTTATATGCGTAACAATCAGACACAGAACTGTCTGTATATTTACGTACACTTACAGAGATGAAACTCTAAGAATTGTGAGATCTTCTCATAGTTACACTTGTGCACACTCATAGACACTCTTTCCCGTCACCTATAAATCCCAAAGTCCAAATCTTCACAAAGACATACGAAGCTCTCTTGCGAACCCTGAAGAAATGCATTAGTGAAAATGTCCAATTTCTACCCAGTTGAGACCCACTGTGGGTGGAATATATATATTTAAAAACAACAGAACACCATATAATTAAATATATTTTTTATGTACATATATAAAAATAACTATAAAATCGTCACTATGATCTGAAGATGAAAAGCTCTTTATAGTGCTTCACGAACCTGGTTGTTACTAAATTATTTTATCAATGGATTTTACACTGGACTCAAAGAAAGAAAACAATGCTGAATGCCTGTAGTGATAAGAATAGTGGAAACACAGGAAGCTGCCCTCCTGCAGTGGGTCTCAGCTGGGTATAAACTGGACACTTCGATGATGTATTTCATCAAAGACCGCAAGAGAAGTCCAAATACCCAAGGGTGCTCCTCTGTGCACGCAAGTGTTAAGTATAGACAGAGCTCGCAATTTTCAGCTCTGTAAATTCATGTAAACATATAAATATTTCCGTGTTTGATAGTAGTTTATTAAAAAATAGAGATGAAATTGTAATGAGAGCAGTGGTTTGTACAATAAAGCACACCTGAATAAATTTTATGTCTTTAGTGAGCAGATGCTATCCATGAAGCTCAATGATTTGCATTTTGTTTAGAGGAAATAATCTACAGATGTAGAAACTGGCTCCCCCAGTTAGCTATTTCATAGCTATTTCACTTTCTCCTGCACCACCAAAAATCTCTCCCCAAATCTCTCTCTGATCTATCATATCCATACATAAACATTGTTGGTACAATGTAAGAGAATACCACAACTGAGTCTTGGTATCTAAACCAGGGATCAATTATTTGTTTCTCACCTCTTTTCCCTCTCATTACCTCTAAGATATTTCTCCATCTCTTTCTGCTTCCTGATCCAGCTTTTCAAAGGACACTTTGATTTTTCAGTTGCTAAGAAGGTCAGCAGACCTTCCCAGCCATGGGCTTTAATTTGCCCATATCATAAAAAAAAATGATATTATTTTAATGATAGGGCTTTAATTTGCCTATATCATTTTTAATCACTGTGTTACATCTCTACAGTTACTGTTTTTACTGTTTTGTTGATAACAAAAAAAGTCTCTGATATTTGACTCATCAATCTCCTTTCTCCTATTTTCCCTGCCATGAACAGAAATTATCCAGAGACTTTAACATCTCTAATGCAAGACATCATCCAATAGCTGCACAAACTGTATGTTTCAGTAATTTTAAAAATCCAACCCTTTTCATAAATAGAAACTATTTGGTTATAAACAAATAATACTAAAATTGTACACATACATGTTAATAAATGTACAGTTTCCTTGCAGCGTGACCTGGATTGTGCAACTAAGTGGACAATGCAAAGAGATGTGAAATCTTGCCCTTTACAAACAGGCCAAACACACTGTCTATGATACTTCTGAAGGCACTGACAGCCCATCTGCAGAGGTACTTCGGGTTGTCTCCTGCAAGAGCAGGTGTTTGGCTATGTGGAATATGTTTCAAATGTAACAGCACTGCAGCCTCCATATTTGCACTTTCTCAAAGCACAGAGGTTAATTCCAGCTGAGTCAGAAAGTCAACATTATCTCTAAGGACTCCCACTGCTGAGTGGCCCATCTGCTTCCCAATCTTGTGGACCATGTGTTGAATTTTCAATAGGAGTTATAACATGGTCTAGAAAAAGCAAGTGCTAACAGCCTGGAAGCAGGAAAAAAGCCATCAGAGGGTTACTAATGAAACAAAACATGAATGTAAGCAGTACAGTGCAAACATGTAGCAATGTTAAATAAGGCAACAGTGTCCTACAAAATCCTCTTGTTATGCTGTAACCTTTAAAAATGGAAGAAACTTTCTTTGTTCTTCAAAGCATATCTTTTCAGTTCTCTGATGAAAACAAATAAATTATTCTGAAATCACTTGTTGCATTTGTTTTCTATTAATACTTTTCCTTAAAAAAATCAAACCGTATATATATATATATATATATATGTATCTCCAGACTACTTCCTTGCTGTTTCAGAACATGCCTTGTAGCAAGGCCTGTTATAACCATTAACTCAGTGAATCCCAAAAGGTAGAGGTTAAAACTCAAACGGCAAATTTGAATTTGGTGCTTCATGACCACCATGCTATGATTTTTTGATGGTATTTATTCTCCATTTAATTGTGTCATTTAAAAAAACTTAATGACAGACCTTTCCTTTGGTATTTTACAGCAGTGTGCAGACACTCTAAGAACAGTGTTAAAACTGCGTTACTGGGAATGTGGCACAGGGTAATGCTCTTGTGGGAAATGACCTCTCTAAACCGCGATAGTTGGCCTCTCTCTGGACTCTTTATTGCAAGTGTCCCCACAACAGCTTCTTCAGCTGGATTGTGAGAGACTTCCCAAACTTCTGCTGAGTTTTTATCGTTCAGTTGACCTGTGGTCCTACATGGTCCCTCTAGCCTGTGCATAATCAATTCATTGCTATTCATTAACCAAACTACATGCATCCTCACGACTTTGGTGACGTACAAAGGACTGTCCTAAGTCACCACTTCTGCATCTGCTGCAACAGTTTCTACTGGCTATTTACAAATACCTGCTGTGTAGAGTTTCACCAATTTTGCAGCAGGAACTGCGTGGGAAGCCTAGTGGGCCGGATTCTCCATCCTGGCTGTTTATCAACGCAGCAGGAGCTGCCTGGGAAACCTTAAGGGCATGCTAGAGCTCCCACCAGAGAGCCCCTGCACCACTTGGTTACATCCTTCTTCGTGAACGTGGCTAGAAGTTCAGTCAGTGACCTTGTCTATGCTTAGTCCATTGTTCCAAGTCCATCCATTGTCTCATGGATGCAAATGATTGATTATATGGGGAGTTCCTGGACCACACACACAATTAAATAAAAATACTAGCACATTCTGTGAAACATCAAATTGTCACATGTTTTTCTAACTTTTAAATTCTCTTCCATGTTTTTAGAACAAAGCAGGGATGAAGTGCATGGTAGGATCTGATCCCACATATTTTAACACTTAGTAAAATGAATGGCATATATGAATGAACAGAAAGTACTTCCCCCTCTTCCACAAGCAGGTATGATCATTTCTGGATGTAGAAAATAAGGTAATACAGAAAAAATCAATGCAATTTAAAAACACAAATTACTTGTGGAAAACCATTAGGAACTCTGGCAGATGTGTAACTAAACACTTAAACTCAGTAGGGCCGAGCGAAAGGTTGAAGATGCCAATTACCCTCTGAAGATGGAGTTATAAAGACACTTTTAATCCCTAAGCAGGTGACAGTAGAAACTGAGAAAGATACAATGTTTTCAGTTTACTCTGATGTATGTCGAAGTTTACATAATTAAACGCCACATATATTTTATGGTGAGACAATTAGATACCTTTTGGAGTAACTGCCTCTATATGGAGACTACCTTACACACAGACATATACAGACAGACACAGAGAGACAAATGCACAATACCTTCATACGTGAAACAGAGCCCTTAGAGGCTCATCTACCTACAGGTCTTCAGAAGCAGATACTTTAAGGCAAAAGACAGAGACACTAACATTGTTTGATGCGATGGAGAAAACTGGGAGAACCGGCAAAACTGATTAACAGTAGTAATATCATGGGCTAGAAAGGCGGCTATGCTACAATCAGTTTTGTCTTGTGGCGTTATTTTACTTTATGCAGTTACACTCTGCAAATCTCTTTCTAACCTTCCCTCTAACATTTTTCGAATTCTCTAAGTTGATTCACAGCACAATCATTTTACCTCTTTCTTGCCAATACTTCCTAATGTCATAGTCTTTACTGAATGGTTTATCATTCCACTGAAATGGAAAGATAAAATAATTTAAAAAAAGATTAAAAATGAATCTTTCAGAATGCCTTTGCTACATGTAACATCATCTCATTCATCACCAGTCACGCCACATTTCAGAGTTTACATGTGCTATCCTACTTCTGGTGTCAACGTGTGCTATTAATAATCGTATTTTCCAACACTTCTGCCCACAAGGTATCATTAATAGCTCTTAAAGCTACTTGAAAGACCTTCCTGTGGTGCAGTTATAATTTTAACTACCCACTATGTCACAACAAAGGAATCAGTCCTCTGAAAAATCCCCAGAAAAATACCAATCCTGAAGTTTGATTTGAAAACTCACACGGCCTATCAGTAACCTGTTAACATTTTTGCTCAAAAAGATGCACTTGACTACATACATATATATAAAAATCCTGCAAGATTGTCTTTCAGAGTGCTTGTTTAGTATTTTGCAAGAAAATTCGCACTGATTCACAAACATGAAAAATGGAATTTACGCTGAGTAAGTTTAGGACACAACATGGGGATCAAAGAAAATCTGGAGTTAGGGAGTCATGTTTTCTGGTAGTTAAACTACTATACCTTATAATTGTATTTATCAAGTTTTCTAGTTTCATCTTCAGAAAGCGATGGTGATTTTTGCCTGATGGTGACATCTGACATTTAGAAAAGGGAGTCATGAAGCTATACACTCTACATGCCATGAATTGTAAATTCAACAGTGGTTAGAATTAAAGATGCTCTTGAACCTAGACAGCTCCCAAAATGAGGATTATCAGGACTAAAATGCTGCAACAAACTTGTAATGATAGGCTGTAGGTGAGTAATGACGACAATAAACTTCAACTTTCAAAATTAATTCATTCAATTTGCAGTCAGGAATTTATGAGGAAATCACCATCAGGTTTTTTTAAAAAAAGAACTCTGTGTGCATGAAGCAAATGGCATGACATATAATGCAATTAAAACATTCCGCAGTAAAAATTAAGTACATATCAAAAATTTATGTTTTGTTATATATCCACCTAGCACATCTGCTATGCCATTGTGACAGATGTTTATTAATATGGATATCTGATCATATTGCTAGATTGCTAATGGCTTAGTAATCCATCTTCTAAACACTGCATAAGTTTCTATGTTGAACCAGTTACCAAAATATTTCCTAAGAATTAGTTCTTTACCTCTGTTGGCCTCTGGAATGCACCATGAATTTGCAATTTTTATTTCAACAACAACGTACAATTCTGTCACAGCAATACTTAAAACATGTTCTGTTTATAATATATATGCTGTATGAAAGACTTAAAGACACTTCCTTAAATATGATAACCAGTATGAAAATCGGCTAAAATAAATAGAAACATGTTTTGATACGAGACATCTTTTGAAAGAATACTTTCTATGTAAGGCTGGTGACCATAAAACAGGTGACTCAGCTGGACATAATTACTTGAATTTTTGAATTCTCTTGCTTTTTCTGATACTACTTTAGCCGCATTTATTTTTTTACTAGACACTGTCTAGCTCACTGGCAAGTTGCTGTTCCATGTGGCACTGCCACATTTTGAGACTAAAAGGCAACAGAAGCTTTTGAAAGTGTTACCTTGGATATCAGATGTGATCAGAAACCTTCAGATACAACTCTTCAGAGCTAAACCACCACCTAGTGTCATCCTATTTATTGCATTTGAAGGTTACAGGGCTTTGGGTTTGTTTGTGTTTTGGGGTTTTTGAGTAAAACTAGTAAATATGTTTTCACTTCTACTTCTTCCGTATTACAGTTGCCTAATGGGCAGGACCAGAAGAAGCCATTTCAGTCCTTGGTGGTCTTCATGACTGCAATACTTACTTGACTTTTACTGAAAAAGCACCTGGCTTTAAAATGCTGTGCAAGGAGGAAACTGATTTCAAAATCTTAGAATAAAAATATATACTTTGCATAATGAAAAAAAAACAGTTTTAGAGACAGACTATCATATTTTCTTTGTACTTTATCAATTTGATACTTACCTTGTTCTTGCTTTGAAAAAAATAATGAAGTAAACACATTCTCGTTTATACTATTGATGACTCAGAGAGTTATTAACAGCCCTACAGCACCAAAGGAAAAGGGTCATAATGTTCCCGTCCTCCCAAATCGCCCCCATTTTTCATGGTGGGCTCTCCTTATCACTCTTACCCACTTATGTAAACACAGTGTAACATAGGGAGGGTGTGAATGAAATCTTTGTATTGTCAGCCTCAAACATTCAAATACCAGGAGTCAGGCTCCAAAATATCACAGAACTGGAATAAATACCATGAGACTTGAAATAATAAATCTGAAGTTCTCTGTATTTACTTTCTGTTTTCCAAGCCTTCAGGGGTCACATTTCCAGGATTTGCACAAGAGCCATGAAACTTATTCTAAAAATGCTGGAGTTAAGTTTCACCTACAATAACATAGCCCAAGTGCCAAGACATGAAGTAACATACATAGAAAGATTTCTAATAATGTGGTGAGTCATCAACACTAACTGTACAAGTCTAAGAAAAGAGCATTTAAAACATGGAAGTTGCTAATTCCTCTTCTGTTCATCAAACATCGGTAAGAAAGCTCTCTTGCAGTGACACAGTGG
Source organism: Strigops habroptila (assembly GCF_004027225.2). Lineage (NCBI taxonomy): Eukaryota > Metazoa > Chordata > Aves > Psittaciformes > Psittacidae > Strigops > Strigops habroptila. The sequence continues at coordinate 36,035,920 of NC_044281.2, forward strand.
TGAGAGGTAAGTGGTAGTATAAGAGAACACGGTCCATGGCTAGAATCTATCACTGATGCCAAAAAAAAAAAAGGAGCAAAGACGTGGGAAAAATTCATAACAGGGGTGCTGTTTCCTAGAATGTATACGCTTTGGCTGACAGTTATGCCTCCTTACAGTGTTGCACAGAGCTGCTTAGCTCACTTTACTGCTCCCCCCCCCCCCCCATCTTAAGAATAAGGAATTTGTTACAGACTGGCAATAGAGAGCATTTATCATTTCTGCTGCAGAATGCTGGCGGTGAGGAAGGGATTTCTTTCCCTGCAATGATGCAAGAATTCACCTGAATTCACTGGGCTAAAATGCCTGGCTGCAGAGACTGCAAACTAGAGCCAGAATCTGAGTCGTACAGAGACCCTTGCAGTTTTCAACTGCCTGGTGTGACCTCAGCGTGACAGGCCATTCCTGGTTATATTAATTACGTACTTCAAAGGGTTTCTTAACAGCCAAGGTGGCTAGAAACTTTTCTTTATCGACACAGAGTTTCTGCAGGAAATTATATTCACACAATTAACACAACAGATCAAGTTACTTGCCACTGGCAAGAGCCACTGTTACATGGCTATGTCAAGACAAAAGCACTGGAAAAGATGTCTGGCATAGGCTCTCTGGTTAATGACACTTTTAAATTTTATCAGGGTAGTTGAAATTTCATAGGACTGGAAGGGGGAAGCATCCTCCAAGAGTATTTCAGTTGAATACAACATGCCCCAAAAGTAACATCATAGGCCTGAATAAAAATGCCACTTTGTCTATTTTTAAATCATGATTACACCATGCTTTACTCTAAGGCCTAAAACTAGAGCTGCAGCTTGTTTCCTCAGCCTACAGGACTTAAATTTGAAGAGAACGTCTGGAATCAGTTACTGCCTTGGCACGAAACGCAGGACACATAGCAGCTTGTTCACTGAAATCGTGACCAAATTCTGAGAGTTTCTGCTCCGAGGCTTGTGCTCCCTCCCAGGCTACGAGAAGTTCTCTTTCTATACTAATAACCCTGCTTTACTGATGAGAAAAGCTGCTTTTATCACAGTTAAGCAACCCATTAAACAGCCATGTTTACTTACATACTTACCTTTACATTTATAACGGTCCACTCACTGCAGAATTATGAGGCTGTATAGCTTTTTAGCATGGCTTGTCTTAGGATTAGTTGGAAGGAAAGTCTTCCAAATTTTGTTAAAGTACTAGTAATATTTGCTCAGTTAAACACCTCACAGCCTGACTCTGAACAGGAAACACAAGATGTAGGCTTCACACTTAACCAAAGATGTCCATGGGACCTGATGAAATCCATCCATGGGTCCTGAAGGAGCTGGCAAATGAAGTTGCTAAGCCACTGTCCATCATATTCAAAAAATCCTGGCAGTCAGGTGAAGTTCCTGATGACTGGAAGAAGGGTAATATAACCCCCATTTTCAAGAAAGGGAAGGTGGAAGACCTGGGGAACTACAGACCAGTCAGTCTCACCTCTGTGCCTGGCAAAATCGTAAGAGGGATCGTAAGAGGGCTGGAGCACCTCCCATATGAAGACAGGCTGAGAGAGTTGGGGCTGTTCAGCCTGGAGAAGAGAAGGCTGCGTGGAGACCTCATAGCAGCCTTCCAGTTTCTGAAGGGGGTCTGTAAGGATGCTGGGGAGGGACTCTTCCTTAGGGACTGTAGTGGTAGGACAAGGGGTAATGGCTTCAAACTTAAACAGGGTAAGTTTAGATTAGATATGAGGAGGAAGTTCTTTACAGTGAGGGTGGTGAGGCACTGGAATGGGTTGCCCAGGGAGGTTGTGGATGCTCCATCCCTGGCGGTGTTCAAGGCCAGGTTGGACAGAGCCTTGGGCCACATGGTTTAGTGTGAGGTGTCCCTGCCCATGGCAGGGGGGTTGGAACTAGATGATCTTAAGGTCCTTTCCAACCCTTACTATTCTATGATTCTATTCTATGTAAACAACAACAGCATGGTGATTGAGAAACTTAGTGAGGACTTCTCTCTACAGTATTTCCATAGTAGTTCTTTCCACCCACCTTTTGTTTGTTTTGCCTACTGTCAGAAGCCAAGGCGAGACCTTATCTGAGCGGTTCGCACTTGGGAATGTGACAGAGCAAGGAGATGATGTGCATTCCCAATCCCAACAACTGGCTGCTCTTTAGACACCTGCCAGATGTCACATGAGGTCCACTGAGAAAGCTTTATGATTACCGAGGGGCCTCACGGCCTGCTATATTGTAGACAAGAACTGGTTTTGGAAAGAATCTGGTGGATTACTGTGGAAATGCCCTTTGAGGGAAAAAACCAAACAAATCCAAGAGTCAGTTAAAAAAGGCGTAAGAAGAGAAAGGTAAGATTCTCCAAGTAACTCATTGGCTCTCTTATTAATCTAGATGGAACTGCAAGTCCCACAAGCAAAATTATGGCTTGTGTAAAGGAAAGATGCAAAAATCCCGCATGAGAAAAACAGAACACTCCTGACACAGAAGAGCTGCAATGATTCATCTGGATATGACCTACACATTTATAGCAACTGAATGTTTTAAAAGGCAAACAACACGTTTTAAGCATAAAAGGAAAATCAGAGGAAATACGGAGCGAACACTTGCAATACTCCTTCCAACAGCAGTAACTTGTCAGCAACTTTTTCCTGCCATATCCTGTGTTACCCATACCATGACAGCAAACCCCTTGGTATAACACAGCACCAAACTCACAGTTGCTACGACCAGATGTCCAGCATTTGTTGCCTGCACTGAGAACTCTTTAAGGAAATCACTTTTAGAATATTCATCTAGAATATATTACCATCATCTGCTACCTCTGACTGGCCCACTTGAAAAGCAACAGAGACCAGACAGCATTAATGAAGACATTCAAGAGACAGAAACTGAATCATGTATACTCCCATACAGAAACCTTGAAGTCCTAAATTAACTGGGAACTATGATCTGTTTATAACAATTTAGCCACGAAAATGCTAATTAAGAGCAGAGCATTACAAATTGTCTAGCAACTACCACAGTCCCATACAGATAGAAGAGGCTTCTCAGCCATTACTCAGTGAAGAAGATACTGCTCTGCACAGATGATTCAGTCAACAGGAAAAAGATGATTAAACCAATGAAGGAACTTTGGAAGTAAACCACTACCTAATGCTAAATATAAATCAAAGGTCTTAGTGTAAATGGCCAAGTATTTTCTTATTTTTAGTCACAGCTTATTAATTTACCTTCAGCTCAAGGGAAGAGAGACAGACCCACCTAAGGACAGCAAGAGGACTAGTGATCAAGTCATCCAGATGGAAGTGAGAAGATGACCTGGATGGTGAAAAGCAGAAACTACCTTCCTCTGCTTCCTCTTTCTCTGACACAACACTAATCAGAAGCACACCATCTTCAGAACACCACACATTCCTGGGGGGTAGGCACATGGGACTGAGTGTGCTCACAACCCCCCTTCCCTCCTCCTGTACACCTCTAGTTGTATTTTATTTTACTTGTCAGTATGTTGATGATACGTGTCCTTTCCATAAAACTAAAGATATCCTCAGTGCCAATGTCAGCTACTTCTTTTAAGGGAATAATATGTAGGGATGATCTCAATGGTCTGCAGCAGTTATCTTTAAAAATAGCTTTTCAGTAAGTTTACCATGAAGTGAAGATAGCCTGTTGAACTCTGAGACTCCTTCCATTAATTTTCACCCACCCAGAGTATACTGAACAGTGTCACTCCTTCCCCTGTTACCACAGAGTGCACAGAACTAGTGAAATTGTTTGATCCACCACTTGCTGACAGTAAGAATAGTTCTCAGATGACCTTAACAGTTCTGGACTGAGACAGGTATGGGAAAATACTGTGAAAGACAAATCTTATGTTTGCACTCTGTGATACAGATCCCTCTACATTTCTACCTTTTACTATTTCTAGAGCTCAGGTAACAGCCATGATGCAATCTTTCAATAATGAAATCATGGTATTAGTGCTGTGTGGTGTATGCTGCATTAAGGCTACATTTGCACAATGTGACTATTCCCAAATACCACATCATGTTTACTCACATGAAGGTCACATGCCCTCCATATCCCCAGATACTGACCTCCAAGTGATCAACTGGCTGTTGACATTCTACGTATCAGCCTTGAAGCAACAATAATTCCCCGTACCACATGTTTTGTGGCAGACAGAATGGCACCTACTCTAACTGCACTTCAACTTGGCTGATGAAAACAAGATCTAGTACAGGGAGGCAGCACCATGCTCTGAGCAGGTATTTGCATGAACATGCCTCACTGCAATAATGGTGACTGTTGGCCACCTGGCTTACAGAAAATCTAGCACTACAAGCCAGTCCATCCAAACACAGGCTTTGTCCATCATTTCTCGTTTGACATTCTTTCCATCATGTCTCCACACAGAACATAGGCCATAACAAGAGAAATGCCACCTTTATACCATGAAAGCTGAAATCTGCTCTCAGCTAGTGCCAGGGCACTCTGGAGTTTGGGCCAGAGGCTCCGTATGGGCCTACCTCTTTCTGCCCTACAGCATTATGTCTCAAATGTGTCGGGAATATAGGATAGAAAGGCAAAACATTTGCTAACCTTTGTGGACAGTACTATTACACCAGGTCTAAGGCATACTAAGAGAAGCTGAATGCCACTACCACTGCCATTCTAAGGAGAAAGATGCAGTTTTAATCCCCAATGGTACCAAAACAGCAGCCACCAAAGGCACTGAATAAAAAAAACAAACAAAAAAAAGAAAGTGTGTTAAAAAGTGCTGTACAGTGTCAAACAAAAGTGTAAAAACCACTGGCAGGCTGTGTGAACCCTTGAAAGGTCCCGGTTTAATTAAAAAAGAATGGAAGAGATTCCAGTCATACTTTTAGCAGAAAACACAGCAGTTCAGCACTTTTTCTGTTGTTCGCCATGCTCCCAAGGTGAGCATCTGTGAATACTTTTTCTCAGAACTATGCATATTTAAGAAAGAAAACTAAACTAAAAGGATACTAAATAAAATGAATCATATAGAAAATACAGTAAGGCTTCTTGTAGCTCTGCAGCTTCTGGGAACGATTATATTTTATTAGATGCCAACTCCATCCTAGCTTGACTCTTGGCCATACACAAACCAAGGTTCAACTGAAATTACTTCCTGTGGATTGATCACTCAGACAGAAAAAAGTCAGACATTTGGTAGGAGAAACAATACAGGTGAATTGATTTTATGAAGATGAAGGCCTTATCTCTCTGAAATAACCATGGCTTCATCTGCACAGGGTGTCTATAGCAAGTGCTATGTTGTGCTACAGTGCTGTGAAACAACTGCTCTGTAACCCAGTTTAGGGAAAAGGGGAAAATAACAGTAAAGTAATCCTTTAGGAAAGACTGTAGTCATATACTGAAAATTCTAAACATACTTCCTCTCCCTACCCTATAATACACTTCTCATATACCAAACGACCTAGGCCACGCACACAATTCGGAGAGCCTCAAGGTGATTGGGATATGGCTGAGCACCCCTGTAAAATCTGCTTTTTACAGTGTGCTGTGCCTTCACCTCATTTACACGTTGAAGTATATGGGATATGTCCAGAACATGAAAGGCCAAAGCCTCTTTTTTCTCCCATGCCTATAACACTGTACATGTGAATGTAAAAGAAGGTAATTTGCTTAAAGTAACTTGTTCTTAGCCTCAAAATGTTTTCATGCTTTACATTCTGACAGAGAAGCCCTGAAACACAAAGTTGACTGTGTTTCTTCTAAGGGTGAAGAAGAGGGAATAAGATGGCAGAGAAGTCCCTGACTACAAGCCTTCCTCCAAACTGCCCACTTCCCCCCTCAGTAGATAAGAGCAGCAGCTCAGAAAATGACACCACTTTACTAGATTCATCTCATCCTGGTAATTGTGAGCAATCCTGTCAAGAGCACCTGCAAACTGTGGTGACCAGCACTGCAAAGCCTACACAGCATCAAAAGCACTCCCCTTCACTTTATAAAATAACAGCCCCCTGATTTGTTTCCCTTCTGTTTCACTATCTGCAATTACTATTTGCCTTCTCTCTTTCAACAGTTACCACTGATTTTTACATATTGGGTACTATCTGTACTATGAAGTTTACAAACTCTACCTTGACAATTAGACTCCAGTCTTCTATTTCACAAATACCAGCCAGGTCAACAGTTCAGTTAAGTGCCATAAATCCATTTTTTTTTCACCCTTGGACAATAAATAGTCAAGAGAAAGATGGGTGTTCATCATACTCGGAATGTGACTGATCTCTTGTAGAAGTAAGCAAAACTTTCAGCTGAATCAGCATCAAATTCACAGAGGAAAAAAAAAGTAACTAATAATTTCTGGTCATAATTAATTCACTGATGTGCCTACACTTCCAATGAGGGGCCTGATAAGAGCAAAAGTTTCCTGTCTTTATTTCTTGGAAACTCTCCAAAGGTTTAAGCTTTTAATTTCTGCTAATTAATTCAGGAGGAACTGGAACATATGGTGTTACAGCAAAAAATATATAGCATGTACAAAATATAGCAAATAAATTCCGTATGAATAAGCCTACATTTTAAAGTGGAAAAAAGCTGGGAGAGGTGCTTTGCCTTTTAATGACTTCTTTATTTCTCTAGGAGACATTGCTGGGTGTTCTCACTGACAACAGCTTGAGCAAAATAAACAGAGAAACAAGTCTTGTATCAAGCCATTAAAGGTCAAAACGTAGGTTCAGTGACGTGCCAACTGGAGAATGCTACAAAACCCATCATTTTTCTGAACATTATCACAAGAACCGCAAATTTTAATATGTACTGACCATGACCTCATATCCAGTTTGGACACTATCTGCCCACTGGGTGGGTCTGAGCCATCAGAATGGACCAAGAAAAGGGACAGAGGAGAGGCGGCCCCAGTCACAGTGATGGTGCTAACTGACTCTGCAGAACCAGCCCACAAAGTAGCTATTACTTCTGCGGTGCTCAGCTTCCCCTTGTTACAAGGGAGCTGACACAAACTCTGCCCACCCTCACTAAACAGTTAATGTCTACAGAGCACAATCTTAACATCTGCAAGGTGGCACAGCACTTTCTCCTTGGTCTGTCATGCCCAAGGGAGACTGCCCTGCCACAGGCTTCCCATATGCCTATGAAAACTAGTCTGGAAGCTGTTAAATTACTGCCTGAACTACTCCTGCTTTACACTCCTTATGTCTCTGAGGGCAGAAGCTAATAGTTGGGAGCGTTTCACTGAAGAGCTCTGTCAACGGTTTCAGGGACTCAGAAGTCTATCCTCTCCATATAGGGGAGAAAACACCAGCTCACTCAGATCCAACAGAAATTTAGCAGTAGAACAGTTCCTGCAAATTTTGTGAAATTAGCTCAGAATTTGAGAGACTGGGCAGGAACAGTGACAATAATGTGCAACTAGACGTTAAAAAAAGCAGAAGATACTCATCAGATATCACAGTAATTACTACCATGAATCCAACACTTTCCTGGACCCACTGGAGTACTTGCTAGGCAACCTGCTGCCAAACAACGTGCAAGCTAACATAGAAGAAACGACAGCTCCAAGCTGGTCTTCAAGTCCATCTTTAAAAGGTCGGTGATATGCAGACCTACAGGCTAAAGCCTCACCTCAGTCCTGGGGCAAATTACGGTGCAAGTCTCCATGGGAACACATTTTGAGGACAGGAATACGAATCTTGGGTCCTCTGCAAGCGTCCAGAGATTTGGGGCTGCAGCCTATTATGTACAGAGCAGAGGCTGAAGAAACAAAGCTTCAGCCTCAAGAAATGAAGACAAAGGAGAGGTCTAATCTACATTCTTCCACTACGTGAAGGGGAGGTTACAGAAGACACTGACTTGCTCCTCAGATGCACATAAAAAAAAAAAAAAAAAAAAAAAAAAAAGGGTAAGGTGCCTGGGACACAAACTGTAGCTAGAAAAAAATCCTGTTAGATCAAGATGTAAAATTTCTTTACTGTGGGTGGCAAAACACAGGTTGCCCAGAGAGTATGGACATGCTGGAATCTCCACCTTAGGAATTTTCAAAGTTTGACTGGACAAGCCCCTGAGCAAGTTAATCTAATGTAGAAATTCATCTGCTTTGAAGAGGCTGGACTAGATGACCTCCAAAAGTCCTTTCTAATCTCATTTTTAGTAAGAGCTGGTAGGAACAAACTGATAAACAATGAGATGAGACTAGACTGCTGGGCAGTAAGTGACCCCAGCAAACTAACATGCCTGCCAGTGTCCATTTCTTAACCTGAAATGTTTCTGTGATATACATTAGAATAATGAGCTTCCAAAGCACAGCACTGACTCATTTAAAAAACCTAGTAGCTGTTAAAGGAATAGGGTGGTATTATGAATGTTATGAGCTGGAGACAGAAGCAATACTGAGTGAGAGATGTGCTTAAGGGTTTTGACAGTGAAGGCAAGTGGTTTGTTTGATGCAACAGAAGTGAGAAGCGCGTAATAACGCTGTGGTTAAACGAACAGAGATGATGCAGAAGAAACATGCGGCTGCAAAAATGCATAAAATTCAGACTCAGTCAAAATCTTTTGAGATGGGCAAGAGGACAGATACAGGATTCTTGCTTTCAAAATCCTCACTTGCGTAAGCTGAATTTGTATACATCTTAGAAGCTCTGTGACATTCAGCTAGAATGAGTGGTATCAGCCGATTCTGTGCTACATGATATGATTTAACTTGACACATCTTGACAATTCATCACAAATCTGAGAGACCGTGTTTCTACTTGAGGGCAACAACTGCCTGAGGCTACTACATGTAGTTCTGCAAGGACAGTCAGTATCCTCGAAGTACTGTAAAATCTTAAACAGTATTTACACTACTCTAGTTAATGCAATTCTCCTGCTCATTTTAATAGTAAAATTTATATGCTTAATCTACTTTGTTGTAACAAGTAAATTCTGGTGGTTCTGTTTATCAAAGTATGTATAGTAAAACACATGCACTATGCACAGACAACTAAGTTGAACTTCTTTTAGAAATAAATTTATTTTTAGAACAATTTCATATAATTAACTCTAATAAAAGTTGCTCTTAAGACAGAACCCTAAGGAGGGTTCACCTACTCTGCTCAAAGTAATTTTGTCTAAAACGACTGCCCTTTCTGACGACTCAGCTGGACACCACCACTGTTGACCAACTTCTGCAGCCCTCAGCCTTTCCGTGATTTTTGATAAAATACTGAATTTTAAAGTTGTTTGTTCTCGTATGCATCTTATGATCAAACACTGAGTGGCTATGGACTCTCAAAAGCATCCCAGACTGCTTAATAAAATAATGCTGACCTATGAATTTTCTGATATAAATAACGGGGGTAGGTAAAAGGGAACGTTTTCTACATATCTGAAGTGGAACTGTAAATGTAATGGCACTTAGTCAGTTCTGGGTTTTTAGTAATAAAGGTACCATTATCTTTTGTGTCAGTGACAGACTGGGTCGATGACCAGAGAGAAGACAGAGTAGGAGGTGTGGAACCAGTGAGTGATTTCCAGATAGGCAAGAGGAGCTAGCTGAACCTGACAGAGATCTGAGTGCTGGGAGAGGCCAGAAAAAGACAAGGAAGTCAGTGGATATTCGGGTGCAATGGAAAAGCTCTACAGTATTTCAGAAGCATCTGGCTGCTGAAGGGAAAGTAGGAGGATCATGGGTACCTCTGAAGTGTAAAGGGACACAAGGAAAGGTAAAACAAATAGTGTGTTATGGTGAGGAGCTTCACGGATAAACTTGAGTAGGAATAGAATTAACTCTTCTCTTACATCATCTTTCTGTCCCATGGTCTCTTCACATCCCAGTAACTACAGAACTGTCATCTTGACTTCTCACCTTCTTTTTAGATTCCCCCCCCACCTCGATTTTCCTCAGCAAAGACTAGAATATCAGGGAGAACAGATGAATTAAGTCTGATGACTGTTATCAGGTTAGGAGACTTGCTAGATTGGGCAGCAGCTTAACCAGAAGAACTACAGAGAGAAAAGTTCAGGCTAAGCTGCAGTCGTTGGAAGTACTAGAGGTATAAGCAGAATTGTATTTAGGTTTACTGTAAGGATAAAGGAGGACAGTTTTTCTGGGATGACTTTGCTAGATTTATTTTTCCAAATCTTGTTAATTTGTTTTGCTATTTTTACTATTTTTCTAATATTAACTCTGATATTGATGCCATTTTAGAAACAAATGTCAAGTATCAAGAGCAAATACAAGACATTTTCTGAACAGTCTGCTGAGAGCTGCACTTCAAAAAAAAAAAAAAAAGTGTTCACAGGGCCCCATTTGGAATCTCGACGAACCTACAAAATGGGTAAACAGGGTAAAACCCCAGTTATTCTCATTTACTGTTTATATCACAGAGAACTGAAAGGGATTGTCATGAAGACTTCAACCAGGCACTGTGAATCCTGAACGCACGGACTGCATGCCCTCAGGACATGCTGTGAAACAGCCTAGCAGAAGTCAGTTACCAGAGCTGATCTCTCCCTTGTATATCTTTAAAATCACCTCAGACATGGCAGCATGCTCTGCCTTGTATGTCCGAATCTCATCTGAGATCGGTACTATCTTTCCTATCAGCAAAATGCTGCAAAAAACTTGCACTGAAGACATCCTGCAGTTTTTTGTTATTGGGGAGCAAGGCTCAAACAGTAAGGATGTCCACTAGGACTATACTCAACAAGTTCATGACAGACTTCCCCTTCTGCTTAAACCACTGGCCCTTTCTTGCTATTTTGTCAATATAAATTAAAAATGCCAGTGTTCTGATCCTAAGTCCTGCTTGAATTAGATACAAATTCCTTTATATGAGCAAAAGGGGATTTGTGTCTGCTTACTGGTAAATGCCCTCTTAATTACAAATCCGCTGTGACAATGGGAAAAGAAAACAAAACAGAACCGTTCCATTTACGCAAAGCATACAGGAAAAAAAAACCCACAACCCCAGGATTTTTCTTGTACCTTTTTAGCCAATCATCAGAGAAATTAGAACATCTTCACCAAAATATTATTAAAACTATTACAGCAGCTGAGGCAATTTCTTGCTACATACCTCTACAGAAGACACAGCAAAACGACAGAACATTGACATGTGATTGACCCATGTAGTTAAATACGTTTCCCCCATAAAATTAAAAGCTCCAATTCCTTTTTATATTTAGACGTTTTCAGTGAATATTCATGCTTTTGCACCAGGAAGATGTAATGTGGCAGGACACAAGGAAGAAAAAAGCACACGTGTATGTTTATAAATACAAAAATCCCTATTTTTTCAACCTTCCATTCCTTTTACAGGTAATTCTGCCTGTTGTACATTCCAAGACATTGCTGGAGAATAGAGATTCCTGTATAGCGGCATTACTTTCTGAGGTCAACACATATCTCCCTAACCCAGTGCTGCCTTCAAGGTAATTTTGTCCACACTTTTCTATGTGTTTAAAAACACAATTCATGCCTGTATTTGAGATGAACATATAAATAAGCAGTTATTTCAAAAGCCCTGCAAGGCTTCTTTTCAATAATGATGTAATTTTAAAACAGTTAGAAAGCTTGAGGAAAAAAGTTTTTTCTTATTCAGAGGAAAAACGAGTGCATTTGGGCACTAGATCAATAATGTATCCAAGCCTGCTTAATAGCTACTTGCTCAGTTTCTGTAAAATACAGGTGTGAAAAACAGTAACTCCAGAAGCCAGACAGGAGCTCTGATTGCTTAAAGAATTGTAACCAGCCTTTCTTAAGACAACTGTGAGTCATATACGCTGGTTGTACCCTAATGTAGTTGTTTATAAGTGCTTCAGAGTTCCTTGTAACATGAAACTTTCTTTAATGTTAAAACTTTGTAAGATCTGTTTTATTTGGGGTGAACCAATTGGTTCACAGGCCAAGATTTAAAACTAAAACAGAGTGCACAGTACCTGCTTCCCAGACAGACCCTATGTCCCAAATCTAAAATAGCCTCCTCTTCACTACAAGTATGCTTGTTCAGATGCCAGCTCTGTTCTAATCTTTCGTTTAGATACCACCCATCAATACAATAAAACAACGTCACACACAATATAGTCTAAGCAGCAAGTTAATTGACTGCTCTGTGTTTATACAGATTCTTTCCAGGAATTACGTTCACTTAAAAGCTCAATTTAAATGAAGAAAACTCATTCATTGCTAAGAAAGAAGCTCTTCCTTTAAAATAGTATATTCCCACACAGCAGGACGGATCTCTCACAGCTGCAAAAGTGGAAGCTCAAAACCAAAACGAACTTGGATCTTGAAACCAGTATGCATTATGTTTTGGACTGAGTTTTCAAGTCAGGAATGGTCTTTGTACAGCTGTAGCATGTCAGATGTCAGGCACCTAAGACTACAAAGTTGTACTTACGTACAACTAAGTGAACATTACAGCATTTAAACACATCTTCAGCACTTAAATACATCGCACACATTGCACTGTCAGACAGCAGAACACCCTATAAATGAGAGTTAAGTAATTCAAAATGGGATCTACACAAAACAAAATGCTCATCATGAAGTCATATATGACAGCCAGTAGGAAAAACTACGAACAAAGGAATCTTTGTATCTTGTCCTCACCCAGGAAACAGAAGCCTTTCAAAAGCTGAACCAAGAACTGAAATCCTCCTTTCCCTTCTCCATAACATAACCGACCAAACAGTCATCACGCTGGCAGAATTTGGGACAAGTCTGACTTCAGCGCACAGAAATGTAAACCCGCATCTCTTGCCACCTCTCACTAATAAATGTCGTAACTGCTCGGCTACAGCATACGTTGGGTGTGAGGACTATAGAAATGATGGCTTTGTGGAAAGCAGAGAAACCTCATACTCATCTTCCTGTCCCCAAACTATCCCATGAATATTTAACAGACAAATATACATGAAGTTTTTGGAAGAGCAATTGGAATCCCTAAATGCTAGCCAAGCAAATTTCTCTTCTGCACAGGAAAGTATCCACAGGATGGTGTTAAAGCATCTCCCACAATTCCTAATAATTTACAGCCTAATACTCTGGAAGGTGAAAATTCAGTTTAAACTCCCTCCAGCCAAAGCAACCAGAAGTTCTGTTATCTTGAGTGAATCCCTAAGATACTAAAAAACCAAACAAACCCTGTTCCTTACAGTTCTGCACAGCAGGCATTCAAATGAGATGCAGACAGGCACTTTGGATAGATTCTGACCCAATAGGGTGCCCTGAAAATGCCTAGCCTCTTTGAACAGAGGATTAATAAAGCACCTCTCATGCATATTCAAAGAAGGATGGTAAGTGACAGGCACAAGGGAACGGTTTCCCAGGCTTTGCTCATTTCTGCATAGGCCAGAAGAACATTTTTCTGATCAACCACTGGGGAAGCCAGCAGAGCCAAGCCAAGTTGGTATTTCTTGAGAAAGTGAGGAATGGAGCTGCAGCTACATGCTGAACACAGATAGAAAACATCAGCAGACCCACTGAGACCTTCTTTGTTTCTCAGCTTCACTGAGTGCCTTTACCGTTGAAGCCATGGCAATACAGGAACAATATCCTTGATCTTTTGCCTTTACCACTACAGCCCCCTAAAGATAATAAAACTACAATCCAGTTCATTTTCAGCAAAGTAAAATTCAGGCAAGAAATCTCTAACAAACTCATTTCTAGCAGCAACAACTTTCAGAGAACAGACAGAATGAAACTGCCAGGAACATCCTATGTTATCCCCCAACAAGCAACAATTGTGGTGGAGTCCAAACAGGAATAGAGAGCCACACTTCCAACAGAGCAAATGCCTGTTATCTGCTGCCTCTACCTCTGTCTGTCAGGACCAAAGCTTATTGCAAAAATCATAGTATTTTTGCAGAATTTTTATATAATATAATATAACCAGTTTTGCATACTCAGACCTGATTATCATGTTTAAACCACTGATGCTGCTACAAACTTCCAGCAATAGATTTTTGCTCTTGCTCAATTACTTTTCCATCTGCCAAGTGTAAGTTTTCTATGACAACGATTTATAGGACTGTTCACTGCAGCAAGGTTCACCATCAAGTTTCAGTAACCTTATGTCACGTAACACATAAAAAGTTTAAAGAAAGCTGGGACAATATGTGCTACATAAAATCACAGTAGCCATATGCAGATATGTCTACCTGCAGAGGACATGCCTATGAATGTTCAGTAGGATAAGAATTGTTTCAGATTAGGTTCTGCAGGTCCCTTCTGCAAGACTCAAAAAAAAGCAGAGGCATCTGCCTCTCTGATCAAATAAGGAAGCTAAGCCGTAATATGCTACTTCAGTTGGTTACTCATTACACTGGTCCTAACTTCTGCTGAGCAATCACTCACTGGCCTTCACTGAAGTCATCCTGAAGTATTTTTCTTAATGACCTGAGGCACACACATTGATACTTTATGCCACCATTACTCCCATTACCTTCTGTCTGAATAATGAGCTATTTTAATACCAACATTAGCTTGGTTTTAGTTTAGTATATTACTGTTGCATAATACAGTATAATACAGGTCAGGATAATACAGACACACACACACACTCAGATGCCAAGATGACCTTGAAAAATTAAAGCTTTCGAAAGCACTCATTGAGATTAAATAAAAATTAATGCAAGGTAATACATTTGGAGGAAAACAGAAATCAGCTTAGGTAACAAATGACTCAAATGCAGAAATTTTACTATTTGCCTGAGTAGCTTCTGATCTAACAAATACAAAATGTCAGAATCTTTTATTTCTTCAGTGTTCAAGCACAACTACAGGCTGGGCAGACTGGATTGAGAGCAGCCCTGAGAAGGACTCAGGGGTGTTGGGTGACAAAAAGCTCAACATGAGCCAGGAATGTCTGCCTTCAGCCCAGAAAGCCAACCGTATCCTGGGCTGTGTCCGAAGGAGTGTGGCCACAGGTCGAGGGAAGTGATTTTCCCCCTCTACTCCAGTCTTGTGAGATCCCACTTGGAGTACTGCGTTCAGCTCTGCAGCTCCGAACACAAGAAGAGAGGCTGAGAGAGTTGGGCTTGTTATAGAATCATAGAATAGTTAGGCTTAGAAAGGACCTTAAGATCATCTAGTTCCAACTCCCCTGCCATGGAGAAAAGGCGGCTCCAGGGAGACCTTAGAGAAGCCTTTCAGTACCTAAAGGGGACGTAGAAGAAGTGTGGAGAGTGTCTTTTTAAAAGGGCTGTAGTGACAAGACAAAGGGAAATGGCTTTAAACTTAAAGAGGATAGATTCACATTAGATATTAGGAAAAAAATCTTCACTTTTTCACTGTGACTCCCAATGTGTCATGAGGGTGGTGACACACTGGAACAGGTTGTCTAGAGAAGCTGTGGATGCCCATCCCTGGTAACGCTCAAGGACAAACTAGATGGGGCTTTGAGCAACCTGCTCAGACAGCAAAGCTGTCTGTTCTGGGACACTTAATTCTTTACAACTACATATAGCAGCATGATACAGTTCTGATGAAACTAACAGTGAATAATGTGATGTAAAAATGCGTCTGAATGCGTACTGCCAGACATATGCTCTGTACAGTATGTTTTATGACTGACAGCATGATATGGTACAAGCAGAAAAAGAGATGAGACAGTACTACAGGTTTAAATCAGGGTAATTTTGTTACTTTTTCCCTTTCATTGGGAGAAGAAATAAAGTGCTAAAAAACGTGCAAAACTCCCAACCAACCAAATGAATAAAAGGAGGCAAAGAAAAAAACATAAATTAAGGATGAGGTGAGTATCTCCAGGGAGGAGCCTCGAACCCCGCAGCGAGGGGAAACCCCGCGTCCAGGAGCCCCAGTTCCGAGCGCCGGGAGCCCCCGCGGGAGCCTCGAGCCCCCGCCAGGCCCCGCCCAGGAGCCTCAGCTCCGCTTCCGCGCGCAGGGACTCACCGGGGGCGGTGCCGGGAGGGAGGCACCGCCCGAGCGGGGAGAACCCGCCCCGGGGAGGGCGGGAGCAGCGCGGGGCGCGGCCCTTGGCGCCGGCAGCGCGGGCGGGGCGGGGAGCGCTCGGCTCCGGGCAGGGCCCGCTCCGGGAGCTCTGCTCCGGCTGCCCCGGCGGTGGCAGCGGCGGCACCGGAGAGAGCCGAGGGGAGGGGAGGCTGCGGCGCAGAGTTCGGGGTGCACAAAGTGCCTCCGCTGGTCTCTGGGGGCGAGGGTGCACAACGGGCAGGGCTGCGCTCGGTGCGCCCTGGTGGAGGTCCTCTGCAGCAGGGGCTGAGCTGCAGGACACTGTTAGTAGGCTAAAAGATGTCAGGGGAGCTGAGAGGGAGCTGGACTGTTTGTCCCAGGCCCAAACTGTGCAGGAGCCACAAGTGTCCACCATGGTGCATAGAGAAAAGGAGGAGGGCATTAATCCAGGAAGCTGGGAGCTAGTAACAGAAATAAAAACAACAAAAAAAGGAGGAAGAGGACACTTAAAAGTAAGGGGCTTCCTCCAAAATCTGATGTCCCCACCCAGAACCGCTTTGCAGTTCTGCAGGGCGCTAACGAGGAAACTCGCAACTTGCCAAATGAACATGCTGCTGATGCACCAGTAAAGAGGATCACTACTGGTGCCTCCAGGAAAAAGCAGCGGTTCATACTAGCAGGTGACTCTACTTTGAAGAGCACAGAGGCACCCATCTGTTGTCCTGACCCAGCCTCGAGGAAGGTGTGTTGCCTACCAGGGGCTCGGATCAGGGATGTTGCTGAGAGGCTGCCTGGTCTAGTAAGTCCCACTGACTCTTACCCACTTCTAGTGGTCCATGTGGGTGCTACTGATATAGAGAGCAGTAGCCTGGAGAACATTAAGAAGGACTACAGAGCCCTGAGAAAAGTGGCTGGGGGGCTCTGGAGCTCAAGTAGTTTTTTCATCTATCCTCCAGGTCAGAGAAGAGGACCTTAAAAAGGCCAGGTGGATTTGGCAGGTTATTAAATGGTTAGAACAGTGGTGCCATAGTCAGGAGTTTGGTTATTTAGAACATGGGACTCGATGTGGGAGGCCAGGACTACTGGAGGCTGGTGGATCTGGTCTGACAAAGAAGGGGAAGAGCTGCTTTGGTAGGAGACTTGCCAGGCTGGTCAACGCAGCTTTAAAACAGATGTGTTGGGGGAGGGGAGCACTGATCCATCCCAACACTCCCAGCCAGTGGCCAGCACCTGTACTAAGTGCTTGGAGCGATGCAGAGGCATTTCAGCTGCTCCAGCCAATGAGTCAGCTTCATCTGGAGCTCGACTCAGATGGCTCTATACGAACACCCATAGCGTGGGGAATAAACAAGAGGAATTAGAGATGTGTGCATGGCTACAGGGATATGATATCACTGCCATCACAGAAACAGGGTGGGATGGCTCCTGTGACTGGAGTGTTGAAATCAAAGGTTACAGGCTCTTTGGTAAAGACAGGCGCGGCAGACGGGGAGGGGGAGCTGCTATTTATGTCAGTGATAGGCTGGAGTGTATGGAACTCTATCTGGGGACAGGTGATCAGTCAACAGAGAGTTTGTGGGTCAGGGTCAAAAGGAGAACAGCGATGGGGGACATCACTGTGGGCGTCTGTTACAGGCTGCCTGATCAGGAGGACTCTGTGGATGAAGCACTTTATAGACAGACAGGAGCAGCCGCATGCTCACAGGCCCTTGTCCTCATGGGGGACTTCAACCATCCTGATATCTGTTGGAGGGACGGTACGGCCCGGCACAAGCAATCCAGGAGGTTCCTTGACTGTATGGAGGACAACTTCCTCTTGCAAGTAATAGAGGAGCCGACAAGGAGAGGTGCTATGCCTGACCTCGTGCTCACCAGCAGGGAGGGGCTGGTTGGGAACATGATGATCCAGGGCAGCCTTGGCTGCAGCGATCATGAGATGTTTGAGGCCCTCAAGGCAGTGAGAAAGGGCACACAGCAAGCTCACTGCCCTGGACTTCAAGAAAGCAGACTTTGGTCTCTTCAGAAACCTGCTCAGTAAGGTTCCGTGGGATAAAGCCCTCGAGGGCAGGGGGGCCCAAGAATTCTGGCTGATATTCAAGGATCACCTGCTCCAAACTCAGGAGTGTTGCATCCTAACAAGAAGGAAATGGGGCAAGAAGGCCATGAAGCCTCCATGGATGGATAAGGAGCTGCTGAAAAAACTTCGAAGGAAAAAAGAAGCTTATAGAAGGTGGAGGCGAGGACAGGCGGCCTGGGAAGAATACATGGATATTGTCCGGGAAGCTAGGGACCAGATCAGGAAAGCTAAGGCCCAGTCAGAATTGAGTCTGGTAAGGGATGTGAAAGGCAACAGGAAGGGCTTCTATAGGTATATAGCAAATGAAAGACAGACTAGGGATAACACGGACCCTCTCCAGAAGCTACTGGGAGAACTGGCTACCCTGGGAGAAGGCTGAGGTTCTTAATGATTTCTTTGCCTCAGTCTTCACTGGCAAGTGCTCTGACCACATCACCCAAGTCTTGGAAGGCAGATGCAGGGACTCTGAGAATGAAGACCTTAGGCCCACTGTAGGAGAGGATCAGGTTCGAGATCATCTTGAGAACCTGAATGTGTACAAGTCCATGGGACCTGATGAAATCCATCCATGGGTCCTGAAGGAGCTGGCGAATGAAGTTGCTAAGCCACTATCTGTCATATTAGAAAAATCATGGCAGTCAGCTGGAGTTCCTGACGACTGGAAAAAGGGTAATGTAATCCCCATTTTCAAGAAGGGGAATATGGAAGACCCAGGGAACAATAGACCAGTCAGTTTCACCTCTGTGCCTGGCAAAATCTTGGGAGCAGATTCTCCTGGAAAGCATGCTAAGGCACATGAAAAACAACGAGGTGGTTGGTGACAGCCAACATGGCTTCACTAAGGGGAAATCCTGCCTGACCAATTTGGTGGCCTTCTATGATGGGGCTACGGAACTCATGGACAGGGGCAAAGTGGTTGACATCATCTACCTGGACTTGTGCAAAGTGTCTGACACTGTCCCACAGCACATCCTTGTCTCTAAACTGGAGACATCAATTTGATGGATGGACCACTCGGTGGATAAAGAACTGGCTCGATGGCTGCATGCAAAGAGTTGTGGTCAACAACACAATGTCCAATTGGAGACCAGTAACGAGTGGTGTCCCTCAGGGCTTGGTGTTGGGACCGATCCTGTTCAATATCTTTGCCAGTGACAAAGACAGTGGGATTGAGTGCGCTCTCAGCAAGTTTGCTGATGACACTAAGCTGTGTGGTCCGGTGGATGCCATCCAGAGGGACCTTGACACACTTGTGAGGTGGGCCAATGCCAACCTCATGAAGTTCAGTCAAGCCAAGTGCAGGGTCCTACACCTGGGTCAGGGCAATCCCAGGCACAGCTACAGGTTGGACGGAGAAGAGATTCAGAGCAGCCCTGCAGAGAAGGACTTGGGGTGTTGGTTGACGAGAAGCTTAACATGAGCCAGCAGTGTGTGCTCGCAGCCCAGAAAGCCAACTGTGTCCTGGGCTGCATCAAAAGCAGCGTGACCAGCAGGTCGAAGGAGGTGATCCTGCCCCTCTACTCTGTTCTCCTGAGACCCCACTTGGGAGTATTGTGGGCAGTTTTGTGTCCTCAACATCAGAAGCACATGGAGCTGTTGGAGCAAGTCCAGAGGAGGGCCACAAGGACCATAAGGGGGCTCAATAACCTCCCAATAGAAGACAGGCTGAGGAAGTGGGGGCTGTTCAGCGTGGAGAAGAGAAGGCTGCGTGGAGATCTCACAGCAGCCTTCTACTATCTGAAGGGAGCCTACAAAGACGCTGGAGGGACTCTTCATTAGGGGCTGTAGTGACAGGACAAGGGGTAACGGGTCCAAACTTAAACACGGGAAGTTTAGATCAGATATAAGGAAGAAGTTCTTTACTGTGAGGGTGGTGAAGCACTAGAATAGGCTGCCCAAAGAAGTCATAAATGCTCCATCCCTGGCAGTGTTCAAGGCCAGGCTGGACAGAGTCCTGGGTGACATGGTCTAGTTTGAGGTGTCCCTGCCCATAGCAGGGGGGTTGGAACTAGAAGATCTTAAGGTCCTTTCCAACCCTAACTATTCTATGATTCTATGACAAGCATAGTTCAAAACCTCCCTTTCAACATTTCAGTACTACTAGCTAGTGTGCCAACACTAAGTACATTAGCTTAGCCACTCAATTTTGTAAAGATGCTGTCACCTGACATTAAAAATCTCTGTATTTCCTGCTGTAACAATATAAAAATGGCCTCCAATATTTATGAATATCGAAATCTCTTTTTTTGCATAATTACCTTGTGAAGTCAGTCATCTCCATCATAATCACACACATCCTCTTGGCCAAAACAATGATGTCATTGCTAGTATCGTCCCATATTTCAATCTCTGCATCAAGCTTACTCTTGACTTTTTTGAAGTCAGCCACTTGCTCAGCTATCTTTTCCTTTTCGGCCTCTGGCAGTTGAGTCATCTTTGCCTGAAACATAAAATAATTTGATTTGCAAAACTTCCAGGTCTGGGTATTTTTTTTTTTTTTTTAAAACAAAATCTCTGGGTATTATTAAATATATAGTTTAAACACATTGTGGCCTGAGCCAACTGTTCAAGACTGAGCACTTCTGAGTTTTAAGATCTATATGCTATCACTCGGTTGAGCCAAATAAATTACTTCCATGTAACAGGGACTGTGGTGTCTGTGAAACCATTAGTAACAAGTAGACAGGGGCTAAGATATTATGTGGCCGTACGGCACTCCTGGCCTTTCATAATACCTCTGCCACAGGAAGCAAGATCTTTTGGCCTGTTGGTCTTGATGGCTCTACTGCATACTGAGCACCTTCTCCCTGAAGTGGTCCATCTCTCGCACAGTTACATACAGCAACTATTAACACACTGTAATTTTGCTGCAATTAAACAATAAATACTCTTGTTTATAAAATATCATCTACCATCCATAATATGGAAAGTTTAAGGCAGTGGCGGAATTACTTGCAGTTAATACAACAAGTAAGCAGTTTAATATGTAATGCCAAAGGTTTTCAAGCCATGCCATTTCACAGGTTTTATTTATGCTGGAATCACTCTGTCTCAAGGTTAATTTTCCCATTTACATGAATCACAGGAAATCACAGGTCTCCCAAAGTATAACTATGTTATAACTGCAGTCACAGAATTAGAAATTATAACTATTTTAAGGAATCGTTTTCCTCTTTCGTTAAAAATAAATCAAAACAAAACAAAATCAGACCAGAGAAGATACATCTTCCTCACGGCTGTAAGATAAACTTGCTGGGAAAGGTGTGAAACAGACAAAAATAAGAGTTGGGCTAGAGAGTCAAGAGAACTTTCTATAATTTATATTTACTGATTGGTGGAACAGCTTCAATACTGGTTTGAGTTCAAGAACACAGGCCTAAATCTGGAAACCACAAGAAATGTGACATTTTAATAAGGGAACTGTGACATACAATATCCACCTATGTACCAACAATAATGAGTTTCAGGTGGAATAAGACACATTATCCACTGGAACAAAGAGACAAAGGAAACTACAATTACGACCTTGACTTTTCTTTCATTTTCCTCATACAGCTTTAAAACCAAGTACAGCAACAAAACAATTGTATACACAGCTTTTTAAGCACAGATATGATTTTGTACCGGAATAGACAACATAATGGTAAATGTGAAATAAAGACCTAAACTGAATGACTGTTATTATATAAGTGCAGTTTTATTTTGTCCACCAAGAGAAAATTATTTTTTCATTACTTCTAAGACAAAACTTTTTTTTTTTTTATTGCAGTAGCAGAGTTAAAACTAGGTGAGAAGTTATATTTTTCTTCCTTCTATTATAAAAAACACCCGGTATATATATTTTTCTTTAAATTCTCTGAATTAACTCTTTAAAAGGCTATTTATCCTGGGTAGCTGGGAGTCTCCAACACTGGGGTTATTTGCATTATCCCACTTGCAATTTGAAATTGATATTTCTTTTCATTTTAGACCCTTCTAAGATTCAGTCAATTTGCTATCACAGACACTGGAATTTTAAGGTCAGAACAAATTGTCCACATAATGATAAAAATAGAGGACATACAGGGAGCACACACTTCAAGATTCTGACTCTTCTCTCACTGGAGTATTACAATGAGACCCTAACCCAATAACTGGCCCTGGCCTTTTGCCTACCTTTGTCCCTGGCTACACTCTAATGAATTGACTTTCATATGAACTTATGATTATTCTCTCCAGGTGTTAGAGTGACACAATTTTTTTAATTTTTTTTTTTTCCTGATCTGTCCAGATCCACACCACCAAAATGCTTACCACTTACAGGAAGGCAGGAAGAAAGAAAAGCAACAGAAAAAAGTACAGCAGATTCAAGCAATTGTCTGTGTTATCAAAAACTCCTTCCGTCTGAGACAGAGGCAAGCCAGATATCCTTTTCAAATGGAAGAACCTCCTTTACAAAATTATTTCACACTGCCTGCTTTGTTGGTGGTTGTGTGTCATATAACTACAGAGAACAAAAGAGAAAAACTGTGTTCTTCAATTTTGTAGGTTAAAAAGAAAACAAACCCTACTCTCCTGATGGAGTACATGAAAAACGTTTCAGAGCTTTCACAAGCAAGAACACAGAATAACATGCTCTTCACATACTGTAGCTATAGGATAATGGCATAGATCCCAAAAGACCTTATTCATGTCCCTGCTTTGCCTCAGTTGAGAGCTAAGCTCTTCATTCCACCACAGACTCATCAGCCACAAGAAGCCATCTCACCTATGTTCTTGTTCCCTTGCTGCAAAGTCAGCTGATCAATTGGTGGAAGGGAACAAGATCCCTCCAAATCACTCAAAGGACAGTAATGGATTTCAATCAAACTACTTCAAAACAGTTCTAACTGTAACATTTAATTGTTTTTCCTGTATGATCTTTATAGATCATTGTCATAAAATACATGCATATCAGCTGAGCCTATTTAATCAGGAAGGTGAGCATAAAATAGGCACTTACACAGACAACTATACAGATGGGTTTTGAATGCCAGTATGCAAGTACATTACTTGAATACAGCAGAGTCTCAAAAGTGATACTCTTTAAACTAGCAAAATGCGTCCACTGCCTTTCACAAAGCAACCTACTTTTTCTACTCAGTGAACAGTTGTTTAAGTTTGGATAAAGAGGTAAAATAGAGAACAGTGGATATTCAGCAATTCATCACAAATTGAATACACAGGATCTTCCCTAGAGATGAATTATGTGGGCGTGTGATACTCACAGTTGGAAGAAGCTGAATTTCTTTTGTAAAGTTTACTACCAGCTGACTTCTTCCAATTTTAAGAATTGTAGCACGCCTGCTGAGTCCAGCATTCTTTGAACTTGTTCAAAGTGCCCCATTTATGCTGCCATGTCAGTTCCTGTATGTTTTTAGATACAATATAATTGGATAAAAAGCATTTCTGTTCTTGTCATTTCCAAGTGGATTATGTTATGAGCTAAAACATTTTGCATCTTCTTCAATATGTGCACCTAACCTGTAGCAATAACTCTGAAATTAAGCTAAGATGTTCTCTTCACTAACTTAGTAACTTAAAAACTTAAAATAAACGTCTTTAAAGTCTAAAAATTAACTGGGCAAATTCTTACTTGACCTTCTATTCAATGCAAAATCACATGATAATAAGCCACTAACTACCCTCACTGGAATTACACTGATCATGATGGCATAAATTTCCTCAAGCAAAATTACTGTGTGATAAGCTTGCAGAGTAACTACACAAATTAGACACAACAACCAGAAGATTTAACTTTCAGCTGAGAAAAACTGCATTAGTCCCTGGATCCACAAGGTACTTGTTTTTATTGTAACTAAGGATTTGATCCTATGGGTATTCTTCAAGGATATAAAACCACCCTACAAATAATAATCAGTATTGCTATCCAGTTTAATTACTGAGAGATCTCACAGCACATTGCCCCAGTTAATCTGCATCCCATGGTGTGGGATGATGCCATAAGCACTATCATATTCATTTTCTGAGGGAAAGATCAAAGAAGTAACATTTCCAAGATCACCTACTGCAGAGCCAGGAACATAAATATAAGGTCAAATCTCAGTCCTGCTATCTCACCACTAACCTATAGTCTCTCTACATAGAGATTCTGAAGAATTTATAATTAACAATATATGAGTTTTTCTTACATAAAGAAAATGAGATCTGCTAGTTAAGATGTTGCATTTATTACAAGTTGCATATGCACATCACATCTGGTTCTACAGGCTATATATTGTGATATAAAGAGAACGAAAAAACACATTTTCATAAAGCACTAGTTCCCTGTTGGAGCAGTGAGAGATGTGGCAGGAGAAAAATATGACACTCTTGACAAAGGAAGAGGAATCCAGAGCGCTGTTATGCAAACTAGTAATTGAGACAGATACATATAAATAAATTGAATTACTATAGTGAAAATGCCCAAAAGAAAGAACTTAAAAAGGAAAAAAGGTTACTCTGCAATCTTGCCATATCACTTCTGGAACACTGTCGTTCTTAGTGTTATCACTGCATGCAAAAGCCTTGCAATAGTACAGACATCTACTGCAGAACAAAAACCAAAACAATCCCTATCTAAAACCTTAAAATCTGTCTTCCCTATACAGATTCTTTATATTGCTAAACAGGTTCTAGGTATAAATCTTCAAATACCATTACCAAAAAACAGTCCAAAAAAAGAGGCCTTAAGCCGTTGTTCATGCTTGCTGCAGCAGTAAATACATTTCTTCAAACACTTCTATAAGAAAAATGTCCATGAAGGTTTTGTCAATATGTTGACTTAGGCTGAGAGGACATGTACCTTCTTTAATCCAAGCTATAATTTTCTATTAATTTTGGGCGTAATGCACCAGTTATGGCCCTGATATAATCTGAAATATAGGAAAAATTTTCCCAAGATACAGAATCAGGCATTAAGCAATGACTGCTATCTAGATACTCTAATAAGGAACATTTACAGTAACTGTATTATTTTGAGGAGAAATGGAAGAAAAAAATAGAAATGTACATCCCATACTGTTCAAATACTGTTGCTGGACTTTTTTCAGATGTATTAACCATAGTTTATCTATAAATAATGGTCTCTTTCACCTCCCCACCAAATTCACTGACAGTGCAGATTATTTGTTATGTGTGTAATACAAGGAAAACCATATGCCAAAGGTACCTCTCCAGAGCAATAAACTATGCTTCTGCTCTCGATACCCAGCTCCCTACCTACAACAGTCTTCAGCATTTACTTACTGTTTCATGTAGTCATCTGGAAGTATGTGTTACTTATGTGGTTTTTTTTTCCAAACCTTTAAAGTTTCATTCCCTTTAAAGTAGTACTCTGTTTTAACTGAGAAATGGAAGACTACATATGTAAACGTGATCTTTTAAAGCTTTAGTGGATCTTTTGTTACTACACTGTGATAGTAAACATCTACAAACTTCTACTTCTGTTCTCCCAGTAAGAGGAGAAACTTCAAGTGCTTTCATTATGGGATATTTATGAAAATATGCAAACACAGCATCTGTACCTGTTCCAAACAAGTTGAAAGCATCCTACGTGGTTAACATTTTGAAGGAAAACCTTTCCTTTCTTAACTACAATAGAAATTTTAGCTTGTAACGTGAGGAAAATGTGCTAACATTTCCAAAGAGTAATTTAAATTGAAAAGGGCAGCTAGTATATTTTAATTGCCAATTATTTTTATTGAGTAATAAGATTGTATTAGGTGATCTTTCCCACAGCCATATTTCTCACAGTGTTTTAAGCATCAACTGACAATTAACATATAACTGATACACACGTATGCAACACAAGTGAACAATGTTCATTTTGGGTTGGGGTTTTTTTTTATTATTATTGGGGTCTTAATAAAGAAAATATTTGGTTTTGTTGAATTAAAAACTATGTGTCCTGAAAAACAGATATGAATTAAAATGCCATTTTCTTCACATAATTCTTTTTATACTGAAAAATTTTGCTTTTTCCCAGCTAGTTCTATAATTTATAATTTCCATAATGGGAATAATACTACAATCAATCAAGTGCGAGAGATCTGTTATTGCTCTAGGTATTAAGTAAAAAAAAAAAAATGAAGTAGACATTTCTGGCCCCATGGATCTTTTCACTTCAGAAAGTTGTAAACAGAGTACAGTTTTGCTGAAACACGATTTAAAACTGAAACATAAAGAAGATTGATGTTTCCTAAATGCATTGATTTTGTACTCAGAAACCTTCTGCTATCTCAAAAATGTTTTCAGGCTCTTAAAAACAATAGGCTCTTTAAAACAAAAACAAAAAACTGTAATGTAGTGAAGTCCTTAGGTTAAATGATGATACAACAGGAAAACCTGATTAAGCACTTCCAGAAACACTGAAATTGTCAATACTGTATTAATTTCTTTACGTTTCCTTATTAATTCCCTAGTTAAGCAATCACCTATAGAATAGGTTCACACATGAACACAGCCGGAAACGTCTCTAACTCATGCACTGCAATGGCTAAGTTTCCAGATATATCCCTTTCTCTTCTGTGCATGTGGATTTTCTCATACATAGAGGTTATTTTTTCTTAATTTGCATTGCAGGCTTCAGTGGTGTAAGACCAAGACACAAAAATTTCCTTATTAACCTAGTTTCTATTAGACCAAGACACATTTATGAAACTGTAACATGGCAGAATTTCATTCATTAAGTATAAGAATTTTTCTAATTTACATGTTCACCAAATATTTACCACCTAATTACACTCTTTTACTCTTTCAGGTCATATACATCAGTTTTATGTCCTCTCCACATTTTCACTGATCTATTAAGAGTTGAAAAAGATTTTAATGATTTGCTGCATGCCTTTAAGTGGCTTTGTAGGAACAGTATCACAATTAGCACTTTTCCTGTCATCGAATTATTTTTTTAAATCAACTGGTATAATACACACCCTGTCAGTTTTCCCTTCAGTCTGGATACTTGTACGACTACGCGCATCATGATCTTCTTCAAGGTCAGATACATCTTCTAGCTCCTCGGGTGTCTGGGAAAAAAAATACAGAAATAGATTATTCTCTTTCATGGTTAGTAACTTCAGTATTCATGCCAAACGTGTATTATAATTTGGTCTAAAATAACATCTGAAAAACAAAAGCCAGTCCTGTTCTAGCAGTGCACTGGTTACTGAATGCTAATTAAAATCAACTAATCAGACAGCTTTGAGTAGTTCAAAATAGCCATGCTTTAATTAAAGCACTGACTTTTTAAAGTTGGTACTTAGGTGTCCTGGGTTCAGCTTTTATTTTTCTCCTTCTTAGTAACTGGTGCAGTGCTGTGTTTTGGCTTTAGCCTGAGAACAATGCTGGTAACACACCACTGGTTTTAGCTGTTGCTAAGTAATGCCTACTCTGATCAAAGACTTTTAAAACAGACTCTCATGTTCTGCCAGTGAGGAGGGGCACAAGAAGCTGAGAGGAAGCAGAGACAGGACACCTGACCCAAACTACCCAAAGGGGTATTCCATACCACAGTACATCATGCCCAGTATATAAACTGGGGGGAGTTACCCGGAAGGCCCAGACTGCCGCTTGGGTCAGGCTGGGTCTTGCTCAGCAGGTGGTATTGTGCATCACTTGTGTTCGTTTTTTTTTTCCCTTTCCCATTTTAGTTTTATATTCTCTCCCCTTGTTATTTCCCTTATCATTATTATTATTGGTGGTAGCAGTAGTAGTTTTGTATTATACCTTACTTACTGGTCTGTTCTTATCTCAACTTGTGGGATTTACATTCTTTCAATTCTCCTCCCCATCCTGCTGGGAGCAGGAAGGAAGAAGGGGAGGAGTGAGTGAGCAGCTGCGTAGTTCTGAGTTACTGGCTGGGCTTAAACCATGACATTAGGGAAGCTCTTTTGTATTTAAATACTGTGTTACTGCTGCTAGCAAAGGTGTATTCCAAGAAACCTTTCATGATGAGAATGCATGCCTCAAGTTTTTAGATTCAAAACATTTTTCTACTTTCTACTTTCCTACTTCCTACTTTTCTAATACTGCTTTTCACCATCCAGAAATACTCATACACCTACCCTCCCATCTTCACATTAAACACAGATGATCTTGTAGGCCCTCAAAAGGGCCTAACATTTTTCAGTTAGTGGGAGTAGGAGGCTTCAGAATCCTGCTGATTTTTATTGCTACACTGACACCAAAGAGTGCTCCAAGTCAGCCAGGCACTCTGGGAGGGAAAGAGCACCTCTCCACCAGTTTCGAATGTTTCACTTCTCAATTCTATTAAGAAGCACAAGTTCCTGCATTAAAAGAAACATTACGTGGCCCTAATTTCCTATTTGTTTACATGGCACTATTTCATACACCACTGCCTGTTCCTTTTTGTCACCTCAACTGCCAATTAAGCAACACCAGTTTATTACATGAAAATACGTGTGTGTGTGTTATGATAATCGGCTATCCTTTTCTACTGTTTGTGATGTTTACTTAGGGCAGTCTGATTTTGCCTGTAGGTGTATAGGAAGAAGATATCAATTAATGACATCAAGCTACTGCCTCATAATGGAAAGTTAATCCCAACAGCATTAGGTAAATACACTTACACTTTATTCAGTATATAAGCCTTCCACAAACCTTAAACTATTATCCTTCAGTTACTCTATATGCTGGGAAAAATGTAAATTCTGTTTTTAGCCTTCTCTCTTACATATGCTCTCCTAATTCTGTTCTTCCCTCTTTTTTTTTTTTTTTTTTTTTTAAAAACCCATAAACTCCAAAACGAGTGATTTGGGCCAACTTTTACTGTGTATACTGATGTTCTGTAATGTACCAATACTTAAAAGAATCTGTTTTGGAAACATATGTTTTGGGTACTAATATCTTCAGCCATGCCTCAGCAGCTCCATCAAAAAACACTGTCTAAGTTATGACAAGAGGAATTGTCTACATGATCCAGGTCTTCACATTTATTTCCTCTTTCCCACTTACCAAGATATTATTAAAAAAATATTCTTCATCATACGTTCTGAATTTTATTAAAAATAACTTTGTAAAAAAACCATAATGAACATGGCTGTGCAAAGGAAACTTAAAAAAAAACCAACCAACCAAAACCAAACATTAAAAGCAACTGTACTCATATTAAGAAGACACTGCACATAGGCACACCAAACTTTTGGGCTTATGAACTATTTAAAAAATGGTACTTGTTCTGATGATGCAATAGGGAAACTCAAATTTATTAAGTACACTAACATTTTAAAGAACCAAAAATACGTAAAACTAGACTCCATACATAACTGGTGACAGATCTGCTGCTGAATGACCTACTACCAGCTTGACATCTAGACTTCCCACTAGAGAGAAATCCTGATGTTCTTAGTTTCCCAAAAGCCTGATATGTGAAGAGAGACATGACAAGAGAAGGACTATCAGATAACCTTACCAAAAGTGAGGCAGAAAAAAACCCTGGTCAATTCTTTCACCGTTTTTTCAATCATGTCAAACGTAATTTTTTAAATCCAGAACTGCTACATGTTCTCACTGCCTTTTTTTTTTACTGTCAAATTATTTATAAACAAGATCTGTTGAGAGGGACACTGCAGGGTTCTGTTATCTTATTTCTAGGTCCATAGCATAGTAATGGCACTACTTAAACTAAACAAATCCACCTGCATATATTGGTAGCATTTGGGAAAGCACCTGTGTGGCCAG
This sequence comes from Strigops habroptila, assembly GCF_004027225.2. Lineage (NCBI taxonomy): Eukaryota > Metazoa > Chordata > Aves > Psittaciformes > Psittacidae > Strigops > Strigops habroptila. Next base: position 36,065,669 of record NC_044281.2, read on the forward strand.
AGGGTGGTATATAACCCACGAGAATTCCAACATCAGCCTTGAATAAAGGTTCAAATAGCACTCCATTACTTCAAGAGCACACAGATTTCTTTCACTGAAGAAAACAATACTTCCTATGAGGTAACATTGTAAGAAATAAGGAACTCAAAGCTGGTGCACATGCTGGAAGAAATATAATGCTGGTGATGAAAAATACACCTAGACTTCCTCAAGAAAACAGGTAATCAGTTTGGGGGGCAAAGATGAGCATAATGGTACGCTGGTAAAGCAGGAAAAGGAAAATTTATTTTCAGGCAAAGACTAGCAATGTGATGAAGTCTCTCAGCTTTACTCCTGGAATTAGAGACAGTAAGAATTCCACATTAGCCAAAAGCTACTTTCATGAAAAGTTGTTTGAAAACCTGCAGCGTGGAAGGAAAGTCACGTTTTGTTGTGGGTGGATATCCATAAAATAAAAAAACCCCTACCACAAACTCACTTAAATTGAAACACTTAAACACACTCTTTTTAGAGGAACAATAACAGAAAGGGTATTAAAACAGAGTAACTTTAGCTTCTCAGGATTACACTGGCCTTGAGGCAGTTAATAATAGCCTTGATTCAGTGAGAGGTTTATAGAAAAAAGAAATCTCTTTCTTTTTAAAGGTACATGATACCTGGTTACGACATAAAGAAATATATTGTGATTCTTAGGTTTTTCTAAATATTAGTTACAATTCCCCCCCCCACCCCCCCAGTGATCATAAAGTTGGATTCACAGTAGTAGGGCACCATTCCTTCCTGGGTGAACACATACTTGGGAATGTTTGACCATCCCACATTTCCAATGCAGGGGTTTTTTTTCTTCCATAAAACATGGAATACAAGATGTTGTAACAAGGCAGAATGGTTCATCATTTTGAGACAATCACATTATTTGTAAGTGAAGCGATTTAGACCACTGGGTCAGAGTCTAGAGTGCAAGCGGGCTCATCTTTGAGCCCCTCTGCCCAAATGTTGTCAGGAAGCTTTTTTTTCCCCTCCTTTAAATAATATATATGCCTTTTTCAGGTTAGTAAAATTTATTTGTGGCTGCAGTGAGAAGTTTCTTGTAGAAAGCCTATTTTCCTAGCCAAAAGAGTGCACTGCCATTGAGTTCTTCCAAAGTGATTTTCTCGGAAGTCCAGATCTGCCAGGTTTTGAACTACTGGTACTATAGAATTCACAAAAAGAACTTATCCAGGTATTAAAGAATAAGGACAAAGTTTCAAGCAGAAAGAAGTTATTGAGTTATTATACTTTAAATCACAAACCACAAATCATAGTAATTTTCAGACATACAGCATCAAAAATTGAGGGGGGGAGGGGAAAATAAAACACCACCATAATAATGAGAACAATAGAATTAGTTACTTAATTGTTTTCTCTCCTGGTAAGCTGTTTTATGTAATCCAAGATTTGTGATTTTTCATATTGCTTTCATGATCCAATATTTATTAAATACGTGAGACACACATGTATCTATTTATATTTATATGAATATTCCACGTGTAAACATATGGATAAGCCATATTGGGAAAACTGAACATAACACAACTCTCTGCTGGTTTGGAATTCTACACTCACTCTGAATGTTACAGTAAGAAAACGTTACTGCATATTTGAACTGCTATGGACTACCAGTTTGTAACACAAAACAGGGTGCTATCATCCATAACCACAAATTTTGCACAGAAAGAACAGCAGAGCTTAAGTACTGAAATAAGAATCTGAAAGGAAGGAATGTGAGAATATTTAGGGCTCTGACATAAACTGTACATAACCTCTGACATAAACCGGAGTGTTGGCAATTGCAAGTGACAGAAGAGGAAGAGGGTTGGGTATACACAGTCAGTGACAAGATGAATACAAGACATAAACGGCAAATTCACTATTAAGACATGACGTATGGAATTTCCAGTAGATGTAAGGAAGAAAGTTGAGGTAAAATGAAGTCCTTTGCAAGACTCTGGCTGGCAACAACCTACAAATCCATGCATGAAGCACAGTGGTTGAATGAGTTCAAAACCAGACCTGAACAGGAAAATTTAGAAAAAGATTTCCAGCAGCCATAGAGGCATAACTCTTGAATGGTCTTCCCTAGGGGTGCTGGAGGAGGGAAGAAATCAATTGTAAGATGTAGCCTGAGCAGTCTACAAACAAGATTTTTTTAACAGCTGGCTGCTAAAAAAGAGCAGAGGTATGAGACAGGACAGGTCACCTGTCCCAACCTCCTGGCCCAAGATTCTTAGAGAGATTTCGGTCATTTGTGGAAAGCCATTGTCGACCCCAACAGAAATGCATTCATGTATGTCCCTACACGTTTAAGACTATAACTACAGGACTCCTACTAACATGTTCCATGGTGGTGTGCATTTCTTTCCAAATATTAATGATTGTAACAAAATTTGCATTCTCAATGATTCTGCTACTGAAGACTCACAATCGTATTTATAGCCATTGTCGTGGTTTGAGCCCAGCCGGTAACTCAGAACCACACAGCCGCTCGCTCACTTCCCCCCCCCCACTTCCATCATTTCAGCTGTGGAAAAACTGTCCCAGGAGTTCAAACAATTGAGAGACGATTTATCCGATCTATCCAGCTCTCCACGCGTACCAACCCATGTCTCAGCTATTAAGAGAAGGCGCCCTACTGCTCGAGAAAGAAAATATACGAGGTACACGCCACGGGCCACCCTATGGTTTTACCTGCGGGATCATGGAGAAGACATGAGAAAGTGGAAATAGGACAGGACAGCCATGTCTATAATTGATGAATAATACACCTTCCTGGTATTCAACTTGAACCTGCAACAGCAAGTTGTCACTACTGTGCATAGGTGATTTCAGGCTATGCATTACCTTTTCATCGAAATAGGATGTTCCTACGACGGGATGGCCGTGGGTAAAACACACTCCGTATGTTTGCCAACATGCTGATCCCCAGCACAATCAGCAGGCAGGTTTCAAGGGTACTCAAAGGCCATCTAAAACCTTCAGAACTCTCAATTGCTGTTGCAAATAGGCTGGTGGGGGAACGGGGGGTGAAAGAGAATGCTTCCTTCGTAAGTTTACCCCCCGAGGAGAAAAAAAAAGATATGCAATTGCTAAAATATTTCATTACATACCTCCCAATGTATAGTGGTGATGGCCACACTGGAAGCACAAACCAGACCAGTTTCATGATCAATGAGTCTATTGTATTACAAGTCATTACCATGAAGTACAGTGAAACAAGAACCTTAGCCCAGGCCCCCCAGCCGATAAACGCTAAAACAGCAAATAGTGGCTGTAAGTAAGGTACAACATGCTGAAACTCTGAGATCAAGCGCAACACGTCTGAGAGCCAAATAATCACCATTGTGACGAGTAGTAACAATGAATGCTTATCACAAATATGATTAAACACACTCTGGTCAGATCTGTCGTTATCTCAACCTTTCGAGCCCCACGTTGGGCGCCAAAAAGAACTGTCGTGGTTTGAGCCCAGCCGGTAACTCAGAACCACACAGCCGCTCGCTCACTCCCCCCCCCCCCCCCCCTTCTTCCTCCCCCCGCTCCCGGAGGGATGGGGAGGAGAATGGGAAGAATGTAACTCCCACGGGTTGAGATAAGAGCAGTCCCGCAACTAAGGTATAACACAGAACCACTGCTGCTACCACCAATGATAATAACGATTAGTGAAATAACAAGGGGAGAGGATACAATTGCTCACCACCCGCCGACCGATACCCAGCCCGACCCGAGCAGTGATCTGGGCCTTCCGGGTAACTCCCCCCGGTTTATATACTGGGCATGACGTGCTGCGGTATGGAATACCCCTTTGGCTAGTTTGGGTCAGGTGTCCTGTCTCTGCTTCCTCCCGGCTTCCCCTCCTCCCTGGCAAAGCATGAGACTGAGAAAGTCCTTGGTTGGAATAAACATTACTTAGCAACAACTAAAAACATCGGTGTTATCAGCGTTGTTCCCAGGCTGAAAGTTAAAAAACACAGCACTGCACCAGCTACTAAGCAGGAGAAAAATGACTGCTATAGCTGAACCCAGGACAGCCATGTCTATAATTGATGAATAATACACCTTCCTGGTATTCAACTTGAACCTGCAACAGCAAGTTGTCACTACTGTGCATAGGTGATTTCAGGCTATGCATTACCTTTTCATCTATGAAATGAAAAACACTCTCTGATAACAAATACTTAGCTGCTTTTCTACTAGGACTTTAGAGAGAGTAATTAATAAAACCAAGGCCTGGTCTTAGTCTTTGGATCTTTTATCAGTCTTTCCAAACTGGGTGCAAATCTGCTCTTTGGTTTATTTGCTTTTTAATCCAAACTTTATAGAACTATGTGTCTGACTATGCTCTAAAGCATTTTCTCCAAAGCAAGGTTTTTTACTGTCCTGGTTTCAGCTGTAAGAATTATTTCTCTTCCTAGAACCTGGTACAGCAATGTGTTTCAGCTTTAGTCTGAGAATAATGCTGATAACACAGAGAATCACAGAATAGCTAGGGTTGGAAAGGACTTTAAGATTATCTAGTTCCAATCCCCCTGCCATGGGCAGGAACGCTTCACAGTAGACCATGTCATCCAAGGCTCTGTCCAACATGGCCTTGAACACTGCCAGGGATAGAGCACTTATGACTTCTTTGGGCAACCTATTCCAGTGCCTCACCACCCTCACTGTAAAGAACTTCTTCCTTATATCCAACTTGAACTTCCCTGTTTAAGTTTGAACCCATTACCCCTTGTCTTATTGCTACAATACCTGATGAAGACGCCCTCTCCAGCACCCTTGTAGGCCCCCTTCAGATACTGGAAGGCTGCTATCAGGTCTCTCCTGCAGGCTGAACAGCCCCCACTTTCTCAGCCTGTCTTCTGTTGGGAGGTTATGGAGCTCCCTTATCATCCTCGTGGCCCTCCTCTGCACTTGCTCCAACAGCTCCATGTGCTTCTTACGTTGAGGACACCAAAACTGGACACAGTACTCCAAGTGAGATCTCACGAGAGCAGAGTAGAGGGGCAGGATCACCTCCTTCGACCTGCTGGTCACGCTTCTTTTGATGCAGCCCAGGACACAGTTGGCTTTCTGGGCTGCAAGCACACACTACCGGCTCATGTTAAGCTTCTTCTCAACCAACACCCCCAAGTCCTTCTCTGCAGGGCTGCTCTGAATCTCTTCTCTGTCCAACCTGTAGCTGTGCCTCAGATTGCCCTGACTCAGGTGTGGGACCCTGCACTTGGCTTGACTGAACTTCATGAGGTTGGCATTGGCCCACCTCTCAAGCATGTCAGGGTCCCTCTGGATGACATCCCTTCCCTCCAGCGCATCAACCAGACCACACAGCTTGGTGTCGTCAGCAAACTTGCTGAGGGCGCACTCAATCCCACTGTCCATGTCACCGACAAAGATGGTCCCAACACCAACCCCTGAGGGACACCACTTGTTACTGGTCTCCAGTTGGTCACTGAGCTGTTGACCGCAACTATCTGTGTGTGGCCATCCAGTTGTTATGTAGCCCTTACCCAATCAAGGACTTTTCAGTCTCTCATGCTCTGCCAGTGAGGAGGAGCATAAGAAGCCAGGAGGAAGCAGAGACAGGACACCTGACCCAAACTAGCCAAAGGGGTGTTCCATACCACAGCATGTCATGCCCAGTATATAAACTGGGGGGAGTCACCCAGAAGGGACCGACTTCTGCTCGGGTCGGGCTGGGTATCTGTCAGCGGGTGGTGAGCATATCGTGCATCACTTGTGTTTTCTGAGTTTTCTTTTTTGTTGTTGTTTCCTATTATTTTATTGTTGGTATTATTTCTATTCACATTATATTTTACTTTATTTTAGTTATTAAACTGTTCTTATCTCAACCTGTGGTTTTTAAATTCTTCGGATTCTCCTCCCCATCCTGCCTAGGGAAGGGTGAATGGGGCAAGGGGGTGGGTGAGCAAGCAGCTGCACAGTACTTAGTTGCTAGCTGGGTTTAAACCCTCCTCAAAATTAATTATCCAAACAACTTTATCTAGGTCATTCGCTTCTGAAGATCACATACACTCGTGAAGCCATCAATCTTGGAAATAAAGGGTCTCAACTGTTAAAAAAATAATGCAGAACCAAGTCTAAAATCTCAAGATATATAATATAAATGAACAAAGAGGAATCATGATTTGAAAGAAGGAAACTATCTCCTCTTATCTAACATTCAATTAAATGCCAAACTTTAAACTGTCATTATATGCTCCTGTGCTTTATCTTGGTTTCAACACCCCCTATCATTCTTTTTCCCAAATGAATACTTAAATGCAGTTCAGACTAACACCTTAACAGGAGCTAAGTTGATGAGTGATGTCTTTTTACACCACTACAAATACATAGTTATTTGCAGAATGTAAATCCCACATCAGTAACAGAAATGCTTGTATGCACCCTAGGAGGACCAGAATTCGTCCATCATGTTCTTCACTGAGTACAAGTTCAAAGAGATTATTCTACTCTGGACATCTGACTAATGGCTCTATTTAAAAAATTTCATTGTGTCAAGCAGCATGTTATTCAGTGTAACAAACTATGGTAAATGTGTCTCAAATGGACCCTCTGCAAATATTTATCTACCATCTGATATTTTTGTGCATTAGTCACAATACCACCATTATCCCACCCTTAGTTCTGCCAGGTCACCAGCTGCCAGAGAAAGTGTTTTGATGCTCTAGAGGGAGAACAAGAAATTGCAAGCATTATTTATTTTTCTACTTTATTTATTTTACTACTAAATTAGTGAGAACTTCATATTTGCTACCTATTCTCTAAAAGCACTTTTTAGGTTTTTACTAAAAGCAGTTACTTTGAGTGTTATTTTGAAAACAATAAACCCCACATTATAAAGGGCAAACTTAAAACCTGTGGGTTTAATTTGTCAATGTTGTGGCATCTCAATGCTATGGTTAATACTATCCCCTCTAGTTGTCATTAAAAATGATCATGTCTATTCTTTAAATCTCTTCTTGGCACTTCCCTTAAGTCTTTTGCATGCACATTATTTGGAATATTATGAATATAAAGCTAACAATGACTAACTAAGCCAGAGATCAGAACTCTGTTAGTAGTATTTTCACCAACTGCTGGCAAGGAATTTGTCATCAAGTAATAGTAAAATCATTATCCTGCCATAGCCTGTACACATTACAGATATTTTATTTTCAAATGCAGGTGATAAACAGTTCTTGCTACTAACAGAAAAAGTTGTGAAAAAGATCTTTTATATATATAAGCTATAATTTCAGGTAAGATTAGTGGTAAAAACAAACTTTGGTGAAGACCAAACAGTTTAATTAAGAACAAATGATGACCCTCAACACTGGAAGATGAAAGTATTTTCAATAAAACAAGATTAGGTTATATGGTAAACAGCTGAGGTTTTAAAAATAACAAATGCCTTGATCTCATAGTATGGTGCAAAATTCACCTTATGTCTACTGGACGCTAGGAGGTTTTGTCTGCTTGTTTAACAAGAAGCCAACTTATTAAACTTGGCTTAATCATCTGGATTAATTTAAAATTAATCACCATTAGAAATAGATAGATAGATCAATAGCTTGACTCTATGTGACAATTCCTGTGTTCTCAGTTCTCACTGAGCATACATTAAATAACAGTTTTCTCAATAAATGGCCTGAGATACAGGAAGGATGTGAGCAGAGGAGCCCAGTTTAAAAGTCTGAAGTGAAATTTTTGAGAACTGCCGTCTGAAAACTCATTTGAAGTAGAAACTGTGAAGTTGTCAGAGCTGAGCAGGCTGGCACAGAGAGTTTTAGCATCTATTTTCTAAGGTTTTTTTGCTGGAAACCTATATTTCAGGTGCAGTAAGACAAATCCACTTCTGTGAACAAGAGATTTGATATTATGCTTTGAAAACATGTGATACAGCCTTCCTACAGAACTCTCTTTCTTTCCTAGAAAACTCAACTTTTTCATGAAGGAGAGTATATCCCAAAGCCTCATTCCCAAAGCCAAAACAAAAAAAATTGTTTCATAGCTGACTGAATGCAGGTAAGAAAACTGAAACTGCTTTCGGAAATCATCAGTATTTTAAAGTTAAAAAAGGTGCAGTGAAGATCTCAAAGTCTGACTGTCTTAAAAAGACATTTCAGGGCTCAGAAAGGACAAGAAACGAGAGACAGAACAAACAATTCTGAATTCCATAAGAAACGTAGGTTTATCAGATGAATAAAGCCTGACCAATGGCAGCCCCTGCATCAAAAATTATTCTCTTAACATGCCAAATCCATCTGTTTCTGTTAAATGAATTATTAAAAAAAAAAAAAAGAAAAACAGAAAAATCCCTTGGATATATGAGTATGTTCCTGAGCAGACAACTGCCAATGAGAAGTAAGTTTCTCAAACTGGAATAGATTATCTACAATCTCAAGATCTGTTCAAGTCTCTTCTGTCTCAAGTGACTGTACTATATGACCTGCATGTAAAATATAACATCTTAAAAACAGGTACATAGAAAAAGCCTGTCAATCAAAAACTTGTGCATAATTGTGAAAATACAATACCTAAATGTATAGCCAACTTCTGAATGCACAGGAACCACTACCATCATCCTTCCCACAGATCACCTACGACTTCTTGTTGAAATGTAAACTTCTCAGTTTTAGCAGATGTTCCTCCCAGTCACTAAGACACCAAAAATAAAACCACCCTAGCCATGAATCATATATCCATTACTTTAATTCCTGCTTTTAATTATCCAGAGGCTTCTGAAGCCCAGGACACACATCCAGCCACATTTAGTTGTTCAGTAACCAATAACTGTTCAACTAAGCGATCAGTGTCAGTTGACATGGAACTAAATAACCCATTAAGCACATCATTGTGCAAACCAGCCTTCATGCCACAAATCAGTAATTAAATCCCACTTTATTATAAACTAGGTTCCCCAAATGAAGTGGAATTAAGCACATACACACATCCAACCACCCTCAAAGAACACTATTTCAGGTCTTGTTTCTGAACAAATTACTTATTACACGATTTTGTTACAATTTTTATAGGTGCTAAAGAGAATCATAGAGCAACATCTTTTTAGTTGTATGTGTACTGTTATTACTACTGCATTTAACAGTTCATGGAAAATTCTTGGGTTTGTATGTGAAATGATTTCTTTAACTTGGGAAGGTTTCATGACAAGAAGTTTCATGAAACAAGGCAGCAAGGAATACTCCCCTCTAACACATCAAATAAGAAATTTTTTCAGATCAGTATTTTCCCTTTGTGTATTTTTTCACAATATGCAGCTTTGACAGCCTCCGGAGGCCAGTGAAATGGAAGGTGAGATACTAGCATAACTCTGTCCTTTACAAACAAATACTGCCATAAATAAAAATGATACGAAGACACAACTTCCTTAGTATCTATCAAAATTTAGCAAATTCTTACTCACAGGATTTGGTTTTCCAAATGTCTAAACTGAATCCTGCCCCATGCAGTTAGAGCCTATTCTCTTTGTATCCATTATGATGAACATGTAACAGAAATTTTCTCCTTAGAATCACAGAATCAACTGGGTTGGAAAAGACCTTCAAGATCATCAAGTCCAATCAGTACGGATCTTGATGCATAGATCCATATGCAAAGGACTATGGATCTAGGACTTTGCAAAGTCTAGCACTAAACCATGTCTTGTGCAACATTTTATGTAACTGAAAACTGCTATCAAATCTTACCCTTCTCTCTCCCCTTCTGTTCCTCTATTCATTAGGCTAATTAAGACTAACCCATTCAGTGTTTCTCTCATTGGTCACATTTTCTAATACTCTGATTATTCTAGCTGCAATAAATCAGAGTGCATTTGCTTAAACAACTAGGAAATTCTGGAGGTGCTCACTGCTCATCTTGAGATCATAAAACCACACTTCCCTTATTTTTAACTAAGGTACAGAGTAACTGCAGCCAATTGTAACTCTATAAAATCTTGCTTGATTGCATGTGGTGAAAGTGGTCTTTCAGAAATTGCCAGTATTATCTGACTTGAACAGTAAGTGAACAGTAAGAACTAATGAATCTAAATATCAATTTAGGCTGGTTATGGTTAATTCCAGCAGTAACTGGAGCTATCAGCAATATTTTTATCCCATGGCAATGGATGTAATTTTTTTTTAATTTTTTTAAAAAAAGTCTCTCTTACTGGAACAGAGCATAATACAGACTTTTTTTTCCTGAAAAAAACACCTTTGATAAATACTTGTTATAAAAGTATTAATGAGATTCATTTGGTTTGTCAATGGTGCTGCCTACCCATAATTTTAAGTTTTCATGGAAACTGCTCAGCCACGTAAGTAATTTCAGTAAAACCCTTTCACAGTCAGTAAATATTAGAACTACATCTGGTTTCAAATCTCCTGAAGAATTTTAACTTTCGCAATGAGAACAAACCATCCTGATACACAATGTTTTATCCCTTTTATGAATAGAGGCAAAAGTTTTTGTATGCTTTCATATGACCTCCTATTCAGAAAAATAGTGAAACAGATTCTAGATGAATCTATTAACATAACTGGTTAAAAAATTATACTCCAAAACAGTTACTAAAATTAGTCTGTCAAAATGACAGTGTTACCAAGTAGAATTCAAGACACCTGCACTAAGCACAGCATTTTCATAAAAACTTTGTACAATTGAATAGAGTGGGCTTACTAAATCTGCAGGTGAATTACTGAGAGAGACTGTCATTATAAAGCCAGTGTTAAAATGTAATGTATCTTGACAAACGGACTGAGAAAGGAAGATAGCACAGTAAGAACAAATGCAAAGTACTGAATTTAGGCAGGAAAAATCAACTGTACAAGTAAGAGACGGGAACTAAAGTGGCTAATAAGAACACTATAGAAAAACTAAGAATTACAGTGAATCACAGGCTAAACAGAAAGCAGCAATGTCACATTCTTGAAAATAAAGGCAACCAGATTGTTGCAAGTATCTGACGGAGCACAATCAGTAAGCCATATGAAATAAGCCTTCTACCAAACTCACAGCTGAGGCCTCCACTGGAAGTACTGTACCTAGTGTTGGGCACTGCACTTCCAAAAGGAGGTAAACCAGCTGAAGAAAAGGATCGCAACAAGAATGAGCATGATACAAAAATAAAGAGTCTTTAAACATACAAGAAACAAGAAGTTCTCCACAGCCTTGATGGTCCAGACAAGAAGTGCTTTAAGCTGCCACAAGAAGACATGTGAGGTGGATTTTAGGAAGAACTATCTAAATTTAATGAAGGAGTAGAACAGATTGCTTGAAATCACCAGGGAGTTTCCAGCTGTGTGTAAGAACAGGTCAGACAAATAAACATTGAGAATTATTTGAAGTTAATCCTAGTCTGCACAGGAAATGATACTGGTAAGAGTACCACTGTGCTTGAACTACTGAACTGTAACTGGACATGCAGGAAGTAGAAGCAAATATTATACAAGATTCAAGTCTGTAATTTTTGTCCTTTTTTTAAAGAAAACAAAGATACTTTGTTATGCACAGACCACATTATGGGAACACCTGCTGTTAAGAGTACAAATCAGGTCTTTATAAGAATGATTTAAACACAAACTGATACTACCTGATTAGAATTACCTTAATTCTAATTAGAGAGTGTAAATCCTGAGAAATAGATGAAAAAACATGCAACAGTCATTGCATGGATTTCTTCATTAATACAGCACAAACTGTGAATTTGTTGCAGGAGTTATTACTGCTTGAAAGTTTAGAACGGGACTTGCAATATTTAATGTAATGTAAAAACCAGACTTACTAAAAAAAACAGACTTACACAATTGAATAGATTTTGCTCATAACTGGTCATAGATCCTTGATTCATACAGGAAAATCACTTTTGAAAACAGTGATCACATAACTGATACTCTAATTCATTTATATAAAATTATCTGCCTTAATTTATATGTTGATCAGAAACCCAGTAAATAATTTATAACCATTTCAATCATCCAAACTCTAAAATTTTCTTTCATGCTAAATAAAAAACAATCTACTTGCTGATTTGACTAAAACTTTTGTTTTCTTTTATGGAAATACTAACATATCAGTATGCATATATATGCAAGTAGTACGGGTGTTTAATGCAGTGCAAGATTTACTATTACTAATTATTGAGATACCATGAAAAAACACCCCTGCTTGCTAAATATACACTATGGATGATACAATGACATATTATTTAGATACAATGCATTATGTTTGCAGAGAACCTCAACAGTTGTATTTACTAGCTATTTAATAACTTTTAAGTGCTTATTTCTAAAACATTCACAGTTTTTTAGTGTAGTATTTTAATATAGAGGCAACATAAGAAACAGACGGAAATGAAATCAGGTGCAAACATCTAGATGTGTCTGCAAGACTAAAAAGAGAACAGAGAGGAAGCTCACTTTCATAAGTAAGAAATCCAATTCCAAATGGGAGGGAAGGGTAAAAAATTACTTCGTAAAGTTAAAAGACAGGAAATAACTAGTTATGAATGCTCAGTGAACTGTGCCATACCAGAGGACCACATGAAGACCAGATACAGGCTGAGGGAAATAGGGTAATAATAAATAGGTCCTATTACTGGATCCCAGGGAGAAGAGATCAGCACATCCCTCTCCAATTCCCCTCCTCAGGAAGCTACGGTGAGCAATGAGGTCACCCCTCAGCCTCCTTTTCTCCAAACTAGATGAGCCCAAAGTCCTTAGCAGTTCCTCATACAGAATTCCTTCCAGCCCTTTCACCAGCTTTGTTGCCCTCCTCTGGATGCATTCAGGTACCTTAACACCCTTCTTAAATTGTGGGGCTCAGAACTGCACACAGTACTCAAGATGAGGCTGCACCAACACTGAGTATGGTGGGATAATCACCTCTTTTAACCAGGTGGTTATGCTGTATTTGATGTACCCCAGGATCAGTTTGCCCTCTTGGCTGCCAGAGCACCCTGCTGACTCCTACCGGGCCTGCTGTCGACCAGCACACCCGGATCTCTTCCTACAGGGCTGCTCTCCAGCCACTCCATTCCCAATTTACACATGTACCCAGCACTAACTCTATCCTAGGTGCAGAATCCGGTATTTCCACTTGTTAAATTTCATCCCATTAATCATAGCCTAATACTCCAATCTATCGCATTCAATTTCTGCCTCCCTATCATCAATAAATACATTGAACAGAACTGGCCCTGGAATTCAGTCCTGAGAACTAGTGAGCAGACAGATGTAACCCCATTCACTACAACCCTTTGAGCTTTGCTGTTCAGCCAGTTCTTCACGCAGTGCACTGTGAATCCGCTTATCTCATAGTTGGACAACTTGTCCAGAAAGACACTGTGAGGGGTAGTATCAAATACCTTACTAAAATCCAGAAAAACTACATCCGCCACCCTCCCTTCATCTACCATTTCTCTTTTTGGAGGGCAATATTTTTTGGCAATTAAGAATGCTCTCAAATTTTTTGCCCAGGCATTAGATAAATGTCTGGGCTCATCAACATATCTGAGAAAAAAATGAAGAAAGAGCAGAGATGTATCACAGCATAAAACCCAATTATGCCTGGTAAAAGCTGCCTGCCAAACCTCTGAGCTATCTGGCAATCCTACAGACTGTGTAAGAGCAAATCATTCCATCTCTAAATATCCAGGCTGCAGGTTATAGTTGCTATTGAGTTTTCTGAAATAGGAAGTATCAGGAGGAAATTATGGGGTTTTTTTACTGATGAACTAAACACAGCCTAAAATTTCATCTGCATTTGACTATACCAAGAAATGTGATAATTTTACCTGGGAGAAAAGAGTCCTATAAATCTAAAGGTAGTATGTTCTACAAATGCATGGTGCAATTTCATATACCAAAAAAACTCCACATCTAAACAAAACCAAAAATACAACAGCAAAACTATTAGATAGGATGATCTTTTTATCCAGGAGAATAACTTTCTTGATGCAGATCTTTTCTGCAGTTAAGAGGCAACGAGGGTGAGTCATCTGCTTTCTGATCTGTGAGTTTCCTATAAATGGCAAGAGAAAAATCAAGCAGTCAAACCTGTGACAGTGAAAGCTGTAAGGTGCAAGGCTTAAGGCTGTATTAATGGAACAGAACAGCAAAGTGGAAAGGGAAGCCTAAATTCCCTTACAAACACAATTTTAGGTTTCATCTCTGCTGTGGACTGGCTCCATTTCAGAAAAAAGTGATTAGTCAGCAAACCCCAACACTGGCAAATGAAGCCAAACTTTGTGCTGGTGCTGCTCTGCTTAAAATCTGGGTATGTTTCTACTCCTGGCTTCACTTACCAAGGTGACAAGCTTGTTTTATTTGCTGGCAACCGATCAGTGAGACTGAGCTTCATACATAAACAGGTCCAGAGCACTGGTGAGATCTCACATCACTTCAAGCACGTAACTGTGTGCTACAAAAGGTTTACCTCTGCTTGTTGCAGTTAGCTCTTCCTCACTGAAACAGCAAACAAATATTCACCTCTCTTCTTTATTTGGTGAATATTAATTAAGCTGCATACTTGTGGGTTTTTTTCATATTTGGAATCCATCTTTCACAAACCCGCAAACATTTTCAGAGCGTATCTGACAGAACCACCCTATGTGGTCCACAAAACTCACAGACACAGCACGGCATGCATGGTGCAGATGGGATGCCAGACTGGTTTCTCGCTAAGGAAAAAGGGACCCATTCCCATTCTGATAGCACATCAGCAACAAAGAATGTAAAGTTGCCTGTCATCTGCTTATCTGATTTCTTCAATGAGCAAATTACACACTGATTACGAAAAAGGTAAAGGGCAGGCAGTGGTGCAGTTAATACAATAAATATAGGTGGAGGAACAATGGATGTCAGTTATCTGGCTGTCTCCGACACCAACTACTGCAGTCAAGCATGTGGCTCCTTACTGCAAGACTACACAGTCAGCCAGTGTATTTCAGCACATCTGAAAGAATGATGATACTCCCATTCCTGCACTGGTCATAATCCCAGTGGAGGAAACCCAATTACACTGTAATAAGGGAATGAGCCACTGCTGGTGCTCTGGGTGCAAGGGGGCTAACAAAGGCAGTCATCTGTTGACAAAGCCATTCTCAGGGACACGTTACTGTACCTCTGTGCATGCCCAAGCTGCCACTGCCTCACTGTAGATAGCTAATGGCAGCTCTTTATCTTCAGTACTTCACACATATATGCCTTGCTGTATCATAACATGGAAGTTATCCCTATTTTTTTTTTGTGATATTTCAAAGGATAACCAAATTGGCACATAAAATTCTCATGCACTATTTCATGCTGGACCATGTCTAGGAAAAAGGAAGGTTTCTATTTTCAGGAAGAACTTGCTGAATAATTGGGTTTTCTTATATTTTATACAATCATTTTATGCAGACTACTTCATGAGACCAGGGCAGTAAGTCACCTGGAAAACAAACTAATTTTATATTAATGTTACTGTTCTAATTTCCTAAAGTACTTGGTATAGTGGGCCTCAAAAAAAAAAGGTGCCTCAAAAGCTAATAGCTTAGTTACACTGAAGGAATGGTGGTCTAAAACTGCAATTTCAACACAATCCATGCACTAGATGATGCACAGTACTCTCTTGCTGCAACACACTTCATTATCAATACACACTGACTTTGTTGATAATATAATGGTCTCCTTTCTTTCTTTTTAAGAACAGGCAGTAAGTCTCAGAAGTTCTCAGAAGTACCTGGTTTGTCAGCCTCTACAGAATCTTTTCAGGTAAGCAGTACCTGAAAATAGTGTCTTCCATTTAGCAAGCTCAGTAGCTCAGTGGAGGATTATTTTTTTTTTTTTCATTCTCCAAAGAATTTTCTTTCATGTTTTCTGTTTTTTCTGAGTTGACTTCCCTATTATTACTACGCCTCCTTACTTAGTATGCTCACCTGCCTTCACCAACTCTGCATTCCAACTCTATGAGCACCCTTTGAAGAAAATAAACTGGTGTGATTCAAGTTCGCAAGCAACGGTTTGGGGAAAAAAAAAAAAAAAAAAAAAGGCGGGAGGGTATCATTAACAGCAAACCTGAACTCAAATATACCTATGGAATACTAATGAATTGAAAGAATGTAAACCAAAAGAAACTATTCAGGGTTAAACCAATCAGTAATTCACTCCAAACCTTTTTCACTGCCACACTGCTGCTTCAGCAGGGAAATGCATAACAACTGGACCAGATCTTACACTGTTACACCAATGTCAAAGCACAGAATGACACAGGCCACAGCACTACTACTCCATTCTTGTGCCAGCAAAACTGAAATCACAATCTAGCACAAAATAATCATTATTATGTTTCTGAAGTCCAGTTATATATTGAATACATTTGTAATGTACCTCACTGCTTTTCTGCATCATGCTAAAGACAGTCCATTCCACCACTAAAGTGATTCCACAGTGAAAATAATGGCAATTGACAAGTTTCAACTAGGCCATGGACTGTACAGATGACTATGATCACTAAAAGGAATCTGTGGCCAGATTTACACTGAGCAATGAAGATCTATGAGCCAGAACTGGCACTAGCATCAACAGGGCTGTGACTTCAGAATCAGAACCATAGCCTGAGCTATTAACACTACTAAGAGACTGCAGTCTCCATTTCCAGGCTTGCATTTCTCACACTCCACTGAACCATGTGGCAGGATGCATATTTTAATATAGTATCTGTGATTTGTAACACTTCTGCTGCACCTCCCAGTTTTATTCCAGAAATTCACTCCTTCCCCTTTAACAGAGTAATATTCATTCCATTTCTCTGGAAATATAACTTATATTGGACAGTAAGCACCAAATGGCGTGGAAGGAATACACATCACTTTTCCTTGCTACAAGGAAAAAAACCCTCAGCAAAGATTTTAATGGTCCAGAAAAAATACTGCCTTGTGCTTAAGTTTCCAATAAGCCACAAAAGTAGAGTTACCGAATCATTCTGGAAAGTTCTGTTTTCCTGAGGGAGAGGGATAATTTTGTGAACAATTAAAAACAGAAGCATATGTGACAGTTGCCATGATTTAATCCCTAAACTGGGAAGAACTGAAATTTCCAAGTAGTAAGTCAAAACTGTTCATGCCATCCATGCCTGTGAAAAGCATACTGGCTTCTGTCTGAACCAGTAGCCCCAGCACTAAGAGACTTTGACGATAAGCCATGCAGCAATTTGCTGCTGAGAAGTTCTTAATTCACAGCCTTGCATAATGCCTAAGGCTGCATAGCCTGGGCAGGAGACAATGCAGATCCGCCAGGACGGATAACTGCACGTTTATATTGTAATGGATACGGCATGCAGCTGACACTTTCACCACTGGTCCCTGTATGAGCATTTCTGAAATCATTCACTACTTTTGTCTATATATAGCACCTTTTTTCTTATTATTATTTTTTAAAAAACAACACATCTTTGTCATTAGCTGACACAAACTGAAAACCTAAGGCAGATTTAAGAAAATTACATTTTTAATCTGAAAAAGAATTAAAAAGGAGAAGATGGTTCATACAGTCATGTGCTGAAAGTGAACAAGCAGGCATAAACACAGCAAGGGTAGAAGCACTACAGTCTAATAGTGGCATGCAGTGTAGCAAGCAGCTTGCTTTTATAAGTAAGATTTAACACACGCTATTGTTCTGCTTGCCCCATCGATTCTACATTACTGTCTTAACACTAACATATATTTAAAAAAAACCCCAGACAGTGAAGTCAGACTTGGCTTGGCAGAGCCCTGGATAGCATTCTGCTTCTGACAAGAAGCTGGACCAGATCATCTCCTGAGGTCCCTTCTGTGATCCTCTATGTATGTTTCTCTTTTCTCTTTCTCCTCACTGATGAAAATGCGAGACAAGTAAAAGGTGTGACAGTAGAAAGTAAGGTTTGGTTCAAAAGATACTGCAGTATTTTGGGTTTAGAAAGAAGGCTTCGTTAACCGTAAGATCTTTGACAAAATACTGAGTCTATTAAAAGAATTTCAAATAATGGAAAAAAGTAATAAATGTTAACATACAGTAACTACACTACTGGTACTATCCAAGTGGTGAGTTCCTGGAACTCCTTTTAAGCACTTACTTCTTAGGTGCTTAAAGTCATACCTAGAGCCACCTGGATGGTGCATGTGAGCTGCTGATTTGGAGGGGGAGCAAAATCTTCACCATCAGACCTGTATGCAAGATGTAGCCTGACAACACCAAGTGCTTTCTCATATGCTTATATATGCAGTTAGAGAAAGAGTCTACTCCTCCAACATATACATAAAACAGTATGAAAATCCTACACATTCTTGCTAGGAAGGGGGTATCTGCTTCTGACACTCCTATACTACAGGATGATTTCTCTGTACAGAAATAATATAGTACAAGAATGCAAAAGGACAATTTTGGAACTGCACATATGGGGATGAACAGGCACTTATTTTTCTACCCACTAGCCATTTTATATGTAAAAAGAACACAGAATCTAAGATCAGAAATCTTCCTGTAAAATCTGAGCGAATGGCTGGAGCATAGGAGCAGGGGTAATAGTCAGAAGAATGTACAATGAACTGAAAAGTTAAAACTTTTCATCCTGAAAGCGCAGGAATGTAGAAGCACAAAAGCTTCTTCTGTCTCCGTCCCTCTACATGAGGTGTGAACACACCACCTGTTTTTAAAATCAATAAATTAATCTGGTTTTCTACTAAAAGAGTTTTAAATTTTTTTGTGGAAAGACCTCAACTCTTAAGAACAGATACTTGTTATGGAAACTGTGGCAACTCCAAACTCTAAAGATATTTCCCAAGGTAACCCACCCACGTGTTCAAGTAAACAGGAAAAGGAGAAGGTGGGTTTCTTTTAACAGATACACTGCTGAGCAGGTTTTTGCCCTATAAAGCAACAAAACCAGCAATGCTATTACACAGAGAACCAGAATGGTCATCTGATCTGTTGAAGATACTAAAGGCCTTAAACTAATGAAACTGGCAGAAAATCAGACCTTTGAGAGTTTGTTACACGGTACATAAATAAGAAATACAGGCAAAATATGTGTAGCTGTTTGCCAGAAAACAGAAACCGGCTTTATCTGTTTGGAAACACAACAGATGTGGTACTATATGGAGATTAGCACTTAAAAAAATGTCAGCATGTTCAACTGAAATGCATGCAGACGGTGTCTTAAAACTATTGCAGCATTCTGATGAGACATCTACAATGTAGACTCTTAATAATAACACAGTTAATGATGCTAATCCAAATGTAAATATAAATATTTCTACAATATGAGATGACTTCCCAGGTTCTGTGTATCTTCCAATAAAAACAAAGAATTCCATGAAGCTTCCACTTGGTGAATTCTATTCCACTGTTCTTGATGTATTTCTGTTAAGATGACTTTATTACTGCTTCAGCTATCAGCAGTTATTATTCACTTGAAGTCATTACAACTTTCTACTGTTTTTAATATTCTAATGGAATACTATTAGCTGTTACTTCAATCCTCCTACCTCATTTTCTTCAAGCAACTATGCTTTCATATATAAGCTTTTTTTTTCTTTTAAGTTCTAGCATCAGCCTTAATATTCTGCAACATTTAATACATAGTCTTAAAGACTGTCAACCTGTTTCCTTTGACTTTTCCATATATTTCACATGGCAGAATTCTTATCTTTAATTCTACTATTTACCCTCATTTATTTCCCTAACAGCAGTATTGTGGTTAAAACACTATCCAGGTAATGCTCAAATGTTCCTGTTCAAGACCAAGCTCATGAAGCCTCTATACTTAAACAAAAATCAGATGCTTCAAGGGTCAAATAAGGACTGAGGAACACAGACACTGATAAGGACATGCAGCTGTATGCCTTGGATCAAGTATCTCATGATTTCAAATCAACAGCTACCACTGGGTGAATTAATCCTTGTGAGTGAAACAATTAAAAGCATCTTAAGGGAAGCATCCTGCAGTTCCAGAGACATTTCTATTTCAGCTCATCAGTGCAGCACACCTTCTACTATTTAGTTGCTCTCAAGTGTTATCCACATTATACCTGCAGGACTGGAATGAACATTTTATGTATCTATGGTTAAGTTTGGACACTGAAAAGCAGATCTGATTATCAGCATTAATACCATTTGGCAGCATTTTACATTTAGGAACTCCAGTTTAAAAACATTCTATGTAATTACATGCTTGAAATCCTTCCTGAGGAACTGATCTGGAGAGTTTCTGGTTTTATTCTGATGTTGAAAAAATGCCCTCTGTGGATCAGTGTTCTCATTCATTTATACTTCTCAATTATATTTTGATTAACAATTTCTTTCCCTGATTCAGTCTTGCAATGCCCTGTAATTGGCAATCCATTGTTCTTTGGCACTGCATCAGTAAGCCCCTATAAGCTGGCCATGGAATGCTTTTCTTTCCTCACCTCAGCTGCTGTGGTAACAGCATACATCTGAATAACCATCAGAGTTACTAAAGCTTCTTCCAGGCAGACTGAAATGAAACTGGCATTGTCTAGAATGTATCTAATTAGGAATGCAAATGCATTCTTACTCAAAAAATTAATGCCAGGGTTTCCCCAGCACTCTCTCTGTGCTGGCAGTCAGTATCTCTAAGGGATGGTAGAGTAGCTGACTATCAATTCACCAAACATCCAGAAAACCCTTGCATGACAGTGTCTGAATAATGGTATTCATTAAGTAGAAAGCTGCACATGTCCTTTTAAATGAATAAATTTCTTTTTGATCTCCTGAGCTTTTGTGAGGACTCTGCAACTGCTGGGCTGTTGAATACATTCAAATATAGCTAAATACACTTCAAGTTAGACTGATTTCTGAGGCAAACACATTGTTTTGGGTAATGAGAGGTTCAGTACAGGTGGAGGCAGGCTCAGAACTTTTTCAGTTCAGAGAAGGAGGAGCACCTGCTCTTTGCTACCCACAGCTTCAGGTACAGCCAACAAGGTAATTTCTGATAACTTTTGTTTCTTCTTGCCTTGTCAAATTGCACTTGCAAAGCAGAAGTGGAAGATGGCACTGACAGAAATCTTCATAGTAATACTGTCAATTTAGGTGTGGTGCAATGACTTACAATTTTACAGATGCACTATGCACTTCCATAGTACACATACACCGTGAACTTACGCGTTATGCATACGTGCGGTCTCTTTTAGGTGGAAGTATTTTCCCCTCATGCTTCAGAAAGTAGTACAGGGGACATAATATCCTCTTCTTTCCAGAGTGACTGTCCACACACACACACACATCACAGAGGACTGTAAGAATATACACTCAGAGCTTCCCACAGAGCAGTGTCTACGACTTCACAGAAACTGACTGAAGCTTTGTTACACCCCTCAATGAATTTCCCAAAAATTAAGAACTCTCTAAAGGAGCAGTCAGTCATGATCATCTAGAGTTCAAGCCCAAGAAGACTGGACATACAGAAGACTCAGATCTCACTGAGGAAC
The DNA here is from genome assembly GCF_004027225.2 of Strigops habroptila. Classification (NCBI taxonomy): domain Eukaryota; kingdom Metazoa; phylum Chordata; class Aves; order Psittaciformes; family Psittacidae; genus Strigops; species Strigops habroptila. Next base: position 36,087,168 of record NC_044281.2, read on the forward strand.
AGACAGAAACAACTTCGTAATCTTAAAAAAACCCCAAGAGTCCCCGAGTTACTAAGGGAAGACAGGATGAGCAACAGAGGCATTAAATGAAGCTTAACTGATCTAGAAAAAAATTTGATGTCCTAACCAAAACTCTTAGCCTCTGTTCACTGAATCAGGAACTGATCAGAAGACCTACAAAGGATTAGCCTCAATCTGGTTTGTTTTGCCAGCTAACTCCAACTCACATACCCTGCTAGAGGCAAGATACATGCTTCAGGATCTCTCTTCAGGACACAAAAAATTTCATAATTGACAACTGCAATAAGGATGAGACATTTTAAAGAATTTGCAGATTGGAATTCCTACTGCAAAGGTTTAACTTATACACCACAATACATTAAGACTCACTAATCCATATTAGAATCGTAGAATGGTTTGGGTTGGAAGGGACCTTTAAATGTCATCTAGTCCAACGCCTCTGGAATGAGCACTGACATCTTCCACTAGACCAAATTGCCCAGAGTCCTGTCCAGCTTGACCCTTAATGTTTCCAGGATGGGGTATCTACTGCCTCTCTGTGCAAACTGTCCCAGTGTTTCACCACCCTCACTATAAAATATTTCTTCCTTGTATCTAGTCTGAATCTATCCTCCTGATTCAAAACCATTCCCCTCTGTCCTCTCGCTACAGGCTGTACTAAAAAGTAGGCCCATCTTTCTTGTAAACCCCCTTTGAGTACTGGAAGGTTGCAGAGGAGCCTCCCCTTCTCCAGGTCGAGTAAACCAAACTCTCTCAGCCTTTCCTCTTACGAGAGGGGCTCCAGCTCTCTCATGGTTTTTTGTGGCCCTCCTCTGGACTCGCTCCAACAGGTCCATGTCTTTCCTGTGCTGCAGACTCCAAAGCTGGATGCAGTACTCCAGGTGGGGTCTTACCAGAGTAGAGCAGGGGAGACAATCACCTCCCTCAACTTGCTGGTCATGCCAGCCTGTAATATTTTTTTATATTTAAAAGAAAGTTGAAATCTGTTTCTTTCTTTCAACTGAAAAGACAGAGCAGAAGACAAGCTTCCTTTGAAAAATGTATCTTCCTTTTTATTAGTGCTTAATTTTGTTTAGAAACAAAATTGCTGAACATACAGATAGTGCGGCTGAGTCATTTTATGATTTGAAATGGGATTTGTGAGCTGAAGATATCTAGGAGAAATTCTGCATATGACGAAACTCTATTTCAGATTTTAAAAATAAGATGCTCTGAAGCATCTTCTTCAACTTCTGGGTTGAAGGATACGTACAGTGATTGTGACTGTGTAAGATAGACAGAAATCAGGCTGTTAAGTGTTCTGGTGTGAAGCTGACAAAACTTCAACAAGAGATTATCAGGATCACCTGAATCTCTGTTCCTACATTCCACTAAATAAGGTGAAACTTGAAGAATTACAAGCAGATTTGGGCTTGTAGTCACAAGTTGCTAATTAATGAAGTGAATGAAGATCTCTACCAACCAAATATAAGTAAATATTTTTAAAGAAAAACTCAAATTTTAATGCAACATTGTGATCTAGTACTCAATGCAACTCTAGTCTTCTTGAATTATAATCATGTCTATTTCACTGTAATCCAAATTTCCCAGATGAGTTCAATCTGGATATGAGCTTACACAGTTCACATACACAGTTCTAAGTTATCCTGAAAATGTCCTGATGTCCTGAACTATCTTAGAAATTAATATTTAATTAACAAAAAACTTACCCGAATCATCATGACTGAGCATCTGATGTTATGAATTGTATCATACACCTTCTTAGAAATGTCCACAAACTGGTTATCATCAAAAAGATGCATTGTGTTCTTGCTTAAGCTCTCCAATGCAATATTTACTTGACTTATAAACTCCGGAATCACTGTTCAAAAAACAAAACACAAAAAATTCAGTGACCATAAAAAGGATAAAACATGTAATCGTAACATGGATTTATCAAGGCAGTTTACCTTGTCTGACTGAATCAAACAAATCATAAAGTTTGAGTCAGTTTGATATTAACCTGTGCTTTACCCACAATGTTCTGGCCTTATTTTGCATGGTGACCTCGTACCACTGTATCCCTCTTGATCATCAATTCAAAGCAAAGTAAACCAACACACAGAATATAGAGTGAAGAGAGAATACAGCTGGAAAATCCACCACGCAGAGAAGGACCTAAAACAAGTACACATCAAGCTGATTGGCAACAACAGAAGACAGAAAAAAAGGAAAGTAAAGGAAAAGAACTAAACTTCTGTAATATTCAATATGAATAAGAACAGAATATGGAACAGAAGCTTTCTCAGGCAATGTGTTCGTTTCGAACACAAGTATAATACACGTTCAGCCCCTTCCTCCACTATTATGTGCTATGTAATTCCTAGAAATTCATACCACATGAAAGCAGTACTACCAATACCTTGATTACAAATCACTTCAGGAAAATTTTGAAGTATATAATAAATTTTTATACTGACAAAACTTCGAAGTCAGCAAGCTATCTGAATTAGAAAACCTGGCAACATATACTTTAAATATTAGGAAAGATAACTCCATAATGCTTTAACCCCTACCTTTACAGGGAAAAACCCACATAACGCTTGGAGACATTTAAATTCATTCAAGTTACAGCAATTTCACTGTCTTCAAGCTCAGCTATTTCTCTCTAGAATTCAGAACAGTTACTTGAAGTGTTAGTTCTTAGAAATATCTAACTTCAGTTAATTCAATCCTGGTGGGAAGATTCATTTTCTTCTGTAAAACTGGTCTCCACAAGTTTGAGGCAAGTAGTGCCATTTAATTTGAAAAATATGATATTTTTAATACTTTCTTCCCTCTTCAGATTATCACCTGAATCACCTTGCCTTCTGAAAATGTCAGTGGGAAGAATAGCTTACTTGAATAGTATTGAAAAAAAGATAAGGTACATTTTTCATTAGCAACCATATCAGTAATTTGGGAGAGAAGCGCCTATTTATTCAGTGCTTTTTGAAAAAAACCCCCCAAAAAACCCAACTAACCAAAAAAAAAAAAAAAAAATCCAACCCCCAAAAAACCCCTAACACCACCAACAAAAGAGGCCCCAAACAAACAAAAACACACAACACACAAATGTACAATTTCAGAACGTTTTTGTTTTTCCTCTGTTAAACGAAGATCTTGGCCCCTAGACTATCAAAATAACTGCAATCATGGCAATTTTGAACTAATCCGTCACAGCATACATTTACATAAACATTCAGCTCTTCACATCTGTTGCAAAACTGCTGCGAAGGAGAATGTAAGAAGCTTCCAGGAATTCAAGATTTCCAGTGGCATAGTGAACACCGTGAGGTGTTTTCCAGAGTCTCCTATATCCTCACTTCTCAGTACACTGTATATCACATACCTGCAGTACTGTAAAGCACAGTACTTCCCGCTTACCAGCAGCATTTTCAGTGCCTGCTAACTGCCTCCAGCCCTCCCTCGTCTTCTACAGGACAGTATTTCTTCTCATTTATCTAATCAGGCTCCATCTTGATGCCATATGCTTATTAATGGCCTTTTTACAACTCCTTCTGAGGCCAAACTCATTATCACAGTGTATTTGTCTGAACGAATATGTCGCTTATGAAACAGGATTTTACCCAGATATATACTCTACAGCTCATATTCTGCTGGTGGAGTCAGTGCTAAACCACAGGCTGCACTTGATCATAGAAATATGATCTCAGTGGCTTCACTCTGGAAACATTTTCAAGATGGTTGCTTTTCATCAATACCATTTTTAGATACCGACAATTAAAACACAACTGTAATTCTAAACAATCTGCTAATGAAGTATAAAAATACACTTCAGCTATCCTAAGATTATAAAATAGTTTTTTTTGTCATTTACCCTGTATCTGATTGGATAACTCCCTCAAATCCGAGACTTTTCTTGACTGCATGCAATTTATTTAATCTTTGAGTTCCCAACCAAATGACTACTTAAAAAGAGGTTTCAGTGGGCATATGAGTTCTTATCCATGGATTACTGGCATTCAAAAATACTTCAGAATCCTCTAATGGTCCAGGCACCACTCTGAAATACTACATTAAGTGGACAAGAATGTCCACTTAATGCATCTTTGCTGTATTCTGCTTTACTTTTGTAGGCAGCCTAAATATAGCAAAGTGGATATAAATAAAAACAGACTGGACAAGATTGATTTTTGCAATCTTTCTAAAGCAAATTAAAATTAAACAAGTTGAGTTGTAAGTAAAATGAAAAACTGCAAGCGTTATACGATTCAGAAGTATTATTAGGGTTTTTGCGATTTTAGTATTAAAAGGTTTTGGAAGAAAACTTAGAATTTTTATTTTATTTTTGCCTTTTCCCCTCAGTGAAAACATGAACATCTGTTATCCTGCCTTTCCTGACAGGGAAGGAGTGGAAAGGAGGAGGATATTTTGGAATATCAATACCACTCATAGGTGTCATGTTCAAAGTCCCGAAACTAACTTAGAGATTCCACACCAACAAACCACGTTCTGCACTCTTTCTGAAATTAAGCTAATTTATTTTAAAATTAATGATTTCTTCCCTAATTCTTATCTTGTTTTAAACAAGAAATACTATTTGGCTTTCTTTGTAGGCCAAGTCTTTTTAGCCCTTGATACTGTGAAAGTTGGCAATTAAAACTTGTGTTGAGATCTTAGAAAGCAGGCATTCCTTACTGCAGCACTGGAGACACCGGAGATCCTTCCACCTAACGTGTCTACCTGGTGTTCCCAAAGCAAGCATTATATGGTAGTAATACATACATATTCATTAAATTTCCCAGAAAAGTCATATGTGTATCTATTTAAATCAAGCATGACATGTTCATTAAATTACATGGAAACATTATGTATATATTTAAATCATTTCTTGAATCTCATTAATAGCATTTTTCTTTTAGCAAAGTTTACCAGAGTTTGCTTGAACAGGGCCTAGGCCAATGCCCTTTGTTCTATCTTGCTTACAGGGACACCTACTCTTCTCCTAGTTAAACATTTCTGTTATGTAAATTGCTTAGCACAGAATGTGTAGAAGGCAGCTCAGTTCATTATCTGCCAGGCTTAGTCCAGTCCATAAAGATTAACCCTTTACTGTCCAAGCAAGTTGAGTATCAACCTCTAATACTTTTGTCATCTTCAATCAAAACCAACTAAGGAATACTGTTTGTAGTTTAATAACTGTCACAGTCCAGCTTTTAACTGAGGTTATCACATCTGTATGTCACAATCACGCTAGGTAATACAGAAAAGTAAGCTTCACTAATCATTTTATTCCAGCTGGCAACTCTGTTGTTTTTAGTAACAGATTCATCAGGACAACTGTTCTTCAACTTTGCAGAAGGCCAGTGACAACAGGTGAAAACATGAGCCATTCTACTTACACCTTTTAATGAAGTCATGTTAAGTGATTACCATCACTTCATCAGTGATCAACATAGCTTGAAAGTGAAAAAGCAACAGTCTCCACAGCTAAAATGTCCACACATATGCAACACTCACCCTTAGGAATGGCTTAACAAAATGAATGTAACAGATATGGACAGACATGACCTCCTACTGCTGATAAAAATAAATACATTAATTTATTAAAAAATAAAATAAAATGAAACATTAATGATTTTTAATTGGAGAGAAAAAAAATCACAACAAAAACCTTGCTTCATTTATTTGGCAAAGGGAGGGAACAAACAGGAAGCATCTTCATAAAAAATTAAACACAGATTACTTATTTTTCATCATTCTTATACTCAAGCACTGAAATAGGACTATTTGGTACTCTGACATCTCTGCAGGACAATCCCCAGGTCCCATCCCTTGGGCTTATTATGCTGGGATTATATAGGCAGGGCATTTTTCTCCCTTGCAGTTCCTCTCAAGTCAGAATGCCACAGTTTCTCTAAGGATGTCAAGGGAGAACAGATGTGGATTACTGAATGAACATATACACAATTTATCTCAAGAAAATGAATTTGTTTAAAGTAACTAAACTTTCACCTTCAATGTTTATCTATATGTATAAACACCATGAGCAACTTAATCTATGCCGTAAACAGACCGGGAAAAGGCTCAAGAGCTCCCACTAGAATGAAGACTGAAAAACTGCTCTTTCAAAGGCACTTTTGAAATGGAAACGAAAGCAGTGCCCAGATGAATGAATGAAGCTCTCTGTGGCAGACCTACAGATCCCAGTTACAGGCAGACCCCAAGACTGCTACAGCTATTGCTTGAACTTAAGTTCAATGACCTTTCAACAAAGGAGAATACTTTGCTGGGCAGTCAGCCATCCAGAGACGACATCTGTGCTCAGAGCCACAGGACTGTTTGGTAGGAGATATGAAAACATGAGCAGCCTTCCTACAAAGTTTATTTTGTCAATATACAAAAATACAGAATACCCAGAGTGAATGAAAACTTTCAACTAATGAAGCACATGAAAGTTAGCACCTTAACTGAACCTCTAATATCGAAGTGAATAATGACTGCAGGAGAATTTAACGAGAATGGCGTAATGAGGATTTGTTCTAAGATTAGAATCTCCATCCTTAACAGTTAGCTGAAGTAACTGCTACAAAAGATCTTTTTCTTTTATTTTAAATGTGGGCAAGATTGAGTTAAAAACATTTAGTTTTCCTCCTAAAGTCAGGGTCAGTTATTACTGATGAATTAGGATTCTAACTGGAGGAAAAAGCCCTGTAAGAACTTCTAGAAGCCCGCCAGAAGAGAGATTCTAAAAAAGGAGGCAAAAGACAAAAGCTTGGTCATGTAAGGCCTAAAAAGATGCTGAATGAAACTAATGTGAAACTAGTATGATCACATATCACAAAAATAAAACATTTGTAGGTAGGCAAGTTAAAAGGAGATGAGCACAACCTAGACCTATGCTAAGCCACATGTTTCAACCACTAATACCTTCTTTCAGCACACCATGTCCTTGTATTATTTAGCCTACAAGGAGAAAAGAACAGCTCCACTGAAATCCTGAAAAACATCCACCATTTAGGCAGTACGATGGCAAAAAACCCAGAGACTCAGGTCTTGATAATGACCTCAGCTTGTCATCATATGAGCAAGAAAATATGAAATCACAGGAAGAGCTACAGGTCTCCAAACCAAGAAACACCACAAGTCCTGAAGCCCAAAACTGTCTGCTGTAGCTCGAGGTACCACAAAGGCAGTCTTTTGTCATCCAGAAGATACCTCTTGACAAAAAAAAACTCTTGAAAGTAATTAATATATTACCATTCTTAACCAGAGGGCTAAGAGTGCACCTGAAAAATCCTTGGAAGATATTTCTTTAAGAGGAAAAAAAGTTGTCATTTGTTGATACTCAAGGTTAAGAAACTGATCTCGGGGCACCCAAAATTCTCCAAAACGGTCTGCAGAACATCATCAAGTATCTCCCCATTTCTGAACGTCAACCTGAAGGAACTCAGGTTGCCTTCAAGACCAAGAGGGCTCCTTGGAGCTAACCCAGTAATACCTGAATCCAAGGCTCTCAATCCGAGAGAGAAAATGCTAGCTTCAAGCGTAAGTGATCATTAGGAGTAGTATTTTTATAAAAATCTTCAGTGCAACAGAGAAACAAAATCCAGAATCCTACACTGCTAATGCTTCCAGGGCAATTTTGAACCAAAGAAACTTCCAGAGTTTCTCCAGAATAACATCTAAAGGTAAATTTAGCTACCAAAGCTCTAAGAGGGAGCTGTAACTATAAGCAATGTGAATGGTAGTAAGGCTTTCACTGCTGGCAAGACCAAACGACCTGAACAAGATGACTCTAAGCCTTCCAAAGATGGTCTTTATAAGATACTCTGAAAAACTGAATTCAGTTTTTCACTACTGTATGTTACAAAGCACCTACTGAACTTTGAGAATCTGATCTAGTATCTATCCATACGATAGGGTGCCTTGCTTTGATCTCAGCAGGTCTGAGATCACACCAGGATGGATACCAGCCTTTCATTTGACCCCATATGTTGCAGTATGTTAACTCAGACTTTCCTACATACAGGAACTATATTATCCATCAAATCTGAAATACCCATCCTTTTCTAAGCGTGAAAATTAAAGATTTCCATTTCAGAGAAATATACCATTGATGCTCATAAGTTCTGTAGGCAAAAATTATCATGAGCTCTTGGTTAGAAAAAAGAAACCTATCCTTTTAACAGCCAGCTAGTAGATGGTATTTCTTTAACACTCTCCTGACTTCCCTATTTAAAGGAAGAAGATTATACAAGAAAGAAAATAAAGAGTTGCCATGTACACTTAAATTCTGACACCAGGTAAATATTACTGGTAAGCAGCAAGGGTACAGGAGTACCTTCCATCCCTCAGGTTAACATTCCAAAAAAGTGGGGGGGGGAGTACTAAAGGAGGAAAGTAACAGTTACTCTTCCATCAGGAAAAAATAAATCCTTTTTTCTTGTTCTAAGGTAATTCACTATTTCTTCTCTGTATGCATTTTCAGTTTTCCTCTGTGCCTGTCTGCATACCTTGACTTTAATTTTTATTGCATTTATCTAATTTTGTTGAGCACTAAGGAAGCGGCATACTGAAAGGCATGAAAGCTTGAATTCTACCCTCCTGAGGATGCTCTTCAATACTATATCCTGGAATTGTACATGATGCTAGACTGAACTAATACAGAATTTATTCATGGGAATTAAAGATTTCTTTAAGAATGTCCTCCATCTTTCAACAAGAATTTCCAATGAGTCCTCCTGTGGCAGCATAAGCAGACAGTTGTGGCAAGTGGTGTGTATCTCAAGTACTTTATTATGTCCCATAATCTGATTACCTAGCATGCAAGTCAGTGTGATGAGTACAGAGTTTGCTTTCAGAGGATTTAAATAGTTTTCCAGTTGCAGGAATTCACCTAAAGTGAAGTATAAGCAAGGTACGGTTGAAAAGATTAAAAACACAGCTATCACTTAAATACAGGGTAATGCTAGAGTAAATAAGAAATCTAGTTAATTTACTGAATAGTCTTTACTTAGTGCTCCTTTACTGCATTTTGCTCTTTGAGACCAAAGAAGAGTTTGTAGTTCTTGCAGTTTAAAATTAAGCATTTGCAAATTTCCTCTGGAGTGGTATCTAAAAATTCCAGGTAGTAAGAACATCATATATTCCAGTAACCCGGTTTTACTGCCAAGTATTACCTCTATTCTTAATGCCATTTCAATCCAAAATATACAAAGTTATACAAAGAATTAATAATAAAATAAAAACCATCTAAACTAACGCAACTGCACTGGTTAAGGCGTACCATCCAAAATACAAGGACTTCTGGCAGAAGCTGGAGTTACACAATCCATTCTATTTACAATGGAATAAATCTGAGAGAAAAGATCTCTGAATTGCCCACTGTGCCCATCCCTCGACTACTTAGAGCATAAGTAATTATAAATTATCTTTTTGGGATTTAGCATTTTATGTTGAAGTTTCTGCATCTTTAAAGTGTAAAAGAAGATGAAGTAGCCAAGGCAGAGGCCTGCTGCACATAAAAAGAATTTGCATACTAAACGGAAGGTATGACTGTATTTGTTTCTCTATAAGTCAAACATAAACATACTAGAATAGTGAAACCAGAAACAGTGCATAAGCATTTTGCAACACTGTATGCACTTGCAAGGATGTAATACTGGCATAACCAGCAAGCATTTAGTAACAGTGTCCTGGTTTCAGCCACACAGCTAAGCATACAAATAAATGCATATATAATAAATATTTAGAAAAATAGATATGTATATGTAAGTGTATGGAATATTTATTTATAATCTATGCGTATGTTTACATTTATATTATATATAAGCTATACATATATGACAGTAGGTTTGTGGTATTACATCTTTACAGCTAGGTTAAGATTTTTAAGAGTTAACTGTCCTGAATTTGAGAAATTATTCATAATAGGTGAGACTTAATTATTGGCAGTGTATATTATTAATGAATGGCAATCCAGTAAACTGCTGCTTTTAATTCTGAAAAGGTCCTACTTTATTCCTCTTTTAAACACACCCATGACAGTGATTCAACTTCCTACCTGGAAAACATACACTGATCTTCATTTGCACAATGACAATTTAGATATATACAAAGTTACTGTTACTCTGTAAGGAGACTGGACAGGTAAGCGTATGGTTACAGGTAACTGAGCCTCTGGACTTTCCCCTCCCCCAAGTGCTCTCTCCACAGTCCTTGCACAGCCTGGCAAATGCATGTAACACCGCAGCTGGGAATTAAGGCAGTCCCTGTAACTAAACATCATGTTTCGAGACTTCAGTGGTGACTTAAAGGGATCTTTTTCCCCTCACTGCACAAATGTCCAGAAAAAAGAACACAGAGAGAGGTGGTTTTGGTTTTGAGCGGGTAGACTGATTTCCCTGTGAGGTAGTAGAGGCAGGACACAGCATCTAAAAGAGCAGAAAGATGCTTGGAGATCATATAAACAATGTACACTTTTAAAGCTCTCTACTCACTGCATTTTTCTGCCATGCTCAAGGACAGACTAACCATGAGATCTCAGATGAGAAAGACATTTCCCCCTAGGTCATACTAGTGAAGAATTTTAAGATTTTTTTGCATTTCTTTAAAGACAGTGTGGACCATGTGGGCCTGTCTTATCTCATCAGTGCCTTGTTATTGCAGAGCTTTTACGTGCTGTGGGAATACCCACTCCCCCTAAACACAGCTCACAGTACAGAACAGCATGACCTTCTTTAGCCTAACTGGGTTTAATTTAGAGGCATCTGCAATAAATCAAATGTCATGATACATACAAACTAAGACTAGTAAATAACCTAAATCTGTACCTAAAAAAAAAAAAAGCATAATTACTTTTCATTAGCGAATTTCATGGGGCACGCAGGGTTTCAGTTCAGCTTACCTTCAGTCCAACTGCAGACTACCATGGAACCTCCACATATTCGCTCTCACTTCAAAACTAGTGATCATACAGCAGCATGATGACAAAGTTCAATGAACTGAAGCAGTTCAAGATTTCATTTTTTGGCTGCCAACCTAGTATTGAGGTGATTCAGTATTCCAGTCCAACTTGCTACCAGGCATGAAGAGGCAGATGGGGCAGGCGGGCACCACTGCTGTCGGTAAAAGCCACGTTTAGAACTGCTTAAAATGACTGTAAATTGCAGCCTCCATTTCTATGACTAGAATGTGTTACCACAGATTTCTAATGAAGTTCTTCTTCACTGGCTTTGTTATATCCAAAGCCAAACCTCTGCCAGCAACAGCAGGGAGCCAACTAACACATCAGGCAATTTCTAAAGGCTGCTGAACAAATAAATAATCCCAAATTGGTATTGTTCAAATGTACTGAATAGGACACAGGAAATGTACAAACCATTAAGAGGAAATGGAGGTCTTCCTATGGGGTAGTCCCGTCATTATATGTAAGAGAGACTATCTGAACAAAGCACAGCTTTTCAGTAATTTAGGTGGAGAAACACACAGCACACACCCCCACAAACCACCAACTCCGTGAAACTTGGCTGTTTCTAGTGAATAAGCATCATCCTATATATTGCTTAAGCTAAAGAATATTGATAACTAGCAAAAAACCTAAACCAGACAGACTTCTCTACTAACACATGCTTTCTTTTAGTTTCATGTTTAGAATGATAATTTCTATGAAATCTGAAGTTTATAAGAATTACGCTCAACAAAGTATATAAAGGGATATTTTGGGGTAGCACTGTTTTAGCCATTAAAAAGACTGACCTTTTAAAAGGTTATTTCAAAGATACTTAAAGTCATCTAAGAGCATTCAAAAAGAAACTAAAATAGAAATCTTATTAAGGCTGATCTGGAGAGGAATACTGAAAAGATAAGAGACTTCACTTCATGCAATACATTTGCCATTGTATTAGCCCACCTATTTGGGAAACAGACACCCTGGACATGGAATATATTCTTACTCCGTGCACAATACAACCACAGGTTTTGCTAAGGTTTTATACGTTAATATTGTCATGACTGAAATGTGGGTTTCCTCGTGTATTCCCCTATGAATGCCGAGACTACCTGCAGACTGACAGTCTGCTTATTACATGTTTACTTTTGCATCCCAGAAATTACTGGTTAGCATTACCCTGGCCTATGCCCTGAGCTTGTAATTCTTAGTGCACCTTCTCCTTTTTTTGAAGGTAATCCAAACATCTTCACAATATCCCCAAAGCATTCAGGCTTCATCCAATAATAAAGGAATTCCACAAAACAGTCTGTTGCTGTGTAAGGTGAATTTGTTTGTAAATATACCTATTGTAACATACCACACATGTTCTACATAAGTATTGTTTCTGAAAACACAATGTGTTTTTTAAAAGAGAAAGCAGTATTACAGGGGTTTTTTTTCACCTTTTGACTGACAGATTACAATTTCTGAGTCTTAGAAAACTGGCCTCATTTATTTTCTTCACTATGAACCGTAACTTAACCATTTTAAACTCTTTAACTTTCTATTCAACTGTATAAGCTTGTATGTACACACATACACGCTTTCCTATCTACTGAACTCTTTAACACGCTTGTTTCTAGCACCTGACTCTGTTATCAAACGACATCAGTGCAACAGCAAGCTACTCTCACTGATTTTTCGCTAATCTTCTGTTGGGATAGACAAAGCACTCTCTGATTTTTAATACCTAGTATCTGATCTCATTTCCAATTGAAAACTGTTATAGTGAGTGGGATGTGGCAAGTTACTGTTTTCATCTGGAGGACAATGATGATAATTTAATTTAAGCATGTAGAAGTACTGGGGAAAGCTAGTCAGAGCAATAAAATCAATGGACAAACACTAAGTATCTGTCACTAAATATCTCTAAGTATCTCTGAGCTCGGCTCAGTGAAAAGTCACAGAAAAGTGACTTAAGTGCAAAGTTATATTCTCATTCTATAATCTTCCCCAAAACACAGCCTATGTTACATGAACATATTGATTTATCCAGGAAAAAACAGGTACATCTGATTACAATTAACTGATAATTGGTTTTTACAAACAGTTTTGAAAAATACAGAGAGGTTAAGTAGGGAAAACCCATTAAGGCGAGTCTTCAGGTAATGCAAATCTCAGACATGACTGAGACAGTTCTACACTCACTGAAATGAATGGATATATGACAATTCAGTCTGGGAAAGAGACTTTGCAAAAGAAAATTGCTCTAAGGTAATTTCTGAATGTCAGATATACGGAATCACTCTTCTGTGTTTCTAGAGCAAAGTATGTTCATTGTAGATACGAGCATATTTGCCTACTAAGTCTTTCTGTATGCTTTTATTAAAACTGTACAGATCACTTTGTGCTGCAAGGCTCTGCCTTTTCCCTAAACTAAGTGCAAATAGATAAATGCAACTACTATTCTTAAAAATTATATCACTGCATCTAAAACCAAAATGAAAATGTACAAAGAACCAAGAGAAGCATGCATTGGCTCTTCTACATTGTCTGGTTGCTGCCACCCACCCCAAATGGGAGGTGAGGGGAAAGCACGTGGACAGAAAGCCCCACTGAAGACATACTGGTAATATTTGGACAGATCTAATACTACAATGTCTGAATGCCTTAGTCCATGAAAAGTGGGTGTCTCTAACACACTGCAGTGTGTAGGCTGGAGTGTATGGAACTCTATCTGGGGACAGGTGATCAGTCAACAGAGAGTTTGTGGGTCAGGGTCAAAGGGAGAACAGCAATGGGGGACATCGCTGTGGGCATCTGTTACAGGCTGCCTGATCAGGAGGACTCTGTGGACAAAGCTCGATTCCTCGCTTGTGTGGAAGACAACTTCCTTTTGCAAGTAATAGCAGAGCTGTTCAGGAGAGGTGCCATGCTTGACCTCATGCTCAGCAACAGGGAGGGGCTGGTTGGAAGTGTGGTGCTCCAGGGGAGCCTTGGCTGTGGCGATCATGAGATGGTTGAGTTCAAGATCCTCAGGGCAGCGAGAAGGGCACACAGCAGGCTCTCTGCCCTGGACTTCAAGAGAGCAGACTTTGGTCTCTTCAGGAGCCTGCTCAGTAAGGTTCCATGGGATAAAGCCCTCGAGGGCAGGGGAGCCCAAGACTGCTGGTTGATATTCAAGGATCACCTGCTACAAGCTCAGGTGTGTTGCATCCTGACTGGAAGGAAGTGAGGCAGGAGGGCCAGGAGGCCTCAATGGATGGATAAGGAGCTGCTGAGAAAACTAAAGAGGGGAAAAAAGAATCTTACAGAAGGTGGAAGCGAGGACAGGCGGCCTGGGAAGAATACAGGGACGTTGTACAGGAAGCTAGGGACCAGATCAGGAAACTTAAGGCTCAGCCAGAATTGAGTCTGGCAAGGGATGTGAAAAGTAACAGGAAGGGCTTCTATAGGTATATAGCAAATAAAAGACAGACTAGGGACGACATGGTCCCACTCCGGAAGCTCTCAGGAGAACTGGCCACTCTGGATTTGGAGAAGGCTGAGGTTCTCGATGGCTTCTTTGCGTCAGTTTTCACTGGCACATGCTCTCACCACACCACCCAAGTCTTGGAAGGCAGATGCAGGGACTGTGGGAACGAAGACCTTAGGCCCACTTTAGGAGAGGATCAGGTTTGAGATCACCTTAAGAAGCTGAATGTGCACAAGTCCATGGGACCTGATGAAATCCATCCATGGGTTCTGAAGGAGCTGGCGAATGAAGTTGCTAAACCACTGTCCGTCATATTAGAAAAATTACGGCAGTCAGGTGGAGTTCCTGACGACTGGAAAAAGGGTAATGTAACCCCCATTTTCAAGAAGGGGAATATGGAAGACCCAGGGAACAACAGACCAGTCAGTTTCACCTCTGTGCCTGGCAAAATCTTGGAGCAGATTCTCCTGGAAAGCATGCTAGGGCACATGAAAAACAACGAGGTGGTTGGTGACAGCCAACATGGCTTCGCTAAGGGCAAATCCTGCCTGACCAATTTGGTGGCCTTCTATGATGGGGCTACGGAACTGGTGGGCAGCGGCAGAGCAGTTGACGTCATCTACCTGGGCTTGTGCAAAGCGTTTGACATTGTCCCGCATGACGTCCCTGTCTCTGAACTGGAGACATCAATTTGATGGATGGACCACTCGATGGATAAAGAATTGACTGGATGGCCGCATGCAGAGAGCTGGGGTCAATGACACAATGTCCAATTGGAGACCAGTAATGAGTGGTGTCCAGAGGGACCTTGACACACTCGAGAGGTAGGCCAATGCCAACCTCATGAAGTTCAACCAAGCCAAGTGCAAGGTCCTACACCTGGGTCAGGGCAGTCCCAGGCACAGCTACAGGTTGGGCGGAGAAGAGATTCAGAGCAGCCCTGTGGAGAAGGACTTGGGTGTATTGGTTGAGGAGAAACTGAGCATTAGCCGGCAGTGTGTGCTCGCAGCCCAGAAAGCCAACTGTGTCCTGGGCTGCATCAAAAGAAGTGTGACCAGCAGGTCGAAGGAGGTGATCCTGCCCCTCTACTCTGCTCTCGTGAGATCTCACTTGGAGTACTGTGTCCAGTTTTGGTGTCCTCAACATAAGAAGGACATGGAGCTGTTGGAGCAAGTGCAGAGGAGGGCCACGAGGATGATAAGGGAGCTCCATAACCTCCTGCTAGAAGACAGGCTGAGAGAGTTGGGGCTGTTCAGCCTGGAGAAGAGAAGGCTGCGTGGAGACCTCATAGCAGCCTTCCAGAATCTGAAGGGGGCCTACAAGGATGCTGGGGAGGGACTCTTCCTTAGGGACTGTAGCGACAGGACTAGGGGTAACAGGTCCAAACTTAAACAGGGGAAGTTTAGGTTAGATATAAGAAAGAAGCTCTTTACTGTGAGGGTGGTGAGGCACTGGAATAGGTTGCCCAAGGAAGTTGTGAATGCTCCATCCCTGGCAGTGTTCAAGGCCGGGTTGGACAGAGTCTTGGGTGACATGGTTTAGTGCGAGGTGACCCTGCCCATGGCAGGGGGGTTGGAACTAGATGATCTTAAGGTCCTTTCCAACCCTAACGATTCTATGATTCTATATTTGTCTTGCTATATAGGAGTCAAAATTATATTTTTAAGGATTTCTTGAATCAGTTTCAATTATAAAATTAGCTAAAAAAAATAAAGATCATTCAACTAGTTAAGAAATTCTAAGACATTCCTTCCCCTTTACAAATTTAATGTTTTCACTAAATAGACACTTTGAGGAACAAAGAATGATGCAATTCAATGACAAAATGAGAAACGAAATTTCTCCAAATAATTTTTTAACTAAAATGTTTAAAATCTATTCCAAACAAGCAAGCAATACTGATACAGTACTGTCTCACTTTCTCCATCCTACTGTGTTCTCTTTGGGCACTTTTCAGGCCCTAGCAGAGCAAGCGATACCTCAATTTAGAAAAAAAGTCACCAAACACAGAAAGAATTATAAACAAAATAAGAAGAAATTATCTAATCCTGCATCAGTACGTTCTTTGTCTAAAATGAGTGATATTCACAGACCAGCATGCATGTTTCAGTGTAACACTAGAACTAAAGACACACTGCTTTGACTAGTGTTACATACCCTTACCTGTCACATCTTATTCCAATTTGACTTGCAATGTCAAACTGCCACTGCACTCCTCCAGTACAATATGCTTTCTACAGAGAAAAAGGCAGAAAATCCATTTATTTTAAGGAGAACCATCTAGGCCACAAATCTGCAAAGGAACCCTTTGAACCCTAACATATGCTTGGTCTGTATGACACTTCTTAATATTTCTCCTATCTAGGCACTTTTCTTTGCAGTTTTTATAACATTTTGTGATGTTTTATTTTACATCTAAAGGACAAAAATGAAACATGCCTTTGTTTTTCCTCTGCATGCCACATTACATCTCATGTAAGTCACGAACAACAAAATACAGGAATGTAAAAGGAAGACCCTTTACCCCCCCCCAAAAAAAAAAAAGGCTGCTGTATTTCTGTTTTCAACAATTTGAGACATCACACAGAATGTCTCTTTTGCAATGGCAAGAATAGTAACATGTCAGAGTTTCATAAATAATATTTCAGAGTAGAGACTGTGGTTTACCAAATGACAAAAAAGAATTTATCTACACAGAAGCATTAAGCAGTGGGTGTATACTATCTTGAGTACCAAACATAATGGGCTCTTGAGCCAAATATATACCTGTAAGAGAAGACAAACCTACATCCAACACCCTCAGTTACTAAAAAAAGGTCCAGACGAGGCAAAACATGGGAGCAGTAACTGCACTCCTTCTGCCCACCTCTTGCTAGAAAGGTAAAATTTAGAAAGATGCATAGGTAGGTATGTGTGAACAGGAACAAGAGCACTGCATACACCTCTGCACAAGATTGCTGTATTTGTTGCCTTTGGCAGTAAAAATATGTCCCTATAAAATCAGCTGCATACTTGACACATGAATTATATGCTTCCCAACTGCACCTTAGATTATTTCATACCTGTAAAATAAACTTAAGAAATCAAAACAAACCTGAATGTTAACATTGTTACAGTTGGCTGCAAGGCATACTTATTTAAACTGGTATTAAATGAAACAATCATCCTATAGGGATGAAAACTAAAGGCTATGACTATAGGATTTTGAAAGAGGGCCTTCAAAGAAGCCACGAGAGATGCTGTCCACTCTTTACATTTTGCGTGCTTGCAGACAACATGCAGGTTATTAGATGCCTGTATCTAAGTTCTGGGGCTGCCACATGCTGGTTTTACAGGCTGCCCAGAGTTGTTGTGGAGGTCCCATCCCTGGAAGTGTTCAAGGCCAGGCTGGATGGGGCTTTGAGCAACCTGGTCTAGTGGAAGGTGTCCCTGCCTCTGGCAGGGGGGTTGGAACTGGATGACCTTGAAGGTCCCTGCCAACCCAAACTATTCTATGATTCTATGCTCCAACAGTACTTGAGAACATGCTTCTGAAAATGTGGGATCCAACAGTGGTGAACTGTATCTTCAGAAATGTCTTTTTTACTATATCATCAAAAAGCACTGTACAGTGCACATGCAAACACTCTTTGTACAGCTGAGGAACTCTGGTTTCATTAAAAGCTCCAAATTACATGCAAAGTTCAATTTGCGAAACTTCTATTTTGTTTTTAGAAGTTTCCAGATCTGAAACATCTATAGGAAACAGTTCCATTCAGATACTTCCAGAGATCTGTGGACATATTACAGATTCTGCTGCTCACTAAGTACTTACTCCTGCTGAGCAAATATTAACCTAGAATTCATTTATTTAGGTACTGTTCCTAATACAAAGACAAAAGAACATTAGTCCATTGAAATGTTTCTGAAAGGTTAGATACAATTCAGTTCTCTTGCCTAATTAATTGCTTCTCATAATACAAATCTCATCAAAAACCAGATCACTCATTAGAAAACAACCAACAAGAAAAAAAAAACCAAAACAACCCCAAAACCAACAAACAACATCCCCCAAAACCTTGACCTTGAGGCCAAGAATAGTGAGCTATAGTGACAACTTCCGTAGTGTTTAAATTCCAAGTGACATAAAACTTCAAAGTCCTATCTCACCAATACTTAGAACACAATAAAAACTAAACTTCCATGAGGCTGATGAGCAACAGATTTAGTGAAGTATCAGGAAAATGCAATGCCTAAATCTGAGTTAACTCCAGTAATCCTGTAAGGTAAATAAGAAGGGAAAACCAACCCTGAGTCCCAGAGTTACTAACATAAACTTCTGTATTATTCCCAGCAAGTCCTTCTGTATTATCCCCAGCCCAGTGACAAGTATGACTCACAGGCAGCCTTCACAATGCCGCCTTCTGGACAACCATTTCTACTCCAGGAACATAAGAAATGACTGCTCAGGAAGCAAATGCTGTCCTGGTAACATTCTTCCATTACCTCTGCTTACAGCCAAATTCTGAGGCCAAACCAGATTCATGTCCATGCAGGAAGACAAAAATGAGCTGGAAGTATAGTTCCCAGCTTGAGACAGAGCCTGGAGTAGTTACTACCATACTGACACAATCTGTAGGAGGATCCTCAATTTGGACAGCTTTGGGCCTATTACATCCCTGAATATGCTGAAAGTATAGATCGTTCTCTAACTTACAGACACTTAGAACATCGCATTTTAATATGTAAGGTTGCTACCTACTATAAGAACTTTACGCAAAGTTTTTTTATCTTCGTGGTCCTATTTGTAGTGAAGAATGATGTTCAGACTAGGGAATAAAATAACCGCAATTAGAAGATCACTGAGCAAATATCAAACTGTTTGTATATATGAACAAACTAAGCACATTTATCACATAATCAAGCATCTACCTATGTCGTAAATACAACTGTAAACCCAAATTAGCAATCCCATCTCCATACTCACAGATCTCTTCTTATTACAGCTAAGCTTTTAAAGACTTTCTATCAGAGGTGTTGAAGCATGAGCTTACCATCTGACTGAGCAGAAAAAGGAGGCCAAGGAAGAAGATTTTATAAACAAAGGAGTCTGGAGTGGAAATTCCTACAATTCTGAGTATAATGAAAGATGGACATTATCATATCCTCTTGCTGCACACAGCAGAGCAGCTTCTGGACACCTGGCTTCCATGAAGGTAAAGGCATATCAGAGGAGAAGTTTTCAGTCTTGGGACACTCAACCATTTTGTCCACAACCCTCTACAGAAAATAATGACAATTAGAGAGATGTAAGATAACAAAGAACACCTTTCTTTTGTAGAAAACAGTGCTGCTGTGCTTGAGCCCTTTCTTTCACAAAAAAAGTTTAGCTCTGAATGAGGATATTAAGGAACCCAGTTCTACTGGCTCCGGCTTGCTATGGGTTTGAGAAGGCTCGGGTTCCCTAAACCTGCCTTAAACCACTCACCAATATGAAACAAATATAACCAAGAAGGAGCAGTTTCAGCACACTGAAACAAGTGTCAGGAGGCAAAAAAAACCCCTTTAATTTCCTCTCAGCAAACGACTGCAAAAGTATAATAAGCATCAAAGTATGCATCAAAAGAGGGGCATCACCAGGTGCCCTGCAAAAATTCCTACATACAGACAGTGCTCCAGGGAAAAAAAACTAATCCTACTAAAGAACTCAAAACATAATCTAGTTCACCTTCTGCTCAAAGTGGTATGAGTTGTGCCAGACTTTGTCCTATTGGACTCTGAACAAAACCTTGCTTGTCAACCTTTGAAAAGCTGTCACAAAGATTTGGATAGAACCTCTGTATCTTTTAATCTTATCAAAACTAATTTATCTACCACATGTATTTTAGAGCATTTTTGAATATCTAAATAAAATCTAAAACCAAATGGGAAAGTCATTCTGAAAATCATTGCAAGTGGAATCCGAAGATGACTGAAAGCCCAAAAGATCAAACATAAATACAACAGAATGAGAAGAGGATCAAGGTACACTATGGCCCCCAAATCAGACAGGATTCAAATGAAAAAATAAACTATTTACACAACCTAACAAAATTGCTTTTATCTTACTTTTACACTAAAAGATGAAGAAACAGAGAATATGATACTCTCATTTACCAGATCTCTACTGAAAACAGCAGGATGGGCTACCACATAAAATAAAGAATAAAACAAAAAAAGGTAGAATATTGAACTAATCCCAGTCATACTATTCAACTTGCGCCTTCCCTTGATTCTTATCCCAGGGGAAAAAAAAGCACTCAAAGCAAGAATGGGCTGTTTACACTCAGTATATTGACCGTAATTTCATCTTGCATTTCATGTTTTGCCCCTACAGAAACCTTGTCTTAACCAATTAGCTACCAATAACATTAGTTATTTATACATTCATCAGTATTTACCTTAAATTTCTTAATCAACATTTATGGATATTAGTGCTAATGCTAGAATTATTAGCAGGAAGAAGTTCTCTAGGTAAAGAAAGTTCCGTACAAGAACGTAGAGAAAGAGTAAGAACAATTAATTGTAACAGGTCTGACTGGACTGTACACACATTCATTTTGAATTCCAACTGCAAAAGACTGCTGATAGACAAGAAAGTGTGTGTCAACTTTATTTCCTCCTAATTTCACTTCTATGTAGAGAGCATGGAAAGGCAGGAAAAGTTCCAGAAGGTTTTTTTGTTCTTTACTTGTGGTTTAGTTTACAAAGGCTGACTACAAGAACACTTCCTCCTAACCTGCAATGCAGAAAGAATAACTTCTCCAAAATTCAAGAACATCAGTTATCAACTCACTAACAATGATTATAAACTGAATAAAAATACAGTGAATAAAACTAACATTGCTTCTAACACTATTAAGATATAATCTCTGCAGGTGTTTTTAGGTACATGTACTTATTTGCCTCACAGAAGAATATATAAGCAAGACAAGCAAAGAAGCTTGAGTAAATACAAGATGACTGTGTTGTTAAAGAAATCTGAGCACTGCTGAAAATCATACTACTAGCTCTCGGGGAAAAAAGAAGCCAATATAGTTTTAAAAGAGTACACTAAAGAGCAAACAAACACTTGGAAAAATAGAGTCCCAACAGGCTTTAAATGTTCATCTGCCTACCTGGAAATTTATCAGATTAAATCATGCACATTGACTGAATCCATTTGCAACGTTGCTATGCTTCACCTCCACTTAATATACATGGTACTTCATATAAGAAACTTTTATTAGCATTCTGGAGAAATCTGTAGATTCAGAATGAGGTTATGTACAACCCTTTTGCACTAAAAGTCCTTCTCAAATACTAACACTATGTATTTTTAACAGCAAGGAAGTCACTAAGGAAGAGAAGGAATGGTCCTCTGGGAATCTGAGATTGCTACTGCAGAGTATGAATGCACATGTTAAAACAATTACCCAGAAAAAATTACTCTCATCTGAATGCAGCTGGTGTCTAACACAAGAAAAAAAAATATCATAAAAACGCTGTTTGAAAATGACTTCCATACACCATTTGGATCAATCTCCTCCTTAAAAATAAGACCAACACTACATCAGGTCATAGTTTTGGCTAGCTAGGTCTTAAAAGCCTCAAAGGAGAGAAATCTCACTGCATGTCCCCAAAGGACAAAAATCTCATTGCACCTCTCTTCTAGCGTTGCACTACACTGGAAATACTCCCTCTCCTGCCCCGTGTCCTACCTGAACTTCTCATGCTGCAAACTGTGGGTATTGCCCTTTGTTGTGCTGTCTCTACCAAGAAGAGTCTGACACCATTGTCTCTAACCATCTCTCAAGAAGTTGTAGGCTTCTATGTGATTGCCTCTTGGCCTCTACACAAACTCTCAATCTCTCGCTCTCCTCACAGGTTTCCTGCTCTAGGCCTCTAGCCAATCTGAGAACTCTCTGTTTTCCAGAGCTTCTCTCCCCGTTTAGCATACATGCCATGCTGGAGAAGGATAAAATAATTACCCAGTGTCAGAGTGGCCAGGAGAAACAGCCAACAAAGTCTTTGTATGTTTCCTCCTTGGCAGGTGCCTTTTAAGTGAGAGAGAATGTAACATTCTTAAACTGGAGAAAACAGACAATCCCTACTGCAAACGGCTCAAGACACCGGACAAAGAGAACTGCCATTCATTTTGCATAAGCTGTTGTGACAAGCCTGCAAACTGTATCTGAAAAAGGCAAGTGAAGCATCTAGCAAAGTACAAAGTCCTTAGCTTGTGCACGTAAGCATGTAAGAAATAGAAAAGCTAAATAAAAAGCAGAAGATGGAAGGGCACTTGTATCAGCACTACTATCTTTTATTGCTAAGATAAGTCACCTTTTCCTAGGAAAAGGCAATGCAGCACATTTAATCCATCCTGCAGAAATATTTAATAAAGTACTGTACCGAAAATTTCTGTTTCTCTGGTGGAGTGGACCAGTATTAGCATGGATGCTGCACAACTGATCACACTGAAAGGGCTGTAAAGTGAGAGGAGACTCTGGAAGGTGGCCAAAATAACAATTTTGGGACCAAGAAATAAACAAATAAATGAAAAAATAAATAAAATTCATTACTGGTAAATGGCAAACAGTATGATGTTAAAGCATGCTGCCAATCCAGAAGACAGCTGGGTCAGGAAGAATACAATCACTTTTAGGGCAAAATCACAGGAAAAGACTTTAAAAAAAAAAAAAAAAAAAGGGTAACTGAAACTTGTGAAGGTTTTAAAGAAAATCACTGACCACAAACCAAATCTCTCCAGAAGAAAACTGAAAGTTTAATGTGTTTGGCCCACTGAAGCCAAGTATTTTTAATCCAAGTGGATGCAGAAAAGTTGTTTACATCGACACAAGAGCAAAACAGAATTGTAGAATAGTCTGGGTTGGCAGGCACCTTCAGAGGTCATCTAGTCCAATGAGCAGGGACTACATCATGTTGCTGAGAACCACATCTAGCCTGGCCCTGAATGTCCCCAAAGACGGCGCATCCACCACTTCTCTGGGCAACCTGTGCCAGTATTTTACCGCCCTCATTTTAAAAAAATTTTCCTCACATCAAGCCTGAATATCCCCTCTTTTAGTTTAAAACTATTACTCCTTGCCCTATTACAACAGGACCTGCTAAAAAGTCTCTCCCCAACTTTCTCATAGGCCCTTTTTAAGAACTGAAAGGCTCCAGTAAGGTCTCCCTGCAGCATTCCCTTCTCCAGGCTGAACAACCCCAAATCTCTCAGCCTTTAAAATGTACAAACTGTCCATGCTTAAATGATAGAAACTTGAGGAAAAATCTTTTATTAGAAACAACAGGCCTACACAACTCTCAAGGACATAATGAGGCCACAAATTGTCCTTGGTTTATTAAAGAATTACAATTATGTGTGCTGGTTTTGGCTTGGGTAGAATTAATTTTCTTCACATAGCTAGCATGGGACTATGTTTTGGATCTGTGCTGGAAAAAGTGTTGATAATGCAGGGATGTTACTGCTGAGCAGTGCTTATACAGAGTCAAGGCCTTTTCTGCTCCTCACACCACCCCACCAGCGAGTAGGCTGGGGGTGCACAAGAAACTGGGAGGGAACACAGCTGAGACAGCTGACCAAAGGGACATTTCATACCATATGACATCATGCTCAGCAATGAACCTAGGGGGAAGGTGGGCCAGGAGGCCACTGCTCAGTGACTGGCTGGGCATTGACTGGTTGGTGGTGAGCAACTGTTTTCATCACCTGTCTTACTTGCTTTTACTTCTCTCCCTTTGTTATTTTCTTTTTCATTACAAATTATTACTATTATTACTATTACTGTTGTTATTATAATATTTCAATTATTAAACTGTTCTTATCTCAACCCATGAGGGTATTTTTTTAACTTTTACCCTTCCAATTCTCTTTCCCCCCACCTGCTGGAAGAGTAGTGAGCATGCAGCTGTGTGATGCTCAGCTGCCCTCTGGGGTTAAACCACAACACTGTAATACATAAAGCTCCTTCAGCCTCATGAAGTCATGGGGACTGTTTGGACATGAGGGTTTTTTCCCCTCACTCTGAAATGTTTGAAAATTTGTACCTACCCAGATGATTACTCACTTAATAAAAAACACCTCTTATGTATTTTGCCCTTCAATCCCCAATTACAAAAAACATTGCTGGTATCACATCAGAAGAGCAATAATCTAAAAATTTTAGATTCCAGTCAATTTGATTACTATACTATATAATTTATGAGTGCAAATTCACATGAATCAGTTTTAATGACTTTCAACAACACTTGCACAACTTAAGCAAATGGGTATCTGTAGAAGATCTGAACTACTACTTCTTTTTCAGGATAAGAGGGATGTATTTGGAATTCACAGTTACAGATACAGGTTTATAAACATTTTCTGATGTAGGAAGAAATTTTCAAATCCATGTTCAATTTTACGTCTGGTATCACCTCTCTGTCTCAGAGATTAAACTCGGTCTTAATCCACACTTCAAAGGGAGTAAGAAAAGTATTCTGTGTCATACTAGTATCTGTCTCAGAACAATGCCTACAGCTGACCTTTAATTTGAGAACAGTCCAATTTGGGTTGCATTCCAAATATAATTTTATTACTATTCCTAAACTCAAAGTTAAGCCCTACATCTATGTGAATTACAAGATATTTCATAATTCCAGTTGCAAGAAGCTGCGGACAATGGTTTGCTGTAATTTAATCAGCACTACTGCAATTTAAAAAACGTGGACTCAAAACTCCAGTGATTCAAAGAATGATAGCTCCACTAGTTCCGTAGGACAATTAGAATACCTATCATCTGGCGGCCACAATATAAGGAGGACAGTGACCCACTGGAGCAAGTCCACAGGACAGCCATGAAGATGATCAGAGGGCTGTCCTATGAAGAAAGGCTGAGAGAGCTAGGTTTGTTCAGCCTGGAGAAGAGACGGCTCTGGTGAGACCTCAGAGCAGCCTTCCAGTGCCTAAAGGCGCCTATAAGAAATCTGGAGAGGGACTTTTTAAAAGGGCATGTAGTGACAGGACAAGAAGGAATGGCTTTAAACCGACAGAGGGTAAATTCAGATTAGATATTAGGAAGAAGTTCTTTCTGTGAGAATGGTGAGACACTGGAGCAGGTTTCCCAGAGAAGCTATGGATGCCTCATCCCTGGAAGTGTTCAAGGCCAAGTTTGATGGGGCTTTGAGCAACCTGATCTAGTGGAAGGTGTCCCTGCCCATACCAGGGCCTAGATGATCTTCCTTGGCCCTTTCCAATCCAAATCATTTTATGATGTCTCCAGCCTTTTCCTTATTTTTTACAAGATCTAAATAACTAGAGGATTTATATATGTGTATACATGCATATGTATGTATATAGTATATCATACTTTGACATGAAAGCAAAACTGTAGCTAAAATTTACAATAAATACAGGCTTTTTACTATATCAACAGATTATGCTGTAACATAAATTGTTTACTTAAATTTAACTGCTGCTGATTCTGACAGGCAGTAAAATAACAGAGTAGACTTGGATATTTAAAAGTATAATACAAGGTTATTTTTCCAATTCTGAAGAGGAAATACCTTAGGTTTTTATAAACAGTGTTTCTAGAAGTTTCATTTTGCTTTCATGCAACACTACACAAACCCTATAAAAATGCAAGGATCTGCATATTTGAATCTAATCAACGGTGCAAGACTTCTGGAATGACAGAGAGGTACCAGTAGTAACATTTCCACACTCTTAACCATTATCAGAATAAAGCCTGAAGCTTTATTTTTTTATATTATTTAGCTATTTATTACTAGCTTTGCACTTGTAAAATCAAGATAGGAAATGCTAGTTTAAACGAGTGCCTGCAAAGAGTACATAGACTACATGATTAACACTCTTTTCTCCAGTTGTCTGTAAAAGTTTCATACAGAACCTGAGGCACACATTTTCAGGGCATGCTGACTTCCAATGATCTAGAGTAGGGAGTTGGCTGGAATGCTTTACAGCGCTCTCTCCTACCCACGTACGTACGTGCCCTTCCCACTGAAGCCTAACAACAGGAGGGGACAGAGTATGTCCCAATCTCATTGTGATGAAGAACAAGGATGAAGTGAGCATGATACTGGCTCAGACCAGGAGCTGGGAAACGTGCCTGCACCCCACAAGTAGTTGTAGCTTCATGAACTTACACAGTATCACACGGGAACTCTGTACGGACAGTGGCAGTCCACATGAACTACAGAACCACAGAATCATTTAGGTTGGAAAAGACCTTTAAGATTGAGTCAAACTGTAACTATACTCACAATCAGACCACATATTCTCTTCCAGCAGTCTTCTGCTTCATCACTTTTCAAATTGATCATATGGGCACCAGCCCCTTCTAATGTGTGACCCTGGCATACATCTAAAGCAGGTCCATCCAGAGACCTGAAATAAGCAGCTGGTTTGTAACATAACTGCATATGATCACTTAATCACGTCACAATTCATACACAGACTGCAAATCAAAGCCGCAAAGACAATTTTAGTTTTGGTATTACCTAACTTCTAGAGGCTTGACTCCGCAACATAAATGGTGCTCTTACATAGTCTTTTTAGTTTGCTTGGGGTTTTTCTTCTTGTTGAAGAAAAGGGAAGGAGCAAAATGGAGGAGCAGCACAACATAAGCCTGAGAAAACACACACTCTATTGTATGGTGCTGTAGAGATCCATTCGGCTGCTAACAACTTGTACCTAAACAGGACTACACAACCTAAGCTAAGGAATTAAGCACCAGTTTCTAACACTCACTGTACGGCAGCATTATGATACTACTGTTGAATAGCTCACTTTACTATCTCTAATACATATGATGTCTTACAGCTAAAGAGACAGATTAGCAATCTTACGTTCTTTTCTTGAACATATTGTAATGCAGAGAATTTAACCTCTTTTTTTCGTATAAATTACCTCAACATATGTGCTACAATTTAACCTCAGTCTTTGTTTTAACAAACAGTAAACGTATCTGTTCCTCTTTATGCACAATTTCTCTGTCCTGTTACTTCCAATCCATACCCTTCCCACTTCTGGCTCCTGTTCTCTCTTTTTCTTTTTATTTCTCTGTGATTTCCATGTACACTATTATTCTATAATTCCATTCTCACTAACTCTATGCTCTATTGCAATAATTTCTTTTCAGTAACATACTACCTTTTCACTGGGTGTAAAGAATGCACGTCACTGCTGTAGGTTACTCACGTAAGCTAACTTCAGAGCTAATGACAAAGTAAATACACAGTTCTCTCCTAGGGAAGTGCACCTACCAAGTAGCTGGCTCCCGAAAGACCCAGCAGTGACAGAATGTTTTCGGTTACACCTGAGGGCTGAAGCCTACTCGTATTTTCCCTCTAAGCTGTAAGAGTTAAACAAATACATGAAAACCATCAAGCAAACAAAACTCATCCCATGACTTGATGTATCTACACTGCAGATCAGATAAATACGGGTAGGAATGAAAACCACGTTTCTTTTTTTCCACTCCAATTGAACGATCTAAAGACAGTGAATCTCAGGTTTAAAGTACTACAAAGACATCTAAGATGACACCATGCTTGATGTCCACTGACACAGGCAAACATTCCGACCAAAACCAGTTTTATGTCCTGCTGTTTTTTGCAATTAAGACAGATTTAGATACGTTATATATTACTGTCAAAGCAACGCAACAGACCAGAAATTGGTGTCATGGAATCATAGAATCGTTAGGGTTGGAAAGGACCTTAAGATCATCTAGTTCCAACCCCCCTGCCATGGGCAGGGACACCTCGCACTAAATCATGTCACCCAAGACTCTGTCCAACCCGGCCTTGAACACTGCCAGGGATGGAGCATTCACAACTTCCTTGGGCAACCTATTCCAGTGCCTCACCACCCTCACAGTAAAGAGCTTCTTTCTTATATCTAACCTAAACTTCCCCTGTTTAAGTTTGGACCTGTTACCCCTAGTCCTGTCGCTACAGTCCCTAAGGAAGAGTCCCTCCCCAGCATCCTTGTAGGCCCCCTTCAGATTCTGGAAGGCTGCTATGAGGTCTCCACGCAGCCTTCTCTTCTCCAGGCTGAACAGCCCCAACTCTCTCAGCCTGTCTTCTAGCAGGAGGTTATGGAGCTCCCTTATCATCCTCGTGGCCCTCCTCTGCACTTGCTCCAACAGCTCCATGTCCTTCTTATGTTGAGGACACCAAAACTGGACACAGTACTCCAAGTGAGATCTCACGAGAGCAGAGTAGAGGGGCAGGATCACCTCCTTCGACCTGCTGGTCACACTTCTTTTGATGCAGCCCAGGACACAGTTGGCTTTCTGGGCTGCGAGCACACACTGCCGGCTAATGCTCAGTTTCTCCTCAACCAATACACCCAAGTCCTTCTCCACAGGGCTGCTCTGAATCTCTTCTCCGCCCAACCTGTAGCTGTGCCTGGGACTGCCCTGACCCAGGTGTAGGACCTTGCACTTGGCTTGGTTGAACTTCATGAGGTTGGCATTGGCCTACCTCTCGAGTGTGTCAAGGTCCCTCTGGACACCACTCATTACTGGTCTCCAATTGGACATTGTGTCATTGACCCCAGCTCTCTGCATGCGGCCATCCAGTCAATTCTTTATCCATCGAGTGGTCCATCCATCAAATTGATGTCTCCAGTTCAGAGACAGGGACGTCATGCGGGACAATGTCAAACGCTTTGCACAAGCCCAGGTAGATGACGTCAACTGCTCTGCCGCTGCCCACCAGTTCCGTAGCCCCATCATAGAAGGCCACCAAATTGGTCAGGCAGGATTTGCCCTTAGCGAAGCCATGTTGGCTGTCACCAACCACCTCGTTGTTTTTCATGTGCCCTAGCATGCTTTCCAGGAGAATCTGCTCCAAGATTTTGCCAGGCACAGAGGTGAAACTGACTGGTCTGTTGTTCCCTGGGTCTTCCATATTCCCCTTCTTGAAAATGGGGGTTACATTACCCTTTTTCCAGTCGTCAGGAACTCCACCTGACTGCCGTAATTTTTCTAATATGACGGACAGTGGTTTAGCAACTTCATTCGCCAGCTCCTTCAGAACCCATGGATGGATTTCATCAGGTCCCATGGACTTGTGCACATTCAGCTTCTTAAGGTGATCTCAAACCTGATCCTCTCCTAAAGTGGGCCTAAGGTCTTCGTTCCCACAGTCCCTGCATCTGCCTTCCAAGACTTGGGTGGTGTGGTGAGAGCATGTGCCAGTGAAAACTGACGCAAAGAAGCCATCGAGAACCTCAGCCTTCTCCAAATCCAGAGTGGCCAGTTCTCCTGAGAGCTTCCGGAGTGGGACCATGTCGTCCCTAGTCTGTCTTTTATTTGCTATATACCTATAGAAGCCCTTCCTGTTACTTTTCACATCCCTTGCCAGACTCAATTCTGGCTGAGCCTTAAGTTTCCTGATCTGGTCCCTAGCTTCCTGTACAACGTCCCTGTATTCTTCCCAGGCCGCCTGTCCTCGCTTCCACCTTCTGTAAGATTCTTTTTTCCCCTCTTTAGTTTTCTCAGCAGCTCCTTATCCATCCATTGAGGCCTCCTGGCCCTCCTGCCTCACTTCCTTCCAGTCAGGATGCAACACACCTGAGCTTGTAGCAGGTGATCCTTGAATATCAACCAGCAGTCTTGGGCTCCCCTGCCCTCGAGGGCTTTATCCCATGGAACCTTACTGAGCAGGCTCCTGAAGAGACCAAAGTCTGCTCTCTTGAAGTCCAGGGCAGAGAGCCTGCTGTGTGCCCTTCTCGCTGCCCTGAGGATCTTGAACTCAACCATCTCATGATCGCCACAGCCAAGGCTCCCCTGGAGCACCACACTTCCAACCAGCCCCTCCCTGTTGCTGAGCATGAGGTCAAGCATGGCACCTCTCCTGAACAGCTCTGCTATTACTTGCAAAAGGAAGTTGTCTTCCACACAAGCGAGGAATCGAGCTTTGTCCACAGAGTCCTCCTGATCAGGCAGCCTGTAACAGATGCCCACAGCGATGTCCCCCATTGCTGTTCTCCCTTTGACCCTGACCCACAAACTCTCTGTTGACTGATCACCTGTCCCCAGATAGAGTTCCATACACTCCAGCCTATCACTGACATAAATAGCAGCTCCCCCTCCCCGTCTGCCGCGCCTATCTTTACCAAAGAGCCTATAACCTTTGATTTCAACACTCCAGTCACAGGAGCCATCCCACCCTGTTTCTGAGATGGCAGTGATATCATATCCCTGTAGCCATGCACACATCTCTAATTCCTCTTGTTTATTCCCCACGCTATGGGTGTTCGTATAGAGCCATCTGAGTCGAGCTCCAGATGAAGCTGACCCATTGGCTGGAGCAGCTGAAATGCCTCTGCATCGCTCCAAGCACTTAGTACAGGTGCTGGCCACTGACTGGGAGTGTTGGGATGGATCAGTGCTCCCCTCCCCCAACACATCTGTTTTAAAGCTGCCTTGACCAGCCTGAGAAGTCTCCTACCAAAGCAGCTCTTCCCCTTCTTTGTCAGACTAGATCCACCAGCCTCCAGTAGTCCTGGCCTCCCACATCGAGTCCCATGTTCTAAATTACCAAACTCCTGACTATGGCACCACTGTTCTAACCATTTAATAACCTGCCAAATCCACCTGGCCTTTTTAAGGTCCTCTTCTCTGACCTGGAGGATAGATGAAAAAACTACTTGAGCTCCAGAGCCCCCCAACCACTTTTCTCAGGGCTCTGTAGTCCTTCTTAATGTTCTCCAGGCTACTGCTCTCTATATCAGTAGCACCCACATGGACCACTAGAAGTGGGTAAGAGTCAGTGGGACTTACTAGACCAGGCAGCCTCTCAGCAACATCCCTGATCCGAGCCCCTGGTAGGCAACACACCTTCCTCGAGGCTGGGTCAGGACAACAGATGGGTGCCTCTGTGCTCTTCAAAGTAGAGTCACCTGCTAGTATGAACCGCTGCTTTTTCCTGGAGGCACCAGTAGTGATCCTCTTTACTGGTGCATCAGCAGCATGTTCATTTGGCAAGTTGCGAGTTTCCTCGTTAGCGCCCTGCAGAACTGCAAAGCGGTTCTGGGTGGGGACATCAGATTTTGGAGGAAGCTCCTTGCTTTTAAGTGTCCTCTTCCTCCTTTTTTTGTTGTTTTTATTTTCGTTACTAGCTCCCAGCTTCCTGGATTAATGCCCTCCTCCTTTTCTCTATGCACCATGGTGGACACTTGTGGCTCCTGCACAGTTTGGGCCTGGGACAAACAGTCCAGCTCCCTCTCAGCTCCCCTGACATCTTTTAGCCTACTAACAGTGTCCTGCAGCTCAGCCCCTGCTGCAGAGGACCTCCACCAGGGCGCACCGAGCGCAGCCCTGCCCGTTGTGCACCCTCGCCCCCAGAGACCAGCGGAGGCACTTTGTGCACCCCGAACTCTGCGCCGCAGCCTCCCCTCCCCTCGGCTCTCTCCGGTGCCGCCGCTGCCACCGCCGGGGCAGCCGGAGCAGAGCTCCCGGAGCGGGCCCTGCCCGGAGCCGAGCGCTCCCCGCCCCGCCCGCGCTGCCGGCGCCAAGGGCCGCGCCCCGCGCTGCTCCCGCCCTCCCCGGGGCGGGTTCTCCCCGCTCGGGCGGTGCCTCCCTCCCGGCACCGCCCCCGGTGAGTCCCTGCGCGCGGAAGCGGAGCTGAGGCTCCTGGGCGGGGCCTGGCGGGGGCTCGAGGCTCCCGCGGGGGCTCCCGGCGCTCGGAACTGGGGCTCCTGGACGCGGGGTTTCCCCTCGCTGCGGGGTTCGAGGCTCCTCCCTGGAGATACCTCGGCAAAACAGCGTTTAAACACTACCAGTTTCAAGAAAGAAGGGCTCAGCTTTTACATGGGTATCAAAACCATGCTTTCCTGTAACTGCTAATTCTCTTGGTATTTGTCACAGTACTTTCAGAAGTTATGAAGAAAAGAAAGTCATGTTGAAAGTTCTCAGATTTTCTCATCAAAATATCAGAAAAGAAGATAAAAACAGGCAACTCTATTTCAAACTCTTCTCACTATTCTGTACCTTCCGCCAATTTATTGCAACGTCAGTTCACTCCTGTTCATATGAAGACAGTTCTGTCCTGGATGTATTTGAACTGATTAAGAAAAAGCTCAAACAAAATTCCTGTCTTTTCTTGCAGTAAAATAAAGTAAATGTCAAATGTAAGGTACTAGAAATTTGTTTAGACTGAAAGAGCTAGGATTTAGACTTCTGAGTTCATGAAGCTAAATCCTGTATTTCAGAGATGTTCAGACTTGCCAGAAAATTTCCTAGTAACAATTATTTAACTGCCCAACTATTACACTTGCAACCAATGAAAACACTGAAGTCCTAGGAGCTCCACATATTTTAATGTGAAATATACTACACGAAATGCCGAAGATTCATTTCTATAAACAACAACTGCTGTAGACCACAGAAACCATATATAGAATAGTGCTGTTACACCCCTGCTACAGTACAGGAATATTCCAACACAGGGTAACTTCTTTTTGAATATTATGAAAAAGTAAATGGACATTATTTATCATTTTATGAAGTTCCAAATTTGCTTAGGAAAACTGAAGATATTTGGGAATGTTTAACCACTGTTCAACTGTCCTGAAAATGGTAGTACCCACAAATCATGAACCTGCTTCTCTTTCTCTGAGTTTGCCTTTGATCTGCTTACAACAGATGTGGTGAGGTTAGTAAAACTAAGTGGAAAGCTGCTGCCTCATCAGTTACAAGTCTCCAAACATGTTACTTGCATTTATGTAAGAACTCCAGTAAGCTGCGGCTCACCTACTTGAGAGCAGTTCTGCTGAGAAGGCCATGGGAGTATTGGTAGATGGTAGGTTGACTATGAGCAGGCAGTGCACCCTTGCGGCCAGGAGGACCAATAGTATTAAATTAATTAAAATTAATCTTAAAAATTAGTTTTGAACTGCATGATATCATTGTAATTGGATAGCATGCTGAAAAGAGATTAGAGCCCATATAGTGAATCATTAGTGCATTACAGATTCACAGGATTCTTTTTAAATGTGGAATTAAAATAAGTATTTAAGGTGAAGTTCATATCACGAAAGAAACCAAGAATATATTTTAGAAATCAGACTTACCACTTTTGGTCAAATACTGAACATTTGACATCACTTCTTCAGTGTAAGACCCTGGTTCATAATTGTCCATCTCACCCGAAACAATATGAGCTACTCTTGAAGCACGCCCTCGGATTGCACCTGCTGCACGATCTAAATTGTCTGCATTTTGCTCTCTCAGTGCAATGATACACTTGTTTACGTCCTCAAGAATATGGCTTTCTGCAAATAAAACAACATTTCTTTTAAGACGGAACCTCTTATACAATTAGACATATTTTAGACATGGAGTTGATTGCATTTTTTCTTCCCCTACTGAAATGCACTGGCCAACACCAGCTTGGATAGAAAACTTACAATGTAAAATGAACTGTCCTTGAAATTCTTAAAACAACTTACTGAATCTTAGAATTCAAAG
Organism: Strigops habroptila; assembly: GCF_004027225.2. Classification (NCBI taxonomy): domain Eukaryota; kingdom Metazoa; phylum Chordata; class Aves; order Psittaciformes; family Psittacidae; genus Strigops; species Strigops habroptila. The sequence goes on from NC_044281.2 coordinate 36,121,084, forward strand.
GTATGGTAATAGTCTCCTATAAGCAACAGCAACAATAAAATACTGAGTAGAGAGTGTTTGAAAAAATCTGAAAACCACAAAACCTCACATGCACAGCAAATATTTGCAGAATGAAGGAAAATTTCATGGGAATAAAACTGTTACTTACTTTTGAAACTTTCTTAAGCCTTAAGTGACAAAAGTTGCCATGAGATGAATCTCTGTCAACAATTGCCCCAACAATTAAACTAACTTGTTTTATATCAGTGTTAGGATGTTCATGCTGAATCAAACTCTTACATGAATAGAATGAGCAGTATTTTTGCCTGGGATTAAAATTATGCTACTACTTACTGAATTATTGCAATATGCACCATTATAGATTACGTATTTTCCATATGATTTACATTTCTTATTTATAGCAATATATTTACTGTATTACTACATATATTATAGGTTTATATGTTATTGGTTAGGTTCAAATAAATATGTGCAAATATACACACACATACAGTATCACTTTTCAATATATTAACATGATGACGCACCACTGGCTTTCCTGATACAGCTACTTTATTTCATTATGCCTTCTTGCCACAGAATACTCCCCCCCTTCAGCTATCTCTGTCATTGCCTAATGATTGGACTTCTCTTTTATATTATGATGCTTTCATTCCTACAATATTCTTATCAGAATTTTTCTATTTAAAATTCATCACCACCTCACAAATACAAAGCCCCATTAAGAAAATAAATTCTTTCTTGCTTCATCTTTTCTACAGCAACTGGTTTATTGTCAACTCTAGTTATGTGATTTGCCGTAACATATTCAAATCCGATCCATTTTTACTTTACAAATTAAAACATATACACATTACAATCACCTTCTGTCTGACCAAATATTCATACATTCAAAATTTTACATTTGTGGTGCAGAAAACACAAAGTTTGGGACTAATAGGGAGATGCTGGTAATCTCTGTGAAACACGTAATGACACAGAACCTCTGAAAGTCAAAAAAGTCTCTTAGACACCAGTTCTTAGATGAGAAATGTAGACACTTGCTTCACCACCCTTCCTATCCTGGGAAATTGCAGAAGAGAATCAGAAAAAAGGTAAAACCCATAGGTTACAAACAGTATAACTGAAATAAAGTACAATATAGTAATAATCCTAACAAAAAGGGAGATAACAAAAACACAGAAACAAACCCCAAGAAAAAGCAGTCATGCAAAATGCAACTGGCTCACCACTGACCAATTCCAAGCCCATCCCTGAGCAGCCATCAGGCCCTTTGCAGCCAACTCCCCCCCTGCTTCTACACTGGGCACAACGTGCTGTGATACAGCATATCCCTTTGCCTAGTTCTCGTCAGCTGCAGTGGTTGTCCTCTCTCCAGGCTTCTAGTGCCCCTCCTCACTGGCAGAGCACGAGACCGAAAAGTTCTTGACTTCAGATAAGCACTACTTAGCAAGAACTAAGACATCTTGTGTGTTATCAACATTATTCTTCTAGCAAATTAAAAAACTGTGCCAGCTAGGAAGAAAATATATTCTATCCCAGCCAAAACCAGGACACATTTCTCAACATTTTTCAAATGACAATAGTAAAGTTCTATCTATGCTTAAACTATTTTTTGATACTCAAATATACAGTAATAGAAAAAAAGAACATCAGCAGGAAGGATGGAGATGAAGGACAAAACACTGGTACTAATGCAAGACTGGTCATAAAACCAAAGGGTAACAAACCTGAGTAAGAAACTAGAAGACAGTCACGTCAACAGCTACAGAGCTAACAGCTATGTGGTATGCTAGCATTCCCATCTCTACCACAAATACTGAAGGGCATATTACATTTTTTCAGGCACAGCAATGTAAACATAGAATTTAACTTATGGTATAGAGGGTAATATAATATAATTAGAAAAGAGAGTATGTTTATAGCTTTAAAGCTTAAAGACTTCTTAAAAACTTCCGTGTTAGTTTTGGCATTGAATTTCCCTTTGTCCCTCAGAGAATGTAACAGGAACATCAGAAAGGCAGGATGTGAAAGCAACAGTTTTTCTCTATCTTCAGAAGAGCCATTGTGAAACTTCTCTTGCACAAAGCCAAGAAGTAATTCAGAGCTGATGTTTTTTTCTTGTTAACTCCCATAACTGCCATTCAGTACATCAGTAGTAAATTACATTTTTTGTTATAGAGTAAATTGGACACCCACAGTAACTTGGACAGACCAAACACACCATTAGGTAATCGTGAATTACTAACTCCACCTAACATAAGCATCTTGGGATTCTACCTATGCAAAATTTATGAATTCTGGTTCAGTTTATGGCACTGCTACATCACAGAACACCTCTGTGAATACAGAATGTCCATACCCTTTCAGGCACATGCCACCAATCTCCAAGGTCAGCCAAAAAAGAACAGCTTAAGAATGGAGACTTTGTTAGCACTGTTTATTCAGTCTGTGCATACTCTTTAACTACACCCATGGACTACCATCTACATGCAAGCCGGGCAATAAGAGGTCCAGCAGCTACTTCAGTTCCACCCATGCCAAACACAACACATGAAACAATGACAGAAAGGGGCAAATGACGAGATGTGTACAGATGTTACAGGGACCACCCTGTGCTGTACAGGTTAATATCTCATGTTTGTATTCTCTGGCATCTTTTCTTCTGTGCATTCCACAGTAGGAATCTTCCAAACAAACCAGTTTGCAAATGTGTCAAAGGCTGAAAAAGGCTGAAGAACTGAAGGAAAGAGAAGGCTGGCGTGCACAGAATACAGGAGAAAGGACTAAACCCCACACTTCTGCTGCCAGTTAGATCTAAAATGAAGTAGTATAGGTCACCATTGCATTAGGTTTAATATTGTTCAAGTGTTAATAGCGATAATCACAGAAATGGACAGCACAACCTCCACTTCAAGGGCCTTTAGCAAAGACTATTAAAGGACTTAGTCCTGTGTAAACAGAAAGGTAGGGCTCTTCTGATATCTACCAAGTGAAATCTCCATAATGGAAAAGTGTAGTTAACTGGTTATTTTGTGTGATACACATCTCAAGTGAATTAAAGAAAAAAGTACTGCATGTGGCCTAATGGAAATACTGTATGAATGGAACACATGATGGAAATCTCACAATTTCCAAACCTTTTAAGAGATGTCAAACACAACGCTTTTATGGAGAAAGAAAAAGCAAACTTGAGGCCAGATACTAACTAAATTGCAGAAATGCAATTAGACCTGGATGTTGCGGCCAGAGATCCCAACTAGCTGCTTCCTTCCAAATTGCTAAGCTTACTTTTAAGTAATTTCAGAATCTAATTATCAACACCCATAATAATAGCAGGGAATAGAAATTAGAATGCGGTATATCCTTCCAGATACTTTGTTTCAAAGAAGACTGACAAAGATTTAATTAGCTGTATATTGTCTATGCACCCTGTACTAGAAAAGATGTGCAGCATCTTTTCTTGCTACATCCATGCACTGCCTACATGTAAAGGGTCAGCTGAAAACAGAATGCACAGACAATATGTGCACACAGTAAGCATGAAGGACTTTGTCCCCACATACAGGTACTATTACAGCAGTTGCCCTTCCAAATATCTATAGGTAATACACAGTCTCTCACAATGTTCTGAAGCTCTTTCCAGATGAGGTACTTCACAATCAAGAAAACCTTGCTTAACTTCATTTCCCCAAGGCACAAACAAGGTTATACACTTGCCTTAGTGCATCGAATGGAAATCAGCACTGATGACAGTTCAGCTGAGACTGTTTTAACCTGCATCTTTCTTACAGATGCTTCCTCCTATACAAAATACTTTAGATCAACTTTCAATTTTCATCCAAGTATCCTACTCTCCAAAGCAGAAAAAGAAACACTAGGATGATGCGCCATCTCTTTGTCATCAGTCAGCATCTCCTGTAAGAGTGAATTGTAACAGTGGATTGATAGATGTTTGAATACATTGTCAAATTTCCCCAGTCACCAGAGCAATTATCAAGAGTGGTGCACCGTTCCTTCTGATTTTCCTCTGGGATCCTGGTGTACTTGTACTGGCCAAAAATCATATCTCAGCTGAGCCAACTAGTGGATAATAAAGCTGTCTTTGACAAAGCCATGTCTCAGACTGTCTCTGGGACAAAATCAATAGCTCTTCCTTTGCATGTCATCTGAAGAAAAAGATATCTGATGCCCTTCCACTCCACTTGGCACTGATAAGGTCTGAGTTGAAGCACTTTTTATTAAAGTTTCTCCATTCAGTTCAAGAAAATTGTGGACCAAATGGAGAGATGTCAGAAAAAAAAAAAAAAATTTAGAGATTTTAAGAAATATAGTATATGGAAAAAGTATTAGAAAACTCAGTTTGTCTGGTCTCCTGAAGACAAGATGGAAAATAAGAAGTACTTTCCTGTAAACCCCGAACCATAAAATTAGATGCAGAGGTATGCAGTGATAGTTTAGCCTGACCAAAATGATTTCTATCTTTTGCCATCCATTCACATGATAAAATAGGAAGCAAAGCAGCTTTGTACAAAAAGTAAACTTCTTTTCAGACCACTCCTATTCCCTGGATGTGGTGGTACCTTATAGTGCTCCACAGAAAAGGATTCCAGTGTTTCCAACAACGGCATTACCTGGTATGGCGACAGACATGCTTCCACAGACTCACAATACTTTGGTGAATCCCCAAAAGATTTTTGAAAGCAAATATTTATTAATAATATCCATACTTAGATTTAGCAACTTCTGGTGCCAAAATTAAGAGAACAGGACCATTAAGTGGAAGGTGCAAGTCCCAGTATACCATTCCATGCTATCACTCCTCCTGTATTCAGACCAAAAAAAAAGGAAGTTGCATTTAATTCCCACCTTTTTGCTACATACTGAAGTTCAGAGAATACCCAATGAGCAATCTTATGAAATAGATCTTCTTGGCACTTGGGGCTCTTTTAATTTAATATCTACACTCTACAAGCAAGACAGTGTCTTATACACTATTCAAAAAATAAATCACTGGTGATCACTTAATGTTCAAAGCCCCTGGCAACTTCAATAGAATAATTTTTAAATTAATAAAAAAGTGAAAAAAAAAAAAGAAGAAATTACTCAGAACAAGGAAAATTATTTCCTCTCTGATTGTATTACTAAATATATTTTATCTGTCAAAACTAAGAAACTAGATGATAATTTCTAATATTATTTGTTGCTAATCCATCTGAAAACACTGTCATTCTGTCTCAGACTAAGAGTGGCATTGAGAGGCAGGATTCATAATGGTCTGATATTTACTCAAACGCGTGCATGGTGCTTCCAAAACTTTTTAGACACATACACCTATAGTATAAAATGCACGTAAATGTGATGTCAGGCAAGGAGGAGGATCCAGAAAGCTACAAGCTAAGGCTTCATATCAATTCCTGGAAAAATTATGGAGTAAGAACTCATGGAAAGCACTTTCAGGCCTTGACAGCACTGATTTACCAAGGGCAAATCAAGCATGGCCAAACTGATTGCTCTGAGTGACATAGGACTGGCTCTGTGGATGAAGGGAGTGCATTGATTATTGCCTACTTCAAGAACATTTTTTACACAGTCTCCCTCAGTCTCCTCACAGAAAAAGCTAGAGTAGGTGGGTAAACAACAAGGTCAATGAATCAGCAGTCAGACCATCAGGCTCACAGAGGAGTGGTCAGCAGTTCAAAGTGAAACTGGAGGCTAGTTAAGACAGCTGCTCTTCAGGAAGGGATGCTGAGGCTGATAAGTGTTCAACTTCTTCATTAACACGGGCAATAACACAGAACGCATCTTCAGCAAGTCTGCCGGTGACATCGACTTGCTAGACTGGCTGGCGGGTACTCTACAGGACAGGGCTGCTGTTCAGAGCAACTGCGACAAGCTGGGCAAATGCACCAACAGGCTATTGGTCAGAAGATGAAGCAAAGAAAACTTAGAACTTGATGTAAGGGGCATGAGGGAGTGGCGGGGGGGGGGATGGGAGTAATTCTTCATTATGAGCATGGTGGAACACTTTAACAAATTGCCTGTGGAGACCAGAAATTAACTGATGCAGAGAAATGGGTGCAAATGCTTTTGTTTTCGGGTGCTAGGTAAAATAAATTAGTATTACTTTTAAATTGACAAAGTCCACCACAACTACAATCTCTTCCTGAAAGGGGAACTGTGATGCCAAGAGATCGAATTTGGAAAAGCATGTACATGAAAAGCTTCTTAGTTAAAGGTATGTCTCACGTTAACAGGTACTAGGCTGCAAGGACAAATTTTCCTGAAAGAGCATGCCTAGGAAGTATGCCAGAGTTCCAGGAAAGAGTGAGCTAACTTGGAGAAAGGTAAGATCTAAGTGACCAGTGTTACAGACATAAGCACCATAAGCACAAAAATATGGTGGCTATCTGACACGGTGAACTGGAGGCTGAAAGACAAAAGCTACAAGACAACAAAAAAATAGGGATGGAAAATGAAGGTGAATGTGGGCAAAGAAAAGAGGGAATGGCATAAAGGCACCCCCCTAGCCAAGGTACTGAAAGTTCTTCAGGATCTATCACTAGTTGTGCAAGTCTCTATAGATGACTTCTGAAGGAAAAGAGAAGGAACACATTCAATTGTGTAATAAATTTCTTCTTTATGTTTCTTGAAAATACAACTTGTAGTCTGAAACATTAACTTCTGTTCTATTCACAGGAAATTCTGTTCACAGATTTTACCTTAAGGTGAACAAAATATTGATTGAGTTGGCAGCCTCTCCTTAAGGTTCATTTTCATTCACATATGCATAAATGATTCCAAGATGTTAGAATTTAAACCAAGGAAGCTAAAAAGAGAAAAAACAAACAAACAAAAAATCCCCACTACAAAAACAAACAAAACAGAACAAAAAACCCACCAAAACCAACAAAACCCAAAAAGAATCTCTGAAAATAACATTTTTTAAAATGTTTATTAATTACATACTTGGCAACCCAAAACCATCAGTTTAACTGGCTAATGGTTTTAGATTACAGAATATTTATGTCCCTGCATGAGTGAGAACCTTACAGCTTATATACTAATCCTTTTAACAGTTTTATTTCTTTCCCTCATTCATTTTAACATGATTACAATGAGATTTGGTTCATTTGAGATGGTAACTGCTTGTGCCTCAATCCTTGCCCTCCATTTCCTGGGCACAAAATTCAGCCTACAGACAGGTTTTCTGGACTGCCAGCTTCCCCATTCATCATCCAGTTGTATTCCAGGACCTTGGGGAAACTAAGGAAGCAGTGTCTTTAATTCTCAGCATATTTAAGTCTCTCTCCTTTCCTAGAACTTTACACAAGCAAGGCCCAAAGAACTCTGAAAACAAGGAAGCATACTGTAAAAGCAGACAAGCAATCTTAATGTCTAGGTAAGGATCTGGAGGAAAGAAAGGCAGAGAAAAAGTAGACCAGAAGCATGGATACCTGGATGGGCCAGAGAGAAACAAAAGCCAGAAAAAAGCAAAAACGTAAGTGTACCCAGCTGCATAAGGGTCAGTTCTCTACCTACATACTCCAATTCTCTCCTGGGCTACAAAACCAAGGAAACACTTTCCTTCAGAAAAATGTAGCGGTGGCATGCACTCATACAACTTGCTCCTTGCCTTTTTCTTCAGCCTAGTCATCTTAAACACACCCTTAACAACAACTGAAATTATGTTTTAGAGACAATCAACCTCATTATTTACATACACGTGTAAATGTATTTGAATGACTTAGGCCTCAGAGTTGCCCATTTCTTCCCTCTGGCTATAAAAAGCTGAAAATGCTTATTCTAAAAATTACAGGAGATGGTTCATACTCCCATTATCCGTGATAATGTGCAGGGCAACAAAGAATTTTAATGTATTAATACTCTGTAATATGATGCTGACTTTGTAGGACAAGATGGAAAAATAATGAACTGGAGACGGTAGCAGGACATTAAAGAAAAGACAATGAGGGAGAAGAAGAAATAGAGCATTCTTGTTTAATCTCTGGAAATCAGCACAACCACAAATCATGTTTTGCAGTATGTCCTCCCCCTTCCAGCTGCTGCTAACTTGCAGAATGCACAAATTTTACTCAGACTAGCCATGTTTCAGCTATGAACCTAAGAAACAATGTTAATAACCATTCTCTTCTTAAAGAGTATTCTCTTCACCAAAGTACCTATAACCAACATACAGTAATATTTTCTGGAGCGTAATTTACCTTTCTAAAAAACCAAACTGAACTTCAGCTTCTTCAAGTACAATGCAGGAAAGCCCTTCAACCCCATGTTAACTCCTAGTAACACTGACCAGAAGGCCATTTGGCCTAGACTAGGAGACTAGGCAGCAGTGGACTAGATGACCTTTTTTTGTCTCAACTATCGCAGGTAAGACTGACGGTTCAATGTTATGTTATTTACATTAGAAGTCTCATGGTACATGTATATCTCTTATACCTGATCACAAATGTGTGGACTGAAAAATGCCTCCCCCTTCCTCTTCCATAACAACTAGTACTTCAGTGGACCTGCATTATACACCCAGTTTTGCCTAACTGCTCCAAAAAGCACCTCCCCCATTTAAATACATTTACACCTAATACAGTAAGTGCTTCCAGACAGATGAAGGAAGCCATGAAATTAATCGGCATACATTGCTCATCTCCTATACCACTTTTCAGAAATACAAGTCTTAGTGAACACATCATGCTGGAAGAACATTGCCAGGCAACCTCAACTCTGCATTAATAGGTTAATTGACCCTGGTCTTTTACTTCTTCACTGAGGTGTGAGGATGGTGAATGAGAGATAACAGTCAGAATGAAACAGGTGAGGATCTGAAGGGGGTGGGAATGAAATCACTGCAAGGATAATGAGGTTCACCAGAATAATGAACAGTTGCTCAGACAGGTTGTAATATCTCTGTTCTTGGTCTGAACACTGTGGGGGCCCAACTGTAATAGGACAGACTAGACCTTGAGGTCCCTTCCAACCAAAATGATTTTATGATTCTGTGATACAGGGGAAAAAACAGTAAAAACTGCCAGTGAAAAAAACCCTGGGCTAAGGTGGACATATCCAGGCTCTACAATTACTGAAACACCCTCCTCTGCATCAGCAAGTCCTTTTACAGATTTGATCGTAAAATTCTTCAGAACATTTGCCACCATCATCCTTAACTTAGAATTTCCTTCTCAGCTTGTTATCTCAGATATAATGATTACTTTTCACTCTTCCCTTCAGCTACTGGATAATGGAGAAATGTTTGCCTTACTACGGAAAAACATGTCTGACTTCTTATGTGGCATTCAGTTCATAAAATACACAGGAAAACCATTTCTTCATACTCACTCTGGGCCTGTTCCCTCCATTTATACAGCAATGTACAATCACAGCATTTATTATTATCCTCAGAACACTCACTCTCAAAAAATGCAGGAGACAGCTTCCCTTTCTGTCACCTTTATGAACCTCAGGTAAAAATTCTGGGAGGCTTCTTCTTCCAGTGGATGAACTACAAAAGAAGAGATACTTTTCCTTGGAATTTTTATTTTGGCCATTTGTTTCTTTATTTCCATCAGCTTTTCAGCTGTGTACTGGAACTGTCTTGGGGGGAGAACTCTCAACTTGCAAGAGAAGATTCTCCTTCAGCATACAAGCAGGAGTCTGCGTCATACACAAAATGCTCCACAAGCCTTTGTCTGGTCTTTTGTGCACCACTTGCCCCTTTTGAAGGCAGAGTTGCTCACAAAGCTGATGAATTAAAGCAGATAGAGGCGAAAAAATGAGCTGTATTCTCAGTGATGTAGTTCTCAGTGGAAGCAGAGATTCAATTTTCCATATCATTTGCTCTGCCAAAAGAGAAGAGCTGAAGTCTGCAGTTTTACTGCCTTAGGTGAAATATGAGTTGGCCCTAAACATGGCATAAATAAATCTGTTTTCTGCCCCTCTGTGGCAGGGAAATAGAAAATTTATTGTTGCTTTCTAAATTCTGCATTGAAAATCCAAATCTAGCTAAAGTATTATTTCATGAAAATATCTCTTAAAAACTCAGGTCTTGATATATCGTAAATCCTTAAGTCTAAAATGGCAAAAGCAATGTTCTCTGAGTAACAGATTATCTAGAGGAATTAAGTTTATGCCAGGAATTACACAGTTTTCTACTAAGCTCCAGTCTTCTCTCACTAGAAATGAACGTCTTTTGAACAGTGAAATAACTAGGCAGATTACACAGAAAGAGTCCATAGCACGTATCTTAAAAATCAATGTATAGCTGACATCCTAGTTATTAATTTCAGTAGAAATGCTACTGAATGAAGACCTGGCCCTTTTCCTAGTTTGGACCAAAAGCATGAAGAAAAAAATCTGCAATTACTAGGGAAGACTCCACGCCTGTCTTTGAATCAGCTTAGGATTTGGTCAATTTAGCACCTTCAAAAGATTTAAGGGGAGGCAAGGGGGGGGGGGGGGGGGGGGGGAATTAACATTAAAATTAATCACCTATTTCCTTTTGATGGATTAGTGGTGTATAACTGGAGACCTTTTGCATTACCTGTTTTACATGTGCAACAAAGCACACCATATTATGTTAAATGGTAGCTATTTCATTTATGTCTAGACAATATTGTCAAAAGGTAATAGCCATCTGCCACTCTGATAATTGTTCAGGTAAAAACACTGACTTTATGATAATATTCTCTCATAACAGCTTTATATCTGCTATAGTGAACATCTGATGAACATCTAACAATTCTGTTTGACACAACAGCCAACCCACAGATAGGGCAAATGTTAACAAAGGGAAAACTAACTGACAAGAAATAATTTGGGGTAGGAAACTCCAAAGTCTTCCACCAAAAATGATAAATTTTATGCTGTGATAAATTCATCAATTTTCCTGTTGGAAGCATTATCCTCGAATTGCATTGTTTACTGTTGAAAATAGTTACCTCTCAAAGCATCTAACTTGCAGAAAGAAAAGCTGCCTTTTCATTAGATCAGTTTTCCCACTGAAGTGTAAGCTGGCATGATTTCTGTTGTTGGTGGTGGGGTGGTGGTGATGTTGGTTTGGGCATTTTTAAGGGGTTGGGGTTTTGTTTGGTTTTAAGGGTTTACATTACCATGCATCATGTTTCTGGGACCAAACCTAACATCTCTGCTAAAACTGACAACAACAGTTCAAACACATCAGACCTTGTGCAACCCATTAATTCAGTTATGTACATTCCTTGACTCTGCACTTTTTTTTTTTTTTTTTTTTTAATTTCCCTAATTTGCTAAGGATTCCCAGTTTCGTAGCTAATAGACACGACTGGAGGTTCCAAAAGGCAGGCTGCCTTGTGATCAAGAAAACCTCATTAGTATCTTACTGCTTGTTATCAAGTTCACAAGAGAGGACCTTAAAGGAATACATCACATTCAACAACCATCAGCTTTTGCTGCATGTGCATGTACATGTATCTGTTTTCTCAAGTTTCATTTTTAAATAAAAGGTTGGACATGCTGCACACTAGTCTAGCTGGCTGTCAGCAGGAAAAGCACATCCCAGGAGTTTCCAAACTATAGCACATCTGAAACCTCCTCTCCCAGATAAAGATTTTGTATCCTATCCTAGAAACCAAGAAGTCTGGCCATCTGTACCATAGTAGCATAGAATCACAAAATAACTCTTACTACCACTGATCAAAAAATCTTCCCTTATCATTTGGTTGTGCTTATTTAGATACCATATTTTAGAACACTTGTATATGCTTCCAGTAGGCCCCATTACACAAAGCAAGCAGATCAATTCCTGCATAGCTGCACAAAACCATTCAAAGCTACTGCCACAGCTGTGGCTGGAAAGCTACTAGCAACCAACCTGTTAGGAAATACACGCACAGAAAATTATTCCCAACCTGCATCAAACCCATGCATCTTAGACCACGCTCCAAAGGCTGCCAAATCTGAACTCAACCACATCAAATACAAAGTGAATTCCAAATGCATGAACCTTTAAAAATCTGGAAGAGGCTGCCAGTAATTTGCACAAAGCGTGTGACAAGAAACAAATCTTGCAGATAACTAGGTCTCAGCAACAACTTACTAAAATTCAGTATGGAATTAAATATGAAATTTCAGTTTGGTATGGAAACTTTAATAGTCCAAATTACTAAATCCACAGCTGAACTGCACTGCCTAGCTTCTTACTCCTGCCTACTTACCGAATGACTTGCTCTTATCCTCTACAGCTCTGCAAGAAGTTCACCACTAAAACTTTCCCATGACCTGAGTAACAGGTACAAAAAAGTCTTTAATTAGCAAATGCTAATTTGAAATAGCAAGTTTTTATGGGACAACACCTGCCAAAACAGTTTCTGAAAATCAGCGTGTGATACCAGTATGGTCCAATCTAGTGGCTAGAATATGGCATATCTAAAAAACACTCTCTAAGAATGTATCAATTACCTTAGAAGTGTAACACGATTATAATGTTTGCCCTTGAGCCTAAGCAAACAGTGTTATATGAGTAATTTGCACACAGATCAGTGTAACAGGGACTGTCTGCTACTTTTGGGGCAAGAATATGGATACCAAAGGAAGGGACGGGGCAACACTACATTTTCAGTTAAAAAAAAAAATGAATACAATGAGCATCAACAAACTTCCGGGAACAAGACATTCCTCTAAACAAAACTGAACACAAACTGTTGAACTACTTGTTAGGACATGTAACATATAAAGTTCTATTAGCCTTGATAACAGAGTAAGAAAAACTGTGTACTATGGTGATAACTCTTAAGGTGTTTGGACGGAATTGGGGGAAACAGAAACCTACATATAAATAATTTCTGTTGGGTGAACTGGTAGGAACTTTTATATAAAATAGAACAGAGAGAGTTCTTTATTAATAATCATACTCAGATGAGTCAAAATAGCTTTGTAGAGAACCATGTATCACAAACTGGAGATTTTTAAAGGCGCTAGTAAACAGTGAGATAAGTGATTCATTTGGTAACTACAGATTGGATTTCCAAAAGACTTTCAACTGCTATTCCTGGACAACTCTGAGATAGCATGGCTTAAGATGACAAATTTTCCTGGGTGTTAACTCTTATAAAACAGAAAGCAAAGGATAGCAATAAGCAGGCTGTTTTCACAATTACATAAACCAGGGGGTTCCACAGGGATGGGCTCTGACATTATGTGATTTGATTCTTTCAGAAATAATATAAAAAGAGAGTACTGAAGCAACGAAGGAGGGAATTTGTCTTTTCTCATTTGAATAGCAAAGAACTGAAGATGGCTATCACAGTACCAAATTATAGCCACATTCATAGAATCAGAGAATAGTTAGTTTTGGAAAGGACCTTAAGGTCATCTAGTTCCAATCAATGTCAGTAAACTCAAATTAATGTGTATAGTGAAAAAACAGCCCTAAGTCTCTATAAAATACTCAGCTATAAATTAATTACTTTAAGCATAGAAATTTCTGAAGTCAATTAAGAAAATTCTAGAAGCACACCAGCTCAACAATTAGAAGGTTAACAATGCTAGGATTTTCCAAGGAAGTACCTGACAGTAATGAAAAAAGGGATTTACTATTCCATCATAAACCATGATATGCCTACATGCTGTGAATATTTATTGTCCTTACTTCCATCGAAAAACATCAATTTCACTAAGCAGCAGGACTAAAACCAGAACAACCTACTTCTTCAAAAAATACATCTCTAACTTGTTGAAATAATAGTTATATAATGGTATGGAAGACAGACACGTTAAAAGAAAGAAGACAGAGGAAACGATATGCCCAGCAAGGGCAAAGTTGTATGATGGCTTTGACAGAACTTTCAGGTGGGTCATTAAACTGATGAAAGCTGTACCAGCAGAAGCAGACTTTTCATGCTTAGTGACACATGCATAGAGCTTTTAGTCTCGACCAGAAAGGGAAAAATTCAAAGCCATTTTCTTATACTACAGGTGAGAACCACAAAGAAGGAGCTCAACTGTTTTCGTGAATTATTATCCAGAAGCACACAACAGTTGGGCCAAACAAACTTGAGATAAATGGTACTGAAACCCACTGTATAATTCACCTTCCTCTTTCAATACTGTTTCACCTTAAGTAAGTGCATGTACCTCTACTTAGATTCTTACAGCTCTTTGAAAAAGCATGGCATGGCATTTTGCTACTGCAGGTGCCAAAAAGCCAGCATGAAAACATAAAATTTAATCTTAAGTGTCTGAATAGCATCTTGTTCTTCTCCTCTATCTCCTTAGCTGCACTAAGAGTGAATCTGTAACTGGCAATTTTTGCAATGCATTCATCTATAAACATGTTACATAAACTGGAAAAGTAGTAATAAACTGAACCAGAACTTTAAACCATTGATGGAAAACAAATTACACCAAGAGAGATAAGCAAGCCAGAAATCTGAATCATTCCCTTACTCCTTGCCCAAGTATTTACATTTTGTGGTTTGAGTGACTTTAACTGTCCAGATTGCCATCTTAATGACTGTAGGTGTCCAAAGTGATTTGAAACATGAGCCTGATCAGAATCTAAAATTTAATGCCATAAATACTTACAGACCAAGGGCCTGGCCTTATGATTCATTGTATTTGAGTGCTATTCATCAAGGGTGGGTTTTTTAACAGAAGATGTAGCAATATTATAAAGTTAAAAGAAGAGTGATCTCAGCTTTCCAAACAAGCACCATGGAGCGCCTTACATCTTTTCATCCCAGAGTCCTGACTAAGAGCTTTTTGGTATCCATAAAGAAGAAATACATGGTATTAGTAAGCGGGCATTATAATGCTTTTCTTGTTAAGCACTAAAAAGAACGTTCTCCTGGCCATAAATATCATGTTTGGTTGTTGGGGCTTGGGGGTGGGGGCTCATTTCATAAGAAACTTCAGACTCTTTTACATTCTAGAAAGACTCTAGAATCAGACTCTTTTACATTCAGACTCTCTTTACATTCATGAAAAATGCTCTAATGTGATTGCAGTTTTAATAGCAGTTTAAGAGGAACTGAACAAGGACTTCCTCTTCCTCCACGGAAAAAAAAAAACCAAAAACCAACAACACAACAAACAAAAAACCAAAATAACAAACCCAAGCCTATCCACTATGATACAAATCACATGGACAAAGGAACACACTGGAGGCACTGAATACCAAGTTCCACTGCTTACCCATGAAATGAGCGCTAAAACCAGGAGCTATGAAGCACCACTGACCCTCAGGACTCATCCAGTAAGGAGCCCTTCTACACAGGCTTAATGGCCTCCCAGCAGCAGAAACCATCAGAGACAAGGAATAAGGTGGATTTTCCATGGCAACAGAACCAACAGGCCCAAGATTCTGATACAAGCTTACGTATGCACTTAAGAAAACAAAGCAGGATGTCTTTGGGCAGGTAGGTGGCATATAAATATAGCTACAAGTTGCGCAAGATATAAAAATAACACCTGGATGTGGAACTTAAGGCAAGTACACACACATGTTCCAAAGTGCATTGGCCTCTGCTGGCTTTAACAAGGGAAAGAAATTTTAGGCAACCACTGACTCTAATAGAGAACTCTGGCAGTCACAGGCCATCTCCACAGATAGACTTCATTCTATTATGCCACACAGAATAGCACTTTGAGCTAAAGACAAACATATTCACTCACTAAATTCAATACGGCATGAACTTATTTTATGCCTTTAATGATCTGATTTTTTAAAAATCGGTATTCTATAAACAGCCTAGTTTTGTTTTCCTTTAGGGGTTAATAAAAAAAAGCAACCATATTTAATAGAAACAATCTCACCAGAGTCCTAGATTCAGGTAATACCCATCTGATCAATTACAACAGTCATACATAAAGCTCAATAAATTCAGAGTAATTAAAATAGAGATGAGAGCACTTTACCCACACGTCAGTTCAATCACACACATACAATGCGTAAATATGTAATCAGTCCTACAATTACAGTAATGCATGACAAAGTGAACAGCCTTAACAGTATTATGCATGGCTTTGATGACTTCATAGTACTTTTTTGTAGTACTACAGTAGCAAAGTTACTGCAAGTATCTGAAGCAGCAAAGTCTGAGATGTTCTAACAGTCCTATGTTAACAGAACAGCTAGGAGATACAGCTAGGAAATAAGTAACTTCTACAGTGATGCTCTGTAAATTCTACTGGGTGGTCTCTATGCAAGCTGTTCTATGCATATGTTCCTATGCAGTGGAAGAAAGATTTTACTCATTAGGCTTGTTCCTCTATGACAACAATTGTTGCTAACAATTTTTTTAATGGTGAAGAAGAGAAAAAAAAGCCTAAGATAAAGACGTAACTCCAGAGGCAAAAGGCAAAACCCCCAAGACAACAGAACAACATACTAACCTGATTCGCCCAGATTTCATCCACCTCTTTGCATATGGCTTACACACAACTGAGTATTTTAGCAAAGATCAAGTGACGAGTAAAGCATAGTAACTGAATTGCAATAACATCAGACTAGCACCTTCCTTTATGCACGGTAGATAGGTGTACAGGAATATGAAAGCTTCGTATACTCTTAAATCACTGAATAAAACCACAACAGAATAAAGTGCATCAAAAAAAAAAAAAAAAGGGCAGATATGTCCTACGCTTTCTGTTTGCAAGTGGTCCCATTAAACCAACAGACAAAGCATCGAAGTTCTACAGCCTTACCCTCAGTGTACTAGAATGTTGCAGATGGGTTTTGTTTTATTGGTTGGTTGGCTGGGGTGGTTTTTTTGTTGTTTATTTAAGAGAATAGGAGTGTAGGGAGAAAGGAGATTCTAGAAGTTTCTGAAGATAAACTTCAAAGGAAATAAAACATTTTGGGATGGGAGGGAAAGCAATGGGAAATTTTCAGTGGAAATGCATAGTACTAGAGAATGGAGGAGATTCAGGAATAAAATGAGAAGAAATCATATATAAAATGGTTTCTAAACTTTGAAATGCTACGCCATTGGATATAACCTTTCAGAACCTTTAACCTGAGTTTCAGTAGTTGGCATTAAATAAATTTCCCACAACATATAAAACTTCCAGTGGAACATTAGAAGAATTAGTATGGATGAACAGGATTTTACAGAGCTGGAGCAGTATTTTTCAAAAGCCATCTATACAATGTAGGGATTCTCTTCCACTGAGAAAAAACTGTTTCAGTACTTCTGCATGTTCTACCATTTGCCTCTATCAACATATTTACAGTGACCTTAATTATAAATGGCACCTCTACAAGAAGCTCTTGCCACGGTTACACTGTATACAGGCTATAGCCTGTAGCAATTTTTTACATGTAAAAATCCCAGATGATCATCAAAGCAAAGATTAGAAGGAGGAATTTAATAAATATGTCACTGATTTCCAAAATTTTTGGCAAGTTTAGTATCACAATTCAACACTGATGTCGTCAGTATATTACAGTAGCTAGTTCTACAGGTTAAGAGTTTGGGAAGGATAAAAATACTAGGTCTAACATGTATGATGCATTTTCTTGTAATGGCACAAAGAGCACAAAATACAGTTTCTTTCCAAACACTGATTTAGTGCAGTGAAGGACAGATGATGACATCAGAATTAGAACCTGTATTTTGGCAGGAAGGCAAGAGATGAAAACTTATTCATATCTAATCTCCATGCTCCTTCCAATTGTGTTCTATCCACAATCTGTAATGCAATTCAAACCAATGGGACAGCAAACAGATTTTTTTTACCATCCAAACCTTCTTGCAATTAACCTGGGGAAAATAACATCAGTTATTTCATAAAAGAAAAATCAACATGTCCCAGTCACTCCAGGTAAAAGTAGTGAACGCAAGACAATTTGGGAACTTGCAGATGAATACACATCAGAAATGAACATTCTGAACAGGTAAGTTGTTTTCCCTTATACACTGACAGTTTGTCGTACAATCTTTCACTACTGCATGACCAACTTATTCATGCACCTCTATTATTTGACAATTCCTGCAATTATGAAATAACTGATATATATCCAAAAATGAAGGAATCAATGTGATTCCAGCACAACATGACCCCAACACAAAGAACAATCTATGTTTTAACACTTCCTTCTCTCACCCATCAATCCGTCAACAGAAGAGTGCCTGAAACTGGAACAATGACTGCAATTGCAATATGGATGTCAATTTCAGTGTTGTTCCATCATGATCAGTGTGAGCCATCACACAGATCCTAGAAGAGCCATAACTTCTGGTTAGCATACAAAATGCACAGAGCAGAAGGTGGTGAATTATATTAATAACCTCTGGTGCTGAGCATCCTGGTCTCTCTCAAAATGTCATCAATTAACCTAAGTTAAATCCTGAGCTATTTTTAACTCTGAAGTTCGCTGCTTCTGTTTCAAACAAGAAGAAGAGGTTTTATACTGAAAAAATCAAAGCTTTATCTTCCCTTCAAATGTAACAAAAAGATAGTAATGCTCCCTTCACATCTCAGTCTATTTCCATCTTCAGACTATAATGGCAAATATAAATTATCGTTTCAAATTATTTGAGGTCCAAGGAAAGAAAAAAAGAAAAAAAGAAAAAAGCAGTGCTGCGTAGACTATGACACGATCCTGGATAAATGAGTATGATGAGATTAGAAAGAAATGCAGAATAAAGTTATTTCTTAATAATACCTTTATACAGAATGTGACACTGGATAATGAAGAGCAATAGTTCCACAGCAGAGTAACTACTATAGGGCTGAGATGAGGAAGAATGTGTGATATTCATAAATATTAAAAAAATTGGAAATGTTGTTGCATATAACGAAATCAGGGATGTGGAAAGTCAGAGGAACTAAAAGGACAGCATGATTTTTTTTTTAACATGAGTGATTCAAAGTAATTCGGGAAAAGTTTAAGAAAGGTCTGCTTCTGTTGTCTGAAACTGGGTACTGCCAGGGATGTGCTACCAATCCAAAGTTATTAGAAACTTAGTTACCAACTGGAAATACATCAGACTGGGAGATAAAGGATTCATTAAAAAAATTTATGTTAGTCTAACCTCAACAAGTTTTGTCTATATTCAGGAGAGGAGGACTGAATCATCCAGAAGAACAAGGGACGCTCTCCCAAATATTTCTCAATGAGCATGTCTCTATCCGCCAAATACAGAATGAAAAGAAAGGGAGACTGAGTTTAGGAAATGCATTCAGCTATAGATTGAAGAACAAATGCTCATAAGATTTTGTAAACAAAGAAAAATCACCTATTTAAGAATTACACTTGTTAAGAACAGAGGTTATGATTCATAACACACTGGTTTGATTTTAATTCAGAGAGAACTACATAAAAAGACTCCATGACTCCGTAACTTACGTTCTCTTAAGGGTAAACTCATGAATCTGGGGGAGTGGGACAGGAAAGAGCTGTACCAAACCTAAACTAACAAACCTCTGCAACCAGAGAAAATTTACAGAAAGCCTACAAGGAACACAAACAACACAGGCAGAGATAAAAGTTGAGACTCAAAAGTCCACCATTTGGGCATTTCAATGTATCAATTGAACCACACAGCTTATTATCATCAGCAAACTTGCAGAGGGCGCACTCAATCCCACTGTCCGTGTCACCGACAAAGATGTTGAACAGGATCAGTCCCAACACCGACAACTGAGGGACACCACTCGTTACTGGTCTCCAATGGGACATGGAGCTGTTGACCACAACTCTCTGTGTGCAGCCACTGAGCCAGTTCTTTATCCACTGAGTGGTCCATCCATCAAATTCATGTCTCTCCAGTTAAGAGACAGGGATGTCATGCAGGACAGTGTCACATGCCTTGCACAAGTCCAGGTAGATGATATCAGATCCTGATGCCCCTATCCATCATTTCTATAGCCCCATCATAGAAGGCCACCAAATTTGCCTTTAGTGAAGCCATGCTGGCTATCACCAACCACCTTGCTGTTCTTCATGTGCCTTTTTATGGTTTCCAGGAGAATTTGCTCCATGATCCTGCCAGGCAGAGGTGAGACTGACTTTCCCAGGTCTTTCCTTTTTCCCTTTTTGAAAATGGGGTTACATTACCCTTTTTCCAGTCGTCAGGAACTCCAGCTGACTGCCATGATTTTTCTAATATGACGGACAGTGGCTTAGCAACTTCATTCGCCAGCTCCTTCAAGACCCGTGGATGTATTTCATCAGGTCCCATGGACGTGTACACATTCAGGTTCTTAAGATGATCTCAAACCTGATCCTCTCCTACAGTGGGCCTAAGGTCTTCTTTCTCAGAGTCCCTTCATTTGTCCTCCAAGACTTGAGCAGCATGGCTAGAGCACTTGCCAGTGAAGACTGAGGCAAAGAAATCATCAAGAACCTCAGCCTTCTCCAAATCCAGGGTAGCCATTCTCCCAATAGCTTCTGGAGAGGGTCGACATTATCTCTAGTCTGTCTTTTGTTTGTGACATACCTACAGAAGCCCTTCCTGTTATCTTTCACATCCCTGGCCAGACTCAGTTCTAAATGGGCCTTAGCTTTCCTGATCTGGTCCCTAGCTTCCCGGACAACGTCCCTGTATTCTTCCCAGACCGCCTGTCCTCGCTTCCACCTTCTAGAAGATTCTTTTTTCCTTCTGAGTTTCCTCAGCAGCTCCTTATCCACCCATGGAGGCTTCATGGCCTTCTTGCCCCATTTCCTTCTTGTTGGGACGCAATGCTCCCAAGCTTGGAATAGGTGATCCTTGAATATCAACCAGCAGTCTTGGGCCCCCTGCCCTTGAGGGCTTTATCCCAAGGAACCCTACTGAGCAGGCTCCTGAAGAGACCAAAGTCTGCTCTCTTGAAGTCCAGGGCAGTGAGCTTGCTGTGTGCCCTTCTCACTGCCCTGACAGCCTCGACCATCTCATGATTGCCACAGCCAAGGCTGCCCTGGAGCACCACATTTCCAACCAGTCCCTCCCTGCTGGTGAGCACGAGGTCAAGCATGGCACCTCTCCTTATCGGCTCCTCTATTACTTGCAAGAGGAAGTTGTCTTCCACACAATTGAGGAACCTCCTGAATTGCCTGTGCCGGGCTGTACTGTCCCTCCAACAGATATCGGGCTGGTTGAATTCCTCTTGTTTATTCCCCATACTATGGGTGTTTGAATTGAATTATGGCATCTGAGCCAAGCTCCAAACAGACCTGACTCCTTGACTGCAGCGGCTGAAGCAGCTCTGCATCGCTCCAAGCATTCATTACAGATACTGGCATCTGACTGGTATGGTTGGGATGGATCGGTGCCCCCCTCCCCCAGCAAATCTAGTTTAAAGCTGCCTTGACCAGCCTGGCAAGTCTCCAACCAAAACTTAGACTTATGTGTAAACATGTGTGTGTATACACAGAGGAACATAAACAGAGGGACACACATACATACACTTTTTCTGATTCATTTTAGTAATGTGGTACTTTAGATTTGAAAAAGGTACACAGAGCTCCCCCTTCTACTTCTCCAAGAATGGTATACAACTGAAAAAAATCTACATGAAAAAAATCTTTTCTAGAGATTTCTATGCAATTTAGTAACTGCTTTCAGTTTTTTATAAGCAGCATACGAGCAGTATTTTTCTGTATCTATAAAAGTATCTATAAATAAAATTAACTTTTCAAGGTACAGATACCATAATTTAGTATTATTTTGAACCCTGTCATCTTTCATATAATCCTAAAAATTTTTAGGAAAATACATTTACATAAATGTACTCTTAGTTGCTTTGACTCAGATCAACTGCATTCTTCTTTCAGTGATGCAACTGAGAGTAGGCATTCAAGTAGACTTTTTTCTTTACTATTGCAATAGATGAATAATACTCAAGTGTCGCATTGCTTAAGCTTTGCTGGACATTCTTAAGCCCAAAGGAAAGACAAGATTTGGATCATGTGTAACTGAACACATTTCAAATGAAATTTCTATAGGAAACAGGAAGCTTGTCCGGCTCTGTACAAGATGCTTAAGTAGATAATCTCCAGAGTTCTCTACTTACGTCTTTTCACTTTGATTCTACTCTCCTATTTAACCATTTTGTACATGCTACACTACGTGTTAATGAAGTTCATCTGACACCCTGTTTCCTAATCAACTATTAAAGATCTCTTCCAACTGTAGAAACTGCAGTAGCAGCAGAGGCTTCAGATCTGAAGCTATAATGTTAGGAAAGAAGTGACGCTGCGTATTTGCTCCCTCTGTGTCATGAGTAAATTAATTCCTTAGAACTGGGTCTGCGGAAAAAAGCCGTAAGCTAAGTTTCTTTTTTCCTGTTTATTTTTGCTAGTGTTAAACTAAGGAAGCTTCACTGAAATCAAATAAAAGAAACTAATAAAGCAGCCAAAAATGTTAGGTTTGGGGGGGGTTTTGGTGGGTTTTTTTGGTGTGGGGGGGCGGGTTTGGTTTTTTTGGGGGGGGGGGGTTGGGGGGGGGGCATTTGCACCCACAAAAACTGCTTGCTCCAACAGCTTTACACTAACATCCTATCTTTTGCTGCTTTCCATGAATTAAAAGTAGTTTCTGATGGCACAAGTTTACATTAAAAGGCAACTTCTGTCTTCTGTTCTAACACTGCGGTATCTCACTGTTTATGCTTGGAAAGACTTAACCTCCTCTTAGATTCCAAGTGACAAATTAAGAGATTGGGAACAAATTTCTAGGCTGCACAACTTCAGACTTCTAGGAAATTCCTCGCACGCACCACATTTGGAATATGCTCTTCTCAACTCCATTCAGTGGTAGAGCCAGGCAACTTTTCTCTGGATTTCCTATGAAAGTCTGTACATCGCAGTGGAACAAGATTATTACAGCACAGTGAGATATGACTCTCCCTGTTGCCAGGAGTAACTGATATGTCCAATTCTTCAGAAAAAAAAAAAAAATTATTCCCTTTTGCCTACTCAAGTCAGCTTGAACGATCTTTAGTCCTATCAGAGAATTGCCTTAGCAGCCTCAGAAGTCTTTACCTAAGACACTTCAGTCCAGTTTCTGCAAGGAGTTGAACTGTGGGGCACATTTGTACGTAAGTACGATGTATACAGTATAAAAATGGAATTTCTCCAGATTTTACTGCAGATTGATGTGCTGATGTTTAATGTCCACGTTTACCACTATCAACTTATAGCAGTACAGATGGAACAGGGGAGTTACACAAATCCTTACCTGAGGCACACATGTAAGTCATTCAACCCACTATCATGCTGCCAGGTAAATGGCAAGTAAAAGAATTTCTGGTAGAGAAACAACAAACTAGACATCAGACAAAACCATCTCAACATCTAATGACTATAAGCTATTTTTTTTTAATGCATTTACACTAAAAAAACCCCAACAAAACCAAAAAAACCCAACCAACCAACCAAACAAAACCCAATTCAAAGTGCTGATGAGATTACAAGAAGCAAAATGCACTTTAGATAGATTTTATTTTAAGGAGGTATTTGAAATGGCAGAGAGAGGAGACATCATTATGCTGAGAACACAACAGGAGAAAGTCTATGTTATCTGCATACAGTATATGAGGGATGAAAAAAAGAGATCAGCAAGGACGTATTTTTATGAAAACATTAAACTTCAATTTTGGCAAAAGAGGAACTAACACTGTAAGGATTAAATGACAACCCAAAACTCAGATATTATGAAAAGCTGGAGAGCAGGTTCAGTAGATGAAGCAATCATTGTTTGGGCAAGGACACTAAGAAGAGGACAGAAAAGCAGCACAGGAGTCTGCCATTCAAGCTATTCAAGACCACAGAAAGGGAAAACCACAGATCCTGAGAATTTTGTATATACAGAACACACTTTTGATGCTTTTCTTACCTATGTAGTCCTTGTAGTAGTTAACTCTTGGACTAAAAGATCTACCTCTTACTGTTTTTCTAACATATAATAGTATTAAAAACACTTAATGCCATTAACTTGACATTGCAATTACACACCATCATCAGGAGATGAAAATGTGTATACAAAGGAAGGAAACACTGACATTTGAGATTTTCCATCTATATCCAGAAAGTTTATTAATATAGTTTTGAATAGAGGGTAGTAAAATGACACTGAAGAATCAGTATTAGAAAACAAACATCATTAACTGTTTTCAGCCCAACTGTATCACGAAAGAGACACTTAAGAGTCAGTTTATGAAAGCAGTTGAGGACAAAACTTAAGCTTCACCAACACAAAATTACAAGCATATCAAAACTAGTTTCCTGGTAATTCATGCATCAAATGCAATAGCATATTTCCATTTACTTATATGAATCTAAAAACTTCACATCATCATGATAAATGGATGACAGAAGTTTTTTAAACTCAGTATCAATGGGTTGTAAATATTAACACCCTCATTCTCCCTTACATAAATTAAATACCCAAAAGTGATAGGCTGAGACCAATTCTCTCTTCTTAGGAGGTATAACAACTCTATGAACAATGGTATGATAATTTATACTATTGTCTAATTGCAATGACATTTCTAATACAATCCATTAACTCTTCCTTTCCTTTATAAGGAGCAGACTTTCATTTAAACTGGCTAGAAGCAATCAGACCTCTCTTTCACCTGTAAAGATCCGTTTTCATCTCCTTTTTTGTTTATTGTAGTGCTAGTTTTCCTTTGAGCACAGTATCACATACAGATAAATAGCAAGAATAAACCACAACTGAAACAAACAAAAAAATACTTCATAAGGATAGGTGAATCTGAAAAGGAAAGACCAATACACTTAGAAAAGTAGGAACAGCATTTTTAGCACTTAAAAAAAAAAAAAACCAAAGAACAAACCACAAACAAACCCGAGCTTTTCAAACGCTCCCAATTCACCACTTTTGATCTGCCACAGAACTCTCCTTCCCCTAGTGCTACATCACAGATGTATAACAACAGGAGAGACAAAGTTTTGCTGTATGCGTATGTTTTGTTTCAGCAGCCCCACATGTGGCTTGCGAAGAGTCACAAGATCTTTCCACATGGAGTTCAGTTCCTTCCTGTCCTCTCACCTACAGCTTCCTTATTCAGCTTATTTTACAGACAGAAATGTAACATCCTGAATTCAAGAAACATAGGAACTAATCCACTTGCTACTGAGCTCTGCACAAAAATTTGCGATGACATTAATGGAGTTACATTGTGTTTTTAAAATGTCCATAACAGAAACACAGCTAAAACTACTGAATTTGCCCTCCAAATCATCCCCCAGAATAACTCACACTATATATATATAGACTCATCATTTTATAGAATGACTTGCCATCCAAGGCTTAGGTGACACTGTGAAAAGGGCTACATAATGTATCTTTTCACCTCAGTCTTCACCAGCAAGTGCTCCAGTCACGCCGCCCAAATGGCAGAAGGCAACGGCAGTGACTGGAAAAATGAAGAACTGCCTACTGTACAAGATCAGGTTCGAGAACATCTAAAGAACATGAAGTTCATGCACAAGCCCACAGGACCTGACAAGAAGCATCCGCAGCTCCTGAGGGAACAGACAGATGAAGTGGCTAAGCCACTATCCATCGTATTTGAGAAGTCACGGCAGTCTGGTGAAGTTCCTGCTGACTGGAAGAGAGGCAATATAACTCCCACTTTTATGAAGGGAAAAAGGAAGACCTGGAGAACTACAAGCCAGTCAGTCTCACACTGGTGCCTCGCAAAATCATGAAGCAGATCCTCTTGGAAACCATGCCAAAGCACATGAAAAATAACGTGACTGGTGACAGCCAGCACGGCTTCACTAAGCACAAATCATGCCTTACAAATTTAGAGGCCTTCTGTGGCAGGTTGACAGTGTTGATGGACAAGGGTGGAGTGACTGACATCATCTACCTGGACTTGTGCAAAACATCGGACACCACACAACATCCCTGTCTCAAAACTGGAGACATCTGGATTTTACAGACGGACCAG
Organism: Strigops habroptila; assembly: GCF_004027225.2. Taxonomy (NCBI): domain Eukaryota; kingdom Metazoa; phylum Chordata; class Aves; order Psittaciformes; family Psittacidae; genus Strigops; species Strigops habroptila. The sequence continues at coordinate 36,146,977 of NC_044281.2, forward strand.
TCAGTGGATATTGGCTGGAGAGTCACGCTCAAGGAGTTGTGGACAACAGCTTGATGTGCAAGTGGAGACCAGTGACAAGTGGCGTCCCTCAAGGGTCAGCATTGGGACCGATCCTGTTCAACATCTTTGTTGGCGACATGGACAGTGGGACTGAGTGCACCCTCATCAAGTTTACCTACTATACCAAGCTGTGAGGTGGGGTCAACATGATGGAGGGATGCCACCAGAGGAACCTTGACAGGCTAAAGAGATGGGACTGTGTAAACCTCATTACGTTCAACGAGGCCAAGTACAAGGTCCTACACCTGGGTCAGGGCAATCCAAAGCACAAACACATACTAGGTGGAGAATGGACTGATAGCAGCCCTGAGGAGGAGGACTTGGGGGTGTTGGCTGATGAGAAGCTCAACATGAGCCAGGAGTGTGCGCTCACAGCCCAGAAAGCCAATCGTTTCTTGGGCTGCATCAGAAGAGTGTGATGAGCGGGTCTCTCGTGAGACCCCACCTGGAGTACTGCATCCCACTCTGGGGCCACTGACACAAGAGGAACATGGACCTGTTTGAGCATCATGAAGATCAGAGGGCTGGAGCACCTCTCCTCTGAAGACAGGCTGAGAGAGTTGGGCTTGTTCAACCTGGAGAAGGCTCCAGGGAGACCTTAGAGCAGCCTTCTAGTACCTAAGGGGGTCCTAAAAGAAATCTGGAGAGGGACTTTTTACCAGGACATGTAGTGATAGGACAAGGGCGAATGGCTTTAAACTGACAGAGGGCAGATTTAGATTAAATATAAGGAACAAGTTCTTCACTGTGAGGGTGGTGAGACACTGGAACAGGTTGCCCAGAGTAGCTGTGGCTGTCCCATCTCTGGAAGTGTTGGAGGCCAGGCTGGATGGGGCTTTGAGCAACCTGGTCTAGCGGGAGTTATCCCTGCCTGTGGCAGGAGGGTCGGAACTAGATGATCTTGAAGGTCCCTTCCAAACCATTCTATGATTAATGTAAACCACAAAATACATATTCCCAACTCTCAACAAGTTTGGGAAGTACATTTTGTATCTGGTAGAAAAATCCGACCTATCAATCAGAAATGCATTTTAAAATAAACTTTCAAGTAGGCAATTCTGTTGTATGATTTAGAATTTTGAATTGCCAGAATTACTAGGGCAGGTATGTTTACCATATTTATTAAAAAAGTGTACTATGTTTTCCAATCTAATTTTAACGCTACAGGACTAATCACTTCCCTCACCAATCTGGAAGATGCAAGTCAAGGCTGCACCCTCAGCCATTCAACTCAGATGTGAATACCAGACACTGAGACAACACAGTATCAATTTTGAATGAAGTATGTTGTTTAAAAAACACTCTTGCCTCAGTATGCCCATCCTGGCATGTGGTGTAGAATACTATTTTCTGTAGAAAAAACAGATTCACTATACATCTACTCCTTTCATCTCAAAGATGGTGCAAAAAACTCAGTATACATTATGTTTCCTGATTACCAAGTTATTTCTGAAAAAGTTAGACACCATCTTCTATTATACATTTAAATTTTCTATTTAAACAGAGCTATGCATGAATTTTTTACTCCCTCAGAACATAGTAATGGTGCTATAACACTGGGGAGTAGACAGAGAGTGGCTTCCGCTATTCCTTGCAAGTAGTCTTAATAATTACTGCTTTGTACATGAGCTAATAAAAAACCCAAAGTATCTTCTCAAAGCGAGAAGGTGACACCACCACAGGGAAGTATCTACTCAGCACTCACTTAAGAACAAGCATGACAGTGAAAGTTAAACAAATTAAATTCACATGTGCCAAAAGGTTCTAACAAAGCCTACAGAACATGCTCTACACATGGTTTACAGCAAATATATGAATGTTTACATTTTGACCTCATGATATGTAGGCCTACACATCACTGCTACTTAGTTACAGTTTGTGCTTTACTTACTGTGAAATAGTGTCAATCATTCAACTGTGCTTAATCAAAGAATATAAAGTACACCAAAAATCCAGGAGTCTACTGTGAAAAGAGGAGCTGTCCAATGACAGATTTTTTTCCCCCAGTTATTACTGGAACGTTTATTCTTCAAGTCAAGGAAACGTTGGAAAAATACCTGCAATATCTCATTTAAATGAATCATAGTTGTATGGTTGGAAAGAAACGTTTAGCTCAGTGAATTTTAAAACTCAGGAGACTTCACAGTAGAAGATAATTCGCTTCCACTACTACAGGCTAACTTACACACAGAAAATAAACCTCTGGTTATTTTTTTTCTACATTAAGATGCTGAGATATACTTAGGAAAGTAACTCAATGAACATGCACTAATTGCAGTAAATTCTTCTACATTCAGACCTAAATCACTTGCTAGGTATACGTCCTGGCAGCTGTAAAGCAAGAACTTTCATACTCTGAGGAAAAGTCTGTATCGATCAGCAGCAGACTCAGAAAGGGCCTGAACAGCCACTTCTGCTTACAATTTTTGCACTGTAATATCCATATCCTGATCACTGGGGACTCCAGTCCAGCAGATTCCAGTTACCACAGTAAAGGTGGTATTTTTGAAGATATGCGAGTAACCTTTAGAACAATGATATCAAAGCCAAATCGCCCTTTAGACAAGATTCCACCCTCATGTTTAGCGAGCAAAGAGTAATTTGGGTAAATTAACTTAGTTCTAACTTCATTTTTAATGGTTTCACACTACTGTCATTTGTGGAACTATTCATGTTCCTGCTGCATAAACCAAGTAATCTTAAATGAAATTAAGCGCAACAGACATGCCCGGATTAAAATGGACAAAGCAGGACTCACTGGCCATCGGGAAAACACAAAAGTTAAACCACATTTAATGATGATGAGACAAAATTTTTCTTCCTGTTCAGGTTACAAAACTCAAAAACATAGAATTGGGATCTTTGAACTTCAAGAATGAATACAAATGTTCCCTATCTTCTGCTTAAATGTTGAAGACACTCACTGCTCCACTAAGTACAATTTACTGCTCCCAAAGGTCTCTTCAGTGAGAAGATTGCTTTGACAAATATTTGCAACAGTGAAAATTCTGGAAATGCTACAATGCATTCCACAGTAATTGGAACACACGATATAGTGAGAATCTCCTTGTTTACACACTTCCTTTTCTAGAGGGAGACAACTCACAGCTGCACAGAAGATTCTGAAACTTAAAAGCCAAATGAACCTTTGAGGATGGATAAATGTACCCACTGTAACATAACCGTTCTGCTTCATGCACCTAGTTTGCTCCAGTAACTTCTAGCTGGGTCCACATTGTGCAGAATATAAATATATAGTGTGCTTGAACATTTTAAACACGAGCAACAGCTTTACAAAACCTTACACAATTTAAGCTTCCACTGGTTTCCTGTGGAAATGTTACTAAAAGTTTTTAAAGCATATAAAAGAATAATCAGATTCTGAAAATTATCATACCTGATACAGCAAGAAAATCATCAATACTTGTTATGTCATCCACAGCTTCAGTAAGGACATGGATGTGATTCTCCCATGTACTCCTATACATCTCCATATTGTTTTTCACAACGTGACTTTTTGGTCTGGCAGCAAGAGCTAAAGCAGCATTAATAACCTGTATCAAAAACAAAGACAAAACCCAACATCAAAATAATTATGTCTTCAGAAATAAAATCTAATGTTTTACATAAAACTGCAGAGCAGTATTTCTGTTCTCTAAGCAAAAGCACTGCTCAGTTTTTGTTTCTGTTTTCAGCAGGACTATCAGTCAGATGTTGCTTAGGCCAGCTTCCATAAGCTCTTTTAGGAACTGTTACCACAGAGCTTATTATGGAACATCTTCACTGAAAGAAGTATTATCAACCTCTGTGATAATGATAGAGGGAAGTTTTGCCAGGACAACAGGTATCTCTTTTAGGATCAGTGGCATGGGACGTAACACATTCTACATCTATGTAAAAGCCACAGACTGGTATTTCTAAATCAATTAGGCCTAAAAATAGTACCTAAGTTCACATGAAGAGGGTAGATTCCATCTCTCCTAGGAACAACTAAAAATAGAAATAAATTAGAAGTATACTAATATAGCGATACTTCTATATTAGTAATCACTACAGAAGGATCCTAAAGTGATTACTTCTATAGATACCTCTTCAATCAATTACTTAGCTAGAGGGTTTTCTTCCTAATATGGCTTTTTGTTGATGTTTTATCTATAAACATTATTTAAATTAATCTAGTACATAATCCAGGTAGAACTGAACATGAGTCTTACCGTGATCTTTTTTACCCCTTCCCAATATTGCTTATTTATCAAGGGGAAAATTGCTTTAAGACAACAAAACACCATGTGAAGCAAAAAATGGGAAGAATAAAAACAAAACGCCACATTAATCCGCAGTGCTGACAGTATAAATTCCTGAAACGTTCAGTTTCATGGTATATCATGCCACTGTAACCAAGTCATTCTTCTAGCTCTAAGCCCATCTGATGTGCCTTTTACAGTAATATCAATCCTCTTGACCCTGTTCTGGCTCATAAGCTAAATCTGTAATCGGTTTTGTTTGGTTTGTATTTTTACATATCACATGAACTTACACAGCTGGTGAAATTTCAATAATGACAAACTTACTAATGACTCTGCTCTCATAATCAAGGAACATACATCATTAGGCTTTCACAAAGAATACTGCTAGGATTGAGTCTTTTTACTAACATTTTTGATAAAGAAGATCACGTGCTTATTACTTTACCAGCCATCTGGAAAAGACAGAGTATGCCACTACACTGAAGGGAAGGGTAACATTTCTTAACCAGCTCCACAAGTGATTTAAAAAAAAACCCAACATACAAGTCTGTCCTGTAAATACAAACACAAAAGGATCTAATTCTCCAGCAATAAAAAAACCCCTCAATAGGAGGAACAAATTTAGAATTGGAACCAAGTGGACAGGTAGCAACAAAAATGTATGCACATTTACAGTGCATCAGTCAAATGCAAGTCCACCATGCCAAGTGGTAGCGAACAAAAAAGGTAGTATCAGAGAAACCAACAGTTTGAGAAGCAAAACCTGAATTCCTGGGAAAAAAAAAAATAAAATAAAATAAATGAAGCAAATGTTTTGCTCTACTGCTGCACTGTTAAAGTTTTTAGGTGGAATATCTCTATCCATTCTGGGGCACCAGACTTCTAGAAAGACAATTTCTCTCCCACTGAAAACAGAATCACACCAGTATCATCATTATAGATCTAAGAAACATAAAACCATGAGAAGACTGAAAAAACTGAAACCAATGTAGAGAAAGAGAGAGCCTCAAGAGAAACAGAGTAGCTGCAGAGATTAAATAAATTTACTCTATGAGCACCACGAAAAGCAAAGAAGCTGTAAATTGAGAGAAGGAACAAACAAAAGCCACAAACACCACCAACAAAAAACCAACCAACCAAAAGAAGAAAGTCAACCAGAAAGCAAACTCATTTTTTGCAATCAAAAAGCTCTCCATTTACCTTAAATTCTTTAACACATGAAAGCAGTAATGCGCTTAAGATTAAAATATCAAGCACACTAACTGCTGAACTGAGGAAGATGACATTGTTAACTTGTCATCAGTTCCATAAAATAGCACTAACATGCAATATTACATCAACATATCAGGATGATGTACTACATATTTTTGTAAAACAAGAATGGAATTATCATACAGATGTTACTTGATTTTAAATAATGACATAATATGGTTAAACTATTTGTTGTCTAAATGTATCCAATCAGGAGCCCCACCATCTCAGAATTACTACTGAATTAGCAGCAATCTACACTGCAAAACCTTCTTTTTTTGACAAAACATCTGCAAAGTTATGCAGAAAACCACAAAATGCACTGAATGAAGCTGATGTGGTCATTCTCCCCATTTTCCTGATTACTAATACCTAAATTACTTAATTCATTAGACTTTCAGCTTTTTGACAATGAATTCTGTCTTCATATATATATACACACACCACAGAACCATGCAGCTACCTTAAAGAACGTGCTATCAGACTACCGATATTTGGAAAAGAATTTAAAATTTTAGTAAAGAACCAAAGTAAAGAATCATGTTAATTCTGATTAAAAGCAGAAAGTATACGCTATAGGCAAAAAACAGATGAGCACTTAACAGTTTGAAAGTCTCGTGTCTGATCAGTCTTTAAAAATAAAATATATATATATACACACAAAATTTCTACAAAATAGAAAAATAAAATACAAGTCAAAAGCACCTCAAAATCCACCACCACCAGCTACGGTTTCAGCAGTTTGCCTATGAAACAGTTTTTTTGAAAGTTCAGTTCAGCTCACCAGCCATACAGCATGCACATAAACAAGTCTAAATGCTCATTTAAAAGAAGTCTGATTTCATGCGGTATCCTTAAAACTAAACCACTGACTTTTAAAATAGTAGATGTTACAAGCGGGTGACAGAATACTGCTCTAGCCAGGCCTAGTAAGGACTTGGAACTGACTACTCTTTTTCCTTTTTTATTATAATTTTGTTTGTGCTATACAGAGTTTTCTGCTTAGTTTTCAGATATCCTTTCAAAAAAGCCCCTTCTTTGTGTTATACAAGTTTATTTTATCCATACTCCAGATCTACAAAATCTGCAGCAAAAGCATTTATCAGCTGTATCACTTGGCAGCAGATCTGTCTTAATAGTGTATGATTCTACCACTAAAAGCAGGCAAATGATTTGTCTCTCACGCAAAAACCACTACCAAGTGTCATCCCCCCCCTTTATTTTTAATGTCAGGGAACATATATGGTTAAGAAACTGAATGTACAGGAGGTGCCTTATATTTTAATTTGTAAATAAAATTCTCTCCTCCAACGAAATGCAGGAGAGAATCATAGTAACTTCCAGGGGGACTGGAAGAGAATGCTGAGTGCAGCATGGAGCACTGCTAAAATCACGCATCGTTTCTAACATCAGAAAAATAGTACTAGCATAGCAATGCTGACACAGATGAAAGGGTTCATCATTTATACCTCTTCAAAATGTAGACATTAAAAAATGAGTCACCAGGGACTCTGAAGCCCTATTCAAAGACACCAAAGGTGCCTATCTCCTAGGCATAAACAAAGCACCATAATAAACTTTCTGCCTACATTCCCACACATGCTACTCATGTGCAGCACCACTTTGGAAACATAGAGTCTTTTCCTGCATGCATTTATTTATGCTTGGATAGCCAATTGCTTCTGGCTTCCCAAATAAGTCAACAGACTACTCAAGCAGCTGAAGGCTTAAATTTCCATTCACATACACTGCTCCTACTGAAGTACACTTTTTTTCTTTTTTCTTTTTTTGTGTGTGCAAAGAGTTAAAGCAGGGAATTTAAGAGCAAGTTAGGGTCCATTTTTACAAAGACAAGTCTTCAGCATTTTCCTCTAAGTACCACCTTTGGCACTAAACATACACTTCGAATAAATTCTTCAAAGTAGGCAATGACGCGCTATGCTAATGCCAGTCTTAACTGACTTCCAATTTTACCAGTTATACAAACAACTTCATTTGTTTATTAAAACAAATTACTAAAATTCTAAATATGCAGTTGTAAGCAGTTCATGAACTAGGCTTTACATCATCTTTTCAATTTTGTTACCACAAATTTCTCAAGACTTGTGGTGATGGAGTCCACTGCTTAAGGTTTCTATTAGATTATTGGATTGAAGGTGCCTCAGCAGTAGGATAAAACCTAAGTTTTAATTTGCTAAGATAACTTTATTTTCAATCTGTAAGGAACTGCAGAATGTGGCTACTCCGACTGACTTGGTAAATCTCATTAAAAAATCCCACACATGCACAAATGAACAGGCAAACTGAAGTATGAAAGGGCCCACACTAATACCCTTTCCTTCTCTTTTATCCCCTTTAAAACAGACTGAGCTCTCAGTTCCTAAACACTGTTCTCCCAAGTGTGGACTAGAGGCACAAGGCCTTCTTGTTAATGCCTAATTTTAACTCCCAGACATAGAAAATGAGGACAAAAACATGGTGACTCAAGACTTCCACACAGACCATATTTTTAAAACAATTCTGCATTTGGTACTTCAGGAGTACCACTTCTGGTGACAGTACATACCATATCCTTCAGCTCCTCACAGAAACCTGCAGAGCCCTACCAAGCTTCAGTTCAGTGCCCAAACCTCCTTGGTTGAAAGACAATGCTGCCTGCAATGCTCTTTCTATATGAAGTGTAGAATACACTAACAGAATATTCAGCACAGTAACAGTGTATTTTCATAATTTTTTTTAAAATATCAGTATCTGCTGCCCAAACAGTACAGGAGGTGGGCTACAGAGGGAAGCGCAGCCAAGTACTAACACCCAATTAGATACTTTCTGAGCTTCTTAAACCAAAATAGGATCTGTACATCTGATCACATCTGGGATATTCCACAGTTGCACTACAAATCTCACAGTTCAGGTATACATTATCAGTAAGTTGATAATCCTCCTGCTCTACTGCTTAGGCATATCATTAGGAGCTAAATCAATAGTTTTCAAATATCTCTTTGCAATTCTGAGCAAAAGTTAGCTGAGAACAGCATTTTTTATCATTACTTGCATTGCAGTAACATACACATTGTCCTCATCAAGTACAGGATAAACCATACTCCATTCATTCCACTATATGGAAGTCAGTCTTAAAAAATTAACAGAACAATAACAGAAGATTACGCAAGTTGAGAGAAGCTTGAGGATAGAGCAAAATTATGACAACAGTAAAATAAACCTACATACCTCCTACTAACTAGCTTCTGAACAGCTGATGACTACATAAAAATACAGATAAGCTAAAATAAGGTTTGAGGCATACCCAGTAAATGTGGCTTTCAGGGAGCTATTCCTGTGCATAGTGGGTTAAAATGGAGAAAGGGAAAAAAAGGCGGGGGGGGGGGAGGATGAGGAGGAGAAAGGCAGGGGATGACAACCACAAAACCACACCTGGGCAGCATTCATGGGGTAGTCTTGGCCTATGGGACAGTTACTCCTCTGTTTAGAAGTACCGAATTGAAAGCCGGCATACACCTCTCCTGTCACACAAGGGAGGGAAGCAAGGTTCAGTGAGATGGTGACTTAACAAAAGGATGCCATCCAGCTTAAGGTCAAGGAAAAGGAGACAACAGAAGAGTAAAGTGCATAGCAGGGTTGCAGTAACACTACAAGAGAATAGTTGTGGTCAGTGTTTTAATTAAAACAAGGAAAGAAACAAGGGCAAAGATCTGATATGACAGTGACTACAGCAGAAGAAAACTAAAGATTTCTTAGAAATAAAATACAAGGATATCGTAAATACTGAAAGCCGTTAATCTCTCAAGCCAAATCAAGACATCCCAATTAACTGCTTGGGGGTTTTTTGGTGATTTTCTTTTTTTGCAGCTGAATGGGAGCTGGCTGCCCAGCTTCATGTTCATCAGCACCTCCAGCAGATGAATTCTGAACAAAATTAAGTGGGCAGATCCATCAAAATGACACACTAACAGCAGAGCCAAATTCAGTCAATTCTTTCTCAAATATGCCAGAGACATTTTCTTCAAAGAAAAAAAGGCTCTTTTCTGCTCACCCTAGGATACACGGTTTACCAATCGAATCAAATCAGGAACATGCATGGCTTTGAAAATAAATAATCTCAAACCATTTTATTCATTTGGGAGATTAGTAATACCTAAAAAGTCTACATGTAATTATAGTCTAACTGTGTACAATTTCAGATGATGGGGGAGAGAGTAAAATAAACCCCCTCTCACTTATAACTGAATTCTCATTTTTCTGTAACCAGCCTTTCGATGATCTACACATTTCTATGCCACTGATAATTCTTATAGTCTGGCCTCTACAGCAGGTTGCTACAAAGGTGAATGTGTCGCAGTTCATCTGGTGAACTCAAAACCGAAAGTTGATAATCATTGTACTGCCTGTAAGAACTATACTGCCCTAAAAAAAAAGGCTTCTGACACTGAATTTACATCTTTGGTTGTTTCACATTCTGTACCTCATTTTCTTTTCTCCACTAGCCATGCTATGCCACCCTTACCCACACTGAGCAGTAAACAAAGGGTTTATAGTGGCTAATATTTAAAACAGATTAGCATGAAAAGCACACACACGGACAACTTTGCTCTTCAGACTTAACTGCTGAGTGATTGACTACTTCATCCTAGCCTTTATAATGATGACATGCTTCATTTGCTGTGCATGAGGTGCTCATCTCTAAGGCAAAGGAATGGGAAGCTATGCAGAAAAATAAGATCTATCTACACAATAGTACGTATATGGAAAATGGATTGCACTCAAACGTAATTCAGCACAGCTTTCACAGACTCAGCCAAAAGGGACTTTCAGACACACATACCAGAAGTGTAGCTCTTGTGCAGAGAATACAAAAATTTAGTACCAATCTCTATTGCAGAAATGTAAAACACATGCTCACGAGGTGAAGTCCAGACAGGGACTCTACTTGTTGCCTTCTCTAGTCTTGCCACATTGGCAAGCACAGCAGTCTGTAAAGTTGGTGTTTCTGAGTAACTGTTAATGTTCACAGAAGATGTGAATGGCCACAAAGTTCTCTTAATTTACAGAGCTACATGATTGAGAACTGTGGCCCCAAACATTAAACTAACTCATGCTTCTTAGTATTAAAACTGTACATCTATCTTATATACATTAACATAATCTCTTAGAAGAAAGAGAATTCTTTTGTGCCTTAATATTAGAGGATAATTAAATGTAGTTGTAAACTGGTAGGCTTAACTGCCATCCTGCTCCCTGAAACACAGTAATAGGTCCATATTTTCTCCAGAGCAAAACCTCCCAGAAATTTCATGTTCTGGCTGGGGTAAAAAGTTTTGAGCTGAAAGTAGGCTGGAACTCCTTTAGAGTCAAAGTAAAGAAATGGTTTCCAATCAGTTCTTCCTGTGTATAAGACAGCAAGCTCTACATTCATGTAAATAGACAGAAACTGAGTTAAGCATCTGACTTGACCGTAAAGTTTTATTACTTGAAGATGGAACTCGGTAGCTCTGTATTTTTATAGCTGAAGAAAATTATAATGAGATGGTCATATTCAAGGTGAACAGTACATCAAATATGCTATTTAATTCTGTCACTTATAGAAATCAGAATGCATGTTGTTTAAAATCAAAACTATTTTGTGCATCTTGTATTAATCCCAATTCGTTTAAGTAATGTGAACAGTTTCTAAGCATACCTCACAAGATTCATAGAGGCATGCACATGAATAACACAACAAAATAACACAGACAACTATTTTTTTGGCTTTTAGAGGGTCCTTTTTTCCAGGCTACTACTGAACTAATCATCTCATTCTACTTCACAAAAGGAATTGCACTGCTTGGGACAGTATCAGTAAGGAATAAAAGTCATGTCCAACTACTTTTTATCTAAGAGAACCTAAGGTGTTATTTCCATCTCAAAAATGATAGTAAACAGAAATAACGTAAACAGTTACCAACAGATAATGAAGCAACATTTCGTGACACAAGGGTTACTACTAAAGAAACAACAAAAACATGCTGGCCGTCTGCCTTTTTGTTCTTTTAACAGAAAATTCTGCAGAACCTTATTTCTGTCTAGATGTGCTTGTATTTCTCTTAAAAAACACCATAGGGGAGATTAAATGTCCATACATCCCCAAGCTCTGTAAGAACGTGTATGTATTTACTACTAATGCAAAAAACAACTCTGCAAGCAAAAGAACCCACTATAGTAACAAGGCTCAGGGATATACGACACTGTTGCTTAGGCATCTGCCATAAAAAGCCATCAAAATAACAAAGATCTGAACCCCTCTAACAATTTAAAAGCTTTGAAAGCCGAGTATCTTGTATACAAAATATTTAATCATAAAGTGTATTTCAGTCAATATAATTAAATACATTGAGGCCATGTTGATAACACAGCTCTAGACATCAGACAAATTCTATGCAAAGAACAGTCGCATTCCAAGAGCAAATAAATTACTTGCTATATTTATTAATACAATCAACTTTAATTGTTCAGTAAATTTAAAACGTGAAATCTACCCTCACTGAAAATCAGATCCAAAGTTAGGGAAGATTGTTCAATCATCAGATCAGAAGTGACACATCAGTAACAAAGCAAGATTGTACTTTCACAAGAAACTTCTCTCCTCTTCTGAAAACAGGAAAAGTTCCATCCACAGCAGAGTGCTTGTTCTCTCACATCATTCTGAAAGACTTCTATCTCAGCAGCATTATCAAGTACTGACAGCTGTGAGCAGTTAGGTGTACAGGTGTTATGACAGGACACGTACATGACCATAAGTGTTTACATTATATTCAGAAAAACTAAAATACCTATCGCTCCAGGCAGAGACTCAAAAATTCCAGCAAGAAATAATAATGCAATAAGAACAACACAGCAATCCCTAAAATACTAAATGCAACTGCTAAAATACTTAGGACAAATTATGATCTAACATTATTTTTCAATGTCCTATTTGCAATCTCTCTCCACTTTGGCAGAACTGGCATTTAAATAACTTTATGTTCTGTTTCTTCCTCCTTTCCAATCATTTAAAGCTGGAAGAAGGGACTGGTACTGAAGGCACTTGGTCTGATACTGACATAGTTGACTGCTTGGCCTAAGTTTTAGAGGTCAAAACCAAATAGGTAACTTGAGAAAAGATCACTGACCAAAGTTGGAACACACTAACTCATTGTTCAAATCTGGCAAAGGCCTTCTTGAATATCAACCATTAAATGCATATTTACATTGTTATTACAAGCCAATAGCCAAGAATCTTGAAAATAAATTAGGAGCACACAGGGAAAGCAACCCCTCAAGAACAAACAAAAGCGTGGGGTTGGGAGCCAACAGTTAAGCCAACAGTACAATGAACATTATTGATCTGATACTCCAGGGTAGAAATTAAATACAATCCTGCATAGCTTTATATACTGATGTTTGGGCATTGGTTGCTAGTGAGCCATAGAAATATATTTTTATTACACTGGGATAAAGTTCTTGAATTTTATTAAAAGTTTGTGTAACTTGATTCAAAAGCATACCTCCCAACATAGCTTAGTGCTGCTGAGAGGCATTGAGAGACATGGTGCACTCGAAGAAGACAAAACCAAAACCACCACCAAAAACCAAACCAAACAAAAAAACCACCACACAACAAAAAAAATAAAAAAACACCAACACGACAAAACAAACAAAACCCCCCACCTCTACTAAATCAAAAACCACACAAAACCAGCCCTCTAAAGCTTCATCCTACCCCCAAACATAACTATATCTTGGTTTAATATAGGGACTATATGCACATTTCTGAATGCATCTGAAAACCTTTTACAGGAAAGCCACACAAAGTTATCTTTAACACTTCAGGGACTGACAAAGGTCAGGCTTTGACAAAATCATGCTTTTTTTTTAGGTCATGCTTTGCCAGGAAAGGTTGGACCTTTCCTTGATGTTGGACCAAGATGATACTTGAGGTCCCTTCCAACCTGGTGTTCTAAGATTCAGAGACATAACAGAAATAGTCCAAGACAAGAAAATTGAAATAAAGCTTAAAAATAAAAACATACATTTGCATTATTTTAGTTTAAAATTTCACAGAAGTGTAGAAGAACTGAAAATGCAGTGTTCAATATTCACACATTTGGGTGGATAGTTTATGTTTTGGAGACGGAGCGCAAAATAGACTGAACACTTAAAGACTGATTTTTAAATCTGTCTGACAGCAACTTCCTTCCAGAACTAATTCACTTGACCTGAAAACTGAAGCAGACAGCAGATCACGAAATACACTAGGGGTTTTTTTGCAGGTCAGATTGCAGGTGCTTGATTTGCATGAAATTACCAGTTTCTGTTGTTAAGTACTTTCACTTTCTCTACAATACTGAAACTAAAGTAACGAAAATAAATATTCCTGTTATGCTTTATTGAATACAGTGTCTGTAAATGACTAGGGAACATTTTGGATATGATATTCAAAGGTCTGGGGGGTGGATCATACAAATCTCCTAGTTTATTTCAAGGATGAAAAGTGTATTTTTCCACTCAACCAAAAAACACTATTCCTCAAACCGTATTTTTTGAATTAGATACACAAGCAGTATCCAATACCTCATTTAGGATCAAGAAAATCATAAATATCGATCAATTACTTGAAACAATTTTAGCTATGGCTTCAATTTTCTAACTAAGCAATTACTTTCTTCTGCCCACAGGTCATGTATGTGGGGGACAACTAGATTCCGCTCTCAAAGCACAGACCCTTTCACCAAATTTTAATCAAGCCTTGAGCAATGCGTTCTCAAATGCAAATTTTAACTTCAAGAACAGCAAAATCCTTAAATGTAAGGCTGAAATAATCCTCAGGACTTACTGATACATGAAAGACAAAATAAAAAAAAAAATACTCATAACAGAGTTCCATTTATAATGTTTCATTTGTTATCTTACACTCAAAACCATAACAGGAAGTCATATCTTTAACACTGCCCCATCCAGAACTGGAGCTCCACTACCTGTGGTTCAGTACAAACAAATTGAGAACAAAGTCTCTTGATACACCAAAGCTTTTTAGAGATGTGAGCTTTTTCTGCATTTTCTTAGGTTGCATAAAAGCTTTATCACAGTATACCCACTGCACTGGTATAAAAATTATCAACACTGCTGATAGCAGAGCCTGCTGATCAAACTGGGATAAGCTATATCGTCAACAGCTTAAGTTATACTCATATAACTATAGAATAGCTTTCTGAATATGCCAGCATAAAGGAAACTCTCCATGGGGTTTTACAGTCTTGAGACTTGATCTTGAAAGGTGTTCAGCATTAAAACCCCTTATGTCTGAATACAACACCCATAATTATCAATTACATTAGTTGCAAACTGAAATTACAATATAAAAATGAAGCTTCTGTAATTAACCTTCCGTTTATTGCCTTTCATATCCAAGTAAAGCTTTAGTTCAATTTATAGTGTTTTGCATGTAAAATAGAAAGATCCTTACGAACTATTCATTCATGTAGCAAACTTTACAGAGAGAAAATACAACTGCAGTGGAGCCAGAACTGCAGTATAACTACACTAAAATTACATTCTTTGAATATTTAGTGAGATGAACACACATGTGGATTAAGTTTATATACTTAAGTATATAAGTATATATAGAAAAAACCAACATCAGTAAAGCTCAACATGTAAGCCACAACTGTTGCTTCATGTACATTTTGAAGTCTATTAAACAAAAAAAGCCCCATACAAACCAAAGAGCAACCAAAAACAAAAACAAAACCCCAAAAACACAAAACAAACAAACAAAAACAAAAAAACCCCAAAACAACACACAAAACAAAACCAACAGCAACAGGAAAAAAAAGAACTTACTAAAAATGTATTAAATCCACCAAATTAGTTCCTCATTCTCTCTTGGGATTTCTAACAAAACAGTCACCATTACAGACAAGCTTCTTCAGCAATCATGTGTCTAAACGCCATTGCTCTACATTTCCTATGTAATGGAGGGCATTATGGACTATGGTATGGCCTGAGCAAAAGAAATCAAGAGCAGAAGACAAGAGTCAACTTTCAACTTGACACAAGAATGAGTTAATAAATAGACAGACAATCAGAAAGCTTTAGGAGAGTTACATGCAGATAGGGACATGGAAGCCGAAAATCCCCAAGGTGCCTCTGGAAAGAACAGGTAGGAACATTATGGTGAACAAGTGGGACCAGCAGATATCCTCAAATATATTCCATGTCACTCATGCATACAGAAGCACCCAGCTTCAAGTTTTCACTTGCTGCTGCCACACTCAAAGATCTAAGGTGCAGTGGGCACTACCCTGCCCCTTCCCTGGAAGTTTTTTCTATCCTCCCAAGGCCTCACCGCATTCTACTGGCCCCTCACTGAAGGCTCTAAGGACCTTGCTAGGCTTTCTCTCTCTGCTGCAACCTACAAACACTCCCTTCTTTTCCTGATCCTCTCACCCAGTTAATTTTTAACGGACCTAGAACACACTGTGAAAACAAAAAGCCACCAAACAGCTGATACCTACTATTTGTTACTTTCTCTAGCAGACTGCTTCATAAAATAGAATCATAGAATGGTTATGGTTGGAAGGGACCTTAAGAGCATCTAGTTCCAATCCCTCTGCCATGAGCAGGGACACCTCACACTAGACCATGTCATCAAAGGCTCTGTCCAACCCAGCCTTGAACACCACCAGGGATGGAGCATTCACCACTTCTTTGGGCAACCTGTTCCAGTGCCTCATCACCCTCACTGTAAAGAACTTCTTCCTTATATCTAACCTAAACTTCCACTGTTAGAGTTTGGACCTGTTACCCCTTTTCCTATCACTACAGTCCCTAATGAAGAAGCCCTCTCCAGCACCCTTGTAGGCTCCCTCCAGATACTGGAAGGCTGCTATGAGGTATCCACACAGCCTTCTGCAGGCTGAACAGCCTCAATTTTCTCAGCCTGCCTTCTAGCAGGAGGTACTCCAGCCCCTTTATGGTCCTCGTGGCCCTCCTCTGGACTTGCTCGAACAGCTCCATGTCCTTCTTATATTGAGAACACCAGAACTGCACACAGTACTCCAAGTGAGGTCTCACGAGAGCAGAGTAGAGGGGCAGGATCATCTACTCTGACCCGCTGGTCACGCTGCTTTTGATGCGGCCCAGGACACAGTTGGTTTTCTGGGCTGCAAGCGCACACTGCCGGCTCATGTTCAGTTTCTCATTGACCAACATCCCTCTGCAGCCAGCCAAACAACCAAACCAAAAAAATAAAAAAATTTTAAAAAGGTGCAAAGTGAAAACAATATGTTGTCAATATCTCAGAAGGTATGCATTACATTAAGGTAAGCTAAGCATTTCCACATTTCCTCTAAGCTTTCATTGTCTGTTCTGTATTTCGCATACACAGAAAGTGCAAAAACCAACATAAAATCCTTGTTACCTTCCAGATAATGAAGACAATTCTGGGCAGATAATGAGAAATTCAAGTAAAATATTTTCTCCTCTCAGGAAAGAATCTTTATTCTGCTGTTATTTTTAAGAATCATTTCTGATGCCCAAGTAAAGAAACTCAAAACCATGAAATTAAGTTCCACCACATCGTTCAAATTATCATCCTGTAAAAAAGGAACACAACACTACCGAAATTGTATGTCACCCACCATCAAATGACTACTTCCCCTCCCGCCACCTTTGTTGTTGGCACTATTTTTCTAATGACTTTAGTCCTTTAATCCATTTTCCACAGGCAGAAGCCCCAGCAGACCACGGACTTAAAACAGTACCAAGAAATAGGCAAGATATTGCCTCCAATAGAAAGATGTACCCATAAGGAAATGAAAAATGGGGTGATTTTTGAAGTGTCTCTAATTATTTATACATGCCATGATTTAGGTACAGGTAAAATTAAAGTTGGAAGGATGCAGTGTCTTATCCAGAAAAAAGTTCCTTTTGAGAACATCTTTCCCAGAAAAATATGCACAGATGGGTAATAATTCTGCCTTGAAGATACGGATCAAGCACCAACAGCAACAGTCCGCACTCTTCAAGAACTTCAGCAATGCTACAGTAGAACACAAAGTGTGATTGCAGTTATTAATTTAAAATTCATTTTGCATTTTCCCTGAAAAAGTCAAAAGGAGACTGAAGTGATACACTGAAGAATACACATACCTTGTATCTATTTTATGCATAAACATAAACATTGGTTCACATCTAGTTAGCATGTCACATAACACAGCAAGTTCCAAAGAAATCAGAAAGAAAACTTTGATTGGAATTATTCTGTTTAAAATACTAGTGACAGCTTTAGGATGCTAAACTTAAGTTTTTTCTAACTCAGAACAGCAAATTAGTACCAACAATAATGTATAATCACCTAAGAGATACAGGAATAGAACCAACTGGTGCTGTACTTGCTACTTTTTCTATTCCTTACAAAGCTGCTCTTAATGATATATTTCCTAACAACTTTTAAATTTGGAATTTAGTACAGCATAAAGTCAAATTGCCAGATATATTTTGCATTTACCATTCTGCAAATGTAACGCAGAAAATCCACTTGCAGACCACGTTACCTCTGTCTTCTTTAATGATATTTTAATGTTTCCAGAAGAAATCATGAAAACAAGAAAGGTAGCCATCTGCTTCCTTGAATCTGAAGCTACTTCACTAGAAACTGTTTAAAAGATCAGTTCAAAAACTTGGAAGCTCAGAGATGTGAATTGGCCGAAGTTCCTAACATCCAACTTCTTCACACTTCCATCAGAAGTGCACCAGAATTTCCCATCTACATCATCAGCTGCCTCCATGGTGCTGAAGCACCCATGATGATCCCCATCACACCTCCAGTATTCCAGTTGGGAAAACATCTCAAAACTGGTAAAAAGATGATCATAGTGATATGCCCAATGCCAGAGAACAAAGTTATGTCAGATGGAACCATGTATCAATGATTTTAGCTTCTTGCTTCAACAAGAGGAATATGCTCCCTTGTCAACCTATGCTATTTATATCTATTACTGCATGCTATAGCTATTTACATTCTCTGCTCTTCATTGCTGTCTGCCTCTTTCTTTCCAAAACCATGCAAAACTACATCTCTTAACAGTAGTATTATTTTGCTGTCTTGTACTACTCTAAGCTTTCCTACTGTACGACCACCCTCCTCCCCAGACTCAGTAGGCTGGGGGGGGTGGTAATCACAATAAGCCTCTAATGTTTTATTGCTTTTCTTTCCTTCTCTGGCATTCTGCTGCAGGACTGTCACCAATAAAATGTGGCATCTCAGGAAAACTTATAAATTCAGAAGAAAGGAAGAAGTCAGAGAGATAAAAAAGAAACACCTTTCCAGGAAGAACACTTTCAAGTTTTAAAGGCACAGTGAAAAAGAAATTGTTTATAAAACATTTATAGCACTTTTGTGCAGTATGAATCTACAGCTAATGCCCTTCAACAACTTTAAGAAACTCAATCATTCTTATGTCCACTAACTACAGGTGGAGCAAGTGAAAGAATAAAACAGAATGGTTTCTATGTTGTTACAGAAGTTGAGGCTACTCAGGGTTGGTATTTTTATTTAATATTAGGAACTGAGAACTAGTTGAGTATTCTAACACAACAGATGCTGGAAGATGAAAGTTAAGACTAAAAACCTCAAAGCATTTAGTAGCTATTCTTTCTCCAATTACTATCATATAACAGCCAAGCAGCCACAGCCAAAGTGAGACTTTCAGGAGAATCTAAGAGTCAAACTTTGGGGGGGGGGTTTCCCCCCTTCAGAGTGTTTACTGGAGAAGTACAAGCCAAAGCAAAAAACTAGCTAAGTCCATTTGTGTAAGAGCATAAAGCATTAGGCCTTCCAACACATGCTGGTGGCCCACAGCTTTAGGATTCCCTAATACCCCAACCAGCTAAAAATGCCACAGGCTTTACCATCTTTTTAAACCAAACTTCATTTTCACTAACAGAGAAAGCTAACATCCTACAACTACTAACATCAGTAAATGATGATAGCTATCAAGGTTAATGGAAATTTCTTCATGAACTTCAGCAGCACTGTGTGTGGACTTAGCCAACATGGTGAAAACCAACATGAAAAATATATCACTTCACCAAAATATCTTTCCTTTAGTTTTAATAATACTAAGGCATGATATGCAGTTTTAATTAATCTCTCAATTGAAAGGCTGAGGACGGTACTTAGGAAGATGTCTGATACTGCTAGAAATACTAACATCTGTTTTCCCTCTTTTAAAGCAGATGGTAGAGAACTCACTGATTTACCATGTTCTTCCCCATTACTTATGCCCTTGCAAAAGACTACTGTATTTGAAGAAAATGGTATTAAGGCAGATAAAAGGAGATGCCACACAGATTCAACCAAGAATGAAATAACTGGTTATTGAAGTGATATTAGTCAAGAGTTTTTCAGACACTAATACAAAACTTCTTCAGTGTCTCCTACCATCTAATGTATCACAGCAAATAACAAAATGAATGATTTTCCCTCATAAAAACCCAAATACATAGGAAACATGAAATGTGCTTCAAAAATCCACTGCATCATAATATGTAATTAAACTCCAATACCTGAAAAATGTAGCACATCAAAAGATGCTGCCCACTTATTAGATATCAAGCCTCATTTTTGTGAACGAGAATTTTCAGGTTTGTTCAATACAGTACCTACTTTCTAGAAAATTACACAGGAGCAAATGATATCCATCGGGTATCAACCCAAAATGACTAAACAATTTAAGTGTAAATCAAAACATAGCCCAAAGGAAAGACTAAATTCCCCTGTTCATTTTTATAAAGGAGACACACACTGGCAAATGTTTAATTTTGAGTATAAGATTCTATAGGACGTTCACATTTAAAGCTTGAGCAAAACTTACAGGAAGCATAAGAAAATTATGATCATAGTTTCAACAAAAAAAAATGCAGAGAACATGGAAGCCGTGCTTGGAAAGTAGAGCTTCTTGGTTGAATATTCATATGCATGGGGCACACTGCTGTAACTGTTGAGCTGCTGAAGGCTTCCATGCTATAATTTTGCACCAAATTATAGGTGTAATCAGTGTACTTTGGAAAAGGATGGATTACAAGTGGCTTGCGGATTTGAGATGCCTTTTCTGGATTGCTTTTACAGCCACATATAAACACAGACTCTACAAAGAACATCTCAGTTCCTGAGCTCATGGTTCCATGACATTTCTGAATTTACTGATAAACACAAACCCATTTTATATGATCCTAAAAACATACAACAGGCTTAATGCTGTCTGCTAGAGAGACAGGAAAGAAAGCATCACAACAGTGCTGAAATTACTACAACTGAAAGAAAGGAAGGCTGCAGAGGCTAGTTTTTTGCAAGGAGTCTTGGTGGGGTTTGCCATTCTCCTCATTGCAGGTACACATGCCAATAGAGAAGCAGATCTGCAATACCCAAAACCAAGAGTCAGTTCCAGACAGTCATTCTGGCACTGAACATCAGGTGAATTATGCCGGACAAACCAAATACAAAATGTTAATGACAGCTGTCAGATCAGTATTTGAATGGCCTCAAAACATGAAGTGTAGAAATATATCCCCACTAATCAGCTCAGCATCTTCCTTATCCAAATACCAGTCCATGTTACTTGAACTACCACACTTATTTCAAACTCACACAGCCAAAAAATTCAGCCTCCATATTTAGTGGTAGCAATATTAAAAATAACTACCAGCATATTAAGTTCCAAGCAGCAAGAAAAGATGGCACTGCAAATTAGAGCTGTATCTTCCAGAAATGTGCCAAGTGTTGTGCTCTTTTCATTAGTTTTATTATTGTTTTTAATTATTGTAGGAGGGAAAAGAATAAACATAGAAAGAATAAACATATAAACCAAATACAACAATGAACCCAAGATACCATACACTAAGTACTTTAGAGATGAGTGCTCAGGTAATACAGGTCAATACATACCACACACTGTCTGTTCCAAGCAGGGTTGTATAGCAGTAATTGCTGTTTTCAGAGGCAGTTATGAGCAGGACTTTTGACTATTGGCCATGTCTAAACTCCATTTTGGGACTCAGCCATTTTGTTAAGAATTTACTAACAGCCAGTTTTGTAGCACATTACTGAGTGGTGTTAAATAACACAATCCAAACAATTATTTAAAAGATGACAGATAAGCTTGCGTAGAAATAACATTTTTTATTTGGATTGTGAGAGTGCTGAAAACTGCACTGAGATAGGATGCTTACCAGATGCTTTTGCACGAACATTCTTAGTCACAGAATTCTGCTGGAAAGGTGAGAGCACCCATTTAAAAACCAACAGTTCTGTGTTCTATGTAATTTCTGCATTGAATTCTATATTGAAATAATTAAATCTTAGCAAAACAAACCCAGCAAAGCCAGACATTCAAAACAGGTCCTAATGCTGCGAACCAAAATAATAATCAGCCTGATTTAGAGCAGAATACTAACAAGGCTGTTTTCAGGAAAGAAGCAAGAAGTATGACCAAAACATCCATGTTTTGACCCCAAGTCCCTCACATCCTCCAAGTGAAGGAGGATGATTCTATATATAAATTTTTATATACTGAAATTTAAACAGAAGTGCCGGAAGTTTCTGAGACATCCTCCAAGAGTGGGAACACACCAAAACCCCTTGTGTCCTTTCTAAACCAATCATAGACAGGAGTCTCTCAAAACCCCCATAGCTGTGGAGGAGTTCATGAGTGAAATCATGTGATTTTGGTTCCCCTGCATTGAGAACGGAACTGTGAAGCAGTTTCTTACATTTTGATCAGCCAATTTAGTAAATTCCTAAATAGAAAATGGACCCTTCTAACAGAATGTGTATGAAGAATAGCAAATTATGGGGTCCAATGAAGTCCATGTGTCTCTACTAACTGAAGCTGGAGTGAAACAGCAAAAGGTTATCTCTAAGAGGCAGTTTAGCTTCATAAGCACAGAATCTTTTTTTTTTTTCCTAAATCATATATTTCAATGTTTGTAACATAATTATTTCATTTAAAAACTTGACAGAAATCTGGTGTGATGTATTCCCAGAAGTTTTTGCAAGATCTCAAAACTAAGTCTGCTATCATGTGTCATCACTACAAGTTGCCAGTCTAACCTCAACCGTTCTGCATTTCTTACTGCTTTTCAAGTATTTACAGAATTACAAATTTAGTTAGATCCTGATTAGGTTTTCATTATTTTCTCACAGCTTCTTCCTCACAGCTGAACTAGAAGCATTATAGGAACAGGGCTAACAAACTTACACCTCCATTTCCAAATACACCAATTTAACTTCTTGCAGCACAGTATTTTGATAAGGCATAAGAGGAACTGTACGTGCAGACGCACGAGGTAAACAAGTGTGGGAGGGAAAGGGCCCTTAATCCATTACAGAAGACATTTTAACTTAAGGAGAAAGAGGATAAAGAAGAAACCACACACACTTAGATATCCATTTGCTGAATATTACAAACTCAGTAAACCAATATGAGCAGATAAGAGTAGAGTCTATAACACGAAGATTACTGACAATAAACATTTTATTCTTTGTCAGTAAAAAGTTCTGAACAAGCAGTGCAGAGCAAAAATGCTACCATAGGTACCAAACCCTGCCTACAACTGGGCACACCACTGTAGAACAATTTTATGAGTAGACATATCAAGGTATAGAAACCAGGAGAATTAATGCATCCATTATAACTACAAAACAAACAAAATCATATCAAATCTCAAGTATTTGTTTCTAAACTAAGATACTCCACATAAACCAGTGAAGACATGTTAGAAGCATGCAATTTGTTTTAAAAATAACATCTTCCCATTCACACTGTTCCTCAATAACTAGTCATCATGAAAAAAACACTTGCCTCTACAGATGTTACACCAGCACGTGAGAGAACACAGAACCGTATGTTCTGTGGTTCTTAGAAGAAACGTGCCCTTAAGTAGAGTGCAAAAGACCACGAACAAGCCAGCTTCCATTTAAGCAACAGTAAGTACTTCACTAGACAAATTCCACCGTATTTGCCCACAGAAGCTGTAGATGCCCCATCCCTGGAAGTGTTCAACTCCAGGTCAGATGGGACTTCGATCAGCCTGATCTAGTGGAAGCTGTCCCTGCTCATGGCAATAGGGTTGTAACTAGATGATCATTAAGGTCCCTTACAACCCAAACCATTCTATGATTCTAGGATACAAGTCTTGGTCCTCAACCTCCTCATAAAACAGGCACAGCATGACATGTAGTTTTATTCAACAGCGCAGTCTGTACTGCAAGCTGTTCTTGTTCAAAGCAAGCTATAAAGTGCTCTTTGCAAGACATCCTGCCACAGGATTCAACGACGCCAATCCACTTGGATGCCTGAGAGCTGTGCAGCTAATGCTCCGTCATTAAAGGTCAACTCACCTTCCCTACTTCCAAATGGTTTCTTCAGAATAGTGTAGGGCTGTGGTTGGCAAAAAATAGTTTAAATTATAAACTCTTACAGGCAACAGGTAACTGGGGCAGCGGAAGAGGAATGTCTGAACTTTCAAGCTCAAGTCTGGTACTAGCCAGCTGCGACTGGTATGTGGTGGTTTTAAATTCTGTTAACATCTCAAGTAAACAAAGCTGACATCCTGACTCACACAACTAATAAAGAGATATAAAAACAGACCCACCAATTAGGAAGCGGATCACACTTCATGCTTCTGCACACACACTTAAGACTGGGAAAAATCAAGGGTTATGGGACCCAAAAAGAGGCTGATGAAGATCCTGGCTAGAGAAACAGTCCTGGAAGTAAGGACAGACCCTGGAGGTCAGGAAACCATGCGGTGACAGATACTGGGAGACACCTAGGAACCTTGGATAGCAAGACCCAAGACAGGTTACTGCAACAGATGTAAAAGACAACACCATCGTAACTTTCCGCCCAACTGTCCAGGACTAGCAGCAAATTCTGAACAGGCTCAGAAGAAAAGTCGAGACCCAGTGAAAATAACACTGTGGGGAAAATAAAGGAGTGAGCATGTTGTAATAATGTAGCAGGGTGATATATGCTCTCCCCAATTCTTAAATAAACACTAGCATCTAGATCTACTGTGGCCTGTAACACTGTCCTGCCTGTGACAAAATTTCTGGCCTACCACAAGGTCTCGCTTTTCATCATACATACTCAGTAAATGATGTGTAATGGGCACTACTTTTTAGCCAATAGCTCCGATAGCTTTAATACAAAGATAAGACTCAGGCTGACAGCATTCTCAGAACCAGTATCACTATCTGGTTCTGAGAATGCTGTCAGCTATCACTATCTGGATAAGAAGTGACAGCAAATTTACCTGGCTCAGCATGCCTTTCATATCCATTGAATCTATGTCTTGCATGTAATTCTGCACCAACAATAGCTAGCTATAAAAAAGGATATTTATGTCTTTGCAAAATTCCTCCAGCACCTCAGGAACTAGTTCTGAAATATGCTGCAACATCTGCGTTAGGTGCAAATTAGGAAGAGAAATGAGGTGACAGCTTCATATACATTTAAAATAGCTCAAGATGCACACTTTTTTTAAGGCTATTTCCCCTCATCTCCATTTTTATTTTTTAAACACAAAGAACAACTCAACCTCTAATGTATTTCCCATTACACAGAAACCATCTAGCTGAAAAGCTATTAGATGAGAAGGAAATTTATCTATCACACAATACTTAAGAGAAAAACAGAAGTCACCAAATATACGAAGATATGAGGTTCTGGTTATACCAGCGTGTACCTTATCTTTTTTTAAATAGCTGATAAAAATATTGCATGAGATTGAATGATTTTATAAAAATTACTTAGCACCAAATAAACGTTACATGAACATACATATGGTTTTCCTGTATTTTGCTACCTTGCATGATGTACCAGAACTAATCACCCTGTGCCATTTCAGTAACTAGTAGCAAGCTCTAGCAAGATCTTATCTCCAGAGGAAGTGAGCCTAGAATTTGCTTTTTCAGGTATAACTCTTACAAAATGAGCCTAAACCTCCTGCTCCTTAAAATTCTCCAGGGATCTTTATGCTTATCAAAAGGCTCTAGCTAGAGCCCGCTGACACGCTGAAACTCTTCCCAGCTGCTGCCTTGAGACTAGTCACTTCTGATCTCCACTTTGAAGTATCACTTCCAGCTTTAGGCTCAAGGTCATTCTTCCCCTCAAAAATACCAGCTCAGGATCTGCTTGTATTTATGCTCTTGGCACTCCCTGGCTGTCACTCCCTCAAGGAGGAAAATGCCATTACCTTCCATTACGTGCGTCAGAGCCTCTCCACTACATGTGCTTCTAACAAACACAAGTCTCAGAGAGAACAACTGCACTGTCACCTTCCTCAGCTGCTGTTCAGTCTGCTTTTCTCCTCTCTTCCAACACCATGTCCTTATCCCAGGTTCAGTCACATACCTAAGGCCTTCAACTACATCCAGGTGCTGATCAATGGCTTCCTTCTCACCTCTTCCCTCCAGAGCTTGTTGCATAAGGCATCCTTATTCCTCAAGTTTATCCTTCAGCAGAGGTCCCCAACTCAGTAAAAGCAGAGGCCTACCCTTAAGGGAGGTAAGGAAAGACAACCCAGTACTAACACAGAAGCTAGGTCAAATAACAGGCTAGATTCTCCTTATACACAAACAGTTTTTTCTAGGTCTTTTCTCCCTTGTTCCTCCTCTTGTTGGCCTGATGTACCAGACATACTTGTTGAACCAACACCTGAAAGCTCACTAGCCTGTAAAAATATAAAAACCTATAAAGAACTGAGGGAAGCCACATTCCTTTCTGCTAATCTGTTTTCCTGTATATAGAATATTTTTCCATCTCTATATCGACAGGTTTACCCTTTATCGGGTATCTTTTCGTATTCCAGAGGACTATTAGAAGAACCTGAGACTTCTTCAAACATGACACTGAAGCACACAGATATGAAACCCAAGATCTGTATTAGCCAAACAGCTCTATGGGTTTATATCCTTGCTGTTCAAAATAGAAGTTTGCTTGCCTTTGTGGGTTCTTTTCCTTTTCTCTCTTCCTCACGTATGTAACGAGGTCATGATTTTGTTTGCACACCAGGAAAGTAACATGGATTCACAAACAGAGCAAGTGACTTCATAGATCTTACCTACCTGACAACACTCAAGAAAATTCTCCCAACCAAAAGCTAGCTGACATGAACAGAAATAATTCTTCCTTCATTAGAGGATATGCTAGCAGCCTTTTATTACTTCATTCTATTCCCTATTACTAATTTAAACATTAAATATTCTTAAAATTAATTTCTCATGAAGTATTCATGGAATTTCAGGAACAGGCATTCTGCATTTTGTGTTGGCTCTAACGTGCATGCCTAGTTTATTTCATTTGTTGAACAAAATATTTGCTAATAGTCTCATTTGAGGAAAAAAATCAAACAACCCATGGTGAGAGTTCAGAACCAACCCTCTCCATTTTAAATATAGTACAGTGTAACTGAATGTAAAAGAAGCAAAAAGACTTTTCTTCAGGGTTTGCCAACTCTATATCTGCCTTTTCCCTAGTGCTACATAGGAAGTTCTCCTGGTCCAATCTGCAGAACTCCCAAGACTCCAAGGTGTTTTCTGCAGGTGGTGTTTTTATCGCTGCTTTTTTGGTTGGTGTGTTTGGGTGTTGGTTTTTGGTGGGGTTCTTTTGCTGTTGTTGCTTTCTATTTCAATTCAATCATTTCAGATTTCAATCCAGAACACATGGTTCCCATCGAGAAATAGATTTTTCAGAGCACAGAAAAAAACACTTTTTACTCTGAAGATTTAAAAATACTAGGGAGTTCTAAATGCAAATTTCCCCATTCCAAACTAGAATTGATATGCCCTGCAGGGATCTTCAGAGAAAATTATTTTCCCTGTGGAGGATTTTTAAATGATATGGCATAATCTGATTTACTGAAAAATGCAGAAGCCTTATTCAATTATTTCTTACTTAGGTAAAATGCCAACTGCTTTCACAGGGAACAGTCCTTATCTAAGAAAGCAGCAAATCCTGCACAATGAACATACTATTAATAGCACCATAATCTTACGTGCATACTACATTCTCTGTTTGGACAGATCTATAATCAACTATTTCACCTCTGGTTTACCTCGAGGTCTGAAAAGGAAAAAAAAAAAAGGGGGACGGGAGGAGGAAGTGGGAAACAAACAAGAAACTTCCATTTTACTGTAGGAAATTAAAACCCTAGCAACTTAACTGGTTGTGAAGAAAATCAGTATTTTAGTAAAAATTGGATTTTAGGAGTTTCTGCTATCAGATGCAATACTGAAAGTGTTAGGTTTAAATTAAAATACTACATCTGAATGCATAATAATATATTATAAAGGTGCACCTGTAGCCCTGGAGAAACAAAGAGGCTGGAAGAAGCTATGCGTGAGTTCTTCTTACAAGCAAACAATCTCACAAAACAGGTTAAATCAAATAGAGCGGGATGTGAAACACAGAACTGTAAAAGTTATAAAAAAAGACACTGAAACTGCACATTTCAAGAGAAAACACTGATCTGTGGTATTTTCAGAATACCACATTTCCTTGGTAAAAGTTCCTCTTCCGCTCTTCCCCCCCAGTCTTGCATTTACTCAACAGGCATGACATGGACTTCTCAAGCTTGTAACTGAATATATTACTAATATTTGCTCTTCACCTCCTATTTCAACTACATTTAGCGTGCAAACACACAAAAGGATAAGAATATTTAGGCCACTGTGTGAACTACAGTAACCTTCAAAGAACTAATGATCTTGAAATTATGCAGCCTCAAGTCTGAAACACTCAAATCAGATTCACACAAATCAGTAAAATCTTTGCTCTGAACAGATGTTAACTACAGAAGTTTTTGTATCTCTGTAATTCTAAACGTAACAGAGTGAATACACATTTCAAAATGTATTAAGTACCAAAAATTTATTTGTATCTGTGCTGTTTTTCATTCATTTAATTAAGACAAGCTTTTGAATTGGTGATAATGAGAAGAATGCATACTAACATTCACATACAGAAAATTCAAATCAAATGGTAATAATATTTCACTTTAAAGGTCAAAACATGTATTGCTTTCTAAGTGTAAAAATACTCCCAATCTGCCTATTATGTTACACTGTTCATTCAAACACATGTAATTTCAGAAACAGAGCAGCATGTTTCTTTAATTGCCATTTCTACAGCTTTTTAAAACTCCCCATCAATACAGACTATTTACAATTCCTATGTTAACCACTAAGAAAAAATAAACAAATTAACTGAGTATTTGCCCCTGATTTATCATTTGGCCTCCATTTACTCACTAAGCTGTGTGAATGGAATGTGAAGTTAGACTGAACGAGCATGACTAAATATTTATGTTGTGTGACAAAAACAGAGTGTATGCTCAGTGCGCTGGAATAGGAATTAATTGGAAAAGCCATACCTGTGGACACAAAGTCTCTATGTGATTAGCTGCCATTTGGACAATTTTCATTCCATCTTCATTTGTTGATAATGAACAAGCAAGGTTTGCAACCTTAAATAAACAAACAAACAATTTTGTAAGTATTCATCCCCCGACTCCGAAATTTGCTAAAAAAAATCTCTGCTAGAAAGCCTGAGCTATTTGGGGAATTTAATTTGTCAAAAAATGTATCTGAACAAGGAAACACAGGAGGAAGAAAGGGGGGGTGCAGAGCTGTACAAAAGTGTGAAAGTAACAAGAAATCTCATGACTTCTCCCCAATGCAGGTTCACCACATAATAGCTTCAGAGTGGTGTTTTGATAACATCATGAAATTTCAAAGTAAGATCCCAAGACTTCAGCTAGACTGCTCATGACCGTGCCTCAGTTTTTCAGACCACTTCAAATCATGTCCAGATTATTTTTTTTTTAACCTTACTTTTAAGACCTTAAAGATCAAGTTCATTTGCCGTGACTTGGTGTAATGAAACACAGATTGATTTATGCCCTGCACTATCCATACGTCACTATTCTAATTAGTGGCACAGTTTTCTACTGTAATAGTCATATCAGCGTAACTTACACTAAAAACATCTAAGGGAACTTGAAATCTGCAAAAGAAGTAGTCTATCTTCTGTTTTATTTTACTATACACCATGGAGATACAGCTTCCTTTAAAGGGGGGGGGGGAAGCTCTTCCACGATGCTCCACGGTTCAACAAGTTTGAAGAAATGAAGGAAAAAAGAGCACTCGCCACAGCTCACAGCAACTCAGCATCAACAGGCTGAAACAGACAGGCTTGACAAAGGTACAAGAGGGGTAGGGATACTGACATCAGTCGATTTTTTTCATCCTACTGAAGTCATATAATGCCCTTACGTAAACTACTACACACTTGCTAGTCTTCACAGCCTTCACCGAAGCAGCTGCATTACATATATATCACTCCAATGTTAATGTAGATCAAGAGCTGCCTGAGAAACAGACCTCTGTAGTGCTGCAAATACTAATAGAGATATAGATACGCATAGTTAATTTGTAATTATTCAAAACTCATGAAATAAGTTCTACAGTCCAGCTGCTGCAAAATACAAGCAAATCTACCAGCATTTTACAACACTACTTCTAAAAGGGAATCAATGATGATCTATTATCAAAGGATTTATTATTCTTACATAGTTGATGAAAATAATTACAAGGAGTTAGTGTATAGCCAAATTACTTTTCCTATCCAAAATTCAGAAAAGATTAGGTAAGACGCTTCCTGAAAAGGATGAAGGCTAGAATGCATGGCCTTCCATGTACACCTGTGCCTACATATGAATACTTTATGAACCTATCCCTGGTACTCCAATACAACTCACTGGTTGCTCTCGAAGCACAAGGAGCAAATTAAGGATGTAAGCATTAGGAATTCATGTAAAGCCACTTCACAATGACAAACAGAGGTTTATTACTTAAATTCCATGTCTTTCAAAAATCAATATTCAAAGAAAGTAGTATTTGAATACTTTAGAAAACAAACATTTATCGTGTTACATTTCTGCTGGTTATTTGGAATTCATACTACAGAGTGCTATACCAACAGTGAATTTAATCTTTTACCTTTTATTTTGATCGACAGTAGAAAATTTTTTGTTTCCATTAGAAAATGAGTAGAATTTTCTTCTCCCAGCATTTAAGTGTCACCACTTTTCTACACGTAGCTTATGCACAAGTAAAAGGGTTCTCTGTCAATTTCAGTAGGTGATCAGGCTAATAGCTGTTCCACCCAAAAGACAATCCAGATTCCAAGCAGTCATTAGCATGGTTGCCACCATCAGTACACTCACTGCTGGTATATTCCTCACCAGCTCCTGAAAAGATCTCCTTAATGTAAATCCAAAACACGATAATCCAAATAAACCAAATGGGAAGAGTCAAATGGGAACGTGCCTGTCCTGACATCTCTTTCAAAGCTGTAATGTTACTACTAAGGATAAAAAGCTGTTTCATCACCACTAAATGCCCATAACCCACAAGGAAAGTCAAGCCCTAGCTCTGAGAAGACATATCACCTAACTTTCCTTGAAGTATCATGTACACCTTGGAACGTTCCTCAAACAGCAAAAATCCTTTATTATGCTGCAGTCTTTCCCATAAGCATTGTAAGCTCCATCACATTTCTTTTGTATCCTCCAAGAGAGTCACTAGCTTCCTTTAACGGGACCTGAAGTCCAAGTACACTGCAACTTCAAAATAAGTAGAATTTCAAAATGAAGAGCCAGTGATTCCTCTCAGTCTGAAAATAATTCTCTTTCTGAAGAGCAGTGTTTGCCAGGACTGGTCTGATTGAAATCAGCCCCAACAGAACTTTGAAAACAAAGAAATTTTTCAACCTTTTTTTTTTTTTTTAACCATGTGAAAAAGCTTATTTGTTCAACTGGTACTAGTCAGTGCAACATATCTATTTGTAATCATTCTCTTCAACTATTTCCAAGAAACTACGAAAGCATTAATACAGCTCTTCCTTGAAAACATTAAGAGCAGTGAACAAACCAGAATTTTTAGCAACATCAATTAATACACTAATTAGGGTGCAGTGGGAAGAGGAAAACTTCAAACTGAGCACGTAAGTGTAGCGTCAACAGTAGACAAAATGGGTTTTTTTGATTATGAAGGCACCAAAGTCCATATTATTTGATGCTCATTTAGAAGAGTAAGACCTGTGTATACTAGATGCAATACGTAAAAAAAACAAAAAAAAAAAAAAAGAAAAAAAACCCTAACTAATCATATTCCTCTCACACATTACAACCTTATATGGAACATGCATGTATATCTAAGAGAGTGCACAACTGGAAAAGCTTTTATCTGAAATGTGTGCATTAACTTCTCCAGTTCCTACTCTTTATCTAACAATCAAAAGTAAAAGGAAGTAGAGGCTCTTTGAGATATAGTATACATGAACAAGCTTGCACAATTCTCAAAAAATCTTGAGATGGAAGGCTTTTTACCTTGGCTATGATCACACAAATGCACTTACACTATGTATCAATGTCCTCTCCCTTAGTGGAAGGTACATGCTTTAAGAAGTCCTCAGCTTCTTTCATCCTCAGATTTCCAAATGCTTTCCACTGGACAAAACAAGGCTAAAGGGAAAAAACATACAGGCAAAAAAAAAAAATCTTGGACATCCACCAATTACTTCCAGTGGATCTCCAGTAAGGTGTGCCAAGAAAGATTCTTCAGAAAAGTGTGATAATTTGCAACAGCCAATGCCCTAAAGCCATATATGGCTGGAGGTGATGAAGATAATGTAATATCCTTCCTGTAGGCACAAGTGCTACCAATCCATTAAGGGCCTCAAGACACGTGGAAATTCACCTGCAAGTGAGTCTGCCTCTTCACTGTCAGAGGAACAAGAGGTGTTACCATATTCATTCTGCTGAAAAGAAAAAGGAAAGCACAATCCTGTTGGTAAGAGTCCTTGAGACAGACATTCCAACCGTGACTTAAGGATGCATGAGAGTGGTTTAAGAATGAGCTGAGGTTCAGAGTTAACTCCAAGCTGAGAACACATGTGCAAAGCCAAATGCAAAAGTGAGATTTTTAGAGAGCAAGAGTAAAAGCACTATGCTGCCTCACCACCTGTTTTATTCTCAGATGAGAACAGCTTTACTGTTCTAGTAATGTTTGCCCATGCTGGAAACTAAGGATTAAATGGCCCCTAAGGGATTCCCCCCCTTCCCACTCCCCCAAGTCAACTTTACTGCACTAACTCCCAAAAATTAGTATTTTCTTGGGAATAGTCTGCCAACTACCTAAATTGCTCTTATATACACTGTACTGAATGAAGTAACATGTTCTTTAGTTGTGTTGCCCCTCGCTCCACCAAGAAGTGCTTAGTTTCTTATCATTTTTTCATGGACTCCTAACTCAATTATACTTGTGTTTCCTCTTCTTGGTGAAGACTTCCTATTCTTCATAGTTAAAACTTCCTGTCAAGAAATTCTTTCCACTGAGAAAAGACCTTCCAAAGCTTGTACCCTCAAGTTAACAAGATCCTTCACCACACTGCAAGGTAAGCCCGAAGTACATTCTTTGTAAAACTTTATAGCACAGTGTGAAGAATTCTCTGGCAACACAATCCCTCCCATTGATAACCTTACAGAAATTCTTCAGACCGTGCTACTAGCACATACAGCCTTGGATGATGAATGCTCTATTGATGTTTCAGCGTTTGCAATCTACTTTTAATCAAAACCAAGGAAAAACAATGATATTTTTAAAATAAAATCTGCCATGTTTCAAGTTCCAAGAAAATTTGTCACAAGATTTCAAATACAGTCTTTACCAGAAAGCTTAAAATACTGATCCTATCATTTTGCCACTTTATCATAGAATCAACTAGTTCAGAAAAGACCTTTAAGATCGTAAAATCCAACATTACCCCAGGACTGCCAAGTCCACCACCAAACCATGCCACTGAGGGCCTCATCTACATGGTTTCTGACCACTTCCTTGGGCATGTAATAAAGATCAGAACCAAGCACAAGTACATCTTTCTCTTGAGAATACTAACCAGATACACTCTAAGTTTAATGTGTATATGAATTTACCAAATCACTGACATTTCCTACATGTGGGAAATTAAAAAGGCTGAAACTCAGATAAGGACCTTGCTTTGCCAAACGTTTCAAAGAAGGGCAAAGCCTTGAAGACCTTGTGATCCATCAAACTGCCAAAGAGATGGGCACCAAATACAAACGGAAGAGTTGTGAGGGGGAAGAGCGGAGGGGGAAAGAACGATCAGATAGGGACGATACACAATACATCACACTACAGCACGAATGGACACAAATGCAATAAACCAATGCATTAAGGTAGAAATTAATCCTAAGTAATCACTGGTCAGAAGATATTTCATTTGTAGGAGCAGCTGAATACTGAACTGATGAGTAACATTTTATTTTCAGCATTACAGCCATCAACAGGGCTTTTGATATAAATTATATACTCTCTGAAAATTGATTTTAACTGTTAGTCTGCTCTCCTCCAACTATAAGTACAAAAAGGTACTTACATATTCTTTGCTTCTAATCTTGTGGTATACTAAATTATCTTCTAAAAGTTTATTTCGTGTTCTTAGCTTCTACCCCTAGCTCTGTTCATGAAGCCTTAAAAAGTCTATTGAGGAAAATGACTTTTCATACAAAAAAAATGCCGTGGAAGAACTAGAAGGTCAGCAGTAAATAATGACTCCATATTTTTAACAAAAAGGCTAGACTGATGTATGTATGTATGTCTTCCAGTTGTTGCTGCATTTTTATATGAATTTATGATTACTATGCATTTTTATGAGCTTAATAAAACTTACACAAACTGGAATATTTGTTTAGAGTGAAAAAACATATTCCTGTGGACTGAAAACTTACCTCCAGTGTGCAATAAAGCAGTATCACAATGTTGCTTGTTTTTCAACCCATTTACCTATTTTCTATCATAAAACTTAACTTCTTTCCAGACCAAGTAAAACTGTAACATTGAGCTATTTATAAGCTGCTTCCAAAGTTTATAGCTTACTTCTGCATTGCTTGTAAAATGCTTTAGGGTACTTCAGGTCAAAAGCTACACCATCACTTTAATTTTTATTACTCACCAATTTTGTGTGAACAGTCACAAACTATACTAAAAATATATTTAACATATATCATATTGCTTTCCATGTCTCTTCTAGCTTTCCACCTCCCAGTTTTCAGACTGTTGCCGTTGCCAGAAATGTCCACCTCCTTGCCTCTGACTAGTTAACTGAGATGGAAATCAATCCCAAGAGATGCAGTGTAGTTCCTCCAACGTGCATACAGTCTATGTTATTAAATCAGCATGAGCTAAGATGACTCTCAGTCTGTTAACAAAATGAAACCACACAGCTCTCACTTAGCACTTAAGTATTAGCGGAGCAGGAGAGGAAACACACTTCTTTTTAGCAGTGTAATCACTTAGTATGAATGCCAGAAATTCTTTCATTTCGATGTAAATGTTTTAAATTCCTTGAAAAAGGAGGACACCTGACAAATAAAACATCACATTAGTTTTGAATGAGAGGGGGGAAAAAAAAAAAAACCCACAGCTCAGGTAACTGTTCTTTAGAAAGTTCAAAACAGAAGCAAAACGTCAAAATAGACATTTATCCTTTTACAAAAACAGTTATGCTCTAAGCACATTGTTCTGACGCAACTCCTGGATTGGTTATACATGCTACAGATTCATATTCTAATGAAGAAAAGGTCAATAATACTAATCATAAATTAATCTCTGGAAAGTTACAAAGAACAATCATTCAGAAATGTAATAAACATTGTACCACAAAAACTTATAAAGAAATCACGATGGGGGAGAAGAGACTCTGACAACCCACCAACAAATCCACAGATAATCAAAGATACTGAAAGATCAGTGCAACAAAACTTACTTTAAGAATTTAATCCATCTTAGGACTAGCCCTTCACAGAACTTTTGCTTCCACAGAAAGTATGGACGCCCATTTTACACCTAACATTAGTATCAAGCACCTGCTTTGGCAATATATAAAGTATTTAGCAGTACAAGTTTCTGAAATATGTATTTTTTGCACTAAGAAGCAGTTAATATATATTCTAGTTCATTTCCAGTGATCCTCACTATTAACTATGGGTACAGAATTACAGACGTGTGTTGCTTGAGCACTTACTATCAAATCTAGGATGAGAATAGGAGAGTCAACAATATGGCACTGAGCTACAACTGAATAAAGTATGACATGCAGAACATTAACGCCCATTACCTACAAGCATAAATGA
The DNA here is from genome assembly GCF_004027225.2 of Strigops habroptila. Lineage (NCBI taxonomy): Eukaryota > Metazoa > Chordata > Aves > Psittaciformes > Psittacidae > Strigops > Strigops habroptila. The sequence continues at coordinate 36,182,847 of NC_044281.2, forward strand.
ACTCTTTAGCAACAAAAGAATGTTTTCTTCCTCATAGTTGGAAGGAAACAAAACAGGGAAATACAAGCATACACATACTTAAAAATACAAATTCAATTCATCGTATTACCAGAAATAAAGTAGCTCACACTAGCCATACAAACTTTGACACTAATTTTCACACATCTACCACTAGTAATATCTACTTTATTTTCTGCAGGACACAGTACTGCATTACAAACTGCATGTGACAAATTCACAAACAATGAAACTGTCTATCCTCTAAAAACTACTACAGAATTCAGCACATCTAACTTTGTTTAAAAAAAAAAAAAAAAAAAAGAAGTTATTGAACAAACAAAACTTCATGATGATAGGTTGTCCTTTTGTCCACAGGGCGAAGAGCAAAAAGACTATCTTCGGTACTCAGCCCTGGAATCAGTGCAGCAAATTTGCATTTCCCTGCAAATTTGATGCCAGCAACAACCAAAGGAGTACTAAAACATACCAATGCACAGAACAATTTTAATTTCACTTTATTTGTGAAAATCCCAAATATTATCACCAACTTAGACTACGGTTTGCCCCAAAAGTTGTCACTAACTCACCTCCTACATTAATTGAACCAGATCACTACTGCAAAAATAAATGCAAAATACCATTAGACCATGTATACCAGCATATGTGATTAGGAAACTGGAACAATACACTATCAGTGAACACAGTATTTGCCAACTTATTATTAATGATACAGTGGTACTACAATGAAAATCCAAATTAAAACATAGATTAAATAAATATGTAACAAAAATGGGAAATAATATAAAGCTGCATGACGGGAGGGTTTAATCTGAAACTTTAGGCATCCTTACTGCCCTTCCTGAGAAAGCTTCTCCTCAAAAGGGAAAAAAAATGCTTTATCACGCAAGTAATTTTTCCAAAATCCCTGTGAAAGTATAGTTGGAGGTCCTCCCACCCTTCAGAAACAAACAAAAGAAGTGCCATCCAACTTGTTCCAAGATTCGGCATGTAGCAACATCTGAATTCTAGAACTTTGCAAGCATTCCCAGAGCAAGTACAAGGTCTGTCTTTCAATTTAAAAGAGTATGACAGTGGATCAGAGCCTTAGGCACCGTAAAGAAAAAAAAAAAAGTCCCATTTCAGAACTTGTCATGAGTTAACTCTCTCTTTCAGGACTTCTTGGAATCATTCTCCAACCCAATTATCTACCGTAACTTCTGGGACAGTAGAGAATCAATTTAGTGCTAAATGGTGTGCAACCCTCATGGCACATCTACACGTAAGAAAAAAAATTTTTTTTTGTTTGTTTATGCTTTACAATTAACTGGATGACTCAATTCCCGCCTCACACACATACCCACCCCAGGGCTTTCCAACGGTTGAAATATTGACAACTGCTGTTTCTCAGAACTAAAATGAAGGAAAGGAACTCAGAGGAACCCTTGTAGAGAAGACTACCTTAATCATTACCAAAAAGCAAAGTAGATCTTTCCACACAGCCTCATTCAGGACAGGAATCAATCACAGAACACAGATGCATAAATTTGTACCTACCATAACCAAAAAATGCATTCATTTCAGAATTAAATAGGATACAATATACCTTACTATTATCAGTGTTATTATAAAGACCTTTAGTCTATTCTTGTCCTGCTTCCACTGAACAAGACTTGAAAAAGTAATACCCACAGGACTACTTTACTACTCCATCACCAACCAGCTTTAAGCATAAGCATAATGAAAAATTATTAATTTCAAATACTGACCAAAATAATACTCTAAACTGGACCGTATATCATTCACTTGCACTGATGAGCAGTTGCTCACACAGATGCTCCCAAAATCTCGTGATTGCTTAAATGCAGCCCTCTCAAAGGAGGCCAAATATTCAGACTGAAGAACTGAAACTGAAAATCTGGGAACCTACAAAAACATGCGCTTTTTAATATATTGTTTTCTACTGTTTCCTCACGGATGAGTATTTTAGATTTTACGCTGCACTAAATTAGGCCTTAAAACGACAAGGTAATTGAGCTTCTTGTTTGCAAAAGGCAAACACCACCTCTTACCATATACGACTCGTAAGTAGTAAAAAAAACACAGTCATTGCTAGTTTTTAGTGGCCTGAGCTGCCCTGCAAGCTCTGGCCACACACTTGCCTGCCCGCGCAGTTTTCTCCTCAGCACTCGGCGCTCAGAAAAGCCTCAGCCAGGAACGGCAGAATTCTCCTTCCAGAAGACAAAACGCACGTTTGTCAATCTACATTAAATGCTCGACAGAGAAACACACAAGGAAACTCACCCACTCCCGCTGGTCATGACCCACCGCAACTCCCCCGGCCGCCGGCAAGGGCTTCACCACAACACAATCGCAGGGTGGCCACCGAACCTTCCAGAACGACCGGCGCGGGGCCGCGCCCTGCTGCGGGGTGGGGCGCTGCCGCATAACGGCGGCGCGAGGTGGCGGCTGCGAGGGCTGTGTGCGGCTTGTTGCGAGGAGAGCTCTGCGCTCTCCGCCCCGCTACATCCAGCCGTTCCCCAGCTGGTTCCGTGCCCACGGTGGCCCCGTCTTAAGCGCGTAGAAAGGGGACCGAGTCTAAGGGATGGCGCCACAGCCTCGGCAGCCAGCCGGCCGCCGCCAGGAAGCGAGGGGTCGCGGTGCGGAGCGCGGCAGCGACTGGCCCGGCCCGGCTGTCGCGACAGCCGGGTCAGAGGGGTCCGTGCCTGGAAGAGCTTAAAAGAGCCTTTTAGTTGAAAGGGTGGCTTCAAGAAAAGCCACTTTAAACGCCGTGAATTTACTACTGCCGATGGTTTTTATTCTGAGTACTAACCATACAGGACAGGCACGAGGTCTGGGTCTAGCTCTGTTCAAAAAAACTTTCCATACTGAAGTGAATCGAAAATCTAAATTGAAATTTGAGGCTGTAAACATGCTTTTTATGAAATGCTCAAGCAAATAGAATTTGCATTGGCTGTAAAGCAATCCCTGACTCACTTACAATACATGTATGTACACTAGGTATCTAAGTTATCAAAACGTTACGCGGCTTTAGTTTAAAAATCTAGTATGTGCCACAGGCACATAGTATATTCTTAACACATTAAAATACATCATTACTGCAATTACAGTATATTCTTACGCATTCACTATAGGCTCCATTTCAAATATATAGCAAAAGTATATTTAATCCTCTTGTTCCTTATTATCCTTCCTTTATCCTTTCAATGACTATCTAAAGAATTTTGCAGGTTTATAGTTTTTCTTCTCTTTGTAAATGGTGTCACGAGCTGTGTTCCTGCAGCTACTGAGAAAGCCATTTATAGACAGCAAATTCCAGTTGCAGTGGAGCTGGAAGGAGTCTCCTAGCTACTGTAGTTTATATGGAGTAAATGTACTAACATAAAATGTTTCTGTCCTAGTGGAAATCTTTATTCCATGTTAATTGAGTTTAAAGGTTCATAAGATATTTTATAATAAATCCTTGACTCATTTTGGCAATGTGATCTCTCATCTAGGAAAGGTAAAATTGATCACAAAGGAGAACGCTTAAAACACTTGCGACCTTGCAACCAAAAGCTTCCATATAAAGTCACCCAGATTTCAAAATTGCAGACTGCAGTGCAGTCTGAGGCATCACGTGGGCTCACCCTTAAGGATGTGGGTAGAATTCGAAGTATAGGACTGTTACCCTACTAAATTCACTGGCAAAACTCTTACAGAGACTCTATCTTGTTTACAGTACACTGACCTTTAGAAAAGGGAAATGAAGTCACTGTTAATCACTGTAAACCAATGCACAGATGAGAAACAGTCCTAACGCATGGTAGACATCCATCCAACAAGAAGAGAGCAAGAGATGTGGGGGTTGCTAATACGTTTCAAAGGGAACAAATTCTGTGCAAACCAGTATAGAATTATGAACTATAAATGATTCCTAATAAAGGGCTGACAGGGTATGTGTTAATTAAGCTAAAACCCAGAATGGTCATCTAAACTTCCCATCCAAATGTACATGGAATATGCCTACTACTGTCCATCTGTCCCTTTACTGGACCAGTTGTGTAAAAGAGAGCTGACAGAGTTGCGGCTGAGGACAGTTCATTAGAGAAAACATGCCTACTTTAATTCTGTCCTACTGGGTCTAGCGAGGAGGTTTCTTGTTCTAGCAAGACCAGCCTGTGTTTTCCAGAAGAAGAAAGATTTAGAAATTTGATATGAACTTAGTATTTTCAATACTAGGCTAACTGTTATAAAAAAAAGCACTTTAATATAATGATGTTAAAATGGGAGCAATGTGATCTCCTTAGAAGTAACTATGTTGACCTTACTGCATATTGCTTGAGTTTGTTGTTCAGTTTCTTTTACAGAGCTTCTGCAGAGGATGAATTACACCAAAGGGTAATACCTAACAGTATGTGCCTTTTGCCTCAAAGCTGTCAAAACCAAAACCAGCCAACTTCCCCGTTAAACAAAAATTGGTTCCCTTCCTTGATCAGAAATTCTAGTCTATGACTTCCCATTGTATGTTTTCTTAATAATTTTCTTGCCTTTTTTTGAGAGTTCAACCACTACTCAATTGTATTTCTGCTGTTAAATCTATAATATGAAATTATTTGTCCTGCTTTTTGTTTTCTTGCCTCAAATACAAGATAATAGATAGCTTCTCTAAGTATTGTGCACAAACTGCATTTCAGAACAAGAACATTTCGTAGTTATTTCAATGTATTCAGGAATTCACATTATTAAGTACAGTCTTGTAAAAAGCAACACCCTGGCAGTGGGGGGAAAAAAAACACAAGTTCAAAAGCCCTTTGGCAGTGGCAAAATAGCCAGAAGGATTCCTAGAGAAGTGATTAAATTGAGCAAACAAACATGTTGCCTGATCCTCTAGAACATACTCTTAAAATCATAGAATGCTTTGGTTGGAAGGGATCACCTAGTTCCAACTCCCTTGCCATGGGCAGGGACACCTTCCACTAGACCAGGTTGCTCAAAGCTCCTCCTTCACCAGATATCACAGCATCCATGGTCTAGGGGAGAAAGAAAAAAAAAAACCCAACAAAAAAACAACCAACCACAAACTAACAAACTTTAACAAATACACACACTCCCAGAGATATTTGGTATTTAAAAAGCACAAGCTTTAGTGAACTGCTGAGACACACATTTTGATGATGTGTGTCTTTTTTAGCACCTTCAGAATTATTGTGTTACAGGTGAGTGGCTCATTACAGATCAGTACTATCAAAACTCTGAGATTTTGGGGGATATAAGATAGAATCACGGTTCCTGATATTGTGAGGAACTTCTAAATCTGGTTTGTGCAGTAATGCAAGAAAAAAGTCACTGCCACTGCACTTGTGTCAACTGCCTTTATACTATCAGCAAAAATGTTAACTGGGTGTATTTTGATGAGGAGTCCATGTTGAAGGAATACAATTTTCCTTTTGGAGCTGATATAACTTAGAGTACCCTCTGCCTCACCATTCTAGGTGGCTGACATTTCTAGCTGTTGAAATATGCCTCTCAGACATATAAAGTCTGATAAATCTTTGGGTTGTTTATCTTTTGTTCCCTTGCTTCACACTTATGCAATAAAGGCTGTGATTAAGAGGATTAATGAAAATGTCACCATTTATCACCTGAAGCTCAATCAGTAATAGGAAAGTTAGACCTTATTTGATTAATTACATAAAGGTGCAAAAATTCTCACATTATGAATTCAGGACTTGCTGCGAGATGCTGGAACTCTGTAAGGTCCAAAATCTCAAGGTTCAAAGTCTTAGAGTTTACATACACTTAGAAGTACATGCTTAACTTTAAGCTAACTTTATTGAATTAATTTTCTTAATTCACTAATTTGACCACATTAACTCTCCGTTAAGCCTCTATCTACCAGCTCTAATTTATCAAAGGCAAGTTATCTGTCTTTAAAGGCCTCCTCTCATCTGCCTGCCACCTCTCAATTACCGTTGCCATGCTTCTTTTATTAGAATTTAAGGTATTTTTGCATTTAAAACATTTGTGCACTTTTCCTGTGCTGCCTTTCGATTTTAGAAATAATTCCACACTCCTCCCACAAATGCCATTACCATCTTTAGGCTTCCTTTTTGCATGCTATCTGCACACAGTCAAGCAGAGCCACTCCTGACAACAGAGGGTTCGTAGGCTGTAAGCATTAAGGCTATCTATTCTGTTATTGACAACTGTCACATCTTGACAATCGGGTCAGTTTGCTGAAGGACTCTCAGAGCCTAGAGCACAGAAACGAATTCTAGATTAAATGGGAAGGCACAGGTTTAGACCTAAATCTTGGGCTTACTGGCATAAAATTTGTGTTTCAGACATTAAAAGTTTGATTTTTTTAAAAAAGTTGAAGAAAAAAAAAAGCCCTGTAAGTAAAATGAGGAATTACGGTTTTGGTTTTGTAGTTGGATTGGTAGTGCTTGCTACAAACCTATCTAATCTAAATGTCCCTGCTCATTGCAGGGGGTCGAACTAGATGGCCTTTGAAGGTCCCTTCTAACCCAAACTATCCTATGATTCTATGATCCTGATTATAGATTTGCTAAAATTAGCTAAGTCAGCAGTTGGGTTGCTCAAATGGATCTATTTAGATCTCTGGATTTAACTGAATTGCAGCAATGAAGACCCTACAAGAAAAGAACTTTCACTGCTGAGATCTCATGAATGTGCCATTAACTAAAATCCACTTCCCAGTCATAAATATTGATCCTGCTTAAAAGTGTTTATCTTATTTACAAAAAATGCCCTCCTACTCTGCTGACAGGTACATTTTATTCCCAAAATGCTGACCAGTATTCTGCATGCATATCTCTATATGCTAACTGCTTCATGTTTCACACTTAAATACATGCTCTTTCAAGCAGAAAACCACACTTAAGTTCTGTGTCCACAGGTCACATTGTATAACAGGATCCTGCATCCTAGTGATAGCTGCTGTGTATGTTTATGTACATGATGAATAGAAGTTAAACTGTAATGCAAAAATAGGGATGATAGTATATTCTTCAGTTTAGAGTCTTAGACTGCTATTATGACACAGATGTGATTAAATACTATACCACTGAAAGTATATGATGGTTTTAAGAAAAATGGTAAGAACAAAAGTGCCAGCAAAAAAAAGGACAAGCCCTGGACTTGGATCTTATATTTGGGGATGAAATTCCTTACCATTGAACTGCCTGAAACTAAAAACTTCTGCATAACAGGATTCGTGTTTCTTGTCTTGTGATTATGCTCCTAAGGAGGATGATAAAAGATTCTGCTCTTTTCTGATATCCTGAAAGCTAATAAAGATGTTCCAATAATCTGTCAGTTTGACCTCTACATATATAGTTGGGGAGGTTTGCCACCGTCAGAAGTAGTTTTGTGTTTCAATGGCTCAGTAAAATCAATACTAAAGAACTACTAATGAAGGATTAAAAAATTATTTTCATTTAGTGTTTACCAGTCTGGGATGAAAACCCATTGAAATGGTGCAGTGCTGAGAATAATCAATTCCCTATTGTCTTTGAAAGAAGTAGAAAGAAATTAGAGTCTTCCAGTTGACAGGACTTTGTATATGTAGTACTTTAATATGTAAAGCAAAATTCATTACTGGATTGTTAAATTCCATTTTAGATTAAGTTGCTACCTGCCAGGAAACTATGTGTTACATTGGATGGCAAATCGGGGGGGGGGCTTGGTTTTCAGAATTCGAGTAGTTTTATTCCCCTTGCCCAAGTGGCAAGTAAGAGCTATCATCTTATATATGTCAATAAAACAGATTGAAGTAGTGAAATTTTTCCCACTGTACTTGAAGAGAAATATTTACTGTTTGTATAGAAAATTAAAAGCAACTTATCATGATTAAGTTGCAGATTCCGTGTTGAAACTGACTCCTGGCAGAACTGTTTTCCATCAAGACCAAGTGGCCCTGTGTTTTGCTTGAGAGAAACTAAGGATTTTATGTAGCATGCTTATTAAGTTATTATCAATATAGATTCATTTTGATTACCAAATACTTACTGTTATTTCCACCGTGCTGGGTTTTGCAAACATTTTGATTAACACATTTAAGCCTGAAAACGTTTCATTGTACCACATGAGTTCTTCTATATTGTTTGCCAACATGGCATTGTAACAGCATTGAATGAAAAATAACTTTTATATCTATGTGTATCACGAACCTCAATTTCTTTATAGAAATTGCACTAATTAACGGTTTTCTAAATAGGAGTTAACGCAGATAAACCCTTACATGGACATTCTTAACTAAGTTTAATGGTGACTGATTTTGAGTTAGCTAAATTCACTTATCTGTGTTGTATTCCAGGCGCTGTCATTGATCCACATGACAGATTCATTCTCCCATTCTGTCTCCTTCTACAGTTTATCTGACTCATATGTTTTCCCAAATGTAGGGACCCAGATATTTGTTGGTGTATCCAGAATGCTACTGAAACACAAATGTAGTAAATGTTACCTTTGAATAACTTAATTTCTGTGATGAGTTTGGCTCACATGAATTCAAACACATTTTCTGGGTCCAGCTTTTAGGTAAGTAAGAGAGGCTCTAAACCAACAAACTAAAAAGTATTTATACTTAAAAAAAAAAGGTGCCAATCCAAACTGCTGTCATTCAACACACAATAGTTTGATCATGTTAAAGTGACAAAAAGCTATGAACTCTCCAGGGATAATTGTTTAAATTAATTTCCCTTATCCTTATTGTTGTGCTTTACTATCCAGACACAGAGACCACCTTCCCAGGTAAGGGGCCAGAAACCCTATACTAGGCAAGGAGTGCCTAATACATGTAATTATATAATTATATTTATATATAAATTATTTATATAGCTGTGAAGCAAAGTTCTCCCAATGCATTCAGGACATCAGTCTTACCTTTTTAAAAGCTAGTTTTAGAAGTAACTGAAGTAACAAGAGCCAGCAAGTTATTTTATTCAAGATCTTAACTTTTTTTTTTCCCATAAAGTAAGTTAAGATTCTGTCAGTATTTGCATAGTTTGTTCCTATGCATCTTGTTCAACTAGAAAGTGACAAACCAATTTATTTCTGTGTATTTCAGTATATTTGTAACTCAAGATTTGTTCTCCTTTACATCTTCTAACTTAATTTAAAAAGAATGATTTCTTAAGGAGAATTCACATGGAAAATATGTGCTGGATTCCCTGCACTGAAAATCTTTATATTAACTGGCAAACTTATTTTTTAACAACACTCTGTATGTTCTGTATGCCTTTACTGTTCTACATCAACAAATTACAACACTGATGCACTTAAATATGTGCTGTGTGTTACTGTCTGTTGTTTGTAACAGATTCAACTTAGAAACCGTAATTCCTAGAAGCCAGCATTGTCATATTAGAATACACTCAAAATTGAAAAAAAAAAAGGCAACAAATAGGCAATAGGCTAAACCCTCAAGTTTATGTATTAGAGTAGTAGATCTGAAGTCAGTGTGATTAGATCAAATGACAGAGAGTATGATATATTCATGTACTGAGAGATGAACACAAAGTTCACTTCATCATCGCCTCCGCTTCTCCTATTAAATCTCTCAGCCTCTGCTTGGTACAGCTGACCTTTACGTGCTGCAGTGGGAGACTTGCATCTGTGCCAAAAGAAAAGATAATCAGAGGATTCTTCCCCGCTTCCATCAAATTCCTTTTTTAATCTCAAGTTCACCCAGCCTATCACTCCTCCTCTCGGAAAGCATTACATCTCTTTTATAGATCGGCTCAAGAGAACAGCCTGTCAGCTTTCCCAAATAAGAAATTTCTAGTAAGAGGACCTGCTTTTTTACTTGTGTAGATGTGACATTTCATTCTTCCTTTTTACCTGTCTTCCGTTCACTTCTACATACTTGTTCTCTCAATACCAGAATTTGTTCTGGTTTTTGGCAGAAGTGAACCCCAGGCCACAACACTCTATTCACTAAAACCAGGCATGTCTTACAAGCCACTATAAAGTACAACCAAGTCCCCTAAGGCTTTTGATTATTATTGTGTCATAATTTTAAATAGTGGTTATATTCAGAGCTAATTTTCAAATTTCCTAGAAGACAAGACTGTTTGAAAATGTTTCCATATAATGAAATATTTCAATTAGATTTGCAATTTAATTGTAATGTTTTAAATGAAAAGGCATTTCAAAGCAAAGCTAGATGTGTGAAATCTCAAAGCAGTTAATCTTTATTTTTTTAAACATTTTTATCAAAATTGCTGCATTATAATAAGGAATTCCAATTAATAACAAGCCTTTTCTAACAGAAACGTTATCTTTTGGGAATTTATTTTAGCCAAGGCTCACAGACAAAGATATCAAGTACAGACAGAATTGTAACCCAGATTTGGTTGCTTTTATCATTCTGCAATATATCCTAGTTTTTCAATGTCACAAAATCAATATTCACACTCACAAATATTTGATGCAGTATATGAGCAATATAAGGCACTGTAGCCTAAAATAATCTCCATCTGAAGAATCTTTAATATGACCTTTGCTATTCATGAAGATACTTCAGCTATGGAGTGTCCATTTCATATGTGGGAAGAGTTCAATATAATAACCAAAATGGACATTTTAATGTTTTGGTTTTTTTAGTTTTTACTGTGTAACTAGGACTATTTAACTTCCTCCATATAGCAGAAGATACTCTTCACATTCGCAATTACTGTGCAGCTATAATACTGCAAAGATACTAGCCAAGGTATCTCAAATTCTTTGCCAGTGTTGAAGGTTTTCGAGTACTAGCACTGTCCACAAAGCACCAGCTAATATTCCTGCTGAGTGTGGCTAACATCCCAAGTGTATGCATATTTTAACATAAGCTAGAACATCTTGGGTAAGAGCACGGAGTAGTTAATAAACTCAGGACAGAGAAAACATAAGGAAAAAAAAAGAAGATATTACCAACTACTTTTGGAAACATCATTGTCCCAGATGTGGTATTCAGTCTTTCTGTATCACTGATGTTTTGTACTTCACTGAATTCATAAACATGCTCCTGAGCTGTATTATATTGTAATATCTTAAATCAATTTTGAAAGAAAAGACTGTAACTTCCAAATGTTAATGCAGGAGAAAGATATATGTAAGAGATCTTAATCCTCAAACTGATTTACAAAGGTCACTGGCCTATGAGGGTACTGTTTGTTTCTTAAATTACAATACGAGCAGTGAGTCACTATAGTGAGCAATTTAGCTTAGCTCAATTAACATTGCATACTCAAAGAGGAAAAAAACATGTTCTTCCTAAAGACCTACTGTTTCTATTTGAGAAATTTTATTTTTCAGATTAAAACAGAAGCCACCAAAAATCTTTCTTGATATTTCAAGTAGCACTTCTAATATCCATATCAAATTCATTGTTAGAGACACCTTTGTGAGAAGATTACTTTTGTTTTGATTATGTCCCACTCAGTCTATTGTATTTATATACAAAGCAGTATCATAACCTAGTATTCAAACATCCTTGGTCTTTCAAAAACACATGTAAAAAAATGCACTGAAAAACAAAATACACCTAATTAAAAACTGCTATATGGAGCATAAGAAAATGTAACCTAATGTATGTCTCAAAATAGACCAACCTCATGGTACAATTCATCTCGCCTCACTTCAACCATCTAGAAATTAAGACATCCAGACTAAACTAGTCATTTAGTCAAGGAACAGAAAGGCAGTTAATATAATCAAGATAAATCATCTTAGGGAAATCTTTATCTTGGGTTAAAAGTAAATGGGATAAATAAGGTTTTAAGTTAAAACACCACCAACACAATCAAATCTCAGAATACGGACCTGAATTTTTCAACTTTGTAAAAAGACAAAACAAGTAAAACAAGTGGAGTAATACTGGTGGGTTGGGGAGTGGAGAAGGGACAGTATTGTTAGTACATGTTTTAATTTGAACAGAAAAACAACACAAATATCAATGGTTTGTTTTACTTAAAAATAGATTTAGATCCTAATCCTGTAACACCAGAATCAATATTGTGTTTTCTATCACCATTGGACTTGTTTGGCTGCAATACTGAAATTGATTTTTAAGTGACTGGAAATCTGACTATACAAATACGGAGGTCTTTGTGGACCAGATTCAGAATTTTATTTTGCTCATTTCTGCAATCAAATGAAATATCATGGAAAGAAAATTAAGCACTGATGGTGTTATCAATATGGCAACAACAGCTTCATTTACAACCGACAGAGTTATAGAATCATAGAATGGTTTGGGTTGGAAGGGACATTCAAGATCACCTAGTTCCAAAAAAGGACATAGTAGAGTAGGCAATAAAACTATGCTGATTCAAATTATGGCTTACTGATTATTTTGAGAATGCAATATCATCTATTTGTTACAATATCTTGTCCTGCCTCCATTTTTAAATTGATATTATCAAATTCATCATTGGTGCAACACTAACATCATCACCCCAGTTCAGTGACACTGCTCTGAAGCCTTATAGGTGTGTGGAACATGTTCACTGGAACAGTGTGTTTGACAGGACAGAACTGAGACACTGCCTTTTAAAGAGGACACTTAATGAAGTTGAACTCATGACTGGATTCAGGAAAATCTTAGCTTGGAGAAACTTAAACTTCAGCAGACAGTACATACAGCTGATTTCACAGCACGTATCTTCAAGCGTAAAAAGTTACATCTATATGATGAAATGGAAGTGGCCATAAAGCTTTCTTATGCCATTAATATCTTTTAGAAGAGCAATGTTAAAATCAAGCAGAAATGGACAGACCTGTTTCCATACATGAAGGCAACGGAAGAATGTCCCCCAGGGAAGAGCTAGACTATTAATCATACTGTGTGTGCAGCACTGACATCCAGTCATGTAGATCCTATGACTACTCCAAGAATCCAGGTGGCTGAGTTGCCAGTAATTCTCAGCTGGTACAGATAGATTAGCATCCATTTTTTCAATCTCAGGAACAAATCAGCAGGGAATTGGGAGAAAACTGTGAACCAGAAATTTCCTTCTGTTCACAGTGTCTATGTTAACTTTTATTTACACATCTTTTACTAAATTATTTGGAATAGTAAATAAACTAATGAAGATTTGCAAAAGGACCTCATGGTACCAGATGACTGGATGATAACACAAATGATGAAATTCAGTCTAGAGAGATGCAAAGTGAGCTGGGGGGGGGGGGGGGAGGGGAGTAAATTCCTTGTTACATATATATGATGGACCTCAGCAGACTAGTACTAATCAGCAATAAGGTTTTGGGATTGTCATATAAACTTTCTGTTAAAGTTGCAGCTTACTGTTCAGCAGTAAGAGAAGAAGAAACGTTAGGAATTAAATAGATGAGGAAACAGAGAACATAATGAAACACCTAGAATAGCATGCACAGTTCTGACCTACCACCTCATGAGCTTCAACGTGCTGAAATAGGTACATGGAAGGTAGCAAGATGATCCTTTTATGGCTTCCAAACAAGGAAAATTTAGAAAGACCAGCAATACTCAACTTAGAAAACAGACAACTGAAGAAGGATGTGACAGACATCTGTAAGTAGCATGGAGAGAAAAATAGAGACTGGTGCACGTTTTCTCTTCCGATACAAGAATTCAGGGACAGCAAATGAAATGATCGTGTGGAGGTTTCACAGATACATCTCTACACAACATGTAGTCAAACTGTGAAATTCTTTACCACAAGATGTTATGGATGTCAAAGGTTTAGAGTGGGCTCAGATCCACACCTAAGGTGTTTTACATTCAGGAAAAAATAACAGTGACAATGCAAATGTTGGGTTTTTTCTTAGCTTTCATTCTCCAATACAAAAACTAGTGGTTGCCAGCATCTGAGCTGGTTTTCACATCTTGATGCTTGCAAGCAGCTTCACTATGTCCCATAAAGGCTATTTGCAGCTGACAAAAGAGAAAAAAAACAAACCAACAACCCACTTGTTCTTCTGATAAGGTATTTTTTATTAACAATATGGGCAGTCTTGCTTGCATCACTGGCCTTTGCTGTGTCATTTGATGCCCACAATCCATCCATCTCCTTGGATGTCACAACTACATGTAGATCATAAAACTGCCTTTATAGATATATTACAATTGTGTGATGTCTCCTTTACCTCACCTACCAACCTTCTCTAGTACAGTTACTCTGGTATGCCATTTCTTGCAAGAGTTTATTTTCTTAGTTATTTAGCTTTTAAAATATTTTACCTTTGACTGTTGTCTCTGTTAGTGTTCAATAGCCAGATATATGCCACCCATGATCTTGCACTTCAATACTTAAATTATTCTCAGTTGGACAGATCAAGCCCAATTCTACAATAGTATACATGACTATCTTTCCGGATTTATAATTCATAATCTGAAAGCTGGAAGGGGATTTGTTTGTTGGCTTTTATAACAGTGAAGGAAATAAATAAGGAAGGAATCATAGAATCATAGAATCATAAGGGTTGGAAAGGACCTGAAGATCATCTAGTTCCAACCCCCCTGCCATAGGCAGGGACACCTCACACTAAACCATGTCACCCAAGACTCTGTCCAACCCGGCCTTGAACACCGCCAGGGATGGAGCATTCACAACCTCCCTGGGCAACCCATTCCAGTGCCTCACCACCCTCACTGTAAAGAAGTTCCTCCTTGTATCTAATCTCAACTTCCTCTGTTTAAGTTTGAAGCCATTGCCCCTTGTCCTACCACTACAGTCCCTAAGGAAGAGTCCCTCCCCTGCATCCTTATAGGCCCCCTTCAGATACTGGAAGGCTGCTATGAGGTCTGCACGCAGCCTTCTCTTCTCCAGGCTGAACAGCCCCAACTCTCTCAGTCTGTCTTCATACGGGAGGTGCTCCAGCCCTCTTATCATCCTCGTGGCCCTCCTCTGGACTCGCTCCAACAGCTCCATGTCCTTTTTATGTTGAGGACACCAGAACTGTACACAGCACTCCAAGTGAGGTCTCACGAGAGCAGAGTAGAGGGGCAGGATCACCTCCTTCGACCTGCTGGTCACGCTTCTTTTGATGCAGCCCAGGATATGGTTGCCTTTCTGGGCTGCAAGCGCACACTGCCAGCTCATGTTAAGCTTCTCGTCAACCAACACCCCCAAGTCCTTCTCTGCAGGGCTGCTCTGAATCTCTTCTCTGCCCAACCTGGAGCAGCGCCTGGGATTGCCCCGACCCAGGTGTAGGACCTTGCACTTGGCTTGGTTAAACTTCATAAGGTTGGCATCAGCCCACCTCACAAGCGTGTCAAGGTCCCTCTGGATGGCATCCCTTCCCTCCAGCATATCAACCGAACCACACAACTTGGTGTCATCGGCAAACTTGCTGCGGTGCACTCAATCCCACTGTCCCGGTCGCCGACAAAGATGTTGAACAGGACCGGTCCCAACACCGATCCCTGAGGGACACCACTCGTTACAGGTTTCCAACTGGACATCGAGCCATTTACCACAACTCTTTGTGCGCGGCCATCCAGCCAGTTCTTTATCCACCGAGTGGTCCATCTATCAAATTGATGTCTCTCCAATTTAGAGACAAGGATGTCATGCGGGACAGTGTCAAACGCTTTGCACAAGTCCAGGTAGATGACGTCAACTGCTCTGCCCCTGTCCATCAGTTCCGTGGCTCCATCATAGAAGGCCACCAAATTGGTCAGGCAGGATGTCCCCTTAGTGAAGCCATGTTGGCTGTCACCAACCACCTCGTTGTTTTTCATGTGCCTTAGCATGTTTTCCAGGAGAATCTGCTCCAAGATTTTGCCAGGCACACAGGTGAGACTGACTGGTCTGTAGTTCCCTAGGTCTTCCACCTTCCCTTTCTTGAAAATGGGGGTTATATTACCCTTCTTCCAGTCATCGGGAACTTCACCTGACTGCCACGATTTTTCAAATATGATGGACAGTGGCTTAGCAACTTCATTCGCCAGCTCCTTCAGGACCTGTGGATGGATTTCATCAGGTCCCATGGACTTGTGCCCATTCAGGTTCTTAAGATGGTCTCGAACCTGATCCTCTCCTACAGCAGGCCTAAGGTCTTCATTTTCACAGTCCCTGCATCTGCTTTCCAAGACTTTTGTGGTGTGGTCAGAGCATTTGCTAATGAAGACTGAGGCAAAGAAGTCATTAAGAACCTCAGCCTTCTCCAAATCCATGGTAGCCAGTTCTCTCGATAGCTTCCGGAGAGGGCCCACGTTGTCCCTAGTCTATCTTTTATTTGCTACATATCTATAGAATCCTGCAAACATGGAATTGATAACTGTCATTTAAGAACCTTCTAATAAAATACAAAGATGCTTGAAAACTTTCTCATAAACTCTGGGGATGCTGTATAGGGTTGGATCTTGAATTAACCTGTCATCCAACTCAAAATCTTACAGGTGGCAGACACCACCATGTTATGAAACGTATCCCTGGCAAAAGGCTAGGCAACTGTCCCAGAGGGCACAGGTAATGTTTATACGTTAGAAGTTTCACCAAGTAAATTATTTGATAAAGAAATGGATAATAGAAGTAGCAAGGATTCAAAGCCAACTCATCTCCTTTCTACCTGTCCTATCCTTCTTGCAGATTCAGGCTCTCCAATTTTGGTAGCACTTTTGGCTGTGCCTGATTTCTATGGAGTATCCATAACCCATGGCACCATGTTCAGTTGAAAACCAAGCTCCATACATATTTGTCACTTCTCACTTTCTGGATGTCATGGTTTAAGCCCAGCCAGTAACTCCGAACCATGCAGCCGCTCGCTCACTTCCTCCCTTCCTTCCCCCCCAGCTCCAGGGTCGATGGGGAGAAAAATTGAAAGAATGTAAATCTCATGGGTTGAGATCAGAACAGTCCAATCACGAAGGTGTAACACAAAACTAATACTGCTACCACCAATAATAATAATGATGATAAGGAAAATAACAAGGGGAGAGAAAATAAAACTTAAAGGGGAAACAAAAAAAAAACCACAAGTGATGCACAATACAATTGCTCACCACTGTCTGACCAATACCCAGCCCGACCTGAGCAGCGATCTGGGCCTTCCGGGTAACTCCCCCCAGTTTATATACTGGGCATGATGTGCTGTGGTATGGAATACCCCTTTGTCTAGTTTGGGTCAGGTGTCTTGTCTCTGCTCCGTCCTGGCTTCTTGTGCCCCTCCTCACTGGCAGAGCATGAGAGACTGAAAAGTCCTTGATTGGGGTAAGCATTACTTAGCAACAACTAAAAACATCGGTGTGTTATCAGCATTGTTCTCAGACTAAAGTCATAAATACAGCACTGCACCAGCTACTATGAAGGAGAAAAATAACTGTTACAGGTGAACCCAGGACACTGAAGTCTGTGTATGTACACGCGTGAAAACTAAGATGACTAAGATTGAAGTCTATCTATCTGTTATATTCCTTGACAAATTAAAGCAACAGTGCAGTGCTCTACAACTGTCAATTTAAATATATATGCATATTCTCAGTTTAACAGGCTTTAGGCCACTTAAACCAAAACATGCTTCTAAATTACAGCTCTGATTTATTTAAATGCTGTTCCATCTAGATCAATGGAATTGGTATTACACTTTCCACAAAATAGCTGCCATAATTCTTTTTCTTTGAGGATGCTGTCAGAAATGACTGAATTTTTCTTAAAAATCAGATAAATCTGTTTATATGTACAAAGGCCCTTTGTGGCCACTTGCTTAGCTGTTAATATTTTTTTGATTTCTGGTTGTTTATTTTAAGACTGATAGGCTAGCAGTTGATGGATGCAGTACAACTACTAATTAATTTGCTGGAGAGTTTAGCGGTACAGGTTATCAAAAAGCCATCAATCAAGCTCTTACTTAGGGATACTGGAAAGTGCATTAGACAAATTTAAGCAACTTTTAAATAAGATACTTCAGTTCTAGTAGATATCCAGAAGATAATTTCAGCTTTATTTTATGTTAATTTTCAATAGCAGCATACTATAAAAGCACCAGTAAAGTGACAATTTGGAATAACTAATTCAAGAACAGGAGGTGGCACTGGCTACAATCTCTCTGAAAGCCAGTTACTTGAAACATTTTTAAAAGTACTGTAGGCAGCATATTACATCATAGGATAAATATAAACATGTATTTATATTTAATACATAGTCTGTATATTTATACATAGAATAAGATGATGTAAGGCTACCATGTAATAGAAACCCTTTTATACAACATCACTAAGGAGAGCTGTCTTCTGGGCAGTCTTATGTGCACAGGTAGGTGCTACATGTCCTTGTAGATTTTTTTAGTCAGTGTATCTGTGCAGCCATCAGCCCCTTTAGTCACAAACCTAACCTGATGGCCAGCTATTCTTTGCATTTGGGAAACAAATTCACACCCATGAAAGGAAATTAATACTGGATTTTTAGGTTCACATCTTCTAAACTGAATAATGATTTGGGTATTCCAGCTGACCTGGCCTCAATTCCAAATTCAGTGAAGTTATCAGATATTCAGAGATCACCTGTCCTTTCTAAAAATCTAGCTGATTCAAGCTGGTGTAGTTTCAGTATTAAAAATCTTAAAACTTTTAAAACTTCAGGTTTCTGCTTTAGTTTTCATTTGATTTTGCAGCATGGTCAAAAAGAGACATTCTTGTAAATCAAAGAATAATAACTAGTCTTATTCTGTAACTACATAACCATGAAGAGAAACATAAATACAATACCCTACTTTTACTTTAGCTATTTACCTATTTGTCTTTCATTATCTGTAGACCATCCAAGATTAATTCATTCATTCTGAGCCAAATACTTTTTCTAAGTAAATTTTCAGCCACAGAGTGAATTAATTGATTTTTCCCATTTTTGTGTTACTGCACACAAAAGCACTAAAAGCTTAGAAACCCACAAAAATTATCAATGCATTCCTTACAGGCACTTGAGATAATATTCCTGCAAAATCCATGACTTCTGTGTTCCAGCAGTGTTTCCAGCTCCAGTTTGACTGAGTTTGTCAGTGAATATTTAGTCATAGTTGCAAGACTGATTGTCCAACAAACTGAAATATTCCCCCAGATTCTATCTGCAAATTGCTAAGTGATAAATAAGTATCATTTATAAGTAATAAAGAAGTATATCTTTTAGAAATGAGTATACAATGTATGCGAGTGAATTTGTTCAGCATATACGCCAACATGCTTTTAGTCTGCTAGAGGGTTCATGGCTCTCAACTGGGCGTCAGCACCATTTCCTCTTCAGCATATCACTACACAGGCTATGAACTTTCAAAGTGAGAAAGCTGACAAACAACTAACATTAATATGGTCTCTCACATAGTTTGGGTGTTAGTTTCTGAACACTTTGAGATAATACTCTTTAGAATAACACATTTGATCAAGTTCCCACTGAATATCTTACACTGATTTCCCTAATTAGAATTCCCCACCACCTAATTTCTATGCAATGGAATACTATATAAATGCCAACACCACAAAACCCACTAATTCCATACCATTATATAAAAAATAGAATATGTTTACTATTGCCCTAGGCCATCTATTTATTTTTTCCTGAAATGTCAGGCTTAATTGTTCTATGATATCTGCCAGCAAAAGAGATGTGCAGCGGCAAGTCATACCGTATATTCAAAAAAAGTGCAACTCCATCAAACGTACCTCCACAAGCCTGCTGGTATGTTCTCGAAATATAGCAGCGTATTCCTTTATTTCTTTCTCTCTTCCATTTTTAGCAGCTTCAATGAGAACTAGAAGTGGAACAGTGGTATCCAAGAAGGAGTCTGAGATATGATCTATAATGGCTTTACGGAGCTGCAAAAGAAAGCACTACATTAGTATCTGCTAAGTGGACTATTTATTAAAGCCTACTGTACTTATTGTCCATTAATATTTTATAACATAAACATGTACACACTGTATTCCTGCATTATTTGCAGGATTATGTGTCTGAAACTTACTGCAGTTGCAATTTATCTATTACACAGAAAACTCTTTAATTTTAGGGACAATTTTAATATACCACTACCTAAATATGCGTGTTTGTATGTGTGAGTGTATGTGTGTGTGAGCACAGATACGTAAAACACTTCAAACATGTAGTAGTTCTGTTGAAATCAAAGGAGCCAAATAAATATTCATGTTCTTTGATGAATAGAATGATTCCACACATGAAAATTTACTGTTAGACCAAACCTAATGTCTCCTGAGTAGTCCTTCTTGAAGTTCAGATGCCAGGGGAGATGGCTGTTTCATTTTATAAAGAAAATATTAGTTATGTTTATACTCACAAAACAGTCTACATCACATGCTTTCATAGTTGTAAAATATTTTCAACCTTGTTGGAAAACCCAAAAATACAGTTTGATCAGCAAAATGCTAGTCTTCACGGCAATTATATCAGTAAGATTACTGATTGCGCCACCTGAACATAGATTAATAGAGCAAGAACTATAAATGAGTCTGAAATTCAGTTTTGTCTACTTAAACTAATTGTTCTTTAATTTCTTAAATTATTAAAGAACAAATTACATCTCTTAGGTTAGGTTTCATGTAAGGTTACAACTGATCACTGGGACATTACTTCACCTAATAAGTTATTTTCCATATTAGAAACCTACACATGGCAATCATTCATTTTAATCATAGAACACTGGAAGAAATGTACCAGTTGTAACAATACATGCAATGAAACTAAATTATCAAGTTTCAACTTGAATTTCCTACTGCAAAAAAGAATTTTTACAATATCTAGAAAAGAGATGGATTGGAACAGAAAGAACACAAAAGGCTTTTAAGCTCTTATGTGCTGACAGGTTTGTTGCCAAAGGAGGTGTTTTCACTTAGTATTTTGCTCCAACATATCTATGTGAAAACTCAGTAGAAGTAAAAACTCACACAGCTAGAAAAATGCAAGAAACCACAATCTTTTTCATGCTGTTGTCCTTGTAGGTAGTGCAGTGAACATGCACAACAGAAATAATAGCAGGTAAATAAGTTGATTATCAAGACAAGATTTGGATATAAATTCCACCACTAGCTTTTAGGTAACCTCACCTTCTAAAGCCAGCTCTCATTGACTCACCAGGCACATGGGACAGACAACTCTTCCAAAAAATGCAGGTAAGTTTATGTTTGGAATGTTTATCTGTCTTCTAGCTTACTGTAACTTACCACTTACTTTCTGGATATGTTCTCAAAAGTAATTTACACAGACAGAGACTATAGGTTTCCAATACAAAATTAGATTTTTACTGTCATGTTCACATTCCCAGCTTTAATTTGTGGAATCACAGTTTAAAAATTAAAATTTCAATTTATAATAACCAGCAACAAAAGTTTGTTGAACCATATCCATGGCCAGTGATTCATTACCCTAAGAGAGATATTTTTGGGTTCTGTATAGCCCAGATTGTAGGACTTTTGCAGCCTTCATGGATTATTTGAGAACCAGTGACTGCAATGACCTTAGTCACATTCATGGCGAGCTTGAGGCATCCAATTTTCAAAGCAGCAGCCTAATTTCATCTCTCATCACATATTTATTTGCTGCAGCTTTTTACTGGTTTGCTTGGTTTAATTAACCATTCACACATAAATTAGCATTATTATTTTGTTCTAAGAAATCCTCTATCCTGCAATTAAACGGTAAAATGCATCATCTTCAAAAAAAAGATAATGCTGTGTCTTTGCTGAATACAAACACGTTTGAAATTATGTTCCTGTTTCAGCTATGCATAGCAATACATGAAGCTGAGATTTTCAAAAGATGGCTTGCACAGCATTAAAGAACGAAGAAATACAACATAGAACAAAGAAAGGAAAAAGCCAAAAGAAAAAAGGAATATCTGAAGTAGTATCTATTTCTCTTCATCCTAATTATAACAATAATTTTTCACTACTCTGTAAGTCTGTTTCTGAGTCTGGCCACCTCTAGAGCAAAATGCTAAAAGTTAAGCAGCCATATCAGGAGACATATAAAGAGACAAAGAATAGCACCAGCAGCGTTAGCAGGCAATACTAGGGAAGTTACTGTGCTATAATTAATTTTTTTCTCATACTTCTAAGTGAAAGAGACACCATCAGAAGAGGGAAGATAGAGGGAGAATGGTATTTGACAAACTCGTTTTTAAGGTGCAAGGTCTTATTCTTACCCTTTGAGCAGATTGTTATGGAAGTGGAAGCATGGAGTGTTTTTGGTTTGATATTGAAGTGCATTGAAAAATAACATAGAAACATGTTGTTTATAAAACATGGGGCATAAGGTTGTCCAAAAAAAGTGGAAGGTAGAGAAGAAAATCCCAGCAGCTGTTTACAACACTATTAAATGTCAGTATCCTGATGAGTACAGAAAACAGTGTTTGCCTCCATTTGCCTATTGCCTCACAAGACTACATTGGCAAAAGTCCTGGAAAAACTAAAGATTAGCTTTATTGACAGCTCCTCTCTTTGCTATTTCAAAGGGATGCCAGGAAGGCAATCTCCTTTATGTTCAGAAAAAGCTATCCATGGTGAAAAAGCAACACAGAATATAAGAATATAATCAGAAATAACACATATATAAAAAAAACCCAACCAACCAAAACTGTGGAACAACAATAAGAGGAACATCTGTGCAGTCTATTCATGATATGCTGGAACACAACTGGGAAGGAAGAACTGAGTATAGTAATTTCTCAGAATTAGAAATTGGAATGAATAGGCAATTCCTTCCTAAACATTCATACAGCCCTAACTAGGCAGGGAAGCAGTGATCTAGCTAAAACTGCACACACAGAAATGACATGCTACATCTCTGGCACAGTACAAGTAAAAATCCAAAAAACCTAGAATAGTTTAAAATCCCCACAAGTGCTGGCCAAGTTCCTGAAGTGCATAGAAATAATTTCTTTGGAAAAGCCAGGGATTTTTAAAACTTCCAGAATACACTGTTCTTGAGATACCTACTTTTGCCATCGAGTCTTGCCAGATACAACAAGCCTTCCTTTGCTTTACTTACTGTGGTCTACAAAGACATTCCATAGGGGCCCATGGCGTAACCCATTGTCAGGTGGTGACTGCACCAGCACTTATATGACAGTTTTATTTATTGTACACAACGCTGAAGAGATTTGAAAAATACACCTTCATATGGTTTCATCTTCAACCTCAATTTTGCAGAGGTATCCCAGTAATTGACTGAAATCTGAGCACATTGAGCACATCTTAGCCCCAAGTCCACCATGAGTGTCTTACACGAGAATAGCTGTGGTGCTCCGTATCATTCAAAAAAAAATACAAGTATTATGAAAGCTGTAAGTGTAGACCAAATAACAGTGTTCATGTTTCTAGAAAATGTGCTGGGAGGCAGAATAATGAATGTTCTAAGTGAAAGCAAATAAGACTCTACTGCAATATTTGAAGGCACAGAACTCGCAATTTCATGTTTCCCAGATCAGGAATTAGACATGCAGTAAGCACTCTTCCTAAAACAATTCTTATGCAATTCACATGTATTGAACACAGAACAAGATGAAGTAGATTAAGTATTTCTCTTAAATACCTTCCAGTGGAAAATGTCAAGAAAGCATACAGCTACTCTGGTTAGAGAAAACTACTGGTTCTAGATTGACTATAAATTGGGAATGATTACATTCAGCCTCAATGTTTTACAAAAGTTTATAGAAACACACAAATTGAAATATTTAACAGATTTTTAACACTGTAATGGAGTCAATAAACTGTTATAAACTCGAGTTTAAGTCATGGACATGACTGTAGTACAGAAGGGAAATGTTCCCAGATACACTGAGCTTGTGATCCAAGATGCTGGATATCTGAGCTGAACGTATTTTTGAAATTGGATAGCTAGTTAGTTGTAGACACTATATTTATATTATATTCATCTCATCTTTCAAGGCTGCCCCTGGCTGATTATGTGGGACAGGAAGGAAGTTATTCATCATCTTGAAGCACAGGCTGGCTTGTAAGACTGTTCACAAAGTTGGGAGGAGTATTCTTCCATTAGAGAGTTGACAAATAGCCACAGCTAGAGACAGCATAAAGCAGTGTGTGCTCATGTTTTGTGTAGCCATAAATTTTTCATATAGTTGTTTGGGGCAGCCTTGCTGAAAAAACTGCTGGCTTTCTAGCTCTCTTAAGTGTTACATTTTATACTTTCAATATAATTTACAATTTTTCTCCAACATGTTCTTTGAAGAGAAAGGATTTAAACACAGCTGATGTCTACTGCTCAATGTCTGCAGTACACTGAAGTTGTGGGTTTTGGTGCATGTCTTACATTAGTTTTAGGATACTGGGATGAAAAATGGGTGCATGCACTGTGGACCAAGTATTCCAAGGACCCTTTTTTGTTGTATGAGTTGTCACAACTGTATAGAACTAGACATAGTGATTCCGTGGTCCTTTCAAGGTATCTGTTCCAACAACCAATAATAATTCAAACTTATTTAAAATAAAATTTCTCTTGATGTCCAAAGTACATTACCAATATATTTCTAAAGCAAATACATATTTAGACATGTACCTATGAAGAGCTTTGTTTATGTACATACATATAATTCAGCTAGTATAATTTGCTAGGGTTTTTCCCCCTTTTGAAAATTTGTATGTCTATGTTCTGTGGAATAGTGTAACTATCCTCAGTATTTTCTTAACATAGAAGAAATCTTTATTTTCAAAATGTAGTGCTACAAAAGCTGAAAACAGCAATTTGGAAAAGCATCCCTCGAGTCTCCTTTTCTACCTTTTCAGTTCCCCAGTTTGCTTACCTGTCTGCGGAGGTCTCTTGTCTTCTTGCACATACCATCTATTGCAACATTCAAGGCATTGCTTCTCTCTTTCTTGTCCGTCTACAATAAATATGATAGAAAACACAACAATGGTTATTTGTGATCTCTTAGAAAGCATATTCTTTGTGTCCTCAGTTCCTTACAGCATTTGTTAAATCATACATGCTCAAGGGTTTTTTTGAATTTTAATACATTTCAGGAACCAGTACCACAATATTCACAGAATGCCAATTGTGATGATAAGTATAATCTGCTGAACCACAACATATGCTTTACTAGCAGTGTATCCAAATGAAATTAAACACTTTTTTATCTTCTGAATTGCCATAATACTCTGTTTATAGTCCAGGGTTACTTATGGAACAACATTAATGTAATAATTATTATATTTGTAATATAATATATGAGGGTGGTGAGACATTGGAACAGGTTGCTCAAAGAAGTTCTGGATGCCTCATCCCTGGCAGTGTTCAAGGCCAGGTTGGACAGGCCCTTGTGTGACATGGTCTAGTGGAAGGTGTCCCTGCCCATGGCAGGGGGATTGGAACTAGATGATCTTTAAGATAGCTTCCAACCATAACCATTATATGATTCTATTATTTATGCCAATCCATTATCACCAAATTCATATGAAAAATCATGTTATTTTTCTATAAGCCATTTATAAATTCAGATGCCCACAATGCAGTTTGGTACTGCTTTAGTCTACAGCATACATTATTTTACTCCTGTAAAACAAAACAGGTGAGTTTCAAAATGTACAAGATGTTGCCATGCGAACATTCATTGTCAATAAAATAGTCAATCTCTTCATTTAACAGCACATTCATTCTCAGCATCAACAGAAGTCTGAGTTCGGGAGATTTTTGAGAGTTCTTCAGAGAATCAGTTGTATACTTTCAAACAATCTTAGCTTTTTTTTTTTCTATCTATCAGCAAAGCGGTTATATCATTATTAGCTATTTGAGAAGTGTAATTAACACTTTTACTGTGCTGCCTACCTTTTCTTCTATACAATATTACCATAGTATTTGTGTCTACTAGCTGTTTTGAATAATCTTTTTTTCATGTTTGCACAGAAACTGTATGAAAATCCAAAATGTCTGATGAACTTTGTTTCTCTAAAGCAGTCATTCATTACTCACTATCTTGGAATGCCCTGGTCCAAAGGAAAGAAACCAGAAACAGTGAAAGTATCTTTGCGTGAAGTCTTAAGTCAGTACACATTACATCTCCAGGGAGAGGGCCAGATTCTCAGAAATGCTGAAGAAATAACTATGTATACTGGTTATAGTATTTGGGCTTCAGTTACAGTACACTAGGAGTCTATTATTATGAACACGACTGTCTCATTTTGTAAATCATACTAAAATAAATACTAGTGAAAACAAAAGTAGTAATGTACTGGTAGGCATCTAGGTGTATAACTTTGTTATACACAATATATCATACTTCAGAGTTATTTCCTTGCTGAAAAAAAAGTAATAATCTTTAAACAGAACTGTATCCTTAATATTAAAGCAAAGGCTAGACAAGATCAGGAAAGAACTTTAACATTAAAAGTGAATGTGTCATGTAATAAATGCCTTGAAATTATTAACTTAAAGGAAAAATTACTTCAGAAGATTAAGCTTATATATTCAGGGTGACTTAGAAATTTTTCTATTACTTTACTTTTCTGAAATTGCTTACAGTCTTTGCAGGGAACAGCTGGTCAAACACGGGTGTTGGAGAGAGGTCTGAACTTCACCTTGAAACCATCAAGGAATCCCTGAAGGCGCATACTGACCTTCTATTTCATAGTAATGGGACCGTTTCTCATACCAATGCTTGCATATGAACTGAAGTAAATAATGACTCTTCTACTATATTTTGCAAGCTATTGTCCGCCTTCACAACAAATCGATCCCTTCTAAACTGTGAGGTAAACAGGACCAGTAAAAGCATTGTGGATACAACTCAGCTTATGCCTATGCATTTTCAGATGACAAAGATGCAGATGACAAAGATCCACATTGGCACATCCTTTAAAAGCTTTATATTTAGAGCCTATTTTTCTAAGACGACAAAATCAATGTAAAATATCAGGATTTTTTTGAAGTTGTCTAGTAAGCTGTAACTTCAAAGATGGCAACTAATGATATAACTGGCTTTAAGCAAACCTAAATCTTTGAGGCAGCTAATATGAAATAACCTCACTCAGTGAGGGGCATAAAAATATTGAGCAGTGAACAAGGAAAAAACCACTTTATTTGCAAACTCTTAATGTAATTGTCAATAGACAATGTCTAGAAATCAAAACTAATAATAACTGAAGTTATTCTTCACCTCGTGTTTTCCCCAAGAACTAAATACACTGTAAAATGCAGCTTTGGACTGCAGAATATAGACAGGCCTAGAATGTGCGTAACCTCATATTTAAACGTCAAAAGGACACATTACTGTTTGGATCAATCCTTCCTATAAAGATTTAAGTATTTCCAAATGTGTGCAGTCTGTTAAAGTCAGAGGGACACCTGATGACAAAGTCTACTCTGGGAGCACTCTTAAATATGAATGGCCTTATGCCATTTTGTCCAGCTTCTGTAAGGTATTGTCCATTGGGCCCAAGTACATTTGAATGCTGAATTACTTCTTTAAGTTAAGTTTATACTCCTCTGCAGACTTCCATCTCAGATATATGACAGTAACAGTTCAAGATCTACACAGTTCAAGATCTACACTATATGATTACACTTCTTTTATAGCTGAAAAATTCTGGATTTAATATGTTTAAAGGATCTATCAAAATAATGGCATAGTGAAATTAAACATGATCTGAACATCTCTATGCAATGTTCCACTTTCCAGTAATGCAGCTAACATGTCTGTGTTTGCAATACTCTGCATCTGCTTGTCAATTAACATTCTTCTCATGACTGCTGTACTTAAAAACAAGCAAGTCTATCCTGAAGTAGCTCATTCTTGTTCAGGGTGACTGAATTAAGAAGAGGGCTAGGAAAATTATGCACATTTTTCTAGTCTCTGGATTTCAAAAATCATGCAGTTGAGCTCACTCCTTTCAGTTTTCCTGCACTCAGCTACAGTTTTATTCTGTAAAATATATATAATAACAGCTATATGGCTCCCTTGTGAAGATATTACAAGCAATATCCAGCTCCTATTTCAATGCATTTTTAACATATGGAAAATTTTACAAGCACTAAGTTGTATTATTATTAATACTCCACTAAGTGAAAACAAGTATTTTTAATTAACACTGCATAGCCTGAAGATAAATGCTGAGTACTGCCAATAATACAGGCCTATCTATTTCACACACTGGCATACAGCATTAGCTGCATGACTCAAAAACCACATGTGCACAAAATCTTTTCTGTCAGATTTTCATTCAGAACAGTATATATCTCAGGGCAGATTCTCTTTTGAAACCAATCACCATGTCTCCACTATTTTTAATGGAGAAGTTATTTTGTATCAGCAGGGGATCATGACCTTCATGGGCACAGATCCTTCTGCACTCCAAGGTGTATAGATGCAAAATAATATGCTTGCATTAGCTACACAACCTTGAAGGACTCAAGAACGTGCCTGCACTGGAGTCTTTGGTGGGTACATGCCAACAGTTAACAGTATTAACAAAGACAACAGTAATTCAACAACCTTCACACTTCACTGAGTTGAAGAGATAGCTTAAACAAAGGTATATAATTATTCTGATGAGGTTTTAGATTTCACTTTATTTATACTTCTGAAGTGCTACAAACGTTTACCCAGCAGTTGCACTGGTGTCTCCCATCTGAAAACTGATCAGTAGATTATAAAGAATATTTGGGGCAGAACTACTTAAGTGATCATCTAATCTCTCCAAATACTGAGGCTAATAGATATGGGCTAAATTTATGAAAAAGGATATAAAAAAGGATATATAAAAGAATACAATCAGCCATAGGTATTAGAACAGTAAATACAATTAGCATTCATTGTGTGAATCAAAGAACACCCCCCTTTAGCCATAATCAAAATGTTCAGTTACAACACAGAAGTTAAATAGTCACATTAGCAGTACTAAAATAAGCGAGACTTGGCCAAGTGAAATGGAGACATTTTATCTGGGTATGTACTGGTGATAAAGTATTGACAAGGATTTACTTAAATCTTGCAAGGCCACACTCCTTGTCCCCTTATAGTCATCAGAGAAAGTAATCCCTTTCGCATCACCTCTGAAGGTTCCGAGCCTCTACTTGCTAGGTGAGAGACACCTAGTTTGGTAGGTTGAAGTTCTGTCTTGTGATTAGTCCCCAGAAATACTCATTTTATACTTAAAAAAAAAAAAAAATCAAAACCCAAACCTAAATTCATAAAGCGCCCTGGATATTTTGGACCTATCCACCTGAAATAGGTATCAAGATTTCAATACAAAGTAATTGTTTTTGAAAAGTAGCCATACATGTTCAAAAACACTAGCATGATTTTCATTGCTTATCTCCAGCACCTGTACCACGACTCTGTGATAAACATCTTTTGATTTAGTTCAGTGTATCCAAGGACAATTATATTTTTAAAAAGACTAGCTCCTTTATTGAAATTAGTTCACT
This sequence comes from Strigops habroptila, assembly GCF_004027225.2. Lineage (NCBI taxonomy): Eukaryota > Metazoa > Chordata > Aves > Psittaciformes > Psittacidae > Strigops > Strigops habroptila. Next base: position 36,212,216 of record NC_044281.2, read on the forward strand.
ATGGAAATAGCAAAAGAATGTCAAGCTAAAAAGTAAACACAATTCAATACAACAATATATTAATAAATGTCAGAGCTCTAATTAAATGACTGATTATTTCAAGCTATGTGTTGACTGACAATAATCCTATAACTCAATATTTATAGGGTCCTGTACATTGTACCTTAATTAAAAAAAACGAAACCAAACCCTCACCCAACCTAAATAAGATATTAACACAGTCACAGTCCTATAGAGATAGCAGTCATTTTATGTCTGCTGTTAAAATTTAACATTTAACATGTTTTGATATATGGTGCTTATAAATGTTTCCTCTTTTGAATTATAAAGTTTTTTTGAATTCTAGACAAAACTAACTGATAAAAAAAAAGTTGTATAAAAAGCAGTTTCACAAGTGTTTGTGTGTGTTGAAACAATGTCATTACTTGGGAAAATTCTCAGCATGAGTTTGCTGTGCAAAGACAGAAATAAGATTTTTAGGGTATTTTTTTCCATACACAGCTCATAGAAACTGTGATCTTTCAAAACCTGTTTTTCAATTAAACAAAGCAAACACAACTGCAAGCATCTGTCTCAAAAAAAACCCCCAAACCAACAAACTAAACCAAACACAAACCATAAGCCTTTATAAGGGAAGATCCAGTTCAATCCTGGTGCAGTCTTCATTTATATTTGAACATATGAACTAATAAAGAAGGGACAAGAGGCTTGTTGATCACAGTGGGCTTGCTTCTGGCAAAATTATTTAACACAGTGCTTCAGCCATCAATAACTAAATAGAACTAATTTCACTGCTTACATTCTTTGCTGGGAGAAGGCGAAGGACTTGTCACCTTCAAGGTCACATAAAGAGTGAAGAAATCTGAGATGAGTGCTTGGCTATGAAACATCTTTGAGAAGTGCCAAGTCTGGGGCAGCCACACCACAAGAATGGTAACAGGGCCCCAGAAACATCTTATGATGAGAACAACATAATAGAGCATGGAAGGTCCAAATCAGCAGTGTTGGAATAACCTCTGTCTCTTTCACAGCACTTGCCAAAGTGAGGCCTCAGGGCAGCTATTTCCATATGGAGTACCTCCCTCCCTCTGACATCTCCTCTGGGGAACAAGTAACTAGAACCATATAGTGTAAACTCTTCTCTCACCAGTGGGTCTTACTGTAGTCAATCTGCTTGCCACTAGGCTGCTGTGTGAGCCTTCTCTCTGCCCCTTGTTCCCTGCATGGCCTGTGCTAGATATGGAATCTGCACTGCACAGCACCAGACACTTCTCTGGCATTAGGCCCCCTGGAGTCCTTGTATTTCTTGGGGCACTGGAAATATGCTATTACCAGAATATGAAAATCAAGCTTCAGCTGTCTTCTCATCCAACAGATCTTTGTACTCAAATGCATCTGGCTTCCTATTTCGACCTAATATAAGGAAGAGATCTCTCAAGCAAGTTTTCTTTCTTACTGCCTTCTTGTCTCATTTTAGACTGATAAATCCTTCAGTCCTATTGCTGTTCAGTCCAACCCTACAGTTTCCAGCACAGTAGGAACAAAACCTCTTGGAACCAATAGGCAAAATCAAAGAAATTTAAATGCTGTTAAGAACCTCTTTCTACTTCCTTGTAACAATTTGTGTATCGCTAGGCCCTAGGAATATTTGCCTTACATGAAGAATTAATGGAAACAGTATTTTACCCTTCAAATTTTCAACTTGCTCCTCAAAATACAACTTCCATGTAAAAAACGAGATTCCTTGTTGAATCTCATATGCCTAGTTAAATAAATCCAGACTATGATATCCAAAGCTTAGATATCACTGGACAAGTTTATGTCTGATTCAAACATAAAAGGAAGCCAGTTGTTTATAATTCTAGTTTCCAAGTATCTGTCATGCTTTTAAACAAACTTTTTAAAAGACCTCTTTGTTCCTCATCCTGGAAATGGATAGCAAAAACTTTTTGAGTGCAAATAACTTAATTAAAACAATGGGATGATTTAGATGCATAAACTATTATTTGCACATTTCTCCCTTTTTTTTTTTTCCCTACAAAATCTTTAAGGATTCACAGCAGCACCACGTTATTAACTGCTGCCTGAGAAATTCTTAAATTAACATTTAAGAAGTTATTCAAGGAATCCTCTGACAAGACAGTAAAGGCAGAACTTGACATTTCTGACATTTTAAAGAACAAAAATTCCTTTGAAAAGGCATAAGTTCTCAGGCCTTTTCATACGGCGTGTCCAAGCATATTTTTCCTGTACATCAAAAGCCTGCAAAAGGAAATTCATTTACAGGTATGCTTATTACCTTTCTTTGTTAATATAGGAAACATACAGAATGAATAACCCATGAGTATTTTAAGTTGAAAACCACTGTATTTACTCAGTAACGCAGACTCCCTACTCTAGCCTAGTGCACTTCTCTTAAAGACACTTGACTCAAGAAAACCTATTTCTGGGAAAAACAAGTAAGTATATTTAAATAGTGTGAGGGGAAAAAAAAAGGGGGGGAGGGGAGGAACACCCCACAAAAAAATAAACCAACCAAACACAACAAGGGCATGGAAAATCATATGCAACTGAGCACATAAGGAATCTTTCATGTGGAACTGTTTCTCATTATAGATTTTTTTTCTCTTCAACAGTTTCAATGAGATTGTCATTTTTTTCCTCTTCAAGCCATCATGGACAGGTCCCTATGGATCTGATGCTGTGAGATGTGAACTACCACATAAGAAATGAATTACCTCAACCTCTGTCAATATCAAGTGGAGTACCAAGGGTTCAGCCCACTGTGTGAATTAGCCTTTCTCAATCAATCTGCAAGAAGTCTTGAATTTAAAGCCTCTCAGTATAACTCTCTTAGCATTCAGTTATATCTAGGTCATAATACTGCAAAACAAATTTAATTCTAAATGAGCATGCACAAAACAGCCAAAAAAACCACCCAGAACAACAATTTAGAATTTACAATCCTTTAATTAAAAAAAAAAAAAAAAAAAAAACAAAACCCCTTGAAATATCTAGATCCTAATGTAATCTTAAATTATCAGAAACAATTGTGTTGCTGGAACATATGTAATATTGCATGTTCTAATCCATGCTGCAAAACATCAGCATCAGGCAACTGAAGCTGGGGAGGGTAGCAAGGGTGTCTCTAAGGACAGAGCCAGATCCCTCATTTCTGGTAAGAGAATAAGGAACTTGAAAAACTAAGCAACCCAAAAGATTGAAGGAGGAACCTATGCTGCTTTCAATTTTTATAGTTTCTTTCTGCTAATAAGGCAAATATCTTATTATATCAGTTTTTCTTTTACTTTTTCACATTGGCAATATTAGAAAATTCAGCACGATTCCTAGGTGAACCTGAAAAAAAAAAAATCCCAGGCTTTTCTACTACTTATTTGGGTAAAATTGTCACAGGAAGTAAATGCATCATAACTGGTCTATTGCAAAGCAAATATAATAATAATTTACTTTTTCTAATGAAAAATCAAAAGCAACGGGTACTTCATATTTGAAAAATGACGGTCTTCACTTAACAGAGAAATCATAAAGGCCAATGGTACTGTATTTTGGTTTGCATTTCAACTTTAAAACTATTGGAGGAATTGGCAGGGAGTGAAAAGTTAATTTTCTTTTAATCTGATGTTACTGTCATTCACTGATGATGCAGGAAGGGAAAGCAAATATAACTAGAAATAGAGCAATATCCATACTATCAAACTGAAAACAAGAAACATACTTAAGGTTAATCTGCTTTTTACTAATTTTCTAAGTATGTAGTACAGAAGTTTCTAATTGAATATCCATCTACCATTCACCAAAGTGTTCCGGCAGTTTTACTGCAGCAAAATAGGAAATTAGTTGGAGAAAATCTCATCCTACAGCAACAGTGTAAGAGTTTCCTATGATGAACTATCATATAAATTGCTTGGAGTAATCTCTCTCTGTTGTCAGAGGAAGAAAGTGATGGAGGCGAAAGAAAATTCAAAATAAAATGTAGTAGAGTTGCTGAAACAGTCCTTCTCATACAGATTGTTTAAAAGTCTTAGCTGTACTCTAAATCAAAAAGTTAAAGAGGAGTCTAACAGGGAAAAATGTCCAGTGCTAAGCTACTTAAATTCTTCCGTACCTAGGGATACACTGAGATACTACAAGTTCCAAAGTGGTATTTCTAAAGCAAAGCAAAGGCATATCCTGCATTTTTCAAGTCAACAAAAAACATATTAGTGTGGTTTTAGATGGAGTATGTTAATGCACTATGTACTACATAAAGAGATTCCAACTGGCTTAAGAGGAGTGTAATAGCATTCAAATCAATCAGCACATATATATACACACACATATTTAAATATATATATGTAGTAATTACAAATATATTTCTGAAAAAAAAGACCTCTTTCAAGTCCTCATAGCCACTCCATACCATCCAATAACATCACACTTTCTCCTTATATTCCCATCATATTAAAGAGTAACATGAAGAGATAAGGAAGGTAGAACAGTAACAACTAAGAAGGTAATTTTTTTTTCCTTCATGAAATTTGCTGTATTTATTATTCTAAGATAACCTCTATGATCCTATTCATGATCACTTATAGAACAGACATGCCATGACATTTCTTTTCACCCAGCACACTTCTTTATTGCCATGGATGGGTAATGAAGATAGATTTCCCTGATTCCTGAGATTTCAGCTATCCACATGTCCATAAACAAAGGAAGTTCCACTTGTAACTATTATTTAAAAAACCATGTAGTTTCACTCACACATACCTCATGCTCTATGGAGTGGAATGATTTGAAAGAAGCTGTTTGAGACAAACAGGGGTGGACCCCATGACAGAACTTGGCCTTCAGACAGAAACTTTATGAAAATAACTACTTGTCATAGACTTTGGTTCTAAACTGGGCAAAATTTGGTCATTTCAGCTAATATGCGTGTTATGGATTTGGTTTTCTTCATAACCATGCTTTTAAGTAAAAGTTAAAGGCTGAAACCCAAAACAGACAAAAACTGTAATTCCATGGAATTATATATTAAATTTATTAGCTAATCCCTTTCTAATCCAGAGCAATTAATTTAACACCATACTGTGATGTAATATGTAAATTTAGGAGGCTGGGAGTCACTTAAGAATGTGCAGTAAATGAAAATCCTGCTTCTAAGGAGAGGACTAGGGCAAGCGGTTTAAACATTTAGCTCTCAAATTTACAAATACTTCAGGTAAACACTCATCAGCATCCTGCACATATAATGAATCCGGATCATATGAATTCCTTTATACAAGTCTGTACAGAGGGCTACAAGGTAAGAGGTAGCAACATAAGATGTTTTGGGGATTGTCAAAGCAAATAATAGTTGATGCAATCACTTCACCAGGTGAAAACAGCATTATCAGTCACTCCTGAATAAAACATACCATTATTTATACCAACACAATGAAATGACTCCAAGGTGTTATTCCCAGAAGCTCATGACTAAATGTTTTCAATGTTATTTAAAAAAATCACTATTGTTAACTAGAGAAAATCTATTCCACTTCAGATACTTTCTGCTGTTAGGACTTATAGGGGAAAGAACATGAAAGAGGTTGATAAAAGAGCACTTGAATGATCCTTTTCACACTGACAACTGCCAGAAAAGAGGCCATTGCATAGCCATTTATTTAGCAGATTGATTTGGACAGTGAGAAAGCAGAGCATTACTTTGGCCATTGGATTATACTCTTAGTACAAGTTTGAAGATCCTGGGTTTCTGTGCTACAAGAGATGAAAAAAAAAAAAGCAATTTGTTAAATGTAGCAGCTAACAAATGGAGCAAAGGAGGCTGTATGTGATGGCATGCAGGGAAGACAACTGAAAATTACAGTCTCCTACAGAGTAGGGATTTTCAGGATCCTGCATGAGATCAAGAAAGTCTGTTATTCAGGGCATATTCCTCTGCAGCTCTGTGCAGAAATTCTCTGCTGCTTTTTTCCATATTTATTTTGACATAGAAAAAAACCCATATACCTGTGGAAAAATTCAAACTCGGCATGCAACATTTTTGTCATTCTAATGAAATGATCATACTTTATGTTGGAAGTTCTTTTTCTGATGTACTTTTAGTTTAAACATTGTAGAGAATTTTTGTCTAAATTAAGGTTTCCAAGTTTAATGTTTTGTTTTTTAACCATTTACATCCGTAATTAGCCAAAGAATTAATTTACTATAAAATAATCTAAATTTGTATAAAACTGTCATCAGCTCCATGGAAGAGTATAGCAAAAATGGAAAGGAAATAAAAGTATCTAACCAGAGCAGAATCAGTAGACAAGTAACAAGGAATTACGTTGGGCAAAGCCAGAAGCAGAAGAAAGATTCATTAAAGATTTAAAAGAGATGTATGTAAGTTAAAATTGTATCATAGAATCATATGGTAATGCATCATTAATTGTACAGACTGAGCTTTTAACTTGACAGGCAGCAGTGAAGATAAAGAGTAGTGAGAAGTCCTTGGTATAAGCAGAAAGCTCAAGGAAAACTGTTAATACATAGGTAGAAGAAAAGGTACAGGAAGCAGGGTGACTTATGGCTATAGAAGGTAAGAGTCATGCAGACTAATGACACTTGGAGGTAAACAGGAACATACCCTGTAGAGGTATGGCCTACTGGTTTTAACAGCAGTGTTCATACTTTTAGATAGCCATACACAATGAAGCAATGGGTAATATAAATGCTCTGTAAAAGAGAAATTAATGGTTGGCAACTGGTGACAGCATTTTGTAATGACATCAGTTACTTCAGTTGAAGTAGAACCAGGCAAGGTGTCTGAATACCCAATGACATGAGCTAGTTTCGTGGACTATCACTGCTGAACATACAACATATCAGAACCAAAAAACCCTAATAGATTCAAATTAGGCTTTTAGTGGATAATATTTTAAAAGTATGCTACTTATATTTTAAAAGTATACTATTCATGTCTAATCAAGAGATCAATAAAAATTACAAACCCATGGTCTAATAAAAGCTGTATTGAAGGTAGACAACATTCTGCTTCTTTAAGAAACCACACCCACTTGGTATACTTTTATTGGCATAACACCAGAGATATGGCAGCACACTGCCACCACACAGCAGGAAAAAAGATGAGAAAAGGAGCCTCAAAAAAAAAAAAAAAAAAAAAAAAATCAGAAAAATACAATAAAGTGAGGTTTTTCACCAGTACAGTAATATCGTAGAGTTCAAAGAATAGTTTTCCCTGCAAGATTTATACTCTTTCCTTCACTTTCAATGAAATTAATGAAATACCTGGCTGAAATCTAATGAGTAACCTCCTCCTTCTATAAATGTGTGTTACTGAATTATATGTGAAGTTCAAATAATGTTTAGAATACACAAAGTCAGAAGATTAAAAGTAAAAAGTTAAGTAGGCTCACTGTAAGTATTGTTTACTGCTTGTAATGTACATGTAAATTCAGACATATCCATCTGAACATTTATATTAAAGAAATCTTCAGGTTGTATTTTAATGACCTGTAACCAGGGTCTTAAAAGATATGCTATCTATTTGCGTACTCTAAAAGCAGACACGTTCATGCACCACTATGTAAGATTTGAATATTTTCCTTATAATACCTACAGAGTGTTTGCACTCAGACCTCCCTTACTGCTCCTCAAGATAGTGTATGTAGGTCAGAATGACAGCCACTAGTTTAGTTAACTCTCAACCACATGATTGGCACATAAGAAAAGATAGGTGGAAGTAAAACGTCCACACAAACTGCAAACTTCAAGGAACAGTTTATTGGTAAGGAAGTCTTCTTTATTCTCTACAGGGTCTTATATATATTCTATATATATTCTAACAGGTGCAGTCAGTTACCATTTTCAATTATTAGCTCACAGTAGTTTTGACATTTCTCATTCGATGACTGATAGTAGCATCATCATGTGAAAAGCCACATCATCTCCTCAGTCTTTAAAAATGCTGTATCATTTGATAAAAGTGACTGAGCTGCAGGTGGCAACACAGCAGCATCTGGAGTTACAATCTCAGCCCAGCCATAGAACTTTTTGAGCAATCTTACAACATGCTCTGACTATTCTAAGATGGCTCCTTTCAGCAGTTTATTAGCAGGCCCAGATACAGCTTGCTACCCACTTTGACAGTCCTTAGCAAACAGCTGGACACAAAGATCTCCCAATAGCGAGCGTCAGTAAATTGAAAAACTTCACAAGAGAACTGTTCATTGACTCTGGTGCATGAATCATTCATGTGGAGAAAACAGTATTCAAGCATGTATTTAAAGATTGTGCTAGTATGCATCCTGCTGATATGACATGATAGGTGTGAAGAAGAATCTTAATTCCACCATTTCCCTGCTGCTTTTAATTTTGTTGTCATTAACTAGAGATCTATGTATTTGATCATACACATAGACATATTATTCAATACTCAATACAATACTCACAATACACATATGTATGCAAATAAAAATACAGATAATATGTCAGACTGTATCTGGTTTACTTTATAAACACTGCTTGGACTTAAAGAACTGCAAATACCACATGCTGATCTGATGGAAATCTGAAAACAGCAAGTTGCACAAAACGGAGTGACTAACCTGACAACTTCCCATATTTGAGAGCTGTTCCAGCATTGCAAATCAAAGAAACCCAAATTTTCTATTAATTTAAGCATATGTATTCACAGTTACCATGGAAAACACTGTTAATAAATGCCATGGAATGAGAGTTTAGCATATAGTAAAGTCGTGAATGAGATTCTGAGAATGAAGATAATGTTGATACTTATTAGATATATTTAGCTTATTTCAAGCTTTCATGAATAAAATACTTGCTATGGGACTATGAACAGTATGGCAGAAAGTAAGCTTTCTTCTGTCATTCCTCCCACTCCCTCTTTTGTTGCACCGAAAGATAACCCTACATTCCTATTCTAAGATCACAAGGAAAATTATATGCCTAGTGGGTGGTATAAGACATATTAAAAAAACTCAGTGCTGAAAGTATAACTTTAGTTTGGCATCATCTTTTGTATGTAAATAAATATATTTTAAACTATACTTGTTACATCAAACACACTTCAGTGTGCTATGCTTCCAAACTACCACAACAAGCATTGCCTGAAAATAAGTGTTCATGGATACGTCCTTTATCAAACTACTTAAATTTATCACGCTGAAGGTACATATCTAAATGTCTATTTTTCAGGCATATTAGAGGGAGCGTATGTTCATTTTTAACTAGAATATGCATTGCAATGTGGACAAAAGACCTCTACAATCACGTGACAGCATATATATTAATGAAATCCTAAAATAATAATTGAACGAAACCACATTAATGGGATCCAAGAAAATATAAGAGCAATTGTACATGAAAAGGCTTTATGTCAGATTGTGCTGCCAGCATAAGAGAAAATGGATGCTGTAGTAAACCATATTACATAAAGAGCAAATCTGATGTGACAGTGTGTCTGTGAAGAATGTTAAGAACAACAAAATCAAAATCGTTAAAAGAAGAGAATGGAAAAGCTAAGCAAGAAAAGCAAAGTAAGTATTCCAGGCAAGGTTTGTTCTGTAATTATGAAATAGAAATTATAAATCATGAATGAGTTGTTTCCTACTCACAAGACTAAGAAAGGTACTTGGAACTGAAACAAGTTTGCAGAATTGGGGCTTCATTTTGCTTAAGACTACCAAACTCAGGCTCATGATCTTCCCCCCCACACACACCCCCTTAAGATTACTGATACACTTCTTTTCTGCTCATCCATAACAACAGCATATTAAACATACAAGACATTTTTGCTAGGCTCAAGAAACCTCAGATGGGAACTAACACATAACTGGTACTGCAGACGTACACTGACATAACTTAAGAGTATTAAGATTAAAGAAGCAAACAAAACACTGAAACATGAAAGTGACAAAGTTGAACACTCTTCTTATGAAAGTCTTTAATGCTGGTGCTTCATTAAGCTATGCTGAGTGCAGAAACTTGAGTAAGAGAGCCAAAATGCTTCTAGATTACCTTTTTACTAATCCCGGTTCAGAAAGACCTGGATCCTCACACACCATCTGATGAAAACTATGGCAGTTTAAGAAAGCTATAGAGACAGGAACAAAACAGAACTTTTAAAACACATTTGTTAAATCCACCATAAGCAGCACAACCGCAGTGCACTCTGAAAAGTCCCTAACAATACACGGACAACGTGCACGTGGAGCCTCTGTATTTTCATTCATGTTAAAAGAAGTTTTGAGAGGGAAGGAATACCTGTAAAAACATTTAGAAGTGCAGGTTTTGTTCAAAATGCATATGTACATATGTCCTCTACAAAAACTCAAAAAATTATTCTTACAGCCACGTTAGCTTTGTTCCTATTTTTGCAGTAAGCAGCCATTACTACTCAAGTAATAGCAGAAATTGTGTACATAGGGTAGATCAAATAGGCTAAATAAAATACACTGAATAATATCTGCTTATTTCTCATACAATAATGAGATAAAGATCCCATGATATGACAAATATCTGTAAACACTTATCATTCTATATATTAGTTATGATTGAAAATGTTGCACTTTTAAATTAGCATTAACTGTTTTAATATTCGTTTCTTAGCAATCTCAACATAGTGACATGTGCAGCATAAAAGTGCTATACTTTTAACATATTTCATCCACTAAAAAATGATCCTACCTAATAGCATCCAGTATAATTTTGAAAGATAAATACACTTAAATTTTACCTGTAACCTAAGCCTAAATAAAAACAAGACAACAAAACTTAAAGATTCAATGCATTAGTTGAAAGAGCTGGTAAACCTAAATACACCGTAGGCAACTTTGTTGATAAAGCTAAAAAAGAAAATAAGAACAAGCTGCTAAGAAGCACAGACAACACTTTGCTTTCATTTTCATATATAATTAAAATACCAAAGACTAGTACACTCAAAGGTTCTAAATGATATATGAGGGAAATCAGTGAAGAAATGAGAATCAAGCAACTTGATTCCAGTATCAATCAGGCAGAATATTCAACATAGGGCAGAGAATGACAGGAATTGTCAGTTCTTACTGTTTAAATTTCTGAGGTTGTTCCATGCAATAGAATTGCTATCCCTGAATTTATGAAGTACTAATTATAATCAAAAAACACATCATCACTTAGAAGCTAGTTCCTCATCCACTTCAAGCATGATATGAAGAGACATAGCATAAAACAAAGGCACGGACTGATTCTGGAGACTGAAGCAGAAAATTAACAGATTCCCACTTACAGAACAAGTTTAGTAATGGAAAATGGAGAGCTGAGCATGAACAAGCCAGAGGACAGAATGGCATCTTGGGAAGCTAACTCAAGAAGGTCTGAAAACAGTATCTATAATTTTCAAGAGGTTTACTATTGACTTATTAGGCAGCAATGTGGAACTGCAAAGCAGGGCTTTATCATGCAATTTTTTCCAGTCCTTCGAAATAGAAACTTAAGTCCAATAAACAAAATCTTTGCTCCAAATTTCTCTCTGTTACTGCTGTTACGGAAGCAGTTCAATTAGCATCCTTTGACTCTCGCCGACTACAAGACACCTTTCACAAAATATGGGTTATACTCCTTGCTGCATAATGATATGCACTGTTAAAACAGTTAAATTGGTGTAAGAAAAGACTCATCCAATTTTTAATCCATATTTAAATGAGATAAAAGTCTGATCAATGCACTGATTAATAAGACAGCAAATGACATAAATTTATGTGTGCACAACATGCACTTCTTTAGAGCACAAACAACATTGGGTACCACTCTGGGAATGTATATTTAAATGAATATAAAAAGTTGCTAAACTGAAAATGGCTTTGCAATTAATTCCCTTCATTAGCACATGCACTGCAAAGTGATGGAAGCCAGCACAGAAGACTCAGACTGAAACTCTAAAAGCTGGTGGTTCATACAAAAGATGCTAGGTACCATCTGTGACCTCGTGAAGAATTTAACCTCCACAAGTTTTGGGACCATTCACTGTGGTTGTAACAACACACTCCAAAAATCCCTTCAGTTTTTGGACAAAAAACTGTGCCAGAACAAAATTAAAGCCTCTCTTACTCTGTTTTGCTAGCTGCAGAAACTCATTCATCTAAGGCTTAATGATGACGACTTGATTCAATTGTAAATAAAAATCAGTAAGTTTTGTAAAATAAATTTCCTGTCTGCAGACTGCTAAATGCTATGCTAAAACAAATAAAGTTCTCTCTTTTTTAATCTTTTAGATATCTAAGTCCCACTTGTAGCTGAACGATATAAAGGCTGTAAACATTTTCAGATGCTGCTACAAGAGTCTGTTTAGATTCTCTCCCTCCTATTCTTTAAACTTAAATAAAACTTGGGTAGGTAAAAAGCTTTTGAAAACTACATGTTGTCATTAAGTAATTACTCAGACTCTCTAATATATGTCTCGTATGACATGGCCATAGAAGTACAGCAATGTTTGTTAGCTGTGTCATGGTTTTTAATAATTCTTGCTAGATCCACGTACGGATTAAGGTAACTTGCTCAATAAAGAGAATGCTGAAGAACAGCTACCCCTAGTGATCAGAGAAACAGGAGATGAAGTACAAAGTCTATCATTGTTTACAGGAATCTCTCCTTTTTCTCCACAAGCTTGCAGCCAGACATAGAGCAAACACTGAACAAAGACAACACCTCAATGTGCATACATGTATTTGCATAAATCACTGCAAATAATTTTACCAGAAACAGCTTTCTGAATAGGTTTGTGTCACATTGATACACCCAAGTCAGAACTCCAGCTTCAAACGCTAATGTACCTCCATCTGAGACTTAAAGCCCAGTTTAAATTTCTCTGGTGTGATCCCCTGAAACACAGAATAGCAAACAACCTTCTCTGGGTCTTTATGCAATATGTATGCATTTCAATGCCCTAACTTAAGAGCAATCTTTTTGAAGTGCCCTGATCACTCAGCAAAGACCCCTTATGTGGAGAATCGCACATGGGAGTGGTCCCAATGGCAGATGGAGAGCAAAAGGTAAGAATTTATACTGGGCAACAGGGGCAAAAGTCCTCAATATTGTAACAGGCCCCAAGCCAAATGGTGTAAGGGAGAGGACATCAATGTATTTATACTATGCCTAGCCGAGTACCAGTTCACAACAAGAAAATCTAGATGCTATCATAGGAAAAAAAATAGAATCATAAAATTATTTAGGTTGAGGATCATCAAGTCCAACCATTAACCTAGCACTGCCAATTCCACCACTAAACCATGTCCCTAAGCATCACATCTACACATCTTTTGAATAACTCTAGCAATGGTGAGTCCACCAGTTCCCTGAGCAGCCTGTCCCAATGCTTGACAACTCTTTCGGTGAAGAAATTCTTCCTAATATCCAATCTAAACCTCCCCTGGTGCAGCTTGAGGCCGTTTCCTCTTGTCCTATCGCTTCTTACTTGGAAAAAGAGACTGACACCCACCTCACTACAACCTCCTTCCAGGTAGTTGTAGAGAGCAATAAGGTCTCTTTCCTCCAGGCTGAACAACCCCAGTTCCCTCAGCCTCTCTTCATAGGACTTTAGACCTTTCACCAGCTTTGTTGCCCTTCTTTGGACATGCTCCAGCACCTCAATGTTTTCTTTCATTTAGGGGCCCAAAACTGAACACAGTGTTCCAGGTGGGGCCTCACCAGAGCTGGAAGTACAGGGAATCACTCACCTCCCTAGTCTTGCTGGCCACAGGATTTCTGATACAAGCCAGGATGCTGTTGGCCTTCTTGGCGACCTGAGTACGCTGCTGGCTCATATTCAGCTGGCTGTTGACCAACACCCCCAGGTCCTTTTCTGCCAGGCAGCTTTCCAGCCACTATTCCCCAGACCTGTAGCATTGCATGGATGGTTGTGATCCAAGCATAGGCCCTGGCACTGAACCTCACTGAACCTCACACAACTGGCCTTGGCTCATCCATCCAGCCTGTCCAGAGGCTCTGCAGAGCCTTGCTACCCTCACGCCACCCAACTTGGTGTCGTCTGCAAATTTACTGAGGGTGCACTTGATCATCGATAAACATATTAAACAAAACTGGCCCCAGTACTGAGCCTTGGGGGACACCACTTGTGACAAGCCACCAACTGGAGTTCTCTCTATTCGCTACCACTTCTTGGGCCTGGCCATCAAGCCAGTTTTTAACCCAGCAAAGAGTACACTCGTTCGGGCCGTGAGCAGCCAGCATCTCCAGGAGAATGCTGTGGGAAATGGTGTCAAAGGCTTCAGTAAAGTCTAGGTGGACAATATCCACAACCTTTCTCTCACCTTGCGGGTCACTTTGTCATAGAAGATCAGGTTGGTCAAGCAGGACCTGCCTTTCATAAACCCATGCTGACTGGGCCTGATCACCTGATTGTCCTGTTTCCCTATAAATGGAAAAACCTTAACATGGATGTTCTTTAGTGCAAGCATGTTATTCAACAGAAAATTAGGAGAGTCCACAGCAAATAGCAATTTTCCCATGCAATCAAACTGGCGAAATACTGTCCATGGATAATTTTGTACAAGTAGCACAGACTACCTGTGAGTTGTTATGGAGATGTTATTACCTGGAACTTTCTGAGCACTGTACGGGCTCTTTACTCAAGTTACACAACTGTATTGTACAAGTGGGAGTTCTGTCTGTGTTCATAAATATTAGACAGTTACTTCAAAATATGCATAATACACTGTTTATAGACTCAAAAGATGGATGCAGGACTGGGAAAACAATTTTTACAAGAAAGCAAAGAAAAAAGTAGCATAAAGAATATTCACGTGGCAGGAAATTTAAAGCACGCAAGCTGCAAGAGCAGGAAGAGAGAAGAGTGAGGAAGACATCAAAATCTCAGTGAAGGGAAACAAACTGGAGACAAATCAGAAACAACATTATTTTCCATAAAGCAGAAGGCAAAATCACTACAGCAGTTGTCTGGAACAGTGCAATTTGCTATAAACTTCACTCATCTTCTATACACATATCAAATCCTTTTCTGAATTGCATTTGCCTTCCGGACAGTCCTGCTTGAGCATCTTCCTTACAGCTCCTGTCTATATACACACTGATTTTTGACCTCCTTTTTCTCATAATAACCAAATATGCTATACCAGCCTCCACCATATCCAGCTTTTCTCAGACTGATAGTCTCTGCTTATTGCTACTTGTCCACCTTTTCATTCATCATTCATGGATTTACAGAACTTTCATGTGGCAGATTCTGTACAGATCTTTGGAGAGATTATTTAAATCATGTCTTCTCCTGCACATAAGTTGTAGCATTAGCTTTCTATGTAACCAAGAGAGAAGCTGAGTGAAAGGAGAGAGAGAATATGCATGTGTGCAAGCATTTTGTTCTATACAACCTCACTCAAAAAAAAAAAAAAAAAAAAAAAATCTTTTCACTTTATACTCTTTCTGTATGCCCCACAGTGAAATAAGCCAAGTCAAAAAGAGCAGGTTACACTACAGGTGCTTTTCCACAGGTGCTCATTTCAGAATGAAAACACTCCTCTGAAAATAGCAGAAATAAATAAGGTAGCATAATGGCTTTAAAATAGTGTCTAATCGAGAACTAGAAAAAAATACTTCTAACATTTCTGTTATATACCACCAACTCTCAGTTTATTTGAAATAAGGGAGAAAGATGTTTGAGAGCCCAAGAAAAGAAAAAGTCAGTCTGCAGAACATATTTACATTATAAAAGAAGTAAAAAAAAAAAAGGGGGGGGGGAGGAGGAGGGCATAGAGAAGGACAAAGTTCATTACGTAACTTTAGAACATGTGTCTTCCACTGGCCTAAGTGTCACATCTTGATGACCGCAACAATTTTCCATTTAGACCTCTACAGAGGAAAGCCAGAAGGTGGATGACTGCTTCCTGCATGCTAGAAGCAGCATGGAGCTGGCTCCAGTGGGGGCATGGTATTTTTGACAGTGCAAAGCTCAGTGCATGGAACCACTCAGAAGCCTCCACACCTGAGACACAGTTAATCTGCAGCCTGGATAACCTGTCTGTGGGTGACATGGAGTTATCTTACGGTGTTAAGCATGGACTGTGATTGTGTGATTCTATGATTAAACTGAGAAATCACTGAAAAAATTATTAAATACCTGCCCTTTTTAAAATCACTACTTTCACAAATTGTTTTCTATTAAATGGCTACTTCCATTCTGAAAGGCAAAAGAGATAAATAAATTGTCTTGGCCTGCTATAATACAGGGAGGCATATTTTCATCTTTATCACTCAAAAGATAATAAAAAATGAATTTCAAATGTGGTCAGTGATACCTGTTCACCAGCAAGCATTAACTGGGCATATCTTAACATGAAAAATACAATATATGGATGGAGCCAAACTCTGACAAATTCACTTTGGGTGGGAAACACTTGAAATCAAGGAACATTACTTCTAGTGCCAGGGAAATGCACCTGCCAGGAAATAAAAGCAAGGCCAAAGCACAGATACTATCTCAATTAAAAAAAAAAATAAATTCTATTAATATGTAACACTGGAGGTGACTTGGAAGCTGACACAGGTAAACACAGAACAGACAAGCTGGAAGACAACAGGAAACTGCCAAAGAATGGACAGTATTAGCCACTCTGATTAATGTGTTATTACAGGGTACACCACTGATGTGCACATCTAGCACATTATGATTCTTTACTCAGATGCTTTTTACTTTCCATGTAGGTAAGCACGTGTGTATATATAACAGTATCTTCCCTATAAAATCTTTCCTTGATATATATTTACTGTTAAAAAAACATTCATGAGTTTGTTGGAAAAAATACCCAAAATTACCTAAAATCTACAGGAAGTGAATTCATAACTGAATTTCTATGAGAACTGCCTGCATTTTCTAAAGCAACTGCTAGTCCCATTTTAAAGATGTCAATGCTTTTTTCAAGCATATTTCTGCTACAAACAATTTTGTATCATTAGTTTAAAAGAAAGGTATTTTAAAAGGCAAAAAGCAAAAAAAACGCTTTTTGATATTCAGAGGCAATTCTATGAACTGCCCGATTCTGACTAGGCCATTCCTTACAGTGAGAAAACAATTCAAGGATGTAAGTGGCATGTTATTACTCAAACACAAACCCCTCTTTGAGATACAAATCCACACAACATAAGCTTGTTCTGAGGTAACAAAAAATACAGATACCACCCGCTAAATAACTGCTCCAACTGTAACAGGCATGAACTGAAAATTTAAGGCAGCTTAGCCTAATATAAAGGCAGACTACTTTAGCTATGAAGTTTACAATCAAGAGTAAGCTCAGTTGTACAGTAAGCCATCTCAGTAATACAGGAGGGAGACGTGCATACAATGTTAACATCGCTGTTAAAACCCACTCTAGTTAAAGCCTATGTAAACACAGAAAAGAATGAAATCTATTATCTGCCTTGCTCCTACTTCTCTCACAATCTCCAAAGCAAATAACCGACTTGAGCATTATCACAGTAACTAGATGCTCAGCAATGAGATCAGTAGTGGCTTTTCTCCAACTATATCTTCTGATGCTTTTAAGCACAGAAATGAGATAATTTTAAACACTCATTGTCTGACAGACCTAATAAGCAGTGCCCTGGACTTCTCAGTGAACCCAGAATAGAGAGCTACTGGCCCACACCTTACAAAATGCATAGAGAGACGCTCCCGAGAGGCACTTTCAGCTCTGCTACTAAATACACTACTTTGTTGCTTTATTTTACTCTTCCTGCAAAAGAATAGGATCTATAGCCAAAAGGTCTTCTGTGGAGACATGGGTTGACTCATTAGTATTTATACTTTGTTATTATGTCAATACAATCAGAATAATGTAATACATAATTCATATTGTAATGTGTCCAACAACTGCAGAACTGAAAAATATAATAGCAATAATTAAATCTTAAACTGAGCTTTTCTCAAAGTGTTTTGCAAAGAAAGCAAAACTCTTCCCTTATTTTCCCATGAGAAAATTGAGAATGGTGAAGTTACTGGGCCATTGCCACCATCAGTCCAACAGCAAAGCTAAGGATAGAAAATAAAACTGAGAAAAAGCAATCTTTAAGTCAAAGGGTTCACACCTGAAAGCACGACTGGGTACATACATTGGGTAACCAACAGCGCAGACAATGGGACAATCTTTGTTTCCTGCCACAAGACTCCCAATGCAGGTCAGGATTTCACCATACAAACTCAGTATCCACTGCACCAGTTGTTACTGTAACTTATTGCTGTGAAGAAAATAAAATACAATATCAAATAAAAGTCTGCTATTATCCAGCTAAAAATCTTAAACTGAAGCAGCATACATGGGAAACTGAATAGACAGCCTCAATTTACCAAAGGCTCACTCATTTTGCCTTTGAATCTCCCTGCTTTTGTGCTTACAAAGTTATGTCTTAATCTTGTAATCATTTTCCTCCCTTCACAAAAGCAGAAGAGTCCAACTTCTGCTTTTGCCAGCCTGACCTGCTGAGTAATGGAAAAGTATCTTCCATCAGCTCAAGATGAGGTTAACAAGAAGGGAATCCCAACCTCCCTGTTTCATTTTTTTTTTCAGTCAAAAATCCATCTAGGGCAATAATCAGTACAAACCTTTCATATTTCCTGGGATCAATAAAAACTTTCAAAGGGAAAAAAAAAAAACCACAAACCCAAACAAAACCACACTTGCAGAAATCTTTTTTTACAGCTTATGGACATAAGGCAACTGGAAAGTAAGAGCAGGATAACTGTGGTGCTAGGAATGAACTCACTGTTGGAGAACAAAATAATTCGCAGGTCACGCAAGCTATAAAAATTAAAATGCATTTATTCTGCTTAACCTGGATCTTATTCTGTGTGGAATTAGATGAATTAAATAATTGTTTCATTACTCATCCTAACAAGGACCGTCAAATTAGATATGATTTCCTGAACTAATCCCTACAAATTCCAGAAACATAATTTGCAGATGTTATAGAGTTGGGGCAATAGAAAGAGTTGGGCTGAAATACTGCTGCACATCACAAACTAAGCCACAAATTAATTGCAGCAAGAGCTTAAATTTATCACTTACAAGATGAATGAGTCTCTGCAAGTTGTTTCAATGTCTTTGAAACAGGCTATATCACATAACCTTAAGAGCAGTGCCATTCCTGTCTGTCTTGGTCATCCTTAAACAAGCAGTAGTGAAAAGCACTTTCTGTTATTGTTTAATGGATTTGGGGATGGATAAATCTTATTTCAGTTCTCTAAAGTGACAGTTCAGAGTGTTTTGGATTAACATTTCTTTGTTTAACTATGAAACTAGAGTCAAAAAGCAGGTCAGAGCACAATAAGCTACCATTCATGATTTCTTCTTCTCTCACATTACAAAATAACTCTCAGAGTGAAATTAATTAATTTTACACACCCAGAGAGTCCTTAGCTTTGAGGTTAAGAAAATAAACAAGGATTCAAGTTTATTATATAATAAAAATAAAACTAAGCACTGCCCTTCAGACTTGTCCTGTGTTCAACTGTAAAAGTTATTTTTCTCCTTCCCAGTAGCTGGTGCAGTGCTGCATTTTGGCTTTAGTCTGAGAAAAATGCTGATAACACACACCGACGTTTTGGTTGTTGCTAGGTAATGCTTACCCCAATCAAGGACTTTTCAGTCTCTCATGCTCTGCCAGTGAGGAGGGGCACAAGAAGCCAGGACGGAGCAGAGACAAGACACCTGACCCAAACTATCCAAAGGGGTATGCCATACCACAGCGCATCATGCCCAGTACATAAACTGGGAGGAGTTACCCCAGAAGGGCACATCGCTGTTCAGGTCAGGCTGGGTGTTGGTCAGCAGGTGATGAGCAATTGTATTGCAGATCACTTGTGTTTATTGTTGTTTTTTTCCCTTCCCTTTTTACTTTACATTCTCTCCCTTGTTATTTCTCTTATCATTCCTCTTAGTAGTAGTAGTAGTTTTGTAGTATACTCTAGCTATTGGACTGTTCTTACCTCAACCTGTGGGGTTTTACATTTTTTCAATTCTCCTCCCCATCCCACCTGGAGGGGGTGGGGGGTGAGGTGGGTGGGTAAGCAAGTGTCTACATGGTTCTGAGTTACCAGCTGGGTTTAAACCATGACATGACTGCAGTCAATATACCTTTTTTCAGCAGACCAAACACAGCTTCACGTTTTGAGTTTTAAGTTTTCCTCGTATTTTCTAAGGACATGCAACTTACTTCCAGGTGGTCTATTCCTTCCCAATTACATTCTCAGGTGCTGCCATTCTAGTGCTTCTACAAAGCAGCGGCTGATCTCCACTGTTAAAATGTGCAGGTACACTGAGATCTGTCTCTCCAAAGCCAGGAAGGATGCACATGCTTCTCAGAGAACAGCATAGGACAAGCTGTCTCACTGTTCTTGCCTCTGCCTACACAGTG
Source organism: Strigops habroptila (assembly GCF_004027225.2). NCBI lineage: Eukaryota > Metazoa > Chordata > Aves > Psittaciformes > Psittacidae > Strigops > Strigops habroptila. The sequence continues at coordinate 36,232,658 of NC_044281.2, forward strand.
GCAATAGCACAGAGGAGGCTTATTAGCCATCATGTGGCAATTCCCCTGGGCCTGTACCCAGAAGGCTGCCCCAGCACCACCCTCTAGCCTGCAGGGAACAAGCAGGACCTCTGCACTTAGCACTCACAGGTAACAAACATACAGTTGGAGGGGAGCATGTGGAGGTCTCCCATTTGTTTGTTGGCAAAAAGAGAACAATACCATGAAGCTTTAAATCTCTTTAGCTTTTACAGTGTTTAGGAATCAATGGTGTTCCTGAAATATACCATCAATACAAAAGTTGTTTGTGGACAGAAGAACAGTGAAGTACTTTGCCCCCTAAAACAACCGATAAGAAGTGTTAACGCAGGATGTGTTAAGTATAAAATAATACGCAGCCCAAAAGATGTCAGGATGGAAGAGACAGAAACATCCAGCCTGGAACTGAGGCAACAGCCACTTGTGCATGAGCTACCACAACAGCTAATCCATCCAGATTTTGGTAGATTTATGAATCAATCTTTTGAATAGTCCAAACTATGATCATGGACCAATGTCAAGCCTTCAGAGTAGGCATTTTTTGGTCACTAATAACTTGAGGCTTCAAGGTACATGTGCAAAAAAGCTGGGGGGGGGGGGGGGGGGGGGAAGGGAAGAAATCTATTAATTGTACAGTCAAGTCACTACCTCCCCTAATTGAAAACATTTCATCAGGTGGAATACGCAGTACAATGACATCTCCTTTCCCCCTACACCTGGCAGGAAAAAACTCTGCAAATCCATTATGCCAAAAGCAAACTGTAACTGGGGTTTGCAACTCCAGTGTGTTGTGGCTTACTAAATGTTGTAAGTCATAAAAGGCCGTGTGGACTGTCATGTCTTCCAGTGAAGAAACTGAATATTGAGGCTGTATAACCTGCTGTCACATCAAGAATGTAGAAGAAACATCCACAGCTGCTTTACAGGCCTGACAACAGGGATGCCTTTCCTCCTACATGCTTCTCTAGCTCACTATTCCACAGAGTAACTTTGCCACATAGGAGTACACTCATAGAGATAATAAGCCAACTTCTAATGCATTTAGTCATGATAAATACTCTGGATTAAATGGTTGTTAGTATCCAGTTTGCAAAGTGCATTTTGCAGTTGTGAAATGTTTATAACCGGCCAAGCCTTTGTTCATAACTCAGCAGGACGATCCTATAATGTAGTGTCTCACATAATGGGAAAGGCAGTCTTGATGCTATTCATACTTTGCCTCTGTATTCTTTTTTTGAGACATGCACATGAAATACTGTTTATCACCATTACAGAAACACAATTATTTGCTAAGCACAGAGAGTATCTCTGGACAAGATTTTGACTGGCTTCAGCATGAAAAAAAAAAAAATTCTCAGACACCTACAATCAGTTATTTCAGAAGCAATAGCAATAGAAATATAAAACCAAGCACCTCTGAGCTGTTCAGATCACCAGGAAATAGGGGGCCTAATTTAGTATTGATATATGCCTAATGGAAATTTACCAGTGTGCATGTCAAGTAGATTTGCTTAAATTCAGTAATTATTAAGAATGAGAAAGATTTCTATGATTTACTTGCAATGTCACATGGGAGTATTTTTTAAAAAGTCCTTTTTAAGGACTTTTTTATTGGTCCTGCAAAATGGACTTCATATTACAATTGCGTTATACTTCACTATGATACAATACCTTTATTATATCAAATTCCCTTCAATATTTTCAGCCTTTAGGCCACAAATCTTATAATGCTTCATGGTGGTTATTTATTTCTTTTATTTGTTCTAACCCTAGTATTCATTTTCCTCCACAGAGTATTTTGATTAGGTTCATAGTCATTCCAATTTGGATAAAGGAAAAAAACCAAGCTTTCACAATTTTGCACTTGACCACCACAAAACTTATTTGTTTTCTTTTTACTTTAAAATTATTTGTACAGTGTTTCGGATTTATACCCAAATGGGCCTGACTGGTACAGTCATAGATCTTAGAAATATCAATTCCCTTTGAATGGCTTACAGGCTGCACAGAATGTAAAACAGAAGTGGAGTAACTGCTGGCTGGACACCTAGCATCACATTCAGAACTGCAAATTCATCTTCCTAAAACAACCTACCTTGTTTAGGATAGTCTCAAACAACTCACACCTACTTTCCAGCTAGTTTATGAGATCTCAGAATTTATTGTTTGCATTATGTTGACAATATAGCATATGACAGCTGGTAGGGTGGAGGGAGGAAGTATATGTATAGGAATTTATGCTTCAGATCTTAAAGGTTAGTTATCTTCTGAATTCTATTCCAACCTCATATTTTGATGAGGTCCCTTGATCTTTAACAGTATAAATTAACAGATTCAATTAAAACTACTGGTCTATTTCCTACTTATTTTTAGTCAGTATCTGAAAGACCCTAGTGTACCAAATGTTTGCTACTTTAAATTTCAAGTTGTCTGGTTTGAATACCTGGGTCTATTGATTCATCAATGCTTGGCAATACAACAATGAGAAAATTCACACATTGCAATACAGGAAAATCATCTTACTCAGTTCAAATAATCTGACTTTTGATATCTACAGTATTGATACTCAAACCCAAATTAGTTGCTTTGAACTTTTACTGTGCTAGTGGAGATAGAATCAAGACAAACAGTGGAATTAAACTCAGCCTAAATTTGGCATTTATATTTGGTCAGAGTGTAGACTCCACTGACTGTACTGATTCATCTGCCTAGCACTGTGATGGGAACCTAGACAGCTAGGTTAGGTGTCAATCACTACACTGGAGATACTGAAAATTAAGCAACACTCTCAGTGTCCAAAAAGCAGAGGTTCCTTTATTTTTAAATGGGTTTGATGGGATCATTATAAAAGTGTCTTTCACTGCATAATTTTAAATTAAAGGCCTCAGTATTTTCTGTATTTCCTTTTTTGCAAAGAAGCATAAAAAGCATGTTCTCTGCATCAAGAAAACTTTTTGCAACTTCTTTGGGCACTACAGTAAAACACCTGAAATTGTTTAGCTATCAGCAAGCCTGGATGAAAACATACAGACAATAAAAAAAATATTTCAAAGATTTGATAGAAAATAGTAGAAGATGTAACGCTGCATTCACTGAAGGCAGCAGGAACACTACCATTTAGTTAAATGGAAGCAGAATTGAATATGAACATTTTTTACAAGAAAGTTTTGAACTATTTTGAAACTAAACATCTATCTTAAAAAATATAAGTTTTTAGAAATATACAATTAATTAAGTTTTTTTCTGAGTTTTTTTTCATTTCAAAAGCTCCAAAATATTTCTAAAGTAAAAATTGAACAAAAACTGGGATTTCCTGCTTGAATGATTTTCAAACAAAAATGGCAGTCTTACAGAAATGCTACTGAAAAATCAAGATTTTCCCTATGTAAAAATCATACCAACATATTCTCTTTCAGCAGTTCAAGCCAAATGGGAAGATTTCACTGTACTACAATGATATGGAGAGTTTTGTTAGAAGTTAGCACACAAAAAAGAGAGTAACATTTTCTTTCCTTCCCAGTGTATTAAATAATTGGAACTATAGCTGGGATTCCAAAGAAGACCTATGCATCTCCCTCACAGCAATGAAACATGAGAAAACCTGTACACTGTATGAGAGCAAGCTGGCTGTGTATAGATGTAAAACAGGAGGTGACAGTTGAGCCAAGGAAGCTGGTGTCTCTCTCCTTCCACGCTCTTCACCTCAGCCTGGCCCTCCTCAGGTCAGTTATGTGAAGTTAAATACACTCTTTTTATTTCAAAATGTAAAAAGCTTTCTATATCTATCAGAAATGTTACAATAAAATGTCCACATTTTCGTAGTCTTAGTTAACATTATCTTACCTCAAAGTCCCTTTTCAGAGCAAGAATAAAGATTTGAAGTTGGAGTTTTTCAGAAGATTGAAATTTCCGTTTCAAACCAAACTATTTTGGTTTATAGGAAAATAAACATTACTACTGGCAATGCCATTTAAAAGTGTACTGGGGCCCATGTCAAAGTACTGGAAGCAGAGCTGAGAGTTCTCTGTGAGAGGAGGCTGGTGCTGCCCTGTGCTGAACACAGCCAGTTCCAGCTGGTTCTGGAAGGTTCTGAAACACTGCAGCCAGATAGAGCTGAGCCCCTCAGCCACACTGGTAGTGCCCTACGAAAACAGATTTAATAAACGGCAAAAACACCAGAAAGAAGAGGAATATGGAAAACCAGTGTAAGGAACAGCCTAGCGAGCACCTAGGGGTGAAGGAGGGAGGTCGTGGTGCCCCAGGAACTGGCACAGACTCCTGTTTTTTTAAAACATTGGTTTCCAAGACAGATTTCTGCAAAAAAACCCCTTTCTCAGATTTACAGATAAAACCTTCCCTTGTGGCTCTATATTCATTGACAGATACAGCATATTATGAAACGTAGAGATAATTTAATATAATTAAACTACAGGTACATTCCGTAACAGTAGCCAAGAAAGAATATGCAACTGAAATCAAATGAAATTCACTCATGAAAGCAGTGAATAATGTTTACCTGATAAAAAGCCAAAGTAAAGTATAAGTAAACAGGACAGAGGTTGATGCTTTCTTTGTAAAGCTCCTAAATTCTGCTAAACAAAGCTAATTCTAATTTTATTTTCTATTATAAATCCATTCACTTTAAATCTCTTTTACTGCCTGTCATTAGAGAAACATTTATTTTTAGCCAAAGAAAACCCCATGTTATGCACTAGACCAAGTCTAAACCAGAAATTTTAGCAATATACAGATATCAATTAGATGTGCAAATTTTAATAATATTTTGCTATTATGCTTGCAAGAAAATGGGGGAGGTTTGGTATAACAATTAAAAAAACTAATGCTCATTCTCTTTTTGTTGTTATAGCTAAATTCTCTACAATATATTACAGTATTTCCTACTGACATTACCCTGATTAGTGTAGCTTAACGTAGAGCAGCTGGCCAATACGGTCAGATTTAACGAATCCAAAGATTTTTAAAGATGAAATTCCTGATTTAATATGTTTCTGTCCTGAGTTTGGTTCTTCAGCTGTTTCATCTGTGAAGTCATCAGAGACAGCAGAAAGTCCTGATTGTCCCCATTATGGACTAATCTTCTCATAGAGAACACCTCTAATTGCATCTCTAACAATAGCTGCGAGAATACAGGTGGGCAAAAGCCATTTCCGCAGAGCTGAACTGAGGGTGCTTGAAGACAGGCAGCTCCGTGCCCTGGGAGTTTCAGAAAACTGTACTAGCCAATCATCAGCACATACATTTCTGTTTGTATCCAATAAGGTACAACAGTACATTTCCCTCAAGACCTGAGCTAGTTCATTCTCAATCAGCATAAATAAAGTGTTTTTCTACACAATTAAGTTAATTTTGTTTATTATTCAGAGCAAGAGCCTGGTGTACTCCACAAGTCATTCATGTACAGCCCCTCAACTGAACAATCTGAAGGAGGGTGTACATATTTATGCAGAGAGACTACAAAAATTGGGAGAAGTATAACATGATAGCACAGCCTTTGTTTGCAATACATTCTACATTGATGGATTTCAAATAAACTAGCTATCACTTCACCACTCACAGGAATAAACCAAAATGGCACATTACAGAGAAATGCTATCTCAAAACAACAGCTGTATGCATACTTTGGCTATGAATGTAACTGGCACACAGTCCCAGCAGCACTGCCTATTCTGTCATCTCCCCCACGGAATCAATGCCTGATTACATTTATCATGGCCTCTCTTTCACTACCTTCGTTTCATCTGCTATGAAATCACAATTCTCTGTTTTTCGTTTCCTACCCAAACTTTCTTTGTCCCTAAACTCCTCAAATTACTGATTCTCTGTTCACAGTCTTTGTATTTCTTTTAAGAGCCAGAGCCCACACTGGAGGTCTTTTATGTAGGGTTTTCCCCTGCAGAAGTGAACCTGCATTCCTTCACCACAGACACTGCAAAAAATCTTGCTGCACCAAGTTTGGCGCCATTCCAGTGCCTTAAGATAAGTTAGGTAATACTGTGAAGAGTACCCTGAGTACACTACACTTCCCCTCCCAACCTCCCCCAAAGCAAAAAGCTGTGCCCTGCATTAAAGAACTTACCCAGTTTGGTGGAAAGAATGTAGCCAAGCCTCACAATAGTACTTTCATGTACAGGGAGGGGTATGGGTTGCTTACTCTCTTTATTTAAAGATTCATAGTATGTGAAAGAAGCACACTCCTCCTGTTTAAGTGTGCTCTCAAACCAATATTCTTACCTTTGAGATTATAACATAGCTGACTGGTGTACTAAGAACATATTGACATTGCTACAGCTAATGTACAAGGATTTCTTCTTCACTGAGGACAAACCAATTCATCATAACTACAGGAATGCTGAATACCTTGAAGAGTAAATGGATTTTGTGAAGTTTCTAGAATATCCTTAAGACTCATCTATTAATTCTCCATTAATACCCCTTAGTATACTGAGAATTACACCAATGCTTCTCACAAATTATTTTCAGACTTTTTTTTCCTTATTATAGCATATATTCAACATAAATTAAAGAGTAAAACATGAATAAGCCCACAGGAAACAAGATAATGTGATGTGAAATTCAAAACCTATTGAAAGTAAAATCAACTCATATTTAGGACACATCATCTTGACTCCTCCTAGATGGACATATAAGACTATACAGGCTTTTGAAAAATGAGCAGAACATCCATGCAGTGATTTCCAGTGGATTTGTACTGTATGCCTAACAGCCTGTCCCATTCTATCTGCTCCCTCTCCCATGTGCCCTGTTCATTTAACAGGCTGCATGGCAGCACGCAGCATGAGAAGCCAGGTGTAAGGCTATTTACCCATCCAACTATGCTAACTGGCCAACAGGCCAATGACCCTCCCACTATGGCTAAAGCGTACTTAAAACTGCTTTACACTCCATGGAAGCTTTAATGTGGACCTCTCCTCTCCAACCAACACAACTGATTATCTTTTATTTTTTTGTTTTTAATCTTCATCATAGTGACTTCAACACTCAGACATATTTGACTGAAATCAGCCAAAAGTTAAAAAATTATCAAGAGGGGGTCCACAGTTGGCAGTGTAATCACATCTCATTTTCCTAAGAAACCAAGCTAAACAGTGATTATTTCATAAAAGCCCCAAGACAGGAGAACACATTAAATGAATTTCCCATTCTAAGTAGGAAGAACTCAAAATCAAATAAGTAGTAGCATAGCAGAGGGGGTTTGAGTGCAGTAAAACTTTGCACACCAACAAATAAGCAAGCCCTCATACTGGTTGCACCCTTTCCCATTAGCAGGTGAAACCAGCACTGGAAACAGGCTTAATTTAAGCAGAGACTGTTGAGCTCATGTCAGTTCCTACTCTGATGATGCAAATAAGGCTTTTCGCCTTGTTTTTAAAAGATTTTCCTTGGGTTTATTTTTTGCACATAGATCCTTTATAACCAAAACAATGTGTACAGTACTGTTTTAGCATTTACTCTATTCTATATACACATATTTTAAATGTGAAGTTTAAACAAAATTTCAAGATAGGCAAAAATTGTTTTTGAGATTTCTTACTGATAATATAACCAGTAAAATATGGATTTGCTCAATAATGGTAGCTAGAGTTGTTAATAACATTCCCTGCAAGAGTATATTATAATATGTAAATAGTAGCATAGAAAAAATACTTCACGCAGTAAACAATTATTTATAATACATATTAATAGATAAATAATTTTACTGTACCATTAAAATGACATTGTATTTTTACTATCTTTTTCCCCCTTTTTCCTCTCAGTTTTAAACAATAGAAAATCTAATGGCATGCAGAGAAAGAAGTCTACCATTTCTGTACAGGACATATATTGCATTTATAATGGAGTGCAAAAATAGACTGGTGTGAGGAAGCATTTAACAAGAAGGAACACTCAAAGAATAAATATGAAAGAAAATATTCAAATTAATAAATCTTTAGTATGTTGTTGCTACTACAGTTTCTATCATCCCATTCAGGTACTCCAAACTATATTGAAAAATTAGAATATTTTTATTACTCCCTATTTCCTAGACTTCCAATTCACTGAATTTTCATACGACTTTCTCTCTGTCTTTAACCATACAGCACAGGTTCAATAAGAATCATTCACTTAGTTTCATAGAATCATAGAACCATAGAATAGTTAGGGTTGGAAAGGACCTTAAGATTATCCATTTCCAACCTCCCTGCCATGGGCAGGGACACCTCACACTAAACCATGTCACCCAAAGCTCTGTCCAACCTGGCCTTGAACACCGCCAGGGATGGAGCATTCACAACTTCCTTGGTCAACCCATTCCAGTGCCTCATCACCCTCACTGTAAAGAACTTCCTCCTTATATCCAATCTAAACTTCCCCTGTGTAAGTTTGAAGCCATTACCCCTTGTCCTACCACTACAGTCCCTAAGGAAGAGTCCCTCCACAGCATCCTTGTAGGCCCCCTTCAGATACTGGAAGGCTGCTATGAGGTCTCCACGCAGCCTTCTCTTCTCCAGGCTGAACGGCCCCAACTGTCTCAGCCTGTCTTCATATAGGAGGTGCTCCAGCCCTCTTATCATCCTTGTGGCCCTCTGGACTTGCTCCAACAGTTCCATGTCCTTTTTCTGTTGAGGACACCAGAACTGTCAATGGTAAAGTGGGCAAAAATAATCTTTGCCATAGTTCAGCAGAACAATCTACCTAATACAAAAGCAACCCATAAAAATGACCCCATGTATAATGTTTGTGCTCATGTGCAAACCATTTTCAGATGGTCCCCAGAAGATCAGACCCAGTTAATTGTTACATTAAACCAAACTACATCAAAAAAGGTATACACAAAAGTACTTGGGATTTCACATAAATGCAACAACATGTCTAAGAGATCAGACCATGCATCCCCACTGCTCAGTGTCTCACCTCTGACAGTGATCAGACAGGAACAGTTAGGAAAAGTATGTAGGACAGAAAAAATACACACTGATACTTTCTAAATTGTGTGCTCGAACCTATTGGCAATATGCAGCAACACTTCCTGAGCTTGGGACTTCTTGAGCCAGAGGTGGTATCCACTTCTTAGTACAAATCCACAGCTGCAGAGAATAAAAATGTGTCTCACTACCAGCTGTGCATAATTCATTACTCTTCACTCACCAGATCTGAAGTAGAAACAATACTCTGTGACCTAGGTGACCAACTGTACACGATGAACAACACATCGCAAATAATTCAAGCAACGAGTTTATGCCCATGGGCTAACATTTGTTCACAAAATATTTCAATTTCATTTGTGAATAATATATAAGCAAAGAGGAATGCCTGTTCATGAACAATTTACAGCCAAAAAAAAAAAAATTAAGAAAAAAAAAAAATGCTGCTTTAGACAGATAATTCTTTTGTGAAAAAGAATTTGGCCAACTTCCATGCTCAGAGAACTGCTGATTTTTGGTGGTCTCCCCTTCTCTCCAGGTTCCACCAGGGGGAATGCCAATGATTGAGGGATGGGAACTACTAGGTCGCCTGAACTCTATCTCATCATTCTGACTCCTTTATTTTCCCACAGCATGAAGCAAAAAGAAATCAGCCAGGACCACAGCTCCATGGCTAATGTTTTCTACGTACTGTAGCAATTTCAAAGATGCTTCTCTTCTCTTTCCCTTCAATTTAAGATGCTACATAACATGAGAAGCAAAAAGACAAGACAGTGACATGTATCTCCTGGAATTTCTAGCCATGTCTCAATGCTACTATCTGGGAGAAAAGAGGATTACTAGAAACTATCTGCTGAAAAACATGCTACCTACTGCTGACACTGATGTTCACTATATACAGAACAGTGGAAGCCCCTTCTAAATGTTTGTCCCAAATTCCTTGTGTATCTTCTTAATCCCCTTCAATTTTCAGCATTTCCAAACCAGCTTTCAAAACAGCTAGAGGGTTTAAACAACGAATTTCAATACAATACACAAAAAGAACAGCTACCAAGAGGCAGCTAGTAGAAAGTAACAGAATGCATCCAATTTCCCTCCTCACTCGAGAGATTAGATGCATACCTCCTGCTTCCAGGCCTGACTACGAGATTATAGAATAGGTTAGGTAGGTCAGTGTTTCATCCCTCAAACTGAAAGCGGGTGACAATGGAGGTGCCACAGAGCCAGAGTGCGCACTGACAAACTTCAGGGTAGACCACCCTGAAAAAAATCTCTTGACTTAGTTTCAGATTTCACACTCAGTTTCTGAACAACTAGATTTTATTTTCACTGGATCACTCAGACTGATTTTTTTTTTCTGGTCTTATTGTTTTTTTGATGTTAATAGAAGCACATCCCCAAGGTAAGTTCTCTTTGTAAGTATTCACATCACTGCAGCATTCATTTGGGATCTCAGTACTATTTTGTGTTGATCATGAAAACCAAACCCCCTGCTTATTCCATTAATACTGGCAGATTATTTAATTCCGTTCTTACTTGGTAGGTATCCACTTTTTCCCTTGTTTGTAGAAGTCCAAAATAAAATCAAAGGAGATATCAAGTCAAACTAAGACTGGACTTAGAATACTGCAAGATAAAAACTCCTATTAGTTGGGTTTGTTTGTTTGTGGTATCACACACATTGTGAGCTGGTTAAAATAGAGGAGGAGGGGGGATTGATCTCATACTACTCGAGTTAACCAAATAAACTCCATAAACTCTAGCACGCAAGCTTTAGCTACTAGATTTGTCATCACATTCCATAAGTTGTGTTTCTAAATCATCTGCACTGCTTTGCAAATTTCATATTGAAATATTGAAGATTCTTACAAAAGTATCCTCCTCTATTGTGAATGGCTAAACGATAACATAGCATACTAAGTAAAATATACAGTAAAAAAATATATCTCATAGTAAATGAAGCCAGAGAAACAGAAGATTTCCAACAGCTATGGTGGGTATTTAAGAAATTATATTCTTATTCTTTGAATCTCATTCACCAAATTAAAATTAGTAAATTATCCTCTTTTTTTCACACTTCATAAAATGTGTATGCCATTATAACAGTATTCACTGTACATACCACTACCACTTTCAATCTTTGCCACACACATTCATATAAAATATGACTACCAGCAAAAAGAACATATGCTTCTAGATACCACTTAAAATTAAGTATGTCCTAATCCAGTAACAAATATACTCTCTTACACATCAGAATTCTTCACTGTTTTGAACGGCAATGAAGACAAAATATACCAGTGCTAATGATTTTGTCATCAGACCAACCATATAATGCCATGCATTCTGAAAATAATATTTTTCTTGGCCTACCAGTCAGTGCAAATACAAAATGTGTGTGAAACATGCACCTCAAAAATGTGATTTTTTTTCATGAGTACATAGCCCAAATACTTAACTATGAAGCTAAATGGTTTTGAAAACACAAACATGGGTCACAGGCATATAAGCTGATATGCATGTAGTTTTACATGCCTGCTTAATGCGTTGCCTGATAAAGCGAAGTCCTTAACTTAGCTAATATTTGGCTTAACAGATATTTACACTATAACAAAAATTGAAATCTGGAATTGTGAGATGGTGGAAAACAGCCCTGGGAGGGCTATGAACAGCAAGGGAAGGACATAACCAGCAGTCCTGAGCTGCAGAGAACACAGGAGCAAGGACCGCCAGCCAGCTGTCCTATGCGGTATTGGGCAGTCATCTTCAAGTGTCTGCCTTTCTAAATTCCAATTAATGTTGTCCACAAGTAATCTTTATATTTCCCACTCTGTCTCCCAATCTGTTCTGCCCTACAGCCTTCACTTCTCAGTTCTCCTCCATCACAGTTTGGATCCCTCATGTTTGTGCTTTCACCCCTCTGTGGCTCCCAACTCTCAAATCCACAAGCCCAGATGCTATCTTTTCACTCCCAAACACTTCAGTCTCAGTTTTGAGACAGTGTTGCATGCCTGCTGGGGGCATCAAGAGGTACAAATGCTTTTGCTGCTACCTCTTGTAACTGATATTCTTGAACCGGTATTTCACATTCCTTGGAATGTGAAAAATGAACACTTTTTTCACTTGAAAATATGTTCATTTCTATAAAATTAACTTTAGTCATCATATGCACACCTAGTCTCACACGTCTGTGGGGAGAAAAAAAAAAAAGAAAATCAAATAATTGCTAAGTATTATTTTCAAAATGCAGAAATCGAAGCTTCCTTACAAAGAACATTGTATACTTTTACAGCATATTTCTGAAGTTTAGCATCTCAGCTCAAACTACTAGTAACATTCCTGCAGCTTACATTCCAAGTTTTGACTCTGTGATGACAATGCTGCAGAGTTGCAACATTCGTATGTTTATTTGCCCATCAAATCTAATGCTAAATACTGAAGTTAATATTTTCATACTTTACACACTGCAATTACAAGTTTATTTCTATAAAATATAGTTCAGTTGCTAGAGATGTCTCATAAACCCTGGGTTTTTTTCCTATCATTTCATTTCCAGCCCCTACAGTGAGAATCAGGGATTCAAAAAAATTATCACTACTTTAAAACAAAGTTTCCAGGCAGCACGATAGAGTTGGATACAGTTAAAACATCTATGAAAATGACTGAGGAATAGACACTTTAAATCTGGCATCTTAAACCTGATTAAACTCTTCTACAGTGCACAGAACTGCAACTATTTCTACTAAAAATTGAATTTGGCCCTGAGCATAGAATAAGCATTTGAGAGCTGCTGTGGGATTGCAAACCGAAGGATCACAATTAATGCCCTCTGGCCCACAGAGGATTTAAGGAAAGCAGCTCACTGAAGTGACGCAGATTTCTCAGATCTTCTGAGCTTATATGGAAGATATAAAATACAAAGTTTCATTTCCCTGGGTTTCAGTGGAAATCATATGGGTTAGTTATTTAAATCAATGGTAATTTGACAAACCAGTAAACCAAAATGAATTTCCATCAAAGCAGAAAAACCATAAATATTTTAATGTCATTTACAGCCTAACTAAAGACAAAGGCATATACCCAGTATTGAGTTAACAGAGAAGTCTGATCAACACAAACCATATAGTTCTGCCTACACTGCTATTTACCAGTTGTAAGAGGAGATGGGATTTTAACAGTGGAAGTATGAAGCTCAGCATACCGCCTTCCCCTAATTAGCTTTTAAATACTCTGAAAAGGCAGTACACCTTCAGGCGAAGGTATTTGTCTAGCCCCGTAGGCACACTGTGGATTAAAAATTGTACTTCATCATTGGTTTCAGCATGTCACCTCAGCAGCAGCCACAAGCATGCCAGAGGTGATGACTGCCAGTTATATTCAGGTCAACCGACCTTAAAAATTTGGCAAGCACTGGTGGCACTTAAAGCTATATTTTTTATCATCAGTAGGTTAATATGATTTATATTTATACCATCTTCCTTGGAAGAAAAATAAACCTCTCAGTAAAGAGCCTTTTCTAAAGCACTCTCACTTCAGCATCAAACCATTTGGCTGTCATTAACTGAGTCACATTTATGCAGATGAGGAATTCACCAATAAAATCTATGAACATGGTTATCTTGTTCCTCATCTCTGATTTTCAGAATCTAAACAAAAGAATAAAACTGCTGATTTCTTTTATTGTTATCAGCCCATCATATTTTGCAATAATGTTAAGCTGCTTGCAATCTCAGAGAATGTATGCATTCAAACATTATACATACTAAAATTCAATGTCATTGAGAAGTGCTAATGCAATGGGTATAGTAAATTAAGACTATTCTGTATATGCATTAATTTTTACTAATTCCATGTTTATTAGGTGTTAGTAAAATTCAGTTTGCTGACTAATTCTAAAATAAATACCTTTCTGTAGTCTTAAGGAATGAACTGCCTTTTGCTGCAACAGTGTAACATGTTTCTAACAGAACTTTTCTAATTATTTCAATTCAAGCAGCTTCCACTGTGGGAGACAATTTGGCTGTGGTCTGAGAGTTCCATTGCCACAAGCATCCAAAGAAATCACTTTAATACACACTCAGAATTGAATAAATGCTCATTTCTACAAGGTGTCATTCCCACTGAGACCAGACTGGCAGGCAAGCCTCTATGTTCTATAATTCCATTCTTCCTCAGGGAACAATTTTTGCCATAAAAGTTTTATTCCCATTGAATAATTTTAACTTCCCTTAAAGAGAGAGAGGATAAACAGGATAAACAGAATTTTAAAGATGCAGGACTGAAGTTTAACTTATTCCATGCCATGTCCAATACCTACAGGCTATGTTACACACTCCATCCAGACAATGTATCTTGCTGGAGTCTGTTTACTCTCTTCTTCCTCTCTTTTTGTTATGTTTAATCACTCTATGTAGAAAGATTCACCAAGCCTTGCCATCTCCCAAGTTGTCTTTTTACATAAGCCTAACTAGTGGGGAAGAAAACAAGTGTGATGTGCGGTAGGACAACTATGGGAGCCCTAGAGATGTGCATTCAATACCCAACACAAGAAATAGGTAAACACCCTTACCTACTATTATTAAGTAAAACAGTGAGGATGGGGAGAGATATGTGCATTTCATCCCATTTCTGAAAAGAGAAGCAGTAATTACACCACTACTAAATATTTAGTGAATCCAAAGAAATCGCAAAAATCTTTCATCACACAATGTGGACAACAATAGTTTTTGCTGGTGATGTAAATACACTAAGACTGAAATCCAAAGTACAGACAGGTTTTCCTCTTTCTCTAATTGTCTGTTTATTGTCTAATATGCCTTTCCTATCTGTGCTAAAGACCATCTTTCAGGTAAAGCTGGTAGATTACCCTTATTTATCAGTGTATAAAGCACTCTGAAATTGAAGCACAGCAGCAAAGCTACAGTATATACTTTTTGTCTGTAGTGGTAGATTCATAGCATCAATTAGGAAAGTGAAATTGGCAGCAATTACTCTTAACTTCCCAATCAAGGCAATATGGGCCAATAATGTGAAACCATCAAGCTGTACAGAAAGTTGGTCTACACACAGTTCTGAAAAGAACTATCATGTCTTCCACTCTTCCAGTCTTTTGAAAGCACTTGTCATGTCTTTTTTTCATGGAGGTTATAAACTCCTAGGCAGGAATTAAGCCATTCTGTATACTGTCCACTGTTGCTGCTCCAGACAATAATTTATGCATTGAAGACCTCCACAGAATTTGTATTTTAAATTAAAATTATGTTATCAAGTGTTGATGATTGATAAATCTAGAACCATTTAACCCCTGAACACTCCCCATTCAGTGCTCCTGAAAGCACAGTGCCAGCTACTCTTGCCTAAACCAGCATTTCATTCTCTATTTCATAATCCTCATCCATGATGATCAGCCAAGCCTGATACTTAATACCTAGCTGAACAGAGTATTAAGCTGGAGACTTCAAGATCAAGCAATACACTTGACCTTTTGAATTTTGTTCCAATCAATAACTCAGAAATTGATTTTTCTCTTATTCAGTATACTCAAATGGTTTCATTAAACTGAAAGATTATGTGACCTCCCAACAAGGAAAGGCCATCAGAACCCATTCTGTAGTGTGTGTTATATAAAAGCCCTAATCAGCAACCAGTGAGTATCCGAGAATATCAAACATATCCACCACAGTTATTATACAACAATCACACTAGAAGTTGTGCTCAGAAGAAACTATGAACAGAATAGTAAACTATCGAATTTTGGACATTGTTAAATGTCTGACAGCAGATCACACAGCTGGATTTGGACTGCATGAACATACAAATTCAGCTATTACCAGTTCATTGTAGCAAGTATGTCAGAAAGTTTCCTAATCCAAATGCATTCAAGGACTTTGATACACCAGAAAGTTTCTCCCTCTCAGGTGACAACTTCCCCCAATTGCATGTTTAACCTAGAATAAATGAGGTAACAACATTACAGTGACTTAGCCATAAATGCTTTACTCCTGTAGAAGTGGTGAGGTCCAAAGGATAAAGGTGATGTCAAGGGTAGCCAAAAGGGAGAATGTGTTTTATCATAGAATCATTTAGGCTGGAAAAAGACCTTTAAGATCATTGAGTCCAACCATTAACCTAGCACTGCCCAGTCCACCACTAAACCATGTCTCTAAGCACCGTATCTACATGTCTTTTGAATACCTCCAGCAATGGTGACTCCACCAGCTACATCATGCTCTTATCTCAAACCCTCCTGCCTTCATAGTATCTGGATTTATGTTCTTCTACCCTAATCCCACAATGACCATAACCATGCACTCCCGTTTACACTAGCCACCCTCCTCTGATCCCTTGTTCAGCTGTTTGAGTCCATGACATGCCTGTTATTTACCTCAATTAAGAAAATTAAGTTTTGTAGTGTGCAGTTGTTTGGGTGCAGGCATGAGGAAGAAGGGGAATGAAAGCAACTTCAAAAAACTCTACCTAAGCCAGCAATTATTAAAACAAGTCTTTCCTGACAAGAGCATAGGGACAAGCAAATGCTTTGCAACTGAATGGAGGATAGGAACATTTCATGGTAATTTTCCCCAGTATTCATCCAAGCTCAATAGCAAACACATCTACTTTACGTCTACTTGTTTGTCTCCACAAAAATTAGAGGGGGGAAAAAAAAAAAGGCACTTTGCAAGATTTTTTTAATCTTGTATTTCTTCAAATAAATTAATCTTAGAAAATCTGAGTTAGGGTTAGCCTGGTGGAAAAACAGCATATCATAGAATCATAGAATAGTTCGGGTTGGAAAGGACCTTAAGATCATCTAGTTCCAACTCCCCTGCCATGGAAAAATAATAAACAGAAATTTTAAAAGTGCAGTTTAACAAATGCTTAATCCCAATGAATCACCAGTAAAAAGAGGAAAAAAAACCTAACAAAACAAAATTTATTGCATGGCAACGCTGAAGTGGTGGGAGTTTTATCTGACAGAGAAGAAATGAGGGAAGGAATATTAACCATTCCATGCCTTAAATCAAAGTTGGGTTTTTTTGGGGGGGCGGTGAGTTTTCTTTTCTGATTTTGGCTTAGTTTGTCTTTTTTTTTTTTTTTTATTCATTCAAAATGTGTTTTTCTGATTATAAGGCTCTGGAAGATCCCAGGTATAAAAGAGGCATATAATAATGTATACTACTTCTCAGTTTAACGTGCTATTGCCTTTTTAAATTAAGTTATAGGAATGACACAAAAATTATTTGGCCATAGACACTCAGATTTAATCTGAAAATAATATTAGCAAACCTTTTTTGGACTGGACTGGGGAAATATAAAAATTTTTTCCCAAACAATGAATACCACTTGCCCTATCCTCACTCTGTCAGTACTGTTTAAATCAACCCCAAAATGGAAAGCTCCAATCTTTCCCTAACCCCATCTATGTACTTCCACGCGGCTTCGGTAAATAATGAAACTTCCATAAATGACGAAATGCCTCCTCAGTATCACTCCTCAGTAAGACCAGTGATCTTCCTTGCCCCAACTCTTCCAAGACTTTGCTTTCTGAGCACATTTCTTAACACAGTAATATATAATTTTAATCCTCAGCACAACCCTACATTTGGCACATCCAGTCTGAGCCCAGGCACGACAGCCTGACAAAATCCCAACCTCAACTATAACTCTAAAAAATATTTTATTGAAAATAACTGTGGAGTCCTTAAGCTTCCACAGAATCAGTCAAACAATGGCTGCAGATGCTTTTATCTGGATAAAAGACAAGCATACGTTAGTGTCGCACAAAAAACCCCAAGACATGCAAAACTGGTCAGAAATTAGACCACATATTGTTAAAGTGGCAATGGTCGTTGCTTTGTGGAGGTTTGTGTATGTGCAGCAGGGAAAAGCAGAAACAGCCACAAAGTAATTTAAACTATCTAATCTCATCAGATCCTGGGACTGTAGAACCCAGAAAAAACCTAAGAGAGTATGTTTTCTGGGCTGCGGCCCTGCTGAAAAAGACTTGGAACAGTACTGACAAGGCCTAACAAAACAGCTATTTGATTCTTGCTGTGTACCAGGAAACTGGAGTTAACAAAGAAGATAATCTTTGCCTCCAACATTTACCCTTCCTCCTAAGCAAAGCTATTGGCAGAATTGTAACATTTGTCTACCTCTCACATCAAAAGGGATACCAATATAGACATAAGCCCAAACACACAACTAGAGATGTGACTCTACCCTGAGGAAGCAGATTCTTAACTTTACTTCCCAGTCCCTATACTTTCAAGAATATGTCTTGTAAAATTGCATTATGTATAAAGGGAACAGCTAATTTGAAAAATGACCAGTAAAAAACCCCTAACAACTTCAGTTTTCTAACTTTCTGTCCCAAAATATATATTTTTTTTATTTTTATATGTTTTATATATATAATTTATTTAAAAATAAATTATAATTACAATAAATCACAATAAATTATAGACACACCTAAAACATTTCTAGATATTAATCTCTAAAGATATTAATCTATTTGAACTGCCAAAGCAAACAACCCACCTATAAAATTTGCACAGATTGCAATGTTATCTATGAAAACTAATTTTCATGTTGGTCTCCATTTACTGACCTGTTTTTATATTTACCTACCTAAAAACTCATAGTCCTACATATATATGCACAATATCAATAAATTAGTTGATTAACTTTTTAATGAATCATGCTTGTATTAAAATGCTGATTAACTCAATCTGAAATTATTTATGGGAAAAATCAATGTTATTTTTTCATTGATAAAATGTGTTGGAAGTTTGGAGTCTTTTTACAAGAATATAAAACCAAATCAGGCCAGTAGGTGAAGAGGAAAACCATTTCAAGTTCAAAGAAATTTAGCAACTCTAATATTTTCAGCACATTATTAATAAAATTCCTATTTTTCTACATTCATATATGTTTAATTTAAATGAAGCATTTCAAAATTATCAGCATAAAGTACTTTAAATAAGCTGAAACAATTTTGTAGTCCTTTTGAAAATCACCTAATTAAATAAACCCTGAAACCTTGATTTTCAACACAACTTGTGATTTAAAATCACACAAATCTTGAAAACTGGTAAACAGTAGGGGTAAATTTCCTTGCCAATGTGTGAGATACACAACATAAAATCTGATGTCAATTTACTAAAACAGCAGCTCCTAGGGAAAAAAAAAAATTAATTTCTATATGAACACACAATACCATCTAAGCAGTCCAAAAGCATGTAAAGTGGGTCACGGCTGGTGCTCCCCTGGGTGAATATATCAAAATAAAACAGCTAGATAAGGAAGACGACATAAATACAGAAGAAATGTATTATTTGGCCATAGACAAATACAGACAAAAATACAGAAGAAAATCCCTCTTTTCTTCAGTCAGTAAAGAAAGCACTGAAGAACTGCTGCATAACTATTGTCTTCAAACATGGAAAGTCTGAAGCAGGAGGAGGAAAAAATCCAAACATTTCCAAGGCTAAAAATGTAAGGACTAAAAACACAGGATCATAGTGATTTTTTTAACGATGTTGCCCTTATTTACAATAAGGATTTTCAAGACTTTAGAGAGGAGAGGTTTCAGGATTTTGAGGGCAGGGGAGCACTGTATTTTAGGTCTAGAGAGCTGTTCCCAGCTTAAAGGAGGTAACAGTAAGGTAGGCTGACATACAACAGTAGAAGATACTGTCTTACAGAAAGAACGTTGGAAACATACCTTCACCTTATGAGATGGAAACCTGCATGGTCAGCAGCCATCTATAAAATCAGGGGGGTTTCTTTGTTTTTAATGGATGAAATGGCAATAGCAAAGTTCCTCATGGTTAGAAAAGGTTTGAGCCAATGAATAAAATTGATACCTTTTTATCTACCTTCTGTAACTACTTGCTGAGCTTCAAGCATATTTTAATTTCCACTTTCATCTCTTAAACAGGAAATGGATCCCAAAGAGACTGCAAGAATGCCTAAGAACAACCTTTTTAGCAATCTGGAATTCATGGTAATACCTTTTTTTTTTTTTTTTTTTTTTAATATGACCTGTTAAACTCAACAGGTTATAAATTAGCCATTAAAAATAGAAATTTACTTAACAACCTCTTCTGAATTTCTTATTAAGTATCCTATCAAACTGGCAAGAATAATTATATACCATAGACCGAGATAAAGCTATTAAATAAGGCAGTAAATATAATGCTTTGCTTTCTTTTTGTAGTAATCCCTGTTTGGCTCACCAGAAACAAAAGGTCTGAGTCACAGGAAATGCAATACAGAGGAAAGTGCACTGAATTTTCATCAATGTTATATTATCTTCAAAGACTCTTTATGTTAAATTTTTCAACCAAGATGCATGTTTCTACAATAACTTCAGTTCCTTTCCAGCTGTGTGCATAGAAGCTTTGCACTTTTGAACAGCTAAGGAAGTGAAATTCACTTGCACAACTTGCACAAAACTTTGTCTATACAGTGCTTCAATCAAATGCTGTGAGCACAGATTGACTATCTTCATAGATCATAAAATTATTTAGGTTGGAAAAAGACCTTTAACATCGAGTCCAACCGTTAACCTAGCACTGCCAATTCCACCACTAAACCATGTCCCTAAGCATCACATCTACACATCTTTTGAATAACTCTAGCAATGGTGAGTCCACCAGTTCCCTGAGCAGCCTGTCCCAATGCTTGACAACTCTTTCGGTGAAGAAATTCTTCCTAATATCCAATCTAAACCTCCCCTGGTGCAGCTTGAGGCCGTTTCCTCTTGTCCTATCGCTTCTTACTTGGAAAAAGAGACTGACACCCACCTCACTACAACCTCCTTCCAGGTAGTTGTAGAGAGCAATAAGGTCTCTTTCCTCCAGGCTGAACAACCCCAGTTCCCTCAGCCTCTCTTCATAGGACTTTAGACCTTTCACCAGCTTTGTTGCCCTTCTTTGGACATGCTCCAGCACCTCAATGTTTTCTTTCATTTAGGGGCCCAAAACTGAACACAGTGTTCCAGGTGGGGCCTCACCAGAGCTGGAAGTACAGGGAATCACTCACCTCCCTAGTCTTGCTGGCCACAGGATTTCTGATACAAGCCAGGATGCTGTTGGCCTTCTTGGCGACCTGAGTACGCTGCTGGCTCATATTCAGCTGGCTGTTGACCAACACCCCCAGGTCCTTTTCCGCTAGGCAGCTTTTCAGCCACTCCAAGCCTGTAGCATTGCATGGATGGTTGTGATCCAAGCACAGGGCCTGGCACTGAGCCTCGTTGAACCTCACACAACTGGCCTTGGCTCATCCACCCAGGTAGCCTGTCCAGATCCCTCTGCAGAGCCTTCTTACCCTCAAGCACATCAAGGCTTTACTAAGGTCTAGATAGACAAAATCCACAGCCTTTCCCTCATCCACTAACACATCACCTCGTCACAGAAGGTGATCAGGTTGGTCAAGCAGGACCTGCCTTTCACCAACCCATGCTCACTGGGCCTAATGACCTCGTTATCCTCTATGTGCTGCATGGTGACACTCAAGGTGATCCACTCCATAACCTTCACCAGTACCAAGGTCAAGCTGACGGGCCCGTAGTTTCCCAGATCCTCCTTCTGGCCTGTCTTGTAGATGGCTATCACATCTGCTAACGTCCAGCCAACCGGGACCAAACTGGTTAGCTAGGACTGCTGATAAACGATTTAAAGTGGCTCACTGAGCACTTCTGCCAGCTCTCTCAGTACCCTTGGGTGGATTCCATCCAGCCCCTTAGACTTATGTCAGAAGCATTCATTATCATTTCAGCTATGATTAAATGAGAATGACAAGTATCTTGATAAAAGGATTATCGCATTTCCATTCTAATATTTTCCAGAGCAATAACATTTTTCAACAGTCTTCAGAAATATCAAAACACATGCCTTGTCTGCTATAGCAAAATTCCTATATATAAATCTCAAACGAATATTTATTTATTTGTGCATTAGAAAGTGATTCAAATTATATTTATATCTTGATTAAAGGGAGTAGTGGGGAGAAGGAAAACCACTGAAATCACGCAAGAATGCCACTGTCACCAGGCTGTAATGAACCTGTAGACTTACAAATTGGTACCAGTACACTTCGATACATGCACAGACTCCCAGAAACTACTCACTTCAGTGTAATGTGGATGAATATGCATGACTTAAGCTGACCTTTAATTGTAGATCTAAGAAGGAGCTGAGAATAGTGAAACATGACATCCTATATTCTCCTACTACTTAGCAGAAATGAACCTTGCAAACACAAATTTTAACCAGTACCTGAGGGACTTTTCACAAGGTGGTGAGAATCTGATTATCTCAGCCTCTTTCCCTGTGGAATACTAATCCTGAATAACTGGACACAAAAGCTCTTCTCTAGAATGTCAAATAAGTTATCTGCTTCAGTTTAAAGTTAATTAAGATGCAAATTGAAGACACAATGTTACAGCATAGCTCCCTAACCCTAAATGAAGACATTCAATAGTATGAGGAATAGCTACTCATAATAGAAGAACAATTTTCATGCCAGTATGTTTAGACTAAATAGAATATACTTCTTGTGGTAACCAGAGCCAAGCAAAATTTAACTCTATACTGTTTACATGGTTCTTGACTTATGAAGGCAGTCTCCATTTAACAGACAAATTCAGACTAAGCATTCTTCACATGAAATAATTCCCTTTCTTGGGGAAGTAAAGACAATGGATGGCCAGTACAGCTGACTGGTGAATGCCAAAACCTATTTCATTACATAAGAGTAAAGACAACACTTGGGAGAGACAGCAGGACTTTTTAGTGTGTTCTCATTTATTCATTTTGTTTCTAACTCAGCAACAACTCCTTTAGATTATCTACTATAGATTCACTCCGAGACAACAGAATATTTCCATTTTGGATTTTATCAATCTTCTAAAAACATTGACTACAGCACACACAAGTAAGCCTAACACATACTCCCTAGTTCTGTAAGAGTAATTAATACTTAAATTAAAAAGGCATATATGAAATCTTAGTATAAAATATGATGGCTGAATCAGCTTGAATATCAGGAGTGAAACTATCCAAACAGTGACTCTGCAAAATATTTACTTCTGACCCTTGTTCTAATCATGTAGAGTACAAATTAGAGACAAATAGAGACACAGTCATTAATTCCACAGGGAACAAAAATTAGCAAAACATACTCCCACACATAACATAACTCCATTTAACATAACAGGAACTGTTATGTTAAATCATGAAACTTATCACTAAGTTCTTAATAATGACCTCTGACAGACATATCAAGACTATGTGCTGGAGGATACTATTGTTCTGATATACACATTCATACCTGACTCACTGATATGCCTATTCACTAGCACTCCTGGGAAGTGTTTAAATAGTATATCACTCCATATAATGATGATTAAAACTCTCCATAATTTTTAAATTCTTTTTTGTTTGAGAACATGAGAAACTCCCTAATGATTTCACAAATGGTTTCATATGTGGTTCCTACCTTTCTTGAATGGTAACAATGGAAAGAATGGGAACTGAAACAAAGCAGATTTCTTTGCTGCTGCTGACTGGTTTTGCATTAAACCATGGCAAGTAAAATAAGCCACTACTGACACGACGCTTCCAGCCAACCTCTGACAGGGAAGTAGCATACAGTACCAAGCAAATTTGCCCAGAAAGCAAAAGACAAATACTAGTGAAGGGTGGCACAGGATGCAAACCTGTAAAGCACTGAAAGCATTTACTCTTTTTTAAATATATTCTAGTACAGTGGGACATATAGGACTTCATACATTTTTACTGCAAGTGGCCTTAAGTAAAAAATGCCAGGTAAGTGGCAACGTAAGCAAAGAATACAAACATATTAAACACTTAGAAATAGAAGGACATAAAATAGCCATCAAGTACTTCCAGTAGTTGAGAAAAGAAGAGCAACAGAAGAAAGGTCACTGGCATATGTTAAAATTATATGCGGAACACTTAAGAGGCTAATTTTGCCAGACTTAAAAGGGTCAGCAACTCCTCCCTTAATCTTTGGCTGCAACTTGTTGTATTAGTTCTTGATATGATATGGGATTAAATATTTTAAAAGAGAGAGAAAAACATACGCCAATGGAGAATCCTCTCTCACTGTGAAATTGAGCAAATGAACCACATTCATTATGTGGTAATTAATACTGCCATCAGTTAAGACATTTGACTGTAAAAAAAACTGTGCTACAATGAGTAAGAATTCTCTCTTTCTCAGCGTCCCTGATTTAATTTACAACAACCTTTTCTAAGCAGAAAATCCAAGTTAGAAGTTTATCAGTACTGCGCTAATTCCCACTATGTCAGTGGTGGGTTAATGACAGAAGTAGGCTTCCAGTTCTCTCTAAAGGTACAATAACCGTTACAAGCAGATTGGACTTTGTACACGGATACAAATAACCAGAGTAGTAACTGTTACCAGAAACCTTTTCTAAAGCTGGCTTTAGCTAAAACATTTTTTTAAAATCAAAATAAAGGAGCTTTGCAAAATCAACTCTTGCAGTTCAACCGTTACAGAGCCTGGCATATTCACTCCTATGTTCCTCTTGTGATTCTGTGTTGTAAGGAAGGGTGGACTGTTAAATCCTGGTATTTACGTGAACATATGAATTATAAACTTCTTTAAAATGTTAATCTTTGGATCAGCAAGTATCTGATACAGAATACCATGTTATTTATGTAAGGAGCAAATACATTCAAGGACACTTACAGCTTTTGGAGATTCCCTCATACAGTCGTATTCTGATACAACACTGAGACTTTCATCCATTTACAAATATCTCTATTCTAACGGCATATTTCTACTTTAATTCACACAGAGAACAACATTGAAATTACTACGTCAGATAAGAGAACTAGGTCTCTTCCAGCTTTCTGTCTCACAGTGGCAAGTACTAAGTATTTTAAAGGAAACTGCAAAGATCTTCATAAGAGACTGCTCTTATTCAGTAACATGGCCATACAGTCCTCTTTTTTTTTTTTTCCCCCCTCTTAAAACCCATTAGTTACTTTCTGGCTTTCATATTGAAACATGAGACTTTTATGTCTTTTAGCTCTTACTATGTGAATTTTTTTATGCAGGCAAACAGCACCAAGGCACATCACCTTAGAAAGAATCCCACAGAAATTGTATTGTGGGGTTCAATTATCACAGTGTACTATAATATGAAATTATGCATATAGATTAAAAAAGTTAAAAAAAAAAAAAAAATCAAAGGTATATTTGGCTTCCCCTGAAAAGTTCTTCTTTGCTACTTTTCCTAGGAATTTCAAATAGAACAACATTTTGACATCACTCTATTAATGACTGTTCTGTATATTAGATTTTTACGTAGTTCTCTTAAGATTAGGGCCCCTTTTAGTCTTACATTGATATAATAAAGCACACTCTTATGAGCTCACAGTCTTACAAAGGAACATGGGAAACTGCTACAGCACTAGAAATCCCCACAGGAAGTATTTTTTTGTTAATTGTGTTAATTATACTGGTACATGACTATTCATGCTCTGGATTTCAATCAGTCAATTTGTCCAAATGACAAGTAAGTGATGACACAAACATATGCTGTAAAATCAAATCAGCAAGTCACATGATTTACATGATTTCTCTATTAGACAGAAGATTTTTCGGTCATATATTTATGACAAAAGAGGTAGCTTGTAAGAACAAGTGGATGGAGATGTGGCTGCTTCCTGTGTGTCTGAGGCAAAACGTTTGGTTTTGAAAGAGTTCGTATTTATAAGTCCTTACTGTTTTCTCCCAATCCCTGCTACCATGTAGAGGCACAGAAATGAAACTGTTGACTCAGTTGGGTTCAGCTCTTCCATGTCTCCACTATGTGGGCTGACCAGAGTCTCTACTTGGTTATCAAGTGGCAGCATTTCTTGCTTTCTAACCGTTTCCGTACACAGCTAAGCTACAAGAGAGAAAGGCGGTTTTAAGCTTCTTACCTACTTAAGAGATAGAGAATACTGGATAGGAGGATTTACAAAATGGAGAAAAAAAAAAAGGCATAAAAAAAAAAAAAAGCGTATCCCACTATTGTTGCAAGAAAGAGAAGAAAGAGTGAAAACTCCAATTCTTCTTTTCATGTCAGCTTCCTCTCTTCCTCCCTGTGCCTGCAGCACTCTTCAACATTTTGGTCAATCAGAAATTAACATTTTGCAGACATTTATTGTTTTACACTGTGATGCAACAGACAAATGCCATAATATTTGAGACCCTCTGAGTTGGTTTTCTCATTTGTTTGCTGTCCTGTTCACTGGATAAAAGACACACAGTTTTAATAAACAGTAGCGTATACTGTCACAGAAACAAAAATAGATTTGCAGTAACCAAGATTTTTGTTCTGAAATTACTTACATTGGAGTCTGTTGCATTTCTGCAAAACATTTAAATATGCTGGGGTTTGGGTGCATGTTTATTTTTTTATTTAATCACATTTAATTTAAGACAATTTTCTTTGGTAGGCATGGCCTGAAAAGATGAGCTAATATGTCATTTAAATCACATACATTTTTTTCAGAGCTCTGGTTGCCAGACACACCAATGGGAAAAGAATAAGAAGGATGGCAAATACAGAATGGAATAGCCAAAATGTACCTGCAACAATCCAAATTTTGTATTTTACTTTTTTTAAACCAGAAAGTTGTGGTCCATCATTATTGGGCACGGATGAGTGACCTCTGTGATGTAGAAGCAGATTACAGTCTGGGTAACTAACCAAGACTGTCAGCATAATTAAGATTCTGAGCTTTCTCAGGAGCAGCAGCTACTAAAGCTGGAGTATCTAAAAACTGCTGTAGCTTGCTTAATTGAAAAAGACTTGATCGAATTATTAAAAGCTAAAAAAAAACCCTGAAACTTTTGATTAAAAAGAGAACAAACATCTTTTTTTTTTTTTTTCTTTTTGTGCAGGAAAATGCCAGAAAATGGAATTAGGCTGAAGCCAGGGAAGGAAGTGACTAAACACGCAACTGTAACCATTTGGAATAAATCATTTTTATGCTAGTCACAGTATGAATGAACATAATTATATGCTTCTTAACTTTGTTCATGTTTTCTCTTTTAGCTGCAAATCTGCTCAACTGTCATGTTTAGTTTTCTCTTCAAAATGTTACTAATGCTATATAATAACACATCACTCTGCCTGTCTTTGGATTTGAAATCATAGTCTCAGAATACCACACTTGGGCCCAAGCATGAGTCCTAACAGAGGTAAGCTAGAATGTGTTTTTCCCTGTAGAGCTGTTCATGCATAAGCAAGTGAAAGAAGAAAATGGAAATTATTTTAGAATATTTCAACAGGTCAAATGAAATCAAACTATTCTGCATTCTTTCATTGCTTACACCTGTATTACTGTTTGCACTGAAGAGCAGTAAGTCTAGGGAGTACAAGAATAATTGTCTTATCTACTAATCTAGGTCTGATCCTAAGAAATGCTGTGTATATATACCTTTTATTTCAACTAGCTGAAAAATGTTAGCAACCTGTCCCAAATTTTACATGGAAAATTACAGGCAGTATTCAGCAGATTTCAAAATAGTTTTCAAAATGGTACTCTTGTAACATCAAAAAAGGTACTGCAGTGAACAGAAGTTGACAAGCTTATTAATCAAAGATCTAAGATAATTTTGCATTTTTTAAAAAAAGCCTGTTTTCCTATATTTAACAATGATGTTGTCCTCACATGGAACTTTGCTACTTCGTCATTCTAGATCAAAAAAAGTGCATCAAAATAAATTATACCAATAGCAAGTAATGAGAGCAACAACAGATATGGAATAACTTGTGTTGGAAGTCCAAAAAGTAACAGATGGCTTAAGATGGAAAAGACATATGTTTGAAAGTAACTAGTGTCAAACAAAAAGCGAAGCAAGTCATCTATTATGCTGATCAACTTATAGGATAATTAAATGTCACTACCCCTTCTCTCATAAGTGGAGATACTAATACCAAAAGAAAATTAGAGTAAAAGCTGAAATTTGGAAAGCAAGTCATAAGGTTTTTAATGTATTTTGATATGATGTGGATGTCATGACTTTCCCCTGATGAAAGTTCTTGCCAGTTGCATCCCTCCAGCAGTCAAAGAGCCACAGCAGCCAACAGATATTCCCATGCTGACCTGATAGAATAACTCTATAGCTTCAGCATATAGTGAGATACCGAGGCAGTTTCATTTGGAAAACCAAGGAGCAATTAATTAAATGCGTAATAGGGAAAGTCTGAAATTTCTGAGAACACATGTGACCATGCACTGTACAGCTGAGCAACTGACAAATATTTGTTCCTCAGAGAAGTATACATAGGGTAGGAGATAACAAGGAGAAGCTTTAGGCAAAGGCATGAAGGCAGAGAGAACAGCTGAGGAGGAAAGGCTAGCCCTGAGGTTTTTAGCGACACATCAACATTGAAGACTGCAAAGGTCTAGAATTTGGTGGAAAATAAAACACTGTCAAAGTGGCCATATTACTGACACTACTACCGCCTCATTAGTCCTCAGTCAAATGTTCCTGTTCTTACCAGTAAGACAGGACATGCTCAGAACTCCCTCCTTTCCCTCTGGCCAGAACAGACACTGTCAGGATTATTCCACGCCCCCCCTCCCCAACAAAGTGTCTTTCTGTCAGAAAATGTGTATTTATATAAGTCTTCTATTGAAACATACCCTTTTAAAGGAACACTTCACTGGAGGATGCCTCTAGTTTTCCAATTCATTCTTCAAGGAAGAAAAAGTATTTTTGTGCATGCATATGCTCCACCAACCCATAGTTAAATTGCTCATAACACTAGTTCTAGGTAGACTATCAGATAGAGCCAAATATTCCAATATCCTGAACAACCCCATGGTTTTCTCCCCAGTCTTACTGAAAAACCAAAGACCTACACTCCTCCATTTTGCTGCTCATCAACCTGACCATCACTGGCAAGCAATTTACTCTTCAGCCAATGAGAGCTTGGAGCAGCCTGTGATATCAAATGGAGGCTCAAGGGCCACACAGGTGCATGTTCTGAAACCAGCTGCTCTCCATCCCCTCTGATTCTTCACATGGCAGCACAGGGCTTCTCCAGGGATGTCACATTGCTGGGACCAGGTTGCAACTCTGTTTGAATTCAGTTACACAATGCCTCCAGCCTGATGTCACAGCCATTAGATAGTTCTCCATGAACAAAACTTTTCTAGAAGAAGTCCACATTAATCTGGCTCCCCAGGGAGTAAGTTCATTACCTTTGCCATCTATCACAGTCTGCCATTGATGCATATGCAGAATTGTTATAGCAAAGTAGAAGTCAGATACCCCTAGGAGAACAAATCACATACTTTATAGACGAGCATACTTTATGGTGACATCTAAGGGTTTCTGAATAGTTTAGGCTACGTAAACACCATATGAGCTGCCTGGACAATAAGCCAGTAGGCACACTTCCAGCAATGGCATCCTGGCCCATGAAAGAGTGGGAAGCATTCACAACAATCCTGGGTATATTCTAACCTAATCTTCACAGGGATTACAGGCAGATCACAAGCAGAGGCCACTAAGACTGCCTTTCATTTTGCACCTACACACCTCCAGGGCATTTATGGCATCATTCATGCTCTGCAGGTTGAAGCTAGCACTATATGTAAGATGTAACTAATTTAGTTTACTTCAGTGATGATCATTTGCTTTCTGCTGCTTCTACTCATATTCACCTTTCACCAAGATGCTGGAGGACAAGCCCCCAAACGAATCAACACTAAATCCACTGAAACATAAGCGGCACCTACCAGTTTCAGAGAGGAAGTGAAATGATAGCTTTACATCCCACGCAGTCGTGTCTCCAGAGGGTGAGAGTGAAGCACAGGCTGCTTGCCTTCAAACAGCTTCAAAATCATAGGACAAAAAGTCAGTCAGGAACAGCTGAGCGCCCAATGCCTCATTAAGGATACAGGAGTTATAATAGGAGCCAAAAGACGTAGCCACTGGATGCCATGAACAAAGGTTGCAGGCTTATATGCAACATTATCTACCCTGGGACAGCTTAAAGACACCTGTGACCTAACCACAATGCACAGATTTAAACAAAACTGTACAGCTGGAGAAGTTTCTTTATTCAACAGTGTGTAACTGTGCATGAGGAAGGCGATAGCCTGTGTTGCCCTGTGAAGAAGCACAGCACTAAAAAGATCCTCTGGGTATACAGAAACTGACAGATGTGTCCCTCATGTCCTCTACAAGCAATCGGACGTTAAGGGGTTTACTGCCTCTGAAAAAGGGGGCATGGCTCCTATTCAGCTTCAGATATTACTTCAGCTTATCACAGAATTCGTAACATGGGATCCTTTCAGAGGCAAGGGGAAGCCTTCCAAAGCTAATTGCTCCTAGCAGGAGAGCAAGGGGATATTTTCATTTATCCATCTACCACTTTAGCACCATGGTCCTTTAGCTCAGTACTGACAAACTGCTGGGATAAGACCCTCCCTACTCTTAGTCCTCTTTCCCTGTTTCTTCAGAGCATTTTCTGTTGCCTCAATTTCCCTCGCCTGCATGTTCCTTGAACCTGGCTTTCCCACACTTCCCTTCCCTTATATTTGCCTTTAGCAAACCCTGCATCTTGAGTTTCCTCTCTGTCTTCCCACACTCTGATATTTACACTGGAACTTACACTCCCCCAGCTCTAATCTGATCCTCATGGAACAGCAGGTTCATTTAATCACTGGCTCAAAAATTGCAAACACATTTTATTAGACTTATCTACTCCTAATGATACAGTAGCACACTACAGTACCATTTAGAACCAACTACTATTGCTAACCCAGCTGACTCCTGGTTTCTTTATTGTGAAATAAAGTCAAGCAAAAGACATATGTTGTCACTTCATAAACCAAAAAGAACACAGTGCAGCACTTGTTAACTATGGTTCTCCAAAGGAATGTGCAATTACACCCATAAAGGCACTCCTAGACCCAGGAGCTCTATCTGTGAACAGAAAAATGCTGTATCCAGAAGTCGAAATTCTGAAGTTTGTGCATTAACACCATAATGCGCTGTGGCTAGAAAATCCCACTAGCATCTCATAACTGCGGGTTCCTTATGCTTTGGGAAGTTTACATCTCTTCCCTGCACCCCTCATCCCCATTCTACTGGAGCCTGATCATTCTGTCACTCCCCTTTTTCAAATGTACTTAGCAAACTGATGTACCTGGTCATTACAGGTGCTTTCTCATAACTCTGAAAATTGCAAGATTTGCTGTTTCCCCTTTCTTCTTCAAAATGTTTAAATTCCAAACTAGCTCTGTGGAGGAACAGTCTTTCACAGTGAATATCATCTTTTGATTCACCTTCTACTATTCCGGCTGCAGTGCATGTTAAGCTTTCCATAGGGAAGTTGCATCTAGGTACAGAGACCGCAGCCACAATGAATGGAAAAAGAAAATATACTAGAATTTAACTACATAAGCAAAACCAAAATCAATCATGAAATTAAATTAAAGCAAATTACTACAAAATCAGATAATAGTGAAATCCATCTAGAACAATTTCCATGCAGAAAACCTGTTGAAAGTTTAGTACCAAGAAGAAAATCTAGGCTATCACTACCTTGGGACAGTGCACCGTTTCGAAACAACTTTGAGTTTTATTTGTCCGTCATTCTGATAAAGAAAACAATGTATTCATCACAGGCTTCACCCAACGCATCATTTTTCATCTGCATAAATGTTAAGACATATTTAGCTACACATTTCTTGAAGTATTTTCTGATGTATGCCATTTTCCCCCCTAAGAAAGCCCCAAAAACCAAGTTGGAATGATCATGGAGGCATACAACTCAAAACTAATAAGCTTCACCGATTCTGTGGCATCTCAATTTATGTCTAAGGCTGAAATCCCAAAACATAAACTGTGTGCAAGAATACACACAAACTCACACGGAGTACAAGTTAAATTCATACCAAGCCTCAACAGACTCCTGCATTTTAGGCACTCAGGAGTTGTCGTATTAGTTCTAATGAAAACTAGCTCATCAATAAGAGAAGTTAACCACTTTGGCCTCAATTTCTTTCTTCTTGGTTACATGAGTTACATGGTAATGCAACAGGGTTGCACAGCTATATAAGGTGGGGTTGATACAAGGCAAAGATTAAACAACTTACAAAAGTTATCTAAAATGCAGCTTTAACATAATTCTCTATTTTTCATAGTTTATAATATGGCTGGACTGGTCTGAAATTTTGTACGAAATGTTTCCTACTGGGCACAGCTTTATTTCCACAATCTGAAAAGAATCCATTCAGCTGTGTGAAGATACAGAAATGTAATTTTCAAAACCTGTTTATCAGACACTGGCACTTTTCCTGCTTGTGTAATTCAAAAAGGATCTCGGTAAAGAAAATTCAATTTGGCAATCCATTAACATAGATTTGATGCTCTCTCTGTTCATCTCTTGATGTTTCACCCCTTTCAGAAAAATGAAAATAACTCATGCTAAAAGAGTGGCTGTTCCCTCTTATTTGTCCAGTATTATATTGGCAATTATTAAAACCCTGGAAAAGCTGCTGAAGCTCTGCTGACTCATGGTGGCAGAGAAGTTACTTGATAACTCCACATGAAGATGGAGAAGGTAGAGAAGACAAAATAGGAAAAGTCAGAGAATAGACAAAGTTTGGGCAGAAGGCACAAACTAAGCTGGTATATTGAGTAGCACCAACTCTTAAGGAGAAAGAATTTGGATGTTATCTGAAGCTTTACATGCTGTGTTTGAACCAGGTGAAGATGCAGACCTAATTTCATGCCATCTAAGTTTAGGAACCTAATTGAGCCAAGTCAATAAAGAGTTTTACTTCTCACAGGCATCCTCTACTGTCAACAGAGGAAGAGCGGCAGTTCTAAGAAGCAAATTGGCTTACTAAAGGTCTGAATTGTCTTCTGAAACCGCCAATTCTGCTCCATCAAGTACAGAGAGACCCCAAAGCAGTGATGGAAAACCTATAACAAGTGGACCAGGACGGACATGTGACACTGCTGTCAGCAGAACAGCTCTCCACACTATCACAGCTCCCAGTGCAGTGTGCAGTTTGTTGTTGGCTCCTCAACCTTACAGACAGATCAAAGAGCCAGAAAGAAGCTGTAGTAGAGAATGAAAGATGGTGACAGTGACAGAGATTAATGGAGTTAACTCTTTCCATCTCCACAGATCTGACCCAATCGGGAGAATTTTCACAGGATGTGCCTTGATGCAGGTATGAATTTCTGACTCACATGAAAGATGTTTACATGTCTTACCCAGGGGTGACAGTGCTCCTAACTTAGGCATTACAGGTAGGTGCGTTAATACTGGTGGGATTACTTTAAGCCTGAAGTCATTCACAGACTAAGTACCAAGCAATGCTGGCATTTTAATGTGTGGAAAATTTCAGGTTTCACCTCATTTTAAGTTCTATGCTCACAGCAGTGAATAATAAGGGAAAAGTCAAAGCACATTACTCCAAGGGGTAAGGATTCTGCCTCAGAAAGGAAAAGCAGTTCTCAGAGCTGTCTGGTTGCATTTGAGAGACTGTAATCTGCACTCGTCTTTTAACGAGCAGCACACTTCTCTTCAGGCTCTAGCCTATTCTTGCACAACAAAGAGCCATGATTTTATACTTCCCCACCATCATCTCTGATCACATATTTCTTGGTGAAGGAGGACTGCCAGCATGGTGCATTTGCTGTAATGCCATCTTACCTTTGCTCTACACAGACAAGAGGATGTGTCCTTTCTCTACTGCATGCAGGAAAGAAGGGAAGAGTAAGGAAAGAGAAGGCAGCTCTTTATGTGATGTTTAAGGACTGCCCAGAGTCACACATCTAAAAAAACCCTCTGCATATTGTACCTTCACATAAAATCCTGTACACATCATAAGTTATAGTAAAAACAATACACCTAATTAAGGTACTACACCAAGCTGCTTAGTCCCTATATTGTAAGGGTTATGGAAGCCTGTGTTTGAAGTGTTAGTGTTGTGGAACGAAGTGACAGCAAGTTGGGAAATAAATGAGCACAATATTCCCTTCTAACCTCCTGGCACTGTGCCTTTTAACAGAGAAGAAAAAAGCAAAAAGGCAAAATGTCAGCTCCAAAACATTTTTCATGTTGTAAAATACAGTGTCGCCACAGAAACACTTGATAAGAGACACACTGAGAGGGCTGATACTTCACTAAAAAATAGTGAGTTATTGCAAAAAGGTCATGTGGACACATCGAATGCAGTAAGGAAAAAAAGAAAAAAAAAATCCACAACAACCCTTAGGAGTGAAAATTTCTACCTATGTCCTACCAATGTCATGTTAGCCCTTCAGACAAAAGTCTCGGCAGTGCATGCTGAGCTATTAAGTTCAAGGATGCAAAACAGCTTTCACAAACAGCAGAAGAGACTGAGGATTTGGATCTTTCAGCACACCTCACTAGTTTACCTCGATGCTGCCCATTCTGCTTCTATTAGTCACTGTGAACAATCACTCTTCCCAGCAGAGCTTACTCATTTGCAGGATAAAAGGAAGGCATTTCTGCACATGCCCATAATATTCTTCACCACTGGGGGCAGCTTTACATAAGACTGCATTTGCCGAAACCAAAGCAACAGTCGGACGGAGCTTTCAGAATGACAGTATGCAGAAGTGAGCAGAGCTTGTTCGTTGTACGGGCTTATCCTACCTTCTATGCTACAAAGCAGCTTCCTAGCCGGACCGGGTACTAAGTAAGGGAACTGCTGTGCTATGGAATACAGATGTGCGAATTCAGATAGCTAAATGGTGCTTGGAGGAATTTAACATGCTTTCCTATAAAATGGTATTTTAAAAGCCAGGTTCCTGACTAAAGATGCAAAAACGTAATATCCATGAAGATCCTATTACCTAGGAAGAATTTGACATTTTGCTGCGAATGCTGTGTTGGGATTGATTTATTCTTGGAGTATTCTACATGGCTGGCAAAGAATAATGTTCCAAAATCGGTCCATCTCCCAAGGGGTCCAATTTTTCTTCCCGGGTGTCAGCGAGCCCTGACTCACTACAGTGCAGCTGACAGGGGCTGCCATGCTTGTGGCACACTAAGCAAAAAACAAAAGACCTAAGGACGACCTTTGAACAACACAAAGGATGGGTATGTTTTTCATGTTCTTTTTTTAATGTATAGTTCATAGTCACTGCATAGCCTGTGCTTTAATTACTCCATAGACTTACCTTGATATGATTTGTTATTACAGTTAAATTGATTAGGGATTACATCTTTTACCCAGCTGTTTTTCAGTATTTATATAAAGGTATTCTTTTTAAAAAAACTGAGTAAAGAAAGCAATGTGAAAAGTGGTTGAGTCGAGCTAGGGATTTTTAAATGATTGTTGAAATAAAAGATTTTAGCATGATTGAAAGAAATGACTGATGTGTGGGGGGATAACTTTTCTAAGTTGTTTTTATTTCCAGGTTTCAATGTAATTAGGCTACTGAGCGGATCAGCTGTAGCTCTGGTAATAGCCCCTACTGTATTACTGACAATGCTTTCTTCTGCTGAACGAGGATGCCCTAAGGGCTGTAGGTGTGAAGGCAAAATGGTATATTGTGAATCTCAGAAATTGCAGGAGATTCCCTCAAGTATATCTGCTGGTTGTTTAGGTTTGTCCCTTCGATATAACAGCCTCCAAAAACTAAAATACAATCAATTTAAAGGTCTTAATCAACTCACCTGGCTCTATTTAGACCATAACCACATCAGCAATATTGACGAAAATGCTTTCAGTGGAATACGCAGACTAAAAGAGTTGATCTTGAGTTCCAACAGAATCTCCTATTTTCTTAATAATACCTTCAGACCTGTGACAAATCTCCGGAATTTGGATCTGTCATACAATCAGCTGCAGTCTCTGGGATCTGAACAGTTCAGGGGCTTAAGGAAGCTGCTGAGTTTACATTTGCGGTCCAATTCCCTAAGAACCATCCCTGTTCGAATATTTCAAGATTGTAGAAACCTTGAACTGTTGGACCTGGGTTATAATCGCATCCGAAGTTTAGCGAGGAATGTCTTTGCAGGCATGATTAGACTGAAAGAGCTGCATCTGGAGCACAATCAATTTTCTAAGCTCAACCTGGCACTTTTTCCAAGGCTAGTCAGCCTTCAAAACCTTTATTTACAGTGGAATAAAATCAGTGTGATAGGACAAACTATGTCCTGGACCTGGAGCTCATTACAAAGACTTGATTTATCTGGCAATGAAATAGAAGCTTTCAGTGGACCTAGTGTTTTTCAGTGTGTGCCCAATTTACAGCGCCTCAACCTGGATTCAAACAAGCTCACGTTTATTGGTCAAGAAATTTTGGATTCTTGGATATCCCTCAATGACATCAGCCTTACTGGGAATATATGGGAATGCAGCAGAAACATTTGCTCCCTGGTAAACTGGCTTAAAAGTTTTAAAGGGCTGAGGGAAAATACAATTATTTGTGCCAGCCCCAAAGAGCTGCAAGGGGTGAATGTTATCGATGCAGTGAAAAACTACAGCATCTGTGGCAAAAGTACTACAGAAAGGTTTGAACTAGCACGAGCTCTCCCAAAGCCAACGTTTAAACCAAAACTCACCAGGCCTAAACATGACAGCAAGCCCCCTCTGCCCCCAACTATTGGAGCCACTGAATCCAGCTCCGAACCTGAGCACGACACAGAACATATCTCCTTCCATAAAATCATAGCAGGCAGCGTAGCCCTTTTCTTGTCTGTGCTTGTGATCCTGCTGGTAATCTATGTGTCATGGAAGCGCTACCCAGCCAGTATGAAGCAGCTGCAGCAGCGATCCCTCATGCGAAGGCACAGGAAAAAGAAAAGACAGTCACTGAAGCAAATGACTCCAAGCACACAGGAATTTTATGTAGATTACAAACCTACCAACACTGAAACCAGTGAGATGCTGCTGAATGGAACAGGACCCTGCACGTATAACAAATCAGGCTCCAGGGAATGTGAGGTATGAACCATTGTGATAAAAGAGCTTTTAAAAGCTGGGAAATAGTGGTGCTTTATTGAACTCTAGGGACTATAAAGGGAACGTTTTTCTCACTTTTCTGGCACAGCTCTTCCATGTCTCTCTTTTGTACATTCATAATACTGGTCATTTTACTCTCATACATAATCAGCTCATTGAAATTTAAATACCGCAATCAATGTGAAGCCTGAGCTCTGGTTTAATACAATACCTATTGTACACAGCCTCTCCTGATTTCATTAAAGTCTCTCTTGTTTTTAAATAGAAAACTTCTTTCATAAGTAATCCACTGCACCTGCAGCGACTGTGCCTCTATGTAGGGAGAAAAATTACAACAATGGGGGGGGTGGTGATCAAGCTCAGTTGTCCCCCTTTCCCACCTCCTTCCCCCCAACCCCAGCCTTTGCTCTGAAACTCACTTTTTGAAACAAGACAAAACTAAAGACCCAGGTACTGTAGCATCATATGAATACTGAGTTGTCTGAGGAAAGAGACGGTGCAGGAGCAGCTCTGAAAGGATGTCTGATTTCTGCCCAACACAAGCTGTAACAAAAAGCCAGTGGAGAGTTAAAGCACTGTCTTAGGACATGAGGTATCACACCAAAAAGAAAGCAGACGAAACCTAGACTTAATAAAAATTTTAAAATAAAATAACTGCATTATAATACAGTGTTTTTAGGGCTGATAACAATTAATTGAAACCTGTTTATGCGACTTCATATAAAAGGTGCTAGTGTTTACCCCCTACATCCAGTTGCCTTTCAGAAAGCAGTCAAAAGGCATTCATTAAATGAGGAGTAGAAATTCCTTATTGATGCAATTAGAGGAACTCAAATGTGCAGCAGCAAAAGCAAGACCACTTCCTGCACACATTTGTTTCAGTGCTCATTAGAAATTCTCTTTTCAAGACTGTCAAAGACATTTATGTAGCTGAGGAAACCATTCAATCTGTCATTTTCTTCTATTTCTTTTTATTTGCTGGGCTGAGCTTTTTAGGGTTTCGTGATGTGTTTTGCACACTGTCCCTCTAATAACTAAATAAAGCTTCATTACTTACAAAGCCAAACAGCGTACATTTTAGAAATACTACAACTGCAAAGGGCTTTCAGAGAAAATTGGGTGCTCACCGAGCTGAGTGCATCCAAAAATCCTTAAAGAAATCAGTGACAAATTATTTTTCTCTCTAGCAAAACCCCAACAACATTACAGGATTCACAGATGTTCATCTTTAATGCGTAGTCATTCATCAGTAACTGTCAAAAATACAGATTTATAGCACAGCTACTCCCTGCCCTCCCTTTCCTGAAGTCATGTACTTGTGTTGGCTGCAGAAGAATATAACATCCCTCAGATTTCCAAATAAATTATACCTCTTATTTTGACTATCAGGAAAGGGATAGGGAGTGAGGGGGGGGGGTGTGTGTGTGTGTATGTTTCATTCCTGAAATAATACAGTGGCACCTATATAGAAGCAACTCAGTAATTTCATTATCTCTATTTTGTAACTTGATTTGACTTAGTAAACTGCATGTCTTCCACCACTTGGGAGGGAATGTTTCTACAAAGCAGTTTCACTGCAGCAGATTAGAAAAAGCAAAACCTTCGCAAAATGTTTTCCTAAATTTTTACTGGAAAAAACCTAATCACAGACAATCCCCTTGAAATATGCTAGATACCATGAAAACAAAGCTAGATCTCTTGAAAAGAACTAATACATTTAAGGGGGGTTGTTTTGGTTTTTTCATATAATGAAACCGTTCTCATTTTCAAGGACCATAGTGAAGAAATAGCTGAGAGTAGAAGCTTGAGACTGTACTGAACCCTGCAACACTGAGACCCTGTTTTACTGAGTACGAAGATGATCCCACACTATTAATAATGCAAATGCTTAAGATGCTTTCACAGTACTGAGCAGGCTGTGATTTTTAACTTGAGTTGTACCTTGAAAGTTGCTATTAAGAAGCCAACACACATCAAATTATCTTTCCTCTTATAGGATTCAGTTTTCTACCAGCAGGTCTTGGTTATCTCTGTACTGAAGGACTATTTTGCTGTAAACTTTGTGCTAAGAACCATCTCCATACTTCTACAGGCTTTAATCTCTGCAGTCGTGACTAATATCAGGCACAGTCAAAACAAGAAAGATTTGGACCAAAACATACATACATTATATATACATACATACATATATATATAAAAATAACAGAAAATTTTTATATTTAGTTTTGGGAGGGCTAACTGCAATCAGAAAACAATTTCATACTATTAAGTTAGAATTTTTGCTATTTGAAAACATTCAATACATCTTCTAAAACTAGTTACTGGAGTGTGATTGTGAATGAGTTGTATGTAACTGAGTTTGACTTTATATGCTTTCTTCTATGTTTCTTTAATGCCTTGTCCTGACCATAACAATACTCAGAAGGAGCCAATCCATAACCTCCTACAGAAAAGAATACCTGTAAAATTATCACTAGCTCCCTTTGAAAAATATTTAATTATGAGCATGAAAAAGAAAATAAAGCCAGTATGTCATTAATCATAGATGGATAACAAAAATAACAATGAAAATCCAGCATGTCTATATTCAAGCACAGACATGCACAGGTCAACTAATTTATTTATTGCCTGAAAAACTACAGATTCACTTTTCATGAATTTCCAAACACATACCAAACACAGATGAATGTATAATTGCTGCTATAGTCACTGATAATGAAACCACTGCCTACACAACAAAAAAGATGCCCAGTATAACTTTGAACCTTCTTGCACAGACTGAGGCCTGGGAGCTGAGTTTTTTAATCCCACTCTAGTGGCTATTGCTTAGAAAACAGTTTAAACCCACTTCATAGCATGATAATATACATTACAAACCCCACGCTTTCATCTGTGCAAAGACTACATGAACTAAGCTAAACTTGGTCTCACCACTGTCACATTAAACACTATAGAAGAGACTTGTTTTGCGTGGCTAGGTCACCAGAGTCACAAATTCTAATAATCTTGTAGGGAACAACCTGATCTTAGCTGAGCAACATTCAGTCCCTGTGAAAGGCTGCCCCTTTCCTGAATACAAAGTGTTAAAGCCTCAAGGATTCCAAAGAAGAAATTTCTCCTTTGCTTCTCTCCAGTTTGGGCAGCAGTTACGTAGAATTCTGATCCCACTTTTTTCAGGGCTTGGATATTTTAGACTGCTCTCACAAAACTCTTAAAACCTTGCTGGAGTGATGTCAAGGAATCCTCAGAGGATGCACCAGAGCTATCATGGCCCCTAGAAACCCCTAAACCTTTAGGCATTTAGGCACCAACTTGAGGAAGGAGATGTGACTGAGTGCCTCTAATGACCTGGCTGTCCTTTAATGGATCTGGTGCTGCCTACATATTCCAAGTTTAGGAGAGCAACAATGCATTTTGAAGGTGTCTGGGGTTTGTTATGTTGTTTTGGGGTTTTTATGCTTGGGGGGTTTTGGGGTTTTTGGTTTTGTATTTAGTTTGTGGTGGGGGGTTTGTTTGTTTGTTTGTTTTTTATTTGTGTGTGTATGTTGTTTTGGATTGTTTATTTGGTTTTTTTTTTAATCAACTTTTATTCTGTTCTGGGGCTACCACTTGAAGACCAGAGCTTCTCAAGCCACGGACAAAGTGCAGTTACTCTTCCATGCCTGTTTTCATTTTCATTGGTTTTGCAGTCTACATTTATTTAAACAACATTAAGACAAATGTTAGTTGGAATCACCATACAAAACTGTTCCATTTTAGTGTGGCACCCCAAAAATCTTAAGATAAATCAGGACTTCCTCTGCTAGACACTGTACAAACACCTTTCAACAATCTCTTACATTAAATGTTTTTATCGTATATTGAGAAGACAGACAGAAGATGGCAAATAAACATGACAGATTTGAGGTAATCTGCTCAAGACCACACATCAGTTGAATACTGGGAATATAACCCAGTCTCCTCACACCAAGACATCCTTCTAGCCAGTGGACTACTTGGCCTCTCAAATAAACAGCTTAGCTCCTGGAATATTCAAGGGGTATTTCAGAATAATAAACCACACAGAAGGCAGGTCTTCGGGAAAAGAAAATAACTAACATACCAAGCAAATTCAAGGAGACTGGTAATGTTCATTCACTGTGTTGAGATTACGTCTAGCAATTGCAGAGTAAGAGAATAATAATGAGAACAAGTGGCTTGAGTATAATAAATGCAAGCTTCTCTGCTGGCTGGTAGGTTTTCATTACTCATTATCTGCACTTACACAGTCATCACAGCTTAAGGT
The DNA here is from genome assembly GCF_004027225.2 of Strigops habroptila. Lineage (NCBI taxonomy): Eukaryota > Metazoa > Chordata > Aves > Psittaciformes > Psittacidae > Strigops > Strigops habroptila. The sequence continues at coordinate 36,273,934 of NC_044281.2, forward strand.
TTGGCAATGCTCTTTTTTTTATTATTATGAAATAGTGAACCTTGATATAAAATGCAATTTCAAGATGAACATAAATGTACAATATTCCTGCAAACACAACTAGAAATTTTCAGTTTGCTGCAAGCTAATGGTCTTTGCTGTCAGCCACTCAACTCTAGATAAATATTCTCTCAGATGAATTTTTGTGGTACAATAGTGACATCCAGCGGGTAGTTAGCTTAATCACAGGTATCTATTGTCTAGATCAATTCACACACAGATAGATGTGTTTGCTCTTACTCTGCATTCTTCTGTATCATATGGTAATAAAAAAAATCCTTTCAGCATACATTCAACTGTATCCATGTATAGGAGTTATAACTTGAATGCAGTGAATAAGTGGAGAAAATAAGAGTAGATGAATGCTAGCAAGAAATAGTCTATCTATCTAGCGTGTAAGTCACTATTGTCAGTAAAAGGCAAGAAACATGTAAGTGAGCAAGGACAGGAGCTGTAACAAATTTGTGGCCACTGATTTAGAACTTATTACTTAAAAAACACCATTAAGTAACTTTAAGACACTACAAAGTAAACTCAGACTACATACAACTCATTCAACTTCCTAACAGCGAAAAGAAAAAAAAAGGAAAAAAATTTTGTTTATTTTTACAGTAATGAGAGAAAGATATTATTAAACATTAAAAGGTAGGGCACCTACCACCTGGGAACAAGTTAAAGTAACAGCTTCATCTCAAAAACACACAATGGACAAATGAGACAAGAAGCAAATGATGGAAGATTAAATTCACAAGCAATAATAAACCCAAACAAGGGGAAACTCACCAGGAACATAAATATGCAGTCCATTTGCTTGGGGAAAGGTTCCTTGCAGCAACCTCTGGTATGTTTTGCAGTACCTGCTTTAGCCTCTTAGAGTAACTCTATGCCAATGTTACTGGCAGTAATTTTAAACCAGAGTGAATAACGTAAGAATGAAATCAGGATTACAGCTCTATTGATAACAGACAGATTTCACTGCCCTTAAGAAGACGCACAAGAACTCATTTCACTCTGCACTGAATGGAATACAGTTGTATTTCTAATTTCTTATTTACTTAGGTGTGTTTGGAGGTCACCTATCTGTCCATGATACGTAGCTTTGATTTTTATTCCTAGCTAGGCTTTCTAGAATGGGTGTTCTTACAGTGGTACAGTATGGGATTTTGATGTGATTCTCAGGGTTACAGCCAAACTATTTCTTGGCATAATGGTGAATGGAACACAATAAGGTGCAAAAGTGGTAAGAAGTGAGTGAGCTATGAACAGATCACCAAGGAGGTCATAAAGTAATAAAGGAGTTTATTCAAGAGAGTTGGGGATGGCTAGTTGATGGCCAACATTTTACTTACCAGAGAAACTACAAATCTCATTGAGAATGAGCACAAACATCATAAAAGCAATAATCAAAAGATTTTCAAGTAGGCAGAATCTTTTATATGACCAACCCACCACAGAAATCACATCTCCCTATAATCTCTGTCTTGCTTGTATCATGACTATCACAACCACAAGCATTAGCATCCTAATGCAAGAATAAGCATTGTTTACTGAGAAGGGTCAAAGGGGCAGTTAATCCCTATTTATTAAATTTTTTATTTCTAAACAGCTTTATGAAACTTACTGACGTTATTACAAGAAATATTTTATATTAATGGGAAAAATCACAAGTTTAAGATTCTTCACTACTGAAATCAACCAAACTCTTTAGCAAAACGAAATGTTTCATTCTTTACTTACAGTTTCTTACTGTTTCTCAAAACTCTTTTGCTTGCCATGAAGAAACTGAATGACTGGAGATGTAATCTTGAAAGAGTTCTCCAAAAAGCCTTCACATGTGTCATCTGAACCACTAAAACTGTTCCCTCCTGTGTTACTGTGTGACTAATACATTGGCCATGTTTCACAGCTTACATTCCTGACTATATGTTAAATTTCTATTACTTCAGTAGCATTACTAGCAGTAGCACTGAGATCATGTAGGACTTCATAATTACAGTTCAACCTTGCAAATTCTCAGTGTTCTGTGGCAGCCAGCCTCATCATAAGCACATACGAAAATAAAACATCCTAATTACTCATCTATTTACACTCCAAACAAAGATGTAAATGCATTACAAGGTTTATTGCTTCGCTAGACCACTGAGAAAATCATATGCCCAGTTCTGTGTGCAAATCCTTTTCTTCTTCAACCTAACAAAACATTTAACTAGCTAGGTCTCTCAGGAAGCTAATTGCTTAATGCTGACAGAAAAAAAACCTCAACATGTTGGTATTGACAGCAGCCTGCAGAAGTTGTCATCATGAACTCAGCCTTTATTAGTTATTCTCACTTGAAATCCATCAGTACCTCCTACACTTGTCATGTATTATACCTGCACTACATCCTGCACTATCCTGATGTACGAGCATATTAAAACTTTGCATTTTTATGGGCACCTCTATTCATGGGCATAACTATACTGAGCAATGGAAAAGAGAAAAGACTCAGGAAAAAGGGCTGCATATAGCTTACAGTGCTAGTAAAAAGTTAGGGTGGATTACTCAGCTTTTCCAGAAGTTAAACAACTAGATTTAAAGGAGATAAAATCACATTCTAAAGCAAAACTGGAATGCTAAATAAATGTTTGTGCATTTCTTAGAAGTATTTTAAACATCTATTTTTTAAAAACTACTACTGTCTGGTTCTGGGCATCTTTAAACATCAAACAAAACTTTTCTCTAACTTTTATTTCTCACCTAACTTAATGACAGGGAGAAAATAAACTTCTTAGAAGACACGTTTTTCTCAAACTGTGGGACTGAGCTGATATGGGAATAATCAAAATATATTTCAACTTACTATTTTGTTGTTTCTTCTATGTATATTTGCAGTATCTGTAGGAATAATATGATACTGCTAACTGGTAAGATGTACAATGCTCTAGCTGAGTACATTCTCCTGGCATGTATTTTGTGCTTCATAACAAACAATAAGTTGTGTTGTTGGGTCTTCAATGTGCCCTTTATGCGCAGGAACAACTTACTGGATGCCTGAATACCAGTTCTTTAACTAGTTTCTATAATAATTGGTGCTGTAGAACTCATGATTCTGATTTTAAATCGGGCACTTGCATTTTCCACTTCCTTAAAGGCTGCAAAACTCACAAATCAATTTCAAAATAATGTAATGAGATTACCATCCCCTTCCCGGTTCAGCTGTAACTCAGGTGAGAAAACACGCACAAAACATTCAAAGGTACAAAACAAGATCTGCATTGAAAGCTGGACATCCTAATTGCCTTTTTAATTCTTCCCTTCATTGCCCTCAAGATTAAAAATAGCTGTAGATGAAGGAAACGTGAAGACTGAACATGTGTTTTGCTAGAGTGTGGATAATAAGCCATAATAGTACATTAGTCATGCAATCTCTGAGCCACTGAAAATACAACCATCACAAACAGATTTGTTATTCCAAAGTGCAGTCTTTATATATTCTAGCATACACATTGTTTCTTGTTTGCTGCTTTTTTTGTTTGTTTTGGTTTTGTTGTTGTTTGGTTTTTTTTAACACATGCAGAAACATCTATTTGGCTTGTGGTAAGTTGTGTAAAAGCTGCAGATGATGAAAGTATAAAAACGAATACAGTTTACAAAAGGTAAACTGGAGTAAAACTGAAAAACACATTAGACTTCATCTTAATTAGTGTTCTGTTACTAATTTTTCAGTTCTCTATAGATTATCCTCTTATTTTAAAACAGACTACAGGAAAGATTTTCAAAGCTGCAACACCCAATTGTGGCAGAAGATTATCTCCTCTCCCTTTCTCCCCAGACTCTGAAATTCAAACAAGACTGTTTGTAAGGTCTAAAAAGTGTTCTGACCAGCTTCATGAAGCTAGTCTAAAAAACACCTAGTCTAAAAAAGTACCTTCCCAGAGACTTCGGCAAGTTTTTTTTTTGCAAGTGAGAAGAAGCACTTTTGCCTCAGTGATGTGCAAATACATCATATTAACATTGGGTGGGATGCATATTGGAAAGGGTATATACTGGAAATTGCCTTCTGACCTACTACAAAAGAGACTGATGCTAATTCCAGGCACACAGTTAAAATTAACTGACCACAGAAAAATAGTTATCTATGGTTCGGTTTAAAAACCAGCTACAGATTCTGAAGTCTGGTTTTTTTAACCAGATGAGTTTATTCCCCACATTCCTCACTAATAACAGTCATAGTAATCTTATACAAAAATATTTAGCCAAAGTTTGAGATAGGGATCATCTTTCCCTCTTAAAAAAAAAAAAAAACAAAAAAAACAAATAATCATTCCAGCACATCAGACTTTTGTTAACAGCACACTATTACTTGTAATATAACACTTTCATGTCAAAGTTTTAGCCTTCCAGCGATCTCTAATACGAGTCATATCCTCAGAACTGCGCAGGCTTCATTCTACGCTGCTTCATACCAGCCAGCTTCTCCTGAAATGCACTGTACTATCCAGAATACATATGCACTGCACATAATAGCAATTTCCAACTCAAAAATTAATTTCATGTGCTATTACACCTGTGACTCACAGTGTAATATACTTACTACCCACCTTCCAAGAAAGGATTGCAACAGACAGGGATGGAAACCCTTCAGTGGTAACTTTTCCTAAGGCTAACTGTACCTATCAGAAACAGTCTTGTATTTGAGGGACGAAATGTTTGGTTTTCCCCACTTGCATTTATCCTTAACAACAGCTTCCAGGCTACACTACTGATACAAAATGTGGGACTGCAGGAAAAACTACCAGTATTATTATATGGGTTCATAAGCTCCAATTACTAGCCAGTAGCTTCATTAAAGAACAGATTTACTTCATATTTCATTTTTACAGCATATTTCTATTCATCCCTAGTGACACTGGCAAGACAAAAATAGTTTCACATTTTTCTTAGTGAATAAGTCACAATCACAGAGAACATGGGAGGAAAAATGCTAACATTCCAAATCAGAATCTTTATACCTTCCACATTTTGCGTAAGTGGCTTCCTATTTTTAAAATACATATGTCAAAAATAAACTATTTGCCACAAGGGAAGCAATAAACTGCGAGGCAGTCTGTACCTAATTGCCAGTAACCACATTCTTTTCACTGAGAGTTTCAACTTATAGCCAGTGTTTATTTTACAGCTTAAGGAAACCTGCAGTACACAGCTCTGGTGTCTCAACAGTCTCTTACTTTTTTATTAACTTTTGCATATGACCTTTCTTAGGACAGACCTTGAAATATTTTAAAGTGAGAAATCATTGCCTATCAGGCTGAGCAGAAGGCAGTAACACTGTAGGTGTAAAAGTGAGAAACTGAGTGTGAATGGTATGCAGTTGCCTTTAGTTTGCATATACTAAAGCTCAGCAGTACTCATGGAGGTTTGTTTTTATGAAAGCTCAATAAAGGCACAGTAACTTAAACAATTATGCATAATTCCCTGCTACCCAAATAATACAGGTTTGCTGTAGCCATTGCATACAATAGTGAGTTCTGATGTGTAAGAGATCTCTTGTAGCAGTATAAACCAATTTGAAATCATAATATAATAGAATGCATTCTCAAATCTGAAAGCATGCTGCATTTGGACTGTAACAGTATCACAAATTAAAAATGCCTATATATCAGTAATAATAATAATAATAAAATGCATTTTTCCAAAGCCACAGAACTAATGCTTTGGCTTCATGTATAAACTGACATGGCAAATTCTAAATTTAATAAAGCCAATTTCTTTTAAAGCTTCATCACACTAATTACATCCATAGAGTGTGTAAAATACATTCTGTCAGCTAGGAACAGAGGACTTCAATTAAATGTAAATCCTTATTCAGCACTTTAAGCTGTTAATGGCTGAAACTCATTAATGAGATGATGAAAAGAAAATGCTCCTACATACAGACTTTGTAGTAGGAATTTAATACAAGCACTCATTATTTCCACCTAGTTCATATACTTAAGAAAATGTCCCACATTTATGTCAACACTCCAATATGAAAAGAGAAAGATACCAAAATAAACTTGTTCGTGAATGTACTTGTATACATATTTGGGGCTTGACAGTCATTTCCAAGAGAGATGACCTTCTTCCCTAACCAAGAGGCCTTCCAGAATAGCCAGTAGGATGCTCTAACCAGCTGTGATCTGCTGTTGATTCAAATTTAAGACACATTCTGTGCAGTGCTTGCTACAGCTATTTGATAACTTCTGTGCACAGTCCCAGCAGTTCATCTGAAAAAGTATACCATGTTCCCAAATCTTTCCTCAGCCATTCAGCAGCATGGGTATCTAAAACTGACAACAAAGTTCACCTGGCAGGTACCAAAATTCTGCCTCAGAATCAAAATAGAAAAGTCTGTCTTTTCAGTTGTATGGTTGATAAGGTCATAACTAGGGGAAACTGGGAGGCAGGTATTACAGGCTAATGTCCCGCATTTTAACTTTCCAAATCAGTAATATGAACACTAATGGCAGACTGCACAACATGCCTAGGCTCATAAATTTTTATATCATTTTGGATACATCCTCTATTTTAATTAGTTTGGTAAAGCGGTGGAAAGAGGTTTACAGAACTACAGGTGAACAACTACATGGACAAGGGGAAGCATGACTGTCAGAAAAACATAGCCCTGTTCTACAAAACTTGCAAATATCACTTCAATTTAGCAACATCGGGATTTACAAATGTTTGTCCTAGTTGTAGACCACAGGATTTTCTGTATGTGCTTAGAACCTTCAGGAATGTTACTGAAGGGATTTCCCAGTTGCAGGACTCCCCTAGATGAAGCTTACTTCTCGTAGAATAGAAAGGAAAAGTATAATTATATTGATTTCTTTTTCATGTTTCTGTCTCCCACCCCACACCCTTTCTTTCCTCCAGTCTGGGCTCCTCTTTTGATTATCTATTTCCCAGAAACAAAAAGAGAATCCAAGGGCCACACAGAAGTGTACTGCGTGCCCTTGAATTTCTACTAAGTCTACCAAGTTCTGCCCCTGCAAAGCCGTGTTTACAAACAAGCGCAGTTCCAACAGCAAGCAAACTTTCAGCACCAAAGCAGCATTACAGACATTTTCACAACAGTTTTAAATTACTTCCCTCAGTGGAGAAGACTCATTGATCAAATAACAAGTAAAATGAGATACAGTGAAGTGACTCATACTCAAATACTAACAACAACAAAAAAAAAAAAAGGCTGTAGGTATTTGTACCTTCTGCAGGAACCCTATCCTATCAGTTTTAAGTGAAAATTAACATAATGTTCAAAAACTGTTACGTATGGGAAAAAGAAGTTATCTCAAATTACGGGCCTTGCTGTAACACTATGATTAGTTACAAAGAATTTAATTTTTCCTATCAGTGCTTTATTAGGGCACTGTATGGATGTGACAGGACATGTCCCTGTACAAAAAGGAAACAGAGTTGCCTAAGGTTAATTCCACTCTAGCTTAATTATTAATCTCTCCCAAATGCTTTTTTTTTTTCTTTAATGTACATAAAAAGGCCTTTGCAAATAGAAGTCCTCTGTTTACCGACAGGATAGTTTTCAAGGCAGATAGCTCTGCTGCAGTATATAGACAACATTTCTTCAGCTGATCTGGTTAATTAAAATGCACGGTTATAACAAGCTCTGTTAGAACTGCAGCTGAATAACCCATGATCCCTTTTTTCTCAGTACTGCAGAACACTTTGCATCTATTTAATAGGGCTGTTTTCAGGATTTAATCAAAGATTTCCAATCTACACTCTGGAACAAGTCATCGTTCCCTTTTCAAAAGGTTTCAAATAAAAGACTGATTTTTACAGACATCCCTTCTGAATATCTGTAGCCTGTGTCCCTTACCTACACCTTACTTAATTTAATGCTTGTTTTATACAATTTAACACTTCCTCTTCCACTTCTCTGTATCCTTAACACAAAGAAAAAACAAACACCACTATGACATGATCCTTCCAGCAAAAATCTGTAAGTGCAATTTTGTTGAATGAGTTTAAGAGAACATATTAACAGCCTTGAAGGGGGATGGTAACTGGGAGAACTGCAAAAGCTGATAGAAAACCTGTGCCAGGCAGTTGATGGATCAGGACTGAAAGTGGAAATCCACCTGATATGTAGCATTTGCTAACACACTGCAGTGGTGCTGCATGCTAATATATGTAAGAGAAAGAAGAAGGGGATTTCAAAGGAATATTAACTTTGAAGATGTATAGGCATTAAATTGTTTGGTAAACAGCCTGGAAAAAAGGCTCAAAGTCAACCACTTAAAACTAGTGGACACTTGAAAACACAGCCCCTCCCTATTTCTGTTTATATATTGTAAAAATCACTGTCATAATTACAAGGCTCATTCAATCAATAATGGTAAAAAATGTGGACACCTGAAAATTAAATATCTTCAGTTCGATTTTAATTCTGACTATATCTGACTCAGTTCCTTCAAGTGTTGGATCAGTTGGTCATTCACCCAGAGCTAATGTGGATCATTTGTGACAGTATTCTGAAACAATCCTCTATTTCAAATCTCTAACTCAAGATCTCTAGTCAAATACCTTGACTGGGTTGGCCAGTTGGCATCTTTCCCAAGCAGTACTTGAAGTCTCCAGTAAGTTGACGTGGTTCTGTATCCTTCAGAGAAAGATTCTATATTTGGCTGCATCTGCTTTAAATTCAGCTGTCCAATGAGCCTACCAAAAACGACGAGAAAGCAGCTGTTCTCTGAAACATATTTTCCTTTCTAATGGGCAAATTCAAGTAGACCTCTCTGGTGCAGACTGCAAAAGGGTCCCTGATTGGCAAGACTATACTCATTGGGCATTCAGAGTGGTCTGATTACCTTTGCAAATAACTTTATGTTCTTTTTATGCCACTGAAGCAACACAGATCAGTGAGAAATCACTGCACATCCCTCTTCTGCTGGTTTCATTCTATTTAAGAGTTTGTTTAATGGACAAAACAGTGCACTGTCAGGGTCTTCTACAGCAGCATTAGCTTTCTCAGTTTAACAGTCAGCTCCGTATATGTTATATTTTAGGAAGTGCTGTTTTGCTTGACAGTAGTAACACTATAAGAACAATATATAACAGCAACAGCCTTATGCTTTCCTATTCTATTAACGTTCCAGAAATCAAGGCTTGCAGAACCTGTGGGAAAGAAGCCAATGACCATTAACCTCCACTTTATTTTAAGCTTTTATAATTTTAGGAGTTCAATTTCAGGCTTGCAGCCTTCAAGCTGCACAATTGAGACTGAAGTAAAATACAGCAAAGAAGCAAACGTGTGGCACAAGTTAAAAAAGCTCCTTTCCTGAGACGCCTTGGTCATTTCCCCCAGCCATAATGCAAAATTCATCTGAAAGTCTTTAACGTATTTTTCCCTACTTGGAATAAATGTGATACAGTTTCAATTTCAAATAGATGAGGGAGAGAGATTTCCAAATCTTCACTAAGAATCCTGTGAAATCGCCACTAACTTTGCACCGCAGATGCTAGCCTGCTTTTGTAAGAAATGCCTCCTGGTTTGATTAGGAGCTGGTTCAGTAAGTCCCCAGACCTCCCCAAGAAGTTATGTTGAATAGGCAACACCTGACTATCTTTTAAACCCTGAATTTCTTGTCAGTGGACTGGTTGAACCAGGGCTGGAGAGACGACTAGGACAGCAAACTCATCTCTTAATTTTTGCCATCCATATGAATCCAGCACAAAATTCTACTGCTATTAAAAAGCAGGAAACCACTCTTGTACCCTCATTCTCTCCTCTTCTTCAAATCAGATTGGTCCACTGGAACTCAAGACAAGTTAAGAGTTTTCCAAAGGATAGGTGTCCCACAAAACTCAAAGACGGAGCTTATTAAGAATGCACTTGCAGAAGGACTTTTTCGGTATGGTTACCCATAAAGCTGAAAGGGTGTTTCTGAAAGTTTAACCTTTATAACTAATTCATACAGTAAAGCATCCCAAAAGGCTAGCTGAATTTTACAGAAGACTGTCATATGCTGTGGTTTTTAAATCACCAGTATGAAAGTAGGACAGTGGTATCATGCTGACAAGATGCCTTAGTATTTAACAGTTTCCTCACTAAAAAAGCATGACTTGTGGTGGCTACAACAAATTCACTCTTCTCAGTGTCAGCTTTTCAGCACAGCCATTGGGAGGGAGAAGGAAAGAGGGAGAAGCAGCCTAACATACCACCTTTCCTTCTGAACACAACACACAGCAGTCGAAGTGTGCCCTTTCCATAGCATCCCTACACTTCTGTACAGCACAAGGACCAGGCTGGAGCAGCTGAAACATTATGCTACTGTTGTTGAGGAGCAGAACCAGAAACCATCAATGGTCTACACTTAGATCTTCACAGACATGCATTATACTAAGGAGACATGCAACATTATTCCTGTTAAAATTCCTATTAAATCTGCAGAATTACTCAGTTTAAGATTTACAAAATTGTGATGACTGTACAGGGTGCAAGGGAAACCAGCACTACAATGAAAAGATGATTTAATCATAAACAGCCCTTTTTGCATTCTATTTTTCAGAGGCTTGATTGATTAAATAATATTCATTAGCTCCTATTACACACAAAAGCTGTAGGACAGGGCAAGAAGGCTAATCTGTTCAGTGGAAAGGAAAATGGCACTATTGATTCTTCATGCCTCCTAGAAATCAGGGTCGGGGGGTTCAGGCCATCTTGACCTGCAGATGAAAAACAGCTGGTAATATCTGTGTCATGTCCCAAATCCTCCTCAGGGGGAAGAATCTAGAGCTACCACACACACTGTAAAAAGGGCTGTTTTTTCCTTTGAGTTTTATGGGCTGATTGCTTTCAGTAATGGATTCTGTACATCTTTTATATCACCGTCTTTCCTGTTCTTAATACTCCAGGTGGGAAGGCCTGGCAACAGATGCAGGCAGTATTCTGACATGCTGCACTGTGCTGCCGCAGGGGAATCAGGCTACTGCCCATGAGCCTACTATTCCTCCCAAACCAAACAAGGTCACAAAACACCAAATTATTTTCACTTTTCCAGTTCAAGTCAGTCCCCCAGTGAGCCAAATATCTGTTGTGTTCTTCATCTGTCAACCTTCATATTTATGTTTTGGAAAGCTAACAGATAAGGACATAAAGATTTTTTCTAAATTATAACCTCAACAAGAAGACTAAAACTCTTTTGGTTTGCTTCTTTCCTTGGTGCATGCAGAAATAAAACTCATCAATCATCTGGCAAGTATTTTTCTTATTTGGAGTTTTAGTATCAAATATTAAAAAAACCCACGAATTTTCCATTCTAATTTTGCAGGAATTTCAAACTGAAAATAAACAGCTCATCAAGTCAGGTATCAATTAATAAATTAAAATTATAACATTCCTACCAATCTGCTTCATAATAGAATTAATTACATGTAATTAGAAATAGATGTTACTCCTTAAAGTAATCTTAACAACAAAAATATTGAAGCATCTTTCATTAGAGTCTTAAAATATTTTACAAGACATCATTAATGCCATTTATAAAGAAGAGACACCTGATGTGGTTTTCTTACAGGCTATGTTAGCACTGAAGCAGATGCTCAGCCTCCCATCGCCAGTCCCCAGCTATGACCATTAGATCTGTGTGACTGTCTTTTCCACACAACTCAGGGCAACTTTGTTTAATCAAACCAGAGTGGATTTCAATTTCTGTTTATACTTTAAAACCGGTATTCAAATCAATGTTGTACTTGGGAAAAAGGCTAGTCCTCACTGCATTTTAAGAACTTTTTCAGTGACCTCTTTGTGAGATGGGTGGGAAGAACATCCATCACACAGAGTGATAGGTGCCTCACAACCATCAGAGCAACTTCATAGGTTTTTCCCAAAGGCAGGTATGCTCTAAATCTCAGATGTGCCAAACAGCTTTAACTGTGCAAGGGAGTATGGATATCCTAATCTGTGTAGCTCTTAGCTGCAGTTCAGGAAACCCTAATGAGAATTGCCTTCACTCCAACATACATGGTAAAAATCGTATCTTCATCTCTGCTATTGTCTAGCTCTTACTTCAGCAGCAGTGGTGATGATATTTTTGCTTGTCTGATTAATGTAATCTCATTTTATACAATTAAAATTACATATCATTCCCTCTACATCCTTACTCCATTTTTAAAAGCTTATTCATTAATATTATTTTATCATTTTCTTACTCACAAAGAAAGTGGAAATTGGGTAGGAGAAAAGTCAGATGAAGTGAGAGTGAAGGACAATGACGCAGCAAGTGAGCAACCCCAGAAACTACCATCTGAATTTAGAAAGGTACAGATTTTTTTAAATTAAGATATAACTTTAATCCCATAATAGCACACTTTCACAAGTGTTGTTTGAAGATGTATAGCTGTCAACCCATAAAATAAAATTACTCAGAGCTTATAATTATGACAGAAAACATGTAGGCCTGTTATGGTTTGGCAGGCTTTCCTTGTACATTGACAAAAATAAAAGAGATGATGGTGGCCTAAGAACTTCAGGGAAATATATGCTTGACAGCAGAACAACACTGCATTGGAAAGTACTGTATGTCTTCCAATAAAACGAACAAGCTAGAACAGGCTAAATATTCATTCCAGCAATTATGACCACCATAATAAATCCAGACTTTCAGATTTTTTAGTTTTAAAAGACTCATTCCACTTTGTGAATTATGGCTACTCTTTCTAAAGTGGCTCATGATCCAATTGCTTAGAGATTCATGTACAGTCAGATTATTGCAAAATTATTATTGAGAATGCCTATTCAGATGAATGCTTTCTATACATTGAGCAAATTACTAAAATCAGACTTTGTATTTATCATGTAGTAATAATAAATTTTTTTTTTTTTTTGTTAACAACAATGGAAATAACTTTGTATTTATAGTTCCACACGAAATTCAGTTTCATTGCTAAACTCTATATATTGATTTCTACTATCTGTCATGCCCAACTTGACTTAGCAAGAGCATGTTATAATTTCCAAAGGTCCAGGTTTACTGTTAAAAAACAACCATTTTGATCCTAGTATTTATATTAGTGCCAACAAGTAGCATTGAAACACAACTGTTTATGATAAACTAATGAAATCCAACTTAAAGACAAGCAGTGATCTATCCTAGCAGAGTCAGGCTTCAAGGAACATACTACCCCACCCTCTACAGCAGTAGCAGCTCAGGACAGCTCTCCTGCATTCATAAAAGGGGTCCAGCTACACCCTGCCAAATGCTGCTTTTCTTCATCCCTCCCTGTAAATCACGATGGCAAGTGAGGAGGGTGTATAAATTGTCTTTTACAAGTTGAAAATTCTGATCCAACTTCTGTTGACCACATTAGCATTACAAAGGAGTTGGAATACTAATGAGATTATGCACTCAGAAACAAACAAACAAATATCAACATGAAAATTGTTTTCTTTAATTCCATTGTGACTCTCTTCAAAAAGCTCAGATCATGATGTCACATGATGCAATAATCTACCTTAAATTCAGGGATACATTTGCAGAAGCACAGACAACTGCAATACCTCATAAGATGAAGGAATTTATATATACTGCATTTAACTATTTGTGCTTCCTCCAAAGCTGAGAGCATCACAATTACACTAGGAAGTGTCATACTAGACTCACCTAGATAGCGCTCTGTGAGTAACCTGTGTCTAACAGGTATAAGCATATATTTACAAACAAAAATAATAGACAAGCTACAACAGTTAGAGAAAAAGATGTTACTGTCTTAGTCCTTAACATATTATTCCTTCAGATATATGGATTGCACATCATACTTTTTAAATAACATACTTGTAAGTCTTCTCATTATACATTCAGAAATGAAATCTTTTTATTCATAAATTCTATTGAAACTTTAACATCACTGAGTTCTGGCAGAAAGTTCTACAGATAAATTACACACTGTGAATAAGAATATTTTAATACGCCATTATTAAATCAATTGCCTATCCCTTGAATCAAATGCTTCTAAACATTTCACTCGACAAGTTCCAAACCATTTCTGTTTCAGCTAATCTTTGATAATACATAAGTAGAATGGAACATAGACTCAAGAGAAAAGGTGAAATATTTACAGAGGCATTTATGAATTTTCCCTGTATTTCCTAGTCTATCTGTACTCTGAACAAGCCTTTTGAACAGTCCAGAAGGACACAACATACTCTTTTTTTCACTGCTAACATTTTGCTTAAATACTAACAAGAGATGTTTATAGTTCAAATTATTCCTACCATTGCCCACAGGTGTTATTTTACATTTATCAATTAATTTTGCTTGGTATGGTAATGCTCATTCATCAAGCTTTGTTGATTTCTAGAAGGTCCTGGTTGCATTTCCTAGATTTGACAGACTTAAACAAATGTATATTATCTGGACATTTTACTATTTTCCCTTTCACAGAGACTACTACATGAGTCTCAACTGAATACCTGAGTGCTCCCTCCTGTTAGATTTTTGCCATGTGGAAAACTGACACAATTCCTTCTCTTTGTTTTCCGTCTCCAGCTACTTTCTACCCCAGAAGAGTACTTCCCCTTTCACCTCACAAATATTTAGTTTTCTAAATGGCCTCTTACGAGGAACCCTAGCAAAGGTTTTCTGAGAATACAAATAAATTCTGTCAATGTGCTCTTCTTTACCCTGTCAGACAGTACTGATCAGCTGTTGTGCTAAAGCTGTTCTAGAAAGAAGAAAAAAATAAATAAAAAAATTCCTGGTTTGGTGCTACTTTTGAGCACATAAGGCAGCAGTAATTAGCCCCATTTACCACTACCACTTGACATGACATTTAGGAGAATGATAAAAAGCAGCTATGTGCAATATTTCAAGTATCTACTGTACCACCCCCTGGGAAACACATAAGAAGGACTTTCCAGCAGTGGTTCTGAACTTTTCTCTTTGGTGAATTCAGGTCAAATCCCTAATGTTACCTTTAATTTTTTTGTTTTCTGATTTAATTACGCTTAGCACTAGTTTCCAACAGGATGTCCTTATGTTAGGCTAGACATACTACAAACCAGTAAGGCTTAACAGAGTGTAAAGATACAGCTGTTATTTTCATTCATACACACCGGATTAAATCTAGAAAAGTTTATTACACAGCTATCATTCTGTAGCAAGAATTCAGTCAACAGTTCTTTCACTTCCCCTTTGGAAATCAGTGAGATGAATATAAAAATCAAGACTTATTATGTTAAAAACTTCCATTCAGTAATGGGTGTGGAATTAAATTTCATTAGAGTCTTATTGATATACAATGCAAAAGTATGTAAATGACGAAAATTAAAATCTATCTATTTTATGGTTCGCAAATAGAAGTGTATGTAATACTAGACAAAAATAGCATGCAAGTTTACAAGCATAGCCAATGTTCAGATAAAGGCATATTTACTTCAAGTAATGCCTGTTATTCTAATAATCAATGCATGAACGCCTCCATATCAGATTAAAAAGAGACAAAAAATAACATTATACAAATTACTTATTTATAAAACACACATATGAGATCAGTCACATTTTTGGCTAGCCTATTAAAATACCATCTTACAAAAACTACTACTGTCTCATCTGAGGTATTTTTCTCTAAGAAGATAATTTGCCCCCTTTATGCCACAAATATAGAACACCATAAACACATTCTAAGTAAACATATTTTTATACATCTTGCATATATAAAAACAGGAGCCACTGCTTATTAATGCCAATAATTAAATACCATCAAATGATATCACCAGATATCTTCATGGCACGATAATTCAAACAGTTTCTTCTTTTAAATGCTAATCCACATAAAAAGATACATGCCTCTGTGCTTCTAGCTAGGCTACCAAATCCTCACACAAGCACCTTAACTTCTATTCCAGAGGCAGATTACTGGTGTGAGGTATATGGAAGAGGAAAGGACCACACCGAACTCCACAGGAGCAAACTCGATCCCTACATTATGAACAAAGTATCTTATTATCCATCCATCTAAATTAGACACAGTATAATCATAGTGGTGTGAATGGCCCTGCTTAATGTATAAAATTGAATGAGGTGATGGATGTTCTCATTTGGATGACTACTTTAATAGGTGTGGTTTTTAAGATTCAAGTCTCCACCATCAATTTCTCTTTAGGTGACTAAAACAGAGTTGTAAAAGTTCAGCCCTGGCTTGAACATTGTTCATATATATTTTCCCTTCATAGTTCTATATAGCATTCATTTTTAATGCACTTCAAATATTTGTAGATATGGGCATACCTTTTCAAACTACAAAGCCATTATTATAATGCACCTGTTCAGAGAGAAGCTTCAGAAAACTAGCTGTCTTGTGCAAAAGTAGAAACACTGCAATTTTCATAGTCGATAAAAGGCAGACCTTTATTTACAAAAATCCAGAGCAATATCTATCTTGCAGGTGCCAACAAGGCAGGGTTTATTTTCTCTTTTTGTAACTAATTTAAGCAAACAAAATTTAAATGAAAAAAAGCTTGCAACTAGGTTACAGAAATGTCAACGTAATATGGAATATTGTTAGTTCATCTGCCTGCTACTACCAGATCAAGATTAGATCTATTTGTCCTAATGTTATTCTTACAGCCTCATAGAAAGTTAAATATTCTCTCATCTCTGTAATAAATCAGCTGTTCTCTGACTGCATGTTAAATATTACGTACTTGTAAAACATTGCCATATGAGTCCAAAATTTGCCGTGGTTCAAAATCCTATTTCATTACATATTTACATCTCATTGCAAAAAAACAAACAAACAAACAAACAAAGGCCAACAAAAAACCCCCAACCAAAAACCAACCAACAAACAAACAAACAAAAAAACCACTAAACAAACCCACTAAGGATTTTCTTGCATTCTTATCTCCTTGATACATTATTGCCAATAATTTTTAAGATTATTTTAGGAAATTATTTGGTGACATTTCTAGAGCAAAGCAGTATGGAAGAAATTTAATCCTAATTGTCTGGGGTCTTATTCTTCACTAGCCAGTGTGCATAATGACACAAACATTCTCTTTTCTGACTAAAAATACTGAAGCTCTCACTTGTATCACTTGCCTTGTATTTCTAAAGTGAAATTGGAACAGTATCGAAAAGTTTATCAAATTCTATCAACAAGCAGCATTTTTCACAGTGTCCCACAGACTTCTACAGATTTCAGGGCAAGTCTTCAGCATCAGCATCTGCAACTATGCTCACGAAAAACATATTAACTAAGGCTGACTCAGGAATGAATTTAAGCAGCTGACTGAAACTTCATTAATTTGAGTCATCTGCCTCCATAAACATAAATCCATAACAAAGCAGGGAAACTCATCAGTCCACCTGCAAAATTCATCTGAGTATTGAGATTTTGTAAAAGAAGGAGAGGATCCCCAGGGAAAGATACATGCATCGTGTGACTTTATGTCTCCTTCCCCCAATCTGTCCACAGACAAAAGGACAGAAAACACATCAGCCAAAGTCAAACATGAAACAGCAAGAGCACTTCTCAGAAGAGATAGAAAATAAAAGAAAAAGAAAACGAACATATATGCGTTTCTACACAAATGCTCGGAATGTTAGAAAACAGATAGGTAAACTAGAACACCTACTTTTAAGTATGTTTTGAAGCATGTCAAACATTTGGAAGAAAGAGATCAATTATCATTACATTACTACCTGGACATAAAGGATAAAGAAAAGATGCAAAAACTCATGTAAATAGAGGAATCATTATAAGAAATCATATTACAAATACCTTAGAATCAAATCAGAGCTTGGTAAAATGCAGCAGTGAATACAGAGAATCTCTATAAAATTTAAAGTCCACATCCAAATACAGGAAAAACATATTATTAAGGGCAATCTTCTCTCTGTCATTCAGCAACAGCGATCCAGTCACGCCCAGAGAAATTAGAATAATAGCTAGCACAGGAAAACCAGCAATAATGGTAGGTCTTAGTTATCTCAGACATGCTGTTACACCAAACTTAATCTGCAGATTGTACTTCATGGAGTGGCTAGACAGGGAACCCACTAAAGAAAACCAGCTTATGACACAAACATCAGCAATGTCAAGGACTTAGAATCATAGAATCGTAAGGGTTGGAAAGGACCTTAAGATCATCTAGTTCCAACCCCCCTGCCATGGGCAGGGACACCTTGCCCTAAACCACGTGGCTCAAGGCTCTGTCCAACCTGGCCTTGAACACTGCCAGGGATGGAGCATCCACAACCTCCCTGGGCAACCCATTCCAGTGCTTCACCACCCTCACTGTAAAGAACTTCTTCCTTATATCTAGTCTAAACTTCCCCTGTTTAAGTTTGAACCCATTACCCCTTGTCCTACCACTAGAGTCCCTAAGGAAGAGTCCCTCCACAGCATCCTTGTAGACCCCCTTCAGATACTGGAAGGCTGCTATGAGATCTCCACGCAGCCTTCTCTTTTCCAGGCTGAACAGCCCCAACTCTCTCAGCCTGTCTTCATATGGGAGGTGCTCCAGCCCTCTTATCATCCTTGTGGCCCTCCTCTGGACTCGCTCCAACAGCTCCATGTCCTTTTTATGTTGAGGACACCAGAACTGTACACAGTACTCCAAGTGAGGTCTCACGAGAGCAGAGTAGAGGGGCAGGATCACCTCCTTCGACCTGCTGGTCACGCTTCTTTTGATGCAGCCCAGGATACGGTTGGCTTTCTGGGCTGCAAGCGCACACTGCCGGCTCATGTTAAGCTTCTCGTCAACCAACACCCCCAAGTCCTTCTCTGCAGGGCTGCTCTGAATCTCTTCTCTGCCCAGCCTGTAGCAGTGCCTGGGATTGCCCCTACCCAGGTGTAGGACCTTACACTTCACTGAGAATGACTAACAAGATGACCCTCTGTAAGAAGCACCTGAATATATTTAGATTCAAAATATCCACAGTAGACAGGAGCCCAAAAAAATACACTTCATTTTAAAAAGGTGATCTAAGTAAATACGAAAGCTTATTAAAAGAAAACAAAATACCAAAAGGTATACTGGCAAGTATATGAAGGTTACGTATGCATAGCATAGTAGACCAAAACTGAAAAGGCACTTTAATGCAGAATAAATGGAAAAAGTAAACTGTAAGAACTCATCAGGACCAGCCAGAATTCACTCACAAATACAAAAGAAATTCAAGTTAAAATAAGTAAACTAATCACTGTGGCATGCAACCTAATGCTTTGAAACTACATCAGTGTTAAAAGAACAGAAGACAGCACAAGTGACAGTTTCTCATGAAGAAGCCTTCAACACAAGGACCAGTACACACAGTGTCCATGTAATGTGAATGGTATGTAGGAGCAATAATAAATAACTAAAGTAATAGGCAAATGGACAAATACTGTGTCTCGACAAAGGGTTAAGGACACTTTTGTAAAAAACTTCACACCTATTGAATTAATTCAAAGCTATTGAAACTTTATGCAGCACTCTGATAACACCTGGGAGAGCTTTACAACTAGTTCTTAATTTAAAATCTAGAAACCTATTAAAATTATATCCATGGTGGAGCAACTGACTTGTAAAATGTAAAATCAAAATTGTCACACATGCAGAATAAAACCCAGCTTTCTAGACTCTCAATCCCACATATCTCAACTGAGATTTTCAAAGGTTAACAGAATTGGGCACCTATGGGTACTTTAAATACCAGAATTTAACAGTTTTCAACATGATTCTGTGACAAAGTTAGCTCCATCCATTCCACTAACAACTATACTTCCAACTCACTTCTTGTTATTTCAAGGTAAAATTAATTCCTGGAGTGGTATTATTTTGCTGCTTGAACACTATAATTATACAAATCCCAAGCTGCTACTGAAGTTTAAAATAGACACATTGTTTTGCTTTCACCATCACTGTTCTCCTACCTTCAAAATTCTCTCAGCCCTTATTCATCACACTCCAATAGGTATTCGATAGTGGACAAAACGGCAGACACCTAACAAAAACATACTTTAAAAGTTTATATTGAGAACGACAGCCAGCAAAGATCAACTCAGTCTCTTCCTAAGCAAAGGGAAGGTCATATGTAACTTCCAAGGAAGATGGAAGTAAGAGGTCACTGAAGGAGGAAGGAGATGGGCAGGGGGACACCCTGCTAAAAAGCCCTCCAGTAAGCTCTGCTTCTATTTATTACTGGCCTTCTCCCCCAAAGCCAAGCTGTTGGTGCCTGATTCAGAAGGCAGCTCTTTCCCTTTTCCTCTTCAAGCTTCCCTGTTGATCCACACATGGGGTCCACGGTCTGTGACCTCAAAACAAGCTTCTGGTGTTATACAGCCTGTCCCTACTGATAAGCTTTTGAAGAAAAAGTGAAAGAAAGTAAAGTTGAGGGAAGTAAGAGGAAAAGTAGGGTAATGAAGCGGAGAATCCAAGCACTTTTAGACACACAAAAAGATTAAAAGGAAAACAACAACAAGAAGAAACAGACGACTGTAGC
Organism: Strigops habroptila; assembly: GCF_004027225.2. Classification (NCBI taxonomy): domain Eukaryota; kingdom Metazoa; phylum Chordata; class Aves; order Psittaciformes; family Psittacidae; genus Strigops; species Strigops habroptila. The sequence goes on from NC_044281.2 coordinate 36,294,438, forward strand.
TCTGCAGATTAATATAACAGTGTTAAATACTGTGCTGAAACACAGCTATGGTGGCTGTTTTCTGCTTCTACCTTGTAGCAGTTTTTTCTTTGCAAGGGCACTGCATTAATCAAGATCAGACACAAAAGCCTTAGAGATTCACTTAAAACACTGCAGTTTTATAAATCGAAACGCAAGTCCTGCACAGTGTGTCACACATACACTTCAAAGGAAAAAAAAATATAAATAGATCTTTAAATAAGTTATAAAAAAAACCCAAGAGTGAAGAAAACAAGTGATACACTCATTCTTACCAAAATCACCCTTCACAGCCACCATCTTCACCTTAATCGCTATTTCCCTGCACAGAACCATGAGGAAATGAAACAAAGTGATTTAGGCTAGATTTAAAGCTACACCCTAAATATCTAAATGCTGTACAGTGTGCTCAGATTTGGAGAAATTCTACATGTCCATGGGTAGCACTGACCCAAGTCCTCTCTCAGCATATGCACTCTCTGCAGCAGTCTGCATCTTTTCCTGCTAGTATTAAGTGTAGAGCATTTTCCCTGGCAAGGTGACTTAACTGTGCTGCCCACTTCCTTAGGAGTCAATGAGATGGAGACTTTCAACCCTCTTACTAGTCATGCCTGCCCACTCTTCAGCCTTAAACACAGTGCTGGGAGAAATAATCTCCCCCTGTGTAAGGCTGTTCAGGACACTGAAGGACATTCATTTCCTGCCCAGGCATGTTAGGCAGCTCATAATTAAACCTTCTGCTGCAAAGCTTCTAAATACTTTTCTATTAACTTCTACAAGGTATTTTTTGAGCAACTCTACTTATATAGCATCACTGTGACTTTCTAGAAGAAACATTAATTTAATATGCTATGCCAGTACTACTTCTCTGAAAACACTAAGAGCAAAGGAAAAGCTTTATAATACAGAAGAGATTTGGATTTAGCAATTAAGCCTTAATTTGTATTTCATTTAGCAATATGAGAATTCTGCCAGTATCTTCAGAATATTTTTAATATATTTGCATTAATGCACAGCACATAACTCACCAGTGCTTTCATTTACTAAGCGCTCTAATGCAGCTATAGTTACCAGATCAGCTGGTGCACGGCAAAATAATTTCCTTGGTTTGACTAGATTCTTCAGTCAGCTTCAATGAAATAAATTGAAGTAGCTCCAAACTTCAATCTCAGAAAAACTTCATACATTACACTTCATGTTAATCAGAAGCATATGGTCTTTCAAAAAACATACAACCTTCAATGACTCAACATTACTGTTCAGAGAAGCAAGAGTAGTACCTTAAGCAATTCTTACGTCAAAACAAGTCTTTCGAAATACAGGTATGACTCTTTAATCTATTTTTCATGCTTTAAAAATTAGTTGGACTTCAAAAATATAAAAGGAGTGATGCAATGTTCCCTTTAAAGCAGAACGGAAGCACAACAATTCGTATCAGCCAACTACACAAAGGGGCTCCATGTTCAGGGTCTCAAGGGAGAATTTTGCTCAGAAAGATGTTCTCATGAGGTTTATACTGTATCATTATACTTACATAATTTCAAGGAGGTGCATAATTTACATATTAGCTCAAAGTATGTGTGTCCTGTCAATGGTGCAATAAGAATTTATCCTTTCATCCTGCTTGCAGTGGTCCTTGAACAAATCAGCACTATGGAAGCTCTGCACATAGATGCAATCTGCATTTCATTGTAATAATGAAGACTGCCCAAATTGTGCAGGTTTTCCAGAACAGTCTCTTAAAATTGATTCTTTTACCAATCTAACAACCATTCTTCTTTCTACTTCCCATTTATGAGTGATTATGCTTTCCTGGCCTGAGTCACAAACTTATTCTTTGAAAACGTTTTATATCTGTACATGAGCCAAAAATGGCTACCTACTTGAGCAGTCAGGAAACTGGAGTTCTCCCATGACTCATCCATCTAACACTAATAAAAAAATCCCTTATTTTTTTATATTTGGAATTAAACATCAAGAAAGAACAATTACATTATTGATCAAAAATACTGGAAAAAATATAAATTAAAGTTTTATTAATATGGCATTAGGATCCACACCCATCGCAAGATAAGCAAAAGAAGTCTAGAGGAAATGATTTCTTGTAAAATATTTACCTGGGTCTAGAATTAGCCAGGGCTAATGTCTCCTTTAAATATGTTACCAGTTGTTTAAAAGAAGAAAAAAACAAAGCCTAAGGGACAGACTGTGATCCCCTTACTTATATTGGCTAATGTTAATCAATGGTGTTTCCATAAACTCATATGAGTAACTTGTTTCCACAGCAGATAAGGACATCACTACCTAGGTCTGAAAACACGGAAAAGGGGAATATAATTGGGGGAAAAAAAAAGAAAAAAAAAAAAAATCTTTAAGATAAGCAAAACTCCTGCAAATTCAGGACTCTTCCTCCTGCCTTGAGATTGCAGGATAACAAACATAATTTCACGCAAGAGCATCAACATTCATTAGCCAGCAAGCTACTGTGCTGAAACAGTAGAAACCGCCAAAAGATTTGCAATGAATGGGTGCTTTAAAATAGTTCCCTTAGGTAACCACTGTGAGGTCTATCACTTAGCAGTGAGTACTGCTAATGATTCCCTTCTCCAGGAAGATACAATACCTGATAAAATACTGGTGAGGCCTTGAAGCCAGTTCTGTTCTGGGGAAGGATGAACGTAGACCATCTAGATATTTTCTCTGTCCCTGGGACACTGTTCTAAACATTTCTTAGAAAGTCAACTCTAAAGTCCCGAGCTCTGCCTGAGGTGGATAACTAAAGAAATACAGCCTGTTGGATGGCTTTTGTTGTTGTCTGTTTTTTCAAATTATTAGTATTATTAAATCTGTTATTTTCAAATTGGACAGAGCTGTGATATAAAGTTTATCACTGTCCTAAATCAGTGACTGAACCACCCAGTTACTCACTCCTTTGTAAAATAATCTGTTTGATTTGATTCATCCAGCTGATGAAATATTTCCATTTCATCATGACAAAAAATACATTTTTCTGTGATTTTGGTTTGGTTTGCTTGTCCGTTCTTAACTATCTCAGCTTTCACGAGCAACTGCAAATACAAAGCTACCCTCCAAGCTTCCTGATGACAGTAAATAGTTCTAGCTGCAAACTATAGTAGCAGTAAGAGGCGGGAATAAATCCTCAGAAGCAACGGGATAGCTGATGAAAGTCAAGAAGTGAGGAGAAAGGTGCTAATGAGCAGTACCAGTGCTTGGAGCATAGGACGGAAGTTCCAGGGTGCTGCAGGCAGGCAAGGACTGGATAAAGAGGATTGAGCCTTCAGCATGTTTTCACTGCACAGGCTAGACCCTGCTGTTGACTCAAGACAATCAAAAGTCTATGTGTTGTCTGCAAGGCCTTCAGGAAAACAAGCAGACTAGATAATGAGGGAGAAACTCTTATCAAGAGGAGAATTTGCTGATCTTTTCCACCCCAGGCTGAAGCTTCACAATTACTTTACACTGACCTAATTACAAACTGTTGTAAAAGAGGATGGGACAGTCAGGATTTTCTCTCCCTCCCTTGTCCTGGCACTAGACCTGGTACTGGGCACACTGAGCAGAATTTGGGGCTTCACACAGGGCACTGAGTCAACTGAAAATTAATTTTTCTGCTCTTTTAAAATTCTTATCAAGTTACTTCTAGGTTGGATCAGTTCCCTCCTCTGGCTGAGCCCAAGCACCTCAAGGGCACACTTAAGACTGCACAAAGCATGAAACCCCACCCGGAGAAGGCCCCAGCTCTACCTAGAAAGACAGAAAATAACCATGGTCATGGGCAACTCTCCTACCTTTAGAGCAACTCCCTGTAGTCTTCCAAACTCCCATCCACTGCTACTTAATAAGCATTTCCATCCTGCTCAAATCACTAAGGTTTTTTTACTCACAGCAAAAGGCTACAAAAGAGAAAGCCTCTCTGTGCCTACCAGATTGCAAACAAGCAGATACAACGTATGCAATGTGTAATGGAGACAGATTTTAGTCTTCAAGTAACATGACATAGTTTAGCAAGGTATCATGAAGAACATTTGGCTATGAGTTTTCCATAAATAGCCAATTTGCAAAAAAAGCTGTTCAAGTTCTAGAAATCTGTCACTTTTTTATTTTTGGTTCTTTATCTCATTATTTTATGTAAGTGTTTGGAACAGACTTCATACTTTTGAGATTTAAAGTGGATGTCTTTGTGGTTTTGGCTAAAAGACTACATGCTTCACAGATACAAATGGACAGAAATTAATTTGTGTGATAAACTAAAAAAGGGATCAAATGGCTGCAGCTCCAGTTCTGCAAATCAAGTAGTAATCATTCAAAAATTAAATAAGAATCACTTTATAAACAGAATTGCCATTTATATTTGTCTGTAAACAAGTGATTTATTTCTCTCCAGAACCTGCTCAGACAAACAAACTTTGAAGCTGCTCTTTGATGTTTCTCAATGACACTAAGTAGATGCAAGAATTGTCTTTTAGCAATTCTCTAGGCCTTTGTCCTTGTTTAGCTGCTTAAAAGTTGCTCCTTCTGGCTCATCTGTAGCTCCATACCTGAAAAATTGTTCTTCTAGGGGTTTTTGTTAAGTTTTATTTCCTCCTCTTCCCCTTGGTCTCTCTCATTCTAAATGGAAAATGCACAGAAGTACCAAGACAATAATTCAGGGATCCTGCTAAAACAAGCTGCCTTCAGACACATACAAGTGAGTTGTAGGACCTTTCAGGAAGTGCATCATAGATCACTTCATCTGGAAGAGGAGAGGAGTAGGATGGAAAGAAAGGAGAGAGGTTATATCAAGGGCTCTTGGAACTGAAACTGCAGAAGTAATTACAAATCAAAGACAAACCCAGAAAGTCACTACTGCCAAAAATTAGCCTGGACTGTTCTTCATGGAAGCTACCACTTAGCATAGGGGTCTGTCAAATTCTTCCACTGCTGTGCCTCAGAAATATTAATGAAATCTGAGAGGAACAGAACTACTGAAACAGACAAACTAAGACCCATGTAATTTAGGAATGAACATACGGCAACTGACAAATATCACCTTTGATAGATCTATCCTTAAAACCAGTTTTTAAAAAAGCTCTTGGTTGAACTCAATAATGAAATTTAGTATGTTCACTGCCAATTCATACATACGCTAAAAATGCAATAGTTGTGCAAAAGAATACTGACAGCTCATCCTTTAAGACAAAGGTTTAGGAACTCAGTTAAGATCAATTTTGCAGTTTACCTGTTCAGTTCCTAAGACATAAGTCTATGAAAAATATTACCTTACTGGTAATTCCCAAGAACACTGAAATAACTGAAAATATTCCAGCATTTTCTTAGATCATTGTTGCCATGAATATGCCATGCTGTTCAGGTTCACTCAAACCTAGTTCAGGCTCCTCAGTACTCTCACAATGTATTAGATAGCAAGAGAAAGTACTTTATGCTGTAGGCGTAGAACACTTTATAAACAAAACCTTTATGAAAGATGTTTTTTCACTTTATAAATTCCAGCAGACTCGTGTAGGATGGCGAATAATAAAAGTAATTATAGACATTGTCTTGATCTCATCAAAACGGGCTGCTTGGGCTTCACAGAGAACAAACGAGGAAGTTATGAATGATCATTTAATGAAATGTTTTTTGAGAGTTGACAAAATACAGTCTCTAACACAGCTGCTTTACTGAAAAGTGGAATCAGATTATTCTTATAAGAACAGAAGAGAAAGTAATATTTTCTCACATTTCTTAACCACCAAGAATTATTCTTCCCCTTTGCATTTCATATTAAAATAAAGGTCAAGTTAGTGACTCAAATAAAACTAATGCTGTAAATATTGACCTCCATAGGTCTGAAATGATGGTTGGTACTACTGAATCCTTGAACCATGGTTGGAAGAATTAAGTTGAAAAGTTTTGTAAATTACTGTAGGATTTTCTAGTGCTCTGTGCACCTTGTGAAGTCTTGAATATCTGCCAGACTGTGTAGACAGAAGTGATTTACAACAAACAAGTTCTGTTCAAAACTAGCTAGCGCTGAAGAGCTGACTGATCCTCATTTAACATTATTACACAACCATGAATTAAAATAAGAACTCACTGCCTTTCCAATGTGAAACTCAATTTATCACAGTGTCTCTTCCACGCTTGATGACAAATGACAAGATAATTTCTTTCTGTTTTGTTATTTTTTTGGGTTTTTCTATGTAACGCAACCACAGTTAACAGACATTTTACTGCAACATATCATTATGCAGGTTAACATGCAGCACGGAATATCCTCATAGTGTGTTTATATAAAATATAACTTTTTAAATGTCACTGAGTTGAAAGAGATAATTGGAATAGGAAAAGTGGAAAATCCATTTATTCCTTCTCCCTGAGGATAAAGCCATTTCTACTTCAACGGACAATGAAGAGGAAAGTAGGAAAACAGTTTTCTGTGGAGCAGCTTTGCACATAAACAGGCGTAGAGGCCTAATTTACAAAAATAATGCAAACCAGTTCATCCCATTGACCTCTGCCAAAAAGCAGCTTAGGTAGATCCTTACAAAGCTTCAGCTTCACAGAAACCCATACCTTCTAAAAAAGCTAGACAACTTGTGAAATAGTATATTCCCCAGTGGAACTCTTAGCAGACTAAATGCACCCCTGGGGAGGCTGTAATTGATTATGCTGCTGCCAGTGGCTGAATAAACAAATGAAGGAGCAGACATGGTCACAGTTTCATTTATCATGCTTTAAAATTCTATGTTGTCATATTTGCTCAATTAGTAAGTAAATGAGTTCACAGCATAATCTTTCCCACTTAAAGATGAAAGGAGTAGTATCTATTTGTATTGGAAGTCAGGGACACACTCATTCTGCTGCCCAAAGTTCACACACTTCAGGACAAGTGGCGGGACAATTCTTTTCCCGCCACAGAGAAAGACAAGCAAAATGAACCTCATAAACATGTTTGAAAAGTGGTTTGAATTTATGATGCAAGCAAGCCTTTTGTTCATTCAAAAAGAAAGTTAATTTAAAAATAGTACTAATTTTAAGTAGTACAAAACAGCATAACATTAAGAGGTATTCACTGATAATATACCAATTAACTGTCAAACAGAAAAAGTTGTCAAACAGAAGAAATCCCCAAGCCCATAACATACTAAGAATAACTGAATTTACTTCAGTGGGAACCTTGGATAAAAACAGATAGACTTATCAGACCAAATATAGTTCAACCTGCAAGTCTAGAGAAATAATCCCACTGCTATTTAATGGAGAAAACTGATCTCACTCTGAAATAATTGTCATGAAAGTTAATGAAAGACTTGCTAGTGTTTTATGATGGGAACTTGATGGTGCCTTAGCTTTGTTTCAGTATCAGAGACTATTAGTCCGCTCTGTGATTTCTAATGGGCCAGGAAAGTGCTGTGGGGAAAGGAACAGATACTAATTCTGAGTAGCCAAAGAAAGTAACTATCTGAAAAGCTGATTTCCAGAAGAAATATTTCTGAAATTCTGTAATTCCCACTAATAATACACCCACAAGGATTTTAAGACATCTGAAATACAGGTCAGAATAAGGGTTAGTGACATCAAAACTACCTAATCCGTGGTGTGTAAGTACTGTGAATGTCGCTTACTAAAATATTTATGCATAAGACACTAACATTTGTCACTTAATTACATTTCAGGAGAACCACGGATGAATGGGAGCATCTTTTTTAAAATTCTGCCCCACGGTTCTAATTAGCCGAGCACACTTACATTTAGGAGAAAAAGAGATTTTAAAGAAAAGCTGAAAATGAGACTGATGGGAAATCTGGATAGTACTCAAGAAGAATAATTATATAAAAAAATGGGACTGAAGGAAGGAAAGAACAGATACCAGAGTTACCTTCAAATAGGATAAGCAATTAATGTTGGCTCCAGGATATTTTATATAAAGCACAGAAAATGTAGTAGAATTATTTCACTCCAATTGACCTGAGCTGATACACTGCATCCAGTTGCAGATACTACATTTTAAGGAAAATAAAGAAAAAACATAAAACAATCTAGAGAATAGAAAAAAAAAAGAGAAGTAATACTGTTAAAATTACCTATGATGTGTTAAATTGGTTCAATTTGGAAAAGATTGAAGGAAATGAAAGAATAACCCTTTACTTCATAAAAATTTTGGGGGAAAAAACCCCCACAAATGAACAAACAAAAAACCACAAAAAAACCCCCAAACAAAACAAACCCAACTCAAAAAACAAACCAAAACCAAAAAACAAACAAAACCAAACAAACAAACACCACTCCCCCCCCCCCCCAAAAAAAAATGAACCAACCAAAAAAACCCCCAAAAACCAATACAACAGTAATTTGCAATAACACTTTAGGCTAGGTAACAGAAAACTCTTCATCTAACTCCATTTGCAGTTTTCATTAGTCTCTCGCAGCAATAGCATTTACTGCCTCTATCCTACCCAGGGAAGAAAGCTTGATCTGTAGAAAGACCACTGTGTAAAAGCACACTGTTAGGCACTGAAGCAGGCACAATTTGTAGTAAAGAGCAACTTTCATTTGGTTTCAACCATGGTTCTGAGTTGCCAGATGTTGGCGAAGAATACATAAGCTGCTGACAAGCCACAAATAAAAAACACAATCTATCTGAGGTTCTATGCCACTTTAATATTTCCTATATTAGGCTATCAAAGATACGAAGTAGTCTTAGGTTAAAGCAATGTAATGGATTACAAGTTTGTCAGTGTAAGTAGAAAACCAGGCTTCAAAACAATCACAGATTTACACATGACAAAACATAAACAGCTAGCTGTATAAATAATACAGAGCAAGAGGGGTGATTGTCAATACGCTAGCAAGAGGCGAACGATGAGACTCCAGGACCACATAATGACAAGATGTCCTAGAAGTTTCTCTTCCCTGGGTCAGAGAGTAAAATCAGTGCGTATTCCAGTAAAGAGAGACTCTAAAGCACTAAATATAGAAACCATGCCAATGAACTACAAATCACATATTCAGCACAATGGGTAATAAAGATGCCTCAGAAATATAGGAAAAGCAGTAGCAGTCAGGTATGATGTCATCAAGCTAATTTAAAATATACCTAGAGTCAATTACAACAGGCCAAGCTCATTCCACCTTTCAGCATAAACCAAGTCTATGTGCTAACTGCATGACGGGATGTGCTAATGATGAAGGGATAACATAGATTTTTACTTCCTTGCATCTCCCCAAAACTGGGTCTAAACTCAGTTTTTCAAGGCACATCCTTCTCTAAAGAAATTGAAATATTCGGTAGCACATTTCAAGGCAACTCAGGAGGCTGCTAATATGGCGTGGAATTTGGTAACAATATGAGTGAACACAGTAGCAAGTGTTTTAAGTATGCAAAGTTGCTCAGAGACAACTATGACCTTTTATCATGTAAATACCTATGGCTGGAAGGTATTCAGCTTCTGGCACATACAAAAGAATAATATTTAGGACAAGTGGTGTGTATGCCGCTTAGTTGAGGAGTCCAGTTTGATAGCCTATATGTTACGAATGGTTCTCACAAAACATTAAAAAAAAAAAACATAAAAAAAAATAGTTAACACATCAGGGAGTTCTGAGGTACAACTAAAACTTTGCATGAAGGGATCAAAACTTACAATAACCCTACAGTTTTTCCCATGTCCCCACTCAAAATCTCTAAAGCAAATGGAATCAGACTTGCCTCCCACCTCTCCATCTCTCCAGAAAACACAGCACATGCTCCAGATATAATGGGCAGATTTTAAACCTGGCCATTACATTGAAAAATAGAGTTAAGGCTTGCCATTTAACCAAGCCTTTCTGATGTTCACACGTTCCTCTCATCTGCTGTTAGTCAGTGAAATTAATTCAGCGAGCAGATTGTGTAAAGGCAACAGATTATATCAATACAGTTTTCCTCACTTGTGCTGCATACTATTCTCTTAACAGCTGTTTTGAGATGCCATCTAGGGGTCTTGGTGAAATTATGAAACTTGCCAGCATTTTGGAGCTGAAAAACTGCAGAATATTAATATAAAATATGACTAGAAATATGAAAACTAGAAAATAGAGATGGATTTTAAAAAAAAGGGGGGATTTTAACAAGTACATTTAATTAAATGAAATGAGAATAGACAGTATTTGTCTGAATTTAATGGATAGCTTAGCAGCTTACAGATAGGACAGCCCACCACATACATGGGAGATTGACAGTTCCAGCAGTATTCTATGTCACTTTTCCACAGCCCAAAGGTCTTAGAAATACTTTGAGAAGAATAGCTTTTGTTGTCATGAATGTTCATAAATTCTGCGATGCCTAATAACTCTTCTTTGCCTGGACAATTTGACAAATAGGGCTAGCAATTTATTTATATTTTTTTCTATCAAGACAAAACTCCAGCTCTCCTTATACCATATACTGCAGCTAGAACTGCAACAACTGTCTTGTTTTCAATGTTTGCTCCATACCTAGAATTCTCATGTCACAAGCCAACAGCCACAGGTCTTTTTATAATCAAATTCTGGTTTATGTAATACAGGAGAATATGCATTTCAGTTGAAAGCTGGCCTTCTTCAGTTTTCTCTCCTGTACCTAAACCAGAAGGGTAAGCTTGGTTAATCCAAGCTCAGCTGCTACTGACGCTCTGCCAAATGCTACAGGAGAATTTGTCACTCGAAAGTACACCTCCCACAGAACAGTACTGTGCCTGTGCAGGCTTCCTACCAAGAACAAAAGTCAATACAGCAGCTAGGCTTGTCTAATGCTATGCATGAATAAAACATTTCAGAAAAAAAGCTGCAGCAGAAAACCTAAATACTCGTCAGAGATGTTCTTGAATCAAAATCCTAGACTTGATCAGCATCCAAAACTTTGGAAAGCCTCAGTACTGGACACCATGCCATCCTTATAAGAAATACATCTACGAACTTTGTGACCTCTTCTCCACTTAGCAGCCTGATGGGATATAAGCTAAGAAAAAGTAACTTACCCCCATTTAAAGGTGGAGCCATCCTCATCACAACTGATTTTGTTCACACAACTGATGACATAAGTATGTGCCAGTATGCCAGAGGGGACTAGCGAATGAGGTGTTTACACAACATAGTGAGTACAAAGATTTTCTGCAAGAGACAAAGTATCTGCAGCGTTCCTCTTCACATTTGTTTCCAAATATGTGGTCTTGCGGTCTTCTCCCAACAGGTGAGATAGATAGATAGAAGTCATGATCTATCTTGCAATATCAGCTAATTCATGAGCAGATCTGAACTAAAAAATGATGGTTACAGATTTTACATGCCAAAATTAAGTGCTAACAGAAACAGGCCATATTAGTCAGGTGTGTACCATGCACATGAAATGTATGCAGAAACTAACCATGAGGCCAGAGGATGTTCAAAGACACAATCTCCTGAGAACCTCTCCTCTATGTTTGCAATGTCCTGGTACCTTCAACCACTGAAAGCTCAAAAGAAAGCTTCTCTAAAACTCCTAAAGTTGTCTTTTTTCCCTTAATGCAGTTTAAAAATGTCAAAACCACTTCATTCTTGCGACAGGCATTATTTATCCAGAGACTTAATGGCATCACTTAGTGCACCACATTCAGACAAATAAGACCAGTTCTCAAATACCTTTTTATATGCCTCTCATCTGAGCACTACGAAATGGACTCAAACCAAACTGTCTTCTCAGAGGCAATCATACAGAAGATGTTAACAGCATTAATACTTACCACCTTTGCCTAAATGTCCATTGACACAGACTACACATCTAGTTACTAACTTTCAAGACACCCTACTCTCAAGGACCAGGTGTAATTTCCTTTTCTAACTATGCCACATAAAACCCAATTTAGAAAATATACTAGATTTCCCTAATATATTACAGGTAACCACTATCCCCTTAATATTTTTTATATAACTCATTGGTTTTGACTTGAAAAATAAAAACGTGCATTAAAACTGTCTTTTCTTATAATTACACAATACATTTCCTTGTAACTTTATCAAACATCTGTCAAATTTTTAACTACGAGTTACTTAGGGAAGGTCTTACTTTGCTGCCATTATTATTGCCAAGTAGTTCATTCAAATTTAATGGCATAATTTGTTTAATAAGATACTACTCAAGATAAGAAAGAATGGATGAATCCAATTCCCAGCAAGGTATCTGCCTTATTTCAGTGAGAATTATGCTTCTGCTAATCACATATACATTACATGGTAATCTTCTCCCATCTTTCCCCTGTGCTAGCTTTTCAAGTAGTTCTTAATTAGCTCTGTTATATTTGTGAAAGCATATTTTGCTAGACTCTCCCCAAGAGCTTTAGAAAGCAACTATATAAAGCTTGACTTTACTTATCACATTTCCTGAAATGCTTTCAAAAAGGAGGGGAGAAGGGGAGAATGTTCAGAGGGCTAGAGCTGTGTTTGGGTGTTAAGGTTTCTGCTACTTTTAGCCCATCTCTTAAGCCCAATTTCCCCAGGAAATCATGTTTTTCCATGTTTATATATGTGCAAGTGACAATTTGTCTCCTTTCTTGTTAGTTTTTAGTCAACTAGCCTATTTTGTCCTAATTTAGTAGAAGGCAAAGCTCTTAAACATACACATTTCTTACAAATTCTGGGAACTCTGGGAACGGAATGGAAGAGACTGTGGACTATTCAGCTCATCAGATGCAACAGAACTGAAGAGAACTAGCTTTTCTCTCCAAGGCAGTAAAAACTTCCATCAACACTGAACATCTGGTAATGCTGTTTTCCACACATACTTCAGTAATAGTTGCTAAGTTTGCAAAAAGGATGGCTGTTAATTGTCTTGAAAGGATGTCCATCACTCTAAAGAAAGGTAGAAAAGAGTTTCCCTGGTTCTGAAAAAACAAGCACTCTAATCCAGGAAAGAGAGTTTAAGCATTCTGCACCTCACTTTGGCATGCTATGCCTCAGTTTGCTGGACTGTACCAATCACATTTAAAAAGCACAGAGAATGACAGTAAGTATATTCACCTTGCAAATCGTTTGTTAGTGAAATGAACTGTTCATGCTATATGACAATCCTTTTCTGAAGCAAAAAAAAATTACATACTTTTTATTCCACAGAGCTCACATGCAGAATTGGGACTGTAAAATGGAAAGTGAATATGCACTCATTTACTTCTCGTGCTAAACAAATCTTGCAGCTTTTTGATTTTTAAATTTTTTCGTTGTCGTGGTTTAAGCCCAGCTGGTAACGCATAACCATGCAGTCAGTCAGTCAGTCACTCACTCACTCCTTTCCACCTCCCACCTTCAGGCAGGATGGAGGGAGAGGAGAATCGAAAGAATGTAAACCCCACAGCTTGAGATAAGAACAGTCCAATAACTAAAGTATAAAACAAAACTACTACTACTACTACTAATGATAAGGGGAAATAACAAGGGGAAAGAATATAAAACTAAAAAGAGAAGAAAAAAAAGCCAATAAACACAAGTGATGCACAATAGAATTGCTCACCACCCGCTGACCAATACCCCTGATCAGAGCAAGCAGTACCCAGCAACAACCAAAACAGCGGCGTGTCACCAGCATCGCTCTCAGACCAAAGCTGAAACACAGCACTGCACCAGCCACTAGGAAGCAGAAAAATAACTGTTACAGCTGAACCCAGGACACTGGTGTATACAGATCTAAGAACCGATCGTCCATCTAAATAGTCCAAATAACTACAGTATCTTTCCATAAAATAGAGAAAGAAACAGAATTAAGTCAGAGAAAAATTTTTGTCCCACCCCCCTTTCTTTTTTTTTGTTTTTCCAATGAGAAAAGGTACCTAAAGGGACTTACAAGAAAGCTGGAGAGGGGCTTTTTACAAGGGCATGTAGTGATAGGACAAGGGCAAATGGCTTTAAACTGAGAGAAGGTAGATTTAGGTTAGATATTAGGAAGTTCTTTACTGTGAGGGTGGTGAGACACTGGCACAGGTTGCCCAGAGAAGTTGTGGATGTCCCATCCCTGGAAGTGTTCAAGGCCAGGCTGGATGGGGCTTTGAGCAACCTGCTCTAGTGGAAGGTGTCCCTGCCCATGGCCGGGGGAGCTGGAACTCGTCGATGTTTAAGGTCCCTTCCAACCGTAACCATTCTGTGATTCTATGAATTTCTAAAAAATGTCCATTTTTGTCTAAAAAGAGCAATTATTTACTTATTCTAATTGTCAGCACACCCTTTGATGCCACTTTGTGTCCAGTACTGGTACAGTTCTTTACTCGAGGAAACAGTGGGATAAATACACAAGCATCTGAGGAAAGAAGGGGTACATAGTCTAGGCACAGGATTGAAAATTACTCCTGTGATTCCTTCCGAAGTCTTGGGAAAGTTATCTAACTTCTTTCCTTCAATTTCCCCCTCTTTAAAATGGGAATATTCATACTTAACAACTTTGAAGGATATGATGAACATTAAGTCATACTTGTAAACTGCCCAGAAGGCAAAAAACACTATATAAAGGCTAAGTATCATCCCCATCATCAGAAATTCATGGTGTATCCTTTTCTCCTCCAAATATATGAAGGCAGGAAATTATCTTACCAAGGAGATTGATGGCGACTGGAAATCGTAGGCAGCCACCCTCTAAATTACTGTGCATGAGTCACTTTAAAGTATTATATAGTTCCTTACTCAGTGGGAATGTGTTGACTCTAGCATATATTGTCAGAAACGTATTACAGAAATGTTTGTAAAAGGGTAATTGTTACCGAAGACTACTTGTAACTGCTACATAAAGCAGCTAGAGTGAACTTCCCAATGATGCAAGAGATGTTGGCTGTATTTCAGTATCCCCATCCCAAAAGATGTATTTCAGACCATGTCAGAGAGAAGCTGCGCTGCATGTTCAAGGTGCCCCAGCATATTAGATAAGGAACTGATAAAAGATATTTTAATCAAAAGCAAATTCAGAATAAGAACTATTTCTGGTTCTTTCAAACAGTTCACAGCCAGATCCTCAGCAAGTTTAAATTAAGATAGTGTCCGTGATATTAGTGGAGCTCTGCTGCTTAACAGGGGTTGAAGATAGGTTATTTAAGTTCTAACAAATAACTAAAGCACCACTTGAGGTACTTGAAGATGAACCTCCACTGAAATTTTGTTCTTTATAGCTTCATCTTCTGATGGTCTGCATGCGTTAGTCTTTGCAAGAAGCAACTTCATTCTGCTGTTCTACGACAGCCATAGTATAAGGACATGAGCTGTTTGGGTTTGTCCTTGTGCAAACAAAATAATGATGAGTGACATTCTATCAGGCAGTGACAACATACACATTAAAGAAAGTTTAGAAAACTAAATCTGACTACTCTGGCTATTTTGACACCAAACCTGTCTGCCCAAGCTCTCAATCATCATTTTGGAATCGAACTCAAGACAATCAAAGGTTCACACAAAGACAAAGGACCTTTAGTTAAAAATATTCATCTTTCACAACCTAAATTTCTTATGTATCTCAGAAACAGAATTCTAAAATTGAAACAATCAAATTTTTATTTTTTTCCCTATCTCACCTTGTAAGAGGCAAAGTGCCTCATATCTTAGTTTTAGCCTTGAGGTCGAGCACTTTGACTTCAAAGGTTAAATTCAAACTGCTAGAACATATCTTCTTCTGAAGGCATTGAGCAAGTTCAACAGTATTTTATGCATCAAAAAACTGTTTCATCAGTTTTCATCATCTCTTTTCTAGACTTAGCAAGCCCAGCTCTTTCAATCTTTCCTCATAGGTATTATTTTCTAAGCCTCTTATAATTTCTATTTCTCCAGCTTGTTTATACTCTAAGAGTGATGCCCAAACCCACCACAACATACTTCCTTTTCATAACTAAGTAATATCCAAACTGCACTTATCCTAAGCATGAGTACTGTAAATGTCTCAGCAATATCTCTTATCTTTGTAAAAATATAACTGTCTCCCACCTCTTGAGATTTTGCTGTGTGCATATTTTCCCAGCATGCGATGGTGAAAAAAGCTAATTATATGTTACTTTAAAAAAAAAAAAAAATCAGGTCTTGCTTTGTGGTTGTGAGGAAAAGACTGAAAAATATGAATAAGTCAAGAGTAAAGATTCCAAAATTGAGGTGAAAAATAAAGATAACTTTTAAATGCATTCATTCCCCATCTCCTTTTTCCAAACCTTATACTGTGATTTTGGACAGTCCAGTTGGTGACTTTTGAACATTTCCCACCTTTGAAAATTTGCCAGTGCTTTATATAAGAAACATAGCAAAAGGCACTCCTGAAAAGTCTTTTTTCTCTGTTACATTTAGGATAACAAGACACATATTTGACCTAGTGTTCTCTCAGCACTAGAGTAATGGAAATCATAACTAATTCTGTCCATACTATGAATTTTATAATTTAATTCTTAATATCACTTTGCATTTCCTGTTTCCAAAGGAAAATGAATACTGTCACGCATCACTCATTATAAAGTGTTCTAGACCAGTTTTTCAGCCTTACACATCATGATTGATGCGTGGAAGAATACTCTTGAAAAACTGAAACTGAAAATCTCATTTGGATTAAGTTCTTTCACATGATCTCTAAGAATGAAAAAATGGCTTAAGGTCAGAGAAAGCAATTTCCACATATATTTTCATTGTGCATAAAGGACATGTGAAGTTCTGTCTTCAATAGATACAATTCTTCTATTTTACATTGATTTTGACTTAATAATTTTAGGGGTGACTTGAGAAAAGTAATGTAAGAAAGTAGAAGACACAGAATCATGCCAGTAGAAGTTAAAGACTCAAAACTCATCCGAAGAGCATGAGGTTAAGAAAACCCTTCTGTTAATCTTACTTAACATTGTATAAAAAGAAGTGCAAGCTTACTCCTAAGCAAGCTTTTTTCTTCAGTTATGATTGTTTACGTGGCTGATAAAAATCAAATATATTTTAAGCCAACAGAAAACAGCATAAAAAGACTGCAGAAAAGGCAAAGAGCCATTTAACTCTCAAACTACCATAGACAAGCAGGAATTTAATTTCTATCAGGAAAAAAAAGTGAAACTTTTTTTAAGGAATGATAAAGTACCCATTCACCTTTGATTCTCACAAATGTATCCAATGCAAGCCCTCAAAACCCTTTACAGGGAGTCTTAAGTTGTCAGGCACTTCTTCCCATGCAGCCAATGCTTATTTTGCTATAGGAGAGACTTTTTTACTTTTCATATGAAGACTAACATAACTCTAATGCTGGGGTTCTGAACAACATGACATGTCAGTGTGTTCTCTGTGTTGCAAAATAAACAGCGTAACTCAAATACGCAAGGCATTAACACAGACCATTCACAGAATGAATCAAAGAATCACTCTTCTACATTACATTAGAGATACCTGTACTTCCACTTGCAGTATTTTTTTCTAATTGTTCTGATGCCAGCTGCCTCCATATTTTTGTTGGAGCAGGACAACCCCCACAGCATGTCCTGCATTTCTGGGAACAAATGGGAACAAGAACGTTCCCATTTTGTTCATGTCCCTTCCTGTTTGCTGTACACATCAACTCTTGGGTCTGATACTTCAGTGCATGATTTCTCATACCATAATACATCAGCTGCAAATTTGCAGTTACTACTTATCTCCAAAATAGTTTTACAAAGACGTGGGTAGGCAGGAATAGTTAATGACTGATAAAAACACCCAGTTCATCAGTAAACCAAAAAGCAGTGTCCAAAGGTCAGCGTAAAAATCTGTATTTCAGAGATAAGGAAACCGAGTTTCAGAAAGGAAAGTCCCAAAGATGACCAGGCCATTAGCAGAGGCAGGTGATAAAACCCAGTTTTCCTCCACCTTACACCCTCTGCACAGGACTAACACAACTCAGAAATCCGATCACAGTTTACTGATTTTACTTTGTTAACCCAGGCAACGATGTTAAAAACAAAACCTGTCCATTCATGTAAACAAATGGTTTAACTGTTCAGGATAACGTAACTAGTACAAAGAACCACCTGAACTTCATCTTTCTTCGATTAGCCAAGATTTGATAGCTAAAGTTTCAGGATTATATAGGCATAACAGACTATATCGTATCAACCATTAAACACAAAAACAGCTGATCTGCAATAATTCCACCTTTAAAGTGCGAGTTCAAAAGACTCAGTACTAGAAGCCTATTGCTAGAGATATAGCTTTGGTGCACAGGAAATGTGGGTATAAAGTGTAGTCTTTATGAAAGTGAAGCATTGATATTAATGAACAAGGCCAGGCAGGTCTTGTTCATACATTTCCATAGAGCTCTGTGAATACTCAGGAGTCCTAACCTCTGATGTTAAGGCATGCCTTTTCCAAGACTGCTTCTCCAGTGGATCTTAAATGTTTCACTCTTCATGAATAGAAAAGTAAAACAAAATATATTACTATTCATGATGTTTCTTAAGATTACTGTTGATCGAGAAGGGTTAAGATGGAAAAAAATTACTGGAGACATAATTTCAGAACCTGTAGTGTTGCCAGACTTTTGTTATCTGTGTTTACGTTCATTAAATAATAGAGCCAGCAGGAGGATCGACAAGTCACCTACACAGGAGCATTAACTGACGAAATCCTTTGTGTCCATTTAGGTGAGAAAGTACGACCTGGCAATACTGCTTTTTATTCCTCACAAATAGCCCCTGAACATGATGATTTTTCATTAGCTGAAGATTCCTTGACACTTACAGATTCACTGAAGGGAAGAATCCACTGGTCTTACCTCTCAGTCTGTGCTTTTGTTTGCAGTAAAAGCAAGCACTGCCTTGCTGATAATGACAGTTTTAAAAGATGTCAGACTTACGAATTCAGCATAAGAAGAGAGATAAAAAGGTGTTGTTGTCTATGTCAACCAGATAATTCTATAATCCAGCTCCCTATGGATTTATGACCAGTGCCAACAAGTTATTGCAGCAAACTCTAAAATTAACAGTGATCATAAAATAAAATAAATTACAGCTTCTGTAATGCCTTTTGTTTCTTCCAAAAATAGCTACCAGCATTTAGCCTTATTCTTTTCTCAACCACTGCAAAACCAGCACAATGTAACTCCACTGAATGTGATGGAAGTATCCAAGAAAATGCCAATGCAACCGAGCTGAAAATGTGAGGTAAAAATACTGGAAGTTGAGTGAGACAAAAGCCTTTGCTGCCTAAAGAAAATACTAGGTAAAACACATTACTTTTTAATCTCTACACAGAATTAGTAACATTTTCAAAGTAATCAATTATATAAACTGAGACATGATTTTTAGCATTCCTCTGTTTCAGACCTTTAGGAAGCTGTCTTAATTAGGGCAACAGTCGATTAACACTTTATGCCATCACTGGTCTGTCTTCTTTGTGGTCTGATAACAGCATTAGAAACCATTGAAAGCCTTGGTGAGTACAACCTATTTCAGACTACTGACCTAATTTTGCTAGTCACTTCTCTGTCATCTTACCCAACACAGGCATCTCTTACACTAGCAATCACTAGTTTTCACTGACTTCAAAATAAATCTGAGATTGAGTAGGTATCTTGCAGTATTTTCTTACAATAAAAAGCTGTAACTGGGTGTCACAGTCTCACAAATAAATTATAGTGCCAATACAAGCTAATACAGTGCCAAATCTTTTGATGCTGTAAATGTCATCAGTGGAATTTTTACATTGGCAGAAAATTTGGCCCTACAGATTTAACAAAGCATCAGCAGACACATTTCAGCATTTTTGTGGAGGCACAAGTTGGAACTCATCAGTTTTCTGCCTAATAGAAGTAGCTGACAGCCAAGAAACTCATCTGGAGTATTGAAAATTAACTTTACTAATCGCCTCCACGCACTCTTAGTATGCTGCCTTCTCCTCTAGCTGTTAGAAGCCATACATTTTGTAGGAGACACAGATGAGAAGGTACAGTTCATGTCAACTTAGTGTAATCTGACTGAGGACTGCCATGAGCTACCAGACCAAACCAACTTCAGGAATAAGAAGTTGCATCATTTCTTGATGCTATGTTAATAGTTGGATAAAACATCCCAGTGACCTGATGTTTAGAGCATTATATCAGAAATACCATGAAGATGGAACAAGCAAAGGAGGATCATAAATTTAGACACCAATATCCAAACATGTAAATGTTCATCTGGAACAAACCTGAAAGTTATGAATGCTGACTCATTGCAAAATTACCATCTGATTTTTAGTTTACAATACCAACTTCTGAAATTAATTGGAAAGCCATAAACCAGCGTGCTAATTCCATATTTTAGACGTATTTTTGAAATAAATCCAGCCTCCTGTATTCCACACATGCAAATACGAATATTAAGTTCCTTTGTAAGAGTTCTTGAAAGGGTTGTGTGTTTAAAAAGGATTACTTCCTCAGAAAGGAGACATATAGCAGCACTTCAAACACAAAGCCCGCCAGAATTCTTCCGGTTAAGATTCTCTGCATTTATGTTCATCAAATGTCCAGTAGTTTCTTCATCTCAGGAGACACCTGCTGAAAATGATTCTTTAGTGCTCCTCCCTCTTGCTCTGCAGAGACCACCTCCAGATTAGTGAAAGAAACTCATGCCCATTAAGTTGTTAGACTCTAATGAAACTGGCACAATGGTGTCCACTGGAGTGATTTTTAAAGAGTGAGAAGGGAGACTGCATGAAGGCTTCCCGCTGGAAGTATATTTTTAGGTGCTATTTAAGATTCACTGCAAGCAAGAGTAGCTCTTAAACTGCAAAGCAGCTCTGAAGCTATGGGAGCCCCTAACAGCTGTGACATTTGTTGGGGGTGGGGAAACCTGAAATAACACAGTCACATTTCTTGGGACACGAGAGGCAGCGAGGAATCAAAGAAATAATGACATAAGACATTTTTGAAACAGGTGCCTGACGTTAGATTGCTTAGACATGGCCTCTAACAATAAGAATCCCACCCATGAGATTTAAAACAGGTTCTTATGCAAATGGATTTTACAAGCTTTCTAAGACCTAGTTTCATAAATTCAAACAGCCTTCTGGCAGCTTTCTTCCCCCAGATTATCCCCTGACATTTACCTTTGTCAGGATTACTATATACATATTAAAACATGACCATGATTTTGTGCTTCCCTTAACTGAGTGATAGCCCAGCTATTTCTAATTACTTCAATACATTATAAACTCAGAGAAGAAGAATCAACATTTTCACACTGAATATAGTTATAGCACTTAGATCGGCTAAAAGGAGATATCAAAGACAAGAGAAATAAGTAAATCGGTCATGAGCAATGAATTTGTTGCATTTTGCAAGAAAAGAAGCATAGTCTGATTCCTGAATTCTGTCACTCCAGGACAAACAGCTTATTTTTAGCCCAATTTCCTACATGAGGTATCAGTTAAGGGTAAAGGATAAAAAAAAAAAGTACCAATTGCAAAAGGAGCGTTCATAAGGTGTATCAGCTAGTCTAAAGATGCAATGCTGGCTCCTGAATCAAAGGAAACATGAATCATTTTAATCTGAAAAGTACATTCCCTGTGTATTAGCTGAATAGCTTTTCAAGGGACTGTATTACTTCCCTTGCCCTAAACATGTAACATATGTATCTATAATTTCTTCTAAAATGTTACTTGAGCCTATCAAACTGACCATGTTAGCAGCTCTCTCCAGCTCTTAGGACACCTTTGTTATGCTCCAGAATTAACATTGTATTTCCTGACCCTTATTCCTGTGAAACACTTTTACGCTCCAATTCCACAACCGTATCCTGGGCTGCATCAAAAGAGGTGTGACCAGCAGGTCGAAGGAGGTGATCCTGTCCCTCTACTCCACTCTGGTGAGAACTCACTTGGAGTATTGTGTCCAGTTTTGGTGTCCTCAACATAAGAAGGACATGGAGCTGTTGGAGCAAGTCCAGACGAGAGCCACAAGGATGGTAAGGGTGCTTGAGCACCTCCTGTATGAAGACAGGCTGAGAAAATTAGGGCTATTCAGCCTGGAGAAGAGAAGGCTGCGTGGAGACCTCACAGCAGCCTTCCAGTATCTGAAGGGGGCCTACAAGGATGCTGGGGAGGGACTCTTCATTAGGGACTGTAGTGATACGACAAGGGGTAACGGGTTCAAACTTCAACAGGGGAAGTTTAGGTTAGATTTAAGGAAGAAGTTCTTCACTGTGAGGGTGGTGAGGCACTGGAATGGGTTGCCCAAGGAAGTTGTAAATGCTCCATCCCTGGCAGTGTTCAAGGCCAGGTTGGATGGAGTCTTGGGTTACATGGTTTAGTGTGTGGTGTCCCTGCCCATGGCAGAGGGGTTGGAACTAGATGATCTTAAGGTCCTTTCCAACCCTACCTATTCTATGATTCTACGATTCTATGATTTCAGCTCTGAATCTTCTTCCCCTCAAAGATAGTGATGGCTCACATTTGTGTCAAAGCTCACATTTGGACTTCCATAAAATAAAAAAATGGAAAAGCTACTAGTTTTGAGGAAGTGATTATCAATGAGAATTCTGGGGTGCATAAGCAGCTAGTTAAAAAGAAGCAAAAATTCAGTGTTTGAAGAGAAAGTAAAGGGCCAGTGAGAGATTATAAATGGTTTATCTCAATATTTTCATTAATGATCTTTACACAAAAAAGTAAAATTATGCTACTGGAATTTGCTGGTACACAGATTTATGCAGTATCATCAATAAAGTGGGATTGGAGCATTACATTGAAAGAGGCAGATGCCAGAGAAGACTGCAATAGTAGGAAAAAGATTAAAATTTATGGGAAATATTATAAAGTCATGCATTAAGAGACAATTTTTTTTCTGTAAACAATGGGCTTATTCACTGGAAATAACAGCACAAAAAAAGATATGAATGTATTCAGCAACTGCAACCTTACTATGAAGGAGTAATGCAATATGGCTTTGAAAAAGGTACATCTGATCCTCAGTATGTCAACTGAGTTACTTCTTTAAAGGGAAGTGTGAACGTTATTATAAAAGGTACAAGAGTTTGTCTTGGTTAATACTCTGTTCAGCTAGATTTGAGAAAGAGATTTAAAGTGAGTCTCTGATGGAGAGAAGAACCTGTATGAAAATCACTAGGACGGATGAAAAGAAATTAACAGCTTGGATTTTTAGTATACAAAAATTAAGGACAAAGGAGAAAATTAGATACATATCAGTAAATAAACTCCAGCGGAAAATAAGGTTAATTTAAACTGAAAGGCAGTAAAATATGTTTATATTGATTCTGTATTGTAATCAGAAATTAAAGAATTTCTAACATCGGGAAGATGACGTCCTACAACAAAACTACTGAAAAAAAAGGGAAGAAATCTGGGTTTCAATAACGAGCTTAAGCAGAAAAACAAGAAACTTATAGATTTATGTTCTATTTATCCCAAACCACTATGTTGAACAGAACCCTTCCTGAGACTTGTCTCTTGTGGCTCTGTATCAACACAGCCTCGATGGTATTGCACAGAGACCTGGGGGTATATGACAGAATGCAGGCTGTTTTCTGTTAGCAACCTCTGCACATTTGAGCATACAGGGAATGAAGGAGTGTCAGACAATGAACGAGAAGGACATCTCAGAAATACCTAATTCACTCCAATACATTGCTATTTTGAAGAAACCTCTCTAAACATTACCTGTGTTGGTTCCCAAGTTGATAGCAAGTAGTTCTAGAGCCCTTTGTACAGGAATCAGAAACTGGATTCAGGAGAGTGACATTCCACAAGCTTTTGTCTTTAGATAAGGTATCTTTTCCCCCAAGTTACATTTGATAGTATCTTGCAATTAGACTAATCACATCGGATTTTAGGCTAACCTATTTCCCTATGTCTCTTTGACTAACTCATATTCCTACAAAACAGCTTCTCTGGTTATATGCACTGAATTATAGGAAACCTCAAACCTCTGACAGACGCTGTACCAAATTTAATTTTGAATTTGATCTGGTTTTGAACTATTTTTAAGGCTTCTACGATTTTGGAAGCAGAGTTCTTTGGCCATCACAAAATTCAATCAAACAACTACCAAGCAGATTCATGACCTTTCTCTTGCCCCTAGAAGAATTTCTAACATAAAAAGAGATGATTACTAATAAAAGGAGCAGAACTAACCAGAGAGCCTAGCAATCTCATTATGGTCTTCCAGTGAGACACTACCTTTAGACACACATTTGTTATACACTCACTTTTGGATATATATATGTTGAATGTTCTCTTTTGGACACAGAATGCTTACGGTTACGGTTATGGTTTCTACAGTGAACCCTTGATTATGAGTCAGAATAGATTTTTATGGCACAATTCATTCATTTACCAAACTCCTTAATACCAGTGAAACGTGCCCCAGCTTCTTTCTTGACCATGCTGTTTCAGAAATTATGTTAGCATAAACCATATTTTTATTCTCAGGGATTTTAGGAGATGAATGGCAAGCCTTAATCATTAAAATATTCCTAAGTCAATGCAGATACCAAATATCACACCCTGTAATGCTGTAACCCTTCTCAGGAGGGTTTACAGGATTATAGGAAACTTTAGAATTATATAGAAGCCTGAAAGCAGGGGAACTGATGACTTCTCTGGATTCAGTGAGTTTTAAATTCTCTTATTTACAGAAGGTGGTGTAGCTTTCAGACAGATCACAGTAAATACTTAAGACACTTAAGGTACTCCCATTTAAAAAGAACAATGACAATCTTGGGGGCATGGGAATCACGAAGCTTATCCAGCTATTTTGTATTATTATTTGTAGTTCCCACCATCTTTTATCTGTGTTGACTGTATCTATTGAGAGATTGCCATCCCTATGTTCATCTAACTGTAGCTGCTGACTACATACTAGCATGCTAGTTGAGGAAAAATAATTTCAGTACTTTTGACAAAATCCACAGTTTAAATGGTTGGGAATTTCCACCTTACTCATTTGAACATACATATCTGTCAGTACGTTCAGACAAGCACTTCAGGAGCTTATCATATTTTGGCTGGCACTGCGCAGTGGTCTCGAAGAAAACAAACTGCATTCCTTTTTCATGAAACTAAATCAGAGGATGTGCTCCAGGAATGTTTCAACTGCTTGTGCATGTTCCCTCCACAAGATCAGACACGGTCTGACAAAAATCACAAAAAGCAGACTCTGGGTCCTCCTCATAGACTCTACACATCTGCCTCTGTTTGCACTCATGTAAGATACACGTTAGATGTAGCCAGTGACTTCTCTAGAAGCTGCTCTAACAAAAGCAATAGTGACCTGCAACTTTGCCCATTAGCTCTGACCATTCTTGGAACAGCAGAAACTGAATGAAGTCAACAATTAGCTGTTTGGGTGGGTTTTTTTCCTTTTTCCGAACAAAAGATAAAAATAATAATAATTTTATCTGGTACCATATTGCATAGCTTCTGTAAAGCAGAGAAGACCACAGAACAAGATTAAAGAGTAGAAAGAAAAATGAGATTACCATCTCCCAGAGGTACCCATCCTGATATGCAGAAGACACTCTCCCCATGAAACAGGTCTAAACTTTCAAACTATCGTGTGAATGCTAGGCCATTTTATATAAGCAACATGCTTATTTTCAATTATTTTCCCTGTTCCACAGCAGGTATGATAAGTACAAAGTCTGAGAAGCTATGAAATCGGGCCACATTAATATTTCAAGTAAAATTAGACATTTAAATCAACTACATTAAAGGTATATAAATATCACCTAATCACAATTTCCAAAATTTTCATTTGGCAAATTAAGGAATGCTTTCTATTTCATGACACATCAATTTCAGACTTTTTAATAACAAAATCAAATGTTCATCAATATGCCTGGTTAGATAATACAGATGCATAGAAAGTCACTAGTATTAAAAAAAAAATAAATACAAGAATAATTATTTTACTTGTAATTTTCTTTGCAAAACATTGCCTCTGCAGTAAAAGAAAACTTATCATATGTTCTTGACAAAAATCCCTCTGCAATGGTTCTCACCAAAGTAATTTTAGGATGGTATTAATGGAAGCCATTGGTGGTACTGTTACAACATCACACTGTTGCAAAAGGTAATGAAAATCTAGAGGGACTACTGTCCTATGGCAGAATGATGTCACTGCCAGTCTGAGAAGATGACTTCAGAGTAGTCACTGTCCATGAGAGCCTTTGTGGATGGCACCATGATGACACCACACTGCAATTCTGGTAAAGCAACAATAATCCAAAGATATAATTTGATTATTTGGCATCTAAATAAATTACACACATAGGACCAGCTGGAAACTAATCAAGCATTGACTCACCGGTGCTTACTCACCAGTGCCATAAAATGATAAATAGAAACTTCCAAAGGAGATGAGGTACGATAAGAAGGGAAAGGTAACAAGCAAATTATTTTGTATGCAAATGCTGTGAGAGACCTCTCTAACAAACAAATTCTGCATTCATCATAACTACAAATAGGCACAACCCAAAAATGTGTTTATTTTGCTGGCATTTGAATTCAGAGCTCATTTGTAGATGCCAAGCACCATTTCTGAAATGTTACAATACAAATAATGTCTACCAGAACTCTGAGACATAAGATATTAAGATCTGGATGCAAATTTTGCAATGCAAGTCTATTTTTACCAATCTTAAATACATCTTAAATCAAATGTCCTGAAAACACAGTTTCCAGGTACCTGCCTTCCAGGGGGCAAGGGGAGTTAAAAAAGAGAGGGAAAAGGTAAAAAAGGAGATAATCAAGTAGAAACTTGATTATCAAGCACAAAACTTTTCAAGCCAGATTTACCTCGTTCTTATCTATGCAATTGACAAATTTTGTTTTCCAACCCTTCTGGTGATAGTAAAATTTTATATAGTTGTGATATTAAGAAGAACACTACACCATCAACATGTTCTTGAAGTGCCAAACAGGATTACATAAACATAGAAAGTGGGCAGAGGACAAATCTCCTGATTTCTGTCTGGTTGATACTTCAGATTGTAAAGCTATTACAGAAGATCCTATAGCAGGTATGGACACCTTTCTCTTTTGTCATTTCATCTTTCTCAGTATGTTTCATGTCCTCGTCTGAGATTAATTGCCAACAGCAATAGAGTAGATAAGTAGGATTTTGGTGTGACGTATTATTAAGGAATGTGTGATAAATTCAATTTCTGGTGCCTTTCAAACTCACTTTCTCCCCAAAAGGCATATCCTGTTTCCCTCCTAAAAGTTCATTTGCTAATTATTTTAAATTTTTTGTCATCTCTCTATTTTTCTGTTAGACTTTACAGGCTTGATTCTTGCCCCCTTTAAATCAGAGAAATGCAAAAGCCATAATGCTCTGTGCTTATATGTGTGCATACTCACAACAACTTTACAGCAATGACTTTACAGCTCTAGTTTTATGAAAAATGTGTCACAAAAATTATGGCTTTATTAAACGAGAGAAAAAACAAACAAAACCCACAACATTTTGAGGCATAAAAAGACAACCTTGGCATCATAAGGACCATTTTTACAACATAAAAATTATACAATGTATATACATCTACAGTCAGGCAGGTTTGTTTGTTCTTCACTTAAAACTGCTTCTGCCTCATATGTCTATCTGCAAATACAGATGAGAGGTCCAGGTTTGAGAGTATTGGCATTTGGCCCATAACACTTAAGAAGGCTAAAATGCATAAAGAAGAGGTTCTTTTGGTAGGTGTGATAATCTAAATCAGAGCAGATGGGGAAAAGCCTTCTCTAAGCAACCAGCACACCAAAACACAAGAGGAGAAGGAACCCCAACTTTCCCTCACACAGTACAGATGCTACACCAACCCTATCTGGTATCCCAGGAGAACAAGCAATCTCCTACTCAGACACCCTGAAGAATTCAAAGACTCTTGAGAAAAAAAAGAAGAAAACTATTTTCAAACTATGTGATTGAATTCAATTCTCTTAATTCCGCTGCAACAAAAATTGCAACGAAATTAAGATTTACTGGGCTTGTCACTCCTGTATTCCAATGTCCTCACTTTAAAAAATAAAGCTACAAACAACACAATTTCTTTTATATGAATTGTAGACCACTGATCCAGATTTTTAGCTCAAAACCTACAGGGTATAAAAAGTAGTTACAAGATTACTGAATATATACTGTATTGGATGAGACATACAATGTAAAAGTTAAGCTAAATACTAACCTTTATAATAAAAGCAAGTACTTTCTAAAGTGTGTTTAAACTAATGACCTCAAAAGCCCCACTCCCGAACCCACGTAAACCTTCATTATAATGTTAAAACACCCCAAATAAAATGGTAAAAAAATAGTATGCAGAAGATAAAAAGACAAAATTATGGAGGTCCCTGTAACTTTCAAATGAAATCTGTGGCTAGAGCCTTGACCAACTCTTTTTTTTTTTTTTCTTAAACAGTTATATCAAATCCTAACCTCACCTCAGTAATATGATTTTTCAACTACATACTGCAGATTCTCCAACTAATACACATTAAAGACCTGGGAAAAATGTTGCATCCTTAAAAAAAAAAAAAAAAAAAAAAAAAAAACAAAAAACCCCCCAACAACTTCATTATGCCTAAATGATAGCAATTTCAAAATAAGCAAAATACTAAAAAAGGACAACGATAAATCCATTAACTTGAGGCTACTTTCATTAGGTTAGTTTTTCACTGAATAACTGTAGTCTTAATGAAAACTGTCACTGCAAAATGGAATGCAATCATTAGATAAACTACTGAATTACAAATTCCACCCACACATGAATGGGTACATAGGGGTTTCACAATATTTTAAGAGTACGTTTCTGCACCAGGATTACTAAGAAGCATTCCCTCATTTTTTCCTTCTAGTTTCTTCACCACAAAGGCAACAGTGATTTCATAAACCTATTTGACAAATGTGGGTTAAATTACAAAAATTGTTTTTGCCAAAACGCTAAAAATATAGAGGAATATGAAGAATACTAACTTAACTCAAAACTTTTTTACTTTATTGAGGTCTTTCAACCCCTCCCATAGCTGGTTAGACTGGTTGAGAAAAGGCTGTGATGAAATTTCAGTAAGTAGAGGTAGCAAATTATTTTTTTATACAATTTTTTCATATGTCATACAGGTTTTCTAACTAATTAACAATAAATCTGAACTTCTACAAGAGGCAAAAAATGTCAAGACCCATACTAAATATGAATCAGCAATCTGGAAGTTGATTATACCATCATATGTGCTTATTTCTTTGCAAAATTCCATTGCAAAGTTCTGTTTAGTGTACTTTTACTCCATGACATAATAACCAGCCTAATTTCTTTCTGGATGCTTCAGACAAAATAAGAAAGAAAATATTAACTATTCAAAAATTGCAAATTTATCTTTTTTAGTAAATACATGAGACTTCAACCTTCTTGTCCTGAAAGACTTAAGGTATATCCTATTCCTGGCTTAGTTCAAATATAAAACATCTGCTTACGAAGGTATTGGTGATCCTTCTATTCACATTTACTTTTCTGTATTTCTGCAACTCTATCATAAACACAGCCATGCATGAGGCTAAAATGCAATTTATAGAAATAAGAATGTCACTTGCTTAATTTTTTTCAAGTAATTCAACCCCTAGTATCATTTAACAACATAATTAACACCAGTGCTGTTCTCTACTGTATTGTGTCACGAAGTGCTGCACTTAAACTTCTATCAAGGTCACCTTTCCCCATAACTCTCATAATGCCAAATCACCACACAGTAAATAAACCCTGCTGTCAGTGACTGAACAAATTTGACTTTTGACAGCCTAGTAGAATTAAAGAGTTGTGCTACCTTCAAATAGGGGCCAGATTTTAAGTTACTAGGCACGTAGGAATATAGACACACACTTAAAATGAGCTACGATGCTTCCCCTATTCCATAAAAGTCAGCTTGCTTGGTGGCTTTTACAGACCTTTAGAATTGCACTAAAACTTTTTGTGAAAGGAGAAGAAATTGCTCATTATACTAAAACTACCTCACCTAAATATATTTTGTTTGGCCTATTTTAAATACTGTCAAGTGGTATTTGCAAGGCATGAAAATGATGCGAATACCATCACAGTAGAAAGTAAAACTAATATATATATAAGTATACTGAAATATATACATACACACACATTCACTGCAATTAGCTTCACAGCGGTAGATTAGAGGTTTGCAAAGAGACCTCCTTCAGTCAGCTAAGCTCCAAACCGGCCATGTGTCTAGCAGATCAAAATTCACTAAGTAGAACATTTCATAATTTGTTTGTATTTCCAATATATAGGGAATATATGGAAATACATGCATAGAAAACTTTTGTGCCCTTAAACTGTCTTTTATTAGACTTTAACAGACTGGAAAACACTCAGTATCACAGAACAGTATTTGCTGTGTGAAAGGTCACAGTCCCACAGATGTTCTTTATCGATCTTAGTCCAACCCTGTCCCACCTTGGGGCCTAAATTATATTTTCAAGTCCTGCTTCCTTAAAATAAGGCTTCCAGAAACTACAGATGCTAAGAATGGTACCAGGGCATTTTTCTCTACCCAGATTTTCCCATCTAGCTAATTAAAAAGCATCTATTTCTGCAACTGAAATGCATACCTCCCGAAGTACCCATATTCTGTATATTCTTAGATACTTAGGTCTTAACCCACACTCTGTGTTGCTACTGACCTCTTCCCACTGTAGAGCACTGCTAGCAGGATCATCCAGAAGTTCTTCAAGTAATAGCTCCCTCCCCCCATTTCAGAGAAAAAACATAATAAACCACAACACAACATATATACACTTTTACAGATCATGCTGCATTTCATTACTTCATCCTCTGCATTTGTCATAAAGGTAAATGCTATCTATAAAGCAGCAAGCAATATTTATACTGACTTAGCAGTTATGTAGCTCATATTGCAGGACAGCAGCACCCATGAACTGCTAACTTGAATAGATTGCTATAGAAGTCCATTTTTTTCACTGTATGATTAGTATAGAAAGGCTGGAAGAGAAATTATTTGATCCAGGAGGATAATACTTTAGAGAAGACCAAATGATACTTTTCTAAATTCCATCACTGGACAAGAAAGATTGACTTAATCAGTCTGGATTTCTGGAACTACTCCATTTCCACTTTTCTTTTGATCGAGCTATATGTATTAACATGCAATAACTCCAGGCAGACCAAATTTATGCACAAGCTTCTTTGAACTTCAAACAAGCTTGTTGGACCCTTTAAATTCAATTTTATCTGTAATTCAATTACAGAGAAGCTGTTCTCTCTCCTCCCTGCAAGAAAATATATTTCCATTTGCATCATCCCATAGTTTCATATAACCTCTAGTGGAATCCTAGTTCCCTTGTCAAATGTGATCAGCTTCCCTAGGAAAGTTACAGACTGGAGTTAGCAAAGTATTTATTCACAAAGCTTTCTGTAGTCTATGCCCCAGTGAAGATTATTTCAACATTTAAAATAATTCCATTATTGTCATATATGAAAAACTGGAAAGAAACATCGTAAGTTTTGTACTACAATCAGTTTAGTTCTCTATGTACTGACATCTTGTAGGAAAATCACCTTGTTTAGAAATAAGATGGCTTATTATAACTTGTTAGATGCTAGGTATGTGTAGGCAGTCAATCTTGAGAGGAAACTACTTGCAGCAAAACCCAGACTGCTACCACTTAGCTATGCCTAAAAGCAGATGTATTAGCTACAGTGAATACATGAGTACAACCCAGGAAAGAAATGCAAAGCAAACTCTGTACATACAGATGCTACATGGATATCGTAGCACACAGAACTTGAGCACAGTGGGAAACTGCTATTCCAATGTGATATAAGGTCAAACAAAATACTGAGTTGTCTCTGACATATTTCTAACTCTAAGACGAAAATCTGTTTCTCTGTAGGCCAAATGGCAAAAAATCTCTTTTCTGAAAAAGACTGGCATATTGTCAAGAAGTCACCTACTTCCACCTTCAGCCTCAGGACACAATCAGCCTACTACCAGATCAGCCTGACAGATATCTAGAAGCTGTCCCCATGACAGAGAATCCACACCTTCCCTACACAAACTGCTTCAACGTTTTGCTATCATTAGTATTTAAAACAAATGAAGCCTGTTGCTTCTTATCCTATCACTCAGCCCAGGAGAGCAAGCCCCTTCCCCCACAGCAGTTTTTAAAGCCCCCTCATGCGGTATCTACCAGGGTTGCTATCAGATTTCTACCAGCTCAGTTAATAACGTTGCTCATACAGAAATAGAGATGGAAACTTCACACATCTTGATGCTTGGGCAGGCAACTCAAGCTAACTGTACTGCACACCAGCTCTACCTACTCACTGATTCTTGTGCACACCATATTATGCTATTTAACCAGACTGGTGAGGCCTAACCTGGGAAATCTACTTTATTTAATTATCTGAATTACAAATTACCAATAAATCTTTTCTAATAAAACTTCACTATCTTTGCCAATAACGTAGCACTCTCAAATCCTGGGCAAAACTGCAGTAGAAAGATGAAGACATATCTTGCAGCCAGTTAACAACTCCTGAACTTCAAGGTGAATTTTTGCAATCGTATGGTCCTGTGCTCTCAGGAGACAGTATATGGAATAAACAGCAACGACAGATACCCCACCACCACTTTACATGCTGTTACAGATACCCTTCTGGCAACTGAATTATTTTCTTTACAAATAGACCTAACAGCAAAAACTTTTTAATCCATTCTGAATTTGCCCTTAAGCAAGTAGCCTACGCCGACTCTACAGTGCTTTAGCACTCATTTTGCTACAATGCTGCAGCATATTCAGTTCATTGCCATGTGCGGTATGAAAATGGGGCCAGGCCAAGAAAGAAGCGTTAGCAAAAAGATGCCTAGCTTCCAAGGAAACACTCAGTAGCATACAATATATACATTTAATTTCTCAAATTACCCAAGAGTTCTTTTGACAAGTGTGGTGAATTTAATTAAGTCCTAATGAAATGTATCAGATTAACCCCCTGTTTTCCTTTTACCTCTACTGTGTTATTACAAAAACCCAGTCGAATCAGTCTGATTTATGATGCTTTAAGTGGGAGTATAATTAAATCCATTATCCCACTCTCCCAGCAATAAACTATGATATATATCATTCTAACTGTCTTGATGGGGGGAAAGGTATTCCATCTACCCTAACTCTTTTGTAATTCAAACATGAAAGCCTTTGTGCTGTCCATCCTACAGGACAGTCTCTCCCAATTACTGCTACCACCTCCAGCAAGGTCTCTTTCTCCAGGATAGAGGAAGAGATAAACTCCATTAGAACTTTCTACAGAGAACAGATAGAAATGGCAGCCATATATTCTGAGCAAAGTATTACCTCAGCAAACTCTCTTCAAGGAATGCTTCTCTCAAGAGGAAATATCCTCTTGTATCTCCAATGAGCCACCAACAAGCAACACAAAGAAATATCCTCAGACCTACAGGCTACGCCACCACGGGTGCTGCAATAAGATGCAAATGCAGGATTCCAATGTTTTAAGCCTGCTGTAGGTGTTACCCTTCAATCACTCAGCCTCTAATACATTCCAGGCTATAGGCTTACCACAGAGCTCTGTCATATGCTATAAGCTACATGCTTATGACAGAGGATTCAGTCCTCAGTTTTCCTATAATTTCGATTCAGGTGCGATTTTCCTGTTTCACAGTTAATGATAGGTGTGATTAACATACACACTAACACAGACTTTGCAAAGAATCCTGAATACAGGGTTTCTCAGTCAGTTGCAGAGATTTTGGGTGGGACTGTCATCTATGTCCAGAAGAGTATAATCATTCCTTTACTTGCTCCCATTGGTTAAAGAGGGCTTCTTAAGCTTTCCTGGATCAGACCATTCCTTGATCAGGTGACCTTACTACCAAAGAAATCTCTCCATGAAAACTCAGTCACTGTTCGTGATACCTGCATTTGTAAAGACAACCAGAATGACATCAGGACTTCAGTCAGTCCGTTATGTCTACATGTGGATTGCTAGCACAACAGAGACGTGAAAAGAAAATATTGCTGAAGAAGAGCTGAACAGATGGGACTTTGGCAAGAACGTCTCTGATCCCACACAAAACACTCATCTCTCCAGATTCTCTTTTAACCTATTTGCTGGATCTATCTCTCTACCTTACGAGGACTATCCTCACTTAAAAGTGTATGTCTTTGAGTACATACCTTTTAATTCTGGAAATGATCAACAGCTTTTACTTATCTAGGAACTTTTCACGGCTAAAGAGAGGATAGTTTTCTTTATTCTTTCGAGGGGTGAGGAGGAATATCAATTCCAACTACAAAACCAGGAAGTTTTCTCTCTAGAAGCTTACTGAGAAAACATTTACCTCAAACCAGCCTTTGGAAACACAATAAGTGGATTATTTTTATTTTTTTATCTAGATTCAAAGCATTTTGAAAACCTTCATTTTAGAAAAAGGCTGGAAGGGGGGAATGACCTTGTCCATCACTTGCCCCAGTAGGAATGGCCATGATGCTCTCTGTTATCCTTGACAGAAATCTGGCAAATCTATTTCTAACTTGCATCCTCTGAAGTACACTTCACTATTTCCTCTGGCAATCTATTACATTATTTAATTATTCCCAACATGAAAAGTTTAATCTAATTTAATCCTATTTAAGACCTACTTCTTGTTTTACCCACCATTATGATGGACAACAGATCCTCCCTTCTTTGCAGCATTATTTCATACATCTGAAGGGTTTTACCACATCTTGATTCATCTTCTCTTAACCAAAGACTCCAAATCATTCCCCTAAGTCATCATTTCTAGATTCTGATTTCTCCTGATGCTGTCCTTCAGACTGTCTCACATAACTCTGTATTTTTCATTAACCGCACTGCTCAATATTGGTCAATATTTCTCTCCAGCCAGTGCCTCAGCAGTACTGTATAGTATGATGTATAGCATCATAGTCAAATTAACATACACTAAACGATCTATGTGAAGTACCCATTTTGTCACTGTTTTTTAATTTAATAATATTTCTGCAATATGTCATCTTCTAAATTGGAGAGATATCAATTTGATAGATGGACCACTAGGTGGATAAAGAACTGGCTCGATGGCCGCGCGCAAAGAGTTGTGGTAAATGGCTCGATGTCCAGTTGGAAACCTATAACGAGTGGTGTCCCTCAGGGATCAGTGTTGGGACCGGTCCTGTTCAACATCTTTGTTGGCAACATGGACAGTGGGATTGAGTGCGCCCTCAGCAAGTTTGCCGATGACACCAAGCTGTGTGGTTCGGTTGATACGCTGGAGGGAAGGGATGCCATCCAGAAGGACCTTGACACACTTGTGAGGTGGGCCAATGCCAACCTTATGAAGTTTAACCAAGCCAAGTGCAAGGTCCTACACCTGGGTCCGGGCAATCCCAGGCACTGCTCCAGGTTGGGCAGAGAAGAGATTCAGAGCAGCCCTGCAGAGAAGGACTTGGGGGTGTTGGTTGACGAGAAGCTTAACATGAGCCGGCAGTGTGCGCTTGCAGCCCAGAAAGCCAACCGTGTCCTGGGCTGCATCAAAAGAGGTGTGACCAGCAGGTCGAAGGAGGTGATCCTGTCCCCCTACTCTGCTCTCGTGAGACCTCACTTGGAGTACTGTGTACAGTTCTGGTGTCCTCAACATAAAAAGGA
The DNA here is from genome assembly GCF_004027225.2 of Strigops habroptila. Taxonomy (NCBI): domain Eukaryota; kingdom Metazoa; phylum Chordata; class Aves; order Psittaciformes; family Psittacidae; genus Strigops; species Strigops habroptila. The sequence continues at coordinate 36,330,083 of NC_044281.2, forward strand.
CATGGAGCTGTTGGAGCGAGTCCAGAGGAGGGCCACGAGGATGATAAGGGGGCTTGAGCACCTCCCGTATGAAGACAGGCTGAGAGAGTTGGGGCTGTTCAGCCTGGAGAAGAGAAGGCTGCGTGAAGACCTCATAGCAGCCTTCCAGTATCTGAAGGGGGCCTACAAGGATGCTGGGGAGGGACTCTTCATTAGGGACTGTAGTGGTAGGACAAGGGGTAATGGCTTCAAACTTAAACAGGGGAAGTTTAGATTAGATATAAGGAGGAAGTTCTTTACAGTGAGGGTGGTGAGGCACTGGAATGCGTTGCCCAGGGAGGTTGTGGATGCTCCGTCCCTGGCGGTGTTCAAGGCGAGGTTGGACAGAGTCTTGGGTGACATGGTTTAGTGCGAGGTGTCCCTGCCCATGGCAGGGGGTTGGAACTAGCTGATCTTCAGGTCCTTTCCAACCCTAACTATTCTATGATTCTATGATTCTATGATTAATATGTAAATAACTAGAAAGACAGCCCTATGCTACAGATACATTAAAACCCTACTTTGCAAACATACAATTAAAACATACATAATACGCAAAATAGACATTCAGATTTCTTCTCTAGTGTTTGTAGTCTGTATGGCTACCAGGTAGAAAACTGATTATAATACCATGTACCACAAGCACCACAAGGAGTCTGAAACACGTAGGAGATTTTGGTGTTATGGCACATGCCCTAAGCATGGGCAGGCATGTCAGGCACGTCTACCACCTCTGTTCAATATACCCTGGACCCACTGAGCCAAACGCACTAAGCAGATCAATTGCACACATTCAATAAATGGAGGTATGCCAGCTCTGCTCTTCATGTGTGCAGCTCAGGAGCACAGAATGATCTCTTATGAAATATTCATGCATACAGCTTTGAAATCATCTCTCTCTAATTTTAATATACATAAAATTTGAGAGTTCATACAAGAACATACAGAAATCAAATAGAAAAGAGAAGCAACTGTGAATATATCAAGCTAATTCACTTACCATGCATTTATCTATAGCTACTGTGAAAATTGCTTTAACCAGTCGTAGCTGTAGGCTGAGAATGAAATACATTCCTTTTAAAGCTTAGTGGAAGAAATAGGCATTAATGAAACACTTGGATTTTAAAAGTAAAGATAAGAAAATTGGAAATTAAAGTTCCCAAAGCAACTGAAACTCTGTCATATTTTATATGTGTATTGAAGTGAAAAATGAAAATGCATGTATGCACAAATGGAGAGAATTATAAGAATTGCTATGAAATAGTATAACAGCACAGTATATCTTCAAGGGCAGGTTTCATCAGATTTCTGTTTCATTTCCCTTCTGGAAATGCAGCACACCCCAAGAGAACCGAGAGCTGGATCCAGGAACACAAAGAATTTCCTTGAAAAATTGAAAAAGTAAAAGGACCTTTCATTTAGACAGGTTTGAAATCAGGATTAGTACTGTTATACTAGCCAAATGGACCACGGTTGTACACAGATGAAAAATTCTTCACAATTGGACCACGTCTGATATTAATTAATGCCCTACTCAGTTTGAAGTGCTGGTCTTGGTGAAAAGTAGCAACAATTATGACAGGAGCAGATGTTCTTCGTAACACTTTTGCATGTCTAACAGACACTATCATAACCAATTAACAAACACTTCAGAGCTAGGCTATTATACACATCAAACTACAGTGTTACTCAACATATTCATTTGAAAAAGTGTAAATTGCAACAAGTAGACGAATGCAACTATGCAGGGTGCACACATCGGAGAGTTTAACATGGGATGTTGTAAATAAAGACAGTTTACAATCTGACTACAGCTTTTTAAAACTCACTTACAGTAAATCGATGCTCGGTGCCGTGTATAGAATTGAGATTTTGTACATGATAATGAACTATCATATATTAAGCCCTGATGTCACAATAAATGAGGAGATTTCTGAAAAGACACCAAGCGGTACTGATTACTCTTTCAATACTCTGAAATTTTGATTTAGTAAATTCTCTCATCCTGATTTCTAATAAATGTACATACAAGAGGCCAGACTGTTATACAGAGCCTGAATTTCTGAGGTTATTAAAGGATTAATAATCTGTCAGTAAGACTGAATATATCTCTGTCCCTCACTGTTAATTCAGTAGTCAGTTGAAAATATTACTTGATCAATTATCCATAATGACTGAAAGGATAGCAACAGATTAGATACAGTACCAAGATGATATATCAATCTTTGATTTTTACCATTTATTTGAACACGGAAATATACTGTATCAGATGCAAGTAGATGCAACAAAACTGTGAAATATCTATGAAATTGGTAAGACACTGGTAATTAAGAGAAAAGGAATATTTAATGGTGAGTAGTTTAAAGATCCCTATTGTATACTTCAAGCAAGATACTTGGCAATAAGCACCCAGTAAGGTTAAGAATAAATTTGTATATAGTTCTCTTGCTGCTTAAACAAAACTAGTCTAAACAGCCTTTTCAATCTGAAGTAGAGAGCTTTAACTTCTTGCATATTCTACAAACACCAGAAGCAACTGTTTAAACTGCAAAAAAAACTTCAGCCAAAAAAAGGGGGGGAGGATGGGCAAAAAATGGAGTAGGAAAGTTGTATGCTAAATTCTTTCTGCACAAAGACTGTCACTCAAAAAAAAAAAAAAAAAGGGATGTAAATGAAATGTTATTTCAGTCCAGATTTATATGTAAACAAGGTGCCAGTCCCTTAGTTCAGACTACAAAGGCTGAACTATACGGAAGGCCCCAGTTCCCCCTTTGGTGACAATCAACATTAGATTTGTTCCATCAAAGCATTTTTGGATCCTTTTTCAGACATCTAGCAAAAAACTCTTTGCATACAGTATTAACTGGTACATTAGAAAAGCACTTTACCCAAAAAACAGAGGGATAACACATGACTTTTATCAGATGACAATATCAGATGACTTGTACATTTGGCATGTCTACATAAATACTACGGTAATAGTAGTACTCCATCTTTTCTAAGTAGGTCACCATAAATACTTGGAACTACATTACATTTGTCAGATCTGAAAATTAGGCTCCAGCTGGTAATAACCTCTGCCAGTTTATGCACCTTGGTGCAACCATTCACCTTATATTTATAGCAAATACTTCTACAAATACATAAAAAAGACAAAACTACAGATTTCAACATTTAATACAGACCAGTTCTTTAAAGATTCTGTAATTCCCTATATTTATGATTTGTATATGATTAAGAATCATGCTCGTACACAGTAGGATTCTAATACGGACATTGGAGCAGTCTCAGTAGAAGAAAATTAACTCTATCTATCTCAGCCTAAACCAGCCTGCTTAGGTGATGGAGGAGTCCATTTGTTTGACTGGAAAGTAATACTGACTCTATTATCCACAAAATTAAGAGTGGCTTATATGTTAAAAACCTCCTAAAAATTAGCTACTGGGTGTGCTGGCTTGTTTTGACAACTACTCACCAAGAGTAAGTATCCTAGAGGATTTTAATATGTCCTCGTATTACTGAGGAAAAAAAAACCTGTATTATATGCACATGTGCCCTCTTGCCTACACGGATAACCATTTCCCTTCCCTGACAGACTCAGTCCCCAAATAAGAATGAGGTCTAGTCTTTTGAGGCAGTTAGAACATTAGGTAAGGAGAAAAGCCTCTCTCTTTCTGCCCCAACGTCAATGGCTATTCACTTGCTGCTTCAGTAACACACAATCCAAATATTCACCTCATGCCTTGGCTTGAAGAACCCCGAGTGACAGCCTTTCATGATGTGAAGGTGGAACCATATACTTGGGTTGGGGGTTTTCCCCCTAAAACAAGAAGAAGAGATTGCTATCTTCAAAAGCAATGTAGAAAGAAAAATAAATACTTTCTTACGAACGCATGAAAAGCAGGTCCCATCCAGTCTTATGGCACCTTAATATCACAATACATACAAGAAACATTTGGGTGTTTTGGGTGAGATAGGGTTAACATTGAAGACATTATTTTATAGTTGCACATTCTGTGTGAAGTGGTGGTGCAATGCTGAGCAAGGAAAAAGGTGGCTGGCAGAAGCAGTATGAGTCTTTTAATTACAAGAAGCTACATCCTGGCTGGGGCTTCATGTTAAACAATTTGCTGGTTAAGCAACCACCTGTTCCATCAAGTCAGAATTGGCCCTGACTGAAGAAAAACATTTGGAGAGGCAGCTGAGAAATATTAATAATCCTCCAACACTGAAAAAAACTTAAAAGAAAAAAAGGGATATACAGTTCCACCCAAAGCAGAATATTCCATAAAAATCAGTAAAACAAATGTTTGTTGCATATATTTTAGATGTTAGAACAATCTACCGAACAGGCATATTCCTGACTAAAAAATAAAATGAAGATAGATAAAAAGCTCTGCCAATCCTCATGTTACTTGTCAGAGTATGATAGAGCTCTGACAAGTAAGTGAGGTGTCACACACATGCAAAGGGACAGCCAGTGAGAAAGTCACTAACACAACCACATAGGAAGTGACGCTGTGTTGCTTCTTATGTAGAAGGTAAAGGAGAAATGGAAATGAAAAAACATCTATCTGAATAGCTACCATGATGTTGCTCAGAACTCAATATATTATGATCACAGCACAACTGGGAGATTAAAAAGGACCCCTGACCAAGGGGAATAACACTGGAGAGAGATATCAATAAAAAATACTATGCTTAAAAAAACCCCCCAACAACTACACATAATACTTCTCAGGAAAATTGTTTCATTCATGGAGAGTTTTTCTCCAAAATGGTGTTTTCAACATCGAAATTAACAATATTTAGCTTGACAATGGCAAAGATTCCCACAATTCTGAAAACCTAGCATTGAGGTTCTCAAATAGTACTGCTCTCACTGCACTAGTTTTCCCCAATTGGACAGCTAGACAAGCTTAGCTTTTTAAAACCACCTTCTTACGACATGTGCACTTGTGTTGCTTTTCAACAGATATACTGTCCCAGCAATATCATCATGTTTCTCATAGTTCGGCTAAGTTGCAATTTCCTTACCTTCCCTCATTTACCTGAACGAGCTGCAAGAGTTAATGATTTCCTTGCACTAGCCATGAGATTTCTGCACAGCTCACACTGGCTTTATTTCTGTGCTGTAAACATCAGATCAATGTCATTCAGACCTTGGGGGGAGCAGAGCAGAATCAGTGGAAAAAGTACAGTGTATGCAGCAAAAATAACAATCTAATTTCTCACATGCAGTAAAAATGCTATAGCCTAGAGCCTATGTGTTTGCTGCAGGGAAGCAAAGAGGTGATATAAAACAGTAGCACAAGTTGCTCAAACATCTCCAGAGGCAGAAAGGAATAGAAAGGACAGGTAGATTAGAGACCAGAATGCTTTAGGGATATTTTTTTGTTTGGTTTTATCTCCTCATTTTCTTTTAGTCAAACACTGTGTTTGAAAGCACCACATACTAATTGGATAATAACAGAACATAAAGAATCTCAGAAACTGAAAATCCCATTAGGCTGTAGGTATTGCTGTCATAGATCAAAAGAGACCATGTCAGGAAGGACAAATGAACATATCAACAATTTAACATCCAGCCATACAATAACATCTCTGAATGGTAAATAATTTTTACCTTGATCATTTTTTGCTTGTTAAAGCTTTTCTTGTGTATCATTTATTCAAAGTGCGTAACTACTTTTCAGAAAATGAATTCATAAGAGTGTTTTGAAACCTCCACAGTGATTTTTACATTTACTCCGTAAACTGAATGACAGCATGTACTGAAAAAGCTGGATATTTAGGATGCTGAGTGGTATATCTTACAGATACAACCCAAGTTTAAAATTATTTGTTCCTCCTTTCCTTGTTGCACTCCTTCCAGGTTGCTGCCTTATCTCTGGAGTAGGTTGCAACATAATTTTTCCATCCTTTCTCTCCTTAACATTCAGACGATGGTAACACTGAATACAGTGTTCTTTATCATTTTGCTTTCTTAATTTCAAACAACAAGTTATTATTTCCAGATAAGCCAATTTTAAGCTATCACTGTTACAAGATTTAAAAGACATTGCAGGTAAATCTGCACTGCAGAGCAATCGAGAAAGGAAGCAATCCAACCCTGACTGAGCTTGCTTATAAACAAAAGGCAATTGGGCTGGCAGTGTTACTAAGACACACAGACCTTGTGTGACTATATTGCTTCTGGGATCTGAGTTAGCAGTTCTGTTCCACAGTGCGTAATGTAGAAACTCCCTTAAGGGCATTTTCATTCGACTGATTTACTTCCTGGAGTATGGTACCTTTGCTCAGTATTTTCAGATATCCAGAAGTCTAATCAGTGCATTTCACTGTACTGCCAAGGACACCATCTTCAGGTATGACAGGTCTTTGATATCTTAGGGAATGGTGAAAACACTGATGGAGAAAATGCAAGGTACTATCTTAACTGGCAGGACAAGTAGCAAAGGTTACCTTGTGTTGACAGTAAAGCAACAGCATTGTCTTGGAAAATCAATGCAGCAAAAATCAATCTACACACTACTTAGTTACTTTGAAGTAACTTTCTTCTCAAGCTAGCCTTGGCTTACTAAAGAAATTCATACATTTGAAAGTAGTGCATTTGCCCTCAACAATCAATAATTTGGCTATATCTTTCAATAATCACAATGACTGAATTATTCTATCACCTTTCTTTTACAACAAAATGCCAAACTAAGAGTTTCCACCAAGTCCTGAAATAGCCCTAGGAAAAAAGTAATCTTTTCTGGGCAGCACTTCGCCTTCTCCAGATCGATTTCCTATCAATGCCAGATCCACAGGGCAGATAAAGTCAAAGACTGTAGCTGCCCAGACAGCTTTGTAGAAGGCAAATTAAACAGGACCCACCCATGTGGCTGGGACACAAAACCACGGTGGAGACATAAAAATCTGCTAACAAACTTCCAGATAACCAAAGCCAGATGCCTGATTTAGGTGCCACAGACTCAGTGCATGCTACATTTTTTTTTTATTGTCCATTTAATTACATGTTACCTGTGACATCTGATTGTGAAATTTGGTCAGATTTTCAGCCCATCTGGTGTGCATATTAAAGCATGCAAATCCAGATTTTGGAAAAGTACTAGAAATTAATTATGTTTTGGTCATTCTTATGCAAATTCTTGTAATGAAAGTTTTACACAAAGGTTTTCAAGAAAGATGGATGTAGAGCAGGTTTCATAAGAGGTAAAGTTAGACAAGACAATTGTCTATGGGATCCCACAGTGGTCTCTCAAAAGATATAGGCTCATCAAGCACCTATACTGGTCCTTCTTCAGGTCTCATCAGATTCTTTGGATGAAATGCTGTTAGTATATGTAACCAGTGTTGTAAGCAAATATCTACCTTCCATTCCTTTAATGTTCAGCACCACTTAATCCAGCTTCCAGATCCAAACATCACTTAACACAGCTGATGGATTCCCAAGTGGTCAAATTCGGGTGGTTCTGAATCCGCAAGTAACACTGAACTGCAGCACCACAGGAACGTACAGGTTGAAAAACTAAGAGGAATAGGGGTTTCCTTCTCTGGTTCAGGTGCATTAGCATCCACTTTAGTGCCATCTAAGCTCAGACATCCTTCTGTCAATGAGGCCTTTAATCTGCTGCATGACTTTTCAAATCAGTCCCATAAACACTGCATGCATTACTTTCACAGGGAATGGTCCAAATGCATGCCAGCATCCTCTAACTCCAAAGCAATTTTTCAGAAATGATCTCATAGGATTATAGAACCATAAGAGCACTCCATGGTGACTAACTAAATGGAGGAAAATCCTGTTCTTCTGCTGACAAAATGCTATTTGAGCTTTGAATGAAAGTCAAGCAAATATAAGTAAGCTGTTACTGTTCTGTTGTCACCAATCCCATGCAAGAGAACAATACTCCAAAGAAGTGACCTTTTTGTTTCCTTATGGCTAATAAATATTAAAACAGAAATTTACGATTATATAAAGTCACTCTCAACACCTTTTGCCTTAGAACTCCTAATACTATATAGAATAGGTGGCATCAGAGCCCTTCATATGAGACAAGTCAAAGTTTGTGCCTATTTTTTATCACTATACTCCAAAAGAGAGAATGCAGAAATGCCTACGGAAATCATAAGGAAGAAAAAGGGGATCCATGACACATACCGGTGCATAATATACACCAGACAACAGTTTTCTCAAGCAGCCAGATGATAAAGAACTGACATAGTGATTATCTATACTCTTTCATGACAGCTTAAATCCTTTAATTAGTAACAACCACTAAGCACTGCATTACTACTATTAACTCAATCTATTGCTATTAGCTTGCCTTTTGTGTCTGAATCTGATGTCTCAGATGAGATGCGATGATGCCTTGCTAATACCATCATGCTAATGGCATGATCTGTCCTTAGCAAAGGAACCAAACCTTGGAACTATTCTCAAGGTACTCAGAATTGGTCAAACACACATGGATAGATTTTCAGAATCCAATTAACAAAATGCATTTACAAATAAGAAAAAAAAAAAAAAAGAAAATCTATCCAAAATATTTCACTAAAATTCTGAAACAAAAACCGGAACAAAATATTGTAATTCAAAATGAAAAGGCTTCAGTGCTGTGAAAACCTTAAAGTCCCAAACTATTTTTCATTCTAATTCACTGTGTATCGAAAATGTCAGTTTTTTGAATTTCCATCTAGGTGGAAGTTTATATTCTATTATCAGGAGCTGCCTAGTGCTACTGCAGGTAGAGCATGCAGGCTACAGAATGTACATTTCTCAACATATTGAAAAGCAGTGCTATTTTATCATCTTTAACATGCACAGACCCATTAATATGGATAGCTTACACATCATCTTCATATTTCTCAAATACAGAAGGTAATTCCTTTATTACCAACACAGTCTTCCCTCTCTTGCCCCTCCTATCACTGCCACCTGCAGGCAGTAAATACTGATACTAGGCTGAGCAGACTAATGAACATCCAGTACACCTGTATTTAAATTTTCCTTGTACACAGCTGGGCTAGTTTACTATGCCTCACTCTTGAGCCCTGTAAGTTTGTAGTTCTCTCACTTGTTCTAACAGCAAATAATCTATCTGAATAGAAACACATCTTCTATTGTAAATTCTGTGGAAGTTTCCATACAGAATTACATAAATAGAATATATTTATTACATTTTCTGTAATATTTTCACTTGTTTTAAAAATATTCTGGCTCAACATCAGACCTGTTAGAGGTGGCTGGCAGTGCTGCTCATGACCCATTTTGTGTGCTCCTTTAAACTCATGCTGGACTCCTAATATACATGTGGGCTTTTTTAATACTGTTTAACATCTCAGGTTGCATGTTCTGAAGAGATCATCTGCCCACCCACAATACCAAAAATAGTACAAGCTACTTCTTTTATTGCAGCAACATGACTCCATTTTGACCTAAAGAAAACATGCTAACCAAAATAGCCATGCAGTAAATATGTATTGATGCCTCTTTCCACAGTTAATATAAGAAAGTAAACATATTTGTATGAGTGGGTACTAGAAAAGATCAAAGTGACTGGGCTTAACTGTCTGGCTCTAAATAAATATCCTAATCAGTTTTCATTTCCCTCACTACTTCAGAACGTCTTTAAAGGGAAATTCACTTTACCTGTACAAATCTGAAATGAATATTACTGGTATCACCAGGAGTATGGGGTTTTAAGGTCCACTTAAAGCCATGAAGTGGCATAAACAGATACAGAACGAGAGAGGGCCTATTCTAGTTCCTGTACCACAAGGGTTATAAAGAAGTACAGAGTCAACTGAGCAACCTCCTAACGACCACACTGGGCTAAGCATGAGTCACCTGGATATCTAAAACTCTGAAATACAGTCCCAATTCTATGAACCATGCAAACCAGCAATTAGGGTCATCTTTAATGAACCAAAAAGGTCTATGACAACATTTCCAGGACTTTTTTAAGTACTGTACTCAGCTTTGGTCCCTTGCCTGCACACCTCAACTCTGTCAGAGTGTATTGTCTATGCTCCCTTCCTTACTATAATTTCCCTGAGTGACACACAAACATCTTAGGAGCAGTGCAACTGATACACATGATATAAATACTTTAACAAGTGCAAATATTAATACTTATTTCAATAGAAATAATTTAGCATATACTGCTTGGGAATGTAACAGCTTTTTCTTTCTAGGATTATACAATGATACAATATGAAGGCCACTTAAACTTACTCACAGTTTAAAAAAAAGAAAACTATTTCACTAGCACAAATATTAAACAAAATGTGTAGATGATGTCTTGGTTAAGGAAAATAAATGCTATATTATTACTACTGTCACATCAGAAAACAAAAATTTTATATTTGTCAGGTAAACACAGTGAACTTAAGAACCTTTCCTAAGAAATGAAAGAACCATATATCCCATGCTCCCCATCCATGAGATACATAAATAATTTTAACCCTTTCTCTTGCATTACAAGCTGCATCTGCTACTAACCTTGTGTTATAATATCATTCAATTTTTAACAAAGATATTTCTTTAATTTACTTAAATAATCACACAGAGCTTATTCACTAATGTAATCGAAAATCATTCACTCAGATGAGTTTTATGAAATTGCACTATTTAGTGGAAATAAACAGAACACTGCTCATTGCATGGTAAATTTCAAGAACTGAGTCTTTTAAAGCAGTATTAGAACATAAAATGAAAATTTCCTTTTTTTTTTTTCAGATAGATTAATCTCTATTAATTTTATAAGTTTCCAGATAGAAACTCAACTTTTGGTTTAAATTCTGTGTTTTAGGTTGTTTCTACCAATATCCTTTAGGAAGTCTCTTCACTCCGAGTAAACACGTCAGTTCTCCTACCACTAACAAAGAAAGAGGACTTCATTCCAGGAAAGCCTCTGCCAAATCTGCACTAGCATTTTGGCATCATTTGAAAGGTTTTCTTAAGATTCATGAAAACACCCTTGTTCAAACAATTAGAAAAGAGCAACATGCTAACTATATGTAGAATTGATATTTTTCTTATTTTATTTTCTTGATAGATGATGATGCAATTCTTTCCACTCCTCACATGCATTCTTTGAGCAACACAAACCCACCCCATGGAACAAGGACTCCTACTACTGAACTGTTGCTTTGTGACTGTATACACCCACATTAACCCCCCTCAACCTGTCTGCCTCCACCTCCCATTCTGTGATGTCCTGGCATTGCCTGAGTTTCAGCATAATGCTCACTGTACACACAGCTACAAATTACCACTGACAGTCTTAAATTGCCTTTAGCCAACCAGGAGTTTCCAGCTTTTGCTTCTTCAGCAAAGCAAAGTGTACTTCAGAACAACAACAACAGGAACAAAAAATAGCCTTTGTCAGCTTGGTGGGGAGAGGGAACAAAGAAAGAAAGGATGGAAGAATACCTGGAATTCTGTGCTGCATGTACTAAGTTTTTCAATGAGAAATGCATCATAGATGCATCATACAGTTCAAAATAGATTTTAAACATAAACTACTTCCTACAGTAAACAAACCATTTAAGCTTCACCAAATTGTTTAATCCCAAGGGAATTTGTCTATGTCTCCCAACTAATTTTAAAGATCTACATACAAAACTCAGCATGTGGAGCACATCTGGATTTCAATCAGGTACTTCAAGGGACTTTGGGACGATAAAAATCAGCATACAGAATAAAGCAGTCTCACACAGGCTTTCTATCTCTGACAGGTATGTCTGAATTAGTCACTGAAATAATATTATTCATATCATAAGCTGATGTAAGTTATGAATGTAAGTCAGATTTTTAAATTTTATTTATTAATTTGAGAACACTGTGCACAAAAGGACACCACTCCATGACAACTGGTTGTTTAAAACATAGAAAGAGGCATTTATATTGCAACACATTTGAGAACGATATAAAAACCACATGCTTAACATCCTCATTCTTCCTAAGTAGTTTACTACATCTAGTGAGACATTTTCATAATATGCCTTTTAAATGAATCCACACATGCCATATATATCAAGGTATGCTTTGGGCAACCTCAAGTACTTATCAGCATTCCCTCACAAAATAATGCAGCAGTACAAAGACGGGGTAAGTTGAGGTTGAGGTGAAAGAGTTTCTTGGTTTGGGGGAAGAGGGAGCGTTGACCTTTCTTACACACTTCATAAGGCTTCTGGAACTTGAGATTTCATTACATAGGAATATTCCTGACATCATATCACTGACCACTGAATGCCTCAATATTACCGAAAGTCAGCCGAGAGAGCTGTAAAAGCAATCACCCTCATCAGAACAATCTAACAGCAGACCCCCTGCACCAGCTGAAGAAAATCCTGACTGATACAACCTAATCTAATAATACTAAGCATGGCTTCATCTGCATGGAGGGTTTTGCCAGCACACAGGAGAGGATTGAAAGCATCAGGTTTTGGTTGTTGGTTTTTTGTGTGTTTTAAATTGATACCCCAGTTTAATCTTGAGCTATCAGTAATGTAGAATTCAAATACACCGAGTTTGTCTTCAACTCAGTTTTCTACACAGAGAACACAATTTCTTTTCCCTTCAGATCTACAAAATTTTTGGCCCTGGCATTTGTTGGCCCATACAAATCCAATTTAAGCAAACACCAGATTAACTAAATGGATGTCTCATCAGCTTATTCTAGCAGGCTAGTCACAACTGCATGCAACAGTTGGCAGCATCAGACTTTGGTCACTATGAAACCCACAATCACAGTCCATTCAGCAGATAACTGTTGGGAGATAACAGAGAAAGAAAGAGCAAAGCAGAAAAAGGAAGACATCTATATCATCAGTATTATCAAACTTCCTGGTATTTTCTAAAGCCCTACTATTGGAGCTTTAAGAACTTCAGCTTTAACCAAAGTTAAAACCTAACTTTTTGTACCAACTCTTCATAGCTTGGTACAAAAGCTATATAATATTCCCCAAATGCTCACACAACAAAAAGTAAACAAGAAGCTAAAGATTATGTCAACAAAAATACCCTCCTTTTCTTAACACAGGCTCATGACTTTTTCAGAGTCTGACTCATGGTTCTGAATACTCAGAGTAGATAATACTTCAACTTCTGGTTTATTCAGCGTTATTTATTTTGCTGCTGGTTCATTTCTCTGTAAACAAGCTTAATGAAAAGTAACGAGATTGCCTGTTATAGCACTTAGGAGATATTAAAATTGGTTGTTACATTAAAATAATTAGAGAAGGATAAAGAAAATAAGATCATATTAATCACACTCTACACAAGCCTATCAAATATATGAGAATCTAACATTTGAAGAATAGAGTCCTCAAAAATCCTACTTACAGCCCTACGATGGGCAAAGAAGTTCAACTATCAGCCAAAACAATCACACTTAATGAAAATCTGGAAAAATAACTGCAGTCTGTACTATAACCGATTAGATTTTGGATATAGCCTTCAGAGATTTCTGCCCCTTAAAAGGAATACCACAGAATACCATGTATAGACCTTACTCTCCACCGAGACAGGAAGTGTCCCCATTGATTTCTGCAAGACATCCTGCATGACCAGGCCCCAGGATATTTAACCAAACAAGGCACTCTAACTAAGCCTGGCTTGGACAGTTTTTCTAAACTGTAATACGTTTTTTTCTTGAACTTGCTGGTATAAAAGGGGGGGGTTTTTAAGGGAGATAGACCTGCCCTAAATAAACAAATTTTTAATGTAAATCAAACCGACCTCATTCATTCCTTCCATTCAGCTCCCTTTTCTTCTACGTATATACCAATAAAGTCTAGTTTCCTTTTTAGTATTCTAAAACTTTCAGAAGAGAAGGGAAGGAGCTCCACTGACCTCTTTCAGGGCTTGTCCATAAGGCTTACAAGTCTACCCATACAACATGTACACATCTACCTATGTATGTGTGCTTTACAAACATACTCCTTTGAGACACCTCTACAAATACATTATTTACTTTTGAAAGGTACCTTCTTTCATGTGCTTTTCATGTATGCAGAGTCTTCATATTTTAAGATTACCTACTAATTGCTAAATAATAAATTATAATGAAGATACAGTATGATGGTCGGGTTCTCCAAGCTGCAACAAACTTTACTAAGACAAAAATAGCTAGTTTTTCCTAACAAATGTTTGCTATCTAATACTCCAAACTGAATCCATCATTTCTATCTGCATTGATTTACTTTTAGTCCCATAAAGTTCAGAGCTGTCTTTTTTAAATGGTACTTCAGTAATTATGCCTTCAGAGTCTATCAATGAACACCTAGTTTTGTATACAAACAAAAAACCATTGAGAAATCTAAAAAGATACAGATCTAACTGTAATAACATTTTTAGAAATACTTTAGGGCAATATACACTTCATTTTTAAATATTATGAAGCATATTTCAAACAATGCATCAACTGAAAGGATAAATTTTTACTCACAATCATACACTTTCATAACTACTTCTGTAATCCAATTTACTACACTAGCATTTGAAGGACTGTTATTTTTAAAAAACAAAGTGTCCAAAATTGCAGGCTGTTAAAATAAATAAACCCTCCCCCCCCCAAAAAAAACAAAACAAAACAAAACAAAAAAACACCACCATAAAAACCCCTGACCACTAACACACACACATACAAACAAATTAAAAAAAAAAATTAAAAAGGCAGGGCAGATATTTACTTTGCCAGGCAGAACAGTATTTAGAATTTGTTCATTTTTTAACATTAATAGCTAACAGATCTAACTAAATAACTAAAATTAAATGTCATACTGCTTTCAAGGCCAAGCAAGCAATTAAAGCTAATCAAGTCACAAGTTGTTCTCATCTCACGAATGTCACATCCTTTGCAGGAAGGAAATATGTTAAGCAAATGTCAACCTGTTCAAATTTTGAGAAACTAACAACATGCAAGACAAAATATCCAGCAACTAGGAAGTTACAGCTCACTATTTCTTAGTCTGAACCCTGATGAACTGAATCTAAATGAAAAATAAAACCTTTTTAGTTCTGCTTCCTCCTCTTCCTTATCTTCTTCTACTTAAAAATGAAAAGAATAGGGTGATACTCTGTAGCAGCTGGTAGCAGCTGTTCATTTTGGCATTTCAAAAACTGGTAAAGGCCACTGTCAAACCTAGTATGCTCAGCTTGCAAAAAATTTTTGCCAATTCCTTCTACTTAAAAATTAAAATACCAAATCTACAATACCATAAGTAAAAAAAGTTTGCGTGGTTTTCTGATGGAATCCAACAATGGTTGAATGCTGTCTGTATTCTCCCCCATCCCTTAGAAAAAAAATCAGCTTGCTGCTTACATGTCCGGCATTCAACATAAAGGTTCAAAAGCCTTTGTTTTTAGATGTGGCTTTTACTTTTTAACACCACCCTCCTCTCTCAGAAAATATGCTGCATCATAAATTAGTTAAAATTCATGTTAAACATTGAACAGATAAGAATACTATTACTGATGGACTGTAATACTCATCATGCACTTACTAAAGCTTTTTCTTTTTTAGTATCAATATAAACACAGGGCATTCAGCCACTAGAAGAAGTCTAGAAGCAGTGGCTACTTCAACAGGAGCTCTGAACTAATACGGTTTTTATATTGCCATGGAGACAACTCGTCCTCACGTTCAGTGGAACTGAACAGATGGTTGAAAAAGATTAAACCACAGATGTGATGCAGACCTCTCATCTGTCCTTTGCTTCCTCACTCTGATGAGAATGCACAGCTATGACACATTTAGTCAAACCTGGCAGTAAAGAGTGGGCACAAAACAGTTATATAGTAACACGTTTGGTTTCAGTTGCATTATTTACCACAATGTGGGACCCCAATTTAGGTAACCAGAGATAAACATATTGGAATAGAAAAATTTCTAAACCCAAGCAGAGCACATGAAACATATTGCTACTGTACTTTATTGCCCAGATTTACTGCAGAGAAGGAAAAGTCATAGCAGAAGAAAATCAAGTATTCTTGAGCAATACAAATTTTCATATTGAAATCAGGTACAACATCTGGACAGATGCGCCCTTTGAATAGAAAACACAATACTCCCTCATCAAGAGGGCATTAACTTAATGATTGTACAAAGAAAAATTTTGCTGCTCCACAAAAGCTACTGTTACTGCTTACATTTCTGGTAGATTTTTAGTTACAGCCTGAACTGAGCAGAAATTAATTTTCAGAGAAGCAGAAAAACATTGGGGAAACAAAAAAACTTGTTTCCCTTTGTATTCCTTCACTTGCACAACTCTTCCCTGCCATTCACAACTAAAACTGGGTGAGTTAATACCAATACCTTGTGCCATTTCATGCCAAAGTTCTCACCAGCTGATCTAACAACATATTGCTCTTTCCCAAGCCTTTAGAATTTGGACTTCGAAAGGTTGAAATATGCAGACACAAGTTTTAAAGAACCACCACCTAAGAATTTGGAAGTTTAAAGGAAAACTAAGATCTTTAAAAGTGAATGGCAATTTTTGCAGTCCATTTTCAGCACTTCAAAGGGACCACAATTCAATCTGAGGTACTCGCCCTACAGTAAGGCCTCCTCACAGCATACTCAAATACCAACAACAACAAAAAGTAACTTCTGGTAACCTTAATCCCATGGCTGAGTTACAATTTGGTAGAGGAGCTAGGAGGATTTGAACTGTAAATCCCTGACTGTCACAAATAGGCTAATCAGATTTACCTTGAAGCTTGAGTTTCATTATCTCCTTTGTTTCACAGCACAGAACTTTTACATAAATATGTACTTGAAGAAGCAGACAATGAAAGTAATGGAATAAAATCATAAACAGATAGGTACTTTCTTTTCATAACTATACCTACCAGACAGCTGTAGTGCTTTCACAGAAAGCCACTGGACATGCTACTTGAGAGAAAATAAGGGACTTGTTACATGCAAGACCTGCCTAAATCACAGAGAGGATTTAAATGCAGCAGTGGAGCGGATGGAGGCATAGACGGAGCTACAGAACAATCTTGCTACAGTCCTGTCCTAAGACTCCATAAGTAACAGGGGCTCAGATTCCAGGAGAAGCCAGTTTGAATAAGCCAGTAAGAAGTTTGAATGAGTATTCAGGTAGTTCTTGCACAACTTTATCAATAAACCAGAATGCTGTGAAGTACTTCAAACATTCCAAGACCTATCTAAGTTATTGGAAGAAAACAGGAACAGCTAAGGAGCACAGTATCTTCAAGGCTACTGCACTGTGCCTGGGGTGTATATGCAACTGGTTTTCTCCATTTAGCATGAGAAGTAGTTTCTTACACGAGCCCAAAAATTCACAGAACTGCTCTAGTCCAGCAGCACTGAAACAAGACTTTTTGGATTACACTCTTACATAGCATTTTCTCTGCATTTTAGAGCAACAGAAGAAAAAGGAACAACCAAGTCAATATAGGCCTCTTAGGGAAATAACAGTGCTAGAGAGCGATGGAAAAGGATTTGGTGAAAATCAGTTCCTCTTGAGAGAAAATGAGGACACAGAAAACAGGGTAAAATGTTCTGAAAGGCCTGTGATATAATCTGGGATAGGCATTACAATGCCCTGCAATGCTGCAAATGAAAACAAACAGCACCTATGGAGGACTGCTTGGAAAAGGGGCAGACAGGAAAAATTGAGAAACTGTGCCTGTAGACTCCATTATGCGAGGTAGTTCTGGCTACAAGAGACAGCTCTCAAAGAGGGCAGGATAAGATGCATTTCAGAGGAATGAGCTTGGCATAGACCAGACCATGGAACCAGTGGACTGGCAGAGGGATGGAGTCACTGGGGAGCAAAAGGCAGATACAGATGAAGTCACAAGACATTGTGTGAAGTGATGACTTAGAGAAATGGAAGGGAAAATCAGGAGACAAGATTAGGAAACATGCAGATGAGAAATACGGAGAAATAGGATAGAGAGTAACAGAGGAAAACAGACAAACGAGTCAGCCCATGCTAAAAAGAACAGCATAATAAAGTTTGGAGGAGGCAAGTTGTAGAGGGGGCTGAAAAGCTGAGAGGTTGCAAAAAAAAAGCACAATTTGACAACTGATTTGCAAATAAGAAAGGTTGTGGAAAACAGGGGTATTTAGAGAAGAATCAAATATGTCCTGGAAATATTGGTTGGTAAATATTAATAAAACAGGTCCAGTGACACTTTGCTGAGAACAACATTCAATAGTGAGGTTCACATGTACAGGAAACAGGAGAAAAACTAGGAATTCATCAGGGGGTTCCCACATGAAGACAGAAACTGCCTTCATTTGTAATTCAAAGTCTGAAGTCATGATGTTAAGATTTATGAAAGAGCCAGTTTAGATAAGAATTCTTAAATACATTAATTAAAATGTATTCTAATGTATTGTCTAATAAACCCAATGTATTTTATTCCTTCCACACCTTTTTCTGTTTCACATGCATAAGGATTCTATTTTTTTTTTTAACTGAAGCCGACTGCAAAATTCCACTGACTTCTGTATGAAATAGCTTTAATTCTCATACGTTGACCATATGACGATGTATTATATTCCCATACCTATGTTGTAATGACAACACTATATTCTGTGCTTTGTCAGAGTGATATATTTCAACTCCATCACTTCTATTACTTCTATCCTTCAGCTCATTTTATTCTATTTCTGTGTACAACATAATTTACTTATTTTCATCACTCCTGTTCATGATCATCTGTTTTTCGGCTCTTTATCTCTACCATCTCCATGGATAATATTTCTTTGCCCTACCATATTTTCCTATGCCTACATTCTTAAGCCACTCCAGATCTGTGGCAATGCCCTTATGCCTTTAGTTTCCAAGCTTTCATTTCCAGGATTCTGTGGCCCAGTCTTGAATTTCCCCAAGGAGATTTGAACACTCCATGTCCACTAAATTTAACAAAATATCAAAATCCTTAGGCTGAAAATATTGCATCTAATTCTAAATACAATTAATTCAGAAAAACACCCCCACCATAATTCTGTTTCTTATGAAAGCCAAACCAAGGTTGAGCAATTAGATAAGAACATAGCCACAACACTAGAAGCTTAATAAATGCTGTACGTCTTTGCTAGAACCTTTCTCGTCTTTGTTGACTGCCAAGATACTCATCTGTAGCTAGAAGCGTTCCCCTCCTGAACCAGTTCACATCTGTTTAGTAATGAATATACTTCTGTAGTCTGGTAAAAATACGCTATTTCCTGCAGATCTCTTTAACTGCTAAAAAGAAGCCAGAACCAAAATCTCAGTCTCATTTAAAAAAAGGATCAAAACAGAAATGCAAAAACATCAGCATCCCAAGTACTGGATTCTTGTCAGGACTGAACAGAATTATTTTTTTTAAAAAAACTCATTTGCTATACAGTTTTATATATGCAACCTTTTAGCTACATCTGCTATGTAAAACAAGTCCAGAGTTTTATATTTCCTTACTGAAACGATATAGGGTTGCTGGAACTCCCACTAAATGTTTCTTCATTGACTATTTCAACCAAAATGTGGGCAACAGCACATTTGAAGCCAGACTGTACAACATTTTCTCTGGTTGTCTGGTTTCCATTGAAGTGTGGATGGGCATTAGTGATTCATGGCCATGTACCACCTTTTGCTCCTTTTTAAAAAAAAAAAAAAAAAAAAGGGAAAAAGGAAAAAAAGCAACCCAAATAATACAACTAAATCAGCTGAGCAGTCAGAGAAAAAAGTACCGGTGCGTCTACACAATGCCCTGTACAGCCAGAGCCTTTAAGCCACTTTTCCTTTTTGTACATTCACATCCTTCTATCCTCACTGCTTACTAAGGTGGTTCATTCAGCAAGAAATTCTGTATCTCTCTCAGGCACAGAAGTCTGATCAACAGAACATGAATGGAGATGGAATTGGCTTTGCCTACATCCCACCTCCAGAATTTAGGTTACGTATAAAGAGGACCAGAGATGCTTTCACCCCACAGTACCACGGGAACCGAAGGCACAATCGTCTTGGGAGGGAGGGAATCTGTCCTGTTTACAGTAGGGCTTGAGAACTGTGATGGTTGTATTGAAACAGCTACTTGAGGATATCACGGTTCAGGGTTCTGGATGTGATCACAGTAATAGTGCGTACATAGCATAGGCCTGTAGTCTCTCATCTACCATGAGAGCAAAGCTTCTGGAGGGAGTACATACATGTCCACTGCATTGCAGACTACAAAAGTAATCTGTGCCCATAGTGCATCCAATATTGTGCTGCATTCTTTAAATTAGCTTAGGAACTTTATTTTGAGCTGTAAAAGGAAATGTTGAGTAGTTTAAGAAAAGATACTGCTAGTGTTTATGAAGCGGAGTGAGGAAATGTGGAGCATTTTTTTTATCGCATGTATTTAAAATACCAGACTTCTTCCTCAGGTAAAGTCTTTTCATTGTTCTAAGAAAGCCTGGGTGTTCATCCAGGGTTTCATCCAAAAAAAAGAAAAAAATAGAAAAAAAAAAAAAAGAAAAAATCCAAACCCACATCTGAGGTGGCTACATGAAATGCAAAGAGAGCTCATGAATATTTGGGAGTGAAGAGATTATGGATCACCAGACACCTATGATACAGTGTGGTATCTTTAACCTTAAATCTTTCAAATACGAGAGTAAGGATAGAAAAAGATGTATTTCACTGTTTTTCTGATTCTATCCTGTGAAGACACAGTTTTGTCATGGGTTTAACTAATATTCTTTTGATTCAGACAGTATTATCATATGATGTGGTACGTACATCCATCTTCTAAGCTGAATGTTATTCAGCTTTTCATGAGCTATCAATATCTCATATATAGGTAGAAAAGTCATCCATTTCCTTATATTTTTCAGTCTATCTCCATGTTTTGCATAGCATAAGAGTGGTGTTTATGATGGGACCTCCAACATGCTGTCACGAGGTACAAGTGGGACATCCAAATGTATCAACCAGTTGTGTTAATGAGAAACAGCGTTAGTTTGTACTATTTCACATTTCAAATTCAATGCTTTTAAATATTACCTATCTTCATATGTAGTTTTATTACATTTCAGTCGATCTTCAAAATGATAACAAGAGAACAATAAAAGCAACAAATAAAAATTGTTCTCTTTGGTTTTACAATGGACTGGAAATCTGATTTTTAAATACTTTAACAAATAACTCTCACAGCCATTACAACATAGTCACCTTTTTCATCCTTTGATTCTCTTGATATATATAAAACCAAATCTTATTATACAGATACAATTAAAAATCTGAATTAATTTCACCTGTGATTCTACAGTGTATTGTAACTAATTCTATGCTGAAGTGGGTTCAAAATCCTCAAGAAAATAGTAAAAAAAAGTTAATAACTTTTCAGCCTAAAGCATTTGAATGAAACCTGCAATGGTGAAGCTTCCAGAGCTACCATAGCATAGCAGTGGATGAAGCCATCATCTACCATGGTCCAATATTTACTGAAAGCTGCTAGATTCAAATCAATGCTTACGTTATAAATAACAGGAAACGTGACATCTGTATTTCCCAGCAGACCAAAGGTATCTCACCCACTGATATATTCAAGCAAGATTCTCCAGCCTTAAACCACTCTTAAACTTGAAGTCATTTAAATTTCATTCGACATATTCCACATATCTTCAGTTGAGTCACTCGTCTTTCTCCTCCCTGATAGATTGATTTTAACAGATGCTAACTACATTCTAAAGATAATTTGAATTCAATTACATCCTAATCCTCACAAACACATTCAAGCACACACCTACCCTGTGCCACAAGATCAAAGATGGTAGTGGTTAGGCATAAGATACCCTAGTAAAAACCAAGGTTTGGGTGGAGCGGAAGGGGTAGAGGGATAGAGAAAAAGAAGAAATTTGTTACGTTCACCATTACATTTGGCATTAGCTAATGTTTTTCGACAGTCCATTTCTTAGACATCAAATTCAGGCAACTACAATTTGATTATGTCTTGGTAATTGGCTGGTTTTCATCTTTGTTCTTCCCCTAGATACCATTGTCTATGAATGTGTCAACATTTCTTGCCTATGATCAGCCCACGATAAGTTACTGTGGAGTACATCATGAACTGCTTGCTCACAAGCCCTATGACTCGAATAACCAGGAAGAAACAGTGGAAACACACCTAGAAACTGATCTGGATCTGAGCACAATAACAACAGCAGCACGAATCAAGGAACACAGTCAGCAGCTGGCTTAACTGGGTTGGAGGTTTTTTGTTGTACTTTTTTCCTGTAGCAGAGGCCGCAACCAAATTCTATGTAACATTATGGACAGAAGTTAGAAGACATATATCATGGATTCTAGGATCCCTGTTCAAATTAAAAATTGATCACAAAGATTAATTGTTTGAAGTCTACAATTTGTAATTAGTTAAGTTGTGCAGTATTTTTTTGACTTCAAAGTATGACCCTTCCAGTGAATCTTTTTCAAAACTCATCCTACCTACCTGTATAAACTGTACAGATGCAATGTATTTTTCATATTGTAAAGTTTCAATTACCAAGAACAGCTGGTATGTACAGTACCATAATTTAATTACATCTTAATTTACAAGTTTCAGTTTCTAAAGTTTCAAATTAACAAAAGTTATTTCTTGTGTTATTAAGTTACTCTATTTTGTAGGGATCATTTTGTTACTGCTTTTGTGCCCAGAAAACTTTAATCTAAAATTCTGTCCTTTGCAGAATATGTACCGTTTTTACTGTGTTTAATGTGTAGAATTTTATCTACTTGTTCCAGAAGTAATGCATTAACCAAAAGGAGGGTTTAACTATTCAGACTTCTAAGAAATTCTTGAAATACATAAGCAAGTTTTCTTATAAATGAAAATATAAAAAAAGTAACAATTCTCTTCAAACGTACCTGTTGCCTTGAAATACAGCCTGATTTCTAAATCAAAAAAATGTAATGGTAAACAGATATATTTTAACAACAAAGTTTATGTATGCACTTGTGGCTGATACTGATGTTTTGTAAAGTCTCACTGTTCTGCAAGACAATATGGACAAGAGACTTCACCAGGCAGCTGTCTTTACAAAATCTGCTGTGAAAGTATAGCCTGCCAAATTAGGCATTTGTATTTCTACTTAAAGACAAATGGGTGCAAAAACCTACTTCTGCCAAAAATAGCTGCCGACAAAAGTGGCAACAGAAACAAGCCTTTGGAATTATTCTACTGCTAGTATGTCAATTGTTACTCAAAAGTAAGAAACCTCTACTTTGCCGAAAAATACAGTAATTTGGACCAAAAGGTAATAATCCTTTAACATTCTGATACATCAAGCTAAGAAACAGAAAAAAACTCAAACCTAAAACCAAACCACCAAAAAAAAAAAAAACCCCCAAACAAAAAACCCCCCAAAAAACCCCCCAAACCACAAAACCTTTAAATATTAGGAAAAAAAAAAAAAAGTAGTATTAAGTCTTTAACAATTACTATATTGCTTATTTGTCTAGCATTTAATATCTGGATTGAAGCATTGTCATGCCCCATTCTTTGGTTTTAAATCTTCAAGACTTCTTGATACTGTATGAGAATAACTTTTATACTACCCTCCTGTTGTAATCACAAAGATTACAAAAATTAGAAACACATTATATCACGCCAACTTGGTGAATTATAAAAGGGAACCTGAGCCTTCCAAAATATAGGAGAAAAAAGTTTCATATGGTGAAGCAACTTTTTTTATAATAAAGAGAAATTATATAACCACAAATCTATTTTTCTGAATGTTTATCCCACCATATTTCCATGTAGCTTCAAAGCAGATGATTGAAATTTAAAATTACAGTCCAATTGTTTGTACAAAATATAAAGCAAATATAATGCAAAATAGCTTCAAAATATTGGTAACAAATTAATCTGCATTCACTATCTTTGAAGTGGAAACAAAATATCAAAACAGAATACATTGTATTGGTTGTTTATTTAGCATTTTAGAGTTTGTAACATATTTTGCATAAATTATTTATTATTCCAAACATTACTTGTCTTTTTAAGACTCATCTTAAACCTCCATACTTCAGTTTCTTATTTCTTTACTACATGGGTTCTTGGATTTCTGGTAATCTTCTATAGTGCTGGCATTTTACCATGTGGTTTCAAAATGCATTTTGCCAGTTATAATACTAAACCAGAAATGCAGGTGTCATTCTGGAGCCGAGTGACTTTTGTACAGCAGGAAGAAGTTAACTGCTTCATTTCAAAGTTGTTTTAAGTTTTAATGTTTAGGCATTCTGGTCATAATAGAAGGCCTGAGCTGTTAGGATCAAGCATCATCCTCCCAAAAGTTTATTTCAGTTATTCTTATTCTGTCCTTCCTATTCTTTACTTTGACCCACTGCCCTCAAATATTTATGGTGCTCAAAAGTGGTCCTGGCACCAATGCAGTTACTCAAAACGCACAAATGTTCAAAGGCTCCAGGTACTTCTAATTTATGGAGAACTGTATGACACTATTTTCAATGTTACACACTCTAATGAACCTAGGCTAAGGAACATGATAAAATATTTTCTCATGCCAAGAGACAAAATCTTCTTGACGTTATCTGGTTGAACAATCACAACTGGGTATATATTCACATATACACAGATGTTTCTCTTTCTTTTTCTTCCTCAGTAATGAAGCATACATTAATGAACCTGGTTTGTCTTGGACGTCTCCTGAAAGACTCATAATTTTAGACCAATGTATCAATACGCAAATGGTACAATGGCATGGTCACAGAAGCAGCAAGGATTCTGCACCTCACGGGTCTGCCATACTACCACAATCAAGTTTTGGGGCATTTGTAGGGCCCACTGTAGTGCCAGGCTCTCTGTGACCCCAATGGGACATAGCAGTGCTCTGAATGACAGATACAACATCCCAGTGCCAAAAGCAGCAATGGAATACATGCCAACCCCAAATCTAAACATGTTAAAACATACTTTTCCGTACAAATAACTGGATACCTTTTTTTTAATGGACTATATCAACCTGAAATCTGCTATTCTCAACAAGATGGCTGTCTTCGAGAAAACTAAATGGCAGGTACCTTGCCTAAAAAATCTGTATCATGAAAAAAATATGTCATGGTTTAACCCCTGCCAGCAACTAAGCACCACACAGCCACTTGTTCACTCTCCCTGTGTCGGGGATGAGGGAGAGAATCGGAAAAGTGAAAAAACTCATGGGTTGAGATAAAGACAGTTTAATAAATAAAGCAAAAGCCATGCACACAAGCAAAGAAAAGCAAGGAATTCATTCATTACTTCCCATCAGCAGGTAGATGTTCAGCCATCGCCAGGAAAGCAGGGCTCCATCGTGCATAATCATTACATGGGAAAACAAAACACCGTTACTCTAATGTCCCCCCCCTTTCTTTTTTTTCCCCAGCTTTCTGTGCTGAGAATGACATCATATTATATGGGATGACCCTTTGGTTAGTTGAAGTCAGCTGTTCGGCTGTGTCCCCTCCCAACTTCTTGTGCACCCCCAAGCCTCCTCGCTGATGGGCTGGTGTGAGAGGTAGAAAAAGCCAACACTCTGTATAAGCACTGCTCAGCGACAATGAAAACATCCCTGAATTACCAACACTGTTTGCAGCACAAATCTACAACATCATCCCATCATAGCTACTACAAAGAAAATCAACTCTACCCCAGCCAAAACTAGGATGCTAGGTTAAGCTAACACAAACAAGGACTCACTCGTAATGTTCTGTGTCAGTGTGTGTACACCTACTTTCCAACAGGTTATTGCAAGGTTATACTGACTCAGCATGCACAGAAAGAGTAAATACTCTAGTTATGTGGACAAAACAAAAAAGTATCACCTAATACAGCCCCAGTCTTCTAAGCTACAAGTTAGCAAGAAGAAAGTACACCAAGCCTATGGGTTCAAATATCTGTTTACAGAGGGTTACTTTTATATATCATTTCCCTCTGCAGTAAGATCCATAAACCAGAAATAGAGGTGAGCCAACGGCATCAATCTCAGTCTTACAGTTAAGTGACACCACTATATACTGGTAGATCATTTCATCAAGAAAAAGCTGGGTGAATTCATTATTCTTGCAAAATACAAACTGTTTGAGAGTATAACCTCTATCAACACAAAAATCCAGACAATTTTAAAAATAAATCTAGCTACAAGCAACAATTTACACCATCCACCACTGGATTATGCTTGTCCAGCAATTTACAGGGCTGAAACACCCATTAGGAAATTGAGCACAGGTATCTGAATGGAGGTCCTATCTAAAGAAGGTGGTATATAGGAAAATTAGTGATTAATCTGTCAAATTATTGCAATTGTTTCAAGACATGACAAAACAACAAACACCAAAATAACATCTGTACAAGAAAGCAAATGATTGTTTCAATTAAAAAGTGATCAAAATTTTCAGTATGAGGTGTTGTACAAACTATTCACAAGAGATCTGAGAGCTACCACTAACAACAAGAAATATACGCACAATTTTCAGAACTATATCACAAACATCAGACTTCTTTTGCAACATATAACAAACAAACAAAAAAATCTAACCACCTCAGAACTTGTGTACCAGTATGCTTCACTGACAGCCTCTCAATTTCTCTCCTTCTCCCTCATGGCATTTTTTATCTCTTACTGTTATTTGCAATCCTCAGGTTCGACAAGAGAATAGAAATTGTGCAAAAAACGTAATGTGAATGATAAAAAAAACAAAACAAAACTGCAAGGGCAACATCACCGAGTAGAAACATAAAGCCTGCATTTCAGTATTAACAGAACTGCACTAAATTCTTGAAATTCTTTTATTAGCAACATAGATACCCAAAGATGGTTGAAGTAAACAAATTACATGATCCTGGGTAGTGTCAAATAAAAGCAGCTATATTTAGTTCCCAACTGGTCTAGCAGAAGTAGTCTGTTGAACAGATGAGAAAGAACAGTTCAACCCATGTTCCCTCAACTGATCCTCCTCTACCGAGGGAAAGATCTTTTTGCCCCAGATTTTTGCATGTGTGTCAGGGGCCTGGGCTTCCTGAAGGCAAATCTTACCAGTAAAGGCATAAATATCTGTAATGAATACAATAATGGTTTTATATGGTCAGATCAAAGGTACATTTAGGCTTGATAACCTGTCCCAAACAGCAGCTGAAAGATGAAACCCAAAGAACTAAAGACTGGGGCAAGCACACAGCATTATTTCCCCAGAATGGCCCTATGGTCCCCAAAAATTTGTAGGTCAGGGACTTACTGAGCCAAATGTGCTGTCTTAATAGTCACTCTTTGGATGTGTACACGGCTTCTTTGAAGCCATATAAATTTGTCACATTCACAAGTCCTGTAGAAAGTAGATCTACATTGACAGGAAAACTGTCTCTCTTCATTGTTCTAGCAGAAATGAAAGATGGAGGAGTGTAATAACAACACTTCTCACTTCCATTTTTGAAACAGAATATCATAGAATGGTTTGGGTTGGAGGAGACCTTAAAGATCATCCAGTTCCAACCCCCCTGCCACATGCAGGGACACCTTCCACTAGACCAGGTTGCTCCAAGCCCCATCCAACCTGGCCTTGAACACTTCCCGGGATGGGGCAGCCACAGCTTCTCTGGGCAACCTGTTCTGGTGTCTCATCACCACCCTCACAGTAAAGAACTTCTTCCTAATATTTAATTTAAATCTACCCTCTTTCAGTTTAAAGCCATTCCCCCTTGTCCTGTCACTACAGATTATTTCTGTAATAATAATCTAATCTAAATCTATGCTCTTCCAGTTAAAGTCATTCCCTCTTGTCCTATCACTGCATGCTCTTGTAAAAAGTCCCTCTCCAGATTTCATGTAGGCCCCTTTTAGGTATTGGAAGGCTGCTATAAGGTCGCCCCAGAGCCTTCTTGACTCCAGGCTGAACAACCCTAAGTCTTTCAGCCTGTCTTCACAGGAGAGGTGCTCCAGCCCTCTGATCAGCTTTGTGGCCTTCCTCTGAGCTCACTCTAACAGGTCCACATCCTTCTTACGTTGGGCAGTGTGGCTGGAGCACTTGCTGCTGAAGACCAAGGCAAAAAAGTCATTGAGTACCTCAGCTTTTTCCGTAACCCGGGTAACCAGGTCTCTCATTTCCTTCTGGAGAGGGCCCACATTTTCCTTAGTCTTCTTTTTATCACTGACGTACCTATACAAGCATTTCCTGTTGCCCCTGATGTCCCTGGCCAGATGTACTTCGGTCAGGGCTTTAGCTTTCCTAACTTGATCCCTGGCTGCTTGGACAACTTTTCTGTATTCCTTCCAGGCTACCCATCCTTGCTTCTACCCTCTGCAGGTTTCCCTTTTGTACTGGAGTTTGTCCAGAACCTCCTTGTTCATTCACACAGGCCTCCTGGCATTTTTGCCTGACTTCGTCTTTGTTGGGATGCATCACTCCTGAGTTTGGAAGAGGTGACCCTTTAATATCATCCAGCTTTCTTGGGCCCCTCGTCCCCCCAGAGCTTTATCCCATGGTACTCTACCAAGCAGAACATGAAGAAGCCAAAGTCTGCTCTTCTGAAGTCCAGGGTAGCAAGCTTGCTGCACACCCTCCTCACTGCCCTACCCCCATTTCATGGTCACTGCATCCAAGGCTGGCCTCGAGCTTCACGTTCTCCAGGCCCTCCTTATTGGTGAGAACAAGGTCCAGTGTAGTAACTCTCCTTGTTGGCTCCTCTATCAGTTACAGAAGGAAGTTTTCATCAGTGCATTCCAGGAACCTCCCAGATTGCTTATGCCCTGCTGTATTGTCCTCCCAACAGATATTGGGGTGATTGAAGTTCCCCATGAGGACCAGGGCTTGCAAAATACAGTTATCACATACTTACTTAATAATGGCAGACTGTCAGTTTCCAGACAGCTTGAATAACATCCATCCAGTCCTCTAAAGCACAGACATTAGCTGAAACCCTGTACATTTACTTATCAGATTACCCTCAGAAGGGAGTCCTAAATGAAGATCAATCTTACCAGAAAGTAGAATATTATTTCAGCTTTTTCAAGTTCGTCACAATGGTAAACAAAAAATAAGCCCATTTCCTACAAAGTATTGCAAAATACTTTTCATCATAGAAAGACACACATGAAACTCTTATTAGATACAAGTTTGATTGTATGATCCATATTTAAAAGCAGATGTTCATTAAATTCCTCAAAAAATTTCTAAGATTTAAGTGAATTAAAAGTTCTATTATAAAGTAACAAGGCCAAATTCCATTTTCCTGCTCTACCTAATTATAGAATCTGATTAATTTTAATTATGAAGTTTAGGAATAAATCAATGTGAACACCATCAGAGTTCATGATTAATGTTATTTTAATGAACACCTAAGGAATTAATATTTTGCCACTAGAATCTTGCCAAGAATTTTTATGTAAGCTGAAGTGCAGCGTGTACAACTGTGGAAATCTCACATGGCATGGAGCTTATATTCTACTTCATCAACATCAATTTTGTATGTAAATAACTCATTCTTAAAACTGTCTCTTTAGATAGTTAAGTACAAAGGAGCACCTGCTGCGTAATAGCAAATAAGCCTGCAACATGGAATTCATTATATCTGATCCTGCTACATTAATGCTCTAATACACTCATAACGGTGGACACTTCAAAGTGTCACCACTATAGCCAGGACGATAATACCATAAAAGTGAGCATAAATGTTGCATTAGTATGGAATTTCTTTGGATTAACATTAATGTTTGATGATTGCTTTATTAATGGCCTTAGGTCAACTGACATAAACAGGATGGACGTTATTGTAATAAACACTAAAGGAATTTAAAATGTTCAGTTATATAAGAATATGTTCCTTCCAGCTTACATAGAATACCTTCCACTTTGTATTCCATAACAAAGAGACTTTAAAGGTGGATGCAATTCAGCAATAGGTCTATCTACAATCTAATCATAAAGTGATTACACCAATGAAACATATTTCAAAGTCAAATAATTTAAACATGATATATACCAATTCTGTGCTGCTTAGAGAACAAAACCTCATCACCTAGGGATGAGAATACTCATTTAAAAAAAATGATGGTTCCCTCCAGCACTGTGCACTTCAAGTTCAGCAGTTTTATACAAGAGTGTGTCATAAATGAGACATGGAAAGCCATTAACTGAACCATTCATATTGACTACTGTTTGGAAAGCCATTAACTGAACCATTCATATTGACTACTGTTTTTAGTAATTTATTCTTTCAAAAGAAATAATCTAACTGATTTATTTTTCTAGTAATGATGGTGCACCTCCCTTTTACATCTTGCTGTTGGTAACTTTATTTTTAAGAACCTGTAAACTCACACAATTAGTCCAGACTTCACTATCCAAAACCCTTATTCTCCTTTGCAAGAAAGGAAAAAATACAGCAATCAATGGTATATCTGAATATGCAGATAAGATTAATGACAATCTGTTTTTCTTGTTTTCTGCTGTAGCATTATCTAGACAGTTCATCTTACTTCTATTTACACTTCTGCAACTTGCCTCCTTCTCTGAGTTCAAACTTGGAGAATGGGGGGAAGTGTCAAATGCCTTTCAGGTACCCACCTCCAGAGGTGAATAGGTTTGCCGCCTACCAACCGCACACTAAATCTTGTCTGACTCAAGTGCCCTTTACTTCACCACTAGATCTTGCAAATATGAACTCACAAATATCCTAATGCTGTAACATACTAATAATTTTTTTTTTTTCATTCTATTGCTACACACGGTGGTGTTGGGTTTTTTGCTTGGGTTTTTTTTTTTTGGTGGGGTTTTTGTTTTTTTTTTTAATATCTGTTTGCACCCTAAGGCCTTAAATACATATGATTATTCGACGTCAGTATAAGCTGTCCTAATTCCACTTTTATCATGTGATTACAATACAGATTTTAAAAGTGGAACTGGAAGGGGTGAACATGATGTCCTCCCTCAAAGCAAAATCAACTTGACGATGAGAGATGTTTCTCTAGCTTCTTCAAAAACCTTCAGTGTCTGGGGAACACAGTATCTACACTAACCTGTATCCGGGCTTAAATATTCTTGCTAATTAGAATATTTTTCCTTATGACTAATCTAATTGCTACTTGTAGCTGTTGGAGGTCTAGACCTATATATGCCATGGCCACCTTGGAAAATGCCATACTGACTGAAAATCTCACAATGTTTTAAGAGAAGAAAGTAAGATATTTTCCAATACTGGAGCTTTCAGAAAGACAGGTGTACTGCTTGTGAAGATGAAGAGTACACGGGTTTTTTTAATCTTTTTTTTAAAAATATACTTAAATAGGAATGGAGCTGATGAACCTCACTGCAAATAAGCATTAATGATTACATTTCTATTTCCATTTTTATGATGTTATAATTCGTAAGATTTGTAAAATAAGATTTGTAATCCTGTCCAATGGCTGGTGTAAATATAGCCATTTCTATGCTACTTTTTTCCTGAAGCTTTCTTTAATTTCTTTATTTCTCTGAATAATTCCTTGAGTCTACAAAGAATTTCACTGAAAGTAACTGGATCCCAAACAGGCATAAAGGTCTGCCTCTGTTCTGCACTGTAGGATCAATCTCATAGTTTAAATTTAAAATGACAACTCAAATCTAAATTGTTTATGGTCTCTTCTCCCATATTCACAAACTTTGGCACTTGTTCATTTTTTGATTCTCTACCTGCATGCATTTTGCCTCAGGATTTTTGACTTTCTTCAGCAAAAAAATGAAGAAACCCACTGAAATTAAGAACTGATTTCAGATAATTTATACTGCTAAATTATATTCTAAGATTCCTTCAAGTAATATGCAAGTACCTCACTAAAACCCAAAATTATACTTAGAAAAAAGAATAAATTAATTTGAGCCTCCAGAAGTAAGAATTAATGGCCTATTGTAAGACTCTGTGTTTAAGTTTTTCTTTTAAAAAATTTGGAGGAGGGGGGAAATTTACGCAAGGGCATTGCTAATACCACAAAAATACAAGTTAATGAAATAAAACACATTGCTAGCAAAAACTTGAAATTACTTCAATGCAAAGAAAATTCAGTCTTACTCCTGAGAGAGGATGTAAAGAAAGAGGCTATAAACAACATAGATACAACTAAGTTATTATACAGAAACAAAATAAAACATTGTCAAAAATTATAGGGAGCAAGAATAGAAGATATTTAAGGTTGTTTTTTAAGAGGACGTACAGGCTAATAAGGCACTAATTAAAATAGGAGACGAGAAGGATTAAATTTAAGTCTGGACTGAATACACACAGGCAAACAACCTGATAACGAAAAAGACTTCTGTCTTCCTCCCAAATGAAAAACATTTTGTTTCCATTTTCTCTGGTACTAAACATCTTCTGTATGTCTGAGTAATCAGGAAGACAGTATCCAAATGTAAATCATTAAGAGGGATAAAATAGCTGTCCTTATACACATGAACTAAAAGGGGTGAATGACCACAGAGAAAAAGAAGACAAGACCCACATATGCAAACATCTAAATCTTAATTCTCTAACTGCTCTGGGAGGCAAATAACTCTACATTAGAGACTAAATCAAGTGCTTTTATGTTAAAAATAACCTTTTGCTAATGACCTTTAAGAGAACTTTAGGGAAACCAAGGGAAGCAGAAAAGTAAATCCAAGACAGAATTATTAATAAATAAACAAATACATGATAATATATGTAAGAATACCAAAATATTGCTCATATGAAAATTAATTCAATTACATGGGGCAATGAGGACATACAACGCTGCCTATAAAAAGCAGAGGTCTGCTATGCTTTAGCATTATATTTTTCCTTTAACAACACAGTTTTCAAGACTCTCAGTTAGAAAGGTAACCTTGGAAAATAATGTGAAAACTAAAAAGGGTTATTAAAAGGAAAGTCTTTAACATAGGTATTGTAGCATCAACAGGTCTTCTAAGCTGAAATAGTACTAGTTGCTTTACAAGTTGTCTATACTGTCTGACACTTTATAAGTTGTTTATAAGTTGTTTATACTGTCTGACTGAAGCGATAAATAAGCAAACCAGCAATTAAGAATGAGGGTGAAATGTGCTAACTAACAATAAGAACTCTTGAGATCCTTACAGTTCTTTCTCACACAAAGCCAATAACCCCGTTAAAGCTGACCAACAATGAATCAGCATTTCACTGAAAAACCTCTTCTCCTATGCCACAAACTAGGAAATACATCCAACTAGGAAAAAGATTGATTCTATCTATACAGGAGAAGGGGTAGATACGTAAAATGGAGAAAGAGAGAAACAGTAGAAAAAGATGATGTAAAAGGAAGACTAAAATGATTCAACTATGAAGAACTTGAAAAAAAGTGTGTAATTGGTCATTATGGTAACAAATTAAGATAAGCAAGTAAACAGGAATTAACAAAAATGTGAAGGCACAAATTAAGCTGCTCATTCATATTGACTGGCCCCAAATCAGATTTAATCCTCTGGGAAGAAGAGTGAACACAACATCAAGATTTGACTCATCCACTACGGCAGTAAAAATAGGTGAATAAGATGTTATGTTACGTCAGAAGGATAGGATATACACAAAATATATAGATTAAGACAATTCTACCTGAATGAATGCTATCTTTTGAGCTTGAATATGTCATTCTGTTTGGACATCTCAAGGTAGATCCATTATTTTTCTATTGACAAAATGGGCTTTCACTTTGCAGCAATAACTCTCAAAAGAATTAGTTTTAAGAAATGCATTTTTCACCTTTAGTAAAAGCACACCAAAAACTGTAAATACTCCCAACATTCTTATAAAAATAAGAGCTTTGCAATCAGCTATACTTGATTTAAGGATAATGAATCAGGTTTTGTGGGCTGCAGGACCTTATAAATCTTTTCTGATATCTTTCGAGGTAGAGGGAAACGGGGAATTGTTGAAGGAAAAGATGATAGATTACATTTGCCTGTGGGTAATAAGGCTTCCTACAAGGAGAAATGGCATACTCTGAATAATTACATGCAGTTTGAGGCCAAAAGAGACAGAGAGAGGCTAGTCCTTGTTGGAAATTTCACCTGCCACAAAATACTGATCAAAAATGCATGAGGAAAACAGGATGAATTCACAGTATTTTTCAACATTCTTTTCTTTTTACTGATTTGGTTAGTTTAAACAGTAGGTCAAACTGCAATTTCCTTCTGCTTTGCAGAAATTCTTCCATCTTGCCTCATGATTGTCAATAGAAAAAGAAAATAATAGCCAAACTTCACAGAATGTCAAAACATCAAAACCACAGCACAATTACAACAAAAAAAGATATAAACAGGACTGTATTTTAACAAAAATACTGAGTACGTTTTTTAAAGAATGTTTTTTAAGACACTACAACAAACATGGGTGTCATGCAATATAGGCAACAATGAAATATAGGCACAGCATGAAATATTCAATACATACCACACTTCTTAAACAATAAGACCCCCTCTGTCCCTCATCCACCCTAATTTTTACCAGACGCTACACAGCTGTCCTTTCATATCTACAGAGCTGAGCTTAATTCCTTGATAGAAGATGATATCCTGGCTCCATTAAAGTCAGTTGAAGTTCCTCCATGGGCTTTAGAGAATTTGACCTTTTAAAGTAGTGGTATTTTTGCACTTCTACTGATGATAGTCTAGAGTTGGCAATGGAGATAAGAATGTCTTTTATGTAGCAATATTTGACATAGGCAGTAGCTGCAACACACAATTAATCTCATAACTAAATACTCACTTGCAGCCTTCTGAAATATTGCCTATAATTGAAAGACTATTCGCTGAGAGGGTAACTCCTTCCTTCTCACAATGAAACCATATACTGATTTAAGAACTTAAATTTTATGTGTCACTGAGAAGTGGCTATTAGGAGCCTCCTAGACTTTTGACCAGAACCTCCTCCACTTTCTCCTTATCAAAAAGGAGAATCAAAAATCCACTGAAATCAAAGTATGCTTTACTGCAACATAATTCTGAAAGAGTGAAAAACCTGAGCCACTGGGTAAAAGAAACTAAAAAATCAAAGTGTTAGTCAGCCAATCTCTCCCATGCTCACCACATGCCCTTCTTTTCCTACAAGCTTGTTCTCAGCCTAAGAATTCTCAGCATGGTTTTTTTGAGATGCAGTAACTTTATAAAACTCCCTCAGGGTCCACAGAAATATTACCTTCTTTCTCTGAAGTCTTCTCCAAGAGATACCAGTCCCTAGCTTAGGAAACTCCAGAAATTCCACTCTGCTGAGCACGCTCAGCTGTTCTCAAAGGAAGTGCATTCTCCCTTCCTTCTCGAAAGCTCCACCTGAACAAAGGCTACAGGGGCAAACAAGGAAAATAAGCGACCTCCCTCCCTGCCTCTGAGCCAAAATATAACATACAGTAACATTCAGTAAAGAGTAAAAAATAAAATAACAAAAATTATATTATCACATCATTCCAAATTATCAAAAGTCACATCTTGTATCACAGCTCATAGATCAAAAGCGTCAGAATAACTTATATTTTTCTTCTTTATAGTTTTAGGAACTTCAGGCTATTTTCTAGGTTGCCTTATGTATTACTTCAGCACAAACTAACAAGATAGTGAGAATTCATTAGCACCTGGTCAAGTGTAAACAGCCCATCAACCACTTTTATTTCCTTACTGCCAGCAATTCTATTTTCAACTCTGGAAAAAAATTGTGGTTTGAACTGTGAAATATCTCACACAAAATACTGACATTGGATAATATGTTTCTGAATTCTTAGGCTTATTGTGAAAAAGTCAGTTCAACACATAATGAAGTCATTCTTTCTTTATAACCACCAAACCAATTACAAGAGAAAACAAAGTTGCTTCAGCTAGATCAGATGAACAGACTACAATCTATTCCAGAATAAATCCATCAGTTTGTACTTGAAGCACCACTGGAAGAATTGCAAAGCTGTTTCATGCCTTATATTTACATGATTTCTGCCCAATGAAAAGCAATTACATATTCTGGGTTGTTCTAATATTCCAGTCAGTTACTATATTCCAGTCAACCAGTTACTGTAAAAGGACCTTTCAGCTGATGACAGGAATCATATTAAAAGAATGACTATTAAAAGTAACACTAGGTTAAAAGAGTAATGTTAAATATTAAATATTATTTATTAGATTATTAAATATTATTTATTAGATATTAACACCGGGAAATTACTGTGAATTTCTGCCATACAATCAAATTCTAGAACGATTTTTCTGTTTTTGGTTGGTTGCTTTTTTACAGTGTATGTCAACTTTCCACAGAGAAACATGTTAATATGAGAAAAAGGCTCACATATTACATTATGCAAATGCAATTTTCTGGCTAAAGATTAAATCTTGTAAAGCAAAATTCCAATCTTCTATTTCTTGTACTTGAGTCCTAGACTATGAAAAGATTATAGGATATAAAATTGTTTGGTAGATTCTAAAATACTAAATTTAGGTAAATCTTTCTAATGTAGTTATAAATTTACCAGGGGAAAAAAAAAACGCTGCAGATATGATAAGCTGAATCACTGTTCAATGTACTCCATTCATGCAAACAGCTCATGAAGAAATAGACTCTTAGTATGCATACAACTATTTATAGCTTCTTTGGACTATATCCAGGCTTCCCCAGAAACTGAAGGCAAAATTGTAGAAGGGACAGATAACCTGAAAGTCTAAGAGCCCCACCAGGTTTCAGTCCAGTTCCAGTAACTGCATATGAAAAGCCTTCACCATTACAATCCTACACTAATCTGAGGGGTGGGGGGAAATTGTATAAGAAAATAAACAATGAAGACTGGCAATATTACTTGAATAAAGATGTAAGCCAATAACCAGTGGGGCTAGAAGAACCTTCATGAACACTTTCTCCATTCTGACCACTCTGAAACAGCACAGATGTTCCTAGAGCTGCCCAAACAGACGTTTGTCTAACATCTAACAGTAGCCTTTAACTGTGTCCATAAATGAACCTCTATTGTTCCCCAAGGTAACTTGTTCCAGT
Organism: Strigops habroptila; assembly: GCF_004027225.2. Classification (NCBI taxonomy): domain Eukaryota; kingdom Metazoa; phylum Chordata; class Aves; order Psittaciformes; family Psittacidae; genus Strigops; species Strigops habroptila. Next base: position 36,367,101 of record NC_044281.2, read on the forward strand.
GTTTACTCATCTATATGGTTGATTTTTTTTATCCTAACAAGGCACAAATTTCATCTTTTGCCAATTACATTTGTCCTTCTGTTAACAGATACGGAGAATAACTTAACAACATACACTTTATGAAAACCTCTTCCGTATTAGTGATCACTTGCACCTGTCATTTCAGCATGCAGATCTCAGACCATTTCTCCAAATTAATGGAAAAAAGAACAAATAAATAGAAAAATTTAAAAAAAAGGAGGGGGTGTGTGCTTTTACTGGCCTATAAAATAATTCGAACTCTCACCACAGTAGCATCATTCAAACTCTCAATAAGTCCATTCTTCATTCCCTCAGCCACCTTATTAATGAAAACATGCAACGTATGTGGACCCAGGCCAGCCCTTGCAGAATCACACTTTACTAAACTATCCCAAGTTGACCCACAATAGTACAAATAACAATTCATTAGGAAAGTTATTTTTCAGTGAACTGTATTTTTCCTTAATACTGTTAACTATGCTTCTCAAGTTTGCTTATGAAAATGTGCACGAAGTTAAATTTCAGAATTACAGAATGGTTTGGGTTGGAGGAGACCTTAAAGATCATCCAGTTCCAACCCCCCTTCCACTAGACCAGGTTGCTCCAAGCCCCATCCAACCTGGCCTTGAACACTTCCCGGGATGGGGCAGCCACAGCTTCTCTGGGCAACCTGTTTCTGGTGCCTCACCACCATCCTCACAGTAAAGAACTTCTTCCTAATATCTAATTTAAATCTACCCTCTTTCAGTTTAAAGCCATTCCCCCTTGTCCTATCACTACACATCCCAGTAAAAAGTCCTTCTCCAGCTTTCTCATAGGCTCCCTTTAGGCACTGGAAGGCTGTTATAAGGTCTCCCCAGAGCCTTTTCTCCAGGCTAAGCCCAACTCTCCCAGCCTATCTTCACAGGAGAGGTACTCCAGCTCTTTGATCATCTTTGTGGCCCTCCTCTGGACTCACTTGAGCAGGTCCACATCCCTCTTGTGTTGCGGGGCCCAGAGTTAAACACAGTACTTCTTGTGGAGTCTCAAGAGACTAGAGTAGAGCAGCAGAATCACCTTCCTCGACCTGCTGGCCATGCTTCTTTTGATGCAGCCCAGCACACAGTTGGCTTTCTGGGTTGCAAGCCCACACTGCCAGTTCATGTTGAGCTTCTTGTCAGCCAACATCCCCAAGTCCTTCTCCTCCTGGCTGCTCTCAATCCATTCTCTGCCCAGCCTGTATCTGTGCTTGGGATTGCCCCGACCCAGGTGCAGGACCCTGCACTGGCCTTGTTGAACTTCACAAGGTGTGAGCTGGCCCACCTCTCAGGCCTGTCAAGGTCCCTCTGGATGGCAACCCTTCCCTCCAGCATGTCAACCATACCACATAGCTTGGTGTCATCAGTAAACTTGCTGAGAGTGCACTCAATCCCACATTTACTACTGGAACAGGCAATTACTATTTCATACTTAGCACTGTGGATTTAAATTCACATCTTTAGTATCATGTTTCTTATTTTCTCATAGTATTTTTGACCAAATGATTTCCAGCACTCAGATTTCCAGTGCTCTTTTTCACTATTAGAAGTGACTACTTACTGCTTTCTTTTTACAGAGAAAAAAAGCTTAATGCTATACAAAAACTTGTTGGAGTGTGCCTTGCCTTTTGCAATAGGATGTTTGTTATTTGGACAAAGGAGCAAACAGCCATTCTCACCTAGAAACCACATACAAAAATCATCTGGCCAACAGCCAAGCCTTACAAAACTGAGGAGAAGGTGTGACTTTCATAGACAGATGGCAGCAATGGTTTCCCAGTACTCCTAGAGGAGCACTATGTTATAAGGCTGTCCTAAGCATAGGGCTAGACCTCACAGCAACCCCATGAGATTATTTTCAAATTCCTCCTCATTTACTTCCTCCTGTCACTGAAGATTCACTCTCACCACCAGCCAGAGGGAATACTAAGGACAGGATCGTATTTCGACTGTTAGCAAGCAATACATGATTTGAGATTTACAGGCTGGCCTACAGATCTATATCATAGATACACACAGACTCTCCACTACAATAGTAAACTGGAGAATAAAAAAAAATAGAACTTCCACTCTGAATCAGTGGTCAAAACAAAAATATAAAAACACTCCTCCTGGTTATTTTTTTCAAACTCTCTATTTTAATTAAGTTGTAATAACTATTTGGGTTTGTAGTAGTATTCCACTGGACCTTTATCTACATAAATGACAGGCAAATAATTTCAATATCTGACCAAACATCACTTTTGCTCCAGATATGGAAAAGCCAAACTCTTTGACAATGTGTATGAATACACATAAGTCTGAATTACATCCCCAAATTCACCTCTGTCCTCACCAGCATTAAGAGCAGGATTGCCTTCTCCCTATGTTGCAAATGATACTCCTACTAATAAAATTTAACTTTTCTTTTTTTTTTTTTATTTTTAATGTATGTTCAAGGGAATGTCATCTACTTCCCCCTTTAACTTCATCCTTGGAAACTGTCATCATGCAGCTCTACACAATCCACATGACATTCAGTTATAGCGTGTTTCTGGAAAACCCAGTTTCCCCAACCTGGCTAATCACATCTCTTTTTTTTTTTTTTTTTTTTTTTGTTTCAATCAAGATCCAGTTATAATCTACAGATACATGCAGAACATACACACTAGCTTAAAACACATTATACACTGAAACAAGTCATTGAGCTACAAAACCAGGTGAAAGGTTGCAAGAGGCCTCTGCTGTTTCCAAGAGTAAGAGCTGTTAACCTAAAAAGAGGTGTTGGTGTATCCAAGAAAGAGAAACTGGCTCGTGTTTCTTCATTAAAATAAGCATTATCTTTCTATAGGAGTGCAAACCAGAAAAAAAAATCATGGAGGAAAAACTTTAAGCTTTCTAAGGAGGAATTAGCTGCAAGAGCTAATATGTGTTAGGAAGGAAGTACTCTAATGAGAACCTCTCTATGGATGCAACCTTAGGTTTCAGACATGCACTAAGAACAAAACCATAACACACACCTAGCCAAGAAAGGATGATGACTCAGATGGATAAGGGAGAAAATGCATGGGTCTTTCTGATTTGCCAGTGTAGTGTGATTTAATAGCTCACAGCCCACAAAAGGGGCAGCTCTGCTCAGCTAGCCCACTTTTGTGCTCTCAGTTACCCATTCCTGTTTCCCTGGGGATGTATACAGAGGTTGTGTACGCTTCTAAGAATTTAACTCAGCTCAGTAAAAGTGAAAGAAAATTAATCCAACAAGTGAAGAGCCAATTTGGCAAGCTGACCTGGCTGACAGACAGGGTAACCTGAGTATCAAGAGCTAGCACAAGGAAGGGGACAGACCTGAGTAGGTGACACCACAAACATGCCAAGTACACAATGAGACTACCTATTCCAGGTGAATTGAGCGCTTAGGCCAAAGCAAGGGGAAAAGAGAAACTCTGATGAGATAGAGGGAAAAAACAGCTCCACAATGAGGATGATAAAACATCAAAAGAGTCAGTGGAATCTGCATCCTTAGAAATCTGACCTGACTGAACATGGCCTTGAGCAACCTGATCTGACCATGTAATGGGCCCTTCTTTGAGCAGGGAGTATTACCAGATGTCATATGTTCCTGATAACGTAAAATATGATACGATTGTATTGTAACTAACAGTTTCAATTATTAAATTGATATTGATGAAAGCTACAGAGACAAAATTTACAGACACAAAATTAAGCAGTCAGAGTGCTTACTACTTGCTTACAATTCTATCAAACATTTAAAATGGCATTGACAACACTTCAGACTAACTGGAAAACAAATATAAAAATCGAAGCACAACATCAGAAATCAGGAATACAGCTGACTGGATATTCACCACAGGAATCTTTCTTCTGTTGAATTTTGCCAGTTTATCATAAGTAAAATTTTCCATGGAAATAGAGCAAGTACAACAGATCTTCTGACAAAACACAGGCATATGCCCTGCCAGCTCTGCAAGATGGCCTTGAAACCACAATCTGAAAGTTTCAGATCCATTCCTCCCAGTCAGCTCTGGGAAGAACTCGGAGATACCAGTCCCTGAGTAGTCTTGCTCTAAAAATCCCCATTTTTTATAGCTCAGAGAGGCAGGTGTTCTGAGGATCACAATAACTAAGGAGCAAACAGCCTAAGAACCTGGAAGCCTTACCTGGGGCTAATTCAGATTTTGCTTGCTCACTCATTCATATGCAACAGCATCCTGGTTTCCCACTGGGATCTAGAATAATACTTCATCTCTCGTCTCAACAATCTGGTCAGTTAGTCCCCAGCTGCTCAGGAATGGGCAGGTATAAAACTTCTAATAATTTTGGCAGTATCAGTCAGCATCACCTAAGACATCCCTGTGTATTTCATTTCGAAATCTTGCTTTAACGTGTGCACAGCTGAACACAGGAGGTGGCTGGCAGAATCCAGAAGATTAGGCCTCTTTTTTTTCAAATTAGAAACCAAAAGTTTTTCAATAACTTGAAAGCCAAGAAACAAAAGCTCAATTATCTAGCCAACTGTAGCAAGGATCGAAAATGTCATTATGAACTTGCATCTTTAAAAAATGGCTATAAGCTATCATGTAGCATTTCAGAATTCTTTACCTAGTCAATGTTTGGTTTCATCTAGTTCACACTTTCTATTGGAACTTTGCAAAATTTTTATCTATTTCTCTTCCTTATTATTCCAAATAGTAGACTGGAAACACCATTACCAAACTGAAGTGGTTACTGCTCGTGTGCACACAGTCTCTCACATATACACTGTCCACATGTGCATGTGCACAGTTAGTAAAGACATGTTAATAATACAGTGCTTTTGTTGTATTAAGAAAAAAAAAAAAAAAAAGAAGTACTAATCAAGTTTCCAGAGAAGACATTTACCCTGGGCTCCAGTTTTATTTTTTATTAACTGCTTCTAGGGTGTATGTAATTATTATGTTTCTTATTTTCACCTATTTATGTGGAGTTCAAATTGATTATTATTCTTCATTTCTCCTGCAAAGAGCTAAATATATTCAGTAAGAGAATGGAGGGAGGAATTCCTTTACCAGTTATCTTTTCAGACTACTAATTCCTCCTCTACAATATTACAGTTTTGAAAAAATTAGAAACACCACTGTTTGATAGAAAAGATAATCCTAAATTATTCCTCAGTACAGCCCCTTTTAAACAGGTGGCTTATCCTTCCTTTCCATCTTTGTTTAAATTTTCTTCAATTTTTTGCTGCTGATAATGAAACAATGTTTAAAAATAATTGGAATAAACTACGACAGCAAAGATTTTCCAGTAAGTAGAGTAATTAGAATAATTTAATACATGTTACTAAGCATTGCAGCTGTCAGGCTGGAGACATTTATTTTTCACATACTCAAACAGGAAGAAAATGTGCCAATTGGCAACAGGAGCTTAGAAAACAACCACGAGAAGCAGTTGTTGAGGAAAGCCGATCTTGAAAAGACCTTTTTTTTTTTTTTTAATACGATGTTGGGGATTGGTTCATTTGTTTGCTTTTCCTGCCTTCTAATCTTACACATTGGTCACAAATGCAATTATACAAAATAACATTCCTCCCTTTCATTTTTAGTTCATTAAGAAAAATAAGAGTAGCACATCAGACAGAGAAACAACAACTGGAAATGAATCCACTGAAATGAAAGTTAAAATAAAAAGGAAGTGCCAATAAATGTTGTTTAGGACCACAAACATAGATCTGGTTTTATTCTTTAAGCCATGTTTTGATTTTCTTTTCAGAAAGAAAATGGAAACGTGGAATTTGGATTTAGATCTCCAATATCTTTTAAATCCCTGTTTTAATATCTGGCTGAATAGTAAAGACAAAGCATTAGAATTTTTTACGATACAGTACTGATTTCATCAAAAGTGATCATAAGCTGTTTCACATAAAACTCCACTGTTCATTCCTTATTAAAAAAAAAAAAAAAAGATCAATAGAAGTTAGGCAAGAAATTCAGCTGAAAAGCCAGTTGAGAACTATGCAATATCTATCATTTCTATCAAAGAGAAGCCACCCCTGGTTTTATAAATTAAGAACTGCAGCACCTCATAGTTTGGTGGTGTTCCAGTATCTTAAATCTCAGTAACTACAAGAAAAAGCATTTACTTTTTGCCACGCAGTAGACCTCAACGCTCTGGCTGATGAAATTCATAGGGAGAGCCTCTAATCAATCACTTCCCAAATAATTTTTACAAGGAATTCAAAGTGTCATTCTAACCTTTGTTTTATAACTGGCACAGAACTTAACTTAGCAACTACTCATCCTTTTACCACCCCAAGGTGGCCAGAGATTATTTAAAGAAACTTTCTTTTTACTACTTTATGTAATTTCTTGTCCTACCCTCATTACCAGAGTATTTTTTTATCTTCCATTAATAAATAATGGGATTATTTATTCTTCTTTATAAAAAGAAGCTGGAAGGGACATCCAGGAAGTTGTGCAGATTTTGGAATTTATTCAAATGTTTAGAATCCGCATATTGAAGCCAGCAGGGACGTCTAGAGATCATCCAGTCCAACCCACTTCTCAAAGCACAGTCAACTACAGGCAAGTTTGTTTGGGTTTTGGAAGGGGGAACTCCACAACCTCTAGAGGAAACCTGTTCCAGTGTCCTTCCACTCACAGAAAAAAAAGAAGTTTCTTCTAATTAAAGTGCAATTTCCTGTATTTCCGTTTGTGCCCATTGCTTCTTGTCCTGTCACTAGGAATCTCTGAGACATGGCTAGCTTTGTGTTCCTTACTCCCTGACATCAGATATTTGTACACGCTGATAAGATCCCCCTGGAGCCTTCTCTTCTCCAGGCTGAACAATCCCAGCTCTCTCAGCCTCTCCTTGTGAAGTCCCTCCACTGGACTCTCTGTTCAGTATAGTTGTGCCTCCTTTGTACTGGAGAGCCCAGCACTGGACTCCAGATGTGTCTCACTAGAGTTCAGTAAAGGCAAAGGATCACCCCCTTGATCTGCTAGCTATGATTTTCCTAATGGAGTGCATGAGCCTGTTGGCCTTTGCTGAAAGAGCACATTGCTGGCTCATGGCCAACTTGGTGTAGGGCCACCTAGTCTCTCCCTTTGTTGAACTTCATGAGGTTCCTTGTCAGCCCTTTTCTCCTGCCTGTTGAGGTCCCTCTAAAGAGCAGTACAGCCAGCTGGTGCACCAGCCATTCCTCCCAGGTCTGTATTATCTGCAAGCTTGCTGACAGTGCTCGCTCCCATCATTCGAGGCATTAAATGGGTTAAATGGCACTGGACCCAGTATTGTCCCTAGTGATATACTGCTAGCTACTTGCCTTCAGTTGGACTCTGCGCTGCTGATCCCAACCTTTTGAGCACAGCACTTCAGCCAATTTTCAGTCCACCTCACGGTCAACTTATCTACTCCATACTTCTTCAGTTTGTTATGGGAGACAGTGGCAGAATTCTGACTAAAGTCAAGTTAAACAACATCCAGCATGCTATCACAGTGAACACATTTGAAGATTGATATAGAGATATTTGGGGTATTCTAGGTTACATACTTAGCAATTAAGGGGTTTTTTAAGAGGAGAATTTGAGAAATTCTGAATTTGTTTAGAAAAAAGCAATTCTTTCATTAAAACATTAGATTTGGTCTTCATTTGTCTGCAATATCAATATTCTATCAAGAGTTTCCTAAACTACCAATAACCAATCTTCATGAGAATTGTTACATGAACAAGTAGTAAATAGCTTTCAATCTAAAACAGAATACAATTTAGAAATGTATTCAGACAGCAAAAATCAGCTGTTCTATAAAAAGAATAAAAAAACCCAATATAAATGCATTCTGAAACACCAGACTTCAATAGTATTCCTAGAAATGCTATACAAACATTTGGAAGATTATCAGTCTTTAAAACTCTCCAGAAAATATGAAACTGGTCAAGAAAAACCTCACATAATGGCAACCATTTTCCATTAACTGTTAAAAAAGGAAAAAAAAAAAAATAAATCTTGCAAATTAAAGTTGACATTTAGAAAAATAATTTTCAATTGTACATACTGCATATAAAATGTAAGAAAAGCCAGTGCAGCAATGTTCGAAGTCAACTGAACTAAGTAATCGGCCAATGTCAACAACAGAATTATGAAAACTACATGTTTTCCTGCTTAAATGCCAGCATAATGTGCCATCTGGGCCAATTTTACTGAAATAAATCTTTTTTCTGAAAAAATAATATTTGATAAAGTCATTTAAAAAAAAACGAAATAAGAAAAATCTGAGCGACATTTTCCACCAGATACCACACATTGACATTTTTATAGTTTATATTTTGCTATACCTGACTTCCAAAATTCTCTGGAACAGGTTTTCTAAATGTTTGAATATGAAGTGGACACTGAAGTATGAACATTTGAGTCCATTCTTTTTACAAAAAGGCATGACCAGAAGCCCAGTTTATTGATGTTCTTATATAGAAATATAAAAATAAGGATTTCAAGAAGTCATTTGGTTAAACAAACCACCTGCATTAATAAGCAACAATTATTCTGTTCTTGAAGACTTAAACACAGAATTTCTTTAAACTCTCTGGTTAGTCTAGTCTGCCAAGTTTGGGCTCAGTCCTTCAGCCAGAGAGCAATTACATAGAACTTTTCGAGATACATTTCAGTGAAAGAAGGTGGAAGTACCCAAACAGGACAAGTCAGACAGTGCCCTATTCTTTGCTCCCTAGACATCACTGGCAACTATTTGGAGCATTTGAATACTGAAGCATATTACTGAACAAATAATGTAACTCTAACAAGTTGCTGTAATCTTCAGCTGCAACATATGTGATTGTTCAGAATAATTTTCATTATATGGAGGAAGTTAGAGACACATCAAGCTAAACAGATAAAGGTACAAATCTGTACATGAAAATGAATTTCTTCAGTCATAGCTCTTAGATTCTTTAAATAATGAGCTGAATTATCACTTTTACAGATTCACAATATCATGTAGCCAAACAGTCAATTTCACTGGAAGCTACAATCCACATTTTGGAGCTATGTAAAACGGTATACATAGCAGAACTGGTAATGTCCTTCGAGCAGTTTTACCATCATCATCGACAACAAAGGACAAACAATGTGAAAATGGTAAAATACACATATTTAGACACATATCAATATATAATCTGTGGACTGGTTGTAGTACTTTTGATCTCTTGTGACAAAATTTTAATATACAACATCATAGCAGCTTTCTATAGACAAGCAAACAGCAGCTGGTAGGTACTGAGATGAGAAGGCTTAAGTTTTTAAGTCATGGAAAATGTATTCATGAAGGAAATTATACATTCCAAATACATTTTCAGCATACTATTAAAAAAATATTCATATTAGACTGCTCACTATAACACCCACTCCAAAATATAAATGCAAATTAGCCCCAAATTAATGAAACTTTAAAAGTGGCAAACACTGTTTTCTGAAATAGCCCATTTTCTCCGAAGCCCGTCTGACAGGAACAGGTTAGGTGAACCCTTACGTGAACAAAGAACATAAACTTTATGGTAAATTAGCAGAAACTGAAAGTGTCAGGAGCTTTTTCACAAGTTTGGTTATCTGATTCACACAATGTAATTTTCTCTGGCAAGACATACCATTTTATGCCCTAATTTTTATTTATGGCATACCAGTCTTTTCACATACATATCATTGACCATTAGTAATCCATTTTTCTGCAGCTATAGCACACAGATAATTAAGGGAAAATAGCCCCAAGAGATGCAAATATCTAATATAAACAAACAGGCAATTTGTTACATTAAAAATATGAAACATTCCCTTTTTAAACTGAACAAAATTATTCCTTCAACCTGAAATAACTCTTTTGGAGGAATTCTTGCAATTTTCAGAACTACCAGAAATGTTCCACCTGAGCACTGAAATGAAAAATGCACTGCTCAGAGGAAGATTAAGTAGCTTAAATGCAAGACACACTGCACCACTGTGATGATAAACCAAAGTGTCTTGTCTTCCCTCTACCCAGGGAAGCATTAAAAGTCTTCATCAGGAAACCATAAAGTACAAGTAACATGAAGTTTGCGATATCTGTATTCTTGATGTATCTAATGTCCTTCCACTCTAAAAGAGTAAGAACTTCAATAAAATACCACAGAGAACATTATCAATCACAGGCAGTCTCTGCATAGAGACAGTGGGTCTGACCTTAAGCTGCTGTTGAAGAGTACTCAATACAGGAGTAAAGCAAGGCATGAGCACCCCACAGGACTCAAATTTATTAGTTGACAAAGGTAAGGCCCAGACCATGCTATCAATAAATAAAAAATCCTGGTTTTGCATTTACTTTCTGGTTTTAAATTTTCATTCATAGAATCATAGAATAGCTAGGGCTGGAAATGACCCTAAGATCACATGCAGGGACGCATCACACTAAACCATGTCCCCAAGGCTCTGTCCAACCTGGCCTTGAACACTGCCAGGGATCTCTAAAAAGATCATATGAATATTGGTTTTATACATATATTTTCCAATCTCAATGTTTCAGATATTCCTTTGAAACTATTTTTAAAGATAAAAGTCTTAAAAACTTTGAAACTTTCAAAGTAAAAACTTTGAAAATAACAATGAAAATGCAAACTATTTAACTGACACTATTTGACCCAAATGCTTAGGTAATTTTAGCATAAAAACCCTGTTAATAAACAGAAGGTTTTGAAATACATGACAAGAAAAAATGAAATCACAGCTTATCAAAAAAGGCATAAAGTATATACTGGCCCAACATGCATAATATTGTGTGTGTATACACACCAAAATCCAACCAATATTCAGAAGAAGCTGAGAAATTACTAATGCTCAAATATCATGAAACAGCATTCTAAAAGTAAGGAACCGTTAATTCAATTTCAGCTATTCAATTCAGCTATCATACCATCAGCATATATGACCTTTCTTTAACAATCTTTTTTCAGCCTTGTCTGAACAATCTCGTCAGGTTTTATTTTACTAAAACCTAAAGGTGGGTGCAGAATAATTATTCAGACATATACATTTAATAAAGGCAGAGAAAGCAGTGCCTGCAATCATCCTAATTGCTGCCCACAACAGCCACTTTAACCCACATTCAATCGCAACTCTATTATTGCTTTTGATCACTCAAAGAAGTGCAAATTCCTATTGTGTCTGGAAGTAAAAGCAGACAGAGACCTCAAGAAACATGCAGTTAGTATCACTACACTCCAACATATTCAATAACTTTACACTTTAAAGGATAAGTAGAGACAAGACAAGAGCTTGTCATAAGGAAAATGCAAGTGCCTATTATTAGACCAAAATGATTGCTCCTATGAATACTTTTTTATCCACACACTGTAGTTTGATTCTGCTGTTGATAAGCTATCCAAATTCACAGTAGTAATTCTGTTATTTGATGTCCTGAAATGCAAATATATCCCTTAACAATGTATGTCTGTGAGTAAAATTCAGAGAGGATAACAATAGTACATAAAGGATTCTGAAATACCAGAAGAAAAATTGCTGCCTTTCAGAAGAATTATAAATATATTTGCAATTTACTATATGTCTGAATTACTTTGTGTACAGAAAAACTTAAAGCTTCTTGGAGACAGAGGGGGGAGTGGGTCTTTGTCAGTGTAGAGAACATTTTGCTTAACTTTCCATTACATCACCTCTCTGTGATATAGCCTCCGTGAAAAACAGCTACTTACTTAAAGGCAGTATCTGCTGAAAAGATATTTCTCCCAGATTGCAGTAAATACTCTAAATTTTATCACTAGCACCAACAGGCCCTTGATTTCACTTGATATCTTTCAGGCTTACTAGAGACTTTGAATAATTGAGGGGAAAAAAAAAAAATAGGAACCACAAAAGCTACATTCCTTGTACTGTTTCAAATAGTCAGGGTTAAATCATAAGTTCTTGTACATTTGTTTAGGCACCAAGGGCTAGTTTCAAAAACGATGATGATGCAGAACTTGAACAGAATTCAGGCACTCAAGTCCTTGACAGCGATCCTGTTCAAGCTAAACACCTACCAGGCAGGCCACACCTACCATCAGCAACAAACGCAGGGGCTTCAGAGATACACTGAATGTTACCAGTGCCAGTGTGGCTCATAAAGCTTCCTGGCAAACCAGCTTCTAAAGAAGGATTTGCGAAGGTGGCATGTAGTGTGTGTCTCTGAAGCTACACGGCTCCTGCCAGCAACACTCAGATAGGAAGAAACCTTAAGAAGAGTAATCAAATCAATATACCAGCAAGAAATAACAGACGCATATCCAGAAAAAAAAAAAAAAAATCTTCCAAGCAGCTGACTAGTACAGCTCAAGTGATTGAAAACAACTCAACTGACAGTGGGTAGGCTATCTTTTGTGAACCATATGCCATCAGGACAAAGACAGGAGAAAAAGCATGCTCCTTGTGGATAGCGGGCAAGGAAAACTTTCCACTCTCACATTCAAGCAGAGCTACAGAGCCTCTGTGCATTACTCTGGCACGGGGCACAAATACGTCATGAGAACATCAACATAAACTCACATGAAGTTTTATGTAGACAGTGTAACTGCTTCTGGAGTACAACACTGTTCCCAAGGAGACGAACAGAATCACAACATAGTCCTGAAATTGTACTATGTTAACAAATGTCTGGCATAATTGTAATAGCTCATTCAATTCACAGTCATAGCTTATTGAAGTTATTAATAGAAGACCTCAGAAGACAGTGATAAATCAGCACTGTCTCCTGGATCCATCATCTATTCTTCAGCGAGTTAGAGTTGTGAAATAAAGTAACTGACACCTGATAATCTTCTCATTGAAAAACTTATTAATCTGGTCTCAGTAATAGCCATAACTATTCTTGGTGAGAGTTTTTCCACTGAAATATTAACTGTATAAGCAGATCACTGAAAGATACTAAAAGCTTTAAATTCATTCCTGTCATTTAACCCTAGTTGAACACCTCCTACCTTTAAATCTTCTGTATTTCTTCTTTTCTGCTTCCCTCCTCGTTTATGCCACCTTGTGCAGACACTTTCCCTTTTTGCCATATTTAAATAGCTGCTTCCTGACTTGAGAAAATTAGGGGAGTGTGTTATGTATTCCTCTTTTCCCCTTAGTCTGCATTATGTAACCCTAAAACTATGGTTATTTCTCAAACAGAAAAGATAATCACAATTTTGTTTCAAGAGTCTAAGAATTTAAGACCATTTGACTTACACTCATGAAGTTTTACTTGAAGATCATCAAGTGTAAACATTAAACATTCATGCCTTCCCTTACGAAACTTTCAGCCATTTAGCAGCAAATCTCATCCACCCTAGAGCAGATATTGCAATAGACAACTGCTGCAAGAAGGTATCAAAGACTAACTTTCCAAGCTAAACAGACCTAAAAAATCTCACATAGCTAATCTCTGTGAAAAGCACTACCAGAAAGGTTCAAGAATTGTGTTGCATTCAACAGAAACTGCAGCTAAATTTTGAGTAAAATATAACAGCGTCTTTATCTGGCATAGGGACTGAAAGAGGAACTTGAATTCACAGAAAATGAAATCAGCTGTGAATTCTACCTGCCCGCCGATAAATAAAGAGAAAATACTCAAAAATACAGTATCTGTGAAATGAAAAAAAATCTGATATACATAGATTATCACAATGACAATAGGATAACACAAAGAAAACAGTCTCATTAGAACAGCTTCAGACTGGGTTAACTAGTATGACTTAAAGAAATTAAAAGAATTTCAGTTCCCCAAACCAAAACAAATAGCTGTATCATACAATTATCCTCTCAAAGTGTTTGAGGAATCATCTTGAGGTATCTTTAGATAAGAACAGTATGTGACAAAAAATGTTTCCAGAGGAAAAACATGATATTAACACTGTGTACCCATATTAATAGCATCTGAGTCTCCACTACTTTACTGTCAGACCTAAGTGCCAAATCCATTCTATAATAGTTATTGTTAAAACATAATCAAACTTTAATCCTTTTCAAAAAATCACAGATTAATTGCCCTATAAAAATGCCAGACAACCAAATTTCTGGGTTTACCGAGCAGTCCTACCTTTCAAAGTTAGCAATGAAATAATTTTTACACTTGTCGCTTGGTGCTCTTACACAGACCAAATGTAGTGGTGTGAACACTCTACTTTAAAATTATACTAACAGTTTACTTAAATTTAACAAATTATTATTTAAATTGTTGCATCCTACCTACACAAACAGAGGTTACATTTTAAAACTCTAGTCTAGAAAGTGACATTACAAAGAAACTCTTGCTGCTACCGTATGATGGATTACGTCTGTTCTTACTAGCGACTGTTCACAATAAGTATAAATTAACCTGAACGAGTACCTTGTATCTATAATACAACATTTTCCACAGAGTGTGTGATATGATTCGTACTCATTCTGGGGGTATGTATTTAGCTTTTGCTTAGATTTATGCAGAAAAATGTTCCTTTCAAACTTTTAAAGAGCATGTTGAGAAATGAAGGTTAAACTCTAATTTACACTAATTATAGGTTAAATTCTAATGTACGCTAAAATAGGCTTTGAGACAGACATTAAAAAAAAAAAAGAAAGAAGTCTGGTTACCTACATTGTTTATGTATTCAGAAAGTAGGTCTTGGAGAGCTTGGCGGATAGCATTGCATTCAGCAATGATGCGTTCCCGATGAAAATCACGCGTGCAGGAAGAATCAGCTAGCAAAGCCGCTCCACTGATAATAGCTTCCAGACGTTTCTCTAGTGATGGCCTTATTTTCTCTTCATTCCCGACAAGAGGATCCAGAATAATTAAATTCTGGAAAACATTGGGAGTACAGGTAAGAAAAGTCAGCCCAATTAAGTCACCGCTTTATTTTTTACTTGCATGAACACAGAATCATAGAATGGTTAGGCCTGGAAAGGACCTTAAGATCACCTAGTTTCCACCCCCTGCCATGGGCAGGGACACCTTCCACTAGATCAGGTTGCTCAAAGCCCTATCCAACCTTGTCTTGAACACTGCCAGGGATGGAACTACAGTGATTTTATGCTTTCTAGTCTTGCAACTAGCCCTTTCTGCTTGAAGTACTTAAATTACTTTTGACCACGGCAACTTCCTTTTTCCATACTGGGGCTACGCATACAAGTAATCTGCAGACAAAGCCAAGTTCTTTCTGCCATTTAGATCCCACTAGTTCTAAGCCAATACCCATGTTATCAAATCCTACTGGCCAGGACCCAGTGCTAAGATGGCCACAGAGCTTTCCAGCTGGAGCTGGTTCATACCTATGCGTCTCACAGAACAAGTAGAACAAGATCACATCTACCTGCACAGGCCATGTTGACATTTTCTGACTATAATTGCCTTGTGTTTGAATCCTTCCTTTGATTCCTATTTTTGCTGCATGAGATTCAAGATTTTCATCCTCACCTTCAGTCTCTCCTACACCTGTATCTAAGCATTTCTTCTTCTACAAGGCATTTCACTTCTGGAAACAAAAATGCTATTATTTGTCTACCTTTATAAATATGCATGCATTCTTACCACTGCAGTATCTATTTGGTCTATCAATCTTTACAACATCCCACTCTACAATGAAAAGCTATCAACTCCATTTCACAAGCAAAGAAATGAGGCCCAGACTGCCAGGTTCACGGCCATACAGAAGGTATGTCTTAAAATACGCAACTGCATGACATCTTCCCAGTTTCTCAACCAGCATTGTTTCTCCTCTTCAAGTGTTGACCTTGTGGCTGTAAAAAAAAATAAATAAATATTTCTTCTTTCAAACTCTTTCCTGTGTCTGTCCATGCTTCTTGAGGGTCATCTGTCTTCTTTATCGTCCCATATAGTGAGCCTGTCTTGTATATTTACCTTGTCAATTCTTAAAAAGAAGGTATGTATCTTATACTAAGCTTGTAATGTCTATATACAATTATGACACTGTGTATGAGTTTACTATTCAGTAACATTCCATGTTTTATCCAAGTATCTCAGGCCAGAGGGTCAGCTTTGTTTGAAAGAGGGGGTTGACACCTCCAAAATTTAGTCTTTTTGGAGATCAGAAGGACCTCTTTATTTAACACGAAACCAGCAGTGCTAGCTTACAACTGAGAATGTTAAATCATATTACATGAGCAGTCTAGTTCTGCTGATTTTTCATCTAATAAAATCCCACACTGTGACAGAAAGTCACTGCTGCTACCTTTAAGAGACTGAATATGGGCAAAGATCAAAATAGTAGCTTTTGTCCAACAATTCTTTTTTTTCAAAGGACCTAGATATAAGTGTCCTTTTGCTTTTCGCTAGCTAGGGTAAACAAAAGCAGATGACTCTGGTGTAGTAAATTAATTACATTTATGTGTCAAGCAAATAGTCTAAAGAGAAAGAAAAGAAGTAGTGATATTTTCATGAAATATGAAAGTAAGTATATTCAAGCTTCAGCATTTCAAGAAATTCAAACTAGTAATTTTTAATCTAACTGAACATCTGAAACAGTGTCATTACTGTCAAGACCACCAAGCCTATATTCCATATAAATCCAGTCATCTATTAAATCCATACGTGGTTCCAAGCTTTCAGAGAAAATATTAAACAAGAAAATTATGCCATATACCCTTAAGCGGAATTTAGGTCAGGTAAATCAGAACTTATCTGGGTGTATCCAGTACGTACCAGACTACTTTTAAGCTGGAGATTTTAATTATATTTTCAATTCAATGTCACAATTTCAGGTACTGTCTAGCTTAGGCAATTCTAAGAGTAGTGAGTGTTCTATCAGAACATCATAAGATAAAAGCTTAAAGAGCTAGGAAAAGGGAATTCAGTCACCTTGAAATTTTCTTGTTGGCTGTTATTAACATGATCTTACACGCAATGTATGATTTAGGGAAAGGAAGACTTTGTTACATTTCCAATCCTCCCATCTTTTCTGAAATGTACAAGAATTCACAGCTGGGTGATTCTCCAGAAAAACTAGAGAAAAATCAGACTTCATAATCTGAATATTTCCAAAGGAACCAGTGCAGGTTCTTTCTGCACTACTGTGTCGTTCAAATGGAAGCTTGTATTTCCCAACTTGCAAGTTCAGTGCAGGTTTCTAAACATTCCATCTCCACTAGCGTTCCATTGTTTTGAAGTCCTCTATCTCATTTAAAAGCATTCAAGTTATTTAAGTAGTTTCAGCACTTTGGCCCCATATTTACTACCTATTAACATACATATTGGAACATACAACATACTTGTTGGAGCAAGTCCAGAGGAGGGCCATGAGGACAATAAGGGGGATGGAGCACCTCCCATATGAAGACAGGCTGAGAAAATTGGGGCTGTTCAGCCTAGAGAAGAGAAGCTGCAGGGAGACCTCACAGCAGCCTTCCAGTATCTGAAGGGGGCCTACAAGGATGCCAGAGAGGGACTCTTCATCAGGGACTGTAGTGATAGGACAGGGGCTAACAGGTTTAAACTTAAACAGGGTGAGTTCAGGTTGGATATAAGGAAGTTCTTTACTGTGAGGGTGGTGAGGCACTGGAACAGGTTGCCGAAAGCAGTCATAAATGCTCCATCCCCGGCAGTGTTCAAGGCCAGGTTGGACACAGCCTTGAGCGACATGGTCTAGTGTGAGGCGTCCCTGCCCATGGCAGGGGGGTTGGAACTAGATGACCTTAAGGTCCTTCCCAACCCTAACCATTCTGTGATTCTATGAAATAAAATCAGTGGACAATGAACCTTCTTAAACAACTTCTGGAAGACCTTCTGTGGCTTGAAGTTCTAGGCTTATGTTATGCTTTGTACCAGAAACTGGGACTATATGAATTCTGGCCCTCAAATTTCCACAGATAATGACTAGAAAGAAGCGGTACTAGTGAAATTCTGTCTGCACATTTTCTGTATTGAATTTTGGAATTTTCATACCACTGCAGTGCTATTGCTAGTACAATTTTCTATTGTCTATATTATGAGAGACTATGAAAAGTCTAAAACTAAGTTATAGACTTGTTTCAGCAACTGATAGGATAGACCTTTAAATGGTTTATGGGTCTATGTCAGGTGTTTATGTGCATCTAGCAGATGCAACCATAGATTAAAGTATAAAGTATGTACTTCCAAACTCCTGGATTTTCTCAAACTAATGGTCGCTTATCCAGATACACGTGATATACTGAAAAGGAGTTCATATGCAAGCAGAAGGGAAAGAGTGTAAATATTTTGAAGATGAAAACCACAGCTATTTGTATATTCATAAAAGCAACATACTAACTCTACTTCTATCTCTTATTTCCTAATTGAAAGGTATAAAAAATATGTTGATTATAGAAACATTAATCTCACTTGCAACTTTGTAACCAAAGCCAAACTGGGATGGAACAATAATTTGCCCAGTTGCAAAGACAAAAACAAAGGAAACAGGCAGTCCACTGCCTTCATCCTCTTTTGCGGAAGTAGAGAAGTTGGAGCCAGTTAAGAACTACTCGGTAGTTACAAAAAATTCAACTTCTGTACTCTCCAGGACAGAGAAAAGAGAAGCTGAAATTTTGCCAGTGCCTGGCAGACCCTGCCATGAAGGCTAAAATCCAAAGAAAAGAAAAAGCGCTTGGACAGAACAAAGACGGCTTGCTCTTCTACTCTGAAACATCTCCATATACCCTAAGCTCTTGCTGGCAGTGGATGAAGCCAGACTGGCTCTCCCAGGCAACAGCAGAGAAAGTCATTTTGCTTTTGTGGGCAAATTCTTAATTACCAATGCCTACAGCCAGGTCTGAAAGGAGCAGTAATCCAGATCTTCATGTTGTCATGAGAAGCCTTCATTTTCTGTAATACTTCCACAGAAGAAAGAAAATGTACTTGAAGACACTTCTCTGGAAGAGTGAAGGTAGTGAGGTACCATTTTTTTCACAAAGATAGCTTACTGACATATTAAGAGTATTAGTACCAGGCATCCATTTTTGCCTCACTTCTTCTCTTTGCTGAGTTTCTTTATGATACTGAGATTATGGCTGAGTGTAAAGAAAAACTGCATCCAACTTACCTGGAGGCAAGCTAAGTTACTACATGTCTCAAGCACAATACACATTGCACGAAATTAGGGAAATGCAGTAAAGGAATTCTTTGCACAGAAAAGCTAAGAAGTGCCATGAAAGACTCTGAAACACAGGGGAAATTAACCCCTTTCAGCTGTCACCTCTTTAAGAAAGAATGTGTAACTTTAAAAGCAGAATCGAACTAGTTCTCAGCAGTAGTGCCTTCATTACTTTGGCTATATCTAAAGACACAGCAAAATTAAAAAGTTTTGACTAGCATATTAATATAGATTTGTAAAACTGCATAAAACTAGTCATTAATGTTTAAATACTTATCTTCTAAATATATATATTTTAAAAAAACCACTTATTACACAAAATAGATAATTTCAAATTAATCTTACACATAAAAGACTCATTTACAATGATCTTCTAAGAAGGACAAAGGAAGGCATTGTAAGATATAGTCAGTTTCCAGAGGTCAGGACATTCATTTCTGATGTGGAAGACAGCTTTATTTGTGGTAGAGATCCGAAATTTTGTCTCCCTCATTCACATTACAGTCCTTAATATCAAAGTGTTCTGTGTACCTCACCTTTGCTGGAGTTGTGCCACTTGGTTACTATTAATTGGAGCAGCAACTTCACTGTTGTGCTCCCACATCTCAAGTAAGCACCCTTAATACTAGGCTATACATAAAATGTCCATCATAATGTAAAACACACCTGCCAAGTAGAATATTTAAGTGTTACTACAGAAAGAAACAGCTTCATTGATTGTGGAAGACTAAGACACACCTGAAGGCTACAGCCAATTAGCCATTTAGCAAAATTACTGTCTTCAAATCTCAGCCAAAATGGGAATAGAAATGTCTTCTTTAGGAAGTTCATGCAAAGATGGACAAATAATAATAAAAAAGCTACGATGGTTCATCTCTAAATTAAAAAAAAAAAAAAAAATCTAGGGCAATAATAACCAGGAAAACATGATTTAAGATTCTGCCCACAGATTAAATACTTCAAGCAATTTCATCAAATATTTATGATCGGTACATCTACGCAGAAAAAACAATCCAATTTCCAACCAATTAGAAGACACCAGATATGCAACTAGTAGCATCATGGTTTTGCTTAACAGGGCTAAACAGTGGTTAGCTACCTGAGTTCTTAAGGACAATTAGGCATTTAAAAGGAGTTATTAGATCCATATTTTCTCCCTCACTGGTCTTCTGATCCATGAAAAAGAGGGATCATGGGTATCTAGAAACCTCATTATATTTCCTGATGTTTTGGACTGATTTACTGTATTTTAACATCTCATATGTAATTTCTCTGCTAGATAGCCAGGGTCTTTAAAGGACCACATATCAGATGACTATACTCACAGTCAGGCATGAAGACTTGTATCACTTTGCGAGAAATCTCTTCATATTCAGAAGATGCAAGACCAGTGAAAGGCATTAGATAACGTGCACGCTTTTTTAACACAAATCTTAATATGCAATTAAATTCATAATGTTACAATTTTGTGTTTATTTATGAATGACAATGATAGTTATATGGAGCCTTTAAGAGAAATTCTTGAGAATCTACTGATTTAATTAGCTGCTCTAATTTTACTGGTGGTTTCCTCACCTATAAATCTGTAATAACTTTCATATCACCAGCACTGGCAAAGGAAGACTGACATTGCAAAACATCTAGATACTAGACTGTTGGGTAAGCGCCATGATACATTTCCATGCTGTAAACATTTAATGAGATTTGTTCCCGACAGACTATTTACTACAATCTATCTATCAATCCATTTCATGGCACTGTATTTGGCACAAGAAGATAGAGCAAAGGTTATTTCAGGTCCTTAGCCAACAGAACTTTTTGTGAAGAAACAGAAGTGCAACCATCTAATTCATAAAATCATTTTAAGAAGTTAGATGCTCTATAAACTGTGCTTTATCTAACCCACACAGTTTCAATTCCCATTTGTGTTACCTAGGTAAAAAAATATTTAAAACTCCATAAACAAATGGTTTTTTACAATAGTCAGACTTCTATGTTCTTATGTTTCCAAATACAAACAAATTCAATCCAAAAGACTTTTTTTCCCCATTTTGTGATTATTGCAAATCTTAAGCATTTTAAAACAATAATAAATCTAATTAATTCTTAAAAATTATTAAAATGGTACTGCTTACATACAGTCAAGATGAATTAATCTTCAGTCAGAAGATGCAATCTTTTTGCCAAATTTAGGTAAAAAATTGTAAGTAAAATAGGTAAATAATAGCTCTCATTTAAAGTATATAATTTGTCATTCAGAGTTTCATGTATATAAATTATGTATTATTCTTAAAAAGTTTACTTTTTCTTTCATTTATGAAGAAAATACATTAGAAACTGTAATTTTAAAGCCCAGCGTGAGAAGCATGGAAGGATGACATATGACATCTAATTGCAGTCTATTCCTTTGGGGGGAAACTTTGAGCATGACTGAGAGGTCTGTTTTGATCAATAAAGTGCCACTACAAGATTTGAGTCATATTTCAAGGTATTTCTCTAACCTTTCATTGAAAATCTTAGCTAAAATCTATTACCATCAGTCAAAACACTAATCCTCCTGAAAATGTATTAACAAAGTTTGAGTTCCGAAGCTGAGATCTGGAAAGTCTGAGAATTTACAACCAAAAAGACCCTTATCTGCAAAGGTGATTAGAAACTTTTCATTCCTTTTTTGTTGATCTGGGCCTACATCAGTTACACCAGATGAGAAGCATTGTTGGTAATCTCACCTACAGGAAGTTTTTTACCATTTTTGGAAGGATGATGGAAAATAACACAGGTAAGAGGCAGAGAAGCTGTGAGAAAAAGGGGAAAGCTCTGTACAAAAGCTGAGGATCAGACCAGGAGCAGAGAAAGAACTGACCTGCTCCAAAAATTTGCTTTAATAATGGAAGTAGAAAAGCAGAATTTGTGAAAGCATATTGGTTATGTCACTTTATTTAATGTTAAGCAGAAAACATAATTAGATTTCTAAATCCTTTAATTATATAAATTACATAATGATCCAAATGACAAGTTTTGGAGTAAAGGGCTTCAACTTGTGTTGTACCTACTGGAATACAGTCATGGTAGCAGTGATCACCATCATCTGATAATCACTTATTTGTAAACTAAACTCATGGGGTTTGCCCATTTGTTCAAGGACCTGTCTGTCTCCATCATTAGTGACGCACTTGGAACTTCCCTGCTTTTTGAATGAAGCCAAATATTGAACATACATGAAGACTTAATTCCAAACTCTTTTGAAGGAAGTGATCCCTCACAATGAAATAATTTATAGTGATACTATTTAGACTAGGACTAAGCAGAACATAGATTTCTAATGCCTTTAGGTCCGTCACAATAGCAATAGTTAATTAAAAAAAAAAAAACCCAAAACTATTTTTCAAAAAAGTTGCAGTCACACAGGTTTACATACCTCAAGTTCATCAAGGGCACTTCCAAGAGTAGCTGCGTGAGATGTAGGTTGTTCCACTTTATTTCCAACTCCTTGGGAAGCATTAGAAATCACATTGAGAGCATTCTGTATTTCATTGCAAATTGAATCTTTGCTGGCTGTTAGGGATGCAACATCTGAATGTTCCAAACAAGCTGAACATATTGAATGTAGGAGACAGGAATTTTCCTTCAGGGTTGCACGTGCTGCAGCAATTTCATCTCGCTGATTGCTGGATTTCAAATCCTGTCAGCAAATGAATATGCTGTTTATTTCCAAAAGCACTTCAGAACTGACAAGTAATGTATAAACAAATTTTTTCTATCTGTTTAAGGAAACATCAAGTTGAATTTATCAAACACTGTGAAAATGGAGTACAATAGTACTAACAATTGAATCACCTTTATCTCACAAGAAATGAACAAAGGGTGCGTAAAATAACCCCAATTTTTGTTGTCTTATAAGCAGCACCATGAACTGTTCAGATTTTTCTTATTCTTAAGCACAGTTCTCCTATGAGAAAACTGGCCTGGAAATAAGCTGGTTTCCTCCCAGACATGTTTTTCTTCATAAGCGATAGAGAAGGACAGAGGTGCAGACAGGGTTAAGCAAGGAATTCTGTGATTGTTCCTTCAAAACAAATCTGTGTTTGCTTCCCTGCCCCACCAGCATATGTTCCGAGCATACTGCAGAAAGAAACAGCAGGTCAGGGATGAGAATCCTGTATTCCTGGGGAATAGTTAGCATGAAAGGTGTGGAAATGAGAATAGTGCTTGGGAGAAGCCATCTCTGTGAAGTGCCACTACCTATTTTTCCTCTCTCCCCACTATGTACACACTTAAAACACTCGGGTCTCACCACATTCGTCTTGTTCCTCCCTTCTCCACCCAGATCTTCTTGATACCTTACTTCCTCCTGCCACCCAGACAATAAGGAACACACAGCTCAACAGAGCTGCCAAGTCAGATTTAACTGTTTCTAGGAATCAAGCTTGGGAGTTGTTATTTAGACAGATGAAAGTTACGGACTTTAAGACAACCATACAGTCAACATCAGAATTCTAAGGAGCCTCCTGTCTCATCCTATTTTACTCTAGATATTCTTCCCACTCTTTCTGTATCTTGTCCTTTGAAAACAAACTAGTAGATATTTGCAAAATGGGTTGTGTGAAGGAGACAGCTAATTTCAAGGCAAAAATATACAAGGAGGGAAAAATAGTGCATCAGAACAATAAAAAGCCTGTGGCACCAGCTTCAAATGATGAGAAGAGGCACAATGAAGAATGAACAACAAAATGCATACAAAACTGCTCACAGCCTGCTGTAAAGCAAGCTGAAGTCTTTCTAATTCTTTTCCTTTCATCAGGCTCTATATGCATTATTTACAAAAGCATCCCAATATCCACTTTTTACTGCATAAAGTTTATAAGTTTATGGCTGAAGAAAAGAGCATTCATTATTAAACGAACCAGTCCTATGCTTTTAAAATCTCGTTTACTTCAAGTTATGCCCTGGACATCAGATAGTGTCTTACTTCCTCACGCTAACTTTGAAATCTCAGAGATACAGTAAAAAACAAGCAAAAAAACCCCAAAACAAAACACCACAAATGGGAGAGGGGGAGGCAGGGGAGAGAGAGAGAGAGAGAGAGAAAAGTGGAGCCTTAAACAAGAAGCAGAGAGTTGTTTAACCAGCTGATCTTGGGCATATTAGTACTTAAAATATCTCTACATTTTCAATAAACCAATATATAAATGAATCACCACTGTGCAAGAATGACTTCATTGCCCAGGGTGCTAAAATGCAAATATTAGTGCACCTCCAACCTTGGTAAAGCAACTGTAATTTATCCAGCGCACTCTCAGCAAAAAGTGTTATTTATTTTTAAACAGAATCTCATTCTACCTTTCCTACAATTAAATTACAAGACAACAGAATGCCCTCTTTTCTCTTGTGCTGCAAGGATGCCACAGACCTAGAGATACAATGGTAAGTTAATATAACACTTCAGTCTAGCTGCCTTCTACTCTTAAACATTTCTTACTTGCTGTGTCATATGCAAACAGTCAAACTCAAAAGTCCTTCCAAATGACTTTTTCCCCTCTAAAACAGTACTAACAAGGAACGAGGTGTTTATAAGATATAAAAAACTGGAAACCCAGTAATGGCAAGTCATATAACATGGCATCTGGAAACACGTCTGGAACAGTCCATAAACTCAATGCATTAATGTTCCTAAAACACAGAATGTTTTGTTTCATGCAATATTATGTAGAGTTTCAGAATCATGGTATCACGGTATTGGCAAATTCACCTACGAAAAGCCTCACCTTTGTTCAATAATACTTAAAAAAAAAGTTTAAATCCATTAAACTCATCACTACTTTGCTGTTCAGTTGTGAGCCTTGGACAGCCCCGAAAGAAACTGGAGGGCCATTTTTTTTTTCCAGCTTGATGAAGAATTAATTCCTCAAGATTTTTCATGTGAACAGGAAGAGGCATCTGATAATCTTAGTCTGATCTTCTGCAACATTGGCCGAAAAACCAGCACCTAAAATCGAGTGATTTCTCTATCAAATCCTTGCATATGTGGATTATCAGACTAATGTAACTAGTTCTCTAAAGAAAGAAGTTAGTCTCTACAAACAGATTATTAATCCATAGTCCATAAACTTTTTTCACTGGAGAGAAAAATACAGAAACCACCTGATTCCTATTTTACTTGTCAAAGAGAATACACCACTAGGAAAGACAAGAAACTCAAATAGGTCCTTCACATGTACTGAACCTTGCCCAAGGTTCGTACTGCATTAACCTTGATACAGAATACAAAAAGACAACATGTTACTCAAACATGGAAAAGAATCATACAGAGGAAAAAGCATGTAAATAAAGGATTGAAATAGAAGTAAAACATGGCACCAGAACAAGAGGAACAGGAGAACATAAACTACAACTATGTTTTTTGTTACTCAGAGATTGTTGTAAGGATGGATCATCTTCCACCTGCAGAGAGGCAGAAGACAAATAGGACTACAGAGAAGAAATTTCCCAAACCAGTTCTTAGTACTGCTCTCTTTATACCATAACATCTGAGCGTCTGTAGTTCATCCAACTACATTGTTGAGCTTTAGTCTGTTTTTCTTCACAGTTTACCACCTTCCTCTTACTCAAATTTCTTTTTAGACTAGTGGACTATTTCCACTGGTCTGGGACGTGTTCTTATACACTCAGTCGGCAACTGAGCTCTAGATACGTCATATGAGATGAGCTGAGATCAAGGATAATCTTGTTTCCAACCATTGCCAAACTAAGAGGGCCAGTATAGTGATACTTCCCCAGGCTGCTGTCCCACATCCCCTGGGATGTACTACTGTGTCTTCATCACCATACCTGGTTGTTCCTGATAAGAGTGGAAAATGAATGGATAGTCACAGATTTCCAGCTGTGGCTTGTTCCAGCTAAATAGGGTGAATGAACAAGAAGACTTTGAATGTGAAACTTGAAAACTACCTTCACAGTTAAGCCTCAGTTGCACTACTTCATTAAGAGTTAAAAAACCAAAATCTGTTCTTTGTAACACTTTTAAGGTCTGAGAGCAAATACACCAATAACCCAGCTCTTGGTCACTGTGCATTCATGTCAGCACAACTCATGAGGTCCAGGCCTCATCGGGTATAAATCACACTGCCGTATTTTACATCTGCTGCAGTCAACACGAGGTTCACAGAGGTAGCTTCAAATAAAGTGCACTGCAGTCCTCTAGCTCACTCTTTGCAGAGACAGATGTCATTGAACTGAGTTTTATATCCAGGAAAAACACAGACATAACAAACCCCCCCAGTTTCTTTCTACTATATGGTTGAGGGACAAAAGCATTACTTTTTATCACAGCTTAAACTTGGTCTTTAGTGTTCAGCTTTCTGTCAAAAGTGACTGCCAAATTACGTGTATTTGGTGAATCAAAGACAACATAGCTCAAACGCTTCCAAGTGCATTCATGCATGGTTTATCTGGGTAGGGCTCCAGTTTACATATTTCATAAGTACTGTGTAGTCTTATTCAGTTGAAGAAAATATCTCACAGACAAGAAAGTGAAAAAGATACTGACTCTCACATCATTGTTAAGGTGTGTCAGTTCTTCCAAGGTAATACTACTTTCACAAAGGTTTTAAAGGCTTATGCCTGTCAGGGGCCTGAGAGCACTACTAGGTCTCAAAGGCCCTGCCCAGCCTCAGCTGGGCATCCTCAGCCTCCATCCACTCCTCACCATTGGGCTCTAGATCTCCCATTCAGCTCACCCTGGGACCTTCAGTCCCTGTCTGAGCTGTTGTAGGAGTGCTGGTCTCCAGCTCAGCCACAGCTGCCACGCATCTGGCCATAGTCCCCCAGTCCAGACTTCCACCCACAGACTGACCTCCTGAGCTGTCCTGCCCCAACAATATGATGCTTCTGGGATATCACTGGACTGTCTCTCACCTGGTTACCTTCACAAGGCCTAACCCTCAACCCGATCCATGGACTGACTTCCCAGCTTGTCCTGACATACCTCATCACCACAAACTTTCCTGATGATCTGACTCTTGGTTGAACACAGTCACCATCACTTGGCATGCCCAACTCAAATTGATGCAGGGTAATGGGACAGGGCCCTGGCCAGTGAAGCCTCTGCCTCAGAGAGCAGCCAGCCCTTGCTGCACCCCCACAATACCTTTTTCTAAACAGATAAGCATTTACCACCAGCAGGGATCATCCGTTATAAACTCTATCATAAAGCTGACTCTGCCTACTCTACAAAATGCTAAATTTACAGAAGTTGAACAGCATGACCTAATGGACCCTTTCCTCCATGTAAGGCTTTTAGCTATACATCTGAACTGATGACCTACACAAGTCACTGTAACTGTACAAAAGAAACACTACAAACACACATTGGGAAAAATGCCTAACTTAGGATAATGACTTTCTTAGCACAAATGAAACATCACTAGATCATAGAACTGTCCTACACTGACTACGAAGGGTCACCTTACATGCATTCACAGCAAGTTAAACACCACTGAGAAGGTATGGCAGTAAATTCAGAACAGCACTGAATCAAAGGAATTTGTTTAAAGACACCTTTGTGCATTTCACATTGATGAATCAAAATCCTGCCATTACCTCTAGAAAGCAAATGATTAGACCCTCCAATAGAGATGGAAACTTGCTGGAAGCTCTTAAAAATATCTCATCTGCTCCTTCACAGAGAAAGTACGTATTCCTGAAGCCAGTTCATTCGCACTTTGTTGGTTTGGTTTGTTGGGTTTTTTTTAAATACACAGGTTTCCAGAAACGATTCCAGTCCAAACAGGAGGATGATTTATTTCCAAACAAGAAATAAATGAGAGCTGTTACACTCGAGAAATATAAAAATTGTTGCTTTCTCATTTCTCTTCTCCAATAAACAGACAATCCTGAAAAACTGACAATCCCTAAAACAACAGTGTTTGCAGGCAGCACAGAATTAAGTGAATTTAAAAGATGTATCTAATAGATTGGCCAGGTCTAGAAAGAAAAGTAGGAACATACCTTTACAAAGCAGCAACACAGTATGCGCCTGATTGTCAGGAATTCCAAGCTAACTTTCTACTAAAAACCTCTTAAGTGGCCTTGATTTATTTTTCCTGACTTCAGAAGTCATCAGCAGTTCTTAGTGTCTCGTGCTATAATTATACTACACCATGTATACAGAGTACATAAACACCATACATACATATACACAAAATACATATACTCTGTATGGTATAAACTGTAGGCAGAGTTTGTTTGCATCAACCTCATGCATGAATACACAAATGTGAAGTGTTCAAGTACAAAGCCATGTCAATGTTATAATATGATTAAGACTTACGCAATACCCTCTGCCTCTAAGAAAACTCTGAACTGTCTTTATAAAACCACAACTTTCAGTTAACTTAGAGCAAGCAGGAAATAGATTTGCAGAACTGAGGTTCCCAGTAGAAGTGAAGCCTTGCAACTTCCTCTCCGTATCTGTATCTATTTATCATTAATCATATTTAAACTGATAATATAATATCACATAACAGCAAAGCTGTCTTATACAGAGTATCAAAAACTGACCATGACTGGTTAATATCACAGGGTTCCTTTAACTCAATAATGTTTTTCAGGAATTTACTGTTCAGCTATGGAAGATACGATTTCTTTTGATGCATCAGACTGCAACTACTGCACAATATTCTGTGTGTCTCATGCTCCAGCAACTTCTAGCGCAGTTACAGATGGTAAAGCAACACCTTGCTGTCACTTCTCTATCCATTATTTCAGGATTTGGTCCCCACACTTCTAATACCTTGCTGTGTTAACTTTCAGTCTCCTAGATGAAATAGCTGATCTTGAAAGGTAGCAAAGCAATTTTTCCCTGTAAGAATTAATGTAAGATTTTTTCTTTAAATCCATCAATCCTTCTTCTGCAAACATATACCAGTTAACATGTTAGCTCACAAAGTTTTTCTCCTACTACAGTTATGGTTACATTTGTCATGTGCTTGGAACTACAGTAGGAAACATTCATCAGGGAGAGGGCTCTGAAGTTAAGAATCTCCAGAAGGTCCTATCATATTTTGAAGAGAAAGAGATGGCTAACAAAGATGTGAAGAGGAAGCAAGGAAAAAGGAGGGGAGGAAATATAGCAGAAATACAGATT
This sequence comes from Strigops habroptila, assembly GCF_004027225.2. Taxonomy (NCBI): domain Eukaryota; kingdom Metazoa; phylum Chordata; class Aves; order Psittaciformes; family Psittacidae; genus Strigops; species Strigops habroptila. The sequence continues at coordinate 36,396,355 of NC_044281.2, forward strand.
AATTTAAAGAGAGAAAAATAGGAAACAAGGGAGATGATACAACATAAAAGAGCAAGAGCGAAAAATTGTAAGGCAGATTAAGATGAAGAAATAATGGATCTGAAGGAGACAGTGATATAAGTGTCTTGATTCCAAACACTTTAAAATAGGATAGCCACTGTAGAAGCACCCAAAAGTAGGGCAGCAGCAGCCTACAGTCCTCTTATGTAATTTAATGAGTAAAGCAGCAATCTTTTATTTGTAAATAAAACAGTAAGTAAAGCAGCACTTTTTCTTTGTTAACATTTCTACCTAAGAAATACCTTCTCTTTATACTGATGTCAAAGACTTCAACATTTTCACAAGTCCAGTGTTTTCATGGAGTTTTTTTTTTCCTGTCTAAACTTGCTTCAGTGTTTAGCATTGAATGTGATTTAGAGATAGATATCTTTCCAGAAAGCTGAAAAGGTGGTAGGTGTAAGCTGCTTGTTTCAGAAGCATTACTGTTAGCTTGACCCATGAGAAATGACAGATTAAAACTATTCTGTAAACAGTCATACAAAAAAAGAAAAAAAATATCAAACACGTTGAGCAAGACTCAATACAAGATCTTTCAAAGTGTAGTTATTTAAAAAGTATGAAAAATACAAAGTACCAACATTCATATATAGCACAATGCACAGAATACAGCTGTTAAAGCTTTCAGGAAATACTTTTGCCTGTAATTTTTTCAATGGAAAATGACTCAGTGAAAAACGTGGCAGAATAACATTATCCACAATTACTTAGTTCTGCCGTTTTATTACATTCTCATGATACCATATGTGATTATTTTTTACTTGCTTCTTTTTTTGTGACTTTAAAGTTAGAAGAGATTTGGGGATATTCACTAAATTGAAAAGTTGTTTCATTATTTGCCTTAGTGGTATTAGGCTACTTAGAAAAAACTTCAGTAAACCTATTAGTAATAGAAGATCAAGTTATACATGGTCCACTAGCATTTTCACTGATACACAGTTTAACAGGTACCAAACAAACAGATCTTTCACATTTAGCCTGTTCTGGTTTAGCCTTTTTTCATACAAATAATCATATCTAAAAATATTCCATCTGACGTAAGAGTTCAGCATCTCTTTCTCCAACAAATCAGCTTAAGTTCCCCCAGGTACAAGTTTCTCCTGATCTTGAAAAGAGCACAGTTCAATTTTCCTAGCTATAGTATCTCAATATGAAAGATGTGAAATCATCAACAATAAACAGATACATGACTTCTATCAGGCAGCCTGTTCCAACTGCTCTTTTCTCAGAGATTATATAATCAACAAATATTTGTGGCCCTAGCCCCTATTCTTCTGTCAAACTCCCATTACTGATTAACTATTTTTAACATTCATTATACATACTTCCCAAATATTTAAAATAAGCTAGTTTCCTTTTATTCTAATTTAAAAAATGCAAAACTAAACCAAGCTGAATTGAGTAAATCAATGACAACCTCACACACTGTCTTAAGATGCACACAATTCAAACACTGCAGGGAATATTAAGTTTCTGTAACATAAAGACATGTACAATTGACATGCATAAAGAGTGGCACTCAATCAAATGGAACTGAAATGCTAATCCATCAAAACAAGTTTATTAGCATACCAATTTCAGAAATGTTTACAGTAGGTTTTGATTTTGCTGTTCAGCTTAAACTGAAAAATGAGCTGGTTTCAACAATTTATCATGGACAATATGGTTCTCTTTTTTTTTCTTGTATATCAGTTTAAGTTTTCTGATGTTGTTTCCTGCATACCTTGCAAACACAGGACATCAAGAAAGAAAAAGCCATAAGCCCTTGAGCTCTGTACTGAATCTTAATGCATTTGTGTACGATAGGTATAATACAGAACCAAAAATAAATAACTTCCAGCAGCTGCATTCCAGACCTAGAAATCGCTGTGAGTACTACAAAATCCGTGCAGAGAACAGCTGTATAATTTACAGCATCAGTTATCTGTCAAGAAATGCTGCAAATACAGAATCCGATTTCTTCATTTTAACATTGCTATAAAAATTAGAAATTACCCTTACGCAGATTCTATGTAGATTAGAAATTGTATTCATCTTCCCTGATGGCACTTCAGTGCAGAACACCATTTAATTCTTACCAGTGTTAAACTAAATTCAAAAAGCATAAACACCAAATTATAAAATAAGTATAAGAAATGTGTAAAAAGCTAATGATTAGCTTGTTGTGTTTTACACAGTATATGCTTTGAGAAAACCAGAATAATACTCAATCACATGATTTATACTACACAACAGATGTATGCTACACAAATCTACAAGAAGCAAAACTCATGGCAAAGGTTTAAACAGTTGGATTTTTCTGAAGTTGCATCCTTACCAACAGTACTGACAGCCACCATATCACACACTCGTCCTTTACGCTTGAGAGAATTTTGCATCACCTTCAGAGCATAATGTGACCACGCCAAGAGTGGTCAACCCAATATACTATAAAAATATGTAGTATAACACAGCAGCTATAAAAATGGTATACACTGTAACCAATACCTAAAACTGGCAGAATTTCATTAATTTTATGGAAGAAGTCCAAAGTTTTGGATCCCAAAGTCAAATGCCCACTCAACAGTTATACATTATTGCTTATTTCATAGAATCACAGAACGGTTAGGGTTGGGAAGGACCTTAAGGTCGTCTAGTTCTAACCCCCCTGCCATGGGCAAGGACACCTCACACTAGACCATGTCGCTCAAGGCTCTGTCCAACCTGGCCTTGAACACTGCCAGGGATGGAGCATTTACGACTTCTTTGGGCAACCTGTTCCAGTGCCTCACCACCCCCACAGTAAAGAACTTCCTCCTTATATCCAACCTGAACTTTCCCCGTTTAAGTTTAAACCCATTATTCCTTGTCCTATCATTACAGTCCCTGATGAAGAGTCCCTCTCTGGCACCCTTGTAGGCCCCCTTCAGATATTGGAAGGCTGCTGTGAGGTCTCCACGCAGCCTTCTCTTCTCCAGGCTGAACAGCCCCAACTCTCTCAGCCTGTCTTCATATGGGAACATTTGTGAACTTCAAACAATGGAATTTTAAGGTATGAACAAGATCTGAATTTTTTGCTAAAAAGGAAGTACAACTTACCAGCCTGTGGTTTTGATTCAGAAAATGGGGGAAAAAAATCTGACTTTTTTTTTTCCCCCCAGACACCAGAAATCTTAAAAGCTGTATTTATAAAAAACATTTTGTAATAACATCTTTATTGATACAAGTAATTTCAAAATCCACGGAACCAAAGTGATTTTGTTTTGTTGAAGGTGTTAAAAATAGTTCCTTCAAGAATGAGATCACCATGGAACTGCATTGGCTAGTATGTCTATTACCTTAAAAGATTAATATCTGTTAAACATCAGTTTAAATGCCCAGTGTCAGCTTCCAAATTTATTGTTGAAATGACCCAACTTTCATAGCTGAAATGACTCAGTAGGAGACAATGTCTTCCTGGTTTCATAGCAAATGACAGCTAACCCTGTAGTGCATTTCTTATTTAAAAATAAGATTAGTAAAGACAGTTTTCTTGATCTCTAAATACATAAATAAGGCATTCAAAGTCCCATGAAAAATCCAGCTGAGGTAAACTGATCTGAAATAAGACATTTCGTTACGATTATTGTTGCATAAAGTCAGAAAAGTTCCAAAACATAATTTCCAGTTTCCTAAACTGAATGCTCTATCAGAAGTTCAGCCACATGAAAGCCCTTCAGACCTGTCAGAATTCAGCTTTATTCCTGTATCAGACACACAACACTAAGAAATAAAGTATCAAGCCTGTTTGTATTATCTCAAACAGCACTAACTGTTATGGTTCAGTGGGTTCAACACCCTTAACCTTAATACAAAGGGTACCACAGGCAACATGATCTAAGACAGCCATTTTCAGTAGATATCAAAACTATTATGATTCTTATTAACACAAGAAAAAGCAGTGCAAAGCACTCACAGTTTAAAGTTCATTAGGGGAAATTTGATGAGGACCATACAGACGCTCTGAAACACTGAAATTTTACCTTCACCAAACTGTCCTTTAAGAGATTAGTTACAGAGTTGCAGTGTATCTCCTAAAGAATAAAAGCATGAATCCACAGCTGATGATAGTCATCAGAAAGAAACACTTTGTTATCATCTCTTTACCTCAGGACAGACCAAAACAAACTATAATGGTTTTTTCATGAAAGAGAGGAAATGGTGAAGAACTTCCAGCTTCACGCAGCAGTGGCAGTAGTTTTACCAAACATCCTCCACCCATTCATATGCTGACTTACCTATTTTTTTGACTCATCTAGGAGATAGAAACTATCAATACTTTTTCCTTATTAATGCCATCTTTTCATTAGAAGCGGAAAACTTCTGTAAATGGCTAAACATTGTTATCAGAATTAGCTGGGTTTGAGTTTTTTTCTTTGATAGTATGAACAGTGTGGAAGAACACTGATGAATTAGAAAATCCAGAGATTCAGCTAACCAACTGCTTGAGAAGTTTTTTAGTTCAAGGGCTTTGTTTAAGTACAGTTATTCTCTCTACTTATCAAATTCTTGCTTTGGAGCAACTTCTTATTTTTCCTATACACCGCTCAGCATAATAAGCCTTAATAGAATGCAGGCAGTTCTATGACTAGCAGTTTTTCACAAATGATAATGAGGTCAGTTTTTCCATTGAGGGAAGGTCACTGTCAAAGAAAATGTCCTCAGCAGCAGCATTTCTAGTTAGAAACTACAACACTGGAAGGACCTCAGACAATTTAGGGAGTCTGGTACAACCTTCTTGGTTGAGAAATACTTACATCACTCAGACTTAAGTGTTTCTAAATAAGCCATTCTTTCCCCTGTTGAATAAAAAGATACCTCATTAGTATTAGTTAAACCCTAGAACCTTATAAATTGTAAAATAGATTATACAATCTTCAGTAAATACTTAGAGTGATCATGGTAAAAATCTAGAAAAAACCATCAAATTATTTTATTTGAGAAAGTTAAGAGGATAAAAAAAATATCATCTTTCTCTAATTCCCTTGATCATAACAAAAATAAAAAATAAAATTTAAAAAAAACAAACCAAACCAAAACCAAAACTTAGGACATGATTCTGTGCAGATAGTTTAGAAAATTTCAGAAAGACAGGTATATTCTATGCTTCCTCAGAAATAAGTCACAAGCTTTCAGGTTTGTCAGGTTTTCAAGAGTTCAGTGGAAAGCAGCTAGGACTGTTAGCTGTGCAGGAAGACATAGCATGAGGCTGCAGGAACTAGGTTTACTCAGGCTTGAAAACAGAAGGTTGCACAAAGTGAGGGATCCTGTTTACGGTCTTTCACTGTGAAGAGGGATCTAACAAAGAACATGGAGCCAGACCCTTCTCAGAGATCCACAGCTAAAGGATAAGAGGAAAGCATATTGCTATCAAGACTTACAGGGAGGAAAAAACTTCACCACAAGTGGGTGATGCACTGCAACAGAGACGTAGAGACACTGACATTTTCATCCTTAAATATATTCGGAAGTCAACCAGATAGGACCTGAGCCCCCGATCTAACTCAGAACATAGCCCTGCTTTGAAAAACATCAGACTAGATCTCTGGAGGTCCCTTTCAGCTAAAATATGATACTAACTTTCATTATTCAAGGAACTGTTAGTAGGACACAGACTTTGACATACCTTAGAAGAAGCAAAAACTAGGGGAAAAAATAAGACGTGTAGGTAAGTGGACAAGGAGGAAGAAAATATGGAAGAATAACAAGTTAAAAAGCAGGAACGCTTAATCAAAGAAAGAGGTAGGGGGAACGTTAAAGGCAACAAGCAGAAAGAATAGCAGATATAGCAGACTAGTACACACTAGAATGAAGCCAGGTAAATCAGTCTAAGCAGCACTGTGCTGAATACTTAAGCATTAGGACTTTACACCACTGTATACTTTTCACTAGCAGTCACTCCTCTGAGATGAGTACCATGTTACTAATGAGCCTATAATTTTCCACTGTTAGTTAGAATTCAACTGAGCACATATTTGATCCAAAATCCCCTCAAGCCAAGAGGAAACTGCAATGTAAGTCTTTGCCAAAAAAAAAAAGAATAAAATACTGTAGCATAAACAACAACAGTCATCTCGTATTTCTGGATCTGCTTTTTAAGAAGTTGACTCAGGCATTTCTTTCATTGACTAGCTAAGTATTGCCCAATTAATTTAAATTTAATTACTTTCATCTCATTACAGTATCAGCCTTCTCTTTGCAGCACACTCACAAATTCTAAGATTTACAAGTATCCAGAGTGCTTTTCATTTATAATTCTGGATGAATTATGTATTTCCTGTTTTGCTGAGGCTAGAATGCAGTAAATTATATTCTCTTTTTATCCACCGTAAGCCATGCTACAAACAATGTAACATCTTATAATTTCAGGACTGTGAATTACGTTTATGTAAAAACTGCAGTAGAGTTCTTTTGTCTTGGAAATTTCGTTTAACATGAAAATAACCTTTCTGAAAGGTTTTCTTTCTTCTAGATTATTCTTATGATCTATTAATGCAGCACTAGGTTTTTTAATAAGACAATATCTCACTGTTAAAATGATAAATCACACTCAATGACTATCTAATCAATTTACTTTTTAGACTATTGTTAGAACATCATTTCTGAAAAGTGAACATAATTTTTTAAAAGTGTAATCTTTCAGAATGCATAACTGCCTTCTGAAAATGAACAAACACTTTGTATTTTATTATATTAGTAAATTTTTGCACAATATTGGGGAAGTTATTCATGCTCAGGAAAAACCTCAAACACCTCTAATATAAACTTCTTTCAGCATGAATGTGAGATGCAGTTGTGTATTTGTAAATTTCAAAAGTTATTTCCATAGGTTCCCCTCCCCAGTAGATTTTAAACTTGTGAACCATATTCTGATCCTGCAGTATTAGCTCTTGAAGAGAACAGGTAAAGAATCTCCATTCCTCTGCTAGAAGAGTTCGCCGTAGGATTGCATAGTAGCAGCTGGGACCATAGTCTCAGCATATAGATGCTTCATAAAACTAATGTGAGGGACACTTTGCTCCAGACACAAGATGACAGAAACAGGTCATGCTATAAATAGACAAGAGAAACTACATGGAAATGAGAAAATAAACCAGAGAAATGAGAAAATATGACCAGAGGGATACATCATTTTAGCCACACGTTCAGCTTTTTTTTCTCTTAATTAAGCACAATCAGGCTAGGGGGAGAAAGGAATGGAATAGGAGGAGGCAGGAAGTGTTTGTAATTATATGGGACTGCAAGAGTCTTAGGAAAGCTTGTTAAACTTATGTGACATTCTCACTATGTCAATAATAGTAATAACAAAAAAGAAAGTTCACTCCTTTTAACAATTTCAGAAAGGGAAAGACTAGCACCTGGCACAGCAGTCATCTAACAGAGAACAAAAGAATAATGGTCCCAAGCAGGAAAAAAAACATCAGGACTACTGCAAGCCCACAAACTGTGTGGAGGCTCTGACAGGCCAGCTGTACTCTGTGCTCAATCCACAGTTTTGATACGGAGCGAAGAAGAAGGTTCTGCACATGGAGTTCCCCCACAACTTGGCAACCATATTCCTCCAAAGCTAAATAATGCTTCACTTCAAGCATTTTTCATGCTAATCAAATATCAGTAAAAACCACTCCTATCTCATTCTGAGAAGCCGTATATTTGGGGAGTGCTTTTTGTGTTGGTTTTTTTGGTGAGGTTTTTGTTTTGTTTGGGGTTTTTATTGTTGTCGGTCTCCAACATAATTTCAATGGTCTTCATCCAACATTCTCTCTACAAAATTGTAATCAAAATGGAAACTGTATTAGGAAATTGTAGCATGGAAAATATTCCTTTGTTAAAGTGCTAACCGTACACTAACAACAACAAACCCATCCAAAAAAAAGGATTTAACAAGTGCATACACCTTACACCTGCATTCTGTATACTTACTCAATTTACAATACGCACACAGCAGCTGTGGAATGTCTGTTATTAACGATTTTTCCTGCTTTTTAGACACTCCTAATTTAGAAAAAAATAATTCGTCCTTGTTAAGCAGTCACAGAATGCCAACTTCTAGATTTAAAATCAGTCTCATCAATCACTTCAGTAGAGAGAAATGTCCCAAACACAAAACATTTGAAGCTCTTTTGAGCACTGTATTAAACAGCTAGCCCTGAAAGCTCAGGTTTGTGAAAGCCAACGAAATATGTTCAAGTCCTCTGCTCATTCAGCCTGCTAACGCCACAGGAACATTAAGAACAGGAAGCTGACAAAAAATCCAATCCCATAGTAACAATTCCCACTGGAAACAATTTTGATAATTACAGTCTCCTCAGATCATCAAAAAAAACCCCAATTTAATATCTCTATAAGAACATAATTTTTTCTTTCATAACAAAATTATCTCTATAGCATTTGTATGTTGCATTCAATAGCTGCTATATTGCTAGAAATCTCTCTGATAGCTCTGGACCAGTGCCACAATTGTTGTTAAACAACGTGGTACATTTGGCAACTCTCTTTATGAGGGACTGCTTGCGGACTTGCACCTAGTTATCTGCAAGGAGGTTTGCGTGTTGATTAGTAAGAATCCTTCAAAAGAGAATGAGAGATACGTAGCTGACTGCTGAAAAGTACGTAAACTATGTATTGAGAATTCCAATTACGATAATCATTACAGCTTACAGTAATAAATAGTAACTAGCAAAACCAAAATATGCATTTTGCCTGACCTGGCTAAGCTTGCAATTTCAGTAAATTGCAAAAATAGTGGCTTAAATGGATACACATGCCAGGAAAAAAAAAAAATCAGGGTGAGAAAAGTACATCACCAATTAGCGATATATTATAAGACAAGGGGAGCAAAAGTTCATTGTCTGTGCAATTTAAGTATCTAGGCACCTTTTCCCCCACTTGTTGCTGTGTGGCCAGTACTGCTGCAGGTGTATGGTGCTTCACAGAATGCCTGAATATAAGGATACTCTCCCCGCCTCAAGTGAAAATGCTTGCTCAAACTGGTTTTGCAGTTTAGGATCTGTGGCTCGCTGTCACCTGGGAGGAAATGCAACACTCCTTACTCCCTTCTGGAATGGAATAATTATCATTGCTTCCAAATGAGGCTACTTAACTCCTCCAACAGAGATGGTAGATTTCCTCCTCCCTCCCGAGAGCTTGTACCTAAAGAGTACCACAGTGTGCAAAACCTTGTTAACATTACTTCTCAGCGCTTAACTGAAAACCTGCAGGGACTAATTAGTAGCTTTTGGAAAGCTTTGCAAAGGTGCAGCTCCAAGTAGCTTTATATTCTGTTTAAAGCATTCCTTTCTGTTGTCCCCACTCTGGTGAAAAATCTCACGCGGAATGGAAACTTACTGACCTCCAGCTTGCTTGAAGTGGGACGTGGATGAGGTTAGCACAGAGAATGCTGGAGAACCATCAAAAGCTGTGACCTCTAACAAGTGAACACATTTTTTCTCTGATTAAAGAGGGGTATAGAGTGAAGGAACACAACAAAACCCTTCCGGCATCCAGAAACCCAGACAAAAACAATGACTACTTAAGTCCATGTTTTCCTAAGCTTTCACTTCCCAATGAAAACAGGTCTGTTCTTTGCTGTTATAAAATAGAAAAGATTAAAAAAACCCACCAAACAAATAAGCAAAGAGAAATCTTCAGAGGATAAATCAGTAAAACAAGTTTTAGCTACTTCTGATGTGCAAAGAAAAATTGCTTCAAAAATGTAGCAGTTTGCTTCTTAAAGAGAACAAAACCAAAACCTGAGTGTTACTAATATCTTGCTCTTTAAAAAGGTTCCTTATCAATATACAGACCAATGTACTGGCCTATTGGTCTCTGTCAAATCCAGACTCAGTTCCTACACACAGGGCACCAATCCAGGAGAAATTGAAAAGGATGACTAAACTTTTAATCATTGAGCTGGAAACAGTACCAGCTACAGCATGACCTTCAAATGAGGAATAATTTATTTTCAAAGAATTGACCCAGACTTTACTGTTAGGTTAAAGAATAATTTATTCTGCAGTTTCTCTCCAGGGAGAGGTACAGAATTTTCCAACAGACTATCTACCCATCCACTAACACTTGGAAAAACTGTTCCAAAGTCATTAAAACTCATTCCTTTTATTCAAGGAACATTTTTTAGAAATAAATTTTTTAAGATAACAAAGAGACTTGATTCATGAGAGACTTTGCACCTACGCTCTAGTCATTCAAGAGAATTAAGTCATTCTCTTTGGTTCTGATTCAGCAAAGGACTACATAAATCTAACTGAAAACACAAGTGACATCACCAATCTCCATGGGATTAGAGACATACTTTCTGCTTAATTTAAAATAATTATGATGTGGGCATTGCTAGACTAATAAATGGACAGAGATGATTGCCAGTAAGACAGAGAACAGCTGTTACTGTCATCTCTAATCATCAGAAAAAAATTCAGATTTGAACCCCTGGTCTTCAAGAGAAGGCCCCATATACTGGTATCAAGTCCTTGGACAAAACAGATCATCAAACACCATATGGTAAAAATCAAAGATTCTAATCGAGTCTTCCTAGTCAGTAATGAATCCTAAAAGAAAAATCATTCTATCCCTTAGATGGAATACATTTCTATGTATCAGAGCCTTCAAATTGACAGTTTGTACAAACCACAAAACAAGATTGACCATTAGAAAAACTACAGGTAATGAGTTTATCATCTTTCTGTTGTCCAGTCAAGAAAGAAAACCAGACATTTTCACTCTGAAATCATTAGAAGGCATTCATCTTTTCACAAATAGACAATTCATGATGGGAGTCAGGAGAAAGCCAAGAGCCATATGCTCAGAATATGGTGCAGTTAACATAGCCAAGAGATCGAGGCAGTTTGTCTTGTATATCAAAATCCAGAAATATTCAACATAAAATTCCCATATTTTCCACTTTTCACATTAGTGCACAGGATCTCCAGTTTTTACAGATATAGGTACATTTTTTGTCAGGGCTATTGTTCTATATGGTAGCACAAATAGATTAACTTCTGTAGGACTCAATACTCTACTCTTAAATGCTGCAAACCTTTTTGTAACCTCTTTGCTTGCAGTTCCTTGTTGAAACTTTCAGCTGAAGGAGGATAAGTGATTAGAATAATAGCCTTTTTTTTTTTCTTCAGACTCAACTTCAAAGATCAGTTGCAATCATTAATTAAAATCAGAAAAGAATAGTAAGATTCCAGATCAATATTGGAAAAGAACACATTAAAGAATACTTAGGATAACATGGCAGGTTTCAAATTGCCTAAACCTGTTTAGTTTAATCCCATCATAACTTGACCAAGCTAGAGAGTCATAGGAGATTAAACTGAGACCTTGCTGTAGTATTGATGAGGTAATTAGAGGACTAGCATTAAAAAAAAAAAAAAAACCCAAAAAAAAACCAAACCAAAAACCCCACAAAAAACCCTAAACAACTCTTTAGAAGTGGGGATTCCTTAAAAGGAGGAAAATAAGAAGGAATGAGGGAACAGACATTTAACTGTAATTTAAAAAAAAAAAAAAATCCTAAAATCCTTTATTTGTAAGCACAAAAAGGAAAAGTGACAAGTGAATTAAACTACTTTGGGTTGGCTCAAAACATCTAATATCCTTTCTATAACAGGGCCATGGGAGTGTGACTGAAAGGAACAGACAACAATAATGTACTCCATTTCTCTAGCATGGTTTTTAACCCCATCATAAACGAGGTTCTTCAAAGCAGGTTCAGAAAACATGCTCTAAATGAAACTAGTGTAAGGACTATACAAAAATGTTGATAGTGGAAGTATCTTGGAATAGATAACAATGGACCACTATCGAATGGAAATATATATATCAAAAAAGGCTCTGAAGAAATTTTTTCTGTGTCTGGAAAAAACTAAATATTCTCAACCGAGGTTATGAAAAAGAGAGAAAGCTGAAAGAGAAAACAAAGATGACAAAGGGAAAGATTAAAATTTGCAGAAGCAGACATAAAAACAATTTTAAAAGCACACGTTTTAACATGCAGGAATATCTGTAATCGAAGTGCAAAAAATAAACTGCTGGCTATATTATGGTCCTACAAAAAAAGAATCACAAGCAATCAACAAGTGAATTCACAAGTTTGGTGCAAGGGAAATACACTGCCTTGTTGTAAATCCCTTTCCTGTCTGGCCTAAAACAGCAAATATCAAAGTGAAGTGAATGAATAGACTCTAGCCTGTAAAAATACCTGGTTACCTTTTATCATCTTTAACAATGACAAATCCAGAGCTGAAGTGCTGTGAATAGTTGCGGCATTATAATTCCTTCCCCTCCCGCCTCCCCGCCCTCCTCAGCTCCAAAAATCTCTCTTCAAAACAAGAGGGAAGCGAGCACTGAGCCTGCATAGGAAGCCTAAAAAAACCCCACTTTAATTTAGACTAATAACAGAGGAGACTGAGGCTGCAAATAGAAAAGTTATGGGAATTACGGGTCTTCTTCAAATAAATAAAAAGGAAATGAATCATCTGTCTCTATGATCACTGTGGACAATAGATTAAAAAAACAAAACAAACCAAACAAACCCCCCCCCCCATGAGTTTAAATGACAGCAAGGAAAACAATTAAAGAAGCATTTTAATAGTAAGGATAGTGAAATGGCACAGCTAGAGATAGATATTAAAAAAAAAAAAAATCTGTTGGGATTGCTCACATATTTAAATCTGGTTTGGGAGGCACATATACTGGATGACTTTCTGTGTTTCTTTCAGACCTACTTTTCTGATTCTGTGAACGCATTTTGAAATGGGTAACAAATATCACAACTCTCCAGCAGACTAAACAAAGATTTCACATCAAATACAGCAGGAAATGTCCTGACTAACAGAAGAGAGCTATAAAGGCATAAAGGGGTTTTCATTATGGGCCAGTAAACTGGATCTCAGTTTCTCTCGTCATGACCAAAATAACTGCCTTGTACAGACTTATGTAAAAATATTACAATAGGCATGTTGTCAGAACAAGCCAGAAGTACGCAGGGTCCATACTTCTGCTCTACTGGCCTTACGGCTAAACAGGCCCATGCATGTGAGTTTTGTTCAATGCAGCAGCTTGCACAGCAACTAAATTAAATGCTACAAAACACACTGCAATTAAACTACAGTTTAATGAGTACGCTGCATGTGAAGTACAGAAATCCAAAAAGAAAACATCCAAAACAACTACTTACTATTCTGAGCAAGTTCCTAAATTACAAAACAACCTAACGGAACGTAATGCTTGAGTTTTGGTCCCAGTAGTTCAGTAGTGTTGGCATCTCAAACTTATCAAGTAGGTCTGAAATTATTCTGGAGAGCATCAGTCCACACCTGGAAGTGTTACTTAAAAGCCCCTGTACTAATCCTGTGCAATGAAGTACAGTGCAGAGATCCCTGTACTTAGCACTGATCCAGGGTAATACATCTCCAAGGCACAGAGACATAAAGAGGTAACAGCCTCAATCCAGAAGTTCAATATGTTAGTACTGTACAGTGCTGTGCTATGCCAATGCCACAGGCTAATTTTACTATCCCAGAATAACTCCTCCAGATACAGAGGATTAATATCTCTGCTGTTTTACAATGAGCAGTGCAGCACAGTGAAAGCATGACAGTTTGAATCAGCACTCATTCAGGTGTATGTGCCTACCAGATTTGTTTGCTTAGTTGTAGTTCAATCTCTGTTTCCTTTCTGCACGTGAAATCCATTCCATGCACTCTGTTTCTCTGCTACATGAACATCAGAAATTTCACCAAACATACATACAGCAATTTTACTAAATTTTTTTTTTCCCTCATAGAACCTGTGGAAAATGACTCATGAATCATAGTAATATTCATTTCATTATTAATAGTAGTAATTTTGTTATTTATCTTCCAACCCGTCATATAATCTTTTAGAAAGCTATTACTCATATTCTGGAATCCATATCATTATAATTCTCAAGCTTGAAACACACTATCAGGCCTAAAATCTTCTTACAGACTCTTGAACACATCTCAAACTTTTAACTGAAAAATCTCTTGGAAAACACTGCCTACAACAGTTTCATGACTCAGCCACATACCCTGGCACACCACAGTTTTGCAGACCACTAACTTAGGGGATCTTCACACATCACAAGAGTGCTGTAGTTGGTGCTATACAGACCAGAAAGTAATAGAGAGAACTGATTAAACACAAGCAAGGAACTTAGTTAACAGTTAAAGGTTTTGCAGAATTCAACAGGTATCCCATCAAGTTGCATTTTTTTCCCACCACTGATTAAAATGATGTGCCTCTGACATCATCTTCTTCCCTTCCTCTTCCATTTCCTTATCTAAGTGCTCTTCATTTACTTGCTTTATTGGTTTTGTGAGTGAGGCAAGCAAATTACAGACATGTAATTATCTGTTCCAAGGCCAATGCAGGTTTCAAAGTCTTGTTATTCTCTCCCTCAAGCCTGTGACAAATAATGTCTACAAACATGGGTTTATAACATGGGTTATCATGGGTCTTTTTTAACTACACCAAACCAGTAATCACCCTGAAATATCTCCTCTTACAGCATATTTAGATCATACAACAGTTTTGCATTTAGTCATTGTGGGATCTCTCACAATTAACTCTCTTACAAAGAATGTCATACAACAGGGTATAATACTCAAAAAGAACATTTTTCAAGTATTTTCCTGCTCTCCAGTTTCATATCCACCATAAAGCTGTACCAAGCCACCTATTTCACATTTTACATCACTGCAACATTTCAAAAGATGAAGAGTAGGAAAGCTAAATCAATTAACATGTACTTCTTCACTATGTTGGAATAAATCAACATGAGTATAAAAATAATTGCTTTTTCAAAAGTACATATGGGTGGACAGACGACTAAGACTCGTATCATTTAATGCATTTTGCTTTCAATTCCATGTTCACAGTGAGTGACCTTTCATTTTCATGTCTTGGAAACTCTGCGTAGATCAGTAAATTAATGAAAATTTTGATGTATTTTTTGAACTAAGATCTGACTAACTGTTAAAAACCTTTTATCTTAATTTGGTTGTATATCAGTTGATCTTGTGAATCCTATGCTAAATGTGAAAACCAGTCTCTTTCATTTGAACACAGGCATTCCTGAATTGATTTTCAGATAGTTATTCATAGATTGGGAGTTAACTCTGCAACTTCAGATATTCATGACATAACCTCTATATATTCATCTGAAGACTGTCTTCTCAGTTTATTATTTTCAGTCCAGCACAACAGATACATAATGTGCTCATATATGAAACATGCTTTAGTGGCTGACCATGGTGAGACATCGGTCATGTTTCATTGCAAGTGTTCAAGTTTATTTGCTTTACTTCAGCACTTACAAAATACGGTGAGACAGTAGATGAAAACGTCAAATCCAACCCTAATGAACACACAATTACCTCTTCAATACCCCAGCCCTGCCTTTCACACAGAAACTACAGCCCATGTAACTCCCCGAAGTTATCCTAAGTCTGACATGCAAGCCACAGCTATCAGAAGTAGGAAAGAACTTTTCTGAAAAGGCAGAGACTGGCCACAATATTAAAAACATATTCACCACCATTTGTGTTTTGTATTCACCATCCTTAGTGACCTCAAGATTGAGAACTGAAAATCCTAAAATTAAAGCTTCAGTGAAGTTATTCTGGAAATTCTGATACAAGTCACACGCTTAGAAAGAAAAAGCTACCTTGACACATCTCTATACCTTTCATAAACAACAGTCACTGTTCAGCAGCCTGTCAGTCATTCTGCACTCAATGAATTTCCATAACATCTCCACACAGAGCTAAGGAACAGCCTTAAAGGAACATATTTAAGATATTTGTGCTGGCATTCCGGCCCCATCAGGCCTTTAGCACTGACTTTAATAAAGAGGACGAATAAAAAAAAGGGGGAGAGGGAGGGGAGAAAAAGGAAAGAAAAATACATTTTAAGTTACTTAAGTCATTTACAAAGCAAAACACTTCCTGGTTTCAAGGACATTTTACACAAGAATAGAAAAAGGCCAAGATTATTTTGTTCTACTTAATCATAAAAAAGAATTTCTAACATTTAAGAAGTGTGTCCATTTAAACAGAAAGCAATAATATCTACAGCAGTATTGGGCAGGCATTTCGATTAGAAAATAACTCCTACTAATACTATAAAATCAAAAGAATCTCTAAAAAATAGATAATTACTCCAATAGATCAGTTGATCCATACACAACTCCAGTCCAACCCTTAACAACTATGACACATCACATTTCTAAGTACCACAGAAGGCCTTACTTTGTTAATACAGATGCACTACTATTGGCTCAAGCTAAAAATAATATGTAACAGCAGCAGAATTGCTTAAACGCTACATTCCTTCACGAATGTTAAAAAAGATCAAGAATTAGGAAAATTTTGACATTTCTTTGGAAATATTTCATGAAATAATGTAAAATATATCTACTGATTAGTTTACTGAATGTCAGATTGGTGTGGTGGGTTGACCTTGGCTGGACATCAGATGCCCACCAAAGCCACTCTATCACACCCCCTCCTCAGCTGGACAGGGGAGAGAAAATGTAACAAAAGGCTTATGGGTTGAGATAAGAATAGGGAAAAATCATTCACCAATTACCGTCATGGGCAAAACAGACTCAACTTGGGGAAATTAGTTTAATTTAGAATCATAGAATCACAGAATTATAGAATAGTTAGGGTTGGAAAGGACCTTAATACCATCAAATCAGAGAAGGAAAATGAGAAATAAAACCAAATCTTAAAAACACCTTTCTCCCACCCCTCCCTTCTTCCTGGACTTAACTTTCCTCCCAAATTCTCTATCTCCTTCCCTCCAGTAGTATAGGGGATGGGAATGGGGGTGTTGGTCAGTTCATCACATGTTGTTTCTGACTCTCCTTCCTCCTGAGGGCAGGACTCCTCACACTCTTCGACTGCTGCTGTGTGGGGTCCCTTGCATAGGAGACAGTTCTGCATGAACTTCTCCAACCCAAGTCCTTCTCACAGGCTACAGTTCTTCATGAACTGCTCCAGCATGGGCCCCTTTCACAGGCTGCAGTCCTTCAGGAACAGACTGCTCCAGCATGGGTACCCGCAGGGTCATGGCTTTCTCTCACATGCATTATGTACATTCATTAATGAAGAGTTGAAAGGTTTAACAAAGAGTACAGACTCAAACTCTGGAAGTTATGAACTCCTTAATTCAGCCATGTAAAAATTCTCAATGGTATCCATTCTCCCACAGATCTGAAAGCCGGTCCTTACCACACCTAGCAGTTTCTCCATGGTGCAGTGTAACTACTCCATTTCTCTCGTAGCCCCTATTATCTCCTTCTCTACATCAACAGACCATTCAGCAACTCTGAAGCAGAAAAAAAAAAAGGGGGTGGGGGTGGAGCTAGCTCTCTTTTTGAGAAGTAGATAGATTCACTTGCAGGGACAAAGAACAATCCCTGTAGTCCCGACCACGACAGCTAGGAAACTATCAGGCGTTTCTTGGCAACCAGACATTCATGATAACTGAGCTTTATTTCCCTTCAGTTGCCAAGGGTATCCTATATTTTCTAGCTACTGAACCAAGGACTCAAGAAGGCATGGGGATTACAGGGGAGACAACCCATGTTCTATTTCTATCTGGTTTAGACAAGTTTTTCATATCTCCTTTTGTTCTGCTGGAAGGAGGAAGTCAACTCCCCAGCCTACATACTAGACACCAACGTGAAGGGACTGCAAAGCAGCAGGAGGCAGTGGGTTCTGCACTCTATGGCCACATAATACTGCCTGTATAAATAGCTGTGCAAACATCCAGACCATTTAAGATTCAGGCTTTAAGATGTATTTCTATAAAACGAACTCTAGGAAAACCACAGTTACATTATTTTTTCTGAATACGCTATGCATACAAAAAGGACAAGAAAGATTTTATCAAAGTGTATTATCTTTCATGGTCTAATTTAACAAGAAAACTGGAAACTTATATAGCAACACATTAAAAAGAGCTTCAGTTCTTTCACAAAGCCAAGGAAAACCCTGAGAGGTTATTCATGAGAATTTAAATCTGTGTTTCCATTAGAGCCACAAAATCACTCTTGAGACTGCAAAAATGTAACACAAAAAGAGATCTATAAATATACTTCAACACTATGAATGCTAAGTTACATAATAGAATTACAACAAAATTTTTAAACCTATTCTTTTCTTCCAACATTTACACTTTTCTTGAATCCACACAGGTCAAAGATGCTAACAGAATATCGCAGCTCATCATACTTTTTATTTTCAGTTTGTCATTGAAAACAACCTGATATAATGTTGTCTTACTAACTTTTTGTTCCAAAATCCTGTAACCTTACATCCCTAATGGTTGCTGTGATCAATCATGTGAAAATTATTGCAGCAAATGTCAAAAATGGAAGAAAATAAGATTAATTGAGGTTGTACTAGAAGGGATATGTAAAGCATATCACACTACTCAGATTTAAATAGGTCATAGGGAAACAAACATCTCTCATGTACCAGGGAGCTATGTAATGTCAAAAACCTCACCTTTTCTCTGACACTAGGATGAACAGAAATATACTGAATTCTGTATTACTGAATTAATAGTGAAATAGTTTCATTTTGATCAAATTTGTTCATTAGAAAATTTAAAAGTACTCTGGAAGCCAAAATAATTTCTCCAAAAAAATGTGGGAGACAGACATATTCCATGATACACAGGAACAGTTACAGACTTCACATAGAACCAGATACCATGTGGTTCAACTCTTTTTCACACTGGATTTCATCTGCAGCCCTCAAAGATTTATACCCACTGCACATCATGTGTTGACTGAATGGCTTTCATTTATCTGAGAATATTTTGGAAAAAAATGGGTTATGTTCCAACTTTTCTTTTCACAAGTTTCTGAAATGCTGTCCATGAGGATTTAGGCCAGTACTAACAGGAATGCTGGCAAATTCCTGTTAAATCCAGTTTGATCCAAAGCCCAACAGACAGACCCTTCTCTGATAGCAACAGATTCTATATTAGCCCAATGATTACACTGTCCTTATTTTTATATTTTTTCAAGCTCTCAATGTTGCAGTCATTTAACAGTAAATAGATTTTTCAGAGAAGGTCAAAGATCCTAATACTTACAAATCTCAAAAATCTTTATCTTTGTAAAAGATTATAATGAAACTATAAAATTTGGCATCCTACTGAGCTCTTTAGTGAGTCTTTAGTGATTACTGAATACTTGCCAGGATGAGCTGCATGCCATTCCCTACATTTTTCATTATCACATGACTACCATAAGCTTTAAAAGAAGTTCTTAAAAAGAGTAAGTGTGGTTATAATTTTACATCACAAGATGCATGCCCTCTTCTGCACTTCTATCCTCTGTTACTCTGCCTAGGTTTAGCTTTTTTTAATGGGTTCGAGGCATTTCTGCAGTTCCAGAGAAGACTCCTGTGAAGGTTCAAAATATTTTCATTACAAAGAATGTTTCCAGTTTCTTTTTCAAAGTTGTTGTCAAGTATTTCCCGAGAAGCCTGCACATCTCACAAACAAACAGTTAGTGTTAAACCCTAAACAGAATTTGTGTCCTATACCTAGGGTCTTATTTCCATCTGACCCCAGCTGCCACATGTACTTTAAATGCAGACACATCTCGCTACATGCAAATGAGGTGTTTCTGCCCCTTGAACTACACATGACCTAAAAGCAGTTTAAATGCTGCTCCCACATTGCTGACTGCATGAGTAATCTCCAATTACGAGAGCAGGAATGCAGACTTAGAAGGAACTGCCTTAAAATTTAGGCAGTGGACAGTGGCAGAACTACTCAGTGATGCCTTCCCTTCCCTGATTAGTCAAAAGGTGATTTTGGTGTGAGAAGCACTAACAGATAATTGAGTAGCAGATCAAAATTAGGCAACAGTTGTCAGTATAGTGTAGACAGAGTATTAGAAAAGAATTGCTAAAATATCTGCAGTCTCAGATGGCAGGAAATACTCAGGTAACTGAAAAAGTAGGACCTAGAGGGAAAAAAAAAACCAACAAAAAAACCAAACACCACCACACACTTGTATCTCGACTTAACTGATTCTCCACATTACTATTTCCAACTTGGCAAAGCTACACGGCAATAGACTTGTATAGAATAGAATGATATTTTTTTCAAGTGCCACACTGTGCTAAAGTTAAAAGTTGAATTGTGTTCTTTTACATAAATCAGAAATGCCTTGGTCAGTATTTTGATTTTATTCTATAGTAGGAAATGATCCCCTAAATCCAAAATAGAAATTCAGTTCAGAAATACTACCATCAGTCAAAACACACTGCATTTTATTGCAGCTTAACATTGCTAATAAAGTTTATGCTGCTTATGCTGATTAATAAAGGTTATGCTGATTTCACTAACAAGCCAGAAACTAAAGAACCATGTAAAACCAAAGCTATCCCACAGGCTGTTTTAAATTTACATCTGCACTGGAACATTCAGATCTATTGCCATACTGTTCAGTAATTGCCACTAGACCAGCACATCAAAAGCAGATATGATGACAATATAGACAATGTGTACGTGTCAGTATATAGCGCTACTGCTCAGCATATGGAAGGGTCACAGAACAGGTCCAGGAGGAAGAAAAATCATCTTATCATTGCAGTAAAGTGTTATAACTAGCACCATGGTAGAGACAAACTCCTTATAATGCACAGTTGTGTCCATGTAGATGTCACTTATCATTGTTTTTTAAAAAACACTAAAATCCACTTAAAAAAAGAAAAAAAAAAAAACCACACACAAAACACACCAAAAAAAACCCCCAAAAAGTCCCAAAATGAAATAAAAAATAATAAAAAAAACCCAAACAAAAAAACCCCAACCAAATAAACAAACAAACAAAAAAAAATCTTCCCCTTAACCACCTTTCTGTAGCACAGCTGGTTTGGAATTTTCAGCATTTGCTGCATGAACATGCAAATACATAGGGGTTTCTGTAAAAACTTTATGGACTCTTCTGCTCCTCATGTTCTCAACAGGCATCATTTTTTTCAAGTGTGGTTAGTCAATTAGGCATTGAGTTCTTAAGCAAGATGTACTTTTAAGAACCATTAGACACATAACAATAACCATTCAGTGAGAAAAAAGGTGTGGCTCACATTTGGAAAAACAGGCTACTGCGCTTGAAAACACCAATCTGTCTGCATGATACAAGGACCATAATTGAAAAAGCATAATCCCACATCAAGACCTAGGCAACTTGAATTTTCAGCAAGTTTATCAAGTGCAGCATGAAGATATTTGTAGAGAGAATTTAGAAAGCAAGCAAAAAGGAAGATTTTCTATATTGGGGTAGAGAGAGGGGAAAAAAAATCTGTAGAAGGAAACCTAGAAAAATCAATGCACTTCTAGAATATGACCAACTACTTCTTCCCTAGAAACTTATTACAAAGTCCCATCTTTAAATGCACACAACATAGTGCCTGGAATTCATTACCTAGGTGGAAAGCCAAATCCAGCTGTCTCTAGAAAGGTAATTAACAGTTTCAGAGAAAAAGATATTTAGGGCATGAAATTTCTTCGACATAACCCCAAAGCAACATTCTACTCTTGGAAATTTCAGTCTCACAAATATCTTTCTACCAAATGCTCTCCTTTTACTGCTATACTTTGCTCATTACTTCGTTACCATTTCCCACCCTTCCAGATCTATGGAGAGGGAAAAAAAAAAAGTCTGATGCACTTTATGGCTGCTATTCCTTAGATTTGCACAGACGTGGTTCAAATATTGGTCTACAACAGCAAAGCTATGAACGACATGATTGAGGAATCAGTTGGAATACTTGCCTACTTGTGGTTAAAAAGGTACTCAGATGCTTGGCTGATTCAGGACACCAGTATTTTCAAAGAACAAACATTAACAACAGTCTCCACATTTTCCAGGTTGTATAGATAATGACTTCTGTTTTTTCACTTTGAGGGAATTTATTTAAACAAGAAACTGTATTTGCCTGCCTGCAGAAATGGCTGTGATAAAGACATTAATATTACATGAGTGAGGCAGGAGGGAAAACTGGAACAGACAATTCTTTAGAAGCTATCTTAAAATTATGTCCAAATGTGGATGTTACGGTTCCTTAAGAATTAAGAGGTCGTTAGAATTAATCAGAAAGAGTAATATAGGATCCGTCTGACATTTTAAAATGAAATTTAATCTTAAAAGCACCAAAGCACATATCATGACTCTATACTGAGCATATGACATATCAAACATACAGCTAACTTTCAAGAATCTTCCAGAGTAGATTAAGTTTCCATGTCTCCCCATAACTTTATGAGTAAAGGGACTAGACAGTGTTTTCTCCTGCATTCAAAAATAAGTTCACCTCTGAGAAAAGGTCATCCATGAAAAATTTTAGCCTCAAGGATGAATATTTGGAAAGCTCTGAGCATATAAAATAGAGTGCCAAAAGAAAAATATTATTTCAACTCAAAGGACAGACTGGTGTTTCAAAAGAGCAAATTTTGAAGGAGAAATATATTCTAGTGCTATTGTAAATTTCTATTTCCTCACAAATAACAGTGATCAAAGGAATTTATTTTCCTTGAAAAACCACTTATTTCGGAAAATGATTTTTTTTTTGTTTAAATAATTTTATCAGAGACATATTAACTCCCTTCTTCTAGATAAACTGTATGCAATAAAGAAAAATGTATCTAAAGTTATGGGAGAGCACATATCTAACTGTATTTATAATATCAATAAGAAATTCATGCACAAATGTAAGGCACAAAGTATAATAATGGGTAACAACCTGATTGGATTTATTTCTAAAACTAATATAAATAACCTATTGGTAGACTTTTTTCCCCTATAGGGAATGAGTTTCATCCTTGTCTGTTTTGCAGTTTCTTTTAATAACACACACCACATACCAGGAAGACTCTCTCTCAGCCCTTCCATTCCAAAGATTATAGCCTGAAGCTTTACTCTATATGGTAAGGTATATTGGAAAATCTGTATAAAGTATGATTTTATTTATTTAGTTATTTACTTACAGCCTTTCAAAACCATTTCAGGTTTACCATCTCCCATTCCAATACTGCAACTAAATTAAGTAAAAATCTTCCAAACCTAGACTAATCAAAGTTGTAGTTTCTCATCTAAGCAGTAAGTATACACAGATATCAATGTACATTTTCCTGTATTTTTATTATATGTATTTTTTATTTCATTGCTGGTGCTAAAAAAGCCACGAGTACATTATGTACGTTAAAAAGAGAAACATGTTTGAAAACTTTTTCTGCTCAGACGTTTTCAGGGATGATCTGTTGAAGGAGGAGCAAGTCAAAACAAGATCAAATATTGTCCATTCCCGTGTGCCTTTTAAATAATCCATTTGCTCCATTATCTGCACTAAGAAGTACTAACCCACTTTGTTCTCATGGAAATTTACACATAATTAAATGCACTGCATAGTTTACCACACAGATCTTTACTGTATATTACACTTTCAAGAATTGTTTCAGAAACTTAGATGAGCCTCTATCTATCCCATTTTTGCCACATTTGACATGAATTTGTGATTTCACTATTTTTTGGGCAACCTGAACCACAAAAGACTGTAAAATACAGCTCTGCTAACATTTAGATATAAAGATTAGGTCAGGACTATAATGAAGAGCAAAATAATACATTGTAAATTTCTATTGGAAAGACTATAAATAACTGCAAGTTAAAAGAACTGTGAAAAGTAGCACTCTATTTTTTTATCCACCAACAGGAAAGAAAAAAGCAGAAATAACAAAAAGAAGATGACTTTAGAAGTCTCTGGGGCCCAAATTCATTTTGAATAAACTTTTAAAAGTTGACCCCAAAGTGTTCCACATTCATAAATGTTTTGATTAGGAACAAAAAAACCACTCCAAATACAAGAAGGCCAAATTTATTAGCAGTCAAGGCTCACATTGCTTTCATATGAGCTATTAACATTCATTGCACAGAAAAAGACAGGACACACACGAGTCAGCAATGCCACTATATTACACCTGCTCCTCCAAAGGAGATCCACACAAGCAGCATTCTGAGCTACAGATCCTGCTTCTTCCAGTTAAGCTACATAAATCCATATACATGGTTCCGAAGCTGGAAGTCCCTGATTTGTTCCTCTGGCCAACACAGAGATTACCACAAATACGCATAGGATCAGCTTGAAGATTTTTTTTGTTTCTTTGTTTTTGTGCAGAAAAAAATTTTCAGACAGCCACTCCCACAAAAAAGATCATAACAATTAATGGTCAAAATAAATAATCTGCTGTTTTTGTTGAAGATGAGTGATTATACTTGATACTGATAGGTAAAAGGAGTTTTACATCAGATGAGCATACAAAAAGATGAGGGTAGCAGCCCTTCAGTAAAGCTGTGACTTAACACTGTGTGAAACAGCAACTTAGAACAAGGACATGTCTTCAAGAGGGGGGGGGGGGAGAAAAAAAAAAGAAGAGGAAGAGAAGAGGAAGAGGAGGGAGAGGGAGAGGAAGAAAAAGAAAAGAAAAAAAGGAAAAGGAAAAGGAAAAAGGAAAAAAGAAAAGGAAAAAGAAAAAAAAAAAGAAAAAAAGAAAAAGAAAAAAAGAAAAAGCCCAGAGCTGTGCTAGGAAAGCACTCCTAGATGAGATGTGAGAACCTTAAGTCTCTGGCCACACTGTCGCTGAGGCTCAGGTCATTGCTTCCTTCAATGACCTTCAGGTCATTCAGCTCACCTCTGTTCTTTTCAAGTGCCACTCAGTCCACACTGAGGCCATACATGCTGTATCACATTGTCTGTCCTGCTATACCCTGAACCCTGGAAGTCATGTGCAGAGCCCAGCATGGTTTGTGCCTTCTAAGAATCAGCTGCCCCGTCTCTCCAGGAGAGAGTTTCCTCTCCACTTTATGGTGGAAGCATTTTTAACAGACTTGAACACACACAGAAGTTCTACTGGCTATGTCGTACTGGTTCAAGAAGTAGGTAAAAACTGAGATACTTTATGGATTCTTTGGCTGCAAAAATTCAGCTATAAATTGGAGCAAAATTGGCAGGAGCCCAGTTGACAGAGTCCACATTTCACAGCAGATCTTGAAAAACATCTCTTGGATTCACAGCATCCCACAGTTCTTGGTCTTCTAAGCATAGCAATGGGAGGAAAGATGGATTATTATCTTTTTACATAATCTACTGATAAATTGTAAATGCAGGAATAATACAATTCCATCTTGTTAACAGCAGCCCTTCAGACTTACAAGATCCTATGATATTCATGAAATGTTACATCACTGTGCTTTGGAAGATTAGAATTATATTTTGATAGAAAAGCAAATTAACTTTCAATGTGGGAATTCTTTTGTCCACTGCCTTTCAACTAAGCATTTACAGATACTGTAAAAAAATATTAGCTATTTGTATACAAAGTAAAACTCTACTAGAAATACTTGAACATGCTCCTTCAGTCTATTATGAGATCAACCAAAATGAGATTGCTTTACTACCAACCTTAGCTTTAATACCATACACTCCAAATTTACAGAAACATTTTCCTGCACAGACAAGTAGGGCAATACAATACTCTGCATTAAAGCCTCTACTCAGCTTTTCTTTCTCTAGCATAATTCTCAGTGAAATCAAGGGAAACTAGTCAAAACAGGGCTGCTGAAGAGACGCAAAAGTAGTGATGCCTCCAGTTCAGGACAATTTCTGCCTGCTAAAAGGCTATGATCAGGCATGAAATCCTCACTCCACTGAAATCAAAGGATCCTGCAACTGGGGGTCTAGATTTCACCATTTTTACTTGGTGTTTTTGTGTCCTGAAAGCACTACAACACTGCTCTTCAGAAGAGGGATAGCAAACTGGCAGGACAGAGGCTATACTTGGTGGTCTACACGTCTTCCCTGTTTTCACGTATACTGCACATTACTAAGATCACAATTTTGTGCATGTCATCATAGCAGGAAGAGAGAAGCAAAAACAGTTTAGTCTATCAGAGATTTTTAGGTGAACTACAAAGCCAACCCAATATGACAGTCCCTAGGGGTTTGGCTTTGCCAAAACATGTAAACAAAGGTGGTTCCTGGTCACTTAGAAATCAGCTAACCCTGTTTTTAATATGTTGCATGCATGGTGTTAATGGAAGTCCATGAAGAGAATGCGGATCAATTAAAATGCTTTGATCAAAACAGATCTGATTTGGGGGATACAAGTTTGAAGAGGGGTTTTTTTTTTGCTTATTTACTCATTATTAATTGGATTTATAATTATATAGAATTCATGCAGATTAAAACTCATCCTAAAGGACCAAGTTCCAACCAAACGCCAGTTTTAAGATTTGAGATTATTTTGGTGATTCTTCTCTTTTTGTGGTAAGGATATTCAACACGGAAGTCAGAGACAAATGTATAGCTGTACTGTTCCTTTGTACTAAACTGCTTTTCAGGGAAGGAACACACTATGATTTAGCTTCTTTCCAATGTAGCTTTACAGCTCAGAACAAAGCTCCATCCTGTGATAAACCCCCACAAACGTTCTAAAAAGCAACACCAAGTACTTGTCACAGTTTATGAACTTAAAAAAAAAAATTAACTACCAGCACTTGACACTACAAACTAGTGCTACAATAAATTGCTTTAATTTTAGCAATAAATAATGCTAACAATACCACTGAATTTCTATCACTTACAGTCTTATACCCTTTCACTTTTTAGAAGCAACTGTAGCAAATCTAACTACTGTTGTAATCTCTATTTACTTAATCTAACCAACTACCAACCCAAGGTTTTGTTTGAATACAGAATAGCGCAACATTTCCCTGTTCCCTAATAATTACAGTTTAAAGATTATTGGTTAACAAAGACAAAATTTTCTCATTCATCACTCTTGGCTTGCATGTGTAGACGTCACAGATTTCCTACCTAATTCCTTACTAATCTTACAGAAGTTCTTTAAGACAATATAATTGAAATATTTTGATGGGTCTTTAGAGGTAGGGCCACTGGAAAGACTGCAGCAGGGTGCCAGTAACAAGGTGATAGGTATACAGGAACATATAAGAGGCATTTCTTTCACTTGCCAGACATCAGTAGAGGAGGAAAATATTTTTCGTGTAGCACATACAAGCCCGGACATGCAAGGATATCTTATGCATCACTGTTACTTGTTGCAAGAAGTACTATGGACAATGAAAAGTAATTTTGCAATGCGTTTCAAGAAACTCTTTCCTGCCTTACCCCCTAGAAATCATTTTGAAAATCTTTATATCAAGAATTAAGATGCTTACAAACAAAAACAAAAAACCCCTGTTGAAAATGAAAGATCAAAATATTACATTCCAAAATGCCTTAATATAGCATATCAAAGAGATTCTCATATTCTAAGGGAGTAGGTCTAGAATCTCAAGCAACATTGTCCATCTTACTTCCTTAAAATAGACTTGTGTTAATCTATAGGCTAATAATATTTTTGAACAGTCAACATGGCTGTTGGCATTTACTTTTTATTATGGTGAATTTGTTATTTATCATGTATTTAAGTACTGCAATCTACATTCTTTCTGTTACCTTTTGTTTAAAAGCAGATGTACCACAAAAGATCATGAAGTGACCCAAATAATCCGAAAGTCTACATAAAGTCATATCCTATGTTCAATGCATGGCATAATGAAAAATGTAGAGCATGAATGAAAAATAGAAAACTGATCTTTTTAAGATTACAGTACCTCTTTGAATGTTACAAAAGGTGTATTTTTTTGAATGGTTGACTGTGGTCTTGTTCAGTGATTGAGCTGTGCTGAACTGAACTTCCAAAATTGCCGTTGTGGCTTAACATTACCTGGACAACAAATGTCAAAATACAGCAATTCTGTCAAAACCTTTCCCCTCCTCTTCCCCTCATTCCTTTTTTTTTTTTTCTTTTTTTTATTAAGTTCCTCAGAAATGAACTGTTGACAATATTAAAATAATTTTGTGTGAGCTAGTTTCAATGGAAGCTCACTTTCAAAAACAAAATTATTTTCTACTTCTTTCAATGTAAACAGGGGTTATAAACATTCAGAGCCGACTGGTTCCTGGAAGCAATTTTGCAACATGTGAATGTATTTTTGCTTATGTTTATGTCACCACTTCATGTATGTGAATCTACTTACACATTTTAAACAGCTTTATTGGATTATGGCCATAAAGACTGATGCTTTAAGTCTCTGTACGCAGAAGTCTCATTCAACTCAACAGGATTTCTATCCACTAAAAAATGGCATAACCAAAGCCATATGGCTTTTTGGCTTGGATTATAGTATCATGATTTTTTCTCCTAAGGGCAAATTAACATAGTCATGGAATATGTAGTATCCTAAGGAAGTATTTGTGCTCAAAAGCTAGAGTTGACTCTTTAAAATCACAATGCCTGTTCTTTCAGAAGTGTTTCTAAAGTAAAGCATTGGACTTCAGTCAGTGACTGTTAAAAAATTTACAATATATGATGTACTTATACTGTTTTGTTCTCATTTCTTTACTTCCGCACTAACAAATTTAGACATATACATGAAAATAATTTCACCTTTTAAAATACTCAGTTTAGAGGTTGGCTGTTCCATTATGCTAAGGTGGCTAATACACGACTCCAATAAAATTACTCATGTGAGTAATTCTTTAATGAACAAACCATTAATATCCTGCAGACTTCCACAGATACAGAGGAAAAGAAATAACAGTCCATATTTCTAAATCATTGATCTTATTTCTATCATAAATAAGTGTACATCATTTTTATCCCCACAAATATTCAACTTCATAAAAAACTCCCAGGGTTTACCTCTGTACCAGTGTTCCCCAATGCTGTAACTCAGTAGTAACTAATGACTTCTCTATTATAAAGATGTTAATATAGTTCTTTCAGTTTCATTACTGAATTTTTCAGGATGAAGATGAATGTTGACTTGTGTAAATCTCCTGCTGCTCTGTACACCTGCAGACTGCCCTATGTAGCCCTCCTGTTGTCCAGAGCATCTGTACATATTTTAACTTCAAAATGTACTGCTTCTTCCCATTTCAATTTCACCTACAACTCCTTAGTAAAATCTTTGTAGAGTCAACTGGTGAGAAACTGTAAGCCTAGCAAAATTACTTTCCGTTTTTTTATTAATAATGCATTTAAGGCAATTAGGGGCCACTGAAACAATTTATTTCCCAGACAAAGAGAGTACATAACCTGAAAATACTGAATGCTAGTCATACAAAATTTATTCTGCCACTGCCTTTTAATTCCTTCCTGAATTTCTTACAATAGCAGCATCCATATAACTAATAAATTCCCAAGAATAAGCCAGTAAAAATAGGAACAGAATATATTCATAATGTGCTAAAAAAATTGCACTAAATTCTATTGAGTTTTACCAGAATTGCAAAAAAAGACATATCACAAAAATTATCCTATTCAAATTATTCCAGAGGAAAAAAAAAAAATTTCCCAGATAGAAATACTTTTGTAACAGCATGCTATCTTTAATCATAAAAGCTAACATCTGGTTTAGTGGTTTGCTATGAAAATAAAGTATTTTCTAACCATTAACAATGGAGAAATACTATAATACTAAGGAAAAAGCCCGACAGCCAACAAGCTAAAAAATCGGGTGCAACAAATCAAATCTATTATGAAGATATTTTTAAATAGTTTTTGTTGGAAGGGACCTTTCTATGTGATCAGAATTAATCCACACTACAGGAATAAATCTAATAGATAATGACCATGACAGGTAGTTTCAGACATGAGACGGAAAAGGTACATATCTCTGCATTTAAATTTAGAATTGACAGTATGTGCATATAAACATGATCTGTCTTTGTTATATATATTCACAGAAAGATATAATTATAAAAATGCACTCAACAATATAATTTTAATAAGCCACCGTCCAGCCCATGGAGTAAAAAGCTTACGGGAAAGAGGTGTGATGACTATTAAAGCTGTTCCAAAGTCCTGTTCATAAAGTATTTATACCTACAGTTTCTGATTTCTTCTTTTTTAAAAATGGTATTTAAGCAACAGTAAATGATTCTCTGTAGCAGAGAGATATTGTCATTCATCCTTCTGTTACCAGTGCAGCAGCCACATTTGTCTCTTCCTGTCATGCAGGATTGTACTGAAAGGACACAATATGAAAATACAATTTTATATTTTTTATTATGAAAATAACTTTTCCTCTGTGCCACAAAAAAATCTCATCAATGTTGTAATGAATTACAATGTAGAAGTAAAACCTGCCAATTCACAAACTTCTCCAAGTCCCTCCCCATATCTATGGAAAGATTTAACAGTGGAAGTGGCAGAAACTCTGGCTTACAAATACTCCATTACTTTCACAAGATATTTATCAGTACACTATGAATAGGTCTACGACCACATAGCTATGAGTTCTACAGCTCTTCCAAGCAAACACCTACAAAGATAATTACTGCAGCAAAAGAGTACCGGTATCAAACTAGGATACATGGTAAAAATTTTACTAGCAGTAATTCTTCTGGATAAAGGGGCTTACACAAACAGAGCACTGCACCAGCTACTAAGAAGGAGAAAAATAACTGTAACAGCTGAACCCAGGACAGGCATAAAAATAGATGGCCCCTCAGTAGTACTGAGGATTCCTCAAAGGTGCCCAAAGAATCAGATTTGTCAGGGAAACTCACTCCAGGAAGATGAGGGAACCAACACATGGAAACAAGTCTATAATCAGGTAGACTGCTTTTTCCCCTTCTCATGCCATTCTGATTACAGACACTTTTTGTCATGCTGTCACAATGCATTATGGAAGTAACAAATATAGAGGAGTCATCCACTGTGAAACAGTATCATGCATTCCTACCTAACAGTTCCCAGTATCAATGCAATGAAGAGCAAGTGTTACTAATTTATTTATTTAAAATTCTTATTATGAGTTACGACATAAGCCAGGAGATGGCATTTCTTTCCAGCCAAGCATTTGCTTCCTTTATTTTTGAGACATTTTCTATACTCAGGAAAAACTATGGATTAGACATATTGCACAATAATTCATCTTCTAAAACAACTGCAAAACAATTGTTAAGTAAGATGAAAACCTCTTCCACTTAAGACAACTATATGTTAGAATGAACGCTGATTTTACCAGCCTGTTGAATTTTAAGTCATTTGGTCTGCTGCAAGTTGCAAAAGGAAGCAATGTACAAGGTTGTAGGAAAAAGTCCCTTCATTTGTAAAGGAGTACAGAAAACACCTTTATGATACTGCCTTCAACAACACCTGAACCATAAACAGATAAACCATTTTATTTACAGAATAGTATTTATAAAGTCTATGCACTATATTCTATCCACAGAAAAGGGATTTGCTGTATAACTTACACACACAACATAATTAGAAGGCCACGACCCTTCACATGCATATTTCACTGGCACTAGTCATGCCAACAAAGATATGAGCTTGCATGTACAGTGCCAAAGGGATTCTCTGAGAAGATGCTTAAAGAACTGAGGAATCAAAAGTATCCTGGGCTATATTAGCAGAATCATAATCAGGAGGTCAAGGGAAGTGAATATTCCCCTTTACTTGGGGTTTGTTAGACCAGAACTAGAAAACTATGTCTACTTTTGGGCACTCTGATACAGGAAAGACATCAGGAAGCTGGAGATTACTGATCCGCCATCATTAATCCAATGATGGGGAGGGCCATCAAATTGCCAGGGGGTTGGAGCACTTCCCTGTAAGGAGTGACTGAGAACACAGGGCTTTCTCAGCCTGGGGAAGATACAGCTTTGGATGCACTAATAGCATGCCCTCCAGTACCTATAAGAAGGTCATAAATAAGACAAAGTCTGCACAGCAGTGCATAGTAGGAGAATGAGAGTCACAGGCATAAATTGAAAAAAGAAAGGTCCAAAATAGATGTAAGCAAAATCTTTTTCCCCAGAGGGACACCCCAACAGTGGAACAGGTTGCCCAGAGAGGCTGTGCAGTCTCTCTTCTCAGAGATTTCCAAGATGCAACTGGATAAAGTCCTGAGCAACCTCATCTGACCCCTAAGCTGACCCTGCTTTGAGCAGGAGGTTGTACCAGGACCCTCATGCTGTCTCTTCCAATCTGAATTATTCCATGATTCTATACTTGCAAGGAGAAACTAGAGGAGCTGTTAGTCACAAATGAATCACTGACATTTTTGTGACATATAAAATAATATTGTAGCAAAATTATTACAGAAGAGTATAAAGTCTTCATACAAAATTCACAGGCCATTCTTATAGTATGTGTGAACATCGTAAAATTTATATGCATAATAAAATGTCTAATTTTAAACTTTTATAAGATTTAACTGGTTACATTTTATTAGCATTATTTCCTTCCAAAAAGGAGGATTAAGTATTACAATTAAGCACATCTTGCTAAAAGACAAGTATGTATTTTAATATTTAAGAAATGGACATGCTTCAGCTTTTAACTTTGATTTTCTAACTAAATAAATCTTGTCTGTGCCAGAAAACGTTACAGAACAATTCCCACCACTGCTACTACGGTCTTTACTGAACTCTATGACAATACCACAGGAAGCTCTAATTCAAACGAGATTCTTTGACTAGGACCACTCTTTTCATTTTGTCCCCTAAGTCTATCTTTCCAACTTAACTACCAGAACAGCAAATGTGCTGCAATAACCTGAAACCTTGTTTACATTATGGCTAACATCAATTCACTTGAACCCACAGGAAGAGGGGTTTTTGTTGAGGGTTTGTGGTTTGTCAGGGGTTTTTTTAACAGTGTGAGGTGTACCTTAGTGTCTCTATACCTGACTACACAAAATACGTTTCAATTACATCTCCAAAGCAGCTTTTTGAGAGCAGTCATGTTTGTTCCTGTATTTCCTACATCTGTCAAACTCTGTATCAGAGAAAACTTGAAGAAACAAGATCTGAGCAGAACACTTGCAGAGAACACATGCACAAAGCAATACCCATAAAGGAAAAATATAACATATATGAATCAGACTAAATGTGTATTTTGTCAAACATCTCTGACACCTGGATAGGACTGGGCCAATCACAGCTGCCTCAAAGAATATTGATGAAAGGTTTGACTTCTCTGGTTGGGGCTTTAGGGTATTTGCTATAGTAGAACTTGGAAAATTGGAAATATCAATATGTGTACTTCACAGCATGCCTCACACATAGTTTCATAAACTTCTGATCTGGTTTAAGAATGAGCACCACAAAGAGCCCTTTGTCACAAGTCACATGGACAATGGTGACAGGAAAGAGAACAAGTACTTAATGCAATTAGACACATTTTCCTTTCCTGGTTTTCAGGTACATTGTTTCCCAACTAAAAAATATTGCTTTCTAGATTTAATTTATTATTTCTTTTAATTGACAGGTAGGTTGATCTCTATACTAATCAGCTGACTAGCTGCAAACTAAAGTCTATGCACAAAATAAATACCATTTATTTTTTCTTGTCTTGTTCCCCCACCACTCAGATGTGGATAAATACTACTGACAGCCCTCATCACACGCTGGGGAGTTCACCCTAGGCAAAGATAATGTTTGATAATGTTGCAAAGTACTAGTATTGTCTTGGATTCAAGACAAGACTAACAAGTAATTCATTAGTGTATGCAACTTTGATTTCTATCTTTAGGAGGTTTTTTCAGCCCTGTGTAGCATTGTTCCAGCTTAGCAGTTTCCTCAAACAGCTGGAATCCAAAGGCCATACAGGTGCCTACTATTCAAGTGACAGAAACCTCATGAGCAGGCTTATGAGTTCTTTCCTCAAAACAAAGTTGTTAGCCAGGGGTGACCTATGAAGCTCACCTGTTACATAATCCTAACTGCTTACAGAACTTCAGTTTCATTAAGAGACACAGAGATCCCTACCTCTACCTCCTAAATCTGTGGCCAGGCAGTTAGGGGTATCCACAGGAGGATTAAAAAAAAAAATCATCTACATCCTGTATCAGGTTCAAGGAGTGCATTAAATCCAAGTTTTCTATTTCCTATGTGAATGTTCTATCTACTAAAGCACTGAAGTATGGGCAAGTAGTATGGGCATAGTAACTGTAACACAAGCTCAACCTTAGAAAAACACAGCAAAACACAACTCTTCCTGGTAGAGTATACTTTTGCTGTTGTGTGCTAAGGGTTCCTGGAGCAAGCACTTCAGGAACACTGTTCCTGCCCGATTTGTCCATCATTCTTATGCATTATGTTCTCAAACCATTTTCTACTCACAGCTCAGTCATTTTGCAAAGCTTTGAATTTTGCCTAACCTGACTTTTATGAAGTGCTAGAGAAACATTTTATAAGAGAATTTATTTTTCTATGGGAAACCAGTATATGTCTGTCAGGCTTGGATAAATACAATATAACATTCCCTTCAGATATTCTTTTACCAATTACTATTACTGTCATTTTCACCATGACATCATTCATTAGATAGATAGTCTTTCCTCATCAGGGCTCTGCATTCCAAACTGTTATTCCACTTCTAATTTGCATTATTTTGGCATCTGAACACAGGTTTTTCTTACATTTATAAATATATAAAACCCAACCAAACCAAAAAACACCACAAACATTAAAATAGTATCTCAGACTATATGTTTTATGCTGCTTCTGACCCTGTAAAGGTGTGTCAGTTGTGCTCAGACTGAACTTCACTGAACCACTTCACTCAGGCAAGACAAGTGAGAGCAAATTCTTATGGCATGAAGACCCCATGCCAGACTGCCTAACATAGGGATCAACCTCCTGTCTTCTAAGCCTATGGTGACACGACTTACCTAGTCTGACATAAATCTGTCCTAGTCTGACAAAAGCAAGTTCAAATATCCACAGAATTTTACTGGCAAGACCTTATACACCTATAAATTTTTAACTTTTAGATACAGGCAATTAGTGATGTCATCCCGTACGTCTGGTACTAAGAGGCTTGCTCAAGAAAGCTGTGAGACAGCAAATCTGAAAATGTTTACAAGACACCTATATACATATCTCCCTCTTCTATTTCTTTTTCTTCACTTTTCAGTAAGGAAAATCTTAATCTAACCACCACTCCCTTCTGCTCCAAACTGGTTTTCTTAAAAAAAAAGAAAAGAAGTTCAAATCAAACCAGCACATACATCATCTTTGATAATGTTCAATAAATAAAGCATCCTCTATAATTCTTGCTTTTTCTGTAGAATATTTGTAGACTGGTTGGGTTGGAAGGGACGTTAAAGATCATGTAGTTCCAACCCCTCTGCCACATGCAGGGACACCTTCCACTAGTCCAGGTTGCTCAAAGCCCCATCCAACCTGGCCTTGAACACTTCCAGGGATGGGGCAGCCACAGCTTCTCTAGGCAACCTGTTCCAGTGCCCCACCACCCTCACAGTGAGTATTCAGATATGTAACTTCCCAGAAAATTAGAGAATGTATTTTCTCCTTCAATTATGGCCAAGAATCATGCACCACTCTACTAGGTGATGATTTCAACCAACAAAAATGTACTGAGCTCTAGATCTATAAAACAAGGACGAAGAACTTGGCACAATCTTTGAAAATAACAACCTTTAAGTATTTCAGATTTCAAGCCGTATTTTTATTATTTCCAGGGATATAAATTCAGCACTTAGACCTAGTCCAAATATAAATATTGCTTTTCATGCACAAATATGAAAGTGTTATGTTTGATAATATTTTTTGTTAAAAACTTGGTCAAAATTCCTTGAAGTGCAGCACTTTACAGATCATAATGTTGCATAAGCTTTTATACAAGGCTTACATAATACAGTAATCTTGACAGGTGCGTGAATGACGACATTAAAACCCAGCAGTCCTGTGTCCCAAGACTTACAAGCAAGCTGCTGCAAACAGGAGTTCTGCAAGTGTGAACCGTCAGCAGAGAGGATCTGTACAGCAAACCATACTGAGAACATAACATAAGGGAAATTTTTCTTGGTATAAACTGTACCTAGACAGAAAACTTTGCTTGTGATTATGTTTAGAAAATTATTATTTAATTTTCTTAATGTTCTTAATATGAGAGGGAAAGAAAAATTTGGAGTAACCTGTCCCCAGTGATATGGAGATTATGCAGTCAAATTCAGACACCACCATACTTTTCTTCCATGAAATTCAGAGCTTTTTATGAAGCAAATTATGTATCATCAGCCTTTTCATTGTCTTACATATTGCAATCTTTTATTGCAAGAAAACTAACCCAGGTTCTCAAAATTCTGAATTTCACGGAGCAACCGAAATGCGACTCCGCTTTTTTGTGTTAAAGGTGTCACCAATAAAACTTCAACTCTGTATATATCAGCTTTATAGAACCGTTATCCCACTATGATTTCATCTAATGCATGAGCTTGTTTCTTATCAGAGAGATTAGCTATGCTGTAGGAAGATCTACCTAAAATGAAATTTATTATTTCCTTGCAAATGAGAAGATGCTTCCATGTGAGATGGTCTAGCAGAAACAGGGAAAATTTACTCAAACTGTTTGAGCATCAATGCTGTTACCTCAACCCTTGAAAGATGATTAAAAAATATTACTGACTTTTGTGAGAAAGCACATGGTTATTATCCTGGCACATTAAAAAAAAAAAAAAAAAAAAAAAGGGCAAGAAAACCAAAAAAAACCCATACCACACAACTAAGAGCAGAAACCTTAAGCCACCAGATATTCCTTTACCAAGAATAAACTGAAGATTCACAAATCAGTCTTTCAAACGCCTTTTTTTTTATTGTTATTCCTAGAAAAATAATTCTAGTTTAAGCACTGGCTCTCCTGCTGGAATCTAAGCTGCTTGTAGACAGCCTGCTGAGTTAATTGATAGGGTAACATGGACCATCAGTCAATAAACTTGCTATTTCTTTAAGCCTCATAAGGCTTGCAAATAACTCTGCAACATATAAAAACATAACAGTGTTAGGTGGTCCTCTGTAGGAATAGCTGCAATCTCTTCCTTGTTCATAAAAACCCCATATACACATTTCATATGATTACCAAATACAGAAAGAAATGCATATGCATAAATCACAGATATACCACACCTGAACCTGCAAATTACTTCTGAAAATATTGAGTCATTCAATTCCAGGACATAGTAATTAATTCAAGCTGTAAGCGCACTGCCCTAAACCAAGTTAGCTGGGGGGAATTTGACAGTGACAGTAAAATCTTCATCCAAAATGTACTATGTCCTCATCTGCAATATGCTTACAGAATTTTTTTGCCCTACTCAGGTTGTTAGTTTCTGTATGCTACATGATGGGAAAAAACAAAAAAACTTTCCCTGATTTTATTTTGCATTCACATCTTGAAATAACTCATTTCTCAACATCAATTTATAGGATTAATATATATTTTGACTCCCTTACTTGTTAATTTACAAAAGTCTCATATATAATCTTGAAAAGATTTGGAGCGCTTCCAGTGAGGAAGATGGCAGCTAGAAGATACTAAATACACTTTATCTGCATTAAAGCAAGACATTAATGTAGCAGCACAGAGTCATGAATGACACCTGTATGCAAAATAAAGGTATAACACAGTTCCTCACAAACAAATATGCTTAGCTACATTTAGAGCATTGAACAAATGTACTGCCTACTTTGGGGAGCACAATTTTTGTTATAGCTAGTATTCTGCAAATTGCCTTAAGATAACCTATTTGTATGGACTCCAAAGGACAATATCTTTGCCATCTGTAAGGATGAAATAAATTTGAGTCTAATGAACAGTATAAGCATGAGTATTTTTCCAGGAGTGCCACTATAAACAGAATGTTCTTACAAATTTAAGAAGCTATCAGGGCCTACTACTTTCTTTAGACTTTAGACTAGTTGATATCAGTAAGAAAAGCCTAACATTTGATATAAATCTAACTTGCTTAATACAAACCTTAGTAAATGCTGCATTGCTCCCAATTTCTGACTTTCTGCGTGTTCTGAATACAGTCTACTCCCTTTTTCTCCTCCTCATATTTTATCTTTAGCTGTACTGAATTCAGCTGAATGCCACAGTTTAAGACGTAAAGTATCAATGTCTTAATAGCTTGAATTCAGTCAATCTGATGCCCTTGAAATGCAATTCCACAAGAAGAACTGCTTAATTTAGGATGGAACATTTTTCTCGTATCAGATTACTTCAACATGAAATATTTGTCAAACTCTGTAACAAATAACACATATAAACAAGAAAAACGTATTTTCGGTTCATTAGTGGAAAAAGTCTTGGCTTGTTTAGGGGTCATTAGGGAGTTTATATGTTCACATATTAATTCTCAGAAGACAGCAGATTTTTCAGTTGTACATTCCACGATGTAATGTATTCCTATTTTATCTTCAGAGATATCTAGGCTTGTGATTGTTTTTGTCATTCACAGTGAGAACATTCATTTTAGGATGACCACATCCATACAATAAATAAGATGGAACCTTGGTGCATTTCATTTTCTCACAGCCTTCACTGCAATGATTTACTGAGTAGAAACAGTAACATGCAATAGCTGGTTCTCACAGTGGCAGCGGGAAGACTCATGCCAGTTGGCTCCTTTTTTCCTTTGTATATTTTCCTCTCCCTCACCTGGACCTGTATGTTATGGATAATTCAACAGTGACAAAATTCAGATTTTCTTTGACATGTCACTGCCAAGGCTAAGCAGCTTGCCCAGTACAAGACTGGTAAATGGAAAAAAAAATTAAAAAAATAAAAATAAAAAAATATTGCCAGCAGTCTGTCTGTGCTTAATCTCTAAGTTGCATTCATCAAAATGGTCAAAGATAAAATCTCAAAATAGATTTTAAGTGGTGAAAATCAGACGAAAAGTCATGGTAACAAACTTCACATACGATATACACACCTTAGAGAAAATGACCAGTGTTCCTTGTTAAGTCATCCTTGGCTCCACTTTCATTGCAAGTACATGTAGTGCGTGCCAGTAACAGGAAATCACTTTGAAGCTATGAACTGACCTGCCAGATTTTAAAGATTTTTAAGCTGTCTTTGATGATGAAGTTCCTTGTTTCAGTGCTTTGTTGCTGTTGATCTCCTGCCCTCAAGCAGTTTTCAATTAACTCCATTCATGGGGCAGGTAGACACATTCTGTGTCACAAAAAACACTGAAGGACATCCCTTCCACCCACTCTCAGAAATTTATAGAGCATATTTGCAAGCCCACCCTTCTCCCTCATTCCCGGCTACATGAAATACTACAGGGAGCATAGTACATTTTTAGCACCACTGAACGTCCCCTCATTAAATAGATCCACCCAGATCTGCACAGTAGCCCAGCTTCAGGATGCAGAAAAAAGTACAGTGCCAGCCCTTTTTGGTGAGCTGTGTAAGAACAGAAGGAAGGCAAAAGGCCAAGACACAACTGCATGCTGCAGCATTCCACAGGGTCTTAGGGGATTCAATAAAAGCCGAATCTGGTACATGGAAACAACCCAGCCTCACAGGAATGCACGAGGAACTTCGTCCCTGCCTGATACAATCTGAAGCACTGGCAGAGGATGTGAATACTACAACCCTTCATTCAGCCAATCTCAGCAATTGCTTACAGTGACCTGTGCCTCAGCTCTGAAAATCTAGTCAACTAATAGTAGAGATACCAGGGGCTATAACTGCACATTTAAGGACAGAACTGAATAAAATCTATACAAAGCAAGGCAAAGTACTGGTGCTTTGCTTGGAGTCAGTATACACCGCCCCTGAGCAAGCCACATTCTGTAACACATCCTGCTGCTCATGTCCATCTATGATCTCTGCAACTAAGATTAGCACCTTGTTAGTAGAGTTCTCCAGGTGTAGTGGTCTAGTTACATTTATTTTACATAATTCTTGTTCTAATATTCTCCTTTCTTACACACCAATCACTTAGGAACATAAAGATGTAAGGGAGAATTGGAAGATATATATGGGGTGGGAAAAAAGGGTGTCTCAAAAAAAAATAAATCATTGTCATCTGGTTTTTAATGAGAAACAGAAGGACATATCCCAAAATCAAAAGCACTGTGTGAAAAACTATTCTCCATGGCAAGGGCAAACCCAGGAAAACCCAGACAACTGGCAAGTGCACAGCCTGTTGACATTCATTGTCCAGACCATTATGATGAAGTTTTTGAAGAGTTAGATTATTTTAAGCACTGGATGCTTTTAGCATTGTGCAATATGTATGGTATGTCAGGATCTTTACCCCAAGGTTCTTATCTAAACATATGATAAAAGATGATATAATTTCCAAAGAGAAGGAAGAAAGCTTCTGACTGCAGGGACCTTGTCTACTGGCAGAGCTCCAGGTTCAAAATTGTCTGGCATAAATACAGTAGGACTACAGAGAAGAGCTTAGCTCTTTTATTTGCTGGAAGTGATTCCTGACGAGTTCATGATCCATTTCCAGTACTCAGAATCTGACAAACACTACAACATATCAAGGCAGGGGGAGATGGGTGTAGACTAGAAGTCAGGATCCCATCAAAATCCCATTGACGCATGCAACGCTGTTGTTTACTAGAAACTAACATAGCAGGCACAAAGAAAGCAAACAAAAGCAAAAAAGAAAAATACTATTTGAATGATAGAGACAAGTGTTGTGATAACCTCATTTATGCTTAGGCTGACTGATGGCTTTTTGAACATAGAAGGGTTTGACCTTCTTTGCCTGGTTCTGAGACAAGTTATACAGCGCTCACAACTAGAAGTTCTACTGCTTCAGTAAAAACAGCCACAGAATGTATTTTGCTCCTGAGGTAGAATGTCACAGTTTAGCAAAAAGGGAAAAGGACTAAAAGATACTAAACACTGTATAACTTACTCTTTCATAGAAGTGGAAAAGGTATTTAAAAAAATAGGAGGGAAAAGAAAATATTCCCAACCTTTCTCTGCACAGCTGAAGTAGGTCTTAAGACCTGCAGAGTTCACAACCACAGGCCTTCCATGGTTCTGAGGCACAGCCTTTTTTCCAAGAGGACGTTCCCCCCACTAAGCCCTAGACTTGAAAGCTCAAAGGTTCTCTGGTGACATTTACACTTATCTTTAGACTTTTCTAATGTTTTAGACTTCTCTAATGCAAATGGCTCTTGTTGGCAACCAAAGAAACCCCATACAAACTTTCATACCCACAAGCACACTTGGAGTTGAACCAAAACAGCACTTAAAAGAAAGAAGTGGTAATTCCTCTGATTCTCTCTGCTCCATCTTCCCTCCCCGTATTACTGCTGCTACTTTTCCCTCCCTAATGTTCTCTCCATTCTAACAGGAGTTTTGCAAAACAGGAAAGGATATATAACCAAATGTTTCCAACAAACAATCCCCTTAATCTTCATGTAGCTTCAAACATATATGAAATAATCATATATGGGATCAGATCAGGGAGTTGGAACTAGATGATCTTTAAGGTCCCTTCCAAAGCAAACCATTCTATGACTGTATGAAGCTACTCGACCAGAATAATTAAAAGGAGAAACAACCACGAACAATGATTGTGATCAAGTTTGATGCTGTACTTGATTTTCTCTTTGCTTGTACTTTCACAATTATTTGTTTATCCTCTCTTTCAATGTCTCTTGCACTGATGCTACTATTCAGTTCATAGAATCATAGAATAGTTTGTGTTGGAAGGGACCTTCGGAGGTCCTCTAGCCCAAACTCCCTGCAATGAGCAGGGACATCTTCAACTAGATGAGGTTGCCCAGAACCACATCCAGCCTGGCCTTGAAAGTGTCCAGAGATGGCATGCCCACCACCTTTCTGGGCAACCAGCTCCAATACTTTACCACCCTCATTGTTAAAATCTTTTTCCTCATATCCAGCCTTAATCTGCCCTCTTTTACTTTAAAACCATTACCTTCATCCTATTGCAACAGGCCTTGCTAAAAAACCTCATCTTTCTTATAGGCCCCTTTTAGGAACCAAAAGGCCACAATAAGGTTACCCCAGAGTCTTCTCTTCTCCAGGCTGTTCCCTTATACGCATGAGCAGATCACAATTCAAAGTACTACATTTCTTCCTCTATGACCATAGATTTATTTTTCCTTTAACACTTGCATCAGTGCCTTTCTATTGCAAAATTTTTACAAGTTTCAATAAATTTATTTTGCCTGTGTATCTTGAAACAGGAAAAAATCAACAGAACAAATACAGTAACCAAGATTCACCAATCAAATCCATTTTTTTCCTGGTTGCTAAGCTCACTCTCAATGACTCCTGAACACACAGAATATTTTAGTATCTTCTCTAGTAGGTTATTATTTATTCCAAAAGTAAAGGATATAATTCATGAAGTTCACACTGATTTGCAAAGGAGATGTGTGGTGCTCACAGCTGTGTATTGCTTAAGTTTACACTACTCCATGCAAAGCTTACTGCTGATAAATTCTTCCCCAAAATAGGACTAAGTATAATTAACAGAAATTACCACAAAGGATTTCAGGAGGAACAGTATTTCTGAGAAACAAAATAAACAAGAGGAAAAAAAAGAAAAAATACTGCTTGATATCTCCTGGAACACGTCAAAGAATTTTTATTTTAGCTGGGAGTGCTAAAATAAAGGAAATTGTTATAGAGACCTCTCGATTCCACTATTCTTTGGTCTCTTCTAAAAGGCAGAATGCTTTGTGTCTCTCCTGAACAAAAAAACTAGTCAGGAAGGAAGGAAAATTACAACTACACATACTCCAAAAACACCACACACCCCCTCCACCTTGGGACTCTCTGCATAGAAAGTATCTGTGGAATAAGTCTACACGTGCCACCAAAGACAGACAATTTTTAAAAGTTCTTCCATTATCTCAAAGTGAATTATACAGTACTAATACTGCTGTGCCTTCTAAATGCTCATTCTGAATACAATTCACATAAATTGTGTGAAAATAGCAAACAAAGCCAGGCCTCAAAGTAAGAGGCAGGCAATTTAGTTTTAAAACGTTTCATTTACTGATATTGCTCTTGTCCAATTAGAATACATTCTGACCTTAGCTATATTAGTGTAAGTTTATAACACTATTAAACTGCTGAAACTACTTCACATTTAAACCAGTATAAATAAAGTCAGTTCAGAACGTAGAAACTAAATATTGAAGTCAACAAAATAAAAGGTAGACAACCTAACATGGTCTCCATACATCACCTGGGTTATATAGATCTATTGATACTGACTGTAACAGAGATCGGACAAAACAAAGTATTAATTGGACAGTATAAAAGAAGTCCCCTGCAAAGGGGATTGTTTATGATCCTTCATTATTTCCTCAGTACAGAAGTTTACTAAAATGTAATCTTTTATTCAGAAGAGCTTCCATGAATCAGAAAACATGACACATAAACTTGACGTATGCCTGGTTTAGATATGCTTCTCAAGCCACTGCTTTCTTAACATTTCCAATTACTCTTAAAAACTTTGCATACCTCAAAGCCATTTGTCTAACATGGGGATTATTTTATTAAGCACCATAAACTCACCCAGGGCTTTTTCTTAAAATGTGTTACTCATTCTCCATTACGGAGAGAATTCACAAATAAGAAGCTGATCATGTACAGATGACAAAATTTGCACTGATTACAGTTCAGATGTGGCTCATAAAGTGGACAAGCCACACAGAAACGCAGCTTGTGTGTGTCAGTCTGTGTGTATCCTGGACATATATAAGGGGCTCAGAGGAGCCCAGCAAATCAGCCCGGAGGCAAACCACTGTCAATCATCTGATGCACTGTATGGCCAGAGAAGCAAGCTGCCTCTCACTGCAACAAGATCAGTGCAATTTTGTATCTGTAAGGAAATAGTACTTCAATTACCCCCGTGTTCTGAACTAAGCAGGAGCCTGCAGC
Source organism: Strigops habroptila (assembly GCF_004027225.2). Taxonomy (NCBI): domain Eukaryota; kingdom Metazoa; phylum Chordata; class Aves; order Psittaciformes; family Psittacidae; genus Strigops; species Strigops habroptila. The sequence goes on from NC_044281.2 coordinate 36,440,299, forward strand.
CACTGCACTGTGTTGTCTCATTTCTCCAGAAAAGGTAGTATCTCTCCAGCTACAGAAACTGCCTAGAAACCCCATGTGGTATCCCAGAATGCAGACCCATACTGACTGCCCAGGAATTTTCAGGTAAACTTGGACTGCCGTGACTATTATCAAAAGAAAGCAAACCCAGACAACTTTCAGAAAAGATAGTGCAATTCTTTGTGGTGCTATAAAATATTAGACCATGCTGAAACAGTTTAAATGTGTTGATTTGCAAAGTCCACAGCAAAAGATGCCTGTTTGATATTGGCATTTGGAGGTATGAAAGTATACTTTTGATAACTCAAAGGTCAAAGAATGGAATTTCTCCAAGACTGGCTGAATTCTACCAAAATGATTACTTCAGTGCTGTTATATTTTTACAGCTAATAGGCTGGTGTACCAAGAACTTTGTCTTTAGCTGGTTTCAATCCAATTTTTAAAAAAAATCTTCTGTTTAAACTAATTAACACTTTGGATCACTAGGCATAATGTTAATTCAGCCACACATTGATTTCCCCTGTATTTGTTCCTCAGAAGTGCTGGTGACCACTTGTAATTCTAAAATCATCCCATGAATTTCAAGACTTTTCCCATTTTGCAGTGGACCAGAAAATGAAGCACTTTGAAAAATCTTTGCCAAGAGAAAAGACACATTACCCAGAATTACAAAGATCAAACTCACTAGACCATGTTGGTATAAGCCTTATAAATCAGATAGAATAGGAACTTTAATCTGAATTTGGAGCAAATTCTATTTTTGGATAGAAGTCAGTCAGTCTGTCCATCTCATACTCTTAAAAAAAAAACATATATATACCCAAATGTAACTTTTTAATAAAAAATCCAACCAACTCCAGCAGTTATCTGTACCAGAAATGTCACAGCTAATGACTGCCATTTCAGAGAGTCTGGGCTTTGTAGCACGGAATTATTCCTTCGTGCATTTTAATACACAGATTCATTATTTCATCTTTACTCTCTGCTAAATCATATAATCTACTTGGGAGCACTCTATCTGTCCCACCCACAGTTATTCCTCCATATCAGATGCTCTTTATTTCTGTCTTCCTTGCAAGTGTGAGAAACTCGAATTATTAGGCCGGAAAAGTTACCATTGAAACAACAGCAAGTAGTCACTTTGTCAAACCACTCTCTAATCCTAGATTCCCAATATACGCACCTAAATCTAGTTAATGTCATTGCATCTTCGGCAGCTTAGAGAATACCTGTTTCTTTTAAAATCCTAATTATTAGGCTAGAAAGCCTGATCTTACAGTCCCTGCTCAGGAAAATCCAATACCACCTTAAAGTTAGAAATAGGTTTGCCTTGGGAAAGGCTGAAGGAAGAAGATTCACAGACTTAATCAAATTAATTCTAAATCACTTTGCTTCTCTTTCAAGCACTGAATGTTTCTGCTTTGAATCTCTGCATCATCCTAAATTTGCACTGTATTTTCTTGATATAACCAAAGATAAATAAGTGCAAATTCTGGCTTGTGTGGGAGTGGTTCTTCTGACCATTTTTCCATAATTAAAATTCTACTCTGCTACACAATATCCTGCTTTATTCATCACTTTGCCTAATCCACTATATGCTTACTGATGTTGCAAGCAATTGTAACAGCCACATTCTGAACCACTGGTGGGTATAAATTAAGATGTAGTAAAAAGATTCAGCAAGGACACACCTGCTTGTAGAGCAGATTGTATCTGAAGAAATTATCTGCTTTCCCACATCTTTGATTAGGGCTAAATAATTAAAACATACACTGCTATGGATTATACCTGAAGACCAATTAAAAGCTACTATTATTTCAAAAGACGGTACACTAGCTGCAAAATGCCTTTTTTTATTACTAGTACATAACCACCAGTGAAGTGCTGCTGGAGAACAGGAGCAGCAGAGTGAAATTAAAGGTGTCCACTTCAACCTATCACCTGGAACTGGTTCATCACTGAAAATCTGCCTGTCCCTTTTCACCATACTTACTTCCTTCCACTTTACTCCTTACTTCCTCAGTCGTATCTACAGCAGTAGATCTGAGGTCTCTTAAAACTGCACTCTGAAAAGTCCTAGCTAGGGAATAGCCAATACTTTTGGTCAACATTTGCAAATAAATGGGAGGCAGCAAGGAGAAACTAGTGTCACCACTAACCATAGCATTGAGGGATTGTGGGACAGGAATCATTAGGATAACATGGGTTATTAGCAGCTGATTAAATCAGGTCAGGGTAATCAATCACTGTTTTTTAAAGGTGGCCAGTGGGAGCTCAGCATGCAGCACAGATTCATCTAACATCAACATGAAACAGAGTGTCCTGGGTTCAGCTATAGCAGTCATTTTTCTCCTGCTTAGTAGCTGGTGCAGTGCTGTGTTTTTTAACTTTCAGCCTGGGAACAACGCTGATAACACCGATGTTTTTAGTTGTTGCTAAGTAATGTTTATTCCAACCAAGGACTTTCTCAGTCTCATGCTTTGCCAGGGAGGAGGGGAAGCCGGGAGGAAGCAGAGACAGGACACCTGACCCAAACTAGCCAAAGGGGTATTCCATACCACAGCACGTCATGCCCAGTATATAAACCGGGGGGAGTTACCCGGAAGGCCCAGATCACTGCTCGGGTCGGGCTGGGTATCGGTCGGCGGGTGGTGAGCAATTGTATCCTCTCCCCTTGTTATTTCACTAATCGTTATTATCATTGGTGGTAGCAGTAGTGGTTTTGTGTTATACCTTAGTTGCGGGACTGCTCTTATCTCAACCCGTGGGAGTTACATTCTTCCCATTCTCCTCCCCATCCCTCCAGGAGCGGGGGGAGGAAGAAGGGGGGGGGGAGTGAGCGAGCGGCTGTGTGGTTCTGAGTTACCGGCTGGGCTCAAACCACGACAGTTCTTTTTGGCGCCCAACGTGGGGCACGAAAGGTTGAGATAACGACAGATCTGACCAGAGTGTGTTTAATCATATTTGTGATAAGCATTCATTGTTACTACTCGTCACAATGGTGATTATTTGGCTCTCAGACGTGTTGCGCTTGATCTCAGAGTTTCAGCATGTTGTACCTTACTTACAGCCACTATTTGCTGTTTTAGCGTTTATCGGCTGGGGGGCCTGGGCTAAGGTTCTTGTTTCACTGTACTTCATGGTAATGACTTGTAATACAATAGACTCATTGATCATGAAACTGGTCTGGTTTGTGCTTCCAGCGTGGCCATCACCACTATACATTGGGAGGTATATAATGAAATATTTTAGCAATTGCATATCTTTTTTTTTCTCCTCGGGGGGTAAACTTACGAAGGAAGCATTCTCTTTCACCCCCCGTTCCCCCACCAGCCTATTTGCAACAGCAGTTGAGAGTTCTGAAGGTTTTAGATGGCCTTTGAGTACCCTTGAAACCTGCCTGCTGATTGTGCTGGGGATCAGCATGTTGGCACACATACGGAGTATGTTTTACCCACGGCCATCCCGTCGTAGGAACATCCTATTTCATTTAATGTCAAAAATTCAGCAGTATCAGGTTCGAATCTGGTCTAGGGTTAGACGACGATATAGGAGGACCACCAGGAGATTTTCCCTGAGGCTGGACAGTTATGAGTGGCAGGGTGTGTGGGATAGTATGGGCAAGTACCTAGGCCAGTGGGCCCCTCCAGTGCTTTGGAACTTCACCACTGAACAAGTGCAACATCCGGAAAAACTAGTAAAACACTTAAACGAGGTGTGCTCTCGTCCTGGTTATACCAGAGAGGGACAAATTTTGGCAACGTGCTGGGGCTTGGCCTATGCCTACAGAGCCCTGCTCAACACTATCCAGCACCTTCAAAGGGAAATAAATGTCTCTGGATCTGATGGCAAAGCAACAGACAACGCAGCTATGCCAACTACAAGCACAGCAGCTACTCAGACCCTGACCACAACAGTCAACACAGCTACTCCAAGTACAGCAGCTACATCAACCCCAGTGACAAGCACAACAGCTACTCAAACCCTGACCACAACAGACAACGCAACTACTCCAACTTCAAACACAGCAGTTACACCAACCCCAGTGACAAGCACAACAGCTACTCAAACCCCGACAGCAACAGACAATGTGGCTACTCCAAGCACCGCAGCCACACCAACCCCAGTGACAAGCACAGTAGCTACTCAAACCCCGACAGCAACAGACAATATAGCTACTCCAAGCACCACAGCTACACCAACCCCAGTGACATGCACAGTAGCTATTCAAACCCCGACAGCAACAGACAATATGGCTACTCCAAGCACTGCAGCTACACCAACCCCAGTGACAAGCACAGTAGCTACTCAAACCCCGACAGCAACAGATAATGCAGCTGTTGGTGTTACTCAACTCCCAAGCGCAACAGCTGCACCAACCCCAGCAATAGACATTGCAACCACTCCAATCCTAGTGGCAGACACTGCAGCCACTCCAACCACAGTGACAAACACTGCAGCTAAACCAAATGTCCAGTTTGTGACAATGTCTGTTGCCCCTGTAAGCAAAAGCAAACGAAAGGCACAAAGAGCAACCCGCGAAGCGAAGAAAGATGAAGACCCAGTGCCATTACTATATGCAACAGCACCTGAACAAGAGTCACTACTACGTGGGTCAGAGGAAGAGGAAGAAGAAGAAGAGGTCACTTCTCGACCCCGGACCTCAACCGAACTACGGAATATGCGAAAAGATTTCACCCGTCTTCCAGGGGAGCACATTGTCACCTGGTTGCTCCGGTGCTGGGACAATGGGGCCGACGGTCATGAACTAGAAGGTAGGGAAGCCAAGCAGCTGGGATCACTTGCTAAGGAAGGAGGAATTGACAAAGCGATTGCAAGAGAGAAGCGAGCCCTCAGTCTTTGGAGGCGGCTCCTGGCAGCTGTGAAGGAAAGGTTTCCCTACAAAGACGATATTACGAATCGCTCAGCCAACTGGACCACGATAGAGAAAGGCATCCAGTCCCTGAGGGAATCAGCCATTATAGAGATGATCTATCGTAGGCCGGATTCCAGGAACACATCCGTAGACCCAGATGAAGTCGAATGTACACGACCCATGTGGCGGAAACTTACACGGAGTGCGCCATCATCGTATGCCCACACATTGGCATCAATGACCTGGAATGACGGAGTATCACCAACAGTGGATTTCCTGATTCGTCAACTCCGAGAGTTCGAAGACAATCTCACCCCTTCCATCATTTCAGCTGTGGAAAAACTGTCCCAGGAGTTCAAACAATTGAGAGACGATTTATCCGATCTATCCAGCTCTCCACGCGTACCAACCCATGTCTCAGCTATCAACAGAAGGCGCCCTACTGCTCGAGAAAGAAAATATAGGAGGTACACGCCACGGGCCACCCTATGGTTTTACCTGCGGGATCATGGAGAAGACATGAGAAAGTGGGATGGAAAACCTACTTCAGCTCTGGAGCAACGGGTGCGTGAACTGAAGAGGAGAACAATGGTCAAGGATGATCCTCCCAGGAAAGCTGCTGCTCCAGTCTCTGGCGAGCAGTTTCCCAGATGGAGCGAAAGAGCTGATTTTACTCCAGCTCCTGTGATAAGGAATACTAATCCCTTTCTACAAGACAGAAGTGGAGAATTTTGTGATCACTATTAGAGGGGCCCTGCCTCCAGCCAGGTGGAGGAGAGGGATAATCGGGTTTACTGGACTGTGTGGATCAGATGGCCTGGCACATCAGTCCCACAGAAGTATAAGGCTCTAGTAGATACCGGCGCACAGTGTACTCTGATGCCATCAAGGTATCAAGGGGTGAAACCCATTTCTATTTCTGGAGTGACAGGAGGATCCCAAGCGTTAACTATGCTGGAAGCTGAAATCAGCCTGACTGGGAGGAAGTGGCAAAAGCACCCCATTGTAACTGGTCCAGGGGCTCCATGCATCCTTGGCATAGACTATCTCAGGAGAGGGTATTTCAAAGACCCAAAAGGGTATAGATGGGCTTTTGGTATCGCTGCCTTGCAGACAGAGGAAATTAAGCAGCTGTCCACCTGGCCCGGTCTCTCAGAGGATCCTTCTGTTGTGGGGTTGCTGAAGGTCGAAGAACAACAAGTGCCAATTGCGACCACAACAGTGCACCGGCGGCAATATCGCACGAACTGAGACTCCTTGATTCCCATCCATAAGCTGATCCGCAGACTGGAGAGCCAAGGAGTGATCAGCAGGACCCGCTCACCCTTTAATAGCCCCATATGGCCAGTGCAAAAGTCTAATGGAGAGTGGAGATTAACAGTAGACTATCGTGGCCTGAACGAAGTCACACCACCATTGAGTGCTGCCGTACCGGACATGTTAGAACTTCAGTATGAACTGGAGTCAAAGGCAGCCAAGTGGTATGCCACAATTGATATTGCCAATGCATTTTTCTCAATCCCTTTGGCAGCAGAATGCAGGCCACAGTTTGCTTTCACTTGGAGGGGCGTCCAGTACACTTGGAACCGACTGCCCCAGGGGTGGAAACACAGCCCTACCATCTGCCATGGATTGATCCAGACTGCACTGGAACAGGGGCAAGCTCCAGAACACCTGCAATACATTGATGACATCATCGTGTGGGGTGATACAGCGGAAGAAGTTTTTGAGAAAGGGAGGAAAATAATCCAAATCCTGCTGAAGGCCGGTTTTGCCATAAAACGGAATAAGGTCAAGGGACCTGCACAGGAGATTCAATTTTTGGGAATAAAATGGCAAGATGGACGCCGCCAGATCCCCACAGACGTGATCAACAAGATAACAGCAATGTCTCCACCAACTAACAAGAAAGAAACACAAGCTTTCTTAGGTGTTGTGGGGTTCTGGAGAATGCACATCCCAAATTACAGTCTGATTGTAAGCCCTCTCTACCACGTGACCCGGAAGAAGAATGATTTCAAATGGGGCCCTGAGCAACAACAAGCCTTTGAACAAATTAAACGAGAAATAGTTCATGCAGTAGCCCTTGGACCAGTCCGGGCCGGGCCAGATGTGAAAAATGTGCTCTATACCGCAGCTGGGGAGAATGGTCCTACCTGGAGCCTCTGGCAGAAAGCTCCAGGGGAGACTCGAGGTCGACCCCTTGGCTTTTGGAGTCGGGGATATAAAGGATCCGAGGCCAGCTACACTCCCACTGAAAAAGAGATACTGGCAGCCTATGAAGGGGTTCGAGCTGCCTCAGAAGTGATTGGAACTGAAGCGCAGCTCCTCCTGGCACCCCGGTTGCCTGTGCTGGGCTGGATGTTCAAAGGCAGGGTCTCCTCTACACATCATGCAACTGATGCTACATGGAGTAAGTGGGCCGCACTAATTACACAACGAGCTCGAATAGGAAATCCCAGTCGTCCAGGAATTCTAGAAGTCATCATGGACTGGCCAGAGGGCAAAGATTTTGGGATGTCACCAGAAGAGGAGGTGACGCGTGCTGAAGAGGCCCCACCATATAATGAACTGTCAGAGAGTGAAAAGCAATATGCCTTGTTTACTGATGGGTCCTGCCGTATTGTGGGAAAGCATCGGAGATGGAAGGCAGCTGTGTGGAGTCCCCTGCGACAAGTTGCAGAAACTGCTGAGGGAGAGGGTGAATCGAGTCAATTTGCAGAGGTGAAAGCCATCCAGCTGGCCTTGGACATTGCTGAACGAGAAAAATGGCCAGTACTTTATCTCTATACTGACTCATGGATGGTGGCAAATGCCCTGTGGGGGTGGTTGCAGCAATGGAAGCAGAGCAACTGGCAACGCAGAAGTAAACCCATCTGGGCTGCTGCATTGTGGCAAGATATCGCTGCTCGGGTGCAGAACCTGGTGGTGAAGGTACGCCACGTAGATGCTCATGTACCCAAGAGTCGGGCCACTGAGGAACACCAGAATAACCAGCAAGTGGATAAAGCTGCTAAGATTAAAGTGGCTCAGATGGACTTGGATTGGCAACATAAGGGTGAATTATTTTTAGCCCGGTGGGCCCATGACACCTCAGGCCATCAAGGCAGAGATGCAACATATAGATGGGCTCGTGATCGAGGGGTGGACTTAACGATGGACACTATTGCCCAGGTTATTCACGAATGTGAAACATGTGCTGCAATTAAGCAAGCCAAGCGGTTAAAGCCTCTCTGGTATGGAGGACGATGGCTGAAGTACAAATATGGGGAGGCCTGGCAGATTGACTATATCACACTCCCACCAACCCGCCAGGGCAAGCGCTATGTGCTTACCATGGTGGAAGCAACCACCGGCTGGCTGGAAACATACGCTGTGTCCCATGCCACTGCCCGGAACACTATCCTGGGCCTTGAGAAACAAGTCTTGTGGCGACACGGCACCCCAGAGAGAATTGAGTCAGACAATGGGACTCATTTCCGGAACAACCTCATAGACACTTGGGCCAAAGAGCATGGCATTGAGTGGGTATACCACATCCCCTACCATGCACCAGCCTCTGGGAAAATCGAACGGTACAATGGGCTGTTAAAAACTACACTGAGAGCAATGGGTGGTGGGACTTTCAAACACTGGGATACACATTTACCAAAAGCCACCTGGTTGGTCAACAGTAGGGGATCTGCCAACAGGGCTGGCCCAGCCCAATCAGAACTTTTACGTACCGTAGAGGGGGATAAAGTTCCTGTGGTGCACATAAAGAATTTGTTGGGGAAGACAGTCTGGGTTATTCCTGCTTCAGGTAAAGGCAAACCCACTCGTGGGGTTGCTTTTGCTCAGGGACCTGGATATACTTGGTGGGTAATGCGGGAAGATGGGGAAGTCCGATGTGTACCTCAAGGGGATTTGATTTTGGGGGAAAACAGCCAATGAACTCAATTGTACGCTGTTGCCTGCTCTATAACACTTTTATAGCCCACCAGCTAGATATCTTCAGGTCACCAGCCATTGACCCTGACTTCCCTCCGATCATCACCTCAACAAAGAATGAATTTTGAGGAAACCAAATGAGCTCAGCAGTGACCAGATGAGTTTGGCGGTATCATCAGCAGGCAACAACCCAACACCATGTACCGTCCCTCCTGCCCTGAAAGACTATTACAAGAGATGGAACCTGACATCATGGACTGGATGAGTTCAGCAATTTTACAGGGATTGGTCCATGGACTAGGGAACGATATCTTTCTCTGTGTGTGGGTGTGGGTGTATATATATGTGTATATATGGGACAGGGGTGATGGTGTGCTGAGAGATGTGGGATCTGAGCATGACGTGAATGGTATGGAATAAGGGGTGGATACTGTCCTGGGTTCAGCTATAGCAGTCATTTTTCTCCTGCTTAGTAGCTGGTGCAGTGCTGTGTTTTTTAACTTTCAGCCTGGGAACAACGCTGATAACACCGATGTTTTTAGTTGTTGCTAAGTAATGTTTATTCCAACCAAGGACTTTCTCAGTCTCATGCTTTGCCAGGGAGGAGGGGAAGCCGGGAGGAAGCAGAGACAGGACACCTGACCCAAACTAGCCAAAGGGGTATTCCATACCACAGCACGTCATGCCCAGTATATAAACCGGGGGGAGTTACCCGGAAGGCCCAGATCACTGCTCGGGTCGGGCTGGGTATCGGTCGGCGGGTGGTGAGCAATTGTATCCTCTCCCCTTGTTATTTCACTAATCGTTATTATCATTGGTGGTAGCAGTAGTGGTTCTGTGTTATACCTTAGTTGCGGGACTGCTCTTATCTCAACCCGTGGGAGTTGCATTCTTCCCATTCTCCTCCCCATCCCTCCGGGAGCGGGGGGAGGAAGAAGGGGGGGGGGAGTGAGCGAGCGGCTGTGTGGTTCTGAGTTACCGGCTGGGCTCAAACCACGACACAGAGTTATACTACTTAACTCTGCTTTATCAGTGATGTCAAATGTTAAAATACACTTGACAAATACTTTGCATGCTTTTTCTTTCTTTAATAAACTCTCCTGAGAAATCTAAAACTATTATCCCCAAATGATTTCTTCCTCATGAAGTCTCACCTCATTCCTGCTCTACAAAAAATGCAGTTTTATTCGCTCCTTGAGAGGACATTGCCACCTAACAGAATGCTGTAATTGCCATACTAACAGTTATCATTGCATCAGTAAGTACCATTCTCTTTAGACTCTGACCTCACTTACACTCCACAAATTCTGGTTTTGTTGTGCATTAAACATGTCATCCCAAGGATCAATATCTTTCATTTAAGAAAAAAAAAAACCCAAAAAAAAAACCAAAAAAAACCCACACAAACGAAAAAAGAAAAACTGTTTCTAGTCTACCGAAAGACTAGTGTTCTAACCTAAGCCACCAAACACTACTGAAATAAAATACATACACATCAAAACTCATATAGGACACATATACGATACCATACCAAATGTTCAGGTACAAAATCAGTGGTGTTTGCAAGTCCCGCATGTCATGCACTCAAAATTCTTTATCAGCTTTTTAAGTCGTGCCCTTTTAGCGTTACTTAGTTGTTACTGTAATTTAATTCCTAGCTGAAGATCTCATTTCCTTCCCACTGTTATACTCAATTTTGTATTGTTTGTTTGTTTTTAAATTACCTGGGCATTCCATGGTTAAACTTGGGAGCCAATGATGATGCATCATCTGTCCTTGGCTCCCAAGACATTTTAGATACATTTATCAGAGACAAGACTAGACTGGAATCTTTTCCCCAAACTGAGGACATTTTGGGTGCAGGTAAATGGTAACTCAGTTTCATATAAACAGCAACAAACTGAGCTTTGGAAAGACCAGTGGTGGGGAGCCTTTTTAGCCTTCTGTTCAAGTGCCAAGCTCCCTACAAGTCACCTCCTGTTTTCTCAAGAAAGTGAGAAGCAGGTTTAAATAAACCCCTCATATCTATCTCAACCTCTTTACAGCACCACTGTTTTTATTCCTGTTTCTGAACTTCCATTTTTTTTATTTGCCTTCTAATATCAAAGTTTTAAGAGGTTTTTGCCACAGGCATTCAGGTAATAGTTCAACTCTTCATATCTTGGAGGCTGACTGCTTTACATACTAACTACTTATATCCTCCACAGACTATATGAAAGAGGGAAAGAGATTATTTCTCATAATTCTCATTATGGATGCAAGATAAACCAGAATTCTGTCCATTTCCCCCAAATTCCAAAACAGTAGCTCACAGTTTACAGTAGCTCACATAAGAATATTTCAAAGCCATGCAAGACAGTTATGCCTTTACTTTCATGACTGGACTTTCAGCAAGACTTGAGTGCCTACTTTTAGATTTGGAAGAGAAAAATATACCTCCCTGTTTTTTTAAGTTTCATCCATTTATCACAGCTGTGGAAAAAGTAATCAAGTGCAAATGGCTTCGCTTTGAGTTCTGGATACACCTTTATTGATCCAAAACAGGAGTCCCACCCATTCTTCAGTTTGTCAGTTTGTTGATAGTTTCAGAAGCTTCAATACCTTTTTAAAATCAGAGTACCCCTCTGTAGTAGTGCTTTTAATTACTTACTAAAAAATCAACTTCTTGTTATTCCCTCATCACATTGACTAACATTAGGCTGGATTCCGAAGCCTTCCGAAGGCCTCAGGTACCTTTGGCATTAACGCAGAGCAGCTATCAGGCACTTAGGATGCACATGTGACCAACTATGCAACTATAATTCCTGTTTTCCACCTAAGGTTTCTTGTCTATTTTATATAATTCTGATGCTCAGATTTTTACAATTAAAAGCTGTACCTAGCAGAAGACCAGAAAAACCTCCCTCCTACTCCTTGTACAGCTGGCACAGCGAGCACACCAGGTCCCCATATCATGAGACACACACACACACAAAAAAAAAAACCAACCAAAACAACCCCACACAGAAGCTGCCAGAGAGTTGTTTTTCTAAGGAAATTCTCTACCATGTCTCATGTTATTTTCCTTATTATTTGATTACACACAAGGAGATAGATACAAACTGCTTGCAGCTTAAAATCATGCAAGACTAGCACTAGAGAAAAATCCAAATGAAGACCTCAGCTATAAAACTATGCTGCGTGCAGTGGCAAAGTTGATGGGGGATGCAAAGTCTTTCACCCCACCACCCTGAATACATACTAAAAAATTGTAACCAGGGGAATATCAGCACTTTTAGCAGAGCAGGGGAAAGAAAAACCTCTTCATCCACGTGACACACAGAAGCAATGGCTACATTACAGAGTATATACTCATAGAACTACCAAGACATGTCAGGTGGCTGGAAACAGAATTGTCATAACTTTTTACTCTCTTAGCTACTGAGACTGATTTGTTGTTTGCTTTTAATGAATGCATAAATCAATTATTTTAATTACACAACAACATAACAGATCGTTGTTCTTATGTCAAGGGGAGATAATAAGCTAAAATACTGGAAATACAATCTATGCTCTCTTTTTATAATTTATATAGCTTGGCTAAATATTAAAGAAGGAAAGGAAAGAAGGCATCTTCAGAAAAGTATATGGGAATCAGACACCTACATGTCCATACCCTGAAGTGCTATGCTTGTTTAAAAATTCCTGAACATGAATTCAACACGTCCAACCCTGCAGAAGAATAGAGAGTGTTAGAGTGGTAAATACAAAAGTAAACAAACTCACCCATTTATTAATCCAGGATGACAATTCAAAAGATGTAATTTTAGCTTTATTCTCAAATACGCAACCAAAATATACTGTCATTCTTAAGTCTAGGGGGGAAAAAAATATTCTCATTCAAAAATATTCTCAATAGCATAAGCCTTAAAAACTTTTATGCCCTTTGATTTGCATCTCAGTTGCTGCACATCTTTTAGAAAGGCATGGATTATGGATATAAAGGCTACAAGCAATGATTAATGTACTGTAGCTCTTAACTAAGCCATCTCAGTAGTTTATTCTCAAAAACATTCATTTGCTTTCTGGTTTTAACTTTCCAGACTTCCATCCATTGGATCTTGTCACACTTCTGGGTACTAGAAAAGAGATTTAGTTAAAGTGCCTCTATTCGTGATCTTTCCAAGCCATAACCTTTTCCAGACAAGCTACCAATGACTATGCTCCTCAAGTTTTCCATCATAATGCTTGTTTTCTTGACAACAAATAATTCACCTCTACCCTGAACTCCCACCAAATTTCAGCATACTTTTTAAACTGTTTGTCATACACACACAAGAAAAAAAAAAACCCACAACCAAAACAAGCCGGTTGATAGGCGATGGATCTCTTTTGAAAACTTGTCTCCAGTTTCTGGAGTAGAACACTTTGCTGAACAAATCTCATGCTGTCATGGTTTTGGCTGGGATGGGGTTTTACAATTTTCTTCATAGTGGCTAGTATGGGGCTATGTTTTGGATTTGTGCTGGAAACAGTGTTCGTAATTCAGGGATATTTTTATTATTGCTCTGCAGCGCTTACACAGAGCCAAGGCCTTTTCTGCTTCTTGCCCCACCCCACCAGGAAGCAGGCTGGAGGTGCACAACAGCTGACTCCAACTGACCAAACAGATATCCCATACCATATAACGTCATGCTCAGCATATAAATCTGAGGGGAAAACGAGGACAAGGAAGGGAATAACATTCAGAGTTATGATGTTTCATCTTCCCAAGTAACAATTACGCCTGAGGGAGCCCTGGTTTGCTGGAGATGGCTGAACACCTGCCTGCCGATGGGCAGTAGTGAATGAATTCCGTGTTTTGCTTCCCTTGCATGCATGCCTTTTGCTTTACTTATTAAACTGTCTTTATCTCAACCCAGAAGTTTTTTCACTTTTACTCTTCCAAATCTCTCCTCCATCGCACCAGACCGAGCGGCTATGTGGCGCTTAGCTGCCAGCTGGGGTTAAACCACAACACAGGCTCAACAAAATGCAATCTTAAAAAGCAAAGTGAACAATTAAAGGTAGAGAATAAAAATGTACTTATTCCATTTTAACAAAGAGAAATACCATTGGACTGTAGAAACAAGTCTTCATTCCAAAATTAAGACTTTGAAAATGTAAATTTGACCTGTATGATCATGAAGACAACCGCAATACTGATAATGATGGACTGCTCTAAAGTAAAACAGGTTAAGGGCTCTGCTTCATCTCCTGGAAGCATTATTTCCCATAAGTAAATTACTGTGTGCCCCACAAATATCTTTGATGGAGCCCTCAATTCCTTCAGTTTCTAAAGCAACTTCTTAAATCATTTCTAGATACAACAATCATCAGGAGGCAACCCTAAAAATATTTTAAAATGAAATAACCAAAATCGTTTCACATAGATTTAGTCCTCTAACACACAATTAGCTTGAGGGCAAACAATCAAAATCAAATTAGCAAACCTTAAATTAACATACCTTTACAACAGGATACTGCTTTTGTGTGTGTTCATATACTAAAGGTCTGTTGTCAACTGTTAGATTACCACACTGCTGAAGACTTCTAGGGAAAACCTAAGTGTCTTCAAATTACAGCCAGCACTGCTACAGGCATCCTAAAAGCACTGTTAACACGAAGTTAAAACTAAGAACAGCAGCAGCAGCAGTAGTTTTTCACTTTGACATGCGCTAAATACCACCAAATATGGTTATAATTCTATTTTTATTGTAGCCATGCCCAACATCCTGAAATGAGCTTACAGTAAGATCATTACAATGAATGGCCTTAAACCAGTATTGTTCCAGCTGAACATACATATATGGACATATATATATATATAGACAACTTCCCTTCAACAGGAACAGTGTCCTATGTAATAAAAATGGAAGTGTGCACCTGCTACAGAATCCTAAGAAGAGTGTTGAGATAGATAGGGATCTATCACTGAGTTTCCTCTTATCCCAAAGTGCTTTACCATTTTGCCCTACCTTATTTTACCTCTAAATATTCACATTGCACTGTTCATATTTAGGTTCATACAAAACAATGTTAAATGTAAAGCTCACTTAACATTTATCATCCTTTGCAAGGGGTCGGCCTACATTCCACTATTGAGTATAAATGTTTTATTTGTATTTTATCTTCATCTGGCCCAAGTTAGATGTACTTTAAACTAAGTTGGCTAATAAGCCATCTCTCTCAGAAAAGCATGGGAAGTCTGTAAAGATGGAGATGTGTGTTCCACTAACCAACAGTAAGAAGGAAAGCTCCAACACGCAGCAATATATTTGGGAGCAGACTTGGATATGATGGGAGTTCACAGACAGCAACAGTAACTAGACAGGGCATATAGATGCGATTCAATATTTCATATTTTATTTGGGACACAGAATGGTGAAGAGCATCATTCAGGCTTCTTGACCACACCACCAGATGTCATCCACAAAGTTCATAGAATCATAGAATAGTTAGGGTTGGAAAGGACCTTAAAATCATCTAGTTCCAACACCCCTGCCATGGGCAGGGACACCACACACTAAACCATATCACCCAAGACTCCATCCAACCTGGCCTTGAACACTGCCAGGGATGGAGCATTCACAACTTCCTTGGGCAACCCATTCCAGTGCCTCACCACCCTCACAGTAAAGAACTTCTTCCTTATATCTAACCTGAACTTCTCCTGTTTAAGTTTAACCCATTACCCCTAGTCCTATCACTACAGTCCCTAATGAAGAGTCCCTCCCCAGCACCCTTGTAGGCCCCCTCCTTTGCAATATTTTGAAGTCTCCAACTCCAAAAACTTCCCATCTTCCTCCCCTGTACCAAAGAATTTAGCCACCCTGACAGGTTCCATGCCAGCTTATACATACACTCTGCCTATTTGCAAAATTAGAATCTGAAAGCTCTGCGAGGTTTGACCAAGATATGCTAACAGCTTTGGGGGTTTTGTATAAAGAAAGCCAGAACTGAATTCTTGACCTCACTGCACATTCTAAAGAGACATTTCTGTTGGCAATCTGCTGGCTATCTGAAAACTCAAGACCTTTTACCCCATTCTGAAAACTGCCAGTTAAAAATTATTTAATATGAACCATCATCCCAAACATGTTTGTCTCTTGCATACTTCTACCACTTACAGAAGTTTGGTCCATATTTATAAATCAGAGTCAATGTAGGCCATTTTAAACTTCCTTTAAAAAGCACAGTTTCAATTTCCCATCTGCCCTGTAAACTTCATCACTGAATAATTACACTGCTATATTGCACTTTATATCTCTTGTCTAAAAAATAAGGACAGAAACAGGTATCCATATTTCATTCAAAAGCAATATTTGTTACTTTGACTACATAAACCACTTACTTTACCATTAATGGATTCACATTCATATTGTATACAATTGTTTGTCTCCAAATAGGTGGGTGTGACTCAACATTTTGCCAGTGGGGCTATGAATACACCCTTAATCTATTAAGAGATCATATAAGTCATTATCAATTAAATGCGCACGCTCCACAAACTCATATACAAATGTCATAGACTCAAAACAGCTTCAGTCCCAATCCAGGTCTGTGATTTTTGCACAGTAACCAAACCAAATCTTAACCTTTTCACAGAAAACTCACTTCCTTTTCAAAAGATAACACAATTTAAAGCATCTTTTATAATAAACAGATATGGCAGCTTTTCAAATCTCTCACTGCAGATTCTCCAGCAAGCTCTATTGAGATGAAAATATCAGTATCAAAACCAGGTAAAATACTACTAAAGAAAAGCAGGAAGTGATATTACACTTAATACACCTTTAGTACCTCCAAATGCAAAAGCTTTTGCCAACACAGTTAAATATAGAGCAGAAACAGCATGGGGAGACATATGCATGCCTGACATTAAATAAGGATGTTCAGATTCTCCAAATGGCTTGAAAGCGCAAAGTATTGAGATGGGAAGGGTAGTGAAGACATGACAATAGGAGAAAAGATGCCCTGCTCAAGGTGAAATGAAGTATGTTATCGAAGCATATTCAGAGTCTGCTAGAAAAACAGACATATATCACTTCAAATAACATGGAATTTTGCAAAATCCTGAGTGGGAATTCAGACTGGAGAAAACTAGCCCAAATAAAGTGCGACGATAGCCTGAGAAATAATTATAGAATTTACACTTCCCTGGTTTAGAAACACACTCCAAGCCCTTGCAGATGTGACATTCATTATGTTTGACGCAATTATGAGATCGGATAACGTAAACACACATTAGTTGCCTGTTAAAACATTGTCTTCTGGTTGCTGGCAGCCCCATGTCAAAGGGCACAAAGAACTATGCTTAGTGCTACCAGAGTAACATCTCCTACCACAATGAAACTCACCCAAGCCAATTGTTTCCTGACCTGCCTATCTCAATAATCAAATATTCATGTGTTCAGATACCATCTGGCCCTGAGCCCTTTCCTAATTTTTAACTATCTAATCAATTACCTGATAAAAACAACTGTGAGCTGCTCACAAGCAAAAGACGTTTGACAACACTGACACCAAGCGACAGAATTCAGAAAAATACAAACCAAAACAACCACCACATAGAAATGTTAAGAGTATTTCATCAATATTCTCTGAAAGAGGCAAAGTGTTATCTTACCAAGAACACAAAGAAGTGAAGACCTATTATGAAAGCTGACATTTTCACAGAAGCCACGCATTAGTGACAGAAAATACATCCAACATTAAATGCATGTTAATTCTATTTCACCTTGACCTTGCAAGCACAAGTCAAGGACTGCATACACTTCAGAGTGTATGCAATCTAGCCTCAAATTCATTTCTAAAGAAGAAAAAATTAGTGATTTACATACATGGTTAATATTTGATTCCATTAACGTGCATGGACTTCGTTCATTTTTCAAGTAAAAAAATCCAAACAGTACTTTTATGCCCTTTAATTGAAAAAAAAAAAAAAAAAACCCCATCCAAAAAAAGCCAACAAAACAAAACATGTTAATGCAAAGCTTAATAGTCTGCTAAGTCTCACTTAGTTGCTTTACCTATCTCTCTACTGACAAATCAAAACCCATGCAGTTCAACATCATATGCATTAAATAGAACTGTCACCCCTCCTACTAGCTTACCTGATGACATTATACAAACCATAAACCCCTACTGACAGAACAATAACTCTACAAACACATCAGTTTTCCATGTTCTTACCTGCTGACGCTTATATGCCAAATAATCAAGATTTTCCAGATCTTTTCGAAACCTCTGGTAGGTTTTCTGTAGATCAGATTTACTGGATACATTTCTTAAAGATTCAAATGTTCTTTGAAACTGTGATGGTAAAAAAAAAAAAAAAAGTCATTCACACAGTTGCTGTATTTTCTGCTGCATTAGGATTTTATTCTACTAAATACTCATGTTATGGAGCTGTGTCACCTCTTGGGTATACGACCTTCTAGACATTCTTACAATTTCATTTTGAAATCAATCCCAAAATTCAAAGCATAGTACAAATGCCCTGTTTAAATTAAATCCTCTAACTTTATAGCTCAGACTTGCGTAAGACAAAATAGCAGCAGTCAACACAATCTCTAAAGGTTAGTTCTTTTTCTATGCCATGTTACAGGATGAAAATAAAAAAAAAAATGCCAAGCTTTTTTAAAAAAAATTCAACTAATAAAAGCACATGCAACTTTATAGAGGCCATGAACTCCTCATTCACTAATCTTCAGTCCTTTTAAAAAGCTGACAAGAGACTTGACAGGTAGTGCAGACCACTGCTCCACAGTGTGGCTCACACTGTAGGCATTTGACTGAGATCAAGCCCAAGTTGTATACAGTGTTGAACAGCCACTAGGTAATTCCTCAAGGATAACAACGGAGAATTACATCCTGGATCTTCAGGCAAGTTAGCACTTCTTGTTTGCCATGTTGCAGCCTTTATTTCAGTCTCACTGCTCTCATATCCAAGATGGAAGTTAAGGCAGTGTTTATATCTACTTGTAATTTACCTTACTATACCTCATTCAGCACCACTAGAGATTAGCTGGAGACTTTCTAGTTGCATTTAAAATGTATGCTATCAAAAATTAAAAGAAAGCTTTCTCACCCCAAGTATACTTCATGGAATTCTGTAACAACATGGGTGACAATATAAACGACAAAACAAAAATGCAAGACTTGTTCTTTTCTGTTTGACTTCATTATCTTTCACTTTTCCTAGGATCTGTTGTTTTCAGATTTTCTCTGCTCCAGAGTTGCTCTTAAAGCCCTGATCTGGAATGCTTGTTTTCACTGGTTCCACTCCAGAATATCCCTCTTTGTGGAAGCAAATTATTTACATCTGCAAGCATGACCCTAGTACAGTTTAAGCTGACCAAAAGCTATCCATAGCACTCTCTATATATAAGTGTGTAAGAAACGGCTCATAATATACAAGTTCATCATACACCTTCAACTCCAAACCACGACACACATCTCCAGAAATTACCCCAAAGCTGCTGCACCCTGTAATGGGGTTGAGTAATACAAGGAAAAGGTCTCTAATGAGTCCTAAACTCACTAAGTGGACATAAGGTAGTCTTTTTTTTTTTTGAGGTTGCTTCTTTGTTTTTTAATCATCAGCATGTTAGACTACAGTACAGTTGTAGAAGCAGCAGCATCATCCTGTTAAGGATGTACTTAATACCGTAGCTTCGATTCTTCCTTTGGCAGGAACTCTACTAGAAAGCTCACTCACTTCCTTATGTCCTGAAGCAACTTAAATATTAATAATGTATTTAGCTCTCTGAAAACAGATATAAGAACCAGCATGTGAGGATGAGTAAATACAAACCAAATGTGTAATTATACGGGTAATATACTTTAATAAAATAGATGAGTAATGGCCAGGACATCCACTTAGAAGAAATCTGTCTTTAGATGTAAGGAATATCTTTTTTTTTTTCTTTTTAACTCAAAAGTAAATAAACAAACAAGCAATTTTAAGAAAACATACACATGCTCTTTTCACTGCCATCAACATGAAACCAGAAAAGTGTGCTTGGACATACAAAGCTTTTCAGAACACATGTTAAACTTAAAATCACATCTGGATCTTTCTGTGCCATTCTGCTATTAGTGTGAACCACCATTTTTGGGTGAATAGCAAGACTGACACAAGTACATTATGTTGCATTCATGAAAATTACAACATTCCTCTCACAATTAAAAAAAAAAAATGTAAAAAAGAAAAAAAAAATCAACAACTGTAAAACTAGAGCCAAGCACCCTGGCACTAAAACACACAAGGCGGATAGCAAATCAGATGCTATGTCCTGAACGTGCACTGTCAAGACATCGCTGAACGAGGGTTGCATGCTTATCCGACTGGAAATCAACACACAATGGATGTCAAACTAAGTGGAGCAACTCCCACAGTCCCATTTCAGCCATCTTGGAGCAACAAATACCATCAAAACTCTGACAATTATGAACATCCCAAATATGGATGGATGAGTGTTATTAATATGGCCTCTTCATAAACATGATGCTCCTGATTAGTATGGGAACCTCCTCTCAGACAATGATCTAATCTAATTAGTAAGTGTCCTGGGTTAAGCTGTAGCAGTCATTTTTCCCTCCAGTAGCTGGTACAGTGCTGTGTTTTCGACTTTAGTCTGGGAACAGTGCTGATAACACACCAATGTTTTCGGTTGTTGCTAAGTAATGTTTACTCCGATCAAGGACTTTCTCAGTCTCATGCTCTGCCAGGGAAGAGGGGCAGGGGAAACTGGGAGGAAAGAGACAGGACACCTGACCCAAACTAGCCAAAGGGGTATTCCATACCACAGCACGTCATGCCCAGTATATAAACTGGGGGGAGTTACCTGGAAGGCCAGATCACTGCTCGGGTCGGGCTGGGTATTGGTCAGCAGGTGGTGAGCAATTGTATACTCTCCCCTTGTTATTTCCCTTATCATTATTATTACTGGTGGTAGCAGTAGAAGGTTTGTATTATACCTTAGCTACCAGACTGTTCTTATCTCAACCCATGGGAGTTACATTCTTTCAATTCTCCTCCCCATCCTTCTGGGAGCTGGGTGGGAAGAAGGGGAGAGAGTGAGAGAGCGGCTGCATGGGTCTGAGTTACTGGCTGGGCTTAAACCACGACAATAAGTATGAGTGTAAGCATCAGGACAAATTTCCTACAGTCTCACAGCTTATTCACTGTAATGTCAAAGAAGAGATGTGAGCTGTGACTGAGGATTCTGCTGCAGTAAAGATCTTTATAAAGGCTGAGAATCCTCTGGTGTCTTTATATACTCCAGATGCAGCCTTTTTGGTTTTTTTCTCCACTATCCATCTACCTATTTTCAGGAATCTTGGAATTTCTGTTTTCCTCTCATATATAACGGAAATGAGGCAATGAGTTCAAAGAGAAGGCTGAGGCATAAACAGAGTGGTTGCATAATGTTTCGACAGCAAACCAGGAAACCATACTAAAATTTTTATACTACTTAAGTTAAAATTTGCTATGTTTGCTCTTCATTCAAATTAATTTACCTTTCAGAATTTCAATATTGTTATCTTCCACTGTGCAGAGCAGCAAAATAGCACTATTTTTCCCATTTGTGAAATATTTCTCTTTATTTTCATATGGATTAATAGAAGTTGAATTAAGGACGAGGAGCAAATTTTATTTCCATTCTGGCATAACAAAGCCATTCATTTAAAAATACCTTCCTGTTTTAATAATGTATTGCTTCTTTAAAAGACTAAATCTAATAAATGTAATATTTTAAATCATCAGGAGATATGGTTGGGGGAAAAAAAAAAATCAAAATCTCTCTTAAATTCCAATTACTGAACACATGAGAAAATAGTTGCCCTCCCAATATTCTGCTGTAATGGAATGGACAATGTGGCTGTTTGGAGACATTTATAAAGAGCAGATCGCACAGCTTTTTCTATTCAGAAAGTATCAGATGGTTTTGCTTTCATTTTAAGAAGGTCTGAAGACATGCATTTTGATGATAAAATGGATACTGCTTGTTTTGCATGCATTTCCTCAGTTCTGCCTCCCAAGGCAAGAGCAAGTTACAAAATAAAATTCTACATCAGAATGATCTGTGCATGCTTGAGATACAAACAGTTGATCAGAAAAGCCTTTCTACATTACACTGACTTCATTACTACACTGCCAATAAATAATCGGTCAAGAGAAACTGAT
The DNA here is from genome assembly GCF_004027225.2 of Strigops habroptila. Classification (NCBI taxonomy): domain Eukaryota; kingdom Metazoa; phylum Chordata; class Aves; order Psittaciformes; family Psittacidae; genus Strigops; species Strigops habroptila. Next base: position 36,462,336 of record NC_044281.2, read on the forward strand.
TTTCCAAGGTTATTTTACCAATTAGAATACGCCTTCCAAGAGTAGTGCTCAATAGAAGGAAATTTCAGGACACCACTTCCATATTATTCTCTTATAAGCACTACACTTCAGTGTTGAGTAAGTGTTGCTGTAGAAGCAAAACACAGTAATAACTCATCAGAATGAAACAATCTAGCAATGTTTTTTTTTCCCTCATAGGTTCAAAGAAATTTTACTCCAATGGAGTCCTAGTCCATTTACGTAGTCCAAATACTAATTTAAAATAGGCATCTGCTTTTCTAATAGTCCACCTTCCAACTTTCCCAAAACAATTTTCAAACTTTATCACAGACACAATATAGATTTCTCAAACTCTGTTGTACTTCAGACAACTTCATGCATTCCATGTTAACACATGCTACAAAACACCTTTGTATCACAGATCTCCCCAAGCTTTACGCATACAAATAACTTCATCTGGAATTTATCTCAAAATTCTACCATTTTTTATTTTTACAAAAAATTAGTATATAATAACTTTCATACTATGTATGTTAAACCAAACCAGAAAAAAAATCCATCTGAAAGTCTTACTCATTCAAAATAACCCCTATTTCTTTCACTCCCTCTCTCCTTATATCTGGGTTATGCAAACAGTTTGTATAAAGCTTAGGACCAAGTGAGTCCAGATAAATATGACTTCATCACTATTTTCTCCTGGTTTGTGTAACTGACAGCTTGCTGCTTATATTCTCTCTCGTCTTATCAGGGATACAAACATCACTGTTGCCTAAGGCAGCTTTTCCCAACTTTAGCAATTTTTTCCTTAACTTTTTTTCTTAATTCACAATAAAAAGAAGTTTTTATCCTCCCTTCCCAGGTCTGTCCACCCACCTGCACATGCACAGTTTTTGCCCTCTCCCAGGCAGGAGTTTTGGGATGGCAACCTATTCCCTCTTGGTGCTTTCTCTCTCTCTGTTTTTTTTTTTTTTTTTTAACTTTGTTCTTCTCTCGAGTGTGGTAGGCAGGGGTGATTTTCCTTTGCTATTAGAACCCATGACTCTTAAAAAGACAGTGGCTGAGCAGCAGAGAGGAAGGCTGCATGTTTATTTGCCCTGCCACCACTTCAGGGTGAAGATCTGCTCCTACTATACTCTGAATTATGCAGACACTCTGGAAGAAATGGAAATGATCCTCTCTCAAATCCACCAAGCATACTTTGCTCATGGAGACCCTTGTAGAATACTCAGTAGGACAGGAAACAGTGAAAGACAAGGTGCCTGCAACAAAAACAAAACTAGGAAATTCCTGAGAAGTAGAAATTCCCAAAGGAGCTGACCCATACCTAAGTCTTAGATGTGACAGCAAAGAAAAGTTTTCCATGCATGTAAAGACAACACGGAAGAGTATTGCTGACAGGAATCTGCTGAGAGGTACTGAACTAGAAATAAGACCGAAAATAAGGCTCTACATTGCAAAGAAGCAAAGATTGGATTTGTTTCCAAACTTTTTCATTTAAGTATGTTTTCAACCCAGGAATTGTGTTTTTCTCTTGGAAATACAGCCACTATATTCCATTGGTTTTCTTGTGCTCTGGTAAAACAGGTTCGGGAGCCTTCATGCTTCATCACTTCAAAGAAATTCCGGAACAGTAGTACCTGAAGCTGGCCAATTAGAGTCCCTTCAAAGCCATATTTCCAGTAGGCAAGAAAAGGATAATGCTCTTTTTTTCAGTGATGCCCATGCTAAGACCAAAACCAGATATTATATAAACAGAAGTGCAGTCACTGGGGAGTCTGTTCCTTCAGAATGGTTTGTTAGAAGAGTCATTAAGAATATGACTGTTTCAAGAGAAGCCCTAGGGGTTGGTAAAGCTATGAGTCATTAGGGAGTTACAAGGCAGCAGTCAAGAAGCCACACTATACCAAGAACAAAAGTGGATCCAGGTTGCACTCAAAAGGATATTCACTTTGAAAAGCCCAAACATAATTCTTTAGAAGCTGCTTTTTCTCTGTCATTTATGGCACATTACAGACTGCCACAGAATTTGCGAAGTTCAATGATAAACACTGTAGCCCTGAATACAAACAACTGCATCCCATGTACCACATACTGACCTCAGATTAGTAGCAAGAATCCATTTCTGCTGGTTGATGAGAAAATGAGTATGAACCAAAGGAGATGCCAAATCCTCTCCCAAAGACTCCTGTCATCTTCTCATACTCCTTATTTTCAGAGATGTCTCACCATGGGAATGACCCATGCCCACCAAAAGAAAGGGGGGAAGAAAGTAGAACTTAATCTGGCTACTGCCATAAAAGACAATAAAAAATGTTTCTATAAATACACTCAAAACAAAAAGAGGACGAAAGAGAATGTACACCCTTTACTGGATGTCGCAGGAAACATAGTGACAAAGGATAGGGAAAAGGCTGAGGTACTTAGTGCATTCTTTGCCTCAGTCTTTAATAGTAAGACCAGTTGTTTTGGGGTACCCAGCCCCCCATAATCCAAGGGGTTAGTGACCCGCTACACCACTTAAACACACACAAGTCTATAAGGCTGGATGGGATCCACCCAAGGGTACTGTGGAAGCTAGCAAAAGTGCTCACTGGCCCACTTTCAATCAATTATTTCTCAGCAATCCTGGCTAACTGGGGAGGCCCCAGTTGACTGGAAGTTAGCCAGTGTGATGCCCTTCTACAAGAAGGGCCAGAAGGAGGATCCAGGGAACTACAGGCCTGTCAGTCTGACCTCGGTGCCAGGAAAGGTTATGGAGCAGATCATCTTGAGTGCCATCAGGCGACACGTAGAGGACAATCAGGTGACCAGGCTCAGTCAGCATAGGTTTATGAAAGGCAGGTCCTGCTTGACCAACCTGATCTTCTATGACAAGGTGACCCACTTAGTGGGCGATGGAAAGGCTGTAGATATTGTCTACCTAGACTTTACTAAAGCCTTTGACACTGTTTCCCACAGCATTCTCCTGGAGAACCTGGCTGCTCATTGCCCGAATGGGTGTACTCCTCACTGGGTAAAAACTTGGCTGAATGGTTGAGCCCAAAGAGTGGTGGTGAATGTGTTCCCCAGGGCTCAGTACTGTGGTCAGTTCTGTTTAATATCCTTACCAATGATCTGGACAAGGGGATCAAGTGTACCCTCAGTAAGTTTGTAAACGATAAGTTGGGCAGGAGCGTCAATCTGCTTGAAGGTAGGAAGACTCTCCAGAGGAATCTGGACAGGCTGGATCATTGACGAGGGGCTGTGGCCAGCGGTATGAGGTTCAACAAGGCTCTGGTGCCGGGTCCTACACTTAGGTCACAACAACCCAAATCAAGACTATGGGCTTGAGGAAGAGTGGCTGGAATGCTGCCTGGCAGAAAAGGACCTGGTGGTGGTGGTCAACATCCAGCTGAATATGAGCCAGCAGCACACTCAGGTGGCCAAGGCAGCCAATAGCACCCTGGCTTGTATAAAAAATTGTGCAGCCAACAGGACTAAGGACGTGATTGTCCCCCTGTAGTTGGCACTGATGAGGCCCCACCTGGAACACTGTGTTCAGTTTTGGGCCCACTGCTGCAAGAAAAACACTGAGGTGCTGGAGCATGTCTAAAGGAGGACAATGAAGCTGGCGAAGGGTCTCGAGCACAAGTCCTGTGAGGAGCAGCTGAGGGAACTGGGGTTGTTATGCCTGGAGAAAAGGAGGTTCAGGGGAGACGTTATTGCTCTCTACAACTACCTGAAAGGATGTTGTAGTGAGGTGAGTGTCAATCTCTTCCCCCAACTAACAAACAATAGGACAAGTGGAAATGGCCTCAAGTTGCACTAGGAAAGGTTTAGTTGGGGCATTAGGAAAAATTTCTTTACTGAAAGGGTGATCAGGTACTGGAACAGGCTGTCCAGGGAAGCGGTAGAGTCGCTATTGCTGGAGGTATTTAAAAGACATGTAGATGTGGTGATTAGGGACATGGTTTGGTGGTGGACTTGGCAGTGCTAGGTTTATGGTTGGACTCGATCTTTTAAAAGTCTTCTCCAAATGATTCTGTGATTCTGATAATTTCAGTTTCACAACCTGACCCTGTGACCTCAGGGTAGCCTACATTCTTCTTTTCCCCTTTTCCATTTTTTAACATTTTACTGCATGATACCACAACACTAGAACAGTCAGAAAGTAATGCGGGGAGCAAGTTAAATTCTAGTTTAAGTAGAGTTATGCAAGTCAAACCAAATAGCTAAACCTGAAGCGTAGGAAAGCCTGAGATGACTTACCTCTCTTCTTTTATGTAACTATACTGTTTTTCTCCTGATCAGAACATTTTTAATGCTGATGAATACTCTGCAGGGAAGGGAAGAACAGACAGCACTATGCCCACAGGGCCCAAGTTCACAAGTTGCTGCTTACCTGTAGCCATTCTAATTTTTTTTCCTGGCAAGAGTTTTAAATAACTGTAAGCAAGCATTTTACAAAGATCACACTGTCTGAGGCGTTCATGAAAAGTATGAAGACGTAAACATAAAACAGTAAATCTACAAGCATGACACGAAGGGAAAAAAGGCAGACAAAACATGTTGGCTCAGCATGGTCTGAAATAGTTTAGAGAAAGACAGACTGCTAATGTGCTTTTGAATGAAATTCTCAGAACTTGCCACCTTCTTGATATCCTATTCTGATCAATAAATTTCAGCAATTCCATTAGGTTTTTAATTCACTTAATTAAATAATATTGAGCATTACTAACCATAATGAATGAGGCTGGTAATACAGGTCTGAATCACAGTGCAATAAATGCAATAGCCCTTTGTTTGACTACATTTTTCACAACTTGCTTTTTTATTAGATACTTCAATCTCTAAACTAAGTACAGAAACTCAGATATAGACAGCTATTTATTTAAACTCTTCCCCGTTTAAAAAAATTTAAGTTGTTTCAAGAAGGAACACCCTTCTTATCAGTGTGATGTACTTGTTTTTCTTAGTCAACTCTAAAACGAGCTTGCTGTTTGCACAATACCATCATAAACCAGCCAAAATTCTCTCTATTTTACTAGTGAAATTTCAGAAAGATCTAACCTAATCTTCACAAAGGTATGGTTTTGGACATTTGGAGCTAAATTCCTGCCAAGTTTATGAAATTCTTCCAAAGAGACTGACCTGTTATTTCTAGTTTAAAACTTGCATTTCAGTCTTTTTGTGACAAAAATGTTTGTATTTTCAGCATTTTACTCTTTTAGATGAAGATTTTATTACATAGAAGTCAAAACCAGTCCAAAGTCTAAGTAAAATATACAGAAAACAACACTCTTATAAACTATATAAACCGGAAGGGGGTAGCTGATGTTCCTCTATTTTCCTAGATGTACTTGGAATGGCAGATGTGATAGGTAACACTAGACAAGACTTTACAGGACAGCTAAGTCATATTGTCATTGTTTGCTTTCTATTTTTATTCACAGATTACAGAGGAAATTAAAGTTTAATGATCCAGACTGCATTCTATGAGTGGAAGTATGGTTTCAAATGTTTTGAATGTCAGTGCTGGAATTAACCACCTTTACTGAGAGAGCAAGACTAAAAACCTTCATCAGTCTTTGACAAATGGGTTTGAAAGATATATAAATAGATCATTCTACATTAAATATTTCCGTATTGATTAAGAACTGATTAGTACTCTACAGAGTTCTTTGATGATGCTGGACAACTTTGTTACATTTCATACATAATACCAGAAAAAAAAAATCCTTGGTTAGAATTTTCACTTCATTTACACCACTAGTACTCCTTTTTCTTCCCCCTCCCTTTTTTTTTTATTTTAAAAATTAATTTTGGCTCAGTCTTTTAAACGTCTTCATTTTATCTTATGAGAATTATAGAGATTCGAGTTATGGAAATAAAGGCCAATGAAATTTCTCATCTCTTAAATGATTAATAAAGCTGTAACATCCACGTCTTTGTGAAGAGGATAATATGCTAGATGTATTAAACTTTTAGAACAGGTTCAAAGAAAAACTGCTAATGACTTCTAAAAAGAGTTGATCTTTAGGCATATGAACATGCAAACATTAAGACTATTAAAGCTGATAGAGCAAAGACAAGGTCTATTTCCTACGCTGCATCCGGTGTATGAATACAGTCTTTTTGTTGGAGCAATTCCACATTGAAGAAAAACGGAATTCCTAAGGGAGTTCTGAAGTATTATTAAAGTTAAGGACTTCAAAAAGAGCAAAATTAAGACTCATTACAATACTTAATTGCATTTAAATCTGGCTCAGTTAGGCATGACCAAATGTTGTTATAAATTGAAGGACGTTCAGGAGCATATGTTGAAAGTACTTTGTCTTGTAAGTCAATTTCCTAATTAGCTATCAATATAAAAAGATACCGTTACAGCCAATACCACTGATAGCCACGGCAGAGACTAAATAAATATGGGAAGTGTACCACCTTCCTCCAGGGACTAGGGTGAGTCTTTTTGCATAGACATTTTGGAGAGTGTTACGCCTCACTAATTTATTCTAAGAGTTAATTAAAGAATTCAGTTGTCACTCCTATTCAGAGAACTAAATTAAAGTATGAAGAATAAGAAAACGTAATTGCACTCTTTGCAGTGTTGGAGTTTTTCCTGAATGATGCTTTTTATTCTTTTATGATCTTCAGCTACTGTTTGTTTTCATTTTCAAATGGAAAATATGAAGTGCATTATACAGTTGTTTAGAAACACTGAAACTCTAGGAATGAAAACTACCCATTTTTATGTCTCTCATGTAAAACATACTGAAAACATTTTAGAAGGGTGCATCTAGGATTATGAAAATGCATATGCAAAAATGTAATAGGCTACCAATGAAAAAGATCATAATTTAAGAAATTTTCCACCAGTGGTGCAAAACACATAGTCCACTCCTCTTACAGCTGACAAATCTCATACATATGTAACAACATAGAAGTTTCTGCAAGCCAGAGCTCATTTAGCTTGTACTGCATCTCCAACAATTGTCAACATTTGATGTTTCAAACACAGCACTGAAACCCACACAACATTGTTTTATTATAAAACATCATTACTACTCTGATTGGGAGCTAGATTTTCATTCCTCTGTCCTCACTGAACTGAACTTGCTTCAAAATGTTCTCCTTTCAGTGAGCAGGTTCTCTTGTGGCATGAGGCATTATTAGAGGTGGCACTGATTATTCACCTCTGCCCTGAAACATTAAATCAGTCAATAGAACTTAGAATTTTTATCAGTCTGTCACACATTACTGAAGATGTTAGAAGGAAAAAAAAAACCCAACAAAACAAAAATAAAACTATTTCTTGCTCTTCCCAGCAAAGACACAGATTGAATCGAGTAAGCAGCCAGAGAAGAAACCTCAACAAACGCATTTCTGTGGTCAGACACACGATGCTTGCAAGATTAAAATCACATTGTTCAACAAAGGAAGGAAGCTTGCTTACATGGGACACTATGGCTGACATTAAAGAAACTTGAATTTATGTAGACAGGAAAGTATTTTGATGTTGAACAACAGAAGTGTGGACATTTTGCCTAATTCAGCAATAGCGGCAAAACCACTGGTTAGTTTTATATGAGAAAAGAAGAATTAAGCCGTCCCTTCTGTATAAAGAGAGCCAGGTGGAAAAAAAGATGGCTCAAAACACAACATTTACAATATGCTTCCAAAACACATTATTCCTTTGACTGAAAAAAAATAAGTGGCTTTTAGAGAATATTTTCTACTGCACAATTTTTAAAGCTTTGACAGCATTAGGGCTTTCTAGTCTTCTGTCTGCAGTGTACAAACATATAGCCGGATCTGGGGGGTTGATGGAGTCCTCTCTCACACATCTTCTCCCCCGCCTTCTAGTTGATCTCTCTCAAAAATTACCTGAATACAGAGATAGATCCTTACCTACTCAGTTCTTTCCCTTGTAAATATCCACATAAAATTCCACTTTCAAGATTCTCTACAAATAAATTATTCCCTACTACTGCCACAAACATCAAGAAGGTTTCATGCATGAAAAGCTATACAGAAATTCAAGTAAGAAAATAGGAAATAAGAAATCAAAGGAATTTAAAAGATAACTGTACGGATAACCATCTGTTTGCCCAGATCACATATGTTGAGTTAGAAGACTTTTTTTTTTTTTTTTTGCTATGTTCTACAAATCTCCTCTAGAATTTATACTTCTACCAATTGCCAAAGTGTTATGTGCATGAGATCTGCAATCCCCAGCCACAAAAAAAAAAGAATTTTCAATGCAGAAAGAACGGTGAACAGACACTTCTCTGGCTAAAGGGAGTCCGAGTTAAGTCAAATTCTACTCACCACAGTTAAATGTTCCAGTAAGTATGCCACATCAACCATGTCTGCCAGAACTAGAAGCCTTGTGACAGCTGTAAGCAGAGATCGTGCTGCTTGGACAACAGCTTGCCTCTTAGGCAGATAGCAGGGATCACTGGTAAATGCCTCTGCTGATACCTTTAAGGCTTGACCTGCAAAATAAAGACATAAATTCCCTTAGACTATATCACAATGCCCAGGATGCCATGCCTTGAAATGAAGGTCAATTATTACAGATCACACAGAATGTTCTACATTTTGAATTATGTTCCCTTCCTGCTCTTCTGAATCATTTAATTCTGAAATAATTCCTTTGGCAATCACACTGTTGCTCTTCACTGTACACAATGAGGCCAGGAATGCTTTGTTAAACCTTGCTATTAAATAATTCCTGGTTACAGAAGGGAATCAAATATCGTTCTTATAAATGTAAGCTAATGGAATGAAAATCTCATGCACTTGAACATAGGGCTGACATAAAATTTGTGAAATCCATGCAGTGGAGCTAGTGACTGTGCCAGTAGACAACAATATACTGCTCTGAAACATGAAGTTCTGCAAATGAAATTTAAGAGCGAGAACAATGACAAACACCCAAGTTTCCTTTCAGCAGTCTGTCACCTAGACTGAGAAAAAAAATGCCATTAGACATTTCTAAACGCATTTTGAAGTCTATTATCACCTGAAGAGCTTTGCTAGTGACGGCAAAACCTTGAGAGAAATCACTCTATGCAGAACAGCACTGGAAAAGTCTTGTTTTCAGCACAAACTGATGAAACAAAATGCTTGACCCATTAAACTCTCTGTATCAGCTTGGAAACCAAAGATAGATCAAAACTCACAAAAATTAATAGTTTCAGCTGTGCTAAAATTAGGAAACATCATCGTATGTATTTTTTACAAATCATGCACTAATCAGTAATTACTGCAAATTTATAGATATACATACAAAGATAAGGGATTTCCTGTAATTACATAGATATAGACTTTCATTTGCTCCCTCATGAGAATTGAATGAGAACTATTCAACTGCACCGGTTTGCCAGACTGGTTCTATGTGTGACTTCATTTCTCAAGACCCAGAGATAAAACAAGGTTTACTGCTCTTAATAGAAACTGCATTTGACACAAATACTGAGCAAAGGCTACAGAAATAAACCTACTAATTACTTCAGAGTCCCTATACGAGCATCTGAGATAATACTGGCCGGATTATCAGAGCACTGGATACTTCCAACCTGCTGAAACTCACCAGTTTTCCAGTAACACCCATCTTTAATAGTGCTGTTTGGTTTTCTCTTGGATTTGTTAAAGTCTTTATGCAAATCATGTATCTTAAGTACATGTTTAGCAAACTCCATAAATAAATAAAAATCACACCAAACTGAGATCAGGTTCTAGCACCTGCTACATCACAAACCAGTGAAAATAAAAACTACCAATTTCTTGTGCTTGGGCCAGCAAGTTAGAACTTTTCTCTAGTAGTTGGTGAGATAATGCACCATAGCTGAGCATATCACAACAAATACAACTACAGGAAATTAAAAAAATATCAAATATTAATCAGAATGACCAATGTTTGAGGTTTTTTATTTCCTTATCTGCAATGGACAGAAACACCTCTCCAGGTGAGTACCCTTTTCAGTACTAGAAGTTTCAAATCATTTGAGTCCAGTGAGAGAGTAAATCCTGCTGACATGCATACATACCTTTAGATGTAATTTTGAAGGTGACTACTACAAATGTTAATAAATTAATAGCAATTTGGGAAGCTTTAGTATGATTTTAAGATACTAACGCTGGAATGTCCTCGTGCCTTAATAAGGACATAGGAAATATAATGCATACATACTATCATAAGCTGCCTACTGAATGCATTAGCCAATAATCAACTACTTTTTATTTTTTAAGTTCTGTAGATCCTGCTAGCAGAGTCTCTTTGCACACAGTAAAAGGGATCCAAACAAAACTGGCCAGTAAAGCAGAGTACAGAGTTGAAAGTAGCTGATTGGGAGTGGAAGGAGTTGAAGTACTCAGTTGTGAGAAGCCCAGACAGGAGTGAATGGTGAGCCCAGAGAACTGCATGTTCTCAGGCCCTACATGCAATTATTTGCCCAGGTCTCTGCTATTGTGCCTTCCGGAAGACAACGACCATGTGGATTTAGGTGTCCTTCAAGCACCTGAGAAACTTCAAAACCTCAAATAGTCCTAAATCCTGAAAAGAGTACCATTTCAACACAGCTATCTTCTGGGTACTTGAGCCACAAAGACAGTTAAGGAACTAGAGCACCTCCCATATGGGGAAAGGCCAGAAGAGCTGGGGACTGTTCAGGCTGGAAAAGAGAAAGCTCAGAGGGATCTTATCAGTAAACACCCGAAGGGAGGGTGCAAAGAAGATCCAGACAGACTGTTCTCAGTGGTGCCCAGGACAGGGCAAGAAGCAATGGGCACAAACTGACAGACAGGAGGTTCTGGCTGAACATCAGAAAAATATTTTTTCCACTGTAAGAGTGACTTAGCAGTGGCACAGGCTGACCAGGAAGGTTGTAGAGTCTCCATCCTTGGTGATATGCAAAAGCTGACTGGACATGAGTTAGGGCAGACTGCTGACCCTGCCTGAGATCGGCAATTGGACCAGCTGACCTTCAGAGACCCCTTTCAATCTCAATAATTCTGTGATCGAGTGTGTGAGCAAAGACAAGCCAGAAGGATCTGAATATGAACAACCCCTTAGAAATAAGTTGGACATAAGCTGCGACGGCTGGATGAGCAACTATAAAATCACGACCCTAAAATAGAGCTATGAGATGCAGCCTAGGCAGATAGGAGCTATGAGTACAATCAGCAGAAAATTACAGCTCCGACAACAACATGATGTTAGAGATGTCTTAAAATGGAGTACACAGCACAAGTTTGATGCAATTTTTATCCATTTTATTGTAATTCTCATCAAGTGGATATTCTTCCATAATTACATGTCACAAACAGTGTAACATGAAAAACAGTGCCCTTGTAGTGGCACACAAAGAGGGAAGCAGAAAGATGGGAGGATTCATAGTATTTCAATTATTTTAGACATTCAAATGAGATGTAATTCAAAGAATCAAAGTCAGGATATATCATAACCACATAATTATTAGAAGGCAGATACTTCCAAGATTCTATTCAGAACACACAGATGGATGACTCCCAAAGTAAATGGAGTTACTACCATTAGCTGATAAGCTACTGACAGCTACTGCTACTGCCAAATACCCACTAATTACACACACACATGCACAAAAGAAAAAAAAATAAAAAAAGAAAGAAAGAAAACCTATGCTCGGGCATAGGGAAAGATACAAACACAGTTCCAGCCACAGGTAATTTTTAAAAAAGTTAGAGGATCCATGCACTATATCCAGCACCAAAAATATCCAAAAACTGTCATGGCAATTCCTTTAAAAACAAGTCAACTGTAAGCCTGTTGGTAAATTTGCTGTTGGTAAATAACTGACAAAAGGCACACACTTCTGCTGGGCTGCTAGCCAATGGCTGGCAATCTGTCTATACAGACACTTGCAGGAATACCACTAACTGCAGTGAGTGAGCACCCTTTAGAGAGAGTGTTCAACATCACACTGACAACAGCTATGTGTTCTTTATTGGTTTAGGCAAGATCATCAAAATTATGCTTTCTTCTTTTATTTCTTTTAATAGATGTTCTTTCTTCTACTAAACCCCATCTAAGGATCACATTTCTATTTGTTTTTACATCTGGTTTTCTCCTCTCATTTTTTATTTTTAACTGCAGCAATGTGAAATCCACACGGAACGCAATGAATTTATGCCATTCGTGTATCCTCCCACAAGGAGGTATTGTTGCCAAGAAAGTCCACTCCTGTGAACTGCACCCTTAGAGACTGGTGGATTCACAGTTCCAGAGAAATAATTGAAAAAGGGAGCTCATTGACTACGGGAGGGACGGACATTACAGAGTCAGTAAAAAGAGAGGATTTCAAACGTCCTAGTCTCAAACTTGGGAGAAAAAGCAGGGGGGGGTGTGGGAGGGTGTGGAATCTCAACAGTCTATATCAATAATAGAAAACTTACAAACTGATTTACGCTACTATTTGCAAACTCAATTTCCATAGGCATGAACTAACACATAAGCAGAATCACCACCAGAAAAGGTCGGGAGTCAATGTCACATTAGAACGCGAAACAACCTACCCTTGCTAAAAACCAAGAGATTAAACAATACTAGTAACTAGTATAATTATCTGTTCTGCTCCCACAAACACTATCTCCATCTGCTACAGCAAATAAAGGATTCTGCTTCAGCCAGCCAGCTGTAAGTGACACTGTAAGTGTCAGGGCAAAGCAGATTGATTCCTTCTGCATGTTCCTAATATTCAACATCATGACAACTCAGATTCTCACAAGAGCTTTCTGTAGATATTAAAGGACATTTTTCTCCTGCCACACAATCTCTTACCCACCCAGATACCACCGTATTCTGTTGCATTGCAATTATTTCAGAACTGCATTCCAGGAAGTTCCACTTCCATATGTCATACAGTTCTTCCTAACGTGTAATCAGAGCCACCACACACCACCTTCATACCTTACACCCACATCTTCATTCCCCCTTTCCCACTCAGGAACACCTGATCCAGTGATGGTGATGTCAGAGGCTTTTTTACAAGGGATCTGTTCTTGGTTTGATTAAAAGGGTGTACAGGACAGGTTATTTTGAGCCACTTGACTATCTAAATTCTCTCTCCCAAAATGAAAGTCCCTTAGATGCAGACCATACGCATGTACCTCTTAATGCAGGATGAGAAAGCTAAGCTTATTTTTAAGACTTTTTGGGGGGACAAATAACAATATATTATAATACAAGAGATCACTATCCCCTTCCTGTAGTAAATATCCTTACAGTACGCTCCCCATCTTGCCAGTGAATGGTAGTTTCTTCCATGCCATCAAAGTCTTGTCTCCCCTGTTTAATGCCAAGAGACATTAAATATGGACATTTGAAATATCTTTTTTTTTTTCTAATTTCCTTTTAAAGAGTAACTGAAGGCTCAAAATGTAACTCCAACAAGTAACTTGCTTTGAATTAACTGTTATATGTGATGAAAGGCTTATCTAGGAACGCACTTGAGCCTGATAACGGCTAAACACATGGAACATTGACATTGCAATAGATAGAAACAACTCAGACAACAACTGTTGTGATTCTGACCATATATAGTCAGTAAGCAATGGCAATAAATACCAAACACTTTAGCTATGCCTGCACAACTGTTTGAAATCTATAAGCAACCACACCTTGACATAAATGCAAAAAATCACTACCCTATGTATAATGCTTAGACTTTAATGCATATTCCTAAGAGAACATTTCCCTACACAAACTACATTGTTTGTCTTAAAATTGATTAAATATCAGAACTGGGACATCAGTTATAGGCTGACATTTAGTGTCAGAAGCATTCATGTTTGAACAATGCTTAGAATCATAGAATCATAGAATAGTTAGGGTTGGAAAGGACCTTAAGATCATCTAGTTCCAACCTCCCTGCCACCTCACACTATACCATGTCACCCAAGACTTCATCCGACCTGGGCTTGAACACTGCCAGGGATGGAGCATTCACAACTTCCTTGGGCCTTGCTGCTTACTTCTTTGTACAGATGTCAGCTATTTTATCATTAATTCACAGCACATTATGAGTCAGAAGGCAATTTTTGAAATCCGGCAGTGAGAATTTTTCATAATACTTGTATTTGGGTTTATTACGCTATTTTAGAATGAAAATGTGAACATGAGTACCTTCAACAAAGCTTCACCAAACCAGATCAACAGGAAAACACAGCATTTCTAGGTGATGCATACAGTCCACCACCCTGAGGTCTGCCTGGTGACTCAGTCAGTACAGTTCCAGAAGAAGGTGAATCAAGATGTGGATGGAGACAGGCCTTAAAAATTACCTTCCCAAGAGGAAGCTCGAATCAAAATGTGGAGGACATCTATATTAAAATGATCAGCTCCAAGACTATAAATCTTCGATAAAAGTTTGCAGATGTCAAAGGAAGCAGAAACTAGATTTATCCAGGGAAAATGCCTGCCATCCATTACAGCAACACCTTCTTTCAGGTGTCACTAACAGAACTCAATTGAATTTGAGAGACCCAAACTTCATCTACTGACAGTGTTTGGCAAGACTGAACTGTACTCAGCAAAGCCATAGCCATGTCCCCATTTCTGAAGACATTAGATGAGCCACTAATGCACCAGATTAATTAAATGACAAATCTTCTATTTATCTTACCTTCACTGTTCACTTTCGTGGTACTATTTTGCCCCTTTCTTCCCCAAAACATTATTACGAGCAAGATTAGCAGCAGCATCTTGGAAAAAGCCTATCACTTCTCTGAAAGGAACCCCTATTAATGAGCTCCAAAAGTATCAAAGCAGCATTTTCACACTGGCAAATGACATTCAAAAGAAAAACATTCAATATTCATGTTACGGTCTTCAACTCAACAAGCTGAGTGACACAAGCGAAAATGCAAGAACTGGTGAGAGAGTATTTATTCTTTCCAGATGGTGTGCCACTCTGGGAATGATAGCTTGGTTCACATCTGAGTGAAAATACAAGCTGTAGACACATGCAAAAATTCATAACTTATTTAAGAGCATATTAATAAATATAGCTGCTAGTCACCACAGAAGTATGCCCACAGAAGATTAAATACTATATGCTATGACATGCATGGCAGGTGACTGCATACAAGCACAGTCTATGACTTCAAAGAGCTTGAAGTAAATAACATGAGACAATCAACAGCAGCAGAATATGGCTTGAATAACAGGCAATAAAATTACATATAATGTGGCATACCACAAATTTAAAATGATACACAGTTTCAAAAGACTAAAAATATCTGCAAGATTAGCAAACTGCTATTTATTTTACAGTTGTTCACCAACTTCTTAAAATTAACTTGTGCAGTTTGGCAAATTCTTGAAGGAAGATCAGCTGTGAGCACTGGATTTGTCATTGCATAATGGTAGGTGATAACATGGACTTAACTTTCTTTTAAAATGTATGAGGTGTATATAGGCTACTTTATGTATTATTTATTTTTGTAGTTATCTCTGGTCTTCCTGAGAATCAATAAATAAATTGAAAATGTGAAATATTTTTATATTATCTATGTATAAAAATCAATATATAAAAACTATATCAAAACTATATATTTTATTCTTGTCTTGTGTTATCAGCCTGGAATGGATGGATGAACTTTAAGAGTACTCCAAAATGAATGATTTTTTTAAAAGCTTCAGCTGACCAGTGTGACAGATAACAATGACACTTGCTGGTCATAATGCTTTTAATCACAAAGGACCTTAAGGTATCTCAGACACCATACGCATATATCGAACTCTAAAATGCAGCCATTTCTGGATCCAGAGGAAGCCAATAGCTAGTAATCACTACCCTGAACAACAGCAGAGACTCAGAAACTGCCCCTGCTGTGCATGGAAGATGACAAAATTTAAAAAAGAAAAAAAAAAAAAAACAACGCACCAAAAACCCCAACCTGATTAAGTTGCAACTTTAGTAAGAGCAGGGTGATATAAAGACCTGATTTAAGTGGCTAACACACAGTCCTTCAGGAAAGTTGTCACATGGCATAAGAACATACAACATACTGCTCAATAGTGAAAAGGCAACTGAAGCCCACTTTGCCCCTGGATAAAACCAAGCCTGGTTATGAGCTCATTCAATAACATGGCCTGACAATAACTTTATGGTACAGGCCATTGTTCTTTGCTTGTCTGCTCCCACTTATTTGGGAAGGCTTTCATCAGCCCCTCTTAATCTGATTCCAGGCAACCCTTGGGAACCATTTGTTTACAAAATTCACAGAGCACTGATGAAAGGATGTAATTCTCAAATGACCAGGCCCTGAAGCATTACTTTTCTGTCCATTTTTTTCCCTTGAAACCTTCTCATGAATCAATTTTCAAGGTTGATTTCTGCAGGAACATATTTTGAATGTCTGTCATCCGGCTTATTACTATTTGAGTTTGGCCTTCATATTTACTCAGTAGGCCCTGATTATCCATGGGGAGAGTAAAAATCAACAACGCAACAAAGAGTGTGAAATAAAGCAGCTAATACAGTAAGCTCAGTAGATCGTAAAATCTAGTCTTATTCTGAGAGTCTAAGTGGAAATAGGGAGACACATCATGAGGAAATGGAATATGGCAAAACTCACCAAATATGAGCTGCTCTACCATGAAGGGATGACTCTTACAGCAGGTTAAAGAATCCATCTTTCTCCTACTGAAGTCTCAAAACATACATCCAAACAGGAGTATTACACCTTCCCAAATTAAGTCCTTACTATGGCACAAAACAGGGAAGATTTCTGCTTTTAAATTTTTGACTAAAAGGCCTTAAACCCAGATACAGGTAAAAAGTTCTTTTCAAGAAGAGCATTAAAGCATGCATTAACTTAAGCTTGTGCTTAACAGCCACTAACATCAACAAAGTGCATTCTGTCTTACTTGGAATATTTTTCCACAATGGGGTCCAGCTTGCATACTTTACCTCCTTTCAAGTGGTATATGAGAACATACAATTAGACAACTCAAAGTTCAGACATTTGCACATCATAATATACTTCTAATGAATATCCTAGCTCATTTTGATAGCAGTGTTACATGGTTAAACTAATTCCTTGTGGTGCCTAAATTAGTTTTCATATACTTACTCTCTTTTTGGACATCGGCAAGTGCTGCATGAAGTTCCTCTTTAAACACAATTGCTTCCTTGGCAATTTTTTCCCCCTTGTCCAACAGATTCCATGTGGCTTCTTCCACAGAAGCTAACAAGACACGAGCTCTTTTGGAACGGCCCTTTTTCTTACTAGAAGGATTCTGTGGACAGTTCACTAGTGTTGTAACCTACATTTAAAAGAAACAAAAAAGACAATAGAGGTGTAAGGTCAATATAAATTCAACTATTATAGTTCTCAGATTTTAAAAAATCAATTATAGTTAAGAATAAGCAGGGATGTTACCCCCGATTTAGAGAGAGACAGGCAAGCTCAGCATACATACTGAGAATGGGCAAAACTATTGAATTGAATCTGACAGATAATTTTACATAACATGCCTCATCTTTGTATTCTTTCTGTCTGATCAAAGTGAAGTCAATAGAAATCTCACTGTCATATTAACCCTGATGCAAATTCCTGACACTGCTTATTTTAAAATTTCTTCATGATGAAAAAAAATTACTACTGCTATCTAAGGAAGCTTCAGCCAAGGCAGGAATTATAATCAGTGCTGAATCTTTCCATCTCCCAAGCCATCTCAGAAGTAAATACTCCAAATGTGTACAGACACATTTCAAAATGCTTTCTCCTCTTATAAAGGAGGATTGCCGTGGTCAGAACTCAGCACCTCAGAATTCTCAGAGGGCTCTCAACGTCATAATTGTACATCATTTTATCCAGAATGTAGGTTTACTGCAGCTTTGTTCAAATTGTTTTTCAACAATGCACTTCAACATCCATAAAGAACTTCTTTTTATATAGCATCCCACTCCACATTCCTCATCATCTGAGCACAGCCTCCACATTCCAACAGAATGTTTCTAACAGACTATTCTCTAGCGCTTTGCTTGAGCTGTCACGCTAAGGAAAGAATCCTAAAAGATTTTAAAATAAAAGTTTTATACAGGTATTTAAAAATATATTTTATTTTCATTAAGTTCACTGATGTTTTTCAATTCTCTTTCTATTCTGTTCTCTGTGCTAGAACATGGATAGTATAATATTAAGCACAGATTTAGTCTTGGAGCTCAATTAATAGATTTTATATGCATATAATGGCTTCATTTTATTAAATTACATTCTAATTATAGAATGGTTAGGATTGGAAATGACCTTAAGATCACCTAGTTCCAACCCCCCTGCCACGGGCAGGGACACCTCCCACTAGACCATGTCACCCAAAGCCCTATCCAACCTGGCCTCGAACACTGCCAAATCATCAACAATATTGTACAAGCAAAGCAAAAGCTGTGTACAAATTTCTCAGTCCAGCGGCAAACTTAGCTAACAGCTGCAGTACAGCTGGTGGTTTGAGCTGCTCTATGGAAAAGTGCTCCACTCACAGGTAAATGTGTGCTAGCTGTGCCCTAGCTCACCTTTAGATCTTGTTCATAAACCCACACACTTCAGTGCTTTTCATGAATCAGTACTTTTAAAAGTAACTGACAAACACCCTCTGGGAAGCATTTCTATAAACACATCTCTGAAAGACAAAAGCCCTGACCCCTACATCATTCATGTGGAATTGTGGGGGAAAAAGGATCAGCCACCCGACATCGAAGCTTGGGCATGTCACAAGGGAGACAGTAACATAAATAACTCTCGCTCAGATTGTTGAAGAGGGCTTGGGTATCTTTCTGACTGTGGCTCAAAGAATGTAAATGAAATTATTTATTGCACATAAATCAGCCAGCTGGTAGAGAATGCACTGGGGATAATAATCTTAATATCTTTCATTTTTACAAACCCTTTAACATTAGTTCTAGAGCATTTAATGCAGTTTCCATGATCATATTTTTTAAAGTAGTTAAAGAGTATAGGCTGATACTTCCAACATGAAAGACATAAAACACTTTAAAAAAATTAGACATTGCCCCAAAAATATACCAAGTAAAAGGCTTTGTATCTTAACTATTTAATCACCATTCCTAGAAAACGTATTTTATTTCTCAGATTTTTACTGTAGTCTCCTTTATGTGTAAAATACCATTCTGTGTACTGTTCATCCATATTTTTTGGAGGAGGAGGAAAGGAAATAAAACAAATAGAAAAACACGAAAAATTATTCCTGCAGGTGAAAACTCTTGAATGTAACACTCTTCATTTTCAACATTACTGTCAGGAAATCTCAGAGGCAGCTTCTGATCTCAAATACAAGTGAAAATTTGATAGGTCGTTCTTGGCTCTTGGAGATTAAGTAATACAGAACAACTATTCTGAATTCTCTAACAGAATCCCAATAAGGAATGCAAAAACTTTATGCAGATCCTACACAGAAAGAATTGAACTACACAGTAGCTAATATAATGTGCCCCTTTGATCCACTGTCAACACAGCTTGTGCTGTAGTGGCAAAATACCAAGTCAAAATGATATAACTATAGGAAAAAAAAAAAAAAAAAGAAAACCAAACATACCCCATTAATCCTGCTTATGCCCAATAGCATTTCCCAGTTATTAACACCTTCTTACTGCCATATTACAGCAGGTCTCCCAGGGTTCAATCGAAATCATTGCCCAGAGGTTATTTTGCATCTCTGATAGGAACAACAGAGCTGTACTAGAAGCACAAAGCTTTAAGTGATATTTTCAAGCCCATATGCCATCACAGCTGCAAAGCTGAATCATGATGTTGTGGCCTGTTACTCCTCTCATTTATTAGGCTGAAGGGGTGGGACTTTTTTGTCATGATTATCTCAAATACTGAATTCCTAAGGAACTGTTCTTCTTCAACTGCTGCTTCCTAAGCAGCAGTTCTTCCAATGCTATATTCAGTTCCTGCTAGCCCTTATAGACAATCTTTTAATATTGTAGTAGTTAAGAAAACAATGCCTTGGTACCTTGGGTATGTAAAGATTTGATTCACCTTTTCTAGTAATATAAAATTATTTTAAAACATCATAAAGCTTTTTTTGTTTAAAATTTATTTCAGTGTACCTACAATCCTTAGACATTTGAAAAAAAAAAAGACATGAACTCAGGGATCCTATGAGAACAGCAGACCTGTTTCAAACCCCGCCCACTGTTTCAATTCCAAAGTATTGCCCATACAAATAAGTACTGGTTAATCACATTCAGTGTGTATAAAGCAAACTCACCATAACTAAAAGTCATCATATTAAATCATCAAAACTAAAACATCACATAAAACTAAAGCCAACAGCGTAAGTTTTCTGTGCGAGCAGACTTCTGTCAGTGTGGATGACAGGTGAGAGTAAATGACTTTCAACTTGCCCATTTTTCATCAGTGAAGCCAGGGACTCTAAAATACATGGATGTTTCTACATACTTTGTAAAACGTATCTATCTCTTGCAGCCATAAACCTTCCTCAACTCACATGTATGTATAAAATATAAAGATATGGAAGCAAGAGGTTTTGGGGAGAAAAGGCTCTTACAAATACTTGCTTATGTATACATACACACACATAATGCATATAGTAAGTATGTGTGCACAAATAAACATATAGAAAGAGCTTTAGATACAATATCCAAATAACTGGCAAATTCACAGCTTATAAGACTTGCAATGACTGCAAAGGCAGTTATGAAGTGTTTCCTGCATTAACTAATGAAGCGATATGAATCTCATCAAGTCATATCTTTCGAAACTTTTACTTGTAATATAGTTCGCTACAGAAGCAAGTTTATACCTAGCCATAACTGTAATCATTACACAGTATAGCAAAGAAATTGAACAGACTTCAGTCTCTCAGGATGACATAAAACAAGAGGATATTTTCCATTATATTAATTGTTATATATTGTAAATCTAGCAGAAGTATAACAAATATTAGACATCAACTATGCAAATGAAAATGCTTTATAATCTACTGATTGCTTCACACTACTTCTCCATGACAGAGTGCATCTCTTACCTCTAATAAAAACCCAGAATTAATGAACGATTGTTTGTCTGAGCAAGTACTTAATTTACATCAAGGCAGCTGTCAGCTGAATTACGCTAATTTTGACCACCCTCATTTTTAATGTGTCAGATGCACTGTCAGAGAACTTTACCTGAAAGCCTTCCTTTCAAAACTAATGTCCTTAAAGCATCTGGAATAAAATAAAGGTCATAGACAGATGGAGCCCTTTCTGATGAGGGTGCAGTTGGACAGGATCAAAAAAAATTTTCTGCAATATACAGAAAACAGAGTAATACAGCCCCACGAGAATACAGATTATAAGGTTGGTCACAGAATTACACTAATGCAGTTATGCCATTTCCAACATATGAGTTTCTCTTTCTGCAGAGCCCTCCACAGCACTTTCTGCTCAATATGTAAGCTTCCATCCCACAGTTCTGTTATGAAACAAACAAAGCATTGAGGTTGGGAGGGGGAAGAGACAGTCAAAATTGTATTCTCTTTGAACCAAAGCATTTCCATTTTTGACAGACTCAAGCCTTTTAAAGGTGCTTGAGAAGAGCTTAAAAATGCATATAAAAAAATAAATTGTTTTGTTTTGTTTTAGAACTGTATTTCTTTGTTATGTCAGGGGGTTTTGATCCTGCAGAACTCAGGCCAAAATTTACATTTCTTCATCTCCTCTAAAAATACCCACAGTGTTGCAGCTGCATGAGCACAATCGGACGTACTGGTATACAAGAGAAGGTTTCAAAATGCAGTCTATCAAGACCTCTATTCCCAGTATTCTGAAACTAATTTTATAATCCATCCTCTTATGATGCTCCAGCTTGATAATTTCCCACAAACCACTGAACTGTTAACTGAGGTTTTATACACTGTCAATCATACACAAGCAAAAATAAATAAATAAAAGCAGAAAAAAAAAATGCATCAGAGACAGGTGGAAATGAAATAATGATAAAAAGAAAAATGTTACTTTCTGAAGAAAACAGTCTTCCAGAAGGAACAAATGAGTAAGGGAGGAAAAGAAGATTAAGACAAAAATAAGAGAAGAAATCTCAAAGATTATAATGAAAATGGAATGAAAGAAACTGGATGAGTTAGGGAGAGGCAAAAGTTTCAAATGGGGAAAATACAACTTTATTTATTAAAGAGAAACTTATTTCAATAAATTAAATGATTTTTAAAAGCAACTTTTCCTATAACTAAAACACGATCAGCACTTCTTTGCTCTTCTTAGCTTTTAGTGCACATACAGCGCTTCTGGAATAAAGGACTTTTCCAACATGACAGTCCAAACAAACATATGAACCATCACACCAAACATACTCATCATTTTATTGTCCTCATCTTTCATCTCTCTATTCTTCTTCCCTCCAAACATTATGTGCTGCCTCTTTAATTAGAATCTGACTGTTCCCCTGTATCTGGTCACCATTCTTTGGCAAGCCCAGGGAAACAGCATGCAAAGGACTGGCTCCAGACAAAGAAGGAAAGATGTCATCACAGCAGTGTGTGTGAAAAGAAGTGTGCTCCTGGAATAACAAAATTTACCATGTACCTAAGCGGCTAAGAGCAGTCAAATGACTTGTATGAATTTATTTTTTTTTCCTTTAATATCTGTCCAAGTAAAATAATAATTGTTTCAGTCATAATTAAAAGGTTAAGAAAAAAAAAAAAGTTGCAAATGGAGAAAAATCAAATAATTGAAAACTTGGTAGATATGCCTTTACTTTTTTCTATTAAGCTGTACACCTCCAATTTTTACATGTACAGAAATAGAGTAACAGCCAGAGTACAGTTCTCTGTCTGGCTTTGCTCTGTGTACCTAAAGTCATCCTCCCAGTAAGTTTTATTTGTCGATTGCTAACATAACCTGTTCAACAAAAAGTTACTGTCCTGTAAGAGGTATCACTCAAAGAGCTCAACCAACCATTGAATCTACTTCATAGCAATTATACCTGATCATCTTCACAACCTGAAAAACAACAAAGTGTTCTTTGTACATTAGCAAGTGAAAGAAAAATCTGAATGAAGTCACACCTTTCTGCACCTACACAAACTGCTGCCAGAGCAGAGACTGCCACTTAAACACACCCTCAGGCACCAGGAAAAAAATACTAAGTAAGCAGTATATAGCTGTGATAAGTAGTTTGATCTACATCATCTTGGCAAAGCTGAAGGACAGTGATAAGAGGGCATCCTTGCATTATGCGTAATTGACTAATTAAATGCAGGCACCCCAACATTTTTGTTCTAAGTACAATGAAGAGAAATTCAAAACAGCTTGAGTTTCAAAATAGACATCCTTTCTGTTCTTTACCCTGAAACATACTGATACAGAGGTCTTTTAACACTTTCTTAGTTATACACATTATTTGCAAAATGCGGTCAGGTCTTCAAGTACGTCCTTTCAATTGTATTAAAAAAGTCATTTGTAATTCATGCCAAAAAAAGATACAATGAGATAATCTTTAACACACTAAGCACTGTATATTTAACCAGTTAATACTTGAAATAGAACTGGAATATGCAGTGAAATTGCTCCTCCTAAAAAGAAAGTTTTATCAACAAACCTGAAAGCATTTTTGTAAATCCATTCAGTGCAGATGCAATTCTTTTCAAAATTCAGATAAAGAAACTCACCTACAGATTTCAAGCCTTATTTTTTCCACCCTGCCCACTACTTGCAATACAAAATTTTTTATGTGTTGGAAATCCATTTACAGTGTATTCTAAATTTAAACATCCACAGATAATACTGTAGAAGAGACTAGCTAGAACACGTAACATTTGCTATGATATACTGTGTAGCACTTGCAAAAATGTGACTAATGAATGACCAAATCTGGAAGAGGTCAGATCCTCCTGGACAGTTTCTGTGCCAGAGTAAACTACAACTACAGAAAAGCTGTGGGTATGCCTTTCATAATAGCGTCTGCAGCCAGAGTTCTTCAGCCTTATCCCTTTTCCTCTATGGTTATCCAATTTATTATCTGCAATACTAAAATACCTGAATTATCAATGGTTCCAATAATTTCTCCACTGTAAAGGTCTGGATCTGTAGATCCCGAGGATCAATTTTCAGTTTAATGCTTGGCACTTTTGTTGACATTTCACCTAGGTACAAAAAAAAAAAAAGAAAGAAAAGAAAAAAACATGCAATAAGCAATTATTAGCCACAACCACAAGTCTCACTGCCCTCTGTCAGAGCCCAGACACTACCTCTGTACAGTCAGAGTACAGAGGTGGCTCCAGAGCCGGCTTAGAATTTCAAGAGATTAAATGATTTTTTCAGATTCCTCATTTCTAAATTGTGAAAAAATACGCAGATACCTCCATAAACTGTAAAATTACAGATTTAAAGTACATATAATTCCTTGTCTTCTGCTCTAGAGAATTAACAATCTATTAAAAAAAATACATACAGATAATTGCATTAGAAGACCTTTGAATATAAGTTCTCTAGTAGTCAATAAAAAGGAGCTTTAAAGCAAAATTATACATTACATTATTGAATTTATCACAAAACAAAAACATTAATGCTGTGTGCACAATACCTGTATCTTATCAATTCCAAATTGCAATGGTCATAATAAACACTTTAAGAAGAAAAACACAGCAGCCCTTAAAAATCCTGACAATTAATAGCAGGAGAAAGTGAAGCATTTAGTTATTTTACACCCTGCAATAACAAATATTTTCTAAGTGTCAAGAAAGCCTACTACTGAAGTCAATAAGATGAAAGTAAAGCTAAGTAGGGCCTTTCAAGTGAATAAATCATTCATTAGGACCTTGGTCCAAAGCCCACTGATGTTAATTTAAGGGTTTTCACTGAGTTCACTGGGCCGTGGTTCAGGCCCTTAGACGCAGTGCAATGTGTGTGTGCCAACAAAGAGTTATAACTGTGCTTTAGTAGGAGTGCAACCGATTACTGTCTCAAAAATAAGACATTTTAAGTTTTCCAGTAACTTAACTTCCCATAAAACATAGCTCTGCAGAGCCTTTTTAGCCAATAAAGACTTCAAACACAAATATAATAGGTATCTGTCCTTTTTAAGCAGGACTTATTACAACCATTGCTGCTGTATAATAAAGTAATAAGGTACTGCAATTGTGCAGGCTAAAGAGATATATTGTCACCTTCCAGTGAACGTAGCATTGATTTAATACAGGACAGTAGGTTTAGGGTTTCTATAGCAAGTTGCGTAGAAATAGATCTGAATTGTTTATCACAGAATAGTCATTCCACATTTCACTTGCAAGCAAAGATAATAAGAACAATTACTGAAGACTTAAGGTTAAAGGTAGTTCAGTGGTTTACTTTTCTTAGTAAAGGTTATACAAGTGCCAAGTTTATTCTTTTATTACAAGCTATACTAGTCACAGCCTTAAGTTCCCACACATTCAAGCTGCATACAGTCAAGTGATAGCATATAGCATAAAGAACTGATTTTTCAGTTCTAATTCCAAGTCAAAAGATAAAAAGAACAAAAACTTGAAATCAGACTGACCAGGATTAGACTTTTTCCTTCCATGGACATTAATAGTAGAAAGAGAACTATAGAAATGTCAATGCAAATTATTTGGCCCTATTTTACACATTTGACTTTTAGACAGTCGTACAAAACTCCAAGGAAATAAAGCTTGAGACTCCCCAAATCACCAGTGTCAGCAGTTCTCTTTCTGCCCAATGAACCAGTAGGTAGGATACTCTCACAGTTTTGAAATACTCCAGTTTAACTTACCCCTCTGTTTGAAGGGAATTGAGCCCTCTCACCATTCACTGTTTCAGAAACAAGTGGTGGCTCCTAGTCAGGAGAAGGACTGCAGCCCTTCTACTAGATCAAATTGCTATGTACCATAAACTTGTAGTTATGCAAGTGTACGGACCACACCTCTTATTCACAAAGCCACACTGCAACTGTTACAAAGCGCTTTGAGATGCATGACTTGGTACCTTCTACTGGTTCTGGTTTACTCAATGTAAAATATTTATTTACTCACTGAGCTCAGAAAAAAACAAGCTGTAAAGGCTGGTAGGTCTGGGCATGTTCCCAGAAGGCAAAATACTTTGTTTCCAAACTTTGCTTGACTAATGTTTTCAGAATTTCAGATGAAGGTTAACAACAAGTGACAGAAGACATCAAAATTCAATGAACTCAAAATATCTACGACCACATTCAACATAATAAATGTCCTACTGAATCAGATCAACAGTCCATCTAGCCCAGTATGTTTTAGTCAGGCTATCAATTCTTAACAATACACTGTATATGCAACAAAGCAAGAAATAAGGCAGGCTCTTTCCATCTGCTGTTTAGTAGAGGAGTGACTAAGAGACAAATTCACAATCAGCAGAGGGCTTCCTACAACTACAGCTTAGGTCATCATGAAAAAACAACATCTCCTGGTTTTTTGTACTGTGCACATAACATCCTTTAAGCCAAGCTCTGCAACAAGAGCTTACTTTTACAGCTTAGGCCAAAGACATACCCACTCTGTGCTGACACAAACAGTTGTGGTTTTTTTACTTTTTACCTAGAGTGATCCTTCCTGTTAATAGCCATTGGTTCTTCATGGCTATTGGTTTGGTATTCTTCATTGGTTTGGAAACCAATTTCTCAACCATCTAATTCTCTGGAAATACACTAAATATATAATGATGTAAGTACAGTCCCCAAATGCCAAAAGCGAGAGGTCTAGTACTAAACGCAATCTCAAAGGGACAACTGCATCATTTTATTGAACAACAAACATTCAGAAAGGTTGTGTGTCTGCAAAGTTGATTAAAATTCAGGCTTTCTTATAGCTACAGCTATAGAGTTATTTCCAGTAACATTTGTTTTACTAGCAAGGCAGCTGTCAGTGGTCTGGAAGCTAGGTTCCCACTGACATTCAGACCTACACACAATCTTGAATCAAAGAAAGCAAATATTAGTGACACCTTTTTTCACCTGTTAAAGTAAACTTTCCTACAGTACTAATAACTTGCTCTGAAAGTCACAAATGTGTGTCACTGACATCCCTGGTCTTTTCAATTAGCTTTAATTCCAAACCACATTGGCTATTTAATAGCTTCTTAAACTGCCTCTCCTGTAACAAAAAAGCAGCGCACGGCTGATTCCACAGTGTTGGCAACCAGTGTACCATGTCTGTGCCTACCTGTCAGCATGATGGTGCAGCCTATGAACATACAGCAGAGAAGCACCCACCTTGCTGAAAAACTGCTTTTGCTGTGTCCACCCCTGAATCAAAAAGCTTTTAATTCATGAAGGTGCTCTCCTCCAGCTTCACTGGGATGGCATCAAACCACACAATTTCACACCCTCGAAAAGACACTTTTTTTTTTTTTTACCATCTGCAATTCACCGGTTCTCTGAATCTTTGGTCAGCACTTCCATGAATCTGCCTTTTATCCACATTTAAAAAAAATCTTTATAATATTGCTGGTTCACAACCCTAGTATTTTACATTTTCACAAGCCTCCCAGTACACAGGTACTTCTGAAATCCACCACCAAGTTGCAAATAGAGGGTATTGATTGTGCTGTGCATTTTTTTCTGGTCAAGACATTAATCAGTTGAAAGGGACATGTAAGAACCGGATGGAGATAGCACTTCATGCTTCTACTGAGATTTGAAGAAATCACTGGATGATTTTCATGTTACTTTTTCTGCAGATACACTCATGCTTTAACTTTGCAGTGGCTTCCCCTCAATTCCTTGATAGAACAGTATTAGCAACCAGTTTACTCAAAAGTCAGAAATAAAAACTTTGCTGCTTACAATAGGAGTTGCTCTCCATTTTCACAGCACAACGTCCTATACTACAGGTCATCTACAATGCTCAGATCTGGTCAAATTTGGCTGATAAAAATGTAGTTGTAATTACAGTCATTTCCTCCTACTAGAGGCCACCGTGCTCCAGAATCCTGAGCAGTCTCAAACTTGTGGAGTGTTACCAATCCAATTCCACTTCTGCAGATCTGAAAAACATGAATCCATGTGCTGTGACTTTCCCCTTTCTGGGTTTTTGGGTTGTTTCGGGCACTTTGGGGTTTATTTTTTAACCTTAGCATATTATCTAACATAAGCATTTTTATTTTTTGCTTGAGCCCTGACTTGACAGGCTTTTGAACTAAGCGATAGCTTTTTAGCCTTGGGTCAAGCCCACAAATTACCATTAACTGAAAGTCAATTGCAAAAATAATTGTTTCTGAAATTTTCAATTACATGCTAAGGTATAAATAACCTACTTAAGGGCTTACTTGCTGATTCTAGTCTTTTTAGTTTTTTGGGTTTTGGTGGGTTTTTTTGTTTGTTTGGTGCTTTTTTTAAGTAAAATGCTAATATGTCCTGAAACTTTCTTAAAGCAGCCAATATGAAAACAAGCTTGTAAGCCAATGCAGTGAAAACTACAAACTCTAAAATTATTTTGATACCCTGACTACATACTTTTAACTTATCAGACTCTTCTTACTGTTATTTAGCATATTAGCTAACCAGTATTTATATAGGATTTTTTTTTAATCAAAGGAAGGGTAACAGGTGATAAAGAAAAATATGCACCCAGTAAAGATTATTTTGGGGTTTTTGCTGATATTTCCACTTAGTGAATTTGTGTCCTTCTAGATCATCTTAATTAAGATGACAAATTTTGGTGCTTGCCTCAGGAAAGTGAGAACTACAGTCCATCTTTTTTTTTTTTTAATATATACATCTACTCCAGTATAATATGCCCTCTAATTACATGGGGATCTTCACTGCAAGATACTTTGGTAAAAGGCTGCTATAACCTCACACTCGGCTACATTAACCTTTACAGTAGGTGATTTCAGCACTGTAGACCAGTAGCTGTTACAACACTTAGGATGTTAAGCATGTGTCAGAAGGTACAGTTGTGTCTCAGAACAGCCAGAAAAGCAGCCACTTGCACACTCCTACCAAGTGCTACAAACTTTAAGATAATGACAATTTTGTCTTTTCAGCAGATGCGTCCAAACTGAAACTGCTGAGTCTTTTGGTGTAGGAAAAAAAGACACCAGAAAAACAAAGTCAGTATTCATTTGCAACACAATGTGAACACAGTACCTGCAGCTTTTAAACAATCTATAATTACACTGTATACAGGCATAGATAAACTAATTAGAAAGCAGGGCCAAAGATATTCTGCATAAATTAGAAAATGCTAACTTTAGAATCCATTTCCTGCTAGATCATTAGAAAGCCAATAGCACATCACTCACCTATCCTAGAATATACACGGTCCATATTCAGCACTAAAGCAACTGTCAATATAATTTCCTTGTGTTAGGAACTACAGTGCAACTGCTATGGCTCCCTATTTGGCTTCTGAGGCATCTGCAAGGGACTGCCTGACAAGCTCTCCAGTGTATTTCAGGATGACTGACAGGACACAGCGGCTGCTGGAGGGGTGGCAGGGGGATGGGCATCCTTAAAGCTATATACTAGAGCTCAAATATGTAAAAAAAAAAAAAAGGGAAAAAAAAATATTGCAAGCTTGTGAGCAATTAGAAGACGTGAAATATGTCATTACTGATACTTTTTGTGCTTATTCTTATAATTTTCAGCACAGCTACTGTTTTCCCATCCATTCTGATTGTATGCCAGCTTCTGTCCCAAGGCAATGACTCAGTCTCAGACTTCTGAGCTGGACAGCAAAGAGATTCATAAGGCCTTCATCCAGTAACTTAGCACCAAATTTGTTTTCTTTGTGGGGTTGGGTTTTTTTCTCCCCCTAGTATATGTTACTCTACACTGACATACAATATATTATCTGATCAATTTCACAAAATGCACAGGCCTATTGCCTTCTAAAAAACAGGAAAGACAAGAAAAATATTAAAACAGTCTGGATTAGTATTTTTAAGCAAGATACACATGGACAGGACACCTGAAGACTTCTAAGACATGAAACATTGCAGAGAATATGTAACAGAGTATGTTTTAATATTTGTTCTGAATTTCAATATTTATTATACAGCCAGTGTTGGTGCCAACACTGCTACAGAGTCAGTACACCAAGCGCAAATCAGGTTTTACAGAAGCCACAACAGTCACTGTGTTTTTCTTTAATCCTCTAGCTGATAAATGAAATAAGACATTCAAAATGCTAAAATATACTAGTCCTGTTTGCAATAAAACAGAATGGGCTTTTTTTTTTTTTTTTTTTGCTTGAAAACTTGCTGTATTTTGTGGGCCAGATCATGCCTTGGAATAAAGGGATACCTTTGACACCTGGAAAGGATGTGGCCCATTTAACACCAGGGAAAACCTATAATGCACCTGCCATATTATTTAGATTTCCATACAAACCTGTCAGGTTCACTCTAATCATCCCAGATTTTATCACTTCTTATCACTAGTAACAGAAAACATGTCTGTTAATGCACAGACATCACAAAGGAAAAAAAGAGCTGGAGAACTGAAGGCGGCACCAAAATTCGAATCTGTTAGTATTCACTGAAGACTATTTTATTTAAACAGGCTTTACATTTAGGTATAGATACGCAGTGAAGTAACTGGAAGATCATTTTTAATGCTGAGAGGGAAAAAAAAAAACACCACAATTTTTTCTCTTACATTCCCTTTCCCTTGCCTCTATGTCTACTAGAGTACTATTTCAATCCATTGGCAAACTTCAACCACACTCTGAAAAGTAGGTGAAATTCCCAAGGACACAAGATTTTTATCAAGTTCTTCAGCATCATTCTCAGCATAAATAGTGTCATATATCATCCCTTATAATGAATCTACCATGGAAGAGAACACAGTATAAGCCTTGCTCTTACTGCATGCCAGAGACTCCATATGGCAAGGAACAGGTTACAACTCACCTAACTGCATGGAAAGGCTTAATTAAGGTTTACGGAAAAAAAAGTTTGAGATGGGGGAAAGTATTACAACTCAATGAACTTGTGTCATGCAGTCTTTCTGATGTCTAGTAAGACAACAAATTAAGACAATATTCATACCATGCTCTCTTATTTAATAGTCACATCTACTTTTTCTTCAGTGCATTTCATCAAAGCACTTTTTCATCTTCCAATATCACATAAGGAAATACAATCATAGAGGAAAAAATATTTACTTAAGATCACACAAAATGCCAGTAGCAGAATAGGGATGGAGTGCTGGGATACAATCATCTGGTCACTAGACTACCTTATTCACACCTTAACTGAGGCCAGTAAGCAGGCTAAGGATTACCAGATACAATTTACACTAGAAATATAAGAATATAATCTCATCTTCCATACTCATGTTAAAGTTACCAGATACTAGCAATTCTTCATAGAAAGGTCAGTTAATGCATTCTTCTCCCTTAAACATACTATCACAATTACTGCCTTGTTTGAATGCATACACGTGCTGACGAATTCTAATGTTCCATCAGAGACGTGAATTCTGCGGCGTGAGCAGCTACAGAACTTTTGGCTTTGCACTAGCATGCCAGACTGCTTTTTAATCGACAGCTATCCAAAAATGTGTGTTATGGTTCTGAGCCTACAGTCACACCAAGGAAAATCTTCTCCACTGACAAGTAACCATGGTAACTTGTGAACCTGACAATGCTTTCATTGTATTAGCAGTAAACAAAATAATTCCACTGAAAACAATGAAATTCTAGTGGACATACACCATTACGGCTAACAGAACAATCAAAATAATCCTGCTTGGTTTAGAAACACTTTGCCAATCTTATCTTCATAACACTTCTAGGTACATTTTTGCAGGTACTGGAGCTTTTGGTCTCAGAACTACAGTTGTAATATTTAAAATACTGAAAAAGCATTTGCTTCAAAAAAGACAAAAGAAGAAGGTGGTGTGACATAATATGGCAGCATTTCATTCAAAATTAAAAGGTTTTCATTAACACACTTTAGACACATTTCAAATTCTTACAGAAAAAAAAAAAGCATCCTTTCATATGAGTGTGCTATTTTCACCACAAGCACTTTGAGCACAGAACAAGGATCCCTCTCTATTTAAGTGACATTAAGTTCCTACATGGATGGCTATCCTGTGCTGGTAACAACAGGTTAAGAGGTCTGGCTCCAAGCCCTCCCTTTTGTTATCACTTTTAAAGTGTTCCTATCTCTATTCAGAACCAGAGACTCTGTTTAAATAAAGTTCAAGTTGACCTACCACTAAAAATAGGATTTGTTCAACTCATTAAAAAATCAGACAAGAAAAAAAAATCCATGATGTGTTACTAAAAGGTTTTTAAATTTTATTTTTATTAAATGCAGTCTCCTCATTTCCCCTTTTTGTTATTTGCTGAGGGTTACCTATTGCAACATTATACTATACTGTTTTGCTTAATAAATGTCTCAGCTGCAATGAGTTAAACCCCATGGTTTTCCCTTTTCTTTTTAGAGCTGCTACTCTTGCCAACTGATTTTGTAGTTTCATACCCATGCATTACCCCAGGATGCGTCACCATTACGTACCATTTTATGTAACTATTTTCAAATTGATATAAAGGTTTGCATTATTTTTGTCCAGTGACCCCAATAGTATAACTCTTCTTCCCTGTTGTCTACAGACACATACAAAACAATCCCAAAATTAAGAGTAACAAATGTGATTGATGCTTCATAAGTATATAATAATTCTGAGATATGTATGAAAGCAAAAGAGAAATGGTTCTTAAACTGCATCGTTTTGGATGTCGGCAAGCAGCTAGTTAGCTAACACCTACAAAAGCACAGGAAAACAGTATTTAAGCAAAACCATAATCCCACCATGCCATGCCTGTATACATGGACAGACCTCTGACATGCAGATTAACTCTTCTAATTGGGTTCCCGGTGCTGTATGTATGTATACCCTATTTCCTCTATCAACTCAGACAACCAGTTTCAAATCAAAACGTATCTCAGAAGAAAAACCCTAGTTAGTTGATACATCATTTCTGGTGAAACAGCTTCAGAAATAAAGACTAAAGACATTCCTGCCCATTTAGACCTCTGCTCTCATTACAATTCAAAAGGAAGTGGCTAAAGAGCAATCATCTGGGAAAAAAAAAAAGGGAAGAAAAAAACAACTAAACAAACAGCAATCAAGCAAAATAAAAAAAACAACCAACTTTGTTTTGAGGTGGATTAGCTTCATAACATCAACCAATTGATTAGGAATAGCAGAGAACAGCAACAATTCATTATGCATTTTTTCTGAATGCCTATGACCAGGCCTAATGCTTCGCTGTTGGATGTCTTTTGGGCTTTGCTAGCTGTGAACATAGTTCTTGTCTTTAATAAAAGGAATCCAAATGCATTTTACATAAAGGAAAATGTGTACATGAAGTTTTTGAAATATGTCAAGCGTTATACTGAATGTAATAGCCCTCCATTACCCCTCACTTTTAAACAAGTGCCTTTCATATTTTAAAATCAAAAGTAATTGTATAAAATTTCCTTGTACAGTAATTCAGTATTTCCAACATTGAGATGATAAATGTACATTTACATATACGTTCCTTGCATTAGATGCAAAATCGAGTAAAGTACCAGGAGGCAACCTAAACTTTTTACAATAACAGCATCCATGAAACATCTTATCCTTCCTTTTCCAGTATTCCAACATGCTTTTTCATATTTGGAAAATATGCAAACACATTGTAAAACTTTGACTACTGGCTTCAAGTGACAAGGCCACTATGATTTAATATTCAGAACATTTAAAAAAACATGTTTAAAAGTTCTTTTTCTAGAAAGTTAAGAAAAATCAGCTTTTTAACTCAAACTTTTGAGGTGATTATTTGATTAAGCAACTATAGTTCCATTCATAGCTTCATGTACTTTCACTAAGTGGAAAATTCCCTGCATTCCTCTTCAATCTTACCTTTTGAATTGAGGATCTAACAAGAGATCCTAGAAACAGCTCTGTGAAGAACTCTTCTTGATGCAGCTTGACTCCAGAGGCACTGACACTGAGACAGCAAATGGTTGCCTGTCATTCCTAGTCTATGAGAAACAAAATAGGAGGGGAAGAGAGTCAAAATGGGGAGGGCAATAGTCATTTGGGACCTCCTCCTAAACTGTTAGTTCCTGTCTGCCCTGACAACTTGCTACCGAAAATACCACTTAAAGAAACCCAAAGCTCGTTCCTAGTCTTGCAAACGCAGTTTGGCACTGAGCTTCTAGACCTTAAACCAGACACCATTTAAGTCAATGGCAAAGGCCCCTGAGAAATCAATGAGGCTTAGTTCAAACATGAGAGGGGAAAGGGAAAGAAGGAAAGAAAAGGCCATTACCGTAAAACCCAGGTCAAATATAGTTGCAGTGTACATATCATAAAAGTTCATACAAACCATGCTGTGCATCGCAACCTTCTTCACTTACCTTCACAAAATATTCAAAATATAGTTCTAGATAGATAAGCCCACATTTATGGGACTTTCTGCCAGGGCAGTCATTTGAGCAATGGACATGAGTGAAATTATAGCAAATTTGAGTACCCTTAAGTGTAATATGCAATAAAAAACATGCAATAAAAAAAAAATTAAAAAAACTACAGAAAATCTGAAAAGGCAGAGGTTGCTCAATACTTTTATCTATTCTGCCAGAGACTCTCCATTGTGCTGCTTAAGATCTTAATGGTCTTAAACCATCCACTCTGAAAAATTGTATGAGGTCCATGTGTCAGGCTGAATGTTCTTTTTGGAAAACTTCAAGCATAGCAGTTTGGCTATTTTTGATTTAGAGGTTAAAAGGGCAGATACAGCCTGAAGGTTGAGGTAATGTGACACCAGCTAACAGCATTGGAGAGGCTCAACTAGAAGGGGAAAAAAAAAACAAACCAAAAAACCCCAATAAAAAAGACGAAGAGACCTGAGCAACGGGTACACATCTGACTACTCACAGGTGAGGAAAAACACCAAGACTTGGACAAGCATAAGAGACAGTACTGAAATAATTGGAGGGAATGGGGGAGAGGGGGAATCAATTACATTAGGCCCTATCATGCAGTGGCCAACAGATTTCAGTGGCATCTTCTGCACTTAAAGCAGAGAAGGAAAGATTTGAAAGGTAGATAAAAGGTGTATGCAGAAGACATTACAGATTTTGTTCCCCTGCAAAAGCATCAAATATTATTCACAGAAACTAAGCACACTTTCCCAGAGGATGCAATAATTTAATATAGGGAAATATACCTGCTATTTCCATGTTAAACTTAAAATTTTATTCAGAATTCATTCCTCTCAGAATTTTTTCTGGGTTCAGCCTTGAAACATAATCCTTTCTTTACTCACCTTCAACTCATTAACTCAGAAAGCATGAACAACTGTAGTCAGAGAAGAAAGCTTCCAGACCAAGAAAGATTTAATTTTCTTGGAACTGTATCAAATCTAGGTGATACAATGCAAGTCTAAATCTTACTAACTGCAGTTACAGTACTTCTCAGCATTTCTTTGCTCTCTTATTTCTTCATGAATGTTATTTAAAAGTTAAGAACAAAAATGGAATTCACTTAACTGCAAGACTCAATATAGACAAGTAGAGTTATGCAGCTGATACCTATTACACTTTTTTTAATCATTAGATCTTTGTAACTACATCAGGGCTTCATAAATAAAGCAAATTACTATAGTGGTGAACAAAGATCCTCCTTATTTTAACAGGTACACTAAGGAGAAGTGTGGAAAATACTGATTTTATTTAAAGTTCTTTGTTCTAGATTCAGTTGCTTAAGCTAAGCAGGTAGTGCCACCTTGGATACTGTAGGATATCCATAATACAAGCCTCTAAGGCACTGTAGGTTTCCCAACAGACTCCAACTACATATGCCAGGGCTGGATATGGGGATGCTTTATGAGGCCATATGTGTCTAAAATATCTCTAGATATGTATGCTCTGGCACCTGAATCATTCCCAAGTTGTCTTCAGCTTAAAAAAAAAAATCCTCCTATTCATTTCTTGCTATAAGGCTTTTCCACTTGAATTTGGCTTTAATAGGTCGCCTGTGAAGGTCACCTGTGAAAGTGGCAGGCACATGTCATTAGAAGTTTTTAAGTCATGCAGTGCCACTGCAAATACCATTGCAGCACCAATTCTTAAGTACCATTAAAATGTTCCACACACAATATCTAAAAAGATGTTAACAGTATAGGTTACTGTAAACTACTATATACTATACTTCTCCACTTTGGCTGTCTTCCAGATTTCCTTAACAGCCTTCCTGTAACCTTGTTCAAGCCTCTAACATCTGTTCTCTATTACCTAGTCGTAACTACTTATAACTTCATATCTTGCTAAATTTAATCCTTTGACTTCTATACCTAGCCCATCTTTCACTGATTTCTTAATCTGTTGCACAGTGTTTTGCTGGACGATCCAATCCAATGGCATCCACATAGAAAAATGAGCTCTCATCACAGAAATACCAGTCATTTTACCATGAAAACTACATTAATCACAAAATAACACTTGTTGGAGTTTTTCCTCAACTCCCTTGTTCTACATTTATTTTAAAAAGTGTCTTTTTAGATAGATTTTTTCCTTTGTGCAAATATTTCTCTCCTTTTCTGTTAAATTTAATCAATTTACAAAATAGGTGATCACTGTTCAGGTACTTGCAGAACTCAGTAGCTTCTTCCAGGCCAGAAGTTTGGCAATTCTTCTGACAAATTACAGGAACTCTATACACTGCATTCATTTCATTCTCTCATACCAAGGTTATTTACTCTTGAACTTTCTAGAACAAAATGCATCAACCAAGCTGCATATCCACTAAGCAATATTAAAGGGTTTAACCCAATAGAAAAAGAAGCTAATGGCAAAAGGATTCAAAACTGTACTCCCAACTCTTCTTCCCCTGCATTTCTATCCCCAATTTGTGATGCTTGTTAAGGATTACTTCAAAAGCTCTGGTAACTTCAGAGCTGCAGTCAGAACAGGCAGGTTTTGAACAACGGTCTTGCCACCCCAAACCAATAAAAATAAGCACCTTGTTACAAAAGGCCCTGAAAGCACTTTCAAATTTTGCTGAGGCAGTTGCTGGTAAAGATATGTGTGTGATACGACAGAAACAGGGCAGCAGAGGTGAGTGCATACATTCCCCTGGCAAGCAGGCTGGCAAAATGGATGAAAGAAGATGCTACACAAAGACACATCTGTCAAAGCCCCTGTATGAAATATTTTCACCTACTTAACATGCTCATACCATTCATGCCACAGAAGTCAGTTTAAAGTGCCAGAACGGCTCTGAGCAAAAAGCAACCAGATTTGTAATACATCAGAGCACTACCATTGTATCTAGAAACACCTGAGACACATTCCCTTTTCAGTACGAGGGGACATTCATATACCTCCTTTTGCCCCTAAGAGTCTTCCCAGTTTCTTTCTGCGTTGAGGGGACTGTCCAACAGCCTGCTGCACACACGTTACAACGT
This sequence comes from Strigops habroptila, assembly GCF_004027225.2. Taxonomy (NCBI): domain Eukaryota; kingdom Metazoa; phylum Chordata; class Aves; order Psittaciformes; family Psittacidae; genus Strigops; species Strigops habroptila. The sequence goes on from NC_044281.2 coordinate 36,499,789, forward strand.
GCATTCTAACATTCCCACTTTCCTGTTTCCACCTCTCCCCCCTCTGCTCCTTCTCCCCCTCCACAGGAGGACACACATGCTCTTGCCCCATTACTTGGGGTAGGCACGAAAACCCACCCGGGCTGAGGGCGGTCCTGAGGCGGAAGGAACCCATCCCCTGCTGCCTTCTGCTCCGACTCTCCCTGAACGGGAGCAGAACGCCACCAGCCCGCCTCACCGCACCGCGCCGCTCAATGCGCGCCAACAGCCGCGGCCCCGCCCCAACGGCTCTGCGCGCGCCACAGCCCCAGAGCCGGGCACCCGCGCCAACGGCCGCCTTCCCGCGCGCTCCTGGCAGACACGCGGCGTCCCGGGGAGGCGCTGCCCCTCGCTCTCCGTTTGTACCGTGACAGGTAGTTTACAGAGGCCACCTCACCCGCTTAATGCACCCGCTGCCCGCCAGCAGAAGCTGCTGCTGCATCGGCAGAGTTTCTTCTTTCACACCGTGTGACAAACAGCTCTTCTTCTGCAGTGTGTTTCCAAACACGAGAGCTGTCTCCTAAGTACATTCGCGCGAAGATCTGCCACCACAATGGGCATTGTGCGGTGCCATGTTTGCTTGAGTAACCTGGAGTATGCCAGGCCGAAGGAAATTTTAAAACCAAATTACTTAACAAAATTTCACACTGCTGCAATAACTTCTGATGTTAGCTGTCATTTGAATCACTTCAGAAATAAAAATATTTTTCCTTCTTTTACAGACAGCACTTTACAATATTCTGACTGTCCATTTACCTTCAACTGTTATCTGTAAGTAAATTCAGTTATTAGTAATTTCTATTTTCAGTTGCTTTACTAATTTACTCAATTTTAGTGGAAGTACTGAGCAGAGTTAATATAATTCACATTTATACATTATTAATCAAACTTGCCAGAACTGTAATTGAATCCATAAGCTGTAATTTTATACAACCTATAAATAATAATATTTAAAGAGAGAACTCTTTAAAAACAGCCTGCTTACAAGGCACTACTTCCCACTACTACTCCATACCATGCAGTATGAAATCAGCAGTATGGAGGCTTAAATTGCAAAATTAATCATATCACCATGAGTGTCAGAAAGAAAATAGCAATGCCTGCAGTTCCTGAACCCATGTTTAAGTCTTCCAGGGATCCACACAAGGAAAAGACACAAATCTCAATATTTCCATTGCTTGAGGTTTATTTCTTTAAACTATCTTTTGGAATTTTCACCAGGAATATTTTTCTTAAGTAGGAAATGCAGGCTATAAAGATGAGAATAACCAAAGATCAAAAATTATTAGAATATTCATGAAGATCACAAGGTTCTCAATTCAACAAAAGCACCTTACCACTGTTTCTCCACATGGAGCCTGCCAGCGACAGAAATCATCAATATAGACCTATAACAATCAAACTTTGAACAATGAGTGCTAATATTGTATACCAGAGATTTCTGCACAAGCAAAATGCTAACGTAGATGCGTAATTAGTAGATGTAGATGTGTAATTAGTAGATCTTCTAATATCATGTAACATGTATATGTAGAAGCTTAATTTGAAGTAAGGAGGACATTGAGTTGAAAGACTCATGGTAAACTGACTTCAAAGGATAATCAAAGTTGCATCTGTTCTGTGACTCAGTTTTAGCTTTCCTACATTCAAGGTTTTATAATTCAAAATATACGAAGTATTTGATTTTATATGTGTAAAGAATTGCAAAGATTTATTGCTACAATCTATCACTGAGGCTTAATAGAAATTAAATTAAAGCGGTCATTTACCCAGGATAATTGCAGCCTGCCAATACTACAAATAGGTTTTATGTTTAGGCACAAATGTGGTTCATTAATTCACTCACATTCTTCAAGGGAGATGTAAAATTTACTCTTGAATATTTTAAGTTACATATAGGCACAAAGTCACTGTTCCACTGACATGGCTGTGTTTCTTGTTCACTTAGGCAGAATCTAAGCTAAGTTTTCTGTTGCAAGCATCACAGATATAACATTAATATTTCTATCAGGAATAAATATTGAAACTATTGCATTTGTAAAGCTGATAGAGATTGATTAAGTAAGAAGCCACAGAGGAAATACATGAAAAGAGATGGATTAGGCATTACTGAATGCCTTGAGGTCAAAAAAGGCAAGAAAACAGAAGCATTGAAAATGCTTGGGGCTCAGTCCTATATTTTTAAAGACAACAGTAACGATATAAAGATTATTTAATGATGAAGAATACATTTGCAAGCTGATTATCACTTGCACATTTTTTCTACTGGTTGGTTAAACTGTCCATATTCCTGATAAAGATCTTGCAGTATCTGTCCACTTACAGAAGTTAAAGACTTGAAAAAAATATGGGCAAAGCTATCCTAGTACCATTATTTTATCTAAGTCCTAAACCAGCATTTTCTCTCTTTGTTATCTATTCCAGAGTCCAGCTCTTGCTAGTTTTAAGTAACTAAGAAATAAAATTTTTAAGATTCTTTTGGGAGATAAGTTTACTTTCTGAAATACACTTATCCAGTTGGAAATGTCATCTGTTACCTGTGTTCTTTTTTGACCAGTTAAATGTTCATTAAAAGCCCATGAGATGATACTAAAGCCTTTTTTAGTGTTTACTTCACATGTAGCACTGCCATGAAGAAAAATCCTAGGCACTGATGGTTTTCATTTAGTTTGCATTTTCAAAGCAGGTGTATTATAATTGCATTTTCAGTTTAGGAAAACTTTCTAAATACCACAATCCTTCTTGGAGGCTGTCAGCTGTAATTTTTGTTCCCACTTAAAAACAGGTGCCATGGGTTGAAAAATTCTAGAACTATAGAACAATACATTCATAAAGCAATGTTATATGCATGAATTCTGATAACGAACCAATTCTTTGACAATATCATTGTATGCACATTAACCATATATATGCATAAACTTAGCTAACTTTAGCCTATGACATACTGTCGTGGTTTGAGCCCAGCCGGTAACTCAGAACCACACAGCCGCTCGCTCACCCCCCCCCCCCCCCCTTTCTTCCTCCCCCCGCTCCCGGAGGGATGGGGAGGAGAATGGGAAGAATGTAACTCCCACGGGTTGAGATAAGAGCAGTCCCGCAACTAAGGTATAACACAGAACCACTACTGCTACCACCAATGATAATAACGATTAGTGAAATAACAAGGGGAGAGGATACAATTGCTCACCACCCGCCGACCGATACCCAGCCCGACCCGAGCAGTGATCTGGGCCTTCCGGGTAACTCCCCCCGGTTTATATACTGGGCATGACGTGCTGTGGTATGGAATACCCCTTTGGCTAGTTTGGGTCAGGTGTCCTGTCTCTGCTTCCTCCCGGCTTCCCCTCCTCCCTGGCAAAGCATGAGACTGAGAAAGTCCTTGGTTGGAATAAACATTACTTAGCAACAACTAAAAACATCGGTGTTATCAGCGTTGTTCCCAGGCTGAAAGTTAAAAAACACAGCACTGCACCAGCTACTAAGCAGGAGAAAAATGACTGCTATAGCTGAACCCAGGACAGTATCCACCCCTTATTCCATACCATTCACGTCATGCTCAGATCCCACATCTCTCAGCACACCATCACCCCTGTCCCATATATACACATATATATACACCCACACCCACACACAGAGAAAGATATCGTTCCCTAGTCCATGGACCAATCCCTGTAAAATTGCTGAACTCATCCAGTCCATGATGTCAGGTTCCATCTCTTGTAATAGTCTTTCAGGGCAGGAGGGACGGTACATAGTGTTGGGTTGTTGCCTGCTGATGATACCGCCAAACTCATCTGGTCACTGCTGAGCTCGTCTGGTTTCCTCAAAATTCATTCTTTGTTGAGGTGATGATCGGAGGGAAGTCAGGGTCAATGGCTGGTGACCTGAAGATATCTAGCTGGTGGGCTATAAAAGTGTTATAGAGCAGGCAACAGCGTACAATTGAGTTCATTGGCTGTTTTCCCCCAAAATCAAATCCCCTTGAGGTACACATCGGACTTCCCCATCTTCCCGCATTACCCACCAAGTATATCCAGGTCCCTGAGCAAAAGCAACCCCACGAGTGGGTTTGCCTTTACCTGAAGCAGGAATAACCCAGACTGTCTTCCCCAACAAATTCTTTATGTGCACCACAGGAACTTTATCCCCCTCTACGGTACGTAAAAGTTCTGATTGGGCTGGGCCAGCCCTGTTGGCAGATCCCCTACTGTTGACCAACCAGGTGGCTTTTGGTAAATGTGTATCCCAGTGTTTGAAAGTCCCACCACCCATTGCTCTCAGTGTAGTTTTTAACAGCCCATTGTACCGTTCGATTTTCCCAGAGGCTGGTGCATGGTAGGGGATGTGGTATACCCACTCAATGCCATGCTCTTTGGCCCAAGTGTCTATGAGGTTGTTCCGGAAATGAGTCCCATTGTCTGACTCAATTCTCTCTGGGGTGCCGTGTCGCCACAAGACTTGTTTCTCAAGGCCCAGGATAGTGTTCCGGGCAGTGGCATGGGACACAGCGTATGTTTCCAGCCAGCCGGTGGTTGCTTCCACCATGGTAAGCACATAGCGCTTGCCCTGGCGGGTTGGTGGGAGTGTGATATAGTCAATCTGCCAGGCCTCCCCATATTTGTACTTCAGCCATCGTCCTCCATACCAGAGAGGCTTTAACCGCTTGGCTTGCTTAATTGCAGCACATGTTTCACATTCGTGAATAACCTGGGCAATAGTGTCCATCGTTAAGTCCACCCCTCGATCACGAGCCCATCTATATGTTGCATCTCTGCCTTGATGGCCTGAGGTGTCATGGGCCCACCGGGCTAAAAATAATTCACCCTTATGTTGCCAATCCAAGTCCATCTGAGCCACTTTAATCTTAGCAGCTTTATCCACTTGCTGGTTATTCTGGTGTTCCTCAGTGGCCCGACTCTTGGGTACATGAGCATCTACGTGGCGTACCTTCACCACCAGGTTCTGCACCCGAGCAGCGATATCTTGCCACAATGCAGCAGCCCAGATGGGTTTACTTCTGCGTTGCCAGTTGCTCTGCTTCCATTGCTGCAACCACCCCCACAGGGCATTTGCCACCATCCATGAGTCAGTATAGAGATAAAGTACTGGCCATTTTTCTCGTTCAGCAATGTCCAAGGCCAGCTGGATGGCTTTCACCTCTGCAAATTGACTCGATTCACCCTCTCCCTCAGCAGTTTCTGCAACTTGTCGCAGGGGACTCCACACAGCTGCCTTCCATCTCCGATGCTTTCCCACAATACGGCAGGACCCATCAGTAAACAAGGCATATTGCTTTTCACTCTCTGACAGTTCATTATATGGTGGGGCCTCTTCAGCACGCGTCACCTCCTCTTCTGGTGACATCCCAAAATCTTTGCCCTCTGGCCAGTCCATGATGACTTCTAGAATTCCTGGACGACTGGGATTTCCTATTCGAGCTCGTTGTGTAATTAGTGCGGCCCACTTACTCCATGTAGCATCAGTTGCATGATGTGTAGAGGAGACCCTGCCTTTGAACATCCAGCCCAGCACAGGCAACCGGGGTGCCAGGAGGAGCTGCGCTTCAGTTCCAATCACTTCTGAGGCAGCTCGAACCCCTTCATAGGCTGCCAGTATCTCTTTTTCAGTGGGAGTGTAGCTGGCCTCGGATCCTTTATATCCCCGACTCCAAAAGCCAAGGGGTCGACCTCGAGTCTCCCCTGGAGCTTTCTGCCAGAGGCTCCAGGTAGGACCATTCTCCCCAGCTGCGGTATAGAGCACATTTTTCACATCTGGCCCGGCCCGGACTGGTCCAAGGGCTACTGCATGAACTATTTCTCGTTTAATTTGTTCAAAGGCTTGTTGTTGCTCAGGGCCCCATTTGAAATCATTCTTCTTCCGGGTCACGTGGTAGAGAGGGCTTACAATCAGACTGTAATTTGGGATGTGCATTCTCCAGAACCCCACAACACCTAAGAAAGCTTGTGTTTCTTTCTTGTTAGTTGGTGGAGACATTGCTGTTATCTTGTTGATCACGTCTGTGGGGATCTGGCGGCGTCCATCTTGCCATTTTATTCCCAAAAATTGAATCTCCTGTGCAGGTCCCTTGACCTTATTCCGTTTTATGGCAAAACCGGCCTTCAGCAGGATTTGGATTATTTTCCTCCCTTTCTCAAAAACTTCTTCCGCTGTGTCACCCCACACGATGATGTCATCAATGTATTGCAGGTGTTCTGGAGCTTGCCCCTGTTCCAGTGCAGTCTGGATCAATCCATGGCAGATGGTAGGGCTGTGTTTCCACCCCTGGGGCAGTCGGTTCCAAGTGTACTGGACGCCCCTCCAAGTGAAAGCAAACTGTGGCCTGCATTCTGCTGCCAAAAGGATTGAGAAAAATGCATTGGCAATGTCAATTGTGGCATACCACTTGGCTGCCTTTGACTCCAGTTCATACTGAAGTTCTAACATGTCCGGTACGGCAGCACTCAATGGTGGTGTGACTTCGTTCAGGCCACGATAGTCTACTGTTAATCTCCACTCTCCATTAGACTTTTGCACTGGCCATATGGGGCTATTAAAGGGTGAGCGGGTCCTGCTGATCACTCCTTGGCTCTCCAGTCTGCGGATCAGCTTATGGATGGGAATCAAGGAGTCTCGGTTGGTGCGATATTGCCGCCGGTGCACTGTTGTGGTCAGGGTCTGAGTAGCTGCTGTGCTTGTAGTTGGCATAGCTGCGTTGTCTGTTGCTTTGCCATCAGATCCAGAGACATTTTTTTCCCTTTGAAGGTGCTGGATAGTGTGAGCAGGGCTCTGTAGGCATAGGCCAAGCCCCAGCACGTTGCCAAAATTTGTCCCTCTCTGGTATAACCAGGACGAGAGCACACCTCGTTTAAGTGTTTTACTAGTTTTTCCGGATGTTGCACTTGTTCAGTGGTGAAGTTCCAAAGCACTGGAGGGGCCCACTGGCCTAGGTACTTGCCCATACTATCCCACACACCCTGCCACTCATAACTGTCCAGCCTCAGGGAAAATCTCCTGGTGGTCCTCCTATATCGTCGTCTAACCCTAGACCAGATTCGAACCTGATACTGCTGAATTTTTGACATTAAACGAAATAGGATGTTCCTACGACGGGATGGCCGTGGGTAAAACACACTCCGTATGTTTGCCAACATGCTGATCCCCAGCACAATCAGCAGGCAGGTTTCAAGGGTACTCTAAAACCTTCAGAACTCTCAACTGCTGTTGCAAATAGGCTGGTGGGGGAACGGGGGGTGAAAGAGAATGCTTCCTTCGTAAGTTTACCCCCCGAGGAGAAAAAAAAAGATATGCAATTGCTAAAATATTTCATTATATACCTCCCAATGTATAGTGGTGATGGCCACGCTGGAAGCACAAACCAGACCAGTTTCATGATCAATGAGTCTATTGTATTACAAGTCATTACCATGAAGTACAGTGAAACAAGAACCTTAGCCCAGGCCCCCCAGCCGATAAACGCTAAAACAGCAAATAGTGGCTGTAAGTAAGGTACAACATGCTGAAACTCTGAGATCAAGCGCAACACGTCTGAGAGCCAAATAATCACCATTGTGACGAGTAGTAACAATGAATGCTTATCACAAATATGATTAAACACACTCTGGTCAGATCTGTCGTTATCTCAACCTTTCGAGCCCCACGTTGGGCGCCAAAAAGAACTGTCGTGGTTTGAGCCCAGCCGGTAACTCAGAACCACACAGCCGCTCGCTCACTCCCCCCCCCCCCCCCCCCCTTCTTCCTCCCCCCGCTCCCGGAGGGATGGGGAGGAGAATGGGAAGAATGTAACTCCCACGGGTTGAGATAAGAGCAGTCCCGCAACTAAGGTATAACACAGAACCACTGCTGCTACCACCAATGATAATAACGATTAGTGAAATAACAAGGGGAGAGGATACAATTGCTCACCACCCGCCGACCGATACCCAGCCCGACCCGAGCAGTGATCTGGGCCTTCCGGGTAACTCCCCCCGGTTTATATACTGGGCATGACGTGCTGTGGTATGGAATACCCCTTTGGCTAGTTTGGGTCAGGTGTCCTGTCTCTGCTTCCTCCCGGCTTCCCCTCCTCCCTGGCAAAGCATGAGACTGAGAAAGTCCTTGGTTGGAATAAACATTACTTAGCAACAACTAAAAACATCGGTGTTATCAGCGTTGTTCCCAGGCTGAAAGTTAAAAAACACAGCACTGCACCAGCTACTAAGCAGGAGAAAAATGACTGCTATAGCTGAACCCAGGACACATACCAAATGCTTTATTAGGTTGTTAGTCTCATATCTAATCATCTTCAGGGCTGCTCAATGGGTACTGGAAAGTATTTCTGCAGAATTGCTCACACCATTCTGAAATAGGTGAGCTTACCCTTGCCCACTGTGGACAAGGATCTCGCTCTCTGATGTCTGTGAAAGACGACCTGAGCAGCTGGCTGCAGCATCTAAAAGCCAAGTGCCTACTTGAATGCTGGGGAAGGTCTATCCTACTCAAACTACCCAAACCATTTTTCATTTGACCTCTCTCCCCTTACATTGCTTCAGCCCCTTAAGGTAGCCAAGTATCTCAGACTTTAAGGTCTTTAAAATAAGATTATGTACAGTAGGGAGCATGCTTTATTAATTAAACACCTCTACATGCAGAGGCTCTCCAGCACTTAGCAAGAGACCTTTTTACATTTCAGGAATTTCGGAGTTTTACTTCAGGCTTGTATCTCAAGGTTTTAATTACTTTTTTAGATATTGAGTTTCCCTATCTCAGTATATAGGACTTAACACTGCAATGCTATTTTAGTTGAGGCTTTAGAGTATTTTTAGTGATTTCTGTTGTAGTAAGATCTCCTTCTGTCTTGGGAACACAGTACCTTCATAGTAAAGTGCTAGAATCCAAATAGCACTCAGAAAATTATACCATTCTCCCCTAATACCTTTTTGATCACTGCTCATCTTCAAAGATTATTATATGAAAGTGCTTAAACCTGCTGTTTCTGCATGTGGTACCGGCAACACATCCTACCGGCTCTTTTACTTGCAGCTTGCACAAGGAACACTGGAGGTCACTCTAGCATTGCTCAAATAACAATTTTCTCTACAGAGAGACAGACACCGAGTTTTTCAAGACTTACTTGAAATGCAATTGGTTAAATATAACACTTTGTATGTCATTTATACAAGTCAGACAACTCTCATGATTTATTATGTTTTACTGAACTTGCACATTTAACTCTAGTCCTAGATCACGTGAACACAAAATAAAGGCACCTATCATTTAAAGAAAATAATGTTTCTTCTTAGTCCTCCTAGGAAATAAAGACTCCTAAATTCAAAATACAGAAGTTAGACATTGCAAATTGTGACAAAAAAGAACAGAACACACATATGCTGTGTGTTTCTTTACAATTCATTGTTCCTTGTAAGCTGGCAAAAGCCTATGGACCTGGAATGGTTAGGGTATAGGGTTTCACCTTTCAAGGAAAGCCTGAGGGAGAACAACTGAACTCAAATGTTCTGTCAAACTCCAGATCCAAACCCTCAGACTGCAGTCATAGCTGTTTTGTGTGAGGGGGAGGTGGGGGGAGTGGATGAACAACCAAAGAACAACAGCTATGGTTCAGCCTCTTACGGAACAGTTAGAACAAATACCTTACTTGAAGGGGTATTACCAAATCTGAACTTTGATGTGTTATTACAATTTGGTTTCCTTTGGCTTTGAGTACTAAAAATGTTCTTGCATTCCGTCAGATCTTCCCAAAACAAACTACTTGTATGGATTTCAAGTAGTCTTTTTTCTGTAAAGAAAAAAAATCTGCAGGAGATGTATTAGTGTAGAAGTAAACAGCTCTGCTTCTTGTCTCCAAATCAGTTTAAAAATAAAAATAAAAAAAAAAAAAAAAAGGCAGCAGCTTTGACTAAAAGCCCCAACAAGTCTTTTCTGGCATTTACACCTGAGAAATGCTTGTTTGTCCACCAGCAGACATGATCTCTAACTGTCTCCACTTCTATGTCTGTTCTTTAAGAAGTCCCCTGTGGCTATAACGTGGTATACTGAAGGCACTACTTTTCCTCACCCTGCTCTTCACACAGTTGCTATTTACATTATCATAAAAATTTGGTATAATCATGCTTTTTGTCTTCATATATATGAAACTAGGTACACTATGGGATAAAACCAGCATCTTATCAGGCATAATGCAGTTTATGAGAGCCTTACCCAAATACACAAAACTACATGAACATTGGCAAAACTGTCCAAATTACTCTGAGTATAAGCACATTAACCAACCATAGTTTAAACAAAGATTATTATGATGCTAAACTAATGAGTTGGATAGAGGGATACAAAGGGGATACAAAGCAGGATAAGAAGGACCATTTGGTATGTTATGTTTTTAAGATGTTCCTTATTATCTAAAACACAGCAAACAGCAAAAGCATAAGTTTGATTTTTTTTTTTTTTTTAAATATCCCAAATAATACAGAAAGACATCCAGGAGAGAAAGAAGAAATATACAGATAATATAAACAGTAGCATTGAACCCTATGCACTGAAGTGCAAGAATAACAGCAACAACAAAAAATCACTAACATGTAGTATCAATTTTTCTGTATCAATCCAGCCTTTTACTGTCTACTTTAGAGGAATGATTAAAGGTCTGCTACCACAACAGGCCTGAATGCAGCTAAGGGACCATCCATGTTCCTACACAGTGGTCCATGAACATTGCCGTTATTCTCATTTCCCATTGAAACTAATGATAAATTCTCTACTCTTTTCCTAACTCAGAACTGAGCAGCCACAGCTGACAATGATCACAAACTGACCTAAATCCCAATTGTTAATGAGCAATTAAAGATGAGGAATCAAAACCTTTTTAAAAGCTGTAAAAACCTAAATGGTAAAGAGAATTTAATAAATGTGGAAGTACAACAAAATAGCTGAATCATAGAATCAAAGAATGGTTCGGGTTGGAATGAACCTTAAAGCTCATGTAGTTCCAACCCCCCTGCCACATGCAGGGACACCTCCCACTAGACCAGGTTGCTCAAAGCGCCATCCAACCTGGCCTTAAACACTTTCCAGGGATGGGGCTTCTATAAATTCTCTGGGCAACCTGTGCCAGCATCTCACCACCCTCATAGTAAATAATTTCTTCTTGATATGTAATATAAATCTACCCTCTTTCAGTTTACAACCATTCTCCCTTGTCCTATCACACATGCCTTTTTACAAAGTCCCTCTCCAGCTTTCTTGTCAGCACCTTTACGCACTGGAAGCTGCTCTACGGTCTCTCCAAAGCCTTCTCTTCTCCAGGCTGAACAACCCCAACTCTCTCAGCCTATCTTCACAGGAGAGGTGCTCCAGCCCTCTGATCATCTTCGTGGCCCTCCTCTGGACTTGCTCGAGCAGGTCCACATCCCTCTTGTTGTTGCAGGGCTGAGGTCTTTTAAAATTGTAGAAACACTTTGTGCTTTCTATGTCTGTCTGTCCTCCCAGGTTAGGTTGGAGAAAAAAGTCCTAGAAGATTGATTTTATAAGCCTATTTTGAGATATTTATTAATCCAGCAATACTTCTAGTGCTGAGGAAAGTTAAGGAATTATTAAAGAGTACTTCTTAATCAATAACCCATACAAAGGGAAAAAAAACCCCAAACCACCAAAAAACAAAACAAGAAACCCCACAAGGTGGAGGGGTGGGAAAAGCACAATCATCAACATCACTCCACCTATTTTTTAAAAATAAAAAAGTGTTAACAAAAGCTGTGACTATAGGAGGGAAAATAGGGTAAAATCCCTAGCGTAAACATATCCAGCAAACTGAAGGGATGAAAAGGGAAATTATTTGTATCCATTGCAGCATATATATAAAGTCAAGTAAGACTTAATTTCCGTTATACTACTCCTGACACAATTAACTATCGCTAGGGTAAAAAAGAAAAATACAGTGAATGAAATTACATATGAAAGTTATAAGAGAATTCTTGTAATAGTTGAGAAACAGAAATAGTAAAAGCAGGAAAGGTATTTACAGTACCACCACTGTAAAAATGAATGCAATGCCTGATAGTTACTCTATTTTGTAGCACATACTGGTTGCATGTGAACTAGCAAATCCAAGCATGCCTGCAACCAGGCACAATTAATTTGCGGGAGCGGACAGAGCCTTTATGTTTCAGGTTGAAAACCCCAGAAGTATATAAAGTGATATTTCTTTTTCCTGAGCTGAATAGCTGCATGGGAAATTTATTCAAGTTATTACCTACTCTAGAAAGAGTACAGCGACCTGCACCAGCTGTCTTCTCAACAGCGAGAACGGATGTTTATAGCAGCGAAAAATCATTGTATGAAAGGCGGCGCTAATTTCAGCTGGCTAAAGCCTCATGTTACTGAGCAGAACGGAATTCTTTTAACTGGGGAGAGAGGAAATTTTAAAAGGTGACGACGGTCGCTAACACGTCTGCTTCCCCACGCATAAACATTACTCTCAAAAGAAATCCACCGGCACCCAGTGCCGCGGTACCCTCCAGCCGGGAAAGGCTGAGGTGCGCCGGTCGGCCGCGCTCGGCAACACCACCCTTACTGCGAGGCGGCCATTACGGCGGGCGGGCAGCAGTGGAACGCGCCGGCGCGCATTGGCTCCTTGCACGGCTGGAGGCGGAACTTGTGCCGCCGGAACGCTGGGTAAGGATTTCTGCCCGGGAAAGCTGCTACCAGCAGCAGCGATGGCCGAGTGGTTAAGGCGTTGGACTTGAAATCCAATGGGGTCTCCCCGCGCAGGTTCGAACCCTGCTCGCTGCGGCCCCGTGGGGGTTAGTTTTTTTTGTGTTCCGCTATTGCGCGTAACGTTAAGGTTTTATTCGTCATGCCTTCTCTCGCTGTTACGCGTGCTTCTGCACTAAGAAGAAGGAATATCTAGTATTTATCCGATTGCAACTCGGTAGGCTACACCTATGCACTCCTCCCCTCCTTTTGTAAAGGAATAAAAGTAGTACCAGAGCAGCAATAGGTCCCACCCACCCCTCTAATCTGGAACAGATGAGAGAAACAGTGTAATGCAGTTTTAGGTAACGTTCCAAATTAATAGAAAGACAGAATTAAAAGAATCAAAATACTAAACACTGTGGGCAAGCTTTGCACTAAGTCCTTCATTTTCACTGTGTCACTGAAGAAGTTGCCAGGTTTTTTTACTTACCACTCTGTTTTATTTCCAAAAGACATGTTTCATTGCTTTAATAGATCTGAAGACAAAGCACCAACCTAATAAATATTTATTAGGAAGTTTGCAACTACAAAATGTCCTTTACTGGAGCTTTATGGGGATGGAAATGTCAAATGACTGACGCCAAAAGACGTAGTTATTTTAAATTTTATGTTGAAAACCAGGCTGTCAGAAAAGCAACAAAAATCTCCTCTAAGGAAGTATTTGCATTTGATGAACCTTTTCTCCTTGAAACTAATTTTCCTTAAAATTTGCAGTTGAGAAATAAAAGAGCAGCCGAAAAAAAAAAAAAACCAAAACCAACCAAAAAAAAAAAAAACCCGCAAGAAAGTTATTTTCCACCCTCACCCTTCAGCAAGATTTATTAAAATGTTTCCATTAAGGCACTAAAGGGGAAAAACCATATGGTTTTAATTGCAATAATTCTTTGTAATTACAGAAGAAGGTAAGGACTGCTAAACAGCCAACTAAAGCTACATATGCATCAGCAGCACTAGTGTTTGGGGTTCAGTGCTCTCCTCTTGACACCTATCACTTTTCATCTCCATTTTATGACAAAGAGTTAAAGTAGTACTGTCCTGATCTGCTTCCCTTTTTAAACCTCAGGTATAACACTGAGAAAGAGCAAGGCAGTAATGATGCTGGTGCTGGAGTACAGACCCCAAAAGGTACATATGGGCTTAACCCATGTTGAGCCCATATGTACCAACATGTACCATATCTCTGCCACTTGGTACAATTTTCCTCCCCAAACCTGGCCCACTGCACAGTACTGTTAGGGATCAAGGTGCCTCCAGATAGCTAAGCAAAGAGATGCTCAAGATGTCAAGTTTCTTTTCATCAGCAGCTATTCACACTGAAGCAAGCAGCCTAGTCCTTTGGCAGTGGCAGGCCAAGGATGGACATGGGAATCCTGGGAAAACTCAGATCCTTTGAAAGCGAGGCCCACAAGTAGCAGAAAGCGCCAAAAGCACCCAGGCCCAATGATCTGGAACTTTCTGCTCATCCTCCTGCCTACCCCATCCCGTCAATATTATTCACACAAAGTTGCTTATGAGAAAGAGGAGGAGCTGACAGTCCTCCTCTTGGGGGCTCCATAGAAATTAACTGCCAGTGAAGGACCAGCTCTGACAATCCTGGCAAAGTAAATGTAGTTTCTGTAAGGATTAATGCCTGAGAGTCAATCTGCATCTCCTTAGGAAAGCTGTTTCCCTTTGGTGCCAAGAGTCCTTTGATATTTTTCGAGAAGCAGTTTTGACAAAGCAATAAGCAAATCATTTTGTCCAAAGCATATCAAGAATGGAAACCTTCCAAACATTGCAGCAAATTTCACCTTCTAGAAGTAATCCCTCTCCCTTAGTGCCCCACCAGAAGAAGAGAGCAAGAGCAAACCATTGTGAGGATGGAATCAAGAGGAAAGAAAATTTGTTTTCTCCAGAATCCACCACCTGTGACAGGTTAGAATATCCATCAGAGACATAAAATGTGTAAAAGTTCCCAGTCTGTATTATGCACTATCGTAATGACTCAGACACAAGCCTTTCAAAGCTGGGACAAAAAGAGTACATGAAGAGCCTCATCTTCATTAACATGGGCGGAAGAAGAGACTAATATAATGAAGGTGAAAGAACAAACATATGCAGTGTCTACCATTACGGGGGAGGCTTGGCACCTCTTATAACAGCAGGATGAGCATGTACACTGGGCTGCAATAAAAATACGCAGCATAAACTAACTGATAAATATCACCTCATCTGACAATGACAGAGGCTGACTTACCGAATTGCTTTATCTTTTGCTATGTAATTTTATCAGCCTTACACCAGCTTCACTGCTTACCTTCCCAGCAGTCCTGTCTCTCATTTCAGGATATGAAACTGTAAGATAGCAATGTTCATACTCAGGAAATTAAAGCTACCCACTATCTGTTTTAATCATCAGGATACTTGCTTCTATTACAGAACATATATACTGCCTTTTTCTCCCTCTACCCCCCCAAACCCTTCAAAGAGGAAGACAAGCATTCAGGAAATGACCTTACCTATCATTAAGCATTATTCAGCCTGAAATTTTAAGTCATATACTATCTGCATTCATCATCAAAACTTCAAACTCTTACATTGCCACTTGGGGAACGTTGGCAAAACAACTTGGCAAATACTGGCAAAACAAAAAGCTTGTGTAGAACTAGAATATTCTATATTTTCAGCATTTGCACCAGAACAGAAAAGACAGCAGTAATTAAAAATATATTGATTTTATACAATTCAAGAACACCCCCTCACCTCGAGCTGTTCAGTTTCATTGTACAGCTGGCACAGTAAACAGTAAACAGTTTGCTAAATAGTTGCTTATTTTTTTATATTACAAAACTGATTGATACAGTTTCAGAGATGTAGAAACACAGTATTAAACAACACACCCTATTCTCTGTATATTATTATCATCATCCACCTGTACCCCCATCTGCTAACCCATAACTTCCAGCTGAAGTATCATCAGCCCTCACAAGTCCAGTTACAGCCAAGTTTAATCCATACTTTTGACTAGACTCCAGAGGAACTAGGCTCACTTCACAGGTCTGCTTATTTTCATACCGAGCTATGCCAAGTCATTTAGAGCTACAGCTAACAAAGCACTCAAGCATGTTAATGCTCAGTCACTGTGTAGTGGAAGCACACTCCAAGTCAGGCTCCTCAGGTACCAGGAAGGTTCAGGACCCTTTGCTACCTACCTGAACAACTCAGAGGAACTGCTAAAGAAGAAAATGGGACCTTACCATTCCTTACAGGTAGCTGCCCTCTTCCTCCAACTTCAGATACTTCTAATACATAGCATCTGCTTTGTTGTTTTCCCCACCCCACAACTGTCCTTTTGCAGCTGTCTCCATTTTGCAAAGAAAGGTAAATTTTCTGTTGCCACTGAAAAGCTGTGTGTACCCAACTCTTGCACCACTGAAAAGCTGCGTGTACCCAACTCTTGCCTCTTAATCACATCTTCACAGAGCCTTAGAGATCCGCCTTACAACCCATTTCAATTAATATTTAAGCATATTAAGCATGTTATGTGCTTACCAATGCAGAGGCCAAGGCACGACATTATAGTGGATAACGGGGCATTTGCTGGATCTTTTTATGCTACTTGCAAAGATCTTCTAAAAATACTATGTGTTTAAAAAAAAATAAAATAATTAAAAAAAAAAAAAAAAACAACACAGTTCACACTCAGGAGGTAGACCCTGAATCATCTAACAGACTGATTTGTCAGCTTCTTTCTTTCCTTTCTAACATGAGAGAGAACTGGGCTGCCCACTTATTCCAGTTAACTGTTCTTACTGGCCAACAGGTCAGGTCTCACCAATGCTGTCCCAAAAGCAAAACAGGCTGCACAGCTTCCTCTTGCTTTCCATGCCTCTGGGTTTGCTCTGCTAGGAATAGGTTAATTCAACTCTATTTGAGAAATACAGAAAATTGGACCATTTCAAGTTGTAATTGGCTAATAATGACATCGGTTTTAATGACATAAAAAATTAGTTTGCTGTTTAAAGGTCTATTGTATACTCACTTCTCACGGGAAACCAGCTGGTTAGGCGCTAAATCATCCATCCAACTACCCCCTTTTACCATTATGAGCAAGTGAAATTGAGAGAGGAGAATCTGAGCTGCCATCTGATTCAAAGAGATCCAGCCAGTTGCATTTCCATCTTTTTGTTAGAGAAAAATTCTACCCTATTACTTTGTATCCTTCACATGAATTAGAGTTACTACTGTTTGACATTCCTTACAGTCCCTCCCTATGAAATGGATTGAAAGTCTTTCTTGAGTAAAATACCTTTATATAAAGTCGTATATGCACTAGAAGAAAATTTGTAATTATATTTAGCAGATATTAGAGAGTATTATTAATCTAATCTCTACAACATTTTCAGCTGAAAATATGCAAGGGAAGAACATGTAGGATGAAATCAAAGATTCTGGATAAGCAGGATGATGTGCTGTAAAAATAGCTATTGCTACTGATGCCATCAGATCTAGGATTGATGTAGTCTTATCAGCAGAACACTAGTACCTTGAACTGGTACAAACACAACCAGCATTAACACTGGTACGTTTACATCTGTAAAGAAAACTGGCACCAGAACAAATATTCTAAGAAGGTTAATGTTACACATATTATCAGGATTCCATTTGCGGCACTTGTATTACAATTAATAGCAAATAGCCACCAAACAGGAGAAGCTCAGGAGGTCACCTCGCACATCACACCCTCGCACAGTAGACCCAAACATATCACTCCAGGGCAGGGAGAGACAGACATCATAATACTGTTTCCATGCTGGGAGAAGACAGGAATTTTCAGATGAGACTTTCCATAGAGATGCTGAAGATTCTTAGCTGGACTCCCTTAAGCTTTTACCCACTAGGGGTATAAATAAGAAATTCAAAGGAGATCCCCACAGTGGGCAGAGGATTTTAATTAAAAAAAAAACAGAACAACCAACCAACCCATTTCTGTACGCATGCATTTTTATTTGTTGCTGATGGAATTACTTGCCTGCACAAAACCACAGTGTCAATACCTGACATATTATCTGGGTTTACAAAGAAGAAAATAAACAAACACAATGTAGAATATGAAAAGTTGTCCAAAATATGGAAAACACATTAATGCTGACTGGCCTGATTCTTCATTCTTTGCCATACAAAAACCTTGATAAGACCTTGTCTACCTGGCCAGAGCCAGGAGGGAAATTACTATTAAGCCACAGTGTGAGAAATGGTCTCTAGGTTCAGGCAGGCCAATGCTGGCACACACACCAGGGGTATTAGTTGTTCACCAATAAATCTTCAGAAGAAAGTTGCTAACCAGAGCAGTGAAGTTCAGAAACTGCCTTCCGCAATACACAGCTGGTGCAAAACCTATACTTGTTAAGATAGGAAGTTAAGGGATTTCTAGGAGTGCTTGATCTATCACAGTGACCTTCTTGGATACTAAGAACCTTCTTATTTAATTCATATCATAAGATCACAACTCTCCAACAAATGAAGTTTGTAATAGTATTGAGCATGTGTGCATTATAAATCACTACAGGAAGAACAATGCAATGGAGAAGTGAACCAGAGTACATAGTTTAGAAATAAGCACAGTTTTGTTTAAAGCTCATTGTCATATGGCTTTTGGAAGATAATTACTGAATAGGATGATTTGCGGGAGTCTAACATTGACTTTTGATTCTACCGAGAGTATGTTCTTTATAACATCACAGTATTAAGAAAAATGTTATTCACTACACAATATTTAAGAGTACAAGAAACAATATATAGGATGTTAGATAACTTCACAAAATTACTTGATGTTAATACTGAAAAGGTCTTTGCTTATTAAAGTTTGCTCATTAAACAAAAAGACCTCCACCTGTAATGCTCATTTCATGTGTGTGAGCAAACCCGTATTAAGACATTTATTCAAACAATGTTCACATCACAATGCATGAATACAAAATACAAATCACTTACAACTGCTGACAAAAAAAATACTGAATTGTTGAACAGATGATCTCACGCGTACTTTTAGATCTCATAGTTTCTGAATTTCCTCAGAAGCTCTGATGGAGCATCCCCTGACCAGCGGAAATGCAAGTGCCAGTAATTTGCCTCTGAAAATCCTGAGATAAAAAGAGAAAGACAAGTACATTATTATAAACATTTTAAAACTAAGCTGTCTGAAGTAATACTCTATAATCTTCCCAATAAAAAAGTAAAAGAATGGTTACTTCCAGGGCTCTTGACTAGCAGGGACTACCTCTGTATTCCTGGCACCATTTGAACAAGAACTCAAGCAAACACCAATCTTCAAGATATGTATCAGCTGGAAAGAGTCTAAAGGAGAACATCAAAAATAATGGCTACCCAGAAAAAGAGGACTTACAAAGAAAAACTGAACAAATTGAAGGGATAGAGAGTGACGTGTTGAATCTCCAAGTACATGAAAGGTAGCAGTGAGGAAGAAAGCCACAGATGGCTCTTTCCAGACAAAAGGGAGTAAAGGAGTTTTTCAGATTCTGTGCAAAGTTTTTATGATCTATGGCCTGTCAATGCTAAAATGTGATCCTTCTATATCAGGAAGCTGAAAGCTATTACCAAACTTTGTGTTAAAATCTCTTACTCAGGCTGAAATAGCTACATGGACTTGTAGTCCATAATTCTTACAAACAAGCAGATAGGAACTGAAAATATCGCAGTTTAAAAGTGGAATCCTATATAATAAATTTTCCCAGACCAAGATAAAACCATTATCAATGTCCTAGCAACAAGTATGAACACTGAAGTGCATACGGGCCCTGTCAAATATATTTTAACATTTATTAATATAAATATACGCCTACTGCATAAATTAAGTAGGCATTTGATGGGTTTGATATTTTTACCATTCAGATCTCTGGAAATTAAATTAAAATTTAAAAAACATGAGAAAGAAGATGTCTGCAACTAAAGTTCACCATTACAAGGAACAAGATAATGGTTTCTTTACTTTGAAACGTTATTGTTCTACAAAAGATACGGTGACAATTTAATTACCAAAAAATAGCCAATAGTATAATGTTATAAAGCATATTTTTTAAATATAAAATTTTCAGTTGTGCCTCACATACATTTGTACAATTTTCTTATCTATTTTCTGCATTCCACAAATGTTTGGGATTCAATTAGGTTTTGCTATCCTCATAGTTCAACATAATTTCCTGTTTGATCAGCTGGGAAGAAATGACAGGACTTTGTTTAATAATAGTTCTCTGATAACATAAGCCTAAGATTACAAAGCCCCTGAAGAATCAAGCAGAACAGATGGTGGCCACTGTGGTAAGTAAACTTTGATTCAAGCATACAAACCTAAGCAGCAGGCAGGAAATACTAACTGGTCAAATGACAGCTTTTGAAATACACATTTATTCTGGTGCATGCACTATTTAAAAACAAACCATTCAAATACGAAAGAAACCTCCAAGTTTCAATTTTTAGTCCTTATTAACTCATCAGATGCAAACTGTGCAGAAATACTGAATGATGCATAAAAAGAAGTAAATACCTAAATATTTTATTTAACAGTTTTTAAAGTTATTTTAAATAAAATCACTGAAAATAATTGGGCCCCACCCCCATTTTTCTTTTTATTTTTATATAGCAGCAAAACTGAACTTTACATTTTGGTTTAAGAAGAATTTTTTTCTTCTCCAGTTTTGGAGTTTACTAGCAAGCAAACAAACAAACATGGGGTAGGGAAGAAGAAAGGTCTGAAAGCTTCAAAGTTAAATAAACAATAAACAACATAAAACCCAAAACAAAATCCCAATCCAAACCCACATTTAAAAAGCTACCAGTTAAACATATTATTCTGGAGAAGAATTTCTCATGACAAAGCCTGCTTTCCAGGCCAATTCCTGGCTAATGCAATTTTCTGTAACTTCTGGTTTCACTTACTTGGGGAGTCTGGATTCTTTGAAGACTCTGGTTTCCCATCAGGAATTGCAACATCATCTTGCTCCCCGTTCCCATCTGACAATCCATCGTTTTCAGTCTTTTGTGTCCAAATCTCACTAGCTATGTTGTTGCTATTATTCAAGTCAGGAGCTTCCAGCATTTGGTCCTTCTTATTTTGAACAGCCCAATGCATTGACTAAAGAAATGCAAAAATTACAAATAAAGAACGAACTACTATGCTTTAAAAGATTTTTAGTGAACTTCTCTTTTCTTTTTTATATTGTTGTAATAAATGGTTAAACAAAGCACGTATTACAGAGAAGCTTGCAGGTCAATAGGATAGGGGAAAGCATGGCTAATTACATAAATAGCATTTGAGAGGATAGTTTATGTCAGGGGATGAAGAACAAAGTACAAGTGCACCAAATAATTCTGAAGGTCTTTTGACCAGTTTCTTCTCTCCTGTCTTCAGACACTTTTTAAAGAGAGCTTGAGTGACTTAGGAAATGTCCATTTTCAAGCTGTCATTGACTTTAAGGTGCCTTTTGAAAACAAGATGATTTGGAAAGATTCACTATTGAAGTCTGTGAAATTACTTCCGCTTGGAACTGAACCAAGCTTGATAGGATACTTCCAGCAAACATTTAAACTTAGGCATAATGCTTTAGTTGAAGAGGCTCTCAAGCTTCTCTCATAAGCAGAACTGAGGTGGGCAGAACTGGCAATGGAACTATTTATTCACCTGCCCTAAAATATGACTACACAGACTTGTAACTATGATTCACCATCAGGAAAAAAAGAAAAATCAAACATTATAGAATTAGGATCTACTAGGAACATGCTACCGAATTAATTCACTAACAGAATTAGGAAGCAAAACAACCCTCAGAACACCTGTCTCTGTCACAAATCACCCCACTAGCCTAGCAGGGCCCCTCCAAACACCTGTGTGAAGCCCAGGGTTCCAAGGAACCTAGATTTTTCAGTGAGCTCTTTATTTCATCAGATAGCATGAAAACCTATCTGATAAGCAACATACCAAAAGGAGAATATGTTATACAAAGGTCCTAGATTTAATCTACAAAAGCAAAGTGTGGTGAAGTGTTTGAAAGCAACCCTTAAACTGCTTAACCCTGAAGTGTTGTAACTCATCCCCCCACTCACTCCCACATTTTCTCTGGACCAGCCCTGTCTCCCCCTGCTCCTGAAGGCCCAAACTTAAGACACCACCAACCGTTTTCACAGAATTGCTCAAGGCCTCCCATTGCTGGAACGGAATGGTAATTTTGCTTCGCCGCCAGTAATCGTAATGCGCTCGACTCTCTTCATTAGTAAGAATCTCCTTAGCTTGCTGCAGCTTCTGGAAATTCTCCACTAGAACAAAACCCAAAATGATACTGATGCCAGTATTTCTTTTCAAATAAATTAATTCAGATGTGAAAGGGGAGCTGCCAACAAAGGCTTAGAGCAAGCAGAGTAAAAGAGGTAGGAGAACTAAATCATAAAGATATGTATATGGTTGTTCTGCTCACAGCTTTGCACAGTTTAGCTGACTTAAGGATCATAGCACCTTTGGAGGACAACTGATACCCTTTTCAAATGAGGACTAAAATGCTCATTTGTCTACCAGCTTCAAAATCTCCTAAATTTAAAGTTCAGAGAAATTTACAGCAGGCAAAAGGCACAAGTCGCCCCCTGCAGACTTCCTTTAAAAGGAAAATTAAACTAGTCAGAATGCCTAGAAGGAACATGCTTACATCGACAGCAGCAAGGAAGTTAGAGCAAAGCACACCACCAAGAAAACATAAGCGAGGGGAAGGGGATGTGATGGGACACAACACACAAGCAAAAATCGACAAACAAGAAGAGGAATCTAAATATAATTTAAGTAACTTGTGCATTTTATTAGATATGTTTTCTACACATACTAAAATGTCTTTAATACCAGGCTGCATGAATGAGAGCTTTTTTTTTCCCTATAGGGTAATTTTTCATTAAATGGTTACTAAGGATGCAGCTGCATGTTACTATTTGTAGAAGGGCTATAAAGATTTAATCTATGAGTCACCTGTGTTACAGTGATCTATTATTACTATTCATTTATTCCAGTTTACAAATTAGAGAGATTTCTTTTGAAATACACTAAGCCCAAACACTAATCAAAATTGATAACTATAAATCAAACAACAGGTTGAGGGGGCAGTTCTATTAGGTTTCCTTTTTCTAGTGTTACTTTTCAACAAATAAAAGGTCTGTTTTAATTACTCTTTACTGAACTTTAAGATGACGAAATACAAAATAAAAAGTAAACTTTCACTACTACTGTAAAAAGTTATTTCAAGTAAATACAGCATGTTCAGGTAAATGGAGCATAAAATTTTTCTTCTTGTCAAACAAGGCTGCTCTAACATTTGTCGCTTGGCCTCCTTCTTTGAGTTACTTCACTTCAATTAATTGGGGGTGGTGATGGTGTGAACCACATGGATGGTGGGGTGGTGCAAACAAAACAGGACCAGGCACTGGAATAGTCTCTCGTTTCCCTCCTGCAATAGCCAGAATTTCCAGCCAACCAAGTTGATTCCATTGGTTTCCTTAGTACTGGTGCAATCATTTATAATAAATGATTACTTACCAGGTTACTGTTAATAGGTGGTAAATAGCCTCTCAAACACCAAATCTCAGGGTTTCCTTGTAAGTGAGTCTGAAAATTAAACCCCCCACCTATTTTACCCTTTAACCTCCCCACCCCATCAGCTCTCTGATTCTAGGCTAGGACAGCACATCAATAAGGAAAGCCAAGCCCTGCCGAGAGCTCTGCTTAAGGCAGTGGAGCACAAGTCTCAATTAGTATCTACTATATTCCCAGCTCTGCTGCTTCAGAGGAGAGTGTGAATGAAGTCAAACTCAGACAAGTAAGTAAGCTATGATGTTCAGTTTATGTGTATGTTGTTCAGCTTATAGTTAAACTAATAGGAAGAATCCAAAGGAAAACTTTTATGCATTAATCAAAATGAGAAGTATATTTAATTATTCTACAACAAATTTTTGGTGGGGATCATAAATATGACCAGAACAACCTTCACTATAAGAATATAAACTACTCGGGTATTGGTGAGCACTGATTAGAGCTATCTTGTGGTTATGAATCAGTAAGATTGCCTCCAAATAACTCAGGTGCTGCTTAGCTGTCACACGTGTGATGAACTGCACGCTTTCATAAACACAAATGTTAGCTGCTGTTCTGCAAACAGATGGCTACTCATCTGGTGCTGGTTTCTCTTTATTTCCAGTCATTAAATTACATTAAAAGAAACTAAAGTACATTTAATATGTTCCTTATGGCTTGTTCATGGAAGCAAATTAACTAGTTGACGCAAGTATGGCACTTGAATGCCACTGAGCATGGAAGCAAGCCAACTTCATAGGACTGGGAAAGGACACATTCCATAAATAATTTCTGGATTAAAAGATGTTCTACTATAGAAAGGAAAAAATTTTAAGGTCCTAGGGGAAAAAAAATAAATCCAAAAAGTGTCTTCCTGCTCTAGTGTCTAGGAGTCTGCAAGTGTTAGAAATGAATATTAAAGCTTGCTATTTAAA
The DNA here is from genome assembly GCF_004027225.2 of Strigops habroptila. NCBI lineage: Eukaryota > Metazoa > Chordata > Aves > Psittaciformes > Psittacidae > Strigops > Strigops habroptila. The sequence continues at coordinate 36,524,107 of NC_044281.2, forward strand.
AACAATATGCTCAATACACCTGATAAATTATATTGGGGGAAAAATAATACTTAATAAAGTTCTAAGGCTGATTTTAACATCTTAGTCATCTTACAATAAGAAAACAGAAAACAGATTGTTTTTAAGGGGGAAGAATACACACCTGCTTTGGGGTTTCCAGGATGTTTGTCAGGGTGACATTCAAGGGCTTTAATCTTAAATTCTGCAAGAATTTGTTCAACCTAAACAGAATGTTGAGACTTAAAGTGAGTAAATACATACACACAGAAACTATTTTCAAATTTGCCTTTTGAAAGGGCTTGGGAGAAACAACAAAGAATGCTGAAAAATTCTTTCCTATTAATTTTTACAAGCTTTAGTACACGCAAAAAACTTAGTTATATAAAGGGGAACTTAAAATATGTGCAATAGCAGAGGTGTAGTGTGGATGACTTCAGTTAAAAAAAAAAACAACAAAACAAAAACCAGTAGAAATAAAAGTTGATACAAAATAGATGAAATTTATATAAAAGATTCAGTGAGATGTTTTACCAAGAAAGGTATCTAATACCCACTATATATGAATAACACTGTTAATGGAAGAAGGATGTAGCTTACATCTCCCCTGTTCCTCTCAAGTCAGAAGATGAACTAGGTGTTCCTGAGCTCAATTCTACAAGAAGCCAAGGATGAACATGGATGTTTACTTGAACACAGGGAAAATCTTTTGAAATTGAGACTATTTGTGCTTAAATTTAACCAGGTCAGATCAAGACCAGAATATTCAACAGCTCAGATGAAAGTACTCAGCTGGGAATGTGCTGTAAAGAAGCCTGTGCTGCTACAAATACTTGACTGCGTATGCAAAGTAATGTGACTGCAAAACACCTGTAATGCTTCAAATTTCTGTTAAATGTTACAAGTAGTGTGCACCATCCTGAGGGAAGGCAATCATGGTATTCAGTCAACTCATGATCTGAGTTCCTACTCCCATGTCACAAATAATTTGGTAACATCTGCTGCTTCTCGTAACAAATAATACTTAACATTATTTTTCAGGAGCCATTAGCTTTTATTCCATCTTTTTAATTTAATTTTAAGCAATTTGAAAAATAATTATCACATGTACTTGAACTACTCATTAATTGCTAAGCCCTTAAGGAATTAGTGCGAGGTAGAAAATAAAGAAATAGCATCTGCGAACAAGTCTGCACTGAAACTTCTACGCCGCCCTCTGCTGGGACGACTTTTTAGGAGTTATCTCAGGAAAAGCTTTAAATTGCCTTCCGTAACAGATCAAAGATGCTTATTAGTATGCTTCTGGTGACAGAAATGACAGAGGTATTTTAGCAGCACTTGACCACTATGAAAAATGAGAGCATCAGATTAAACTTTCTGAGCAAAATACAGCTTTTACCCACACTGAATACATCCTTCATTAATCAAAACTCCTTTTCCAAAATTCCAAAATTGAAACACAGATTTCAGTTAATATAACAACCAGATTAAAAAATATATACCACTATCTTAGACTCAAAAAGGTTTTATGGGCACCTTCGAGAAAAAAACCCCCACTTGTTTTAGCAACAAAATGTTCAACAATTGCTTAGCTAGATCTCATTATGAAGTATGTATCTGCTACCAAAACAAACTAGTAAAACTAGTATTTTAATGTGACTGAAATTAGCGTTTATTAATTATTAATACCATGAATGAAAAAGGTATGATTGTTTTCCCCAACCAATGAAGTTTTTTAAAAATTTAAAAATATGTACATAACCTGAGAAACTCAGTAGCATTATCAATTACCTACACCTATGAACATTCATTGTATTAGTTGCATAGAAATAGCTTTTTTCATCTTTTAAAACCAAAAATGTATTAGAAAAATATTATTTGGATGTTGTCAAATTTAAGCAGTTGGCTCATGATTCATAACCATATCACATGCTGAACTAAACTAATGAATAAACTATTATTTCAGCTATATTTATAACACAATCCAGCTTTATAGGACACTTTCAATATGAGCTTTATTCTAGGATATTAACATCGGCATGCAGATCAGAAATTGAGCTTTACAAAGGGAGATACTAAAAGCAACAAGAAAGAAGGTTCACAATACATTTCAGGTAGTCCTGTCTGCAGACATGAACAACTCCAAATCTCCCCTGTAGATAAATAAGCACACTCAAAATATTAGCCGGGAGTGGAGGTGGGGAAGGCTCTTACCGTAGACAGTTCATCACATCCTAGCAAGTTGTAGTAATCTTCCAAGTCATCCGGTCTGCAGTTCAGAATTGCATCCATTTGGACTAGTCCAGCCAGCTTTTTCAACTGAGGCACAGAGGGTGTAAAACAGAATATCACCACAAAGCTCACACAAGGGTTTACAAGTAGCCCGGGAAACACGCAGCTTGCACTCAGGTCTGCAGCTCTCTCCGGTGAATTTTAATACCAGCAGCTGACACACATGAATTTTCTTGAATTCTCGGCTTGCCATTGGTCCCTGCAGGATGCCAATCCGGTTACACAAACCTGCTAAAGGCAATGCTCCCTGGGATTTGTAGTTGCCAAAGTCACTTCAACATACAACTGCAGGTCTTGTCCAGACTGAAGAGAGTTCTGGCCACTAACTAAAATTTAACTGTATTTGAGATTTAGATCACACCATCACGTGTACAGCAACTTAAAATGAGGCACATACTTACAGGCTTTCCTGCACCTGAACCTACGTATGCTAAAATACATTTTCTGCTTAATTTGTAATTTCAACTTTTGCCACTGTCTTTGACAAGGGGATTATATATCTAATTATAGAACAGAGTAAGGATTGCTTCCAAAATAATGATTACAGGGCTGCAAACTTTTGTACCAACTTTGCCAAAGCCTTGCAGGGTTCTGTCAATCACTTCAAGGGTGAGTTTTCACTCTTCAAAGGCTAACTAGGGTACATGCGTAGCACTCTTCAAAAACAAACAGCTCTTGTGTATCAGTTACACATCTGACAAGATTAAGACTATGAAAAGACAACATGAAATACTACTATCAAATTAAATAGACTCTTTCTTATGCTAAATTACTTTCAAAATGTGTCTTGAAAGTCTGTATGGTGTGCAAAACACATTCCTTGTAAAACTCATCTTACATTGAAGTGAAATAATTTTGACCCATAAGTAATGATCAAGGCCTCAGTCCAACAAACACTACAGACATGTTTAACCATAGTGTCTCCTATGATCTGTTGATTTTAAATCAACATTTCCTAGATGTAATACTAACCACTTGCTGAAGTCTTTCCTCTGGACCCTAAGGACCTCTGGTTGTACTTTTCCCATCCCTGCAAGAGCTTTGTAATCCAAGATGTTTCACATCATTAAATACCGCTGATTCTGTAAACTAACACAAACAGATGCCTTGAATAGTTTCACCATTTTAGATGCCGCGACCTAGTAGGCGAGTCTATGCAGAACAAACACACAGGGTGTGACCAAGGCTAGAACTAACGTGTTCATCAATGAAGGACCTACTGGCTATTCATAACTGTTTATAAGATACTGAATATATAATTCCTGCATTTACAAGTGCTTTATGTTATTATCTATATTATTAATCATTTGAAACTAACTACATATTAGTGTTCCACTGCCTTCTCTTAAAGGTTGTATTGTCTGAAATTTCCTATTTTTACTGTATGTTCAGATAGCCTATTAAGATTCTAAAATATATAAAGTACATGAAGAAGAAATGATATTCAACGGCAAAGCACAAGCCTCACTGAAATAATTTAAATGTTTAAAAACCACTACTACCATATTTCTCTCAGTAAATAAAATAGATACACTTTTTCAAAGTGGAGGAATTTCCAATTACAAATCTCTCCCTCTCCCCCATTCATAACTTAATAGTAAACCAGAAAAGTATAGGAAAGGAAGCCTTTTAGCAAGAGACCATGTAAATATTTAAATAGATTGTACTCTGGGGGAGGATAAAAAACAAACAGCTGTCCCTCTTCCCAGCTGCACTCCTGACATACTGTTCTTGTCCAAGTACTTCTTGCATATTTGCCTAAGGTGAAAGGGAAGGCTCTTTAACCCTTTCTCCCTCCAGCTTTCAGGGCCTGTTTCCATGCTGCAACGTGAATTGCAGGTCCAAGAGCTGAATTTGGACGACAAAACCCTGAGATTTGCAACCTGCTTGTTCACAGGGAATTTGCTCACTGAATTCTTGGTCCTGTCTGTACTCTTGCCTGTTCAGACCAAATAAACAAGAGCTTTGATCCGAACTGCAGCAGTGACCATACTTGTGCTCCCTCACCTCACACACATGCCCCCCCCCGGATTTCCAGTGCTTGGGGCACAAAGGGTCCCACAGCGCAGTCTGAAAGCTCGTGTATGGGGGTCACAAAACACTGATACTGAGTAATACGTCTTTTACTGCTCCTATCAACTTCAGTGGGACAACTCACAGCATCATCAAAAAAAAAGTAGAGCAAGAGAACCAGTACATAATATGCAGAAAAAATACAAATACTGCCTTTGGGACACACAACTTTATTTGAAAGAGAATTACAGTGCAGGAGATGGCACAGCTCCTGTAGCTACACATGGTTTGGTTAGTGTTGCTCAGAACGTACAAAACAGTACTGAAAGTGAGGAAATCTCGTATTTGTTCCGTGTACCCAACCACGAACAAAACATTTCCGTTCATTCCTAACACATTATCAATATTTTTGCTTGTTCAGAGCCAAGAATGAAACTAAATTCTGGTTCAGTGTAACTGGAGGTTTATCATCAACTCGTGAAAGTCATAAATGGCTCTTTAAATAAACCAGCAAGATCTGGAAAATCTCTATTTGGATTTATTCCCATAAAATTTATCAAATCTTCCAGTACCCATTCTTCTTAACTGACTTCGGTTGGTTTAGTTGTTTTGCTTCCTGAGGGTAGAGTACACATTTTCAAGAAGTTCAAGACACAATACAACTCAAATTGAATTTTGCATTTCATGCTCCATCTCTGACCCCACACATGCTCCAAGTTGCAGAAATAAAAGAGGACCTAAGCCCTACCAAACTGACTTCCCAATTTAGGGGTAACTACTGCAACAACAACATTAAGATGTATAAATGCTTTCAATATTAGAGTCAGCTTTAGGATCCTTGAATCAGTTCTCACAAAGCTTCAGATCCTACACCCGTATGACTTACATATTTTCTTCCTTAGAATGCAGTCTTCACATTAATTTTTTATTTGGTGCTTATTTAAGTCACAGCTCTCCTTTGTATGCTGACAAACTACCTCCCACATGCTTTTTAAGAAATCTGAATCTTCCCTATGCCTCAATAAGGAGAAAGAATGCTTGCATACAAATTCACACAGAATAATAAAAATGTTCTGATTCACATCTGGTTACTTCATAGCTTGTTTCTGAGAAAGAGACAGTGTAAGAAATGGCATGTACATCTTTTTGGGGGTTGTTATTACCTGAAAGAACTGGGGGGGGCGGGGGGGAGTAATCCCCCCAATACATACACCACCTATGAAGTGAGTTATCTATAAATACGTTTTGAAGCCAAAAAACCACGTATCAATATTTATAAATGTAAGGTATTTAAAAGCTGTTGTTATCAAGGCCTGCAAGGGAGAAATTCTACCTTTGTAATCTTGGTCATGCCAGTAAACTTAGTGATTCAGTTGTATTAAATTCACTGAAACTGTTCTGCAAATTGTGATGTTAAGCAGTAATATTAAACTAAATATTATTAATTTATTAATATCTATGAAGTTTATATCTATGAAGTTTAGATAAAAATTCTGTAGGCTCCATTCTTAAAACAGCTGTTGTTCAGAAGACTGCTCAGCCCCCCACTCCCGTAAGACGACTTCATATAGCTCAGGAGTCCAAGTACCATTGCTATACGTTTAAACATCCCTACCAAACAGCTTAACCTGTAGGTGCAAAACCTTTCCCAGGCAGTCCGCAGACACGCCAATGTCGCCGCCAGAAGCTATCATCCTGCAAATACTGCTCTCTTTACCCCCAGCTCTGTTGACAGAAAGGCAGGAACCGCTATGATCCTCTCGGTAACGCGGCCCGACCGGCAAACGAGCTCACGGGGAGATTCGTACGAGTTTCCCCGGTGGGTTCCACCTCACCAGGTGCTGTACAGATACACGGCAGCCCAACAGAGCGCCTCTGCAGCCCGAGACCTGCGCCGGCCAACACGTTTGTTCCTCGAGAAGACGTGCTGATATTATGAATACATGACGGAAACGCCCTGGGGTTTCTCAAACAGCTTGTGACAAGAATAATACCGAGACCCGTAAAGCCACACCGCAGCCGCCATTTGCCAGGAGCGTCCCGACAGAGGAGCGTACTGCGGGGTGAGCCCGCGGCGGGGGAGGGAGGGAGAACGACAACACGGACAAGCTCCACATGGACGGGGCTCCTCCTTCCCGCCGTAGGCGGTCGCCCCTCCGCAGGCGGCAGCCCCCCCGCCTGTGAACAATACACCGCAATGAGGAACAGGCGGCGGCGCTGTGAAGGGGTAGCCGGGCCCGGCCCGGGACGTTCCCTGCCCCCTACCGGGCAAGGCTCAGCACGGGGACACATGGCCACGTGACGAGAAGCCGCCATGGCATGAAGGGGAGAGGGGAGGAAACGCACCCTGCCACGCGAGGGTGGAGCCGGCACGAGCGTCAGGTGACGGCGGCAGCGCCCCCGCCCCCTCCGTCCCACTCACGTGACCCGGTTTGTTGTTGTTGCTGCCTCCGCGGGGCGGGTGCCCGCGTGGGCGGTGGCGCGGTCACGTGCCGGGTTTAAATCGCTCCCTGGGGGTGGGGGAGGGGGCTGTGGCGGAGGCGCTGCTGCGCTGCTGCGCCGGGCGGGAGGGGGGCGGTGGTTGCTACTCCAAGATGGCGGACGACGAGATTCCGCTCCTCCGTCCGCGCGACGGCGGCCCCGGCGGCGCGGCCGAGAGCGCCGAGCCCGCTCTGAAGCGCCAGCGCCTCGGCTCGGAAGACGGTGGCTGCGGGCGGGGCGCGGCGCACGCCCAACGCCCGGACCGGGGCGCGGGGCCGCCGCCCGCCACCGCTGTGGCGGCGAAGCTGCCGGGTGAGGCGGCGGCCGTTACCGCCGATGGCGGCGGCCGGACGGAGGAGGAAGAGGACGAAGAGGCGGCGGTCTGGAGCGGCGCGGACAATAGGGCCGGGTTGCGGGGCCTGCCCCGGGCGGAGCCGCCTCCGCAGCCGCGGCAGCGGGGCCGGGGGGAGGGGGCGGAGGCGGCGCCCGGCGAAGACGCGGCGGAGGCGGCCATTGGCTGCAGGCGGGCGCAGTGTTCAAACGGGGCGGCCGAGGCGCCGGCCCTGCATCCCGGTGAGGACCCCATCCTTCCCCTCCTCCGGTCGGCTCGCCGGCACAGGCCGCGAGCCGGCCCCTCGCAGCCGGGAGGGAGCGGCCCGGCCGCGCAGCCCGCGTCGGGAAAGGCGGCCGCCGCGGCGGGCTCCCTCGGCCCTGCGCGGGCGCTCGATGCCGGCTCTGCGCCGGGTCTCCCCGCGGGCGCCTCGCCGCGGCAGCCGCCCGGGCTTCCTCGCCTAGCGGTGGCCCGCGGGCCGTGTCGCTCGCGGGGAGGGTCGGTGTTCACCTGCTGCAGCCTGGGGCCAGCGCTGGTCTGCCCCGGCCCGGGGGGGAGAGAGCGCCGCTACTAGCGGGCGCTGCGTGCGGGGTGATCCCTGAACACACGCTGTGCTCCGTACATTCCCTGAACCGTACTTTGAATGCAAACTCGAGCGAGCTGCTGCATCCATTTTTCTAAACCTTATCAGTTCTAATTCTTATCAGGCCTTGTCAATGCCTATTATTTTTTGTGGTGGGCTTTGGAGAAGGAGAAGCTCCTTCATAAGAGGAGATCGACTTGGCTCTTATTTCTGAAAACACTTACTTTGCTGTGTTGCTGGCAACAAGTTATTAAAAATCATAAGCTCTGTTTCCTTTTCACAGTCTCTGCTGTGATAATGATTTCTGTTTGTTGGAAACTTGTACAGAAAGCACAGGAGCAGGGGTCTTGAACAAGTGTTTACATAATTTCAAGTTACAGGCTTGGTTAAGATTTCAGTGACTGCAGCACAAAACTAAACTATAATCTTCTGAAAGGGTTTCTTTGCAGATCATTTAGAAGCATACTGTTTGGACAGTATCAAAATGAATGTACCTTGCATTGCATTATTGACATGGATAGGTTTTGCAGGGGGAGGGGTTTGTTCATTTTAGTTTTTAAGGCAGTGGTTTGGAAAGACTTCTTAAAAGATCTAAGAGGCTGCATTCTGCTAGTAAAGTCTTTACATTTTATCCTGGAATGCAGTTAAAAAATATTTTACCTTTAACTCAGTAGTAAAATTCTACATAAATTCTTTGCCTGCGCAAAAGCAATCCAAAAGGGAACAGAGGTGTATGATAAGCTTTGACAGCCTTAGTGTTTAAAAACTTCATTGGAACAGCACAAGAGTAAAGCTAATGATCTCTTATCAGTGCCTTGTATGAAGCAGTTTTGCTCAAGTTACTCAGATCCTCAGGCATGTTTTGCTGTGGATTGCTTAGTTCTGGCAAGCATTCCCTTTAGTCCTTTGAAGAATCAAATGGATACACAGGGAGTGTTACAATTTAAGCTGTTGCTTTAGCCTGCATGTATCTGTAACAGTGTTTTTTAAGTACAAGACAAGGGGACCTGTATGTGATGAGTCTTTAACACTGTAACCTTTGATTCTTTATACAGTAGACATAAAAGTTGTTTTAGTAAATCTTGCACTTCCCGCTTACTGATGTGTACCAGTCAACTTTTTTGTTCATAATGCTTTTTGCATAGTATGTTCGCTGACTCCATGCATAATGAGATGGAACTGAAATGCTGTAAATGCATAGATTAATAATAAGAAACAGCAATGTCAGTGAGTACCTGTGGTCTCAGAAGAACAAGACGGCAAGTACAAAAAGCAAATTCCTGTCCTCTACCTCTTTCCATTCTAACGAGAATAAAGTACTTATGCCAGCAACGGAAAGAACAGGACAACAAAGTCTCTGAATAAAAAATGATGGTGTTTTGTGGTGTTCTTTATTTAAGAGTAAAGTGAGGTAACCTAATTAAAATACTGTAGGGGCTTATTCAAATAGCGGTTGAAAACTATTACAGTGATTCTTTGCTTTAGAGAGCCTTACTGAAACTTGTTCTCCTTTGTTCATCCTTTTAGCTTTTCAGAAAATTAAGCTGCTGTTGCTATTTCTAATAAAGCAAATTAAAAAAAAGCTTAGTAGTCTAAATTCTGATAAGCTGCTCAGGTTAAAATTTAGATTTACCCTTAAATATTATCTTAGTAATGCATGCTCTAAGACAAGTATCTCGTTCTTCTTTGGACTCCTCCATCTAGATACGTGATGAAGTTAGATTGAGTTACTCTGGCTTAAGGCCATGAGCTGAGCTGAAGTAACTGTGTGGTACTCTAAGCCAAACCCAGCTGCAGGGTAAAATGGATGAGATAAAGTGAAGGTGGTTCAAGGTAGCACATTTTCTGTCATAACTGAAATATCATAAAAGTGTGTATGTGGTCACCTATTGCAGCTCAGCTGCAAGGAAACAGCCTAACAAAATTCTGTAACTTTGTTGTATCCAAATGTATATTTGTGGGTTTTTTTAAAACACTCTGCTCTTAAAACCTAGTCATAGAATGGTCTATAAATAGTGATATATTTTCATTTTATCCAATTTCTCAGCTGAAGTGAGAATTTGTAAGAGAAAATAGTTCTTAACTGTACCTTAAAAACATCTGGATTTTTTCTAAGATACAAAATCCTTAATGCCCAACACTTCTGAAAATTTCACTAAGGTCAACATCCAGCCCACTGAAGCCCAGTATTAAGATAGCAAATCCTGCAGTAAATCTACTGAAGGCTTGAAAGCATATCTATAAACTTAAGGAAAAAAAAAAAAGGGTAGACATTTCCCATGTCTAAGTGACAAAACTGCTTATTTGTAATTCATTGCAATCAAATTTTATAGCATACTATTTTAGGGTTTGTGATGTATTTAAATATATACCTGTACCATTTAGCTCTAGTGTAACCCATCATTGTTGTGCTGTCTTGCAGATAACTTCCTTTTTAGTGATGAAATCATAGCCAATGGTTTTCACTCTTGTGACAGTGATGAAGATGACAGAGCCTCACATGCAAGTTCTAGTGATTGGACCCCAAGACCACGTATAGGTAGAAGCCTATATAATATGATTATTAGATGCTGTTTGCCTTTGAACAGTTACTTAATTCTTCCCAGTCTTGAAATGATTTATGTTGCAAAATAAAATAAATATTGGCAATTACTGCTTTTGAGCAGCTGCGAGTTGTTGACTGTATTCTGCATGTTATTTAAGGAGTTTAAAAATTAGCCTCTTTAAACCTGCTGTATTTTGATTAAAATTGCCAATGTCTTTTTGTATAGAAACCTGGCTGTGATCCATATTAAAGCATACACACAGGCTCACTAAATTGAACAGACTATTGGTATATTTCTAGCCTATTTACTTAGTATTCTCAAAGGAACAAGAAGATGATTTGTGTGTGATTTTAGCTAATCTGTAGGGCTTCACTGTCCTAAGTGTTACATCAGTTTGGGAATTATTAGTCTGCATATATATTGCATACTAACAGTAGATAAGTTAACCACAGCAGTTAGGAACTCAGTAAAAAGTCTTGCCTTGTACAGAGGCTCAGGTCCCTGGTGATTTGTGTGGGACAGTGGCATCCAGGGTGCAGTGAGGTTGGGTCTTTGTCTTACGCAGGCATGGCAATACAACAGCATTTATTTTGTTAGTCTTGATAAGAACAGCAGCAAGAAAACACATTATCATGACACAATATTCCACTTAAAAACTATCTCTGCTGATCCCTCGTTGCAGGATCACTATTGGTAGCTTTTGGGGTAAATATGTATAACAGTTGTTTTCTTTATATGTACTGTAACTAGCCTTAGTGATAGCTATTTGAATCATCTTAGTTCAGCTTCTTAAGATTCACCTGTTTTACTGCTCTAATCTTGAATATTTCTGGAAAGATTGATTTGATGGCTTTAAGAGGTCATGTATGAAATCATGAGTGTTAGATGGCTAAAAGAACAACAAAAATCCGTGGACTGGTGGGCCCTACTTGTCTCTTTAGAGTGATGTTTTATAATATGCATGTTTGTTGTCTCTTCAACTTATTACTGTAAATACCTTACAAAATGTTGAAAGAATACAAACGAAGCCATAAAATGGAGATACACTGTGAAAATCTCATTGCTAAATAAGTCTACCTCTAAGAGCCATCAAGTTTGCTATGAACTGGGATTTTACCTTGACTAACTTTCATTAAATTCTGCATGGGTTAACATCATAGTGAGTAAAAACTCAAATTATACTATCACTTCGGTATTTAGAGCAAAATATGCAGAGGCTTTGATGAACAAAGTATTAAATTGGATTAATAAAATGTTAGTAGCAAGCATTAATAAATGGGGCAATGATATAATAATCTGAACTACTTGACTCAATTCTAATTTTATTTTTTTTTCCTTAGGTCCGTACACTTTTGTTCAGCAGCATCTCATGTTAGGTACAGACCCACGGACAATTCTGAAAGACCTGCTACCAGAAACAATCCCTCCACCTGAACTGGATGATATGACACTGTGGCAAATTGTTATAAACATTCTTTCAGAACCACCAAAAAGGAAAAAACGAAAAGATATTAATACTATTGATGATGCTGTGAAACTTTTACAGGAATGCAAAAAAATAATGGTCTTGACTGGAGCTGGGGTATGTACTGCTAAAATTAAGAGTGAGAGAATATGTAGACAGTTGGTTAAATACCAGTGCTTTACAGCATGCAGGTCATGTGACCCTCATGACGTTCATAATCAAATAATTGTGCTAGATGGGGAAAAGGAGGCACAGCTGTCTACTAGAATGATGCATACTGCAAGACTGGAGCTTAAACTGGAAATTACAAGATCTCTCCTTAGAAAATATTCTTAAAACATTTAAGTTCTTATACAGTTGTTTCCATGCAAAATAGTTTTGGAATAAGACCACTTCTACCTGTTCCAGAAAATTTTCTATCCTAGTCATTTTTTTTCATTTGAAACAAAGGTAATGATTTTTTTAAACAAAATGTCAGTGAATCTCTTAAAATACCTGATAGAGCTAGAGGGGACTAGAAGAGGACTCAAAAAGAAGAGTTATGGGGAGGGGAGAGTTTGATTAGGTTTCAGTAGACTAAATCTTACTTTTCACATGTATGGTATGATGGTAATAAGTTTACCTGCTGTTTTACTGAAGAACATTTCTAAGCTGTTGTACATTTGCAGCTTTATACCTATGTACCAGATCATGATACAAAAGTTGATAATTTTTTGCTTCTCTTGTTCATACACAGAGGGTGTGACATGATTCAAAAAAGACGAGTGATTCAAATCAGCTGTTAGAAAAGCACTGCTATTTGTTACCCAGTCTTGCTCTTTCTATAATCGTTATCATACACCTGTTTCTCCTCCTTTTTCCTTAGTGTTTTGGGGTAGTCTGAGACAATAAATTTCAGTCTCTATTGACTACTACAATGCTTTGATAAACAATATTTGTCAAAAAGGTGTTATTTATCAAAAGAAAGTCTACTTTGTTACTGGTTAGCATTTTAAAAAAAAATATATCAACCACCTTGTCCAAGCCTAAGTTGACAGATCAATTAACACTTATTAATTAAATTTAATGTAATGGTATTTTAAATTTTTGTTCACTTCTTACAAAACTTCCAGTAGTAAAAGTAAGTTCTAGTGTCCTATTACTGCCTGTGCAGATTGTACTAACGGGTTTTTCTGTGCTGTTTCTCCTCTTTGGGATTTGAGAATTGTTTTGTTGGTCCAAAAAAAAAAAAAAAAAAAAAAAAAATCCAAACCAAAAAGGAGGAGTTGGGGGAACAAAAGAAAAATAAATACAGAGAACCCAGACTGGTTTTGTTCTGAAAGTCTTGAGCATAGTCAGCATACCAGAACATAGTTTCCCAAATAGTTTGTATCACAGCAACTCTTTATAGCCAAACACGTGGTTTTGCTTATTTCAGACTGCAAAACTATATTTCAGGTGTCTGTGTCTTGTGGAATACCTGACTTTAGATCAAGAGATGGCATCTATGCACGCCTTGCTGTAGACTTCCCAGACCTTCCAGATCCTCAAGCAATGTTTGATATAGAATACTTCAGAAAGGATCCCAGGCCATTTTTTAAGTTTGCAAAGGTATGGTTTTCCAGCAGTTCTTTTCTTGGTCAGTAAAGACAGATTACAATATTAAAATGCATAAATCAGATATAAAACTATTCTATTAACAAAATGATATCTTTGTCTTTTTTTTTCTTTTCATAAGCAAGATAGAAAAATACATTAATACATTGAATTTACTTTAATGAGAGACCTCATTCAGTGGCATAACAACTCTCTCCTTGGGCAGGTCTTTGCTGTGTACCAATTTTATATCCTCATGTTACTTCAGTCATTGTATGCAGCCACATACTGGCCTTATTAGAAATATTCAGCAACTTTTTTTTTTTTAATGTTATTTTTACTGTTCCTGTTACAAGTTCATTATATATACAACCATTCTGGATGGTATGTCTCTAATTTCGGGGAGGATAAATAAAAACTTGTAGCTACATGATTAAACTTCAATAATCTTAGCTGCCGTTACTTTCTCTGAAAAACGAAAGAATATGAGAAATTTTTGGCCAGCACATGAGTAATGTGGAAAGCTACATTTGGATTTGATATCCTGTGGCATGCTTTCCAGTGTCGTACAATACATTCATATTTTATCACTGTATTTACAGTAAAGAGGACTAAAGCAGTTTCATGCACTAATAAGTGCCTGTTTCAGGTTTTGATATAGCTGTCACAAGAATATGTACATCTTAGAGAATTAAAGCCTTTTTGCAGGGACTGTGTTCACTTGAAAAGGAGAACACAGCAGTTTTTAAAAAGATGTTAGAGATATTAAACAGCTTAAAAAGCAGGGAGTACATCTCAGAGACAAGGAATTGTAGAAACTATAGACATACATAGAAACAATAAAACAATGATACTTAGTCTGGAATTTCCTTGTGGGGGGAAAACAAGTCAAACCCAAAACATTTAGAAATTACTACAGGACCAGTAAGGACTTGTCAAAATCAATCACTACTAGTTTTGCTCACTCTTTCTTCCCTTTGCTCACTATTTATACTACTGCTGTGTTATGTTATAAAGATCAGAAGAGAAAAATAAATGCATTTTGCAGCTGCTCAGCTTTCTCTGAAAGCCTCCTATCCAGATACTAATATGTTTCTATGCTCATTAGTATACTCAGTTCCTTGGTTGTTCTGTTTTGGTGGGGTTTTTTTTGAATATTAGAACCAACCAACCAAAAAAAAAAAACCAACCCAACCACAAATCCCACCAAAACAGCAAACAAACAAAAAAAAAAACCACAAAAACCCAACTTAATTGAAGCCTGTCGATACACAGGCTTTACCAGAATAGTCCAATGTGGCTGATAGTTTTCTACTAAAATAATTTCTCCTACTTCTCATTTTTTGTCCATCAGCTTAGTTAGAATATTGATGTCTTATTGATGAAGTCTTAAGTTCTTTTAATTTTAGGCACAAAGAATGGCCAAATTTTCAGAGTTCAATGGCAGAACACGTCTTGCTTCTTCAGACTAAGATATAAAAGCTGTTAGGACCACATGAATAACTGATTATAATTGTGAAGTAGCCCTAGTCATAATCTAGGTAATCTAGCACTATGAGCAACCATTGATCATTGCTGCAGCTTAACTCCAAAGACCCACTTAGTTTCAGAATTATGAGTAACTTGAAATATTTTGGGAAAAAATAAATGCTTTCAAAAAGTTTTTTTGTTAATAGTTGGGCTGTATGGCAGCTGAAGGGAGAGCTGTCACAAAGATGAATTTAACAGTTCACTGTTGTTCTAGAACGTTTGGTTCAGCTTTAAGTATCTACTGGTAAAGGTAGGCAGCAGCCTCCTTCTTGCTAACTTTCTTTTGGCCAGTGACTCTTGTGCTTTTTCCACAAAAAGGCCTCAATTGCCCAGGTGGGACTCCATCCCAGTTGCTGTTCAGTGGTGACAGAGTGACTGGAGAACAGAGGGTCTGAAATTCAAGTTCCTCCCCTAAATAAGTGCTTCTGAGCAACAGAGTGGTGGTGGTGGTGCTGCTGCTGTCCTCCTTATCACACAGCAACCAGAGGTACCACATGGGGTGGTCAGCTCCAGACAGAGGTTCCTTGTGTGAAGCTTTCAGCTGAGTGCCCAGATTGGATTTTTATTTTGGCAGGCTCCTTGTTCACTGTGAGCAAGTATCAAATCATTCTGCAAAAGTGCCTACATTTTTTTCCATATGGTCTTTAGATATACCTACCTTCTGTACCTTGACCTAACAGAGGGGTTAAGCATCTATCAGGCACAGCAGAATTGCTCTACTAAGCCATATGGTTACTACTGTAACTGGCTAAATTGGCAAAGCTGGTCTGAGTACCACTTGTCTTTATATCCAAAGCCGTTCCGCTGTCTGGGCTTCCATCTTCTAGGAATGGCTGCTGATAATGCTGAGGAGTAAAAACTGCTTATCCCAAACCAAGAGACCAGAATCCAAATTCACCATGAAATTTTTCTCCAACTAGTTAAACCATGTATGTTTCAAACAACAAATATTGAGGTTACTTGACACTTACCAAAAGAAAAATGGCTTTTCTGTTTCATAATTCTGAACCCCCCAAAAGATTTAACCCTTGCTTTTATGCTGTATGAAGAACAAAATGCCACCTTGCATGGAACAATTTATCCTGACATGATCAGAAGCTCAGCTGTTGAAAGAAAAGTTGGATCTGAGAGAAATGGCAAAATGCAAAGGGAGTGACAACATTAACTGCCAGCACAATTGTTGTTGATAATACTTAGGCCTGTGTGAACTGCTGCAGTTGTATATCCATTTGCACTTTCTAATGTACTTCTGAATTCCCTAGGAAATCTTTCCAGGACAGTTCCAGCCATCTCTCTGTCACAAGTTCATAGCTTTGATGGATAAAGAAGGAAAACTACTTCGCAACTATACTCAGAACATAGACACGTTGGAACAGGTTGCAGGAATCCAAAGGATAATACAGTGTCATGGTTAGTGGTTTTAGTTTCACTTTTCTTATGTGTAGGAATGATTTTTACTGGTGCATGTGACAAGGTAACCACTATTGGAAGTTTTCGGGGTTTTTTTGTTGAATTGGTATCTCTTGGCAATAGATACTCTGCTTTTTAAATGTTTGTTTTGTTGGCGTTTTTTTTTAGGTAGCTTATGTATTTAAATCAGAAGTGATTTAAGTGGAAATACTTTCAGAAATTATGCCTGATACATGGAGGTCTTCATGCATCAGTAAAGATCCATACCCTGTTCACACAAGCTTAGAACTTAAGTTTTAAAGTTTATTTGTTGCTTCTTTATATTCATGTATGAGAACATAGTGTGGAAATTAGTCTTTTCATAGATCCCTCTCACTGTATATCAATAAAATGGAGTTTGGCTGTTATCTGATTTCTTTATTTAGGTTATATTCAATTGAAATCCTAAAATATCCTGACACTTCAGTGACTTTACCTCATGTATAAAATATTGTGGGTTAATCACCAGTTCAGTTGAATTGAAGATCATTTTGTTACACCTTCAGTGTCATACACATTCTGTAATTATACCATATTGAGTGGAATCCCTTAATTAGTTGCTTGATATGCTTTCCATTTCCAGGGAGTTGCAAATGTCAAGCTAAGAGCTCAAGGATTCATTTTTAAGGAAAGCACGCAGAAAATTAGTTCTTAAAGTGCACTTTCGGATCATTTAGTAGACTTCTGGCAAAGAAATTGATTAAAAGCAGCACTAGCGTGTTTGTAAGACTTGCCTGTCTAATTCCACCTTTTCCAGGGACCAAACTCTCTGGGTTTCTTTATCTACATAGCTTAACTCTGCCAGATTTGTCAATATTCTTTTTTTAGACGGAGCAAATACGGTGCTGTTGTGGTGACCAAAGACACACATCAGAATCCTACTTGTTGAATAACCCAAATCTAGTTTCCATTTGTGCTTAGTGTGTCATGCATTTTCTTTCGGTTGTCATTCTGTATGAGGTATTTATCATTAACTTCTCACGTGTCTGTGTTTTTGCACATCGCTACCACACTCAAGCTTCCCATTTTTTCAGGTGCACACTACAGTAAGTAGATTTCAGACCGTCTTTAGTGTATGTTCTGTATAAGCTGATGTTAAATTAAAAAGATTCTTTAAAACATGCTATGGATTTTGAGGCCTTTGGAAATTAGCAAAGATTGTTTTGAGTACATCAAGCTTTATCTGACATACAGTTATGCTGCTCTTTTTTACAAATGCTAGTTGACTAATGGTAGTGGCTGAAGAGAAACTGAAACTTTATGAAAGGGTTCATACTGCTATATTTATTATTATTATTTATCTTTTTTGTCCAAGTGTGGCATTGGTAAGTTAATCATGAATGTGCCAAATTACAAGGAACCTTGTAATGAATTGGGGAGTTCATATACGAACCTTTGAACCCATTTCAGTCTGCAGACCTACAGTAAAGTTACTACTATGGAAACTACTGTATCTTAGATGCATTTTTCTGAATTTAAAATGGCTGTTGCATTCAACTAGCGTGTCTGGAATTAGATCATATTCCTTGCTATTGCTGTAGCTGAATGATCAGAGGCAGTGTGCTAACTATACAACTCATGCGTGGGGCAGCATAATTTCTTAATCAAGTCTTTCTAACAGTGAAAAGTGTCTCTCAGAGTTGCAGGTAGGTATCAACAGATGCCTCAGACAGGGTTAGGTCTGCTAGCCTAACAGACATGTCCCTAACACACTGTATAAAGGCCTAAATTATTTCTATGAACAAATTACAATGAGCAAATAACTGTCATGCTTCCTGTAGTCTTTGGAATCCCTCAAGTTCTGGGAGTTGCAATGCTGAGCAAGTGTTTCAGAAGCTGTGCACTTTCCACTCCAGCTCTGATTAGCAGCCCTGAACTGCCAGTTGTTCCTAAATGATCTGCTTTCGCTCTCTTTGTCTTGACCAAATTCCATATTCCCAAAACATATTTTGAAGTTGTACTTAGCCCCAGAATACCATCATTTAGCAATGTAAGTATTGGTTGGCTGCTCTATGTAGGTTATGAGCAGAAAACATCTTTGGTTTGGGTGGCTTAAAATAATACTCTAGATACAGATTTGGTACCAGAGATTTTCAGCTGTTCCTGGCTTCTGCAAAGCTTTCAACATCTTAATGGCTACTTTTCTAAAAGTTTCCTTTTGAAGGTAGACTTCTGTACCTTCCTGAACATTACTCAGTCACAGGGCTTTCTTACTGCCCTCATATCACCATGAGAAATTAGAGAGCTCCAGACTTCTACTGCATGATTCTATGAGTGACACATTTCAGTGCAGGGTCAAAACCACCAAATTCTTTTTTTTTTTTTTTTTAACCCTTGTTTCATGGTTAGGAGAAAATCTAACTTTTTTTCTACTTTATTTTTCATTATTCTGTGAACTTCTGGCATTAGTCCTTCCACAGATAAAAGGCCTTATAGGCTTATCTCTCCGGACATGTGCACACCAAAAGACCACTCCAGTTTGCCACAGTGTCTTCACACTGTATTTTCGTATGTGTTAGCCACCTGATAAGGTTTCCCCTTAGACAGACAGAGATGCAAATGCTCTATCAGATACTCGACCATGACCTTCACCTGCTTCAGAAACAAGGCAGTTAGAGCTACCAAGTGGCTGGATGGAGCAACACACTTACCACAGTCTTGCCAAATAAACACAGTACCCAAGATGGATACCAAGTTCAGAACAGTATTTCAATTTGAACAATACAGCTTTAAGTTCTCACTTCTGCTGAAAGGAACATTACTACTGCTATTTAGTTGCCTATAATGAAGTATTTACTAATGCATTGTTTTAAGTTATTTTGCCCAAGTTTCTTGAGTTCATGTAGGTTCCTGTTCTGCTGCTGCTGTTTGCAGAGCTGCTGGCACTACTGTTAGTTGTGTAAAGAGGAAAAGGGAAGGTTCTGTTCTCCTCTCCTTGTATATGCTTGCACAGGTTGGGGGAATCAGAGGACACAGTATAACTTGTGTTGACATGCATGTGGTATATCAGTACTCCTAAAACAATATTTCTGCTGACTAACATGTAAGGAACTACTTTTAGTACTACAAGTATCTTCTCTGAATTTTGCATTACTTTTTAATGACTGATTTTTATAGCAGTGCAACATAACAGCCTTTGTGTCAAAACAGCTTGGCCAGAAAGACCAAATCTGAATGACTGAAAATTCTTATTTCTACCATATGGGTTCTTCCCCTCAGGTTCCTTTGCAACAGCTTCCTGCCTGATCTGTAAATACAAAGTTGATTGTGAAGTTGTTCGAGGAGATATTTTCAATCAGGTAAAAAATTTACTTTAACTCACTGCAGCTTTGTAATCAGTAATTCTTTCTCTCACAAAAAAATCCCAACCAAACCCAAGCCACCATGTTTGGATCACTTAAAAGATCTGCTTTTAAAAGGCTACATATCTTTGCATGTATTTCATAAAAGTGCCTATCTGTATTTCAGCATTTCCTCTAGTATTTAGAGCTATACTCAAATACTATACTGCGAAAATTAGGTAATGGGAAAAAGAACAACAAAACCTTAAGAATCCGTTTTGAGAAAAGTAGCGGTTAAAATGGTAAGTAGAAAGTTGGATTTATACCTGGTTTATGTTAATCTGAACTCACAGTCACACTGAGAAAGCATTCTTAGCCATTAATAACATTGGTTGCTCTTTGAGCATTTACCTACGTTAAAAATATGTTTAAATGGTAGATGATACATGGAAAAATTACTAACTACAGAGCAGCCTCTGAGCAAGGAAGAGGATCAAATGAGATCCTGGACATTGCTTTCCAGGACTTCTGAATTACTCCATATTCTGGACTCCCTGCATCTGGGTGTGAATTGCCTCAGGGCAAAGGCAGGTAGTTCTGCTCTGTCAGAGTGATGAACCTTTGGCTTCGCAAGACCCTCTTTGCTAGTCTTCCCCTTCTTTTGAAGGAACAGAGGTGATGATTCTCTGATCAAAAAGATCTTTTTTATACAAATGGAAGGGGACTCTTTCTACAGACTCATGGGGTTTTACGATAAATGCTTAAGAGTCCACAGTGGCAACTTTAGATGAGAAACATGGAAGGGATGTAAATCTTTCAGGTATTACATTTGAAATTGAACTCGATGAAAGCCTTTCAGAAGAGATGTTTGAGTTAAAGCTTTAAGAAATGTAAATCTCCTAAGCCTGAAGCTTTGTAACACTGAATATGAAGTCTGGTTTACCTTCATGTTAAGAATATTATTTTTGAGAACTTTTTATCTTACATGTGTTTGCTTCTCCTTTACCTTCAAAACCAGCTGGCTGGAGTTTAGGGTTTTTCTTTCTGAACAACTTTCCTAAGCATGTTGTCATTTTCTGGTTTGACTGTTAGTGGTCGGCTCTCCTTTTCCCAACAGCACTTTAATCATTGTATGTTCATATTACTGAACCAAACTTCTGCCTCAATGGCCTGTCCCTGCTGGTGGTCTGTAATGGCAGTGTGGGGAAGTGGAAAGAAGCAGCCTGTACCAAATACTTCTGCATGAGAACAGAGGGTTCTTACTCCCAAGATGAGACCAAAGGAGCTTTTTAAACTCAGTCTCTCAGGCCTAATCTTACAGTACTAATCTTACTGTACTAATCGTACAGTACTTACAGGCCTAATCTTACAGTCAGGTAGTCTGTCTCCTGGGCAGGCCCTAACTGTAATACTGAATTATTTTCATAATGCAAAATAGATATGGTTATTGCCAAATATCATTTCATATGAGAAACACAGCTATTGAAAGAAAATCTATTCCTCCTCCTCTACGCCTGAAAAAAAAAAAAAAAAATCTATTTTCCATAGGCTGCATTTCCCAAACCCGTGCTATGCAGTTTCTTTTTCTGTTGCCTCTTTAGAATGTAGAATTTGGTTCCCTAGATATAAAAAGAAACCTTTTCTGTATTTCTGAAACAAAACACTGTCCATTTCAACAGCTTCGTTCTCTAACAAGTCCTCTTTCACAAAATAGTTTTGGCACCTCGGTCCTAATAGAAAGTCCAGTTTCTAGCCTTCGCTGTCCTCCGCTACTCAAAAGTTCAGTTATACACGGCCCCAGGTCCTTAGTTTTCCCTAAAAAATACTACCTTTCCTTTGTTCTGGTCCATCCCCTGATGGTCTGAAGTGCTTCACAAGGAAGTGAGTCTAGCTAACATCTTTCTGCCAGGATTTCCTTTCAACATACTATAGACTGAGAATTGTTTGAAATAATCTGTTTAGAAGACTACCAATTTCTTATTGCTGCATTTCATTCTTTTGCCACTTCCAAGATAATGTGCTTGTGCTCTGTAGCATGATTTTTTCTCTGGGTTGCTGCACACAACTACCCTTCTGGATGAGAAGCAGCAGCAGTCATAAATTGCATATAGAACTTCTGAGTAAAACAGTTGTCAGTCACTTCCAAAAATAGCATTTTTACTTTGCTTTTAACTATTTTAGAGGCAGCTTCAGGAAATAGTGAAACGGTCTCAGATTTAGGAAGTAAAGGCCCTGCAAATGGAAAACTTGTACCAGTTCTTGGATATTCTTAAGCCAATGTAATCTTTACTAATCTTAGCTTTTATACATGGATAACATCAATAGTCAGTGAGAAATTCCATTTTTCTTTAATTAGACATGAGCAGAGGCAGTGGGGCTTTGGGGGAGTGCTGCTTCTGGAGGGATAGAGG
Source organism: Strigops habroptila (assembly GCF_004027225.2). NCBI lineage: Eukaryota > Metazoa > Chordata > Aves > Psittaciformes > Psittacidae > Strigops > Strigops habroptila. The sequence goes on from NC_044281.2 coordinate 36,546,061, forward strand.
ACCCTAGGCAACTGAGTGGCCAACTACCTAGCTTTAAGTTCTTGGTATCAATTTCAGCTCTTGGAATAGATCTTCCCCCTTACTGACGACCTTTCTGAGGATTAGCAGGGAAGCTGGTGAGTAGTGTAGTGCTGAAAAGCATTTATGGGCCCATTACAGTGACTCAAATGATTTGGATAGGGACATCAGTTGTTCTATAGAGATCTACTAAGAAACAAGCCATTGGACTTCCTGTGAGAAATGATGGAAACAGAGTTAATGTTACTTGGTCTCTTTACATCAAAAGTTAGAGGTCCTCATTTCACCTTCCTCCTAATACAGAGTAAATTATTTTCCCTCCTTAAGCTTCCAGGTGAAAGTGCAAAGGCATCACTAACATCAACAGAAGAGACAGCAGGGTAAAAAGCTTCATAAAAGTTTTAAGCTGTTTATATGTTATGAACTCTCTTTCTAATATATAAAGATACGAGGAAAAAGTTCAAGATTCATTCATCTGCTGCTTTTGGTGGAATTTTTCTGGTTGGTTTCCTTTTAGCGAGGGGTTACTAGACTCTATTAGCTTGGGTACATGGCAAAGGTTTCCTCTATACCAGTTCCCAGTTCTTGTGCTGTATTGCTTCTTGTGTGTCCCACAAGGTTTTCTTCAAAGGACGATTAGATTCTTTGTTTGAAGACTTACATTTTTGGGAAAGGTCCTTTAACACTAGAGGAAGGCCGCCTACTTGTGATGTTTTATCATTTGGAAAGCATTGTCTTTTGTCCTATTGCAGGCATCCATAAACCAGTTCTTCAATTTAAACTAACTTCTGTATTATTTTTCTGCATATGTTCTCTGTACAAGAGGGAGTTGTTATGCATATAAATATCAGTTGTCATATATTCTCATACTACAGTAGGTAACATACATATTTTTTACACCTTTACATAGCACTAATTTGCTCATGATGACTGCTGTAGGATTGCAACTACATTTAGCTCCTTAGATTTATTCTGGGGCATTGTATTTTAACACTACAGCTGAGAAGACTTGAACTATTTGAAAGAAAAATTGCTCAGTATTATTGTCTGTACATATGTTGCTCACCTTCTTGCTTTTCTTCTCTCTGAAAAAGTCCTAAGATAGGAAAGAGTTGAAAGGGGGGACCAAAGATCAGAAAGTCTCTGGTTTCAGGAGGAAAGGGAGTCTGCTTCTCCACAAAACCTAACTCTTGTTCTTTTTAGTGAACAAGGATTCTGCTCTGTTTTTAGAGGAACTGGAAACGTTTAAATGGAGACCAGACAAAAGTTCTTCCCTGCGTTCTTGTCCTGTATGCTTTTTGCTAGCTGCTACAGTGGTTGCTTTGTGTCTGTAACACGTATAACTTCTGGGGGGAAAAAGTAGAAAGGTAAAGCTCTCGATTAGGAATGAGTTTATATCAGATCCTATAATGGATCTAACAGTGAAATGTAAGCTGATGCCCCAATTAAACCAAGAAAAATACATTCCTATCAAACAGGAGGTAATTACTAACCAGTGCTGAGCATGATTTCTGGACTTTGGCTTAGTAGTCAGATAAGAACTGTGGTGAAGAGCTGCATGGTTTCTCCCATTTTGATTTAAGAGGACTCTCTCTTTATTCCTGCTGTAGTTTTATTTCTGTGTACAGTTGCTGCAGGCTAGAATAAGAAATGTACTTGTCTGTATATCCACAGAAAAATGAGAAAGAGGAAATACCACTGAAACTTCCCTGTCTTTTGCCAAAGTATGTCACTGTGAATTGCTAAAATCTGAGGTTTTCAAGGGTGCAGCCTTGAACTGTAGTAAATAGAAACTGTTTTAATGCAGGTTGTACCTAGATGTCCCAGATGTCCACCTGATGAACCACTCGCTATCATGAAGCCAGACATAGTTTTCTTCGGAGAGAACTTACCTGAGCAGTTCCATCGCGCCATGAAGTATGACAAAAATGAAGTTGATCTCCTTATTGTCATTGGGTCTTCACTGAAAGTAAGACCAGTAGCATTGATTCCGAGTAAGTGGCTATCTGGTAATACTTTCTTTCAAAAATTTGTATCAAAAGTGAAATTCACAGTTGAAAGCTCTAAGAAATGCTTTTGGCTTGACTCGGTAAAGAAACTAGATTAAGCATCTAGTTTTCTAAGATGAAAACTGTTTGCCTATGTAAAGCTGAAATGCAAAATAGAGAAAATAACGAACTCGAAAGTGCTTTTTCTACATTCCAGACAGGTATCAAGGTAATGAAATGATAATCTGAAAAACTACTCCCCTAAAACTCAAATTACTTCATTTTGAGATTTGGTTCATTTTTATCCTTGCTTGCAATGTCCTTTCAGAGTTACTTGAAAGATTTAGAAAGGAATCAGCTCTAAAGATCAATGTAGTATCAAAAAAATCAGACCAAGTACATCAGGTGTCTGAGTTATAGCTTACTTTAAAGTCAGTACTTAACACTAAATGATGCACAGACATTATATAGCATGTCACCATTTGAATCCTTAGCTTTTAAAAATTATATGGAAAAACATCTCTGCTGATATATGTTACATTATATAGAAAAATGACCTTTGGGAAGGCTGGGAAAATACCATTATACACGTGCTCTATTTGCCTACTGAGTGCAAGACTTACTGGTACTAAAGAAATTCTCTTCACGTGCAAGCCTTAGAAGGATGCATGTTAGCATCTGCTATTAACTGGGAATAGTACTGCATCCCTGGCCTTTGTAGCAACATCCTCTTTGCTGTACAAGAGGCAGAGTCTAGTGCTTAGGCTGATGGGAAATGCATAAGGAGTGGAAAGTTAGGATCTATTACAGAAGCCATTGCTCTTCCCATGCCCCAGAACTGGATTTCATTAGTTATCTATCTGAGGAACTGATGCTAGTTTAGCAAACTGGTGGGTTTTGGAAGCCTAAATATCAGAAACGGATTGAGCATCCCTGGATAGTGTTGACCTGGAAATATTTTGACCTAATTAAGGGGATGTCATTTACCAGCAGTATGTTCTTCATGCACACTTAAATACATAAAATGAATGCACAAGATCAGCATAATTATTCTAAGAGATTATAGTACTAATCTTTTTAACACTTGACCAAACATCGCCATAGTCAAGTTTCTCTGTGTGTGTGTTTCTCAATGATTGAGTAGATGAACACCTTTTACTGAAAAAAAAAAAACCAAACGGGGGAAAAAAGCCTAGCCAGGCTACAGTAGGCACTGCACCTCAAACTGCTGCTTGTCTCCCAGAAATTTGGGATTTGCTTGTCTTCTTCCTGATCTGTCTGGTTTGGTCTTGGTGCAAGTGAAGGGAGGTCTGAAGAATCACGCTTTCTAAGCACATCTCTGCTGAAACTAAAACTGAAGTGACTAGCTTGACATTCTCTTTTCTATGTGTAGGTTCCATTCCTCATGAAGTGCCTCAGATCTTAATTAATAGGGAACCTTTGCCTCATCTACACTTTGATGTGGAGCTTCTTGGAGACTGTGATGTTATTATTAATGAATTATGTCAAAGGCTAGGTAGTGAACATACAAAACTTTGCTACAACTCAGTAAAACTTTCAGAAATAACAGAAAAGCCGCCACGAACGCACAAGGAGCTCGAGATGCCCTCATCTGAGCTACCACCTACCCCTTTAAACATTTCAGAAGATTCTAGTTCACCAGAAAGAATGACTCCACCAGATACTTCGGTGGTGTCTTCAGAACACCCAGCTGAACGTAAGGTAGAAAACTGTGATCCTGCCTCAGAAACTAAAGGGGCCTGCACAGAGGAAAAGCTTCAGGACACACAGACATCGCCAGAAAACCGTGAAAATCCTACTAGTGAACTAATGAACTCTGAAACTATGAAGGCAAATGGATCTAACAATGGAGAAAATAAAGAAAAAAATGAAATCTTGAAGAAGTGCTGGGTAAACAGATCTACAAAAGAACAGATCAGCAAAAGGCTGGATGGTAAGTGGTAACTCATTTCAGCATTTTGCATCTTTTGGCTGAGATCTTTATTATAGACTTACTTTAAAGCAATAAATAAGTTACCTTGAGTGGATTTTGGTGGTTATTTTTGTTCAGACAAGTGTCTACCTAATTCATCATTTTATCATTTGTTTCTTTTGGAGAATCTGATAGGAAATTCTTTTGTAATTCCTAATTTTATAATCAGTGATTACATACTCCCTAAACAGGTCAAAGTTGAGGAGGTTGAAGGTAAGTATCAAAAAATAAGTCAGTTTCTAAGATTTTCAAATGCATTTTCAGAAAAATTAGTTTGATTCTCACATGTTCAGAAGCTGGTCACACTAGGTCATAATTTGGTATCGCAGTAGAACTGAAAGATGAAGCCATGATAGTTCAACAGCAAGTCTCACAGCTGGAGCCAGGCACATTTTGCAGGAAACTTTAGAGTTTCCAAGAAAGCCTTCCAGTACACAGCCTCTTAACTGATGTAAGCAGTTACCACACTAGGAAATCAGTGTGGATGAACCACCAGATATTAAACTGCAACTTTCCAAAGCTAAAGCTGCTTTTAAACTTTGTCAAATAATCCGTGCACTGGGTTCCAGTTCTGGTACAAGTGATGGAAATCCAGCTGTCAATACATGTACTGATAAAAAAAGCTGCTGAACATTGAAGTTGAAATGCTCTTTTGTGTCGAAGGGAGGGGGGAGAAGGAATGCTGATCCCTCCAGCGGAGCGTTTGGTTTGTGCTTTGTAATAAATCACATACATCAAAATAAATACATGTAATCTGTCAGTTAAGTTTCGCTGTCAAAAAATACATATATGCAGGTACCTTCCAACCAGGAGTCTGCAAGATCTTGTATGAATCATTTCTTTTAGCCTTTTACTGACTTTCAAAATTCTATTTCAGGTACTCAGTATCTCTTTTTACCACCAAATCGCTATATTTTCCATGGTGCTGAGGTATACTCGGATTCCGAAGATGATATCATATCTTCCAGCTCCTGCGGGAGTAGTAGTGAAAGTGGTTCCTGTCGTAGTCAGAGCTTAGATGTGGAGGATGAGAGCGAGATTGAAGAGTTTTACAATGGCATAGAGGATGAGGATGCTCCAGAAAGGGAAGAGGAACCTGGATTCGGGGAAGACGGAGTTGAACAAGATGAATCGGCAGCTGATGAATCAGCTTATACAACTGCAGCTGCAGGGACTGACCATCTGAGCAACAAGTTGTGAAGTGGTCATGGACTGGTTACAGGAACTTTCCACCAGCATTAGGAGCTTTGGCATGTCAGAATGAATGTTTACGTCTGAATTTAGAACAACAGAAACATAAGGATGTAGTGTTTATAAATAACAAAAACAGATTTTCATGCTTAGTTTTTTACCTTTTTCAATAAAATTCTATTACTGCACACTCAACACTAACATCTTTTTCTTTTTTTTTTTTTTTTTAAGGTACTAGGAATACCTAAACAGTTGTCACTATGTTCACTTTTAAGTTCATCTGTCTGATCAGGCATCCGTGTATATAATACATATTTTTGCTTAATGAATTTCAGCTTATATTATTTTTAAACTGTTTTGAAAAAGCCATTGGAATGTTAAACTAATATAAAGGGAACAGCTAATTTAGACCAAAGAATGGTATTTTCACACCTCTTGCTTTGTAACAGTTTGGTTTATTTAAAACCTTCTTGCTCTTCTGCTAAACCTTTCGTCCTTGCCTAGTCTGTCATTAAACACTGGCATTTTCTAAGACCTACTGTGGCAGCTAATTTTTTGCTTTAACAGTTACTTTGTATGTTTGAGACATACTTAAGTGCGAGTAGGTAGTTAAATGGAAACAGGACAGCGAGCACTTGAGAAATCCTATGGGGTTTAGACTGATCAAGAAGTCTTGTGAAAATGCTTGGGGTACCGAGTTTAATCCTTCCTGTGGGCAGGAAGCAATGCTGACATTGGCTCCACAGCAGTTGTAACACTGGCATTTCAAACAAAATGGATCCCCCACAGCAGAAGTTTTTCATGTTGTACACAAAACTCAAATTTAGCGCAGCTTGCATTAAAAATAGCATTTGCTAAATTGCCAAGGCTCCAGTGTGGAAGCTAGGACAAGTCCAGAACAGTGTTTCCACCAGCATGTGAGAAGACACAAAAAAATAAGCTCTTCCTTTATCCTTACTGATGCAACAAAGCTGGGAGAAGCTGTCTCGAATACCGAGAGCCTCTGCTTGCCCTGCTGAGTGGCTAAAGCACAGCTTAACAACCCAACCTGGAAGCACACGGCTCTGAGCTCATGCCTCAGGTTGGGAAAATAACTACCTGCTAGCCCCACCTTGCCGATTAAAAGCAAAGCAGCTACTCAAATTACTACATTGTGTATCTAAGTGCTAGTACGCTGCCTTAAAACTGGATGTGGCAAATGTTCAAGTGTGGATTGTTTCTGAGCCTTTAGAACTATTTTGTAAAATTGCACGGTGCAGTAGGAAGTGAAGCAGCGTTTTTCTATAACCCACTTCTTCAATATTGGCCCAAATGAACTCTACGATGTAGATTATTCCTATACTTTGCTTTAATATTTATTACATTTTGGAAGATGTATAGTAGCTGTTCTTTGAACATAAGATACATCAGTTAATAAGTATTTAAGAACAGCTTCCTGTATTCATCAAAAAATGTTGGCATGTTGCATCTCATTGTCCAAATTTAACACAGCTCTTATTTGGCTACACTAAAGAATGCAATCTGTTTTGTTTCCACTTGCATGTCACAATGTATTAGTTTGTGCTATAGGAGATATTTTAAATTGAAATACTTTGTTTTAAATTATTTTTACAGTGAGGATTGTTTTCTGCTCTTTTATAATTGTATATAAAAGTGTCTTTTATGTAATCTACTGGCATATGTTTTGTAGAAGACTGTTTAAAATGACTGGCTATCTTCCTGCAATTTTTGAAATACAAAACCAGTGTTTTATACTCGTACACTCTGTTCAAAAGTCTATTAAAATTGTCATTTGATTTCTGGTTTCTGTTAATTTCTAGTTAGATCTTAAACGCTTACTAAAAGATGCCCTATAACCTCAAGCTACACCCTGGCTGATGAAGGGCATTACACAGAAAATTGCTTTTTTCTATCTGCCCCCTTGAGGGAAAAAAAAGAAACCCAGCCTGAACTCAGCGCTGTCTTTGGTAAAACAACCTCCTAAAGCACAACACAACATTGTCCTTCACAAAACTACTTTTCTCCTTTCAAACCTCACGTTAACTTTAGCTGTCTGTGCTGAACCAGAGTGCTTCTTCCTGCTTGTGCTGCAGGACCATGCCGCTCTGCCACCCTTTCTCTACCCAGCCCAAAGCTTCCTTCACTTTCTGGCACTTGCTGCACCCACCCTCACCCCACACGGCCACATCCAGGAGAAGGTTCCTGTAAGGAACCTGAGCCACGGAGATGCTTGGGGCGTGTTTTGGCATCACAGACACAAATATTCCACTGATGTTTTGCACTGCTGACAGCAAGGCCCCATGTTTCCCCTCGGGGGTGGTCCTGCCTGCCTGGCACGGCTGCAGATGAAGCCCAGCTCCAGAGAGCCCTGGGCAGCCACTCTAGTTTGTGCCATGGCTTCCCGTGGCCACAGCAGTACTGACCCCCACGTACAGCAAAGAGCCTCTCCCCTTGGACCCATTCAATTGATTTTCCACTACGTAACATCTTACCATTTTGATGGCTCCACTGTACTTCTGAACCACCACCCCACAAATGCAAATTACATTTGGTTTGGGAAAAAAAAAACCCAAACAACTTATATAAACAAAAGTTTATAAAACTCACAGACTTGAGCCATGAAGTATTAAAAACACTTACGAATTTTTTACACAGAGAATGTTTCTCTATCAATTGCTTATTACTCTGAAAGGACATTTTTCCTCTGGAATCAAATAGCTGCAGGTTTTTCCATACTTCAATGAAGAAGTTTTGCTTTCTGTTCTTTCCTGTATCTTTGTTGGTATTACTTGAACAGAAGAGTAACCCCAAACGACAATGTGTCACCTTATTCTTCCACCTCCTCTGCGGTGAAGGTGCTGTCGTCAAATAATGTTTAAAACAATCATATGGCAAACAACGGAAATGATGAAGTATTTGCTCTTGCAGCTTTTAGTTTTTACTATCTCACATGAAATTCATCTGGACGCATGGAAGAGCACGTTCAGTTCCAGCTGTAATTTATACAATCTTGAAAAGGAAGATGACTTATCTTCCTCATCATTTGCATTACCACCCTATGAAAGCACCTTACCCTCTTAGTATTTATATTAAATACATTCACTGAAAAAAGCAAAAGCACAAGGATTTGCTTAATAAGATGGTGCCATTCCCTAGACCCCTTCCAGCCTATTTTGATGCATCAGTCACAATAATGACTTGCAGAAGTATTTCAAGTGATGTAAAAGAAGTCCATATTTTAAAATCTTGTACTAATTTTTTCTTAATGGTCATGTATTCTCTATGGCTCTACCTTGACTCCAGCCCTTTTTCAATTAGGGGGTTTGACTGTGGAAAATACTTAAAAAAAAAAAAAAATAAAAAAAAAAAAAAAATGTGTGATGGCAAAGTGCCAAACACCATCCAACTGAGATTAAAGCAGCATTCAAGGAGCCATCTGAAAATTTGAAAAACATTTGAGAAGAAAGATGTCATTCAGTCCCTCAGGTTCAATATCAATGCTGAAATACCAAACCAGAATGGTCAAAGCTAAAGGCACTTGCAATTATTTTCATAATATACTTATCTACAGAGTGACTGGAGAAGACAGTCCAATTCAAAATGCAGAATTTTGGGCTAAAACAACTGGCCATGTCTACATAAGGAATGGTTCTAAACTAGCTATAACCCATCAAGTTATGAAGCCCTAACAGTACCTGTAGCATAGTCCCCCTTGGCTCAGCAGTTTTGAGAAGACAGACAGGCTGCTAGGGCTTAGTACGAAAAGTAATAATAGCATCAACAACGGTGCATGATGGGAAAGGAGTTGCTATTTACCATCCCAGATGCTCGCTGGCTCACTCCTCCCCACCTCCCACGTCCCCAGGTGGGATGGGGAGGAGAATCCAAGGAAGGTAACACCTGCAGGCTGAGATTATAATAGCACACAACAGAAAGAGGAGAAATGAAAATTCATCCCCTCCCAGCCAACTCACCCCACTTTCTATACATGACATGCTGTGGTAGGGAATATCTCTTTGACAGCTTGGGTCAGTTGTCCTGTCTCTGCTTCCTCCTGGCTACTTGTGCCCCTCCTCGCTGGCAGAGCATGAGACTGAAAAGTCCTTGATCAGGGTATACGCTACTTAGCAACAACTAAAACAGCGGTGTGTTATCAGCACTGTTTTTAGACTAAAGCCAAAACACAGACTTGTACCAGCCACTAGGAAGAAAATTAACTCTATCCCAACCAAAATCAGGACACAGCCAAAGGACCATTCTGCTGAGGATGCAGAAAAGCAGAGGCAGTGAAGTAACCAATCACACAGGAACTGTGGAACTCCCTGCCATAGGATGCTGCAAGAGGCCAAAGAGGCCTCAAAAAGGAACTGGGCAAATTCAGGGGAGACAGGACTCCCGAAGCTCCTTGAGGGGGATTCAAAGGAAAAGAGTATTTTCCTCTGACTACGCTCTCCTGCAAGCTACAGGTGGAGAGAGTTTGTATTAACCCAGTACGGCAGTTCTCAAGTGAAATACAGAAAAAGAAGGCTTCTGAGGGCTATTTTTACTGGATCTTTAAAAACCAAACCAAGCAAACACTCATAAGGCACACCCCACGTGCATGTTGATCCTGCCTTGGAGATGGTGGAAGCAGATACGTGACCACAGGTCTTCACAGGACTAAGTTTCTTAATAGACACAAACCTGGGACTGCTGGTTTTCCTCTCACGGAGGCAGGGACACGCCACCCTTCCTGCAGCCGCCCCACGGCCCCGAGTCCCAGCCCGGCTCTGCTCAGAGCTGCCCCTGCACCAGGGTCCCCGGTGAGGGAGCCACTGACAGAGCAAACACAGGCAAACTACAAACGGAGTCACAACTTCTAGGTACTCCTTACGAGTTTTTGAAAGCCACAAAGAAACGCAATCCCAAAGCCCTTAAAACCAGCACAGAAACACATTTCAGTTATCATTCATAGTACTGCCAAACAACAGAGCACCGCTTCGGAGCACAGCCCCAGCAGAAGGATCCCCTTTCCCACAGCACGCGGGTGGTCACGCAGAGCCCCGGATAACCGGATCACACTCCCAGCGCCCGAACCCCGAGCCGGCGCAGACCAGCACCCGCACCCCGCCACAGGCGGCAGCCCCGGCGGCCCCACTTACCCCTCCGCCGCCTACTACGGCGGCCCCAGAAACCAGCGGAAGGGGAGAGGCGAGTCCAGGCGGCGCCGGGCCGGGTCGGGCGGCAGCAGCTCCTCGCGTGGCTTTAAATGCACCCTCCGGACGGCTTACTCGGGGAAGCGAGAGTGCTGGTGAGCGGCCTCCTGACGGCCACGGAAAGCGCTTCAAGGCTGCGCTGCTCCCGTCAGGTGAGCCCGCGGTGACTGCTCGGCCCCAGCTCCCGCCGGCTGCAGGAGCGGTCGGGTTTAGGACGGGACGCTGCACCACCAGCGAATGCGCCCGCTGCAGCCGCCAGGAACCCGACCCCGCTCCGCTCCCGCCTCGGCTGCTCGGGGCGCCGGCAGAACCACGCAAAGCCGCCCCCGAAGGCGCCGACACCGGCCCAGCCCCCTCATGCCCCGCAGCTGTTCTACATAAGCCGCCCCGCATCCCCGAGCTGGGCTGCAAGCAGCAACTACTCTAGCAACAGCGTATGGTAAAGATGATCACTCTTAGCCCCTACAATGGCGCATCACTGCCTTCTTACCCCAACCTTTAGAACTTCACTAGGCATTCGCTGCCGGCCACCGAGAGAGAGGAGGCTACAGAAACCTCTCATACGCTGCGGGGCACCGGGCTCCGCTGACCAGAGAACACCCCAAACTGCTGTGGGCTTGTTCCAGCGCCGCCCTCATCTAAAGATACAATGGCCCTCCTCGGTTACCCTCTCCCTTTGTTTACTGCCAATTTAATCTTGGCACCTCAGAGTATGTTAGGATATTCATACCCTTGACAGTGGAGAGCCTCAAGTTTGGTGAGATGCTAGTGGTAGCTCTCAGCATACTCAAGTACTGCTGCTAGCAGGTGCACCTACATAGCCTCTGTGCAGAATTAAGCCACAAATAATTGAATTAGTTTCACCTTTAAATTTTTTCAAAGACATGGCAAATACAAGTTCTATAGGAAGCTGGGTTTTAGCTACAGTCTAACAGCTCTGTTTCTTCTAATGAAAAAGCTCATGTATTTGTTCAAAAAAGAGAACTAAATTTAACTTTCACAGTCTATTCAAATCAAAGTCTACACAAAATATTCACCTTTTGTTTCCTCACTGCAATTCCACATGGGATCAGGCATCTGAGGGAAAGCAGTGAATACCTGGAGACACGCACAGCCCCTCAGGCACTGCCCAGTCTGGGATTCACATGCTCGGGGTATGACCTCTCAATAAGCCCAGCCTGGAGCCCTGGTGAGATAAAGATCCCCACTAGCACCATAGACACTAACTATGCTGAACATAATAGCTTTATAGTTTGTATGTGGCACAAGATTCACAAACGTCATATTCCTTTCTAATAATCACAGAACCATAGAATAGTTAGGGTTGGAAAGGACCTTAAGATTACTCTAGTTCCAACCCCCCTGCCATGGGCATGTGCCTTTGGCTGGAGAGGAAAAACAATGCTGAGTGCTACCCACAGAAGTTCTCTGATCACACTCCATGCATCAGCGAGATGTTATTTTGTTGTTTTGTAAAAGATCAATAAAGTATGTTCAAAGCCAAGAAATGTGCTCAGTGTTCAGTCTACTGGTAGTCAGAGACCTGTGGGTATTCCAGGTAGTATATTCCAGGAAAACAGTCAAGGGGATTTCTTGAGGCTTTAAGGTATAGTATTAAATCTGGCTATGGCAGGTGATCAAGGATGCTCTGAGCTTTCAAAGTCCAGGTTTTTAAAGTTACTGTTCCAAAATTGATCAACACAAACCTGAACAGCATATTGAAAGGCAAACTGACTCATGCAAACTCCAGCCTGACCTACCAGTTAAGAAATACCCACTTGGTAACCAACAGGAACTGTCACTTACGAAAGGAAACAAATGTTTTGTTCTCCCCCCAAGAACTGAGTTAAACATTTGTACATAGAACACACAAGTACACAGGTCTGGTTGCACAATGGAGAAAGTCAACACAGCCATTCTTGTAGCACTCAGTATATACACAAGCCTATCATGCCAAAACCTATATTATCATTATCAAAAGAAAGCTTTTATTTACAAGTATTTATCTTAACTGCAGAACCTCCTGTGCTATTAAATAAAAAAAAATTAGTAGTTTATATTTGATTACATTAAACTTCATTCACTATACTTCATCTATTCCTGACAAATCAAGTTTATTGCAACAGAGAGCAATGTGATGAATTCCTTTTTAAAACAGCAGTTTGATGTCCTACATTAATAACCACCTTATTAGCATAAAGAGCCAAAGAAGACAAGTCATTATGCTTAAGCAGGGCTCGTTGCTTTAATAGTTCTAGACCAGCGCAGGGCAACCACATTTTTAGATTTTCCCTGGAATAGGAGGGACACACTGCTGCTCTACATGTAGTTGAAACAGCTCATGTAGTTCTGTCATGCAAATTCAATCTTCAACCCTGTACTAATGTGATGGGTACAATAAACCTAGAACATGACTGCACTGCTATGGTAAGTCCTTTAGTAACCATGACAGAGATGGATAGAAGTTTGACATGCAACTGGCATTCTCCAGTGATCATTTTGAATCTTTATAAAAATGCTAACCTAATTATCAAATAAAAATACTTTAGAGATTTTTAATTTTTGCGAATTTTGCTCCCACTGCAGCCCGAACTACTACTATCCCCCAGTTACCTGCATCAACCGTTTTTTAAAAGTGGCATGCAAGCTTTCCTGATTAATTGGAGATTTGACAAGGAGGAAGGCCCTAGGCTTTCTTCATTAAAACCAGGGATATTTTAGCTAAGAATATAGATGGGATTTTTTTTCCCCTCCTGTTTCTCACATGATGCAAAGCAGCAAATATTGTATGCAAAATGACACTTGCCCACCTTTTTCCAGCCAGAGAAAACACTTCAGAGTACAACTTCTGTAGAGATCCTTCACAGGGCCGTTAAGACTGTTAATAGAACTAACAGCAATGAAAGTATTGCAGAAAGCATTAAACTGCTTGAAGGAAGTAATACAATAACTAGCAATTACTCTAGTACTACATAAGTCTTTTACCTTGTTATGTAGATAATGTCTGTTTTGCCACAGGGCACCTGTCTCACTGTACAGAATGAGCTAACATCTGTAAGATAATCAGGAGCATTGAGCTAATACAACCATGCTCTGTAGGACCCAACTCCATTTCTTGCAGCTGTTGACAAAATCAAGGCCAAAATTACAGAAAGTTTCAGGTGAATGCTGTCCTGAGGAAAACTGCTCTAGCCCTGCTCTGCCAGTGGGTTCTGAACATTACATTTAACCAAATATTCAACACTGCCCCCACCCTCCCAGCACTTACAAGAGAATAAGAAATATGTCTTGCTGATGCTGAGGAAACTTTTGCAGTAAGATGAAGTAATTGCCACAGCAGTTTTAGTCAACAATAACTGCACTTCAAAGATAAAAGACATCCAAGCTCTCTCGTACATCCTAAATTAGGCACCAAAACCTGGCAAGTGTCTAATAACTATGACTTGGATTCTGTCTCAGACCCTCTCATCTATAACATAAAGATATTACTCATCTTTCAGATTAATATTGGTGAAAAATCCAATACAGCAAAAATCAGAAAGTCCCATAGGGAAATTAAATACATATATACAGGGCTGGTTTTAAATCGTATGCACTAAATTAGGACCTGCACAACTAAGCATAAAAAACCCCTATTGCTCAGTGAACATCATCAACTGTGTACACTGAATGAAGCAAAAGTGCCATAGAAAAAAAACCCCTGTCTCCTGATTGTGTAAAACACAAGAGTAAAAAAACCAGAAGAGTGCTTTACATTAGCCACTTCTTAAGTTTCAAATATTTGCCTTTGCAATCTTGGTGTTTCGTAATTTAAAAACAGTGTTTTAATATTACCTGGTAAAATGAGGCATAATACTTTTTTATTTTCGCTCCTTTTCTTTCTTCCATGTATGGTAAGTAAGATTAAGCTGCTTTAGTATTTGTTCTTTTCTTGTTTTTCACAAGAGGGAGGATTTGCCAACCAGATAACAAATGCTGGAAAAGATGGAGTAGGGGCACCATACAAAGAAATTACTAGAGGTGACACTGCATGAGAAAGCTGTAAAAACACAGTGTTAAGGAAAAGAGAATTATTTTTACTGTACCAACCGCTTTGTATTATATCCACATCTCCTGCCAGCACAGAGACTGCATGTTATACCATTTATTACAATGAATTAATTTCCCTGCTTTTCAGTTGAGATCTTGGTACCCTAGCTGTACTCTCGATTTAATGCATGCAAAAGTTGCTCTCCAATTGAAGAAATATGCATGATGCAAGCATCCATACACATCAACCAACAAAGGTTTTCATTCAAGTTTTTTATTATAGCTTGAATTTTTTCACTGCATTTAAAAATCTAAAAAAAATAAATATTTGTTTCACAGCTGCAAGTCACATATGCATTAACACCACAAAATCTGGAATTTAACCAGAGAAAGAATGTCAAATCCAAAAGTGTCCAGCTAAGCACAATCGTCTCAGGGCAATAATACTAAAAATAAAATCTTAAGAAAAGGGAAGGGGGGTGTTAAAGAGTTATTTCAAATGCATTTTTCTGGAAAAAAGTGAAAATTCTATTAGAAACCATAAACTACGCTTTCAGCATTTAAAAATAAATGTTTAACCTCTTGACAGCAACAACTGTCTGGTGCATCTTTTTCTTTTAAGCTGTATTCTTGACACATGGCTGCAGAGGTTTCAAATGATAAATTAACCTCTTATAACTGTGTCCACTTAATTACAGAATCAGTCCTTAAAAATAAAACAGTGTATTAAGTCAGCTTGTCCATCCACATACTGAAAATGCCATTGTATGCAGTTTTGTATCGGTACTATGTGACTGCTTCATGGATTGTACATTGTGAAGATGAATGTCTCTTAAACAATCACTTCTGATATTAAGGTTCTTAAAACAAACCAGAAAAATATATATCTTCAGAAATCAGAGTAGTCACTTTTTTTTGTTAAAAGCCATAAAATAAGCTCATATTCAATTACAAGCAATAGAAACCATACTGCTATTGGAACATAATTATTTTATCACAAAAATTTATTATTTACAAAATGAAAAGTTACCAAGTGAATTTATCAGGGAAAAAGTTAAATGTTCTTACTAGGTGATTTGAAAAACTTAAGCAAGTCTCTCATGCACTCACACGCCAAATTGTTTGCATAAGGAGAAATGTCAATTCATGTTAGTGAAACTTGACTCCCATTCACAATACTCTTGTTTTTATTGTAAGATGGCAAAATCCACATGGTTCTGTACAAGAAGGTATGTATTAAGACAGTTCCTCATTTTTGTCAATGTGTTTTGGCTCCCATGAATATCCGTACCACTGAACATTTTCTCAGATAATCAGTTATATTATCAACTCAATCATTTAACCCACTGAACTTACCACCACAAGAAAGACACAAAAAGTTAGTTTAATGATCCCACGTTACACGGAACTCTCATTGCTGAAGTTATACTAAACTGAAACCTTCATAGTGATCTATAGCCTGGATCAATTTAGACTTCAGGGTTTCTTTATCTGTGTATTTTGGAAGATCAAGAAGATTAAAGCAAGTGTGAGCTACCGGAAGATAATCTTCTCCACCTCCTGTTGGCTGGATGACTAGTTTAAGACACTTCATTCCAAGAATTGGAATACGATCACTGCCTGTCAGAAACACTGGCAAGAAAAAACAAACAAAATCTTGAAAGTAATTTAAGATTAAGATGGTATATGTCATATTTGCACTTCTAATCACTGTTTGCAATTTTTAATTATTCCAACAAGGGTTAGCTTTTCACACTGAAGTTGTTCTGCTAAGTTTGAAAAACAGGGAATAATGACTTAACCCCATCTCCAGCTTACACATGGACTCTCAACTGTAATACAACAGGCGATATATAAACAAAACCATAAAATTTTAGCATAAGAAACCAGTCGGGGAAAAAAAAGCCACAAACAAAAAAAAAACCAACCAACCAACCAAACCCCAAGAACCACCAAAAAAAAAAAAAAAAAAAAAAAAAAAAAAAAAAGAGAGAGAGAGAGAGAGAAAATAGTAGGATGTTCTTTGTTCGTCATACAGACTTTGTTATTTAAAATCCACTGGCTAAACCTTTACTGAGCACTTGCAAGCATCCTGTAAATACACAGAATTAGTTTGTTCAATATGAAATTTATCTGAATTGAAAACTAATCTATGATCTATTCTCAACAATGCTCATTCACAGGAAGCTTCAATAACTTTCTCTTCCCTGCGCTTTTGCACTCATATCAGTACCATGATGTATTAACAACCAGCTATAGCTCCAAAATTCAACCTATGTGCAATGAAAAAAAAGTAATGTAGAATGTGAACCTTAGCTCAAAACACAGAAAAAAATTCCTAGTCATAACATAAATGACAATAGCAGTTTACGTTGTTGGGGTTTTGGAGTTGGGGTGGTTTGGGGTTTTGGGGGTTTTTTGTTTTGGTTTGGGGGGGGGGTGGTTTTGGGGGGTGGTGGTTGTTGATTTTGTTTTCATTCTTGCATTCAATGCTGCTCTGGTATACTGTGATCTTCTAACTTCCCACCACCCAGAATTACTCAGGGCAACCCCAGCAAAACCAGAAACAAGCTCATAATCAATTTCTTCTACTATGTTTTTTTTTTTCTTCCAAATAAAGTTAATCACATCATTATAGACAAATATGGATGTCTGTCATCTTATCAGGCCTTATCAGGCCTGAAATCACAGCGATCCTGTTCAGCTAGCAACTTCTGCAAAGTAGTTTCAAATACTTACACAAAAACTGTTTTTTCTTCTCCAAAGACAGCTCATGAAAAACCTCCCAGAATATTTTAATTGTAGGATGGTCTGCCCAGTATTCTCCTTTGTATTCTGTATTCTAAAATGAGCAGGAAATTAGGTTATTGTTTGCATGTAGAAATAGTGGGATAATCTGACCTTAAAGTAGAATGAATGTGGTTTGTGTAAAGGGATACTGCAAGTGACGTATTGCTTTTCTTGGTCTATTTTCTTCAGCTGTTCACTCTGACTTCAACTATACAGACAGATGCAGGTTCTCCAAAGCATATTCAACCCCAATAAAGTAAAGACAAAGTCTCACAGTAAGTTTGGGCAATCAAGAGTATTTACGTGTATGAACTGTATGCATTTTGCTCACTTCCCCCTTCTAAGGTAACACATTGTCTACAGCTGCCTTTTAGTTCTGTGGATCTTTCTTCTTCCAAGTCTGATTTCCTTCAGAAATTAGATGGAAAAACTTTAAGCAGGAAGGTAAAAACAATATTTTAGTGTCTTCATTCACTGACATGCAAGAAGGACAAAAAAAAAAAAAAATTTCCTCACTCATGCAGTCAATCCAATCAAAGCTGGAAGTCACATTAATGAAAACAGAGTTCAAAAGAATATGTCACATTTTATTTTTCTTTTTGAGATGCAAAACTATGTGAAACAAATAGCTAACTATGGTTCTTACCTTCTCCAACTCTTTCCAATCATAATTTGTGTTCCCAATCACCATTGCCTGCAACTCGCTGGGCTGGAAGAGCTGAAGAACTTTACCTCCACATACTTTGTGGAAGCCCGCATGGAATGCATTGAACAAGGAAGCCACAGATTTATTGAAGATGTAATCCACATACGCATCTACAAAATCTTGCCTGTACAGAGAAGAAAAAATAAATTAGGTTGAAGAAAACCAAAAAAGCATGTGTCAGCCTTCTACCGATAAAACAGGAGCCATTTCTGTATAGAACACAGCATAGAAAGTTAAGCAAAAAGGATCATATTACATTATCTTCTCCATGTTATAACCATCATGAAGACAACCTCAATGAAAATGACACATATTTCCCCACCACGCCCTCTAACAAAAAGTCCATAATGTGCAATAGCAAAATAGTAACTTTTAGTGTTATTTCAGGCACTGTAACCATTTTTCTCATTTGTAGGCACTGCAGTGAATCGGACTGAATGGCAACAAGCTTAAAGGCTTGAATTACATGCAGTGTCCTGAAACTGACTAGTCAAACTTGCTGTTGTATTTTTTTAATTAAAAGGTTACTTTTGCACTAAAAATGCAAATCAACTTCAAACAGATGTTTGAATCCTCTACAGTAGAAAGATCAGTTAATTACCTTTTAATCAGTCCTAGTTAACACTGTTAGTTTCCACACTGGCAGAGTGACTTCAGTTACAGATTAGTTACCCTACCAACACACATTCTTTGTGGAAACCCACGGTATTTGAACAACATCCACAGCACTCGAATAACATCACCAATAATCAAAAAAAAAAAAAAAAAAAAAATCTGAACACATTTTGACAATATATTTATTAAAACGGTTGAACTGAAAATACTGGAGATGAGCAAAGTGGTGAATCACGCTCCTTCTCTTCCAGCACTCAACGAGATACCCATTTTATGCGCACCATGTAATTAGCAGAGAGGCAGGTAACTTGTATAACACTAACCCTGGAAGAAAAGGCTGCTCCAGAGAAAATTCCTAGTAATAAACTAATTAGCATTATTACACTCTATGCTAGTACTTTTAAAACTGAATTTAAGCATCATGGAATATTTGGATTTTCAGAAACAGGAATTCTTCATTGCTGCAAGACAGCAGATGATGACAGTGCTGCATACATTCCATGGACACCTTGGAACTTTTCTTGTAATTCAACTCCAATTTTACTGCCACTTGGTGACAGACGACCATCAGGGAACTTCAAAGCTATCATGGTTAAGTATCACAAAATATCACAAATCCCCAGCTTTAAGACAAGGATTTAAAAAAACACTCATATGAAAAACCCCAAAACTCTTTCCTCTACAACAAACTGAACTAGTTACAAAAAAATGCTGCCAAAAACATTTGCCCTCTAGGAACATGCCTAGAGGTACATTTCCTCCCTTGTTCCTACCATGCATAGCTTAGGTGCGTTCTGTTCTCACAGAGTATGCTCTTGCCATTTGATTCTCCCTTTACTCTGGGACAAGTAAAAGCACAGAGAATTCACCAAGATTAAAGAACAGACAGGAATATAAGAGGAATGGACAGAGAGAGATCGGAAAATGCTAGTATCCTGCAAAAAAGGGACAAACTACCAGATATATTCTACCTATCCCCCAGGAGCAGCAAGGGAACAAAGGGTCGGAGAAGCTGCTTTTGTGGACAGAAGTAACAGAATCCTTGACAAAACTTAACAAAAAACACACCCAAAAAAGAAAACAACACACCACAAAAACACAAAACCACCAAAACAAAAAAAACCACCAAAAAAACTCCACCTCTCGCACACTTTTCCAACAATAGCACTAGATAACAATTTATCTGCTCTACAAATGGAAGACTTCTCTGAAATAATATTTCATATACGAATAGTTGCCACATACTTGTAGTTTGCATACTAATATGCAAATAATTGCATCAAGGTTGAAGTTTTAATCATTACTCACTAAATTCCAGTTATATATAACTTCCTGCAGAATCATAACCATTTTTAATCTTAGAAAATGAAGACCATGCAGTCAAACTGGGCCCTAAAAAACTTCGAAATACTTCTAAGCTCAAAGTGAAAAAGTAGTATTACACATTCTGAGTAAAATTAGATAGCCTCTCTGCAACTGGCAAATCCTTAAATACAGAATCATAGAATGGTTTGGGTTGGAAGGGGCCAAGGAAGATCACCTAGTTCCAACCCCCCTGCCATGGGCAGGGACACTTTCCACTAGACCAGGTTGCTCAAAGCCCCATCCAGCCTGGCCTAGAACACTTACAGGGATGAGGCATCCACAACCTCTCTGGGCAACCTGTTGCAGTGTCAATACAATACAATAGCTATTTTAACCACACAAATGAGAACAGCTTGGAAAAACAACTAGAGTAGTTTTGCCTCCAACATTAGTGTTACAGCTTGGCACAGGATATTTATTGCAACCCAGTCATGTTCCTAACACAGACAGCAACACTGAACTACCTTGTAACCCATAAAACTCACCTATTTTGTTTGACTACAGGAACATCAGCACCATTAGGAACAAGCTCTTTAATTTCTGTTGTACCAAAATTTTCCACAGTGATCTATTTAAAACAAACAAGAACAGTATAAATTGTATTTACTGCATACTGTACTTCTTCCCACCACTTAACTAACAGCAAAATGAACAACAGGCACAGATGCTAAAATTCATGTGAATCAGCAGCTGATGCTTTTGCTCAAACACTCCATCAGAGGCAGATATAATAGATGGTATGAGCTTGATCAGAAATATTTCAAAAACTACGTAAAACTTACAGTAAAATTAAGACAAAATGCTTCTTCTATGTCATCCTCTGGATAGTCCAGTAACTGTTGCATTCCCCTGCAAAATAAATTACAAATTACTTGTATCAGCGGAAAGAAAGATTAACTTATTGTCCTGAAGCATTCTTTATGCTTTTATAATTGAAGTAAAAAAATAATACAATAAAATCTTTCTACTATTACTTCATTTATTAGCTCATTAACTTGCACTTTGTAGTGTTATTTCCTTTTGATTATCTCCAGGTGTGAATAGAGAAAGTTCATATCCTAATCTTCAGCTAAGGTATTCCCAAACCAGAGGCAGCAAGTACTTAATAACTATTGATGGGCTCTTCTATAAACTCCTTGAATTTATGAAAACTTTAGCATTCACAACACTGAGGCAATCAAACATTAACTTCTACTCATTTAAATTTCCTATCTGTTAGTGCTATTTAAATCCCTACTTAAGGGCAGATATTTAGCACGTATTTGCTCCTGAAATAATCAAAAACATTTCCTTGATGGACTAAAGACATTCAGAACTAAAACTATGTGTGTACTTAGGCTTATAAAATTAATGGCTAAAACACAAAGGTTTTGAATTTCAAATATTATTTTCCCCTAAAATTACTGTAGAACAATAAAATAGAAGACACAAATACTAAAGCCAAGCATTTAGAAGCAGGCTTCTAACAACAGCATGCATCCTTTCTGAAATGATATGATGGCTGCAAATTACACCAAGCTGTTTATCCTGTTTGTATGAAAATAACACATTTTCTTTACGTTCTTAAAGGAAAATGTTGAATTAAAAATTAATTCCTAGTAACACTCATTTTTCCTTTTCTCTTACCTGCCAACATCTGGCATCAATTCTTTTAAGTCATCCAGGGATGGTTTCTTATTCAAAAGCTTTTTGTACAAAGCCAAAGGGAAATGAAGGTCTATAATAGTAAAATTATATATTGCTAGCCCACAGACAACACCAATCAAATGAAACAAGTCACTGTCTTCAAAGGTCTAAGAACAGAAAACAGACAAGATGATTTAAAATAAAGAGGTTATTTTAATCTTGTAGAGTCCGGGGCGGGGGGGGGGGGAGTGTAAACTGCAGTATCATCTGAACGAGTTTAATTTATATTTTCTTTAAATATGTATGTAGCTGTAAGTATTGAGGAAAACAGCCTAAACTTTTAACCAGCTGAGAGACACTGAAATCCAAGGAAACAAAACTCTGGCTTTGCCAGTTGCTTACTACTGCACTATTCAGTCTTAAATATACATCAACTTTTACAAAAAATATTTTTGGGAGGGGGAGCTCACTATTGACTCCTTTGGAGTTAATAGCCAAGGCTTAAAACACAACTGTGGAAATGTTAACATTCAGGTATTTGTGATACAGCCACCCTAGTCAGTGTTTTTATTTGAAAGAAGACAAAAATGCTATGATCGAAACTTTTGAGAAAATATGACTAGATGACTACCTACAAAATGGACCCATAAATGTGACTGAACACAAAGAGACCTGTTCAACATGCACTTCAAGAATTTTTCTCTGCCAGCTTGATCTACTGATCCTGTTCTTGGAATTGG
This sequence comes from Strigops habroptila, assembly GCF_004027225.2. NCBI lineage: Eukaryota > Metazoa > Chordata > Aves > Psittaciformes > Psittacidae > Strigops > Strigops habroptila. The sequence continues at coordinate 36,568,317 of NC_044281.2, forward strand.
TTTATTCTAGCTGGCACTTCTTCCCACGGAACTTGCCTGGCTTGGGGACAACTGGTAAGGACTAAGTGAGGAATGGGGAAAACAGAAGGGGAAAGTTTTGATCTAACAATGACAAAAATAAACATTTTTTTGAGATTACTTCAGTTTCTCCTCTAGAAATAAAACTACCACAAACTACTACGTTCACCCATTATTAATGTAAATATTGTAAATTAAAAGAAAATTAATGACCACAGATCTCATCCTACCTGATCAGAGAACCAGATCAGCCTGGACTCTTCATAATACCTGAACATTCCATACTTGGGATCAAGCAACTCCCTCATGATGAGCAAAAAAAATTCTTTGCGAACACCTCCAGCATCAACAGCTTCTTCCCCTACAAAAATAACCTAAACCACACAATTTAGTTAGCACTGAATTAAAAACACATTGTGAAACAAGAATCGTCCAAAAATATTCTCAATTACTTGCATGGCAGTGAAAGACACTTTAAGCAATAGGTACTGATAATACCTTGAGTGGCTTCTTGTAGTCTACATTTTTTGTTTTCCTTAGGACTTCTACAGCATCTCCTACAATATTGTCTCTCCGAACCATTAATATCAGGCATGGGTTGACAGATTCAAATACTGGCAGAAAAAGAGAAGACAAATTCTGTCTGTGAGCCTGATCAACAGCCATCTGGAAAGAAAACAAAGTGGAAGTGTCAGTAGGTAACATAAGATTCCTGTGAACATTAGACAGCCATCAGTCTGGTCTTAAGAAGTGCAGAAGACATGAATGGGAATAGCTATTATGAAAGCTACTGAATTTGCCCAAATTTTCTTCATATTCCTTTTATCTCAGGAAATGTTTCGTGTCAGGAAACTTTTTTCCTTTACCCATTAGCCTCATCAATGCCAATGTTCAGGAAGTCTTAGAAAATGTTCAGGGAAGTCTTAGAATACAGTTTTTGACATTCCAGACAAAATACTTTTGGTAAGAAAAGGAAGCAATAAAACCACTGCACTTGATCTAATGAATAGTAAGCTGTTTAACATAAATCTGATATTAAAACATCCATTAAAAACTAATCCACAGTATGAGAAGTGATTGTTCATCTATTTAATTTGTATTTTAATTTTTGTATTAGTTGTTCAAAAACTAAACACTGCTGCAAATGTTTTGAACACGGCCTAGGACTCTTGAAAGTTTGTGTGTTTTAACACTATTTAACTGCTTGTAGAAACATCCAATGTGAGCATTTCCCTGAATTCATCAAACATTTGTGTCAACCATGTATATATGTTTTTAAAGGCATAAGAAACTATGTTTATTATGAACTACAAAAGCAAGCTAGTATTTTTCCTAATGAGCTCATTACTTGAGCATGACTTATCTCTCCTATTTAATTTCAGACTCAGAACAGTAAGTTTTCTCATGTTAAACATTATAAACATGGAGGGGGAGGACTGCTGCTCTTACTGCTGTTACTTTTGCAGTAGCCTCCTTTCATTCTTCCTTTCCTTTAAGAGTATGATTTATTATACTTTTACAACAACTGAACAGGTATGCATTATACGTATACAAAAAACTCCAAACAAAAGAATAGCTCACCACTGGTTTCAGCTCTACCAATAGAATCATGAAAACACATAGATCCTCTCAGCTACTTTAGGGTTGTCTAATGCATCTACCTCTAGACAAGAGATACGGGTCGAATTGTTTGTATCAAGTATCTGATCTCTAGGAAAGACTCTACTTGAAACAGAAGTGAACAAATTATGAGTAACATATAATTACATTTAACAGAAAAAGAGCCAAAAACTACTGCAAACTGCAAGATCAGGAAACCTACTCCCACTATCCCAAGTAGATGCTAGATTTTCAAGATAAGCTTCTTTTCAACTGCCTTGCAGACACTGATCAGACTTCAGAGTTCAGCAGCATCCTGAGGGTGGTATGACAGGTGAAATGAAATAAAAAATTAGGTGTGCGCTAGATATTCACATGGTGCCAACATGTTGCTCTCTGATACTAACCAATCTTAAGAACAGCACCAGCTCCTAAGTCCCATCAAGAGAAGAAATTAAAATTAACTGTAACTGGCTGCTGCCTCTAGCAAGATAGATAGACTTCCACCTCCAGGCTCTACACATATATACAATTTAAAGTCTGCACATAGAGGAGGTGGGGTTGTTTTTTTGTTGGGGGTGGTGGTTGGGTTTTGTTGGCTGGTATTTTGTTTGTTCATTTGTTTTCATTGTTTGCTTGTTTGGAGGTGTGATTATTTTTTTTTTTAAACACATGTACTATGGGTTGTTAACACCTAAAAAAAGCTCTCTCATTAATGAAAGGAAAAGAAGTTCCCTAGAAAATCATGCAATTAATAAACAATCTTGAGATCCCAAACCCACAAAACCACTAACTTCTATCATGTACATATCCCAGGATTAAAACTAGATCCATCATTCTTATGGAGAAGAGATTACAGAGAGTTCAAACAAACAAACAAAAGAACCAAACAAAACTCACCAACACCAGCAACGTCCCAAAGCCTCCAACTAACTAGCTAGCCAATATCCACAACATTAAAAACTGAGACTCTTACCTGCATCTGTATGACTGCATCTGTTTGTAGGAGAGTTGTCTTTGCCTGGGCATCAAATACAAATGGGTACGTGCAAATTGTAACAGGAATATCCGTTAACTAGAATGAAAAGAACTGTGTCATATCTCTGCTTATTTAAAAACCACAATCATAGTTAAACAAGCCATTAAAATAGTGCTAATTTAATACATAAATTTTACTACAAAGAGAAAAGATCTTTACTCATCATCAATGAAGGACAAAAGCATCTTAGCAAAATTAAGTAGATTTTCAATTATGTAGTACTTTAGCTAACAAAACAAAAATCAAATCCACACACAAACACCACACTCGCTTAGTACATATTAATTTCAGAACTTTTATTACAGCTAGTGGGTATTATCAAAGTAGTTCTTGTTTTCAAATGCTGCTTGCATTTACAATACAAAGAATTACGTATTTTTGCTCCACAAAAACATTTTCAGATTACAGCTGTGCTAACCAAGAGCTTTACACCCAACAGAACACATAAGACAATCCTTGACATCCATATTTCTGATTTCCTTACATTCTGCAGAAATGAAGAAATCAGACTGCAACCAATCTTACCTCAGTCAATCCATGGTTGACATCCTATGACAGCATTTGCACAAAGGTAGCAATAATTAAGATGAAAAAGCAGCATTAGTGTCTGCATTAATTATTCACCTCTGATGTAGAAATAAAAATACTTATCTACAGGTTCCCCCCCAAGAGAAAGTTTACTGAGAAGTATCAACCATAAACATTCTAATTAACCTACCAAATACAACCATGCCTTTTTGACACCTTATGTATCAGTCTTCAGAAAAAAGACCATTGAAGTATCATGTTTTCTTGGATGCAAAAAATAAAATTTTAAATGTTTACTTCCATACAGTAATAAATTACATTTGCATTTACCTATGTATTTTCAGCCTCAGATGACTATAGTATGTCAAATGAAATGCAAAATATTTCGAATGAATAAAAATTTAAAAACACAAAGGAACCCCACCACTTTACCATGAAGTCTGAAGAATCGTTTTGGCTTATAAGGTATGATATGAGAAAACAAATTCACTCTTGAAATTTGAGACAGGCCAATACATATAGCTGGGACTGTGTGGAGACTTCCACAATAAGCTGAGAAACTAAGTTATCCATCTGGTGATGTACCCTCCTTATCCTCCGCTGAAAGCTAAGTTTGTTTCTACCTAGCAGGCAGAAAACAAAAATAATAAAAAGTAATGACAAACTAATACATTTTAAATTTGACTACATATATAAGACTAAGAAGTCAAATATCTAGGCATCCATGGCTCATAGAAAGTGATGGCCAGAATACTTTCTATCTGTATCCCTAACTCCTACAAGAAACATCAGATTTGAGTATCCCATTTGTCACAGATTTACGCAATTTTGCACTCCTACTGTATATACCATTATTTATTCCTAATTCAAATGTTTTTTCTCAATTCCTTTAAGCCGTATCCCAAGAATACTTCTTCAAATCAATAGTTCCATTATTATGTACCTTTGTTTTTCCCCCACTCATTTTTCTCTTGTTGCAAAAATGAGTTTTTTTCTTCCAAGTTTCTCTCTGAGAATACTCTGAACACTTCTCAGATTATCTTTTCTTCTATATTTTACCCTCTACATTTTAATTAAGGAACTGAGCAAACAGTTTTGCCTCAAGTTATGACAGTAAAAATTAGACTAGTGAATGAAATGTTGATTTATTATTACTGTTTCAATAGGCAAGTAGGGTTTCTTATAATTTTAAAAGCAAGAACACAGGAAGCTAGCTGATATGAAGGCAGAATAAGGCCATCAAAACCATTTATGAAGGAGATCTGACTAAGGCCATGGATTTTTTTTTTTTCAGTCCTATAATAAATCAGAGTAACATTTTCTGCTGAATTTGAAACTACACAAATGAATGACAAAATAATGATGATTAAAGGGAAATTCAGTACCTAGTATTTTCACAGTAACGTCAAGCTCAATCTTCAGATTTAAATAACAAATGGTGCTTAAGACTTCCATTATAAGGCAATTTTCCAGCTCTCATTTTCCCATATTGAGTATTTCCTTTCCCAGTCATGACATGCAATTCGGGTTTGTTTACATTCACTTAAAGCACAGTTACAAAGGTCATTATTTTTAAATTCCACCACTTCTGTATCCTTCATTGGCATATGCTTCTCTGTTCCAAATATACAGCCTGTCTCTAATTCGAAGGCCCTGCAATGCTTATCCCTAGCTTCTACATCTCCTTTAGAGTATCACCCCTCTTAGCTATCAACACCAGCCTATATCACACATCGGTTATGTTTTCAGACAAGTACGGCTGAAACAAATGTCTGTCATGACTGCCAATACTGACCCATTATTTCTTTACACTCCTCAATCTTCTTGCTGTTGTTATTTTACATTGCAATTTTAATTCTTTGGGAAATGGCATCACTTGCTTTGTATTCATAAAATACAGCAAAAGTAGGTCTCCCATGCTCAGCACCTTCCAGGTACTGCTGCAAAAAATTTACATTTAGGTGGCTAGAGAAAGCATATTAACTTTTCCAATATTCTTCCAAAGCTTAAGTCAAAGAACTGTGTGGCAAATTCCTATCCAACTCACTAATTCTCTGTACAGTCATTAATTTAATTCCACTTACCACTCTTCTGTTTACAGATCCAGGAATTAATTATCTTGGTTCTTGTTGTCATACTCACAGCAGGAAACTATGTTAGTGTCCATGGTTTAACCCCAGCCAGCAACTAAGCACCACACAGCCACTCACTCACTCACTGCCCCAGCTAGGATGTCTGTCTAGTTATTCATCCCCTGCAACTCCCTATTATGCTTCTAGACTTACTTTTCCAAGATAGTTTCAGCTTTCTCAATGACTGAACCTTTCCTAACCTTTTTGACATGGCAAGTCTCAAGCAACAGCATTCTAAATCACTTTTTAATTGAACACATTGAACAGTGTCAGTACTAAGAATGATACCCTACAAGAAGCATGCCTGTTTAGCAATTCTTTCTTTGCTTGTACCTAACAGAAGTCTGTTCAGCATCAGTGATCTGTGACGAAAAAAACCAAGCTTCTCTAAAGGGAAAAAACCAAAACAAAATATGGGGGAAAAACCCACAAAAAAACCAAAATAAAACCCAACACAACTTACCATTCCAAATACCTGCTGCTGGACCCAGTTGACATAGTCATTTCTGATATCTATCAAATCTTGTATCTCATGAATGTAAAATCTGTCATACTGTATAACTTGTCCTCTTTCATTTACCTAAGGAAGTGCAGTTTGTTATTAGTGCTTTGTATAAAAGTTTTAAAAAGGACAGTTACCATGTTTTTCAAGTATTTGATATGCCAACCACAGACACACAGCTACTAAAACAATTATAGAAAAACAACAGTGCCTACCAAAATGCAGAAAACAATGTTAAACACACGTATACATTCATTACTCACAATCCCATCAAAGACGCAAAGAAAATTATGATTAACTGAGCACACAGTACCACACAACACAGTGATGTGAGGCAGTGGAACAGGTTGCCCAAGGAAGTGGTGAATGCTCTATCCCTGGCAGTCTTCAAGGCCAGGCTGGATGGGGCCTTGTGCAACATGGCATAGTGGAAGGTGTCCCTGCCCATGGCAGTGGGGTTGAAACTAGATGATCTTAAGGTCCTTTCCAGCCCTAACCCTTCTAGGATTCTGTGATTCTATGACACTTTGAAGCACCATATGATCTCACAGGAACAGTGATGAATATACATATTCATGTATATAATGCATACAAATACTTGTTTCTGTATTTGCATAAGTTTAAGAACCATGATTCAAGAACTCTATTCTTAATTACAGTATGAATACTATCTCTATTACCTGTGACCAGAGGGACAGTTTCCATTTAAAAACATTAAGCTTAGAAAGAGATGTGGAAAAATAGCTTTATACAAAGGCTTGTCTCTACAGTGTAATTGTAATCCAGAAGCATCCACACTTTACTAACACATGCTTCTTTTCCCAAGTACTGTTAAGCACTGTTAACTGCCAAAACACCAAAATCACCAATTCTGCCTTTATAACCAGATAATCTAAGCCTATTTTTCCTCAAACATTGTCCTACCTCCCATTTACCACCACCACCCAAACCACCAGATACTAAATACGTGAAACACACCAGATATATCACCCCATTTTCATCTCTTCAGTCCACACCAGCTAATTGTTAAGATTGTACAATATAAACAGTTTTGCAGCAGGGTAGTACAAAATTAACTATTTCTATGTTCTTTTAGCATTATAAATACAAAATTACAAAATAAACTACAGAGGGAAAAACATAGGGGGTGCAAGGGGAAACCTCAGCAGCAATTAGACAATCGCTCTGATGTGCACAGTCTGGTTACTCCAAATGATTTTTATTTTTGTTCGAAGTTCACAAATTCATTAATTTTCATGAATGAAGTTACAATACTAACAAACTGAATAAACAAATTGGAAAATAAATGTTTGCCTTGGTAATACTGTGCACATCTTTCTTGTTCAAAATATAGCTTGCTCTTATCTTCCATTCTGATATTGCTATTATTTCAACTTTTAAGAGGCAATTCTTTACAACATATCCTCACAGATGTAATTGACTGGGTCAGTCTATGTTCCCAAGAAAATAGGTAATTCCATCACCATGTCACATTGGAATCCAGAATTCCAATGGTTCATAGGTCCAGATGGAACAACTACAAATATCTCTGTAGATGTAAATCTAAGTATTTAAAACTCTTTAGTAAATTAACTTCTTTTAACAACTACACAGCACACAGATGCTGACAAAAAACAAACAGATAAGTAATTGGTTAAAATTGATGTAAACATACTCTGTGCAGTATTTCCAGAACTCTGAAAGCCGTGTGTAGAAAATTGGTAAGTATTCTTCTTTCAGAAGCCGGAATGCCCATCTTGCACAATTTCAAAAGGTGGACCACGACATCCTTGTAGAGTTCCACTATCTTGAGGAACAATGGAGGTTCAAGTAGAGACCACCAATTTTCTGTCAACAAATGGTGAATACACAAACTCAGTACTTGCCATTACAACACTATGTTATGCTATCCTTTTAATCAAAACCCATGTTTTGCTAGAAAGCACCCTTGTATGTTACCTTAACACAGTAACAACACAGCAAGACTGGTGCAGACTTTTAAGTAGCAAACTACTCTTTGTATAAATAATGAAACCTCTATTCAAACACTCTTACTGTTACACACCAAGTCTTTAAAATAAGTCTATTCATTTTGAGTACAACAGCATCATGAAGTAACATTTCACATAAAAGCAGACAGCTCAAACCATGAAACCTTGACTTAAGCATATCGTCCTGAGAGCAATGGAAAGTCATGGAAAAGAATCTACAGTTCAAAGACATTATCAGTTTGCTTTTCTTTACAGCAGACAAGCTCCTTATCCTTACAAAAAACTACTGAAAACAACAAGAGATGGGTTACAAGGCAAAAAAATAATTGAGGAAGAAGGAAGTGCCCTCTCAAAAAGGTATCAATTAAAAAGGAAATATTCTTAAACCTTAATTCTTTAAGCAGAATTCCAGGTGAGAGGAGTCACAGTAAGGTGTTAGGATATAGAGTTAAAACAACTTAAGATCAGTGAGAAAACATGAAGCAACAAAACAAGCACTGTAGTCAAAACAAAGATAAATGTAACATCTGCTCTGTAACACTTGTGTAAATTCCTTAGAGCTTGTTAGCTGTCTGACCACATAATTTTCACTTTAAAGTGCAAATCACATACTAAATTCACTGAACTATACAGTTTAATTCCTCCCAGATGGGATCAATCCAAAAATTACAACACCAGATGAATTCATATGGATGGCCAGTTAACTCACCCAGAAGGAAAATAATAGGTGTTATCTTACATTCCAAGCAATGTTAACCCTTAACTTTCTCATTGGGGAAGTCTACAGAACTGTAACTACACAGCAGGTGTTGCTGAGACCATGTCTTCCCTAATGGAATTTCTATACTTTTTTTTTTTTTTTTCCTGGAGATCCTTAGTTTTAACAGTAAAGAATTCATTTTCTTACCAAGAACTTTCAGAGGAGCTTTTTCTAGGTTCAGAATAGCTGTCCCAAAAGGAATAGCTAACGTTGTGAAATTGTTTGCATCACTCATCAGTGGGCATTCTGGTAGAGTGAGATACAGCCTCAAAGCTTCAACATCTGGTAAGGAGCTGGTCAATTTGGGAATAAGGTTCTTTTCCAAACTAGCTGCCACCTACAGCACATAATAAAGTTCTGTTTATTTTAATGCAATTGTGAATTTAAACAAATGCCCACTTAGATAAATAATAATCAAGAAAACAATCACCAAGAGTTTATATTAGACTATTGTACATTTAGAAAGCAGACAGTATATTAAATATTAAAATACAATATGCTGATGTGCTACTTGTCACAACACAATACAGTTTTACATATTTGCAGTTGATACATTATTGAGCAAAGAAAGTTATTAAAAGGGTCATAGCAAGCATAATGATAGTATTTTTTGATAGATGCAACACAGAAAGCTAACCCCAAACCTAAGGAAAACATGCAGCACAAACCTGTTGTGATATGTGAGTGTGGTCAGGCTGTATAAGTTTGTGAAACAGTAGTCTAGCAGCATTCATATCAACCCCTGAGAATTTAGTGCTGGTTTTGTAATGATCATCATTGCTGCAGGGAGGGGGGGAAACAAAAAATCCAGAGAAAAAGACTGAATCCTGTATTCTCAGCAACTCAAGAATTTTCCTCACCTTGAATTTTTAGCCTTACTAAGTAATTAAAACATGAGATCACAGTATCAGACTTATTTTTTAAATAACCTTTGACGCAACTGAAAAAAAAAAAAATCTCCTCCAACCGCAAAACAAGCATGTAAAAACACTAGGATCTAAACCAGCCTGTGCAATATATTCCCCCTGAATTATATACAACCTATATCTGAGAAATAATGAGCTTTGCTGGCTTACATGGTAACAGCCAGGCAGCACACACTTCCAAACTGGCAAGAGACATGCTGCATTTTAGGCCAGCTGGCAAACCATACAGCTGTAAAGGAACTAGAAGTTTAAACTTTGGGGTATTAGAGTTACAGATAAGGAAATACTGGAAAGGTGTTACAGCTGGAACAAGAGACACTAGGAAGGTAGCTACCATTAACTCTGTCTCAGGAACACTTTGTTTAAAAGCCTCACCACTTACCTCAAAGCCAAAAAGCTCCCATTCAGACACCCAGCTGAGGAGAATGCTCCATCAATTTCACTGAAATTGTTCACATCAAATAATTTACATTTATTTTCCTTTTACAAAATAGCATTTTCAATAAAAACTGTATTAAATCCCTAAAAAATTACACTGTACAAAGGGCGGAACTCTGACTTCAATATGACCAAACAACACTACATAGAACCTCCACTCAAGACTCAATGCTTAAGACAGCTCAAATCAAAGCAAATCTTGCAATTTATTTTTCAGTTCTTTGCATCCTCCTTTATTAAAGTAGAAGCAATAATCTTTGAGTTGTTTTCCTATTCCTTTACATGTACTGTTATTTTTCAGTGTGCAGCTAGATACCTAATTTAATCTTGTATAGTCATCTAAACTGTGACAGAGATGACAGACTAAAGGAGCTAAACAACTTGACAAGCATGACAATGAAAGCACAGCAAAAGCTCTGTATGTAATAAAAATCAGTAATTAAAAATAGGTTTGCTATGTACGTACAAAACCCCAGTAATGCCCAATCATGAGTAAAATTAGAAGACAATTTCTTTCTTAAACATCACTTACTTAGCTATCTCTACAGGAAGTCTTCCAGATGGGAAAGTCAGCAATCTTTGAATAAACGTTTCATTCACAGTCCAGATCTGCTTCAAAAGGTCAGGATACCTAAAATCATCTGATGGCACCATGTTCTAAATTTTAAAGAAAGCGTAAAGAATCAGGCACATAAAACTGATTTCCAGAAAAATAAACCTTGTGGTTAAGCTCTTTATCTCTTCAGTGACTGACCATTTGCCTATGCAGACTATTACTGTGAAATAAGCCCAAGGATAAATTTACTACATTCTAGCAGTTCTGCATTCACTATGAAAACAGAGCATACACTAAAACCATCTAGATTAGTATGTTAATTCACACTATAGCTTATTTAATGGTAAACTCCCTAAACATACAGTTCTTTTCTACCTAATGAACCCTAAACAAGCTTTAGACAGAGTAGCAAACATCTCTTCTCCCTAGTCACTGTGAGCCATTTAGCTCACTTCTAAGCTGTGAACATTCAAAAAAAGAAGCCATTCCATTTTTTGGACAGCTGCTTTCCCACCCCATTTCCATCAGACTTCTCTGAGAATGAATCATGTTTCTCTGAACATTCACTGCATCATCAGATGAACTGCATTTTGATGTGATGCTCATACCGAATGAATTCCAGCAAGATTTCTAATAGTAAAGAGGAGTAGAACCTAGATCATCCTTTTGAGTGGGAGCATTAGTTCAAAAAGAGATGGCAAATAGCACCAAAAATAAGATTAAACTAGTAAATGGAAACATATTTCTCCTGAGGGTGGCGTCTGACAACATAGGTGACTCGGTATAATGATGACATTTTAGCTGTTGCCAAAAATGAGTACTTCTGATCCCACCCTACAGGATCAGGATGAGAAACCCTCTTGCTGTTTCCCTTGTGCCCAGCCAAAGTGTCATTTAAACCCACAGTGAAACAACCCAGGGAACAGAGCTGCTCAAAAACTAACTTGACAAAACAGATTTTGGCTGAGACCCCTTAACTGGCAAGAACACACAAGTCCCAGGAGTACAGTGCTTGCATAACTTTGAAATAATTCAATACAAATTACCAAAGAGTACTAAAAGGGATAGTTTTGCAGCATCAAAGTTGATTTATTGCCAATACTTTTTGAACACAAGTCACAATAAGTGCATTCATAGTCTCCAGTTCACCTCAATTAGCCAGTCAGAATCTACTTCAGTAATTATGAAAACTGCACACAAGAAAGGAGTTTCAATAGAGAAACTTTGAGCCTATATTATCAGTTATTTTTCCAGTCTACACCTGCTAAACAAGCCTCTCTCGAGTACAGCAATAGTTACCTCAACTCAATCAGAATTTAAAAAAGAAAAAACAAACAAACACAAAAAAAACCCCCAAACCCACAAACTAAAAAATTTGTTGATTCTGTATGACCAGAATAGACTGTGGGAGAAAAGAGTTGCTGCAAGCCTGAACCATACTCAGTTTTTCTTGTCGACAAACACGTTTCCCACTAAAATTCGCTGTCTTTCATGCCCAAATTAAGTTTTCACCGCTCACACTCAACTCTTGATGCTTCATTAATCCCTATGGTCTAGTATCTGCTGCGCTATATTGGAAACAGCCCTATGTATCTTGATCTTGTTTTTTCCTCCCAACTCATCCTCTAACAGCATTTTGCTTCCACCATACTTTCACATTGCCATTTTTACTGTAAAGTCCTTCTAGACTTTTTTTCTGTACTAGAATTTAAAAGACCAATTCTTGCCCATTTAAAACTTAAGTTTAAACACTAGCATAAAACTATCACATAAGAAACTATGCCACCACCTACATTTTTTTGCAAAAAATCCTATTTCTTCCCTCATCGTTGTGGTACGCTAACACAGCTACAGAGCAGAAGACGACAAAGCTGCAGTCAGGAGTCACCGAGGAGGACTAGGCAGAGGCAAATGAAATATTCAATCACCTTTTCCTTAATGAAAGGAAAAGAAGTGCGTGCATCCATCACTCAAGAAGAAAGCTTATGCCAAAAAGCCTCAAGAGCTTACTAACAGCCAACAATAAGTGTATGCAAGTCCTCCAATTGCTAAATTGACTTAAGTGTCTTGCACTTCCACACTGTTCTAATGAGCTTTACATTGTCATGCACCTTCAATATGAAAATATTAAAATGAATCAGAAAAAAACTAAAATTTAACTCCAACAGACTTTAAAACAAAAATATATTTAATTTGTTACCTGTGGATAAAAGTAGTGTGCAAAACTTTGATCCCCACCAGAGAAAATTCTCTTTACACAATAACACTCCTCACTGTCTGCAACAGGAATAAACACAGGCAACTGTGAAAACGTGAATGTGAGAAATGATTGACACTGCAATCAACACTCAATTAGAAAAAGGTTCCTTTGTTACATAACCTTGCTGAAGAAGATATTTGCAATGCAACAGTTAAGACTATCTTTAACTTAGATAAATGCTAACAGCTCTAAGCTTTATCTCTAGTGCTAACAAAAGACCTAACCCAACAACATAAGCAAGCATGTATTTCATTTCCTACAGCAGAAATGGACTTTAGGGAATAGCGCACAGTGAAAATGAACTGGTTTAGAATAAAGCGATTATAGTTCATTCTTAGTTTAAATCTCGAGATTTGTAAGACATTATAAAGGAAGAGCAATCCAAGAAGTAAATATGCCAGATGTTGCTTACCTGTGGTTATCGGGCATTGAGTACTATAAGGAAGCCAGTTTCCTTTTACTGTGAAGGGACTTTTCCTATTACTGGTTGTTCCTGTACCTAATTGCCCATTACCTCCAAGACCAAAAGAATAAATTCTTCCAGATGAAGGAACAAACGCAGTGGTGTGCTGCCTGGGGCAAACAAAATTCAGTAACAGAAACCTAAGCATTATAACATGCTTTGTGCAGGCCAGCCTAAGAATTGCGTTAAACAGTATGTTAGAAGTCCGGTAGTATCAAACACTCCACTTGCCTATTGGCAATACTCTGCGTTTATACTCCAACAGGCAATATTCCTTTTTCAAGAAGTTCACTGACTGGAGATGCCAGGTTCTGCCTTGAGCCCCTGCTTAGCCACAGTCTGGCCTCTAGAGCGTCTCTCTAGACATTCAGAAATTTGAATCTGGTTTCTACCAGATTAGCTGTATGTCCTTTCCCCTCCCATTCGTCTCAAGCCTAGATGCCCTCGCTCCTATTACAAATGAATGGGTCCACTCAATGTCAACCAAACTGCCAGAAAAATAGGTTTACATTTACAGGTTCTTTAAACCAAATAACAGCGTGTGCCCATCTTGTAAAAAATTATGTTGCCTCCCTCATTTTGTCATATGTGCTGGGAATATTTTGAGTTTCTTTGGTGCTATTTATAATACATGCAATAAAAACCCATTAGGAACCAAAGTGCCATACAGTGTTACAGATATTTCACAAAACAAATTATGTTTCCATATTTTACAGTTATCCTCAGTAATACTCATGTACCCCTTTCAAAGACACTTACTCCTAAGTAGAAAATGATAAAGTGACAGCAATAAACACCTTCACACTGATTATTCACACTTTCAATTTAGCAAATCAGAGCCTCTTGTATAGTATAACTTCCTTTACTTCTTCCATTGAATGTTTTTTAAATCCCAATAAGGTCTCTAAATATCTTTTGTTAGAGACCATCTTGTATTCCCTAAAAAAAAAAAAACAACCAAAACCAAAACAAAACAAAAACCAAAAACCCAAAACAACCCACACACACCAACCACCACAAAAAACCCCCAAAAAACTCCACCCAAAACACAGAATAGACCTTACCTGCCACAAGTGATCTGCGTGACAACACTTCCCATAAGTTCAAAAACTTTCCTTGGGTTTATCTCATGGCTGGTAGAGTTATGACCCAACTGACCATAGCCTCCAGCTCCAAATGTAAAAACCCCACCTTCCTAAAGAAATAAATTATTTTCATTAAAAAGATAGTATCTCTCAGAACAAGAAACTTAACAGAAAAAAGGGTCTAATAAGTCTCCCTGTCTGATGATTTTCGAATTGTGGAGAAAGGAGAAAAAAAAAAAAAACCAAAAAACAAACATGCATAAGAGGGCTCTGAGACACAGAAGGGTCACAAGTTAACTGCAGTTATGAAAATATGGCACAGCTATTGAGTATTACCTTATTCATGCTAAATTGCGTTCTTGTCATTTCCACATTATTATACAATAGTCCTGCCATTAACTTGTGTCATTAATAGATACTAATCCTTGTTTTTCATCTTTTCCAGTTTTCTTAATGAACTACAACAGTATATAAAGTCATACTATTAAAAAAGTATACTTCGGCTTTTAAATACTGAATATATATTTCAAAGCAATTACTAAATAGGAAGCTGCCCTCAGGCAGACAATGCAGGGTAGGACTGAAAAAACCAGCTTCGTTACTTGAAATCATAAGAAACCAGAAACATCTAATATTGCTGTAAGACAATTTTTTTAAAGTGTTTTTGATCAATGTAATCAAGAAATTAACAAAAAACTTTAATGAATGTTAAACCAGAAATACTTTCAGAGGTTATACAACTTAGAACAACTTTGAAACTTTCAATTTTCAAATGCTTTGAAATTGTAAAGCTGTTTCTTCTAATTCTACTCTGCATCAGACTGGACCTCTGCTGGAAATCATCATTAAAATGGCAGCAGCCACTGAGAAAAACCAACAGCCTCATTCACTGAATCAGGATAATACGTAGTGAGGGTTTTTCAGAATTTCAGAGGGACTTTAAGAATGTTCACACATATGCAGTACCGTCTACAAAAGAGATAAATCAAGACCCCTCGTTCGGCAAGGCCTATCATGCAAGGGAAAAGGGAGCTATACAAATTCACAGTAAATTCAGTATCTTAATCGAGTTCATCAGCTTTAAAGTAAATATGAAGTTAACTTCCATACATTAAAAAGGGAAAAACATTTAGAATGCAAATTATAGATACTATTTTCTTTACATTCTCTATTTTCCTAACCTGACACAATGCATCAATATCAATTTCAAGATTACAAAGTTGCCACACCTTTTTCAGTCAAAATGAGAGAATATTTTAGGACACAAAGCAGTTGTTTGTGAACTGCATTTTCCTTTCACTGTAGAAGTTTAAGTGTGTATAAACGACAAAAGTATGATCACATTTAGGCAAATCATATTCTTCAAAAACAACTTTTAACTTGCTGCAGTGTAAAAATTGAAACCAAGACATTAAAAACCACAAATATTTTCCAATTTTCTTCAGAAATATATTAAAACCAGTTACTTTCAAAATGCTAATGCCTTCTACAGCAGTATTCTGAATTCAACAGTTTCAGACACAAAATGAATATTTAGTCGCCTGCCCAAATCTTGATCAGCCAGACTTGTTTTCTACTGCTACCAGTAATAAACTCAAAATAATCTGCTTATGCACTGATAAATCTTACTGAGTGATGAACAACAGGGAACTTCAAAATGTTAATACACACTGATTTATAACTAAATGTTGAAGTCTAATCCAACTATCAAAACACAGAAAGAAAAGTACAGGAGTCGATCATTTAAAGTAGAATGTATATATATTGTTTTAGCCACCACAGAATAAAGGTACTTATCATCACTTGATGCTTGATGCACTTACACTATTCACCACTAAAATGAGTGTAAGAAAGAACACTAGCATTATACATTCAGTGTTGCTTCAAAAAGTTTCCAAATAGGTTTAAGAGTTTAAAAATAGGATTCTAAATAATGCATTTAGCCAACAATTATGTAAAAAGCAATGTGGCACACCTCTATATGAACATGCCACACTGACACACAATACACGCTTTTTTCCCAAATCAATTTTTAAACAAATGACCAATTTTTCATAGAACCTCACACTGCAGTGTTTACTAGTGTATTATGTACATCTTCAATTTCTTCAATTGGTTTGCCAATAGTATGTACTGCTGCACAACAGCAGACAGAAAAGAGGAGTGAGAATATGTGAAAGAAACAACTCTTCAGACACTATGATCAGTGAAGGAGGAGAGGAAGGAGGTGCTCCAGGCACCAGAGCAGAGATTCCCCTGCAGCCTGTGGTGGAGATCATGGTGAGGCAGGCTGTCCCCTGCAGTCCATGGAGAGACCATGGTGGAGCAAATATCCACCTGCAGCCTGTGGAAGACCCCACACTAGAGCAGGTGGATGCATCCAAAGGAGACCGTGACCCTGTGGAGAGCTCACACTGGAGCAGGCTCCTGGCAAGACCTGTAGACCCGTGGTGAGAGAAGCCCACACTGGAGCAGGTTTGCTGGCAGGACTTGTGACCCCATGGCGAACCCATGCTGGAGCAGTCTGCTCCTGAAGGACTGCACCCTGTAGAAGGGATGCATGCTGGAACAGTTTGTGAAGAACTGCAGCCTGTAGGAAGGACTGACACTAGAGAAGTTCATGAACGACTGTCTCCTGTGGGTGTGACCCCATGTTGGAGCAACAGAAGAGAGCAAGGTGGAAGGAGCAGCAGAGACAAAGCGTGATGAATTGACTGCAATGCCCATTTATCATCACCTTGCGCCACTCACGGGCAGGAGGTAGAGAGTCCGGGAGTGAATTTGAGCCCAGGCAGAAGAGAGGGGTGAGGAAAGGTTTTTTTAAGATTTGGTTTTATTCCTTATTACCTTACTTTGACTTTTGATTGGCAATTAATTAATTTCCCCAAGTCAAGTCCATTTTGCCAGTGACAGTAATTGATGAGCAATTTCCTTGTCCTTATCCTGATCCGTGAGCATGTAACATATTTTCTCTCCCCTGTTCATCTGAGAAAGGGGAGTGACAGAGTAGCTTTGATGGGCACCTGGCAACCAGCGAAGGTCAACCCAGCACAACAGCAAACAACCACACACACCAATGCCCCCCGAATTTAATTTAAATTCAAAATTAACTTGGTCTGATCAGTGATAACAGCAATGCAGGAGGCATTAGAGTCTGAAAACAGATAATCTCTTTAGGATACACTAATGTAAATTTCAGTATTTGCATAATGTTAATAATGCAACATACACTGTCATATCAAAAATGCTGTATTTTGTATACTCAATTTCACTAAATCTGACAAAAATTTAAAACTACTGAAAGATTTATTGTATTTGGTAAGGTTTTTTTCAAATATTTTTCCAGTGTTTCTTCAACTTCACCCAATAAAATTTGAAGAAATTTTATGCAGAATTTTATTTATTATTTCCTATTCAGGTAGTATCTTCTCCTAAAAACATTAAAATATTAAAGCATAAATACATCTTTAAATATTGTACCTTTGTAAGGGCAGCAGTATGATCTTCTCCACAACATATATGAACAACCTTCTGAGTTCTCAGTGACTTTAGCAGTGTAGGAACATACCTGTCTGAAAAGTTTAACACAGCAGTAGATCACTTATTTAGAAAATAAAAATCAGAAAAGAAACAGTATTGCTCATTTATTTGAATTCTGTTCCAGTCAAACAAGCACTTTAAATCTGTTAGCATAATGCAATGATTGTGACTAAGTTTATATATCTTTGAGAAGCTTTATTACAGAAAAACAGAGACTAGTGTGCTGAAATACTTTGTAGCAAACAATCTCATTTTCCTTAGCACAGGATCATATGTCAATACATAAATCATGAAATATGGAACAGTATGTTAGAACTCATACTGGCCATGAGGAACAAAAAAGAGACTTTTTGAGTTATGCACTTTATGTTTTTAAAGTGTTCCTCTAAGTTGGTATCCGTTGGTCACAGTTCAATATTGCTAAATGTATAATAGACTGGAACACTGAATAATTAGGAGGCACAACTTGACTTCCCTCCATCACCAGTACAAACCAACTTTGTCATCCAGTTGCACAAAGGCAGCTTTTTCAGGTGTTAATGCTAAGGTCTTAAAATTTTCCAGATATGCCACAATGCCTGGAAAAAACCCTATCAAGCTAGAAAAAAGGAATTTTACTGAGAAGTGAAGCTATATAAAAAACTGGGGTCATACATATTCCAAAGAACATGTAGAAGCAACTGAAGTCTCCCATGAAGATATTATTTCTGAAAAGTACATGTAATTTTCTTATTAGTGTGACCCGATTTAAAGCATTAATTCAGATACGCAGTTTAACCACAGCACATTTTTCTTACTTCAAATAGCATTGACAACAATGAATCCATGAGAAAATCTGAATTCACAAAACCAGCTATAGATTATTCTATACTAAACTGTGTGTTACAGGAATCCGATAGCACACACTCCCCTCTTGGATCCCTGCACACAGATAGCGTGCATGTAACGTAACAAAACCAACAAACGTTTTTTTGTCTAACCTAAACACCTGATTAAAATCATTAATGACTATCAATACCCTAGTAGAGGAAATTTTGGAAATTGTTAGATGAAAATTGTGAATTATTACAAAGGTGGCCTAAGAAAGGCAGATATTCTTATGACAGTAAAACACTGCCTTAAATGTGCAAAAACAGTGCCTTAAATGTGCCTGAAGATGCCTTAAATGTGTCTACTAAAGACACTTTTTTTTTTTTTTTAACAGATTACTGGTTTTGTCAAGCAATTTCATCTACCTGAAATTCAGTTCAAACTAACTACTGCGTAGTATCTTATTTCAATCCCTTTCAGAAAGTTTAAGTTGCAGAAAAATCTAGAACAGGGAAAGAAAACTAGTCAAGCAGGCTAGAATTCCAACCTAACATTGTCAGAATTTTCACTACAAAACAGCAGAAGAAAAAAATTGTGTCTTCCTTATGCAATCTCACATGACAGCAGCACTCCCTGACAATACTCAACTGAGGTTTGTTCTGTCTGGTCCTGTTCTAGAAATACTGCTGTCCTTAGATTCACAAACCAAGATCTTCACTACGAAAGTTTACGAAAGTAATGTTTACTTACCATTATCATCATTAAGACCCAGCTGCCCAAATTTGTTGCGTCCCCATCCAAAAATAGCTCCAGAAAGAGTTAGAACAAAACTATGAGCTCCTCCTGCTGCAATCTGTGCAAAAGGGATTCCCAGCAGAGATTTAATCACTTGTGGCGAGTTTTGTTTTTTATACTCGTAACCTAAGCCCAGCTGGCCGTATTTATTTTGTCCCCAGGAAAAAACTTCACTTCCTGGTTAAAGGAAAAAAAGAAAAAGCACCAATACAATCAATATAGTTTAATTATATAAAGTTTATTTACTTTAAGAAATGCTAAAAGTTAGACAGTTAATCTCCAAATACTGTTTAGTTTGAAAATGCATAAAAATTACTGACTTCTGAAGCAAAGCAATCTTGTGTAATTTGCAGACATTCAACTCAAATATTTAATCAAAGTATTTAAATCAAATTCAAAACCCTCCAAAATCTTCTTAACATTCCTGTTTCAAACAGTGTTAGATAAATTGACTTTGGTTTTCACAAAGCAAGATGCTGTTCCATTGGGAGTTCCACTACTGCATGTATTTTTATGCAGAGATCTTGTTGAAGTTGCATACCGGACATGCAAAAATCTCCAATTTCCAATCACAAGCCTCATTTAAGCTTTTATACAGTAACATACTTAATTTTCAGATACAATCTGAATTACATCTATTTTAAAATTGTAAATATTAATGATATTAACTAACAAAGCACAAAGTTTATAATATCATTTGATGACTTAAAAACAAAATAAAAAAATTGCAGAATCACGAATTAGAGAGCTATGTTAAGACTGCCTCTGAAATAAAACATTCTATTGAACAACCAACATTTTGCCAATGTATTTACTATCCTAAAGATCAACACTAATCACAAAGATATTTTGCTTTTGCTGATACAATGTTTCAAACAGTAATGCTACCTTGAAACAGTAATGTTTCAACAACCAAAAAAATCAAATCAAAACAAAACCAATGAGACCAAAAAAGCCCTAAAACTACCACTTTTATACAAAACAATTTTCCTAACACCAAAGAAATCCTATGCCAATCATTTACAACCACATGAACTAATCCACCTGATCAATATCCCATATATAGATACAAAAATACTATGAAGTCTCCTCTCAAAATATGTAATTCAAGTAAGTTTATCCCATTTTCCTCCCTCTGCAATTACATTTTTAAGGCCATAACCTCACTACATTGCAAGTAGTTTTGCAGGTTCTCTCATAATCAGAAGAAAACCCAAAACAAAACAAAAACTACCTTACAATGCATGTGAAGAACAGAAACAGAGCTGCAAATCCATGAATTGGCAATAGAATAGTGATGTTGTACATGAAGCTTGTGAGTAAAATTCATTGAGTGAATTTTAAACTGCAAACTCCTATTAAATTCTTGCACCTTTGACCAACAGAACACTTAACAGCATAATGCTGATACTCCCCACGTCTGCTGCTGATCTTAACCCAGGCAAAGGGTTATTTGTAAATCTGTCTGACTGTCTGGAAAACAAGGAATCTCGCTAGGTTATAAAGGCAAAGATAACTGGTAATACATAATGGCAAAGTAAACACTCAATATGAGCCCATGAAAAGTCATGTACAGCATTAAAGCACATGTAGTTGGTATAAACTGTTATATTTAATTAAAACAAACCAACCAACCAAACAAACCCCAAGACATTCAGCATACAATTAACACCTCCCTCCCCACAACTTAGTTTATATTTTAACCACATATTTTTAAGCAACACTGTCAAACTAAAATCTTTCTGGATTTTTTGAGTTTTTCAGTTTCCATTAACCCTGTCCAGCAGCCAGTTCTTCCAAATGGAAGTTTTGGCAACAATTTGCCTTTGTCACAATGAAACAAACAAGCAGCAAATTTAAATTCATATTCATTCTGGAGAGCTATACTAATGAGATATGCAGTACTCTTACACGAGTTAAGCCAACTAAGTACGTCCTCATAGCCCCAGCAAAATTTTGGAGACAGATGTTCAAACCTTTCAAAAGGTGGGTTATAATAAGACCTTACATTTTAACTGTAGAAGCACCAACAAATCAGGGGCTTTGCAATGGAAAAATCAGACAAGGAAGTCATTGCTTGGAAGCCTCAGGAACTTGAAGTTACAGATTAAAATAGACTAATAGACAAAGCGGCATGCTAGCAGGATGAAAAAGAAACAGGACCAAAGAAAGGAGAGGAACAAAAAATAATTAAAAAGGAAGTTACATGAAAGCAAACTGATAAAGAGCAAAAAAATGTAAGAAAAAAAGCAGAACACCACAGCATTTGCTTGTACCTCTATTTTTTAAATTCCATCATTACATTACACTTCCCCTACCAACCTGAAATCCCATCTGTGTTAGGTGGTAGCACGTTTTTAAAAAAAACATTTCCTTTATAAAACAAACAAATGTTGAAACCTTTAGAATGAGCCAGTGAGAAATTACACAAAACTTCAGAAGAATTTGGCTTACCTTTTGAGAGTGCTAGCGAATGATAATAGCCACAAGCTACTTGAACAATCTGGATCTCTGATAAGCTTTTAATATTTCTATTGGGGTAAGAAAAAAAGAGAAAGAACTAAACTGCTAGTTCATGGCATAGAAATATGAAGTCACACAAAAGAGTAAAATACAGAAAGTGAATCCTTTTCAGTGAAGTACATATAAAACTAATTTAAATATCCTAACTTTAATTAGAAGCTATTTAGTAAAGTCTTTAAGGCAAAACTGCTTCTTTTCTAATACTTTCAAGGACAGGTTCTGTCTTATTTTCAAATTAATATCATCAGTAAAAGACCACAATCAAGAATTAGGGAGGCTCATGTGCTAGGAAGATGTCACACAGCTGAATGGAAGAAATAAATACCAGATGCAAGAAGAAAATTATTCCTACTTTCTAGTTTCCAAAAGAAAAAGGGTTTGCCATTTTCTTTACAACAATATCAGAGATACAGTCTTTATCTTGCACACTCAATTTTTCAGCTCTACCAACATCAAGATCATAAAAATCATAGAATACCAGGTTGGAAGGGACCTGAAGGATCATCTGGTCCAACCTTTCTTGGCAAAGCATGACCTAGACTAGATGTCCCAGCACCCTGTCCAGCCAAGTTTTAGAAAAAAGTGTCCTGTGTTGGGGAATCCACCACATCCCTAGGGAGATTATTCCAATGCTGATTGTCTGATTGTTCTTATTGTGAAAGATTTCTCTCATGTCCAGTCAGAATCTCCCCAGAAGTAACTTGTAGCCATTACCCCTCACCTTTTCCATGACTCCTGTAAAAAGGGAGTTTGTCTTCTTTGTGGCCACCCTTTAAATACCAAAATATGGTGATAAGGTCTCCCCTGAGCCTTATTTTCTCAAGGCTGAACAAACCCAGTTCTCTGCCTTTCCACATAGGACAGGTTTTCCGGTTCTTCAATCATCTTTGTGGACCTTCTAGGGACAGCATGTCCAGTTAGGGACCAAAATTGAACACAGAACTTGAATCCAAACTTCAGTTTACAGAACTGTTAAGTATTGCACGATATTATAAAGAAGTTGCAAATACACACAAATGTGCATTAAATCTAGATGCTTTCAACTTCTGATGAGAAAACCAGGAGTTTCTAAAAGGCCTCTGTGTTTTTTCAATTTGAAATAAAAAAACTTTACAGTAGTTACTTGTGTCTTTCATATTTATACATACGTCATAGACAACCATGATAAAGTTATGAATTACTAATATTTCAAGGAATTGTTACTTTCTTGTGTCTTTTTCCTATGTAAAAAACAAAATTAGCAGAGAAAACCTCCAGCTTGCAAACATACAAACTTCCTGCTACAGGCAGTTCCACTGATTTCAGTGAACCTACTCATCACAGTAAAAATGTGGACTTCAGCTAGCTGGAACACTTACAGCATTCTGAAAGCAAGCAAGTGAATCTGGCTAGCATTCACTGTTATAACTAGAAGGCATATTATTTGATCACAGCTAAAATTCGTGGTGAGAACTGAAGTACAAAGACCAGATAGCAACCATACCTTCTTCAAATATACTCCCACAACTGGTTTAACATTCTACTTCTCTAACTTCTCTTAAATGTCAGTTATCAATCCCTACTTACATTCTTAAAATACCCATCCTACTTTCCCAAGATAACTCTCCTTCTTAGTAGATGGCTATTAAAAGAAAAAAAAAAAGGTGGAGGAAAAAAGGAAAAAAGCAAACCAACCTGTAACACTTCTCGTGTGAGCTGACTTTTGAGAAAGGAAACTGTCTACAGCATATAAGTGCCATAACTAAAATACACTTTCTAATGTGTGATTTTAATTATAACAGCAGAATAGATTAACCAATACGATTTAACCAGTTCCCATCCCCCCCCAAAAAAAAATAACGTATTATATACTAATTGTTTTTAACCTGGGCACTCTGATGCATTCCTCTGTTCCCGGCAAGCCAAGCTGTCCGTCAGTAGCCAGACCCCAAGCATATACCTGACCCTTGTCATTCAGTGCAAGAGTGTGGGCTTCTCCACATGACACAGCTACAATATTTTGGGCATCCAGTGCACCAACATGCTCTAAAATAAATAAATAAATAAAAAAAATTAGTTGCCTAAAATCAAACTACTAAGAAAAAAAAAAGCTTCTAAGAAGCTAGTGTTGTTCAAGACAGTTATACTCAGTACTAAGATATCAATTGAAATGACACAGAAGTAAGCCCAGAAGTCTGCCAAAACATCCTTCATTTAAAATTATAAGCATGTTATTCTAGGAGAAATAAGTTAAATTCGACATCCAAATTTAACCGAACAAAAACTATATCTGAAACAATATAAGAAGTGCACAAAAATTGCAGCTTGATAATAATCATTCCTTCCAATCTTGCCAATCTGAAAATGAGTGCAGAAACCAATTAACATTAAGGTCAAATAGATTATTGTCAAATGACTACATGTGTAGGCATTATGTAAGAGGAAAACACTCCACCACAGCAAATTAAATTCACCTATTCATTATTAACAAAAAAGCCTGGAAAACAAGGCAGTGCGAATTAAAGACTAAAGCTACTGATTTTGCAATGAGCTACACAATGTCCTCTTTATAATGCAAAATACTGTAGCAACAGATCCTAAAGAGTAATTTTTCTAGACAGACAGTGCATGCCCTGAAAAGCAAACACTAAAATATCTGTGATTTTCTTCCAGCAGCCTGCATCAATACCTTTAAATACATTGGGAAAAACTCAGTTTGTTTTCATGCTTATGATCTGCAATCAGAAATCCAACATTTTCATTTCAACAACAGTAAAGTGGAGAAATACCATCAGGGCCTGTCACTCAGGCTGGAATTTTCAACAGTCCTCTCAGATAAGAGCCTGCTTAGACATTTTATGCCTAGATTTCAAACACTATTCTATTCCTGCCTAAGAATGGCACAGCACTGAAAAAGCCTGTGTATCATCAACGTAACACGCACTGTAAACACAACCCATCATCACCTAAGACGATTTCCAAACAGTAGCTAATAGTATCTGCAACATGACAGGCACTCAGTTTCCAAAATAAAGTAAAACAAGCAGCAGACATCAGTTCATTCGTTTAAATGGCTGGTCTGATTAAAGAGGTTACCACCCCAATTCAGCCCATTATGGCTTTCACAGCCCTGTCAATGGAAGAGGTCATCCAAGCACTCTCCAGTTCAGGCAAGAGCATGCAGATTAGTTCAGACTATCTTCACCAGCTGCTAAACTAGCCAGGGTGACTGATACAAATTAAAGAGCATTCACACAATCCCTATGGTAAGCAGAGCTCTGTACGGAGAAAAGAGGGAAGGCACAGCTAAATAGTGCCACTGGTGACACAGAGGTGGCAAAGACATGCAGTCAGCAACAACAGTATCTTCAGTTAGCAGAAAGACATTCAAAAGAGAGCATACACCCATTTGTAAAGATACCAAGATTCTTTATATTGCGCAAGAAAAGTTATCCCAATGCACTGACTTCACATTAGAACATTCAACAGCATTGTCAGTAACCTCTAGATGAAAGAAAAATTAGGGAGGAGGACATTACAGTCCTCATGACTGCTGTGCCTGGGCATGTTAATAAAGAAAAAAATTTAAAAAAAAAGAGAGACTTATAATAGATGTTTCTCCATTATATACAAAAGCTTATACAAGTCTAAAAAAAAAAAAAAAAAAAAAAAAAGACCAGAAGACAGAATTCAGATATTTTTGTTGTAACTTTAACATTTAAAAAACAATTCAGCATCATTTTCAAAGTGGGTAACAATTATTCAGTCAGTTTGACAAGGAAAGTTTCTATTGAGTTTCTGTTCATGTTCATGAAGCAGATTCTTGCACAAGATTAAAGTTTATCAGTTTCAATATTCATTTACTGTTTCCCAATAGAAGTCCAAATTAGTTTTAAAAAGTTACACATCAACTACACACACACACAAAAAAAAAAAAAAAAAAAGAAAATCTTCATTTGGCACCAAAGCTGAAACTCTGAATAAAGGAGAACTATTAAAATACTGCATAATCACTTATTTCCATTTGAAATATTTCTATCAATTATTGTGCCAAGTAACTCATAGAATTCCTATAGCAGTGATTAGAACAAACTCTTACTAAGCCTTTTCAGTTTGCTTACGATATGCTGGAAGTACTGTCAGAAGCACTGTACCACATCTCTCAGTAGCACACAGCTATGACTCACATGCACAGCTCTGGAGGGAGCCCATGTGCACGCTCCTCTGCAGTCCCTACAAGATGTTTACCCACTTCTGCTATAGAATTGCACTAGCAGGAAGCAGAAACATGCATTTAACATAGATACGAAGAAAAAAAGCCCAAAGAAGTTTCACGTTTAATGCTTTAGGCTTTTCCAAATCCTCTTCCTGTCGCACTGCATATGCTGAAAACTTTTTTATCAGAAGTTGTATTTTTAGTCCTTAAAAAAAAAAAAAAAAAATTAAGAACACTGCTTTAATCGGACCTGCTCTACATCACGTATTAGATGATTAAAACAACACAGCATGTTTCTCAACTATGGTATGCCACATATTCGTTTCTACTATATTCCAGTAGCCAAACCCATATATACAGTACAATGCTAAACCATGTACTAAAGCAGGTCATCTCCCCTTGAGATTAACAACAGCTACCGAGTCTCCCATAGCCTTAGGTAAAAGAAATAAAACACAGTGGCACTGTCCAGCTGCATGGCAGGCAAAAATATGAGGGGACAGACATGTTTCACAGTTGGTCATTTTCAATTCTCACAAGATGCAATCCAAGCAAAGGAATGCTTTTCAAGTTAAAAACATGGCCATTCTTGGAAGACCCACTGTGCATACAACTCAGCACATGCACAAACACTTAGCAATCCTGGCAGCATAATGAAAACAAATACATGCACAACTATATGTAATCCCCGCAGTTCATTACTTCTAAACTTACCGGGTCTTTTCCTGGCTTTTTCATGCCCTAGTTGTCCTAGGTCATTGCATCCACATGTATAAACAGTCCCATCATCCAGGACAAAAACAGTATGTCTCAGTCCACATCCTACATCTCTGACCCTTTTATTTAAGAAAAAGTCACTTTTTCTGGGTTCTAAAACAATCTCTTCATCAATTCCACCTAATCCAAGCTGTCCAAAAGATGCATTTCCCCAGCACAACATGTTTATGCTTCTTTTGATCAGTGATCTTCCAACTTGACTTTTCTAGAATATCCCTTCTGTGTAGCTGTTAAAAAAAAAAAAAAAAAAAGGGCAGTTTTTCAGTATTGTCCCCAACATTTATGTTACCTTCTATATAGCATGTAATCCACAAATTCACTTTCTATATACCAGTATATTGAAACATTGAACAATTTTTAAGACTGTGATTTACTTTCTTGGACAGTATTTACATTAACTCTGCAGTAAAATGCTTTCCTTCCTATTTCAGATAAAACTTTAAGATGTGCAAGTCCTCAGTGTCATAAAACTTTTTCAAAGTACCATTCTTTATAAAACTTCTCTAATTCCTAATCCAGATCTATGTAAATGGCAGTCACAATCAATTCTAACCAGTAGCAATGACCTCAAACATTTTTTAAGGAGACTGTAAAGGCTAGTTTCATTGCATGAAGAGCTGCACGACTCCAGAAAGCACTGTGTACAGCCTCAAGATCATCCCCAAAAACAACATTTGACTCACAGCTTGGAAAAAATTGGTCACCTCTGATCAATCTAGTTATGCAACACAAAGAATAATACGATGTGTCAATCATTACATTTAAAAAACTGTGAGTCAACTGAACTTCCAATTTTAAAGAAAATATATAGGCAAAAGTCAAGTCACCAGTCTTGCACTGCAATCGACATGAGCTACAGCTCCATAGTTACTCTGCAGTAACAGGAGGCCGCGTACACAAACTCCCACGCAAACCCCCAGCCCTAACGCCTAAAGTTTAATTACCAGAGTTTGTGATAACAGACTCTGTACCTATCTGGAAAGAATACAAAGCTACACTTGTCTTTCATTTTCAGTATTGCAGTTGATGAAGAAATTATGACAATGATTTCACCATTACTCATACTGCATTTCCGCGACAGCAAGTTTCCCCATATTTTCAGAGCAATTTAAAAATCAATGCAATACAGTGTAAAATTTCTGTAATTTTTCAGCTATGACCATTATTTGGAAGACAGCATGACTAATGGAATGTGGAATAAAATGCACCATGAATGCATTCAGTTTTACGTGCTGCAGGATTTTAACACATACAAACTGCCTCAACATAAAACTGCTCACACCAGCAAGCCACCAGTTAGCACCAAGTGTTACACAAAACAAAGGTCAGAATTCTTCCAGCACAACAGGATGATCTATTTTTCTCTGTAAAAGTCAAAATGCAGTAAACAAGATGCTTATTTTTGTGATGTCATACAAAAACCCCAACCAAATAAAACTAGAACAGTCAAACAGCTTAAAATATATTGCTTTCTGTTTACCTATCTCAGAGGATGACGCATGGTCAAGTATTTCCCTAGCTATCACTAGCTATATCCTACCACATTCAGAAGGGGACATCAAAACGATGAAGTCTTCAGTTAAGACATAGCTATGTAACAGCAAATTTCACACATTTGTAGCAGTGACTGCAATGCAAGCTTCAACCTGCAACACAAGAAGTTAGAAAAGATGTATGAGTATAGGGCTTCAAGATTTCTGTAGTCAAGATTTATCTCTACCTCCAGTGGGGTAAAAGTTCTCCTTTCCACTGAAACAGGTATGTATTTCCATAGAAGGTGGGGTTTTTGTTTGTTTCTTTCAAGAGTCAGTATCCACAGCAGCTTTGTACTTTGACCTCAAATCACAGCCGCATTTTATCCCCGTACGTAGTCATCAAGCCAACTCACGTTGTCAGCTGCTAGATACTACCACGCGTGACGTCAAAAGCAGCCCAGTGCCGACACCAAATACGGAACGCGAGGGAAACCACCCAACCCCTTTTCTATTAGCAGAGGCAGGGCGGGTAACGGTGCCACAGGAAGAGTCTGGATGTTTCCCGCAGGCTGGAGCGGGCTGTGTAACCTCGCTGCGCCCGGCCACCCGAGGGCGGGGCCACACGCCCTCTCCCGCGGCCCCTTCGCACGGGACACCGCAAACGCGGTCAGCCTGCGGCACAGGCACCACAGTTCCCGTCCCTGGGGCACCGCTACCTCGCTGGGGTCCGGAGAGAGCGGCCGCGGGGCGGGGTGAAGGAAGCCCCCACGGAGGGGCGCAGGTCGGCGGCCGGAGCGGGGCCTCCGCCCGTTCCGACGGGGGCGGCGCCAGGCGCCGAGGTCCCTCCACAGCGCGCCCCGCAACTGCTAAGCGGCGTCGCCCGTAACGGTCCTAACCGCCTCGGCCCAACGGCCGCCCCGCACCTTCTTTCCCCGCCCAGCTCCCACAGCCGAGTGCGGCCGCGTCCACTTTCCTGTCCGCCCCGTGGGGCCCAAGGGCGGCAGCGCCCGGGTCTGCGGAGGTCCGGCAGCGCATCGCGGCCCGGCAGTACTCACTGGGCAAAGCGCTCCAGTTCGGTCGGCTCCCCTCCACTTACCCCGACGCCGCGACGTGATGTGATGTGATGTGATGCCGCACCCAAACCCGGCCCGCCCGCTGCAGGCACCCACCGGCCACCGCGAGGGTGTGAGCAGCCCAACCCGGAGCGATGACAGGGCCCGGCCGGCGCTGCTGCGCAGGCGCAAACTCAGCGGGCGGGGCCGCAGCGCGCCCGCTTCACCGCTCGCCTTCCTCCCACCCGGCCTCGTGGTCAGGAGTGGTGACGCAGCGGCGGCGCGGCGTGACGTCAGCCCGGAGCCCGGCAGCGGGGGGCAGCGTCTGCTCGGCGGAGCCAGAAGTCCGTGGTGTCCGAGTTCTGTTCCGTGTGGCTTCGGTTCCCTCTGTTGCGCTGTGGAGACGCTGAGAGAAGTTGACGATAAAAAAATAAACGTAGGAGGATGAGCATGAAGTGGGGAATGACAAAGCGATGCCTCCGTCTTCCCGGTGCGCCCGCGGGACGGCACTGGAGAAGAGCAGAGCTGGGGCGGGAGGGGGCTGTGAGCTATGGGGCTCGCTCCGGGGTGGTGATGGCAGCTCTGCGTTAGCCTTGGCTTGGGAACAGTGAGCCCAGGGGAAATACAGCGGCGTTAAAACGGGCCATCGTTGTATCGCATCACTATTTTTAAGTCAATGATTACAAAACCTAAGTATGTTCTGTGGCAAATCATTCCCTCCGTGTTTGCTGAGAAGAAGAGATCTTTGTGATGATGTCATATTTCTACTTCCCCGTGGAGTGGTTAAGAGACTTGTGTGGTGTTGGTCTATGTCTGTGATCTACAGAGATATGCAGAAGCCTCTGCGTGATCTCGAGGGCATGAAAAGAATGAGATCAGTGAACGGGAAGGAACTGGATCCACCAGGGAGAAGCAGGAACAAACTGTCCTTCATACTCCAATTACCTGTCAGTAACTTCTGACACAAGAGGAGGGTGATGCAGGTGGTGTTGCTGCAGTGTGTGGCAGCAGCGCAAAGGCGCTGGCCTGCTGGGTTCAGGGCGAGGGACAGGTTTGGGGGGCATTTGCTGTATCCCCCCAGTAGGAACAAAGGCAGTTTTCTCAATTCTGCATTCCGTTACAAGCTTATCTTGGTGTTGGAGCATCCACAAGGTGGGCATGTTAAAACGTTTTCACTGAACACGTATCTGTAGTGGAGGAACTAAATAAAAGTCTACATGCTAGACACATTTTAGCCTCCCCCTCCCCCCAGGATTTTGCTTACTACCAGGAGGAAAATACATTGCAATTTACGTAAGTGGGCCAGGTTGGGAATCCTTATTTAACAGCCTCTCTGTAACAGTTCTAGGATCCACTTTTATGTAGGTCAGGAAGTAAAAAAGGACAGGACCAGGCATACTTCATGGCAAAGTGATTCTGCAAACTATGGGGTAAGAAAGTTCTGTGTTTGGTGTCATTTTGCCCTGTAATGGAAAGCATTAAAATAAATAAATAAATAAATCCACCAAACAAATGGGATGCCTTGGTCCAGCCATTAAGTCCTTTGTGTATCTAAATTAATAAGATTCTACAGGACTTCTCAGAATTTGTGGTTTTAGATTTATCAGTAAAGATCCAAACCAGAAATATTAAATTCATACATGGAGAAAATGAGATAGCTGCGTAACTGACAAAGGCTAAATGATGCAGCACTTTTCAGGGTAGCAAATACCTAGGTTTGTTATTTAAAGGCGAGATTAGTGATTTGCCTTTTACTGTTCTGCATATAGGAATGGAAGGTTATCAGTAGCTGCTACATGTAGCAAATGGAGGAAAACATTTAATTCATTTTCTGGTTCTAATCTTCCTTTTCCCTATATTTGAGACCACTGCAGTACTAACTGCGAATAATCACACAGTGAAGTAGATATTAAATATTGTCATTCATTGTGCAATGTGTCCTCTGACCAGCATGTGGGGATATGTCCATGTACTTGAGAACACTGTACTTTTCCATGTACACTCTTCCATGTACAATTTTTACATGGAAAAGGATTTTGACATAACTGGCCTAATTCATCAATTAAGAAATCTATAAAGGGTGAAACAATGTACAATGTTGCACAAATCTCAACTCCCTTCTGCAGTAGACATAGCTATTTTATTAAAAGAATTATTTTAGTCCTAAAATCAGATTACTGCAAGTTAGATAATTCAAATGTGTCTTCAAATAAAGTATAAGCTGTATTTTTATTCTCTTTACCACGTATCTGAGCAAATTTTATTTTCTCTGCCAGAGAAGCCATACCCTGCATGTCTTAATGCCTTGAGAGTGCCCCTTCCTTCATGGGGCTAAAGACACACAGGTAGTGGAGGGATGGGAGTACCTGCTCTGATGCCGTATCACTGATTGGACTCCGAATCACTCAGTACAACCATCTCTGCATCCACTGGCATTAAATCTGCCAAAATGTGGTTCTGTAGTTGAAGTGGTCAAGAGAACTGCAGGTGAGCATGCATGCACCTCAATATTCCCAATGTCCACTCTAGCACTTGCAAAAAAAACCCCAGTATTTTGCAGTGATGCAAAATCCAGTGAAAACAAGACATGTAAATCTGGTTAACTTCAGGGAAGACATTTATTCCTTCTGGGTGTTTTAGCACAGAGGGGTTTCTATTACAACTGCACAGTCGTCTTACTGATGGTCACAACAAGCAGGAAACTATTTTCAGTTGCCCTGCCATTATTAAAATAGCAATGTTTAGCTACCCCTGGTGATTGCTGTCAGCAGAACTGTGTTTTTTAAATTCTATCGCAGTTAATCACCCGTTCAGATAATGCAAAAATGAAAAAAAAAGAAAAATATCTATATACTGTTAATTAACGTATACCTTATGCTATTACTGCAAAACATGGAAAACATGTTTTTGAAGGTTACAGTGTTATAGCACAAAACTTCCTGTGTAGCTAGTAACAGAGATGGACTCTGTTCTCTGCCTCCATTTTCTCCTGGCAACAGTGCGTATATGCTTTATAAACATAAATTCCTTATTTCAAGCCTCTTTGTTTATACTTTGATGTGTCACAGACTACAGAAAATAGAAATGGGTGTCCAGAACAGCTGATAACATGAAATTAGAGATGTCAGCATTTTCCTGTGACAAATTAATAACCTTTGTGTGAAGCCTTTGTGTAGAATATTCTTGATTAAGACAAAAGAAAGGCTTTAGAATGCAAACAGCCTGACAAAAAAGGTACAGTGAGACCCTTTATGCCATTTTGGTTTTATATTTTATCTTTATATTCTTCACAATACCAATATTTGGATGTTAGTAATTACTGAAAGTGCCAGTGTAGAGAGACAGACATAACTCACATACACACAGAGTACATGTTTTATGTGCTTTGATACTTTATAGCTTAGCATGTTTTAGTTCTCTTTCTGCCCACCCTGCTCACTGTAATGATTCTGGTTAGTTCAAATGCAGATGTGTTTACAAGTAAGATCAATTATTTATTAACTGATGGTGATACAGTGAAAAAAAAGAATGTTTTTTTTCACCTGTTTGTGAACTTAAATCACTATATAAATACTAAATTGACCATATTGCAAGTTCTGTGTCTATCTCGAGGCACCTAATTCAGGGAGCTGTTTAAGGATAAGCTGAGGAGTCATACCTTCAAATAAGATAAGCGAAAGCAAAAACTTGCAACACCCTATTCCCTTCATCCTCTCAGGTAACAAAATACATCTGAAACATCCAAAAGAATGCTTTTCATAAGACATCAGATGTAAAGAAAATGGAAAAGTAGTGAAGGGTAAGGATGAATCCTGGACTGGAAAACTGGAGTTAAAGAAACAAGCTGACCTCTGCATTAGGCATGAAGCTCTTGTGCTCACAAACTCTTGTGTGGATCTCGTATCACCCAAATTGCAGCTGGCACTCAGAGGACTACCTCATATCCTGGCAGTATGGCAGAAGCTACACAAGTACCAGGCACCTGCAGGCTGGGGCTGAAGATGCTGAACATTTTTGAGCATCCTACACAGAGGGTTGGGAGTGCAGCCTCTCCCCACATGGAGCATGTTCTTTTCCTATTGCCATGTTTCACACTATTACATGAATCTTTCTGTTATAAATAGATCAGCAGACAAGGTGCTAACCAAACACCAGGAAATTCCCAAGTACTCTTCTGGGGGTTTTGGCTTAAGTGTTGGATGCTGAGACAGCAATTTCCATGTAATTAAACTGGGCTTTTGGTCAGGCTGGAACTGATCTTTGATTTTTAAGGTGCAGTCCTACAGGAATACAAGTTCAATAATTAAGCTAGTTCTGCCCTGCAGAGACCAATTTGAGAACACACTGAACCTCAGCTTATAAAATAGCAGCTCCAAGTGGTGCCACATGCTGCTGATTCTGACATGACACCGTGTCTTTGCATGGCAGGATGATGAAGCACCCTAAAATTAGCCTTCTTACTATTTCGTAAAGAGCAGGCAGAAAGGTAGCAGCCTGCACTGAGGAGAACAAAGAGCCACAGGAGAGGACCAGAACCGAGGCTCACACACAGGCTGGTCACTACACTTCATGGTGAGCACTCTTGGCTTCTTTGCAAATTTCCATTTGGATTGTTTAGTGTCATTTCTTACCCCAAGCACTGGGTGACCAAATGGCGAAAGAGGAAAGGTCCTCATGTAAACAGAGGTGGGGTGGAGGGACCTGCTCTCTCAGGGGGCTTGGGAGAGAGCAGAGGGGAGAACTAACTGTGAAAATTACACAGATGTTCCCTTAGACGTGTGGTGGGACTTGGCATTTAAGTCACAGAATTAAGTTTGTTGCTATTG
This sequence comes from Strigops habroptila, assembly GCF_004027225.2. Taxonomy (NCBI): domain Eukaryota; kingdom Metazoa; phylum Chordata; class Aves; order Psittaciformes; family Psittacidae; genus Strigops; species Strigops habroptila. Next base: position 36,602,607 of record NC_044281.2, read on the forward strand.
GAATAGAACTGAGAATGGAAGAAAAAAGTCGAGCTGGTATGGAAAGCAGAAATACCACGATAAAGACCCTTCTCTGTTGAACCAGACTGAGTTTTTCCTGGTATTCAGCTCTCTGCCCACCCCATTTATTGGGTGATAAGTTCCTTGGCTTTACAAAGAGTAAGATTTGAAATAAAAAAAACCTTCCGGGCAGTAGGAAGATAAGCATGGATGTGTTTGGGCATGGGAACAGAAATAGCGAAGGAAAAGGTCCTACACGAGAACAATGCTAGCAGGGGAGAAGGAAAAAGAAACTGTAAGGAAACATTTGAATATCAAAGAGCACAGTAGGCATGACATGAAATGAACGTTAGGGCGGATTGCTAAGAGAGAAGAAGACACAGTATGCATCTCTAGGAAACCAAGGACATCAGCTAGGTGTAACAGCCTGTGGCCCTGTGCCTAAACAATTGCCAGGATCCACTGTTTTCTCTGTTCCTATGGCTCTGCGAATAATAGTTGGGAAGAAAATAAATCTGAGTTATAAACCGGCCAGTATGTTTCAACTACATTCAGCTGTTTCTGCTATTAATTATCACTGAAAAATACAGGACTATTTTGCCACAAAGATATTTCTCTTTAGTAAAGATGACTGGACAGTACTCTGCAGCTCAGGATAAGACTCATGATTTCACGTGTATTACTGAAACCTAGAGGGACATGATAATGTAATATCTATTTTGGTGTAGTTAGCAACTGATAGACATTCGGTATAGCATGGACTGAAACGTGGTGTCGAAGTGATAATGAATCTGTGCCATTTGTATCAACTGCAGTATATGACATCTCTGCTCAAAAAGTGAATTAAATATTCACAGTGGACACTCATGGACAGATGGAAAATCAGATTTCTCTTGCAGAAGTTAAGGAGAAGCTCCATAGAAATTGTATGTGAGCAGTCAGAGCTCAGAGTCTTTGGAGGGCTAACACTGAATTTCCTATAATGTTAGAATTAAATTAGAATAAAAGATGAAAAATAAAAAAAAGATTTGGGATACAGAAGGAAAGTGAGCTGTATAAGACAAACAATCAAATCCTCATGGCTGTGTGAAAAACGGAATCGCTTCTGCTACCTACACACAATTCATATGTAGAGAAACCTATTGACTACTCATGTTCGCAGAGATCTCTTATGCCAATACTTACTAAGCTCCTATTTAGGAAAGAAAAACTGCCACAAACTTATAATCTTTCGTTTCTGTTTACTTAGACTGTAGTTACACTTGTTGTTGATTTTTTAATATGAGTGATTTAGAGGCTCTTATTTCTCTCCAGAAAATCTTGGACAATGTTTTGGGGATAATGTTTCTTTGTTTATTTGGTCTACCAGCATACAACAAATTGTTACAATTTAAAACTTCAAGCTTGTAGAGGGGAGGCCAAAGCAGCTATATATCATTTGGAAGCAGAAACAGTAGAGCAGCCACCTGTGCCAAACCTCCATTTCATTTAGCTGGCTTTTTTCTTCTTGGATAGGGAGGGAGATAGCAGTGATTCATCACCTATGTCTGATTGATGAAGGCTTTCTTGTCATTAATGCCAGCAAGCCACTAGGACACCACTAAATATGATCTGAATCAGAAATGATTATTTGAGGGGTACTGAATAGTCTCCACTTAACATACGTATATTTACTTTCATAAAAGAAGAATACGGGGCCATTTCCAGCTCCTCGGCAGGGTTCTAGAACAGCATTATTACTCTTAAACATACCTAGACATAAATCTGGGAGCAGTCTTAGGGCTTGGATCCCTGAGATTCAAGAGAGATTGTTCCTAAGACTGTCTCAGGGAAAGACACAGCATTTCTACAGTATCCAACTGAGACATAGGAGTTTCTGTTCACCCCATTACCCAGTGGAGACATCCAGAACCAGACAGATCACCAGCAGGAAAGTCAGCTTGAAACTCCAGTTTCAACAGAAAGCACTTCCACAGCAGTTTTTAGCCAGTAAACTTGTAAAAAAAATATTGTGCCCCATGTGATCAAACTTTTGCAAATAGAAACGATTCAATACAAACAATATTGTATGCTTATAAGCTTGTAGCAAACTTGGCCAGGCTAACTGGCTCTTTAACAGACAGTATAAATATTACAAATTAAATTCCTTTGAGTATAAGGTTGTGGGGGTTTTTTAATAAAATGAACAAAAATAATGCTTGTTTGGTGTTATGGCAAAGTGGTTGCTTTGTAAACAAACAGGATTAGGGTTAAAAATCACTTTTCCTGAGAGGCAGATGACATGTCATCTTTATAATTTTTCCTGATTCAAGTTTGAGCCTCTAAATAGCTCATTACCATTATAAATCTGTTTGTGTTATCTTCTGAGTTTATAATAACCATAAGCATTAAAATAGTCTGTTCATAACTATAATAATCCCTACTGGCTTCCCTGCAGTATTACAATAGACATGAACCTAGAAGCATTTTGTTTATAACCATTACAAATAGTCATAATTTCCAGTGAATTATATCAGCAATGATCTCTTAAGAATAAAGTATTTGGGATTATGGTGTCTGCATATTTTCAAATCAAATTTATGAAAATTGTTATCTTTTGGCTAAGATTTAGTTTAGAATACTTAATAGTAATACATACAATCTTAATGTCTTCACTTTAAAAGTTCCTGCACCATCAGTTTTACAGCTAATTTTGACTGGATACAGAACTCACTATTTGCCCAAGTAACAACAGTAATACTGTTATTATATTACGTTTTCTAACAAAACCACAGCAAGTTACAAGAAACACCATCTGACAAGCAGAATGAAATTGGTTTTTTTTAAATATAATTTAAATTTACTTTTATTCTGAAGTGAGATTTAAAAGCTCAAGAATTACCAAAAAAAATTATGTTTATAGCTGTATTTCATGAAACTTGTAATTTTTTAAAAAATTTAGAAATTAAAGATTCAAATACCATCCTTGCCTCTGCCATAATGTCTTTAGACATACAGCGCTTAATCACAGAATCACAGAATGATTTGGGTTGGAAGCAACCTTAAAGCTCATCTAGTTCCAAACCCCTGCCATGGGCAGGGACACCTTCCACTAGACACCTTCCACAGCTCAAAGCCCCATCCAACCTGGAAACTAATAATATATTTGTTGTCACATATTTCCTGATGTAAATATTTGGCTGTATGGAATCCTACATCTCACGATCTAGACCAGAGAGATCTTCACATCTCTGAAAAAGAACCAAAGATTTTCTCTTGCACCATGTATATAGAGAACACGTACTTCAGGATTAGAAGGCATACAGTATGTAAAGAATTTCTTTCCTAAGTTTTTCAAAACAGGAAAGGAAACAAAACTGCTTGAAGCACTGTTATCCCTCCTCAATAGTTTCAATAATATGATCAAAAGGAGTCCATGGGATTGCACAGAAAGTAGCTGTATCTGCAAGGTGGAGACTGTTATTAGAGGCCTCATTCTTGGGAATCAAATCATTCATTGGTTCTTGGATTTTAAACTTTATGATCTTGGCTGTAGCTGGGAAAACTCTGGAAGTTCTTCCCACTGAGTTCTTTCTTTTGGCCCTTCCTGGCCAAGAAGTTAAAGCCATCATTTTCCCTGCTTCCTTTCCTCTAGGTCAAACCCTCAGGTGGGTAACTTACTTCTCAATGGAACTAATGCCAATTTAAACTAGCTGAGTCTCGATGGGGTTTATATCACAGCTCAAAAATCCACAGCTGAGTATGTCAGGTATGAAAAAATACATGTTTATACTCCTTTCATGCAGTGCAGTCAGCAGACTGAAATGCATTTCACATAAACTCAATCCATCATAGCATGATACCAGCAGTTCTCGCACCCCTGCCTGCTTCAGTCCCCACTTACACTTCTCTATTCGGTCAAACACTTTAAATCCTATTCAATAGTTCAATGCACAACAAAACAAATCTGTTCTATATAGGAGGAATACTTTTCATATACAATACCCATAGGTTATAAACACTACAGTCAAGACTTTCTAAAAGTATGTGTTTTCAAAATACGTATTCTGATTTTCAAAAAATGGTGAGCAAAGATTTAGGTATCTGCCTCTAGTCACTCAAATGTCAAAATCTTGGGCAATATGAAATTATATGAACACCTCAAATGAGAATATACAACTGTATCTATGCCTTAGCTTTTCAGCAAATATGTAAGAGAATTTAAAGTATATAGTTTTAATTATTTAATGAAAACACAGTCTTGGTCCTCATATCTTGTCTTTGAATTTCCAAACCTGTAAATATTTCTTTATAATATAGATGTTTTCTGGATTGACTGTGTTGTCCTGATTTAACATTAACCTATACTTCAAGAGCATTATGTCTAAAATTTAGTTCTAATATCGAGTTTCCACAGCCCCACACCACCAATTAAGCATGCCAAAAAGGTTTTGTTATGCTTTAAAAGGCCTTTAGTAATCAGATTTAATGAAAAATACTCACCATAATATTTGCATTTTCTTTCTACATGTCACAGCTTGGAGTCTTCCAATATTATTCTTTTTCTAAAGCACAAAGAAGTGAGACATTTAAAAAAACATTTTCCAAGGCACCCTAGGCAGAAAGAAAATTCCTTTTTATAACTTGTGTGATAGCATATGGCATTACTATATGTCACAGATGTACCAGTAGGTCTAAACTTGGCTTGTAACATGCATGGTTTATCAGATCAGAATATACTTTAAATCCTGCCTGATACATCTTTTGACTCCTTCCATTGAGTAAATTAATATTTTGATTGTTTGGAAATAAGATGTTTCTGGAAACTGATAACTGCATAAGCAGAATCACTGGCTTAAATATGGCCTGGGAAAGTAGTAATAAACATTTTTGATTGCTACGTGATTTATTTGAAATAAATTAGAGGACTTATTTAGTTTCCAGTTAGAAAAGCTATATCCTGCTCTCTTTCTCTCTTTGTTTCTCTGTTACATACTTGTGAAAAAGGCATTGGCATAGTTAACAATTTGCATGGGTAGTCAGAATAGCCAGTCCCTCCTGCAATAGTTGCTCTGAGTTAATTTTCTGGATTGTGATCCTTACTTTGGTAACTGAGGTTACGTTATCTGAACATCACTTGCTCTTTAGCTAGACAGAGTGATTCTGATGGTGTTTAATAAGCTGGTACTATCAAATTACTTTAATTCTCATCTCTGTTCCTTCTGAAAGTTTGCTTGTGTTTTGACAAAAAAAAAGCCCCTACCTTAAAATTGATTCTGTCAGTAAAGTTGTATCCTAAAAAAAAAAAACAAAGCATTTTTTTAAGCTTCATCAGTATCTATAAATTTTTTTGCAGTGCATCTTCATATATATTTTTATATATTATGTTATAATGCAAGTCAGTTTAAAATTACAATGAAAAAAGCAACATTTAAAGTGGGAAGGTGACTCAGTGGCCTGAGGGAAGGCGTTCCAGACAGATGAGGCAGCATAAGGGAGAGTGCCAAAATCATCGGGATGGGCTGGTAAACTGATCCCAAGTGTACAGAATAAGGTGACACATTAAAGTGCTGGTAAAGCAGTAACTATTTCTCTAATCAGTCACCTAATGATATTCAGAGTTTAGGAATAATAGTTATAATTTTGTTACAAAATGGCACTGTTTTAATACAAAGGAGGAAAATTTTAAAAGCCATAGAACTTCTGCAGGAGTTTTCTTCCCTTGGCTGTACAATCAGAGAGCTGGGCAGAGTCAATGCTTTCTGAACGCTATGCACAAGGGGTCAAACAGCAGCTATCACTCATTCTCCTAGTTACAGATAACATGATTCCCCTAACCCCTCAGGCCATTACTACATTTTATTTGTTGGCACAAAAACTGCCATGCTTTTCTGCTGCCACCAAGTGTCGAGATGTTAAGTTCCATGTAAGTATGGATATAATCTTTCTTCAGACTGACCATTTCTCAGTTTGTCCCATTGTACCATTGTAATATACTATATATACATGGTTTCACCTGTCCATGGAGTTTGCTTCTGTTATATTTTAGCAAACTGTTATCAAACTACACTCTCCTGCTACCTAACCTATGCATGTCAAGCTCTCATCTTTAGTTGGTTCCTCTAGTCACCTCACTGAACAATCATGTTGCTATCCTACAAACTGTCCCAGGCCTACCTAGCTGAGGTGATCCATGATCACAAGTTCACAGATGAGCTGACTAACATGTACACTGCTGATAAACCACTGAAACTCTCATCTGAGTATGCTTGGAAAGCAAGAGGTCTCAAGAAATTATTTTTAAAATGTAGACTATCCATGAATGCCCTCCCCTTATTCTCTTCTAGCAACAATCCTTTAAGACATTCTAATTAGGGATACATCTCATGAAGTATAATTTTGGCAACTAAGTTATTGAATGTTTTGTCCTATTAAACATCTGAGTAGAGCTGATATTCTCTACAGTTCTAGTTGTCAATAACAGCTGCAAAAGCATTTGATGCTCAAAACACTAGCCATTCATTCTGGTTTTGGTTACTCTAGAATCCCAAAGGTCCTGACCTACACAACCATTAGGCTGAGCTGCCTCTGGCTCATGCCAGCTGCCTGGCCCTTTGTGTTTAATTTGCTGTAGGCCTCAGGGCCTCTAAAAAAACCCGAAGAAATACACTAGGAAGCCACTCTACCTAATTAGAAAAAAGATACTGAACATAATGATATTTTATATAAATGGTATACATATATATGTTCTTAGTTCAGGCAAGAACCTCTGAGTATATTTTCCTCATTCCCATGCAACTCACATTAACCAGGTTTCCACAAATAATAGCCAACCCTTATTTTGTTCTTTTATGTTAAAAGCACTTACAGATGTACACTCAGTGAAGTCTCTCAGTTCTTTAAGGGGTTTGGAATTTCTTTGTCAGTAGCCTGGGTGAAATTATGCTGTCTATTCTAGATGTGCAATGCCATTTAAGTGATAAGAATAAGGACGGCACTGTAAATCTCTGTTTGACAAATGTGTAATTGGAAATAGAGACTGTGTGGTTACAAAATATGCTTCACTGGACTGACTCTTAATCCACTTTTAAAAATACAATCTGTAATGTGGTGTTGGTGTTAAGCTCAACCCCAGGTCGAAAACATTCATGTATATATGACCCTGTCTCTGGAAAACAGTAAGCAGTTAACAAAGGCAGACAGGGTAGATGTCAGGTCTGCTTAATATCAACCATAGAAATAGCTAATCTGAGAGAAAAAAAAAAAAAAATCCCAAACAAACAAACCAACAACCTTAAAATTAAAGGAGAAAAAGTTCAAATAATCAAAATATGAAGTATATAATATGGCTTTCACTTTTGTAATATTCCTGGTTTTCCTTTAGCTTTAGGTAACAAGATACCTCCACTCTTTGCACTGGTTCCTCTGACAATCTGTTCAGTTGGTATTAATCATGGCTATAAACATGTATTTTAGATGTTTTGGAGACGTTTGTTCTGAAGAAAGGTAAAGAAGCCAATTGAAATGGATATATCTGTAGCTGCTAGGGTCTAATCCTGTTTTATCTGAAGAAGAATTTAGACAAGCCATGGAAAAGAGGAGAGCAAAACTCAGAAAAGAACAGCAAAAGTACAAACACATTGTTTGGCTTAATGCCCTCTCTTACATATAATCTAAGGAAAACAAGTCCATAATTGTATCAGCTACAGCAAGATCTGGCAGACCTTTACTAGCATAAGAGTCAGTGCCAACCAGCACTCTCTTAATTGGAGATGTGAAAAAACATAGCAAAATAAGTCTTGTCTGCTAAGCCAGGTTCTTGTTAAAAACAAGAGAAGGAAATACGTGAAAGACAAGAGGAAATAAAAGAAGACAGGGAAGGAGAGGGTCACAGTAGGAATGCAAATCTCACATAGCACAGAGGGTCCCAAATTAGGTGAAGACAGTAGAACTGCATTTTCAGATCCCTTTTTATGGTCTGTTTTAGACTAGTCATGCCTCTTAATTAGGACAGTGAAATCCTATACTGTCAGAATGGATCTTGTAGTCTCTGAAAATGCTGGGAGTAGTAACCCTGACTGTAAATCTCACACCTTTCAATCATGCAGGTTTTTTGGCATCGGTGTCAAATCAATCTTCTTCCCGCTTCATTTGTCCAAAGAAAGTCATGAATAGAACAACACATCCCCTTGATATTTTGTTCAGTAATCAAACCCAGTTTCTGGGTCATTAATTTTAATCCATTGATTTCTGATCTCATGTTTCCATTGATTACCAGACAGAGTCTCCACCAAGTCACTGGATTTTATAATGTTCTATTACATTTTATCATATTACCTCATTAGTATTATCTCATTTTTTTTCTGTATTTGAATTTGTAATTATTTTTTTAAATGATCTTATGTAACAGGTTGCATCAAAATTCTGCTTCTTTGGGCAAGTGGCAGTCTCTATATATCAATACTTGCTGTGTGCTCAACAAATCATCGAAGTCTGGTAGCACTGACCCCAGAAAGAAGGCTGATGTGAGCCAACCCTGCACCCAGAGATGGTGGAAACTTCATGGGGATCCTACTCAGCCATGTGAGCACTTCCAGGTAGAGCTCATGCACTTTATATTTGAACCACAAAGGGAAAATATCCACTTTAAAATTTGAATGCTAGCAAACTAAACCACCTAGCTGCTTATAGAACATTGTTTAGCTATACCAACTTATAAAAAAGAAAAAAAAAAAATTCCTTTATAAAAGGAAAAATGCAGGAGAACCTAATAAAACATTAACTATATAGGGAACAGTAAAATGGTGGTGAACAGACACTTTTTACTAATTCTTTTGTATTACAGGCATCTTTGCAAGTTGACCAAGTTCTTTGAAAGGCTAATATTATACAAGATAGTACTGTACAATGGATACTATTGCACAAGAAAAATAAAAAATCGTAACTTAAAATAAGGACACAGTGTCCTTCATGGTTTTTAGGCAGGGAACCCACCTTAAAGGATCTGACACTTTTAGAATTCAGTAAAATTTTATCACCAAAAAGGGATTTTTACAAATCTGCTTTTAAAATCGCCACCCATAACATCAATTATTTCATGTTCCGGGAATTAGCTCTGTGTTTTATAGAAATCTTTATAACAATTTGCAGCTGTACCCTATACAATTTCTACTGCAACAAAGCAAAATACTGGTATATTTTTACCTATTGATTCATTTTGAAAAGCAAATACATAGAACATCGTTGGATGAAACTAGATGAGGACAATACAAGAGATTGTGCCTCTGTGTGGATGACTGAAAGAATGCTTTCATTACTATGGTTATAACTAACTTGTTATATTATTAGAAAGTCTGACTCCTATTGATGTTAGTGACAGAACAATAACTGATTTCATTGGAAACAGCATCAGGCCCCATAAATTACTACTAAATTTCATCTAAATAATTAAGGAGACTGAAAAATTCTGTAGTAACACTCAGGCAACCCTCACATGAACGCTACCCTGTTAAATTATAAAGCCTGTTTTGGACTGAGTGAAAAAGAAACAGGCACTAAAGGAATGTTCCAACTTTATTATTTGTGCTGTCTACAGAAAAGAGCAATAACAGACTCCGCTGTTGTATTGTATATTGGATGTTTAACAGTCACTGCTCGAAAGAAATCCAATAAAACTGGTATGCAAAAGGTGGGGTTTCTGTCTTTTCTCAATTTTATTTTTTTATATATATATGAAAATTGAAGACACAAGTGTAATTATTAGTATGATATTGCTGTTTCTTTCAAATGTCTTTTCTTATGTAGACTGGGCTTTAATAAAGCCCATGTGAAACCTGTACTTATGTCGTATAGGCAGTATTTGATTTTCAAAAGCAGCTACTCTGTTCCTCTAAGAGCAAATTTCTACTGTGTTGCATAGCACCTTCATCAGCTTAGTGGCACATACGCTTTTGCAAACCCACTTATGACATACTGATACCAGCTTTTCTCGCTATCAGTTGGAGCCCTTTGGATATGAGCTCCTTTGTCAGTCTCAAAGAGACAGTGGGACATGAGTTTGCTGACCATCCAAACACTAATATGTCATTTCTACCTTTTGCATATTAGTTCCACACACAGCTCCTGGAGGATCTTCATTTGTACATTCCCAACTGTAATTCAAAGAATATGCAGACCTTTTACACTATAATAGTCTAGTTGTACTTGGGTGTCCTTTTAGAGCAAGAAAATTGCCCGCTATTGCTTGAATGACAGTCTACTTGCTTTTTGCAATGTATAAGCAGTGCTAGACCACATTTTCTGTTTGTTTTGTTGTTTGTTTGGTTGGTTTTTTTGCCAATGTGATACATAGAATATATCGACTCTGTCTGGATGTGCCTTAGTACTCTTGCCTGTCCCTTGCAGAAGCAGACATGGCAATGGCAATCTGTATTTGCCCATCAGCCAACACTTCTAGTAAAGAATCACAACCTGTGACATGCACAACATTGCCCATATCTTTTATCACACTGCAAATTCATTTTATTGGTTTAAAAATTAAGGTGAGAGATTTAGAGGTGTAAACCAGGAAATTCTTGCTCCTGTAGACACTGATGACGCTTTCTAACACCCCAGAATAAACATACTGAGCGTTGTTATGTTCTGAAATAATGACAGAACAAACACAAAAGGACATTAGAATGAGCTTTCATTCCCAGAGACACTGCCATGTGAGGAAGTTTCACAAGTTACTCTTGCAGGAAAAGATACCTTTCAGATCACGGATGCTTATCTGAAACATAGGACAGGCTGTGAGGACCAGAAGCGGCTCTGGGAGGGGAGGGAACTCTCTTTCCATGGCTGGCAGTGACTGATCAGCTCCTGAAGGAAGCATAATTGTGGTGCGCTCTGACTTGTGCTTCTCAGATCTCTTTGTGACTTCAACATCTCTTTCTGACTGCACATGTTTTGTAACTGGGGTGTCCACAGTACACAATTAAATCATTGATAAATTTAAATTTTCCATTCAGATCCAGTTATAATGGTTGAATGAGTTAGGAAGCATCACCTGAGCTGCAGTAACTTTACATACTTGCCCTTAAAGAGCAGAAATTCTCACTACTTTGATCTCCCCACAGGCACACAGAGAGCTGCTGTGTGTAAACTGACTGGAGCTGATCTGCAAGTGGCTTGGTCTAGTCCAGTTGAGCTTAATTAAAATCAGTCACTTCATAAACCAGCTGTTAAAACACGTTGCCAGCAAGTTTTTCTTTCTGGAACTGATGGCCTCTTTTGTGTGGGTTGCACTGTTAATGTTCAGCTTGGTGCAGGTTTTTTCTCTTTCTTGGAGTGCCTGAGCCTGTGTATGGCTGCTTAGCTGGCTGCCAGTTGTCTTTCTAATCCTGCCTCTGTCCTCTCTCTGGAAGTCATGATATGTTGAAGCGGGTTTTTTAGTGCTCAGCAGTCAAAATCCTCAATTCACTGTATTCTAAAAGAGTAGACAGAGGAAAAACAGTCTTTTCATGGGCTTTAGGCTGTTATTTGCAAACTACTGAATCTGAAATTCTCTGATGTTGCTCTATCAAGATGACAGCTCTGTGAGACACAGCACATTTACTGTGTATGCTCTAACTTCTTGCAGTTCCTGGAAGTTTTGTCTTTGTACCACCTGTTGTTACAATGGTCAGTCTGTTTGCCACAGTAAAGGCTCATAACTTTTATGGTTTCTCTATGCTGTACTTTCTGCATAACTCTTAGCTCATTTGTTGCACAGATTATTCAATGGTTTTGCAATTCTAGCATCTTACATAAAACTCCTTCTTACAGTGGAAAATTTTTGCCTTTTTTTTTAATCAGTTGAATAGTCACTTTGAATTGCTTAATTTTGCATATAATGCACAAACAACAGTTCATAGCTCAGCAAGACTCCATGCACATTTTATAATAACTGCATCTCAGCAGAAGTCCACATAGATTTACAGTTATTTTACCAGACATATCAGGTTTTATTTTCAGGCTTCAGACTTTGTAGCCTACAGATCTACAGATACTGTAATGTCCAAGCCACAGTAGAGTGTGGTGCAGTATCAACATGCAGTTCCTGCCAGTGCTGTATGGCTCACATCTACTGTTACAGATATTGCAAAGAATACATTAGATCTCTATTCTGGGTATAAAGTTACATTAGACATCAGCCATCCCATAAAATGCCTAACTTGTCCCCAAAAGAAGGGCTGACTTCACTATACAACTTTTCTGTATCACTGAAGAAGCCATACCACAGCCTAATGCTCACAAGCTCTTCTGGCATTGATATTTGTGCTGGGTTTGGCTGGAATGGAGCTATTTTTTTAATATTTGCTTGAATGGGGCTATGTTTTGGATTCATGCTGGAAACAGTGTTGATTATGCAGGGATGTTTTCTCTATTGCCGAGCAGTGCTTACACAGTAAAGGCCTTTTCTGCTCCTCACTCCACTCCATCAGTGAGAAGGCTGGGGATGCACAAGAAGTTGGGAGAGGACACAGCCGGGACAGCTCATCCCACCTGACCAGAGGATATTCCATATCATATGGCGTCATGCTCAGCATACAAAGCTAGGGGAAGAAGAAGGAAGGTGGGGATGTTCAATGTGGTGGCATTTGTCTTCCCAAGTAACTGTTACACATGATGGAGCCCTGCTTTCCTCAAGGTGGCTGAGCATCTGCCTGTTGATGGGCCGTACTGAATGAATTCCTTGTTTTGCTTTGCTTGCGTGCGCAGCTTTTGCTTTACTTATTAAACTGCCTTTATCTCAACCCACAAGTTTTATTCTTGTGATTCTCTTTCCCCCTCCCACTGCGGGGAGTGAGTGGCTCTGTGGTGTTTTGTTGCCAGCTGGGATTAAACCCAATATTTTCCAAAAAGGGAGAGAAACCTCCAACACATCAGGAAATTTTTCATAAAAGAATTACCTTTACTTCTGACTTTTCATACTGTTATGCCTCATAAAATGTCTTTCTGAAGAGCTATATCCCACATGGGAACCACACTCCTAGCAAAGGTGCTCACCTGATAACATTTTGGGAGAACTGGGAGGAGGTCAAAAAGCCAGCTAATTACATCATTAGCTGTGTAAAGGGATATATATAAATTCCCCATGATAAATGCAAAACATCCTAGTAATCTTTTAAAATCAGAATTGTGATGAGCATTTTTAATAAAATACCAACAATCAAGCAGCATTTTTGGTAAGATGAACTGTTTAGAATTACAGATTATTTTCTGTTGCTGGTGTATAGAATGAGGAGAAAAGAAATTCTAGTCTCTATATTTTCCAAGTGATGTGGTAGGTTTTAGTCACTTGAGGTTTTAACCAGTAGCTCAGTTTTACAAAATTAAATTCTATACAGTAACAGGGTTTCTCTGCGTGCTGCTTAAAGTATTTTGAAATTATTCCACCTAGGTTTATATCTCAGTTTTACTTACAGCCAAGTTTCACTTGCCTCTTTAAATTACTTTTCCCCAACAGTTTATTTCTGTGCATTCAATAACAAGTTCAGAATTTCTGGGTTTTTTTGAGGATTTGTAGTCACAGGCCATCCTTAAGGACTTCTGCGTTGTTGCACTGTATTTATTAAATCAAACACTTCAAAGAAGCCAGGAATACTTTGATATTAAATCACACGCATTTGCTGAGCTTGCCTTTGGAGCTGCAAAACTTTTACATTGTTGCCAGCGGATGGGTTCCCAGTGACTGTACTCCTCGAATTCTGACTGAAACATAAAGACAATAACAATAACTAGTAATTTTACAAGGCTGAAGTCTAAACCAGCTGACAAGAGTAATGCAATGCCACTACAGTGTCTCTTGGATGAATCAGCAAAATCCACATAAGCATCTATAGGGGACGTTTCATGAGTGAGGAGAAGGCACTCGGTGCCCATAGGTGCTGTCAGAGCAGTGGATTCCCTGTCCAATGAGGTGGAATGCTCCGCGGGCACATGGTTTACGCTGCTCAAAATAACTTGGGACCTGCAAACTGACAAATGCTATTGCTCCGGTGGTGACAGGTTGTCCAGCTTCTTACAGCCATCCTCATAATAACGAAGGTTAACTTCCTTCACTGTATGGACTCGTAGCTGCTTGTGTTCCTGAGGACTCGAAGAACTCCCTCGCTTCCTTAACTTTAATCTCATACTTCTGGATAATTGTCATCACTACTAACTGCCAGAGTTGGGCAGCAACATCTGGAGAAATTGAAAAAGGTAATCCCTCAACTTTAGATCGGTCTACGTTTTGATTTTGCAGCGCAGGTGCAGAGGGTTTGATGAGCATGTATATTTGAATACTAATTATTGCTGTTAAGACAGAGAGAAGAAATACTTTTTATACTGACTGGCTTAAATTATGCTGAGGCATATGGATTGCAGTGAAAGAGAAACAATATTCTGCAGCATTTAAAGGGCTTGAATAGCACTGGTGGGGTTCTCAAATCTCTTGGAGCCAGTCTGCCTCTTCCAAAGAGTCAACAGAAGATTGTAATGACCTGAAAAGTTCCTTGTATTCTTCTTCCTGCTTATTTTCCTTCCACGTTCTGAAACATTTACATTCTGGTATTCAGCCTTAAACCAAGATGCCATAATTTGGATTTCCTTCTTAAGCAAAATCAAACCTAATTTAACGTGGCCCCATAGTTAAATACTTTCTATTTATTTATTTATTTATTTTGTCATGTAAAATGACCCCACTGGCTATATTTAGTTCTGGGAGATCTGTTCTCTGGATTAATGAACACAACAGCTGCAGAAACAGTCCTGCTAGAAGGGCACAGCTCTCACCCTTGAGCTCTCGCTATCTCTCTTGCTCTCCTTCTCTCTCTCAGAAAAGTATTTGACTGTCAGTAGCAAATGTTTGGCCCAATATATTGCAACATGAAGCAGTAATCAGAAGCCGGTCTTAAGTTTTACAAAATAATATGTCAACAATTGACAAGAGAACACAGTGCCTCTTGAGTTTACGTCAATAGTACATTATACAAACAATGCTAAAGACACTGATTACTTTTCAGTAGTTTTGGTTTTGTCATGAGGTTTACATTTGTGAAGAGTGGAAACAAAACCAGCAAATGTTAATGGAACAATTTCATAAACTTCAACTCTGCTCTTCTCCCTTTCCAACACCTCCTGAAGGTTCCTAAGGTCAGGATATTTCTTTTGTTTTTCTTTTTCTTTCAGAAATGGCTAACAAAATTAAACAGCAATAGGAAGTGTGTTAGTTCCTATAGCTGAGCAGAATGATATTTACGTATCAGAAATTATTTATAGTCAATTCAGGAGTTAGGTTTTGTATCTGACAGACTATCAAAGACAAAGGAGAACTGTGTGCTCTCTGTGTTGGTTCACTATTCCTATGCATTCTTTAGAGATTTTACAGTAGGTCTTGGTGTGCTACTGAAGGAATCTATCTTATCAACAGCTAAGAATTAGCAGTCTAGGTATATTTGCACATAAATATAACATTAAGATGGTTTGTTAAATATCATAACAGCAATTAGACAATGCAAGGCAAATTGTAATCTAAATCACTGAGAAACAAAAACAAAAACCAAAAAACCCAGAACAAAACCATAAACCAGTTTACTTTTTTGTTTAAAACTTAACTGGTTTAGTACTTGTTTTCATAAACAATAATATTCTATGAGGATGGGAAAATTAATTTTGCCTAATGTAAGTCTCATCTAAACATTGCAGTTTGAAAATATGAATCAAATATGAAGGCTTTTGTGTTACAGTGTTCTTAGGGAAGACTGATGAAAAGGCATAAAAAAGACAGAATAGTGGACAAAAAGACACAAATACAGGAGAGCTTGAAAAAAGAAAGGCACAACTGAAAAACCTTGGGGGAAGAAATGCAAGCCAGATTTCTTTTGTGTCTAATGTAAGGCTTGAGTTCCCTTTTTCATTAGGAACCAGTATTTGTATGAAAACTGAATCTCATTAAAAAAAAAACCAAACAGCCCATAGACTTGAAATTAACAGACAAAAAGATGTGCAAATGGCATGCTGTTTGCATACCCCTGCTTTTCAGGGCTTTTCTTTGTCCAGTTTGTGCTTCTTCAGTCTAGCTACACAAGCAGTCAGTCGGCCAGTCTTCAGATAAATGTGTATGAGTGCCTTAACATTGGTGCCACTTCCATGAACAGGTAGACTAGAGACTTGCTCACCATTTTAAATTGTGCAAATTCTCATTACAGTACCTTATGCACTAATTTGTCAGTCTAGATTGAGCCCATGCAATACATAAATCACATTTTAACACCGAGAAGTAACCTGTAGCTTCAGTTTCAAACTAAAACTTCACAGTAGTTCTCAACCGCATGCATTGTGGATTTCTGCACTGCTCACACATACTGCTAGCAGGAATAATAGAAATGACCTAGTTTAAATCATTTGGGTCACAGCCCACGAAAGGCTTGCAGAGTGTTGTCCCTGTGTTTGGAGCAGGATAAATGAATATTATTGCCTGTTAGTTATATTTTCCATTGAGGACTTTTGTATGTACATTCAGTACCAAATTGTGGACCTCTGCTATATCTTTTTGGGCCTTTTATTAAACTCTTCCTCATATGGGAAATCCTTGAAGGAAACTGGACTACATACATTATTTAAATCATTAAAACTTATCCTAAATTACCAGCACTTGAAGTACTACAGTCAGAGCTTGTCCTGACATCTGAGGCCTGGCCTTCACAGGAGAGGAGGATGGAGAAGCATCCCAGGCAGGCCTCTAAGGCAGCTGTCACCTGTTTTCTTTTTTGATCTTCTAATTTAAAAACAGCTTACATTTATTTCAGTTTCAGCTTGACTTCATATGGATTTTCTTCAAGATATTGTTTACCTTGCAGTTCAAGGAGATTCACTGAGGAGGCAAAGAGAACTTGAGACATGGGTAAGAAAAGGTCTCAGTTCTCATTTTGAGAACTACTAAGGGACAATATTAATTACAAAAAAGACATTTTGTGATCAGGGTAAAAAGAAAAAAGGTCTTTTCACTATATGATAGTCTGCAGGAAATGCTGAAAAAGTTAAAGAGCTTTGAATGTGCTTTTTCCTTGAAGAACAGTTGAATATTTCATGCTGCTTAGGGTGCCTACTACTGTAACACTCAGGTCATATGCCAGGGCATAACTTCAATTGCACAGAGGCCACTTCCAGTGTCTTCTGCAGAATGACTTGGAGAGAGAATATCCCATCCCATTTCTGAGATGATGAATTCTAACCTTTTTTTTTTCCTTTTGTGGGCTGCGTGATTATGCTGTCAGCAGGAAAGGGAAGAGACATGAGGGTCAAACTACAGTGGTAATGAAGAACACATTTCAAATTTAACATTTCTAGCACCAGGAGGACAAATATCCCTGTATGCTTGCAAAATAGGTGCTCCTAAGACTCCTTAAAGTTTCCTAAAGCAAAATAGGTGCTTTGAGGCTGTAACATTTGTACTCTTTGACTCACATTCAAATGCCTGTGGGTGAAATGGAGAACCTCTCCAGACAAGAGGAAAAGAGCTGTGTTAGAGGAGACTAACATAACTACAAAATGAAGTCTAGATAGCTCCTCTGCTACAGACATCTAGACTCTTAAATATTCCAGCTTCAAATCACTTGCTTGTGGTTTGAGATTATCTACCTAATGTGCATACAATATCCACATGTTAAATTGTATCTCAGTAAATTTAAATTATTTTCACTTTAGCATACTATTTTAAACTAAATATACACTATACATAACTGTATATAGATAATTCTGTATTCCCTTCCTAATGAAAATCCAGATAGCCATTTCAGTTTAAAAGGAATTTAGAAGTAGTTTTACCAGTTAAGGCCCCAATCCACTATCACAAGTATTCAAAAGATGAGTCATTGTTCACCTCCCAAGCCATTAACAATTTATTAAAAATAATGAAATTTTCCCAAAATTTTAAATACTGGTTGCTCTACATTTACCTTTTTTCTCCTTCTTTCTTCCTTTTTCCTTCCCTTTCTTCCCTTCCTTTCTCTTTTTCCCCTTCTTTTTAGAAGGTAACTTTCTTTTATAGCTAACACTTTTCAAGGTTTAAAATTCAAGTTTGTAGAGGAAAACTTTGCATTTTATCCGAAAACTGCTTTAAAAAATTACCTGTGTGGCATTTACAAACAGAGGGGCTGCAAGGTGAGAGTTAGTAATTCTGTTCACAGCTGCAACTGAACTCTGGGCAGCTTAAGTGAAGTTGCTCCAGTCTATCCTGCAATGTACCTAGGGGCAGAAGCTGGACTGTCAGAGGTTTTATTTACAGAAGAGGGCCTGATTCTTCTTATTTTTCTAAACAGAAGCAGTAGTAGCCATACATCAATTATAACAGCAATCAAAAAATCCCCTTAACTGCAGTCATTTACATTAAAGGAAAGAGCAGCAGTATGTGAAGACACTTAAAACAGCACCACCAGTCTTTTCACTATTTACAGAATCATGTAAGTGAGCAAGAAACAGCTACCAGCCTCTTTTAGACTTACATCAAGTGAGAGTTTTAAGGTCTGGAATTTATAAAATGGATTAGTGATGTAAGAAAATGCAACATATACTTAGAACATTAAATAGATTATATTGGAAAATATACATAAAGGAGTAGGATGTCTCCTAAACATGGACATAACATTTAGCCTTCTTGTTCTTAGAAGGATTTTATTTCCATCAGAAGTTGTTACGCTCCTGGGCTTGGAGGCTCTCTATTTTCCATTATTTAATTACATTACTTGGAAACAGAAGTTTAGTTATCTGACTTTTTTGATTTATTACAAGGAATGGAATTCAAAACTACTAATGTGTCTAAAAAAGTAAACCATCTTTTTGTACATAACTTTCTAAACAAAATTATTAAAAAATATCCGACTCACTCTCCCAAGCACACACAAGACCACTAACCTTAGTCCTCTGCTCCAGCTTAACCTTTCCCATGTCTGGAGTCTCAAAGTCTTGTCTTGCAGCAGCTACAGCTTGTCAACAGGCAGTGACAGAAATGGTGACAATGGCAACTGCTAAACGAGAATTCCTGCAAGCACGTAAGAATGTGATTGTGATCACTAGATGTCTGCAAGACAGATCACTTGTGTCATCTCTTAGCTTTTCACAGCTGTAATCACACAGCTGAAACACCTGTGTAACTGTTAGTGTTCAACAGCATATGCATAAAAGCAATTTACGTGCAGTTAAATTAATTGGAAAAGGATATACGCTCTAATATTTGCTAAACTTTCTAGTTTCCAAACAGAGGTGCTGGGCGCACAGGTCTGGAGCCTTGCTGTGTAACAGGCACAAAGGTGCCACTATGGAAAGAAGCAGCTGTTTGCTAGTTGTTCTGATCCTGGGGTTTCATACAAAAGCAGTCCCAAAGTAATGGTAGCTTGAAAATCTAAACAGGGATGTGTACTGACTAAATTACTGATTTTTAACTACAACTGAAGGCCAAAGATGTTCAACTGCCTTTTTACATTAAATCAGCTATTTGCAGATAACCTCTTTATTATAATACAGAGAAGGGTGTTTGAAAAAAACCCATCTTTGGGGCATCAAGCATTCAAAGCTGTCTGTCACCAAATAAAACAGAGGATCTACACTCAGATATATCAGAGATTCCCTTCAGCTTTGCTGAGATTTCACTACTGCTGTTTTCTTAGGAAAAGCTCAGATTCTTTCAGTGATGACTCAGCAATGAGTCTAATAAACCTCACACAAGAGGAAATGAAAGGGTTTGGTGTCACACAGCGCAAGCTTCCTGTGGTGTGATTTTCCTCGCTTCCACGTACGGATTTTCAGGTCAAGCCACTGCCGGAACAATCTATGGAAACTAATTCTACCTTTGAGAATATTTTCTTCTAAATATCACTTGGCTAATAAGAGAACATGGCCATAAATATAGGCTCTTGGAAAGTCAGAAAGCTTTGTGCGATTACTTGGCTAGTAGAAACTGAATTAGTAAACTAAAGAAGTTCATGCAGTCAGTTTTGTTCATGACACCCTCTGATGCCTCTCAAGATAATAGGTGCCCAAGGGCACTGCTGTTAGTGTCCCAGGAAAGCAAAAAAATTGACTTGTTTGGTGCTGTAGGTAATGAACCAGTCAAGAGTAGAGAACTGCTGACTGCTGGAGTCAGTCATCACAGTTTCAATCCTAAATAACACCAGTTTAGAGTTATTATTCATAACTAGCATTGCAATTCCTCCCCTTGATACTTGTTCATTATGAGAGACTTTCCAGTCTGCAAAATTATTGGTGCTTTCATTAACACCACAGATTGCTGTCTACTGTGGTTTTACTAGAGTTTGTCCTTACTGCTTACTCAACAGAGTTACATGCAGTTATGTGCACTTATTTGCTCAACAGAAATATCTGCATTACTGGATGTGTTTTGCTAGCTCCATGATACAGCAGTGGTGTGCCACGCACTGCCACTCAGTGCCAGCATTCTGTGCCACTGCACACTGTGGGACTGTGGGATGTGCCTTCTGTTCCAAAGTCCCAGTCAGGAAAAATTAAAGGGAAGGCCCAAGGCATGTGAAGGCCAACTCCACATCTCACTTTAAACAATCCAGAAAGGAAAAGAGAAAGACTGAATTCAAGATCAGATCTTAATTTTGCAGCTTAGATTCCAATTTTGGCTATAGAAAGGCTAAATTATTATTAATTATCATTAATCAAACCTGTAATAGCGTAACTGTTCCTCTGATGATGTCTTTTCACTCACTAGAAAGATGGTTTAATAGATATTTCAGAAAATGTATTGAATTCAGCCTTATTGCTGTCTAGCCCAGAGACCCTGTCAGGCTGAATGCTTGGTCTCATTTGAATAAAAGCTGTTGTCCCCTGACTGTGAAATCCAAATGGCCTCAGCCTACCCAATGCTTCCTTCAATCATCAGCCCTCTGTAGCCCCTGGAGAGCATAAATCCTTGTAATAAAAAAAAAAAAGAAACTGGACATCTCTCAAGGCATAAGCAAGGCATAATTAATAATTGTAAGTGGATTGTCTGGTAGCCTCACAGCAACATTTGCTAAAACTCAACATTTTACATTTAATTAGAAATATCACACAATTCAAAATGTCTCAAAACTTCAGTAGCCACACACTGCTTCAAAGTGCTACTTTTGACTAGTACCCAACTTCTTCCTTACTAAAAATAGAATTAAAAGTTATCTTCTACACAAGCTGAAAATAGAGACTTAGATATAATATCCTGACCCTGGGTAAAGAAAAGTGATGTTTCTCTACGGATTAAGAATTTGGCATCATAATCATTCTCATCAATATCTTGCTTCTTAACACAAGAAGGAGCACTCTCCTCTTTTCTACCTCTTCCACCCCAATGGGCACCAGGAAGGAAGGAAGTTGTTCCAGCTCCTTTGCTGGGGAACTGTTTGTTTTCTCCTATTCACATCTCTGTCTCTGCCTGCTCTGAGGCATAACTGCCAGAGCTGAACCAGTGATTTGTACATTTGTTTCCCATACGCTCACTCAGGACTGTGACAGACAAGTGGGTTATGCTCTTCCATCTATGGTTGTGCTGTATAGCTTGGTCATCTGAATGGAAGATGCTTTATACAACAGCATTAAAGCTAGCCAAAATGAACCATCAATACAAGGAAGTTTTGATTTGACTACTTTAATTTCCTCTATAATTTTATATTTTCACCAGGTATAGGCACCCCTGGTTTTGTTATGTTGCGGTAATATGCATGTAATTTTCCTCCTCTTGCTATCACAGTGGCTTCTTCACTATACTTTTTTGCAAAATAGAATGATAAAGCTATTTTGCCAATCTAAACACATCTTCTTTGAAAACATCTCCTCATATTGCAGTAATATTCCCTAAGGGAATTAGCAGAAATTATTTCTTTCATGTTTTGATGCTTTGTTCAAAAGATTAATAGAAGATATGCAAGACCCAGAACCTAAGTCTCAAATAAACATACTGAACAAACAGCTGCTTTACTATGTTTATCTGCAGAAAAGATGCTCTGTGATTAACAACCTCTGTTGAAATATACCAAAATATCTGTACAACAGAGGAAAATGAAACCCTGAATAGTCACAGTTAAATGATATTCATATACTTTCTCCATAAAATTATTACAGGAGTTCTTTAACTTTACTTGACTTTAGCAGGTTTTGATCACACAGTATTATTTCCCTACCTGCTTTTCCTCCTTGGATGGTCCAGTGTTCTCTAAAGACCTGCACTGTCTTTTTTCAGCTCTGATGACCTTTATAGACATTGAGATTAAAAGATGTGCCATCCTGAAATGTTTCAGAAAAAGTGGCCAAGAAATGTAGCAAGCTAAATTTTGCAAACCTGCAAAACACATACTTCTCTAACCATGTAAAATACAACCTTCCATTGTAGCATCTAAAGCTATGCAAAGATACATACAGCTGAATGTTATAATTTAGCCAAAGACACACGTAGAGAGGTTAGCATGGAGCTGCATCCCTCCAGAGATAATTCTGAGAGACTGTACCTTCTATAACATCCCTTTAAAAGCATACACTGCTCTCTTTTTGCAAGCCAGCTGCATGGTGCAGAGAAAAGAGCTGGCTATCTATGGCTCTGCTTTTTCCCGCCTGTTTTCAAGTAGGTACAAGGTTGCACATGGGGAGGAGTTCTACAGCAAACTTGCCCTATGTTACAGCTATATTCTGGGTCTACAGTTTATTCATGTGTGAGATTTGTATTCCAGTCTGTAAACTCCTCATGTTAGAATGTATTTAAACTCTTCAGAGTTGAAGCTGTAGCTTTAGCTGTGACCTTTACAGCACATAGTATGCTATCAGCACATAATATAACCCCTTAAACATGTTCAGCTTCAGTAGGGTTGCACAGCTGTTTAAGAAGTAAAAGCTGAGCAAGCAGAAGTAGTATCCACAGAGTGGGAACTTCAAGCCTCATGGAGACCTCTTTGTTCTCTTAAGAGGTTAAATTACACACTCTGTCCAGTCATGAAACAGCTTACAACATTATCTCATGTGGGCTTCCCAAATCAATGTTCTCTTATGTGGCACAGCTTCACTGAAACACTGTGCCAGATAACTTAATGCCAAGTATTCAATTGATGGGGTGCTTAGAAGCATATAATTTATATGGTATTCTATTTGTCATTTTTTTGTACAGCCACAAACTTACCAATATTTTGGTTGAGTGCCTTTCTTGTCTTGATGATTTTGCTCATTTTATATTACCAAAATAAAATCAATAAATCTAAAATGCCAAGTATTTACATAAGAAACAGAATTTCGATATAAAAAATTATGCCTCAGGCATCAGGGTTGAGGTCTCAAAATTCACATCATAATATGATAGCTTTATGTTCATTCATTGAAGAAGAATATAAACGGTTTAAACTGAAGCTTTCCTTTTTGTAAATAATGAAGGACTGTCACTCACATTGCAGGAAGAAATACTGCAGCAATACGATATATTGCCACCTCATTTGCTTTTTAACAGCTCTTTTCCAGGGACAAGTGTCCCACTATCAGAGAAGAAAGCTTTTTCACAGCAGAAATACCTATTTTACTTTTCTTCTCTTTTCTGGCAGCTTCAGCTGTTACATAAGGCTATAAATGGAAATGGCTGAGGCAAGGGAATGCATGGTCCCTTCTCTTGATGCCACAAGAGGAATAGAACCTTCTGCAGTGCAACTAATCAGCCACCTTGGGTTAGAAATATTTGAAACCATCACAGCAAGACTTGCGAGGCCATAAATGAAGTAGGAGAGAGATACTGTGCACTACATATTTTGGGAGACAGATCCAGTAAATAGTCATGCACTTGTTTCAGTACCTGTGAGGAACTGGCGCCCTGAAAGGTTGTGAAGAGTATTTGTGTTATGTCTTCATATTTAAGCCACATTAAGATGAGTGTGTTAATACGATGTCTGAATCCCTCTATTATGTAAATAAAAGGAAGAATATTATGCAGAAGTACTTACTGAAGTATCAGAAGGGATACTTCAGCTTTGCTTATCAGTCATGCAGGTTAAGTATGGGCTTTCTGGTACTGTCTTCTCATGTGGTACATTTTTTCAGAACCAGGATGACCTAAGATAATGATATTGAAAGGCCTGTAGTATAAATGATGTTCGTATTATAGAGAATTATGTCAAATAATGACATAATTCTCTATTTACTTTGAATAGATTATTAGAAATCATGTTTCATTTAAGAAGGTATGGAACATTTAGCACCATTATTGCTTCCTATAATGCAATATCTTCAAGAATTTTAAATGAAAAATTGTCATTATAGAATATTTTTGTTCTTCTCCCCCCTTCTTCTTCCTCTTCTCATCTTCCACGTGATTTTGAGGGTTCATTTACTTACTACTTCAGTGTCTTTCAAGCTAAATTTACTTAATTTAAAAGCACTGTTATTCTCTTACAACTTTCAGTCCTTGAAATACCCTGCATTTAGCCTATCTGGTGAGCTTGTTTCTTAGCTAAGAAACACACGTCGGCAATGATAAAGATTTGACATTGAAACTTAGTTAATAGCTCTGTGGTTGAATTTTTGGCTGGAACAAAGCACAAACTACTGCACCCACAGTTGCTTTAGCTGTGTAAGGCTACCAACAGTAGAAAGTGATAAAAGATTAATTTTACTGGTTGAAGGCAATAGTATCTGTCAGTATACAGAAGTGGGCCTTTAAAACAAGGCCATACTTACAAGTTAACATTCAGCACACAGATGCACTTTGAAAATGCTGTGTTCTGCTTTTCAGAAACCTATAATTGTGTGCAATCAAAAACTTTGTTATTGATAAGGTGTGGTCCTATTTGTCCTTTTTGTTGGCAGTATGCAAGACGACAGTTTAGAATCCTCAACTTCAATATCTCAACTTCTGAGAGAAAGTTACTTAGCTGAAACTAAACATCAAGGGAAGACTGAAAGAAGCAGATCAGAAACAGCTTCTCGCAACTTCCACTATGGCAACGCTTCCGGTGATCTAGATGAGGTAGCTGCCCAAGATGATCTTCCAGATCTCTCTGCCTTTTTGAGCCAAGAAGAACTAAATGAAAGTGTAAACCTTGCAAGACAAGCTATTGATCAGAATCCACTGGAAACTAAACAGGATGACCTTCAGGCACATTCACAGCATCCCCCAGATCAGCTGAAAAACGCAGGAAAACACAAACAAATGGCCCATTCTCCAGCTTTGAAAACAGCAGACAATGGCCTGCACTCAAACTTTTGTGAGGACCATGTCAGAAATACAAAGGGCTCCAAAGGGAGCTCTCAAGATCTAAAGAAACACCACCTCCCTTCTGAATCAGAATCAAAAAAGGAATTCCTAAACAAGGCTGCAGATTTTATTCAGGAGCTCTCATCACTTTTCAAAGCTCATAACTCCGAAAGAATAAGACCCCGAACATGCAAAAACTATAGGAGTAAAAAAGGTAGCTCTAGCCTATCCAGCACATCAGTAAACAGAGAAAGGCTTTCCATTCCAGTACCTCAAGACTTGGAAAACAAAACAGAGAAAACACTTGAACAAACAGATGATCAACAGGAGGCAAACTTGGAATCCATCAATCAATTAACAAATGCAGAGCTAAAAACAGAGTCAGAATCTGCATCTGTATATTCTGATGAGCCCATTGGACAACCACCACACTTCACTCAAAAATTGAAGAGCAGGGAAGTTCCTGAAGGAACCAAAGTGCAATTGGACTGCATTGTGGTAGGGATCCCAGCACCTGAAGTCAGGTAAACATACTCTGCACTTGTCATTTTGTACTTCTGTAACAGTAGGTGTATGCCTTACTTTTTGCAGATATTTTCATGCACACGTTTCAGTATTCTGTAGCAGAAGTCTCTTGATCTTGGTTGTTAAAATTGATTAAGAAAACGAATGGCTTTCTTTAAATCATACAGAAGGTTGCTTATATTTTAAGACAGCATATTTGGGGACACATTACTTTCTTTGAATTTTAAAGAACTGTTTTTAAATACCGTACTTCCATAAGTAAAACAAAGTGCTAACTCCTTAGTGAGAAATGTTAGTTATCTTTCTGGAAATCAAGATTGACTGTGTAAACTGGCTAAAAACATGAATGGCCATGATACCTTCAGACATCAGCATGAGGTGGTTGAGATGAGTGAACACAGGATCCCATAAACCAAAAAATCCATGCATGATCAGACAGGAAAGGAGTTAATTTAAGGTATTATATAAATAACCAGGAGCAGGTCAGTTCTAATTCAAATTCTGACAATGATTCTGTTGTGACCTTAGAAAAAATTCTTCTGTTTTATCAAGTATAAGACACCATTATTAACTGATTCATGTTCTGTGACTAGCCTGCTAATTCTGATGCTTTATTCTTCACTTATATCTATGAGGATTTTGAATGTTAAATAAATAACATTTGCAAAGATTACTGGAGGTGATATGAAATTTGAAAAAGCTGCACTTTATTAATCAATGACATCAGTGGAATGAGAAACAGATTACCGTACCTTGTAAGTTTTTCTAGAAAATTCTTAGATTTCATCAGCATTTCTAAATCTAAAGTTATTCGTATAGAGCTCATTAGTCAAATTTACCTCCCATTTAAAGTGGTGGAATTATATTTCCTTTGCTGGGACTGTACCAATCCAATAGAAAGGAAAACTCTATTCATCTTTTAAAGACATACTATACATACTTGCATCCTAATATCTGAAGTATCATAAATAGACACCCTTAGTCTAGATGGTTGCTGATCCTTTTATAGGCATTTTAGAAATCTGTGTTGGTCTTCTAAATATTGAGAAGAACTATTTGCATCTTCAGCATCTAATTAAAGGACTCAGAGCTTCACAGATGGTCCACTTTTTCCAATTGTCAGCTTATTGTCTTCCTTATATACTTAGACAACGCTGAGTACAGCACTGCTACCACTTCTACTGCAGTCAACACCTTTTATCATCTTTCTCACTGCACTAATAGGCACAATCGTCAAATGAAAACAATCTCAACATCCAAAGATGGAAGCTCCAAAGATTTTTGTGGTAAAGAATCTTTGTCTTCCACTCCCTTGGATTTCTGGCACACCAGCTGCTAATTTTTCAGAAAGAAGAAGCTTTTACAATGCATCATTAAGTACATAGGAACAAGGACCTACAAATGAATCCTCTTGTTATTGACAGCCTTGTCATGAAGACAAGAAGTTACCCAGTTCACAGGATCCCTGAACTGTGACTGCCAGACCATTTTGCCCCACTGGTGCCTTCAGTAGTAACATGTAGGCTCTCAGTCCCTAACAAGACCTTGATCCACAGTGCCATGCAGTCCATGACAGGAAGGTAAATTTCCAAAGGACTAAATGATTTGTTTGTAGAAGAGGAATCTGTTCTAAAGCTAGGGGAAATACCTTGTTTGGGAAGAATATGCTTTCTACTATGCATCATGTCTAAACTCACTGCTTCAATTAACAATTTTGAAGCATTCCTTTGGTGGAGCTTCTGCCATTATAATTGTTGTATTGTGTTCAGCCCTTAAATTCATAGAGGAATCTGATTAATAAAAACAGAAACAGAGCCAGAAATTTGGGGAAATGGATTGACTAAAATCAGACAGGAAATATCATCATCCCCTAGATATTAGCAACACTCTCTGAAGACTTCTCTTGCTTATAAAGTCTTTGAGACTTAATTCTCCAGGCACATGTCTTGATAAATCATTTTTATATTAAAAATGGCAGTAGGATCCATCATCATTCATAGTTCATAATAAAAAGAAAACTACTGAAATAATATTCTCTTATGAGAATATTACCTGTACACAACTCAATCTGACTTTCTTTGTATTCAGAAAAGGTGAACACTGAATTGCTTTTTTATAGACATATACTACAGTGCACAGTGTTAATTTTATGTGTTTCTCCAGAATGCCACAACACCATCCTTATAACAGCACATCATGCCCATGCCATTGACACACACATAAAACTGACAAGGTGTTCATGCCATCGAATTTTAGGCATTAAACAGCTATCTGAATTAGAAGCTGACACTATAAAGTCACTCAAGCCTCGCAAAGGCAGATCAGAAAACCTAGGAACAATGACTCATCCCATGGAGTATCCAGGGATGGCCAGGATGCCTGTGCACCCAATTCAGGGACCACTTCATTCCACAGAATTGGATGACAGGTATCTTTGTAACTTGAGCCTTCTTTTATCCCAACAAAACTGAATTTTTTCAACAGAGATTTCTATTTCAACATTTGATTTTGTTTATTTTAAATAATAAAATAAGCTACTTATGTGAATGACAGTCAGTACAGGAACTGTTACGCTTTTATAGAATAAGTATCCATCAAACATTTCCAATGACAATACACTGCTGCCAGGCACAGTACTGCTCCAAACAGAAATGCAACGCTGGTTTACTGACTCGTGCTTGTAGCCAGATCAGGGTCTTAGAGGAGCTAACACAGAAGCCCAGAACTTACATGCTCCAAGGCCACAGGTAGTAGGGACAGGGAGAAAGAAGTCCCATAGGGGAAATCAGTCCCAAGCAGTCAAGCTCAAGAGAAAGATTGGGCTCAGTTTTCAGTTTTACAATTTAAACTAACAAATAAAAGATAAATCACAAGGTGATAAGTTGTGATTTATACAGCACATACATACTCCTTGTGTGTATATGTGTGTGCTGTATTAAGGAGAAAGCTGGGAATGTTCGCTGCTTGAACAGTTTCCTGATCATACTTGTTTGTTAACAACTTTTGTCCTGTTCATCCAAGATTCTTTCAACTCCACCAATGTGTACAAGTAACACTAAGAAAGGGTGTAAAATAATTCACCTGCCTGGGTGATAAATATTCATGTGCTTCCAGTGGTCAAGGCCTTTTTAGTCAGTGCTACAGCAAAGGAAACCAGAAAATGCAATGTACTTTGGGGTATGTGTTCCATTAACTATGGAGACATGAGAATGCAGGGTTTCATTTTTGGTTTTGTTTTCACAAAGAATAGTGTGTGTCTTTGATCTGCTGTGCAAAGTTTCAAAAATGAAGGAGGCGTCTTGTTGGCCATAGTTGTGGAACTGTGCCCAGAACTGGGCTCAGAATTAGCATACCTTGCTTTGAGGGTAACAGTTTTTCAAGGTTTGTGATGAGTTAGGTTCAGTATCTGTGGAGCTGGGCAAAGAGAGAAGAATTCTAATAGATAAGTAAAAGAGGTACAAAAATCAGTAGTCTCAGGACAGGACTAACTGGCAAAGCTGGCAAAACTGATGAAAGAAAGCTTAAGGCTGACCGGCTTTAAGGCATGATTTCTTCTTCCTTCAACTTAGCTGAATGACCAAGCTCAATAAACGAGCATCCTTTGGATCCACGTGTGGTGGTGCATGCTTGCCTATGTCCTTTGACTTAAAATGGACTTCCTAACCACAGAAAGGAGTCAATCCTAAGTTACTTATAATGCTCATAATACATACACTCACAATGTAGAAGTGGTACTGTGGGAACCCAGAGTATTGTGAAACAAGAACATGATTCAACAAGCTCTGTAATGTAGTTTCTCAGTCAACACTAGGAGCAATCTGATGGTTAAACAAATGTAATGGGAGTTATAAGAGAGAAATTAGAGACAGGAGATTTAGAAAGAACCTGATCACAGGAATGGAAAGGACTGGAAATATGATGGACAGATACCATATTTGAAAGCAAGACAGAACAAAACAAACCTGATGATATAAAAATGGTGTAACTAATTCATGATGGATCAGGGTCAAAATATCATTGGCAATGATACAGCATTATAATCTACATGCTTGTTAGGTAACTAACTGGTCTATACAAGGGTTCACTGAGGGACAGAAAATTGGATGGCGGAGCAAGAGAAGAAACCGGGAACTGATTTGAAATATGAATATGGATGTGGAAAGCTAAATCCTGCTTGGCTGAATACAGACAGACCAGTCCAATTGCTTCTTAAGATAACTCGGCCTTAATGTAACACACTCACATGTTAGAGGAAGCTCGTTAAGCCCACCTATCTAGAAAGAAATTTAATGTTACCCATTTTTCAGTATCATCGACTGAATGCAGTGTCATAGAAGTGACAACGATTGACACTGTAGCATATGGGCCTCTAGCTAACTCAAACCTTAGCTCACAATTAAAGAGCACTACTATGTTTATTGATTTATTACTTTGACTATACTGCAGATCAGAAATAAGCATTTAAGAGAAGTTTTTCTTCATATTTCCAAACTGTTAAAGGTTTTGATGACCTCCTTCTCATGCTTCCTTCTACAGCTTTGTTTCTGTATGAGTAATGATAGGTGTGACATTCACTCTTCTCTGTGAGGAGAGTACACCTTATTCCCTCAAGTTCAGAGGTGCCTACATTTTTCCAAACTGTTTGGCACATCACTCTTAGGTTAATTTTAATTATGAATCACATTGCATGGTTTGGCATACACAGCTATCCTGAAAGTGTCATGAGGATTTGAAGTTCTAAAAACAGGCTGTATGTCATAAGGTTTCCATGAAAACATTCTTTAACATAGGCATACAAAGCTTAAAAAGTGCATTTTAGTCCTGTGTTGTTTAAGGAGACTGGAGCTGCAACTAATCACAGATATTTAGAGACTCTGAAGCCACGTAAGATTGATTAAGATTTTTTCTTCCTGGCTGCCAAATGAAAACATTTATCTGCCTTAGTGCTCAAAGCCTAGAGAGCCCAACTTCTCTTACATGGAACTCCAGTCAAGTCAATGGATTAAGACCTAGGATGAATTTGGCACAGCGGATGACACTGCTTGTGCTTAATGTGAACCTGCCTTGTATGATGAAGCTATCATTACAATTCATGGCAGGAATGAAATGTCAGTGACAGAGAGCATTGCTACTTCAGTCATGCCACGTATCTCAATGTCAGAACTCCCCTTGGAACTGACATTTCATTGCTAACACGTACAACATTTGGATGGTAAGAATAAAATAAAATGTTAATAAGCAAAGAGTGGCCATGCCAAAGATTTACATAAAGCTTAATTTCATAAAAGAGAATTGTTTTTCGTTTATAAGCATTTCAAAGAGATAACATACATGGAGAATGTTCTTTTTCTCAGCTTAATCTCAAAATAACTTTATGATGAAAATAGTGACTAAAGAATGCACTGCATATAAGAACTAAACAAATGTTTGAAACAGAAGTTTATTCCTGAATTATTAAATCACTTCTGTTGCAAATTTTGAACTAGTCGAAGTAAAAAATAACTGTAAAGAAAAAGAATTAATTCAATCCTGCTCCACTGTCTGTTTGAGTCTACTAAAGGAATATACTACTGACATACTACTAAAATAATTGGAATAAATAGCTTACATGGTGTTTTTAACTTGCTTATAGGAAATTAGAATTGTGCCTCACATAGGCATGCAATACAGACTTATCTTCACACAAAGACACACAAAGGTTAATTGGAAAAGATGATCAGTAGTAATACAAAGAGTTATTTTATCTTAACAGTGATTGTATCACAGCATTCTGCGTAATGTGTTTTGCTTTATGTGTCACTTGAGTGAGGAGCCACATTTGAGTGAACACAAAAATAGAATACCACTGTACTATACAAGTTAATGTTCTGAAAAGGTGCTGCTGAAAACGAGATAAAATTCTAGAACATAGGTATTCTCTTGAATAGTTTTTCATATCCGCTAAAGCTAACATGCTAAACCAAGGCTGCATTATAAGAAGGAGGCATGTGGTAGGTATATAAAAAGACATGAGTAAGTCCCATGACTCACCTCCCAAAGTACAAAGTTGCCTATATGTACTAGACACCTAAAAGCAACTTGTACATTCACATACCAAATTTGTGCTTGTAGTCATACAACTTCTCTCCTGAAAATGTGACCATTTTCAATTATCACCAATTGCAAATCTTGAAAGCAACAGAAGAATAAACCATATTGTACACAGAATTAAAAAAAAAAAAAAATCTCCTTTGAGATTACAGGAATCCTATGTAATTTCCTGGTCTGGAATTTAAAACTGGCACTAATCAATTTCAAAGGACATTTTCAGTCAGTCCTGTAATGCACATTTCCATACTTCTCCATTGGGACTGCTAAACATTTCCTCTACTTACTCGTGGTAGAGTTGTTCCTTTATCCCAGGCACTAGATGTTTCTGTTCTGGTTTCCAAGGACCCAACTACTAGCTATGGTATCTGTATCTACATGCTTATAAGGACAACACTGTACAGAAAAGTAAATGTGATATGCACTTCTGTGGAGCCAGTCAAAAAAGCTCCACTGTATCTAATTATTAGTGGGGGAAAATACCAGGTTTGGGCAAGTCATTGTGGGCAAAGTCTAAAATAGATGTTGCTCTTCCATCTGAAGAGGTTTGTATTAGAGAATCTGAAAGGTTCCTGGCTGGACTATAATGGAATATGAACACTATAGCTCAATTAGAAGCTGGAAGGATCATTATTTTTAAAGGAAATGTATTTTAAACAGAAGTGTAAAACAATTCTTTCAAAATAAAGATGACAAAAAGCAGGATTTGCAAGCTAAATGTTAATGAAGATTCATGCAATCTACTAGAAAATAATGGTACTGTGATAGTGAAATCCTTTAAAAAAGAGGTAGTTTGCAAATAATAATTTTAAGACCACTGATTTCACCTTTTAAAAATTATTCTTAAGTGCTGCTTCATACCTTCTAAAAAAGATAGAGAATGGTAGATAAAAGATAAAGATACAAGATATAAAGATACAAAGATAAAAAAGATAAAAGAGAATGGTTAGATACTCTGGAGAAATATATGAATATACATACATACATATGAATATATTTGCTCCATTTTTATACTCTTCCATAAGTGTCTGCTTTTGGCCACTGTCAAGTCAGCATACTGGGTTAGGTGGACTTGTAGTCTGAGCCAGAACACCCAGTAAGTTCTTATTTATCTTTTTACATGTGCTAGCTCACCTGGCATCCTTGGGTATGTGCTGTTATTACTCCCTTTTGTATGATGATAGCTATTTCTTAAATTTCCAAAGGTGTTGCATGTTGTATAGGTTTGCTTAGTGTCCAAAACACTGTTTACAATTGTGTTGTGAAGCACCTTAAACAAGTTCCATTGAGGTTTGAGAAGCAGCATGAATGGCTGCTGAAAGCTATCCTGAAGTGTTGTCCTAGGCAGATTGTCCACTGACAGAAAGTACCCTGGACCATCTCATTTTTGCCCACCAGAGTGGTAGAAAACCTAGCAAATGTCAAACTTCAAAGGGACAGAGGAATACACTTGATGTTGAGGCTCACACTGAGTTCAAGCAAGCACTTGCGGCAATTTAAATGCATCTGTAGCTTCCTGACTGTCCAGTCCCTTCTTTTATGGTTGTTAACATTTACCAAGAGTGATATATAGGAGAATTTGCGTAGTTCAGTTACCTGAAATTCACATACCCAGTGTCCTGGTGCAAACTCATTTTCATTAGACCAAGACTGGGGCAGCTGGGCCTGGGAACACATTTGAACCTGCCATCCTCGCTTCAGAGTGAGAAACCTCCAGCAAAGAAGTCAGCATCAGGATTTTAGCATTTTAAAGTACTGCTGCCAGATCTGAAAAAGCTGGTCTATCAGATCCCAAAGGCTCAAATGGAAGAGAAATTAGTGACTTTGGCTGAAGTTCTCCACATAAAGCAATGCCAGTTTCTCACTGGTAAAACCCTGCAAGAAGGATGTGGATATATTTTAGTAAACTGTACTTAGCTGTGAAATGTCAGGGAAGAGAGCTAGGACATTTTACACCCTACTGGCATCCTCTTTTAACACGATGATATTTACTAAATGACTGTCTGTTGCAATCAGAAATGTTAAATTTATAAAAGTCATTTTCTCAGACACATTTTCAATTCTTGTTACAATGGAGGCTTGTAAAAGAGGATAAGCAAGCAGATGTAGACATGAACCAAGTTCTAGCTTTCTAGCTACAAAGGTTTGCATTTCTAAAAGGGGAAATTGTGTTAAGCAGCATGATTCATTCTATAGCGCAGGAGTCTCCCCCAGTAACAGGCAGATCTGTACACTTTCCAAGCTGTATATTCAAGTCAGTTGACTGTACAGCTACAGATTACACTAGTGTGCAACTCAAAGCGGACTGGGGAATACCCTGTCTACTTTAAGAAAGCCATGTTGGATGGCTAGGACTGATGGTGCACAAATAGTGCATGGTTTACTTCTTAGCTATGTAATCAGCATTTAAATTCTAGATTCGTACTCCTTCATACCTCACAGTCTCTTTGAGGCTCTTTTTTCAATTCTACATTGCACTTCTATCGAATTCTGGTTTTTCATTGGTGTGGACTGTCTTATAGATTTTTTTTTTTTTCCTTCTAAGATATTAATTTGGGCTTTTCTTCATGTGCAATTTGTAGCACAAACTTTTATAAACAGTTGTGCTTCCAAGAAGTGAATTCAACTGAATGGTTAAAAAAATTTATTTATTAATGTTTTTCTAAATTATCTGAGATGGAAATGTAGTGAAGCACCTTGTAGTATGAGCCACAAAATATGAATTATTATAATTTATTACTCAAAAATGTCTTTTTATCCCTTTCACAACTAATCTTATTTTGTGTGATACATAATAGTAAATACATTTGCCATTGCGTTGATAGCATTTGTATGCACTCAGAAGCTGGCAGGTACTTTTACCAAGCTACAATATAAAGATGGATGAAACAATTATACATTTTCAAAAGTCAATTAAATAAAAAATGTCAGTGTGACAGTTCCCACCCACAATGCACAAGATGCATTAATCAACCATATGTAGTTAAGAAAGCAGCAGTAAACAGAAAATACAAATATTTTTGTGAAGTTTTATATCTATCTATGCTTATGAGAAAGGTTATAGTAAAAACACAAAAGCACCTTAGTTTGGTTCTTCAAATTCAGTTAATTATCAAAAAAACATACAGCTATTTCTGAGTATTATCCTAAACATTTAACTCTGGATCCCTAGGCATAGTACTACAGCTTCTCTATAAAACCTAGATCGTCTTATTAAATTTTAATCTGGTTCTGCAAACCCATCTGCTTTTTCTTTTTCTGTTCTGTCTTCATATTAACAAGCAATAGCAATAAATCAGGCCTGCTCTCCTCTGTTACTAGCTCTCAGATTGAGTGATGGTTACTGTCATTTGGTGCTTTTTAGGTGCTGGTTTTACTTTTGCTTGGATTCCTGCATTTTCTACTGAAATAACCCTTCTGAACACTAAGGCACATAGGAATGCCTTAGATGAAAGCATGACGTCTCTAAAGGGCTGAGTATGTTCTTGGATGTATAGCTGAGTTTAAGAGAGAAATACAGCAGTATGATGCAGAAAAGAATTCAAGGTCCAGCTGTATCACTGCCCATGTCCTTGTAAGGAAATGCCTCTATATTGTAATAAATCACTTCTCTTTCCTTGTAATACACTTATGCCATCTTTTATAAAAAGCAGATTGTTTTAAATATATGATAAAACAGAGAACAATATTATAGTAAATTTCAGTCACATTCTGAATGAACGTGAACTTTGGAATCACAAGTTTGAGGGGAATTGTTTACTTAGGTGTGTTTTTCATTTTCCTACAGTTTAAGC
This sequence comes from Strigops habroptila, assembly GCF_004027225.2. NCBI lineage: Eukaryota > Metazoa > Chordata > Aves > Psittaciformes > Psittacidae > Strigops > Strigops habroptila. Next base: position 36,638,217 of record NC_044281.2, read on the forward strand.
CACAACACAGATCTGAATCAAGAGAAATTCAGAGCTGAATTGACAGCATTCCAAATTCAGAGCTCTTCTACTCTACTATTGAAATCTGTGTATCAAGAAAAACATGTGCTAGAATCGCTTATATACATTAGTTTCTTAGTATGTTTAAATACTGCAAAGAAAGGAGCTCTATTATTTACTGTATTGAATATTATGAAAAAAATAAATATTTTATTCCTGTGACTATTGATTCTACACTTACCCGCAATACTCTGTCAGAATCTTCAGACTAACACCCACTCCTTTTATCATCAGAAAGACTTTGAAGAATGTCATTATATTTGTCAAGTTGATTGCATTGATAAACAGTGTATTTTGCCTTGCAGGTGGTACTGTGAAGGGAAGGAGCTTGAAAACTCACCAGACATTCAAATTATCCAGACAGGTGACCAACACTCATTGGTTATTGTTGAAGCTTTTGAGGAGGATACAGGACGTTACTCGTGCTTTGCTTCAAACATCTATGGAACAGACTCTACCTCTGCAGAGATTTACATAGAAGGTAATGATAGAATTGTTGCAGAAATTATTGTTTAAATTGACCATACAGGATTAAGATATAATTATGTATTTTGTATGTTAACCGTGTAAATAGATTTGTCACAAAAAATACACAGCAGGGAGTCAACACTTCATCATTATTAACATATTTATTATTTCTTTGTAAAATAACCTTCAGATAAGTGACTGCCCTTTACATGTAATTTTATTGTGTTGTTTCCCAGAGACTTTCTATATCTCACTGAAAGATTAAAGTCTAGAAATATTCACCTTATATTTTTTTGGTTGTCATCTGCTACAGAAAGATAAAAATTTAAATTTGTATCTAATTCTTTCTAATATCTTTTCCCTACAGTCATTATTCCAAATTAAATATAGCATAGCTTCATCATAACTTATTATTGGGACCTTGTAACCAAAATAAATATGCCAGCAATTTGATATTTTATTTGCACAATAGATGCTATAAATGTCTGTGCTTGGCGGGGATTTACTAGTTCTCGAGACTGGGGCCAAGGCCTTCTTTTACCTACCTCAGAGGATGTTGGATGGAAGCCATGGCTGATGGAGATGCTCACTGGCAGGAACGGCAGAGAAAATGCAAATTCCAAATGCAGTGAAAGCTGAATCAGAAGTGTAAAATGTCTCAGTAAGACAGCTGTTAGTAAACTGAGCTAGTATCTTCTCCAAACTGTGCTACAAGGCACTAGTTTCATTGCAATAGCTATGTTCCCCTCCCCCCAAGTTTTTTTTTTTAGCCAGTAGAGAAAAAAAAAAGGTCTTATATGATTCACAACAAAAATTACAGACTAAAACCTACTGGTGTCATTTTAAAGAGAACTTGGGGAGACCCAGGTATGCATTCACTCTTGGATGCTGTTTTCCTCATTTCAGTCACACTTTATCCCAAATTTGCCTTATGTCAATAGCAGTTCTGCATCTTGCACAGTATGCAATGTTGGTTCATTTCCACTGCAATGTGATCTTTTGTTTTGGCTTAGCTTTATAACATATACCCTTAGAATGTGCTAGAGGAAATATGAATAAAGGTTTGTATCATTCCTAGACAAACTTCTCCCAAAACCCCTCTGCTAACAGTTTGGGTTTTTTTCTTTTTCACAGGAGTCTCTTCTTCTGACTCTGAAGGTGAAATAATCAAAGACGAAATGGATCAGTAAGTTGAAAATCAATTACATCTTCCATATCTCTTATGATTTAAAAATCCCACAAGCATAGACATTTCAGTTTCCATTAATATTTTGCAACTTCCAACACATTAGGCTTCTGTTTGGGATTTACTTGGATTGTTTGGGTTGTGTTTTGTTTGTGTGTTTGCTTGTTTGCTTCAAAATAGTATGGAACAACTACACATTTGCTTGTGCATCTTCAACTTTAGCTTAAGAATTGAAACTTTAATATTAAATATAAACATAAGGAGAAATATGTTACCTGAAAGATTAAACTAGTAAAATTAATGTACTAAACCAGATGCCATTTGATGGCATTTTAAGATTAAGACCCATCTTAAACGCTGATTTAGGTGTCCAACTTGAAAGTAAGATTTCTTACATGAAAGTGCGGTATATCATGAAGTTTTTGGCACAAGATGGCTATACATGCATTATTTAGATTTAAGATAAGGAAATTAATAGATATGAACTAATGCACACTGAAATGATGGCATAAAAGACCAGTTAATTATAAAAATAAAGAAAAGGTGTCAGATGTAATCTAAAACCTGGGAAGTAATTATGTTTTTCCTAAATGAAATCCATTCCCTGTGCATTTAGAACCTGATCCAATCTTTCAGAATCAAAGTCTTTCTGTGAACTCAAAGGAAGTCAGTCTGGTTGAAAACTAAAATAATCAGTCTTTTATTTTGAATTCCTTTGTATGCACTAATTCAACCTCAAAAGGAACCAGTGCTTTATAAAAAGTAAATTTTAATTGAATAGACTTGCACCCTGTTTTTTTCCATTATTTATTAATGAGGGTTATACTCATTACAAATGCCATTTTCTTTTAAAATGTAAATACAAAGCACTGCAGTGTGTTTGGCTGAAGGCCTCAGGCTGGCAGCAAATCCTGTCTTAGGTGATTTTTACTTCAGAGTAATAAAATACTCCAGATTGTATTGGTTTATGGACTTTGATAAATGTAAGAGTTTAATGTAAAACTTGAGATCAAGAAGATCTCAAAGGTTTTTGGATGAATTGCTAAGGTTTCCATAGTTTTAGCTCAGACTTTTCCAAGTGTCTCTGGCATAACGTTTCTTCTTATTATTCATCTCATTAGGTGTTAATGTAATGTTGACTATGATCCTGATCACTTGATGACATCTTTAAGTTGCTTACCTCATTAAATCGTGAAGTAATTCTTAGGGTAAAAAAGAATGCTGCTCTGACATTGTAGCAGGATGTCCGCAAATGGTAGAATTATGAAATATCAGTTCTGGGTATAAATCGAGTGTCTTTATATTTGCTTAGCTTCCAGCTGTCGTCACATGAATCTGAACACCTGTAATTAAAGGGAATCAATATAAGAACAGGTGCAAAAAATTTCATAATTTAAAAGAGAAATCGATGATCACCATAACTGTATGTTCTGAGTAAGGCTTCCTCTGGTTTCAAGGATGGCTTTCCTGCAGGGACCTGTGGTACATTCCAAAGCAGTCAGTGCTCAAACTGAATAAAAAGTTTTTCATCTCTTCACTGTCTGCATTATTTCACTTAGCAGTAAAAAAAATAGGATCAACTCTTTTACTTCCTTATAGAAACTACCTAGAAGAAGTGAAGACGTGACAACCTGTACACTACCAAAATTGCATGATATGTTGGTCAGAAAACATATCTGTCTTCTTTTATATTTCAGCAGTAAATTACTGAATCTGTATCCTAGTAGACCGTGGTATTTTCATTACCTTATAGGCCCAAATCTTCATAGAAGTTCAGGGAGTAGTGCAAGAGAAACTAGCACTGTCCTCTGAGAAACTAGCACTGCTCTCTCATGCTGCTCAGAGCTGGTAACAGTAGCTTTCAAGCCACAATTGAGTTATTCCAGGCCATTTATTATAATTGGTGTAACTGAACTAAGTATGAGAGATTAGAGTGGCAAGATATGCAGCCTGATTCTTATAAAATACAGTTTACCTAGGAGTACATATCAGTTTAGATCAATTGGAATTCAATCCCAGAAATGAAGCTGGGGTTGACATGTAACTGGGACAGACATAACTAAGGGGGACACACATAGTTTTAGTTTTCAATTAGAGAATTTGTTTTTGGTTAATATTCCACAGCAAACCAAAGCCAGCTGACACCTTCTTGAATGCAGCATCTCCTGCTGTTAGAACTGCAACAAAGCACCTAGAGACCTCCAAGGCACCATCTGCTGTGGCTCAGCCTGTGTCTGTACCTGTCCAGCCTGTGTCAACACCAGTTAATCAGGTAGGGGAGACAATATGGTGAATTTCAAGGATCAAAAGCAAGCTCTTAAAAAGGTGTTTCTTCTACAGTTTGTGACTCAGAACCCACAAATTTTCTAGTTTTTGCTTTGCTGATGAACTTCAGCTTTGAACCTTACTGCCATACAGTAGTTGCGTACACAGAAGAGATGTTCTGCCTACTAGCTAACCTTTAGCACCTGGCACAGGGAAGGGAACCTTTCATCCCCAGGTTACAGGCATCTCTGCAGCAATGAGCAGAAGGAGCAGCTGCTGCTAGCTCAGCCAGTGGTGGCAATCTGTGTGCACTCCAGCAGGTCAGAGACTGCATGCCATGAAGGGCACTGCGATGTGAAACTTGGCTCACTGGCCTCTTCTCATTGCAGACTGACCCGTTCACTGTCAATAGCAGCAGCGTATAACTTTTTCCTCTCCCTCTCTACCTCTTTCAAGAACCCACTTGAAATAATTTTCTTTCAATGAAACTTATTTTAAGCAGAATGATTTCCCTACTATGTTTACTTTATATGTAGATATGCTTATTTACACGTAACATTTTAGTATCCGTATCAAAGAGTTTCTAATTAATGTTAGCATGTATTTCGAGTCGTTTTTGCTGCAAACTATCAGAATATTCATAACTGTGCATTCTTTCCTAATGGAAAGAAGAGCCGTATCTTCTCAAAAATAAAACTGAGGCACTTTACACTGCCTTTTCAATGTTTACAGCCTAGAATTAGGTGGCGACCAGTAAACAGATACTGAATAGGTGAAGCAAAGCACATTTATTTTTGACTACAAAGAGAACAGAACTAAGCCTTAGCAACATTATGCCATTTTGACAGAGGTTGCCCAAGTCTAGAGTGGTGGTTATCTCAAAAATTACCACTTTTAATTTTGTTGGCATATAAGACACCATCTGTAGAACTTGGCTATGTTTCCTGAGATACTGAAGCACTAATTCTGCTGTTCTGGGGCAGATTCTATTTCACTAAAATGGAAAACTCTATTAATCAAGTCATATAAGGAAGTTTTCCAGGAGGAGAATAATTTCATTCTGATTTCACTGAGTAGGATCAATAGGGCCATATTCCACCTCTGAAATTATTTGGTTTTGGCAAAGGAGAATTACAGTACCAGTCACACACATGACTTGACTTAACTTTTCCTTATTAACATTCACAGATATTTTGTAAATAAGAGGTTTTAAAAGGAGACTATCACCAAGCAGCCTACATAGATGTGCCTTAGTGAAGTATTAAGGAAAGATGTTACGCTGCAGTGAAGTTTTCCTTGTCATGACTAACTCAATAAGGCAATAAGAGCATTGTTACTCAGGCAGTAACCTGCTGAGGAAGATCACTAGCAGTTGCCTACAACAGAGCAACTTTTTCTCACTGCATTAAATATTTTGCTTTAGACTTCACCCACCAGAATCTCTTTTGTGTCATTCCAAAAGCATTTTTCTTCTGTATATGGAAAAATAACCACTGCACACCTAAATATCATCATATGATGTTTTGCAATCTGCAGGCTCAAAGCCCCACTAACTATTTGCAGGGACTGGATGGAAGACCTATAATTGCTGCTCCTGTATTTACAAAGGTAATTTGTTCTATGACATATTTGAAAACTAGAGGCCAATTAATTGTATTGAGAGGTAATTAAATTTTTCTAACAAAGATAAAAAAAGGAATTATGCATTTCTTAAGCCATTCAAGGATTAAGTGGCTTTATGAAATCTTACTGAAATCAGTATTGCTTCCAGACCAATAAGACATTTACTGATTGTCTATTCATTTTCTCTATTAGATGTTACAGGATATTTCAGCTTCTGAGGGGCAGCTTGTGGTCTTTGAATGTCGGGTGAAAGGAGCTCCTTCCCCAAAAGTTGAATGGTATAGAGAAGGAACACTGATAGAAGATTCTCCAGATTTTAGGATATTACAGAAAAGTACGTTTCTTGTGTGGAAATACTGTGTCTAATAAAATACAGGCAAGCAATGAAACTGCTAATAGCAACACTCTGAATTTCTTATTGCAATGGTAAGAACTATATAAGCCATATTATGGAAATATATCTGGGTTCCAGAAGCCAAAACTGTGGATGAATTAAACAGCATACTCACAGGTAGTATTTGTCTGAGATTCCCCAAACTACTGAGTTGTTCTGCCTTCTGCTTTGATCCCTTTGCCACTTCAATGTCCTTTCCTAATCCAGACTTACTTTAGTGTTTGTTTTTGGTTTTGCACCATTTATGTAAAGCTCCATTGCCCATAAATCCCTCATCTTATAGTTAAGTGCTATTACAATAGAGCTTATGGGCAGTGGATTGCTTCTTTATCCACAAAAAAGTAACCTGATGTACACGTTAGCACGCTTACATATGTATGTGCACATGGTAGATGTTAGGTTGTAAACATATACTTCTACTTTAATTTTCAAATGTAGTCAAAAAATCTGCGGTTTTCTCAGAAGTCACTGGCATGCTAAAATTGCTAAAACTCAATAGAAATTCCTTAAATACCACAAAAAATTAAACATAAAGGAAAAAATGTTTTATCATACCTTGTTTTCATAGTGTAATAGTTTCAGAAATTGCCTTCAAGACACAAAAAAGTAGTACTAAGACTGCAAAAAAAAACCCAACCCAACTGCTTGCAGAATTTATTTCCTATTCATAAATTCTCAAAAATGTTCACAAGTGTTCATATTGTTCAGTGGATTTGACATACATTTGAGTACAAGGCCTGGCTGCCTCCACCACCCCTTAAACAGAAAATTTCATCAAAAGGAGTATTCCATCATATTGAGAAGATCAAGTTTTGTATTTAGTGCTTAAGAAAAAGAAAAATTATTGGCAAAAGGAAGTAGTAATTCAATCTACTAATTCCGCTCTTCTTCTCTTTAGAACCAAGATCTATGGCTGAACCAGGTGAGGATCATCAAAAAGCTCATACTTTTTTGATTTTACAAATGTGGTAATTTAACTTCACAAAATACTAATTAAACTCCATAATTTAACGTTAAGTTCTTCTTTCTCCCACATTCTATAGCTACTTGTAAGACGCATGTCATTCTAGACTGTTCCATAAACATGTAATTTGAATTAATTCTATCATTTTTGAAGAAAATAGTATTTCCATTCTGCTTTGACCCAGTTCTAACTTAGAACCTAAATGTTGCCACCTTATGAGCTAAAGATTTACAAAATTAATGGATGAGGGTCCCCTGTATATCTGAGGTTCATAAGTACACCAAATGATGTAGGACTGAGCTATTTTTATCTAGTTTACCAGTTAGGGAACATTGCATAAGACATTTAGCCATGTCAGCCATTCCCTTTGCTCTCTACTAGCGTAATATGAGAGTATCACATCAGGTGTTCCACCCCTGATATCAGCAAATCCTATAAAAGTGGCTGGACTTGCTAATTTCATGGAACAGAGCAGCATGTAGGCTACTCTGCATATTTTGAGCAAAGGAGCTTTACAGATTTTTACTACTCTCCCTTTTACAATCACTCTCCCCATTATGATTTTCACTATTCAAAATGTAAAGCTGCCCCTTTTAAGACAGAAAATTACCAAATGATTATTAATTCCTGTGGAATATAAACTTCTGTAACTCTTCTCCTTACTCTATTAAAAGATTTTTACCCCCAAAAATGTCTTGAATGAAACTTCCTCTCTCTGCAATGTCTCTCTCCGAGACCTAGGAATGAATAAATGGAGCTTCTACCAGAACCTACCAATGCTGTTCCTTTACTGTCCAGTGGCATCACTGCTGAGTAATGTGAAGCAGTTTTTAGAGGGTGATCAGTTAGGTGCAGTTGTCACTGCCTCATCACCTGCTGCTGATTCAGAAGGAATCTGTATTTCCATGCATGCAGTGGTTGGCAAATCCAAGTATATAAACTAGATACTATAATACCTTAAACTAGTTCTATAATCCTAGTGCTATAATAAACTATTATTCTCCTATACTTGTTAGCAAATAACCTCTTGGTTGCTACTAGATTTTCCTCAGTGATGACATGAAACAATCGAGCTTATGCGTGGTACGGTCTTCCACAGAAATACTCGTAAGATATTAATCCTGTAGGGTTTTAGGAAAGTTTCTTGCAAAATGGTAGCAAAACGGTCACTGACTAGCTGAAGAAATGCTATCAGCCCACATTTCAATACACTTTCGATGCTATTCTTTCTCCCCATCCCAGCTACCCAATCAAACAAAAGATTTAAAATCCCATCACCGCAAGTAATTATTAGCTGGTATTGCTGCCCAGACATGTCGAATCCTGGTCAGATAGCAATATTGTAGCCCCAGACTGACTTTTCAAGATGGAATTTAATTTTTTCTAGTACAATTTTGCTAGCACATTTTTGGTGCCCATTAATCTTCTTCACAAAGAAGTGAAAATGCAACTTTCTAGAAGCACAATTAGCACAATCCCCTCTACCTGCAAATCTGCACTGGTACTTTTGGAAACTGCCAGCCTATTCGTATATGTTTTGTATTTCTTCAGCTTACAGGGTGACTCCACTTGAATTGTTCCCAGTTAATTATAACTAATGTTTCAATTTGCAAAGAGGTGAAAATACATATATTTTAGTGAGTTGTGAATATAGAGTACACTGTATTTCTCCAAATTAAATTTTAAGTTCTTCAGAGAGAAAGTCTGTACTTCATGTGGTTAGGAAAACATTTTCTAATGTCTTCCAAACACTGCTGACACCTGTTCTTCACTTTTGTTGGGCATGCTGGAGCACAGAGGGTACCAGTTGCTATGGACAATGCTGATAACAGCTGCTGCACAACAAAGGCTGCCAAAATTGATGATGAAACTAAAACCAAACTATGCAAGGTGGAAAACTTAAGAAAATGTCCCCAAGGGTAGTCAAGGCTTTGTGAGTTTGTTCAATGCATGTTCACTTGAAGTAATAATACTGTTCTGATGCTCTGCAGAGGAAATTTGTACTCTTGTTATCGCTGAAGTATTTTCAGAAGATTCTGGCAGTTTTACCTGTACTGCAAGCAATAAATATGGCACAGTATCTAGTATAGCTCATCTAACTGTCAAAGGTAAGAGTTTGTTTTAGTCTTTTGCTTGCTAATAAATGTAAGCAGAGCAGGCTGCTGCCCTGTGCAGTCCAGGCTGCTTATTGTACATAGAGATTGCTATGCCTTTTCCAAGTGCCCTTCCCCAATTAGAAATGTGAAGGAACAAGGAACATTAGGGAATGAATCACACACAGCCCTCCCAAAAGCACAGCTCTTGCTGACCTCAAGATTAGGGCAATAGCCATTTTTGGAATCTCTGTGGATTGTCTAGATAGCTGCTTCAGTAACCCTTTGGTGCAGAGCCCAAAGGAGGAAACGTCAAGACAGATTCTTTCATACTGCCTACATGATTTAAGCTGCCAAGGCACTATGCATTTAAGTGAGCAAAGTACAGTATATAAAAAAGAACAGTGTGTGTTGACTCCAATTCAGCTCAACTTCTGGCAGTGTTTTTCATGACTAAAAAGTGAGAGAATTCTCTGAGAAGAAAGTTTGTATTTCAAAGGTGCTAGTGGAATTCACAGGAGACATGTCTGAAGACCACTGCTTGACACTCCAAATTAGAACTGTGCCTCTTTTTCCCCCACCTTTATAATATTCCTTTGTTAAGGGAACTTGTTGCTAAACAAATAGGTGAAACAACTCGGTCCAACAGCTGGAAGAACATCAGAGTGAGTTTTAACTGTAACTTTTGTGATTTCATTTCACTATAATTTATGGGTTTTACATATCACCAAAAGTTTGATATTTGCTATTTCAGCATCTGAAGACAGTAGTAATGCTGCTACCCTTCACACAATGAGCTCAATCAACTTAATTGCTGCTGAACATCAACCTCCTCCATGTACTCCTTCCCATCGTGTAGTAAATCAAACCCCAAAACCTAAACTTGAAGGTGTTCTTGTGAACCACAATGAACCCAGATCGAGTTCCAAGATAGGTCTCCGGGTGCACTTCAAGCTGCCTGAAGATGATAAAGGAAGTGAATCACCATCAGAGAATGGACCTGGCGCTACAAACCAAAACAGACCCAACTATTTCCAAGAGACGATAAATGGACAGCCAATGAAAATACCAGAGCCAACATCGCCATCCAAGGAACCCCCCCCCGTACTGGCTAAACCAAAGCTGTAAGTAAAGGGGATTCTAAGTCTCAAGTGCATCACTGATATTGTTCAGTATTCATAGAACACCACACTATTGCACTAGAGCAAAAAAATCAAATGCAGAACAAAAAGACAGTCACTATCACTTGGTGCTGGCCTTAAAAACATAGAGCATAGAAAACTGAGCTAGATAATTTTTTCTGTATATCACTCTTGTGAAAACTGTTCTCCAATTTTAAAAGAGAAATGTTTTCCCTTTGCAATTTTATTTAATTCCACAAGGTTTTCTGCTGCAAACAAAAGATGGACAGCACTGATTTTATTCAGGCAAAATAAAAGCAGTTTTTTCAAATATATCTCACTCAATTCTGGGTATGCAATTTTGCCACGACCAGACATATTCAGTCTTACACATAGTATGGGGTAGCAGCTATCTAGCAACTGTAGACCCCAAGACCTCATGACTTTCATGTCTCACAAACATAATCTCCTCCTAAAACAGATAAATACTTGGAAATGTTTGATAATGTGAAAACCCTTGATCTAAAAAGCCCTGCGTGATTAGTGCACTGTGAGCTCAAGGGGAAATTTTAAGTAGTGCAGTTTTCTTATAGGACAATTTATGGAATTCACACTGCAGTTTATTAAGAAATACCTTTTTAGCATTTTTGGAACCTCCCAAATCTAGTTTAACAAAAAGCATGCACAGTCCTTAATTTCATTTCTTCCTTAAGGCTCAGGAAGGACTTTGTAAAGTAATTAATTGGTACTCTTAAGCAGAGATGTAATTTCATACCATAAACATTACAAGCCAGAACTTACATGCCATGCAGCACAGGAAGAACTTGGAGAAGTGTTTTTTTAATTTGCTAAGCCCATGTTCGCAGCTCTATACACTTTCAGAGCTATGGTGTGTTTAAGGCGGGGACAGAAGCAGTATTTAAGTTGTCCAATGCTTGCATAAAGCAGAATTTCTTCCCCCACCTCCCCCCAAGCATAACAAAGGAGTGCATTATTATGCACGTGTGTATCTGAAGAACACAAAATCAGGACTGCACAACTTCTAAGTTTCTAACATGCTACTTTTGGATAGCTTTACATTGTCATCTTTAGCTTCAGTGTGATTTTTGTTCAGTACATTACAGAAATACTAATTCTTCAAATGAATTTCTCTTGACTTCATGTATTTGGTTCATCAGTACCAGTTGTGGTTGGTCTCTACTTTTACATTTTTCACTTTTTAACAATAGTTATTTAATATTCAACAATTTATTACATTATAATTTTCCATATTCTCTATGTTGGTTTTTGTTTTCAAAGGGGAAGTTAGCCTGCTTTTCATATGCTCTATTTCCACATACTTAACAACTAAATAAACCACTTGACAAGGCAAAATAATTTTCCTTAATTGCAAAGTAAAAAAAGCCCTGAAGACATATACAGTAGATAGAGTACTGCATGAAATGCAAATACTCTCTGAATTGCACTCCTGCCTGTCACCAAATGCCAACACCACCTTAAACTACATTGGTAATATCTCTTTTGGTGGATTATTACAGAGGTTCATTAGTCAAAATGCTGGTTTCAGAACCCACTTTAATAGCAGCTAAGTAACTGCAATCTGGCTTACAAATGCTCATTTAAAATCCAGTAAACCAAATCCTACTCTTAGTTACACAAGCAGAGAGGTACTAAAATGACAAAGAGCAGAATATGACAATGCCATTCCTTAAATATTTTTTACAAGGCCATGTAGTGATAGGTCAAGGGGGAATGGCTTTAAACTGAAAGAGGGTAGATTTAGATTAGATATTAGGAAGAAATTCTTCACTATGGGGTTGGTGAGGCACTGGCACAGGTTGCCCAGAGAAGCTGTGGATGCCCCATCCCTGGAAGTGTTCAAGACCAGGCTGGATGGGGCTTTGAGCAACCTGGTCTAGTGTAAGGTGTCCCTGCCCATGGCAGTGGGGTTGGAGCTACATGATCTTAAGGTCCCTTCCAACCCAAACCATTCAATGATTCTATGAAGTGTTAAAATGTAAGAAACATCTTCAGTCAAATCATTTTCATACAAAATATGTTTGTGCCTCTGGCAAAGAATGGAAGAAGAAGGAAAAGTTTGTTTTAGTCGCAAACTAATACTATGCTCTCCTCATAATGTTAGAGAATACGTCACGTAGCAGTTTCCCATACCTCTTACTGTATCACAATTCACATAATGGAACTGTAGTTAGCCAGCACATTCAGAGCTCATGACCAATTTTGTTCATCTTTGCTTTCTATGCAGTGATCAGACCCAGTTAAAACAGCTCCACAACCAGGTCTTGCTTGAACAACAGCAGGTGCATCAGACATCTGCAAGAGAGTTGTCATTTAACTCAGCTTTACTGAATTCTGCTACTTCACTTCATCCACAGTCAACCTCGACTACATACAAGCAAAGCAATGCTTCTGCTTCTCAAGCATACAGCTGTACCCGACCTAAGCAACTCCCACCATCACAAACCACACCGCCTACCAGCTCTTCTTCTAGCTTCTTAGTTACAACATTCAGCAACATCCCTCAAGGAATTCAAAGAACAAATAACAAAGAAAATTTTGCAGGAAATCCTCCACCTGCCCAATCAAGGTCTTCAGGAGGGTTCACAAGCAAAACTGAACAGTCTCTACCAAGCCCTAAAGAATCCATGGTGCCTCCATTAACCCTTTCTACATCTAGTGTAAAACAGTTTCAGCCACAAAGTGTGACTCCTGCTCCTATCTCCCCAACTGGCCGGATTCAGAATCCTGTAGCCTTCCTTAGTGCTGTTCTTCCTTCACTTCCTACTGTGCCATCAACCAACGCTATGGGACTACCCAGAACTACACCAACTACGTAAGTAGCATAAAACACACACACAGAAGCAGGGACAAGAAATATGCATAAAGGAAACTAAGACGTATTTCTGTTCAAGGGTTCAGTGGGGAGTTTACTGAAATGCAAGTCATTCATAAAATCAAAAAACAAGTTATTCATATATTCTGGTCCTTTAATCTAAACTTTAAGTTAAGAAAGAAGGGGCTGGTAACTTCTATAATAAGATACATCAAGGGTAAGATGAATTCAACATAGAGAAATGTGAGTTTATAAACAGATGTATACCAGAATTTGGGGGCTCAGAGATTCATAAGACTGTACTAGTGGGAGAAAAGAGATTTCATAAGTTTGCAGGGTAGGTCACTCTAAGACTATTTGCCTGTATGAGCTATAAAAACATTCTTATCTACTGTAAGCAACAAGAAAAGTTGTAAAAGGTACCTCATAATCTAAGTTATTTTTTAGTCCAGGTAAATCTAAGAAATAACCTATGTAAAGGTATTTGTCTGGTTGCAATACTTCCTATATTTAAAGTCCACCAGAAAATCTCAGGAGAGTTAATTATTTTCACATAAATATTTTAATTGATAGTCAGCATGATTTCTGTGACAAAATGGCTACCACCACACAAGCAAATAAGGATGACGATGTACTGGAAAGGTTGTGACTTTAAGAGTTCCTTCTTTACTAGTGGAGTTGAAATTATCATCCCTTTTGTGGACCATGTAAACCATGAGTTAGCACAGCTAGCATGAGTAGATTGATACAACTTTTACCCATAGAACTCCAAATTCTGCACAACATAAGGAATGTTTCCCCCTTTTACCAATGGTATACTTCAAGGTAGTGGCAGCCATCAGAAAGTCACAATCTCCTAACTATCCTCCTGATACTACATCAACTGATCTCTAATTAGAAAAAGTGTTCCTGTGTACATAACGTTCACCACTCCTTGTGCCAAGAAACCCTGTCTTCAAGCCACTATTGCACTCCTACTCATGGACTTCCTAGTTGCCCAGCACAGCCACATAATCGCCATCACCCTGTAGCACATGCCTGGAGACCTTCGTGGCCCTGGCAACATGGGCAGGCATATGTAACAAAGTTACAATGTACATAGTGAAGGTTTTAACTATAGTCAACTCAAGCCCTGGGCCTGCTTTCACAATATTGCAAGAGCAAGCAGAAGCCAACTGCAACTGCTTATCCAGTCCCCTACCTCCCCTTCAGAGCTGGCGCTCAAATGCTCAAGCACTATTCTCTTTGCATTAATGACATTTAACCCTTGCAAAGTGTTTTACGTTCTCTAACTGCTGTACAGGCATTACCAAATGCATCCTTACAGTATGCAGAGTAGTTAAATACTGTTTTCTTTATTTCACCTTTCCTGGGTCCCAGCCCAGAGATGAATTCCCACATAACTAGAGTTTATCGTGCTGAGATTCAAATTTAGATCTCTACATGGGAGAGAGTCAAAGTGAGGGCACAAAAGATGAGGCAGGAACCTGAACAGTATTTGTGCTAATCTGTGAATATCTATTGAAGTTTCAGTTTCCTTTTTTGGCATTATCAAGTACAATGATTCTGGTTACAAAAGCAGTGAGATCACGATGTCTGCAGAACAACAAAAGTAAGAATATCTTGCACAGCAATCATCAGTTATGCCCTTTACCTAGACCCCCTGTTACTAAGATCCCAACTCCTGGTAAACTACTAGAATGTTGCACACTACTAATGTGCTGCTGCTGCACTTCAGCAGTGCACTCTCTCTCTCCTGACAGTCTTATTTAAGAATTCAACTATTTTCAAACCTTACTAAACAGACTACATCTATAAAATAAAATAAAAATAAAAAGAACTGTTGATGTTAGGTGCCATAAAAGGGTGAGAGAAATAAAAGAAGTAAAAGTTCATGGGAAGAGAAAATGATCAATGAAGGTGATAAAGATCAATGAGAAATTGTATTAAATTTATAATTATTGCCTGATTCAGTAAAATGTACAAATTGTACACCTAAGGTAACACCCATACACATTTCTTTAGCATTAATTGTGACATCATTATTCCAGGATAAATATAAATGGAATTTAGATGCTTATAATAGTACTACAATGCTTGTTATCTTTCAGATGTGTGCCCTTAATTCCTACTGGCATGGGAATAGGATGCACCTTTAAAATAGTACAAAAAAAATAGAATTACATATTGTGCTTTGGCTTCTACATAAATAATAACACGTTCCTCCAGACAACTGAAGTGTAACATTTTATATCACACAGGTGACAAAAAAATATATATACTGGTTGCTGCATGTTAGTATCAGAATTTTCTTTTAATAGCCCGACCCAGGGATTAATAAAGAAAAATCTGAAGCCCCTGCCGTTAGCAACAGATGATTCTATTCGGGAAAGTAAAGCTGCACTTGTGAAGGACCTGGAAAGAAAACTGCATTTCAGAGAGGATTTCAATCAACAAAGTAGTCAGCAGGTAAGAAAAATGAGTGTTATTAAAACAAATTTCACTCATGAACAAGACATGTATTGTGGAAGAAAAGGTGTTTGTGCAGTTTGAGCTGCTACGGTACTTTGCAGAGTGAGCTTTTTTGGTAAGTACTGGTTTGGAATAGCAAACTGGAGCTTTAAATAGGAAGTATGACGGGTTGCAGCTGTAGAGGGTTTACTTTGTGACTAACATTTCTATTTTTCTGACCATCTCTATTAGACACCAGTAGGAATGTAAAACTTCTTTCTTTTCATGGAAGCTTCTGTACATTGGATTTCATTTTTTCACTTCACAAGTTGCTCAACTCATTGCACACATACACATCCACATATTGTATATTTTTAACACACATTAAGGAGTAATCAAACTGTTTAAGAAAAGGTTTCTGGTTTTACTTTGGTTGAACTAAAATGCAGTATTCAATTTTCAGCATTAAACCTATTTTTCCAAATCTCCCAAATTACATGTATTGACAGGGACTTGTTAGGAACCTAACAAAGTTTTTGGTAGCTGTTACTGGCATATACCAAACTTTAGGCATTAGTAATGTTTAGCAAAATATGAAGCCTTTTCCAGAGTTCAAGGAACTAAATATCAGTTCATTCTTAACTGGAATCAAAGAATTCACCAGTTCTGGTCAGTGTCTATGAAATTAAAGAGGAAATAAAGAAAGAAATTATGTTTTGAGGTTGAAATCACTGTAAATCAGGTTCAAACACCTTCAT
This sequence comes from Strigops habroptila, assembly GCF_004027225.2. Taxonomy (NCBI): domain Eukaryota; kingdom Metazoa; phylum Chordata; class Aves; order Psittaciformes; family Psittacidae; genus Strigops; species Strigops habroptila. The sequence continues at coordinate 36,654,454 of NC_044281.2, forward strand.
ATAACAGTAGGACACACCAAGGATGGCTAGATAGCCGTTCTGTCTGTACGTGATTATGCTACTCCCACCTTGGCCACAGAGCCCTCCCTAGCTGTCCCGCCAGCTCAGGCTTAATGCAGCAAATAATGGTTTACCCTGATCTGTCGCCGACAAGGGAAGTTTTCACAATGTCTGTTAGCCCTTTTGACAGAGAACATGCAAAGATAAGCAAAAAGCCATGGAGTCTCTGGAGCAAATTACCCTCTGTGGACAACTGCAGTGTAATCCCTGGTTTTTTTAATTTTGCCGTTGACCTTTCTTTCTGACAGATCACGCTGCCAAAGCACTTTGAGTAAAACAACTGGCAAGTGGTATGTTTTGCAGATGAATCACAAGTGTTACAATTTGTACTTGCGATGGTAATAAGACAAATTATTTAGAGAGCTACTGTGAAATACCAATCAGTCTTTTGACTTAACTGCATGATAACCCCTTTAGAAACAATGACCGCTACTAGTGTCAAAGTTATCTGCTGACAGCAAAAGTTATTTATACACTTATTTGCTATTCTCTATGAGACCAAATGAAAATCTTGATTCCTAAATCCCCCAAACACTAAAAAACTTCAAAGCTGGCAATTCTCTAATTGTTATAGTAATTAGAATGCCGATGATAATGAACTGGCAAAAAATTTTAGGATTGCTCAATAAAAGTTCCCTCATTTTCCCCACAGTTCCCACCTTTAAACACTTCTGATTTTATTCTTCCACATCCAAGAAGACCACTGCCCAGACTAACTGAAGAAAATTCAAGTCTGAGTTTTCTCCTCAGTGAAAGCAGTGATTATTTAAAGAGATGAGAGAATGCATAGTATTTTCCAAAATTCCTACTGCTTTGCTGTTTTTAGAACAATCAATATCATGAGAATAATATGTTAGAATGCTCGATTCACACCCATTGATTTTGTCCTGTTTTTTCCTCTTGTAGTTAACACAGAATTAAAAAGGATACATTTTCATCCTATATATAGCACATCTGCATTAAATTGGTTATTATAATGGTAGGGAGGGGCTCCTTATTCACTTTCTCATAAATATGAACGTAATTCTCCTCTGTGTGAGAGATCACTGCATAATGAATGGAGTACAGCACCCAATAAGAATCTCGAAGTGTTGTCTTCCTTGTGCTTTCTGCATGCTATTTTAAAAATTTCTTCTCATAAAATGTGTCCTATAGAGTATTTTTATTTAGAGAATGGTATTGTAACCCCATATTTCAATAGTAGCATTTGGTCTCATTTAAAATACCTGCAGAACGTCTACAGATCATCCAGAATGAAAGCTGCAGATGACAAGTCTGTGCTTTAAAGTACTGGTATTGTCTTATATTACTATAGAAAGTGCAGTAATGAACATGAGTGATTTACATCCTGGTGGTCTATTTATTATCCATCATTGACTTCCATATGAAAAATGTTTAGCTTACAAGTCAAGATTTTCCTAAGTGTCAGCATTATGCGCTCAGCATGATATCTAATATTCCAGATGTACTCCTTCTGTTTCATCCAGTATATCATTCATCACCAACAATAAAGAAATACAGAATCAGAACATAGCTGGTAATTTTGCTGATGTTGCACAAGAGAGAACAGATTAGTCTCTGGTCTTCTACAGCTATGACAATCACACAGTGCTGACAGAAATACAAATATGATTTTGCTAAGATTCTAGCTGCAACTTTGATCAAGTACATGCAATAACAAGCTGTCATTTTTACCAGAAGAAAACCCACACCAGACCTGTCATTTATGCAGATGGTAGTATGCTATATTGCCAGGTGAAATTTCGTCACAATTAGGAGTGTTGAAAAAAACGTGGTTCAGTGAAATCAAACATCTTCAGTCAGATTTGCTCAGTTCTTTCAAATGGAAGATACACCAAATGAGGATTAGCTTTATGCAATTGCAGAAGGAGGTTAGGACAAATCCCAGGATACAGGAGACTTAAGTTTCTTCCTCGGCCTGAAGACAGTCAGTTCATAACTCTTAACTTCCATAAGGACAGCATAGCTCCTTGCCAGTGAGTACGTGTACTGTTGGTGCTATGCCAGGTTGCACAAATAATTAAGCATTCTTAATTAGCAGGATAAAAATCTGGAAATTACACCTTTCAGAACAGCTCCCCTAACAGGAGACCTGAGCCTTTCTCTCACCTTCTTCAGCCTCATAAATAAAACTTAAGATTTTCAGGCAGCGTGGAACAGGCCCTCCTTTAGCAGGACATATCAGAGAGCATTTCAGCTTAATGGTTAGGATTGTTTGAGGAAGCTGCTAGAATCCTTTCTTCCAGTTTGGGTTGGAGGAAAGAAACAGAGACAGACTGAGACAGAGAAAGAAAAAGATAATCACTTTCCTGCCTAGGAACGAGGACAAACACCTGGATTCTTGTCCTTGCTGTAGTGGATGTTTCAGTATATCTGCAAAGTGAAACTCCAGTCCCATAATGTTTTATTAGCATAGAGCTCAGAGCTTCCTCTTGGAGACTAAGGTTAAAATCCTGTAAGATAAAGCACCCAAGTCTCATAAATTCAGTGAGTGTCTGGGCTACTGCACCATTTGATGAAAGAAGAGTACAGCCAGTGTTACTTGCTCTTCCCAAAATCTGTCAGTTTTGTCCATTGGGCTTTTTATCTTCCTTACAGGTAAAATATCTTGGTAATGTTTAGTTAGAATATGTAATGTAGAAATAAAAAGATGTGTGGGGAGAAAAGGGCAGACAGAGAATTTGGGGGGATTTTGGCAAATGGAAAAAAATATAAATGTGCAATGCAAACTGATTCTTTTACCCTGGCATTTGAAAATATTTACAGGCTTCAGCAACGAGACTATAAATAGAGGAAATTCAGCTTTACGAGCAAACCTTATAAATTAATTATATTACCTCCTCAAAACTTTGCTATGCAAATAATATAAAATAGAAAAATGAGATAATTAAGCCTCAAAATCCTGTACAGTAATAAAGAAAAGGAATTAACTGTGCAATAATAAAGGAAAGGAGAGTTAAGTACCTGGGCCTGGCTTATACCTTTTGGTTATAATAACTACAGACTATGCTCACATATCTGTGTCATTTACTACGAAGAATATAATGTGGCAATGCTGGTCAGTTGTGTCCTATGTAAGACCCAGACAGCAGCATGGTCACTGCCTTATTTTAGGACAAAGAGTAAATCTACAACTGTTTAGAAAATTATGCACAGCCCTTACATGAATATTCTTTATTTTTGCTAGGGAATGTTTCGGAAGAAATTTCAAAGCAGAAGAGATGCAGGGTTTGTCTAAAAGCTTTTAGATCATTAAAAACCACAGCCTGTAAAGTCATATGCAGAACCCAACTCATCACACAGGCCACTAACACTGTAACACTGATCAGACAGAACCACCTCCTCTCAATTCCCATACTAAGCAGTCAGCCTCAGAAAGGTCCCAAGACTCACCAAGAACTCTATTCCCCAGAGCACAAGAATTACACTTAGTTCGATCATTCCAAAAATCTTGCTCAAAACCAAGCTTCACATCATCTTTCAAAGGTCAGGAAATGTACGCAATTTTGGACTAAGGATGGGAATTAAATCACAAGGAGTCCTCACGGAAGCTTGTTTCCTCTGTACGAGAAGTGAGAAGAGATTTTAGAACCTGACCAAGACAAACTACCAGATCTTGATATTAATAGGTATGAACTCCCAATAATTATGGGAATGAACAGGTGAATAACCACTTGCAGCTGTCTTCTCAAGACCTAAATCTAATCAGCAACAAAGTACAGACAGGTTTTCCTGGTAAGGGTCCTGGCTTGCTGAACTCATCACCTAGGAAAGGGAACCTGAGCTCCTCATGCTTTCACGCACACTCCTAAGCCACTCGTGCCAGCTGGTACGTCTGTGGAAGTTTAGAGATGCAAACCTCATTTGCTTGCTTTTCTCCTTTCCTGTTGCTCAACCACAGAGCTGAACTGTATTTAGAATATTGTCTACCCATGTACCAAAGATGACTTGCTAAACTCTTCAAGGCTTTGTGTTTACATAGGGATAGCATGATATTCATGTCTTGTGCCATGTAAGATGGCCCAACATAATTCATCTGCAAGAAATAAATCATTTCAGTGACACGTCTTCATGGGACATAAGTGAAGAAAAGCATGCACATTAGATATATTGTTTTTGACTCCCACTGCTGAAATGGGAGGGGGGAGGGAAAGGAGAGAGAATCCAAACTAAACAGAAGATTTCAGTCAGAGTAGCTGAGATTAGACTTTAAAGCCAAGGAGAGTTAAAGCTTGGAAACAGACATTGAGATGCAATATATGTCAGTTCTTAGATAAACTGTCAACTAGATTTAGAGTGTCTCTGCCAGAAAGCCAATCTAATAAAAGTTACAAAACTGGGATTAAATTGGTAAATCTGTCTGGAGTTGGCAATGAGTGACAAACAGAATTAAGTTTTTTATACAGTACATGAGAATCAACATTCAAATAAAGTTCCTCTAGCCATTTTATTTGTGGTAATTTCCATGGGTTACTATGCTAATGTCAGATTATTTTGACACTAACTGTTAGCATGCTAAAGTCAACAGCAAGATAGGTTTTAACCTCAACAGACCCAGGATTTTAGAATTCATATTCACACCCAAAGGTGCTAAGAAACTTACAGGAATTACTACAATCTACGCAATTCCCATTTTTTTCCAAAAAGGTTACAGGTAGCAGAATGGCCCAGGAGCTCGATTACTTGACTCAAGATCTAGCTTTTTTTTTTTTTTTTCCTAGTTGTATAGCTCTGTGATAAAGCAATACAACTCCTTGCTCTATTACAGGCTTTCTGTTACCTTACCAAGTCTTACGCATAGCTTCCTGAGGCTTCAGTTTCTTATACATAAAATGCAGGTAATAGCCCTGCCTTGAAGGGTGCCTTGCTGTTAGGTGCTCAAAAAATTATGGTGATGGGGTGAAATACATCAGTCACACAGAGAAAATGATGTGAATCTGTACCTTCGAAATGACTTGCATTGAGAGAAGATTTTGTTTGCCATACTGGACAAATTATAACCATCCAGCAGCACCCTACAACAATATTGCCAAGGCACTGCAAAGGCTCGCCAGAAGAGAAGTTGCATTTCACTTCTCCATGTGTCCCAAATTTCCACATTTCCACTACAACTTGTTTGACCTCCGTGTCCCCCCTCCCCTTTTTGGGTTAACTTTCTTCTATCTCACTCCTGCTGAACATGTCACTGTGGGATCAGATGACCACCAGTAATGGCAGGAGGGACATGTGGGAGCATATGAAGAGGGAGTATGAGCAGGGAGCGAAGCAGGGGAATACTGCTGCTAGCAACTAAAGCTGGCAGCTAACTGTAGTAAAGTGTAGCTGGCAGCTACACTGCAAATCATACTGAATACGCTACATGTCTCTGTGGCAATAATGTTGCACACCCCGCTTACAAGGCGCTACTAATGTCTAGAGAAAAGCAGTACACAACTGCTTGAGACATATTCACCAATGCATTTCCTGGCTTTTCTCTGGCCAGTTTTAAGTCTTCTGCCCTTCTAACTACACCCTGACAATATTAATGCAACCACCACTGCCTTTCACTAATGCTTGTATATGAACTATCCAAATTTCAAAAGTTACAGTCTACTCAGCGTATGTAGATATAATTATACATAATTATAATATATATATTATGTATATTCTAATTTGTGCAGAACATTTACACCTCTAGATAGGAGTGTGAATTTTACAGTTTTCTAGATGGTAGACAACACAATTTTAAATATCTGGCTACTATATTAAATAAGTGTGTGAATTCCTATCTGTAAAAATTTTGTGTTGCAGGAAAGTTGCCAAAAAGCAGTTAGCACCCTACGTTTTTGACCCAGCAACAGAGCTTGAACCTTTGTACTCTTTCCCTTAGTCTCCTCAGAATGCTGAACTGCAGCCTAGTTTTAACATTGTACCCTGTGACCAGATGTACTTGTTCTTTGCGTGACACTTTACGAAATACTTGTCTGAACCACAAACACTTTGCCCTACTCCACTTCTGTAATCACGTTCAGAAATAGGTTTATAGCTTATGTGATAAAGACAGTTCTTCAGAAAGCTGTATTAACAACTATTTTCTGTTCTTACTAATCCTGGAAGAAAATCTACAAAACAAGCAAAACCATCCAAGATTATATTCTCTATGCAATGGTGTATTTCCACTTATTTCAGAGATTCCTGTTCTTTATAAGAAGTTTGGTATAACACCTTCAGTCTATGTGTGCTGGTGTTAACATTTTCACAGCAACGTTAACTTAGTCTTGTAATTCTTAAAGCATATATATGCACACTGAACAACACATTTAGAAAGACAAACTCTGAAGTATGGGCATAACACACAGGCAATACTTTGGGGCTGTGGGAACCCTAACTTCAATATTTTCTAATTTAAAATGTATTTTTGAATGTAACGCCTTAAAATAGCCAGTCCAAACACATGCAGTCAGACTGCGCGGCTCCTAGCAGAGCCTCTGATGTTTGTGCGGAAACACAGTGACTCTTGTGTCTTCCTTGGGCAGAGAAGCAGCCACCAGTATTGATTGCCCAGTGTTGATAGTGCAGCAATATGCATTTGTTTTGACAAATTGCTACTTTTATTTTATACCTTTTTCTGTGTATGTACCTACATTCAGAGTCACATGCACTCAAGAAATGTGAGAGAAAACCTGTCCATGATTAACTTCAAAGTGGCCCCATGAAATGCATTGCCTCCACTATCATATTTTCTTCTGCAAGCAGACACATGAAAAGGAAGAACTGCCCATATTCCTTAATGAAGTGACATTTGTAAGAAATTAATATCTTCAGCACATCAGTCAGGAAAAAAATGATACACTGTGTTCACACAAAACTTCTTCAGATCCAAAACAGGCAAGAAACATTAGGTGAATTGCAGTTTGAAAATAATTGCTCTAAGTTTAATTTATGTTAGTTGGTTAGAGAACTTACACCTGTATCTATGGAGTAGAGGAAATAAAAGATATTAATTATCTTTATCAGCATTGTCTGGTTTCATCTATAGGGCATTATGACTACAACAACCCTACACTATTAATATTACATACCATGACTTCTTTAGGACAGCAGTGAATCTGAAAAAAGAAATCATTATGAAAAACTGCTGACTAAACTGAACTATCTATAAACAATACTGGACTCTCGCATTAGCTTGAAGTATTTCATTGCCTTTTAACTCCACTCTGTAGCATTTTGTTGTGGAGTCAACACCTTACTCATTAACAGGATGCCTTCAAAGTGTAATGCTAATGCCTTCCTAGCCCCATTACTTCCCTCTGCTAGAGAACACCGTATGATGAACAGCTCACTTCAGGGACCAAGCAATGATTCCCTCATCTTCGACATACAATTGAGAATGTATTTAAAGTACAATACTGCCTTTATAATTTCTTTATATATTCTTATTATAATTATTATTATATTATTATTAATTATATATATAATTAATTATTATATTATTATATTATATATTATTATATAATATATAATATATATTATAATAATATATTAATAATATAATATATATTAAGATAATATAATAATAATTATAATAATAATATAATTATTATATTATTATATTATATATAAATATATAATTATTATATTGTTATATTATTATATTATTATTAAATTATAATATTATAATTATAATTTCTTATAATGCCTTTATAATTATTCTTGTCATTAGCAATTTTCATTTCCAAAACCTGCTTTTGACACAGTCACCAGAAAACTGAACTAAAGAAAATCTTGATCTAGAGATTAGTTACATCATTCTGAAAAAAGTCATCACATTCACGCTTTGTAGGTCTAATGAAACATGCACATAGCTCAAGAAAGTTCAAGACTCTATACAACTAAGACAGTCCAGTGACAGATTTATGTACTGCCATAAAAAAATGATGTTAATTGTTGGTAAGGTTCACTGGGCAGTAAATAACTGGTCTGCTGATTTACAGATTATGCAGATTGAACAGTTTTGTATGTGAGAGCAGATGCAGGCCCCCTCCTTTTTCTTCCTTTGTTCTTTATTGTGTTATACTAAAATCTAAAAGGTGTTGGCTCTTGCAAAAGCCCTCTTCCATATTTTAGCCTTCTAGACTACCGCTTTCAGATTACTATCTGACTATGAGAAGTCTTAATACTTTTCATCCCTACTCATTTTATTCTGAGCTCAGAGTTGCCCTCTCCAAGTAAAAATTCTTCACAGACTTACTACGACTAGCTTCTGAGATAACCAGTTTGTGACTCACTTCGCCTACTCCATCCATCAGCCCTGTTGCCCTCTAAACACACATAACACTTGAAAAATGGCTTATCTTTGCAAGGGCAATAACAGTGCTCAAAAGTGCTCAAATATGATAAATGTGAAACGTCTGCAAAACAGTGTATTTATAATGATGTTGTCTTATAACCAATATTCAGAAATTACATAATTTTTGAGAGGTTCATAACACAATAAACATGTTTAAACAGGTAGAAATGAGACTTTCAGTACCATTGAAAGTCTTGCTTTCAACGTCGGCTATACTTGCGATGTTGCTCTGACCTTTATTCATGTGCCAAATTGTTAGATGAGGGAAAGGGAAGGAGGGAAATAGATAAGCCTTACCTTAATCCTAATTAGCCTCCACGTTTCCAAAGGCCACGCAGCATGTGAAATCCCTCAAAACAATTTCATTCTTATAAGAATTACATATAGCATCTTCAGGTCCTATTGGAAAATACAAAGTAATCCTTTCTCAGTAGGTCAATTTTTTGCCACAGATTCTGCTCTCTGCTGCTAAGAACTACTTAAAACAACATGAAGGAAACTATTGAAAGCTCTCAAAAGGAGTAGAAAGAAACCAAAACTTCAAATATGTTCTTCAGTACATTGCTTGCAACAAAGTATTTAGGTTTGAATTCCTTAATTTATGGGAGACTCCAGAAACAAAGTATGACTGCAGTACATTTTGATGACATGGCTGCTTCTTAGAACTTAGTAGTAACTCCCTGATTTTTACTTGATTCTTCCTTCCTAAAAATACACAGGCCTTTTTCTCAGTATCAAAGGTAGAAAACTGATTGCTTAACTTTCCCTTGGAACACTATAACCAGCTCTCACCATCTAAATTAAAAAATAATAGCTTCGGTTGATCAGATATCCGAGAATCTCAAGTTTTACACTGGCTTAACTGAGATTAGAATTTGATCTATTAAAGTGATTTGTTGAGACACGCTGTGTGAAAGAAAAAAACTCGACAAGATGAAACTTTATAAGGCTGTTTGCAGATCACCAGCTGTTGGCCAGCCCACAGAGCAAAGAAAGCCAGCTAACAAAGTGGATGGTACCACCTAGTGGCTGGCTCCTACCATTTGGCACATTTATTGCACACTTCTACAGGCCTGCAAGCTCAAAAACTCCTGCTTGGCAAAGCTGTACTTGCAGCGGTAATTTGAAGAAAGTATCGGAGAGCAGACTGTCCCTGTCAGAGTGGAGGGAGAGCATTAAAGGTAAGGAAGGTATCTTGAAGGGGAGACTGAGTGATCTAAGCTCCCTGTAAAGATTCCTCTTAGCTTGCAGTTATCGGCACTGCTCCAAAGCTGTGTAGAAGGAACAGCCCTTGCAGCATCAGAGAAGGGAGAAGTGGAAGGAGGACTCAGTTTCCAGTAAAGGGACTTCATTCATCAAAGTCCTTTCCTCCCTACTCAGCTGTCTGCCTTTTCCCACCACAGCTAGACCTTACTAGAGCTGACCTTACAGCAACACCCCCCAAAAACATTTTAGATTAAGAGACCGATACTCAACATCTACCCTTACAGTACCAAAATCAGGTATTACCAGGGTATTTATTTCACCATGGCAATTTCTACCTTTTTTACTTTGTGGCTGCCATGTTTTCCTCCTCTTGCCCCCAAGTCTTACAGATCCCTTTCTCCTCAAAACTCACCTATAACCACTCAACCTTTTGCTACTTCTGTCTCCCTGGTCTCCTGAAGAAATCAGAAGATTTTGTCAGCGAAAATTTTGTGCTGCCTCTCCATCTTTGCTCCTTACTATTTGGAAACTACTGGTCAAGAGCATAATCAGCAGTATGATGAAAGGGCTAAATGATCAGAGATGTAAGTCCCAGTGATTTGGGATCTCTGCTGGTTCTCTTTCTGTAACATTTCAAACAAGATGCTTTTTCTGAAACTTAGGGCTTTTTTCTGCAAGTGGAATATATGTAAGGATAGGCTACACCCTTATATACTGTTCACCAGTTTGTAAAATTCTATTTACAAAATTAGAATTATGAGAATTGGACTTTTGGCTCAAGTATTTATCTTCCAAGCCACAGATCATTTCCTTCCTATAATAAAGCAACAAAACCCTCCAATAGAAGCAGGAATGCAAGCTCTGGACTTGCAAACTGCATAAATCCAGGTCTGAGCAAACTGATTTGGTTACTGCTACAGGTCTACATACGGTAATGCAAGCTTCCCTGCAAGACAGTTTATTATCATTTAAGCAAGACATTCTTGCAGCTGTCTGTATCAGTGTAGCTAGGCAGCGTCTGCTACCAGAGAAGTCCATTCGGGTGTATCTGTAGTGCTCCACCATGCCCAGGATAAACGTTGCTTTGGTGTCAAAAACTGAAGCTGGCTGTTGGTCTGAAGCTTCACATGCCACAGCAAGGAACATTTGGCCAAATGCCTCTTGGTCTCGACAAGAGACATCCTCATGCAAAACAGCCAAGTAGACAGGTTTCCAATTGACTTCACGGGATTAGGAGGAGGGTCATAACCACATCAAACTATCTGGAAATGGTCATTTATGGTAGGAAAAGACTGAGTTTCTTCCATCATCTGTTTAATCTTCTAAGGATTTAAATGTGGTATGTTTTGCTTTCTCAGTTACACCAGCTAGAAATCTGGTCAAGTTTTAACCTGAAGGCAAATTACCTGAAAATATTTCACTTTCTTCCTAACTTTCTCTTTTAGTAGGCATAGTTTTCCTTATTTAATTCTGAATTGAAATATATAGCAGTTTTCATTTCTATAATTAGCAGATGACTAATATTTGAATATTAAATCCTCAAAAATTTGGTATATCTTAATGATCTTTTCTGATCAACAGTGTGCAAGAGTATATTTTTTTCATAGGGAGGTGGAGCAACTACATGATTGATTTTTTACCTGCCTTTGAAAAACCTCAGTTTCATTAGTTACATTCAGCAAACTTAAGAGGCAATGAGAATCTGAGTCAGCACACCAAATTCAGACTGTTCCAATATGTCCCGGTTTATGTAGCCTTTTTTATTTTCACTAATTTTAAAATCAGTCTAAAAGGGCAAATGACTACAAATACCACAAAACATGACTCGTCTTGTTCAGAACCGTGCCTCTCTCACTCTACAGGAATACAGGATTTCAAGCTTTGAGCAGAGGCTGATGAACGAAATAGAATTTCGCCTTGAACGTACCCCTGTGGATGAATCAGACGATGAAGTCCAACACGAGGAAATCCCTACAGGCAAATACATAGCACCAATATTTGATAAGAGACTTAAGCACTTTCGGGTAATGGAAGGATCTCCGATTACATTCACTTGCAAAATAGTTGGAATACCTGTTCCCAAGGTAGGTCATTCTCACTGTTAGCGGTAAAAGAGTAAAAATGCTATTTTCTGTACATCCTTCTGGAAAGCCTCATTCCTAAGAACACGGCTCTTTGGAGAGAGCTCTAAAACAAATAATACATTATTTATTTCTATTTTAGAAAGTGGTGACTTTCTAAAATAAAAATATCTGCTCCTGAGCATGTATCAGGCCTTGATGTAATGTATGGACTGCCTCACAACTACCTGACTACAGGTAGCAAGTGCTGAGTCACTGGGGGAGTTTCTGATCGCTACAGGTATACTGGTTCAAGGACGGCAAGCAGATTTCAAAGAAAAACACGCATTTCAAAATGAACAGGGAAGAAGATGGAACATGTTCTTTACATATTGAAGCTTCCACTAACGACGATGATGGCAACTACACAATTATGGCTGCAAACCCACAAGTAAGGTGTTTTAATTTCCACTACAAAAATTCTTGTTTCATCTTTTTCTAATATATGTTAAAAGGAACAGAGATTGGGCCACCTAGTCTGACGTGGAGTGGTGACTATCAAAAATCAAATTGCTTCAGAGGATAAGAGAGGAAACCATGTAATGAAGAATGATGAAACTACTGTCCTATTCTTATACATCCCAGTCACAATCATTAAGGACATACTTTCACAATAGTAACTCCTGTCCTATCTTCTGACCCCACCACCCGTGCTGCTGATAGATACCTTTTGAGATGTGGTGAGAAGGCAGACATATATTGGGCAGAAGGAATAGAGCAAGAGGAAACAAAGTTACGTCAAATTTGGAAGTGTTACCAGACACAATTATTCTATACTTAGGATGCAAAAATGTGGATCTGCAAATGGTCTCATACTCTAATACCATTCTCCTTCACTCTGTGCTAGCTTAGTTGTTTATTTAGCAGTACACTCAAGTAGATCAGTCAACTTTTTCCAGTTCAAATTTTTTCCTTTTTTGTTGAATTATATTTCAGCCCAACTACTTTAGAGTTTCTGTGTGACTGCACAAACATGTATGCTAGCTCTTGTGGAGAGACAGTGGCAGGAATGAACAAGCAGGGACAGACAGACACTGCTCAAGTTGGTTTACATAGCACTGCTGCTAAATACGCTGCCATAGCCTTGAAAAGGCTGAGAAATACACTGCTCTAGACACACAAAAAAACCCCTACCCCACTTGCACTCCACCACATGCTAATAGCATTTGCTTTGAAAAGGTAATATTTATACTATAATTCAGCTACTTTATAAAATAAATCCTATTGCATTGTAAATGATAAATATTTATACGTTACATAAAATGAGCTATTAACAAACTATTAATTCTGTTTCCATTGTAATTTGTAGGGGAGAATCAGTTGTTCAGGCCACCTGATGGTTCAGAGTATTCCTGTTCAGGGCCGAATATCAACAGCTCAGCCTCACAGGTAAAAAAAAAAAAGACAAGTCCTTCAGACCCTCTTTATGCTTCTTACTGAAGGTGTTCAAAATAACTAGCTACTGTACTTCAATGCACTCTGTACTTCAGTTCTGAACGATAAAATGGAAGTAACAGTGAACCAAAAGGACACTTCTAGAACATAGTATTTTTGAAGGTCATCTTCAAATACAGGGAAGTTTAAGTGTAAAGTATTATTTTATTTACCTGTTGCAGTAGAGTTAAAGGCAAGGGATGGATTAGCAAGATGAAATTCAGCCAAAAGAAGGCAAAAGGAAGTGAAGGATAGCCTGGTAATCCAATGATACTACATGATATAGTTACTTTGGTAATCTTTCTAAGTGGAAAATACGCAAGTATTAAATTTCAATCAGTCCATTTCTTTCTACCGTTTTATTTAACTCTATCTGTTCATCCTTTTCAACAATTTCTTCCTTTTTTTAAGCATTAGGAGAAAAACTTTGCCTTCCAAACATATACATGCAATTTTTGTGTTGCAGAACACGATCCCGGGTGCCAGAAGGAGACAAGGAGGCAGTTCCAGAACGCTTTTTCAGGCCATACTTTCTACAGGCTCCAGGTGACATGGTAGCACATGAAGGGCGACTTTGTAGGCTGGATTGTAAGGTATTAACTACTTCCTCTGTTCATTCTTACTTCCTTTGCCTCTGTACATGTATTGCTAGGTGTTTTCATGTTTTTTATTGCATGAGTGAATACCTCCTGTTAAAGTTTTAACGCTTCATTTAAAAAAAATTATTTCTTATTGCCATTGTATCTGAGCTGATTCAGGGCATTTCTCTTCAACACATTCTATATGGAATGAAGAATACAGAAAACACAACCCCAGAAATAGAAGTCTTACTTACAAGGTTGTTCAAATTACTAGATATGTGCACTGTGTTCCTTACCAGTCTGAACTCTGCTCCGCTATCAGATTCTTGAACACAACCCAGAATAGCACAAAACCATGAGAAAGAGAGGATTCAGCATGTTGCATTCTGTTCAAACAAATGTTCCCATTGGATTGGACTGAATTACTGAAGGTTAATACTCCCTGAAAAGAGGGAACAGAGGCCAGTTCATTTTATGCTTCCCTGGTATGCACAGACGCAGAAACATCCCCATTTACAGATTCAAATCCTGACATGAGAGAGTTGTCAGAGGCTAGAGTACACGCAGGAAATATCCTGTTGTTGAACAGCTTTAAGAAAGTCATCTGTTCCAACATATTTTAGTAGTCCTTCTATGTCCCAGTAGTGCAGCAAAGGTGGTACTGCTGACACTGACCTCTTCCATACTCCAGAATGTCTCTTACCTTGAAGAGGGTAGAAGCTCTGAAGCACAAGTTAATGTCCTGAAGACGAACAGGATTCATTACTAATTTACGATGAAAACCTTACTAGGCAGCATGCCAAAGAATTTTGTTATTCTTAGCTCTGCTATCCTGGCAGAGCTTACGAAGCCTTTAAAGCATGTCTGGTATTGCACAAACCTAGAAGACAGCAGTCCTCGTTCAGGCAAGTTCCACTTCCGTCTTTCTCTGGTTTGTAGAATATTGTTTGGAAAGCAGTATTTCAGACATGAATAAGTACTTCTATCTATTGGAAAGATCTTTAAGACTGTAATACAGCCTAATAAACTTTTTAAGAGATATTTAATCTACAGTGTTCTAAAGCACATAAGTTTAGCAGCTACAAAGACCTATATCATTCTTCATCAAATTTATGAAACACAAAGTAATTTGTACAAAACACTTCATCTCTATAAACTCTGCAGTGGTTTAGATCCAGGGTTTTGATTTATACTCAGCATTACAAAAAACCCAGAAAACTAGCAGATTACTAGGAGTCTTTTGTGACGCTGATATATAACCAAGTATCTTCCTTCTTTACTAAGAAAAAGGTAGGCATTTCATGTATTTTTTGCTTGTTTGTTTTCTGGATTTCTCCCTTTTGGAACTAACCACCAGAGAACAGAAGCTGAGAAATAAAAAAAACCAAACAAACCCTAATCTTTCTGTTCTAAACTTTGACATCATTCAGTTAGTATCTGAAAGAAAAAAAGGCTTACCTATTAATTTACTAAAATCTATTTGTCAGTTTGACATTTGTCTCTGTCTGTTACACTGTCTGTTAGGTGAGTGGATTACCAGCTCCAGACCTGACGTGGCTTCTGAACGGCAAACCTGTGCTACCAGACGGCACCCATAAGATGCTGGTCAGAGAGACTGGAGTCCACTCTCTTCTTATTGATCCTCTCTCACAAAATGATGCTGGAACTTATACTTGCCTTGCCACTAATAAAACAGGACAAAATTCATTTAGTCTGGAGCTCACTGTTGTAGGTAAGAATCATCGAAAAACTAGTCATGATGATGAAGTTATTTGTAGATATTTCTTCAAAAGTACCTTGCTTAAGTTTCCCTATAGACAAGTATAAATACATAGTTAATCCACTGAGGTTAGGAAAGTTCAAGAGCTATAAAACTCATCTGATGGAAGGAAACAGACCTGCTGCTCAGTCGATTGGTGCACTCCTGTTATTAACAGAGGGCTGTAAGAATTCTGTCTCGTCATCACTTTACCTCTCCTCTTGGCAAAATGACAAAATTCTCCCCAGAAAGTGCATAGGGTTTGAATTCATAATATATGTTGAGGTCTCCTAGATTTCAGTCCCAGTTTTATTAGTTTAAAAATGTTTTTAAATAGGAAAACACAAATCTGAATACTATTCTTTAGTAAAGCCTTAAAAGATGTGAGATATTGGAATTCATATATCTGACATTAGTTTCCTGCAATGGTAGTACATTTAGACCCATACAACCATGCTTTTATGAACATCAGTTCTGCCTATTAATTTCTTTATGTTCCCGATGTGAGATATTGAAATTCATATATCAGACATTAGTTTCCTGCAATGGTAGTACGTTTAGACCCATACAACCATTCTTTTATGAACATCAGTTCTGCCTATTATTTTCTTTACGTATGTTCCCTTACAGAGGCTATGTCATGGCATTTCCTTTTCCTTCCAATATCCCATTGAAAATTCACAACCTAGTTTGATATCACAAGAATAATTTTTGGTCATGTTCTTCTATACTGTTCAAAGTGAAACAAACAATAAAATATCTGTTGTTCACTGATTCTTTTCACTTTTCCAGCAAAGGAAGTGAAAAAAGCCCCCATGTTTTTGGAGAAGCTTCAGAACTGTGGTATTCCTGAAGGGTACCCCGTCAGATTAGAGTGTAGAGTTGTGGGAATGCCACCCCCCATATTTTACTGGAAGAAGGATAATGAGACCATCCCATCAAACAGAGAGAGGATGAGGTACTGTACCATCATACCCATGCTTGGAGTTTCTTGTGTCTGGACCAATTGTTTCCTTGAAAACCTGTGTGATAAGTACAGGTGGTGGTATTCTTAAAACAACTTCTTTTCA
Organism: Strigops habroptila; assembly: GCF_004027225.2. Taxonomy (NCBI): domain Eukaryota; kingdom Metazoa; phylum Chordata; class Aves; order Psittaciformes; family Psittacidae; genus Strigops; species Strigops habroptila. The sequence continues at coordinate 36,671,034 of NC_044281.2, forward strand.
CCCACATGAAGTTTTAAAAAGCTGGCTTCACTGTGAGGTGAACAATAGCTACTTTCTTGGTTGAGAATAAAGGCATGGAGCATAATATGCCACTGATTTGGAGAGTGGTGATAGACTTTTCGGACCATAGGCCTGATACAGCATATGCAGCTTCTTATTAAAGATACTATGATATGGTATTTTAAGGCATTTTAGCAACTTACTCTTTCTCTCAACTATTTTTTCCTCAGTTTAGTTCTAACTATGAATGAATTCAAACTCAGAACAGTTAGAACATGGTTGTGAATGCCCCGGAGAATGGAATAATAAGAGAGTTTAGCATATCAGATACAGAGGCTGATAACAAAGTTTGGTCACAAACATAGGCAAAGACTTTGATCCCTGCTTACAAAATAGAACAATGTTCAGGTTCAGATCTTGCATTCAAATGCATCACTATTTTTTAGGTTTTGCAAAACAAAAGCTGATGAAATAATATGCCTGGCTGTAATTAATGAGAAATTAATTGCTTTCATTTATTTTTTAAAGATTTCTACTTCAATATAAATCTTATTTTTAACATTTTATTTCACTTGGCTTCAACTAATGATTGGATTTTGAGTCACTGGATCTCTGAGATCAGCTTCAAGTAGTACTATATTTTTATACGCACACCCTGCAGGCTTTCTGTAAAGAAAGCTGGCTCTGCAGCAGCACTTGTTATGAATGCACACCTATTGCAAGGTGTGTTTTAAGCTTACTTGAAAATATCTCCGTGGTGTCCCTGTCCCCATTCAGAGATTACTGCCCCTCTCCAAAAAGTCCACCTGACTCTGATCTTCTGTAGCCTGTAGCCTATTCCTCTGCCTCTAAGCATATTACTCAAAGATATATTTCAAATACTGGTACTTTCACAGGGATTATGGTTATACACATGGGAAACTCTGTAGTTAGTGTAAAATGATCAACTGTCCTTAAAAGCCTCATTTCCAGTTGTTTCACATAAGCTTAGAAAACGAGTTTTTGCTTCAGCTTAGCAGAAGACTGTCTGAGGGAAACCTCCCACACCTCACAAAGCCAGGAGCTAACACCAGGTTTGTAACAACTCTGCTATTTCGGCCAGTCATGACCAGACTGCCTGCCCCCAAGGCTTTGAGTGCTTTTACACAGGTCCATGTGAGTGATGAGCAGCATTGTCCTTGTTTGTCCCTAACTTGGCTCACTATCATTTTCCCGCCTAAAGCTGAGAGACCTTTTTTTATCATGGTGTGGACCTGCATGAGCTTTTATATTAGTACACCCCCAGCAAAAGGCATATTATGTAGTGCAGAGAGCAAAGGGTGAATGTTCCCTTTTTCATTAGAGCTACTGGAAGCAGAAAATGCCCTCTTGGCCTGAAATTCTCTGGTTTGTTTTCTCATTCCAGTTCATAAGAAAAGAAAACCTCAAATTTCAGAACTTCCTGCCACTTCAGATATTTCGAAGTACTTATCTCCCAGCTCTTCCTTAATAATGATGGAACCACTTGGGTTGGTAATAAGAACCAACCACAGCCTATAGAGCAGAGGAGCCTTAGTTCTCTGATATACTACCAAACAGTTTTTCCTGGAAATTGCAGCCAGGAAGTCTGAGATCACTGAAGAGCAAAAGAAGAGGAGGGAAAAATGACGCAGGTTTCTTTTAGAGTGTTGGCCAAATAAATCTTTAGGATTTTGCCACTCAGTCATTTTCTCATGGAAAAGGGTGCCATAATAAAGTTTCTGAATGGCTCTTGTTATAGTTGTGAAGAATATCACAACTTTCTAGAAATGTTCTTGGTATTTTGTTATTCTTCTAGCTTCCGAACTAGATAAAAATACAATATGACTTCACAGCAGCTTTGCATAGGTTTACTTCATTGGAGTTCAGTAAGAAATTCCAATATTAAAACATACAGAGTAACAATTTAGCTCACACTGTCACTTGATGGCTTTGCACAACTGGGAAGAGGAAGAACAAATTTCAATTACTCTGGTCATTGGTTGACGCCATATTGAAAACAAATCTACTGACTAAAAATGTCTTGGACTGATACCTCTCTGAGAATAGAAGCTGTGACTTACCTATTTCATAATTAATGTACATATTGTAAAATCTCAAAGTTTATATGTTCTTGAGAAATACTAATTCCAAAACAACTATTTTCCCAGCATGCATCAAGATACAACAGGCTATGTCTGCCTCCTCATTCAACCTGCCAAGAAAGCAGATGCTGGCTGGTATACCTTGTCTGCAAAAAACGAAGCTGGTATTGTCTCTTGTACTGCTAGACTTGACATATACGGTAGGTATTGGCCAGTAAATCAAACAAATCAGAATTTATTTTCTTTGGCTGGTCCCAGTTCTCATCTAGTTCTTAGTCTGTAAATTGCTGGTTTTGATGTGGATTAGAAATTAGTGTCACAGAATGACCACAGATTAATATGGTTAACAGGACATATAATGGTACAGCTAAATGGCCAAATTAGCTCTCCTGCACCAGTTTAAAGGCAGGTAAAAAGAAAAAAAAAAAAACAACCAAAACAACAGAGTAGGCATTTTGCACAATATTTTCTACTTCCATTTTCCACCTTCCAAATTCCCTAGACACTTAAAAATATAATAAACATGTTGAAGTTGCACCTTAGCTCTGTTCCCTTTGGCACATTCCTGTGCTACACCTCTGACCTGAGATGGAACGATAGATTGCACACAAGAAAGTAGACCCCTTCTTCTATGGAGTATGTATGAAGCAAACTATGCCTAATTAATGGAGGCTAGTTTGCATCTAATGTTTGTCTAGGACTCAGGAGGCCCCAGCCCAGTTCAAGAACTACAGTGCATTATTTAATTACTCTTCATCTATGCAAAATGTAATAGTTCAGACAATTTATCTAGAGCCAGAGAGTACTTTGGTCACTTAAACGGCATAATAAAACAGAAAACATATTCCCCAAACTCTTGGATTATAACTATAACCTCAAACAAAAAAACCAAACAAACCAAAACAAAAAAACCCATGTTTTCAACCTTATATTTCTTATTAAAAAAAAAAAAAAAAACAAAACCAAAAACCAAACAACAACAAAAAAAAACAAAACCCCAAACTAAAGAAACCTCAACTATTAGAGATAACCGCAAGTCATCAGAGCATCTCTGTCGGTTTTCTGCCACCTTGTGGTGATATAAACAATAGTAATGTAATGTTCAAGAGAGGGCTAGTGAGAGTCTGATTCAGAAAAGGTCACATAAAATGAAAAATAATTCCTTAGGTATCTAAATGTTGCAAGACATAAATTAAACTTTCATACGAAGAATTCAAGGTACAAACAGGAAAAAGATGGCAAGTATGAAATGCTTCCTGATTCCAACCATATTTTCTAACGGCTCTACAAGCCTTGTACACCCAAAGGAGAGACAGAAATCATTTTTCTTTGTGCTATTCTGAATGGATGGGGTTGGGGGATTGAAAGAGTGGTCTGATATTTACAATTCCATGTGCAAAGAGAAAGTCCAGTAAATAATGAGTGTACTGTTCACACAGAAACAAACTGGGAGCTGCAAGAGAAAAGGAGGCTCTTTTTCAAATATTTCCAGATACACAGGGTCAAAATTCAGCATGGAAAGCTATTTCCTATCAAGGCTTCAGAAGCAGATTGTGGGTCCCATGCACTGTTATTCTTGGAGTTTTTAGCCTGAACTACCCCTTCATTTCAATTGCTTACAGATATGTTTGTCCTGTTTGGGTGCAGACATGGATACGGATAAATACCAGCAATGATAATACCAATTTCCCCTTCTGAAGTGTTTTAAGAATTATAAATATTACATATTATACAGTAGCTAGGTATTCTTACAAAACTATAACTGTATTTGTTCATATGGGAACATGCTGAATGTCACTTTTAAATTACTGAATGTCTTTGGATTGCATTTCTTTCAGTATCTTTCAAAAAGTATAGGAAACTTGTTACTAGTTGTAAGTAGTAGAGGGAAACAAAAATTGTGATCACTTCTTTAAATAAAATGCCTATATTACTACTTTGAAATTAAACTCCACCCAAAAAATAAAAAAATAAAAAATGAGGAAGCAAAGTCCCCGAACGGACAGAGTAGTACAAAACCCAAAATCAAAGCCATGTCCAGTTTGTACATCTCTATTCATGCTATGGTATGGTTTTAGCTATGATTGCAAGAGCTTTGGAGAAGGCTCCAAAGATTAAATGATTGAATATTGGACTTAGTGAAATCCATGTAACCGTTACCACTGAACTGAACAGGGATGAAATTCCATCTGTGGACTTCAATAAAAATATTCAACATATAAACTACATAAATGATAATATTTGAAGGAACAGACCTTAAAACAAGGAGCCACAATGCTGTGCTCTGTCCAAGGATGTTGAAAGCAGCTTTCAGTTGTGTGCACTGATTTCTGTTGTTTCATTGCTAACTTAATGAGAGGTTTATACAGCCTATTCTGTTTCTGTTGCTTCAGCTCAGTGGCATCGTCAAATTCCACAACCAATAAAGCTTCGACCTGGTGGCAGCCGGTATGCAAGCCTTACTGGTCAAGGACTTGACATTTTTTCTGCCTTCCCAGCTACTGAAAGCCCTATGCTGTTTTCATCACCAACCCAAAAGGTGGTGGAGAGTGAAGAACTTTGAAAAACAATTGTTCCAGTTACACCTGCAGAGATACTAGAACTGTTGGGGGGGGAGGGGAAACAAACCGAAACACACAAAAAAAAAAACAAAACCAAAAAAGAGGTACAAGTCAAGATGCTCAAGGTTTACAAGCAACTTGTTTGTAATTAAGTGTACTGCTGCGGCAAATGTTGCAAGTAACATATCATACAAGACTTTTGCGTATTATTTTACTGCAGGATAATTGTGGTATGGAGTGTCGTGCAATAAATTCAGTACTGTGTAGTTTGCTAAGAATTACATAGTAAACATAGTTTTCAGCAGCTAAAAGCCGATACCACTTTTACTGCTTGAATTAAAGCTACTGTACTATAGCAAGCCATGTTAAGGATTGATGATTAGCTGGAGTACTGCCAGTGAAAACATAGACATTACAACAACAATAATCCTGAATGAAGGTAAACAACAAGACTTTGAATGTAATGCTAAAAAACATGCCAGATATAATCACAAAGCACAAGTTACAGGGAAAAGATGTAACTCATTTTTATATATTATTATACCAATAATCTTTGAATTTTTGAACTCAAGACTAGATAAATATAGTGTTTCATGGAGGTGCAGCTGTATACCCTATATATTTATATTTGTGTGTGTGTGTACTCCATGAACTGTGTACTCACGGTGTAAGGATTCATAAAGCAAGGGACCGGGCACATGCGTAGGATGCTAAAATAGGAAACCAAAATTCCTGTTGTCTGAAGCATGTTCTCAGGAGCCCATAGGTGAAACTGTTTTCAAGATGTGCTTCATATTTTTTTCTTTGCAATGTTAATGATTTTCTGCCTTCAAACACAGATGATATCAAATTTGTAACTTTGTGGGTTTTAAATACCGTTTAATACCATTTCAAAAAAATACCTTTTTTCCTGATCTTTAACATGACTAAATTAAAAAGGCATCTGCCATCTAGCTCATTTTTTAACTAACTGAAAAGGAATTATGATCTGATGGAATTTAAATTTTCACCATCATTAAGGAAATGGTCACAAATGTGGTGCCTACTATAAAGAGAAAATTCTGTTAATATACAAAAGTTATGAAGTTAAGCAACAGTTATGTGCAAAGAGCTAAAAACCCTACTGTAACTGATAGTTGTAATAAATAAGGCAAATTATTTAAAGTGCAGCAGAAGGTGTTAAGTGACAACACTTAATGATTGATTTAAACATATTTAGCATCTACACAGTTGTATTAATACCTCTCAGCACTTAGAATCTGTGAGTATCTAAGATTATTTCCTGCACCTTTAAATTACTGCTCTCTTTCTTCTTTGGAGATTGTTTTCAAGCAGTTCTTACTTACTGCTTTCAACATGGCTAGAGAATGCAATGAAGTCCTGATCAAAGTCACAGAGATTACGAGAAAAATTAACAGGTCGTTTCATTTTAGACCTTATTTGGATTTTTTCAAATTAAAAATGTAACTTAAAAAAATTACATATGCAAAGAAAATAATGAGGTGTTCTATTTAGAGCAAAGGGATACTGGATATAGCCAGAGACTGACAAAGAGTTAGCCTTTCACTGGGTTTCCTACAAATACAGTTTACCTTGTTTCTAACTGTTGGTTCCCTAGGGGTTTAGAGGAAGTTAATTTGTTCCACTTCCCACCTGAGTGAAGACCATAAAACAAAACCATCATTACAACATTCATGCTTTTGTTACAAATCTCAGGTGGGTCACCCCAGACCAAACAGACCAGGAAACTTAAATCCATTCTTATCCTGGGAGACAAAACAATGTGCAAATATTTCAGCGGGAAAACAGAAATACCAGTTGTTGCCTGTGTAGTATCTCCTCCCTGGCAAACAAAATAAAACTAATAGCTATTAAAAGTTATGTATTGGTTCAAGTGACTTCAGTTACAGGGTGCCTAATTTAAGACACATTGTGGGTCTGATTTTCTAGGCTAAAGAACCTACTGCTCCTCTATCTTCACTTGTTTTTAGGATGGCTTAGGCATTCCAAAACTAAACCTAGACTGAGTCAGAGTTGGACAACCCAAAATTTAAAGTTTCCCATATTAGTAACTACTCCTGTGAAAATAATCCAAGGAAAGTCATTGGGTTTTGCTTGTTTAATCAAGTGCTGTTGGGAAGTAGAAAGTGAGGAAATTAAGACACAGAAGATCAAATTCTACTCCCATGTACAGCCCTGTTCTTCCCATTATTTCATGCCAGAACTGAAAAGTAGATTTTGATCCAAAGTATTCCAGGCTGTGTATCAGCCATCAGGCTTTATACCTAGCACAGGCTTAGTCAAAGGATTGTCTGCTTAGAACTCCCCTGTGGCCCCCTTGCCTGGCTTTGAGTGAGGGGTTGGACAAGATGACCTCCAGAGGTTCCTTCAGACCTAAATCACTCTATACTTTCTAAATTACCTTACTTTCCACTGCCTCTCTGAATACCCTCTGTGGATTAAGTTACCCATTGACTGAGTAGAAACTAAGAATTCAAGTTAGTACAACCTTTTCCTTTTTAACTAGGCTATATCCTATGAGGCAATTGTAGCTACAAAGTGATCACTTTAATCAGAGTTCTTTACGTAGTTTAGAAAAAAGAAATACTTACTATTAGCAAATAACTGGTTACCAGTGCTGGAATCATACTTCTTAATATTACTGACAGTAGTAGTGATTCTCCCATTTTACATCATCAAACAACACCCCCAAAAACTCAGTACAAATTAAAAGCCAAAGTGCACAGAGAAAATATGTAAACCACATCTCTTCAACCTTTTCTCCGTGATTTCAGTGGAATGTCTCCAAACTTATATCATTATAACCTGAACTGACAAGATGAGGATGAAATGGTACAGTGCTTTTTTAAAATGAACATTCAGTTCTTTGGAAGTTGGAGGACAAAGTCTAGTGCTGAAATACTTTTCAAAAAAATCTGTGTAAGAAGGATTAATCCTTAGTCATTCAGGAAGAGGCCCCAGAAGTTTCCCTGAGAGGTAGGCTACAGGAGTGGACCACCAAAATTTGTCAGCTGAACTATACCATTCTCTCCTTGACAGTATTTACTAGCAAAAGGATCAAAACTTTACCCATCACACCTCCCTACACAACGCAGAAATCGGTAATTTCAATTACTTTCAGTGCATCTGATACAAACAAAATCAGAGTCTGATCCCAAATGTTCTGTAGTCATTTTGCTTGTTAACTGCTACAGGACATTTCTCCTCTGCATGTACTGAGCCCATAAAAGGAGTATGTAAAGGAAGCTGATGTGGATGGATGTAAATACTGCTAATTAGTAGTACTGATGTGCTCATCACAAAGATAACTTGCTAGAAAAGGACAAAAAAATTATGTTGATGTTGTTAACTGATGGAAAAGCCATGGGAAACAGGCTTGTGTAAGCAGCAGAGACAACACTGAGCTGTCACAAAACATGCAATGCTGTTTGAGATCATGTCCTGTGGAGGATGGCACTGTCTTATCACTTGAGACTTGCACCTGTGCTCCCTTCCTGAACAGCTTGGCTGTTCATTGTTTTTGTTTAATTGAATAACTGATTTGACTTCACACTTGCATGGTATTTCATTCTCTTATTCAGGGCAGGCTACTGCAACAAGAAAAATCAATGTTAGAACTTCCACTGAAGTCAGTGTTAGCTACATTCTTCCAAAAGTCCATTAAATCACCACAATGTGGAGCATAATGTTCTATCAGTGAGATACAGAAATGCACAGGTTTGCAACCTCTCAGTGTTTTCTGAATCAGTGTCCTCAGTTTCCTGTTTCCTTCTAGTCCTGGTTTTGCATACAGAGACACAGTATATTTCAAAGAAGAGCAGAAATGACAACTTTTGTATTGCAGTTCTAGAAAGCAGAAGTATTATCTTTGCTTTAAAATTCTGGTCCAGCTTGGTGCAGACCCAGTGCTCAGCAGCACCACATAGCAGTTTCCGCTGATGTCGTTGGACTTCTTGCCTTAAAACAGCTGGATTGAGTTCCTTTGCTTCCATATGGAAGATGAAGCATACCTTCTGAATGCATCACATGTGTTAACGTGAGAAGAAGATGAGAGCACACACTTCAAATACGAAAAGCTAAGTCTGCAGTTTTTATCTTAATATGTAAACAATTGCCAATCCCAACTGTTTGTAGTAATCATAGTTACTTCAAAGCAACAGATCTGGAATAAGAATTCCTTTAAGAACCATGTTCTTAATGCTACCAGGTTTAAAAGTGTTTCTGGAAAATGCCTTCATACAACCTTATTAGCAAGACCTAAATTTTAACTGTTTAATTTTGGAGAAGTGATTCATTGTAATTGCCTTACTATTTACAATACAAAGATGTTCACTTTGAGCCTTAAAATTCTATTTTATAATTTTTTCTTTATTAAAGTTGCTTTTTTTTTTTTGTTTGGATCCAACTTCATTCTCACTGGGAAGGAAAATGCAAATGTCAGTTTTAAAGTATATTTAAGTGCATATGAAAGGCAAAACCAAACACTTGCCTGTTCAGTAATGTATTTCCCTTCATCTCACCTAAACTTAAATAAATGCTTCAGAGTTGCATACAAGACTGTGTTCTTCACGTGCTCAAATAATTTTGAAAAAGTGTGCAATAAGATCAGAGGTGTCCTCAGAACTTTTTTGTGACAGCTGATTAATGGAAACAGGCCTTACAATATTTAAAAGAGAATAATAAAATACTGTCAAGTTATACACAAGCAATGCTTCTAGAAGGTAGTTATGAAATGTAGTTGTTTTTTGAACAATTCTTCATATCAATTCACTTTGGTTTTAAATTATGCTTTCTTTTTCTGATAACCTCAGCCCCTTCATCAAAATTGGAAAGAACAAGTTTTCTCAGGGGTACCAGAGCAGAAGCCAAGGAGTCTTTAGGACTATTTGCATATTTTAAAGGTCAATATATTTGCCAAATTCTCAGGATCTTTGAGAATTAGCCTCCAAAGGCTATGCTTAAGCATATACTTTTACCTACAGACCATCCTAACTGAACTCCACCACGTCTCAAAAAGTCATGCAGAATCTATCTATCTGCTACATTGTCTGCCTAGGTCACACACTGCCCCTGAAACACTCATTTACTGGGTCTAGACCAATGCTTCTAGAAGTTTCTCCATACAGTAGGGCACTGGAGACCTGTTACAGAGGGCTTGTTTTTTCAAACATTAGCTGTGTATAAGCACTTGAACAAGAGAAAATTGAATGAGAGTCAAACACACAAACAAACCGCACTGAACTTCACTCTTCCCTATACACATCTTCAACTTGAATGATTTGGCCTATTCTTTGTACAAGGGTCGTCCATTAGTAGACTTTGGAATTAATTTTAAACGAGCAGCAGGCGTAAAACCAACACTTGAAGGAAGATGGATCTTATAGCTCGGATACAGAAGAGAATAGGGGAAAAAAAAGGATGCACCCCATTACATTTGCTGGTACTGATTTTGCTTTCCAATGTAACCATGTTTCTCCATTCCTACCAGCTTGATTTCTGTGTACTTCTGTGTCTGCTAGGTCAGAGGCAACGTTCTTAAGACCATTTTAGCTCAGCTACACCTCCATGGGTTAAAGCAGCTACTATACATTTTATGATTTCCTCTAAGCAACACAAGCTGCTTTTATTAATGTCTTTATACTTCAAGTCCACTATAAAGAACTATTTATTGCATAATACAAAGAAATCCTGGGCTGTATGTTATGTGAATTTAAGTGGACTTCTCCATTTACATGAGTGGGAAACTCTGTTCAGAAACTGACCATCCTTTAGGATCACACAATCCATTAGTAGCAGGCAACACAGTTTTGTAAAGAAACGGATAAATACTGAAGACATTCTGAAATTTTGGAGGAAAAAAAAAAAAAAGGACTATGCAGGAAGCCATTCAGAAATTAACTTCTTATTCCTTGGAGTTACATATCCAGATATTTTAAGCAAACTCTGTGTAAGGTATATTTTGCATGCTAGGTTCTGTACAAATGGAAACTGAATTACAAACTAGAAAAAAAAAATAGTAGACAATATTAAAATGTACTCTTCGGTAGAAAATATATTTAAATATTATACATGGGGTTTTTTAAAGCCATGTTTTCTTGATATGTAATTAAAGTTAAAAACATAAGGCATGTTTTTAAAAGTGCCCAAGTACCAGGTGAAATCAATGTTTCTTATGAGATACCTGTGTAGAGGAAACACTGGACTGCTTCTTCAATGAATAAACATGTCTTTATTCTCTGTACATTTGTTTTTTCCTGGATATTCTGTAGAGATAGAACAGCTGAACATAATTAGAGCAAATAGATGCTGTTCTGTAAATTCTTATTGAATTTAGAAAAAAAAAAAAACCCTAGATAAATTTCACTCCTAAATTACAGCAAAATGTATCCATGTTGCTTGGCTTAAGTAGCTGGAACCCTATCCTAAGTGTAAGAAAGAGTGCCTATCTTCAGGAAAAAGCTTATTTTGGAAAATCAAAAATTTGACTGAAAATCATATTATTCTTTGTGCGTAGTGAGCCACATCACACTACAGCACTTCCACAAAGATTTCACCACAGAAGTTCTACTTAAGAAGGTATAGGAAACTTCGCTAAATATTAAAAAAATCTAATGACACTCATGCTTCCCTATGTGAAACAGTTGTAATGTCATTGACTTTACAAGAGTGTAACCAAAGTTAGCAACATTTTTACTTTTCAGAATTTGTACAGCAGCACTATTTAACAATTCCAGTCCAAAACTATGCTTTGTCCTGTATGTGTGTATAGCACAAGATGGTCTGTGCCCTAAATACCCTATAAACGGTGAAACGGAAAATAGAAGCCTAAAATTGGAATGAATTGAAGTCGTAAGACATGCTAATACATATTCACTGATGACTCCAATATTTAGACAGGAAGAAACCACCGTCTTTTCATTACTAACATACACTAGGGAATGTGCTACCCTAGTTCTGCTCTCAGCCACTGAAAGTCACTGCAGCTAAAAATGTCACTCCAGTTTCGAGTTCAAAAATAACTCTGGTCACCCTGTCAGAATAGGGTGATATGATTCAAAGAATTACAGAAGCAGAGTATCCATAGCTACTTCAAATAGAAACCCTTGCAGTCTGAATCTTTTAGAAGAATAAAGGTTAATTTCCCACAAACAGTCCATTAGGATTTCACACTGAATTTCAATAGTAAAACATATGTGTGTAGTATGCAACAAATATTTAATGAAGCAAGCATTTCACATCCCCAGCGTTTTCACAATAATGTGGGTTTAGAATTACAATGTACTGATACTACAAATAGAAATATTTCAGGTTTGCACTGCTGTTCAGCTGGACAAAAATTCACAAGCAGATAAAACTCAGTCACTAAGAACACACCAAGCTCTGAACATCTAAGCTTTTGCTTCATTTGGAGGGTCACTGGCAGCAAGAATTATTTAAGAGGAGGGGCTTCAAACGCCTATATCAGTAAAGTCCAGTACAGAAGAACGGTCACAGCCCTTATCTGACAAGCACCAAACAGCCAGTGGGGAACAAATATTTGAGAGCAATAATCAAACCCAAGTTAAACTTAAGCAGTCAAGTTTACATTTCACAAAGTGTCATAAAGGAATTTGTAAAGGAAAGCTATGAAAATGAACCTATGATTTCCCGAATAGTTGTGTTTGAGAAGTCCAAAACAACACGGATTATCTGCTTTTCAGACTGCCTTCAGAAAGAATTTTTAATGTTTAAACTTCATCCTCACCCCAATTCACTCCCCCAAAAGCTTTGACAAGTCATCAATAGACAGACAGCTGTCTATACACTACAAAGAACTACTCTGCTGCCTTCAGTACTACAGCAAATTGGAAATCCCACCATCCAGCTCAACGCTGCACTCTCCCAAGAAACAAAAAATACTATAGCATTATATAAAAGCACAATTTTTCTAGTAGTAATATTACTAATTATTATCAATAAAGAGATCAATACAACATTTACATTCCATTAGCACAACCAAATCTAAGAGAATAGGCATAATAATCTTATCATACTGTTCAACACCAGAGATTGATGCAATGACCTGATTCGCAAGTGTTCACAAGCTATGTACTGCAGCGAAGTGCTTTCTAGGACTTTGGTTTCAATTCTTAATAATTTTTGGTCATATGGCCACAAATATTTTATGTTTTGTGTTGGTTTGTTCCTCTTTATGTGAACTTACTATCATTCATCTAACCATTCACTGCATACTAATCCATTATTTTTATAATTATATCATCATATGCAGTAGACAGTAAATTACAACACTGCATGGAAGAAACACAATCTGAAAAGAAACTGATATTAAGTACTTCTATGTAAATTACATATAAACTGCATTGTCATGTCCCACTTAATCAAATTATATGCCAGTAGTGCAGAAATGCACAAGTACCATTCTTGCACACTATTCTGGTATTTATAGCTTTGTATTGTATTACCCTTCCCACCTAAGGTTTAGAAGGCTATCTTTCACTAAGCTAAGTCTTCCATGTCATATAATTGCACCATTCATTTGCATCATATTCCTGTTTCAGGACAGAAAAGCCACTACTATCCTAGCAGTGCAGGTGAGAATGTCTCACAGCTAATAATGTTTACAGCTAATAAACTACTGCAATATGGCACATCATTTAATTATTTAAGGATCACATTGATTATTATTACAGATATAAACTTGCCCTTTAATGACGAGTAATATTCAAACAGTATCAAATTGGCTATATGATAGACAGCAATTAATTCTATTCTCCCTATATATAAACTTAAGCAAAGAAATCAGTGAGTAACACGACTTCACATTTCCAGAAGGCTAAATCCACTTTCTATTGGCTGGTAAAGATCTAAATGTAATTCCTAAGAAGAAAAAGGCACACACTTTAATAATAAGCACTATCCATTACCTTTAAAGAGGCTAAAGTATACGTTAAAAACATTCCTGAATGCCAGTGTTTAAAGGAGAGAGTTGCTCAGAATATACAGTGCCTCTTCTATATGTGTTTAATCTATCCTGAAATGCTGTCCCGGCAGCTTTCACTTCAGGAACAGTCCAACTCCTGCCTCAGGAAAAGCATGAGTCTGCAATACAGTGACCAAGCGCAAAACGTCAATAAGGGTTTTGAGAGAAGACAGACAGAAAGATCAGATCTTTGCATGCAACTGTTCCTCCAGCAGAGTTCCTTTCCCCCAAAGCAGGGCTTCGCTCCTATTAATGCTTTTGGTTTTTGCTGAAAGCTGCTTAGTTGTTGAAAGTAACTCCTATCAAAGCTATTCGTTTGTCATTTGAAAGAATTCTAAAATATAAGACATGGCAGCAGCCAGCAGGGAACCTGCCAGCCTTCCCTGCTGGAAACCCACCAACAGACAGCTGTTCTGGGACAGCAGCTCTTTATTAACTTCTCTCTCATGGCAAACACTAGCAAGGGCTTGTTTCCAGAAACTCCCCACAGCAGCACCAGCAAAAATAACCTTTCAGCTTCATAGTCTGCCACCATCGCACGAGCCATCGGCAGTTCAACTTTTGCAGACTCTACATCATGCTACAAACACATCTGCTTCTCCAGCTATCTTGCTCCTATTCAGTTTTTGATCTTCCCAACCTCCTTTCCTCTTCTGCCTTTTCTACCCAGATCTACAAGTGAAAGCAGCAAACAAACAAAAGGCTATTCAGGGCATCACCAGTGCTGAAATGAACTCAACTGCTTTGCAAGAATGCTCTATAGCATTTTATCAAACTTTTATCTTTAAAGGCTGTTTTTCAGAAGGTACATAAAACACACTTCTTTAAGTGGGAAGCAAGCATCATTTCCTAGTTGATCCTTCTGCACTACTTAGTTGATCCTTTATTAAACTACAAGGACTGTGATGGAAGTTGTATAACATTTGGGGTAGGAAATCCACTAGTAAGTAATTCTTTAGAGTAGGAATTTCAGGCAGTTGGTGAAGACATAGCATAGAAAACACTTTATTTATGATTTACAAAATCTGTTACTGTTACCAGATAACATAAAATTAGAAAATAAAATCCAAACACTTAAAGTCTACAAAAATCTAGAGATTTAGGTTATTTTCACATGAGCATTCTCATTCATGGTATATAATCACATGGGCTTTTACAGCCATTGAAAATAAAAACATCTCTTCCATGACTTGAAACCAGCTCTTTTTCGAGCATACAAGAGACACCATAAATTGGATTAAAGCAAATCTATACAAACTTGGAACCCATATGTCAAACTTACAAAGTTTAAGAAGGTTAGTTCTCTGAGGACTAGAACTCCAATACATTATCGAACTTTTTCCATGGGAGCCATTTATGTGAAAACAAACCAAAAAATAACTTAAAAGCTGATAGAAAAATAAAAACATGAAATGAAGTTAATTTCTGGTGTTATTCCATTCAATTACACCACGGGCCAATTCGGCGCATGATCTGTAGAAAATACTGTCATGATTCACCACAGTAAAAAAAAATTCACCAAAAACTTACTGAATTAAAGAATTAAATGAACTAGATGAACTACAAAACAATCATCAAAAAGATTTCAAATTAAAAGTATGTCTTCCACCAGGATTAAATAAATTCAATCTTCTTCAATGCATTTTGATTTAAAGTTCTCAAGGCAAATTTATTGTCAAATTAGTATAAGACGCAGACAAGAATAAGCTATTATAATGACAGTATTACCTTATTCAAGCAGATTAACTCTTGCTAATTATTAAATTACACATCTGGCCTGCTGCATATTCTTAGTTCAAAAAAAGTTCTAATTAGCTATTTGAAAGTGTTCAGGGTGATAACTGAATATTCGCTGTGCATATGGATCACTGTCCGCTGCCATTTTTGGTCCCGTGTATTGGTGGTAGCTCTCTGGATGAAAGTGTTCACAGTGAAGGCTAATCCATTCTCTTTCAGTACTGTATCGTTCTGCTTCGGCAAGGATTCTAGTGAGAGCCACGATATAACTCAAAGCCATCTGAAGGGTCTCATACTTGGACAGCTTCTTATCTTGACCCCACTGTGGAACCACCTTTCTCAAACGATCAAAGGCTGTGTTCAGTCCTTGCATTCGTCTTCTCTCCCTGGCATTGGCAGCCAGTCTTCTCTTTGCAGCACTCTCCATCCTTTCCGAACTGCACTTCACAACACAGCCTGGTCCACCTCTGCACTGGATGTCTGACTCTACGCCTGAATGCAAATGACTGGATTTACAGGTTTTCATTTTGATGCAGCTTCAGGTTCACAGACACAAAGATTACCTTTTAAAAATTAGGTATCTAAAAAGTGGTCAGGAAAGCACTCATGTGAGTAGCCTGCGTACCTCTTGAACCTGTTTCCAGATGTCAATGATAGGATATTTTTCTTAGCATCTAGTAAAAAAAAAGATAAATAAATAAAAGGTCTTCTGGTTCTTCTGAAAATGTCTGAAAATTGCTTCTTATTGTTTAAATAAAGAAGAAAGAGTTTTTAATGTCTTATGCTTTCATTCTTTTAATTTCTTTAAACTCAAAGAGATAGAAAACAATGAAATCTCCATTCTCAAAATGTATGTTACTGAAAAAAATGGTCCATTTAATCCAAAAAGGATCTTAATGGGTTAAAGACATATCAATTCCAAATGACCATTTCAAATGAAAGAAGTTCTGATTCAGTTTAGGAGAGTATTTCAAAATGATGAACTGTTGTGATCTGAAGACATAACTTCGTAACAGAAATCCCTCCTTTCTTGACTCCTGCCGGCAAGCAATGATTGTGTCTTACAGACAAGATGAGGCTTTATAGAAACTGCAAAAGCTAAACAGGTGGTAGCAGGTGGGCGGGCGGCACTCTGCTTCCATCCCAGCACCTTCCCACCCTGGGAACTACAGGGGGAAAAAAAACCCAAACCAGTAAAATCTGAACATTACAGCCTTCAGCTGTTGAGAAGTCTTCCAAAGCCAGTCTGTCCAGCCCTAACAACTTGCCATCTGGAGTAGTGTCTGGCTGGCCCCACAAGACCCTGGGCAGTTAAGCAAAAGATCCTTTCAATGGATAATCTGTTGCAACTCGGGGAGGGGGGGAGGAGAAATAAATCTCTATGCATTGTAGTATTTATATTTTAAAATGTGAAAATTCTGGTTAGACAGTATTAAGGGTAGAAGCTATTCATTAGAAGCTATTCTAATGAAACAGAAGAGAATTAGCTTTGTGGTATATGGCCAAGAATACTACTGGTTTGCATTGTACGGTACCAAAGTAAGTAGACTCAATTTATTAACACTTCAGAACCCTTCAGAATTTTAATATTGTATAAAGTATGCAACATTGCAGAGAGACTACTATCTTGAGGAAAAGGGGCATTATGTATTTGCCTGTCAGCAAATCTAATGTCATTGAAATAATGTAAATATATTTAAACAGTTAACATGTAGCTATGGATTTATCTAATAATGACTGTAAAAATATTTAGATAGGTTGTGATACAGACATACACAGAAACATGTAAGTATACAAATTATCTGAAAACTGTCCTACTTAATGTACCATATTAAGGTATATATGTGTATTTTATGTGCAGGGAAAAAAAAAAAGTGTCTTTTTAGTAATATCCCTGAATAATTAAATGGAATAAGAGAGCATGTGAAGAAATCTGTTTGCTGGCAGTAAGGGATTATTCCTGCTACCAGTTGTAATGATAGAGAAGCTACCATACATACACCCACCACCCATAATCAAAACATATTTCTTTTACAGTACTTGTATTATTAAAACCATTATCTACATAGACTTACAAGGAAACATCATACTATCATTTTATGATATACACAAAAGGTAAAAAAAACCCCTACCACACAATGATTTATTATCTGTATTGATTTCAAACTTAATTAAATTGTTACCAGCATTCATAAATTAGTAACTTTTTTCATTAGAGACTGAATACTGTATATTTATTTAGAACTATAGCTCAATTGTTTTCATTATGACCCCAGAACTTGGTGTAGTTGTAAACAGCTGATTAATCCCTAGCAGAAGCAATGACAATGAAATGAGGTTGAATAATCCAAAAACAATAGGATGCAATTGAACACTAATGGACTCCAGCACGACAGATGTTGAATGTAGACTGTTACGCCCAGTTGCTCTGCTCTTAATATTCTGAATCCTAATGGTCTTGAACAGACAGGATAGTTGGGGTAGGGAGTTTCCATTATTCCATTATCAAAATGTATGCCACATCTTCAATTTTTAAAGAAGTATAACTGCATCATGTTTCATTATAAAATGTTCAACATTCCTATCTGTGTGCATTGACCTATTCTTCCAAACATAAAGAACTACTACTATGCCTTAAAACGCTACTTTCTGAATGACAATTTCTGATTATTTGTGTGTGAGAGTTGAGAACAGCACAATTGAGAAAAAAAACACATAACCATGTGTCTTTCACAGAAGGATCAGCAATTAGAACATGTGATATAGTTCTTTTCTGAAGATGCTTCATGGGAAATATTGCATGTGCAGTATAAAAAAAAAAAAATACACCTCTGATCTTCATGCTATTGCTATAACATATTTTAGTGCTACAGCCTTCTATGCCCAAATAAGTCTGCTAGTTAAATCCTTTGTCTCTTAAAGAAAATCTCAAAGGATTTTTAATATAAAACAATACATCTAAGGTGTTTTTTAAGTTAATAAATACTGTGTGTTCTCATGAGATAGCTATTACTCAATTCAGAGAATTAACCACTCTTTCTGTTAAGAGTGCCGTTAACTTCATACCAGAAATATGAAAAGCACCCCTTTAAAATATCATATGGTAGAATACTGTATTTTTTCATTTGTCAGCAGTTTTCCTATTTTTAACTTAGTATCTCATGCCAGTACAAATTACAATGAAGACTTCAAATATACTGAAAATCAGTTCTTACAAACTTTGTATTTTACTCCACTAATGCATGGAAACGTAGTACACAGTGCTGTTAATCTTCCCCTTCCTAATTGATTTGATTAGCACACTCATCATGCTTTGATTAGCACACTGATATAATCTCAAGAGAGCAGCTGTGATTTATCGCTCTTACCAAACAAATTGTAACTTTACTTTAAATGATTTACTACCAAATCACAGGTCAAGGGCCAAAATCCATCTAGACTAATAACAGACCTCTTAACAGGATTTTATAGCTTCTAGGCAAGGCTAAAAATTATTCCATGACAGATCAAAATGCCTGGTTTTCATTACTTATAATTTTCTTAAGTTTCTGCTTTATGAAAGAGAAATAAGAAAAGTAAATGTTAAGGTCTCATGCACACCAATTAATTTAGTTCATCTGCATAGCACAACCAGCCATATGAAAATACACTAGCTCAAGGTTTTAGAAAATAAACTGCTTTATTGCTCAGTCAATAATAGGAATGGTATCAGTGAAATTTTACCAGGTTTCCTTCACCAGGTTTGATTTCCTCTATATTTCAGCTTCTCTCAGTTACTGCTTTCGTAATTCTATTCCCTCCTCCATTTATTTCTAATAATTTCTCAGAGGTCTTCTTCTTTGAAATATTTTTTCAAATTATTCTCAAAATTGCTGGAAGTTTTCAAAAAGTTATTACTATATTCTTATGTGATATATTGCTGTGGTGCTAAAAACCTTTCTAGATCCCACCTTATATATTCTCATCTTTATTGTACATTAATAATTTCTCAAGTATTTACCTTTACTCTTATTTTATGTCATAACATAATCTCAAGCCAGAAGAACATCAGAATCGCCAGAAAGATTCTACTTGCCTCTACTCTATTACTCAGATTTCAATCTTTGAATCTCTAACTACGCATGTACAAATTTAGTGTTACTCCATGACCCTTGCAGCATTATTCTTGATTCACATTTTAATTCTAAACCAGTATCTTTAATCAAAATACAATGTTTTTCTCAGAGAAAAACAAAGAGTGACAGGCAAGAATGCTATTTCTGTCATAAGCCAAATTATTTTAGCATCTCTAAGTCACCACTAATACTAGGAAAATAAAGGGTAGTTTCAGTCTGTTAAAGAAATGAACTAATTTCAGGATTTATGACTACATACAGAAATACATTAAAAATTGCCTGCTAGGTTAGTTTAAAACTCAGATGTGATTATCACAGCACCCACTATGAAGAGATGGATATCTTCCATCTGTACTAATATGGAAAACAAAATCTAATTACTTCTGTTGGCCAAATAATAATTTTAAGAGGAAGTGAAAGTAACATTTCTGGTTACAGCCTAATTCCTCAATACCTTCTCTAGTTGTTCTAAAAATAACATATACAAGCAGTATATCAAAGCAAGAATCTTACCTCTTCCTTCTAGCCAGAACTCACTATTTCATCTCAGATAGATCCTTTCTAGAAGTCTTATCAAGACTTCTTAACCACTGTAGTTTATACTGAGCAAAGCTGAAAGACTGGCATGCTGTATGCTGCTTAATTAAGAGCAGGTGGATAACTAGCAAAATATGACCATCCTTAAGGGCCCAATTTCTAGTAATATTTGACTCAGCTCACAAGACAGGCAGAATAATTCTGGTGTGCAGAATAATGTGCTTTCCTTCCTTGGTTATTTACATTGTTTTCCTTATCACCGCTATAGGACAATTAGCAAACAGAATAATTCACAAGTGAATGTTGTATCCTCAACCAATGGGAAATTTAGACACTAACTGATATTGGTGAGTTGAATAGCAAACTACAGCAGTAAGATAAGTTTACAATCATTTCACTTAGGGCTTCCCAATCTCATACCGGACACCCGTTTATACAGAGTGCTTAGAACATTTTATTTTCCTCTTAAGTCCGTCCAGGGTGAGCTTTTCTTTCTAACAGTTCAACAAGTAAGTCTCCCAACCACACTTAAAGCTCTACTTGCCATATGACTCTCAAGCTATCACTTCTTTTCAGTTTACCCATTTCTCCTTGCGAGTCACCCTTTTCTGTTCCACGTTACCTTTCTTACGTAGCTTTCTCTCAGGTGAGGCTCAAAAAGCACAGCTTTCCTCAGCGATCCTGACCAGAACAGCCTTTCAACATAACTTTGTTTTAAAGTGTGATTTTACAACAAGAGGTCTAAAACCTCCTTTAAAAAAAATAACATAATAAAATAGAAAGGCTTAATTTTATCATGGTACTAGAAGAACATGCTTTGAACCTTCAACTGTCTAAATGTTTCCCACTTGTATTACATATTGATTATGATTACTATTACATACATGCATATATACACACATAAGTATACATGAGACAGCTCATGAAAAGAAAGAAGTTTCCACTTAGAGTGGTGTTGGAAACTCTTGCACCACTAAAGCAGGAAAGAAACCTTTGACATACTATTACAAAGCCAGCAAATTTTCTGAGTACTTCATATCACAAAGGTCCTCATGTGCCTACAAATAAAGTTATCTACCAAGCTCAATTCCACCTGTGCATGTTCAGTGATCTGCAAAAGCTGGTCTGAAATTTTTCACAAAGGGACCTACAGGCAACACACAGTAGGGGAAACACATACCTGGCACAGTGTTCACTGTTCACCATTCAACTAGCATTCTGCAAGGAAGCTTGGATATTGAAATCGTACAGCTTAAGTTTTGGTTTACAGCTGACCTAGCTACCCTGTGCAAAACACTGATCCTCTGTTCATCTTTCACGAACTAACTTGTTTGGCACTGGCTTCAGCAGCACTGGACAGTACAAATTTGTCCACAGCAACCACTTCAAAAAAATTAAAATTACTTGTTAGGCATTACATAGAGCATTTTGGCACAGGCAAGAATAGAATCCCTCCGAGATGTAATTCAGTTTCTCTAAGTATATTTTATTTTCCTATATACCCAGTTTCAATATAGCTGGAGACTTATTCAAAGCACTACCTATGCTATGCACCAATAAACAGATGAGAGAAGGCGATTTAGTTTACCCTCCAGACTCCAGACAAAAATTACTGTTTTTACAGTCTCTGATAGTTGTTTTTCTAACTTGTTCTGAAAAACCTCTAACAGGGTAACTAGCAACACAAGGGATAAACTTATCTTTTACTATACCAGGTATCTCAGGATTAGAAAGATGAAGTAGGTGGTTAAGACATATTTCATCAGCTGATTTGACTGAAGGAAGTATAAACTTGGGACTCTTGGATTCAACTCCAGATTCTGGAATAAGCAGTACTTCAGGGGTTATTCAGTCTTGGTCCTGACTTCCCTCTGTTATAGCCCCTACACTCCCTCTAACTTTTTCATATGTCTCTCATCTAATTTTCATCCTGCTGTTCCACACTCCTGTGCATCACAATCACCTCTGTAAAATAAGGGGATCTCCGAGATTACAGGGAGATAAACTCGCATGTTTCATCTCCTGTGCCACTGTCCTCCAAATACAATAACTTTGAACCAGACATTTGTTCCAAATATTAGAGATAGTAACAGCTGAAGTCCAGCACATGGGAACTAGGATTCATGTGTTTATTTTTAAAATTTCATAAATGTAATGAAATTTAATGAGTCCCTGACACAGAAGCAACACCAGCGCTACAAACAAAACAAAACCAAAAGATTCTTTTCTCTGTCAAAAGACATGAAGACCCTCATACTGAAGCTGACGTCCTCCCAGCACCTATAACCACAGAAAACTAAGACGACACATAAGCTAGTGCTGCAAGGTAGTCAATCTATGAAACACTACAGTGTATAATTTCTATACTATAAAGACTTTATCTGCAACCTGCAACTTGCTTCACTCAAAGTACAAAAGGAATTAAAGTGCAGGAAAAATACAAGGTAGTTTAAGTGTGAAAATGAGTATTGAAATTGTTGAAAACAGAAATACTTCTTGACAAGTAGGCAATAACCAAAAATCATAGAGAATGATCCCTATTTTGCAAAGCAGGAAGGTGCACAAGAAAGCAGCTCTGTAAGGGATAAAACATGGTGTCTAATGCCATGAACATGTAAAGACTTAAGTATGCTTAATATTAATCTTTTAGTAATCCCACTGAATTCAATGGCTGCCTGCTTACAATTTTTAAGTTAAGCACCAGCACTTGGAATTTTAGGGAAAAGCACAGAAAGACAATGGGGAAAAACAAGGGCCACGAGGTGAGATATAACCAGAGAGGCAGGAATAGAAAGCAAGAATAAAAGGAAGATGAAAAACAAGGAAAGGTTTCAAGTGGGCTGAGCTGCATCAGTTTACAGTGGCTGGAATCTGTAGTGTATAGTATTACAAAGTGTCTCTTTTTTTTTCCCTTCTCACTTTGTTGTAACATGAAGAAGAGAATGTAATGCACTTTGGAAATGAATTAGTTATACATCTGGTTCCTAACCAATTAGGAAGAAGAATCTCAAAACTCCTCATCTCCCAAAACATAATTAATGCTACAATTAATGCTGCTTGTCCAAGCCAAAATCGTGTATAGGGTGTGCCATATAGGCCATATAGTTTAGTGACTGAAATAAAAATACATGAAGCAACAATGGTGAGAGTGATGCCAAAGGATGCTGTAATCTTTTTATAAAATAATTTTTCAGTTCAGAAGGAGTTATTTTCTTGTGCAAACAGGCATAAAATTACTACCTACTGCCCTGCTTCTCATTGATTCCTACTTGGCACAGTTTGCCAGATGCTGTTTGGTCTAAGTGTTGCCTTGACCTCCACTGGTGACGCTGGCCCCTTTTGGCTTTGTTGTGCAGTATTTTCCCAGCAGGGAGGTCCCACCCCTCTAATAGTTCAGTTGCAAGTTTTGCTAAAGGCTTATAGGTTCCCCATATGCTGTACTGGAGGGGCTAGCCTGACTGGAATTAACTCAGAAGTGGCATCCAGCATTGTGGCTGTAGCTGGCCCAGAGGAGATTATAAATGCCCCAAAACTAATTAAATATTTTGTCTCCCGCTGGTAAACAAAAGCGAATGAGGGCAAAAATATGAAATGCCTGATTTAACTAGGATCTGTAAGTAGCTTGACAACGGCAACCCTGAAGTCAGTGATGCATGATTTAAAAGCCTCTAATGGGTCAAAGCTGTTACACAAATGAGACTTTTGTCGATTATCCTTCACTCTATATACTTGCAAAAGTTACATAAATGTACTTACTATCTGTTTCCACAGTATTTCACAACAGCATTTCTGGGGTGAGAGCCATGTGGTCCAGATATTTCTTTGGAAGCATTCTTAGCTTTCATTTCTGCACTGAAAATATACAGAAAAATGTGTCCACCCAAAGGAATATGTACAAATAAGAAGTGACAGTATTTTCAGTAACATTTTCAAGGATCTGAACTGACAAATGGTGCTATATAAAAATGAGATAGAAGAATTCTCTAATTTAACAACATATTTAGTAACATTTTTTAAAAAAATTGGTAGCTAAGTGCCTTTTTCAAGGCTTCTCTATTCAAAGATACATAGAATACATATAGAAGAATATGTATTAAAAATCAGTTAAATTATTTAAATACAGAATAATATATATTTAATCAGATAAATTATTTAAATAATGGATCAAGTGATTTTGATATATATAATTCAGATTTAATGTATTCAGATCTGTAAATTAAAAATCCTCCTCATGGCATTTTAAATATTGTATGTCCATAAGGGTATGCTATATTTTAAAATACACTACTCCAGACTTACTTAACTTCTTTTCTGTTAGTAATGTATAATAGTTAACACATAAATATTCCATGAATAAGTTTTAGAATGTGAAGAAATGTCCTACAAAAACCTCATTAGTAAAGAAAATGAGAATTCCAATTGGATGTTCTATATACTAATTCCACATACATGCTTAACTTGACATGTTTATGTAATCCTACTGCAGTTAATGAGACTAATCAAGTGCCCAAAGGTAAAAATAGCTGCAAGCTTTGGTTGTCCAGGCCCTCAGTTCACAATGCTGTCAGTGTGAACTAGAAAGTGACTGGTTTAACAAAAACACAGCATTCACCTTTTCTGGGAGGGCATGTGTTAAATCCTCCTGTGTTCCATAAGCACATTTTTACTTACTTTTAAAAAGAAAATCTACAATAAGGTTATCTTTACTTGCTGAAATTCAAAACTTACTGAAAAATGGCAAGGATCAAACACATGGGTAAAAGAAAATGAAACCTTAGAACAAATTGATAGATACATGTATATACCTACATATATAGAAAATATATATACATCTCCCTTTGTTTTTTATAGTACTTTACTGTGAGATTCTTGCTTTATATTTAAACTGTTATGCAAATTAAGTAATCCACATTCAGTTTAAGTAAAAAATTACATTATTAACTGTAAGGGCTGATGTTGTAATTATTGCTTTCCAAATTAACTAGGAATTTTTGTAGCTATATTGGTTTGTATCCTGCCAGACAGATGAGCGCACATGCACACATGCATATAACACATCTGCTCTTTTGTCCAAACCGACAGCAGGACGCCACAGAGGTTTTTCCACCAAAAGAAACGCAATTCTAACAGATTAAGTTGTTCCAGTTAGGCACACGGTAACATTCGATGTTTCAGATCTCCTAAGTGTCACATTTCCAAACTATAATGAATTAGATGTGACAGGTATATTCTAAAAGCTACTAGTAAAGCCAGTTGTGAATAAAGAAACACTTAACGTAGTGACTGCAAATATATACTGCTGGATTTAGAATGCACAAGGACAACGTTTCCCATTAGGTACATGAGAATAGTTGAGAATAAAAAGTGACAAACCATGACTAGAAGAGCAAAAAAATCAATTAATCCAATATATAGAAAAAGGACTGAATATTTGGTACCAAAAAGCTTGTTGTTTGTTTTTTCTTCCATCAACCTAGTTGGTTTTTTATATCCTTTATTTCAGAAATTTCGAGAATCTCAAATGACAGCATTCTACCAGATTTTAGTACAGTTTTCTTTTGAATTATCCAAACTTGAGAATGAGGATGTTTCCCAAGACTTAATGAATATCACAGTGGAAATTTCAAATGAAAAGCTTTTTACAGCAATATATTCATCCACTTCTCTTAAACTGGTTTCCTTTTAGATATCCAAAATAAAATACACAATCTTCCTTATTTAATTGCATACATTGTTTTTTATGTCATCAACTACTCATGGACCTTAATTCCCAATACGAAAACTGCAGTAAGGCAGCTGTATTTCTGTTGCAGCTGGTCTTCTTCATACATGATTAAGAAGCAAAAAGGTATGTCTTACTTCTTTTTATTTACAGCTTAAAAAGTAGTGCCTGATCATAGTAATAACTATATTTTTGTAACTCAGACTCACTGAAAAATACTCTGAACAAAAGTGCTATCGGTTTAAAGAATTAGGGATGCTTTTAGAGCAAAAAACCAGGAAAACTTCCCACCCAAGTTTTCCATGAGAAAGTCAAGAATGCATGCTTTACAGCAAGGGCTAGTTAATCTAACAGACAAACCCACAAAAAGATCCAGTAGCTGGAGGACAAAGTTTGAAAACCATGAACTGGAAACAAAGAAAATATTTGCAAGAGAAAATTCCTAGATATTTTACCAAGGAATATAATAGGGGTTCTTCAGAAGCTTGTATTTTATATCAAATTTTGATATCTTTCTACCATACTTAAATCGCAAAGTATTGGCTTCAGTACGCAGATTGCTTTGGGGAGTATTACAGTCTGTGATACACATTCAGGTCATCAGATTAGATGAGGCCTTATAGGCCTTATATGTTTGCATCTATGAGATGCAGAAAATACTATCAAAGTTACCTAATAATCCCAGACAGCAATCCAATAAGAGCCTGAAACTACAGAGAACTCCAGCAAACTGCATACAGATTAATTTTCCTTATTCTCTAAATCTTTTTGTTTAGAGAAAGCATGTATCTTCTTTAAGGTAAGTAACCATTTAATGTATCTCAGGTATTCAGAGAATAAAGAAGCTGGGAAATTCAAAGTGTTCATCAGTGAAGAGGAAACAACCTTAAATTATTTTACAGGTATCACTGAAGACCAAAACATATCACTGTATCACTCTGTCTTCTTCTGAATCTGGAGTATGAGTGACAAAATAGGCACATTTATGACTGGACATGGAACACAAGCTTGTATCTATTTTTTTCAAAAGGGCTGTTTTCTAGAAAGGGTGATAATGTATTCTTCCACAAAGAAAAAGTATCTATTGATCAGACTGGTCTCAATACATTGTACAAGGTCTTTGCATAGGTACATACTGGAAGAAGCACGTGAGAAAATTTCTCCTAGTGAACAAAAGACCAGCATAAACAGTCTCAGGTCTCAACAGAAGTAAAATGCCTGAAAACAATTGAGGGAAAACAAACATTCAGAACTTAGAATCTCTCTTCTACTTTTTCTTGGCTGACAGGGAAGTCTAACAGAAGTGATGAATTAATATTTTAACCTTTCAAGGATCAAGCTTCCACCTTCTTTTTGTCCATCTCAAAATCCTAGGGCATAGCACAACTTAATCCACACTCCTATTCAGCAGGGAACTCTAGCAAAGATTACACCTCCTGAAGTACAATACCCTCTAGGGCTCTTCCTAGAACTGACTGCACCACCTTTTAGTCAGTGCTAGTCTGTGATGAGGCAACTGAATCCTTTGTTAAGAACTTCCAAAATGAAAGAGAAGTACCAATTAATTGGTATTCTGACTGGGACTAATTCAAAGGTGTCTCCTAGTACCTTGGGATATGATGCATTCTACTTCGGAGAGAATCAATCAGTCAGAGATTGATGAAGGGGTGGTGAGGTCAGGTTTGCAAATACAGAACCATCTGCAGAGTCTCCTGGGTTGGTACCTGCAGCACAGTAATTTACAGGAGCAGGTGTTTCCTTTTAATCTACATTTTTTTTCTGCTGAAATTGTAACTTTATTGAGAAAGTGCCTGTAGTTTGCTATTAAGAGGGTACTTTGTTTATTGTTGCTATTAACTATTAACTGCTGAAAGGTTTCTGAAAGTTGTAGTAACCATGCTCCTAACATTAGGAAGAACAGAAGCTGTGATGTTAAACATGTAAGTTAATTAGACACATCTTCAGAAAGTTGCTATGCATAAACATACTAAAGACCAGAAGACTGTTTTAAAAAGTTATTTTCTTCTGAAAGGAGCCATTTCTTTCTGAATACAGGTGACTAAAATTATCATAGTCGTTAAGATAATTAATTTCTGTTTATAGCCATAAATATTTATAGAGAAAGGATGCTTTCTGAAACAAAATTTCAAGAATTCCAGCTGGAATTTCCCACCTGAACTGAGCTTGGTGGGATGGCGACTCTGGTAGGTCCCCTTTGGTTTGGATTCAAAGCATAGCAAAAGGTCACTAGAGACTACACCTGAATTCAAACTCAGGTTCCTGGCTTTCCTGCACTTCATTCCTGCACTCCATACATGTGCTCCAGCTCTACAATAATCCACATAATATCTTCTCTAGCCTAACATCTCTCAACCTGACTCCCAGATCAGACAAACTGTCTTTGCATCATTAACTCCAACTAGTGGCAAAACCTGAGGGCATTCCCTTAAGTATTTTAACTGTGGTGACATATTTCAGTCTCTACACAGGCACTGCACCTCCTTCTCTTCTTCCTGCTCCTCACAAACATACTTCATCTCCATCAAACTCCTTCCTCTTTACAATTCTAGAAATGTTCCTGAGAATTTTGTTGGGTTTGCTTAATGTATTTTATCTATCCTGTAATTCTTAACAGGACAAAAATTACATACGGGAAAGTGGTTTCTTGGTTTGGGTGTATCACCAAAAAAGGCAAAGAACACTGGAAAGTGGATAAAACTTAGGCTTACGTGATTCATGACATTAAAAAACGGGGACTGTTCTCCTTTGCCAATCAGTGAGGCAAAACCACAAGTCAAAGTGAACCTCTCACTAAAGAAATCACCAGTCTAAACTAAAGGTCTTAGACTAAAACTGACCTCTAGTAAAAATAAATAAATAAATCACACTTTTCTACTTTCTGGTAACATATTGGGTTTTGTTATTCCACTTTCTCATTCTTTTGAAAAATTTTAATTATATTTTGCAGTAAATTTTAGGAACTAAAAGAAGGACAGTGACTCAGCAATTGAGAAAAATCCTTTGGTTCTCCTTTGTTCTGTCTTTTTGTTGAAGTCTGGTAATTACTTTAAAGACAAATCTACTCCCTGGGGGGGAGGGGGGGGGCGGTGGAACAGAAGTCAGAATCAAACTGCTTAATTGGCAGATTTTTTTGGTTTTTAATTGAACTAATTTAATTTTTGCCTGATCTGGCATCACCCTTAATTCTCATTTAGTTTTCTTTTTTTTACTTCTGGGAAGGCTCCCTCTGTTTCTGGCATGTTTCCCTGTCACTCTGGTGAATATTGAGACAAAGAAATCTTCCCTTTCCCAGAAATAACTGCCTCATCTGTTGCTAATTTCCCTTCCTATCCCTTATGGACCACATGGCTCCTTTCTATGTCCTCTTGCTGTCATGAAATCTTTTATTTCCACCTTTTGCAAAATTTTCCAACCTTGATACCATCCTGCTGCCTACTCTCATCTAGATAACACAAAAGAAATGCAAAGTATTTTCATTAATACTTTAAGCAGATCTGTTAAGTGGCTTATTAAATTAAAAACACGGCTTCCCAATTTATTTTCATCCCTTTAAGCTGTACATTCATTCCATAGCAACAAGCTTATATGGTTCATGTTGCTCAATTTTTGTTTTTATTTTCTTATTTTGCTTACTTCCTCAGGGTTATGTGCTTTCTTCCTGACCCCTACATGAGCTATGGCTCTGCAAAGACACATACTGACGAAGTAAAATGAGCAAACATGCATTTAAATATTCATGTTTTGGCTGTTGGATCTAGCCAGATTTACTCAAAACTAACAGTGACCTGTAACTTAATGACCTGATGGTGACCGGACACATGATAAATAATTCTCAAGCACACACGAATTTTTGGAATTGTATTTTCCCTTCACATAATTTGCTCTTTATTAAGAGAGCAGCACAAGGAGTTCTGCAAATCTTCTGCACCAGAAACACTAACCAAAGAGACATTGCATTTCTGAACCTTCCACTTAGTATCTTCACTTAAATTTAACTCGTGATTTGACATTTTAATTTAATCAAAACAATGCAAGTTAACTGTTTTCTCAGAGAAACATTAAATTCCAAACTTTTATGTTACTAACTGTAATATTATACAGGCAGTTCCAGAAAATTCCCTCTTAAACAAAGTTTTATTTAATTAATGAGGAAGGTCTAGCAACCTCCTTTAAAGAGAGTCCATGAAAAGTCCATTATGATGAAGCCTGCAGAACTCAAAGACTGTATTTAGCATTATAAGGACTTAAAATTGTGCTATTGAAGATCACATGATACTAATATTTATTTAAATTATAGTAACCTCTTTACAGAAATCTACCTTTAAGTACTGTTTCCTTTCTGCATTTTCTGTGCAGATTTTGGGTTTTGGAAATTAACTTAAACATTCCTGTGCTCGTCTTTTTCTTGATGCAACTCGTGCGATTTTGAGTCTGAATTCTCATTTCAAGTGTAATTAGACATTTCATTTGGTGCTAAGGTAACTTAAATTTGAGCAAGATCCTGAATGCTAAGATAGTTAAGTTAGATTAACAATATACAGCTAATAAAAACACCAGGTAAATCCTTCACATGAAAATATAAAACAAGGCCAAATAATTCCAAATAATTTTATTTGAAGTTTGCACAACCTATTTTTTGCACTATGAAAGATGAACAGAATTTGTCACAATTAATTTCCTTTACTGTTGACTGAAAATTTGCAGTGTATTAAAGTATGTCTAGGTAATTACAATCACCAGGTCAACTCCACAATATTTCATCAGAGTAAAGTTGTTACTCAGAAAATGAGTGCTCTTTTTCTTGCCACTCTCAGCAGCCTTGCTTGTTTTGCATATGGTTGCATGTTTAATTAGCAATCCTTCTGTAAATGTCTGCAATTAGCACAACGATGATTAATAAAATAACTCCTTTAAAGCTCCATTTAGGCGGCAGAACTGCACAATCAGGTATAATTAATTCATCATTAATAAATCATGGCTGATTAACTAATCTGTTGATTACAAACACATTACTGCATAGTCTCCCACCTGAGCTCTGGTGATTTTTCTATCCTGAAGAGAAACAGAGACAAAGTAGCAGTAAACTATAAAAAAAAATGCATTAAGCAGCAGAGATATTGGTTGGGTCAGGATATTTAGATAGCAAGTATATTTAAAATTTACTGGGCTTTGTTCATTACTATTTCTCTAGAGTTAAAAGAAAAAAATAATTGTACTGTCTATTTGTTAAACGTGGATAGGTGAATAATAATCACTTCTTTAGTTCATTTATATTCTTAAAGAAGCTTTGTTTTTCATTTTTTTCCCCAAAGCCTCTTAGATTCACTCTTTGCATCAACCAGCAGGAAGCAGAAAATGCAGCAAAACAAGCCTGCAGTATTGCTCCTCGAGAAGATCCAGGTCACTAGCCAGACAGTGACCAATTTGCTTTTTAAGAAGGCAAGGTCAAGGTGGCTGCTAAATATGACATTGCAACGCTGCTGTTAAGCTGCCGCCATAGTCATGTCTTGCATTTGATAATAACTCCATGTTTACAAGCCCATTTCAGGTCCATGAACTTCAGCAATATTCAATAGGAAAGAACACGCATTTCCATTCCAAAATTCCTTTTGCTTACCATCCAGCTCTTGAGCTTTGTAGTGCAGTTAAATCACGTTTTTTATACATTCTGTGTAGCAGTAGGAGCTAGAAACTTCTACTTCAAAAGAACCATAGGATTTTCTCACTGTTAGTTGCCTCCAGATACTTGGGCTTAAGTAAGATGTAAGTAACAAGATATGATAAAATTCAAAATAACTGGAAATTGGGGAAGTTGGCACAACTAAGATCCTCATCATTTGCAGACATCCAGCTGTTCCCACAGTATGAAAATGCCTTTGAGTTGAAAACACTTCATGCTGAAATACTGCGAAGAAAAAGAACTAAAGCAAAGCTTAGGACAAAAGTGATTTGAAAAGGAAAACAGAGTTTTAGTTAGAGTAACTGAAACAGTTCAATATCCCTAATAAATCCAGAGAAAAACCAGAACACTAAAGGAAAAGGTGATAAAATCTGAAGCAGTAAACTTCATGAAGAAAATTACAGAAGCAGCTTTTAATTTAGGAGCAAATCTGCAGTCTTTGAAACACAGATTACATTGCTGTGACCAATAAACTTTTCTTGCAATTTTTAACCAGTTTCATGTGGATCACTATGTCAATCTCTTAACTCTTTCAGCTAAAATAGTAATTAAAAATAGACTAAGCAGCAGTACTACGAGCCATTGCAATACCATTCATCTTTGAAAACTACTGTTCATAAAAGCACATTTCTAAACCATTTATATTTTTTCATATTTTAATTCAAGTAAATTAATAAACATATGAGCATCATTTCAATATATGGCAGAGAAAAGATTTTTTTTTTTTTTTTTTTTTTTAAGGACTGTAGTTAGATTTCATGGAAAATGAAATGGAAAAATGAATGAAAGAAGACTGATTATTTTATCAGAGAAGTTTACAATTCAAGCCAGGAAGCAGGAATGGCTTCTAACATGGAATCTTGAAACAAAGAACAGAATCATTTAAAAGCAGAAAACCAAGACAGTTGTCAGTGGACATTTTCTGAGGTCAGTGTGCATATGAAGTGGCAAGATGAAAGTGAAGAAAACAATACTAAGGATCTTGAAGATTAGGAATATTTTCAAACAATTTTTAAAAATGAACAATAAGTAATCAAAGACTTGAGGACAGTGGTAATTCACTGCTTAGAACTAAGATATAATCAGCATAATATGAATAATGTGAAGGTGTGGGAGATTAGTTTTGGTTTTTTTTCTTTTTTTTTTTTTTCTTTTTTTTTTTTTTCAGAAAGTCAGGTTTCCTTTTAATACAAAAGTAACTCGGCCCGCAATGTCGACTCTTCCATCATCACGCAGTGAAATCTTCAACTCTCCTCCACGGTGGGAACATTGAAAAGCTAAATGGAAACAAGAATCCATGGTTAAAAAAACTAGTATCTATCACAAATTATTTAAAAATGGAAATGAGGCCTCTGTCTCCAGAAACAAAGCAGCACGAGGGCAAGCATTGTTCTAGGACACCCTGGATGGATTGTCTTTATGGATGAAGATTAGCTGAGAGTCTATCTCAGGCTAGAACTTGTCTATTAAGTCTGACAAAAATGCTAGTCAATACAAGTAGCAAAGGATGCTTTGATCTGATGCAGCCAAAGAAAGTTTGCTTTGTATATCTAAAGAAGCCTTTAGACCTACTATAAAGATTTTGAGAATTCTCCCATTCATAGGCTAGACAGTTTTTGTAGGTAAGAAGGAAGAACACTGACTATTATCTGCATAAGAATGAAGAATCACCTTACTAGTGCTGAACATCTGAAGTATATAGTAGGTTCAAAGGATGCTAATTATTTACCTATTTGGCTAATAGGTAAATAAAGGTCAAGTAGGCAGTGGAAAGTCTACAAAGAAACATAGATGCTGCTTCAGTTGTCACAAACTAAGACCAAATTCTTACACAGACAAGAAGAGCTACTGATTTATATAATCCTGAATATATAATTTAATGCAGCTGGATAAAGTTTAAGTAGAAAAAGCCTTCCACTTGTAAATAATTACAGAACTAAACTTTTGCCTGAACTGTTAAGTCATATACAGATCGGACGATAATGCTCACTTAGTAGGTTGAGTCTATAGACTTGTTTCAGTAATCCAATTCTAGTTGAACAACTACTTGAGCAGAAAATCATCTTGATCAGATGGCATTAAGCAAAGGTTTGAGCTTCACATAGTGTTGTTTTTGTAAAAGGCTGTAAACAGATGAAGAGGCAGGAATGTTTGCAGTCTCCTTACTCAATGAACTTTTAACAACTACAAAAGTCGTTCAAAGCTAACGGGCAGGTTTTTCCCCCCCAAACTCCCGATTTGTAAATTGGGTACTGATTGTATTCAGATCCCAACAGAGCACAGGATCTCACCGTTTAACAAACAGGGTATATATATCGTGAGCTTTAAAACAATTTCTCAGCCACAGCTGACAAGAATGCTCTTCCTTTTAACAGGATATTAGATTCCCAGACAAAGCAAACACTCCAAAAAAGGTGGAAACAGATTGAAATAGATACTTTCTATCTTTTCCATTTATAGAACCACTGGTTATTGTTTTTAACTTGTCAGAACATCTATGTATGGATTAATGCCTTCAATTGAGTAGTTTGGACTCTTACAAGGACTCAGACCATGCTAAATTTCATCAATTATTATTGCCAAGTGCGGATACACAGCTAAACTCTCCCTTGTGATGGCAGATCTAAATAAAAGACATCAATTATTTTAAATCTTCAGAGGTTGGTTGGTTGTTGGTTTTTTTTCTTTCTTTAAATGTGGAGCCAGTGCTGCCTGTTTCATGGCATCAAAAAAAAAAAAAAAAAGTAAAAAAAATAACCCACAAAAGCTTATACGAGAATTATACTTGACCTTTTTTTTCTCTCACACAGAAATACTGATATTTCACCCTATGTCTGGAGGTAAACAGAAATGTTACACTTGTGTATAAATGTGACATGGTCAATCTATAGGTTATTACCTGGAAAAGATGAAAGCTGCAATTACAACTCTGCAAAACTCTTCACTTCATGAGAATTCAAATTAGCAATAACTTAAATACAGGTAGATTTATTTTACCTTACTAAAGCAACTTCCTCACACATCAAAAAAAAAACCAAAACAAAACAAAAAAGTGAGGAGATTGAAAAGTTAGGAAAAGAAGATAGGACAGACTGTGTTGACTAAAAATTGTCCTGGATAAAGTCCTTTTACTTCACAATAACCTGGAAAGTCCTCCATAATCTGTTTTGTCCTATTAAATTCCTTATGCATCTTTATAAATGCTATCTTAGAAATGTGAAAACTATGTGAAGGGCTGGATGCAGAGACAGTTGCTAAATATTGCATTCATTAGCAATTATGAAAGTCTATACATCTAATATGAGAGATTATTTTTCTTTTAAATATTGCACTCTTCAAATGAAAAAAAGGCAAGGATTGATACTGAACTTTGATTTAACACTCAGCTTAAATTCAAGGACAGGTACGTAGTTTCAAGAAAGTTCATAAAGTATTTCACCTTGTAAAAAGACTGGAAAATTCTCTTTGCTGTTGATGTGGGTAGATGTTGTTTGACAATTTGGTCTGATAAAAGTAGGAAAAGAACCAAAACACAGGAAATTATGTCTGATACTTCATCGGAGATGCAACTGACCTCTTCCTAGAGGTCACAATACCCAGAAAGATCTGACAATAGATGTAGTGTTCCTTGTTTTTATATGATATTGTTATTATTTCATATGTGATCTATCTTGGAACTAACAGATCTTTCATTTTATGGAAGAAAGTACTCCTTTAATCTTGCAATAAAACATATCGGATATTACAGAAGCTACCAGAGAGGTTTCTAAAAAGTCAAAAGATGCTCTTATTTATTAATCTTCGGTGATATGGAATCTTCTTGATTGGCAGCCGTCTTTTCCAAACAATCTCATTAGTAACAGAATTCACCCCACTACCACATGATACTCCTCAGTCACATGCATGTAAAGAAAAGTTACTTCTCATAAACACACATAGAGACCACATGTTGATCAGATGTCTTATTCTCTTTAAATCTGTTTTGTATGATTTCTACCACAAAAGTTGTTTGAGGACATAAATGCATGAAATATGGGGGGGCAGGGGAAAAATGGGAAGATAGGACATTTTTTTTACTAATACATCAGAGAAACTGATTACAGTACCAATTGCCTTGCTGCTTGAGATAGTTTCTCTAAAACAGGAAACGGCACAGTGCATACAAAATACATAAAAATGCAGAACAGGTAGAAAGTATGACTTAAAAATACAGACAGAATTCCTGTCTAATTACTTAAAGAAGCAGTGTCTGTAAGACAGCATGGAAGAGTTTCGAAATCTGTATTAACATCTGAAAATGTCAAAAACTTCTG
The DNA here is from genome assembly GCF_004027225.2 of Strigops habroptila. NCBI lineage: Eukaryota > Metazoa > Chordata > Aves > Psittaciformes > Psittacidae > Strigops > Strigops habroptila. The sequence continues at coordinate 36,706,823 of NC_044281.2, forward strand.
AGAAACAGATATCCATGAGGATGCATTGCAAAAGACAGTTTCTTCTCTTCAGAAAATATATTGAGACTTCCCCCCCCCCCCCAGCATTATGGAAACTATCACAGATTTCATAAAGTTATAAAATGGTTTGTGTTGGAAGGGACCTTAAAGATCACCCAGTTCCAACCCCCCTGCCATGGGCAGGGACACCTTCCAGTAGACCAGGTTGCTCAAAGCACCATCCAGCCTGGCCTTGAACAGTCCCAGGAATGGGGCAGCCCCAACTTCTCTGGGCAACCTGTGCCAGTGTCTCACCACCCTCACAGTGAAGGATTTCTTCCTTGTATCTAATCTAAATCTACCCTCTTCTAGTTTAAAAACATTCCCCCTTGTCTTATCACAACGTGCCCTTGTAAAAAGTTCCTCTCCAGCTTTCCTGTAGGCCCTCCTTTACGTTAATGAAAATACTGATACCTGTGTTCCAAATACCCAAAATGCAAGCCATAAAGCCTAAGAAGTAAAATTCCATTAAAACACATTGTTGTGGTTTATGCCCAGCCAGAAACTCAGAACCACACAGTCGCTTGCTCACTCCCCTCCTTTTTTCTCCCCCAGCTCCCGGAGGGATGGGGAGGAGAACTGAAGGAATGTAACTCCCATGGGTTGAGATAAGAACATTCTGGTAGCTAAGGCATAATACAAACCTTCTACTGCTACCACCAGTAATAATAATGATAAGGGAAATAACAAGGGGAGAGAATACAATTGCTCACCACCTGCCGACCAATACCCAGCCCAACCCGAGCAGCAATCTGGCCTTCCGGGTAACTCCCCCCGGTTATATACTGGGCATGATGTGCCATGGTACAGAATACCCCTTTGGCTAGTTTGGGTCAGGTGTCCTGTCTCTGCTTCCTTCAGGCTTCCCGTGCCCCTCCTCCCTGGCAGAGCATGAGGCTGAAAATTCCTTGGTCAGAGTAAACATTACTTAGCAACAACTAAAACCATCGGTGTTATCAGTGTTGTTCTCAGGCTAAAGCTTAAAACACAGCACTGCACCAGCTACTAAGAAGGAGAAAAATGACTGCTATAGCTGAACCCAGGACACACATAAACAACATAATCCGATATCCACCAAGCTTCAATTATGATGAAAGGTCCAAAGAACTAAAATCCAAAATCTGAGATCAAAAACTAACTACAGAGAATTACAATCCAGAAACTGACACTTCAAACTCCCAGAGGCATGATGCGTCATGTTGGTGGGTAAGAAAAAAAGCAATTTCTTAAAGATTACTTCACACAAAATATTACATAATAGAATCATAGTTTGGGGTGGAAGGGACCTTAGAATCATTTAGTTCCAATCCCCCTGCCACAGTCAGGGACATCTTCCACTAGACCAGGTTGCTCAAAGCTGTGTCCAACCTGGCCTTGAACTTTTCCACAGATGGGGCACCCACAACTTCTCTGGGAAACCTGTTCCTGTGTCTCACCACCCTCATAGTGAAGAACTTTTTCCTTATGTCTAATATTCTACTTATATTGAGAAAATGGATAGGGAGTTATTGCTACAGTTTGGATTGTAGTAATAATGTAAGTTTTTCCTTTTCTAGCGAGCAGCTTTCACAAAAATGAGCAGCTTTGCAAGAAAACAGTTTCTCTTACCAAGCATTTCTTTCTTCCCCAGCTGCTCCGACCAGTAGCTGCTTAAAACAGCATGGGCAGATCCTTAAAAGAAATTGGCAAATAAAGTATAAAATTAAATTGGAATCACTACCTTAGAGAGCAAGAACATTCAAAGTCTAAACATCATAAACAAATCAAGTGCCACATGTGTGTTTAGGGCAAAACACCTGAAAGTTTGCACAGCAGACAGAACTTAAGGCTTTATCATTTAATTTATTTATGATAAAGCAGTACTACTTCCTCATCCTCTGGCTTCAATGGAGATTTTGCCTAGGTGAGGGCTTCGTGATTAGCCACAATTGGTAAGAGCACAAATAGTACCAATTACAATACTTGACCCAAAGTACTCATTTGTTTACCAAAAGTGAAGTTTCCTAATAACAGAATCTTAAAATATTAAATTCGAAATATGATTCATATAAACATGATGTTATTCAATGAAACACGAACAGCTCTCCATCAAAAATGTGAATAAGCTTTTGGATATTTTTTAAAAATAGAACAGGTAGATAGAAGTCATTGTGTAAAACAGAAGTATTTCCTCTCCTAACAGTTTTCACAACAAAACCTCAGCAATTGCTTTCAGTCTTGAATGATGGTAAGTATCAGGATGTAACTCAAGGCAAAATGTAAGGTCTCACCACAGCTTCTGAAAACTAAAAGACCAATTTCTTGTTTCCTGACCAGCAGATGGCTTAAAAACTTAGGATGACTTCTCAGATTCATAGCTAGAGATGCTGCTGCAGTCTACATTAGCAGCTAGGAGCAAAGACACTCTGCTGGAAACCCTGCTGCAAAGTAACTATGAGGGCTCAAGGAGACCAGGACATGTAGCATTATTAAGAAATCATTACAAAAGAAGTATCATACAAAGCCATAACACTGTTAAAAGTATACTTCAGCAATACAAAAAAAAGTTTGGTTTCTAGAAAAGAAAGGACACTTAAAGAGGGGAGACAAGCAACAGCAAGCCGAGAAGAATCTCAGAGATTCCGGACACTTCTAGCTTTTCCTACATATAATAGAATCATAGAATAGTTAGGGTTGGAAAGGACCTTAAGATCATCTAGTTCCAACCCCCCTGCCATGGGCAAGGAAAATATCAGTACTAGTCTTCCCATAAATCCTTAGGAAGGAGCTCTGCAGTTAGATACATCTACGAGACTCTGTCCCCAGCTTTATCAAGAATGCAGGACTGAGAGTAAGAAATAATTGAAATTCATGGCTTCTATTTCTTTGCAAACTTTTCTTTCTGCTAGGAGTGTTGAATAACTAGTATTATTCCAACAAAGAAAGTTTTCTCTTTATTTAGCAAAACATTTAATGAACATTTTTGACTAAGTTCTCAGCTGAATAATAATTAACCTGTGATTAACTGGTACCTAAGCAAATAACATCATTCTGTAGCAAGCATCATCACACCTACAGAGTAAAGTATCAAAGCAACAGGCAGAGAACAAGCCTTCCTGCCCCTAAATACACAACTAGCTGAGTTCATACTATTCATAGGCATGAGAATATCCACAATAAGTGTCAAGAAATGAGGACAGCTCAGCTGAAGTGCAAAAATAAATACAGACACCAACACAAGTGGATACAAACTTCTACTGCAATATTCATTCAATACTAAACTAGCCTCTCACTTTTCTCTAATTGGAATACTTCAGGGAAAAGACCTGAAAAAAGATACAGGAATATCTGGCCTGATCACAGTAAGAAGCTGATTTTTTCTGCAAGAGTTGGCACCAATCCTGAAAGTTTTCAGTATAATGAGCACACTCCTGCTATCCATACAGAACAGCCGTTTATAAGAGAGATTCCAAAGTACAAAACAAAATTAATAAAGATTAATAAGAACCTTCCAATTGAACTGAAACAAGTGTAAGTCAGTTATCACCCAAACACATACCTGTAACAGGGTCCTCTAGAACTCCATACCAAGGTGTAAAATATCTGGAGTAAAAATCATGGCCTTTCTGTTTTCCAGTGGAATTTCCCTTAAGAGTAAGTATGAGCCCTTTCACCTTTCCTGTCTTTTCAGCTGACAAAAAGTGTTGTGCGCTCACTTGCAGTTCTTCCAACACAGACCTGGAATATAAGTACAGAATTTTAATAGCCCATATTCTTCATTTTACATGAAGTATTGAAAAGGAGCTACAAAATCATCTTATCTATAATCCCAAAACAACAACAGTAAAATGTTAGAAGAACAAGATTCCTAGCATTGCCCTACCAATGTAATTTGACAGAAGACCACCCTGAATATAATATGCTCTGATTGAGTGGAGAAAGCAGTTCAAGCCATGCATTTCCTATTTATTTCTGAAAACGGAGCATGCTGGAATATTAGCTACAAAAAAGCACTCTTTTGTTTCAATGTTTAACAATTTAAAGAAATACTTCATCACCACAGAATACAAACAGTAAGCACTCCAACTCCTTTCAGAGAAAGCAAATAACACCACTCAGATCTTCATGGGATTCTAAAGCACTTTACAACAGTCTCAAGTCAAGTGAAGTTGCAGATACAACAAAATAAAGTCTGAAAGAGTAACAATAATAAGTACACAGCTGCTGATATTTCTATCTCCCAGCTAGCCTTTAAATCTAGAATCTTTAAACATTAGTTAGGCCAAACTTTAAGTGAAAATAATAGTAATTTGGCCTGATTAACAAAGTTGTGTTTCGGCAATATATATTCAAATGATACTTGACTTAAGAATGAAATACTTAAGTCAATCTCTGAGATTAACAAATGCTTTGGAATCTGAACTGGAATCTCCTCTATAAAGCTACTTACAATGCTGTTAAGTACATGTAAGCAGATTACAGTCAAATATGAGTAAGAATCCGTGGCCTTCTGTCTCACGAAACAGACCTCTAAGCTATGCAACTATTACCTCTTAATTTGAGAAGCAAGACTCCTAATTTCCTGCTACGCTACTGGATCATTTTTTTACTCAGATAGATGGGGAAGGAAAACACACCATTGTTAAAACTGTTTCCTACACCTCCGCAGGTTCAAGAAGCTCATATTAGAAGATAAAATACTTAACACAGGAGCTTAAATAAAGAGTTTTTAATCTTCACCTGTTTTAAAACTAGATAAACCAGCCTAGTATGTAAGGAATGGAGGTTAAACAAGCAGACTATTTCTGTACATTTGATTTAAAAAAAAAATAAAAATTAAAGAAAAGCATACGACACCTTTCATAAGCATCACTGAGGCGGACTAAGAGATTCTTTGTGTCAGAAGAGTAACGAAGATCTTGAACAATCATGTCACCAGCAGCTGCCTGGTGTAAAAATTAAAGGAGACCAAGAAAACATCATCATTTGAATATGAAATATTATCTTCTCAACATTTTCGTAGAACACATTCCCTGCCATAACAGGGCTTATGCGAAGTCTCACATACAGCCGTAAAGTACATGCAAGCAAGAAAAGTAAATGCACCAAGTGCATGAGTGGATATAGGTAGGTGCTAAGATCTCTGTGTATGTCAATTCAGAAAGAAATTCAGGGACCCAGAAGAGGACAAGGACACTAGATTGCCCTCACATGCATACAATATGCTGAAAATGCCACAGAGAGAAATACTGACACTGTAGGCAATGGTAGTGGGAGACAAACGTTCCACTGCATCATTTTGGAGAATATCATTTCCTGAGCTGCATGACTCAGACCTTCAAAGTTCAGTGTTTCAAGTTCAGGAGTACTGAACATTACGCAAGGCCGTGTTGACACTTTTCAGCCATTTTTAATATATAACTATTATAAACGTGCTTCTAAACCATATATAGATTCTTTTTTTACCTTTATTAACTCTTCTACTTCCTGAAGTACCTGAGAAAGAAAAAAAAAAAACCACACTGTAAAAAATAGAAAATATATATGTATGTATCTATTCAACTACAGATAGATATACTTACATACACATGTAAACATAAACTCGTACTTTCCTTGAAAGCATTTAACGACTAAAATTTTGACTGACCTGTGGGCAGGTTAAATAAAGTGGTAAGTCCAGGACAATATGATCTTCCACTTGTCTGGCTCTTAATTCCCCACTCATTGTCACAAATGTGAGAATTGAATTTGTGTTTTCTAGAAAGAAAAAACATTGCAACATTATCAAATCTGAATTTAAATTATTACAGTTCTTAGAGTAGCTCAGTCAGAAAAAGTTAGTTATGCAGCTAAAATACAGTAACTACAGTAAACCTGTACTCTGAGACAAAATTCCCAACTAACTCAATAAATAAACTGCTGAGGCTAATAAACACAGCAACTGCAAGGAATCTTTTCTGCATGTTTCTAGAATGAATGGAAATCTCTTTTTAACAGAAACAGCAATATTCCATATTCATCAAATTCCCAGATGACATTTGCATATTTAGTATTTTTTTTAAACAAGAATAATAGCAGGGCATCAGAATCTGAGTGCAGGCATCAGACTACAACCTTGTAATTACAGAGCAGTTGCAAATGACAATACCTAAGGTAACTCCATATGTGTTCTCTAAATGTTCTGAATATTTAATTGCCTTTGTTGTAGAAAATAGAGATTTTTTTTAATTAGAAGTAAATTTTCTGAAAAGTTATAGTAATAGATAGCTTGTAAGCATACTTTGTGTGTGAAACAACACAGCAGCTGCTGCAAGTGTAGCATGACCACAGAGAGGAATTTCTTTGGCTGGGGTGAACCATCTGAGTCCAAAGCAGGAACCTTGAAAATAAAATTTAGTGTTATTAAGTCGAAGAAGTCTCAAAACTTTATGTAGAATGACAACATTTCAGTTAATCAAAATGCATGTTATAATCAGTCTTGGTCTTAAACACACTTTTAGGAACCTATTTTGTACTGACTTTCAGAATAGCTATTGCTTTTCAGTCAGGTCAACAGTAAGAGACTACTACTAAGAGAGGAAAACTACTTGGTTACAAAAGCAAAGGAGCTGCAGAGCAGAAATGTCTGTCTGCCTGAGAACTAAGCCTGTGAACCAGAGGCATTCTTGAGAAGTGCAACTGGCACCTTTGAAGTGCTGCTGGCTAGCTACAAACTGGAGACATGCTGAGATATCATAGGTTAGCACACAAACAACAAACTTAACAGCAACTTATCACCTAGAAAGGTGAAAAATAATCTGCAAAAAGGGAAAAAACATTCTGAGAAAGTAAAATTGGTAACTGCCACCAGCTGTTCTAACTGAAACAACAGGACAACAGTCTGGAAAAACAAAAACTGGTTTGAGAGAATAGAAAACACCATCATCTATTGCCTGTTTCAGGTAAAACCCAGGAATTTACAGCATTTACTGGCTTCTTGAAGTGCTAGTGTCCTATGTTCTCTTATGTCTCTATGATAAAAAACCTAGTTAATTCTTACCCAAAATGGAACTTCTCTCTCCGACAACTTTCTCTGCTGCATATATCCTTTAGGGGTTAGACAGTTTTATTGCTATAAGTGAAATTTTATCAGAGCTAGATCAGTTATGAATTATTTTGCTTAAACCACCAGTCAAGTCTGGTAAAAGCCTCTAATGTATACTAACTCTTCATTTCACTAGAAATCATATTTCTATTTGTTGTTTAAAAAAACTGGAACCGAAGTGCACTATAGTTGGATTCCTGTAGCTTTTGCAGACTTACTCCACAGCACTTAAGATAATGCTTATGAAAATATATTCCAAATGAATAATTACCAAACACAACTAAAAGGTGCAAAAGAAACAAATGATATCTAAAAAAACCCAAACAAGTCTTGTCATCACTCCTGTGAAAAATCAGTGCATTAAAATCAGTCCCCTCTCCAATGAAAACAAATAGAATCCCAACAAAACCTAGTGGATGAAACTAATGAGCGTGGCAGAGAACTGCAGACACAGAACCCAGCTGTAAGCCTGTCCTGTAGTGTTAATGCACTCCCCAAGTGGAAATTGTGGCTGAAAGCAGGAGGAAATGGAGTCAGCCATGCCCAACTGGAGACAGACAAGCTACGTGACCCAGAACACTTGCCTGAATGCTGAGACATACAGTCGTGCTCAGACCGAGAAGACATTTTGTACTCTCATAAATTAATGTAACCCCAAAATAATGTAGATTTTTTTTAAATTAAAATTAAATTAAATGCACTGATCACAAACTCATACTCCTGGCAAAAACACACTCTTTGTCCAGCAGTCCTTAAGACATCAATTAATGTTCCAGAACAGATGATAGTCTCACGAATGACATTCTGATGTGTCTGGTCTACTCTTGCTCTACCACCCCTCAATACACATTCTCAGGTGTAGCTCAGTCGTTAAATTTCTTTGAAAAAATTGTGCAATTCTTTGGCAGTTGCATGGGTCTGATGTCACAAATTCTAGACCCATTAATACCAAAAGCACTTTAATGAGAAAGAAACTCGCATTTCATATGATGTTGGATATAAACAACTTGAAAACAAATAAACGTGTTTAAATGTATTGGCAAGGTGTTAACATGAAAAAATGTTAACATGAAAAATGAAAAGTGTTATCACTTCTTGATTCAAGCAATTAGTCTAACCCTAAAACAAATTCTAATTTATTAACAATAAGAGTAAATGAGGATAGTTACAACTGTAAGAAAATCCTCTTTAATAACAGAGAATGTAAAAAATCCAATCTCTGAACAATCTAATGATAAAGAACAGTTTCTTTGCATACTGTTCTAAGGCCTCTTTCATACAGCCAGTAACTCCAAAGCTGTTCATACCTCTCTTCTACTATGTTGTATCAAAGCGAGGGCATGCCAACACAAATACCTTAACATGGAACCAAACTCCAGGCTAGCGGCTTCCAGCCCCTTGGCTCTTGCTACCACACAACTGCAAAGTGAGCAGATTCAGCAAACTGATTCAGCAGGAAACTAATCCACAAACCTATTTAGAGTGGATTCTGTATTTGTCTGATATTTTCTGTCTATCTTGTCTAGTGTCCCTCCATTTCCTCTCCCATCATATATATACGTCCTCACAAAGAACACCAGCAAAGTCTCTCCTCTCAAAACAATCGAAAGAGTAACCTAACGTGCTTCCTTTGGGCAACTTCTGATTTCCCAGTTTTGTTGGAAACCTGTATATTCCAGTACTGGCTCCACAGATAGCTTACAAGATTTTGTGACAAACTCAAACAATAGCTTACGGTTACCCCAGTGATGACTTCCGGAACAGCCAAGCCAGATTCTACTCACTTTGCAGTCTTGTGCATGTGGAATAACCACGTTCCATCTCTATTCTTCTGAAGAAATTCTCTCAGGAGATTATTAATAGTAAGGGAGCTACTAATTGAAGGATCTTTGCATAGAATTTTCAGAAGATTTTCTATATACAACTTGCTTATTTAAGTGTATAAAGACACTAAAACAAATGGTCTAATTTATGAATAATAAATGATTGTATATTGTAAAATGAATTTGACGTAAAGCACAAATACTTTAAAGAAATGCAAAAGGCTTATTATCTTCTTAAGAAGATACATCACAACTTCAAGATTTTGCTTTGGCTGTCTTAAAAATTACCACCATTCCTTATAAATGCACACACACTGTTTCCTATTCCCTTGTGAGAGATTGTGGTGGATAAACAGAACCACTCACTTTTGGTAAAGTCATCTCCAGGGTGCAGTTTTCTGACGAAAGCAGTTTCTGAAAGGTTCATTTCTGTTGCAATTTTTTGGTGCAAATCTTCATCCAAGTCCTAATGATGAAACAATAAATCCAATTAAAAGCAGGCCAAGAAATGCATAATCAAACCTTCTGTCACATAAACAGTCGTTTCATTTTCTATTATAATAAAACAGATTTTTAGTTCAAAATACTGAGAGTAAAAAAAACCCACAAACTTTACCCATAAAATGGGGTAAGTCGTTCAATCATTGTGATAAATAGGCATTTCTAATATCTGTCTTATTAGTTTACAAATTCTTGGAATACATGGAAAATAAAATCACCAAAACCCTAAACTCAGTCTTTCCATGAACATGAACCTTTTTTTTTAAGTTATAAGTCACACTGAGAAGACATTATTAACACGATCTAAAATTAACTACAATTCTATTCTTATAACTCTGAACAATCCATGCCAGCAAGAGGTATGTAGTAATCGCTGGGGCAATGACCAAGATGGCTGATCAGTGCTTATGGCTGTACCCTCGATACTCTTCTTTAGAGAAGGGGAACAATACGAGAAGTCAGAAGAAGCTGAGGGGAGATAAACTGAAAAACAAAAAGGCTGGAGCTCACTACATTCTGCTCTAACTCCCTGCAGCTTTAAACCCTGGGAAGGGTTCAAAAGCGAACACTGATACCAGGACACGCGAGTTGCAGTGACTGTATAAAATTCTACTTCACCCTTGCTCCACTGCTTTTCCCCCCCCAGTTGTGGTGACTAAGAATCTGGTCTAGAAATATGGAAACACAAATGAAACAAAGTACTATGTGGACGTGGTTAGGTTCAACCTCTGAGAGATAAGTAAAGTTAACAGGGCAAATTTTTATTTCCGTTAACAACGTTAATCCTTTTCATATTACAGATATGAAACAACTACTAATGTGTATCATAAACCTGTATTTGCAGAGTGAATTCTATGCAGTGAAACAACATTCTAACCTTTTACAGTAACAAGCACCTCTCCTTTATTCCAGGACAACAGTTCTGACCGTCAGTTATTTTAAAGATACTAAACCAGAACAAAGACCAACCAAAAGGTTATTAAAAATAATAGAACTTTATTGCAATACTGCCATCCTGTGGCAGTTCTGAAACAAAGAAAGAGCTCGTTTTGCCATTCTTGCATTACTCCCAACGGTTGTTGTAAAACATCTGCTGAGACTCTGAAGGGAACAGAAGTATTGCCATTAGCTGCACCTTGCTTTCTTGGAGCTTAGAACAAAATTATGAATTAGAACATCAGCTTCAACTATGACACTAAACCCTCTAGCCCCAGGTACAAAGGCAACACGCAAGTAAGTTGCCCCCACAATATGTTAATGTAATAAAGTAAAATTAATATGAAAATGCACTTAGAAGCTCATAGTTTTAAAGTAAGTTCATTCTGAGAGGGAGTATTTAGATTTCAGGTAGCCAAAAATACCTCTGAAGCGAGATATTCTCAGTCATAACTTTAGCTGATCTGGCAAGTAGGCTATATTGTACAAGATGTACATAGGCTTAGAAACACCTAGAAAGGATTCATATTATCAGTTCAAGCTACTGCCATTGACTGCTCTAGATATATTTTCTTACTTACAATTTTCGTGAACTGTTATTATACAAATAATACAAGGCCTATTTGGCAGAAATTGTCAACACTGTACCAGTTAGAACCAACTCGTTCAGAACACTTTGAAGAGGAAGACATCTACTGTCAATTGCACCAAAACTACCATGCAACTTCGAAGCAATAAAACTGACTGTTGAGACAAGGAAGTACAAAATGAAATATAATCCTTCATAAATAAGAAAATTCAGTTCTAAGTAACATTAAGCTTGGTGGCTTTGTAACAATAGCAATGGAAAGTATCATAGGTGAATATTTCATAATAATCAGCCAAAACCGGACTAAGTGGTTGCTGACACAACAACAAAACTTTCCAAACCTAAAAAGCCCAACCATAAGAACATAATAAGGATCCTTGTATAAGATAAATCGTTGTAGCTGACATAGTTTTAGAACCTTATGACCTTCGTACAAAATTTACTGTAAGCAAATCAGGACTGTAGATAAACAGTATCTGAAACCAGCAGATGCTCAGGAGGTGCTGTAGCGAAGTTAACTGATAAGCAGAAGGATGCGGAGAAATCACTCATTTCTGTCAGCAATGTTACCAAACCAATTAAGCTGGCATAAGCATTTATCTACTGCGCATGCTTCAAAGACTTCCAGAACAAGAGTTCAAGGAACAGCCAAGTGATGAAGATTGTTGGAAGAAGTAAAACGACCACCAAAGACCACTACCACTTTGTTATGCGCATGCGAAAATAGGCGCGGAATTATGTAAAACGATTCTCGCAAAACTAATGCATATGTATGACGTTTACTGGAAATGTACTGAATATGTATGTTAAGCAACAACATAATCATGGTCTGTTTGATGCTTAAACGAGAAACACTAGGAAGAGATATCCCCCGTGTCTCCCAGCGCTGCAATAAAGAATACCTGCTTGTCAACAAACTTCGTCGGCGAGTTCTACTAATCACTGTGGAAACTTGACTAAAGCTGAACCTGACACACTAACGGTGTGTCAGTATAGACATATATATATATGTCACTAACGGCTCTGACAGTATAGACCTGTCAGAGCCAGGTCTATACTCTCTATCTTTCTTTCCATAAAAACAAAAAACAAAATTAAAAAATAAAAAAAAAAGGTAAAAAACTCAAAACGAACCACAAAACCCCCACACCAAAATCACAAAAATCAAACCTCACACTCTTAGCTAAAAAGTTAATAGTTCAAAAAACTATTGATTTACCGCATTTCTTTTCAGAGATTTCATTCTTAATTCAGTTAGAATAAAACCAGTATGTTCCCTAATAAGAATAAATTTAAACCCCCACAAAAAATACAAAGCATGTCTTGTATGAAATCGTTCTGATAGAAAAAGCGCACCCCTGTGCTACCTTCTGTATATTCTTGAGCAAAAGCGAACACTTTCAAGCAGAACTCCTGAGTAAAGCAAGCAAAACCTAACGTAGTGCTGAGCGCTCAGGTCAAGTACAGAATGGTAAATGCCATTACAGTCCCTCTAAAGTAGTTGTGGGTTTTAACTTACATTTTCAAGCAGACAAACTGCCGCAGGATTTCCACAAAACGGCCGGTTTGTAAATGCATCAACCGTAAAAACAGGAATTTGCATTGTCGTTTGCGCCTATTTAGTCTTAACACGGTTTCCTGCAAAGTGCTTTCTAACCTGTTTTATCCCCAGATGATAGCAAAACTCTTATGTTCCCCTAACGGCAGGAGGAGCCAGCTGCCCCCATCTCGTCACTTCCGAGTACATACACGGACACAAGCGTCTTTCCACACCCGCAGCGCTCAGCGCCGATTTTCAATTCCTTAGAAAAGCTTTTAACCTCCCCTTTTGTATCGACTGCTGCCAAGCTCCAGAACGCTCCCAGGAACTCTTCCACCGCAGAGCCCGCCCCAGCGGGTTCCCCCAGGTCTGGCCTGCCGTGGGTTCACCACCGCTGCAAGCAGCCATTGCGTGAACCCACCCGCCCTCCCAAATCCGGGCCAGGGGAGCCGGCCACTTTGCGCGACACACTGGAGGGGACTGTCAGCCAACCGCCGCCTCTGTGAGGCGATCCCTAAGCGGCCATTACGGGCACGCACCACCGCCACCATCTGCTGGAAGCGCGCGCACTCCCGGCCGTGACCCTGCTTGGCGCCAAAGCGAACGCAGGCACAGCGTGACTGCGGACCTAGCGCGCGTGCGCCTCGGCGCCCCTCAGCCGTAGCCGTGAAAGGAATAGGCGGGAACTCGCCGGCCGCCGCGCGCGCGCCGTGGCTTCTCCGCGGAGGCGCGCATGTGCCTGGTGCCGCCCAGCCAGGGCTGAGGAGCGTGGTGTGGCTATCGCGATACTTGCGTAGTCGGGACGCTCTTGAGCCCGCGTCCGTTGCGTAGGTTTCGACCCTGCTGGCCGGTTGGAAGCGAGGAGTCTCCTTCCCGGCAGAAGCTCCTGCCGGAGCACGTCGAGGGGTGCGCGAAGGTCTCCTGGTGAGTAGGGAGGGGGAGTGGACTCAACGAGCCCTAACTGGGCAGGCCGTGTGGCGATAGCAGCAGAGGCTCGGGCCCTGAGGCGAGCCGGCCTTCCCGCCTCTCGGCGCGGCGTCGGGGCCGGCGCCCGCCTGAGGGAGCCGTGGGCAGCGGCAGCGCTGGAGGAGGGTGTGGGGGAGGGGGCGGTGCGGCGCCTCTCCGCGGAGCCTCGTTCCTGAGCGCGGCCGCCATTTTGAGTGGTGGAGCCGGGGGTGGCGGCGGCCCCGGGAGAGCGGCGGGCGGTGGCGAGGGGCTCCTGGAGGGCTGAGGTTGCACGGGGGAAGGCCGGACAGCTCCTCAGACGCGGAGAGGTGGCAGTGGGGGGCGGCGGGGAGCTGGGCTGGAGCGGGGGAGGTGGGAGGGGGCGGCCCCGAGGAGCGGTAAATGGCGCCGGGGAGTGAGCGGTGGGTCAGGGCCGCGATTTCGGCGGTAGTCGGTGCCACGGGTCGGATGGACGGTGGCGTGGCGGGGCACTGTGCGGGGGATGCGTCGCTCCGCGCCCTGTGAGGGCGGCGACTGCGGTTCCCGGGCTCTTGAGGCTCGGCGGCCGCGCGGCCCATTGTGGAGCGCTCACGGGCGCCCTTCCCGCCGTCTGCCCCCTGCCCCCCCCTCCAACACAACCCTGGGCCCAGGGTGGTGCGCGGGAGCCGAGACGGCGGCGCGGGTCCGGCTTCCCTTTCCCGCTGGGGTGCGCCACCCCCCCGCTGCCCCTCAAGGTGATCCCGGGGGTCCCCGGCTTGTCCCGGGCCGTATAGTTAACGCACTGCCGGTGCTTCCGGTAGGGAAGACGAAAAAAAAACCAAAACCAAACCAACAAAACCAAAAACCCCCACGACTGGGCGCTTTGTTTGCAGACAAAGGAAGGCCTTGTGTTTCCACGCAGGAACCGTTGAGTGGTTCCTACCCCTTCAACTGCCATGATTTAAAAGAAAATAAATAATAACACCAAACACAAAACCTTAGAGGATGGATGTTGAATGTACTCTTGAGTAAATAATGAGCTTTATGTGCTGTGCCTCCCCACGTGCTTCCCTCCCTACATGCTGTGTTCCCTGTCAGAGTTTGGGGTAGGTTTAGATGTGTGTGTGCTGTAGATGCGATAAAGTACCGTTTTAAATTTGTAATATAAATAGAGCTTATTATCCATAATACTAGCTAACCAAAGACAAACTACCTGCGTTTTCTTGAATGTCTCAACATTTTTCTTTACCTTTTTTTTTTTTGCTTTTTTGAAGGGTTTGATTTAAATAAAAGATGGACTGGAGTGGAAAACATAATGGGCCAAATGATACAACTAATGATGGAACAGTGGTACGACTTCGAGGCCTGCCATTTGGTTGCAGCAAAGAAGAGATTGTTCAGTTTTTCCAAGGTACCTCTAGTATAGTCAAAGTCTAGTGACTGGATTTTCTTACATCTTTTACACAATGTGTTGTACATGTTAATTTGTAATAGCCATTAATGGGGTGGATTGGGAGGGATTGTGTTAAATTAGTTTATCTTAAATAAGAATTTTGCCCTGTAAATGAAGTAGAAATAACCATAGATGTAGTAAAATAGAATATATATAATTTTGTCGAGGTGGTAAACGCATTATGCATATTGGGATAACCTGAATGTTAGCTAACGATCCAAGTGGATCAGTTAAATTGCTTGATTGGTAGCTATATTTTCTTCATGTAACTTAGGTTGGTTGTATTTTTGCATAGCTTAAACAGAAAAGAAGTATGGCTAAATCCATAAATGTTTAATGAAAGATGACTGGCTTGTATTGTTGGGTGATGGGGGAAATGAGGTGGTTTTCTTTTTCGTTGTTGTTGTTTAGATATGCTTTAAGTATTTGCTACAGATGGGAATGTTTCAGCCTTTAACACTGTTCCCCTTGATGGGGTTATTTGTCCTTGGGTTAAAGGGTTGGAAATCGTGCCAAATGGGATAACATTGACGCTGGACTACCAGGGGAGAAGCACAGGGGAGGCCTTCGTGCAGTTTGCTTCAAAGGAGATAGCAGAAAATGCTCTGGGGAAACACAAGGAAAGAATAGGGCACAGGTGGGGATGGAGAGTTTGGGATGGTGTTAAATCTTTATTTTTGGGGGTTGTGGGTCAGTAATGCTTTTGGGTGGGTGGGGACCATTATATGGAACTGGCTGTTTTTAAGAATTTTTGTAACTGATCCTACATTAACTTGGGAAACACAGTAGACTTGGGGGGTGGGGGAGACAGTATTGCCCGGGTAGCTTGCTAAACTCAGAAAATTGTTTCAATCGTTCTTGTGTAGGGTAATTTGTGATTAATGCTACTATAGCTTAGACACTGTTTTTCAGCAGTATGTTTCTCATACTGGAAAGATATGTTTTATGCTTAATTTGTACAGCTAGAATTTTCACATAGTAACTTTTGCCACTGTAAAGTCTTGCGTTTTTTTATACACTTAAGATTCTTATGGTTTTGAGGAGAAACTTAAGTTGTATGGTATCTAGTCACTTGTATTGGATTGTACGTTTAGTTATAGAAAACATAGTATGGCCTTTTATAATATTCAGACAGCTTTTGCATGTATTCTTATTGGTACCTTGAAAATCCTCTTTTATTAGATATATTGAAATCTTCAAAAGTAGTAAGAGCGAAATCAGAGGATTCAGTGACATGCCAAGAAGAATGATGGGACAACAACGGCCTGGACCATATGATAGACCATTAGGAGGAAGAGGGGGTTATTATGGAGCTGGGCGTGGAAGTATGTATGACAGAATGCGTCGAGGAGGTGGTGGATATGACGGTGGTATGTTTATCTAATGAATGGAGGTTCTGTGTCAGTCTTGTGTTTCTGACATCTTTGTCAAGAAATAAAGAAATGGCAGTAGCTGCAGTTCCCATTAGGTTTGATGCACTTCTCAAAAAAGTTTTACTCGTGATGTATCAAAAAATGTGATTTAGTATTTAAAATTAATGGAAATAATAAGGAAAGTGTGCTTTCAGCAAAATTGGATCTTACTTGCATGTTTCAGTCCTTTTAGTGTGTAAAAGGAAACATACATCTGCACTCTGTACAGGAATTCAGGTTTAACAGTCTTAGAGGCTGTTTGCAAACTGCTGGGTGTCCAAAGACTGAAAAGTTGACTCTTATGCATTGCTCTGTGAATTTTGAGTAATTACGTGTAATGATTCCTTTCTTTCTGTCCTCTGCACAGGATATGGTGGCTTTGATGATTATGGTGGCTATAATAACTATGGCTATGGAAATGATGGCTATGATGACAGAATGAGGGATGGAAGAGGTAAAATAAAATTATATTTTTTTAATAGTTTGCTTAAAAATATTTTTGTTAGTTGAGTTGTAGGACATCCGAGTCAGAAACAGTTGCTTTCTTCATTAGATTATTTTGTAAAGAAATAAGGTTGTTCAAAAAGGGGGGTGGGGGGTGGAACTGGGGCATCTTAAGAAAAGGTAAATACATTGCTTAGGATGTCTTCTGCTTCAGTGTTTGGCTTGATAGATGGGAAGTGTAAACATCTTGCATTCAGTGGTATAATGTGAGTGCTTTCAGAAAACTAGTAGTAATGACTTTCCTGGCTTTTCAGGATGATCTTACAAGTGTGTGGTCTTGTTTGGTTTGGGTTTTTTAATAGGCATGGGAGGACATGGCTATGGTGGAGCTGGAGAAGCAGGCTCGGGTTTCCACGGTGGCGGTCACTTTGTTCACATGAGAGGACTACCCTTTCGAGCAACAGAAAATGATATTGCTAATGTAAGTACAATGGGAAAAAGGGCTTTTTAATGCCAAGAGTTTGCATATTCCTGTCCTACTACAAACTCGGTTCAAGTTCCCAAAAAAGTGATTGATAGTTCTAATAGATCTGCAGACTCTCTCATAAGAGAGCAGGGTGATGGATAAAAGCACCTCTGTAAAATTTTGGGAATACATTCTTGTGTCAGAAGTGCTGTTTCTAGGGAGAAAAGTTTTCTTGAGATATAAGGCCCTAGGGCCTGGTTTAAACAGAGCCTCTTTCCAGGGTGGGGCTCCATGTTTGTTAGTAGCGCCTATATATTATATATGGAAAACTTGATTCTTGTTACTTGGGGTTGCGAAGGGG
This sequence comes from Strigops habroptila, assembly GCF_004027225.2. Lineage (NCBI taxonomy): Eukaryota > Metazoa > Chordata > Aves > Psittaciformes > Psittacidae > Strigops > Strigops habroptila. The sequence goes on from NC_044281.2 coordinate 36,724,374, forward strand.
GGGGGGGAGATAATTGAGCTACATTCCCTGCAGTCACTGATAATTTTCTTTAAGACCTGAGAGAACAAGGGCCAAACTTGAGGCTTTGATTCAGAGCATGTTATTGCAAGTTGATGAGTAGTACTTCTGTACTGTATCAAAGGTTCGTTTGCATATACTGTTTGGTAAAAAGGCTGTTAGTCAGAAGTACCACTGTATCTCTTTTGAGTTCTGTAGCAAGGAAGAGTGGTCTGATTGACAGTTTTGAGAAATGTCGTTGAGAAATGTATTTGGCTCTGCTGCTTCAAAACCAAAGTAATTATCTTCCTTTTCCAGGATGGCATCATATTAGAACTTGTTGCTTAAAGCAGTGTGTGTGGGCAGGAATTCTTGTTCCTATCTGTGCTTTTAAAGAAAGCTCCTCAAGCTCTGTAGCTGGAGCTGTTTGAGTTGTATAACAATAGATAGTAAGAGTAGATTGACCTAATGTTGAAGGTCCACTATTGCTGAGTAATACTTTGGAAATTAGTTATTAAATTTATGTGGTAGATGAGATTAAGTTGATGCAGTGCTCCACTAACCCCTGGGGTGAGAAAAGTACCTGGCTTGAATTCTGCATTAATCTGATTTTATTGTTGTTTTATATTCTTAGTTTTTCTCGCCACTGAACCCTATAAGAGTTCACATTGATATTGGAGCAGATGGAAGAGCCACTGGAGAGGCAGATGTGGAATTTGTAACACATGAGGATGCAGTAGCTGCCATGTCTAAGGATAAAAATCACATGCGTGAGTATTGTATTCACCTGAAGCTGTCTTTGACCAGGCTTTAGCAAGAGTGTGTAAGGGTAAAATTAATGTAAGGGTTTAAATGGCATTTAACTTAGTTTGCTCTGCCATCTATCTTTCAAACTTGCTTTGTGCGGTCTTCTGTTACTTGTAAGGGGGGGGGGGGTGTGTTTTGCTTTGTATCTCTCTGCTTTTGGTTTCTGAAACAAAATACAAAGTAAGGCTTTTTTGTTTCCTACAGAGCATCGATATATTGAACTATTCCTGAATTCAACTGCTGGAGGTGGTTCTGGCATGGGAGGTTATGGCAGAGATGGAATGGGTATGTGTCAATTCCAGCCTTACCCAACATTCTGCCCAGTATAAAGAGTTCCACGTTTATAACGATGCACTTCCTGCTTTTCAGATCAAGGTTACGGCCCTGTGGGTAGAATGGGAATGGGTAGCAATTACAGTGGTGGATATGGAACTCCTGATGGCCTGGGAGGATATAGTAAGTAGAAGTTTTGTTTTTCATGTATTTGGTGGAAATGCTGTTAATGTCCATCTTGTGATGGATGATGGGGCAGGGTGGGGGGCTTTGTGGGCTGGGGGGAGGTGGGAGGAGAGGGAGGGGGGCAGTGGTTTAGCTTAAACTGTAAATCCCTTGGGGGTTTACCATTTTGCTGCTGCGGCAAGTGCTTGTTAAAAAAAAAAAACGGTGCTGATGTATTTTTGTTTTAGTAGAAGTTAAGTCATCTTCAACCAACTGTTCCGTATTACCCATCACATTTTTTCTCTTTTTAAGGTATGTATGCGTGACCTTGTGTCAATTGTTTGCAGGTCGTGGCAGTGGAAATAGTGGAGGATACTATGGGCAAGGCAGTATGGGTGGAGGAGGATGGCGTGGAATGTATTGAAGGGTAGCCTTGCTTCTACAAAACATCCTGGAAGAAACAGTCTCTGGTCTACTAGACTTTCTTACAAAATTTAATTTCTTTTGTATTTTAAGAACTTTATAATGACTGAAGGAATGTGTTTTCACAATATTATTTGGTAAGCAACAGATTGTGATGGGAAAATCTGTTTTCTGTAGGTTTTATTTGTTGCATACTCTGACTTTAAATAAATTTTTATATTCAAACCACTGATGTTGATACTTTTTATACTAGTTACTCCTAAGGATGTATTACATATTCAAGACTACAGTCGGTTTAAGATGTTGTACTATGGTTCAATAAAGGTGGTTGTACTGTAACTCCTATGAACACTGATTCAGTTCTGTGTAATCTTGGTGTAGTAAATGAATTTGAAAAATCCACTTTTTTAAGGGGATAAAAGGTAGATGACTAGGTTAGTTGACTTGGTAACAATATTTCCTAAACCCTTTTGATAAATTGTGTAATAATCTCAGCACACCATAAAGCTCTGGAGGCCAAGTCATTGTTCTGGCTTTCTTCCTTGTACTACCACAATCCACCATCACCTCCAACTGCATGGCTGCCTAAATGAGTAGTGCCCAGGTTTTGTGCCTGCACAAAACCAAGCAGTGATGTTTATTTCCACACATGTAACTTGCAAACTGAACTGAAATACTAGCACAGCTTTTTGCTAACACAGAATGGGTCACATACTAGTTAATTTGGAGCTCTCTACTTATTCTTTCTTTTCCCTAAAAACTGCTTTTGGGAAGAGCTGGGGCTTTGGAAGCAAGTTAAACTTCGTTTCTTTCATGAAGTTACTGTATTTAAACACGGTTTGGCTTTTTGCCCTTTCCCCCCCCCGCCACCCCTGCACAGAGCTGATTTGTTTGTGTTTGTTCAAAACTTGACAAGCCATTATCTAGATGAGCTCATTAGAAGCAAAATATCTCTAAAATAATAAGCCCGCTACCTGGTAAATTCCACACACCCCAAACACATGGATAAAACTTTCTGTGCATTTGTGACATGTAAGCTATGTAAGCAACTATTGTTTGAAGACACTTAACATACCTGATGTGTAATGAAAAAAGGTATTTATTCTTCTGAGCCAGTGTGATCTCCCAAACTAAAACTGCTTTGTCCTCAATGCCTCCCTTAAAATGTCAAATGTGATCTTGGGTATTGAAAGTCTGTCACCTGTTTTGCTAGTACTGTGTTATATATGTAATAAATGTCTTCTTGTGGGAGAGAGGAGAATGGAGTTTATTTCACTAGAGAGTGTGTTTTTTTGTGTCAAAGTGACTGGAAATAAAAGCTGTGAAAGGGTAATTGGCACAGGAAGCTTTCCAAGTTCTGGAATATTTCTGGCTAGGCAGGGGAGGGAAGATGAGACCACACCACCAGTGATCTTGCAGGGTTGTGTTCTGACTCTGCTCTTGTGGGTTCTTGGTCTGCTCCTGAAAAAGCTGCTGTGTTTCAGAAAACTAAGATGGCAAAGAGTTAATCCAGTTGCAGGAAAAAGTACCTTGGAGCAAAGCAGAGGATGTGTACATGTAATAGAAGAAGGGTTTTTTCTAACAGCATAGCAGTTATCTGCAAAATACTGTCAGTTCTGGTCCATTTCCACACTTGGGTATATTTTGTGTTCCGTTTTATGAGAAGGAACACCAATACCTCTTTTAGAGTTACCTTTTGAGAGCAAGGTGGGAGTTAGACTTTGAGCTATTTTGTATAACCAAGCAATCTCCAACGTGAGCTTTTGACAAATGACATTCTTTTGTACTGGGCAGGGAAGCCCATGGGGCTTCATCCTGTAATGAGAGCAGCCTTTGTCATCGAATCTATCAAGTCACTTAGGCAGCATTTAAACTGGTTTTGAGAAAACTACGAAAAAAGATTGCTAGGTCCGCGAGGAAGCTCTAGGTTTAATCACTGCACACAAAGTTACATTTTAGCTTTTGCTGTGAAGAGGAGTGGAAGTGCCCTTTGCCTAGCGAGGGCCCTGGTGCACGGAGCTGTGTGAGGAATGCCAGCAGTCAGCTGGGGTTTCCCTTTACCTTCAGAGAGGCAGGTGCAAACACAGTAGGTTGACCCGCCTTTGTGAGGAAGTGGGGGCAGTGTGTGTGACCCCTGTGTGGGGAGAAGGAGAAACATCTTTTTCTCTTTTTACCTGCTCATGCTCTAAGTTCATGAACTCAGAAATCATTTCCCAAGAACAAACTATCCTGCTCTGATACTGTGTGCCCAGTTCAAGTTTCTCTTGAACAGAGCAGGTAACCCACAGGTGTTCCTATGCTGGGTGTGAGGATAGTTTAGAACCACAATCTGTCAAATAATAGGGTTGACATAAAGACAAGAATAAAAGATTAATAATAGTGTGGTCCCAAAAACTGCTAAAAGCAGGCCAGCATCCCCTTAGCTGGATGCTAAGGGAAATAAAATCACCTAGAACATAGAGTACTCACCACTTTGTTCAAGGCAGAAGTTTTGCAACTAGGGCAGCACAGAGGAGAAGGAAAGATTGCAGTTAAGTACAAATTTACTTTATTGCATGTTACAGAAATGCACTGTCATCTTCCTTTAAAAGATTGCCTATTTTAAAATTAATTTTGTTTAGTTGCATACTTCTCAAAAAGTTACTTGGAAAGCAGTACCAGTGAGCACCCTCTGTATCCTAGATTGAACCCCGCTGTCTCCATACTTGCCCCACATAAAGCCCACTGGAAAACACTTGGAATACTTTCAGGAGCATAAGCAGCACTTGCTTTGTTATGTCATTAGTAGGGGGTAGGTCCCCACTCCTCAATATATGCAAAGACTTCTAAGCAACTTGAACAAGTGCTACCTAATAAAATGCTCAAATACCCTGAATTACAATTTAGTGACATTATTCACATAGTCAAGTGGCAGATCAATTACATTTATTTTTTCCAAAAGTTATTTACAGATTTACAAGTATTTGTTTTGTATTTCACAAAAAAGTTACATCAGGTAATTTTAAAAACATTTTTCTTTACAAAAGCTACATAAGCGATGACACTGGGGTGTTAAAAAGAACAGGCCTATTGGCTTTTAGAATATTAACTAAATACCTATCCTCAAAAGACAACGCTAAGCTAAACAAAGTGCAAGAACAAGCAGAAGACCTGTTTCAAGAGAGACCTTTTCCTGTTAGTAAGGATATTCCAAGCCCATGGCTGAAGGAAATACCAGGCTGGTAATTCTGCGGAGGGCTTGTCAGTGCTGCCCAGAGCACAGAGATTCCAATCTGGACCCCATCACACAAGCAGCTAAAGGGCAGAGGGTATATTGGTTCTAGTGCAGTGATGTGCAAGTGGGGACAATTTACCAAAGGATGTATTTCCCTATAGGAAGAGTAAGGATTTACATTCCAGCAGAAGTTACCATTGGTGTGAAGAGCGCTCAGACCTGGATATACTGAAAAGTGCTCTGGAAAAAAAATGTTGTTTAGGAGCAAACTCTGAAAGTTTGAGAAACATGATGACAAAATAAGGAAGAACCTTCCTGTCCAACACCAAAAGAATGCAGTCCCCAGTAGCTAACCCTAGTCTTTCTAAGTGGCAGATTCACCCTGCTTCCAGAGGTATACAGCGACTATGTGTAACCATGACTTACATGAAAACAATGCAAAGAGAATTTTACAAACAATGTCAGGCAAAAAATCTGTGATGGATACCTCTCTCTTAAAGGGAAACACAGATATGTCAAATTAATAGTTAATTTAAAAAAATAATTCAGGAAAATGCACCTTCCATCTCCATGTGCCTAGAGGCACTGTTTGTTTCCTGCTTGACAAAATCTCCCCTTACACCTGTGACTACAAAGAACTGAGCTGTCAGTGCAATATTCTTGGATATATCAAATCTTGATCAGAGGGGAAGTAAACAAATACAGTTATTTGGCAATAACGTACTGGACCACTGCATTAATTGCACTGCTTTTTTTTTTTTTTAATACAATTTAAAACTAGCTACTGCATGGTTTTGCTTCACAGCAGCATATCAGAGGCACATTCTGCAGCAGTATTACGTTGGCCGCGTTGCAGACCAGCCTGTAAAAGCAGTTAAGTATATTACCTTTTTCAAGATCATCATAACGACTAAAATACTCATCAAATACATGTTAACACCAAGTCTCCTCTATAACCTGGCCCTGCTTCCAAGCCCTTCATTAGACTAACATTGTCATCTGTATTTTTAACATTTTCTACATTTGGGTCCCATTTTCTCTGTTTCAAAAAGAAGCAGACTTGTAACTCCTCCACAGTACCTTGAAAATGCAACTCTGAACTGCTTACGTGAAATTCTGGAAATGCTGCTCTACGTTCTTTAGTTGACATTTCTTTTTACAGGATTAGCCAAATACCAAAAGCTAATAAATATCTTGTAGCATAGTCTTACGGCACGTTAGAAGAGCACCTCTGTATAAGTATTGCATGGCAGGAATCACAGACCCGAACAGGCTTTGGTGAAGAAGGCAGAGGCAGTTCATTGTCCGAACAGGCATTACAGAAGATCTCGCCACAGTTTCTACAATGATGCTAAATAATAGAGAGAAGATTAAAAATTAAAACTTACACTAGAAATATACTTGGTAATTGGATACCAATAAACAATATACACAGAGCAATCTGAAATGTGATTCCTTTCACTTCTTTGGTCTGAGCATGGAATCAGTTTTCAAAAGATAATTCATCTGAATTCATCTAGACAGACCATGGTCTGTCTAGGATTGAACCACGGGTAGATAGGTAGGTGGTCTGTCTAGGACTGTATATATATATATTTATATAAATATATATATGCTTTGCAGATTTAACTCAGTCCCTGGATTAAGAACATACTCTGCTATATAAAAATGTAGTATAAGCAATGACATTCAAGACCGGATGATTCTGTCAGGCAACTAATTGAGATTTAACATAAAAAGGTAAAATAAAAATTCCTGCACACATTAATAAAGTATTAAATTAACATCACATTTTATTTTAAAATGACAATAAACTTGTACTTTCTTAGTCTATTGTATGAAAAATGCCATAAAAAGACTTCCACACGTGTCAAACTGTGACAGTTCCAGAGCTGACAAGCATTTGAGATGACGATTCCACGAAGCAGGTTGAACAATTTTTATGTCCCGCTGTGGCACTTCACCAAAAAGCAGTGTTTCTCTTGAAACCTGGCCCAGGTGCATTGTAAATATCAAGAAACTAGAAAGGCATCTCAGAAATAACAATGCATTCATCTGAGCATTGACATTTCATGCTACGTCTCTCATACATTTAATGTTTTTCTCATAATACATGTAAAGAAGTTGTAAGAAAATTCGTTAAGCTTTTACCTTCCTTTTGGAAAGAGAAAATTCCTTTTCACATAACTTGCAATGTGTAGCCTCCTTGTCCTTCAACCAAACCTGGCCCTGGAGAAAATATATCATAACTGTATGTATGTGATGAAGTTAAACTTTGGGTTCCAGGGGACAAGACAAATCAATAGCAGTATTTACTGCCTGAATTATTTCATGCCCTTAGATCAGTATAATGTCACAGAGACTCTAAAGAAGTACAAGGCCGCTCTAAAACAATGCAAAACCTTGTGAGGCAAGATACAGCAGGAGGTGCAACGCAAACATGCTTGAGGTAGTAAAGCTGGTCAAGGGCTGAACTGGAAAAAGCAGAAAGGTATCCCAAGTCTCAGAGCTGAAGCCTATTTCCCTGCCCATCACACAGGAACAGTCCTCAAGTTGCAGAGAAGGAAAAACAAAACAGGTCAGTGTCAAGAACTGTTAATTTCCTTCTGACTAAACCAATTAACAAAACCAGGAATCTGCTCAACAAAACCATTTTGGACATCTTTACTTGGGCTGAAATAATATGCAAGGCGACATGCCAAGTTATCAAACATGTGCAGACAAAATCTCTGCTCTCAAGTGCTCCCTGCATATCTTTAAGAAAGTTCCAAACCTCTTTACATTACAAATCCTATTTTATCAGCTTTGGCGCTACAAGTTTACTTAATTCCTCAGATGATCCAATATTTATTGATCACTGAGAATACATAATTTGAGCTCAGCTGGCTACATTCTGTCCCAGATACACTTTGTAAAATACCAAAGGGTGCACCGTTGCAAGGAAAGTGTCAAAATGCACAGCTGTACATCAAATAAGAAAAATCAAAAGCAACTGAGCATCTTTTTCCCAGGAAGTTGCAGGGAATCTGCGGTTCCCTCCCGCTGGAGGAAGTCAGACAATGAGTCTCTTCCGCAGAGTTGCTGTTGGAGAGAAGCCTGCTCATGCTTATGAAAGATTTTGAAAGGAACAGTAAAAAAAACTTTTTCCCCCTCCCAAAACTACTCACCTGTAACGCTTTATTCGCTTCTTTTATATCTTCTATTTTCAGCTTTGATCTGAAGAATAACATAATGCTCTTTCAAACTTCTGTACTGTCAGTTACAGTCGGACAACTTCAAAAGTTGTAGGTACTTAAAAAATTATAAGCTAAGTACTTTGAACTTTTAGTTAGTATTTTATATTACAACAGCATCCAGGAGATGCAGTCGGTATCATGCCCTGCTCTACTAAGCACTACACAAAAGACAAGCTCTCTCTAAAGAGCTCAGAATCCTTTGAATGGCTGTAAATTTGCTTGGGGTTATGTGGATGAGAGAAATTTGCACCAGCAGAGCTCTGTGCGGGTACCTAAAACTAGCACACAGCATTGGAACAAAACCAAGATTTGAACTTCTTGACCTGTACAAGACTACATTATGTCATTACAGAGAAACCAGCCTCCCCACAGCTATCCAGTGCCAACCCACTCAGAACTGACTGAGTCAGTTTATACACTAAGCTATTCTAGGGCATGAAAGTCCACACAAGTCACGGCAAAACTACTCAGAAGAGATTATTAAATGAAACTTTAACAACACACAACCATAACGAAAGCTGCGCTCAGAGCTTATTGTTCACTATAGTCTGAAGGGGTTTTGATAAAGTAATCCCTTACATCCTCTACGGACCTGGCAACAACGGCCTATGACTGTCATACAGAGAATCTTCATCTCTTCAAAGAAGGGAATCCATGAACATGCATTCATTCTCACAAAGAGATAAGCACTGTCCTACTGGAGCCAGAGCTGTTATCCTCTACTTGGGTTCTTCTTTGGAATGCCACAACATGCAAACTAGCCAACTGTTTTCAATGCAAAACAACTCCTAATGCCCCCTGGCCCTTTTAAACTATGATCTTCTGTTCAGAGCACTATAATTTCCCATAAGTCTACAGCTAGCCCACTAGCCAAAAGTAAAAATAAACTGACCTGAGCTAATTAGACATAGTCCTTTTTGATACGTGCCTAGGCAATATGGTCATATACAGTCTAATTCACATGACCACCATCAAATTTATACGACAAAAATAATGATCATCATGAATAAGGAAATTACTCGCTCAGCTTGGATGCCAGTTCTTGGAGAGCAGCTTCTTGGTCTTGACATATCCTTCGCAGTTGCTTGTTCTTTTCCTGAAGCTTAAGGAACTCCTTAAAACAAAAAACAGAAGAGACAAAAAACCACCAATTATTCTCAAGATTGTATTTGCCTACTGCCAAGAAAACTGCTACTACACAAAGCTGATCTTACTGAGAAAGCCAAGTGAATGAATATCCATCACATTCCCTATTAAGATTCCCAAATCCAACTCAAACAGCAACAACTCAGGATTAAACTCTCTTAGACCCCAAGAAACAAAGCTTTTTTGCTTCTGCAATCCTCTTCAAGAAGAAAATAAAAATGATTGATTGCAGAGACCAACAACACTATATAGCCATGTATACAAAGTCAGAGAGAAGCTGAAGCACTTTCTGGCCTACAATGAGAAGACAGAAACTTCAATACAACTGAGAAAGGAAAACGAGGATTTAATTTTTCCTTATTCCAAGCACCGAGTCCTAATCTAAGGACTAAATGGAGAGCAAAAAACCCATATTTTTTCTTAGTCTATTTGTGAAAATGCATTAATCTAATCTTTCTTATCTATTAGCAGAAATTCTTAACAGTACCATGTCTAAGTCCACAATTAACTTTGCAGTCAATTTCTGAATTACTAGTCAAGTTTCACCACAGAATTTACTTTTTTAAGGTTAATTATTTCTTGGGTCTCTGTTCTCAGATGAGATACAGTTTCCTTTTCCTTCTGAAGATCATTCTCTAGGGTTTGCCGCCACTCTTTTTCTATCTTCAAATCTGTTTCCAGCTGAAGTCTAGAATATGCAAAACAACCAAAAACATCACTGTGCACAAGAGTACAATTTTTAAAAAACAAAAAAGAGTTTTCTGGGTGCAATATACTATTATGATCAACTCTCACTTTATGTAAAACAGAAATAATATAACAGTAACATAATATTTTAGACAGTGGTGTAACAAACAAACCAAAACTGTCACTTAGAAAATGCTTTCAAAAAGAAGTGTATTTAAAGGACCAAGAATATGGCATAATTTTGAAGAGCTGATCTTTGTAATAAATGAGCAAGAGATTAACCACAAAATTCAAAAGCATTTTTGAAACATGCATAAGGAAAAGTCCCCTTAACATTACACAGCTTGTTTCTAAAATAAAGCAAACCAACCACACTGCCACTGGTGATGCAGACAATGATTGCATGTATCTCTGGTGCTTATAAAAGTCATTTAATATTATACTCTTGGATGTGAATCTTCTATTTTAAACTAAGGCTTATGGCATTTTGAACAGAATTGAAAATAAAGGAGGAAGGACTTTAAATGACTATTTTTAATGAGCTTTTTACACAGCTGAGGTTCAACATAACGAGGGATCTAAATTCTATTACTTTAAACTGGAGTCCAGTTAAAGGAGTTAGGGCTACTCTATCAAAAGATCCACTCTAGCTGGAATTTCACTATCATTTTCATGGAAGTCTTGGTGTTTAGAACATTACAGAGAAACCAAAAGATGGAAGCACACTGCACAACCTTCTAGATCTAAATTGTGCCAACAGAATAAAAGAGGAAAAAATCTGAGAGTAGTCATGCAAGGGTTTTTTGATGGAAAACCTGTATTTATATTAATTTTCCTGTTTTAAAACCAAAACCATTTTTAAAAGTAAGACTTACATTTTGGGACACTACCTCAGCATCTGGCTGGAAAAGATCAGAAGTGAACATGACCTTGAGGTTTCAGAATTGCAGAATTCTAAGGCTGGGGTCTGAACTGTTCTTTTGCCAAAATCTGCAAAGATGACTGCGTAGTAAAGTGAACATTTGTCATGACAATTAAACAAGTTTATTAACATTCAGAATTGTAAGAGAGGCAGGGTGGGCTAATAATTGGATTGGAAATCACTAATTTTTGATCCCAAATCCTTGTTGGGCCACAGATTTGCACTGTCTTAAACAATTTACTACTTATCTTTCTGAAGAGGGACAACACCTGCCCTTACAGGGAGCTTTTTACATTACATATTTATTTAAATCAGTACTGAAGGATTTAACATTAGAAAGACTAGAGGGCTGGCTTTTATATTACTTTTTAATGTTTATGACTCCAGTGAATTTTTATTTTTTATTTCCTACACAGTGGTGAGTTAAACCACTTCCACCTTATGCATAAGCCTGATTAATTAAACTACTCTTATGCCATTTCTGGTTTAAGTTTGTATTATTATATACTTGTGGGTTTTGTTAGTGTGTATTACTACTACTACTACACTACATACTTTGCCCCACTTAAGATAATTTCCTCATGAATTAAGCTGGCACTTTTAGACAGAAAATGCTGTTCTTCCCCTCCTTTCAAGCTGCACACCATTTTAGAGTAGGTGTCAAGGTAGCTTGACTTTCCTGGAGTGGCATATCTTCTTCCACTTTGCCAGTACCTAACATGAGGAACGTCAGTATTTACATTCTGTTCAAAACCATTTATCAACTACCAGTGTGTATGAAGACACAGGACATATTGCAATGCAGAATGTTTACTGCTGTATATTTTTCCAAACAGGAAAGATGTACTTACAGCTGTTTCTCCTTCTGGGAGAATTCTTTCTGCAGACTTTCAGATTTATTCACATATTCCTGTTTAAGTTTCTCATCCTCAGCCTCAGCATCCATTTGAGCCTTCTCTGCTTGCTGCAATCTGGTGTAATTCAAATCAACTTTGGGTAAAACTGAAGCTAGAACTAGGGTGTAGAGGGTGAAGAAGACAAATAAAAGAAAAAATGGGGAAATAGAAATATTTCTAAATAAAAACAAAGTTTGGGGGAAACTCACAAACTCAAACGAGAAATCCATACAATGCCTACAGAACTAGCTCCTGTTTTTTTCATACAGTAAGAGAGTAATCACTGTAAGTAATCACTGTTTTATTTCATGCTCATGAATAACAGATGCCAAAGCATGATGATACATATTTTAGAATTGAAGCATATACCTTCCTTGATGCTTTTTTTTTTTTTTTTTGGAAGCTTTTTTCTTCTCCAAATAAATCCTGTAAAAGCACTTGGTTTGTACTAATCACCCATTAAGACAGGGCAGAGCATGTGTTGTGCAAAAGCAGCTCAAAACAATTCAGGCATAAGACTGAATACAGAGCACTGCAATCAGATAGCAAAAAAAACTTAACTAGCCTAATACAAGAAGACACACCCTGGCAGGTCCAACTACATTATTAGAACTACTTCTACTACATCATACTATTTAATTAATTTAAATAATCTGTATTAAAAATAATGAGTTCTTACACTGGTTAAAATAGCTCCATATTATAGACAAAATAAATAAAACTGATTAATCAAGAAATTAGGGATTGTTTGGGGTTTTATTTAATCTTTCCCTTCTGAATTCCAGGGTTTTGCTTCTGCTTCAGCTAGCACTCCCCTTGGAATCCATTAGTTCAATGTAGTTCCTCTCTGCTTGGTCAACTCTTCAGTACAAAAAAAGATGGATGTAATCTAACAGAAGTAAAAGTACTAAAATGGAACTTGGGCTATATCATGGCTACACTTGTCTTGATGAAAAGGCAGGAAAGTGAAAGAGCCTGTAAAATACCACTGAATGTCCCCACCTGCTGCATTGTGTTTAACAAAACTGTTTCGAGGGCCTCTCAGGTAAGTGGTGGGAGAAATCTGTGATTCTCTCTGTGCTTGATTTCTCACTTCCCAGCAGCTAGCTGAATGTGGAGTAACTCACAACTCCCAATGTCAGCTAAAAAGAAATAAAGTCAGCAATATGTCTACATTTGTGCTTCTACTGATGAAGCTGCACCAGCAGGAGTTTATAAAGCTGCCAGTACACAAGTGAAAAAAGGCTGGAATTAAGCTATCTTATAAAGTGTGCACTATCTCATTCAACTATACCAGTTGTTTGAACAATGTTCCCAGTCACATTTGCAATGGTAGTGCACAGAGGGCCAAAACATGTATGGAAAGGAGACTACCAGGAAAAAGCAGGGTCAATTCACTGGGCAGAAGCAGCTGAATGAAGCTACACAAGACAGCAACAGCAAAAGTAACTTAAACCCCTCCTTTAATCGCAAATCAAACCGCAGTGTTGTTTCCACGACAAAGGTAGAAAGGGAGCTTGCTACCCAAAAAACATGCTAGCCAAACCAAACTACAGCACCAACCTCTAGACTTAGCACCAAGGCTAACTGCAACACTGTAATTCGGACAAATGCTGAGCTGGACCTAGTCTGCAGCAGGGTTTGAGATTCAGATCATACTAAGGCAGATACTCGTTTGCATAGATGACCGTGAGACAGTTTATGCTCCTATTTCTGCTGTGGTCTACCTGTTGTTCTATTCAGTGTTTCTGGTTTGGGTCTCCTTGAGGATGGGAGATATTTATTTTTTAGAAGCCAGCCCATGTTGAAGGTTCTTTCTGCTACCAAACCAGGGAATAAGGCAGTATATAATCATGGAGTAGAAACCCTTTCTGAACTACTGTGCCCTGCCCCCACTTTTGCAAACACATCCCCTTCTTTCTGAAAGACCCTAGGATTCTTTTCCCAGTCAGCATCCCCTCCACATTTCAGAGCAAACACTGGGAAGTGCATCAAAGGCAGTCAGCAGCTATAACTCTATTTCTGCAGTACAGGCAGTAGCAACTCAAAGCAGAAATGACTTGTGAAGCCTGCCTAATGATGGGTGGAGGGAAGGAAAAGGGGTTGGGCAAAACCACAGGTTATGATTACAGGGTAGATATAGCCACAGATGGGCAAGATCCTTAGCTGACAAGCAAGTTAGATAAGTTGAGGATCTGGGCCCCAAATGTAAATCCTATTTATTACTAAAACTGCTACTGTAGATATCATGCTGCAGCTGTTCTAGGCAGGAATCACAACTACAGAACTTACTAGATTGCGCTGCCCTTCCTGCCTGGAGCCAAGTCACAAGTCCAGGCTCCAAACACATTTTAATTTCATGAAAATATTTTACCCCACATCTTTAGCTGTTTTATCCCCAAGCCCTATAATTCCTCCACTGTATATACTGAACACATATGTTGACACCACCCTCTTTTTCTAAATATATTGTTCTGATATAGCGCTCAACCCCCTTCCCCCAAACTCCCATCACTCTTTTTAAGAAAACAGTGCTAGTTACAAGCAAAAAAAAAAAAAAAAAAACAACCCCCCAAAAAAACCAAACACCACAACCAAAAAAGAGCATGCTTTTGGGATAAATACAGCCTTACAGTGAAAGAAATAAGCAGGTGGGAAGGGATATATTAGTCAGAATGGCTAATTTTAAAATCTATTAGTACCATAAAGAATAGGAAAACCACTAATCAGAACCAAATGTCATAAAAACGTACAGTCAAAGATAGCTAACCTTTTAAAATAAACTTTGTTTGACAATTAAGTAGTGCTTAAATAGCATTAGAAAACTAGCTTACATTTGCTCAATAACAGTGCAGTAGGTTACTTTTTTTTTGTTTTTTGTTAAGAGGGGTAAAGTGAGATCGGAGATGATGTTCTTTCAGAAAACAAAACAGAACCCAGCTACGATCAGTTACAGTGCAGGATTTCTAATACCACTTTATATTTAAAGTTGTAATTTTAAAGTTCTTAAGTTATATTTTATCAGTGATTATTTAAACACAACAGATCTGGAGGAGCTTTCAGAATGATATGTCTTTGACAAGTTTATACTGGTGCTGAGCTTCATTGCTGGCACATTTGACGAATGACATTGCAATAGTCTTAGTTTGAGTTAACAGATCTTTGTCACTTCATGAATGCAGTGGACAAAAATCAAAGACAGATGAAGACAGCAAAATATTAAAAACAAAAATTGGGATAAAGGATAAAAAGAAAAAGAAAAAAGAGGAAAAAGGATGTCAATAAAAGAATATTCATGTCACTAATTTTTTTAATACATAGCCATGTTTTTCATAATCAGATTTAAACAAAAAAAAGGACATGTCAAACACCAACATATGACAGGGCTTATGGATATGTTATATTTTACAGTTAAAAAGATCAATGTTGAATATAGGCCACTAAATTAAAATATATGAATCACATTTTAATACTATGTAATACATGCAGTCTAACAATAACGTAAATTCATACACTGGAATGTTAGTCTTTCACTTTTCAGCTTTTCAGTGTAAAGAAATCATTACGTCATTGAAAATAATGGTACTTCCAAAACAATGGACAACAACTTTAATACCTTCAGCAAATACAGCACTGATCCATGAAGGCATTAAATATTTATATTAAGCACATGCTTAAGTATAATCAAGATTAATGCTTTGGTTTCTATTGCATTTCATTCAGGTGGGGACAAGTGGGAAGAGGTAATAACGACACAGAATTTTGGAAACAGCTGAAAGAACAACTTTTGATATCAGCACAAAAACCTAGGACAAGAAAGATGGCAGAAGAAGAAAACCGAAAGATAAAGTTTCTATTTAAAAATAACCGTGTATTTTTTAAAAATAAAAAAAAAAATATAAAAAAAAAAATCAAACAGTAAAGCACTAGTTAAAGTTTCAGAAACGATCTTGTTAAATATTCTAGTTGAAAGTTACATTTCAGTGGCAACTGTGTAAGAATGCGGTAAAATGTAAGGGGATGGAGACATGAATGAAGAGAAACAAAGATGGGCCTGTACCTTTGTTCTAGTTGTTTCATAGTTGCATTAATTTGATTAGTCTTATCCTCTAATCGACCAATTATTTCATTCTTTTCTTTCATAGCATCTTCAGAAACCTGTGTTACAAAAAAAAGTTAAAACTGAAGTAGGTATATATTACACTTTCACCTCACAGGGTTTTTTCCTCCAGTATCTGAAGGGAAAAATATTATGGCTTCAGATTTTGACCATTTTTACACATTCCCATCTAAAAAAATGTAGTTGACAGTACTTAAAATTTTATTCCTAAATTTACTGCTCAACTTTTCAAGAAACCCATTAGAACTGTACCAATAAAGAAGTAAGTCCTGGAAATCACTAAGGTTCTCCAACTCTTATCAAACTACCATATACACCTAAAAATCTTTTCAGAATTTTACTAACATGTTTCACAATTTTGATTGCTTGCAGAGCTGTTACGACTGTGGCTTGAAGATCTAAATAAAAGGTAGAGCATTACACTTGCTGCACAGATCAACACTTATCAATTGGTCCCTAAGCAGCAGAGATTGGGCATGATTCAACTGTTTCACTCTACCCAGGAAGTGGGGTCTGAATGTCATTAAGTGAAATCAGTGTTACCGTCAGTCCCTAGAAGTACAGCTTTAAAAGAAAAACAAAACCCTTCAGATCCGAACATACTGAAAAACATTTTCTTTTTTCCAGTTCTATTTATATTTCATCTGGTCCAGTTTTGTCACTGTTGCAGGTGCAAAAAGTTAGCATCATTTGTCCATCAATCACCTCAATTATCTCTCTACAGCATCCTAATCTTTTCCTCCTCGTTCTGCCACAGATTTGACTGGTTTCTTGTGTTGTTTTTGATAATTTATTCCATAAATAAAATTTATATTCTGCATAAATAAGGTCCTTTCCAACCCTAACGATTCTATGATTCTGCGATGCCCTGGTGCTTGGACATCTGTTAGCTGCATATTGGGTCTCTAAGATCCATATTTTCCCAAAAAAGCATTGCCTTGTTACAGATTTTCTTAATTTGTTAACAGGTTAAAAAATGAAAACGAAACCAAACTGTAATTAGCTTTTTCCATTTAACACAACTTATTTTCCAAATGCTTTTCTTTACTTTGAAAGTTCAGATGTCCTCTAACTCATCACTATCTGCCTACATTCTCGTGTTTTTTTATACAACACAGGCCAAAAAGTGTCATTACACTGTTACTCTCTCTATTCCACATTGCATGTTATTAGGCCATGAACTTATTCTCATGCTCTTTTCTTCTATAAACTCACTAAGTGACTCTATAAACTCAATAAGTGACTGCTTTAAGAACTTCTTTATGTGAAATCATACTTGCACCAATAATGCTCAAAAATGACAAGCCAACATAAGAAGTGGAAAGAAACCAAAAATTAAGGAAACAGCAGTATTTAACTAAACAAAATTGTAATGCATCTTTCAGTCCAAAGTCATTTAATCAGTTTAACAGCAGATTGTTTCTTTACCTGCAGCTTTTGATACATTTCCATGTTAATTGCTTTAACTTCATCAAGCTGCTGTCGAAGGCCTATGAGGGTATCCTGCTTCTCATGGATATCCTTCTCCAGCAACTTCATGGCAAGTTCTATCTCATGTTTCATACTAACTTGAACCACTAGCTCGTTCTCCATATCCTATAAAACACAAAGCCACACAGAATATTTAAATAACTATGCAACATTTTACCTCTGTTTTGAAAAAGACAAAAACTAACTCTAATAGTGCTGCAGCATCACCTATTTCACCACTCCAGAAATTCTGTCCCTCTTTAACTTTGCAATTTATCCACTACATAAACATTACACTCCCATATACTTAGTGACCAATGTTTTGGGGTTTTTTTCACTTTGAGAGAAGACAACTTTTAAGAAATTACCCTGCCAGTATTGCATAAAATTGCCTAAGTATTAATTACAAAAATAGAACTAAAGGATTTCTGTTTTCACAAGAAAGATTTGGCATACACACAGAGCATACAGTATTGCTAACAATCTGAACATTTCTCAAAGAAAATGTATTTTCTTTACTATGCTTTAGCAACAACATTACAGAAATATTTATGTACTGATTGCTCTGTTAAAAATCCCTTCTTATTACAGGCAGTTGAAAGAAAAGGCAATTGAAGTTGATTAAAGGCAGCATCTAAGCTCAGCAAAAGCAAAATTAGAAATATTTATATACAGACTCTTCTCAAGCATAATCTTTTCTAGAAGCGTTAGAAAAGAACACTTACTTGTCGAAGTTGTGATTCTTCTCGAAGCTGTCTACGTGCTTCATTGTACATTTCATCTAAACCCTGCCTGGAGTGTTTGTATGTCTGAAGTTCTGCTTCAACATCCACTTTAGTTGCCTACAAAGATATAGAGAATCTATCTATCTTTCTTCTTCACAAGTTTAGCAATGAATAGCATGAATTGAACACTTGGGGGAGGGGAGGGTGGAACTTCAAAATACATTCTCCAAGCACAGTACAAACATGGCAGAAGCTGTTTCTGCTATGTGGTCATCAGTTTTACAGTGAAAATTGAGTATATCTAGCAAAATAAACATCTATACTACAGTACAGTCCTCCTTCAGTAAGTCACTCTAACACACAACTGTTTCAGGACTAAGGAATCCAAACATCTGCTTAACCTGTGCTTTTACCAATTATCCTGTGAAACACATACAAGTTACGCAAGGAAGTACAAATAACAGCTTTAAAAAAATAGTTCGGCAATTGTATACACAACTACTCCAAATGACATTCCATATAATGAGACAAGTCAGAATAGACATTTGCCAACTAAAACACACACTATTTTGACACGGTTTTCAGGTAATACTGCCTTAAATGCTTAGATATAGCTTATAGTCTAATGAAAAAAGGAAGAAGGCAAGAAAATTAGAAAGAATACAAGGAAAAATGCTACAAAATTTGCATATGGTTATAAAACAATCTAGTGTCCTATAATTTTTATATATTTAAGCCATTATAAAGCTTCCCAGCTTACTTGAAGTTATTATGTAAGAACATCTGAATGACAATGAACCACACAACACTATTACACTAAATGCAGTAAAACTACCATACCTCTAGATGATGCTGTGTTTTCATTAAAATAAGAGTATTTTCACTCCTTAATTGATGGTTTTCTTCCTGGAGTTTAATTATGTTGTTTTTGGCTATTGCTAACTGAAAAGTTAAGAGGAAAAAAGGAAAAAGCAGGGTGAGCACTTTTGTGAATGGAAATAAACAAATGTTCTGATGAATGCAAGACTAAGACATTCTGCGCTCTATTCTCACAGTCTACCAAACTGAGGTTTAACTGTTTTTAAAGAAAACACACAGCTCCTGGGTTTAGTAAGAAGCACTTTCATTACAGAACAGCATGTGTATTCAACATACTTCATTATTTCACATCTGGTAAAGAATTGCTTCATTATGACTTAAAGACCCTCAATGCCTCCTTCTTCATCCTTTTTTCCTTTTTTTTTTTTTTTTTTTTCTCCATTTGGATTAAAATACATCCTGTTTTGTTGTTTGGTTGGGGGGTGGGGTTTGATATCTTAATATAACAGATAAAGCAATTTACATAAGAAAGCCTCTCCCAAATGAAAACATCTTTACAAAAGAGGAAACATTATAACTGGGCCCTACAGGATATACCTTAATGTCAGAATTATAAGACAGCTGATCAAAATAAGTGGACAGCAGGGCTGAGGGCTTGTAAACGAACCAGAATACTCTGAGAATTAACACTCAGGAAAAATGTTTTCCCTCTCTCTGGATACATTAATACTCAGAGCAAGCTAGCTATGCCCTTCAACAGCTGAATTTAGACATTTCGATTCTCCACTATTTCTCAAGCAGCTTGGATTAAAAAAATATTGTGCTCTCTCTATAAGGTTAAAAATATTAGAATCTAGTCAAGCATCAAAGATAACCAGAAATATAGGATATAAATACAAAACCAGAGCTAGACAAGTCTAAAAACTTGTATATATGTATATGGTAAATAAGCAAGAAACAATCATTTCCCTAAAGCTGAGAACTGCAATAGAAATTGCTTGGTGAACTACTTTTCGTCTCTTTGTAGCAACTGGTGTCATCCATTATGAACTAGTCATCTGCACAAAATCAGAGTGACAGCTGGCATTAAGAAAGGCTTCACTTCTGGTTTTGTCCAAAGTGGGAAATTGCAACGTTCTACTGATTAATTAATCAGTAAAACTAATTTACTGATGTTGGAGGCTACCCAAGCAAGCTGACTTCAAATCCCTGCAGCTACTGCACCTTTTATTCAAGCCAAAATCAAGGTAGCTGGACAAATCATACATTATTTTAATCTATGTAAGTTCTGTAAGCATATTTTGAAAAAAGCTTTTGAGAATAAATAATAACTATTACACAATACTAAAAGAAATTAATACCTCTTCGATCAGTTTAGTGTTTGATTTCTCTAGTGAATCAACTCTCGCATGTAGACTGCTAACTGTGCTACTAAAAAAGAAAAAGAAAAAACATCATTCAGAATTACATCCAAACTCACCCAACCAAGCTCAAAAGCTTTAATGCAAGGTACAATGATTAATGCTTAAGCGATAAAAGGTCTGCTCCCATGATTTGAGGTTTTCCTATATATAAGAAAATTAGTCTCCTTTGCTGAACATTTATACATTTCTTTCCAACTCCCAATGTCACCCCTGTCACTTAAACTCCTGGTTGGGTGTGACTTTAAACGTATTCTCCCTTTCCTTTATCCTCACGACGACATTGTACCCAAACATTTAACGAGATGCCTTAAAAGAGAGTTTACAATCTTGGAATAAAGAGAGTTTACAATCTTCCTGGGGGCTTTTCCCACCAGGTAACAAACCCATTCTCCAGGTTCTCTTCCTCCAAACCCTACTTCTTTTATAAAATTATTCACTTCTCCACATTTTTTGATATTTATCCTCAGGCTACCTTTTCCTTGATGCTTCTTGACTTAATTTACAAGTCTCATCAGAATTTTATTCCCTTGTATTACTGTGAGGGTTTTTGTTATACCAAGCTACATCCAGGACTTCTCCATCACCTGATTGCCTATTCCTGCTGTAAGCATATTTCTTTAGGCTGCACTTCACAAATGATAAAAACCAACCTATTCTCTAACACAGTAGTTTACTTTTCATGTATTTCTACTGTGGTGTTCTTAAGAGTTACCAGTTAATTAGGAATGGCAAGGTAGAGAAGATTAATGCATTTTAGGACATGTGGAAAGAAACATCTCACCTGAAATAAAAGAGGAGAATTGCTGAACCACTGGTTTGCAAACAAGCTAATGCATAAACTAGTGTACAAGACATATTCAGTACACAGAGGATCATGTGAATAACAGCTATCACCACAAAAGCACCACAATTCTTCATTGTGATAGTTCCTTTCTCCTCATTAATTTCTATTTTTCTTGTACTTGATACACTCCGTTATTCTGCTCAGTGACTGACACAATTTCAAATCAGAATATCTTTACCCCAACAGCAGACATATAGCAACTAATGATCCAGATTATGAGCATTAAAAATTAAAACTATGATTACATTTCAAAAAGAGATCAAGAAGATCAGCTACACTACAGGTTCTACGCAAGTTCTTTGTGGATGTGGTGTTTGGTTTTGGTTGGGGTTTTTTGTTTGTTTTTTCTTTTTTAGCTCCTCCCACTGTTTAATTTTGTACAATACTCCTCAGAGAATTACAATCACTGTTCCTCTATTTGTATAGTAACACAAACAGTGGTGGACTAGGTTTGCTCCATCCAGCAAAGTAAGGGGAAAAGGCTGCTTTCCTGAAAACTTTCTACAGGAACCACAACCTACAGTGTGCAAGTCGTTTCCAGCAGGCAATGAACTTAGTCAGATTTGGTCCTAGGCATTAAAGCTACAAACAAAAATAGTATGAAAGGCAAAGAAACAAAAACATGTGTTTTCATCCAGAACACTCAATAACACTTTTTGAAAACTATTAAATAGAATGCAGTTAAAATCCAGATCAAGCTTTTCATTCCTGTGAAGTTATGAATCATAAGGACCTTGATGAGTTAGGCCTGCTGGTTTTTGTTTCCTTGAAGAATTAAGATTCTGACTGTCTAAAAAGCATGAAAACAGACTTCGTGAGTCTCTCCAGGAGAATGTATCCTTTCCAACTTCATTACATCCACGATTTAAACATGAAAAATTTGCACCTCTTTCCCTGAAGTTCTCCCACAAAGCTGTGGTATAACAGGAATTAGGGGGGTTTTATCTCTAAGTCTGGCCTGACATGCAATACTTCAAAGTAATACTTACTTCAGTTGTCTGTTTAGTTCTTCAACATAATTCTTTTGGTCCAAAATTGCAGCAATCTGTACATTCCTAAAGCAAGCACATAATAAAATTAGCTTTAACAAAATGATATAGTGAACTATGTACTGAAAATACATATCATATGCAAATGTTGTCCATCTTAATTGTGCTTTTTAAAAATAAAGGAAGCAACTTCATCTCACAATCATGAAGTCAGTAACTGACACGTTGTGACATCATTGAAAGACAAAAACACGCCAATGCTTTAACTATAAACAATTTCTCTACATGAAACCTAAGAACACAGTCTCAGAAGAAAAAGGATGTTCACTTACTCTGCCATAATTCTGGTTTTTTTTAAACACTGACTAAATCCCAAGCTAAGGCCTTAAAGGTTAACAGGTTCCTTTTCACTGACACCTTGCAATCTTCCAATACTGTCCATGAGGTAAAGGAAGCAGGTGATGATGCTGAGGCTTGCTTCAGAGTACAAATATTCTTCCAGCTAACTAGTAATACAGAACCATGTAGCATGCCATTTTTCTCAAGACAGTGAGATTGGAATATTTCACCTTTGGGAACCTAACTTATTTCTACAAAGAACAGGGCACCAGTCAAGAAATCACCTGTTAACATGCAAAATCTGAGGTATTTGGTGAGGACATACCTTTCCTTACCTCCAATGTCATCATCACTCTTTAAATACACAGAGAAATCAATCACCCCAACCTAGGGTAAAGGAAACATACAGAGTTCCATATCATACAAGTAACTGCTGTTGATATTCATGGTCTTCTATCTACATAATTAATAAAACCTGAGTTACATCAGCTTTTTTAAGATTGGTCCAGTTTCAGCCAGAAGCTCAAAAAACTGAACTGTAACATTTTAAACAATTTTTTTTTTTTTTTAAGTATAGCCTCACATAGTTGTTAAGAATTACATTCCCTTTGAGCAAAATTAACAATGTGCTGTATACCAAATCCCAAAGAAAAGATCATTTCTTACCTCTGACTGAGCTTAGCCAAGAACTTACAGGAAGACTTTCATTTGGGGAATTATCAGAAACTACTGAACCCCATTACTGATTGAGTAGAGCTGTGACAAATCGTCTGTAGTGTTTCACATGATTTCCTATCACAGCATGTCTCCCAGACTGATGTTTCTCCCATGTTTATTTTTTTCAATATTCCTTGTTAAATAATACTACCTTTCCACACTTGCCAATTCCCAGGTGTACCAACTCAACTGCATTCATCTTTTTTAAACCTTGCTAAATCTGAATCTAATTAATTTATTTTCTGTTCAATTGTAATTTAATCATGTATACTATAAAAAAAAATTACCATAACTTCTGCTTCTAACTCTATTCACAAAAGTATTTAACAACGTTTGCTTTACCAAAACCCTTCCTTTTTGGTCTCTATCAGCCTCTTCACAAAAGTATTTCAATTTCTCCAATTTACTGCTTCCTTCTTGAACTTCCTTTAGCTTCTGAATATAAGTAACTTGCTAAGTCTAACATTTCCTTTGTTTATACGATGCTCTCCTGCTCTCGTCAGCTTCCTGTGATGATCTTCTACTTGTTCTTTCCCTACCTTTTCTAAAAAGTCTCTTCTCCAAGAGCTTTTTAAAATTCAATTTAATATGCAAAACATTTTACTTTTTAATAGAGTATTATCTCTGTAGAAGTTACTTTGTTTTAATTCTCCATGAGTGCGTTTTCACCATTTCATACGTTTCACCACTGAATAGCATTCCTCTAACATACCAAAACTATGCTCCCAGATGCGACTTCCATCATCCTTCAGAAGTTTATCTTTCTGCTCAATACAACTTGCTGCTTCTGGCTTCTCTGAGTGCCTTATTCACACTACTCTTCAAACAGAATTACTCTAAAATCCCATTTGGACAGCCACCACCACCTTCTCAAACCAACTTTTATTTCCCTTCACTCACCAAAACCAGCAAGTGACCTAGATAACAAAGGCGTAGCCAGCAATATTTTTTTATGATTATTTGTAATATACACATATAACTCTCAATACTAAGAAAAGCACATTGATAAGTTTCCTATAATTACAGGCCTTTCAGTTTTACATCTTCTGCTATGAAAGATTAGTGCCTAAAACTTTAGATAGTAACTAGAATGAATAGTTGAAAACAAGTTAACCCTACGATTCAAGAGCACATATACTAAATTAGCTATAACTTTTCTTTTGCCATAGAAATTGCTTTTTCAGCAAATATATGCTGAAATACAGTAATAATCACTTAAACTATTACATTTTTTCCACAAAGAAGCTTGAAAAAACCCAATCAGGACTGAACACAGCCTACACTTATTTACAAATACCTGTGCATCTGCCCTTAAAAATAATCTGTCAAGCTTTTCATGCAAAAGATCAGCGTTCAAAGTCAAAGCACTTTACAAATGAGGAAGAATTCTAAGTCTTGTTTTCCAGATTGAAAGCAGTCACCCTCTTGTAAGGTCTTCTATCACACTATGCAAAGTAATTTTTTGTTTCAGGTCCTTGAAACATTCTTATTATACCCCCACTATCATCTGATTAAATATCCATACTTCTTATGTTCCAGAACAGGAATAAATGAACCAAATGGGATAAACTGATCATGGAACTATACTTCTCCCGCAAAGGAAAAGGACGAGTTACGCAACTAAAATGGAAAGCACTCTGCATTGCTACTATTGCATCCATTTGACAACAAAGCATAAAACGTTACCCTTGCACTCTGACAATTATCACCATCCAAAGGTCTGACCCAACTGATACTGAGTTAATACAACAGCCCCCAGTGATATAGGAGCTGGATCACACCCTAAACAGCCTCTAGTAAGATTTCTAGCAAGTCACAACTCCATAGTAACAAAATTCACTGCACATAATCTTATGAATTGCATGGATATTACTTTACCTTTATTGACTTACTTGTGAATCTAGGTCTTCTCCCTTCACACACAGGTTAGCATCTATTACATTCAACCCAACTAACAGCCCAACAATAACTGCTCCTTCTTCCTCCATCATTAGTGCATGATACTCATAAAATTCACTGTTAATGAAGAAAAATGCATCTTATTGGATATTCAGTGTATTTAATTGCAATAAATTAATAAGTGACATCTACACCTGAATTGTTTCTCTTACTTTAGCCTTACTGCAACATCCTTAACGATGAACTGAGTCTGACCACACTTTGACCTGCTAAACATTCAAAAATTGAAAGTGCATAGTTTGTCTCAGAGGCTATTAAAAACAAAGATACTACACTTGGTTACAGAAATCTGAGCCACAAGCTGCTGGAGGCCTGGGAAATTTGGGGGGGGCAAGACTTATTTTGCCATAAAAAACCCAAAACAAAACAAAACAAGGCTTTTCTGTATACACTCGCTATTAGCCACTTCTGAATAGGATACTGCAACAGATGGAAGTTTGGCCACACTAAGACAATTCTTATGTTGTTAAGAAATACTAAAGAATGCAAAAGAAGAATGGTAAAAAATGTACCCTGTGTGAAAAAAGATCTGGACTTTAATGAACACACGCTTGAAATTAAAGAAGCCAAGTAAGAGATTAAACAGGTAAGAGAAGAGAAACTTAAAGGGCTGAAATACTAGAAAGGTTTTGAGAAGAAAAACACTCCACTGAGCAACATAATACCAACATTCACTTCCTCCTCCTTGCCTTTTTAAATAACATTCTAGACTCTGTGAAACAAACTGTGCTTTCAATGGAAAAGCCCATAGCTGTTGAACACCAATGTCATCCTGAGATACCAGCATTATCTAGGCAAACAAAGAAAGTCTTAAAAATACGTTCAGGTGATAGAACTGAAATTAAGATGACAAAGCTTTTTTCCCCTTTGTGCTTCAACTACACCATCAGACAGAAGTTAAACTAGAAGAGAGCAATGCCAGTTTTAGAACTGTGAAATAAAATTTCAAGGCAATAGTACTCCATGCAATGGTAGCTCAGTAGGAAACCATGCAGGTAGGGGTGAATTCATCTCCTCTCCAGAGGCTTCTAACCGGTATTCTGCATGGCAGAGTAATGCAGCAGGAGCCCTTCCCCACCACCCTGCCTACATGATGGCAAGGAATCCATCAACTGGCCCTCAATCTTGATGAGGCAATGGTGTTTGGTCCCTCTGCCCTAAGGACTGAAGAAATCAGCCCACGGGCCAGATGTTACACCTTGCTACATTAAGGATACATTAAAAAGTAGTAAATAGAATTTTCTTTTTTTTCATAAATTAAACGATTAAAAATAAATTATAAACAAAATCTACTTAATTGTTTACCTGAGAAGATCTCTCTGAATGATCAAACAGCGAAGATAGTCAGCCATTTTCTTCTGCATTAGCGCTAATCGTAACCAGGCCCGGGCACGGCCCAGTGGTGTTCTGGAAAAAAGGGCATGAAGACAAACAGTCCCAAATCAACAATATATCAATTAATTCACTGTCTTAAACATATGGCTAGTGGTAGAGCTATTGGTATTTCTGAAAGGGTACTTCAAACTATGAGTTGAGCAATGCAGTCTAGGAAGCCATAACATTTAGGCTTTGACTCCAAGCTTTGGGATTACATTGGAAAAAATTTCATCAACTGCGATGGGCTTGGGAGAAGATGCTGGAAAGAAAATAATAGAGAAAGCACAAGAGTAACATTAACTGTTTTGCTCAGAGAGTGAAAACATGCCACTTTCTACACATTGTTGTATTACAATGTGCTTTGTTCTCACACAGTACGTGGCCAGCAGTGCTGAAAGAATTTTTAAGAGTGGTGCTGTTTTCCATTAAGTACCTTCTTCTTAACCTGACAGTGCTGTAATGATAATCTTGGAAGTCCTGTTTCTAGCTGAAGTAAAATGTCTGCAACAGTTCAGATTCCCTTCTGCAACTTCCTTATAGTCTTCAGAGGAATTGTGAGAAAAGTAATCAAATGTCCATTACAACCCATCACGCAAGCTTGCCTTCCTAATCCTATTCTCTGGATCTACACAACGCGTACTGAATTTTAGCTTTAACTCATAGTTCTTTACAAACTCAAGGCATCTCAGACAATTCAAAAGAGATGAAAATGTATGTAACTGGCAAACAATATCCAACAAATTATACCTGCACCTTTAGATCCTTCTCTTCTAGTGCTTACATGCTTCAAAGTGGTAAGCATGTAAATGAAACAACAACAAAACAACAAACAACAAAACCCAAACACATGCTATATGAGGAAAGGACGACTATAACACACTTTGCAAAAGTTGTTATTTCATTTGTCCTGATACAAGTGTAAATAATAATTTATATAACTATGTGCTTTAGATAAGGTCTAAGTTATAAATTATAACCCTTATACTGCCATATACCAATGACAATGTAACCAAACCCTTTTGGAATTCAATGTATAAAGCTAAATACAAAAGCAGAGTGCAGTGGAATGGGAGAAGATTGTAGTTCACAGCATAAATTTAGATTTGAGAAGAACCCTACACACCAGAATCTGAAAAGCTGCCTAATACTTTCCTCTTCTATGTGTTACCTTTTGTTTTTACACAGCCTTTGCTGACTAGACTCACTAGCTTGCTGCAGTAACAGACTACAGGCTGTTCGATACATAACCTGTTCCTTTTTGCATTGTTTTTGTTGACCATTCAGAAAACTTCTCCCAGCAACATCAGGAAAGAACATAAAAATACTACTTTTTTTAGCTGTCTAGTGCAGAACATGAAAAGCTAGTAAGATTAATCTGTGCTCTCCCCCTATATCATCTCAAAATGCTTGTTCAAAAGCTTGATTAATGCCAAATGAAATCATGAGATGTGTAGATTCTCAATCAGGTCCTTTATTTTCTTGCTGTATTTTATCAATGCTACTTACTTAAGGCCAGGCAAATCTCTGACACTTGCTGCTATTTCCTCAGCTTCTGGATATAATTTCTCCACAAGTTCCAGAGGACCCCAGATGGTTTTATTGTAACTTAGAAAGGATTTTCTTACTAGGAAAAGAAAAATTAGGTAACTGAATTAATTTAAATTACTGGAGTAGCTTCACAATAGCTGGTGTGACAGAAGGATTAATTGCTGAGCCTAGACTTCCACATAACTGATAACTGATGCTGGTCAATTCACCGGTATTCAAAGCCATCTTCTGAATTACATCTCTGTGAACAGAAAATTGCTGTGCTAGAACAAAATAGTACAAAAAGGATGACTAGCTAAAAATACAAGCTATATGCATACATACACGTAGTTGTGAAAATCCCTGGCCCACTTGCAACGAATAGTATACAAAAGAGAAGCTGGTAAACATGGAAATGTATGTTGTGAAGTATTACTAATGACACAATTATAAAAGGTAACCATTTACATATTTTCTCCACTTCTTAAAGCAGCATAACACACTTTGATTTTATCTTATTCAAGAAAGAAAACAAGAAAAATGGCATGGCTAGGATGAGAAATACGCAGCTAGAGCAATTACCACACCTTTAAGACCATGCTTCAGGCAGTGCTCCATGACAACGAAGAACTGCTGCAAAGGTGGGTAGTCAGAATCCAGAGTTCGGCCAAAGCTCAAAGCTGATTCAATGAGTCCTTTGATACTCAATTTAGCCATGTTCAGTAAATTTGCTCTTTCTACAGCTGTAGGATCCTTTACAGCTAAGACAATAAAGGAAAATAAAAGGTTAGGATTCAAATTTCAGAAGAGACATAAAGTAATAAAATGGTTCATGGCCACCTTGTTCAAAGAAAAACTTACCTTAATGTAGATAAACTCAAATAAATATTTAATAAGTGCTATAAACCACCATGTTACAGAAAAGCACCCACTCCAACAAACACCCTTACAGATCTTACACAGTTTTAATAGGTGAATGAAAAAAGAAGTCCAGAAATGTCAGTTCTCAGATACATCTCAGTACAACTCAGAAGCAGTCAGTAACTGCAAATTGAAACAGGCATCAATGTTGCACTCAAAAGCTCTGCTGCATAACAGCAATCAGTGCCCTTATCATGACACCAAAGCAGCATTCCTATTAAGGTAAGTATCTATTTAGTGTCTTATAGTCTACCTACAGAAACAGACATCATACTTCTTATATATAATCACTTTCCACTCTAGTCTTAATTTCATGAACACATGTTTTCCTTCTGAGGCTGTACATAGGCTCAGCCAGTAAACCAAGAAAATATTACATGCTGTTTCAGGAAAATATTACATGCTGAAATTTCAGTTTCTCATATAGCTACAAAATAATTTCTAGAAGTGAAAACTTAAGAACTAAAGGTTTTGCTTAAGCTTAAAAATTATTTTGGTAACTTCACAAAATGTACACAACAAAAATAGATTTGTGGATTAAACCTAGTCAGTAAAAAAACCATTGCTTTTAAAAATCAGAATGGACAAGGTTTCTCCTCTTAGAGCTCCTGCTACTGAAATGAGAGTGTTTGGGAGATTGTTAGTTTATTTTCATTTAGAATGAAACAAATCAAACATTCAGGTCACCCTCTAGTTTGCCAAACTGAAACAGAGACAAAACAACCCTCTGTTTATTCACCATGATCAAAGTAACCTGGAAAGAAGCAAAAAAAGGTTGATGAATCACTGTTTTCTGCTGTGTGCAATTAAATCTAACAAATGAAGTAAAAATCAAACAAACTACACATAATCTTTAAGACATTAAGACACACATCAAATTATCTATACGTATTTGTGTCAGAGAAAAAATGTGAGCCTATTCCTCTGCAAATTTGAGTATTGACGTATGACCTTATCTCTGCACACCAGAGAGCATAAAGACTAAAAACCCCTAATAATAGACAGATACTTTCTCAGTTCCTCAAACAGCAATGAAATTACTTGTCTCATTTCTTGCATACCACAGCTTTATGTAACTGGGTATTAGATATTAGAATCTTAGAAAATTACTTCCTGATTTTCTGCACTCTGAACTGCCTGAAATATCAAATTACCCTATTACCACAGAATATAACCTTTCACAGTTTTCTAGCAAAAAAAATAATGACTGAGATAATGTACCCAAGATAACCTGATTGCTGCTGGGGTCGGGCTGGGTATCGGTTGGTGGGTGGTGAGCAATTGTATTCTCTCCCCTTGTTATTTTCCTTATTATTATTATTACTGGTGGCAGCAATAGAAGGTTTGTATTATACCTTAGTTACTGGGCTGTTCTCATCTCAGCCCGTGGGAGTTACATTCTTTCGATTCTCCTCCCCAGCCCTCCGGGAGCCGGAGGGGAGAAGGAGAAGGGGGGCGGGGAGTGAGCGAACAGCTGCGTGGTTCTGAGTTATCGGATGGGCTTAAACCACGACACCTTAAAACCTACTATTATAGTCTCTCAATTTACCAGTACTTTAACCAAAAAAAAACCCCAAACCACTAGAAGATGTTAGAAGACAAAGCAGACAATTAGCAACAGTGCTCTGGCAAAAATCTACCCAGTCAGCAGTCACAGCTCACCAGTTAGCCTCTTGACTTCCTGCTCACTCAGCTGCCAGGAACTGAACCAACCCTACCAAGGGCAGCCTCAGTACCCCTGTCTGGAATAGATGGAGGCTTGCAACAACTGGAGCTTTTCTGTTGGTAAAGCTCATGTCAGACTTCCTGCCTTTTAATTGGGTCTGCTACTGGCAGTACTAAATACAAGTGTTATTACAGGAAAAGCCTTGCTCAATTCAGACCAGGTAGGTAGCTCTCCCTCAGTCTATTTTCATAATTCAGTCTGTTTCCCCGAAGGCATCTTACAAATTCTTTTTTCAGATGACCTCATTTTGACTTTTGGAGCTGATCTATCCCCCAGACACACTTCCACGTCTACTGTCCTTTTAAATATCAGCCCTCTTGCCTGGTCTTCTGAGGCAGAAAGACATTTTAGGTCTGTTTTAAAGCATGGTCTACCTGTGTATAGCTATTTTTCTTCACCTACTTCTTCAAAAAATATTAAGATTTAAAATTTCAGATTACATATTTTCTAGTAACTGCTGCTCAAGAATTGTATAGGGTAGACTGTACATACACGGAGCAAAATGAGCTCCTAAGAGCCCTTCTCACCCCAAAGCATCAGCCTGAGAAAGGCACTATTTGCAGGCGGTACTGATGTCGTCTGCCTCACCAGAGACTGACCAGCAAGGTTTGAAGAGGCAATATTCCTCTTCCAGCCTTGATGAGCAGCCAAAGCCTTGCTACAAACAGTATTTGTGCAAGAAACACAAGCAGAAAAACCAACCCAAACCTGCAGTCGCTACAACTACAGGTCTCCCTGTCACCCGACAGCTAGCAGAGAACAAACATTTTCCCTCACTAACGCGTCCCCACGGGCATAAACCCCTCAGCCTTCCCGCGGCACACCACCCGGTTTGCATGAGCGCCGGCCGCACCTGCCAGTGACAGGAGGGAGGGAAGGAGGAAGGGAGATCCGCCAGCGCCCGGGCCCGTACCGGCTGACGAACCGCAGGGCCGGAGGCCGTCCCCGCCACCACCCCCGAGGCCGCGGGCCGTCCCCCAGCCCCCGCTCCCGCCACAGCGGACATTTTCTGGCTGTGCGGGCACCGCCGCAGCGCAGCTCGCAGCCGCTACCTCCGACAGCTGAGGGAAGGCGGCCGCCGCCGCATGTCCCCTTCTCCCCCTCCGCTGTCCGCGGCATTCCCTACCCAACCCGGCCCCGCTCACCCATGGCTGGAGAGGAGGAGCCGCTGCCTCAGCCGCTCCCGGCTCGCCGCTGCGTGGGCCCGGCCCGGCCCCTCCGCCCGCGCCCAACGGCGCCCCCGGCGGCGGGAGGACCCGCCCGGCGGCCGCGGTCCTTCCACGGCCGGGGTTTAGTAACAGGGCTGGAGTCCTCGTACAGCCTGAGCATGGTGGCAGTAAGCTGGCCGCCTTGCAGAGGAGTTGTGTTTTCGGAAAGAGATGGCTAGGAGTGCCCGGGCTCCCGGGTTAGGCACATGAAGCCTTTGATGCAAGACAAGCACAATCTCGAGACCTCACTGCCTCTCTCATGACTAAGCTTCAACCTGTAACATCTACTGCAGATAATAATTCTGACACACATTACTTAGTGCTACAGAACAAATAGAGAAAAATGTAGTAGTAGTGGAGTGGGAATAAAAGTTAATCTTCTAAAAAACACAGGTATTTCAAGTTTTTCATTTGTAATTTTCAATCCAAAATGCAAACCTCACCAGAAAACCCAAAACCACTGTAGCCCCAGAGGACAGGGGTATTTAACATCAAGGAGTTTCATCATATAAAGATGGGATCTCGGTTTATGCTTAGTGCACCCTAAGCACTACAATTTGCTTTGCCTAATAATTAATCTAAATCATGCTCTTTCCCCTTCTTAGGAAAGGCTAACGAGCAAGCTGTAGAGCAAAAAGAGATGCTTCCCCTCACCCAATTTCAGAGACTACGCACAAAATAGCACAGGAAAGAAAGATATCCTTGCCTTGGCCTGCAAGGGAGGACAAGGGCAGCATAGGGATAGAACATAGCCCATGGTAACAAGGCCACTTCTTACATCCACTATTCTTACCTCTTAAAAGAAAATTCTCACCTCTTAGAAGAAAAAAGAAACCTATACATTTCAACATTAAATGGTTCTAATAGTCAGGCTCTGATCCTACAAGTCTGGCATGAAACAGCTTGCCTTTTTTTGTTTGGTTAGGAATCCCAGCAACACGTAAGTCTGTTGGAGTTCAGGTCATTCCAGTTTAGTCTGAGGTAGTCTTGTGAGGGGCAGGGATTTGGACTTGATGATCCTTATAGATCCCTTCCAACTTGAGATATTCTATAATGCGCTAAGGCAGTGCTCAACCTATGTCTGCATTTTTCCACTAGTATCAACAGCTGTTTCTGCATAAAGCTGTCTTAAAGGCAAACAGAAAACATGATTCTTTTTACAAGATACTGCTTTGGTATATATTCATTAGAATGCAAGAGCATTTTAGAGAATCACATCTCAATTTTGATTGAGGCTACCAGATCGAAATATATAATCTGAAGATCTCTGCTCAATCTAATTTTTACCATGTAACAAGAAGAAATGATGCATTTTAGAAGTAGATAAGGAAACACAGGACTGCTTTGTGCCTGTGCCTGATGCAGTGTAGAGGGAGAGGGCAATACCTTAAATTTATTTATTAACTTTTGAATAGCATGCAGATCATTTTCTGGATAAGCATAACCTGGTCTAAGAAAATAGATAAGCTAAGTCTTAGGAGTTTTATACACATAGATCCTAAACACAGAAAGAAAAAGCTTTTTATACAAGGATATGTTATTCTGAAATCAACTCTGTAATAAGAGTATATTTTACCCTATTTTTGATCTTTTGAAAGGCCCAGAGCACATAATACAGTTGAAAAAGTGCGCATTTTCACCTGAAAAAGAGGATATCCTATCAACTATTCAAACTATTTTTGTACTGTTCAAAACATTTATTATATGAAGCAAATTATTAGCAAAGTACAAAGCACTATAATAAAACCAACATCAAACTTTTATTTCAAACATTACAAAAGTTAGGGAGCAGTTTAAAAGAGTGAAAGTGCCCACATTTAACATCTACAAGTTTGTCTGCAACTGTATGTATGCACGCAACTCCATGACATTGATCCAAAAGAAAACAAATACTAACGAGGTTTAAAAATTAAAAAACAAAAACAAAACAAAACCCCCAAAACCAAAAACACACCAAAAAACACAAAAAACTGTTTCCAGGTTTCCATCAGCAATCTTGGAAAGAAGTTTCTCAGTAATAGTCTAGAGTATGAGGTAGTATAAAAAAAAACCGAAAACAGATCTGTCAAGTAAAGGATATTTTGCATTGTACATATCTATTATCTTTACAAAAAATACAACCTGAGCATGTAAACTTCTTAGTCATAAAGCTGCATCTCTAGTTCTGGGGAAGCTGGTTGTTCATGGGGTTTTTTGTTTAAGAGAAAACTACACATCAGGTAAACTGAAACTAGAGTTTTACTATGATCTTCATACGGGCATAAGATGCTTCTATGAGCAGCATTTTGCTCCAGATTTATCTGATAAATACATTAGTTCGTAAAAGTGAATCAACATCACATTCCTTCCAGATGTATGCAAAATCAAGAGATTAGAAAAGCCAAGGGATCTTTATGATAGATGAATTACATTATTTATATAAATATAAAATATATATTTATATATAATAAATACTTCGGTATTTAAAAAAGCAGAAGCACCCTTTAAAGAACATCAGGCGGGTTTGAGGAAGAGAAAATTTTTTCCTGTTTCCTCCCCCCCCATAGCACACCACCACAGCATCTTAATTAGGAATTCTAATAAATGGAATCACTGTATGTAAACTACATTTTAAAGTCTTTAAAACCAAACTTAGCCCAGAAAAACATGACACAATGCAGCACTGGTTCCCCCTCTTCCTCAAGAGTCTCCTCATTCCCTTATGCAGATAACTGTTTATCAAGAGAAAAGTGAATATAAAAGTAGCTATCCAGTATCTGAAGGAAGAGTACTTCATATTTCTGATTTGTCTGAAGTACACTGGTACTAAACCAACCAACTTAAAGAAAGAAATGTGTGTTATTTTACCAAACGTAAACCTTTAAAATAATTGAATCTTATTTCTGGTTTTGCTTCATTCAGAGTAAACAGTGCACGTCGGCACTCATACTCCACTAAGCAGTTATTTAAATTAAGCAGCACCAGAAGCAAACATACAAATGCCTGTAAAACTCTTCATCTTCACAATCATAAAATGTTACACGTGTGGAGACTTTCATGAGCCCCTGCTGGAAGATTGAAGATGTAGGAAGTTAAGGAAGCATTTTGGTATCACCACTTTCACAAAAAACCCACAAAACCTGTTTGAATATGTATGGGTGTTTGCAAAGAAAGCAGCTAACAAGGTCTTACCTGTCTAAGTAGTCCATGGAAACAGCCGTAGGTAGAGCAAACTCAGTACAATGCCAGAGAAAGAAATAATTAAACAAGTCACCTGGAAGTTACACCATTTTCCATTCTAGCAGCATTACTCATGAACAGTTCTCTCACCAGGTGTGTTTAAATGCACAGTACTTGAGAGGAAAACAAATCACACTGACATTAGATGCCCAGATCACCAAAAAACCCACAAAAGCATTAAACATTAAAAATCCAGGCCTCAAAACTAAAAAATGTCAATGTTGACTTGCAAATCAGCATGAACTGCTTCTGCTTTTTAAGACAGTGAAGGTTCTATATCAATTTATTAGCTTGATCTCAAGTATATTTTTGGCATATATAATTATCACATTTTGGACTGTGTTGCCAATAAATGTTAAAAGTATAACCTAAATAATCTAAGATCTTCCCATCCTTATCTCTATAAGCCAATCTTACCTATCTCCTTTCACAAAACAGCACAGAGAAAAAGGATATCATTGCCTCAGACTGCAAATGGCGGAGTAGCTTCTCTAAAGGTGGATAGTAGGACAGGGATGGAACACAGCCCACCATGATTAGTTTGTGCTTGGCTCTTGTGATAGCAACATTAAGACGCCGCCAGTCTTTCAGGAGGGTGCCAAGCTGTTAAATAAATGTAACTTGCTTTTATTTTTCTTAAATTTCAGAATTTAATGTAGGTAGATGCATTATGAAAATTAGTTTTTATCTATTAAAATTGACTGAAACAAAGTTAATATGACCAACTTACATTTTCTTCATTATTGTTTCTAACAAAAGATACAACTATGATACTTTTGTCTCTTCCTTGGTATTTGTCTACTGTGTTGACTTCCACTCTGTTCTCCTTCAGCTTTGCCATCAAATCAGTGATTGTTTTTAATTGATGTCTGTATGGTGATATAATGCCAATGTCTGAAGGCTTACAGCCAGCCTGAATGAAGAAGTAACAGAAGGAAAAAAAAGATAAAAATAAAATGGTCACTGCAGTTAACTTGGGATACTCATTACTGCCAGAATACTCTCAGGGATTTTTTTTTCTTTAAACAGAGCTGAGAGATACTGTATCTACACCAAGCCACCAACAGAACTCCAGGTATAACTGGTATTAACTGTAAAAAAATTAGTTACTGCAAGCTCCTAATCTTTGCCTTAACCTAGCATGAGGATATTCTCAAAATCCTAATTTTTATTTCTCCCTCAAACTGTGAGGTGAACATTCAGAACTCCTAGTCTGTACTACTCCTGAAGTTAACTGGATGAAATAAGGAAGAAAGGCAAATTCCTCTACCCTCCCTCACAAGAAAGTCATCTCTTAAAAGAATTTAGCATCCAGCTTTTTTTGCATCCCAAATCCAACTGGGCAAGGGACAGGGACCAGAATGAAGACCTCAAGCTCCTCACTATACTGACATGTAGCCAACCTTCAATTTATCCTTACGATTATCCTTCAAAGAATAAACCATTACACACAGTCTCCATTACTACAGCAACGTAAAAATGACTAATTACAAAGCTGTCCCTCTGTACAATGTAATAAAGTAAAAGATACCTTAATAAATAAGGACGTGAGGGAGAGTACTAGTTTAGCTTCTGTCACGTTACTTACACCACCTTTTTCTGCATGCTCTGGTGCTGGAACCTATAAAAACAAACCAGAAAATAATGACTTTTGCTAACCTACAATGGCATACTATATTCTGATCGCCATATCATACACGGTTACAGTAACAGTTTTATTAAAAAAACACAGCTAAATGCTAAATTTTACAGAGTATAAGAGCCTATATTGTGAAGTAATTTCAGAATACATCTGCAAAAGAAGTTGAAACAATTTGCTTAAATGAGTTTCTAGTACTAGCAAGTCACCTTAAGAAACTGCAAAGCTTGATCTTTTGACTTTACAGTTCATGCAATATACATCACATGAGAAAAACCGGACATTTCCCATCCTGACAAAGTAACAGGAACAAACTGCATTTCACATAGGACTTCCGTTTTAAAGCTTTCCATGCAACAGTGTTTACAGTGAATTTTTCTCATTTTTATGGCAGATGTTTTTTCTTTTTTAATGTTTCAAAGCTTACATTTAAAACTACAGGAAGAACTATCCAAAATAGTAGTACTGAATCCCTGCATCATGTATGAATGAGACCATAAAGCCAGGAACAAGCTTAGAATGTAAACTCTCGTTATTTCAGCGTCAGTTTTACAATTTATTCTCTTTGCTTAGCTCTTGCCTTCTCTAAAGTTTGAAGTAGTATCATTAGTAATGAATGTGTCCCTGATGTTATCCTTCTAGTAAAACGGGACACAGCTAAACATCTGGGGTCAAGCAAGAAACCCCTTTATAAGCAGCCCAAAACTGAGCATACACTAAACTGCTTTCTGGCTCCAAATTCCATTTACTACCATTCCCATTTACTACTTCACCCATTCCACCACTTGCGTCTGATACTAGTGACATAGATCAACTTTGCTTTCCTAGATGCTACTTTGTTCAGTTTTCCTTCCAAATCATTATGACACTTAAAATGGAAGGTGGTATAGTCTGACTAGAAGAAACACTCTCAGAATCCTATTACAACTAGTTTTACTTCTTCAAACAACCACCCCAGTATAAACTGAATGGATGAATTTGGAGATCACTGTAATGTTTAACATGTGGGTAAAGTAATACATCGTTAATATTTGTAAGAGTATTCCAGGTAAGTGGCATCTCCTTGCCACCATTTATAAAATCTGACATTGTACAATATGCATCAAAAGCTTCACAAATCCACAAATTCAACTGACTGGGAAGCTCGCTAAGTGTAATCTAGCATGCTAAAGCACTGCACTTGAACAAAAAAAAAAAAAATCTAATAAGAGATTGAAAAACCCATGTGCAACACTGCTGCAACTCTAAATAGTGGTCTTTGAGGCAGCACACACATATATTAATAACAGGCTACTGCACCTACAAGTTTATTTTAGGATTCCAGCCACACATAAAAAAAATAGTTGGTATTGTGTTAAGTAGGGTACTACATACTTCAGCAAGAATCCTATTCTTCTACAACATGTCATCCAAGCTTTTTACATGACATAATTCATTTTCAGTATGTTGCATAGATTATAGAAGCAGAAAATATTTTCCTTCATAATAGAAGATTCCATTGCCTTTTCCAAAACAGCAGCTTCACCATAACTTCTGTCTCAACAGCTACATAGCTAAATACTTACTGTAAGCTAACTTTTTTACACTGCCATCATGCACTCAGTCCAACTGTAACGACCTGATATATCACAACTGAATTAAGAGCTAAGCTACACTGTTCTAGCTATGCTGTTTTCTAGGGGTTTGGTGGTTGGTTGTTCTTTTTTGTTGTTGTTTTGGGTTTGCTTGTTTGATTTTTGTTGTTTTTAAATTCACTCTTCTGAAAACATCACACTTAAGAAGCCTCCAAATTTGCATGTGATTAGGTTTTCTTCAAGCAGAAAAGCAGTTTTAATGAACTGTTCATTTCTATCCACATTAGCATTGATGTAGCAAAGAACTATGCAAAACTATTTAAGGGGAAAAAAGTTCTAAAAGCTAGGTCATGCTTGTGATAGTATGTTCACATAATACACCAAAAAAAACAAACAAAACCAACTTTGGCCTAGGATTACTCAGAAGACTGATAATAAATCAAGGATGTAATTTTTTAAAATTCTGACCCAAGCTGTCAGAGGAAGTGCAGACTGACACAGGATTTGGGAGAAAAGCAACAAATACATTTGATTACTGTAACAAACATGTCACATTAATAATCAGAAAACAACAGAGGCTTTTTCTGAAAAGTAAGCAGAATAAATCCAAGCTTCCTTGCTTGGTGTCATATGGTATTTTTTCCTGGTTACACTATGAATAACAGCATACGGGAGGGGACAGGGACAAAAAGCAGCTCAAAGAATACAAAATAAATGCTGGTTTTATTTATTTTTGTGTTTGGAGGGGGGGGGGTGGTGGTTCCATCCTCCCTCCAGCCCACGACTACAACAATACATGGAGTTTCGACAGCAAGCCCAAAAAGAGATATATGACATTATAGCCTAATGTCTTAACAAAACCAAGAACGCTTTGGAAAGTGAAGCTTTCCTGCTGGTTCAACAAACAGAACAGCTGTCTTATACTGACAATGGGCTTTGTAGGGAATAAAAAAAAAAAAAAAAATGGAACAGGAACTCTAGCTTTCATATTACTGATTTTGGTATGATTAATCCATGAACAGTGTATCAGCCAGTCCTCTGCTGGAATAAACCTCTTCCCAAGGACCAACTGTCTCCTTTTCTATGAAAGGGACAGCAGCTATTGAGGCATTCCTAGAAAAGGTCCCCCCGTTTAGTTTAGGCATTTTTAGAAATTTCTCTAAGTCACTAATTAAACACTGTCTTAGTTTCTTTTTAGACCAAAAAGATTCTATCAGAATTGTTATTTTAAAAAAAATAAAAAATCCTATACAAAGTCTTAGAGAACACAGAAAGAGGTTGGAGAGTTCTTTGCAGGATTAGCATAAAATATCATCAGTTGATGGAATTATTGGCTAAACACAGTATTAATAGGAATCAACATAAAACCTCTTAGTAAGGAAGACAGACTCAAATCTTCACAATCTACTCGCTACTACAGTGACATCAAGTAGTAGAGACTGCAAATATGTACTAATTTATTAATCTTTTTCCACATGCATTTAAACTCTTCCTCATTTTACCTAGAAGTCAGTTTCTCCACATAATTCTTAGCCACTCTGGAGTTCTACTTTTCTGGCAAAAATTTAAGTCTCTGTTAAAGGACACACCTAAAGCAACTTACTCCTCCCTCACACTTCAGTGTACACAATGTCTGCAAAACTCAATGGAGAAATGTAATTATTCCTGCCATTGGTACACAGCTTAGACACCACGGACACTGGAAATGAGGTCATTCTATGCTTACAAGGACATCCAATATGGCCACACACTTTGAGCTACACTCTGTGCATGAGAAGAAAGTTTATAGCACATTCAATATTTTTCTGAAATATCTGAATTAAACTTTTCAGCTACTCTTAGATGAAATTGTTTCAGCAGTACCTGTATTACATGTTTTACATGTTGACGGTATTGAGAACTTTCATCAAAACCACAATTTTAGAAGGAGAACATAATGAAAAGAGAACATTACCTTCTCTGTGTTCAGAAAACACACAGGTGTGTCTGGATCAAGTACATTTTTCAACCATGTTTTTGAGGCATCTGCAAGGTCCAGTTTCAATTTTATTAGGTTGGGCAAGTTAACAGTGGCATTTGACACCTTCTCTGAGCCACATTCCAGTTTGCCTTCATACACTAACATGTTACTCAGTGACATAATTGTGCTGAAGATTGAAAGAATAAGAAGAGGCATTAAATCTTGCATTTTCAATCCCCCATCATTAAAACCCCAATGTAACAAATAAAAGTTTAAATACCTATTCATTCTGTATTGCATAGTTAATTGGACAACAGCATTCTGGTTTTGTTCCAGCCTTTTAAATAAGCTTTCACTCATGCCAAGATCTCTGTCACAAAACAAAAAAATAAAACCAACAAAAATGTGTCAATCAAAACCTTGCAAAACCCGTCCAAAAATTCATGTTACTAATAATTGTCCAGCAGCATTTTCTCTTACTTTGCTTCTGCATTCAGTACAAGTGGAGGCAGCTGCTGATGATCCCCTACCAGCACAAACCTCTTGGAGCAGAACAGTGGGCCCAGACAGATGAGCTGGCTTATCTGGGAAGCTTCATCAACAATACAGAAATCAAACTGCCTCTGAACAAAGATGGGGTGATTTACTCCCATGCAAGACGTTGCTACCACTGCCTGAAAATTGAGACACATTTTAAGGATAAGATACATCTTACACCCTTTAGTACTACATTTTCCAGATTAAAAGAAAAAAAAAAATTCCCACTAAACTAAAATGTAAAATTAATCAAATTATTAATCTTCAAAATCAGACCAGCACACGTTACTTACATATTGGTCTCATACGCTTGCATTGATTGCAAGTAACAAACCAAAACCAGCTTTAGAGCAGACTGTAGTAAATAACTTGTTCCTGCCATGTGTTCAGAGTGATATCAGGTTCTATGCATATACAATGCATGGAGTGTGCCAAAATGACTACTGTGGAAAACAATGTGTTTGGTTGGGTTTTTTTAATCCCAGCACAGTTCCACAGAACTGCAGCACAGTTCTTCGCACTGCCGTCCTTCCACTGCAATCCAAAAGTAGTAGAATATGAAACATTAAGTCACTTCCCTTATGACTTTAATCATTCCCCTGCAAGGCTTATCAACAAAAAAAAGTGAACAGCATCTTTTGCAAAGTTGGCATTTATTCCAACTACCACGAAGCTTCATTCTATCAAGAAATTTAATTGAAATCTGCCACTGATTCAGTTTACCCACCTCCCATTATGGTTTGCATTAATATTCACACAGGCAGCACTCATTTTTCAATCAAAAATTAGCGTTTAGCCAGCTCAGCTCCACAACACACCACTTCCTCCTCCCCATCTGCTCATTGTACAAATGGCCCAATGAGCACAAGTGGGAGGAAAAACAGGACAAACAGCAGCAGCAGGTACATAATGATAGAGGAGGTTGTAGCAGTTCACCTTCACCACTACCACCATCCCTCCCCCCCCCCCGCCAAGATCTCAGATAAAGGCACTGGAGTCTTTGGGACTTATTACAAAGCTAAGTTACCTTGTGTAGACATAAACAATGATTTTCAACTTTCAGACAGTTAACGTTGGTCATTATTGCTATAAAGAAATTGAAGAGATTGAGTATCTTTCTCAGCTCAGATTTCATACAGCAATAACACACCTTTGGAATGGGTTCCTTCCCTGTGCATCCAATCAACCATAATACTAATGGATAATAACTAAAGTTATTAAGGTAGTTATCCCTTAATAATTGGCAGGGCTAGCACAAAACCTCTTCTTACCTGACTGTTATAGATCTCTTCCAGATCTGCTACAGATTTAATTGATTTGGACCTGAAAATTTCTTCTTCCGTAAATTTCCGTATATCTGGATGAACCTTCTGAGCACGCCCCAAGCGCA
Organism: Strigops habroptila; assembly: GCF_004027225.2. Lineage (NCBI taxonomy): Eukaryota > Metazoa > Chordata > Aves > Psittaciformes > Psittacidae > Strigops > Strigops habroptila. Next base: position 36,766,624 of record NC_044281.2, read on the forward strand.
GGAAACCAACTTTGAATTTAGCTAGCTTTAGCAGGATATTGTCCACAGCAGTGTGTGTAAAACTAGTCAGAAGAACACTGAAGCCACAAGCAGAAAGAATTCTCACCTAACGAGTTGCAAAGGGAAGGAAAAGATGTTAGTTCATACAGAAGAATCAGCAATCCCATGTTTGACAAGGTAAAAACCACAAAAAGTTTTGGAGGGAGCGAGTAACCAGCGTGACTTCATTTATATCAGTCTTTCTGGCCAGATCTGCCAGTTAGCCACTGTCAAAGCAATATGGGCAATAGACCTGATGGTTCTCATAAACAGCAGGCCTACTATACATGTCACAAACAGTGAGAGCTAAGAAAATCCATGCACACTCACAAACTGCACTGAAAAGAAGGAACTGCACTCTAAAGATCCCCACTCAGAACAAGTCATGTAGCCCATTCCCACAAACACTATTCTCCATGACAATTTAGCCACAACAGATTCAGTAGAACAGGCTGATCTGATGATAGCAGCAGCTGCTTGATTTCCAGCCTCCTCTTTCCCCACGAGTTGATGACAACTGGAAATGAGATGACACTGCTATTTCCAGAAAAACTCACTCAGCCCACAGCCTAAATCCAGTATTCTCCTACAGTCCATTCCTGGGGAAAGAGAACCACTAACTAGAGGAGACGGCCAGCAGGCTGCACATAGCTGCAGCACCATGGGTTTATAAAATTTACAGTGAACAAGTTACTGACTTTCCCAAGGAGTCCCTTTTCCAAACTGTAACTTGGGATTTGAGGACATTTGGGGCCAAAGTATTTTAACATTAAAGTGCCACAGAAGTGATTAAATATCACACTGCAATCTCCTCCCTCCCACATACCTTCCTACACAAGCAAAAGGCTCCTACTCCACAAAATACATTTTTAGTTTTAGTAAATATAAGTTCTTAAGTAAAAAGAAATGCATTATCTTTGAAATTATGAGATTATGCAGATACCAGTAGACTAAGTCACAATAATTTTGAGCAGTATGCTTTAGACACAATTTGTTTAATGCTATCCTTTAAATCTCATTAAAAAATTTTAAACATCAAGGTACACGATCTTACTAGAGCGCATATTGTAGTAGTTTTTCCTGTTCCAGGCATACCCACAATAAGTGTGTAGTCTTTTGAAAGGAGCACTTGTTTCATTGCCTGTTTCTGAGGCTTATTTAGACCTTTAAGAAGAAAAATCAAAATGAAATGTCTATACTTCATAACCATTGCAATAATTGCTATATTAAACATAATGTGCAAAACACATAATACAGGGTCTGTACTACTGGAAATAAATCACTGAAGACATTTTTATTCTTAGACCTTTCGTGCCTTTTTTTCCGCTATCCTAAATGACCACCACCTCCATATGATACCATGTATGGGCATTTCTATTTTATCATACCCACATTCACATTCAAGCATACAGCTCACAGAAGAGGGAAATGAGCTGCACATATAGCATCATCTTGCTTAGAAGCAGCATTATGTCAGAGCTGGGTTTCCCAAGCCTAATGTAAATAAGCAGTGTGTTCCAGCTATTTGGTCTAGGCAAAGCTCAAGTAAAAAAATTAGTCTTCAGACTGAGTTTTAATGAAAAGTTCTGTTTGCTCTAAGAGAATTGTTAAATTTCTGTTTTCACAGAAAACTGTCAGAGAACAATGAAATATTTTCACCAAACATCAAACATTGCCACATACCTAAACAAATTTTGTTTTTAAAAGAGACATTACAAAAGCACCACAAAGTATCACACGCTACAGAGCAGCCAACAAGTCAACAAGAGTGATTATGCAAGTGAATGCTTACACCAAAGCTCATCTCCTTCCACTCTCCCAAAGTCTGCTTCCTCTATCCCAAGAGCCTTCCCTGTTCCTTCCTTTTGTAAAGGTTAGGGAGGTAATTATACAGTGCACTGTTTGAAACTGCAAGCTGCAGCAACAGAAGTAAAATAAAGCTGTCCACAAATAACTGGTCAGGTCTTCCAACTAGTTTAAGACTTACTTAATCACAGGAAAACATGCAAGGCAAGAACTTGTTTTTAACTTTTAGGCAGAAAACTACCACTGGAACCAAAAGTAGGAAAAAAACCTCTTATATTTAGTGTGATGAGTGTTTTGGCTATAGAGATGTACTACCAAACAGAGGATTTTGGAGAAAGCCACTTTGTACCTTTTAAAATATTTGCAACAGTTTCCTTTGCTTCTGGAGGAAGGACAGAGCTCAAATGCTGAATAAAACGTGGTTTGTGGAAGTCAATTATCAAGTTGCGGAGCCTTTCACTGTGGATAAAATAAACCAACCAAGAAAAGTTACCAGTTGAGAAACTTCACCTGAAAATATTGAAAGTGTGAAATTAATCTGATTTTTCATACCTGACTGGGGAATCTTTCATCAATTTAGAAAGGTTTTCAAAAGTGACTCCTATGCCAAAATCGCCTTCTTCATGATCCAACCTAAATATGGTGTTCTTGGGGAGCTTTGACAAATTCCTGAAGGATGACAGTAACATGGACAAAATAATTCCGTTCACAAGCAGTACGTTGATGATTAAAGTCTTGTTACTAAGTGTTAAATGATATCTGCCAGGGGTCCTAGGGTGAAGCAACAGCTAGAAGAAACACACTATTAACTGATCTAAATAAAACACTATCAGAGCCCAATTTAAAGACAATATAGTCCAAATAAGGAAAATTACTATTAACACAGTAATCACTGTATCCATATAGTCTCACATTGGAGTCACAAGTAAATGGACATTTGCAAGCATGCTTTTATTCAAGCAACATAGTTAAATAGACAGGCATATACACTGACCAAGTATTGAACTTCTCGATCAAGGTAACAGAATCTCTGAAGGGTACTTCCCTAAGCCCAGCCAGAAGAGTCAGAATATGCTTTTTGGACACCCAGAAGCACCCTTCCTGAAGCCAGTATCATAGTATCATACTGGCTTCCTGAAGCCAGTATCAAATATCTTCAAACAGATATTTTCCCTTGCATTCTGTTACCTGTCCAATAAACAGGAGACCTTTGTCACACTGACTTCTTTAACACAGCCAGTAGCCAAACCAAGTAAACCATTTTCCTCTCCACTCACAACCACTCGATCACCAACCAATAGGTTTGTTCCAGGGATGGCACCATTTCTACGTTGGAAGAAATGTAGGTACTTTCCCTCAGAAATTTCCTGTACTTCATCAACTCTGATCATGTTCCCAACACAATCTCCAGCCTTCTCTCTGAAGACATTGGAAAAATAAAAATGCTTTAATATTAAGACACTCTCAGTGAGAGAAATATTAAAAAAAAATAATAAAAATCAGTAAAAACCATACCACCCACAACCAACCAAACCCAACAGACACTCCCCATCAAAAAAACAAAAAACCACAGAACAAAACAAAAACACCCCACACACCACAAAAAAAAAAACCCAAAGCAACAACAAAAAAAAAAACAAAAAACACCCCACAAACCAACCCCCCCCCCCCCCCAAAAGCCCCCCCACTAACCAAACCACAAAACCACACACAACAAGAACCAGGAAGATTAAGCAGTCACTTTACAATAGCCACTTGGACCAGAAAAGGATTGTAAAAATATGTAGAACCCTTGTACTTGTTCCAAGAACAGACTCTAATATTTAGGCTAAAGTTATATATAATTTCCTGTTAAAAAGCAAACAGCAAAATGTACAGATCCACTTCACCAAAATGCTTCATATTTGCTTATGGAGTTGCTTGTTTCCCTTAAAACAACTCTGCTACATTTCACTTCTACAGATACCTTGAAATGGGCTTACAAACTGCCAATTATTTTTTCCCAACCGCTGGACTAGGTGATGCATAACAACATGCTACTTCAGCCAACAAGAGCCCTTAGTCTGCTTTTACCCCCATTCACAGCCACATCTAGGAGTACAGTCCAAAATGCACCATTGTTTGTCAAGTAAGCCCTCAGGAAAAGAGCACAATGAGCTAGGCTTCTGAAGACTGAGGCTGCAGTTTGCTGCTTCCTATGTGTTATTTAATAAAAAAACAAAACAAACAAACAAAAATAATCATAGTACAAATACAAAGCCAGTAAAACTCACAAGAACTCTACCTTTGCAAGTAGCATATGTGACTATTTCTACAAGCACTATTCTACACTAGAAAACATCTCATTTTCCTTGTAGTGAGAAAACAAGTTAACAATGCTTCATTTCCAGTTACTGAAGAGAACATCATTTGTACCGGGTTAGAATTTACATCTTACCTTTCCAAAGAAGGCATCATCCATATATTTTTATATGCCTTTTTACCCTCTCCACTTTGCAGTTCCAAGGTTAACATTAGGTACCACAGGCTGAAATACTCCAAGTGGGAGGGTTTCAGGTGCTGGGTCTCTCTTTCAATAATGGGTACCATAGCAGGAGGAAAAGACACATTGGCCATCTTCTGTTCTACAGCTCTAGGAGTAGAGCCAAACACAGGAAAGAGTCAACTTGTATTTTTTTTTTTCTTGCAAGTCTATATGTAAATAATGCTGATCTAAATATATACCGTAAAATATCAGATAGATTCAACTTTATTTCAATGATGATAGATAAATCTATATCCTGTATTTTGAATTACGGAGGACAATAAGTTAGTCAAAGACCAATTAAAGACATTTCGAAGACAGTACCGTATACGTTTAGATAGTTGATCTTTTATTCCTTTTTTGTAATGTATGAATACTATATTGAGATTTAGCTAAGCAAAGGGGATTTAATAGTCAATACACAAGCAGACTTTAATTCAATTTATCTCAAAACTAAGTATCAATAGACATTATACCTAATCACAGATATAAAATGCAATGAGAAAAAAGTTATTGCAGAAGTGAACAGCTACCCAGCTAGCAATAATCCTCTTGCTCTAACAACTGAATATTAGAAGTAATATTTCACAAAAACTAGTTTACAAAAACATATCATGTATGGCCATTAATCTAGCTCCTTCAACCTACACTTTCACCCCTACAAGTTTAAAAATAATCAGGCGTTATATTTACACAAGATTATCCCAAAAGCTCTTCTAACATATTTCATTTGATCTCTTTGATATACAATTTTGGTTCTGGGTTTTTTTGCAGCATACAGACAAGAATAAAACCTAATTGTTTTTAAAACAATTCAATAACTTTATGTGAAAATTTATCAAATATTTGCTCAAGACTTCTGTTTAACAGGCGATGCAATAACACTTCAGCAGACTAACATCAATGCATCTGTCCTGGTTAAACAACAACAGTATCAATACTTGTGTGATACCCTACAGGAAAGCAATCTCCTACAGAGTCAAAGTGAAAGAGTTACTGTCCAGCCATAATTCAGCCTCAAAAGATTGCCTATTTCAAAGAGTTGAAAAAATACACCTTTTAAAATCATTATTTACTTAGATACAATAGAAATGTTACTGTCATCAAGCATTATGTTAAGACTCATCTCAGACTTTGCCTTGCAGAAAGTGCACCTGAGCAAACACACTGAGTGTCTGCGAGAGCGGGGACTTGCACTGTAAAAGTTGCAGTGGGGTCTGTGGAGCATTCTTTTGGAGTGCAAGAGTCCTCAAAGAAATAAGAAACTGTCAACCACAAAATTAAACCACAGTATCAAAATCTACAATTATCCAAGCTTATTTAAAAACATGAGTCAAAACTTTTTTCTTTTTACCTGCTGTATAGAAAGCAATTGTGTACTTGGGAGCAATATTTACAGGCTTGACTGTCATCTACTACAGGAGGCAAAGCAGCAAGCTGTGAATGTTGTCTTCCCATGGCAGATTCATGTGTACTGTGCATTAAGTAGAAGGCCACATGGTTTCTTAACTTCATTAATTCTGTCAAAGAATTAAAAAACAAACTAAGCTGAAGAGTTTGGTTTTGGGTTTGTCTGTAATACTAACTCAAAAAGTAACCAGCTATCAACTTTTTAGTCAGCTAAGAAACATTCATATAGCAACGTCCTAGTGGAGTACTAATTGAACAATTAAGTTCTTAGCATAAACTTATTGGAATTAGTAACATTGTAACAAGCAATACACCCCCTAAGTACAGATATGTTCATGAGAGTAAATCTTATAACTATTACTAAAATGTTTCATTTTAATCAAAAGAATTAACATTTTTGAGGAAGGTGAACAACTTTACCTCTTCGGTCCATGCGAGCTCCAGAAACAGGGTACATAGTACCAGTTTTAAGATAAAGAAGAAATCCAGCTTCAGGATCTATTCTCCGTTCCAAATTCAACAATGTATACAGAATAACCTGCAAATATTTTATATAAACTTATTACAATGTATTAAAACCAGAATACTTTATATACTGTACTTAGTTTTTCCATAATTGGTACGGTTAAGTAGCCACTATCATCATAAGTAATCTAGAAGCCATAAGTAGCAAGCATCTAACCAAGGATTCCAGTTAAAAGGCATCCTCCTTAACAAAAGCTTGTACATAAGGCTACTACCTCTAGATCAGGCCAGCTAACTGGAAAGATGTACAACACTAATTCCTCGAGCAGTCTGCCTCAACCTAATATTTGTACGTAGTAAGAAGAGACTGAAGAACAGATACATTAAGATTAAAGAAAAAAAAAAAAACCAAAACCAAAAACCAACCAATCACCTACAAATGCATTTGAAAGTGGTAAACATATATACTTCTCACTGTTTAGTTCATTTTCATTTCATATCAGCAGCTTCAGGCATGCTAGGATCACCCATCCATAAGTCTAGATGATACCACATACAAAGTGTTTCATATTCATAAGACAAAATAGATCATCTAATAAAATAAAAAAGTATACATAGCCATTGACAATGAAATTAGACACCTGGTTTTTGTACCTGACTTCTGTGCTCTATGGAGTTAGATTCCTTCCCAGACTTGAGCTCTAATGGCATTATCCTAGACTGTACTCCGGGCTGGCGATGGATTTTCACTCTGGCTGTAACATCAATCTTTCCCTTCAACCCAAACCTGGGAGACCAGATATTCTCTTCAATGTCTAAGATATCTACAACTTCTATCTTACAAGACAAATCTTCTGGTTTTTCACCACTTGACCTAGGAAGAAAATTAAGTTGGAAGTTAAGTTTCCCTTATTTCTTACTATTGAAATATTAAAATGTGTTGTAATTAAATATTTATGGCTTTGCAATATAGGCGCTCTTTAGGCACTAACTTTATATCTAAAGTGCATTGAGTCTCACTCAAACTCTCTTCCCATTAACAGAGGAACCATCATACCAGAAAGCTATTTTAAATTGCACATTGGCATGTAATTTTGCTAATCATCCAAATTTCAAAGTAAAAAAAAAATATTTTCAACTATTTTTAATAGTTTTTGATCTCTTCTGAATAACCACACTCTAAAATACTTTGTTTCTTAAAGTTTAATGATATACACTGATTTTAACATATAAAGATTTTACTCAGACCTGCCATTTCACCAAAACTTTCACACCTTATGGCTATTAACAGCAAGAAGCCATAAAAAAGAGCTTAGCAGCAGTTAAGTAAAATCAACATTTCACTGGTAAACTGTTATCTTAGTGAAGAATTACATTTCATTAATAAATAATTTCACATTCTGATTTGTAGTCTTGCACATACCTACAGTAATCATAGAATCATAGTCTCCTATGATTTGGGTTTGGGTTGGAAGGGACCTTAAAGATCATCTAGTTCCATTCCGCCCTCCCTGCCACAGGGAAGGACGCCTTTCACTAGACCAGGTTGCTCAAAGCCCCATCCAACCTGGCCTGTAACTTCTAATTTAGTAGATCAAATATGCTTGCTTTTCTAATTACTAAAATTTCTATTTTGTACTACCTTGTTCACAAAGATTTTAAGATCACTGGGATTTTTGTATCAGTTCACCCTGAACTGACAAGATATCTAAAGTCTTCCCTAGTGCTCACATTGGCAGCTAAACATGCAGCACTCAAGATTAGCTATTTTGCCTCTGAGGCCATGAATTAGCTCCATATGCAAACAGATGTGCATAAAAAGCATTGATCTAAAAATGAAAGGTGAACCAAACAAGATACACGATGTAGAATAGTTTTAACTTTTAATTCTGGCTTCTTACAGTTTTAGTTGCATTTTATTTTGGTTAGCTGGATTGTGCATGAAGTCTTCTGCCCATTTAAAAAACGATGGCAAATACTCTTCCACTTCGTGCATTATTTCCGTTTGTCTCAGATTTAAATGATACCTAAAAAATAAAGCCATGCACATAAGGAGACAGAAATATTAGATTTGCTGCTGGTACTAACAAGATTTTTCACGAAATAGCAACAAGATTAATGGAAATAACTGTGAAGTTTTAATAGACATCTATAAATTGTAGATAATGGCAGATTCATTAAGGTTCAACTTGCTGATTTGTTCATAAAACTATAACTGAACAACCATCATAAAAGACAGAATACACTACGTTCATTCGTTCATTTCTGATGTAGCCTTCGAAATGTCAGGTCTAACTCAATGAAAGCATCAGCATAGTAGATGTGATGAAATGAAACTAATACCTAGACTGTAAAAAAGGGGTACCAGACTCATGCATTTTAAAATGGCTATTCCTATGCTTTATGTAAAATTGAAACCATTAAAAAAAAATAAAAAAGAAAAAAAAAATTGAAAAACGACCATTTGTTTTTTGTCTGAATATGATCTGCTGCTTGTTCTTCTCATACATTTTGACAGGCCTTAAACCATTTTAAATTTTAATTGGAAAGGAATCATGACCATCTACAGTTGCTACAGTTAGGAATACACAAAAAAGCAGAAGTCTCATTAAACAGAACCTAATTGAGTGGCATTAGATAATTCAGCGCTGGCATTCTACAATTCACTGGAAATAATGTCATTATTCTACAGCAATAGGGAAATACAAGCGAGTTTTGCACAAAAATGTTCATACAAGTGCAAATGACCACAGCCAGCAGATTTATGTAACTTACTTTTCAATCCTAACAATTAATAGCCTACACACAAAAAGAGGAATTGCAAATCATCAGTTCAGAGATGCACAGAGTGATACAAAAGGCTTTAAGTCATCTTAGAAGTCACAATTCAAAATGTCTACCTTCATAACAGAACTAGTGCAATAAATATTTTAATTAATTTTAATTTCCAACTCATCTGGGGCTAACAGATACTGACATTGCCCAACATGCAATCTGTAACAGTCTAGATATATGTTTGGCTTGGTTTTTTTTTACATGACTTAAATTACATTTTAATCAAATCTACATTTCTACCATCTCTGCAGAGAAAACAGGCTAAAGGTCCTCTAACAACTGAGCCATTAAATAACCTGACAAAGAATATGAAAATATCAGACACTCAATGCTTGGTCAGTCACAAGTTTCAAGTTCATCTCCTGAGGATCAAAATTAGTTATACTTATCACATTTAACTCTACTTTGGGAGATGCCTGGAAATTTAATGTTACAGGCACAAACACTCCAACCCGCTTGGCCTGAAAGAAAAAACACCCCACAAATACAGTTAATCCAGAAGCATAGTTCAGATCTACAGAAGTAGCTCAGCAGGGAAGGCAAATTACATTACAAAACAGGGAATTATCTTACTAAGAGATACCCAAGTTTCATTAAGCAAGGTTATTTGGCAGAACATTCTCACAATATTAGTGCTATGTTTTTTAAATTAGAACCTTATCTGCTAGTTCAAGTGCTCCTACCCTGTCTTCCAAACATAAAAGTCACCTGCAATACTACTTACATTTCTTTGAGATACTTTTGTCCATACACAATTTTATTTGCAAGTTCTTCTACTTTTTCTTGTGCCAAGTTATTTGTTACCGATTGCTGGAAAATTTCATGAAGAATTGTACCAACGAGTGTTTGGCGCGAACCAGAATCTGAGCCCTGCAAGAGATGTTACATAACACATGTATATACACGAAGATTCACACCCACTTCATGCCAACTTTTCTATAAAGTTTCCTAGTTTTATTTGCTTCATATGACGGACTGCACTTATTTAATTCTGAGACCATTAGAGCTGTCACTTCACTAATATCTATCCAAATGTGACTGTGAAAACAGACAGATTGAAATGGGTCTCTCCCTCTTTACCTCATTTTTATCCGAACCCTGATAATGTTAGGATACAATCATTATGTGACTGACAGGTGAGAAAGAAAGATTAAAATCAGTTTTGAGCAAGTTTTGCCTGTGGGTAGTATTAATATTAGTATTTCCTAATGCAAATACTCTTACAATCTTACAGATACTATCTTTTTGTATGAAGCAGTTCCCTGAGTGTTACCAACTCACACAGAATTATTCCAAGTATCACCAAAATGGCTCAGAAACCCATGTAACCATCACGAGGATTGGGCTCTGTACTCATAAGAATTGAAAGTGGTACTAAGTTATGACCTCTGCACAAGCCACCACCAAACAACCGGAAATCTAATCACTATGGTTTAAGTACTTACTGGTATATTTTACAGACCTGGCACTTGTGGGTTGCACTCACAACTGGTGGATGGCATTATTCCAGAGTCAGGACCCTGCATTGTCCTTTCCAAATGATTAGTTTGTTCCTATTACCCCTCTAATGAAGGGCTGACACCATTTCACAGTCTTCTCCTGTGCTTTAATCTTCTTGTTTCAGTCACAGGCTCCCAGTCAGCCCATGTACACTTCATCATGATTCTCTGGCCCATTTGGATTTATATTCCTACCACATCTGGAAGTTTTCCTCAGCTGAAACTGGCAGCTGTGGCTTCTCTGCCATCCATATATCAGTGCCGATACTATCACAAGAAACTTTTCCTGTTTCCAAGTTCTAGCAGCTGGATTCAGATTACAGAGTCAGCCACACCAATTCTTAACTGAAATGGCTGATTTTTTCAGATGCTTCTAACTTGGCAAAGCGTGGCTATGCATTCATATGGTTAACAAGAGGCAGATCCCTCACAAGGGATTCACATCCACCCAAAATATGCCAAGAAATTATCAAAAAGTTGCCAGAATTTTAAGTGGGAAGACCTTTTTTTTTTGTCCCATTATCTATATTAAGAATATAGAGTTATTTCAGCCACAATTCTCAAAAAAACAAGTTAAATGAAACACACAGTTTCCGTTCTAAGTTATTCCACTGTAAACATGAAGAATAGCTAATAACAACATTTTGCAACACAGCATCTCAGCCAATTTAATATTGGACTAAACCACCAGTCTCAATGGAACAGTAACCCATTAATACACTTGATGCTTTGGAATAAACACTTACCCTAAACCTTTCACTCAGCACTGCTCTTCTTACGCAGCGAATACTATTTGATATCGTAGTGCCAGAAAGCAGCAAATCTGGGTAAAGAACCAGGTATCCAGACTGTTCATCTATGACCCAGGTACCAGAGCTACACTCGCCTTCTAAATGAATTATGTCTCCTGGAACAACTGGAACAGACTCCCTAAAATGTAATACATTTGAACAATCATTTGCAAGCTATGGACACAATGTATTAGAAATTATATGTTACCATAGCAGATTCAACATACTTTGAAACAGGTTATTGTGATTTTTAAGAAGTTGACCTAAATAAATTCTGAAAGTGAGTAAAGAAATTTTTACTGACAAAACTTTAATAATTTTGAATACTGGATCATACATCAGGACAGCCTGAATGTATGGAAATCCTGTTGACTTCATCGTTCCAGATCTATGTATTGAGCCATTTCAGCATCTTTATGTTTTACTTTGGCATACCACTTCTGCATTACACAAGATCTACTTGTTTTAGTTAACAATTCTAATTGCTTCAGAAGCTCAGCAAAATCTAAAAGAAAAAAAAAAGAAAAAAGCAGTGCTAAGTAGCATATTCACACCCACATGTTTCAGAAGACTAAGCTAGTCTTTTCTTCTGTAACACACCAGGCAATCAATACACAAACATCTAAATTAAATTCCTATCCTTACTTGAAAAAACTTCTGCAGGAGAGCTCAAGCTAAGACGATTTTAACAGACTGTATAAAACCTCATGTTTTACAGGCACAGCTTTGTACATTTATATGTATAAGGTTACATCATTTAGCAGAACACTTTAATTGTTGCAAGGCAACACTTAAATAGCCTGCTTAGAGTTTATTGTCTTGTTTGTTAGTACAAAGAGATTAAAATTTCAAGGTAGCAATATCCACTCAACACAAGATACATGACATCAGTTGTCTCAAGGTGAATATCCATTACACTAATATACTGGTAATATTGCATTAGATACAGGTTATTTCAAGATTTCATATCACTTTTAGGACTCATCTCAAAGCTAACACAAAGAAAATTCACGTAATAACCCAGTATTTCATCCTCTTTTCAGACATCTACATTTCTGTATGGATTACCAGCCATTCCTAAGAATGCACAGTTCTGTATCTCGCAGTGACTGAGATGCTGTAATTGTCAAGTGTTTCTCAGGATCACTTCCATTTCTCTGTATTACACTGACTTCCAACACACAGTATCTGTTGTTCAACCCATTCTTAAGTATTGTGTCAGGGAAGTTGGTTGCTTTCTTCTGAAAACTGAATTAACAAATCATTACAAAGACATAACATGATTTGAAAACAGGCAACCCATATACAAGAAGTGGGAAAGCTTCAAGCATAAATGCAACTTTAACCCTCTGCAATTTTTATATACATTTAGTGTGGTTTTTTAGTTCTAAACAGGTAAAGCATCACATTGTCTCTTGGATGACATGGATGAAAAACAAGCATTTGGACATATAAAAGACAAGGAAGGACACATAAAGTTGCTATTTACTGCAGCTAATGCTTCCTTTTGGTGCCCATATATCCATATTCATTCATAGGTTAACTACAACTATACTGCAAACCCTGTATTGCGAGAAAGCTTGGATCTCCCCGAACACTGTAAAGCACACGAGAATTCCCACAATCACCCAAGTACCTCAAACAGAGCAAGCTAGCTTTTTCCCCCCCTCAACCTAAAGTTAATTAGAAAACTGGTATTCAAAGTTCAGTTCCCCTCTGGCCAATAGCCAAAATTTCAGACAGAGAGGCCAGGCCAGCCACTCTCCCGACACAGACCGATGTCTGCCGGAGCTCCGAATAACTCGCTGAGCAGCGGCGGGTTCCTCTCACCGACTATTCCGGGCACTCCCGAACGCTTCCCACCTCTCCCCAACGAAGGCCTGTGCCGCCCCGGCGGCCCTCAGGAGTCGCCCCCCGGGCCCGGAGCGGCAGAGCAGGCCGCCAGGCACTCCCCGCGCGTCACGCTTTACATTTCAAACCTCCCGCGCTCGCGGCCGCGCCACTCGGCTGTTACCTCTCTGCCATGAGCGGGTCCTCAGCTACGTACGGCTCGTTCGGCCTCAGGCCCACAGCTAAGCTCCACAGCCCAGCCCCGACACGAACACGAAAGTAAACGCAAACCGCCCGCCCCCCCCCCCAACCCCGTGCCTCACACAACAGCCCCACGTCCCGCTAAGGCGCAGGCGCAGTACAGCCGCACTCCCCGCCCGCCTCTGGAGAAGCCCCGCCCCTCGCCCGTCCCAGGTCGACCACTGGCGGGGGGCGAGCTAGCGCAGCCAATGGGGAGGCTGACTGGAGGGCGGTTCTTCGCAGAGGCGGCAAGCGGGGTTGAAGGCGCGAAGTGGCGCGCGGCTGCCCCAGCCGCTGCCGCAGGGGCGGGGCCCGCGCCGTGAGGGGGCGTGAGAGTGCCCTGGCGCCTGTGGCGGTCACGTCCGCGGGACAGGGTAGGTCTCAGCCCCACCTGTCGTTATTTTAGGTGTCAAGCGCTGTTACAACCGCGGCCCCTCTTCTGGTACCAGTGCAGTAGTTTGAGGTAAAATTAGATATGCTTTTTGCTCCCAGCTGCTTATGGGTGAATCTCAACCTGAGGGTTGAATTTTTTTCCTCTGATAAGAAGTTGTTATGTTCAAAGCTGATACTCCCTGACAGACAGAGGCTTTCTGCGGCAGTACAGAAGCATCAGATACACGGGTTTTTTTGGTTTTTATTTTTTTTGCACCACAAAACCACTTCTTCAGCAAAGGAATCTGGATCTGAGACCATCACTTTTAGCAAAGATTGAACGACTCTGGTATTATGTCTCTTCTTAGTACAGCAGTATCACTTTTCTGTAGTTCAAATGAAAATTATGTATTAAGAGTTCGTATCTCATTAATGCAGCCAAACACTGGGAAACAGCATTGAGGCTCTAGTCCTGCAAAGACAACAGTTTTGGACAGTGATTGGACATCCCAACACAAGGAACAAGCCTGAATTTTAAAAGGTAAGAATATACTTCAATTAGCACCTTCACTTTTCTTTGGGATAGTGCCAAAATACATGCAGTAGAATACATTCATGTTGCTTTCCATTGCAGAACCTCTAGTATGAGCTTACTTGTAATTTAATAATTATGCAGCAATACTATCAAATGCACAGTCACAGAATTTGGTATGATATTAAGAGATTACATAAATACTTTGTTCACTGGATAACCTTGTGTTCTGCAGTCTCTTTGTTGCCTATACTTCTCTCATACACTAAAAAGGAAATATTTTAACAGAATATGGTTATAGAAGTTCAAAATATGCTTTAAATATATTTATATATTAAGTTAGCTGTTTTATAAGTTTTGTAAGTTTTTTAAGTTAGTTAACAATCTAGGCAGTCCAGGGAATCTCTACAGAGAGTCTGTGAAATCCAGAAAAATACCAAACCTTACTTCAGTACCAAAAGTTGCCCTGAAGTGTTCAGGCTACAGCTTTTTAAATTCTTTCTGGAATCACTAGTTGAGAAAAATGTTCTTAAAATTTGAAGATGCATCAGCATTCTCCAAGTTTGAACTGTGTAAATTCTGGAATTTATTGTAAAAAAAAAAAAAAAAACAAAAAACAAAAACCTGTTATCACAAGATAATTAAATTTATTCCTTCCAATCCTGTGACAAACGGAGTGAACGATCTATACTTACCAACAGTTAACATGCTTTATATGCCCTTATTTTTTAGGCCATACATTGAATCATAGAAATCTATGAGGGGAACCTACAGCTGTGTCTTCCCCAGCACCTGACTCAGTAATATATATTTGCCTGCTGCCACCCCAGGTAGCAAGTTTATTCTTAAGATAAGCTAAACTGGGATTAAATTTACCTTGCATCAGATCTAGCAAGCGTGCAGCCACAGTGTGAGCTGATTCAGTAAGGCACTACCAATAAAATCCATTAATTTCTTTTGGTGGGTTAACCTCTCATCAGAACAGTGAAAGCACCATGGTATGTAGTCAACCTACCCTGGATGAGGCAAAATGTCAAACAGCACCCAAAGGTTAAATAGCAGAACAAAACAGTACAAATGGCAGGAAAAGCCATCAACTTCCTGAACTGTTTTACTATGCAACTGTGCTAGCAATATGGTAAGAGAACATGTCAGATTCTGCCAACAGGAGTGGAAAGGAGGAGAGTACAGGAAACCTACCTCAGACCAGTAAGCATCCCAAGATCCACCCTGAGGATGCTCAGGGACAGTCTATCACTCACATCACTGACACAGAGATCTCAGTTGAACAGACTCACTCATACTAATTGCACAGAATAAAAACACAGTTAAGTACCAAGCAGAAAGGACAGAGATCTTTTCTTTTATGCCTGTTTTTATTGAGCAAATATAGTTGTTTTGAGGTGCAAACAGAAAAGGCGGCTTATAGTAAGTGCCTTCAGCACTAGTTTTTTTTAGTGAAAGAGGGAAGGAATTTGAAGAGTCAACAGAATTTGTCCACTTTGAGGTCTCACCTCATTTAAATGAGCAACGAAAAACATCTGGAGAATACTAGTAATAAAATAAATACAAAAACATTGGAATTAATCAGTGTTAAAAAAAAACCATTCAAAGTACACGAAACTTTTGTGTGTAATGACTGTAAACTGCAACATTGGTCACATATAAACACCTTGGTTACAGCAGGCAAAATTTTCAATTCTAAGAATGTGGAGATGAAGTATAGAGTTTATTGTAAAGACACAATGTTTAATCACTGCACACAAACTCCCCTAAGACTGAGATTTTCAACACATATCATGGATAAGCCTCTATGAGACTGTCTTAAGTGAAAGAGTCCTGAAATGGTGAGGATTTCTTTTCTACTTTTATGTTGAAGAGTATTGGAAATAGGTGGGTTTAAGAGAGTTTAAAAATATTACCCAAGGCCAATTCTTAAAAAAAAAAAAAAAAAAAAAAAAAAATCACTGGATAGAACTATTACTTCTATCTAACTATTATGATACAGATTTATAGGAAAGAAAGATAAAATCAGATATTCAGGCCCCTTCCATTTGCTGAAAAAGTAAACAGAAAAAGTAATTAGAAAGTATGTGATTAAGGTATAGAAATGAGCTTTGCTGGACCCTAATCTTGTACTTCTTACTGTCTAAAATTAGATATTGCTTGTTCAGTACATTGAAAATACTGAAGAGACGAGGGGAGAAAAGTGAATAAATCAGTCTTTTTTTAATACAGTGAATTTAGCTCTACTGCATGGACTGTAAGACAAAAAAAAAAATCACTGTGATACTGGTTAGTTTTAAGTGAAACTAAAGATCAGATGAAAATTCTTATTTGTTGTCTCTTAATTAAGAATGACAATATTATGCAGATTTACCTACATGCATTCTTACTGTAATACATACAAATCACACAAACACATTAGTTCAAAAATTTTTATAAAATAAATTCAAATACATTTCATTTTCTGTCCACAGCTCCATTGTTAAATATCAAAGAAATACATAATTCTAAGAAACTGCGAAAAAAAAAAAAATTGAGCCACAAAAGTTGGTATTGAATACATAACTCAAGATCCAGTCTGCCAAATTTGTCAAGATGAAGCAAATCGATCTTAAACCATCCACCATTTAATATAACCATTACCAATTCTTGAAAGACACTGCTAAAATATTTACAATAAATAAATACCTTACATCACTTAAAGTAAATGCTTTACAGTTTCCTGAATCAAGTGAGTAAAATCAAAAGTACCAATGCAAATCATGTATAAACAAGTCTGTAAAATAATTCCCTCTACAAAAGGAATTGTAGAAGGAGGAAAACATGTAATAGTCTATTGCATACCATACTTTAGAAACAGTACATATACACATCTACTGACTTCAATACAATCTTCATTTTCTTTTCTTGCGCAAGAGGTTGAATATGGTCCATATGCTTAAATAAGTAAAAGCAGCAGCATGCAGTCATGTTTGTCACCATGTTTTAAGGTAGGGACAAACCTGTTTACACAAGCTAGTACTGTAAAGTATGTAAAATACTCAGCTGTCAATAAACTGAATCGAGAACATTCAGCTTCACAGAAGAGGTACAGAAATGCCTTGTAAGATTAGGCCCATACTAACTGCCTTAAGATCTTTTCTAGCACTTGTCACTGTAAAAGTTCCCCCTGCTTTTATTTGTGTAGATACAGCATTTTTCAGAACAGAACGTATGCCAAGTAACCAGCTTCCAAATTACAAGATTTCTAACAATGTTAAATACAACTCATCATTCTTTCTTGAAATGGTTGAAGAGACTGTCATATGTACCAATCTGAAAACAGATGCATTGTTCTTGCATACAGAAAACTTGTGCAAAAAAGTAATGAAAAGATGCTTAAGTTCAGCTTCTACAGAGCTGGCAAGTATTTGAACATGAAAACCATTACATTTTGTTCAAATCAGTTTATTAAATTTAATTTTTAAAGAAGAACAGATGTCTAACTACTATCTTAAAAGGCAATATAACCATGTGTGTAACTCCTGGAATGGTGATAAAGCTAAATAACAGCTTGAAACCCGTATAAAATGTGGGTGTAATATTAAAACTGTGCAATTCTTAACATTGATCTAATGAAGCCTAGAAGATCAAGTGCATAAAAGTGTTTATAGCTAACTAATGTTTATTTTGATCTGTCTCCTGGTTTGACTCCAGGAAATTAACCACGTTTTGGCAAATAAAAATATCAGACAACAGCAGTTCCACAGCAACAGATAGCTTTTTTTTTTTTTTTTAAATCTTCAAGTAATTTACTCACCAATATAATTTAAGGACTGATAATGTAGTTTTACAGTAAAGTCTTCTAAAATACAAATCAGTTGAGATGCAAGAATTGTTTCATAAGTTCATATGTGGTAAAAGCCACAGCCTGGGAAGGAATGCAACGAATGTAATTTAGAGATAAACCACGGTATAATCCTCTTCGTATTCCATGTTGTTGATACACATATTTCAGTGTCTGCACCATTGTACTGGAAAAGGAAAAACTCAACTCATTATTGGATACACATTTCAATAGTCAAAATCACTACAAGACACTTGTTACACTTGGTTCTTAAAGAGATCTGTGGAGAAAACCCTATGGGACTTCATATAGTAAAGCATTATAGACTTTTTAGGACTTAGAACACAGCCTCAGCTTCTGCAAGAAATTTGGGCAATTTGGGAATTGGAAAGAGGGCAGTGCAATCCCATCTAAAGAAGTTTAAGTCTGAAAACACCTGCCCTAATAGACACACTCCGACATTTTACACCAGAATGGCTATACATCTTCTGTTGTCTATCTGACAGGAAGAAGTTGAGAAGCATCGATTCTTCTTACAAATATAATACAGAGTAATAGAAACATAGCATTGCTCAATGTAGCACATACTTCTTGCACTAAAGATCAGTATTTAGGCTTGCATCCCATTCTCTTTCTTTGAGCACTTGATCATACTACCCATCCTTCTGAAGTTCTGCATAGAAAGTTTCTGTTTAGCTCTCTGTGGAGCTTCGTCCACAATGACAAAAAGCTAGTATTGTCTCTCAAAAGAGAAATGCTAAAATTTGTTATGGATATATTTGACCTTATTGAAAGCAGAATTTGCTTTGTGTATGCAAGAACAGTTTTCCTCACATACTTACATTGAAACTGAGCAAATGAGTGTTAAATGCAAAACAATGTAAAAATCTGCAAGGTGCTCAATATTTCCAAGCTGTTTGAGAACAGCTTCCATATGCCTCAAAGCTTCAAGGTTTCCTACTTGTTTTGTAATCTCCTCCTCTCTCTATATATATATGCCTACCCTCCTTCAAGGCACAGCTCTCTCCAATCATGGTCACAACAATACTGTTAAATTGGGAAGCCTCATGTCTGTAAAAGTAGCTCTCACAAATGCAGAAAGTAAAACTCCAATAAAAATTAATACATTTTTATTTTAAAAGTATCTGGAGTGGAAAACAGGCAAGGGGGGGAGGGATTTAAGGCTGCCAAGGAAAACAGAATGTCAGCTTTCACAGTAAGCAACATATAGGTTTGTTTATTAAAGGTCACCAAGACAGACTACTGTTACTAAGATCCAATTCATCATAGAGGAAATTCACAGTTAATCACGCTGGATTTAGACATGCAATTCAACAAAATTGAAAGTAACCAAGATAAAACTGCTCTGGAATTTAATTTTATTGAGGCAATTTAAAGCTTAGGAAGTTTTTCTAGATGAGAGCTGGTTTAATCCTATGATTTTTAGGATATGGTACTTCTGTTTCTACTAGAGGAACCCCAATGTGTGGGGTGTGGGACATTACCACCAATGCAAGTAAAGTCAAATAAATATTGTGTAGAATCATCTTATGGAACAGATTCTGCACCATTAACAAACACTTTTAAACATTTAGTTTCAGTAGCAGCATGCAGTCTCTCAGCGATCCTGCTGATATTAAAAGAAGACATCGCAAGTTGAGTTAATGCAAAAAAAAGGTTACTAATACAAACGCAGTATTAACAACACAAGTGCTGTTGTGATTTCAATTATTTTCTAACCCCAGAATGATAATGGCAGCTTTGGCCTGTGTGGAAACTTACTCATTAAAAGAACGAAGAAATCAACACCACAGTAGTTTAGGGGGTTTTGTTTTGTTACTTTCAAATTTTAAAACTCAGAATTTAACTTTGCTCAGACATCTAAGAATTCCATTATTATGGATGAAAAGAAAATACTTACAGGCACTTTTCAGAGTCTGGGAGAACTGCTCCTAACTGCATCCGCCTACGAGTTACATCAAGGGGATATCTACAGAGAAGATATTTGAACAGCAGTTCAATCAGAGATATGTGATGACTATATGAATATTGTTTAAAAAAAGAATACAAAGAAGTCCACGAGCAACCTCCAAGCTCCCTTTTCAGGGAGTCACGAATCTCGCTGAAATTCCCAACAGAGCTGAAAGTTCTCCAAAAAAGGGAGACTTCCCCTATACAACCAAAAGGAGCAAATCACATCTCTTAATATATTCCATTTGGCATGAGTAAGGAAGACACATGGAGCTCAGATGAGAGTATTAAACAGTCTGTAAAACGCTGGAGAGAGAATCAAAAATAAGATTGACAGTTTAAGGATTAACAGAAAATTAATTTGTAATGCAGTGATTTAGTGAAAAATTGATGCCATATAAGTCGATTAAATTAATTTATTTTATGGACAAAATAAAACATGACAAGGATGGCATGAAAATGGAGAAAGCAGGCAAAGTAATTTAAAAAATGCCAAATAAAATACCTAAGACTTGTTTTTTCTTTTTTTTTTTTTTTTTTTTGTTTTTGTTTTGTTTGTTCTATGGCTTCATAGGTTACATTGTTTTGAAAATAAATTCGAGTAATAAAATTCTGCAAATTATATTTATGGTCAGAATTTCATAGCTTACCAAACAAGATTCCAACTGATTTTAGGAGATCTGTCTGAATTTGTTTAATTGACTCAATTCATATATCTTTAAAGACCCTGAAGATTAAACAGATATTTAGTAAATTAAACAGTAGGAAATAACTGAATTCCAGTGTCTGACTGACCTGATTTTAAAAAGTCACTAATAATTAGACTTACATAAAATCATATTCGCAGATACAAGATGCTTTAGAATGAATGGCTACATACGAAAGCAAACAAACAGCCCCATAAACAATACCCAAACTTACGATATCGTCTGAGCTATTGCTCCAGCTATGCCACCACACAGCAGATTTACATGTGTTTTCAAAACTAAGACATCAGGATTATCTAATGAAGGCCGTCCAAGCAAGTTAGGTGCTTGAGCAAGTCCAATGCTCTTTAAGGTACCAAAGGTGAAAAATGAAAAACCTAAAAGGAAATTTAATGTACTTTCATAAAAAAAAGCAAACTATTTGTCGATGCATCATCATATTAAACAAAAAGCTGCAATTACAAAATTAAACTATTTTCCAATTCTTTTAGAAGTTTTTCTTCAGCAGAAAGAAATAAGACAAATAATATTTTGAACTTCTACACTAATTTCTGTCCAAATGAAATCAGTGTTTATAATTAACAGTAAAAGAATTCTTTAAATAAGACAGACTGAGGGTTTTAAATTACTGGATTGCTTAGGAGTTAAGAGTAACTCCTAAGATCTTTTTAAATGAAGAAAATCTTTCATCTTTTTATTACACGTGTTGTTTAGCTGGGCAGTTCTGACGTTCCTCCATTCCACATGGCTTTAGGTTGTCTAAGTAGTTACATGGAAGTCACCAGGAGATGGAGCCAATACAGAGGCTCTGGATCTCCACCCATAGAGCTCTCTGCTTTCTCATGATCTCCCCGTTTGAGAAAAAAGTATCTTAAGTGCTTTCTTGTGGGAAAACTGGGAAGCAGAAGAGAAAGAACCACTATTTCACCTCTCTCTCTCTTACCTCCAAGTTTCAGAAAAGCTAGGCTTTGCCTATTGAAAATGCTTTAACAGACATCGATCGATTCTAGATTAAGACTGCAAAGTTGCAAATGCTTTTACTGGCCTCTCCTCTCCATTCAGTAAAAACCCGAATCTTTTATTTTAACAGAAGCTAATTAACTAGGTGTACAAATGCATTATGTAAATTTAGTAGTGCACATAACTGCTGAAGGACTGCCACGTTCTGTTTTTAACTTACCTGCATATGGCGCCATTCCTACAATAGTTGGCATCAGCCCTCTGTAGAACCCACGAAAACCACCTTCCTTTGAAAGAAAAATACAAGTACATTTTTGGCAAGAAATACAACAGGTATCTTAAAAAGTTATATGACTGTTCATACAAATTCACATGACAGCAATCTGATTAGCATCATCTAGCACAAAGGAGCTAAAATCAAATTCCATTTCTTCAGCCTGAAGAATTGAGAGAACTGCTGCCTGGCTCCACAGGATATACAGAAGTGAAAATGAAGAAGAAAAATCTATATCCAATAGCATAATCTGAGACATTTCTGCATTATACATATCCCTTCTCCCCAATTTTTTTTTAATCATTATTACTTGTTCTTGAAAAGCAACTCCTCTCTGCTGTTTTTGAGCTCCCACTTATGTAGTCTTCTGCATCTTAGCAGCCTAAGTAGAAGCATCTAGATAATTTTTTACATTAAAAAAATTCAATGTGCTCACAATGAAGTCATGTTATTTTCCACCAAGCCACTATTTTCAATGCAGTGCAACATTCTTTAAAGAGCATACTTTGCTTTGACAGGACTGAAGATTAAAAGAAAAAATACCTTTGTGTAAATCATCTTGAATGCATGGATAATTCCCATGTACTTGTGTTCCCCTTTTACTTGGAACGCCAGACGAACTCTAACCATATCAAGAGGGTAAGTACAAATCACTGCTGTAATACCTTTATTAAAAACAAAAACAAAACAAGCAAACAAAACTCACCTACACCTTATCTGATTCTAGGATTATTTTGAAAATTAAAATTTCCTTTTGTGGCAGTGAATATAATAGCATATACAAATTGTTTTGTTAACAAAACACTTGAAGTCATTTACAATCAGCAAATAGGAACACTAACTTCAGCAACACATGAAGGATTTATGTTTATACTTTGTGTTCACTGAAGCGGCACACCTAGGCTTTGAATTTCCAAAGACTTACAGGCCTAACTGTATTCACACGAGCAATCTTATTTAAGTCCATGGCTCATAAGCATCAGGCTAGCCAAGTGCATCAGCTTTTCTGGATTGCAACCATGAAACCTAATCCAACCATATCTTACCCCAAAAAAAAAAAAAAAAAATCAAACCACTGAATTTACATGTTTAATTTCAAAAAGGTTGCGTCAGAATTCGATGTGATTACTGGATATAGACACATGTCTACTGCATCTGAAAATGCGAAATAGATTCTAATGACATTTAAGGGAAAGTCAGAGTGGTACTGATGAAGTGTACTTAGCTGCATTGCATTACTGCATTTTAACAGTTTATGTTAACACCAGCACTTCTGTTTTAAAACTCTGACCAAAAAAAACTTAAGATGCCAAAAAAATCAAATCTTGGGATTTATCCAGCTATGAGCTGCTTCAAAACTGATTAGATGCTGACCAACTTGTAATTTTGGAAACAGAACTCCAGTACATAGAACAACTCCTCTAACAGTTACCTGAATAACAAATTATTTCCTACGGCTAGTTTTTGAGGTAAACCACTCAATTGCTGACAAATAATTTGAAGGGAATAGTTAAAACTGTTTACTGAAAACAGAGGTAATTTCTGACAGTATACCACCATCACTTAAAAAAAAAAAAAAATACTAGGAAAAGGAGAAAAAGAAAGCAAAAACCTTAGTGTTTCCTAGCAGCCTCTCTGAATTAGTTAAACATTACCTTTAAAAACCAGTCCTACAGAAGATAAGCACACTTTTTATGCTGGCAGGAAATTACCATCTCCTCTTAAGTTTTAATAGTGCCTGAATGATACCTCTTCTTGTAGGTGTGTAATTTCTCCTCCTTTCCACAAGGTCAAACGAAAACCATAACAGGGAGGGGATAAAAAAATAAAACCAACAGAACCCAAACACAACACAATTCCACCAGCAAATAAACTCTTCACAGGAACATAATTCCTTTTTTTTTTTTTTTCCCCTTTCCCTTAAAATCCTCTAGCCGTGACTTCCAGGAAAAAATGGGATTTCTAATATCAGCCTCAAAATATGCTTTCTTGAAGCAACTGCAAGAGGCATTTTACTGCTTACTGTTCATATAAGCTAAACGTATATACAAGGAATCAAGGTTTCCTTCAGGACTCAGATGAGACACTATCCTTTCTGGGAAGAATGGTGATCAGTTTTGGGACATGAAATTATTCTGGTGAAATCTACAAAATTACTGATCTCTATTCCCTAATCATGAGTTATCAGAAATCAAACCACAGCATCTTAAGGCTGATTCCCTGTCTTGAGGAAGCAAAGTCCACCCCAAATAATGAGAGTTGAGCCAAAAATCTCTCCCATGGTTGGTTAAACAGGACAGAATTGGAAGTATCTCAACAGTTAAGAGATATATACTGCAATTCCCAGTGTCTGATCTGAATAATCACAGTAGGACAATGTAGCTCCTTTCCTCCTTTAAGGAATCATTTCAAAGCTAGCAGACTTTTTCCCCTGCAAATGCTGACTCAGAAGTCAAGGAAGTCAGAGAAAGACCATTCTTCACTTCCTGCATTGACCTACAGCACCTTTGATCACTCTTTGATCAAGATACTGGGTTACACAGACCTTTACTGAGACTTAGCATCAATGAAGCACAACAGGAATCAGTGTTCTCAATTTGCTTTCCAGGCTTTGGGAGATAACTATGAGATTAGCTGTATAATCTCATAGGGATTTATCTCATCTCCCTATTTCCCTACTATTCCTCCAATCTTAGTAATTTATTTTCTTTGGAAGTAAAAAATTGTCTGGAGGCAAGAAAAAAAAACCAAAAGGGTTTTTTTAAACCTGTATTTACAGAGATCAGATCCTGCAAACATATGCAAGAGGCAAGTTTTTACGATTTCTGTGTTCTGCTCTTCGTACTTTATCATTAACTATGTAGATCAAATTGAGTAGCACCGGCCAGTCTCACCTCTGCCCAGCAAGATCATGGAGCAGATTCTCCTGGAAACTATTCCATGGCACATGGAAAATGAGGTGATTGGTGATAGCCAGCATGGCTTCACTAAGGACAAATCGTGCCTGACAAATTTGGTGGCCTTCTACAACAGGTTGACAGCACTGGTAGATAAAAGAAGAGCAATTGACATCATCTACCTGGACTTGTGCAAAGCATTTGACATTATCCCACATGACATACTTCTTTCTAAATTGGAGAGGCATGGATTTGATGGATAGACTCGGTGGATAAGGAACTGGCTGGATGGTCACACTCAAAGAGGTCAACAACTTGATGTCCAAGTGGAGACCAGTAAGGAGTGGTGTTCCTCTGAAGTCAGTATTAGGACCAGCACTATTTAACATCTTTGCCAATGACATGGACAGTGGGATTGAGTGAACCCTCAGCAAGTGTGCTGGTAACACCAAGATGTGTGGTGTGGTTGACCTGCTGGAGGGAAGGGATGCCATCCAGAGGGACCTTGACATGCTTAAGAGGTGGGCCTGTGTGAACCTCATGAAGTTTAACAAGACCAAGTACAAGGTCCTACACCTCAGTTGCAACAATCCCAAGCACAAAGACAGACTGGGCAGAGAGTGGATTGAGAACAGCCCTATGGAGAAGGACTTGGAGGTGTTGGTGAACAAGAAGCTCAACAGGAGCCAGCAGTGCGTGCTCACAGCCCAGAAACCAATCGTATCCTGGGCTGCATTAGAAGAAGCGTGACCAGCAGGTCATAGAATAGTTAGGGTTGGAAAGGACCTTAAGATCTTCTAATTCCAACTCCCCTGGCATGGGCAGGGACACCACATACTAAACCATGTCACCCAAGACTCCATCCAACCTGGCCTTGAACACTGCCAGGGATGGAGCATTCACAACGTCTTTGGTCAACCTGTTCCAGTGCCTCACCACCCTCACAGTGAAGAACTTCTTCTTTATATCTAACCTAAACTTCTCCTGTTTAAGTTTGAACCCATTACCCCTTGTCTAAGGGAGGTGATTCTCCCCCTCTACCCTGCTCTTGTGAGACCCCACCTGCAGTACTGCATTCAGCTCTGGGGCCCCCAACATAAGGACGTGGACCTGCTCAAGCAAGTCCAGAGGAGGCCACAAAGATGGTCAGAGGGTTGGAGCATCTCTCCTATGATGACAGGCTGAAAGAGCTGGGCTCTTGGAGAAGGCTCTGGGGAGACCTTAGAGCAGTCTTCAAATACCTAAATGGGGCCCACAAGAAATCTGGAGGAACTTGTTACAAGGGCATGTATAGGACAAGGGCATATATAGGACAAGGGGGAATGGCTTTAAGCTGAAAAAGGGTAGATTTATATTAAATACAAGGAAGAAGTTATTTACTGAGACAGTAGTGAGGCACTGCAACACGTTGCCCAGAGAAGCTGTGGATGCCCCATCCCTGGAAGTGTTCAAGGTCAGGTTGGATGGAGCTTTGAGCAACCTGGCCTAGTGGAAGGTGTCCCTGCCCTTGGCTCAGGAATTGGAACAAGGTAACCTTCCTTGGTCCCTTCCAACCCAAACCATTCAGAGGTATACAGTTCAGAATGCAATAAGTACAAGTCAAAGCCTTGAACTGCAGAAGACAACTAGCTCCTTAACTAGTGTAAAGATTAACTTATCAAGGAGGCACCTCATGAACCAAGCAAAGCTTCAGGAACTATATATTCAGAGAAACAGCTGATGACAAAGGATATTCATCAGACAGGTTGTTCTGATTTGTGCTGGAATAGAGTTAATTTTCTTCCTAGTAGCTGGTGCAGTGCTGTGTTTTGGCTTTAGTCTGAGAATAATGCTCATAACACACAAATGTTTTAGTTGTTGCGTAAGTAGTGCTTACTCTAAATCAAGGACTTTTCAGTCTCTCATGCCCTGCCAGTGAGGAGCAAGAAACCGGGAGGGAGCAGAGACAGGACACACGACCCAAACTAGCCAAAAGGGTATTCCATACCAGAGCACATCATGCTCGGTATATACACTGGGGGGAGCTGGCCAGGAGGCACCTATCACTGATGACTACTCAGGGATCAACTGAGTATCAGTTAGTGGGTGGTGTGAGCAAGTATACTGTGTATCACTTGGGGGTTGTTTAGGGGCATTTATTCCTTTCTCTCCCTTTATTTCCTATTATTAGTTTACTTTATTTCCTTTATTAAACTGTTCCTGTCTCAACCCAAGGGTTTTTATCTTTTTCCGATTCTCCTCCCCACCCCACCAAGACACAGGTTGAAGAACTGCCTAGTTTACAAGTCCTAATATTTCTAGTCTTCCAGCATATGATTCTGATTCTGAATTGCATCTGAAGAAATAAACAGCAGAGATTCTTTTAAAATGGTGACTCAAATAGGTAACTGTTAATTACATGCTATTTAAAATTGAGACAGTCAGTATCTTCCCAGATCCATACCATTTTCTAATTCATTTACTAAAAGTAAAAAGCTAAAAACAAGAACATGTTTTCTGTACAAGTTACATGGAATTTGAGTTTATTCTAGATAACAGCTGGTCTTTTTTTGCTTTTCTGATTTTTAAGTTAATTGAGTGCACGGTAGGAAACAAACATTTCTGTGCTTTAGTTCAGATTTTTCAATTAATAAAAAAAAAAAAAACACCTTCGATTTGCAAAATCACCCTGTGATACAGGTGTTATTTGATCATTTAGTTTCCTAAACCCCACTGACCTCTACGATTTCTCTATCTTCTCTCCAGTTCTGTCTTTCCTTAAAAGAAGTTATACACCATTTATCTGTTAATGAGGTGTTACAGCTGAAATTTGAATCACAGAAGACTCAGGAAATTCAGAGTTAAAGTTTCCACAGTAACTTTAACTTGGCCTCCTTAAATACATGCATTACAATAGGTTTTTCCGTTTCTCTCCCTCCACTACCCCCATCCTCATTGCCTCGTTTTCCCTGTGGATATGCTTTTGATCCTGTTTATCGGTTACAGAAGATACTCAGAAGTTTCCCACCACTTTGAAACTAATTCTGTTGACTGTTAGTAATGTTGGAAACACCGACATAAGCAACATTTAAGTATCAGCAGTGTAGACAGAAGTGAAAGCAGACAACTGTGTGGGTACTTGGTGTAACGGGGACAAAAAGGGAAACAAAGGTTATCTGTTTTCAACTGTGTAATACTGGGCTCCAGGAAACTGTGAAGACCCCTCTCCACCAACACTGCGGTGCATGCAGCGTGCCACCTCCTTTAGTCAGTTAAACTTGGAAGAAACAGAATAATATCCCTTATTGGAGCTAGCAAGAAACCAAGCCACAAGAGGTAAAGCAAGAAATATTACCAGTTGCTTTTAAAAGTCTTTTCTTATTTTGTTAGCAAACCTAGAGAACTTGTGTATCAGATTTCAAAGTCTACGCTCTTCTTAGTGCCTCCTTTCTCCTCATATCTTCTTGGCATACTCAATATAAACCCTTTCCTCTTATTTATCTGATTAATATCTCAAAAAGCAGTTAACGTGACCTAGGAAACAAATAGTAGGACACACACACATGATAGTATTACTATACCTGACTGCCATATTAATTTCACTGCATGCCTGAGTCTAGCTCATCTATGCAGCTTTGGGGTTCTCAACACCAGGCTATTGAGTATATTGTACTTAAATGCACAACATGAAACATTTCATTTGATCATGGTTTCCAGGTAGTACTGTATATTAACTTTAGTTCTGTTACTTAAGCACACAAACCAGATTTAACCACTAAGATACTTCAAACGATGCCAGATGCTATTAATTTATCTACGCAAAGAATTCCAGCATGTCCAACACTGACAGAGTTAAGCTGATTAGTCAGTGTTTTCACAGTGCCTCAAATCGGGTTCCAGGTCTCTGACAAGGCTCCCGAAATAGCTAATAAGCTTTTCCTTTGGGGAAGGCAGGAGGGGAGAGGAAGGGTATGTTCTTTACTACAATTAAAGCTGGGGTGAAACAGTTAAATTTTTAAAGAAGAACAAAAAAAAAAGAAAAGAAAAAAAAAAGAAAAAGGGGGAAAAAAAACCCACCAAAAAACCCCACCAAAAAACTACCTAGGTATTTTTTCCACTTCTTTCAGATAGAAAGCCAGCCAAGTTCTGGAACATAGCTTGTGAAATGTGTTTTGCTGAGTTTTAGGATCTTTGGATTGTTTCACTTCATTCTCTTTCTTTTTCTTCTGATGGCATGCAAAACCAAAATACCTTCATAAGATCTTCTTAGTTTAACTGAAGCTAGTATTAACAAACCCCATTATTTTTAGTCCAAAGAGAAGCTAAATATTAATATTCATGTCATAACTACTTATAAAACAGTATTAAGCCCGTTTTACAAAGTAATAGTACATGAAGAACCACCTCAATTAAAAAACAGTCCACTATTACTTAGCTTTCTCTGTTTTTTCTTAGCTACTTATGGCTGAATGACTAGCAAAAGGAAAACAGAAATGTATAATCATACTATATACTGGCAGTTTAAAATGGGATTTTTCTACTGCTATTGCACTAATTGATAAATTATGTTTTTTAACATTCACACGTATGATCTAAAAAGTATCATGAGAATCCTCCATTGCATGTTGAAAAGTACAGACATTCCTGGCAAATCCAAAGAATCCACCAATTTAAGGGTGGATTCCTACAATTCTCTCTAATTCTATGGGCTTATCTTCAACATAGTAGAAATGGCAGTCAGGCTGATGAGCCAATTCTATTAAAACCTGCATCTTTATCTTCATCTTGATGAGGCTGGATTTTTCATTTTTTAAATCCATAATGAACACGGTAAAAACTGTGCTTTACAACATGGCACAGAATTCAATGCTTGAACAAATATTTTAAAGAATACTCAGACAAACAGTTTTCAATTAGGCAATTATTTGTTCCATTAACCATTTACTAGTACTTTTGCTTAATATAAATCTGCAACAGTTTGACCTGAGAACACATCAAACTATCCTCTAAACAAATATTAACTTTTCAGCAAAAGGGATGTCCAAAATCCAAGTACAGAACTATACCTGCCATGGATCCAGCCATTAATCGATGCACATGCCCTGAAATCCCAAGTTGCTTCTTTATTACCTACAAAATACAGAACATTTACAATAATTGTGTATCAGAAAACACAGGGAAGTACATCACACAGTTTATTAGCACATTAATGCAATCTCTGTAGCTGTTTCCAAAACTTTACAACACTACAAATTCAAACCAAATCACCTAATTACTGTTAAAGGAATTTTCTGAGCATTGCTGCTGTTACCAAGCAGCAATATTTTCCTATTAAAAACATGAAAGAGCCAAAATTCTACTAACAAGGCAAAATCATTAGTTGAAAGTATTTGTACTGTTTACTTCAGAAACTAGATTGATTATTTAGTTATCTTTAACATGTTACACAAGGCAAACTGAATACTATCCTTCTTGCATGAGAGAGTGAAAAAGACACTGAGAAAAGCTGAAAAGTGAGACATTTGAGAAGAGTAAATGTTTCTTCTACACACAGCACATGAAACATACTCCTATAAGGATGTTTTTAAGACTTTGTTTAACCGGATTAAGAAAAAAAAAAAAAAAAAAGCTTTTATCAAATAACTGAGACTATTTAAGAAGCAGTTTCTGCTTTCAAGAAAATAATTTCCTATCTTCCTTCTTTATATTTTTTCCCATTCTACACATTCCTGCAAAACATCTTGAATGTTGTTGTCAATTAATAGATAAACTGCTCTGATGCCAAATGGTTTCTCAAAATTTGCAGATTCATAAATCATTTCATTATCAAGTATGGCATGCAGTCTTTCATTCAACACAACATAAAAGAAGCACAGATCAACAGCATTTATGATTACACCACAAAAAAAAGAAACCGTAAAGCTTGTAACAGTTACTTCTTTGTATCAGCCTTCTGAAATTTGCTCTTTAGGGAAGGGAATCACAATTTCGATCTCAGTGTGTTCAGTAAAGATCACGCAATTTACTTCACTGGGTATTAATCTGACCTTCCGAACATGGAATTCCTCATTGCTAACAGTAAAATGGTATTCTTCACCACATATAAGGAATGTTTAAAACATGTTCATGCTAACACCTGACCTCCAAAAGAAGTTGCAGGGATTTATTATGTATTAAAATATATATTAAATGCACGAGAGCACAAAGGAATCCACCAATTTTGTGCAACCTTGAAATAACCATTTTCTCTTCCAGGTCATTTCTATCTAGAGCCTGACATAGTCATTTGTCAGGTCAAATATAAGAGTCATATCCAGATAGACTTTCAAATTTAAGTTATTCCATCCATCAACTACTAAGAATCCCAACACAATAGGTTCCATTTCACATTTTGTTGTTACATTTTTCACGAAGGGCTACTTTATAGCAATATAAACAGCAGCAGACTTGAGATTAACTTTTTCTTTCATTAAAAAAAGTATTCTCAACAATACAACGGTACAAAAATCAGCAGACTTTTTTTCCCTTAAGCGACACTACAAAAAGCTTCACTGGTGTCCTGACATTTTTAACAGCTAGATTCAGATAAACTTAATAAGCAATCTTAGAAAAGACATGCAGCTAATTAATATGACAAAAGGTCAGCATTAGTTTTGACCACTTAAAGAATCTATATTCATTGTAGGCAGGAGAGGGGGGGAAAAAAAAAAAAGGAAAACAAAATAAATTCAACTACCTTTTTATATTGGTCAAATGCCATAAACTGAATTGCGCCATATGGAAAGATTCTAATCATCATTGCCCCGTTTCCTTTATACAGCCCAAGGTAACCTTCCTTTCTGGGGACAGCACACAACGTAGAAAACACTCCTGCCAGCAATACAAAAAAGGTATTTTTTGTGGGGAGGGGAAAAAATAAATCAAGCAAATATTACTGACAATAAGAAAGTATGCATAGAACTGAGGCTGGATAGTGTTGCTTATTAACTGTGGAGAGTGGAAAATCCACTTTCAATGCCCAAACACTGCCAGAAGGAGAAGATTTAAGGTTAAGTCTTATCAGTTTTCTCACCTCCCAGACTCAGTGAACCTCTTTCCAAGCCACACATTCAGGCCCCATGACTTGCCTGGACTGCAAGCAATGCTACTGCAGATGATGCTATCCACTCACAGAAGCTAATACTAACAACAGAAGGAAAGAAACTGGTTGACTTGCAATACAGCCACTTCAAAATAAATACTTAAAAATCTAAAACCACGGGAAAACAATCTAATATTGCTACATGCCATCAAGGAGGAAAGGAAGTAAACAAGTTTAAGACTGTCACTACTTCCACCTTAAACATCTCACACTTCCTGTCCCAGGATTGTTGCAATGTGAAGCAATCCTATTCCCTTAATAGTTAAGAAATAATGCAAGATCATACAAAGTTTGGGCAAAACCTACAGTTTTATTATAAACATATTATTAGTGATGCACAATTGCTATCAAATGGAGTTTTAAATTATTTTTTAAAGCAATAAACTATCAGTTAAACAGTTTTCATTCATATGCAACTACTTAATAATGTAAGACCTGAACATGAAAAAGGCTTACGCATTTATCTTACTTTCAGCCAGCAAAAAAAAGAGTAGTTGACAAACTTCAAATGGAAGTTTAACTAAAAGAAGTATTATTTAGTTTCTGGAATTCTAAGAATGCAATATGTATTTTTAAGATGTCATGCAAATACTTATGCCGTGATTAAAATTTCTCTCTACCCTGCCATGAGGAGTTACTGTCCTTATTTCTTAAAACACATGCTCTGAGAGCCACGGGGCACCAACGCCAGACTAAGGGCAGCAAAAACATTTAGTGAGGACTTTGATTAACTAAACAATCCATCATGTCTCTGCACTTAATAGGTTATCTCACCCATCTAATTTTCTTCTTTGCCTACATGTAACAAAGATGTGCAGTAAAGTCAGACACATTTCAAATAATCAGCATCATATCTAACACCCAAAATAGGGAAGAATAGAAGATTTTACTTGCTAATTATGGCACAGTACAAAGCAAACAGAAAATAAAAATTTAATATATCAGTCAAACCAATTATTTCAGCCTTCAATTCTTAGACTGCAGATTTGAGTGCATACTTATGTTATCAAAACACTACCCTACTTGTGTTTCCCTTTTTGGTACAGTCAAGTGAATATATCTTCATTAAATTCTGTTTCTGTTTAGTGTCTGAGGGGAAAAATTCCAAAGTTGCATTACATGTAAAATTAACTTATTCCATCTGTTTTTCTTGACAACTGCAACACACTTAAATTCAGAACCTAAGTTATGACATATTTCAAGAACGTACAACATAAAATACCTCAACTGCTATGCGCAAGAGGGCACTGTTACAGCCCCACAGAGAATGGTTCTGAACACGCCGACAACTGTAGGTTTCTTCTCTCCATGATGCAACACAGATGCCGAAGATAGATCGACTGCACCTCACGCCATGCACAAATCCACTTCTACCTTCAATTCACAACCACCATGCTGCTGTCTGTGAGTGAGCACGTGTGAGTTTTGCAGGATTCAGTGGTCACTATCTTGTAATCACGATCCCCTGCGAACAAGGGCTGCTGAGCCCTGAGAACTGGCAATCGCTGTAGCGGACTGCAGCAGCTACCAGCAGCAGTGACAGTTCTTACATAAATGATCCAAGCTTTGAACCTGTGATTACCAATCTCCTGCTGGCTTCAGTGAAGGGAAGATCAAGCCCAGCTCTTACATGCCTTATTGAGGATTATTCTGACATCTCAATCTCTAACACACCAACCAATGCCACAACTTACTTGCACAGGGATTTGTTTTTCTTCTTAAACACTAACAAAACATGGCACAGAGACTGACCAAATGGATGCAACCTTCTGTCCGACCAATGCCTTTTTTTATCAGCCACATCATTGAATATATCAGCATGCCCAAGCCATACACATTGCATTTAAAAATCAAAAATGAGAGACACAGCAGCCATCTTACCTAGGTGTTTGTAATGGTGGTTATGAGCTTGCAGCAAAATCTTTACTCGATCCAGTGGTGCAGTAGTTGTTTTGGCACAACATCCTGCAACACCTTTCCAAAAGGGGAAACAGAAAAGTGATGGGATGCAAAACTTCTTTACATCAGAGACAAATAAGGGATTTCTTTAATATATTTTTAAATGGAATAGGGGAGGAGAAACCCAAAAACTGGAAAAAGCCCTTATGATGAGTAAACAGCCTCTATTAGAAGTAAGCTACAAAACCCTCAAAGCCTTAACTAAATATATAAACTACTTTTCCTGATTACAAAAACCCAGGACTCCATCGCTCTCAGCTGCTGAAGTCGCAGCAGAACCTTTCAAAGTTGCTCAGGAGTTTCCCACCCGGTTTCCTCCTTCCCTTCTGCGGAAAACTGTGCTGGCTACTGTCCCCAGAGTGGGCTACCTGTCCGCCGTGTACCCTGTGCTGCTTCAAAGCCAGAGATGCAACAGCGAGTGCGGCCTGACATGAAAAGTTTAAATAAACGAAACGTTTTCCCACCCCCTTGCAAACCAGGCAACTGGGACGACACCCCATGGGAAGAACAAAGAGGCTTTTTCCGTCAGAGGTTAATAACACAGGATTGTGCTTGCGAGGCTGGCCCCCGTTACACACCCCCTGAATCTTCACAACCGCAGTCGCAACTGCTCCAGACGGGGACAACCCACCTTCCCCCCGCACCCTAGCGAGGGCTAGGGCTCTCAGACCCTTTAACTGGCGACTGCCCGGGGCTCCTCGCTGCTGCTGACACACGTGCGAGCCGCCCGCACAAGTACATTACTGGAGAAAGAGGAAGCCCCCACTACCCCTGCGGACGATCCTCTCAACAGCAGCTTTACCTTTACCGGGGAGATTGACACGGAAGTGACCTCCGCCCGCCCGCCGCTCCGCACCCCGGATCGGCCCGCCCGCCCTGCTCTCTCCCGCCGAAGCCCGCTCTCCCGCCCCTCGCAGCCCGTGGGAGGCCCACACAGACCAGGCACCGCACGCCGGCGGGCAGGGGCCCGCCCGGGGCACCCACCTCCGGCAATAAAGGAGCGCAGCCAGTAGAAGTCGCGGTGGGCCGCGCCCGGGGGCAGAGCGGCACCGGGCCCCGCCGCCGCCGTGGAAGCCATGGGGCAGGGGCAGGGCCAGGGCCAGGCCGGGCGCGGGCGGCGGCGGCTCCCTCAGGCGGCGAGCGGGCAGCGCATGGGGCAGCGGCGCCCCCGCCGCGGCGCAGGGGCGGAGCTCGGGGCGGCCCGCGCCGAAGCATGGCCGGGGCCGGCGGGCCGCGCCGAGGCGCTTGCGGATCGCGTCAGACGCGGGGGGGCGGGCCTGGGGCGGCCTTGGGTGGCTCGGGGAAGCCGCGAGTTGACCGCCTGGGAGGCGCCGCTGTGGCCGGTCGTCAGCGCTTGCTCGGTCCGGTGCAGCGGGGAGGATGGCTGAATGGGGAGCCGGCTCCTCAGCCGGCCGTGTGAATTGTCAGTACCCCCGGGAACCGCTTGCCGCTGGTTGAAAAAGGTCATCGGTGCTCTGTTCCAACGCATACGTATTTGTAGATCTGTATGTGCATACAGCCAAAGCTTAAATAGCGTTAATTAGGTTATACAGTAAAATACATCGATTTTATTAAGCGTTTAAATGGCTACTTAAACTTTATGCAAGAACGTCGGTATTTCTTTTGTCTACAATTATGGTTTCATAGCAAAAAATACTGAGTTTTTATTCATATTCAAGTTTCAAACTGCATTGGAAAGGGAAATAGATACTGGGGGGGAAAAAAACCCACAAAAAAAAAAAAAAGTACAACTTATTTAGAATCAGAGGGGTCAAGCCCAGTGTCGTCTCTGCAGCTGCCAACATTTTTTGCAATTTTTTAGATTTTCTGTAAGGTCTCCGCTGAATACAGTACATGGGGCTTTCCAGGAGGCATTTAGTTAAGCTTTTGTCCTTAACTCTTGGAAAATATCCTCACAGGGTCTGAGTGCTGGTGCATGGTG
Source organism: Strigops habroptila (assembly GCF_004027225.2). Classification (NCBI taxonomy): domain Eukaryota; kingdom Metazoa; phylum Chordata; class Aves; order Psittaciformes; family Psittacidae; genus Strigops; species Strigops habroptila. The sequence goes on from NC_044281.2 coordinate 36,802,629, forward strand.
TGAGGAAGGAAAGCATACCTGATGCCAGACACTGTTGAGACAGTCAGTGCTGCCAGCTTTTCTCTCAGTTTTCCAGTGTTACTCATCTATTTCTCATGCACTTTTTGCCCCATACATCTTGACCCGAGTTTCAAGTATTTCAGATACCAAAATCCCCTCTTTAAAAGTCAGTCTTTTAACATGAGAAGTCAAACAGTTCTCAGTGCTTGCACAAGTAAAATGAACCCATTTCCAAACAAATTTGTTGGAACATTTTTTCTTCCTGCTTGTGTCAAACTGCCTTCAAGAGAAATTACTCATTTTTTTCCTTTAATAGGTTACAGACCTTAAAATTAAGTTTTTCTGCATTGGGAAAACTTTATTTTGCTCTGTTTGATCATTATGCCGTTTATACATTTGGGAAATGGCTGTTACAATATGCATTTTTTCCAGTAATAAAAAAAAGCATAGCAAAGGTGGACAGATTTCTTCCAGAAAGTATGGATTAAGTCCTTTATAGCAGAAAAATCTCAAGTCTTTTACATTTTTTTATATACCCAGGAAATTCATATTTTTTGTTGAAGTCACTCTGATAGTTAAGTCTTTAATGGAAAAGCAATTGTTCTGTGGGTGATTGAAGCAAGCTTTATAGTTGCTGTTGATGTGGTTTTCCCCAACTAATTTGTGTTCTTTTGGGATTCTGATCAGGAAAAGCCTCCCATCACCACAGCAATAGTACTGCTTTAACAGCTCCAACTGTAGAAGCTTAATTTATTACTGCTTTCCCACAGAGAAGTGTTGCAACTACAGTAACAGCTGAAAATCATCTGGTTTCTAGAGTTTCACCAATGACTAGAAAAATCGGATAACTGCATAAATGGGCTATTACTTGTTTTGGATACAGGCAAGGTATTTCAGGAAGGTATTGTGTCAACCCTTGCAATTTGGAGAAGTATGCACTGTGAATGCATACTGCTTAGGAAAGCAATAAGAAACCTGTATTGCAAAATTAAACAGAACGTTTCACAGAGATATACTAACACATAAAGGAGTTCAGTAATGAGCTTTATGCTTTCTTGCTGCTTCACTTCATCTTTTCACCTTGAAGCATTTAAGCCCTTTGCAGGATTTCTCTGGTGACTTCTCTTTTATGATCCATTCTTAAAAGTCATCAGCATTTTTAATGCCACTCAGGTTACACTTATGCCTGACACTACATCATCCTTCCCTGGCAGATAGATCATAAACAGGGGAAGACATTAAAGTCAAGATGCTCAAGGCAGAGCTGCTAACTTAAAAAATAATTCAAGCAGGTGGGTAGTTTTATAAACAGCTGTAATTTGTTTCCGAATTTTTTGTTGTTGAAGATGCTTATTTTCATAAAGATATTTCAAATATTTATCAATTGAAATAAATTATCAAGTCTAAAGTTAGATAAGCTATTCTCATGACTGTTCTTGCCGAAAAGATTATATTCTGTGCTTTTACAATACTGATTTACACCAAGCTTTGTTTTGAGACAGTTGTACAAATTATCCTCAAGAATTATGCCTCTGGGCTATAGACATCAGAAATTTTTTTTTTCCCCCCACTTTATACTTGCTTCTGGTCTTTACTAGTTAGCAATCTGAAGTGACATCTATCTAGTTGTCTGTTCTTTTTCCTCAAACCTTATCCAAACCCACTCTGAGTACAGAACTTTCCCTACATGAAACTCAGGTATTTGAGGATTTTTTTCCTACTTCTGCAACAGGCTTGAAGATTGGAAATACTCAAGCAAATCTCAATTCCCTATTGATTTGGCATCTCAAGCTCTCTTTGTCTCTGCCACCAAGCAGACAAAATAGCACTGCTTCCTGCAGTGAAATGAGCTAGGAGCCAAGGGTGACCACAGCATAGGTAGTATACTCACCAACCAGCATAATCCTGTAGCAAGACAGGCAAAGCTGGGTGGAGGGAACAGGCTCCATCAACAGTCACAGCAAGGGCACAAGGCAGGTTTAGAGTCTACCCAGCGAAACAGCAGCAAATAAGGCCCAAAACAAGACTGGAGACAAGTCTGAGAGTCATCTAGCCAGCCAGGTCCAGATAAGAAACAAGGTCAGAAAAAGAACTCAAAACAGCACACCTATAACATAGCTGAGACAAGGAGTAACTGCCTGCCCAGGCCTGAGCTTAAATGGAGCTCCTGGGCCCATGGGCCAGGTGTGTGGGTGGAAGCCTCAGGTGAGGCTGGCCAGGGCCACTAATGCCTGTTGGCACTCTCAGGCCCCTGACAGTCCTTACCCACAGTGTGTCACTGACATCTTTGAGAAACACAAATACGTGACTGTCTCGAGTCACTGAGTCTGCAAATACAGTGACGCCAAATTTCTTTAGGTAAGCAGGTCTCTTCCTTTCTTTCAGGTGCAGGGAAGAGGTGTGTATTTCATACCCTCTGGTATCACATGGCTTACCGCAGAAGTGCAGTAGACTTGAAGCACCCAAAAATGCCATGTCGGTGCATGCAGAATTAGCGATGTCTTCCCAGATGCAGTGTTTACTACCCAGACACAACACAGTCATTCTGCACTCATGCTTTATGTTGCTTATCCACAACCATGCAATGAAGTAAGGGCCAAGATTTCCAATAAAAAGAAACTGGGGGCAAAATGCTGCCCACCACAGCTCAGGTACATCTGATAGGAAATATTTAGAGTAAATTAAATGGACCTGTATAATGGGCATCGCAAGATTAAATGGTAGTCGCTTCTGGCCATACTTCATGTAAAATGGTATTAATGCTTAAACTATCTGTGTTCAGCATGCTTACAAATGTTAACTTATTTTCACTGCCAATCAAGCAGGTAGATACTATCTACAGAATCAGGGCCAAGAAAGACTAAATGAGGAAGTCATTGTCAAAACCACAATTAGAATTCAAGAGTTCTTGCATTAAACTCGTGGTGTTCAAGAATTTTCTCTTTCAGATACTGCCAACTAACAATGTTGTGGGTGATTTATCTGATCATCTGTATTACAAACACAGAGGCACTGACAGTGGTTGGCTGGTGTTCAGCTGGGTTCACAGGCACAGCACCACATCAGTGCAACATATAGTTTCCTAGGTCATGTCTGGTCTGGGAGCGGGCTCATCACTTTGTCACACTGGAGTCTGAGCTAATAAATCTAAAGGAGACTTTGCAAGGTAGATACTTTAATCCATGCTGTATAATCACACAAGGAGCCAGCTTTAATGTCTCAGCATCACGTTTCCACTATAAAGGAGGCAGGGCTAGCCAAGATAGGCCTGGTTAGATCCAATCTTTCCCTTATAAAGCAGCATAAGTGTCTTTGCAGTGTAATTCCTAGAGCTTTTGGTTTGTGGAGAGCTTAACTTAGGTTCATCATCAGTGGCATGTCTAACCTTCCCTAGCCTGAACTGATGCTGTAACTGTTGCAGAAGTCTGATCTGGATGACTCTGCAGGATTGATTTAACAACAGCATACCTGAATAGTTCTGTTTCCAGGGGCAGGGTTCTGAGGGCACTAATAGGTCTTAATGGACCTGAGCAGCTGCACCTGGGGCCTCTGCCTACACCCTCTACCCATAGGTCCAGGAGCTTTATTTAAGCCCAGCCCTGGGTAAGGTATATTCCCTGTTGATTTGGAGCCTGGCTTTGGTTCTGTTTTGTTACTAGGGACTCTGCTTGGTAGCTTCTTACATGGTGTCTAATTTTGCTTACTCACTGGGTCACTAGATCTGCTTCTGACCTGCAGGTTGACTTCTTAGTTCAGCTTCAGACTGGCTTCATTTTCTTGAAGCTGATTTATTATTTGGACTCCTTGCTGCATGGGGATACCACCCCTAGGCCTGTCCTGTTTGCCTTGTGTGTGTACAGTGGGGCTGGATGTTGGCTAGTGAGATCTTTGCCCTGTTGGTTGTTATGTGGGGCTCCCTGTCTCTCAGGGAGCAGCTATCCCTTGGAGCTCCCTGATACTCACCGCAGACTCAAATTTTGCCAGAGCTGCCTGCAGTGCAGAGCTACTTATGGGTTTTTTCACTGTATTCCTTGGTACTGTGTTGTCCAGTTTTATTAATTTTGCAGGTATGTATGAATTTGTATGTTATTCTGGGTAAGAACACGGGGATGGTAGCACTATGTTGGACTGAAGTTCCACTAGCTTCAAACTTTGTCCCTGACAGTAACCGGTAGCACATACACAATAAAGAAGGCTTGAGTAGTATACAGGGCTATTTCTCCTCTTCCATCTTTAAGTATAATATACAGCTAAAATAATATTTCTGTCTTAAGTAGCTTTTGGTTAAACTTTCTTCTATTAATTTTGCTTTTAAAAAATCTAACCTGTAAAGATTAAAAAAAATCTACAATGTGCTGTAGCAGCAAGTTCCATGGTTTGACAACATGTTGCATGAAGAAGTAGCTGTCTTCTGTTCTGATGCATCTATTTCCTAAATTGATTTGATACCCTCTACTTCAGAAAAACAATGACTGTTCACTCTCTGATAAGGCTTTCCATGCTGCTCTTGCCTTTATAATATATGGTTGGCATTTTGCCCAGGTCGCCTTCTTTCCAGGGTGAAAAATACTGGTGTATTTAGCTGCTCCTTGTGCTTTTGTTTACCCTTGCCACATTTCTCTGTGCCTTTTTAAGTTCCACCTTTTAAGCAGACCAGAACTGCATGTTGTATTCAAGATGTAAGTGACAATAGATCTGGACTAAATAGTGATGGGGTAGTGATGTTTCCTGTTCTGTTTTCCCCTTCTTTTGTAACGATTCCAAACACTCCACTTGAGCATGCAGAACAGTTTCACAGAAGTTACCCGTCACAGTACCAGGATCTCTATTTTGAATGGTAGTGGCTAATTCAGAGCCTGTGATTTCCATGTTTCCCTTACTTTGTAAGGATTTCACCCATCATTTTGTTGCCCAGCCAGTCATTACTGTGGGATCTTTCTCTAAATGTTTAGCATCACCTTGTCTTGGTAGGCTGAGTGTCTTAGCGTTGTCAGGAAAGATTGTCACCTGGTGCTTACTTGCTTACTAGGGTATTTTAGTGTTGAAAAAGACCATGAGCATATATGTCTGTGGCAGTGAAAATGAACGATTGTTCTTGTTCATTTCCTAGCCTTTAGCATGTTTTTAATGGAGCTATGATTGTACATGTTGGTGTTTGGCTACTCCTATTAACCTGCTTATTCTCATCAAGGCCTAGCCCTCCTTTCTTTTGCTTTCCTTCAAGTTCCTAATTTTTCACTCTGCATTTGGTTCAAGTCCACAACTCTTAACTTATTACTATCTTCCCAAGAAATATACTCAGCTTATGTGGGGCTTTATCATCAAGTTCCAGTTCCTTCTACTTATTTCTGCTGTTTTCAGCACTTTGAGAGCAACTGTTCTTTTACTTCTCAAATAATCTATTGCTTTATCTTATAAAAATAGCTTGTGTTACCTCTTCTTCTAGCGGGACAGGGCTTTGGAATGACAGAAGACTTGATAGCAAGCACTCTAGAAAAGCAGTCTTTTCAGCAAAGTGTCACATTGAGGAGGAGATGGTATGGTTACTCTCAGCAATGAGAACTCATGTACATTGCTAAAATTACCTTCCACTGAGAGCTGATCAGGCCAATGTTCAGAACTCAGGTGTATGTGTTGTTGGTTTCACCTTGTTGCATCTGAAGTGTCTGTGAGCTTGATTAAGATTTCTCAGACTGTAGTCCTTTTTCACAGGAAATAAAGAGGAGGAGAGAAGAGGATGGAGGAAGTACAGGTTAGGGATGGGCTACCTCCCCACTGTAACAGTAACACTAAGCTCTGCAAATCTGTGCCACTGCTTCTCCTTTCCCTCATGTTAATTAAAATAGCAAAACACTGGAATTTAAAGCATCTTCATAGAATGGATGTGGACAGTGCTGCTCCCTTGTATGCAGTAGAAAAACCCCTCTGCAAGCTTGCATTTGAATGGGTTGTTTCACGTTTGAAGTGCTTTATACTACAACAGAGAGACTTAATAATGAAGCTTTTTTTAAGAAAAGTACTGCTTGGGTATATCGTTTCACAGATCCCATTTCCAATGTCTGTTTTCCAGTCTGAGGAGACATTAGACTTGGTGGCCTGCTTTCCACTCTGACAAAAGGCTGTAGTGATAATGAGATGTGTAAGAAGGCTGGACCAACTCTTCCTTTTACTATAACACTTTGCTTACCTACTTTCCTTTGGGAAGGAGCAGCAAATATCATCAGTGGCTCTTAATGGATGAGGTGGGGGATGGGGAGAGCAAGGCTCCTTATATTTTTCTTCTTCCTTGGTGGACAGAGATGGCAGCTCAGCAGCTCTTCCTCCTTAACCAGCATCTTTCCCATGCTTCTGGGTGTGTTTGCTCCACTCGTGGGAACAGCCGGGCCCGGACAGGCGCCGAAGTCTGAGGGTCCTCCTGGATGGCACATGTAAGGATATGGGGGTCAGGTCCTTCGGCGAACCTATTGCTGCTGACCAGACTTTACCTCTTCTAGCCTAAAAAAAAAAAAAAAAAAAAAAAAAAGGGGGTGACTTTAGACGGTGTCACCTCCGTTGCTGATCGGGAGGTATGCGGCGTCAAACCGCGACCTCCCCAAGTAACGGAGTAATTTGCCTTTCTTATTATTATCGCCTTTTTATTTGTTTTCGTTGTTGCTAGATGTTTCCCGGCGCTGCCAGCCTGGCACACCGACAGCTGCTCCAAGGGGGCCGCCGCCACCCTCGCCGCTTTCCCCGGGGTCGTGCGGGGCCGGCCCCGCCGGTGCTGCCGCCGCCGACTCGCCCCGCAGCGCGGCGGTGGGGGGCGGGGGCGGCGAATCCCGCTCCAGCCACGAGGATCCAGGGCGCGTTTTGCCGCCTGCCGGGAGGGCTCGGTGCGGTGAGCGCCCCGCCGAGCCGCCCCCTCCCCGCTCCCTCCCGGAGGGTCCGGCCAGGGGCGACGCGCGCCGCCGCCGCCGCCGAAAGCACGTTTCGCGGCCCGGGGCTCCCTCTCCCGCGCCTGGGCTCGTCGCGCCATGGGAGCCGCCCGCCCGCGGGAGCCCGGGCCGTGAACCGCGCCTCGCCCCCCGCCGTTCCCTCTCCCCGTGCCCCCCCCCCCCCCCCCCGCTCCCTCCCCGAGCGCGGACAGTCGAGCCATGCCAGCATCGCCCCTTCCTGTGAGCTGTGGGCCGGCCGCGCCGCAGCCCTGGTACGTGTGTGGGACGGGTCTGCTGCGGGTGGAGGGGGGGGGGAACGGAGACCTCAGCTTTCGGACCCCCCTCCTATTTTTATTTTTAATCCCCCTGCTTTTCCCCCCGTCCCCTCTCCCTTAGCCGCTTGGCTCCCTGGAAAGTTGAGTGAGGGTGGAGCGGGGAGGAAGAGGCAGGGGCACCCCCGGAGCCAGGCTTGGGGCCAGGCTTGGAACCCCGCGGGTCGGGCTGTTTCGAAGCGGGGAGGAAGGCAGGCAAGCGGACAGGCTGGGGGTTATTCAAATGTAAAACGCAGTTTGTTGGCTGAAAGAGCGAAAAAGTCCGGTCTCCCTGGCTGTGCTGGAGCGTGTTAGCACTGCAGCAGCCAGAGCCTGCCTGGAAAAACCCGCCAGGCGAGAGAAACTGCCTGCAGTCTCCACGGAGGGCAGGGAACAATTAAAAGGGACCCTGCCCGGCAGCCGGGGCCCCCGGCCAGCCGGAAAAAACCCGCAACCACCCCACCCCACCCCCCCAGAGAGAAAATAACCCAGGCGAGCGAGGGCCGCGCAGCAGCATCACCCTCTGGAGGTGCCGCTGGTGTGCGGGGCCGGGGGGAGCATTTCCCGGGGTGGCTCCCGCCTCTGTCGCGGGTCCCCAGCGGGAACGCTGGGGCCGACCCCATTGTCTGCAGCCCCGGGGGGTTCCTGGTGCTGGGGGGCACGGCAAGCGGCGGGGCCGGGCCACGAGGAGCCGCTGCCTCCCCCTTAGGCGGGCCCTGCCTGCCCCTTCCCTTCCCCCTCGGGCTCCACCGGCCTGCGCTAAAGGGGCTAGAGCCCGGCGGAGCTGGAGTGCTGCTGCGTGCTGGGTGACTTTTGGAGCTGGGGGTGAAGAGGTGGTGGCCTTGTTGGAACTGAAGGTTTGGTGCTGGTGGAGATGGTTCCTGCCACGCTTGTGATGGAGTCAGGGGAGAAAGGTGCGGTTGGCCAAACGGGATGGGTAAGGAAAAAGGACCAGGTGGCCTGCTGGAAGGCAGGACCAGTTAACCATACAGAGGTAGGACTGCTAGTGCCCGTGGAGCAAGCCATGGAGCATGCTGGATTTGCAAAAGGACCAGGCGCAGCGGTAGTCAAAGGAGTCGCGCCAATCGTGAGCCTAGCCAGTCCTACACCCAGCCAGCCTATCCTGCTGCACCCGAGATATTTAAAGAGCAACGTAGTCTGCATCACTTGCATCTCGGCCTACGCAGCGGTAGCCCAGCGTGCTGAGATGCTACTCCTGTAAGGTGGACAGTGGAGTGTGCAAGTAGGCATCTAGAACAGGGCATGAGCACGCTGATGTTGGTGTGCACCCTCAAGTGGGGTGGTGAGAGATGTCTCGGCAAACAGGCTGGCCAGGGTGGCTACACCAGTGTTCATTTGGCCAACGAGCTCTCTTCCTAGGAGTGTTAATACAGTAATGGCAAAACTGGGCAAAGATGCACTTGCAACAGTAGGTATGTAAACATGACTGAGCAGACTCCTGGGGCAAAGGTGTCTCTTTACATTTTAAAGCCAGTGGGGAGTCCACCTCTGAAAATAATGATAATTAAAAAAAAATTGTCTTCCAAATACTAGCTCTTTGCAGCTGTGCTCAGTGCTGGTTTTAAGGTACTCTTGTGGAAAGGCAAAAGGCTCTTCTGTGCAGTAATCACCTTGTTTTCATTAATGTCAATCAACACAAATTAGGAGTAGAGATTGAATCCAGAAAACTCAATGTTTATTGTAGGTCTGGGCTAAACTAGGCAGGTAGCCTGGCTGACCCTGACTGTAAAGGCAGAGAAGGCTGGTTTATTGTTTTGAGAAGCAGTTTCTCCAGCAGCACAAGGACAGGTAGTGGTTGCTCTTGGGATGATGCTCAGTCCCTCTGGACAAGAGGGTTCAGTTGTACTTGGAGAAGACAAGGGCAGGCTGGGTTACACAAAGCAGGTGATCAGGGAAGAATTCAAGGTGAGATGTACCGAGGAACTTTCTGATATTTATGGTTTCTGTAAGACCTAAGTCTTCACTGTATAATAATTCAAAATCTCCACTGATAGTGTTTTATTATGGCTGGCATACTACCCATGGTTGTTAAAGCTGGCCTAAGCATTTCCATCCTGCTTTCTGTTTTCAGTTACTTACATTTCAAAACACCTTTCAGGCTGAAATTTTCCAGGCTTAATCTTTGCCTGAAGGTTCTTCCCTCCACCTCCGCCTTCTTTTAATTGAGTTTGAGATAAGATGATTTTTTTCTTTTTACTTTTTCCTTTTTTATTTTTTTTTTTAAGAAAAGGCAAACCCCATGAAGAATGGAGTCAAAATATAATAAAAAAGAAATGCAGTGTTTGAAACAGCATAAATGCAGAATTAGAGGGGCATATGATTAGCTGAAGGGTTTTGTTTTGCTTACTTTTTTATATTCTGGAGTACACCTGGAGTGTTCTGGTGGAATGGGCTTTCATTTGGTGACCCTTCCAACATTACTTAGTATCTTTTTACTTTTTAGCATTCCCCATTGAGGTCAGTGTTTGGCTGCACTGAAGAGAGGGTAAAACAAGCCCATGCTCCTGTCTGGGCTGGAGGGAGGATACTTGCACATGCGGTGTGAGACTTCACAATGGATTTTTGATGCCAGTTGTTTGTTTGAGGCTTAATCTGATTTTGTGGTTTAAGCATGTGTGGTTCCTTGCAACACTTTTATTTTTTTAATCATTGTTCTAATAGAGCTTTCCCTAAATCAGGAGGGCTTCTTTTTTGTGGTTTTTGTTCTGTTTCTCTTACAGTGCAGGCTCCAAGGTGCATGAAGTCATGACATTGCAAAATGCTAAACATCAGCATCTCTTGCTGAATTCATTGAGATTTGGTATTTCACAGCAGTCTTTGGCTCTCCAGGCAGCAAGGGGAAGCGGGATGTGGTGGTAGTCCTGCCTTATCCAGACTTGTCCTCCGAGCACAGATGTGGCCTTCTGGGCCCAATGAGGATAAAAATTTAGGAAGAAGGCCTTGGTGCTTGGTATGTTCAACATTATCTTGTGTTACTGATGTCAGTAGGAAAAATTTTATACTTTGAGTGTATATGCCTTTGTGAGAAACTGAGGTGGCATCCTGCAGTGCCTGTCCCGTTTGCAGTTATGCTACTGGAAAGTGTTGACTTCAAGATTTAATACATGTGGATAAAATATGCCTGATTACCTCAAAAGTGGCATACTCCTGAAAGTAAAGCAGAAAACTGACACATTGTAAAGTGGAAAACAGTGTCCTTGAGTGGCATGTGAGGTTATAGAAACCCCTTTTGAAAAGGACTGCAGGAGGAGAGATCTGAGGGGCTGTGGGGTGGTGAGTGAGGGGGGACCTTAGGGGTGCCTCTGCAGAGGTAACATGGGGAGGCCTCTTTGACAAGACTGTGTGAAATAACTCAGGGTACTGAGAAGGCAGATGAGAAGTTTATTTTTATTTCTTAACCAAAATGAAATGGGTATTCAAGGATTAAAGAAGGGATAAAGGGAAAATTAAAGCTAATTCTCTCCTCATAACCCATTTCCCTTCTTTTCATATACAAAGTGCTGTACACAACAATCTGTAGACGCAGGGAATTAGGCATGACTGAAAACCAGGTTGACATCAGTGTAGCTGGGAAGAATATGTGGATGATATGACATAATCCTGAAAAGATTGTGAAAAAAGCTTTTGCACCTAACATGAGGGTCAGATTTTCTAATGTCTGTCTTCTCTGGTGTTTCTTGACTCATAGCATTTGCTGCCAGAAGATGAGACGCTTTCAGTTCAAAGTTGTAGATCTGAGCTTGTGTGACAACTTCTAAGACAAATTGTAGCCCTTATTGCTTGGGACCTGTGTATTATTAAATGGCTTTTATGAAAGCTTCCAGGTCTTGTTTCCCCACTGGGCCAATCTCAAGTGACTCTTAAAAAGATACCTGAACACTGAAACAAAATGTTTTTAATTAGTGCATCTGACTGTAGTGAAACCAGGTTCAACTAGTCCTAGCTATGTCATTTTTTTTCCCCCCCATGCAGCTGTGTTTGTTCAGGGGTCACTTGCTCTCTTTCATGATACCATAAAAAAGCTGCCATCATTTTATGGGAACATATCTTTTAATCTTTTCCTCCCTCCCCAGTCTTTCAATAAGAATCAAGTTATGGAACAGAATCTTGATGGACACTACCTCTAAAAGGAAAACTTACTTTATTTTTTTATCCTTTTGTGTAAAGTGAAAGTAGATGAGAAAAGTAATTTTTAAATTTTTTTTTAATGTGTGTGTATTCTGGGTTTCTTTTTTGTTTGTTTGGAGGCATTCCAGCAGTATGAGGTTAAATTCCTCAATTACTTCGTAGCTAAAATTCTCATTATAATTGTTTGGAATTTTGACCAGGACAGGACTAAAAGATTTAGCCCCTGATTGGCTTTTTAGCAGTATTTGTTGAGGATTATAGCAGTCAGTGGGATTGCTCCAGATTTATTACTGTGAATGAGCAGAACTTAAGCAACTGGCCTTAAAACCAGCTTTCAGCTTTGCACATGAATTAGAAGAGATAAGTCAGCCCAAGTAACAAACAGCTTTGGGATGCACTGTTATTATCTAGGGCAGTTCCCTGCAAACCCTCCTGTACCTATTACTCATTGTATTTCATAGAGGTGCCTATCCTCTGCTCTCAGTGGAGATATGGTAGGTCCCACATGATTTGAGCATTAAAGTAAGTTTGTTTTTCTCCAGTATGATGGAAAACTGCCAAGTTATTATATTGCCCAATGACATTTATGTTTGACAATCCTTCTAAGTCCACATAGATATTTTGGAAATACAATTTATTTCTTGTTATGAAACGTGACTAATGTGATACAGCCATTTTTTGTCCTTAAGAAGCGACAGGAGGCAATTTGTAACTGCTGCAGGCATCAACAGATTGATTACCAATGCTTTAAGTGGGAAAGGGAAGGTTACAGAAAACAAACCTTGAATACTGAGCTAGTGGCTACCTAATATTTTGGTCCTAACTGTGGAAGAGTAAACAAAAAAAACCCTATAATTTAGTTTTATTATGCACTTTATTTAAAAAATGTTAGTTGCTATCTAGTGGTTAAGGTGGTTGTGGCAAACTAGTATGCATCAAGGCTATGGGCTTTCTTTAAGGGAAGCAACAAAATCTCTTGTTGACAGGCATTTCTCCCAAGAGCTTACTGTCACCTTGGAGGTCAGGTGCTAAGAGTCCCAGGCAAATATAACTGAAATCAAGTATTAATCGGGGGGGAGGAGGGAACCCAAATCCTTTAGGGTTCTATCGCCCCAATCGCTTCTGAAAAAACTAAATTCACTCCAGTAACAAAATTGAAACAAAATGGATGAAGTTGTTGCTGTTCTTGTTGCCCCTGTATTGTCATCTCTGAGCAAGACAAATACTAGCAGCCTTTGCCATCTCATTTAGCGTAGCATTTAAATGACAGTCAATTTCCTACAGATATCAGCATTCTTTGTTTATCAAGAAAAAGGGAAGTCTTCGACCACTCCATGTTCATAGCCTCTAATTTTGGCCCTGAAAAGAAGCAACGCTTTGGCTATGATACTTTCCTATATTCTTGCCAGACAGGTATGTTTTTCTGTATTAAAAGAAAAAAACCCCAGGATGCTCTTGCCTCTTCAGCCCTGAAGCATCCATGTTGCAATTTCCAAACACATGTAAAGACATATTATCATGTAATTGTAATGATGATTTTAAAAAAGATTAAAAAATTGTTATAAATGAAGTTTCTAATTGATAATTTTAATGGTAATGCTTCCCAAACTTTCACAACAGCAGTGGCGACTGCTTACGTAGAGAAGTAGTATAAGCAAAGCATTATACACATTCCGTATCTTCAAAAACCCAGTCTCTGTTTCCTCTCCAGATCTCCTGTATTCTCTCATCATTCTGCTTCTGCTTCAGGGCTGATAAAGAGAAAAAACTTTTATCTCTTCAGTCCCTCTCCTGATTGACACATTCCCATGTTGCTTGGCCCTTGTTTGCTTGGTTTCTTCCTTGCTGTCTTGGCTATAGTCTCTGTAAGTAGCTCGCATTTCCTCTCCTGCTACTGTTATGTAGCACCAGGCTGCTAATGGCTACAGATGCGCTGCCTGCTGCTTGCTTCCAACTGGTTTTGCAGCCCTCTAGGCTATACTTTGGAATGAGGAGCCCAGTCTCTGTCAAAACCACAAGACACTGGGGAAGCTTCTTGCAAGCTGCCAAGAGCTATTTCATGGACCTGTTGACATGATGCCGATGCCCTCTTTGATTCATGGAGTGACTAGTAATGGCAAATGGCCATGTCTCTCTTCTCCCATGCATCTCCAGAGAAGGCGGGGAGGGGGAGAAGGAAAGGAAAGTACTCGGATTACCTTCATTTCAGCTCTGTATTTATTTTGCTATTTCAGTGTCTGACCCAAGGTTTATAGAGGACTTCTGCAGGACCTGTTCAGGTCTCTTCTTCTGTGGCCTTTGAAGCATTACCATCAATTATAAACAACTACATGTGTCTACAAGTATAAACAACTACAAGTCTCTCCAAGTTGGATGTTTTGCTGTGATGGAGGAGGGATGCTGTAATCTTTTTTATGGTGTATTTGATGGGCATTATTTTCTGATCTGATCTTAAGAATGTTTAGCCTTGTCTTGTACAGCAGTGCTGGCACTAAAATGGTATTTGAGTGTGTGGAAAACCTGCTGTCTCAGTAATAAAACTCATCTGGTATGTAATAGGAAGATGCAATACAAAATTATCACATCATGTTTAGCTACTTGGTTTTTATGTTGTAGTACACAGGATCAGTTGGCTTACTACTACTGAATAAACAAGAGATGAGCTTCAAAATGCTTTAAGTAAGCTATTAAAAAAGAGTTTGGGGAGTTACTGTTAGCCTTGGTGGGTGCTGTGGCCATGGGCAGCCTGCTCAGGGCTGAGGCAGTGAGAAACAAGATCGCTGCCCGCATGCTTGGGTTTTGGGGAGCTACAGGAGCTGGTGGTCCCTCAACAGAGGCCATGCATGTTGGCTGTGCTAGACCATCCCCTTGGCAGGCTAATGAGCTTATCTTGGTGCAGTGCAGTGCTGTTTGGTGTGGATAGTTGTAAGCTTTCTGCACCCCTTCTGCTGTAGATATGTTTTTGTGATCTGGAGGTCTGTTCTGCTTGTGGAGCCTGCTCTTCAAGAGCCTTGCGCCTTTTCATTTGCCCTACACCAGCCTAGCCTGGCCAGTGTAGTACCATTAAATGTTTCTGGGGCGGCAAGTAGACTGGGCTGCACTAGTGTAGCTCTACCTTCTTCAGCAGAGCTCAGGCCAGGCTGTGGGTAAGTGCAGCATCTGTAAGATCACCCTGCTGGCTTCAAGCTGGGGTTGAGGTCATGGGAAGGAGTGGTGGTGTCAGGAGCCTGGTAGCATCCTTCTTCCCTTTTCTATGTCCTTTAGAAGCCAGGATTCCCTTTCTTTCTTCTTTTTTTTTTTTTTTTTTTCTTTCTACTTCTTTACCCTTCCTTTAGAGGTCAGGTGTTTAGACATCATCCCCATGCTTCTTTTTCTTCCTTTTCTTTCCCTCTTCCCATCAGTGAGGTGCAGGTGGCCTGTAGTTGATTTGGGCTTAAGGAATTCAAAGGAATGATGACAAAGGGAAAGCACTCTACCGTCTGAGATTAGAGCCTCTTACTCTGCCTGCTCCCCATTTTTAAGCTGTCCTTGTCTACCCATCTAATCTATCCAAACAGCTAAATAAAGCTTTAAAAGGTACTTAAAAGCACCGAGTGCTTGAAAACTCTACTTATGAGAATTGCTTTATAAAAGCTTAGGAGAAATGTGTGGTATTTTGTTGAAGGCAAATATGTTAGTAGTCATAATGATGAAGCAGAGACAACTATCTGCATAATACATTTGATATAGCTAGGCAGGGTGGAAGCAAGGCTTGCAGTGTAATAAGAGTGCACTAGTATGTTATCCTGTGAGATAATACTGGGAAAGGCAAATCTTCCCTGGTCCAGTTCCCCTGTGAATAACACTACAAGTTAGATATCTTTGGGAAAGTAGTTGCTTCTCCCATCTGCAACTGTACCATGGTGGACAGCCAATGGATGGTAGAAGAATGATGAGGCCCTGGTGATGGTGTATGGGTGTGCACATACACACTAAACTTGGCTTTGTTCTTTTTTTCTGAATGTCCTTGCAGTGATAGATACGCTGTTGAGCATAAAGCTATGGATGTAAACTTTTCCCGTCCTTATTCAAGGGAAGGGGTGGTTAATGAGCAGTTAATAAGATTGAGAAAATTCAGACTTTTTAGAACAGTAAATATATGATGTTGCCTGGTCATTTGAGTTCTGTTTGCTTCTTCATTTGTGTTACAGGCATTTAGGTAAGCTTTCCATTTTGCAACATACTAGTATTTTTCAAAGCTTTTGTGTTAATGGAATGTAATGTCCAATACCAGTATTTCTAATTCTACCTGTGTATTTTACATATTTAAAAATGGCTGGTTTAATATATGTGCACCAATCATGAATATTAATGCTATTTTATATCTTTTTCTGTTTCAGAGTTAATGTTGTATCACCACAGAGAGCAGCAATGGGAGTATGCAGTTTTCTAGTGAAAAGTTTTCTCAAGAGCTCATGATTTTTTTCCATCTCGCCTCTTAACATTTCTACTATTCCACAGACATGGCTCACCATGCGAGGCCTTCCAGACTAGTCAAAAAGGAAGAGTTAGGCAAAAAGAAAACTAACCAGAGCAAAAAGAAATCTAGCCAAGTGAGAAAGAAAACCACAAAGACTTCTACAAAAGCTGTTAGTTCTGGAAAAGGCAAAAAGCCAGCACAAGAAAAAGATGTTAAGAAAAAACAGCAAGAAAAGAAACCAATCATGAGCTCTTCAGGAAGACTTCTCAGGAGCAGTGTAACCAGAACTTTGTCTGGAGCATCTTGGGTGAGTTTGGAGAAAGCTGACAATATCCTTTTTCATAACCAGGATTCTTTCAACATCAATGGCTTTACAATGTCTCTCCGTAACCGATCATTCTCCCGTAGATTGTCCCAAACTCCAACAATTGCAAAACCCAAGAAAGCTGCAGCACAAAAAAGGCTAGAAACAAAGGAAAAACATGAACAAGAAGCTCTGGCAGTAGCAGAAGAAAACAACATTGAAGCAGGCAAAAGAGTTTTGAAACAAGATTTAGGACAAAATGATTTAGCTCCTCTGCCTGTAGAAGGTGTACCATGTAGTGCAGGTGAAGAACCTGCTACCACATGTGCCAGTCAAAACAAAGAGGTAGAAATACCTGAAACAAATGACTCCATTCCAAGCAGTCAGGTAACTGATGATGATACAGAAGCATCAGGGGTGAAATATAAGCATGAAGACCTGCCCTGTGAGCAGACACCCAGCGATCTCAATACGGGTAGTTCAGCTGAAGCATTTGCTGAAGATGCTGCCCTTGTGCTTCCGTCTTCTCCTTCTGACTCTGTAATCACCTCTGAATCAAACTTGAAGGTGTGTGCAGAGACCCACTTTGATCTGGTGCCTAACAGCAAAGAACCTGACTCCAGTTCTGTCGATACCTCAGACCTCAGCTCAGCAGTACTGTTAGAAGAGTTGGTCCCACTTGCCAAATCCCACATTGAAGCAGAGTTGGACCAGGTGCTACCTAGCGAAGAGCAAGACTTGCATTCTGCACCTATAGTTACCTCTGAGTTTAACTCACAAGAAAATCTATTAGAAGATGCAAGCTCACTTGCAGAGTCCTGCTTGAAGGCAGGCTGGGATTTAGACTCTGAGAATAAACATGTAGGTTCAAATTCCACCTCTGTAGCTGTTATTGAATCAAATTCACTTTTACGTTTTGAAGCTGCAAGCTCACTTGCAGAATCCCATATGAAACTGGATGTGGATTTTGTACCCTTTCACAAAGAACTTGACTCAAATTTGGATTTGAGCTGTACAAGAGAGAATTCAGAATCTGACTCAAAAAACATATTTACAGTATGTGAACCAGTTTCCGATACCTCTTTAAACAATATTGAAGTGGAGGACATTGAACAGCTTGTTAAATGTATCGATGCAGAGACATTAATTCTGAATTCAGGTTATGTCCCCACTTTATCTCCAGATTTAGAAAAAAGCACAGTCGATAAAATCTCTGGTGAAAGCTCTGGACAATTCTCTGAAGGTTTTGTTTCAGAGTTGCCTTCAAGCATGGAAATCTCTGCTCTTGCCTCAGAAAAAGCCATAAATGCAGATTTGCCAGCTGACTCAAGACTGCAGCATAATGATTATTCATCACAGCTGGGAAGTGTTGGAGTAAGCTTGAATTTGGTTCAGGACAACGTGAGCGACAGCACTGAAGCAGTTGGAGCCTCAGGGCCATCCTCAGTTAAAAATCCAGCTGGTGATTACCCTGTTCCATATTCATCTCTGCTCCCTATGCTAGAGAAAAAGAAACGAAGGCGTTGTGGAGTCTGTGAGCCCTGTCTGCGGAAAACAAATTGTGAAGAATGCAGCTGTTGCAGGAAACGCAAAACTAGTCATCGGATATGTAAAAAGAGAAAATGTGAAGAACTGAAAAAGCCACCACCACCTATCATGCTACCTTTTGAGGTAAGCCAAAGAAGTTGTAGATTAAGTCATTCTTTTGATGCTTGAGCTACATCTCAAAATTCTGCTGAGGGAAGTGCAGGTCACTGTACAGCTTTAGAGAGCTTAGAGTTACTGTTGGAGCTAACAGGTTGTATAGTAACTTTCTGTTATCATCTATAGAGGTATAGATTAAAGTGAACCGGAGTTTTTCTTTCTCCTGCTGTGTAAATGCATAAAATCAGAGGTAAGTATGGCTTTAACTCTGTGTTCCAGATATTGGCATATTGGCCAAAACAATTAATTCATTGAGGGCATGAAGAGATGAGAAAAATTTAAGTGCAAAATGTGGGGAGGGGGGGAGAATGAGGGTAGTCTTAGGAGGCTATGAGTTATTAAGGTCTGTATTTCAAAATACTAAGGATTAAAAAGCAAAGGAAGGTGAGCTGTTTGCTCTTTAATTCAGTTAATTTGCTTGTGATGGCAGAATTGGTGGAAATAAATTTACAAAATTTCAGGACCAAATTGTAGCTGCATTTTCCCCTTTCGCATCTCTCTGCCTTTCTAATTGTCTGTTCTTCTGTTTCTCTCATTTCACTTCTCCTGCCTGTCTCCCTTTGTCTTTTACCACATTCCCCATACATACTTTCTTTTTCTGTGTTTCTTACTCATTTTTCTGATCCATCAGCCTTTTGTAACCCAGGTCATTACTTTTGGAACAAAGAGGAGGGGAAAAGACAGTCTGTATACCCCTGTGATAACAGCACTGACCTTCTGAGAGATTTCAGTTCAAGATCAGGCTTTACATCAGGTAAGTAGGGAGTTGAACATAGATTTCCCACATCCCAACTGAATCCCCTGACCTGTGAGCTGCAGAGTTAACCTCTGTGCCATCATGTGCTGCTGGAAGTGTTCTGCTTCTTATGATCTGATAGCACCTGAGCCACAGAGGGTGAGAGGCTCTCTCGGTAGTTCAGTCACTGGGACATTTGCCTTGGGATGTGGGAAACTGAGGTTCAAGTCTCTGCACCAGTGTGAACTCTGAGTGGAGCAGTTCACACTGGGGAGAATGCACCTGCAAAACCTTTCTCAATAGCAGTTTCATTAAAATGGTGTGTTCTTACAGCAGGTAGAAATTCCCATCAGCTGCGGAGATCTCAGGAGACCTTCTGTTTTCACTGCTCTGTCCCGTGCTTACCAGGGTTTGCAGAGAAGTCTGTTCTGTTCTTACAGTAGAAAAGCAGAAAGAAAAGTACTGTAGCAGTGAGGGGATATGATATATTCCCCTTTGTGGGGAAAGTATATTTTAAGCTATAATGTTTAGGGAAGTAGGTTTAAATGACTTGGCTCAGAGTTCATTCAAAAACCTCTTGGTGTGTCAACTGCTTCTGAATGCTCTTGAAAGAAAAAAAAGAAATGAGGCGAGGGATAGCTATAGTGTGACTTAAGATATATATATTAAAACAATAAAGGTGATAGAGACTGATCCTGACTTTTTACAGCAAAAGAGTAGTGCTATTACGTCATTTTCTATACTTAGTGGGATTGAAGAAGCTTATGGGAGAGAATTGGTGGAGTTGAGGTAGGAAGTGATCTAAAAGCCATGTTTTAAAAAGGGTTTTCGCAGGGTTGGTGAAAGGAAGCACTTCAGCTTTTCTGTGAACCTTTGTTTTCCAGGCAAAACATACTACTTTTCTTGTTGCTCAGGCTGACCTTTTCTGTGCAGATTAGCTTTGCCCCTTCACCTTTGTCCTCTCTGGGCACTCTGTTTGCTTTCTTTGTAAGATTCCTTGGTTTTACTCTTTTCTTTGACAACTTTTTTTTTTTTTTTCCTGGTGTGCTTTTATTTTACTAAACTGGTCTCATTTTGTACAGTGCATTTAGAGCTGCACCAGGGGCCGCCTTAATTTCTTGTTAAATTTTGTATGAAGTTTCAGAGTACTGCATGGAGGAAATGAAGTATTCCTGACATATAAGAAACATGTCAGGTATTTTCTTATAAAATTGTATTTGAACGAAACCTGGTGCTTTTTCAGATATTCTTAGAAGCAAGCCTTGCCTCATTTGTCATTTCTAGAAACTGTGCTCTGAGAAAACGAAAGAGGAAACTATTTCTACAATGTACATATGTTACGAGAACTCTTTAAAGGTGTTGAGATACAAGAGGAGGTGTGGGGGGATGGGAAACACTATCAGTCTGTTCAGCAGCTATCCTTTAGATAAGATTGTAGCGCTCTGGAAGGGAATCCCATTACATTTTCCCAGACTGGTAGGACTGGGACTGCAACAGATGGGACTTCTGTGACAGTAATGCGTTTCAAATAGAGGGCAGCTGGGGAAAACCCAAAAGTGTAGGTCTCTGTCCATGGTATAGAAAGTGAACATATTAAGAGAAATGGGGTTGGCTTCACTATGTTTCTTGTTCAGAAGAGTCATGCATGTCTCATGTTGGTGGAATGTAAGCATTTTTTAGAGGTGATTCACTGGGAGGAGGGTGTAGGGGATAGATGTGATCTGCATGAGCATAGTTTAAGGATTGGTGTTTTGCCTTGAAGGGAATTATCTCTTCTCATTCTAACTAAACAATGCAAAAGTCACAGTGAAGTCAACGGGATCTCTGTACATTAAATGGCTGTAGGATAGCCAGTGCCGGGGTTGGCAGTCCATGCATGCTGTTTAAAAAAGAGAAAGTGTTGGTTTTCCTTAAGAACTTACGTGGATTTACAGTTACAGGGAGTAAGGCCTGGCTGGTAGAAGCAGTGAATGTAGACTGAAGTGCATATTCCAACACACATGCCCATGTGTGCACAAGCATTCAACCCTTGGAGAGTATCACTTGCATGTTTGGAGCTGGTATTAGTTATGTTACTGTTATTTTCATTAATTCACACGTAATAGAGATAAAGATTTGAAAACTATATTGGACTTGAAAAATATCACTTAAAAATAACATCCACATAAACCTTCAGTGATGCTTTACCTGCCTGAATGTAATTGGTTTTGCAGAGATGTGACATCATGAAAGTCCGGATAAAGCGTTGTGGGCTCTACCGCCTGTGTGTGTGGCAATATTGTCATACGTAGTGCCCCTCTTCCTGAGGGAGTCACATGGTTAGGAGTAGGTAGAGAAAAATCCTAAAATACATGGGGGAAAATATTTTCCTTACTGAATTTTTCCAAAGAGCAGCCTGTTAAATTAAAAATAATTAAAAAAAAAAAACAAAAACCAAAACCACAAAACAAACCCAAAAACCAAGCCAGCTTTGAAAAGAGGAGGAAAAAGGCTTTATATTGGGTTACTGTCCCTTTCAGAATGAATAACGCTGGAACGCTTCACAGTGAAAAGAGTCTGACAAGTTTACCTACAGTAGATTGTGATGCTTCCACATTTTTTGTCTTGTCTTTACAAACCTGCTGTTTTCTGAAAGAGTATAGCAGTTACTGAAGCGTATTTCAGAGCTACTTTCTACCAAAAAGCATATTTAATTCCAAGAAGTGGTCTGCTTTGATGCCATTGCATTGTCACATGTGTTGAGGCTGTCTGGATGCATTGAAGTGTCAGGCAAGGATTTCGTAGGCTTCCAAACCGGCATATGGATACGGAAAGCAGTCCATGACTTTATTCTATTTTCTCCTTGGAAAAAGGATTCCTGTTGTGCACAGACAGGTGTTGTAGATGTAGCAGCACATGCTCGTGATGAAAACACTGCCTTCTGGGTGCTTGGGGTTGTTGGTCAAGCTGTGGAGCATGGTGTGCTGGGCTCTGGCTAGGTGGGTGGACTCAGATCTCATCTGGCTTCCAGCTGAACAGCGCTCTCCTGGGCATAGCCATCGCCCTGGCCCTGGCAGGTGCCAAGCTGAGCAGCTCCAGTTGCTGAGGTGAACTTGCAGGGTTTTGTAACATGCCACCAGAGCTCCTTGCCCAAAAGGACATGAACATACAGAGCTGCTGCAAAACTGGCAGCTGTGGGGAGCACTCGTCTCCAAAGGCTTCTTGCAAGGCTTGCCAAAGCGCCTGCATTTTAGGGTCCTACCTGGGCAGGGGAGCACTCTTGGTCTGAAAGCATCTGCCAGGGAGAGCTTTAGTTTGTATTAGGTTACAGACCACTTTAGATTTAGTGGGACCTGAAGTCAATAAACTGATCAAAAAAAAAATCCAGGTCACTGAGTGCAAGTTCACTGGGTTGACCAAGGTGTCTCGAAACATCTTCTTTAACAGCTGCAATCTGAATAACATGGAAATATTAAGTAACAATAAGGGCCTACTTGCTTGTGGGTTTTTAACATGCTAATGAAAACCCAGACATATTTAAAAAGGATGCTGCAATTCAAGTTGGTTGGGAACTTTCCAGTAAGCCATTCCTTGAATGGAAAATGCTGATTTAACAGGAAGCTTTCAGAGCTACTATCTGTCTTGATGCAACTATTTTTGGGGGAAGGTTTCTCAAGGTTCCAAATGAAATTTCTTCTTAGAACTTGAAAATGAAAGTGAGAGAGAATTATTAGAACAGCTTGGGTGGTTAGGGCTTTTTGTCTGATGCAGACCAGGGGCTTGAACTTTGGTCTCCCACATCCCATCTGTCTTCTCTTGAATTTTTGAAAGGTTTGCTCTGGTTTGGAACGTAACAAAATGTCAAAATGTCAAAAAGAGGAAGGAAAAAAAAAAAAAAGCAAAATGGAATTCTTGTTTTCTAGCCAGACCTAGTTATAATCAAGAAATTTAGACTTTGTGGTATTTATTTTACATAGACTTCAGAAATATTTAAGCCAGATAAATTTTAAAATCAGCGTGCATAAAAACACTCCTCTTGAATATGATGCTTGAGAGTTTTGTAAGGGGATAGCAGATGGGCTTAGAGGAGTTGGTAACGTGTGGCAAAGATGAGTGAAGCTGTATACAGCCTACCCTGTGGATGAAGGGCAGGGAGTTGAAGTAGTGCAGTTTACTCTTATGATTCTATGATTTTATTTTACATACATGTGCTCTGTGGGTATGTGAAATAATTACTACTCACACTGCCATTCTCTGTAATCCTGGGTGTGGGCTATAATGCAGCCTAAATTACAGGGAAATAGTTTAGTTTGGGAGATAGTTATTTTCAGAGGATGCATTTAAAAAGTTGCTTCTTCACTGCTCCTTATTTTCTGTGCCAGTTCTTACAGCTTTTACAGAGAAGTTTTTATTTGAAGAGGTTTCTTTCCTTCCTTGTTTTTGAGGACCCACCCCAACAGGAGGGAAAACTGCCTGACTAACAGGGAAATCTGAAACTACTGCTTCAGTGCTGTCCAGTGCACGCAAGAAACTGGGGACTAAATCAGAATACTGGGTCTTGGGTTTCTAAGCATACAAAATATTTTTTTAGAATTTTTTTTTGGACTGTAAAGTACCTTAAGTAGCCAAAACTGCAAAGAAGAATCAGATCGCTGAGTGTATGTACCTTTCTTGTTCTTATTACGCTTAAAGACCCTTGCAGACTTGTGTAATTTTGAGAAAACATTACAAATCAGTACTTTTATTTTACCTGATCCCAAATCCTATTTAATACAGTACTCTGGTGTAACAAATGAGGAGCTTAAATACAAGGTAGCATTGGGCAACAAAAATGGGGAAGCCTTTCTCTGAGTTAATTGGTGAGCCGCAGAGTGAGTTTTGTGTCCACATCTGAGCATTTGCACTACTTAACTGATTTGCACCAATAGCCAGACAGCAATTACACTTGCAATTTAGCAGTAGCTAAAGGAAACAGTTTTAAATTGCAGTCTGTAGCTGCTGAAAAGCCGTTCATATCTGTTTTTTCCATGTGTAGTGCGTGGCCAACTTTCTGGTTTGGATGTCAGCTGCAAATTGTTTCAGTAAATGCTTCAGTGACTAGTGGTATGTTAGATACCTTGTTATTTGTTTGCTGCCCATGGTTAGAGTGTATTGGTGTGATACATTAGGGCTTGCTGTGAAAACTTGCAGAGCTATGACCCCTCCTTTCTCTTCTGGGGAAAGAGTTCTTAGCAGGGCCTGTTGTGACAGGACAGGGGGAAATGATTTTAAACTAAAAGAAGAGAGATTCAGGCTGGATGTGAGGAAAAAATTCTTTACAATGAGGGTGGTAAAATAGTGGAACAGGTTGCCCAGAGAAGTGGTAGATGCCCCATCCCTGGAGACATTTGGGGCCAGGCCGGATGTGGTTCTGGGCAACCTGGTGTAGTTGAAGATGCAGGGGGTTGGACTAGATGGCCTTTGAAGGTCCCTTCCAACCCAAACTATTCTAGGATTCTTCTGTCTGGGTGAACATTTTAAGCAGGTGGAGATGTGGCAAAATAATTGCATTTTGTGTTTGTATGGGGGCCTGTTGACATCCCGGTCTGTTTGCAGCAGATACTTTCTGTTAAGTGCAGGAGGAATAGATGAAGACGGAGCCTTATCTCGCAACAGGGCCATGTGGGTTGCACACAGCAAACATGGGCTGGGTCCGTGCGAGCCTGTTGAAGGTTGAGTACGGTGGGTGCTGGGGTCCTGGTCCCGGGCAGAGATTTTGGAGGTGCCTGGTTCTGTGCAGTGGTTTCCTTGGCTTGGGGCAGCTGGTGAAGGCAGGCCCTTGCCTGCGGCTTCAAGGTTGGACTTGATGATCTTAAAGGTCTTTTCCAACCTAGATGATTCTATGATTCCTCCCAGTGAGTGGTGATTTCCACTCTTTCCAAGACTAGCCGGGATGCAAGGGAGAGCGTTGCCAATGTAGTGCCCAACGATGTATCCCCACCGCTGCCCCACGGCGCTCTGCTGTTCACAGGCAGGGTGTCTGGCTCCGTTGCCCAGCGCTTCGCCGCCCGCCTGCGTGCGCACATGCGCGTGTACAGGCGCGTACACGTGTGCATACGGGTGTGCGCACGCGTGCATCCGTGCGGGTGCGCGGACGTGCGTGCCCGCGCGCGGGAGCCGTGTCCTCGCCTGACCCCGCCTGCAGCAGCAGCCGCAGCCCTGGTGGAGCCCAAAAGGCCCCGGGGCCGCTGCCCGCGTGGGCGCCCCCCCACCTCCCCGAGCCATGCGCCGGCTCCGCGTCCGCGCGCGCGGGAAGTCCGTGCCGCCTCTTGAGGGCGGCCGCTGCGGCGCCCGCACAGGAGACCCTTTGTTTGGGCAGGGCCGGCGCGAGCGCGGGAGGAGGCCGGGGGAGGGTGGGGGGTGGCGGGGGGGAGCGCTTTGGGCCGCAGCCACCCCATTGGCTGGGGCCGGCCCGCGGCTCCTCGCGCCCTGCCGCGTGTGCGCGCGCGCGCGCCGCGGAGCCGCACGAGGCTCGCGCCCGCGACGCCGCCTGGAGGAGGGCGCCGCTGCGGCAGGAAGCAAGATGGCCGCCTCGTGTGCGCCGCTGTGAGGAATGCGGGGCACCAGCGAGGCCGGCTCCGGGGGGGCGGCGGCGGCGCCGGGGCCTCTCCCCTCGGCCGTCTGCGGCGGTGGCGGTGGAGGGGCCGCGTAAGAGCCTCCGTCAGCCCTCCAAAGTGCCGCATGTAAAGCATTCTGGGTATATAATAAGCAATATTACAGTTTGATAATAAAATCGGAGGTGCCTGCCTTTGTGACCACAACTTACTCTGCAATTTGATGTTTTTTTAGGTTCTAACTGAAAACAAAAGGCCTCAGAGGAGGAAGCAAAGAGTTTTAAAGGTAACCAATGATTGCTTTAATATTTATCCCCTCCCATTTTTAAGCAGCATTTTCTTGTCATACAAATTAGGAAACCAAAGGGTTAATTTATGGGAAGTGGCGCTTTCCAGCTTTTCAGAAGATTAGCTAATTTTAAAAGCACAGAACATGTTCTTTTTTTCTTTCTTTCGAAGCATGTTGTGTACATATTTGACTCTTTCTGCACAAGCCTGCAGACCAAAAGTTTGCTTTCCATTGCACTGAAGATTCACTTTAATTTCCTCTATTCCTAGCTTCATACTTCCAAAGGTAACAATTGAATGTTGATGGGGTGTTTAGTATACAATTTTATGGCATCTGAAATTTAATGTAAGAAGTCAATGTTACAATGCAAACAAAATTAACAAAAGAGAAATTTTATGCTTACGTTACTGTAGTTTTGATTTCCTTTTTTCTTTAAACTTTAGATCGCCTTAAGTGAGACTGAAAATTTTGTGAACTTACATCAGCCTTCAGTCTCACTTGGTAACACATTTCTTCAAGATTTTAAAGATGGCTATCTTTTGTGACAACAAAAGATTGGTTTTTCAAAAGGAAATGTTTTAGTTTTTATAACAAAATACAGACTTGCTACACTCATGGCTAATGTTGGGGTTTTTTTTAAAAAAAGTAACAGGTAGCACATCAACGTTGCATCTTTCAGTTAGTCTTTAGAATATTTTGAATAGAAATAAGTCCCTAATTCTGTTGTTGTAAACTAACATGTTGGAGGATGGATGCTGCAAGTAAGATGGATGGTATGTGTAAGATGAAGCTAAGGAAAATGAGAAAAAGTACATATTGTTAAACTTTGTAGAGCCATTCTCTTACACCAGATAAATGTAATATAAGATAGTTTAGAATTGTTTCAGTACATTAAAATTTCAGAAGTTACTGGACATGCTGGATTTGACAAATGCTGAATGTCTGTAATGTAACTATATTTGAAAACATCCCAATTATCAGTTTTGTCATCACTGTCATACATTGCAGAAACTTGCTTAAAGGATGTGTAAATTTGTAAGATAAAGCAAAGTTAAGATGGAGCAAGGAGCAGATAACCTTGTTTGACTTGCAAGTATGTCCAGCCTCAAGGTTGCCTGTCTTTTCATGTGGTAGTAGTTGTGCAAACCATCTCCCTGTGTATTATGCTAACAGTAATTGTGATTTTGCAACACTGGCAGGTGCTTTTATTTCTTGCATTAAGTAAATGAATGCATTAAAATGTTAGCACCTTTCGTTATGTCATGGGTATGCTTTTAAGTATTCATTTTATGGCCAGGTATACTTAAAACTTTAGCAGTTGTTCATCCTATGTTTTGTGCAGTTGATAGTAGTGTGCAAAATAAGGACTGTTTGTAAATGAGTCATTCAGCTTTGTAAAGTGTAATTGGTATGACACCTGTTCTGTCAAAGAGTAATTTTTTTTTTTTTTTCTTTTTTTTTGGGGGGGGTGGATAGGTAGATGTGTTGGGCATCTGTCTACAGTAGGGGCTCGTAGTTGGGTCTTCAAGTTTTTGTCTTTGAGTTCCTTTTGCCACTGTTTCTGATTTGATGGCAGAGCAGGTTGCTGTGATTCCATAATGCTTTCATTTCCCTCCTTTCCAAAAAAACTTCTTGAAGAGTCTTGTTTCCTTGTCTCTTAAAGGGAAAGGCTTGTCTATTTTTGTATGTGTGTGCATAGTGTCAAAGGCTAGTCACTGGACTTGTGTTTGTTTATGGTTTAACTTTCCCATTGCTGAATTGATTCTGCAGTGTTTCCTCTTTGTGTTAGGTACTGTTCTTTGTGTTTGCTAGTATTTGTCTTTGTTTTGTGGTGCTGAAGTGTATTTCCTAAGAGTTTGTTCACTTGCATCCACCAAGTAAGGCATGGTACCCCTGGAGGTATCTCACGAAATGTCTAGGTTGGGGTTGGTGGAGGTTTTCCTTTGGTTTTTGAGTGGAGAAGGGAGGTTGGTCATCTTAAGTTAAGTTAGAGCTCTCTGCTGGCCGTAATAAACTTAGAAAAAGCTACGTAATTTTCAGACTTCTTTACAAGGGCATTTTGATAAATATAATGTTCTGATGCATGACTCTCAAACCTGGCTTCTGTTATTGGTGGGATTGCCGTGTAAAGTGATATTGTTGTATCTATTGAATTATAACCTCAACATTTGATTTAATCATCAGTAGTGACTGAGGGTAACTGACCAGTGACACTTTCAAAATTTTAACGGAATATTTACTTTTTTTTTTTATTTTATTCAAATAGCATTGTAAACTTTTAAAAGGAGGATTTGTAATACTTTCTTCCAGTAATACCCAGAGTGAGTATCTTTCTAATCCTCCTAAGTTTTTATAGATGCACATTTACTTGGAGGGCTAGTGCCCTCTAATTGTGCTTCTTAGGACCAACGTATTTACAAATTCTTCTGTACAGGGCGAAAATAAGCAGTGCTTTCCTGTTGAAAACAGGTTGGACAGATATAAACATTAAGACTAAAAGTGATACATGCTACATTATACTGTACCTTTTGTTTACTATATATAATTTTCCATGCTTGTGTTTTAATGCTCCTTTCTGGTTATTGGAGGAGTCATTTAGGAAATTCTTCTGTGCCATAAATACTGTATTAGTCTCTCCATGTTTATTTTGAAAGAACATCTGAAATATTCATCACTTCTAGCAGGCAAACGCTCATTGAAGAAAGAGTCTTTGTGAATGCATAGTAATGGATACTAAGGAAGAAATGTACTGATGCTTTTTCTTACTGTTTATACTGTGTGTTATCCCCAGTTATGCAGACACTTCAATTTCATTCCTGATAATGGAAAGTCTACATAGAAGAGATACATACTTAAAAATTCATTCACCTGTATTTCAAAAGACATATTATACACCCTGCTTCACTTACTATAATTTTCCCTTTAGCTACTTAGCAGTGTTCTCACTCCATCTGGCAGTGCAATGCACCCCTCTTTAAAAGTAGGAAAATGTTTGCAGTCATGTGCAATTTTATTAACACAGAGCTCAGAAGAATGGGACAGTTGAACATGGCATCATAATTGTCAGGGAAATCTACACTTGTAAAGGATAGACAGCAGTGACACCAGTAAGGAAACCTTGTGCAGATCAAGATACAGCTGTTGAAGTAGTACAGTCCATGGTCTTTCTACTAGGTTCTGTGGAGCCAAGGCTGCTATTTGGATGGCTGCAGATGTTTGCTGCGTTGATAGAGATTTAAAACAAAAAAAAGGAAAAGGAAAAAAAAAAGGGGGGGAAGAGACTGTGAGAGCGATCCAGAGTAATATATGCAGTGCTAAGTGAGTATTATAACTGCATGCACATTCTTTGTTCTCTGACTGATTCTGTTTGTGTGTTTATGCATAAACACTATAATAGTTATCATGTGCGCCAGAGAAGTGTGAACAACACCTGCTAAACTGCGTAAAACCTGTTCAGTTTAAGCCAAGCCAAAAGCCAGAAATGACTCAGTACCTAGAACTTCTGGTTTGTTTGTAAACATCATATTAGGAACCAGTAAAAGTTTCTTTTCCCCCAAAGCTACAAATATATACTTGAGCACTCTTTTAATTTTTCTCTTTCCGTACAAAGCATAGTCTTTCTTAATCAAAACCAACTTTAACATTTGAAGCTGGTTCAGCAGACCTGCAGTTGCCCTATTTATGATGCAGTTTTGGTTTTGCTGCTTAAAGATATTAAAAATACACCTTTTTTGTCAAGTTCATGTATGTGTTCATGATAATGCTTTAAGTGAGCATGGATTGAACTGATTTTGAACATATATTCTAAATTATGGTATGGTTTTAGTGCGAAATATTTGCAAGAATATTTAGCTGGAAGAAATTAAATTTTATTACTTCCCCCCTCTCCCCTTTAAAATAAGATACAAGCAAGTCAATGGATGGAATTGCACTGCAGTGGAATTTTACAGAGGAAGAAGACAGAATGGTGTAATACATGTTGGAAAGGATGTTGTCCAGAAAATACTGACCTTATTCTTTGTGGTTTTTAAAGGGACATTATTACCTTGGAACGTATTCCTTCAGTAAACACTGATTAAAATTGCTGTGAGTACTGGCTGAAAGTGTCTGATTATTTCTTATGTGCCTTTTTGCTCCCTTTTTAGGGAGAGCTTACTTTTGGTATGTGAGTGGCCTACACAAATTAGTTAACATTTATTTTTCAGAATAAGATCAATTACTAACTTAGCTGTTAGTTTAGTAAAAAAAAATAAAAAAATCTAGGTATCTTTTTTTTGGAAAAAAGAAATCTTGTACTTTTACAAGCTGGATGTGTGTCTGTCTAAATGGGATTAATTTTATTTTCGCTCTTGATAAGCTCATGCACCTCACTTGATGTGAGCAGGCATGATTATGGTTGTAATTTAGTAGCACACTTGCACGTGCAGCTTTGCCAGCACTTTCACATAAATGCACTCATGTGAACATATGAAGCATTTCCATATTTTGTTTGTACGGTATTGCTAAGACTACTCAAGTATGAAGACATTTTTTTAATGGAGTCCAAACAAAGAAAGCCTTTGTAAATGGTCTGTAAATGATTCATCTTACACTAGTAATTTTCTAATCCTAAATTTTTCCGGCCAGTTTCTGGGGGGTTGAAGCCTGTCCCTTGTGGACTTTCTCCTGTGGTGCGGTGAGCTGGATAGAATACGGAGATGCTCTCCTTCCCTTACCCTCCTACTCCTGCAGAGCTCTCTTACTTCAGGGCTGCTCCCTCTCCCACCTGCCTCTTTTTCAGGACCCCTGCGCTGCTTGCTCAGCAGTACCATCATGCTAGTCTTTGTCCACACAACCAAAATGTTGAGGGAAGAAGGGGACACTGTCCTTTGAGAGGAAGACAGAGAAGAGTAGGGTTTTCTGGTTTAACTCACTTGTTGCTGTAGCAGAGCAGTTGCAAGGATAGTGCTGCTCCTTGGGGGATGGAGGAGGCAAAAGCACAATGAGGCTGGGAAGTGTTAAGGACAGGGCGAACCTAGTGATTGCAGTGGTTTTGGAGGGGGTTTGCATGTTTTGAATCACTATTTGTAGATCTTGGCTGTCACTGTGTTTTAGAGCAGTGTTGGGTCTTCCATTTAAGCGTAGAGGAGAAGCCTCTCAAAAAGGTAGAAAATGTGTGATCAAAATTGTTGTAAAATAATCAGTAAGAGCAACATAGTTTGTGGGAAGGAAGAAGCTATGTGTGTAGACGAAGGCCAGTTGCATGGGTATATTGATACATTGTTTAGATCTTCTTAACTAAGTTACAGCATTACAGAGTAAACACTGGTTTCCTATTCCAGGTATGTTGTTTTGTTGATACTATCTGTATTTGCTACTGAATTATAAGCTTTCTTGAATGCTTGTACTTGCTGTATGGAATGTAGGCATTGAAATAATTGAGATGGCGTCGTAAATTCCAGAAGTCTGTTGTCAGTATGCTGTTTGTCTGTGCATTTCTAGATAGATATCTAGAAAATGTTTTGAAAATGGGCACTACGTGTTTAGAATCTGATACCATATTGCTAAGCAACTTTGTTTATTGCTTTTAACTGATGTAGGAGAAGACCAGTGGGAAGGCCCGAATGTATTTGAGCAGCAGCAAGTTTTAATTTCTGTGATTTAGCTTTTTTCCTTCTGTGATGTTGTACTAAAATTTTTGTGTAGTGTTACTGAGTATGAGAGAGTTAATTTAGCACACACTACTGCAGCAAACTTTCCCATTGACATTACTAGGAGCCTTGCCTATGTAGAGACCAAAAGATTTAAATCCTACTAAAGTAAGTTCCATTTGAGGGGTAAAAAGAATCCATAAATTCTTAGAAAGATGTTTTATTTTTAAATGTCAAATACATGAAGCTTAACCAACATCAAGAAAACAGGAATTATACAGGAACAAACAATAATCACTTTTCATTAACTTATATAAATTTAATATATAGATTGTATTTGGCTGTCCTTGTGTCCTAACAGCTTTAGTATTCAGCCTTTAAGAATATTAGGATTATTCGAGGCTGACTTAAAATTGGCTGGTTTGTGTCTTGACACTTGACTGTGAATTTCTTTCTTAGTCAGTGTTTTGCTGGTGTTGTCTGTATTGTATTATAATTTAATGGATGCTGTGGAGCAAAATTTGGCTTTACATTCAATTCTCCTAAAATAAAGGTTTTGCTGAACTTGTGAATAAGAGAGAGAATTTCTGTGCATTTAAAAATGTAAATGTAAAAAAAAAAAAAAAATTTACTTTTGTGATGGATAATCACTGTCTAAATTCTGCAACACAAACACCACTGTTGCAGTGCTGCTGCAGAACAGCATTGCTGTTATTCCAGTATGTGAGTGAAAGCTGTAAAGAGAAAGTAGAAGTTACATACAGTGTAAATTCCATTTTAGCTTTATTCAAAACCATAGGTGTGCTAGCTCTGATTGAGACAGAAGAGAAACATAATTTGCCATTTTTTTAGCTGCTTTCCTCATGAGAATAAGCAAAACATAGATGCAAAATCCTGAATAGTGCTCAGCCTCCTAGCTTGGTGGCTTAAGTGACCAGCATTAGCATTTTTTTCTTTTATCTGAATTACCTTTAGCTGTTCCTCTGACATATCCTGTCACTGACTTTTCTATTGCTGAAGAGTATTAGGTATTCCTTTCAGTCTTGTGGCCCCTCATCAGCTTTAAAACCAGGCTAAAATATACCCATAATATAGATGTTTGATTTTGCAGAAGACACGTGTGTAACTTGTTGCAAAGTGTATTTGGGGCCTGTACTGATATTTCAAAGTGAGTGGGGAAAACAGGATTAATGTGTGCTAGAGCTGGTTAGCATTGTTAACTTACCGTGTTGTATGTCCTTAGCAGATCTGGGTCTGAGAGCAGCTACTGGCATGTATTATAATATACATGCCAGTAGCATGTAATTACAATACACATTACAATATATATTACAATTATAATAATTGTAAATCATATAATTGGTTGTACAACAGATGGCTAGGCACTTAAACTGGGTCCTAAATTAAGGAGCCGAGTATCTTCCTGGCTAGGTTCTAGGAACTGGAAGGTTGTGTTGTTACCTTAGTGGTTCAGATCTTTACTGAACTGAAATCAAAGGAAAATTAACTTGTATCAGTTTGGTTCACATATGGTAAACCCAAGGAAGATCACTGAGATGACATGTTCTTTTGCTGAGAGGTTGTAAGACTGTATCAATTTATTTGGATTAAGCATCATGTTTTAAAAATAGCTCTAATAACTTGAATTTGAAAATTCCGATGGATAAAAAGGTTCATCAAAAACATTGAACGAGATGCTTAAAAGATTCTTTACTCTTTCTCTGTCCTTTTGCAAATATGTGTACCATAGTTAAAGGCCAGACTTTCCTGGCCTTGACTTAAAGTCATTGAGTCTTGTTGTATTTTTGTCTGCTAGAACAAGGACCCTTCTGTTATCAGCTTTTTTTTTCCACATAGACTTAGCTGCAGTTCATGGCTTTTCAATTTTCTTTTTCTTTGGTAAATTGCAGAGAGTGAGTAGAGTGTGAACTTGAGGCTTTCGCTTCAAGATGTTTCAATCCTTAGTCATTCTTGTGGTCCTCCAAACCCTCTCCAGCATATCAATGTCTTGCTTGAACTGGGTATGCCAGAACTGGATGTTTATTCCACTAGCAGGTGCAAAATTGCAAAGTACAGGATAGAAAGTAACCCATCTTTTCCTAATTGTATTGTCTTTTATGCACCAAATCGTCTCACTAACCCTTTTGGCCATGAAGTTGCAATGGGAATTTCTATAGTTACTGTGCAGTCATTATTGATCATGTTAATGTCCTCCTTAAAGGCATTGCTTTCTAAGATAGAAACCTGCATTTTGTAAATATAGTCCCATGTCTGTTGCTAGATGTATTTCATCTTTAGCTGTATTGAAATGCGTGCTTGCAGCTGGCTTGCCAGTTAATTTAGGAGGTATCATGACTGATCTTTTAATTATTTGCTATTTTTCTATCAGTATTAATTTCACTTTTCTTTCAGATCATTGATAAAAATGTTATATGTGATCTGCTCCGTGAAGACCCTGTTACGAACACTGTGATGATTCTCCATTTACAGTTAAGGGCCAAGCAAGGCTTTTATAATGCTATGGGGATGGTTTCATAAATGAGTAGACCACAAGAGATATTAGCTAGGGTGGATAAACTCAAAGACTGATTTTTTTTCATCTCTGCTTTTTAGTTAAAGTGCATTAGGGGAAGGTTGTATTAGGGAATACATATTGCTGCTGATTGTATCATTTTTCTTTTGTGGGTTAATTGAGTGCTATGTTTTCCAGAGCTGCCAGTGTCTCTTTGAGTGCTCAGTTTCAATGTTGAAGACAAATAATTGAATAATTCAAAACACCAGTAAAAACCAAAACAAACCCCAAACCCAAACAAAATAAAAACCACCAAGCAAGATGCTTGTCGATGTTTGCTTCTTTGGCAAAAAGTACTGTAATGTTTGGGTTTTTTTCTTTCTAAACACATCCACGTCTTGGGTGCTGTGTAGGAGAATGGGGTATCCTTCACTGCTTTTTTTCTTGCTCCTGTTTGTAGCTTTCACAGCTTAGAGCTCAGGGTTGACAAAAGAATTTGAGTTTGTGTCTGAGAGGGCCTATTTCCAAGTAGTAATCCAATAAATACATTTCTCTTGGGATCACCATTTGAAGCCTTTGGAGCCAGAATTAGTGTCCTGTAGTTTTTTATTCTGTTAGTATGTGCATCCTTTAGGTATGATACTGTATATCTTCTCTGTAAGTGGTTTACTGAAGTTGTTACCCAAGGTGGGCAGGAGGTCTGCAATAGCGGTGTAGAAGAGAAAATTAAGAGAACAAAGATGTAAAGACTTTAAGGCCCATAATGTATTAATTCCTCTTGTAAAGACAAGACAAGATAAGGACCTTTTCTGGTAGGAGAGTTGCCTGGTGTTTGGACATAGCAAAAGCGATTTAAATGGAGATGAAACTGGGAAGCAGAGAGCTTGGAGAATGTACTTTGCTCCTGTGGCTACAGATAAGAAAAAAACCCAAAACACCATCAACTAGAGCAGACTTTCCAGCTATTGTAAGATCCACTGTGAAACAGTACCTGCTGTGATACTCCAGTTGGTGTCTTTGGGTGCATTTGATACTCAGGGGCAGGGAGTTGCGAGTAAGGAGGATCCCTCCAGGAAAGCCTGGATTTCCTGCCCCAGATCAGGTTGCTTTATCCAGATTTCCAGATATGGAACTCGTGCTCTCCTGAGTAAACCATCCTTTCTGTTGAAACTTGTCTATATCATTTTGTCAAGAGCAGACATTATTTTCTTTGACTGCAGTAGCTTCTGTAATGCCTGTCCTGTGTCTCTCTGCCATCTGTGAAGGTTGTTCTCTTGAGGAACAAAACATCACCTATATGCAGTCTGTGTTACATTAATAACAGGCCCCAATCTATTTCTGTGCAGAAAGTCTTATAGAAAATCCAAGTTGTTGTAGAAGCACGGTATATTAAGAGACTATTTCATATCTATGGTTGTTATTTCAAGTGTGGTGGTAATTGCTTTGTGCCTCTGGTGAAGTTCATAGGAATATGCCCCAGCTTGCAGCTTGTCCTCTATCTGGCTGTTCTCCTCTCTCTGCTGGTTACCTGCTTGGAAACCCTGCTCACGCAGCAACCTCCAGCACGTTGCTGTTGCCTGCATTCCAGTAGTCAAACATGAGGTAGTGTGGTCTTACACATTTAAGGATAAACTATTTTATTGTATCTGCATTTATTTTGGAATGCAAAGAAACCTTGACTGTTTTTAGAAGGTGGCTTATATTTGCCACAGCATCCCACCTTACATGTGTCTCTGTTCTAACCAGTGCACAGGTTTCTACACAGCACTCAGCATAGAATCATAGAATAGAATCATAGAATCGTAAGGGTTGGAAAGGACCTTAAGATCATCTAGTTCCAACCCCCCTGCCATGGGCAGGGACACCTCGCACTAAACCGTGTGGTCCAAGGCTCTGTCCAACCTGGCCTTGAACACCGCCAGGGATGGAGCATCCACAACCTCCCTGGGCAACCCATTCCAGTGCTTCACCACCCTCACTGTAAAGAGCTTCCTCCTTATATCTAATCTAAACTTCCCCTGTTTAAGTTTGAAGCCATTACCCCTTGTCCTACCACTACAGTCCCTAAGGAAGAGCCCCTCCCCAGCATCCTTGTAGACCCCCTTCAGATACTGGAAGGCTGCTATGAGGTCTCCACGCAGCCTTCTCTTCTCCAGGCTGAACAGCCCCAACTCTCTCAGCCTATCTTCATATGGGAGGTGCTCCAGCCCTCTTATCATCCTCGTGGCCCTCCTCTGGACTCGCTCCAACAGCTCCATGTCCTTTTTATGTTGAGGACACCAGAACTGCACACAGTACTCCAAGTGAGGTCTCACAAGAGCAGAGTAGAGGGGCAGGATCACCTCCTTCGACCTGCTGGTCACGCTTCTTTTGATGCAGCCCAGGATACGGTTGGCTTTCTGGGCTGGAAGTGCCCAGGTGTAGGACCTTACACTTGGCTTGGTTAAACTTCATAAGGTTGGCATCGGCCCACCTCACAAGCGTGTCAAGGTCCCTCTGGATGGCATCCCTTCCCTCCAGCGTATCAACCGAACCACACAGCTTGGTGTCGTCGGCAAACTTGCTGAGGGCGCACTCAATCCCACTGTCCCGGTCGCTGACAAAGATGTTGAACAGGACCGGTCCCAACACCGATCCCTGAGGGACACCACTCGTTACAGGTTTCCAACTGGACATCGAGCCATTTACCACAACTCTTTGCGTGCGGCCATCGAGCCAGTTTTTTATCCACTGAGTGGTCCATCTATCAAATTGATGTCTCTCCAATTTAGAGACAAGGATGTCATGCAGGACAGCGTCGAACGCTTAGCACAAGTCCAGGTAGATGACGTCAACTGCTCTGCTGCTGTCCATCAGTTCCGTGGCTCCATCATAGAAGGCCACCAAATTGGTCAGGCAGGATTTCCCCTTAGTGAAGCCATGTTGGCTGTCACCAACCACCTCATTGTTTTTCATGTGCCTTAGCATGCTTTCCAGGAGAAACTGTTCCAAGATTTTGCCAGGCACAGAGGTGAGGCTGACTGGTCTGTAGTTCCGCGGGTCTTCCACCTTCCCCTTCTTGAAAATGGGGGTTATATTACCCTTCTTCCAGTCATCGGGAACTTCACCTGACTGCCAGGATTTTTCGAATATGATGGACAGTGGCTTAGCAACTTCATTCGCCAGCTCCTTCAGGCCCCGTGGATGGATTTCATCAGGTCCCATGGACTTGTGCACGTTCAGGTTCTTAAGATGGTCTCGAACCTGATCCTCTCCTACAGTGGGCCTAAGGTCTTCATTCTCAAGCATAAGCAACTCTTTCTCCGCACATGTGCTGTGTGTCTCACTATCCCCTGACCTGTCCATGTCTTACCTCCTTATCCCTGTATGTTGGTCCTGTACAGTGCAAGTCCCAGATTCCACTGAATTTCTTCATGGCCAGGGGAGCAGATGCTGGAGAGTAGGAATAAATTGCATAGGAGTAAATTGCTGCTGGTCAGCTGGCTGGTACTTTATCTCACGGTGAAGCAGTGACATCTGACAGTTGGACCATAAACAAAACACCCTGTTCAAGTGTTAGATGAAGTACATTTGGGTTTTTTTCCAGTTTTTCTTAAACTTTTTCTGAGGAGCTGCCAGCTCTGTGCCAACGTGGAAGGGCATGTGGGGATGGCTACGTGTCTGCAGACACTGCAGCAGGATCCAGGCTTACCCATTGCATTGCAATGGAAAAGAGTTACAAAGTGCAAGCACTGTCAACTACTTGTCCTTTTATGTTGATGAATGTTGTGATGTTGGAAGAACTGCCTTTTGGGTCATCCTAGTTATTGATACAAACTAATGTCTCATAGAGACATTTTACCAGTAGTTTGCCTGGGCATCATCTGTTATTTCTGGTTTATGGGAGTGATTGATTCCATTTGTGTCCTTTAGTAGAATATGTGTTGTTACCACCTATAGAGGTTTGAAACAAGAGACATAAGCCTATGGCCTGCTCTCTGTTGTACAGAAGATGTGGAAATGTCTTTAGGGTAGCTTTAGCATTGTGTTTTGATTGTGAATTGGTGAACTCTTTGCCATTACCTCAGAGGCATCTTGTGTTAAAAGTTAATACTAAAGTCTCACCCTTTCAGAGTGATGCAATGATTTGCTGTAACTGGCTATTTGTGTGTGCTGGAGGTGTGCTTGCAGAGTGAATTTTTGTGTGCATGTATTTAAGAGAGATTGTCTGGTTAAAGTTTAAGTAATACAGCAGTGGCTACAGCAGCCCGTACTCCGTGATTCCTGTCCTAATAGCACTAGCTACTGCAGAGTCTAAGCTTGAGGATGATTTGTTACTGTTCTATGTCTCCAGATAAAGTAGTGCTCTCCTTAATGAGGAAGAGAGGAAATTACTTTTATTGATCCAGTTTATTCTTCAGCTTTTCATTACACTTGTGTAAAATCTTTAGAAATCAATCAGATCAGACTTGTGTGCTTAACTTCCATGAATTTTAAGACTGTTGCTTGGAATCGTGGTATCCTTGTCTGCAGTTTTCACTAATGCTTTGTTTTTTGTGTTTGTTTTGTTTTTTGTGTTTTTTTGTTTTGGTTTTGTTTTGGGTTTTTTTTGTTTGTTTGTTTGTTTGTTTGTTTTTTGTTTTGGTTTTTTGAGTCCTGTTTCAGGACTTGAAGATAGATTGCTCCTAGATTGTTCAGGTCCAAAAGGTTTTTGCTGAGATATTACTTTTGGTCTGCCAGACTTACATTGAGGAGAAGAATCAAATGGACTCTGCCCCTGCTAGTATGTCTGTATTTCTTTTTATGTTGGGAAGCAATAATTTCACATATTAAACAGAAAACCCCAGTGAAAAGTCTAGTAAGAGAGGAAAGAAAAAGGTAAATTTTAGGATCCATTGCAGTTCAGTAGCAGAAGAGAGGCAAGATAATGCTCAAAAGAAAGAGAGGGTTTGGTTTTTTGTAATTAAGTCCGATTTTATGATAATATTTATTCTTCGTGTGGAAAAATAAAATACGAACAAAATCATGCCAATGATATGATTCATCTGGTTCTCTTTTCTTCGTCATTGCATGTGGGCAGCTTCCAGTAATTTTAGTGGAAATTATGATGAATGAGGAATAACTTTATTTTAAAAGTAATCCCACTTTACTGCTGTGATCACTGGGGTTTTAGGGGGACACAGCACTGCACCTGTGCGCTACTGGCAGGTTAGAGACTATCCTGAGTATCTTTTAAGCGTGGCAGTGCTTTTAGGTCAGATGAAAGTATTTTGTTGAGGAACAACATAGTGGAGAGAAGTGTGATGACATTTTTGCACTTTGAAGTGCTGTCAGTGGACTCTATGTCAGATCTTTAATCTCTGCTGATCATGGATGAACCTTCCTCCTTTCCCGCACCTCTCATTGCTCTCAATTTACCAGACTTAGATTTATTCTTTTTAATGTAGTGAGTAACAACCTCTATAAAAATGAAGGAAAGGCAAAAATATGTTGTCGTGTTGAAAATGAACAAATGCTGGGAAATTATTTTAATCTACATGCTTTTTACATCCTAATTGTCTAATTGAGTAGTTTTTTAATAATGATTTTACATGGTTGGGACAACTTTTGGACTGGTAGAGGTATTAGATATACTTTTGCTGAAGAAAAAAGGGCAGTTTCATATCCTTGTTCTTTCTGAAGTTAAATTAAGGTAATTAAAGTTCAGCTTTTGCACAAGTATAAAATTGTGGGGTTTTACTTTTCCATGGTGGACCCTTAAAATATTTTCTGGTATGGTTGCAGAGGCCCATGTAATGCATGTACTCTTGCTAACAACAGAACTGCTTAACCACTTTTGTGGATCCCTTAGAAATTGTTCAGTGATCCCCTGGGTCTATGGATCTTTCACGGATTGAAAATCACCAGTATCCAGAGGAGTTCATGCTCATAGACCATTAGTCAGCATCTGAGTGTACTAAAAAAAGCAGTAAATGAGGTATTTTTATGTAATTTCAATAGGTTTGACTTATGCTGGACATGTTTTTACATAGCATTTT
Organism: Strigops habroptila; assembly: GCF_004027225.2. Classification (NCBI taxonomy): domain Eukaryota; kingdom Metazoa; phylum Chordata; class Aves; order Psittaciformes; family Psittacidae; genus Strigops; species Strigops habroptila. The sequence goes on from NC_044281.2 coordinate 36,842,226, forward strand.
GCATGAGAATTTACGATGCCTCTCATATAATTGAGGGCATGCTATGGGTTCCCAGTTTAGTTTTTTATCAGTAATCAGTTGTGAGGTGGACACTGGACTCCAGATGGAGCTGGGTCTGTATGCCTTGTTTTGCCTGGGGGTTTCTGGCAATTCCATCTTGATACTTACGATTAATTATAAATCTATTTTGCATTTGTTCTTCTGAGTTTTCTCAGAGAAGTCCATGCACTTTAGCTGGTATGACCACAAAACCATGTCTGATTTAACTGAATGTTTAATATAAAACTGGGTGCTATTTTCTGGGAACTGCTAAGATGTACAGTGCCAATGTATGGTTAATTAATCAGTTGTAATGCTTATATCTGATTTGAAAATCGGTACTGGTTTTCTTGTTAAAGTAGGGCTTAAGGCTACAGATGATTTAAATAACTTGTAGATGTTAAAATAAGATTAAGTACCAGCACTGTCTATTGTTACTTAAAATTATTTTGTAAAAGAAAATGTAAATAAATTTTGTTTAATGTAATAAAAATTAGATTCCTGCCTTTATTGCTGTTTCTGCCTGAGTTCCTGCCTTTTTTAAACTTAGATTGTGTAAATCCTTACTTAATATTCATACCATCTTAATGCTGATATACGTATTCTTTCCAACACATAGTATTTTGATTCTATCTAGATGTTGATGTTGCTTCAACCACATGAGTTGTATAATATCAGTGAAGATGAATAATATATTTAAGCAAATATTGGAATTTAGAGGTTACTGAAATACTGTTAGGGACAGCTTACATGAGAGAGACCGTTCAGAAACCTGGAAATTAACATCTAAATACAGAAGCTAAACAGTGTTTAGAGGGTAATGTTCAGGTGAGCTTATGTTAATTGGCTTACTATCCATTTCACCTTAGGTTTTACCATTTTTTTTAAGAACTTGAAACTAAGCCTGAAAACCAGCTATTCTTGCTAGAGTGTCCAACCAAGTGTCGAATCAGTGTGTTGCTCTAGCCAAATTGGTATAATTCTGCCAAATTACTACGAAACTTATTTTGGTACAAGCCTTTATATTTCAGTCCTGCATTGAGAGACTTTCATCTGCTTATGCAAATTCATTAAAAATCGAATCCTTAGACCTGATTCTAAATGCTAGCTCCCATCCATTCATTCATTTCTTCAGTCTCTCCCACCACAACATGCAGACACTTTCTTCCTCTGCTCTCCCCCCAACATTGGGGAAAATCAGCTATAAATATGGACAGGGCTTTTAGGCTTCAGGGAGTTTTATAATTTCCTGTTTTGGTGGGGTTTTTTTCCCAGTGCCTGTGCTTAATTAGGATATTCCTCTATCTGTCAAAGTAGGGTTTAATTGCTGTAAATCTTATGCTTCTTATTTTTAATGTTTTTTAACATCTGTTACAACAGTATTTTTTTAATTATTTTATAGGCAAATTTAGAAAACAAACCAGTAAATGGCCGCAGACCAGAACTCATGGAATGCAGTATATGTGGTCATGGTGAAAAATACAGGGTGAAAACAAACCAAACAGTACCCATTGAAAATGTGCAGTCTAAGGAGAAAGAAAGAATGACAGGCTTAGAAGCAGAGAAGTGGGCACATAATGAGAAGCCATCTTTTGGTGTCCATGTCAATGGAGATATCCATGGAACTGTGACAGGCAACGAACACTTGAAAAATGCTGAAGACAGTGAAAGAGCAGTCTCTCCCAGTCACTTAGCTGAGCCAAAAAATTCATTTGCACAGACCATCAAAAATGGCATAAAACCCCTGCATTATTCATCATCAGAAGCAGTTGCTTCACTGAAAAAAGTATCTTTAGAGGAAAGAACCGATTTGACAAGCAACTCCCATATGCAATGGACAAAGGATACCAATCTGAGTAACATAGTAAACGCTCTGGTGACTGGTGTTGGCTGCGTTCACCCAGAAAAACAAGGAAATGTTTTGGCGAAAGAGGAAAACTGCACTTGCGGCATCTTTGAGGATTATGATAAGTCAGTTTTGCAGACAGGTTCCATTTCAGATCTGCAAGAAAGCTTGTGTTGCTCTCAACTGCCTGAAGAGGAAGAGCATGTAGGGAAGGATGGCTTTAAAGTACCTAATGCAGAGACACAGCATGAGGATTCTTTATTCCAGCCGACTTTCTTGTCCCTGATTAAAACTAGAAATTTAACTGTAGAGCAGGTTGTAGCTATTGAAGCTTTAACACAGTTATCTGAAGTCCCTTTAGAAACAACTTCACCAGCTAAAACTGCAGGTACTGAACATACAGAAGAAACAACTTCCAACTTGCTCCACAGTTATAAAAGGGATATCTCCTCCTCCTTCACATCTTCTGCATTAAAAGAAATCAAAGACACTTTCTTACAGAATGAACAACAGCTCTTGGCTCACTGCACTCACTTGCAGAAGCCGCTCCCTAATAAGGCAGTGTTATACAATGGCCAAAACTCAATTTCTGATTTGTGCGAAAAACCTGCCAATCTGGCTGGAGAGATGTATAAATTACAGTTATCTTCAAGAGATACCAAAACTTTATCTGACTTAACACCCAATGCAACATCATTTTCAGGATATACTACCAAGAAAAATTATACTCGTGATCCAGTCACCCTTGCACGGTATGGCAATGCTTCACATAATGTCCAGCAAACAAGTAATAACTTGGAAACTCTTGGCCAGTTAGAGCAAAAGTCAACTTGTAATGATTTGAACTTGGAACCTAGTTCTTTGATTAAGGGAGGAATTCACAGCCAGGATGAAGAGGATGTAGCTACACAACTAACTCAGCTTGCAGCACTAATTGAATCAAACCAGACAAATCCTGAGCAGAAGAATGACATAAAGGCATCACTGCTTAATCTAATATCACATGAGAGGCAGCCAAAATATGACCAAGATGTGTTGCAGAAAAACGAATCTGTATTTTTTAAGCATAATCATAGTTCCTTACTGTTAAAACAGAAGCAGCCAACAAATAAAAAAGGAAATGCTGTACCATGGAAACCAAGACACAAAAAGAAGCCTCAAGAAGCACGCTATCAACAAAATAATCGAAACCAGCTGCAGCTGTTGTCATGCCAGCGTAGCGAGTTACAGGACATTTGGATATCATCAAAACTGCACAAGCTTGGTCAAACCATGCCACAGGACTCCAGAATGACTTCATCTGAAAAAAAGTCCCCAAGAACCAAAGCACAGAGAGCACTGAATCAAAATACTTTAGCATCACAAGAAAAAACTAGATTATTTCTCCCACAAACACAGATAAAATTCCATAGATGTTTACCTGAGGTACCTCAAGAGAAAAAAAAAGACAGGTTATTTGGCTGCGAAGTGATGAATGAGCAAATCAAAACTGCAGGTTCTGGTGAGCCACTTGGCATTGATCCTCTGAAAATTGAAGTTGCACGTAACCAACATAGTGACCTGTCCTCCCATAATGCTCTGACTGTTTCACAGTTGAAAGCAGCATCCTTATTGAACAGACCAAGTGAAAGCCTACAGATGTTTACAGAAAAATGCAATTCTCAGGTACAGCAAACAGCGAATGTCAGTCAGATGCACCCTTTGCCTCAGACTTTTAATCAATCTAACCTGAGAGCTAATGAAATCCGTAGTGAAGACAAAACCTATATTCAGCAGGGTGCTGTCGAACAAGTAGATCCAAAGTCGCAGGTGCTGCCTGTTTCCTGTGGTGGGGCCCAGGTACCGGGTTCTGTTGAAGCTCTCAGGAATATGGAGTGTGCGGGCGAAGTCACCGTTCTGACGTCAACCAGTTTGGGTACTGACCACCCGCAGAGCACAAGCGACTCAGGGTGCTCTCCAGCAAAAAACACACTCAGCAGTTTCCTTGAATCACCTATGAAGTTTCTTGATACCCCTACAAAAAATTTAATAGATACGCCTACAAAAAAAGGACAATCTGAATTGCCAACTTGTGACTGTGTTGGTAAGTCTTTTTGCTAACATTTCCTGTGCCTTTCAGATAGAGGTGCGTTATGTCGCTTCTTTTAATGTGAGGAAGTGTACTTGACGCTTACTTAACTGTTGCAAAAGGATCAGTGTTTCGCCATTAGGAAATGGGAGTAAATTATTTTGTCTCTTTCTGTAACTTGTGCCCAGTGCTCTTTGGACCTGCAGAACATGGAAGAATTTATTATTTTTGGTAGTGCAAATGGCAGGTTTAAATTCTCTACTTAAATTTAAACCCAGGAGAAAACCGAGTTTTTCTGTTTGTTGTCATTGCTGACTTGTGCTCTATGTAGATTTATCTGCTGTATATCAGATTCTGATTTTTATGAACTAGTTTTTGTCTGAGATGGGCTGGGTAAAAATTTCGCAGTATATTGTCATAGTAGCCTAAATGCTGTTAGATAAGCGGCAGGGCATAGTTGTGGAAGGTATTGCTACTGTCACTGTTAGTCCTGATGACTAATGTCAGTTTGCCTTGAAGAGTCTATGTCAAAGGCTACTGGGTACCTCTCATTGGAGAGAGGAGAGGGAAAGTGGCGTTCCACTGAGGCTGCATACGTGATAATTTGCACTGCAGGATGAGATGTCAGACCAAACTCAGTACTGAGGATTTTGCAAATACAGCTTGATTAATGGTGCTAGACATGCTGTGTTTTCAGACTATCAGAGTGCACAGATGGAAACACAAGTCAGGAACTTAACAACAAATTGTACACAGGCAAATTGCTTTATCTTTGCTTTAATGTTCTGAATCAATAGAGTGCTAGTTAAGAGGCCTGGATTATGTTTACTGTTCTGTAGTATATGACTATCAGTTATTTGTTTTTCATCTCAATTTTCCTTTGTCTAAAATGAATTAATGTTTTCCTAGCAAGAAGGATATTGGGAAGCTTACTTAGCTGACAGCTCCTGTAATGAAGATTTGTAAAGAATGCAAAATATTACTATAATTAGGATTACTTTATAACATAAAGAATAAATGCTAGCAGATTAATAGGAGGAAACAAGTATAAGCTAATTTGGATGCCTGAGGAGAAAAATCTGTCATACTCTTTATTCAATACATTTCAAGGACAAATTTTTTGTATTGTAATTTAACTTGGAAGATGCTTCTGTGAACTATTTCTAATCTTATTTGTAATGGTGTAAATAAATTTTATATGTGCCAACTTAGCTTTCTCAACCTGCTTACAGAGCAAATTATAGAGAAAGATGAAGGCCCATATTACACACACCTCGGGACAGGACCAAGTGTTGCTGCTGTGAGAGAAATAATGGAGAACAGGTGAGGAAAATTCAGCATTTAATGCTCACAGTATTTTTGGCTGTCTAAACAGGAAAGAACAACAGTGATGAGAAAGCAGATGCTATGTTTAGCTTTGTTTTTCTAAACTTTTTCGGTACTTATTTGTAAAGCACTTTCCTGTTCAAGTGTGCATGAGGTGGTCACTAACGTTTAGGTTCCAAACTCTCACGTCTTTCCTGAGCTCTTGCAATTTCAGGGTTGAATTTCAAGTGCAGTGTGCTCTTAGGTGCCGTTGAAGTCAATAGGAATGACAGAGATTAGCAGCTGGCAGAATTAGCTTTTCTAGTGTCCTGCCTGCTTTTCTAGTGTCCTACATGTCCAGTGGCAAACTGGACAGAAAGGTCACATTAGCGATTGAGTGCACTAGGATTTACATGCAGATAACATTTTCTTCCCCAGATAATGTTTCCTTAGTGGCAGAAACTTTTTATCAGAAGAGAGATGTCAAAAATCACTCTTGCAAATAGGATATTACATTTAAAAGTGGTTTTGACATTATAAATGTTTTATTTTCTTTCTGTTCTCAGTTACGTAAAAATGAAGTTGTTATTCTTGTTTTATTGGAAATGTTTCCTGTTTTAAAATGGTCTACAGCAGTTTGTCTAACTCATGAATTTTTTTTTAATGCAGGTATGGAGCAAAAGGAAGCGCTGTAAGAATAGAGGTAGTGGTTTATACAGGAAAGGAAGGAAAAAGCTCTCAGGGGTGTCCAATTGCCAAGTGGGTAAGTTTTTATGTTACAGCAGTAAAATTGTTTTGTGTGGCTTTTAAATATCAAATGATGTATAGTCTTTAAGCTTAAACATAATCTGATCTTTAATGAAGATCATCTGGTTCTTCATTTAATTGATCTATAAGTCTGCCTGAATGATGAAGCTAAGGAGTTTTTTAATTTATTGAAGATGTGGTGCTATGTGTTGTGCTGTGGTGTGAATGAGTGTGAAAGAGAGATGCTTAGCAGAGCTAGCAGAGATGACCAAATCAAGGGTAACAAGACCCTGACACTGTCTGAAAGTTGGAGTGGTCTATGTTATTGGGACGGGATCGTTGGTTGGGAGAGTTGGAAAACTCTCCATTAACATTTTTTAAAACCTTTCTTAGGTGTTTGAACACCTGAAGAAAAGAGAGTGTGATGGATCAAGAAGTTCAATCTCATATGCAATGGAATTCATTACTATTTTTGAGGAACCGAACTCAGTATTTGGAAATGTAAATGTTATGGTGATATTTTTCACCAAAGTCTTGCCTCACATTGCTTCATAGGAGCCAGGAAATGAGGTAACAGACACAAGCTCCAGGAGAGAGCTTGGAAAGAATTAATTGTCCTTAATCTTTGCTGAAACCACTGAGGGAGGTAAAAAGTAGACTGGAAATCTTGTAAACTGAGTTTTGGAAAATAATAAAAGAACTTAGTTGTTAAAAGAAAAAAAAAATAAATTGCTGTGTTTAGGAATTCCAGACTTGATTGAAAAAACAATGAAGATAACTGTACAGTTGGTAGACTAGCATTTGTAACTACGTGACAAAAATAAGGTTATTACATGTTGTACGTGGATGGTATTGCATGCTAAACATTGACTGTTTGTTTGGAACAGTCAAAATGTTTTTTTCACATGCAATACATAAACTTTTTCAGAAGGGAATCTCATATGTGCGTGTTGCTTCAGATAATATTTAATAACAAATCAGCATCCAAGAAAAAAAGATGATGAAATTAATTTCATAAACAACTGACCCAAAAAGAATGGAATTATTTTTCTCACTGTTTCAACTAAATAGAAAAGTCAGTTTTAACAGAGGACACGAGTTAAAAATCTTACCTTAGACATAGTCATGAGCACTTGAAAGGAAAACGGCATTTAGAACTCTTAGCCTTGATTTTTCTTTTGCCAGTATCAACATACTGTCTTTTATGTAAAACAGAAATACTAGATTTTATTGTATATCTGCATGGCTGTAGGTGTCCAACATGCGTGTACAATATGACAGTTAGCACTCAGATGCACACAGAAAAGGCTGTTTTAAGGTACGGGGACCTGCTCTCCAGTTAGTTAGATTTTTACATTTCTATATGTAAAGTGTTTTGCAAGAATAAGATTTTAAGTTCATTAACTTGTTTTTTTAAGTTCCAAACTTGGTTTATGCAGCAGTGACTGGTTTTTGTGTGCAAGTTCAGATCTAAAAGGATGAATGCTTTTCCAAGTCTGCTAACTGTTACTGTGTGACTGTTCAGTACAAGAGTGGGAAGGAAATCACTGAAATTTCCTCTGTAGGACTGTTTCATCCTGTATAAAATCCGCGTATTGGGGCTGGTGTTCTTAATGTATTGCATTAACTTTTCATTGGCAATGCCAATTTTATTCCTTATAACAGAGCATATTTGGGTTTTGGCTATGACCAAAGAAACACAATTGTGAAATTTGTTTGAAAGCGTATGGAAAAAGTTTGCTGTGCTCTCTGATAATTGCAGTCACAAGGTTCTGTCAGCTGCACAGAGACTTTCACTTACTCATTCACAGTGTACTTTGGGACAGATTCATTTCTTTGCAGATGGACAAGCTATTGCCCTTAGGGCTCCTGAGAGACTTACTGTGAGAGCACCACAATGGAACTCTGCTGAAGCAAATATAAGGAAAAATTGAATGTATCTGTTGATCATACTGAACTGTTCTTCCCAATTAATTTTCCCTATTTCAACCAGCCTTTACTGGTTCATTAGAAACATTTTGAGATTAAAGGAGGTTTTCTAAAATACCTGTGTCCATACATTCTTCTGTTACTGACTGCATTTCTTAATTCTGATTTAAATTGTTCTTGCTGAAGTGGCTCCAAACATGTGCCTGGTGTGTTAAACATTTACTGAGACAAACTCCTTTCCCGCAAAGGAGCTGAAGTTTTCTTCCTTAGATTTCAGGTTACCATAAACTTGCAGAAACTTTCCTCTTTCAGTCTCCTTTTGAGAAGGAAGAAATAAGCATCTGTTCTTCTGTGGGGTTTTTTATGTATTATAGTTCAGGTTGATACTCTGTCCCTGTGGATGTGGACAAGGGCCCTCCTATTAGATGAATGTAAATATTATCAAAAAATGCTGTCTAGGGTTTGAAATGTTATGATAGTTGTATGTGTAAGCATTAGACTGACATCCACATGAGCTAAACTGTGTGCAGTGAAGATGAGCTTGCTTTGCTGTTGTTTTCACTACATGCGGTGGCAAGGAGACTGCTCAACCTCTGGGTTTTTTGCACCAAATTGTATTGTCTTATTTTTATGTCAAAATAGAATTAATAGAGTTTTGCCAGAGTTTTCAAATGTGTTGCTATCTGTGGAGATAATAACATATTCTTCTTTATTTTCTGCTTGGATTTCTTTTGTTTTTTCGCTTTGTCCAGGTTCATCATACTTCTTCATACTAAGTTAAAGAAAGAAAAAGCCTTTGAAGTACTGAAATTACTCGCCCTGAAATTACTGTAGGCATCATCCTGCTGCTCTGAAGTCCAAGATACGGGTTGCTGACCTCAGAGGAGGTCAGCTTCGGCTCTTAATATTTTCTGGATTAAACCCATTTCCTATGGGTTCCTTCTCCTGGTTTCAGTGGACGTTGGCTTGGATCAACTAAGCTATCATTGTTATCCGTTGTCTTTATTCAGAGTTGCAATGTAATTTTTAAGGCTCCAGCTCTGAATAAAGACAAGAGATAAGAAGTGATAAAAACGGCCAGATCAGGGCGGAGGTTCTTTCTTGCTGATATCCTGTCTCCAGCACTGACTGATAGCAGAAAGGTATAAGACCAGGGCAGTTGCTTCCCAGAAGACTTGCTTAGTTTCCAGTGATTCACAGCTCTGTGGTTCCCCAAGATGGAGCCAGTGTCTTTGTGTTCAGTTGCCTTTCACAAATGTTGTCATCTTTATTTCTCCTTTTCCTTCCTGTTCTCTTATGCTAGGAGTTAAAATGCTGGCATAATGTTTTCAGCCTTCTGCTCTGTTTCCAGTAATTCCTAGCAGTTGTGTTTGCTTTTTCTCCATTGCAGAGCAGTGATTTGGCATTTTGATAGCGCTTTCTATCATTATGCCAGATTCTCATTCCTGCATGGTAATGGCCAACTCAGAGTCCATCTCTTATCTAAAAATAGAATTGTTTTCACCATGTGCATTAAATATGCACATCTTCAGTGAATTTTGTCTGCTATTTTACTGCCCACTCAGCAGTACAAATTTCTCCTTCATTTGTTTGCATTTTGTGCTTGTCTTCACTACTCTGAATTGCTTAGTGTCATCAACAAATGTTGTCATCCTTTTATTTACCCTTAACAAACATGCTGAAGAGCACAAGCTTGAACACAGTTCTACAGAGCTCCCACTGGAGACATACCAGCCTTTGTTTCATGTCTTTTCACCAGTTATTCATGTGTAGTCCTTTGATTTGTCCCAAGACACATTAGGGTTTTTAAAGAGCATTTACTAAGGGACCTTACTTGAATGGCTTTGGAAATCTAGAAAGACCTACAGTTTGACCAAGCTGTGACTTCCCTTCAGAAAAGTTTATTTGACTTCTCCCTGTATATCACAGTTTCCTGTGTGATCACTGAAGATATATTTTTTCCAGGATCTTTGTAAAACATTATATCCTCTTGGTAATCTTCAGGCCCTCTGGTACTAATGTATTATAAATCAAGACAATGCACATCACATTTAATACTTCAGTTGGTGGATACCATCTGAACTTTTCTGGGGGGTGTGAATGGTTTTTTAGTTTTGGGGTTTTTTTTGTCACTACTGTCCTCTAACCACTTTTGTCAGGGCTTTAACTTCAGGGAAAAAAATCCTTGGCTGTCCCCTGTGAAGGTTTCTGTCATAGGAATCTTCCCAAATTTCTTGTTTGTGAATACAGCACAAGTGGGTTTTGCATCTTGAGCCTTATCTTCTCTGAGTGCTGCTTTTTTTAATTTTAAACAGTTGGATGATCTGTTGGCTCTTCAGATTCTGTTAGCCTGCTGGTGGGCCTAATTTGTTTGAAAATACAGCATTATGGGGCTTTTATGCCTTTTGCAGGTAGTTTCTCAAATTCTTTCACTTCTATACTGTTTGCCTTTTTTGGTTTTACATTTATAACTTGACAGATCTTTATTATATTTTCTGTAGTGTTGGGTGTATATTAGTAGGATATATAACTAATAAAAAAATAGGGGTGGATTAAAAATGGATTAAAAAAACCGATCCCAAATACTTTTAAAATATAGTTAAATTTGAAATTACAGTTCTGTACAGACCTGAACCTAATATTAGCCACTGAAATTAAGCAGTTATTTAAATATAATGCTTAGATAACCCACTGATATAATATACATCATTGAACTGATAGGAATTTGTAGCTAAGTGTCAGAAACTACAATTTGTGGAGTGCTGAATGAGCCTTCGTAACAATAGTTTCTTCTGCAGATGCAGAGAAGATGATTTTTTTTTTTTCCAGTTTGATAGTTTAGTTTAAGTTGAGAAAGTGATTGAAACCAGGAATTGAGAAAGCAAGAAAAATGAGAAGTTACTTCAGCTTCTAGGCACTCTACATTTAAGATATTGCTATCATTAGAAGATACGTGTAATTCATTGAAGAAAATTAACTGATGAATAAACCAGGTACTTTGCAGTGGATGATCACTGCTAATCAATGAAAGTGGTCAGAGGACCACTGTATTAGGAAGTCAGGCACCTGTAAGCAGACTCTCTGATGCTTATTTTCTGTGTCCCACTTGACAGTGAAATGGTGAGGAGTGAATGGTCTGGTGCAGCACTGCTAGCTAGGGCATAGAGAAGCTGTCGTGCTATTCGGAACATATTAGAGTGGGGAAATTTTTTTGAAATATGTTTGAAAAGGGATTTAAAGTAAATTCTCCTGGACTGACTGTCCCCTGGCTGCAGGTTTAAGTAGAATGTGCAGCTCCATTCTGCTTGAAACAGCTTACTGTACTTCAAGCTTTTATTTTATTTATTCACCTGTCTTTATGATTAAATTATGTTCTCCATAGGAGAAGTCTGGAAGGAAATGAATTTTGGGACATGGAGAGGGTGGTTGGTGCGGGTTTTGTTCACTTCTTCAAACAGCGTTTTCTTAATGCATCGCTTTCTTGCCATAATGTTGTAAGATGTTCAATTAGTGTGCGTATAGCAGGTACTATAGCTGTGCAGGCACTATTTTCACTGTTTGAAAGTGGAAGCATAACTGCTAAATACAGAGTTGGAGGAGTTTATTTTGGACAAAAATTTTTGTAATGTTATCCAAATTAAAGCCATTCTTTAAGTCCTGTAATCCTTTGAGATTCAAAATTATTATAAACTTTTACATGGTTTCTAAAGTAAATAAAAGTGTTGTAATAATGTTTCATATGAAGAACCACTCAAATATTTTAATACAGTAAACATGAAACAAAAAAAGTATGTTAAGGTTAAGTATTACAAAAGAGCAAGCATTTAAGTTGCTATTATCACTACTGAAAACAAATGGGATATCTGAACAACTGAGAGAGTGGATTCTTATTGTCATCTATATGGTACAAAGTGCCATTTACAATTGCCTGCTATACAACAGAAAGGGAAGTTTGAGGCAGTAAGGAGCGTAAGAGGGTGTTGGGAGTTTGAGACTTGAATTTTGTCCTCATTTCTGTTGCATGATTATAGAAGAATCACTTAACTTATATATACGACAATCAATTACTTATTTGTAAACAATACAATATTGGTTCCAGTAGCAAGTTGAGAAAAGGTGTTTGCAGATAATTGCAGATATCACACTTCAGTGATACTACCATAAAAATAGCTAAGTAACTTAATAGTATTGTGATTGAAGATAACTGTTCTGTGCTAACTCTTGGTATAGTCTGCTAATGCTCAAGAAGAGAGAATTCGCGGAAGTGGAACTTATTTCCATTTTAATATCTCTTAGACATGCTGAGAATAAAATGATAAAACATTTTCCAGTAAGAGAAGGGTTTAATGTGTGTGTAGAAGTGAATTGGGAAAAAGGACGGCAGACTCACTTCTATGGCAAACAAGAACATCATTCCTGCTATCTGTTACACAGCATTACCTGCTAGAACAGCAGCAGGTTTTAACAGCTCTGTGCTCTCACTTTGCGCTAGTGTAGATTATTATGGAATTGTGGCTTAACATACAATTTTGTCCAGTGTAGAGAGGACTTCACACAGGGACTTTGCACAGAAGCACAATCTGCAGGTTAGAAAACGTGGAGCCAAACTGTTCTAAATGAGTTGCCTATTTCAGGAAATTACAGTGAACAGTTAAGCTATGGTCCCACTTTAAAATCAGCTACTGATATCCTGCAAAGGAGACATAGCTATTTAGCTGAAGAAATTCAGAATGGGTTGGAGGGAGTATTACAGTGGAACCACATATGGAGATTAAATAAACGTAAAGGAACCTTTTTATTGGTTCCATTATAATTTATAGCAGTGTATTTAACTCACAATTAAAATCTTGTACTATTTGCTAGTGGTCTGGTTAATATCATGTTAAAGTTAACACAACTATTCTGGTGATGCTAAATTGGAAAGTAATTTCTCATCCATGGGGAAATTCAGCATCTGGTATGCTGAGCTGCTGCATTCTGACTCTTAGCTACTTACATAAGTCATGTATGGGCTAATTTAGATAGACTGGCTTATGTTTAAGGACATAAGTAATTTTTATTCACAGTGTACTTATTCCTTGTTCTAGAGCTCCTGCCAAGGGTTGAGACAGTTGCTTCAACAATCTAAAAGAAATAACTCAAGTAAGTAGAACTCAACCATTTGGACAGCTGAAGCAGGTTTTCTTGATAGCATAACTTTACTGGTGCTGTTCAGTACACTCAGAAATTATTTGAAAAAAGTGAGGAACACTGAGGTAGCAAACTGCTGATGATACAGAGTTGTTCAAGATAATGAAGAGGAGGGACAGATGTCATGAAGAGCAGGAAGGGATTGTGATCCAGAACAAATAACCACTAAAATGATAGATAAAACTCACTTGATAAAGTTACACAAAAAGTGGAGTGTTGTATTTTCATATACACAGTGATGGATGTTAGATTGAGTGTAACTACTTGGGATAATAGTTCCTTAGACATCAGCTTCAGTGTTCAGTAGTGATGAAAACAGCAAAAGAAACTGGTGAGAATTCCTGGAAATGAGTAAAGAAAACATGAAACATAATTATGCTTCTGTGAGAAAGCATGCACCCAGTCTTGAATACTGTCCAGTGCTGGTCCCCCAACTCAAGAAAGCACAGCAGTACTGAGAAAGACAGGTAGAGGCACAGACTCATCAGCCTGGCAGAGAGGGAAGGGGAGACAGCAGGGCTCTCCAAGTCTTTGATGTGGCATGGAATGCTGGACAGCAGTCTTATTATTCAGTCTCATCGTATATTGAAACTAGAGGGTACTAGCAGGGGGTGAGCTCAGCACGAAGAAAAGGTAATGGTTTTTCTTTCATGTAGTCTGGAATTAAGCTTTGGCCAGGAAGGTAGTGGATGGTAAAATGCTGCATAGTTTTAGAAGTGAGTGGACAAGTGCACAGAAGGCAAATTCTTCAAAAGCTGGGAGAGAGCACATTCCCCCCACAGGTGGCTGGGAGGTGCCTGGCGGTTGTTGAGAAGCATCTCTGCATGCGAGTGCATTTCTTACTACTCATCCCTAGACAACTGCTGTAGTCACTCTCAGGACCAGGATAAGGATGGACAGTCCACTCCTCTGACCTTGTCCTGTTCTTATATTCTTTAATTCTTGAATTCTCAGCATCCCTTTATGTCTCTCTGCTGTCCCTCTGTGGGGGAGTGAAAAACTAACTTTCCATCTTGTTTATCCGGTAACTTGTTGCTAAATTGCTGGAGTAAATTCTGCTGCCTATCACACCTCTTCAATAAATATACTCTAGCTTTTTGGCTCAAGCTTTCTGTTAAGAAAATCAGATAAACTTCTACCTTTGTGCTTGTAGAAACAGAGGTTTAGCTGTGGTATGTTGCCATAATAGCTGTTGATTGTATTTCTGTCCTACCCAGCTGGCTGTGGCTCACCTTGAAGGCTTGCTCATATTCTCCGATTCTGCCATTTGACAATATCTGGACTAGTTGATAAAATAAGTTACTTGAGTTGCTGCCTTCCTTTAGATGTACACATAAACAAGGATATGTGAATAGCCAGAAAAACTCAAGAACAAGCATGGTATGGAAAGTGTGCACAGGAGGGATGTACAAAATTTGATTTTGAATATGATCAAAATAAATGATCATCCTGCCCAAATGTGCAACCTGCAAGGATGATACTTGTGGTATTGTGTGTCCAAATTCTTATTACCAAAGAGAGGCTCTGTGTATTACCACTTTAGGAATGTCAGCCATAGCATGTGACAGGGCATCATCAGTTCATACAGAAAAAGCAACGTGGCTCCAGGATGGTCTGACCTGTCAGTGACTGTGGGCGTGGAGGAACCGTGATTGCGTCGACGCAAATTGTGCTCTTCTAAGACCAAAACAGTCAGATGAGAAAAGTGCCTTATCTTGTTACCACGTACATGGACAGAAGCACTTCAGCTGTCGTAGTCAGATGAGCGTATGATGTAACTTCTTCGGAGCCACAGTAATATAAATTCAGACAACTAGTAAATCCATTACCTACCTTTATGACCTGAAGGGTGATGGATCTTGAAATGTTTTTGGGTCCAGTAAGAGTAGTGCATTCTCTACTGCATGCATAATGAAGCAAACTCCAGCTGTGTTTAACTCTGGGAAGTAGGGTGTTAGTTTAAAGGAAAGTATACATTTTCTTCCTGTCTGTCATTTTTCCTGGACTGTGTGTTTTCAGTTTAGAACTATATGAGAACTCAAAAAGGGCAACCTGATATTGTACTGAGAAACTAAGAGGTACCAGGTTTCTTTATTGAAGTTACAAAGTCTAGAAACCAAAAAAAGAGTAAAAGCATCACCCTTCATGCTGAGTAACAGAATTAAATTCCTTTCCTTCTGACTTGAAGGAACTGTGCTGCCTCAGGAATGTAAAACTAACACTGACATGAATAACCTATATTGTATATCAGCCATAATGGATTTCTGTAAACCTTACTCAAATGTAAATGAGTTTCATCTTTTTCTGTATAAAAAATACTATACTGGTTGGTCAGTCACAACCAAGACTGGTATCTCAGAGCCATTTGCTTGTTTCGCCATTAAGTTTAAGGCTGATTGGATTATGAGATTGTGATTAACTTTAGAGTGGTGATACTTTCTCTCTTGACACAAATTAACTCTAAGCTTGCTTCTTCCTGCTAAGCCTGCACAGATTTCCTCTGAAACTGTTCACGTATTGAAAACCTTTTCATTTACAGATTAATTGCAACCGTACTTTGGTCCCCACTTTTAATGAGTTCAAATAATTTAGATATTCAGAGCTGATCAGGCTAGGGGTCACATATGAATGACAGCTGCACGTCTGGCAACCAAAGAAGCTTTGATGTCAGTCCAATAGGGAATCTGCGTGAAAACTCAGATACTTGGAGGTATTCAAAGAGTAAGTGAAACTCCATTGCCTTCCTGCTTTTATTGTCTGTGAGTACTAATATATCTATGAGAGTTTTGCTGGTGGAAAATGGGGAGTTGGGTGAAAAGGCTGAATGACCAACTGCGTGCCCTCAGAAATGTATTGCTATGGAGCTGGCAGAGAATATCTGCAATGTAAGGGCTCGCCATGTGCATGCAGAAAGGAAGAGAGACTTGCTGGTCCCCATCCTGTATTTGACAGAGCCAAGGAGGAGGATTTAACCTCTACTGCCTCAACTGGGATAAGTCCCAGCCAAATGTGTCTGAAGCTTAATACTGGCATCTTGACATCTTTGTTGGAGGCCTCATAGAAGCTATGCCTATTAAAACACATTGGAAGAATAAACATACCTTCAAAGATTATGCTCTAGGATTACCTAGCTTTAGTGCATTTTTTTGTCTTCTTACAATGCAACTCTGTTTCAAATCGTGATAAAACCCTGGATATGTGGGAGTAGGACTGTCTAGGTATTTGAATTCCCCACCCTTCACCCCCATTTATTTGGTGGTATATTGTACTGTTTCATATTGTGTTAGTCTTTGTGTTTTATGGATAAAGTTGACATATACAGTTTAGTAAAAGCTTTAGCACTCTGCTAAAGAACTTTAATGTAGGTTGTCTAAGGATATGTTCTGAAGATCTTGTTGCTTCCTTCACTAAGAACAGAGTTTATTTTCATTGCTTTTTTCTAATCTTACTTTGCAAGGTGGGAACCATTTTATGTCTTGATAACAACTTCAGGAAGCATCCAAACACATGCATATGTGTGCTTTTGTGGTGTGCTTTCATGTAGCTGCATTTTGGGTTTTGGCAGTATGTTTCCTGCATCATTTTCAAGGTCACTGTTGGGTTCTCAGTGGTTCTGCTGTCTCAGGATTATTATTTCCATTTAGTGGTTATTTTCCTCTTAATGAATCTTCTTTCTTTGTGTAGAACACCTAGAATATTCCTGTACTGCTCTTTCTTCTACAGGTAAACAAGCAACACAAAATCATGTTGTACACCACAGATCAGAGTGTGATGCTGTCCCAGATGTGCTGCGCTCTTTGGGCAGCAGTATTCCTTACTATTCCAGGCTTTGCACATCCCGTAGAAGAACAGCGTATTATGTGTTTTCTACACTTACCAAAGAATAAACAAAATGATTCTTCCAGGTGATACGAAGAAGTAGTGATGAGGAAAAGTTGCTGTGCTTGGTACGTCAGCGTGCAGGACACCACTGTCAAACTGCTGTCATCGTGATTCTCATACTGGCCTGGGAAGGGATCCCTCATCTCCTGGCTGATACGCTGTACAAAGAACTGACACAGAGTCTCAGAAAATATGGCTGTCCCACCAGCCGTAGATGTGCATTAAATGAAGAGTAAGTTACTTTAATAGTAAATGATGGTTGTGTTGCCTGTTGTATGTTCTGCAATAAATAACTTGAGAACTCAGTAGTTTGACTAATAAAATACATATGCAAAATCTCATTTAAAATTTCAAACCACTAGGTGTCATTTCAGTATAGAACTTAGTTCCTGGCTTTTCCTAGAGACCAGGCTCAAAGTGATAGTTGTACACGCTACAGCCAGGGAAAGGGGTTGGCAATGAACTCTCCTGGATTTGTGCACACTGCCCAAAGACAGGCAGTGTGCCCTTTGCACATCCATGCAAAAGAGCTGCTAAAAGGGTGATATGTGACTTTTGAAACACTCAAAAATAGGATCTTCCCCTCTATGCCTCTGAGAGGAATTTGGTTTGATTGTCTAGATAATATACTGCAAATGAGGCTCTGTAGCAGTGCTGCCTTTGTGCTGATTTTTGTGTAACCCACATTTAAGAGACTCTAATAGCTGTACAATGACCTGAATCTAATGCTTGTGTTCTTGAAGGGTCAGGCTGAGTAGAGTTGTTACACTTTGAAATTTGGAGCTAATGGTATTGCTGCACGTAACCAAATAATTACTGGATTTGGGGGTAACCTTGAGTTGCAGAGGTATTTTCTTGGATAAAAATTTTATCCAACTCAACAAGTCAAAATCGAAGTAGCATGGGTATATTTATATAGCTATAATTGAAGGTTATGTATTTATTTCCCAGAACTGCAGCTTTGGGGAGTTGAGACTATCTTTATGGGGAAAAAAGTAATTTCTCTACACATGGATAGTTCCTTAACAGAAAATATCTGGTTAAACAATACATTTTATAAATTCGTGTGTGGTTATGCTCTGTATTAGAAAAGAAATATCAAATAGCATTGCCAAGAAAAAAAACCAAAAAGAGCTGTGTTGTCAGCTGACTTGATGTGTCTTTATTTCCTTTCATAGTCGTACTTGTGCATGTCAAGGACTTGATCCAGAAACTTGTGGAGCATCATTCTCATTTGGCTGTTCATGGAGCATGTATTTCAATGGCTGTAAGTTTGCCAGAAGCAAAAACCCGAGGAAATTTAGGCTTCTCACTGATGACCCTAAGCAAGTAAGATTTATTTCGTTTCTTTTATTGTTTGTTTTTTTCCCTCCAAATACTTTGCCCGCTGATTTTCGGAACTGGAAATGGACTCTACAGATGTCCACCCCTTCCCTCTCACACATGTATGCATAGCTTATAACACAAGCACCAAACTAAATGTTTTATGACTACAGTATTTATAATGTTTTCTGCTGTAGAAAATCTCAGTGTCCTTTACTATGTATTTAAATACCCTAAAATTGTCCTTAAATGCTTTTCTGTATGCATATTTAGCTCCACTGTGTAACTCTTTATGAAATGTAAATTCTTTGAAAGTATAAAATACACCTGAAGGTATTTTCTAAGGAGCAAGCCTGCACCTCAGAGATTCACTCCTTTTGCCTGGTCATAGAAAAGTTTGTTGTTGTGCTGCTTTCACACTGCTGTCTGACCAGCTAACACCTGGTCTTCTGTATGCCACCTAGAATAAACTGGGTTTTCTATGTTTTTTAACTTCTCTTGAAGGAATAAATACACATAAAAATACAATGCAGTGAAATGATACTGTAATTGCTGCTTATGAGTGTTAGTGATGACATAAAGCTGAGATAGCACAGAAAATATGGTGATGGATTATGTGAAGGAATGAACCTCTAAAAAACTCCAACCAAATATGCTTTTTACATTGGAAATACTTTAATGAAGGAAGAATAAAAGTGTTGTAAACTGATAACTGCTGCCTGATGAACAGTGTAACTCAGGAGTGCTTTTTGTTCTGGCTGTAGATGTCTCTAACCTCACTTCCCTGTGGAACTCGTAGGTAAAAGTATCATGTCTTTACTAGTACATCTGGCATACTTTGAGACATACATTATCAGGTAGTCATATCGCCTAGTTCTCCATTTGGGTTACCCTACCGATAATCTTCCTTGGCTCCTGAGCTCCACTGCTGCCAGCTACAGAAAAGTTCTGGCTGGCTGAAGTCCAGAGAGTAGCAGAGGTATTCTTGCATTTTTTTCAAAGTGTAGTGTTCACGTACGTGTGTACACACAATGTGAAACATTTATTGTTCCTTGGAAGATAGAGATGTCAGTTGATTCACTGGAGGTAAATATTCCTCCCAAGTCCTAATTTTCTCCTGAAAGAGTCAACAGAGCATCTTTTATGCATATGTGCATAAATGCAGAACCCTCAATCTCCTCTTGAGTTGTGCTGTCCCCTCGCATTGTGGGTGTTCACAAACTTCATTAGGACATAAGGCAGGGGATTTCTGCCTAAGCAGAACGGAGCACATGAAGCCCTCCTGCTCTTCTCACTGAATACGTGACTAAGGCAGTACAAGCTGGAAATAGCCCTGCTTGGCTCGAGAGGGAATTTGTTTTATAAATTTTCATTTTTTAGAAAAATAAGTTTATTGGGTATTCTTTCACTTTTAGGAATCCCGTTCCTTCTCCTTTGTCCTTTTCCATTCTCTGCAATCCTGTGTTTTTAGGTTCTCTTCCTGTGTGATGCTATGCGTGGCACACTCTGTGCACATGTTTTCTCTGTAGGCTTTTAATAACATTAGCTGGGGCACCAACAAAGGTGGCAACCTCCATATGTACTGTCTAGTGAAATGTTAGGCTGTGCCAGATCTCTTAATAGACAGCTCAAACAGATCTGGCTTTGGTCAGAATATGCTCTGTGAGACTGCATGCTCTGTTGGTGGCATCACTTTCCCTGAGTATGTGAAATGGCCACCCTGAGCTCCATTTGGACACTCAACAGGTAACTTGCAGACTTTTGGAGGAAAAAACCTTCTACCACAGTGTAAAACCAGTTGCCTACAAGAGAAGGTTACTTAATCAGGACATTTTGCAGATGGGATCTAAAAGCGCATTCCCTTTTTTTCTCTTTTCCATGGAAGTTGTTTTAAAACTACTTTGGATTCTGCAGCGGGGATGAGGGTTGCACAGCACACAGCACACAAGTGTGTTTGCCTGTGAGGGAAGCATGCGCGCCCTTAGGCTACCACTCTGCAGAGGCCTCCAGCTCTAGGCGACAGTGGTGCTTGGGTAGTGGCAGTGTCCATGCAGGTTGTCACTGCATCTCAAAGAAGTTATGTTACTGGTAAATAATTTTTCTCTTCATTTCATTTTGTCATTAATTTTCCTAGCAGATACTTTTAGCTAAATATTGCATATTGATGATTTTGCAGATGACATAAAGCTAGGAAGTATAGAAAATTAAGAAGATAGTTCGAAGTCCAGAAAGATTTGGATCATTTGAGACTGGATGGAGTGAGATGAGGTTAAGGGTATAATATACCTAGGTAAGAATAGTTCATAGGATAGATAATTAAGGATGTGTTACCTCCAGTGCAGTTCAGAAAAACTTGTAGCAATCAACAGTTGATAAGCTGGCTACAGTACAAGTTAAAAAATACAGTGTCATTTTGTAATGTTACTGTCATGTCTTTCAATGTGATGTTTCCTTATGTTTATATACAGTGGTGTTTACAGTATGTGGTGATAAGTGTTTTGGAAACAAAATAAAATAAGGAGTTATTTTTGCCACTATGCGGTATGCAAAACTGAAGCTGTGGTTGTCTCAAAGTCCAGCCCTTGGAGGAGAACAAAGTAGGGAGTATGTCACCACTGTCTTATTTCCCAGTTGGTTGGTCATTCTCCTGGAAAAGCAAAAGTTTAGGAAAAGCATTTAGGGATTGTTTCTATAAATAAGACCTTAAATGTTACACTGTCATAGAAGCTCACCTGACTAGTTCCATGTTGATATGGCTTACCCGAAGGTAAGGAACGTTACTTCCAAATCTAGTAGATATTTCCATAAAGTCCTGAAGTCCTGAGTTTTGCACCTCCAAAGAATAGTTAACAAATGTTCCTGATCAGAGTTCTGTTGCAATGTTAGAAAATGTACCTCTTCCCCCAAGAGCTGAAATTAATGCTAAATGATATTGGGAGTTACTCATATGCTTTAAAGAAAAAGGCAGTGGAAACCTAGGCTTCTTCTAGCAAAGCTGTATCAACGTAAGTCAAGGCCACAGAAGCAGAACACTAAGAGAAGACCTGGGACTCCACTCAGCATGTAGTGTAATTTTTCTCCACTAGATGTTACCTCTCCATTTTGTGTGGAACATACCTCATTCCTTGTATTGGAATGAGGAAGTCTATGTATTGGAAGGGGGAAAGGATGGAGAGATTAGTTCCTTATCTGTTGGGTTTCTTTGCCCTATCAGGTATCCTCCATTGTTATTTGATTGGCTTATATTTAACAATTTTGGTATTTCAATCATGCAAAAGTAGACTTATTTATGGTTAATGACAAACGGCAACAGAACAGAAGATTAATAAAATATTAGACACAGGCTGATTTGTCAGGCAGCTCTGACCTGGATTAGGTTCTTTTAAAGCAAATTACAGCACTCTGAATGTTGCCTTTCTCTGCAGGAGGAACTTCTTGAAAATAATTTGCAAACCTTAGCTACTGATGTGGCTCCAGTTTATAAAAAGCTTGCTCCTGAAGCCTTCCAGAACCAGGTAGGTCTATGACATTCAGCTAGTCTAGCTGTAGCTCTGAACAGGCAGCATGGTTTAAAAACAAGATGAAAGCCTACAGTGTGTTCATGGGTAGAAGCTGCAGCTGTGGTGAATCCCGCTGCTTGCTTACAGTGGTTGCCTTGTTTGGCTCGTTTTAAAATACTGCACCTTTTTTATTTCATCTGCTGGTTAAGTTATGCTCTGAGCTGTGCACACATAAAAGGCTTATGATAATACTGTAAGTAAAATGTTTTTACCATTTAAAGACATTTTGACTCTGGCTGAGCTCATTATCTCTTTGACATCCACTCATAAGTGTTGCATGTTTCATGGGAAAATATGTGCTTTCCAGTTGTTCTTACTGGCTGCATTTATTCAGTCACAAGTGCAGTTGTAGCTCATGAAGTTTCAAGTTGCTCATTTTCAGTCCCAAGTACCTGTAGTTTATTTTACTTTTAGGTGGAAAATGAACACATGGGCCCAGATTGTCGGCTTGGATCCAAGGACGGTAGGCCTTTCTCTGGGGTAACAGCTTGCATAGATTTCTGTGCCCATGCCCACAAGGACACACATAACATGCACAATGGAAGTACTGTGGTATGTACACAGGTTTTTCTCATTCATACTGTTTACTGTTGTGATTACTGTGTGTTTTAAAATGCTGCTTAATTGGGTGGGTACATTTGCATGAAGTTTTTTAAGGTATTATGAAGTTAACTGCATGTTGCCATTTATAAATTCCCATGTTATTTGCATACATTTATTACTGGGCTACAGGGGACATAAATTCATCTTATTATAGAGCAGATCGGGAAGGGTTTGGGAGTGATGCCTCCTACAAAACACCTTAATTATTGTAAGACACCCAGGACTGGCCATAGGACAGATGACCTATTCACAGTAGCGGTTTGAGGCAAATAATAATCTAACCAAGGAGTTGTACAGACCTCTGTAGAGGAAGAGCTCAAACAAACTGAGTTGTTATTAGTTTACATCCCCCAGGGTCAATTCTCATCAAATTCACTTTTTCTTGCACTGTTACGAGGCTTCATATTAGTATAGTTGCTAGTCAGAAAGTCATGGTGGAGTCAGGTCACTTTTGTGATCTTAAAATCTCAGCATGAAAGGAAAACCACAGATGTGGGGGTTTTGGTGTGACTGGTGTACCAAATACCTTGCTGGATTGCTAGTGAGAAAATCAGTTGGTAATTGGTTAGAAATTGAGACCATGGTCTTGAAGACAGACAAGCTCAAAAGACAAAAGGTAAAATAAACCTGGCAATCTGGTTCTTTTAGTAGTTAGAACATTGCAGTGCTCTAAATAGCTACGATGACTTCTTGTGCATCAGTGGAGGTGACACTCAAGAATAATATCTCTATCAAAGGATGCACATCTGGAAAAAATAAATTAATGGCAAAAACCCCCAAGTGATGCATAATACAACTCCTCACCACCCACTGACTGATACGATCAGCCCCTTCTAGGTAACTCCCCGCAGTTTATATACTGGGCGTGATGTGCTGTGGTATGGAATACCCCTTTGGCTGGTTCAGGTCAGCTGTCCTGGCTATAGCTGCTGGTTTCTTGTGCCCCTCCTCACTGGCAGAGCATGAGACCGAAAAGTCCTTGACCAGGGTAAGTGCTACTGAGCAACAACTAAAACATCGGTGTGTTATCACCATTGTTCTCAGGCTAAAGCCAAAACAAAACACTGTACCACCTACTAGGAAGAAAATTAACTCTATTCCAGCCAAAACGAGGACAGTATGGTAGCAGGTCTCAGAATTCACGATGATGATCAAAATTAGGGTTGTCCATTTTGGCTTATAACCAAATCTGGTGTTAATGTCTGAAAACTAGTGGTAGGAACACAAACAGAAATGCATTCCAGCATCTGTCTGGTTACCTCTGTATTCCCATCTATTCCAGAAGCTGCTTTGGCTACCTGCTTAGTTTAAAATACATTATGACTTCTTATAAATCACTGATAATAATGATGATTTACACAACTATGACATACTTTGTTAAATGTTCTATATTCAAGTAATACATCTAATTGGGGTGACAGCTTTCATATAGGTGACTGCTTTCTGATAATGGGATAATTAACAGAATGAGAATGATTTGCACTGCCTTACAAACCTCAAACATCCAAAACTTCATTTACTATTCTCCTCTTGTATTTTGATTTTTTTTTAAATGGTAGTCACACTGTACAATTTAAAGTTTGTACAGAATGTATTTGTCATCCTGCACCTCATTAGTGCTGGTAAGTTTTTTTTCCTTTCCTCCTTATTCTGACACAGAATCTTCATTTATAAAATCTAAAGTTCCTCTGGACTAAAAGGGTAAAATACTGCATAAAGTGGCATTTGCACATGCTGCCAGCTCTATCACCGCTACTCATGGTGTAAATGACACTTTCTCATTTTCTCCCTTCAGTTGTTGGGGAATCACTTTTACCACAAATATGAAAGGAATGCTGCGCAGTGCACCACAAGGAAAGGAAAACCGGAATCTATTTAAATTATTTAAACCAGACACAAACATGAGTTCAGCAAAGCACTTACATGAGTTTAATGTTAAGCACGGAGTTTACGGTACACTTGAAAGAATACATTATCTAATGAGCTGCCAATAATAATTTCCCTGCTCTGTCTCTGCCAGAATTTCAGAAAAGCATTCTGGTAGTTTTTTGGGTATAGATGTTTTGATGTTCAGCTGCATTATTTGTATGTGACTCTGAAAATAAATGAGGCTTTCATTTTCGTTAGCAGTGGGGAAAAAAAGTCCTGAAATGTCTACTGTAGATACAAGATAGAATAGTTCATCTTAACTTGCAAAAATTGAGCATTACCATGGGAGTTTGATTCTCTGAACTTCTTCCCTGGCTAACAGAATCATGCCCTGAATTTAGCAGAGCTAAAATTAAAAATTAATATTCCCTGTTTGCTCTGCAGTAGAGTGAAAGCACTTGGCAGTTCCACAGAGGTGTAAACTGACGTATCTAGAAAAAAGAAACAAAAGTAATTTCTGTCTTTGAACTGAGTTCTTTAAGAACCTTTAAGTCAATAAATACATCCTCCATTTTTACTCAGACTCTGTTGTCATCTTTTAATGTTTTTCTAAGGGCCATTGATGTATGTTACAACTGCAGTGTCAGGGTACAGTGTTCCTTGTGGACAGAAAGCTAAAAAGCTTTACAGTTATTAATGGAGTCTGTGAAATTAAATATTTTTATTTCTTTATTGAATTAATCGCAAAGGATCACATTCATTGTACCTGTGTGAATCCAGTTAAATCACTGACATACACGGTTTTATAGTGTCCAAAACAAAATGGTCAATGAAGGCGTCACTAGTTTGGTAGCATCTATGTGGGTGTTTGTCATCCTATGGACATATTCCCTTTTTGCTGGGGTTTAGGAAGGAGAGAGTCCAGCTGCAATTATGTGTAGTCCCTGGTGCCACGCAGTGTATAGCAGGCATTGTGGGAGAACAGGAGGAAGGTAAATCTGTGCTTCAAGGGCAGCTACGATATAAAATCTATTGGCAGCAGAACTAAGTAGTGTCAATGAGCAACCCATCAACAAACTGCTCCTGATTTATTAAAATAATCCTCTGCTCTTCCAATAACTTACTGTATTTCTGTAGTTACAGCTCATCAAGTCATTGCGTGTAGGTCCAGACCTTTGCAATAAATGATGGAATGTCTCTGTGAGTGGTCAGACTACATTCTGGACCATGCCCACAGCTTGCTTTGTGAGCAACAGAAGTACTAGATCCTTAAATTGCTGGTTCAGATTATAACAAACAGGAGAAAAGATAAACCCCACAGGGCTGTAAAGGAAGGATTTTTGTTACTGTTCTTTTTATTGTGGAAATGGAGAAGCGTTAGAAGTTTAACTTTACTAACCTGTGAGCTGCTGGACAGCGGGTTGTGCGCGATACCAGTGTGACAGCATATGGTACAGAAATGCTGTCTAGTGACACTTCCTCTGTGTGTATATAGTGGTCAAAAGGCAGAGATGTTGGGGGTTCCCTTCTCTGACTCTCAGTCTTATGCACGCTTACTCAGGGTGTAACAGGCCAATAAAATGACACCATGTCTCAGCTGTAAAGAAAAGTGACTTTGTTCACATCTGTAATGGTAAGCAATGATGCAGCAGCACCGCAGAGTCCCAAATGGCACCCACTCTCCTTTCCGTCTGCAGAGGGAAGATGAGTATAGGAAACTTGATTCCATCTTTCAAACTTAGAAAGGCTGTTTGTCTGCTTTGCTGAAACTTAAATTTAAAACATCTGTTCGTACAACATAGTGGAAAAGGCTACATCATTTCTACATGTGAAGTTCAAGAGGACAAAGGCAAATCAAAGTCCCAGAATAATGCACTTGGAGCTGCGTGGCTACAAATGTTTCTCAGAAGATATGTGGAGGCAGTTCCATTGAGTTCATGGGTTTAAAAGAAATTAAGTTTTACAAATATGCAAATTTTACCATGACCTCACTAAGCCCAGAATAGGTAATGGTTTTGATCACCAAGCACACTGGAAACCTGAACAAACCACTTGGCCAACATCTCCTTTGGATTTTCAGCATCCTGGATGATTTAGCTGCACATTCTGGAAAAAGTATTTAGAGTAGCAGGACATGCAGCTTCACAGTATAAATAGGCTTCAGCAGCATCAATGATTCTCATGTTCGGGTTTAATGTTGGTCAGTTCACAGCACAGCATCAGAACTGATGGAAAATGTTGCTTTTAACTTCTCAGCAATAGCTTCTCTTTAAGTTTCTTAATGGAATATTTTGCACAATTTGAATATTAGAGGGACTTTTGAAATGGGTGTTTCTCATTTGGTGGATTACTCCAGCTGTAAATTGCTAGCTTTTCACAGGACCTTAATTTATAGATGGTTTCCCCGTAACATTAACTTTTCAGTTATCCACTTGCCATTGTGTCCTTCCTTTTATATTAAATTATATTATAGGGAACACCAACCTTGAAGTTTAATGTAAGTAAAACTTTGTGCTGTGGTATTTAGGCCGTAGGTGTGCTGGTCTTCAGGGTTTTAACATAATTTTTAATAGACATGAATTTCTTAATTTTATCTATTCTCAGTATTTAATATGTTGTGAGTTGACCGTACTTTCAACATAGTTCTGCCAATATACTGCAGCCTTCATCATCTTTAGTTCCTCAGAACAGTTCTTTGACGTTCTTGTTCTAAAGAGGGTGTTGGCTTTGTGATAATGACAAATACCCATTTATGCTGAAAATAGGTTTTCCTTCAACCTATACTAGCTTTGGGTTTTGTCTCTGCTTGTATGCTCCCCCTGGACCAAGCATGGTGACTGCTGCATAATTCTAAGTCAGTGAAAGACTAACAATACATTTTTAAGAGTGTATCTTCTTATGGAAAAGAACTCTAATAAATGTACAAAATCAGTTTTCCATGAAAATGTCTGGTGAAATGCATGAAAATTGAGAACTATAAATTGGATGAGAGTCTTGATTTTCAAAATGAGCAAGATGGTGGATTGAATCTTCAAGATTGGGACAATTTCCAGACTAGTGGGTCCAGACAC
Organism: Strigops habroptila; assembly: GCF_004027225.2. Lineage (NCBI taxonomy): Eukaryota > Metazoa > Chordata > Aves > Psittaciformes > Psittacidae > Strigops > Strigops habroptila. Next base: position 36,869,658 of record NC_044281.2, read on the forward strand.
AGGTTGGATGGAATATTTTAAAAGGCAAGTGAGAATCACCCAGTTTCTGATGAGAACAAGTGGCAGCTAGGCCCCTCCATGCTTATTTTATTACCTCTTTTGTTTTCAATTTAGAAGGCGAGGATGTGCTAGGCTTTCTAAGAACATGAGTCATATGTAATTGTGCTCTATGTCCTACCCTCTTTTATCCTTCCTGAATAACTTGGAATCTGCTGACAAATTTCAACCAGATTTCACTGAACTTGGCAGAAGTTGAATTGTCTTTGGGGATTTTAAGCTCTTGTTCCAAGTTGTGAAATTTTACTTGTGTGGGGGAGACGGATCCAGGTTAGCTCCTCTGCTGAGGAGGCTGCAGCAAGGCCCTCACAGCCATGGCCCCAGGTTAATCCTCATATACCTGCTGGCCCAGCAGCCGGGAGGTACCGAGCTTCAGCCAGGCCCTGCTTCCACTGCCTGGTGCCCAGCAGAGGTGGTAGCAGGGCATGAAAGGGAGCAGGGATAACGGTGCTGGGGTTGGGCGCGTGGGAGCGTGGGGACGAGATGTCCGTAGGAAACCAGGCATCATTCGCTGCTCATGGAACAACTTGTTGTTTTTTCTAAATCTTCCTCGTAGTCCAAAGGCTGCCCCGTCGAGGTAAGTGCGCATGGAGCAAGCACATCAGTAAACGCTACTCATCAGCTTCTAACTGCCCTTCTCTCGATCCTTTCAAAATGCCACCTGAAAAGCTCTTCTCCTTTGTCTCTGCCTCTCAAATGTTCTCCTTTTGCTGCTCTGCAACTGTCAAGCTTTGCATATAGCTATTTATAAAGCCCTAACCACCACCTTATTGATTTAGGATTTTTAGTTTGTGACTCTGTAATTTTATTATTCTGGAAATAATTGTGTGATGTCTTTATGTGTAAAGCTGTGCTATAAAATAAAAAATGTTTGTTTCTCCTCTCCCCTTTCCCCCCATTTTTATTATTATTCCCCCCTGGAATCTTAGGCATGGTGACAAGATTCTGGGAAATTGGATTAACCATTTATGATCAGCATCACATTCAGCCTACACACTAATGGAATGATAACATTTCCAATTAGGGAGTATCATCTCATCTTTGGATGGTGCTCATATTCCTGTGTGTAGTTAGTAACTCCCTGTGAAATAGAAGCTTAACCAAGCCATGATATCAAATGCATGGCTTTCTAGCGATGTAGTACATTGTTGTACAAACCAGTATTCTCTCATGAATGTAATCAATAAAACTACAAATGGCAGGGCTGTTTGTACGCTTGCTCATATATGTTAAACTGTCGCCATCCCTTGGAAAGTACAGAAAGAAACCAGGAAGCACATAGCTGGTTTTAGCGCTTCCTGTAAGATGAAGTTAGTAATAATAACAGCCAGAACTCTAGAAGTGCTGAAAATTTTAAGTACTCCAGATGTTCAGGAGTGATTCAGAAAAATTATAATATGAAAACTGTTGCAATAAGTTTGAATATTTATCCACATTTCTGATGTGCCCTTATCAAACTGGATCTAACCAACATTCTCCTTTCGGCTTCAGGATCTCACAACACATAATGTAATAAGAAAAAGTAGATCAGTGGCCTAAGAGAAACCAAACATCGCGTGGTCTTGTGACTTCATTACAGCAGGCAGCCAGAATTGGGGAGGGGTGTTAGGGTAAGAAAATGTGTGTAAAAATGGGAGGAGTGAGAGTTGAGATTTGCTAACAGTACAGAGCAGGGCAAGTAACTGTTGTGGGTTTGGGGTTTTTGGGTTTTGATTTTTTTTTTTTGCCAGCCAAAACAAAACCAGTTCTTTGTCATAGAAACTTCTTGTTCAATCCAAAACTATTTTATTTTTTCCATTTTTTAGTCCTTAAAAATGAGTCTAAACATCAAATCTGTATTTGAAAAAAAAAAAAAAAGAATGCTTAGGAATTTACAGCCTGTTGACAGCTCAGGTTATTTACCAAGGTTGGCACGTGGCTGTGGACAGTGTAAGTTGAGCCAGAGTTTCATTTTTCCTGTCCAAGACATGTGCCTTGATCTTATTCTTCAAGTACCAATAATTTTTCTGCATCGTCATAAGTCAAGCAAGATATCTGTCAGATGTTTACATCTGAAAGACCCATAGCATCGAGGCCACAAAGTACAAGAAACCAATGAAGTCTAGGCTGACTGCTTAAGCATTGAAGTAACTTTTGTATTTTATGTATGTGGCTGTATTTGTAAATGTTCCTGTTCTTGCCAGGTTTGTACATTAACAAAGGAAGATAACCGGAGAGTGGGGGTGATTCCAAGTGATGAACAGCTCCATGTTTTACCTCTTTACAAAATTTCACAAACAGACGAATTTGGAACCGAAGAGGGACTGGAAGCCAAGATAAAAGCCGGAGCCATACAGGTGCTCACAGCTTTTCCCAGAGAAGTACGAATGTTAGCTGAGCCACTCAGAGCTACAAAGAAAAAGAAACCAGACACAAGGAGGACCCTGACTGAAAAGCAGCCATTAATAGATAAAAAATACTCAACACCAGTAAAGCTGAAAACTGAAGCCCCAGAAAATCTTGGCAACCCTTTGCATGGTTTAGGTGAGTCGTGCCTGTTAAATTCTGCCAAGTCCCTTCTGATACTATGTTGCCTCTTACCCATCTGAAGGGAAAGAAAAGCTCCTTAATACTCAGGTTTATAAACTACTTGTATATTCTGCATTTTAAGGGCTAGTGAACATAGATTTAAGGGGAGGAGCAATAGTTAAATGTATTTAGAAGAATGCGGGGGGGAGGGGTGTTAAACAAACTAAACAAAACCCATTTGTCACATCCATTTGTAATTCACACCCAGTACCCTGCTTATCTCAGGAGAGGAGTCAGGGCAAACAGTAAACTTTGCATATAGCAAGATGGAGCAAGAAGAAGAAGAGCAGTTTATGGACACATCTAGGAAATTAGACAGACATTCAGTTAATCTGCATGCAAGTTTGGGAGACACAGTCCATACTTTGAAACAAAAATAAAAGGACTCCTCAGGCTGAGGACAACATCCAGCAGTAACTCCAAAGCAATGATTAATAACTTCCATTGTGCTTGGAGTGGACTGGAAGTCCTGGAAGCATTAGAGGGCTCTGGTTTGGAAAGGAATTATGAAATTGTTTGATCTCACTGGAATGGTGTTTTGAAACTCTGAAATAAGAGTTAGGAACCACTTACCCGTACATAACATTGTAGTTACTGACAGGCCTGGCTTTGATATCTGAAAACCATGCCTTTAACAAATGGCACAATATCCAGAGTTTTGCCATAGGCTCTTGGATCACAGAACTTAATTCCTTGAACATGCAAAAATAACAACTGTGTAAACTTAAATAATTTGTTTGAAGTATTTTCTTAATTTAAAAGGGCTGCTGATAAAAAATTATGAGTGAGGAATAAATATTTCTTTGAGAGAAAGTTGTTCATAGATGGAAAAATAAGAATGTGAAGAGAAACATTTCATTTCTATTATAAAAGTGCCGGTATTGTCATGGAAGTTTTAATAGTGAAATCCCTCCAAATAGATGTCAGCACTGTAATCCCCAGGTCTACCAATGGCACATGTTGCTGTGGTTGGCCATGGGAAGAGTTTCAAAGAGGCTTCACTAACTGGGCAGCAGTGGCAGTGGAAGTTCAAGTCTGCAAAGGGCAAGGTGGTGTGCTCTGCATGAGATATGTAACTTGAAGCACTTATGCACATTGGTTTATGTGTTTAGTCATACAGGATGATGGCTGGGTGAAGACCTCAGCACACCACTGCTGCCCAACCCCCTAAGCCACAGTAAAACGCCAATGTCGGTAAATTCTGGATTTAGAATCCTACAGCATTGTACTTGGACATACGGGTTTGTTGTGCTTAGAGGGGAGCAGTCATTGATTGGTTCTTTCCATTCCACAGGTATCATTTTAGTCCTGAGAATGGAAAATTTTAGTATCGCTGACATCGTTAGGCTTAATATGGAAACAAAATCAAAGGACCTGTGAGACAGAGGAGTTGAAACTAGACTTATCCAGTAGTCACTCCTAATGGTAAACTAGAGGCCTTTCTTTTGAAAGGGACCTGACCACCATTTCAGAGCCATTGCAGTATCCCCCAGTAGGAAAGCCTGGAAAGTGCGAGAGGCTCCTCTAACCTGCATGTCTTCACCACATGGAGAACTGGAAATTAAAAAGGGATAAAAGAGGACTCTCTTGTCCTCTTTACTGTCTTTAACCAGAAACACAGAGCAGTGAGGAGGACCTTCTGAGTGCTGAAGGCAGATTAAGTCTTGGTAGGGCATGCTTATGTGAAGACTTGGTTTGAATCTCAACTGTGCCAAGTCCTTTATGGAAATGCTGTGTATTAAATAGGGTGTGCTCGTCAGGCATCTTTTGCCAGCAGCAAATAGCACAACTGTTAATTTTTACCTTTGTGCTAATGCTGAGAGCCTTTGAAATCCTTTGAAATTATTGTAAAGTACGTATTAAAGATAGAGGCCTTACATCCTTCCTTGTATAGTTTCATCATTTAACCACATTATTTTGGAGAAATAAACTTTACAGACAGAAAAGTTATTTTTGTTTCCATAAATACTAGCGATTTTTCTTGGCCTGTTCTGGAGAGATGAACCACCAACTTAGGGACACTTTCTTAGCTGGCTGCAGCAGAGCAATGGCCACTTCAGGCAACAGTTCTTAGTGGACATGCACCAGCCTCTGTTTGAACAGGAGGTATTCCCAGGAAACAATGCCACCTTATCTGAACCATTACTCATTACTGATTTCCTTCTACCCATATATTTGAATTAGTTTCTCTTAATCTCTGCTACTTTGCCTCAGACAGTAAGGAGCTTCTGGCAAGAGATGTGGAATTTGCTGGAGCCATGGCCATTCTGAAAGTGCTGTGGGTTGTTAAAACTTACTTCCAGAGAACGTAGGTCTCTCTGCAGAGATGATAGAAACTGCACTTCTCAGATGCTGTGTTTCTAATCTTTCGGAGGAAGGCACTGGCCTTGGGGGATTCTTAATTAAATTAAATGCTTTGATTTCATAGAAGAGGTTTTTTAAAAGTTCATGTGATTTCCTTATGTCCCTCCACAATCTCAATATTTGCATACTAACTATTGTGTCCATAATTTATCCTGCTTTGCCTTTTTTGCCTTTCTATTGAAAGAATGTTTTTTTTAATCCATCACTATTTATAAATTATTAGAAGACAGAAGAAACAATAGTTCTTCTATATTCAGTAAAGCATTTAAATGTTCTGTGTATTTATGGAACAGAGAAGAAACGCTGATAGAGATGGTCTTTTATGAGAATATGTGAGAGCTCTCTGTGGGGTGCCAGTGTACCAGCAAAACACATATAAAGCCATTTCAGGTCATGATGCAAAGCCTAACAAAGTTGATGGAATTCTCCCCCCTTACTCCAGTGGACTCTGATTTGAACCTACACATGATAAGAATGAGTCATTGGAGGAGACTTCCACAAACCAGCACAACTGCAGGGTGCTGTGACCAGAAATTGATTAGGGAGCGAACTTAAATGTATGTGTCCACAAAGATCTGAAATAATTAATGTGTGGCAATTAGATGGAAGACAGCCAAATCACGTGGTGCAGCTTTGTAAGGATGGATTTACCTGGAGTGTGTTGCCAGACAGCTGCTTTTTTAAAGAAAATTTCTGAGTAGTTACTTGCTAATCACACACAAATTGGTGTAATTCAGTAAGTTTTTTGCTGCGATGGACAAGATCTATAAACACGCTTTTTCCTGTGATCACAATATGGGGTTGAGGCAGCCAAGAATTTGGACTGTTTCACAGGCTTCATTTCAGGCAGACTTAAATTTCATCAATTACGTAAAAACTTTTACACTGTGCTTCTTGCAAGCCTGGGCAGTGCTGAAGGCCAGCAGCCAGCTGCTGGGAAGCACTTGTGTAGAACCGGGCTGTGTGAATCAGGACTGGGTAGTAATTCCATTTTATCTGTTTATTTTATTCATCCCTCTGTTATTTTATATACCAACAGTCTGACTGGAAAAGGTTAAGGCGTTCATTCAGCATGGTTATGATGATGTACTTATGCTCACAGAGATATGCCTAAAAAGCTGAAAATAACCATTTTGAAAAATCTGTACCGATCGTATCTTTTGTATTAGAAATCAAGTGTAAAAAATATTATAAAAGTTCTATTTTCTTAAGCGAGAAAAGGTACTTATACTTTGGTGTGCATTTTTTTTTTAGGGAACAAAACAGATGCTTTAAAACCTGGAATAAAAACGGAGACTTCTGATCACCTCTACGCCATGAAACATACTTCAAACACTAGTAAAAATTGCTCTCTATTAAAACAGTATACAGCTTCCTCCCCTTTCAAGGTGGATAGTTTACATCCTTATTCATCTTTAGCACATAAGCCTGGCCTAACAGCAGTGACTAATATTCAACAAGATTTTTCAGTTCCCTACGGGTATTTTGAATGCAGTAGCAAGCAACCTCACGTGACACCTTATGTTAATTGTAAGAACTTTGATGTGTCGGTCAAAGATTATACTGGAATTTTGCTGAATGATAAGATGAATGGTGTGCCACCGATTCTTCCAGAGGTCACTGCTCCAGGCCCTCCAGCCCATAAAGACCCCCTGCCCACTATACTTGAACATCAGCAGCCAGACAAACAGAATTGTCAGCTTCAGTTAGACAATTCTCCTTCTTCACAGATGGTCAGCTCTTGTGATTTGCCAGTACCGCTAAGCTCTCCAGAAAACAATGCAGTCACAAACGAAGCTGACTGTTCCCATGGATGCCCAGTGGAAAAGGGCAGCTCCCATCAAGAACAGGTGTGTGATTTTAACTGTGTGGACGAAAAGCAAAGCAGTGCACTGGGACAACTGGCTGATGCTGAGGAAAAAGCTGAGGAAATGTGGTCAGACAGCGAGCACAATTTTTTGGATGATGACATTGGTGGGGTTGCTGTGGCACCTTCTCATGGTTCTATCTTAATTGAATGTGCAAGACGTGAGCTCCATGCTACAACACCTATTAAAAAACCCAACCGCAATCATCCCACAAGAATTTCGTTAGTTTTCTACCAACACAAAAATTTAAACGAGCCAAAACATGGTTTAGCCATGTGGGAAGCAAAGATGGCTGAGAGGGCAAAAGAAAAAGAAAAAGAAGCGGAAAGATCAGGAACGGAGAATACCGAGCTAAATTCTAGCAGCAGGAAAACAAAGCAAACAAGTGAAAACAGAGATCTTTTTTATGAAGACAATGAGTTCAACCAAATTCCATCACGCAGAGCATTAACAGTAACTAAGGATAAAGTAATAACAGTATCTTCATATGCCCTTACACGAGTTGCAGGGCCTTACAACCATTGGGCATAGGTTTTAGTCTCAAATGCCCCCTCTTGGTGCAGTGTTACACGGTGTTTCTTTAAGGTGCTGTTAAAGAACAAGTCTTGTGCCGTTTACTATTTGCTCATCTCAACCATTTTAAGGCTGAGGTAAAAAAAAAAAAAAAGGAGGGTATTTCTTCTTAAACTGTGACTAACATTTGGTGGTGCTCAAGCACATTTTAAGCAAAAAAACAAAAAAAAAGTTGTATAGTTTTAATACACTCTAAAAAAGATTTTGTTTAGGTTGTTAACCTTGATTGAATCGTTCAGTTTATTACCTTTAGGAATTTATATTTTGGTGCTTTAAATCAAGTCTGTTTACTACAAAAATCATTTATAGAGATTTTAACAGGTTCACATTTTATGGTGTTAAATCAAGTTATACAGTAATAGCTCTACACAGCTCTTGGTGCTTAACCACATCAAACAGTTAAACATAAATAAGCTGAATTATTACTTCATGGTGCCATTGCTTTAACAACTTCCAACCATTGCTTTATAGTCCAAATTACAGATAAATCTTTTAGAAAACCAATGAATTTTTTTCTCTAGATTTGTCATTATGTATGAAATGAAGTTATTGGTAATGATGGCTGGAAGTTGTTTTTAAGCTGTAAATATATATTTTAAAAGCACTTTCTATTTTTAAAATTAACTTGAAATAGTATAGTATAAGGATCATATTGTCTAAGGTTTGTGCATACTCTACAGAAGAAATAATTTTATTCTTGCTGTGTAGAGTTCCATATTGTTACAGCTGCAGTATGTATGCTAATAGCATATGTGATTTTTAGACTTGCCCTTTTTCATGGAAGATTTTATGTTGCATATAAACAGTTATAAAATACAGAACCATTCTTTTCAAGAGAGTGTACAAAAATGAAATTAGGAAACGTCTTGTCAATACGTGTGTTGCTGTTGGGAGCTATGAACATTATTTGGGTTTTTAAAGGCAGCATCTGTTATGATTTCTTTGAGCAATAAGTGCATAAGTCTCATTCGTTTGGAGCATTATAAGTTAACACTACAACCAAATGTTCCTAATGCCTCAGGGGTAGGATTGTTTTGGGATAAAAAGAAATACCCCCTAGAGTTGCCTTATTCTATTCTGGGAAAAAAAAAAAAAAATTTGGGGAAAATACAAAGGAAATTTTGGAAAAGTATGAAATTTATAACATTTAGCATCAAATTTTTCATTAAGAATAACCTATCTGTAATATTCACCAGCTTTCCATGTTCATTTTTTTTACAAAAATGTTTTGTAGTTTTTTTAAGTGATTTCTACATTTCACGTAGAAAGGGTTGTCTTTTTCTTTCCAAACATATGAAATTTATGTTCTCAATTTCTGCTGAAAAAGTGACATATCATGAAATGAGTATTTGCTAAACCAGAGGAAAAACAGACACTCCATTGCTTTTAAATACTGTAGCATCCCACTCTTCTTTCTGATTCTCCTCTCCTATGTATTTTTTTTTTAAGCTTATTTATTTAAACAAATTACCAAATGGCAATGTTAGCTAAGGACTGACCTCATCCTGCAACTTCTTCCATGAGAACAGCTCTGCGTAGCCATACCTGCCCCGTCAGAGCCAAGAGGACTGCTCAAGCCAGGACTCCTCTTGTGACTCAGAGCTGCAGGATCAGGCCCAGAGATGAAGCTGTACCTTAATTCTGCCTTGGAGTCCTCCCTGGCTGGGTAACCAGTAGTTGTAACAAGATCAGAGTTTTCCAGTGAGAAAATATACTAATAACATACTTGATAATATTACAACATAGTGGTGCTGTAACAGAGAAATATGAACTATCTAGATCTGCTTTATTTAAAACCTAGACAAGGTGCTTTTTCCTTGAAAGTTGAACTGTAAGCGCTATGTTTACAGTTTTGGTACGAAAAGTACATAAATTGTATTTTTAACACACAGTGCCAGTTAGGACCTTGGTGCTACAAATACTTAAATGCGGCTGTTGATGAATGAGACTATTCTTCTGTATAGATATAGACACATGTGTAGTGTTTGCAGGAGCAAGGTCTGAAGTAGCAATCACTATGTAATGACCTTGGGTTCAATTCTACAGATGCCTGTCAAAATTAACAAAAATGTTGGTGTCAGAAGGTGGACGAGTTGAACCCATTCTTTGTATCTTACCTATTTTAAGTAAAATTTGTGAAAACTGGGTATGCTGCAAATTTTAGTTCAAAGCTTAATATTACTTCAAATAGAGGATATGAAGGGATTGTAAATAATAATAAAACAAAACCAATATTATGCCATCGTTTTGTACCAGCAGTTTTATGCTTATTGACTATGTAATATACAGTACACATCAAATCATTATGGTATTTTGTGTGCCTTAGATTTCCATTTTAAAACTTGTATATTTTTGGTGAGCCGAAGATTAGTAAGAATTCCAGCTGTCCATACAGTAGTACTGTACGTTCTCTAGCTGTTCCATTTTTGTATTTGCTATCTGAAAACCCCTGTTCAACACCACAAGCGATCATTTACAGAAAAGATGAGTTTATTGGTTTCACTGGTAGTGCTGATAGCATTAGTTTCTATGTTGCAAATTGAACAAAAAAAAAGTTATTCAGTGCTCTCATGTGAATAACATTTTTTTACACAACATTAGTAAGTTACAGAGCCATCTCTTTACCTTTTAAAATGCTCAGATCATTAAAGCAGATCATTTTCACTTAAATCTTCCGCTATAAATGCCCATGCTTAACTTATGTATGATTGGAAACTTCAAGATAGAAATGTTCCAGTGAAAAACCAGCAGCTTCCCTCAAAGAAGTGAGAAACTGAAAGGTGGATCTGAAAGGATACCGCCAAACATAGCCTCTGGCAAGTCACTGCTCAAGCGACTGCACCAACAGACTTTCAGTAAATCCACGTCTACCTGTTTTGAAATGACAATTTTAACAGAGAACAGTGTATCTTAACATCCTAGTTAATGCTGTTAACTGATAGGTGCTAAAACTTGCAGTTACTGCTTTATTAAGGTTACTTACATGAGAAAAATATATCTATACAATAAAATATCATTCGCGGTGCTCTTTCCTTGACTGTCTACCACGTAACTACTTTTTCAGCATGTACCTAGCAGGCAGGTTAGCTGGCCACTTTTCTTTCCTGCTGTGGCACACAGCGGGTTGCAATTCGAGAAGCTACTATTTTCTATTGCTGTACTGCGGTATAGAAAATGCAACTATTTACTGTTTTGACAACTGTGTGCTATTTATTGTAACATTTCAGAGTATTTATCAGTCTTGTACACAAATTATATTGTTTTGAGTAAGGTTATAATTTTATAACAGCATTTGTCTCTTAAAATGTGCGAATCTGTGGGTCTAATGCTTTCTTTTTCAGACCACACAACCACTTGCAATTTGCTTTTTCTCTTTAACAAAGTCCTTCTAGGATGGCCACATCAGGAGCTGCATCTAAAATTGAGGTAACTGGCTAGGTCAGACCTGCATCTTTTACTTGGTTTCCAACAGCTGGCACTATGCTCTGGGTGAAAAAACAGAAAATGGATTCATGCACGGGCTGGTGGTGGGATGTGGTTGTCTTTTGATCCTTTTTCACAGTACAATAGCAAAAACTGTTGTGATCCAACATGGGACGCCTCTGACTTCCCAGAAGAAATGTCTCTCATCCCCTTCTCCACTGGGTCCAGTAACAGCACTCCACCTTTGCTCTGGAAGGAAAGAGTAGTGGTTTCTGCAGGAGCCGGTTCTGTTTGACTCCCCAAGTCCCTGTTGGAGTTACTGCAGTCATGCCCATTTAAATACTGAGTTTTACTCATGCAGTTTCTCTGCGCTTACTGGTTGTAACATGCTATTGTATTACAGAAAATAGAAAAAAATCTATAAATATTTTAGTCACAAGATCCAGAAAGCTTTTTAAGAACTTGGCTTTCTACCTGTAACAGTTGTATTCAGATTTTTTTTTTAAGGACTTTCTAAGCTAACTTTTACTTAAGAATAACTGCTGTTAAAAGTCCTAACCTTACCTATGACAGTGCTTCTCTATACTTAGAACAGGAAATAACTGTAGTATTGTAAGCAACATTTTATGTTAAGCATGGGTAAATGACAACTTCTGTAGTACTTAAGATTATTTGTAACATACAACTGTTTGGGTTTTTTTAAAGACATTTTTAATATCATTGCAGTATTACGCTAAATTTGGTGGGTTAAACTTGGGTCCTGTTTATGTTGCTGCAGCCCCACTGACTGCAATGTGCTCATTCATCAAGCTTTTATGCAATTTTCGTATTTAACTGGATGGATAACAGTTGACCAAAGTCTGTGCTGACTCGGACCCTTGCAATCCTACCACAATAAACAGGTTTCGCAAGGACAGGTGGAGAGAGATTTGGAGTAAATGTTGCACTTCTTGTTAAACACAGAGGTTATATTGTTTGTAGCATGAGAAGTGATTCAAGGTCTGTAGAGAGACGTACTACCTTCACCTCAAGTTTCAGGCATGCAAGCAGGTCTGTTTCAGACCTTATGCTCTTGACAGTTTTTCTGATTTTTCCCTATCTTATAGGTTGTTCAATGACAGATGTTATGGAAGCATTCCAGTAAAACTGCATCTTCATGGGTTTATATTTAAAATGTGAGGTCAGTCTTGGCCTTTCACCTTCCATGAAACTTCCTGCATGTTAAAATTGGCTCCTTTTATCAAGCAACCATCAGCTTTGTAAACCATTTGTACATATATGATTTTTCTCTTTCCCACAGAAATCCTCTGATTTCTAGGTTAGGAGAAGGAAATATCTGTGCCCTCATATATATGAAAAGCTAAATTGCATGGCTAGTTCCACACTTTTTCTACATTAACAGCAATTATATTCAGGTAGTGCTGAACAAACTCTCTTTCAGGTCTGTTGTGGTTGTTAAAATTCAGATTAGGGTCTTTGTGACTTATCTTCCATAAAACTGTGTTTTACTACTTGTGTGGAAGGTGTCTGCCCAACTGTGACCTGTGAGCTGATCTTGAATAACACAATTGGAGATGAGGAACAGTCCAATCACATTTGGAAATTCTGGCCTTTTTCTCAGTTTTACCAGTTGTTGGTCTGACTTTCAGGAGGAAGCATAGAGGGAATATCTTTCCATAAAATTAAACTGTAGATAAAGTTGCCATTGATTGTTGTGACACCGTGGTACTGCTCTGCCATGTCTGTGTTACAGCATTGTTTCTAACCAGTAAGGATGTGTTATTGTATCACACAGCTGTGGATGTATGTACAAATTCATCTCTTTCCACAGTTCCTGTGGAGGCAGTGATCTCTCTCTTGTTCTCTGCCTGCCTAGACTGGTTTAAGGAGGGGGGGGGGGGGGACACCAAACCCCAAACCAAAACCAGAAAACCAACCAAAAAACAAGAGGAGGGAGAGAGTTGATCACCCTTTCTTTAATCTGTGTAGATGACCAAGGTAGCAAGCACTGCTGTCAACACATCTGCTGCTCCTTCCCATGATATGGAAAGCTGATGGGATGCACAGCATGAGTAAGTCGCAGGCAAAGCTGCGAAGGTACAATGGGCTTTTGAGACAGCCTTCTCTGTACATGTGCTGTAGTTGCCAGGGTACTTCTTTATGTTGACACTTTTTTTGGTACATCTAACTTTAAGTTCATAAGCTTTTTATTTAGTCTGTGACACATTTATGTTCTCCTTTAATCCTAAACAGAGAGTGGCCAGTGTCAAAAGTCCTGAGGATGTGGCTACTTAGTTGAATAATACAGAAACTGGCTTCAGTATCTCCTGGAATTACGTTATGTTTTGTCAGAACGTTTTCACAAGTTGTCTATATGCTGCTCCAGTATGTTGCTGCAAAATTATAATTGCATAAAGGAGTTTCATACTTCAGGTTTTCTCAAAGACCAAGGATTTCTAACAGTAGTATCTAATCAGGCACTAGTAAGCATACAGATCACTTCTTCTAAAGAGTCGTTGAAAATATATTTTGTGTTTACCTTATTACTTCCCTATTAAAACATTTTTAGTTATTTTAGAGAAGTGAGCAAAACTTTTTAATACTGTCATTTATATGCATGACTAAATTATGAAAACTTAATTCTACCTAATGCTGTGTTGCCTCCCCCAGGAATGTTTAATTTGACTAGTACTCATCAGTAGATACTGCTTTCTACTCTACAAACGACATTGAATACTACAGCCACCTTTCTCACTCCATGGTCTCTCTATGGCTCATCTGCTGTGGCTAGCTATTTTCAAAGCCAGCACTAGATCACATTATAACCTACTGCTGAATGCTATAAATGCTTGTAACTGCTCCAGGAGTTCTTCCTATCCCTCTGCAGATCTGCTTCAGTACTCGGTATTAGCAGTATAGCTGTCAGCCTGCTTGTGAATTCCCCACACACACTGTCATTGCTTTGTATGTAAATTAGTCAGTCTTCATCTCAGGAATATCGTAAGGACTTATTCTTCTTGTGTCTCTTCCAAAATAAGTTTCTTACAGTCATCTTTTGTTCTATATATGACAATTCTAGGGGTTTTTTTATTTCACGTTCTCTCATAGGGAGCCTAGAATATTGCAGTTGGATATTTTTTTCATTCCAAGAAAGAGGGATAATTCATTATCTGTCACAATCAGTGTTTTCTTTTTGAATCAAATAATCAATTTTCCAGTTAATTTTCATATTTCTTGATGCAATTGTTACACTCTGTTCTTTTATCTGCAAATAGCCAAACTTTTAAGACACTTTGCAAGACTAGAAAACTGCTCACCCCCTGAGAAGGAAAAGTCACCCTTTCTCAAGAGTACAAGATTTTTGCTTCTGTTGCTAGCATCTCTGTGGAATGCCCTCTTTTCTTTGGAGTTACTCTACCCGCTCTGTTTAAATCTTGACGTGAGACCCTGCAGAGTACAAGAGCAGGAGTTCCTTTACATCTTCTGGTTTGATCAGTCATAGTCTTTATGAGAAACCCAAGTATTGCTTAAGTTAAATGCCTTAACTAACAAAGGACTCTTTGGGGAAATAGATGTTCCTTCTCTGTAGCAGCAAGTGGAATTGATTGAGCATGAGCAGAAAAAGTAGTTACTGCCTTTTATTAAAGGGTATAGGGGTGTCGGCATCACTTGTTTTCCTCCTTCTGAGACTTAAAGACTTTAGGATTCTTTTTTCAATGCATCATCCCAACATTGTTTGCAGTATTTAACCACCTACTTGTAACTTCAGTTCTAAAAGATACAAGATACTTCTCGATGCTGTGTCCTTAACTCTTCCCGCAATAGTGTATTTTCCTCTTCTACTGGACCATTATATATGTAGTATTTCCACCCACATTTATATTTAAGTGCTAGAATCTTCCGACAGCATACCTGCAGCGAATGCAAGCCTGGGGTGCTAAATAACGTGACGGTGACTTGCTCTGGCTGGTGTGACTGATTAACAATGCTGGTTTTAACACTTTGCACACCTTACCAGCGTTCCTCATGAAGTCATAGGATGCAGGTGTAGACCTCATAAAATTACATATGTAAGAAGGAGGACAGATTCGGCAGTTAATCTACAGAGTTACCAGTTATAGCAGATGAACTGTATTCCAAAGAAGTGCTGTTGCAGTGGAGCAAGGGAACTGCTAGTTTGATGTTCAGTATTGCAGTTGTTGCCACAGAACATTTTAATACTGTTGTAGAAAGTTTTGTGACCTGGTCAATATTTTACATGTATATCTGTATCTTTATTATAATATTGTAATGGAAAAGGGTCTAAGGTTTGGAAGTTGTCTACAATAAGAATGAAGGCCCTGATTCTCATTTATACTACTGTCCTTTGCATCACATTGAAAGGATAAAGGGGCCTTAAACGGATGTCAATTTAGCTTACATCCTTTGGAGTTTCCCATTACACTAATAATGGTGTAAACAGTCAGTAGAATAAATTAAAACCGTTACCAAATGACTGATTTGTACAATCATCTGAAATCAATTTCATGATATTGCTATTGTGCACATAGTGGCCAATAACATCCAGATAGTTCTTAGTTTAGAAATACAGGTTGAAAAGAAACTGGCTTGGTTTTTATCAGGTTTCAAGTATTCACTTCTATTGGCTGTCCTTCTCCCAACACTGTCTACAAAGAGAATGGGGTAGAAGACTTGTATCTCTAGGTAATAGCCTGGCCAGAAACCTTACAGAATTGTCAATAATACTATTTGTAAGCTTTGGTGTTTTTTTTTTTTCCTTAAAATACTTGCTTCCATTTATCATAACTTCATCCCTTTTACTTGATTGTATAAAACGGGGTTGTGACAATCTACTGAACTCAGTTCTTTTCTGACTTAAGACCCAGCAGGGTGTACAGTATTGTGTGGTGCTTTCATGTGGCAGTGAGTTTTGAGACACAAAGCTAAAAGCCAACGTTTTCTGACTGCCCTAACCATGGTGCTACTTGACAGTGAAACCATTGGTACCGCCCTGCATGCTCAAGTCATGCAGAGCCTCCCTTGCTGCCAGTAGAAGCTTTATGTAAGCATCAAGCCCCGCTACATTGCAGTTATGAAATGCAACGCAATGCAAACTTCTCTTTCAAAAAAAGTCTGAGGAAAAGAAAACATAGCTTCATTCTTAAATTTCTAAACTGCAGTGATACTGCAGAGCCTAATGAGAACAGATTTTGTACTGACTTTGTGAATGCCAGTCTGATCCATGCAGCTCAAAAGGCAGTGTCTGAACTTCATGAATCTCTTGTCCTCAAAATGAAAAAATAACTGTAGGCAAGAAAAACAAATGTGATATCCCAATACCACTAAAAGAAAGCCAGTTCTATCCAATACAAGCATTCAGACATTTCAGTCTTCAACAGTTGTTCAGTTTGGAAGAGACAGTTCTTCATAATGTGACAGTATCACACCAGGTCATAAATATTGTTCAGAATTTGCTGTCATAAGAAAAAACAGTAATAGGTAAGGACACACTGTACTGAAATGCTATGGCTAATGAATGCTTTCCTGCTTTGCAAAACTAAAAGATTTATCAGTATGCCAAAGCAAAAAAACAAAACAAAACAAAGTCAGCATTTTTTCTTTCCTTCTTTTCTTTCTTTTTCTTTCTTTGGGATGCATTTGATATTTATTTTCAACTTTGAATTTGAGGGTTTGGATTATTTCCAGTTACCAACCTACTGTTATTTAGATGTGGAACATAAAATTAACTTTTTTAAACAAAAGATGATGTACAGGGAGAAAAAAATCAGAAAGAAAAAGCACTTCATTATGTCACAGTATTTACAGGAGAAAGTATAAAAATTACTTTTTTCTCAAAAAACATTTGGGGCCTGATTCTTTCCTAGTATAACTGAACACAGCTTCATGAGGCTGGTGGAGCTGTGAAGAGTTACACTAGCTGAGAAACTGAACCTTAAAATCTTCTTTGCAGACAAGGGAACCCTTACCAGCAGTACTTGAAGACTTGTGAGTTGTGACTGCATGTTACTTGAAAGATCTAATTAAGCTATGTTTTTTGGTGCAAGCAGTTGTTGTACATGATTTCATGTTTATGTAGCAAGATGCATTGAAATGTTGATACTAGTATTGAAACATACATGTAAAAATTGTTGTTGTGGAAATTGTCTGTTCTGTTCTATTTTTCTCGTGTGTCTCATCTGTTTAGATCGTAAACTTTCTTTTTTTTTTATTGTCCTAACTGAATAAGGCTAAATGAATACTGTAATTGAAAATATATTTTAAATCTTGTCATGAGTTTTTAAAAAGACTATTACAAATTGTATCATTCCTGATTACACAGAACTTTGTGGGTGGTTTTAAATAAATTTTATACTTCTATTTTGCACTTAGTCGTCTAATTTTTCTTTCCTGCAGTTTCATGCATTTCTTCTTGTAAAATGCTTTGAGAAATAAAAGAAAGTTGTTTTCCAATTCGAACCAAAACAAGGTTATGCTGAAGTACATGAAGACTAAAATTTAGGCCAGAAGAGCCTGTTCCATGCAACTTAAATGTTAATGCCCTGCTTTGTAATACAGCATATAATGCTACATACATGCCCCATTTTAAACCACTACATGGCTTGAATTTTTAGACAAGGAATTAGAAAATTACTGATTCTAAAGCTAGAAATAGTCTAGTCTTGCAGCATATTGGAGGGTGCTGAGAACCCCGTCAAAGATGTTCTGACAATAGCAAGGAGTTACTCAACTAAAAATACTAGTCTTTAGATTCTGTACGTTTATATAATTTATCCTATAGGGAGTAAACAAGTGGCAGTCAAACATCTTGTTAAGGGAGAGTAAGAACATAATTGCTAATAAAAGTATTTTCATTTTATGAGCCATTTTCCCTGCAGAAATTTTGCTCTTATTACTAATAACCACTGTTACAAGTAGAAATACATTTACGAATTAGCTCAGCCCTATAGGACTACTGTGGGTTCACCCACATCAGCAGTGTTTCTGCACTAGAAAGGGATGAGTAATAAATCTGGTCCCTGTCATCAGTCTGCCTTTGCTTCATACAGGACCTGTCCCAGGCAAAGCTGTACAGTAGATGCAGCAGTCAGAAAATTCTGAACATCATCTTCTGACTAAAAAAGACAAAACAATTTGTGAACATGACTACACAGTGTCTCTTTCCTACCAGCCTTGTCTGGTGGAGCAAGGTTATGGGAATCATTTACTGTGGCTTTTAAAACCCAGCCACTAGAAATAACCCAGGTTTTATTTGATTCAAATCAGAGGTTTGGTTTGGGATTTTTCTCAAGACCAAACAGACTTCAGCGCTAGTCTGCTTTAATATGTGTCATTTTGGTGCAGAACAACAATACTAGACAGAATTCCTGTTGTTTAGATCTGAAAAAAGGAGGAATACAACTTTGAATGTTCATATTTGCAGCTTTTCTTTCTCTATTAAGCACTGTATCAAACGCTGATGTTAGAATGATCTCCAGATAACTGGAATCTCTTAGAGGGCAGAAAATGCTGCTATCCTTAGGCTTCAATAATTCCCTAGAAATAGACTACATTATGTGATATTGGTGCTCCTACTTCCTGGGAGCTGAATGTGGTAATCCGACCAGAAGGTCTTTACCCTCCTATTTACTGCTCTTTTAGAAGATAATCATAACTGGGATTTTATAGCAACATCTGCCAACTTGCCCAGGCCTGCTCTAAACCGCACTATCAAATCTTTCACCAGAGCTATGCATTCTGCGGTTTGATATTAGAATCTGTAGCCTACAGCACAGGTGCCTAAGAAAGCATGTGGATTTTGAATGGCGCTCAAAGACTTGGGAGTAGATACATAAGAACATAATTATCAAGGGAGAGACATGGATGAGAAACTTTTCCAGCTCCCTTCCCTGCCAGCCAACTGCAGATTGCCTCCCCCACATTCCCACTGGATAGCGTGTTCCCACTCAGAGCTACATTTCCTCATACACTATGGCACGTATTACATATGTTTTAAAACACAGCTTTACCCATAGCTTGTGGGAACAAAACTACATAAAATTTACCTGCCCTGGCACCCTCAAAGGTTGCCAAACATGAGCTTATCTTATAGAGCTCAACACTGGGAGGTGGTTTCAGTGCTTTCTCGTATTTTGGATTTTGTTGCATAAACTATATGGGTAATAGAATATTGATGTAGTACAGTTGGTTGCTTTTAAATTCTTAAGATGTTATAGCCTTAAATTACAATACCTATTAAAATGGTATTAATTGGTAACAGTAGTTTAAACTGCAAGATGAACTGTTTTGCTAGTGCTACAGTTACAGTTTTCTGCAGTTCTCTAATACCTGATAAAGATCACAGAATGGCAGGGTTTGACTGCTGTTGAATAATGCTAACGCTGATTACTGCTGATAATATTATTATACAATATTAGGTTACTTCTTCAAAATAGGTATTCATCAAAATATTGGACTTCCTGTGAATTTTTTACATCACAACCAGCATCATATACAAATGTAATTTAAACACAAGCAAGATAGATAGTGCTTCAATTAGTAGTGTTTTGATTCAAGAAATGGCCTAGGAAATCTAAGATCAGTCATGCCCATCTGTGTTTTTAATCTAAGACACACTGGAAAAGTATTTTAAATGTGGAAATTTAAACCCAGCTATTTCGATAACCATTGGCTGGAGCACAATTCCTAAGATGGGCCTCAATTACCTGAGATGGCTGCTTATTTCTAGATATTCTTGCTTTTACGATACAGACCACTTAAACAAAATTTTTAACAGCTGATATCTTGAAAATGTCAATGTCTTTTTACACAAGGCCAAAAATTACTTAAAATCCCTACTATACCATGTGTGTATCTCCATTCATTCATAACATAACTGGGTAACACTTCCCCGCTGTTTAATCCTGAAGTAGTCCTGAATTGCTGCTGGAACAATAAAGCTAAAAATAAGCTGAAAACAATGCTGAAAAATAAGGCTAAGTCATGATGCATGAGACTACACTCAGCTGTTCTGCACTGAGAATTGTGCCTGCCTGTCCTTCAGATCAGAGGCCTGTGCTCTGCTACAGGAAGAGGCTAAATACTGCAGGCAGTAGTGGAAGGGAAATAGGTTTTCATCCCTCAATCTCTTGCTTTTCAAGCAACGGAGCTAAGATTATACAGGTGGTCAGGATTTTTCTTCAAAATGGTCTTCTTTACTGCCTGTACAGAACTGCACTGACTGTCTTTCATATAGCTTGGTTATCCCAAGATTATAAGGAGACAGATCAGAAATCCTTTCTTGTATATGCACTTCAAATCTGATATACGTAGAAAAATAGGGCCTTCCTACAGGTACTGAGGACTTTCCTAAAGCACTCAAATACAAGTCTAATTGGGTAAGAAGAAAGGAACGCTTAAAACCTATGCCTTTATGCCTTTATGCAGGGCAGCTATTCCTGTGCTCCCAGGTGAACATGTATTACGCCTCTTTTTCCTGCCATGAACCATGAAGAATGATCCAAACATTACAGCTCTCCCTAAGCCTATACAAGAAGTCTCCACATTAAACTAACATTCATAATATTTTCTCCTTCAACCAACATTAGATAAGAGATAGCCTGCCCTCCCCAAAGAACTTTATGACTCAGGTAAGTACTTCTGATGAAAGTCAAACATTAAATGGTTTAGTAAAGCTGAACATTGTAAAATTTAAAACCAAACCTGTCTGATTTTACTTAAAAAATTACCTTACTTTTAAAAGATACAGTTAGTTTCCAAAAGATTTCTCCCTTTTGCAAGAAATGTGTTTCTCTGACTTTTAAGCATTAACTATAATCATCCAAAACAATTTTTGAAAAGGCTACCAATACACCTTTTCAATCATAATGTGGGTTCTTTTAGATTTTGAAGTGTCAAATGGCACAATTCAGAAGAAAAAAATATTTTATACTTGGTTAGGAAAAGATGTTTGGTTGCTTATGTAAAATTACTGTGCCTAAGCATTGGTTCAACCGAATGAAAGCCAAGCTTTCGTGGGATTGACAGAATAGCTGCAAACAACACAGACCCTGATGGCCTCTGCCTCTTGGGTTCAGAACTGACACAGAAATGTAGTTACCTCACTAGTGGTGAGTTGCCCTATTAACAGGGCACTGAGACAGTATCTAGGTTATATTTCCTCTTAGCACTACCGACAATCTGTTAACTCTTCTATTTACCGCAGAATATCCTCGAAGTTATTTGCAGAAACTTGTTTACTTATTTTTATAGAAATGCCTCTTTCTTGAATCTAGTCTGTGTTGCAAAATTTTTAGCTGAAGACTTTTACGTATCCCTTCTAGCATTTTTTTTTTTTTTTAATGTAACCACAGAGGCTGTAGAAGGCTTTATGCCATAACTGCAGCCAACAACTACAGTTAAGTAACAGTAAGGCTACACTTAATACTATGCATCTCTTCTGCACTGCCACTAGCATTGCCTTCACTAAAGCAGTTCTCTAAAGAAAGACCTTCCATCACTCTTCTTTCCAGTCCAGCTGTCACTGTGGGTGGAACTATCCTATTAACAGACTATTAACAGACTAATTTTTCTACATAATTTTTTACTTCATTTCAAATCTTCTTCTAAAAATGGTACGGCTTCTGTAAATATTTTTATTTGTTCAAAAATTAACTTCAACTTTGGACATGCCTGTGTTAGGATGAGAGTTGCTTCAGTTATGTTAGAACCTATTTGGAACTAAGCCAGCCTTGTTATGTATCCCCTTTAGCCATCACAGTGACAATTAAAAACCTTTTTGCAAAACATATTGGAATGTATTTCCAAACTGTATCATACACAATGCAGCTGTGGAGTATTTAGAAGTGCATTCTACCTTTTAAATAATTCTGTAAACCTCTAAAGACCATTAAAGCTTATCTAAGAGTTAAATCTTGGTACTTCTGAAGGAGTTCACTGGGTTTTCTCAGTCAAAGTATGCCTCAGCCCCCTCCACTATCATCTGTCAGCACCAGTAGTGCCAAATATTCAGCTAGGGCTAAATTATACCTATGAACACTTACCAATCTTAATAAGGAGGTTTCTTCCTATGCGCAGGAAACATTTATTCCATTTACCTTCTAAATTCAGTGTAAATAAACATTGTACCATTTATGGAGATCAAAGTGGGATTAAATGCTGTATTCAAACTGTATAGATTACAACAAAAAGTGGAAACCCTAATTCTTGAGTTAGAGATGTGCACGGCATCAATATCAGAGGTCATAAAATGAGCTGTATGAAGATAAATTCTCTAATAATTTCACTGGGCCAAACCTCTGCATGTAATTCCACTGCAGACAGCTGTGCAACGCTCTGTAAAATATTCTAGGATTTAGCCTTCTTGGACATAGGGTCAAACTTGAATGTGGGAAGGACCAACTTCTTGTCAAATACATGCATTTTTAATTTAAAATTAATGAAATAGTTACAAGTGCATCTAATCTCACAAACATATGTGACAGACTTTAGTCACAGACTAAAGATGTGACAGAAGTTCAGTACTTAGGGGATGTACACACTTTACTGCCCTTTCTTTATACTGTAAGACTGCAATTTTTTAGCTCAGGACAGTAAATGTTCTGATTAAAATCTGCAAACAACCCATTCAGTATAAATCCTTACATAGAACTTGAGAAACTGGACCTTTTGCAGACTAGGATCTCCAATGCCTTTTGCAGCACCACTAAATGCTAGGAGTCTGTTCTCCGAGCTCTCTGAAAGCAGGATCTTTTGCCGTTTTACTGAATCACTATCAATACCCTTAGACAGCAAACTTTACCTCTCAAATATATTGTAGCAGTGATGTTCATAGATCACAGAACACCCTGGCTGGAAGGGACCTCAAAAGATCCAGTCCAACATTTTGGGGAAAAGGGAGTCTAGATGAGATTACCTAGCTTGCTGTCCAGTTGTAGCTGGAAAACCTCCAGTGATGGGGGCTCCACCACACCTCTGGGGAGGTTCTTCCAGTGATTGATTATTCTCCTTGTAAAAAATTTCTTTAATGTATCAAGATGAAAAATTTTCCCTGCGCTCCTAGGAAAAGTTACTACTGGAACCTACAAAGAGCAGGTTCCAGTAGTAACTTGTAAAGACCTGAAAGTTAATTCAGGAATTGAGCAGGATGCATAGAAACATTATTTCCAACAAGAATATGTAGAAAATATAACATAGTGGTCTTTCATCATCAAAGTTGTTACATCATCAAAATTGAGTGAAATAACCATCTCCCTGTAATTGGCAGATACAATATGTCTAGTTACTGATCACTATTGGTTTTCTGTCCAGTAGCTTCATGTTAGGTATGAGATACTAATTTATGTGTCTTCTCAACTGTACAGATTGTCAAAACATTGTTTATTGGATTATACTTTCTTCTGTAATTAGTCTCCCTAAATACATAGTATAAATACAGTCAAATCTGTTTCCAACAAAAAATTAGCCTCTTCCACATTTCCTTCTATGTTTTTCTTTCACAGCACATACCTAAGAGACCTCAAACTGGTTTTGTTCTACCTGATGCAGGAAAATACCACAGTACCTCTGTCACTGCCGTACAGAGACAACTGTTTGGTAAGTGCTTAATTTTTCTATAAATAACACTATATAACAGGTGTTCAGCCATAGTATATTTATTAAGGTTCTGAACTCTGTATATAGTGTCAATAATGTATAGTGATTTATTAAAGAGTAATGGTGAAGCAATCTGTGCTACTGTAGGTAATACGGGAACTTGCCCCTGAGGCACACAGTTCTCCTCAACCTTACTCACGTTCTCATTTTCAGAAGAAGGATAAGCATTGTAACTGTTGCTTGTTTCACTTTATTTCAAAAACAGGACCTCTACTTTCCCAAAGCTGCAAGGTAGGACTTCTTCTTAAAGGCACCAAAAAATATTATCTGCAGCTGATACCCAGTCATTCCTTTTAGATTTCAAAACCCCTGCAGCAAACACTTCTGTTTTGTGGTAAGTTCATGATACAATTACTCTTACGAGACACCTTAGGGCTGTCTGAAGACAGCAAAATTTGTTTAATGACAAATGCGATTTTATTTCTGCTTCTCCAACATCTTGGAGATATGAAGTTGGAGTAATTAGTCAGCTTCACTAAGTACAAACGTGCTTTTATCTCTGAAATGAATGACGGTATTTTAGTTCTTTTTGTTTCTCAGCTGAAGGTGAGAGACCGCACCAAACACCAAATATAATGCAGCCAATGTTGATACACACCAACATCAGTGCAGGTCCAAAATTTACACTGTATGCAGAAACAGTACAATTTCATATTCCTTGAGCTAATGGAGAAACTTCTCTATCACAAAGCAAAACCATACACTAGCTTTTTAAACACCCAGCATGCTCACTGAAGACCTGTGATATCCACTTCTCAAACTGTACTTCACCTACACCCAATATCGAGATCAGCATGCTTCTACTTGCTAATTCAGTGTTTATACTTTTTGGTGTATTAGCTGTTGCTTCTACAGTGCTGAATCAGTAATACCAGGTGCTGGGGTAGTAGTAGAAAATGTATTTATTTCTATGATTAAGTTGGATACAAAGAGGTATTGTTTCTGAGAGCTCTTTCGGTCACAGATCCTTAACAGCAAACCAGAAAGCTGTTAGTTTTAAACCTTTTTAAGTAACAGTTAACAGAGTACCAAATGAGCCTCTATTCAGAGGGGACATATGTATTTTCATTCCAGAGAAACTCTAGTTAGTAAAGAGCATGTACACCACTGTGGAAGGTGCCACAGATGAACTTCATGGCTTTCCTGAGCAAAGGCGGGCAGCTGAGTATTAAAGACCACAGCTCCAAAGTATTAACTATCTGCACTATGAGATTTTACCACGATGCAGCATTCCCTCATACCAAATTCTTTTCTTTGCACTTTTCCATGCATCTTTATTAAATGCACTGATTGTGACAAAAGACATACAATGTTCTTTGATTATGAGCTCTAAAAATTACCATTTGTGGAGAGAACCACAATATCCCCAACATGTTCTTAACTCCTTGAACCACCAAGGCGGCTAGAAGCAGCATACGCTTTATGGTTTTTGCCTTCTAATTTGTATCTTTTTCCCAACTTGCCTTATTAAGGTAACTTGTACAAATCTCTTATCTTTCAGACTTCTGCCTCTTCATCAATTTTGGATTAAATTGTACCTGACAGATACCTAGGGTGCCTAGAGCTATTTTAAGAAACAAGACTAGAAGTGCTCACATTTTTTCACTGTGATTTTCATCACAACTGTTCTTCATCAAAACAGCATCAAAACAGAGGATACAGAGACCTAAAAAATTCAAAAGGAGTCATTAATGTACTATAAATGGCAGCAGCAAAATTTGCCAGTAATGGTAGCAGTATGTCTGTGGAAAGGAAAAAGTACAAGAAGTAACGTTCTACTTGAGGTGCAGGAAATCAGGCTGGTGGTTTCCTATGAGCTTCTAAGGCTTTCTTTGAGATTACCACTATGAATTACGCATCCTCAGATAAAAATGCCCTGGGCCAAATGACTGAAGAATAGAGCTACTTCATAAAATTCTGTTCATCGCTGACAATTATTTTCTCCTTTAATACAATTTTGCCACTGTCTTTTACATTTATAGTGTGGGAGGGCCCTGTTACCTCTCAGCTTCTAATCTTATTCCCAGGTTAAATAGTACAGATTCTGCTTTAGTCATGGAGTTATGCCAGGAAGAGACAGTAAGGTTCAAAATGTGTGGACTTAAAACACATTTTTATCAGTGTAAAACATCTAAACCCTCATGTAATTTGCTATCTATTTAAACGGCTAGGTCACATCTGTCTTAACAGATTACCAAGTATCAAATGCCAGCAGAAATTTACCTTCACCTGGTGGTATCCTGCTTCTTCCTCTAGTTGCATCCTAGTGGCTCATAAACCAGTGCACTGCAAGTGAGAGTTTCACATTATTGCCACTTAAGATTTTATTCCATCCCTAACTTTATTTTTAGTGACAAACGAAATACTTCAAAGTCCCATTTTCATTTACAAAGGGTTTCTTGTTGAGTTTACCTTCAAGTGTGCATATTTCACCTCAAAACAAACTTGTGTAAAAAACCACTTAAGTGATGGAAGGCTCTTTGTACCATCATCAAAAGAGGGAAGAAAAACTACTGTTGCCTATGTGCTATGTAACTACTTACTGCAATGATTCCTGGGTACAATTTCTGTTTCAAAGCATCCTAAATGCTTTGATGAATCTCTCCAGAGAGCCTGGTTTCCTTTCACCTCAGATGACGATATTACCTTCCTCCCGCCATAACAGTATGAATGCTTGCATGCATAAAATCAGCTGTCACGGGCTCAGGCATGGCTTTACTTCAGGCCGAAGGCTGCCTATTTCCTACCCCAGTAAGGCACCCATAAGGTGGCGTGGGAAGTATCCGACCATTGCCTAGTCTGACACCAACTACGAGTCGGCTGTAGAGCGAAGTAAAAGGCGGAGCACAAGGCAGCCACCGCCGCGGACACACTACCTAGGCCCAGCTGCAAGATGGCGGCCGCCCAACCCCGCACTACGCCCGCCTGCCTCGGCCAAGATGGCGCCGGGGTCCCACCCCCTCGCCTAACGGCCTCTCCGCACGCGGCAGGTTGGGCGCCTGCCCAACCGCCAGCCCTGCCTGGCCTCGCGCCTGCGCGCTGGGTCCCGCTGCCTTCGTGCGGTCGGAGGCGCTAACGTAAGCAGTGTGCGCCGCCGCCTGCTGCCGCTCGCGGGGGTGGGCGCGCCTGCGCAGTGGGGGAGCGCTCGATGCGGGAGGTTCGGAGGGGCTGGCGATGGCTCCAGTGAGGCGCCGTTCAGGTACCGCGGCCGGCGGCAGAACGGGCCCGGGCGGGGCGCGGGGCCTTGGCGGCTTCCTTGGATGCAGGCCCTGATGGCGCCTCGGGTGGGGGGGAGCACGGCGGGTGCGGGCCGGCGCTCAGGCCCGCATTGTTGGCCGGGGGCGGCGGGAGGAGGAGGAGGAGGAGGGGCGGGCGGCGGCGGCGGCGGCGGCGGCGGCCTCGCCGCGGCGGGGTGGGGTGGGAGGCGCCTGCTTCCCTCCGTCCCTCCCTTCCTCCCGGCCTGCCGCCGCCGCGCCGGGAGGAAGGGCCGCTGCCCGCCGCCTCCCCTTTTCCTTTCTCCCGTGTTGTGTTTTCCGCTTCGCGGCGGCGGCTTCGCCACGGGTATTGGAGGGCGCGCGCGAAAACAGAGGAGAAAAAAAACCGCAACCCAGAAAACGGGGAGGGAAGAGCGGTGCGGAGGGGGTAGAGCCGTGTTTCAAAACCATGGTCGCGGGGCAGGGAGGGAAGCGAGCCGCGGGAGCTGGAGAGCGGCCCTGCCATGTTCGCGTGGTTTAACTTGCCCTTGTTCGGGGGGAGGGAAGCTGAAGCGTGCGCTGTGCCTCTGCCGGCAGCCCTTCCCGGCGGCCGCGGAGCAGTAGCCCTGAACAAGTCACCTTTCCCTTAGGCTTCGTGGAAACTCGAATAAATTTTTGCGTTTAAGTAGCGGTAGTCCCATTGTTAAGAATGGGAGCGTGGAGATCGCGCCTTAGGAAAATGTAACAACTTGTCTTGCAACTTTCTGTGTTTCCCACTTTTGATGCGTGTTGCCCACCAGGTTTAGGGGTGTAAAGATAATCTCTCAACACGCTTTTCTTTGTTTTTGGTTTGTTTTTTTTTTGTTTGTGTTGACCCAGAATTACAGTAGGCTGATGGTATATGTTTCAAAGATTGTAGCTGCGCTTTATTTTAATAGATTGCAGTTATAGAAGATAGACACCCAGGAGATTTTGCCTTTCGCCATGGCTCAGTTTGGAGGACAGAAGAATCCCCCTTGGGCTACTCAGTTTACAGCCACTGCAGTATCTCAGCCAGGTCAGTTTACATATCACTCAATGTTTGAACCTTGACATCTAGTAGATTTGGAGATTCTGTAGTTGGGTATGCAGTTAAGAGTGGCACCATGCTAACTAATTTATTTAAGTGGTTTAAGTTGGAAGTTTTTCACACAACAGAGGCATTAAAGATTATTGTATAATACTAGCTGTTGGGTTTGTGGAGCTTTTGTGTTTTGTTTTGGGGTTTTTCTTGTTTTTTATTTGGTTGGGTGGGTTTTTGTAAGGGGTGATAAGTAAAATCCCAGGTGAATTTTTATTGATTCTTTTGGTCAGTAAGCAGCATATCAAGTTACTCATATCCAAAGATGTAGATCTAATCGCATTGCTCTAGATTAAGTAATAACAGCACTAATAAGGCATTAAGAATTTTTTTAAGTGCTGCCTGAATTGCATTTCCATGGCAACCTAAACCAATATTTACAAAGTATTTTGCCTTTATTAATAGATTGGACATACCTCACATAGAGAAGAGGTCTCTGAAATTTATTACTTGACTGGGGAGGGGGGTATGTTTTCTTTCTAAATGCCAAGTTAAAACTCCAGGATCTCTATAACCAAATGTATCATCCTGATAATGATAGAGGGTTTCTTTTTGAATTAGGTAAGAAGCCTCATTTAATCACAGGTATTTAAAAAAACTAACTAGCTATATTTTCATGTTTCACATTGGTTTATAGCATAAAAAGTTTTGAGGCAAGAATGTGAAGCTTGCTGCATGGTCAAGTCTGGGTGCTTCCATTTCCGGGATGCTTTTTTCTCTTACTGAATACAAAATGTTTCCAAAATATTGTAGTTTTATTTTATGATGTGAAAAGGTTTCAACAAAGCTGTGGTACTTTGAGGATTCGGGATGTCAGAATGTGAGCACAGGCAGTAACCTTCTTGAAGAGATGTCTTTAGAAAGAGTTATATGTTTTTTGCAGTAGTCATTTACGTCTTGCTATAGTTTGATATGAAGTTGAATGTCATACTTCTCGTCAGTGGTTTTATGTCTGGGAGCTTAGCAAAAGTTGGGAATGCCTGCTATTCTCTGGAAGAGCATGATTTGGGGGTGGGGAGAATAAATCTTTCTCCTGACCCAGTTTTCTTCCCAAAATGACTCCTCCATCTCCAGTTTCTTCCTTTGGGCACTGGTCCAACCACAGTGCATGTCCTCAGGGAGCTGCTGCCACCCCACTCATCCACACCCTCCATGTGTTTCATGGTACTTAGACACAGTGTGCTTTTTTCTCCATGCCCATTCAGTCCCACTCTCTACTTAAACTGTTGCTGTACCTAACCAGCTGACTACAAGCATTTTTTTCACTGCTTCTCTGAAGACCTTAAGCTTCTTTTATCCAAAATGCAGTACTCTCCTTCTCTAATAAATTGCTTAACAGCTGGAAGAGGCTGGTATTGGGGAAAATGGGAGAGACAAACTTAGCTTTTGGTTCTTGTGTCTGACTGGGTGATACCTTGAAGTGATCAAAGGATGGCATCATCTGGGCTGGAGTATTCTTGGTACATTGGCTAATGTATGTGACAGCTAATGCATCAGACATAGTGGTGGAAGACTGAGGGCCAGCTTCCTGTCCTGTTTCAGAGGGAAAGCTGCATAAAACCTGCTGACGGGGAGGAGCTGGCAGCCATCTTAGACCTTGCTGAGCTAGGACCAGAAGGGGGCCCTGGAGAAGAGGTGGATGGAGCAAGGGCAATAGAAGCACACATAAACTTCTTATCCATTTGCTTATTTCTATGACTCTGCTTTCTGTCAGCCTGCTTATGAGACTCCTTACATTAAATGAAGTGCAAAATTTAATTGGGGTAGGACTGCTCAGCATCAGCGGCTGTGAGACATTTTTCACTTGCTCAATGAGGACACTGTCTCCTTAGTAGGGATTTTTAGCTGTTCATCTGATCTAGCAGCACTTGACTCAAACATGAGAGCCATTAAAGATGAATATTTGACTGCGCTTTTGCCTTCTTCCTGTGCTAGTTCCACCATCCTTTATGTTCCTAGTGTCCTTCTTCATGCTGTAGCTGTAGTATATTCTCTCTAGCATCACTTGAAGGCATTTAGCTCCTTGTGTCCTTTGCAGTCCTTTCTTATTCCTACTGCGTTATACAGTCATCATGCCTGCCTGTGTCCTCTTTCTTCCCTGTCTGTACTATTGAATCCAATCCCTGGGATTGTACTGCCCAGCTCCTGTTTTAGTACGTATGTACATACTTGTCCTCCGGCTTTTTATTGGCAATTCTGTTGTATAATGATTTATAATACAGAGCACAGGAAGCTTGTTTGGCAAAGTAAGCAGTGCTCTTTGGCACTGCTGAGAGCTGAAGGACAGTGTATAACTACTGAACTGCAGCTAAGTAGTCACCTTTCATGCACCCTCCAACATGAAACTATGACTGTACAGCTAGGTTGTTTGCCTGATGAACAGAGATGCTGTCAGTGCTCAGGCATGCTGACTAGCATGTGCTACTTCTCACCTGCACTCAAGAAGTTGTGCAGACCGGCTTACCCATTTGAATTTCAGTGTTCATAAACTGATATTTAAAAAACTGCATTTACCAGTTTTTTATGTATTTTCAGAGGATTGGCAAAAGGTGTTACATATGTTTATGCATGCCAGCTGTTTTTATCCCCGTGTCAGGTTCCTTCTCCAAAGCGTCAAGGTGCTTGGGTATGGGGGAAAGATCTTTATAATACAAGCAAAATTATGTATAGCTTTTTC
The DNA here is from genome assembly GCF_004027225.2 of Strigops habroptila. Classification (NCBI taxonomy): domain Eukaryota; kingdom Metazoa; phylum Chordata; class Aves; order Psittaciformes; family Psittacidae; genus Strigops; species Strigops habroptila. The sequence continues at coordinate 36,900,174 of NC_044281.2, forward strand.
CTAATCTGTTATCAAAAGTGGTGAGTGATGGTGTTATAAACCCATCTTGATAATGACAAAAAGGTAATTTCGGTGTCGGGGTGGTGGTGTTGATTTATATTGCTGACTTGGATGCTGTCTTGGCCATCCCTGGTGAGGAAGTAACTAAATGTGTTAAGGCTCTTAATTATTAAGGTAGTTGTAGAGTCACGTGCTGTGTAATAAAGGGTTTCTGTGATCCCTTTGGGATAGCTTACTAATTGCTGTCTGTGCCTGTGTATTAGAAGAGAGATGGGTAATTCCAGGTCTAGCAAAGATCTATGTGTAAAGAGAGACTCCTACTTGGAACACAGTGAAATTGTTTCTCTATTATTTGTCTCATGGTTTTGTGCATCACATGACTAAAAGCAGAATCAAGTCCCTCCTATGCTGGTTAAGCATTATTAAAGCATAAATTAAATCATGCTTACCATAGAAAATTAAAGTTTATAAAATTCCTAGGTTGCACAGATTGTTTTTTGCAAGTACTCTATGCCTTTAACTTGCATAATGATGTACAAGTTCCTGATACACCTGCAAAGGAGAATCCCCTCCTATTCTCTCAGATGTTATTTTCTGACATGTCTTTGGTTTGTATCGCAGTGCTTGGCAAATGCTGTTTTCAGGGTTATGTTTTCTGGTTGCATAGTGAAGCCTGTTTTTATAGAACTGTAGTCAAGGGGAAGTCGTAGCTGTGCTGCACTCTGGCTGATTTGCATTATCATTGTCTTTATTATATCAAAACTTCATTGCATTAGAGTGAAAAACAGTGCACCTGATGAAAACAAAGGTACCCGAAGTTTAGTATCTTGTTACTGCTGGTGGCCACGAGAAGGTGACTATAGAAGTAATAGGACAAGCACGTAGTGGATCTCAGAGTCACTAAGAAATAGTAGCTGATGCACAGTTTGCTGGCTTGCTGTAAACGGATGTCCTGTGGTAAATACGCTGAGCCTAGTTGCTATTGTGTGCCTGTTAACAGGAATTCTTTTTGGGTAGATCGTATGGCATTTGTATTGCAAGTGTGTTAAACTTGAAGAAACTTAAAAACCCAAGCACACAAACTCATAATTTCTGACAACTGTGAAAAGTGTCCAAAGCTTTGGATAGGGTAGTCCTTTAGTGTAATCATAGTAAATCTACATCACTATAAGTGAGGAGATATATGTAGCTAAATACTTGAAGATGTTTCCATAATCTTAAAAGGTCTCTGGAATTTAGAAGCCGCAAGAGGGGCTACTGAATGCTGTCTTTGTGTTTGCTACAACAGAAATTTGTTACCCAGGAAGATGCTTGAGCTGCAGCCTAAGACTCTCAATTTCTGTCGAAGCCCTTTCAGATGGTTATGCCATGCAGCATTTGGTGCAAGCGGAAGTTGTTTAGGCTGCATTTGAAAGAAGGCATCTCCATTGCCGTACTTTCTGAGATACTTACAGATCCAAAGGAGCTATTGTTTGTCACTGCAGATGCTTGTTGCCAATAATAATAATAATGTGGCAGTCAGATGTCAGTTCCACACTTGGTGTGTGATTCATTCTGTGTGATTTTCCCCTTTCTTTTTCTCTCTTTTCTTCCTTTAGAAAAAACAATAAAAAAAAAATGCAAACACAGTTGCCTATTAAATCAGAACCTGCTTGGCTGAGATTGAGTACACAGATGAAAGGTAGTCAAATTAAACTCTCAGAATACTTTGGGGCAAATTGGTAGAAACAAGATACAGCTTTGAAAAACTTGTTACTACATGTGTTAGCTACCTTTTGAGGGGATCTCAGCAGTCTTTTTTCTTTGCTTTTGTTAGTAAGTTGATCTGCGGTGATGTAGATGATATGATACCCAGTCAATATTAAATGCTCATAAAGCGACAGTAGAGGTGGCAAATTTAATTGTTTTTATTTCCCTCCCTCTTAATGGACAAAATGGGCTAAGAGTCTTAGGGTGGGCTGGGAATTGTTTGAGATAATTATGTGTTATGCTGGAAGGGAGATTGTCATAGCGGAAACTGCAGAGCAGAGTAACCCCAAGAGCTGGTTTTGGGAGCAAGCATATTTTGTTTGTGGATGTCCTTGGTAAAAAATGTAGGAGAGAGCTTGTGAAACTTGCTTGATAACACTTCCCAACTCCATTTCTCTGTGTTGGAACAACATTAGAATAGAACATCAGACTGAATGGCAATAGCTAGCGTAGTCAAACAGATTCAGAGGTAATAGCGTGAAGTGAATTTCTGTGCTAATATGAATTTCTGCTTAACGTGGAAATAAGAGGAGAGAGATTGAAGGTAAATAACCAATGCATTAGTAGTTTATCCAAGAAAAGTGAAAGTTGTCCCAGGATGCAGCAGCAAAGTCTTTTTATTAGGCTTAAAGGTCTGTTTAAGGAGGCACTGGTGAGGTTCCAGATGAGAGCCTCTTTCTGGATGGTCAAAAATGCGCATTCAAACTGGAGCTGATGGACAAGCAGGAGGGAAGAGGATCAAGAATGTGGAGGGCCCGTCATGGAAGAAGCCTCAGATTTGGCTTCTAAAGAAACCCAAATGTTGGAATTTTCCAGGGGCAGAATTCATGTAGTACTGGAAATACTGTACTATAGAATGCTTGGTTTCACTTGTAAGTATGCCAGGAAGGAATACTATTTTATGTGACAATATTTAATACAGATCACAGCGATGGTGATTATTTTCACTGTTCGTAAATTTCTTTCACGTTTCATTCCAAAATTGTAAGATGATCAGTGCCATCAACTTGTTTCCTGAAGATTGTATTCTGCTGGTAAGAACAGTGTAGTAGAGAGGATTACGTTATCCAGGATCTATTGAGTTGGATACAGCATTTTTGTGTATTCTGTGGTGATAGTCACCAACTACAAGCAATCTCTTACTGTATCCCTGGGTCGGGAATGACAGCTTCATTTTAGATCAGTAGGAATAGTGTGGAGCATAAACTGCAGGAAGAATACTGTAAATCTGTTCTTCATTTTGTTGTACCTCTAACAGCTTTGGAAGAGAAAGGAACCTTGTTCAACTCGAACGTTCTTTAGTTCTGAAGGTGGCTGGCTGACCTGGTTTTGCTGGCAGTATGTTTCCCTACTGAGTTTCTCTTTGGCTTTATTTAAACATGTGGACTAGACTGTTAGCTTAATGAAGTGATATTTGTTCATGCAGCTGCAGATAACTTTTTTTAAAACTCCTGCCAAAGAGGGAGCAGGTTTCCAGATATGTTTGCAGTTCTTCACTCAGATTTGCATTGTGCAGGGCTCTTTGTCCTGAAAAGTTCTGTCCGTAAGGCTTGAGCTTATCTTGTTTGGAAGTATCGCATGCATAAGAAGCATAGCATGTGGATAGGTGCTCCTTGTAATTTGCTTAATCTTCTGCAGTTAATTAAAAGCTGATATGACAATAAAATAAACTATTCTGTCCTTCCAGGCAGTTTGAGTCAGGGCAGCACAAACCCTTTCCTGTAAAAGCTGGGGAGAGCTTGACTTGCTCCCTCTATATATGGGGACCGATTCAACTCCCTGTTGTTATAAGGCTGTTCCTTCACTACCAGCCCCGTATCTACAAAATCCAGCTCTCGCAGGGACAAAGACAGTACTGAGTGAAGCAAAGCCTTGTGCATTTTTAGAGGACATGTTCCACAAGCCTCTGATTCATAGCTGCTATTACAGTAAAGATTTCTCTTGTGCTCTGGTAGAATGAAATGTATTAATTTACAGAACAGAGCAAAAAATCTTCCTCTGCCTCATCCAAAACCTGAAATACATTTAAGAAAGAATACAGTGTGTGTATGTGTTGAGGGTGGGTGCACATGGGGATGACAACTTGTAGAGCTATGAACTGATAAGCAACTTGAGAGGAGGAAGTTAAGTGGTCTGTGTGCCTCTGTTGTGGTATACTGTTTGTAAATTAATGTAGAAGAAAAGCTAGTGAGGTGTGAAACTTTACCTTGAATTTTAGAATTGGATTTCTGTGCTTTATGAGCTTGACTCAGGAGCGAAGCATCACATACTGCATCTCTTGTAACTGTCAGAAACCTCAGCTATTTAAAGTTGCTCTTAGTGCTTATTGAATGTGTTCTCTTTTCAGCTGCTCTTGGTGTACAGCAGCCATCGCTGCTTGGAGCCTCTCCTACAATATACACCCAGCAGACAGCATTGGCAGCAGCAGGCCTGACTACACAAACACCAACGAACTATCAGCTAACTCAGACAGCTGCTTTACAGCAGCAAGCTGCAGCTGCAGCAGCTGCATTACAGCAGGTAAAGAAAAAGCATTTGCTGTTGACTGTATGACCTTTAACAATTTAATACTGTGGCTTTATAAAGCTAAAGTATCCAGGAGATGAGCAGAATGGGAAATGGTGAACATTGCAGTATCAAGCAGTTTAAAAACCAGTGGGATTTTAGGTCTACAGCTATCAATAGTTGTATTAGTCTGTGAAGGTGGGAATTTTGGCTGTGGAAGTGCTGACTTTTAGCTACGGAAAGCCTTTTGGGAAAAGGAGTTTTGCTGCACCTAAACTAAGAATCGAGAGTTCCAGCTACCTTCCATCACTGTATGTATCCTTCATAGCATATTGTATGATTTCATGCTGTGTCCTGGATACTGTCCTAAGTGTCAGGCTTTAATAAAAATTAGTGATTTTAGCTAGAAAGAGTACATCAGAAACCACTGTAAAGGCCAAGAATATTTGTTATGAAAGTAATATGTTGATACTATTAGTTATGTTTTGTGTTAGAATTGTTAAATGTTACTAGTTTCTATATAAAACTTGCTTAGCAGGTAACTTGTATTTGGTGTTATTGGGGTAATAATACTTCCTGTTTATGAGATATTTTGCTTTTGTCTGTTTCAGCAATATTCACAACCTCAGCAGACTCTCTATAGTGTACAGCAACAGGTTTGTGTGATTCTTACTGTGTACATCACAAATAACTTTAAAAGTAACGTTCATTGTGTGTCTTGTAGGATTTGTCTCCGAAATCATCCTTGTATGAGAAGTTGTTAAAGAAACTAAGTAACACTTTTTTGTAGTGAAAGAGAGCTTGAAGTTCATTAAGTTGGAGAGACGTATCCAGAATGGAAGCCTGCATACCTTCATCCAAAAAGGAAATTTAAAAATACATACTATTCCATGTTACATGATTCCTGCTAAACTCCACTCTAAACAGGGCTATGTATTTTAACTGCTGGAAAGATGCTGTCCACAAAAAGTTCCTTTTGACGTTTTTGGTCGGTTGGTTAGTTTGGTGTTTTGTTTTTGGTGTTTTTTGGTTTGTTTTGTTTTAGTTGGTTTGGTTTTTTATGGTCTTTGAATTTAACAAGGTTTTGAAAAAGAATAAAAGGACCTGGAAATTACAGACCTAAACTGCTCCAACTGCCAAAACTTTTTTTGGTATTGCTATTAACTTTCAGTTACAACCCCCCCAGCATTTCTGCTTACTGAATAAACCTGGATTATACAACCTTAAAATTAACCACATGAGCACAATTTTATGCATATGCAAACTGCTGAAATGACCAAACGGCAGAGGACTATTAACTGACACAGATTAAGCAAAAACTCTTACTTGTAAAGAGGAGGTAAAATTGTACACTTTCCTTAAGCAAATAAAATTAATTTATAACTTTATTTATTTTAAGTTGCAGCAACCTCAGCAGACCCTTTTAACTCAGGTTAGTTTGGTTTTATTGTTTGGTCTTCATCCCCAAACACAGATAATTCAATAGTGCAAGTTTGTGAAGTCTTGAGTAGTTTAATCTGTAAAATGAACTAATATGAACAGACATTTAATTGGTACAGATTTATTTTATCCAGATGTTAAAATATGCATTGCATTGGTTTCAAAAATTAGTAGCAACCACTTTTCCTTAATCTTGAAGGGAATATGTATGTTGATTATATTATAATTTATTTTTTTTTTTTGTTTGAACTTCAAGTGTTTGGCTGTTTTGCAGTGAGTAACCAACTGGGAAAATCTTACCTTTGAGAAGGAATTTTAACCTTCTGTTTTAATAGTATTCAGTAGGTATATAGAGAGGTTTAAAAAAAAACCTTGCCGAGCTTGACAGGTTTAAAACTTGCAACAATTTAACACACTAAGTTGCTCTAGTTTCATTTTCACTTAACCTTTTAAACATGCTTTAAAAAAAAAAAACCCAACCCTACACTATCTTACCGTGTTCTGCTTTTGCAAGAAGGCAAGCACTGGAATTACTGAGTTTAGGGAAGGGTTTGTGTTAGCCTCAACCTTTACTGACTTCTAATGCTACAGTTGGGATAGAAATAGAGAATAGTCTCTAAGCATGTATTCCTGGCAAAGTTAGGAACTTCTCTCTGATTCAGGCCCATTGTATGGGTTACCTGTAAGCACTAATGCAGTTTTCACTCTTTTTTTTTTTTTTTTCTTTTTCTTTCCCCCCCCCCCCAGACTGTGCATATTTTGGGGAAGTTGACTTTTTTAAAAGAAAAGGATAAACAAATTCAGTCTTCATTCAAAGTAGAAAAAAGTCATCTACAAACAAAACACTTCCAGCTTCTGAAAATCTCCATTCAGAATAATTGCCTTAGAGACATTTTAAACTCCTGCCTACATGGGTAAAGGAACTGTTCCTTGTAGGTATGTTAGCTGGTTATAAGATTTATAGTTTGCTTTATTTTGCTTACAGCCAGCTGTTGCGCTACCTACCAGTCTTAGCCTGTCTACTCCTCAACCAGCAGCCCAGATAACTGTTTCTTATCCAGCACCTCGGTCAAGCCAACAACAAACCCAGCCACAAAAGCAGCGTGTCTTCACTGGGGTGGTTACTAAACTACATGATACATTTGGTTTTGTGGATGAAGATGTCTTTTTTCAACTTAGGTAAGATATAATACTTGCCTGCAGGAGTACTCTGGGGTACCTCACTAAATAAAAGGTTTAGATTATTGCATTGTGTTACTCCACTGATAGTGCCTGCAGTTAGTACATTGTTTTCTTCCAACACTGGAAGTAAAATGGTCAAATAAGTTAATAGACTGAGTTCCTTTATGTGAATTTTTGAATTTTCTTAATGCAAAGCCCAAAGCTGGGAGACTTGGAAGGTATTAAGCTCCTTAGAATATGAAATTGTAGAATTTGTAGGTGATTAAATGCATATAACTTGCTCTCTGCCTGTCTTAGTACTGGTTAGGGAACTTTAGGGCCAAAAATGGGAATTAAATTCCTGTGCATACTCTGAGCTGAAGCAGGTGGTACTTTCACTGAATTTGGGCGAAAATGCTCTTCCTGTAAGGTTTTTTTTTCCTTTTTTTTTTAATGAGCTTTTTATACTTTCTCTCATCTCTAAATGTAACTTGCAAATGTAAAAGTAGCTGAATAAGACTCAGACAATACATTTTGTTATGTTTGCAGTGCTGTTAAAGGAAAGACACCTCAGGTGGGTGACAGAGTTTTGGTAGAAGCTACTTACAATCCTAATATGCCGTTCAAATGGAATGCACAAAGGATCCAAACACTTCCAAATCAGGTATGTGGAGTTACCCAGTCTAACTCGTACTGGCTGCTTCTAGTTTAAGCTCACTCACAATTCGTTTTCTCTTCTGCTGTTAGAACCAGACACAAGCTCAGCCGTTACTGAAGACTCCTCCAGCAGTTCTTCAGCCCATTGCACAGCAGACTGCATTCAGTGTTCAGGCACAGCCGCAGCCACAGTCCTTGTTGCAGGCACAGATATCAGCAGCTTCAATCACACCTTTGCTTCAGACACAGCCTCAGCCATTACTGCAGCAGCCACAGCAGAAAGGTGCCCCTTCAGTGCACAAAGTTTGTGTAGTCCTGCCGGTGCTTAGTGTGTGATGATTATTTTTTTTTTGTTAGTCACAAGACTGAAGTAGTAGTTTAAATAATATGGAAAGGACCCTATAGAATTTTCAGTTTGAATATGTTTTCCTGCAGCTATATGCAAGGCACATTGCCTGCAATAGCTCAGGAGTCACCTGGTAGTGAAATCCCCATGGACTTCTGTTCATAATCCAAAAGCAAAATCAATGTAATAATTTTTATATTAGAATACATTAAATTTATATTTCACACAGTTGTTGTTAGAACTGTTATTTCTATACCTGTGTTCTATTAGCTAAGTTGGCGTTTAAGAGAAGAAATGCTGCCAAACGTGGAAAACCTAAAACAAAGGTTGTGGGGTCGCTTGAACTTTGGCTGAAGAATCAGTAAGAGAGTTGATAAGAAGATAAAATGAAAATTTGTCTTGCCCATAGTAGAAGCAAAGGGAGATGATCTTAAGCTATCACCAAAGCAGAACTGTTTTGAATAAATGCTTATTACAATCTAATTAGTCCTAGTTGGTGTTTGGTAACGTTTGCTCCATTTACAATCAGTTGGTTAAATACCTTGAGACAACAAAAGTATGTGCTAGGGGATTGATGCAGCAGTGTAATAAATTGATTTAAGAATTATTTTTCAGGAAGCTAACTGTTTTTACCTATCAATAGCCTCAAAAACAAGCTTTATGTTTTCTTTAGTTCAGTGAGTAGGTAGTTATCTAACTTAAATCAAATGACTTTTCCATGAAGAGGCTTAGCTATTTACTGATAGCTTCTATGTGCTTATGTTATATTAGCTTCCATCTTAAGAAGATGCTTTTAAACCAGTTTCACTTACTAGTATCTCAGTTTGAATCGGTGAAGAAAAGCATAGGTCTCTTGAGTTTCTTGGGGTGGATGTTATAAGTAGATTTATTTGAGTCTAGAGTTAGTTTAGAAAATGTACACAAGTGAAGCAACCGTAAAGCAGCGATGTTTGTAAAGTGTGGATAGTTGCCCCCTATTATGTATTAATCTTCTTTTATCTTTTAAATTTTTGTTTCAGGTGGTTTGTTACAGCCCCCTGTTCGTCTAGTTTCACAGCCTCAACCAGCTCGAAGATTAGACCCACCATCCAGATTTTCTGGGAGGAATGACAGAGGAGGAGACCCTATGCCAAACCGAAAAGATGACAGGAGGTATGTTGTAGAAGACTAGACAGACATGACACTAGAAACCATGACACCAAACAGAGCTGAGCTTGCTCCAGTGTGAGTCAGTGATATGCACAAGTGGCTTTACCATTAGATACTAGATCTGAAATTAGATATTAGATCTGAAATGAAGGAATTGCATGATCGGTCTCTGTTGTAAAGAGACAGTGTTCTGAAACTATGAGGAACTTCTCTCTTTTTTGTGGGTTGTCTAGCTTCTGTTGTGCTGGAAACCATTTTGTAACCAGCATGCAAAAATATTTGTATCTTGTATGCGTTTTTTAAGTCGTGAAAGAGAACGAGAGAGACGTAGGTCCCGGGAAAGGTCACCCCAGAGAAAACGCTCCAGAGAGAGATCACCTAGAAGAGAGAGGGAGAGGTCACCTCGAAGGCCACGACGTGTTGTTCCTCGTTACACGGTTCAGTTTTCCAAGTTTTCATTGGACTGGTATGTTTATAGTGCCAGATGTTTACCTACATCTCACTTTAATTGTGGGCACAGATTACTGTGAGCTGTGTCAACACGCATGTGTGTAATGAGTATTAAACTATGATCTTAACCTTAAAGAAATATCAAATATGTAGTAGCTGGGAACCTTCTATGATAAATGTTTTCTAGGTTCTTTGTTATTTTTTGATGCTACTGCATACCTTTATAAATATTCCCTAATACGTAGACACCTTAATCAAGAGTATTTAGTAGTTACTTGATTTTAAACCATGAAACTCAAATATTTCTCTTTAAATTTTATGTATATACGTACAGTAATAAATACACAATGGCTGTGTTTCCAATTAATATACCTCTTAATTATGTGCCTTTCTTAATGGTTATTTTATTGCTGTATCTTTCAAATACTATTGTTTATTTCAGCCGTAGCTGCGATATGATGGAGCTGAGGAGGCGTTACCAGAACTTGTATATCCCAAGCGATTTCTTTGATGCTCAGTTTACATGGGTGGATGCTTTTCCTATGTCTAGACCATTTCAGCTGGGAAACTACTGTAATTTCTATGTAATGCATAGAGAAGTAGATCCTATAGATAAAAACGCTGCTGTCCTTGATCCACCTGATGCTGATCATCTGTACAGCGCAAAGGTTTGTATGGATTTCCAGTATTGTGACTATTCATTAGAAGCTTTTTTACCAATAAGGTGAAAAAGTGAATTTAACTGAACTGAAAATATTCTACAATTTGAGCAAAATACAGTGGTTTTAAACCTTTCAATAAAGAGCTAGTATGTAGTGCTTGAAGAATCATGACTGAAATTCAGTTTGTTCTTCTGTAACTAGAGCTGTCCTAAATATTTTTACTGAGGCCTCTTCCATTTTCTGCACTCAGTTGCACTGATCTGATTATAGGAAAGAAAGCCAGCTCCTCCAACATGTCTGAATGTTGTTATTAGGTGATTCATTCTGAATAGTTAACGGAGCCCCTTTTTTATTCCTTCAAGGGTCCCTTTTGTGCAGTTTGTGCTCTTCTGTTTAGTGATTTTTGTTCTTTCTTCTTTCAGATTCCTCTCAATATTATTTTTTGGAAAGTAGATTGAGCATTTTGGGATTATCTGAATGTCAAAAAATGCTGCATCAAGGGCTGTAATGATGTATAAAAGACCTCAGTGTCAAAACGTCTTCCTAAAACTTTTTCGCTAAAATAGGTCTGAGATTTCTAGGTCAATCTGTTTTAGAAGTGTATTTCATTGTAAAGACAGGTTTAGAAATGAAACTGCCTTTAACCCCTGTATTTCTTACTTTTTTCTTACTTACACTTTTCTTACCTTCTGTGTATATAAGTTTTGAAGCCTTGGGACAAGTATCAGGCATGCTGTTTTTTCAGTCTATTGATGCAGAGCAAGAGCTCTCTTTCAGAAGGTCAAACTTCAAAATATATTTAGTAACTGAGGAATAGCATCCCATTTCATAATAACTTTTTTAGGATATACAGCAACCTTGTTAGGTTTGACTGGGCTAGTGGGATGCTGTGAGGATGCAGATCAATGTGTTGGTCACTTGCCTTGTGGCTGTGACAAAATGAAACGAGTAAGTTACTGAAACCAGAAATGTACTCAGTGTGCTGCTTGGTATAGGTTATTTGGCATATAGTGATAACATGCAAAGCATGTTGCTTTTATCTGCTTTCAGTTTGGTTTGGTTTTAAATAAGATCACACATTGCATCCGTATGTGATGGAGAGAAATTGGTCCTTGGCAGACATTTTAACCCTCAGTTCTACAATTTTATTTTACCTTTATTTGTTCTGATTTTTTGTGACATTAAGGGAAAAGTACTGGTATGTATGTGTTTGCAAGTTGTGGTCATAGTTTACCAGTCATAGTGGGAAACCTTCACAAGACTGATCTGACTTACACAACAGGTGATGTTGATGGCTAGTCCTAGTATGGAAGATCTCTATCACAAGTCATGCGCTCTGGCTGAAGATCCCCAAGAACTTCGTGATGGATTTCAGCATCCCGCTAGACTTGTAAAGGTAAATATGCTTCAATGCCGACACTTTTGGCAATAAAGGTTGGTTGTAGACCTTTAAAATACCTGGTGATAAGGGAGGAGTTTGTAGGAAGCTACATGATGGCTTCATTTTCCCTCTGAGGAGGCCTAGTTTATATGTCAGTCCTTTTTCCAGTTTATAGGAGCTCCATCTTCACTGCTTTAATATTTACTGCATGTTCAACTTAAGCTCAAAACAGTAGATATTTGGAGAAACCTGTATTATGTTATTAACTTTGTTAGTCTTTTTACAAGCACTTAGACTGTTTTTTTAAGGGCTCAGCTGTGAAGAGAATACAAATGAAGCAACAGTTACATAACCATTGTATGAAGTGAAATTTAACTATTGTTAAAAACTGAACAATAAGTGCTATGGTGTTTCAGGACACCACAGGCTTGTTTTCCAATTAAACTCTATTGTTTTAAAGTAAATGGGAGTACTTGAATTTCTAATGTTCTTGTCTTATTTTTTGTAGCTTTGCTTTATTACTTTTAAACAGGAACGTCTATAAGTGTGTATTGGAGTTAAGGCACCATTAAAATGAGTAGCTGTTTGTCTTTTGTGTTAGAAAGCTTTAATTGCAAAGGAACAAGCCTTATACCAGTAAAGAAAAACTTGATGGAAAGTCTTGCAAGCAAGAATGAGTGATGATGTTTTAAACCTATTCCATTACTGAAATGATCTGTGGAAAAAAATAACTGAACTCTTTCTTGACTGACTTTCACTTTCAGATTTCAAAATAATGTGGTAGCTTACTCATGGATTTCAGTGTGTTCTATGAAGTATTATTTGTGCTTATGGAAAATGAGACTCTATCCCTAGCAGGGGAACATTCAGAAGACTCTTTTTGTCTAGTTTTTAGTGGGTATGAAAGGCAAAGATGAAGCTATGGCAATTGGAGGACACTGGTCCCCATCACTGGATGGACCTGATCCAGAAAAGGACCCTTCCGTGCTGATAAAGACGGCTATTCGTTGTTGCAAGGCTCTTACAGGAATTGACTTAAGTGTGTGCACACAATGGTAAGTACTGTACTGCAAAGCAAAGTCCACTGTAGCAATACTTGTCTGTTATCCCAAGTTTAAAAAAAAAAAAAAAAAAAAAGAAAAAGAAATGGAAAAAACTTTTTTCTTTGTCGGCTGCTCTTGGTAGTGCAGGTAAACTACTCAAAGGATGTTCTGATTTGTAATAAGCTTGATTGGTGCCAACTGTGCTGAATACTGCATTAAGAACTAATTAAAAATTCTGGATTTATTTTGATGTGTTATGCTGTAATTTTTTTAATGAATGTGCATTGAAAATATTTTTCATTTTGTGCTTAGCTGGAGAAGATCGTCAAGAGAACTTCATTTCATTGTTCTTTTGTTATAAATGAATAGCCGTTCATTATATAGCCATATTTTCTCTTGCTGAGATTTTGTCCTATGCTAACAGTCACTGAAGTTTTACTAATATGAGGAAAGTCTATTGGATGCTAAATCTAAAGTGCTTCAATACTTTTATTTGCGCATTAAACCTGTGCGTTAAACAACAAGTTACATAAAAGGAATTTTGTGGGTTTTCCTCCTTTTCAAGTGTGATACATTTTACAAACGTGCCGAAAGAGAAAATATGGCTTCCATAATTTTTTTCTTTAGATAAACTTCAAGGTCTTGCAGCAAAGTTTCTTTACTTGATGTGCTACAAGTGATCTAGGCTCTTTTAAAATGTATTGTAGAATTTTTTTTCCAACATGCTTCTTCCCTTGCAACAGGTACCGTTTTGCAGAGATTCGCTACCATCGCCCTGAGGAGACCCACAAGGGGCGTACAGTTCCAGCTCATGTGGAGACAGTGGTTTTATTTTTCCCGGATGTTTGGCATTGCCTTCCCACCCGCTCAGAGTGGGAAACCCTCTCCCGAGGATACAAGCAGCAGCTGGTCGAGAAGCTTCAGGGTGAACGCAAGGAGGCTGATGGAGAACAGGCACTGAACGCTAATCCCTTTTTCTATTTCTGCTTCTCACAGGCACAGGAACACAGGCACAAAATGCACACCACATGCTACACAACATACATACATAGGAGGAACATTACTGGTAACAATGACTGGTAAACCAGCTTTCAGCAGTGTAGTGGATGTTGGTTTTTATTTTTATTACAGCTAGTTCACTAATTTTAAATGTGTATGCTGATACCACAAAAGGAATTGAATTGTGCTTATGATGCGCAGAAAATTTTTTATCATAGATGTAGTTGCTGGAATCTGGGACCAGTTGTTGAGTGAGATGCAGTTAACGAATAGCTGTCTTTAAACATTTTGCCATTTTCTAAAATTTCTAAATTCTCTCCTCTGGCCAGTTCTAATTGTGATATTTGAAATTGAACAAACACTAGTCTGAAACATCTGAATTTCAGGCCATGTGGCTGATCAACATCTTGGAATAAGGGAAGGTCTGACTGAACAAGGAGTAATTTGGGAGATTTAAAATCTGGGGGAAGATCACACACTGTGTGGTTAATGGAGACCAGCAGTGTCTGTGTAACCCCAATATTCTTTGTGGTGTTGCTTATCACCCTTTTGTGTTCCACAGATCTGGCTTGTATTGGCTGAGTGGCACTGTGATCATTTATAAAGTGGTAGAATGTGTGTGTGAACTTGTCTAAATAATAACTTTAGGAGGAGACTATCTGAAACAGTTGTGACCTTGCACAGATCAGCAACAGAATTTAAAAAATAACTGAAGTGCTTTCAAGCTTTCTGAATGATAATTTCTAAATTTTATTTGTCAGGATGAAGAGGAAAAGGATGATGGGGAAGCTAAAGAGATCTCTACACCTACGCACTGGTCTAAACTGGATCCAAAAACAATGAAGGTAACTAACGTTTTTCTTAAATTTTCTTCCATTTCTTACAAAAAACTTCTGTAGTGTTTTACCTTGCTGATTTTGTAGGTATTGGTTGTGATACCACAGTATGCAAGTGTGACTCCTCATTATAATAAGTGAATACAGCTAAATGAAACTGTGCTGAGCTTTTGAACTTCATACAGTTAAAGGGTATCACATATGATATATTAACTGGAAAATTAAAGTTCTGCAGTAATCAGGTCACATCCACTTGCATTAAAAAATGTGGCTTCTAAAATACTTTAATGTTAGTTTAAAAAGGCAATAATTATACAAAAATGTGTGGCAGAAGACATAATTAAAAGTCTCCTTGAAGGGAATAATAAACTATTTTGCTGTAGTAAAATGGCTTCCCTGCCCCTGTGGAAAGTTCTTCAAAAAGAGGTTCTTTGAGAATGCGACTTTAACGGTAGTATGGTTTATGTATCAGTAAATATTAGTGGTTTTCAGTACAGATTTAAAAAATACAGTTGAATGTTCAGTGTTCTTAATTTTTACTTCACCTTTTCTGCTAATCAAATGTTTTGCAATGTCACTGGTTGATACCATTTACAAAGCTTTTCTTTACCAGGTAAATGACCTTCGCAAAGAATTAGAAAGTCGAACCCTTAGCTCTAAAGGACTGAAATCTCAGTTGATAGCTCGACTGACAAAGCAGCTGAAAGTAGAGGAACAAAAAGAAGAGCAAAAGGAGCTAGAGAAGTCTGAGAAAGAAGAGGAAGAGGAAGAAGATAGGAAATCTGAAGATGACAGAGAGGTTAGGTTTTGGACATACTTGGTTTAAGTCTTATTAAATATACATATATAAACTATTATGTGTAACATTTGTATAAATATATACATCGGTATAGAAAGTAGGGGACTATGCCCAGTTGTATTGGGATTTTGTAGTTCTTGGGATGACTGCTGGGAACTCTTTGGTGTAACTTGAGATGCTGAATTGGAACAAAGTCTTGGCAAGTTTGAATTTCTTTATATCAGCAAAATCGGCTGCAATGTGCAGCTGTGCTAAGGGTGTCTGAATTAACATCAGGCCTTAAATGTAAGGAACAATAAATTTCAAACTCATGAGAAAAACTGCTTGACAACAGGTGAATACACTTCTTAACTTTTTAAACGTACATGAAAAGCAGCTGTTTACTTGTATAAAGCCTTAGGGAATTATTGTGGAAATAGGAGGAGGGCAGGTTCCTCCAGTAGAAGTTATAGTGTCTCAGAGAGTCCAGTTTCTTCACACGGCTAACGGTTTGGTTAGGTTTGTTCTCCCTTATTGTGAAACTTTAATTTTTGCTTTTGGATGACGTTCCTGTGTATTGAAGTTTCTCAGTTTTGCAGTTGGTAGTTTCAGTACTGCTTAGTCTGTTTTGCTATTTCCTGAGGATAAACAAGATCTGTGCAGTAAGGCCAAAGCTCAACCCCAGAAGAAGGACATAAATGTCCAGAGAATGTATTGTGGGTTAGTTGCTTTTAAACCTTTTTGTGAATTACCTGCTAACCAACATGAGATGCTTTGAAATTTTATATATCTGTGTAAGCCTTGTTGAGGGAGCAAAGGCCATGTGCTTGCTAATTCTGTCAGCTGCTGCCTTCTCACACAGCTTGGATGCACTTCAGCTATCTTCAGGTTTCTTGCCATGGCTTTATTTAACGTTAGGAGACAGAGCTTTGATTGTGCTTGCTTCTTTAAAAAGCACAAGCTCTGCCATGCCTTTTATCCATACTTATAAAACTTTAATATTTCTCTCTTGGCATTCAGTAAGCTGCTTGGTATTTTACCTTTAGTAACCTTTTGTTTGATGTGCATCAGTTTTATCTACAGAGATTTCATTTCCCATAATGAAAAGAGCTGAGTAAATTGTCATCTGGTAATTGTTAAAGCTGTGTTGGGAAGATGATACTCGAAGCCTTTACTCTTCCTGTGTAAGGAATAAGACAGCTTACTGTACTGTATGGCTCTAAAAACACCCCTAGACAAACAAAGTCCCTTCAGGAGCATTGGCTCCTTTGCTAGTTTGCAATCCATTTCTTGAAGTGAACTAGCTTGAGTCCTTCCAATGTTGAATAAATATGCTGCAGTTAGCACCATAAGATACTTTTGAGGTGCTTATTGCTCTGTGGGCTAAATAACACTGTATGTCTTGCTTAATGTTACTCAAGTTTGCAGTTGTTACAGGTGAGTGTTGGCAGTGGATGCAGAATGCATTCTGGAAATTCTAGTCTGTGACTCCTGTGTTGCATGCAGCAGCTTAGGCTTTCCTTCACTTCCTTCAAAGCAGTGAGTCTTAAAAACTAGTCTATAGACTGAAACTTCATCTTTGGAATATGCTGTATGTTATTTTTTTGCCTCTTTTCAGGAAGAAGAAAGAAAACGTCAAGAAGAAATGGAACGTCAGCGGCGGGAGAGACGATACATCTTGCCTGATGAACCAGCAATCATTGTACATCCTAACTGGGCAGCAAAGAGTGGGAAGTTTGACTGTAGCATTATGTCTCTTAGCGTTCTTCTGGACTATAGATTAGAAGATAATAAAGAACATTCCTTTGAGGTAACTTAGCTGTGCTACTTGCAGTTAGCCATTCTTGTTTCTTTTTAATTGTTATTGCTGCAGTATTCTGAAATTGTAAAAGTGTATGTAACATGGCAAAATTAAACTTGAGTAAGTTAGTTTCTTAGTGCAATACCTAGAAAAAACATTTGTCCAGTCTTTGGTACATGGTTTACAATAGCTGTATAGTCACTGTATAATGTCCAGAAGAAATGTGCAGGTTTTCAGATATGGAAGTGAGTTTATCATTTATACAGCTGGTCTAGGTCCTACACTACTGGAGTACAGGAAAGAGGCATATTTATAAAGCTGTTTAAGGTTTCCATATTCAAAGCAGATGGTAAGAAATCTGACACTACATAAAATCCTGATATGGTGAAAGTTGGTAAGATAGCACCTCAGAGCTATTTAATCACAGGTGTACAAATTTTTAATACATACTTTAAAACTTTTTGTCAGTTCTCTTTTCATTCTTCTTTTGTGCAGGTATCATTGTTTGCAGAACTCTTCAATGAAATGCTTCAGAGAGATTTTGGTGTCAGAATTTACAAAGCACTGATTTCTCTCCCAGAGAGGGAAGACAAAAAAGACAAAAAAGGCAAAAAAGATGAGAGAAAAGAAAAAAAAGAAGAAAAAGATGATGAAACAGATGATCCAAAACCGAAGAGGAGAAAATCTGGAGATGATAAAGACAAAAAAGAAGATAGAGAAGAAAAGAAGGTTTGCAGCTAGTTCATATATTTTCTGTCCTGTCTGGATCAATATTAAACTATTTCTATTTGAACTTTGCTTTATTGGCTTTCAAAACTCAGGTTTTGTAGTGTTAGTTAATTGATTTGACTTGTTGATCTATTTAAAATATGCTTCAGTAATATTCAGCAATTTAAAAATTCTACAGGTGTAATGGTGTTTTAACATTCAGCTATATCACATAGGTTTTTAAGTGATTTAATATAAACATATGCAAATTTTGAATGAATGGTAGTGAGTTTTTTTTACTTTCCTAGTTATTTAGTTCTGACTCGATAAATTTCTAGGAACTTCTGTTACAGAGAGAAGATAAAAGGAAAGATGATTCTAAAGATGAAGAAGAAACTGAAGATGACAATAATCAAGAAGAATATGATCCGATGGAGGCAGAAGATGCTGAAGATGACGATGAAGGTATCTTGAATTATGAATTTTGTGGCTTTCAGAAATACTTCTTTATTGAAACTGAATATGTTCTCTCAAGCTGGAGAATGCACTGGAACTAGACAACTTAAAATTACATTATTAGACTAATTTTAGTAATTCTGGCATTGTATGAATATAGTTTATATAAACTAGCCGTGGTACTCAAAGTAAGGCATGTATATAGAAGTGGTTTTATTTTTTTCAGAATGCAGACCACTCGCAACTCCCATTGAAGTCAGTAGGAGATGTGAGTATTCAGCACCTCTGAAAAACCAAGCCACTATTAACGTGCCTAACTTCCTATTCCTCAGTTCTGAAATGTCATCCTGGTTTTATTAAGCCAGAATAAGTGTGGGGTGCCCTTTACATGATGATATGAAGAGTTGATTTCTGTTTGGGTGGAGCTGTGTTTGCCTGAAGAAATGGGGAAAGGGGCTGGGGAACTTCCCTGTCTCCAGGGAGCAGACCTCTTTCCCTGCTCAGAGGTTCAGGAAGGCATAAGATGTATGCTTTTCGGCTTGTACTTGTTTCAGGTTTTCATCCTTTTGTGGAGTTTTTGTTAGAGGTGTGGGGTTGAACTGCCTAGATACTGCAGTCCTGGTATTTTCTAACCTGCGTTTTTAGTTGT
Source organism: Strigops habroptila (assembly GCF_004027225.2). Taxonomy (NCBI): domain Eukaryota; kingdom Metazoa; phylum Chordata; class Aves; order Psittaciformes; family Psittacidae; genus Strigops; species Strigops habroptila. The sequence goes on from NC_044281.2 coordinate 36,918,944, forward strand.
GTTTTTGGCAGAGTACTGCACCAGCCTTAAAAAATTGGTGCTAATCTGTGATTTCCAAAATAACTCTTTCTTACAATCTGGCCATGAGAGTGCCCTGGGCTTGTCTGTTCTGTTACAAGTGCTGCTACTTCCCATAACCTGTCCTTGCGCCATTGCCAGTCAGAGTTGCTGAGAACAATCCATCATGTCCATGGAGGTGCGGGAGAAAGCTATTGGTTCTCAGAAACATGTTGGCAAAATTAGACAAATGTTGTGATATATAGTTTTATCCAAAATTTTCCTCACAAGAAAGGGAAGCTTAAAGCTGAACTTGGGACGTGATTCTCTGACTAAAGACTTGCACATAAGGTACAGAGCTGCATGCCATAATCCGTCCCTGAAGTCATCATACTCCCTTTTCTCTCTTGATTTTAGATTTATTTTACTTTAGTGTCTACCTCTAAACAAAAAACTTGCAGTTTGTAATTCATATCTAGTAAGCCATGTGATCTGTAATTTCTTGGAGAATCTACTGATCATAGGATCAGTAATACCACACTCAGACATGCATATAAACAGATGCTTTTAATTTCATAGTTGATACAGTTTTTATGGTATAAAAATATTCGAGAGTAAATAGTACTGATTTTTTTCCTAATAAGAGTAACCGTAGTTGGATGTAGACTCTCTCAAGCCTCATTAGGGAGAATTGTAATTTTCTGCACACTGCTCAAGTAGACAGTGATGTTGGTAGAACTTATTTTGGCCTAGTTAGCATTTGTTGCAGCTCTTCCAAAGGGGCAGAAAAAGAAAGACAAATGGCTTATGTTAAATTAAGACCAGATTAAAAATCAAAAAAATCAAAATTTAACAGACTTAAAGGCCATTTGGCGGGGGGGTATTATTACTTTTCAGTGAAATACATTAACTTCATATATTTGGGGATTTATGTATACTTTTTAAATTAGCATATGTACTTTGAGATAATGGTTATAAAATTGTTTTCTGTGGGTATGTTGAATTTTCTTTCTGTTTTACAGATCGGGATGAGGAGGAAATGAACAAACGGGAGGACAGAAGAGAGGGAAATAGGCATTGCAAAGAGAGGTCATCTAAAGATAAAGTAATTAACACCTTTCTTAACAGCTACATATAGCCTTATTAGAGGTGTCCTAATTAGATATTAACTTTGCTTTTATTATAAGACCTATTTGCACTCCTTGATTCCTTCAGCACTTCTGGACTGAAACATTGAGTGTACATATTGATCTGTCAGAAGAACGTGAGGACTGATGCTGTATGTGCGTGTTAGAGGCAGCAGATGTGATTATTTTATCCATTATTTTCAACTGCTGTATTCTTATGTAAGAAAGGAGAAGCTTAGCTTGATAGGTAAACTAGCTTTTCAGTTGTCAAGCTTGGAATCATTATGTGATGTTTCTACATCTCCCTGCAAGAAAATTGACGCTTTTTGTGTCAGGCCAATTGTGTGAGGCCAATACTTGTTTCCATAGTTAAGATTAAGGATCAACATAAGCTTGATTTGTTACACTTAAACTTTATTTATAAATGCAAGAATAAAACAAGGTTCTGATTCTCTTTTTTTTTTTCTTCAAGGAAAAGTAGATGTAGGAATAGAAATAATGGGAAAACACAGTTTGCAGAACTGCTGTAGCTGTGGGAGCTAGATGCTCATTCATTACATGCTTATGGAGGTTTCACTTTGAAAACAGCTGTTCAGTAAAGTATGTGATTGAGAGAAGGGATGTTTTACTATTGTTAGGTTAATTATTCTTTTTTTTGACATATTAGCATGACCAAAAGGACAGTGTGTCTAGCAGATGTTACTGTCCACTGTGCTGTAATTCTTATAATATTTGAAAGAATAAATGGCTTGTTTACATTATATTTGAGCTCAGCAGGTAAATGCTAGTTATATTAATCATTCAGCTGAAAGTAATAATAAAATGAACAGAGGAAAACTTTTGTTAACTGATAAGTTTTGGTTTTAGTAATGATGGAAAAATGATACTTTAACTTCCTAATGATCCCATAATGAATTTTCTGTAGGAGAAAGACAAGACACAGATGGTAACTGTTAATAGAGATCTTCTGATGGCTTTTGTTTATTTTGATCAAAGTCATTGTGGATATCTTCTGGAGAAGGACATGGAGGAGATACTGTACACTCTTGGACTACACCTGTCACGTGCTCAGGTTTTGTATAGTGAAAGAAATATCTTTGAAAACATTACAAGAGTGCTGTAAATGGGAGGAATATAATTCAGCTTCTAAAAGCTGTTGCTGACATATTTCATCCTGATTTTTATGTAGTCACATCATATTTACCATAAAATACTAGTTTAATCTTTTGTGGAATGAAAAGGTGCAGTTCGCAGCTCTTCATATGCCCATGTTGTGTATGTACCTTTAGTCTCAAAATGTCATCTTTTTTTCTCCCTAGCTTTTTTTCATTTTAAGTTCCAGTATGTTAAAGTTCAAAAAGCTTTGCAATTTCTTTAAGTTTTCAAAGTTAAAACATTCTTGTTTAGGTTATACAATGCGTGTATTAAGTAACACCATATTTCTTTCCATGGCTGTGTTGTAGGTCAAGAAGCTACTTAGTAAAGTAGTGCTTAGAGAATCTTGCTTTTATAGAAGACTAACAGACACTTCTAAAGATGAAGAAAACCTAGAAGAGTCTGAAGAACTACAGGAAGATATGTTAGGTGGTATTATATTTTCTTATGCCACAAACTTCCAGAGAATTGTTTGTGTGTGAATGATAATGAGTGCGCTGAGATACTTGATTTCTTGAAGAAACTAACTGCAAGGAACCTGCCAGTCTGGAAAAGTAGATCTTGGGCAGTTCATAAATTACAGTATTTCTGTAATTTATGATACGTAAATCTCACATATCTGTAAGGATAATAATATCTTGGAACAGGAAGGAGGACAGAGGTTAATATCAAGTACTGGTGCATTCATGGCAGTTTTGCAGTCAGGAGGATCAGTGCTGTAGGTAGTAGAACAGAGCCTGATTTCTGGAGATATTAATGCAGGAAGGAGGCATTGAAGAATGTCATAAAAGAGCATGCTCCTTTGTGGGGGAGGGAGGGTAGGAACTGGGGTAAGGAGGGAGTAGAGAAATGTGAGGGACAGACCAGCAAACTTGAATTTATTCTTAGTTTTTGTTTGTTTGTTTGTTTGTTTGTTAAGATGCTTTTGAGGTTGGTCGCTAGAACTAAAAAATGATAGAATGATTATTTCCTAATGCTACTTAATCTAATACAGGAAACAGATTACTGTTACCATCACCTACTGTAAAGCAAGAATCAAAAGCCATAGAAGAAAATGTTGGCCTCATTGTGTACAATGGAGCTATGGTGGATGTTGGGAGCCTTTTACAGAAGTTGGAGAAGAGTGAAAGAGTGCGGGCAGAAATTGAACAAAAGCTTCAGTTACTAGAAGAAAAAACAGGTGGGACATTACTTGGAAAGTGGTGCTTACATGGATGCAAGACTTCTTAAGCAGATAAACCAATTTGAGTAATACTTGTGGTCTAAATTTCTTGGCTGTTTTCTTACCATGATTTTTTATTTTCTATCTCCCAAGCTCTTTGACCTTGCACACCATTGTTGAGTACCACTGTCACCATGCTGAAATGCTTTTATGTTTTATTCAAGTTGAATGTAAGACTTCCAAATGTAGTCAGACTTGAGAATTATCAAATTGTAATGCAATGCAGCATTCAGTATTCTTTAAAAGTTAGTTATGGTGTTGGCATGTAAATGGAATGTTAAGATGCACAGTACATGTCACTGGAAGTGACTTAACTTTTTTTCCTTCTTCCCTCCTTTCTAAGACGAAGACGAAAAGACCATACTACAACTGGAGAATTCTAACAGAAGTCTATCTGCGGAGCTGAAAGAAGTGAAAAAGGACCTTGGTCAACTGCAAGAAAATTTGAAGATCTCGGATGATAAAAACTTGCAATTTGAGGGTCAGCTGAATAAGACAATCAAAAATTTAGCTACTGTTATGGATGAAATACAGAGTGTTCTTAAACAGGTTAGAATTGCTTAATTCCACTTTTTGTTGTTGTATACAGGTTTCCTGTAGACAAAATTACCAGAACAAAATTTTTTTATATATATATATATATATATATAAAGATGCTCAATGCAATGCTGTTTATTTAAAGATAAATAAAATGTATTATTTCTAAGCTTGAAACACATCTTGACTTGAATGCTTCTAAAAATACTATAGGTATTAATGAAAATCTCAAACCATCTCAGTGTTTTCCTGTCTTGATCTTGTCCGTCCCCAGCAGTCCAAATCTGCTCTTCCGTTTGATCAGTTAGGAGTAGTTTTTCAAGGTGGAACTTAAGTATTTCAAGTCATATGGAGGTATTTCAGTAAAACTAGTTTTACTAAACCACATAATGCTCCAAAGCATTTCTGTCCTTGTGCAGAAAGATACTTGCATATTCCCTAGGAATGCTGGTGTAGGGGGTATTAAGTAAGGCTGAATAGAAGTAGGTTGTGAAGACTACTGAGTGCTAAGCTGGTACCAAAAGAAAAGAAAATATAGCATCTACAAATGCTCTAAAACTGAAACAAAACTACATATATATACACACACACACAAAAAAATTACAAATGACAAATGTTAGAACTTTTTTTCCTCTGGTAGGATATGAGTGATGCATCATAGACTCATAGGCTGGTTTGGATTGGAAGGGACCTTAATATCTAGCTCCACTCCCCTTGCCATGGGCAGGGACACCTTCCACTAGACCAGGTTGTTCAAAGCCCCATCCAACCTGGCCTTGAACACTGCCAGGGATGGGGCAGCCACAGCATCTCTGGGCAGCCTGTGCCAGTGCCCTGTATCTAAATCTACTCTCTTTCAGTTTATCCTGTAAATCGCTGTAGCTTATTAAACTGGCAGTAATCATGCAGACATCTGTCATAAATATCGTTATGCAGTCTTGTGCTTCATTACATGCTGTAGACCTGCTACTCCACCAGAACCCACAGACGAAGGCACTGCATAACCCTCTTTTGCCTTGCTCTTAGCTCAGTTGAATACCTAGCTCATCCTGTCTGGTATTTTTGAGATGAAAATGTCTTGAAGCCTCATGTTTTCAGATGGCTTTGGCCAGTATAAATACTTCGCTAGAACTGTTACAGTAAATTATAATCCTGATTTCTTAATTCAATGGATTTTGCAAAAACTGCTTTCAGTTGCTCTTCAAATAAAGAAAGAAATGACAGCCAAAAAAAAAAAAAAAAAGAGGCCCAGCAACCCCCAAACCTTTAGACTACAAAGTGAGGCTTCTGGGCATGTTTTCTGTGCTTCTCTTCAGAAGTGCTTAGGTCACATTTGATTTCAGCTACCTCAATTTTTCAGGAAGATACTGGAAATATGAATTGGTTATAAATAAACTGAGTAAGATATCAGTTCACATAGTATTTAAAGTTGACACCAAACAGTATCTTTGTCTCATGCTGCTTTATAGTTCACATGAGAAATATCACTTTATAATTCATGTTATCCTTTCCCTTTTTTCTTTTAAAGGATATTGTGAAGAGCGAAGATAAAGATCAGAAATCCAAAGAAAATGGAGCAAGCGTATGATAAAACTGCTGCTGTTTAGAAGAATGGTGTTACATAATGTAATATAAATCATGATACCAGAATGTATGGGAAGTGATGCATGTTTGATTTTAGTAGTATAAATATCTTAGTTCCAAAAGATGTATAAAGTTTTATGAACGTGAGTGTCTGCTTCTGAAGATTGCTTGTAATTCTTAGCATTCAATTTGAGACACTCCTCGAGTGAAAATAATTTTGCATTGCAAAATGTTTTAGGATGAACTTTGTTACAGTTTTAACCCTAATAAAGTTCATCAACAAAATGAACAGTAGCAAGTATTTAATTACCAAATGTTTTTCATTAAAGTCTAGTAAAATCAAAATTTTCATTATTTATAGAATTGCCATTTTTAGGTTTTTATTTTGGTCTAATTAGTCTTTTTAAATACAAATATGAATCACAAAATAGCTGCTTCATTTTGCAAGTGAAGTTTTTTTTTGTTTTTTTCAAGAGCTGCTTGGATTTTTTTTTTTTTACTTGTCACAACTTTCTTTTCCCTTCCAAATGTAACTTTCTTCCCCAAAGCTCCTTGCGTTAAAGCCTCATACGGTGGTTCAGATGAGTTAAGAAAGCAATAGAAACCTACCAAAATACTGGCAGAGTTGTGAGATTTATATGAAAATACATGGGCCTGTTTTAAATGTATGTTGTTTGTGTTTCTTTAATTGTTCTTATCTTTGGATTAATATATGTGCTCTTTTTTAATAACAAATGCAGTGTATTAAAATGTATGGTTGGATACCAGGCCAGTAGATGTCAGAATAATGCCTTACATGGAGAAAAAGCTACCATTGTAAGCCACCTTCAATTAAATTTGGACTTCTTTCTTAGTATGTGGAATTACTTCAGAGACTTTATTCCAACAAAAGAATGGATACACAAGTATCAATACTCCATATTATAGTTACTAAGGAGCAGCACACAACTTGGTTTGTTGAAAGTGGGTAAGATTGCCTGCCTTTGTATTCACAAATCACTAGAGATCTAAGTTAACGTGACATCATTGTCAAAGGCAACTTACTCAAATAATGTGAAAAATGAACTATTGTATTTTGATGCAACTTTCAGGAAAATTAATGGTTTTCTTACAGAAATGGTTAATTTTAGCAGACTTTTCTTTTTTAGCCTAGATATCCTAGGTAACTAAATACCTGTTAGGAGAGTTCAAGTGCCATAATATGTATGAATAACCTACATGGAAACACGTGTAGCTTTACTGAGATACACATTAAAATGCCTGAATTTATGTTCAAGAGTCTTTTATCACTTACCTTTCTTGGCTTTTTTGGAGCTAGACAAGAAAATATCTTTTCATTAAAATAACACACATGCTTTCCCCCTCATTCATCTCAACTGAGTCACTGTATAACAACTGCTCACACTAAAGTAGGAAGTACTATAAAATACTAATTATGGCATAAAAGTACACAGAAAATGAATGCTTTATGAATGAAAAGATAACAATAAAAGAATGATTGAATGAGGATGGTTATTAAATTTATCTTAGGAAAGGCGTTATCTGTGGTGTACAGATGGTGTTAACAAATTCTTTTGTAATCAAACTATATCTTTCACCTTTGTACATGTTGTTGACAGCATGTTTCATTTCTGATGTAGAGCACCATTTATTTAAATGAAAGGTTTGTTCATGAATTTCAGTGGTACATATGAACATACTAGAAAATAATTCCAGAATTCAAGATAACATCTTTTTAGGCATGTGTTGAAATGTTTTGATGGATGTTTTTACCTTAAATTGCTGAGCTGAAAGCAGTTGTCACGACAAGCAAGCTTCATCTTATGGTTCAGTGAATGGCCCTGTGAGACAGTTGCTAATGATACAGATTTTTATAATATTAAAAAACCAAAGTATTTGTTAGAATGAATCATCTTTATATTGCTTTGATATAATAGTGTTTCAGATATTATGTACAGTATGCATTTATGTTGGAAAGGAAATTAAAAGGGTAAAGAATAAAGGGGGGAAGGGAGAGAAAACAAGAAAAGTTTTAGAACCTACACAGGCTTTGACCAGTCTCCTGAAGCACAAATAATCTGAGGAACAGAGACCTCTACAGCCTGTTTAAGTTGCTTTACCAAATAGCATAAGGTTCTGTATATGTCCAGCATTGATGCTGTATATTAGCTAAAGCTTCTTGGCAGTATTCCCAGAAATACAACTAATTCTGAAGTAAATTGAATGGACTATTGGTAATAGAGGTCTGGAGAAGCAATCTTCTGTCAGTTTTAATTCATGAACAATGTTTTTCTGCATTTCATGTCCCACTTCATGGGCTTAACACTTCTTTCATTATGTAGCAGTTGCTGGCAAAAGGCTAGTAAAAAGTGAGCCTAAGCTGGGCCTTGCTTTAACACCTCAACATCCAATTTGTAGTTTTAAAATCATCATAGATGCTCTATAGAAAGTAAATCTCAGACTGCCTTGTTCTGTAGAGAAAGCACTGCTGCAGCAGGCCAGTAGATGGAATCTGATCTCAGTTTATGTATTATTTCCCTCCCCTTTTTGTATTTTGTCTAGTATGGAGGAATTACTGAGTTAAATCCTTAGAAAGTGATATTTGTATTAGTGGATGTCTGTGAATAAGGCTAGGAAGGAAGTTCCAAGTGATACATCCGCATGCAAAATGGTCTAGAATAAAGCTGACACTCTTGAGGCCACTTTGCTTTTGGTCTGTTAATGAAAAGGCAGGAGTCCATAGTTTCAGTTCTACATAGCAACAGTGGCAGATAGACCAATAGTGAATTTTTACTGAGATTTTCTGAAGTTTTGAGGATTGCATGCAGGATAACGGAGCTGCTTCCAGCACTGCTGCATGTTCTACCATGATGAAGGCATGTAATGTTTTCTTGACTCACCCAGTGCTTGATGCTTGTGCCTATAGCATGGGGCACTGCTGCAGTATCACTTCCCAGTCATTGCTTGATTTATCCGGTGTCCTCTGGCTCAGCCTGGGGTGCCCTAGAGTGTTATAATGGAGAAGTTGGAATTCCGTGTCTGGTGCCCATGGGTTTGCACAGATCCAGCGTTCACAGTTGAGTTGTTTCAGAATTTAACATTATGAAAGCTAGTCCTTCAATGCAACATTTTTTTCAATGTTTAACTGCTTCAAGAGAGATGAATGTCTTTTAGTCCATGTTTCTGCTGGGTAATGTACTGTGTGAGTATCTGTTTGGACTTACGTAACACAACTTCCACTGATAATTTTATCAGGAATGTGCACAAAACCTGTTTTTTCTCTTGCTTCTGTATAATCTTTGTTTATCCAGGTCAGGTTCTTAACTTCAATGCATTTGTTCAGTACAGTTTATATTTAAATATATAAAATATAAAATAATTAATTTTGAGTGACTGTCTAATGGCCAGCAATAGATTGTGAAATGTGTATGTAGCACAGTCAGTACACTTAAGCTAGTATTTTCCAGAAAGCAGAAATGGTTCCAGTAGAAGTTCAACCAGGACTTGTATATTGCCATGTAGTGTTCCAATAAAAATGGCATAAATAATGAATACCTCTACTCAGCTATCAAAGCTGCCAGTGTTTTCCCACCAAACCTATGTTTCTGCAAACTGGGTCCCATTAGATGTATTGCACAAAAGTAGTTACAGTAAAAAGCTCTAATGGCAAAATGTGTTACTTCTAAGCAAAAAAATAATTTTCCTCTGTAATTAATCTGCTATATAATCCATGGCATCATGATACAGGGTATAAATTTAAAGTTTTAGAACACACCAAATATTGCCTGAAGTCATATGTTTTGTAGTGTTTTACCTGTGGTTAGGAATATTGCTTTTGAATTTCTGGATATTTGATCCCTGAATTTTTATTGAAAACGTGCCACTGCAATTGTATGGTGCTTTTGACTCCTTCTATCCTGCTGTCTTTTAAACTGTTGTTCTCTTTAACGAGTGGATTCTAACTTGTGTGAGGATTCAGGTCAAGTACCCTACAGTACATGTAAGAACCAGGGTCTTTTCAGGTGTGATTCAGTGATCCTTCAAGCTGTCATATCTAGCCCAATATTGGTTCAGTTCTCTTTATCCTTCTCTTTAAAATTACAGCTGAATAGTGGTGCTAAGTAAATTTGTTGCATGCTGCAGTTTGCTTACCCACCTTTTTGGTGGTATACAGAAGGGTTTATTTCAGTGTGAGCATTTTTTTTCCCTCTATATTGCTTAATTCTTTTTGGTCTTTCTGACCAAAGGGTCATCCAGTTACATTCCTGTTTTGTCATGCAAGGGGCAGAAACAGCTGGAGAACAGCAGCCGTCATTCTTTTTTTGGTCCCTTTTTAGCAGGGCTAGATGGCAGCCTGCAGATCTACATAAAAAAGCAGAAATTGCTGCCACACGTCATGTCATAGAAATGAGCAGTTGGGAATAAAAGCACTTTGCAGTGCTGGTCTCAAAAAAGCCACTTGTCTCGCAGACCAACCTGATTTACTGTAAAACAGTCCATTGCATGTATGCAGAGGGAAAGTTAGAAGTAAGCAATTTACACTGTAAGTATAATGTACATGTGGGTTAGGGAGATGGATTGTTACACTTTCAGTTTAGCTCTAATAGGAATTGAGAGAATCTTGCAAGTTGTCTTAAACATCTGGAAGTATTCCTGATCTTTTTCACAACAGTTAGTCTAGGTCTCTCATAAGAGACTTTTCAGCTTTGTCTCCTGATGCCTTGTTTTATCAAAGTGCTATTCAGGAAAATTAAGTACTTCTATTAAGTGCATTACATTGAATGTAACTATTAGAACATTTGTGTTAAAAGTTGTAAAATCTTGGGGAAGGGTTTCCAAATGTCACTTGGGAGTATTCTTAAAACATTTGTTTACAGAGAAAAGCTTATACTTGTCAAGTATCTCCTCTGATACAAGCAAGCCATGTATAATTTATCTTATATAATTTATTCTATAGGGGTAATGTGTTTTCTATAGGGGTAATGGGTTCAAACTTAACCAGGGGAAGTTTAGGTTAGATGTAAGGAAGAAGTTCTTTACTGTGAGGGTGGTGAGGCACTGGAATGGGTTGCCCAAGGAAGCTGTGAATGCTCCATCCCTGGCAGTGTTCCAGGCCAGGTTGGACAGAGCCTTCCTTGGGTGACATGGTTTAGTGTGAGGTGTTCCTGCCCATGGCAGGGGGGTTGGAACTAGATGATCTTAAGGTCCTTTGCAACCCTAACCATTCTGTGATTCTATGATTCTAATGTGACTAAACAAATGAAAATGAGGATTAGCTGCTTACCAATATTGAACCTGATTTCCTGCCTTAGTGTCTTTCTGAAATCAAGCTCATGACCTCTTTTTTTGTAGGGTGGGGTTATCTTTTCATTATACTGTGGAGAGGAAAAATAGATGACCTTTAGTACTGGGACATGTATGGGTGGCTGCACATCTGTAAATCCTCTGATTATCCATGGGATCCAGTAATATGCTTGCAAGGAATGTGCAGTCAGCATTTTCAGTCGTGTGATTTGGGCATGTAGTGATGGACAGCACAAAAGGGGACTTGTGGGGGTAATACAATGTACAATAATTGTGATCTGTGGACAAAAGCTGAAGTTGTATAGCGTGACCTTTGGGTAGCAGGAGCTCAGAATAGGAAGGATTGATAAGATATGGCTGTGCAGATATTCTGAACAATTCATTTATTCACGGTTAAAGTTTAAATAAAAGGACAATTAATCCACTTTAGGCCTTTTTTTCAATTAAGGTAGTTTGAAAAAAAAGATTATTCAAATGCAACCTGCAGTTTAAGAACCTACACAAATTCCCTAAAGAACGCACTGAATTGGACACAAAATTGCTCTGTGAGCAGCAGGTTCCAAAGTGAGCAGCGATCTGATCTTGTCTGTCAAGAATTTTCCACAGTAGATGAGAAGTTGCACTCTGTAGCTTTGCAGAATAGGAACGAACTGTGCAACTAACAAGTAAAAACCGTGCGTAGCAATGCTAAAGCAGCCTGCGTGCCTTTGCACCGATGCCTCCTCTGCTCTGCCAGGGCTTCGCTTCATGAAAGCGTAATCTGAGAGAGGGCTTCAAGAGCTCTGATCCTAGAAGGGGAACACGCGGGGTGCGGAGGGGAGGGAGTCTTTTGTCTGTGAAATTTTCGTGCAAAGTAGAGGCAGGTTCCTGCAGCCCAGAGTGGGATTTTTCTGGAGGGAGAGTGCCCCATCCTGGAGCAGCAGGGACGGGAAGGGAGAGCTGGGGCAAAGCTGACTACAGGGGCAGCAGCACACAGACAGACAGTGCCGGAGCCCTCCACTGCCGCTGAATTTTTTTGCTTTCATCTTGACTATTTCTCACCTCCTTCACTGCCTGCCGGCGTGATCCCGATGGTGAGACCCTCTCTGTTTTGCAGAGCTGCTGGTTGATTCAAGCAGGGTAGCCTGAGCTGCCATCAGAGGCTTTACCAGCCGGAAGTACCAAACCACTCTCACAGCAGGTAACTTCTGCCTGTGGCGTTTTGTGATTAGGTGTATCAGTGTAAATCCTGGCAGGCAAAAATCCTGCAGCGGGGCTGGTGGAAAAGCAGAAAGCAAGCAGGGCACCACCACCACAGCTTTCTCCAGAGGCACAGCTTCTCCTTCAGTGCGGATGCTGGGACAAACTGGGTTTCAGCTGCAGGTAGACTGGTCAGTGGTGACGGGGTGAGTCGTTGCAGTGTAGACACGGGCACTCAATATTTAGGAAAAATGTCCTAGGAAGCAGGTGTGCTGGTTGGTTTTGGTGTTTTATTCCAGGAAATGTTTCCTGGAGGAGGAGATTACTGGATGTAATGTGTCCAAAGACCGATGATGCCATGAACTTGGAAGGTGCATTCATAACCAATGGAAGACTAGATTAGTTTTCATTCATCGTGAACATTTTCAGACAAAGGATGATGCGTAGAAAGAATCGCTGGGGCTGGATGTTATGGATTGACACTGCACAAAGAATTTATCTGAGAAAGAGTTACAGACCGTGCTGCCACAGGAGAAGGTAAATGTGGAGGGGATGCACTGCCACGGGTGGGGTGACAGCTGCCCAGGAGGGAAGGCACTTTGCTGTCTAATGCAGACATGATATTCTGAAGTCAGCAGCTGCTTTAATCTTAATTCCTCTGGAAATATTGAAAAAAAAACCCAAACCAAAACAAAAAACCTACAAAGCAATCTTAAATCTTTTCTAAAAATGCATAAAAGCGAAATTGATGGAAGATCTAAGAAGAAATTGGGCTTAGACACATTCAGGCTGTTGCCTTAAGTATGTAATTATTCACGTTAAAAATTTAGACTTTGAGAATTTTTCAGAAGATGACATATTGTAGCACTGTCTTGTCTCCCCATCATTTAAATTGAATTTGTCAACTTTCATGTGATACACAGAGAACATGCTATCAGATCTGGCAGTAGTAACACCAACAACAGAACAACCTTGAGGGAAAATTTTTGAGTATTTTTAACTAGATTGTACCGGTGGGTATTCAGCCATCATTTCCTTCTGCTACCTGCAATTAATTGTGCTAGTGACCTCTGCAGCCTAATGAGGCTGGAATCAAAGGCTTAGCCTTTTATGTAAAAGTACAATTGCTGGATTATAAAGTGCTCTTAATGCAAGGCTGCCATGGAAAGTCCTCTGAAATGTTGGTGATTGCAGAATACACCAGCCAGCATGATAACTGTGGTTCACAGGCAGAGCAGATCAAAATTCTGCTCCAGGCCTCGCAGCTCCTTGGTTTTTACCCGAGGCATCGGTTTTGGTCAGTAAATCCCTTTACTGCTTGCAATTCCTGGAGGGGGAGCAGACTTCGGTATGCTGGGGTCATTAATCCTCGAGTCTATTTTAACTTTGTCCTGTGGGGCTTGTCTCAGTTCATCCTGCAGAGCACCCTGGAAGGCTGCTCTTTTCTGAAGGCTGTGGGAGGAGACAATACTGTGGCACTTTGTAGTTCTTGCAATTTTCTGTGTGGTTTTGACTTGGGTTAATTAGGATTGCTCTCTGTTGAAGGTGATTATAGGAGGTACCAAGTTCTAATTACCGAGCATAATGCAGGTAAGCGATAAGAGAGCAGTGTAGTCCTTGTGTCAGTTCAGACGTCAGCTTTAACATTTTCACGTGAACCGCTTGTGCTTTAACTTTCCCAGAACTAAAGGATCGGAAGCATTAGCAGCCAAACCAGGAATGCTGCTAACAAAGGCCAAGTAGACAATGCTGAAGTGAAGATGTACAGCTGTTCAACTCCTTAGTAACTACGAGGTATTTGGTGAAGTACAAACAAATCGCTTTTCAGTTGGATTTCCAGAGGTTAGTAGGGATTTTCATAGCTGACATTATTTGAGAGGCTTGTTGTTATTTTCCCGGGAGTGTAGCTCTGCAATCCTCTCTGTTCAGGGATGAATTATGGTTTAAATTAGAAGTACATTTTACCTCAGGCTGAACTGGATGTAATTAGATCACAAAAGCTTTTTGTTGAAGCTAACTAGCAGTTCTTCTAGTGAAAGTGCAGTTTTGAATTCTTTCTCGAAACAGGAAAATTTGTCAACTTTTGAAAGACAAGGAATTCTTAATGTTCTGTTTCAAAACTTTTAACAGGAACATTTCTGATGTCTAGCTTGTGTTGGCCTTGGCCAGCTCAACCTCTGTATGATTCTTTTAGCACTGGCTTTATCTTAAATCACATAATTTTTTACTTTCCCAATTATTTGTATAGAATAGCCACTCCCTTTCCTGACTAGAAAATTGATCTCTTCATGCAGTCTGATTTCTCTGGCACTTCAGTAACTTTACTCAATTGGTAACGTGCTCCAGTGTGAGTTCATCTTCCCTTACCACAAGTAGCCTGCTGACCTCTTAACTCCTAATCCAGGTGAGGTATTGTAAGGAAAAACCATGTTTTACTTACTAGTTTCCACTTAAAAAGCAATAATGTCTCTAGGTGTGCTGGGAACAGTTCTCTCTTACTATGGTTAAGTTTTATATCACTGGTGAGTATTGATATGTTGCTTGCTAGTCTCCTGGGAGTGATTTAGAGAGTCTTTGCCTCCTTTGTTTTTTACCTCCGTTCTATCCTGGTGCATAGCATGGCTAGTTGAATCCTAATGTAAATTACTTTGGTAAATGAATTAGATAATTTCCTCTATCATCTTGTGTCTTGCTGCAGCAACACCCAGTGGGGTTTCTAACAACTTAGAGTTCTCCCGGTTTCTTTAATCGAATGCCTTTGAAGCAGCTTCTCTTTGTGAATTTCACTTTTTCAGTCAATAAATGTTGAAGCAACATTTTCGTGGTTTTACTTCCATTTCTGGAAGCTTAACTGGAACAAAATTGCAATTGGAGTGTCTTTATTTAGGTCATTCTCTAGGTTAAAAAATGATGTATTCTGTGCAACAAGTTAGGCAACTAAAATGCAAGGGACAAAGGTTTCTTTGTTTATTTTTCGTTGCGGGTTTTATTTGTTTGGTTGGTTTTGTTTGGTTTGGGGTTTTTTTGTTGTTGTTTTATTTTTAAGGAATTGACAATATTTAAAAATGACACTATTGGTATCATATTTTCTGTCTTTATTTTACATATAGAGAGATTTTACTGCTTTTTTTAATCCACCTGCTCTCATGTTATTGTTTGCAATAATGTGCAACTCAAGCCACTTGGGTTTCTTGTGCTTTATCACCACAGGCTGGGATGTTGGGATCAAAGCAATCTCCTAAGTGGTTCTTAGGGAGCATTTCTGGCAGCAGTTAGCAATATCAGTGTCTGCAAACTCCAGCAGTGTTTGATGAATTTTCACAGCTATCTGGGGGCACCAGGTGTCAGTGATGGGAATCACTTGGCCTGCAGCATCTTTACCCTTGGTCATGGTACATGAAAAGTGTTGAGACCGTTTTCAGACTCATGAGAAAAATCAACTAACCATTTGGAGTTTTTTCCTTTGTAAGCTACAACCACTTGTTTGCTGGACAGTAAGTGAGAAGCAATGGGCATGCAGCACTGCAGCGCTACTTTTGTTAACTCACGTTTCAGTGAAGAATTATACTAGCGTCTTGCCATGCTCCTGTTCCTGTTGCACACTGTTTTTAAAGCCTTCAGCACTCAAAATCCTCCTCACTGCTGTGTCTCAAGAAGCTTTTCTGGCTATTGATCATCATCATAAGACACTGTGGTCCCACAGATCTTCGTGCTGCTCTTTATCCCAGCAGTTCAAATGAGTTTTCTTCTAGAGAAACATAGTGGGGAGTTGGACATCCTGACTTTATGGAATAGACTACACCTTGACCGACGGCGGCCACCGAAAGATTAATGAAATAAGGGAAAATCCAATCCCGCAAGTTTATAGAGAATCACAAACTGTCCTGCTGTATTTATTCCCAGTAAAATCCAAAACGTCTTTCTCTTCCTTTCTGGTGGGGATCCCGGCTCTGGTTTACATGTTACACTCAGGACTGAGTAGGAGCTGTTATATTCTCCTCCTTGGGGGAATACAGGGGACTAAGAAGGGAAAATCACGGCAATTGAAATCTCCCTCAGAGGATGAAGTAGGGGCTAGTTTAAAAAACATCTTTTCCTCTCGATCTGACAACTGAGCAGTCCAAATGCAAACATCTCTCTGTCCCACCAGCTCCTGTGCTTAGCTGAGTTGTTCAGACAATTGTTCACCTAATGAGGGGCAAACTGCTCCCTCCCACCTTTCCAGCACAGCCACAGGGGATGCTTGCAGGAAAGGTGCTGGGAGAGGGGCAGGGAACTGTCAAATGAGATTAAATACAAATGGAAATACCCAGTTTGAGGGCACTGACCTCAGGAGCTTTAAAAGAGTGAAACCGTGGTGGTAGTCTCGGAGAATGCATCTCAGTAGCTGCTTGCTTGCTGTCCTTGATCGTAACCAGCTTGTTTCTGTCATGCCAGCCTGCCTTCTCTCTTGACAGCAAGATTTTCCATGCGCCTGAAACTGCTTGACTCCGTTTTTTGGGTTCCTATTGGGTAGAAGCAAACAGCAGAAAATGGAAACATTTTTGTTTAACCTTTACAGGCTGTACTTGCTGATGGTTCAGCATCTCTGTTGCAGAGCTACAAATTATTCACCAGGAAAGCTAAGAAAGCCCTGCACTTTCCACGTAGGCCGAGGCTGGGATTGGCATGCAGGCTATGACTGTGGTCATGTAATGTGTTGATTGCCTCTCTTAATGAGAGGTCTGCTTTTTAAAGTCCCTACTGCAGGCTGTAAATTCATCTCACTTGGATAATACTCTATTGAAGAGTGACAAGGAAAGGACAGTACGCTTTTCTGTGAACTGTTCAGTTTTATCCATTTTTTGCTGGAGGTATTGACTGAAATGGAATGAGATCAGACAAGGAATTGTTTTGTGTTCTTGTTGTTTGTGCATTTGGTGGAGTAATCTGATAGGCCTACCTCCTCGCTGCTCTCCATTTAGTGAGTCTCTCACAGAACTTGGGAAGAAGACACACACTCAGAAAAAGAGCTAAAAAATGGGCACAGATGGTCTCTGAAGCTCCTTGATTTTGGGGTAGGGTGTTAATGCTAATTTGATATTCCCACAGAATCCCTGTGAGAGCAAAGGGATGGAATTGAATCCCCTTTAAAAACTTCAGCGACAGCTGAGGAGTAAAACTTTTGTTGTATTTATGGCCTGTAATTATCCTCCAAGGCCGGGGTGGGGGGGAAGTTTTGGGGAACTATGTTTGTTCTTGTGTGATGACTTCTAAGTGTAACTTATTTAGTGCTAGCACATTGCTCTGCAGGCACTGGCCACCACACTGTGGAGGTCCTCAGATACTGAGCTTCTCTACATGTTTGTGCCAGCTTTCAGGAGCAGTTTTGAAGGGCCAGCTGCAGCACTGGTACACCCTAAGTCCATCTGTAACTGCATACTTGAGTGTCCTCTACTTCCTAGCAATTCTGAACCTTGTTTAAAATGAGAGACAAATTCTTTTCCAGAACGGATTTGGCAAGCTTTTAGGACAGATTTAGTTTCATTTGAATAATTTAAATTTTTTCACAGCAATTAGTATCAGTATCAGCATTGTTCTGCTGTGCATCTAATGACATTACAGGTGAAATTATGGCCTTCTGAATAGCTGATTCCTGTTTTGCCTACAAAAGGTCATGACTCTGGAGCGGATGTTGTTTATCAGGAATTCTGCAGTTACACACAGGAACACACAATCCTAATGAGGATGGCAGCTCAGCAAGAGACTGGGGATGTGCTTCATGAGATTCCTTTCTTTTGGAGTCCCTTTCTTTCAGTGTCTTTCATCCTGCCTCACAAACAGGGATGTAGGTTTGCAAGTCAAAGGAGAATAATTTTGTACTTCAATGGTGCTGGCTTCTGTGAAGTGTAACTCACAGCATGTGGTCATACTTTATATTGGACTGTTTAGGATTATTTAGAGTTCTGTTCCTTTTTATTCAGACCTAAAAAGAGTGAATAACCTAAAATGGTGCTTTATTTTGCACTGCTATGCTTAGGCTGCCAGAAAATGAAGAACAGACTAACTGAGTTTTTAACTGTTTTATTCTCAAACATTACTTTTAAAGTTATTTTCAGTAAGGTATCTGATTCAGAACTTACTAACTTGCATACTCTGTTGTAATTGGGTTTTCCTCATTATCACAGTTGTTCCAGTGATGATGCTGTCAATATATTTTCAGAAGGAAAAAGGAAGAAAACGTTTGTACTCCTTGAAGGACAAGTTTCTATCTACATTGCTATTATTTGCTTACTAATTTAATCATCTCCATGTAATAGCTATGTAAACCTTACATTATTTCATCATGTTTAGCATCTAATTTTAGCTGGCATCCAGCTATTACCACTGACCTCAGATGAGATGATACCCCTACATGTTTCATGCATTTCCATATCAAATTTTTACTAAGGTATTAATCCTGTCTTATAAAAGCCTTTTCTTAGTTGAATATGCATTGCACTAAACCCAAGTGCTATATTTGAACTACTGATTGAACTCACAGAAGCAAGGTATAAGGTACTGCAATGTTCTTCAAAGTTCTAATGCATTTACCAGATCTGCTTAGATTGAATTACCTGAAAGTGTAATCTGCAAAAGCATTTGAGCATGCAAATTTTTTTCACTCTCACAGCAAGTAGTCTCTTGTCACACTGTTTAACAAGTACCACTGAACAGGAGTGTTTAATTATTATTTTTTTTTTATAAGCTCCATTCAGTTTAATTTACTCTGATTTTTTTTGAAAGACAACCTCGATCAGGATTATTGTGAATAGCTTTATTGTGTATTTCTCAGTGCTGACGTTTTCCAGTAGAAGCAGCTCTTGCTTCTGTCTTTTGAATGAGAAAACAAAATTCAAGAAAACAGGCTGAACTGAGCTATCCTCAATCTTTTGAATTTTTGCCGCTTGAATCCTGAATGCTCTTTCAGGATGAGGGTAATTTAAACAGTGCTTTGTTGTTGTTGTTGTTGTCATCAGAAAACAATTTGTCTTAATATCTTGTAGTTAATTCAGTAAATACCATTAATTAGTAGTGCTTCCACTATAGTAATTGATATGGTTTCAAAATCAGAGACTTAATTTTAAAGCTAGTTTTAGCTTTTCTATACTGCTATCTTGCTTTAGGACATGTCCACTCCATCACTGTGGAAAGCACCAGCTCTAACAACAAGCCCATACAGGTGGAGTTCAGTTATGAAAAAAATACTACTAAACCAGTAGCTATTTATTTGAAGGTTGAAGAGAAAACCAGTAATTTTACCATATGGACACTGTTTTGCATGGCCTCATTAACAGCATGATGTAAGCATAACCTTTTTTCTTTAGACTGGTGTAACCCAAGAAACTTCACAGCTGGTGGAGGTCAAAACTGCTGTTGCATTGGGTTACAGAAAGCAGGGTGGGCAAGGTGGGGGGTAAGCGTGGTTGTGGGAGGTACAGGTACCAGCGTCCAACTAAACTAGGTGACTGGACTACTGTTTTACTCCTGGTAGCCTACTCAAAGCAGGGTAGCTATGGGGTCAGACCAGGTTGCTCAGGGCTTTATCCAGTCATGTCTTGGAAAGTTCCTAGGATTGGAGACTGCACAACCTCTCTGGCTAACCTGCTCCACTACTGCACTTAAAGGTAAAAAACTAGACTTAGTGGTTTAACAAGCACCAATTTTCTTTGATTTACTATCTCTGCTCCTGTCAATACAGCCTGGGACACTCTTGGCCTTTGTTGCTGTGTGAGTAATATGAGCCTCCTCAACACTGAGGAGCCTTGTTAAAAGGCTTGCTTTCATTCAATCCCAAATAAAAATTGATTAGAAGTATGAGCACAAAGAAGTGAGTGGCTTTATTCAGTCAACTTTGCTTCTTGTTTCATGCTTGGAGAACTTTAGTTGTCTTTTGATTATACAGGCCATGAGGTAAAAATTTGCAGAATAAAACATGACATGCACAGGGAAGCTGAGGTAGATGGCAGCATGGTTTTCTTTAACCTGATAAAATTGCTGTGGTACTCGCACATCTTGCTATCTGTTTTGTGTTTGTTTAAACATCAGGTTAGAGAAATGTAGGTATCTGCGTTTCTAAAACAACATACATCCAGAGCCATTCTGCCAATTCCTTACTATGTCCTATAAAAACCTTCCTGGGAGATCTGAAGTAAAGAGATGCTAGTAGTGCGCATCATTAATGTGACTCACTGCTATCAAACTTCTAATAAACAGAAAACTCAATATACAGAATCCAACAAACTAACTGCTCTTATTTGTGATAATACAGTAAAGCCCTTGGTAATGATTAACATATAATGGGAAACTTTTTTTTTTTTAATTATTCCTATATGCTGTATCTTACACTGATGCATCAGGAGCAACCCACGTTCCATTCACTGGTGGTGCAAAGCTTCTCTATAAGCAGCCTGATTTGTACTGAAGCAGGAAGATTTCTGGGCAATGAAACAACTGCAACTGCCGTTGGTTTAGCAAACTCAGTCTGTTTTGACAGACGAAACACTGTTTATTTGAAAAACTGAAATAAACTGAACCTCTGTAAGCTTCATTCTGCTTTTCTAAAAACAAAAACCAAACCAAACCCAACCAACCAAACAAAAAGAGCAAGCTTTACATTTTGTTTTGTAGCAGTTGGGATTTTTTTTGTGTTTTTTTTTTTTTTTTTTTTTTTTTTTTGCAAATACTCAATTTTTCTTTCCCGGGCTGTATGATGAGTTTCCAAGGTTGAAAACTCCATTGAAATTATGAAGTATTTCACTTGCTCCCAATAAAATATTGCAGCAAAGCTAACCTGTCATTCAGATCACTTTCTTGGGTACTTCACTGACTGCATCATCTACTTTTTCATCTGAAATCGTTCTCCTACTTTTTCAGCATCCTGCAGGCACCTGCACATCTCTGTAATCTCCATTAGAGGCTTCACCTCAGTCTGTGAGAGCAAACAACCCAGTATCTTCTCAGTAAGGGTTCTACTAAACCAGCTTTTGAAAAGATATTTACTGAGTAAGTCTTGTGTAATACAGTAGAGTGCTCAGTTGCTCTGTTTGTCTTCTACCATTTCCTTCTGGCTGGAATTCAGATGATCTGAAATATGTAAAGGGTGTTTAATAGTGCCAAAGCCATGGAGAAAGGTTTGGGAACTGCAGGCTAAGGACCTCAAGTCCAAGCTAGTGCTGTTTAATCAGCAGCATCCAAACAACTCCAAGACCTCTTGTGATGGTAAAGATGTTGCTTTTGATTTTAAAACCTTTTCTGGTGTGGTTTTATAGTGGTTTTTTGTTTTGTTTTGTTTTTTTCTGTGGGCCATAAATCCCAGCCCAATGAAAGGGTGCAGAAACTTATTTTCCAGCACAGGGAACATCTTTAAAGTTGAATATCCATTTAGGGAGAGTGGAAGAAGTGGCTGCTCATATCCATCAACATCACAAACTGCTCTGGCAGGTGTGAAGTTGCCCATATGCCATCAAAGCTTTGTTCTCAGCTGAGTGAAAAAAATCTCCCTGACATGGGTTATATCCTGAAACAAGATCTGAGGCCTGCTTTGTTCCACCTCAGTGTGTGATGGTGGCTCCTGTCTTCCCTACAAGCCAGGGGTTTGAGTCTGAGGGAAGCTACAACTGCACCAAGCTCTCTGATAGCTTCTTCTGTGGTGGGTAGGATTTGCACAAGAGTTGCCTGGGAGTGAATTGGACATAAGAGCTGTCATGTGTTCCCTGATTCATGGTTTGCTGGAAACTCTCTGCAGGGGGGTATGTTCTCTTTTGAATAGCTCTGTAGGTGCTGTTCCTCTGAAAGACTAGCGTGTGACTTTCCTTGGCTGGGGTAAACGCAAACTTAAGCCAGGAAGCGTGCAATGAACTAAATTTTGGTCCATTCTGGGAAGGGGAGACCTGAATGTAGGTATATCTTACTCCCATTAATGTAGCTTTATATTGTATATACATTTTGGGATTGCCTTTTGTGTGATAGCACATTTCCAGGCAAAGGAGTCAGCACTGGGAATATTTCAACAGCTGGAGTTGCTCATCTTTAGCTGAGCAACTGTATGATGTTTTTATAGTAAGTCTTTCACTGTGTAGTTAAGTACCTAACCAACACCTGGTAACGCTTTCTGCTTAAAACAAAGGTTTTGACATTAAAGAGCTATTTGGATGGTCTGAGATTTATTGCAGAAGAGAGGGCAGTTCTGGGAGCAAGGAAAAGGCAGAGCTGTTTCAGTGGAGAAGTGCCAGGGTTGCAAAGGGTCTTTTTTGGACCAGGCCAAGTGGAAAAGATGTGCTTGTGTCAAATTCCCATAGCAGTGGATGGTAGCACCTGCAGATAGCTAAAGGCACCAGATGTTGCCAGTCACTTGTTTATTCCTGTTATATTGTTTGGCTCCGTGGGCCTGACGGTTTTGCAACTTGCCCGGGACTGTTTCATTTTGTGTTATTTCTATCTCCCTGTAATAAAACTTTTGAATCAATCTGGTTTTTATGATCGAGCCTCACACTCAATGCTGAAATGGTTAAAGATGATTTTCCTTGCTATCAGCTGTGCTGGTTATGTTCAATGCCATATGTGAATTGCCTTAAAAGCTATCAGCATGCTAAAGTATATGAAAAATAATTATCTTGAGTGCTGTTGCAAAGAGTTCAATTTCTCTGCCAGTTATGCAGTGAACAGCAGGAATGCCCCAAAGGCAGATGTGTTTATGTGGGTTTGCTTGTTGGCTGTTTTACCAGCTGTTGCAGGTGAAACACAGATCTCCACTGGACAACTTGCCTGGTAGTCTTCAAGCAAGCAGAAGTGCTGTTTTCTTTTAACCAATCTATTTGAAGCTATCTATATGAAAACATGAGCATGCTTGCTGATGTGTTCGATCAGTGCCTTTGGAGCTTGGAACGTGCTCCCAAGATATTCTTGGCGTATTAAAGTGGATATGTCAGTGGCCTCAGGAAGCATTGAAGGGGTTGATGTCTCTGAAGATTAGAGCTACACATTTCAATGGCAAAAACTTTCCCACTGTGCTTGGCTTAAGGAGAACCGTACCTCACAGAACATGTTGGTGTCTGCTGTGTAACTTGTTCCTGTCTAGGGGCTTGAACCAAGATTGCAGGAGAGAGCTCTTGTCTTCTTGAATCCTGCTTTGTTTTCACCATACCTGCTTGTGGTTTGGTTAAATTTTTTTGTTCATTTGGTTTTTGTTTTTGTTTTGCTTGTTTTTTGTGGTTTTTTTAATTGCTGGTGAGAGAAAGGATGGTTGTGGGTTGCTATTAGCCCTGAGATTAGAGTAAGGATTTAATGGCTCTTGGCTGGGAGCCTCAGAAACCATTAATAGGTCATATTTTTAAAAGTTCATAGCACTTGCTGTTGGGACTAGACTTTTGGGTGTTGTTGGGAAAGCAGAAGTGTTTTGTTTTGGTTTTGTGTGTGGTTTTCTGTTTGTTTTTTTCCAAGCTGTATGGCATTATCTTGTTTGTAAAAAAACAGCAATTGAGTCCAAATGGAGGACATCGTTTGCCTAATATCTGATCTGGGATTGTCTGCTCTTGCAGGAGTCAGCAGGTATAGATACCTGACATTTTGATGTGTTTGTAGCTTCTTCTTTAATGTCAACTAAAGAAGTATCTGTGACCCTAAGGGATACTTAATTGTTTTTGGTTTTCTTTGAGAGCTGTACAAAATAATCAAACGACAGAAACTTGTCTGCTGGTCCTGAGAGCTTTTGTTTGTTTCAGTAACAGATTAAGCATGTTACAAGATTTGATAATTTTAACTGCACTCTTTACTCTTTGCTTCAGTAAGTATTTCTGAAAACAGGATCTAGTACACAATATTTATGCCAAAATAGAATTTCCCTCTTATAAACTTAAAATTGAAAATTATCTTAACTCTATCTTTACGATGTATATAGAATTTGTATTAATAAGGAAACATCTTGTAAAATATTCATTAATGTTTGAAAAGGGTTTGCTACAGTTCCCAACTTTCTATAATATTCTTATTAAGAATACTTCTATTTTTATTCCTGAAAACTATGTCTTTAATTATAAAATGTAATTTTTGCTAAAAAATATGACCACGATGTGCTCTAGTCTATACAAAAACCGAAGTCTTGCAGTTCTAGCAGAAGTACGCTTGCTTATGGGTTTCCTGGTGCATTTCTGCACAAAGTGAAGTTCAACAAACATTCCAGAGCTCTCATGCAAAGAGGCACAGGATCCTTTTTTGGGGGATCTTTTTTATGTTCAACTTAATAAAGCATACAAAGCAATTCCAAGATAGATCTTTTCAGCTACAAAACAGAAAAGTCAATCTTCTGTTTCCACATGCTGTGTCTTCTCTGTCTCAGCAGATGTAAGTGGAATTATATAAGGGAGATTATTCTTGATTTTTTTTTTCTTGGTATGAATTTATTATTACTCTTTTATTGTTATATAATTTTTTTACTCAGTATTTTAAGAAGTAAATTGAGCACTAATGTAACAAAATGCCTCTCTGTTCACTTCCCCAGGACTAGCCTGGTTTTTACCCAGATAAAACTTGTCTCCTATGTAAATTTTCTTAGAGCCAGAAGATGCAAAAATTCTGCAATTGTTAAATAACTCAGTGAAAAAAAGGTAAAGCTCACATTACAGAGAGAACAAAAAATCACTGTGCTAGCCAGTAATACCCAGAGGCTTTTCTGTGGGCTGTTTTGTTATCCGACGCTCATATTACAGATGACTTCCCCACACTGTGGCTGATACATGCTCTAAAAGGGTATTCTTGGATTTCAGGTGCCCAGGTAATGAGCAGAGTTTGAATAGGTAAACCAAACTGAAGGATAATAATACATGAGTATTGGCAAGCTGCCTAGATTGGCGTCAGTAAACATGATTCTGCAAGAGCTGCGGAGCATGAAATGGGAACTGTGCTGTATTTAAACGATCAAGAGGATTAGGCTGAGTTCCTTGACTGCTGACAGGAACCTTACCCATAGGCATAAGCAATGCCTTCATAAAAGCTATGAAGAAACCAGAAAGATGATTCTCACAAAATGATTTACGTTGAATAGGGCAGGGAATTTTGCAGTCTTTTTTGAGCTGTAAAGGGACAGATACTGAAGAACTTTAACGAACATGGCATTTTGGTGATTTTGCATCAGACCTCTTGAGTCATAGCTTGCACAAATCCTTAAGACTGTTCCCTGTGCAAATCTAAGGGATGCAGCTTTTGTGTATCTACATCAAACCTGGGGGAACATCTGAAGCATGACTGCAACAGTTATTTAGCTATGGAAAGTAAATCAACAAAGTTTCTAATAACAAATTGAGAGACACTTGTAGGGTGCTGCCTGGGCCTTTTCTCACATGGCTTGTCAATGTTGCCAATGATCTAATTCTAGAATTCATTACTATTTTAGATTTTATGTTAAAGTCAGGAAGGAATGATATCTAATATTCATGTTTTTAGCACATGTGTGTGCTGGCACTGTTGATCTGCAACAATCATTTTAAATAGACTTGCTTTGAACATCATTTTAGTGAGGTGGGTTATTTTCCATTATCAAGCTGGCTTTTGCTTAATGCTTTGTTTCAAATATTATTCTGAAAGGGCCTTCCTGAATGGAGACATGGGATTTGAGGCTGCAAGACAGATGCAGAGAGTGATAGCAAGATGATGATGGTAATAATAATAATAAATGCATTTTGATTACAGTTGGTGTTGTAGCAGTTTGGTGCTCTGCAGGAACAAACGGTAAAACTGGCAACAGCATGGTGTGTCTACAACAGAAACTTTAGACAGCAAACTATTAACAAGAGTTACTACAGGATGCTGATGATCTTTTCCCACACAAGAAGAAAGCTTGCAATGGTTTGTGCACCTGCTAGGAGTATCCTAGCAACGTCACTGAGGGAACTGTATGCCACGACTTTTTCTGAGTGCTTTTTGTTGAACATAGCAGCAGTTGTAAAACAAAGGTCAAGAGCAATTTAAGCTCTTCAAAGTGCTGTTGCTTAGTTCATTTACCCAGATAAATGTTTGTGGTGTCGTTTTCTGCCTCAAGGATAAATATCGGGTTACAGAATCATCCACCAGACCATCCAATAGCAGTTTAGTTACACCTGAATATCACTTAATCTAAAATGTCGTACTTGCACAAAAATTACCGTTAGCATTTAACACTAGTTTTTGCCTTGTGAAGTAACCAGGAGTCCCTGCTGCCTTCTGCCTCCACTGGCAGCTGAGGGCTTTCTGTGCAACACAGACCAGGGAAGCACAGACCACCACCAGGCAGTAGGAACAAACCATCGGTCCATTAAAAAACCTGAAGAAAGCTTTTATTCTTTTTTCAGCCCGAGAAGTTGTATGCGGTCAATGTCTTACTGTATGTGCAGGCTTCAGGTGAGTCCCTGCTTTGTGCTTTGTCATCAGCTTTCAGGGAAAATACTTATTTCAGGTTTTCCTACATCATTTGCTGGAACTATGCAAGAGGTTCTTGCCGGGCTTGCTCTTACTGGCCTTGCCATCTTGCAAAGGGGAGAAGGGCAGTGTTTATCTTTTCGTGATTTATGGACGAGGGAGTTGAGGAGAAAGACTAAGACCCTTTTCAGCCCTCTGGGCTGGGGTGCAGTTACTGGGGAACTGGGCCACCCTCTCAGCCCATCCGAGCTTCTGCTTTCATCATGCAGAACAGGGACGATATTACTGTGCCTCACCAGGAGAGATGATGATGTAGCCTAAAAAATGCATGCAATTTTAACAAGAGGTTTTGGCCTCTGTCCAGTCTAGTAGATAATCTCTAGTTCTAGAGTGCAGTCCAAAATTTGGAATTTTTACCATTTCTGTTCAAGAAAGGGACAAAGCCTGCTGCTATTCTTCCCCCCTCACCCTCTGCATTCTGATTCGGTGACAAGATTTTGTACTTAGATTACTGGATATTTACATTTTTCATTAGCTACTTGGAAAATACAGACTCTGTATGGTTTTATATGTAAACCATCAGCTAAAAAGTCAGCAGTCATCAGACACATCTCTCTCAGTTCCCTGTTTATTAAGCTAAATGATGCTTTAAGCTAGAATTTACCAAACAAAGATGCTTAAGGTATCCTTCCGTTTCCTTCATTGCAAAGGCAATCGAAAAATGCTAGTACCATTTCCCTTCTCTTTTAAGTATTTCTGAGTAATTTCCCAAAGAAAATTAGCTGAGGATAAGGTGCTTGTTCTGAGGCAATATAAGAAATTTTCAGTGAAAATCTGTCACAGTTAATAGGAAAAAATGAAACACTATTCCATCCAAACAATATACTCTTTTTCCCCCTCCTTCTTCAGGTGATGTGACCCCTGTTCTCATGAATCCTCTCTCGCAGTCACACTCCATTTCTCTGGCAGAAGGAATATGCCGTACCATATCAGACATGAATGCAGATCTTGTGATGGTTACGCAGGAAACTTTAGTGGACCAGCTAGTGAAAAATTATCCAGGTGATGTGTTCATTTCTCCTTCCTTTTAAAAGTGACTGTATCATCAAGATTGAATATATTGAATGATATTGGGCAAGTGATCACTGAAAAAGCTGACAATATGAAATAATGTAAATTAACAGGCAACTGGTAGAATACATGCATGAGCATCACTAACATTGTCTTGAAAGTAATCCTTTTTACAGATTTTAATAAATCATCTTTGAGAATAAGAGGAAACTGAGTGCAGTAGCATGTTGAGAGTATGCCCTTTCTAGAGGGTGGAAAAGCATAAATGAGGTATTATGTGCTGTATATGGAGCAGCACAAAACAGACTGTGCGTCAGATCACAAAGACTTTGAGTCCTGCTTTAAGAGATGGGAACACAGCTGACTTTAGCAGCAAAGGGACTGGGTAGGAGTTTACATCTGGTATTTGCTATCAAAAAAGCCCAACCAGCCTCAAATTCAGGTTCTTGTTTCAAATTCCAGTCCCTTCCTGAGATCAAATTACTTACACTAAATGTAATTATTTTCTGATGGGGTAGCAGCACCTTCCCTTAAATGCTGTGTTTTCAATCTGAAAAATGTTCAATTTCCCTTAGATCTGCAATGTTGAAGTGTGTGTGTGTGTGCATGTGAGGCTCATTATGGCCCTCTGCAGGAGGTTGCTTTGTTTAATACTGAGCTTCCTCTTTTGAATCTTCTTAATCTTATAGCTCTGCACACATTACATACAGGTTGATCTGGTACACATTTTCAGTAGTGGGAAAAATTTTAATGCAACCCCATAAAGTGCCTCAGAACCCTGCCAGGTACATGATGTAGTCCATATGTGCACTGAGACAACCACAAGCTAGCATTTTTAGATCAGCCAGAAGCAGCACACTCGAAGTTTGTAGGGAGAGAGCATATTTCTTGCTATGTTTTCACAGACGCAAAGAGAGCATTCTTGCTCATTCAAAGGAGAACATCCTAAGCTCCATCACAGCGGTGCTGCAGTGACAACCAGAAATGCAGCTGGCCTCTACCTTCCTCCTCAGGTGACTTTGCCTGATCAGTGAGGAATGACCGCGGCAGAGTTAAAAAGGGCTTTACAGATCAGTCCTTGGGAGGACACCGGCAGGACTGCACCTACGAGAGCCCTCGGCTGGATGATGTTTCTGTGCTGCCCTCATCTGGCTGGCCGAGAAGCTGCAGTCTGTACTGGCTCCGAGATTTCGGGCAGCCCTTGCTGCCCTCCACGGGTAGACACTGCTGCAGAGCGGGTCTGTCCCTGTTCTGCAGGGTACAACAACAATTGCTGGCTCTGGAAGCTCAGCAAAGTAGTGATGTATTTAAAAAAAAAAAAAAAAAATCCTGCCTTTTGTTTGGTGATTCTGGACACTTTCATGAATTTAAGTATGCCCTACTCAAACGTCAATTGCCAGGTCAGTTTCAAGCTTCTTTTGGAATCCTGTGAACCAAATACATTGGGTATTTCTTGTTTAGTTCCTTTCAGATCTGTTGTAAGTAAGTTATTTTTTGGCCAGCTCCCATTTTATTTGAAAACTCACTTATGACTTGAAATATCTGTATCTTTGTTGCAGGCATTGCAGTCCCCTCCCACAATATCTTATATAATATCCTTGGTGCTCTAATCAAAGCAAGAAAAATCTATCATACGGGAGAAGGATACTTCATTGTGACTCCCAACACATACTTTATCACAAATGATGCCAAGGAAGACAATAGAAGAGTCCCACTGGAGGACAGTTGTTGCTGTTCATCGCCTTCCATCACTTACCTGGTAAATATTGGGCTCTGTGCAGACCTAGTGAAAGAAAACATTCCTATGGTATCCTGTTACAGATCCTGCCATTGTTTCCCTGGCCAGAATATGCTCTATGAAAAAAGACATATTCAGCTAATTAACTATGAATGTAATGGAGGATATAAGAAAAGCTGCAGTGAATTGAAGCCTTCAATCCAAACTCAAGGGATCTCCACATCTGGTGAAAACCATTTCTGGGACACCATCAAATCACTGACATCTGTGAGACAGAAAATGAAAAGCAAAAGGTTCGGCCTTAGCCTTTTCTGGAGAAGTGCTTCTAAAAAAGAAAAACATAAGGAGGAGTACTCCACTTTTTCAGCCCAGTTTCCTCCCGAGGAGTGGCCAGTCAGGGATGAAGATGACCTAGATAATATTCCACGTGATGTTGAACACGAAATCATCAAGCGTATTAACCCTGCTCTTACAGTTGATAATTTGATTAAACACACAATATTAACGCAGAAGTTTGAGGAGCAGAAAAATTGTATCAGTAAGAGTACCTCAGCTGAAGTGTCGATAGTCAGGCTAAACCATCTTGCAAAGGATTGTATTCAAAAGACACAAAATAAAACAGCAAAACACACCAGGAAAACAAAATCAAAGAAAGAGAAGCAAATTAGCAGAAGAAACAGGACATCTCACATACAGGAGCTAACATCCCAAAATCAGAAACTGGAAGACAACCTTTTGCTGCCTATTGGAAACCAGCAGCCATCTAACGTAGCAGTGGCATCCCATGTCCTATATAAAAAACAAATTAAAAACCCTTTTCAGGGTCTGTCATGGAGACGCAACTATTGCACAAAAGGGCACAAAGGTACTATGAACAGTCAGCTGAAGTCCAGAACTCGAAAACAAGAAAGGGCTCTACAAAGGCCACGGTCTTTGGATTCCTCAAAAACCTTTGACTATGAAACTGAACAGCTGGCTACAAAGACACAGGCTGACAAAGCTAAGCAAAGCACACCACAAACTAATAAGTCTTCCCTCCAACTAAAGAAAGACAGTTTAGGTGAAAACTTTAGTCATCCACAAGGCAGTACTCTGCAAAGAGATAATACAAATAAATACTTCCTGGAGAGTAATATTTTGGAAAAAAACATCTACAGAAGAACAGTAAAAAATTCTGGGGATAATAAAACATCCCTTCACTCCTACACTGAAGAAAACGGTGAGTGCAAAGGTGACACAAAATTTTCATTACACCTGAAAGATGAGCACTGCAGATGCAAAGCTGACACTGTATGTGAGTTATTAGCAAATGAATTTCAAAATGTCCATCTTTCAAATTACACAGCCAACGTTAACCCGGTAAAAAAAAAAGGTGTGAAATACAGACAAAAGACTGGTAAAAAGAGTGAACTTATGTTTAAATATGATTGTGCAAGCCATCCTGGATCAATGAAGCTGGGAAGTGATGGATTTATTGATAACTGCCATCTTCTGTACGAAAAAGCACATGATAGTGACACCTGCAACACATTACATCTGGATGACAATCCTGAAGGCAAGGAACCATGCCACCTGCCTCCTGGCCATGCTTTTTCAGATAGAAGAGACTGGATCAAAGCTGCACAAAAGCTGGGGACAGCTATGACCCTAAAAAACTGTAAGGTTAATACTTATCCCATCCAGTATGACACAACTGTAACTAAACATCACTCTGGAGACCATGGATATGAGGAAAGTGCTACTTCTGCAAAATCAATAGATGGCTCAAAAGAGTATCCAAAACCAGATTTTATGGAAGAAAGTTGTTTGTGCAGTCAGGTTCTTCCGATAGGTCACAGAAAGGAAGAAGAAACTGGCCTTGCTGAATGTGCAAAGGCTTCAGCTGTAGCAGATTCCAGACACACTGTTAAGACTGGCTCAGACGCTGACACTTTGCAGAACTTCACCTATGAGATGGGTGAAGCGGCGGCATGTTGTGCTTTGGGCTCACAGATCAAAGAAATCAAAAACCCTCCGGGAAAAAAAGATCTGTTGTTTAAGAATGCATGTACTGTGATATCAGGACAGACACACTCAGAACGGACAGAAAACCACAGCATAACAGGAGACAGTGGAATTGACTCACCAAGGTAAAAAAACACATGTAACTATGTTAGATGTTTTATCTTCAAATTAACATTCAGATTTTGGCAGAAGTATTGCTGTAAGTCATAATCCCCCCTCCTCAACAACAAAATTCTTATCTTTAAAAACTTCAGTGTTATGTCCCAGAATACTCAAAATGTATAGTTTTACCATGTCTTTTTACATATAGATTCTTCCTAAATCAGCAATACAAATGCTGTTTATATTTTGGAATTGCTTTTATGAGGCAAGAAAATAGTATGAGCTCTGCCTTGCAGAGGGAGATGGCCAAGTGCAGAAATGTTAAGAAACATGATGATTAATAAACTCACTGTAAAACATGATTGCTAAAGTCCTGTTAGCAGGCAGGTTCAGCTCGCACTGATCTTGCCATATGAAATTATGGATATTGTCATGTAGATGAAGAATAAAAAGTGCTTTACAGAGATGTTCAATCAAAATTTAAAGGACAAAATACCATCCAACTTGCTCACAACAGACAGGAGAATGTGCCCATCACTTGAGCTAGAAGCTTCTGCTTCCTTTCATAGGATACATTTTGCCTGTAACTATACCTGAAAAATCTCCCAATGGAAAACAAACTGGTATGAAACAATTGTTGCATGTGGAAAAGACCTACACAACTGTTAACTAAATGCTGTGAGGGAAAAATTATATTAATTTTTTTAATAACATCACATATTTTTAAGATTTTAAGGACTTTAAATGTAATTAAACCTTTTGTGTTCTCATAACACATCTACTGTCCCCTTGAGCAGCAAGTATATGAGGGAACAAATCGCATACTACAGTTTTTAAGGAAATTCTGCTGCCTGGGTTTTTTTTTCTCCTTAAGCAGCTTTTGACCGTGAACTCTTTCAGGCACACTTCTAGTGTATTAATTGGATGTGAACACTTGAAATCTGATGGATGTTCTTTAGCAAAATGTATTTCAAACGGTCATTTTGATTGTTCATATGGATGCCATCTGTGGTAGCAGAAGTTAAGCCAACTCAGTTTATTTTTAGAATGTGAAGTCTGATGTCTAATAATTCTGTTATTTTAGATGAACTGAAAAGAAGATGAAGCTTCCTGCCAAATTCTAAAAGCATAAATACTAATGCAAAGAGGAGGACAAAGCAGAAAGATAATTGCAACAAAAATCCTTGCTTCGGCTAACTCTAGTCATGAATATTCGATTATTTTTTTAATAAGCTGTGTAAACTTTCCCTTTGTAACACTGTAACCATACTGTAAATGCCATTAGTCATATCTGTGAAGCTGTCTCTAAATCAAAGCTGTTAAAACTTTTAACCATAGTATTTAGAGAGTTAATGTGTATTTCTGTTGCTGTCATCTTTAATCAGTTTTTGCATTCCTGTGATAATAAAAATGAGAACTAATATATTTCATTCAGATCACACTATTAACCTGGAAAGGCTATGTGTTGCTCTAATAGGAACTGTATCAGTTTGATAGGACTGTTTTACAGTGTAATTCTTGAAAGTGTTTCTTACTTGTGCCACAGAAATACCACCACACTCCCTCTTTCCTGTTCAGAAAACAAAGCAAATGAACTAGATTGGTACACACCTTGTTACTACAAAAGTTCCTTGAATCCTGAGGTTCTCTCACTGTGTCCTGAAGAAATCTTAGCTGTCCTCCTGAATCTACCTGGTGTTTGTATCTGGCAAGAAGGATTTAGTCTTTAGGAATGAAAATGTTGGTACAGGAGACAGCAGTAAAGTCAGTGGCATTGCTTTGAAAGAAAACCTGCTGTGGGCCTGCACGCTCATCTGCTCCTGACCACTGCTTTCCTTCTCTCAAGGAATCAACATCCTGACACCCGTCAATATCACTTTACAGCTTTTAGTTTAGAAGACTGATTTTGACATCTTAATCCCGATTTATTCCTGTAGCTAAGAACAGACTGTGGTGGTTTCACAGAGGCTCGCGGTCCTTTTAAATCTTAGAAAGATGTTTGGTCATACAGTTATTGACTATGTTAGGCTCTTTCAGCACTGAAAACCAGGAGTTATGGAGACAGAAGACTAAAGTCGTAGTTAACAGTTTTCAAAGCTATTGGAGAGTTCTTTTAAAGAAGGTGCATCTGGCTGTTAAGTGGAATAAACTGCGTTTGTGCTGGCTGGGGCGGTGCTGAGCAGAGCCGAGCCCCGCAGAGCTCGCTCTCACTCGGTTTCAGTCACGCCGGTACCGCTATTTCCCCCCTTCTCCAGAAGCTCTCCTCCTTCAGCATCTCACGCTGCCACAACCTGCCCGCAGCGTTTCCGCTTCTTAAAAACACTCCTGCCAGGAGCTTACCCGCGCATGGGGCGCTCGGCAGAGCGCGAGTCCCCCCGGGCAGCCGCGGGTGGCCGCGCACACCGCCGGGCCGAGGCCCTCATGGCGGCCACCTCACAGCGTACGGCGCACACCCGCAGCGAGCTCCACCGCCTCGCGGGCGCAGAGCACGGTGGGTCTTGAAGTCCGGTGCGGGGGAAGCCCCGAGGCATGCTGGGCGTTGTAGTCTGGCGTCGGGGGCGTCGGGCTATTGGCCGCCGGGCGGCGGTTGACCGGCGTGGCCCCGCCCCGCGTTGCCGGGGCAGTGGGTGGGTTCTCTTTCTGTCACACGGCGGTCGGCGGCGGCAGCGTGGCGCGGCTGCCGGAGAGTGGAGATGCCTGAAGCTGCCCGGTTTAGCGCCAGCAGCGGGACCGAGTCGGATCCCGAGTGCCCTATGGAGAGCGAGTCAGCCATAGAGAGCAACCGGCGGCGGCGCAAGGTACCAGGGAGAGTTCCGAGGCCTTCCGCGGCCGGGTACGGCCTGGCCGGGCCGCGCCGCCTCGCCTGCACGCTGGGACTCGTGTCGGGCGGGTCTTGCCTCGGTCGCGTTCCCGCGGTGGTGCGGGCCGGGGCGGGTCTGCGCGGTGCGGCCGCGGGGCGCGCCGGGCCGGCCGGCGGAGCGGCCATGTGCGCGGCGGCGGCGGTGGGGCTTCCTGGGACGGCTGCACGGCCTGTGGTGCTTGGCCGTGGCCCTCGCCTCGTGTCGGGACCTCCCCGCCGGGGGTGGTGGGTCTGCTGGAACAGGCGTGTAGCTGCCCTCGTCGCGCAGCGGCCCGAGGAACGCTTTCGGGTGCGCTTTTGAGCGGGAAACAGTCCTGAAAACGGAGGCCCGGGTGTCTCGTGGTCAGTAAAATGCCTCCTGGCGGCACCTGCGCCGCGGCAGGGAGGGATCTGTGGCTTTATACGAGCCCCGCCCCGTCCATAACTCGAGCATAGACTTGTAGTTTTAACTCTTTTCCAACGTCTTCTCTGTTTCGAGTCGCTTGGATAATGTGCATGTGTTTTTATTTACTGCTGTGTTGTTCTGTGCCTTGCCAGAAGGAGAAAAAAGAGAAGAAATCTAAACGCCATGACAAATCTCGGAGGAGAAAGGCTCAGATGGATGAAAGTGAGCAGTCGGAGGATGACATTGATCCCCCAAAACTCAAGAAGTCAAGGAGCGGAGTGAAACAAAACGGTCATACAAGAGAAGAAAGCCCAGAGAATGCGAAATTATCTTCCTTAAACAGTAAATCCAGCCACAAAAAACGGCACAGTAATTCAAGTGAAACATCAAGTGGTGATGGTGACAGTGAGCCAGATCAGGTAAAACTAATGATTGATTTAGTTATGGTGATATATTTAGCTTTCAACTCCTGTGTTTCAACAAGTTTAAACTTAGAACAGGTTATTTTTCCCTTTTTTCTCCCAATCAGTTGAAGCACTCCTGTAAATTTTCGGGTTTGAAAGATACTTGAACTGTCCCTTCTGTGACTGTTTGCAAAAATTTTAAATGATGAAAGTCCTGAAGTTCTAGATCAGCACACCATGGTTTTGTCACTTCAACAGTCTGACTTGTAGTAGCTGTTGGCACATGGACAAGTTGCAGTGAGATGGTGCTTTGATATGATTCAGCATCATTAGATATGATTGCAATTGCCACAAGTATAGTTTAATTGACTTCTTTTCAGTATTATGACTACTTCTCTAGTGAAATAAGAATTATTTGGTTTTAGCTAATGGAAAAAGAAAAGGTATGTATTAATATGGTGTTACGTATCATCTTATTAAATAGCAGATGTTAATGTGATAAGATGATCTTTAATGTAATAAAATATGGTGCTGTAACGGTTTTATAAGTCTTTTTAAGCCTTTCTGTAAGAATGTTTTTATTTTGTCTAACTATGTCTATTTGGTTTAGGTTCCTTTAAAATTGCTTGACATGAAGCACATTTTTTTTGTTTTTTGAAGGGAAACATCTTGTTGTACCTAGAATTTGTTTTGAAAATTCTTTGTACCTGTATGTTCTGCGGCCTTTTGCTTTTGTCTGTTGTTCCAGTTGATGCTTCTCAAAGCATCCGTGGCCTCCAGGGTTAGCATTCTTTTCTCATGCTTAGCATTTTAATCACTGTGCTGTTAGAATTTATATGGAAGTCATCCATTACCAGGTAATAGTAGGTGTGTTTGCTTTACCTTGTAATGTTATCCTTTGGGGATCAGTTTGTGTATCTGTAAATCACTGTCATGTATTAATTGGGAAGTAGGAAATAGGCTGGATATCAAGCCTGATTGTTGCATATTCTGTTAGGCCATTGGTAATTATTTAAAATAGAATCTTAAAATTTAATTTAAGAGTTTTCAGAGTTTTAATTTGAGTGTTTTCCATTTACAGGGATATGCCATTAGGTATGAAATACTCTTAAATTACAGATCACTTTTGTCTAACTTTGAAATATGATAGTAAAACAGAAAGCTCTTTAGCTGCAGCTGTGACACTGTCACTGAAAATTTGACCCTTGGTGTGACACCAGTGCCTATGCCATTACCTTGGATTTTCTAATGGTCATATGATATTCACATGGAATGTTATCTGATTTATTTTTTTATCTAACAGGAGATGACGGAAGAACAGAAAGAGGGTGCTTTCTCCAATTTTTCTATTTCCAAAGGGACTGTGCAGCTTCTTCAAGGTAAATTTCTTGGCATGCTGTCACCACAGAAAGTAAATTATCTCTTGTCATGTGTTTTTCTGTTCAACATAATCAATGAGCTTTGAGATGTGCTCTGCTTGTGTGTATGCAAGCACAGAAGCTCTACAGAAGGCGTATTGATTGCCTACTATATATATGTTTTGAGCAGACTTTTCTGTTTGTGGTATTGCCTGATTCAGCCTTTACAGTAGAATTTTGAATTATATAAGCTCAAAAAAAAAAATTATTCTGTGTGAAAATTTTTCAATTAAAAGTTATTTCAATGTGAGTAAAGGAAAACCGGTTATATTTAGAATCTTTGGCAGTAGTTTGTGCATGACTTAGTGTGAATTAAGAGATGAACAGAAGTGCTTTTCACGTTTTATTTGAAAGAGATTTTTATAGATAGGTGGGGAGTATTACATAAATAAAGCCAGAGCACTTAAAGACTTTTATTAAAGGCTAGTAACGTCATCTGTCCCAGCTAGCATTATGCCTAGTGATATGAAGTGGGAGAATAAAATGGACAGTCCTGGGGCACCCTTTACAGATGACCTCTGTGATTCAGTAGGTCGGCGGAGGTGATGATATGGTCCTGGCTTACTTTAGAGTTGATGGAAGTTCTGATTGGGGTAACTTTCTCTGAAGAGCATGACAGAACACTTGTAAAACGATTGTATTAAGGAAGTCTGTTGAAATTTTCACAGCTCGAGGAGTGACCTACCTGTTTCCTGTGCAAGTGAAGACCTTCAACCCGGTATATTCTGGCAAAGACGTAATTGCTCAAGCACGAACTGGAACAGGGAAAACGTTCTCTTTTGCTATTCCTTTAATTGAAAAGCTTCAGGGAGACTCACAGGAAAGAAGAAGAGGCCGTTCACCAAAGGTAACTGCTTAGAATGGTAATTTTGCCTTGTCTTATGTCCAAGTGATTCAGATTTTTAACCCACTGGAGAAGTTCTTAAAGTTTCTGAAGGTATAGGGCAACCTACATTAAAGATTATTTGAAAGCTGTGTTCGTTGGGCTTTGCCTGCATCATGTGTTGCCTCTTACCATCAGTTCAAGAGTAAAGAGTACAATAGCTCTGTCCACTTGTCAGTTCCTTTTTCTGCTTACAAGGAGACCGAACCTACAAGTTTTAAACATGTCCCTATTTAATTTTGTTCGATCACCTTATCTGTTCAGGTCCCGTGGTTACTGGATGCTTGTTTTTCTCCCAAACTAGTAATGGATTAGTGACTTTTTCTGGTTGATGAAAGCTGTCTACATAGTTTGTTTAAACATGTAGATAGTGGGAGGTTGTAAAAATAGGACTTAGTTTTCACTAAGACCACCACCAGATATTGAAGCTTCTGCTCCAGAGAATACAGATTATTATGAGCTGTTTGCATTCTGCTAGGGAATACCATGTGTGGTTTTTTTTCACCAAATTCTTATGATGCCTTCCAAAACTAGATAGGCCAAAGCTTACTGTATCCTCAATAGCGGAAATGTTTTGTAGGTTTATTTCATCTTGTCACACATCTCATCGCCTAACTGAAACTCATTCCAAAACTAGTACTAGTCGTTCTGTTTGCATCTGCCCATCATGTTGGCTCTCTGACTGAGAATGCTGGCTCTAGATTTGGCACAATCTTGCAGAGAAGGGAAAGCTTTCTTTGAGGGAGTCGCAAGTCTTAAAATAAAACAGTTTTCAGGCCTCACTTGACCATAGTACACTTCTACTTTCTTTTTTTGTCATGGGTTTCAATGTTGAAAGAAGTAACAAGATAAGGATTTCAAGATTCCATTTGTAAAGCCACTGAAGCTGGGTTTGAGAGCAGTACTGCAATCACATGTTAAACTAAATTAGTTAAAACATCTGTGGTGAAGCCTATATATTGGAAGAGAGGATGGTTCCTTGGTTATTTCTATAGGGATATGAGCACAGGCTCCAGAACCATACTGAACGCCAGCTTGGCAGACTGAACATATGTTTCCCTGAATCATAGAGAAGCTGAGACAATTTATGGCTTTCTTACACCTTCTTGCAGGACTGTGAAGCATTACTGAACATGTGTAAAAAGCTTATTACCCAGATTCTTCAGTCTTGTACTCAAACAGCATATGCTTATGTAGAAGCACGCTTGTAGCTGATCTGTTTAAGAACTAAAGTTGAATAAGATTTAAGTACCTGTCTAATTTAAAAAGTCAGCCTGTCCTAAATGAGTATGTGAAGGAGATTAATGATGTCACAAGAGATTTAGGCAGTGTGTTTCTCTAATCTTTGCTTAGATAACTATTTAAACCAGATACTTTTTTTTTTTTTTTTTTTTTTTTACTGATGTAAATGGTCAGACCTAAATTGATGATTAACAATCTCATGGTTTCTTGCAGAAGCCATGCTAAGAGAACATCTGTTTGCATTCTGTCTAGGTACTAGTTCTTTGCCCAACAAGAGAGTTGGCAAACCAGGTTGCCAAAGATTTCAAGGACATCACAAAAAAGCTAACAGTAGCTTGTTTTTATGGAGGAACTCCATACAATGGACAAAGTAAGTGACACTTATCCCTAATAATTGAAATGTTGATTGACTGACATATTTGAGACATGCCGTTGAGCCCTTTCAAACACACACTTTTTAACTCAAGAACTGGAAAGTATTTGTGGGGAATTCAGTAGCTCAGACTATCTCTTCTTATGGTGAGAAATAATCATAGCTCTCAATTACATTCTTGGTGTTCTTTGTCTACTCATGTACTTTAAAGTGGAAAAGATTATGCTGTGTGTATGTAAAGTATTTGGGTTTAGGCTCTTATTAAGCACTTTTTTTCTTTAAAAAATTCTTAGTCTTAGAGCTGTGAGACAGGATATCTGGAGGATTTATAAAGTGGAGAAGAAATTCTTTATTGTGACAGCATAATTTGCTTTCTTGGTGGTTATGGTTGTAAACAAGGCATATGAGAGCAGGAATGAGAACTAAGCTCTTCCATCATAATGTATCTTGAGACATTAGGGTTGGTTTTTTTTCCATGCAGAACTTCAGGCAAGGAGGTGATTTCGATAATGTGGATAGTCAAAATCATGGAGTGGGGTGGTTTAGTTTTAGGTTTTTGTGTTTGTTTTGTGTCTTTTAAAATTTCCAGTTAAGGTAGACAATTTGGGAAGAGCTAATTATTCCCAAAGTATGTTAAAAGAGGCTCTTTGTTTGCCAGTTTATTTAAATCACAGGGAGAGGGAAGAGAGATGGGGAATCTTTCCTTCAAATAGAGCAGTACAACTTCTACCTTACCAGTTTGTTCTTGTTTCTTGTCTCCCTCAAATTTTCTCCTGCTTTTCATAATTTGTTCTCGCTTGCATTTGTAAGGAGTACTTAGGAGTGGTTCAAGAAGCTGTTTCATTATTACTTATATGCCATGTGTTTCGAATGTCGAGAGTGCTCCCTAGTTCACTGGGAACTCCTCTTCTGCTCTTTCCTGTTTATCAGTTGATCTCATGAGAAGTGGCATTGACATTTTGGTTGGGACACCTGGTCGAATCAAAGACCATCTTCAGAATGGCAAGCTGGACCTTACCAAGGTGAAACATGTTGTACTTGATGAAGTGGACCAGATGCTGGACATGGGATTTGCTGAGCAAGTGGAAGACATTTTACGCGTTGCATACAAGAAAGGTAATCTCAGTAGTTAAACAAATAGTAGGAAATATTAGTAATAGTAAATTCAGGTATATTTTTCTGAAGGTGTCTGTTAAGAAATGACCGAATACTGTGTATAATAAGAAATATACTGTGAACGCAGTACATGAGGAAGTGTTGTGAAAGCGGTAGTCATTCATAGGACCTTCGCAAAGCTTAAAATGCAGTGCCTAGGGATCTGTATGTAACTTTCTTTGACACCTATCTATAAGTTGTATTTGGACTTCTTCCAGCTAAAAGGAATTAGAAGATTTTTACACTTTTCACGGTTTGAAAATAGACTGGATTTTTGGTCATAGTAACTTTTTTCTCTATCTTGGTAATATTCAGACTTTCTAGAGTATTTTATTTTTCTCCAGATGTTAGTAATGCGTACATTTAAAAATCAGAATTGCCTTCTGTATTTTATATACACTGATATTTAACCTCATATTTTTAATAACCCGTGTAAAAAACTTGTATACTTCTGTAATATGAAACACATGAAGTTTGTGAAACATTGTTCTGTGTTTTAAGATTCTGAAGACAATCCTCAGACACTACTGTTTTCTGCAACTTGCCCACATTGGGTGTATGATGTAGCTAAGAAATACATGAAGTCTAGATATGAACAGATTGACCTTATTGGGAAAAGAACTCAAAAAGCTGCTACAACAGTAGAAGTGAGTAATCTATCTAATGTGAAATGTTTTCAGGCCTTCTCCCTTTTCCTTTGTGCTACAAATGGTAATCCCATCCTAACGTACATTGTTGGAATGATGTTGAAAGCTGGCTTGAGAATTATTTTTAAGCATATGGCACCTTATAGCTAGTCAAGCTGTTTCTTGGTTTAGGATCTGTCTCTCTTCTCACAGCGTCCGATAATCATATAGACATCTCAGAGGATTCAGTTACGAGTTTTGTTGGTTTTCAGAGAAAAGCGGTATCTGAATTTATCCTAGTTGGAAGCCAAAGGAACGCATTAACATCAGCCTGACTCTTTTAAATTGCCAGGGACTTCACAGTCAAATCCTGCTATTCTGTATATAGGAGATTTTCTCAAACTTCCTGTGGTATCTCACCTCACTAGGCCTTTGCTGTGCAGTAAATACTATAACAAGGAATACAATACATAAATGCTAGAAGTCTGAATTTAGTTATCTTCACTTGATAATAGTTTCCACTTAAGTCCTGCGTAGCGGTTACTTTGACAGATCAACAGGACACCTAATTGTATCAGTGGGATTGAAAGAATGTTCATCTTGTGCTTGGAAAAAAGCTTTTAACGCACTGCATTTATTCGTTTCACTTCATCTGACCAAAGCATCATAAAGCTTTGGTTGATAGAACTGTGACAAAATCTTGCACCCTGGCTGTTCTCCAGAGAAATGGAATAACATTTCCTGTTTTCCTTGCTGTAAAAAAGTGATTTGTATACTGTCATCTTTGGGTTTTTATCTCTTACTGTAATTATTTTGCTTAATGTTAGACTAATTCTGGTGGACATAAGAGCTTTATGGATTTTGCGTGTTCCAGTAACATGAGTTAGCATTTTTTGCCCATCGGGAAACTGTATAACTTTAGTATTTCTGAATTTTTCAGTTTTAAATGTATTAAAAAAGAATCTTGTGTTTTTATGTAAGCTAAACACTGGAATTCTTTTCTGTAGCATTTGGCAATAGAGTGTCACTGGTCTCAGAGAGCTGCTGTTATTGGAGATGTCATTCAGGTCTACAGTGGCAGCTATGGGAGGACCATCGTCTTTTGTGAGACCAAAAAAGAGGCAAATGAACTGGCTCTGAATGCTTCGATCAAACAGGTATTTTATCATCTGTATTAAGTAGTAAAACCTGTCAGAGATGCATCAACGCTACATTGATACCAGATCTATGCTGAGTAAGCTTTAAAGAGAAGTTTCTAGAGTGGGTAAGGCAGGCTTTTGCAGGTGGTCAAGTAGTTTCAAAACTGCAAAAAAGAATCTTTTAAAAAACCTCAATAAACTGGTTGAAAGTTTTACAGCATTATAGTCTTCAGGACCAGGCTGTGCTAAGAGATACTGGGATTTTTTTCTTAAAGGAAGAGTTCTCACTGGCATTAAGTGAAGCAGTTGTGAATTTTATGTATAGAGGACTGTCTTGGATTAAAAAGTAGTGGTAGACTTAGAGAACTACTAGGATAACAGGTCATAGTACTGGAATAGCAGTTACTGAGCTCTGACACTGACATTAATTAGTGTTGTTGGGGGAGGCAGATGAGGGTTTATATATAACAGACATTGCATTTGTATTTTTATTAAGATGTTTATTAGCTATTATGAAGAGTTTAAAGATGTATACACAGCAAGAATTCAACCTGCCATCTCTTGTGAATGACCTTTAGTGTATTGCTGAGATTTGTGGTATGACACATACTAGCACTGGTGGAAAATAACTCACTGGTGAGGTGGTGCAATGTTTATGATGTGTAGCGACGCTCAAGCACTGCATGCTTGGTTTTGGTGGTGGTATCACAACAACTACTTTTCCTGTATGTGTTTTCATTGAGGAGATGAGTTACATCTAGAAAACAGTATAGCATTATAGCAGTTCCCAGGGAAAGGAGGAGCTTTTTCATCTGCTACAACTGTTTTCAGGAATGTTTCTCCCATACTCCTAGATGACCTCAGTAGCAGCTAAACCTGTGTGTGGAGCCTTATTCTGTTGGTGTTAGGTTATGAAGTCTTGCATAGGCAATGCAGAACTCTGATCTTGGCACGTAAGAAAAGGAAATTATTTAGATGTTTCTGGTTTAGCTTATTAATACTAATAGGAATATGGCTGTTCCATTTAGCAGCTGACATTAATCCAAAACTGAAAAAGAATTTTTGAATTCTGTTAGT
Source organism: Strigops habroptila (assembly GCF_004027225.2). Lineage (NCBI taxonomy): Eukaryota > Metazoa > Chordata > Aves > Psittaciformes > Psittacidae > Strigops > Strigops habroptila. The sequence goes on from NC_044281.2 coordinate 36,961,935, forward strand.
ATTTATTGAGTTAGTATTTTTTCAAATCATTCTGTGTTTACATGTGGAAAACATGGTAGTCATCTGCAGGCAAACTGTGAAACGTCAAGTGGAGGAGAAACCAATTTTTGGATGTTTGGTCTTCATACTTGTTATTGCTGCAATATAGGACTTTCAGAATGTTTGGATTAAAATGAAATTGTCCTGGAAGCTGTAGTTTTTGTGAGTTTGGGGTTTTGGTTTTTTTTTTTTTTGTTTTTTTTTTTTGTGGTTTTTTTTGTGGGGGTTTTTTTTTTTTTTTATGACCACTTGTATTTTAATCCTTTAATTGGTAGTAGGGGAGATTAATATATTAAGGGGGATTAAGACTCAACACTTCCGGGAAAGATGTCTAAATTACACTAAGAAGGCCTGAGAAAATTGTTGATGGTTATTTTGAAACAGCTAAGCTTTGCAGAGATTGTGTGGATGGCAAGTTAGGGCATAGTTGTTTTCATAGGTCACAGTAATTAGAGGTGGAGATAAGACAGATGTTGCGATTCTGTTTTCCTACCTTTGTTAAAGGTCTTTGAGGTATATGAATAAGAAGTACTGAGTAAATATTCTAAGACACTATTAATTCAGTTCTGTATCTTGCCATATAGTATCCATCAAATACCAGATACTGTACCCAAAACTGACCATGAAAATGGAGCACTGTCTTGGATTTTAGTATAGTCCTGTAATAATACTGTTTTTCAGGATTGCCAGTCATTGCATGGTGACATTCCTCAGAAGCAAAGAGAGATCACACTGAAAGGTTTTAGAAATGGTACATTTAAAGTTCTGGTTGCAACCAACGTAGCTGCCCGTGGCTTAGATATCCCTGAAGTTGACTTGGTTGTGCAAAGCTCGCCACCAAAGGTAGGAGATGGTTATGTTGGGTGTCTTTACACTTATGTTGGGGGTATTACACTTATGTTGGTGTAATAATTTGTACTCTTGTTTTCAAGTAGTGTATGCAGTCAGGTGATGGTATTCACAACACAGAGTTTATCGTTGCATTTAAGGGTAAGGGTAAGAAATGTCCTGGTATATAGAAGAAGTTTCTTAGAGGATTTTTTCAGAGTGCATCAGTGCCTAGTATGTTTAAAAATGGTCTCCTTAAAATACCTTTTTTGAGGCTGCTCAAAGCCTCTCCCTTCAATGCCATGTGTGGTGATTACAAGTCTGGAAGCAGTGGGAAGTAGATAAAGACTGTTTGTCTTGCAAGAACAATTCACATAGATGAGGAGGGGACCCCAACAGTGAGAACGTTGGCTGAAGTTAGGGTATGAAAGAAACGAGAATTTTTCAGTGAATTCACTATTAATATCTCAATAACCATAATCAAGTTGATGTGCGGGGGGGTGAGTGGGATTGTTATGGAGGTAGACACACTCAAAATGGTTTGGTGGGTTTTTTTCATATTCTCTGTGGTGATGCCAAAACAAGACTTAGTTGATGCATGTTTGATTCATGCTCATGGTTCTGGCTTTCAAATTGTGATTTTTAGAGGGCTATGGAAAAGCTTATTCAATTGACTTCAGTGAAACAATGTTTTTTGATTTCATTCTCTGATGCAGTAATTGTGTATTGTTCAGGCTTACCTGTAATAGCTTTTACAAAGTTATGTGAATGCAATTAATTGATTTAACTACAGTAAATTAGATAAGTCATAAGGCTATTTATTTTGAAGGATGTGGAGTCCTATATCCATCGCTCTGGACGCACAGGTCGAGCTGGACGGACTGGGATCTGTATCTGTTTTTATCAGCGAAAGGAAGAACATCAGTTAAGATATGTGGAACAGAAAGCGGTAAAGTATAGTTTCCTTCTGAGTATTCAGATGTAATGTAGCGTGTAAAATCTTCATGTTTTGTTCAATAGTTCAGTTACAGAATACATCTTATAAAGCAACTGGTTGAGGTTCAGTTACCTTGCAGGGTTTCGATAACACGGTCAGCTGCTGTGGAGCAGCGAATGTGCTGCGGATTTTTATGCCCACTTTTTCAATAAATGCCAGTAAGAATGTACCTGTGGCAATGAGAAAAAGCCAGCAGGAATTCAGTGTTCACCCTGTCTTACTGTTTGATCAGTGATTTATGTATGTGTAGCTTTACTAAGAACTGTAACTATAGTTTCTGCACTTCGTGTGCTTTTCCATATAGCAGGTTTTTTTGCCAATTGGGTATTCAGTTGGGATGACATGGTTTATTCTTAGCACATAAAAAGTTCAGACTTACATTTAGAAAGGCTGTGTAACTTGTACTTAAATACAAATAAATCAGACTAAAATTAATAATTTAGAATTTGTAGACTTCTGCCCCCCCCACGTAATCTGCCCAAATGGTCTCTATCTATTTCAGTTTAAGGTCACTGGGTCATTTAAACTGACCTGGTACAAACAAAAGACTTTTAAGTGTTACCCATTTCCCTGTAAACTTAACCTTTTAATTTTCACTAGCAAAAGGTGGGAGTTAAATGTTGAAAAGAAGAACAAAAATGATAGATTTAAATACTCTTTCTTTAGAACTGAATTATTTATGGTCTGCAAGTTTCATCTGTATTTGGCTTTTTAAATTTCAGGGCATTACATTCAAGCGTGTTGGTGTTCCTACTGCAACTGATATAATCAAGGCTTCCAGCAAAGATGCCATCAGGTGTGTTCTAGGACTCAAGCTCTGTCGTGTCTTACTGCCTTCCTAGTTCAGAAGGACTAGGAAGTTGCTCTTTGCTGTCTCTCTGAACTCTTCGATCACTCTTAAAACCTTAGACTGGGGTTTTTCTTCTGTTCCAAAGCCTAGTAAATATGTGTGTGTGTGTGTGTGTGTGTGTGTGTATATATATTTCTTTCATTTATTTTTCTTTTTCTTTTTTTTTTTTTTTTTTTTTTTTTTTTTAATTTAGGTGTCTGGATTCTGTTCCTCAAACTGCTATTGAGTATTTCAAAGAATCTGCTCGGTTTCTAATAGAAGAAAAGGGACCAGTTAATGCTCTGGCTGCAGCTCTAGCTCATATTTCAGGCGCTACTTCCATTGAACAGCGCTCCCTGCTGAACTCGGATGCGGTAAGGGTGTATGGATTAACATTTGTCTTAAATCCAAAAACCAAAAAATATGCCTCTATGTTGTTTAAATAGAGAATTATGTCTCGTCATGATTTTATTTATGAGAACTGTACTTAGGCCACTAGTCACTACTAGTATAGTTAAAAGCAAGAATATAGTGGCTATAAATATACTTGCTCTCCTGTAACAGTATCTACTTGAAAAGTTAATATACTGAATTATTAAGTTAATTATTATTAATTAAATTAGCAGGTTTCTTGCGTCTGATAGATGTGCTGAAGTATATTCCTCTGACTTAATGGAGCATGCCCCATTTTTTGCTCTTTAGGGCTTTGTTACAATGATACTAACCTGCTCGGAAGAAATAAACAATATGAGCTATGCTTGGCGAAAACTGCGAGAACTGTTAGGTGACGATGTTGATAGGAAGGTGAACAGAATGTGTTTCCTCAAGGGAAAAATGGTAAGGTTTTTTGTATCTCTGCTACTGAGCTCTTCTGGTTGTAGCCTTTTCTCAACAATTTCCCCTGTACCACACTTTGTCGATAAGGACATGACTGGTAGAAGGGTGGGCCTCAGTCTGTTTTATTAGGGCTTGGGTATCTCAGGATTTTAGGACTCTGCTCCTCTGACATGCTAAAGAGGTAGTAGAATGCAGTATATGATAGCGCAACAGGTAAAAGGTATGAACTGTGCTAACTGCCTTAGTGACAGAACACAGAACAGGCTTTCTTAGGTCAGTTTTGATAGTGCATGTGCCTTGTAATTCTGGTACCTGAAACTGGAAGATCAGAAAGTTACTTTTTGAGTTGCATATTTAACAATGTTGCAACAATTGTAGCAAAGCTCACTGTGAGATGGTTATTTTAAACAAAATGGATCAACTTCACTCTTCTTGTCTTGGAATTTGTATGCATTTTCAGAAACATGAAAATGTGTGATCAGATAGTCCAAGATTATTTGTGGTGACACAGAGGACAAGGAATTTATATGTCCTGCTTTCGAGAGTTGTTAGGCATTATTGCTGATTTGCTCCATCCATTTACTCTGTCTCTTTACTCACAGCACTGTTCTGTATTTGATATATGGAGCACTATCTAAGAATGGTTTTTCTTACATCAGATTTGTAATTCTTTATATCCAGATTGCTTATTTGGACAAAGAATAGCATTTTAAAGTGTGAATTAAACTTCTGATTTGAAAGAATTTACAAAACGGGCAATGCAGAAGCCAGGAGACCACAGATTAAGATGAAAAGGGTTATAACCTTATTGTTAAAAAGCAAGAAAATGTGAAATTGAAGTACTGGCTATGCAGAGGAAAGAAAAATGTGTGTATTTGAGGAAAAGGAAGTAGAGGTGTCTTGAGAAATATTGATGCAACAGTCTCAGTGTTCAAAGATTTTGAAATATATTAAGTTTCTGTTAAAAAGCATTTTGAAATGTAAAACTGTTCTAGTACGCAGACTTGTAGGCTCTGGGTTGTGGTTTTTTGTTTGTGTTTTTTTGCTTTTTGTTTCATTTGGTTTGTTTTCAGTCAATTAAAAAGTTAGACCTATATCCATTAAAATTATTCTTTCTTTTTAGGGTGTGTGCTTTGATATTCCTGCAGCAGACCAAAAGGAAATAGAGGTACATTCATTGAAATTTCTGGTTACAGCAGACTGTAGATGAAACTGGCTGGCCAGAAAACATAAAGCAACCTGTATCCTGCCTTTCCTAGTGGCAAAAAGGATACCTTTGAAGGAATTGAAGAATGGAAAAAGCATATAGAGTTCCTCTCCTAAAGAATACCCTTGTCCCCAAAAATCTGTTGCTTGAAACTTTTGCACTGGGAAGTGTGGTGGTGTGAACAAATCCACCCCTTGTTACTGCTGCTGGATTAATCTTTGTAGGCAGCAAGTTTTGTTACTCCATAAAATCCTCTTTTTTTTCTATTCCCTGCCCCCCCTTCTTTTCACCTAGAATTCTCTCCAAATAAAAGTGAACTCCTGGTTTTTTGCTTGGCAGAGTTAGTATTCCATGACAAAATTCCTTCTTCCAAACTTCATATATTTCTTTTCTCCCTTAATGTATCTCTATACCCATATGCCCTAGCATTTGTTGTCTCCGAAAGCAATGTTTGGTTCTGGATTAGGAGGGAATTCAAGGCAGGGTGCGGGTTTGTGTTCAGTAATAATTAAAGTGGTATTCTTAATAAATGGAAGGTGGGGAGTTTACTGATGAGGTTGTTCTGTAAAGCTCTAAGGTGAGTTTCAGTTCTGTTCTTTAGTCAGAAAAGTTCTTCTCTGTCAGCTTCTCAGACAGCTGTAGCTCTTAAGCTTAAAATTCTGAAACCAGCATTGACCACTTTAGTTAGAAACTTAAATCCCCTATATTAGCTCACATTTTTACCTTTTCAATTGAGCAAATTTAATAATTATGAAATACCCTGTATTTGCATTCCTAGATTTTAACTTGCTATGTGTGACTTTATTTCAATAGGCAAAATGGGAAGATTCAAAACAATGGCGTTTGTGCGTGGCGACTGAATTACCTGAGTTAGTAGAATCACAGCGAGGAGGAGGAGGAGGAGGTGGAGGAAATGGCCGAAGCTTCTCCAGCTCCAGAAACGGGCGGCGGGGTGGCTCTGGTAGAAACAGATTCAGAAGCAGAGGCCAGAAAAGAAGTTTTGACAGAGCATTTGATCGTTAATTTTAACAATCTAGAACTGATAAAAATGGGACTGCAGTATTTTATATTACATTAAAATAGGCTGTTCCTGTGTGTTTGTACCACTTGGAAAAATCTGTCGTTCAGTTTTTTTTTCTCACTACTACTTTGGTCATAAACAAGATGCTGTTCACTTAAAAAAAAAAAAAAACAAACAAAAAACCCACAAAAAACCCTAACCCACCCCAAAAACCCACAAGGAAAATAAAACTTACCGTTTCCTTTCTTTCTTGTATCTCCATTTCAACTGTAAGACCTAAGTCTTTATTCCAGAATATGGCTGTCGCATTCAAAACTGTAGTCTGCCTCACTGTATAATATATAGATCTTAACTGCTGGTCAAACCTGTACATTTTCCAAAAAAAATAAAATATTATTTTACAAGTTCATGTTCTGTTAGAAGGTTTTGAAAGTGTTTATATGTTGGGTAAAGGTGAGTAGCATAGTTTGACTAAACAGTTGGAGTATAATTTTTTTTACAGTATCATGGAGTCAGAGACTGATTTAGGTTGGAAGGGACCTTAAAGATCATCTAGTTCTAACCTCCTGCCATGGGCAGGGACACCTTCCACTCGACCAGCTTGTTCAAAGCCCTGTCCAACCTGGCCCCCCACTTCCAGTTAGGGGGCAGCCACAGCTTCTCCAGGCAATAGGCGCCAGTGTCTCACTATCAGTAAAGAACTTCTTTCAATCTAACCTCCCTCAGGGTAAAGCCATTCACTCTTGTCCTAAGCAGACATATCCTAAGCATTTCCGTGCGTTACTGTATGTGGCGAGTGTTGTTTCGCCGCCGGTATAGACGCGTGGGGTGCAGCAACCTGGTTGCAGCGTTGCAGCATGAGCCCCGTGAGAGGAGGAGGCGCTGGTGCGGTCGGGACCAGCTGCTCGGGGACCCGATGCTCGGCGCGCCGGGGAAGCCGTCGGAAGGGACCGGCGGGGCAGCGTCGGCGGAAGGGGCGGGCCGGGGCCGGTGGCGCAGCAGCTGCATGGGTAGTGCGTGGTGCCGGGCGGCGCGGCTCGGCCTACCCGCGGCCCGGGCAGCGGCGGCCCCGGGCAGCGACCGGCGGCGGCTGGGCTGGCTGGCCGGCGCCGGGGCGGGCCCGCTGCTGCTGCTGGCGGCGGCGCTGCCCCGCGGTCCCGTTCGCCTACCGGCCGCCCTCGGCGCTGCACCTCACTTCCTGCGCGCTGGGGCGGGGCGCGGGTCTGTGGGACACCGCTGCGAGACGGGCAGCAGCGCCGCCGCACACCTCCCCGGGGAGCAGCCGGCCGCCATGCCCGCCGCCGGCCCCGCCGCCAGCCCCGCCGAGCCGCAGGCGCCGGCGGGCGCCGAGTCCCTCCGCCGGGGCCGCCGGAGGAAGGTCAAGGTGAGAGCGAGCGCGGGCGGCCGCGAGCCACGTGCTGGCGCAGGAGCGGCCATTTTGTACGGCCCGACTCGGCCCAGCTGTGGGCTTGGAGGGGACCGGAGGGGTTCGGGCACGGGAGTTCAGGCCTTAAAGCCGAATAGCGGCGCGTTGTTGGAACGAGCGGGCGGGGAACGCGGTTCCTGCGTGTAACGCCTGCTTTGCCTCGGTAGGAGGAGACCCAGGCGAAGCTGAAGCAGCGGGAGAAGGTGAAGCGGCGCGTTAAAGCTGAAGGCGAGCAGGCCCAGCCTGAGCAGAGCGGGCTGGGCGATGGTGACCTTGAGCCCCCCCTGCCTAAGAAGACAAAAAAAATCAAGGAGAAGAGCACCGGTCTGGCTGGAGAGAGCAGTGGCTCTGAGCATATGGTGAAGCCTTCCTCTGCTGTAAGCAACGGCGTGACCTCCCTGGCAGCCCAGAGCGTGTCCAGCAACGCAGCCGCTGGAGAGCAGGACAGCAACGCAGAGGTAGTAGCGCTGTGCCCAGCAGAGCCTTGTCTTGCTTAACTGAAGTCCCACTGGTAACAAATGGGCTTAATGACAAGTGGGTGCTTTGTGAGGACTGTGGGAGTGTTGGGCTGCTGTTGTAGGCAGCATTTGCCGCTGTTCCCCTTAGATTTACAGCGCCTGATCTTGGGCGCTGGGGAATGCCCAGCATCATGCCTGTTTGCCCCACCTGAAGGTGGGCGAGTGAAGCACAGCAGCATATGCACCAGTACGTGGTAGCTGTTTGTTCTTGTGCTTTCCTGCTTGTGGCAAATGGCAAGCTATTTGGAGTAGCTTATCCTGCAGTGGTGGAGGCTACCTAGCAAGAAACGGTTTCCATGTACTTGCTTTTTTTCATGTAGCAACTTATTTTGTGTCTTGCAGCATAAGGGTTTCTCACTGCTGCACAGACAGTCACTGTCCCAGAAACGTGCACTGCTGGTTGGCCCTTTGAGGAAGTGTTTGGCAAGGTACCCTTTAAGGGAAGGTCACAGTTATTAATCCCCACTTCTGGAGTTCTTTGTTCAGGTTTCATCCTTGGCCTTGCACGTGGGTGTGAAAGGGCCCCACAGTTTGCCTTCTCTGAATAGGGCCTTCTGTGGGTAGTTTTTTCTCTTGTGTTTAAGATGGGAATGTGAATCAAGAGAGTGCTTTTTGTACAATGGGTGTAATGGTATGATCTCTTAGGTCTTTGAAGTAGAAACTAAATTGTGAGTTTTAAGTAAGTATCTACTGGTATACGAAGTTATGAAGCTGTTTGTGTGGTGTACTATGTGTGATGTTTAGGGAAATTCCACTTCACCCAATGAATTCTAACACCAAATATGTTTTGCTGTGAAAAAAGAGTTTTCTGATGATTTCGGTGGACTCCAGTTGAGATTTTTTTAACAAATAGTTTCACTTTTCCTGACCTGTCAAGCATATGTGCATGATGTGGTAAGATCGCACAGAAGGTGCAGTTGATTCCTTTTGTTTGCAATGGACCTTAAAAGGTGGTGCAGGTATATCTGAATTAGAGATGAGATAGCAGTAGTTATGGTCTTGAACAAATTGTTGCAGGTAGCAAAAGTAGAAAGAACTTTGACAGGAAGTCTTTACTTAAGAGTGATGTAAAGCCAGGACTTGCTTGTTGGAATTCTGTCACACTGAGCGGCGCAGCTTGTGTCAGTGTGTTCTGTCTTCTAATACCGGGTGGCTGGATTCAGGTTTCCCACTTTGCGCTGTGACCACATTCTTGTTTGTGAAGTACCTGCATCACAGGGGTTTTTCTTTTCTTTAAACAGGAAGGAGGTAGCTGGTAAAATTGCGGTGGTGAAGCAGATGCATAGCTTGCTTTGTGTGCCTGTGTGGGGTGTGTTATTTGTTCATTTCTTAGGGGTAGTGACTTTTTTTTTTTTTTTATTATTTTACCCTGTTAGGAGCTGACAGAAGAAGCAAAAGAAGGCGACTTCTCCAATTTTCCTCTCTCCCAAAACACCATCAACCTTCTCAAAGGTTAGTTAATGTGTAAAAGAAACAGCATTGTATGCTGTTACCCATATAAGCAGGGACAGAAGCCAAGGGTAATTGTCTTACATTTGTTGTGTGGTGAGAATATGCTTGTGAGCAGTCACTGTAGATTCAAATAATCTACTGTTAGTAGGAACAAAGTTTATGTTTTGTTCAAGTGCTTTAAGGTGAATTTATTCTTCCATGGTGTGGTTATTCTTAGATATGCATTCTAGAGACAGGGTTTCTCTTCTCGTCAGCATCATTCTACTTGTTATGTATCTTTACTTCAATTCCTATATCTGCTGTCTACAATACCGCTTCTTAAATAAGTATAATGGTGTTTTGTATATGGAGACTATTTGGTTTCTGTAAACAGTCTATGATTATTCTCATGCTTTTGGGCATTATTGTATCTCTTCTTGATTAGTTTTTTTGAGGAAGTAATCATTGTAGAGTTCGTGTCCTCTGTGTTGGGAAGCTATGCAATTCTTGTTCCTCAGACAAAATTCTCCTTGATCCTTTACCAGAAAAAATGTGTGTGTGGGGTGGTTTTTGTTATTTCCGCCCCCCCCCCCCCCCCCCCCCCGCCTCCGCTTCTGTTGTCTTATGCCAAACATCACACAGAAAGCTGTATTTCATTGTGGGTAACTCATCTGTGTGTCTCAGGGTGGGATACTGTTCGATCTAGAGTAGGAGGATAAATAAAGATCTGTGGTTTTCTTCTATGTTGCATCTCCTATTGTGTACAGGATTTGACATGACGTGTCCTACATATTCAGGCTAGTTATTATGTGAGGGCTTCTCATTGTTTGTTCATCTTCTAATGAAGCCTCTTTGGATTATTTTACAGCTCAAGGTGTAAAATACCTGTTCCCTGTGCAAGTGAGGACTTTTCAGCCCATATATGATGGCAAAGATGTAATTGCTCAAGCTCGAACAGGAACCGGCAAAACCATTTCTTTTGCTCTTCCGCTGATTGAAAAACTTCAGAGCATCTTGCTAGATGGGAGAAGAGGCCGTGCACCAAAAGTAACTTGCTGCTTAAGGATTAACACCAAAACCTTAGAATATGGCAGTTTTTGAAAGTGATTTTGTAATTGCTTTGAGGACTTTTGGGACTCTGCTCCTTTATTGGTGTTTGTAATACTGAACACTTTCCTCAGATCAGGAGCTACAGTGTGACAGATTTTGCAGCATCACAGTGATAACATATTTCATGTTTAGGGTTCCTTGTGTCTGCATTTAGGAGAATGGTCAGGGTACTGCAGTAGTAGCTAGTGGATTTCCAGACTGCTGTCCTCAGGAAGTTAGCGTGCAGCTTTGGGGCTGAATCGCCTGCCTCTTCTGAGGTGATGTTTGAGTCAGCCGGACTTGTCTCCATTCACTGAAGTTATTTCTCATTATAAATTCCATGGTGGCAACTGAAGGCTCTTGAGTTGTCCGTGTTTATGCCTTTCTACCACCCCTATGTCTGGAGACTCAACGGATGCAAATGGTGTTTACGTTTCTACCTAAGCTTGAGGTAGAATCAATAATCGGATACCTGTGATCAGATATCCCCATGCAAATTAAGTATATATATTTATCATTAAACTGAAAAGCTGCTTTTAAGGTCTTACTATGCCAGATTGTTTAGTGACTGTTCCTATCCTTTAGTGCTGAACTGCACCTTCATCGTCTTTGGTAATGTTACTGAAGGGTCTACTTTGTCTAGCATTAACTTAAGAAAAAAAAATACTGCTGTTCTACATCTCAGTTATCTTGTAATGCTTTGCCTTGTTTCCTCTTGCTGGCTATGAGGCTGTGTTGTGCGGGCTCCAAGTGGTGGGAAATACTGCCGGGATGGTGGGGAGGTATGGGTGCCTCTGTAGTGTAGAACAAGTATAGCATAAGGATGGGAGTACAAGCTGTTTAATGTAAAGTAAACCCTTTTCTCCTAGCACCCTTTCCCAACCACAGCTGCATTTTGTCTCTTTTCACTCCCTCCAGGTGCTGGTTCTTGTTCCAACCAGGGAGCTGGCCACACAGGTAGCCAGAGAGTTCAAGAATCTCACTAAGAAACTGTCAGTGGCTTGTTTTTATGGAGGAACTCCTTATAAAGAACAGAGTAAGTAAACGCTAGGGAATTAGTAGTGGATTAGAGTTTTTTCTCCCTCAGAGTTTCACTTCAGTCAGGAACCATGATACTGCTTTCAATGGGAGCATACAGCCTGGGTTAAATTATTTTAATTCGAGTAAATCTTGATTTAAAAGGATGGTTGTATGTCTGTGAAGTGACTAGTCCTTTTAGTTTCTACCTTATCGTGTGTTTGTGTGGTTTTTGTGTAGACATACACTGGGACTAGACGACTGTCCAAGGAAAAGAGAGAACTGCATATGCGTGTGTAGCTCTCTCTCCAGAGGTAGCTGTGAAAAAGAAGTTAGCTGAAAACCTAGAGACTTTTACTGTAATAAAGCTCTGGAGGTTTCTAATGCTAGCTGTTTGTTGCTTGGAAATTGGCGCATCTTACTGTAACTTTGCATGTGATTTAGCTGGTATTCCTGACAGGGCAACATGGACTGCCATCACGCTTACTTGTTTGTAACCCAGCCTGGATGTAGTGCTTTATTTGGAGATTAACGTGAAGTGCAGTAGGTTTTTGGTTCTAAAATTAGAAGTGTTGCTGTGTACTGGTAACTTTCTGCCTTGTTGTCTCTTAGCATACTGACACTGTGCTTGTTTTTCCGTCTTTTCTTCCAGTTGATCTCCTTAAAAGTGGCATTGATATTCTAGTGGGAACACCTGGACGGATCAAAGACCACATTCAGAATAGCAAACTGGAACTTTCCAGCGTGAAGCATGTTGTTTTGGATGAAGTTGATCACATGTTAGACATGGGCTTTGCTGAACAAGTGGAAGAAATCTTAGGATTTGCTTATAAAAAAGGTAAATTATGACATCAGGAGAGGAACAGGCAACAATGCAGAGAACGCAATTTGAAACCTGCTGGTGCACCCCCAACTTGAATCCTTTATGCGATGCTAGTATTGGACCTCAGAGAATAGAGTAAGGTAGAATTGGAAAAGGTTCAAAGTAAGGTGGCAGATGGTTGAAGGGCTGGAATGGCATCTCTGGAAGGAGGGGGACGGTGAAAAGAGGGAATAAAAGCAACAAACCCAACCTAAATCCTAAAGCTTAGTGTTCTTCATTCTGAGAGATGTGTCTTGAGTGTAGGGTTAGGGTTATAGTGTGTCTGTACATCATCATCACATGAAGTTGACAACTAGGGAATATTTGCTCTTTTCTGATGTAGTGGGCATTCAGCAAAGCCACCAGGTAGCAGGTACAGAGCAGGAGGAGGTTATTTTAATAGTGTGAAATTCTTTGCAACATTGTACTAATGTCAAGAGCTTTGAAAAGTGGCTTGAATTACTGGAAATAGAAATATCAAGGATTACTAAAAGCAAGGGTGTAAGTTCTGGCTCTGGAAGTTCCTGACAGTGTTTCTGTCAGGAAACTGGTTCCTGACAGTGTTTCTTCACATCTTTAACTGTGTTTGACTGCTGTTGGAGAGAGTATATGAGCTTCATGGATCTTGGGTTTGACCCAGTACAGCCACTGTCATTTTTACTTGACTGTTACGTTCTCCCCATTTCTGCAGAGTTGTTCTTTGTCTTGACAAGCAAGAAATAGAGATGATCTTCTAAAAAAGGAAATCTGCATAGATTTTGTAAGAGTTGTCATAATTATTCAATCTTAAAAGTTTTCTTCATAACTGGAAATAAATTGGAGGGAATAATAGTGTCCTTTTGCAGTGTGTGTTTCTTTCTGTCTGAAGGTAGGATAGACTATGTCAAGATACTATTTGTTTAACAGTTCTTACCTGGGGTAGTTCTTCACCTGGACTGCAGATTGTCCTTTTTAGCCTGCCCTTTTCCTTTGCACATAGCTATACTGTTCATAGGTAGTTATATTGGAATACCAGGCAAGGAGGGATCAAGACAAATTCTTTCAGGTATGTAGGAAGACTTCAGGCACAGTATAAACCATTTTTAGCAGATGAACTATAAATGTGCCTTGCATTTCTTCTCAGGCAGGATGAAGGATTCAATTTGGTCCTGTTCATATTACTGTAATTTTGCGTTTGGTGTCTAAAGAGTATTAAAATGTTTTTATTGTTTCTGTTTTCTTGTGGCTGACTTACCACACATACAAACTTAGCAAGTTGAGAGCAACTCTTGCTTTTTTTTTTTATCAGTTCTCAAGTTTCAGAGTCTGTTGTGATGGCTGAAATTGGTGGCCTTTCCTTCCAGGTTCTGAAAACAACCCCCAGACACTGCTGTTTTCTGCAACTTGTCCACGATGGGTGTATGATGTAGCAAAAAAATACATGAAAGATGATTGTGAACGGATTGACCTGATTGGAAAGAAGACTCAGAGAACTGCTACGACTGTGGAAGTGAGTGATTCCGCTGCAGAGCAGTGCAGGTCCTGAGAGCATCTGACCTGGGTGAAACAAGTTCTGCATTGATGTTACAAATGGGGGTGTGGAATGACTTTTCACATGATTGACACACACATTTCTTAAGGAAAGCTTTCATATGGGGGTAGTAGTTTGAAAGCTTAAAAAAAGAAAAAATTCTTTCTGCATTCATTTTGTGTGTGGCTTCGATTTAACACAGATGGTTACCATGTTTTTTTCCCAAATAGCATTTGGCTATACAGTGTCGCTCGTCTCAGAGAGCAGGAGTTCTGGGAGATATCATTCAAGTCTACAGTGGCAGCCATGGGCGGACCATTGTCTTTTGTGAGACCAAAAATGAAGCAAATGAACTGGCTATGAATGCTTCACTCAAACAGGTACTGGTGTCTGAACGGAGAGCAGTGGTTAGGAATATACTGGGGTTGAATGCCCTGAAATAAATACAAGGTTGCAACTGTATGGATCGAATTTCTGTGCGTGGTTTTAAGACTTCTGAAAGCTGTTTCTAAAAGTAGAGCCTTTCAGCTAAAATACCTTCTTGGCTGTGATTATGAATATTATTCCTTTGGCTTGAAGGGCAGGAATCAATGGAAAATACGCAGCTTATGCTGAATAACCAGGAGATAGTAATAATAGTAATAAACAGGAGCTAGTATAGTGCAGATAGTCCATCTCATGTTAGTGTGCTGTTTAGATTCCCATCTCTTAATGGTATTTATTATCCAAACATCCAGTATCCAGGAAAATCAACTAATGTGGTAGAATGGAATGTTTTGTTGCCCTTGGAAGGTCATTTAATAGTTTGTTAAGAACTCAGGTGGTACACTGAGCACGTTTTCTGTGCTTAACTTGAATTACTACTGAGTTTTTTGAGTGTAGGGAAAGGTGCTGGATTTTTTTTTTTTTTTCCTGGAGAAAAGCCTGTTTGATACTAAATACTAATTTATGGGGAAAGAGAAATGGTGAAAATACATGGTTTGCTCAGTATTGGATAAATGTTATGTATAATCCACTTTAAAATCTTGTGGCAACAATTTTTGTCTGTTGGCCCTGCCGCTTTCACACTGAATCTAATTACTTTGTTCTTGTGTCAGTACATGACATGTTTTTTTTTTTTATGCTAGTAAGTTATGCTTTAGCATGTTACTTACTTGAATTCTGAGCTTGTGACTCTCCCCTTTCTCCTTGTCAAACATGTGATCTGTTTCTTGTCCCATTAGAAGTGGAGGTTGTTCAGATCACCCATAGGGCTCAGGCATGCCCTGAAAACTCACATAAGCTTTTGTGGGTTTTGGGATGGCTTCCTATGGAAGGGAGTAAAGTCTCTTGATAGCTCTTGACAAGCACTGTGTAAGTAAAGTTGCTTGCACTTGTTCCAGTGGAAGTGAAAGCTGAAGTGGGCCCTTTTGGCAGACTGGTATGCTACAAACAATGACATTATGGTAAAACTACTGCCTGTGAGTGTTATTGTCCCAGAAAAGGATAAAACCACTTTGGTATCAGCTATGTAATTATTTTCTTTTGCTCTGTACAATATTTTGGGTTTTGTACTTTAACGTCTAGGTTCCACTGTTAAATGACATGTTAATGGTTTGTTTCACTGACAGGATGCCCAGTCATTGCATGGTGACATTCCACAGAAACAGAGAGAAATTACATTAAAAGGCTTTAGAGATGGTGTGTTTGAAGTTCTGATTGCAACAAATGTAGCTGCGCGTGGTTTGGATATTCCTGAGGTTGACCTTGTTATACAGTGTTCACCACCAAAAGTAAGTCATATGGAGAAACTAAAATTGTAATACATTTTTTGTGACAGAACAGTGGGTTATTTCTGTTTCACCAGAAGCATGGTCTGATTCACAGATGAAGTGGATTATTTGTAAATAATAGAAGGCCTAGAATTTCTTAGTTAAGCGTTTACATTTTGAGCTTTGAGTAAAGTGAAAGTGTTGGGCTTTGGTTACTCTGGAAAGTTGTAGGATAGTTTTTGACATTGCTTCAGCATTTCTGAATCCCTTCTAAACATTGTTTTCATAGCAATTCTACAGTATTCCTGCTGCCTTTTTCTTCTTTTGAAACTCCTTTGAGCTTTTTTATTAATATCCTCCCCCGCTTACGTCAATAGTGTTTGTTAAACCTGAGGCAGCATATCTTGGGCTGCGTAGTACATGCATGCCTGAGTGGTGTGTACAAAGTTTGGGTATATGTATTGCTCTTTAGGTTTCTGAATTAGGATTTATCTTACATTTTCTCTCTTCCAGTATATAGATGTAAATAGTTTAAATAACATAAGGTTTTCTTCTGTTAATCTGAATTTCTGAAGGATGTTGATTCCTACATCCATCGTTCTGGACGTACAGGTCGAGCTGGCCGAACCGGGATCTGCATTTGTTTATTTCAGAGAAGAGAAGAAGATCTTCTAAAACAAGTTGAGCACAAAGCGGTGAGTTGTACTTCAGACCTCTGTTTAATGAAATTACTCAGCTCCTAAAAGACTCTGCCACTCTTATACTTTGTAACCATGAGCTACTTAGAACTCCAGTATAGAACTCGTCCTATTGACTAATAGGCCTAAAATGTTGATATTTGGTGTTTGAAAATGCTTTTCTGTCAGCCTGTTCTAATGCTTTATGGGTCTTTCTATGTATTCTGTTGATGTCAGCAGACAGACTGTAGCAGAAATGCATGAAGGATACCATGCCTTGCATTACAGTATGCATGTGTATTGATGTAAATAGCTCCAGGAAGGAATTTAAAAGCTTTATTCTAGCTTTAGAAATAACTCAGGTAAAGACTGTGTTGATGGTATAAACAATAACTAGTGGGAGTTGTAGAGTGCTAAACATACCTTTAACTATAATTTCCTTTCTTGATTTCAGGGGATTACATTTAAGCATGTAGGTGTTCCCTCTGCTACAGATGTAATTGAAGCTTCAAGTAATGATGCCAAAAAGTAAGCTTATTTGCCTCTTCTTAAAAGATGTCCAGAGATGTTACCAACAACAATGCTGTTAATGCATAGTTTTAAGGGAGTAGACCTGTATGTGAGCATATCTACTTACGTTGTAAGTCAGTTGCTTTGCATGTAGCAAAACTGGTCTGTTTTCATAAGATGATATCGATGAACTTCTGTGTGCTTGAATATAGACCTTTCTGTAGAACATTATGTTCTCTAAGTTCGTGCAAAAATTAACCTTTGTTTATATCCTCAAAAATCAATAGCGGAACAGGGAATTAGTGTCATGAAGAGAAACTGATTTTGTCCACTCAGATGATACCGTAGTACTGTGTAAAGAGCAATACTTGGCATGTTGAGGAGTTAACTTTGCCCTAGTGAGGGTGTACTAGCCCTGTCCTCGGTTTCTTTGTATCATTCTGTTCTCAGGGGTGGTTGGTTGGTTTTATTCCATGCGGCTCTGTTTACATTTGCTGTCCTATTGGTGGAAATAACATGGACAGAGATTATTAAAATCAGCGAGGATTTGACTCATGGAAAGGAGACCATGGACATGGTGTTGGGTTCACCACGTACAGAAAAATGGTGGGAGGTGCTGGTGTACCACAAATAGCATTAGAGAGAAGTAGCTGTTCTCTGCATTCAAGCTTGTTTTCACTGTCTCTCCCAGAAATAAACGATTTAATCAGCTTGCACTGAGAGCAAGTGCCTTGCCCCAGCCCAGCAGTGGCATTGTAGTGGTTTGCTTCTATTTCTTGTGAAGTAAAAGCAAGGGTACAGCCTTAAGAATGCTGATATTTTAGAGCATTCCTTTGATATTTTTATCAATGCTGTCAAACGTGCCATGTTGTACATCCTGAGTTTTGAACACATCTTTCAAGAGGCTTGGCTTAATGAGAATGTGGGTATTCAACATCCTGAAGGTGTTGAGTTAAAGGAGTGTTAATGAAGCATGATAACCAAGGCTTTTAGAGATAATTTGTTAATCTTGAAAGCTGTCTATGTCTTAAACATGACTGCACTTCACACAGGCCTTTGCTGATCTATTAAACTTCTGTTGTCACCCATGTAGGTTGTTGGAGGCCATTCCTCCTTCTGCAGTAGACTACTTCAGAAAATCTGCTCAAGAGCTCATAGATGAAAAAGGGGCAGTTTCTGCCCTGGCTGCAGCTCTAGCCCATATTTCTGGGGCATCTTACATACAGCAGCGCTCCTTACTCAACTCCACTGCGGTAAATAACATTATACCTGTGTTAACAAAAATGGATAAATTAATTGCTTGCATCCAGTCCGACTGTGGCATCTTCTCAGGCTCTTCCAATAGGGTTTCTGAGCAGCTTTTATCCCCAGCTTCTGGTTTGTTGCTTGTTCCTTAACTGAAATCAGCTCATACTGGTACTATACAAGAAACCAGAAAAGCTTGAAATCAGTAAATTTTCTAAAGTTAAAAGAATTTCTCCAGAGAGCTAACTGACAAAAGACTTTGGTCTAAAAGAATTTATTGACATTTTACAAGCTAATAGATGGGTTTGTGCTATTGTAGTTTTCCCTTCCCAGGAAGTTTTTACATTTCTGTAATATTTCAATAAGTCTAGCATTTGATTACCTGATTTCAAAGAGAACTTGAAAGAAGAAAAGTATGGCCCTTTCTTTTCATGATACATTTAGGGACAACTTGGCCTAGTGTGTGTGGTAACATAATTTTGGAGATAGCATGTGGCTGGACTGTGCTTCTTGTATCAGTTTGGGGCTTTTTTACCTGTTTTCTAGTGGTAACTTACTGTATGTATTGAATAAATGTGTGTCTGCTTCTGGCAGAAATGCTCTTCACCTTTCTGTGAATGGGCAGTCCTATGTGAGATGGATACCTTCAACTTCTTAGGAGGATTTTAGTTAATTCACTTTTGGGAAGTTGATTTCTTAGTATTAAATACTACATTACAATAACAAGTTATTTATTGCATAGTTCATTGGTTAGTGAGTCACGGGCTGTCCAACCAAGTTTAGTCTTACAAACATTTTTCTATTTGTTTCCTGAAGGGCTTCGTGACCATGGTGTTGAAGTGTTCAATAGAAATGCATACAATGAGCTATGCCTGGCGAGGACTGAAAGAACAGCTTGGTGAGGAAGTAGATTCCAAAGTATCCTCAATGCGCTTCCTCAAGGGGAAGATGGTAAGATGGCCCAGCCTTGGGGAAGAAGGGTGGGTGGGTGTGTTTGGCCAGTTTTTGCAGTGATTGAGGCAGGCATTCTGAAGTATTAGTACAGAAACGTTGATACCTCACTCTATCCCTACTCAGTCTCATTTCTCAGAAAATATTAACCTTTCATGAACCCCCCTGAAACTGCTGTTTATGTATACATTATTTAAAACAAAACAAACAGCCAAAAAAGCCCCCACAAAACCAAATAAAAAGCATGAAAGCTAGTGTTTTAAGACTTTTATTTGGATGGAGATTCTGCTCCTAAATGATAATGCAGGAGTTCTTTCCTAAAAAAAAAAAAAAAAAAAGGGAGGGGTGGGTCATCAGCAATATGTATATAGTGGGAATGCTTGTGTTGACCTTTATTTTTTCATTATATGCTAATGCTTTATACCACCACAATAAAAAGACCGCTGTAGAGTAGGGCAGTGACTGGCTGGCCTGAGCAGTACCGCATTCACCTGACTGTCAGCCTGTGACATGTCTGACACTTGTCTCCTTTGCAAGCATGTTCTTGGAGAGCTTGTGGTGTCAGATGATGCCTGTCTTACTTTTAAACAGACAGGCTGATGTCAGGCAATGCTGCTGTCAGCACAGAGCGTTTGAATCTGTGTTTTGTTTTGAGCTTTTGTGTTTTAACTGCTTTTCTCTTCAGCTTATAAAAAGCTTCTCCCAAAAGACCATGCTTTCTGCTGTTCCTGGTTTCTACACTTAGTGTGCATAAGTGGTTGCAGGTGCTGCCTGTCTGGAGTTGTGTGTGCCTCCATTCTTGGATGTCTTTGGAAAGCAAATGGTTCTTTTTTTTTCCTGCTATAGGGGGTGTGCTTTGATGTCCCTGTTGGCGAGCTGAGTAACATACAGGTAAGTTCTTATAGCCAGAATTGGCTTTAGAACCTGGTGATTTGAAATTTGATTGCCATATTTAGGACTGAATATAGGGTGGTTTGGGAGTGTAAGGTTTGTGTTTTAATGAGGATATTGCATAGACAACAGAGTCATTAGAACAAGCACAGCACAGTCATTAGAAAATGCCCCGTCATGTCTCTCATTTCAGTTCTTATTATATTACCTGATTTTATTAAACTAAATCCTATGTTCTTTGGCTACTCTTGTGTTTGACCTCTCCAGTGTATTTGAGTTAACCAGTTTTCTGTTGACTTCACTCCCTCTTGTCCTTTTGTGATGGTTTATCCTTTCCCACAAGACTGAGTTGTCTCCCAGGAGGGGTCTGCTGGCCTATTGGTACGGGTGGGGTTTATCTGGAAATGCCTTATTATTGAAAGCAACATTGAATGCAGTAGTGTACCTTGGACACACCTGCAGACCCGTGACGTCTGGTTACGTTGGTTTTGTTTCAGGAACAGTGGAGGGACACCAGGCGTTGGCAACTGTCGGTGGCAAAGGAACTGCCTGAGCTGGAAGAGCACCCCCAGGAGGCAGGACGAGGGTTCTTCAGGTTCGGAAACGGGAGGCAAGGTGTTGGCGGCTTCAAGAGAAACAACTGGTTTAAGAATGGAAACCGAGGACATGATTTTAACAAGTCACTTGATTAGCCTCTGGTACAGATGTGGGACTGAGCTGACTTTTACCAAAAAGTAAAAGCCTGTTCGACATTCCTCTTTGTCCTTATTCCTTGATAAAGCAGCCTCTCTTTGAGTATTCCCAAACATCATGTTTGCTGAAATGACTAGCTGCTTGGTTTTTTTTTTTTTGGAAGGTTTTTTGTTTTGCCCAGCTGACATTTTTCTGCCGTTAAACTAAATGTCATACATGTCTCGGAGATGAGTATTTCACTGGAAACCTGGCGCTGTGGGGAACAACACTCTCGTGAGCATGGACAGTTACCGCACCTCGCCTGTTCAACAACCCTTGCACTAAAAAATCTGGTTTTAAGAAAAAAAAAAATCCAGAAACATTTGGGATCGAACCCTCACCACCCTTCCTCGAGCATGTCCCCCGGGAGCCAGGCTCTGGTGGCCGTTGTGGCGCTCACCCTCCCTGCCGCCGTCTGCTGCTGTTCGGCGCTCGGAGCCGTTCGCCCTCAGCCGCGGCGCGGGGGAGCTGTGGGGAACGCCGCGGGAGCGGGGGCCGGCGGGGCCGCCCGCGCTGTGGCCGCCATGACAGCGGGACGGGAGAAGGGGCGGGGCCGCCCCTGCAGCGCGGCGGTTATTGGCCGGCAGCGCGTCAGGTGGTGGCGCGCGTGACGCTGGGCGGCAAGCAGAGGGAAGATGGCGGCGGTGGGGGGCTGCGGGTGGGCCGCGGTGTGCGAGAAGTTCCGGACCGCGCGGACGCTCTCCACCGTGGAGTCGCGCAAGGACCCGGAGACCGACCCCTACCGCTCCAAGTACAGCGCCCGGGCGCTGCTCCAGGAGGTCAAGCAGCTGCTGAGCGCCGCCGAGGAGGGCGACGAGGCGCGGCTGCTGGCCGTGCGGCGGGCCGTGCTGGAGTACGAGCTGGGTGTCAACCACACCGACACCGAGGAGTTGTCGGCCGGCGAGGAGCACCTGCAGCGCTGCATGCAGCTCCTAGAGCCGCACCCCCTCTCCCCGGACTGCGTCTCCCTCTACATACAGGCCCAGGTGGGCTGGGGCTGTGAAGGCTGAAGGGGGTGCCTGCGGAGCGGCTCTGCGGCTGGAGGGTCCGGGGTGTCCAGGGAGCGGGTGTTTGGGTGGTGTGAGGCGGTGGGCTCTGGCGGAGGCAGGTGCCTTGGCTGTGGGCCGTGCTGTGTGGTCTCTCCAGTGGGCTGCAAACAGGGTAAGGGAGATTCGTGACACTTCAGTCTCCTGAAGGGTGTGGGTTGTTTCAGCACCAGCAGCCCTGGCGTTTGTTTCTTGCTCAAAGGAAGAATTCACAGGTGACAGCTGTGGAGGGATGCTATTGTTTTATGCTGCTGATGCTTCTGGGCACGCAGAGCATCTAACAGTGTATTCTCTTAATAGAAACTGGGTGTTGACAAAGCAGTGTACTCTTCAGGATAGACTGAGACAGAACTTGTAAGAACTGACCTCATTATGTCCAGAACTTGCTTTGTGATTCCTTATCTGTCGTTTTGTTGTCCAAGTAAAGTTAAGAGATGCTTCTATTTATGCTATTTACCTGAAAAGGTAAATTGTTCTTAAAAGTTGTCACTTGTTTGCTTTTCATCCTTGCCTGTTAACTCTTAATCTGTTATATTTTATTCCAGACCAGTAAATACAGTTTTGTAAGACTAGAAGTAATATTCAGTTTATTCTGAAGAAAGTAATACTGTTAACAAAATTGGATCTTGCCAGATGAAGATTCACAAAAGGACATTGGCTCAACAGCTCCGTCATGGCAGCTGGTATATAGTTAGATATTTACCTAGACTTTAAACAGAGCAGTTACTTGATGTGTCTGCCAAAAATGACTGCTCTAATTAGAAAAGGCTCAGTAGTGCTTCTTTGTCAAACTCTGCAAAACTGTCAAGAGATTGTGTGTTCATCTAGAAAGGCACCAGTTAAACAGTGACTTACCTGTCTTATATAGGTTAATTTAACTGAATTATCTGGAATTCACGAGGTTACATCTGCTCATCGTCCTTCAGTGTGACGATTTGGCTACGCTGCTATAAATCTGTAACTCATTATAAGATTGGAGGTTTCTTGAGAAGCCAGTCAAAATAAGATAACCTCTTCCCACTGTATGTTCCTAGGGAGTTGTTGCTTTTGTGGCTGAGTGCCAGGAAATTCACCGTGCTTTTGAACTGGTGTGATGGAAAGCAGCATTTCTTTCTGTTGGACAAAAGTTTGCATGGATTTTCCTGTTTTGGGGCCCTTAGGAAACAGCAGGATAGTTTGTTATGCATGTGAAGTGCTGTGATCCAACACTAAACAGGTCTGCTGTTGCCTGGCACTTTCATCAGGCATGTAGCTGAGAGCAGTGATGGTAAATGAGCATGCCCTCAGCTTTTGCCCCAAGGGCTGTTAAAGACTTGAATGTTTAGTTAAAAAAATTCTAATATAAAATCAGTAATTGTCAACAGTGGCTGTACTTTGCCATGTTCTAGGACAGACAGAGTATGTTGTCACAGCACTGAATTCTATTTCAAAAAAGAAGCATTCCTTTTTCCTGCTGGGCCTGTTTCTATAGCCCTACTTCTAACTTTTGAACTTCTGCATAAGGTTGTACATCACAGTTTCTACATAATTAAATTTGGTCTGTTCTGCTGCTTGGCCGTGGGCAAAGTATTTCTGCTCATAAACATCATGTAATATGGTGCTTTCTTCCAAAAATAATAACATTAATGAAATTAAAAGGGACACAGGGCAGGCACACAACTACATGTTCTAACTCTTTTGAAGTTTTGTGGCTTTTTAGCCCTGTTGCATTTTGTAACAACACTGCCTAGGAATTAAATTAGCTCATCAGACATAGATTGTTAATGCCTTCATCTCATTAATAAAATAAGAGGTACTTTTTGTAAAAGGTGGGTTCACAAATACAGTAATGTTACTATGTACATTGCTGTAATTTAAATTTGAAGGCAGTAGTCCATAGTTTTTGCATCTTAACGATTCTTTTCATGTCTTTTCATTGTTGAAAATATACAAGCATTCATTCTTTGCATATCTTTTTTCTATTAAATTTTTCTACAGAATCATGACAAATTTCTAGTTCCTTTGTTCTTTTTATGATGTTTGTATATGTTATAAAAGCTGCGTGAATGAGATGCATGGAAAATGGTCATGTTTGAACATGCCAGTCCTTATTTAGCAAACACAGAAAAGGTTCAATTTGTGAGGTGACTTCGTATGTATTTGCTGCTGTATGAGAATCCCCTCTTTTGAGCAACTTGTGATAAAATGGATGGGCACGATTTTTGCTTTTTGAAATCCATTGTATTAGAATACCTATACATAAGGATGAAAACTGATAAATTGTTTGGAGAAAATGTGTAATGTAAATGGAACGTAATGGGAAAATAATGAGTTTTTCCTTTTTACCTTTAGAACAACCTAGGTATCCTGTGGTCTGAAAGGGATAAAATTAAAACTGCGCAAAATTACCTGGAATCCGCAGAAGCCCTGTATAACCAATACATGAAAGAGGTACTGTATTTATTATTAATATTGTGGCAGGTTTTACTTTCATGTGCCACTTACAGTTTTAGTAATCTTTGAAAAAAACCCATATGGTGCAACTTGAGTTTCTGGGCTTTATACTGGCTGCTATGATTCTTCTGACAAGTGATTTGATTTGTACTGCTGGCACAGAAAGAGGCAATCTGGAGGATCCCTTGCTAATTTCAAAATGGACTTACTCAGGTAAATAATTGTGCTCAAAAATAATGGCCCTTTTTGAAAACTTGTTGAATTGATAATCCAAAGTTGAAGCCAAATATGATAACATATTTGCATGGTTTGCTCTGACTGTGCACAGTGTTGCACAGGGGCAAGCGGTTTAGTTCTGTATCCAAGAGGACAGTCTTATAAACAGTTAAACTTCTCATGCATATTAAACAGCCTTTTGAGTTGTGGATTGACAAAGACTCTCTTGTGCTATTTTTAAGCTTTTTGCAAAGCTGTTCCTGCACTCATTTGCCTCAGGGACAGTTTGTGAGTGAGCTAAAAACATTTGAAGCCTTAAAGGAGCAGAATCTGTCTCTCAGGACAGCTGTAAAGGTTGGATAGAACTTAGTTTCATGAATTTACAGTTCAGGTTTTACATGAACTTGGTTTATAAAGAGGACTTGAGATCCTTGTAGTGGTGCAGGATCTTTAGGATTTATACAACCGTGTCAACATTCATAATTCACAAATTACAAAAGTTTGAATTTACTTTTCTTAACGTTCCTTATTTTTAGGCTATCAGGAAGCCTTCCTGTCTGGGAATCCTTGGTAAACTGTTGATGACGGAGGCATTTCCTGAGCTGATGGATTGAGTTGTTTATTGTTGGGGTCTAGTTAGCTTACAAATTGGTTGGGGTTGGTTTTTCCCCCTCAAAACAACTAGAGCAAAATCAAGGCAAGTAACTATTGTAACATTGTAACAACATTTTGCTATTAAAAATGCTGTTTGATTGTTTAGTGCACTAGGTGGAAATCTGAGAGTGTGAAACCTTATGAGCAGGAGCTTGCGCTGGTAAAGGAGACTTGCAGAGTCTCCTGGAAAGGAGGCTTGTGGAGCTCTTCCTAATGGTAGTTAAAGGAATAAGGCTTGACATCAGAGGATAAATCTGTAGGTACAGTGTCATCTGCTTTCTTTGCAGGAGTAGCTCTAGGCTTGCCAGAATATACTCCAGATCTTGTTAGAAGGTTTGGAAGTCTTTATAAAGTTGTAGGCCTTTCTAGCTAAAGAAAGGGTTATAAATTCACATCTTAAAAACTAATGAGTTATAAACAGAAAACCCTAAAGATTAAAAGATCATGTAAAAAAAATCTAT
Organism: Strigops habroptila; assembly: GCF_004027225.2. Lineage (NCBI taxonomy): Eukaryota > Metazoa > Chordata > Aves > Psittaciformes > Psittacidae > Strigops > Strigops habroptila. The sequence goes on from NC_044281.2 coordinate 36,987,113, forward strand.
ACCTCTCTGGTGGGTTAAACACACTTTTATTTGTCACATTTCCATTAAAAACAAGCAAACAAATCCATTCATGATTTTTTAGGGAGAAGCACAAACATAAGAATATGTTTTCTTTCCTATAAGGTGAATGTATTCTCTACCCTTGCTTCTGCCTGAGTCCCTGTTATCTTCTGAAGAGTATTTCTCTGGACTGCTTTTTATATGTTACTTTACTTTCTCTTGGGCTAAGAAGTAAATGGGGTTGTAATGGATGGGAACCTAGCTGAGAGTTTATTCCCTCTCATGACTGAGAGACCTAACAAAGTATGTTTTTATCACAGTGTATTCGGTAGAGTATATATGTTTATGTTCATCATGACTGATTGTCGGGAAGAGGTAGGAAAACAGAGGTGTGCAGCTGTTCTACGACCTTCATACTCGGCCGCACTGGGGCGCCTGGCCAGTGCTCATGGTGTGGACAACAGTGAGATCATGAGAAACTGAACGGCCCCACGAGTAAACAGTTAGAGATCTGGCATAAAGCTGGTTGTTTTTCTAAGAGTAAAAAAGCAGGACCCTCTTGTGGCCATGGGAGAAGCCTCACCTATGGGTGGATGCACCGCATAGGAATTCTCCCAATTAACCTGAGACTCCTGGCATTGGCTGCAACGGGGCTTCCCAGCTTGAAGTGTGGGCCTGGATGATGATTCAGTGGTATTTGGTGATGTATTTCTTCTTAATCTTTGTTCTGTCTGTGCAGTAATGATTTTATGCATTGCTAATTTTCCTCTGCACTTTTATGTATATTTTTTTATATATATAAGATATATATATAAAATCTGTTTTGCTTTATTATACTTATATACTATATATAGATATATACCTGATTAATGTTAGTGTGCTTGTTTAATAAACTCTGCATATTACACAGCTAGTGTGTGGTTGTTTTGTGGCATACCCTGCCTGTTAGCAGAACAAGGGTTAGGAAGGTGCTAGGAAAGTTGCATACTAAACTGGGCTCTGTTGCTAGCAGACATGTTAAACATCCTTCGGGATGCACTGTCTAATGGCAAAAAGCCACTTTTAGAAAGACACCTTCATTTAAAATGTTTTAGAGTTGGCATCTGAAGTTATTCACAATTACAAAGCACAGACTAGTAAAACTTTGCCATAAGTGATGTTAATCTCTTGGGCTTGCCAGTTATGCTGAATCTAACTTTATTGACGGTTGTTTTAAGGCAAGGTTTAACAGAGCAATGGTGAAAAATGTATAATTGTCTCTGTAAGGATTCTGACGGAACTCATGGTTTAAAAAACAAAAAGAGCACTGCCGAATGAAGTAGTTCACATCATTAATAACTTGCATGTAGGTCATGTCTTGTATCAGGATTTAACAGCTTCATCCTCCAAAGACATTGCCTGTTGTCTCATTCATATATTTGATTAAATAGTCTTACTAGCTTTTGAATAAAGGGAGTCATTTCACAGCAGTAAGCCTTTACAGCAGGTCTGCTGAGCTCTGTCTGCACACAGTGTTCTTTGCAATACTTCCTGCAGGATGTTTTTTTGTAACTGATTAGTGCAGTTGGGCAAACGAATATTTCACACTAGAAGGCATGCTTAGTATTACACTGATGCTTTAAAAGTCATTATGATGTTGTACAAAATAAAGACAATTATAGCCCTGTGGAATCCAGGTTGAATGTTTCTGGTGCTGACAGCGTGCGTTGCTTTAAAGTGTGTAAGCAGAAGTCTTCTATAAGCTGAAAACTTTATAATTCTGTGTGGAATTGTGGCTTTCATTCTCTAGATCTCCTGAGTTTTGTGGAATTGCTCGAGAGTTGTGACATTGAGATAGGCGTAGATGTGTTATGTGAAGTTTTGTTAAATTTGGGATTGAAAAATGATAAATCATCTGCAGCCAGAAGAGGGAGCACTATGTTAGAAAGTAAAATAATATATCATGTATTCTTGCAGGATGGAAATCCTCCCCTGGATCCTAGTGAACATTTTATGGCAGAAGAAGAAAAACTTACAGACCAAGAAAGATCCAAAAGGTGGGTGTGTAGCAGCGTACCTACATTATTGTTACTTTTTTAAATTTATGAGGATGCATTTAAAGGGGAGAGGAGAGGTGGGGAGATGAGATCTAAAGATACTGTTGTTTTTCCAGATTTGAAAAAGCCTATACACATACTCTGTATTATCTGGCACAAGTCTACCAACACCTGGAGATGATAGAGAAGGCTGCTCAGTATTGCCATACTACTCTTAAACGACAGCTTGAGTATTGTGGCTACCACCCAGTAGAATGGGCACTCAATGCTGCTACTTTGTCACAGTACTATCTCTCTAAGGTAGTATACCTAATGTTTTTCTGTTGTAATTATATCATAAATATAACTATCAAATAACACAATTTTTTAAACAGCTGTTTGTGGCAGGACTCCATGTTGAACTGAAAATGTGCTCCTATCAAACTACAAATTGTCTTCTGACATGAAACATCTGTTAGTTTTTTCTGAAGAGGACGTAGTGGCTTTCCTGTGGTGGTATGATGGCAATGGGAAAAATGAGCAGGGGTGTAGACTTAAGAAAAGCTCTGTAGCTAACGAAGTATCAGTAGTGATGTAACATGATGTTCATAAGTAAAACTTTAAGGTTATAATAACTTTTAAATTGTTTCTTATATTGTTTTCTTACAATAGAGTTTAAAACCAAAAACATCTAAGGGTGAAGGTATTGCACATTGTATATTTCCTATAAATTATTGTCCTTTGTACTTTAGCACATGCTTAAGTCTTGTTTGAGCCTATGCGAACATTAAAGTATGTGAGATGGTAGCTGTTTGCTTCTGTCTTGAGTCTGTGTTGACTCTAAATAATCTACTGTGTTACGAAATGCTTCATCATTATTTAGGAATTTCTTTATTCCAGACTATTCAGATGCTCTTTTCTGATGCTTAAAAGACTTCTGCCATACCTAAGCCAGTTAATTTTGATTTCAGTAGTAACTTGTAATTTCCGTGTCTTTTTGATGCATTGATAGCACTAATCATTAAACAATGCACTGCCAAATATGAGTAAAGGAATCTAAATCTGACTCATAATGTTGACTTGTGTGTCCGGCTCTTTCCGACTAACAGCCCATGATACAATCTTTACCACAAGACATCACTTCCTTTACCACAAGGAAGTGACAGTGCATAGATCAGAACAGTGAGAATGTTCACAATATGTGTGTCTAATACTAAAAGCAAGGCTTGCTATTGTAGCTGTCGTAGAGAGAAAATAGTTGGTTAGAAAATACTGTATTCGGTAGTGGATGTGGAAAAATTGTCTCTCTCCTTCCAGTATGCAGGAAGAGAGCACTCCAGAGCCTCTTGGTTCTATGATTTCACTTGTATTCATGTATCTTTACTATCTGAGGATTTATCCAAGCTGAGAGCAGTGCTTGGGCTGCTTATACTAGTGGTAAATGCTGCCATTTCTTTTTCTCTCAGCAATGTTTTATGGAGTCCCGACACTGTTTAGCAGCAGCCAGTGTCATCTTTAGCCAAGCTGGACAGGTGCCATCTGCTGAAGACAGTAAGTTCATATAAAAGTTTTGAATAAAATATTGTGAAGTCATGATACATAATGTTTAAAAATGAAGTCTAGCAATATGTACAAAACTTATCTTTTTAGTTAGCAGTAAAGTGGAATGTTTTTAAAGAGCTGCTGCTGCAGCAGCTTAAGACTGGCTATTGAGTAGTTGAGAAAAACTCAAGAGCTTGTTGCTGGTGTTTCAGAAAGCGTGCCAGAATAAAAGTGAAATTTTAAACCAGTATCTGTTTCAGTAGTGGCAGTGTTGCTGTTCATCCATTTGTCCTTGTACATGTGCTGAAATGCAGCTTTCCTTTGCTTCTCAGACATCAGAGGGCAATGATTCAATGAACTAAACCAGATGTTTCTTGGGAATATTTTTAAAAGAGGGAGGGAAACTCAGCATTCAAAAACCCCAAATCCAGAAGGTACTTGTATTGTCTTTTGTTGCTGGATGCTGAAGCTTCATTAGCAGTTATTTTTAGAGTTGTAGCTCCCCTGCTTGTTGTTTTGAGTATTGATGCAAAGGAATAACTTTGAGGTTCAGTGTGAAGATCAGTAAGAGAAACCTGCAGAAAACCAACCACAGTTTTAAGGACCTGTGGTTACATGATTGTATCAGTCCTCTGTTCTGGGCTTAGTCTTTGCTTTGCTACAGCACAGCCTTTTACATTCTATGTCTTGGGCAACTGAAAGCTTCAAATCAATAGAGCTTTAACTTATGGAAAGTGAGCAAGTAGTCAGGGTAGCCCCTGTGTTAATTCATAACCAATATATTCACTGTTCAAAGTCAGATTTAACTTCAAATGGCTTGAGCCGTTTTCAACACAAGCTCTTTAATCCAGTAATGTTGTTATTTCAGGTTAAAATATAACCTGAATAGACATACCTGAACTTTATTTAATTGGAGTTCAGTGACAGTACATTAATTTGATTGCTTTTAGTATTTCTCTTAGCTCAGAAATACAGAATTCTATGCAGTTGCCTGTCTTGTTATTGAAGTACTTTTAGGATGATTTCCGAAACCTTTTTAGTTTCAGTGAAAGAAGGCTGTTGAGTCTGGTTATGTGGATCTGTTAGGCTGTTTGAAAGCAGTGTATTACAAAAATTACAATAGTAGTTCTGAATCAGTGTTTATGGGCTTCCATAGCTACCTGACTGTGCAGTTGTCAGAGTTCATTAATATGATACTTCAGCCAATAAATGAGGTTATGTTTTTGGTAGGTGTGTAGAAACATACAGTTAGTTACAGTCTAATTCAGGTGCAAGATGGGAAGTCATAGAGTCCTATTTTTAATTGTCCTTTATAAATTTCTTGTGTTATTTTTGGTCAAGTCAAATAACTTCTTCTATCTTGACTTCCTTCTGCACCACATAGGAGCAGTGATATTTGTGTTTGTTTCAATGGAGTAAACATCCTATTTTCCCTTCCTTTTCACTGTACAGAGAGCTGGGCTGTGGACTTGAAGATCGTTATGCAGAAAGTTCTTACTTATAGTAAGGTTAATGCACAGTCAGCGTTAGCCACTCTCAAGCACATTCATTTTATCATGTTAATTGGAATATAAACAAACACAGAGGTTTTTAGTAAAGGTGCCTTTTCATAATTTAGCAACAGTTCTTATTTCCATAATAAGAACAACTTCATTGGCTCTAATGAAAGATAATGAACACAATGGATCTAAGTCTAAAGTTGGCTTTTTATTTGGTGAACAGGAATGTTAGCATCCCTTCATTGTTAGCAAACTCACTGCCCTCTGCCTAGAGACTGGGAAATGAGTTTTCTCTGAAATCCGTTCGGTTTCTGAAAATGTTATCTTGAGACATCAGCAATGCTGCTACTTATGACAGTGGGGAGAAAAATACTCAAGTTGTAGAGCTAATAACTCTTGTGCTAGTACCAGGTAGATTAATTAAAGGCAGTCTTCCTTACTTTTATTCCCTTTTTTGTAGCAAATTTGGGGCCTATTGCAACACAGATGCCCTGAGAAACAATTGACAGGCAGCTGAATCACAGAAAATGCATTATCCTGATTTCTTGCTCTTGTTACAAAAAGACGTAAAAACCTTTTCTAGTAAAACATCTTCAAGATCAAAGGTCATCTGAAACATACATTATGATCTTTTTTGTTTGTTTGTTTAAGAATTCATTCATGAAGAATTTATGTTAATCTATATGGTTTCTACCAGAATGACAGGTTACAGAATTACTATACAAACTGACATGGAGAACATGTTTTTGTCTAACCATGGGGAAAAATTAATTAGATAAAAGTAACGTATTATTTGCCTCTACTATTTGAGCTTCTTGCTGGAGTGCTTGAGTTCTATTAAAAGTTTTTATGTGTTTATGTCCATTCAATAGCTGAAACGGAGCAAGACCAACAGGACCTTCGACAGAGAAAAGCTGAAATTGCGAGGTGTTGGATTAAGTATTGCCTGAATCTGCTGCAAAGCGCTCAGAAATTACTTGAGGTAACCAAAAATCTGTAGCTGTCACTGTTTAAAAGCAAACAAAGTATATTTTGATGTTGGTACCAGAAATCAATTCATAGTTGGTAGTAAGTGGTGAGCAGTTGCCCAATGAATGATACAATGGCTTATTGCACTGTAGCATTTCACAGTATGTTTTGACATCAGTGCAGCACTTAGAAATAAGCACTGATAGGAGATCAGCTCTGTAGTGTGATCAGCGCACTGCTTATACAGCAACTTGGCAGATTTTCCTCCTCTTTGCTGCATTTTCTTGCAGCTTGATTTGGCAGATCACTTCTTATTTAGCTGCTAGTTAAGAACATCATCTTAATATGGAACAGTTTTGTGTGCTGGTGTTCTCATTCTAGCATTTAATTCATTCAAGCATTCATTTCATTCATTCAAGCATTTATTTGAATTATATATTCAAATAAGTTTTATATAAACTGGGCATGTGCTGAAATGCTTTGCAGAAGTAGGGCCTTTGGGCTTTACATTTATTGTTTTGGCTGTATTGTCACAGAGGGTAGGGACACTAAGTTATTTTAAGTTTTAGGATTTTACAAAATAGAGACTGTAATTTACATGATTTTTTTCTGAATAGAAAGTCTAATATGGCAGTGCATCTGCTCTTCTGTCTTGTTGCTGTCTTACTTATATTTCAAAGGTAACTCATAAATAATATGATTCAGTGTAAGTCTCTCTTCGTACGCCATGTGCATTTTTAATTAGTATGCTTTGTCATTTCAGGATAATATAGGAGAGCTGGATCCAGACAGGCAATTGGAACTTAAAGCCCAAAGGAAAAAAGAAGAGGATGAAAAAGAGAAGGGCAGAAAAAAAGCTGTCCTTTTTGGGATGAGTGATGTATGTGACTCTGTCTTAGCCATGGAGGAGAAAGTGAGCAGTGTATATCCTTTAGATTTTCAAGAAGCCAGAGAAATCTTCCTAGTTGGTCAGAACTATGTTCAGGAAGCAAAAGAGTTCTTTCAGGTTGATGGTTATGTTACTGACCATATTGAAATTGTTCAGGATCACAGTGCTTTGTTTAAGGTACTTGCTTTCTTTGAAGAAGACTATGAGAGGCGCTGCAAAATGCACAAGCGTAGAATAGATATGCTGGAGCCTATATGCTCAGAATTGAATCCACAGTACTATCTGTTGATCAGTAGGCAGCTTCAGTTTGAACTAGCTGACACCTATTATAAGATGATGGATTTAAAGGTAGCTATTGGTAACAGGCTAGAGGAGCTAGACTCCCACACAATTAAAAAAATTAATTCTCTGGCTCAGTTTGCAATCAAATATTATGAACTCTTCTTAGATTCTTTGAGAAACCCAGATAAGGTGTTTCCTGAAGTGCTCAAGGAAGATGTTCTTCGTCCTGCTATGGTGGCTAAATTTCATATTGCACGACTATATGGTAAGCTTATTACTTCGGATAGCAAAAAGCAACTGGAAAATATGCAGACATCATTGGAATATTACACATTTCTGGTAGACTATTGTGAGAAGTACCCAGATGCTGTCCGTGCCATTGAAACTGAACTAGAACTCAGTAAGGAGATGGTGGGTCTTCTTCCAACAAAAATGGAGAGACTAAGAGCAAAACTGTGTCCATTTATATAAATACTTGCCTCGAAGGAAATATGCACTATTAAAATAATATCTGTACAAACCAGTGCTGTCGGACAAGTTCTGTACTGATATAACTAAGATGCCTACAGTTTGGCAGTCCACCTAGAGCCTGCAGTAGTATAACTTCATGTAAAAACTCAGATCTCTCCTGTTCACCCACACTAATAGTACAAACTTTAAATGTAAGTGAATGTCCAGCTAATGCTTTGTGTTATTTGTCCTGTATGTAAATATAAACCTTTTCTCCCTAAGATTTTTTTCCTTCGGCATATGGTTCAGTTTCTAAGTGTAGTGCTGTATGAAGATTCTTTCTTTTAAGAGACTGTTTCTCCAGCAAAAATTTTTCTAAGAAACCTGAGGCATGTTCTTCCAACTAGAATGTTTTATGTCTTCTAACTTTGTCCGCAGAAAACTTTATCCATAAGAAGGGAACTTTGTTATTTTCAGTATTTTTTTCGTATGTTGCTCTAGTGGTTTTTTTTCCCCTGTTAATCAAAATCTAGTTGATAGAAGCTCAATAAATGGACTACTTGGCTAAACATTTTTTTCGGAGTCCTTAGAATTCTGTTTCCTTATATCGTACTAAGATACTATACACATTACAACTTTGTCCAAAATAAATAGTTGTAAAAGTATTTCCATGTAAGTATCTTCAGTAAAAACACGTGAGCAATCAAAGTGCCAGAAGCAAGAGCAAGAAAGCAGCAAAATGTCTTGCTTGTGGTGGCAGCAGATACCCTGCTCTTACTACACCATAGAGAATTCTCAGTTTAGAGGTGCTGTGCTCTAGTGTTCCAAACTGTCGTGGGTTCAGCTATAGCAGTCATTTTTCTCCTTCTTAGTAGCTGGTGCAGTGCTGTGTTTTTAACTTTCAGCCTGGGAACAACGCTGATAACACCGATGTTTTTAGTTGTTGCTAAGTAATGTTTATTCCAACCAAGGACTTTCTCAGTCTCATGCTTTGCCAGGGAGGAGGGGAAGCCGGGAGGAAGCAGAGACAGGACACCTGACCCAAACTGGCCAAAGGGGTATTCCATACCACAGCACGTCATGCCCAGTATATAAACCGGGGGGAGTTACCTGGAAGGCCCAGATTACTGCTCGGGTCGGGCTGGGTATCGGTCGGCGGGTGGTGAGCAATTGTATTCTCTCCTCTTGTTATTTCACTGATCATTATTATCACTGGTGGTAGCAGTAGTGGTTTTGTATTATACCTTAGTTGCGGGACTGCTCTTATCTCAACCCGTGGGAGTTACATTCTTCCAATTCTCCTCCCCATCCCTCCAGGAGCGGGGGGAGGAAGGAGGGGAGTGAGCGAGCGGCTGCGTGGTTCTGAGTTACCGGCTGGGCTCAAACCACGACACAAACAGTTGCTAAATACAGCTTACAGGCCTGGGATGCCAGAGATGGCTTCTCACCTTGTGGTGGTCAGGGAGCCCAGATGCTGTCTTAGCAGGAGCTGAAATAAGGACCTCTCTGAAGTTGCTGCAGATCCCAGTGCTGCTGAGGCAGTATTCAAAACCTGCCTGTGTGCCATCGATTGCTGACTTCTCTAATAAAGCTGGTAATGTTCCTGGTCTTACACAACCTGTTACCATTGTCTTGATCTAATTTAGCCACCTGTTTACTGTTTATGGAAGGCCAGGCTGCTTATCTGACCGAAAATGTACACAGAGGTTGTCTTTGTATTTCTGGTGTCCACAGAAGGATTATGAACCAGGACCTGTTATAGAAAAAATGTAGGCTGAGCACATTGTCCAACCATATATTAAGAGAACACCATCAGAAATGCCAGGGAGAAAAGAAGTGACAAGGGGATGAGGTGCGCACTAGTGTCCTACCCTGGGCACCAGCTGTCTTACCACTGTCATGAGAAGATATTTACAGCAATAGAGGGCATTGAAGGAGAATAGTTAAAACAACTGGACTGTTCTGGAAAATGAAAGAAAACAAAGCGGGGGAAATGATATTAGTTTGGAGGCTGTGAGGGGGAAGCATATGCAAGCAAGAAAGCATGTACATGTTAAACGTGTGGTAAAAATCCCTAGCTTGCAGAATTCTCTGCAGGAGACTTCTAACCACAAACAAATAAGCCAACAAATGGGTCCTGGAAACGAGAGACAGCAAAACTCAAAACGAGACCAGCCACTTGCATGCGTATAGAACAAGGGAGAGAGTGTGTGCATATGTGTGTGTGTGTGTCTTGTTTCTGTTTTACTGAATAATTGCCAGGTCAGCCCTCAGGAGTTTCTTCTCTGCTGTCAGATCTTTAATTCAGTTCTCCCCATGGCCTGAAGGTAGGGCGGCCAATAGTTTCTCAGTGAAACAGTTCTCAGCAGGCTGTATTGCACATTATTTTTACCTATGATTTCAGTTAAAGCTAGCGTACATTCTTACCATGAACTTACAACTTGAAAGTTGCTTTTTTTCTACTAACTTTAAGCTTCACACTCAAGTAGAAGGCAGCAATAGATGTTTGGTTTTTCTTTGATTTTGTTTTGTTTTGGGATTTTTTCTATTCTTCAGTATTCCACCATTGAGGGCCTTTGAGCAAATTTTTTAGAGCGAGGATTGGCTCTTTGGATTAAATTCATTTATAACTGAGGATCAATAGATTGTGGGTTATCCCAGCATACAAACTAATTTTGTAATTTTTCCTGTCACATCCTTGAAGTACTGGTCTGACGTGAGCATTAAGTTATCTGCAGTGTAGGCAAAGCTGAGTGAAGTGCAGTATGATGTGTCTCTTTTATGCAGCAGTTGTGTGCAGAGGAACACACTGAATTCACCGAAATCCTAGTGAGAGATCAGCAGGTCCATAATTAAGAAGGCCTGGAAATAAGAGAGATTGGAGCTTTCTCAACACAGCCGTGTGGTTGGGGCTGTGGTTTGGAGACCTCTCTCTTCAAAGCTTCAGCTTTGCTGCTCCTCTTATAAACCATGCAGTACAGTAAATGTAAATACATTTCATATAAATGCATACAGAGTTACAGAAACCAATGACGCCAGTTCTTCATCTTCTATACTGAACGTTCAAAACTGCCACCACATCTTATATTGTGCCAGATGCTCAGCACAACAGATCATGTTGAGGTTCTTTTAAGGCATGTCTTTTTAAGGAGACCTTTTGACTAATTCCTGTTCAGTGATTTGAGAGAATGAATTTACATGAGGTTGTGTATTTAGTGGGATCCTTTTTTTAAGAAAGAGGAGGTGGGGAGCCTGTTGGATTAGGTGGCAAAGCTCCCTTCAGGAATGTTGAGTTTTAACCGTAAAGTACGTGTGAGGTCTGACATTTATTTCAAAGATTAATTAAAGATTAGGTTCCTGTGAACTCCATTTAACCTACATTTCTATTCCTTTTTGTACGGCAAAAAAATCTTACAACTGAAACTTCCTTTCTGTTCTACTGTTTTTTTCCCCTTACCCAGCAGTGAGGTTTACAAGAAGCCCATGTTTGTGCAGAATTTGTATTGAGTGTGAGATCTGAACTCGGAGGCTATAATCTCTGTACTTCTTCACATAGTGCATAATACAAGAAGTAATTAGGTTTGATTAAAAACTCAGTTTTGTATTAATTTGAATGCTTTTAATTCTCATGCCAACTAGAAACATGGTATCTGTCACAAAACGGGGTGATGACAAGGTTGTGCTGTGCTTAAATATTTCAGGAGACAAAGCAAGCAGTGCCTTGTTCTTTGTCTCTCCCTAAAGCCCATTGAAGGAGGCTTTTTCTGTTTTTCCCTTGAGAGCACCAGGCTGGAGGAGAGCAGCAGGAGGAGACAGCTGTGTTCTTTGCTGTTCTGCCCTCTAAGCCAGCTGAAATACCAGGGGAAGTGGGCAGAAGTGAGCCCTCACTTCCCCTTTGCAACAGGAAAGCAGGTCCCCTGTGTTGCAAGGGGAGCAGCCAGTGGCGGTTGCTGCCTCGATGTGGCAAAAGCAAAAGGTCCCTGGCTGGTTCCCTCTGTTCACCTGCATGAAAGCTCCCTGGTTGGGAGTTTTGGTCCTGCCCCAGCACAGACTCGCATGGTCCTGGTGAGGCGCATGCTTTACTTCTCTATGTGCAAAATAGAGATGTGTCAATGTATCAATGCTGTGCTCACACTGAGTGTGATTGCTGCTGCGCTTCCATGTCCAGAAATACTGCAGGAGCATGATTAAACTAGACATCAGACAACAAGAAACAAGATTGATCTTTTTTGCACATCTCAATTTAGTTTAGTGGTTTTGGTCAGCACTGAGAGTGCAAAGATGAGCTTTTCTTGTGTCTCTTAAAAGACTGAGATAGTTGGAGTTACCTACATGTTTTCTGTGGAACTTTTCATTATAAGATACCCAGAAATAGTCCTGTGAAGGAGGACATAGCTAGACTGGCAGTGCATGAGGCCAACCCTGCTGTAGACTTGAAGTTAAAAATCTGAAGACTGTTATGTTAAAACCAAGCGCATAAAGTTGTGGTGAGAAGCGTTTGCCAACTTTCTTTCCTCTTCAGTTGCAACACCTTTGGCTACTTTAGAGCTCACCATAGATGACTATTGCAGATTTTAAATTTGGTTTGACAATTTTTAATTACTTCCCAGGAACTCTGTCCAAAGTGTCTGCGATCACTTTTTAGTTTTGCATTTTGGCTGGTGGTTTCTAGCTCCTCCTTGTCATGGGTATGTGTACGAACAGTCAGTTTTTTCCTGATGAGGACTATTTGCCTGGCTGCCTGTTTTCCAAAACCATTGCGTAACTGCATCTTTATAGCTGAAGATCTGGACAATGTGCCAGAGAGACTATTGGACTGTTGGGACACTAAATACAGCACGCTTTGCAAACACATTACTTCCCTTCAAACAGAAAATGTCCATGGTATTGAGCGTTTTGGGAGAAGTAATTGATAATGTGGTGTCTTAACACCAAAGACTTCAATAAGTCAGGTGGTTTTAGCAATATTTTAAATGTTTAGTGCTGGAGGTTTTGGTATCTGGTACACACAAAATAAAGTCTTTTTATATGTTCGTTGTCACCATGAAAGAGACTTACTAGTTGGCATCAGACAAGGATGGAAGGATTTCAGCATTTGAAGGTTTTAATGCAATTTTCTGCTGAAACAAAGAGGAATGGACGGAGTGATTGAGTGAAAGATCACGATGGCATGTGATGGAGTGAGCTGGTGTTAGTCACTGAACACTGTAAGAGGAGCACAAGCGCTTGTGTCAGATAGCTACTCTGAGATCTGTGGGTGAAATGTGTGTGGGGAAAGAAATAAGAAATGAATTAACAAGATGATTTCCTGTACCCAAAGTGTCTTGGACAAGAGCAAGTGGGTCCCAGGCAGGGTCTCAAATTACTCAGAGTTTTGGCCATGAAATTCCTCTTGCTCTTCTGGAGCCCATCTCTGGATAGCCCATGGGTTCAGCAAACACCAGAGAAATTTCATAGCAGCCCATGAGAGGATGCAATCAGATGGGCCCAGAGCCTCCTTCCACCAGAAAGCCAGGACCTTTTAAATAACAGAGGTAGCGACACCCTAAAAGTGATGTCTAGTACAGACAAGGAGACAGAAATGTGATGCTGGATCCAATCGCCAGCACATGCAGTTGCAGATTGCCTGTCAATCTGCAGGCAATAAAGAACAACATAATCTTCTGCCACCAAAGTTTGCTCTGAACACCCAAATATCTACCAATGGTTTGTGCGTGGACACCTAGAGCTGATGAGTGTCACACACTGCTATCCACCCTGCTGTCTACATCTGGAACTTTTGACAAATAACTCTCAAATCCTTTTTAACTTCTCCCTGTGTTTTGCTTTAATTTTTTCTTATGGTACCAAGCTGCTGGTGTTACACAGAGCTTGTGGAAAGAGATACTTTGCTCTCTATACCATAAAGACACAAGATACTGCAAGTCTTGTGAGTCCTACCTCCCTGGTGGGCCTGTCCTGACCTCACCCCTGCACTCTTTGCTGGAAAGGTTAGCTGAGATGAATCCAAAAAATGTCCAGCTCCTTTGGTCGATAGGAAATTTCTTTTACTCTAAACAATTTCACCTCTTTCCCCATTAGCCAGTGAAGATCACAAAACGATGACAAAGGGTTAGTTAACCGGGGCCTGAACACCAGCTCTGCTCCACTTTACACAAGGGATGGGAGAAGCAGATCTGGTTCATTGGAAGACCTCCACAGGAGCATTCATGCTTCCTGTTCCTTTTCATTTTCCTGAATTTACTGATACCCTTTCTCCCCACACACAGTGTGAAGTTTTTCTGTGGCACTGGTGGTGCTTGTGCTTAGAAATAGGTTTGCACTCATGCAGGGAGTGGAGGCAAGGTGAGCTGCTTGGGATGGATGTATGGGGGAAGAGCCCAGGACTGATAAAAAGTATCTAAAAGCTGCTGAGCTGTGAGGTTGTCCTGTGCTGCAGAAGCCACCTTATGGAAAAACCTGTCTAATACTCAGGTAGCTGAGCTCAAACCAGTTATGTATGCAAAAATGCCAACTGGTTTGCAATGAAAAGACATGCCAGGAGAAGTGGAGGAACAGGGCACCAGGGTTTGCTTTTAAAACATCTCTGTCCCACCATTCTTCTCTCCCTAGTTAATTCCTTGTAGCTTTAGGGGTGTTTTCCCAATGAGCTGCTGTGTGGAGGGGACTCCCTTCCTCCTCGCTCTGTTATGCAGGTCCTGGCCCCAGCGAGGGCTGGGTGCTTCCACCGTGGGGCTGGTGCTGCTCTGGGAAGAGGTTTTAAAGAAGGAAGGATGGCTACTGAAATTGCCTTCCTAAGCAGAAGCCAGAGTTCAGTTCCTGTACCCTATCTTTACAAGTTGTTGCTTTTAAACTGTAGTCTTGGATTTGCCAGCCAAAACCTCCTGTTGCACCAGTCTTCAGCAGAAAGCATTGCACCTCCCAGCATGAAGGAAATCTGCCTTTTTCCTCCTGAAGGACAGGCCTGTTACTTGATTAATGTTTTTAGCAGAAGAGAGATTGCTGATGGGGAAAGGCCGTTGGCAGCTTCCCGTCAGTCAGTGTCTGCATTTGATCTTGATGCAGCTGCGGCTTTCCAGTGAAGATCTCTCCCTGTGTGCTTACTGACCATCACCATGGGAAAAAATAAGGAGTTGCTCTTCTGTATGATCTAGATGGCAGTGAATGTCTGATTTCTATGTGATGCACACGAGTGTTAATGATTTCTTGCAAGATCTGAATCTTATCTTCATGGGCCAGATCCAGATACTGCCCTCAGATTCAAGAGGCGGCAGCACGAGAAGCTGAGGGATGCCGGTACCGCCCTGCTGCGTTTGCTGTGATGCTTGGGGCACACAGGCAAACAAGGGGCCATGTGCTGAGCTCAGACATGATCCAGGCTAATAATTCATCTTTGCTCAGGGCTGGATTTAGAAAGCCCCCACGGCTGATCCAAACCTCCCTCCCTGTGTGGCCTCTGTTATTTTAAGAGAGGATATAGTTTTGCTTTCAGTCCCCAAAGGTTGGTTGATTGAACATGAGCTTCTGACAGAAAGCATCCTAAACCTGCTTGGGCTGCCTGCTTGGAAGGGAGCTCACTGCTGAGGGGAGTCAGGGTGATTTTTGGGGCATTTAACAGGGCAGCTCCTGGGTACTTTCTGAGATGGATCAATGTCCTCAGCACCTGCTGGATGTCCAGGTCCAAGGGATGTTGTTCCACCTCAGCAGTGAGTGCCAAGGAAGAAACCTCTTCTGCCATCCCAAAAGACAAGATGGGGGGAAAAAAAAAAAAGCTCCTCATGTTCAACCCAGCTCCCATTCAGAAACTTTCCCCTTTGCTCAGTCTGACCTTTTCTTTTTCTGTTGCCATCATTCTCTCTATCCCCTTTTCCAGCTCTGCTCATTACACATGTGGCCCTTTCTGGACTGGCTGCTGCCCAGAGCAGTGACCTATACAAAATACATATTCCCACGTTCCCAGCAGAGCAAAGAAAGAGCTGAGCATTGCAGTCAGGGCTTCGGGACTCCCGCCTGCTCCAGCCAGCTGCTGGCCTTGCTGCTCTGCTGGGGATGAGTGTTCAAGGGGTGCAGGAGTCAGCCTAGATCCCCACTCAAGTCAGGACAGAGCTTCCACTGTTTGGGGCAGGGGAAAATCTGACCCGGGGGAGCAGGGTGACCCTGCAGCAGTTAGGGTTTATCTGATTTCTGAGCAGTTACAAATGAGAAACTTCCTTATCAGGACCCCCCCTTCTGGATAGATATCACCTTGCCTGTGTGCCTTGCTGATAAGCACCGGGACTGTGAGCGCTTATGCACCCCATGGGAATCCATCGCCTGGCTGGCTGCTTGTTGGACATACAGGCTGCAAAGTAAATCTGTGCTGCCTGGCTAGGAAAAGCAGCAGAGAGAGTGGCTGTGCCAGACTGGTCCTCTGGACTGAACCGTTTCATCAGAGTTTATCTGGGCTAAAGCAGAGCAGGGGCTGGCATCCACCAAAGAATTGGCTGAAACACCCTCCTGATGCCCCTCTGGATTAGTGAAATGAGCCCACTGAGAATCTTTTTTTTTTCCCCTGCATTCCCTATACTTGACAGCAGGATGGATGTCCTCATATCAGGCACTCTTGCAGTGTGGTCACCATTTAGTGATGTTACTAAATTAGTCATTACTCCTGAAACCAACTGTGAGATTAAACAGCCCCAAGAATTATGACTAAAGATCAGTTCATCACTTTAGATTTTGAAGTGTTTATTATAACTTAAGGGCTACTCCCAGATTTTTCAGGTACATAACGAAGAGTATGGGTTTCTGGTCAAGGGGCTGGGTGCACGGTGCTGAAGCTGCCTCCTCCCTCTGCCTGCCCCCCGCTCCCCAAATTAATGCCTTAGAAAAATGCAAAGCTCTTAATCTGCTTTGCATGTGATTGAAAATAATGGCAGCACTTCAGTGCAGTAGTTGTAAGAAATGCTTCAGGAGTGAGCTGCGTTCTCAAATACCTGCTCCTCATTTACTTTCTTCTTTTTATAGACTTATTCTGTTGGGGCATTTAATCTTCCAGTCTATACACACAGGATCTATGCAAGAGGGGTACTATCCTATGAATCTTTCTCGCAGTTTACAGGAGGTAGATTTGAGGTAGCTGACCTAGGTATAGTGACTGTCCCCTCCCCTCTGGATTTAAAATATTTGATTTAAAAAACCCTCTTTCTCTTAAACTCTGAAAGTCATGCAATGGCATGTTTCAAGGTTAGTGTTACAATATAGTATAGCTTGTGTGCTGTTCTCTGTTTAAAAAAAAAACTAACCTGTTAACTTACAGCAGTTTGTGGCCTCTAGCTCAAGGTGAGATTGTTTAATTACTTGCATTTTATGTCCTGTATGTTTTAGAGGGACGTAAACAATTGCACAGTGTTCCTCAGGTATCCCATGGCACTCCACAAAAGGCATGCTTTACTCTTAAGACTTGCTCATCCCAGATTGCTTCAGATCCAGGTCTATGGTATCGTTTCCACATTCGTAGCAAGGTGGAAAGCTCTTTGCTTGCCAAGTGCAGTGGGGTGCTGGCACCAGCAGAGTGCATCAGGGCAGAAGAAGATGGGCACAGGCTGACTCCCTGCAGGCTTGGGGCCCCCATTATGCAGGCATACGTGAGACAGGAGAGTGGAAATTTTGCTTTGGCCTTCCCATGGTTACCAATTGTAAAGCAGTCTCATTTCCTGAGGCACAATGCTGACACAAGAAAATAACAAAACTGTGTGGCAAAACTGTCAGTGCTACAAGTTCCCCCATCGGCTGATGGTACATGATAGATAATTTGGCTCTGCAAGATCCGCCTTGAGATATAGGGCTATTGCAACTCCCACATACCCCCAGCAGCTACCCCCGCTCCTGCAGGATCCATGGCCCCCAACAAACATGTCCACTGGTGGGTACTCCTCTGGTTACATCCCATGACGCTTCCAGTGCTGGGGTGGAAAAAGCTCTGGGCTGGTGGGAAGGGCAGAAATAGCTGGTGGAGGGGTGCTCTCCCACATGGGGAAGTGTTTGCACATGCTGAAGAGGTGTGGAAGTGGTTGGTGTGTGCCCGTGACCAGCAGAAAACGAGAGGTGTTATTGTAGGGACAGTTTCCGCAGCCTTCAGCAGGTGGAGGCTGATCACCTCCCCCCACGTTTGCTGGCTTCCTATTTATGCTGAGCACCGCCTTAAAAAAAAAAGAAAGAAAAATGAGTTGATGCTAAAAATACAAAGTAAAAATCTGGCTGCTAGGAATAAGCGCAGCACATGAGTCCTTCCATCCTTGCTTGGTTTGAGTCCTCTATTTTACCTGTGCCAGAAAATACCCCATGTGCAGAAATTCATAATAAATCTCATGCAGCTCGATCCCTGAATCTGGTGGTAAATCCCAGTCTGGAGAGTGGAGCCACTGGAGGGGTCTCCTCCACCACTCATGGGGTTTTGGTAGAGTGCTGCGCCCCAGGGAAAGTCACTACTCAGTTCAGATCCCCACTGGGGGCCTCCGTGGACTTTCCACAGTGCAAAAATAGATCTACCACAGACAACTTACACTATCAGCTGCAGTATCACTGAAGGTGCCAGCAGCACGTTAGGCCCACACATCAGTGCACAAGTTAATCCAGCAGCTAATGGTATGACTAAGAGAAACCCCACTACTTAAATCATCTTGTTGTTTGTAATTTATTCTGAAGTGGACTCAAGTCTGTTTTAATCCCAACTAAAATGCAAGCAAAAGGTATGAGCTAGCTGAAAGGCAGCTTCCATGTATCTAGGAAGGGCTTTCACAGCTTTCCAGACAGGCCTCTTATGGAGCCACATGTTGTTCAAACACTTTGCCATGCTTCCTGAGGCGCTTGCACCACATGGTGATGATCTGGCTGAGCAAATCTGCTGTGTCCTTTCAGAAAGGAGCCAATGTATTTCTACCAGCATTTATTCTCTAAATGAATACATTTTTCACTTCTGCTGTGAATATCTAAGATCCTGCTTTAAAAAAAGAAACCAACAAATCAAACCTGCCATGAGATTCCAGAAATAGTTTACTTTTCTGGAAAAAAGATTATTTTCTAGTCAGTGAAACTTGCACCAACTGCAAGCAGCCAGTTCCTAACCTTCCTGGTTGACTGACACAGGCTTGAAGCAATGAAAATCACTGCCAGTGCCAATGTGAAAATACAGCTGACTGAAAGTTGGGGTGAAATGAAGCGCGGCTGCTTTTTCTCTCCAGAGGAAGCAGCAAATGCCCTGGAGCCCTCTGAGCATCATGCAGGCGCTGGGCGGGATGCACACCTAGACCACAAGCTGCCAGCAGCACACACCTTCAGTCGGCCTGGTTGGTGCCAGGTATGCTTTTCTCCTCTGGCAAAACTGGAGATGCAGTCAGTGGGGATTTTTTCCTTGCATGATGAAGGCCGGGAGGCCAGAGTGCTGTGGGCTTTCCTGTACATGTCTCACTCCCGTCAATCAGGAAGTGGTGACGCAGGTTATGGGTTGGGTTTGAGGTTTTGGAAACCTTTTCTAAAAGTTGATCTCCTCGCCCCATCATATTTCTGAAGTGTGAAGCCGTGGTGAAGGCTGGTGGTGAGTGGAGGGATGCCGGCCAAAATGCAGCTCCTTATCAGATGTAACGGGAGGATTTTCCTGGCTATTTGTTTAATCCTCTTTGTGGGATACACAGCACAAGGTAAAACAGGGCGGTTGTTCTCTCGGTAATCCTCTTTCTGGGCTACGCAGTATAGGCCAAATAGGGAGTCTCCGAATTTTTCAAACTGGCCTTCTTCTTTCTGCTCAGAAAACCTGTCTTGCTAACATTTCATTTTCTGGAGGGGGAATGGTAAGAAAAGGTGCTTTTTGCAAGTGGAGCATTTCTGTGTCCCTTTCCCTATGAGAAAAAGACTTTATAAAATACATTGCTGTATGTGTGTATATTTTCAATCCATGTATTTCAATTTGGGTTTTGGGGTTTTTTTTGAACCAACATAGTGGTCCAGTTACTACTGTTACTCAGTTATGTAGTTACAGACAAAATATGTAACAGTTCCCATGTCGTAACTACTATGGTCTACTTTCTTGTGATGACAGGAAAGGAAACTAGTTCTAAGCATGAGGAAATTAAACGTTTATTCAGTACAATATTGCAACACACAGCACTAAAACAACTAAAGGGAAATGTTGATTCATGATGATATGCATCCTCTGGATTTATTTCTTGTGAGAGAGAAGTGCTTTTCAAGCATGTAGAGTATAATTTGTCCCCAGACCAAGGCTGTGATAGTGATTTCATTAGGTATCTTTCATTAGGTATCTACCTAATGAAAGGCTTTCATTAGGTATCTACCACTCAGAGGTTGAGGGATTATGGCCTGCTTTTTGTACGTTATTTGCAAATTATTCAGCTGCAGTTGTTTATTTTGTTGCCACTGTTGTTATTAAAAATCTTCTTAATAATATGAGAAGAAAATAAGTATGAAAAAGGTATGTGCTGTAAAAGAAGCAGGAAATGATACTCATGAGATCATTTTTCTCTTGCAGAAGAGTGTAGGAGGTAGCTGAAAGTCATCTAGTACATTACAGCAATATATAGGGCAATAGAAAAGTGTAATTACAGAAAGATATTCCCAAGAAACTGAGAAAAAAATAGTTTGAAGTGCCAACAGGAGGAGAATGTGTCAGGAGGCTTCAGAACAAATTAATTACATGAGACAAAGAGGAAGGATGAAATGCCACTGTCTTTATCTTTACTATGCGATTGTTAATTTTCTCCTTTTGGTATTTTTTGAAGACCCACTTTTTAGTGACAGCCCCAGTCAGGTACCCGGGGGGCACCAGAACTGCAAGCGTAGGTTTACGTAACTGAGTCATATCTAGGAGACACCTGAACCATCTCTCCTCTGGTGCCGTGCTGCAAAAGCCTACGTAATCCCCAAAACCTGCTCCCGTGGCAGGCGGCTCTTGGCATGCCTTGAGTTTCCGACCTCCCCACCAAAACTCATCCCATTCAACTTAAGGGGGCTGAGCTGAGTCACTCAAAGCCAAAGCAGAGCTGGCTCTGACCCTTGCTGGAGCCAAAGAGAAAGGAAGGGCACAAGAGCCAGCTCTGCGCTGGGGTGGCTTGTCCCCAGGGGATTCTGAGATACCTCCACCAGCTTTGGGGAGAGCTGCAGGTGGCTGAGCCCACAGGTCCCCCATGGACATGCCATGCTTATTCCTGACTGGGAGTAAGCCCCACTGTGATGACAGCGTGAGGCAGTGGTTTCCCATGAGGTTTTCATTTCTAATTCCTGTGGACTTCCCATGGCCATGTGTGAGAAGCACCTGATGTTTCTGAGAGCAAAGATGTCACTTAGGATATCAGTAGCCATTTAAAATGTCTCCAGGGTTAATTTACTTTTTGGTGGTTTAGCAATCAGGGCCACACAAATTGCTTTCTTCCGCTCTTTTAAGCTTTGTTAGGTACTCATAAAGTTAATAGTCCTGGCGAATAATGTCCTGGTCCTGATGAATAACACACAGCTGATTCAATCAGGTGCTCCAGTGCAGAAGGCAAGGTACAAGAGAGTGAGGTGCCGACCTGATGCCTGGTCTGCTAACTGCATTGAAGAGAAGGGGCCCTGGTTTTACATGCCCACTGGTGGAGCCAACAGGATCCTTCCTCCCATGGCAGACCCGTCCCTGTAAGTTCATTTGTCACATGCTTGTTGTTAATGCTAGCATCCAAAAACGTCTGGCGTTCCTGTCTCAACAGTCCTGTCACAGGCTGGCTCACCCATGGGAATGTGAGGCTTCTGTATGCTCACTTAAGAGATAATAAACAAAACAATTAATTTGCAATAAACTCGCTGCCACTCTGCTTTTCAGGATGAAGCGATACCAGGAGCTGGGTGACATATTCCCTCTCTCGGACGAGGAATCCGGCTCTGGGTCTGACACCATGGTGGAAGCAGAGTCAGCCTCTGGGTCAGGGCTTGGTGATGGCGACAGCTTCTCCGAGGTGAAGATGCCTGTCTTCCTAGCAGGCCCGCGAGGCCGCGAGCTGAAGCGAAAGCTAACGGAGGAGGATTTGCTCCTGTAGGGCTGGAGACATTGGCCTTCTTGTGCCTCCTGCACCCCTTTGCCAGCGCCTAACCCAATGTGATGGCCATGAAGCAGTTTTAAACCAACTTCAATAAAAACTTTGCCTTAAGATCTTCATTGCTTTCACTTACTAAAAAAAAAAAAAATCTTTGTTCAGTCTGAACTTGCTTTTTGCTATTTGTGGGTAGAGCAGCCATCCTCAGCAGGGTAGAACAGGTTTTGGGGGCTCTGCCTGGTCTGTGTGGATGTTATTATGCTCCAGGGGTAACAACTTAAAAACCTTTGCGTGGTGGGAGCCACCTGCACTAATCACCTAAAATCCTCCCAAGTGGCTGCCTCGCACCCTGAAAAGCGCAAAATCTTGTGAAAACATTTTGGGACCACAATGAGGAGCAGCTGAGGGAACTGGGGGTGTTTAGTCTGGAGAACACAAAGCGCAGGGGACACCTTATCGCTCTCTACGACTACCTGAAAGGAGGTTGCAGTGAGGTGAGGGTCAGTCTCTTCTCTCAAGTAACAAGTGATAGGACAAGAGGTAACGGCCTCAAGCTGCGCCAGGGGAGGTTTAGATTGGATATTAGGGAAGATTTCATAGAGAGGGTGGTCAGGCATTGGAACAGGCTGCCCAGGGAAGTGGTGGAGTCACTGTCCTTGGAAGTGTTCAAAACCCGTGTAGATGAGGCCCTCACTGACATGGTTTAGTGGTGGACTTGGCAGTGCTGGGGTAATGGTTGGATATTTTCCAGCCGAGTCGCTTCTATGATCCTGACTCCCACCGCTACTTCCTGACAGCGACGCCTCCTCCGCACTGCCGCCTCCGGGCCGCTAGGCGGCGCCATCGCGCGCTCAGCGCATGCGCCACCACCGCCTGGACCCTGTCCCGCCCCCGGCCCGGCCCCTCGGCGGGCACGGAGCGGGCGGTGGCGGCGGCGGGAAGGGTGGAGGGGGGCAGTCACGTGCGGCGGGGGGGGCGTGGCATGGCCGGGCTGTAAGGTCACATGACAGGGGCGCGGGCCGGGCGGCTGGTGCTGGCGGCGCGCGGGGCGGGCGGTCGGCTGCGGAGGGGAACGCGCCATGGTGAGTGCGAAGGGGGGGGGGCGCCGCCGCGCCGTTACGCGGGACGCTGCTCGCCAACCACCGCCGCGCGCGACCGCCGCCTGAGGCGATGGTCAGGGCTGGGCCGGGCGGTGCCTCCTTCCTTCCCTCCCCACCTGTGGCTGCGGACTGTGCGTGAGGAGAGCCGACCCGCCGGGTGCAGTTTGCTCTCCGGCACCGCCCGTCCTCCCTCCCTCGCCTCCGGTCGGGCCGCGGAGCGCCCGGTAACACTCTCCCCCCCGCCGCCGGTCTGGCCGCCCCCTCCCCGGCCTGCGTCATGCGACCGCGCTGCTCCCCCCCGCCCGCCTCGCTCCGAGTTGCGCCCCGGCCTGGCCGCGGCCGCCCCGCGCCGGGTGCGGCCGCTCCGGGGAGGTGGAGGTGGCGGCGGCCTCCCCGCGGCAGCCGCCGCTGTGCGGGGCGGGCTCGGGGCACAGCTGGCAACACGGCAGGCGAAAAACAAAGGTTTGGGGGTTTTTAATATAACTAATGGAGTAAGGCTTGGGATGTTTCCCCAGCTTTTCCGTCAGCACATGTCTTCACCAGGACGGGGTTTAGTCATGGAACTCAGCTTCCATTTTTCCTACACAGCTGCTGTCGGGGAGGCTTGGGAGAGAGCGCATGTGGTAGTCCTGAAAACGTCAGTAAATCTTTCAGCAGCCCCTTAAGGCAGCAATTAAAATGACAGTAGTTGGTAGTGATCCTTCAGAGCTGGTGAAATAGCGGCCACTTTGTGCTTAGCAGGCTTGGCGTAGGCAAAGTGCTTGGTGTGCTGTGATGTATAGGTTAAAAAAAGACCCCCATTATTTTAAAGAATCAGCTAGATTTGTTTCTGAAGTGTGTGGATTCTTTAACGTGTATCTATCTGTTGGACATGCAAAAACTTTTTAGGGCTGTATGTGAAGCTGAGGCTGGGATTTCTGCACTGTTGATCAGCTGCTGGGCATCCTTCAAGTCTGTTAGTACAGCCATAACACTTAAGGACTGAATGCAGATTGATTTTTGGCCCTGATGTAGCAAAATTTTCAGCGTCTGTCTTTTGCATGAAATCAAGAACATAGCCTAGCCCTTGGCCAGCTTCTGAAGACCTTAGTTCTCATTTTCTTAAGCTGTAACATAATAAGCCATATGATGGCTTCTTAAAATATTCTTCTTTTGCATAGTCTCCTTGCAGCGATATCGTGGATAGCAACTGGAAGAGATACTAGCTGTTGATTTCTTTATTCCATATGTTGTTGTCCTCTCTAGATGAGACCATGGCTAATCTTTAAGGGGTACAGTTGAAATATTCATGCACAGTGTCTCGAGAAGTCATATGTTACCGATGTTAGGTGTGGCTTACTGTTTTAAATGATGGTACAGCTTCATAATTTGGAAGGTACTGTGAGAGCATCTTGTATGATGTTTACATAAAAGTAATGTGCTTCCATGTTTAGTTGGGGGGGGTATAAGGCTAATCTGGAAAAATGTGTACAGTTTCTAAGGAAAAAATAAGGGCATGTTCAACAGGAACTTGTAACAGTTCTTACTGAAACTTTCGTTCTCCCTTCACCAGGAGCCAAAAATCAAGAATGGTTCTAGTGTGCAGTGATTTTAAAAAATAAAAAATTATTGTTTCAGCAGTTAATGTAAATATGTGCCTGGCAGAGACTTGGAAGACAGTTTGGTCTCATATTTGTTGGTCATCTCCTTCTTTCCTCTGAGAATGTGAAGTAGCTATAACTGGATTTCAGTTAGAGTTCTATACATCTTTGTGGATTGAACTAGGACTGCTTGCTATCTGAACAAACAGAAAGTCAGTTTAGTTTTGTGTGAATTGGTGTTTTATAGCTGAAGCTTGCACCATGTCTTTGCTTGACTTGTAGGAGTAAGCAAAAAGTCACTCAGTGTTCACACTGCTAAGGAGTATCATTCAGATCAAACTTTTCTTCTAGACTTTTTGCTATTAATGCTACATTTCAAACTTCAGGTTTCCAGAATGTGTTGAAATGTGTTTTTACTCAATTTTTGATATTAAATTGATGAAGTGAGAATGACTGTTTCATATATACCAAATTCATATAGTTGAAGTGGATGCTGTTGTTGAGAACATAGTGTACTTTCTCCAACCCTCCTCAGAATTGTACTGAATTAGTGTTGTCTGCTACAGTACATCAAAGCAGGTTAGTGCCTAATTCTTAGGAGAAAATGTTGACTTTTGTCCTTATCTTGTTGAGTTTCCCATAGAGCCACTAACATGTTTTGCAGCTTCTTGTAAGAAATGTTTGTGCAAGGTCAAAGGATAAGCTCTCCTAGTTTCTTGTGTTTTGTGCTGGTCAAAAGTTCGTGTCTAGGGAATGCTGTTGTGAGGTGAGGACAAACACTTGATGCTTATAATGGATTGGTGCCTGGAGCAGTATTACAGGTAAACTTGTAACATCCACTCTATCTGATGGCAGAGTTGTGTAGCTAAGGTAGACTGCATGAAGAACCACTGCCTCTTGAACCTGTTAGTGCTCTCCTCATTTGCTAAGGCGACTAAGGGGTGTAGCAAGAGGCATCAAATAAAAATCCCTATTCCCCTGCACCAACCAGGGGGATGCTTTAGCTCTTGTATTATATCCCCTATCGTTGTTTCTTTTCGCCCTACTTTGCTCTGTAACTTGCCTTACTTCTGATCATCCTTGTTACTGCTATTTATGCAGTAAGTTTAAATATTTGATCATATTTTAATGTAGGAGTAATAATGGTAATTACGCTGTGTACTTTTTTATAAACGCTATATTTTGTGAGAGCTGTTGCTGCTTGTTACTGACCTCATTTGAGTTATTTGTGAGGTGAACAACTGTCTTTTTGTCATTGCTCTTTCTTGGGTCTCTAATACAGAATGGCTTTGTAACTTCATGGGAGCACAAATGTTTTTTTCCCAATGTAAAATGTACAGCTCCAAGTAAATACCACATTTTAAATGGCATGTCCACTGTGTAGTAACTTTTCTATTCTTTGTTATTCCAGAGTTTTCTTGGAGGCTTGTTCAGTTCTGTTGGTGAGATTGATGTTATTCTTAATGATGCTGAAACACGAAAAACAGCAGAAATCAAAACAGAAGATGGTAAAGTAGAAAAGCATTTTCTCTTCTATGATGGAGAATCTGTTACAGGAAAGGTAAATATTTTTTTAAAGTAAATATTATTACTGTACTGTTTCTGGCATATGAGTGCATATAAGAAGGTAAATGAAAAACTGATGCAAGCAAGAGCTGCAATTTCAGCTTGTGTTGTTATTCAGAGAGGAAACACTGTTTTCCTATATGTATTTTTTACCTGTAGTCATTTAGGCAACTGGTAAAACCGAATGTTTTACTAGTTTTTTGTTTCAGGTCATCTTGTATTTGTAAACAAGTTTTTTGTGCAACCTATCATTGCTTCTGACAAGAAAACTATTCCAAACTGGATCCCTCTGCTTCTGGTTCCCCTTGAACTCCAAAAGCCACAACCCAGCCGTGCAACAGTAGTTTTTGGCTGGCACAGCCAACTTGCTTTGCATACCCTGAAGCTAAACCTTGTGTTTCATGCCCTGAAGTGGTTTATGGAATTGCATCAGACTGGTAACGCATGAAGTTGAGCTGGCTGCTGAGTCAGCAAGATTTTTTCTTGTTGGGGGGGGGGGTGTGTGTGTGAAGAGGATGAGGGACAACGACTCCTTGCCAGCACTCTGGTTTTACTAGAGCCATTCTTGTTCTCTGAATGATTCTGTTACAATTTACTTTTCCTCAAAAAAACTTGATCCAGATATTGGGTACTGAGATTGACTTCTGAATACCTAGTTCGATCTTGACTGACCTATGGTCACTGGGCATCTTTTTGCTCCAAAGATATCTTTCCATGCTTTCCGTAAGATCTTGGTTTTCTAGAAAGATCCTTTCAGGGATGTGAAACTCTCACAAGATGGGCCTCAAAACCCAGGAAACTGAGAAAACTAGCTGTTGTATCTTCATTGGCCTGAGCACTTATCACTTGTATTGGCGATGCCTGAGAGCATGATGAAAGGTGTTATCCTTCTGGCTAACAGAAGCACAGTGGAATAAGGAGGTCTGGAAGACTAGTAATTTATTGGACAACTTCCTTCTACCTCTTTCCTCCTTTTTACCACAAAGATAAGTTATTCAAGTGGTTTACTTCCTACTCTGATATCAATAATATGTTGGGTTTTAAGGTACAGGAATTTCTCTAGTCATCACTGTCTTGTAAGAAAACATTATATATGCTTAATATTTACATGTTTCCATAGACAATAATCTTATGGAATTTTTTCTTGTGAGGTTAGGTCTGGTTTTGAGAATCAAGTTCACAAATGAAGGTCTTGATAGTAGGTTTCATTATCTGTTATTTTTCATTGACTTCTCTAACAGAAATATGTGGCTGGCTGCTGAGGAAGGGACTTACATTCACTTGACTTGAAAGAAATGCATCTTATGGCAGTTCTTTTTTGGACTTCCAAATGTGACTGTCAGAAGATGGCTTGAAGCTTTCTACCTTCAAAGATGGCAAGAGGGTCATAACTGGTTTATGTGAATTCTGCTTAAGGTCTAGCTAGGATTCTTAATTTTGGGACTCAAGGGTTTCAAGCTTCATTATAAATTCAGGCTTGTGGGTGATTAGATTTTTCTTAAATGCTTTAGTGGTGCCTTTATAATGCTTAATTTCATAACCAGCTATTTGATTTGGTTGCCTTCAAGCTCAGGTAGCACTGTTGAGAAGAGGTCTCAGTTTTCATAGGCATGTAGTAATGTTTTTCTTCTGACTGGGATCATGTGTTAGAGTGAAGTGTTGGAAAAAATGTAACTGGTGGTTTGTTTATTTGTTTTTTCCCTTGCTAGGTGAACGTTTCCCTTAAGCATGGGAAGAGACTAGAGCACCAAGGAATTAGAATTGAATTTGTGGGACAAATTGGTGAGTTTAAGCTATAAAGGGGATATTAGGTGTGTGTGGTTTATGGAACTTTGCGCTGTCAGCAGTTTGACTCTAACATTGCAACTTTATCAGATTAGTTGATAAAGTGCCAAAGGAAGATTATATCCTCCTTATTTTCATACAAGTGATGTACTGATTTGTGCTACTCAAAGTCATTGGGAGGGAAGATATGTCCATGTGAGAAAGAACTGGGATAGTGAGCATTCTGTCTGTCAGACTGGTTAAAAGTTTGATTAAGAACCACTTGAGACTAATGTTATTTTTTTTCTGACTTTCTAAGTTTTTATCTTGTTGAGAATTGCATGGCACAGATCTAGGATGAATTATAATGACACTGGTCTGGAGACAGGAGGTGCTGTTGCTGTGAAACTGCTGTGTCTATGCTTATGTATTAAGAACTTGCTTCCAAGTGGCTGACTTAGACCAGTCATTGTAATAAGCCATTTGATTGTAGACTAGTAGTGATAATAAATCGTTTGATAGGTGATGTTAATCTGTGTGAGACCAGCTGGGATTGCTGGCCTGTCCTACATGAACCAGTCTTGATGTTGCTTAGGTTTTGTGCCTTCAGCAATAAATGCTGAAGCTAAAATCAGGCAATGCTAATTACAGAGAATTACAAGAAGTACTTATTAAAGCTAGCTGAACTGTCATTTAGAAAAGTGCCATGCTGGTGAATGCCATGCTGTGTTCTGTTTGTTGCAGTTAGTTCTTTAGCAATGCTTACTGTAGGCTGCTGAAACTGAAGATAACTTAGGAAAACTGGATACAACATTTGGTCACATACATGTAGCTTAAATCAAATTAATTGATTCTTGTTGTCCTCTCCTACCTGCTCCTGCCAAAATAGAGGCAGTTTTGTTTGCTAAAAATAAACACTGAAAAGTGTTTTCCTTTAACTTCCTCAACTGTAGAGCTCTTCAATGACAAAAGCAATACCCACGAATTTGTAAACTTAGTGAAAGAACTGGCCTTACCCGGAGAACTGACCCAAAGCAGAAGCTATGACTTTGAATTCATGCAGGTTGAAAAGCCATATGAATCCTACATTGGTGCCAATGTCAGACTGAGGTTTGTAACTGTTAAGCCTTCTCTCCTTTCCTCCCCTGCAGAAAATTTGTAATTTAGTAATTATGCTGTGCCCTCCCTCTCTTCCTTCTTTTGGATTTCAAATCAGACATGTAACAGCCAATAACTAGTGTGCCTTGACTGGACTTGAGGTAGTGTTATAATGTAGCCATTTCTACATTTTTGGAATTGCTCAGTGTTGTTTTTATAGATAAAATTCTTTCAGTTCAATCAAGTGAAGATGCTCCTTGTCTCTCCTTTAAAAAAAAAAAATCAACAACAATAATAAAACTCCCACAACTAAACAAAACACCCCCATATTTCTACCTAGAAGTGTTTTGTCTTGTATTTTGGTGTCCTACTCTTTTCTGCTTAGTCTTAAGAGTGTACTCTTGTTTTTTTCAAAGATGACCTGTACTTCAGAACATAAGAGCTTTTACTTATGCAATTCTGAATAATTATGGCTAACTTGGTGGCTTTCTTCCTAGGTATTTTCTGAAAGTAACGATAGTGAGACGGCTGTCAGACTTGGTAAAAGAATATGATCTGATTGTTCACCAGCTTGCTACGTACCCAGATGTGAACAACTCCATTAAAATGGAAGTAGGCATTGAAGACTGTCTGCATATAGAGTTTGAATACAATAAGTCAAAGTAAGTGTCACTTAGAACAAAAGAAATTGAAATAAATATCTCGGGGATAAAAGGGTGGAGTACATAATATTTGATGAACAATCTTGGCATCTGGAGGCTTAAAATGTAAAGCAACATTTTCAATTATTGTGTTGAGCTGTTTGGTTACTAATTACACAGTGATCTTTTTTGAGGAATATTTGTCTGTTCTGCCTTCAGTGCTAATAGCAAGGTCACTAGCAAATATTTAAGACTTGATTTCTGCATTTATGCTTTTTCTTTATAACTACGGTACTTCCTTTACTAATACTGCAATGATGGAAAGGTGCTAATTGTATTGGTCTGGCTGAGATGCTTAGCTCAGTGGGGAAGTAAGCTCTAAGTAGTTAAGCAGATAAGGTAACTGCCTGTATAACTTGTATTCAGGAAGGTGTAAAAAATGTGTTTATTCTTTAATTAAAACCCCAATTTTGTTCTTTTAAAGGTATCATTTAAAGGATGTGATTGTTGGAAAAATTTATTTTCTCTTGGTGAGAATAAAAATTCAGCATATGGAGTTGCAGCTGATCAAAAAGGAGATTACTGGAATTGGTAAGAGAAACAAAGTCCAAAAGAAGTGGCAACTTGTATGCCAGTTGAGCCTTATGCAAACCTGGAGAGTGAAAGCAATAGTTGCAGCTTTGGCTAAACTAATGCTCCATGTGCTTCTTCCTCACTGCTGTTTGGCTACCATTTGCATTTTGTGCTTTGGTAATCGTACTTAGTAGTCAACATAGTCTGTAGCATTGTCTTGGGATTGTGACTGTTGGGCTAGCTTCACAAATATGAACCATTGTAAATGGAACTTGGGCATAAATATGCAGCAGCTTTATCAGTCTTGATAGATAATGAACAAGGGAGAAGGTATGAAATGAATCTTGAAGACCCCTTGCCTCTGCAGAGATTAGCTTGTAAAGCACGCTTGGTAAAGATTAGCGTTAGTCTCTCATGGTCTAGAAATACACCGTTTTCAGTTGATCTAAAACTGGTATGATGGAAATATCAAGAGGCTTTGAAGCAGCAACAACTTGAATATTGCAGGTCAGGCTTGTACACCCTGGAACTAGGAAAGTAGCAAGAGGCTATGGCTCATGACTTCATTCCCCAGTGGCTGGGGCCCCAGTGAGCTGTTTGTGTGGAGAATGGGAAAGCTTCCGTAGTGATAGAGGAATGGCAGAAAGCTCTACTTTGTTGTTGGCTTTTGTGGCTAAATTAGGTGCTCTGGTTTCTTTATCCTAGGCTCCAGAGAAAGGTGGCTCTTGTGCTAGGTGATAACCCTTCCGATTTCTAGTCTGATCATGAGGTAGCAGTATCATTCGCTAGCACTGGCCATCAAACAGAGTGGTTTCACAGGTCTTATCCCACATGCCTGTTCCTTATTTAATGCCTGCATACCCAGAGTTCTTTTGAAATGCTAAATACTGCCTCTTTGCTAGTGTGGGGAGGAAAGAGTAAGAAATAGATGCTCTGCCTGGGAGAGGGTTTTACTTTTTTTAGCTGCGTGTAACATGTATGCAAGACAAAGGCAAAAAATGGAGTGTTGTGTAACTTAAATGCTGCAGAGTAGAAATTGCTGTGATAAAGCTTTGTAAATGTTTAAAACTGAAGCACGTGTTCTCACAGTGAAAACTTGTTTCACCAGGACCCAGTACCACAACAGAGACTGAAACTATTGCAAAGTATGAAATAATGGATGGTGCACCCGTTAAAGGTAAGTAACTGTGCTGGTTTTAAAGTAAGCATTTTGAGTTAAAACTGTATTTAAAAAAATCTGGAGGGGAAGAGATTACTTGTATAGATTTTTCTTGGAGAAACCACACTTCTTAAGTTGCTGAAATGATAGTGGCTTTTCGTGTTCAAAGCAGACATTTTTATTAACTTACAGCATTTCACTTGGGATCCTAGCAATTCTTACCCTTATTTACCGCTGGAAATTCTAGGACTGATGCTTTTATCACTTTGGTTCAAACCTGATTCCTGGTATAGACCAGCTCTAAAGAGTTCAAGAATACTGATCCTTTTGTCTTGCCTGGCTACCATGCTTCTGCTGAGAAAGTGTTCCCACTTTTGATTTCACACTTGCCTCTGTGCTGTGTTAAGTTTGTGATGTTCTTTGGTGGGTTTCCTTTTTTTATTCTTTAGCCAAGGAAGGGGCACAGACAGTACTAGGGAAACTGCCTTTATTTTGCATGTCTTCTGAAACTGTATTAGTGACATCCAGTTTTAAGGAACTAATTGAAGCTGCTGCTTTTCTTTTTCTATTTTCCTTTATCTTTTTTTTTTTTTTTTTTTTTTTTTTTTTTTTTTTAGGTGAATCAATTCCCATAAGACTGTTCTTAGCAGGCTATGACCCAACTCCAACAATGAGGGATGTGAACAAAAAATTTTCAGTGAGGTACTTCTTAAATCTAGTGCTTGTGGATGAAGAAGACAGACGGTACTTCAAACAGCAGGTATGGTCTGAGGAATCTTGTTGCAGAATTATCTGGGTGGTTGTACGTGCTGCTTTGAATATTCAGCATGTTAAAAACCACCTGTGCTTCATGTGTGGCATAACCATTTCTGCTGGCGAGTGTACTGGAAGCTGTATAGAAAATGCTAGTTTGCAAAAAGTAGTCAAGGGGAATGATTGATACTAATTTAGCAAGTATAGGATGTTTAGTGCCATAGAACAACCTTGCATTGTGAATATCCAGGGAAAACACTTTGTGAGTAAAATAAGCTACAGTTGCATTTGTTTGCTTGCTTGCTTAAACTACTGGCGATAGATTTCCCCTCCCAGCATTATCCCAGGTTCAAAATTGCAGTATTATAGTAAGGGATAAGACACCTGACTGGAAACATAACAAAAGTTGAGGTCATGAAAGGAATAGCAAAAAAGGTCGCTGGAATGAAGCTATGTGGATTAGGTCAGAATCTTCCTTTTAAAGAATAGTCAAGGCAGTGTAATTAAATATGTTAAACTGAAGGTAACTGTGCTGAGCATACAGTGGCCACGATGGGCTTTGGATTTTGAGAAAAAGGAAGAAAAACTTTAATACTTTCGAAGTTCAGATTAGTAGGGTTGTTAAGGAAGAGGTGACTGCTCAATATTAATAAAGATAAGCGTTCAGACAGTAACAAAATATGTAAATTTACTTGTGTCATCTTTCTGTTACTTTCCATATGTACTGCACTGTTCTGTAACTAATGGGGATGCAGTTTTTGTGGTCTTGGTGTTTTGGTTTTTGTGTTTTGTTTGTGTGGGTTTGTTTTGTTTTGTTTTGTTTTTTTTTCCCCAAAAAGTCTTTGTCTATCAGGAACTTAAGATAGTTGATGCTGCTGACTTAATGGTGGTTTCAAAAGTGTTTGCTTCCTCAAATAGGAAATAATTTTATGGAGAAAGGCTCCTGAGAAGCTGAGGAAACAACGAACAAACTTTCACCAGCGATTTGAATCTCCAGAATCACAAACATCTGCTGAGCAACCTGAAATGTGAACTCATATAAGGTGAAAAACTTTGTGATGCTTCAGCAGGTTAAAGGTGGCAGCAGCCTGTGGGAAAAGAAGGCCAGAATTCCCATTACAACTGTCTTCCTTCATCTTGCAGTGCTGCATTTACCATACTACTAAAGCGTTCTTCAGTTAAACATTCAAGTATGTATATACATTTAAAATAAAGTGCTTTCTCAAACACTGGAACTTTCTTAAGCTATATTTTATACTGCACATTTACTTTTATTTGATAATGTTATATGCACTTGGATATGCATAATCTTAAATCTAATTATTTCCATGCATGGTAGGCTGGTATATTTGATTTTTGCTGATCACCTATACAGTGTAGACTAAAGCATTTCCCTTCTCATGTTGTTTATTGCATGTTTCTTTCCAATGTTGCTTATTTCCATTTGTTTTGTTTTGAAACTACAGTAAGACACAATTGACTAAATCACACTAAAAATTGAGGTTTACAGTGAGATTGTGTCCTAAGACACTTGTCCTAAGACTTCTAATTACTATGTTAGACAGGGTTTAACTGAAACTGCATGTATATGCACTATAACTGCGGAGTCTTTGGGCACCTTACCAAGGTTTCTGAGAAGCTTTGAATCTGTCAGTAGCGAAGAATGTTAGGAAGCATCTTTGCCCTCCTTCCCCTAATTCTCTCTCTGCCATGCTTCTCTAAGCCTTTTGTGTGAGTCACTCCTGACTTTTGGGTGCTCATTGCCTGGTAACGAGCAATGTAGAGATGTTGTCATGATTTCACCTTCAGGTGGTGAGTGGGTAAAGTATTTGAAGGTAATTATCTTTATTGATGAAATAAATGCTGGTGTAACATGGATTATTTTGCAAATACGTGAAACTATGATTCCTCCTGGCTTCATGCTTCCACTGTCTTCAGAGTCTGTCGTCTCATTGTCCTGACAGGAGAGACAAAATGTCCTCAAAGGACATCCTCCTCCTAGTCCATCTGGGCCTGTTATGAGGGCACGCAAGCTCTTTGTGGTCTTCTGGAAAGGTATTTTGAAGCCAGGCAAGCCTTAAAACTGTTAGAAGCTTGTCTGGCACAGCAGATTGTTTCTCTTAATCATCTCATATGCATTTAGTGTTTGAAGAAATAGCTTAAAAGAAGTTAGCTTTCATCTGTTCATAACTGAGCATGCAGTCTGTTATCAGACACATGACTTGGGCATGAAATGAAGCCTGCTGTGTGGAAGGCTACTTGTGCTTGTAGTTCACTTGGTCTTTAAACCAAGGCTTCTCAACTCTGGTGCAAGTGTCATTGGTAACCTTACTTTATGAGTAAGTAACTAATCAAATTACATTTCTGTAAGAACTGTTTTATTACTGTGGCACTTTGATAAAGCAGACAAAGATGCTGTACTTTATGCTGGTATACTTCTAACGTGGATATCTTTGAGAGCAAATTCAACTCCCTCATGTAAGTGCCTGTTCAGAAATTTAAAGTAAAAAGCCAAATATTTTCATGGTCACTTTCATGTTGTAACCTGGAAATGATTCCAAGAGATTTTGAAAACTTGATTGTATTTAACCAGCCTCAGATTGTGCAACCATGTGTAACAACCGGGAAACATACTGAGCTGCTCTTTGAATTATTAAAACAGCTGTATTCTCACTAACATCTGGGTCGTCTTTGTTGATTGGCTCTGCCCTTTGCAGCCGCAGCGCGTGTTACTTCAGCATCCCCGCTAATGCCCGCCCCGGGCGGCAGAGGGGCGGAGCTGCCCGGACGTGACGGGGGCTCCGGCGCCTTTTAGCGCCTCGTAGCACCGCGGCTGGATCCCGTCGTGCAGGCGCCGCTGTGAGGGCCGAGCTGCGCATGCGCGGCGGAGGGCGTTACGTCGGTCGCAGCTCGATGACGCGGCAGCACCGCGCCGCCACCGCTGCCCTTCGCTGCCGATGAGGCGGTGCGCGTGGCCGCTGCTGCGGCTCCCCGCGCGCGCGGGACTCGTGCTCCGCCATGGTGGGGCCGCCGCGGCCCGGCTGCGCCCTGCCGCCGCCGCGTCCTCCTTCTGCTCCTCCGTCGGCGGGGACGGCAGCGCCCGGGCCCCCGACACCTCTCTCTTCGTGCCCGTGCCGTTGAAGCCTGTCGGTGACGGGGCCGAGGAGGATGTGGGCGCCGAGCTCACGCGGCCCCTCGACAAGGGTGAGTGTGGCGAGGCAGCTGTGGGGCGGCGGTGCAGGCCTTGTCCTTCCGCGGCCGGAGGCGTGCTGCCCCTTTGACCCGCCTGCGGGGCTGGGTGCTCATGAGGGCCGAGAGGAACTGGCGGGCCCCGCCGGGCGTCGTCTGGCCGCTCCCCTCCCGCCCCGGGGGCCCGCCGCTCCGTTCGGGTTGTTTCCTGCGGCCTTATCTCGAGAGGTCTTGCCTTGTGGCTCCTCTGGCCGATGTAGCTGCTCGTGCCCACGAAGATGAAAGTGGGATAAAAGCTGCCAGGTGGGGAAAGACAGCCGATAGCGAGGATTTTACCAGGGCTCATTAGGTGTGCTCTGTGTGGGGGAAGAAAAATCCATTGGCCTACATCCTCCACTCCTTGTTTCAGCGCAGTCAGAATAGAGGTACTTGGCGTGGGGGCAGGTCCCACTGCTAAACTGAAATCATGTGGCACTCCAAAACCGGAACTGTATCTGAACTTACAAGTCATAGTTTTCTCAAATATTTAGCCTTACTTTTCTCATAGTTTTCGCAAGTACTGGTGTAATAGACAGAATAGCACTGTCTTTGTGCATGTGCTTAGATCAAAATTGGGTAAAGCATCCACTAGTATTTCTAGCATCGGGCATCAGCATTAGAAACTTAAGTTTAACTTTCAGTTAGAATAGTGCAGGTCTGTTTGTGTATTCTTGGGTTTGCGTGTTTTCTGGTATGAACAACTGTGTTTTAAGTGTAGGTTTCTGTGTATCAATTAGGAAAGCTCTGTCAAGAACTATTCACTTCAGTGCCCTCTGTGTTATGAGAGCTGCTGAGTATGTCAGAAGCAGAATAGGAGTTTGAACTTCAGTCTTGAAGTAAAGTAATATCTTTCTCAATGCTTTATATTCCTCTTTTGTCTATCTGCTGGGTATGTGTCGTGTCATTTCGCTTAATACATTTTTTGACATGTAAGTGGAAACAAGAAATTCTGTGGTTGACCTTTAGATGCTCTACACTTCTGTTCTTTGTTGTCTTTACATGTAATTATACCTCAAGAACCACTGAGTGAGTTGTAACTGCTTTTTCAGCTTTTTCCATTTATTTTAATTCTTTTAAAATTTTTTTTTTTTAATTTTTAGTTATAAACCATACATCCTGTTAATTTTTCATCCATATTCAGTCTTCTGCTTGGGAAAGGTCTTATTTTATCTAGCTGTGCTAGCATACTATCTTTGAAGACTTCATACATAAGAAACAAGTTCTTGATCCTTTTGATGTTTGCTGGTTCCAAATGAGGGTGTAAATGGAAACTTTATTCTTCATATGTTCTCCTAATTAAGTGTTCTGATAGCACATTATTTATATTAACTCCATGTATAGGAAGCATGGGAAAATGATCTTAATTTGTTCAGAGCTCTTGAGAAGAGAATACCTGGTCCTAACAGCTGAAAAACCCAGCTATGAGGAAAAATCTTGAACAGCTGTTATGCAAAAAATCTGTGTTGTTTTCAGACTTGTCTTTGAGTGTTGACTTATATTTAGTAATGCATTCCTTGGGTGCTAGTAAATATGAGTGGTGGCATCTTACTTGTACCTTACCTGTTGTCTTGGGTTATATTGGATTTCTTCAAAGGTACAACTAAAATGCCCTGGGAAGATAAGTATAGACTCTGTTTGGTCTCTGCTAACTTGTTGAGAGAGAACAGATTGACTAAAATTATTCATGTTCCCGCAGGTAAAAATTAACTACTTTGAACAGCCTGAAGTTCTTTCATGTGAGACCAGCCAGGTGGCCAGCATGGTGCTTGTCTGGGTTTGTTTTTTTTATAGTTTGAATGAAGATGCTCTGTCAGATTTTGCTGTCAAATACTGAACTAGATTCAATAAAGAAATATTATATTTGTAGGCTTTCTGATTATGGCTTGTGAAGAAACTTTGTTGTTTGCAGAGCATGTAGTTCCAGTGTGAATCATCTTGTTAGCTTGTACGTGCTGAAGTGAGACAGCGCTCATAGTTTTCATGCTGGTCAAACACTGTCTGTATAACAGAAGCCTTTTTAGAAGCTTGCAAAGTCTTTATAACAAACCTGCCGCTTAACGGCCTTTAGTGGAATTCAGTCATGGCTGTTTTCTGTGACTTCATAGGAAATGGATCCTTATGCGTGGTGATGTATACTTTCAGGTTTGGTGTATCAAGTATGTTACAGTTAGCAGGAGCTTTGATTTTGAGTTTTTCTTAAAGAAATTGTGGCAGAATATATCTTTCCATAGCTTTTCATTGCTTTTACATTAGTAATGTTTCTGATAGATTTCTGTAATGGTGATGTCTTCATTCTGAAAGGCCCAAATGTACAGCGTGATGGGAAACCATAGAACAGTATGAAATTGCTGTATGATGGAATTATTAAAGATCTAAGTAGCTGTTTGCTAAACTTCTTGTATGATTACAGTATTAAACAAGCCAGTTGTTGAGTGACTAGGTAAGACATGAGCACATTATACCAAAATATCTAAGGAGTAGTTATGTAAAAAAAAAAAAGAAACTGTGATATTAATCTTAGAGAATGAAAGGGAACAAGAGATCTGCTCATGCATGTAGCGTCAGAAGAAAGGGATGTAAAGAGCAATGAGAGAAGATATGGATGTTGTAAAGGTAAGTGATCTGCTATCAGTACAGAGAGAGAAAGAAGGATTGGTACCTGACCTCATGATCTTCAATACCGGGCCTGAATGTTGCCAAGTCAGTGGGCAACACAAATTAGGTTTATTTGGACTGCGAGCCTTCCGGTATGGGGATGACCCAATATCCATTTTAAAGTAAACAAAAACCTGCTATGTGAAAGATCAACACTTTCTGCCATGTGGCTTCACAGAATCCTTGATATAGTTGTTGATCTGGGGCCCTAATGCTCGGTTGTCATATTGAGTGTCAGTTCTATGGCTTCGATTGTCAGACCAGTGGACTGTGCTTACTGGTGAGGAATGTAAACTAGGAAAGATGAGGTATTGTCAGCAATTCATGCATCAGAAACAGGAGGTGCCCAGACAAGTGGATTATTTAGATACACAAGGTCACTTGGACAGGACAATATAAGTCTAATGGTTCTAGGGGAGTTTTAAAACACAGCAGTTCCAACTGCCCCAGTGGTAGCATACAGAAATGGAATATTGTCATCCCAGATGCAGGAAAATGGCTGAAGAGTCTTCCTGCAAATAGGGCTGAAATAGCTAAACGAATCTGATGCTTTAGAGGCTAACTGCAAAATTTCTGAACTTAATCACAGAGTCAGGCCATCTTTTTACACAGAACCTTAATGCTGCTGACAAGTCAAAGTAATTGAGGACTAAGAGCTAAAATACTATTCTAGAGTGAGGAAATGATAAAGAAAGGGAAATCTTAAAACAGAAGTGAATGGTACAAAAGGTAGTGGTGGGGGCAGGACAAAGATCCAAGTATGTACCCTGATTGTTAGCTGTTGCTGTAGATGTAGTACTACGTGCAGTTAGATTAAGCTAATGTGGGCATGTCTCATTGGGCCAGCTTTGTTTCGTTTTGATATACTTTATTGTTAAGAGAAGTATTTGTGATTAGGAAGCATCATGACCTTGGATGTTGTAGGCTGTGATGGTCCCAATGTCATGTTGCCTTGGATAGTAACAAATGTTCTAGCATTGACCTTTTCATCTTGTAAGGCCAGTAGGTTGTGAATTTATCTGCATAGCTGATGTGTTAACTGTTATAAGTTCTTGTGGAAGCTCTGAAGAGAATTAGCCCCATGCTTTCTTTTAGTGCAGCGTTTTCCAATCTGTATTTGATTTCTAGACCGTTAAATATTTTTTAAGGTTCATGTTGTGGTAAGCTTTCTGTGTCATAGCAGAGATTTCAAAGAGTTACAGAGTTAGCTGCAGAGAGCAGAGCTTAGCACTGTTGTGTTCAGTGACTTGTATTGACAAACCAGGGGTGTGCTGCATTATGTATCAGTCCTAGCATTTTATAACATAGGGTTTGTAGACTTGAATTTTAGGAATAACATAAGCTTATGAAAAGGTGCTCATGATATTTGCTAGATTTTTGTGAATTTCTGATCTGCTATATAGATGGAGAGGGGACACATTTTGCCGTTATGATTTAACTAACATTGCAATTTAATGAACTAAATTCAAGAGTGTACGTTAGTAAATACAGTTTTGTTGCAAATCTGAAGGTGCCTTTTAGGGGAAGGAAAGGGTTTATTTATAACTTTGTAATAAGATATTTATGCAAACAAAGCTGGTGACATATATGAGGAAACTCTGTTAAGTTTTCTTTTCCTCTCTTTTATTTAACCTGAAAAATAGGAATAATACTGCATCTGGTTTGCCTGATCTGGAGTGTGTCTTGGAAGTAGGGTGGAGGGAAGAAGGTATTTTGAGATGTTTAGTAAAACATGTCACCAAGTAGTTTAAGTAGGTTTACTTTTCACATTAAAATCTGCTGTTTCCTGATACGTGCCAATAAAAAGCAAACAAAGAACACCCCAAAACCTTAATTAGTTTGTTCTGTAACATGTTGGCTCAGGTTCCCACCTTTATGCTTTTCTATCAAGGATCAAGGAGAGCATGTCTCAAATACTGACCTCAGCTTTGTGTCAATTCTTAATTCTGCTGTGGTTTAAGGTTGTCCTTTCCTACAGGGGGCTCAATCATTGATTGTGTTTAATTTAGGGATAAATCATTTGAATCCCCTCAGCATAGCAAAGAATCCCTTTCTCCAGAGTAAGGAGACTATGAGCCATGATCTTTGTGCTAGGAGAATGTGATTTAATTTTGAGCAAACTAAAAAAAAAAGTTACTCTTTTTCTACAGGTGAAGTTCTAAAAAACTTAAATAAGTTCTACAAAAGAAAAGAAATCCAAAGACTAGGAGCAGAAAATGGATTAGATGGTAAGAAAATGTTCTAAGGTTTTGTTTTGGTTTTTTTAATTTTTATTTTTTTAATGTGTTATCTGTTTCTACTCAGGTGTGGTATTAAGTAGATCTGATCTGTTATGGGTCTTACAACACTGCTTGTTTAGGTTGTCTCTGTCACTTGGTTCAAACCTTTATATTTACTTTTAATATCTGATATTAAGTTAGAGGTTTTTAATGGACTACAGTGTTTTGTTGGGTGTTTACAGGTATGGTTTTGTGACCCCAGTCACATTCACTTTGTTCCTTTTTCTCCCTCTCCCCCCCAGCTCGCCTGTTTCACCAAGCATTTATAAGCTTTAGGAAGTATATCATGGAATCCAGTTCTGTGAGTGCTGATTTGCATATTATTCTCAATGATATATGCTGTGATGCAGGCAAGTATCTGGAGTGCTTTTAAAATTAAATACATGTTTTTTTCTTGATTTCGACCTGTATGCTTACCTACGTACCTGTGGATCCCCCTACTGAGCTGTAAAAGAGGTTAAAAATCATTGCTTCCCCATCAGAAATATTTGTGCCCCTCCTATGGAGGGATCTATCCTTAAATCTTCCAAAGTGGAAACAGAAGAGGTGGAGGTCTTTGCAAGCAGCAGCCTGTTTTGTAGTATCTTTACTTCCCTAAAAACAGTACTGTTCCAATTATTCCTCTCTTAAAAATTCAGTAGTCACTAGGGGGCACTTTGGGAGCTTTCTCCTGACCAGGTAGCTTTAAGTGCTTGGGAATACAGCTCTGACGTGCTCTGTTTCTGTGTAGTATTAATAGGAGTGAGTGTTGCTTGCTTAGTGCATCGTGTGTTATAATCAAAGACACTTAAGTGAGAGGTGATGCTAGCTGGTTACAGTGGAAACAGCCTTCTCCACACTTAGAGCTGCAGTGCTTACTGTCTTTAGGAAATGTGAAGTATCTTTTTATATGAGTTGTGCATAAAATCCTCCACATGATTTCCTTACTTCCACTCCTTATTTACTTATATATGAGCATTGTTTATGTATGCCTTAAAACTCACATACATAGAAGTGTAAAGTTTTGTGGCAAGTTTTGAAGTTTTTTAGTTGAGTTTACTGAGATAATACTTGAAAATACTACAGTTTTTAAGTTCTTTAAATTTTTCACAATCATTTTCATTCATTGACTACTAATTCTCAGTTAAAACCAAAAACACACAAAAAACCCCACTGCTTTTTCATGTGTGTGTATGTTTGATGACAGGTTTTTAGATTGAGATAGTTCTTTGAAATTCTGTGAGAGCTGGGCAGTTTAGAAGTTCTCTAGACATGTAGACTACTAGAGTGAATATACTGAATTTTATTTTTTTCTTCAAATTGTTGTATTTGTAATACATTGCTTAGTGGGTCTGTGTACTCATGTTAGTTTATCTTTCTGCCATTGAGATAATTATTGAACATTGTAGGGAGCCAGAAGTTGAAAGAATTATCTAAGTGTCTGGTGGAAGTAGCAGAATTTTTTTTTTTTGGTAAAGTTTCTGATGAAGACACACACCTTCAGACAAGCATGCAACTTTCTTAAAAGGATTTGTCTTCTAGGTCACGTAGATGATCTCTTTCCATTTTTCCTGAGGCATGCAAAGCAAATCTTTCCAATGCTGGACTGTATGGATGATCTACGCAAGATCAGTGATTTAAGATTGCCGCCCAACTGGTCAGTGTGTTTAAGTGGTTGTAATGTTTTCTTGTGTAACAGAACTTCATAGTTTGTGGACCTAAGCTTTGTGATGTGTAATTGCACTATATTTTCAGTTCCATTTCTCTGTTTTTACAATAATTAATGTCAGAAACTCTATATTTGTTCCAAGATATATTGCAATCAGTTAAAAAGAAAATAAGATTATATTGGCTATTAAAGTTGCTGAGTTGGTATAGTCTTTTCAGAAAGCTGTCTTCTGGCTGTATCTGTTTGGGAGGTTGCATGCTATAACATTAAAATGTTAATACACCCAATGAGAGAGATCACAGTAATGAGAATTATTTTGAACGGTGTGTGTGAATTCCACTCTAAATCTTTGCATTGCATTGTTTAGAAGATGAATGTGTAAGACTTAGTAACTTCATTGTACTGTCTCTAAGAACTTGATCTTTCTGCTTTCAACACGCTTTAAAAAGTCTATTAATAAGTAAATTTTTAAGCTAATTTACAATTTCCCCTGAATCAGTATCCAGAAAACCAGATTTGTTCAGCAGATGTGTTTTTTTGTGTATGTTGTAGGTATCCAGATGCCAGGGCTATTCAGAGAAAGATAATATTCCATGCCGGTCCTACAAACAGTGGAAAAACTTACCATGCTATCCAGAGATTTTTGTCAGCAAAATCTGGAATATACTGCGGTCCACTAAAACTTCTGGCTCATGAGATCTTCCAAAAGAGTAATAATGCTGTCAGTATGTTATATTACTTGCCTATGTCCTTAGTACTGGAACAGTCTCATGAATGCATGTTTGTAAAGTACTGTAGTTGCTTAAGATAGTCCATGAAGTAGTATGCTTGAATGGATGCCTTTGCTTTGCAGTAACAGCTCATGTGAACACCAGTTGTGCATTTCTGCTTTGTGCATGCAGAATGGAACATCATTTCTCCAAATGGAACATCACTTTCCCCAAAGCACATGCCGTGCAATCATCCCTGTGACCTGCCTTCCTTTTGTTGGGTTTAGCCAGGTTCTGTTATTAGCTTTTTCAGTGTGGAAACCATGGCTTCTTTTGCCCATGAACTTTATTTTAGCTTGTAGGTGAGAAATTACCCTTTCTTAACTCAACCTTCTGCTTCAGTGTTTAAATATATTTCACTCAACCATCTAACAAAAACTTCTACAGATTCAGATGTGTTGGGTGGAAGAGCACTGCCCTCTATCAGGTCCCTAGAAGAAGTTTTCATTAGTACTCTTTTTATTGCTTCCAGCATCTTTTTTGAAGGCTCCTCACCAGTGAGTTTCTGGCTACACAGAGCCACACCAGTTCTCAAGCCTTATGATAACACCTCACATGTTAATGCAGCATAGTATGTATGTACAGTAGTGTTTACCACATGATCTTATGATTTCTCTTTTTCTGATAAGTCTATGATTTAGGGTTTATAATTCCAATTATTCATTGATCAAAGCAACACGTAAGAAAGATTGGCTTGTCTTAGGAGATATCTGTAACAAGTGCCTTGTAGTGAATGTGGATACCATGCAGTGATATTCCTGGTTAGTAGAGTTACTGCACTTTTTTCCCCCATGTGTTTAGTGTGTGCAAGGACTTTTAACTAGGCAGCTCATGAATCATATATAGCCCTTGAGGCTTAAACAGGGCTTCCTGCATGCCTTTCCAGGTGGCTGTAAACATGGAAGGAACAGCCATCCACCTGAGATTCAGCAAGTGTAAAGCTGACAGAGGATAGTGGCCCCTGCTGTCTCTCACAGCCAGTCCTCATGAACTCTTGCTGTGTGAGTATAAGGCAGTAGGTGAGACATCCAACAGGGCAATCACCAAATGAGCTGGAGGAGGCCGGAGTTTGCAAGGCTCCTTCACTGCTGGACAATGCTTTATGAGCCCCTTGTACTACAGCTCTTCTGACAGTTCTTTTGTTGCAGATGTGACAGCTCTGAAATGCTCAGAGGAGATGTAATATCCTGCAGGAGTAGGGGAGGGCATCTAATTACAGACACTACCTTTTCATTATACCCTTCAGGTATAATGAATATGTCATTATGAATATGTCATTATGAATAATGTCCCTTAAATACAGGACACAAGTCTTAAAAGGCTGAGTCATTTTCTGGATAGTGTCCATTATTCTGTCTTAGAAGCTACTTTAAGAAGCTAATTTTTTTTTCCCCCTTTGGAAATGGGATTCCGTTGTGTCACAGAAACTTAACATGAGTTTTCTGAATCCCTTTAGAATGTGCCATGTGACTTGGTGACAGGAGAAGAGCGTGTGTATGCCAGTGAAGATGCCAGACAAGCTCCTCATATTGCTTGTACCATCGAAATGTGCAGCACTAATACACCTTGTATGTATACAGAATTGTTTC
This sequence comes from Strigops habroptila, assembly GCF_004027225.2. Classification (NCBI taxonomy): domain Eukaryota; kingdom Metazoa; phylum Chordata; class Aves; order Psittaciformes; family Psittacidae; genus Strigops; species Strigops habroptila. Next base: position 37,031,225 of record NC_044281.2, read on the forward strand.
AGTCATATCTATGGTATCTTTATGTGCATTATTGCTTGCACTCTGAAGTAGCTGAGCTGTTCTTTTTTGCTTATATTTGAACAATTTCTAAACTGTGTTACAGGAGTTAAAACCATGATCATCTCAGGATAGCTTTTTGGTGGTAGAGGATTAACTTGATTTGAGCAACCTTTTTTAGAAAGCCTTTGAGTTCCTTCCTGTGTTAATTTGCTGTTCTAGATGCTCTTCCTTGGTACATGATATTTTTCTTTTGTGTTTTAAGATGAAGTTGCTGTGATTGATGAAATTCAGATGATCAGAGATCCTGCCAGAGGGTGGGCTTGGACAAGAGCCCTTCTAGGTAAGCTTGTTTGTGTTGACAACGAGCTAGTTTAATGTGACTATAAATGGCACATTAAATTCAAGCTTAGCAGTTGGTATATTCATAAGTGGTTTCAATATGGGAAGCAAAATAAAAGTATTTTTTCATCTTATGTCTTCTCATAGCAGGATAGAGAGATACTCTGCCTTGAAGGATTTGTCTGTATGCAGCAAGTTACCTGTCATGTTTTACTTAATGAATGTTTTTTTAAGATTCTATTCTAGAAATTATGCAGATGCCTCTTTTAGTTTTGCTTCCTTAGGTAATACGGAGTCTTTGTGTTGTTACTCTGTGTTGTCCTTTTACGTTGATTATTTTCTAGAGGTTAGCTTTTTATTGTTCAATTAAAACAACACAATTGGGCAGAGATTTTGTTATGAAGAGATACTGTTAAATGTATGGCAACATGACAAACATTAAATATTTTATAGTGTTAATCTAAAGTGGCTTGTTTATAGAGCTGCATTGATCTGTTAAATTCTTAGAAGAATGCTTCTTTTGATAAATTTAGAATTTTTCAAGAGGAATTTTTGAAACTCATTTTGCCTCAGATTTTGAGCAAAAGTCTGGAATGTGGCTTCTCCCCCTTCCCTTCCCTCCACTGCTTGTGGTGCTAAGTTTAACAGGATGATTTGTCACATTTCCTCTACCTCCTGTTTTATTACCGTTTCTGTTCTCACTGCATTGGGGACATATTCATAATTTTAGGAGGTCATGCAGAAAACAAAGCTCTTATGTTCTGCTGTGGGTTGGGAGTTAGTAAACCGTTTGTAGTAAATAAAACATTTTCAAAGCTTTGCTCCATTTGTTCAGTGTGGTGAGGGTACCTCTTTTGGCTGAGAGGGTGCAACAAAGTATTAGCTACTCTGATTATCATACTAGTGGATTTCCAAGCATCCCTTGCTGATACGAGATCAAGAGCAGCTCTAAGTAGTGTATAGTGGGAGAAGTGTTAGGTACTGATCTGGAGTGTTGAAGGAAATGAAATGCAGTCCTCATTGACATGTTTAGCAAGCAAAATATAATTTTTGATTAACTTAAAAGTCAGCTAAAGCTACTGTGTCTATAAATACATAACATTTTGCACTTTATTTCATTGGATCTTGTTTAGGACTCTGTGCAGAAGAAATCCACGTTTGTGGAGAAGCTGCTGCTGTTGACTTGGTGACAGAGCTCATGTACACTACAGGGGAGGAAGTTGAAGTAAGCTTTTTAATTCTGTCAAGTTATGGACAGAACATCAGGTTTTCCTTGCTGGAAAACTGGCAAAAATTAGGGGCTTCACTGATCAAATTTGTTCTTGCAGGACTTCTTGTTAAAATGTTTCTCAATTCCTGTAAACTAAAAGAGATGTTGCAAAGTTGGTTTGGTTGGTTTTTGGTTTGTTTTTTTTTTTTTTTTAATAGCGGTGTTTTGCTTAGGCAAAGTGTTTTGCTGAGTTCCCTTCAGGGAATGCTACAGCTGTTCAGGGGCTTTCTTTACAGTTCTGTTCTTCCTGAAGGGCACAGTGCCCTAAAGTTTACCAAGGTTGCTGGATCTCTTGGTATTTATTCTCCATATGAAAAGGAAAGGAGTTAAAAGAGCTAACATCTCCAGAACAAAGTGATTGAAAGATATCTGAATCCCAGCTTTACTGTCATAAATACTTTCTTTGGAGGGGGAAGATTCCTTTGTGAAGAGTATTTAAAAACATAAAATTTGGTCCTAAGTCAAGCCTATATGATTTCATGGTGAATTAGCTGTAGCTTTATATATGTGTATATGGTGGAGTGTGTAATTCTGAAAGAGGACCAGTTACAGCATTCAGATGATTTGAGTGAAAACAAACTCTCATTTCTTTATAGAATTGCTACATAGCCTGTACATTTCTTTTCTTGAATCTAGCTTACATGTAAAAATATATAGTTCTTCTGTTTCTTTAAAAGACCATATAGTTCTCAGCCTGGGAGGTGCTGCAAGATAGTAAGTGCGTAAGGTGTATGTCACCTTCTCCCCAGTAATTATCCCTTCAGGACTGTGAGAGGTCCCTCAGTGTTACAATGAACTGTGATAGTAACCATGCTGGCTGATATTCCATGGGAAGTTTTTATTTAAAAACATATTATCTTGCCAACTCCTCTGTTTCTAGGTCCGAAACTATGAGAGACTCACTCCTCTCACTGTGCTGGATTATGCCTTAGAATCTTTAGATAACCTCCGTCCTGGAGACTGCATTGTCTGTTTCAGTAAGAATGACATTTATTCTATCAGTCGACAGATTGAAGCCAGAGGATTAGAATGTGCTGTCATATATGGCAGTCTACCACCAGGTAAGACTTTTGCTTTAAAGGATATGTTCTGCTTCTTGCTCTTCCTTAGAAAAACTTTTAAAATGAAGCAGTACAAGTTTTTCTAGTTTTATATCTGTATATTGTTTGAGAAAGTAATCGTTGACTGTTTTTTTTATTTTGGGATTAGACCTTTATTATGTACTTCATATTGATCTTCAGATAGATGTAATTAAGTGAGGTCTGTCCACAGCTCTAGGAATGATTTAAATCCCTCCTGCCCTCTTCCGCCAACAACAGCCAAATACCAATTTGTTTGTTTGCTTGTTTTGGGTTTTTTTTTTTGGGGGGGGGGGGGGGGGGTTTGTTTGGGTTTTTTTGTATGTTTGTTTTTTGAGGTTTTTTGTTTGTTTGTTTGTTTTTTGTTTGGTTTTTTGTTTTCTTGTTTTCTTGTTTCGTTTTTTGTTTTCCCTAAAGGCATTGGTCTTAGTAATACATCATCATTGTTTTGTAAGAAAAGTTTGGTATGTGAAGTGTTTTGTCATTTTTTTAGGGACAAAACTTGAACAGGCAAAGAAGTTCAATGATCCTGATGATCCATGCAAAATTTTAGTTGCTACAGATGCAATTGGAATGGGACTCAATTTGTAAGTACTTGGAACAGGTTATGGTATGGTTTTGTGGTGGATTTTTTGTGTGGTGTTGTTGGTTTTGGATTATTTTGGGGTGTGGTACCTACGTTAATTTGTTCACTTATTTCTCCCTAGTTTGGCTAATTTGGCTGAATAGCTGCTATGTCTAGATAACACAGTACATACATTTTGATTCTGAAGTAGCGATCAATTTGATGTGTTAGAACTAAGCTTTAATTTTAAAACTCATTCTAAAAATTAAATGGCTCACTTGGCCTAATTCCGTGTGATAGTAGGCACTGTTAAGATCCTTTCAATTCACTGGAGTAAGATGTGCACAGTTGCCAGTGTCAGTCTCTTGCATTTCTGAAATACAGAGCGAGTTCAATCCAATTTCAGATGTATTTTGGTACTGGAGGTGATGCAATCACATTGCTATAAACTACTAAGGCTAACTAAAAAACTAAACTACTAAGGCTAAACTACTAATAATGAATGGATTGGGACCTTATTAGAACATGGTTGATGTGTATAGGGATGATGATTCTCCTGCAACTAACCAAACTAACCAGTAGTCTTATGCTGCCCTTTTGAATATGCTGTGTCCATAAGTAGTATCTGTAATTTATAGAGGAGAAAAAAGCTAAAACCCAACCAAACAAAAAGCCTTTCATGCTTCTGTCGTAGGTTGAAATAATTTGCAAAAAAGGATTCCTCTTTATTCAAATATTTCAGGTGTATAAGAAGAATAATTTTTAACTCTATAGTAAAGCCAGCTATCAATGAGAAGGGAGAAAAGGAAATAGACTCCATTACAACCTCGCAGGCTCTACAAATCGCAGGCAGAGCTGGGCGTTATGGCTCATCCTTCAAACAAGGAGAAGTCACTACAATGCATCGTGATGACCTTATACAGCTGAAGGAAATTTTGAGTGAGCCTGTGCGCCCTGTGAAGGTGAGAGGCTCAGTACCTGGTTTCTACAGACATGCTCTGGAGCTGTTCTACTATGTTCTGATCCCAAATTATTTTACCTTGTGTGTGTTTACATGTTAGTCTTAAAAATGGTTTGTGTCATGCCCAAGTGACTTTGAATATATGTCCCATTTGGAGGCTTGCAATATTTCATTTATATTGATGCTGCTCTTAAGAACTAAAAGCTCAAACACAAGCTCAAGTTCTACATAAGTATGCTAAATAAACTGGACTCTGTAGGGTGCTTTGGTTTCTTGCAGTTGGTCTTTCGAGATTTTGTTTCTGATGCACTGACTTAAAAACAATATTGAGAATTAATGGAAATATTTTTCTTTGTTTTCCCTTTAGGCAGCTGGCCTACATCCTACTCCTGAGCAGATAGAAATGTTTGCTTATCATCTCCCTGATGCCACTCTATCCAATCTAATTGTAAGAATGATCAAAATATTAGCTTCTGCTTTAAAAATTAAGCATTGCTTATGGTCACTGCTTTTGCTCAGACATGCTCTTTGGGAACCTAACAGCCCCGTGTGTGTCTTTTATCAGTTGGATTCTTCTCTCTACCACCACAGTGACTGCAAATATGTTCAGAATGGTTAACTTTTCTTTCTTAAAATAAACTTGAAAGCTGTTGAAGTGTGTACATATGTTCACGTGTGTTGAAGAGTATGCAACAACCTTTTCATTTCACCTTTCCTATATTTTAAGTGTAGAATTTTTGGTCAGAGGCTGAAAATATTAGAGATTGAAATTTTGTTAAATTCCTGGGAAACTGGGCCGGTCTGAGAGCTACTTTATTGTAAACCAGTGTCTGCTTAACTTCGAGAAAACAGTTTTTTTTAAATCTACTTGATTTCATCATTAGCTGGATAATAGAATTTTTGGAAGTGCCTAAACCTTTTAAAGTAGAAATTAAGCTTACAATGCTGTATTTAGAAATTAGTATCATGGGTTTTAATACACTGAGAAATTCTTAGCAGCTGTCATGGATTTAAGTTTGTATTACTGTTAATATAGCAAAGTGTACCGTTTCTAACCTTGAGTTAAAAGATTATACTTGGAGACTTCCCGGAAGACTTAGGCTGGTAGGGTAACAGCACATCTTTAAAATTCTATGATTGAGAATTTCTGGGCTAGCATAGAAGTATTAAGATAAAACTCATGTTGTTATTGATCTCTTAAATATTTGGTCACATATTGAATTAAGAAGATCAGTGTTTCTTTAAAGATCTTTAAAAAAGTCTTTCAAAGATTTAGACTAGAGAAATAATTTTGGGGCTGCATAAAAATTCCCCCTGCAACATGCAGTTGGCATCTCCTTTTTCTCCAAACCTTGGATACGTTTCAGGTATTCTTTGAACTCTTCTGTTGCAATACTCTATTTATCTTGTGATTTCTTTCTTCCTAAAATATTCCTGACATTGTGCTAAAAATACCTCAATTATTGAATTTTATGCTGTAAAATTAGCTTTTTGGGTCATGCTAAGTGACAAACGTTTAACGAGTTCTAGACATAGAGCTGGTTCCTGTGATGGTGTTCTTTGTAACTAAAATGTGCACTTCCAGAACAGTGTATTTGTTACTTAGGAGATGAATTGAAAATGCTTAAATGAAGCATAGTGCATTATGTTTTCTCTGATCCTGTGTGAGAGAATTTAACGAAAATCCTCTTAAGAGTAGAAGGAACTCCCCTGTCCCTTTTTTATTACTGTGATCAAATTTGATATTTTTAACTGTTCTTTCAGTATAACTAGAATTTGAAACACTGAATCACTTTGTGGTTTAGTAATACAAAGTTTAAAAACTCTCTCCTGTGATAACATTCTCTTCATTTGGTTATATTTTCACAGGATATTTTTGTGAGTCTCTCACAAGTTGATGGGCATTACTTCGTCTGCAATATTGATGACTTTAAATTTCTAGCAGATATGATTCAGCACATTCCACTAAATTTGCGATCACGATATGTCTTCTGCACTGCACCCTTGAACAGAAAAGAGCCTTTTGTGTGTACCACGTTGTTGAAGGTCAGTTATTTATTTTCTCAAAAAAATGTGGTATCTACATTGGAGCAAGCAAGTCTTGGTGCATTGAGATTGTATCTAGCTGCTATATTGATTGTGGATTTTGTCATTAGATCATGTGAGAGCATTCTTGAAGTGCTCACAGGTAGTAATGTAAAATAGCTGGAGATATTTTCTTTTTAATTGCATTCTTCACCATTTTTATTGGCCAAAGCTTCTGAAACTTCTGAGACAGATTCTCATTTTGTGATGTAAGTTAAAATTTGGGTAGCTTTTCTGCTGTTTGCCTCAGAGAATACTACTGCTTGCCTTGCAGGCAATCTATGAACTGGGAGAGATCAGAATTGTGTGATGTAGCTACTTGTGCACCCTTAAGCATTAAGTGGTGCATTAAGTGTGATTGCTGATGTTAGAATACAGTTACATAGAATTAAACAACCCAGAAAATACAGTGCTGTAAGTTGCTCTCAGAATTACTTCATTTAACTTTTCAGGCCTAGATGAACTGTTTTCCACTGTGCCCCTGGTGTGATTATTTTGAGGAATATGTAGTCAGCTGATGTCAGTTTTTCAGGATTAATAATTTTGTTTGGGTCTTTAACTTTGTTAGTATCAACTTTGTCCCCTTTTAGAGACTGCATTAAACATTAAAATAGGGTAAAAATGAAACTGATGTGGTGCCCTTGTGTCACAGATATTAGACCTGTGCTTTTCAAAAATGGCTAATAATTTTCTTTAAAAATTGAGTGATTAAAGAGTTGGGTGGAGGGGGGAAAGTGCCTCATTAAGATAATTTTGAGCATTCAGGTCCCAAGTAATGAAGGCGCAGAGGGGCATAATGTGATTTCTGATGGAGGTAGGCTGTTGTGAATGTCTGTGTGAATTTAAACCCCATTCCTTGGCAAAAAAAACCCTTCTGGCATCAGCCAATTAGGAAGCAGTTATTCCAAGTCATCAACACTCCTGAAAATTATAAATATAGCTCTTATTTGGCTTGTTTATGTCTTGGTAAAAGAGCTGAGATGTCTGGGTTTCAGAAGGATTGATTCTGAGTGCAGATTAATTGGTTTGACTTATGAATAGTGTGTTTCCTAAGTCAGGAAACACATTTAACATTTTCTCAATCCTGGAGATTCTGAAACGAGATAATCAAAGTAATAGGAGCAGGAGAATTAAAAAAAGGAAAAGGTCTATCTGCTTTGCTAGATGAAATCATGTATCTTAAGTGTTATGCTTTTCCGAATAGCTCTGGACATTTGTTGCTTAACTCTGGGCATGGCCCATGGACAGATTGTGTCCTGGGAAGGAGAGGTGACTCCTGTGTTGAGTAATTCAGTAAAAGAATGTGTGGCATTTGGACTGTGTAAAACAAAGCAGGTATTTTCTGGAGTATTCTATGTACACAGACGCAAGAGAATTTAACTCATATGGGATTTCTTCCTTCATAACTAACTGGGGACTTCACTGAATCTACTTCTTTTTCAGTTTGCAAGACAGTTCAGTAGAAATGAGCCTCTGACATTTGACTGGCTCTGTCAGCACACCAAATGGCCATTAGCTGCTCCAAAGAACATCAAAGAGCTTGTACACCTTGAAGCCGTTCATGACGTTTTTGACCTCTATTTGTGGTTAAGGTATTGTTTTTGTGCTTGAAAATTGTTTTTATTTTTTTCTAATGCTTACAACTACAGTCCTAAAAAAGCAATGTCTCCAAGCCTGTGTGTATGTGGTGCACTGTGACCTCCTTTGACCCTTTAGAGGATCTTGACAAATGCAAATGTAGCGATGTTGTGGGAGCAAGTCATGTGTTCTGCAGAGAGCAGTTTGTGACTGACAGAGAAGGTTAGAAACAAAGTGATCCTGGACTAGAGCAGCTGAAATGCCACTTAAAATACAGTGGCCTTCCCATGCAACATGTAATAATTTTTTTTTTTTACCATACATATTATGTATCTCATTTTTGTCCCAGTCTGCAGTCCTTCAGTGAAAAGGCTGAATTCTGTGTTGTTTTGCCTCTCTTCAGTTACCGTTTCATGGATATGTTCCCTGATGCTGTCCTCGTGAGGGATATACAGAAAAAACTGGATGACATTATACAAGTTGGTGTCAGCAACATCACAAAGCTGATCCGAGCTTCACAATCTGCAGCTGCTCCTGGCACAGCAGAAGTTGTGTCAGAAGACTTTCCTCTTTCAAGGACTAAGAGGGATACCAGGGCGGTTTCAGACCGTCATTGTGCAAGGTCCACAGAGGCACTCTCTGTTGCAGTGGACGTGCCAGGAGAAAGAAGAGCAAAGAACTTGAAAGCCGCCTATCGGTCTTCAACAAGGCAGGAGGATCTGAAAAGCTATGGACGTGGATCTCTTGCCAACAGATTGCTGCGTGAAGGACTTCTAACACAAGAAATGCTCAGACAGCTGGAGAGTGAGTGGCAGGATCAGCACAGGAATGGTAGATATGGCCTTGATTCAAAAAGAGATGATCAGAGTAGTTCAAAGGAAATGGGGAAAAAGAAAAAGTAGAACCATGTCCTAATTCTGTTTAGTTTTATTAATAAAATAAAATACTATTTTAATAACTTCTTTGGCATTTCATGTTTACACTGCTACAGCTCCTTGATGTTTTCCCTTCTCCTGTGACCAGATACATGAAGCAGTCAGAGAAATGGACTCTTAAAAGCTCAGAGGCCATACGTTTGCATTTACCAGTCAGCTGTAGACTTTTTCAATCATGGTATTCAGCAAAAGTCTATGATCTGCTGCTGTGTGAAAATTTGAACTTGATGTCTTCTTGCAAGATATCCTCACGTCGTTAATAAACGTCACATATTTCACTAGTAATGAATTAGCTACTCATTCCATCCCTTCCCAAAGGGCAGAGTTTAACAGATAACGAACAAGTAATGAACAACGTGGCAGGAAATTGGTTCATAATGGTGATAGGAGTCATGTGCCTGTAACCTTTGTGTGTGTTAAAATGTGGAAGCATTTGTGTTAATGCATTGAAGGATGGTAAAATTCTGGCCACAGGAATTTTTGAGTAAATTCCAATTCTGTCATCTGAGGGGTAATTACTGAAACAAAGCAGAATATGTCCTTGCTCTTTGAATTGTATTCTTTCTTCTAGGAAAAGCTCATCATGCTGATTCAGACAAAGTTTTGAGGGAGAAAGAAAAGCAAAAAAAATTGGATTATGATTTTTTGGGAGAAAGGAGGAGATGTTAGAAGCATAGGTGTAATTTTAGTTACTTTTGAGAAATTCAGATGTCTGTTTCTCCTTGACTTTTCTAGTTCCATTTAATACAAATTATTTTCTTCTGTAGCATTTCATAAATGTTTTTTTGCTTCACATGCCAGTTTGTGATGCCTGAATTTTGAGAGGACACTTATAATATTTTACTTAAGCTCACATAACAGCTTATAGTTTAAGTAACAGCTTCTGAGTTGATATTTGTGCCAGTAGTATTTCCACATACCTAGTTTATCATGGCTATCATAAACTGGAAAAGCTAGGTGCTTACTGCTGGTGAAAGGTTTAATTTGTTGGAACTAAATTTTCTTGAAAAGGACTTTTTTTTGGTTTTGTTTTTTTTTTCCCGATGCAGTGTTGCTGAATAATATTTAAGTGCACGACCAGGCTATGGCTCTTTCATATATGTGCAGGTGCTCTATCATTTGTTTTCAGAGTGTGAGCAATGTTAAGGTATGCTTTTGGGCCTTCGGTAGGGATACTGGAGAGTGGAAAGAATCAGAAGCAGGTTTCAGCATTAGGATGTGTTGCTCAGGCTGCCTGAGGAGAATAGTGCTGCAGCAACTGTATTTCTGGGGTTGGCTACATACAAGTCTGCAGACCCTGCTTGTCTTAATACTGGGATACTTGTAAAAGCCAGGTTGAATTTCACTGTATCAAACACCTGACATTCTAAAATGATCAGCCAAATATTTCCGCAGGTTGAAAGTTTGCTCTGAATGCCCTTTGCTTCCTCCTGGTATCAATCCCTTAAGCTGCTGTTTGGAAACAAGTCTGCAGCAGTTTGAATAATGTTTTAACAGCTGATTTCAGTGTATTTCATTAACTCTATCCCCATTAAAAGCAGACAGTGCTTAAATGTTTCTAGTCTATATGATCTCTTGCTGATTTTAGTACCACACTGGTGTGGAGGGAAAGCCCCAGCTTTCTTTCCTCCCCAAAGAAAAACCAAGCAGCTATATGTGTGTGGCAGTGGCAATGTGAGTATCATGAATTTCCTGCTTTGTGGATGGGTAATTTTGCTTTGCTTTCTCAGAGTCCTGACAGTCTCTGCTTAAGAACAACATGACTTGCACAGAATGCGAGCTTGCAATTAACCCTTACAAATGTATTCCATTTGATACTGTTCAAGTAGCTTGTGTGATGTGGATTACGTGATTGAGTGGTATCAATTGCACTTGACAAGCTCAATGGGAAGTTGTAGTTGCTCAAGCCTGCAGATGGGTTTTAAAGGCATGCATTTCCATTTACCTCTTGGACTGCAGACTCCTTCCTGAATCTGCAAACCACTGTTCAAAACCACAGCTGTGTAAGGACAACTCCTCTCTTTTCTCTCCCCCAGTGCATGTGGGGTTGGGTTGCAGGAGGCCTACATTGCTACTGTACTTTGCTTCTAGTCTGTTTTGATGAATTTATCCTTTAATTGTATGCTAAGTTGCATACTAGTGTATATTTTTGGGCAAGGAAAGAGTGGCTGGGACTTCGGTGTATAAGCCAGCCTTGTGTATGAGCAGCAAGCCTTGCAATAAGGAAGCTAAATGACTATAAGCATTCTTTTTAGTATTTCGCTGAGATTAGCACTTGGCTTAACTCGGTGCTTGTTTCCATAGTGACTCCATAGTAACTGTTTTAAGAGCTCTGAAGTTTATTCAGGCGTTTACAGGCTGACTTTTTATGAAAGTTTTCTTTTCTTCTGAGCTAATGGTGTGGCTGTCATTGACTCCCATTAGAATGACTGCGAAATTGGTCCCATATGGTAGAATCTGGACTGGTGTGGGGCAAAGGTATGCCAGCTGCACGTTTTTAACATGCCCTGTGCAAGCAAGCCCCTGGGGGAGGATTGAGCGGCCTCTTGCTCTTCTTCATGGGGCTGTGCCAAAACCTTTTCTTTTTAAACAACGTCAACAACAGTGTTCACTTGATCTGGGAATCACATTTGCAAAACTGTTCATTTCAGGTGTTCAGATTCCAGATTAATTTCAAGCATTCAAGTCACAGATGTTTAGAAGTTTATTGATTTCACAATTACATTTTTTGGTGTGTTTATTTGTTATGCGTCATATGTAAAATGCTGATTGTAACAGCACTACTTGGTAAAAGCCTAACTTCTCTAAAGCCAATGTGCTCTTTTCTGTCTGAACTGTCTCCATCTCTTCTAAATAGCGTCTGTCCTTGGAGTGAATTTTCCAGTCAGTCCTCTCAGGTTTTCTGCCTTCTTTTGCAGGCTGATGTTGCCCTAGGAGAGACATATGCAAGGCAAATGTGGGGACCCCTTTCTGTTCTGAGTTTTGATGGATTTGTGGGAATATAATGAGGAAAAAAGCTGCTGCTATTGGGATGGTAAACGTGTTCATTGACTCATGTTCCAAGACCACAAATTCGTTGGTCCTGGAAATATAAGCTATAATGTAGAGGGATTTCTCTTAATTATTCACCTGTAGCCTTGTTTGTCCACTGTCTCCTTGTAAACCTGGGTGCCAAACCCAGCAACCAGGGTTGTCACTACCTCTCATACCTCATCAAAGATAAATGCAATAAAATGCTTATTAATATGGTACCTTTTTTCTGGAGGAATCTGGTGTATGTTTAGCTGATACACTCAGGTATTTATCTGAATAACCCATGTAGCTGTGAGCTCCCTTCATTGCAGGGCCTTTGACTGCGAGGCTGTGAGAGGCACATGAGCACCAGCCTCTTCAGAATTCTCCATTGTGCCATGAGGCACGGTTTGGAGGGAGAACTGCAGCACAAGAAAGTAGGGAGAGGGTTATTATAACTTTGAAGTCTTATTGGCCTTGCAAAGGGGGAAGGGAGGGTTTGTGACTCACTTTTACTGGGTGCAGCTTGAACAAAGGGAAAAAACAACATTGCCTCAAGCCTCCAAACTGCATCCAGTTGGAGCTGATCTGTTCAGTTGGTCCTGGATTGTTTCCCCTGTACTGGTCAGAATACACAAAATGGCTGTAACATATTTGGGTATTGGGCCCTTAAAGCACTGAACCACTGTCTATGTGGAAATGAGATAATGTCTTGTCTTTTCTTGCACAACAGCCTGCCTGAAGCTAGGATGCACCAGGGATGAGCCGACAAGTTACGCAGCGGTTCTGACATGTCGGGTATTTAACAGAGCTCGCTGCCAGTTTAGGAACATTTAGATCTTTGAGACCCTTTTCCAGTGGCATCCATTAGAGAAAGAAAGAAAAGAGAGAATGAAAAATAAATCTACTGTATTACACACACAATGAGCTCTGGATCAAAGTGGGATGGAGCTTGAAAGGTGATGTTTTCAATTTTGCTGGCCAGAGGGGTTGTGACTCGGATGGCATGGGTAAACAATGAGGAAAGAGACAGTCCCTCTGGGAGTCAGTGTCTAACGAGCCAGCAGTTATTAAAAGATGAATACAGGAGAAGTGAACCGTGCTTTCTGGCTGGTAGCATGGCTTTTTTTCTTCTTTCTTTCTCCCTTTCTCTTCAAGATCAAAGGCCTAATTTTAGGGCAAGCCATATTTATGGACTGTTTAGCCACTCTGTCTGCTTTACTCGTGTTATAGAACAGTGGAAAATAAAGAGAGCTGGGGGTATCTCCAAATGTTCAGAGCTCATTCCTAATGCAAGACAGAAGACCTCAAGCTTTCCTAGCAGAGGTTCCATATAATTTGACTGCAAAGGGAGTTCCCTTCCCCTCCCTCAGCTCTTTCAGTCTTTCATGATCAGAGGCTGAAAAAAATGTAACCTGCGACTACTGTTCTTCAGCAGAGCTATCTCCTGATCCATGCCTTCTTGACACACTGTAGCTGCCAGAACTGGATAGAGTCCTCTTCTTGAGGCCGGTGCTCACTGTAGAGTTGAGTATTGCTTTGTGTGTGTGGATTATATTCCTACTCATACAGCCTAGCATGATGAGCAATTGCACTTCTTTTACAATAGCATGAGATTGCTTGGTCCAGTTCAGGCTGTGAATTGATATAACCTGAGATCCTTTTCTGCTAACTGGCTGCTTCTGCCCTGCTCTGGACCTGTGTAGATGATTTTCTAATTCTGCTCAGCAGCTCTTTGTATTTACTCCCAGTATTTGCCCTCCCCTTTTCCATTTCCCTCTTCCGCTGCCCTGAGGCTGTTTTTCTAATTTATACAAACATTTTTTGATTGCAGTCTTATTCTGCAAAATTTTGGGTGGCAGTTGTCTGCCAGTGCAGTAAGTGTGCTCAGTTCCAGCTGTAGTATTGAACAGTAATTAGGAGGGAAACACACTGTGTGTGTGCCCTGGTTTTTGTTGTTGTTGTTTTGTCATAATTTTTTCCTTTTTTGTTTCTCTCCTTTGTGTCAACTTTTCATCCAGTTTCCTTTGGATAATGTTTCCGTAGTCGGTATCACTTGATACAATGACAAAATCCTGGAAACACTTTCAGATTCAGAATTAGCTGCTGAGAGTAATAGACGCTGTGTCAGATACAGCTCTGATGGTGTTTAGAAAACTGCTCTTGCTGTAGGCATTCTGTGCTGCCCATTAAAGGCATTTATCAAGTGAGGCACACTCATACCAACACTGTTGGCTGCCAGGTAGATCTGTTGTCTCCCCAGGTTTTGCAATACTGAGGATCTGCATTGCTCTGAAACTTTGTCTTCGGGAGGGGTGAAGGGAGAATAAGCTGTACCAAACCTCTCTGCTGGAAATTGCACAAGAGGTATTTCAGCTGGGGGCAGGGGTCTGTGTGTCTCTGCTGCTTTATGCTGCTGAAGCTTAATTGGAAAAAAGCCGGAGATAAGGGTGCACTGTGTAGAACTAGAGTGAAGTTAATTCATGCAGAAGAGCTTGTCTCACAAGCGGGAGCACTGAGCAGAGGGAAGAAACCTAAAATCCTCTCTAACTTTCCAGATTCCTTGCAGCACTTTGTTGCAGGCTGTGCTGATGGGAGCTTGTCAGCCCCCCGGGAATGAAGCTGGGCGAAGCAGGGCAGGCTGCGTAGCAACTATGCTGTGAAGTGGTAACAATTCACAAGTAGGGCAGTAACAAAATCGATTTTTCTCCTCTTCAGCTTGGCAGCTCTCCAGGTGCCTGCTCTGGCACAATGAAGTGTGTAGCTGGGGAGGGAGGGACTTTGGGTTGATGTGGGGGGGGTGATACAAAGAGACAGGAGGTTAATCATTGAACAGATCACACTGGATGGACTTATTTCTGGACTCAATTTCCCAGGAACTCCACTATCCCACCCTGGGGGAAATGCCTCAGCTGAAGTTTTTCTAGCTCCAGCTTCTTGAATAAAGACCTGTCTCTTTGGAGTTAATCACAGCAGCTCGATCACTACTGGCTCATCCATCTGCTTCAAGAAAATGTTTGCTGTCCACTTGCTAGCTTTCCATTTCACAAAGCTAAAAGAGGATCAAATAAAAAAGGTAAGATGCAGTGTTATGTAATTCCTGTTTTGAAAACTGTTACTCAGATACTGTGGGGTCTGCAGTATGTCGTGCAGGCTGAATAATGATGTTATCTGCTAATGCCATAGAGCCATATGGGGTAAAAAGTATTTGGGCCCTAAACCATCTGACAGGTCTGAAAATAGGTCTGGTTAGTGTTTTCCCCTGCAGTTACAAGTTCTCTTCCAGCAATTCAGCAAATGATCTCCAGAAAGGAAAAGTGGTGCTTAAACTTTATCTGGCATGTTGTGCTGTAACCCAGAGGGCAGAAAGGAACCTCTTGCTGAATTGGTTTGCAAGTGTAGTGTGAAGGATGGGATCTCTAAAGCTGAGTAGGAATCAGTGTTACCCACATTGTACCACGGAAGACTCCTGGGGTCTTTGGGCCAGGTCTTTTGGGACTCAAGAGGCAGTTCCAACTAGTGTTGGTGTGGGAGAAGTGCATGTGTCTCCTCTGGTTCAAATCTGGCTGATCACTCTAATGTTTATAGATGTGATCTTAAATTACAGTCGGAAAAGCTCAAGATGGCCCATATCTGAAGCCATCAGTACTGGGAGTGAGCGAGCTGCCTAATGGTCGCTCTTCCCTAATCTACTTTAATGACCATGCTGTAAAGTGTTTTCTGGCTCTCCATCATAAGACCACATGGGACCTGTAAGCTTCTCGGGTCAGAGGTTGCCTGGTTTCTAGACATGTCCCCTGCGGTCCTCTGTTCTCCTGGCATCTCCATTGGAGTGCTTTCTGTTGGCCGTTGCTGCCAGGCTCCATCCTCTTGGTTTCCAGCCAGCTAGAGGCAGGGCTGTCTGCAGACCCATGGTGGGAGATCCAAGGTCCTGGTGGGTAGATCTGCCTGCACTGCTGAGCTCATCAGCAAAGCAAGCAGCACTTGATTGTCTTCTCTGTGCCCTTGCTTAAACATGGAGTTGTTTGTTCTTAGGGAGGGCTTCTTCCACTAATTCTGTCTTGAAGAGGAGCATTCCAAGAGAGGTTCTGGTATCTCAACTGTCAGATGTCTCTGACTCTACCTCTTAGTCATAGCCCTTTTATTCCCATTTATTTCCCATTTTATTTCCATTATTTTATCATCAGAAGGGGGCACAGTACCCTTTTCTTTTGTGATGATCTGATCTAAGATCTCTCATCTAGACAGCACTATTTCTTCTTATTTTTTACTAAGGGAGAGACCTTGTGGAGCAGTGCTTGGCTGGAGTGGGCTCTTCAGAGAAACATCCAGAGTGCAGTTGAGGGAGGAATTCCCTGAAGTGAGGACAGTGGAGAGGAAGGGGCAGAGGGATTCTGGCAAAGCCATTTAAAAAATTAAATCCTTCTGCTAGGTGCAAACTAGCCCAGCCTTGAGGCAAGAAACCACATGCTCTGTAGAGTTCTCTTTTAAGAAACCCAGGGTAGGCTGTATGGAACTGAGTTGATTTCTCCCTGTTAGAAAGAAGGAACACCTTCCCACCTCTCCCTGCCCAGGCTTATTTGCTCTCTGGTGGCAAGAACAAGAGCTTCCCTGCGATGAAAACACTGCTGTTTCCATAATTGAGGCAAGACACTTAGAAACAAGGACTGTCCTTGTGCAGTATGAAGGAGACAGCGGGACAGTTCGTGTTGCACAGCGGGTGTTGCACAGCCTGGCCATTCCTGTGTTTACAAGCAAATGGTATGTGAGCAGCCCTTGCTCTGGTTGTAAATCAGGCCAGAGAATCAGCAGGCTTTCCTGGGCTCTGCCTTATCTAGTTCTTCTGAGAGGACTGTCTCCTCCTGTGATTGTAGGCAAACAGCGTGGGGAATGCAGTTTCTGTGGGGAGCAGAGAGCTAGTGCATGTTCTCTGCAAACAGACATGGTTATTTTTATTACTGTTTAGTTGTTTGTTTGGGTTTTTTTCCACAGAGACTTCTATTTGGGTCTGTGTGAGAGTGTGTGAGTGCTGTTATGTCTCCAGTCATTGTAATTTCTTTCTTCCTTTCTTTTTTATTTTTCTTTTTTTTTTTATTTTCTTCTGGTATGCCCCAAAAAACAGAGCTGGTGTTTGGGCTGAGATGGTGGATCATACATAGTGATGGGGCCTCAAAAAAGCCTTGGCGGAAATCAAGTGCTTCTGCAAACAAGGGCTACAAAGAAAGGTCTAAATAATGGTCTTTTCAAGGCACAGCTGGTATCCAAAGGCAGCTGCTGCTCCTCGCCAATTATATCTTGTAGTTTAAGACTTTCTCCTCTGTGTGTGTATGTTTTGCTGTTAGATAAGTTCTGGAGTTACTTTCAGGGTCCCGGCTCTTTCAGGTGGGTGATTGCTGGCCAGTTTAGAATGGGACTGGGAATAGGTAATTAGTTTGTGCCTCATTAATACAGGTGGCTAGTCCAAGTTGCAGAAGAGGCCAATTTATCTACAACCTGCATGTTCTCCTCTTCTGTTTAAACAATGCTACCTTTTAAAACCTGCCTTGTTGCTAGTGGAACTTGGTTTGTGCATGTTCTCCTAACCCTCAACCTCCTTATGTGAATGGGACTGATACAATGCTCTGCACAGGTAAAGAAATGTAATAATGTACCCCATGCTGCAAGAGCTGAGCGTCTGTACTAGTGAAGCACTGGAAGTTGTCCCACCTCTCTCCTCTGCCTGTGGGCCTGAGTCTCACGTCATGGAGAGCAGGATGTTAACACAGATTTCCCTCCAGAGGACATCCAGCTGTTTGGAGCACAGAATTATTATGCCTGCATCATGTTTGTTCATACAGCACTGAAGTCTGGCTCAGCAGAGCATTTAGATGTTGACAGATTCTTATTTTGCTGCGTTAATCCTTTCTTGTACCAGATATGTAGTTTCTAGGCCACTTTACAGACATGCATCCAGCCCTGCAGGTAAATGTTAGTCCAAGCAATGTGAGGTTTTGAAGAAGAAAACCTCAAGTTTTGCCCTGATGAAGCTGTACAGAAACTGATTAGCTTCTCTACCAGTTTATCTGAATGAGTGTTGTTTCATGGATGCTTTGATTTCCTTTAAATTCAATTGTCTTTTATTTTGACGTATGCTGTGAGTTACAGACCCTTAAGAAAGGATATTGACTGCACCCAAAAATGTGTTAGAAGTAACCCTAGAATCACAAGAGAATGGAGGACAGAGCTGGAGTGAGAAGAGGCTTTGAGCTCCAGCCTGGCGTGCTAACAAAGTTAATTGTCTGTGGAGTGAAGCAGTAGCTGAATAGATGTTTTCAGGTTGTGGCTGACACACTTGGATACTGATGGCATTTTCTGGACTTGACTCAGAGAGGTCAAATTCTCACCAGGTTGAGATACTTTGCAGTTCTAGTTTGTTATAGGAGGAGAGGATGGTGTAAAAATAGCTTGTCAGGGTCTCAAGTAAGTTTCATAGGATATGTATGTTGGTAAGTTACTGAGCCATTGAAAAGATAGCTAACTTTTTAATAGTAATTCACCAAGTCTCAATTAAACATTTTCGAGACAAAGTTTTTATAAGAGTAAATATTCCAATGATGTTCTGGAGCTTGCTTGCGCTAACAGTCATGGGAATTTAGGTGCTGAGGTCAAAACGAAATGAACTTTTAGAAGCAGAGAGGTGGGGTTTGCATAGGTTATGTGCTCACCTTCAGTTTGTTACATATGTGAAAGGAATTGTTTTGTCTCCTTAGGATCTGTGTAGCCTCATGTCCACCAAGTGGGTGGGAATGAGCCTAGTATTTCTTGTCCAACATAATAAGGAGTGCTGCTAGAACTGGAGTTCAGGATTTTCAGATCCTTCGTGCCAAACTGCACCCCTCATGGTTAGAAAACTAGTGCAAGTAGCTATGAAGTTCCTGCATTTTCTCTGCTTGCAGAGATAAAGGAAGACTCCTCAGTACACATAGTTCACTGTAGTGTGAAAGCAGTACTCATCCCATCATACTGCTAAGCACTGAGGAACCTGCATGCAAGTATCACCTTTCATCTTTCCAGGTTGACAGGTACCTGTATCACATGCGTCTCTCCGATGATGTCTTGCTGGACGTGATGGCTCGTTTCCAGGCTGAGATGGTGAGGGGCCTGGGGAGAGACACGAACCCCACAGCAACAGTAAAAATGCTGCCGTCATTCGTGCGCTCACTTCCCGATGGCTCAGGTGAGTTCACCTTGCTCCATCACAGCAATGCTGATTTAGGAGGATGGTGGGTTGCTGCCAGTACTCAAGGACAGCACATCAAAGACACAGGGCAGCCAGTGCCTTTTGGTTACTGCCTATCTCATGTTGAGAAAGGCGTGTATTGAGGAGACATCAGCATGGGAGAGTGCTGGCAGAGGACTTTTTCCCTCCCCCAGGTGGTTTTTGTCCTAGTGCTGCTTGCTTGAGGAAAGGACCTAGTAAGTGCTCAGAAAACAGCCTCTTTCTTCCGTAAAATGCGCTGTACCCAGTGCAGGCCTTGCTGCAGGAGGTGTGGCTGGACACGGCAAGGGCAGCCTCTACAGCTCAGACCCTGCAGTGCAGTGTGCTGCAGGTGGGGGGATGCGGCAATGTTATTGCCCTGGCCTTCATGGACCTATAAGGAAGGCAAGATGCTGCAGTGAAACCCCTCAAATTGCAAAGTGGCAGCAATGTTGTGTTTTCAGAGCTCTGATCCCTTCTTGGCTTCTCACAGCAAACTCTGCACTGCTTTCTTTGTTGTCCCAAAAAGTAATCCCTTCTTGCCCTTCCTTGCCTTCTGCATTGGGAAAATTTGCTTCTGGATGGGGTCTACCAGGAAACAGCCTGCTCCGCTTCTATGGCTAGATCAGTTGCCCCTGAGACTTAAACAGAGGGAGAAAGTGCAGTGGTGTCCTCCAGGGGAATGTGAGGTGAGGTAGGATCTAAAAGCCTGTCTTGTTCGAAGAAGTATGCACATCCGAAATAACTCAACTGGCTCAGCTTGCTCCTGGCAGTGCAGGCTGACAGAAAATTATGTTTTTACCAGCTTTAACCAAGTCTTTGAATCTGTGCAGGAGTCTGTGTCTGCCCTAGGTCAGGACTTGGTGTATAACAGCTGTGCAGAAAACTTCAGAGAAATGTTTGCTTTGTACCTCATTTCTACAGGACTTCATTCTTTCTGAAGGTGATTTTCCTACAGTTAAATGAGAAATAACACCTTTCATGGTATAAAGGGAACATAAGGACATTGACCTGTTGGAGTGAATCCAGAGGAGGGCCACGAAGATAGAGTGTTGTAAAACCTCTCCTATGAAGGCAGGCTGAGACACTTGGGCTTGTTCAGCCTAGAGAAAGGAAGGTTCCAGGGAGACCTTAGAGCAGCCTTCCAGTACTTAAAGGGCGGCTACAAGAAAGCTGGAAAGGGACTTTCTACAAGGGCAGGTAGTGATAGGACAAGAGGGAATGGCTTTAAACTGAGAGAGGGTAGATTTAGATTAGATATTAGGAAGAAGTTCTTTATTGTGAGAGTGGTGAGACACTGAGAAGTGTTGGAGGTTGCCCAGAGAAGCTGTGGCTACCCCATCCCTGGAAGTGTTCAGGGCCAGGTTGGACGGGGCTTTGACCAACCTGGTCTAGTGGAAGATGTCCCTATCCATGGCAGGGGGATTGGGACTAGATGATCTTCCTTGGTCTGTTCAAACCTAAACTATTCTATGATTTGTAGGCTAGTCCCTTGAAATGAAGAATATCTGAGAGAAATTATATAAAATCCCCTCAAACTGCCTGGCTGGAACTGGGCACTCTTCATTTTGCTGCTACCTTCATCAAAGAAAAAGAAATATTAGGTCAACCCTTGCTATCTCAGTAACCATCACTGGCCTTGAGGTCCCACATGGCACTGACCCTGTCCTGGAATAGTAGGGATCCTCTGAGGTTAGGAGACTTGGAAAACTGCATTTAGTATCATGTTGCAAGACTTCATGTTCCTCAAGGCCAACTTTGGACAATGCTCTCCTGGCCTGTGTGACCTTCCTGCTGCGTCAGTGCTGCAGAGTCAAGCTGGGCTATGTCTTATTGACATACTACCTATTTTAAGTATCACATTGATTTTTCTGGTTTTGCTCTCTTGCAAAATCCTTATTGGTTTTGTTTCCCGACAAAACTTCCAGCAGGTTTAAATACCTTAAACTTGGCTGGATTTTCCTATTCGCAATAGCAGCAAACTTTCAGATATTTCAGTGTTCTCAGTGAATCTACCTGAAATGACCCATATGGAACATCATCAGTTTTTAATCATTTAGGGATTAATGGTCTGACTGATGTCACAGTTTACTGAGTAACCCAGTTTGCCTCCTCACCTTTGTGATATCTAACCATGGAATTACAGGTAGAATTTCCTGCTTCTTTCCCTTTCAGAGCCAGATTTGATAAAATTTAGTCAGGTGTTTGAACTGTGGAGCAAAGATCACGCAAGGCTATGCACATACCGCTGCACTTTCCTTTTGGGAAGAGCTTTCTCCTCTGTGTGAGATAGATAATTTTTTAAATTATTATTACTGTATCCATGAGGCCACAAGTCCTTCTGTCTGAGGTCTCCTGCTAGAGAAGGTGTTTGAGCTAAGAGTGCTGCTGACCGAGAAACAGAATGGTACTTTTACAGAAACACCTAAAGGCGTTTGGAAATTATTGTTTTGCCCCACTTAAAAGTTGACTTCTGCAGTAGGCCAAGTCTTAATGTGACTTCAAATCCTGCATCCTTTGCTGGACGTGGGTAATGCTCCCAAACTTTCATTTCCCCACATTTCAGGTGTACGGTTTTGTAGCCCTTGTGTGCTCTGGTTGGCTTTGCAGTTGCTTTGGGCCTCCTTTGCAGAGAAGCTTATCCTTCTGCAGCTTGAAAACATGCTGAAAATGAAATTAGCTGCCACATAGCAAGCTGGCAGGAGGGACCTGATGCTCTTGCTAAGGTTTGCCAGCTCTGAACCTTCCTGGTGAAGTTCCCAGGCATATAGGATAAGGACCTGCCATGGTGGGGCAGAAGAGCCTGTGTCCACGGTGAGGTAGGGGTCCTGGACTGTGGTTTTCAGCATGGCGTCTTGGGTCATCCTTCTCGGCCACCACTGGTGACGGTTAACCACTTGTATTGCAGAGAAGGGTGACTTCCTTGCTGTTGACGTGGGTGGCTCCCAGTTTCGTGCCCACCGGGTGAAGGTGTTTGATGACGGGAAGCAGAGCAGCCAGCTGGAGAGCAAGTTTTACCCCACTCCCAAGGCGGTCATACAGGGAAATGGAGCTGAGGTAGGGCACGCAGGGTCGTCTGTGCTGGTGCTGTGCTTGAATGCATGACTGCTGGACACAGCCTGACTCTGTCTTCTCTTTTCTTGTGCAGCTCTTTGATTACATTGCTGACTGTCTGTTAGACTTCATGGAGACCAAAAACCTGAAGCATAAGAAGTTACCTCTTGGTTTTACATTTTCTTTTCCATGCAAACAGACCAAATTGGAAGAGGTAAGATGCAGAAAGAAATGAACTTGCCTTCTGCAAGCCTAGCTCCTTGCAGAACCTGGAGAAAGCTATTGCATGGCAGTGTTACCCTATGGCCTTTTTTGTGGGGTCATGTTTACGTAGCTCTGTGGAGAAGGCATGAATGACCATTAGCATATAACTAGACTTGACTACCATTCGAACACTCATTTCCAACCTCAGGGCAACGTGATCTTTAACCTAAAGCTGTTCTTTTACTTAATCAATACCCAATTCATACTAACCATGTTGCCCTTATACGAAGACTATAAAACACATACTTTTGTGTTCTGAATCATGGTTCTTTTTTTAAATTGCTGTCATCCAATTTCTTTTTTACAGTTGATTCTAAATAGGAAAGACCTCTGGCTGAGCTGTTTGAGAGGCTGCATGGGGAAATGAAGGGCTGCTTGCAGTTATTTTGTGTTCTCTTATTCTAGCCTCTCTTTTATTTCTAGGGATTTGTGCTTTGCATCCCAGTCCTGCAAATGCTTTGTGCTTAATGCTATTAGTTTGTGATGAGCATCAGTAAACAAAGTACAGGGAGAAGCATTTGCAGGATTGGGGCTTTATTGCAGTACCTGCTTAATTGTGTTTGTACTGACAGGCACCCCGAGGTGAGATGTTCTGTGACTTTGTGGCAGGTTTGTATGCTAAAGTTGGAGCTTTTGGGTCACTGGACTGTTACTTTGCAGGGGGTTCTTCTTGGCTGGACGAAACACTTCAAGGTCAGAGGAGTTCAGGACACAGATGTGGTCAGTTCTCTGCGCAAGGCCCTCCAGAAGCATAAGGCAAGTTTTGTACCTGCAGGAGGTGAACCCGACTGGCCCCAGATTGTCCTCTTAGGAGATCAGCTCTTGGTGTGTGGGTTGCTTTTGGAGTTGTCAGACATACTTCGAGGACAGTCAGTAACAAATGTCCGACACGGCTGTATGTCTAGTAGATCTGTCTCTAACTTGGAGCTGAAGCTGTGGAAGGGGTTGCAACTCAGGCTGCCTCAGGTCAGTCTAACAGTGATGGCAACAGCACACTGATAAACTGAGCTGGCTGTGACAGTGGATCATTATAGCCCCACTGTCTGTCTAGGCAAAAGGGAATCTGTTGTGAAACAATTTGGTAAGATGCAGATGCACACTGTGTTTTGTAGGCTGGCTTGTGGGATGAAGGTTGGGAGGGGGAAGCTATCATTTAAAATTGGCACACCCAACTCTAACAGGGCTTGCCTGTCCACTTCAGTCGGTGGGATGGAGTGAGTGATTGTAAGACAGCAGTAAGCATGATTAAATCTGCCCTTGAACCAGTGTATACCTTTGAATAACATTAAGTTTTAGTATATTGGAAAGCCTTGTTGAAAGCTCGGTGCTATTGATAGCACCATCTAAGAAATACAAAGCATCTTTCCATACCTTGAATCCTTGTAAAAAAAGAGGAAATCCTTTTTCCTCACATGGTAAAAATCCAACTTTGATTTTGGTTTTTAGTTCACTTCTTTCTCTGCACCAGTCTTGCTATAGTTAGCAGGATCAAAGGATCTGAGAGTTGCTGGGTGAAGTCTGGCCCCCTGCTGGTGTTGGCATCTGAGTTACAAGAATCCTGTGATAACTTTGATTTTACTTTATCAAGTTACTGCAGTGTGAAAGGAAAATTGCACAGCTTTGATGGAAAGGCTTTTTACTTGAGTGTGCTATTGGTGCATGGCTTTGTGTTAAATAACTGCATTTATGTATGTATATTTTCTATCCCATTTGATAGGATCTGCTCAGGTAGTAGAACATTATTGTGCAGTTCATAGGACAGATATATGGGTGCTAGAGTATCACAGAATTCAAACCAACAACACATTGCTTTTCTGGCAAATGAGATTGGATTGGGTAAAACCAAATCCTGCAAGCAAAGATCCTGGCTGGCCAAGCACTTGAGAATTCAGAGATATTTGTTACTTTACAGGGTTGTGGGGATAGTGTTATAAAAGGAAGTAGTGTGTCTTTCAACTAAAGAGCTTTCCTGAACAAGGCCTTCAAAGTATGACCCAGGGAGTGTGTCTGCATGCTGTTACTTCAACATACAGGAAGCTTTCCAAGCTTTTTTTGTGTTACTCACCAATCTTTCTGCTGTTAGGACATAGACCTTGATGTTTTGGCGCTGGTCAATGACACTGTGGGAACCATGATGACTTGTGGGTATGATGACCAGCACTGTGAAGTTGGACTCATAATTGGTATATTTTTCTGTTCACTAAGTAGTCTTTTTTTCCTCATTTGTTTAATCCTAAAATATCTGTAGTAGAAGGGAATGTCCCAGTACAGGAAAGAGCAGGAAGAAAATGGAAAAAACAATTCTTTTCAAAGATTTTCAGATTTTCAAGCCTGGCTGCCTTCTGTAAAGCAGCTGGTTTTATGCTGATCACATTGCCACCACAGTCCCCATTTTGTCTGGGTTCAGTTGTGACCAGCATACTAAACTTTTCTGCTGACTATAGAAAATTACTGTTTGTCTGTCTAGAGAAAGCTGAATTCCTCTCACGTCTGGTAGTTAGGATCAGCTATGTTTTCCACAATGTCTCCACTTTGTGCACTGTGGTGGCTTTTTAAGGCACATAGAGGTACATTTGAAAAAGAAAAAATGTTTTTAAACTGTCCAAGCTTTAGATTAATTTCTGAAGTTTTTTCATTCACTATGAAATGATTATTTAACCATGGGTTTAGGTATTTATATTTTCTTCTTCACTAACTTATTCTCAAACATGTGGACTTAAACAAAAAGCAAACCCGGAACAAAAAGGTAACTTACCTGCACTGTCTCCAATATGCACAGGAACTGGCACCAACGCATGCTACATGGAGGAAATGAGGCACATCGATCTGGTGGAAGGCGATGAAGGGAGGATGTGTATTAACACAGAGTGGGGTGCCTTTGGAGATGATGGTGCTTTGGATGACCTTCGCACAGAGTTTGATCGGGAGCTCGATCTGGGGTCTCTCAATCCTGGAAAACAATTGTAAGTGACTCCCTGGCTGATTTGCCTCAGCAGTCTGAGTTCTCTGAGTGTGCTTCCAGGACCCCCTTTGGAACAGAAATCAGGTTAAGTGAACCTGAGTTGACTTGATCTGGTTCTGTCCTATCCAGACCTTTCCTTTCTGGGAAGGATGGGTACCTTTCACAACTCCCTGGCCTCACAGGCCAAGGCATTGCTGCTGCAGTTGCTAATGTGTTGTTAAAAATAGGTGGTTGCTCTGGTATGGTGCTGTGGAGTAGTAAAGACAGGAAGAAGGTAAACAAATGGCATGTTTAAAGCATGATTCATCAAAATTGCTTCTACTGGCTAAGCTGCTCTCAAGTCTTTTGAAAATTCTCTTTAATTCCTTATTTATCTTGAGGGGGTGTTGCTGCGTCCCAGGACCTCAGAATGACACCCCGTCTACAACTTAGCTCCCAAACTCCTTTTGTACGTGCTTAAATGTGATCAACCTGCATAAGAACGTAAGATGCTCATGCTTGAACTTTTCATAGCTTTGGCTAGTGGGTGAACACCTGTAATCCTTCCTGTGCCCTTTTCCAGGTTTGAGAAGATGATCAGCAGCCTGTATTTGGGGGAACTTGTAAGACTCATTCTCCTAAAAATGACAAAGGAGGGTCTGCTTTTCAATGGGAAGGTGTCAACAGCTCTGCTTACTAAGGGCAAGATCGAAATGAAACATGTCTCTGCAATGGAAAAGTAAGAACCTGCAATATAGTGTTTGAGAGTGGCTGTTATTCTTTCACAAGCACAGCAATGATAATGAATGTGTAATTATAATCCATGAGTACTGTGAACAATCCTGAACTTTTCAACTTGATTTTGCTTTTGCCTAGGAAGTAGTAAGTAGGAATTGGTGGCAGGTCAAGTTTTAGCAAAGTACCACAGTAGAAAATGTGTTGTTAACCATCACAGATACAGGTTGTTTAAGTAACCTCTTTGGAGACCTGAGTACATGGGATGATTGTTGCAGTTTTCAGCTTCTGTGACGTGGGAATACTGGGGTTGTGGAGATGTAGTACAGACTCTGGATCAGCTAATGGATGAGTATGTGGAAAACTGATAGATTCTAGTGTTTTGAAGAGGAATCCTTCAAAACACTAGAATCTATCCTCCTAGTCCTCATTGTTACCCAGGAACAATTTTCTTTGTTGTATCGAGTGAAGCTGTACACCTATTTCTGTGCTCTCCTTCTACAGACTAAATATTTTATTCTGTTATCTTCTTAGCTAGCCAATTGGTAAATTTCATGAAAAAAACGAACCTCAGGAAGCAGCCGCTTAAAAGTCTGGTCTCTCCCACAGGTACTTTAGGGAATAGTGCAGGAAAAGACATTACTGGTTTATGGGAACCAATTATGACGCTGCCTGATAGGTTGTGCTGAGGTCTTCTCTCATTTCGTTTTGAGCCAACATGCAGATATTGATTTATGTGTTGCCTTAATATCCTTGCATTAGATGATGTGTTGTTTTGTTTTGGGGCAGATATAAGGAAGGTCTGAGCAACACAAAAGAGATCCTTACAGAGCTGAACCTGTGTCCCTCTGAAGAGGACTGCATCGCTGTTCAGCATGTCTGCACCATCGTTTCCTTCCGCTCGGCCAACCTTTGTGCTGCTGCCTTGGCAGCCATACTGACCCGACTAAGAGAGAATAAAAAACTGTTGAGGATGCGAACCACGGTTGGGATTGATGGGGGACTCTATAAAACCCACCCCCAGTAAGTAATTAAAGGGGATTTGGTACTCACTGGCCACATGCTCATGTTGCAAAGACTCGCCATCTGCATATATGTGTATGGCTTTTCAGAGACCTACTGGTTTTGCTGCAGGGTTGGGGTGAGGTTGGTGCAGCGCAGAGGATCAGGCTGGCTTAGTTATGGCAAGGCTGCCTCAGGAGCTTTAGAACTTGGTGCAGGGTGGGAACAACATGACACATGGGATAATGGTGTCTGGGGAAGAGCAATTGGTTCCTCAAGTGACTCTTGGTCTCCAGAGCACTTGCACTTCCACAGGGTTCCATCAACTGGATGGAAGTCTGATTCCAGATGGAGGCTCTCACCCTCTGTGATTGTGACTCTGTTGTTGCCTGGCTTTTCTCCAGTGTCCTCCCTTGGCACTGGCACTCATTTAGAGGTATCTTCACGTTCCTGCAAGTATACAGGTTCTGCAGAACAGCCGGAAATCAGGATCATTTTATCCATTTCCTAGACCAGTTTCTGAACTTACGTGCTCCTCTTGACTGTGCTTCAGCACTTGTGCTGTTTCACGTGTGCATGTATTAGAAATGTGTGTGGAGTAAACCATGCATGAAATGCCTGTGAGAATCCAAAGAAACTCTTTGTTCCTGTAGATATGCCAAACGTCTGCACAAGGTGGTGAGAAGGCTGGTCCCAAACTGTGATGTTCGGTTCCTCCTCTCTGTGAGTGGCAGTGGGAAGGGGGCTGCCTTGGTCACAGCAGTGGCTTACAGGCTGGCTGCTCAGCGTAAGCAAATTGATGCTGCTCTTGCACCATTTCTGCTGTCCCTGGAGACCCTCAGAGAAGTTAAGAACAAAATGAGGACTGAGCTGGAATACGGGCTAAAGCGAGAGACACAAGCCAGTGCCACAGTGAAGATGTTACCCACATATGTCTGTGGGACACCAGACGGAACAGGTGGAGTTGTTTTCTGATTACATGGTGGTTGTTCAGGAAAGCTGCTTGTCTGTCTTCTGGGGGGAATATCCCAATTATTCTTGAAAATGCCAGGGTGATTTATGTTGGCAAACCTGTGCTTCCTGCGATGTTATCTGGCTGACCCTTCAGGCCTGTGCTAGCAGGCTGGTGGGATAAATGCTGTAGAGAGCAGTGTGCTATCGCTGGCATAGATGAAGCTTCTTGGGGATGTACGGCAGGGTATAACATTCTGACTGGCAAACAGGCTACCAGAAGCACCAAAATGAAATACCTTTCTTTTCTTACAGAGCAAGGAAAGTTCCTTGCCCTTGATCTTGGTGGGACAAATTTCAGGGTTCTGCTGGTCAAAATCAGAAGTGGGAGAAGAAGATCAGTGCAAATGTATAACAAAATCTTTGCCATTCCTTTGGAGATCATGCAAGGGACGGGAGAAGAGGTAATGTCTAATGAACTTTTAACTGATCCAGCCAAGGCCTGTTGCATAGGATTACTGTGAGATCTATATACTTTTTCTTTCCTTCCAGCTCTTTGACCATATTGTCCAGTGCATAGCAGACTTTCTGGAGTATATGGGGATTAAAGGTGCTCGCCTGCCTCTGGGCTTCACCTTCTCCTTCCCGTGCAGGCAAGCCAGCATTGACAAGGTGAGGACTGCAACACAGAATGGGTCAAATGGCAGCTGTGCATCAGCTTGGTAAATGACATCATTTTGGATGAGGGTGACTTGTTGGTTTGGAGACTGCAAGCAAAAAGCTATTCTTCTACATGCTTTCTTTCAAACAGGGCTTTACAAGGTTGGGGGGGAGAGAAAAGCCAATTTGTCTTTGGATAAAACATTTCACCTGTTTTGTGGGGATTTTATTACTTTACTGGGCATATTAGTTGAGTTTCATGAGAAAGTTACGATCCTATAGAAATATGGGAGGTAGAACTTTCACCTTGTATCTGGTAAGCAGTGGATGTTACTTGCTTTTATTCCGTAAAAATTAAGCTCTTATGATTGTGAAATAACTACATGTTTCTAATAGCCCAAGAATCTTTAATGCTGCCTTAACTCTTCAATGGCAAGAGATAACAGATGTCTCCTTCTACTTGCTCAGCTGCAATCCCAGGGTGTTTTCCTAACTGTGCTGCACAATTCTGACTGTATAACTTCTGCACTACATTAGTTTCTTTTTGTTGAGTGTCAGTGGGCAGAACTGAGCTTGCTTGTTCAGCTTGGGAGAGTTGGGTTTTTGATAGATACCTTATCTTCATCTTTCCAGATCTGATGTAAGAAAAAAATAAAATAAAGAAAAACCAGGAAAAAGTAATTGTCAGATATTTTGATGCTTTTCCAAGAGGGGTGGGGAAGGTTGTGCTGCTTAATTCTAGTCAAATATGTAGGATGTTGGGGAAATGAGAGGCTCCTAATTTATTCAATATTATTATGTCCTGGTGGGTTTCACGATAACTTCTAAGTCTTAGCTTCTAGTCTTCTCTGTCTCAATTTCCAGATCACAGTTGAGAGTTTAGCAGAAAAGTAGGGGGACAACTCAATATGTCTTCTAAACCTAATGTTTCCAAGCATAGTATTTAGGGCTTGACAAATTATGAGAAAACAAATTCCAAAGCAGTGGTGGTAAACTGAGTGAGATACATCTGTGTCAGGGTCCCACAGTACGTCACCTTGTGTGTTTGGCCTTTTATTGTTGCTAGAACTTGAAGGTTTTTTTAAGAGCAGCTTTTTTGCACTCTTTTTTTTCTTATTCAGACAGACAGCCCAGAGCCAGCCACCAAGTTGAAAGTTAATTACTTCATGTAATCTGGAAATCTACTTCTGTCAGGCTGTATCGCTGTCCAAGAAAATGCCCAAATTAGTGTTGGCTGAAGTAGTGGGATCATACCAAGTGTCCTTCAGTAAACCAGCCAAAAATTAACAGAGGATGTTCATTAATATTTGTTGGGTGTTTAATTATTTAAAGCAAAAGTATTTTTTAGTCTTTCCTATTATTTGGATAATGCAATGTTTTAATGCACAGAAGGTTTTCCAAATGAGTGTGTTAGAAGGCACTGAGTTGGCAGTGTCTTGATAAATAGCTCAGTAAACCTGGAGTCACTACCATCAGCAGTCGAGTAACAAAGGTACACTTGCACACACTCTGCACCAGATACCCACAGTAACCTGTCCAGGGAAATACGTTTTAAAAAAAAAAAAGAAAGAAAGAAGGAAAGGGTGGGTATGTGTGGAGATAAAAACAGGCTGATGCTTGGAAGGTACAGTCTTCTCTCTATCTTCACTTGCTATTTTCTTCCTCTGCTGTTTCAGGGAACACTTGTGGGATGGACAAAAGGTTTCAAGGCGACAGACTGTGAGGGAGAAGATGTTGTTGATATGCTGAGAGAAGCCATCAGGAGAAGAAATGTGAGCTATTATTTTCTGTTCTCTTTGGTGTATTTAATGCACCCTCTCTCTTCCTCTGGGACCTCACTATTGATTGTGACTTGTGTTTTAGGAGTTTGACTTGGACATTGTAGCAGTGGTGAATGACACCGTTGGCACAATGATGACATGCGGATATGAGGATCCAAACTGTGAGATTGGCCTTATTGCAGGTACAATCATATTGAAGTGACCACTGTAGAAGTAAGCATGCGTGTAGGTGCTAGGCCTCACACCCTATTTTGAAATTTGTAAAACAACATCTTTTATTTCAGTTTGATGTATGGTGCTACTAATCACTTGGGGTTCTTGGCAGATTTGTATGGTATTCAACAGGGAACATAATAACACCTGTAGCAGATAGGATCCTGAATCTGTTGGACTTTTGATCACATCTCTAATGGTGCCTAGTAAGTGTATGCATGGTAAAATATAAGAACAGCAGATAGAACATGAATCCTGGTTTGGACAAATTTACTGTGTAGCAAGGTCATAGGCCTTGGAACAAGCAAGTATATTTAAAAATCTGAATTAATTATTTTTGGGTGCTCTAGATGATTCCCCCAGTAGGTCGCTCCAAGTTTTCAGCCAGAATTACTGCTAAGCATGTAAGATCCTAGACTCATAGAATGGTTAGGGTTGGAAAGGACCTTAAGATCCTCTAGTTCTAACCCCAATACCTCACACAAGACTATGTCACCCAAGGATCTGTCCAACCTGGCCTCGAACACTGCCAAGGGTGGAGCATTTACCACTTCTTTGGGCAACCTGTTCTAGTGCCTTACCACCCTCACAGTAAAGAACTTTTTCCTTATATCTAACCTTAAAAGGCCCGAAGCCCCGTTTGGAAAGTAGACTCTTCTGGCTGGCTAAGTGCACCAGCTATTGCATTTTATTTGGAGAACTGGTTCTTATATTAGTTGTTGTAACCCATGTTGCAAGTGGTAAGACTCTGCTCACCAGGTCATTTCAGACTTTGTAGCTGGTTGACTAGCTGCTAGGCTCTTGGCAGTGTTAGCTTTTGAGAGCATGTTGTCATGCAAGATGATGTGTGGTGCATTACAACCAGACTGGCAGCAGTGACTGACAGCTTCTATGTGTTTCAGCTGCTACTTCACTTTTCTGGCTGAAGCCTTGTTATTTCTTTTCTCCTAGGAACAGGCAGTAATGTGTGCTACATGGAGGACATGAAAAACATAGAAATAGTGGAAGGGAATGAAGGAAAAATGTGCATTAATACAGAATGGGGAGCATTTGGTGACAACGGCTGCATTGACAACATCAGAACAAAATATGATAAAGAAGTAGATGAAGGCTCACTAAACCCAGGGAAACAGAGGTAAGTGCGATGGTCCTGATGCCAAGAGCCTGATAAAGTCAGTCTTTGAGACACACTGGCTACTCTTAAAAATGTGCTTAGTGAGTGAATAATCAGGAAGGAAATTTTAATATTACATTTCATGTGTTGCATGGTAAGTAATGCAGATATCCAGAAAAAAAGCCCAAAGATGTACATTTGTTTCTGTTACCACAGCACTGATTTCACCTTAGGGCAGTTACCAAACAGTACTGCTCTTAAGATTTCCCTGCAAAGTGTAGGCCTTGCTGTGTTCCTCCTCTTGAGGTGTTTTTTCAAAGGTAAAAATACAACTTGTGCAAGTGGGTAAACTGAACCTGACCATTCTTCATTTGGTAAAGACAGCATCAATTATATATGGCTTACTGGTGAATGCATGAGGGGGACAGAGAAATGTTTTGCTCCGGTGTGCACTCTGGCTTTAGCACTATGTTCTGTTTAATATTGCAAGTTTTTATTTTCTAGTTCTGCTACCTTTTAACATAGGTAAATGTGTTGTAATTAATGTTTGCACTTGAAGTCACTGCAACATACTTATGATGGTTGAAAGATGGAGTTCAACAGC
The DNA here is from genome assembly GCF_004027225.2 of Strigops habroptila. Classification (NCBI taxonomy): domain Eukaryota; kingdom Metazoa; phylum Chordata; class Aves; order Psittaciformes; family Psittacidae; genus Strigops; species Strigops habroptila. The sequence goes on from NC_044281.2 coordinate 37,063,605, forward strand.
TATTGCTCTGCAAGCTTTTACTGCTTTTTTAGAGTTGATACGGCATGCATGTACCACTCATGTTAAACAGAGCCAACATGCCTCCTCTTTAAAAGTACTTTTGCTCGGGTTTTTTTTTAATCTTTTTTTTTTTTTTTTTGATAACATAACAGGTATGAAAAAATGACTAGTGGAATGTACCTAGGTGAAATAGTAAGGCAAATTTTGATCGACTTAACCAAACAAGGACTGCTGTTCAGAGGACAGATTTCGGAATCACTCAGGAAAAGAGGCATATTTGAAACAAAATTCCTGTCTCAGATTGAGAGGTAAAGTTGTTAGATTTACATGATTTAAATCCCTAAAGTGGTCTGTGACCTCTAGAAAATAGTCTTCTGCAAGTGTTTGGAGTCCTTTCCCTCAAGAAGTCAATTGTAGCTGTCTTCTTTGTGCACCTCCCTCCTCCTCTTCCATCCCCTGAATAAAAGCCAAAAAGAAGGAACTGTGGGAGTTCCAGAATTATTCTGTAATTCTGTGAATTATCATTTCCTGTCCACGCAGCTGTGTTATCTTGGATGCCTTAATCATCAAGCATCATTATACTTCAAGTGTTTCTTGTAGGACTTAAAATAGTGCTTATTTAAAAACTAAAAAGTCAGTGATATATGAATACTCCATGAATATGTGCTTACCTTCATATTTGTGCATGATGGCAATGGTCTTCCAGGCTATTTGAAACACTTTCTATTGTTGAAAACCTTGAAAGGTAGTGTCCCAGCCTTGAGATCAAAAATAACAGAGTCAGGTGGCTGATCTGGCTTAGCTCCCTCATGACTTTGGGAGTTAGGTAAATAACGGCTGTTTGTGCCTTCTGGAAACACAGTCTAACATAACAAAGGGCATGCCAGGAGCAAGTCTTCAATCTAAATTCAGACTGGAATCTACATGAAAACAATCGGAGGGTGTTAGAGCTCGAGAAGTAGTCCCATTTCCTTAGAATCATGTCAGTCTCAGCTGTCAGACTTCCATTTGCATGCTGCCAAACTTCCCCTAATGCCTTGCCGCTGCATGCGTTTCCTTCTGTGCAGTGACCGTCTCGCCCTCCTCCAAGTCCGGCGAATTCTGCAGCAGCTCGGTCTGGACAGCACATGTGAAGACAGCATCATTGTGAAAGAGGTGTGTGGAGCTGTTTCAAAAAGAGCTGCTCAGCTCTGTGGGGCAGGACTGGCGGCTATTGTAGAGAAGAAGAGAGAAAACCGAGGTGTGGAGCGCTTGCAAATCACCGTTGGAGTAGATGGGACTTTGTACAAGCTCCATCCCCAGTGAGTACCTTGGTACCACTTCCCTTTGCTGTTTGCTCATTTCCACTGTGAAAACATACTGAGCTGTATCACGTTTCTGCCAAGATGATAAAAAATGAGAGAGGGGATAAAGATCTAACATATTTCCCTGCATCCTGCCAGTTCTCTTGGCTAGCCAGAGGATCAGTACCTGCAAAGTCAAGTCTAGTTACCGCTGGGAGGCTCTTCTCTGGGGTGTTGAGTGAGCTTACTTTTCTAATACATTTTTTCCAAAGTTTTGGGATATGTGGGTGTCCCAGATGAAAGGCTGTGTTGAGTTTTTGGAGTGGGGTGGAGTATTTTGTAAGCAAGACCTAGAAGTAGATGCAGTAGCTTTTCAGCTGGGAGAAGAGAGCCTCTTCCATGCTCTCTAAAGGCAAGGGAGGTGTCTGGCATCATACTGAACAAAATTCAAGTGAAGAAAGAGAAATTAAAGTTTGATTGTGTACAGAATCTTTTCTCTTTCATGAATAGGAGGAAAAACAAACAAAAAGGGATGCTGTGGAGAACCAGTAGAAGATGTTGGCTGAAGTTATGGTTCCTTGATAATATATAAAGATAAAGATCTGGGACCAGAAAGCGGCTGCTAAAATGTTCTGTTCTTCTCCTTTTCATTTCAGTTTTTCTAGGGTCCTGCAGGAAACAGTGAAGGAACTGGCACCTCAGTGCGATGTGACTTTCATGCTTTCTGAAGATGGAAGTGGGAAGGGAGCTGCCCTTATTACTGCAGTAGCAAAAAGATTGCATAATGTTGGACAGAAGTGAAAATGAGAGGTCAAGTCATTTCAGCGCTGCTAGGCGCGCGCTCTAGATTTGCTGAGTGGTGATTCAACATAGCTTTGCCAGACACCAGTACACAGGTACCTGTTTTCAGGGAGCAGCTAGTTTTGACCAACCACAATCGTGGATTTTTGTCCTTTGATAAGTTGGATCAGATGTTTCTGCTCCCCACTGGCATTATGTCTTGGCATACCACAATCTACTCAGTTCTGTACTTTCTGCAATGCAACTGTAACGCACACGGGAGAGTGAAAACAAACAAAGCAAAACTATCAACCCCAAATGTGTCTTTTTACGATGGCTTAATTAAGCTACTGCACTACAGTTGAGTTTATCACCAGTTTCTTAGGATTTTTGTGTGGTTTAGTTTTGGCTTGGCCTGGCTCAAGGAATATTGAGATCCTGATGTTGCACCTATCTAGTGGACATACTTGTTCAATGCTTCACAGGTTTTACAATAAATCTGCAGGTAAAATAAATTAATGGACTTTGGTCAGTGATGCTCCCCCCTCCTCTACATTGGTTGCAAGTGCATTGTAATGTAATACTTCCCTGAGTACAGGAAGCATGTTTAATAGATGAATGTAAAGGAAAAAAAATATGATTCCACAAAATATTAGTTTGTGTCAAAATACATTCGTGCATCTGAGTGCACATAAACCTAAACCAATGCTGAATGATTCTGACTGTGACTGATTCTTTCGATACTGGGGGAAAGAGAGAATGTAGAAGCAGCTACAGGGTCTGCTATGTTCATTTTTGGGCTGCCAAAGTAGCTGTGTAGAAAGAAAAAAAAAAAAATCACCTGAATTTCTGAAATTCTCCTCTTTGTTATCTCCTTGCCTGCTCATGAGAGGATAGTTGCCATTTTGTGGAAAGGAGCTTATCCTTGTTTTTAATTTGCTGTTGCTTGCTGCTCTGCCTGTGTGTAGTCTGTTGTAAATAAATCTGTGGTGCTGTGAGCCTTTGCTTCTCTGTCTAGTGCCTCTTCTGAGTTGTGGGAAGAACATGCAGGCAAGTGGGAGCTTTCATTAAATCTATCTATAGCAGGACTCATCAGCACTGCAGTTATTATGAAGGTGGCTTGCAGATAGAGCCCATGTGCTTGTGTGATCTAATGTCCCTCACCTGATTTACCTATTTCAGAATAAACTTGAAATAATAATGCGGTACAGAGAAGCAACAAATTTGTATCCTGCTCTTCTCTGTTCTCAAGTATTTCCGTATCTCCTTTAATCCTCTCTTCTTGGGTATTTGCTTCCTTTCAGCTGGTAGCAGAAAGCAGGCCAAGAAATGTGCTTTAAGCCTAGTTAGGTCAAAAGTAACTATCGTGCAGGGGGATAAGCAGTTGGGTTTATGTAATAATCTTTAACAAGGCTGTTGGGTTTAAATTTAGCAATGGCAAATTCAAAATTTGAAGCCATCAACATTTCCTGTTTTGTAGTTCTTAAAAGAAACATGTCAACAGCTCTGTGTCTGTGTTGGAGTCACTGGATAGGTAAAAAATAATACTTGTAAGTAATTTCCGCTTCTGAAGGAATTCCTTGTGGTGCTTAGCTCACTATACTGAGCAAGTGGGAAGAGACCAGTAGTGAACTCGTATTATGTTTTAATGTTTTCCTCCTTTTGTCAAGAAACTTAGTATTTTACTTTTTCTTTATATTTCAGAATCCACAGAGCTACAGAAACCAAACCTTTCTATATAGTGGGGGTAGAGTTATTTGGAGCAAATGTTTTTTCCTGGTGATGAACAGGCTAAATTTGGAGGGGCTGGGTATAGAAGAAAAAACCATCATGTTGTGGGGCTGTGTGTGGCATAGAAATAGCCTAGAACAGGTCTTCTGCATTGGCTGTTTCTCCCCTTGGCACTCTGAAATCTTGTACTATCTGTGTAGTTTGGGTCCTTTTGGGGGAGTGGATTGTGCTGATCTGCAAAAGTGCATCTGTGGATGAAGTATATCCCTGTATATCTGGAGTGAGGTGACGCGGACTTGCCCCAGGATGGCTACATGAGTATGGTGCAGAGTACTTTTTGCACTTTTATTCTAAAGTCTGTTCTGCACAATTGGAATGCAAATCAGTAACAAAACAACCCCTTGCATGGATCCTTCCTTTAAATTTAGAAAGAAATCCCATATTCTGTTGATTTTTTTTTTTTTTTCCTTTTAGTCTTTTTTGGAAATTAACTCTGTGACTTGCACAGGGTCAGTTTACACACCAGCTGCAGTTATTCCTGTTCTGCAGTAGATAAGGCCCACACAATAATATTTTTTTGCATCTGCAGTTTTTTTCCACTGAGTCTGTGGGTGTCGTGGAATCCGATCACATGAACCTGAAACTGCTCACAAAGTGCTTGGCGACCTACAGCTTTTGTCGAGGTGCCTAAGGCCCAGGACACGCATGCTCTTACCTTTTGTGCAAGCTGCTGGCTTGCTTGGAAGCCAGGCAGTTCCCACGCGGCTCTGATACACATCTGCTGGGCAGGGAGATGGCATCCAAACTGGGAAGTCTGCTGCTTTCTGAAAGGGAATGGGCAAAGATTTGCCGGGCAGCCTTGGAGAAGGGAAGGATTGGCTACTGTGGGATTTTACCAGGGGTACAAACTTCACTTGTAGTTTCCCAGGGATCCCATAAACACACTGATGCTTCAGCTGACTAAAACAGAACGTTCTCCATCTGGGTAATGTTGCAGCATCATATTCCTGATTATGTTGACATATAGAAACTCAAGGACTGTTGCAAACTTGCAATCTCCCTTGTATAGATTTTAAGCCACTGAACCAAAACCCTTCTCTGCACATTGTATGTGGTAATTCAGTTTAAAGCCCTAGCTTAAAATAAAAGTAGGGGCCTTCCATTAAATGTAACACAGCCTACCATATGCTGAAATAAATGTAGTACAATTCACATGAAGTTGTTAGTCAATTTAAAAAAAAATTAGATTCTTCCAGTTTCACATCTTATATGTGCTTTTCTACTGCTTTTTGTGATAGCTTTGAGATGCTTAATTTCTGTGTATTTTGTGGGTCTTCCCTCAAGTCAATATGTTTAGTACTTCTTGAATTTACTGGTTTTGTTTAGATGCTTCTTGAAGATATGAACATCCTTTCTCAGACCTAGTTCATACATTTGATTTGGAAAATTGGAAGATCTTTAAACCATGGTTGTGATAGAAGCATTACTGGATGGAGGCACTCCGGTTTGTGCTTTTCAGAAGCTCCCAATAGATGGTTGCAGTTCCCTTTCATCTGTGAGGAAAAGATGATCTGGATTTGCCTGCTAGAGACGCATTTTGGTGGTTATAGATTCAGACAGTGGTGGTGGTTGACTTGTAATCCAGAGAAAATGTAGCAGCAGCTTGGTGGTGGCATATTCCTTTTGTCACTCTGATGAAGTTCAAAAGTAAATATAGGATCATGTGTAAGTCCTTCAGAAATCCTGATTAGCATAATCTTCCTTTTTCGGAAGTCAATATTATATAGGATTAGCAGATCAGTGTAAAGGAGTTTGAGGCTGAAATATAGGTAATACCAAAATGAAAGTATTGGTGTGATTTGTTTCTTTGTGTTTGGTGAAATGTGCTGGCTTTTGGTTGAGAGTCCCAGTTAAAATATCACCATAGCAGTAGGTGGAGAGGGAGAGAGAGATGCAAGGAGCAGGGGAGATTCAGGGAATGTTGTCTACCTATACGTAAACTTAACAGTTTCTCTAGAAAGAACCTCCACTGCCTTGGACTGTCATTGAGGGCTTATCCAGAGCATGTCTCAGATTTGTCAAGTGGGTAGCTTGTCAAGTGGTAGTTATTTAGTTAGTTGGTTTTTTTTTTAATAATTTTTTAATAATTGTAAAAGACCTAGTCATGTACATGACTATGGATGGCCTGTTGGGGTGAGAATGGCAAGGGAAATTGGACGTCTGCTTTGTCCCAACACTGCATCCACTCTGTAAAGCTGATGTAAAGCAAGATATAAAACCACCAAAAGTTTAATTAATGTTTTCCCCTGTCTCATTGATGCTATCACATTGCAGGTGCACACTGAAGGTGCTGTAAACATGACGGGTCATGTCTATCTGAGAGGGGAATGCCAAAACAACTTTCATCTCATTGCATGCTTTTTAATCTCCTCCAGATGCCAGCCCCTTCCTTACCCAGCCTTACACTTAGTCTGCACTGTGTGTCCAAGGGCCTCACACAGCCCAGGCACCTCTAGTGACAGTAAAAGCTTTGTGCTGTGAAGAGAGAACAGATTTGGTAAGAAACCTGGTAAAAATGCGTTCTTCCAAAAAACCCTTGCCACTGGCACAAAGAATTAGCTACAGGAAAATGGACAAGGGGTTCCAGACTGGAGGTCTCAGTGTAGGAGTTGAGGATCCAAATGCTAGGGAACCTCAGCAAGCAGGAGCTTGCTGGAAGGATTGAAAGAAGGTCCTTTCACCCTTGATCTTTCCTGACTGCTTATTAAAAAAACAAAAAACAAAAAACACCAAACCAACCAAAACCAAAATTGTTTTTATCCAGAAAAACAGAAGTTAAAAAAAGAACAAAAAAACCCCCAAGCCAAAGCTGCATTATAAAAAAAAAAAGATTTAAAAAAAAATAATCTGAGAGTGACTGAAACTCTTTCATTGCCACTGTATTTTCTTTTCTCCTTTTTTTGGGAAGGCTGTTTGGAGAAGAGGGAAGAGATGTGCAAAGAGTATGGCACATCAAAAGTCAAAGCTTCCCCATAAATTTGTTATTGCATATCAGAACAACTTTAAAGTCATAATAGTGGGGAAAAGGGATAGCAGCAATGCAAGATGTGATACATTAAAAGCAGTGTATTACAAGGACTATTCAAGGATGTAATTGAGTTAACTGGTTCATAATTTATTGTTCTGTGGGTAGGATAAAAGGGGAGGGAGGCGATGGGAGTTCTGCCTTACTGGCATCCGTTTTCTTTGGATTTGGAGGCAAGATGTAGCTCCCAGCCTTAGGCATTTCAGAAATACCAGGGTTCAGCTCTCAAAACCACTACGGCTGTTGATTCAATTTAGTTTTCTGGAGGGCTAGTTTTGTTGTTCTTAATTTGCTGCTTGCTATTTGAATGATCAGCTTACCAAAGGTTTCTGTGCACCCGAGAAGTCTCCATTCTTATAGGGCTGGCTTGGCCAGTGCCAAATCATACTGTGATGCTGAACCATCTGTTTAGCCGTGGAATTGGGAGTGCTGCCTGCAAGGCCATTGTAGAGGACTGTCCTCATCAGTGCAGGCTGCGTCCCCTCCTGGAGCAAAAAAAAGCTGTCCTTTGCTGCACAGAGAGTTGGAGAGCAGGAAGATGTGGAGGGGATGAGACCTGCAGGGCTTAGATTAGCATGAGGGGGATTTCTGCAGGGGGGGGGAAGGCACCTTATAGGGTGAGATGAGATCCTGGGGCAGCCAGGGATGGCTGCAGCTGCATGAAAGCATAAATAAAGCAGCTATTGGAATGTAAGCGGTTAATGGAGCAGATTAGCTGGTGATGGACAACTTCATGGTAGAGGGGAGCTCTCTGCAGGAAGAGAAAATGGGTGGCAGAAGGGAATGGAGGGAAAGTCTGAGGGTCTGAGCAGGTAAACAAGGAAGAAGCTTTCCCAGCAGGCATGTCCTGAATACTTCAAAGCGGAAAGTTACAGACAGTGATTTGGGAGCTGCAGCTGATTCTGGAAACAAATGGGATAAATACTGGCATGAGAAAAAAAAAAAAAGTTGAACTGCCTGAAGGGCACATCTGCTGTGGCCAGCGATTCTGCAGGAAATGCAGCGAAACCAGAGAGGCACGAGAAGGCTGGACATAAACACTGGTTCCTGGTGAAGCCAAATGAAAGCCATGGGCCTGAGAAGTGCCTGCAATAGCGTGCTGAGAATTTGGCTTTCTTCCCTTGGCTCTCCAATGAGGTAGCTGTGTTTAACATGGGCCTGAGTCCGGCTATGCTGAATGAATTATGAAGGTGTTTTGCATTTCGAATTCAGAAATTCTGCTCTAGAGACTTTTCTGTTGCTTTCAAGTGCGTGTTTTCAGAGCAAGGGAGCAGTGCTGTAGGTCTAAAGCCCAGTCTGTTAGTCTGAAATTTGAATAATTGCATGGTCATTAAATTTTGCACAAAAAGGAATTGACTCTAAAAGCAGCTGATATGCTATCACGATTAGAGCAATAGCAATGCCTTCTTTCATCACAATGAAGTTACATTGTTAGAGAGCATAATTGACATTTTTTATTGAAAGATTAAGAAGAATTTGTTTACAGCTTGCAAACAAAGAGGTTTTAATTCAACAAACTCCAGCAGGAATAAGCAGTAAGTAGCATTTTCATCTGCTGGCCGGCTAGCGCTTTAGCTGCAGAATGCTGTGGATAGAGAAGTATGAAGGAATTTGCAGCTTAATATTTGCCCAGTAAAGCGTGCATCACGCTGGCAAATGCCAGAAAGCTGACAGGGAGAAACCTTGAGTGCAAAGAAACAAAGGGCTATAGTTAATATTAGCACCTTTGGGGAAGACGCTACGGTTTTTAGAAATCAACTTCATGCTGCCTGTTGTGCAGAGGTCAAGGTATGATGTTTCTGAGGATGATTTTGCCATGGAGCCCTCGGGATAACACCTGTCAACTCAACTGGGTGCTAAAGTAGGTATCTGGGTTATTTTTGTTTCTCTGGGTTTATTGCTTCATGGTCTAATAGACTCAGGAGCTAAGTGGTACTGGCATTTCAAAGTGGCATGTTGTGATTGGAAGGGGGTGCTGTGTAAGTGTTTGGAAAGCAGATCCAAATGAAGCACCATCGTCACCCGACTGCAGAGAGGCTCTTCTACTCTTCAAATATATTTGGGATCCTGTTTGTGCTGGTGGCTGTGTCTTACTGTCCAGACTGCTCTCCAGATAAAAGCAAAGGGTATGTGAAAAATTAAGTTTTATTTTTAAGCAAATTCCTGTTTTGCAGTTGGAAATCATTTGGACTTACTGTCCCAGCTCTGGTCAAAGTTTTAAGGAGACCAAATCAAACCCTGTTGTTGCTGTTATTTGTCCAAAACATGGTTATAGATGAAAGTCGTGATTAAAACATTTGTCTGTATCAATATCAAATATTAGAGCAGAGATATCTGTAATCCTGCTGGGAGAGAGAGGTGCCCTGAGGGTCTACAATGCTGGGTCAGATCCCAGACAGTATGGTAAACTCATGGCAGCTGTCAAAGGAACTAGCAGGGGACGAACTGTAGTGGCCTAAGATTCTGTGGCTTTTGTGAGGATACTTCGGCTTTGCCAAAACATATATCTTTGTCAGGGAAGGAAGGGCAAGACAAGTAGGATGGGGTTATGGGTTGTCACAGTGAATACTGGGGACTGCTGCTGAAATCTAGGGGCAAAGCTGTGGACTGGGAAGCCCATAGAGCTGAGTTGCCCATTCAAAGCACTGAGATGACAAGAAAAACTTCTTGGTTTAGATCATTCATCTCTTGTAGCTATGCCATGAAACCAGACTCAGGTTTAGTCCCAGGAATGGGTCAGAGGGATAGAGAAATGCATTTAATTAAAATAAGAACTAACTTTCTGATGCATACATGAAATTTTGACAAATGTTTATCCCCTCTCTTCTTTTTCTGCACGTGAAAATCTGAGAACGAAAGTAGGGGTCCAGAATCCCTTCTAGATTTGTATTCGACCTGGTGTGGCAGGTTGACTGTGTTTGTCTGCCTGACGCTCACCTGACCTGTTGTCAGTCTCTTCCTCAGCAGGATGGGGAAATAAAAAAGAGGAAGAAGCTCACAAGTGAAAATAAGGATGGGAGATGGCTCACTGATCACCATCATGGGCAAAACTGATTCCACTTAGGGAAAATTAATTAAAATAGATTGTGATGGTCAGAAACAAAGACAAAATGAAAACAACACCTTCCCCACTGTAGAAAGGGTTATTAGTGTGTGCCAATATCCCCCTCTCCCCACAGAGACCCCTCAGTCCCACTGCCACCCCTGGGCACAGGCATGCAGAAAGACCCAAGGGAGCCAGAGTGGCTTGAGGGAACAAAAGTTGGGGTGGGGAGAGAGAAGGTGCCATTTTCATCAGTCTCCAGTCTCTGTTGAGACCTACTTGGATTTTGGATAAGAAAAGGTATCACTAAATTATCACACTACAGCTCAAAATCTGTGGTTGCTACTGGACAAGGCTCAGCTGCAAGTTCACCATCTATGACCATTTTCCTGTTCTGATTTTTAATGTGAATATTTTGAATTTTCAAGGCTTGGCGCGTTTTTCTAATTAGGATAACAAACAGCAGGACTCAGGTGTTTTATCGCTCAGCATTTGCTTGCTCAGCTCTCCTTCCCCGTATGCGGTAGGAATCCCATGGCACCACTGTATCTCAGAGCTGTGCAAGGGCTTGTGCTTTGCCAACACATTCCCCATTTCTACCATTACTCCAGATCACACTTGTGGTCCATAACCCATATGCCTCCAATTTCCGCTCTCTCTTGGTGTGATGCTAACCGTAGGTCTGTATCTACTGTATCCCAGCTGCTGGATGGGTTTTTAAGAGAGCACCTGTCTGTGGGGCGTGGGGCTTTCAGAGGCATCCTGAGGTTGGGGAGGGAGATGTGAAAACCTATAGTTCTGCCTCCTTTCTTGTTGACAGCCCCCTGTGATGACAATGTGATATGGCAAGAGGTGCTCCTGCTATGGCCAGGTGGAAGGAGCCTAGCGCCCCAGGCATGCCTGGCTACTGCTGCTCCCCATTGTGCAAAGTAAGTACCTGCTTCACACCCCTTCTGGGCTAAAGGGTGGGGGTCATTAAGTTAGTACTGGGGAGAGCTCCGTATCACGAGGATATTAAGCTGGCCTGGGAGGAGAGTCTCTTACACTGGGCCTTGCTGGAAAAGGAGCACAAACTTAAGGCCTCTGCAACTAATGCCTGCACCCCTGTGGATGTGGGGCTTGCAATGCAAACTGATTTTCACTAACATCAAATGCTGGATCAGACAGAAAGATGTATACGAAGTGGAAACTGGCCTCTTAGCCTAGATTGAGAGGTATCACCTTGTTTGGATTAGTGGATAGCCAAAAGGGTAGGGCAGGTCCCATTCTCTATGCTGAAAGTACAATCTCTTTGTTACGGTTTCACTGTTTGCACAACAAGGATGCACTATGGTTAAAAGACATCGATTTGGACTCTGTCATTCAAACCTTCTTGGGAGAGCGCATACCAGTGCACAGAAACCAGCTGTTTGCTGCTGCTTTTTGCAAGAATGAAGAATTTGCTTTGTTTTTGTAATTCTTCCCACACAACGAGTGTGGGAATAAACTTTGATGAACGAGCTCTATGATCTGTGAGTAGCTGAATGCAGATTCAGGATAGCTGTCTCTGTATAGTAGAATAAATTAGGTTATATTTTCCTTTATTTAAGTAATTGTAACTGCTTCATCACTTTAGTGAATTGCTGGTTATGCAAACATCCTCTAGCTGGTATTGAACTGCCTCATCAAGATAAAAGATTTGAATCAAACTGTCATACTCTAAATTCATCCCTTGACTTCTCCAACTTCAAACCAATTTGCAGTCTATATTTTTCCTAGACTCCAGTGCTGGAGTCAAGAGATGTTTATGAAATAAAACAAATGCTTCACTTCCTGGTAGGAAAGGCAGCTCATTAGCATTAGGTTCATTAACATAACACCATTGCTCTTCTATTGCCTTATAAACTGAGTTTGTTGACTGACATGCTTCTGTGTGCATATAAATACATGTGTGTGTATGGTCTGTTTTACATGTATATGGTTTGCAATAATAACTTACTGCCAATACACTAGAAAAAGTGGTTGCTCGATGCAGCGATTCTCACTTCAGTGGGAAAAATGTCAAACTAATGCAGGGTCCCAACTTGAGTCAGAAAACTAGGATGGTTATTGCTTTCCTTTGTGGATTATTGTAAAATGAGTTGTAGCATTGAGGAGAGAGAAGTTGTGGTGAATATCCAGACAGAAGGGGAAAAAAGATGAGTTTGGACGGATTACACTTGTATTTCATGTTTAGTGTGTAAGGGATAAAGCAAAGTGTGTAGACTTGCATGCAAAGTGCCCAGGAATGTGAGCAGTCTGGATCTACGTTAGAAAACCGCAGTGGGTTGGAAAACTTCTTGACTTTTAATTAACTGTAACTTGCATTAATACAAGACCCAGCATCTTGCATGGACAAGAACGTGTTGTAATCTGTGTTGGCTGCTTACTATTAACTTGCCATTGCTTTAACCACACACTTCTTTGGCTGGGATTGGTGGGAAACAACAGCATGGCTGTTGGCTCTGTGGGTGGACACAGGCTTATGCCTGCACTCCCTAGAGCTGTCACTGAGCCAGACATGTTGTCATGGCTGGGGACTCTTCTTGGGATGTGGAGGTGCCTGTAATCATTCACAAAGTATTTTAGTACAGCAGTGACTTCACTTTGTCTGCTGGGGAATGAAAGCTTTTGACAAAACAGTTTCCTGGTTTATCCATCAGCCCCACAGCAAAAGGGGCTGTTTCTTCCAGTTGGTCTCTGTGCTGCTTTTTGGGGATATCTGAAGCACTAGGAAGACCATGCTGTGAGTGAGCTGCCCCTACAGCAGCTGCTGTGTACACTGCTGCGGGGAAGGAATGCATCATGGGACAGTGTTTGGGGTTTCAAGTAGCTTTTAAACATCATAAAATACCAGATAACAGGTTCCTCTCCCTACAGTAGGGAAATGCCTCTCCTCATCCTACTTCACCTCCAGCCAGCAAGGGAGGTTTGGACACAAACAGTGCTGTTAATCCTTCCCTTAAGCCGTGAAACTTCAGCTGTGCTGCCTTTAGTGCCTTCTCATGTGCATTGGGGGTTTTGGGGTTTTTTTGCCCCTCCCCCCCTTTTTTTTTTGGTGATGGTTATTGTAGTGGTTTTTTTTAATTTTTCTTTTTTCTCTTGAAACAATGCACAAGAAACCACTAAAGAACATAGAGTTTTTAGCAACGTCTGTGGTGGTGCGACTCCAGGGAGCTGTTTCCTCTTCCCCATGTAGGATTTGGAGTCAGAAACTCCTTTGCAGTGTAGCCCATAGCTTTTGGAAGTATCAGTTAACTAACAATGGAGTAATTGCGTTTGCCCCCAATCTAATGAAGATTGCCATCACCAAGAGGTTTAGAAAGAAATCACCAGCCAGGCCTCCCAAATAGCGAGACTTTATTGTAAACCATAGGGTTTGGTCTTCCATTTATCTGCTTTCTGGTTTGCGCCTCTTGGTTTTGTGGGGGTCATGTTCTCTGCATCCATCTGATGCTGAAGAACAGCAACTACTTTAACGAAATAAAAATAAAAAATGTCTCAGCTCCCCACATCTGCTGATGTTCACATGTGAGGAGGTGAGACACAGGGACTCTCCATCTGTTCCAGGAGTCTCTGTTCCTGTCTAAACCAGTAGACAGTGCTCCTCCTTTGCTGGATTTGCTTCCTTCTCCACTCTCCTCTCATCATGGCCACAGTCTAGACATGGCTGTTTGTGATCCTTAGATGTGTAGTACACAGCTTACAGAAATACTGCCTTGTCTTTGGAGGTCACTAGGATTTAAGTCTTGAAAGCCATAGCCCTGACTAGTGTCATTTGGCCTCAGAAGCTCAGCTCGGTGAATGGTGCTAAAATCGTTCCAAAGGGACTTTATTAAAAAGTAGCTTGTTCTCCCTCTTGAGCAACTCCAACAAAACAGGTCAGGATTCCCTGTTAGTCTTGGTGCCTAAAATACGCTGGGTATTGTGGCAACCCTCTTGAGAGGCAGGGGACAAAGTATAAGGGATGATTTCTTGTGTTTTCCCCAGTATCACATGGGCTCTGTGCCCTGTCTGCTCCCTGGGGGGACCCAATGAGGACAGCGTTGGGGCTGGGCACAGACCTCTGTGTGTGCCACAGACCTGTGCTGTGGCATTCGGTAACAGTGATGGGTGTATGGCAGTGACAGCGCACAATGGTCTGGGTATGCTGTCAGGCATGGAAAATGCTGTTAGCTTCTTAATTTAATTAATTTAATTATAAATTATAATGTTGATAATACATAAAGATTTATTTGTATGAAGTGTATAATATAAATATAAAACAAAATTATAAATTAAAAAAAAAAACCCAAACCAGCTGTTAGCCAGTCATCAGCACTGGCAGTCCTCAGCCTTTGTCACCAGAGGGCAAGATCCTGCTTTCCTGGGGCCGGTGGTGGCCATCCTCTCTCTGAATACACTTGCCAGAGCAGGACCCAACAGGCACATGCAGTCCCTGGCTTCAAGCCCTGCCAGTGTTTGGATGGAGGCAAAACCTGTGATGGTTAGCTCCGTGAGATGCACTGAGCCTGTCCTGGCTCTTTGTTTATCCAGTGCCTCCATGTTTCCCAGATAAAGTGCTCATCTTTTGGAAACATATGCCTAGTATGCTCTACCAGGAGCATAAAACCCACTTTCTAAGTCTGTGCAGCTCCATCTGCATGTGGCATGGCCTTTCCTGTGCATGGAAGGAGCTCCCCTCAAGGCCTTCCTAGCTCATCTTGTTTCTTACTAGGGGAAATACGAGATAAAGCGTCATGGCTGGCTGCGTGGTAGTGTCTGCTTGCTGTGCCTCCTGGCAAGGTGAAATTGCATAATGCATTTAACCTTGTTCGGCTTAATTGCTTATCAAATCAATATCTCTGCTGCTTTTGGATTTTCTTAGTAGCTTCTGCACCAAGTTCAGCACAAATGAATGATGATTATTTCTGTGCAAACACGTAGTTTCCTACCCTGGAATGGGAGCTTCAAAGACTACTTAAAAATTCCCTTGTTAGTCAGAGGTGCTGTCATGAACTGGGAACTAGTTTCTTAGAGATGTTGCTTTCTTTCACTTTGCTTTAAGCATTTTGAAAGAAAAATGCAATGTGGGGAAAAGTGGATGGGTCATTTTCCAGACACTTAAAAAAAGAACAAGAAACACAGCTACAACTTCATTGTTTCCTTATAAAATAGAAAGCATCTAGCAACTGTGTACATCAAAACTGTGATGGACATGATTAAAAACAAAATCCCCTCATTGTATAGGCATCAAATCTGAATGCAGACTTGTATAGAGCAGTAAACATTTAATGAAGAAATGGGTAAAGCAGAAAAAACCCCAAACCTCTACATCCTGAAGACCTGATGCACAGAATTACTTCAGTCATTTGAAACACTTCAGTACAGTCAAACCTGGACAATATGATTAGAGCACAATCAAAATAGCTGCAAGTCATCAGGTGTCACATTCAGCCTCCAGTAATTTGTCTTAAAGGACAGTGGCTTTCAAAATAGCCTGCTGGATGCCTGGCAGTGTACATTAGGTGCTGGTAATTAATTGGCTGCTGAATTGATCTCTTCCAGTAAAGCAGAAGGGAAAACCCAGGGCTAGATGGTAAGGAAGTATGTGAGAGTCGCAGAGGTAAAGATGAAGATCTGGTTGGTCTTGCAGGGCAGCCTGTGCACAGCTCCTCCCAGGCCCCCCCAAAATAACACCTATGTGCTCACTGCTGGCCTGGCAATGCAAAGAGGGCTTGCAAATGGCTTGGGTGTCTGCAGGGATATTTAGCTGCTCTTCCAGCTCCCCGGTAGGACGAAAGCTTATTCATCCCAGCACTGGTTACAGCATCAAAGCTGGTCATGCACTCTTACTTATCCTTGCAAGGAGCGGTTTAAAAATATTAGAAGTTCAAACACAGCAGCTGTTTTTCCTTGGATGGACTGTTACTTTTTCTCTAATGGTTTTTAGGTTGTAGAGTTCGTTTTCCCTGAATGCCATGCTCAGCAACTGCTTGCACATTCCTAAGACAGGTATGTTAAAGAGAGGACCATTCTTATTCATAACCACTTTGAGTATTTTGGACATCCCAAACTCTCCCAAATTAGCCAAATTAGTTGGCTAATTCAAATTCCTTGAGAGCCAGAGGAGATGGTTTGAATTGCTTTCTTTGGTCAAAGATTAGTTGAAAACAATTTAAACTTGTGACAAAGCGTTTTAGCTGAATGAGTAAGCATTCCTGCAGGTAACTGGGGGAGTATCATGTATTTAGGTATCCGAGCTGGAGGGGATAGAGAGTAAGGGTTGTAAACCTCCTGCACAGACAACTCCACTAACATAGAGCCTGTGGGAATTGAACACTGCCAGGTGGTGTTCATACAGCAACAAAAGGCAAATATAAATGCACACATGCAGAAAGTGGCTTTTTGCTTCTAAAGCTTTTTGCTTTTATTTGGGCTGCTGCAGAGCAGCTTTTTGGTGAGGATGTCTCTGTTGGCCATTGCCATGTTGGGGAAATAGGAACAAGGAGGGTTTTTTGACATGGGGTGAAAGGTCTGCCATCTCCTGGGGGCGGTGGCTGAAGGTATGGGGGAATCTTGGTGTCCCAGTTAAGCTTGGGAGCCTCAGGGTTTGTGCTTGTTAATGGGAAGGGGATTGGTGATGTATTTCCAGTAGGAGAACTGTGAATGTTAGCACAAGGGGTTTTGCCTTCTCTGGAATAACTTACCCAACTTTAGCTGCTTGTTCAATAGAGATGAGTTCAGGCTGGAGCAAGTGAGGAAAAAGGCTATTAAACCAGCCTGGGCTTCTCAGGAAAAGGAGACTAAAAAAGAGCCAGGTCTGTCTTTCCCAGTGAAGCAAAAGCTGAGGATGTATATGGTTACTTTCCCCTCTATTTATAGAATATGAGAGCAAGGAGAGTAATTTCAGCTGAAGGACAAGGTTTAACAGATGACAAATCTTAAACAGGAGTGAGCCTGGGCTGAGAATTAAAAATAGTTTCTAACTGGCAGAAGGTGAGTGTGGCTGAACAGTGAGTTACATTTGAGTGAGAGCTTGATCAGCCTGTGTAAGGGATTGGGTGATGTTGCCAGACACTGTCAGGATGATGCCTCTCAGCCCCACGTTTCTGTGTTGCCTGCGAGCTCCAACCGTGCCTGGTCGCAGGGAGATGCTGCTGTGCCTGCAGTGAGGCAGGCTGGAGACCGCAGGCATGTTTGCTCATTAGCTTGCCAAAAAACTGAGCAGGAGTAACACATGCAGATCAGTGAAATGCTCGATGAAAATCTCTCTGAGAATGAATTTAAATCTAATGCAGCAAGGTGGGGAAGGAAGTCCTGTCCACCCTGCCTGCAGCAACTAGGGCAATCTAAAGGAGGATATGTCTGCCAAAGTAGCTCTTGATTTTGGCCAGTGCAATCATTTGAAGTAGCACTGAAAAGGAAGCCGGAAACTCAAGAAACAGGTTTTTAATCACTTAGACTTTGGTAGACAATCTCTATGCAAATCACGCCTCCAGTATCACCAGCGTTTGCATGAGTATGTGTTCCTTGGACTGACAAGTTCCCCATGGACTGACAAGGGCTCAGGCAAAAGCCCTGTGAGCTGCTGACATGTGTCACCTTGGCATCTGCATTTGGCCTTCAGCTTTTGGAGGGGCATTGTGTCGCTTTGCTTATATGCGTGCAGGGCCCTCACAGTGGTGGATGCCTCCTTGGGGTGCTGGGGAATGCACTTCAACATGGCAAAAATGTGGGCAGCACACAAAGGGAGGAGAAGTTCTGTCCGTCAGTATACTTGATGTGGGGATTTTGCTAATGGAATACAAATGTGAGGTCCCCAAAAGTACAACTGTCAAAGCAGTTATCTGCTTCCAAAACATACCAAACATCCCCTCCCGGTCCTGCAAGTCTCATAGCAGCTCAGCCAGGAGCCTAGGGGGTCCAGGCCGGGTCCTGCTCGCTCTGGAGAAAGCATTACACCCAGGTGGGGATGTTTGGTACAGTAGAGGTTCCAGCCGTTTTGCTATTTTCTCAAAGATTTCTGAGCGCAGAGGCTCTTCCGGAAACATTTTTGGTTTAGGGTTGGTTTATTTATTTGGTTAGTTAGTTATTTTCCTTTTGGTTGGTTGGTTTGTTTATTTATTTATTTATTTATTTTCCTTTTCAGTTTACTCTTCCCGTACCACAGCAGAGTTCAAGAGCGGCGGGAAGCCTTCAGCAGCCTGTCTCCAAGGCTGCTGTGAAAGAGCCTTCAGGGTACGGCAGGGCGTTGCCCTCCTCCTGCTCCTCCCGGCTCTGCCTGCCAGGAATAACACCGAGAGGGATTCGTGCCGTCCGGCTGTGGGAGCGGGGCTGCGGGCGGGGCCGGGGCCGGCCCCGAGGAGGAGGAGGAGGGAGGAGGAAGGGGAGGTGCTGCGGCGGCGGCAGCGCGGCCATCCCCGGGCGCCGCATCGCTGTGTGCGCGGAGCCGACCGCTGCAGCCGGCAGGATGATCGCCGCCCAACTCCTGGCCTACTACTTCACGGAGCTGAAGGAGGATCAGGTCAAAAAGGTAGATGGACCCCTCCGACGGAGGGCTGCGCCCCCCGCACAGATCCTTTTTTTTATATTTTAATTGGTTTTTTGTTCCTGTTGGTTTTCTCGCTTTGTGCCCGTAGCGACCGTGCTGTGGGAGAAAGGGGAATAAACCCGTTTTTAAGCCCAGACGGGCTCCCAAAGCATCCCCGGTGGAGAGCGGAGGAGGGGCTCGGTGTGGAGGCTGCCGGGCGCGGGAGATGCACAGCGGGCCAGGCCGCGGAAACGGAGCTCGGCAAAGCAGGCAGGAGCTGGGGGGCTTTGACAAAAAGGCTAGTGGTGATGGCCTTTCGGGTTTGTAGGAGGCACCAACATTCCTGGAGAGGGGACTTCCCCTTCTTCCACAGGGTGCCTGTGGGCATCTGTCATTCCAGCACAGGGGTGACGAAGGCAAAGAGCAGGCAGTTTTTGAATTATGTGTCACTGCAGGTTCTGAATTTTCGGGAAGTGGTTGTCAGTTGTGCTTAATAAGAAGTAGTATTTCTATGGGCTGCTTTTCCTTTAGCATTAGGAGACTGCTGCACAGGGTTGGTATAGCCCTGTGATTTAGCACTGCTACAAGGAAATGGGTGTAGAGTATAGCATAAATAAAAACATGGCAGTTAGGTCCTGGCTGAGCATATTGCAGTGCTGTAGGGAGCGGAGAGCCTGGGGCTAGGGATGCAGGGGCACAAATTGGGAAAATAATTGCGAATATCACCCAGCCCTGTCTCAGAGCCATGTTGACGTCAGGAAGCAGAGGCTTCCCTTCTGCCACCTCCAGCAGTGCTGCGTGACCCACCTAGGTGCATGGCTGAGCACCTGTTTGAAGGCATCCCTAAAATATTTTGGGGAAGCCTCAGCGTCAGCAAGGCTGATTTGTAGTGGTCTCAGGGCTTGGCCTGGCTGGAGAGCATCTCCTTCCTTTGGGCTTCTGGCTTTGTCTGGGGAGACTCCATCTCCAGCATGTGGTGGCTCCTCCTGCCTCACTCCAGCCATGCTCATCCATGCCAACTCCTCTCTTGGATAAAACCCAAGGCAGCACCCCATATTTTCCACATCTCTTTCTGTGGTTTAGGTCTTTTGCTTTTCCGCCCTGCGGTTGTTGTGAGGAGCTGAAGGCTTTGCACAGCGTGTAGCTTTCTGCACCTTCTGGCGTTGTGTATGTAGTTCTCCCTTTTCCTTATTTTCCTTTTCCTGGAGGATTTGTAAATGCTGCTGCTGGTGCCAGGCTTGCATGCTTGGGTAAGGCCTTCTCTGTCTTGCTGTACCTGTTATATTTAGAAACCCAAGATAAGCACAAGGGTGCGCACTGGCTGAGGACCTGCAGGAAGGCTGTGTGGGGAAGGCGTGGTGGGAGCATGCAGGCACAGGGGAAAGTGGTGTTCCCGGGCGTTATTTGTTGCAGGCTGGTTTGGCACCATGGGGCTGCTATTGTCTGATGGCATGGGAATTGTTTGGCTAGGGAACTGTAAAGCGTTCTTATGGATCAATCTGGTTTTGTCTGAAAAATAAAATAAAAATCCAATAAAAAAGAAAAAAAGGCAGGCTACTGGTTTGGGAGGATGTAAGATGTAAGACATCTCTTCCTGTTTATATCCTTTTGGAACGGATATTGAGCCCCCTCACTTTTGACTGTCCTGTAGGGAGGGTTTCTGCAGCAGTCAGAGGCTCTGCCCCACAGTTCTGCTGCCCTGGAGCCACTGGGCTCTGCTTCCTGGTTCCCTGCAGGGAAAAAGGGTTTTTACTCTGTCTCGGCATGCTGCTTGTGAGGTTTGTGCTCCATCACAGCGTGCCGCTTATGGGAATACGTGCCTACATGGCATCGTTTCAGATCCCTCCCTCTCCTCTTTGCTTCCGGAAGAGCAGCACTTTCTGCTGGTATGTGTGTGTGGCTGGGGGCTGCCGACCAAGGTGTTGCCCTCTTCCCTACTCTGCCCCATGGGGCTCCAGGCCACAGCAGCTACTCCTCTGCCTCACTGGTCCGTAGCAGCCATCTGCCCAGCATTTGGAAGCACAGGTGGCAGGTAACCTTGAGGATGCTGCTGTGGGTCACAGGAGGGGTGTGAACCAGTTAAAAGTACAAATGAGGTGAATTTGGGAATGTATTTGTTACCGGGTCTCCACCAAGGCTGAACATCCTTCTTTGTGATCCTGTTCCCTTCTTTTTTTTTTTGGGTTCCCATTCCTGCATGGCACTATGCTCAGTGCTGTCTTTCTATGGTAGGAACCTTGCTGAGAGGCACAGATGGGTCTGGTGATTTCAGGCCCTCAGGATACCCTGTGTCTAAGAACTTGTGCTTCCATACTGGTTTTGCTGGGTTTATACACCCCCTTAAGCTTGAGAGTAATTTTTTTCAAAGTTGCAGTTTCTGGAACATGAAGATGCTCAGAGGGCTGGAGCACCTTTCCTATGAAGACAGGCTGAGAGAGCTGAGCTTGTTCAGCCAGGAGAAGAGAACGCTCTGGAGTGACCTTAAAGCACCTTCCAGTGCCTAAAGGGACCTACAAGAAATCTGGAGAGGGACTTTTTAACAAGGGCATATAGTGACAGGACAAGGGGGAATGGCTTTAAACTGGAAGAGGGTAGATTAGATTAGATATTAGGAAGAAATTCTTTACTGTGAAGGGTGGTGTGGCACTGGAACAGGTTGTCCAGAAAACTTTTGGAAGTGTTCAGTGCCAGGTTGGGTGGGGCTTTGAGCAACTTGGTCTAGCGGAAGGTGTCCCTGGATGTGGCAAGGCAGTTGGAACTAGATGAGCTTTAAGGTCCCTTCTAACTCAAACCATTCTATGGTTCTATGATTTTTCAAGATGAGTTGTGGCCAGCAGGAGGAATAGGCAAGGTGGACGTTTAGTGCAGAAGATGCGGGTTGTTCATTGCATGCTGGCAGCCCTGTGGCCCTGCAGCCCCTGCAAGGGGGCATTTTCCTATGAAATCATGTGTATGGGCACATGCACGTAACCCTAGTGTGCAGAAGCAAACCAACAAATGATGCTCTGTACCATATAAATACGTGCATAGTTTTACCTCAAGCAAGATAAATTATCCAGATGTTTTTGAAAACATCTTTTCCCTGAATGTTTGTGATCCTTCAGTGGCATCATCAGGAGCTCAGCATCCTTGCTGTGGCAGTGGACTTTGCACAACCCAAACTGAGGCCCTCTTTCTCTAAAAGGCTGACTCCCATTCACAAAGTATCCCTGGCATCTGTGCCACTGGTCTGTGTGCAGGAGAGCTTTTGTAAAACCGCTTTAGAGTACCTTTTCTTTCCAACAGGTTTATACCTGCAGTAGCTGGCCCCAGCAAAGAGAGCCTCCAGGAGTTGCCTGGTTTCTGTTTGTCAGGGGAACAGTAGCTTTTTGTTGTATTACCTGATGAGAGAAGAAAAAAGTCTTGCAACTCAAGAATGACATTTAAATATCATTTAACCTTGGAAAGAACGTAATGGAATGGGGTGTAAAATGTAGCAACTGGCATCAGAAAAAGCCCCGTAGTGGTAACCTGCCAGTATAAAGGCTTTTTAGGAACCAACCTGATAAATTATAAGTAAGCGCTGTTTCAGGATGTCTAAACTACTTGTTTTAACATGCCTTGGCTCCTGATGTATCTTCCTGATGCTGAAAGGAGTATGGAGTACGATTAGCTCTGCAGAAAAATGTTTACATGGTGAAGGGTTTTCATGAAAAGGTTGTGTCAGTAAACTAGGTGCTAATGATTTCTGAAATTGTTGTGGGAGTGCTCTCTTCTTGGATACCATTGACTGTTGTCAGTGTCCAGGGAATGAAGCATGCATTTAAGGAATGGCCCTTAGTACTGCCTGTTTCATTATGCACTTATAATTCACTACTTTCCGTGGAGACTGCTGCGATGGCTGGATTTTCAGAAACTTATTTTCCCCAAGTGCAAAAGTACCTTTCCTGTGAGACCAAGAGAAATGACATGCATATGGTTTGGATTATGAAATCCTATTTAAAAAAAAAAATTGCTCAAAGATTCTGGCTGGCTGGATTTTTTTAAGGAGAGAGAAAAAAAAAAAAAAAAAAAAAAGGTTGAATTTTTGGAGGGCTCCCGTAGTGGCACTCTGGGAAGATGCCGTTCCTGGGGGGGTGGTTCTGAAACGGCAGCTAAATAGAGAAGTGTTTTCTGCTCCTTGCCCACACAACTGCCTGCCTGAAATTGCTCCTGCTCTCCGCCATTCCCCGGGAAGGGCTGGCACCGATCTCCCACGGGGCTGCAGCCATGGGAGGCTGCGTGTCTGGCTGGGTGCTGCCGGCAGCTCCCGTCTCTGTCCCTGCTGGCCCCTCCAGAGCTTCCCTTCGGATAAGGCTGAGATTTGCTTTCTGATCGGCTTTTATTGCGGGCAGAGCAGGGAGTTATTAAATCTCCATCCCATAATCCAGCCTCCAGTTTCCTCTTCCCAGTTATTTATGGCTGTTTGCTGAGGGTTTTCCTTCGGAAGTCTGCCTGTGCTGCCAGCTCAGGAGAGCAGTGCTTTTTCCCTAGCAGCTGCACTGCCAGAATGACTAACACTTTTCCTGCCCAGGAGACAAAAATGGTTTGGTTTTTTGGTTTTTTTCCTCCCTAGTTTTGGGAACTGTAACACACGGGAGAGATTTTGTTTCAAACTGAGGTTTAGTCCCCATCTCCCCCGCCTCCCCTCCCCGAGAGTCTCCGCGGTGAAGATGGCCTCAATGCGATGCAACGCAACGCGATGCACCGTGATGCAGTGCGAGGCGATGTGAGGTGATGCGCCCTGCACGCAGGGGGGTCCGTCCCAATTATGTAAGAGCGCTGACAGTGCTCACTGGTTTCTTACCCAAAATAGACAAAAGAGCCGCCCCTCCTGTTTTCTCTCCGCAGCGGAGGGGCAGAGTTGTGGAGAATGGGCTTGTGTGGTCTTAACTGCGCAAATGCCAAAACCTGCGTTCGCTACAGGGCTTTTGGTGGAGGGAAATCCTTCAGCCCTGTTTTCGGGAGGAGGATGCAGCAGTGGGGCTGTGTAGAGGGGTATTTTAGTTTACACAGTGAAGTCTGACTGTGTGAATGATATGTCACTGAGCTTTCACTAGGAGATTTGGAGAATCAGGCCTCTGAGCAGCAGCGTGGGCTGCTGAAATCTCAACCTTAATAAGAGGGTTTCCCCTTTCTCCCCCCCTTAGAAAGGGAATAACTTCATGCTCTGACATCATGGCTTGATACACTCTGTTAATAAAAGCAACCCAGCTAAGGTAGGGTTTGCTGTGGAGGGCAGACCTTCCTGATCAGCCTGAGACCAGCCTCTGCATCCATCCCCACAGCATTTGGGGCTGCAGAGAGAGTGCGTCCCATCAGGTTTTTGTTCTTGAAGTGAAATGACACCAGTGGCTGGCTGTGGTTGTCACTGTGAGGGGGCTGTCAGTCCCCTGGGGTGGCACGGGACACAGCTGGGATGTGGGGATGCTGCCCTGGGGTCTTGTATTTGTCCTCTGTTGCAGAGAACCTGGGCTCAGCTCTTCTGCCATTTAGCTGTGTGCCTGCACTGTCACTTCACCGGTTCATGGAGCAAATGCATGGTATCATTTCATATTGTTGCACTGTAACTTCCCCATAGCGTCTATTTGATGGCTGTTTTGCCCTTCCTCTGCAAGCAGTGGCACTGAACACATCAGAGCTTGCGCAGCCTCTGACTTGGCCTATGGTTCAGGCTTGCTGTGATTCAGCATCAGGCCAGGTAGCTGTGCCCAGCAGCAGCATTATAGCTTCCTCCCTTGTCTGTGTAAATGCTTGGTCATAGTGGGAGAGCAATCTGGCTCACGAGGGTACGCTGTCTTTGGTGCAGACCTCAACTACATGTGGCAGAAGTACTTTCTGCAGGAGCAATTAAATTTGCACTGGTTTTGCAGTCAGTTCAGGGTTTAATTACATTTTGATTGTCTGCATTTCCTTTGAAAATGGCATGATTCATTGTTTTCTGTCTCAAAGTCCTCGCTATATGGAGCACTTGCACGTATACATTTCACATCGGGTGTTTTATTGTGGCATTGGCCCTGTAAGACACAATGCCAATTAAGAGATTACATGAGTTGCTCTCAATGCTTCCAGAGCAGCAAAGGAGACACAGGTGGCCTTGGCACAGAGATGGCCTGGGGTTTAAAATGAGGTAGCTTTTCCAGTTTTGCTGAGGACAGAAAACATGGGCTGGGTTTTATTTTCTTGGTCGTGCTAAGCTGCAAGAGAAAGTGATCCCAAAGGTGTGACTTGGGTCTGAGCTGTTTGCAGAACCAAATTTCCAAGGCAAATAATGAAACAAGGCAAGAATAGACTGGCAGCTGAGGTGAAAGGGGTGGGACGTGCGTTTAGCAAGAACGCCCCCCAGACCAAGTTGTACTTTTGAAGCATCAAAGCATCTCTCAATCTTCCTGATGCTGAAGATGAATGTAATGTTATAGAAGGCAGTATTATTGGAAAACTGGAGCGGCCTCCTTTTTCCAGTGAGGTAAAGAAAGTTCCTGTTTTGGGAAGTCACAAGGGAGAAGTCAACAACTTTTAATTTGATGTTTTGTCTTGAGGAGGAAGCCGCTACCTGCTCACAGCCAAGTTCTGCCTCTTCTGACCCTGTGGCTGTGATAGCTTTGGGTATCAGTGGATATCCCTATCAGTGGGATAGGGAAAATGATCTGTTACACAGACATAATTTTGCAGCCTAGGATGTAGCCCTGAAACTGCTGTAGCAAGTCCTTCACAATGAAAGGCTTCAAATACAAGGCACCTGTGTGAACTGCAGTGACACCTGCATCACTCTAGCTGAGACAAGGTGCCAAAAGAAGGATTTTTAGCTTCAGCTGTTCTGCTCATGGACAGTCTGGAGAGCTGAGAAATGATGTGAGGGCTGGAGATTGTGGTGTGAGGCTGTGGTTGAATGGGTTTGTGTGGAAAAGAGGAGGCAGATTGATGTGAACTGGGTCTCGCGTTGGGAAAGCAGTAGGATAGGGTGGGCTTCAGCTCACACAGCTCCTAGCACTTGGGGATTTTCCTGATTTTGAGTCAAAAAAACAAGGTATGAAGTGTGTGGCTGTGTTATCTGCTTGGCCAGAGCTCCATGGCCAGGCTGGGGCTTGTCATGGTTTAAGCCCAGCTGGTAACTCAGAACCACGCAGCTACTTGCTCACTCCCCTCCTTCTTCCTCCCCCCGCTCCCGGAGGGATGGGGAGGAGAATCAAAAGAATGTAACTCTCACGGGTTGAGATAAGAACAGTGCAGTAACTAAGGCATAATACAAAACCACTACTGCTACTACTACTAATAATAATGATAACGGAAATAACAAGGGGAGAGGATACAATTGCTCACCACCTGCCGGCCAATACCCAGCCCGACCTGAGCAGCGATCTGGGCTTTCCAGGTAACTCCCCTCAGTTTATATACTGGGCATAACATGCTGTGGTATGGAATACCCCTTTGGCTAGTTTGGGTCAGGTGTCCTGTCTCTGCTTCGTCCCGGCTTCCCCTCCTCTCTGGCAGAGCACGAGACTGAGAAAGTCCTTGATCGGAGTAAACATTACTTAGCAACAACTAAAAACATCGGTGTTATCAGCATTGTTCCCAGGCTGAAAGTCAAAACCACAGCACTGCACCAGCTACTAAGAAGGAGAAAAAATGACTGCTATAGCTGAACCCAGGACAGGGCTATATGCTATTCTTGCAATTAAATAGATATAGCCCCACACGGGCACTTCAGGACAGTCTTTCACTCTGTGGTGGTGTGTGTTTGTTTGTTTTCCCCAGATTGATAAATACCTTTACGCCATGCGACTCTCTGATGAAACGCTGATAGATGTTATGGCTCGCTTCAGGAGAGAGATGAAGAACGGCCTCTCCAGAGATTTTAACCCAACGGCTGCAGTGAAGATGCTTCCTACATTTGTGAGGTCCATTCCTGATGGTTCAGGTAAGGAGCTGAGTATTTGTTTTCTGTATTAAAGATGGTGTGCTTCATGGGAAACCTGTTAGAAATACACCAATGCACTACCAAGAACAAGAGCAATTTACTTTCTGCCAAGCCCTGGCACCTTTTCAAAGGCAGCCTCCCTTCTGTGTACAGGTCAGTTCCCACAGATGCTGCAGGATTTTGTGAATTCAGTGTCAAACCCATTTTGATGCCAATGGAAGAGCCCTTCCTATTAATCAGTCTCCTAACAGTCAGTATATTTATGCTGAGATTTGTCTGCCAACTATCAATATTTCACATAGGAAGATGTTTGATTTATGCAGTTCATACTCATGTGATCTAGAGTCTTGACAAATACAGTGGCTTTTAGTCATTTGCTTTTTGACTCAACATCTCTTCTCCTTATTTTTTCCCCAGTGGAAAAAATACCCTTATATGCTGAATTTGAGTTTCCTAGCATTCGTTTTGCTTTTTGTAGCTACCTTTTGCAGACGGTCTTAGGGGAAAATTTGCAGAATTCAAGGAGAGGCAGTGCGTGGCTCAGAAGCTGCTGCTCTGGTGTACTGAGCTTTTTCCATTGAGATGTAGGACTTACTTAGGTTTTTTTTGTGCTCACTGTATCTGATAAAAGTGGCACAAAGAGTCATCAGAAATCAAAAAGATGTGCTGGTATTTGAGACCAAGATTATCCCTATTATTTATTTTAGTGCTTATAAAAAACCCCAAACAAACAGAGCAAACAAACTCCCCAACAACTATATATAGGGTATATAAATATATTTATTAACAGTATATAATAGTGTTTAATATTTAGTGGTAACACTGGATTTCCTTCTTGTGTAGCATGAGTTGGTAACTAGTTTGGTGCCTAGCACAAGTTAAGTCCCTGTGTGCAGAAATTGCACAGTTGCAAGAACTGCATAATATGGTTACCTCTTTTGAGGCTTTTTTTGAGTTAAAATCAAGAATTTCTTGTGTGAAAGAAAATGAAGCCTGGTACTTTGTGTTATTTGGTGCTGTCTGGCAGGGGGAAATCTTTGATAGTTCTGCTTTGCTGTTGCTTTCTGCCACCTTAAGCTTTTTAGTTGAAATGTAATACTCTCTTAAAAAAACCCCAAAGGAAGAACAGACTTGAATCCTGTGTTTCCCTTAATTTAACACTGCTGGTTGTTATTTTGAAATGTTGTGTTGAAATTTGGAGCCTGTTGAGAAAGCCAGAAGCTGCCACACACAGCTGGGTCATGGGCAGGGGTTGCTCTAAGGGTTTGCAGGTGAGGCGACTTGAGGGCTTTTGCGTGAAATCCCAGTGTTTTTACCAGCTCCTAAATCCCCATGTTTTCCTTCATATGGGTTTTGAGTTGAGCTGAGTATAGACCTGTCCCCAGTACCCTGCTCTGTCAGGCACTGCAGTTCAGCAAATCTGGGCTGCTTGCAGTGAGCCGAATATTTTTTGGGAATTGTTCCATGGCACAAACTGGAGAGACTTCGAGATGCAATATGGCAGAGGGAAAAGGGGAGAGGTGTGAGAGACTGCTGAATGCTGCTGGGACTGAGCATGAGCCAGAGCAGTGGGTAGCCCTGGTTGAGTGTGTGTCTGTATGTCAAGGCATTAATTTCAGATCGTGTATTACACGCCTACTTAAAAAAGCAACCTCGTGTATTGTGTACAGGGTGCTTAGTTCTTGATTCTGTGCCCATTTGGCTCCTGATGGCCCCTCCAGGACTGTGGGCAGTGATTTTTGCAGCATGGATTAGAGCAAGGCAGTGCTTTGCCCCAGACAATTTCTGTATAACACGATAGTAATCTGTATATGCTGGTTGCGAGTGTCTGTTTGGATAGCTGTTTGGATAGAAATGCAGGCAAAACCATTCCATTATTTCCCAGAAAGGGCATGTTCTGAGCCCAGATATGAGCAGTATTTGCTGTGGGTAAGTGTCATGGTATTTCTTTCCCTGACTCACCTCCACGTGCCTGACATGTATGGCTCAGCCATCATATAGATGAAGCCAGGGCAGATGCAGAGTCCTGTTCCCCATTCCTCCTAAAGGCTCTGAGGGGTCCTCATGGCTATGTCTGTGTTGCTGCGCCCAAAGTGTGGGTTCAGATCCTGGCCAATGGCAATTTCTGCCTTCAGCTGTTCCTCTGTAAAAGCCAGAGGCTGAAAGCCTGCCCTCTTCTCTGGCCTGTCTCTAATTACTGCCTTGTAAGCTTTTTCCTCTGAGTCTGATTATTATTATGAGAGCTGACTATTCAGAAAAATACTATTGTTTATTTTCAGATCAGTGCTTTTGTACTTTATTAACAAGGAGCTTTTGAGTGATAATTTTGGAGACTCTGGAGATGTTGGTGTTATCTGGGCTTTTTGCTTCATTTAGAGTTGCTTAATTTACAAAAGCCACAAGGTTTTTTGTCCAGAGCGCTCAGAACGGTACTTCAAACTAGTTCAAAATGCTTTCAAAGGATGTTCCTAAATAGATTTACAGCAGGTTTGATTGCACCTTGGTATTATAAAGCATAGATTAAATGCTGCTACTTGCGTTTAATTCCTGAAGTACACTGAAAGAAAACTGCTACTTTGCATATGAAAGCTTTACATTCTAGTACAGGGTTCTTTTTTCTTTTTAACTGAAAAGGATAACAATTCTTAATAAATTTTGCCTTGTGATGAGCTTGGTGATGCTGGAAATGAAACACGCTAATTTGTTAATTTACTGCCAGGGAAGGTATTTCTGAAGTGCAGTGTTTGCTTGAGGTATGTACCAAGGTGTAAGGGCCATCTGGTCCAGTGTTGATTTTCCGTTGTTTATTGGAGGTAATGGCTTGCATTCAACAAATGATACTCATGTGATAAAGCTTATTTGGATATTTGGCTTAATGAGACACTTGTACATGTTTGACTTCCAGTCTTGTTGCGTTGAAAGGGGTTAGGAGTTACTGAATTTATTATGCTGAACCCAACAGAGGGAACTGCGCCTACAGTTTGGATATGTTCATGTTTTAAATGACATTTTTACTGGAGCAAAGTGATGTTTAAAGCTGAGCTGTTTAGAAACAGATAGGGAAGTGCTGCAAGATCTGTATTTCTGCAGGCTGAGTTTGCCTATGTCTTAAGCAGCAAGAAGGAAAAGTTGCATTGCAATGCAATGGAGGATTATTAGGAATTGTGGGCTTCCACTGCCATTTTGCTATGTTTTTCTTTATGGAGCTTATTGTCTTTTTGGTTTCTTGCGTGACAGTGTTTTGTTTCTGTATTACACTGCAACCCTGGAAAACCATATGGGCTTTTGCTGTGTCTTTGCCTCGCAGGCTGTTCCTGATAGAGGTCCTGCCCTGAGGGATGCCTCATCCGGCTCATCAACTGCTGAGCAGGATGGGGCTCCTGGAGGTGCATGGTGTGATGAGAAGGAAGGAGCAGCTCACTAAATCACACTTTAGAAGTGTTGATCTGAGATTTGGCAGAGTAACCTCAGAGGGAAGTCTGGGTCTGGAAATCCTTGTGGGTAAATTGCATACGTGATATTTTAGCGACAGCATCGGGTCAAGAAGCGCCAAGAGCTGAAGCACGGTTTGAGGTAACACATCACAAGGTACTGGTCTTCTCAACTGCTAGAAGTCTTTTCACATCGAATGTAAGTAGAAGTGGAAAAACAGTGATGTTGGGAATGACCTTCCCAAAGTCTTAGTTCAAAGTCATAAGGCAGAACGAAAAGAGGCCAAATTGCTCTGTAGGATGGGACTGGCAATACACATCAGGGTGCAGGATGGGGGGGAGGCAGCCCATCCCGCCATGGCATGGTGCACTTCTGACACTGCAGAAAAGTACAAATTGATGAGCAAACCAAGATAAGAAAGTACCATGTTCCTCTGCTTCACTGCCATCCGAGCAGCCTCAGATGCCATGCGCAGACACGAATGCTTGCAAAGAGCCTTGGTGATTAACTGCAGCCTGGACACACACTCCTGTGTGACAAATTGTGCACACTGCTTCTCTAAATATTATCTTTTCACAGAGCTGTGTTTGCTCCCTCTTTGATAAGGTGAGATAGCACAAACAGTTCAGTCAAATATATTTGCCTTGCTCTCCAATGGGTGCTGAACGTGTCATTCCTCAGATAGCCTGGCCACGTGTCTGTGTTGCCAGAAGTTTGTGAGGTAGTAGGGTAGTGGATTTGGCTTCAGACCTTTGAAATCCAAACCCCTCTCCACCACAGGCGGAGACGGAGCTATCCTAACTCTTTCTCCGGTTTCTGGGGAGGTATTCAGGAGCTCTGTGCAAGGGATCACAACTCCTGTAGAAGGACAGGGCTACCCTGTGCTTTTTCAAACTGTTTCTCTGACTTCTGTTGTCTTGACTGCAGTTTGCAGTGAATCTCAACTTCCAGGTGTGAATTAAGTGGTTCCTGCTTTAACTACGTCTGTGTGTAATTTGTTGATTTTAGAACAGTGCACAATCCAGCCACCATTCACTGTTATTTGCCAAAATGACACAGGTTTGTTTGCAGCAAAAGACTGCTCATTAGTGGTCTGGCATCCCTTCGTTTTACTGTCTCTGTTTTCAACATCTTCTTGGCTTTCTTTGCTCTGACAGCTTCATCCTGAGATCTGGATACAGACAGTCCACTGTTAGTCCATTCTAGAGAGGGACTTTTTACAAGGGCATGTAGTGATAGGACAAGGGAGGATGGTTTTAAACTGGAAGAGGGTAGATTTAGATTAGACATTAGGAAGAAATTCTTTAATATGAGGGTGGTGAGACACTGGAACAGGTTGTTTAGAGAAGTTGTGGATGCCCCATCCCTGGAAGTGTCCAAGGCTAGGTTGGATGGGGCTTTGAGCAACCTGGTCTACTGGAAGGTGTCCCTGCCCATGGTGGGGGGGTTGGAACTAGATGATCTTTAAGGTCCCTTCCAACCCAAACTAGTCTATGATTCTATGAAACCCTCATTACAGTTGCCTGTACCAACTTCATGTTAAATTGTAGGGAATTGAGTTGATGCTTCACGTGGACACCCTGCAGCTAGAACTTCCTTGTTGTAGGCACTGGACATTTGTCTATGCATTATATTTAACTGAGCTTGATATTTCCCAGATTTGTGTTGCATGCAGTTTTTAATCACTTGTGTCTTCTTTTCCACATAGAGAAAGGAGATTTCATTGCACTGGATCTTGGCGGTTCTTATTTCCGAATTCTGCGGGTGAAGGTGTCACATGAAAAAAAGCAGACGGTACAGATGGAAAGTGAAATTTATAATACACCTGAAGATATCATGCATGGCAGTGGAACACGGGTAAGCACCTCCTCCTTAGGATGTCTGTCTAAAGATCAGTTGCTTTCACACTGCCATTTTAGAAAAACACCACCAGAATGACCATAGCATCTTAACAGTTGTACCTACAGCGTGCACAGACTTGACTACAGCTCTTTGTTGATATTGAAAATAAATAAGCAGTAGTTAGTGTAATAGAGCATGCATGGATGCTGCAAATCTGCTGTCATTGTATGGGAGACTTTTGGCTGAGTTAGGGAAAAAACGGGCTAGAAATAAAAATTCTGACTTGACTATAAAAGTCAATTTCCACAGGTAGGAAAAGCGAGCAGGAAAGCAGCTTAGTTTTTGTAAGCAACAAGCATGACCAACTCTGCAATTGTAATGTTAGATGAGGGATAGAAATACCCATGACAGCCACATATCTGTCCTGGCAGTCTGAGCAACTCAGCATTCATAAAAAGTACAAGTACATTAGAAAAGTTACATGAAGCTGGTAGAATGTTTTGGCACAACTTCAACTTAATTTTTGCTGAATAAATGATATGGTTGTTTTTAGTCTCCCATGTTCCAAAGTAGAAAATGTTTGGATCCATTTACTTAGATTTCAAATTAGGTTCTTTAAAAGAATTTCTTTTCTCTTTATGATCAGGAAATGGATTACAACGAATATTCTACTGACAGATTTGTCTCTGCGTTTTGTAAAACAAAACAGGTTGTTTTCAGTGTTGGAAACAGTAAGGTTTTTTACACTTTTTACTAGAATGAGGTGCTATTTTGGAGTATGAGACCTGCAGAAAAATTATAGCTTGTTTCTGAAGGATAAAAAAAAGAGGAAAAGAAAAAAAGAAAAAAATGTGCAAAAAGCATTTCTACTCTTAATATATTTTCTGTAGTCACTTTAATATATATAATAACTGCTGCTGCATTCTTATGCAACAGTGAGTGTAAGATGGCAATCACGGCTTGTGAATAGCACTGGTATAAGGATTGTTGTCATATCTGAACCACAGCAATAAATACCTTTCTTGTAAAGACTTTTCCTAACATTATTACTTTGCTTTCTGGACAAAAGGTTGCGCAGTGGCTTTTCCACAAAACGGTCTTGGAGGGGAGCTGAACTGCCTGTTGCTGGTGGAGGCAGGGAAGTCGGGTGGGCTGCCTGAAGGCAGGTTCAGAGTGGGGGTTGCTTGTCCATCAAGGGATTGTGGGAGCTGGAGAGGCAAGCAGCAGGGCTGCCCACATACCCAGTGGCAAGTGTCTGTCCAGGGAGGAAAGGCAGGTTGACTTAAGGTGAGACTTGATGGAGACATGATAAGGGTGGTAAGGAGAAGCCAGGAAAGGAGACATCAGGTCTTTGTTCTTTCTGTGGCTTTGTCATATTTACATTTTAATTTTTAAATATCCTAAGCCCATTTGGCTGTCAGGGGGTGTGGGTGTGGGGGTGTGGTGTTGGAGGTGTGTGTGGGGTGTAATCAGCAACATGTAGCTCAGACTGATAGGCTTTGTTATGGCTTTTAAACTGAAAGAGAGGCGAGCAAGGCTTCCACTGACCCTGGGGGGACAGTGGCTCCCAGTATTTAAGTACCAGGAAAAGAAGAGGAGAAGTTGGAGGCATCATCAGAATTTCATCTGGTTTGAAGTTGTCCCATGACATATCCAACCATGACTAAAACGCTTGCTGTGAGACTTTACAGGGAAGCATGGTGGGTGCCCAGGAGGTACATGAGCAGGTGATGATTTGATGCTTATGACTGATGTGTACAGTTGAGGTTCTCTGAAATCTCTGAGCCAGATTAGTGGAACACTTGGACTGAACTGCCTGCACTGGGTAGGTTACTAATATGTTTTTCAGCAAGCTGTGTCATTAACTTCAGTGAGTAACTGAGTACACTTAAAGCCTAAGACATAATCAGCTTACTGAAGGGATTGCGATTTATGGCTTCATGCCTCACTAGCACGGTTCGTTTTGATATTTTCTACTCCATTGCATTCAAACTTCTATTTTTGCCTATCTGTCAGGAATGGGCTGACACCTTTGCCAGTTGGAGACAGTTGCCTGTCAAAATCAAGGGCAAAACTCTCACTGACTTCAGCAGTGTAATAGCAGGTCTAAAATTTGTAAGAAGCTTGTGTTCTGTGTCAACTCAGCAAATGGGAGCATGCCTGGGGCTTGATTTTGCTGTTGCTTTTTATGTTCTGCCACCACTGGAGGTAGGTTATGGATTTGTGGCTGTTCTCCCGATCCAAAGCTGTGGTTTCCTTGTTCCTTAAATCTTCCCATTTCAGGGGCTTGAGCTCACATCTTCAGTTGCTTGCCAAAGTCTGCTGGCTGCCAGCCAAATGCATCCTTGTGGAGACTTCTTGGAGCCCAACCTGAGCAGGCAGCTTCATGACCAGAGCAAGTAATGAGGCTTGATATCATATTGCTCAGCCATCTCATGGTTGTATTGCTTCAGGTCTACAAAGGTGTAAAATATGACTGGTCCTTTCCTCTTGGCTCTGGTGTTTGCTCTGTCTCTGACATTTGATAAAATATTGGCCTCACACTGATCCCTTCCACACACCTGTGGGTGGATGGAAATTTGGATTTTTCTTCAATCTGCCTGCCCTACTTTAATGAAATCCACAGGAACTTTGTTGCTTCTAGTGTCCTGTTGGAGTTGTTTGTCATTTGTAAGGTTTGGATGTTAATATGGCATGGGCACATACAATGCTTCCTTGGGTCTCCTTAGGAAAAATCTTACAACTGTCAGTGGTAGCAAAATTAAGAAATGTCCCTCTTTTTTTTTTTTTTTTTTTATTTTTATTTTTTTACCTCTTCTCCTTTTGAGCAGTGCCTTCCCTCTGTGCTTTATTAAAAACAGTAGCCCAGCCACACCATGCATTACTGACTATACACTGCTACTGTAGTGTCAAGAATGTGGCTAATAGTTAACTGCATTTGCCTATGCAGGCTGTGGCATGCTCACATGCCCCAACGCCAGCCCAGAGCCCTGGTGACTGATGGTGCATTGCTTGCAGCAAGTATGCACACTAACTCACGGAGGCGAGCTTCAGCAGGTCGCACTGGGAGTGCAGGGGTAAACACCAGGAGGTGCATGGACTTTCCAGAGTGCTTTGGGAATGCCCAGGGATCTTCTGCAGATGGACTTAAAAAGCAGGTCCCATCTCTTCTCTATGCAGTCATGGTTCATTGCATAAGAGTGATTTTTGTAACAAAATCCACTGTCAATATTTCTGTTTCCTGCTCCCTGAATTCCTGAGGGGTTTGAGGTTGGCCCCTGGTTATTGTTTGTAATCTTGAGAGCAGCTGAAAGTTTTTAGTGGGATTGAGTACTTAGCAAGATACCTTCAGATGGAAAGCATAATAAAAACATATACTCCTATTATTTCTGTGTTCCTCCTGGAGAAATTGTTGTATTTTATTACTTAACTATAGTTTTTTTTCATAACTCCTTTACCTCTCTCCCTCGTTTGGACAGCTAAAAATAGTCTTACGTTATTTTCCCATGCTGTTTTGCTGTGTGCACTCAGAAAAAAGTCCATGATTTGCCCAGGACTATGGGAAACTACTGTATTTCTGCTTAATCAAATCTGACCTCATTTTAGGAATGGCTTTAATTGTAACATTACACACATCACTTCTTGACCTGCTTTGAATGGGAAAATATTCCTCTTCATTTTTTGTAATTGCTGCAGCGTGTCTGTAATGCTTTCTCATATCTCTGAGACTGTAAATTGTTCCTAATAAAGCCACGCAGGCTAATTGCAACCCATAGATATCTTATTGTACTTTCTCCCAGTTATCCCCAATCTTCTGGGCAGTTTACCTGGCCTCATCCCACCAGTGCTGCAGATAGGGTTGGATTGGTTTTTGTATGTTGTTTTGGGGTTCTTTTTCAGGGAGTTAAAATGGGAAGCACAGTTATGTTTTGGGGCAAGTGGTGACTTGTTAGTAGTTTGACATCCATTTGTGGTATGGGCCAGTTCAAAGCATGTCTGGCATTTTTGTACTGGTAGATACAAATGTGTATTTTCATTGCTTCAATAGCTAAGGCTTGATTTCAGCTTTGAGTGTTGCGATCTACCTGAGTGTCTTTCCAAATAGCTTGGTGTGAGAGACATTCCTTGCCTTCGTGTCCACACACTCCCTGGCATGCCTGGCTGTTGGCCTGGCTGGTGGGGACACATAGTGCTATTGTCACAGGGTACGTCTGGGTGGGAATTGGCACCTGTGAGCTTGCTGCAGGCTGCCTGTGTAATTAGCATTTTAAAAAAATGCAGAAAATGTTCCCATTTCGGGTTGTTTCTCAGAACATGTAAAATATTTACACAAATCCCATGGGTTTCCTTTTTGTTTCTTTGTTGTGTGCTTTAGGAATAGCTTTGAGAGATTATGTCCTTTTGGGTGGCTCCTGCAAAGTGCTGGGCTCTCTGGTCTCAGCAATGCTTGAGTGAAGCAGATGTAATCTTCTCTGCATCACTGTAAAAGTGCTCAACCTCCTGTGGGACTGGATCCCAAATGTTCTTTTGAGATGCTCCTTCCTGTTATTATAAGGTTAAAAGAACAGTTTTGTTCTCATCAAATGTTGGATGGAAGGTTTATGGCAGGCTCAAGAGCCACATGCCCCTTGTTTCAGGAAAAGCGTTTTTATACGGGTATAAAAGACTCTATGCAGAATTAGGTGCATTAAAGGACAATGTATTTCATAATTTATTAATTATTAAGGTATTAATATACACTGCCTGAGAATATTTTCATAGCAATGTCATTTATATATCTTTAAAAATTTGGAGCAGGTATTTTCCCCTTTCCCTTCACCCAATACAGTTTTTATATGCAGTTTGAAATATATTCTCCCTGAAACTGTATGTCTAATCACGGTGGTTTTATACTTCTCTTATAGCTTTTCGATCATGTTGCTGAATGCCTGGGTGACTTCATGGAGAAACAACAAATCAAAGACAAGAAATTACCGGTTGGGTTTACATTTTCTTTCCCCTGTCGACAATCCAAGCTAGATGAGGTAAGAAGATTTCACAATTTTGTTAATATGCAGAAGAGCCACCATGTTATTAAAACACTGCTATGAAAGCAGTATCCCAGACAGGTCTCATTTTCAGGATGAGTGTTATATTTCACTGTTGGACTTCATGTTTGTGTTTACATTTCTGTCTGAAAGAGCTGGTTAACAGATGAGGAAGAGGCATCTGATGTTTTGTACCACCTCTGTGTGAGCTCCTCAGTATTCAGGTTTACTGTGTAAACATGGCAGCAGTTATTTCCTGCCTCCTGTGGAGCCTTTTTCACCCCTCCATGGGGTGTAACTGGGAAGGACCCAGCTCAACAGTGTTTGCTGAGAGTTTGCTGAACTTCACAAGCACACACACCGCTCCAGATCAGGGTCTTCCTCCTGAGCAGCAGTGCTGAGCCATTTGCTCTGCACTGAGGGCAACCGGGCAGGCCACCTGGAAGCCATGTGCTTTATAAAAAGGGTGGAAATAACTAGTGTTGTATGAAGTGGCTGATGGGATTCCCATTACAAGGATGCTACGATATTTTCCTTCTTTTGCCCATTGTATCACAAATGACTCAGCAGCCTCCTGGTACAGCATTGCTATGGCAACGCTGTAGCAAATTAATGCAGGAAAGTTAAATCCACACAAAACGCAAACAGGTTATACTGTTAAAACACGACCTGCTTTTCTAGCTTGCAGGTCTCTAGGTTAGCCTGGTGCAACAGCTCCCCAGATGTTGGTGCTGAGGAGGGCCAGGTGAGGCATGATTTTTATTACATTTCATACTTCTTGAGCTATGCTGAGAGCTGGAACCAAAGGTGCTTACTAAGTCAGGGTCTGAATGCAGTTAAGAACAGAGCACTGCTTTTTTGTGCATCAGTTCAGGAAAGATGAGTTGATTTTGGTGCAGCTCTCGAATCTGTCCATGGTGCATGGTAGCGCTCAGGCTACTGGCTGCAGTAGAATCATGCTGGGGATGTGGTTGTGAAGCGTAGTCGCCCTTGAGAAAATTTGTTTAGCTGCATGATGAAAGGTGCCTGTTTGCAGGCTGGTTTGCTCAAGCCAGCTGGGATGAAATCATGCTTGTGTGAGGCAGGGCAGATAGGTAGCATGTGGGATGGCTTGGGGACACCTATAGAGACTTGGAAATGAGCCATAGCAGAGTGGAGGAGGACAGTAAAAGAGTAAGATAGTAAAAGTCTCAATTAAAAAAAATAAAAAAAAAAAAATCAAACAAAAAATGAAACTCTTTCTGAGAGTTTTTGTGATATTTTGGACACTTGAAAATGCATTTTTCTGGATTCTGTGGACCAGATTTGTTCCTGGATTGCTGCTTCTGTGAGGCTGTGCTTGTCTGGGTGCTGTTTCTTGTGCTTGGTGAGCAGGAAGAGGCAGGGTGGTCCCTGTTTTCTCCAAGGGTGACAAGGTGGCACTGCATGGTTGCGTCCTGTTCAACCCCAAAGGCTCCTCCCTGCTGCCAAGGTCTTGCTGGTGAAGCAAAACATCCTTCCAGCACAGCGGCTGGTCATGCTGAGAGGAGCTGCTCTTTGCCAGTGTGGTTTGACCAGTTTCCTGAATGATAAAACTTACATGGAACAGGGGGCCCTCATTTAAGCTGTGCCTGCAGACTGGGCTTTGCCCATGGTTTCCCTGTGCAGCAGCATGGGGCTGGGTTTCTGAATAATGCTAATGAGGGCAGCACAGTCGCAAAACTTACACAAACTGAGTTCATGGTTTAGTGGTAGGACAAATACCTTCTGGTCTGGAAAGAGCTGCCCTGACCCTTCTGTCCCCTGTTGGGAAGGGGAATGTGCACAAGACACGTGATTGATTTTTAAGCTGAGGTACGGGCAAACATACACCTGGGCAATGGCTGCTTGTGCCTGTAGGCTTCAGCTTTTCTGGTTCTTAGCTTCTTGCACTCCTGTGATAGATGTGAATTTTGTGATGGGTGTGAAAAGCTGAGCTGATTTGAGATGTCTCTCCTGTTAACTACTGTCAATGCTCTTTTTTTCCTTTTATTATTATTTACTCATTTACTATATGCTCTGAATCAGCCAGGCGTTACCTAAAAAGAAAAAATTCAGATGTAGTCATTACCTTGGGGCATATACAGACTCTGTATGATAGTTTGCAGACAAGGAATTCAATGCCAGCATTTCCTTTTTGATCCATGCTGTAAGCCAGGGACATACATTGCTACCTTTCCAGTATTTTCATTTGCCCTAACCCGTAAGCATGATCTCACAGCGAAACAAGCCTGGACAGCTGGGACTCCAGGCAGCAAATTTGCAGCAGTCTGATCCTTACTGCAGCCAAGTCCTGGACATACAAACATCACACCCCGTCAGCCAGTCCCGTGCAGTCAGCGCTTTTGAAAGCAATCGATTTCCATGGCCCAAAAGGATTCCATGGTTTTCCAAGAAAAACTGTCAAGGAGTAACAGGGATAAGAGTGGACTGAAAATACAAAATGCAAACAAACCATTTTCTGGCAAGGGAGCAGAAAACAGTTTCCTAACTTTGAGCTTACTGTAATGGGAATCAAAGACCACTAATTGCCTCAGGTTGGGCTTGCTAGTTCATATAAGAAAAGAGACCTGAAGGTGTATTTGAAGTATAAAATCTTGTTTTTAAGGTGGAAAAAAAAAAAAATCAATTTGTGTCTTATGGTGGCATCCTGTTGAATATTGCTATCTTGTTTTATCAGGGTATTCTGATAACCTGGACGAAGCGCTTCAAAGCAAGTGGAGTGGAGGGAGCAGATGTTGTGAGGCTGCTTAACAGAGCCATCAAGAAACGTGGGGTAAATTGTACTTTATTCTTTTTTTAGCTCTCTATCACAGCAAGCTGGAGTTTCTTTGTCCTTCACGTCAGTGACCTGAGCATGTGATCTGAGTGATGGTGCAGCTCTGCTTTCTTGCATGAAGATGTGTGGTTTTGCTGTTTGCTGGGAAAATGGAGTGATGTCAGAGTCACTATGTGAAAGCTGTGACTTTCCTCATAGCACAAAACTGAGGCACTATGTTGTGGTTTGTTGCTGGCAACCTTCCACAATTTTATCACTCTCCAAAAACTGAGAAAGTGCTGTGTGTCAGCACCACAGCTTTTCAGCGATACCGGACATGTCCCATTCCTGAGAAATTGCGTCTCATGGTCTGGGTTCAGTTGTGCAACTGCCTTGCTTGGAAGCAGCAGAGGAGCAGAGTAGAAGAGAAGTTCTGAGCTGCGTTGCTCCCTGCAGTTCCTCACTGCTAATTTTATAGAGGGTGAAGGTGACCCGGTTACTGATTTAAACAAAAAGGCACTGAGTGTGAGATGGAATTAATTTGGGTTTGCATAGTGCTTGCAGCCAGGTAATAATGTTGATTATTCAGCATCTGAATGCATTGGAAACTGGGCAGTATTTGCTCTATTTGGGCAGTTGTTTACTCTTAAGCAAACCTGAGTTTTACTATCACTGAACAACTCTACTATAGTAAGTTACTATCATCAGACTTTGTATCAGGAAGAATAACACGCTGAAGAAGCTGGAAAGGAATGAGTGCATGTAATTTGGATAGCTTATTTAATTGCATTATTTGCTTATATTTTTGTATTAAAATCTTCACTTGAAGTAAAACTCCTAGATGTTTTACGTATTTCTCATAGAATTCACTTAACTTGGGAATATTTTCTAGATTGACTCCTCAATCATATTACTCCATGATGTTTAACTGCAGAGTTTCTCCCTCCCTAATGTATAACTCTTTTCTTTCCTGCCTAAGGGTGCTTATGTGCGTGCAGGTCTTTGCTCTCTAGAATTATGCTACTGCTGTTTTATTGTTTGCTTGGTGCATTAGTCTGCTCTCATTGTCGTCTTGGGTATGTGGGACAGGAAACTGGCAGATGGAGCAGATGATATTTAAAAAGATGAGCTGGGGTATTCAGACAAATTATTTGTCTCCTGTTCCTTGTGAAATTAGCTGATATAAGC
The DNA here is from genome assembly GCF_004027225.2 of Strigops habroptila. Classification (NCBI taxonomy): domain Eukaryota; kingdom Metazoa; phylum Chordata; class Aves; order Psittaciformes; family Psittacidae; genus Strigops; species Strigops habroptila. The sequence goes on from NC_044281.2 coordinate 37,104,258, forward strand.
AAACCACTGATAAACACAAGCACTGTTTTTCAGAGAAGCCATTTGGTCCAAGTAACATTTTGTTCCTCCCTCAGGACTACGATGCCGATATCATGGCTGTTGTGAATGACACTGTTGGGACTATGATGACCTGTGGTTTTGATGACCAGCGTTGTGAAGTTGGCTTAATCATTGGTAACACACATTGCTTCTGCAGCATGCATGTGGCTTTTCTCTCTTTGCCTGGCCTGTTTGGTTAGCACCTTCTGATGTCCTTTCCCTAAAGGCACTGGTACCAACGCCTGTTACATGGAGGAGATGAGGCACATTGACCTAGTGGAGGGGGATGAAGGCAGAATGTGCATTAACACAGAGTGGGGAGCCTTTGGAGATGATGGCTCGCTAGAAGACATCAGGACCGAGTTTGATCGAGAGATTGACCGCGGATCCCTTAATCCTGGGAAGCAGCTGTGAGTGAGAGAGTAATTTGTGAGCTTTGTTTCTTTTGTTTTCCGCTCTATGCTCCCTCTTCCACTTGTGTTATGAATTCAGCAGTTCAAGAAAGCTCAGCTTTTGTGGTAAGGCAAACAGCAGGCTGGGCCGGGCGGTGTGGTGGCACAGCTGGGCTCTGCCTCCTGGTGTTGCCAGTGGATGGGTGGGTGACTGCTGCTATCCTCTCCCACAGGTTTGAGAAGATGGTCAGTGGGCTGTACATGGGGGAGCTGGTAAGGCTCATTCTGGTGAAGATGGCCAAGGAGGGGCTGCTCTTTGAGGGGAGAATCACCCCTGAGCTTCTCACCAAAGGGAAGTTTGAGACAAAGCACGTTTCTGCCATAGAAAAGTAAGTATCTATCCCTTTTCACTTCCTGGGTTTCATACTGACTCTGAATGTTAATTTTCCAGTATGTCTTTTTACTTTGTGAGGAGATGTGCTGCACTGGGATGGCTGCCACCCTCCAGCACAGGTGCAGAGCTGGCATGTGGGGACCCCCAGCAGACAGTCTGTGCCCTCCTCCCCAAGATTTCTCCCTTTTTCTGTGTTGGAAGGAAGTGTGAAAGCCAATTGGTCTGTGCAGCTACAGGGTACGCTCTGTGCTACCTCTCACCCGCTTGCAAAAACTCAGAAGTTGTATCCTGCAGTTAAACACAGTGGGGAATTGGCTTAGTGCCTCCGAGCAAATACTTGTGCTGCTCCTTGCTGTATCCACGGGATCACTGGGCAGAAAGAAAACAAGTGTGACAAGGCAGAGCATTCAGTCTCATAGGCAGTGCTGGGTGCTACATGGCGACCTCTGAGCTATGCGCCAGTTGGTTTCTTACAGTGTCATCACCCCTTTGGTCAGTACTTACTGTTTCTCCCCCCTGCATTTTTAAAATTCACATCACTGGGACGGTTTGTACTGTAGTCATTGCGCTGGCTTCTCTTTTTGAAATGCTGCTGATTTTGGTGCACAGGTATAGAGGTACTGTTGATTACGAATGCAATGCCAAGAGAACAGTCAGTAACTTCCACAGTGTCTGCCCCCTGCCCTGTTTCACTCCTGTCCCTGCAGATGGTCTCATCTGAACAGCTTTTCATTAAATGTGTGTGTTCATTCATCTTAAGCACAGAGGTCTCCGTAATGGACCAACCAACAATATAATGTTGAACAACAATGAGAAAAATGCAGGTATTGAGAAATTCAATTAAGAGCAAAATTAGCCCTGAAATCCTGACTCACTTCCTGAAGAGCACTTCGGTTCTCAGTAGAGGGCATATCCCTGTGAAGCTTCAAATTTCTTGCTGATGCTAGCAAGATGTAACAGTCCTTAGAAAGATGTGTGGAGTGCAGTTACTAATGACAAGATATACTCCTTGTGATTTTTGTCTGGGAAATGACCGAGCAGGATGTGGATAAGTTTTGCCAGAAACTTCGCTCTCAGACTGGGTGCTAATGAGGAAAAAAGCAATGCAAGAGACAGAAATTCAGGGAGGTTGTAAAAGCCTGAAAAGAGACCCATTAGGATGAAATTACTTAGGGTTTTGTTTTTCATATGTGGCTTAATTTATTGAGACATAAAAGCAAGCAAGTGTGGGATTTAGGTGTATGCTTGGGCCTATGCTGAATTGTGGAGCTGGTGCTTCTGACTTGAGAGAGAAACTGAAGTTTAAAGCATCAGTGTGATGAAAATGGATGTAATTGTTCCAGGTCTGTAAAAGTTCTTGGAAGCTGCTAGTTTTCTTGGGGGTGCACTGAAGGAGATGTCATGTGATTGCTGCTCTGCATTGGGTCTGGTGCTGTCAGACCAACTGTAGCCTGAGCTACCACACATGCTGTGCTTGTAGGGGATGCCCCATCTTTGCAGGATGTGGCTGGTCCTGGTCCCATGCTTTATGTGTTCACTTTTGGAGTACAGGAAGCTGGCTTGGTACAAGATTTGGTCTGATCATCTGGCACAACAAAAATGTACTCTTTGTTGGAGAGAAACTTGCACGTGATTATCATTGGACAGGTTGCCAGTGACATGATATATGTCTGCCTCATGGGAAATGAACTTGAAGGAGGGCAGGCTCTTTGGGTACATGTGGGAGTAATCCTGCCCATAGGTGGCTGCTATAGTACCTGGAGTTGCATGGTTTGTAGGTGGCATGTTTGCACCAGCCTTTAATGGAAAGCCGTTTCTATCTGTGAATGAATGCATATTTAGAGCATTTTATTTCAAGCCTCAAGGAACTTTCCAGTCCAGATCTCCAAGAAATTTTCTTTATGAATGCTTTCTCAAACCCCAAGCAGGGACACTCATGGTCAGATGTGCCTCAGTCCTGCATCTTATAGCTCTCCCACTAAGGAGTACCCTTTATTCCTTTCTCTTTGTAGAAGCAAAGAGGGTTTGAACAAAGCCAAAGAAATTTTAACCCGCCTGGGAGTGGAGCCATCCCATGAGGACTGCATTGCCGTCCAGCACGTCTGCACCATCGTGTCCTTCCGCTCGGCCAACCTGGTAGCCTCTACACTGGGTGCCATCCTCAACCAGCTGCGGGATAATAAAGGGGTTGGCCGCCTCCGGACCACCGTGGGGGTTGATGGCTCCCTCTACAAGATGCATCCACAGTGAGTCCCTCTGCTCCTGCCATTAACACTCTTCACCTGCCACAGTCTCTGACTTGCAAAGGGTTGGGCATGTAACCCCAAGATGTCACCCAGGCATGCGGTTTGGGTATGAGATGAGGAACCCAAAACGTGGGTGTGGGGGTTTGGTCTGAGGTGGGAGCTTAGTGATAAAGAGAGAAGTCTTTAAGTGAAGAAGTAGGGTGACATCTTAAAAAAAACCCAACAAAACCACAAAAACCAGAACCAAAACTCTTGAGTAACTGGGTACTGTAATATTAATGGAAACTATGGTGGTTTGAGTACATATCTTAAGGGATTTCAAAAGACCTCTCGGTAGGAGACTTTTTTTGTACAAAATATTACTTTGTGCTTTGAGGAGACCTGCATTAATGCACTTTGATCTCCTTTTTCAATTTAAACTCAGTTGTTTGGTAGTTTTTTTCCATATTTTTTTTTTCAGTCTTCTCTGGAGATACTTGGAAACCAGGGGGAAAAACATGGTGCTTGCATTTCCCTGGCTTTTTAAAAACTGGTTTTGACTTCGTTTTCCCCATCTTGAAAGTTACATTTTTAATCAAACATTTGTTCAGATTTATGTAGAAATCAGAAAGGAAGTTGAGCTCTTCTGCTGTGGGTGTACCTGGTCCTCATAACAGGGTTTGGTGTGTTAGTGTCATAACCCCAGTGCCCAAGCCCTGATGCTGTGGATGTTTGAGAACGTCTGCACCTGCATAAGAATTTCCAAGTTCAGAATAAAGAAATGAAAGAAATATTCAGGTGCAGGTGGGGTTTATGCACACATAGTAAATGGTTTCTATTTAGTAAATAAGAACTGGTGAGAACAAGTCAGTTTCCAGCCTTGGCTGGAGGATTTAGCTGTGGGTAAGCAGGAGCACAGCATCCAGGACATACCTTGGCACTGGAGCTAGCTATGTGGGCTGAGCGTCATTTATGAGGAAACTTTTGAAAGGAGAAATACGTTTAACATTTACTTTCTCATCTTTTTGTTGGGGGGGGGGAATCCTTAAAGAAAAATATAAAATTTTGGCAAACAAAAATATTTCCAATAATGCTATTTTGGCTAGCTTTTCCAGATGGTAGGTCAGGGGTGTGTTAAGATAACATACATGGCAATTTTTGTTCCTGAACTCTTTCCCCACACCATCAAAACCAGTAGGTTTAGACAGCTTTATAACCCCAGGAGAGGGGATTGGAGCAGCACTGGGGCCACGGGGTTTCTCCCATCTAGGGTCAGGTTCAGGAGATGAGACTCTGATGCTCCCCCTTGCTTTTTGCTGGCTTTTCTAAGAAAAGAAATGAAATATTCATGAGAAAAGAGGCTATAGGGAAGAACTGCTTCCCTGGCAGTTTTCTTACTTGAGAGGTTGTAGCTAGTTTGGGCATGATGAGGCTTCTTGCTCCCTTTGCGGATGGTCTGTGTCACAGAAGAAATTTTGGGGTCTGCTGGGGAGGCAACACAGACAGAGGTTCACAGCCTCCTCTCTCCACAGGTATGCCCGGCGCTTGCACAAAACCACCCGGCGCTTGGTGCCTGACTCAGAGGTGCGGTTCCTGCTGTCTGAGAGCGGCAGTGGGAAGGGAGCAGCGATGGTGACGGCAGTGGCATACCGGCTGTCGGAACAGCACCGGCTCATCGACGAGACACTGGCCGAGTTTAAGCTCACCCATGAGCAGCTGCTGCAGGTAAAGAAGAGGATGAGGGCGGAGATGGAAGCGGGTCTGAAGAAGAAGACTCATGAGACTGCCAAAGTGAAAATGCTGCCCACCTTCGTCCGCAGCACGCCGGATGGGACAGGTAGAGGCATGCCCTTGCTGGAGTGAGGGCACCGGCTCAGCTGTGAGGTGTGACCAGAATGGGCTCTCAGCAGAGGGGTTTGGGTTTGGTGGAGGGTGAACAGATCTGATGCAATGAAAGAGGAGCCTTTTGAGCTGTGCAAAGGAGGAAATCTCAGTCATGGGCAGGGCAGCCTGCACTGCCCTTGTGCTGGTTGCTGGCAGCCTGGCCCCATGTCCTTACCCAGGGTCCAAGCTAGCCATGTTCAGGGGAGAGAAAACCATAGCTGAGCTCATAACCCAAACCCTGTTTGCACCACCTGGGCAGTTCTTTGCATTTCAGGGTGGGTGGCCAAATTTCTGCTTTTTCTCAGGGAACAGTTTTGTCGGTCCCTTTCCCTGTTGGTTTAATACAAAATGAAACCAAAACACACACACACAAAAAAAGGGCTGGAATAATCGGAGCAGGATCTAAATCCTCCTTTGATGAAGATCTCCCCAGCTGAGTTTCTAAGAGATTTTTTTTTTAGTAAAATGCCTTCTGGAGAAAGCACTTTTTTAGATTTTTCTTATGGTTCTTTAAATATACACACATGTTCTTTTACAGAGAATGGAGACTTTCTGGCACTTGACCTTGGAGGGACAAACTTTAGAGTTTTGCTGGTGAAAATCCGCAGTGGTAAAAGAAGAACAGTTGAGATGCACAACAAAATCTATGCCATTCCTATAGAGGTGATGCAGGGAACAGGAGAAGAGGTGAGTATTTGTGTGTTTCTTTTGCACCACTGCTGCTTTTTAAATTTTTTAAGAGTATGTAACATGAACAACTTCAAATATATGACTTTTCTCTTTAAAGCTGTTTGATCACATTGTTACCTGCATTTCTGACTTCCTGGATTATATGGGAATAAAAGGTGCACGTCTTCCTCTTGGCTTCACGTTTTCCTTCCCTTGCAAGCAGACCAGTCTGGATGCTGTAAGTTCCTTCTTAGTATATTTTGAATCTGCTTTTGTTCTTATGCTAGGCCTGACTTGTCTGCCTTCATATCATCTACGTGACACTTAGAGGGAGGTTGTGTGAGGGGAGGGTTCATGCTCTGACCCTGACCAGTACAGCTGCTCCTAAAATAGTTCCTTCAAAGGTAGTAATGCAAATGCTCCTTGCCCATGGCTGTAACAAATAAGAGCATTTAAATTTTTCATGTGATATCCATTTTTTAAGGTATCATTTTTTTTTCTAATCATGTAAACTTGCTGGACTGTGATACTTCCCTGGTTTTGCAAGCAGTAAGCCAAAGTCCATCCCTGCTGCTAGTGCCTGTTCCCCAGCTGATCTTGTCTCACTATATGGACTAGATGGACCAGGGCTTGCTTGACTATGTCACCCCAGGGGTGACAGTGTAGCCTGCAGCGTGTCCCGGTCAAGTGTACCCTTTTTCTTTTCACTTTCGTGTTTAACTTCTTCACTGCCACATACTTCCACCAACTCCACCTCTGCAGCTGTAAATAGTTTCCTGTCTGCTTAGTGCTTTTTTTGAAGAAAGACATATTTTCTGTCACACTTTTTTTCAGTTTGTTACATTGCTCTGGAAATTTAGAGACCAAGCATGATTAGTAGTTTTAGATGCAAATTCCGCATATAGTAAGAGATATTCCTTTTCATAGAGATTTTTCTGTATAACCTAATACTAAAGCATTTGAAATGTCAAGTGTGCAGAGCAACATTTTAGTTTTAGTGAAAATAAGATGACTATTCACATATAAGGAAGGAGGAAATAGGCAGTGATGTTTGGAGCAGCATTCAAATTTCCAGCTCTAAAATGCTGTCACCTTGCTGATAGGAGGCTGGGTCAAGCCAGGGAGACTTTGGAGTGTGATGGAGAGAGAAGACAAGTTGTTCAACAAAACATACCACCTATGTTGGTGAATCCCAGGGAACCTCCTATGAGCTGAGAGTCCATGTACCATATGGCCACAAATATTCATGGCCATTGGCTGGGATGTGGGGTCAGAAGTGTGTGATATCCTGCGGTCACCTGTGTGAGGCGTTGTGATTTTGTGCTTTTATGGTCTGGTGAGGCGAGCAAATGCAGGGAAGTTATCAAATAGAAATGCTCAGTCATCATCCCTTAGAGGATTGTAGGATTTCGGGGGCAATTTGTAGTGCACCAGAAAACTTGATAACCTATTTTGTTTGTTTTTAGGGTATCCTTCTCAACTGGACAAAAGGTTTCAAAGCTACAGATTGTGAGGGAGAGGATGTGGTGTATTTGCTTAGAGAAGGAATTAAAAGGAGAGAGGTAATTTTTCTTCTGATTTTGTTTTCTTTTTCATCCCCTACTTCTCCCTCCCCTCCAGACTTTGACAGACCTCATGGGTCAGGCTGGCTCCCTCTCGCAGGGTTTCTGTGCTTTGAGGACATGGGCTGTGCCTCCTGTCCACAACAGAAGGTGTTTGCCTTGCAGCAGGTCCAGGTACAGCAGCCCCCAATGCCATGTGGATGTGCTAGCTCTGGTGCTGGCATGTAGCCTGACTGACATAGGACAGTCTAGAGAGTGCACCGTGGAAATGGGAGAGTTCAGCCACCAAACTGAAATTGCTACTCAAAATGAGCTACACTGGGGATTTTGTTTTATTGCTTGGTTTTCAGTTTTTTGTTTTTGTTTGGGGGGGGTGTTGGGTTTTTTTCCCCAGGGATTCTAACTTTCTAAATTTGGCAGAACTTTCCAGACTTCTTTCAAACCCTATGGTAATTTTCACTGCATTAGAGCGCAGAGAAAAGAGGAGTTTTCAGTATAGTGATTGTAGGAATGCACATCGGTGCACGCTAAATGACAGTTTCCCCCCCTCCCAAACCTTGATCTTGAAAAAGCCTCAAGCAGCTTAGCTGAAACTTCCTAGGAAGGGAAGAAAAATAGCCTGAGGAGACCATTAATTTTGCAGTTTTTATCAGAAAGAGAAAAAGAGGTTTTAAAACCTTTACTACTGGATTTGCTACTGCACTGCTATAATACAGAATGGCAATAGCCCTCTACCATGTGTCTATATACAAGATCTGTACTTAAATATACTTAAACTAAAGAGAACATATATACAGGAATATACTTTCTTCTGAAGACATAATCTATCATAAGTAGAGTGTGCAAGGACCCTTAGCTACCCGCCGGAAGATTAAATTCCCATTTTTGCATGTGTAAAATCAGGCTGGTACTTGCAGTTGTTTGTTTCCAGTGTGTTTTCATGGCCTCTTCTCTGGTGTGCTCATTTTGTGTCCCTTTTGGTGTGAGGAGTTGCTCTAAAGTTCTCACTGTTGTATTTCTCTCTTCCAAAGGAGTTTGACTTGGATGTGGTGGCTGTGGTTAATGATACAGTGGGCACAATGATGACTTGTGCTTATGAAGACCCAAATTGTGAAATTGGACTCATTGTGGGTACGTGTTAGAGCTGCTTTTTATTTGGCACTTTCTTATGAAACGGCACATCAACTCATCTGTCTGTATTCTCATGGACAAATCCCTGTAATTAACTGAAAATATAGCTAGGGTGTCCAGGAGTGAAAGATTTTGAGATTAACAGCTATCCCTTCAGAAGTAAGCTGCAGGAAGGAGTTAAGAATGAAATTCAACAGCCAGCTTAGTTCTGTCCATGATCAGTTGAGATATAAGCACAGGCTGTAATGCTGAAAAAATCCTGCCTGTTTGACCTGGGAAAACCACTGTGCCGCTTGTGAAGTGAGCAAACGTGGACTCAGCCTCACCAGCTCCTTGAGTTAGTTTAGCCTGTCAGAGTTTCCCTGCCGGGGTGCTCAGGGAGCCCACAGCTTCCCTTGGGCATGTGGTCTCTCAGAATAAACTTGTAAAGCACAGCCACAGTACCTGAGTGGCTTGTGATGGAAAGCTCTGATAGACAAAGAGCAGCAACTGACAGCCCCCTTCCCAGCAGTGAGACAAATGAAATAATTCCACAGGTGGCTGCCTTTGCAAATGCCACATTTGGGGTGCCTGAGGCATGGGGCAGTGTGTATTACAAAAGCTCTCCAGAGAAGTGGGTTTTCAGTGCGAGAGAAGGGGATGAGGCACCTGCAAGTTTTAAGAATGCTTTCAGTTGTGAGGTGGCTTGTAGGAAAATAAAATGCCACCAATTTCTCTGCCAGACAGTTGGAAAATGTCCAGGGTGAATCAGCACAGTGCAGTGTGGGTAGGAAGTCGTGTCTGCGCAGCGTGTTTTCACGGGACAGAGTTCCCTGCAGGAAGGACAGCATGTCCTTGGGGAGCTCAGAGCATCCTCTGAGGACCGTCTGCTGCAGCCCTGCCAGATATACTTTCCAGCCAGCATATCTGTGTGCAAAGCAGGGCTCTGGAGGTGGCCTGGCTACATCTGGGATAATGAGAGTGAAATCCCCAGGGCTCTGACAGCTCCCTCTGCCCTGCCTGAATTGCCTTAGCTAGACTGATGGTGCCTGCTGAGGAGCTGCATGAGCCGGCAGTTGTCCTGCTGTCCCCAGTGCCATGAGCCAGCAGTTGTCCTGTTGTCCCCAGTGCAGGAAGGTGCGTGAACTTTCCTGCTGTTGCTTGGCAGGGAAAAATATTCTTGCAAGGGCGAGTTCACATCATGCCGGTGCCCTGTCTCTGCCCAGTGTTACCTCTCCTGCCCAGGAGAGCCAATGCTTTTGGTCTCCACTGCTGAGTACTTTGGAAACTGCCACTGATGAGTCCAGGTCTCTGCTTTTTATCTGCTGGCAACAGGAGATCATCTAGAAGCCTATCAGTCTAACAGCCTGTGTTTAATAGATATCCACATATTCAGGCAGCCCTTACCTCATTCTGGACAATGAGACTTGGTGTTGAGAGGTCGGCCAGTGCCGATGGTCTACAATTGGGCTTGGTCCTGCAAACCTGGGTCTAGGTCTGCAAGCCCAGACTTCCTCCCCTCCCTGCCAACCCCTGTGCTGTGGCTCAGCTTTCCTGCAGCAGGGGAGTACTGTGGGAGGATCTAGTTATGCTCAGACTTTGATATAGTACCCTAGAAAAATTGCAAAGGAAACCAGACTTGCTTATATAATTGGTGCAGAATGTGTGATGCAGGGTTACATGAGAGTTTGGTAGGCAACTTGAAGAAAACTTTTGCTCCAGATAGCAGCAAAAGCTGCCTCTCTTTGTTAATAAAGCTTTGCTCTGTAAGGCCTCCGGGCACGTGGACCGCTTTGTAATCGCCCCACTCCTTAGGATCCCCTTTAAGCAGAATCAGATATGGCATCATTTCAACATGGAAGTAATCTTCCTGCTGGAGAAACTCTTTAAGCAATTTGATTAAACAAAAAAAACCCAAACCCAACCCCAAGCAAAAACTGAAATTATGCTGCAGTTAGCTGGTAAAACCCCTGGGGTTTTCTTTTGGCTCCTGCCTCAGAACTTGCTGAGGTTTTCAGTTCGGCAAATTTTCCCCTGAATTTTGTGGGTCTTTGGGTTTTGTGGAAGGTGGCTTCTAACTAGAAAATCCAGCTGGTTGCTGGCTACGGTTTTGGGTTCAGTAGTGCATGAAGGTTGACGTGCCAAAAAAGGCAGCACTGCTGCTCCTCCCTGTAGCGTGGGACCCTCAGTCCAGCTGGCCTGGGTGAGGCTCTCTGAGCCATCCTGAGCAGTGCACCACAGCAGTAATATTCTCCTTCAATTTAGGATTATTGAAGAGTGGGATTTTTTGGTGATGTTTCAAATGATAATTTGACTTCATCATTCAGAAAAGGCACATTCAACATCCCCCAGAAGGTCTGTCAGGGCTGTCGTGCTTGTCCTAGTGTTGTCTTGTTCCAAGCAAAGAGTGATTTCAGTATTTCCTTCTTTCAGGAACTGGCAGCAATGCCTGTTACATGGAAGAGATGAGAAACATAGAGATGGTGGATGGTGAGCAAGGACGGATGTGCGTGAACACAGAGTGGGGAGCGTTTGGGGATAATGGATGCCTGGACGATATCAGGACAATATATGACAAAGCAGTTGATGACTATTCACTAAATGCTGGAAAGCAAAGGTACCATGGGATAAATGGTGTGTTAAGTATAAGCCAGGCTGCCTGAAATGCTTTTAAGAGAGAGTTGGGTTTTTCCTAGTCAGAGAAGGGAGAGGTTAAGGGTGGAAAATGACTGCAGCCCTGCTATCCTGTGGGATCTCCCTCTTCTGTGCTTTTATGGAGCTTATTTGCTGCCATGGGACTTCAGCAGGGGTTTTGGTGAGAACTTTAAGAGTCTTGAAATTACTAAGAGACCCTTTTTCTCATCCTGTGTTGTACTGAAGGCTTTAAGAGATGGCTTGTCATTCTTTTGTTCTTGGTCTCAGTTTAATCTCTTTTAGCTGAACTCTTTGTAGAGGGCTCTGCCTTTAGAAATCCTCAGCTTAGACCAGCCAGCATGGTTGGAGCTTGGAGCTGCTCACTGTAAAGCATTCAGGAGCTTTCTAGCAGTTGTAGCCAGCTCTTATTTCAGGCAATTTTCTGGATGTCATGTTAGGGGACCTGCCTTTATTATTGGCCCTGGAGTTTGGTCTCTTTCTGGGGGTCAGGCTTTTGTTCGGGCAAGTTCTTCCCTGTCCCCTTCAAGAAAGGGCTGACAGGGAGGTGTACCCAGCACTGATAAAACTGGGTTGAGACTGCTGCGTGCCCAGACTACCGTTCTTCATAATTTCTCTGCAGCAATGCTTTGATGCCAGGAGCTTTTAAAAAGATTTTGTGACTAGAGTAAATCTGCCTGAAAACCTGGGGGAAGCAGACAACCTGGCATGTCCCTTGGGAAGCTCTTTAGAAGTTAGGGCTCCAGCTGACGCTGAGCAAGCCTGACGCAGCAGCAGAGTTGGCATAGAGTAAGAAGCCAAAGGCAATAGCGGAGACTGCCGGGGGGATTAATTTATTCCAGAGAGAGTTAGGCACTCAACAGGGAGGACACTTGCTGGGTACAAGCCTGAGAGAGCTCATAATATTAAATGGATTGTGTGGCCTGCTTCCAGTGGGGTGGTATGCTGGGCTCCGCTTAATTCAGGGCAGAAACCCTGAAGCTTTAGAGCTTCAGGAGGTGAAATAAAGGATGCTTTAATGAATGCACTTTTCAAGAAGTGGAAGAGTGTTCAGTGCTCATTGGTAATGGCACAGCTAACAGACCCCCAAATGTTCCCTTCCAACCAAAATGATGCTGGAGGGGAAGGAGTGGAAAGCAGACTCCTGCCTTCCTCAGCACAGGGCTGCCCTGTACCTGTGCAAAGCATCACTGCCTCGTCATGTGCTCGGAAGAGGTCTGCAGATGGAAGATACTTTCCCTCTCTATCCTGGGGGTAGGCCTGCAGTGGGAAGCTTGTGTCCTGTGTGCAAAGTAGGAGGGCAAGAGGGGTTCAAGACAGGTTAGTTCCTTCCTGTGGTTTTTGGACTACTGGTTCCCTACTGGAAACAGGTGCTGGAATGAACTGAAAAGCTTAAACCAACCCTGGACACCCAGCTTGCTAGTTTACAGGGCAGTGATCCTCTGAACATGCTGGACATACCTTTTCACATCTTTTATCTTTCACGGGGTTTTGCAGCACAGGATTCCCATAAAAATGCTGCACTTGCAGTGAAGGTACATTGTGATTTTCCTGTAATTTTGCTGCACAAAGCCACTGAGCTTTTTCCGTTGAAGATCTCAGCCATGCTTCAAGAGGGCTCCCAAATGTGCAGTGGAGATATGTTTTCCCTGGGGTCTACTCAGGGCTGTCACTGAAGGACTCATGGCAAATTTGGCTTTCATCTGGGCATGGTTCTGCTCTCTGGCGACAGGTTTTCATGTCTGCCATCTGGTAGAAATACCAGCCGTCATTTACACCAGCCTGGCTGGGGGAACATGGTAGTGAGGAACAGATGAAATGTTTGTAGATGGGCTCAGAAGGCTTCCCCCTGAGTCTTCATACTTTTTCTTGCCCAATTTTTCTAGTAAATGGCCATTTTTTGTTGGGACATGAAATACACACCCTGTACACAAGCATGTACGTGGGCAGGATGCCTGGTTGATAACACAGCTGCGAGGCTGCCTTTGCAAATGTGAGCAGCGTCCCTCTGAGCTGTGCTGCTGTCTTTCGTTGCAGGTATGAGAAAATGATCAGTGGGATGTACCTGGGGGAAATAGTCCGCAATATTTTGATTGACTTCACCAAACGGGGGTTCCTGTTCCGAGGCCAGATTTCAGAGACACTGAAGACCAGACATATCTTTGAAACCAAGTTCCTTTCTCAGATTGAGAGGTAAGAACACTCCACTGGAGGCTGTTTTAGGGTGAAATAATACCATGTGGTCATGTGTCTTGTGGTGACAGTGCTGGAGGGGAGGGACAGCTGGAGAGTATTGCTTGGTTCTCCAGAGATAATTTTGGTTTCAGTAAGAGGCTGCACATTTATAGAAGGACTCTACAACATCAGTTGAATTTCTAGTGATGCTTAGTCCTAAATCAGTGGAAGGGCTGTCAAGGGTTCCCTTACTGTATCATTTTATTTGCTTGCTTGGAAATCAAGCTATTTTCCTGTGCCTCTTGTGTGTGTCTAGCTGTAACTGTAGAACTGAATGAACGGTAGCTGAAGAGTATTTCTTTACCGGATATTTTTGTGTCTTTATTGATTGGACTCTGTATTTTAAAGCAATCTCAAAGCCTGTTGAGTCTTTGAGGGGGGGGAAAACCCTGAGTCAGTCATGAAAAGTATTTTCCTCAAATGCCCTTTGGTAAGAAAAGAGAAGGGGAGGCATTGCAGAGCTGGACTTGGAGCCTCCCTTGCTGCCTGCACCCCTCTCCTACAGTGCAGCATGCTGCTGGTGTGAATAAATTTGCATTCCCTGAGGTCTCTTGCACTGGCAGGAAAGGCTGCTGCCTGGTGTGGATGCATGGATGCAGCCATCAATATGGTGGATTTGTGGCAGTGGCTTGACTGAGGGAAATCTTTAATTTAATACTGTGCTTTTCTGCACCTGCAGTGACAGGTTAGCCTTGCTGCAGGTGCGAGCCATCCTCCAGCAGCTGGGGCTCAACAGCACCTGCGACGACAGTATCATTGTGAAGACCGTGTGTGGAGCAGTGTCGAGGCGAGCAGCTCAGTTGTGTGGTGCTGGAATGGCTGCGATGGTAGATAAAATTAGGGAGAACAGAGGATTAGAGCACCTGGAGATAACGGTTGGTGTGGATGGGACTCTGTACAAACTACACCCACAGTGAGTATTCACCTTCTCTGCATGTGTTTGCTTGTGATCTGTAGCTTGTTGCTTGTATATCCTTTCTCTTGATGCACCAAGCTGGTCTCTCTTATTTGCTAGGATAAGAGCCAGTTGAAACGCCTTAATCAGGGATGGTCAGGGCTTTCTAAAGGGCAACAAGAGGGACAAGAAGTAATTGGAAAGGATCCTTGGGGCAGTGACAAACTGAAGGGGACACACCTTGCTGAACATGTTGGAAGCTGCACAGCAAGGGAAGGATCTCTTTGCTATGCAAAGGCAATGACAGAGCAGTGCTGAAATGCCTGGTGCTTCTTTGGAGGATGTTTCTGTTCAGTGTGCATAGGAGATGGGCTTCTGTAAAGCAATGGCAGGAAAGGGCAGGAGTCTAAGAGCTGGCAGCAGGAGGAGGAGAGGACTAGTACCCATCTCTTGTGTGCGTGGAGAGTGATGGGTAGGAAGGAGATGACTCTGCGTGGTATCTTCTCTCCCCTTTGCTGTGATACTAGCAATTTTGGTTGACCCCATGAAGACAGAGAGGCAGGGGTGGGATGCAAGTGCATTTTTCCTTTAGCGCCCACTGCTCCCACTCTTCAAATCCACCCTCGTGTCTGTCCCATTAAACTGTCTTTAACTCAACCCACGAGTTTTTGCACTTTTACTCTTCCAATGCTCTCCCCCATCCCACTGTGGGGAGGAAATGAGCGAGTGGCTGTGTGCTGCTTAGTTGCTGGCTGGGGTTAAACCATGACAGTCCTAATTCTTTCCCCAGTGAAGGGAGGGACACTGTAAAGGCCTGTGGCAGTGCTATGCTCTGTAGGTGCTGTGGGACCTCCCTCACCTACTGCCATTGTTTCTTTTTACAGCTTTTCAAGGATCATGCACCAGACAGTCAAAGACCTGGCACCCAACTGCGACGTGACCTTCCTGCTGTCAGAGGATGGCAGTGGGAAAGGGGCAGCACTCATCACAGCAGTGGGATGCAGGCTTCGCGATGCCGAGCAGAACTGAACTCTACAATCATGGCCCCGATTCTGTCTTGTGAGCACTTTCTCATAAAGCAGCGACTGCATAGTCAGAACTGGTAAAACCCCAGAACTCACTGCTTTATCGGGGAAAAAGAAAATACAGCTAATGACATAAAAAATAGGATACAAGATAGAATGTGTGCTGTTAATAATATTTCCTGTTTCTGGACCCCAATCTGCATGTTTCTTATTCACCTTGTTGGTACCTTCCCCATCTGTAGGTCATGGAAAAATCAGTCTATAATTTCTGCAGCTGTCAAAAATCAGTTGTTGTCTAAGACGAAATCGCCCCCAAGTGATATGCGTTGAGAGCTACCGTTGCATTGTACCGAATGTGTTCTTTGCAGCATCCCTGATAAGCGCACCACCAGACCTGGGTGTTGATGCTTTTAGTGAAGGGGAAGCAACAGTTCCCTCCTGCATATCTACCTGCTGTTGTTTCGTCTAAAGTAATTGTGAAAACATTATGGTGTGTCAGCACTGTGCACGCACGTATCTATAGTGGGACTTGACAGTGCGACTTACTTGCTTCCTTGATGCCTGTTTTGTCATGGTAAAAGTAAACGCCCTTGTCTCACAGATCTGGTTCCACTGGTATTTCCCATTGCTTCTGTGAATAGTGTTGTGTTACTGGGTGAAATCTGTCACTTTTCAGCAAGAAATCCCTAGAGTAAAAACAAAGTGGTTGGTGATTGGGGTAATCCAAATCTCCAGACCTGGGAAATTGGTAGATTTATAGTCCCTATAAGGGTTGTGCTGTATTCTTCTGTTTAAGAGTTCTTATAAAAAATATTTTCTATCTCTTCTTGTCAGTCTAGATCAGGGCACCACAGTTGCCCTTCTACTGAATCTGCAGCTAGACAGTGTCACTCGGATGTGTATACTTCCGTCTCTCGCCTTAAATGGGTATTTGCTTCCACACAAAGCTTTAATCTTTAATACTGTTAAGCAGCCACTCAAAACACAAACATGCAGCCAGAGTTAGTGATCAGAAAGGAATATGAAGGCTTGATTTTGATCTTTCCTTTGAGGACCCGGGTGTGCAAACTAAACAAACCAGAAAGCCAAAATCAGACCCAGCTTATTCCAAGGATTAAAGCAACAACAAAGATCATATACACTTGGTGTATCCTGTCCTCTGTCAAGTCAATGCCATTATTATATTTGCATACCAGTCACATTACTTAAATTGAGACACAGTTAGGAAGGCAAATGTTGAACAACATTTGCAAGTCACACCACTTTCTGCAACGAGGGAGACCACACAGTAGTCCTTAATTCCTGCTCTTCTACCAAAAATGAATTTGAGATGTCTGCATGGTTTTCCCTGCTGCCTTTTCCTGCAGAAAGTAGATGGAAATTTGCAGGCTACTCCTTTTTGTCCTCGTTCCACTCCCCTAAGATTTGGATTGCCCTACCTATCAATATCATTTCAATATGCATTATGGTGCACTGTGAGTGAATGTTGTAAAGTAACACGTAAGTCACAAACAGTCATTGCAGCTTTAAGTGTGTGTCTACCTGAAAAATTGCATGCCTAAGTGGTTTTGCAAAGGTAGAGAGTCTTTTTACTTTGCACACTAGTAGCTCTGGTACTAGTGTTAAGTGATACTTGTGAAAATATTAAACTTTTTTGATGTGCGTTAACTGGTGTTTAGTGGTTCTTTCTGGAAGAGGTGCTGTTGGCTGTTGGCTTAGTGCTTTGGGAAGAGCTATTGTGTAGAGAGAGCTGCAGCCTAATCCCGGTGGTGCCTGTGTTTTGTGTGTGTGTTTTTATTCCTGGGCATTCGGGGTCAGGTTCAAACAGGGTGGATTTCACCCAGGTCCCCGTGCCTCGTGTTTCCTAATGTAGTTCAGCAGAGGCACAGAGCTGACAATGCCCAAGTCTTAGGAGCATGTAGTTTGTCTGGCTGCGTCTCATGCAGGAGGATCTGCAGTGCAGGAAAACTTCAGTGCACTGCACCAAAATCAATGTGATTATATTAGGCAGATACACAGTGATGGATACGTTATAGTTGCTGTGTCCTCAAAGGAGTCCAATGCATGTCAGAGTCTGTATGCTCCCTGTGTGCATAGGCTTAATGTTTGCACAATCACAATGTTAGGTTCTCCTACACCGCTGTTTTGCACATCCTGTGTTGGAGTTGCATATGAAAGCCCCTTTTGCACACATTAAAGCTGTGCTTCTCCAATAACCCATTTTATGTTACAGCTTGAATAGTCTCTGACACCCTTCATGTGCAGCTATGACCTCAAATAGGAGACAGAAGAAGGTGAGAGACTTTTTGGGCACAGGGAGCATGTTGCATTTTAATTGCTTGAAGATTTGCAAATCTTATGCCTGCCATCAGCAGTGCTATAGGGGTAGTGTGAGCTGTCCCTGGGGACCTGGGTTTGGAGCTCTTCAGCATCTGAGGGCTAGGGTCAGTGCAGGATAGAGGATGAATGAGAAGTGGAAGTTAAACTTGGTCTCGGGATGACTGTGAATTTTGAAGATGCTGGCATAGGTCGTTTTCTTTATTGGATCCAGCCCATAACAAATAGGGTGTGAGTTTGTGTTCCTAACAGCACAATTTTTCCTACTGTGGACCATAGGTGATGTACTTGATAAGACATGACAGTTCTTTTCCAAAGGGAGATCTGTTGGGATTTCAATTTTCAGACTACTTCTTACCCCTAAGAAGCTGTTCCAAGTGAATCACAAGCTATAACTGTCCAAAGAAATGTCTCCGTTGTTACCCAAGAAATGACTGAGATGTCTTACTTAAAGCTTTTAAGCTTGGTGAATAAAATCATAGTCCTCTTAATTGTTAACATATAATTACTGCAATACAAACAGAATCTTATATTTCCTGGGGAAAAGACCATTTGCATACCACTGTTGTAATGTTATCCACTCCTTACTCGTCTGGGGGTTCTCTCAGAAGCCTTTTGAATGGGTTTTAAAACAAGCAGACTTTGTTTTGTTTTGTTTTCTTAAGAAAATAGCAGAAGGCAAAATAAAGTGTTTCTGAACTTCTGAACCCTGTTTTGTGCTTTTTGTTTGTTCTTTTGCCATAAAAATCAGGTTTTTTCAAATGTTTTTCTTTGCTGACTGCAGGGACTCCATTGCTGCTTAGAGTAGAAGTGACTGTGCAGAGGAGGGATTTATTGCTGATCTGGAGGTGTTTTACTGCTGTGCAGTATTTAATCATGTCTATATTTATATGAAGAATTGCATGTATTTACTGTGGAGCATGGTGTTCCCGTTGCCTCATATATCACAGAAGTACTGTAGTCTGCCTTGGCATGCCTTGCAGTATCTAACAAGGGCTAGTAGCATCTCTGCTTTCTTAACTGTTGCTGGTTTTAGCAGATAAACTTTTCAGGATCTGCAGTGTGAGTGCTTCAGGGCACAGGGACTTTCACTTGTGGCCTGAAGAAATCATCCTCTACTTCCTGCACCTGAACAAGAGAGAGAGATGCCTTGAGCTGTCAGAAAACATTGGTGCCTATCAGGGACTGCACTGGAGAGGGGCTGCCAACACGTGTGACACTTGAGCATCTGAAATAGGCTTTCACTGGCTGTTAAGGCGTGATGGCAGGTGTGATGCTGAAGATAGGCCTGTTTGGTCTAAGAAGATCTGCATTAGAAAGCTGCAGGATTTAAAGGGTTTAAAGGCCTTACAATTACATTGGCTGAGCATTGGCAAGGTACAGTTTATGTATATGAAATAGTGAACTCTGCGTGTGTGTGTCCTTCAGTTCCTTGGAGCAAGAGTCTTTGCAACCTCTTGTCTAATCCCAGAGATTTCTGCATTGCAGAGCATCCCTCCACAGTGGTTTTGAATCCCTTCAAAAAAGACTCGGTGGTGGCTGGCTGTAAATGCCTCTTATTGCTCTTCCTCTCCCTTGTGTGCACCAGTGGTACAGTCTTGGGAAGAGCAGGCTGGCCAGTTAAGAAGGCTGGGCAGATTGCATCTAGATTAGACGCTACCTGTTGGAATGATTTAAAGTAATCAACTCTTTAAGAAGGGCATACAGTCCTGTGCTCTGCTGTTCCATTAGCAAGCTAAGTTTGTTTGTAACATAATTGTTCTCCATAGCAGCCAGGGATGTGAGGAAGGTTAAGTGGAGAAGGAAATTCATATCCCTGAGTACTCTTTCAGTTCAATCCAGGAACTTTTCTCTGAATTTACTGCAGAATTTAATCCTTTGTAGTTTTGCTTTCACAGAGCAAGATGGAGTATTTCAAGTAACTGGATCTTATCAACGTTGTAGGAGTTTTTTGTGTGCTAATGCATGGCTCTGCAATATTATATACAAACCTGTCATGAAAGGTGAAGGTGATTCTGAGGTGCTAATTATCACACCAGCGTTAAGTGCTGTATTACTTTTATACAAATGTTTATATTTCAGCTTCTTTTGTTTTGCATGCCTACCCATAATGTCCCTGGCTTTGAAGATGGTATTTCAGCCTTTATTTTGTATCTGAGAAGAGAAGAACAGTGATGATAAATATGGGGTAAGTCTGGAAAGTGAAGATGAAGGGGGCTATCTGGGAAGAGACAGCGATGGGCAGGTTGTCGTTAAGACTACGAGGAGATAAAGGAGGTGGATTCAGATTGTATCCACAAGCCCTGACCAAGCCAGTGAACATCATACACCAGGCTACTGACTCTTCAGAGACTCTCGCTTTCCAAATTAGGCACGACAATTAACAATGTGAAGTTGGAGAAATCATTTGGGCACAGTTTAATAGGAAAATAACATCTTATTTTGGTACAAGGTAATAGAAATGCATTTAATGAAGACGTCTTAGGGAACTGTTTCTCACTTCTAACTGATGCGGACAGTGCTGATGAAATTGCAGGCATGAAAATCCCAGAACTCAGAAAATTTTCACGGCAGGCTTTTCAGTCTGGATGTGTTAGTGTTTGCATTTGTTGTGAACAAGCTTTGCTCCACAGTCATGTCCACCATGGTGCCGCTGGGCCATGGGACTTAGCTGCACACGTAGCCCCAAGAGTCCATCCAAACTGGACCAAATGTGCCCCAGCCTTTCTGCTCCATCACCTCTTTTCTAGATTTTAGTGTCTTGGTGGAACAGAAAGGAGATTGCCATCTGGAAGAGAATAATTGATATTTTACTTATTGGCAGTGCCTCAGGTCTGCTTTGCTGCTTTTTTTGACCTCATGGGCAAGCAAGCTCTCTCTGTTCTGTATTGCAGTTGTTGGTGTAGGGGAGAGCTGAACCTGTATCCATAGCTGGGTGATATTTGGGCCTATGTGGATATAAGCATTATCAGCAGACTGCTTTCAATGCTGATAAAAACGTCCCGACGGAAACACTTGCTCCAGAAAAAAAGAAAAAAAAGACCTGCCTCAGGCTTCTACAAATCTGCTGCCTTGGAATGGTGTGTTAGCATAGAGCCAGAACCAGGAGGAGAAAATCAGAGCGTTAGCTGTGTGAGGGTAAATGATGTCTTCTCATTCAATTGGGTTTCTGTATCAAAACTTGTTGTTCTTGACTTCCTGTGGGTTGTCTGGTAAAGAGATGGGGACTTGAGTTTGAGTTTGTCTTTCTCAGTTGCTTTTATGCATGGACACCACCGGAAGGCTAGTTTGAAGCCAGAACGAAACCTGTACACAAAGAAAAGAAATTAAATTGTGAAATGATCTTTTTAATTGCTCAGAGAAAGAGCAAATTTCTCACAGAGAAAGAGTGTGGTTTTACCTCCGAATGTCTATGGAAATAAAACGTTTCTATTGAAATGAAAGGAGTGAGATTAAGAGCTAAATTTATAAAACCATGGAGGAAAAGTGCAATAGTTTATGATCAGATTTCCTTATATTTTAAGTAAATATGTATGATCAGTGAAATGGCAGGATGTCTGATGTGCTCAGTAGATAGTGATGACCATGCTGATAACAGCATTTGTGAGAAGTGTATAATCTGAGAAAAATATGTATGCTTATCCACTGGAAGCTTTAAAAAAAAAAACCCATCAATAATTAAAGGAGGAAGCTGTCTGCTTTCTGAGAGGAGGAGCATGTGTTTGGGTGTTTCACGTTAAGTGCAGTTTGGCTGAATGGGCTGCAAAGCTGCTGCCTTTTGTGAGTTTATGGGCAGGATGCTGTTTGAAATGCTCTCAAGGAGTGAGCTTCCTTGCACCACCCTGGAATTAGGCGTTTTGCCGGTGGAGTTCCAGTGAAACTGCACTGGAGGTGCTGGACAAGGTGTGTAATAAATACCCTTAAAGCTCACTGCGAGCTCAGCTAGGCTGAAGAGAGATGCGGATTAAGAAGAGGTCTGTCAGTGCGATGCGCAGGCAGGATTTGGCATGGAGATCCGCAGGGCAGCCAGAGCAGCTCCCCACACTCGGCGTCCTGCCACACCAGCGTCCCGAGAGCAGCCCGTTCTCAGCACAGAGCAAGAGGGACATCTCTTGGTACAACGGGGTTGTGTTCTCCCAGCCACTCGCTCGTAGCAGCGTGCTGGGATGAGAGTCTCGGCAGGTCACCCGTGGGCTGCTTCTACTCCCCACAGGGGTGAGCCCAGGGCCTGTGTGAGGGGCACAGGGCTGTGCTGGGATGGTGGCAGTCCTAGAAGAACGGGTGGCCAAGCCAGCTCAGTGTTAAGTCAGCAAATGCGTTGCAGAGGTTACAACTTCCTCCCTCCTTCCTTGGAAATAAGGTAGTCAGTGTGTGGAAATGTGTACAAGAGTGGCTGCGCTGATCATATGCCTGCTGTCTGTGCTTTATTCGGAGTCTGAAAATCTTAAGGGTTAAGCTCATCTCACATTATTAGCAGAGTATATAAATTGTCTGTTGAGCCCATGTACTGCAGTTGAAAATCACAGTTGTTGTCACCTCCAGAGATTTATGCTTTTTCAGGTTGAGATTTTTGTTTTCTCTGTGCGCTCACATGCACGCTACTCACCTTTGGTTAAGACAGCAGTATATGATGGGGTTGTACATCGTTGAACTCATGGCAAGGAGAAAGACTGCAAGATAAACCTGTTGAATGTATTTCTGCTGGTAGATGTCTTCCTTGAAGCTCCCCAGAATGAAGTATATGTGATAGGGCAGCCAGCAGACAGCAAAAATGATCACAACTACCACCATGGTCTTCACAAACTAGGAAAACAAAACCACTGTGTTATTCCTAGGCCTCTGGATGGTCATCTGAGCCTGCTGGGGAAATGGGAAATGCTACTTTTGGTTTGGGTCTGTTTTCTCCTCCTGAAGTACTGCGTATGGTATGTAGACCTGAGCCGCTAGGGCAAAAACCCCCAGCGCTGATGGTGGAAAGTAGGAACAGCCTGAGAGTTAGATCAAATGTTTCCTGGTGCACCGAGTGGACTTTCTGCAGAGGAACTGCTTGCAGCTACATCAGAGAGATGTAGTAGGGAAATGAAATAACTGCTGTTGCATTGAAACCTCTCCCACCCTGTCCAGAGTTTTGCCCTGGTTTATCCTGCGATGTGTGGATTCACTGGACACCGGGCTTTACTCTCTAAGGATTGCTGGAAACTGGCCTGCTGCCTACTGACGTGAGCCTTTCTTCCTTGAATGATGGGTGGTGCATGTAGATCACAATTTTTTTTCATACTTGCTGGGTGATGCCCTTTACCCCCTCCACCCCCATTTTGTCAACCTTTCATACCCAATCCCACAAGAGTTCGTATCAAATGCAAGCTCCGTTTTGGAACTGGAGCCAGCAGCACTGGTGTGTTGAGGGTAATTATTTGTAAGTTTCACTTCTGACCTTTTTTTTGGCATTAACTTGGTGTTCGTAGCGGGCTCTGTTAAGGTGGTTGCCTGGAACCGCATTGCTCCACAGAGTAATTCCTATAATGCTGTATGCAACAAACATCACCATTAAAGGCAGTAAATAAATCAACACGATCACTGCAATGTGATACCTGAAAAAGAAGAACAAGCACGTTTTCACAGTCAATATGTCTCTTGAAGGGCTCTTTTAGAAATTGTCATTTGGACATGTATGTCTGGCTCCCATTAACTTCAAAGCATAAAGAAGCAGAAATTTTGTCTACAAACATCTTTACAGGGACTTCTGTAAACAGCAAAAGCTCGTCTCTCTTGTGTTGTAATGATTAGTCCTTGCACTGGATTTACTGATCTTTCGAGATGGAGTAATATGGTTTATTTTTTCCAGAGAGCACTGAACTTTGCTATCCCACTACAGTCGGGAAAGAGACACATCTGAGACTTGTGCTGTAAAAATACAAACCTTTAAATGACAGATATTGAAAAGGAATATTCTGAAAACTACAGAGTAACTTGACGAATGCAATAGTGCCAACAGCTTAATTTGGCAACAGTGAAAATACTGGGATCAGGGACTGCAAGATGCAGCTGGCTGCTGACAGCATGCACGAAGTCATCAGGTAAGACTTTGCAGATAGCGAGGAAGGAATATTGCCTGCTTACAGCATGCAGAACATGAGTGGCAGTTATAGCTGTATTTGTGTTGCTGACTGTTTTGTTTGTATGTGCACACAATTATGTACCACCAACAGGCTATTCGGTTACTGCTCCAGCCAAAAGTGCTGGTGTGTCCTTTGGCTGTGTTTTAGCTCGGCCCTTCCTAGCCTTCCATGTTACCCTGCAAGCTTCTGCTGGTTCCCTCATGCTGGGGGTTGATTATTTTAAGCAATCACCATTTATGGGGAGGGAACAACCTGCTCATTCTGTTACAGCAGCTGTCAAATTAACATAAACAATGTAAAAAACAGGATTAGGCAGGAGGGCTCTGGCACAAGCTGCTGGCAATGGCCACAAAAGGCTGGGTGCAAATGGTCTTTCTCAGCATGACAACACTCCGGAGTTACTCATTGCATTAGCAAGTGGAGTCAACTGCTTTGTAGAGGGCTGTTGAAATGGGTGTTGGGGTGCATGGTGGTGTTTGCTGCTTGGAATGTTTGCAGATATCAGAGCAGTGGCTGCATATAGAAAAATACTGTATTTGTGAAATGTGACAAGTCCCTGCCTGTTTTCTGCCTTTCCCAAATGTCCTCAGGGCAGTACCTCTTTTGACGGTCTAATCAGCAAAGCCCTTTTAGAGTTCCCATCCTGTGAGGGAGGAGGAGAGGATAGGAGCCTAAGTTGCACATGGAAAAAAGAAACTTTTTAGTGCTGTAATTTTGCTACTTTGCTGCAAAGTTAACCTGTCACTAGGAAAAAAATAAAAAAAATCCTCTGTGGTTAAGGTTCTTTATTTTGGTTAAAGTTCTACAGATTTGGTCCCTTTGTATCCAGTGTTTCTCAGGCACTGGCAGTCACAGTAGTACATTGTTTGGGTCTTTTTTTACCTGTTTTTATCATAATTATACACATTTTTCCTGCAGAAAAGGGTTTTCCTTTGTTCCAAAGTCTAGAAATCTTGAAAGCTGGTTTTACTCAACTTTGAAGGATTTTGAGAACCCACAGTCAACAGAGGAACCCAGTTCTCCGCTTCTTTGTTTTTTCTTTGGGTTTCTTAGTATTTCTTTCCCTTTGTATTTGGACTAGCACACGAATGGCATATAGCTTTTTTCTCAGTGGTCTGTATTGCAGGCATCTGTCCCAACTGCTCCCTCACTCAAGATGATTTCTGGGGAGCACTGCTTCCAACTTCCTCTCTAGGAGAACTACTGCAACCTGCAAATCTGAGGCTGTTCAGGGAGAGTAAGCTGGTGAATGAAGTAATGTTCTCTGTTCGGGAACTGCTGCTCTCAAGCTGGGGATCCCAGAAAGAACCTGTCCTGTTATTTGCTGCATTCAGGACCAGCCTTTCCAGCTTGCAGAGTTTTTGTCACTATGCTGGGAAACTTTTGTTTCAAACCATGGATGCGGGAGAAATAAACCTCACACTTTTCATCCAAATGAAATAGTCATCAGCGACTTACATATAAGCAATTAGCTACTATCCCTCCTTCTCAACTGACAGGAGCCTAGCACACTGTGTTCCCCAGTATGTGCCACGGGGTACCAACCAAGGACCCCTGGGAGGAAGATCACCCAACATGATATGAGCCTGATTTGACTCTTTCTTATTCTGTGACTCTGGAGACTGGGGACAACTGGCCACCAGTGGCTGAATTTGCTGCAAGTTGGCCAAACTTACACGAAGCTCCTGAAACTTGGCACATATTAGTGTGAAAAACAGTTGATTTGGTAATAACTAACCATAGAAGGCAGCCAGCTGTCTGCCAGAGATGAAGACTGAGAAGGTGCCTGGTACACAGAGCTGGTCAAAAGCATTCACAGTGAAGAACAGACACGGGGAGTTTAGCACTTCGTTTTGGTTTGAAAAATTGTTTCCATTTTGTTAATAGATTTGTTCCTTTTCTGCAGTTCTTCCATTACTTCTTAGTATAAATATGTTTTGCTTGATAAATTTCTCAAACTACTCTGTGTATCATGTGTTTTGAATAATGATTAATCACCGCACATCCCCTAGATGCAGGGTATGGCTTGTTTCATTTGTCTGAACAATCATGTTTTAAAGAAGGAGGAAATTGCTGTGAGGGTTAGGAGCTTTTGGGAGCACAGATGTGTGCCTAGATAAGTTGGTCTATAAAACCTTAGGATGCTTGAAATGTGCTCCTCTTTCCCACCCCCACCCCCCCCCCAACCCAAAGAGCAGCCTGATTTTTAAGCTAAATATGTAGCTTTTCAGCATTAAAGATACCCAGTTTCTTTCTGCCTGATGGAGGGAGAAAATCCAAAATCCTTCGAACCAGGCTGTGCTGGTTTCTCTTAAACCTTCTGAGCTCTGTATCTGGGGTTTCTAGATCTTATAATCAGTTTTCAGAGAAGGGGAGGCTAGATTACCCTTCCTTACCCTGAGCTGTGATCACCTGGCAGCTTTTTCCACAGCTGGCTTAAACTGAGCTTAGATTGCCTGCCTCACACCCATATTCCCCTGCTGTGTGGTTCCATCCTGTCCTCTCTCCCTGTAGCCAACAATTTGGAGATGAAATGAGTTTCCTAGTTAACTTTTGCATGAACTAGGAGTTTTCTTGTTTCTCTTACGTGAGCTGATGCTTTGATCCGACATCATCGGGCCAGACAACAATGCATTTTGTTGTTCCGTTGTCCATCATGATCTCGGCATAGAAGCACTGTGGGAAGGCGAGCCCAAATGCCACCAGCCAAATTATCCCTATGATGACTCTGGTGCTTCCAGCAGAGAGCCTAGGCTTGAAGGGATGAATTATTGCCATGTACCTGCAAGAAAAATAGGTAATGCTTTTACAGTTGCATTTGTAAACTATATAACAAATACAGCAAGTGTAAAAACTCACCAGGATGGTATAGTGGGTTTTATTTATAGAGACATTTTGATAGGTTCCATGCTATAAATAATTAGAAGGAGCTAGATCCTTTCTGAAGAGAACAACTGCAAGTCTTAGGGAAGAATATATTAAACCCTTGTGTTTCAAGGTATGAGGAGCAAGCAGTCATCTATGCCTTCTGCATATGGTCTTTGCAAGTATTCCCCTTGGAGTTTGTTTTGGTTTTTTTTTTTCTTCCCTTTAATTAATTTTTCAAATGCTTTATGTGTTTGGTCTGAAATTTCATGCTGTGAACTGTTCATGTTAGTTTAGAGATATGTGGTGTTTAATACCATGCTGTTTCTCCTTCCTCTACAAAAAAAAAAGCCCCCAAACACTCTTTTTCCCCCCCTAATTATTTTGATCTCCTCTGATGCCCCATATTATCACAACAGCAGACTGGGGTCTTGAGTATCTTTTACCCTGAATTTTTCCCCTCTGATTTTTAGCCGTGGAACACTCTTGTGCCGTCCACCTCTGCCTATAAATGCTCAAGTGCTTGTGCTTGCAGTGGAAAGGAAAGGCTGACCATTTCATCCCACACCTGCTCAGAGCCCTCATGGCACATCTGACTACTGGATTACATGCAAGCCTGGGGCTCTCTGGTTTTAAGTTCCGTGAGTAGAAATGCATGGTATCGTAATGACTACATAATCAATTATGCATTTCTTGTCATGCTTTCCGTACTCTTTGACATGGTTTTTACAAGGGCAGAAGAGTGGAAAGTCCAATTGCCTCCTCATTTTCATAGCAAAAATGTGACAAACTCTGTGTTATCTTTTGGCCAGGCCACTGGGAGGCAGTTCTGCCTGGCTGCTGGTGCAGGACAGAGAGTGGCTGCATGGATAGGCGGCACAGTAAGTAAGCCAGAGCTGCCTGGCAGCAGAGCCTTATTTAGCTATAAAATTTTAATGTTGCCTTGCTTTTCTTTAGCTCATCGTAGGCAGTATTATACAATGTTTGAATCTGGTCAGGGAGGAATCAAGTGGCGAATATTCTCCAGAATTGATTTGTGGCTCTCAGTGAACCACAAACTGTGGGTATAAGTGATTCTACCCACTGTGCTGCCGAAGCAGCCTGTGTTGCAGATACTGAAGGTGTTGCCTGGGCTGCTGAGTGGAAGCTTTCCCAGTCAGCCAGGGGTGCACCCCAAGACAAGCGGTGCTTCTAGGCAAGCTCCTGCCAGTTGGAGTTGGATTTACTGAATTTGCTGGGGTCCCCTGGCCACATTTGTTGTGTGGCAGGGCTGCCTTTGCCCCCTGCTGCTTGTGCTCCCTGTGGCCTCTCTCTGAGCCCTGCTCCCAAGAAGGCCAATGGTATCCTGAGGTGCATTAGGAAGAGTGTGGCTAGCAGGTCGAGGGAGGTGATCCTCTCACTCTGCTCTGCCCTGGTGAGGCCACACCTGGAGTACTGTGTCCAGTGCTGGGCTCCTCAGTACAAGAAAGATGAGGAACTACTGGAGAAGGTACAGCTGGGGGCTATGGCGATGATCAGGGGTCTGGAGCATTTCTCTTATGAGGAAGAGCTGAGAGAGCTGGGCCTGTTTAGCCTGGAGAAGGGATGGCTGAGAGAGGATCTTATCAGTGCATACAAATATCTCAGTGGCAGGTGCCAGATCCCGGTCAGGATGGGGCCAGACTCTTTTCAGTGATGTCCAGCAACAGGGTAAGGGGCAATGAGCACAAACTGAAACACAGGAAGTTCTATCTGAATATGAGGGAAAACTTGTTTACACTGAGGGTGGCAGAGCACTGGAGCAGGCTGATCAGAGAAGTTGTGGAGTCTCCTTCCCTGGAGAGATTCAAAATCCACCTGGTTGCGATCCTGTGCAACCTGCTCTAGGTGAGCCTGCTTTAGCAGGGGGGTTGGATGATCTCCAGAAGTCCTTTCTGACCCCAACCATTCTGTGATTCTGTAAATCCAACAGTGAGCAATATAGCCAGGGCCTTTCCCACAGCAGACAAGGATGACTTATAGAGCTGTCACTTCTTAGCCTCCTTCCTCACAAGAAACTGCTTCAAAAGACATTGTTTTATCAAAGTTAAACAACGGAGCCCAAGTGGACACAAGTTCTCATAACAATAAATGGAAGCCATGAGTTTCCAGGAGACAGTGTCAGGATCTATTTTAAGGCTAAGCAAAGAATAGCTAAATATGGTTTGCAGTGAGATGCCAAGTTTTCTTTCTGATCCCTGCCATGTGACTAAAGAGATTTTGGCTATAAAGGTACTTCCGCCAAAAGTCCACAAGGAATGAGAGTAGGGAGACATGAGGACAGGCTGAAATAGATTTTGTTTTGTTTTTTAAATAATATTTTTTGGCAGACCACACGTATAAAATAGCAGTTACCAACAGCCCTTTATTAAAAGGAACAGCCAAAGAGTATTCGAGTCTAAAACTGAGCTGTCATTACTTCTAAATAGGGATTTGCTTTCATCTGGACAACTGCAGGCTGATAAACATACCACTCATCCCTGTGTTTATTAGCAATCCTTCCACCAACTACAGGAGCCACTACCCTGTGCTGTGCCATATCCCCAGCTCCAGTGCGGGTTGCAGCAGGCGTCACAGGCACACAGGGCAAAGCCACTTTTCTCCTGCTAGTTTATTTATCTGGTTTGTTTTGTCTATCGATTGCTTCCTGTGGCTGGGTGTGCCCGGGTGAGACAAGCTGTGAGCAGGGCAGAAGTTACGAACGTGACCCCAATGACTTACAGAGAGATGCTTTTTGAATGGCTCCAGAGGGACACTGGCTCTGCTCCTGAGGGAGCTGGAAGGGCCCTTTGTGGATATGCATCCTTGATAAGGAACGGGGGAAACCTGAAGGAAACTGCAAAGTCAGCAGGAGGGCTTGATAAAGGACTGCCGGGTATTTCTGGGTTCAGTGTTGGACTGCCCCAGGGAAGACCTTTGCTGTCAGGTTAAGCAGAGACATAGGATGGAAAAGATACAGATGTTCCCAGCACCAGGCAGAGAGTGGAAGTAATGGAGGGGCAACGGGAAGGATAAGGGGAAGGAGGGCAGAGAGCCTAGAAGGGAGCTTAACCTCCTCAATTTCTTTTACATGCCATTGCCTTTAAAAGAGGAAATTCCCATGGACTTTTGGCCTCTTTCTAGTAAAAAGAAAACCAGCATCAGGCTACTTAACAATGAGCTTAACAATGACCTACTTAACATTGAGACTACACAAATTTAAGCTCGAGTAAAAGAGACTTGGCAGATGTAAAAGAGCATGATGAAAACGCCAAACTACTTCAGAAGTCAAACAAAATCACTGTAATTAATTTCCTCCCTCTTGGAACAAGTAATTTGTGTGAACTCTCGGAGCAGACTGACATTTCTGATCCAATTCCCATTATTTCTGGTGGTTTGCTGGACTCACAAACAGGATCGTGGATGCTGATACATTCAGCACTCTAATACATTCCTATCACTCCAGCTCTGCCCAAGTGATGGGTCCTTCTCATGGTTTAAAAAAGAATAAATAAAATAGTTTGCAGGATGACTGGGAAACAATTTATGATCAATAACGTGGGAACAACAAAATACCAGCCACTTCCACTTATTACAGACTTGGGTGTGATTCAGACCAGGGATAAACCAGAAGAGCCTTCCTTTCACACCATAACTAGCATCTAACCCCGTAGTCTATTTGCTTGGCACTCCGCGCGCTTTGCTGATAAGGCACCTGATAGAGTAGGTGCAGGCCAATTGCACAAAGTATTGCAAGAATTTTTTATACCTTACAGTGGATTTTTTGGACCTTATCTTCTCCATTTGCCTCTTACCTCTCTGCAGCCACAGCTGTCATGGAATAAATGCTCACAAACATTGCAGTGATGGGGAA
The DNA here is from genome assembly GCF_004027225.2 of Strigops habroptila. Taxonomy (NCBI): domain Eukaryota; kingdom Metazoa; phylum Chordata; class Aves; order Psittaciformes; family Psittacidae; genus Strigops; species Strigops habroptila. The sequence continues at coordinate 37,134,532 of NC_044281.2, forward strand.
CCAGTTCTGAAACCTGCAGAATTCCTCACCAAAATACCAGACGTTGTGACTGGCATAAATAAAATTGAAGATGGTATTGAAAGCCGACATCAGCAAATCTGAAAGAGCCAAATTAACAATAAAGTAGTTGGTAGCAGTCCTCATTCTCCTGTGTGCAAGAATAATCCAGATGATGGTGATGTTGCCAACGATGGATGTGATAACAATGAAGGAATAGGTGATAGCCCACAAAGCAATTCGCCAGCCCGGCTGGGTAAACTGGGTTACCTCCGTCCAATTACCACTGTCCTCATGGGAGTCAGCCTGTGAAATGTTGCTAGCATTTAAAATGGAAAATGTGCTCATGTTTTTTTTCTTCAGCTAAGCATAAAATGAAATCTTCTGGCATCTGCTCATTTTCTTGCAGTAGATGCTGGTGTTATGAATCCCCATGCATATGACCTAAGTGCAGTTAAAAAGACATTGGGATGAGATGTCTCATGTTCTCTCGTCCTGTTTTCCAAGCGATGCAAGGCAGTTTCAGGAGATGACCGGTACTGAGGGACTCTTCCTTGCCTTGCATTTTAACCTATGCTTGAAGAGCAAAAACTAAAGAACAACTCTCCCCCTTGATATTCTTTTCCTCTAAAAAAAGAAAGAAAAAGGAAAAAAGGAAAAAAAAAATGGTGGGGTGGGAAAGGTGACAGGCAATGTTGTCTTCCTTTAGGTTATTTGTAGGGCAAAAAGAATATAAAAGGACATATCAAGCCAGAAAAAACTTCAATCCAAGTGGAAATCCTTCTTTTTCAGGGCAGTGGTTTTCCAAGGCACCTGGTATTTGAACCCTCTGCAGTGGGACTGAGGACTTTGGTTTTCTTTGCCGGTGTAACTGTTAAGTGGGAGGCAGGAGCTGTGCTGGGATAAGTTCTCTACAGGGTTTAAGGGGACTTTGAAGGGAGGTGGAGCTTCTCGCAGGCAAAAGCTAAACAACCAATTTGACATCAAATGAAACATGGCAAAGTGGTACTTAAATCTTCCCTCCTTCCCCCCTCCGCTGTTCATTTCGAAATAACCTCTGAAATGGACATGCTGCTATACCAGGATTTTACAGACTTAAATGCAAGGGTAGCTACTTTGCCAGGCTTATCAGTCCTGCAATCCTTGCATTTCCAGCACTCTGGCTTCCTGTAAGGTCTCTGCACACCTAAAAAAGAAACAAAATATATTCAGCACAAATTTAGCAAGATGGTCTTGCTGTCTGCAACTAGTTGGAGGCTTATCCACATTTTTAGTAAATTTTGCTTAATGGTGACTGCCCTACATAATATGACTTGACAAGCCATATTTAATAGATTTGGTATGGTATGATTTAATTTATTTAAATTACAACAACATGTCCTGTTGATGCTTGAAGTGCCGCTGATGAATAATGCCAGGAGAGAGGCATTTGTGAAGGACAGACCTGAGCTGGGACTTCTAGTAAGGCTTCAGTGGGAATTTGGCACCAAGGATTTCACTGAAAGCTCCAGAAATCTTTCTCCAGCTGCTGTCCAGCATAGAAACATTCAGAGGAGCCTCAGCTACCAGTCTCCACTCTCCGTGTTGCTGAGGGGCTTAATAAGGGGTATTGCTCCTTCGGAGCACTCCATCCCCTTTCCCAGAGTGTGTTGCAGAAACTTACTGACTTCACACATGCAAGAAGGAGTATCTGATCCTCATGGGAAAGTAGAACCCCTGTCTCCCTTCTCTGCTCAGAGCACAGTGCTCTTGCTTGCTGTCAGCTTTGCAGTAAAGAACATAAACATAAGCAACATGTCAAGGCTGAGATTTCAAAGAGTACTTGGCACTGGCTTCTGCCTGCTCTGCCTGGAAGCTGAAAATGTTTCAGGTGTTAAAACCTGTTTTCAGGATTCAGAAACATAAAGGAAAAACTCCCCCTGTGTGCATGGCCCTCAGATGGCAGTAGTTTTCCAGCTCCGGTAGTTGCTGGGGCTGCAGCTGTGCCAGCCTCCCCTGTAACAGGGTGGTATTTATCAGTTCAGGATCTTTTCCACCAGCTCAGCATGGACTTTTTCCTTGCTTCATTAATTTCTGGAGGCAGTCTTCAGTTAACCCATCACCTAACACTGAAACTCTTTAAAGCAGGTCTTCTCTGATACAGTATTATCCAAGCATTGTTTTTTAGAAATTAATACCTGTAGTACTACATGTAGTATCTCCTCCTCATTACGATGGACTACCCTGCAGGTAATCCCTACCCAGAAACTGCAAAAATACGCTTGTATGTGTCTTCTCATGTGCATTGCAAAGCAATTCCAGGCTCTTTTTGAAAGTCTTCCACTGACACCTCATTAAACAGCTTATGAACCTTCCATTTTCTGTATACAGTCCAGGAGGGCTGTTCATGATTTGCAATATGAATTCAACATCTAGTAGTGTTCTTCAGATTATTTTTTTTTCCCTTCATCTCTCTCAAATCTCTTCAAATTCCAAGGAGAATATGAGTAAAAACATCCAGCTGTTTAGCTGAGAATGCAGCTAAAGTGCTTTATCAGCCTTTGTTAAAGTGGAACATTAGCAAGTGCTTAGAAAAAGGGCTGTACTTTCTGATGTTTCAGTGGTGAAACCATAACCTCTCTCAGCTGACTTTGAAGATGATCAGGGTGCCTGTGTTTCCTAGGAACCTTCACCAAACCGTCGGCCCTAGTCCCTGATCTATTAGTTGGGTGGTAGTCGGACAGCAGCCACCCTTTGGTCAACATTTCCTCATATAAGTCAGCAGAGACTTGCTTTTGTTTATACACACCCACACCTTTTATTCATTTGCTGGTTGTGCATTGACAAAGTTATCATCTTGGAGCCAGGCCAGCAATTTAGCATGTGCCATCAGCCTTTTCACTTGCAAACTGCAGCGATTTTTTACACAAGCAGGCTACAAATACCTCAGGAAAGCTGCACTTGCCTGGGACCAGGGCAAAACCTGCCTCTCCAATGATTTTAGAGTTTTACCAGGGAAAGGGACTATCAGAGAGCAGTGGTTGGGTTTGGCTGGTTTCACTGTTTTTATTACGGGCAGGATTGTTTGAGGCCATAGGTTACCATGCTGAGTCACTGCTCCCAGGACTGAGCAAAGGGTGAGAGATGCAAACAAAAGATGCAGGTCTGGAAGGTCAGGAGGGTGAATAAAGTGCATTTTGTGTTTTGGAAAAACAATACAAGGTAACTCAGGCAGTAGAGGCTTTAACAGTATTGCATGTTGGACTCTGCTTTGAGAGGAAGGGTCTTTGTCTAGGACACAGCTCTGAGAAAGGGGTGTGAGGACCATCAGCATTCACCTTGGGTGGGGCAATGCACAGCCAGACTGCAGCTTGGTCAGCCAGGCTTGGGGTGGAAGAAAGCAGCAAAAATGCTCCTGGCTGCTCTAAAAAGCATAGGGTCATCCTACGCTCCTTGGTGCAGGGCTAGCTGCAGGTTCACTTTCCTTTTCTGCAGATCTCCTAAAGCCCTGGGTCAGACCGTGGCTTTTGGAGACTATCCATGGGATCTACCATGCCTTGTGCACACTTGCAACAACCTGATAGCCGTGGAATTGAGCCATTGGATGGTCTTGGGATCATGTAATACATGATCTGTCTCGATGCTGGCAGAGATGCCAAACTCTTGGTTGGAAAACTGCAGCTCTGTGCTGCATAGGGCTGAGGTGGAGAGGACCATCAGCACCGCAGGCAATTCATAACATCTTACTTTAAACCACTCTTTGCTGCTAAACTATACTAATTGTGTCCAGAAATCTTGCCATTTCACTGTCTAGACAATATCTGGGATTCAGACAAAGGATTATTCAATTATATTCATATGGCTTTGCAACAGGAACCTGTTTTGATGTATGGGCTCAGTTCAGAGCCACAATATCAGGAAAATGGACAGTCCTTTTTATTGGCTTCCCCATCCAGCAGGTTGTACCCTGAAATTTTATTTGCGGAAATCACAGCACGAATGACAAGGTAAAACATTAGGAAAATCAAACCAAAACTATTAACTTAGTTAAATACATAAACAAGGAAAACGCATAAATGACAGGAACATGTTTGGATGTGAACAACGCCCACGAGGCATAAAGAATGTGCAGCGGACACTAATTCCCAGCACTTAAATGACATGTGATGTGATTTCCAGCCTGCACACCACTGGTAAATGTTGGGGATATTTGCAAATTTGTCTGAAAATTGAAGTTGTTGATATTTTAGAAGAGGAATGCTCTAGGACATTGTATTATGCATTATTGCCAGAAACCTAGGAGGTAAGGAGCTGTTCTGTTGCTGGCAGGGCCCTGGGCTAGATTCTTTGTTTCCCAGAAGCAGAATTTAGCACCACATGCAAAAGCAATGGCACTTTTTGTAACAGAACTATCCAGGAATATTTTTTAGGCTTTATAAAAGAGGTTTTGGAAGAAACTACTGTTATATTGTATGTATCTAACAAAATTTTGTGTGACTGACCACTTTTACATATACAGCTCTGAGGTTTTCCACAATCTCTTTGCTAGGTAACTTAAGAATAAATGCTGCCGCACTTCATCTTCTCAGATACCAGACACTGATTTTCAATGCTATCTGTCTGCTCTGGGCCAGGATGCAACAACCAACTCTGTGACAGTTGTCTGCCACTTTGAATGAGACTTTTTTTCCCCGAAGAAAATAGCCCTTTGTGGGGCTGGAGTGCAGCACTGCCAGCTTGAAAGGGGTTATTTCATCTCGTAGGCATGAATGGTGTTTGCAGTTCATGATCGCTGTCTAAGACCCAACACTGGCCCACTGTCACGGCAGAGGCATGTGGATAAACGTCGGCATAGGCAGAAAATGGGGCCAGGGCGATACGCCCATTAACTGTTGCACTTCTGCTGTGTTACTTGCAGGATGAGACCCTCTTTGCACAGGCAATTGCCTAGGTGCTATAATTAAAGGTAAATACTCTGGTATTGCTTAATCGTGCTGCTGTAAAGTGTAGGGATTCTGCTTTGCACTGTTTATGTATGCTTAACCAAAACCCAGCACCCGAGCCTCTATATTTTTGCCCACGCCGTTTTCCATGGCAATTGCCGAGGGCTGTGGATGCGTGTGCCGCTCCGGCAGCGCTATGAGATGGCTGTTTTGAGTAGCGATATAATTTTTTATGACAACTCCAGCTATGGGGTTAGTCCTGAAGGCGCAGCCCCTCGGCACCTCGGCGTTTGCAAAGGGAACGGCTAGGAAAAAGAAAAGAAAAAATGAAATAATAAAAAGCCGCAGCCGGGAGCGCTTCGGAGCTTTTCATTTGGCTTCCGACATCCTCCTCCCGCCCCATGTTCTTTGTGTTTCTCCGCTGTGTGCTGTACCACCACGCTCCGCATCCCCCGGCACCCACTCCTGCCACCCTCCCCGCGGCCGCGGGCTGGACCCGCTCCCGGAAGCGGCGGCGCCCCCGGACCCGCCCGACGGGGCGGCCGCTCCCTTCCGCCGGGCACGGGCCGCCGGGAAGAGGAGGGGACGGGCGGCTGCGTACGGCGGCAGGTGCGGCGGGGTGGGAGGATGGCGGCGGGGGACGCGGAGCAAGTGCGGTACTGCGGCCGGCTGTCCTACCTCTGCCTCAAGCTCACTCTCATCACCTACTCCACCACCTTCTGGGTGAGAGCGGATGGGGTGGGATGGTGGTGCGTGTGCGTGTGTTTGCATGCAGCTGATGGAGAGTGGTTGCGGTCCGCCAGCCTCGGGCTGTGCAAACGTGCGGCGTCCCGGGGCGTCCGTGGGGAGCAGCCGTGAGTCCTGTGCTCGGTTCCCACGGGAGCGCGGCGTCCTCTCGGGCAGCGGGGTCCCTCCCGCGCAAGGCACCGGGGTTTTGCAATAATTAATGGTTCCGTCGCGGAGCCGCGGGTGGCACACCTGTGTCTGTGGGTGCAGCTCCCCGGCCTTCCCGAGGCACCGGCAAACTAGTTTTGGCGGATGAGGACTTGTAAGGGTTGAAAGTTTGGCTGATAAAAATCGTTTATGGGTGTATTAAATACTGAATTTTGCCCCAGGGGAGCTGGGCAAATAAAGCCTTTGCCCTACACAATCGCTGATCAGTGGACAGAGTAATTCCTTTTCTGAGCCTTGTCTAGGTGATACTGTAAAGCTTTAAAACTTAAAGGTGTGTCGCACTTGTTGTCCCCAGCCAGGTGTGCTAAAACCCATGTGCTGTCTCCTGAAAGTAACAAAGTCCCGGAGGATGGGTCCGTACTGTCACCACTGACTTCTCAAATATGGCAAATTCACCCTCACCAGGCACCCCCTGCGCTGGAAGGAGCTCTAGGGGCTGTTTGTAAGGACTGTGATTCTAAAACGTGCTTTTTCAGGTTCCAGGATACTAGAGTGATGCTGTCTGGCTATGCTGGCTCCAGGCTGTACCGATGTAGAGATGCTTAGGTGGGGTTTCTTTCAGCCTTTTTCAGTTTAAACATTTCTTAAGCTCTTGTTTTGCTGGTCTGTGTTTCTGTCTTACTAGACACCGTATTTACAAGGTGGGAACATAAAGCATTTGGCATGTTGTGTGGGAGAAGAGGTTCAGATCCACCAGGTTTGATAATAGGTGTCTGATTAAAGCTATGGTTTAAGGGTGAAGAAAAATTGAAATGCAAAGTGTTTGGGTGTAATTCAAACTTTTTGGGATCCTGGTAATCTGTTTTTCTTAGAAGACAAAACAATCAAGGAAAGCCCTTGGGATTAGATTCCTGAAGTTCCCTGTGTTACTCCCCAGCAGCTGTTCCACAGGTGCAATTTTCGGAAAAGAGAAATTTGTCGCGTTATTTTTCAAACCCTTTTCTTGCAGCATATCATTTATGAAGGACTGTGCATATTGTCTACCCCGCATTTTCCGTTGGCAAGGGCCCTTGCTGGTGGGATGTAAACATTAATCTGGTTCCAGAAAAAGAGCCCTTCTGATATGTTTCTCTGAGCGTCCATGGAGGACAAAGCCCCGTTCAAGCAGCCTGAGGATTTTATTTACTCTTTGTAGTTGCTTGCTGTGGATTTTCAATGCTCTACCCTTGTTTATAGCCAAGAGCTTCTGTTTGTCGGCTCTGCTGGGGAGATGGTTTGCTCGGGGTGGGAGAGAGGGCAGCAGGCAGGATGGGGGCTATGGGAAAGGGAAGGATGGGAGCTGATGGCGTTCGCTCTCAGGAAGGCTGGTGCTGGGCAGTATGCTCCTGGTATTCAGGCTGAACACATGCTGTATTGTGTGGGGAACGGCACGTGGGTTTCTCTCTCGGAATTTTCTTTTATTCTAGCTTAGCAAAGCAGATCTCATCAGCCATGAATGTCAGTGGTCTGGTTCCTTTTCCAGCTGTGTTAGTTGTATTGACTTAAAAAAAATTTAAAAATAGTGTAAATGGAAGTAAAGTTTGGCCGTGGATCATTGGCTTGTTTAAATTTTGAGTGATTTCTGTTCCTTTGCTGCTTTTTTGGGTTTTGATGTACAGGATGCTGCAGTCATTCGTTTCCTCCCTGACGTGCTGTTCCTCTGGTACATCTGTGATGATGAACACCCGGATTCAATTCCCCAGTATTGCTTAAAATCACCAGGAACTAAATATCAGCCTTACCCAAAAGCAGAAAGGAAATGAAAGCATTGCTGGGAGTGCCGGAGAGGATGTTTGCTACAGGCCCGGTTGCTGCTGTGTCTTCCCATGTCACCTGGGGCTTTTTAAAAAACTTTTCCAGGCAACTGTTTTGCTGGTGAATGAGGCTGTAATGTAGTTTTTCTTGCCTGGCTGAAACAACATCCAGTGTTTTAAACAGAAGGTGCTGTTGTTGAGTGGGCACTTTATTGAAGAGTAAGTATTGCAACTATAGGGTTAAACTCACTACTTATTAAGAAATGCTTTTCCTTTCTCTTGGGAAAGCAATTTCTGTGCATGGAAAAGCCCCAGAGAAAGTCCCTGGTATTTGCTGGTGGATACTCATTTAATGTCAGTCAAGGCCAGTTAATTTTTCCTGTGGACACAGTGTGAATTGCCAAACTGGGAGCTGTTGTGAAGGATGCAGGATGTAAACAGCATGTATATTGGTGGGCTGCCTATGTAAAAGTTGTTTTTCCACCCCTAGTCACAGGAAAGTACGGTCCCGGAGAAGAGACTTGGGTGGGATGATTCCTAAGTTAGCATGTCTGCTTGGCGTAAATAATTTCAGCTACTGGTTTGACCATACTAAAGGTTTAAAATATTTTTATTAAATGCTTAAAAAGATAATAAAAGCATAAATCCTGCTTGTAAAAAATTAAGATTTTAATGGTGTACTTAGGTGAGCTTTTTTCCCCCTGTAATAGTTTTTTAAGTTTCCAAATATTATAAAACTTGAATGCCTGCGTGTCTGCTATATGATAAGTTGATCCGAGATTTTTATTTGTTAGCTGATGCTTTTCCTCTGGCATAGCAACAGAGCTGCTGAACGCAGCATGAAGCATTACTGTGGCACATGCCCTCTGCATGCTGGTTTGCAGAACTGTTAATTTAGGATTGCTTTTATTACATGGGTATTTGTTGTAGTCGTCTTCTTGGGGAGTGACACAGTTTTAATGTCTGAAGCTTTCCAGAGCAAGTGGCTTGATGCACTTCTAGAAGAGATCAGAGGGATGGTGAGAAATCCCCCGTGGGTCACAAAATAACTTTAATCATGTCATTTGTCTGGGATGTGATATTGACCACCTTGGTCCGTGGGACAGTAAAAGCTGTAATGGGGAATTTGAGGAGGGGAATATGGGTTTTTATTTTGTGGGATCAAGCTGGTGTCAGAAAACAAAAAGCATGAAGTTTCTTGTACATTTAGAATACTAGAAGTGGTCTTGGAAGACGTGTGAGCAAAAGTCCCAATAGAAAGGGGTGAAGATACAAATGTATATGAAGATCACTATATGTGTCTATGTATCTTAAGCTCTGAAAGTAAGAATGTGTCTTGTATTTCTACTCACAGGCACCTTTGAATCTTTAAAGCAGACAAAAAAAACCTTAGATTGAATGTTTTGGTGAGAAAACTAGGGCTAAGAAAAAGATTTCAGTAAAACGTTCTAGTCTTGAAACAACACATTTCTGAAATTCAAATAATCCCCATCAAGTTTTAATTCCTTTGGTTTATGTCCAGGTTTGTTTTGGGTTTTTTGTTTTGGGGATTTTTTTAAATTTATTTCCTAAACAAGGAAACTGTCAGGTAAATGTTGACCTTGTTAAATGCTGCTTTAGTGTTTGCAGGAGAGCCTGTCTTTAAGTTGTATTATCTGCTGCTTTCTAAGCAGGGTGAATGCAGTCGGGACACAAACGTATCAGGTTTTAATTTTATTTTTATATTTTTGAAATTATCATCAAAGTAGAGCTCTTGAATCACATATACATGTACACTCACTAATTTTTTAATCTGTAATTGTTTTGTATGGTTCTGAGATTCTTTTCCCGATTGCTAAGGCTGTATTTAAATATTTCAAACTGAGTTGTTTATGTTGTCACCTGCTTAAAAAGCCATTTATAATTTGTTTCCCAAATAATTAATTTTTTTAAAGACTAAAACTAACACTAAAATCAACCATTTGGTAATAAAACACTGTAATTACAATTTTACAGTAGAATCGTATAAGTGGTAAATTTGGGTACCTGTTAATTGTCCACTGTGTTTTCTCTCCTGTAACCTTACAGTACAGTTTCTGAATTTGTCAGAGAAGTTACTCTGAATTTGGTTGTGTAAAATTTTAAGTTGCTTTTTAAATAGCTTCAGTATATTTATTTTTATGGGTGAACCCTTCTGAGATTTTTCTTTTCTAAATGACAACTTGGTGGCATTTCCCACATATTGTCCTTTGGGCTTATTGTTAGTTCCTGTAGAAAATCACAGATTTCTAGTAAGTTGATATTTGTTTTAAGATATCCCATAATTAAAAAAAAATATTTAAACTGTTTGGCTCGCAATCTTGCACGTGAGTATGTCTTGTGTTTGTCTAGGCTTTTTTCTGGGATATACCATGTGATAACCAAAAGCCTGGTGTGCTCTCCTTGCCTTTGATGTGTGGGGAGCAGACTTGGGGTTCCAGTGGAAATGTCAGGTCAGAAGAGGGGAATGTTGTTTATCAGATTTGATGAGATGTTTATCAGATTGCCAGAATGGTTTATTTGAATCTGGTCTCTTCCCTGGGGATGTGCCTGGCAGCTGGAGTTGGCAGTAAAGTCTTTCCATTGCAATTTTCATGATTAAGTATTGTGGGATTTATTTTTTATTTTAATTTAGCATAATTCAGAGTGACTTTTTTAGCATGCCATAGGTTTAATGCCAAATGATTTTGACTTAGCATCAATTATTTTGATCGAAATATCTTTGCCTTGTTAAATGAAATGCATTGTTTTGCTTGTCAGCTTTATCTGGTGGTTACTCAAGAAAATGATGTAATTTCAAACTTGCTTTTTTTAAAAAATATCAGTGCATTTCCTCTGATGGCAGGAGAAGCGGAGGCATAGGATCCACCTGGCTGTATTTACTGAGCCTAAATCCAATAGGAGGTGATCTGAAGGGACGTTTAAGCTATTGATTGCAGACTGACTTAGAAACTGTATTATGTTTGAGGCATATATGCATGTTCACACACGCAGACGTGCAAAGAAGGAACATCAGTGCCGTGGTGTTTGCTTTTATATGTAATGTATGTGATCTCAGATGGGTAATAAATTACATTTCAACAAGTGGTGGGTGTTTCAGTTTGTTTAACTTCCAGTATGTTAAAACATTTAAATATATTTTTGAAATGAACATATCTCAGGTTTTTTTCTAACTTAGCTTTTTTCTACTTTAGTATTTTTGTTTTGTTTTTTTCATCCAAACTTCTGATTTGAGGTTTTCATTGTTTATAATTAATTCTGAAGTGAGTAGTCACAGGGTCATGTATACTCACAAAATGTCATCTCTGTGTTTACTGGGAGAAGGAATAACATCTGTGCTCTTCTCTTTTTTCCGTTCCAGGTGATTGGAGCCCTTGTCCTCGCGGTTGGGATTTATGCAGAAGTTGAAAGACAGAAGTACAAAACTCTAGAAAGTGCCTTTCTAGCCCCAGCAATTATTTTAATACTTTTGGGCATTATAATGTTCCTGGTATCTTTTGTGGGTGTACTGGCTTCTTTAAGAGACAATTTATGCCTTCTTCAAGCAGTAAGTGTTGGGTTTTTTAATCTTAATTTTTAAGGCTCATTGCTTTTGTTTTTCAGTGCCACCTGAATTCAAACTAATAACTGTGTCTGCATTGAGAAAAAGATTTAATAGAATTGCTTTTTTGATTTTTATTAAACTTAAAACTGGTTTATGGCAGTGGTCCCCTAAACTGTGGTATGTGGATGTCCTTCCAGCAGGGAGAAGCAATATTTCACCTTGCCAGTGATAGGACAGACGAGGGTCAGAGCCTAGCGCTGAGAAAACCAGCTTTCCAGTAGTTAAGGGCTTCATGGAAAACAACCAGGAATGTGAATTATTATCAGCCAGCGTGGATATTGTGCAAACTCAGCTGTTGACATACCATTTGACGCTAGCCTGGCACCACGGTGCCTTCTCTTTCTCTGGCCTGGCCATGCCACAGGTACATGCCCTGCTTAGGGGAACTGTGTTGGGGAAGAGGGAATCTTGCTGCCCCTTGGCTGAAGGAAAAGGCGAAGTCTGACTGCATCTTCCTCCCACCGGTAGGGGAGCATTTCCTAAAGCTGGGACCTGCTTGCTGGGACGATAAGTGCAGAGATGGGTTGTGGTCTCTGGTGGTTTACCAAACACTACTCGTTTCAACCCAGAGGAAGCCACTAGAGAAAGAAACCTGAGCTCAAGCTGACATCTGTCAGGCTGGCGGTGGCTGGGGTCTGTCTGCCTTTGTCTGGGAAGTGGAATATAGGGGGGAGATGGAGAAATGTGTGTTACAGTGTTAGCTGTGTAGCACCATAGGGCTTCGAGAGAAGGGTCCTAAGGGAGAAATGAAAGGGACATTTTTCCTCTCCAGTGCCTCTGAAAGAGTAAATTTTAGGGAAATTCCTATGTAACATTGTGGTTGCAGATGGAAGTTGCACATGTGACTAATTAAAAATAAAGTGTGAAAACATGATTTTCACCTTCGTGGCAGTTCAGTCTAAAGAAATGCTAAGTGCATGGCATGTTATGTAGGAAAAAGCAAGAGGTAACTGTGGATTTTGAAATTATGCTGAAATTTTACTGAGTCCATCCCTAGGCGCTGGTGGCTTCTTTCAGTCTGGGCATGGTGGTGTGTCTTCATCTGATGCCGAGGATGTTTTCTGTCCCCATTGTGGTAGCAAACCCGGTAGGATATTTAGACGAAGAAAAGTCCCTGGTATCTGCTCTCAGGCTGATTCCAGGTTTAGCAGAAGCAAAGATATGTGTCTGGTGAATTCATGACACTGATATTGGGTATTGACACCGCAAAAATTAAACTGACTTTGGGGGCAGAGAGCATTAGAGATTATTTTCAGATGAGAGATCATAAAACTTTTCTGCTGCTGAAGTTCATTAATAAGAAGCAGACCTAAATTCACATAACAGCCATATTTTATGCCTAAAGAATCCTTTTGGTTGGAAGGAACATTTCAAGTACTGACACATCACAGCCATCTCATGGTGTTGCTATGGATTTCTTCATATTATTTATATTTTGCATGCATTTTGATGAGTAGTCACAGATGCGTATGGTGTGGTCGTGTATGAGCACATTTGTGAGCTTGTGTATACACACACACAAATAAATAAGAGCTAGCAGATGTAATTTTTCTTACCACTGAGCTTTGTAAGCCCTATTAGTGTCAATTGTGCAGCCTCTGTGCTCAGCTGGCTTGGTAATGCAGTTCCCTCTTCTGAAGCAACACTAAAAGGTACTAAGCCCAGAATTTTGCTTTGATTTAACACTGGCAATTTAGTAGAAGGTGATTTAGATTGTCTTAAAGCACTGCTTTACCCACGAAATGAAAGCTAACATATAAGTACTGGCTTTGTAGGAAGCATAAAAACGTAAAGTTTGGTGTGGTTTGTAGCAGCCCATTAGTATGCTTCTCTGGGATGCTGTTATGGAGAGAAGTATCTTGGCATGGTAAATGCATCTATTGGTTTTGAGTCTACTCAAAGCAGAAAAATAATGTGTTTGACAATTTGGCAAAACCCAGAGTGACTCAAATGAGGAGAAGAGGCTTCCTTGTGACATGAACAGTTTTATAAAACCATAATTTTATATCTTTCTTTGAAATGACATCTCATATGCAGAATGCCAAGTATGTTGGCAATTGAATGTTACACACATAAGGATACTAACTGAAAAAATAATTGGCGTTTGTTCTGTTTAAAGACTCATTTGCAATTGTTTTTCTGCAGTTCATGTACATTCTTGGTATCTGCTTGCTGATTGAGCTGACCGGTGGAGTGGTGGCCCTGATCTTCAGAAATCAGGTGAGCTGCTTGTGTTTAGGTTTTGATCACAAAGAACATAACTCACAATCCATGATGTTACAGCGATGCTACTGAGCAAGTAAAAGGTGTTAAAATTGTCACCTGAGCACTGATTTGTGGAGGTCTGAAGGCAGGTCCCCACTTTTCAGGGCCTTGCAGGTTTGGGGATGGCTGGGATTGGCCATCCGTTCTGGAGATGAATTCCAGATTAAATAATATGAAGAAAATCTGTTAACTGCGAATGTGCAATATGGGCAAAATGAGTTTCCAGCTCTTCAAGTGTTGCAAAGTGCTTTTTTCTGATTTGCCATCTGGGTCTCAGACTGCGGATGTGGGAAGTTTCCAGCTGCATTTGGAGACTTATTTTGTAGTGGCCAAAATGTTTTATGTTACCTGTAGGACAGCTCTTCCCTGCCCTCATCCATAAGCAACATAACTAATTTCTATAGGTGACCTCATCATTTACAAGCATGCTATAACTATATAAAACCCTTATTTTTTTCTAAACAGAAAGCAGCAGACTTTTTTTTTTTTCCTGTTAGAAATGCTTTAAAACATAAATATTTTAACTATGACAAGTACTGAATTTCTGTGTTTTGATTTTTTTCTAATCTGGCAAAATGTTAGCATTAAAACGAGATGCTAAATAATACCTCTTCCCTCCCCACCGCATCCTACTGATCTCATTTCCACAAAAAGAACTCACACATACTATGTTACATATGTTATTAAAAAAAATAAAGCTTTTTTGTTTTTTTTTTTTTTAATAACAACTCACAGTTATTTTGAAATAGTATGATGTTCTTCCTAGCTAGTGTTTTTTTCTCACTGCATGCTGAACTGGAGTCGTGAACTTGACCTGCGAGAGCAGAGGATGAGATATCTTTGTTTCTAGAAGCCATCATTAGCTGTTGCCATAGGTGTCACCTTGGCCCCACAGAAAGATTTATTCTGAATTGTGGTAGGAGCACCAGGCTTGTCCGAAGGGAGCAGATCAGCCTGCCTGGTGTAGGAGTGTGTGTTTCATGGGGTGCAGAGAATTTGGTTGGCAGAAAATAAAGTAAATGCCAAAGATGGTATTTGCTGAGAGGGCGAGGATGAGTTGCTGTTGACTTTTGGACAAAGAAAATGTATTCTTGGAGGTTTTGTGCAGTAAGCATTTTCCTGACTCATGTATTGGCTATCTGTGCAGGACAACTATGTTCAGGTCTCGTTACTTGTTTTACAAGATAAATGGAGAAATTTGGGTTAGTATGGGGAGGAGAAGGAAGTATTTAATAAAAGCCTAGGGTAATAACCTCTATTTAGATGCTGATTGTTTTGCATGTCTCTAATTTTCCTCATTTCTTTCTCTATTTCCTTCTCAAATCTGCGTAGTCCAAATGAGGTGATAGAGGTAGCGTGAGAGTTGTTGGTGCTTGCTGCTGTTCCTTCTTTGCCAGTTAGGATAGTCCTGAAAAATCCCATGTTAATCCTAAGCAACAATGTGATAATTGGTTTTGTTCTGTTTTGTTTCTAAGTGTTGCAGTTTGTAATACTGAGAAAATGAGTAGGTGTATTTCAGGTTTCTTTCTGACCTGTAAGGATTTAACTTGGATCATTTTAGCCACTGGATTCAAAGGAAAGTTGTTACATTCTGTTTATGATTAGTGCCATTTTTTGCTGTGCTGTGATTGTGCTGGATCCTGAAAACTCAGTACTCTGTTTGGGTTATTTTTTGTTTGTTTGGTTTTTTCCTCATCTTCTCAACTTAAAAACATTTTGTTAATTTCTAATATGTGAAGCAGAAGAGACACCTTTTTATATCAGCCACTGCTCCTCTGCCATATTTCTCAAAACTATCACTGTAAAAC
This sequence comes from Strigops habroptila, assembly GCF_004027225.2. NCBI lineage: Eukaryota > Metazoa > Chordata > Aves > Psittaciformes > Psittacidae > Strigops > Strigops habroptila. The sequence continues at coordinate 37,149,833 of NC_044281.2, forward strand.
ATACAGATACTTCTTTTTTTCTGCTTAAGGTAGAATAAAGCTCTTTATCTGGCAGTTATGGACTCCTCGGAAAATAAAATGGTGAAAAGAAAATTAATGGAAAGTAAAATTCATGCAGATGGGAGCAGGGACACAATCAGCTCTTGTTGCCCAGGGCATGGTGCAGACCACCCACGGTGCCAAGACCCACCATTCAAAACCACCGTTCTGTCACCCAAAAGATGACGGGGATCCGCAGTGCCCAGTGGGAGGCATCCTGCCTGGGCATAATGGGACCATCACTGGGAGATGCTTGGAGAGTCTCAGAGAAGCAGCACGTTGCTGAGGAGGTGCCATACTGTTAGTGCCTCTCCAGCAGTGAGGCTGCCTCCTTAAAAGAGAACGTCAGTTCTCTCTGCCTCCTTAAAAGAGATGGTCAGTCCCTGCAGGACTGTGTTATGATTTATTTTAAACTGATTTTTCTTTTTTCCCCTGAAAAAAAGAAAAAGAGTAAAAAAAAAAGTGCCTTTCCTTTTGTGCTTATTAATTACACTTGTCACTTTAACCTGCTCTTGTAATTTCATTTTGCTGTGTGTAACCTGTGAATCTTGTTTTACTTTTGCCTTCTAGACGATCAACTTTTTGAATGATAATATTAGAAGAGGAATTGAGAATTATTATGATGATTTAGACTTCAAGAACATAATGGATTCTGTTCAAAAGCAGGTTTGGTTCGGTTTTTGGTTAGGTTTTTTTTTGTGTGACTAATTCAGTGCTGAGATGCTGTAGGTCCTTGGTGACAGCTTTGAGCTTTTCCAGTCCAGAGATAATCAAGTTCTTATTGATGAGGGGGATGAGATCTCAGATGTCATCTGTTATGGCATCGCTGTGGTCAGGGCTCATCCAGCATCTCAGCTGGCATTTGAAGCACTCTAAATCACTTCAGGAAGAGGGGTGCAAAATGCAGCTTTTGCCTTGATAGGTGTGAATTGGATGCTCAAGGCCAGATCCTGCAAACAGGTAGGCTTATAGGGGCCCCACAGCTAGATTCAGGCAAATTCAGCCTAAATTTCACCCAAGCTCTTGTGCTCAGTGTTTCTGCCTGCTAGTCCAAGACATTCAAAAGCATGTCATCAACAGTAGGCTCAGAGAGTGAGAAATTAAGTGGCAGTTAGGCTGTTTGAACCTGGGCTGTTGTATTTTCACTTGAGGGCACATAGCAAGCTCTTTAATGAGGTGGTTATTTAAAGGCAATGCCCGTGGAAGTGTATATACCTGTAATTAAAATCCAGAAACCGTGTTAAGCCCAGCTGAGCATTACTTAATGGCACGTGTAGTTGACTCACAGCCTTTTTTTTTTTTTTTTTTTTTTTTTAAGGTTGGTCTGTTGAAATTTTTATTGGATTATTGAAGAGTTCTGCCACGCAGCTCAGCGGCTGTAGAAGCAGCAGAAAATGCTCAGAAATGTGATGTCAGGGCTCATGTGATGTCAGTGACCATGCCAAATAATGATTAAAAAACCCCGAAAAGTTAACTTAGGCAGTGATATGTGTGTTTTAAGACATCGTTATGGAGATGGCAGCCTACTTTGAAAACAAAATTAGCATGGAAAGTCTGTCAAAAGCAACCCATCCCGAGGAAATTTTGTCATTAGATTTCATAATGCTTTAAAGTTTCCATGCACTGCCCAAAATTATGTGTATGTACAGCAAATATACATTTTAGTGATTAAATATACTGCTTCTTTCCCCTTCATTTAAAATATAAAGTGAATATTTGTATTAAGTCAGTGTAAACTTGCAGTATTTGTTTGCCAGATTTCAGTTCTACTAAATTACACCCAAAATGTTTTGGTGACATTATTTTTATGCCTTATAGCAACACCTGTCTTTTAGGCTCATTCAGAAATGTAGTCACAATCCTAGAACAAAATTGAAGAGGTATGTTACATCTCAAGATGGAGCAAATGTAAAAACATTGCTTAATGATGTCCAGAACTGAAAGGATGATTTTTCAATTTGGAAAAGATGGGAGGTGGAACTTAGCACCGAGTACTTTGCTCTGGCACCCTGGGTAATAGCCTGATGAGTGGCAGAGGAATGCTACCTATATCTTTAATTCTTTTCAGTTGCATCTGTCATATACATTCATATGTACCTTCCTGATACAATGATAGAATCGCTGGGTACCTCAGTAGTCTTAAAATTATTTTATTCTTACTTTTTTTTCTACTTATTAGAGGAGCTTCTGTTAAGATACACTTTATTTATTTATTTTTA